>NC_054476.1:67438586-72438586 GCF_017639515.1 Carcharodon carcharias | reverse complement strand
TATGTTTCATGTGTTTATGCTTTTGATCAAGACTTCCATGACCTCTGTGCTGTTAGTTACAGAGTGTGGTTACAGAGGCACAGATAAAATAAACTAAAGTAAGAAACTATAAGCATGAGAACAAACATTTTAAATAAAAACTCCTGTTCAGATAGAGAAACTGGTGTCATCTCTGCATATCTCTGGGACATAAAACACAACAATAACAATACAAGATTCTGAATGGGGTTGACAGTGAGAGATTGTTTCCCCTGACTGGGGAATCTAGAACAAATGGGACAGTGTCAGAAAGAGGGGTCAATCATGTAGGACAGAGTTGAGGAGAATTTTTTTCACGCAGAAGGTTGTGAATCTTTGGAATTGTCAACCCAAAGGCTTATGGATGCTCCATCATTGAATATATTCCATACTGAGATATACAGATTTTTGCCCTCCCAGGGAAGCAAGGGATATAAGTAACGGGTGGAAAGTGGAGATGAAGCAGAAGGTCAGTCGGGATTGTATTGAATGGCAGAGCAGATTTGAAAGGCAGCATGATCTACTCCTTCTCCCATTCATTATGTTCCATGACAGGTGAAAACAAAGGACAGAATTTTACGCTTCACGGGCGGGCGTGCACCTGACCTGTTTGGGCATGAAATCACGCGAGATGATGTCAAGTAAACATTGCGACATCATCCCGCATGCGAGCAATCTTCAGGCCGGCAGGTGCGCAAGGGTGTCAGAGCTGTGCCCACCATCAATTAAGAGGCCACTTAAGGCCATTAAAAAGGCATTTGTTCATAATTTTACATTGCCCGTGCGATTTTGTGCTCGTCGCACTGGCAAAGCGGGCAGGCGGGCAGCAAAACTTCATCCAAGGGCATGATAACAAGGGTCAGCAGCATTGCCAGTGTGAGTAGTGAGGAATTTAGGATATAGTTTGCTGCTGGTTGCTTCTTTGAACTTATTTGAGCTTCATCTCAGTTCTGAGCTTCATTCTTAGCATTTCCAGGCTTGACAGTTGGCACTCAGACTCTAATACTCTGAGATCCACAAGGGGATGGCCAGGCCTTCACAATTCTCCACACTGATGCATGCCAACACAGTACTCACCCTTGCTGAGCATAACAGGTCATTGAACCTTTTGCGGCACTGCACCTGTGCGCATGTCACGACGTTGTGGCTGCTGACCTCGGCTGCCACCTCCTCCCAAGCATTTTTGGTCTGATGCGGTGGCCTCCTGCCATCCCTGGGATCAAGGATGTCCTGCCTGACACCCACCTCCTCCAGGAGGACGGCGAGGCACCCGTCTGAAAGACAGGGGGCTAAGTGCCCACCCAACCTGCCCTCCCACCTGATGTCTCCAGCCACTGTTAAGGCCATTGCTCTAGTCCCCAGACCGCAGAATATGATTCACCCCTCACAGCCTTCAGGGAGCTGCCTCTGCTGATTTTAAACTGCCCGCCAGGTCGCCATTGGACCCGGTGTCCAACAGGCCCACGCCCCCGACTATTGGGAAGATGCATTTCATGCCAGGCGGGCCTTAATTGGCCAGTCAGCCTGAAATAGCGGCTGTGGGCCAATTGCCGTCTAGAGCCTGTTTCCCAACCACTCTCGGGCCCGCTGATCGCATGAGCTCGCCGAGGGAAAACTTGAGGCCCATGTAACATTTACCCTGATTATCGTGTTGTGGCAGACCTGGCAGTAAGTCCTGTGTCAAATATAAGAATCTTTTATGCCAATTTAAAAATGGCTTCTCTCACTGTTCACTGTTTTGTGGAAGATAGAAAACATAGAAACATCTCCAGCACAGAAGGAGGCTATTCAGCCCATTGTGTAGTGCCAGCCGAAAGTTCTTCAGACTAATCCCGCCTTACAGCTGTTGGTCAATAGCCCTCTAGTTTAGCGCATCTCAAGTGCATATCCAAGCGTACTTAAATGAAATGACGGTTTCTGTTTCTACCATCCTCATACCATAAGTTTCTGACATCCAATATACTTTGGATGAAATAAAAACTCCTCAATTACCCTCTAATCCTTCTACCAATTATTTAAAAGCTATATACTCCTATTAGAGGAGGTGGTGGCATAATGGTATTATCACTGGACCAGTAATCCAAACACCCAGGATAATGCTCTGGGGCACCTGGGTTCAACACCCACCATGGAACTTAAATTCAATAAAAATCTGGAATTAAAACCATTGCTGATTATTATAAAAACCCACCTGGTTCACTAATCCCTTTTAGGGAAGGAAATGTGCTATCCTTACCTGGTCTGGCCTACATGTGACTCTAGATCTGCAATAATGTAGTTGACTCTTAAATGACCTCTGAACAAGGGCAATTAGGGATGGGCAATAAATGCTGGCCTAGCCAGCAATACCCACATCCCATGAATAAATAAAAAAAATTCACCTCTCAGTTAAGGAAGAAGGTCCTTCCAATCCATTCTAGCTTGGCCCATCATAATTTTATACTCCTCAATTAAATCTCCACTCAGCCTCCTCTGTTCCAAATAAAACAACCCAAGCTTTTCCAATCTTCCCTCACAGCTAAAATTCTCCATACTTGGCAACATCCTCCTCTATAATGTCTTTAGTGTGATCACTTCCTTCCTGTAACACAGTGACCAGTACTGTATGCAGTGTCTTAGCAGTACTCTAGCCACAATCTAACCAGTGTTTTATACAGTTCAGTATAACCTAACTGCTCTCATACTCTATGCCCTGACCAAAAAAGAAAGTATTCTATGTGTCTCCCAAACCATGCTACCTACCTGACCTGCTTTGTTGAGGGATCTGTGGACATGCATTCCAAAGTCCCCCTGTTCCTCCATTCTGCTCAGTATGCATCGATTTATTGTGTATTCCCTTGCCTTGTTCATCCTTCCCAAATGCATTATCTTTGTCTTCTAAGGGGCACAAGTTTCACCAGTAATGTCACAAGGTAGCCTTAGGAGCAAACGGTGCAGTTTCCATTTCCCAGTTAAGTCAGAATGGGGTGTAGTGCTGAAGGCAGTACATTCAGTGAAATGAGGCAAGGCAGTACTTAGTGGGATCATTTTTTCATGATACCAGAAAGCACCACTGATGCATAACTACTGTGATCATAGCACATTAAATTTTGAGGTCTTTATTGTTTTTATGATCTGAAGCAAATCAGTATCATTGTGAAGAGACCAGGAGCAGTGTGAAGCAGGTTAGTGTCACTGTGAAGAGACCAGGAGCAGTGTGAAGCAGGTCAGCATCACGGCAAAGAGACTGGGAGGAGTGTGAAGCAGGTCATTGTCACTGTGAAAAGACCAGGAGGATTGTGAAGCAGGTCAGCATCATTGCGAAGAGACCGGGAGGAGTGTGAAGCAGGTCAGCATCATTGCGAAGAGACCGGGAGGAGTGTGAAGCAGGTCAGCATCATTGTGAAGAGATGGGAAGGAGTGCGAAGCAGGTCAGCATCACTGATGTGAGGGAAAAGAAAAACTGTGACATCACTGGAAAGCTGTGAGTTGCTTGGCTGGGAGTACTGCTGCTGCTTTTCCTTACTCTAAAGTTAGACTTGGGTAATGGCGGTGTAAAGAGAATATCATTTTGTCCCCCTAATATTACTGTAGGATACTGAAGCAGGTTTGGGGGCTGTTTGTGTGTGACTAATATAATTAAACTGAAGACAGTCAGACTGCTAGGTTTAAATCATCAAAAGGGTTAAGTGAAAAAACAGGCATTCTGATAAAGGGTCATATGGACTCGAAACGGTAACTCTGTCTTCCTCTCCACAGATGCTGTCAGACCCGCTGAGGTTTTTCAACCTATTTTTGTTTTTGATTTTGAAATTGAGATGGGCAAGCTAAGATGAGATCCCAGTAGATGCAGTATGAACAGGAATTTGCATTCAGAGATAAGTTGGGGGTGAATTGTTAGCCGTTTGAATTTCAAAAGCTAAAACAGGAAGTTTTACAACTGGCAAAATTGTAAATAAATAAGGTAAAGCTATTAAGTTTATTTTCCCTGAAGATGCTGGCCGTAATGACAACATGGAAGATTTTTATATTTTGGAAAGGTAATTTCCAAAGACTGTTTAAAATAATGGATTTGAAGATCAAAGGGGGAGAAAATATGTTTAAGGAAAGAGAAATCTGTAGGGGAGTGGCCATGTGAGATCTTGAAACGTGGGCTGTGTGAAGACAGACTTGTGAAAAGCAGCCTCTAGCCACCCCAGAGAAGTGCTCGCTTATTCCAGAAGGCAAGGTTTTGCTAAAAGCCTTGGAATTCCATTGTCAAGAGAGAGGGAGAGAGAAGTGAAATGCTTCTCTTACAGTAACAGCCTTGTAGTAATATTACTGGATGTTGTATAGATTAAGAATCTATTTGGACTGTTGTCTGGAAAAGGATGGTTATTTACGAATCTAGCTAAGGAGAAATCTTTTGGGAAATGTTATAAGACTAAATTTAACTGTGTAACTGCAATGTGTATGGGTCTTCTTTTCTCTTGTTAATAAAGGTCTTAATTTAATATTTAAAATCTCCAAAAGTGATCTCCAAAAATACCTTCCTGTAATAAAATACAAAATGCAAATTGTTGTGATAGCTTGGCCAAGTTTCCCTTTGGGATTTGGTCAGCCCGACAATTATCACCTGCCATAATGTTACAGCGGGAAACAGCGAAAGCAGAGTGGGATTGAAAACAGCACACAGAGAGTCTCTGGGTTTTTTTATGACCCAAGCAACCTTTGCAAGGACTGAAATGTACATTAAAGCATACTATTAGCTTTTGTAATTGCTGCTAATATTTTGTCCCTGTGTGCAGCCATTACGCTTGAAGCCTGCATAGGACTGATTACATATGACTCTCACTGCCCACTGCCAGGCCCAGTATGAGTTAAAAGTTTGCCTACACTTTGTAACTGGAGCTGAGACAGTAAAATCAGGTGGGGCCAATACATTCCTGATAAAAACAAAAAACTACGGATGCTGAAAATCCACAACAAAAACAGAATTACCTGGAAAAACTCAGCAGGTCTGGCAGCATTGGCGGAGAAGAACAAAGTTGACGTTTCGCGTCCTCATGACCCTTCAACAGAACTAAGTAAAAATAGGAGAGGGGTGAAATATAAGTTGGTTTAAGGTGGGGGGGGGGGAGAGAATTGGGGACGGGGTGGTTGTAGGGACAAGCAAGCAGTGATAGGAGCAGATAATCAAAAGATGTCACAGACAAAAGAACAAAGAGGTGTTGAAGGTGGTGATGTTATCTAAAAGGATGTGCTAATTAAGAATGGATAGCAGGGACACTCAAGGTACAGATAGCTCTAGTGGAGGTGGGGTGAAATAAGACAAAAAAGGCATAAAAGGGCAAAAAAAATTTAAAAATAATGGAAATAAGTAGGAAAAGAAAAATCTATATAAATTATTGGAATAAACAAAAGGGAGGGGGAAGAAACAGAAAGGGGGAGAGGATGGAGGAGGGAGTTCAAGATCTAAAGTTGCTGAACTCAATATTCAGTCCGGAAGGCTGTAAAGTGCCTAATCGGAAGATGAGGTGCTGTTCCTCCAGTTTGCGTTGAGCTTCACTGGAACAATGCAGCAAGCCAAGGACAGACATGTGGGCAGGAGAGCAGGGTGGAGTGTTAAAATGGCAAGCGACAGGGAGGTCTGGGTCTTCCTTGCAGACAGACCGAAGGTGTTCTGCAAAGCGGTCACCCAGTCTGCGTTTGGTCTCTCCGATGTAGAGGAGACCGCATTGGGAGCAACGAATGCAGTAGACTAAGTTGGGGGAAATGCAAGTGAAATGCTGCTTCACTTGAAAGGAGTGTTTGGGCCCTTGGACGGTGAGGACAGAGGAAGTGAAGGGGCAGGTGTTGCATATTTTGCGTATGCATGGGGAGGTGCCGTAGGTGAGGATTGAGGAGTAGGGGGTGATGGAGGAGTGGACCGGGTGTCACGGAGGAAACGATCCCTTCGGAATGCCACCGGAGGGGTGAAGGGAAGATGTGTTTGGTGGTGGCATCATGCTGGAGTTGGCGGAAATGGCGGAGGATGATCCTTTGAATGCGGAGGCTGATGGGGTGATAAGTGAGGACAAGAGGGACCCTATCATGTTTCTGGGAGGGAAGAGAAGGCATGAGGGTGGATGCGCGGGAGATGGGCCGGACACGGTTGAGGGCCCTGTCAACGACCGTGGGTGGAAAATCTCAGTTAAGGAAGAAGGAGGACATGTCAGAGGAACTGTTTTTGAAGGTAGCATCATCGGAACAGATGCGACGGAGGCGAAGGAACTGAGAGAATGGGATGGAGTCCTTATAGGAAGCGGGGAGTGAGGAGCTGTAGTCGAGGTAGCTGTGGGAGTCAGTAGGCTTGTAATGGATATTGGTGGACAGTCTATCTCCAGAAATTGAGACAGAGAGGTCAAGGAAGGAAGGGAAGTGTCAGAGATGGACCATGTAAAAATGATGGAGGGATGGAGATTGGAAGCAAAATTAATAAACTTTTCCAGGTCCTGACGAGAGCATGAAGCAGCACCGAAGTAATCATCAATGTACCGGAGAAAGAGTTGTGGGAGGGGGCCAGAGAAGGACTGGAACAAGGAATGTTCCACATACCCCATAAAGAGACAGGCATAGCTGGGGCCCATGCGGGTACCCATAGCCACACCTTTTATTTTGAGGAAGTGAGAGGAGTTAAAGAAGAAATTGTTCAGTATGAGAACAAGTTCAGCCAGACAGAGGAGAGTAGTGGTGGATGGGGATTGGTCGAGCCTCTGTTAGAGGAAGAAGCTGAGAGCCCTCAGCCCTCTGTACATTCCTGGTTGTGTGGACACTAGCTACACACCAGTGCAGCAAATTTGAGCTCTGTACGCTACTGGTGCTGGTACTATGGTAACCCCAAACTCCAAAAATGGCACATGGAGCATTTCCTGCCACCTCTGCTCTGGCACTTGGGGTGTGCCCTGACTGAAGGGCACTAGTGCAGGCGTGTTGCGAGTGCACTAGGAACATGCACAGTGGAGGGATCATGACATCAAACTGCCTCCAACACTGATTTGGTGCTTGATCTGTCATTTTTGATCATGCAGTTAACCTGTTAATCTGTTAATCATGCCTAACTAAACATGCATTCAGCTACACCGAGGTTAACCTTCTAACCTCCAGGTGAGGTGCTTTTGACCTACCTTTGCTGGTGCAGAGTTAATGGATATACCATGTTCTGTTTTATTGTAGGAGTTTGCAAACCTTTTGGATTTTCAAAGGAATGGTGCTGAATCTTGACAAATAGATCAGGGAGGTTTGTTGCCTGCAAGGAGAAAGTCTGCTTCAGTGACAGGGACTATAGCTGTATCTCATCTTGGCAGTAGCATGATTTGGAAATGGAGCAGAGGTGGCAGAGAAGGGAGGCAATGTAAAGAGGGACATACAAACATATGAACTAGGAGCAGGAGTAGGCCACTCAGCCCTTCAAAGCTGCTCCACATTCAATAAGATTATGGCTGATCTGATTTTAACCTCAACTCCACATTCCTGCCTAGCCCCGATAACCTTTCATTCCCTTGCTTATCAAGAACCTATCTACCTCTGCCTTAAAGATATTCAAAAACTCTTCCTCAACTGTCTTTTGATGAAGAGAGTTCCAAAGATTCACAACTCTCTGAGTGAAATTTTTTTCTCATCTCTATCTTAAATGGGCGACCTCTTATTTCTAAACAGTGACCCCTAGTTCTAGATTCTCCCACAAGAGGAAACATCCTCTCCACATCCACCCTGTCAAGACCCTTCAGAATCTTATATGTTTCAATCAAATTGTCACTTACTCTTCTAAACTCCAGTAGTGCAAGCCTTATCTGTCCAATCTTTCCTCATAAGACAACCCACCCATTCAAGGTATTAGTCAAATAAACCTTGGCTGAACTGATTTGAATGCATTTACATCCTTTCTTAAATAAGGGGACCAATACTGTACATAGTACTCCAGATGTGATCTCACCAATGCCCTGTATAACTGAAGCGTAAGCTCCCTCCTTTTGTATTCAATTCTCCTTGCAATAAACAATAACGTTCTATTAGCTTTCCTAATTACCTGCTGTACTTGCATTTTTGCAATTCATGCACTAGAACGCCCAGATCCCTCTGCATCTCAGAGCTCTGCAAACTCTCACCATTTAGATAATATGCTACTTTTCTATATGTTCCCTTCATTAAGCATACAAAGGATATTTAAAATAGAAGTTCTTTTTATAACCCTGGGAAAAGGCAGCTATCTTTCAGCACCTTGGAAAATGATTGCATGCTGAGCCGTGCAATTTTGACACATGGATTTTAAGGTGAGTTTTATGCATAGGTAAGGGGAAAAAGTTGCTTGCCTACACTAGTTTATGGTAACTTTTTGATCAATTGTTTCCATTTTTTTAAATCAAAGTTAAGTTTTGCTATTTAGTCAAGCCATAATCTACCACCTGGAGCTGTATTCCCAGCACACTTAAATTCAGCAATGTGAGAATTATGGCCAAGGGTATTCTGCTGGATGTGTATCACCATATTTCCCTGCTCTGAAGGAAACTAACAGGATCTGAGAAGATGAGGGGTGTGTGTATTTCTTAGGAGGTCATGTCACACCCATCCTTACATAACCACATGTGAACATAAGAAGACACACCTGCCTTGACATTTCACAGCTGTGGGGAGGTTGACTTTGGAGGAATTAACTAGTTGAATTACCTGGGTGAAAAGTCTGGGCAGTGTCACATTGGCCACCAGTTAATCACCCCACTTGTTGTTCAGTGCTTTTAAAGACAATAGAACTAAATATTGGGTGGGATGTAAAAGGGGAAGACAATATGAGGCTGCCTGTTTTGCATTATGACTCAAGACCAATTTCTGCTGCATTGTCTCCTAAAGACAACTGTAAGACAAGTTCCAGACTGGGAGATTTGTCAGTGGCTCTCAAGCTGATCAACTAGCTCGAACTTTCATGCTACAAAGTCTTTCCAAGCCATCAAATCTCTCAACCAGCAATACATGCATCCATCAAACATATAATCAATATATGACTTCTTTACCAGGACAAATTCTTTATGAAAACCAGTTAACAGCATAAAAGAGTCCTGCAGTTATAGGTTTTGCGAAAGTGAATGCATTTTTTTTGGATGGTAAGCATATTGACTCCAAATGCCTATTCCCAACATTATAACATCTTTAATGAGCAACTGACCACAGTCTCTGACCTCAGATGCAGATCACATGAATGCTCATAAAACCAGTTATTAGTCATGATTTTTAATTTTATGTCAGGGCTGTGGAAATGTCAAACTCTCCCCCCACCCCCCGCCCCGCAAACCCCAAAAGGCTCTCTATGCTAGGTGAATTAAAATCTGTCTACAAAAAAATTCTACGTTGGAATTCAAAAGAGCAGAGAGCACACTATCTAAGTCCATGACCATGCCATTGCAGCCAATTTGAGTTCTCAGCATGGTTGATACTCTGTATAGCATGGGAAGCACATTTCTGTTTCACCAATCAATTATGTGCATTTCCCAACCTGATTGCCCGAGTACTGTGCTTGTTGTCTGTGTCATGAGACTTTAAACTGAAGCCTTGCCTACCTATTCATGGGTTCAAATCCCTCCATGGTTCACCCCTCCCTATTCCTGCAACTTTCCCCAGCCCTAGAACCCTCTGAAACTTTGTGTTCCACCAATTCAATTTCTTGAGCATCTCCAACTTCCTTCACTCCACCATTGGTGGCAGTGCCTTTAGCTGCTTAGGCCCTAAGCTCATTCCTTCCCTAAACTCTCCACCTCTCTCTCTTCTTATGCAATGCTCCTTGAAACTGACCTCTTTGACAAAGCTTTTGGGCACTTGTCCTAATGGGCTGTATCTTCCTGTCAGCGAGCAGGGGCGGGACCCACTCGCCGACGTGTAAAATGACGCGGAGTAATGTCAGGCATGCGTCCCGAGGTCACAGCGCATCATTCAGACTTTCAGTTCGGCGGGTGTGCACCCAAGTTGGCTGCGCACCCGTTGACCTCTCAAAGGCCTATTAAGGCAATTGACAAAGTAGTTAAAGTCATTAATGGACCTGCCCGTCCAACCTTAAGGTTGGTGGGCAGGCAGGGAGTCCTGGCAGGCTTCTGAAAAAGTATGAAACCTTGTCCACAGGCTGGATGAGGTTTCATGAGGATTTTAAAATCTCACTATTTTAAAATAGAAGTTATGGACATGTCCCAACTCATGCGACAGTGTCACATGAGGGGACATGGCAGGGAAGATTTTTTTCTCAGCTTTATTTAAAGTTTATAATGTGAGCTGATCCCCCTGAGGCAGCACTTTGCCTCAGGGACATCTGTGCTCTCTTCCGCATGCATGCGCCGAAGAGCCCACTCCCAGCTGAGAGAACCCCCCCCCCCCCACCACTACACAGGGAGTGCATAGCACTTCCTGGCAGACATCACACTGGGCGGGCCTTAACTGGCTCAACCACATAAAAATGGCGGCGCACCCCCAACCGGGGGCACCGATCGGAAGTCCGCTCACCCGCGCCAGCTCCCGCACTTCTGCCCCGACGGGAGGAAAATGGTGCTCATTTGTTTCCTTCTTTGGTTCAATGTCAGCTTCGCTTTCTGATGACATTCCTGTGAAGCACATTGGTACATTTTACTACATTAAAGGCACTATATAATTGTAAGTTATTTTTGTTGATGTAAAAGATTCCATTATACAATTTGAATATGAGCAATAGAGTTTTTCTAGTGTCCTGGCTAACACAACCCTCAAATAACCCCATGAGAAAAATAATAGTGGCTTTTTTTTAATTCATTCATGGGATGTGGGCATCGCTGACAAGGTCAGCATTTATTGCCCATCCCTAATTGACCTTGAGAAGGTGGTGATGAGCTGCCTTCTTGAACTGCTGCAGTCCATGTGGTGCAGGTACACCTACAGTGCTGTTAGAGAGGGAGTTCCAGGATTATGACTAGTGACAGTGATTATGACGGTGATATATTTCCAAGTCAGGATGGTGTGTGACTTGGAAGGGGACTTGCAGGTGGTGGAGTTCCCATGTGTCTGCTGCCCTCGGCCTTCCAGATTGTAGACATCATGGGTTTGGAAGGTGCTGTCTAAGGGTCCTTGGTGAGTTCCTGCATTGCATCTTGTAGATGACACACACTGCTACCACAATGTGTCAATGGTGAAGAGAATGAATGTTTGTGGATAGGTGCCAATCAAGTGGGCTGCTTTGTCCTGGATGGTTTTGAGCTTCTGAGTGTGGTTGGAGCCGTACTCATCCAGGCAAATGGAGAGTGTTCCATCACACTCCTGACCTGGGCCTTGTAAATGGTGGACAGGTTTTGGAGATTCAGGAAGTGAGTTACATGCCACAGGATTCCTAGCCTCTGACCTGATCTTGTAGCCACAGTATTTATATGGCTAATCCAGTTCAGTTTCTGGTTAATGGCAACCCCCAGAATGGCATTCAGCAGTGGTTAGATACTCTCTTGTTGGAGATGGTTATTACCTGTCACTTGTATGGCACAAATGTTACTCACCCTTTGTCAACCCAAGCCTGGATATTGTCCGGTCTTTGATGCGTTTGGACATGGACTGCTTCAGTATCTGAAGGGTCGCCAATGGTGCTGAACATCGTGCCATCATCAGCGAACATCCCCAATTCTGACCTTATGATAAAAGGAAGGTCATAGATGAAGCAGCTGAAAATGGTTGGGCTGAGGATATTACCCTGTGGAACTCCTGAAGTGATGTCTTGGAACTCCATCAACCACAACCATTTTGCTTTCTGCTAGGTATGACTCTAACCAGCAGAGTGTTTTCTCCCTGATTCCCATTGATTTCAGTTTTGCTCCTTGGTGCCACACTTGGTCAAATGCTGCCTTGATGTCAAGGGCAGTCACTCTCACCTCACCTCTGGAGTTCAGTTCTTCTGTTCATGTCTGAACGAAGGCCATAATGAGGTCAGGAGCTGAATGTTCCCAGCGGAACCTAAACTGAGCATCAATGAGCAGGTTATTGTTAAACAAGTGCTGCTTGATAGCACAGTTGATAACCCCTTCCATCACTTTACTGAGGATTGAGAGTAGACTGATGGGAATTGGCCGATTTGCATTTGTCTTGCTTTTTGTGTACAGTACATGCCTGGGCAATTTTTCACATAGCCAGATAGATGTCAGTGTTGTAGCTGTACTGGAACAGCTTGGCTAGGGGCACAGCAAGTCCTGGAGCATTAGTCTACACTACTATTACCAGAATATTGTCAGGGTGCATAGCCTTTGCAGTATCCATTGCCGTCAGTTGTTTCTTGATATCTCATCGTGTGAATCAAACTGACTGAAGACTGGCATTTGTAATTCTGGGAACCTCCAAAAGAGGCCGAGATGAATCATCCGCTTAGCACTTCTGGCTTAAGATTCTTGCAAATGCTTCAGCCTTATCTTTTGCACTGATCTGCTGGGCTCCATCATCATTGAGAATGGCCATATTTGTGGAGCTTCCTCCTCCAGTGAGTTGTTTAATTGTCCACCACCATTCACTACTTGATGTGGCAGGACTGCAGAGCTTAGATCTGATCCATTGGCTGTGGAATCGCTTAGCTCTGTCTATTGCCTGCTGCTTATGCTGTTTAGTATGCAAGGTACTCCTGTGTTGTAACTTCACCAGGTTGACACCTCATTTTTAGGCATGCCTGGTGCTGCTCCTAGCATGCCCCCTTGCATTCTTCATTGAACGCAAATTAACTATCCTATCAGCCTACTTGATAACAGTATCTGCACTTCAAAAGTTATTTATTGGCTGTGAAGTGCTGTGAGTTGTCTTGATGATTTGGTACAAACATGAGTTTATCCTTTTTTTGAGGTTGCTCCCACTGCCAATCACTCTCATTCATAATCTGTGCAGGAAGCAGTGTATAAGCATACAAACTGCATGATCCCTGCAACTCGGCTGAAGCTAGGTCAGTGCCCCTGAGAAGCAGTCAGGTTGGTATTGTGACAGGACCTCATAATCAACACAATCTGATATATTGGTTTTCATGAGAGCCCACCAGTTACTGTGTAGCTCTGTTTTCACAATGTAAATTCTGGGTTCAAATTCGTATATTGAGTTGCTACTGCTAATCAGTGGTGGTTAGGATTATTTTGTGCCTTCACTTTCCCACAACTTTTACATTGGCATGAAGGAAAGCATTGAAGCAAGGCAGCCAACAGTCTCCTCAGTTATACAATCCATTCATGCATGTACATGTTTGAAAAGAATGTAGTAGAACTGCAATATTTAATTGGTTGGGTTAACAAGATCCATAACCTTATTCCCTTATAGATTCTGGTGAAGAGCCACATGTCAATAATGTTAGAGTCAAAACTTTATTCACAGATAAGTGGGTCTGGTTTGTCTTACTCCACTTTATAATAAAAACTCCTGTTCCCATCTCCAACAGCATAATTTATTAGAGAATATCATACTTCCTTACAGCTTAAACATCATTCTCCAGTTTCTTACTTCCAACCTGTACTCTGTACCTGCAGATGCCAAACACTGTTCCTAATACAGAAATTTGGGTTTGGTATTTTTTTCTGTGAAGTACTACTGTAATGCCTTTGTTTGTCATTCAGGTCAGACAACACTGAGCACTTTGAACCCAGTTCTCTTCAGCTCTATTGTGGGTTTAGAGTCTTGCTCATGTCCAAAGTCAAGTTTCACTGGGATGCTTGCCAGGCTTCCAAATGCTTAACTGGTTTTTTGCTTCTGCATGCTGCTCTCAGAGCTGTGCCCCTGACTCACTCGCTCATAGAAACATAGGGATTAGGAGCAGGAGTAGGCCACTCAGCCCCTCGAGGCTGCTCCACCATTCAGTAAGATCATGGCTGAATTAATTATAACCTCAACTCCACATCCCCGCCTACACCCGATAACCTTTCATTCCCTTGTTAATCAAGAATCCATCTAGCGCTGCCTTAAAGATATTCAAAGACTCAGCTTCCACTGCCTTTCGAGGAAGAGAGTTCCAAAGACGCACAACCCTGTGAGAGAAAACATTTCTTCTCATCTCTATCTCAAATGGGTAACACTTTATTTTTAACAAGTGTCCCCTAGTTCAAGATTCTCCCACAAGAGGAAACATCCTCTCCACATGCACCCTGTCAAGGCCCTTCAGGGTCTTATATGTTTCATTCACATTGCCACTTACTCTTCTAAACTCCAGCAATAGGAGCCTGGTCTGTCCAACCTTTCCTCATAAGGCAACCCACCTATTCCAGGTATTAGTTGAGTAAATCTACTCTGAACTGCTTCCAATGCATTTACATCCTTCCTTAAATAAGGAGACCAGTACTGTGCATAGCACTCCAGATGTGGTCTCACAAATGCTCTATATTACTGTAGCATAACCTCCCTACTTTCTTTTTCAATTCACCTTGTAATAAGTGATAATGTTCTATTAGCTTTTTTAATTACCTGTTGTACCTGCATACTAACCTTTTGTGATTCATGCACTGGGAGAACCGGATCCTTCTGCATCTCAGAGCTCTGCAATCTCTCACCATTTAGATAATAAGCTTCTTTTCTATTCTTCCTGCCAAATGGACAATTTCATATTTTCCCACATTATACTCCATTTGTCAGATCTTTGCCCACTCACTCAACCTATCCATATCCCTTTGTAGCCTTCTTACGTCCTCTTCAATACTTACTTTCCTACCTATCTTTGTGTCACCAGCAAATTTGGCAACTATACCTTCAGCTCCTTCATCCAAATCATTTGTATAAATCGTAAACAGTTGAGCCTCCAGCACTGATCCCTGTGGCACACCACTCATTGCATCTTGCCAACCAGAAAATGACCCATTAATCCCTACTCCAGGTTTCCTGTTAGCTAGCCAATCTTCTATCCTTGCCAATTTGTTATCTCCTACACTGTGAGCTTTAATTTTCCTCAATAACCTTTGATGTGGCACCTTATCAATGCCTGCTCAAAATCCAAGTACAGTACATCCACTTGTCCCCCTTTATCCACAGCACGTTACTTCTTCAAAGAATGCCAATAAATTGGTTAAACATGATTTCCCTTTTACAAAACCATGTTGACTCTACCTGACTATGTTGAATTTATCTTAGTGGCCTGCTTTAATGCCTTTAATAATAGTCTCTGACATTTTCCCTATGACAGATGTTAAGCTAACTGGTCTATAGTTTCCCCCTTTCTGTCTCCCTCCCTTTTTGAATACAGGAGTTACACTCACTATTTTCCAATCTAATGGAGCTTTCCCCAAATCTGGGGGATTTTGGAAAATTAAAAACAACGCATCAACTATCTCATGAGCCACTCCTTTTAAGACCCTAGGATGAAGTCCGTCAGGAAGTAAGGACTTGTCAGCCTGCAGGTCCAAAGATTTACTTGGTACCACTTCTCTGGTGATTGTAATTTTCCCGAGTTCCTCTCTCCCTTCCATTTCATGATTTACAACTATTTCAGGGATGATACATGTGTCCTCTGTAGTGAAGACCAATGTAAAATACCTGTTCAATTCATCTGCCATCTCTATATTTTCCATTATTAATTCCCAAGACTCACTTTCTATAAGACCAACTTTATTAACTTTTTTCTTCTTTAAATTGCGATAGAAACTGTTACTATCTGTCTTTATATATCCAACTAGCTTTCTCTCATACTTTATTTTTTCTCTCCCTATTTATCCTTTAGTCATTCTTTACTGTTTTTTATATTCTGTCCAATCTCCTGACCTAGACCTATCCATCTTTGATACTATCTTTAGCATTTTTAGTAAACCACGGATGATGGGTCCTCCCCTTGGAATTTTTCTTTTTCATTGAAGTATGTCTATACTGTGTATTCTGAAATATCCCCTTGAATGTCTGCCACTGCATCTCTATTGATCTATCCCTTAATCACATTTGCCAGTTTATTTTAGCTTTTTCATTCTGCTTATATGCCCTCATATTTGCCCTTATTTAAGTTTAAAATACTAGTCTTATATCTACTCTTCTATCCCTCAAACTGAATGTGAAATTCAATCATATTATGATTGCTGCTAGCTAGAGGTCATTAATTAAACCCATCTCGTTGCGCAATATCAGGTCACTGATTGGTGGCAGAAGAATCCCAAAAACATTCTAGGTTGCCATGGCCCATCTGATTTTCCCACGCTATATGTAGATTAAAATCCATCATGATTACCACCATACCTTACAGACAAGCTCCCATTAATTCTTCCTTTATACACCATCCTACAGTGAAATTACTGTTAGGGAGACACCATTCCCAGAAGTGAATTCTTGCATTTATTGTTTCTTATCTCTACTCAAACTGCTTCAGCATCCTGGTTTCCTGAACTTAGGTCACCCCTCTCCCATGAATCTATCCCTGGGTCCTCTCTCTGTTCTGAGGAGCTCCTCTTATTGTATCACTGGGCTTTTGTCACTCTGTGATCTTTGGAGCAGTTTCAGTACTTCACCCAGAGTGCCCCATAGGCAACCATACCCCACACAGAGCTCTTCATACACTCATCCTCCACACAGCTCTCCATAAACACTCATCCTCCACACAAAGCTCTCCATAAACCGTCATCCCCCACACAGAGCTCTACATACACACTCATCCCCTACATAGAGCCGTCCATAGACACTCATCCTCCAACCAGAGCCCTCCATAGACAGTCATACTCCACACAAAGCTTTCCATAGACACTCATGCCAAATACCGGGCTCTCCATAGAAACCCATGCCCTACACAGAGCTCTCCATATTCACTCAGCATCTACACCGAGCTGTCCATAGGCACTCATCCTCCACACAGATCTCTCCAAAGACACTCATCCTCCACACAGAGCTCTCCATAGACACTCATCCCCTATACCGAGTTCTCCATAGACACTCATCCTCCACACTGAGCTATCCATAGAAACTCATCACCTACACAGAGATCTCCAAAGACACTGATCCTGTACGCACAGCTTTCCATCGTCACTTGTCCTCTACATAGAACGTTCCAGAGACATTTATTCCCCACATAGAGCTCTCCATAGGCACCCATCCTCCATACAGCGTTCTCCATATACACTCATCCTCGACCCAGGTCCCTCTTCCTGACTGTGATCCTGTCTACTTCCACCTTGGTCACTTTTGTGCACTCTAGCTCCCTTGTTGTCACTTTCAGCCCCAAGATGTTATTTCAGTGCAGTTTCTTACTGTGACCCATGCTCAGTTTTGATCCCAAGTTTCCACTGTCCTTTTTTGTTCATGTAGCTCTGAATAGACCTGTTGTGTGATTGTATGCCTATTCAAGTTTGCATTTCTTAGAGAAATAAGGTCCAAACTCTTTCCTGCACCTAGTCTTCTCTGTTTCATTTCAAATAATTCCATTACTTCAAATCTCATCTTGTACCTAGTTTCCCATCCCTCATATCACCCTGGTAAATCTACACTGTGCAATCTTTATTGCTTTACTGTCCTTAAAGGGACCCAGCCAATTTCTTGTCAGTTTTATTATACCTTTACTCTTCTTTAAAATCCAAGGTGTCATTGACCTTTTTAGAGCAGTCATCACTATGTATTTGGTCCCCTATCTATCTCTCTTTTTGCAAGGCCTTCAGCATCTTTCTCTTCATTCCTTTCTCCCAAAGTGTGTTATCTCATTCAGATAGACTGTTGCCTGCCACCTGTCTGCCTTGCTGCTTGCTAAACCCCTACCTTCGGTGTCGTCAACAAATTATGCTCTGTTTGTCAAATAATCTACAGATACTGAGAATAAAAGTGAACCCCAGGACTGACCCCTAGATATACCACTTCCAATCCTTCTCTAATCTGAGCAACACCTGTTTATCTTAACTTCTGACATACCATTTTCCTATATTTTTCCAACCAACTCCCTGTGAAACACCTTATTGAACATTTTCATGAATATTTACATACACCACTCCTACTACATTCCATTTGCCTATCCAAGTGGTCACTTCTTCAAAAGAACTATTCATTTTGGCAAATACAACCTCCCTAAAGTAGATCCTGACTGACTGTCCGAACCCGAGCAATTGTAAACTTTAATGCCAAAATGTAAGCATTTTATTCTGAGTCAGAACTGGAATTTGGGAACTTAATAAAAATGAAAATTTTGAATTATCATCACAGCAATGAAAAGAATTAATAATGCAGGGGAGTTTTCGAACAGCAAACATACAAGTAGCTGCCTTTGTTAGATCTAACACACTGGAGAAGCAGGACAAAGCAGCCTGAAAGTAAAGAGGACATAGGAGATGCACTACCATTTCGGGCTTTACACTAGATATTCTACTTGGATTTCACATCACCGACTATACCTGTAAGCAAGCATCCCCTTATAACCTGGAGTAAGCCTTTATCTACCTAATATCCAGGTAAACAATAGGGTGACCCAGGCATTGAATAGAGAACCTTTTCCACTATACATCAGTTCACTAGAAGATACAATGAATTGCCACTGCCCAGCCACATGACTCTTTTCACTTTCAGTGAACAGATTGAATGTACACTCAATCAAACAGAGACCAGGGCCAAATATCAATGGATAGGTTATTAAAATCAAATAGCCAAATAGATAGAATTCAGTGCAATCTAGAGTATGTTACAATCAACAAATTTGCCTATCCTGTTCTGTGTATCAACACATTAAAAGTTGAGCTATCACTCTATCCATGATTAAGCTAAAAATGACTGTGCACACCATATATGCTGAGCACTGTTACGGAATCAAACTAGTTTCACTGCTGGACATGGAATCTGGGCTAAGTATTTAGTCTCAGGCAATCACTGCTGAAATGTCAATTGGGGCCTTTCCCACAAGGCTGCCTGTCAAGTGGGGCCAAAAGCGAATGCTAATCTGCCCCTTCCCACTGGTCTCTGAAGTAGCTGTTGATCAAAGCCAGTGCTCAAGGATTCTTGAAGGTTTTATCCCCATCAAAGATTCTGTGAAAACCTGTCAGAATAATAGATATTAACAAATTAGTTTCTTTAATTAGATAAATTTGTGGCCTCATTGTTGTATTCAAACATAGACAATACTTGAAGAAATAGAAGTAAATGTATTAAATGATGAAAGGTTACAGACTTGAAATTTCAACTCCGTTTCTCTCTCCATAGATGCTGCCTGACCTGCTGAGTATTTCCCGGACTTTTTGTTTTTATTTCAATGTGTGAAGGGTGAGTTTGAAATCCTTTACTATTCAAAATGAAGGCTAAACCATTTAAGCAGCTAATATATTAAACTCTCAATCATCAAAGGAGAGTTAGACACAGATACACATTCATTGACCTTTCCCAGTCTGTACCTTAGAGTGAAAGCTCCAAGAAACTATAACTAACCATCTGTGTACATGTGTGTATATGAGTAATGAGAAATTCAAATCAATAAACTATTGGAGATGAAAATACTTCTTGTTCAAATATGTGACACTTAAAGCAGATACCACCCTCAGATAACAGATATTTGTTTAAGAAGGAAAAGAAAGAAAGTCTTCCACTCATCATTGGTGCTGAGTTTATTGACGCTGCCCATGAAGGTTTGTAAGATCTGGCTCTTCTGCAATCTTTCAGCCGGGTCTTCCAATCTTGACTGAAGCATCGATGGGCATCACCAACATCCACAGAGAAAATCATTGGGGGCAAGGAAAGAAGGACAATGACAGAACACAACCCCATCTCATGACAATAGCAGCTGTAGTTAGGTAAGTTTTTAAAGATCCCAAGTCTTTCAATAAGTCAGTGGGCGAATGGATGACTGGGTGAATAGTTGAATGGGTGAATGGATGAGTGCGCACACGGATAAGTGGGTGAATGGATAAGTGGGTGAGTGGGTAGTTGGGTCAGGTCAGGGGAGTTGTTGGGCGGTGGGGTAGTCAGGTGAGGTAGTTGGGTGGTCAGGAGTAGTTGGGTCAGGCAGTGTTTGCAAGGGTGGGGGTATTGTTTGTGGTGCTCAGTTCAATTACACTGGGATAGATCAAGTATTAACCAGTGTTAAATTACCAGGGTAAGTAAACAAGTAAGTCCTGTATATCTGGACCAAGTCTCTAATGCTGAGCTAAGTGTCAGAGGCATTCACGGAGGGTCCCAGGCAGTGCAAATCAGCCCATCAGAAGTTTAAACTTCCCAGGCCATTTCAACTCATGTGTGTGTCAGGACTTCCACGAGGTCCTGGCATGCATTTCCAACTTACATCCAAACTCCAGATACTGGAAAATTTGGACTCATTTCCAAAGTGCCTTTCACTAATGCCTATACTATCCCATTGTATTTTGCAGCCAATGAAATACTTCTGAAGTGGAGTCATCGGCATAATGTAATGTTCAAGAAGGACAATTAAATCAGAAGTTATAGATTAATTAACATCAGCTTTAGGTAAACTCTTTGAATCCATAATTCTGAATAAAATTAGCAGTGGAGTGCCATGCCTACATAGCCTTTAAAAAGTTGAAAATTCCCTTCTACTCTTCAGCTCCCACTAATCTTGGGCAGAAATTCTTAGTAGTGCAAAATGTGGTGGGCCATTTTTAAAATTCATTCACAGGATGTGGGCTTCATTGGCTAAGCCAGTATTTATTACCCATCCCTAATTACACTTGAGAAGGTGGCGGTGAGCTGCCTTCTTGAACCGTTGCAGTCCATGTGGTGTAGGTACACCCACAGTGCTGTTAGGGAGGGAGTTCCAGGATTTTGATCCAGTGACAGTGAAGGAAAGGCGATATATTTCCAAATCAGGATGGTTAGTGGTTGGTCCTTGTCCTTCCAGATGTTAGTGGTCATGGGTTTGGAAGATGCTGTCTAAGGAGCCCTGGTGAGTTATTGCAGTGCATCTTGTAAATGGTACACACTGCAACCACTGTGCACTGGTGGTGGAGGGAGTAAATGTTTGTGGAACGGGTGCCAATCAAGCAGATTGCTTTGTCCTGGATGGTGTCAAGGTTCTTGAGTATTGTTGGAGCTGCACTCATCCAGGCGAGTGGAGAGTATTCCATCACACTCCTGACTTGTGCCTTGTAGATGGTGGACAGGCCTTGGGGACTTAGGACATGACAGGATTCCTGGCCTCTGACCTGTTCTTGTAGCCGTAGTATTTATATGACTAGTCCAGTTCAGTTTCTGGCCACTGGTAACCTCCAGGATGTTAATAGTGGGGTATTCAGCAATGTAATGCCATTGAATGTCAAGAGATCATGGTTAGGTTCTCTCTTGTTGGAGACGGTCATTGCCTGGCACTTGTGTGATGTGAATGTTACTTCCCACTTGTCAGTCCAAGCCTGGACATTGTCCAGGTCTTTCTGCATTTGGACATGGACTGCTTCAGTATCTGTGGAGCCATGAATGGTGCTGAACATTGTGCAATCATCAGCTAAATCCTCACTCCTGACCTTATGATGAAAGGAAGGTCATTGATGAAGCAGCTGAAGATGGTTGGGCCGAGGACACTACCCTGAGGAAGCCCTGCAGTGATGTCCTGGAACTGATTTGATTGACCTCCAACAATCACAACCATCTTCCTTTGTGCTAGGTATGACTCTAACCAGTGGAGAGTTTCCCCCCATTCTCATTGACTCCAGTTTTGCGAAGGGTCCTTAATGTCACACTCGGTCAAATGCTGCTTTGATGTCAAGGGCTCACCTCACCTCTGGAGCTTAGCTCTTTTGTCCATGTTTGAACTAATGAAGTCAGGAGCTGAGTGGCCCTGGATGAACCCAAACTGAGCCTAAGTGAGCAGGTCACTGCTAAGCAAGTGCCACTTGATAGCATTGTTGATAACCCCTTCTCACTTTACTGATGATTGAGAGTAGACTGATGGGGTGGTAATTGGCTGGGTTGGATTTGTCCTGCTTTTTGTGTATAGGACATGCCTGGACAATTTTACACATAGCTGGGTAGATGCCAGTGTTGTAGCCACTGATTCCTCACATTCTCTTGTACCTCAACTGTACCTTATTTGCTGAGATGAATGAACACAATGCAGGCTCTTAAAGATTTCAGTCACATTTATTCTCTATGAATATGGAAGGGACATTTTATGTTGGGATTTGGATGGATAGTTGGGGTGCAATATACAGCAGCAGCCATCATGTTCAAAGTCCATAGGTTTATCTTACTTCCTTGAGCAGTTGGGAACATCCTGTCCTGAAAAGCTTGGTATGTGGCTAGTGGAAGAATTTGTGGCAAGAATCTGCAACAAGTGGTACTTTTACAAACCTTTTTCCAATTGGTTTCCTCTGTTTTTTATTGAAAACTATAATAATTAATTTGCACTTACACCTAGAACTGTGATGTTTGTTTTTGAGTTTTCATATTTTAGTTTACAACTACTGTACATGAAGGTACAGTATCACAACAGACCTCAACTGTACCTCAACTGTACAAGATCTTCTCATGAGCAGCATCTGAAGCGCCTCTAAATTGTTGGACTTAGAAAAAGATGCATAAACAGAAGCACGAGAGTCCATCTGCCATGTAAGATTCAACAAAGCCTGATCAGTACTGCATCTTCAGCAGTTGTTCACCTGGACCTCTGCCTCATCTTTCGTCTTTTACCCTCCCGCCTGCACATACGCTTCTTCTGCCTGCTAGCTCTCATGTCAAGAATTATTTCAAAATCCCTGGTGCATCACCGATGGCATAATTGCAGTGCCGTCTATATGCAAATACAGTGAAGTGCTGAACAAAGCATGTTACTTTGGTGATAACTCATTCGTGCTTTCAAGAGTTTACCTGCTGAATTTGCAATATAAGCTGGTTGCTATGGTGAACACGCAGCTCCTGTTGAAGCACAGCAAACATCCTCTATCTAAAGTTAAGGACATCTACATTTTCATTGGGTGGTGCCTCTATGGGTAGTTAATTATTTAAATAGAAGCAGATGCTTCTGTGTGAAGTTTAATTCTGTTGGCAATGCTGCCATTTTAAGGGGCAGGGCACACAAACAAGGCAGGTATGGAAAGGTGTTGAGTTGTTCAGGGTTTGCAAGAGCTTTGTTGTTCTGCAGGAAACAATTTAACTGCACTTCACTATTGAGGAAGCAATCAGCGCCAAAATGATGCATTTGAAACTTATTCTCAGAAATGTGTATTGTACAGTTAAAAGGGAATAATTAATGCCAGCAGCAGGCAGTCTTATCTAGCTTTTTATCTTTCTATTTAACCAAAATGAGCAATAGCACAAAATAATTTTACAATACAAAGACATCCACTCACTCACCCCTGCCCAGCCTGCTCCGCATGACTGGGACTGAAAATGTCCTGCTCACCTATTTCTGTCATGTGAACTTCTTTCATGTGCAACTTGAAGAATTTGATTGAATCTTATACCTCAGGGGCATGTGGGTGGGGACCATGGCAACAAAAAGGAGTGTCAACTTGATAACAAGCAGATGGGTTATTCTAGTAGCTGTGGGAGTAGCAAGCAAGATTCAGACAACGCTGCACAAGCAAGACTGGGAATGTCTAACGCCCAGTCTGATAAAGTACAAAGACTAGACTTTACTGTATTGCTCAACAGCATACCAAAGAAACATGATGAATGTAAATTGAATTACCAGGGGATGGAACTCAATATATACCTACATCCTAGAAGAACTGACCAATGCTCCTGTGTCCTCTTAAAGCCCACACATGGGGCAGAATTTTATGGACCCGTTTGGACAGGGACAGGGCAGTAAAATGCAGCGAGACATTCTAAACCTTCGGCGGGAACGTAAAATCCCACTGCTGTAAAATTTCGCCCATAAACTCCTCTGCCACTATTATCTTTGTGCTGTTTTATCTCAGACTCACTGAAACTAACATACTTTGTCCTACAGATTTACTAAATCTGGCCCTCATATGTCAGTGGCAGAATGATAGACCCAGTGCATCATGGACCTAGGCTTCTGCTGTCAGTGTAAGGGAGGCTAGTGTGAAACTGGCCAAGAGACACCTGTCTGATAATCCAAATTAAAAGTAAAATTAAAGTGACCTTTGTTGCATGTCTGGTACCTTTGTAATATAGGAAATGCGGTGGATTTTTGTGCATTGCAAGGTCCCACAAGCAGCAATGAAATAAATGGTCAGATCATCTGCATTAGGGCCAGCCACAGGGAGAACTTGGAAATAATTACATGGAGTCTTTCATGTCCACCTGTGAGGGCAGCCAGAGCCTGGATTCAACATTATATCCAAAGAAGTAATCCCCTAAAGTGTCTGACCAGCTTATGTACAGTACTTTAGTGGGCCTTGAACCAAGGATCTTCAAACTCAGAAGTAAGAGTGTTTACTACAGAGCCACAACTAATGTCTGACGGACTGGCTGATTCTTGATGTACATAAAAAGAGTCTGTTTGTTTTCCAGATAACATGGGAAGGCAGAGCGACGTATGAATGGCATGTCACATGGTCAATGACGAGATTGTGGGGGAAGGACTCTGGGTCCATACTCGATGGAGTTTAGAAGGATGAGGGGGGATCTGATTGAAACTTACAGAATACTGAAAGGCCTGGGTAGAGTGGACATGGGGAAGATGTTTCCATTAGTAGGAGAGAATAGGACCCGAGGGCACAGCCTCAGAGTAAAGGGAAGACCTTTTAGAACAGAGATGAGGAGAAATTTCTTTAGCCAGAGAGTGGTGAATCTATGGAATTCATTGCCACAGAAGGCTGTGGAGGCCAAGTCAATGAGTGTATTTGAGATCAAGATAGATAGGTTCTTGATTGGTAAGGGGATCAAAGGTTACAGGGAGAAAGCGGGAGAATGGGGTTAAGAAACTTATCAGCCATGATTGAATGGCGGAGCAGACCTGATGGGCCGAAAGGCCTAGTTTCTGTTCCTATGTCTTATGGTCTTAAAAGAAACTAGCCGCTTATGTTAATTCCACTTTCCAGCACCTGGTCTGTAGCCTTCCAGGTTACAGCACTTGAGATGCAGTTCCAGGTACCTTTTAAATGAATTGAGCGTTCCAGCCTCAACCACCAATTTAGGCAGTGAATTCCAGACGCCCACCACCCTCTAGGTGAAAATGTTTTTCCCCATTTCCCCTCTAATCCTTCTACCAGTCACCTTAAATCTATGGCCCCTGGTAATTGACCCTCCAGCTAGGGGAAACAAGTCTTTCCTGTCCACCCTATCTAGGCCCCTCATAATTTTGTACACCTCAGTTAGCTCATCCCTTAACCTTCTTTATTCTAAGGCCTTAGCCTATCCAATCTTTCTACATAACTGCAATTTTCAGGCCCTGGCAATATTCTTGTAAATCTGCTCCAGCAATTATGTCCTTCCTGTAATGTGGTGACCAGAACTGTACACAAAATGCCAGCTGTGGCCTAACCAGCATTTTATACAGTTCCATCATTACTTCCCTGCTTTTGTATTCAATACTTCATCCAATAAAGGAAAGCACTCTATATGCCTTCTTTACAACCTTATCCACCTGTCCTGCCACCTTCAGGGACCTGTAGACATGCTCTCCAAAGTCTCTAACTTCCTCACCCTCTCTTAATATCCTCCTGTTTATTGAGTATTCCCTTGCTTTGTTTGCCTTCCCCAAATGCATTACGTCACACTTTTCCGGATCGAATTCCATTTGCCACTTTTCCGTCCACTCAACCAAACCATTGTTATCATTCTGGAAGCAACAGCTATCCTTTTCACTATCAACTACATGGCCAATATTTGTGTCATCTACAAACTTCCCAATCATGCCTCCCACATTTAAGTCCAAATGATTAATATATATGACAAACAGCACGGGACCCAACACTGAGCCCTGTGGAACGCCACTGGAAAGTGCTGGCCTTTCGCAAAACATTAATCGACCATTACCCTTTGTTTCCTGTCACGGAGCCAATTTTGGACCCAAATTGCCACCTTCCCCTGTATCCCATGGGATCTCACTTTTCTGACCAGTCTGCTACATGGGACCTTGTCAAATGCCTTACTAAAATCCATGTAGACAACATCCACTACACTAACCTCATCAATCCTTCTTGCTACTTCCTCAAAAATTCTATTAAGTTAGTGAGACACGATCTTGCCCTAACAAAACTATGCTGACTAACCCTGATTAATCCATGCCTTTCTTAGTGACATTTTATCCTGTCTCTCAGAATTGATTCTAGTAATTTACCCACCGCCAAAGTCGGAGTGACTGGCCTCTAATTTTCTGGCCTATTCCTCATACCTTTTTAAAATAATGGTACAATGTTCGCAGAACTCCAACCCTCTGGTACCTTGTTTGTATCTAGTAAGGATTGAAAAATGATCATCAGGGCATTCGTTATTTCCTCCCTGGCTTCCTTTAACAGCCTGGGATACATCCATCTGGCTCTGGTGATTTATCCACCTTCAAAGATGCCAGTCCCTCCAGTACTTCCTCTCTCACTATGATTATTGTACCTATTATTTCACACTCCTCCTCTTTAACTAGAATGTCTACGTGATTAGCGAAGACGGAGACAAAATACTCATTGAGACCCCTGCCCACATATTCTGCAGCAATGTACAAGTTACTATGTACACCTCTGATAGGCCCTACTTTTTCCTTAGCTATTCTGTTGCTGTTATTAGCTATTCTTTGCTGCTTCTGAATATATATGCTGAGCAAGGTGTCAGATGTAATGCTTCAGGCCCTTCTACTCTGTCAGGTGGGCATTAAAGATCCCCTAGCACTATTTTGAAGAAGATCAAGGGTGCCTACTGCAGTGGTTCAAGAAGGAGCCTCACCACTGCCTCCTCAAGGGCACTTAGGGATGGGCAATAAGTGCTGGCTTAGCCAGCAACACTCACATCCCAAGAACAAATTTTAAAAAATGATTATGCAAAAATCATGATTATGCTGCCGTTACATGTCTTGATGTCAGTGAAATATTTTCCTTAATAGAGGGCAGATCTCCATTTAGCGCCTGAAGGTTAATTTGAGTCAAATCAAAAGAGTAAAAACCAGCTGGCCCAGATGTAGAGAAGGTGTGTCACACCGAGTTCCCTATCATTATATGGGAGGAGTTTTGGCCTCCCACTTATTTCTGAAGTGGGGTCTTGACTCCTCCCAAAATCTTTTCAGCTTGGGGGGCTCCACAGACAGTGTAATAAGAGTGCATGAGTTTTCTGCATATCAAACAGCTTTTAATTAAAACTGCTCCATTTAACCTCTGAGAGACCAAATAATCTCAATGGTTAGGTTTAAACTATGGGTCCTGACAACATTCCAGCAATAGTACTGAAGACTTGTGCTCTAGAATTGCCACGCCCCTAGCCAAACCGTTCCAATACAGCTACAACACTGGCATTTATCCGGCAATGTGGAAAATTGCTCAGGTATGTTCCGTCCACAAAAAGCAGGACAAATCCAATCCGGCCAATTACTGCCTCATCAGTCTACTCTCCATCATCAGTTAAGTGATGGAAGGGATCATCAACAGTGTTATCAAGCGGCACTTGCTTAGCAATAACCTGCTCACTGACACCCAGTTTGGGATCTGCCAGGGTCACTCAGCTTCTGACCTCATTACAGCCCTGGTTCAAACATGGACGAAAGAACTGAACTCCTGAACTGAGGTGAGTGTGACTACTCTTGACATCGAAGCAGCATTTGACCGAGGGTGGCATCAAGGAAACTTAGCAAAACTGGAGTCAGTAGGAACCGTGGGAAATTCTCCACTGGTTGGAGTCATATCTAGCACATAGGAAGATGGCTGTGGTTGTTGGAGGTCAATTGTCTCAGTTCCAGGATACCACTGCAGGAGTTCCTCAGGGTAGTGTCCTAGGCCCAGCCATCTTTAACGGCTTCATCAATGACCTTCTTCCGTCATAAGGTCAGAACTGGGGATGTTCGCTGATAATTGCACAATATTCAGCACCATTCATGAATCCTCAGATACTGAACCAGTCCATTTCAAAGTTCAGCAAGACTTGGACAAGATCCAGGTTTGGGCTGAAAAGTGGCAAGTAACATTCGTGCCACACAAGTGCCAGGCAATGACCATTTCCAGCAAGAGAGAACCTAACCATCACCTCTTGACATTCAATGGCATACCATCACTGAATCCCTCACTATCAACATCCTAGGCATTACCATTGACCAGAAACTGAACTGGACCAGCCATATAAATAGTGTGCCTACAAAAGCAGGTCAGAGTCTAGGAATCCTGCAGTGAGCGACTCACCTCCTGATTCCCCAAAGCCTGTCCACCATCTACAAGATACAAGTCAGAAGTGTGATGGAATTCTCGCCGCTGGCCTGGATGGGTGCAGCTCCAACAACACCCAAAAAGTTTGACACCATCCAGGACAAAGCAGCCCGCGTGAATGGCACCCCACCCACAAACATTCACTCCCTCCACAACCGACGCACAGTAGCAGCAGTGTGTACCATCTACAAGATGCACTGCAGGTACTCACCAGCACCTTCCAAACCCATGACCTCTACCATCTAGAAGGACAAGGGCAACAGATATATGGGATACCGCCACCTGCAAATTTCCATCCAAGCCACACACCATCCAATAGCATTCCTTCACTACCACTGGGTCAAAATCCTGGAACTCCCTTCCTAACAGCACTGTGGATGTACCCACAACACATGGACTGCAGCGGTTCAAGAAAGCAGCTCATCACCACCTTCCAATTGCAATTAGAGATGGGCAATAAATGCCAGCCTAGCTAGTGACCCCCACATCCCATGAATGCATTTTTAAAAACTTACATTCAGTTTATAAGAAATTTATTGTTCTCGGGATATATAAATGAAGAATCTCATAAACTCTAACTCAGACATGCACTTCATTGTATAAAGAAAAGCACAGTTTTCAAGTATTACCACAGCCAGTACACATTGAATTACTGAACTATAGTATTGTCCAAGAACAACAGAGTACTAGGGATAATTCCAATGTATTTTACAACACAACATTACTCCAGTTAAGAATTTGCAGATCAGTCCCTTCACTGGTCCTCAGACACTTTCTTTTCTATTTTCTCCAGCTGTGTTTGGGTGCTATATTTTTCATCCTAGGATGGCTGGAATTCTTTTAATTAGGGATTTGAAGACTGGCCATGTAAAGTTGAATTATAGAGGCATGTTTGAGTGCTTCTCACCAATCCTAATATCAGCCAAGTGGACACAAATGAGAGGGTTGGAAGCAAGGAGATAGTTGATATCCTTTGGACAGGCCAACCTATTACCAGAGATGGAAGGTGTTCTGATCAACAAAAAGCTGATTCTGCCAAGGATTAGATGTCTAGCTGGTCACAACACTGATCTGACGATTTCCATAAGATCTAGTGCATTTCATATTACAACACTGCAAACACTGTCACACAAGCCAATCACTGAACTTTAAAGCTGACGGTCAATATTTTGAAACATCCTGTCAGTTTTTGCAGGAAAAATCATTGTTTTTCATTGTAAAACAATTAGATTGGATGAATGATTGGAAAGACTAGAAGCAATCGATCAAGTGTCATTTTCTTCCAATGCTAACTGTATCTGAACTAGATGCAGAAATGCCTTCAGATGAGTTGAAGGTTCCTGAGAGTTGCAAATAGAGTTACCTTAATTTAGCTTTTATCTGCAAAGAAGTTAGCAATAAGATGCTGCTAAAATGTAGCTTTTTGATATATACATACGCACAAGCATATTATGTATGTTTCACAAGGGTATTTTCTGGAACTTTTTTGACAATTCTTTTAAGTGAAGGTTTACTTTCTTTAAGTCTAGTTGTACATACTTATTTTCAGATGAGGAGGTTGTTCCTGCCATGAATACATTAAGTGGCTTTATTTGATCATTCCTGCCACTGCATTTGTAGAATTGACAGGGTTTAGAAATAAAATAGGAAGCAGGGGTTAGAATGGTGAAGAATTTTACTTCAGTTAAGGGATTGCTCTAAGGAGCCTATACTTGGAAGGAGCTTATTATAATGTATAATGCGATGACAAGCCTGCTCAAGTTAAGTTGTAGTGCCAGGCTCCGATCTATAAATTTGAAGAAGGCATTTGTTTGTTCACTGACTCGTATTGGGATATCCCTTTTGTTGCTATGCATTAACCAGGGAAAGACCATCCATACAGAAGCATCAACAATGACATTTATAATCAATAAAATTAGAATAGATTGCTACCTTGAGACAGGAGGCAGTCAATCAGGTCCACTGAGAGCAGACTTCACCTCAAATCCATTCATGCAAACTGTTTTAGTACATTTTTAAAATGTAATTAATTGCAGTGTGTAACAGCTTTTATTTTCAATGCAAGAATATAAACCTTCATGACAACATCAAAGGAGTAACGTGGATCTGAAATTACAGTCTATGCTTAACAGCCTCCTCTGCCTTCCATTTCAATAGAGAGCATTACCCATTTATTTTAAATAGGGTAATCCCACACTGAAAAAGGCAATAGAGGAATGTCATGTGAAAGTGGTAAGTTTTTGTCTGCTACAGTCACCAATAGCAAGTTCTACCTTCTGTATTGCACAGGCAGGCTGATCAGGCGCCTCTAGTAAATATTCATAAATCCACCACTACAGCAAGTGATGGCATGTTGGGTATATCTGCAGTTTATGCCATGACATGCCTATGTCCCACTGCATTTCCAGTCTAACTGTTGTTTGCATGTCTCAAAAGGCCTATAGTTAGGGCTTTATTTTGGTCTGTCAGCAAGGATGGCTATGTCAGGTATTTTGAAGCTGCTACTCAGTTTTATGCCAGTTTCTTTGGTTGGCAAATGGAACAACTTTGTCAGGATATTCCAGAATGTCCCAAATTCTGTGCCAGCTCTGCCTCTGACCACTAAAGGATGCTGCCTGATGTTTTGTGGCCTGTTTCATTCTTCTCAAAGACAAATAGTAGTGTGGGGAAGAAATTTCAAAATCCTAACACCAACAAAACTTTAAAATACATCTTGTGTCTGTGGAAATGTATTTAGCTTCAATGCTATGATTTGCTTCTATGGGGATCCATCATTTTGTGTTGAATGGAGGAACTGATCTTCAATTAGCTGAGATCAATGAGCTGGGTTGGTGAGAGATTTGCCTTATGAATTAAACTGACACCTTGTCATCCCTTATATAACAACCTGGAGAGGAATTTGAATCTCAGGCTTTGGATTGGCCAAGTAGAGGATATGGATAGATAAATTGAGTCTTGTACTCATACTGAAACTTGGGTTACACATTGACCTTGAGCAACAGTGTAAAATGGGTGATAACCAGGCGACAGCCCATTTCAAACACCTCCCCAATTTTTATTTCTATTGACTTTTATATTATTGCAACAAGTCAAGATCTATGCCAAAGAGGCAGGAAAAAGCTTTCAGAAAGAGGTAAATAAAAGCATAAGTTGGGGATCTGAAAGGAGAAAGGCATAAGGGAGAGTTTGTTGGGAGGGGAGGAGAGGAAACACAAGGCACATGTTTACATCATCTGAAGCTTGTAAATCAGACAAGAGTGGAGCAGAAGGGGCAAGTGGAATGTGAGAAGGAACATACCATCACCTTCAATGGCTTCAACTCCTCTGCTGGTCACAAATTCATGTCTGCTCCAAGAGTGGGTGCACTGTCACTTCCAAAGAGTAAGGAAATGCAGATATGTGCCTTAGCTACTGCTGCCTTCAGGTATTCACCATCATGTCCTGCAAGAGAGGGGTGTATGTCAGTGAGTGTGGTGCAATGGGTTTGATTATTCTGGTTGTCATGGTTGAATAGCTGTCAGTGTGTACTTTCTGAGAGATATGGGTATGAGGCTTGCAGAAATGCAAATGTATGATGGTGAGGTGAAGCTATTAATTTTAGTTATGAGCCTTGATTAACAGAGATTTTTGGTAGGTGAGTGATGCATTCATTGAGCAGTGTGTGAGGATAATGGTGCAGTTTTTGTGATGCATTTAAAGATGCATTCACTGACCTTGACTACATGTGTAAGGTCATTGAACTTCTTGTAGCACTGGCTCCCTGTGGATTGATGACAACTCTCTTACTCTTCACCTCCTGCACCAAGGCCTCCAATGCAGCATTGGAAAATCTTGGAGCCTGCTCTCTGCCCTGTTATGTCATTCTTTCCTGGGTCAAAAATCAATCTTAAAATGACTTCCAGCACCAGCTCCAGTCAAATTCATGTCGCCTTTAAGAGGCATATGCTGGCTTCATAGTTTTACATCCCCTGATCAAGCATACAACCCCTCAGTGCAGCTAATATTAGCTGCACTCCACAAGCATTTAGATTAGCAAGTAGAATGAACTTTGCATGCATCCTGCATAGGAAGCAACAGCGATGGACTAATCCCGCATTGCAATCCCCACATCTGTTTTCGGGAGTTATTGAATTTCACGGTCTTCATATCCTTTGTGTAAAAAACATCCATTTAATCTTCCTCTTTATGCTTCCAATACCATTCCTAAATTTGTGTCCACTTGTTACCAATTCAGTATTACTCATTATGCAGTAGAAAATCTACCTTTGACTCATGCAATGTGTGGATTTGTGGGGAAAAAAGGGAGGTGAATGTAGAGATGGAGAACCCATACACCAATTTGTCACCTTGCACCCTGAGAAAGGAGTCAACTTCATGTGACAACCTGGCTTAAGCAGTTGCTAATGAGAAAGTCTGATACTTGGCTCTCAACTTTAATGTCTGACACAGAAAAGTGGCTGGGAATTCACAAGTTGTCCTGTGTAGATCCTATGAGGGCAGATGCCTATTGTACAACTGCTGAGGATATTCTACGGCTTAGTTCAACAGCTGGATTTGAGATGTGGATGTATGCTGGGAATTTCCCTGAGCACTTCCAGTTTCTCAATTCATGTAACAAAACAGCTATAAATTCAAAGAAGGGGGTCCAAGAAAGAGTTGAAATATAAGCTGGTTTAAGGTGTGTGTGTGGGGGGCGGAGAGAGAGAGAGAGAGAGAGGTGGAGTGGGGTTGTGGTTGTAGGGACAAACAAGCAGTGATAGAAGCAGATCATCAAAAGATGTCAACAACAATAATACAAAAGAACACATAGGTGTTAAAGTTAAAGTTGGTGATATTATCTAAACGAATGTGCTAATTAAGAATGGATGGTAGGGCACTCAAGGTACAGCTCTAGTGGGGGTGGGGAGACCATAAAAGATGTAAAAAAAAATAAAATAAATAAATATTTTTTTTTTCTCTTTTTATAATGGAAATAGGTGGGAAAAGGAAAATCTATATAATTTATTGGAAAAAAAAGAAAAGGAAGGGGGAAACAGAAAGGGGGTGGGAATAGGGGAGGGAGCTCACGACCTAAAGTTGTTGAATTCAATATTCAGTCCGGATGGCTGTAAAGTGCCTAGTCAGAAGATGAGGTGTTGTTCCTCCAGTTTGCGTTGGGCTTCACTGGAACACTGCAGCAAGCCAAGGACAGACATGTGGGCAAGAGAGCAGGGTGGGGTGTTAAAATGGCAAGCGACATGGAGGTTTGGGTCATTCTTGCGGACAGACCGCAGGTGTTCTGCAAAGCGGTCGCCCAGTTTACATTTGGTCTCTCCAATGTAGAGGAGACCACACTGGGAGCAATGAATGCAGTAGACTAAGTTGGGGGAAATGCAAGTGAAATGCTGCTTCACTTGAAAGGAGTGTTTGGGTCCTTGGACGGTGAGGAGAGAGGAAGTGAAGGGGCAGGTATTGCATCTTTTGCGTGGGCATGGGGTGGTGCCATAGGAGGGAGTTGGGGAGTAGGGGATGATGGAGGAGTGGACCAGGGTGTCCCGCAGGGAGCGATCCCTACGGAATGCCGATAGGGGGGGTGAAGGGAAGATGTGTTTGGTGGTGGCATCATGCTGGAGTTGGCGGAAATGGCGGAGGATGATCCTTTGAATGCGGAGGCTGGTGGGGTGATAAGTGAGGACAAGGGGGACCCTATCATGTTTCTGGGAGGGAGGAGAAGGCGTGAGGGCGGATGCGCGGGAGATGGGCCGGACACGGTTGAGGGCCCTGTCAACGACCGTGGGTGGAAAACCTCAGTTAAGGAAGAAGGAGGACATGTCAGAGGAACTGTTTTTGAAGGTAGCATCATCGGAACAGATGCGACGGAGGCGAAGGAACTGAGAGAATGGGATGGAGTCCTTACAGGAAGCGGGGTGTGAGGAGCTGTAGTCGAGATAGCTGTGCTTATATTTCAACTCTTTCTTGGACTCGAACTCAAGTTCTGTCGAAGGGTCATGAGGACTAGAAACGTCAACTCTTTTCTTCTCCGCCGATGCTGCCAGACCTGCTGAGTTTTTCCAGGTAATTCTGTTTTTGTTTTTGTTTGGATTTCCAGCATCCGCAGTTTTTTTGTTTTTATCTCTGTGTTTAATTGACTGCCACTGCTCTTCAAGAAATGCCTACCTCCTTGAAGAAGTTCTGTTCCTCTCTGCGACAAGATTTCCGTATCTCTCTTTTGCCCTGCTCACCTTCCTTGCTTTCCATTTCCCTCCTGGTGTTTGACAAGGTGTTTACTAAAACCCGCTTTCACAGCCATATCTCCTTTCTCAGTGACTGTCTCCGTCTCCGACTTACCCCACGTGGATTTCAACTGAAATTCCACCCCTCATGTTTCAAACCCACCTAGGATTACAGGTATCTCCGGGACATAAAACGTTTCTCGGACTGCTGTTCCCGTCACATTCTGAGATCCACACTCAGTGCCATGCGCCACCATATGAACACACTCGACCTCTCCCTCCAGCAGCACCGCCGTACCCTTTTTCAAAGCTGCGCTTGACCCCAGTTTCATTTTATCCTTCGGCTCATCCGACGCCTCAACAAGAAACTTTTTCTCTTTCTCTCAAGTGCTAAGGAACGTAAGCTCCAACAACTCATCAACACCAACACCCATCTAGGACACTCCACCCCTGCCTGTCCCTCCGTCCCCACCCCATCTTCCAATCCCAACCCCAGCCGTGTATTCACTATACCTCCTGACCTTCCCCGCTCCGATGCTGAACGTTCAGTGCTCAGCAAAGGACTTAGTTTCATACCCTTATGCCCTCACCTCAATGAATTTCGGGCTCGGCATGATGCTGAACACTTCTTCTGCCGTCTTCGTCTCCGGGCTCACTTCTTTGGGCAGGAGTCCTCTCCCAGTTCAACGGATTCTTTTACCCATCTCCAATATTCTCCCTCCACCTGGACCCCTCCCTCTGGATTCTTACCTTCTCTTGATCTTTTCATTGAGAACTGTCGGCGCGACATTAGTCATCTCAATTTCTCTGCTCCTCTCACCCATTCTAACCTGTCTCTCTCTGAACTTACTGCACTCCATTCTCTCAGGTCCAACCCTGACATTGTCATCAAACCCGCTGACAAGGGTGGTGCTGTTGTTGTCTGGCGCACTGACCTCTACCTCGCGGAGGCTGAGCGTCAACTCGCAGACACTTCCTCCTACCTCTCCCTGGACCATGACCCCACCACTGAACATCAAGCCACTGTTTCCAGGACTGTCACTGACCTCATCTCCTCTGGGGATCTCCCTCCCACAGCTTCCAATCTGATAGTCGCCCAACCTCGGACAGCCCGCTTCTATCTCCTACCCAAAATCCACAAACAGAACTGCCCTGGTAGACGGATCGTCTCAGCTTGCTCCTGCCCCACAGAACTCATTTCTAGTTATCTTGACTCCCTTCTCTCTCCCCTTGTCCAGTCCCTTCCCACCTACATCCGTGATTCCTCTGACACCTTACGTCACATCAACAATTTCCAGTTCCCTGGCCCCAACCGCTTCCTCCTCACCATGGACGTCCAATCCCTCTACACCTCCATCCCCCACCAGGATGGTCTGAGGGCCCTTAGCTTCTTCCTCGAACAGAGGCCCGAACAATCCCCATCCACCTCTACTCTCCTCCGTCTGGCTGAACTTGTTCTCACGCTGAACAATTTCTCCTTCAACTCATCTCACTTCCTCCAACTAAAAGGTGTGGCTATGGGTACCCGCATGGGCCCCAGCTATGCCTGTCTCTTTATGGGGTATGTGGAACATTCCTTGTTCCAGTCCTACTCCAGCCCCCTTCCACAACTCTTTCTCCGGTACATCGATGATTACTTCGGTGTTGCTTCATGCTCTCGTCGGGACTTGGAAAAATTTATTAATTTTGCTTCCAATCTTCACCCCTCCATCATTTTCACGTGGTCCATCTCTGACGCTTCCCTTCCCTTCCTTGACCTCTCTGTCTCAATCTCTGGTGATAGACTGTCCACCAATATCCATTACAAACCCACCGACTCCCACAGCTATCTCAACTATAGCTCCTCACACCCCGCTTCCTGTAAGGACTCCATCCCATTCTCTCAGTTCCTTTGCCTCCGTCGCATCTGTTCCGATGATGCTACCTTCAAAAACAGTTCCTCTGACATGTCCTCCTTCTTCCTTAACCGAGGTTTTCCACTCACGATCGTTGACAGGGCCCTCAACCGTGTCCGGCCCATCTCCCGCGCATCTGCCCTCACGCCTTCTCCTCCCTCCCAGAAACATGATAGGGTCCCCCTTGTCCTCACTTATCACCCCACCAGCCTCCGCATTCAAAGGATCATCCTCCGTCATTTCCGCCAACTCCAGCATGATGCCACCACCAAACACATCTTCCCTTCACCCCCCCTATCGGCATTTCGTAGGGTTCGCACCCTCCGGGACACCCTGGTCCACTCCTCCATCACCCCCTACTCCTCAACCCCTTCCTATGGCACCACCCCATGCCCACGCAAAAGATGCAATACCTGCCCCTTCACTTCCTCTCTCCTCACCGTCCAAGGACCCAAACACTCCTTTCAAGTGAAGCAGCATTTCACTTGCATTTCCCCCAACTTAGTCTACTGCATTCATTGCTCCCAACGTGGTCTCCTCTACATTGGAGAGACCAAATGTAAACTGGGCGACCGCTTTGCAGAACACCTGCGGTCTGTCCGCAAGAATGACCCAAACCTCCATGTCGCTTGCCATTTTAACACCCCACCCTGCTCTCTTGCCCACATGTCTGTCCTTGGCTTGCTGCATTGTTCCAGTGAAGCCCAATGCAAACTGGAGGAACAACACCTCATCTTCCGACTAGGCACTTTACAGCCATCCGGACTGAATATTGAATTCAACAACTTTAGGTCGTGAGCTCCCTCCCCCATCCCCACCCCCTTTCTGTTTCCCCCTTCCTTTTTTTTTTCCAATAAATTATATAGATTTTCCTTTTCCCACCTATTTCCATTATAAAAAGAGAAAAAAAAATATTTATTTATTTATTTATTTTACATCTTTTATGGTCTCCCCACCCCCACTAGAGCTGTACCTTGAGTGCCCTACCATCCATTCTTAATTAGCACATTCGTTTAGATAATATCACCAACTTTAACTTTAACACCTGTGTTCTTTTGTATTATTGTTGTTGACATCTTTTGATGATCTGCTTCTATCACTGTTTGTTTGTCCCTACAACCACACCCCCACTCCACCTCTCTCTCTGTCTCTCTCTCCACCCCCCACACACACACCTTAAACCAGCTTATATTTCAACTCTTTCTTGGACTCGAACTCAAGTTCTGTCGAAGGGTCATGAGGACTCGAAACGTCAACTCTTTTCTTCTCCACCGATGCTGCCAGACCTGCTGAGTTTTTCCAGGTAATTCTGTTTTTGTTTTTGTCTTGGATTTCCGCAGTTTTTTTGTTTTTATAAATTCAAAGAAGGCTCAGTGAGAAGTGATAACAGGAGTAGGATCTATCTTCTGCCCTTTATTAGCACTTCAGTAATTAATTGCTGGGTAATTTTCTCTGCTCAACTCGCTGCTTTATTTTGCACAAAGGAAAAGATGTGAGTAAATTTTAAATACAAAGCATTTTTAAAGCTAAAAGGTGAACGACATTTAAACATTGTGTTCAAGGTGAGACCTGTGAATGTGTTAATTGCATACTTGAGCAGGACACATCTTGGCCATGCAGTCATTGACTTGATACATTTGATTGGGGATCATTGTACTGGGAAGCAACTAGATAGAGTATGAAGGCTTGGGAGAAATTTTCAAACTAGATATTTCATAGTGGAGCAACTGGAATGTGAAGTTTTTTGTAGGTGACTGGTAGTAGAAAAGGAGCAAGGAGGCTAACAGTCAGAGTAGAACTGAAATTAGCCAACCACTGTGACCGAGTGGATGAGGATGAGTCCTTAAAGGTTTCCACTGAAGGAAGAGACAAGATTGTTAGAGAACAAGGGCTGTGCATGCAAGAGACTAGAAAGAGGAAGGCGATCATCGTGGGAGATTAAGTAATCAGGTATGTTCACGCTTGGAGTCCAACGTGTGCAAACAGACTTTTTTTGGGCTGGGTGAACACCTATTGTTTGTAATTCATGTCACAATAAGGCAATGTTGGCAGGATTCTTAAGGAGCTAAGAAGGAAGCTAAAAAGCCAATAGATAAGAATGAAAGGATTAGGCAGCTGAAATGTGTCATTAAATATATGATTTTAAGATTGTAGGATATTGGCATCAGTCCTGGAACAAGGTGAGTCTAAATAAAAGGAACTGACTCCACCTGAGCTGTACCAGAACTAATATTCTAGTATCAAGGCTGTACAAAGCTGTGGGTATGAATTTAAACATGGAGGTACGTACATTAGAGCAGGTGAAGGAGGGCTAATAATAAATATAGTGCAACAAATAATAAGAGAAAAAAACAGAAGGGAGAAAGATTCCAAAGAATCTTGGGCTGAATTATTTGTAAACAAATATGTAAACATTAAAAGCAAATTTTCAGACCCAGAAACATTAAATTCTATGGAAAGGTACGATGTGATAGAGTTGTCAAAAAATTGGCTTCAGGTTAAGATTTCTAGTTATAACATTTTTGGAACTGATAGTGCTGCATCCTTGTTTTCCTATCTACAGCTATGATTACATCACTGGAAATAAAATACTTTAACAAAAGTGGTTTTCAGACAGTCTCCTTGGTTTTAAGTGGGAAGTAATGGACACAAGCACAAAGGCAAAATACTGCCAATGTGGAAAACTGAAGTAAAACCAGAAAATGCTGGAAACATTCAGCAGGTCAGGCAGCCTCTGTGGAGAGAAACCAAGTCAATGCCCTTTCATCAGAACTGAGGAAATATAGAAGGCAGGGGGGAGGGGACAGGAAGGCCTATGATAGGGTGAAGGGCAGGAGAGGTTAAAAGACAATAGGGCACATGGTGCAAAAGCCAAAGGGAGTGGTCATGGAACAGGTAAAGAAACAAAAGATATCCAGATAAGATGTGAATGGGACCAGCCGAATGCAACATTAAGAAATAAAGGAAGAAACATACCAAGCCTGAACCAGCAAAAAAAAACAGAACAAGATGGAGGCAGAGGTTATGATCTAAAATTGTTGAATTTATTGCTGAGTCAACCCAGTTCAACAGTTTTAGATCATCACCTCTGTCTCTTCCTTGTTCTGTTTTTTTTTCCACAGGTTCAGTCTTGTCTCATTTCTTTCTTTATTCCTTCATACTGTATTCAGGTGGCTGCCACAGCCATTCATACCTCACATGGACACATTTTTGTTTCTTTTCCCAAATCCCTAACCACTTCCTGTGGGCAGAATTTTCCAGTTCCATTGGTGGCAGGTGTCATGCGGGTGTGAGCAGACAATATGACAAAGGCGGCCAAAAATTGGTTACACACCATCGTGAAACCAGTTTGCGATCAACTGCTCCACCTGTGAATGGCAGGCCGCGTTTCCCGCCGCTGCATGTCGGGAAACTAATTTCAATAATTTAACATCTCATTATAAGCCCTGCTCACTGGAACCATCCCTCCAACCCCCCAAGTCAAAATTACCACCCACGTCAGCGTGAATTCAGAATGGCGTGCTTCACAACTGCCTTTGAAAAGCTTGCACCTGGCAACCTGAACTTTGAGGTGAACTCAGAGGGGAATGTACACAAGCTTGCCCAGCGCTCACAAGCATTGCCTGTAGGACATCAAGGAAGCGGCGCCGCGCATTCGTTGGGGGGGGTGGGCGTTGGTGGTGGCGCACAGGCAAGGCACTTGTTGCTTTTTCCCAGCTGGCAGTGCGGTGCCGGGGCAAGGGCTCCAGTGCAGGTGAGGCCTGGGGGTGGTGGGGGCAAGGCAGCACAGACTGAATGAAGTGCACAAGCACATGCTGGAGTGGGGAGTGGGGAGTGGGGAGTGGGGGGGCTTCAGGGAAGCAGCCACGCACTTGGAAAGCTTGTCAAAAGTGACCATTCTTCTGTAGCTGAGACCGTTCAGCTGCAGCTCCATTGGCATGCTTGTAGTCGGGCCTCTGAAGCTTTTCTGCCCACTCAAGCAAAGGAAAAGCATGAAAGTGCCACCAAACGCTCCAGAAATTTTCACCCCTCAGGGGTAGACTGCAAATAAATGTGAGTTTTGGGGACAGCAGAACAATTGTCCAACTGGGCAAGTTGTCAAATTCCCTTGTGAAAGGTGGCCATGGCGCAGTCACTGTTGGGGGTGCTCACAGACCCTTATGATGTCTTTATTAAGATTCGAACCAGTATCCATTATGGTTCAAATTAACAGCGCAATCTTGTGATGCAGGTTAGGATAATGCCTGTGCCTGAGCTGAGATCACAGTGTGCAGTCCAGTAGCTGAAGCTGCCATCAGTTGAGTGGAGTGGGGCAGAGGTGGGTGGGGTTTCGGACAGCCAATGAGTGCACTACAAACTGGGCATCCAAGTGGTGGCCAGCACTCTCCTGCATGCATGAAGGGGCCTTCAAACTTAAACAAGAGAGGTTCTTAGGACACATGCTAACCCAAGTGTTTCTCTCTTTGATCCTGCAGGAGAACATCAGGATCATTCAGCCTGGTGATTTAGTGGTAAGCCTCATGGCTTACAGAGAGCAGAGAAGAAGATGAGTCAGCGGAGATGTCTGGCTTGGCAAAGGGAGGAGAACCTCCCTGAAGATGAAGGGGTGGCAGGGTCTGCTGCGGTTGCAGCTGAAGATCCACAGAGAGCCATTGTTTGTGGGCACCTCACTAGACCCAGGGTCAATAGGTGGTCCTTTTCATTCCTGCAGATGACTGAGAACCAGTGTCGCTGAAGACTGCATGACAAGGGAACTGGTTGGTCACATATGCTACCTGCTGCAGGATTTGGTACCATGGGGACTTGGAGGGCATCCACTGCCACTGGTTGTGAAAATGACTGCAGTGCTCAATTTTCACGCCAGTCGATTCTTCCAGGGCTCCACAGGTGACCTGTGTGGGATCATGCAAGCCTCCATCCACAAGTGTATCCAGGAGGTCACGGACGCCATCTTTGTGAAAGCACAGAACCTTGTGCATTTCACCTGGGATCAGAAAAAACAGGAAGCAGGAGCGCTGGGATTTGCACAGATCTCAGGTTTTCCACAGGTGCAGGGTGCCATCGACCGCACTCACGTGGTGCTTAGATTTCCGTGGCAACAAGCAGTCACCTACGTCAACCACAAGGGCTTCCACTCGCTGAATATTCAGCTGGTGCATGACCACCATAAACGCATCCGAGAGGTTTGTGCATGATTCTCAGGGAACATCCGCAATACCTACATCCTTAGCAGGTCTCAGGTATCTGACATCTTCCAGAGTCCAGAAAGGCTGCAGGGTTGGATCCTCAGGCCAAAGGACATCCAGAGAGGTTGTGACTGATGACTCACATGCAGCGGCCTCAGACTGCAGCAGAATGACGACATAATGAGGCTCGTTCTGCGATCTGGACTTTGGTGGAGCAAATGATAGGCAGTTTGAAAATGAGGTTCTAGTGTCTCAACAGGCCTGTTGGAGCACTGCAATACAGTCCACCAAAGATGTTGTGCATCATTGTACCTTGCTGCATGCTACACAATCTGGCGCTGCAACGGGGAGACCACCTGCCTGAGGATGAGATGGATGAGGACGACGTCGAAGGGGATGACTGTGATTAGGTCCTCGAAGGTGAAGATGTCGACAATGAGGCCATCACACTGGCCAGACAAGGAGGCCCTCATATCCACGATTCGTGGAGGATGATGATCAGATGCTATGAGGACAGTCCTGACATCCTGACCTTGCATCTTTGAATGTTAGACTCCTGTGCACACATACCCTCAGTGCTCAGACTCATGTCATGGAGGCACAGTGGAGACTTTCATAGTCACTAGATTACAGGAGGATGATGACCACATGTAGTGAGGACAAGCCATCAATCTTCACATTGCCTCCATGAATGTCTGACTCCTGTCTAGCTGAGAGCAGCGCACTTTCACTCTGTGATCAGGGTCATATCATGGAGATGCAGCCATGAAACTTTAAATGCACCTGATCCTTTGTCAACCTTAAGCCCCTGAGCCCTTCAGGAGCACAGCATCACCAGTCACTAATGCTGATGAGATGGGGGGCAGCCCCACCTTAAAAGGTGCTGAGAGCACACAGAGAGAATGCCGGAACTCTGTGACGCCTGCCCATGACATTCTGGCAATAAATGACAAGCACCGTCGAGGTGCAGGCATCAGTGATGTGTATAGGGAGTGTGAGGGCAAACTATTATTGTGGTCTGAAGGCTGCACAGAGCTCAGGGAAGAGGCCCTGGAATGACAGGCTTGCCTTTATTTTGTGCAGGAACCAAGGTTTCACACCTGAGTGACATGAACACTGCTCATCATAACAAGGAACCACAGGCAAGGAGACATTCTTGGGAGTTTATTAATAATAGTGAACATTATGTACAAGTAATTAACACCCATGCCCAGGCTTTGCAACTGCTCCCTTCGGTAGCACATATATTCAAATTGGAACGATACAGAGAAGATTAGCATCGCCCCTGCGCAAGGATGACACGCAAATTCGTGAAGCGTTCCATATGTTAGACTTACAAAACATTACATCTTCTTAACGAGCTCGCTGAGGCAGTTGTGGATTCAGTTTGTACTTTGACACTGAGGAGAGAAGGTGTGTGTTGTTGGTGTTGCTGCTCCTCAGTGTTGTCTTCAACCTGTTCCCCTGCTGCTACTGCTGTTGCTGCTTCTGAGGGTTGCTGTTGCTGTGTTCTGCTGCTGCTGCTCATACCCCTGTGGAGCAAAAGGAGAGAGAGGGAGAGAAGAACAACAGCTTCTGTTGCTGCTACAGGACAGGAAGGCCAGGAGGCCAGAACTGCCAGTTTGAAGGACAACATCCTAGGTGGGTGTCTAAGGATTTTGTTGTGTTAAGGTGGGGGCAATTAAGGACTGTGTTTTGTAGGGGGAGGAAAGAAGACTGCAGGAAGGTTTGGGGAAGGAAGAAAGGTGGGTGTGTGTGTGTGGTGAAAACCACCTTTCTGCCACCCCTCCCCCATCCACCCAGCCCTTTCCCGGTAAGGCCAGCAGTGGCTGGTGAAGACATCGCCTCCCCCTGCAAGAAGACCATCAGGCCCCCACCCAACTTCCATCCAGCATCGGTGACACCCACCTGGACTTTTTCCTCTTTCCCTCCTGTGCCTCCCTGTCCTTTACTCGTCTCCCTCCTCTCCTCTCCTCTCCTGCCAAAAAGAGGGGAGGTTATTTCTACCTATCTCCCCCGCCTTCCCTCCCTAGAGAGGAACCTTATATATATTAAAAAAAATATATATGTAAAAAAAATTAAAAATTTTAAAAATGGCCAATCCCTCTCAGGGTGGGCGTGGCTCTGGCCCTAAGGCCAGTTCACCATCGCCTGTGGCCGGGCCCTCAAGGGCTAATGTGGACCCGGTTTTGTCACCGGTGGCAGGGCCTCTAAAAAAGACCTATGCGGGGGTGGCTGCTTCTGCGGCTTCTGCTGCTCCTGCTGCCCTGTCACCATTCCGCCTCCTAACGAGGGCCCTCGGGGTGAAGTGCTAAGCTCACCCTGAGATGACTATTGAGGCCTGCGTAAAGGCTATGACTGGGGTCGTCGGCCCCTCAGCCATAGTAGCGGCCTCTAAAATGTATGGAAAGGCCATATTTTTCTTGAGGTCCGAGCGGGCGGTGCACCTCGCCCTGCAGAAGGGGCTCACTGTGGGTGGTGGATCCCCTTGAGGCCACCGTCCAGAGAATTATTATATCTAATGTCCCGCCCTTCCTATCAAGTGAGCTTCTCCTCCCCCACCTTAATAAATTGGGGGAGGTCAGGTCGGGGGTTGCACCAATCCCGCTCAGCCTCAAAGACTCGGCCCTCCGCCGCGTGTACTCCTTCCAGCGCCAGGTTTTCATCCGCTTGGCCTGGGAGGAGTGCCTGGAGGGGGCCTTTTCAATTAATTTTGAGGGGACCGCCTATCGGGTCTTCTGGACCGCGGAGGGCATGCGGTGCCATGCCTGTAAGGAGGCGGGGCATGTGAGAAAGAACTGCCCCACCTCCAAGGCCACGAGCCCCACCCAAGTGGCCGCGGCTGGCACCGCCCCTCCTCCCCCCGCCACCACTCCATCTCCCGCCCCGCAAGGGGAAGTGACGCCGGCAGCCACTGCCATCTCGGCTGCCGGTGAGGCGGGGAGAGAGCCCCCACGCCGTAAGAAGGTGTGGAGGAAGACCCGCAACCTGGAGGCGGCCCCTGAAACGCCCCAAACCCCCCAAACATCTGAAAACACCAGCTCGGGGGAAACAACAACATCCAGCCCCAGCGTCGTGTCCGCGTGTGCTCCCGGGCCCGTGGGCGCTAAGGCGCCGAGTGCTGGGCCCGGCATCGTCCCTGCGTGTGCTCCCGGGGCCGGCGGGGAAAGGACGCGGGATCCTGAGCCGGGGAAAGATAAAATGAAACCCCAGAGGGTGGAGTGTCCGGGAGGGCTGGACAAGGAGGAGGGGGCCTCGTAGATTGAGGTCTCCCTAGCCCCCAGACCGACCCGGAAGAGACGTCATCCTTCGGAGGAGGAAGTGGGCGATGCCCAAACTGCAGAAGTTGTATGTGTCCCTTCCCCCGAGGAAGCGGTGGTGGCGTCTCCACCTAGCAAAACCTCACCCTGCCCTCTGGGGGAATCCCAAACCCCCACACCAAACACTGTTCCCCCTACCAGTCTGCTGCAGTCCCCTGAACAGGGCCCCTCGGGGGTCACTGAGGGCACCTCCCTTGTGGTGGTGCCCGACTCGGACACACTCAATACCCCCGAGGTACCTTCTGGCTCGTCGGGGGACTGCAGCCTGCAAAATTTAAAAAATGTTAATGGGTCATTGGGTGGCGGAGAGAAGGAAGGCCTTCCCGCTCCCTCTCAAACCTTAGCACCAGGCGTCCTAGTTTTAGGTCAGGAGCTTGTCCTGAGCTCCCCGGACGACCCGGTGCCGGGAGGAGAGCGGGCATCAGAACTGCCGCTGCCCTCTGACCCGAAAACAGTAAAGCAGACCAGAGAGGACCCCTCTGGCCTTGATCCTGGGGGTGGGATTGAGGTACAGGTGGAGCCAGCTGACAGCTCCGAATCAGCCCCTGTACTCAATGCGGGGGAGGGGTTGGAAGCTGGAGGCGACGACCCGGAAGAGGACGGGGTGTTGGTGGTGAGCACCGGAGATTACGCTGAGTCGTTCTCTAGCGAGGCGGTGGATCCCCTGGTGCCTTCCACTGACTCCCCCCTCATCCCCCCAAGGGAACTCCGGGACTTTCTAGTGAGTCATCGCGGTCGCCGAGACAGGGTTCAGTTGGCCTTGGACTGGTGGCATTCATATCCGCTGGTGTTCTGATCCACTCGTGAGGCTTTCAAAGCTCCCGAGTTGGATAGGAACGTGCGGCGGAGGGTCCAAACGTTTCTCGCTGGGCTCCTGAAGGAGAGGAAGGACTAAAAGTCCTCTTCTTTTTTATTTAAGGCGGAGGTTTGATGTACCTTTGACGATGAAGACAACTATAGCCAGCCTCAACATCCGCGGCAGCAGGGGCGCACAGCGCAGGTTCCAGAACTTCTCGGTCTTCAGGGACGGGAAGTACGCGTTGTGCTTCCTGCAAGAAACCCATACCGTTCCGGGAGACGAAGCCACGTGGCTCCTGGAGTGGCGAGGGGGGGGTCTACATGAGTCACCTAGCCTCCAATTCTGGCGGGGTGGCTATCTTGTTGGCCCCGCATTTTCAGCCGGAGATCTTGGGGGTCAAGGAGCCAGTGCCAGGCCGGTTGCTGCACCTGACTGTGCGTCTGGGGGGGGCGGTGCTTCACTTTGTGAATGTGTACGCTCCCCTGAGCACGCAGCAGCAAACGAAGTTCTTTGAAGAAGTGTCCACTCATCTCGACTCCATCGACACTGGCGAGTGCATCGTCCTCGGGGGGGATTTTAATTGCACTCTCGAGGCCCTGGACCGTCACGGTACCCCGCACTGCACGCGAGGTGTGAGTAAGTTGCGGGACCTGGTCAGGTCCTTCGACTTGGTGGACGTCTGGCAAAATCTCCATCCTGACTCCAACTTGTTCACCTTTGTGTCACCTGGAGTCGGAGCGTCCAGACTCGACCGCCTTTACCTTTCGAAGGCGTACGTGTCCTGCGTTCCGGCTGCTTCTATACAGCAGGTTCCGTGCACGGACCACCGTCTGGTGTGGGCGGAGCTCACTTCGTTCTGCGCTCGGACGGGGTCCGCGTACTGGCATTTTAATAACCTGTTGTTGGAAGACCAGCGGTTCCTGGACTCGTTCCGTCGCTTCTGGGCCAGCTGGAGAAGGAAGCGGGGAGGCTTCCCCTCCTTGAGGCTATGGTGGGACGTGGGCAAGACTCACGTCCGAGTTTTCTGTCAAGAGTATGCGAAGGGGTCGACAAAGAGACGCAAATCCAGGGTCGAGGAGTTGGAAAAGGAGGTGCTCGACCTGGAGGCACGTCTCCATCAGCCCGACGCGGACCCGGCCCTGCGGTCGGTGTACGATGAGAAGAAGGGAGCGCTGCGGGACCTGCAACTGGTCAGGTCTCAGGGCGCGTTCGTGAGGTCGCGGATCCGGTTCCTCAAGGAGCTGGACCGTGGCTCCCCCTTCTTCTACTCGCTGGAAAAAAGGGGTCCGTCAGCAGCTCTTTACGCTGCTGGCCGACGATGGATCCCTTGTCTCGGACCCAGAGGACATCAGGGCCATCACCCGAGATTACTACACTGCCCTGTTCTCTCTGGGTCCATCCAGCGAGGACGCTTGCAGAGTTTTGTGGGAGGACCTGCTGCAGGTCGGCCCGGAGTGCGCCGGAAAGATTGACTCCCCTATAAGTCTGTGGGAGCTGACCGGCGCACTCGACGGTCTCTCTAGGGGCAAATCCCCGGGACTAGACAGGCTGACCGTGGAGTTCTTCAGGGCATTCTGGGATGTCCTGGGGAGCGACTTCGCGGGGGTCCTGAGGGAGAGCATTGCTACCGGGAAGATGCCCCTTTCGTGGCGCAGGGCCGTGATTGCTCTGCTGCCGAAGGGGGATCTCCGCCTTCTCAAAAACTGGCACCCGGTCTCCCTCCTCAGCACGGACTACAAAATCTTCGCCCGAGCCATGTCTTCTCGGCTCGGCACCGTGCTGGACCACATGATCCACCCTGACCAGTCCTACACTGTCCCGGACCGAACCATTTATGATAACATCCATCTGGTCCGGGACATCATCCACCATTCCCAGAGGGCTGGCCTGTCGAGCGCCTTCCTGTCTCTTGATCAGGAGAAGGCGTTCGACAGGGTGGATCACGAATACTTACTCGGAACTCTGCGAGCGTTCGGGTTCGGGACGCATTTTGTTGCCCGGATCCGACTTCTGTACACCACCACGGAGCGTCTAGTGAAGGTTAACGGGTCCCTGACGGCGCCCCTTCGCTTTGGGAGAGGGGTACGTCAGGGCTGCCCCCTGTCTGGCCAGTTGTATTCTATTTGCGTGGAGCCTTTCCTGCGCCTCTTGCGGAGGAGGTTGTCGGGATTGGTTCTGCGCGGGCCGGGCATCGGGGTGGTCCTTTCGGCTTACGCCGATGACGTGCTCCTTATGTTTAGTGACCCGGCTGACCTGCGGAGGATGCGCGAGTGCCAGGAGGTCTACTCTGCCGCTTCTTCTGCCAGGATCAACTGGGATAAATGTTCTGGACTCCTGGTCAGTCAGTGGCAAATGGATCCCCTACCCGAGGTGCTCAGGCCTTTCACCTGGAGCAGGACCAGCCTCCTCTACCTGGGGGTCCATCTCTGCCCTGCTGAGGAATCCTGGCCGGCAAACTGGCAGGAACTGAAGACGAAAGTCACCGCTCGCCTGCAGCGCTGGACAGGACTGCTCCGAGTGCTATCTTACCGAGGTCGAGTTCTGGTCATAAACCAGCTGATCGCCGCCATGTTGTGGTATTGACAGGTCACTTTGACCCCTCCCCCGGACTTTGTCACAAAAAATCCAGAAATTGTTGGTTGACTTCTTCTGGGACAAAAGATTGCACTGGGTCGCTGCTGAGGTTCTGAGTCTCCCGCTTAGGGAGGGTGGTCAAGCGCTAGTGTGCCTATGCACACAGGTGGCGACTTTCCACCTTCAGACCCTGCAGCGATACCTTTACGTCGAGCCTCCTCAGAGATGGTGTGACCTGACAACGTATTTCTTCCGTCAGGTGCACGGCCTGAATTATGACGTACAGCTCCTGTTTATAGAACAGAGGGGCCTCAGTGGCTCCTTGCAGGCATTGCCCGTCTTTTACCAGGACCTGATCAAAGTCTGGAACATGGTCGCCTCGCGACGCAGCTCTCCCCCGTCAGGAGTAGCGGCTATCGTCAGAGAGCCGCTGCTCAGGAATCCGCCCATCCGTCCTTTTCAGTGGTTGGCGGAGAGGAGGGCTGTGGCCGCAGGGGTGACCAGGATCGGGGACGTGCTGGTTGGCGGAGGACTGGGCTCGATGCTCCCACAAGAGTTGGCGCATCGCGCGTCTGTGAGTGTCCAGGTTGCAGCCGATGCCATCCAAGACCTGAGAACGGTCGTGCTCGGACCTGATGTTATTTTAGGTCTTGAGGTGGCCCAGGTGCGCGGTGGTCTTCCGTCTGAACGTTCCCCTGTTCGGACGGAATTCCCCATTGGCCCCAAGCCCCGAACCCTCCCTCGGGTGCTGGTGCCCTGCAATATGAGCCGCCTCGGGGACATACCTCTGTGCCATTTGGCACGGCGCGGAGGAGCTTTTTGTATGGACTGCTGCTGCACACCTTCCATTTTCTAGCCCTTGTCCGCTGCCCGGACACGCCCTGGCGTGCCTTGTTGCCGTCCGGCGGCGGAGGTCCCCGATGGGAGGCCCTCTACGGAGGTGTCCTCCCCCTTTCTATTGGGGACCTGGGTTGGAGGGTGTTGCATGCAGCAGTCCCTTATAATCGGAGAATGCATAGGTTCATGAACTCTCAGGACACATGCCCTTTTTGCGGTCTTGTGGAGTCCGTGGACCATGCATATATAGGGTGTGGTAGGCTGCACTCCCTTTTTAGTTATTTGAAAAACCTATTATTGATGTTTTGTTTGCACTTCAGCCCCACGCTCCTGATCTATGGGCACCCGGTGCGGAAGGGGGTCGGGAAGGAGGAGGACCTCCTCGTGAACCTGCTCCTGGGCCTGGCCAAGTTGTCTATTAACAGGTCCAGGCAGTGGGCGATCGACAGGGGAGTCCCGCTCAATTGTTTGTCCCTCTTCCGCGGCTACGTTCGCAGCCGGATGTCTTTAGAAAGGGAGCACGCGGTGTCTGCCGGCACACTCAAGGCCTTCTGTGCTCAGTGGGCACCGCGAGGACTGGGGTGTTTTATTGACCCCTTTTATCACATTTTGGTTTAAAGTTGTAAGTTTCCTTTAAACTTTGTTCTTGGTTTTACAGCTGACCTGAATTAGGGGCTGTGCCTGATTTATCCCAATTTTGTTAATTTAGTTTGATTGTTTTAACTCAATAAGAGTTACATCTTCTTAACCTTCCTGACCCTGCTGCTGTATCTTGGTGCTCTCCTGACACCTGCAGCAGAGGTGGAAGCAGCCTGCTGACTGCTACGCCCTGTCTGTGATGATCTTAGCGGGTGTCCTCTGGAGGGCTGAGACCTGGAGGACCCCGACCTGCTTTAGGTGTCCTGCTGTGAGCCAGCTGTACCCTCCTTGGCCTATGAAGCTGGAGGCCAAAGAGGGGATTTGGAATTCCGGATATTCCCAGGGGCACCTGGGTAGATGGCCCTGGGGTGTTGAGCTGCTGGTCCTCCTCCTTATGAGTACCCAATGACCCCTGGCTAACTTCTTGAGGAGAAGGGGTAGCTGGAGTGAGATTGAGCTGCCCTGCACCCCTCTCGCATTGACACGGTTGGAACCCACATATGGTGTCAGCGATGGAGTTCAGCCCACACAGCAATGCAGGAGCAATGTCCTGGACCAAGGCCATCCTGCCAGTGTTGACCTCGATGCGTTGGCATGCCGGCGCTATCACCTCAGACTGAAGGTGGATGGCCACCTCCTTTGTGTCTTGCAATCCGAGGAGTGCAGTGGACATCCCTGATGTTCCCGTAACTGTCTTTGCAGTTCCACCAACTGATTAAAGACAGAGTCCAGAGGCTCATCATCTGATTCGGACTCAGCAAATTCCTTGCCTCCCACAGTCTTCCGAGTGCCGGCGACCAAGGATGCCCCTGCCTCTGCCTGCTGTGGAACAGATTGTGTGCTAACAAATTGTTATCCCAAGGCTGCTCTCCATTGAGGTCCCACCAAGGTGTTTGTGTCGCTGTGATGGTGGAGGGTGTGGGTGAACGCTGTGATGGGTCTTCAATGGTGCTGCACTCAGGTCCCTCATCCAAGGTTTTCTTGGTGCTGGGGTCGATGTCACAGTTGCCCCAGATGACGTGTTAGATGTCCCCAGGAGAGAAAGTAGAGATTATTAGTGCTTGGCAGCTGCACTGAACATAGAACAGTGGATTCAGAGTAGCATTGAGAGAGAGATGTTGTGGTGCAGGATCCTCACGTGGGTGTTTGCCACGGACCTCACCATCGCCGCAGGAACAGTCGACGTCCTCTCCAGCCAGCTCCAATACTCGACTCTCAAAAGGAGTGAGGACTTTGATGTCTGGCATTCCGCCCCCAGTCTAGGACCTCTCCAGGTGATTGTGCATGATCTTATCCTGCATAAAGACAGATGGAGAGAATGTGAGCCAAGCCTAACGAGAAAGAAGACAGGCGTGCATGTGTGCTGAGTGGAGCCATGGACGGGATGAGGAGGCCTATCTCCAGAGGAGATGAAGCCAGATGGGGATGTGAGGGCATTTGTGTGAGTGAGTGGTGATATCCCTTGAGCTGGCAGAGTGAGATGCCAGCAAATGTATGATGAGATTTTGACTGGGTGAGTTGAGAGTGATGAGATGGTTGACTTACCCTGGTGGCATGGACAAGATCATTCATCAGTTTTTTTGCACAGTATGGTCAACCTTATGTGTGGAGCCTCCCAAGTCAGAGTGGTGAGACTGATGGGCCTCCTGCGGTCAAAGCTGGGGTAGAGGACTTTGTGGCGGGCCTCTATGGCATCCAGAAGGTATCCAAGGGATGCATCACTGAATCAGGGGGCTGCAATTTTCCTGGCTTTGGGGCCATATCTTCAGTTGGTCTGTCCAGGGCTGCAAACAATGAGAAGTGTGCACGTGGCTACGTTTTAAATATGGCACCCAGCATGAGGGAGCAGTGAGGTAATGGCGTGGAAGGTCAATCGGTGGCTGCCCGCCAGCGATTGTGTGTGATTCCCGTGACTGCATAAGTTATGAGTTGGGAAGGGGATGATATGATGTGAAAACCTGCTGGCAAAATGACGTTTCTCGTGCCCATCACCGCACTTAGTGCAAAACTGAAATGATTCTGTCTTTTGGCTTTTACCCGAGGAAACCGCATTTAATCTCTGGTGTCCTCATCCTATCACAAACCTTCAGTTTGGTTCTTCCTACTCCACCCTCCTTCCTCAGCACAAAACCAATTGCATTTCTGTCTTGCTTCAGTTCTGGTGAAGGGTCGTTGATCTGAAACGTTAACTCAGTTTCTCACCACAGATAAAAGCAAAAAATTGCGGATGCTGGAAATCCAAAAACCAAAAATACCTGGAAAAACTCAGCAGGTCTGGCAGCATCGGCGGAGAGGAGCACAGTTAACGTTTTGAGTCCGAATGACCCTTCAACAGAACTAAGTAAAAATAGAAGAGAGGTGAAATATAAGCTGGTTTAAGGGGGGTGGGACAATTAGAGCTGGATAGAGGGCCAGTGATAGGTGGAGATAACCAAAAGATGTCACAGAGAAAAGGACAGAGCTGTTGAAGGGGGTGATATTATCTAAGGAATGTGCTAATTAAGGGTAGAAAGCAGGACAAGCAAGGTACAGATAGCCCTAGTGGGGGTGGGGTGGGGTGAAGGAATCAAAAAAGGCTAAAAGGTAGAGATAAAACAATGGATGGAAATACATTTAAAAATAATGGAAGTAGGTGGGAAATGAAAAATCCATATAAATTATTGCAAAAAAACGTGGGGGGGGAGAAATTGGAAAGGGGGTGGAGATGGAGGAGTTCATGATCTAAAATTGTTGAACTCAATATTCCATCCGGAAGGCTGTAAAGCGCCTAGTTGGAAGATGAGGTGCTGTTCCTCCAGTTTGCGTTGAGCTTCACTGGAACAATGCAGCAAGCCAAGGACGGACATGTGGACATGAGAGCAGCGTGGAGTGTTGAAATGGCAAGCGACAGGGAGGTCTGGGTAACGCTTGCGGACAGACCGAAGGTGCTCTGCAAAGTGGTCACCCGGTCTGCGTTTGGTCTCACCATGTAGAGGAAACCGCATTAGGAGCAACGAAATTGAGGGAAGTGCAAGTGAAATGCTGCTTCACTTGAAAGGAGTGTTTGGCCCTTGGACGATGAGAGGGGACGTAAAGGGGCAGGTGTTGCACCTTCTGCGGTTGCATTGGGAAGGTACCGTGGGAGTGGGTTGAGGTGTAGGGGGTGATGGAGGAGTGGACCAGGGTGTCCCGGAGGGACCCATCCCTGCAGAATGCTGCCAGGGGTGTGAAGGGAAGATGTGTTTGGTGGTGGCATCATGCTGGAGTAGGCGGAGGATAATCCTTTGAATGTGGAGGCTGGTGGGGTGGTAAGTGAGGACAAGGGGGACCCTATCATGTTTCTGGGAGGGAGAAGGTGGTGTGAGGGCGGATGCGCGAGAGATGGGCTGGACATGGTTGAGGGCCCTATCAACGACCGTGGGTGGAAAATCTTGGTTAAGGAAGGAGGACATGTCAGAGGAACCGTTTTTGAAAGTGGCATCATCAGAACAGATGCGACGGAGGCGAAGGAACTGAGAGAATGGGATGGAGTCCTTACAGGAAGCGGGGTGAGAGGAGCTGTTGTCGAGGTAGCTGTGGGAGTGGGTGGGCTTGTAATGGATATTGGTGGACAGTTTATCACCAGAAAATGAGACAGGGAGGTCAAGGAAGGGAAGGGAAGTGTCAGAGATGGACCATGTGAAAATGATGGAGGGATGGAAATTGGAAGCAAAATTCTCTCCACAAATGCTGCCTGATCTGCTATTTCCAGCATTTTCTATTTTTGTTTGGGAAATAATGAGGGCTGTGCAACAATATTGCACATCTGTGACGTACTGACAAAGAAATAAAGGAAGAGATTTACAGAGAATTCAGAGGTTACAGAAACACCATAATTGTAATGATACAGACATTAACTATCCAGGGGAAGCCTCTGATATGACTAGTGGTCAAAATAGCAGTTGCACCATTTTTACAAAACTCTGAGTTCAATGTGTCACAAACACAACTAGGAAAGATGTCACTACATCAATAACTTATATTTATATAGCACCTTTAATATAGCTAAATATCCCAAGGCACTTCACAAAGACGTTAACAATTAAGCTTTGACACCAAGACACATAAGGAGATAATAGGGCAGGAGACCAAAAGCTTGATCAGAGATAGGTTTTTAAGGAGTGTCCTAAATGGAGAGATAGAGAGACAGAGGGGTTTAGAGGAGAATTCTAGAGCTTGGAGCAAAGGCCACCAATGTGATTAAAATCGAGGATTCACAAGAGGCTAGAACTGGAGGAGCACAGAGACCTCAGTAGTTGTAGAGCTGGAGAAGGTTATGGGCTTATGGAGCAGGTGAGGGCATAGAGGGATTTGAAAACTGGAATGAGAACTTTAAAATTAAGGCCTTGCCAGACCAGGTCAGAGAGCACAGGGGTGATGGGTGAACTGGACCTGGTGTGAGTTACAATACTAGATTTAGCTAATTTCTTGGACAAATGACCTAAAGGTTATGAGCATATTTATAGTACTCCTTTAGTGATAGCATAATTAGATCTAATCTAAATAAATAAAGTAGAACTGTAGTAGCATAATTAAAATGGAAATCTGTATGTAGCATTTGGCAGACTATTAGATAAATTCCAATTGCCCTGTCACATGCTAAGTCCAGTGGACATCCTGGAAAATCCCCGGGATAAAACCAAAATCATTATCCCATTACAAATATTATCGACGTTTTACTTGTTAAGCTTTGACAGCACCCTCCAAATGCACAATCTCTACCAGTAAAAAGGATAAGGACAGTATGAAAACAACATTGCCTCCAAGTTACACACTATCCTGTTACACACCGTCCATCATGTTGCGTGGCACTACTATTGTGCTAAATGGGATAGATTCAGAACTAATCTAGCAGCTGAAATCTGGCCATTCATGAGGAGCTGTAGGCCATTATCAGCAGCAGAACTGTATTCAACCACAATCTGTAACCTCATAGTCCAGCATATCCCACACTAGCATTACCATCAAACCAGAGGATCAACACTAGTTTAATGAGGAGTGTAGGAGAGCGTACTAGGAGCTGCACCAGGCATACCAAGCTGCCTATACTGACTGCAGCGGTTGAAGAAGGCAGCTCACCACCAGCTTCTCAAGGGCAATTAGGGATGGGCAATTAATGCTGGCCTAGCCCACAACCCTCAAATGAGTCTTTAAAAAGTACCAGCCTGACCAAGTTGCAACACAGGACTACAAACATTTGAAACAACAGAAGCAGCATGCCAAAGTCAAAGCTAAGTGATCTCAAACAATGGATCAGATCAAAGCTCCTTAGTCATCCACACCCTGTTATGAATAATGGTGCACAAACAAACAACTAGCCAAGGAGCAAAAAGAGAAACAGAAAATGCTGGAAAAAACTCAGGTCTAACAGCATCTGTGGAGAGAGAAACATAGTTAACATTTTGGGTCCATATGACTCTTCTTCAGAGCTCTGAAGAGTCATATGGATATGAAACGTTAACTGTTTTTCTCTCCACGGATGCTGTTAGACCTGAGCTTTTCCAGCATTTTCTGTTTTTGTTTCAAATTTCCAGCATCTGCAGTATTTTGCTTTTAACTAACCAAGGAGGTTCCACATACAGCCCCATCCTTAACAATTGGGGAGTTCACCATGTAAATGCAAAAGATGTCTGAAGTGTCTGAAGTGCAGAGTGAATGATCCATCTCGGCATCACAGATGCCAGTCTTAGCCAATATGGACTCCACGTGCTATCAAGAAATGGCTGAGCACACTGGACGCAGCAAAGGCTATGGACCCCAATAATGTCTCGGCTGTTAACTGCTGGCAGCCTGTGCCCAGAACTAGCCATGCCCCTAGCCAAGCTGTTCTAGTACAGCATCTGGCTTCTACCTGACAATGTGGAAAATTGGCCAGATATGCTATGTGCACAAAAAGCAAGATAACCACTCCTACCTAGCATAAAGGAAGATGATTATGATTACAGTTGTTGGAGGCCAATTATCTCAGCCCCAGTACAAGTGCCAGGCAATTATCATCTCCAATAAGAGAGAATCTAATCATCTCCCATTGACCTTCAATGGCATCAAGCCCATTTGATTGGCACCCCATCCACCAGTGACATACAGTAGCAGTAGAGTGCCACTCAAGACGCCGGCAGCACCTTCCAAACCTGTGACTCCTACCACCAAAAAAGCCAAGGGCAGCAGATAGATGGGAACACCACCACCTGAAAGTTCCCCTCTAAGGCCGACACGACCCTGACTTGAAAATATATCATCTTTCCTTCACTGTTGCTGGATCAAAATCCTGGGACTCCCCTCCTAACAGCACGGTGGGTGTACCTAAACCACATGGACTGCAGCAGTTCAAGGCGGCAGTTCACCACCACCTTCTCAATTAGGGATGGGCAATAAATGCAAGTCTAAACAGTGATGCACAAGTCCTGTGAAAGAATAAAAGAAAGTTTCATCACGCTTATGTCCTAGGCCCAAACATCTTCAGCTGCTTCATCAATGACCTTCCCTCTAACATTTGGTCAGAAGTGGGGATATTTGCTGATGATTTACATAATGTTCAGTACAATTCGTGACTCCTCAGATAGAGAAGCAGTCTGTACGCTCATGCAAGACCTGGACAATATCCAGGCTTGGGCTGATAAACACAATTCATGTCTCAAAAGTACCAAGCAATAACCATCGCCATTAAAAGCAAATCTAGCCATCACACCCTGACATTCAACAGTATTACCACTGCTGAAATCCCCACCATCAACATCCTGGCATCACTACTGATTGTGGTTATAATAGGTCAGAGGCTGGGAATTCTGTGGTAACTTGCCTCCTGACTCCCCAAAGTCCGTCCATCACCCACAAGGCACAAGTAAGGAGTGCGATGGAATACTCTCCACTTGCCTGGATGAGTGCAGTTCCAAAATTCAAGAAGCTTGACACTATCCAGGACAGAGCAACCCACTTGATTGTTTCATGTGGGTGGGGTGCCAATCGCTCAATACTACCAGAGCACAGAGACAGCACTGCAAAAAAATTCACCAAGGCTCCTTCAGCAGTGCCTGCAACTTCTACCACCTAGAAAAACAAGGTTAGCAGGTGCAGGAACACCACCTCCAACTTTATGATTCCCTTGGAGCCATATACCAACCTGACTTGGAACTATGGCCTGAATTTTTGTCCAAGGTGGGTAGAGAGAGTCTAGAAAATTCCCAGCTTTGCCTACATACCTCAGGAGAAAGTGCCCACAAAGGCAGGATCTTCATTGCCTGCGTGGTGGGACCTTGTTACTTTTGAAACAAAAAATTCCTCCTGCCTTCACCACTCAATCCCCCACACACTCCAAGCCCCATCCTTGCTACCTCATGTCAGGCTATGCCTCCCCATGGCTCTTGGGCACTTATGCCCCCCCATGCTAAATTATGGCCCTCCACTGACACTCCCATGGTCCTTCATGCCTCCATTCCAGGCTATGCCACTTAACTCACCCATCATGCCACCTATTCCAAGCTATGCACCTCTACTCACCCACCCTCATGGCCTCTCCACACACCCCCCAAAACCCCTCATGCCCCCATACCAAGGTATGGCACTTCCATGGCCACTGACGTACTACTATATACCGTAGAGAACCAATGAATGCCAGAGTGATAGTAGGACCTGTAAAAAATAGTTTTAAAAAGTCTAATTACTTTCCATTATATTTATAAGTAATCTTACTGCAAGGCAACACAAGTGTCAATCACTCATACCTTTTAAGCATCAATTACAGAAACCACAAGCCCTTGAAACCACAACCTCGTGTATACAAACAGTGTGAAATTAACAGCAGAGATCAGAGAACCAGAGCTCTCAATCAAGCAATGTTTTCTCTGGGGTGCAACTGTTTCAACTAGAGTAATGGATGCCTGTGCTCTCAGCCAAGAGTATATAATGAGGCTTGGCTGAGAACCCAGACATCCATTACTTTCGTTGAAGCAGCTGTACGCCAGTGGAGGCAAGGGAGGGGTGGGGATGATGGATAGAAAGCCATAGCTTAACAGAAGCTATGTTGAAACCCCCCCTTTTTTTTTTTAAGAAGTTCCTTCAAGAGCCAGAATCACGACTCTTTAAAAACCTGGCCCAGCTCCATTCCAATTAGAACAGGCCCATCAGGCAGCCAGGTCAGGAGTGCCAGGTGTAGACTTCTGACATGAACCAGCCCACAGCCTTTAAAGGCATTCGTGAAAATCAGACAGACCAGGAATGGGGTTGGGAATCCTGGGGCGGAATTTTACGGCCCCGCTGCAGCGGGGGTGGGGCTGTAAAACGCAGCGAGCTGTTCAAACGTCCACTGACTTTGACAGGGCTGTAAAATCTGGCCGGCATAAAATTCTGCCCCTGCCCACCATTTTTAAAGGGCTCTCAAGTCATCCTGACTCAGTAAAAATTCAGCCCTACATCACATTTTCTTCATTGTCACTGGGTCAAAATCCTGCAACTCCCCCTCTAACAGCAATATGAGTGCACTTGCACCACATGGAATGTGGGGGTTCAAAAGAGTGACTCACCACTACTTTCAAGGGCAATTAGGGATGGGCAATAAATGTTGACCTTGCCACTAATACCTACATCCCCTGAACAAATAAAGAGAGGAACGCTGGGTTAAATAAAAAAGCTTTTCTTTTAAGTTTTTTGAGAAGATAATAATGCAAGCATAAAATACAAGTTTATAAAAGGCAGAGTTAGCATTTTACAGTTTAAAATCAGAACAGCCAAGGTTTCTTCATAAAAATCCATACATTTACAAAGAATCTAATTATTCACTCAGTTATCTACATTATGTAAAATCTGTCTTCTGATCATCACTTTCTCTCATTCCAGTAGTCACTTTCCAGCAATTTGACAGGTCAATGAGATGCACATGATTGATAAATCTTTCTGCTGGTAATTTGCTTGGCCTTTACGAATCATTTGACCTGTCACGATTACCACAGACCAAGCCCTGTTCTTCCACTCCACAGACAGGTGCAATCCTCCCAGCCCAACTGCAAACACTTCTCTTGACTGGTCAAATCCTCATTCTCTGGCTTCCCAGTCAGCTTCAAGATTCGGTCTCCACTCATGTCCATTTCCTTCCATACTTGGTTCTGGCTCTATCAGGCCCTTTTGCTTTTTTTGTCCTTAGTATCTGCCTCTTAATTTCCGAGCCTCAGCGTTAGGCCTCCTGCTCTCCCTTACAGAAGTTGTGGAGCATCTGCCAATGGTTAAGCAGAGACTTGGATTTCCATACAAGCCAAGGACCACCCCCCAGTCCCCGCATCTAATGTGCTTTTCTGTTCCATCCAGTTGGCTTGTTTGAAATGCTAACCAAAATAGTTACTTTGGGATTATGTATTTTAAATTCCTGCTGCAGTTCTCCAAGAAAAATCCAGCAAATTTATCACAGACTTGTTTAGGAGGTGATGGGAAGGAGACATTATTATATGGATATACATTCAACATACAGCATTCACCCTAAAATAAATGTGTTTTTTCAAGCTTTTTTTTTTTAAAAAAGATCATGGTCCAGCAACTTAAAACTCTCTCACTGCAGAATGAATACTCATGGCGTTTAAGACTTGGAAGGGCTTCCTATGCTCTTTTGTAACTACCTAGCTGAAGACTCATGTTGGAATTGATGTCACCGAACCTCTGCCAACTTATCAATAAAGTGTAAATAAATTTATAAAAACTGCCCCAAGAATTTGTCATTACCCTTTATTACATTAGCACATGAACTTTGCCAATACTGGCTTTTTAGCCACTGTATCGCTGCTTTGTCTCATTAAGCCTAGTTTGCTGACTCCATTAGGGACCATTCCATACCAATTAATTGCTCACAGATAGTAGATTGATCAGAAATCTAATAGATGGGAGGAAGAAAACACAGCAAATAGTTTGAAATTTCTAAACTGTGTGCGTTGTCAAAAAACTAGCTGAGTGAACAATTGTATGATCAACAGTGTAATACACATAGGTTGGGCACCTTGGAAGTTACAAAGATATTATACATCTCAGGTACAGAAAGTGGCACTTATTTCAATTAGATCACTAAACAACTTGACCCATCGGTGGAAGTGGTTTAGAACCTGTTAAGCTACTCAGCTTGCTGGAGTATCTGACTGCTACAAGTCGTGGCAGGACTTTGAGGATTCAATTAAATTAGTAAAATCATTTTTGGTGTAATTCTACTTTGAAAATGAACAAAAGTTAAAAACTGGATTTGCTGACACATTGTAAAAGACAGCTTAGACAAAACTTATTCTGCTACTCCAAAAAGGGTTGGCATGTTGTATATATTTATCAAAATGTTTATATATGTAGACGTTTCAGAGTCACTGAACCTCAATGTTGCTTGTGGCGATGTTCAGTCGCAAATTTTTTTTAGTAGATTCAGACACCACCAAACAAGTTTCTGTTAACGTGAGAGCAGTTTGCAACAATTAAGGAAAAGGGAATAGGTCAAGTTTACTTTATCCTTTTCTGAGGAGGAACATTCAGTAGTATCTACTTCTCTGCAGCTTTGATTGAAGAATGTGGTCTCAGAGTAGAACTCAGTTGGACATAAAATCATCTTTTTGGTAACCTTTCTGCAGAAGGAGAAAAATATCACAGATTTAAGTCTATTAGGAACGTGTTTTGATTTTTTAAAAAGAAATTAACAACGAAAAGTGCTTGCATTAATACAGCTCCTTTAAGAACATCCCAAAGCAAACTAAAATGGACATCAAGCTAGAAAGGACATATTTTAATGGAGTGCTTTAAAAGGAGAAGCAGGAGGGGTTAAATAATTGAATTTCACAACATGGGGTGCATATGATTAAAGGCTTGGCCAACAATGGTGGGGTGGATGCACAAAAGGCCGGAGTCAGAGCAATGGAGATTTCTGGGCAGGGTGGAGAAGCAAGAGGGAGAAACATGAAGGGACTTAAACAGGAAGTTGAAAATTTTAAATCTGAAGCACTGGGACAACAGGGAGAAAAGGGGCGATGGGTGAGAGCAACTTAGTACATCAAAGCAAGTAGACAGCAGAATTTTGGATGAACTGAAGGTTAATGGAAAGCAGAGGATGGGAAAGCTAACATTTCACCAAGGCCAGAAGACCAGGATCTGCACTAGAGACTTTTGGCCTGTTCCTATGCCTTTGACTATGACTATGTTCAACAGTGTTCAAACTTGTAGTTTAGAAGGGCATACTTTTGGTGTAGTGCCACCCTACTGCATGTGTCAAGAATGTTTAACCGTCTTCAAATTTTAGATGGCAAGTTTTCACATGCAGGATTTCAAAAGATTTTCAGAGCAATTCTTGTTCCTTCCCCAGTCCAAATCATCTCTTTATTGTAAGGAAAGCATCACTCTTCCTAAGAGGCACTTAGATCAAAAAGCTGCCAAATTAAACAAAGTCATGAAGATTTGCTCTACAGCAAAGCTTATTTTGTTGTCAGTAAAGAATCTAGAAGAAGTTCAGACTTGTTCACAAGTGCGCATACACAAACTTGAATTCACTTTTTAAAAAAAAATACAGGCTGTCACAGTTCCCTTGGCCTGAAAAATACAAAACTCAATGTTACATTTCCCCAAGTTGCAAGTAGGAATAAGAATGATTCAGTGGGGGAAATTTGAACGCTGACCTTCCAGGAGTGGGTAGTGGGGGAGGGGGAGGGAACAGGGAAGAACCAACAGCTCACCAGCTGGAAGTCAGCCTAGGCTTTCAGTTAGGTGGAAAACACTGGAGGAGAAGTTGTTGCAGGGGATTGGAGTAGGCCTTTGAATTGGAGGTTGACGGGGTGTCAGCAAGGCATGTATGATGTATTCTGTAGTCCTCGCCATCGCTTAGCTGCCAGGTTTCCTGAAGCCTGGGAAACCCACTGGGGAGTTAAATTTAACACAGTGGACAGATGTGTACATGCATCCTCATTATACCATTTTAAATTGTCTACCCACCCACTATGAGCAGGTTGTCTACCTGCCAAATTATTCGAACCTGAAGTGGGCTGTTTTGGGTTAGGATTCAAATTTTTTTTTTAAAAAAACTTTTAACCTCTCATTCCACCCAAATAATCTAGTTTGGGTTCATCCCATGAAAGAAAATAAAGCCAATGACAAGTTAAACAGGGCGAATTCCGGTAATCGGGGGTAGGCAGAGTGTTACTATCAGCTATGATCTTACTGAATGGCAGAGAAGCCGAGTGGCCTACTCCTGCTCCTTATTCGTATGTTCGTATGAATCTATGGTGGGCAATCAATCTACCACAACTAGTTTTCTACCTGTGCCTGAAGTGAAAATGACCCCATATCTTTTAAAATATCCTACCACACTAATCAAGTATATTCCCACATTTATACAACTGTGGCAAGCATTATAGAAATAGGAGATGAACCTGTACTGCAAGATATCCCAACCTATTTATTTCTATCCCTTGTGAGGAAGGATTTTCCAGCCCCGCCCACTGCTGGGATCATCCGGTCCCAATAAAAGGCAATAGACTTTTCACTAGACTGCCGAATTTCCCGCAGTGGGTCCCACCACAACGGGGCAGAAAAATCCTGCACGTCATCTAAAAAAACATCCACAGATACCTTGTAACACAACACAAGAATGCTTTTTGTATAGAAACACATTATATAATTAAACAATGAGCTAGCAGAGGCACAATGGGCTGTTTAGCCTCCTTCCTGTGTTCTATGATTCTATGAAAGATGATCCAGCATTTCTGTACAGTCTGAGTACAAATACCATCAACATTCAAACAGCTCACATGCAATTAAGATTCCCTCTATACTCCATATAACAATATCATCAATCCATTTACACCCAGCAGGTATACTATTTTGATACAGTACACAGGAACTCCGCCCAGCCCACCAAATATTTCAATAAAATAGAAATATGTGACCCAGAAACACCAGCAGAATACTGACATTATTTAGTGATAGTTCTGGAACATTTCCCATACTGGGTAACCAAAACTTTCCGCAAAAATCAGATCCAAACAACTGACCAATTATTTATTCTTCGGAAGCATTTGATGAATCTTGTCTGTTAACTTTAGAGTGGTGTTAGGCAATGACTATCCCCAACAAGAGAGATTCTAACCATCTCCCCTTGGAGTTCTATGGTGTTACCATCACCATCCTGAGGATTGCCATTGACCAGAAACTTAACTGGAGCCATATAAGTAGGGTGGCTACAAAAGGTCAGAAGCTGGGAATTCTGCAGCATGTAATGCACCCTCTGACTCCCCACATTTGCAAGGCACAAGTCAGGAGTGTGATGGAATACCCTTCACTTGCCTGGATAAGTGCAGCTCCAAAAACACTCAAGAAGCTCAACACCATCCAAAGCAGCTCACGTGATCTACCCTCTATCCTTCATCTAAATATTCACTCCCTCCAACACTGACGCACTATGGTAGCAGTGTACCCCATCTATAAGGGACATTGCAGCAACTCACCAAAGGTTCTTCTGACAGCAGCTTGCAAACTTGCGACCTCTACCACCTAGGAGAACAAGGCAGAAGATGCATGGCAATACCACCACCTCCAAGCTTCCTCCATGTCATACACCATCCTGACCTGAAACTATATTGCCATTCCTTCACTGTCACTGGGTCAAAATCCTAGAACTCCCTCCCTAACAGCACTGTGGGTGTAACTGCACCACATGGACTGCAGCAGCTCAAGGTGACTCACCACCATTTTAAGGGCAATTAGGGATGGGCAATAAATGCTGGCCTAGCTGGCACCGCCCACATCCCAGGAACTAATTTAAAAAATGCACATTAAGTGATTGATCTGCAGTAGTCATTTAACATCTGCATAGTTTTGAATACCTAAAATTCACAAGTTTTACTTACAAATTCTTGTTAGATGCAAAAGGTTGCATTAACATGCTTGGCAGGACTCTCCATGGTTGTTAAATTAAGCAACTAATTAGCAAGCAGCTGTTTTGATAAATTCTTTCATCGTTGTAAATTTAAATCGCACGTGTGTATTAAGATAAAGTACATTGTATGTATTAATAATCTGCAACATTAAAATGGGCAATAGCTACCGTAAGCCTATCAGATATTCCTTTCCAATTAAATATCTATGCTTTGGGATAGTCTCACAATAATAAATTGGGACCCCTCTTCTCAGGTCTGAAAACAAACACCAAACCAGTTGAACAGAACATTTCAATATTCAATTAATATTTGAAAACTAAACAGGACACTGCAAAGGTAGGATGAACTGTTTAAGGAGGTGGTTTGAAGCTTTAAAGTAGAAAGTTATAGCTTAATGTTTTTAGCCTTTGCATATTATGAACATTGACTCCTAGGTAAATATCAAGAAAGTGATGCCATTATTTCAGATGAAACAGATTTTTACATTCAAACAGATCATACTCCAGTGTCCGTCAAGCTGTCCCCATAACTCCCCTGGCACTGCTCCTACAGGCAGCCTACTACCACATCGTAGGTTGACTGGCAAATCATTTCACAGACAATAAGAGTGTGTTCAGAATTAAAATGAAATGTGTTTCAAAATCATTATGGCTGTGCCAGAGCAAGAAGCTTGGTGATTCCATTGCTTCATTGACACTTTCATTAAATATTTTACTCAATAAGCCAGTTACAAGAATGACATTATCAGCAGCCTGAAGTCTCTCTTACAGCATCAAAAGATGCTGAAAGACAAAGGCACAGCCAGACCACCAGCATCTCATCATTCACCCACCCAGGCAGCAAACTGCTTTTGCTCAAATGGACTTCTTTGCTGCTTCTCCATGCACATACTAAAATCCGTTTCTTTCATCTTCCACAGGGTTTTCAATCTTTTAAAATGACACATCTGTCCATAGAAAGGCAGTCAGTATGAGGTAACTGTGCCATTGACAGTAATACTACTAGTGATGAGGGTGTAAAGCAATAGGAAGGGCAAACCACAAAATCTTCTCGTGGAAATCTAGGGGGCCATGGATCCCTAGTTGAGAACTGCTGTACTTCAGCACCATGACAATTTATCTGCAGAGGTAGATAGATTCTGGACAAACAGGGGAGTCAAAGGTTACTGGGGGTAGGCAGAATGTGGAGTTGAGGCCACAATCAGATCAGCCATCATCTTATTGAATGGTGGAGCAGACTCAAGGGACCAAATGGCCAACTCCTGTTCCTAACTTGTAAGTTCGTATTAATGTTGATAAGCACTCCTACATTTGCTTCAAGGTAGTTGGATGAAAAATTTAAATAACAGAACTGCACCCCTGATTCTCCAACATAACTGCAGTAAAAATACCTTTAAAGGTACTTAAAGACATTGTGTCAGCCTGGGAATCAATTGCTGTGACAGATTGCCCAAAATCTCTGGAACATGGAGGAAAAGCTCACGCTTGCTAAGCCTTTAAAATTACCATCCACACCCACTGAGAGTGGGGTTACTACATTACACCAAGTGTTCAAACCTTCAAGAGGCATTATAGGGACACAATGAGGTTTTGGAGCTTGGCTGGAACTCTGAAGTTAGCTTTTACTTATTTGCAAATCTTAATAACTGAACTAAAGTCTGCAGACAATTAGATCTAGAGGTTAATTTTAAAAAAGCATGCTTCAGTTTTGAAACAAAATCAAAATGTTGCCACTCAGTTTACATTCAGAAATATCTAAATGCCCCACTCAAACACATGCCTGTCTGAACCAAAGTCACTGTGCATTAGGCCTTCCTGGGTTAATGGGGCTGGCTGGTAATCTGTAACTCATCATCATGAGATATGGAGGAATGACTCATGGGTTTATCTTCCTAATTTTCTCCCCTTCCCTTCGTACTGTTGTCTGATATCCACTGCATGGACAGAATCAGCACAACTTGTTGCATTTCTCAAAATGCTGAGAGGCTTTACAACTCCCTTGTTGACCTTTATTTGTGATAACTTGTGAATTTATAATCTAATACTTTCTGAATTGGTCAAATAAATATAGCTGCCATTCCACTTATTTATTGCTGGAAATAAACAGTATTGTGAACTTAAAAGTTCTAAATTTCTTCTTTCTCACCACCTCCCGCCCACTTTCTCTCCTGATTTGTGTTGCAGTGTGCATTGTCACTTAGAAGCTTTGCTCATCTCCAAGTTTGTAGCTGAATAGCAAATGTCATTAGGCTATTTGACCAGAGGGACAGGAGGATTCAAGCCTCATACTGCCACACTAACACCTGAAATTAAAAACTACCAACAAGAACAATGAGAGGAATCGTCCCAGATTTGCACTAAATGTGGTAGTGAGCAGGTATAACAACATTTTACCTGCCGGCCGCAATGGTGGCCTTTTACACCGTATCGCAATATATGTGCATTCTCAGGAAAAATGCCATTTCCATGGCGGGCGAGCTCTCATTCGCCTGCCACACCATCACCTCACTGCTTCATCATGCTGGACACCATATTTAAAATCCAGCCACGCACACAACTCTGTGCTTCCAGCCCATGACTGCTGCAAAGGCAACATGGCCCTGAAAGGCAACAAGGCTGCAGCCCCCAGCTTCAATGACACATCCCTTGAGTGCCTTTTGGATGCACCGGAGGCTCGCCGTGATGTCCTCTACCCTCTGGCTGCAGGAGGGGCAGCAACTTCACTAATCTAGCAGAGGAGAGGTAGTGGCAGCAGTGGTCAGCACCAGTGCCCTGCAAAAGGGAACAGCCACCTAGTGCCGCTACAGGGTGAATGGTCTCATCTGTTCTGCCAAGGTAATTCACTCTTCCCATCGCTCTCAACTCACACTCAAACCCATCACACATCCACAGGGATCTCACACCTCAAGGGACATCACCACTAACTTTCACACACACCCTCATATTTCCATCAGGCTCATAACCTCTCAAGCTCACGTCCTCATCCTGCCTATGGCTCTGCTCACCACACAAACATTCCATGCAGTCCTATGCGTCCTGCTCTCTCATTCTCCATCTGTTTTCATGCAAGAGAAGCTGGCTCACATCAGCAGGGAGAGGTCCCAGATCAGGTGTGGAGTGGCCCACATTGGACCCCTCTCTCACATTGTGCCATCACACTGACTGGTGAGGACATGCACCGTGCCTACAGTGATGGTCAGGTCAGCAGCGAGCACCCTCTTAAGGATCCTGCACCATATCATCCCCCTCTCAATGCAAATGTGAATGCTTTTCTCTCCTGTTTTTGACTTTGCTGCTATGCAATACTTATCTCTACTTTGGTTCACATGTCCATGAGAATCCACCCAGGAAGCCATGGACATTCCTCCAGTGTGTCGTTGGTGTCAGGCTCCAGCATCTTCTGCTCCTCAGACGTCTGAGGTGAGAAAGGCCCTGGCAGTAAGTCATGACTTCTGCACATCACAGTTGCTGAGACAAGTGTTCTGCACCGGCATGTTTTCCCACCAATGTGGGTGAGTGATCCAGCGGCAGGGGTGTGGGGGTGATTGAATCTGGTGGACTGGCCTTATAATGATATACTGGTGTATTATGAGGTTCCCTTTGCCCAATAGCAGGGATGTGGCCCGCCATTGACAGGCTGAGTGGATGATTGTAAAATTGGTTTCACGACATTGCGAAACCGATTTTTGACCTCTCACCGTGTTGTCCGTTCATGTCACTGAATGCGCCTGACACCAGCGGGTGCAGAAAATCCCAGCCAATGACTTGTGATCTGGATACAGGTTCTTTGCTAATTTTATTCTCCTTCCTGCCTTGCCGTGAAGGCAATCTGTAGCATCCCTTAGCTACTCTAATTCAACTAAACAGACACAGCAGAAGCCACGAAACGAGCCTGAGGCCAGGGTCATGTGTATGGCTCAGCACTACATCATTTCTTCACTGAGTCATACCAAGCAGCAAGTACTCCACACCTAGAGGAAGGAACTAACCTATGGATTAACCTTGTACCTAGATTTGAAAAAGCATCTTCCTGATTCAATAAAAAGTACAGAGTTTAAGGCTTGCATCAGAACATAAGATGAAAAAAAGTCTGGATGAATCTTTTAAAATGCATCCCAATGACTAGATAAGTTGCATGGCAATGTAGCTAACCTTTCCTTGAAAGGCACAAAGCTATAAAATGGCTGCTAGATATTTAAAATTAATCCACACATTTGTTTTATTTTTCTCAGTGGAGCATTGGTGCGAGACTATTAAACAGGTTTGTCGGAAGCAATGACAAGATAAGACTCTGAAATTTTTACTTCGGGTCACAACAAAGCCTTCCATTGTGTAGTCAGAATATTGAACAGTTTCACTAAAACCAAAACATGCAATTCATGACTCTCCCTGGAAAGTAAAGCAGCCCTCTTGCAATCAGCACTGCTTTAAAGAGACTTTGAACATCTAGAGAACAACTTGCATTCATAGAGTGGCTTTAACACAGTAAAATATCTCAAGGTATTTCACAGGGACATAATCAGACTAAAATCAATACCAAGCCAAGGAGAGAAATATTAGGACAAATGACTATAAGCTTGGGCAAAGGGGTAGGTTTTAAGCATCTTCTTAGAAGGAAAGCGGGGCAGAGGGGTTTAGGCAGCTAATTACGCTTAGGGCTTAGATAGCTACAAGACCAATGGTGGAGTGAAGGAGTTGAGGATGCACAAAAGGCCAGAACTGGCACATGAGTTCTTGGAGGGTTATACAGCTGGAGGAGAGTTCAGATTTAGGCAAGAGTGTCAGAAACCATCATGAGGAACGTGGAAAACCTGAACAGTATAGGGCCAATGTCCCTTTAAGAGTCATGGAAATTTAAAATGTTCCACCAGCGTGCAAGAATATGTGACAGTTTTGCAGAAAGCAAAGATCTGCTATTAACTTGCTGATTGTTGCTGTCACCAAATACTTTGGCCAACAGGCTGAAGTGATGGAACTGGTAAAACTAGTCTGCGTGTACCTATTAATTTAACTGCATCGATACTTACCAATTTGTATTCGCGATGCATGGACTTGTAATACCACATATTTCCCAAAAGACTGGAGGCAGCTTTCACAGCTTTCTCAGCTTCACTGAAAAAAAACAACCAGGAATGAGCAGCACCACCCAAAACCCATATTTATTCATTCCTGGAGTTTAGGGAAAAATATATCACTCTTACTGTCATGTAAGTTTACAGTGGCCAAATGCCTAATCCATTAAATACTGACCATCCCCTCAATCAACTGGACTTCTGAACATGGGATCAGCAAAACTCCAGCTTACACTTGTTCTCTCAGGTAAGTGATCCTGGCTACCCAAAGTCAGTCAACAAGCCAGTAGCTGTACTGGTGCATGCAGATAGAAGAGGTCTTTTACATCAAACAAAAGGCGTAGCCCAAGCTTTATCATCTTAGTGAGTCACTCAAGTGCAAACAACAGATGAAATTCCACACACTGAAATTCAGAGGGAGATAATCGGACTCCCATTAAATGAGATTCAAAAGTTTAAAGTTGCATATTTCTCAAGCTGATTACCAACAGATCTTGATATTCTGGTTCAAGGTTGATTCACCAATGAGAAAAATTAAAATAAAGTACTGCAGTTGGTATTCTCCACATAGGTAAGAACATAAGAAATGGGAGCGGGAGTAGGCCATTTGGTCCTTTAAGCATGTTCCATCATTCAACATCATGGCGGATATTCTACCTCAACTCCATCCTCCTGGACTACCCCATACTGTACCCCTCAATATCCAAAAGTCTAATGCCTCTGTCTTGAATATACTCAGTAACCGAATACTCTCAGCTCTCTGGGATAGAGGATTCCAAAGATTCACAGTCCTTTGAGCGAAGACATTTCTCACCTTGGTCCCAAATGGCCGACCCCTTATTCTGAAAGTATGACCCTATGTTCTAGATTCCCCATCCATCCTGCCAAACCCCTTAACAATTTTATGTTTCAAATAGATCACTTCTCATTCTTCTAAACTGAAGGGAATGTAGGCCTAGTCTACTCAATCTATCCATATAGGACAATCCCATCTTCCCAGGAAGTAGTCCATTGTGACCCCTCTGGTGAAAGTATGTCCTTCCTTTGGCAAGTAGAGCAAAATTGTACATAGTACTCCAGGGTGTGGCCTCATCAATTATAGTAGGACCCTATTACCTTTTACTCCAATCCTCTATAACAAAAGCTTCCTAACTGCCTGCTGTACATAAATCATAAAGTTAACATGTAGGAACAAGGACACCCTGGTCCCTCTGAAGTGTAAACTTTTCCCTGTCTCTCACCATTCAGAAATATTCTGCTTTTCTATTTTTCCTACCCAAGTGGATAACTTCACACTTCACCCCCCATCCTATTCTATACAATAGAATGCATTGTATTCTATCCATCATGTTCTTGCTCCGCATCCAAGCTCTATATTCCTCTGCAACCTCTCTGCATCCTCCTCACTGCTTATTTTCCAACTTAACTTTGTATCATCAGCAAACTTGGATAAGTTACACCCAGTCCCCCCATTTAAGTCATTAATATAGGTCGTAAATAGCTGAGGCCCAAGTACTGATCCTTTTGGTAACCCGCTAGTTATAGCCTGCCAACCCAAAAATGTCCCGTTTATTCCTATTCTGTTTCAGTTCAGTAACTGATCCTCAATTCATGCTGATATATTGTCCCAATACCATAAGTCCTAATTTTATAGTAACCTTGTGTGGCAGTTTATTGAATGCTTTTTGGAAATACAATACACCACATCAGCTTGTTCACCCTTATCCACCTCACCAATGACATCCTCAAAAAACAGATCTCAGATAATTTTCTCTTCATAACTCCATGTTGACTCTGCTTAATTACATGATTTTCTACATGCTCTGTTTCCATGAACTCATGATAGTTTCTGACAGTTTGCCTATCACAGATATTAGGCTAACTGACCTAGTTAATTCCAGTTTTCTCTCTTCTTTTCTTAAATAATTGGGTTATGTTTTCTACCTTATAATCCTTGGGAACTGTTACAGAATCTAAGGAATTCAGGAAGTTCAAAACCAATGCATCCACTATTGCTGTAGCTATGAATTTTAAAACCTTAGAATGCAGATCTTATTTAGTCGCTATTTAGATCCATTAATTTCTCTATTTCTTCACTTATACCAACATCTTAAGGCTTCTCATTCTCAGCAGACCCCGGACTCCCCATTATTTCCAGACTGTTTTCAACCATGAACTCAGTACAAAGTATTTGTTTAATGTCTCTGTTATTTCCTTATTCTCCATTATAACTTTGCCTGACTCTGCCACTAATGAACCTAGGTTTACTTTCACTAACCTATTCCCAGTTACATTCCTATAGAAAGGTTTGCATTCTGTTTTATGCCCTTCGAGAGTCTCTCATTCTCTTTTCCTTTTCCTTACCAATTTCTTGACCCTCCTTCACAGAATTAAAAAAATTCTTCCAATCCTCAGGCTTTTTGCCAACATTATCAGCCTTTTTCTTTTATCTAGTACCATCTTTAACTCCTTGTTAGCCACGTTTGGATTACTCTATGGTTTTTGCACCTTAAAAGAATGTAGCAAATTATGCATTAATTCTTTAAATGCTAGCCATTGCTTGCCTGCTGTTGTGTGTTTTAATGTTGTTTCTCAATCTACCTTAGCAAACTTGCCCCTTTTACCCAATTAGTTATGTTTAGATCAAAGACCCTAGAGCTTTGGGTTGAATGAAATCACTTCAAATTCAACAAAATTCTACCATATTATGGTCACTCTTTCCTAGAGGCCCCTTTACTACAAGGTTATTAATCAACTCTCATTACACAATACTAAACCCAAAATAGCCTGTTCCCTAGTTGTTTCCTCGATGTACTGATCTAGAAAACTGTCTTGGATTCAAAGGTTATTGGAGGTCAGCAGAGTGTGGAGTTCAGCTCACAATCAGGTCAGCCATGATCTTATTGAATGGTGGGGCAGGCTCGAGGGGCCAAACGGCCTAGTCCTGCTCCTAATTCCTATGTTCGTATATATTCCACAAACTTGCTGTCCACACTATTACTGAAAATATACTTGACCCACTTACCTATCCCTCCTGTTCTTAATGTTCATGAGCTTTCTTAATCCATTATGGCTTACAATTTGTCTGGGAGCTTCATTGGTCTCCACCACCAGATTGTTAAGTATCGAGCAAATGTTAGCGGCCACCTCATTTGATGGTGAAGAGGAGTTGCTGTGCTCTGGCAACTTTTGCAAGAGGGCACCAATGACTTTGATTGCTAGGAAGTGGAAAATACATTTGTTAAGAGTTTTTTTTAAAGCAAATTTATAACTGCAATGACTTATCACATTTATACAATGCAAGATAGTACCTTTAGTGGAATCATGTTTTACATTTAAAACACATTCTTAGAGGGCAGAGAACTTGCATGTCACATTTGTGGCTTTTTTTGCGAGGGGTGCAGAAAAGAGTTAAAGCCAGGCCAGTAGTTTTTCAATGATTTCTGATAAGGGTTACTGTGAACAGTCATTTAGTGACACAAAATGTTATTATGACTAAGTGATTACACATTGATTCATATGAAGATAGCCACCTTATAACTGTTTCCTGTAACTAGTACAGTGAGGAACTCATTGCTTGTACTGTGTGCCAGAGAAACATTGCAACTGATTACATGCTCTTTCCCTTCCACTTTTCTCCCTCTCCGTTCAGCTCTTCCCCTGAAGGCAGATGCTTACATTGGTTCCATAAGTAACAGGGGTGGTTTGGTAATTTGTCCATGTATCTGAAGAGGGAGTGTCAATGGGCTATTTACTCACAGGGGACATCACACTTGTGTTACCTAGCAGCTATAAAATTCCATGTGTAATACTGAGTCACTGGGAACAACATCTGCCTTTCTGATTGAGGGAGACATTATTACAATACAATAGGGTGGTAAGGGTTTTTAACCTGTAATGTTCCTAGAAGTTTCCTTTGTATAGAATCTTACTTATGGGATCCACCATATTGTGTCTCCAACCAGGATAAGGCTCACATGGCTGATATATCCATCAGTTTTATCTCAGGCTGGCTTCCATGTATTGCGGTAGCAGTGATATTTCTCTCCCTCTTCTCCTGCCCCCTCCAATCCAGTCTCAGCAAATGTTAACCATTCTGCTAATTCTCAAGTATCAAAATTGGGAATTCAGACCAATGCCTTGCCTGGTGAGATTGCAGCTATTGGATAAATCATCAAATGCTCACATTTATGCAGATAAACAATGGTATCTGAGGATATCTGGTTACTGACCAACATCTTCTTTATTCCTTGCATGGGCTGTAAGATTTCGAAGTAGGCCTGTCAATGACTTTAGTACATTATCATTATTGGTTGTCAGACAGTCCATGAGAGTGTACCACGTTCTGTCCTGATCCATCGTTAATCGACTCATCACAGAAGCCCACTGGAAAAACAGAGGTACAGACAAAACCAGAGTTCAAGACCAGAGATCTAGGGTCATTTGAATCAAACACAAATCAAATTCCAAACTCAGAGCAGAATCTTGCATCTGTTTTTCTGATCCTGTTTTACACAGTTAACAGTTATGGTAAAAGTTAGTTAACAGTTTAAATGTAAGGAGAAAGTAAAGAAAGCCATAAAGGGAATGAAGTAACAGAAGGCTCAGAAATATCCGGCAGCGTATGAGTCTTCAGTGATATACTTAACCTGGACTGCAGGAGGCAAAGGATGGAAGGGAAAAAAACTGACAAGATAAGGAAAGAAAATAGAGCTTCACATTTTGCTCAAATATAGTAAAGAAAGAAAGAATTAGCCTTTATAGGCTACATAAAACTCAGACACATACTCAAATCAGCATTAGTTGAGCAAAACATCATTTTGGAGCAGAAGCAATGGGGAAATATTCTCTCAAACAGGATCTAACATTTGGTAGAAAACTTGCATTTTACACATCAAATGGTGAGTTTTGTTCTTTTAATTTCTGCAAAAAAATGATCAACAAAAGTAGCTGTTTACGCTAAAGAAAAACCATTGTGCCATAGATAAAATATTAATACATACCTTTGGTTGGCAGTATGCATTTGTGAACAGAGGGATGGGGTTTTCCAATCCTGCCCGCTGCCAGGATCACCTGGTCCCGCTGAAAGTCATTGGACTCTCTTGCATTGGGTCCCACCGCAATGGGGCTGGAAAATCCCAGCCAAGGCCTTATATTAGCTGCAGCACAACACATTACTATTTTATGGAAAGCTTAAGGCCCAAATTTAATTTGGGGTGCGAAAGTGGCCTGCGAGCAGAAGCTTAAGCCATAGTGCTCTGTGAAGCCAGCAGAGATCTTAAACTTTCGAGCGTCATGCAAATGCTCACCACCAAGTCTCTTGTCTGAACCCAACATGTGTAACAGGTCTTTGCCAGGTGGGAGGCTGCTTTTGGTGACCTGAGAGAACAGTCGCTGCATTAATTTGGGGGTGTGGAGTAGGCAGGGGCAGTGTAGGGGATGGATGTCTCAGGCAGGCAAGGTTTCCTTTGGGGGTTTGGGGCGGATGGGTGGGTGGGTGGGGGGGGGGGGTTGCTGTTGAAGCTGGGGGAAATACATCCACTCCTTCTGACCCACAAAGAAACTAAGAATGAAGACATTTTCTGACATTTCAGGACCTCTACTGACTTCACAGATGGAGCTCACTGGACAGAATTATAATCATTCAGTTAGAATAGTCTATTTCCATTGGCTCGACTAGAGCAGATACAGCATCCAAGGTTAGTGGTTATATGTGGGAAATGATGGGCCAGCCACAACACTGCACAACAAACAAAAAATTATTACACTAAGATTTTGTAAAAACAATCTCAAATTTGTGCCAAGAGCAGTAACAGGCATACCAAAAAAATGATCGATATTCGTGTTTCATATTTCAATCCTCCCTAGCTATAGAAGAGCTGCCAGAGGCTTGGTGAACTGCCAACATTATACAGTTCTTTAAGAAGGAAGGAAAGGATAATCTGGATAATTACAGACCAGCTCAACTGCAGTTCAACTCCAGTTGGGAGAAAATTATTAGACAGTGTAGCCTTTCATTTAGAAAGGCATAGATTAATCAAGGAAAGTCAGCATGGATTCCTTAAAGTCAGATTGCATTGGACTAACGTGATTGTACTTTTTAGAAGAGGTGACAAGTAGGGTTGATGAGAGCAGTGGGTATGGTCTACATAGATTTTAGCAAGGATTTTGACCGGTTCCACTTGGAAAGCTGGCCAAAAAAGTAAAAGCCCTTGGGATCCAAGGGAACGTGGCAAATTGGATCCAAAATTGGCTTACTGGTAAGCAGCAAAGGGTAATGGTTGAAGGTGATTTTTGCGATTGGAAGGCTGTTACCAATGATGATCCAGAGGGCTCAATACTCAGTCCTTTGTATTTTATATTAAATAATTTAGATGCAAACGTAGGGGGAAATGATAAAGAAGTTTGCAGATAATACAAAAGTTGGTCATGTGATTGAGTGAGAAAGCATGCTTTGGACCACAGGAAGATAGGAGGTCTGGTCAGTTGAGCAGGTGGAAAAAGGAATTCAATCTGGAGAAATATGTGATGTAAAGCATTTTGGGAGATGCAACAAGGCAAGAAAAGTACAATAAATGTGGAGATATGGAGGATGTGGTGGAACAGAGGGTCTAGAGTACATGTCCACAGCTCTTTAAAGGTTAGACAATAGGTCGACAAAGAAGTCAAGAAGGAACATGGCATGCTTTCCTTTATTAGCCGAGGTCTAGAATATAAAAGCAGGAAGTTAGAACTGTATAAAACACTTAGTTAAACCACAGCTTGAGTACTACATACAGTTATTGCCACCACATTTCAGGAAAGATATGATTATACTGGAGAGGTGCAGAGAAGATTTAAGGTTGTTGCCAGGGCTAGAAAATTTTAGCGATTGTGAAAGATTGGATAGGCTGGGGTTGTTTTCCTTGGAACAGGGGAGGCTAATGAGTGACTTAGTTAAGCATATGAAATTGAGGGGCCTAGATAGAATAAATAGGGCTGACCTATTTATCTTAGCAAGAGGGCCAAAAACCAAGGAAGGGGGGCATAGATTTAAAGTAACTGGTAGAAGAATTGAAGGGGAGATGAGGAAATATTTTGTTACGCACAGGGTGGTAGGGACTGCCTAAAAGGACCATAGGAAATAGGAAGAGGAGTAGGTCGTTGGGCCCATCGAGCCTGATTCACCATTCGAACAGATCATGGCTGATCATCTTACGCCATTTTTCCCACTGTCCCCATATCCCTTGATGTCATTAGTGTCCAGAAATCTATTGATTATTGTCTTGAATATGCTCAATGACCGAGCTTCTGCAGCTCTCTCAGGTAGATAATTCCAAACGGCGGCAGAGGTGGAAATTCTAACCACATTTAAAAAACACTTGGATGTCTACTTGAAAAGTCGAGACCTATAGAATTATGGATCCAGTGCAGAAAGCTGAGGTTAGGTTGGCTAGGCCTTCATTGATCGCCACAGACACAATGGGCCAAAAGGCCTCCTTTTGTGTTGTAAGTTTCTATGAGGTACCAATCTGGTGAAGCTACAATGCAGGACCACATGTATGTTAAACAGCAGCAGTATGTTATGGCAGAGCTAAGCAATGCCACAAACAACAAATCAGGTCAAAGCTTTGCAGCCCTGCCACATCCCGTCAAGAATGGTGGTGGAAACAATTTAAGCAACTAACTGGAGAAGGCAGCAGCTCCACAAAAATCCTCATCCTCATTGATTGGACGTTATTGCAAAAGGCAAGGTTAAGTGCTCCAACCATCCTCAGCCAAAAGTGCCAAGGTGATGTTCCATTTCACCCTCCTTCTGAGGTCCCCAGAATGCCAGGTGCCAGTCTCCTGCCAATTTGTGTCACTCCACACAATATTAAGAAACGGCTGAATGCCACAGAAATATATATGGCTATAGAAGGTCAGAGGCTGGCAATTCTGTGGCAAGCATCTCACCTCCTGACTCCCCAAAGCCTGTCCTTCTACAAGGCACAAGTCAGGAGTGTGATGGAATACTCCTCACTTGGATGACTGCAGCTCCAAAAACAGAGGTTCAGTGCCATCCAGGACAAATTCACCCTGCTTGATCAATAACCCACCACCTCAACTGTTCAAGCCTTCCACCATCAGTGCACAGTGGTACACATGTACACCATTTACAAGCTACACAGCAGCAACTTGCTCAGGCTCCTTTGGCAGCACCTTCCAAATCCATGGTCACCACCAACTAGAAAAACAAGGGTAAAAGATGCATGAGAGAACACCAGCTGCAAGTTCCCCTCCAAGGCACCCACCATTCTGACTTGGAACTATATCGCCATTCATTGTCACAGGGGCAAAAACCTGAACTCCCTTAGCTGCATCGAGGGTGTGCCTACACCACTAAAACTAAAGTAGTTCAAGAAGTTAGTACATTTAGGGATAGGCAAGAAATACTGGCTGTATCAGCTACATTCCCATCTCTCAAGAAAATTAACAGTTAGCTGTTAAGTGGAATAAACGAGAATGTTCTGGGTGCTACCTTACCCGGAAGTTTCCTGCCGTAATATTTTGTAGTGCCCCCAAGGCTGCTTCAGTGGTCTGCTGGTTGGCCTTGCCCTTGTCCAAGAGCCTGCTGTACAGCTTCACTATAGCTGGGTTCCACAGCCACTCTATTCCTTTAGGATCTTTTGACACTTCTGAAAATATTGCTAAATCTGTATTGAACTAAGAGAAAAAGGTTACATAGTATGTGCATAACTGCACGCACGTTTAATACTTAGCCAAAAGAGATTAATTAAAATTTTTGCCATAGAAGTAAAACATTGCAAGTTACACAAAAAAAATCTGCCTGTTGTACAAATAAAAACCATGGGAGACTTCAAACGACAGCACAATGCTCATATACACTTAATGGGTGAAGGTTCCTTGTGTGCTGCATGTAACAAAATCTTTTTGATAAACTTAACATTTTATTATACCAGACAGCAACTGAAAAAATTCACCCACCTACCACCCCCTCCCCCAATCATTTTGTTCTGTTAGAAGTAGTTATATATCTGTGGAAAGATTACTGAATTATATTTAGTGAAAGACAGTGTACACAGGATGGCTGTTGAACTCCATGATATAGGAAATACAACTCCCTTACCTCTTTAACCTTCCTGCTCTGAGGAGTGAAACATCCCACAACATCATCTTTCTTCATACTTCTGTCATTCTTGCCAGGGCCCTCCAATTGATTTTGAAAACGTGATGGTATTTCTTCATAAAGACGATAGGACAAATTGCGCAGGATACAGGCTGAATTCTCTACACTCTATCGAGATGGAAGAAAAACAAAAACTCTAAATTGAGTTTATGTCTATAGTGTTAGGTCTTTAAGAAATCTGCTTACTGACAAATGCAATTTACTCTGAAGGGGTGGAAACAAGGCTACTTGTGTAGCTAACATCTGTTTTTCCTCAGTAACTCAGCTGGTTATCTATGTTTACAAATCGAGGGAAAGGTCTTCCATAACATTATTAGCTCCCAGTCTGAAGACAATCAGTGCCTTCTAGAGAGTTGAAATATTTTAGGTCAGTAAACCCACAGTGTGGCAAGTCCTGTTCATTGTCATTGTCTTCAATAAAATGGGGTAAAAACTCAGGATTCAGCCAAGATAATTCAACCGGGGAAATGAGAATGCCTCACCATATCAAGTAGCTGGACTTCCAATCCAGATTGGTTTCAAATGAATGGGATCATCAACAGATAAGCTGAATTGAAACTAAATGTATGCTTCTCTAAGCTAAAACTCAGTCTCCATATGATGTCATGCTGTATTCCAACCTGTCGCAATTCCTCCACAAGTACTGACTAGTGACAGGCAAACTGTTCACTTCCATGGTCCTCCTCTAAAAGAGGAGGCATCATCTTCCCTTTCAATGGGCTTTTTAAAAAACTGATGAATGGCATCACTCATAATAGGGATACATGCAGAACTCAGTGCAAAGATAAATGATAACATTGCCAGCCATGGTTTTAATTGCAAAATGGAGGAATGAAACCTATATGCATTTTTTCTTAAATTAAAAAAACCTTCAAGACAAACCAAAATTTCTCAATATTCCATATTGTTTCCACAATGCATCACTACCAGACTGGGGAGAAACTAATTTCATTCGGAATCATTGTAAAAACGAAGCTTTGACAAAAGCAATGCTTTTAATTTTAAACAAAGTCATCAACAAAGCATCATACAAAGTTGAAGTACACAGCTATTTATCTTCTTGAGTAATGTGGAACTTACACAATGTTACACCTAGCATTTTAATCCTTGCCCTGAACCAATTGATTTAAAAAGTTCTTCACTACAAATAGACCCCAAAAGTCCTCGATAGATTTGCACCTTGACCAAAAGTTTAAAAAAAAACAAGCTGTTAAGGACAGACTTATAGACATGCGCATTTTTAAAAAACATGCCTTTGAATTCACAATTTAGTTACTCATCAACAGTGCAGTAGTTACTGATTGATGATAACGCTGTTAACTGGGCCAAGGGATCACTTCTCGCCAGCCAAGTATCCAAAGTATGTATTCTCCTCAGAACAACTAGTCAATCATAGAGTGTATTCATTAGAACATTAGATGGTCACACTGGAAATAAACCACAAATCACTCCTGCGAATGACAAAATGTGCATTCTTCAAATATCTATCAACTACAATACACAGCAAGCCCACCAAACATGAGGGAAGACAGAACGAAGGAGTTGAAAGTAGAAGTGCAGTTTGTTAAATGTACACCAGAGTGAAAAAACCAGTGCAGCTTGTAAATGGAGAGACACTAACAATTTCAGAATTTATAATTTATGTTGTACTTACGATTACTCATTGCATGCTGTTGACAGCACCCCCCACCACCCCCACCACTACCAATATTGTACAAACATAGTGAAGCCAAGATACTCCTAGTAACTAGGAATGTGAAACAGGACAGCCACCTCTTTTTGCACCCAGCAAAAATTCTGATGAACTATGACCCAATCAAATCGGGAAAGGAATTATATTCTGTTCCCTGTTACTTGTGTCCTAACAACACTGGGTATAAGGGATGTCCAAGCATTTGTTGCAATCAATAACGGGTCATGTGCTGGAGTGGAGGTGGGGGGGTGGTGGATAAAATTTAAATGGAAAAGTAGTTTATTGCACAAGGAAAGCACTATTTTCAAAACTGGCAACTTCAAAAATATATATATTTTTTAAAACAAAAATCACAGGCAGAAGAAATATAGAAATGCCTCAAATGCATGAAAATGGACTGGGGTTACGGTCACAAACAAGGGATGCCTTGAAGTTTAGCCCCAATTAGATGCACCCTGAAGATGGCTTGTATTCCCAGTTAAAGTATTTTTGCTGAAATGCAAGACAGCCTCCCTACCTTGTTAGCTCCATTGTTGTTGTCGAGAGAGTGCTGAATGAAGTAGACTAGTGAGTCCACTAAACCTTTACAATTCCTCAGTTCCTGGCGTGTTTCCTCTTTTGCCGAGCTCAGGTTTCTGTACAAAATATATGAACAAGAGGATTATTGTCCATACTGAATCAGATATTGCAAAATAAAGGTATTGACTAAATGGCAGTCCCTTGGATGGGCATTACTGCCACCTATTTCCAGGTACCACATAATAAAATTTTTAAAAAAACATTTTCCTTACTACAATCCAAAAGCTGCTTATTCAAAAAAAAAGTCTAACTAGGGCAGACAAGTTAGAACTTTAATTTCTCTATAGCGAATTGTCAATGATATTCCCGGCATCAGTTGACAAACTTCATATTCTGTAGGCTGGCTTGTTCATGTCAAGGTCCCCAATTTTATAGCTCATCCATTGATTAATTTCACCATTCCAGCATAAGCCATGTGCCCCACTTCATCCACTACCAAATAGATTTTCTCTGAAATCTGGTGGACAACTAGGAAAACTGCAAATATATTTTATCGAAAAAAAATTGTATGACAATTTTACAGTGGGTTGTCAGTCAACAGCCATGCCATAGATTGATGTCCTCTAGATTCATGTCCACCATCATCCTACTTGGCTCCAGTTCTTGGTCAAGGTGTCAGAAAGGTGATGACCTCAATAATGGGAAGGCATTTCCTCAGAGGAAGACGGATAATGAGAAATAAATTCTGCTGTGGCTATGATAGGAACATATGAGTTTGTTTGTCGCCCATCCTTTATGGCCAGGGAAATCAGATGGCTAATTTAAAGAGGCATAGAATTGTGTAAAGTACTGGAATTTATGACTTCAATTTAAGTGATGTGGAAGTGCACAAATTCAAGTGTTGATTTACATATAAAAATGTTAACAGTATCAGTGAAAGCAGCAGAGTTATAGATAATTTCCAGGCGGAAATACAAGACATGAAACAGTACCGAATGTAGCCAGTGGTATTGTAGAAGACATCGTCCTCTGAATGCAGGACATTCACACTATTACTCCAGCCTGAGGAGGGGGAAAGAATTTCTTCCGTGATTCCCTCTAATGCGTCTCGGGCAAGAGTGTCCTTCAGACTCTCATTGGAAGACAGATTCCACAGGATTCCTAAACAGAGAGAGGGAGAGAGAGAGATAATAAGTTGTGTATTAGTCCTCCCAGTGTCTCATTTCACACTTCCCTACATTGAGCTCCATCTGCCATGCTTCTGCCTATCTGACCATCCCATGTCATCCTGAAGTCTACAACCATCCTCATCATGATCTACCGTACTTCAAAGTTTCATATCATCTGCTTAACTAATGCCAATGAACACTGCATCCAGTCAGACAGCCAATTGTCTGCAGATCATTCTCCAAAAATTCCAACTAGGTCTGATTGTTTTTGAGGGGGAATTCAGAAAGGGCCAGTTCTGAGAGCGCACCTACTCAGAAGTGTTATGGCACACCGGATGGTAAATTCTGAGCTGCTCAATTTCCAGATGGAAATTTGAAACAGCTGCCACAACTGCTTTTGCAATTTGTATTTTGATCTCGAGATGAGTGCCTTGAATTCTGCAGTAATAAGTCCACCAAGTCTTAGAGGTTTTTTTTTTTACAAAACGAAATTAAACATTTATTAATAAAAGAAATTATTTTAAGCACATACATAGGTCTACAAATTACTACTATGATAACTCCTAAATCTCCTAATTATATCTACTTCCCAGTTACACCTCTGTTAAGGCAACAGTAAAACACCAGATTTCAACAGATCCAGGCAAAGCACACAATACCCTGGACAGTGATATTTAAAATGAATTCTCTTAACTTCAGTTCCTGGAGACTGCAGCTTGGTACACAAGAGGCTGGAGGCTTTTCATACTTGTTGGATCTTAGAACGCTGCCTTCTTACACATAAACGCATCTCCTTTATACAGGTTTCTCTCTTTTAGTGTAAATCCCATTGTCCCAATATGTCTTTGTAACTACTTTTTCCATCATATAAATCTTTTATAGCACTCATTATCTGTAATCTTGGGGAAAAATAAACACTGTTTGGCTTAGCCTCTGTTAGCTAGGTTTAACACCTTATCTCTTAGAAATTCACTACTCGGGTTTATCTAAAAATGCAAATGTTCTTCACACCTCACGTTCTAAAACTTCAGCCATGTTTACATATATAGCACTTCAAGCCTAGTTTCCCTTCTAATACATCAAAGCATCCAAAGCAGCTGTCTAATTCAATTAAACCCCTCCCGCACACAGAAACTAATCCAAACTCCACTATTAACCAGCTCTTCACAATACATTACAATATTATGAAAATTATATTTTCATGACACCCCTCTCCTTACTGGAAAATGAACTACCATAATTTACAAAGTCAGCTTCATATAATCCATCATACATTACCTCATATTTATCTATATACCTATGCTATTACATTACCAGATGTGCACGTTAAAATATATATACATAAATCCTTGGTAACAGCAGAAATCATTCCAGTCCACTATCCAGGCTTTAAAAATGTCCAATTTTCCCTTTCAGCTTCAAACTCTTGACAATGCATCTGCAATCAGATTTTCTCATCCAGCCACGTGTGTAACTGTAGATTAGATGGTTGCAGTAATAAACTCCAAATGAATAGCCCCGCACTCTTGTCTCGAAATTTGTCCAGAAACTTCAAAGGATTGTGATATGTATAAACAATTGTTTCTAACGAATTGTTTGCAACAAAATCTCTAAATGCTGCAATGCTAACATGAGAGCCAAAGTCTTCTTTTCAATTGTTGATTATCTTCTCTGTTGTACATTCAACTTCCATGAAAAAATACAACATCAGTTCCTCAATTCCAGTGTCATCTTCTAGTAACAATATGTCCCCAGTGCCTATATCGCTTGTGTCAATAGCCAACTTAAATTGCTGGTCATAATTGAGTACTGCCAAAACTGGTGTCAGTCAATACAGTTTTCAAACTGTCAAATGCCTTCTGACACTTCTGTGTCCATTAAAACATTTTTTTTAAAATAGCTCAGTCAACGGAGCAACCACAATGCTCAAATTTGGTACAAATTTACGGTAAAACCCACTTATGCCTAGAAATCTAAAAACTTCTCATTTTGCTATAGGCACAGGGCTTTGACTTTCACATCTCTTGGAGCCACCTTACCCTGTTCAATGGTATGGTCTAGCTCTGCAACATATGCTTTTGAAAATTCACTTTTAGCCAAGTTCATCATCAAATTAGCTTCTTGTAATTGACAAAAGAATTCTTCCAGATGCTGTAAATGCTCCTCTCATGTTTGACTGAAAACTATCAAATCATCAATATAAACAGCACAATTGCTCAGTCCTGCAATTACTTAATTTGTCAATCTTCAATGTCACAGGTACATTTTTCATACCAAACAGCATGACTTTAAACTGATATAGTTCGTCACAAAAGCCAACATCTCCTTTGCTCTCTCCGATAACAGTACTTGCCAATATCCTCTTAGCAAGCCAATCTTTGGGATAAATTTTGATTGTCCCACTTTCTCGATGCAATCTTCCAACCATGGTAAAGGGTATGGATTCGCTTTTGTCACCACATTCACCTTTCAATAGTCCACGCACACTCTGTATTCCATCTGGTTCTGGTACCAGCAGAACAGATGAACTCAGTTACTGCAGCTAGACTCCAAGTATGCCGTTTTGAAGTATGAATTCAATTCCTTTCTGTACTTGTGATAACTTTGCTGGATTTAATCTATCAGGATGTGGCCTTATTGAAGATGAAACTTCCACACATATCATATATAGCTAAATTTGTCCTCCCCAGCTTATTCCCACAAATACCTTTGAGAGGCTGCAATAGATTTTCCGAATCACTTTTCACACCTGTCTGGAAGGTAACGCAATATTACATTTAAATTTTCAACTGCCCCCTCATTATCCAATTTTATTGGAGGAAAATCAATTTCAGAATCCTACATTTCTACCTCTATCTAGCACCACTAAGACCTCCTTTTGGTCCTCTTCTCTGTCAAAGTACTTTTTAAGCATTTTTACATGGCACACCCTCTGCTTCTTTCTTCTATCTGGTGTATTTAATGATTAATTTTACTTCACAATTTATTTTCAATCCTGTAAGGCCCATTAAACATTGCCTTTAACGAGTCACCCAGTACTCATAACAGAACTAGCACATTTTCCCCAGCAACAAAACTACGAGCTGTAGCTTTCCTGTCAGCTTTCACTTTCATCACTTGCTGTGATATCTTTAAATGTTCCCTAGCTAACTCACATGCTCTGTCCAATCTTTCTGAAATTTGATACATAATTCAGGAGAGCAGTTTCTGAATTTTGACCCACCAATTTCTCATGAATCAATTTCAGTGCTCCTCTTACCTCATGACCATAAACTAGTTCAAAGGGACTAAAACCAGTTAATACATTAGGAGCGCCCCTAATAGCAAATAACAAGAATGGAATTCCCCAATCCTGATCCTGTGGATAATCCTGGTTATACGTCATCATAGTTTTTAAAGTTTGTCATCTTTCCAAAGCCCCTTGTGACTCAGGATGATAACCTGTTGACTTAAAATTATTTTATCCCCAAACTGTCCATTACTTCCTTAAACAGCTGTGACATGAAATTTGAACCCTGATCTGATTGTGTTTGTTTAAGTAAACCATATCTTGTAAAAAATTTAGTCAACTCTTCCACAATTTTCTTTGTTGTAATATTTCTCAAACGTACCGCTTCAGGAAACCTTGTGGACACACTTATTGTCAGAAGTACCGATTTCCACTTTTAATCTTAGGGAGGGGTCCTACACAATTAATCATGACCCTAGTGAAAGGTCCTTCAAATGCTGGATTTGGCATTAAAAGGTGCTAGCTTAATCACTGCTTGTGGCTTCCCTATCACTTGAGATGTGTGACATGTTCTGCAGAATTTGACTAGATCTCTATGCAATCCAGGCCAATTAAAATGTTTTTGTATGTTTGCTTGCGTCTAATTCCTAAATGTCCCCCATTGGAATTTCATGAACAATTATAAGGATCTCATTTCTATATCCAAATGAGGTAACAATCTGATGCACTTCCCTCCAGCTTTCATTCGCTGAAACATAAGGCCTTGAGTTAAACACCTCAGCTACATTCTCCAGTCTTCCTGACCAATGTTATCAAAGACAGTGCCAGCTAATTGGACTCCCACATCTTCTCCCTGCCTTTTAACTTCCTGTTGTTCTTGTTTCAATCTGTGAGCCTATGATCTTAATATCACACAATTTGGAAACAATCCAGGGCGCTCTTTTGCAACACTTTTATTGGTATTACATACTTATGTGGCAATATCATCTAAAGGGAGCTAAATCAATCGTGGAGCAAACTTTTATCATTTTATAGGAAAATTCTCTTGCTTAGATACATAGGTGGTGCTTCCATTTTCCATTAGGCAATTCAATTTATACTTTTATAAAAAAAAAATTAAAAATTGGCATGAATTGCTCGTTTGCTGTGATTGCATGAATTTCAGGAGAATTGTGAATTCAAATTTTATAAGCAGCACCTAAACATAGTCTTGAACCCTGGAGCCTCAGATTAAAAGTTGGATACTATGTACTGAGCTATCCAAGCTCCTGTTCTTAATTCTACCTTTTTTGTAGCACCTACAACCAATTAAGAGCACCATTTGAAAGGGACACCACCACTCTACCATAACAAAGAAACAAACAAAACAAAAAATCATCCCAAGTCCAAGTCCCACAGTGCCCACCAGTTGCAGAAGGCCTCAAGTATATCAGTGGACACCATATGCTCCCTTTCCAGGGAGGCATGGGCACAGACATAGCAATTCAGTTTATACCTCAACCCATCAATGGCCCAGGCAGATTTTGAGTTGACTCCTGAAGTACCATTCTATTCTCAAATGGATTATAACTAGTTCAACCAACAATTTGCAAACATAACCGGAATGACAAAACTGGACAGAGATAGAGCATTGGTATCTGCTGCCTAATTGTGCGTGATCAACACTAGCATTCATTTCCCAGATTTTGAAGAGTGTACAGAAAACCCATAAGCACAGTATGTCAGAGAAACTTTGAATGAGATTTCAGATGACTGGCTTATGCTAGAATTAATATAGAATCATAGCCCTGTGCACCACATTTCAACAACTCACCGCACTTCCAAACATGCTATAGGCACTAATATAGCTAGGTTCATTAACAAAGGTTTCTTGAAAAGATTCCAGCCGAACATCACATGAATATTGCACCACCCCTTTCTGCTGCGCTTCTGTATTATTTGCAATTTCCATTGTTAGAGGTTGCCCTATTCATACTGTTGGGTGGATCACAAAAGGAAGCAATTCTGCATTAAACTATACCTGTAACATCGAAATAAAACATTTACAGCCCAGCAGTCCATTTTGCCCATCATGTCTGTGCCGGCTGAGAAAGAGCTATCCAGCCCAATCCGACTTTCCACCTGCATCACTGCAGGTTACAGCACTTCCAGTCCATATCCAAATATCTTTTAAAATGCCGCTGGACACAGGGACCATCACTTGGCAAAAAAGTGGTTTCTGGCCTATACTAAGCAAGAATGATGCTTCAGGAACTCAGACCACTAGCAATCTCTGAGCCAGCTTTAGACTTACGTAACCTTGAAAGTATAGGCAAAACAGTCTCCTTTGGTGGCATAAACTGCCTTAGAATGCATGAGCAGCACCTTGTTTACATTACCACATTGGAGCTACTGTTGGTGTGGCACAACAATGTATGTGCACCATAAAATGGCACAAGGTTCATCACCAACAATCCCAGGTTGAAGGAAGCACACCATCCTGGGATACCAGGAATTTGGGGAGGGGGTTATCTTGTGAGGAAAGGTCGGACATGCTGAGTCTGTATCCACTGGAGTTTAGAAGATTAAGAGGTGATCTTATTGAAGCGCAAGATCCTAAGGGGACAGGGTGAATGCGGAAAGGATGTTGCCACTAATTGGTGAGACTAGGTCTAGGGGGACAGTTTAAAAATAAGGGGCCTCACATTCAAGACGGCGATGAGAAGGATTTTTCCCTCAGAGGGTTGTGAATCGTTGGAACTCGCTGGGGAAGAAAGGTCAATGAATATTTTTAAGACAGAGATAGATAGATTATTGACTAACAAGGGAGTCAAAGCTTATTGGGAATAGGTAGAATGTGGTAGGCGCAATGTGGAGTTCACAATCAGAACAGCCACGATCTTACCAAATGGCAGAGCAGGCTCGAGGGGATAAATAGCTTTCCCCTGCTCCTCATTCCTATGTTCTATCCTGACCTGGCAACATATCACCATTCCTTCACTGTCGCTGGATCAAAATCCTGGAACTCCTTTCCTAATAGCACTGTGGTGCACCTACACCACATGGTCTGCAGTGGTTCAAGAAGGTAGCTCACCAACATCTTCTTTAGGGGCAATTAGGGATTGGCATTATATGCTGGCCTAACCAGCGAAGCCCACATCCCATGAAAGAATAACTAAACAACAGTTAGTCACCCCTACCTCTAATTTAAAACCAAAATAGAATACAACTGATTTCAGTCAGCCTACAATCTCTGTTCACTTCTCCCTGAAGAAACCACAAGGAATGTGCAGTATGTGTAAATTGATTAAAGTAAAATACTGCAGACGCTGGAAATCTGAAATAAAAGCAAAATGCTATGCTCAGCTGGTCAGGCAGCATCTCTGGACAGAAACAGACATTTCAGGTTGAGATGGCTTTTCATCAGGATACTGGAATGTGTGTCATGTATTCTACGCAGACTCAGATGAGTCCCAGCTGGGTGAACCAAAGAAAACTGCATTTGGAATTCTGTTAGAATCTGCTCCTCTACACTTGGAATGTTTGCCTCCCTTGACAGCTCTTCCAAATGGAAAAAAATAAAGTGAGTATCAAGTCGTGAGAGAGTGGGTGAACATTAAGATGTGTGAAATATGAATCGTCCCATTGTTACATTTTGGGTTTCTTAACCAACATTTATTATGTATTCATCATAGTTTCAATAGGAAGACTGAATCACTTGCGGACTGAAGCTTACATCTTTATTCTCAGCAATTTATGGACTCAAGTTAAAACAATTAAAGCTGAATGGTGAGAACCACTTGCAGGAGAGTAAGTACTATGTTTGCAATAAACTATGGGTTAGCTGCCTTTATACTTAAAAATATATTGACTCAAATAGTAGGATATGAAACAGTACAATTATAATAGGGTATAATGGAACTGGTATTCATTTCCAAGAACATTTGAGGCCAGAATTTACAGTCCCAAAACCAACCAAAAGGAGGTGGCACAGTCAAAAGAATGGCCACTGGCACTCATTTTACAGAGCATGGGGCAAGAACTCTGCCTGTACCTATTGAGAGGCCCAAGGTCAGACCTTTTAGGATTATAACTGGGGCAGGCAGGCTTCTGAAGACCTCCACAACCCCACCAAGTGAGAAGAAGCAGGAAAGGCCATGGAGGGGCAGGGGGGAGGGCAGGGAGTGAGAAGGCCAAGAAATATTTTGCAAGGTAAGAGGTCTTTTCGGGACTTTTAAGTGGCATTGGAGGCAGCCAATGAAGCTGAAGGTGGTCAGCAAGGGGACAACTCCATTGGAGGGCCAAATTTTGGGCAAGCACCTCGGAGGGATCATCGAAATTCTAAAAAAATAAAAATTGGCTGTCGAGGCAGGACCTTCAGCAGGCCTATCCCACTTTGATTCTCCCTTCGGGTCTGCTGATCTAGACGGCAGACCCATCTCAGGTATAAAGTGGGGCCTTCTATTGGGAAAATCTCATTTCCCAGCTGCCTGACAATGGAGTTGGGATCATGACAGTGGGTTTAGTCCTGCCTTCCAATTCCCACCCCTGGCATGAAAATCCTGCCCTTAGTGTTTGACTGAAAACAGATCAATCAACTCAAAAAAAGAGGGAGAGAAATCCAAAGGCTCCAGATGCCATGCCATTCTTGCTGGTTTCATAAAGTTAGATTTACAATACATATCCCTGACCTCAATCATACAATTAAAGTGACTGTTTCAATGGGCAAGACCCAAAGAGTGACACCAAGCCCAACAGACTGAAAGTGATCCAACTTTGATCCCTGGTCTGTGTAGAGCTAGCCTCTACCAGCAGTGGAGCTGCTATTTGAAACCTACTGAGGTAGGTTGGCGAAGAACGCCTTGGGTTGGGGTGGGGAGGTGACAGTGGTCGCAGTGGCTAGGCAAGGAATGGATGGTGAAAAGATCCAACAGCTCCAGAGACCACCTATTTCAGAGTGTGCATACCATCGTTAAAAGGAGAAGTGATTACAAAGCAGCAAAGTAATCTCAAGAGTTATCAGGGACATAAACCAGAACAGGGAAACTTCCAGCAGTTGAAAAAAAACATTCTACCTTAAAGATTAGATTGTGTTCTTAAAGTCTCTGAGCCTTAACATTGCATGGGCAATCTTGCCCTGCTTAACATGATTTCTCATTTTAGTTTTCAATGCAATAAAAATTAGGGTATGAGCATTAGTTTGCACACTGAGATCGGGACAGAGTCTGTGCAGGTCTCACAAAGAGGACAAAATAATGGGCACAATGAGGCACTTCTCTCCAAGGTGCAGCCTAAAGATTGTGTTGACTCACCGAGCTCTAACATAAAAAGAAATTGAAAGCAGCTTCTCTTACTCCTGTTCAACACACACCCCACCCAATGATTAAGGGACTGAATACAGCTTCCACTACTGTACATGCAAAGTCTACTGATTTGCTCTCACTGAGCAATTTTACTGGGACACTCCCAGAACAATTCAAATTTTTTCTCCCCGAGCTGGCACAAGCGTGAGGTACAGAAGAACACAAGACAACTGTTAGGACTTTTAATACAAAAAAAAAATCGATTTCTGATTACATTTGGCACTTTGGAATCACACTCCTACAGTTAGCTTCTCCCATCTGTTCCAGGCAATGCTTTATTACTACTTCCCTGTCTGGTCTAGACACTGCATCAGGTATTTTTACTAACAGCCGATGTCTATTGGTCAATAAAGCATATCTGATAAAAGTAAAATACTGTGGATGCTGGAAGTCTGAAACAAAAGCAGAAAATGCTGGAAAACCTCAGCAGGTATAGCAGCATCTGCAGATAGAGAAGCAGAGGAGTTAATGTTTCAAGTCTGTATGACCTTTCTTCAGAGCTGAAGAGAAGTGGAAATGTGACGAAATTTACACTTAATGGTGGGGGGGGGGGGGGAAAGAGAGAGAGAGAGAGAGAGAGAGAGAGAGAGAGAGAGAGAGAGAGAGAGAGAGAGAGAGAGAGAAAGGTGAAGCTGGATAGAAGGCCAGCAATAGATGGGGGCTAAGGAGAGATCGACAAAGATGTCATGGACAAAAAGGAAAAAGGGAGTGTTAGTGGTAGTAGGCATATTTGATACTTGATTTAGGACACAAGGGCAGAATTTTAATTGGCAAGTGTGAAGAGAGGTTTGAGTTCAGAGAGTGCAAGGGGTTAACAACACCCCCCCCACCCCGGCAAAAAAAAAAATTGCCAGTGTCAGAAACCCAAAGGGATCCTACCCACAGTCGGTAGTCTCTATCTCATCTGCAACCTTTGCTCATCTTCCACTCTGGTCATGCCATTTTTCTCCTGTCCTTTTGAGAGGGGTGGGGAGACAACAATGGCCATGCCTAGACAATGGGAACTTGAAAAAAGTGCATAATTCACTTACATTTCCTACTTCATAATCACTGAATCAATCCTATCACCCAAGTGAATTCCCTTGTGCCATTAAAGAGTCTGTCTTTTCCATCTATTTGGCATTCCACTTTTGACTTCAGCACAGTCAGACAGGCTGCTCATTCCCCTGCTCCGACAGCAGAGATACCCATGGCAGACATCCTCTGGCTTTTCCAGCCCATGAGGTCCCTTGCCAAACATTGCTCCACCTACAGGGGGTAGACTCAGTCACTGAGGCAGGGGACAGCATATGAGGATCGGGATGAGGACTGGTAGGATCTGGAAACAGAGTCCCCATTTCCCCATGCCCTTTCTCCACTTTCCCTACTCATGGCCCAACAGTTTCACACCAGCCAAAAGCTGAAGAGCACTTTGCTGCTATTCAGTGAGGTGCTGAACATCTATGGTAAGGCTGTCCTCCATCCTGTGCAGATCACAGGATCAAGGCAAACATGCACTCAGTTGTCTCCCTTGCCAGACGTGACCATGGAGATCAGCATCAGCACAAAGGCTTGAGACATCATGACACTCAAATGTCTGAGATGGATTCCTCCACTCTCTCTCAAAGGATGCACAATGCCTCTGGAAACCATGATAGGGCCTCACACATTTTCTATTGCTGCTCCAGAATTGTCCTCTTTGTGGATGACCCCAGTGGCTCAGCATCTGTGCCCAGCTCAGCAAAGTGCACAGTGTCTCACGTTGACAGATTCAGACATCCTGTTGCTGGCCGTCTCCAAAAACTGCTCCCACTCACATTAGCCAAGACGCAGTAGCCAACTGCAACACACCAAATTGTGCCCAAGATGAAACCAGTATAGAACAGACTCAAATTTAACTGTTCAAAAAGGTGGTTCTGACCCAGTTCCTCTTTTTCAATTGCACTACAGTGAGGTAACTCATATTTCATAAACAAGATGAGCCTGATAGCTCCGAGGTGAATGATGAGGTAATTTCTGACTGTTCCAGGGACTGAACCTATCTTAATATCACCACTCACACTGAAGATTCCTTGAGTTACATTCTGGAACTTTTAATATTTCTTTTCAAAGTTAATTAATCCTGGATCTTTTGATTTGTTCCAAGTTGCAGCGATGTACTCATTGTGGAATTTTAGAACCCAAACACTTCCAAGATATGACTGCATCACTTGGCCTAAAGCCAAATACACCCACCCTCTCAATCCATTATCCAACTAACATGATGCATGACCTTGAGAAAATGATAATGTTGTAACTGCAATATTTTGCAGCAGGAATCTTAGATGCTCTCATCCGTTTTGTTTGAACCTGCCTGCTCAATCTCCACAAAGAAAATTCCCAACAGAACTACTGAATAGTCCACGGGTGCCACATTTGCATCGATATGCCTCCACAAAGAAGTGGCAGTATAACTCATGAAAATAATCAAGAACAATAAAGTACTGAGGTGCAAGAACCCTTCCAAAAGGCAGTCCCACCAGTGAAAGCTCAGACCCTACCCAGTAAAACTCCAGCCTGAGGCACAATTACCACTGAACCCAGGATATCTGTCAGACATGTAGTGCCATTTTACTTTTGGAGAAATGTGATCTATTGCTGGCAAAAGGTTCTCCTCTCGCAGTATGATACTGAATACTGCTGTTATGATAACTACAATTAACAATTAAGATGATTCAGGTCACATTACATAAAGAGAATGAGAGAGAGAGAGAGAGAGAGAGAAAACAGTGAAATATTGTTACAAGCTGGTTAGAAGAGGAGATAATAGGAGTGTAGCTATATATTGGAGAGAAGTTGGCAGGGATGGCACAAGCTCAAAAGAAGGGGAAATTGTGGGGCTATAGTCACAAACTAGAAAAAGCAGCATTAGCAGTGGTGTATTTAGACTGGAGAGGTCACTAATTGGCGATTGCATTAAAAGGTTAGAGTAGGGGGCAATTGCAGAGGTATAATTATAGGTTAAAGAGGAGGGGGATCTGTGCGATGTAGTTATAGGCAAAAGAGGAGGGAAGAAGGATGCAAGGATATAGGCTGGAGGGGAGATAGGTGGGATTAAGTTATAGGCTAGGCAGAGGGGATACAGACTTGAGAGGGTATAGTTATCAATTAAAGAAGAAGGTAGAGGATGTAGTTACAAACTAGATGAGGGAAATTGATGGCAGTATTATTCTGGAGAGAAAAGGGTTAGTGAAGATGAAGTTACAGACTATAGAGGAGGGAAAGTTGGTGGGGGCATAGTAACAGACTGCAGGGGGGCTTGCTGATGGCATGGTTACATATTAGAGACAAGGGGGTGGTGGAGGGGGTGTACTTCACACACTGGAAAGAGCGGAGTGTGGAATAAAGAAAACACACAGCTAATCTTTATAAACCAACGTTCAAAACAATCAGGCAGAAGGGGTTATTGTTCCAGTTTCAGTGTTCCCATTTTTTTTCCCTGAAGCCACATAAAATATGGAATGTCACTCCATAAACAATAATAAATTAGGCTTGTCAATAGGCATCAAAATTGGCACAAAAGGACCACAGGATAAAATGCAAGGTTAGTTACTTATTCATTTGTGTGAATGGGAGTGTAATAAATGTTTCTGGCACCATGGCCAGGAACACCAATTAGATATGAAAAACAATCATGAAATATCCCAGGGTTGTTAACCCCTTTCAGTCCTTGGATTGGTTCAGTAATTCTATCTGATAATGTCTGGAGAGGGGCTAAGAATAGTTATCAAAAATCTCTTTGGGGTTATTTCAGTCAGGCCCATACAGATCCTCGACAAATTTAGCTGCAAGAGGCATTTGTACTTTGGCCATTATTGCAATGCACTTAACAGATTAACACTCATTTAGTCTGCAAGAGGCTTGAGGAGCCAACAGCCTTAGAAAGAGTAAGACATACCAGTGATGTTGGCCTTTAGCTCTTCATCAATGCCTTTGATTGCCTGCATCATCTTGGGGATCCCATTCTGCCTTACCAGCTCCTGTTTATTTACGGTGTTGTTGTAAATCAGGTTACGCATTGCTGCTGTGGCACTCCGCTGCACTTCCACAGAATCATGGTTGAAGAGGTTCACAAGCTTAGTAATGGCCTTCAAGTTATAGGCCTAATGGGAGGGGAATATCCAATTTTAGTAACTGCAATACTGAGCTCAGTAATCAGAACTCTCTAAGCCAACTATGTAAAATACAGGACTATTTAACACAAGTGTTATGTAATCTACGGTCACCGCTGACCAATTTCAATCATCTCAGATTCAAACACTTTGGCTTAATGGAAAACTGCTGAGTCACTGGTACAATACTGAAGTACCTCAGTCACATGGCCTTTTGGAATTTTGCTCCATTTTACAAATTAATTTCGCAACAGGGGGTTTTGCTTTCATCATATTTTAAGTTTTTTCTCAGTAAATTGAGCTCCCAAAACTTCCAATAGAATAATTCCAACTAGTATAAAGCCAAAATGCAGAGAGACCATGTTTCAGGTCTGGTGAAAGATCAAATTAAAATGTTAACCATTTCTCTCTCCACAGATGCTGCCTAATCTGATGAGTATTTCTAGCATTTTCTGTTTTTAGTACAAATTTCCAGCACCTGCAAATTAATGCTTAGCATTGAGAGAGACTACCTCCTTGATTTTGCACTGATGAAAAGTGTATAACAGTTCGAAGTTTAAAGCAAAGTGTATTCACACTTTTTTTTTTAAATGCTGAGATGCTAAAGTTTAGAGATGTTGATGATCGACATAAACAATTTGCTAACCCATCTCTGCCATGTCACACTCGTTGTGTTGGGAAGTCTTTGGACCTGGATGCCCAGCAGGTTTGATAGTTCTTCTGCCTGGCGCTAAACACAGGATGATTAAAACCAAAGGCAGATATACAGACAGTCACTCAGGACCAGCAAAGGCTGCAATATCAGTTATGTTTCTTTTAGAAAAAACAATGTTTAACTGCGAGCTGCAAACCTTGACGGGCTCAGGGTAGATATTTTGTTTCATCCAGACATGACAACTCATTGGTATCAAGGTGTTGTGTGTTCATTACTTAGTATAATTATGCTGATATACTATTGTAATTAACTGAGTTTTACCAGAACCGTTGTTCTGTATGTTCATTAGTTGTGAAATAAAGCAGCATAACAGTTTGTATTTTGACTTTCCTTAAGAGTCACAAATATCCAGTTCAAATAACAAGAGGAGACAACTGTTACACCCAACAACAATTTGTGTTTTTAATATAGCAAAATATCCCAAGGGACTTCACAGGAGCATTATCAAAATCCGACACCGGGTCACATAGGAGATATTCAGGGAGATAACCAAAAGCTTGGTCAAAGAGACAGAACTGTCTTGGAGGAGGAGGACGACGACTGGGAAGGGGGTTTGGGAGGGGGAGGGGGGGGGGGTGAGGTTCAGCCAGGGAATTCCAGAGTTTAAGGTTTTGGCAGCTGAAGGCTGTCATGAAGGCTGCCATGAAGCAATTAAAATCAGTGATGCGCTTGAGGCCAGAATTGTAGGAGTACTGATATCTTGGAGGATTGTAGGACATGTGTAAACTGCAGAGGTAGGGACAAGTGAGACCATGGAGAGATCTGAAGATGAGATGAGTTTTATAAACTAGAGGCTTTGTTGATTTGGGATTCAATACTGGCCAGCAAGTACAGGGGTGATGGGTGAAAAGGACTTAATGCAAGTTAGGACATGAGCAGAATTTGATGGCTTCAAGTGTATGTAGGGTAAAGCACAGGAGGCCAGGCTGGAGTGTGCTGGAGTACTCAAGCCTAGGGGCAACAAAACCATAGATGAGGGATTCAGCAGCATATGAGTTGAGGCAGGGGCAGAGTCACGTAATGTTATAGAGGTGAAAAGAGTTTGAGTGATGGTGTGGATATTTGGTCTGAAACTCATTCCAAAGTCAAATGTAACAGTTGCCAGGGATAGAGTCAGCAGCAAGGGATTGGAGTTTGTGGCTGGGTCCAAAGACCTTGGCTTTGGTCTTAGCAACATTTAGTCATGAGAAGTAACTCCTGGGTTGCACTATTTTATCATTAAACATTGAGTAGTGTGGGCAAACCTCTAAACACAAGGCCCCCGACTGCTTACAGGGATGTTCTGCCACATGCTTGAGAATACCTACAGCAAACTTGAACGTAAAACAAATGCATAACATAACTAATCTATGAGGATAATCAGAGATCGGTTACAACAATTTAAGTTCTGGAATTATTTCTTCAATTCTGCCTCTCCCATCCATCCTTCCATATTCATCAATTCTCTTACGTGAATTTTAGCATCTGCATCATGGTAGCATTTATGTTGGATGTATCCAGCTCCAACCACTTGACCACTAACGTCGTTACTACTCAGAAGACTGACAGCCGTTGGCAGGTCCAACTCTTCAGTCCTAGAGAGAGCAGTATCAAGAGTTCAGACTCCTCAGTGTACTTGCAAAAACATATCATCCTCAAACGAGGAACTATAGGCTAAATTTTGAGAAGTTGTGCTTAAAGCATGCAGAGTGGGCCAATGGCTCTTGAGAGACTTTCAGGTCATTAATAACAATGGGTGGATAATTCTGCAAGATGCATTGATTGTCTATATTCCCAAAATGGGCTCTCAGCAAGCAGAACCCTACACCTAGAGTGCAAATTCTATAATTTGCAAGTGCCTTGCTTGCTTTCCAAATATTTTTCCTTACACAAGGCACTAAGTAATGTTGAAGCCGGTACCTAATGGCCATTCTTCCCGTGAGAGTCCAAGTGATGCATGCTGCTAAACTGTTTTGTTGTGAAGAGCATCGCAGTGGAGCTAGATTCTGTCCTCCCTACATATACACATAAGTGTGCCTTCTATCGAGGATCAGGGAGCAGACACAGCCCTTTCATAGACTATGGGCACCATGACTGATTGATGGTCTCCAAAAACTCCCTAAAAGGAGATCATTTAACTCAACACAGACCATCAACTGAGGCCAGGACCGGTCAGGTCTCTATACATCAGTGCAATTAAGCACGTTGTTTTCCGAACATTCAGTTCTAGAGAGCCAAGCGGTTTCTCAGTTCTGTTGAAGGGTCATGAGGACTCGAAACGTCTGCTGCCAGACCTGAGTTTTGCCAGGTGATTCTGTTTTTGTCGTGTAATATAATTTGCTATACTTACATTAGCAGAGTAAAGTAAATTGAGCAAAAATAAAAATACCTGGAAAAACTCAGCAGATCCAGCAGCATCTGCGGAGAGGAACACAGTTAATGTTTCAAGTCCGTATGACTCTTCAACAGAACAGAGTCATACAGACTCAAAATGTTAACTGTGTTCCTCTCCGCAGATGCTGCCAGACCTGCTAAGTTTTTCCAGGTATTTTTATTTTTGTTTTGGATTTCCAGCATCCGCAGTTTTTTTGCTTTTATCTTAAAGTAAATTGAGCGCCTTACAGGTGCAGGTACAGTCTCTTAGATCCAGCTACCCAAAAACTGGGGTTGTTTGAATATCGGACATTTTTTACAAGCTTCTATGCATTAATTTTAATTGTTATTAAGTGAGTAAAATAACTAACTGGGACAACTCAGCTAGGTGCTGCATTGATGCCACAACTCTCCGGACTAGTTATCAGCTTCACACACCAACCTTTTCCTGCACTGAGTGACCCATGACCCCACACAACCTGGCTTCACTTGCATGCCTGTGCTTTGAATCCAGCACAGTCTGCGAGTCAGCCTCGCCTATCTTATTACTTTGTTTCAATGTTATTTCTTCACTATTATGTTTTTTTTATCCAAACTTTTTAATAAAAATAAATTTATTCACTTGATACTTGATTCCATGTGTCTTCCACTAATTGAATGGTTCTGATTCCCCCCTCACTACACTGAAAACCGGCAGGATCCGAAATCCAGCATGGATTTGTCCTGAGCTTGCCGGTTTCGAGACACTATACATGTGTAACTTCGTTCACAACCTCAGACCTACCTTGCCATTTGAAATGTGTCAAACTTCCCTTGCAGGTCTCCCAATTCTTGGACACCAACATCTCCTGCGCCCAAGCTCCGAAGGGATGGAGTGCGTGACATTTGCATCACATTAGATACTGTTGAGTAGGAACTCGAAGCTGGTCTTCCTCGAGCTGCTTTACTGCTTTGCTGGACTCTCTGCAGCATGCGCTGGGCTGGGGGTCTGATTTGTCGACGTACAGCCATTTCTTCCATCCCTTCCGCTGCGTAACCAGAAACGCCCACTGCGCCACTTGACAACCTTGGCATGGAGCTTCCCATGTTCATACTACTCATTCGCTTGCCTGGAGATTGACTCATCATGTAGCTCATACCATAATTGCTGCTGCTATAGCCATCACCCCCAGAAGACAAGTAGCCATTGTCAACCTGATCCGAAATCAAGCACATCTCTCCATCATCTGCTCTTTGGCACGTGGCCTGTCCGTTCATTTGTGCGCCAGACCAGGATTTTTTCCTCATGATCTGAGCATATTTTCCAGGCAACTGCATTGAGCGTAGGGACAAGTTATCAATGTCCTGCTGATCCACCTGTGCTTGGTTAACATATCTGTAATTTGTAGACTGGTGAAAAGACATTGGTCTAGAAGCAGTCTGATGAATTGAAATTGGTCTGTAGTGAAGGTTAGCCTCATCTCCTTGTCTGCCATATTTATTTGCCATGGATGCTCCTTTAAATGTATAATTACCCACAGCCGAGCGAGACGACCAGTTTTGATTGCCGGTCTGTTTGTATCCAGGTGGCTGGACAGTCTGTGGGAAAAACAATAACTCTGCAACCTCTTGTTAAGCAAAGCACCACAAAACCAGAGCAAGAAAACTCAATTAGCAAGTTCATTACTGTTTGATGACCAATTCACTTCCCCATTCCACTCTCCTGAAAAATACTAATGCTGTACTTTGGTTCTACAGTTGTTGGCAAATCTGTGCTCACCCATGAAGAATCACTCAGGGAAGATACTGCATTGCAGACAGTGAATATTGGCAGGCTATTTGACTGTAGCGGACTTCACAGTGCAGTCCTGCCCTATTCTCAATCAATAGTCACCTGGATGGTATCACCGACCATAGTTATTGGAGAGCAATTAGAAATCATTTGTTATAGCACAGCAACAGGCACTTTTGTCCATCAAATCTGCACTAATTAGGACTCCACAAACCATCAAGTGTAATCACATTCATCAACTAGTCCTCCAAATCCTTTAATATTTCTCTTTTCCAAATTTTCATTGAATTTCCTTTCACTAAAAACCACAATAGCTGTGGCAGAAGATTTACAGAGGATGGTTCAAATGTTGAAATTTTTCAAACCTCCAGCCCAATTTTTGTGTGATTGTTTGTCATAAATTTGTCACACTTGCCAAAGAGTGGGATCAATCTATCACTAATCTTTACTACAATTACATGACCCCCCTTTCACTTTCCCAGCTTCAGTGAAAAAGGTAGTTACTTTTCAAGTTTCTCTTCAGAATTGTAACCATTCTTCACCGGTAAAAGTTTACTGAATTTGCACTGCAGCTTTCCCATTGCTTTTATGTCCTTCCTGTGTTGGATGGGTAAAACCAAATGCCATAGTACTGATCCCCAGAACTGCCCCTCCTGTTGAGAAACAGTGCTTCCATGGAGGCTTAACCAGCAAGCTTTGTAGGTGAAAGTTAGTTACTTCAGGCCTGTGATTTCCCAATCAGTGCATTCTGCAAGCATTGCCCCTTCCTGCAATTAAGGAACAGGACTAAGTCATTCAATCCTTTCAGTCCATTCCGCATTTCAATTGGATCATGGTTGATCAACACTTCAACTATATTTTCATTTGTTCCCTATCCCTTGATACCCTCTGCATATACATGTCTCTCTCTCTTGAAAAATCCAGCCTGTTCAGGAAACAAAGTTGTGTTCCAATAGAAGTCCAATAGGAGTCTAACCACCCAAGCAGTGGGAGCTTTGGCTTTTGCCTTTTAGCACTCCTCAACTAAGGAATGCTGAGGCCAATTGTAATGACTCAGTTGTTCTATTGACTGGGATGTGTGTTACAGGTCAAATCAAAGGATCTTCAGCAGCAGCGCTTACAACTTACAATATTAAAATGGCCACTTCATTGTGAAACATTCATGGCTTGGTTAGGAAAGTCATCAATATGACTAGATCAACTGTACAGTCACATTTACAACAGGGACTGGCATGTGTACAGATCTCCTCTTTCCATGGCTGTTCTAGTGTTTCAGTATCTCCCCTACAATGTGAATGGGACAACTCCAAGCCTTAAGAATGCTGAGATGTTCTGCAATGAAGCAGTTTCTATAACAGAAATGGGATACAGCCTTTTCTCAGCTCAAAGTTGCTCAATTCAAATAATTGAATAAATCAACTTTTTTCATGCATAAAAATTTTCATTCTACCCTAAGAAGCAGAAACTATGGTAGTTGTTTTTCTTTACCCCCACCCATTCCTAGCTAAGGAATGCTGAGATTCAATTACGACCTGGTTGCGTTTGAGTTGCTCATGGAACCAAGGGCACGATTGGCAGAAAACAAACATCTCAAATTGTCACATCACAGAAGACCATATATACTTACAGAGTACTTTTTATCTGTTATAAAAGCTTGAGACTTGGAGCTGAAGCTTGGCATGGTTGACGTCTGATATCTCATCATTCCTAAAAAATTGGTTGTAAAATAAGACGACAAAATTAATTATAATCACATCAAAAAACGTTCCTTTCCAATTTCTCACGCCTAGCACAAGTGTGCTTACCCTGCCTAGGCTATTGTTACAATTAGCCAAGGAGGGCCCTCTGATATCTCACTGAAGTGATAGCCCTTCAGCAAAGAGACTAGACACTGGCACCAGTAACTTGCATGATGCTCCCAATCTCCCGTCATAACTTTGGTAGAAATGATCTAAACAGCTGCTTACTCTGGGGCTGCTGCAGATCATCTGCACATTCATGAAATTTAAAGCAAAATACTGCAGATGCTGGAGATCAGAAATAAAAGACAAAGTGCTTGAAAAACTCAGTTCCAAAGAAGAGTCATATTGGACTCGAAACATTAACTCTGTTTCTTTCTCCAAAGATGCTGCCAGGCCTGCTAAGACTATCCAGCACTTCCTGCTTTTATATCTGTAATTTCACAATGGGAGATTGGGGAAGCCTTAAGAAATTCAGTGCTTGAACATCAATGGACCATTCTGTAATAAGGACCATCACAGGCTCCAGCAAAGCTTGTCAGACAGGCTGTCCTGGACACACTGCATCACGAACGGAGGGGCAGTAGAGTCTGATGGTGGTCTCGCCCATGTCAACATCCCTTGCAACAGGAATTGCAGAGCAGCAATTAGAAGCAGGAACACACACTGATTTTCTCCTCAGCCCATAGGCAGTGCACCTGACTAACATTAGCTAATCCAGCACAGACCAGAGTTCCAAACTAGCGATCTTCTTGTCTGTATGTCTCAGTGCTACACTGGGAGATCCCTTTAAACATCAGTTCATGAGGTTTCAAAATCACTTGCTGCTTAGTCAACTATTCCTCCTTGCCACCCCTCTCCAAAACTTAAAGTTTAAAAAAGAACAAAAAGTTAGGAGTTATTAACTATGTTAGAATACAGTAGCAGTCTGACAAACTGTCTAACACGGCATAATGTGGATGCTGATCCATAAAAATTAAACCCAAATAAGTGATCTGCAGTCTTTATAAGTATGGGCATCCAGTTATGGTTACCATAATTACAAAAAGATATAGAAATATTATAAATGATTCAAAGGACAACAGGGATCATTCCACTGGCAGGTGGACAAAGACCAAGGAAATACTCTAAAGAAGAAATCTTTGGCTGGAATCATCCATTCTGGAGTCTAAGTCTGTGGAAGTGGGAGTGAGTTCCTCTTGGGGAGGGCGGGGTGTGGCTGGCCAGCACAATCTTGCACTGTTCAGTTCATTCACGGGGTCAAAGATCCTGCCACCATATTTAAAGGACACCCAGACGGCCTGCACTACCCCTTCCACCTTTGCCCGACCACTGCTCCACCCTTCCCCAATAACCTTTCCTCCCTTTCTTGGTTAGCTCCACGTAACTTGCACTGCCACCACCTGGTCTCAGGCATACACTGACATTTACAGACACTCCCGAAACAGGACAATGCAGCAGCAACTCACCATTGATCATGGAAGAAGTCAACCTCGCCAGGAGCACGCCACTTAAAGGCAGTACTAGTTTTGAACATTTTATTTCTACTTAAATATTTGTGGCCAATCTAAATCTTTAGCAGTTAGCTCCAAATGCTGTTGAATATTCATAATAATTTACAAATTCACAAATGCAACAGAGCGTGTGTGTGCAACACACAGTCACACAATATGAATATACAAATTAAGAGGAGTAGGCCACTCAAGTCTGCTCCACCACTCAATAAAGATCATGGCTGATCTAATTGTATTCTCCACTCCACAAACCTGCCTACCCTCAATAAACAAGGGGGTATCAAGAATCTCTCACTCTGCCTTAAAAATATTCAAAGAATCTGCTTCCACTGCCTTTTAAGGAAGCGAGTTCCAAAGACTCATGACCCTGAGAGAAAAATTTCTTATATCTTAAATAAGCAACCCTTTATTTTTAAGCTGTGACCCTAGTTCTAGATTCATCAACAAGAGGAAACATCCTCTCCACATCCACCCTGTCAAGACCTTCAGGCCCTTAAAGGTTTCAATCAATTCACTGCTTACTCCTCTAAACTACAGCACACACAATCCTAACCAGTCCAACCTTTCCTCATTAGACAATTTGGCCATTCCTGGTATTAGTTTAGTAAACCTTCCCTGAACTGCTTCTAATGGATTTACATCTTTCCTAAACAAGGAGACTAATACTATGCACAGTACTCCAGACTGGTGTGGTCACACCAGTACTCTGTATAACTGAAGCACAATCTCCCTACTTTTGTTTATTATGAGGGGAATTGATTACAATAACATTTATTAGTTTTCCTAGTTACTTGCTATACCTGCATACTAGCCTTTTGTGATTCCTCAATCTCAGAGCTCTGCAACCTCTCACCATTTAGATATGTTTATTTTTTATTCTTTCTGCCAAAATGGACAATTTCACATTTGCCCACATTATACTCCATTTGGCAGATTTTTGTCCACTCACTTACGGCTACTACAAAGTAACATAGGTTATGTCTCTTCACTACTTACTTTCCTACCTATTTTTATCTCATCAGCAAATTTAGAAATCATACCTTCAGTCCCTTCAGCCAAGTCATTTATATCAATTGTAAAAAGTTGAGGCCCCAGCCACTGATCCCTGTGGCACACCATTCGTTAAATTCTGCCAACCAGAAAAAGACCCATTTATGGCTACCGCCTGTTTCCTGCTAGCTTGCCAATCTTCTATCCATGTTACCCCCTACACCATGAGCCTTTATTTTCCACAATAACCTTTGATGTGGCATCTTTTCAAATACCTTCTGGAAACCTAAGTACAGCGCATCCTCCAGTTCCCCTTTATCCACAGCACATGTGATTCCTTCAAAGAACTCTAATAAATTGGTTAAACATGATTTATCTTTCACAAAACCCATGTTGACTCTACCTGATAAAAAAGAGTATCCTGCTGTAACATCTTTAATAATAACTTGTAAAATTTTCCCTATGACAGCCTGCAGTTTCCTGCTTTTTGTCTCCACCACACCACCTACCTTTTTTGAACAAAGGAATTACATTTTCTATTTCCCAATCTAATAGAAAGTTAACTTTTTTCAAAAATTAATTTGCCTTCTAGGCTATTATCACATGGCATCTTTGCCTTAAAAATAATTTGCTAGAAAAAGATTTGAAAAGAAATTTGAACAAATAAAACTTGATCATTATTTGTAAGACTTTCTACGTAGGCAAAGTGCTAAGTATGAGTTCAAGAGCTATATGGTTGCTGGGATCTGAAGCAAAACTGAAAGAGCAAGAAAATAAGGATGATGGTGGCTGTATGCCAAAGGGGAACCCAAATCAGTACACCATTTTTATTTTAATGGCAAGGGTTATTTAATTTCATGATTACACTTGGCAATGATCCCTGTCGAATCCAAATGAAAAGAGTTGCTGTAGGAGCAACAAGCATGTTGTTGATTTTCTATAGGTTGACCTAATCCACTCATGTAAGACTTGCTGCCCTGTGAATTTTAGCCCCTCTAAATTGAATTCAACATGAGAAATTCTAAACATACATTATGTCAAGGTGCTTCCACACAATCCCAAAAAGTCAGGCTAGATAAATAAAAAATTATTAGATAATGCCTCGCTTAGCTTTTCAAAGCAAGCAGATGAAGGAAGGAAGGAAGGAAGGAAGGACGGACGGACAGACGGATATGTCAGAAAAGAGTGTGCTAGAATTGGAAGTGGAGAGTATGGAGTTAAATATAGCAAGTAGAAAAGGTATATAATCTAGCGTACTGCACCCCAAGGAGGAAAAAGAGCTAGGGAGAAACATTGAAATTTCTCTCTACATTATACTGACATCAAAGAGAGGGAATGGAAATTAAATTGGATAGATGAATCGCACATTAATTGACAAGATTTCTCTTTATTTTCCACCCAGGAATACAAGTGAAATCCTAGAAGCTTCCCCAGATCATGGGGCCTTATGATATTATGGACAAAATTGAGTTTTTAAGTACAGACTGAAGAGGTATTGAACTTGGTAACCCAGAGCGGCTTCCACTGCTCAGATTGACCACAAATGGTAAGCAATTCTATCCTGCTTTATGTCATCTTAAAATAAGTAAATCTGCACACTTTGACTAACCAGAAGAAACTGAATAATAATGCAGAGTTTCAAAATTACAAATGCATTTTAATGACATTAGAAAATTCTGAAATCTCAGATGAAATAACACTCGTGACCATGGGACCTTGCTTCAAAAGTTAAATAGGTCACTAGTAACGAGTCAAAATACTAGGCCAAAACAAACAGTCTTCTGTTGCTGGAAGAGAATTTACCTGTTGCTTCAAAATTGCAGTTCAAACTCTTTTTATAAAGAATTGTTGTTTTTCTTTTTAACGTTAAAAAAAACTGAACAATGTAGATATAACCTTATAGTAATAAAAGGACAGTAGGACATCTTAAGGTGCTGACATCTTTGTGACAGATCTTGAAATGCTAATTACAGATCTCAGAATATATGCAGTGAAGCCAAGCTGGGAACTGTACAAAGTAGGAAAGTCTGAATGTGGTAATTTAAAGTCCAGCAGACATTGAGTTAGGGAATTAATTTAAAGCTATAAAGCTTGGAATGTTTACTAAAGTATTATCCTCTCAGATGTTGCAGGAGCTTCACTGTTGTTGAAAACATAATGGGATTTTTTTTCTAATAATGGAAGGCAAGGTGAAAGGAGCAGAAATGTGAGAACTTACAGTTTAGCATCAAATACTTCCACACTGGTGCCACTAAGTTTGATTTAACTGATAAGTTTGACAGCAAATTTGCAGAGAGTAAAAGAGGGAAGTTTTTTATCAGCCATTCTTTAGGTCAGTTTGATAAATTGGATATATGACTAAATCATTCCATGAATGCTGATGCCCTGTTCATTGGGGACAAAAAGAGCTAAACATTTTATTTGAAAAGCTTGTGACAACTACAGAATATCTTATTCATCTAAAGTTTATATTCTGAATGTCATACACCCACTGACTTTACAGCTGCTGAAAAAATGCCACGTATAGTGGCAGCAGCTGTTGCGCTATTAGTAGAATAATCACTGATAAAGATGTTAACAATATGCCCAACGAAAAATGAGAGAAAGATCTTACCTGCACACACAAGTGTTTTCCAAGTCATTTAAGATGCATTATTACAATGAAACCTATTTTTTGATATGATTCAGAAGCTTGGGAATTAGTTTTTTTTATTTACTATATTCTCCTCCGTTTCTCCAAGATGAAAAATATGGAGATGTAGGTTGTATTTTAACAAGAATGGTTTAACAGTGTTGTCATGAAAAGAAAACTGTTTCATAATGAAAATTACAAGATGCCGCGTAAAGACAAGAACTACTGCACAAGGTTACATAATGAGTGCATCAAAAGCCAGATGTACTTGTTGATTTCCATAGAGTTAAAAACATTTTCCCATACTTTATATATTTAAATGTCTCAAAAGTTATAATGTTTTAAGAGTTTCAGATGACATCAATAAAAAAATGCAAAATTCAAGAGTAAGGAATTTATCTAAACTCCAAGTTGCTTTTTGAAACAAAGACCTGCTACGTAATTTTCAACAAACATCAACAAAGTTTACAGAAAGATTGTTTAATTTTGTACTGGTTGAGGTCCTTATAGGTAGTTAAGGTCTTTAGTGCTGAAAAGTAGCTAAATGGAGAGTGAGAGAATTCCAGGCAGCAGCATAAAATGACATTTTGATTACCACATTTGAGATTACTTTAATTATCGATGTCAGATGTGGATCATAAATTGCACCCCGACTAAAACAAGTCATTGTGGACGAGATGTTCTCTTCCAGCCCTTTGTTTTCATACATACATCAAAACTTACCTCACACCATAAAGTATAACTGATTTGTATTTTGCAGTTTGTACTGAAATTGCGTTTTAAATTGTGAACAGAAGGTGAAGGGATTTATTCCCTCTGGCTGGGGGATAACTTCAAGGTGACCTGTTATTTTCACCATTATGAAGGGCTTGACAAAGATGAACCAGGCAAATTAGAGCCTTTTAAAAGTGACATATATAAATGGCTTTAAGCAGCAGCTAAAAAACATTTCCAAGAGAGAAAGAACTGAGAAAAAAGGTAGAGGCAGGTGTGATTAATCTACATTATTGTGGACAGGCTTTTTGTGTCTTGTATTCAATTCATTTATATTCTTCAATGGTTTATATTTAAATTATAGTCAGTATACTGGAGTCATAAAACATAGTTCAGATTATGTAAAAAATAATTTAAAAATGGAATTTCATTACCATATGAATCTGGAACATGCTAATATGATTTAAAGTTGCTAAGAAAGGGTTAAGAATTGGGGCTGCATCCGGCAATTGACACCTTCGCATACAAAATGAGACCTGCCCACAATCCTGAACTTTACAAAACAAGGCCACACCACACCCAAAGTTGCCCTGTCACACTGTACATATTATCCACTGTCCGAGCAAGTTTCTGTGCTCCATTTCATTAAAAGCAGATTTAACCCACTTTACATAGAGATCAAGTATTCAAAGGAGAATCTTGTTCAGCACATAAGTCAGGACATATCTATAATCGCAATACACCTTGAAGAACTCCACTAGCGCATCAAATCGGAAGGGCGCTGCTTTAGAAAATGACCTTTTTAAAAACTAGAAAACGAATACTTAAACATCTAGACACGGAACCATAGCAGAGAAAGTTCCCGACACAAGTTAGGGATGGAGGAAAAAAACAAACGCACACACGCGCGGATAATTTGGGCAGCAGGGTTTGATTTGTTCGATAGAGTTTACCTCCAGTGCTGGAGCCTCCGCACACGGAGCCGCTGGCCCGGCTGCTGCTGCTGCCGCCGCCGCCGCTGCTCTTGAGCATAGTGCGGACCTGCTCCTGGACCCTCATACTCTTCTGTTGAGTCCGCTGCTGATACTCGTTCTTGTGCTCTAACTCGATATCCGAGGGCACGGCCAAGGTGGAGACCGGGGCGTCGTTGGGCAAGGCGGACTTGAGAAAATAATTCTCCTGCGTCATATTCATCTTTACAGTTCTTTTTGCTGCGAGGAAACTCTCCGGAGTTCTCTCTATCTATCGATCGATCGATGTATGGGAGGGGTGTGTGCGTGTCGGATCAGACCATGTACTCAGGGAACTGAAGGCGCCCCACCTCAGGATCCGTACGACCAGCTCGCCGCTTTTCGCCAGACACTAAACTCAGCTGCTCACCGCGCGTGACATCAGGAAAAGGCTGGAGAGACCCCGCCCCAACTGCACCTTCCTCAGGTGAGTCAGCGCCCTACCTCCAGGCGTGGACACAGCGGCCGCTCGATATCAGCCCTCGCCCACCTGGAGAGTTTTAACTGTTTCTCTCTCAACAGACGCTGCCTGACTTGGAGAGTATTTCCAGCAGTACTTCTCGCTTCAGTATTCAGGTTTCGGTCGGTTACGATTCATTGATGACAAAATGGTGTTCAAGCAAGCTTCGGGCAGATTCTGACTGTTCGGTTCCCTTTCGAGGGGGAGCAGACTAAAATCAGCCCCCCCCCACCCCCCCGTTTCACATTAGTTAATTTTATACATATGAAAAAGAGCTTTTTTCGTGACCTTTTTATAGTTTTGCCCTTTATGATAGTGTTTCTGCAAAGTTTTGTTGAGTAAGGAAGGGAGTAGAAACGTCTCATTCTTCATTGACATAATTCGGGTCAGAATTGAGTGAACGCACATGGCCGCCCTCCCAGCAACAACAGGTTGGCACTTGGAAATCACTGGTAATTAATGGCACTTAGATCTTAATTAGCTAAGACTAATTACTGCTATAACCTGAGCTGTATTTGTTGTCTTCCTTCACTGCAAATGTACTTAATTGGCTGTAAAGTGCTTTGGGATGTCCTTAGGTTGTGAAAGGCACGCTATAAACACATGCCTTTCTCTTGTGAAGAGGTATAAAAAGAGCTAATATTTTGCAAAAGGAGAGCAAAAAAAAGGGACAGAAGGAACTAGAGCAGTGAGGTACTGATGTCTGAAAAGGTATTAAAAGAGTATCAGGACCCATGAAATGAAAGATAAGATTCCAGGAGAGTGCAGTTGAATGAATGAATGAATGAATAAAGCACTGGAAGAGTTGCCCAATGAATATCAAGCACATATTGTGATCACATCTTCAGAAGACCTGTATGTAATGTGGTGTGAGGTTAGGAGATATTGTGCTATTGCTGAGGGCCAAGGAGAGCTCAAGATGGAACTTGGGACAAAAACAGGCTTGCATTGGCCAGTATATCAAAATTTCGGGTGGAAAGAATGAATGGTTGCCGTGAGACCAAAAATGAGGACTTGGGAAGGAATTAAAGCAGCAGACCACACAGTGCAGTGCACTTGTATCTTAATGTGTGTATATCCTGTAACCAATATCTTATGTTAAGAAGAATATAAATGAGAACATACTTAAAGAATGTTGTTGTTGAATTAGCCAGTGAAAGGACTGGAAGAGATCAAGAAGTGAGATGAATTCAATTCTGCCCTCGTCCAGTCATTGCCTCCTCCTCCTCCTATACTTTGTGCTTATCAGAGGAGTGCAACTGTCTGCCCTAATAGAACCACTACTTACCTTTGCTAAGTATCAACTTGGCTCAATTGACAGTGCTGTCTCCTCTGAATCAAAAGATTGAGTTCAAATCCCACTTCAAGATTTGAGCACATAACCTGGACACTTCAGTGCAGCACTCAGTGATTCAAGTCTTAATGGAGGTGCAATCTTCCATAAGACCTCAAAGCAGGGCCTATATTTGTATTGTTCATGTAGATATAAAAATGGTATTGGAAGAAGAGTAGGGAGTTTTCCAAGGTCCTCAACCCAGCAGAACCAAAAAATTGCTAACAGTCATTTGATTTGCAGTTCATTAGACTTTGTGCATTGAATATTTATTTGCTTACACAACAACAGTGACTATAAATCATTAGTCAAGTGCTTTGGGATACCTTGAAAAAAAATGAATATGCCACCTTTAACTTAAAGTCCCAAGGTGCTCATAAAAGTACTACAAAACAATTAATGACACAAGCCACATAAAGGGTTTTGCCATAACTTATGATCTCCAGGACATTGTACTTGGGAGGTACCCCAAAGATGTGTTGGGGTACCACCCCAGAAGTCCCCATGCAAGCACTGCACAGGAATTACCCAGGAAGTTCAAACTTCTGATGGGTAATTACCCTGCACTGGGAAGCATCCGATATTTCAATTTAAATTGCAGACTTTGGATAGTTCTGACTGTCTTGCCAGAATAGTTACCCAGGAACAGTTGGAAGAATTAAAACCACTTCTAACTCCTGGATAACTATTGTACTAATAACCATCTAACCACCCCCCCCCCCCCCTCCCCACTGGATGCTCCCAATTAGCACCCCCCCACTCCCATTACCATCCTGACCTCCCAACTAACCCCCATCCTGCCGACTAGATGGGTTTGGGGCTAGAGACAGGAAGGGACATGTCAATGGAGGAATTTGAAAGCAAGGATGAGAACATTAAGATAAAGATGTTGCTTGACTGAGAGTCAACTGACACAGGATGATAGTTGATTGGAACTTGGTGCGAATTAAGACACTGACAGCAGAGTTTTGGATGATGTCAAGTCTACAGAGGGTAGTGTGTGGGTGACCAGCCAGGAGTGCATTGGAATAGTCAAGTCTAGAGGTAACTATGGAATGATTGAGGGTTTCAGCGGCAGATGAGCTGAGATGGGAGAAGTCAGGTGATGTTACAGAGACAGAAATGTGCATAGATGACAGCGGAAGCTCATCTCAGGGTCAAATGTGACAATAGCTTGCGAACAGTCTAGCGTAATCTTGATCTGTTGCCAGGGAGAGGGATGGAGTCAGTGGCTAGGGAGAGATGTTTGGAGCAGGGATGAAAACAACTACTTCAGTCTTCTCATTAATTAATTAAAGAACATTTCTGCTCATCCAGTACTGGATGTCGGACATGCAGTCTGATAATTTAGCAATAGTAGAGGAACCAAGAGGGATATTGGTGAGGTGTCATGAGTGCACATGTGAAAACTAATGCTGTCTACATGAAAAATAGGAGAGGGCCAAAGATAGGTCCTTGAGGGAGCAGGAAGAGAAGCCATTGCAAGTGATTCTTTGGCTATGGTTAGATAGATAAGATTGAAACCAGGTGAGCGATGTCCCACTCAGATGGATGACAGTGCAGAGGTTTTGGAGGAGGATGGTGGGGTCAACCATGACAAAGGTTGCAGTTGGGTCACAAATGATGAAGATGGAAAGTTTATGTCCATATGTTTGTGACTTTGGTAAACACTATTTTGATACTCTAATGGGAAGAAACCTGATTGTAGGGATCAAACAAGGAGTTGCGGGAAAGATTGGATCGAATTTTGGAGGTGACAACGTATTAAGAACTTTGGCGAGGAAAGGGAGTTTGGGGGCGGAATGGTTGTTTGCAAGGGCGGTGGGGGTCAAAGGTTAGTTTTTTGTGGAAAAAGGTGATGTTGGTGCTATTTAAATGTAAATTCTTTTATTGCAGAGCAGTATTTAACAAAACAAAGAGAATACTGACTATATTGCTAAATTCTTCTGAAGCTGTAATGACAAAGCCCTAAATCATATGTTCATATAGAGTGTAGGTGGTAGGAAGGAAAGTGGAGTTGAGGCCACAATCAGATCAGCTACAATCTTATTGAATGGAGGAGCAGGCCCGACTACTCCTGTTCCTAATTCGTATGTTCTTATGTTTATAGTTTTCTGTTTAGGTCACATATTGCTTACAGAATTTACTCTGATCGTCAAGACACAGAAAATATCCAAGCCTTGGAAGTGGTACAGAGAAAGGTGATGAATCTGATCCTAATCATTAGAGGAGTAAGTTATAAGGCAAATATTGGACTTCTACCTTAAAGTACCGAAGGATGAAGCAATAAAGATAACTGCACTTCTAACATAAAAGACAAAAGGAAGATGGACTAGAGAGGAGTGTAAAAATAACATTGTTCTCTGTAAGGACAATAGAATGGAAATGATGGTATTCCCAATTGTTCCCAGAGCAATATGACGGGCAATATGATCAGCGGAGGCTTGGGGGGCCGAAGGGCCTGTGCCTGTGCTGTACTTTTCTTTGTTCTTTGTTGTTCAATAAGAAAATAGAGATGAAGACAAAAAGCCAGAGGTGATGGTACCCTAAGACTTTCAAATATGACAATAGAATTGGGGTTCATTTGTACCAAATACTCTGTGGGTTCTCTCAGAACATGCAATGATAATTAGTTAAAAGCAAAATACTGCGGAAGCTGAAAATCTGAAATAAAAACAGAAAACTCAGGAAGCCTGACAGCACCTGTGGAAAGAGAAACAGTTGAACTGAAAGATCAATTATAGATTTGCTTGTCCAGCTCATTCTTCCATAGAAACAAATGTACAATCTCCATCCTCCATCACAGAGTCTCTTGAATGTTGAGTTTTACTCCCTGTCCTACCAATATGGATTATTCCAGTATGAAGAATCAAAGTACAAAAGGAAAGTGGCATAGAGATGTCATTCTCTGTAAGAATTGAGGAATTGAATCAATGACATTCCCAAAGTCTCCGAGGCAACAAGAAAATAGAGATGATAAAAGACAAAAAACAGAGACCAAACTATTCCAACATTTCCAAAAGAAAGAAGACTTTTGAGGGGGGATCTTATGGCATTTTAGAATACTAAGTATAACAGAAGGCATTAACCCAGAACATTTTTTCAAATTAAACCTCAACTGCAGGATAAGGGAATATTAATACAAACTGTTAAATGGCAAGTTCAGGACTAACCTGAGGAGCAGTTCTTCACATTGGAATGATCACTGGCATAACCTTGGTAGGATATAGGAGTTGGGGGGGAAACTCAACATTCAAGAGCAGTTTGACTCTGTAATGGAGGATGGGGATTGTAGATTTGTTTCTGTGGAAGAATGAGCTAGATGAGCAAATCTATACTGATCTTTCAGTTCAACACTAATTAGCATTGAATGTTCTGCAAGAACCCACAGAGTATTTGATACAAATTAATCACAGTTCCATTGCTTTGGGAACAATTTGTAAAACAATCATTTCCATTCTATTGTCCTTACAGAGAACAATTTTTTTTACACTCCTTTCTATTCCATCTTCCTTTTGGCTTTTATGGTAGAAGCACGCAGTTTATTATTTCATCATCTTTGGGAAGACAGATGCAGTTACCTGTTAGCTTTTTGGCTAATCATGGGAATACAGGATCTCCACTCTTTTCTGTTGGGCAGTGTTTCAGGTGCTATCATCACCCAGCCCTCACCTTTTCAGGATTGCTGAGAATATAGTGGTATTTGTTCTTGTAGTCTTTTATAGGGAGCTTTACATTTATTCTTATCTCCTGTCTCATCGATTGCATTTACCCTGAGTAACAAGTTGTGTAATAATAGAACCTCTAATTGTTTAACTACAATAACAATTGTTTAACAATTAATGACAATTGTTTACTCGGATTTTTTCGATATGAAAGTCCAAATTTTATAAGTGTCTAAAAATCTTTGTAAAATCAGTGCCACAATTCTGCTATTACAAGCCCAATAATATAATTTTGCACATGGTTAAAAAACAGGGCCGATTGATTTGAAGGACTCTTTTTTTAAATCTTAAGTAGCATGATAGCTACTTTGAAAGATATATTCCAATAGCCTATTTAACATTGCTCACAAAGCAAAGTAGTACTAATTATCCAGGAGAAAACTTGCAAATAAAATTGGAGTGCCTCTTACTGAAAGAGCCCGTTTTCTTTGGTACAAGTAACTTTTAGCCTTTTCTGTCATTTTGACCTCAAACATATTTTATAATGGGTTTGCTGCAACTTCAAGTTTATCCAATGCTGAATGAGCCTAGAATGCTGTTAACATATTTTTATTCTACAATGTGTCCCAATGTAATGATTGGTTAGCTGTATTTAAATCATTGTACAGCACAATTCACTACTGAATGGGTATATATCAATTCCATTACGAATTGTTTGCAACACAACAGCTTGATTGAGCCAAATCTTGCTGGAGCTGGGCATCTCGTGGCATATTTTTTGACTTTTTGGCACCATTCAATTCAAACATTTTTTCCATGTTACAGCACATTGTAACTTGCTGGAAGTGCAAAGTTAAACCTTTCATACTGTTATGGGGATCATGTGACTGTATAGATAATTCAGCCCTAAACAAGGGTAATCTTAGGGGCAAAGTTTTCTAGCCTTGGTCTTGGAAGAAGAATGTACCTTCATCAGGAGCTCTGTAAATAAAGTTCACTGTTTCTTACAAGAAACCTGTCCTGCACTCCCACTTTATTACAATTAATGACGAGGATAAATAGCGCCAATGTAGCACCTCACCTCTTGAAAGTGAGTATTTCGATTTTTGAAGGAGAAGGGGAAAAAAGTATACTCACCAGCAATGTCTGTCTTCAATAGAATTGACCCATACAACCCAAACGAGGGCTAGAGTCAATATGTAGAGCACCTAGGTCTCTACCTTGTGGCTAATGAAGTAATAGCGGAGGAGAAACAGGCAATTTTCCTAAGTGTCGGTGGGAGCAAAACGTGTAACCAATTCCATAGTTTGACAGCTTTGAAGGCAGCTAATTTCAGATCCTTCACCGAGCTAGTAGACCTTGTGAAGGGACATTTTCAGACTAAACCCTCCGGTGATCGTGCAAAGATTCAACTCTTGAGTAAGGGCCTCTGGTGAGTCAATCACAATGTACATTACAAAGTTAAAACAATTAATGGAGCACTGTAACTTCGGTGATACTCTAAATGACATGTTGCAAGATTGTTTGTTTGCTGCATACATGACGACGCCATTCAGCGCCGTTTACTTGCAGAAGTTGAGATAGACCTGAAGCACACCATGGAGATAGCGCTAGCAATGGAGAGCACTGAAGGGACTTGCAGGCTTTGCAACATGGAGCCGTTCTACAGTTAGGATTAGAACTTGCCGCCGGGCATGGCGCAAAGACCAAGGAAGCAACCACGAAGCGAGACATGATCCCTACCACTAGAAAAACAAAAAAAATAGTGGAAGCAGCTCACCTGTAACTCAAATTACAATGTTACTGATGTGGGGGTAATCATGTACCCGAAACCTACAGATTTAAAGGTGCAGAATGCCACTTCTGTCACTAAAAAGAGCATGTTGTAAAACAATGCAGGGCAAGATTAAGACAGCCATTCAGACAGCAGGTCAAGTTAAATGAAGTGCAGAATATAAGTGAACCAGAAACTGCTGATTCTGACATCTATTCCCTATACTATCTGAAAGCAGTGAAAACTGAACCAATCACTGTTACCTTTCAAGTAAATGGTAGGCCTCTAGTCATGGAGCTTGACACAGGAGCATAGAACACATCTTTAAATACCTCGGAGAAGGACACAGCCATTAAGTTTGGAGCAAACTACTGCTCAGCTAAAAACATATACTAGAGAGGCAATACAAGTGAAAGGCATCATCTCTGTACCTGTATCTTCAGGCAACAGACAGGCCAGCTGCCAATAATTATTCTCACAGGGGAAGGTTCTAGCCTTCTGGGCTGTTATTGGTTGAAAGAAATTAAGCTCAAATGGTCAGGAATTTTCCAAGTCTGAACAGGAAGAAATCATGAGTTGACAAGGGAATATGATGGTGTCTTTTGGAATGAAATAAAAGAACCAAAGGACCTTCATAGGATGCAAGGTTCCCGCGGGTCAGGGATGGTTCCATGAAAAAAATCATGAAAAGAAGCGAAATGAATACAGTGCCACTCTGAACCAACTGAAGAAACAGTTGGCAGAAAAAGCTTGACAGTGTTCAATGTTCCAGAGGAAATCAAAAGAGAGAAGAACTGAAGAATCAGTTGATCAAGACAAAACCCTGTGGCAAACACAAGAAGAGAAAACAGAAATCAAATCTGAAGTCGAGAAACTTTTATACTCATTGTGTCTGCTAGTGCACCATCTTTAAGGAATTAATATTCACTTGTGATGCATCTCCCTCTGGAGTGGGCACGGTATTGTCTCACAAGATGGAGGATGGATCTGAAAGACCAATAGGATGTGTATCCTGAACCCTTTCTACAGCCAAGAAAGGTTACTCTCAAATTGAAAAAGAGAGCTTATCGATCGTATTTGGAGCAAAGAAGTTCAATCAATATCTGCATGGTTGACACTTCACCATGGTGTCCGATCGCAAGCCATTGTTGGGTTTGCTTAATGAAGATAAGGCAATCCCAACAATAGCCTTTGCTAGAATTCAAAGGTGGGCTTTAATTTTGTCAGCATATGAGTACACTTTTATGCACCATCCATGTGTGCATATAGCAAATGCAGATGCCCTCAGTCATCTTCCTTTGCCAGATAGTATTACACATGCTCCAGTACCTCAAGAAGTTGTACTTGTATTGAATTTCCTGGACTTCTCACTAGTCTGCACGAGACAGATAAAGAATTGCACAAACTAGGATCTAATCCATGAATGGGTATTGCAAGGATGGTCAAATACACAAGTCTCTGAAGAATTAAAACCATTCTATGCCCGTAAGTCTGAATTGAGTTGTGAAGATGGCATCTTGTTATGGGGAGCAAGAGTCGTCATCCCTGTGCACTATATCATCCCTCTTCTAATGGGTTAGCAGAAAGAGCAGTACAAACCTTTAAAAACAGGCGCAAAGAAACTATCCAAGGGAACGTTAGGGACACAAATTTTGAGATTTCTGTTCAACTATCGCACAACTCATGTAACCACGGTTTCAACACCTTCTGAATTGCTAATGAAACATCGACTTCATATTGCACGTCCAGGTATTTCGAAAATGAAGTTGTTTGGATGGAGTTATATCTGGTGGCCAGGCCAGTGATATAGAAAAAATGGTTAAACACTGTCTCCAGTGTCAGCAGTAGCAGAAGTTGCTCATTTCAGCTCCACTGCATCAGTGAGAGTGGCCTGATTAACCCTGAGTTAGACTACATAAAGGCTATGTAGGTCTATTTTTAGGTACCGTGTTCCTTGTGATCATCAGTGCACGTTCAAAGTGGGTGGATGTGTACGAAGTGAAATCACCTACGTCATGTGCAACTATTGAAAAGCTGTGCCAATGTTTTAGTGTTCATGGCCTACCAGAATTTATTGTGTCAGATAATGGTACTGCTATCACTTGTACTTTTGTGAACTTAAATGGGATTAAACATGTCAAAACAGCACCATATCATCCCTCCTCTAATGGGTTAGCAGAAAGAGCAGTACAAACCTTTTAAAACAGGTACGAAGAAACTATCCGAGGGAACGTTAGGGACACAAATTTCGAGATTTCTGTTCAACTATCGCACAACTCCTCATGTAACTACAGGTTCAACACCTTCTGAATTGCTAATGAAACATCAACTTCATACTAGATTGAGTCTAGTGCTCCTTAATTTAGAGGGGAAGGTGGAGAAAAACCAGAATAGTCAAAGTGAATCATGATGTTCACGGTGCTGTGGACGATAGTTTTTGTACAAAATTTTGCAACTAGACTGAGATGGGTTCCTGGTACAATCATCTAAGAAGCAGGACCTTTGTCATATCAAGTGGAAGTGGAAAACAGGATTGTTAGGAAATGCATGGATCATCTCAGAAGTCAAGACACATTTCAACAACCAGTTAATCCACCTGAAATCATAGTCGAACCTTTGATCCCTGAGGTGCCAGATCAACAAAGAATAGACATACCTGATGTCTCTGAAGTAAATAATTCTGAACTGCCATTGTGTAAATATTTCCCTATTGCCGCAGTTTCTGGTCAAGTTGATCCAATGGAAGAGCCTCCAGTTGTAGAGTTGCGTTGTTCGACCCAAATCCAAAAACGTCTTCAAAGGCTAAATTTTTAATTGAACTGTATATATTTGTACATGATATTGGTTAAGATATTTTTTGTGAATAAGAGTGGTAGAACAAAATTAAAGGGGGAGGAATGTAGTAATTGTAAGTTAAACCTTTCATACTGTTATGGGGATCATGTGACTGTATAGATGAATCAGTCCTAAGCATGGGTAATCTTGGGAGTGGAGTTTTCTAGCCTTGGTCTTGGAACAAGCATGTAGCTTCATCAAGACCTCTGTAAATAAATTTACCATTTCTTACAAGAAACCCATCCTGCACTCCAAATTTATTACAATAATAGTCATCAGCCTGTCTCATTAAGTAATAAGACTTAGGGATTACAAAGAAACAGAGGAACAACAGAGAAGAAGGGTCAATCAATGTAGGTGAATTAGATAATTAAATAAATCAGGTACAGAAAGAGAAATACCAAAAAAGAAAGATTTAATTACAAGAGCGAGAAAGAGGCGGACAGCAAAAGTAAGAAAAAATATAAAATTTTCAAACACTCATAAGAATTTACTTCATGCAGGAATGCAACTCTACATTTCTTTGTGGGCCAGTGAGGCTGATTGATAATGGTCAGATCATTAAAAGGATATTTATGTTCTTAATTATTAGCTTTCTGCAGTAGGTTTAATGGGGAATTAATGTGCAAATTCATCATTTTTCAAAAATTAGCAGGGAGGTGAAGGATGAGATCCCTTTGGGATGAGAGCAACCAGTAAAATCTGGAGATTTGTAGTTCATGGCATATCTCTTAATCCCTGGAATTGCGGAATGATTTGCGCATTAATAATACCATGCATTGTTAACACATTTTTCAAGCAAGCTTTGGCCTATTATTTTACAGTTAAAATACAGTAATTATTAGCCCATTTCTTTATAGTGGTGGGTGAATAGAGCTTGGTGTGAGTTAGAATACAAATGCATAGCTCTGGATGAGCATATAGTCGCTGGAATGGAGGTTGTGGCTGGGGGGTACAAAGACTATGGGGAAGTAATTCATTGGCATAGCACCACTGAAAGACTTACCTTGATTCCTCAGGGGGGTTAGGCAGTGTCACGTGACACTGCTTGGTCTGCAGGGCATCCTTCAATAATTGGCTGGCTACCTGCCTCTGGGGAATTGAGGTAAGTCTACAACTAGGTGAATGAATTTCTCCACTCTATGCCTTTGGTTTAACTATATGAAATTAGACCTCGTCCAAGACTCTACGTGGGACGGTGGAAGGGTTAAGAGGTACTGAGTGAACGTTGGTTGGATGAGGGGAGTTTTAGTGGGAGAATACGTTAGAAGTGGAGGGGGTGGTCACCTGTACTGTGCAGGGAAAACTGAAGTTAGTGCCATATGGCTGTTGGTGGCTTTTTCACCTAGCCATTGCATTTACATCTGACTTCTGGGTTTCCTGACCAATTAACGTAGGTGGGGCAAGATGATGACCTACAACTTTCAACCTGCAACCGCTTTCAGTGGAACTATTTAAAGCGACACTGCAAAGGAGATAGCTGATGGATTGTGGACGTGGTGGAATAAAGAAAGCAACTGGCATTTTGGAGTCCTCATGTGACAAGGCTTCTCTGCTGTCTCCCTATATTTGATGCTGTGGTCTGTAAGGACCCGCAGGGAGATCCCTATCCCTGCCCAAAGAGGAAGAATCCTGCCACTGAGAACAAGAAAGCATGGCTGGAGACCTAGACTTGGGTGTGCAGGGCACAACATTTTCAGATGACATAAAACTTAGAAATATTCTGTGCTGTGAGGAGGCTAGTAATATATATTTCTTTATTCGTTCATGGGATGTGGGTGTCGCTGGCTAGCCCAGCATTTATTGCCCATCCCCAATTGCCCTTGAAAAGGTGGTGGTGAGCTGCCTTCTTGAACTGCTACAGTTCATGTGGTATAGGTACAGATAGACTGCAAGAGGACGTAGGCAGGCTGGAGGAATAGGTGGACATGTGGCAGATTAAATTTAATGTAGCAAAGTGGAAAGTTGTACATTTTGGTCATAAGAATGAGGAGAGACAATATAAAATAAAGGGCACAATTCTAAAGGGTTGCAGGAGCAGCGAGCATTGGGGGGTATATGTGCACAAATCGCTGAAGGTGACAAGGCAGGTTGAGAAAGTGGTTAAAAAGACAGTGGATCATGGGTTTTATAAATAGAGGTATTGAGTGGAATCCTATCAGCAGCAGTGGGTAGCTAATTGAGCCAAATCAGAGACCATTGGGGCAAGTTCCTAATGCTGTCAGGATTTTCCCAACATTGGACTGGCACTCCCGAGGCCAGAGCATGGCAAGTATCTGTAGGTGGCTTCCCAGTAGCAGGCCAGGGGCCCATCAGAACATTCTCTCAATTGGCAAATCACAGAGCTGCTGGGATGAGAAGACCACAGCCACCGGCACAAGAAATCCTGTGGAGAGAGAACACCTCCATGATGATGGCCTGACAGCCGTACCCTTCTGAAGGATTCCTAGTCACCTCCATCTTGAGGTGACATCACAGACCCTACTTTATTCAGCAGCACACTCATCAACTCCATGAGGCTGCAGACCATTCAGAGCTTTGGGCCCTCTGATTGGGTCTCCACCTTGGGAACCTGTCCACCATCCATAATTGGATGGAGGACGTGGAGATGGCTTCTTAATGGACCACCTCGCAAAAAATTGTGACACCGTGTGGTCAGCTGACCCCTGCAGGGCCAGGAGCTGCTTTTAATCCCCATGGCAGAGAAAATTCAAATACGCTTAGATTTCGCCCACAGAGTACAAAAGCAAGGAAGCTGTGATTATATTTTATAAAACACTGGTTTGGGTTCAACTGAAATATTATGTTCAATTCTGGGCAACACACTTTAGGAAGGATGTGAATGAGGGACTTCAGTTATATGGCTGTCGGAAAATCTGGGGTTGTCCTCCTTAGAGAGGACAAAGTTGAGAGGAGATTTGATCAAAGTGCTGAAATCTTGAGGGGGTGTGAACTAGAATAGATAGGGCGAAATTGTTTCCATTGGCAGAAGGATCAAAAACCAGAGGACACTGATTTAAGTTGATTGACAAAAGAACCAACAGCAATCTGAGGAAGACCTTTTTTAAGCAGCAAGTGATTAGGATCTGGATTGCACTGACTGAGAGTCTGGTGGAGGCCAGATTCAATCATCGCCTTTGTAAGGGAATTGGATAAGTACCCAAAAAAGAAAAAAAATTGCAGGGCTAAGGGGAAAGGGTGGAGGGGTGAGAACATTTTTGGAGCATTAGCAAAGAACATGCAAGGTACTGGCAAGTTTTCCAGTTGCACTATGCACATTTGCAGAGAGATTGGAGGAGTATGTGTCAAGCACAAGTGGCATAATATTGACCTGTGGTGGTATTTCACCTATGAAAAGGGGTGGTCAATGCCATGCAGGAAGCCCATTAGCTTTAGCTGCACGGGCTGGTATCAGGCAAGGGCAGGGGGGCAACATTATTTGCGGGCCCCCTGGGCCCATCAGAGGCACACCCCCTCCCCAGGTCAGCCCCCACTTTAACCCTCCTCCCTCCTTCACCCAGCCTCTTGAACCCGGCCCCGCAACCCTCTCATTAGGGCAAGATTGAAGGCCTTGGCAAGACCCCAGACCCTGGACTTACCTGGGCTCTTTAACGTGGTGAGACTGCCCATAGTCCCAGCAGTGGCCACTGCTCCCAACGTTAAATTGTTGCAGGGCAGCCATCGGAGTAGTAGCGGACTCCCCCCACAACTGACATTTTAGCCAAATGGGTGGGGACCACGGCACCTTGTAAAATCCAGCCCATGGTCTCTGATTCTAAAAGTAATTAAACTCCAAAGTATCATCTAACCCCACATTTTTGCTATTCAACACCTGCTTTGCATCTTTCTGCTTTCCACACCTCCCCACAGCGAACTCATACCCTTGCAGCCCAAGCTGTGCTGAACCTTCATGCTGAATGGCAATTTATTCAACTACCTAATGGAAAATAACTCCTGTAGAATTCTTATGACATTGCACCTTTTGTCTCCATTATTAAAAAAGGAGCTGCACCGAAGAAAAACATGGCATCTCACTTTTATGAAGAGTGCCAGAGCTGAGAAATAGTCAATTTATCAGATAGGAAATGAAATAGCACCTTCCAAAATAGACTGAGAAACTAAAACTACTTATGTTGTAAATGCTTTAGATGCAAGGGAGCCTGTAGTTAAAAATGTCCGTTTCACTTCAGTAAATATATTGTCTTCAAACTCCCTATACTGCCAATGGATTCCTAACCAGTGTTGCCTGCATGGAAAGCAGAGTGTCTTCATTCCTGGCATGCCTCTGAAATAGTTTTTTAAAATATTCTACTGCAGGAGTCTCATCAGTATTCTGCCATAGCTCATCATCCCACTGATCTTAGAATTTGTACCTGGTTATTTGGATGCTCTTGACTGCTCCTTGAGAAACCATGTTAGGAGCAAGCGGTGTTGATGTGATAAATGGACAAGTGATTGGGGTGATGGGGAATAAAGTAGGAACAAGAGCCTGAAGTGTCACAATGAGAAAGTACCCCATGTTCAAGCATCATCCTTTCCTCCTGAAGATGGAAGTTGCAGTCCACTCAAAGGAACTCAAGATATTGGCCCATTTATTTGCAGCAGTAATGACAGCAAAATTCAGCATTCACTGTCACTCCTTCTCTGAAATTGACAGCAACTTCTGAAATCCACAAATTCAGAAGTTGCTTTCATTAATTCTATTCTGCTCTAGAGGGTGTACTGTTGAGGTCCCCCAGTAAGCGCAACCAATTAGAAATCATTGATCAGGTGAGAACTTCTCCTTTTACACTCTTGGAGTGTCCTTGTAAAAACCCGTGAAAAGATGCACCTTGTTGAATGAGGTGTAACTGGACTTTTAATGGCATACTAAGATCATAATTATAGCTAACTGGACTCACTGGCCCTGAAAGAGTAATTTTATATTTGTTGAATGTCAAATTTCTCTACTATGTGAAATATTTAAATAATATAGATTTTTAAAGTTTGTTTATGAAATTTTAGCTTCTATCTTAATCCCATGTGCATGTCCCAATCATTTATTTCACTATCTATAAAATTTAAAATTTTTAATTGAAAGGATTCAGTGACTTTTACTTCCTGGTTTGCTATCTGTTAAAATACTTTGCTATGATTAGTTACTGCTTGATATCACTGCTGCTGGTTGCCTGGAAATCCAATTGGCTTAACAACACATTCAAATTGCTATAGAGGAAAGAGAATTTTGCACCACAGAGCTCGTTAGTACTTTGTAGGCAGCTTCGGGGGTCAGTGGTGATCACTGTTGCTCATCTAACCTCAAAATTCAGTCCATCTTTCAGGTATTGAGACTTTTGGTGCTCACTCCTTAGCAATGGTCAAATCGTTTTAGATCTAAATTAACTATCTACATTATGCTCGCTTTACACCATATAGACATTGTGTGCATATCAATACATCCCGTGTACTGAATTTACCTTTATTTTGCACATTTGGATAGATATATGTGCATTTATTAGATATACTGCACATATCTATATTTTGTAGTAGTGATCTGTCAAAAGGCAGGTCCCCTGCTCATTTCTCCACATCTCATGATCTTGCGCTTCCCTCTTCAGTTGCTCATAGGAACCTCCCATTTTCAACTTCAATGAGCAATATAGCTAGGGAAAAGAATACACAAGATGGCTTCCCGTTGTCTTCCTTGTGTGTGCATAAAGGAAACACAAGTTCTCTTCCCAAAGAACCTTATGCCTGTTGTCTCTCGTGGTTCTAGCTCTTCCGCCATAACCACTGAAAATTCATTGGTTCCACTGTTAGCCATAGGTTGTCACCCTGAGCATGGGACTCTTAGCTGGGTCTGGGATGATTCCATAAAAGGGCAGGGATGGCCCCTTGAGGTCCCAAATGACCCTGCTGCCCTATATTTATTATTATATTTCCAAGTCACACACCAATCTGACTTTGGCATGAAAGAATGGCAATATATGTCCAAGGACAATAGTGAGTTGGAGGGGAACTTGGGGATGATGGTATTTCCATGCACCTACTGCCAATTCCAGGTGGCAGAGTTCATCTGCCCAGATGAGAGAAGAAATTAAGCATCTTGAGGAAGTTTGTTTGGATTACACTGAATGTAGCTGCTTCAGGTGTACTGCTAGAGCACCGCTGTTTGAAAATCCTTCAGTCTTTCACACAATCATAAGGCATCCCATATTTACTCTTGGAGCACCTTCCAGCTGCCAAAGAAAATCTTCCAGTGATATGATTCACTTTTCAGAAAACCTAGGCTAAAAAATGTTTCTACTAACAGCCACTTGCCTGCTGCATGCTCATTGACTCACTCGTTTTACTAGGCATGCTGAGCACTTGCATATCATTTCACCAATCCCTTTATGCTTACATGAAAAAGAAGCTCAAAACAAAAAGGACAACAGTTGGTGTAGACCCTCCCCCTCAATATGAAGCTCCGCCAACCTTAAGAAAATACAAATAATTGCCCTGAATGGGTGGAGCTAATTGGAGAGAATCATGCAGTTGACGTGTTGAATCTCAAAGCTAGTCTCCATCATTATAATGTTTTCATCTCTTAATTTTTCAGGTGCTTAGGACTGCGACATTGATCGTATATTAGGGTATGCTATTATGCAATAAAATGTGTTGTTGATTTTTTGCTCCTCATGTTTTCACACACAGCTCTGAGGGACCACCAACTGCAACTCCTGAGGGTGCCAACCCTACACCTTGCAGCACACAGTGGTGTTAATTCCACCTGTGACAAGCATCTTACAGGAGTATCTATTTCAAGGGATTCAGATTTGGACTTTGAGGTGGGAGTGTTAGGTGAAGCACAAAGATGAGAAAGGAGAATTAAGTGGGAATAGTTGCATAGCAACAGGAAAGAGATGCCTGGAGGGACAACTCAAGGTCACTTTCAGTTGGTAAATTTTGGGATTATTGGTATCTACGACCAACATACAGAAGAATGGTGCAAATTGTAATAGTTATTACAAGCGTTTCCACCAGCCATCTCTGTACAGTGATATCTGACTGCTTTACAGAATGATATTCCACCCTGGTGAGCGTGCCTCACCCAGAGGTATCTGCAGAGTCCCTCTTAATTTTTTTTTGTTCATTCATGGGATGTGGGCCTCACTGGCTAGGCCAGCATTTATGCCCACCCCTAATTGCCTTTGAGAAGGTGGTGTTGAGCTATCTTCTTGAACTGCTGCAGTCCATTAGGTTCAGTCTTGAGTTTCCATGGGAAATTTAGAAATGATCTTATAGCAACCTTGGGCTCCAATGTCAATGAACTCGGTCCTTTCTGGGTTCACCATGCTGGAACATGGGTAGACAGTACCTGACCATATTGCAGCAGTGGTTTGTTCTAATGCTGTGGGAGTGCCCAGCACTAGCTTAGCAGAAGCAGACACAGAATAGAAGGCTGCGTCTCCATGCAAGACTGAAGCAGAAAGTGAGTTGATAAAAACTAACATCAAATATGGTGTCAGCAGTCGAAGGACTATCTCGTGGCCCAACATAAGGAAGTACAGAGTGACCTCCATCCCAAGAAACACCTTGGTGAAACCCATCAGCCACTCGCCATACCCAGGAAGCAATGAGGGAAGGGGAGATTAATTAACAAGACATCAACCACTCTAGGATATTAAATTATTTGAATCGTGTTTTAATTTTAAAAGTCCAATTGCACTGTGCAGATTTTTATAACCAAAGATGAATGGATAAGCATGCATGTAACACTGGTTGAAATTTAATGCCCTCCTCTGAGGTGAGTTTGGTGCAGGGGGCAATTAATGCCCACTTAAAAGCCTTGCCAGCTGCTGCTGGTATTTACCCAGCAGCAGGCGGAGGAACTCGCCATGCGGAAAGCCCAAAGAGCAACCTCCCTCCTACTGTCACTCAACTGTGGCCTGGATCCCTCAGTGATCCTGGGCCTCAGGTGGGTGCATTACTGGCAGCAACCATTATCTCTCTGCTGGTGCTGCTGAGCAATGCACAGTTGTCAGCCTTTGGCCGCAGCCCTTGTGGGCCGGGATTTGCGACCCAGAGTCCTTGATCCCAGAGAAGGCTCAGTGTTGTCCTGTTAAGTGTTTGATTGTCACTTAATTCTGTGGGCCTTTCCGAAAGTAGGAGACACAGAGCTCTGGGCAGGGCCCCAATCATCTACTTTAGATTCTGCCCACCATCTCTGATACCAATGACATAAATCATGAAAAAAATATATTATTATAACAGGAATGATGTTGAATGATGAGATGAGCAAAAAGTGTATTTAAAATAAAAAATAATATTTTTGAATAAATGAAACAAACCTGAAGAGGATAAAACCCCTTGTCTGATGATTGCATCTAAGGAAGAGACAGCAGATATGTCACTACATATATCTTTTTTCTGATGAATTATTAAATATATCATCAGAGGTCTGATGGAAAACTAATGTAATTGCTATATTTAAGAAGGGGGACAGAACATGTTCAGGGAATTATAGACCAGTCAGCTTACCATCAATTCTAGGAAAAATAATGGAATCTCTAAGAAAGGAGAGAATAGAAGAATATCTAGAAACAAAAAATATAATAGTCAACATGGATTTGCTGACCAACCTTACTGAATTTTTTGAGGAGTTAACAGAGAGAGTAAACAATGGTAATGTAGTAGATGTAACTTATCTGGATTTTCAAAAGGTCCTCAATATGGTGATTAATGAATAAGGTCAGAAAATGCATAGTCAGGGGACAAGTGGCAGAATGGATTGCTAGCTGGCTTCAAGACAGAAAGCAGAGAGTGGAAGTAAAGAGGAGTTAATCAGAGTGGCAGAAGGTGAGAAGTGGTGTTCTACAAGGATTAGTGCTGGGACCACTGCTGTTCACAACTTACATGAATGATTTGGATCTTGTAGTCAAAAACTCTTCTAAATTTGCATATGACATAAATTTGCAGAGGATAGTCAGTACTGAGGACTGCAACAAATTGCAGGTGATATTTATAAACTGGGGAAATAATTGGAAAATGATGTTCAACATAAATAAATGTGAGGTATATTTTCATAGGAAGGAATAGGGAGGACACATTACTTCAAAGGTGCAAGTCTGGGTGGGGTAAAGGAACAAAGGGTTCTCAGAATACAAATACATCAAACACTAAAAGTTGCAACAAAGGATAGCAAGGCCATAAAAAAAGCAAATCAAGCATTTGGCTTTGTTTCTAGAGGGATAGAATTAAAAAGTAGGGAAGTTATCCTAAACCGCTATTGAACTTTGGTTTAACCACACTTGAGGGTATGGTGTGCACTTCTGGTTGCCATATTATAAAATGGATATGGAGGCCCTGGAGAGGATACAGTGAAGATGTATAAGGATGATACCAAGAATACATGGGTATACAAATCAGAAAAGCATAGAAATGCTAGATGTTTTTTCTCTTGGGGGAAAAAAAAGGCTGAGGGGTGACCTAATAGAGATTTTAAAATCATGAAAGGATTTGATAAAGTGGATACAGAGAGAAAGTTTCCTTGCACATAGAAGAGCATAACTAGAGGCCATCAATCTAAGATAGTCACCAAGAAACCCAATAGGGAATTCAGAAGTCACTTTTTCAACCAAAGAATGGTGGAATGTAGAACTCTGCATTTAAAGGGAAGCCAGACAAGTATATAAAGGAGAAAGGAATAGACAATTATAAGGATAGATCCAGATCCAGAGAGGAGGCTTGAGTGGAGCACAAACACTGACATGAACTAGTGGGCCAGATGGCCTGTTTCAATGCCACATACCCTATCTAATCCCATGTAGATATATAATACAACTCTACTCATTCCCAAAGACTTAAAAAAAAGTCTGCCAAATATGTTTTCACAAGGAAAATAGCCTGGGCATGCTGACCCCAAGCAATTATTCACACCTGCAAGTAATTATTGATTGTCTGAAAACCATTCACTTGGTCACTTGGAAGCCTTAGCATCACGGGTATATGATGAGCTGCAGACACTTGTAACCCAAAAACTGCTTGCTCAGTTACACTTGTACAGTAGCTTGGCCTAAATAGCCAAGTGGTTATGGTATTGGGTTTGTAACCCCAAGATCAAGAGTTCAAATCTCACAATGGCAAACTATGAAACAATGTAACTTCATCTGAAACAGATGGAAATGGGTTTGTACTCAAAAGAGTTACACTTGTACAGTGTTTTATAGGTGTTTTTTTTCTTTATGGGGTTACCCTCTTTTTTTTAAATGAGTTCAGCAAACTTTTCTCTTTAACAAATGGTGTGACTTGATGATGATGTGACTGACGCCAGAATATTTAACTGCAACAACATGATGCTGCCTGCACACAATGACATTGTGACAAAGATATTTATTGCTTTTCTGGTCATTTGATAAAGACAGTGTCACTTTACAAAGTTTTTCCATCTCAGGATCACACATAATGAATACGTATAAGAAAGTGGATGGTTGCCAGTGCCTGCACTATTTCCTGTACACTTTTGTGAAGTGCCTTAGGGCATTTTCTATGTTAAGGGTGTGACAAAAAGAAATTGGTGTTGTTGATTAGCTTAGTCATTCAGTGTCAAGTCTGGTATGATTATGTTGAACATTTCAATGGCCCAGTTTGATGCCCATCTCACCATAATATAGAAAGGTGCCTCACAGAGGCGTACAGGCACTGGCAACCCATGTAAGCCTGACCTTTCCCCCATTTGCAGCACTGAGACCATCTATACATTATCTACCCTTGCCTTCCTCAATCTTTCGACAGTGTTTGATATCATTGACCATACCATTTCCCTCCATTGCCTCTCTTCTAGTATGCACCTCTATGGATTGCCCTACCCTTGCTTCATTCTTACCTGTCCAAGGGCAGGAGACAGACCTGCAGTAATGACTTCTCATCTGTCCCTGAATATTGAGTTCCTCGATGAATTTTTGTTGGTCTCTCCTCTTTTCTGCATGAAGCCTCACAATGACTTCACCAACAGACATATTTAAGCTCTAAAACAAAAACAGAATTACCTGGAAAAACTCAGCAGGTCTGGCAGCATCAGTGGAGAAGAAAAGAGTTGACGTTTCGAGTCCTCATGACCCTTCAACAGAACTGGATTTCTTTTTGGTTTTGGATTTCCAGCATCCACAGTTTTTTGTTTTTATCTCTTTATTTAAGTTCTACACCACTTTCAGCAACCATATGATCCCATGTGAAGAAACATTTCCTCCAATTGAGCATTGGGAAGATCAATGTCATTATTTTCAAGCCCTATCATTAAAAACTAATCAGGGTGAAGCACACCAAGCAAAACATTGGCACCACAAACTCCACGTTCTAGCCATTACCATGACCACTTATGCCCATACCTCACTATGTCACTGAATAATTCAATGGATCCTGAAAATAGGACCCAATTGTTATGTTCGAGTAGTCTGTTCTCACTCGCTGCCAAATGTCATACTTGAGTAATAGCCACTGAGTCAAAGTATGGAATCATACCTCAGGAAGGAGAGGCAGAGAGAAAACTTGAGCTATGACAATGCTGAGTTGTAATTTGAATGCTTTTAATTCAATCAAAAACTTTTTGCTACTAACTAAGAAACTGGTCTTCAGTGATTTTCCCTAAGTGCTGTTTGAAGATTGTTCTTGTTACGGTATTATTAATGAATTGCGAGATTACAGGATTGGTCCCCACCTATGGGTTTTACTGAGTACCACTTTTGAACATACATTTAGAGGTGTGTTGATCTGCTACTCATTAAATGCTCCAAATCTTCAAATTGTTGCCAACAATATTTTCAATTTGCCTGGGTGAGTACAGTTCAAACAATGCTCAAGAAACTTGCCACATCAAGGACAAAGCAGCACAGTTGATTGCACTCCACCTTAAATATTCACTCCTTCCATCACTGGCATATCGTGGCAGCAGTGTGTACCATCTACAAAATGTACTGCAACAACTTGCCAAGGCTGCTTTGTCAGCACCTTCCAAACCTACAGTCTCTTCCACCTAGAAAAGCAAGGGCAGCAAGCACATGTGGAGATCATTACCTACAAGTTGCCCTCCAAGTCGTTTATCATCCTGACTTGGGAATATATTGCTGTTTCTTCACTGTTGCTGCAAACTACTCCTTCCCTAACAGCACTGTGGTTGTACCTACACCTTATGGGCTGTAGCAGTTCACCAGCTTCCCCAGGGGAATTAAGGGTGGAATATAAATGCTGGCCTTGCCAGTGACATTCACATCCTGTGAATGAATAAAAAAGAGCAAGAAGTCAAATTTCAGACTAGTTCAGGCAGCATAATATCTGCAAAGTTCCCAACATTCGAAGCATTCAGAGATAAGATTGTTTTTCTTTAGGAACACTTTATTTTCAAAGGGTTTTAAGAATTAAACATTACTTGCCCATTAAGCCCATGTGACCATATCGCAGAACCCATCAGGAGTGGATTCTGTGATTCTGCCTGTGGGTAATGAGAAGCCACCCTGTTCATATTGTGGCAGCAGTTTATACGGTAAGCTGAATCTAATGTAAAGCAATGAATATACACGTGATAGTTTGAATGGCAGGAACAAACCTGTGGAGCAGTGAGTTTAAAACTGCTTCTTTGACCTGTTTCAGTAGGTTGTTATACTGTTCACCCAAACATGATCTTCTGTTTCCACTGCCCCACCCTCATGCTCATATGTCACTTGCTGAACACATCCAGTCTCACTATGTAGCACTCTCCCATGGTATTTGTAAAGTGAATGGAATGCTCATTGCTTTACTGCGTGATCCTTGATTGTCAGTCAAACAACCTTTTTCTCCCACATTTCATTTATTTATAACTAATAAATGAACATATTCAAAGTAAATGAAAAAACAAGTTTATTGCCTCCATGAATTTTTGTCCTTGGATGCAGTAGTGCCCAGGAGATTTCTGAAGACTCCAGGACACTCCCTGAGGGTTGGTAATCCCAATGACAACACTGTTTCTGGACACATCCAAGCAAACCACACTATCTCTCTGGGAGCAGTAACAGCAGGATTGGGGAGCCAAGAGTTTCATCTCTGGTGGCAATTTCTGTATTCAGAAATACTAAAGCAGCACTTGATCTCTCCAAGTTGCCAGCAGAAGTCCAGTAAGGAAATTCAGGAAAACTCAGCCAGTTTGGTGCTAATTTCAGCATTGCGTTTCCCCACCACAAACCAGATGCTAGCTTAGCTGTCCCAGCCTTTGTGACCTACCTCATCGCAGGTTGGAAGTCACTCCCAGAACTTTTGCAACAAGAGAATATGCTGACAGTAATTTTGGGTCAGATGGAGGCATCAGCCTTGCTCAAGGGTGAGGTCTTGGCTCCTTATAGGGAGGGTGAACCTGAAGCATTGGGAGTGACGGAGATAGGAAGGATGGGCTCTCTATAGGTGGGCGTCATTTGCAGGTGCCTTTGCTCTAATATGAGTCAGATACACCCTGTTGTTAGAAAATTGACCCCTTTCCAATTTTATAACGAGAAAGCAAGATATCACTTCAATACTTTATACTGTTTTTAACACTTTAACTGTTTTTTAAAGAGAGTCTCACTTTTAAAAATCAAACAGTTACAAAAAATTATAACTATCTTTATTGTACTTTGGTTTTGTCCTGGCCATTTCCATTTCTTCCTTCCCTTTGAAATTTCCCTCCTTTCCTGCTGGAGTAAGATTCCACTAGTGCGAGCTATGCCATTGTATTCAAATCCATGTCTCATCTGACATCAATTCACATATTTTCTATCGGAAGGTCATATAGCAAATTGATTTTTACACACCGTGGCTCATTGTAATAATCAAACAGCGCCCGCCGCTATATAAAACTGGTATCACAAAGCAATGCATCACTGTACACATTAACTGAACTGCACTGATTCTGTGTGACTAGTCGTACAGGGCAGGATTTTTGAGTCGTCAGGCAGGTGTGATGGAAAACGGTCCGCCGCCCGCGATCAGCCCTCTACCGCAATTTCGCGCTGGCTGGCCAATTGACAGCCAGCCAGTGTGAAAGGCGTGCTGAGAAGCTCAGCGCTATTGGGTTGGGGTTGGAAGGAGGGTGAGCACTAAAGTCTGTGTATGCGCAGGGGAGCGCATAATGAAAGCTCCTTGAAGGCAGAGAGTTGCCTCAGGGAGCTGAAGAATAAAAAACTCTTAAATAAAGATGTGGAAAATGTGAATAAAAGTCCCCACGTAGGACTCACTCAGATGAACATAGACATAATAAAAATTCTGCTGAAACATTTTTATTTTAAAAAAATTAATGTCGGAAACTTCATCCCGCTTGTGGATGAGTTTTCCTCAAAAATGCAAAGGCCACCTGGCCGATTCACCCACCCACCAACAGTAACATTGGACAGTCAGCGAAAAGTAGCACTTAATTAATTGATTAATGGCCTTAATAGGCCTCTTAACTGTGGGGGGCCGTGCTGCCAACCCTTGTGCACGCCCAGCAATCGAAATATCGTGCGCTATTTCACGCCCGATCAGGTCGGGTGCGCACCCACCCATGGGGGTAAAATTCTGCCCATTATGTATGACACAAGTCCTGCTTTGAACATTGGGCACGGCACTTAGTGCTGGGAGGTTTTGCGCTTACTGAGGTAAGGGATGTGCTGCTGGGGGATGAAACTCTCCTCTACTGCAGACATAATGTTGAAATTGAGCAACCCCTGTCCCCAATAACATACCCTTACCTAAATCTCAAGGGCAGACTTGCCCTACCACAACAACAAGGTGCATTTGTTTGCATGTGGCCACCACAGGATTGTACATGTCATTGAAGATCTCTTATAGTCAAAAAATGTAGCATAGTAATCATGTAATTACTTAGCATCTTCTCACCTGAAGGCAGTTCACGCTACGAATGACTTTTGAAGTTCAGCATACTGCGTTGTTTGAGTTAATGCCTTTTATAGGTGTGGACTGTTTTGGTGATATCATGGGTGTGTAAGTAATATAATAAATTTATCATAATGTATAATAACAGAGGACTGAGCCTTTCATCAGTGATATTTATTTATGTAGTGTATCTAGAACCTGCCCATAGTAACAGGCTGGAATAATGCCAGTCCACAGTGTACCAACTCCAAAGGCAAAGTGTGGGATACTGAGTGGCAGGGAGTGGGAACATTTTGAGTTCTGACATGTGCATTGTTACTGACAAGCTCATCAAAAAGTTTAGTGATTAATCCCTTCGCATCTTAAGGCACAGAAGCAAGGGAGAAACACTGAGGCCATGAATGTCGATAACCCCAAAAAATGGTGGTGCAGGGGGGTGGAGGTCGTGATGTGTGATTAACCCGTGTCCATCACTTCTGATGCAGGCGGTTCAGCCTGCTAATTCAAATGATTGTAATGTGCAGCCAGTATTAAGTGCACTGTGGAGCGGCTGCGGCCCTGAGTGGGGGAGACAAAATCATTCAGCCTGTAGAACTTAAAGCTGTCTGCACCTCTTAAGGTGCATTTTGACTAGTGCAGATGCTGGAAATCATTCTAAAAATGACATTGACCTGGAAAAGGCACAAAAATGGCACAAGAGGGCAGAGAGCAGACTCTCAGATTTTCCAATACTGCACTGGAGGCCTTGGTACAGGAGGTGGAGAGGAGTCACAATGTCATTTATTCATAGCAGGCTTTGCAGACAGACTTGGTGAATATAGTGGAATCAGATAACCATGGCAGTCCATGCCAGAAATCTAGCCTGAGAACTTGGATACAGTGCTGCAAGACATTCAACAGCCTCACAAGAATAGTCAAGTTCAGTGAATGGATCGTTAAAATGTTAGCCACCATCAGGTTTGTAGTGGTGGCTCAAATACAGATATTACAGCAGGTTGCTGCAAAATGAAGACAACATGAAAGTAACCAGAATACTGGACATTGACCTGCATGATATGCTGCATATGGTCACACACCAACTGCACATTGAGAGAGTGGAATTGTTTTTTTGTTGTGGTACATCTCAGAGTTGACAAGCCGCACCCGTGAGGATTTATGCATACATTCACTATGAGGAAGCCTGCAATCCATGAAAAGCTGTGTACTTGCTCCATCTGCTTCTCTCTGGCAAGAGAGAATGAAATGTATTCAGCTTTCTTAACATACATAGCCTCAGTAACTTCCCTTTAAGCAACAGTGGATGGCAAACTGAAAATTGTTGCAAATATCACCTGCTTCAACCAGACAGATGTGTAAAAGTTCATGACTTCCACAGCCACTAGCAATGCTATCCTTACCCTGCTCTGAGGCTGCAGTTGTAGCTGCAGCAAGTGGCAGATTTCGGTGAAAGTGGAATGAAATGGAAAGGCCTGATACGCTGATCCTTGCAGAGGTTCAGCTAGGAAAATTGCTTCCTGAACACCCTAAGCACACACGGCCTCCCTCCTCCAGCACAGAAGAAGGCCTTTTGCCCATCGTGTCTGTGCTGGCTCTCTGTAGGCCTGCACATTCTTCCTTTTCAGACAATAGTCCAATACTCTTCTGATTGAACCTGCCTCCATCACATTCTCAGGCACTGCATTCCAGATCCCAACTACTCACTGTGCGAAAACATTTTTCTTCATGCCTCCATTGCTTCTTTTGCCAGTCACCTTAAACCTGTGCCCTTGTACTTTCAATCCTTCCACTAATGCGAACAATTTTTCCCTATCTACTCTGTCCAGGCTCCTTGTGATTTTTTATACCTCCTATCAGATCTCCTCTCAACCTTCTGTTCGCCAAAGAAAACAGTCCCAATCTCTTCAATTTATTTACAAAGTTCCTCATCCCTGGAATGACTTTCATGAATCTTTTCTGCACTCGCTCCTATGCCTTCATATGTTTCTTAAAATGTGATGCCCAGAACTAGACACAATTCTCATTTTAAGACTTTTACTGTAACAAACAAACTAAAATCAATTTGGACCAAACATTACTTAGTTGGCAACCAGTAAACTAAACTACAGAAAGAGCATTTCCTCCATTAACTAATTAGCACAACCAAAAACCCCATACCACATTTACACTTCACACTTTACGCCACACTCTCAGCGGATAGATAGCTTTCCGAGAAAGTCCCAAGTACCTCTAGGTGATTCAACAGATTGTCTTCCCCATGCCCCACCAGGAAGAGTCTTCCAATTTCCTTCTAATATTCCTTTCACTCAATCCTCCTGAGTATAAATGAATTGTTTCCACAGCAAGGCACTCTCTGCTGACTCCTGAGTCTTTAAATCACTACAGGTCTCATCTCTTCCAAAAGGGAATCTGTCCTCACTAGCATTGTGCTAGGTGATTAACACAAAAACAGTCTCTTCCACTGTTTGACACAGCAGCCACTGTTTTTCGTCTTCCCTTCCAGATCTCTCTGACTGGGACTGCATGTCTGTGTATGACATGTCCAGCTGCCTTCTTTTGTGTCAAGGTGTGAAAACTAGCACTTGAGTTTCCTAAGAGTTTATTTATTTCTGTCCCCATGGCAACAAGATCACATGGGCCTATCTCTAGGCAGATTTCAGCATGATTACCATCGTCCATTCCAGGACATTCTGCCTTACTTTAAATTAAAAGAGACAATTTAAAACATAACCGCCTTAGATAGCCTCACCTTGATAACACCCTTTACACTTAAGCAACTTTAAGCAACACTGGAAACCAGCAAGCTCTCCTACATTTGCAGCAAGAGCCAGTAGAAATCAATCAGCAACTAACCTGGAAATAGTTGATAATGCCTTTAAATACACTGGCCCGTTGACCCTTCCTGCTGCTGAATACATGCGCAGCTGTGTGTGTTTAAAAGATGGCATCAGCTGGGGCATTGAGCTCTAAAATGACACTGCTAGCGCTAAATCAGCATTACACTCCCTATGCACATACTGATGCAGTCACCACAAAATGGCATCCACCATGGCTACTAACACGGAGGCCATTTTGGAAGCAAAATGGCATTTATAGCACCATAAAACTGAATGCTACAGAGTTGAACTTCACAGCCTAACTTTTAAGAATGGGCTTTTTGGGGAAGAAAGTTAACTCACTGCCACCTGTTACGTGCCTGAAAAACAGGTTGAAAATTTGGGAAAGGGTCAATACCTTAATTGGTGGAAGGATGGCACCTCAGCCACCTAATTGGTGCTATATTCAGGTGAGCCTGTAAATGGACAAACAAGACACTCATTTGAAACTGGTACAAGACTTCTTTACTATATAAATTTGAGTGTTACATTATTTGTAGGACCCCAGTGCAAAGTTCAGGTACAAATGGGTGAACCTTGTTTCAAGGGACTGCTAGTGGACACTCAAACAAGGTTATCAAAAGATCAGGAGTGCTCCTTTCAAATCCATAAAAATACTCAAGTCGCTGCCAGCCCAAGCTTGCTTCCCTCCACTTGCACCACCCCCCACCCCCACCATCATCCCTGGACCTACCTTTTGACAACTCGGTGTCAGAGCTGTTCATAACTCATAAGGTCATAGGAACATAGGAGCAGGAGTAGGCCATTCAGACCATTGAGCCCGCTCTGCCATTCAATACGATCATGGTTGATCATCCACTTCAATGCCTTTTTCCCACGCTACCCCCCATATCACTTTATGTCATTGGTATTTGGAAATCTGTCAATCTCTGCTTTAAACATGCTCAATGACTAAGCTTCCACAGCCCTCTGGGGTAGAGAATTCCAAAAATTCACAGCCCCCTGAGTACAAAATGTTCTCCTCATCTCGGTCCTAAGTTGCTTCCCCCTTAGTTTGAAATTGCGTCCCCTGGTCCTAGGCTCCCCAACCAGGGGAAACATCTTACCTGCATATACCCTGTCAATTCCTTTAAGTATTTTGTAGGTTTCAATGAGATCACCTCTCATTCTCCCAAATGCTAGAGAATACAGGCACAGTTTCCCCAATCCCTCTTCATAGGACAGTCCTGCCATCCTTGGAAAAGTCTGATGAACCTTTGTTGCACTCCCTCTGTGGAAATATTATCCTTCTGAGGGTGAGCTGACCAAAACTGCACACACTACTCTAGGTGTGGTGTAACCAAGCTTCTATACAACTGAAGCAAAACTTCACGACTCCTGTACTCAAATCCTCTTGTGATAAAGGCTAACATTCCATTAGCCTTCCTAATTGCCTGCCTGCACCTGAATGTTAGCTTTCAGTGACTTATTTACGAGGATACCCAGGTCTCTTCGTACATCTACACTTTCTAATCTCTCACCATCTGTGCATCTGTTCCTCCTACCAAGGTGGATAACCTCATATTTTTCCACATTATATTCCATCTGCCATATTCTTGCCCATTCACCAAGTCTGTGCAAATTCTCTTGAAACCACTTTGCATCTTCCTCACACACACCTAGCTTTGTGTCATTTGCAAAAAGAAATGTCTCAAAGCACTTGACAACTAGATGCAAGGAGAATGGGCAGCAAAGGAAGAGAGGGATGAGGAAGGATAACTAAAAGCATAGTCAGAGAAGTGATTCGTGAGGAAGTTCTCCATGTTTAAGAGAAAGATGAAGAAGCAAAGAGGTTTTTGGGATGGACCTCTAAGGATTAGGGTCAAGGTGCCTAAAGACTGTTCCAGCAATGATGGAGTAAAAAGAGGAGGATAGACTGAAGGTCAGAGTCGAAGGAATTGGAGCATTTAAGAATGAATACAGGGCTGGAGGAGATTGCAAATACATGGTTAGTGTAGTAATTGAAGTATAGTCTTTCCTACTGCCTATCAGGGATCACATGAAAAATTCAAAGACTGTGAATTAAATGCATTGTGGAACAAGGAGGCATTATTGACCAGCAAGGATGTAGGTGAGGTGAGAACAGGCCTTTTGCAGGAATAAGTATATGATATTAATGGCAGGTGAGGATGGGAAGCCATCCAGGAGAATATTAGGCTTGTTGAATCTGGAGCTGGTAAAAGCAGCAGTGGGCTGAGGTAAGCATGGAGGTAGACAATGTTGCCAAGCTGGAAGGAAGCAGTCTTGGCGATGGATAGGGTGTGGAGTTTAAAGCTTAGCTCAGGATTGAATAGGCTACCTAAATGGATTATGTACTCCAGTTTTTAGTGGAACTTGGAGCTATCGCTTTCTGATTCAGAGACAAGAGTGTAGCTGACTGAGGCAAGCTGGCTGTTGAACAATAAACAACAAGTTGAGGTGTGTGATTGGAACAATTATTGTGGTATCTCACAGTTAATAATCTCAGGGAAGATTCTCCCAACCATTGCAGTCAAGAACCTACCCATGAAGCAATCTGGTGTTGAGTAAATGCGGCACAACAGAAATATTCTTTGTTGCAAAACAAATACAGAAGAGGGCAAAACTTGGGTCTGTTTTTATCAGTCTAGCCAAGGTATTTGACAGTATTGAACTTGCTCTGTTTATGATAGTTGCTGGCAGAGTTCTGTTGTCTATATAAAAACAATAACATTGTTTAACAATTGGATGTTTGTCACAGAACTTTCTAATAATAAGCTGGATATTCAATCATCACAGTGAACACTCAAGAAAATATCCAGCTTCTTCAATGATATAAGGAGTTAAATTAACTGTCAATACTTGGTGATGGGGTTGGCAGGGGTGGGGGTGATGTTTGGGGAGTTATGATCCTCATCTTCAGGTGAAAGAATGGAGCAGAGGTAATGGTACTACTTTACTTTCACACCTATGTCTGCCAAAGTTAATTACATTTCCAATTACAATCGTCTTAATATATCAAGCAACTTCTTTTCTGCAAATTTGTCATTTAAATTGGGGATTGTTTTGATGAATTGAACAATTAGATTTACCTCTCCAATTGCATCTTTTGAGATATTTTGGGGACTTTGCACCCACTGCTGGTGAATTAGAAAACAGCAGGAAGATGGCATTTTCTGGGATTGCATAGCTCAGTTTAAGTGCCTTTAAAAGGTACAGTTTTTTATTACAGATAGGAGGAACAGCTAGAACAAAAGTACTTCACCTACATCAGAATTACACAATAAGCAACAGATGCAATGATGTTTACATGACACAGTAACAGCATTTAGAAGAATTACAACAATACATATCAGTGAGAAACACTTAAAGCACTTTTCCTTTTTCCGTCTTGAAGAATTTGCTTTTCTCTTATTCTTGCTGTACTACAATTCCATGAGCACTAGCCATTCTTCAGTATCTTTCTGGGGACAAATGTTCATGGATGAGCCTGGATACTTAAGGGTGAATTTTAACGTGGGGCAGTAGCAAAGTTTGCACCAGTTTCCTCTGTGCCATTTGTCCTGGGGCTTTCTGATGTTCAGCCCAGGCGATTGCATGAAGCAGGTGGGAGCCTCATTATTATGTGTAAATCAGGGTTCTGTATAATACATAGGAGTACGTGACAACTGGATGGTGAAGGGGGGCATTTTAATCCCATCAAAAGGTGGGTCTGACATATTAAAAACATTTAAAATCTCAAACTTGGACCCAATGAGCCACACCTCCAGTTTTAACAGAGGCGAGATGAATGGTGGACAAGCAACCCACTCCCAGGAGGTGAGTTGGACGCTTAATATTTCAATGTCTCAGATTTTATCTCTTTTCCAGGTTTAACTCTGGCTGGCTGTGTTTCTGAGCTCTGGGATAGCTGACAGCTAAAGAGAGGTGAGGATTGTTGCATGGGAGACCTAAGTGCCTTTCCAGTACCACTTGTGGGACAGAAGAGCTTAACTGCTTCCTCCCAGCTTCCTAACTTAACCTGCTTCCCTCCCCTCAATCAGACCCTCCCTTGTGATTGGACTCCCTGCCCCCGTGATCAATCATTTGGAGCGTGAATCCTAATGGTGGCATGGTAATGAAGCCCTGTCCTCAACGGGATTGGGTAATCAATCTGCACACTCTACCCACTGGCTGCCTGTGGGTTATAATCTACCCATTAGTCATTTGATCCCAGGCAGAATCAACAGCGGAGCTAGAACCTCACCTCACCAGGTGGCCAACCATGTGCACCTCCAACAAGGAAGGAGGGAAGGAGAGGTGTTAGATGGTGATCAGTAGAAAAAAAATCCACTTGATTTTCCCCCTTCATTACCTCAGGGATGCTGAGGTCAATTGTAGTATTGACCTAAGTTCAACTGAGTACAGGTCAGCGGTCAAACCTGGGACTTTTAGTATATTCTGGCTTAACCTGCTAAGGCATTGGTGGAGCTAACAAGCATATGACAATAAAAGTAAAGAAAAATTTGCATTGACAAAACACCTTTCAAAACCTCAGGACATCTCAAGGCACTTCATAGCCAGGGAAGTACTTTTGAAGTGTAGTCACTGCTATAGTGTAGGGAACACAGCAGCCAATTTGTGCACAGTGGCAATTTGATAATGACCAGGACACTGGGGTCTTTTAGGCCCACATGAGAGGGTTTCCTTTTAAAGTCCAAAGATGGTACCACCAACAGTGTTGCACTCCCTTAGTGATGAAATTTAGTGTCAGCCTTGATTTTTGTGCTCACACCGTGGAGAAGAACTTGAGCCCACAACCTGGTGACCCAGATTTGAAAGTGTTTCCCGCTGAACAACAGCAAAAAGACATCATTATTCTGGTCAATTCACTGCTGGGTTTGTAAACTATATGTGCGCAATAACATACTGTAATATATCTGTAAAAAGTGTCTTGTAAAATAATGAAATGTTGCCTGAAGAACTGCCTTGCGATCTTCAAAGCTGAAAGTATTGGATCTGTTGCATCTTTCCCAGTTGTTTTGGAAATTGATCTTTGGAACAATCCCAGGATCCTTCCCAAAAGGACCCCCTTTACAAAAAACAAAAAACAAAAACACAAGGTTCAGATAATACTTTGATTGATTTTCTTGCCCAACTCACTCCCCCGTGACAAAAACAGAATTACCTGGAAAAACTCAGCAGGTCTGGCAGCATCGGTGGAGAAGAAAAGAGTTGATGTTTCGAGTCCTCATGACCCTTCAACAGAACTTCGAAGGGTCATGAGGACTCGAAACGTCAACTCTTTTCTTCTCCACCGATGCTGCCAGACCTGCTGAGTTTTTCCAGGTAATTCTGTTTTTGTTTTGGATTTCCAGCATCCGCAGTTTTTTTGTTTTTATCACTCCCCCGTGATCCTCCTTTCCTCTTCCCAACTACCTATGGTCACTAGCCAGACAAAACACACTTGAAGTACATTCAACCTGATGTATCTGTATTTCCAAATTCAGACCAACTGAATGGGCCCAACATTTCTCTAGTGCAGACCTGCCGCTTGGCAGATGTCTGCTCTCAAAATAAGGGTTGGATACCTAACCACTGCTGCAGGCCTGACTAGCCTGTAGTAAACAGTTGCCAGCTGCAGGGCCTTTGGACTTGTCCAAAAATAGCAACCACAAGGCCTCCAGTCCCAAAGATCTTCCTTTGACCAGGCCCCCTGTTCTTGCTTCCTGCTCCTTCTCAAATCCTCTGACCTAAACAGATCTGGGCCTAACGCCTACTGCTTCTGCACACCCTTTCAAATGGGTTCAGGCAGCCTGGTGTTGGAGGATGAAAATGAAGCAGGTGATGATGTTATGTGACTCCCGCCTCAGCCCCACAAAATTAGAATGTTTGTACCTGTCCCAGATGCAAGCACTCTGTAGCCCCTAGAGGAAAGTCCCAGAGCAACATGAAGCTTTCGGAGACCTGTATCATACAAAACCTGACCCCTTTTTCTCTGCTTTATATCTGGGAATTGAGTGTTCCCTGGGCACAAATCAGAGGTGAGTCAGCAAGCATGAAATTTTGGGAACACTGGCCAATTGGGTGTGATTGGCACTAACTGAAATTGTGACCACAGACAAGGTGTTGCATAATTATTCTGCTTCCAAAGCCAGAATATTGATGCAGCCTGCTTTGCAAAGCCAAAGTGATGAATGCAGGTCTCTTCAGGCATGTCCAAGTATGTGTGCCTGTGTCTGAGTGCTTGATTCTTGGGTGATGCCAAATAGGTTCCAGATACTGGCGAGAACTGTACCTGGCTTTCTTCCCACAACCTGAACTCTTCATTCCCCTTCAGGTCAGTGACAGCCCAAGGCAAGCCTGATGGGATATTCATGCTGAGCATGTCAGGAGTGGGCAACTATATGAAGCTACAGGTCTGTAAAAAAGAAGGCCTGCATTGCAAAAATTCATTAACAGCAAAACAAAAGTGTGCAAGACCAATAATGCAGCAAATGCAGCTAAAGCTAATCACCAAATATATGTCAGTGCCATTTTAGGATTCCAAGTTCCAAGCGAGAGTTAAGAAGTAGTTGAATGTACAGGCGTTTGATGTTCCAAGAGTGAGGTGGCCTCAAAACACAGGAGACATGAAAGTCAATTGCATAGCCCTGCTCTGCTTTCTGGGATCATGCAACCTCTGAAGCAGCACCCCCCTGATGAAAGCTTAACCCAGCTGATACAATGCCAGGATCTCAAACTTTGGCAACATTCGTCCTGGCCATGTATTCTTCCAACTCTGCAAAGATCGATCATGAGGCTGCAGGTGGTGCCACACACTAGCATTCTTTAAAGGGACAAGCACCAAAAATTGTAGGCAAAGTCATTTCTGGCAATTTTTTTTGAGTGCAAAATGTCTGAAGGTACTCTGGAGTGTTTCTGGAGATCTCTTGTGTTGAATTTCTGGATTTGCTGGAAAGAGTTTCTGCCCCCTCACAGTGAGGGTAGAGGAGTAGCTACCCTGTCCACACAAAGGCTGCAACAGGTAAGGGGGCAGCAGCAGCACTGCCTTTGGGTCTGCAGTATGACCAGGAGACAGAGCAGAGGCTGTGGTGAGGGCAAACCCCGCACAATGCCCTATACCAGCTTGGAGTCATGCTCTTCCAGGCTCCTTCACCCAGACATGACATTGTCTAAGGACCCACAAGAACATATCAAAATTAAGAGCAGAATTAGGCATTTGGCCCATTGAATCTGCTCCACCATTCGATAAGATCATGGCTGACATGTCCCCCATAACCCTTGACTCCTTTGGTGATCAAAAATCTATCTACGTCTGACAGGGCAGTTGTTGCATCCAGCATCTCGCGGTGTATGCCCCTCAACATTCTCCTGCGTGCCACCCAAGTCGAGGTCCTGTGCAGCAGAACTCATCTGTGATCTCACCGTGATAAACAAAGCATCCTTTCCCCCTGGCCTGGTTACAGTCCACTTGTGTCCTATTGACACACCACATGCTGATCCCAACTCTGTACAGCATCCAAATTACATGCAGATCAAGTGACAGTGTTTGTTCATCAGTGCTGTACTGTTTCCCGCTGTCCTCTTTGTGGGCATGCTGTGGCTGGGCAGGCAACAGCTCTTGTCTAAAAGCAGGAAATCAGGAGGGGAAGGTTGAGTTGAGGGAAGAGGTGTTGGGTGTAAAGTAAGAGATCCATGGTAACACCATCTCACAGGTTGCTTATCCTGCCAGATAGCAGGATTAGGGTGTTGAAAGAACATAACGCAGAAACATAATGTCATCCTCAAGGTTCTCACTGACCCCATTGATGCAACCCGATGATGCCAAGAACCATGTAGGGTTCTGGAGATCCAGGCATTCTCATCCCACCCTGGTCTTTCTCTACTCCATTCTATTTTGTGCCACCTTGTCCTGCAAGAGAGTGGGAAGAATGTCAGGAATTGTGTAGCTCTGTGTTTAGGTGATGTGGCTGCCATAGTTGAATAGTTCAGGGATGGGGAGGCAGCAAGGGGTGGGTGTGAGGCTGGCAGCATTGGTAGGTGTGTGAAGATGGGAAGGTGTATTTGGATGTTAGGCATGACTACTGAGTGCCGGGGAGTGCTTTGGATGATTGATAGGTGTGTGATGCATTGAGATTGGTGGTTTTGGTGGGTACGAGATGTCAGGTGAAGATGCATTCAATGACATTGACCACCTACATGAGGTCATTAGACTTCTTATAGCTGCTGCCAGGTCCTCAAGTATAGATGCCAGTGATTGACATCCATGGCCACCTGCTGCCAGTTGTTTCCGAGGGTGGTCCTTGATGGTATCCCAGGCACCCCCAGATCCATGGCATCTCACCTCCTGTCCACCTCCACACTTCTGCCTCCTGTGCTGCCTCAGTCAGCCTGTGACCCTCTTTCTTTACAGGTGTTCAATTAGCCATCATTTAACTTGCAATAATATTCTTCAGTGCAGTTTCCCTTTAAAAGGGCAGCTTCCCTTTAAGAAGCATAAGCTGGCTGCACCACAAGATTCTGAACAATGCTACTCAGCCCCCTGCTGATCGTAGAGTCTACCGACAGTGTTACATCAAAGGCAATAGAGTGGCACCTGCTTGGCATGATGCTGCAAACGTAGGTGAGGGGAGGGGGGTGCAATGCAGCAAATTCATGTGCTGCCCACCTCAGTCTGAATGGGTGTGGGCAGGTCATCAGTCGATAATAGTAGAATTGAAGCCTATGGAATTAAAAGGGCAGTGGCTGCATGGATATAAAACTGTCTAAGGAACAGAATGCAGAGAGTATTGGTGAATGGTTGTTTTTCAGACTAGAGTGAAATGTTCAGTGGTGCCCCTTGTATAGTATGGACTTTGGTATACAGGGCATAATTTAAAATTTTCCAGATGACACAAAACTTGGGAATGCAATAAACAGTGAGGAAGATAGTAACAGACTTCAGGAACACATAGATTGGTGAATTGGCAGACTCATGAGAGATTAAATTTAATGCAGAGAAGTGTGGAGTGAATGAGGAGAGGCAATATAAGCTAAAAGGTGCAACTTCAAATGGGGGTGCAGGCACAGAGAGACCTTAGGGTATATTCGCAAGTCTTTGAAAGGTACAGGACAAGTTGAGAAGTCTGTTAAAAAGACATATGTGATCCTTGATTTTATAAATAGAGGCATAGAGTGCAAATGCAAGGAAGTTATGGTGAGCTTTTATAAAATACTAGTTAGGCCTCAGTTGGAGTATTGTGGCCAATTGTGGGCTCCTCGCTTTCGAGAGACTGCAAAGGAGAATGGTACAGAAATGAAGAACTTCAGTTACACTGAAAGACTACAGAAACAAGGGTTGTTTCTCCTTACATCAGAGAAGTTTAAGGAGGGATTTAATAGAGGTGTTTAAAATCATGAAGGGTTTTGATAGAGTAAATAAGGAGATACTGTTTTTGATGGTGAAATGGTTGGTTACCAGGGGACACAGATTTAAGGTTATTGGCAAAGTAACCAAAGGTCATCTCAGAACACTCTTTTTACAAAGTGCATCATTATAATCTGGAATGCACTGCCTTAAAGGGTGGTGGAAGGAAATTAAATAATAACTTTCAAGAGGGCATTGGATAGATAATTGTAGGGACAAAGGTTTACTGGTCTATGGAGAAAGAGTAGTGAAGTGGGAAGAACTAGGTAGGCCCTTTCAAAGAGTCAAAACAGACACAATAGAACTAATAGTCTCTTTCCGTATTGTATCATTTGCTGCTCCTATGAATTGTAAGAATTTAATGGTCTATTTTTCTCTCTCATGGTTTGCAGATGTATCGCCAGGTGATGGCGCTATAACATTGCAGTGGCATCAAAAGTGCTGTATGGGCCTGGGCTTCTTATTTATGTTGAACGTGTTTTTAACAGAATAATTGATGTGGATGAGAGAGAGAATAAACCTCTTTATCTTCTTTGAAGCAGAGTGAGATTATCTGTATTCCAAACCTTCTCATTACTTTCCTCATTTAAGATAAAATGAAGGATTTGGCACCATTTAATTGAATCTTGAAGCTGCGCACCACCTTTCTCATTTCCTATGAAACTGTTCCAGAGTCCTTGGAAGTGATTTTCCAGAGAAAGAGTACTGTTTTAGTGAAAATATGTTGGAAATTATTACATGTACCATGATCTTCATCAACATTGTCTTTCTGTATGTGAAGAAAATGCCTGTTAGGACAATACTGCCAAAAAAAAATCTTGATATAGAAAAGGTCCTGCAGCACTCTACTCACTGACCTTATTTTAAACCTTTGTAGCTTTTTTACTTTTTTCATTAAGAAATTGCAATGTCCTACACAATGTACAATTGAATAGTAGCAAAAACAGATGGGTGTGGCTTCCTTGCCAGAGCAATTTTAATAGAATGTAGTGAACCACACAATGGACTTGGTGACTTGCCAAATGTAAAACCAAACTTTAGTGCAGGGGACATAATTCACTCACCCATAGGACTGAATCACTGTGTTTTATTTATCATTAAACCACTGAGTTTCACTGCATATTATCATTACATTTCACGTTGAATTAATTACTTGTTTTTATATTTTGTACATATATATATATATATATATATATATAGGCTAGACTAGTTTATATATGGAATAATGGGGGACACCCAGAGTGGGATACAGGCTGGGATCTGATTTGGATGATTCAGATGTAGGGTAAAGAATGCAGGAGAAAGTTACAGGCTGGACTTTAATCAAGCAGTTGAGACGGTTTACACATAAAATAACAGGTATCTGAGAGTGAGTTACAGGCTGGAATTTATTGAAGGAATTTAGATGGTTATGGATGGAATACTCGACATCTGTGAGTTTTTTTAATTCATTCACGGGATGTGGGCTTTGCTGGCCAGGCCAGCATTTATTGCCCATCCCTAGTTGCCTTTGAGAAGGTGGTGATGAGCTGCCTTCTTGAACCACTGCAGTCCATGTGGTGTAGGTACACCCACAGTGCTGTTAGGAAGAGTGTTCCAGGATTTTGACCCAGCGACAGTGAAGGAACATCAATATATTTCCAAGTCAGGATGGTGAGTGACTTGGAGGTGAACTTCCGGGCGGTGGTGTTTCCATCTATCTGCAGCCCTTGTCCTTCCAGATGGGAGTGGTCGTGGGTTTGGAAGGTGCTGTCGAAGGAGCCTTGGTGAATTCCTGCAGTGCATCTTGTAGATGGTACACACTGTTGCTACTGTGTGTCAGTGGTGGAGGGAGTGAATGTTTCTGGATGTGGTGCCAATCAAGTGGACTACTTTGTCCTGGATGCTGTCAAGCTTCTTGAGTGTTGTTGGAGCTGCACTCATCCAGGCAAGCAGGGAATATTCCATCCCACTCCTGACTTGTGCCTTGTAGATGGTGGACAGACTTTGGGGAGTCAGGAGGTGAGTTACTCGTCGCAAGATTCCTAGCCTCTGACCTGCTCTTGTAGCCACAGTATTTATATGGCTAGTCCAGTTCAGTTTCTGGTCAATGGTAACACCCAGGATGTTGATAGTGGGGGATTCAGTGACGTTAATGCCATTGAACATCAAGGGGCAATGGTTGGATTCTCTCTTGTTGGAGATGGTCATTGACTGGCACTTGTGTGGCACGAATGTTACTTGCCACTTGTCAGCCCAAGCCTGGATATTGTCTAGGTCTTGCTGCATTTGGATATGGACTGCTTCAGTATCTGAGCTGTTGCAAATTGTGCTGAACATTGTGCAATCATCAGTGAACATCCGCACTTCTGACCTTATGGTGGAAGGAAGGTCATTGATGGAGCAGTTGAAGATGGTTGGGCTGAGGACACAACCCTGAGGAACTCCTGCAGTGATGTCCTGGAGTTGAGATGACTGACCTCCAACAACCACAACTATCTTCTTTTATGTTAGGTATGACTCCAACCAGCGTAGAGTTCTCCCTGTGATTCCCATTGACTCCGGTTTTGCTTCTACTCCTTGATGCCACACTCGGTCAAATAGCTGCCTTGATCTCAACAACAGTCACTCTCACCTCACCAGTGAGGTATAGGCTGAGAAATCGACAGAGTTTAAATATAAAATGATAGAATGAAGAGTGAGGTTTAAATCTAGGGAAAATGTTCAGATAATAACAAAAACTTGCAGTTAAATAGTGCCTTTAACAAAAAAAAAATCCCCAAGTATTTCAGACAAAATCAGACAAAAATTGAATCAAGACAGAGGGAGATATTAGGGTGGAATGAATAAAAGCTTGGTCGAAGCCCTGGAATTTAAGGAGGGTTTTAAAGGAGGAGAGAAGGGTATAGAGGCACACCGAGCAAATACCTGAGTTTAGGGGTTTAGACAAGTGAAGGCACTGCAATCAAAAATGGGGGCAAAGTGATTTTGGAATACATAAGAAGCCAAATTTGAGCCTGGAGATAACAGAGGCATGGAAGAGGGTTTCAGTTGGAAGTCAACATTTACTGGTTAATGTGGCTGACAGGTTGGGTTGGCACATGTGGAAGGAGTGAATAATATATTGACACTAGGAAAACCAGTGTCATCTTTATAAATCAACTTAAAAAATGCATTTAAAGCTTTTCCTTTTCTGCAAAGTTTACATTTAAATAAGGTGAATGACATCATCAGACAAGGTTGCGCCTCAAAAGAACAATCAGCTGCCTGATATTGAGCAACTATAATAAACTGATCAAAGTAGTCAGGTGCAACTGAGGAGGCAGACAGAAGCTGTTGGTGAAATTTCTTCAGAAGAAGCAAAGCAAAGCCTCAAGTAGAAGGGGGAGAGAGAGAAAGAGAGAGAAAAGGACAGAAAGGATAAGGGATTAGGAAGCAGATGGGCAGGGGCTGGGTGGAAATAGATGATTTTGTAACAGTGGAAGTTTGTGGTCTTTGTGATGGAGATAATGGAATCGGAAACTCAACTCAGGAGTCAACTGGGACACGAGGCTGTGGACTGTCTGGTTCAGCCTAAAACCATGTCCAGGGACAAGGGTAGAATTAGTTGGAAAGACCATGTCTTCACTCTTCCCATCATTTAGCTTGAGGCAATTATGGTTCATCAAGGACTTTTAATCAACAGTCTGACAGCACAGAGAGTTAGGACTGGGTGCTGTTAGCGTCCATGTGGAACCTGACCCCATGTCTTCAGGTGATTATGATGAGCAACATGTAGATGAGGAAAAGCAGGATTAAATAGGGAATATTGAGTGCTTGAGAGTGAGTTTCAGGCTGGTGGTTTTCAGTTGTTTTCCATAAAAGGTAGATTTTTTTCCAGTATACTTCAACCATCACCTGTGTATATCAGAACATCACATGCAATGCACCCTTGATTTTCCAATGTGCATTTATGCTGAGTAAGGTTTCTCATTGCCAGTATTGAGTAAAGGATTCCTGTGTGAATTACCAGTTGAAATATCATCAGTGGGATCAGATCATTTACATGTTGAACAATGAACACCTAGGAGTTATTTGCAGGCTGGGATGTAATAAATATATTCAAATAGTTTCTATATGGAATAATTAACTGGGAATGAGCTATAGGCTGTAATCTAATTGAATCTTTCCAATGGTTTCTGCAGCAAAGCCTACAAGTTGACAGGAGATTATCCAAAAACAGACATATCAGTGGTGGGATTGTCAGGTGGGTGAAAGAGGGAAACCAAGAAAAGGGCAAAAAGAAGTACAGGTTTTGGGTAATCCACATTAACTCATAATTGACAGCTAGGGCCTGCACATGAACCATAATAATTTTGTAAGATTCTGGAGGGCTGCCGTTAGTTAGATTATTAGTTAGTACTTTCAGGAGAAAAGGGGGAGTAAAAAGGAAATGAAAGTATACAGATATTTGAACTCAATGTGATAATATTATACTAGGCCCTAAGCTCTGGAATTCCTTCCCTAAATCCTTTCTACCTTTATGTCCTCCTTGAAGGCACTCCTTAAAACATACCTGTTACAATATGTTGATTATTTTCCTATTCTATGTGGAAATCAAGTACAATTTTGTCCCACAGGACTGTATTTTTATTACAATGAAATGTAATGATTTTGCACCTTGTCCTGTTGATCGCTTCATCTCCTATCCAAAAATTGTCTTTTTTGTTTTTCTTGGTTTCTCTCCTTCAACCCCATTGCTGATAAATCTACCTGGATTGTGTGTTTATATCTCTGGACCCACAATCGTCTGACTCAGAGGTGACAATGCTTCAGCATAGCTGACACCTTGGAGAGCAGCCCTTATCCCATAATGCCATATTACTCAGTACCGGCACATGTTAGGACAGCCTCTCATATATATATATATATATATATATATATTTGTGTGTGTGTGTGTGTGTGTGTGTGTGTGATATTGTTTGCCAGTCTTCCCACCAAGTAAATATAAGGGGGTGCTGGCCTAATAAGTCAGTGCTTTAAAAAAGCACGATGCTGAGCCTTCAGTGTAGCATGAACTTTAATTTTGGTTCTTGATGATGCCATTTCTTCGAAGCAGTAACATCTAGTCTGTTACACCCATCGTGTATCACTTATTTCAATTCGCCCACCAAATGAATCTATGTGAAGTAAAGCCCAGCTGCGTATTTGAAGACTGAGATTGTTATAAAGGAATGACTTGTTACCTATGAATAGTGAATCTGAATGTGCTCCGTGTGCGTTTTCATAGCGTGGGGCAGACTCCGGTATTGCAAAAACGATCGGAATGCGATGTGGTCTCTGGCATTTACAGAACTATTATCAAAACTTTATCAAAGCATTTTCCATCAAACCAGTGCTGTTGTAAAACAGCAGTCACTCAGGGCCAAATTCATAATTTTAGAAATGGCTTATTCCATATTCGGTGCTCTGAATTCTTGGAGCGAAGAGATTTTTTTTAAAAAATGATAGCCTACACGAGTCGCCCCCACACTGCATGAATAAAATATTTTTGCGTTTTTATTAATGAATGACTGAACACTTCTCTTTGTATGCGTACGATCATGTTTCATGCTCATTTAAAATGTTTAAATCTCTGCAACATCTTTGAACAGTGTATGAGATTGTTGTACTTAAAGGCGTACACCCACATCTCGCCATTCGTTCTGTCTGGCTAGTTTAACCAGGGTGCTGCTACTTTCACTGAACCCTGATGATGCCGTTAGTCGTCATGAGGAACCAGACAGAAGATTATCTGTCTAAAGCCTCAATCCCATCCCTGGCAGGATTCGACTCACTGCCGATGACAAAACTAGGGGTATGAGCAAACATCTAGCTTCCAAAAATAAATTACATTTCAAAAGTAATCCAAAGACTAGAGAAAGTCGTATTTAATGTTAAAAGGAATCTTTAATCCGTATTGGTCTACTCCCACCTGGAGCCGTTATATTCGACTTTTGAGTTTACAGTGTTGTGTGAATCACGGGACCTTTTGAGATTGGGAAAATATTTCCATGTCTGCGAGTGTATTTTCTTTGGAGAGGGTTGGGGGTCATGGTCTGTTTATTAATAGGGAGTAGCCAGGTATTTTTAGAGCAATTACTATACATTGCAAAGCTGCTGAGTGACAACTTGAACTTTGTTACAAGAACGCTGAGACATTGTGGTTTTACATGACACATTGCGTAAGCAACGATTCCACTGTATTTGAACTGAAGTCTATGGACTAGTAATGAAGTCTGCCCAAGCAAGCGTGTGCGGTCAGTTTGCCTTTATGTGAATTAAATAATCTGTCTGAAGCTGCTGTCTCTAGACCCCACTGGGTCAGATCTGTTATTAACAATATTCCGCGTCGCTTCACATGTTATTATCTTTCGAAAAAAAACTGGGAGGGGGATTCGCTGGGTTACTTGAAGTGATTTTTAACAACATATGCAAATTTCCAAATCATTCTTTATTCCCGGATTCTGCGGAGTTGTTGGGAATATTGCATCAGGCAATGTGGTTGCATTTGTGTGCTGGCGAAGGTGGGGTTTGATTCGGTGTAAATTGCCTTCCGGATACAGGGCAGAGACTCAATTACAGCGGGGAGTGGGGGTGAGGGGACTGGAGGGGAGAGCGTCTTTTCTCATCGACACCCAAAAGCCACATCACAGCAAACGTGTTTTTTTTAAAGACTTTTTTTTTATATATGAAAGGTTCCTAAACACACACAGGTCTGCGTTTAGTTTCTTTCCGGCCCGAACAACGGTGAGAAACTGCCGCCTCCACATGGAACAGACAACGGCGATGGCTAATCTGTCGTGGGGTGTGAAGGCAGCGGTTCCTGGTGGGGTTGAAGGGAGTTTCGCCATGGAAGGTGGTAGGTTTGTGAGAAATTCGTCAGCTAATGGGACTGAATGTTGTCCGTTTTCCCAGCGGGAAGATGCGGGGTTGTAAACAACCCCTAAAAAGTTTGTTGACAAAGTCACTACGCGAAAGGATGAAGAAAAGGACCGCAGCAGCTGAATGTGTGCAACATCTTAAAAAAAAGTTGGAACAGTATTCATGTAGGACAGAGGAACGTGTTTTCCAAATCTGTTTACTTTAGCTGAAGGCCTATTTGCATATCAATCAGACCCCACAGGAATAAAGTATTGTTTTGTCTGCCGAAACTAAAACTTAAGTAGAAACCTTAAATATGTTTTTATTAGCCCTGGAACTCGTAAACATTCTTTAAAAGTCCACGATGGATTAAAAGCACCTAGGCGGGCTCCACCCAATTCACAACGGGGTAATGTAAGGGTTAAATAAATTCCTGCACGTTATAATACATTACCAAGTAATATTTTGGAGAGCACATTCAATATATACAAGAGTAAAGTGGGCATAGATTTTTACGTGTTTTACAACCAGATTGTTGCAAGGCAAAAAGCGACACAGTCGCACATACAATCCCTTTTAGTTGGTTTGATAACCTGGTTTGCAGCTGCGAAGTTGTTATTGTTTCTGGTGTGTAGTGATAGAGGTTTAAAAGGCCGGTGTGTGTGCCTTTGCACATTGTCCACACTCAGCAAGTCTTTGCTAGAGTATAGTAGTAGATCCTGGCGTAAACAAAGAGAGTGCGCGGGTTGCCAATCAAACCCACCCCCTGCTGATTGAAGGGCATTCGGGCCAATCCACGAGACGGAGATGATAGCGGAGGAGCCAATCAAGAATCAGGAGTTAGGGAGGCGCTGCTGGTGGTGAATGAAGTTATTGGGCAATGAGGGGGGACGAGGGCGGGACCTGGGTATGCTGATGGCCAACCCTCCCGGGCTGGTTAAATAGCATCGAGGAGGTGCTGCAGAGAAACATCGCAAACGCGGCAGTGTGGCAGTCAGAGCGCTATCCCTCTCCTCCTGTTAAAAAAAACCCTGCCCCAGGGCTGTGCTTCTTGTTGCATTCACTGTATCAGCAACCACTCCCTACTGTTTGCAGTAGGAGCCCCGCTTCCCCCTCCACTCCCCCTTCTTACTGCCGCTGCTGCTTTTTTCTCCGCTCTTGGCATTTCTAAGCGAAGCGCAATGTCCAGCGTGCAGCAGCTCTCCATCGGCTGCCTGGAGAGGATGGCGGCCAGGAGAACCTACCCTCTCCACGCCAGGACGGCCGTGTGCAGGAGCCTCTTCGGACCCATCGACCACGACGAGCTGCGCCGGGAGACCAAGAGCAAACTGCGGGAGATCAGCGAGAGGGACCGGAGGAAGTGGAACTTCAACTTCGCCACCGACACCCCGCTGCAGGGAGGGGAGTACGAGTGGGAAGAAGGCGAGGACGCGCCCGCTTTCTACCGGGAGAGCATCCAGAGGGGAAAGGTCCGACTGCAGTGCCCGGCTCCAGAGTCCTGTAACTCGGACACCAACAGCAGCGATTCCGCCGGCCTGGAGAGCAGGGACTCGCCCGACATGGTCGACCGATTGTTAGGACTGGAAAGCAACGAGACGAACCAGGAAAACCGATCGGATAACTTGCACTCAGGAATTAAAGCAGCCAGAGGGTCGTCTTACTTGCGCAAAAGGGGATCCACGGCACGCATCACAGGTGGGGAGACAGTCCGACCTGGAACCGTGTTCGCCTGTGTTCGCTTTTTTTTTAAAAAAGAACCTTTTATTTGTGCGTGTGTTTTTGTTTGGTTGCAATGGGCTACGATTGCAAACTGTCCTGGTGCTTGGTAATGAAGGGTTGAATTGTTTTGGTGTGTAGTAGCGGTCTCTTCCTCTGAGAAACGCTTGCACAGCAACTTTCTGCCTTGAGGGGGAAAAACAAGAGAGCAGCGTTTACAATGCGACCTAACAGCCAGATTGTTCCAGAAAATATTTTGCTCTCCTCAACGTTTTCAGGCGTTGCCCCCCCCCCCCCCCCCGTATTCCCTCCTTTAAATACGTTTAAGTAGACATTCATTATTTTGCCGGGTTTGAATAATTGTAATGGCGAAAGAGTTAAAGGTCCTTTTTTAAATATATATATTGTGAACAGATTTTTTCGTCAAGCGAAAGAAGACGATCGTATCTAAAGTTTCCAGTGAGAACGGGTCTTTTTCTGGGATGCCGGGGGAACAGGCTGCACGCAAGAGAATACGATAAAAAAAGGGGGAGAACCCAGAAGGACAAAACAAAAGTGAGTAGTTCGCACGGTTACAGGACTGGAAGTCATGAATTGGGAGGAAAAACAACGGCTGTGTTCGAGCATGAGTAATGGCTTATAGTAGGTCCTGTAGTAAACAATTCGCTCCGTCTTTTACGTCAGGGTTTTGGGCGAGGTTTGAGCTGTCATTGTCCCGTGACTAATATTTGCAGAACTGAAGCAAACCGAGCAGATTAGTGACCAGCAGCTCCAACTCTCATCGCCAGCATCTGTTTTCTTTTAAACCACTTTTTGGGAGCCGCTCACCGCTCCCGAGTGTGTTAATGTGGGGAGGCTAGGGCTTTAGAAAGTGGTCTTAGCAGCGAGCTGCCTTACCTGGTCATCACTTGTGGATTAGGTTCTGACTTTTTGAATTTGTAACCTGAGTCGCAATCCGTGACATTCAGGATTTTACAAACTTTTTTGTTCTCTCTCAAGCTGTTGTTAATATCTCCTAGGGTCACGGTGACGTCAGCCGGGGTGGGGTGGGGGAGGGGTGGATGCCGACGTCACGGTGTGGGCAGATTGAGCTGACTCACCGCTGGTGAGGGCAGATCTGATTTAGTGATGTTGTTAACAAATAATATTATCTACTTGAGGATCCGTCAACTAATGCTGTTCTTTTCCCCCGCCTCACCTCAATCTTGTAGATATTTGCACTCCACTCTTAATTTTGGTTACTGAAAGAAGTGGCTGACAGCGACGATCACCATCTTGACTACTGCTAAGGCTGAGCAAAAGAAAGGACACTGATCCGAAATTCAGAAGAACGAAGGATTGACCGTCTTTCGAATATATGAAATGAACACACAGTACATGTAGCAAACCAACTCCAGTGGTGGAAGAACCACTGCAGCAGTGTTAAGGAGCACAGCGTGCAATGTAAACCTATCCAGTTGCATTGTGTATCTACACTGGCCAAACGTGTAATGATTCACAATGGGTATATTACGGGCAAAAATAAGTTCTAAATAGTGCTCTGCTGATATCTCTCAGTACAACTTGAGATGTATATTTGTAAAATACAAAAGCTTATACTAACTTATATTTCCTATTTATGTTAAAAATGGTTTTGACCAGTTGTGGCACCCGATGAGCTCCCTTTGTTGTGGAACAAAAGGGCACTCTTGACTTGCTTTATTTACAAAATATGTAAATATGTTTTTTTATTTTTGTAGTTTGTGTCTTGCGTTCACATGTTTGTAGCTGAAATGTTTAGGTTACTTGAAGGTGAGCATAGGGTCCCATTTTGTTTATTTTTTGTTTCTGAGCCATTCATGTGCCACTGCCACTTTTCGTGTGTTGGTAAAATTTGGAAAGACAAAAATTGCATTTCTTGTTTCCGCTGAATAAATGGATACCATTTAATTATATAAAGTTGTCAGTCTCTTTTATCTCCTGTGCTGATTCTGAATGGTCTGTGACACGATTAAATTATGCATGGTCGTGTGTGGAAACTTTCAAAATCTCAAACCGCTTTCCGACTCCATCGATTGCCTCATGGTGGGTGTGTTCTGATTGAATGCTGAGGTATTAGTTGATGTGTTACAAATGCTGTCCTCCGTCCTCCCTCTGCACAAATCGTATAATCTTTAACAACTCATTGCGCAATGTGAAGTACTGGACTTACGCTATTTGGCTACCGAAGTAAGCTAAATATAGCAAAAGAAAACATTTGGCAGTCGATGGTGTGAATAGTATTTTTTTGAAAGGAGTCTTTTTAAAAAGTGGTCAAGCATTTGAAGCTGGAGCCCAAATGAACTCGGTTATACCTCCAGAAACATGACAAATAATAGAACAATCTCCCTCAATCAGCCCGGCTGACTCACGGGTCACACGCCTGCCCAGTGATTCACCAATCCTCACACTAAATCTGCACTGACTTTTAAACACCTGCTCCCATTCGCTACGAGGCAAAAGCTGGCCGATTTCCCGCCTTCTTCATTTAATTCCCCAACAATAACACATAAGGTGGGGGGGGGGGGGTGAGCTTTGAGAGTGATGGCCTCTGTAACTTTCTCTTACTCGAATCAGGAAGGCAGCGCCTCCATTGTCCCTCAGTGGATTAGTTAAGAAACATGTGTCCCAGAGAGAATGCCCGGCAGTAAGTTATTCATTTTAATGTAATTCAGGAACTGTTCACGAAGGAAATAACATTCAAATTCCGTTCAATGTGCTGTTTGAATGGATTGAATAGAATCAATATTCAGTCCTTTTAAAATTACAACGACTTCTCTTTCTGACTCGTATATGTTGGGGGAGGGGTTGTTTTCTGTCCAGTTGTCATTAGTACAAAATAACAGATTGGCTTTCATCAGCCAATGTTAAACGCACGACACAATCTAATCACCTGGAAGCCATGATTTAGTTTTGGGGAGTGGATAGGGAGAAGGGAGGGGTCATACTACTAATTAAAATATTTTAAGTCTCCAGCCCCCAAGCATTGGAAAGGGGTTCTCGCTTTTAATCACCAGCTCATTATATAGCGGGGATTGCAGCCAGTCTCTTGATTTCTGGTCTTGGCTTAATCCTTGTCCGCCTGAGGCGGGCATCGTGTGCAGGACTAGGGAACGGAAGCATACAAAAGATTGGCTAATTCTGTTATCCAGAACTGCATTTAGTTTAATAAAGAAACACAGCATCTGACGGATGAGATTTGCCGAGCTGAGGGTTTCCCCGTACGGGCTGTAATTGACTCTGCGAATCTGTGAAACAGAAAGTGTAAATTCGAAGAGTCACGCAGTTTCTGTAAATCTCCAGCCCTGCGGTTCATATTTCTGCGTAAAACCACCTTCCCATGTCAGTATTTCACTGTCAGAAGATGCAAGGAGAGCTCAAACATGTATGTAGTCTATAAGTCTTAACCACAAATCAACGCCCCCTAAACTCAATGGTAATAGGAAAAGTAACATTAATACTATGGAATTGGCAGGCTGAAATTAAAACAGAAAATACGGGACAACAGTCAGCAGGTCAGGTAGCATTAGAATGGAAGTCGATACCCAAACAATAAACGGTTTGCCAATTTTGATATTACTGACATTGAATGACAGAATTATTGCCTGTCTCCTCGATTGTTTGAGCGACTGAAACATGCACAATACAGAGAGTGTTAGCAATATCATTTTTATTTCCCGAGGAGGAGGGGGTAGCGAGGTTGGGCTTTGTACTTCAGTGACCATGTTAAACAATATTAACAATGGAGTCAGGAAAGGCAGCTGTATGGAGCCCGATTTAAAGGCTCTCTCCTGTTAGAATGGAAGCAGGTGTCTTACGCACCATTGTGTAAGCAGCCTGCAACTAAAATAGCCTCCTCGAAATCACAATGACTCTATCATACTGTGCCCTGCCCAAAATATATGAATTCGATATAGGGTCAATCTATACATGTGTGTGTGCGATTATGTAATATGAACTGATATATCCCCTTCACTTGCCGTGGCCCTGGTTGGAGATGGTTGTTGCACAATTTTTTTTTGCAGTAACAGTGCAGAAGCCTTGTTCTCATTACAAACACAAAGCACACTGGGCCCCTATTATTCACGAGGTTTGTAGCCATATGGTAAATCCGTGTAGACATAGTCGAGATCCATTTATTCGGGACGATAATGTCGTGCATCAAGAACAATTGGAACTTTGTTTGCCTGCTTTATATAGAAGCGAATAAGGGAGAGAGAGGGAGGGGAAATAATCTACTATGAGAGATATCCAGCTAATTATAAACCAAGCCCATATGTACCTATAGTTTTAGAGTAATTGAATGAACTGGGAGAGTTTGCAAGGTAAATAAGTCTATGTACTTATTTACATATATATATATACACCGCACAGAAAGAAAATACAAACGTATTATTTTTAAACATTAAATGAATAATTGAACAAGGACATACGCCATATAAACTCAAATCAACGCTCCAAATATCACCCCTCATATTCGAAGCAAATTTAGTTTGGGAATACCAATTCATTCTGGTTGTTATTTTTCATACCTTTCTTTTGGCAGCTTCAGCCACTGTCAAATACCCGTTAGTACATTCATCTGAAAAATACAGCATTACAGTTCCGTTATATCAAATACAAAGCCCTCCAGCGCACATGTATCTATATCTGTGTGTAGTGGCCGTGTGCTTAAATAACTCAAAACACGCCAGTCTCAAATATTAATCAGAAAATAACTCCAGCAGCTCCTGTTTTCTAATACCCAGAATATATTTTACAAATTATCACCATATTTGATCTATGGTTGTATTAATGGCCTATTTCAGCAGATTGGTATAAGTAGGCGGATACGCCACATGATGAAACTTGCCTTTATAGACAGCTTTATAGGCAATATAGATAGCTTTATAGACAATGAGTCAGTGACTTCTGTTTTTTCAAGGGGGTGTGTCTGAATCTTTCTACATGGCGTTTTAATCAGTGTGAACTCGGCCAGGGGATTGAGGAAACCCACAAGGACTGTATCCGTTGGGCAATATAAAATAAAGTGCCCAGATATGCGTCTCTATAATTCTGATGGAATTCATACAAACACGGCAGGGGATAAAATTAAATCAATCGAGGGTGACTCATTTTGCTGGTTTGCGTATGTGGTTTTAGGAGATCAATACATGGTGCAATCAGACCGATCAAAATCAACATCACGCCAGACACATTGGGCAACCTGAACAGCGCAATGTAACTTTACATCATGCATATATCACTAGCCATAGCTTCCGTTTGCTTATTACTCATTGACCTGTGCTGTACCCACCCAGACAAGCTCCTCGTGTTCATTTTGATTTAAGGCGGAGGCAAAACTTTCGTCCAGGCATGTTGTTCGAAATCCCTGATCCTCACAGACAGGTTCGTATTGCTCATCAAGCACATCATGAGAAATCGCACCCATTCAATAAAGTGGCTTGACCAACACCCACTGTATTGGGCTGCCTTATCTAACTCCGTGTGATTTAGAGACTGCTAAAAGTTGATATGTTTCTGTTCTACTTATTACCCACCAGGCATAAATATCACACTAAGCTGCTTCGTTCGTATAAAGGCGAAATCTTTAAATAACTGTGTGGTCTGCGTAACCCAATCTGCTGCCATTGTGTAAGTAAAGGTTTCAGCTCTTCCATAAGACGATTATCACCGCTGCTTCATAATACTTATTGCGGTTGTAGTTGTGAAATAAATCCCTAGTCGTAAAAGAAATTTTGTTTCTTCCATGAACCATTCATACGTTTTTTAAATAGAAGGAATTGGAATCCGAAACTAAACCGATTCATTTGCCTTCCCCCCACACCCCAGAGAAAAAAACCTGCTTATTTTTCGGTGAGCCTTAAATTAAATTTAACTTGTCACATAATTGGAGACCGTTACGTGAGACCAATGTTGTGAACCTACTGGACCAGCACACACACACAAAATCAGCGCCTTCGGGACAGAAGGGAGAGGCGCATGGAAAGAGGGGAAATCACGAATTAACCAATATAGGATTTTTAGCTGCTTTTTTTTTCACAGGGAGATGGATTACAGCTCAGTTGGTGTGAACAGAAACGGGATCTTCATTTTATTCAGGCACCAGCGACCATTCTTTGAAAAAACCTGTTAATCTCACCGTGAAACTGGACGGGTCTTGTTACAATTGCGCACTTTAACTGCGAGAAATGCAAAACCTAATAACGACTCCCACCCCCTTCTCCCCACCCCCACCCCCTTCTCCCCCGCCCGCTCCAGTATTCTGTAGATTTGAGTCTGATCCCCTGGATAAGGGGCAAATGTCAGGTAACCCGCGTCCTTACACTGAAAGTACGGTAAACAATGCTACTCCTCGTGGCTCATTTATAATATTATAATGCTAAGCCGTTAATTTGAACGTTGCCTCGTTTTGTTTCACATCCAATCCTGTTGCATTCAGGACCGAATCATCTCAGTCCATTCCACCTATTGCACACAGCACGGCTCCTTTGTATTACAAACTATTGATGTCTGCCTACCGACTTATTTTTTTTAAATAACACCTATAGCCAATAAACATCAGAGCCAAATATTGTCTTTTGTGATAGAACTAAAGGTGACCCCTGCGTGAACCTAGAGGCATTTTTCTCATAGCCATAACGGGCCGAATATTGCTACTGACACAGTCGGGGTGGTGGCGAAATCAGATTTACGCTAAAACATTACAAAGCTGACTTATCAGATTTAGTACATTCAAGTCTCTGGACGTGGAAAGCTCGTCTCAATATAAATCCGCGCACACAGACACACACATTCCTCGTCCCATCTGCAAAGCAATACAATTTAATTCCAGAGAGAGAAAGCTAAGACAATTAGCATTTTACAGGGCATCTGGCACTAGGGTTTGTTTCGAAGCAGACGACGTTTGGGGATGAATAACAAAAGGGAGCTTCATGGCGCGTTTAGGCTGAGGAGTGGAGTGAGCGTGCCACGCTATTGACCTGTAAATAAGCCATTGTCCCCGAATTAAAGCGCTACCGTCCCGGGGCTCGCAATCAGCCCGATCGGCCTCCATCTGAACGAAAACACTAATGAGTGCCGTCTGCCTTCTCACATACTCCCATTATGTACTCAGGGTCCCGATAACAACAAGAAGAGAACTGCAGGAGTTACTGACGGTATCAACAGCTCCTCGGGCACTCGGAGTACTGTGTCCATCTTCCAAAGCACCCTGAGCGCAGCCGCTAGCTTCCTCGAGGACAAGGTCACCGTGTTAACAACCTGTCCCTTTCAATAAATGGTATCAGCCAAACCACAAATACCCTGTCGTTGTGGCTTCTACCCTTGTAGGTGTCATTGCGATAATACAAATGGCGGTTTGGTGAGTGAGAGTTTTGGCTAAAAAGAGACAATACTGCGAGGGAACATGTCCTTGCCCTGTCAAATTCTAACTTCACTCAATAGTTAATTCCAAACAAATTGGAAATGTTGGCAGTGGATTAAAAAGAGTAATATTACTTTGACCAGGGACCTGAAATACGACCGAGGAAGCGTTTTAAAGTTGAAACCGGGATGGAGAGATTAAACACCATTTATTTCACATCTTTTGATTCTTGTAACAGATTCCACGTTGAGACATCCTGCTGGGCTTCCTGCACCTGCCCCTTTAATGTTCTCATTTAAAAGGGATTGGAAGTATTTGGCGATGAGAAATTCGACCTGATCAGCCACACCTCTATTTTGCAACCATCTTTGCGCGGGAAAAAAAGTCCTTTTCTGTTTCAGCGCCTCCAAGGAGCGGGATTTGCGCTGAGAGAGAGAGAGCGTTCAGCAACCAGAATCTCCTCCGAACAGTCTAATTGACCGATCGATCAATCAATCTTAGAGGCGCGAATGAAAGGCACCGCGGGGGAGCTGGTCAGTAACTAGCGTGACCTTTTAGTCAAATCCCCCGGGAGGGCGCCAGGATGAAGCTGATCGACCGTGTGGGACTGGCCAGGGCGGATGGCCAAGTCAGTATAGAAGGACCTTTATTTATATATATATATATATATATATATATTCGCACACACCTCCCGCGGACTGCACATAAACAGGAAACATTTTCTTTTACAAAAATCTGGGCGTAGCTTTTTTTTTACACACTTTAAAAGGACCACGTCGTGACAAACACAGGCGATGTGTACATCTCCCGAGAGTAATTCTGCACGTTAAATCAGCGGATAATCTTAGCAAATAACTCTGTAGTTTCCCTTTTGGCTGATATCATAGTTTTGCCATTGTGAGATTTGCCCTTTTGGCTGATGTTGGAGAGCAAACATGTTCCCCCAAATAAGTGGATAGCAGTTGAGTGCAACGACCCAACCGCATGCCCCTCTTGTAGTATATTCCATAGCTGGCCCCGACTAATCTAATAGTTGATCGGAATTTCTTTTTAATTGGCTATTTTTGAAGTTGCAATTCTCCCAATTCGCCTCTACTCCTCTCTGCACTTTTAAAACCTCCTTACACCAACCCTTGTGCCCAAAAGGTCACCTGCTCTATTATCCTTTAAGTGGCTCGTTGCTACCGTTTCTCTGATAGCACCTACTTCGGAGGCATTATATAAATGCAAGTTGTTGTTGCAGTGTGCCCCTATTTGCTGCACACAGAGAATCCTACACAATCCTTCCCGATGCCTCCGGTTGTCCTATTGAATACAATGTACAAGCCAGTTTAGGCACTGCTGTACTGAAAAAGGGAGTTGATTTTGTTTCCTTTCCCCAGCAACAACCCCCCCCCCCCCCCCCACGCCACCCCTTTCTTCCCGGCTGGCTAGTTGCTCCCAGGTGTTAGGAGCTGTTGCTTGTTTTCCATCTGCATTCATCCCCAGCGCAAACAATGGAGGCTCATTCAGGCAAAGCGGCCAGGCAGAAAGCTGAGTGACAAGGAACTCGTGGCAGTTTTTTTTTCCGATGGACGGCGAGAGAGGCCGGCTCAGCCCTGGAGCGCACTGATCCGATCAATTTTCCAACACACTCACTCCCGCGACGATTCACTTACCCAGGAGCTTGTAAATCTTCCGAGTAAAAGTTGAGGAGAACTTTAGGGTCAGTGTGGGGGGATTGTTTTTCAAGTGACCGGGATCTTCCTTGGCAATTTCACTGCTTTCAGCTCATCTCTGTCTTGCTTTATCGGAACAATTTGTTACTAAATGACAATTTATTATAAAGATGGTCCTAGTAAAGCAAGTCACAAGCGAAGAATGTTTTTTAAGTGCGAAGAGCGCGCGCGGTCACATCACTGCATGGAACTTGTGGAGAATAGATTTTAAAGTGACCCAGTACAAACAAGAGATAGCAAAACAGCCCCAAGAAAAACATATTCCCATTAAGGAATGCCAGGCGAAGCCTATGCCGACACCATTGTGCATTGCTGAAAGTCTCCGAGAGTGATAGATTGCAATGATCACTTTGATTAAAGGTGTAGCTAGCGTTCGGATTTACATTGCCCACTCACACAGATTGGAACCTGTGGAGAAGCACAGACAAAGCAGAACCACACGCCAGTGGCACCTCGAATTGAAATCGGCAACACAATACGCACATTTGTACGAATGGGTGGGGTGAGGCATACTACGGCAGCATGAGACCTCTCCCCAATAATAACAACACTGCATGCTATGTTTCAGTTAAGTCCTCACTTAAAGTTATAGTTGCCTTCCCGCGAACGGCGACGTTAAGTGAAACGGCTTTACGAGAATCTAGGTTCCTACAGGAATCAATGTTAAAACCTGAGTTCAGGAATTTCTGACCCAGAAAACCCTTATGTACAGATTGAACCACTGTGCCATACATGTGCAGCACTCCGCATTCCTAGCTGAAATAACTTGACACGGCTGATAAGTGCAATGTACAATCTGCAGACTCTGCCTCATGTGAGACAGGTGTTGCTTGGAGGGGCAGTTAGATTTAGTTGTTTGGAGGTTTTTGTACTCCCCCACCCCATGGCCTTGACTTCACCTCTGCATGTTCCTGTCAAAGTCCCTGTGCCTTCCCAAATGAACCTTCTCCCATTTTGGTCAATCATCACAAGTCGGTGGAGATGTTTGACCTCTTCAGGGATACTTTAAGGACATCCCTAAAGCATTTCAGTGGAGGTGGCTTTTGAGTGAATTAGTACCGTGATGCTAGGCATGTTGGCTTGGGGGAAGACCTGGCTGTTCAACACCTGGATTTGGAGAATATTTTGAAAATACTGCTAGTGCTCCTGCCTCACCTGCTGCAGACTTGAACAAGGATCTGACTTGGGGACTCTAAAATTAATCAGATGATTGCAGAGTCAGATCCCTAAAAGGGAACATACAAACAAGAAGAGGAAGCCATTCAGCTCCTTGAGCTTGCTCCACCATTTAATAAGATCATGGCTGATCTGATAGTAACCTGAAATTTGCATCCCACCTACCCATTATGAACCTGTATTTTTCACCCAAACAAGCCCTGAAACATAGAGTCACAGAGGTCTACAGCACAGAAAAAGGCCCTTCGGCCCAACGAGTCTGTGCCAGTCAAATAAGTACCTAACTATTCTAATCCCATTTTCCAGCACTAGGCCCATAGCCTTGTATGCCATGGCATTGCAAGTGCACATCCAAATACTTCTTAAATGTTATGAGGGTTTCTGCCTCTACCACCCTTTCAGACAGTGAGTTCCAGATTCCCACCGCCCTCTGGGTGAAAAAATTCTTCCCCACATACCCTCTAAACCCTCTGCCCCTTACCTTAAATCCATGCCCCCCTGGTTATTGATACTTCCACCAAGGGGAAAAGTTCCTTCCTGTCTACCCTATCTATGCCCCTCATAATTTTATACACCTCAGTCATGTCCCCACTCAATCTCCTCTGCTCCAAGGAAAATAACCCCAGTATATCCAATTCGTCCTCATAACTAAAAATCTCAGTGAAGGCAACATCCTGGTAAATCTCCTCTGTACTCTCTCTAGTGCAATCACATCCTTCCTATAATGTGGATTCCAGAACTGCACACAATACTCTAGCTGTGGCTAACCAGCATTTTATACTGTTCCAGCATAAACTCCCCGCTCTTATATTCTATGCCTCAGCTAATAAAGGCAAATATCTCATATGCATACTTAACCACCTTATCTACCTGTGCTGCTACCTTAAGGAACCGGTGGACATGCACATCAACATCCCTCTAATCCTTGGTACTTCCCAGGGTCCTACCATTCATTGTATTCCCATGCCTTGTTTGTCCTACCCAAGTGCATCACCTCACACTTATCTGGATTAAATTCCATTTGCCACTGATCAGCCCATCTGACCAGCCTAAAAATATCCTCCTGTAATCTAAGACTATCCTCACTATTTACCACCCCACCAATTTTCGTGTCATCCGCGAACTTACTGATCAACCCTCCTACATTCACTCTAAACCATTTATAGATACCACAAACAGCAAGGGACCCAACATCAATCCCTGTGAAACTCCACTGGACATAGGCATCCAGTCACAAAAACACCCCTCGACCATCACCTTCTGCTTCCTGCCACTCAGCCAATTCTGCATCCAATTTGCCAAATTGCTTTTAGTCCCATGGGCTCTTACCTTCGTTATCAGTCTCTCATGCGGGACCTTATCAAAAGCCTTGCTGAAGTCCAAATAAACTACATCAAATGCATTGCCCTCATCTACACACCTGGTCACCTCTTTGAAAAATTCAATCAAATTGGTCAGACATGGCATCCCCTTAACAAAACCATGCTGACTGTCCTTGATTAACTCCTGCCTCTCCAAGTGTAGATTAATTCTGTCCCTCAGAATTGTTTCCAATAGTTTCCCCACCATTGCGATTAGACTGACTGGCCTGTAGTTCCCTGGTTTATCCTTTCCTCCCTTCTTGAATAACAGTACCATATTGGTTGAACTCCAGTCCTCTGGCATCTCTCCTGTGGCCAGAGAGGTATTGAAAATTATTGCCAGTGCCCCTGCTATCTCCTTCCTTGCCTCACTCAATAGCCTGGATACATTTCATCTGGGCCTGAAGATTTATCTACTTTTAGGCCTGCCAGACCACTTAGAACCTCGTCCCTTTCTATGCTAATTTCTTTAATTATATCACAGTCCTTCTGCCTGATTTCCAGAACCACATCATCCCTCTCACTTGTGAACACCGACACAAAGATTTCATTTAGAACTACCTACGTCTTCCGGCTCCACACACAAATTACCACTATGGTCCTTAATGGGCCCTACTCTTTCCCTAGTTATCCTCTTACTCTAAATGTACTTTGTAAAATAACTTTGGATTTTCCTTTACCTTACCTGCCAATGTTTTCTCATGCCCCCTTTTTGCTCTCCTAATTTCCTTTTTAAGATCCCCACCCCCCACTCCCCCACACATTCTATACTCGTCTAGGGCTTCTCGGTATCTTCCATTAGCCTCCATTTTTCTCTTTATCCAATCCTGTATATCCCTTGACATCCAGGGTTCCCTGGATTTGTTGGTCCCACCCTTTTTCTTTACTGGAATATGTTGGCTCTGTACTCTCCCTATTTCCTTCTTGAATGAATCCAACTGCTCTGACGCAGATTTACCTAAAAGTAGCTGCTGCCAGTCCACTCTGGGCAAATCATATGTGATCTTATCAAAATCAGCCTTTCCCCAACTTAGAACTCTGATGTCTGCCTCATCCTTGTCCTTTTCCATAACAACTTTGAAGCTAACAGCGTTATGATCATTATCTGCAAAATGCTCCCCAATGATACCTCTACCGTTTTCCCGGCTTCATTTCCTAAAATTAAGTCCAGGACCGCCCCCTCTCTCATAGGACCTTCTACGTTCTGGCTTAAAAAACTCTCCTGGATGCATTTTAAGAATTCCGCTCCCTCTAAACCTATCAGACTATGACTAACCCAATTAATGTTGGGGAAGTTGAAATCCCCCACTATTACCAGCCTATTATTTTTATACTTCTCTGAAATTTGCCTACATATCTGCTCCTCTATTTCTCTCTGACTATTTGGGGGCATATAGTACACTCCTAGCAATGTGATTGCTTCTTTTTTGTTTTTAAGTACTACCCATATGGCTTCATTTGAGGAGCCTTCTAAGATGCCATCCCTCCTTACTGCTTAATTGACTCCTTGATCAATATTGTGATACCCCCTCCTCTTTTACCTCCTTCCCTGTCTCACCTGAAGACCCTATATCCTGGAATACTGAGCTGCCAATCCTGCCCCTCTCTCAATCAAACAAATAAAGCAATTTTACTTGTATATGGTAGCAAATGCCTCTCTCTGACAGACTTCAAAATGGCTTCTGTACCTCATCCAGAGCAGGCACAGCTGGGGTTCCAAAACTAAAATCAGCTTGCAGAGTCAAGAAATGGGCCTTTTTTCACAGAAATGAGCAGCCCAAACTTTACATTTTTGTTTGCAAAAAAAATCTTTGATTGGATATTTTTTCTTACAAAATTTGCTTCAGTGTTTCTTTAAATCAAAGTTCCCTCATTTGCAAGCACCTAATTTTTTTCACAATGGGGCCAGTTGGATCATGGGACCTGATGTCAAATCAAAGTTAAATGAACCGATGTGTGATGACATACACACACAACATGACACCAACAGCGATGACACACAATGGCATAAAAATCACAATGTAAATCACAGAAACAGGCCCTCAGGAAGAAATTACTTTAACATGAAACAATGTTAAGCGGGGTAACTTAAAGTGAGAACTTACCATATAAACAGACCAATCTGTCTAACTGCATGTCTGATTCTGGTTCAAGGTTTAGGTCTGAATCTTGGTTCCAAGGTTGGACCTAAGGAGCTGTTTTGAAGATGAGCAGCAAAATGGTCCCAGAATTGGGTCGATATTTATCCTTCAACCAACAGTTAAAATTGATTATCTGGCCATTTATGTATTGTGGTTTGTGGGACCTTTCTGTATGCAAATTGGCTGGCTACGATATAACAGTGATTACATTTCAGAAGTATTTCATTGGCTGTAAAGTGCTTTTGTGTGCCCTGAGGTTGTGAAAAATGTTATATGAATGCATGTTCCCTTTCTTCAATGCTTTTTAAAAATTTGTTCATGGAAAGTAGGTGTCACTGGGTAGGCCAGCATTTATTGCCCATCCCTAATTGCTCTTGAGAAGGTCCACATAGTATAGGTACACCACAGTGCTGTTAGGGAGGGAGTTCCAGGATTTTGACCCAGCAACAATGAAGGAACAGTGATATAGTTCCAAGTCAGGATGGTGTGTGGCTTGGAGGGAAACTTGCAGGTGGTGGTGTTCCCATGTATCTGCTGCTCTTGCCCTTCTAGGTGATAGAGGTCACAGATTTTGAAGGTGCTGTTGAAGGAGCCTTGGTGAGGTGCTGCAGCGTATCTTGTAGATGGTATACACTGTTGGTCATTGTGTGTCGGTGGTAGAGGGAGTGGATGATGAAGGTATTGGATGGGATGCCAATCAAGCCATTGCTTTGTCCTGGATGGTATCGAGCTTCTTGAATGTTGTTAGAGCTGCACTCATCCAGGTAAGTGGAGAACACTCCATCACACTCCTGACTTATGCCTTTTGGATGATGGTCAGGCTTTGGGAAATCAGGAGGTGAGTTACTTTCTGTGGAATTCTCTGACCTGCTCTTGTAGCCATAGTATTTATATGACTAGTCCAGTTCAGTTTCTGGTCAATGGTAACCCCCAGAATGTCGATAGTGGGAGATTCAGCGATGGCAATGCCATTGAATGCCAAAGAGAGATGGTTAGAATCTCTCTTGTTGGAAATGGTCATTTCCTGGCACTTGTGTGACAGAAATGTTACTTGCCATTTATCAGCACAAGCTTGAATGTTGTCTAGGTCTTGCTGCATATGGACATGGACTGCTTCAGTATCTGAGGAGTCATGGAGCTGAACATTGTACAATCATCAGCAAACCTCTCCACTTCTGACCTTATGATGGAGGGAAGATCATTGATGAAGCAGTGGAAGATGGTTGGGCCTAGGACACTATCCTGAGGAACTCCAGCAGTGATGTCCTGGAAATCAGATGATTGACCTCCAACAATCACAACCATTTTTCTTTGTGCTAGCTATGACTTCAACCAGTGGAGAGCTTTCCTCCTGATTCCCATTGACTCCAGTTTTGCTAGGGGTCCTTGATGCCACACTCAGCCAAATGCTGCCTTGATGTCAAGGGCAGCCATTCTCACCTCACCTCTGGAGTTCAGCTCTTTTGTCCATGTTTGAACCAAGGCTGTAATGAGGTCAGGAGCTGAGTGATCCTGAGAAACTCAAACTAAGCATCAGTGAGCAGGTTATTGCTGTGTAACTGCCACTTGATAGCACTGTCGATGACACCTCCCATATGATGATCAAGTGTAGACTCATGAGGTAGTAATTGGCTGGGTTAGATTTGTCCTGCTTTTTGAGTACAGGACATACCTGGGCAATTTTCCACAACGCTGGGTAGATGCCAGTGTTGTAGCTGGTACTGGAACAGTTTGGCTAGGGGCGTGGCAAGTTCTGGAGCACAAGTCTTCAATACTATTGCCGGAATATTGTCAGGGCCCATAGCCTTTGCACTATCCAATGCCTTCAACTGTTTCTTGATATCATGTGGAGTGAATCAAATTGGCTGAAGACTGGCATTAGTGATGCTGGGGAGGAGGCCGAGATGGATTACCTACCCAGCACTTAGGGCTGAAGATGATTGCCAATGCTTCAGCCTTGTCTTTAGTGCTGATATGCCGGTCTCCCCATCATTGAGGATGGGGATATTTGTGGAGATTGCTCCTCATAGAGTCATAGAGGTCTACAGCACAGAAAAAGTCCCTCCAGCCCACCGAGTCTGCGCTGGTCAAACAAGTACCTAACTATTCTAATCCCATTTTCTAGCACTAGGCCCATAGCCTTGTATGCCATGGCATCGCAAGTGCACATCCAAATACTTCTTAAATGTTATGAGGCTTGGTAGTTCTTTAATTGTCTGCCACCATTCACAACTGGATGTGGCAGGACTGCAGAGTTTAGATCTGATCTGTTGATTGTGGGATTGCTTACCCCTGTCTGTCACTTGCTGCTTCTGCTGTTTGGCATGCAAGTGATCCAGTGTTGGAGCTTCACCAGGCTGATACCTCATTTTCAGATATGCTTGGTGCTGCTCCTGGCATGCCATGCTGCACTCTTCATTGAACGAGGGTTGATGCTCTGACTTGATGGAAATGGTAGAGTGGGGGATATGCCAGGCCATGACGCTATACACATTGTGGTTGAATACAGTTCTGCTGCTGCTGATGGCCAGTGCCTCGTGGATGCCCAGTTTTGAGTTACTAGATCTGTTAGAAATCTATCCCATGTAGCATTGTGGTAGTAGTGCCACACAACACGATGGATGATATCCTCAATGTGAAGGCAGGACTGCAGTCAGTCCTACCCAAAATGGGGAGGACGAGGTCAAGTAGGTTTTTTCCTCTTGTTCATTCCCTCACCACCTGCCGCAGATCCAGTCTAGCAGCTCTGTCTTTTAGGACACTGCTAGTTCAGTCAGTAGTGTTGCTACTGAGCCACTCTTAGACCACCCAGAGTACATCCTATGCCCTTGCTTCCCTCAGTGCTTCTCCTGAGTGGTGTTCAACAAGGAGGAGTCCTGATTCATCAGCTGAGAGGGGATGGGGGTGGTGGGGGGGAGGTGGTTGCAGACAGTATGTGGTAATCAGCAGGAGGTTTCCTTGCCCATGTTTGACCTGATGCTATGAGACTTCATGGGGGCCACAGTCAATGTTGAGGACTCCTTGGGAAACTCCCTCCCAACTATATACCACTGCCATCACCTTTTGTGGGCCTGTCCTGCCAGTGGGACGGTGATGGTGGTGTCTGGGGCATTGTCTGTAAGGTATGGTTCTATGAGTATGACTTTATCAGACTGTTGCTTGACTAATCTGTGAGACAGCTCTCCCAATTTTGGCACTAGCCCCCAAATGTTAGTCAGGGAGACTTTGCACAATTGACAGGGCTGTTTTGCCATTGTCATTTCCAGTGCCTAGGTTGATGTCAAGTGGTCTGTCTGGTGCAATTCTGTTTTTTAGACATCATAGCCATTTGATGCAACTGAGTGTCTTGCTAGGCCATTTCAGAGTCCACCACCTTGCTGTGGATCTGGAGTCTCACATAGTTCAGGCCAATTAGTGAACTAGATGGGATTTTAATGACAATCGATTCATGGGTCACCATCAGTGAGACTAGCTTTTAATTCCAGATTTTATTAATTGAATTTAAGTGGTGGGATTTGAACCTATATCCCCAGAAAATTAGTCTGGGCCTCTGGATTACTTGTCCAGTGACATTAACACTGTGCCACCACCTTGGTCTGCTATAATTGGAATGTAAGCAAGGCCTCACCAGGCTGCCTGCTGTGAGCTGCCTGCCTAAATCTTCAAGCTTCAGTGCAACATGGGCTCCAATCTTCCAAGGTCCAGAGCAGTGAAATCTGGACTAAGTTGATGCTGTGCATCCGGACTATGCAGAATTCCAGATGTGTGCACATGTGCTGAAATTGCCTGGGAAGTTTAATTTTTTTTGATTTGCATGTCTGGGACATTATGTAAAAATCTTCGACACACACACAGCTCAGGGTGGGGGACTTAGGTTAGATACGTGGAACTTACATGGACACTGTTTGTTACATGGACACTACCAGCAATATTACACTGTTCAATTTCAGTGATTAGCCAGTGTAACTGAACTAAGCACCACAACTGACCTCACCAATCACCACCGACCTGACCCAATTAGCCTTTGACCCGACCCGACTAGCGCACCGACCTGACTCAGCTACCCTCCTGACCTGATTACATCCCCAGCCTGACTAGCCCCAGCCTGACCCAACCAACTACCGCTCCCTGCCCTGACCAGCCCCAACCCAACCCGATTACCCCATGATGGGACTACCCACTCCCTTCTCACCACTCACTAGCCCACTCACCCATTCACTCATCCATTCACTCACCCACTCACTCACCCACCCACTCATTAACCCACACAATCACTAACCCACACACTCACCCACTCTCTAAAACACTCAAGCATCCATTCACTCACCCATTCACTCACCCACCCACTCACTCACCTACCCACTCACTAACCCACACACTAACTCACACATTCACCCACTCATTAAAGCACTCAAGCATCCATTCGCTCACCCATTCACTCACCCACCCACTCACTCACCTACCCACTCACTAACCCACACACTAACTCACACATTCACCCACTCATTAAAGCACTCAAGCATCCACTCACACCCATTCATTCATCCACTCACTCATCCACTCACCCACCCAATTCTAACCCACACATTCACCCGCTCACCCACCCATCCTCTCACTCGCTCAGTCACTCACTCACAGCCATTCACTCATTCATCCATTCACTCAGCCACTCACCCACACACTCATTAACCCACACATTCACCCACTAACTCACCATGTCACTAACACACCCACTCACCCAACCACCCACCCAGTCACTAACCCACTCACTAACACAGACACTCTCCCACTCACTCACCCGCTAACCCACCCACTCAACTACCCACTCATCCCCCCACTCACCAACCCACTTACTCACCCACTCACTCACCCATTCACTTACCCACTCACTCACCCTCCCACTCACTCTTCCACTCACACCCAGTCATTCACCTACTCACCCAACCACTCACTCACCCACTCATCCAACCACTTACTCACACACTCACTAAACCACTCATTCACCCATTCACTGACCCACCCACTCATCCATTCACTCACCCACTCACTCGCTGACCCACTCACTCATCCATTCACCCAACCATCACTCATCCACTCAGCGACCCACTCACTCACCCAATCAGTCACCCAATCAGTCACTAACCCACTCACTAAGCCACTCGCTCACCCACTCACTCACCAGCCCACTCTCCCACTTACTCATGCACTCATTGACTCACTCACTCACCCATTCACTCACCCACCCATTTACTCACTGAAAGACTTGAGAACTTTACAAACTTACCTGAATACAGCAGTTAATATGGTAAAAGAGGGGTATGTGCTCTCTTTACCGGTCTTTTCTTGTGCTCGCCAGTCTTGTCCTTGAAAGACTGCACTGACCCATCGCTGCTGTGGCAGGGATCAGAGGTCCCAACTGAAATAATGCAATATGGGCAGGGTACATAAATCCTTGCGGGCTGCGGCAATGTGTGCAGCAACACTGCAACACTGGGCCAAGGGGTCAGATCAGAACATATCATCATGTGCTCCTCATGCTGCAGATCACAGCAGAAACTGCATTGCATTCAAGTGTAAGTGTAAGCGCAGCCTTAAAGTGTTGTGTCAGGTTCTACTCTCCAGCATCCAACCCTTGATTTTGTTTCTACAGATAAAAAAGAGTGGACAGTCCTTACAATTCTTTTGCTAACTTTTAATAATAATTAGCCCATTGAACTCTGTTGAATATTCTACGTATTTTCAATGTTCAGCATGGATTTGAATGCAGAGAGATTCCAAGCAGCAAGAAGTTTCTCCAATGGAAGAGAACCTACTGTCACCATGAGAAAACTGGCAAATCAACACGAATTCTGAGCAGTGGTATTCTAGTCTTTCTCAGAAAACCACTTTGTACCAATGCATGTTGTATAGTGTAATATGTTCCAAACCACAACCCAGTGTTTTTTTTAAGAGGACAATAAGAGGCCTTTAGTAAGATACAAAGTAGTAGTTGTTGGAGGGGATAGGCAGGAGTTGGGAGATGGAACCCAAAGATGATCTTTTAACTTATATCTATTTACAAACCCTTCCATTATTATTTTATCTCTCCCATCCTTTCTATTCCCAGCTTAGTTGAAGTAGTTTTGGTTTGTTAGTTACTGCGGCAATGAAACTGATTGAAGGAAAATGAAAGTTGCTCTGGATGAACTAGATAAAAATGGGATCAATAAAGATGAGTGATATCAGAATTCATGTGACTGACATAATATTAGTAACAGTTAGTTATAGAATGCTGGTTACTATAGTGTTATATAATATAATACCATAAAGAACACTTAGCTCAATTTCAAAGATTGTCTGTCTACCAGATATAAATTAAGAGATTGCATTCGTTATCACCCATGGATCTGTTTCATCCCTGCAAACCACATGACCTGAACACCTCACAGTCTATGTCCACACCTCAGCTTGATTCATGCTAACTAATCCCTCCGCTTCTATGTTCAGCCATTCTGCTCCTTCGTAGAGCCCATGCCTTAGGCTTCTCATTCCCTCTTAGGCCAACTATTCTTTCCCAACAATTTCTATCGTTGACTGGCAAACAGCAATATCTTTCTTTGACATGTCATGTGGACCTAGTTTTATGGCTACTCTCTGTTCAACCCTGGCACAAATTGGCTGTTGGCCTGACTCTGGAGCCAATCCACTCTCAAACATTTTCCTGTCTAGGCAGTCAATACAACCCACCTATACAATAATGGGTTTGAGCCATCTTGTTCCTCTCAACTCCCTGCTTCTGCACTAGTAGCTATGACAATGGCTTTATATCCAGCATGATAACAATAAGAAGCCCATTTGTTCCAGGGAAGAGATCACTGCAGCCCATGACCAGACCCCCAGCTCCATCCCAGTCTTTTACTCTGCTCCACTCCTCGCCAGACACCAGCCCATCTTAGGCCTACCACTGCCTCCCATAACATGACTGAAATATTTGTATGGAGGTCAGACTTCTGAAGGTTGTTTGAGGATTATGAAGCTAGCTGAGATGAGAGACATGGCTACTTGCTAGGGAGAAATTAGATATTTTCTACAGTTAAGAGAGAGCCCAGATTCTGCCTTAAATCTTAGTGAAAAGTAGAGAGTTATGCTGAGAGAAAGGGAATTCGAGTGTGTGAAGGTTCATAGAGAGTAAATGGAGAGATATTGGATGTGGGTTGCAAAATGAAAGCTACACAGACGAGAGAAGACCAACTTACATAAACAGAAAGAATGAGAAAAAAATGAGAAAGAGAGATACAGAAATGAAGATGACAGAAAGCCATATGGAGAGAGACAGAACAAATGGGAGGCATGTAGGAAAAATGGAAAACAAAATGAAATAGTGGGAAACAATGGAGAGACAGTTCTAGGAAGACATTTTTTTAAAATGATCATGAGAAATATCACAGGAGATTCATTGCTATATAGAAATCATTACTTCTGAAAAAAATTCATGCTTATGCATATAATTACTTTTTACAGACCAACACGGGGAGAAAGCTAGCTACAGATTAATTTAATACATTTTTAAAAATCAATCTGTGCATGTCTCCTCCACTTGGAAAAAATAACCACAATGTAGAAAATATATTGCACTGTTGGGGAATCCAATAGGGGATATTATAATTCACATTTTTAAGACAGTTCCCCTGTCAATAGCTATTATATGCTCCCTGCTAGTGATTCGCACCTCTCCTGATGCAGGTCTTTGGCTGCATTGCCCAACACATGAGCAATTACCTTAATTACAGTAAAACTGCAAACTGAGCATTAATTAGTCTCCAGTCAATAAAAAACGGGGACACATTGCATGGAAGATGAGACTAATATGGGCTACAATTATAATATTTATTTACAAATTACAGAATACAATGCAGCCATTGTACTAGGATAAGGCAAAATATTATACAAACACAAGGCCATACTGTTGCACACACAGCATTGAAAGTTTGTCAAAGCACCACTCTATTTTGGACACTCCCTGAAGAAAACAGACTTCATTTTTTTTTTTGCTAATTTGATTAAAAGATCTGCTCCAGCACAGCATTTGTTTTAAAGATGCTCACCAAAGATTTCTGCTCAAGCAGCAGCTCCTAAACATGCTTCTTCTTTGATCTCCAATAACATCAGACTGACAGAAGAAAATTCCTTTAACGAGGATGTAAAATAACGAGAGCGTCCTGATGATATAAAGTGCAGGAAATCCTTGGCAATTGATCTATGAATGTTTAGGCTGTTTCAGGGAACTAACTACTCTGCATGTCAAGCAGTTAATGGAAGGACACGAAAATACACTTTCCCCAACAATACTGAAAATGTACCAGATGGCACTATTAAAATTCAGTTCAGAAGCTCAGACATCCACAACATCATCTGTAAGAATATACATAATGTTTCTACGCAGATGTCAAACCAGCACGACTTTGGATAAATGAATGCATACATTTGCATTTCAAACCAATGCAAAGGTCTATTCTCAGAACAACAGCACATGTCTAATGCTATTTTTATCCAGCTGACTGAAGTACCTGGGAGCTATAAAGTTTAGCACAATAGTGGATCCTAACATGGATATTTAAAACAAAACTTAATCAAGACTATTATAGGATATATTAAAAATTTCTACCTCAGGGAGAATGTCTCTGTTGCCTGTAAAACTCATGCCTGTAAAACAAAGGGGTTTTGGAAGGGACACACATTTGGAATTTGGGTTTAAATCTGGCTCAAATTGAGAACCTGAATCACACTCAGTGTTAAACCGCTCTAGAAACATATTTGATAACAGTGCACGCTGGAACACCAATGAGGAATTCTTCCTGGTGTCCAGGTCAATATTTATCACTCAATCAACACCACTTAGAAACAGATTAGTTGGTCATTATCACATCACTGTTCGTCAGACATTGCTGTGTGTAACATGACTGCCAGGTTTCCTACATTAACATAGTGACTACACTTCAATAGTACTTCATTTGCTGTGAAGCATTTTGGAACAACCTGAAGTCATGAAAGGCGTTATATAAATGTACTTGGGAGACCAAACACAAACACAGTGGTTGCTTTGCTGAACACCTCTATTTAGTCTGCGAGTGTGGCCCTAGGTTTCTGATTGCTTGCTATTTCAAGTCTCTTCATTCTTACACTCTGACCTCTCTCTCCTTGGCCTCCTACACTGTTCTAATGAAGCTCAATGGAAGCTTGTGCAACAGCGCCTCATTCTTCAATTAGTCACTTTACAACCCCTGGACTCAACATTGAGTTCAGCAATATCAGATCATAACCACAGCTCCCATTTTTTCAGACAGCAGATACCGGTAATGATTCTGCTGCTTTCATTTACACCTCCCCATATGAACATACGAATTAGAAGCAGGAGAAGACCATTCAGCCCCTTGAGCCTGCTCTGCCATTCAGTAAGATCATGGCTGATCTGACTTCACTTTCCTTCCTGCCCCTTATACCCTTTGACTCCCTCATCAATCTATAATCTATCTAATTCAACCTTGAAAATATTCAATGACCCTGCCTCCAATACTCTGGGGAAGAGTTTTCCAAAGACTGATGACTCTTTGAGAGAAAAAAAAAATCCTCCTCATCTCTATCTCAAATGGGAGACCTCTTATTTTTTAACTATATCCCCTACTTCTAGTCTCTCCCGCAAGAGGAAACATCCTTCCAGCATCTTGTTTCTGTACTTGTCCTATTACTATCCCCGATGCTTACAATCATTCCTTTAGTCACTTAATCTCTCCTGCCTTCCACCTTCTCACAGGCTTTCCCTTTAGCTCTTCCCTTCCCTCTTTTCCCTATCCTGCCTCTGTAATCATGCAAAACCAGTTGCATCTCAAACTTCTGCCGGTTCTGACGAAAGATTAATGGCCTGAGATGTTAATTCCTGTCAGGCAGAAATTCGTCTTGCAGTCAATAGAATTAGGTGTCAGGCACCGCATATAATCCAATGTCATGCGTTTGCGGCACAGCCCTAGATGAATTTCTATCCCTGTTTCTCTGCTCACAGCTGCTGCCTGATCTGCTGAGTATTTCTAGCAATTTTTTATTTCAGATTTCCAGCAAGTGCGGTATTTTATTTTTAATATAGGAGTGCAAATTCTTTCTATCACTATGACAGCTGTAGAAACTGATCATTATTGCCTATGACACACTGGCCTTTGGGAAATCTGGAAATTCAGCCTCCTCAGACTCAGCTGCCAGTTGTCCATGGGGAAAGTGATAACATTGTTTGCTCTGATGACTAACAGCTTAGGCACCTGTCTGGTGCATATGTGAGTTGCAGATTGACTGGCGGCCCCCTGTGGAAGCTTGGTGGGAGCCTAAAGCGCGAAAGGTCAGAATGGTGATGACCTTACAGCCACTGGCAGTACCGTCTCTTTGATGAAGCTTGGCTGGAGATTAGTTTACAGGATATGATACAATTTTGTCAGATATGCTATGGTAGGTGCGCCTCGGGCTAAAGCTCGGTGTTTGTGGGTAGTGCCAGGTGTCTGGAGTCCATCTCAGGTGTCTGGTGTCCTGACTTTCCTTTCTACTTTTTCCTGCAAATAAAACAAAAATCGTGGCATTCCGAATAGAATAACAGTGAGGTAAAATATGGGTGAGGAAATATTTGAACCAAAATTGTTTCAAAATATACAAAAATTGATTGGACAATAAAAATGGGACTCAAAATAACCTGTACTACAAATCTCTATGTAACATGCAGTGTCCCTTTCAATTTTGACTTCCTGTCAGCACCAGTTTGGCGTGGTTTAAACAGTTAAAAGTAATGTTCAGTGAATTCCCAGCAGAAATTGCATGCGTGCTGATTCAGATATATTTTTACTTCATTTTAATATTATAATGAGGCTCACACTTTCATGGCAGTATGCGTGGCATTTTATGGGTAAGATGCCTGGCAATGGGGATCTATGCCCCGTTTCCCAACTCGTCCATCACCTAATCCACACTGCTGTCACCAGCAGTAGTGACACCCCCTCAGTTAGGCTGTGACAGGCACTGTGCCAATGTACAAGATCAGCTTTTTTCTGCCAAAGCAGTACCTTGTGCTCACATGGAGGCAGTAGCCCTCAGCAATTCAACTTTTCTATTAATTATTGGTGTGATTAAAATTTTGGCACTGTTGAATGGACCTAAGTCTGTCATTGTTACATGACTTGGTGGTAGAAAGGTTTCACTAAATGTGCAAGGATAAAGACAGAGGAGGAAAACACCCTCCTATAGTAAGAAATTGATTAAAAGGAAGGCAACAAGTCAGAGGTTAGTCGAGTTGAAGCAACTTTGTAAGCAACTAGAGCCTTAGAACACACTAACAGTAAGTCAATTGAAAAGGAAAGGTATATAATGGGTGGCAGATTCAATACTAGTTGTTTAACACTATCACTGAAAGTTGAAATTACACCCTGCCCCCCACCCACCCCTAGTGTGCTGAAAGTTTCATGTGTTTGTATCAAGTTCCCTTGCCTGCTGTTTTAACAGAAGCATTAACCCAATGAGAGCACAAACATCACGCTGCATCATTTCAGGGTTAAAAAGTGTTTTAAGGACTTATCTGTTCAATCATTGCTTCCAGTTTATTTTCTTAGTTACAGTAGACATGATGCTGGAACAGGTGTCTCCCTGAAACAAGGAGCCTGCGGACATTATTGTGACAGCCAAGTGCAGAAGAGGTCACTAATTTCCTTTAGTGAAGATACGCTGGCTTTCACCTGCTAAAATGTGCTGCGTTTTTCATTTGAAGCTTAAAGACTGCATGCAGACGGATAGATGAGGTCTTGTAATTTGATCCTTAACTCACAACTCAAGGTCACCCTAAGGTCACTGTCCACACAAGCAAAGCTATTGAAAGCTTTGTTGCTGGTCAGGGCTGTTTAGTTAGGCAGAGATGATGTTAGGACAAAGCGTGACCACATCTTCACAGGTGCATGAGGGAATGGCAAACAGCAATAACAGGAGCTTATTATAACACAAAGAGAGAACAGAACTTGAGATTAGCCAATTCTTTCTTTAGCACAGTGAAATAAAAATATTTTAAATCAAACATTTTTATTTTACTTCAAGTAGACATTTTGCAGGCCCATGGGCTGACAGTGCCCTAGGCCACTATCTATGTGGTCTGGGCAACATTCTTCACTGGCATGAGCGCAGGTGACTGTGTCCCCTTGTGTGCCCCCAAATATGTTGAATAGGAATTACCTTAACGTCACACATTTATGGAGTTTTTTATCTTGCAAAGTGCCTGAAAGGAGTCTTGAGCGTTTTTGGGGGTATTTTGCTGCATCCTCACAACAGTGTTGCTGCATCCTCACAGGGAGGTGAGGGGAATAGGTGAACTGTTCTCACATAGGCTGCAACATGTGTGAGGGCAGAAGCAGCTGTTACTCTGGGTCTGCAGTACATCAGAGAGATGGAGCAGAGGCTATGGAGAGGGTAAGCTCAACATGCCTCCTTGTCAACTTGGAGCCCCCATGCTCTGTGACATTGATGGGGGGCTGGATGGTAGACCAGTCAGTGCACTCAGCATCTCGGGGCGTACATGCCCATTCAGTGCTCTCCTGAATGCCGCCCCATCAAAGTCCCCTGCTGCATTTTGTGGAGCCCGCAAGAGCGGGAAGGATGGTGAGCAGGCATGGAGAATTGCGCGGGAGGCCGTTCATCAGATTCCCGATGGCGGGAAAACTATAAGTCAGCGGCAGGAAGGTAACAAATCAGGAAACTCTACCATTAGCCGCGGGAAGCTCATTGATATATTTAAGTGCCCACTTGCATAAAATTTAAATGCAATTCGACATAATTTAATCCTGCCTCCCCAGTTTAGTGAAACTCACACGTATTTCTCGTGCCTAGAGTAACCGGCCCTGTGAAAGCTGGTGACTTATATGTGACTTCCCTGACTCACTTTGAGAGCCCTTTGGACTTCCAGGAGACTCAGTCACAGGGCACTGGGATGATCTCGGAGATACTTTCTCTGCGTAAAAAAAAGCTGAGCAAAGTTTAAAGGGCCAGTACACAAATGAGGAGCAGAGGAGCCATCCCTTAAAGTGGCATTACAGCTCTGTGTCCCAAAGATGAGGACACTTAGGATACAGCCTGCAAGGAAAAGGAGAGGTAGTGGCAGCATGCAAATCATGCACCCTGTCCGTCTTCATCCTCAAGTGTTGCAGCAGAGTTGCTGGACTGTGAACTCTCAGACCTCAGTTGAACCCATTGATGCCACCGTATGATCTTGTGTGACAGCAGAGGAATCTTCTACTTGGACTTTGAAATGTCTTTTTGTGCTGGAGCAATAGAATTTAGGTGCTGGAGATTTAAACTGCAGAACTTTCTCAAAAAACCTGCAAGATGATTTCCAACTCCAACACAGGGCTGGCTGCCCTTTAAATGTGATGCCAGCTCCTGTTCGGCCATCAGGTAATGCAGGCTTCCTGATGTCAGAGACCCCTCGCCACATGATCCAGCACCACGTCCTTGTGACCCACATTCACGATCTTGCCGCCAATCAATCAAGTTCAGCTGAGCGCCAGGAACCCGCACATCCATGACCACTTCTGGGCCTGCTAGCGGCCACTGCTGCGGCAACAGAACTAAATCCAGCTCTCCCATCTGAGTCGTCTGTTTGGGTTGGCAGATTTACCATCCTTTATCTCTGGCCTGTTTGCAGCCCACTCATGCCCCTCGACTCAACACATGTGGATCCCAAACTCCATGCTAGCCTCTAAGGTAAGTGCAGAGTGAGCATCTGAGCTGGTCGCTATGAACGTCAGATCAAGTGACAGGGCCACTTCATCAGGGCTGGGCTGTTGCTCTCTGCCTGCCTCCTTGGGCTGCATGGCAGGGCAGGGAGCAGCTCCCAGGTACCTGAAAGCAGGAACTTAGAAGGCGACGGTTCACCTGAGGGTGAGAAGCAAGAGATCCATGACGACACTTTCAGCAGCTTGCTCATCATACCAGATAGCAGGATGAGGATGTGCTTAGATTTGATAAATAGCCTAATGCAGGAACATATCATCATCCCCAATTTTTACGCAACACCGAATGCTGCAGGCTTTGGCGCAGCTGGCCGCATGATGTCAAGAACCATCTCCTTTGTAGGACTCAAGAGATGCATGGATCGGTGCCCTTCGCCAGCTCTACTCTACCTCCTTTCCATTGTGTGCCACCTTGTCCCATAAGAGAGAGAGGGCAGAATGTCAGTGGTTGTGTATAATTGTGTTTAGGTGATTTGCCTGCCATAGTCGAATAGTGGAGGTAAGTGGAGGCAACGAGAGGTGGGCGTGAGGCTGGCAGCATTGGTAGGCGTGTGAGGGTGAGGTGGAGTATCTGGATGTTAGACCAGAGACGTGAGTGAGAGGGGGAGTGCGGCTGCGTGAGCGATGGAAGTGTGGTGCATTGAGCAGTGTGAGAGATTGGTGCTGTAGTGGGTAGAAGGTGTCATGTGAAGATGCATTCACAGACATTGACCATCCACATGAAATTATTACACTTCTTGTGGCACTGCTGGCTGGTCCTTGGGTCCTGACACTGGGAGTTGATGTTGATAGTCACCTGTGCCCACTCCTGTTTGAGGGTGGTCCTTGAAGGCTTCCTACCCTCCCTAAAGGCCATGACTCTTTCTCCTGTTTCCCTGCACCATGCAGGGCTGAATTTTCATCTTGATAAATGAGTGAGAGTGGAGATGGGGGGGTTCATCATTTTGTACTGCTGTTTGGGTGTGCTGGTTTATGGGCACCATCGCAACTCCAGCCATTTTTCCGGAGGCAGGATCGAGGTGAAAGGGCTACCCAGCCACAAGCAAGCAGGTGTCCTTTTCTGAACACTGCTGGTGAACTCTGGACACAACATTAGCAGTGCTGCTAGACAAAATTAAAGCTAATTATAAGAGACTGAGTGGAATTTCCGAGACAGCCTGTGGTTCCCCATGGTATTGGAAGTAGTCCAGCTACCTGGAGGTGGCTTCCTGATTGCAGATCAGGAGCCTTGCACTCACAGGCATGCTTTGAGGCCCTCCCCCGTGGCCATAGTCGCAGCCAAGGCTGCCCTGGGAGGAATTTCCCCTCTAAAATGGTGGCCCAGCAGCTCTGGCCATTTATTAATTCAAAAGCTTTAAAAATTGCTGAGAGGGAACCTCAAGGTGGAGGCTCTCTCTCTCTCACATACTTCCCTTTACCTGTAACTGCAGACTGAGTCTCCTGCCGTGCTGCAGGGCCTGCCTGCTGTTGGACAGTGAGTCTGCCCTCGGAACATGAATTGGCCAATTCAGGGAAAGTCATACTGAGTGATTACCCCTGACCCTCATGGAACACTGATATTGGTATGACTCAAAACCTAAAACCCTACCACTGGTATCTAGCAACACTGCCGATGTCTGCTGCTGTGTCTGGAGCTCTCCCCCAATGTTCAAAAAAGGACACCAGCTCTGGAGGTGCAAAAACATGTGCCACAGTCATTGAGATGGAGGTGGGCAGATCAATTTTGTGTCTTACCCACTTCCATCTGAACGGGAATGGGCTCAATGTTAATCAAGGCCCTCATACCCAATAATCAGGGCAAATGAAATTTACGCTTGTAATATTTTTGCTCCTTCCAGATTTCCAACGTTCAAAGTTTTTTTATATCCTGACCCTGGGGCAAACCCTGGATCGGACTAATTTCTGTTCCATTTGATTAACATCAGAAATTTTAGCTATGCGGTCAGATGGGAAGTGGACACCTCTTCCAGCCATTCCCACTATAACCTGGTAGGTTATAGTTAAGACAAACAAGACAGATTGATGTCATTCACAATGCAGGCCTTCAGTTCCCTGCAATTTTAAAGAGAGACCTGGAGGGCGTATGTACACAAATCTTTAAAGGTGGCAGGACAAGTCGGCCTCTTAAAAAAAAGCATATGATTCTCCAGCCTTTATAACATGAGAGTACAAAAGCAAAGATATTATGCTTTGCCTTCAGAAAATAGTAGTTAGACCCCAATTGGAGCATAGTGGCCAATTCTGAGCACCTTATTTTAAGAAAGACATCAAGAGATGGTGCAGAAGAGATTTAATAGAAGGACGTATGTTGTGTGAAGATAGAAGCTGGGATTATTCTTACAGCAGAGATGGTTAAGAGGAAATTTGATAGAGGTGTTCAAAATCATGAAAGATTTGATAGAGTAAATAAGGCGAAACTGCCTCCAGTTTCAGAAGGGTCAGTAACCAGAGGAGCTGTGCTTACCCTTCGATGATACTATGTAAGAAAGTAAACTTCAAGCTACCCTCCTTTGAAATGTAGATGTCACTTCAGTTTTCCACCTGCCTCTACAGGAATGGTCAACCTTCTCCTCTCTGCCCACCCTGAAGATTAAAGTGAACTCACCTCCAGGATTTTGGGGTGGGGTAAATGACCTGGATGGTCAGTAGCAGGAAACCCCTTCACAACACACTGCCAGTTGCCCAGCATGATCCCAGCTATCCAGGCCCCCTAGAGAGGTAAATAAAAACATTTTGGCCAGTTTGTCTCTGCATCATGGGTGATTTCAGGTCCATGAACACCATACACAGATAGAAAAGTGCCCCAGTCCAATGAGCCAGTCAGTAGGGTTTTGGGAGATTTGGCAGAATGACCTGGCTTGACTTTGCCTCTGGTTTTCTCACCCATCTTCCAATTTTGGAAGGCCACTCATTGTTTCCCACAGTGGCCTAGCTGAGATTAGGAACTCACTTCTTGAGCCATAATTAAGGTCAATTTTTCACTGCCGCACACAGTCCTGGAAAACTCAAAATTCCCTGGGCCTAAAGCATATGGAGAAAAGAGGAAGAAGCCTCACTATACAAGGGTTCCATCCACTTTGCATTATCCAAAGATTTCCCAGGAGTTTCTGGGGAGGGTGGAATGGTGAGGCATACATTGGGTGTAAGCTGTCTCCTCCCAAGCAAATGAGAGTGACATAAGTGGAACTGCCTTCTCTTTCTTTGGTCAGATTGCCAGGCGGATTTAATTGGAAGACAGCACAGAAGAAATGGGCCTTAAGCGAGGTGCCCAACCCCACTCAGAGAAGCTGAGAGAGAGGTCAAGGTGCCAGCTGTTGAAAACAATGGGACACCTACATTTGAAGGTGGAGAAGGAAGAGGTGGATGTCAGACATCAGCCAGAAGGTACTGTTATTGAGGGGCTATAGTTGCTGAGAGGCCTGCAGCAGAGACTGACCTACCTGCCCCTTTTGGTGTTGCTAGATCCGGCCCAAAAGATGGGTCAGCTTTTGAAGATCAGCTGGCCCATGTAAATTAGGTGAGCTTGGAAATACAAATGTCAGGTAGAGGGCATGGGCTGTGCTGCATAACCAGCAGCAACTGGAGTTGCAGTGAGGTGGATTGGAGCGGGGAAGGGTTTTGGGGGTGGAAGACATCAGCCCCTACTCACTGTTGGTCCACCAAAGTGTGTCACTACTTCACTCACTTCCTTTGGAGCGATGACTACGAAGGTCTCCCCTTATTTCATTCATAAGTACATATTTAGTCTTCACTAAATGTATATTCACAGGAAAGTCTTTAATAAAAGGCACAACTTGATGATAGAGCAGAGTTTGTGATAAATTACCAAGTCTGAAATGCTTAACATATAATCAAGAGAAACTATTCTCCTAAGGTTGTCAATAATATTTCATATTTCAGCACAGAATTCTACCCTATCCTGGAGTTATTTCTAATTGCTTACTTCTTGACTGTCAGTGCTTAGTCCTCTTGAGTGAGGGTTAAATCATGTCCCTCCTTTAAAAGCACTAGCATCATCACAATACCTTTTCAATATAGCATCAACCAGCTGTATAGTGCCAATACAATGATATACCTCTTCTAGAAGCGCTTGAAATACACATGGCTTATTATCAGTGATCAGTGCAGAGCTGAACCTCATGCCCATAATAGGTTCTGTCAAATGCAGTTGTGGGGTTTTATTTGGATTTGAGCAGTTTCAATTTCATCCTTCCCTCCAAGTGTTCAGGTGACATCTAACCCTGCAAACAATTAGAAATAACTCCAGGATAGGGTTGGATTTCTGTGCTGAAATATGAACTATTACTGACCACCTTAGGACAATAGTTTCTCTTGATTACACGTTAAGCATTTCAGACTTGGTAATTAATGCAGATATATCTCACTTACTATTTATTAAACATGTATCAAAATCAATCAGGAAGGAAGAGAGACTAAATATGTATAGAACCTTTCATGACCTCAAGGTGCTTTATAGCCAATGAGGTACTTTTAAATTGCAGCCACAGTTGTAATGTAGGAACATAGCAGCTAAATTGTGCACAGTAAGTTCCCAAAAACAGCAATGTGATAATGGTCTGACATTTTAGTGAGATTGGCTTAAGGATATATATTGACCAGGAATCCAAAGGAGGACTCATGTGCTCTTCTTTGAAATGATGTTATGGGATTTGTTTTATGTCTGCTGAGAGGGCGGTTGAACATCTCATCCAAAGGACAGCACTGATAAACAGTGGGGCACTCCCTTAATGCTATGCTGAAGCATCAACCTAAATTTTATGTTCAAGTTTCTAGAGTGAGCTTTAAGCACACAGCTTTCTGACTCAAGTGAGAGTGCCACCCACTGAAACACAGCTAACATCCTAACAAGAAGGAAAAACATTATAATGTATTATGAAGCTTACGTTAAAAAAAACCCCAAAAGAGATGCTATTTCTGTCATTGAGTTGCGCCATTCTCCTCCAGATCTTATATTTGAGGGGCGGGTGATTTAGAAAAGAAAGTCGACTGGAAATATGTATGGAGCTTTGACATAAGCTCCTCCTCTGACAGAGAGGTACATTTGAAAATAGAATGGAGTAAATGCATCAAATGACCACTGTACCACTGTGTAATAGCTAACTACGGAGTGTAGCTGCTGCAAAGCACTTTGATCGTAATCGTACAGTGCTCACACTCCATAATCTCAGCCAGCAGATGGGCTGATACATTTGTTCCCTGAGGGATGGCCTTCCAGCAGCCAAGAATAACAGAAGGAGCTTAAATGAAACCGGTTCATTAAAATGCAATTAATGCAATTCTAAAGAGCTATAAAGAAGTGTTCATGGTATGTGAAGACTGTGTTGACATAAGTGTACAGTACATTAAGAGTAAGTGGAGTAAATTACCTGATGCTTAGGCTCATTTTAAGGTAAATGCTTTGGATAGTTTAGGCATTCAGGACTTCTATGAAAATGTTTAGCTAACCTGCAAAACTTTATCATAATTTGCCAGTGACAGAGAGAGGAAATACTGAAGATTTTAAAATACTGTGGTTCCTTTTGATGAACATATAGGATTGTGTTCACCTGCTGTTTTTGCTAAACCAGTGATATTTAACAGATTTGATCTGGTTAATTTTACAAGGTACACAGCAATCTTCTGAGGCACCAATTGCAAGTATATAATATTACCCAGAACGAGATTGTCGGATTACACATGCTAATCGATTCCATCCCCAAACGGTACATCTGAGGCAAATTAGCCTGAAAACTCTCAGTTTACTCTGTGCAGACTCAAGTTCTGAATGAGTGTAGGTCATAAGTAGAACCACAAGACTTGCACCAGCCTGCATTCTGTGCACTCACCGTTTATGTCTCTTGCTTCCTGGGTTAGTTTTCCCTGCTCATTCCCTCAGCCTTTTCTCTCCGGGATATTCTCCCATTACTTCACTGTGAACATTAAGAGCTTAAACCTGCAATGGATTCTTTCTTGGGTTCAGCAGCATCAATCATCCCTGTAAGCAGTCTGCGAATTTTATTTCTCTGAGAGCTGGATCACATTGCTTCGTATTTATGTGGTAGTTGGATCAGCAGATGTAACAGTGATGCTCCATTGCGACCTGGATTGCTTCTGTTGCGTTGGTGTTTCTTCACCTGTCTGAGGGCAGAATTAACACTAGATGAGGTGAGGTTTGGATTGAATAGTTCTTTTCAAAAATACAGTCAGTGAACAGAGCAACACTGATCAGATTTATTTAATTCACTCAATACAACTTCTCTGTATATAATAATATGGAAACAATGGACACCTATGCTATCCCACTTCAACGATTTGACTTGTGTGTTTCAAACAGACTGGCATCTGGATTCATCATGCTTAGTAACATAAAGGGCAAAATCAATGGATAAGAAAATTGGACATTGTGTAGAACAGTTGCTTCATCTCCTATCGCCTGTTTTGTCCTACCACTCAAGATGAATTTATACACCATGAACATCTTTCCATTCTGCCTTTTGGAACCTATCTTTCCCTGTGCTCTTCTTCTCAACTGCAACCTCTACTGCAAAAAACTAAACTAATGTTTAGGTATCAGGCATCTTGTATAATTCCTCACTGTTCACAATCAGAACAGAATATAAAGAAAATCTCCATTGAAGTGGATCTCTGAGTTGCCCATCAATTGACTTGATTTTATGTAAGTTGTGGTTCAGTGGTAGCGCTGTCACTCCTGAGTCAGATGGTAGTGGGTTCAAATTGAGATGACACAGTGATGTGGTAAACAGGGTTCTATCGAGGGGACAATTAAAGGTGAAGGTGTATCTGACCCATCATATAATTTAACTGGCAAGTGCAAAAGCTGGGAAAAAGGTATATTTCCCAAAGCGACAATTTTCATCTTGCTTAGTGTCACTGGCAAGGGCAGCATCTGCTGCTCATCCCTAATTGCTCTTGGACTGTGTTCGGCCATTTCAAAGGGCAGTTAAGAGTCAGCCATATTACCATGGGTCTGAAGTCGCATGTAGGCCAGACCAAATAAGGACGGCAGATTTCCTTCCCTAAAGGACATTAGTGAACCAGGTGGCTTTTACGACAATCAATGATAGTTTCATGGTCACCATTACTGAGGCTAGCTTTCGACACCAGCCTTATTAATTGAATTCAAATTCAAATTCCATCAGCTGCCATAGTGAGATTTGAAACTATGTGCAGAATTTTCGGGTCATCAGGCGGACATGGTGGGTGGGTTCGGGAGCGGCCGGGAAATGGCTTGCTGCCCGCGATTGAGCCCCGACTGCGATTTCACGCCAGCTGGCCAATTAATGGCCGGCCAGCATGAAAGTGCTGAAAAGCTCAGCGCTGCCAGGCTGGGGATGGGAGGAGGGTGAGTGCTGAGGTCAGCGCAGGCGTGCACAATGAAAGCTCCCCGAAGGCAGAGAGCAGCCTCAGGGAGCTGAAGAAATGAAAACCATCAAATAAAGATTTTGAAATGTAGAAAAAAATATCCGCACATTGGACTCATTCACCTAAACATATGGATTATAAAAATTCTGCCCAAGCATTATTTTAAAATTAATATCGGAAACATTATTCCACCTTTGGATGAGGTTTCCTCAAAAATGCAAAGGCTGCCTGGCCAATTCGCCCACCCGCCAACTGTAAGGTTGGATGTTGGCTTGGGTGCTGGCTACCTCAAAAGCCTATGGTCTCTACCTGTCACAGCTCCCTCACTGATTTAGCCCATTCTTCCAGTGCATCAGTGAAGCCTTCTTTGAGAATGAGGCAACATAGGGTTTATAAGGAGATGATAAGGAAAAAGAGGAGCAGAAGGATTAAAGTAATAGAGGCAGCGTGTGTATCTGGGGCTTGGAATCACAAATAGAAAAAACACATTCAAGTATTTGCTACTGGAGGCACTAAAGGAACCCTGAAACTGTAGAGTTTGGAAGAATCTTTCTGCATGTACCTTTAATGAAATGCTCTGAGTGATAACACAGAAATAGAAACAATATTAGCAAGGTCTGGCCCAAAAAAAAAGAATGAACCCTGACACAAACAGAGTCATTCAGTGCACTCACTGAAGCATGTCAATGAGCAAGAGTAGTCAAGGCCCAAGAGCTAAAGTGAACTTGCTGCGTCAAGCCAGAGCAGATGCTTCAGTCAGCCATTGGATATTGAAAGTACAAATAATGGAGTAAAGTTTGCAGACAATGGCAACTGGACCAAGGACAAAACCTTCGCGGATATTGTCAGCAGCTGAGTAGCCATGCAGCTAAGAACCTACCGACAACAATGGCAAAGGAAGAAAAGGGAAGAAGCGAGGAGGCTTGTGCCTGAATAAGGCCTGGAGCTGCACATGCTGCTGTCGCCATAGAGACTAACCTCTCCCCTGAGAAGGTTTGATGGAGTATTGTCTGGAAGACACAAGATGTGTCATACACCAGATGGTCGTGTGCTGTATAACTCAGTTATCTGTCAGCATCAAGTGATGGAATGTAGGTTGCAAATCGCTTCAGAAGATAGAACAGGACACCATCTGTTCCTTTAGACTGAAGCCACTCATAAAATATATGGGGAGGATTTACATGAACAATACCTGATCAAGAACAAAATGAAAAGTGTGCATGAGTTTGGTGGTGAGTGTGGGAGGTGGGGTGTTGGAGGAGAGGAGAGAGAATGTATGCTTGATAGGAAAACACAGAAAATATTATCCTTTTAAACTGAAGCATAATTTGATACTTTTACCCTTTCAAAATAGACAGCCAATGTATTGAATTATAATGAATGATGTATTAGATAAAGGAGATCAGTACTTCACTGCAAAGCATTAATATTGAACCATGTGTCATTCAGTGAATTGCAGCAAATTCCCACCTTCTAATGATGCGTTTGATGTATTGAAACTAAACTTTTTGGATAAAAGAGGAACAAGTTAACACCATGCACAAGTGGCTGCAACAGTGAATGTGACTGTGACTGAGAATGTGCCTGCGACAGTGATTGCACAGTAACCGAGAAAATGGCTGCAACTGTGACTGTGACTGTGACTGAGAATGTGACTGAGACAGTGACTGAGGCTGTGACTGAGAATGTGACTGTGCTAGCGACTGTGACTGAGAATATGGCTGAGATAGTGACCGAGACTGTGACTGAGAATGTGAATGCGACAGTGACTGAGAAAGTGGCTGTGACTGAGAATGTGAATGAGACAGTGACTGCAACAGTGACTGAAAAAATGGCTGTGACAGTGACTGAGAATGTGACTGAGACAGTGACTGAGGCTGTGACTGAGGATGTGACTGTGATAGTGACCGTGACTGAGAATATGGCTGAGATAGTCACCGAGACTATGACTGAGAATGTGAATGCGACAGTGACTGAGAAAGTGGCTGTGACTGAGAATGTGAACGAGACAGTGACTGCGACAGTGACTGAAACAGTGACTGAGACAGTAACTGTGACAGTGACTGAGAAAGTGGCTGTGAATGTGACAGCGACAGTGACTGTGACAGCAGGCAAAATCATCTTAGATTTGCACTAAGTGCCGTAGCAGGCGGGAGAAACAACCTTTTATCTGTTGGCCACATTGGTGGCTTCTCACACCATACTATCCCAAATCCGCCGCATTAATTATGCATCCCGGGGAAACATGCCATTTTGACAGTGGGCGGGCTCTCATTCGCCTGCCGCGCCATCATGCTGGGCGCCACATTTAAAGTGCAGCAGCGTGCACACCTCTTACTGCTTCCAGCCCAGGACTGCTGCATGGAAGACATGGCCCCGAAAGGCAAAAGGTTTGCAGATCCCAGGCTCAATGATGTGTCCCTTGAGCACTGCTTGGAAGCAGTGGAGGCTCGTCATAATGTCCCTTACCCCCGCTGTGGCCGCACGATGGGCAGCAACATTACTAATTCGGTTGGGAAGCAGTGGCAGTGGTGGTCAGCACCAAAGCCCTGCAAAGGAGGACAGCCACCCAGTGCCACAAGATGATGACTCAAAAGTCACTCTTCTCATCATTCTGAACTCACACACTCACAAACCCATCACACATCCACAGGGCCTTCATTCATTGCCAGTTCAAGGGACACAACCATTCACTCTCTTGCACACACCTTCATTGTCCTCATCCCATCCATGGAATCACGCACCACCCACAAATGCCAGGCCTACTTATCCTCTGGCCTGGCAGGCATCCTGCTTACACTCTCTACATCTCTGTTCATGCAGGACAAGCTGGCACACAGCAACAGGGAGAGGTCACAGACCAGTAGAGGAATGCCTGAAATCAAGGTCCTGGTGGAATTTGAAAACAGAGCCATCCAGCTTGCTGGCAAGTATCTGGACTGTTCCTGTGCTGACGGTGAGGTCAGCGATGCTCTACCAAGTGAGGATCCAACAGACAATTATGCTTTGAGTGTTGTGCCCTGTTTCACAGGCCACTGCCATGCACTAATTATCTCCTCTTGTTTTCGCAAGCACATTTGGGAAACAGCCGACAGAGTCCATGATCCAGGGTCTTCAATCAAGAAACTTCTGAAGAGGAATCTAATGTCCTGTCATAGCGCTCACCCACATCCTCCACCAGCACAGAGACACACACCTCAGTGCGACCTAGCTTTAGAGTAGCCTCAGGATCACAATCTGGTGAGCACATCACACTTTCTGATCCACAGCAGGCGGAGGCAGGGACTTCCCAGGTCCCCGGCACTGGGAGGATGGCTGGAGGCCAGAACGTTGCTCAGTTCAAGTCAGATGACAAGACTCTGGACTTGGTCACGTCCCAGTTGTGGGAGCTGAAAATGCAAGCTTGGGAACATCAGGAATGGATGTCCGCTGCACTCCTCAGATTACAAGGTAAGATGGAGGAGTGTGTCCCCCTTCAGGCTGAAGTGATAGCGCCTGCATGCCAAGGCACCGAGGCCAACACTGATAGGATGGCGACCACCATGGAGACCTTGGTCCATGATGTTGCTCCTGCACTGCTGCGGGGGCTGGACTCCATTGCTGACACCATAGTTGGCCTCCAACAGTGTGTACGTGACAGGGGTGCTGGGCAGCTCGATCTCACTCAAGCTACCCCTTCTCCTCAAGGAGTCAGCCAGGAGCCTTCGGGCACCTATAAGGAGGAGGATCAGCGGATCACACCCTGGGGCCATCTATCCAGGTGACTCCGAGAGTGTCCAGCCCATCTGAATCCCCTTTTCCTGTAACCCCAGCAGCTCCAGCTCCACAGCTTGAGGAGGGTGTCACTGCCACACAGCAGGACCCCAAAAGCAGGCTGGGGCCCTCCAGGTCTTGGCCCTCCAGAGGACGCCTGCCAAGATCCTCACAGACAGGACATAGCAGTCAGCAGGCTGCCTTCATCTCGGCTGTGAATGTCAGGGGAGCATCAAGACGTAGGGGCAGGGTTAGGAAGGTTAAGGAGATGTAGTTATACAGCATGGGCATGGGTGTTAATCACTTGCACATAATGTTCACTATTGTCTATAAACTCCCATGAATATCTCCCTGCCTATGGCTCCTTGTTCTGATGAGCAGTGTTCGTGCCACTCAGATGTGAAACCTTTTTGCACAAGTTAAAGGCAGCACCTCTTCCCTGTGCCATATGCAGCCTTCAGACCAAAGTGATGGTCCAACTTCACAATCCCTGGACACATTACTGATGCCTGCACCTTGATGGTGCTGGTCATTGCTGCCAGAATGATGTGGGCAGGCATCAGAGTTCTGTCATTCTCTCTCAGCACCTTCAAAGTGGGGCTAGTCCCCATTTCTTCATCAGCTGTGACCAGTGACGCTATGGTCCTGAAGGGGTCAGGTGCTGAAGGCGGACAAGGGATCAGGTGCTTTAAAAGTTTCATGGCTGCGTCTCTATGATACAATCCTGATCACAGAGCGCCAAGAGTGCTGCCTTTGGCCACACAGGAATCAGACAGAGGCTACATGAAATCTATGGAGTATCCTCACTGCATGTCATTGTCATCCTCCACAAATGGAGCAGCTATGAGGGCCTCCCCAGCGCGCCTGCCTCACCTGGCCAGCGCGAGGGCCTCATCACCATCATCATCACCTTTTAGCAGCTCCTCACCCTCATTCTCGTCAACGTCCTCCTCATCGGAGGAGACCTACATCTCCTCCATCTCCTCCTCAGCCGTCTCCTCTCCCCGTTGTAAAGGGCACTGCAGATGATGATGATGCGTGACATCCTCTGCAGACTATATCTAAGGGCTCCACCAGACTGGTCCAGGCACCGGAAGCTCATTTTCAGCTTCTCCATGGTTTGCTCCACCAAGTTGTGAGCTGCAGCATGAGCCTCATTATACCGTCGCTCTGCTGCAGTCTGAGGACACCGCACGGGTGTCATCAGCCATCTCCTCTGTGGTTAGCCCTTGTCCCCGAGGAGCCATCCCTGTGCCGTCTGTGGACCCTGGAAGATGTCCGGGATCTGTGACCGACTGAGAATGTAGGGCTCATGGACATTCCATACATACATACGAGATCACAATGGCTCGCTGGCCCCGTCCCGGGGGGGCTGGAAAATTCCGGCCTTTGACTCTGACGGTTATGGATTCAAGGCCCAAACCAGAACCTGTGCTTGCAAGATTATCCTTACTCTTCAGTAGAGAAAGAAAGAAAATAAAAGGAGGACTTGGCTTTATAAAGTACTTTTTATGACCTCAGGATATCCTAAAGTGCAGGGTAGTCACTGCTGAAAAAGTAGAAAATCCAATTGTTCGATGTACCATCTTTTGGATGACCTATTAAATGGAGAAAGCTGTTCAAATGAGTGTAAAGAAAACATCCCATGGCACTAGAACAAAGAACAAAAAAAAGTACAGCACAGGCACAGGCCCTTTGGCCCTCTAAGCCTGCGCCGATCATATTGCCCATCAACTAAAACATTTTGCAGTTCCAGGGTCCATATCCCTCTGTTCCCATCCTATTCATGTATTTGTCAAGCTGCCTCTTAAACACCACTATCGTACCTGCTTCCACCACCTCCTCTGGCAGCAAATTCCAGACACTCACTACCCTCTGCGTAAAAAACTTGCCCCGCATATCTCCTCTATAGTTTTCTCCTCTCACCTTAAATCTATGTCCCCTAGTAATTGACTCTTCCACCCTGGGAAAAAGCTTCTGACTATCTACTCTGTCCATGCCACTCATAATTTTGTAAACTTCTATCAAGTTGCCCCTCAATCTCCGTCACTCTAGTGAGAAAAATCCGAGTTTCTTCAACCTCTCCTCATAGCTAATAACCTCCAGACCAGACAGCATCCTGGTAAACCTCCTCTGCACCCTCTCCAATGCCTCCATATCCTTCTGGTAATGTGGTGACCAGAATTGCATGCAATATTCCAAGTGTGGCCTAACCAAGGTTCTATACAGCTGCAGCATGACTTCCCAGCTTTTATACACAATACCCCTGCCAATGAAGGCAAGCATGCCATATGCCTTCCTGACTACCTTATCTACCAGCGTTGCCACTTTCAGTGAGCTGTGGACCCGTACACCCCGATCCCTCTGCCGGTCGATGCACTTAAGGGTTCTGCTATTTACTGTACAGTTCCTGCCTGTATTAGACCTTCCAAAATGCAATCTTTGAAGAAGGATACTGAAGTATATTGGACAACATTCAACCCTCTTCCAAAGGAGATGAACTGATCATTCACCTTATTTGCTGCTTGTGGGACCTTTTAATGTGCAAATTGCCCAAAAAGCAGCAAATGTTGACAAAAACATGATGGGCCCAATTAAATATATAAAACAAGGTTAGATAGAGATGGCAGTATAGGAAGTGTGCCACATCTGTAGTGTGTGAGAGTTTGTGGAGTACAATATCATTCTCGGCAGGCACATCTGCAATAAATATTAGCAAGTTGAAGAACTTCAGTTCAGAGTTGTTATGCTGGAGTCCAAGATGTAGCCAGTGTAGTGCATCAGGGAGGGGAAAAGTTTCTTGGATATTGTGACAGGTTAAGCAGCAGTTCTGGTCAGTGGTTACAGAAAAGAGGCTGTGACAGCGACTCAGGCAGTTATATAGGGATCACAGATACTGTGGTGGTGGACCCTCAGCCTTTCGCATTGTTCAACAGGTATGAGATGCCTCCTACTACTGTGGCTGAGAACAAAGATTGCAGGGCCAGCAGGTAAATGTGCGTCGGCACCAAGGTATAGGAGGCCAAACAAGCAGGGGGAGGGGGAGAGCAAAGAAATTGGCAGTAATAGGGGACAGTATAGCCAATGGGAATAGATACTGTTCTCTGCATCTATGACTGGGAGTCCCAAAGGATGTGTTGTTTGCTTGGTGCCAGGTTTAAGGCCACCGCCTCACAGCTGGAGAAGAACTTGGAAAAAGTCAGGGAGGATCCAGTTGTGGTCTATGTAGGCATCAGTGACATAGATAGAACTAGGAATGAAGTTTTGTTGAGTGAGTTCGAAGAGCTAATGTACAAAGTAAAAAGATCTCAAAGATTATAATGTCTGGATTACTACTTGGGACAAGCACTAATTGAGATTGCGACAAACAAATGAGAATTTTAATGGGCAAAATTTTATGTCCCGCGGGTGGGCATGTGCCTGACTCGACCAGGCATAAAATTGCGTGTGATGGGGCGAGTGGCCCAACGTCATCGCGCACGCGTGCGATATTTCGGTCGACAGGTGCGCACGAGCCTCAGCAGTGCGCCCGCTGACAATTAAGAGGCCTGTTAAGGCCATTAATTTATTAATTAAGAGAGATTTTTCACTGCCTGTCCAACGTTATGGTTGGCGGGCAGGTGAATCGGCCAGGAGGCCTTTGTATTTTTGAGGATACCTCATCCATGGAAGGGATGAGGTTTCTGCCATTAATTTAAAGAATAAATGTTTTGATGTACTTTTTATTATGTATATGTTCACGTGAGTGAGTCCTCTGTGGGGACATTTTTTTCAGAATTTCCAAATCTTTATTCCTGATTTTAAAAACCTTCAGCTCCCTGGGGCAGTTCTCTGCCTTCAGGGATTTTCATTGTGCGCTCTCCCGGGCCTGCACAAACTTTAGCGCTCGCCCTCCTCCCGCCCTCATGCCGGCAGTGCTGAGCTTTCAAGCACGCGTTTCACCCTGGCTGGCTGTTAATTGGACAGCCAGCATGAAATTGCAGCCGGGGGCCAATTGCGTGTGGCGGACCATTACTCGGCTGTCCCAGGCCCGCCGACCACGCCCTCCCAACAACCCGAAAATCCTGCTCAATGTGTAGCTGAAAGAGTGGTGTGGGAGGAAGCCTTTTGATCGTATGGGCACTTGCACTAGTAGTGGGGAAGAGGGAGCTGTTCTGTTGGGATGGACTCTCATTAAACTAGGCTAGGACCGGTGTCCTGGCAAGTTGAAACAAGTGGAATAGTAGGCAGGGTTTTAAAGTAGTAAGAGCAGGTATGGTTAAGGTAAAGGTAAATTGATGAGTCCAAAGAGAAACTTGAAATCTATAGCAATTTGGGTAAAGTCAAGCAGATTGTGTCTGGAAATCATGCACAGGCCTGCAGGATGCATTTGTGGTGGTCGCACACCCACTGCACATTCGGCAAATGGAAACCCTTGCAGTTGACATAATTGACCACATTTTATGATGGAGATTTAAGTGCCACATGAGTGCAATCAATGGCACCCTGCACCTGTGGGAAGCCAGAGATCTGGGCAAATCCCAGCGCTCTTGTGTCCTGGCTATCCTGGTTCTGGGCGAAATGCACAAAGTTGTGTGCCATTGTGAAGATGGCATCCATGACCTTGTAGAATCATTTATGGGTGGAAGATTATGATATCCCACAGAGGCCACCTGTGGAACCCCAAAAGGACCCACTGGCATAAAAATTAAGCATCGCAGTCACTTTCATGGCAACTGGCAGTAGATGCCCTCCATGTCCACATGGCACCATTTCCTGCAGTAGCTGGCAGATGTGACCGGCCAGTTCACTAGACATGCGCAATCTTCGGCGACACTGGTTCTTGATCATCTGCTGGAATAAAAGGTGGTGCCCATACACCCTGGGTCTAGCTAGGCACCGATTGACTCTTCAGCAGCATGTGTGGGAGCTTCAGCCGCCCCTTCTTATTGAGGGCTTTGCCCCTCCGTCTGTGCAGCCAGGCACCTCTGTCACTCTCTTCTCTGTTGTCTCCGCTCTCTGTACGCCACGAGGCATACAGCTAGTTCACCAGGCTCCATGGCAGGATGAAAGAGAGAGATGCGTGGGTTAGCTTGGGTGTTCTAAGAACCTCTCTTGGCTAAGTCTGAAGGCCCATTAATGCATCCTGGAGAGTGCTGGACATCACTTGGATGGCCAAAGTTTAGTGCGCTTCATGGCTGCCTGAAACCCCACCCTCCTCTGCACTATTCCACCTGACCGATTGGCAGCAGCTTTGCCCATTGGGCTGCATGCTGTGCTCTCAGCTCAGGCACAGGCATTTTCCTAACCCACACTGCAAGGCTGCACTGTTAGCTTGGACCATGGGGGAGACTGGCACAAACTGGGATGATGACATTGCAAGGGGCTGTGAGTGCCTCCTCCAGTGACTGCTGTGTGGCCAACTTTAGCAAGGAGATTGTACAATGCACCCAGTCATCCAACTGTTCTACAGACCACTAAAATGCTCATTAGTTTACAGTCCATGCCTGAGGGGTGAAAAGCTCTGGAACACTTGCTGGCACTCTCATGCCTCCGTGTTGCTTCCATGGGCAGATAAGCTAGAGAGCTGACTCCATGCATGTCAATGTGGCTGTGTCTCTACTGTCTCAGCTGCAGAGGAATTGTCACTTTATATGAGGCTTCCCTAATGCATGGCTGCTTCCCTCCCCCACCCCTGCATGTTCTTGTGCACCACCTTCAACTGCAGGGCAGCCCTTTCCCCCTCCACCCCCAAATTGCCTCAACCTTGAAGTTCAACAGGCAACCCAGGTGAGTGCTGCACAACGTTACTGTGCACTCACCTCCGAGGTCCCCTCAAAGTGCAGCCCACCAAGTACACACCTTATATATGCAGTTTTGAAACATGTTGGCATGCAATCACACCGATGTGGGCAGACAATCCACCGGGGTGGTTTTCCTGGTGGGCTGGCCTTATAACAATATGCAGATGTATTACAACGAGGTTCCCAACGTCCGATGGCGGGAAACGCGGCCTGCCAACACTGGGCTGAGCAGGCGATCACAAATTGGTTTCATGACGTCATGCAACCAATCTCTGGCCTTTTTGCAGTATTGTCCACTCACACCACCGAACACGGGCAGTGGGCACAGGAATTTCCACCCAGTGACTATGATAGTGACCCAGAAAGTGACTGCAACAGTGACTGAGAAAATGACTGAGAAGGTGAGTGACACAATGGCAGAGACAGTGACTGAGACAATGGGTGGAATCATCCCAGATTTGTCCATAAGTGCAGAAGGGGGCTGAAAAAAGAATGTTTTACCCGCTGCAGCAAAGGCAACTTTTCGTGCCATATTGTCTTGTTCCTGGCCTGTCACACCTCATCAATAGTTCACTCCTGGGAAACATGTCAGGTTGCTGGTGGGCTGTCCTCTCTTTAGCCCACCCCACCATCACCTCAGGCCTTCTGTAAACTGGGTGCCATATTTAAAGGCCACTCCTGCACAGAGTAAGCTCTCTTCAAGGGATAGGAAGCTGCTGCGAACAGATGGTTGCTAGAGGGAGGAAACACGCTGCACCCAAATTCATCGATGCCTCTATCAAATGCCTACTGGATGCAGTGGAGGCCCACAGCGAAGTCCTCTATGCCAGGTCTGGGAGAAGACCAGCAAGCAATGTCACCAATCCAGCATGGGAGGTGGTAGCAGTGGTGGTCAGCGCCAATGTCCTGCAAAGGAGGACAGCCATCCAGTGCAGGAAGAGGATGAATGGTCTCATCTGCTCAGCGAAGGTAAGTCACTATTCTCATACACTCACACACTCACAAACCTATCACACATCCACAGGGTCTCACAATTTAAAGGACAACACCACTAACTCAAATCTCCATCAGGCTCATATTTTCTTGAGCTTGTGTCCTCATCCTGTCCATGACTCCACTCACCACACAAACATTCCAAGCAGTACCATGTATCCTGCTCACACTCTTTCCTTCTGTTTTCATGCAGGAGAAGCTGGCTCACAACAGCACGGAGAGGTCCCAGACCGGGGGTGGAATGGCCCACGTTAGACCTCTCTCTCACTTTGAGGAGTGTGCCATCGCACTGACTAAGGACATAGACCGTGCCTGTGGCGACAGTGAGGCGGTGAGGATCCTGCACCACATCATCCCTCTCTCAATGAGTATCAGTGAGTTCTCGCTCTCCTGCTTTTGAATCTGCTGCCTTGCACCAATTATCTCTACTTTGGTTCACAGGGAGCTCTGCCAAGTGACCCACACCTTCAGCCAGCCAGTCCCTCAGCTCCATCCAGGTCCTCGTCTCCAGCCTAGAGGACACCTCCTCCATTGAAGAGCTGGAAATAAGCAGCCTGGGAGACCCATCACAGCGCTTACCCACACCCACACCAGCCAGAGACACACACCTCAGTGGCTCGGTTCACAATCTGGTGGTCATCACGATGAGATGGAAGGCCAAATCCAGAGGCTCATCATCTGAGCCGGACCTCACAGATGCTTGATCTCCAGCAGTACTCTGAGTGCTGGGGAGCTCAGCTGAATCTGCCTCCTGCTGCTGCAGGTCTGTGCCCGTGTGGACAGTCAGCAGAAGGCAGGGGAACATCATGCAGAGATGTAGGAAGCCCTCAGCAGAGTGGCACATGAGTCAGAGTGAGTCTGCCAGCTGTCTGATGAAGTGGTGCCCACATATGTGCATATGGAGGTCTCCAAGGGGAGGATGGCAAATGCCATGGAGACCCTGGTCCAGCAGAATGCAGAGATGCGCATAGTCCTGCACGCCATCGTGGGAGCCATGAGTGAGTTCCTGCAGCGGCCACAATCTTGCCTATATCATTTGTTGTTCGTGTACTTGTTACTTGCCCAGATCCTCCTTCCAGCAGGCGACGATATGTGGCATCTTGACATCCCTCCAGGTGCTCCGTCCCCTCAAGGAGTCAGGCTGGGGTCCCTGGGCACTCAAAGGGAGGAGGAGAGACAAATGGACACCCATGGATCATCCGCTCGGGAATCTCAGAGGCTGTGTTCTCCTCCCGAGTCCCCTTTGCCTGTGAGCCCCTCAACCTCATCCTCTGACACGGCAGAGGGAGCAGCTGACCAACGAGTGATTCTGGAGGGAGAAGTGTGTGTGTGGCAGGGCCTTTCGGAGCCTGGTGCAAGCACTCTCCCATGCAAGCAGATCTTTCCTGTATCACTCTCATCTCAACGTTCTGAGCATTTTGAATGCTGCCTGCTGGGGTTCTCTTTCAGTTGTCCATCTGAGCTGACCTGTATCTCCACCAACCCACTGGTCACACTCCCATGCAACACCTGAACTCGTCCACCATGACTGTCATTTCACTTTCGATTTGGACAGCAGGGTCTGGATTGGGTTTTTCGTGCCATCTCCTGTCTTTTCCACCCTCTCCAATCGCTCATTTCCTTTCCCCCATCACTGTTGACCCCCTGGCGGCACCTTCCACCCCCCCTCCGTGACCTACCAGCCACAACCCCTTTCCCTTCGGGGATGTCCAGGTGAACATGCACGTTGCCTACCTTCCCGAAAACACCCCCATCCACGCTCACCTCCCCGGCCTCCTCCTCCTTCCCACCCCTACAGTCCGTGTCTGCCTCCAACCAACCACCCTTGTCATCCCATCTACCGATGCATTCGAACCCTCACGCTCCCACCCTACTGCCTCGCTCTGCCCTCTGTCATTATCACTATTCCCTTGTATCATGCCCACCCTCAGTTTGCTCCCCAGGAGGCAGTCATGGAACCATCTGTCCCCTACCTTGCACGTTCACCTAGACATACCCCACCTTCAGACACCTTTCCCCGCCCCCAGAATCCCTTCCCCCTCCTGATCCCTTTCCACCCTGGAACCCCTTCCCCTCTCTGGACCCCTTCCCCGCCTGGAACCCTTTCCTCTCCCTGAACCTCTTCACCAACCCCCCCCAACTTAGTCCCCCCACCCTCCCAAGCTTCCCCTCCCACTTAGTCCCTTGACTCTTTCCTCCAGTCTCACTTCTTCCTCCAGCGTTACTCCTTCCCCCTTCCTGACTCCCTCAGACACCCTCACTTCTTACTCCAGCTTTACTCTTCCCACTTCCCGATTCCTTCCTCCACCCTTACTTCTTCCTCCACCCTTATTCCTTTGCCTCTCTGCACTTCTTCCTCCCCCCAGACTCCTTCCCATCTCTATACCCCTTCCCCCTCCAAACTCCTTTCCTTATACCTACCTCCCCAGTTGCCATCTCCCCGGTACACCCTCTTCCCCCCATACTCCCTACCCCACCCAATCTCACCCCGCCGACACCTTAATTCCCCACCAATACCTCTTCCTCTCCCAGTCAATCCTAGACCTCCCTCTCCCACCCCCTCGACCATCATCCGTTGTGAGGATCAATGGTGACTTTCCAACTTCTGTGAGCTGCTTCACGGTGGAGCCATGCCCATAAGAATCCACCCAGGCTGTCATGGACATTCCTACAGTGTGTCATTACTGTCAGGCTCCAGCATCTTCATTTCCTTGGGTATATCCGCGATGTGAGCAAGTTCCTTACTGTAAGCCCCGATTTCTGCACGTCACAGTTGTCAAGACGTGTTCTGCATTGGCGCGCTTTCCCACTGAATGCGGCCGCCATTGGCAGGTTGAGCGGGCGATCGTAAACTGGTTTCACGACGTTGTGAAACCGATTTTTGACCTTCTTGCCATATTGTCTGCTCATGCCACCGAACAGGTCCGACACCAGCAGGCAAGGAAAATCCCGACCAGTGACAATGGCTATACAGACATCAAAGCTAAGCTTCTCCATGGGGAACTCATGACCAAACTATATTAGTCAGTATGGTAGTATTGCTCATTGAATTTGTAACTCAATAACACAGAACTTACATGATTACTATGTGTGAGAGGACTCACAGTTTGGGCTGCATTTTACTGTGGGCTTCAGAATCCCGATGATTGGCGTGAAAGGTAGGCCCTGAGCCTGCACTCGCTGACAATGGGATTATCTCGGTGATGTTACCACAGACTGCCTCCTAGTTGGCTGCCTGAGGGCTGCCACCCAATTAAGGATGACGAGCAGCCTCCTGATGTGGCTGGCCTAATCAAAGTGCTGACAGTTCTGAGGCCTCAGCAGCCTCATTGGAAGAGATGAGCACTGCTGAGGTGGGTCAGGGAGCTCAGGGTGCACTTGGAAATGTATTTGAAGTTAAAATTGAGGGGGTTGATGGTGGCACCCTCTTTCGGATAGAGGGGAAATCCTTCTACTGTTGGCAAAATGTTAGCAGCCACATAGAATGAAATTGGGTGCTTAATTGTGCGTGTTGGCTGCCTGCATCCGTGAGGTGGGCAGCTGATCCATCTCTCAACCCAACTCATGCCTGCTGCTGAGAAGCTTCCCAGGGGTGGAATAGCACCAGGAAGCTGTCCCAATCCAGAATCCTGCTATTTTATTGCTCCCCCCGTCGGCTCTGTTCACACCAGACAGAGCTGGTAAAATTCAGCCCCATTACTCACTGTGACAAAAGCTATTAGGAGTGTCACAACCACTTTTACCGAGTGTCACAGAACAAACCCTACTACTCAATATCGCAAACATTATTACTCAGTATCACAAACACCATTACTCAAAATTACAAGCACTGTTACTCAGTATCACAAACACTATTACTCAGTGCCCCAAAGACTATGGCTGGATTTTCCAGCCCAGATGGCATCTGGCATCTTGGGCAAGGAGGGACAATATGGCAAGAAGGCCAAAAATCGGTTTCACGCCATTGTGAAACCATTTTGTGATCGTCCACTCCACCCGTGGGGCTTTGTTTCCCACCGGAGCACTTTAGGAACCTAATTTCAATACTTCAGCAGCTCATTATAAGCCCTGCTCACTGCAATCATCCCGCTCATGCAGGATCATCCAGGCAGCCGACATGCTTCACAACTGTACACAAGTGAGGTGTGCCTGGCCAGCTGCACTTCGCTCGGGATTCGAGGCTTGTTTGCCCACCTTGCTTTGGGAAGCACTCACGGTCATCAGCGCCAGGATTCACAGGAACACCACATCACTTTTAGGGAGGCTCACAGGCAGGTCTCTACCTACCACACCAGCCATAAGGCAGGCGTGGCTTTTCAACAGCTGCAGGGCTAGGGCTTGCTTGGGTGTGTGTGGGGGCACATGTTGATCTGTGCAAGCGAATTCAAGATGGGTGAGGGCTGAGGAGGCTGTCTCCAGAGGAGATGAGGCCAGATGGAGATGTGAGGGCATGTGTGACAGAGTGATTGGTGATGTCCCTTGAGCTGGCAGTGAGTGAGATGCCAGTGAATGTGTGACGGTATTGGGAGTGTGTGAGTTTAGAGTGATGAGATGGTTGCCTTACACTGGCAGCACAGATGAGTTTGTTCATCCGTTTTGTGCACTGGATGGCTGACAGCATTGGCACTGACCACCTCTGCCTCCACCTCCCAAGCCAGAGTAGTGACATTGATGGACCTTCTGTGGCCAGAGCGGGGTTAGAGGACATCACGTTGGGCCTCCACAGCGTTCAGAAAGCATCCCAGGGATGTGTCACTGAATTGGGCGGCTGCACTCTAATTGGCTTTTGGGGCTATGCCTTCACCAGAGCAGTCCTGGGCTGCAAGCATTGAGAAATGTGTGTGCAGTTGCAGTTTAAATATGATTCCGCCTTCTTGGTGGAACCTTGCTGCTGTGGTTTTTGCTCACATGTCAGGTCACTTCCAGGTCGGAAACCTGGGTGTGTGATATCGGGCCTTCCAGTTCAAACTTCCAGGTGGCATCCAGTTAGGAACCTGCCTCCGGGATCGCTGTCCAATTAGGTTTAGTAGGATGGATGTCGGGTCTGGAGTGTGATTGAGGGTACAATATTTGAAGGCCCGCCAGTCATTTTCACAGTTGCTGCAATGAGATTACTGCAGGATGGATTTGAACACGTGATTTGTGCAGGACATGGAACCTTCCTGAAGGATATGTAGGAGGTGGTGAGGAGCTGAATGTAGGTGCTGGATCCAGGGGATGGGAGAAGGAGGTCAGCCAGCATGATCAAGCAGGGGTGATTGGAGGTAGCTGAGGAGGTCAGTAGCCACAGTGTGATGAACAGGATTCATCAGAGGAAATGCTTCAATGGGGGCTGGCAAAGTGAGTGCCCGCAACTCTAAGCTGGCAGCCATACCACACTCACCTCTGTACAGAAAGGCGGTAAGACACACTAATTGCAGCAACACAGAGGATTGTCTCACACAGGATCTTTGTCACACTCCACATATGCAGACAGCACTCACAGTCAACCCAAAAGTACATGCCCCAATCCACAGTGAAGTCCATCAAATGTCACATCACCTCGTGATATGCACAATGCACTTCCTAACATTCTTGGTTTTATTTCAAGAGAAGGGTGATCCTAACTCCCAGGGATGCGTCAGACTGGGGGTGGAGTTTGTGTTAATTACTGGCAGTCCTGATACCAATGAAGGATTGGCACAAGCCAGGCCACCACTGAATGAGAGAAGGAGGTGCAGCAGAAAATGGGTGAAAGCAAAACAGAAGACTTGCATTTATATGGTGCTTTTACAATCACTAGATGCCTCAAAGCACATTACAGCCAATAAAGCACTTTTTGAAATGTAGTCACTTTTTTTAAAGTGGGAAATACTGTAGCTAATTTGCACTCAGCAAACTCCACAAGCAGTGATGTGATAATGGCCAAATAATTCTATTTTTTGTGATGTTGATTAAGGGATAGATATTGACCAGGACACTGGGAATAACTCCTCTGCTCTTCTTCAGCATATTGCTGTAGGATTGTTTACCTCCACCCACACAGGCAAGTGGTGACCTCAGTTTAATGACTCATCCAAAATGCAACACCTTTGACAAAGGAACACTCCCTCAGTACTGAAACAAAAACAGAACTACCTGGAAAAACTCAGCAGGTCTGGCAGCATCGGTGGAGAAGAAAAGAATTGACGTTTCGAGTCCTCATGACCCTTCGACAGAACTTGCGTTCGAGTCCAAGAAAGAGTTGAAATATAAGCTGGTTTAAGGTGTGTGTGTGGGGGGCGGAGAGATAGAGAGACAAAGAGGTGGAGGGGGGGGGTGGTGTGGTTGTAGGGACAAACAAGCAGTGATAGAAGCAGATCATCAAAAGATGTCAACGACAATAGTACAATAGAACACATAGGTGTTAAAATTAAAGTTGGTGATATTATCTAAACGAATGTGCTAATTAAGAATGGATGGTAGGGCACTCAAGGTATAGCTCTAGTGGGGTTTTTTTTTTATATAATGGAAATAGGTGGGAAAAGGAAAATCTATATAATTTATTGGAAAAAAAGGGAAGGGGGAAACAGAAAGGGGGTGGGGATGGGGGAGGGAGCTTACGACTAAAGTTGTTGAATTCAATATTCAGTCCGGAAGGCTGTAAAGTCCCTAGTCGGAAGATGAGGTGTTGTTCCTCCAGTTTGCGTTGGGCTTCACTGGAACAATGCAGCAAGCCAAGGACAGACATGTGGGCAAGAGAGCAGGGTGGAGTGTTGAAATGGCAAGCGACAGGGAGGTTTGGGTCATTCTTGCGGACAGACCGCAGGTGTTCTGCAAAGCGGTCGCCCAGTTTACGTTTGGTCTCTCCAATGTAGAGGAGACCACATTGGGAGCAACGAATGCAGTAGACTAAGTTGGGGGAAATGCAAGTGAAATGCTGCTTCACTTGAAAGGAGTGTTTGGGTCCTTGGACGGTGAGGAGAGAGGAAGTGAAGGGGCAGGTGTTGCATCTTTTGTGTGGGCATGGGGTGGTGCCATAGGAGGGGGTTGAGGAGTAGGGGGTGATGGAGGAGTGGACCAGGGTGTCCTGGAGGGAGCGATCCCTACGGAATGCCGATAGTGGGGGTGAAGGGAAGATGTGTTTGGTGGTGGCATCATGCTGGAGTTGGCGGAAATGGCGGAGGATGATCCTTTGAATGCGGAGGCTCGAACGCAAGTTCTGTCGAAGGGTCATGAGGACTCGAAACGTCAACTCTTTTCTTCTCCGCCGATGCTGCCAGACCTGCTGAGTTTTTCCAGGTAATTATGTTTTTGTTTTGGATTTCCAGCATCCGCAGTTTTTTTGTTTTTACCTCAGTACTGAATTGTGTACCAGTCTTGATTTTGTGCTTAAACCCTGGAGTGGGGCTTGAACCTAAAACTTTGCAATTTAGAGGCAACTGAACCACAGCTGACTCACTAAATTTTATTTGCTGGAAATGAATCTGAACAGCTTCTTCAGTTGGCCTTATGTAACCATCAGTAAATATTTCAAACTCTGCAGCATGTGAGGGAATGAACTAATATCGCCAACGTTTTTCACTAACTGAGATCTTATCTGTCCTGCAGGGACAATGCCAGGCGTGCAGCAGGAGCTGCATGTGGAGGCAGTGCAGACCTCAAAGGAGGAGCAGCACTCTGAGGAAACATCATCACATGAGTCATGCTCACCCTCCACCAGAGCAGATCCACTCGCCTCAGAGGGCCCTGAGTCACGGCTAGAATGAGTGGCACAAAGTGAGCAACTTTTTACATGAGCAGAAGCAGGTGATGAAGGAAGTGACAGATATGGGGGACTGAGGACAGCCTCAGCCATGGTCCACTCGAAACAGATGTTGAGCCTGGTGTGTGTGTGTGTGGGGGGTGGGGGGGTGTTCATACACAAATCGGATGCTTGTGGATCAGCAAAGGGAGATGTGTGGCTGTCTGTCCATTCCCTGAGGCAGTGCGGAGCCTTCCTACAGAAGGTGGAAGAGTCCATCCACACCATGATGCTTCAATCTCTCAGGCATATGAGCGTTAGAGCTCCTCCATTGAAAGAAAAGGCACCCTCATGGGGAGTCATTTGCAGTCAGATAATGAGTGGATACAGGAACAGCACACTGGCCTTCACAATATGTCAGCATTGATGGGTCAGTTGCAGTGATGGCTCAGAACTGCATAGCTAAATGCTCATCTACTCTTGGTTAACAGGGATGAGCAGGTGGGCTCTGAAAGGGCAGAGGTAGCCCTCCTCAAGGTGACCTCAGCCTCTAGTTGGCCCCTTGGCACCTCTGACAGGACCAAAAATGCTGTGCATGACCCACAGGGCCGAGACTGCCCCTGCACAGATGCAGGTGGGGGAGTCTGTGGCGGAGCTCCTCTTGAGCTCCATAACCTTGGTGATTTCATTTGTCAGAGGTGAGAGACAAGCAGGCTGCCTTCACAACAGGGTAGCATGTGTGTGTGTTGGCAGCGTAAGTATCAGGGCAATGGATTGCATTAGGGCAATGATGAGTGCACTGCCCTCAGTTTATGCACCCATCACTTGGATAATACAGTTGTGGGATGTGGACTGCAAAATTCTGCAGGTACTGGCAGCTGAGCCCTGGAATGAGCCGGATGCATAGAAGCTTAAAACTATGGTAACCTTCACCACCACAGGCAATGGGGGGCTTCCTGTTCCATTAGTGCACAAAAGTTAATGACCACCTGATGATTTGGCTGCATCCTCTGGAGGCACTGCTGCCCTGCTAGGCCAAGGAAGTTGATCCATAGTCTATAGCCTTCTTCTGGGTTCAACCCTTTGACCACCCTCTCTGCTGGATCCAGGTGCCATTTCCTGTGTTGGATGCTGCAACTGCTGGTCCTGAAGAGTTCCCTGTCCCAGCCACTGTGGATGATGAGATGTAGAGTGCTTAAGGCTGTCCTCACTGGCCCACCCTACTTCAGAGCTTGTGAAACCATGCCTTGTAAGGTCCCAGACTTAAAGTTCAAAACAACTGTCAGAATCATAGAATGGTTATAGCACAAGAGGAGGCCCTTCATCCATTGTATTTGTGCCACCACTCTGAAAGAGCAACTCACCTCGGCCCACTTCCCAACCCTTTCCTGTAGCCTCACAAGTATTTTCTCTTCAGAAAAATACTGGTTCTCTTTTGCAACTCACTATTAGATCTGACTCTGCCACACCCTCAGGCAGCATATTCCAGATCCTAAACACATGTTGATGCGTGAAAAAGGTTTTCCTCAAGTCGATTTTTGTTCTTTTGCCAATCACTTTAAATCAATGTCCCCTGGTTCGCAATCATTCCACCAATGGGAGGGGTTCTTTCCTATCTACTCTGTCCAGGTCCTCATGATTCTGAGCAAACTTTTCAATTGAGCCAAATGTTCTGTCCCTGTGCTGTATGTTCTATGTCATTCTATGTAAATCTCCTCTCAACCTTATCCTCTAAGGAGGATGACGCCAGCTTCTCCATTCTAGCCACATATTTTTACCCCCTTGAAGTACAAATTGTCTCCACCCTGTACAAGTCCCATGTCCCCCAGAACTGGTCCCAATGTCCTCAGAATCCAAAGCCATGCCTTTGCCTGCTATATACTGCTATTTTTATATTCACTTGCACGCTGTACTGAGAGTAATACAGAGTTTACTACCTTTGAGGTGCTGCTTACTAGTTTCCTTCCTAGCTCCCTAAACTCTGCCTTCAGGACTGGACCCCTCTTTCTACCTATGTCGTTGGTACTGCTGGCTCCTCATCCTCCCCATTCTGAGTCCTCTGCCATCACTCAGTGACATCCTTGACCCTGGCACCAAGGAGGCAACACACTATCCTGGATTCACAACTGCAGCTGTAGAAAAGCTTGTCTATTCCCCTATTGAATCCCCTATCACTGTTGCTTTCCACTCTACCTCCTGTCCCCTTCCCCCATCCATGACTGAGCAAACAAAGGTGCCGTAGACCTGGTTCTGGCTGTGCTTCCTGCATAAACCATGGCCTGGATTTTTCCTATGGCGGGTGGGCTGGGCAGGAGCAGGCGGGGCAGGGGTGGGGCGGGGCAGAGCTGATCACCGCCTGCAATCGGCTGCGCGCCACCATTTTACACGGGTGGGCCAATTAAGGCCCGCCCAGCGTAATGCACAACCGGTAGCGCTCAGCGCCACCTGTGCGGGCGGGGGGGGGAGGGAGAGTAAAGGCCTGCGCTCTATCACGCATGCATGCGAAAGAGCACAGCTATCTCCCTGAGGCACGGAGCTGCCTCAGAGTGATTGAAAGGTTATGAAAATTAATATAAAGTATAGATTTAAAAATTCATTCAAACATGTCCCCTCATGTGACTGTGTCACGTGAGCTGGGACATGTTTGTAAAGGTGGGAAAATTTATGTATTTATTTTATAAAAGCCTCAGGAAACCTTTTCCCACCCGTGGATGAGATTTCCTGAAAATGTTAAGGCTGCTTGGACTTAAGGTTGGATGGGCAGCGTTCTTAACTACTTTAATTACTTCCTTAATGGCCATAACGGGCCGCTGACATTTCGGCAGGCATGCAGCCGACTCCAGTGCGCACCTGCCAAACGAAATATCGAGACAAAGTGTGATGATGTCGGCCCACCCCGCACAGCAACTGGAAGATTCTGCCCCATCACCTTCACCAATATTCTGAATTGATCCAGTGTTCAAAGAGAGTTCCAAATTCCTACTAGCCTTTGCGTTTAGAAGTGTTTCTTAATTTCACTCCTGAGAGACCTGACTCTATATTTTTAGGCAATGCCCCCTAGTCCTAGACTCCCCAACCCCCAGAAGTATTTTCTCTCTATCCACCCCATCTGTTCCCTTAATATCTTGATGACTTTGACCAGGTCACCTTAAACCTTCTAAATTCCAAGGAATCCAGCTCTAGTTTATGCAATCTCTCCTCTTGACTTAACCCTGTGAGTTCAGGTGTCATTCAGGGGAGAGGCAGCCCCTAGGCTTGATTTATAAGAAATACCCCACCGCAGCACCCATCCTTAAAGGGAGTGCTTTATGAGAAATGACATGTAATGACCTGTTTATGGGGTTCATGGGTCCAGCAATCATCTCAGTGCTCCAATGGAATCCAACGTTGGATCTACAACTGGCCTCAATGGAATTACATCAAGTTTTTCTTGCTGCAAATTACCCAAGATACTTGCTTCAAGGAGTATCTACAGTCAGATCTAGTCTTGCACTATAGTTGGCCCAATGAATGCCGATTTCCCCTTTTAAACTGATGCTCTGACATTGGATTGAGTCCTCAATGTCTTCCTGCTGTGCAGTCAGCTTCTCTAAACTGCTGTATTGGTGACATGGATTGTGACTTGTGCGCTGTTGGGTAAGGACCATTGCATCTGAGAAATGGCTTACTGACTTTTTGGCCGTATATTTCATCGAGAGGCATTCCCAAACTCACTGGCAACCTTACCATGGGAAATCTGGAGTGAGCCAGAAAGACATTAGGTTCCCGCCCAACACAATTTTTCACAAATTTCCTGGTCTGCCTACTGCACAATCCTGTCTTCAACCTTCTGGTAAAATTCCATCCACCATTACTCAGCATCCCTGCACAAACAGTATTACACTAAATCACAGTTCAAACACTATTACTCAGTGTCACAAATTGTATTATTCAGAATCACAGTTCAAACAGGATTATTAGGCCATGAGTTATATTATTCAGAATCACAGTACAAACACAGTTACTCTGTGTCAAAAATTCTATTACTCAGAATTACAGTATAAACAGTTACTCTGTGTCACGAATTCCATTACTCAGAATCACAATACAAACACCGTTACTCTGTTTCACGAATCCTATTACTCAGCATCACTGTTCAAAAACTATTTCTAATGTCAGAAAAACTATTAATCAGTGTCAAAACACAAATACTCAAAAACTATTACTCATAGCATAGCATGAACACTGCTACTCATTGTCAAAAAACAACTGTTTGTTAAAGTACAATGACTATTACTCTGCCACAGTAGAAACATTATTAGTTTCACTGCACAACAGTATTACTCAGTGTAACATCACAAATGTTATTACTAAATGCTAGAACCATTACTACTCAGAATCATTGTATATACACAATTAATCAGTGTCATAACCATTATTACCCAGTATCACAGAGCAAGTACTCTTATTCAGTGTCATAGTTTAAAAGCTATTTAAGTCTCACAGTGCAAACACTTCCACAATCAAACTGGACTGATGAGTGTAAGGAGTGACTGATCTGATACCAGTTTTTTCTCCACATCTTCCCAAGGTGAATTCCTATTTGCAGTATTTTTGCCCCAACATTGAGTAATAGTGTTCGTGCTGTGACTCTAAGTATTTTTTGAGTTTGAGTTTTTACTGCAACAATGACTAATCATGTTTGTGACACTGATTAATAGTGTTTGTACTGTGATATGGAGCAACAGTGCTTGTAAGTTAAGTCTGAGTAGTAGGATTTATACTGTGACACTGAATAATACTGTTCATAGTATGACAGTAAATAATTGTGTATGTACTGTGACTCTGAAAGTAGTGCTTGTGACTCTACAATAGTGTTTGTATTGTGGCACGAAGTGACAGTGCTTGAATGGTGACATAGATTACTAATGTTTGTGATACTGAGTAAGTGTTTCTATTTGACACTGTGCAATGTTACTTCTACTGTGATACTGTGTACTAGCATTTCTACCATGATATTGAGTAACAACATTTGAGCTACAGGGTTTGTACTGTGCTACTAGGTAAAAGTGCTGGTATTGTGACATTGAGTAAGAGTAGCTATAAATTAATGCTCAGTAATAGTATATGCCCTGTAAAACAGAATAATAGTGGTTGAATCTGATGCTGAGTAATAGTGTTTTTATTTTGACATTGAGGTCTAGTGCTTGTGACACCTAGTAAAAAGGGTTTTTACTGTGACTGGTCACAGATCAGTCACTCCTCATACTCATCAGTCCAGTTTGATTGTGGAAGTGTTTGCACTGTGAGACTTAAATAGCTTTTAAACTGTGACACTGAATAAGAGTGCTTGCGCTGTGATACTGGGTAATAATGTTTATGACACTGATTAATTGTGTATATACAATGATTCTGAGTCATATAGCAATGCTCATACTGTGAGACCTAGTAATACTGTTTGCAGCATGACACTGATTTGGCTTGGTTTTTTGAAAATGAGTAATAAAGATTATAATGTGACATTGAATATTAGATTTTGTAGTGCAGCAGTGAGTAATAATGTTTGTGGCATTGAGTAATAATATTTGTACTGTGATGCTGAGAAATAATATGACACCAAATAATAGTGATTCTGGCAATGATCAATAGTGGTTATATTGTGGCACTGAATAATAGATAATGAACCGTGACACAAAGTAATAGAGGTTGTGACAGTGAATAATAGAATTTGCATGTTGAACAGACAAAGACTGTTTGAGACACCAAGTAATGGTGTTGCACCCTGATGGGCAGTAACATTCTTTATATTCTTGCACTAAGTTATTTCATTATGATACTGAATAATAGTGCTTGTAAGGTGACATTTAGTAATGGTGTTTGTGATACTAAGTAACCATGCTTATCCCCTGAGGCTAACTAATAATGATTAGTGACATGAAGTTAGAGTATATTTACTTTGACACTGCTAAATAGTGTTTGAACATCGAGACTGAGTAATAGTATTTGTGACACTGAGTAATAGTGTTTGAGACACAGAGTAATAGATTTTGTGACAGAGAGTAAGAGGATGTGTGATTTTGAGTTATACAATTTGTGATGCTGGGTAATATTGTTTGTAACACTGAGTAATTGTGTTGGTGACACAGAGTAAGATTGTTTGTGACACTGAGTAATGGTTTTGTGACACAGTGTAATACTGATTGTGACATTATTCATTAGTGTTGGTGACACTAATTTGTTTGTGTCACTGTTTGTGACATTGAGTAATAGTGCTTGTGACTCATAATAAGAGTGTTTGTGACACAGTAAAATTATTTGTGACACTGAGTAATAGTGTTTGTGACATTGAGTAATAGTGTTTATGACACTGAGTAAGAAGAGTCTTTCTGACACTGACTAACAACATTTATGAAACTAGGCAGATTCGCCCCAGATTTGCATTAAGTGCAGTAGCAAGCGGGAAAAAGTACGTTTACCCGATGGCTGCAAAGGTGGCTTTTCATGCCGTATTGTTCCAATCCTGCCTCATTAATCACCCGTTCCCGGAAACATGCGGTTTCGATGGCAGGCGGCCTCCGATTCACCCACCGCGCCATCACCACGCCACATCATCACGCCGGGCACCATATTTAAAGTGCAGCCACGTGCACACCTCTCAGTGCTTCCAGCCCAGGACTGCTACATAGAAGACATGGCCCCAAAAGGCAAAAAGACTGTAGCCCCCGAGTTTAATGACCCATCCCTTGGGCGCCTTTTGGACACCGTGGAGGCCCCCTGTGATGTCCTCTCCCCCTACTCTGGCCACAGGAGGGGCAGCAACATTACCAGTCTGGCTTGGTAGGTGATGGCAGTGGTGATCAGTGCCAATGCTGCACGGAGGAGGTTGGCCATCTAATGCGGATAGAGGATGAATGATCTCATCCATGCAGCCAGCCCAAGGGACATCACCACTCAGTCTCTCACATGTACCCGCACATCTCCATCTGGCCTGGTCTCCTCTGAAAACTGCCTCCTCAGCCCTCACCATCTTGAGGCCACTTGCACAGGTCAACTTGTGCCCCTACACACACCCTGGGATACCCCCTACCCCAGTACAGCCCTCACCTTGCAGCCTCTTCCCATGCCTGAGGCTACTTCTCCCCCTTCCCCAAGCAAGCCCTAGCCCTGCAGCCCTTGAGGACCCACCCCTGCCTTATGGCTGGCCTGGTTGGCAGAGACGGACCCCAGCGCCCCCCTAAAAGTGATGTGGTGCTGCCTGCGAAGCCTGGTGCTGCTGACTGTGAGTGCTCCCCAAAGCAAGGCGGGCTAACAAACCTTGGAGTCCCAAGTGAAGTGCAGCCCACCAGGTGCATGTCGCTCATGTATAGTTGTGAAACACATCAGCGTGACTCTCGTGATTCAGCGTGGGGGTATGATTCTGACAAGATGGGCTTATAATGATATGCAGGTGTATTACAACGAGGTTCCTGACATCCGATGATGGGAAACGCGGCCTGCCATTGATGGGTAGAGTGGGTGATCGCAAACTAGTTTCACAAAGTCATGAAACCAATTTTTGGCTTCTCATCATATTGTCCACTTTGCCAAACATGCCCAATGCCAGCTGGAACAGAAAATTTCGCCCACTGAGTAATAGTATTTGTGACGCTGAGTAATAGTGTTTGTGACACTGAGTAATGGTGCATGTGGCTTTTTTGTGAAACAAAGTAATAGTATTTGTGATACTGTGTAATGGTATTTGTAAGTTTGTCACTGGACTAATGATCCAGAGACTCAGGGTAATGCTCTGGGGACTCGAGTTTGAATCCCACCATGGAATTTGAATTCAATAAAAATCTGGAATTAAAAAGTCTAATGAAGACCATGAAAGCATTGTCGATTGTTCTAAAAACCCACCTATCCTTTAGGGAAGGAAATCTGCTCTCCTTACCTGGTCTGGCCTACATGTGACTCCAGGTCCACAGCAATGTGGTTGACTCTTAAATGCCCCCTGAACAAGGGCAATTAGGGAAAGGCAATAAATGCTGGTCTCGCCAGCCATGTCCACATCCCATGAATGAATAAAATAAAACACTGAGCAACAGTGTTTGTGACACTAAGCAATAGTTTGTGTGATATTGAGTAACATGGTTGATGACACTGAGTAATATTGTTTGTGACACTGAGTAATGATGCATGTGACTTTTTTTGTGAAACTAAGTATAGTACTTGTGATACTGTGTAATGGTATTTGTTACACTGAGCATCAGTGTTCGTGACACTAAGTAATAGTTTCTATGATATTGAGTAATACTGTTTGTGACACTGGGTAATAGTGTTTGTGACACCGAATAATAGATATGTGACACTGAGTAGTTATGTTGGTGATACTGAGGATCATCACAGGTGACACTGATGAACTTATGAAACTAAGTAATAGTGTTTGTGACACTGTGTATTGTATCTGTAACATTGAGCAACAGTGATTGTGACACTGGGTATAGTTTGTGTGATATTGAGTAATAGTGTTTATGACACAACAGTGTTTGTAACAATAAGTAATGGTGTTTGTGATACTTAGTAATAGTGTTTGTGACCATGAGTGTTTACGATACTGAGTATTAGGATTTCAGACACTGAGTAATAGTGTTACTGTCACCGAGATATAGCGTTTGTGACACTGAGTAACAATGATTTTGACACTGAGTAATGGCGTTGGTAACACTTAGTAACAATGCGTGTGACACTGAGTAATAGTGCTTCTGGCAGTTTGTATCAGTGCTTGTGACACTGAGTAATAGCATTTGCGACACTGAGTAATAGATGTGTGACACTGAGTAGTGGTGTTTGTGATGCTGAGGAGCATTGGAGGGGACACAGGAATAACATTTGTGACAATGTGTTATAGTATTTGTGACACTGAGTAATGGTGTTGGTGGCACTGAGGAATAGTATTTGTGACACTGAGCAATAGTGCATGAGATACTAAGTAGTAGTTTTGTAACATGGAGTAATAGCTTGTGTGATACTGAGTAACAGTATTTGTGACACTGAATAATAGTGTTTGTGACCTAGGCGGGGCCAGCTCGCTGATGCGTAAAATGATGCGTGGTGACATCAGGCATACGTCCCGACATCACCACGTGTCATTCAGATCTTGAGTTCGGTGGGCGCACACCGGAGTCAGTTGTGCACCCGCCAAATTGTCAAAGGCCTATTAAGGCCATTTAAACAGCAATTAAAATAATTAACTGAGTTGCCCGTCCAGCCTTAAGGTAATGATTTTTGTAACATTGAGCAGCATTATTTGTGACATTAGTAGTATTTGTTACAATAAATCATACTGTTTGTGACACCGCATAATAGTCTTTGAGACACTGAATAATACTGTCTGTGACACTGAGCAATAATGTTTGCGACACTGAGTAATAGGGTGGTATTTTCCTTGCCCACTGGCATCGGGCTTCATGTTGGGCTCAAGCAGGCAATGTGGTGGGAAGGCCAAAATATTGGTTTCACGACCTCATGAAGACAGATTACAATTGTCCGCGCCGCCCGTCAATGGCGGGCCACATTTCCTGCCGTGGCACATCTGCATATCATTATAAGGCCAACTCACTGGAATAATTCCCCCATCTCAAATTTACTGCCCATATCTTCAGGAAAACACGCCGGTACAGAATACATCTTAACAAGAGTGACATGCAGAAGACGGGACTTACAGTCAGGGCCTTGTTCACATCGCAGATACCCGAGGAGTAGAAGATGCGGGAGCCTGAAAGCAGTGGGACCCTGGAGGAATGTGCATGGCATGCTAAGCGGATTCTGATGGACATGGCTCCGCCGTGATGCAGCTCAGGAAAGGTGGAAGGTCACCATAGAGGGACTGCTTCAGGACATCAGTGTCTTGGCCATGGTCTGCAATGAATGCTTGTCGAGGGGATGGAGAGGAAGGTGTAGGTTTGGCTGGGAGATGAAGGTATACCGGGGGAGGTCAGGTTGGGAGTGAGGGAACAAAGGTGTTGGGGGTGATGAGATTGGGAGGGAGAAGGGCATACAGGGGAGGAGTGTGTAATTGGGGAAAATAGGGCAACTGGGGGACTAGGTGTAAAGGGGGAAGAAGGTGTAAGGGAAGGAGCTCGTAGGGAGAAGGAGTCCGAGATGGAAGGTGTCCGGAGTGAAGAAGGAGTCCGGAAGAGGGAAGGGCTTTGGGTGGAGGAATGAGTTTGGAGGCGGGCAGGACTTCAGGTGGAAGAAGGAGTTCCGAGGGGTTAAGGAATCCTGAGGGAGGAAGGAAACCTGGCAGTGGCAGGAGTTTGAGGGGAGGAATGAATAAGGTGGGGTGACGTCCAGGTGAACATGAAAGGAAAGGGTCTGTGGAGTCAATGACTGCCTCCTGGGAAGCAAACTGAGGGTGAGTGTGGTAGGAGGAATGGTGAGTGTGAGGGTGGCAGAGAGGGCCGGTAGGGTGGGAGGGTGAGGGTGCGACGGTATTGGTAGGAGAGGTGGCGAGGGTGGTTGGTGTGGACTCGGAGGCAGACACGGATCCTGGGGTGGGAAGGAGGAGGTCAGGGAGATCAATGTGGTTGGAATTTTCAGCAAGGTAGGGAATGTGCATATTCACCTGTATATAGAACCATAGAGCCATGGAACCATAGAAAAGCTACACTGCAGAAAGACCATTCAGCCAGAAGAGGCCATCCTGTCTGTGCCGACCAGAAAAAGATGAAAAAGAAACTACATCCCCGAAAGAAAAGTGTTGTGGTTGGTTGGTGATGGTGGGAGGTGGAAGTTGATGCCAAGGGGCTCGACAGTGATGGGGGAAATGACATGGGTAACTGGGGAGGGGAAAGGACAGGGGGACAAACATTACACACACCATGTTTCTAAAGCTGAAAGTGGAAGGAGACACGTGTTGAGTGGGAACAGATGCTGCAGGGGAGTATGTTCGGTGCGTGGGCGGAGATGCAGTTCAGCTCAGATGGACAACTGAAAGAGAGCTCTGGTAGGCAGCATTGAAAGTGCTCAGGACATGGAGATGAGTGTGGTCGATGAAGGCTCCACATGCATGGGAGAGTGCTTGCACGAGGCTCTGAAAGGCCCTGCCACACACATCTCATACTTATGGGCTGGCTCTATGCAGCTGAACTGTTAGTGGGTGGGGGGCAGGGTAGGGGGGGTTGGGGTTGGGGGGTGTTGCAGTGAATGCAAAGCCTGTAAATGCAGCTGAAAGACACCATTACACATATTCAGAAAAAGTGAATACCTTTTCAGATTATAAAGTGACAAAATGTGTTCAACCGTGCAACCAACTGTGATCAGAATTTCTTAAATTTTCCAGGCTTAACATTTCTAGGTGCTGCCCTGACATCTGCAAAGATTGACCTGTGCAATGGTTGCCCCTGTTGTCTCTGATGACTTCTAGTGCGGGTCCTCTGGAGAGCCGAACAACCTTGGGGGGCCCCAACTTGTTTTGGTTGCCCTGCTGAGGACCAGCTACTCCCTCTGCAGTGACAGAGGACGAGGTTGAGGGGCTCACAGGCAAAGGGGACTCAGAGGGAGAGGACAGCCTCTGAGATTCCTGAGTGGATGATCCAGGTGTGTCCAGCTGCCGATCTTCCTCCGTTCGAGTGCTCGAGGGTCCCAGCCTGACTCCATGAGGGAAAGGAGCACATGGAGGGATGTCAAGGTGCCCTGTTTCCCTCTCGTGTCGCCAGTACATGGCTCCTGCAGTGGAGTGCAGGTCTGTGTACATCTCTGGGTTCTGTTGGACCAGAGTCTCCATGGCATCCACCATCCTTCCCATGGAGACCTCCATGCATGCACATATGGGTACCACTTCATCAGAGTGCAGGCTGACGCACTCTGTTGACTTGTGTGCCACTCTGTTGAAGGCTTCCAACAGCTCTGTGTGATGTTCCCCCACCTTCTGCTGATTCTCCACGATGAGTTGGAAGTGTGAATCCAGAGCCTCGTCATCTGACTTGGACCTCATAGATGCCTCTACCCCAGCAGCCCTCTGAGTGTTGGGGAGCTTGGCTGAAGCTGCCTCCTCCTGCTGCGGATACGTGTCTGTGTGGTAACCACCAGACTGTGAACCTGAGCCTGCTCTGGATCTAGGTCCCACTGAGGTGTGTGTGTCTCTCTGCGCTGGTGCAGGATGTGGTGCACTGTGATGGGTCTTCCAGGCAGCTTATTTCCAGCTTTTCAAGGGAGGAGGTGTCCTCTTAGCTGGAGGTGAGGACCTGGTTGGAGCTGAGGGACTGGCTGACTGAGGGTGTTAGTTGCTTGGCAGATCTCCCTGTGAACCAAAGTAGAGATAATTAGTGTATGGTAGCAGAGTCAAGAGCAGGAGAGAGTGAGTTGAGAGAGGGATGATGTGGTGCAGGATCCTCATGTGGGTGTCCTCCGCTGTCCTCACCGTTGCCGCAGGCATGGTCCACATCCTCACCAGTCAATGCGATAGCACGCTCCTCAAAGTGAGAAAGGTGTCCAATGTGGGCCATTCCACCCCCGGTCTGGGACCTCTCCCTGCTATTGTGAGCCGGCTTCTGCTGCATGAAATGCTGCGTGGAATGTTTGTGTGGTGAGCAGAGACATGGACAAGATAAGGACGTGAGCTCCAGAGGGTATGAGACTGATGGAGATGTGAGGGTGTGTGTGAGAGTTAGTGGTGTCCATTGAGGTGTGAGATCCCTGTGGATGTGAGATTGGTTTATGAGTGTGTGAGTTCAGAGTGATGAGAAGAGTGACTTACCCTGGTGGAACGGACGAGATCATTCATCCTCTTTCCACATTGGGTGGCTTTTACTTTTGTAGATCACCGCTGCCACTGCCTCCCACGCTGGATTGGTGATATTGCTGCCCATCCTGCGATCAGAGCAGTAAATGAGGACATCACGGTGGGCATCCAGTGTGTTCAAAATGTTCTCCAGGGATATGTCACTGAAGCGGGGGAGCTGCAGTCTCCTTGCCTTTCAGGGTCATGTCTTCTGTGCAGCAGTCCTGGGCTGGAAGCACTGAGAGGTGTGCACTCGGTTGCACTTTAAATATAGCACCTGGTGTGAGGAAGCGGTGAGGTGATGGCATGGCAGGCAAATCGGAGGCTGCCTGCCAGTGAAACAGGGTGTTTCCCAGGAATGCATGATTAATGAGACGGGATTGGGATGATATGGTGTGAAAAGCCGCCATTGTGGCTTGCGGGGAAAACGCTCTTTTACCGCTTGCTACCACACTTAGTGCAATTCTGGGATTATTCCATCAATGATGTTTGTGACACTGAGTATTAGTGTTGTGATACTGCGTAATTATGTTTGTGGCACTGAGTAATAGTGCTTGTAGCACTAAGTAATGGTATTTGTGACACTGAGTAACAGTGCTTCTGACAGAGTAACAATATTTATGACACTAAGTAATAGTGTTTGTGACACTGAGTAATAGATTTGTGAAACTGAATAGTAGTGTTTCTGATGCTGAGGAACATTGTAGGGGGCACTGAGTAATATTATTTATGACACTGAGTGCTTGTGATGCACTGTCACAAATGCACTGTCACAAATAATATTTGTGACACTGATTTATATTGTTAGTAACACTGAATAATCACATTTTTGACACTGTGTATTAGTGCTTGTGACATTGAGTAATATTATTTGAGGCACTGAGTAATAGTAATTTTGACACTGAGTAGTAGTGTGTGAGATACTGAGTAACTGTATTTGTGACACTGAGTGATAGTGTTTATGGCACTGCATAATAGTGTTTGTGATATTGAGCAATAGATATGTGACATTGAGTTTTGTTTGTGAAGCTGGGGATCATCGCAGGTGATACTGAGTAATAGTATTTATGAAACTAAGTAATAGTATTTGTGATATTGTACTTGTAACATTGAGCAACAGTGTTTGTGATACTGGGTATAATTTGTGTGATATTGAGTAATAGTGTTTATGAAATGGAGTCATACTATTTAGTACATTGTGGAATAGTCTCTGAGACACTGAATAATACTGTTTGTGACACTGAGTAATAGCGATTGCAATACTGAATAATGTTTTTTGTGACACTGAACAATAGCATTTGTGACAATGAGCAATACAGGTGTAACACTGGCTGGAATTTCCCGGCACCGTTGACGTTGGGTGTCATGGTGGGTGCGAGTGGACAATATGGTAAGAAAGCCAAAGATTGGTTTCATGCCATCGTGAAAATGGTTTGCTATTGTCCGCTCCACCTGTCAATAGTGGGCAGCTTGTCCCGCTGCCACACATCGGGAACGTAATTTAAATGCATTTGCATCTCATCACCTTGCCTGCCCACCGGAATCAAGCCCCAACATCAAATTTACCACCCACATCAACGGGAAAACACAACGGCCCAGAACACATCTTGACGAGTGTGACATGCAGAAGTCAGGACTTAATGTTAGGGCCTTGCTCACATCATAGAAACATAGAACCTAGGAGCAGGAGTAGGCCATTCAGCCCTTTGAGCCTGCTCTGCCATTTATTATGATCATGGCTGATCATCCAACTCAATATCCTGCTCCCGCTTTCTCTCCATACCCTTTGATCCCTTTCACCCCAAGGGCTATATCTAACTCCTTCTTGAAAACATAAAATGTTTTGGTCTCAACTTTCTGTGATAACGAATTCCACAGTCTCACCACTCTCTGGGTGAAGAAATTTCTCCTCATCTCAGTCCTAAATGGTTTACCCCATATCCTCAGACTGTGACCCCTGGTTCTGGACTCCCCCACCATCGGGAACATCCTTCCTGCATCTAATCTGCCTAGTCCTGTTAGAACTTTAAAGGTTTCTATGTGATCCCCCCTCATTCTTCTGAACTCCAGCAAATATAATCCTAATCGACTCAATCTCTCCTCATATGTCAGTCACACATTCCCAGGAATCAGTTGGGTAAACCTTTGCTGCACTCCCTCTATAGCAAGTACATCCTTCCTCAGATAAGGAGACCAAAACTGCACACAATATTCCAGGTGTGGTCTCACCAAGGCCCTGTACAATTGCAGCAAGACATCCCTGCTCCTGTACTGGAATCCTCTGGCAATGAAGGCCATCATACCATTTGCCTTCTTTACCCCCTACTGCATCTGCATGCTTACCTTCAGCGACTGCTGTACAAGGACACCCAGGTCTCGTTGTACATTCCCCTCCCTCAATTTATAGCCATTCAGATAATAATCTGCCTTCCTGTTTTTGCTACCAAAATTGATAACCTCACATTTATCCACATTATATTGCATCTGCCATGCATTTGCCCACTCACTCAGCTTGTCCAAATCACACTAAAGCATCTCTGCATCCTCCTCACAGCTTACCTTCCCACCCAGCTTTGTGTCATCTGCAAATTTGGAGATATTACATTTAATTCACTCATCTAAATCATTAATATATATTGTAAATAATTGGAGTCCCAGCATCGATCCCTGCGGTACCCCACTAGTCACTGCCTGCCATTCAGAAAAAGACCCGTTTATTCCTAATTTTTGTTTCCTGTCTGCCAACCAGTTTTCTATCTATCTTAATACACTGCCCCAAATCCCATGTGCTTTAATTTTACACTTCAATCTCTTATGTGGGACTTTGTGGAAAGCCTTCTGAAAGTCCAAATAAAGCACATCCACTGGCTCCCCCTCATCAACTCTACTAGTTACATCCTTGAAAAATTCCAGTAGATTTGTCAGGCATGATTTCCCTTTCATAAATCTATGCTGACTCTGTCCGATTCTGCCACTGTTTTCCACATGCTCAGCTATTAAATCTTTTATAGCGGACCCTAGAAATTTCCCCACTACTGATGTCAGGCTGACTGGTTTATAATTCCCTGTTTTCTCTCTGCCTCCCTTTTTAAATAGTGGGGTTACAGTAGCTACCCTCCAATCTGTAGGAAATGTTCCAGAGTCTATAGAATCTCAGAAGATGACCACCAATGCTTCCACTATGTCTAGGGCCACTTCCTTAAGTACTCTGGGTTGTAGATTATCAGGGCCCGGGGATTTATTGGCCTTCAATCCCATCAATTTCCCCAGGACCATTTCCCTGCTAATACTGATTTCTTTCAATTCCTCCCTCTCACTAAACCCTGTGTTCCCCAACATTTCTGGTATGTTATTTGTGTCCTCCTTTGTGAAGACAGAGCCAAAGTATATATTTAGTTGGTCAGCCATTCCTTTGTTCCCCATTATAAATGCCCCTGTTTCTGACATTTCTATATTTGCAGACAAAAGGGGAGCAGAAGATTCAGGAGCTCTACAGCCACTGGATCCTGGAGGAACATGTGCATCGCATGCTGCATGGATTCTCATGGACATGGCTTTGCCGCGATGCAGCTCACAGAATATGGCAGTCTCCTTTGATGCCTGGAGTCTGCTTTGGGACATCACAGTCTCGGCCATGGGCAGCTTTGGGTGATCGTCGAGTGAGGGGGTGGAGAGGAAGGTTCAGCTGTGAGTGGGAGGGGGAGGTGTACTGGGCGGGGTGAGGTTAGGAATGGGGGGGAGCGAAAGTGTCGGTGGGGTGAGGTTGGCAGGGAGGGAGTACAGGGGGAGGAGGGCGGGGCGGTAGGTGTAAGAGGGGGAGGAAGGTGTAAGGGAAGGAGTTCGGAGTTGGGGAAGTAGTTTGGAAGGGGGAAGGAATTCGGCAGGAGCTAGGAGTTCAGAGGGGGGCAGGACATCGGGTGAGGAAGGATTTCGGGGGCGAAAGGAATCCCGGTAAGAAGGAGTTCGGAGGGGGGAAGGCATCCAGCGGGAGAAAGGAGTCTGTGGGGGGAAGAGGGAGTAAGGGGGCAATGTCCAGGCACACTAAGTGCGAGGGAGGAGACTGTGGGGTGAATGATTGCCTCCTCGAGAGTGAACTGAGGGTGGGTTTGGTAGGAGGGAATGGTGAATAAAAGAGAGGGCAGAATGAGCCAGAAGGGTGGGAGGGTGAGGGTGCAATTTAGCAGTAGAATTGCTATGGTGAGGTTGGTCGGGGCTTGGAGGCACACACAGGCACTCGGGGTGGTAAGGAGGAGGTCAGGGAGGTCAATGTGGATGGGGGTGGGATTCTTGGGAAGGTAGGAAATGTGCACATTCTCCTGGGCATCCTGGAAAGAAAAGGATTCTGGCTGGTAGGTGACAGTGGGGACATGGGAGGTGATGCTGGGGGGACAACAGTGCTGGGGGAAAAGGGCATGAGTGGCTGGGGGAGGGGAAAGGACGGGGGAGCTGAGAAGAAACCTTACTACAACCATATTTGTGAGTGTGTGAGTTGAGAGTGATGAGAAGAGTGACTTACCCTGGCAGAACGGACGACAGCATTCATCCTCTTCCTGCATTGGATGGCTCTCCTCTTTTGCAGGGCATTGGTCTTGACCACTGCTGCCACTGACTTCCATGCTGGATTGGTGACCTTATTTGCTGGTCTTCACCCACACCGGGGGTAGAGGACTTCGCCGCGGGCCTCCACTGTGTCCAGTAGGTGCTCAAGGAAGGCGTCACTAACTTTGAGGGCAATGTTTCCTCCCTTTGGCAGCCATCAGCCCTCAGCTGCTTCCTATCCCTTGAAGAGTGCTAGCTTTGTGCAGGGGTGGCCTTTAAACATGGTGCCCGGTTTAATGAAGGCCTGAGGTGATGGCAGGTTGGACGAATCAGAGGCCGCCTCACGAGGGATCCGGCATGTTTCCTGGGAATGCATGACTATTGAGGTGGAACGCGCCAGGAATGGGATGATACGGCGCAAAAATCTGACACTGCGGCCGGCAGGTAAAATGTCTTTTTTCCTGCTCGCTACCACAATTAGTTCAAATCTGGGATGATTCTGCCCACTGAGTAATAGTAAATAACAAACATTCCATCACATTTCTACTTTTTTTTAGATCTGAAGAAGAGTCATACTCACCCGAAACATTAACTCAAGGCAGAGTTCTTCATCCCGCGGGCAGGCGCACAACAACCTGAACATGAGTGAAATAGTGCAGGATGATGTTGTGCGCGCATCCCAAATTTATCGCGTACTCCTGATCTTTCTGCTGCCTCTCATGCATGTCCGCTGATAATTAAGAGGCCCATTAAGGCCCTTAAGCAATTAATTTCATTTGTATTTTTCACTGCCTGCTCAACTGTTCGGGCGAATCAGACTTTGCAATTTTTATGACATCTCATCCACAGGCGGGATTTGGTTTCTAACGGTTACTAAACTGAAATAAAAAAATTTTCACATCAGTTTTACATTCCCTCTTCATGTGACTGAGTCACATGTGGGGACATGTTTATATCATTTGTAAAATGTTTATTTTTGTATTTAAAATTCTTCAGGTCCCTGAGGCAGCTCTGTGCCTTCAGAGAGATTTCACTGCGCGCTCTCCTGTGAATGTGCAGACTTCAGTGCTCGTGCTTCTCTCGCACCTCCCCCCCTCCCCCACTGGCAGCGCTGAGCGTTTCAGTGCATTTTCACGCTGGCTGGCCATTAGTTGACCAGCCAGCATGAAATCGCAGTCAGAGCCTGATCGCGGGCAGCGTGTTCATTTCACAGCCGCTCCCGGACCTCCCTGCTGTGCCTCCCCAACGAGGTGAAAATCCTGCCCTCTGTTTTGGTCTCCACAGATGCTGAATTTTTCCATCATTTTCTGTTTTTATTTCAGATTTTCAGCATCCACAGCATTTTGCTTTTAACTGAGTAATACTGTTTGTGACACTGAGTAATAGTGTTTGTGATGCAGAGTAATTGTGTTTGTGACAGTGAGTGATACTGATTGTGACACTGAATAATAGTGCTTGTGACACCGCGTGATAGTGCTTGTGAAACAGAGTAGGAGAGTAACAGTGTTTGAGACACTGAGCAATAGCGTTTGTAACACCGAGTAATAGTATTTGTAAAAGTGAGTTAAAGGTTTGTGGCACTGAGTAAGAGTGTGTATGACACTGAGTAATAGTGTTTGTGATCCTGAGTAGTAGTGTTTGTGATGCTGAGGAACATCGTAGGTGACACTGAGTAACAGCGTTTATGACATTGAGAAATAGTGTGTGTGATACTAATAGTTTGTGACACTGAGTAATAGTTTGTGACACTGAGTAATAGTGTTTGTAATACAGAGTAATAGCGATTTTGACAATGAGTAGTAGTGATTGTGACGCAGAGGAAACTCATACGTGACACTGCGTAACAGTGTTTGTGACACTGAGAATTGTATTTATGACACTGGGTAATAGTGTTTGTGACACTGAGTAATAGATTTCTGACACTAAGTAGTTGCATTTATGAAGCTGAGGAACATCGCAGGTGATACTGAGTAATAGTGTTTTTTACGCTGAAGAGTAGAGTTTGTGACACTGAGTAATACTATTTGTGATGCTGAGTAACATCATGGTGGAATTTGTCATTAATGAGACTAAGTGCAGTGATGAGCGGTTTCAGAGGCTCCCACCCCATTGGTCAGAACTCACGGTGATTCCGTGCTTGGAGAGTCATTAATTATGCAAAGGTGAGTATCAGGCTGAATCACCTGGTGGGCCAGGAGCTGAATTGCCAACCCACCGTCAGCTGGCGGAGTTGAAGGTCCAGTCACCATATTTAAAGGCCAGTCCAACACATACTCTCACTCTCACCAGTCCATCTGTCTTCTGGATATGTGCAGAGGTGTCTGGCAGCCAAAAGAAGGAGGCCGAGAGCCTCAAGAAGAAGGCAGCAGCCTGGTTCACCCACCAGGCGCTTCAGGCCTTGATCAGAGGAGCGTAGGCAGGTGCTTTATCCCAGGAATGGCTGTAGGATACACAGCAGCCTCACGACTCTGGCCTGGGAGACCGTCACAGAGCAGGTCAGTGCAGCTGGCAACTGAGCCCAAAACGCCATCCAGTGCAGGAAGAGGGTGAATGATCTCATCCGCTCTGTCAGGGTAAGCCACCTTTCAAATCCCTCCAAAATCAAATTAACGTATCACAGGCATGTCTTCCACGTGTTCCTTCCTCCATGTTGTGATTGCGCTCATACTGACCCTCAGCAGCCTCCTGAGGTTCCTGGGCCTCCAGATCTTCATCCTCCAATGAGATCTCATCCTCCTCCAGCTCATCCACAGGCAGGGGTTCACCTCTTTGCATTGCCAGATTGTGAAGGGTGCAACACATTGCGAAGATACAGGAAACCCTGTCGGGAGTGTATTGTAATGAGTCACCTGAGCGGTCCAAGCACCTGAAGCTCATCTTCAGAAGTCCCATGGTCTGTTCTATAAGGGAGTGTGTGGAGCTGTGAGCAGCGTTGTACCTCTACTCAGGTGGACTCTGAAGGTGATGCACTGGTGTCATCAGTCAGCGTTTCAGTGGCTACCCCTTATCCCCAAGCAGCCATCTCTGCAGATATAATGGCCTCTGAAAATCTCAGGCACCTGGGAGTGACTCAGGATGTAGGAGTCATGGTAACTCCCAGGGTACCGTGCACAAATGCGCAGCATGTACTTCTCGTGATCACACACCAGTTGTACATTGATGGAATTGTAGCCCTTGCAGTTTATAAACATTAGGGCCGCTGCCATGGAGCCCGTATAGCCACGTGGGTGCAGTCTATTGCACCCTACACTCTTGGGAAGCCTGAGATGGCACTGAAGTCAGTGAACCTTGCAGCCTGGCCATCTTCATCCAGAGCAAACCTGACATAATGATAGGCCTTCCAGTAAAGGACATCTGTGACCTCCTTTATGAATCTATATGTTGCAGACTGAGAGATGCTGCACAGGTCCACTGCTGATCCCTGGAAAGACCCAGAGGCAAAAAAATTGAGAGCTGCGGTCACCTTCAAAGCCATTGGCAGGAGATACCCTCAAACTCCAGGTAGCATCAGGTCTTTACAAAGAATGTGGCATATGTGATATATCAGAGCTCAGGACAAGTGCAGACGTGCACGGCATTGCCTCTCACACATTTGTAAACAGGAGACTCTTCTACAATAAACCTTAGGTCTGGCAAATTACACCCGTTGTCTGGGTCTCTCCTCCTGACCCTCGTGTTCATGCTCTGGCTCCGCTGGACCATGTCCTTCCTGCTGGAGCTGCGCCTGAAGTCACCTCTCCTCCCTCACCCCCTCAATTGCATTAGGAGCCTGACAAAGGCATCATTGAGCCCTGGATCCATATCTGCTTTTGCCTTCTCTCTGAAAGGAAACATTGAAGATATTAATGGTTCAAGGGGCAAAGAAGTGAAGCTCAGAAGAGGGCACATTTGGAGACTGTGAGGGTCCATAGTTTTTCCTGCCCTAGTTGCATGGTGGCTGATGCCGCCTTGTCCCTGAGACACCAACACACACATCGAAGTGACCAAGGTGGCATCACAGATATGTAACATCTTAAGCCCTGTGTGGGATGCTAAAGTTTCAGTGAGATGAGTGACCCAACCTAGCTCTGTGCTGCAGTCTCTGATGTGGCATATTAATGACCAATCAGTTGCTCATGGTCAATGGGTGGATGCCCTTTGGCCCATTAGGAATGTCAAGTCTGGTAAACACGTGACAGGCGTTCATTGATGGAATGCCACATATGATACAGCTGTGCCTCCTTCACTATTTCCTGCATTCCCAAATTCTACATTCCTATGTGTTACTCTTGAGATGCTGCGACTATGATGTGAAGCTACTGAGTTCTGAGTAGCCCTTTAACAGTGCGAAAGCCATTGGCTTTCAGTGGCTTTCATCACAAGGAGGTCTTCCTCCTTTTTAAGCAGACTCCTGCTCACTCCTGCAGCAACAGGAAGTTAGAGGGTGATCCCAGAAATGTCTTCCTCATGTTCGCCCTAGCCCCTCACTGCCATTCCAGAGTCTTCCTTCCCCGTTGTCTCCCTCATGTTCATCAACCCCAATCTTGCCTCACAGCCCACCCCTGGTTGAAATGCTAGTTTCTGAAGGTGGAGCCTGTGTGAGTACCACAGCACAGTGGTGTTCTTCAGGACAATGTAGGCAAAGAGCAGGAGCAGACCAATCCTACAGCCCCAGCAGTGCGGCGTTCATCGCAACAAGACCAGCACAGCGCTATAGCAGGTAGACAATGTATGTTCCACTCACCTCGAAGTTACCAGCGAACTGAGGTCTGACTTGTGGACACCCTCCCTTTCCAAATGGGTTTGAGGCCAAAGTTATTTTCCGCTGGCGTGAAGCAAGATTGGACAAGATTCCAGTGAGCAGCTCCCTTAATGGGCATTCATGAGATGTTAATGAATACAAATGGCGTTCATGCCTCAAGTCGATGGGATAACCGACCCCCCATAAACTCACCATCAGGAGAAATGTGAACTGTTTTATCGCCGGCAGATTTCTGACTTTTTACCTGCTGCTGGATTTTCCGCTCCAGCCTGCTACAAAACCCACTTGAGTGGGATGGGAAAATTCCACCCATAGTGTCTGAGGCAATGAGGAATAGTGTTTGTGACACTGAGTAATACTATTTGTGACACTGAGCAACAGTGTTTGTGACACTGAGTAATAGTGTTGGTGACACTGAGAATAGCGTTTGTGATACTGAGGAATAGTATTTGGGACACTCAGTAATTGTGCTTGAGACACTGAGTAACCGTGTTTGGCACACTGGGTAACAGCATTTGAGACACTGCGTAATTGTGTTTGATACACCAAGGAATAGTATTTGTGGCACTGAATTATAGTGTTTCTGACACATAGTAATAGCATTTATGATGCTGAGTAGCATTGTTTGTGACACTGAGTAGTACTATTCATGATTACACTGCTTGGTACACTGAGTAATAGTCTCTGATGCACTGAATAATACCGTTTGTGACACGGGTAATTGTGTATGCATTACTGAGTAATAGTCTGCGTGACACTGAGCAATTATATTTGTGATACTGAGTAATATTAATTACTATTTGTGACACTGAGTAATTGTAATTGTGACATAGAATAAAAGTTTTTGTGACACTGAGCAATTGCATTTGTGATACTGTTTGTGATCACTGTTTGTGACATCGAGTAATAGTGTTTGTGACACTGAGTAATAGTGTATGCGGCACTGATTAATAGTATTTGGGACAGAGTAATGGTATTTGAGACACTGAGTAATAATATTCGTGACACTGAGGAATAGTATTTGGGACATTGAGTAATACTGTGTGACACTAAGTAATAGTGTTAGTGATGCTGTGCAATAGTTTTTGTGACACTTAGTAATAGTATTTATGATGCTGAGTATCATCGTTTGTGACACTGAGTAATACTATTCATGACAATGAGTCACACTGCTCGGTACAGTGAGTAATAGTCTCTGATGCACTGAATAATACTGTTTGTGACACTGAGTAATAGTGTATGCTATACTGAGTAATAGTTTTTATGACACTGAGCAATACTGTTTGTGACATTGAGTAATATTAATTGTGACACTAAGTATTACTATATGTGACACTGAGTAATTGTATTTGTGACACAGAATAAAAGTTTTTGTGACACTGAGCAATTGTATTTGTGACACTGAGCAATACTGTTTGTGACACTGAGTAATTGTATTTGTGACACTGAGTAATAGTGGCTGTGCTACTGAGCCATATCATTTTTGACACTAAGTGTCTGCCAGGTAGCAGTAGTGTTTGTGACATTGAGTAATAGGGCAGAATTTTGCCTATGGCGTGTGGGATCAGTGGGGGCGGTGGGAAGCCGACTGCTGCTCATGATCGACAATGCACTGTGATTTCACGCTGGCTGGCCAATTAATGCCCGCCCAGCGTGATACTCGAGTGACAGCACTGAGCACTGCCTGTGTGGGCGGGAGAGGAGGGCGAGTAGGCCTACCTCGCACTTCACAAATCCGTGTGAAAGAACGCTGAATTATCTCCCTGAGCTGCCTCAGAGAGATGAAGAAAACATTGAAAAAATTATTAAGCATTAGAATAAATTAATAAAACATGTCCCCTCGTATGACTCTGTCACATGAGCAGGAACATATTTTTAATTAAAAATTTAAAGTTTTTACTTCATTTGTATTTGCTTTTGGAAACCTCATCCCGCCCATGGATGAGGTTTCCAAAAAAATGCAAAGGCCACTCAGCTGTTTCGCCTGCCCGCTAACCATTAGGTTGAACGGGCAGTGAAAAATTAAGGACAGTTGATAACTTAATGGCCTTAATAGGCCTGTTAATTGCTGGCAGGTGCGCTGCCCTCCTGCTGAGCTAAAATTTCTGGTCCTCATGTTTGTGATAATGATTAATAGTAATTGTGAAACTAGGTAAAGGTGTTTGTGACAGTGAGTAATGGTGTTTGTACACTTAGTAATAATATGTGACACTAAGCATCAGTGTTTGTGACAGTGAGTAATTGTTCGCATGACACTGATTAATAGTATTTGTGACACTGAATTATAGTGTTTGTGACACTGAGTAATGGTATTTTTGAAACTGAGTATTAATATTTGTGATACTGAGCAATAGTGCTTGTGACCGTGAGTAACAATTTTGTGACACTGAGTAATAGGGCGGAATCACCCCAGATTTGCACTAAGTGCGGTAGCCAGCAGGAAGTAGAACATTTTACCTGCTGGCCGCAAAGGCGGTTTTTCACGTTGCATCATCCCAAGCCCACCTCATTAATCATGCATTGCTGGGAAACATGCTGTGTTCGATGGCATGGCACGTCCGATTCACCTACCGTGCCGTCACCTCACGGCTTCATCACGCCATGTGCCATATTTAAAGTGCAGCCGGGTGCATACCTATCAGTGTCATGAAGAGATTAATGTCTATAATGTTACTGGAAATTATTTTTAATTATAGTAGTGGAATTATAGTAGTGTGTGTGTCTGTATCTATGTGTGTTTTAACTGGATTAAAACCAGCTAGTCTGGGTGCTTTGATGTTCAGTGGTTTGAGATGTTAATTAGATAAACATAAGGAGCAGAAGGTAAAGTGCAATTTGCATTTTAAGTAAACCATTCAAAAGAATGGGTGAAATCTTGCACCTAACTGAGAGACGCCAAGCAATGTGTTTATATTACTAACAAAATTAATGGGATGAAAATGTTATTGTTAGAGGATGTGACGTTAAAAGCCTAGGAATACAAAGGAAAATTTACATTCAAAGGGGAAGCTAGGTATAAACAGAAAGGATAAAAGCAAAAAACTGCGGATGCTGGAAGTCCAAAACAAAAACAAAAATAAAAATACCTGGAAAAACTCAGCAGGTCTGACAGCGCCTGCGGAGAAGAATACAGTTAACATTTCAAGTCCATATGACTCTTCAACAGAACTAAGGAAAAATAGAAGAGAAGTGAAATATAAGCTGGTTTAAGGGGGGGTGGGGAGGGTGGGGGGTGGAACAAGTAGAGCTGGATAGAGGGCCAGTGATAGGTGGAGATTGCCAAAAGATGTCATAGACAAAAGGACAAAGAGGTGTTGACGGTGGTGATATCAGCTAAGAAATGTGCTAATAGGTGACATTAAGGGTAGAAAGCAGGACGAGCAAGGTACAGATAGCCCTAGTGGAGGTGGGGTGGGGGGAAGGAATCGAAATAGGATAAAAGGCAGAGATAAAACAATGGATGGAAATACATTTTAAAATAATGGACATAGGTGGGAAAAGAAAAATTTATATAAATTATTGGAGAAAAGGGGGATTGGAGGAGAGAGTTCATGATCCAAAATTGTTGAACTCAATATTCAGTCCAGAAGGCTGTAAAGTGCCTATTCGGAAGATGAAGTGCTGCTCCTCCAGTTTGTGTTGAGCTTCACTGGAACATTGCAGCAGGCCAAGGATGGACATGTGGGCATGAGAGCAGGGTGGAGTGTTGAAATGGCAAGCGACAGAAAGGTCTGGGTCATGCTTGCGGACAGATCGAAGGTGCTCCCAGCATCAACCGTAGACTGAGTGACCGCTTTGCGGAACACCTTCGGTCTGTCCGCAAGCATGACCCAGACCTCCCTGTCGGTTGCCATTTCAACACTCCACCCTGCTCTCATGCCCACATGTCCGTCCTTGGCCTGCTGCAATGCTCCTGTGAAGCTCAACGCAAACTGGAGGAACAGCACCTCATCTTCCGACTAGACACTTTACAGTCTTCCGGACTGAATATTAAGTTCAACAACTTTAGATCATGAACTCTCTCCTCCATCTCCACCCCCTTTCCGATCCCCCGTTTCTCAAATAACTTATATAGATTTTTCTTTTCCCACCTATTTCCATTATTTTTAAATGTATCCATTGTTTTATCTCTAACTTTTAGCCTATTTCGATCCCTTCCCCTCACCCCACCCCCACCAGGGCTATCTATACCTTACTCGTCCTGCTTTCTACCCTTAATGTCACATATTAGCACATTTCTTAGCTAATATCACCACTGTCAACACCTCTTTGTCCTTTTGTCTATGACATCTTTTGACAATCTCCACCAATCACTGGCTCTCTATCCAGCTCTACTTGTCCCACCCCCCTTTAAACCAGCCTATATTTCACCTCTCTTCTATTTTTCCTTAGTTCTGTTGAAGAGTCATATGGACTCGAAACGTTAACTGTATTCTTCTCCGCGGATGCTGTCAGACCTGCTGAGTTTTTCCACATATTTTTATAAATAGAAAGGAGTTTGACTCTGAGTCAGAGCCACTTAAGATCTAACCAGCCTGTAAACCTACAACTGTGTCTGCAAAGGAAACAAATTGCAAGGAACTCAATTTTGAATTTGTAATGTCAAATGTGCTTTGCCTGGTGTCTATTTAAAGTCGATGGGTTACTGGTACCTTGGTGGAGATTTACCTGGGAGTGATTAATTTGGGGGTTTGTTTAAAAGTTATTATGGTAGTAATTTGTTGACATGCATATGTGTTTAATTTGTTGTTAAATTAATAAATGTTTAATTTAATTTTATATAAACAGCCTTGAGCCTCAGTAGTTTTATTCCTGAATTCAGAGCTGCATCTCAAACATACCAGTTCTGATGAAGAGTCATACGGACTTGAAACGTTAACTGTGTTCCACAGATGCTGTCAGACCTGCTGAGTTTTTCCAGCTATTTTCGTTTTTGTTTCTGATTTCCAGAATCTGCAATATTTTGCTTTTAATTTATTATACCAATTGAAAATACAGGTTATAACAGTTGCTCAAGTCTCCCAATGGGATTTAAACAACTCAGCCTGTACCAACTGTTGTGCCATAACAATCAGTCCTTCCAGCCCAGGACTGCTGCTCAGAAAGGCAAGAAGACTGCAGCCCCCGAGTTTAGTGACCCATCCCCTGGTCGCCTTTTGGACACCATGGAGGCCCACTGTGATGCCCTCTACCCCTACTCTGGCCGCAAAGGATGCCATAGGATCAGAAGAAGTTAAATAGATGACAGCTGTGCGACGGCCTCAGAGTGTAGCAGAGTGAAAGTATAACGAGTTTGATGTTGCAATTCACACCTCGGTGCAGCAAACAATCGGAATGTTGAATGCATGTTGTCATCCTCCTTGTGGAATGTAGGGGCTTTGGGTATCCGCTGAGTCTCCATGACAGGAGACTTATCATAGGGGGTACGTGCGCTGGCATCAGCCAGGCTGGAGTCAAACATTCACAGATGCAATGTGAGGATCTGTGGTGTCTCCTCACTGCATGTCTCCATCATCCTCCACAAATCTAGCAGCTATGAGGGCCTCCCTAGCACGTCTGCCTAGTCTGGCCAGTGCAATGGCCTCATCACCATCAACCTCACCTTCGAGAACCTCCTCACCCTCATCCCCATTGATGTCCCCCTCATCGAAAGGGACCTCCAGCTCCTCCATCTCCTCCTCAGCCAGCTCCTCTCCCTGTTGCAGCACCAGATTGTAAAGATGACGATGATGCATGATAATCCTCTGCGGATTGTATTGCAGGGCTCCACCAGACCGGTCCGGACACTGGAACCGCATCTTCAGCATCCCGATGGTCTGCTCCACCAAGTTGTGAGCTGCTACATAAGCCTTATTATAGTGTTGCTCTGCTGCAGTCTGAGGCTGCTGCACGGGTATCATCAGCCATATTCTCTGTGGGTAGACCTTGTTCCCAAGAAGCCATTTCTGCAGCCTCTCTGATGAAGTGGTGCCCACACGTGCATGCATGAAGGTCTCTGTGGGAAGGATGGTGAACGCCATGGAGACCCTGGCCCAGCAGAACAAGGAGGTATGCACAGACCTGCACACCATCGTGGTACCCATGGGTCACTACCTGCGGTGGCAATGCAAGAGGGAAATGGGGCACTTCAACCTCCTTCCAGGTGCTTCTTCCCCTGAAGGAGTCAGGCTGGGGCCCTCAGGTACCCAAAGGAAGGAAAAGCATCAGCTGGACACCACCAGCCCCCCCCCCCCCCCCCCCCCCCCCCCCCCCCTCCCCGGTCATCCACTCAGGAATCTCAGAGACTGTTTGCTCCCTCCAAGTCCCCTTTGCCTGTGACCCCCTCAACCTCATCCTCTGTCACCACAGAGGGAGCAGCTGGCCCACAGGATGACAGCCAAAGCAAGTCCATGGCCTTGGTTCTCCAGAGGATCCATGCCAAATTCATCAGAGGCAACAGGGCCAACCATTGTGCAGGCTGTCTCCACCCCCGCTGTGGATGTCTAGACAGCATCTAGAAGTGTTAGGCATAGAAATGTTAAGAAATTCTGATCACAGTTGATTGCACAGGTGAACACAGTGTGTCACTTTATAAACTGAAAATGTGTATAGTTTCACTGAATAATATGTAATGGTATCTTTCAGCTTCATTTACAGACTTCCTGAGTCCTCCCCTGCATCCCCCATGCCCCCATTAGCATTTCAGCTGCACGCAGGCGGCCCATGAGTGATTCTGGAGGGAGAGGTGCTGTGTGTGTGACAGGCTTTTGGAGCCTCGTGCAAGCACTCTCCCACGCATGTATGCCCTTCCCCCATCACACGCATCTTACTGTCCCAAGCATTTTCAATGCTGCCTGCTGGGCTTCTCTCTCAGTTGTCCATCTGAGCTGACCTGCATCTGCACCCACTGATCACACTCCCATGCAGCATCTGTTTCCACCCACCACAAGCCTTCTTTCACTTTCGGATTTGCAAGCATGGTGTGTTTAACATTCTTCTTTAGCTCCCCCATCCTTTCACCTCCCCCAGTCACCCATGTCCTCTCCCTTCATCACTGTTGACCCCCTGGCATCACCTTCCACCTCCCCACCATCACCTACCAGCCACAATCCTTTTCTTTCCGGAGTGTCCAGGTGAATGTGTACATTCCTTTCCTTCCCGAAAATCCCACCCGCATCTACATTAGCCTCCCAGGCCTCCTCCTTTCCACCTCAGGGCCCGTCTCTGCCTCTGAGTCCCCAGCAACCACCCTCACCGTTCCTTCTTCCGTTGCATCATCACTCTTCCGCCATCGCCCCCACCTTACTCCTTCCCCCCTTAGAACTCTTTCCCTCTCAGAACTCCTTCCTCCCTCCAGACTCCTTACCTCCCACAGACTCCTACCACACCCCAAACTCTTAACTCTCCTTATCCTTCCCCCTTCTTTACTCATTCCTCCACCCTTACTCCTTAACCCCTCTGGATTTCTTCCTCCCCCTGGACACCTTCCTCTCCCTGGACTCCTTACCCCCTCCAAACTCCCTCCCTTACACCTTTCTCCCCCCCTTACACCTACCTCCTTAGTTGCCACATTCTCCCCGTTACCCCCTCCTCCCCTGTACTCCCTCGACCCGCAACCTCAGCACCCCCTTCCCGACACCTTCGTTCCTACCCTTCCAACTTCACCCCCACCCGACATACCTTCCTCTCCCAGTCAAACCTATACCTCCCTCTCCCACCCCACCGCGCCCCACCCCCCCCCACCAGTACATCTTTCTCTCCCACTCACAGCTGGGCCTTCCTATCCACCCCCTTGACGATCATTGTAACAGACATGGCCAAGCCACCGAAGTCCCAAAGCAGACCATCAACGATCATTTCCCACCTCCCGTGAGCTGCTTCATGAGAATCCACCCAACATGCCATGGATGTTCCTCCAGTGTGCCATTGGTGTCAGGCTCCAGCACCTCGGATGTCTGCAATGTGAACCTGATGGTAAATCCTGACTGGTGCACTTCATAGTTGTCAAGACGTGTTCTGCACCGGTGTGTTTTCCCGCCGATGTGGGTGGTAAATTTGTGGTGGGCGGATGATTCCGGTGAGCTGGCTTATAACGAGGTGCAGATGTGTTACAATGAAGTTCCCGACGTCCGATGGCAGGAAATACGGCCCGTCATTGATGGACAGAGCAGACGATTGCAAAGTGGTTCCCCGATGGTGTGAAACTGACTTTTGGTCTTCTTGCCATATTGTCTGCCCACGCCCGCCACAATGCCCAATGCCAGCAAGCGCAGAAAATTCCACCTACTGAGTCAATGTAGGAATTTTGTGGACTTAGTCCCTGCCAGAATAATGAGTCTATTTGTGCATTGAGAACACAATTTTCTACTTGGCAAGCTTTACTGAGGCTCTGAGCCATGGCATTAGTATGCCGCCTCTGAGTTCTTTGACTAGTATGGGAGGATGGGCAGAATGACCTGCCCATTCTGTCAAAGGAAGGGTTTCTTATTAAAGGAACTACAGCATGGGTTAGAATGTTTCTCCTGCACTTGGATTTTTGACACTGCAGCAACTACATGAATGGAGAGACATGGGAAAGCTTCTCTCTGGGACTCTCACTCTTACCTGCTGGCCCTGCTGCTGGATCTGTGGGATCTCTGCAGTAGGCTGAGCTCTCACAAGAACTGTAGGACGAGGACAGCCTCTCCAACCAAGCAGGCATGGCTGGGAATGGCTGAGGAGGTGAGCAGCAGCAGTGTGGTGCTTGCAGCCTGGAGGCATTACACCAAGAGGGTCCAAGGCCTCAGAGGGGGCGGGAAAGGTGAATGGCAGAATATCTTCAGGCACCAAGCCCAACACACTGACTTCCCAGCATTCTCATGCACAGCATTCCTCAGGACAATACATCTTACAGCTCCACCCATTCTCCTCTCTTGAGGCTCCTCCTCACATCCCCATCTGAGCAGCCACACTCAAACACAGCCTATTCACACACCCATGCCTCGCAGTGACCCCCTCAGTCCCTCTCACACCCATGCCTCACAGTGATCCTCCACATGTGGTGTACTTCTCGCTTTTCCATGACAAACACTCACGCCTTTCTGCTTCCTCTCCTCGCAGAAGAGATCACACTACACATGCAAGTCTTCCCCGATTTCCCATCCCCCTACTCCAGCCGCCCTGAGTCTCCCTCAAGGTTCAACAATCCACTTGAGGATTCATCAAATCAAAAAGTGAAACAGAAGAGAACCCTTTGTCTTGGGTCACCCAGTAACTCCTTTCAGCCTCACTGTTGGTGAGTGTTTATTGTTTTTTTGTGAATTGTGCTTTGTGTTTTGTTTATGTTTGATTTGTAAATAAGGTGTATTCCCATATTGGGGCTGAAAATATTTGGTTGGAAATGCATTTCCTGATATTACATGTATTTAAATAGGAAAAGCTGCTTCGATATAAGCAGTTTTGCTTTAAGTAGTGATTTTCAGGAATGTATCTAGTACTTAAAACAAGGGATTCCTGTACTTGCAAAAGGCTGAAACCCTAGGAAGAAGAGGGACAGGAGTGGCCATCCAGTGAAAGGCACCTTTATTGACAACCATTAATACATGCCTGGTTGGCTTGGAAGGAGACCTTATTTCAGGAGGCTTTAGATATCAGCAGTGAGCTGCCATGACAGCCTGAACCTCTTGAGGCATTGGCGTTCAGAAATGTCGAGGGAACTGATCTTCTGCCTGTAGACCTTGTGTTGAGGGTTTTGCCTCATTTCAGCTGGATCGCAGTGTCCACCTCTCTGCCCTGTAGAAGGGTATGTGGCTGAGGAGAAGGGAACTGGTGGTGCTGCTGAAGGTAGTGATGTTGTTTCTTTTCTTACCCCTCAGCAGAGATGCAAGGTGCACCTGCATAAACCGTTCCCATGGTGTGGTGAAGGCTGGCAACAGAGGACAGCTGAAGGTGATTGAAGCGTTAAACAGTTGAAGTGCCTTCCAAGAAGCTGGAAATCATTTGTCAACCAGTGAGAGAAAAAGTGTTTTGAACAATAGCCTCTCAATGGCCACGGCTGGAGCTCTTCAATTTCACTGATCAAAGCCTTCCCAGTTTATCAGCTTTACTGAAGAAGCTCTTTCCAATGTGCACAGACCCTGGCGAGTTGGTAACAGTTTCGGAAACAGTTGCACTGGCTGGGAAATCCTGAATTGAGGGTTAAAGTAGTTTTTAATTGGTTTTCAAAGTATCTTAATTACATACCAAACAGATCCAAAAGGGATCCCTGCTTGTCTTCAATCCCGCCTCAGTGAAAACTAGGCGTGGGTTGGATGATGTCAGTATCTCGACCCGACTTCACTTTTAGGAGATTGAACTCCCTGCATGCATCCAAACCCACCTCTCCTTACCTGGGAAAATTCACCCCATAATGTTTTTGATGTAACACTGAGTAATAATGTTTGTAATGTAACCCTGAGTAACAGCTTGCTCTGTGACAGAGTAAAATTCTGTCTCTGCTGTGGTTTCGGGTGATATGCTATGTGTACTGTGGCACTCTGGAGAAATTCTAACCTAATCCATTTGTTGGGAATGCTGCATGGGTATCTAGTTTATATTCTGTCTAAATTTACTTCACATTGACACCAATGGCAGAAAGGCAGAGATGGGCACAGGGAGGAAGAAACAGATTAAGACCAAGATTGATTAACTGGAATCAAACAATTAAATGGGACCTTTCTTTTTTTAAAAGCAAGCTTTAATTAGGAGATGACTGTGATTAACAATATTTTGCAGATCCTGCAAATAAGATATAAAAATAATTAACTATAATCGATAAATTGGTGTAACATTGAAGGAATGTGTGTGTTAGAACAGTTAAATAAGTGGATGGCTTGTGACACATCCAACTGAGTAATCTTACTCGGTGTGTTGAGAAAAATACCTTTTAAAATTAGGCTGCACATATCTGAGATTTTTGGTTTTATTGAGGCATGGTACCAAATTGTTGTCTTCAAATTTACACATAACATCTGAGTTAAAAAAGCAGGTATCATTATAAAATTGACCTTATAAATCACAACATGAGTCCCAGCTGATTTGTTTCATTGTTGCATTTGAATATTTCTGAGCAGTCCATTCGAACTGGATTGAAATGAAGAAAGCAAAAAGCAAGATGAAAAACGCCTAACAAATTGCTGTAACCATACCCCACTTCAAGTCAAAAAGGCAGTACAGAGTCAATGAAGAGAAACAGGACATGTGAGTAGAATTGCAAAGGAAATGAAAGAGGTGACGAGTGTGTGTGTGTGTGAGAGAGAGAGAGAGAGAGGATAGTGGAAAGGGACAGGAAGGAGAAGAGGAAAGGAGGAACAGAAGGAGGAAGGAGGGACAGAGAGCAGGGGAAAGAACCAGATAGAAGGAAAAGAAGAATGGGGCAATATAGAGAAGGACTAATAGACAAAAGAAAGGGAAGTGAGGAAGGGAACAGGACAGAAAGGAAGAAGAAGGGAGAAGGAAAGTGACAGAAAGAAAGAGATAGAAGGGATGTGAAGTAGAAAAGAGATGATGAGTAGGAAGGCATAAAGGAGAGAAAAAGAAAGGAGGAAAAGAAGTTGAGAGATGAAAGTGATCTATCAACCCATTCTACATTATTACAACAATATTTTTTACTGAATCAACTTCATTTGAGAAGGAAAATTTATAAAAATTATAAGAAACCCCAGGTTGTAAATATCAGTAGAAAATCTACTATATATATCTACGTCTTTACATAAACATAAAAGAATTCTTCATACGTTTTGTTGATTGACATGTTGGTTTTCCCATGAGTCAACTGCAAACAGATCTTCTTACACAGTATTTGCACCCCTGGCAGGCACCGAGTGTCTCCAGAAAACTATTAGCTATAGTGCTTTGTGCGATCATCATGGCATTGCTTATAAGTTTGAGATGTGATGGACTTCACTGAATTTCCCTAAGGTCTTACAATATTATTAGTTTCCTGGTGACCAATCCTTTGAACAGTATTAATGTTTGACACAGTGGCTTCATTGTCATGTGACCTGTCTCCTTTCCCATCCCTTAAAATGACAGTAAGCGTGAATTGGCACCACAAAGGGTCCGTTTAAGTCTGCCCTGTATTTGACTTCAAGGCCAACTAGCATGTTTGAATATTTTTGATTATGTGAAGTGGGGAGAGGGGGTAATGGGTCAATGGCACACACCCTCATATCAATGGTTACACCATAATTAAAACCTTCAACTAGGACCATCAATTAGTAAACAAAGCCAAGGAGTATAAACATATGCATCTGGCAGGTGTAGAACAAACAAGATAATAAAGTGGCTACGTGCAGGGTCCCGCCAGGAAAGGGAAAAGGGACACCACAAAATGAGGTTAGAAAGAAAGTGCGTGCCTCCCAGTTAAAACGAAAGATTAACAGTGTCTGAGAAGTGAGAAGTATACCCGAATCAGTCCACTGGATTTTGCCCCAATCTCCCTGCACCCACTACATCTGCACCGACCCCCAGTACTACACCAACACCCACCACTTCTGAATGTGTTAAAGTGTGCTGGGTTCTAGTTTCAAATGTGAACAAGTGAGGCCGGGTTTTCCACTATATGTGGTTGGGTTGGGGGAGGGCAGGGGCAGCGGTTGGCAGTGGGGATCAGGTTATTTTAGCATAATTTTGTCAGACTCTCTTGCCTCAATGTGGAACTTGCTAGTGGCTGGAGTCTGTAGGTGTAGATGAAGGCATGTTACTCTCCAATTTTTATTTTTGTAAAAGCGCCTCATGCTTAAAATCGTCAATTCCTCACCAGTTACTCATTGAATCAATGGTCACCAGGAACACACTCATGGCCCTAGGGTCCAAAGTCATAAAGGCACAGATGATGGAAAATGCATTGGATGATGTGTTGCTATAATTTGCATCTAATTATCTTACACCTGCTAATTTGAAAAGATTACTATATGCCTGGCCTCTGCCAGAAGTGTAAGGTTGCCAACTGTGATTAAATGTATTCCTGGAAATTTCATCACATGGCTTGGCCCCACGTTTCCGCCAATAATCAGCCAACACATTCATCCTTGTGACGTACTGCCTTCCTACATCAATTGGAAAGCAAAAAGACTCATTACCCAATTGGATGATGCTTGACTGTCAGCCAAACAGCCTTTTATCTGCTCATTTTCAATATTTTTATATCTGGTAAAGAGAAGGAAATGACAAAAAAAACTTTAATATCCCTATGATTTTTCTCCAGGGTTGCACACAGCAGTATCCTGGAGATTGATATTCAATTCTTGGAGACTCCAGGCCAATCCTGCAGGATTGGCAACCGTACAGAAATGGCAGGGTGAGCAGACTCCAGAGAAGTGGCTCCCAAAGAAAATTCCATTGCATTCCTCTGGAGTTATACCCTGGATCCAGCAGCAAGTTCTGCTATCAGTCTTAAGGATCAATTTGACCATGGAGTGCATTACAATGGAGTTCGCACCTGATTTCATTGAGCTTTCACGTATGTGTGTTTCCCAGCAGAGGCCACTAGTGAACAATCAGAAATCATGATTGATTTTCCCCCACCCCCTTCCTAGCTCAGGGGTTCTGAAGCAAACTGTCACACAACCTAACTGCTGTTGCCTGGTTAAGATTAGTGCAGACTGGGCATGGAACTTTAGATCTTCCTGTACTGTCTGACTCAATACCATATCACCTGTACACCATCGGGATTAAGTTCAACTGCAGTGGGTGAGGGGGCAGAAAATGGGCAGCACAAGACTGGTCACCCATTATTCATCCTGCTCAATCTTCCCTTCCACTGACTCAATGGGACAAGGCTTTGGAGTTCTGTGTTTCTCTGTGCATAGATGATGCCTGACGTGCTGAGCATTTACAGCATTTTCTCTTTTTACTTAAGGGACAGGGTTTATAACAGGTAGCCTCAATTATCGTCTGTTTTATGTCTCCCCCACAAGTTGAATTTGACCCACCATTTGAGATCCCATGCTGCCTGAGTGAACTAATCGACTGATTGGTTGCTGTCACATCGCAAAAGTAGGTTCTATAGCTTAGAGTCACACACCAGATCGGTGATTGGCTATTGGTGAATAAACTCGTGGACTTTTGGATATTGTGGGACCCAATGGCTGGTTAGGGTCACAAATCTCAGATTTAGATATCCAGCACACTAATCCTTTAAATCATGTAAGAAGTTATCATTTAAACACACAACAAAGCTTCACTTCATTCATGGACAGAAGCCAAATATTATTTGCTGGAAAATGTTGGACTGCCAAGCCTGAGAATCATTGGAAAGGGGAGTGAGGGTAACCAAACAGGCCCTGGGCTACCCCATACTCATGACACACTTGTCAGCTGCAAAGTGACTGGGGAAGCGCCTACAGCCATGAACATCTCCACTGTCTCAGCTAAAAGGAGAAGTGTGGCTGAAGTTATATCAGTCCACTCACCTGAAGACATTCAAAAATAAAATGGGAAGGGAAACTAAGTATAACAATCTGAGTGAATCAAGTGTGGAGGACTTCAGCTTATGAGAAAAGGCACACATGCCAGTCCTGAAGAAAACGCCAACTAGCCTACTTGGACTGAACTGGGATAAAAGATTTTAAGAAGCAGCTGACAGACACCGACCCATTATACCCTGGGCAATTTATCCCACATTGATTTTGCTGTGTGTCATCCTTATGTTTGGTATACCTGCAATTAGAATGGACATGGAAAAGAAATGGGACATTTTCCCAATTAAATACATCTTAGGCTGCCATTGAGAAGGTGGGAGAGGAGTGCATACGTTACACTGACACTGAGTTTCAATTGTTCATGCTTCTTTCCTCGATCATACAACACATTGATTTTTGCAATTTAAACCTCATGTCTATTCTACAAAGGATTACAATTTGCCTTAACGTTGTGTGCTATCGGTCTTTTCTTCTTATCTTACAGGCTATCCAAGCATAGTCTTCACTAAACGAATGACCAGAGGAGAGTTTGAAATGTGACCAGGAGATTTCCGAGGCTCGGCAGTGTGGTATGAAGAACTCTTTCTGTGCAAAACCGGTGAGATCCACAAACTGGAATCGGAAGGGATACTTAAGCCGAGAAAACATAGACAGTCTAATGGTGGCTGCTTTCAAGTTTCATACACTTCTTCAGTAAATTGTCAGCCCCCCCAAGGTTTGTGCCAGTTAGGTGCGCAACCTTGAGGCCTATCTTACAATATCCAACAGGTCTCTTGCAATCTCTTGAACACTACTAAATTTAAAAAAAGTAGAGGATCAGAGATCAGGCCACATTGTCTTGGTCTTTCCTATGCACAGTCAGCTGCTCATAGCTGGGTAGGGAGCTGTGAGTTGATGCAATAGCTTGTATAATGGTTCCCTCTGCCTGAGGCTGAGCCTGTGGGTGTGATTGTCCCTGCTGGTTGGCAACCAGACGCTGCAGCATATCTGTGATGGTGTTTAACTTCTGATCCATGTCAACAACCTGGTTGAAAAAAGGAAACATAATCATTGAGTACAAACTTGGCAAAAGTTGCAGAAACAGAAAGAACATGTTTGATGTTAGATGGCATTAATTAACATCACTCAGTGTTTGCATATTTATTTCAAAAAGAGAGAAACAAAGACTTGTGTTTTTGTGCAGCACCTTTTACAACCTCACCATGCCCTTCAAAAATAAGTAACGTACTTTTGAAGTACAGTCACTGTTGTAATGTAGGAAATACAACAGCCAATTTGCATGCAGCAAGACCCCACAAACAGCAATGGTGATAATGTTGAGGGATCCATAGTGCCCAGGAGCCAGGGAGGAACTCCTCTTCCCTTCATCAAAACAACGCCGTGGGAGCTGAGTGTATCTGGGAGGGCAAATGTGGGCTCTATTTTACACCTCAACTGAAAGACAGCACTTCCAGCAGTTCAGCATTCCCTCAGTACTGCATTGAAGTGCTAGCCTGGATTCTGTGCTCAAGCTTCTGGTCAGGGATAGAGCAGGAGTAATTCTATTTAAAGGTCAGACGTCAAACCTGCCACTGCAAATTGCCATTGGCTAAATAATCTACATCTGCTAAATCTCCATTTGTTGAGAGAAAGAGGCAGATTTTAAAGAAGAGTAAGAGCATTCTCCCAGTGTCCTGGCTAGCACTTAACCCATCAACCAACACCACTCAAGCAATTATCTGGGTCATTAATACACTGCTATTTGTGGGACATGGCTGTTGTGTTTCCCTACCTTATGACAGTGATCACACTTTAAAAAACTTAATGGCTGTGAAGCACTTTTTTATGTTCCTACAGATGTGAAAGGTACCAAATAAATGTAAGTCCTTTCTTTAGTGGCTTTTTAGGAGCTGCATAAAGAGCTGCTTAAGTGGATCTCATGTGGGGTTGCAGTGGGATTGCCATGGTACTGGAGGATGAAGTAAGCAATGTTCCAGAGCGATACCAATCTGTAGGAGTGCGGAGCTCAGATAAGAATGCCCCCATGGAAGGAAGTCTCTAAGCAGCTGCCTCTGCATTATATGTGGAGAGTTAAATATAGCCAGAGACAGATCTCAGATTATACTGTTCAGGTACAGGACGAGGCACAGAGACTCTGAGGAAAGGAAATCAAACTAAAAAGGCAGCTGCTATGTGTTTACTCAGATGCAGACATTACAGGACGACGAGCATTTGAAGACGTTAGGCTGAGACAATTGTGCCAATGAATTGTGAGCAGCAACCAACACAGAGTTCAAGGCACAAAAGTGGGATATGAGTTGATAGCAGCCATTTAGCCCAGGCAATGTAGTGTGTACATTGCTGTCAACTACCTAGGCCTTAAGATCCGCAATTCCCTTGCTAAAGTTCTCTACCTACCTATCACCATTAAAACACTCTTTAAAACTTACTTTATTGCCAAACTTTTGGTCACCTATCCTAACATCTCCTTATGTAGCTCAGTGTCAAAGTTTTTTTGCTAACACTCCTATGAAACACCTCGGGATGTTTTACTATGTTAAAGCGCTTCATAAATGCAAGTTGCTGCTGTGCATTAAACAGCAAAATATAACTACAATGGATTGACTTGAAAGTACTTTTTCTTTCATTCTTAAGACCGTCAAACCCTTTTCTGTTGATCTTCCCAGTGTATAAAAAAAACTGCACATTGCAACACATTTTTCCCAAGACCCAGTCTTTTACCCCCTAGAACCTGCCCAGGTAATTTATTTTGCTTATAGAAAATAGGTTTTATGCAAATAAGAGAGTCAATAGGCAGGCAATTTCGCAATGCTGGAGGTGGGGGAGTCAGCATTGTTTGGCCAGGTGTACCAGAGGGATTAGCATTCTGCCTCTGTTGCAGGCCAATGCTTGCGAGCTACTTTAATTACCAGCTAAACTGAGGCCTGGGACCAGGTGCAAATCCTTGTTCCTGCTGCTTTCTTTTCAATAACAGGCTGCCATGTATGAACTGTCAACAGTTTAATGTTGATATTTTATGTCGATGCTGTAATGGGAATTGTGTGAAAATGGGATTCCTAACTTTACTGTAGATATTAGGAATTGTTGCTTCAATGAGTGACTTTCTGATAGGGAATCTTGCTAACTGTGCAATTGAATGGAGATGGAAGGGCTACCTGCAGTTTTCAGGCCATTGAAATCAATGGGAAGTGTGCCTTCAATTTCCCAATGTGCAGTGTCAATGGGTGTGACTTACCACTGGCAATGCAGAGACTTGGAAAACTGAACTCATCATGTAGGCACAGTTCCATAAACACTGCCATCCTCTCCCTATTGGCACTCCTGGTTCTGGAATTTTCACTTAAGGAGTACTACAATTAGGTTCAACAACTTTTGGATCGGAAAGGGAAAACTATTCAGGGCTTCTCACTTCTTATTGCTATCCAGTGAGTCTTGCTGGAAGTATGCCCATGTGGGCATTAGATGAGTGCAAGGCTGGACTAAGCTGCCATGCCCCTGTTGCCAAATTGCTGGTTAACACTCTGTCAAAGTGAATAATGAAGAATGGCAGGTTGGGCAAAAGACCCGAGGGTAACCAGTGCCCTCACTACCCCGTAGTATGTACCCCAGCATGAAGCCATCACCAACAGAAGAGGAAGGCAAAGGAGACAAAAAAGACTTTATATAATGCCTTTTACAAGGATATCCCAAAGTGCTTTACAGTCATTTTAGTTATAGCTATAAGATGAGAACACTGATGTTAATTTGCAAACAGGAAGATCCCAAAAACAGGAATGTAATAATGACAAGATATTCTGTTTTGAGTGATGTTGGTTGAGGGATAAATCTTGGCTTGGACACTGGAGCAAACTCCCCTCTTCTTCAATATAGAGCCATGGAATTTTTTATATCCATATGAAAGATTACTGTCCAGCTGGTAATTATATTCCCAGGTCCAGGGTTTTTGAATGAGAGTTTATCCTGGAGGAGTAAGTCAGGGAATGAACCTTTAATTCTTCTCGACCCTTTTGACAAATTCATCCCAGGAGGTTGCAAAGTGCTTTTTGGCCAATGAAGGACATTTGAATTGTAATAATTGTTATAATGTAGAAATAGATGCCCAATTTCTTGTGCACAACCAGGTTCCAAGCACAGCAAGGTAATGATGACCAAACAATCTGAGTTTTAGTGAGTTTGACCTGGGGAAAACTCTCCTGCTGTTCTTCAAATAGTGGATTCCCTAAATAAGTGACTTTGTGACAGGGAGCCCTTGCTAAATGGCTGTGCATATCTTTACATCCACCTGACAGAACAGATGGAGCCTCAGTTTAACATCAACATAGCTGACAATGCAGCACTCCCTCAGCACTGCACTGGAGTGTCACCCTGGATTATGCACTCTGGTCTCTGGAGTAGAGACTTGAACCCACAACCATCTGATTCAGAGGCAAGTGTGCTACCACTGATCCATAAGCTGGCACCAAATAACCAAATAATAATAACCAACTGTGAAAGAAATAATGCTAACTATTTAAGAATGGCACTACAATGGCAGTGTTTCTATACTCTCTGAAGCTCTGTTTAGTTTTCAACCATGCAATTGAGAAGTACACAGGAAAAGTTTATAGTCAAAAAGGAACTTTTATGTAAAAATCCAATCAGAAGGCTGGGGGCCTCTGCTGTTTCAGACTTACATTTTAGGATTTTTCACCATTCTGAGCAAAAGCTCCATTGTAGTGAATGGTGGAGTTTGGATTTCAATCAGAGTAAGCCCCTGAAAAGGAACATTCAGCCTATGCCCACAGGTCTGACTTTGCATCTTCTCCTATTTGCATCTCATATTTCACTAGCCTCTGCTATGCAGCAGATCACTGCGTTGGAATGCTTACACATTACAGGTGCAGATTCTTCTCCTATTGAATTTTATGCTTATTTTGTAACTTCTTTATCTACCCAGAATAGCACACAAGACACCTCCTTACCATACTCACACACAGACATTCCTCACAATGGATATATATCGCACACTAATTTTTGCACTCTAGATATGCTGCAAATTTAGCCACGATAGGGCCAATCTTCCTGTTCCCAATCCCAGTTCCTGAGATATCACAGGAGGAAGAATGGGTAGGGATCAATTGTGCCAGGTCTTCACCTACATGCCTTGATGTAGTTGGTAGCAATTTCCCTTCCAAATCAGAAAATTGTGGGTTAAAATTCCACTCCAGAAACTGGAGCACATATTCTTGGATAATATAACAATTGTATTTAAATATTGTTTCATCATTGTAAAATATCCTAAGGCACATCACAGGAGTGCTGTCAAACAAAATTTGACACTGAGTCACATAAGGAGATGTTAGGGCAGATGACCAAAGGCATGGTGAAAGAAGTAGGTTTTAAGGAGCATCTTAGAGGTGAAAAGAGAAGTAGCGAGCGAGGCAGAGAGGGAATTCCAGAACTTCGGGACTAGGCAGTTGAAGACATAACCACCAATGATGAGGCAATTAAAATCAAGGATGCACGACGGGCCAGAATTGGAGAATTGCAGATATCTTGGAAGAATCTGGGGCTGGAGGAGGTTACAGAGATAGGGAGGGGTGAGGCCATGGAGGGATTTGATAGCAAGGATCAGAATTTTAAAATATAGGTGTTGCTCAACTGACAGGCAATTAAGGACCGCAAGCACAGGAGTGATAGGTGAATAGGACTTGATGTGAGTTAAAGTGTGGGTTGCAGAATTTTGCATGAGCTTAGAGATATCATTAGGTATTCTGAAGTGTAAGTCCACCTTTCTCTATTAAAATAGCAGGAAAAGGAATTTAACATGAGTCATTTATTTTGCTAATCAAACCTGATCTTGTCACATACAATGTTCGAAGCATTTCAGATAGAGTCACAATGCTCCATTTCATAGCTGACATTGTAGAGGTAGGGGAATCAATTTCCAATGTACAGCACTTCATTCACCACTTTGGATATGTTAGATGTAATCAATCTCACATCAAAACACATGGCTGTTTATATGAATGCACACCCCTGGCAGGAATCCTTGCCCATTGGGAGTTCATAACTGGAAGCTTCTTGCATCCACTCCATGCTTTTTCATCATAAAATTATGCCTCATATGTAACAACCACATACATTTGTCATTACCAATTACAAAATATGTTCCCCCCAAATGCTCAGTTGGTTAATGCACTTTCTAGCGCCAGTCCGGAAGGTCTCAAACATTCAATATTATTAGTTGGATGAGATGTGGGAGAGATGGTAATGTGTGTGAAGATTCAGTACCTTGGGGAGGAGGTAACATTGGAAACAAATGGCAATGAGCGGGTAGCCTGCTGCTGAGGTGTCCTAATTATACTAAAACTTTATGGCAACAAAAGAGATGTTGCTACTGTACACCACATTGATGGGGGTATAAGAAAATGTCACCTATCTGCCCTGTTGCCCTCTGAAGGTGCATAGTCATGGGAATGGTATGCAAAAAGAATAAAATGGAGAAACATTCCTCACAAATAAAGAAATGTTCTCTAGTTACTGTATAATACAGTAACATACTGATGCTCTGTGCAGACCACCATCTATCCATCTAACCTGCTCTTTCAAATTGAACAATGATTCTAAAACACATAGTCCTGTTTTTACTTGACCTTCTCCTATCCATTCAGAATTGGAAATGTTATTTTTTTAACAAATTATTGTTTTCTGTTCCAAGCCTTATTAGTAATCTATTTAACAATTCTGCACCCTCTCACGAGAAAATGTTGCCTAAATTTCCATATTCATGAACATGTTAGTGATCTCTATTGAACCCTCCAACCCTTCCCCCTCCTCCTCACCAGAGAATAAAGTCCCTGTAGTGTTCAACGATTCAGTTGTTCTGTGTTTGATTATGTGAGCCTGTTTACTATTGATGCATGCTGTGCTTGATTGGTTAAGTCTGGGTGTGGACTCAGAGAAATACTAAACAAAGCTGTAGAAAAAGCTGGAAACTGGAGCTAGAAACATGGAGTAGACATTTTAAAGCACTGTGAATAAAACCTGTTACACACATAGAAACTAGTGTTATCTCTGCATAGATCGGAGATATAAAATATACAACAGTCTCATCTTTCTTGATATATAGAGTCCAAAACTGAAAGCAGTATGGTATGAGTGGCCCCATTGAGGAGCGGTACAACTTACACATCACCTCCTTTAACTGAAAGGTGTCATCTAAATGATTGTACCTTCAATTACAATATTCAAGATTTTCTGATCGCTCTCTCAACTCTGCTAGCTTTTTACCTTTTGGTGATAAAAATGGTCAAAAATTAGTAGCTTAGTAAATCCACCTCATTCCTGTCCTCAGATACCACTGCCATTTGAAAATAGTCCAGTGACCTTCTGTAGCCTCATCTTGCCCCTGAATCGCTGAAAGAAAGCTTTGTTATTCACTTTTTCTGCAATAGATCCCTCTCATTTTCCCTCTTTTAATCTTGCACTGGTAGTTCCACTTGATTTTAAAGTTCTCCTTTTGCTGTTTTTTATGGGCAATCTCAATTTTGTACAACTTTTGCCTTCCCTTTTAATCTATATCAGTTTTACCCTCATTTTTTGATTCTTGGTCTTTTCCTGGGATAAACAACTGACTTTGTGTGACAAAAAATCATGTATTTTGTGCAGTTTTAGTCGGTGGTTATCTCTTTGAATCCTGTTACTGAGCATAAGCAGTTTTTAAAAAGGAAAAAGAATCGCAGTTCAGATCTCTGTTCTGTGCTTGTTTTGATACATATATTACAAGGTCAGTTCAAACTGGGTTTTTGAACTGCAGGCTTGAGGGGAGGAACTAGGCTATCTTTGAATAAACAAAAGACAGTGTGACTTGCTCAGTTAAATCCATGACAGCAAATTGCTTTGAATCCTGTTGTTCCAGAAGAAGTCCAAACAAGTCATGGAAATTAGAGAATTTAAGTAGTGCATCTCTTCAAGAATTGAGTTTTCAGAAATTTTAAACAAATTGGAAATGTCATAGGAAAAGATAAGTTAGACCAGTTAACTCGCTTAGTCAAAAAAGGTTATGCAAAAGAAAATGAATTTTCTATCTGTAAAATAAGAGTTTAGTATTAGGTTGTGATTGTTTGTTGTTTTGTCTATTCAATGAGCTAGCTAAAAGACTTTCTGCTATAATAAATATATATCGTATTGATTCCATTTGCTTGTTTTTCCCATTTTATTCCTTTCTGACAGCATTTCATTCCTCCCCCTATCTCCCAGAATACCCTCCTCGAATCCAATTAGTTTTTCTGATTAACCTTATCATTTATTACTTACTTTTCTCTCACTAGTTAGAAGCAAATTGACAATGATTTTTCCTCTAAGAAGTTGCCTCACATACTTTTAACATTTTTTCATGCCCAGAATGGGCATGTCATATTATGAACTTTCAGTCAATATTTTTTTAAAAATTGGACACAAACAAACTGTCAAAAGTCATGTGACTTTTGGCATTTGCACTTTAAACAGTATCAAGTCTCTGGCCAATACCTAATTAAATATGGACATAGGTGCGGGTACCACACAGCCATTGTTTAAGGATGGTCCAACACCTAAAGATTGTGGAGTTTCCAGACTGCCTGTCTCCATGTTTCATTCTGGATCAAAACTCAAAGGTCACTATCAACTTCCCATTGTATCACGATGGCCCACCCCATCCAAACTAGGCTGAGTGGGCCTCATAACTGTTAAACCAGCAGTCATGTGATTACAGCTGATTTCAGGGGCTTCACCCTTACTGCCCCAAGATCCATCAGATCCATCAGAACCATCAGTCATCAGCCAGCCTGAGAACCAGTCTCTGAAACTAGCTGCAAGCCATCAAGCAGCCAAAGTATTTAACCTCTTCCAGTTTTAAAGTTAACTTGAAAACCAACCTCCTGGACATTGGACTATGAGAAACCTCACAACTTGATGTGAATCTTTCACTTCACAAAACCCCCACTTCAACTTTAAATCATCAATTCCATTCAAGAAACCACAGGCCTGCCACTCGGAGACAGCAATCATAAATCAGAGACTGAATTAACTGTAATCTGTAAAAGTGTGCTATCTTTACCTATTTACAATCTGTGTGTGTGTGTGTGTGTGTGTGTGTGTGTGTGTGTGCATACATGCGCATATGTGTATGAGACCGAGCATATGACGTAGCATTAATTTGGGATAAATGTGTGATAATAAATAGCCTTCTTTATTTTAAACTCACAAAAGCTTGCAGCTGAATTACTTAATTGGAATACGCTCTCCAAGGGTAAGGAAAGACATACCTCTTCCCATACAAAACATACTGATTATGGGCAGTAAGAGAGCATACATTGTGTCCATGATAACATACAGGTTGCTCTCATAAATCTTGTCTAAGTCAGAAAGACTCTGTGATTGGAGCTGAAATTTCATCTTCTCATGCTTTTCATGACCTCCCAAAACATCTCCATTTTATTTTGTGCCCTCGTACAGCATATCTTTATGGCTAACTTATTTCCCCGTATCTTCCAGATAAATAAAAAGAGATTTTTGCTAGGGACCTTCCTCGATAAGTACCACCATTTTCTTCTTTATTCTTCCTGAATCAAACACAGCTCTGCAAATTTGTCTGCCAGTCAGGTTTTCATAAGGCAGGTTTCAGTTGTTTTTACAATAGCTATTAGGTCCTTATTTAACTTCATGTCTAATTCATCCATTTTATTTCTCATACACTTAGATTCATATCAATATATCTGATATCATTCCAAATCTTCCTTACTCTAGCTGCCTGACTCCAATTTAACAAATGGTTCACATTAGGATCTCTTCCACCCCTCGATTAAATCCAACCCAACTTTTTTTTCCAGCTTAGCTAAAGACTGTTCTAGATGTACAGTTTCAGCTTGGCTCAGAAATGATTAATTGGGACCAAAATTTAAACCAACATCTACTGCACATATTCACCTGCTGAATCTTCCTTTCCATTATGTGTCCAACATACGTCACAGACAGTAAATGCTGTGAACTATTTGTCCTTTGCTTCAGTCTTTTGCCTTGCTTCTGAAATCAATTTTAGGACCTTTGTTCTACAACTACCTACGTCTGGCTCCCATATGAGCCAAGTTCCTCTCATTTTATCTGTCCAGCAGTCAAGTCCTGAAGCATGGCACATAGGAGGCAACATACCATCTGGGATGCTCGGTTGTGCTTGCAGTAAATTCTATCAATCCCTCATTGTATAGAATCCCTATAACTAGAGCAATTCTTTTAATCTTGTCTGTTCCCTGCAATGCAAACACTTGCTGTCCTTAGCCATTATCCTAACGTAGTTCGATTCTTGCCTACTTTCAGTGCTGAAAATCTGTCGGGCAACTTTAGTTCCACAGGCATCCTCTGTTTCCTACCTATTCTTTTTATAACTGCTCAGGGCTTCAATACCATACTGTTTGGTGCACTGCATCTCACTGTTGCACGAGCAACCCCACGGAAAGTGTTTCAGATACTTTGGCTCCTCACATGGATTATTCAGTGTAGCTGATTGGACCTCAAGCTTGACCAGCCATTTCATTTGGGATTCAATTAGTCATCACCTTGTGCAATTTTCCTCCCCTACGCCAACCGAGACTGAGGATCTAGCACAGCCTACATCAAACATTCTCATACACCATTAAGCTTTTCAGTAAAATTACAATCTAATTATCCACAATTAAAAGCTAACAGGATCCCCAAAACTCAAAGATAGTTGTGGGAATGTTCAGGCTTTGCTAAGATTATCCATGACTGGATGGCTTTGATTAAGGGTTTGCTGAAGACCCACTGAGCAGCAAGCAGCTAAACTCAAATGGGAATGTCAGGCTACTCTGCACAATATGACAGTTTCATTTGTCTTTCATTTAATATAACCATGTGACAGCCTAACACAACATCAATAATTACCAATAATGTAAGCTATTTGTTCACAATTCTTTGTCAATAGTTCAAAGTTCCCAGAGTTTTATTTCAGAAGTTGACTGCTCTTTCAGTGGGTAATGGAACCTGAATTTTGTTCAACTGTTGCTGTAGCACAGGCTGCTTCATTATCTGAGAAGCTACAACTGGAACTGAACACTGTAAGTCATCAGCAAACATCCCCACTTCTGACCTTATGTCGGAGGCTATTGATGTTGCAGCTGAGATGGTTGTGCCTCAGACACTACACTGAGGAACTCCCACAGTGATGTCCTGGGGCTGAAATGATTGGCTTCCAACAACCACAATCTTCCTTTGTGCTAGGTATGACTCCAACCAATGGAAAATTTTCCCCCTAATTCCGATTGACTTCAATTTTATTAGAGCTCCTTAATGCCACACTCGGTCAAATGCTGCCTTGATGTCAAAGGCAGTAATTTTCACTTCGCCTCTGGAATCCTGCTCTTTTGTCCATGTTTGGATCAAGGCTTTAATTAGTCTGGATCCAGGCGGTCTGGTGGAACTCAGTCTGAGAAAAGGTCAATAGGTTATTGGTGACTAGCTGCCACTTAGAATCAGAGAATTGTTACAGTGCAGAAGGAGGCCATTCGGCTCATCACAACTGCATTGGCTCTCTGAATGAGCAATTTACATAGTGCCTTTGTCTTCTACCTATAACCCTGCACATTCTTCCTTTTTAGATAGCAATCCAATTCTCTTTTGAATGCCTCAAATGAGCCTGCCTCCACACACTCTCTGGCAGTATATTCTAGATCCTAACCACTCGCTGTGTGAAAAGGTTTTCCTCACATCGCCATTGCTTCTTTTGCTGATTACCTTAAATCTGTACCCTCTCATTCTCAATCCTTTCATGAGTGGGAACAATTTCCCCCTATCTGCTTTGTCTAGATCCCTCATGCTTTTGGATACCTCTATCAAATCTATCAAAACAAAAGTCACTACATTTCAACCAATGTTTTTACATTTTATGCTTCTGCAGTTTGAACCTTGGGACAATGACACTGTACACCAGCTCTGCTGTATTTATATTGTTAAAATAGATCAGCTCATTTTGATTGCACAAAAATGTGGGTCTATGCTATGTGCAATTGGTATAAGAGATTTTAGTGAACTGAACTACAACATTACTTGATAACACTGTCAAAGATACCTTCCATCATTTTGTTGATAATTGAGAGCAGATTGATGGGAGGTCATTGGCCAGGTTGGATTTGTCCTGCTTCTGGACCACCGCATGGAAAACCATTCCACTGTATCAAACCACTACTAACGCTTCAAGAATGGGGCTCCCACCACTTTCTCAGGGCAACTAGGCAACTAAATGCCAGCCTTGTTAGTAACACATGTCCAGGCTGATTTTTAAATAGTACTGACCAAGGATGCATATGTTACAACTATATCACTGAGAGTGTTGCACTTTAAGCACACTTGGGACTGATTAACCCTTATCCAAAGCTGTTGTGCTGGGGAAAGCCTGAAGAAAGCTCCTGTTGCTTTGGTTCTTTGCAAAGTCTCTTGGTACGCTGGCAACATCAGCAAAACACCAAATATTAACAGCACTGATAGCATTTATTTTAATATATGAAAAATGTGCCATGATTATTAAATCTGTAGTGTACTGTTAAGTAGACATTGTCACCATGTGAGAGGGTAGAAAACAAAATGTATTTATGTAGTGCCTTTTATGACCCCATGTCGTCCAAAAGAGTTTTACAGCCACTTTTAAAGTGTCGTCACTGTTGTAAAGTCACAATATACAGTATGCCTCTGAGTTTAATATGGGTATAATATTAACATGAAATAGCATGTGACAGCTTTATTAAAATTTATTAAAAACAAAAGCTTATGCAGAGTTAAATTTTACAGTTAATATTAAACAGTGAACCTTAAAGAATAAACTAAATTCATGGGCTAATAAACAGAGTAGCCTTCACCTTCACTGAATAGAGCATTCTTTCATATGTAGCACATTGCATGTTATTGCAGTTTTGTAAACAGGCCAGTCATGACAAATATGTATGTAAGCATACAGAGGACAGTTTGAAGCTTGTAGAATAATGACTTTTCACAGACAGTCTTTGGTTTTGAAGATTCCTTCCAGCAAAAAGCATCCCCCAAATAATATCAAAAACTACCTTATACTATCTGCAAAAACATGGTAATCATATGCTGTAACGACTGCGAAGAACCAGACTGAGCTGGTTTCAGCTGAATGTAGTGGCAAAAGTTCAGACTTGCCCTCCTATCTGGCCTTGATCTCCAGCTTTACACCACCAAAGTTCTGCATTGGTAAACAACAATGCTTGCAGCAGGTTTGACGTGCATGCTATTTGGGTGCCTCACATCCCACAACCCTCATACTGGTTTTATTCCAGTGCCCTCTCCCTCAATACCAGCTAACTAAATACAAAAATAAAATAACTAAGTATATATACTTAGGAAGGGTTTGTCTAAGTTCTGGCAACAAATACAGTGGGTGTTCTTTTTGACTGTTTTTTTGTGGGGGAAAAAACTGCTCATCATTATTTTGCTGTATAATTATCTTGCTGTACAGTGCAGTTATAATCAGCTTGGTGTCACTTTAAGACTATAAGGAATAATTGCTTTGCCTTTGTGAGGGCAATTAAAAGTTCATTGCTCTTAGGCAAAGAACAAACAAATTCACAACTATTTATATAATGGGCTGGATTTTTGTGTCCTCAAGGATAGGGGAATGGGTTTGAGAATGCACAAAACTTAGTTTGTTTTTTGCTGGGAATTTGAATTTGCTGTGCCTTCCCAACCCTGCACTATTTTTGTGTGGCGATTTCACGGGTCAGGAAGGCCTTGGGACACACACTGCGTGCACCCCTTCTGAGGTCAGAGTCATCATTATGAGCCCCATAGTAAATATGAATTTCTTTTCCCCGGAGCTATTTACCTGTGTTGGTGTGGGTTTTGAAAGCCCTAAAAAGCCCTGCCTCATTGGAGAATTTCAGTCATGAGGGAAAGCCTGCTGAGGAGGTGGGAACATTCTGACAGGTAAGTGCTAATATTTTGACAACTTCAAATGTCACGATTGAATGCTGTATTGTAATGCAGATGTGTTTTCACAGCAGTGATTCATCATAGGGCTCTGTCCCAAAAAGGTAAGTTGATCATTACATCAACCAATATTGTGCAAATGTTGAGATGTATTAGAGTACTTTTCCCATCGGCAAAAAAGGGAAGAGAAATCTATGTAGTAAATGATGGAACTTTCCAAAAATCAAGGCAATTAATGTTTGGACACTAAATATCTTTCACAATAATCACTGCAAATATTTAAATAGAGGTGTTTGATGATTTATGCTGAAACACTTTGATCTTAAAAGCTCTAACCATGCCAATATTGGATTTGCCCCTTACTGTCTGACACAGCAACAAATTAACCCTAGCATTTATGTCTGCTTTCCCATGGTATTCATTTCCCACTGAGAAAAGTACAGGTGATTTAAGGTGAAAATTGATTTAACTGCCCATATTCCTTTTAGATTGAAAAGACAACTCAGCAACTCTCACTTAGAGAAAAAAAAGCAGACAACCTCTCCTAGATTGCTTTGATTGACAGGACATCTGACACAACATCATAGAAAAGAAAGCAGCTATCTATTCCTGCAATTTCAATAGACTCCATTGTTTGCATTGGGAATGGTTTGTTTTGAAAACTAAGCCTATTATGAATGCTTGGCTGAGTTTCAAAGGCTAAACAACTACTTATCTCAGCAGGGGATGTGTTGACATTTGGATTGACAATTCTAAGTGGTTATTAAAAGATTATCAGTCTTTGATGTGGTTACTGAATAAGTGTTTATTTTCACAACAGTTTGACTACTTGAGGGGATTTACATTTTTTGAATGGCTTTTGAAGGCGACCTCTTTCTTAGTGCGAAGTACGTTTGAACATCAACTCGATTAGATTATTAGAAATTTTTTAAATGTCCATTTCAATGACATCCTGAGGGCTTCCCATAGAGGATAATGAGTGAGTGGCTATTGAGGATATGTGGGGGTATGAGGGGGCATGGATGTTATGAGAGAGCTTGGAGGGGGAATGGGAAGTGGGTGGGGAGTGAGGAAGCTGTGGGGTGAGGTTTAGGGGGCATACAAATGATATTGGGAGCTGAGCTACTGTCTCTGAGAACCAAAGCAGGCCTTGTAGCCAGCCGACCTCAGCATCACATTCCTCTTGCATTGCATCACGGCTCGCAAAATCCGATTCCACCCCGCCGCCCCCCCGCCCCCCCCAACCCTGCCTATGTTTCTCAGAGCCAAAAATATGGCAGGAATGGGATTCAGAGGCATCCTTGTGTTTGGAAGCTGCAAGATGGTCCAACTCGTGCTTTCCCATTCCTACACAAAAAATCCGGCCCCATGTCTTCCTTGTTCTTAGGCTGTTTCAAAATGCGTCACAGCCAGTGATTCACTTTTTAAAGTGTAGCTATTGCTATGTGGAAAACTCAGGAGTCAGACTGATTCTATTTTCAGGTGTGGCTCCTGATCAGAAGGTATTTCCTGTGGTTGGAGAATTCCACTGTTTGTTAGAAATGACTGATGTTTTTCCTTTTGTTTTTGGGATTGTGGGAAACATCCGCAAGGATGGGGCAAGGGTTAAGTTCTCCTCTTGCACAGCTACTATAACTTCAATGGAAGAACCACGGATACCATGGAAGAACCGACGTAAATAAGGACATAAGAACATCAGATATAGGAGCAGGATTAGGCTATTCAGCCCCTCAAGCTTGCCCCGCCAATCAATAAGATCATGGCTGATCTGCCTCAGGCCTCAACTCCTCTTTCATTCCAGCTCCTCATGGCCCTCAACTCCCTGATATTTCAAAAATCTATCTACCTCCTCTTTAAATACTCTCAGTGATCTAGCCTCCACAACTCTCTGAGGTAGAGAGTTCCAGATATTCATACCCTCTGAGAGAAGAAACTCCTTCACATCTCAGTTTTAAATGAGTGTCCCCTTATTCTGTAACTATGTCCCCTAGTTTGAGATCCCCCCACTGGTGGCAACATCTTCTCAACATCTACTCTGTTAAGCCCCCTCAGAATCTTGCATGTTTCAATAAGATCATCCCTCATTCTTCTAAACTCTAATGAATAAAGGCCTAACCTGTTTAGCTGTTCTTGATAAGGCAACCGCTTCACCCCAGGAATCAGCCTAGTGAATCTCTTTTGAACTGCCTCCAATGCCAGTATATCCTTTCTTAAATATGGGGACCAAAACTATACATAGTACCCCAGATGTGGCCTCACTAACACCCTGTACAGCTGGAACAAGACTTCCCTATTTTTAAACTTCAACCCCCTAGCAATACAGGCCAAAATTCCGTTTGCATCTTTCATGATCTCAGAACCTCCCAAAGCACTTTAAACCAATGAAATACTTTTGAAGTGTTGTCACTATTGTAAAAGATGCAACATTCTATTTGAGCACAGCCAAGTTTTCCAACAGCAATGTGCTATTGACCAGCACAGGTTGATGGATACATATTGGGAAGTCCACTACGTCATTAAATGTTCTGCAATATCAAATGGCCTGGTTGTTACAGAATCCTGTCTCTTGATTAATTTGATGGAAACACTTGTGATAATCTAGCAGTTCTTGTTCCAACCCCAGAATGATGCTCTTCAGACTTCCTTGGAGCTAAAGTTAGCTGGAAATTATTGTACGAAGCAAATAATTTATATTATATGAGATAAAGTACTGCCCTAATCTCCTTTCATGATTTATTACACTATTTGGTGTTTGTCCTGCTCAGCTAACTTCTATTTGGTGCTGTTACCAACTGTTGTTTTGCAACAGTACAAGAGTTGTCCTATCAAAAGCATGATCACTGTTTACTCACACCCACTTGCCATGGATGGCCCAAGGTCACATGATATCATGCACAGTGGTGATAAAGAGGTGTCCGACATCTGGGTACAGGGTTAGCTGCAAACTTTTGCTTAATTAATCCAGTAGCACTGGGCAACACTCATTAGTAATGTGACCAAATCCATCTGCTTAGCAATAGTTAATGGTGCTGAAGAGTGGGTTGCTTATGGAATCGATGCTTTACCCATTCAACAGTCCACATTTCTGCTGTGTGATTCATTCCATGCTGAAATCTTTCGCAATCAATTGACGGCTTTGTAGAAACCAATTATTAATAATTCACAGACAGAAACAAAGACCAGAGAAAACTTTACAATCAGTGGGGCTTAGGAGAATCAGGCAGAGTAAGGCCTTATAAAGACCAGTACTGTTCAGCCTTCCTGCTGTCAGTGGCGAGGAGCTGCTGTGCTTTCTTTGCTTGCAGATTTGCTTGGGGATCAAATTTAAGATATTTTTGATGCTGATTAATGTTTCTGATTGGGTCACTCCACAAATGGAATAAAAAGAAAATTGAACAACATCTGACCAGGTGTGTTATAAAGAGCTTATTCTTTATGTAGCAGAGAATACAAGGGATGCTGTGAATCCTTCCACCCCACCCCTCCCCTCCCCCCACTCATAAGTTGGGACAAAGGAAAGATAGAGGCAGCGGTGGGAGTGGAAGGTGGTGGTGGTGTTGGGGGGGGGGGGGGGGGGGGGGGGGGGTGGTGTGGCGGGGGGGTGGCGAGGGGGCGGTGTGGAGTAGATGGAGGAGGGTAGGCAGAGGTAGTAAAGAGAAAAATGAAAAAAGATGTAGGGAGGGAACAGATAAAGATGCAAGATTGGAGAAGATGCGGGAGAGGAGTAGACAACTCTCCTGAGGGTCCTCTAGCCTACATATGGTTATGTAACTACTGCACATTTAAGGCTGATTCAGCCATAAATCTAGGTTGGATTTTAACTTGGGCCTTCAAACAAGAAAGGACAGTTTCTATCATTGGTTTCTGACAGTTCAGTGAAATCACTTTTCTCTAAATTTGTACAGAGAAAAAGATACACCTAGTCCAAGTTTAATTCTTTCATTTTGTTGGTCTCTTTCTTCATCCCTCCCTAAAACTGCACCATTCTTTGATCAAACACGATGAACGAGTGACCTGCTCCTGAGCCTGCTGCACAGGCTGCAGCAGTGAACAGTGGCTAGAAATTATGGGGAAATGGTCTGTTTAGATCATTCAAACATGCATCCTAAAAAAAGGTGGTTGGAATAACTGGACATTTTATTAGAGAGAGACGAGTAGATTTCTAATGTTTTTCCTGACCTTGCTGGTGTTCTCATTGCTTGACATTGAGTAGAACAGTTTAACTGTGTGTTCAGTGAAATATAAGCTGCTGGTGTTAAACCCTTCCCCCGCCCCATACAAAAGCTCCCACTCCCCTATTCGCACAGAGAGCATACACTTTAACAGCCAGAGTCAGTCCTCAGGATTTACTTTAGGAGGAAAATCCCAAATGTGTTATTTTTCATCCCTAGCTGACGAGGCACTGCTGCCTTGCCTTCATAAATCAGTGCCCAAACACTGCAAGGAGCAGCCAGCGATGGAGCCCACTACTGAGAGTCAAGGAGCAGATTCCTAACAGTACTGAGGATTCCCGAGAGTCACTGTGCTTGCAAACACAGCAGACTGCTACATGCCCAGTTAAAGACATTCTCAACATCAATTCACATTTAAAATAGCACCTTTAACATAGCAAAGCATCCCAAAGGGAAAATCATCTCACATTGAGAAGCACAATCAATTCAGTTGAGCAATGAGATTCAGGCTAAATGTGGGTAATTTAAACTAACCGTTCCTTAGATCCTGATGCATTCTTGATGCCATTGATTTTGACCTGAAGGACTTTGGAACAGATGATGTGGCTGCTTTGGGGTCCTAGTATGTCAATGGGACCCCGACTACCATTCAGTTAGGGCCTGAGTGGCAAATGTTGGAACAGGAGTAGGTCATTCAACCCTCGATTCTGCTATTCAATTAGATAAATGCTGATCTGTGTCTTAACTCTATCTATCCAACTTGGTTTCATAACACATGTAACTAATAAAAAGCAATAAAACTTAAGGCAGAATCATGCCATATTTGTACTAAGTGCGGTAGCAGGCAGGAAAAAGAGCACTTTACCCTTTTGCGCTGCATCATCCCATTCCTGGTGCATTCCGCCTCATTAATTATGCATTCCAGGGAAACACATTGGGTCATTGGAGGGGTGGCCTCTGATTTGCCCACCCCTCCGTCACCTTAGGCCTTCACTAAACCGGACGCCATGTTTAAAGGCTGACCCTGCACAGAGCTAGCAATCTTCAAGGGATAGGAAACTGCTGGGAATTGCTGATATCTGCCAAAGGGAGGCAACATATTGCTCCCGGATTTATCTACGCCTCTCTCAAGCACCTACTGGACACAGTGGAGGCCCACCACGAAGTCCTCTAACACGGGTCTGGGTGAAGATCAGCAAGCAAGGTCACCAATCCAGCATGGGAGGTGGTGGCAGTGGTGGTCAGCGCCAACACCTTGCAAAAGGGGAGAGCCATCCAGTGCAGGAACTGGAAGAATGGTCTCATCCCATCACTCTCAACTCACACATTCACAAGCCCATCACACATCCACAGGGGTCTCACACCTCAAGGGACAACAACACTAACACACACACACACACACAAATCATTTGTTGTCACTGCTTCCATCAGCCTTGTCGGCAGGAAGTTCCAGGTCATTAGCACTCACTGCATAAGATTATATTGTTTTGTTCTGAACACCACCATGGGTTACTTGCTGGGTTCAAGCTGGGCTGTAGATGGCAGCGACCCTCTGAGGCAAATCTAGAACTTCCCTTTCTGGGACCAGACGAAGCAGGAATGTAGCTCCAGGCCTCATGGGGAAGGTCGTGACCCTCCATTGGTCTCCCTTCTTCCCTCTAATAAAACCCTCACAAAACCCTATACTTGGAAATTATCGGATTGCCAGCAAGCGTTTTCTTAGTGCCAGCCAGGGGCATCTGGCAGCCCAAGCTTCATCTCCTGTCCTTCAGCCAGCAGCAATTTTTGCGGGCAGCTAACTAGCAGCATATAGGTACTGCCTATTGTTAAATGGGATTTGAGTAGCATCCCGTTTACCAATATGTACATCATGACTTCTCAACAGAAATAAAGAGCTTACATTTCTCTCTTGGGTATCACAATGTCTCAAAGCACTTCACAGTACTTTTAATGTGTAGTTACTGTTGTATTGCAGGAAAGGCAACAGCTAATTTTCGTATAACAAGCTCCTGCAAGCAGCAATCAGATAACGGCCAGATATTCTGTTTTTGTGACGTTTGTTAAATATTGGCCAAGATGCCAGGGCCATCACCCTGAGTTCTTCTTCCAAATAGTGCCATGGGATGTTTTATGTCCAGCTAAGAAGGCTGTCGGGGCTTCGGTTTAACGTCTCATCTTAAAGATGGCATCTCTAGCAGTAAAGCACTCCCTCACGAATGAACTGGAGTGTCACCCTGGATGACATGCTTAAGTCCCTGCGGTGGGACTTGAACCCACAACCTGCTGACTTAAGAAGAAGTGCTACCAATTGAGCCACGGCTGATTCACCAATCAACTGTAATATAGTGAGGGAGATGGAAAACGTATAAGCTTTCCGTGCTATAGCACTGAATGACAGAGCAAGAGACTGAACACACGCAATTCTCAGTATTCTCAATTCTAGGAGCGCTGTGGAGAGGAGCAAAATGGAGCTTTAGTATGAAGGAGGAAAAGAAACAGGGAGAATCATCTTTACTCTGAGCTAGGTTTCTGATGCAACCAGATACTTAGCAGCAGCAGCAGACGCCTGGGAGAGAAGTGTTTGCCGACTCTCTCATTCAGAGAGGTTAATGAAGGTGAAGGTGAGAAAAAAATGAATAACAAAAACCAACCTTTGGCGTGATTTCAATTTTTGTCTCATCTTGCTCCTGTGAAGTTCCTTTGGATGCTTTACTATGTTAAAGGCTATGTAAATGTGAGTCATCGTTCTTAACCCCCTCCAAAAAGAAAAAGCAAATAAACAGCAATATTTTACAAAGAGAAATTAAAATGACGGGAAAAAATGCTGGCCTCCCCTCACCCAGTTCATGAAAGGGCCTCTCAGTATGGTACTTGTACAGGTTCCCATATAATCACACATACTAATTGTTATTTACAGTGTGTAAGAGTCTGGCAGAAAAGCAAAAGACAAAGTTTGTTGAGCTGCAGAGCTGGGCTGGTGCCCTCCTTGAGCCTTGGCTGCCTCACTGGTGATGTGCTAAGACCACATCTAATTGTGTAGAGATGAAAATTGTGTGACTGCTATAACTGGCGGCTGAACTACAACTACAACTGGGCAGCACCTTCTGAGCTAAGCGCAGGACAGAGACTTTAACTCTCTGAAGTGACATGTCAGACTTGCCTCAGACTTGTTTGCTGGATTGCCTCTTTGCAGCATAAAGCTTTACACAAGTACTAGTACCTGTTACTTGGCTCAAGTGTCTCCATGGCACCGATAGTTGTTTTCGGCTTGATAACTGGCTGATTTATTTATCAGAGGAGGGCCGTTTATCCTCTCTTAGTTTTCTCCTCATCTGAAGTTGGTGACTTTTTTCTGGTTGTATGGTGCTGTTAAAAGCTGGGTGTTTTCCAACTCAGTAGTGGCATTCTTGCCTTAGAGTCCGAAGGTCATGGGGTCAAGTCTCATTTTGGCCGATGCCAAGGAATGCTGCACTCTGCCCCTCAGGTGGATGTAAAAGATCCCATTGCACTACTTTGAAAAAGAGTAGTGGAAGTTCTCCTTGGTGACCGATGTTTACCTTTCAACCAACAGCAATGAAACACTGATGACTGGGTCATTATCACATTGCTAATGTGGGAGCTTGCTGTACATGAATTGGCTCCAGTGTTTCTTACATTATAACAGTGACAAGACTTCAAAAGCACTTCGTTGGTTGTAAAGCATTTTGGGAGGTCCTGAGATTGTGAAAGATGCTATATAAACACCAAGGGTCCTATTTCCCCATCGGAGGTGGGAATTGGAAGACATGACCCATTGTTGCATTCCCTCCTCTGTCTCCAGCCTGCCGTGAAGTATGATATTGCAATGCCCAGGCCCTTAACTGGCATGGAGACAATTAGTGGCCAGGCGGTGGGAATGGAGGCAGGACATCAGGGAAGTGTCATGGTCTGGCCCGAATCAGTCTGTGCGTTGTCCCTAAAAAATGAGAAGATCTTCATTCTCAAAGTAGCCGGAGCAAATGGAGATTGGGTAGGGAAAAGTTAGCTATTAAAATTTCATTGCTGTCCAGTAGTCTTTTTTTGTCCAAAATGCACTTTTTCTCCATCAAATAACATTATTTCGGCACTGCCACCCCTGTTCAGGCTCCTATTGGCTGCCTATCCCATGAAAAAGCCGGGTAGTCAGAAGGCGAGTCCTTAAAGAGCTCCCTAATGACCTCAACACACCCAACTGATAAGGCGGGCAACTTCACTAACCACCCCCCACCCCGCTCTTCCACAACCCACTGCTCTGCCATCTGTCCTCAGCGAAAGTCAGCAGAGTTGAGGATGTAAGTAGTAGACAGGCGCACAAGCCACCTCTGTTTCATCCTGAGATCAATGGGGAAATCCGGCCCCAAGTCTTTCTTTTCTTTTACATGATTCACATTTGTGTTTTGACACATTATTTTGGCACACCATTTGACCATGGATACCAGCACAGCTGAGCTAAACGTCCACACACATGTGCAAGGGACAATGGAAAGCTATCAGGAGCAGTAACCCTGCTTTTATTACAACCCATTGCTTTCCTAAAATACTGCTAGTGAAGCCAATTGCAGCATCCTTTAACACCGGCCTAGCTGAGTTCAGCTAATTCACCACAGACCAGTGACTGAAGGACCTCCTCATCTCCACAGTTCAGCAACACTGCCATGTTATAGGATTGGAAATGAGTGGGGCATGCCAGATCAGGGCTGCTGAAACTAAGTGGTGGCGTCAGAGTCCAGGGCACAACATTTAAGATGAAGGCTAATGGAACAATTCAGATCAAAGACTTCCTCAGTGTAGATTTTATTGTGGGACATGAAGGGAGGTAAAGGTCACTCATGATGATATTGTCTAGAGAAATGTGATCAGTTATTGACAGCCAGTTCTACCTCTCCACCAATTCTCTTGGCTCCCTGACTGTCACACTGCAAGCCCAACATCATGGATGGGTTAAAATGTCCTCCAATTGAATGTTGGGAAAATCAACACCATTATTTTTAACTCTCATCACAAACTCTAGCTCTTTGCCAATTAATGCTCACTAAGGGCCTCATCCTGCCACCACTGGAATTAAACCAGTGGCAGAAGAGGTCCATGTCAAGCGTCCAGCCTGACAGCTATACAGGTTAGCGGCAGGAAGAAGGCGTTCCTACTTAACGGGTCCCTGGGCCCATCGTAGGGTCCTCCCCAAGATATAACCCCTCCCATTTCCACTCCACCTTCAACTTTCTACCCTCAGCCTTTCATGAGGGTCTGATTGCCGCCCCTGGTGGCACTGCCAGTATTGGAGAGCTGTTGGCATCTAATTGGCCAGCAGCTCTCTGAGGCAGGGCTTGCTGCTTCTGAGGGGTGGAACTCCCACTTCAAGCCAATTAATGGCCAATCAGCTATTAAATGGCCACATAGCAGGTGTCTAGAGCTGGGGGCACGTGGACTGGCCCTTTAAGTCCAGCTGTAAAGTTCACTGTTAACACGATGAACTCCAATTGCCAACATCACCCACCATGTCCCATGCCAGATGGATACCAATCTATTTTGGGGAAGAACAGCTGAGATGACTGCTCTTTTGATTTTGGCTGGAATTGCTGTCTTACATAGTAGAAAGAAAATGGGGAGAATTTTCCCCATGTTGGGCGGGGCGTGCAGGAGCGGGTGGTCGTGGACCGCGCTGCCAATTTACGCAGATGGGCCAATTAAGACCCACCCAGCGTGTTTGGCAACTCCCGGGGACGGGCGGGAGTGGGTGGCGGAGGCGGATCGGCGATCGCTGCCGGGTCGAATGGTGACCCGGCAGCCTGTTTAAAGGCCAAGCTGCAGCTGCTCCAAGGCTGCTGTACATGGCCAGAGGTCAGGGCCAAGGCACATCGAAGCTAGCCATGCAGGAGGGTAGGGCGGTTGGCTAGTGTCCGTCCAGGTTCTCCGATGAGTGCCTTGCTGCCCTCCTCGAGGAGGTGGCAGCATGGCAGGAGGTGCTCGTACTTGAGGACAGGAGGAGGAGGCCACCCCACTTGACCAAGCGTGCATGGGAGGAGGTAGCGAAGTCATGAGCTCCCACGACGTGATGCAGTGCTCATGGACCCAATGCTGCAAGCGCTTCAAAGACCTGCTGTACACAGGAAGGGTGAGAAGCATGTTGGCATCATTCACTGCACTCATCATGTGACCTTCTCCCCCATAGGCAGAAAACCCATGTCTGACTGACCTGAGTGCAATGAGTCATTGAAGGCATGTGTCCTTAGCTGGGCAGGCCACCAGAGATTGCCTATGCGTTTGTCAGCATGAGAGGATGATGATGAGATGGGTTCTGCACCCGCAGCATGTGGTGGACTGACACCCACATGACTGTGGTGGGGGCAACCTGGAGGATCTGCACCCAGGCGCAGTGCTCGAACTCCAGGACATGTGGAAGTCAGGATGATGACATGGTGGGAGGGGATGTTCAAGGTGGCGTGGCACCGATCGATCTGCTGCCCTCTGCGCTCCACGTCATTGTGTCTCCTTGCAACGGCAGGTACAACTGTATGTTCCCAACTGTGATGAAGGCAGAATGTGGCCAAGGGGTTGTGGGGTGGGGAAAGGATACACCTGGCATATTTGTGTGAGTGCTGGCTAGCAGCGGGGGAAGGATGCACTGCACCCCTGCAGTGGCCAACTGGGCTTGGGGTGGGGCAGCCGCCAGGAGATTGACGGTACAAGTATCACTTATCAGTGCAATTTTTTCATTTCCAGGAGATGAATTCTCATAACAACGCTAAATGGCTGAGGACTGGTGGTGGGCCTGGCCAGATTTTGCTGCTTAGCCATTTTGAGCAGGAGGCCCTTGACCTGGAGAGGCGTCATATGCACAGGTGCACCGGAGCCGGAGAGGCTGGGGTTCCAGGGGTAGGTATGTGTGGCCAACACTCACGCCACCAGTAGTCTCCCAACAGCCATGGCAGTGACGATTATTGAGTGAGTGACGTAACCAACATGGCTGCCCATTGCGTGTGGAATGATGAGCGTTTGATAATCCAGGGGATAGGCATGTACATTGACATTGCCTGCAGGCTCACTGGTCGAATGTCCTTACTCTTCCTTTCAGCATCATTGGCACAGGGCTGGAACCCGGAGCATGAGGGGCATAAAGTTGCACCATCAAAGGCATCACTCTATCTCTGCCAGGCAGGCACCAGTGCAGATACTGGCACCTTGGTGGGCATCATATCTTCGGCTTGTGTCCTGGGTCACAATGGTGAGGGCACTTCACAGTCGCTGGAGCAGCTGGAAGACTGCAGGAGCCCAGGCACATGCTCAGTCTGTCGCTGATGATGAGCCTCTGGAGTCATTGGCGATGTAGCCAACTGATGAGACACGGCCGGGTGTGCAGGGCCATCTGATGGAAATACATGAGGCTCTGCTTGGCTTGGTGTCAGTGGTGGAGGAGTCTACACGGACCGTGGCCAATGCATTGAGCTCATGGCTGAGCGCCAAGCTTCCTCTATGGAGAGAGTGGCGACTCTCATGGAGAGGCAGCTCCAGGGACAGGATCAGGGGTTCCTGGGATTGCGCTTAGACCTGCAATCCCTCACAGTGACATTGACCTCAAGTGGTCAGTGCCCCTGGTTGTTTGGGCACCAGATATCCCACCTCAGTGCCCATCCATCTATGGTGAGCAGGGAGGGCCGAATGGACCTCACATCGGTGGACCAGCTGCCTGTCGTCTCTGCGGGCGCCTCTCAGGGCGCTCCGGATGAGGGCAACAGCTCCTCCGCCCCTCTGCTAGTGACCGCGGCACCCAATGAGGCTGCGATGACTGGGGAGATGTCAGCTGCAGAGCTCGCAACTCCCTCCCAGTCGGGGCTAGCACAGGCTCCACAGGCCAGAGGACATCCGCCAAGGTCATCGAGGCCAACAGGACATCAGAGAAAGCAGGTTGTCTCAGATACCAGTGCCAGTGAGGGGGCACCACAAAGATGTAGCACCCGCAAATGTGAAATGAAAGCACCTTAGGCACACCCTGGGGTCATCACTGGTGGTTTTCTGTTATGGCATTAAATTTATGTCATCTGAAATGGCTGGGGGGGTGCCTCTTTTTTTGGGCAGGTGCATGGATTCCTGAGATGTTATGAATGATTTGTGTGTCATTTACATTTATTGACTGGGCTCCTCGTCAGAGCTCCTATCCTAACAGATTTTGCACTAAGGTCTCCAGGATGGAGGCTACATGCCAGGCTTGAATTGGAGATCCATATGTACTGTGCTAGCTAAAGGTTCCTTGGATTAGCGTGCCCCGGGTGTCCCTGCCTCCCTAGAGTATGCCCCGGTCAGCATGTGCCCCCTCATCATTTCCCTGTGTGTTCTCATCCTTGGACTCACTGCTGGACTCATCATGCTCAGCCCCAGCCACTCTGTCTACAACTTCTTTGTCCACAGTGTACCCACTTTGCAGAGTGCAGCATGCAACCACTATCAGCAACGCTCGATCTGGGGGGTACTGGAGTGCGCCAGGCATCTGAAGCGCATTTTGAGAAAACCGATGGCTCTCTCCACCACAACCCTTGTGGAGGTGTGACTTCTATTAAACCGCTGCTCAGCTTCTGTTCTTGGATGGCGGAGAGGATTCATGAGCCACCTTCTGAGGGGATAGGCCTTGTCACCCAGCAGCCATCCATCCAGCCGGGCTGGAGCACTGAAGAGCCCTGGAACCTGGGAGTGTCTGAGGGTATAGGTGTCGTGGGAGCTGCCTGGGTACCTTGCACAGACTTGTAGAATCTGCATCCTGTGATCACACACTATCTGCACGTTCATGGAGTGGAAGCCCTTCCTGTTGACGAAGGCACCGGGCTCACCTGCTGGTGCCTAGATGGCCACATGTGTACAGTCTATAGCACCCTGGACGCGGGGGAAGCCAGCAATGGCTGCGAAGCCTCTGGCTCGCACTGTCTGGCTTGCCTGGACCCAGCAGTAACGGATGAAGGTCAATGCACGTCTGAACAGAGCGTTTGTGACCTGCTTGACACAAGTGTGAACAGCTGATTGTGAGGCACCACAAAGATCACCCACCAACCCTGAAAAGAGTCGGAGGTGTAGAAGTTGAGGGTAGCTGCGACCTTTAGAGCCACTGACATGGGGTGTCCACCCACACAGTTAGCTGGGATCTCTGGACCAATCATCTGACAGATAGAGTTGACTGTCTCCCTTGACAGGCGGAGCCTCCTTCGGCACTGCACCTCAGACATATTGAGGTAGGTGCTTTGCCGCCTGTATACCCTGGCAGCAGGATAGTGGCATCTTCTGCGGCCCCTTGTACCTTGGACTACCTCTTAGCCCTGCACCCCTTGTATCTACACCTGTCCTCCCAAAGGTGGCTCCCCTGAAGGCTGAATGTGCACTCCTGGCCTCCTCCCCCTTCTAGCCCTCCCTTCCTCCTCAGAGGAGCTGCCTCCAGTGGAGAGATCACCTCCCATTCCCAGGCTCAGGGAGGCTTGCTGAAACCTACAGGCCCCAAAACAAATCCTCACTGAAAAAGTGCTGACCTGAAGGTTATGAGTCCAGTCCAAGCAGCTGCTATGCGTTTGCAACTTTTCCACCTCACACAGGCAAGTTTCACCAACTTCTGAGCAGTAGCTTTTAAATGTCTGGACTCGCGAACCCACCGAGCCCTCTTCTCCCGCCCGTGGATGAGCTTCTTGCAAATTTCTGATACCCACCTGCCCGTTGCGCCCATGCGACGAGCCAAAGATTGCATGGGTGTCTTAAAATCCAGGTCAATTGGAGGCTCAAGGGCCTTAAGTGGCCCGTTAATTAATGGCGGTCATGCAAAGGACATCGCCGCGTACCTGCCCACTAAAATATCGCGCCCGGCATCACCACGCATCATTTAATGCGTTGGCATGCATACCGACCCCCCACACGCCGACAGAATAATTCTGCACATAAGAAACATTTACATTTATATGACCTCAGGGCATTCCAGGGCACTGTACAGATAATAAGGTACTTGTAGTAATATTCCTTACTATGGAATTTCAGGAACTATCGTACTCCTCACAGCATTTAATTACTTGGCATTATTACCCTTCCAGAATTGCCTGTGCTTTTTCCACAATGTATTTGGAATCCCTTAATCAACCAGCAGCTAGTTAATGCTCCAAGGGCAGGCATGATTAATCTCATTCCACTTTGTGATCCACATTCAGAAAACCCCAATTGCATCGCCTGAAGTGGTACCACAATGAACCTCACTATTTCTGGAAAAACACATTACAAATAGAAAGAAACCAGTGTTCCATAGCTTAAAAAAAGTACTCGCAATGTAGTAACAATGTTGTAACTGTACTACATTTGAGTATTGATTTCTTTCTTCTATGGGTTTCACTGTGTGTAAGTGGTGTATTGACAACTGCATCTAGTATCTAGCCTTTTTGAAATCTAACAATCATTGAGTTATCTATTATTTGTGTCACTGCAGAATGTCTCAATTGTGCCATGAAACTCTGCTGCCCATGTCTTGCCTTGCAGCAAGTCCCCTTCCCCTCTCAGCCCTTTGCTTGCTGACCTACATTGGCTCCCGGTCAAGCAACGTCTTGATTTTAAAATTCTCACCCTTGTTTTCAAATTGTCTACGACCTCCCTATCTGTAATCTCCTCCAGTTCGACAACCCTCCAAGATAACTACACTCCTCTAATTCTGGCCTCTTGTGCATTCCCAATTATAATTGCTCCACTATTAGTAGCTGCAGTTTCAGTTGTCTCGGGCCCAAGCTCTGGAACTTCCTCTCCCACGCCTCTCTGCCTCTCTACCTTGCTCCCCTCTTTTAAGACACCTCTCAAAACCTTCCTCTTTGACCATGCTTTTGGCCATTTGACCTACTATCTCCTTCTGTGACTCAGTGTCACACTTTGTCTTATAATGCTCCTGTGAAGTGCCTTGGGATATTTCATTATGTTCTAAGGTGCTATATAAACATTAGGTATTTTATTGTTGAAGGCCAAATGAAACTATGACTTCCCCAGGATGTGTTTAAGGCAATAAACATCTGATCCAACAAGGTTTCCTTCTTTGAGAACTGAACACCAGTTCACAGAAACATAGAATTGTTACGGTGCAGAAGGAGGCCATTCAGCCCATTGTGTCTGCTTTCTGAGCATTTTAATTTAGTACCAACCTTCTGCCTTTTGCCTGTAATCCTGCACATTGTTTCTATTTAGATAATCATCTAATGCCCTCTTTAATGCCTCAATCGAACCTGCCTCCACCACACTTCCAGGCAGTGAGTTCCAAACCCTAACTACTCGCTGTGTGGAAAAGTTTTTCTCCCCTCGCGTTTGCTTCTTTTGCAAAACTGTACCCTCTGGTTCTCGGTCCGCTTATGAGCGGGAACAGTTTCTCCCTATCTACTCTGTCCAGTCCCCTCATTATTTTGAAAACTTCTATCAAGTCTCCTCTCAGCCTTCTCCTCTCTAAGGAAAACAGTCTCAACTTCTCCAATTTTTCCTCATGGAACCATTCTCGTAAACCTCTTCTGCACTCTCTCCAATGCATTCATATCCTTCCTATAGTGTGGCGCCCAGAACTGTACACAATACTCCAGCCCAACCAGTGTCATATATAATTTCACCATAACCTCCCTGCTTTTGTACTCTATGCCCCTATTAATGAAGCCTAGAATACTGCATACTTTACAAACACCTCTCTCTACCTGTCCTGACCCCTTTAATGACTTATGTTATTAAAGTTGTCTGCCTATATATAACTTTAGCCAATCCAGTAATCTAAAGGCTAGAATCAATCCAGGGATTCCCAAATTGAATTCTGTCAACATCTAGTGCAATCTGTTAAGGTCCAAGATAAATTCTTCAGTAGAATGATTTCCAAAATATATTCAATTCTGACCATGCCTCATAGGCAGTTAATGGGTCATCTTCCTTAGAGATTTCTTCCAAGAATTCTAATAGAAGGCCTAAACACTCATTACTATCCAGCTGATGGGCATCCATCCCAAAATTAGGAAGCAATAATGCCAAGGCTGCACCTTGTTTTCCCTTTCATAGGGAGGTTACCTGTGACCACGTAGCAACTATGTTTTTCCACTGGTCATATGATTCAAACTCCAAAACAGTTGGAGGGTAATCATACCCTGATAATTTATATTTGCTTTCTGCTATATTCCACAATGGCTACTCGGATTTTTAGTTTTCTGTCTGAAGATATTTTTCTTAGTTACCAAACTGCACCTTTAGACAAGCATTCTCTGCTAACATATTTGATTCCAGAAAGCCGGTGGTGAAGGGTAGAACAGGAGCTCATCTTTACAGATCTTTATAAACATTTACTTACAGTTACAGGTTACAAATATGCACCTCCTAACACAACCACAGTTTCAGCCTGTAGCTATTTATAGGCGCACAAGTGAATCCCCAGTTAAGATCCACCATTTTTATACAATTAAATACTATTAATACAAAATTAACATATTGGGGCAGGCCTCACTATGATCTGATGTTCAGATAACTTCATTTGAAAGGGGGGTAAAATTGTAAATGGAATTGAAAGAGATTGTAGATTGGCACCTTGTCAGATTGTTTATGGAAAAGAAACAGAAGACAGAGAGACTGCAAATGGGCCACAATAAAAACTGACTCTAAGCCAGTTTGTTAATTGGCAATAGTGTAAATGGAACCCACAGAGAAGTGGCCTCAGTATAGACTGGCATCAGGTCAATGTTGTAATAGACAAATCAGACTAAGATATGAACATCAGTATGGCCTGGTACTAAACCAGATTATTTATTAAAAATAGGATGTGACAAAAAGAGCATGAGGTATGACTTTCTTTTGCAGGATCTCTACTGCATGCTTTTTTCCCCTTTACAATGAACTGAATTTTAAATCTCAAGCTTGGCACAATCTAATCAATACAAACACTTTACCAAGGCTCTATAGACTTTTCAGATTTGATGGGCCTTGAGCCTTCTTAGTACCAATAATCCCACATTATCAAATGTCCTAAGTGATTACTATATGGTTCCCTGATCTCAACCCCCACCCCCGGTCACTTCCTTTAAAGAGACAAATAACAAGTCCCATAGGAGCAGCAGAGAGAACATTTTTGAACATCTGAAATGTATTTTCACCAAGTCAAAGTAAATTCCAGATAGCAGGATCAGTGCTCGGCACTAGGCCATATGGCAGAGCCTGTCCATTCCTGTTAAGTTGTCTTCCAGTGTCCGAATCTATCAGTGTTCAAATCTATCTGGCAATTACCGACAACTGTTTTCCAACTTTGCAAAGACGCTTCCGTTTCTTGTGTGTTTTATTCCCCGAATCCTGCACTTTGTGAAATGCTCCCACAGAAATGAACAATAAAGTGATAAACACAGCTGAATACTGCACAGTGCAAGGATAAACCTGCACATGTTTTCATATGCTGAGGGTGGGGTGTGGGGAGGAGCAAGTATTAAAAAAAAGCTAATTATGGGTTAGATGTTAACCCAGCTGTACCAACACAGAGAGAGTAGCATGTGCTTGAAAGGTTTATAATTAGAAGGCAAGGTGTGTTTGATTATAGGTGGTTGGTCAATCACTTCAAAGAAATATAGTTTTTTTCTGCCCTTTTTAATTTAAATTTCTTGACTAAATTTTTGACCTCATTAAGTTGAGGGATCTCACTGCCAAGACATGAAACCCTTTTTCATTTTGAATTTTGCTCATTAACACCAAGCACTCCCCTGCATGGCCATGTGTATTGATATCTGCTTATACTTGTGCAAACAATGTGCCTTAAACCCAATTTGAGAAAAACATATCCAGCTGAACCCATTGTAATGTGCATTTCCATTTCCCACTCCAGCCATTGCTTTGGCCTCTCTGAGTGGGAACATCAATTTACATTGAATTATGTGAGGCCTTGTGCTGTGAGCTTGCATCCACTAAGAACATGGCTTATTTCACATAGGGCCTTTGTAGCTCTCTGAGACAGAAGAGACCTTCAATGCATTAGTGTAGGCTGGGTCAGTCTTATTCATAAAATAAGCTGAATGAATTTAACTTGGGGGCAGATTCAAGCCCACAGCTCATTCTGAACTAGATGGACGTGCGCTTAAAACAAGACTACCCAACAGTGAATTATATTGGTTTCCACCAATTGACTCCATCAGGTGACCTGTGGACCCAGGGCATTGGGGAGATCTGTGTGGAGGAGGGGATGTGGGGGCAGAATATTACTTCTGCCTATTGCCAAACTGGTTTCACTTAACTCACTTTCACTTTGCTGATCATGGATTAGTAACTGAGGATAGGTGGAATTGGATTGATTTAGGATTAGGCCATTGGAATGGTTTGTAGATCTGGCAGATTTAAAACCTTTTGGCACTTAACTTTTTGTTGAGCTATAGTTAATACAAGACCAGACTTTAATCCTGTATTTATTACATCGAGCTAAAATATCAGACCAGTTCTGCATTTAGTATGAAACAGAATTTTTAAAGAAATATTTTTTCTTGATTTTTAAAAAAGTATTGTCCTCATCAAGAGAAGTTCCAGGGAAAATAAAATTTCTATTTAAGATAGTGCGATTTCAATTTTGAAGTAGCACCTGGAATGGATGCGAAGTCAGTGCAGTTATTGCTCCACCCACCCCTTGAAAGCTGGCATGAGTACCAACAACAATGTGTTTGTATAGCACCTTTTAATGTAAGACATCCCAGAGAGCTTTTGGGAAGATGGTGGTGTAGTCCCCTTCCCCTCTCAGCCCTTTGCTTGCTGACCTACATTGGCTCCCGGTCAAGCAACATCTTGATTTTAAAATTCTCACCCTTGTTTTCAAATTGTCTACAGCCTCCCTATCTGTAATCTCCTCCAGTTCGACAACCCTCCAAGATAACTACACTCCTCTAATTCTGGCCTCTTGTGCATTCCCAATTATAATTGCTCCACTACTTAAGCTGCAATTTCAGTTGTCTCGGGCCCAAGCTCTGGAACTTCCTCTCCCACGCCTCTCTGCCTCTCTACCTTGCTCCCCTCTTTTAAGACACCTCTCAAAACCTTCCTCTTTGACCAAGCTTTTGGCCATTTGACCTATTATCTCCTTCTGTGGGGGATATTGGTGGCATGGAGGTGCAACAGGGGTATGAGATGGCATGTGGAAGGTTGGTGAGGGCTATGAGGTAGCATGGGGTGGATGGAGGAGTGGTGAGGAGTGTGGGCTACAGTGCCTAACAGCCTTATATAAAACTGGGCCGACATCTCAGGGAATGGAGGTGGGCCTTCTAATCAGCCTGCCTCAGAACTGATCCGCCTCCATGGCCGTCTTTGAAGTACCTCAAGAGGCAGCAGGCATGACTCAATCATACCGCTGCCATCCCCCCCACTGAGCGGAAATCATGTTTGCAGGGGCCATTTGCAGGGGAGAGGGGTCTGCCAAGCCAGGAGATTTCCCAGCTCAAGCTTCTCAAGGAGAAGTGTTGGAGAAAGCATTTTCAGAGTCAGGTACTCCACCAGCAAAGGAGGCAAAAGAAAAATAAATCGTTTATAACGTCTATCCAACAGTATTAGCTAAAATAAAACAGATAATGCTGGAAATACTCAGCAGGTTATGGCAGCCTCTGTGGAAACAGAGTTAACGTTTCAGGTCTGTAACCTTTCATCAGGACTGGGAAAAGTTAGAAACATGACAGGTTTTGAGCAAAGGGTGGGTGGGACAAGAACAAAAGGAAGGTCTGTGATAGGGTAAAAGACAGGAGAGATTGAAAGACAGAAAAGTTAGTCTTCTGGGGCCAAAGTGAATGGCTATGGAGCAAGAATAGAAACAAAGAAACAAAAGATATGCCTGGAGCAAGTGTGCTGCTTGCTGACTGCAAGTAAAAAATAAGAAAATAAAAACATGCAAAGAAAAGGAAACAAAATGGGCATTGAGATCATGGTCTGAAATTATTGAACTCAGTGTTGAGCCCAGGAGGCTGTAAAGTGCCTAATTGAAAGATGAGGTGCTGTTCCTTGAGCTTACATTGACCTTCACTGGAACAGTACAGTAGGATCGAGGTCAGAAATGTCAGTGTGAGGGCAAGGTAGAGAATTAAAATGACAGGGGTCATGCTGTTTAGTATTGCTCTAAGAGTATTCATGACAGCCATCAGCTCAGGTAAACAAAGGACTGAGTTTTACACTGAGCTCAGGCTCCATCACACCCCAGCATAAATATCGGGGGCAAGCCCGCCTCCACTTAGCCGGCAACCACTGCTTTAATTTTTCGGGTGAAGGCCCTTTAATTAGCATGATGCGGGATTTTTGTCCATCTCCAGGAGAACGTCCCACTTCATAGAGCTGCCGGCCAGCCAGAGGTCCCCAGGTCTGTACACCAGCAACACCAAGCAGGAGTGGTGGCCAATGCCAGTACTGCAGGTAGGCGAAGGAGATGGTGATCAGCGGTGGACCCGGACATTCTGAGATCTCGCTGGGGCCAGGCTGACAGGCTCCAGTGAGGGTAGATGGCGGGGGGCTTGTTGGACAGGGCAGGGGAAAAGGGTGGATGTGAGAAGGCAAAACTGGGAGTGGGCCTCTGATTAACCCAGGGGGCCTGGGAAGGGGGAATGCCCTCTGACATTTCGCTGACCAGCAGCCCACAGGGTTAAAACTGCCAGGCTACACCTTGGGCGCAGGCCTGTCCCACCACGTTATGTCAGAGCATTAATTGCCTACTTAAGAGCCTCAACTGGGCCACAGGTGGGTGACCCAACTGACGCCTCCTCCGCTACTGGTAAAATCATGGTGGGGGGTTGGGAATGTGGGGGGACTGGCGGTGGGCATGTTGCTGATGGCACAGCACCCTAATTTAGGGGTCAACCCACCTGCTTTGCTGCTCGCGGGTGGCCCATAAAATTCAGCCACGTTTTTTTAACGCATTAATACTGCAGCTTCTGCTCGGAGACTGGTAGCAACAGCATGGTCTTCCCAGGGAGCGCTTCCTTATGCTGCCAGGCTCCAAGACGAGTTTTCTCGTCCAACAAAGGTTTCCCTGTGTGTTCAGCATATATGCACAGGTTCCCCCTTGCAGCTGCTAAAATTTAAATACTTAGTGATTTTCAACAAGAGTGTCTGTACTCTTAAAACAGGCAAATCAAGCCTGGGTGACAGCAACAAATTGTATTTATAATTGTGTCTTTCACGTAGTAAAATATTCCAAGCTGCTTCATGGAACCATTACTAAATAAAATTTGACACCAAGGCACAAAAGGAGAGACGAGGGCTTTTAACTAAAGGATTGATCAAAGAGGTAGGTTTTAAGGATCATTTTAAAGGAAGAGAGAGAGGTGAAGAGGCGGAGAGGATCAGGGAGAAATTTCCACAGTTTGGGACTTAACAGCTGAAGGCTGCCAATTGTGGACTGACGTCAATCAGGGATGCAGAAAAGGGCAGAATTGATTTGGACCTGAACAATCTCTACCTCGAGGGTCTGCCTTCGTTCATTTACTCTTTTCCTGGTTAATCGTTCTATCCAGGACGCCTGTGTACAATCATTGAAATTGCCTTCTTCTAGTTGGTTATTTCATCTTTGGTTTCTCTTCATCTTTTTCAGTAACTACTTTAAATGCAATTTTATTCTGATCACACATGCGTTCTCCCACTGCAACACACTCATTCTCCAGAACTAAATCCAGCACTGCTTCCTCCTCATTAAGCTATGATTCAAAATGTTCTTCAGAACACATTTTAGAGGCTCTTCACCATCCTTGCATTTACTACCCCCTCCCCCCCCCGCCTCCCAATCTATGTTTGGGTAATTTCCACCTATTTTGCTGCTCTATTATTTTCATATTTCTCAGAAAATTGAATTGCTCCTCCGCCTCCTTCTCAGTATTTGGAAGTCTATAGTAAACTGCCAGCAATGTAACAGCTCCTTTTCTGTGCCTTAACTCGAATCAAACAAATTCAGTCTTTGAACCCTCTAGCCTTTCGTCCCTCTGTAGAACTGTAATATTATCCTTGATCAATGCCTTGCCTTTTTTCCTTCCTTATCCCTCCTGAATACATTGTAGCCAGGAATGTTTATTCCTATTCCTGTCCATGTTTAAGCCAAGTCTCCCTAATAGCCACTATATCATAAAGATACCATATCATATTTCATACATCAGCTTGTGCCTGCAGCTCAGAAACCTTGGGCTGGATTTTTAGACCCTGCTGGGGCCAGGAACGGAGGCGGGCAGGTGGGCATTAAAAACAGAGCCACCTGGCTGAGTGCTGTCCAGGCTTCCAGAGGTGGCAGTGAACAGTTTAGGCACCTAGAGGTGGCCTCCTGACAGCACATCAGGATGCCAATACTCTAGGCAGGCTTATTAATCCTCCCTGCCAGCCTGGGTGCTGCAGCAGTTGCAGGCTGCCCTGTAGAGGGGCTCCACACTAACCATTCCAACTTTATCACTGCAAGCTACCAGGAGCAAGGTCCGCCTCACTCTCTGGAGCAAGTGCAGGAATGAGCAACAGTCACCTTGTCCAGGCGGAGAAAGAGGGAGAAAATGAGGAAGGAAGTGAGGAAGTTAGCACTGCTACCACTGTTACAGGCCCTGCTCAGAGACCAGCGCTACAGGTAATGTAGAAGTGAGGGTAGGACGTGGGCCCTCACAGTCATATACACCAGACAGTAATCTGTAGCAGCCACGATTGCTAGAAGGGCCACCACAGGTTCAGCCTTCATTCAACGCAACACCACAATTAATAGGCAGGAATAGACAAGATGGTCCAGCAAGTTTTCCCTCACCATGGTGGCCGGAGAATCATGACTAAACACTTCCTCCCCCTACCACACACTTCCTGTTGTCCCTCGCACTGTTAATTGTATATTCATTGTGTTTAATTGTAGGAGTACTAGCTGGTGACTCATTTGAATACCTATAAACTGACACAAACTGAAATGGTGATTGTTGGAGTAAGCCTGTAATCTCCAATTCTAATTTAAAAATATACATGTGTAAAGATTGGCTCCAGTTCTATCCTTCACCATGTGGCTTTCTGGATTAGAACATGTAACTCCCCCTACCTCGCGCAGCCATGTAATCTCCTAGGAGAGGTACACATGATCAGGCAGCCCAACAAAATCAAACATGGCTGGCATCCTTTCTAGTTCCAAACCATTTTAGCTGGAGTCAGAAACTTGAAGAAACTGTACATGTAACTACCTCTTCAGCTTTCCATTCTAATCAATATTAATTAGCATGAGACATTATAACATCATTGTAAAGATCACAGGGTACATTTTATGTGGTGAGGCTCCTGACACAAAGCCTTGCTGTCCAGGAACACAGGTGGGGGAATTGGAGGTGGAGGTCAGCATGTTTGATTCGCAGCAATCCTCACTTTTCCACCCAGGCCTGCGATTTTGGGAACAACGACCAATTCCACGATCCACATTTCTGGCAAGTGAGGCTCTCGGCTTTTCTCTTGTGGAATTAACCTTCTCCTTGCCAGTGAAACAGCTACACAAAGTCAACAGCCAATCTTCATAGTGTCCAGAAAATGGCTTGGAGTATTGTTTTAAAAGTGTATGGCTCAGGCTTTCCCCTCTTCCTCGAAAATCTGGGAGTCAATATGTTTTAATTAAGTGGCAAAAACTCTCCATGGGGTGAAACTCTCTTTTGTTATCACTTTTAAATCTCCTCCCCAAAGTGTTTTGAGTCCGTGCTGCAGCCCTTCTTGGACAGACAGCCTCTGACGCCGAAGCTGCATGTACAGACGAGACTTGCATGTTTCAGGGCTTGATCGTTTATTTTTCTCCACTTGTTTACAATTGTGCAGGGACAGTACAAAGGAGCCTGGGCAGAAAAAGAACACACAGCGTACTCCAGTCTAGCGAAATTGGGACAGTGTATCCCACCCCGCCCCCACCTCTGCCTCTTTGTATGTGGCAGACCACTGAGAGCACTCGACTGAGTCAGCAGTTCCCAGTGCACAGACCACTCGGCACTGCAGCCCAGAGCCTCCATTTATCATTTCCTGCAAGAGAGTTTCTTGGCTTTTCTCCTTTCAAAACAGAATTTTAAAAACAACTCGACATTCCAGCAGACTCTGAATATCAGAATATATATTCTTCTCTGCTTTTTGGCTGCTTTTCATTTACGAGCAATAAAACTCCCTGCTTTGTGTTTAAAGCTGAACTTTCACTCCTGCTAGGCAAAGCTTGCATTTTAAGGTGTCACAACTAAAAATACAAATCTTTTATTTTGGCATTTTCATTTTCAGGGCAGTTTATAGAACTTCCTGCCTGTCTCCCTGACTGTGCCCTGACTGAGCAAAGACCTATCAAGACTTGCATTTATATAAAAACAAAAAAACTGCGGATGCTGGAAATCCAAAACAAAAACAGAATTACCTGGAAAAACTCAGCAGGTCTGGCAGCATCGGCGGAGAAGAAAAGAGTTGACGTTTCGAGAAACGTCAACTCTTTTCTTCTCCGCCGATGCTGCCAGACCTGCTGAGTTTTTCCTTGCATTTATATGATGTTTTCCACAGACTCAGGACATCACAAAGCGCTTTTCAGTAAAAGCACTTTTGAAGTGTAGTTGTTGTTGTAATGCAGAAAAAGCAGCAGCAAATCTGTGTACAACAACATCCCCCAAAGAGCAGTGAGATAATGACGAGATAATCGCTTTTAGTATAATGGTTGAAGAATAAACGTGGGTCAGGACACTGGGGAGAATTCCCCTGCTCTTCTTTGCATACTGCCTCGTGGGATCATTACATCCACTAGATGGAGGCTTGGTTTAATATCTCATCTGAAGGATGGCACCCCCGACAGTGCAGCGCTCTCTCAGTACTGAATTGAGTTGTCAACCTAGTTCTCGTGCTCAAGTCTCTGGAGTGGGACCCACGACCTTCTAATCCATAGGTGAGGGTGTTACCCACTGAGCCATGACCATTATTTAGAACAATCAAGCATGGGTTGTTAGGTAGCCAAGAAAAGCAGGTGCTGCTGGATTATCCTTCCTGCAAAACAGGTCGTTTCTGCTCAGTGCCTTATTGGGATTATTCAGACTAGAATCTACTTATGTCAAGGACCTGGGGGTAGTCTGTTACTGTGAGATGCACTTAAACCTACCCTGTGTCTTTGGGCTGATTCTCGAGGTTTATTTCTCAGCTACTCTGCATGGGTAGAGGTCTGTGCTCTTCCAGCACTGATCTTATCACCCACCCATCCAACCACCACCTTCTCTGGTGAGCTGAATAAAGTTCATGGTGACTATTTTTATTTTCTCTTCTGTGTTTTTGCATTTATCAAAGCAAAAGTTATCAGTGCTAGGAATGGAACATTTCTCTCACTTACACCCACTCAAAACATAAAGCACTTTCAGTCCTAATTTCTGTTTAGAACAAGTCCAATTCAGTGCAGAACCACCTCTACATTCTCTTAGCTCCTCTTCTACTCTTATGTAAGCTCATACTTGGAGAAGCCCTTTTTCCAATCAATAGCATCAACCCTTATTTTTTCTCTGCGGAGAGTGTCCATTCAATGCCAATTGCGCCATCTATCAGCCAGTTTTGCACTGTTGTTTTCACTGGTACCTGGGTCCACTGGCAAGTGCCCTGTCCACATGATTTTCATTTGGGGTGGCCATAGAAGCTGACAAAAAATGAAGCCTTTCCAGGATTTCAAAGGCAGGCCCCAGAGGTGAAAGGGCAGCATTGTACAACAGTTTGCACCAATCAGCTCCCCCAGTAGAGGGAAAGTCTTCATTTCCTATGTTTGAGCTGGAATCAAAACTATGGTCTGAAGGAGAAAGGTCAGCACTTGATCTCACTACACACCCAGTCCCAAGTTTTTCTTTCTCCAGACGAGTAGAGGGAACACATTGTTGGAAAGTAATGAGGGTGTTGTACCATTTTCCCTTTTGATTGCTTTGGAGTGCAGCCCAAGTTGGTAGAAGGGGTTCCACCTGCAGTTTTTGCTTGAATGGGACTGTTGATTATATTTTTACAAAATGCAAGGTCCATGATAACTTCCGCCAGAACGCAGCCTAGACTCTGGATACAGACTTTCTCATGAGAATTTATGCAACAAACAAACAATTAAAGCAGCGATGGACATTAGTGTGCTCAACAACAGTCAACACTGAAGTAATTAGATAATTGATTTCTATAAACACGGCATGTCAATCAACAAGTTCAGACATCACATGGTATTTGGACACCATCCAAACGTTATATGCCTGGGAAGAGGCCTGTTCTCTTCCCAGAGCTAAACAGGGTGCGAGCCTAACAAAACACAACGTGTTCTGTCTTGAAAGTTGGAAAGAAAGGAAAGTGAAATGTGGGTCAGCAAAATAATAGTAGAATCTGTGTTTACTGCCCACTGAGGCATACGATAATACTCCCCTACGGGATTGGCGTGCAACCACAACTGTTTTGCCCAAGTTTCACAATTCTTTTTTAACTCACAACCATCACAATAACCCGTTATTACTGAGCTGCTGAAGGCCTTCCACATTTATAAGGAGCTAAATCCATTGCCCACTTCATTCCCTTTAGTTATTTTACTCCCTTGTTTTTTTCTACCCCTGGTCCTGGCTCCTGAAGTTCATTCAAAACTCTGCTGTTGTAACCTAAATCACAACCCTGCCCTACAATAGCTCCTGGTCTGGCAAGACCTCCATTTAAAAATTCTCATTCTCATATTAAAAGCTTTAACAATCTCCAGGGACAGAATTTAACTATAATGGCATGGGTGGTGCAGCGCCACCCTCTTGAACTGTTGCATTCCGTCTGATGCAGGGGTATCCACATTGCTGCTGGTGAGGAACTTCCACGATCATGACCCTGTGACAGTGAAGCTTCAGCGGCCTAGCTCTAAGTCAGGATGCTGTGTGGCTTGGAGGGGACCTTGCAGATGTTGGTGGTGTTCCCATAGGCCTGCTACCCTTGTCTTTCTGGGTGGCAGAGGTCACGGGAACGGAAGATGTTCTCAAAATTGCTCAGCAAGCTGGGTAGAGATGTAGAGCTCACACATGTGTTATGCCTAGAAAATCATGGCTTTCAGGGGCCTTACTGGAACCCATTCAGAATGTGAGACTCATGGACCTGCCTCACACATCCCTCCAAGCCATGGCTGAAGCCCCAACATGCGTTCATTCCTGTTCATTTGTGTCCTCCCTATTATCCTTCTTTAATGAGAATTCTGGCTCCTCCAACTCAGTGGCTGCCCAGTCCTCACCCCTCTGCAGTGTGAGGTTGTGTTGTGTTTAGTGGACCACAATGATCCTCGACACTGTCTGAGGCACATAAAGTTGTGTGCTGCCGGAATGGTCCAGGGATTGGCACACCACCTTTTACAAGCTGATGATCTGCTCAATTGTTACCCTTGTGGAGCCAGGGGAGTTATTGTACCTCTTCTTGGCTTGGGTTCACAGGTTTTGGACTGGTGTCAGTAGCCATGTTTTCAACGGATTGTCCCTGTCACCCAGTATCCATCCCTGTAATCGCACAGGGGCCTCAACCAACTATGGCATCTGTGAGAATGTAGGAATCATGAGAGTTCCCTTGGAACCGAGCACATACCTGGAGAATTCATATCCTCTGTCGCAGACCAATTGGATATTGATGAAGTGGAACCCTTAAATGTATAATAAGGCTTGACTGAGAGCCTAGATATCCATTACTCCGTTGAAACAGCTGTGCCCAAGGGGAATTGTTGCTTTATTGACAGCTCTTTTTCTGCGATCTATTCTGTCAATTGCACAATGTTTATTTATACTAGATAAAGCGGTGTCAAGTGCTCATAGCTTCTGAAATTTATGTGTTAAAGGTCTGGATGATTGACACTTTTATAGGGCTGTAGTAAAAGCATTTTTTAAATAAAGTAGAAAGCTAAGAATGAATGACTTTTTTTTTAAGCTTTCCCACATATGCTGTTGTTACTACAGAGTTCATTGATTCCGTGCAGAATGTATACTAGGTGAATGAGCATGAAATTGCCATAGGTTGGCTTGGTAGGTATGAATGCCATGGGGGATGGATGGAGGGACCTAGGTTGGCAAAAGGACATAGATAAGACCTGTTGAACTTACTTTTCAAATGCTTCCCTCAGCCAGGCTATAGTTCATAACACTTTTGAGGAACTATGAACCATGACTCCCTGAAAATCTGGCCTGGCTCCACAAATATTGCAGGGGACTAGGAGATGCCTACCCCTGCTATGGAACCGGCCAGGTCGGGAGTGCAGGTTGCAGGCTAGAGACGCATACCAGCCGCACCCTTATCCCACTCTAGTGAAAACTGGGGGAGCCGGGAATTCCAGAATCAGGCCCTGGCCACCATTTTTAAAGATCCACAGAGTCTGCCAGACTCTGCAAAACTCTAGCCCATACTCTCCATCCCTTTTAAATAGGGCATTGATAACTTTGATGATGCATCAATGTGATTGATGCCTGATATATCCTATACATATCTGCATTTGAGCCCTGGAAGGATCTGTTGGCAAAAATATTCAATGTCGCTGTCACCTTCAATGCTAATGGAATTGGGGCTTCCTCCTAGCCCATGAAGCCTGAAGGAGAGCACACAGTCAGTGGCTGCCTCACTAGACAGCTTCAGCCATCTCTGACATTGCCCATCTGCAGGTAGATCATCCACATACAGAACATTCTATCATGTGCTAGTGCTGATCATTGCACTGGACCCTGGTTGCTTCCATTCTGAGCAGGATTGGTGTCTGCTGCTGCCCCTTGTTAGTCTTCTGGCCACTGCTGTGCAGAATCCATGGAAATATTCTTCTGGTTCTTTTCTTCCTTGGCCCCAGGCTCCAGTAATGCTGAGTGAACAAGAACATCTTCCTGAATGTGAACTGTGGACAGAAGCCAGGCAGAGATATGTCCACCACTGTTTACATGGCCCTTGTTCCAGGTCTTGTGTCTATGCACCAATGTGAATTCCTCTGCTTTCCTTTGACCACACAAACTGGTCTCCTCCCAACACACCCTTGTATCCTTCCATGTTAGCCTGCTGCTTTGGCAATGTCCTTTAACAATCCCTCCATCGCCCTCTACCCTCCCTCGGTCACCCTCAACCTTCCCACCATCACCCTTGATCTGCTCTCCACCACCATTAACACTCCTCCTTTAAGCCACTCCTTAAAACTATCTCTTTGGCCAAAGCTCTTGGTCACCCATGCTAATATTTCTTCTTAAGTGGCTCAGTGTTAATTTGTCTGATGATGCTCATGTAAGCAGCCTTGGGACACATTAAAAGAGCTATATAAATGCAAGTATTTGTTGTTCTCACCAAATTGGGCATTTTTTTAATACATAAGTCCGGTCACTGGCTGTAACATAGTCATAGCAAAATGCACCTTCCACAATTACACACTTTCCTGCAGACATTCTGAATAGCAATCAAGAACAGGAAGGGAGCAGTCTTCCATTTAAAGACACAAATATTGGGCACTATCAAAATATCATGAGATCTCTCATCTTGTTGCCTGAAATTCCCTGTTTCTGGAATCAGGGAATCAACACTACCTGTCTTTCTCCCCACTGTGAAAACAGATTTCAGCAGTTCCACTGTCTCTCTTGTACAGCTACAACTCAGTACAAAGTAAAAACTGTTGAATGTGTCCCATCCTCCATCTTGAATTAATAGTAGTGTTAGTTCCTTGCAACCACACAAAGTGCACTCAAAACAAGCCTGAAACTGTCTTCAATCTCTTTTTTTAAAGAATTAATTTCCCATTCTTCCTCCTCCACAGATGGTGCTGATTCATGGAAGGGTACACAGGTGTAGGCCCTCCTCTTTAATAAAGTGGCCATTGTTCATGTGTAAATGCCATGCACGAGAATTAGCAGGGTCTTTGACCATGGAGGGCATTGTAACAGCACAGTTCTTAAAAGACAAAAATACATCCACAAGCACACTCACTTCAATAAGTCATCACTTAGTATTCTGGAGCAGGAACCCTGGCAGATGCTTTTCTATGTTAGTCCAGGGCTTACTGTATCACCTCCGTTACTGCATCTGCTGAGGTCAGCTGGCTTAGCATAAACCAGAAATCTAACCTGTACACTTCAGTGCTTTGTCGCAATATTGTTTTACCGTCTAGGCCACTGGACAAACATCGCCAGGAAAATTTGTTGGCAAGGACAAAATCTTACGATAACTGATAGCATTACCATAATCAGAACTGGTAATTAAATGGTTAACAAAATCATTTTATTTTGTTGGAACTTGTTGGAATGCCACCAATAGGGGAGGAGAGGGGGTGAGAATGCATAAATGAGGCTCTCTGAAAAATATGAGGAAGTCTGAAGTTAAGAAATTCTAACTTCAACACTAGAAAGTGATGCTGCTGATTGAATGTAATTGTTTTCAGAACATCAACATAGAATAACAGAATGGTCACAGCACAGAGAGAGGCCATTCAGCCCATTGTGTCTGAACCAGCTTTCTGCAAGTCCCACTCCCCTGCCTTTTCTCTGTAGCCCTGCAAATTTTTTCTACTGAGATAATTAACCAATTCTCTTTCGAAAGTCACAATTGCATCTGCCTCCACCACATACCCTCAGGCCATGCATTCCATATCCTAACCACTTGCTTTGTAAAGAAAGCTTTCCTTTGTGATGCCTTTGGTTCTTTTGCCAATCACCTTAAATCAGTGCCCTCTGGTTCTCACCCCTTCCACCAATGGAAACAGTTTCTCCCTAGCTACTATGTCCAGACCCCTCATGATTTTGAACACCTCTATTAAATCTCCTCTCAAACTTCTCTCTCATGAGGCCAGCACATGCATTTCCAATTCATACTCATAACTGAAGTCTCTCACCCTTGGAACTATTCTCGTAAATCTTTTCTGCACCCTCTCTAATGCCTTCACCTCCTCCATAAAGCGCTCTGCTCAGAATTGGACTGCATACTTCAGTCGAGGCTGAACTAGATTTTTTAAAAGTTCACAATAACTTCTGGGCTTTTGTACTCTATGTCCTTATTTATAAAGCCCAGGATTCCATACTAACTGCTTTCTCAACCGGCCTTGCCATTTTCAACAATTTGGGCACATATACCCCCAGGGCGTCTCTGCTACTGCAATCTCTTTAGAATTGTATCCTTTACTTTATATTGTCCCTCCTCTTTCCTCCTACCAAAATGTGTCACTTCACACTTCTCTGCATTAAATTTCATCTGCCACATGTCTACCCATTCTACCAACCTGCCTCTATCCTCTTGGAGTCTATCACGATCCTCCTCACAGTTCACAATACTCCAAGTTTTGTGTCATTTGCAAATTTTGAAATTGTGTCCTGTACACCCAAGTCACAGTCATTAATATATATTTAAAAAAGCAGTGGTCCTAATACAGACCTCTGGGGAATCCCACAATAAACTTTCCTCTAGTCTGATAAACAATGGTCCACCTCTATTCTCTATTTCCTGGCACTCAGCCAACTTTGTATCCATGCCACTATCCTTTTTATTCCATGGATTTTAATTTTGCTGACAACTATGTTGTATGGCACTCTATCAAACACCTTTTGGAAGTCCATGTACACCACATCAATGGCATTATCCTCATCAACACTCTCTTACCGTATCAAAAAAACTCAATCAAGTTAATTAAACATGGTTTGTTTTTAACAAATCTGCTAGCTTTCACAGTCGTGAATCACCACAAAATGCCACAGCAGGAGTTGAGAATGAGGCAATCGCTAAATCATGCAGCTTCTATCAGTTGGTTGCAGAATGGAATTAATCCAGCCCTATCCTCATATCCTCAAGATTTGTGCAAAAACATCTCCTACTATAAGTAAGGATTGACCTCTTTCTGATATGCGCTTTTGCCTTTCAAGTGATATTTTATGTACTTTATTTAAAACACCCCTCCCCCACCCCACCCTCATCACCAGAAGACTTTCATGCTGGGGTATGGGTTCTGGCAGCTGTCTGCTATCTTAACCATGTGGCTACACTTCCTGTGTAAGCAGAGACTGTGAGTGCTGAGTTCAGGCAGGGTTTTCACTCAGGAGGGCATCACAGGAAAGGAAGCCATTTTTAGTTGACAGCAACAGAGGTCACTGGATGGTGATTTTGAACAGGGAGCAAGGCTGATTTGTTCCTCATCTAGACTGAGGAACTGAAATCCATTTTAGGGGCCCAAGAGCTACCCTACTTGAGAATAGCTAACTCAGCCCCTATCTGGTTTTGAACCGCGGAGCTTTCTGGCCAAATAGTCATTTTAAATTAAAGCTTTTCTTGCTCTCTTTTTCTTTCTCACTAGGCCCCTCTCGCCCATGTGTCAAACTCAGTGAAAAGGTTATGGGAGATGACCAGCTCCCAATTATCTGCTAATGCTTCTATTTAACCAGAGGGGGGTGATAGTGGTTTGGGGTGACTTCCTTCAATATTTGCTTCCACGCAGTTCAAAGCTCGGGTTCAGTGGTAAAGCCAGTGTCTCTGAGTCAAGAAAGTTGTGGGTTCAAGCCCCACTTCAGAGATGCGAGCACAAGATCTCGTGCAGTACTTAGGTGTACTGTGCTGTCGAGGAGTACTGTCTTTTGGATGTAATGTTAAACGAAGGCCCTGTGTCTGCCCCATGGATAGCACTATTCAAAGAAGATTAAGGGAGTTCTCCCTGGTGTCCTGGCCAATATTAATCTCTCAACCAACACCCAAAACAGATTAACTGACTATTATCTTCTTGTTGTTTGTGGGAGCTTGCTGTGCCCAAGCTGCACATTTCCTGCATTACAACAGTGATTACACTTGGCAAGTTTGTTGGCTGTGACACCCTGTGGTCTTGAAAGGCAATATATAAATGCAAATTATTTTTTCTTTTGTTGGAAACTGTGTCCTCATTAGGTTTGCAGACAGTGAGGGCCCAACACACAGTCCAACATAACATACAGCAGCAAGACATATGAAAATCTTTGGCAGTCACAAGTCAATAAGATACATTCATGTTTTACCTCTAAAACCTTCATGTCCAAAGCTGTGGTGGGAATGTAGATTACTCATTGAGTTGTGGTTAGCACAATCAAGTTGTACTCGTAAGTAGATAAGAAAAAAGCACAATGGTCAATTTTAGAGGGAGAGACTGAAAGTGCAGCAGGAAGGCGAGAGCTCAATTGTCAAAGTGTACTGCCCACTGGTTAGGCAGGTCCTAAAATATATGAGCCTTGGCTGAGTAAGCTAGCCTCACTCAGAGTAACAAATGGCAGTGATGTGCCCTGGGCTACAGAGAAGGCAAAAAAAAAATCAGCCTGGATTAATGAGCCTGATGGCAATTCAATGACCCCTGATCGTAAGTATATGCATCTGGATATCAGGCAAGAGGAGGATTGGGCTTGACTGCGATGTTAAAATAGGTTGACAAAGGTCACCACCTAGACTCAGACACATGAAGGATGGATGCTTGGGTGGCACCTATAAAATGTAACTCATAATGAGAGCAGGTGGGAATCTGCTGAAATAGGCTGAAGGAGTTGCTCTGATTTTCTCTAAAACGCATTGCCGAGTACCACTTACAGTGCAACGTTGGCTGAAGGTGTGAAGTAAGTCAGATGCTCTTGGACAATCATGTTGCAAGCAGAGTGGATTTAAAGAGTTTCATCATTTGCTACAGAAATATTAAACTTCAGCAACTTACAAATCCACTGCATTCAATGGCTGAACACTAGATTGTGTGCCTTCATCTGTCTCTTGTGCCACTGCATTTCGAAGGCTTCTTTCACTTGTTATTATCTGTAGATAATACTCACACATTTGCACACACCCACATTCTCTTGGTACCAATGGTTGCTGTGAAAATGAGGTCTAACGTCTTTAAGCAGTTTACCCCAGCCTGGTCCATGCTTAACATTTAATTCATAAAGAGGTATCTTCCACTCCACTTGTCCATCTAAACAGATTATAAATAGCAGCAACGTTCCCGAGAAAGATGTGATAGCTTCACTTCAAATGAACTATATTCTGACAGTCTCTTGGGACTGGGATGTTGAATGTCAGAAATAGGCCAGTAGATTGACCCCACGTGGGCAGGTCCTGCACTTAGAAAGGTTCTCATCATAATTGTCTGAAACTGCGCCAGCATCATGCAGAAAATGCTAGGAGGCAGCTCAGGATGATTCAATAGCAGAATGTTCATTTGGTGGGGTGGGGGTGGCAGGCTGCGGTGGGGGTGTGAGGAAACAGAGAAGGCAGAATATAATGTGTGCTTTACAGTAAAGCCACGTGAACTGATTTTCTGAGTGGAAAGACACACAGTTTAGAAAGACTTTACCTCTAGCCTGTCCTGATAGGGTACATCATTTCCCGAACATTGATAGCACAAATTCCTGCTGATAATTCAACAAAACTCTTAACAGGTGCTTTATTCTGTGTTTTTGCCTATTTTAGCAGACAGGACAACTGGTATGTAGAATGATGAAACTCAAAAATTTATCTTTAGGACATTACACGGTTTAATTTACTGTTGACGAAGAGAGGGGGATAAAGAGATGCATAAGAGCCCACGCTTACTGGGATAAGTTTTGTTTTCAAGGACGTTTACGATTTACTTTCCACCCACTTAAAATGTATTGGAGTACAGGATAGATTCCAGAAAAAAAGTACCATTAAGATAGTAATGAATCAGTAGATTCAAAAACATGCTTTTCATGAATTATGAGACACAAGCCTAGGTTTTCTGCTACTGGTGGAGTTTATAGCTGAATGGCAAGTGGTAGATTTAAAATCTGTTCAAACAGAAGTGTGCTGTTTGCACACAATTTTCCGAGGTTAGAACATCTGACCAGCTTCAGAAGCAGATTTGGATAAGTGCAGGGCGCACACTAATGGCAGGAACATAAAATTGCATGTAAGTAAAATTTAGTGGGAAGGGAACAATCAAATGGGAGTGTCAAAATGGGGGGGGTGGGGGCTGTGGTACAAAAAATAAAAAGAGCTTCAGGAAATGTGCAGCAGAAATTTCAATCCATTGGTCAAGGTTCAGCATTCATTTTCAACATGTCTATAATTCTGTGTGACCCCTGTTTTATGTTTGCTGAATGATGGTAGTGCTGCATGAGGTGCTCTCACTGTCCCACTCCATGGCCATACATAGGTCCTAATTCTAGAAGGATTGCAAGTATTGGGCCACAGCTATCCACCACTATCACTAGACGAGGCCGGACCAATGCTGCATGGTTGCTGCAGCAGATGACACCGCACATTGGGGGAGGGGTAGCATATTGGTATTGTCGCTAACTAATATTCCAGTGACCCAGGGTAATGCTCTGGGGAACTGGGTTCGAATCCCACCATAGCGGATGGTGAAATTTGAATTCAATAAAAAAAGTCTGATGACGACCATTGTCAATTGTTGTAAAAACCCCTCTGCTTCACTAATGCCCTTTAGGGAAGGAAGCTGATCTGGCCTACATGTGGACCACACAGCAATGTGGGTGACTCTTAAATGCCCTCTCAACAAGGGCAATAAATGGCCTAGCCAGTGGTGCCCACATCCCATGAACAAATAAAAAAACATTGTGAAGTCAGTTTCCCACATTCCGTGCCAGGGCCAAGAGATGTCATTGTTGGTATCTTGGCTGAGGGTTATCATCCTAAAGTGCCTTCTTGGATATTCCTCTCAAAGCATGACATACCTGTTCTTCTGAAGAAGTTAATCAGGCATTCATACATCTTAGCAATACCACCATGTAAGAGGAGTCATTGCATGCATTGGGAAGTCAGACCTGAAGATCATGAAGCTGAACCCTGGTCCCTGCTACCCTTCCAGTTGTAGCATACAGACATTTTCCAGCAGAACAGGACTCATGCCCACTTTCTGCCCATGGCTGCCTGAGGTAGTCAGGGTGTTCAGTAAAGGGGTGCATAACCTTAAAGTTGGAGCAAGAACATTCAGGATTGATACCAGGAAGCAATTCTTCACACAAAGGACAGTGGAGGTCTGGAACGTGCTCTCCTAAAAAGCTTTTGAGGCTGGGTCAGTTGAAAATTTCAAGACTGTGATTGATAGATTGTTGTTAGGTAAAGGTTATCAAGTGGTATGGAACCAAGGTGAAATGGAGATGAAATACAGGTCAGCCATGTTGTAATTGAATGTAGGAAGGGCTTGAGGAACTGAATGTCCCGCTGCTGTTTCTATAACTTTTGGCTCTGATCAGACAGTTGGTCAGGAGCCAACAGTGTTTAAATTCCCCAAAACAACTGAAGTCCAATTGTATAAAAGTAGGAAAGGTTTTATGGCTGCATTGTGCTGACTTGTAGCATTAAATCCCTAGCTCCTGACTCAGTTTGGGTCAAGACACCTTAGGTTCAAACAGCGCCTGTGAATTACCATGTCCCTACTGAGAGGAACTTTCAAGATGGCAGGCTATGAGCCCCTAGGTTGGGAGGTAGCTTGGGTAATATTGAAAAGAGATGCCTCATATGTTAAGGAAGATGCTGAGCCCAGGATAAAACTTTCAGGTAGGCAAAGGTCACAAAATAAAAGGTTTCAGGTTCAGGATCGTGAAAGGCAAGTTTAGAACACATGTCAGGAAACTTTTCATTATGAAGAATAGTCAGCAGCTGGAATGAGTTGTCAGGTAAAATAATTGAGACCAGGAGTCGGACTTATTTAAGAAATAGCTAGATTTTGTAATGGGAAGGTGGCAGAGTGTGCATTCTAGAAAGATGTGATCAAATGAGCTGGCGGCTTCATATGAATTTATCTTGTAACTAGGAATCAAACATAAGGAAATGTGGCAGTGCACAGACTTATTTTAATATAATCCCTCAGTGTACACACTCCTTCATTAAAACAAATCCTCATTGTTGTGGATAATGATTGACTTTTGGTGGAAATTAATGTTTGACTTTTGTGTTGCATGATTTATTATTATTCCCTGTGATCTATTATAAGAGCTCCATTAGATGATACTACAATCATTCTATGAAATATCTATCAAGAAACAAAGGCCTAGTCATGAAGGCCTAATCACAATCTAAATATCGAACATATAGGTCGGGATTTTATGGCCTCTCCCTCCTGACGGGCTACAACGGTCCCGCCAAACTGAATGGAGATTTAAATAGCTCGCCGCATCTGCCAGGGCGTGGTGGGGCCATAAAATCCTGGCCATAGGCTCCGGCTGTTAAATGGCAAAGGCCTTTTTGCCAGCCAGGTTACTAAGTCTCACTCATCTTAGGGAAATCTCCATATTTCATGTAGGACCCAGATGCTCAATGGCACTGAGCCTTTTAAAAAAAACTTGCCTTTATATAGCATTTCTCATGACCACTGGACATCTCAAAGCACTTTACAGCCAATGAAATACTTTTGAAGTGTAATCACTGGTGTGATGTAGGAAACACAGTAGTTATTTTGCATAAAACAAACGACAATATGATATTGATAAGATAATCTGTTTTAATTATGTTGATTGATGGATAAATATTGGCCAGGGCACAAGGGATAATCTCTCTGCTCTTCTTCAAAAGAGTGTTACAGGACATTTTACATCCACCCCAGCAGACAGATGGGACCTCGGCTTAACACCTCATCCAAAAGACAGCACCTCCAACAGTGCAGCACTCCCTCAGAATCTCAGTTATGACCTTTGTGCTGAAGCCTTGGCTTGGGTCTTGAACCTACAGCCTTGTGACTCAGAGCAAAGAGTGTTACCAACTGATCCACACCTGACACAGAAGCACCAGGTATTTGTCAGTTTGAGTCCTACTCCAGAGACTTGAGCACAAACCTAGGCAGTGCAGTACTGAGGAAGTGCTGCACTGTTGAAAGTGGTGTTTTCCAAAAGGGATGCCAAGCTGAGGCCACATCAGTTCTCTGAAGGGGAGGTAAATGACTCCACACCAGTATTTTGAAGAGGAGGAAGAATGTTCTCCCTAGTTTTCTGGCCAGTATTTATTCCTTAACTAATCTCACCAGAAAACAGTTTGTCTGATCATTATCATATTGCTATTTGTGGGAGCTTGCTTGTGCACATTGGCTAACTGTTTCTGGCATTACACTTCAAATGTATTTCATTGGCTGTAAAACGCTTTGCAATATCCTGAGATGCATTTATGAAAAGAGTTTAGAAGAATTAATGGTTCATTCTCTGACTTGGTCATCCAGGTTAATCTCTCTTTTGAAAATCCCAGACTTGGGCCAATGTTCACAGGCTGGATAGTAATCACTCAGATAATATTGCTGACAGAGGGGAATAGGCTAAAAAGGAACTGAAATGCTTTCTTATACTGTTAAGCAAGAGGGCAGTTAATTTTTAAACACTGACAAGAGCTGAACAGACACTGAGCAAAATCTGAATAACTGCAAGTGTCAGAAAATAATAAATTCAATTGGTAGTCTTATTATTTCTTTTTACAATAGGCTATTTGCACATATCACGTTTTTAGACAGCAGATGAGAACTGTACCTTAGCATTTTATATAAAATAAGCATTAAAATGATATTGTTTTCTTGTTATAGATCCATCAGCTCCTATATGCGTGGACTTTTCTAGGTAACATTCTTGATAGCTTCCTGTGCTTCTTTTTAACACACCAGCCTCTGCATCCTTCCTGTGGCAGCCATTTCAGTCACCTCCACACAGTCATCTTTTGTCTCAACTCTGTTTCATCGTAACTTTCTCTTAATTCCTTCATATGCTATACTTCATCAGCCTCCCACCTATACAAGCACAGCTCTCTTCTTGCTGTGTGCTTCATTAATCTGTCTTTTTCTTTATTATTGCCTGCATGTGGATCCCTTTACAATAATGATCCAGAGAATGAGAGTTCAAATCCCACCATGCAGTTTGAGAATTTGAATTCAGTTTCTTTTAAATCTGGAGATATAAAGCTGGTACCAGAAAGGAAATTGACCATGGGAGCTGTCAGATTATCATAAAAATACAACTGGCTCACTAATGACCTCTAGAGAGGGAAATCTGCCTTCCTTACCATGGTCAGACTATGGGCTGAATTTTACCCCTCAACTCCACCCCCAGCTGTTGGGGTTGGGGGTTGGGGGGGTGGGGGCAGATAAAATAAAGCGATTGGCCAGCCCACTGCCTTCCCACCGCCGAACCTGTCCCCCACTTAATGTGGCCGGGATGGGGTGGGAGGTGTGGTTGGGAAGGCAGTGGGTTGGAAAACTGCTTTATTTTACCTCCTACCCCACCCCAGCTGGCGATGCCCACCCTTTTCCCTATTGAGGCCCTTAAGGATGTACATCCTTTTGGGGCTCCCTGCGCTAATCGGGGACAATACCCCAAAATGATACCATCCCTTTGTGCCTTCCCCCAGCCTCTAAAACCCAAACCCCCAGCCTCTGCACTGGGGTCTCCATACCTTGCCCAACCAAAATGCCCAACTTACCTTCAAATCTGGTATCCATGTCCTTCTTGGGGACTGCCTGTAGTCCCAACAGTGGCCATTACATGCTTCTGGAGCTGCTGGCCAATCAGAATGGTCGGCAGCTCTCGAAGACAGGACTTCCTGTCACTGAGGGGTGGAAGTCCCACTCTCAACTTATGAAAGTGCCCCCAAGCATATTATTGCTGCAGTGCAGCTAGATTTAAAGTTGGCGAGGTGCTGACTGACTTTTCGATGTGTTGGGGTCGGGGGGGGTGCAGGGAAGAATACGTCACCTGTATAATTAACCCTCTTTGTGAATTCATTTCACAATGATGTGGTTGACTCTTAACTGCCCTCCGAAGCAAGCCATTCATTTGTATCAAATATCTACAGAAGAACGAAGCCAGGTGAAAGATCAAGTGCTAATATAATATTCTGGGATCAGTACATTACTGTGGCAACCAGAACTTTTATATGGTGAAGAATCTAGTGATTGTTTTTTAAGAGCTGGTGCTCATTAGTTGTTTGAAATCATGCAAAACTGATTTAATGGGCATTATAATTGACCTAACCTGTAGATACAGTCTGCTAGCTTTATTGTAATCCTTGAAACAAACTGTTTTCCCAGATTAGTATTACTAACAAGGTACAGAATTTGCACTGAGTACTTTGTAGATTCTTGCTTTTTAATCTTGATTTCTACTACTCAGGAGTAGTTGAGATGATAAGCGTAGATGCATTTAAAGGGAAGCTGGATAAGTACATGAGGGAGAAAGGAGCAGAAGGTTATGCTCATAGGGTGAGATGAAGTAGGGTGGAGGATTAGGGTGCAGCATAAAGACCAGCACAAAACAGATAGGCTGATTGGCTTGTTTCTGTGTTATAATTTCTAAGGTTCATCACCACCTTAAGGATGATTAGGGAGAGGATTGTCCATACTCTGAAAATGAATAAAAAGTTACCCATTTCCCTTTCTGCAATTCTCTTTATCTTCCACTTTCCACAATTTGCTTTCTAGCTCTGTGGACTTCATCCTTGAACATTGTCTGTCCTAGCCTCCTCTATCTTGGCAGATTACCACCAAAGCTGCTCTGGGACAGTACGTGGTTAAGTCCTCCTGGTGGGTGTGCCTACCCTTTGATTTACAGGCTGTTCTCTGCAGCTTGACTTGTGTGACTTTCAAAGCAATAGCTGATGTCTCACAATTCCACTGGAGATGTGTGGAATGGATATGCATCAGAGTTGGTTAGTGCTAAACAACTAAACTCTTTCAAAAAATTGGATAATTAGCTGAGATTGCAGTTTGTAAGAGGTGACTGAATAGTTCCTGGAGTACTGGTGATTTGTTATCAGTACACTGTAAGAATATTGGAAATGTGTTTGACCCATGTTGTGGTCAGCCTGCCTTATTAGGGAGGCACTGGAACAGAGGATCGGAGCAAAATAATCCAATTCAATCACATGCAGGAATAAAAGAAACAGAATGAAAAAAAGGTCCATACCACCACTTATTGGATTTGGAATCTTTTAATGGAACTGTAGTAACAAGAACTGAAACCTTAAGCTTAAGGAACTGGCGGCACTCTAGGCATTACACTGACTTTACAAAAACAGAATTATCTGGAAAAACTCAGCAGGTCTGGCAGCATCGGCGAAGAAGAAAAGAGTTGACGTTTCGAGTCCTCATGACCCTTCGACAGAACTTGACAGTTCTGTCGAAGGGTCATGAGGACTCGAAACGTCAACTCTTTTCTTCTCCGCCGATGCTGCCAGACCTGCTGAGTTTTTCAAGGTAATTCTGTTTTTGTTTTGGATTTCCAGCATCCGCAGTTTTTTTGTTTTTATTACACTGACTTTTCAGTTCTGTGGCTGGTGTTAAGGCCTGCCACTTTTGACAGAGAGTTTGAAATTCTCATAGTTGCATTTAAATCCCTCCATGTCCTTGTCCTTCTCAACTGCTGTCATCTCCTGCAGCCCCACACCTGTCACAGAACTACACATTCTCCCAGCTTTGGCTTCTTGAGCATCTTTTAGTTCCTTCTCTCTACCAAAGGTGGCCGTACCTTCAGCCATCTAGGCCTTAAGCATTGAAATTCCCTTTATAAGCCTTTTCGCTTCCCTGTCTGTCTCTCCTTCTTTCAAAGACTCCTTAAAGTCTACCTCTTTGACCTAGCCCTTACTACATTAAAGACACAATACAAATGTAAACTATTGTTCTCAGCTTGGCTCAGTGATAGGAATCTTGCCTCTGGGATGGTAAGGGTTTGCGTTGAAACTTGAGTGCAGTAACTTTGCTGATACAGCATTACAATGCAAAATAACCCACACAGGGCAGTATTTAATCGAGGTCTCACCTGCGGCTGGAGAGCCAGCAAATGCCCCACATCACCTCTTTTAGGGAAGGCCCGCCATTAATTCTGCCAATCAGGCATTTAACTGGGCATTGGCAGGCCTTCCAGTGATCAAGAGTTCTGGGGGCGGAATCAGAAACCGCCAGCCATCATTGCAGGCAGTGCCACCAGGGGAGCATTAGCTAGTGCAGGTAATGCACCCACTCCAAGGCCCAGAATGGCTGAAGGGCCCAGGCAATAGGTGAATAATGGTGAGGTTGGGGATTGGGGATAGAGGGAGAGTGGGGGTTCACAGAGTGGCAGAGTTGGCAACAAGGGCAAGGCAGTTGCTCTCAGGGGGTGCTCCCCTTCTCAATGCTGGGTCCCTCATTCACGGACTGCTTTTGATTGAGGGAAAACCACTCCCTGTCCCCCACCTCCCAGGGAGACCACAGGAAATGCTGACTGGGTTTGCTGTTTGGGTTTCCTGAGTGGAGACCACCTCGCTAGTGAATACTGGCAGTGGTGGGGGCGAGGCCATTGAATGAGCATTAATTGCCCAGCTAAGAGCCTCAACTGGTGGCTCAAGCCTTCCCATCCCAGATTTAATGGGGATAGAGGCGGGAAGGCCACCCTCCCATCTGATTAATTACCCCACCAGCACCAAACTCCCCTCAGGGGAGGAAATTAAATTCCATCCATGAAAATTCAATGTGCTGTTGTGGGAAAATGTTGTTCTCTGAGGTTTTGTGAGCCTGTTGAAAACTCTAATGGGAAGCTGGTAAGGTTGGTCTCTTATTAGGATGAGATCATCTGAGCCAGTCTTATGAATTTTTATGCTGCCTCCCTTGCTGCATGACATTAGAAGAGCTCACATTTATATAGTCCTGTTCACAGAATGTTCAGCGTTTCCACAGGGATGACACAAGAGTTCCCTGCCATCTACAAATCAAAAGGAAGTGAGCTTGCCAAACATTATTTTCCCCTTCAAAATTGTGCCACTTGTTAAGGGAGCAGTACAGACTTAAGAATTGATGGCGGGCGGAATCGTCCCAGATTTGCACTAAGTGCAGTAGCAGGTGGGTAAAATGACGCTTTTCACACCGTATTGTCCAAAACCCACCGCATTAATTATGCATTCCTGGGAAACAAGCCATTTCCATTGTGGGTGGGCTCCGATTCACCCGTCACACCATTACCTCGCCGCTTCATCACACTGGGTGCCACATTTAAGGTCCAGCCGCACGCACACCTGTCAGCGCTTCTAGCCCAGGACTGCTGCAAATAAGACATGGCCCCAAAAGGCAAGAAGACTGCAGCCCACAGGTTTAGTGATGCATCCCTTGAATGCCTTTTGGACACAATGGAGCCCGCATTGATGCCCTCTACCCCCGCTCTGTCCACAGAAGGGGCAGCAACATTACCACTCCAGCTTGGGAGGCAATGCCAGTGGTGATCAGTGCCAATGCTGCACAGAAGAGGTTGACCATCCAATGCAGATAGAGGATGTATGATCCCATCCATGCTGCCAGGGTAAGGCAACCATCTCATCACTCTAAACTCACACGCTCACAATCCCATCCACATTCTCTGGCATCCCGCACATTGCCAACTCAAGGGACATCGCCACTCACTCTTTCAAACACACACCCTCACATCTCCATCTGGCATCATCTCCTCTGGAAACTGCCTCCTCAGCCCTCACCATCTTGAGACCATTTGCACAGATCAACTTGTGCCCCCACACACACCCTGGGATTCCCAACTTCCTCAGTGCAACCCTCATCCTGCAGCCTCTTCCCTTGCCTGAGGCCACTTCCCCCCACTCCCCAAGCAAGCCCTAGCCCTGCAACCGTACCAAGCCACCCTGTCGTACAGCTGGTCTGGTAGGTAGAGACCTGCTGGTGAGCCCCCCTAAAATTGCTGTGTTGCTGTCAGCAAAGCCTGGCACTGATGACTGCGAGTGCTGACCGAAGCAAAGTGTAGCTTGCCAGGTGCACATCACTTATGTGCAGTTGTGAAGCACGTCAGCGTGCAATCACACCAATGTGGGCGGACGATCCAATGTGGAGGGATAAGTCCAGTGGGCTGGCCTTTTAACGATATGCAGATGTATTACAAAGAGGTTCCCAACGTCCGATGGCGGGTAACATGGCCTGCCATCAACGGGCTGAGCGGACGATCGCAAAATGGTTTCATAACGTCATGAAACCGATTTCTGGCCTTCTTGCTATATTGTCCGCTCACACCGCCGAGCACACCCAATGCCAGCGAGCATGGATGATTTTGCCTGAGAGAAACACAGTTCAGCCAGATGTGTGCATGTTTGTGTGTGTGTGTGTCTGTGTCTGTGTGTGTTTGTGTGTGTGTCAATGTGTGTATGTGTGTGTCAATGTATGTGTGTGTGTGTCTATCTGTCTATGTGTGTGTTTGTCTGCGTGTGTATGTGTATGTGTGCATGTGTGTGTCTCTGTGTGTGTGTGTCTATGTGTGTGTTTGTTTGTGTGTGTTTATCTGTGTGTGTCTGTCTATGTGTGTGTGTGTCTGTCTATGCGTGTGTTTTCTGTGTGTGTGTATCTGTGTGTGTGTGTGTGTGTGTGTGTCTGTCTATGTGTGTGTTTGTGTGTATGTATCCGTGTGTGTGTCTGTGTCTATGTGTGTGTCTGTGTGTGTGTGTGTATATGCCTGTCTGTCTATGTGTGTGTTTGTCTGTGTGTGTTTGTCTGCGTGTGTGTGTGTGTGTGTGTGTGTGTGTGTGTGTGTGTGTGTCTGTCTGTCTGTCTGTGTGTGTGTGTGTGTGTGTGTGTGTGTATTGTCAGCTGCAATTATTCTGAGACCAAGGGCTGCTTATTCTCTTGGCCACTCAATTCAAAACGCCCCACCTGAATTTGATTCTCTTCAGTTTGCTCACTCGTGCTCTAAGCCATGTAAACACAGGAAGCAGACAAGAGATGCCGTGGAGATGGAACATTATGTTCTCTGTGCAACCCTGATAGTAACGGCACACAAACGCTTTCAGGAGTTCTGCACTGTCAGTCAGCCAGCAGGCAACACATCTACTACAAACAATACAAACTATTGCATGAAACATCAGGCACAAACAAATTGAAAAAGGCCAAAATAATTGATGTAAACTTTAATCTAGTGTCTATATACTTTTTTGAAGGGCGGGGGTGCTTCTATTAGTTTAATGACGTCAGGAAAGTACATTTTCGGCTTGCCTGAGCTTTCTCATACAGCTGGAATTATTGACATTCTAGTACAAAAACAGCAGCTAGGCTCCCGTGCCCCCTACCCCCCTCCAGCCCGCACCCTTCCGCCCTCCCACCGTCCAAGCCATTCAAACCACAGTTTGCTTGTTCAGGTGAAGCTGCTTCCCCAGTCTCTGGTGGGGGCACTGAAGAAACCTTTAAAGGGCCATTGTCTTCATGGGAAAGGCTTGGCAAACCTCTTTCTACGTTTGCAAACAAAACCATCTAATGAATTAATTTGCATAATTACAGTGTCATTATGGCATCATGTTACACCCTGTGCTCTCAGGCATTGAAATTATGCAAATTACGCCAGAATGTTTGCACATTCAGAAAAAAGACCTGCTAAAGATTTTCTACAATAAGCCATGCCCCTTTAATTGAAGATGCAAGCTAATTAAAAGTACAAGTTTTTTTTTACACCTCTGCAAACAATTTTCTATGTGAAAGGGCATATATAAATGTAAGGTTTTGTGGATTATTGTGGTTCTTCATAAACACCAATTTAAAAAATGGCAAAAGCTGACCAACGTTTTTCAAATAAAACGACATACCCTTAAAAGTTGACAACCCAAAAGCAACTCTGTTCAGAGGCCTGTGACATACAAAAGCAAATAATTTGACTGAAAATGCAATGGTCATGTCCTTGTAACATAAACTGGAGACATACTCCTCCTTTTGTTCATAAGGGAGGAAAATTAAAGCTAAGGTACTCTCTCTTCTGTCACCTCCATCTCTCCCAATTCCTGCAGGCACTCTTCTTCCACCCCAAGAGAGTAGCGGACCTGGGCAACGAGCTGCCATTTTGAGCAGTTGATGCTGACTGAATTCCTTCAAGCTAGTGCTCTGAAGAAGAGTCATATGGACTCGAAATGTTAACTGTGTTTCTCTCTCCACAGATGCTGCCAGTCCTGCTGAGTTTTACTAGCAATTTCTGTTTTTATTCCTTCAAGCGAGAGCTCCCAGGCAGAATCTTCAGGTCGGCGAGAAATGACGCAGGTTGACGTCAGGGGTGTGTCCTGACGTCACCGCGTGTCATTCAGATATTCAGTCCGACGGGCGCGCACTCGAGTTGGCTGCGTGCCCGCTGAACTGTCAAAGGCCTATTAAGGCCATTTAAATATCATTTAAAATACTTAACTGAGCTGCCCATCCAACCTTAAGGTTAGCGGGCAGGCGAAGAGCCCAGGTGACCTTTGCATTTATCATGAAACCTCATCCATGGACAGGATGATGTTTCATGAAGGTTTTTAAAGTTTAACAAAATTTTTAAATAAAATTCATTGACATGTCCTAGCTCATGTGACACTGCCACATGAGGGGACATGTCTTAAATTTTTCTTTTTGTCTTTTATTAAAATTTTTAACAATCAAACTGATTTCCCTGGGGCAGCTCTGTGCCTCAAGAAGTTTTCTGTGCTTGTTTGCGCACACGTGCATGAAAGAGCACAGGCCCCGACTCAGCCTATTCCCCCTGCCCGCACAGGGAGTGTTCAGTGCTTCCGGGTGAGCATCACACTGTGTGGGTTTTAATTGGCCCACCCATGTAAAATGGCAGCGCGCAGCCAATCGCGGCCAGCGATCATCTGCGCGCCTGCCCATGCCCGCTCCCGCCCAACCCCCCCCCCCCCACCGACGGGGAGAAAATTCTCTCCCCTGTTTCTGGTTGGGGCGGACATCACCTCTCACAAAATTCAGGGCAATAGTGAGCTCCTGGACTAGTTTCCATCACCTGTCTTGGGTTGGAGAGGAATTTCCCAGATTTCCTTTTCCCAAATGCATTTTTATCAGGGGTGTTTTTTTGTCCCTTGCAGGGGCTTGCATGTTTTTGGGTGAGGCAAGGACCTCAAGCCTAACACAATGTTGCAACTCAGTACATAAGCTATCACAATATTGTGGGATAAACAGAACGGACCAAAGGGTTTTTTTCTATCTGCCATTGTTCATATGCTTCTAGTTCAAACAGGTACTTTGCTTCATCTCTTTCTCAATTTTACATGCTACTCTTCTGCCATTCCAACCCCTCTTCCCTCATTCCTTCTCAGTTGATGCTGACACTCTCCTTCCTCTACATAAAATAACATTCCCAACTTTTTCCCTTGCTTCCCCGATAAACAGTGTCTTCATGGCTTCTATTCTTCGCCCCCATAAAGCTACTATACTGGCATCTACCTGGCTATGTGGAAAATTGCTCAGGTATGTCCTGTAGACAAAAAGCAGGACAAATCCAACCCAGCCAATTACCGACCCATCAATCTACTCTTGATCATCAGTAAAGTAATGGAAGGGGTCATCAACAGTGCTATCAAGCAGCACTTGCTTAGCAATAACCTGCTCACTAACGCACAGTTTGGGTTTCGCCAGGGCCACTCAGCTCCTGACCTCATTACAGCCTTGGTTCAAACAAGGATAAAAGAGCTGAACTCCCAAGATGAGATGAAAATGACTGCCCTTGGCATCAAGGCAGCATTTGATTGTGGCATCAAGGAGTCCCAGCAAAACTGGAGTCAATGGAAATAAGGGGAAAACTCTCCGCTGGTTGGAGTTATATCTAGCACAAAGGAAGATGGTTGTGATTGTTGGAGGTGAATCATCTCAGCTCCAGGACATCACTGCAAGAGTTCCTCAGGGTAGTGTCCTCGGCCCAACCATCTTCAGCTGCTTCATCAATGACCTTATGGTCTTATGGTCTTACGGACCTTCCATCCATCATAAGGTCAGAAGTGGGGATGTTCGCTGATGATTGCACAATGCTCAGCACCATTCATGACTCCTCAGATACTGAAGCAGTCCATGTCCAAATGCAGCAAGACCTGGACAATATCCAGGCTTAGGCTGACAAGTGGCAAGTAACATTTGCGCCACACATGTGTCAGGCAATGACCATCTCCAACAAGAGAGAATCTAACCATCGCTCCTTGATGTTCAATGGCATTACCATCACTGAATTTCCCTCTATCAACATCCTAGGGGTTACCATTGACCAGAAACTGAACTGGACTAACCATATAAATACGGTGGCTACAAGAGCAGGTCAGAAGTTAGGAATCCTGTGATGAGTAACTCACCTCCTGACTCCCCAAAGCCTGTCCACCATCTACAAGGCACAAGTCAGGAGTGTGATGGAATACTCCCCACTTGCCTGGATGAGTGCATTTCCCATAAAACTCCAGAAGCTTGACACCATCCACAAACATTCACTACCTCCCCACCACCGACGCACAGTAGCAGCAGTGTGTACCATCTACAAGATGCACTGCAAGAATTCACCAAGGCCGACACCGACATTTATTCCCTGTGTAACATAGCCGCTGTAGAAACCGAACCTATCACTGTCACAATTTTAAGTTAATGAGAAGCCACTAATAATGGAGATGGATACGGGAGCCTCAGCTACAGTGGTGGGAAAGCACACATTCCTATACCTTAATGAAGGTAGAAAGCCAGTAAACGTGGAACGGACAACCACTAAATTAAAGACATCACTGGAGTATCTATTCAGGTAAAGGGAACCTCCACATTACCTGTGTCCTATAGGCAACATGCAGCTGAAAGGAAAAGGACTGAGTCTTTTGGGCTAAGACTGGTTACAGATGATCAAGCTTGACTGGCCTGAGATATTTCACCTGAAAACAGGATGATTTCCTGAACTGCTAAGGAAATATGATAGGGTATTTCGGGATGAATTAGGGAGGTTAAAAGGCATGCAGGGCAAGATATATGTGGATCTTCAGGCAACACCATGTTTCTTTAAGGCCATATCTGTGCCTTATGCATTGAAACAGAAGGTGGATGCAGAACTGAGCCAGTTAGAAAAGCTGGGCATCATCCAACCTGTCCAATTCTCAGAATGGGCAGTGCCCATTGTTCCAGTGGTTAAAACTGACAAAACCATATGCATTTGTGGGGACTATAAATTGACCGTAAATAAGGCAACAAAACTAGACAAGTATCCCACTCCAAGGATAGATGACTTATATGCAAACCTGGCTAGAGGCAAGTCCTATACAAAATTGGAAATGAGCCAGGCCTATCAACAATTAAAGCTGGATAGCACGTTGAGAGAATACATGACTATTAACACACACAAGGGTTTTTATCAGTAAACTCGCATACTCTTTGGAGTATCGTCTGCAGCGGTATCTTCCAGAGAACAATGGGAAGTCTTTTGCAAGTCTTCTCCAAGCGGTAGTATACCTAGTTCATGTCCTGGTCACAAGAGTCAACCGAGACTGAACACTTAGCCAACCTGGAGGAGGTGCTAAGAAGGTTCATGGAAGCCGGCGTACGGTTAAAGAAGGAAAAGTGCACATTTCAAGCGCCAGAAGTTACTTATCTGGGTCACAGGATGAATGCCATGGGTTTGCATTCAGTAGAAGAAAAAGTTCTGGCAATAAAAGATGCGCCATCACCATCCAATATAACGGAATACAAGTCCTCCCTGGGTATGATCAACTATTACAGCCTCTTCTTGCCTAACTTATCAACTGTGTTGGCACCATTACACTTGATGTTAAAAAAGAATCATCTCTGGTCTTGGAATTTACAACAGGAAGAAGCCCTTGTGAAAGTAAAGAAATTGTTGCATTCGTCATGTTTACTGGTACACTATGATCCATCAAAATAATTGGTATTAACAAGTGATGCCCTTCCTTATAGTGTGGGAGCTGTGTTATCACATTGTATGTAAAATGGATCAGAAAGGCCCATTGGCTATGTCTTGAGAACCGTCTCCACAGCCGAGAAGGGTTATTCCCAACTAGAAAAGGAAGGTTTATCAGTGATATCTGGAGTAATGAAATTCCACCTGTACCTACATGGACAACATTTCACGACGGTGTCAGACCATAAACCATTAATGGGTTTATTCAATGAGGATAAGGCTATTCTGCCAATAACATCAGCAAGAATTCAACATTGGGTTTTGATATTACCTGCATATGAGTATACTTTTATGTACCATCCTGATTTACACATTGCAAATGCAGAGATGCACTCAGTCGTCTCCCATTACCAGATAGCATTGTACATGCTCTTGTTCCACAAGAAGTTGTGTTATTACTGAATTTCTTGGATTCTTTGCCTGTATGTGTGAAGCAAATTAGAAATTGGACAAACAGAGATCCAATATTGTCGAAAGTCAGAGACTTTGTTTTGCAAGGATGGTCAAATTTGCCTGTATCTGAAGATTTAAGATCATTCCATGCCAGAAATACAGGGTTAAGCTGTCAAGATGGAATTTTGTTGTAGGGATCAAGAGCTGTCATCCCATCACAAGGTAGAGAACCATTTTTGACAAGAGCTTCACAGTGTGCATCCAGGCATATCAAAGATGAAAATACTTGCATGAAGCTATATCTGGTAGTCAGGCATTTGAAAGCATGTTCAAGCATTGTCTCCACTGTCAGCAACAACAGAAGTTGTCAGTTTCAGCTCCCCTGCATAACTGGGAGTGGCCTGGTTGACCCTGGGTTAGACTACATATCAATTATGTAGGATCATTCTTAGGCACCATGTTTTTGTTGAGCGTAGGTCAAATCGCCAACATCGAACACAACTATTGAGAAGCTGTGTCACTGTTTTAGCATACATGGCCTACCTGAAATCACCATTTCTGATAATAGTACAGCTTTTACCAGCTTAGAGTTTCAGAAATTCATGAATCTGAATGGAATCAGACAGTTTCAAACAGCTCCTTATTGAATGGTTTAGCCGAGAGAGCTGTACAAACTTTCAAGCCTGGTATGAAAAGGTTATCAGAAGGTATCTAGAATCTTGACGTTCCCGTTTTCTTCTCAGTTATCGTGCAATGCCGCATTCGACTACAGGTTCAACACCATCTCAATTATTGATGAAATGCAACCTATGTACATGACTAAACGTGGTGTTTCCAAATTTAGAGGGGAAGGTAGAGCGGAATCAATAATTAAAAATTGAATCATGATACACACAGCAGAACTCACATATTGGGTGTAGGAGACACAGTATTTGTGCAAAATTTTGGAAGTAGACCTTGTTGGGTTCCTGGAACCATTGTCTTAGAGATTGGTCCATTATCTTTTCAAGTACAAGTGGAAAATATAGTAATTCGTAAGCATGTAGATCATATTCATTCTAGAGAGGCATTCCAACAACCATCTATTCTATCTGTGATTAATGTTGAACTGTCAATTCCTCAGGTCACAGATCTACCTACAATAGACATGCCCAATGGCTTTGTAGAGTTGCCAATTTCTAATGATGTGTCTTGCGCTGCAGCTCCAGATCCTGCCGATCCCGTTGAGGAACCTCAAGCGGTAGAGCTATGCTGCTCTAGCTGTATAAGGAGAGCACCTCAGAGACTTGATTATTAATCACCTGAAGTTGTATATATGTATTTGTTGTTGGATATTGAAATGGGATAAAAATGGTAAAAATCTAATGGGGGAGGAAAGGTAGTAACTGAAGGTATAGCCTCTCCAGCAATCTATCAGGGGTCACATGAGGTTCTGGGAGACTCCGACCAATGAGCACTAAGCGCAGGCAACCCAGGGTGTCCTGATCGAGTATGGAGCATCTGAAAAGCTCTCTGTAATAAAGTTTATCTGTTTACTGTTGAAACCTGTCGGCTCTGTCAAATCATTACAATCAGTTAATTAGTTATTAGTTGATTGGATAAGTAGCTGACCTGCACTTTTCCAAACTCTACTTGGGAGGGCAGTGGCATGATGTCTCACCAAAAATATATCACTGGTGACCCTGCAGCATTCCCTCAGTACTGCTTGGAGTGTTAATCTGGATCCTGAGCCCTTCAAGCCTGTTCTGCCATTCAATGAAATCATGGCTGATCTGTGATCTACCTCCATAGGCTGAATTTTGCGGGGCCTTCAGGAGTGGCATAGAAGGTGGCAGGGAGGAGAGGCTGGAAAATAGAGAGGGAAGGTGGGAGGAGCAGTGCCTGTCACCTTCATACCACCATGGCACTTTGCCAGCAGGAATGATGGGGTGGAGGATAGCCCTCCTATCCAGAATCCAATTGTGCCACTAAAGTAGCTAATTAAGGACTTAGTCCTGCCACTGCTGGCATTTTACCAGCTGCAGTGGGGCACTCCGCCATTGGGGAGACCACTTGGTGAAATCTGGCGGTCTCGCTGCAGACTTGATGGGGGGGAGCTGGAGGCCTCCAGATTGGGCAATCTATGGCCTTTGCTGCACTCCCCTGGTGACAAAGGCCAGTCCTGCAGCAACACTCCCGATTCCTTCAGCAACCACATCATTCCTCCTCGCCAGGTCCTGCTTGACCTGCCTTGGCGAACTCTGACCCCACATAGCTTGCTGAAAGCATCTCTCAGCTAGGTGAAATTCCAGCAGTGGCCGCCACTCCAGGTGGCGCTGCTGGGACTGAAGAGCTACCAGCCCTCCAATTGGTCGGCAGCTCCTGGAAGTGGGATTTCAACTCCTAAAGAGATAGGAGCCTCAAAAACTGCTCATTAGCTGCAAACTGGGCAGAAAATCTGGCCGGTGGCTTACCCAAAATGCTGAGGCAGGGCTGCCCCGGCTTTCTGGATGATCACAGGTGCCTTCACTACCCTGACAAAATCCAGCTCCATTTACCTTATACCCTATACCTTAATCCCTTTGGTTAACAAAAATCTCAAATCTCAGTTTTAAAATTAACAATTGATCTAATGTCAACTGTTGTTTGGAGGATAGACTTCCAAACTGCTACAACATTTTGCATGCAGAAATGTTTCCTAATTTTACCCATGAAAGATTTGGCTCTAATTTTTAGGTTATGTCCCTTTGTCCTGGATTTTCCAATCAGTAGAATTAGTTTCTCTCTATCTACACTGCCTGTCCACAGTATACCATTGTTGGAATTACTTACAGCAGTAGCAGGACTTGGGCAAGAAGGGCGCTGAAACATCATTTAAAAAATCACAGGTTCGCTGGTCATTTATCTCAATAGTCTCAGTGGGAGCTTGCTGTGCACAAATTGGTTTTTGCATTTTCCTGTATCACAACAGCAACTGCATTTCAAAAATACTTCATTGACTGTAAAGCACTTTGGGACATCCAGAGGTCATGAAAGGCGCTATATAAATGCAAGTCTGCCTCATAATTTGAACTGCAGTGATAATTTCTCTTTCTCTGTATGCCCAAGGGAGTCAAGTATATGTGGCAAAATATAAGGATGGTCAACCCAGCACCCATGTTCCCTCCAAGATGTGTGGAACCCAACAGTTCCCACACTGATTGTGCACAAGTCAGCCCCTTTAAGTTACTATGGTTGCATGGCCATGCAAAAAATTTGAAGCTTGCACATTTAAACAAATCGCCCACACACGAGAAAAAAAATTAGAGGATATGTTGCCCAGCTCAGAATAGTGACACACAAAGCTCACCAAAAAAATTGTAACAAGCCTGTCTACACTGCTATTTATGCAATACACCTTTCACACAGTGGAAAATGTAGCTCAGGGATGATTGTATCCCCAATGTCTAAGATGCTTGTTCAACTCCCCCCTCAGGCACTCAGTATTTGCTCACATATATGATTGCTGGAGATTCATTGTGGCTGGATTGTATGTTTTGAGGAGTTTTATTTCTATCTCTCTCTCTTTCTTTTTCTGTCTCTCTCTCTCTGGCATCTTGGAGTGTAATCAGATCCCAGTATGAACAAACCTTTTTTTGTCTCTTGCGAATGCTCTATTACGTGATCTGGGTGAGGGGAGCTTACTTTTTTTCTGCAGTCACAACGAAAGAACATTGTGCAGCTTCCTGTTTGAAGAGGAGGACTGCGTGTTCTTGATCTGCTAAAACCACATCCTACTTTGCACATGTCCTGCGCATGCCAATGCCATCACGCCAGCTGTTCAGTGAATTCTGGCAAAATGCTTTGCATAGAAAAAATAATAAAAGCTGCCAGCCATAATAATATGAGAGGGATGGGCGCTAGGGGGTTATGGGCAGGTCACCATGACATAACACAAGAAAAACTAGTTTTGCCCCTTCAACTCCCCTACACCCCCAGCCCTGACATTCCCTCCAAAAAATAATAATAATTAATGCTAATTAATCCACTGAGAAGTGGCATGAGCTGGGCATGTGGTAGTAAAGCACAAGCCTGTTTGGTAATGGATTTGCTGTTGGTGGTTCCCCGCTGCCTACAGTTTGCATTATCGGGAGATGAGTGTGGTGGTGCGGAAGGGAGGTGGGCTGGAAGCACAACCATGTGAATTGAAGGGATGGAAAACATAAAATACAAAAACCAGAGACAACACGACAAAAAAACAGATCAAAGTCAGTTCCATGCAGTGCTGCTATACATTGTTTTGGGAAAGGTAACGATTCTGTCCAATATGTTTCTTAAAGATCCAATCTCAGGAACGCAACCACAATGAGTGATGAAAGAAGGGTTTGACACCAAAATCCCCTCCCAATTAATTCATTTTGACTGATAGCAGTGACCTTGTGGAAGGCCAGGCATCTGCACACCAGAAGATCTGCAAGGCCATTACAGGATAAACTCAATTCTCTTCCAGAGAAAGAAAGAGAATTTGCATTTATATAGTGCCTTTCACAATCCCAAAGTTGTTTACAGGCAATGAAGCACTTATGAAGTATTGTCATTGTTGTAATGTAGAAATGCAGCAGCCAATTTGCACATACTTTCAGGAATCACTGGAGTCAGAGAGGGTCCTGGCGGACTGGAAAATCGCTAATGTAATCCCCCTGTTTAAGAAGGGAGTGAGGCAAAAGATGGGAAATTACAGGCCAATTAGCCTGACCTCGGTCATTAGTAAGATTTTAGAGTCCATTATTAAGGATGAAATTTCAGAATACTTGGAAGTGCATGGTAAAATAGGGCAAAGTCAGCATGGTTTCATCAAGGGGAGGTCATGCCTGACAAATCTGTTAGAATTCTTTGAGGAGGTAGTGAGTAGGCTAGACAAAGGAGAGCCAATGGATGTTATCTACTTGGACTTCCAGAAGGCCTTGACAAGGTGCCGCACAGGAGGCTGCTCAGTAAGATAAGGGCCTATGGTGTTAGAGGCAAGGTACTAGCATGGATAGAAGATTGGCTGTCTGGCAGGAGGCAGAGAGCGGGGATAAGGGGGTCCTTCTCAGGATGGCGGCCAGTGACTAGTGGAGTTCCGCAGGGGTCAGTGTTGGGACCACAACTTTTCATTTTATATATTAATGATCTAGATGAAGGAACTGAGGGCATTCTGGCTAAGTTTGCAGATGATACAAAGAAAAGTGGAGGGACTGGTAGTATTGAGGAGGCAGGGAGGCTGCATAAGGATTTGGACAGGTTAGGAGAATAGGCAAAGTAGTGGCAGATGGAACACAACATGGGGAAGCGTGACGTCATGCACTTTGGTAGGAAGAATAGAGGCATAGACTATTTTCTAAATGGGGAGAGAATTCAGAAATGTGGAGTGCAAAGAGACTTGGGAGTCCTAGTCCAGGATTCTCTTAAGGTTAACTAGCAGGTTGAGTCGGTAGTTAGGAAGGCAAATGCAATGTTGGCATTTATTTCGAGAGGACTAGAATATAAAAGCAGGGATGTGCTGCTGAGGCTTTATAAGGCTCCGGTCAGACCATATTTAGAATATTGTGAGCAATTTTGGGCCCCATGTCTCAGGAAGGATGTGCTGGCCCTGCAGAGGGTCCAGAGGAGGTTCACGAGAACGATCCCAGGAATGAAAGGCTTATCGTATGAGGAACGTTTGAGGACTCTGGGTCTATACTCGATGGAGTTTAGAAGGATGAGGGGGGATCTGATTGAAACTTACAGAATACTGAAAGGCCTGGATAGAGTGGACGTGGTGAAGATGTTTCCATTAGTAGGAGAGTCTAGGACCTGAGGGCACAGCCTCAGAGTAAAGGGAAGACCTTTTAGATCAGAGATGAGGAGAAACATCTTTAGCCATAGAGTGGTGAATCTATGGAATTCATTGCCACAGAAGGCTGTGGAGGCCAGGTCATTGAGTGTATTTAAGACTGAGATAGATAGGTTCTTGATTGGTGAGGCGATCAAAGATTACGGGGAGAAGTCAGGAGAATGGAGTTGAGAAACTTATCAGCCATGATTGAATGGCGGAGCAGACTTGATGGGCCGAATGGCCTAATTTCTGCTCCTATGTCTTATGGTCTTATACCAAACTCCCACAAACAGCAATGAGATAAATGACCAGATAATCTGTGTTTTTAATTATATTGTTTGAGGGGTAAATATTGGGCCTCTTCTTCAAAATAGTGCATTGAGATCTTTTATGTCCACTTGGGGGGGGGCAGATAGTGCCTCAGTTTAATGTCGCATCTGAAAGATGATACTGCAACACTTCTTCAGTACTGCATTGCAGTGTAAGCTTGCAAACCTCTAAGTCAGAGGTAAGAGTGCTATCACAGAGCCATGGCTAACACCTTCCCCAAAATATTGGAGGGGAATCCCCTCAAGGATAATTGTGGGGATTTTTTGTTCATGGGGTGTGAGCATTTTTGCTATTTATTGCTCATTCTTAATTTCCCTTGAGAAGGTGCTGGTGAGCTGCCTTCTTGAACTGCTGCAGTCCATGTGGTGCTGGTAGAAGGGAATTCCAGGATTTTGACCCAGTGACAGTGATATAATTCCAAGGATGGGGTGTGACTTTGGAGAGCAACTTGTACATGGTGGCATCCCCACATGTTTGCTGCCCTTGTCCTTCTAGGTTGTAGAGGCAACTCCTCTTGTAAATTATTATTTAAATGGAGAGAGGTTGCACAACTCTGTGGTACATAGGGATCTGAATGTCCTGGTACATGAACTAGGGTACACAGTTTAAAAATAACGGCCTTCCATTTAAGATTAGGAGATTTTTTTTCTCTTTCAGAGGGTCATTAGTCTGTGGAATTATCTTCCCTGGAGAGCAGCGGAGGCAACGTCATTGGATATTTTTAAGGCTGAGTTAGATAGATTCCTGACTGAGGGAGTCAAAAGGTATAAGGGCAGACAGGAAAGTTAAGGCCACAATCAGATCAGCCATGACCATATCAAATAGCGGATCAGGTTCCAGGGGATGAATGGCCTACTCCGTTCCTAACTCATATGTTCATTTGTTCATAAATGTATTAATGTATGTGTTTGTTCGGGCTCTCTCCATTTGCCTGCCTCAGTCCTCTAGGAACACTCATCTCCAATAGTCCTGCTACAAGGAGAGGCGATACTGCAACAGTCGATAATCAGCCGACCTGGCTACTCCTTGTTGCCACTGCACCCATTTTTGACTCCAGCCATCAAGTCTTTTGCAGAGCCAAAATGACAGAATTTACAGCACAGTAACAGACCATTTGCCTAAACAAACCTATGCTAGTGTTAATGCTCCACGTTATGATTCTTTCCACTTTAATTCAGCTCAACCTACCAACATAGCCTTCTCTTCCTTTCTACCTCATTGTACTTTCCAGCTTCCCTATAAATGCATCAACTCTACAATAACATACAAAAGTCTGAAAACAAAAGTAGAAATGGAAAATACACAAAATACATAACACGGCCAATCTGTGCTTAAAAGAGAAAAGGTAGGGGTAACATTTTGGCGCATCATTAATTCTTAGAATAACTCTATTTAATTTGTTTTAGTAGTTGATTCTTTGTTAGAACAAGAAAGAATCTGTACGAGACCTGTTAACCTGCCATGTCTTTTTACACCTGCTGTGTATTTCCAGCATTTGCAGTGCTTATTTTTTATTGACATCTATATTGTTTAAAGTCAGTGAAGCAGACTGTGAACCCCCAGTCATTCCAGACTGCTTTGATCACTTCATTTCCTAGGGCCAGGTAGAGCGCCAGATGTGTCAATGAGGCATGGGAATCAAGACCAAACAACAGATGGGCAGGGAGGCACAGCTGACAGTAGCTGGTCTGGGAGGCCTCAAACAATTGTAGCTGGTCCAGGAGATATTGCCTACAGTAGCTGTGTAGGGAGAGGCAGCTACCAGTTCCTTGGGTTAGGATGCCTCAGTCAATACTAATTCAGCTGGAAGATGCAGCTGATGGTTGCTGGACCAAGATGATTTAGCCATTAGCTGCTGGGTCAAGAGGGCATAGCGAATAGTAACAGGGTCAGGCCAATAACAGCTGGGCAAAGAGGACTAGGCTAATTGAAGCAGGGCCAAGAGGAAAGCCAATAGTAGCTGGGCCATGAGAAATCAGCCAATCGTAACTGGGCCAAGAGGATTCAGCCAAACAAAGCCAAGAGGACAGCTAATTGTAGCTGGGCCATGAGGACTCAGCCAATCGTAGCCGGGCCAGAAGGACTTAGCCAATTGTAGCTGAGCTAAGAGGGCAGACAATAATAGCTAGGCCTGAAGATGCATAAGCAATCGGACTATCAGTGACAGAATGATGTAATCACATTGTCCATTAAATTTTAAAAAGATGCCCATCCTTGATTGACCTTGAGTAGGTATGAAAGGGCAACCACAAATGCTATCAGGCAAGAAGTTGCAAGACTTTGACACAGGAATGGGCAATATATGTCCAAACCAAGATGGCATATGACTTGGAGGTGTTGATGCTCCCAGGCAAATGCTGATCTTTTCTTTCCAGACGATGGAGGCAATAAGTTTGGGGGGTACTGCTGAAGAAGCCTTGATATCTTGCTGAACACCAAATAGTACATACTACAGCCATGGTACATTAGTGGTGATGGTAGGGGATGTTTAAGCTAGTTGGAGGGCATCAAACCTGTGTCAAGACAGCATGGTGCACCTACTCACTGTGCCACATAGCATCCCAATTTAAAGCGTAACCTCTTACCCCCCCCAAAAAGTGTTGGGAAAACCTTTTAGTCGATGAGGAAGAAAAGCCATATATCATTTTCAATACAATCACAATAACAACCTGGATTTGTCTAGCATCTTTAAGGTAGTAATACATCCCAAGGCACTTTACAGGAGCACAATAAAAGGAAGTTTTACACTGAACCACATAAGGTGGCCAAAGAGGTAGGTTTTAAATAGTATTTTAGAGGAGAGAGAGGTAGAGAGGCAGAGGGTTTGGGATGCAATTGCAGAGTTTAGGGCTAAAGGCAAGGCACTGTAAAGCAGCTGCTAGGAGAAGCAAGAAACCGTGAGCCTCTGTGATAAATAAAGGACCAGTGGCAGAGTAGGGTATCCAGCATAAGAAGGTAAAAGCAAAGACATTTCTGTTCAATCTGCTCTATCCAGTGAGCAGTCAAACAGCAGACTTCAGTATTTAATGGCAATAGTCACTGTCAGTGTGACAGCTGTAAGCAGTAGGGAGTTCTGTCTGTGTTTAGAATCACAACTCAAGAAGCCAGTATCATGGAGTGTTGATAGGGCATGAGCAGACTTGTTGGCTCAGCGATGACTGATAGCTTTTACTTTTTTGTGAGATTCCCAAATATGTCAGGTCCCACTCTTAACAACAGGCGCACAATTAGGAAAGCTGCTTACTCAGCACTCTCGACTCAGCCTTAGCAGTCAGAAGATTGAAAACAGTTCTAGGTTTGGCTGAAAGAGATACTTTCTATAGTCAGATCATTATTAGAGAGCTAAAGGGAAGCGGGGGAGGGGGTGGGTTGCCAATCCAAGGTAGGCTTGGAAACCCCAGGAATTGAAGGTTGACAAGGTCAGTGTTATGAGTAACTGGGAGAAACATCATATGAGTATTCAAAGAAATTGTGTGTTTTATTTGTTTTCTTAGAACACTTTCATTTGTATGTGCTACTGGGGGAGATGGTGGCATAGTGGTAACATCATTGGACTAATAATACAGAAGCCCAGGCTGAGGCTCTGGGGACATGGATTCAAATCACAGCACGCAGCTGGTGGAATTTAAACAGTTAATTTTTAAAAATCTGGAATTGAAAAGCTAGTCTCCATAATGGTGACCATGAAATGATCAATGAATATCATAAAACCCATCTAGTTCACTAATGTTCATTAATGTCCTTACCTGGTCTGGCCTACACCTGACTCCAGATCCACAGTAATGTGGTTGACTCTTAACAGCCCTCTGAAATGCCTTAGCAAGCTGCTCAGATTAAGGGCCATTAGGGATGGGCAACAAATGATGGCCTTGCCAGCAATGTCCGCACCCCATGAAAGAATAAATGAAAAAATGTGCTAGCTGACCCACACTGGCTTCCGGTCAAGCAACGCCTTGATTTTAAGATTCACACGCTTGTTTTCAAATCTCCCCATGGCCTCACCCCTCTCTATCTCTATAATCTTGTCCAGCCCCACAACCCTCCAAGATATCTGCTCTCTATTTCTGGCCTCTTGAGCATCCCTAATTTTAATCGCTCCACCTGGCTGGCCTTTCAGTTGCCGAGGCCCCAAACTCTGGAGTACCCTCTCCACACCTCTCTGCCTCTCCACCTCACTTTCTTCCTTCAAGAAAATCCTTGAAACCTACCTCATTGACAAGCTTTGATCATCTCATTACATGTCTCGGTGCCAAAATTTGTTTTATAATGCCCCTGTGAAGTGCTTTGGGACGTTTCATTCTGTTAAAGGTGTTGTTGTTGTTGATATTGGATCTGGGAAGAAAGACTGTTTGATGAACAGTCAAAAATCATCTAATTGGACAACTAAGGGCCTTTTTGCTTTCTAATTGGATGGGAAGATGGTGTGCCACAATGCTGAATACGTCAGTGACCAAGGGCCAAAGTAGGTGGGGCTGGGCAGATTTTCGGCAGGAGGTCATGCGAGGAAACCTCCCAGAAGACATCCAACCAGGGTTGGCAACCCTAGGGAGGAAGAACATTGAGAGTAGTGAGACTGGGGAGGTGTGAGCAAAGAACAAGAGCATACAGGTGAAAAGTCATTGCAGGTTTGGCTGAAAGTCTTTCTATGATTAGTTCATTGTTGTAACAGAGGTAGCTTGCGACCCAGGCATAGGGTGTTTAAAGGTAATTTTAGGCTTGTGTGTTTGTAAGTGATCCATAAAGCAATGTAATATAAAAGCAAAATACTGCAGATGCTGGAAATCTGAAACAAAAACAAAAATTGCTGGAAAAACCCAGCAGGTCTGAGAGCCTCTGTGGTGAGAAAGACAGAGTTAACATTTTGAGTCCGTATGACTCTTCAGGAGTAAAGAGAAGTAAAAATATGGTGAAATATATACTGCTTAAAGGGGATGGGACAGGTGAAGCTGGATAGAGGGCCAGTGACAGATGGAGGCAAAGGAGAGATTGCAAAAGATGTCATAAACAAAAGGTCGCAGGGGTGTTGATTTTGGTGATACTGGCTAAAGGAGGTGCTAATGGTGACAGTAAGAGTAAAAAGCAGAATGAGCAAGTGACAGATGGCCCTAGTGGGGGGTAGGATGGGGGGAGGGGACGGTGTGGGAGAAAAGATCGAATTAGGTTAAAAGGTGGGGATAAAACAATGAATTGAAATAAATGTTAAAACTAATAATAATAAAAATAGGTGGGGAAAAAATATATATATAAGAACTAAAAAATAAATATTTGAAAAAAGGGGATCAAAAAGGAGTGAGGATGAAGGAGAGAGTTCATGAGCTGAAGTTGTTGAACTCAATGTTAAGTCTGGAAGGTTGTAAAGTACCTAAACAGAAGATGAGGTGCTGTTCCTCCAGTTTGCGTTGAGCTTCACTGAAACATTGCAGCAGGCCAAGGACGGACATGTGGGCATGAGAGCAGGGTGGTGTATTGAAATGGCAAGCGACAGGGAGGTCTGGGTCATGCTTGCTGACAGACCAAAGGTGTTCCGCAAAGTGGTCACCCAGTCTGCGTTTGGTCTCCCCAATGTAGAGGAGACAGCATTGGGAGCAACGAATGCAGTAGACCAAATTGAGGGAAGTGCAAGTGAAACGCTGCTTCACTTGAAAAGAGTGCTTTGGCCCTTGGACGGTGAGGAAGGGGGAAGTAAAGGGGCAGGTGTTGCACCTTCTGCGATTGCATGGGACGGTGCCGTAGGAGGGGGTTGAGGTGTTGGGGCTAATGTAGGAGGCGACCAAGGTGTCCCGGATGGAACGGTCCCTACAGAATGCCAAGGTGGGGGGTGGTGGTGGTGGTTGTGGTGGTGGTGGTGGTGAAGGGGAAATGTGTTTGATGGTGACATCATGCTGGAATTGGTGATGTACTTGTGCAGTTAAAAAATCAGCCAATGTGCTCTCCCAACAGTTGTCACATTATTTGGCATCCATCACCCTTGTGCCTGCTGACTTATATTGACTACAGGTCCAACAATGTCTCAATTATAAAGTCAAATCTCTCCATGATCTTGTCCCTCCCTATCTCTGTAACCTCTTCAGGCCCTGCAACCCTCCAATTTATCTGAGCTCCTCCAATTCTAGTCTCTTGCACACGCCTGATTTTAATTGCCCCACCATAGGTGGTCATGCCTTCAGCTGCCAAGGCCCTTATCTCTGGGATTCCCTCCCTAAACCTATCTGCCTCTCCAACTCTCACTCCTTTCTCTTCCTTTATGATGCTCCACCTCGATGGTCAAGCTTTTGGCCACCACATCTGATGGAGTGACAAATTCGTAACAATCCTTCTAAGCAGAAGGACATTTCACTATGTTTAAAGGATTGACATGAATGCAAGTTATTGTTGTTGTTCTGGTAAGTTCCTCTTCCAATGCTGAACTCAACTCGACACACCAGGAGAATCTCAGGTTTTCCCCTGCCCCACCCCCACTGTTTGACCCAAGCAGAGGCTAGGGAGTTAAAAAAAAGAGCAGCATTGGCCCCTGCTGGTTAGTGCGCACATGTGGATGTCACTCCAGAGCAGGATTTGCAGTAGGCTGTGGTGCTCTTTATGATCGATTAGGCAGGCAACACTTAGGAGGAAATGTTTGTTCACATGATGCTGTTTTAATTGGCACTATACAGACTTGCGTCAATTCTCTGGGGCCAGACAATGCCACTAGCCACACTACAACCCATGCAGGCTTCCTTATTAATATAATTGAAGAAAGTCACAAAGGCTATGCTGTCTGGCTTTGGAAAATTGACATGGTTTGTGTACCGCAGCTTGAAGCAGCATTAGGCAAACAAATCTTTCCCCCTTCCTGTCTAGCTAGTGACTAGCTGCCTGAATGAGGTACCAAAAGTTGATCAGCACATCAGCCTGCACCTCTAAATAGAATAGGTAGGCAGAAAATTGGTGAGGTGCTAAAATAAAATGTCACATTGCTGCGGGTGAATGGTCACTTGCACACCTAAGGGGTTTTGTACAGCACTGTGTCAAAGAAACATTGGCCTAGAATTTCAATTGCACCCAAAAACACGCATGTTACTACGCAGATCCAGGGACCAAGCCAGGTCATGAATAAAATGTTTCAGTTGTATTTATTACTGGTTGCATCCCTGTTAGGGGTGAGGGCAGGCCTAGGATTTGGGTGCCTCTGATGCCATTTAAAGGCAGCCAGTGTCTTTTAAAGCAAAGATGCAATTTGGCTACAGACAAGATTGGGTCTCGAAAAATGGCTGTGGAATCAGGGAGGCCACCCAGTTTCTCTGATTGTACATTGGAGGCTGTGGTCCTGTGGCAAGCAGGAAAAGAGAGTTCCCATTCCTCCCAATGGCACAAGGCAATACCTCCACCGCTATTGAAGAGGTGCTGAGGCGGTCAATGTTAGAAACTTAACTTCCAGCAATTAGCTGCAATGCCTGTCTCTCTCTTTCATTTCAGGTACAGAAAATCTAAAAATGTCTCACCTGTCTCATTGCAGATGACACAAAAATTGGTGGGGTGGTAAATAGTGAGGAGGATTAGATTACAGGAGGATATAGATGGGTTGGTCAGATGGGCTGATCAGTGGAAAATGGAATTTAATCCGGATAAGTGTGAGATGATGCACTTGGGCAGGACAAATAAGGCACAGGAATACATGATGAATGGTAGGACCCTGGGAAGTACTGAGGATCAGAGGGACCTTGGTGCACATGTGCACCAGTCCCTTAACGTAGCGGAACAGGTAGATAAGGTGGTTAAGAAGGCATATGGGATACTTGCCTTTATTAGCCAAGGCATAGAATATAAGAGCAGGGAGGTTATGCTGAAACTGTATAAAACGTTGGTTAGGTCACAGCTAGAGTATTGCATGCAGTTCTGGAATCTGCATTATAGGAAAGATGTGATTTCACTAGAGTGCAGAGGAGATTTACCAGGATGTTGCCTGGGCTGGAGAGTTTTAGTTATGAGGCGAGATTGGATAGACTGGGGTTATTTTCCCTAGAGCAGAGGAGATTGAGGGGGAAAATGATTGAGGTGTATTAAATGATGAGGGGCATAGATAGGGTAGACAGGAAGGAACTTTTCCCCTTGGTGGAAGGATCAATAACCAGGGGGCATAGATTTAAGATAAGGGGCAGGAGGTTTAGAGGGGATGTGACAAAGAATTTTTTCACTCAGAGGGTGGTGGGAATCTGGAACTCACTGCCTGAAAGGGTGGTAGAGGCAGAAATCCTCATAACGTTTAAGAAGTATTTGGCTATGCACTCGCGATGCCATGGCATACAAGGCTATGGGCCTAGTGCTGGAAAATGGGATTAGAATAGTTCGGTACTTGTTTGACCAGCGCAGACTTGATGGGCCAAAGGGCCTTTTTATGTGCTGTAGACCTCTATGACTATGACTGTTGGAGATGCACCATTGCTCAATTTGATCCCAGCAAGTGCCAGCTCAGAGACTGGCACCAAACATACTTTGGAGGCAAAGGTAGAGGCGAGGTCTTCATGTGGTGAATCAACAGTTAAGTGTGCAGAAGCTAAGGCAGGGGAAAGGTGCCAAATTGCTGGGTTGCATAACTGGATCACTGCAGCGGACTCTGATGCTCAATTTTAGGACCCAGGCTATTAAAGAATGCTGGTGGGCCTACACCAGGAAATGCTAGGTGCACTGGGCAGCCTGCCAGCTCTAACTTGTCTGCTGCTTTCATGCAGAGCATGGATGTTATTCTGTTCAGCAGGGACCAAGTGACCAACTCCATGAACACAACCATGATGTCCACCATGTTGGAGTCTCTTCTGGAAGCTCTGACAGACTTCATGGCTCCTCATACTGCTGCCACTAAAAATGAAATCAGAGGGTTTCATACTCCTTGCCAGTTCTGATTAAGTTTTAATCTTGAAGGCACAGTATTGTTTGAAATTTTGCTGAAATATTGAACTCAAAGCAGGGCTAAACATGGTGGATGAACACATTTTGAGAGCCAGTCTCTCCCCCTTTGACCTCTGGTTGAAAACTACCACAATTAATTAGTCCATTACAGACAGGAATATTTACTTAAGAGTTCACTGCTAACGCCTATATCTACATCAGCCCCACAAGACACTATGCAGTGCATTTACAATGAACACTTTCACATGTGAGCATTATTGAAAAGAGAGAAATGTTTTTGAAGCTTTCGTCTTGCACACATCAGGACAAACACAAGAATGCAAAATTTCAAATGATCACAACAGTTTATCCTGTGGGAGAAAAGGGTGCTGATTGGTTGGCAAGTCAACACTGATTGGCTGAGGCGTTGCCATTGAGAAAACAACAGGGAATTATAGGTTCCTGAATCTCCCAGGTAACTCAAAAAAGGCACAAGGCTTGACCATATTCCTTTTGTTTGCAGAGAATTGGTTCCTGTGTATGAATGCATGTCGCTTCTAGCAAGCATAAATGAGCCATCTTACAAGCTCAACTGATTGTCTTAAATTGGTTGTTAGTGTAGCTATAGTGCATAGCTAATTAGCTTGTAATGTTGCTCGAAGAGATGAATAAAGAGATCGAGAGGTACAGATCACTAAAGTGACAAAGGTTTATAAAGCCAATAACAAAAAGTAAAACAAGCCCTGGAGTTCACTTCTAAAGGTATAGAACTGAAGAACAGAGAAGTTATGTTAAACTTGTATCAAACGTTAGTTAGGCCACACTTGGAGTATTGCGCACAGTTCTGGTCCCCGGATATAGAGGCATTGATGAAGGGGTAAAAAAGATCCACAATGATGATACCAAAATTGAGAGGATTAACTTATCAGGAAGAACTGAAAAGACTGGGTTCTTTTCCCCAGAAAAGGGAAAGCTGAGGGGTGAACTTCAGAGGTCTTGAGATAATGGATTTGAAGGATAGATGCCAAGAAAATGTTTCAACTTGTGGGGGTGACCAAAACTGGAGGCCATCAATATAAGACAATCATAATAAATCCAATAGAGACTTCAAGAGAATCTTGTTACCCATAGAGTACCCATAAGCATGCAGACCACACTACCACAAGGAATTGTTGAGGTGAATAGCATTGATGCATTTAAGGGAAAGCCAGATAAATCCATGAAGGGGGAAGAAAGGAATAGAAGGATATGTTGTCAAGAGTGAGATGAAGTAGAATGGGAGGAGGCTCTTGTGAAGCATAAGCGCTGTGGAATGGCCTCTTGCTGTGCTGTATGTTTAAGGAGGGGGAGGCAGAGATTCAGAAGAGAAGGAAGGATTGTGAAATAAATGGCTTCCAGGGGAGAGGAAGGAACCAAAAGGCAGAGAGCACAGGACCATGTGAAGGGCAAAGAATGAAAATTAGGATGAGTGTGAATGAGAGAAGCCTGGTATCAAAGAGACCGAGAAACCAAGAGTGGAGACAAGTGGAAGAGGAGGAAGGAGCTGACACATGTCATGTGGTACACGAGGAAGAAAAGGAAGGGTGCTGGGATGATGGCACAGGCCTGAGAAGGCGTCACAGGATTCTGAAAAGAGGAAGGAAAATCACCTCATGAATGACTGCATAGAAAGTGTACAGCTAATCCTCGTCTTCAATCACCAAGAATCTTTAAAGTGCAGCCATTTGGGTTTGTGGGTTGCTATACTCAAGAGTCTTTATGTATGAAAGAGTTAATGAATGAAGAACAGGCTCATCATTACGATACTAATTACAGAGAGAGCGCCCGACTGTGGAAGCCTAATTAAAATCCTTAGATGGGTTGGGATGAAGAAGAATGTGGAAAACCAATAAACCAATAGTGTCGGTGGATCCAAAAGGCAGTGGATTTGGGTCAGTCTGTGTGGTAATAAGCTGCCTGTGAAGGCACTTTTCTGCTGTCTAAACTAATTTTACTTGCAGTAAAAATGATTAGAACATACTGAGGTCAAACACCTAAGTAATGCCATGTGTGTGTGTTGAATATCGGCAGTCAGACAGCTCTGCTATTCCAAGTAACAGGTGTGACCAGCGGATTCATGCACACAGACGCTAAGGAATGGGCAGTCTTGGGAGAGAATGACCTAAAAAGCCAATGTTTTCCAGGACAATCTGAAACATCTTTCTCGGCACTTGAAGGCCCAATGTTGTCACGATGAATTGTACGATCACAAAAGAGCTCCTCAAACCTCATCTCAAGCCATTAAATCACAAATGTTTGAATGTACGCTAAGACAGCTTTATGGAAAATTGTGGCTAGATAGGATTAGAGGGGGACAAAAACTTAATTTCAAAACAACCATTTGAAGGAGAGAGCAGGATGATTTCAGGCCCCGCCAGTGTGAGTATTGGATTGGAACATAAGACAATGTAAACCCTGAATGTGCATAGCCCAAGACTGTAAGTGAGCACAACACAGATCACGTGACATATTGGGGAACTGCTTGGGTTAAAGGCAGCATCTGCTCAAGTAAAGATGCATTCCTGTGCATTGGAAGGCATAAACTCACAGCCAGACAGCATAAGATCCTCAATCTAAACTGGGGGTGTGATAAGCTTGGGGGCAGACAGACAAGTTTGAGGCTTGGACCACTTTAACCCCCCAGGCCTAATCTGACCTCTGCCAGAACTCAGTGGGACCGGAGGCAGGATGCTCCCACAGGAACAGCTCCTGGCAGTCAGATAATTGTATGGGGTGAGTGGGTGGATGTGTGTGTTGGTGTGTGTGTTGGGGGCAGGGTGGGGGGGAAGGAGGAAGGTGGGATTGGCTTTGGACATGAACACAATGTGGGGTAGGGGAAGGAAAGCTTGGATCAGTAGAGGCTTGAAACTGCTTGTTAGGCCCGAGGCCTTCCTTGCCCACAAAGAAACCTTTACAATATTTTACAGTTAACTCAAAGGGGAAACAATTGCAGGGCAATGGTAAAAGAGCAGGGTAGTGGGACTGACTGGAAAGCTCTTTCAGACGTGTTGGTACAGGTGTGACAGGCCGAATAGCATCTGGCCCTATGTGTATGATTATATGAGCTTACTTGGTTCTCTTCTGACTCTGAATTGACTTTGCAGAAGCTTTCATGGGCAAGATTGGTGCTGTGCGTGACCTCATAACTGAGGGCTAAAATTGAAATATTGGCATTACGATATTGGACCGAGATTTTTACATTTTAGTGAGGCCCTGGCCTGCCTTGGGCACCAGCCTCACATGTTGACCAAGATACACATGTAAAAATGGCATATGGTACATTGAAGAAATGGATCTGGTGAGCACAGCTTTGCCAGTATTTTAACTCTCACCCTCTTCTCATTTGGTATTCAGGTTTAAAATCAACCCTGAAGTTTCCCTGTGTCTTGCTGCAGGCTGATTACCTCACCCACAGCCTCAACTAAGGGAGAGATACCAGGCAGAGGCCAGGGAGGTCCCTGACGAAAGAGGAAGGATAAGTTGAGGGGGATCCAAGGTTGAATCACTTTGAAGCTGTCCATAAGATCATAATAATTAGGAGCAGCAGTAAGCCATTCAGCCCATCAATTCTGCTCTGCCATTCAATATCATGGCTGAACTGATTGTTCTCATGCACCTGCTGGTGACTTGTCACAAAGAGACATTTGTTACTTGCCCTTATGTCCAGGTTACAGTGCCAAGGCATGGACAGATCTTATTAGAGTGAAGTAGAGGAAACGTGATGCAAAGGTAAACCTGTTGGTTTGTAGGAACAATTCCTATTGTCGACTGATGCTCTGTAGGCACAATTCACAGACAAAAGCTTTATTTAATGCAAGTTCAGTTATGGCGCTCATCTGACATAGACCCTGAAGACACAATAGGTCAGTTTTACCTTATGACCCAATGAAAAAGTGCATTTATATAGAGCTTAATACCATTAATCCTATAGCACCTCATTGCTGATCAGCATTATCAATAGTTAAAAGGAGATTATCTGATCATTATCATGTTGCTCTTTGTGGGATCTTGCCATGCACAGATTGGCTGTTGCCTTTTCTATGTTACAATGGTGAGAAATACCTCATTGGTTGTAAAACACTTTGATCATCCTGAAGTCACGAATGGCACTACAGAAATGCAAGCTCTTTCTTTCTATGTGCACTTTTAATGATGAACATTTGTTTGAAAGGGTCATGTTCTTATTCCACTGCATCAGTGTTGGAGACTGCTCAGCTATTAAGGGAAGTGGCTGTAACACAGCTGATCATTGCGTCTTGGAGAAGACTTTAAGACTGGGTCGGAGGAGGGGAGAAGGAGAGATTGAGGGCAGCCAAATCTCTGGTCCAGCGAAAGCCTGCTTAAAATTCTTTCACTTTGCTCTGATTGAAATTCCTTGGCAGGCTCCCTGCTCCAGAGCAGCACACAAGCAGCCTGTACGTCTAGCTAGGAACGGCACAGCTGCTACAGGTCCCAAGGCCCATGCTGAAGCCAAAATGCTCTCCGTCAAAACACTGCACGAAACAAACATCCCCACAAATAACATCGGTGCCTGATTTCCAGCTGGGGAACTTTCCCCGCCAAAAATAGAGTGAATTTTTCAGGAATATCGTCTAAAAACAAAACACACAAATGTCTGGAGGAATTTAAAACTGGGCACTCTTCAATTAGTCAAGCCACTGTTGAAACTGAAGTGGCCTTGAGTTTTTAAGAGCAGTCTTTCATGGGCAAAGTCAATACCATTCAAGTCAGTGTGGAGTTCACTGAACTCACTCAATTGTTCCCCATCAGTTTTATTTTTTAATTAGCTCCTCACGGTATTGAAGTGAAACATGGTACACAAGCTCCAACATGCTAGTAACATAAAGTCTGCTCTGCTTGTTTGTCCCTGTCGCTATTCCATTAAACATTCCTGGCTTTCTCTCACCTCTTTCCTTTCACCGCACCACCCCCACCCACCCCTCCCCCACCCCTCCCTTCCTCACACAACCACAACTGGTAACAGTTGTCAATTTTTTTTTCAGCCTGCCAAGTTTGCTGTAGAAACCCATTATATCAGAAAAGGGCAAAGGTCATCCAGAGACAGGCCCTGGTGCTAGGTTGAGCAACATGGCCTGTATCTGACTTTACAGTCTGAGGTATCAACTGTCGAGCGGTAGGGGCTGGCTTCCTGCCACAAAATCCTGCAAAAGCAGCACCGACAGGCAGCACAGATGATTTGGGCAAGGGTTGCACGCAGATCAGGAGGAATGCTGTGAGGGAGAGGGGGAGGGGAACTGAAGTGGAATACCATTTCTATTTAATTCCTTTGTGTGTGGGCGAATTTGGTGTTGAACAGGGTATGGGATGTCATTGCGGGGAATGGGATCATTCGTAGACTTGTTGCCACCTACTGCGTACAATATAAGCTCCCCAAGTTACTTGTAGCAAAGTTCCCTCTACACTCCTAGTTTTTCTTTGAATAGTGCCACGGCTCATTCACCTGAGCAGTTGATAGGGCCTCAGATTTAATGTCTCATCCTCAAGACGGCAGCTACAGCAATTCAGCACTCTCTCAGTCCTGCATTATGGGTTCAAGGGTGGGATATTCTGGCGTCATGGTGGGCGGGAGCAGAAAATATCGTGAGATTGGAAAAATCAGTTCACCGCCATTGTAAAAGCAGCCTGGGATCGTCTCGTCCACTCCAGCCGTCAATGGCGGGCCGCGTTTCCCGCCATGGCACGCTAGGAACGTCATCTTAATACGTTTGCGTCTCATATCAGGGCTGCTCGCTGGAATCATCTCCCCATGCTGGATCAAGAAGGCACATCTGTGTCCAATTTCACCAATGTGTTTCACACCGGTTATATAAGCAACGTGTACCTGGCGACCTGCACTTCACTCATGACTTTGAGGCTCGTTCGCCTACTTAACATTGCCCAGCGCTTGCAGCACAACTCAGGCTCGGCGCCAGGCTTCGCAGGCAGCACTACATTGCTTTCAGGGGGCATCAGAGGCAAGTCTCTACCTACCAGACCAGCGGTAAGGCAGGAATGGCTTTTAATGTGCTGCATTTAATGGGCTGCATAAAGCGGTAAGAGTGGGGAATGTTGCACTCAGGCACTCAGGCTGATGCAGAGGTTGGGGTTTGGGGGGGGGGGGGGGGGGGGGGGGGGGGGGCAGTGGTGGGGAAGTGTCCTCAAGAGCGAGGATGGGGAGAGTGCCATAAATGAACGACATAAGCCATAAGCTGATCTTGGGCCAGAATGGGAGGATCACTGAGTGAGGAAACGCTTCAGTGTTGAGCTTGTAAAGACTGACCTTGTCCCAATCCAGTCAGGGGGAGGGCCTGTCAGTCCAGTCTTAGTTGTGCCCAGGATGTTGTGCACAGGGTGTTGGCGTAACATTACGTGCCTCAGACTAGAGGGATTTTTGGTATCATTGTGGGCCGCAGATAGCCTACATGCAAGGAAGGTATCTGCAGATAAATGTGGAGCAAAAGTATTCTGGGGGCATTGGAGGGTGTTGGACTGTGCAAGTGTCCTCAAGATGGGGAAGGGTGAGGTCCACACGGCGCAAAGGCATATCTACCTCACCATGTTCAGGAGGTAACAAATGGATACCCACCACAATCACGAAGGGATCAAGAAATACCGGGGGAGGATTGAGAGGTTCTTGGATGGAGGGAAACCTGAATGTTAAGCTCCTGCAGGACAGTGGGAGGGATTTCCACACCCATGCAGGGAAGGTCCAAGCTGTTCTGGTAGTGAGACCTCAACACCACCAGCTTTGCAACCTGTAGTGATAGCACAGCACAAAATTAAACTGAGGAGCTCTGCTGGTGAGGGCTCTGAGGGCTGATTGGAGGGCAGGTACATGCACTCAGCGGGGGCCGATTAAAGGGGCACCCAACTGAACTGTCCATGCTCAAATGAGGAGAGATGCACAGCTGAGACATGTTAGGAGCTTTTTAATGACAATGCAGGGAATCAGGAAAGTGAAGCTATGATGTGTTTTAATGTGAGACTAACCTTGCAAAGTGGCACTAATCGATCTGCTTGTATTAGCCCCTTGTTCAGAGCATGGCAATTCCCCAGAACAGCAAACAACTCCAGAGCAATTGGTTGACTGGACTAACTTCAGATGCATGCTACAATCGTGGCGCTGGCAGCTTCACAGAAGAGAAGCCTCAGGCCCCCCTCAAACAATCTCAGGTTCCTGACTAAACATTTTCCCTCACGTGTATTCCAAAGAGTGTGGTGTTAGAGTGCAGTGAATGAGGATCTAAGTGCCTGGGCTGAAAGCAGCACAACGAAGCGCCTGGCCAAAGCAATGTCATAGCAGCCGGGCAGGTAAAGTGGGGTGGGGGGAGAAGGCACACCTTGAAACGAACCCTGCGCTGGACTTTTGGGGCGATTAGTTTCCAACACTGGAACAAAGCTCTTGAACCCACATTCACTGACAAGTCATTGACAAAAAGAGGACGTTTGCAGACTGATGCCGACTCATGACTGTTTCTCATTGATGCTGCAGAGAGAGACCATCAGGAAGATGGAGCCTGGATTTATTGCTGTCTGCATAATCGCATACAGGCAGAAAAGGAGGAGAAGATTGTGACAGAGATTCCAAGCTCGCCAAAGGGAGGAGTTAAACCCTCAAGACCAAGGGGCAGCAGGGCCCTCTCCGGATGCATAGGTGCCTTGCAAGACTGAGGGTCTACAGAACTTGCATGTCTCATCTGCAGATGAGCAACAGACAGTGTCGCCGACACTGCCCGCCACATTTCCAGGGCTCTGGTGACTCAAATTGCCACATTCTCCAGGAATTGGCACCAAGGGGACTGGGAGGGCATCCATTACCAGTGGCTGTGAAAGTAACCCCCGCACTCAATTTCTACATGAGTGGCTCCTTCTAGGGCTCTATTGGGACCTCTGCAGGATCTCTCAAGCTCCCAGGCACAAATACATACATGAGGCAACAGATGCCCTTCTTGGCAAGGCCCACATTTGCTTCAGCTTCGACAAAGACCAAACAAGCCAAGACACCAGAGCCCTGGGCTTTGCAGCGATTTCCAGATTCCCACAGGTGCAGGGTGTCATCGACTGCACTCATGTGGCTATAAAAACTCCCTGGCAGCAGGCACTCCAATACATAAACAGGAAAGGCTACCGCTTACTCAATGTACAGCTGGTCTGCGACCATAAAAAACTTATCATGCAGGTTTGTGCAGACACCCAGGAAGCATCCATGGCTCATACATCTTAAGTAGATCACAAGTCGCAGACATCTTCGAGGGACCATACAGGATCCAGGATTGGGCCCTTGGTGACAAGGGGCACCCACAAAGGATGTGGCTGACAATGCCTGTGCGGCGGCCACAGAATCCTGCAGAGTGAAATTACAACGAAGTTTATGCTGCTAGCCAAGCATTGGTGGAGCAGATCATAGGCAACTTAAAGATATGATTCTGATGCCTGGACAGATCTGGTAGAACGCTCCAGTACACTCTCCAGAGGGTTCATGGATCATTGTGGCTTGCTGTGCCCTGCATAACCTGGTGCTGCAAAGAGGGGAAGACTTGCCAGATGCCGACATGGAGGAACTGCACATCTCCAATGAGGAGGACCTTGAGGGTGAAGAGGGCGTTGAGTTCGAGAAAGCTGAAGCCGCAGAGAAAGAGGCCATAGCACAGGGCAAATGAGGCAGGCAGGTATGAAGACCAATAGCCACCAGATTCCATGAGGAGGATGACATGTTACAGTGAGTACCCTCTTGGACAAGTGCCTCCAGCATGGGCTGACATTAACGCCAGGGTTGCTATTCCTCTCATTTCAACCATGCACTTCGATATGAGAGCGAATAGTTACACTTCAGGCTCACATTGTCCTGATCCTTTGAAGGGTGATGAGCCCTCAGCAGCATGTGTCCATGCTGAGATACGGTGCTAACTCGAGGAGCGAGTCTTGTTGTCTCTTCAGGTGCATCTCCAACATCCCAGTCACAATGGAAGCCTACAAGAGACAGGAGCTGTTCCACTATCCTCAGTGGGCTCCTAGCTGTATGCTTTCAATTTGACAGAGCTCCTCAAGGAGATCTATCTCCAGCAATGGGACAATGCATTCTGTGTAACCTCAATAGTGAAACTGATCGGTGACTCTTAGGCCAAGTTAGCCGAGAACGTTTCGCAAATGTGCATCGAATCAGAAATGGCTCAATCCTCTGTGTCACCTTCTTCTCTGTCACATTAACACCCAGCATTCTCAGTTAGGGCTGCTAACCTGCTTTTATCCTTACCTTACTAAGCATGTGGACCACCTGAGGATGACAGCATTCAACCACTTGCATGTCAAACATTAAAATGCCACGTCTTTAAGACACACGTTGTGCCCTCATGGCCAGCCCTGACCCTTGTGAACTCCAAAATTCTCAGACACCATGAGGCCTTTAGGTGACAAGTCACTGCTAATAAAGAGCAGACTTCAGCTTCAGTACATCCTCGCTCTATCCCATTACCCCCTCAAAATTGTCTAAAGCTACAATGTGAGCTTCCAGAGCACACTCAAAGGCTCTCTCGACTGGCAAATATTACCATTAGGATCACACGTCGCAGCGAGTGCTTAGGTGGTGGGACAGACAGCGCTGCATCCCAACATTGTGATGGGAGCCTTGTGGCCGCAATACAGACAATTACAGGTTGAGAAACACTCAAGGTTCAAGTGCCAGGGCAATAATGTGGCTGAGAGGAGCAGAGCTTCAGCACCTTAAGGTGGCAAGGTGCTCCCACTTATTGGTGAGCTTAGCAGGTGTACACTCAGAAATTCAGATACACAGGAGCACACACAAGCTCTGAGTGTGGGCTCATAGCATGAAAACCCTGCCAAGAGACAGAGACCACATGGAGCTGCATGATATATTACCCTTCTTCATGCATAGAAATATCTCTCCTTGTACACTAGACCTTCACCTTTCAAAAATTCACTTGAGATAGAACACCTCTGCCTCAATCTTACACAGCCAAAAATAAGCATGACATGACCCTGTAAAGCATGGTTCCATCCACTAGCACAGTTAACATTAAGATAGAGGCAACACTGATGTCAAGAATGATCTGATAAAGGGGCACACACTGTGGTGATATGGAAGCACACTACATAGAGGAGAGGCCCGTGGTAGCGACATCTGGGATAAGTAAGGGGAGGGACCATGGTGTCACATCTGATTGACAGCAACACAGATCATCATAAAAAGGAGGCATACACAAGAGGAGGTGTGAAATGGGTGCAATTTTATTTACATTTGTGAACATTATATACATGTTGTGACCACCTGTGCCACTGTTGTGCTCCTAAATCTTTTTTAACTTTCCTAACCCTACCACTACTTCTAGGTGCTTCCCTGACATCCAAAGTGGCAGTGGAGGCAGTCTGCTGACTGCTATGCCCTGTTGTCTGTGATGACTTTGACAGGCGTTCTCTGGGTGTCCAGCTTTAGGTCAGGTTGGCCCTCCTCGGCCTGTGGAGCTGGGAGGTGATGGGGTCACAGGAAGAGGGGATTGGGGTTGGCTGGACACCTGGGACCTGGAGTCACCTGGGTGGATGGCCCCTGGGTGTCCATCTGCTGACCCTCCTCCCTATAATGCCTGAGGGCCCCTGGCTGACTTCTTGAGGAGAAGAGGCAGCTGGAGTGAGATCAAGGTGCCTAGCCCCCCTTCTTGCATAGCCACTGATGGATGCCACCAATGGCTACAGTGATGGAGTGCAGCTCCTACACCAGTGCAGGACCAGTATCCTGGACCAAGGTCTCCATGGCGGCTGCCATCCTGCCAGTCTTGACCTGATAAGTTGGCATGCTGGCACTATCACCTCAGACTGAACACAGATGGGCTCCTTCATTGTCCCTTGCAATCTGAGGAATGTTGCTGATACCTCTTCCTGATGTTTCCGTGATTGTCGCTGCAGCTCCACCAACTGGTTTAAGACCAAGTCCGGAGGCTCGTCATCTGACTCGGACTCAGCAGACTCCTGGTCTCAAACAGTCCTCCGAGTGCCGACGACTTCGGATGGTCCTGCCTCCGCCTGCTGTGGACCAGAATATGTGCTGTGCTCACCAGACTGTGACCCCATGTCTGTTATAGAACTAGGAGCCCCTGTGGTGTTTACTAGTGGAGGGTGTGGGTGAGCTGTGATCTTCTGCTGTGATGTCCACAGCATCTACATCCGAGGTGTCGTTGGAGCTTGAGCTAAGGGCTTGGCTGGTTGAGTGTCGGGTGCTTGGCTGAGGTTCCTATGAAAGAAAGTAGAGATACTTAGTGCATGGCAGATGACACTAGAATAGGACAATGCACACACTGTATGGTTGTCTGAGGGATGAGCTGATGAAGGGTCCTCATGTGGGTGTTTGTCATCGACCTCACCATCACCACAGGCACAGTCCACATCCAGCTCAATGGCTTCGTTTTTGAACTGAAAGAGGACCTTGAGTTGCAGCACTCTGCTCCCGGTCTGGGGCCTCTCCATGCAATTGTGCGCAAGCTTATCCTTCATAAAGACAGGCAGAATGGGAGCAAGACGCATGCCAGGACAGATGATAAGGATGCCTGGCATGTGTGGGTGGTGAGGGGAGCCTTGGGCAAGATGAGAAGGCGATCTCCAGAGGTTTCGGGCTTGTGAGCGTGTGAGTTGAGAGTAATGAGATGGTTGACTTACCCTGGTGGCATGGATGAGATCATTCATCTTCTTTCTGCACTGGGTGCCTGACCTCTTCTGTGTAGCGTTGGTATTGACCTCCCCTGTCACCACCTCCCAAGTCGGATTGGATTGGTGAGCTTGCTGGGCCTCCAATGGCCAGAATGGGGGTAAAGGCAGGTCTCAACTGTGTCCAAAAGGCTTGCCAGTGAGGCATTACTAAATTTGAGGCCTGCGACCTTCGGAGCTTTCAGGCCTATGTCTTCAGTGGAGCAGACTTGGTTGAAGGCATTGGGAACGCTATGCTCAGCTGTAATTTAAACATGGTGCCCAGAGTGAGGGAGCAGTGAACTCACAGCGGGGCGGGCGAATCAGAGGATGCCTTCCAGCAATCTGGCATGTTTCCCATGCATTCATATTTAATGAGGAGGGAAGCGGACAATATGGCGCAAAAACCCGCCATTGCGGCCGGCAGATAAAACGCCGGTTTTCACACCTGTCACTGCACTTAGTGCACTGAGGGGAAAATCCTGCCCCAAGTCACTGGAGAGGAGACTTTAACCCATAAACTTCTGATTCAGTGATGGTGCTCTCTACTGAGTACACATCTTCAGCCAACCCGATCATACCTTCTTCTCCTTATTGTAAAGATGTCGTTCTGTACAAGAGGAGCTCAAATGCCATTTGCTGTTTAATATGCTTTAAATGTTTCTCTGAGGAATATGCAGATTTCCCGCTGAAGGTCGGGAGAGCATCCCAGAATTTCAAGGCCTTTGGATCTAAGTAAATCAGTATTGCAGAGTTCAAGATGCTCCACTTCATTAAAATAACTTTTTAAAAAATGTTATTCAATCTTACCATGTCTTAATCCTTCTGCATAACCGTTGTGACAAGTAATTATACTCAATATTTTGCCTTCAAATTCATTTAAATAATGATTATGCTGGATATACTCTTGTCAATGAATTTTATAGTTTCACTGAAGTTTTATGAGGTGTTAGGCCTGTCCTATTTTATGGATCATTCACAGAGGAGATAAAAAGCACAGTTCATATGCATTGAACACTAGCAGCCTAGAGAGTGGGTTACAGTTAAGACTCATATCTCCCCTTCAATGTCCTCCTGAAAGCGAACATGTCTCCTCCCCTCCCCCATTATACAAATGCCTTTAGAATAGGCTAGGAGCACATGTGTATTTTGGAACAAAACCCAAGGCCCTCCTGCAGCAGTTTCTGCAAGCACCAACCATGTGCTCCCTCTAGCTCATTTTAAACCATAACCACACGGCCAAAGGAAGCCCAACTGCTACTAAGAGCTACTAGCTGCTTTCCTTTGCTTGGAAGATGATTTTTTTTACACATTTTTACATCATTTATATCAAGAAAGACTTGAAAGATTTGATGCCGTTAAATACACTTTAGCTGTTTCTCCTGTAGCAAAAAACGATTTCTACAGTGCCTTTCACAACTTGAGAATGTTCCAAAGAACTTTACAGCAACCGAGTACTTCTGAAGTATAGTCACTGTTGTATTACAGTAAACGTGGCAGCTAATTTGCACACAGCAAGGTCACATGAACAATAATATGATGGTCAAGTGCTAGAAATGGGCTTATCCTGTTTCTCAAGCATAGGGAATATAATTCGCGACCTGCACATGTCAGCTCTGTTGGAGGTGAGCAGTCTGTAAATTTGGTGCTGACACCTCATTACCATGATTGTAGTATAGGGTCAAGCATCCAACTGCTTCTGCACTCAGCAGGAGCCCGACTAATGTGGGCATGTGCTGCAGCCAGGCTTCTATCCTTAGCGGCAGTCTGTCCTTCTTAAAGGAAAACTGCACTGAATAATATTGCTGCAATTTAAAACATAGAAAATGGAACATCAGAACAGAGCAAGGATCCAGGGTGACAGATGTTGCTCTGGTGACACTAGTGGTGCAAGTGGTAAGGAGGGGAGCACCGTGTCTCCGTGGGGCAAATAGGTTGTCAACAAGGACCACCGTCTCAAGGGTGTTGGAGCAGGTGGCCAGGAAAGTCACTTCCTGGAGACTGGCCTCAAGGAACTGGCATCAGTGCCACAAGAAATCTAATGACCTCACATGGGTGGTCAAGGTCAGTGAATTTATCTTCACATGGCATCTTCTACCCACCACACCACCAACCTCTCACACTGCTCAATGCACCACCCCCTGAAAACTCACCCAGCAGCACTCCCAGATGTTCAGGACGCATATCTAATACTTAAATACGTCACCTTATCCTTATACTCCTACCTCCAGTGGGTATCTCCAGTCTCATGCCCACTATTCGATACCTTCAGCCATTGAACTATGGCAGGCATATCATCCAAACCCTGTATTACACAATCACTGATGTTTGCCCTCTTGCAGGGCAAGGTGTTACACAGTAGAAAGGAGCAGATTAGAACCAGTGGGAGAAAAGCTGCTTGAATCTCTTGAACCATATGAAGAAGACAGTAACTCCCATCATGGGGCTATCTGTGACAGAGCCCATTTCATTCATCATTGCTGAGAATCTTAAGGATGACTGTATGTTCCTGTCTTATGTCACTTCTCCCGTCCTTGCACATCCTCATCCTGCTATCTGGCATGATGTGCAAGCTCCAGATGTTGTGACCATGGAGTTCTTGCTTTCCCCTCTGATTTTCTGCTTTCAGACGCCCAAGAACTGCCACCAACTCCAGCCACAGTAGCCTAAAGAAGTGAGCAATAGCACAGCACTGAAGAAGCAGCCTTGCCACTTGATCTGACAATTGCAGCACTTCAGAAACTGACACTCCACATACCTTGGAGACTACCGTAGGGCTGAGATCAACATGCGGTGAGTCGCCAGGCACAAGAGGGCTGCAGCCAGGCCAGGGCAAAGGATGGTTGGTGTGCCAGAGGACAGTAGAAGATGAGTTCCGCTGCAAAAAACTCAGATGATGCTTTCACTGCAACAGCATACAGGAGAACGCTGATCTGGATGTACACTGAGATGCTGGATGCATTGGCTGGCCTGCCAGACAGTCTCCTGTCATTGTCAAAGGGCTTGGAGTCTGGCTCCGCCTTGGCAAAGGGCAGCGTGCAGAGTTTGCCCTCTCTGCAGCATCTGCTCCATCTACCTGTTGTGCTGCAGACTTGGAGGCTCTGAAACCATAGCTCCCAAACCTGCTGCAGCCTTTGTGCAACAGGTCACCAAATCCTTTCCCCTCCCTATGAGGTTGCAATAAGACTTGCTGCCAAGCCCAGGAATACCCCATGACATTTCCAAGACATTTCACCATACTTCCAGACGCTTCGCAATAGTAGCGTGATCATAATATGATTGAGTTCAAAGTATGTTTGAAACGAAGAAACGTGAAGTCGCTGCTTACCATCTAGGTAAGGCTGACTTCAACGGCATGAGACAGAGACTGTGCACTATAAACTAGAAAAATCTGTTTGTGGTTAAAACAATCAATGGGAGGTGTACAATAAGTAATTAAATATGATACAGAATCAGTTTGTATCCTGAAGGAACAAGTGCTCCACTTGCCAAAAGAAGATAACCATAGACAACCAAAGAAGGAGACAAAGAAAAAGCATACAAAAATGAAGAATAAAAAAACACAGGTTCTGACAAATGGGAATGAGAAAGATAATAGCAAAGGGTGACAAAACAGATAATAAGAGTTACAAAAAGGGACCATGAAGAGGAACTTGCAAGGGATATCAAAATCTACCCAAAAGATAGTTGTCATAATAGAAAAATGAGGGAGGCTAGCGTAGGCCCTTGAAGACTGCTAATGTTGATAATGTCAATGAAAATAAGGAAATGATTTACAGTAGAGGAAGAGGTCAACATGCTGAACATCTTGAGGAAACTAGTAATGAAACAGGGACAGGGACTCATCAAAATTAACCCAAGCAGAATAAAGGAATGGAAGAAAATAAGGGCACAAAAGCAGTCTTCCCAAACTTTTTCCCGATGTGACTCCATTTTAATGCCTCAGACTTTGTGTGACCCCTGGGGTTGGGGGCTGTTTTAGCTCCTGAGCGATGAGGGTGGGGGGGTTAGGGGTGAGAAGGTAGCCCCTGAGTGGAGGGAATAAGTTCAGGATGATGAGAATTGTGCAAACTGCAGGGTTTTCTTTGAAAAAAACAAACACCTACCTTTCCACTTTTTTTGCAGCAGCAGCAATCAGGCCTCAAAAGGTTTGTCCATTGGGCCATACCTTCCAGTAGAGTAAAACACGTGGATTTAAAGGGGCAGTTACTCACATTCTTCCTCAGAGCTCGTGACCCCAAAATCCTGTATGGGGTTGCGATCCACAATTTGGAAAGCCCTGCACTAAAGAGTGACAAATCCACAGGACTAGATGGCTTTCTTCCTGGGTTTTAAAGGAAGTAGGCAAGGACATTGCAGATGCCCCTAACTATAATCTTCCAAAATTCTCTCAATTTGAGAGCATCCCTTTAGATTGGAAAATTGCACACGTCATTGTGCTATTAAAGAAAGGTGAAAGGGGGAAAACAGGGAACTATTGACCAGTTAGCCTAACATCCAATGCTAGGAAATTGCTGGAACCTATAAGTAACGTTCATGTAACTGATCACCTTTAACATTTTCAGGTGATTAGGGAGACAGCATGGATTTGTAAAGGGTAGGTCATACCTGAAGAACCTGATTGAATTTTTTAAGAGGTGACTAAAGTAGTGGACATGATAATGTCTATGTGTGCCTCTTATATGGATTTCCAAAGGGCAGTCTTATAAAAGTATTTTATGAGACACTGTTAGCTAAAGTTAAAGCTCTTGGAATTGAAGGCAAATTCTTAATCTGGTTAGGAAGTAGGCTGAGCAGCAGGAGACAGAGAGTAGAAATAATGGGCAGCTACCTTAGCTGGCAGTATGTGACCAGTGGCATCCTGCCAGGATTTGTGTTGGGGCCTCAACTATTCGCTCTATTTATTAATAACTTTGTTGATGGAATAGAATGCCATATAGCCAAATTTGCCAATGGTACCAAGAGAATTGTAAGCAGTGTAGATGAGAGCATAAATTTACAAAAAGATTTTGACAAATTAGGTGAATGGGTAAAACTGTGGCAAATGGGTGTCAATATAGACATTGAACAATGGGTGATATAGTCGTATTAGAGTTTGTTTGACTTCTTTCTTACTTAGAAATATTTCAAACTCTTCTGACATAAACTGTAGGCCATTATCTGACACCAACACCTCTGGCAACCCATAAATTGCAAACCAACTTCTCAAAACCTCAATAGTTTTGGCAGTTGTGCTATTGGGCATAGACTCAACATATTCACCTGCTATAGCTATCGCTCAAAACAATGTACTCTTTCTCCTCCACTTTAAACAAATCGACATGTACTCATTCCCACAGTTTTCTTGTGTTTAAACATGGAATGAAAGTAATCTTGGTTGGATCATCTCTCAGCCTGAGATTCACTTCATAATTTTTTTACCAACTCTTCTATCTACCTTCTTAATTGTCCCTGTTCTTTCTAATTTACCCAGCTCTTTTCTGACTGCTTCAAACTGTGCATTAGGCATTGGCCTAGCCTTGCAAAACGTTGGCTGTACATTGTGCTTATCCTGATTTCAGACTCGTGATGCCTAATTTTATCAAATGGTGCTCCTTGCTCTAAGATCACATTGTGTTCTCTTAGCACTTCCTCTCTTCCTGCCACTTTCAAGGCCGTGGCTCATCACAGGCCTCCTTCCATGTCAACTTATTACCTTTGCTCAAAAGCTTAGCCTGGATTTTATTGTTCTTAAGGCCTCCTACGAACACATCTATATCGTTGATTTCTGAGTTTGCACCACACCCACACTGACGAGAGAGTTTCTTTAATTCGAGAATGTAATCTGCACCAGTTTCACTTGGCAACTGCTTTCTTTCAGAGAGTACAACTCCCAGAGTAATTTCATTCTTTGTTGTGCCATAATATAAATCCAGAATCTCATTAATTTTAGAATAGTCCACAGTACTGGGATCCCATGGGCAACATTGGTTAGACACCACCTCAAAAGCATCTGGCCCCATCATGGTGAGGAAAACATTTACTTTATCCTCATCTCCTATTTCATTAGCTTTCAGCCAAATGTGTAACCTTCACTTGTAAATACTCTAGTCCTCTTTATCAAGGTTGAATTCCCCCATTATTCTCAAGCATGCCTGCAGTGCCAATTTTTTCAATCATGTACCATGCTGATGCACTGTGCATACAGAACAAATTTCAAATCACTCAAACTTCCTCAAAATCAACTTTAGGAGTTCCAAAAATGTGACATTTTTCAGCCCTTAATTGCTCAAATGAAAAGTAAGAGAAGATCCCATCCTATCCTCATCGTCATCTTTCCGTTGTGTTTTGCACTGAGTAGGACCAATGCAAACTCAACTGCAGGCAATCATTATTGTACTAGCTTTATTTACATCTCCCCAACAGACAGTACAGCAGCGAAGGCAGTATAATTCAGCTATTACAATATATTACAAGGCTCGAGGAGCTAAATGGCCTACTCCAGTTCCTAACTTCCTAAGTCCTTGAAAATTACTTTATCTGCAAGTTGGGAGTCTGGCTCTTTAAATAGCATTGGTGCAGGGCCCGTCATTCAGATCAACACTTTTCCTTTTCTGAGTGGCATCAAAATGTGCTCAATGGACCAGTGTGGTCCAAGGAAGTCCTGGGTCACATCAGCTGGCAGGGCTGTGTTACATCGGGATAGCACCACTTCATGTGTTTCTAGTACACAGAGGGGATGTGTGTGTGGTGGCCCTTCTGAAGAGGGCCTGCTGTGTCTCATGCATTTGGTGACATAGTGTGCACCTCCAGGAGGGTGCAACGCTCACCGAGCGCACACTCCAATGGCGCTTTGAAAAACAAATCACCTCCAATCTTGTCAGTGATGTTGATTGAGGGATATAGACTGGCCAGGACACTGGGACATACCCTTTGCTCTTTTTGAATAGGGCCATGCAATCTTTTGCGTCCACCTCTGAGAGCAGGAGGATGCATCGGTTTAATATCTAACCTCTAAGATTAGGCTTCCTTGGCACCATGGAGTGTGTGAAAACAATTAAATAAAATAAAATCACAACAAAACCTCCACAAACCCAACTCTCTTGTGTATTCTTATTGAGCTCCGTTTTCATATGTTCTACCACAATGGTTACAGAATTAGAATGTCCCTCATTGTTTCCAAAATCATTCCACATGGACCATTCGTAATGTACTTCCTTTCCCTGTGACCTTGGCCATACTAAATTTTCACCAGAAATCTCAATTTTTGACTCTTTCTTCAGTATTCTTGATTCCCAAGTGCAAGAAACCCGGATTTGTGGATTTAATGCATCCACTGTGCTGATGAGGCCACAAGAATCCATTTCTCTTTAGTGCTTCATCTCAAAGATAAAGGGAAATTGCACTGAAAAGTCTGGTCCAGTTCGTTTTAATGGTGGAGGAAACAATTGCATGCTCTAAGTTGGTGCCCAGGGCAGGGAGATCAAGATGCAGGAAAGAAGAAAAAAAATTGGGATGGATTTTGCCAATTCGTGCAGAAAGGCTGAAGCGAGCATGTTTTGATGAGAAGGCAGAATACAGACTCCTGTTTATTCAGAGAATCTCACTAACAAACCCAACTGAGCAAGGAGTGATATAAAACCACAAGTGTGGAACAAGGAAAGGTCACTCAGCCCAATAAGGCTGTTCTTTCCAAAGATCATGTATAATTTCCTAATGGACTTTGATTGCCTGAGGAAAGATTCTCCAAATTGCATGAGATAAATAAACAAACTCTAGATTACCTAGCTGAGTTTGCATTGTATGTTACACATCCTATTGCACAATCTAGTCCAATTGCCAAAGAAGTGCCTTTCATGAATTAAAGACAAAAGTGTTTTAGAACCAATGAAGTATGTTGGAAGTGTAGTCAGTGTTGTAATGTAAGTGCACAGGTTTCAGCACCTCAGGAGCTTTACAGCACTTCACACGGCATTTGATTATCTCTATATCCACTTCCTCCTATTCAACTCTCAATCCTGTTTGAACCAGACGTTCAATTTAGCCCCCTTTATTTCTTAGAGCTGTTAATTGACATACCATTAACTGCTTTAACCAGGGGCCTGTTCCACATATATTCTTAATCTCAAGATTTACTTGCAGAATGAGGATGATGTGGTAATGGTTGGAGTTGATGGCCGAATTCCTGCTGGCTGTCATTGTTTGTGCACAAAGATCTCAGTGGAATGGACTATGTATTGAATTTAAAAGGTTATGTCAGGAGAAGTCCTCAGAAATCCAGGCCGGAATTTTATGCTAACCCTGCCATCCCACCAGGAGCACTAGCAATTTGGGGTGGGGGGTTGGGTGTAGAATCACGTGTGATGATGGTGGGGGTGCATCATGTTGTCACTTCCATGATTATTTTGCTCACGGTTGGGGATGGCTCGCCTGCCCTTGAGCCAATTGAGACCATTCAGGGGCCAATTACTGGCTGCTTAAGTGACTTCTCCTGTCGCCACTTGTATTTTACCAGTGATGGGGTGGGGTGGCCACACCATGTGGCAGAACTGATAGGTAAAACTTGGCGGCCTGACTACATTCTCCTCGTGTCGGGGGGGGTGGGGGGGACATGCTCACTGGAAAGGGCACCCCCTCCTTGAACCCCCTCCCTCGATCTTCTGATCAACACTCCCCCACTGTCCTTGCCAAGGCCTGCCTGGCTGGCTTCGGCAAGGCTGCTCCACCTATCTCATACTCTGGCCTCCATGCTGCTCCGGTTTGGGGACTGACTGCAGTCCCAGCAGTGGTCACTGCTCTTGGTGGCAATGCTGGGATGCTGAGGCTGGAGGGCTGCCAGCCATTTGATTGGCTGCCAGCTCTTGGAAGCAGGACTTTCTCCCTCTTGGAGTTGGCAGCAATGACCTCGGGCAATTAACTGCCTAACAATCATTCTGATTGTGCTTTCCTGGGCTGGCAGAGGCAGGTTTACTTCGGCTTTTCAGCCAGTTGACGGGGCTACCTCCTCGGTGTAAAATTCAGTCCACTTTGTGTAAATGGGCCCAGACCCCAAACTCCACTCCCCCATCCCCATCCCCTGACATATGTACTAGCTGACACAAGCATGTGAAATTAAAAATTTACCTTTCTACTGTGGTTTAATCTTTTCGCATCCTCGTACTGATTCGCATTTATATCGAGACACCATGAACCCTGACCAGAAAGGAATTGATTGGATAATTTCCCCGTCAATCACACTGGGAGACTGCTCTGCTCGCAATTAAGAGGGCTGAGATTGTCCTCCACGCACTGCATTTTCCTGGTGAATTCTTCCTGCCTGAATGAGGAGGAATTGCTCAAGTTTCAATTATGTGTTACTTGCTGTCGTTTGTCAAGGCTTTTTTATATTAGACCTTGCAGACTGCCATCATGCACTGTTTAAATAGACTGTTGGCAATCTAAATAGACTTTGTTTGCTGCAAAGTGGACTGTTTGCTGTGAGTTCTGTAAGTCCCACCCCACCTTCAACTCAGTGGCTGCAGGTGTCACCAGATACTCTACAGCAACTGGTACCCAAGTCTCGTGGTCATTTTCAGTGCATTGTAGCACTCCAAGATGATATGTGATTTACCTGACTACAGAGCTTAGTACACCTTCTGTGCTATGCAAATTAGAGAAATATGGCATCTTCCTGGCATCGGACCCTGGCAATGTTGGATGCAAGGCCAAGAGCTAGGAGATTGAATTAAATAGGGGGAGGTGGTGGCGTAGTAGTATTGTCACTGACTAGTGTTCCAGAGACCCAGAGTAATGCTCTGGGGACCTGGGTCCAAATCCCACCACCATGGCAGATGATGGAATTTGAATCCAATAAAAATCTGGAATTAAAAGTCTAATGATGACAATGAAACCATTGTTGATTGTCATAAAAACCCATCTGGTTCATTAATGTCCTTTAAGGAAGGAAATCTGCTGTCCTTACCTGGTCTGGCCTACATGTGACTCCAGACCCATAGCAATGTGGTTGACTCTTAATTGCATTCTGGGCAATAAATGCTGGCCTAGTCAGAGATGCCCACAATGAATAAAAAAAAAGCTAACCTCCCTATAATTAATCAGATTGATTGCATTTAAACTGCACTTTTCAACACCTTGGGATGTCGCAAGGCACTTCACAGGAAATGACGTACTTTTTTGAAGGGTTGTCACTGTTGTAATTAAAGAAACTTGATAGGCAATTTGTGCACAGCAAGATTGCACAATGAGATAAATGACCAAATGCTGCATCTTTTAGTGACGGTGGAGGAACTAATGTTGGCTAGGACACCAAAGAGAATGCCTCTGTTCATGTTTGAGTTGTTCCCTGGAATCCTTTATGTTCTCGCCTGATGTCGATTGCCATCCTTCATTAAGATGTCCTGCCATAGCTTCTTTCCTCCTCTCCTTCCTCCCACTGTAAATGTCATAGACCACTGCCAATACTGTGTGGCATCTGCAACCATGAATGGGGATACGTCTTTGGGATGAGTGTAAGATCCACCAGCCCCCAAACCCAGTACCTGCAGAGCCCAAGTCTTGCTGTGATGTTACAGGCACAATGTGTGTGCTTTCCATTTGTGTCCAGTGCACACTATTACCTTGCAGTGCTTGGTGCATTTAAGCTCCATCACTGTGCCAAAAGTTATAATGTACACACTGTTGGTCACAATGTTTCCTGTAAAGTTTTGTTGTTGTAGGTGGCCAGTTTTTTCAATAAGTGGTACGCCTCAGAATCCTCTGCCCTCTCTGGTGGTGAGCTTGGAGATGGAAAGGACGTTTACGTAGTTGGGGTGTTGGCGTACCTGAGCCCTGCCACCTTCCCACCTCCACCAGCATTAAATTCTAGGCAGGAAGGCCCATAGTTGACCTTCCCACCACACTGCCAATTGAGCCAATTTAAGTGGCCAACTAATGACCACTTAAGGGCCATATCCTGCCGTTGCTGGTATTAACCCAACTTCAGGTGGGACTGTTGCCATGCAACGTGTAGCTTAAACAGTGCGGCCAGTTTGTCAGCTCCTGGAGGCACTCAGTGCCTGATTGAGGGACTTGACATTGAGAAGGTGGTGAGGTGACCCGCGGAGAGCCACCTACCTGCCCTTTCTGCCAACCCCTCGCATCCTTATTCCCAAAACTCCCACCCCATACCACATTGCTTACCTGTGGCTTGGCTCACTCCACATCCAGGGACTCTGGTGCCTGTCCTTCTGGCAGCATCCACCACTTGCCTAGAGGTGCTGCAGAGCACAAGAGCAGTAGGCGAGACTACTCCAGGGTCTTGATTCCGGGGGCAAGCCTGGCACTGGTCTCACCGCTGCCTGATTGGTGTGTGGTTTGGTGGGCCTTCCCAAAAAGAGGCAGCATGGGTCTCTCGCCGGCTCTCCAGCCAGCAGGCGAGACCTCTGACACCTCAACAAGATTCCACCTGTTGTATTTTATTTGCCTGTCTGAGCAGGCACATTATTTAACATGAAACAAGGCCTGCCATCACCTGGGTGATGCGCCCACTTAGCAGGAACATTAGTCACAGGCTAGGAATGATCTTAGTCTATATTGTAATATAAATTACTCATAAAACGGCAATAAAAATTAAACTCCACATCTTTGATCATTGAAGAGAGCTTTTTGAAGCACAATCACAGCGCTGGGAGACAACCTGTGCTGACAGACCACTCAAACCCTTTGGGGCCCGGCTGGGAAGCGGGATAGCTGGCACAGTGGCGCAGGAAGGCATCGGGTGGTACGCCCATCATATTCCGCTGTCATGCTATTTTGCCAGCAGTGGGAAAGGTGACAGATGGCCCACCCACATGGAGCCCAATTGAGCCACATAAGTGGCTAATTAAGGGTTGGTCCTTACTCTGGCATCTGACCAAGGGCTTGTGAGCCTGCCACTACATGTGGAGGGTAACAAGTAAACCCTGGCAGCCTCCCAGCAGGCTCCTGAGATGTGGGAGCGGAGTGGGGTACCCTGTCAGGTATTCTTTGGCTCACACAGTGGGTACCACCTCCCCACCATCACGCCCCCCCCCACGGCCCCTGTGATAATGGTCGACCCTGTGCCACCAGCTATTAGCGACCACCACCTCCCTCACCAGGACCTGCCTGCCTTCCCAGCTCTGGCACCCCAAAACCCTACAGACCTGACTTTGTGGGTACACAGTCATCAATGTGCCCTCATCCACCAGGTGCAACTCCAGCAAAGGCCTCTGTGCTTGTTGACCTACATCAGGTCCCAGTCCACCACCACCTTAGATTTAAAACTTTCATCTTCCTGTTCAAATCCCTCCAATGGCATCACTCTTCCCTCTCTGAACCTCCTTCAGCCCTACAACTCTCTGAGATCTGCATTATTCCAACTCTGGATTCTTGTACATCCAAAAATTCCTACGGTTGGTAACCATGTCTTTAGTCATCTCGACCTCATGCAGTGGAATTCCTGCCCTACACTTCTATGGCTCTCCATCTCTCCCTCTCTTCTACTTTTAGACTATTAAAATTCACCTCTTTGGCTAAGCTTTTAGTCATCCTTCCTAATGTTTCCTCTTTGTCTGGCTATTGATTTTTTTTAATTCATTCAGCTCACGTGAGGTGTCCTTCTACATTACAGGTGCTACATAAGTGCAAGTTGTTAATGTTGGTTGACTGGCGCTCTCATTGGCTGTATCAGTCCTAAGCTGCAAACTAAACTCAAGCAATGTGACAGCAGCAGGCATAACTGTGCACCTGGCTGCCTGTTGAGCCTGTGAAGAAGGTGCCCTATGGCATTGCCAGGTTGGTATGCCAAGGGCTGCAGATACAGTCATTGGCACTTTGGGTGGAGTGAGGCCAATCAAACTGTGCTGACTATTGATCACCAAGACGTGCCTTTTGCCTTGCATTGATGTTGCAGGGCATATGGAATTGAACCATTCAGCATTAAGATCATACATCATTTCTGATGTATCCAGTCTGCTGTCAGAATCTCCCTTGGGGACTGGGCTAACTGTTTTCCAAAGCAAGGCATTTGCACCCCTGTTTGTGATTGAGGATACTACCAAGTGGGCACACAGTTGGTGGACTCTGGTGCTGTCTAAACTGCCTGGCACTTTTTCATTGGTTAGGAACATAGGAAATAGGAGCAGGGGTAGGCCAATGAGCCCCCTGAGCCTGCTCTGCCATTCAATAAGTTCATGGCTGATCTGATTGTAACCTCAACCCCACATTCCAGCCTACCCCCAGTAACCTTTCACCCCTTTGTTAATCAAGAATCTATCTAGCTCTGCCTCAAAAATATTCAAAGACTCTGCTTCCACCGCTTTTTGGGGAAGAGAGTTCCAAAGACTAACGACTCTTGAGAGAAAAAAAACTCTCCATGCTTGTTTTAAATGAGAGACTTCTTATTTTTAAACAGTGACCCCTAGTTCTAGATTCTCTGACAAGAGGAAACATCTTCTCCACATACACCCTGTCAAGACCCCACAGGATCTTAAAGGTTTCAATCAAGTTGTCTCTTACTTTTCTAATCTCAAGTGGTAAGGAGGCCAAAACTGTACACAATACTCCAGGTTTGGTTATTCTGCAAAAGGTTCAGATATAAAGAGATTCCCTTTGGGACAACAATATACTTACAAGAGGAGTAAAAGAGGCAGTGGAGAAAGAGAACATGGGGCAGGATTTTGCCCTTGTCGGGCAGACTCGGTGGAGTGGGTGAGGGTGGTCGGGAAGCCAACTGCTGCCCTTGATTAAGTCTGGAAGGCGATTTCACACTCGCTGGTCAATTAAGGCCCACCCAGTGTGAAACGCGAGTGGCAGGGCTGAGCACTGCCTGTGTGGGTGGGCGCGGGGTTGGGGGAGGTGGGTGGGTGAGTGCAAGTGGGAGACTCAGGGAGATGAAGCGTTTAAAAAAAATAATAAAGACATGAAAAATGTTATAAAACATATCCCCTCGTGTGACTCTGTCACATGAGCAGGGTCATGTTATTAGTTAAATTTTAAAGTTTTTATTTTATTTTTATTTGCTTTAGGAAATGTCATTCCGCCCGTGGATGAGGTTTCCTAAAAAGTGCAAAGGCCTCTTGGCCTTTTCGCCTGCCTGCCAACCGTAAATTTGCACAGGCAGCAAAAAATTAATTTAATAACCTGGTTAATGGCCTTAATAGACCTTTTAATTGTCGGCAGGTACGCTTCTGACTCTGTCGTGTGCACGCTGACCGAAATATCACACAACTGAATGCTGACGTTGGGACACTCACCCAGCGTCAACGAGGTCATTTTACGCACGAGTGCGTCGGGTGTGCGCTTGCCGAAGAAAAAATTTTGTCCGTGGTGAAAATGAAGAAAAAGTGGTCCAAAATAGCTTCAAAATCATTAAATGAATTTTCTAACTGAATAAATGAAATTATGTAATGTGGTTTTACTAGCGATCCTGGAGAGCCATTATTCATATGTGCAAATATTGCTGAATGTCACGTATGTACGAATGATAGGAAAGAGCACGTAGGACATACTCCTTGAAATGAAACTACTTTAATAAAGGTGCCACCTGTTTCAGGTGAGCAATTCTTGGCTCAGTTTCTTTGGTCAAGTTCATCTAAGTTTTGCCTACTTATTGGACAAACTCATGCAGAAGCTCTACGCCATAGTAATAGTTTCAGGAAGGTAGAAGAGGCCAGAAAGTTGTTTACAAAAATAGCATCGCTCTCCACCTCAGTTGTTTCAAATGTACATGTGCAGATCAACACAGCCCACCAGTAAAAGGAAAATGGAGTCACGTGAGAGGAAGTTGCTTAGGAATTTTGGTTAAAGAAAGAACTTGTACTAATAGCGCAGCTATCCAGCCCTTAGCCATTGTAAAGTGTTTCACAGTCACATAAATGGTCTGGGGTTTTATCGGTGGCCCTGTCCATGGGTCGAAAAGTCAAGGGGAACCCCGCAGCCATTTCTGGAAGCCCCGACCGGATTTTACATGCATCAAGCAATTAGCTCTGTTCTGTTTGGGCTCCCGTCCCTTTAAGAGACGCGATCCCGCCTCTAAGAGTTGCCAGCCAGTTGGGAACGGTGGCCACTGCTGGGACTGCACCCAGCCTGGAGAAGCATCATGTACACTGCCCTCTGACAAAGGTGAGAGGGATCAGGGTCACTGGGGCCAGTCACATAGGCCCCAGCAGAGAGGAAGGGGGCGCAGGTGGTTGGTGAGGCAGGGGTTGTCGTTGGGGTGGCTCTCAGCACCATGGAGGCCCTTGCAACTGTGGAGGTCCGCTGTGGGCCAAAGGTTGCCTGAACATACGAACATAGTTTGTCTCAGTTGGGACCCATTTCCCAAGCCTGCACAAAGGTTGCAAGGATATACCTGGCGGTCTCTCCACATGGAAGAGGGCCCGCTCGCCACTGGCAAAGTACCAGCATCAGTGGAAAGAGGAACTTAACTGGCTACTTAAGGGCCTCAAATGGTCTCTGCATGGGAGGCCATCCAGCACCCTCCACACCGCTAATAAATTGCCAGTGGTGGCAGGAAAATGAGGGGCATAACTCCAACCCCCTACCATTCCACCTGATTTTTTTGGTTCCCCGCCTCTCAGCCTACTCTCTGGAGCCCTGTACAATTCCAGCCATGGGCTTTTTCAATCTACACTATAGACCTTGGGATTGGGGATTATAGAACCATAAATCACAGGAGGAGGTTACTTGGCCCATTGTACCTGTATCAGCTCTTTGAAGGAGCTATCTAATTAGTCCCACTCCCCTCACTCTTTCTCTACAGTGTAAATTTTTCTTTTTAAAGTATATATCCAATTCCTTTCTGAACATCATTATTGAATCTGCTTCAGCCACCCTTCCAGGTAGTATATTCCAGATCATAGCAACAACTATAAATTTATATTTATATAGCACCTTTGATGTGATAAAACTGGACAAGGCACTTCACAGGAATGTTTTCAACAAAATTTGACACCAAGCCAGGTGATCAAAAGCTTGATCAAAGAGGTACGTTTTAGATAGGTTTTAAGGAGTCTTAAGGGAAAAATGAGAGGCAGAGAGAAGAGGTTTAGGAAAGGGATTTCAGAGTCCAGGGCCTAGATAGCTGAAGGCACAGCTGCCAATGTTGGAATGACAAAAAACGGGGGTGTGCAAGCGGCCAAAATTGGAGGAGCACAGTTATCTTGAAGGGTTGTCGGACTGGAGGAGATAACAGAGACAGGGAGAGGTGAGTCCTTGGAGGGATTTAAAAATAAGGATAAAAGTTTTAAAATCGAATGTTGTTTACTCAGAAGCCAATGAAGGTCAGCAGGCACAGTGGTGATGTGTGCACGGGACTTGGTGCGAATTAGGACATGATCGGGAGAATTTTAGATGACCTCAAGTACCAACTGATTACATACGAAGAGCTCTTCTCAACCTGCCCCTGGTTCTTTTATCAATTATTTTGAGGATTAACCTCACAAGTTGCTGACTCAGAATAAAAGTCTTACCACAGAGTATAACTGATGCACTAAATGAAAAAAACATTTGAATAATTGGCAAGCTACACTGTGTTTGAGTTTTCATATTTGCACATGCACAGACCCTGAGAGATATTAGAACATGTTTCAGTCTGAAACTGTCTGGGGCAAGCAACACTGTAAGCAGAAATGGAACGAGTCCCAAGGCTGCTTTCAGATTCCAAACGATAGACTGAGAAAGGATTGCCCCCAAGTCAATGCTAGACAACCCTTGGCGCTAAATTCCTGCTGAGCCTGTGAGTGGAAACTGAGCTTTATAGTTCAATCAAAAGCTTATGACAGGTAGCACTGGGATGTCACTCAAATTCAACATCCACTAACAGAAGCCAATGGGTGGAGTTTTATTTCAATGAACAGGCTAATTATGTATTGGAGTGATAGCCATCTTTTGAATTTAAATGTTGCAGCCAATTTTGCATTAATTTATGCAGAATTATGGCGTTATGCAGAGCTACATACACACGTGCCCACACATGCACATAACCACACAAACCCACACATATGTACCAATACAAACATATGCACCCATACATAAACACATAGAGGGCAAATATTTGTTCTGACATTGATTGCAGCATCTCTCAGAATGAATTCCTTTGAAGTGTAGTTATGTGTTTTTATATGGTGAAGCAGTAATTTTGAAAACAGCAAGTAATAGCTTGTGGATACAAACAGTAACAAAATGAATGACTGATTAATCTGTCTTTGGTGGTGTAGATAGAGGGAGGAATGTCAGTCAGGATACCAGGGGAAGTATCTGCTGTTTCTGAATGGTACCATGGGATCTTTAACATCCACCTGAACTTAGTGGAAACAGGCAAACAGAGGCTTAGTTTTAATGGGCAGGATTTTCTGCTCCCATCCGCCACAGGAATTGTCGTGGGCGAGACGGAAAATCTGACGGACCAGCAAAAGGTCCGTTGACTCCGGGCAGGAATTTCCATTCCTTCCGAAAATCCCGCCCAATGTCTATTTTGTAGGCCTGTGTCTGTGCTCAGTACTGCATTTAGTGTCAGCTGTGGCTGAGTTGGAAGCATTCTCACCTCTGACTCAGAGGTTTGTGGGTTCAGGTCCCACTCTAGGGACTTAAGATCCAAGTAGATGCTGACACTGAGGGAATGTTGCACTGTCAGAGGCGCTGTCTTTCGGATGAGATATTCAACCCAAGCTGTTTGCCTTCTGAAGTGAATAAAAGACTCAGTGCCACTATTTCAAAGAAGAGCAGGGGAGTTCTCCCTGGTATCCAATATTAGTCCCTCAACCAAGAGCTATCCAAAATAGGTTATCTGCTGTTTGTGGGATCTTTACGCCATGTTTCCTACATCACAACATTGACTACACTTCTAAATTACTTCATTGCCTGTTCAGCACTTGCGAGGTCCTGAGGCCGTGAAGGATGCTATAGAAATGCAAGTCTTCGAATTTTCTTTTTTATTGTCAACCCAAAAGCAGCTTTATCTGCCTCTCTGACCTGTGCTACTCCCGCCCTGAGGCATAGGTTTAAGGCCCAAGATTTCTACCAGGATGTAAATTCAAATCCTTAAATTGGACCAAAAAGGTGAAGGTCTTGAATGAGAACTGCGAAAGTAGCCTGCACTCAGCTGCCATATACACCGAGTGCTGTTAAAACCTGGACAACATGGAGGGGTCATAGGAATTTTTCAAATGAGATAGAGGGGAAAACAAGAAACCAATGAAACTTTGTCCCTCTGCCCCCCACCTCCCCCTCTTCTCTTAACAGTCAGCACATGTTGTTTTGGTCAGCTGAACTGCAGCTGACTACGAGGCTGTAACCCCAGCTCTGTGGTTTCGCTTGTGGTGTGAGGGTTGGCTGTGTTTCTTTTTGTTGCTGAGAGTTTAGGCTGGAAAGAGCAGCTTGCACGCAGGGTCTGGATTGCAGTGTTTAAGAAAAGGCTGTCCACAACATTTTTTCCATTACAACACCAGTCTGCAGATAATTTCTTTCTCTCTTGTTTTTTTTCTTCTTTTTTTCCATTGCTATTCGCCAGATCGAGGGTGGGGGAGGCTCAACAGGTTTATTTTGTTATGTGCGCAATTATACTTGCATTGTACCAGTGCAGCATCTCCAGCAATGAGGACAGCAACTTATGTCAAACTGTTTAAACAAGCATGATTCCAGCACCCGTACGTTTTCATTCATCTCCAGTAACACAAAATTACATAGCATGCATGGCAACTTGAAAATGATTTTTATATTTTTTTTTTCCTTTCAAGACTGATTTATCTTCCGTCTGAGTTTAATGTCTTTTTTCAGTGACTCGATTAAAATTTTAAGTGACCAGGCAGCCACTGGGTGGCTGAGTGACTTGGCAATAACTGGGACTGACAAGAGGGCAGAGCCTGTGTGACTGAAAAATCCCTCAGACGGACTGAGGGCTGGAGGCTCTGAGGAACATGGCAATTCCTGGAACTGAGTGGCTGCGGGTTGGAGGGTCTGAGTGACATTGCAACTCCCTTGTTCTGAGTGGGGCTTTAAGTGACGGGGAAATCCTGAGGATTGATTACCTCAAGAACTGTCAAGTTATTGGACAACTCCCCTGACTGAGTGAGGCAAGAGGCTTTGAATGGCAGGACAATTCCTCCGGACTGAGCGATGAAGCAGCGATTTAAATGAAAGTCCGTTTGGGATTAACTGAGGCTGGAGAATTCAAGTGACATAGATCAAACTCCATAATTTATTGCTACTTACAACGCAGAAGCAAAACAATGTCTTCTTGAACATCCTCTAGTGCAATTAAAATTCAAATAAACAACATTTCTTAGATTCTGTCTCACCCCCTCCTAAATTTTCCCTGCACTATCCCAAACCACAATTATTTGGAAGTTTTCCAGCAAGAGGGCTTGTTTCTCTTTCTCTAGGGTGAGTACGTATTCTTGCTCTAGACCTGCAATCACAATTTATTAAGGCTTATCAGTTGTTATGATTGATGTGATCAGTACAATCCCTAACCAGACTTGGTACCGCTACAAGACCCTGGGCCTTCAAAGCACTTTAAACAACAAATCGGGTTTGCAAATATTAGGCCTTTTAATACTCTCTGCAACAGCAATGTGTACAGCTAATGCAGCTAAGCAGTTAAAAAAGCTCTAATTCATGGACTGTGTACAATCATCCTGAAAGATGTATTTGCCTGCCTTGTAACTGAAAATATCAAGAGGAAAAATCAAGACTGTACCTCAAAACAGACTTTTTCAGAAAATCAAAGCATATGGCATGAAAGGTACGTTGGTAACTTGGGTACATAATTGGCTGAGGGATAGGAGGCAGAGATTAGTGGTGAATGGATGTTTTTCTGACTGGGGAGAAAAATACAGGCCAGTCCCCCAGGGCTTGGTATTAGGACCGGGACTTGGGCTTACGGAGTGCAAGTTTCAAAGTATATGGACAAACAAAATTTGGAAACATAGTAAATAGTGAACTTATTAGTAACAGACTTCAGGAGGGCATAGACAAACTGGTGAAGTGGGCAGGCATATGGCAGATGCAATTTGATGCAAATAAGTGTGAAGTGATGCACTTTGGGAGAAACAACAGGGAAAGGGAGTATAAATGAAATGCTACTATTTTAAGGGGCTGCAAGAATAGAGGAATTTGAGGATGTATATTCAAAAATTTTTGAAGGTGGCAAGACAAGTTGATAAGGCAACAGATGCTAGATGAATTGTTAATTTTAAATCTGAGATTGGTAGCCTTTTGTTAAACATCCTCGCTGCTCCCGCTCTCTCCAGTTCTGGCCGCATCCCTCCTGCATCTGTTCTCCCTGGTACTCGATGCTTCCCTGCCGCCGCTTACCGACCTCCTCCAAATTGTCAAATCCCTTGTTGCTTTGCTTATGCATCCTTCTGACACACCTCTCATGAGCTGCTCACTCACAGCAAGGGCTCAGGAGAGGTGTGGTCAGAAGGGTCGTGAGGGAAGCAGCAAGGGGTTCAGCAATCGCGATAAGGTTGGGAAGCAGTAGGAGGGAGTCATTAAGTACCGGGGAGTAGGAGCTGCCATACCGGGAAGTGGGAGGAGGCATTGAGTACCAGGGAGACTGGGAGAGAGGTGGCCGTACTGGGGAGAGTGGGAGGTGAGTACCAAGGAGTTGGAGGGAGATGGCCAGTACCAGGCAGAGCGAGACGAGGACTGGGAGGGAGGCAGTGAGCACTGCAGAGCAGCCGGGAGGCAGTGACATGTCAGTGAAGCATCTGGGAGAGAGACAGCAATATAACTCGCAGAACGGGAGTGAAAGTTCACAGCTGGAAGAGGTCCCGCTCACTACCCATTGATTGGCCAGCTTTAGCAAAAATCACTTGCTGATTGGCCGCAGTGATTGTCAATCCACAGCATGTGTCCCACCACCCTCCCCCACCTCATATGTACCCAAACCCAGAAGAACATGTTGCATTCTGGGTGGAGAAGGGGAAATATAGTTTATTTGAATTTTCTCTGAGAGGATGAGGCAAGGGAAGAGTTTTATTTGCCAGCTTTACTGGAGACAGGTCTGAGGCTTTGGAGCTGTTTTAATATCACTTCTTTAAACACTCACAGAACATCTTTGCTCTTTTTTTCACAGCAAAGGCCTGTACCAAATGCCATTTGCAGAAGAGAGGTCCAAACTCCTCTCACCCATTAGGTGTAGAGCTGTTTCACAATTCCGCTCCTGCAAGGTCTGGCTCTAACTTTTAGTATATTCCCCTTAGTGTCTGACGTCCTTACTAGCAGAAATAGTTTCTATCTATCCTATTAGTTCCCTTTAACGTTTTGAAAACTTTGATCACCTCACTATATAACCTTTTAAATCCCAGGGAATATGATGAAAGTTTGTGTCATATCTCCTCACAATTTAACCCTTGTATCATTCCACCCAACCTACGCTGCACTTCCTTGAAGGTCAATACAACCTTCCGAAGGTATGGTGCCCAGAACTACTCACAGTACTCCAGGTGTGTTCTAACCACTGCTTTGTATAGCTAAAGCATGACTTCTAATTTCTTCTATTCTTGTCCTCTAAATGTAAAGGCCAGCATTTCATTAGCCTTTTGATTAATGTCTGTATTTGTTCATGACATTTTAATGACCAACCTACCCGCACCCCCAAGTCTCTTTGGACCTCCCCCGTTTCTAGCTTCTCATTCACCAATTCCAAATGGAAGTTTTCAAAATTGTGAGGGGTTTCAATAGAATAAATAAGGAGAAACTATGTCTTCTGACAACTGAGTTGGCAACCGGAGGTTATAGATTTGAAATAATTAGCAAAAGAACGAGAGGGGAAATGAGAAGTTGCTTCACACACAAGGGTTGTTAAGATCTGGAAGGCATTACCTGAAAGGGTGATGGAATCAGATTCCATAGAAACTTGTGAAAGACAATTGGAAATATACTTGAAGAGTTATGCAGGGTTTTGGGGCAAAAGACTGGGTGTGGAATTAAATGGGACAGCTCTTTCAAAGAGCCAGCACAGGCATGACAGGCCAAATGGCCTCCTTCTGTGCTGTAGAAGTCTATGATTCTATGATTGTCAACAACATCCTGCCTTCATGTAGTGCCATTAACACAGAAAAAAGATAGCCACCAAATGGATGCTGAGCCAAAGTAAAAACTATTACACGGGGGTAGAGCTGTATTTCAGATGGTCTTAAAGAAGAGGTGGATGGATTTAGGGAGAAAATGCCAGAATGTGCTGCTTAGACACACCATCTGAAGACGTGCCTACCATAGTCAGGACGAAGGGAGGGGAATGCACAAGAGACCAAAGTTTGAGGAATGGAGAGGTTGTCTGACTCTAGAAAGCAGAATATGAAATGGGCCAACAACGTTTTGTTTGAGTTGAAGCAGACAAGGAGCTGGGATGTTGGGAGGCCGGCCAGAGAGCAGTGGAATTGCCGAGTCTGCAGACGATAAAGGGCATGGATGTCAACACCATGAGAATCTTTACAATGCATTGCTATTTATTTTTCAAAGTAAAATTATGTCCTTGGAAGTGCAACTTCTGATCTTCTGACTAGTTTATAAAACTATGTTAAAGTCTGCAGTTTTCATGGGAAGGAAAATGCAGCGTGTAAGCCATCAATTTTTTTTGTGGGAAGGCAGAGGGGAGGAGATGATTCATCTGTGACATCTTAAAATTACTAGTCACTCCACACAAGAAGCTCAGACTAAGTGTGGTGTGTGCAGGTGAACTGAGGTTAGAGGGCAGGGGATAAATAAACCAGGCCTGCAACATGATTCACCATTTAAAAAAAAAGTCCTATTACAAAATATTTTGGGTTGATATTGGTTATAAATTTGCATTTGCTGCCACTGCAACTGCAGGAGGCACATTCACCAGAAATGCAGTCGCAGTGCCTGTGACATCACTGCCAGCGACATCGCAGGTAGCTGCTTGCATCAAAGAGTAGGACCATCTGCAATATTAAGCAATGTAACAATATTTTAACAACATCAATAAAATGTGCTTTTTTACACCATGGTTAAGGATTACACTTTTCACAGAACATTGAACCCCAAAACACCAGTTAAAAATCCTGGGATCATGGTTGCAAGTTGCATGTCGCCCTGCTCACTGCCTCACTGGCCGCCTCATCCCCGGACCCCTCACTGCCTCCCTTTCACCCACCACCGCCCTGCTCCCTCGCTATGCACAGGCAACAAGTGGGACAGCAAGAAAAGCGGCCAAGGGTTGGCAGCAGGGCAGCAAGCAAAGAGGTGAGTGAGGTGGCGAGGAGGTGAGCAAGAGGTTGACGGGTGCACAATAATAATATCAGTGGCACTGCAAACGCACCCCACAGGCAGAGTGATTGCGGACTTCCTATTCCAGGCGCACAATGATGCCATCAGCAGCACCAACTTCCTATCCTAGTGCAGTAGCAGGAGATACAGCGTATTTATAATTAAACAGCAGAACATCCAGCAATTTGGGTAGCAGAAAAATATATATTGATATATGGAGATATTCTGTCTTGGAGAATGACAGGAGGGTTTTATGTTTAATGAGTGAGCAACTAACATTCACAAGACACAAGTATCCACACTGCAAATCATCCCAGAATTCAGATCTGGAGTCTCTACTCACTGGGATTGCCACAAGTGAGATTTGAACACTGACTTAGGGGTGGGACTGCTACCACTGAGAACAGTAGAGTCTGACAGAACATTGGAGTAGAACAGGAAGAGCAGGGAGGAAAACTAAGGCACTACAGAACCACCACTGGCAGGAGGGTGTAATTACAGCCTGATAAGGCTCCTTAGTTTTCATTACAAACATATGCATAAGAATTTATGATGGAAAAAAAGTTGATGGATGTCCTCGAATATGTCATATATATCATAAATGAAAGATGATGGATATTTTGAAGGTTGGTCCTACATTGAAATTCGGAACTCTGACTGGCTGAAAACAGGCTCTAAGATGCCAAACATTGGATGGCTCCAATAAGGATGAGTTATCTGAGTTCAACCCACAGTCCAATCTCCCTGCTGGCAAAATAACATGTCTCTGGTGCTCTCGGGGTTAAAAAAAAAATCACAAGGCTTATTCTGACTAGCAGAAAAGCAAGGGTTTCTCAGTCCCTTTATGAACTGACCAGTGAGACAAAGTCCAGATGTTCTGAGGGAGTGGGGGAAGGGGAGGGAGTACTGAAGTGGAATTATAACCAGAATCATCAGAGCTCATTACCGTGATTTATACCTCAGTTATACTGAGACTGTAATCCCAGATCAGTGGATTCAGTAGAAAAATAGTGAGGACCAACTGGAATATTGGGAAATTTTAATCAAGCTGCAAGTAGAATTTTAAAGACTACTTATAGATTCATTCCAATACCCTCATCCCACTGCCAGCAAACTCCTCCCCATGATCCCAATCCCGTTCTCACTCACCTGTGGCCTGGGTACCTCACTGATCGTGGGCCGCTGGTGGGTGCACTACCAGCAGCTACCACTGCTCCCTCAATAGTGTTGACAGCCTCTGATTGGCTGTCAGCTCCCGGGCCATGTGATTTCCGCCCTGATGCCCTTGATTCCAGGGAGGCCTGCTGCTGGCAATTAACTGCCTGACTGGCATTTAGTATAGCAGGCCTTCCCCGAAAGAGGTGTTGCAGGGGTCTCGCCATCTCTTTCACTGGTGGGCAAGACCCCCATCGCCGCAAATACATTTTCTTCTCCTCTCTCTTCTCGGCCTCAGGAAAGAAAATTGTGGTCTGCAAGTGGCCCGAGAGCTGTGTAGTGAGTGCAGCTTCCCCAGACTCAGTGTATGGATTTTCTGAGTGGCTTTGTGCCCCTCCCAACCCAGACCCCATTATAGTGGACATGCTCAATATACTTTGGATCAGTGCCCAAGTTAAACCAACCCCTTGAAGTGGATCTGTTTTAATGTTGACTTGAGCATCCTATCACAATCAGCAGATGACAGGTCATTCCAGGTTTTTCAATCCATGATATCTGGTGTACCACAGGAGTAGACTGTTTGTCAAAAGCTTCTAGTCCTTGATCTGTCTGATAAAGCACTAGACAACCACACGACATCTCATGGTCATCAGCACATAAACCATTCTGGCTGATAACAGCACTCGTCATGCAAAAATAAATGTGAATTTGAAGAGGTGTGTGTTGTCACTAATTAAGAAAGCAATAGGATTTGAGAGAGGATTGGGAAGACTAAAGACACAGCAAAAGAATTTGTTTTTCAAGGTGGCTTTTGAAGGTAGTAAAATGGAAAGTTAGTTGAAAAAGAGGGCAGAGCTAAAGTGACCAAATGATTGGCCTGAGCAGAGAGAATCGGAACCCAAGGAGTCAGACACGAGGAGTAGTCAACTTCAAGACAGGCTTTGCATTTCTAGTCATTCAATTTTGGTCCTTTTTCATAAATCTTGATAGTCACCTTATTGTAAACAAAATCTTAAATGTTTTCCCACTTCTCTCCTGAAGGCACTCCTGACTATTGTTAGATATACTTCCACAAACACCATCACTCTTACACTATCACACACTCTGCTTGGAAGGGTTTTGGACGCTGATACAATAGTAACTTTTAATAGGCAATTGGACATATACTTGTAAAGGAGAAAGTTTGCAGGGCAATGGATAGTAGTACTAATAGAACCTTTCAAAGAGCTGGCATTAACATGACAGGCCAAGTGATCTCCTCTGTATAGCATGATTCTGCCAGTGGCCATTCTGTCTGGATAAATCTAGACCTTGATAATCGAGAGCATCACATCTGTGATCAGTTTTGTTCTCAGCCATTGCACATGCGCGCACGCATACACACACACTCACATTCACACACTGAATAAGGAACAGAGGGCGCAATTGATTTTTCACATCTCTAGCCAGATCACCAAAACTGAGGTAAATCATAGGACCCAACTGCTGCTCTGGTAGAGTTCAGTTGAGTAAGTGCAGACTGGAAATTGAATCTGGACTGTCGAGTTTACTTGTCTTAATTCTTAGATGAGGCAGCACTACTACCCATCAGAACCAATTGCCTTTTAAGATACATTCTTCTCTGGAGCAGTAAGGAGCAGACTCTGAGGGACTCTGAGGTGGTAATCCTACTTCATTTTATTTTTAATCTCCACAGGGAGTGACAGGCCCTGTTGAGTTTTGTAGTTTTTGCTATATCCCTCTGGCTACTCTGATATTTATGTAGCACTCTCTGTCGCTTCGTGTGGCAGAGTTCAGCTAATAGCTATAAATGCTTCTAAAGAAAACAATCATTACCTAGCATGCTGCAGTCTCTTGTCAGAGCATCAGCTATTGCAGGTTTATTTTTGTTACGTCTAATGGGTGAGGAATTTGTAGAAATCACAAAATAAGAGCCTTCTGGTGTAGTGCACAATCCTCACATTATTGTGAACATCCCTCAAGCTTTTATGGAGAAACCAAAATACTTGTAAAGGTTTTCAACCAATTCCTTATGAGCAATGAATGACTTTAAGAGGTTGAGTGGCATGAGGGTTTGACCATGGTCCTTTCACCATTCAGGACCAAGGGGATAGATGCAAGTCTCCGCTTTTTGTAGACTGCTAGTGAGTTCTGAATAGTTTTAATCTGATTTTCAGCAGGCGCAAATATCCAACGCAAAGTTATCTGTAATTTCAGTACCAATTCGAGTGACTGACAAGCTCATTCAGTAGGTGCACAAAATGGCTCACACTCAGTTGTCTAGCCTTTAGAGGTATGATTGCAACCAACACTATGAGAAAGATGTTAATTTCGTGCAATAGATTGTGAAAGCAAGTCGGCTTTTCGTTTTATATCTCCCTTGATTTTTATTGTCATCGAAAACCCAGGATTTCAATCCGTTTTCCCTTTGAGTCAGAAACCAATTACTTCTACTTAAAAGTGCTAACCGGTTAAACTTATTAATATGAAACGCTCCCAAAGCCATGTATTTTGCTTTACCTACTGGATCTCAAGCTAAGGCAAAGTAAATCTTAAACACACAAGCCATAGCTTCTCTGTTAAACATTCCAGTCACTCAGCCAAGCTATAAATTCACATAAAAAAGATAAAATATAGAATTTCCTATGAATTGAAACTGGATGGGTCCCAGGACCCATCACAACATGTAAGAGCAAAGGCATAGGAGTGCAGATCAAAAGAGGTTATACTGTTGCTACTGGCACTGGTCAGACCCCAGTTGGAACGTTGTACGCAGTTTTGGCCACTTAATCATAGGAAGGATATTATTCCCTTCAAAGGGTCCAAAGGCAAGAGCTGAAGACGATTCCAGCTGGAAAGATTTCCTCTGCGGACTATGTGGAGTGAAATCATAAACATATTTATGAAAAGCCCAGGTGTACAAAGGGTAACCGAAAGGCTGTGGCTGCTGGGTTAATTAAAATTTTCACGGCAGAGTCAACAGATTTTTTCTATTAGTCGAGGGTATCAAGGGATTTGGATCAAAGGTGGATAAATAGAGTTGGAGGACAGAACAGCCATGAACTAACTGGCAGATCAGGCTTGAGGGGCTGAAAGGACTACTCCTGGTCCTGTGTGCAGACAGGCAGACACGAAAATTAATGCTGTTGGTCGGCGTGCCAGTTTGCCAGCACCATCCTGCCCTTGAACGATTTTCTCAAAGATCGAGGTCAGAGTTGGCAGGACTACCCACCTGCGATGACGGGTAGCCAATTAAGGAGAGTTATAGGCCTATTAAGGCCTAATGTAAGAATTTTCCAGTTGGCCTGAAGGCCCCCTGAGGTGTCGGAGGCTAGGCCAGCTACCTGGAGGCTGCCTCCTGCTAGCAGACAGGGGAGCAAGCGATCCAGGGAGGCTATGAGGCCCTACCCAGCTGCCAGGCGACTGCTGCGGCTGCTGCCCTGTGGAACGGTTTCACCTTCACTATGATGGTCCAGCTGCTGAAGGCATTTTTAAATTTGAAGTTTAAAAAGCTGCAGAGAGGGTGCCTTAAAATGCAATCAGCCCCTCTCTCTCACTCTGAACTGTAGGCTGCAGCTTCTTCTAAGCTGTAGCCTTTACAAAAAAAAAAGTACTGATTAGGCCTCAGTTAGAGAACTTTGCTCAGTTCTGGGCATCACACTTTTGGAAAGATGTCAAGGTCCTGGAAAGGGGTTTAAGAGATTTACTGGAAAGGTACAATGGATGAAAGACTTGAGTTATGTGGAGAGACTGCAGGAGCTGTGGTTGTTAGCACTAAAGCAGAGAACATTGAAGAAGATTTCATATATGTTCAAAATCATGAATGGTTCTGATCGAGTAAAAGAGAAGGATTTGTTTCCAGTGGCAGGAGAATTGGGAAGCAGAGGACACAGATTTAACATGAATGGCAAAGGAATGAGGGGGAAGTTGAGGAACTTTTTTTCTACCTGAGCTAGGGTATCAAGGGGTTTGTATCAAGGGGTGGGTAAATGGAGTTGAGGTACACATCAGCCATGATCTAACTGAATGGCAGAACGGATTCAAGGAGCTGAATGGACTTCTCCTGGTCTTATGGGCAGGCAGGTAAGCAGGAGCGAAAATTCACTCCTCTGGCCAATGTGCCAATTTGCTGGCACCATCCTATCCCTAAGCCATTTTCCTAAAGGCAGGTTAAGAGTTGTTGGGTTCAGTGCTCTTGTGATCTGGATTGCACTGCCTGAAAGGGTGGTGGGGGCAGATACAATAATCACATTTAAAAAGGATTTTGAATAAATATTTGAAAGGTTCTGTTTAACAAGGCTATGGGAAAAAAATCAGTGGATTGATTGGATTCCTTGACCAATGAGCCAGCATAAGCACAATGGGCAGAATGGCCTTCTGTACCTTTTCTGCAGGCCAAATTTTAGCTACCAAGATGGGTAGCTTGAGCCGAGAAATTCCCAACTTACCGGACCTGCCTCAGTTAAAAAGTGCCCTGATACACAAAATCTTTGCTTCATGGGGTGGGCATGGGATGGAGTCAGGCTGGCTGACCTTAGAAGCTGAGCATCAGTGGCCACAGAGAGCTCAGGTGGGCTGGTTAGAAGGCATACCTTAGTTCTCTGGGACTTTATTTCAATTTTAGGTCCTCTAGATCTTGCTGCTCTCACCTTCTCAACACCCACTACCCCCAAGGCCCCTTGTATCATTCATGCTTCATGCAAGCTCGTGCCCATTCATGCCCCCAACCACCAACCCCCCCCATGGCCCCTCATACTGTCCATGTCAAATCAATGTCAACTCATGCCCCTTCCATGTCATTTCACCCAGTATGCACTATGTGTACATAACCAATGAGCCATATAATAACAACGGAATGTGTGGAACTGTTGAGAGAAAGAAAAAAACACCCATTCACAAATCTGCTTTTGAAAAAAAAATCTGCTGTTCCTACTACTCAATCAGTCACACAGGTCATTAAAGTATCAATAACAGGCTTCAAACACTTCATACCTCTTAATACTGTCGAAATAGACATTGCGACATTGACAAAAGGGATCACAGAAAGAACAACATATAACATCTTAAAGATGTCATTCAAGCAAAGTCAATAATTCAGTTGTCAAAGTAGATGGCCTGGGCTCACATCCAAGCATATGTAAAGAGTTGGAATGGACAATAAGACGGGCTATGAGGAGTGGCTGGGGGGGCATGAGTTGGCACTGAGTTGCGATAGATGGGACATGGGGGGATAAGGAAGTACAAGGGGGATAGATAAGATCTTTTCAGCTTACCTTTCAAAAGGTTACCAAATTCAAAGTATGGCTCACGATTCCTCTCAGGGACTATAAGCCATGAGCCATGGAGAGGCTGGCCTGACTGCACAAAAATTGCAGGGGGCTAGGAGAAGCCTGCTCCCACAATGGAGCCAGCCAAATTGGGAGTGCAAGGTGCAGACTCACTACTTGCACCCTTATCCCACACCAGTGAAAACTTGGGTGCCAGGAATAGAGTCAGGAATCTTGGAATTGGGTCTCACTGCCATTTTTAATGGCTCTGGGGGAGAATTTTCTCCCCACTGGGAGAGTTGTGTGGGGGTGGGCGCGGGGGGGGGGGGGGGGGGGGTTGGGGGTTGCACAGCCAATCGGCTGGGCACCGTCATTTTACATGGGCAGGCCAATTAAGGCTGAGCGGGGGCTGGGGGAGGGTGCTGGGTCGCCTGAGTCAGGGAGTGCAGAAATCTCCTTGAGGCAAAAAGGTGCCTCAGGGAGACTACTTTCACTTATAAAACATTGATTAACGGTAAAAAAAAAATTTAAGGACACGTCCCCTCATGACACTGTCACATGAACTGGGGTATGTCCATTAATTTTATTAAAAACTTATAAATGTTAATGAAGTCTCATCCCGCCTGTGGATAAGGTTCCACGAAAAATGTGAAGGCCGCCTGGGCTCTTTGCCTGCCCGCCAACCTTAAGGTTGGACAGGCAGCTCAGCTAGTTGCTTTATTGTCTTTTTAAGTGGCCTTAATCAGCTGCGCGCCCACCGAACTGAAAATCTAAATGATGCACAGTGACATTGAGACGCAAGCCCCGATGTCACCGCGCATCATTTTATACCTCGGTGAGCGGGCCCTGCCCGTTTACCGAGCCAAAGATTCTGCCCCTGGAATTTTTCCAAACCGTGAAAATCTGGGCCTATGATTCTAATCTTCTAAGATCACTTCTCATTTCTCCACGTTCAAAGTTGAGAAGTCCAAATTTTTCTGGCCCTTCCTCATAACTCAATCCTCTAGTAATCAGTCCCATGGCTCTTCTCTGAACTCCTTCCAGTCCTCTTGTGACTCAGTGACCAGAACTAGATATAGTAAGCTGTACAGCTTAAGCATCTTTTCCTCTGACATATACTTTAGTGATTTGCCTGCGCCATGCAGCATTCTATTTGCTGATTATGCAATTGGGCACATATGAACATGCGAAGTAGGAGCAGAAGTAGGCCATTCAGCCCCTCAAGCCTGTTCTGCCATTCATTAAGATCATGGCTGATCTGTTTGTGTTTCAAATTCCACCCTATCTACCTCTGAGAACCTTTGATTCCCTTGCCTAACAAGAATCTATCTACCTCCACCTTAAAAATATTCAATGACCCTGCCTCTAGCGCCTTCAGAGGCAGAGAGTTCCAAAGTCACACAACCCTCTGAGAGTAAAAAATTCTCCTCATCTCTGTCCTAAAAGGGCAACCCATAATTTTAGGATAGTGCTCCTTAGTCCTGGACTCACCCATAGGAGGAAACATCCTTTCCACATCCATCTTGCCAAGGCCATTCAGGATCTTATATACTTCAATCAAGTCACCCTTCACTCTTCTAAACTCAGCCCAGTCTGTCCAACCTTTCCTCGTAAGACAACCTGCTCATTCCAGGTATCAATCTAGTAAACCTTTGAATTGCCTCCAATGCATTTACATCCTTCCTTAAATAAGGAGACCAAAACTGCAGACAATATTCAAGTGATGGTCTCACCAATGCCCTGTATAACTGAAGGATAACATCCTTACTTTTATGTTCAATTCCTCTCATAATAAAGGATAGCATCTTATTAACCTTCTGAATTACTTGTTGTACCTGCATACTAACTTTTTGTGACTCATGCACTTGAACACCTAGATCCATCTGCACCTAGAGTTCTGCAGCCATTTTCCATTTAAGTAATACACTGTTTTTTTATTCTTCCTGCCAAAGTGAACAATTTCAAATTTTCTCACATTATACTTCATTTGCCAGATTTTTGCTCACGCACTGAACCTATCTATACCTGTCTGCAACCTCCTTATATCCTCTTCGCAACATACTTTCCTACCTCTCTTTGTGTCACCTGCAAATTTAGCTATCCCGGCCTTCGTTCCCCTCATCTAAGTCATTGATATAAATTGTAAAAAGTTGAGGTTCCAGCACAGACCCCTGCAGGACTCCACTCATCACATCCTGCCAATCAGAAAAAGACCAATTAACGCATACCCTCTGTTTTCTGCCTGCCAGCCAGCCAATCTTCATTTCCACCAACTTTAACACCTATGTGTTCTTTTGTTCTATTGTTGGTGACATCTTTTGATGATCTGCTTCTATCACTGCTTGTTTGTCCCTACAACCACGCCAACCCCCTCCACTTCTCTCTCTCACTCTCCGCCCCCCCCCCCCCCCCCCCCGCTCCCCACACACCTTAAACCAGCTTATGTTTCAACTCTTTCTTGGACTCGAACTCAAGTTCTGTCGAAGGGTCATGAGGACTCGAAACATCAACTCTTTTCTTCTCCGCCGATGCTGCCAGACCTGCTGAGTTTTTCCAGGTAATTCTGTTTTTGTTGTAGCCAATCTTCATTCCCTGCTAATACGTTACCCCCTACACCACGAGCTTTTATCTTCTGCAATAACTTTTGATATGGCACCTTATCAAGTGCTTTCTCAAAATCCAAGTGCAGCATGTCTACAGGCCCCCCTTTATCCACAGCGCATGTTACTCCTTCAAAGAATTCTAATAAATTGGTTAAACATGATTTCTCTTTCACAAAACCATGCTGACTCCTCCCATTTACCTTGAGTTTCTCTAAGTGCCCAGCCATAATCTCCTTAATGGTTACTTCTAACACCTTCCCCATGACAGATGTCAAGCTAACCAGACTATAGTTTCCTGTTTTCTGCTTTCCTCCCTTCTTAAGCAGAGGGGTTATATTTGCAACTTTCCAGTCTGATGGAATCTTTCCAAAATCTAGAGAATTTTGGAAAATTAACACTAATGCATCAACTACCTCATTGGCCACCTCTTTTAAGACCCTAAGATGAAGTCCATCAGGACCCGGAGACTTGTTAGCCCCATCAGTTTGCTCAGTGCTGCTTCCCTAGTGATTGTAATTTCACCAAGTTTCCCTCTCCCTTCCACCTCCTGATTTACAGCTATTACTGGAATGCTTTTTGTATTCTGTAGAGTGAAGACAGAAGTAAAATATTTGTTTATTTCATCTGCCATTTCCTTATTATCTACTTTAACTCCCCATTGCCACTCTCTAGAGGACCAACACTCACTTTGCTTACTCGTTTCCTTTTTAAATACAAAATGACACAATCAGAATCACAATTTTAACAGCACTGAAGCAGGCCATTCTGCCCATCATTTCTGCATGGCTCTCCAAATGAGCATTATGACCTAGTGCCATTGCCCAGCCTTTTCCCCGTATCCCTGCACATTGTTTCTATTCAAATAATCATCTAATGCCCTTGTGAATGCCTCAATTGAATCTGCCTCCACCACACTTCCAGGCAGTGCATTCCAAACCCTAACCACTCGCTGTGTGAAAAAGCTTTTTCTCATGTCACATTTGCTTCTTTTGCAAATCACCTTAAATCTGTGCCCTGTAGAAGCTAAAAATACCTGTAGAAACTCTTGCTATCTGTTTGTACATTTCTAACCAGCTTGCTCTCAAACACTAATTTCTTTCTCCTTATTAACCTTTAAGTCATTCTTTACCGTTCTTTATATTCTGACCCACGATCTGACAGCGGCAGACTCATTTTCCCTCCCGCTGGTCGGATCTTCTGTTCCCACTGAAGTGAACGGGATGTTTGAATAGCTCACCACATCCGCTGCAAGGGAACCCACTGTGGCGGGGCTGGAAAATCCTGGCCACTGAGTCTAATCAAGCCCTTAAATCTTTTTGAAGATCATCCTCAGGTACCTCCACACCACTCCTGGACTGCTCTTCCTCTTTTCCTTGTGCAATCAACTGTATTACATTTCATTCCAAACTACTATTTTAGATTCCTCTGCCCTCCTACCCTTTGGTATTTTGGTGGAATCTCCAAATTTGATCAAACTGCGCTAGGTTTTTGTATTTGTAATTTAGAACCAGTTGAGGTCCCAACACCAATTCCTCGGTACTTCTCCAGGCATTCCCTCACCCCAACATATAACCGAATACATGGGTCAAGTGCTTTCTTCACCCACAAATCTTTTTTTATTAATTAATTCCAAAGATCTTCTCAGATCTTTTAAATTGATATGTGGCCATGGCCATATTTATTGCCTAACCTACCTACACCGAGAGGATGGTGGTGGGCTTTGTCTTGAACTTCTGCAGCTCTTTTGGCGATGGTGCTACCACAATAGAATTTGAGGATATTGATCCATGGCAATTAATTGATTTATGCCCAAATCAGGATTGTGTGAGACATGGGAGCTGATGTTACTTCTACAATATTGCTGTTTTTGTCTTTCTTGATGGTAGAGTTTGCAGGTGAAGGTAATGCTGTTGAACAAACCTTGCTGCAGTGCATCCTGTATATTGTATATATTGCAGTCACAGTGTATGTTGGAGGGGCTGGAAATTGAGCCCAGAGAGAGGGCCATAGATCAACTGAACTACTCTGTCCTAGATGGTGTTCTTGAGTGTTGTTGTATCTGCACCCTTCTAGTCGAGTGGTGAGTATTCCAACACTCTCTTGACCTGAGCCTTGTAAGTGCTGGAGAGATTTTAATGGGGCATGTGAGTCACTCATGTCAGGGTAACCAGCCTCTGATCTGTTCTTGTATCCATATTGTCAATATGGCTATCACAGTTAAGTTTTTGATCAATGGTGATCCCCACGATACTCATGGTGGAGGAAGTCCATAATGGTGGTACCATTGAAAGTTGTTGCTGTAGGCAGGTGGGGAGGGGATGCATGGGGAAGAAAGGATCTTTTTCTTAATGAAAATTGTCATTGACTGGCGCCTAGATGATGGAAATGTTAGCTATTGCCTCAAGTTCAAATGCTGTCCAGATCCTGCTGTAAGCTGGGTGGACGTTTCTAGAAGAGTTATGATTGGAGCACAACATGGTGGAATCAGCTGACGTGTTCCTCCATAGAGCAGAACAAGATCCAACTGGAAAGAGGCAAGTTCCCCCCACTCCACAACCCTCAAGCATATGGTAACCAGGTAAAGGATCAGCTCTCTTGACATGATTGAGCAGCAGCACTTCAGGAAGCTCAGGTTGGTGCTGACATCTACAGCTTCTTCAAACAAGACTTCCTTCCTAATGGAAGTGCCAGTGGCCTTCAAGGTGCCTGTCACTCCCGCCTCATCCCAGAGCTCTGCCTCTCCCCGAAGTTGGGTACTCTCTTCTCTTGAAAGGAGAGAAATCAGAGAGTTACGAGTGTTAGAAATGGCTCTTGTGGAGAGGAGGAAAGGACGACATATGTGAAAGTTGACTGTGAGGTATGGGTGTGACAGGGCAATAGAATGAAGGTGAGCATTGGCTGTCCAGATGGGGATATGAGGTGATGCCTGGAGAAAGAGAAATGAGTGCAACTGCAAGGTGTGTTCTTTTGGGGAGTGCTGTGTCAGAGTGTTGGGCTTGGCACCTGGACGTATTCTGCCATTCACCTTTCCCACTGAGGTCCTAGGTTTCTTGGTGCATAGTCTCCAGGTTAGAGGGAGCAATTCCTGCTGCTGACTTCTTTGGTCACTTCCATCCATGCTTGCTTAGTTTGAGTGGTTGGCCCCTTCCCTGACCTTGGCAAAGATCACCTCACTGAAGTCACTCAGAATCCAGGCTGAGAGTGAGAGACCCGAGGAGCAGCTTTCTCAGGCCTCCCCTCCAATCCTGTGGTTGCAGCAGCGTCAGGAATCCATTGTTTTACTGCTGATTGCATCTTACTCAGAGCTCAGTGACATAAGAGTCATGTGCATAATTTAGCTTCCAAGGCAACTCCTTTTTAATGTGCAGGAGAGCTGAAGAAAATCATTGGGACAGACTCAAGCTTTTCACAAAAATACCACAATAAGTCACTATATGCACTCAATGATCTGTTATATCATACTAATCCCACTGGATGAAATAAAATAACAAGAGGTTAAGAAAACAAAGTCCTAAGCCAGGTTACTGGAAGACAAGAGTTTAACTGGAGGACAGCCAGTTCCACCGAAGTTCAGGGTCAAGGATAATTTATTTACTCACAGTGTAAGTGCAGTAAGTGAAAGATAAGAATGACCTGCCTCAGCTCTTGTTGCAGGATATCAGCAAGTTTTCTGCAAGTCTGGCTATGCACAATGGTTCTTTGGAGCCCCTGGCCTTTCCTAATACAATTCTCATGTTACTTCAGTTTGCCTGCAACAGTCTGTACAGTGCTATACCAAAGCTTCACACCCACAAGCAGCCTAATACCCAAACAATCAGATGATTCCAAATGTTAACTAACAATTATGGAATTAGTAATAGCTAATTTACTTTATTCAATTGCCACAACAACAACGTGCACGTATATAGCACCTTTAACGTAGTAAAATGCCCCAAGGTCCTTCACAGAAGTGTTACCAAAGAATTTGACACCAAGCCACATAAGCAGATATTAGGACAGGTGCCAAAAGCTTGGTCAAAGAGGTAGGCTTTAAGGAACATCTTAAAGGAGCGGAGCGGAGGGGAGGGGAGGCAGGCAGAGAGGTTTGGGAGCTTAGGGCCTCAGCAGCTGATACACCACACCATACATAAATGCAGATCCCAATTCATCTTTCATCAGCAACAGAGATGAAATGTGAAATTATGATTATAAACAGGAGTCCCAAATGATTGCACCAATCAGAGAGCCACTGGTGGTGGATTTTTGGACTCTGAATTCAGAAAATTTAGAGTTTACTTGTTGACCCTCAATTAAACTTCAGCTCAATTATTCCTATTCCACTTCTAGGCATTGGCCCATCTCCTATAGAGTGGCTAAAACAGAATGTTTTATTGGTCATAGTAGAGTGTCATAATCAGTAATGGGCAAGGGATTGTACTGGGAAACCCAGCAATCAAAACAGCTGACCTTGGCTGCTGCTGGAGAAAGTACCTGGGCACTCAAACCATTTCAACCTCAGACATAATGAATTCCACAGGTAAATATCTCATCTTTCTTCATTCCTTTGTGTTTTTGGATAGGGGAAATTGATTCAACTTCCTGATGTGAGATTTGGCGCAAGACTAGAGTTCCTTTCCATTGCTTTTTCCTGCATTTTCCTAAGGTGATGTCAATCCATCTCCAAAAACATGGAGAAGGAAGTGGGAACTGCCTATAGGCGTCTGCCCATTCCTGGGAAAACAAGAAAGAAATGCCTTTCTTTCAAAATACTTAAGCTTCCCCCAAGTATTTGAATACCTGAGCAATATGGGTCAGAAGGCTCTGGATTTAACGCCAGGTCTGTGCTGAGTTAACTGAGATCTCTGTCAGGATTACAACAGAGGTAGTGAAGTTAGCCTCAACACTCCTGGCTTGTGCAGTGCTGGAAAGTGTGGTCAAGTGAGGGCAGAACCAGACTTAGCTGTGATGCATCATCACCCAGCTTTAATTGTTCAGCCTGACACATGAAGGATGGTCACTTCCAAGCACTGGAAGTTGACTGTGGCCATGGAACATTATCCTCACAAGAAAAATGTGAGGGAAATTAAGGAAAAAAATAATTTGGAAAATCATGGTCAGTATGTACCCGAATTTCCAATTTGCACAGCTACAGGTAAAGTTTCCCATGGATATGTAACATTACCCTACAAAGATATTAGTTGATAATTGTATCAACTGATGTTAAGTATATACAGGTAGAGGCTATGATTGGATGGTTATTTGAGCACATATAAAGAGACAGTTACTAACACAGGGTTGAGCTAAGCTAAGAGTTATATACCTGTAATGATTCACTCTGTGAATAAATCTAGATCAAGGGAAGATCAGCTCTGGTTTCTTCCTTCATCAACTGGCTATCAGGAGTAGAATATTAGGGGGCTTATTAAGTGAAAAAATGTTTTTAAAAAAGTGGTCTGTCATAACACTTACGAAGTCCCCTAACATCTTATGGAGGATAGCTTCATCTATCCATGGGAAGCTTCATTTTTAGCAGTGCAAATCAAAAGTCTGGTTGTGCACTGCCCATGATTTTCCAATTGTTAATTTATAATTGGTCAGTTTCTACTGAGTAAAATGCAGAAATAGAATTGTTCAAAAGTAAAAGAAATGATCCTACCTAAAACTGCGAGAATGGTATGGGTTTGGAAAGTTGATAGGACTATTCAGGACTCAAAGTTTTAAGTGTGAATGAACGAGCATTATGTTCAGCCACAGTGGTTTATGATTTGCAGTGAAATCATGAACCTGTGTAGAAAGTACATGACTGGGAGCTGTCAACAGAAACCCTGCCTACATGGAGAAGGACACCAGCTAAACAACTTTTCTTCAAATAGGACCAACCCTCTGTACAATACCTTTTTATTCTCAAATTTAGGGGATTAATCTCAACAGCAGAATTTAAAATGCATTGTTTGGAATTTTGACATATCTTGAATAAACAATGAAAATCCCAAAATATTGGATTAAATCTTTTTCAAAGGCAAATTACATTTCATCCAAGGTAAACAACAGCAGCCATACCAAAATGGACCAGCTATTTGTCATTATGGTTGATTTACAATTTTGGTTAATCTTTACCATTTCAAGTGATCATAATTTAAAGAGCACTCAATGACAAATAAACACACCACCATCCACTTGTCTAATCTACAGTTTTACATACATTTGACACAAGGAAGTCAGGCAGTGATCTCAAATTGTGGAATGTAAAATGCCACAATTTCCCTCACCCAATGCAAGCTTCAAGCACTCCCAGCCAGACATGAAGTCCATTAGAAACAGAATGATTCCGCCTCTAATCATTCACGGATCCTCTTCTCCTGCAGGAGCAGGACCCCCACTATATCAAGATGATTTTTATAGTCCTACCCTCGTGGCCTGTCTGAGTAATACTATGAATTGGATTGAGGCTACCCAGGCAGACTGAACTCATTAACGGCCCTGGAGGAAACTTTGAAATCAGCAGTTGGAGCTGAATGTGAACCCGGGCCCCGGCAGAGAAAAGGATCTGCATGCTGATTTGCCACCCCAGTATCAGATGAGCACCGTAGTTCAGCTGCCTGCTCTAGAAATTGCCCAAGTTTTATACTCTGCACAATTGAAACTCGTGCAGTTTCTGCAATAGGTGGCCGAGGCACAGTGCCAGGAAAATACAGCGGAGGCACATTGAAAATCTAACCACATGGAAACTAGCTCTGTGCTAATTGGCCAGGAAACTCCTCAGACCTGCACACAGTCTGCCAATGTTACCCTGCTGAAGTGTGGTGCAACTTCTCATTACATGTATAAATAGGGAAAGCCGGGGTTGGCGGGAGGTTCCAATGCACGTCCAGTGCCAGGGGGTCGGGAGCAGATCTAAGTTTTCCAGCCATTCAATCCTTGCTAAGTCTGTTTCCAATCACTTTCATCACATGTTTGGGCATAAGGTACAAATGCTGTGCACATTGATTCAATTCCACATCCTTGCATCATGCAGTATTCAATTGTTTTTTAATTTATTCATCCATGGGATGTGTAGGCCAGCATTTATTGCCCATCATTAATTGCCCTTGAGAAGGTGATGGTGAGCTGCCTTCTTGAACTGCTGCAATCCATGTGGTGTAGGTACACCCACAGTGCTGTTAGGAAGGAAGTTCCATGATTTTGACCCAGCAACAGTGAAGGAACAGCAATATAGTTCCAAGTCAGAACGGTGAGTGGCTTGGAGGGGAACTTCCAGGCGGTAGTGTTCCCATGTGTCTGCTGCCCTTGTCCTTCTAAATGGGTAGTGGTCATGGGTTTGGAAGGTACTGTCTAAGGGGCCTTGGTGAGTTCTGACAGTGCATCTTGGAAATGCTAATCTGTGGCGGTGGTGGAGGGAGTGAATGTTTGTGGATATGGTGCTAATCAAGCGGGCTGCTTTGTCCTGGATGGTCTCAAGCTTCTTCAGTGTTTTTGGAGCTGCATTCATCCAGGAAAGTGGGGAGTATTCCATAATTCTCCTGACTTGTGCCTTGTAGATGGTGGACAGACTTTGGGGAGTCAGGAGGTGAGTTACTCACTGCAGGATTCCAAGACTTTAACCTGCTCTTGTAGCCACAGTATTTATATGGCTGGTTTAGTTCATTTTCTAGCCAATGATAACTTCCAGAATGTTGATAGTGGGGGATTCAGTGATGGTAATGCCATTGAATGTTGAGGGACGATGATTAGATTCTATCTTGTTGGAGGTAGTCATTGCTTGGCACTTGTGTGGTGCGAATGTTACTTGCCACTTGTCAGCCCAAGCCTGGATCTTGTCCAGGTCTTGCTGCATTTGCACATGGACTGCTTCACTATCTGAGGAGTCATGAATGTGCTGAACATTGTGCAAGCATCAGTGAACATCCCCACTTCTGACCTTATGATGGAAGGAATGTCATTGATGAAGCATCTAAAGATGGTTGGGCCGAGGACACTACACTGAGGAACTCCTTCAGTGATATCCTGGAACTGAGATGAGTGACCCCCAACACCCACAACCATCTTCCTTTGTGCTAGGTGTAACACTAACAGTGGAGAGTTTTCCCCGACTCCCACTGACTCCTATTTTGCTCAGGCACCTTGATGCCACACTCGGTCAAATGCTGCCTTGATATCAAGGGCAGTAAATCTCACTTCATCTTTGAAGTTCAACTCTTTTGTCCAGGTTTGGACCAAGGCTGTAATGAGTTCGGGAGCTGAGGGACCCTGGCAGAACCCAAACTTAGCATCAGTAAGTTTATAACAAATCGGTTCTTGACTGAAACTTACTTCAAATGCAAGTGCAGACACAGATTTTTCTGCTTTCCTGTTCTATATGAGCAGTGGAAAGCCAGAACAGAAATCACAAGTCTGATGAATGACTCACACTTCACACAAGGGCAAGCCTGGGCTTGTCTCCTGATGTCTCCAAGCTTGGTTTTCTGAGCACGTTCTGTGCAACTAATTTGCTGCAACTTCTGCAGAGAGGCATGACATAGATTTTTAAAGGGGCATTTCAGCTCCTTTCTAAGTACCCAGCTCAGCCCACCAAAAGCAACCCACAACATCATACTTTGAAAACTCCTTTGCTCCACAAAGGCAGCAGGGAACATTACATTGAAGCTGGTGTGACATTGCTTGCATCACAATTTATTATCATAACAGAGAGTGTGAGCCTCAGAGGAAACAGTGCCTGAGACCAACTCGTAAAAGTGGGAGACAGAGAGACTGTGCTTGAAAGAAAACAGTGCCAGTCGACAGATAAAAGTGGCGATGGGGTGCCGGGGGGACCAGGGAGTAAGTCTGAGCAAAAACAGTACCAGTGGCCAACAGATAAAAGTAGTGACGGAAAGTCAGCAGGAGACAGAGGGGGAAAACTATGATTACAAAACAACGAAAAAAGACAAGGAGCGACGTATCAGGACAGCAGGTAAGTGATTAATTGTTTGGCGAGCTCAGAGGTAAGGAGAACAAATCTGAAGGAGTTTGGTCGCTGTGTAACAGAGCAGAATGAGAAGCAACATCTGAGAGTGAGCTGAAAAAAATCTGACGTCAGCTCAAGTGAAGGTGCTGATTGTTGAGTAACTGATGATATTTTTATATCAATCTTTAGTAACTCTTTATTTCCGTTAAGTTTCGTTTGTCTAATAAATAGGGCCATGGCAGGGCATCTCAATCCTATGGAGTGCACATCCTGTTCAATGTGAGACCGCCAGGATGCTTCTCATGTGCCACATGTAAAGGAACTGTTGTCAGCTGCAGGAGCTTGATCTCCGGGAGTTGGATCTTGAGCAGCAGCTGGCATCACTGTGGCACATCTGTGAGACTGCGAGCTACCTGGATGGCATGTTTCTGCGGGTGATCACCCACAGCCTAAGAGAATACAGGCAGAGAGGGAATGGATAATCACCATTCAAAGAGGATCAGCAATCCCCTGAGTGCATCTTACTCTTTGAATTCGGTTCTGAATACCGGTGGGGGAGATTCATCCTGGATTTGGGGGGTGGGGGACGGGCTGCAGGGATTCATTGTAAAAGGGGAGGCATTTGAGGTACTGTATGTGCTAAAAATTGATGAAAAGGAGATATTAGAAAGGCTGGCTGCGTTTGAAGTTGATAAGTCACAATGACTGAATGGGATGTATCAGGGGATGTTGAGGGAAGTACAGGCACTGGCCATAATCTTCCAATCCTCCTTAGATACAGGTGGACTGGAGAATTGCAAATATTATACCCTTGCTTAAAAATGGTGTAAGCATAAACCCAGCAACTACAGGCCAGTCAGTTTAATCTTAGCGGTTGGAAAGCTTTTTAATCCAGGACAAAATTAATGGTCATATAGAGAAGTGCGGATCAATGAGGAAAAGCCAGCATGGACTTGTTAAAGGCAAACTGAATTTAACTAATTTGTTGATTATTGATGAGGTCACAGAATTGGTTGATGAGGGTGATGCGGTTGACACAGTGTATATAGACTTAAAAAGACATTTGAAAAATTGCCACGTAATAGACTTGCAAGCAGAGTTGAATCCTATGGCATATAAGGGACAGTGGCAATATGGATATGATGTTGGTTCAGTGACAGGAAAGCAAGAGCAGTGGTGAATGGTTGTTTCTCGGACTGTAGGAAGGAATACAAAGAGTGGAGTTCCCCAGGGCTTGGGACTAGGACCACTGCTTTTCTTGATATATATCAATGACAGACTTGGGTGCGCAGGGCACAAGTTCAATGATTGCAGATGACCTAAAATGTCCAAGTATTGTGAACTGTGAGGTAGCTAGTGATAATTCACTAAGGACGTAGGCAGGCTGGTGGAATGGGCAGACAAGTGGCAGAGAAAATTTAATGCTGAGAAGTGTGAAGTGATTCATTTTGGTCTGAATAATGAGGAGAGGCAATGTTAAAAAAAGGATACAAGCAACTAAGAATGCATATGGGATCCTGAGCTTTATAGAATACAAAAGCAAGGGAGTTCTGGTGAATTTTTATAAAAAAACTAGTTCGATTTTAACCAGGGTATTGTGTCCAATTCTGGCCACACACTTTAGGAAGGATGTGAGGCTTTAGAGAGGGTGCAGAAAAGACTTACAAGATTGGTTCCAGGGATGAGGAACTTCAGTTACAAGGATAAACTGGAGAAGCTGGGATTGTTCTCTTCAGCGAAGAGAAGGTTGAGGGAAGATTTGGTAGAAGTATTCAAAATCATGAGGTGGCTAGACAGAGTAGAGAGAGATGTTGTTCCCATTAGTGAAAGGTTGAGAACTGAGGACACCAATTTAAGGTGATCGGCAAAAAACCCAACAGTGACATGAGGAATTTTTTCTTTTTACACAGTGGGCAGAATTGTGCCCTTGGCAGTCGGGCTCAGCAGGGGCGGTTGGAAAGCCAACTGCTGCCCACGATTGGCACTGGATCGTGATTTCACACTGGCTGGCCAATTAAGGCCCGCCCAGCATGAAATGTGAACGGCAGTGCTGAGGGCTGCCTGTGTGAGGGGGGTGGGAGTCAGGAGGGCTAGCAGGCCGAGCATGAAGAGGAGGGTGAACAGGCCGAGCACAAAGTATACACATGCGCGTGAGCAAGCGCTTCATAATCTCCCTGAGACACAGAGCTGCCTCAGGGAGATGAAAAGATATGGAAAAAAATAAAAAATGTAATGAAATATGTCCCCTCAAGTGATTCTGTCACATGAGCAGGGACATGTTATTAATGAAAAATTATTTGCTTTTGGAAACCTCGTCCCGCCCATTAGGTTGGATGGGCAGCAAAAAATTTAAGTCAATTGATTACTTAATGGCCTTTACAAGCCTTTTAATCGTTGATGGGTGAATCGCCAGCTCCGACGCGTGCCCACCCACCGAACCATCACGTGACTGTGCGTCGATGTTGGCATGCTCGGCCGGCGTCAACGCGTGTCATTTCACGCTCAAGCTGGTCAGGCGCATGCCCGCCTGCCAAGCGAAAATTTCTGCCCAGTGAGTATTAATGCATTTCCTGAGAGTATGGCAGGAGCAGATTCAACCAGGGTTTTCAAAGGGGAGAAAAACAAAAAACTGCGCATGCTGGAAATCCAAAACAAAAGCAGAATTACTTGGAAAAACTCAGCAGGTCTGGCAGCATCGGTGGAGAAGAAAAGAGTTGACATTTCGAGTCCTCATGACCCTTCAGCAGAAATGGTTGAATCCAAGGAAAGGGGAATTGGATAAAGCTTCTGAAGATGATAAGATTTACAGGGTTACAAGGAAAGGGTGGGGGAGTATGTGGGATTTGCTGAGTTGCTTCTGCAGAAAGCTGTCACATACATAATGGATTGAAGAGCCTTCTCCTGTGATGTAAGCATTTTATAATTCTGTGGTTCTTTTTCACATGAATCAGTTGATAAACTAATATGTAAATAGGTTGACACCAATGATGTGACAATCAGGTGTCTGTTCCTTTTTAAATCTGGGCTTTGCAGAAGGAGTAATTTATTATTTTCTATCTCTGCGCACTATGACTGTACTTCTACTTCTCAGGTTTCCTCTTCTCCCAATGGCACATTATTAATTATTCTGTCATTGAGTAAAGAATGAGCAGTATTGACAGCTTAAGCGGCAGAAACCTCTTCTTATGGCCGGGGGGTGGGGTTAATGATGCAACTGGTGCTAAAATCCCTAAAAGTCAGTCTGATACAGTTGATTCAAAGATCATTCTGAGACAATATTGCGATAACTGGTCCCTCCAGGGTCAGTGTGATACAATCAATCCTTACTGGGATGAGTTTACTCAATCAGTCCTGCCTGTGGTCACCAAATGTTCCTGATTCGTCTGATACAGGCAGCCCTTCCACGGATATGGCACAGCCTCTTTGGGTCACTCTGATCCAGTGATGCAATAGCCCGACCCCAGAATTTAAGGAAGTCCAAAATGAACTTACATGATTTAAAGCTGGAACATTTACTGCCTGACTGCTGAAGAACTCAATGGGTTAATGTACTTTGTTACATTGGATTGATATGGTAACACTGGGCACATCAAACTGAGGTTAATAGGAATCCCTGGCAATCTGTGTCCTGCAACCAGAGTTGATGACCACTCACTGATTAGGCATTCAGGGCTGAGATGCAGAATTTGTGAGTTCATTAGAAAATCTGGTGAATCCAGCAAGGTTACACTCCCTGAAACACTGAAATCTGCTCTTGGTCCAACACTGAACACGCATACTCCGGCAAAGATACCGTTCCTTCCAGCAGTACAGGCATGTTTTTCAATTCCACTTACCCCTTTCCGCTGTTTCCCAATGGGACTGGGACTTAGCTGAGTTTAATAATTCACATACTGTGCTATAACAGCAACTGGACTCCTTGCATGACTATGAGGTTGGAAAATTTTGAACTGCATCAATAAATGTTGACCTTAGGTTCAGCATTTCACTTATCCTTATTTTAATTGGAGTGCCATTGACCTTTTTTTTATTATTTTATGGTCTTCTGCAGTCTTTACTTAAATGCTGTAACATAATTATTTTATTTGATTGAGTGGAATAAAAAGAAACTACTAACAGAGACTGAAAATAGTATTGTGCTGGTACCATTCAATCATCCTGACGATTATATAATACATAATTTGGGTACAATACAGAAAGAAGCAAACTTAAGCCAAGTGCCCCCACAAATCAGTTGGGTCTGACACTGCCAAGTGTGGCACTAAGCCACACAGATCAGTGAGTGCCCAAAGTCAATCCCGCGGCATGTGCGTAGTAGCAGAAGATGCAACAATTAAATTCAATGCCCATTGGTTTCGCGAGCTAAGATACTGGTCGGGCTCTTACTCCTGATCGCTGTCTAGTAAGTCCTGCCAAAAAATGCATGGGTGGCAGAGAGAAAAGAAAAGAGTGAAAAACATGTTCTGACTTGCCTTTGGCAGTTCTACAGAAGGGTCTTTCGGAGTCTAACTCACAGTTAGACTCTGATGATGAGCCATGAAGAAAGCATTAACTTTCTTTCTCTTTCAGATGCTGCTTGACCTTCTATGGATTTCTTATACTTTCTAGTTTCAAGGACTACACATGCAAGGGTACATGGTTTAACCTATGGGCATCTGGAATAAATTTTGTTGAGCTTCCCTATTGGACATTATAGAGGCGCAGTGATAGTGCAAACACATATTTCCACTGCTTTTTGCCTGCACAGAGCACAGAGGGGACCTCCCTGAATTTTTTTGAGGCTGTCCATTCACATACAGCTGAGGGTTTCCAGCATCATCTCCATGACTTGTTGAGAGAGTACATGCCAGGGTGGCATTTCCAGGGCAGAAGAACACTGTGCGGTTCCTTCAATCTGCTGCTTATACCTCCTGTTGCCTGGAGATTGTTCAAATCTGCTTCTGTTGTTGTGCGATATGATGAGGTGAACCAAGAATCTAACTTTCAGGTTGGGGGAGGAAGGGCTGTTCCTTTTAATGGGAGAGCCCTGGACTGCCTTTGTCCGCCCACATGGTGTGCTCAAAGCCTGAAGTACGGTTGAACCTTTCTGACTCAGAAGTAAGATTGCTACTACCTTGCCTAGTACTTACATCTTGACATTTCAGTCAGTGCAGCAAGTACTGCTAGCAAGGAAGCTACACTGCTATGTGTGGTATGGACAGACCATAGGGAGAGGGAAAAGCAAAAAGTTTCACCTATTCTTTAAGCTCCATTCCATTTGATGGCAGCTGCAACTTCAGTGGAAACACAGTCAAGTAAATGCAGCAGCAAATACCAATCAGCTCAACTTCAATGGAAACAGTCAAGTAAATGAAGCAACACTTTCACCCAAATACCAATAAATGCATCACTGCCCAACATGGAGACAGCCTTGTTTTCTAAATAACCACTGGTGGGCTGAACCAGTGAAATGGTTTTGTGCTTCTTGGCCTTTATGGGCCACTTCAGAAGGCACAGGGACCGGAAATCACTGTGAGCAAGGACTGGAGGACATCTGTATGATCTACAAGTTATTCTGTGAAGTATGGAATGCTAACAAAGGACAGAACCAGGACCCCAAGGTGATATTGGGGGAACTGCTTCTTGCAGTTGAATATGGACACAAATTGAAACTCTGTGGATCAAAATTCCACACAGGATGCAATGGTGCATCCTGCTGTTCAACATTATGAATGCCCCAAGTGAAACCAATAAAGAAAACTAGCATTTATCTAGCACCTTTCATGGCCTCAAGACACTGTAAAGCATTTTACAGTCAACGAAGCACTTTTGAGATGTGGTCACTGCTAAGCTGTAGTAAATGGGGCAGCCAATTTAAAAACAGCAAACAGGAAATGTGATAATGACTCGATAATCTGCTCTAGTAATGCTGGTTGAGGGATAAATGTTGGCCAGGAATCCAGGAGAATTCTCATGCTCTTCTTTGAAACAATGCCATAACTTACATCCAACTAAGAAGGCATACCGGGTCTCAGTTTAACTTCTCATCTCAAAGATGGCATCTCCCACATGTCAGCCTAGATTATGTGCTGAAGTGTGGGCCTTGAGCCTACAACCTTGTGTTTCAGAGGCAAGACTGCTACGCACTGAGCAATGGCTGACACGCAATTGGCTTGCTCACTTGGCAGAGAAAGTAAAAAAAAGAAAGACTTGCATTTATAAAGCTTCTTTCATAACCAACAGACATCCAAAGCACTTTACAGTTAATGAAGTACTTTTGAAGTATAGTCACTGTAGTAGCGTAGGAAACACAGCAGCCAATTTGCACAAAGCAAGCTCCTACAGTCAGCAATCTGATAATGGCCAGATAATCTGTTTGTGTGATAATGCTCAAGGGATAATGCAGGACACCAGGGATAACCCTCCTGTTCTTCTTCAAATAGTTGTATGGAATCTTTTACATCCAATCGAGAGGGCAGACAGGGCTTATCTCTCATCCAGAAGATGAAACTGCCGCACTCCCTCAGTACCACACCAGGGTCACAGTCTAGAATGTTTGTGCTCAAGTCCTGGGATGTGAACCAGCAACCTCTGACTGAGAGGTGAGAGTTTAGTAACTGAATCACAGCAAGCAGAACATTAGCTTGTTACACATACAATAGTAAGATTTTCAAATCAAACCATTCATTTCGAAGGCATAGTCAGTTGGTACAGCCTTGTTAGCAATTCTGGACATTTTTGTTACAGACTAATCTGTTCAAAGTGAAAAATAATATCAACTATGTTCAAAGAGTCACAGTGCTCTTAGCTCTTGACTGCAGTGTATCGGAATGCCTTGTTCTGTGACCAAGGGTGGGTAGCAGAAGGTCACACCATAGATTCATGCAAGACCCACGATATAGCATAAAAAACAAAATAACTGGAAGTTATTCGTATCACACCCTGTTAAAGCAAAAATGCAAAAGTGTGCCTGTAACATTACTGAATCTTGTATAAGAAATAAGTTTATGGATTGGATTAGGTTGATTGTGAGTTACACCTTTCATAAAAGGGATGGTTTATGTTGAATATTGTCATGCCTGCTTCTGGCCTTATATTTTCAGAAAGGTTTTTGGAATGTGGGTTAAAAAAAGGACTAAGTAAAGATCTGTGCATTCAAATGAAAAAGCTTCAACGAGAGAAAGGACAGAGCGTTTGATGAACAAGTGAACGTCAATGAAAAGTGCACCCGTTTCTAAATTATTGTAATATTTCACTAATTATTATACAAATAAAATTATTTTCTTTGTTTCTGAGCAAACATATTCAATGTTGTAAGAACAGCTGCGAAAGAGAATTAGCCCATAGGTTTACAACCAGTTTGGGTACAAGCCAAATTTCTCTGGCACCCAGACTCCTAGGGCAGAATTTTGCCCTTGATGGGTGGGCAGGCCCCACCGGCTTGGTGGCGGGTGGACAGCCGATCGCCGCCGCCATTTTAAGTGGATGGTCCAATTAAAGCCTGCCCAGCGGGCCACCCGACAGGAAGCGCTATGCGTGAAAGAGCACACATCTTCCTGAGGCAAATTGCTGCCTCAGGGAGATCGCTGAAAGGCTGGCAAATATAAAAAATAGAACAATAAAAAATTCATTAACATGTCCCCCTCATGTGAAAACGTCACACGAGATGGGACATGTTAATGAAATAAACAAAAACTTTATTAAACTTTTTTAATTCCGATATCAAACCTCATCCAGCCACTGGATGAGGTTTGTAAAAAAAATCACTTACCATTGGGCCCATGCGCCGAGCTGAAGTTCATACGGGCCCCTCAAAATCGTCGATGATTGGCAAGTTAAGAGCCTTAACAAGGCCTTTAATTAATGGTGGGCGCGCGTCCCGCTGAATAGCGTGCCCGCCGACCGAAATATCGTGATGCTGCGCGCTGACATCAGGATGCTCGCGTGACATTTTAAGCTGAACCAGCCTCCACCACACTTCCAGGCAGTGCGTTCCAAACCCTAACTACTTGCTGTGTGAAAAAGATTTTTCTCACCTCGCATTTGCTTCTTTTGCAAAACACTTTAAAACTGTGCCCTCTGGTTCTTGATCCATTTACAAGCGGGAATAGTTTCTCCCTATCTACTTTGTCCAGAGCTCTCATAATTTTGAAACCTCTATCAAGTCTCCTCTTAGCCTTATCTCCTCCAAGGAAAACAGTCCAAACTTCTCCGATCTTTCCTCATAACTGAAATGTCTCATCCCTGGAACCATTCTCGTAAACCTCTTCTGCACTCTCCAATATGTTCACATCCTTTCTATAGTATGGCACCCAGAACTGTACACAATACTCCAGCTGAGGTCTGACCAGTGTCTTATATAAGTTCATCATAACCTCCCTGCTCTTGAACTCAATGCCCCTATTAATGAAGTCTAGAAAACTGTGTGCTTTAGAATCCTTAAAGCTGTCCCACTTTCCTGCTAATCAGGTCCTTTATCGCTGTACGTCATTGGGCACTGACAGCAGCCCCAGCAGCGGCCACCTTTGATTGGCCAGCAACTCTTGGATCCTCCCACCTGGGGGCAGAAGTCTCCAGCTCCCTGGCGTGGCTTCCTGAGCTTGCAGAGATGGGCTCATTCTCTACTTTTTGACCAGTTTGTGGGTCCACAGCCTCTATGAAAAATTCTGGACATTTAATTTAATTTTAGTGCGAAACACCATGGCATAGAAGTAGTAGGACAAGGTGGCCTGCATCACATTGGACGCCGGTTAATTACTATGTCCAATATTCAGTTCCATTGCCCGTGGTTTTTAACGAGCAGTCGATAGGATACCATCCATTCTGTGTCGTTGCCCAAGATGATTATTTTTTGTCTCATAAAAGATTTTACACAATATTCCTTATTGTTACCCATGTTCAGTAAAGTCCTGAAAATCAGAGGTTGACATGCAGAGGGATGAAGGGATATAGAAAACAGGGCAACATTTTGTGTGGGGGAATAAAGTCCAACATGGGCTGGTTGGGCCAAACGGCGTGTTTCTGTGTTAAAACTTACACGTACTTCTGTGTAATATATCTTGGCCAGTGAAACACTAGGCTATAATGTCAAGGCAACTGATGAACTAGGATTGCCAACCCACATGGTCTTCTACCTCCAACTGCCCCACCCAGTCAAACAACTCTTTCCCCCCATCACCAATATTTTTTGAATTAATTAATGTAAGGGTTCAAAGAAGGAAAACACTATATTTTTAATGTCTCTATGATTTTTCCTCCTGGACTGCTTGCAGAAGCATCCAGGGTTCATCTTTAATCCTTGGAGACTCAAGGATAGTTTGCAGGGGTGGAGGCTGAGTTTGGCCTCTGCCTCTAAAAGGCACAGCCCAGTTGGAGACACGTAAAGAGGTGGTAGAGGGCTATCCCATCCTTTTGCCAGAATTTCCTGACTGTACATTGATTGGGGAGAGCCAGAAAGTGTGGGTCTTTGGCCTGTTCCCAGAACCCGGTTGTCTGGAGGCTCTGCAGAGGGTCCAGGAATCAGGAAATTGAAGATGGATTTTTTTCCCCTTTAAAATCTTTCTTCTCTCCCACCCCCACTCCTCCCTTTTCTGCCAACTTCCTCAGAGAGAGGCCTACAGCTGTGCCCATCTAGCCTGCTCCTTCTGCTGATGCTGAGCCCTGCTATGGCCAGCAATGACCAGGAGTGCCCCTGATCCACAAATGGTCCAGGTTAGGAAATCCTGGGCTTGGACATGAGCAATGCACTTCATTGTGCCGTTGGGAAAGGGACTGGTTGGATGGTGTTGCTGGGGGTGGAATGGGCAGTGGTGGTGGTGGTGATGGGGGCTGTGCGCAGAAATGGAAGCTTGAAACTCTAATACTCATATGCCAAGGAAGTAATCTACTAAACTTTGCACTTAACCTGCTTATAAAATTGTCCACATTTTATGTGTCCAGTTAGATTGAGGAAAAAGAAAGAAAGCCTTGCACTTATATAACATGTTTCATCGCCACAGGACATCCCAAGTGCTTTACAACTAATTAAGTACAATTGAAGTGTGGTCACTGCTACAATCCAGGAAATATGGCAAGGCAACCAATTTGAGCATAACAAGGCCTCACAAACAACAATGCGATAAGTGGCCAAATAATCTGACTTAATGCATTTTGGTTGAGGGCCGCTGGGGAAAATCCCCCTGCTATTGCTCAAAATTGAGCCACGTTACTCTTTGTGTCCATCTGAGAGGGCAGGCAGGGCCTCAATTTAATGCCCAATCCCAAAGATGACGCTTCCAACAGTGAGCATTCCCTCAGGACTGTACTGGTGTGTCAGTCTGAACGATGTGCTCAGGTCTTTCAAGCAAGACATGAGACCACAACCAACTAAGTGTGAAATGAGAGTGATACCAACTGAGCCATGATTGCCATCTCATTTTGGAACGGAGGATTGCACCCCTGAATCAGGGCAGGTTGAGCTCCCAAGCTCACCTGCGCGGCCACAAGTGCACAACACCAAGCGAAGGCCCAACAAAGGAGGGACAAATCAGGAAGGGGAACCATCCCAGGGTCGCTCTCTAAGGTCTTCCTGGCAAGAAGCTGCTGGGTGATATTGGCAGAGGCACAGAGATCAATCTCCCTGTCACTTTCAGCCACAGATGATGGAGGGATTGGAGATTGCAGAAAGGCACAAAGGGAGAGACAATGTAACAACTTCCAAAGAGTCCACTGATTGTGAAGCCCCAATAAATAACGTACAGGGTATTAATTTTATATTTTGTGAGGAATTCCACTGTTTGCAATGAAATTATTGTCTGCATTTCAGTACGTTTTGTGCTGAGATAAGCAATTAGGGCATTTTACTGGAGTCATGTATAACAAGGGCAGTAAATTTTTCCCAGATGTGAAAAACCCTGGAAGATTTACTGCAAGTTGCTTCAAACATGGGCTTCAAGGAAAGTAGTGCCAACTCCAGAACAGGTCATGAACCTGGTCAATTTGAGGTCACGACCTGACACATGTATTTTTTGGTGTTGACAAAGTATCTATTTTGCCAGGCGTTGCTTTACCCAGAGCCTGAGCCTCAGAACTGCAAATCTGGCACTGGAGTCCTTCTCTCGTATCTTATGCTCTGTGCATAAACTCTTACTTACAGCAAGGCTTTTTATCATAAGAATGAAAACAGGGAAAAGGGAAAGACGGGATTGGGGGGACGGTGTGAGTGGGAGAGATGCCAGGCACCTGAAAAGGAGTTCATGCTCTGGGGAATGAAAAGGTGCAGGCTCTATGCTGTCTGAACTCCAAACCCACCTGCTGTTGAATTAAATGATGATAATGGCCATAAATTTCTGGCCCTGCCACGGCAGGCTCCAATGTGTGGCGACCAGAAGAGCCTGCCAGTGGGTGGGACCGGAAAGCACCGTCCTATAACACAGCTGCTTGACCTAACCAGTTCATGTTGCTGTTTATCCTCATACGAGCATTTGCCCAAAGTGTTCCCATAACCCTTTAATTCCCACCTCCTCCAAACACCTATTTAACATAGAGCTGTTAGGTTCTCCTGCTTGCTTACTGAAACCCTGTACCATACACTTAATCTTATATCTATGTCCATTTGTTCTAAACCCCTTCAATTGCTAGAAACAGCAAATGTTTGCATCTATTCTGCCCCATCTCTTCACAACTGTAAGCACGTATATTGAATAAACCCTTTAATCTTATCTGTTGTAAGAAAAAAGGCTCTAGTCTTTCACGTCAATAAGATTCTACATCAATGAAAGGTCAAGTAGCAATGGATCAGAGTCCACAATGATATAAGTAAGTGGATTGATTGAAGATCTCCAGAAATGATTTGTGCTTGAAACTATGGCTGACACTTCTGTCTCTCTGTGCTTCAATAAATTACAGCAACGTGCACTTAGAATTCTCTTTCACCTCCCCGACTAGTTCTGGCCAATGTTGAATTGTAGGCTATTGAAACAAAGAGTGATGTAATGCGTTGTTATCACAGCACTGTCAATGACACACAAAGAATTTATCATGATGAATTCTTTCCAGTGTTATACATTTTATTAACAACATGAACCTGGACTAATAAACTAACAGCAACTTGACCACAGGATGGGCAGCGGAGTCACCAACCAGGCTTGGGAGGCACTGGCGTGGTGGTCAGCATCAGCCCACTGCAATAGAGGACAGCCATCCAGTGCCATTACAGGATGAATGGTCTCATCCATTCTTCCAGGGTAACTCACTTTTCTCACTCTCAACTCACACACTCACAAACCCATCACACATCCACAGGGCTCTCACACCTCAAGGGACAACACCACTAACTCTGACGCACACCCTCACATCTCCATCAGGCTCATATCCTCTTGATCTCACATCCTCATTCCCGTCCATGGCTCCACTCAACACACAAATATTCCACGCAGTGCCATTTATCCTACTCACACTCTCTTCAACTGTTTTCATGCAGGAGAAACTGGCTCACAGCAGCGATGAGAGGTCCCAGACCACGGGCGAAGTGGGCCACATTAGCAAGTGTGCCATTGTGCTGATTGGTGAGGATATGGACTGTGCATGTGGTGACAGTGAGGATGGCGCGAACACCCACGTGAAGATCCTGCACCACATCATCCCTCTCTCAATGCAGATGTGAGTGCTCTCTCTCCTGCTTTTGACTTTGCTGCCATGCACTATTTATCTTGACTTTGGCTCACAGGGAGCTCTGCCAAGTGACCCTCAGCCCACCAGTCCCTCAGCTCCATTCATGTCCTCATCTGCAGCCATGAGAACTCCTCCTCCAGTGAAGAGGTGGAAATAAGCAGCCTGGAAGACCCATCATCTCAGAGGGAGAAGCTGGCCCACGAGTGATTCTGAAGGGAAAAGTGTGTGTGAGACAGAGCCTCGTGCAATAATTCTCCCACACATGTGGTTCCTTCACGTTAAACAATCATCTCACTGTCCTGAGCATTGTCAATGCTGCCTGCAGGGGTTCGCTTTCAGTTGTCCATCTGAGCTGACCTGCATCTCCACCCACTCACTGACCACGCTCCCACACAGCACCTGTTCTGGCTCACCACGACTCTCATTTCACTTTCGATTTAGCAAGAATGGTCTGGTTTCACTGCATTGTGCGCTCCTCCGTCTTTTACACTCCTCCAGTCACCCATTTCCTCTCCCCCATCACAGTTGGCCCACCCCAGTTTCACCTTCCACCTCCCCTCTGTGACCTACCAGCCACAACCCTTTTCCTTCAGGGATGTCCAGGTGAACGTGCACGTTCCCTTTCTTCCCAAAAATCTCACCCCCATCCACATTCACCTCCCCAACCTCCTCCTTCCCACCCCCAGGGTCCATATCTGCCTTTGGGTCTCCACCAACCACCCTCTGCATTCCTTTTATCGCTACCGTCAAACCCTCACTCTCCCACCCTACCGCCTCACTCTGCCCTCGGTCATTCTCACCCTTCCTCCATACCTGGCCCACCCTTAGTTCGCTCCCCAGGAGGCAGACATGGACCTATCCGACCCCTCCCGTGCACAAACCCCCTCCGCACCCCTCTCCCCACCACCTTCACTAGTCCCCCCACTCCCCGGACTCCCCCCATCCTCCTCCTAGACCCCCCCCCCCGGACTCCTTCCTCCAGCCTTACTCCCACCCCTTCCTCCCTGTGGGCACCCTCCTCTCTCTGCCGCCCTTCCTCCCCCCGAACACCCTCCCCTCTCGTACCCCTTCCTCTCCCCAAACACCCTCCCCTCTCGTACCCCTTCCTCTCCCCAAACACCCTCCCCTCTCGTACCCCTTCCTCTCCCCAAACACCTTCCCCTCTCCCCTTCCTCCCCACGAACACCCTCCCCTCTCCGCACCCCTTGCTCCCCCTGGATACCCTCCCCTCATTGAACTCCTTCCCTTGCACCTTCCACCCCCCCTTACGCCTATCTCCCCAGCTGCTGTCTTCTCCCTCGTTATGCCCTCCTCCCCCGTTCTTCCTTCCCCTCTCCCAACCTCCCGTGCTGACACCTTCATTTCACACCTCCCAACCTCACCTCACCCTGACACGTTCATTCCCCCACTCCCAACCTCACTCTCCCGATGCCTCTTCCTCTCCTAGCCAGCTCTCACCCTTCCATGATGTGAGCAAAGACCTGGTGGGTAAGTCCCAACTTCTGCATGTCACAGTTGTCAAGACGCATTATACACCGGCGTGACTCCCTGTCGACGATCCAGCAGTAGAGGGGATGATTCCGGCAGACTGGCTTAACAATGACATGCTGATGTATTACAAAAAGGTTCCCGATGTCCGACGGTGGGAAACGTGGCCCATCATCGACAAGCTAAGCGGACAATCACAAACTGATTTCACATCTTCGTGATCACACCATATTGTCCGAACACAGCTGATGCTGGCAGGCACAAAATCCCAGTCCAAGTCTTTACTTCTGCAAACAGAGTTTTATTCTGATAACATAAAACTCCACAGGCTTGTCGCACCTGTTTCCCCTATTTATACACAACCAGTGAAGTACTCAGCTTGTTAACTTACAATTACTCACTTAAACACCCCTTGACAGTTAACTGTTTCCTTCCCTAACACAAACTAAAATTGGCTTCCACCAGGATCCTAACAACCTGTGTGTATCTTCTCAGTAATGCTTCCAAAATCCCTTCTGAGGTGTGCTGTGGGAAATTGAGCCCTACCTCCCAGTTATTGGTATTAAATGTAGTTTTTGGGCCACCATTGCAGCCGTTACATTCAGCCCAGAGGGTGAACTTCACATGATGCCTGTGTGGGTTTTACAATCACTTGATTCAGAGGCTTAAGCATGGTGATGGGCTTCTATGGGTTTCTTCCTGTCTCATACACACTGGCACCTCCCCCCAAAAAACCCTAGTTGTACTGCAATAGTGTTTTTGGTAGTAGTAACAGATTATACACCAGAACCAGCATTTCATTGTAATAACCCAATATATAATAGCCCTGACAGGAGCACTTATTAATAACTTGATAAACTGTTGCACAAGTTATGTGTATTACTAACCCAGTGTTGTCCAATAGAAACTGCTGACAAGAAACAGGTGTAGCACATGCACTGATTGCAGTAGAAAACACCTTACACGCAATACAGGTGAATGTACTTCACACGCTTTAAAAAAAAATGTCAGGGTATGTGGGAGTTGCTCGCAAATGCAGCATTTGTTGCCCTTGAGAAGGTGGTAGTGAGCTGCCTTCTTGAACGCTGCAGTTCATAGGCATACCCACAATGCTGTTGAGGAGGGAGTTCCAGGATTTTGACGCAGAGATGATGAAGGAATGGCGATATATTTCCAAGTCAGGATTGTATGTGACTCAGAGGGGAACGTGCAGGTGGTGGTGTTCCCAGCATCTACTGCCCTTGTCCTTTTAGGTGGTAGTGGTCATGGGTTTGGGAGGTGCTGTCAAAGGAGCCTTGGTGAGTTCCTGCAGTGCATCTTGTAGCTGACACACACTGCTGCTACTGTGTGTCAGTGGTGGAGGGAGTGAATGTTTAAGATTGTAAATGGGTTTGCTAATCAAACAGGCAGCTTAGGCCTGACATTGTTGAGCTTCTTTAGTGTTGCTGTAGCTGCACTCATCTAGCCAAGTGGGGAGTATTCCACCACACTCCTGATTTATGCCTTGTAGATAATGGACAGGCTTTAGGGAGTCAGGAGGTGAGTTACTCACTGAAGAATTTCCAGCCTTTGACCTGCTCTTGTGGCCACAGTATTTATATGGCTGGTCCAGTTCAGGTTCTGATTAATGGTAACCCCCAGGATGTTGATGGTGATACTGTGATGGTGATGCTATGGAATGTCAAGGGGAAATGGTTGCTCTCTTTTGTTGGAAATGGTTATTGCCTGGCACTGGTGTGATGGAAATGTTACTTGCCACTTATCAGCCCAAGCCAAAATGTTGTCCAGGTCTTGTTGAACATGGACACGGACTGTTTCAGTACCTGAGGAGTCAGAATAGTACAGAAATTGTGCAATTATCAGTGACCGTCCCCACTTCTGACCTTATGATGGGGAGAAGGGCATTAATGAAGCAGCTAAAGAAGGTTGGGTCTAGGAAATGCTCGCATATTTACTTAACAAATGTCCCCCATCATTTGGCAACAAGAAAGTTAAGTACTTACAATGATTAAAAAACAGTTGCAAGTAATGCAAAAAGCATATGAATGTACGTATTGAGATCACATGCTTAACAAAGGTGCTCATTTTTAAAATTAAATTAAAGTAATTGTCCCTATATGGATTTCCAATTAGCCACACATGGCTAATGTATAGGCCGACACTGTACTTATAACTTATTTGACAACATAACCAGTATTTAGAAAGCATTTGAGATTAATTTCACCATTTACCAAATTATTCAACAGTAATTGCTATCCTTTATTAAGATCTCACAAGTTGTTTCCAGCAATCGTGTAAGATTGTTAACCATTATATTATTGGTTAATATTATTAATCTTTTTGTAATTTGGGTTGCTTGACATTTTTGAAAGTTAACACCAGGCACCAAAAATAAGCTGCATATTTGAATCACTTTAAATACTTGCCATTTCTGTTTGCCATCTTTGTAAACTCCTGTAAGGTTACAAAGAGAAGCCTCATGATTGCTGCCTTCGCCTCTATTCCCATTCACTGGTGTGACAAAAGTCATGCAATATGCCTCACACATGAGTACACCCCTCTCTCAAAGTCAATTACCCAGTGACACTGGACCAACAAACAATTCACAATCACGCAGAGTCCCATGTAATTACCCATTCACTTGCTAACAATTACAGATTAAAGGAGCAACCTAATCCCAGGCTGGACCCTTACAAGCAATAGACAATCAAGATAGCTAAACACTTGCAATTCTTTCTCACATTTCAGGGGGAAAAAGCAGTGACCTTCACTCATTTTATCAAATCTCTCACCCTGTCCCCCACCAGCACTTGTTGACAATTTTCCCTTTCTTCCTCCCCTTTGCTGTGAAACATTTCTTGCCAGACATAGGCAGAGCCAATCTTGTCCTCTCCTAATGCCACACTGCAGTCAGCTAGAAGTCATGCACTCAAATTGAGCTTTCTCTCTTCTTGATGGCAGTGAACCATGCACAGCGGTGTCAAGTGCGGTTCGTTGCCATTCTGTGGCAGGCTGGCAGGAATCAGAATCTCACAGTTTAGGGCAGCCAGCAGCAAAAACCCAAATTGCACATCACCGTGCTGCATCATCTTACATGCTGGGGACCAAGGAGGGATAAAAAGACTCAGCATAAATTGGCCAAATAAAACCAGATGAGGGTTAGACAGACAGACATCTGGAGAAGGTGCCAGGGTGGCAATCCTTAAACATTTCCAGACACCACTGAACTTGACTTTTCAATCCTGTGATGTTCTGCCACACTCCAGACACTGTTCATATAGCTGCAAGGGTGGTGCATTTGGTGACATAGTGGTAATGTCACTGGACTGATAACCCAGAGGCCCAAGTTATACACTGAGGACAGGGATTCAAATCCCACCACAGCACCTAGTGCCATTTAAATTCAATTAGTAAATCTGGAATCTAAATCCAGTCTCAATAACAATCAATAATTGTTGCATCAATATAAGAGAGTCACATTATACTATCTAGCTTCTTCTTAAATGGATTTATGCTATTCATCTCAATCCCTCCACATAGGGTTCATTTCAATCAATCCCTGTGGTAGCAATCTCCACATTTGAGATGGTTCCTTTCAGATTTGTAGCCATGCCTGTTCCAATCAGTGCAAAAAATCCTTTAGTACTTTTTGAAGAAAAGCAGGGAGGTCACCTGGTCTCTTAGCCAACATTCATCCCTCAAAAAGCAAATAACTTATTTATCCCTTACTTGTGGATTTTTGCTGTACTTAAACTGGTTGCCATGTTTCGAAACAGCGACCGTACTTTAACAAATAATTGACCAGCTGTGAAGTATTTTGGAAGGGATATATATATGGAAGTTCTTTCTACTCCCAGATTTCTGATGTGCACAAGCTGCTGCACCTGTATTACTAATGACAAAGAAATACCTCAACAGGTCCTCCAGGTTCTGGGAGGAGAGAAAATGGGGTTGGCATTCTAATTGGAGATGGTTTGGGTTTTGACAGAGGACTCACACTAAATGTCAACGAATTTCACGTTTTTTTCAGATACTGGACATCGGTCCTCCTGTTTTTAAGTTTTGTTTTCTGCAATAATTTGAAAAGGGGAGTTGATGCAACTGCGTCATTTGGAAGGAGAATGTCTGCATGGGTGGCTGCTCTACAGGAACTCTTCACTGGAACCCATCTTGCAAAGTGCAAAGTGGAATTTGGTGTCAGGCTGTCGCACAAAGGAGGTCACCCTTGACTCAGCTGGTATCATTCTCACTGGGCAGTCAGAAGGTTAAGGATTCAAGACCTATTTTGGAGACTTGACCACATGATCCAAGCTGACACTTCTGTGCAACATTAAAGCAGTGCTGCCCTATGTTAAGTGCCCACTTTTGCATGAGATGCTAAACCAAGGCCTTATCTGCTTTCACAGGTGGATAGAAGCATTAATGGAGGAAGAGCAGGGGAGTTCTCCCAATTTTTTAGGCAGAATATATCCTCAATCAAAACTACTGATCTGGTTATTTACTTCATTGATGTTTGTGAGACCTTGCTGTGTACGGTTTTTCTGCTGTGTTACCTGTAGAGCAATGCCTTCACTTCAAAAGTACTTTATTGGCTGTGAAATACTTTTGGGTTATGAGATTCATAAAAGTCACCGTATAAAAGCATTATTCCTGACTGCTGGATCTGGTTCTTCTTTTTGTAAAAAATTGATGTGTTAGAAAATCCTTGCATACTAAAGTAGCTACTTGATTTTTTTTGTCTCCCCTCAGTTTTCTCTTCTCTCTGCACGGATGCTCGACACTTACTGCATACGATTCCATTAAAGCCCTTTAATACCTCACCCAAGTGGCCAATCTTTGTACTTGAGCTTCAAGAATGCTAGTAGGCTATTTGTTAATGGATGCCACTACAGTTGAGCTTCGTCCAGTCCCCTCAGTTGACATATCGACATCAGCACTCATCCAGTAGGGGTCACTGGATAGCAATCATCAGCACGTTCCCTGACTGTTTTTTCCTCTCTTTAGCCCTGAACATGGAGGTTAGTTATATAGCTCGACTGTTGCCTTGGTAAGGCATCGAACCTTGGTAGAGTATGCTGGGCAGGAAGTTATTGCTGAATGTTTTATCCTATATTAGCAAATTGCTGCATCCTTAAATGTTTGAGCAGTGTGTATGAGACTATGTGTGTTTGTGTGTGTGTACTTATGTAGGTATTTGTGCATATCCGTATGTATGTGAAAGTGCCAATGGATCTGAATGCATGCGTGTTTGTATGTGCATATAGTTATGTGTTTTTATGTATGCATCTTTGTATGTGTATGTATGTATGTGCTTGTGTGTTGCTGTACACATGTGCATGTATGTGGATAAACATGTGTAAGCATAACTACATAAGTGCATGGGCAACAGTGAGTAAGTGCACTTGGGCTAATATCTATGTATATTGTATGTGTGCGTGCATGTGTGTATTTGTGTGTATGTATGTCAGTGTGTGTATCTCAATTTATGTTTATGTGTATGTGGGTTTGTGTGTTTCCACATCTCTGTATGTATGAGTGTGTATACATGTCTGAATGTGCATTTTTCTGTGAAAGTGTATGTTTGTATTTCTGTGCTTGTATATGTATGTCTGCATGTATGCCTGTATTTCTGTGTATACATATGTATGTCTGTGTGTGTATTTCTGTCTGTGCACATGTATGTATTTGTTGTATTTATGTGTATATACATGTGTATATGCCTGTGTGCATGTTTGTGTATGTGCGTATGTACATCTGAGTTTATGTATTTCTCTGGGTGTATACTTATGTGTGTGTACTTGTGTATAACTGTATATGAGTATATATATGCTTATAAGAGAGTTTGTGCATAAGTATATGTAACTCTTTCAAGTACAAACACATTTCCATCTGTTTCAGATGAAGTTACATTGTTTCATAGTTTGCCATTGTAAGATTTGAACTCTTGATCTTGGGGTTACAAGCCCAGTACCATAACCACTTGGCTATTTAGGCCAAGCCTTAAACATAGAATGGACTTGTCACATGACCATCACCCAGTGCATTAACAAGACTGTTAAGATGGCTGATGAAGGTCAGGTGGCTTTTGAAATTTCTGCCTCAAGTCCCCAGAAAGTTCCTGATTAAATAGCCATGGGCTGAGGCCTCCCCCTTGATTGGACATACCGAGACGAAACCCAGCTGTGGGATTTACACCTGCCATTGTTTTTGATTTACTGAAACTCAAAATCTATAGATTCCAAGTTACACTGTCTCCAAGCTCGATATTTAACAGAGAGATGCAGAAACTAGTTAATCACAAGTAGGTATGAATGACCATCATCTATCTCCCATCGTGCAGCAATAGCTTCAGACTTCCAAACCACTCTGGGTGGACAATAGCAGCTGATCTTGTGATCGAAATCAACTTCACATCACAAATTATTTTATTGCAAGAGCCAAAGAAAACTGGGTAGTCTGTAGAAAACACAGTAAAGAAGCAGCTCCAGAAAAAGGTAGTAAGATCTATGGCTTTAAAAACATGGAGACAGTAACATCTTAAAAAGTCTCCCATCCATTCCTTTTCAAAAAGCCTCCAGTACAGAGACTTGATCTCCTGCTAAGAGAATTACAAGTGACAAACTTCACAACCTGCTAAGCATCCCTCTCTTTGGGGAAATCCTTCTATAATCCTGATAAATGACTCCAACTATTGGAACCTCCTAAACTACCCATTCAAAGTGACAATGCCTCCTCTAACAGGCCCCCAACAACTGGTTTTTCCTACGATGACCCGAATACATGAACTGTGAACTATTATTTTGTTTACACCTTATAAAAATGCACTATCCTCTTGAACTGTGTGTTTCTCGAGTGTGTGTGTGTGTGTTAGTGTGTATGTGTGCATGTGTGTGAGTAATATAGCATTTAGATTTTCAGGGTGAACACGTGAATAAATAATCCTCTTTATTTAAACCCACAAAAGTTTGCTGCTGATTATTTAAAAATTGACCACACACTCAGGGGTTGTGAAACATAACTACCTTTCTGTCCAAAAACACACTGATTATGGACAGTGAGGGAAAAGGACAAGGGTTTCAGTTCTCTTCCGACCTTGTCCATAACAGAATGTATGTCTTTGCACGTATGTATGTCTGCGAGTATACATGTCTACATGTGTGTGTCTGAGTATGTATGTCTGTGTGTGTCTCTACATGTGACTATGTATGTATGTCTTTGTGTTCATGTCTCTGTGGGTGAGTATGTATGTATTCCTGTGTGTATGTCTGTTTGTGTATGCATGTTATGTCCGAGTGTATGTCTCTGTGCATGTGTAGGTCTCTGTGTGAGTTTATGTATGTCTGTGTCTGTATGTCTGAGTGTGTGAGTATGTATGTCTGAGTGTGAGTATGTCTGTATGTTTCTGTATGTATGTTTCTGTATGTAAGTATGTATGTCGGAGTGTGTACGTCTCTGTGTGTGATATGTATATATGTCTGTGCTTGCACGTTTGTGGAGAATTGTACTGCACTGTCGATAACAAGATTTAGTTAGCATGTAATTAGATTGGAATAGCTTGTACTTGTGTCTGTATGTGTATATACACACAGCTTTACCAATGGATTATTTCACAGATGAAGTTTGCTGGAATTTCTCTTCGCTTTCTGTTGTTCAGTAACCTGATCTTACCAAGAATTTACAGTCAGAAATGGCATCAATCGTAAATCTTTTGAGCACAGACACCCAGGATCAGCAAATCTTCCCTCTCTCCTTTCCCCTATGTTGTAGTGGCAGCAGGAAGCTGCTGCAAGTTCAGAACCAACGGCAGTGCTTCAGGAGAGATCCTGCAAGAGCTCTGGTTTAACTAGTCCTGACATGAATTGCATGTGGCATCGACCATCTGGTTTCCCAAAAGAGTCAGGCAGAGGCTGCCAGTGCTTTACAGTTAAGCTCCGCCTGCTTCCGTGACTAAATGTAATCACAAGAAAATGAGCAGAGCAGGAATGAATCACCGCAGGTTACTTGTGTTTCCAGATAAAATAAATGGAAGCTGTCAACACGGCCAGAAGCCATTCTTAAAGGCATGTCATACTGTAGATAGTCAGATGAGCTGCAAACAGAACCCATGCAGATAATGGTGCATTATCTGTTAAAACTAAAATAATGTAGGTAATTGCACTGAACTCCCCATACTGACTTAATACCTTAATGTACAGAATTTTGGTCAGAATTTTGACAGCCCCTTGCCAAAGTATATATGACTACAGATTCCATACAGACACCATGTTTTAAGGTATACAATCCTGTACAGATCTAATACAGACTGAATATTTTATTGTACAGAATTCTTACAGCCCCCACATTCTAATGTGGGTAACCATATAGAATAATTCATCAAGAAGCTTACTCCCTAATGTATGTGGCTGTACAAATACTGTACAGGCTTCATGTCCTAATACACAGAACCCATACCAAATCTAACTTATATCATGACTGCAGCCTCTTAAGGAGAATGATCTCTAAAGGAGGTCTTGGGACCCTCCTGAATTCGACGCAGTGTCAGAACCTCAGCAATTGCAGCAGTTTTCATGGAACGAGATGCGAACAGTGAGAGGAAACGATGAGGTAAAAAGAATAAAAGGAAACATTCCAGAAACAATAAAAACTCCCCAGGATTTATTTAATTTTACTTCTACCAATTTTTCTTGTTTAAACCATCTTTCTCCTTTGCTGTTAATTTGTTCCCCTCCTCCAGATGCTGACTTATTCTGGGATAATATTTCACAGGTATCAATCATCCTCAAATAGCCCAGCCTAATGCTCAGTTTTCATCTGGATGGCAATTGCTATCAGCCTGTTTGACTGCATTGGGGCATCGGTATTTTGTGCTCACACCACTGGAGTAGGACATAAAGCCAGAACCTTCTTACCCAGTGGCAGGTATGTCACACTCTTTACTACGGCTGACACCTAGGGCAGGGTTTTCCCTTTGTTGAGCGAGCGCAGTGGGCAGGCCCGGGAACGGCCGCAAAACAGATCGCCGCCCGTCATCGGGCTCCATCCACAATTTCATGCTGGCTGACCAATTAACGACCAGCTAGCATGAAACGTGCGTTGAGAGTCTCAGCGCTGCTGGGGTGGTGGGTGAGGGGGCAGGGGGGTGGGAGAAGTGTGAATGCTGAACTCTGCACATGCAGGGGGGAGCACACACTGAATGCTGCTTGAAGGCACAGAGCTGCCTCAGGGAGCTGAAGAATTTTAAATACACAAATACAGATTTTACAAATGAAATAAACATGTCCCCACACGTGACCCAGTCACATGAACAGGGGCATGATAAAAATGAGTTTTCAAAATTAAAAAAAATCTCATCCTGCCCGTGGACGAGCTTTCCTCAAAAATGCAAATGCTGCCTGGCCTATTTGCCCGCCTGCCAACCATAGGGTTTAACGGGCAGCGAAAAATAGGATCAAATGAAATGATTAATGGCCTTAAAAGGCCTCTTAATTGTTTGCGGGCGTGCTGCCGACTTTCACACGTGCCTGCCGACCGAAATCTTTCGCGAGTGCGCGATGACGTCGGGACGCCTGCCTCGTGTCATTGCACACTATTTTACTCCCAATCAGGTCAGGCATGTGCCCCCCCCAGGGGACGTAAAATTCTGCCCCAAGCATTTATAGCTCTGGATAAATTCTCTGAGCCGTTAGGGGAGTCTCTCTTTTGCCTCCTACATTTTAATAAAATGTGCTTTTAACCTTAATTTAGAGCAGATTTTATACAGGTTATTTTAAGGTGATTGGCTAAAGAAGCAACAATGACATGAGGAAAAACATTTTTTATGCATTGCGTGATCAGGACCTGGAGTGCACTGTCTGAGAATATGGTGGAGGCCAGATTCAATGGAAGCCTTCGAAAGAGAATTGAATAATTGTCTGAAGCAAGAAGTCTGCAGTGCCCCATGGGGAAGTGGTGGGGGAGTCGAACTAGTTGAATTGTTTTTCCAGAGAGCCGGCGTGGATGCGATGGGCCAAATGGCCTCCTTCTGTGCTGTATTTAGTCTGTGATTCTATGGTCCTGCTTAGATTTCAGGAGACTGCCATTCATTACCTGCTTGACAGCATTTACCCTGCTAACTCTGGCACTTCTGTACTGGGTGGCAGGTTCACAGGAGGTGGAGACACTTTGGCCTTGGTGATAGGCAAAAAAGTCGGGCAGAGTGTGAAACAGGCTGTCAATCTGTTATCACTACAGGCCGTGTATCCTTTATCCATAAATTCAAAAACCGAACACATCCAAAAACCGCATATTTTTTAACCTCATCGACTTTTAGTTGTTTGGCTGCACTGTTTACCTTGTTAGTTTGGTGCTAAACATGTCAAAAAGAAACTTATTACAGGTACTCTGTTTTTATTATTCAGTGATCTTGCATTTCTTACCATTTCACTTACTTTAGGCTATTGCTAGCCTAGGCTTAGGCTATTGTAATGTAAGTTTATATGCGGTCTCCAAAAACCGAAATCTGAAATGCAATCGGCCGCAAGGGTTTCGGATAAAGGATATTCAATTGTATTGCCCAAGACCAATTTCACATTCACCGCCCCCACCCCTCCAGCACCACCACACCACCTCCACAAGCCCAGTCTGGCACTGGGGTAAGAGAACAAAAACAAAAATACCTGGAAAAATTCAGCAGGTCTGACAGCATCTGCGGAGAGGAACACAGTTAACATTTCGAGTCTGTATGACTCTTCAACAGAACTAAAGAAAAATAGAAAAGAAATATAAGCTGGTTTAAGTGGGGGTGGGATAGGTAGAGCTTGATAGAGGGCCAGTGATAGGTGGAGATAACCAAAAGATGTCATAGACAACAGGACAAAGAGGTGTTGAAGCTGGTGATATTAGCTAAGGAATGTGGTAATAAAGGTACAGATAGCCCTAGTGGGGGTGGGGTGGGGGGAAGGGATCGAAATAGGCCAAAAGGCAGAGATAAAACAATGGATGGAAATACATTTAAAAATAATGGAAATAGGTGGGAAAAGTAAAGGCCAAGAGCTAGCAAGCTGATGACATATGAACTAATGCAGCACCAGTATCAAAGTTGCATGCACTGAACATGTCTTACAAGAGAATAATTTGCAAAATTGTTCAGATACATGAGTTCTATGCAGTCAATTTCATACATCATGCAAGTGTCATTATTATCACACTTAATTCTCTGTTAAACCCCATTATATACAGATAAACCTATATGAAAATTACTGATGGGATTACTTGTTGGTCATCATTTAATAAACATGCAATGATTACAACGGGATCATCAATCTTTCAGCATGCCTGTCAACAACAGAACAGACTACACTGGCCACCCATTCAGGAAGGAAGAAGGCTGTAAACTTGGCAGATCCAGATGTAGTATTTTCTCAGGGTAGGAACAAAGCACAGGAATCAGTGGCCTTCGCTTATGTAGGAGCCAATCACACAATTTTACAACAAATAAGAAGGCTATTCAGCTCATCAATCTATACCATACACCCGAACTGAGGGGTTCAGCAGCATAGTAGTTATGTTACTGGGCCAATAATCCAGATGCCTGGACTAATGGAATGGACTTCATAATCCCACTTTGGTAGCTGGGGGATTTAAATTTGTTAATTAAATAAATCTGGAATAAAAAGCTAGTAGCAATAATGGTGACCATAAAATTTAAGGATTGTCATAAAAACCCTCCTGATTCACTATATTTCTTTAGAGGAGGAAATCTGCCTTACCCGGTCTGGCGTGTATGTGACTCCAGAGCTATAGCAAATGTGGCCATCATGAATGCATAGCTGTCATATTATAGGTCTTGCAAAAAAGTTAATCTATCTTTTAAATGGACACAAGAAGTCTTAAAGATGACCTCCAAAAGTCACCTGACTTTTTACTTTACTGCATGGTCAAGCATCTAGAAGGCTCCAAGTGGATTGCAAGCATTCATATCCAGACATGTGAAGGCGTTTGAAATTAAATGTGTGTTTCCACAGGACAAACAGAAACTCATTGACAATGGCTTCCCTGGAGGTGCAAATAACTCTTACCCATCTCACCAATCGTGGAAGAATGAGAATCATTTAAGTTAATGGCTGAGACATTTAAAAGGTTAATTACCTTGGCTAAAAGAAAATGGATGGGACTATGCCCCACACCTGGGCTAACCCAATGCCTAATGATTTACCAGTTTGGGAAAGCAACCATTTTGAGTTTTGAACAGTATAAAGTTTGGTTGAGAATAGCCATTTTGTGCAGAGAACCCAGAAGACCTCAGGAAATCAGTTCCAGTCCACAGCTCTCAGCTGAACTAGCTGTGATCAGCATGTGAGAGCTCGGTTTCTCTCTGCCACCAGGAGTTACAGGGGAAGTTTTCCAGAAATCACCACTGTTCTGCTGAAAAGGAATTCAGGCAGTATTCAAGCGTTATGCCAGCAGAACCAGTAAGGAAAAGGGACCTTTGCTTTTCAAAAGCCGCTGTACCTTTTGAGTCCACCGGAAAAGGCAAACACTAACTGATCGACTATAGAAGCCATCGCAGCTGCTGAACACAATCTATCACTCCAGATAACCAACACTTCAACTACAAGCTACGAACCTGCAATAATATCACTGAACTGAATTTCATCTTTATAAGTATATTTTATCCTTAACTGTATTTTAGTCTTTGTATTTATATTTCAGTTAATAACTTTACCGCTTTTATTTAAGTAACTATCAGCAGCAGTTTTGCAATAAACTAACCTTTATCTTGTTTAAGAATAAAGTTTGACTGCTGGGTTATTTTAAAATTGAATCACTCATAAATTAAAAGGGGACTATAAGTGCACACACAAATCCTTAACTCACGGACCACTTTGAGGAAACGCCTTTTATATGGTCGTGACATGGCTGACTCTTAATCACCCTCTGAAATGACCTGGCAAGCCACTTAGATGTATTCAAGAAGGTGATTCACCACCACTTTATCAAGGGCCATTAGGAATGGGCAATAAATGTTGGCCTTGCCTGTGATGCCCACATCCTGTGAATTAATAAAGAAAACTACTATTTACCTGAAAGAGCTAGCAACTTAGTCCCATTCCCCTGCCCATACAGAATCCATGAAATATTGGAGGGAATGTTAGCTTTAAACAAGATCAAATTAGGATTCATGCCTAGAACAAGATCTGATAGGATGAGGAGCAGATAATATTCAGAAACGTTTCAATCTCACTAGAAGTTATATAATAATGTGGCCTCATTTGTATCACCACACCACAACAAATAGTAAAATCTCCAAATAAATCATTTATCACTTAACTAAACTATAAGCCAATTCTACAAGTAGGACCCATTAAGTCAAATTTGTCAAGATAGTTGGCTAAATCTTGACTCCTAAAGATTGGTGGGCTGGAATTGTGTCAAGAGGGTAAAATGCAAAATATCTGGAGCAGAAATTCAACCTGACTTGAACCCACACACTTTTGATTTTAACGGGAGCAGGACGAGCAACCGATCTGCTTTTGGGAAGCAGGGTTTCTCATTTAAATATTGTAATGAGGCTCCCTGCATTCATTTTAATAGTCATGCTATTTTTAAGCCCATGTCAGCTGGGCTTCGCTGGGCTTCACCAGCTTCGGGAAACGCAGTAGGGGCAAGATGAGAAAGAATGAATCCATAAAATGAGAATCATTATAGCACAGCCTGTGGGCCGGTGGGATCATGAGCATTTCCTCTAAGCACAATCAGCTACCCCACATATCTCCCCACTGCGATCTATCTGCTCCCCCAACACATCATTGGATCCCACCCTAACCACGTCGGACATCTTCCAATTCCCAGTGGACCACCTGCACCGCCATCATAGCCCATCGCCCCAACCATCATCTACCTTCTCGGACCACCATCTGCTCCTCCCCCTGCTCACCATCAGGACCCCCCACTATCACTGGACTAATACTGACACCAATTGTACCTCCATGACCAACATTTGACCCCCATCCCCACCACCATGGGACCTATCTCACGCAACTCAGAACCCCCTCTCTGATTGGGAAACCTCCTCAGTGATTGGAACAACCCCATCCCCCTCCCCCACACTCCTTTCTTTCTATTTCCCGATCAGGCACCAACTCCACGATATCATTCTTCCACCTGCTCTCATAGGCCGCACCCTTGTCAAGCAGGGCTCCTGTCCAATGGCCTCCAGCCTGTCAATCAGGCTGCCCATTCTTCCAGGTATCCGGACCTCACAACAGGCCCCATGCACAGAACTCACTTCTTGAGCTAAAATCTGGGTAAATATACCCAGCATGATCCAAGTATGCTGTCAACATGCACTCTCCACCGAAACTCTCCGATCATCAGGCTACTCCTCATTAAAATGTATAGTTTCTCTGCCCCTTCCCTCAATGGCAATCTGTCCAGTTCCTTTTTGAAAGGATCCAAGAAACAGTGCGTTGACTGTGCATTCTCAAAGAACAGGTTGGCCTTCTACATTCTCACCTATTTCTTCACTTTGAATGTTCCCTCCACCTTACATCCCTTATATGATTCAAAGAGAATAGGCTCACTTAATTGAATCGACCACCTCATTTCAAAGTGCCCTTCAAACCTCTTTTCTCCCATCTCAATTTGCTGAAGAACTTTATCATCTCATCCACGAACCTTGTTTAATAAAGCAAACAGGGTCCTTACAGGGAAAGAGGAAAGCGCTTCTAATTGTCACTATAAACACTCCAAACATAAAATATTACAGCAATAATTTTTTTTTTAAAAAGAGTTCAAGCAAAACAAGTGGTGTTGATTCTGATTACTGATCACTATAAGCTGTTGGGCTTCAATTCTGATTTAGTATTACTGGTCTCTGATCTTTGGAAGTACTTCTGGATGGTTTATAATACTGCTGCCTGGAATGAGAAGTACTATTAGAATGAAGGCTTGAAACCCTTTGTACAAAATTAGCAGCAGGAGGCGCTTTGGGTCATTTGAATAATTTCTGCAGAGGAACACCATGAAAATTTCCCATCAGCCTGTACTTATATTGTAGGCCACATCAGTGTGGCCACATTGTGACAAATAATCATAATAAATAATTTATCATTTAAGCTAAAAGCCAATCCTACCAAGTAAGTCCCATTAAATCAATCTTAGAGACATTTACACTTGCCTCAGTATAGGAGCTAATGAGTGTTAGGAGGAAGAACTGGCATTTTTAAAGGAATTTGACACACCTCTTAATAGGTTCCGAAGCAGCCCAGCATAAATCAATTATGTTGACATCCAGCCATTGTTGCTGCGCAGGCAAATGATTTTGAAACATTCTTTTGCGGGATGTAGGCATTGCTGTCTAGGCCAGCGTTTGTTGCCCATCCCTAATTACCCTTGTGGAGGTGGTGGTGAGCCTTCTTCTTGAACTGCTGCAGTCCATGTGGTGTAGGTACACCCACTGCGCTGTTAGGAAGGGAGTTCTAGGATTTTGACCCAACAACAGTGAAGGAATGGTGACATAGTTCCAAGTTAGGATAGTGAGTGGCTTGGAGGGGAACGTGAAGCTGGTGGTGCTCCCATGTATCTGCTGCCCTTGTCCTTCCAGGTTATAGAGGTTGTGGGTTTGGAAGATGCTGTTGAAGGAGCCTTGGTGAGTTACTGCAGTGCATCTTGTAGATGGTACACACTGCTGCTACTGTGCATCAATGGTGAAGGGAGTGAATGTTGAAGGTGGTGGATGGGGGGCCAATCAAGCGGGCTGCCTTGTCTTGGATGCTGTTGAGTTTCTTTAGAGTTGGAGCTGCAGTCCGTAAAAAGGTAAGCATTTAAAAGGAAAGCAAATGCAATGTACAAAGAGAAGTTTAGAGAGGAAAAAACAGAAAGTAGAAATATATAAGTAAAAGTAGAAAGCAGACATGAACAAGAGCAGTATATTAAAAGGAAAATTAATGTTCAAAGCAAACATACAAGCATGGCAGTTCCTTGGTTGTCAGGGTCAAAGGTTGCAAATCAAACTCATTGCCTTGAATATTTAGTGCAGCCTTTTGGAAACACACCGCTCCCGTGCACACTCCCACTAATTCTATGTGGCACTTTGCGCTGATCCAGCGATCCAGCTATTAAAGAACTCGTCATGGGTGAATAGGATTGGAAGAAAGTGGGGCCAGCTTACCAAGAATTTGCAGCGGCACAGAACGTGCATTGGCACAGCTCCAGCATCACCTCTAGCCTCCCAGCCATGACTGGATCACAGGACTGCTTTCCCTAACTATAACTGGGGGGTGGGGGAGGGGTCAAATTGGTGGAGAATGTAACAGGGGCTCTCCTTTAATATGCAACATTCACTTATCAACACCTGAGAAGAAATGGTCAGTGATTCCTGCAATCAATTCTGTATACTGGTGGGACTTAGTAAGTGAAATTTGTTATTGAAAACTGATTGATTCCTAAGTTCACAGATGAGCATGTGAGATGAAAAGTCAGGATCCAGAATGGAAAAAACTGACTGAACTCAAAATCAAAGTAGCTGTACCAAAGAGAAGTGACGTCAATAAGGTTGCAACTATGCAAGTACCAACAACGATAAGGAATCCGCATCAACAGCAATGGTCATGGTGCATGCCTGAACCTTACATTGTAAGGGTTAGAGGACTTTTAGACTAATTGTAGGATAAACTTCATTCTCTTCCTTTCAATCTCTCTCTTCCTTATTCTTTCTCACTCTCCCATCCATTTGAAGCACTTTTACTTTGCTGGACAGATGGTTTGTACCAGGTTCCCCTGTGCTGCTCTGTACCAGCCAGTGCCACATCCCATCAGACAATAAGCGTAAGTGAAAACAGTAAAAATGATAAAATGGGTCCCTGCTGCTGGGGGGAACAAGATAAAGAATATATACCGCAATTCATAGCCTCAAGACCCAAATCACTTTACAATCAATGAAATACTTTCAGAAGGCCAGTCACTTTTTTTATGCAGATGATGTCACGGTCGAGTTATACACAGCAAGGTCTCACAAACAACAATGAGAGAATGACCATTTAATCTGGGTTTTTTTTGTTGATGTTAGTTGAGGGATAAATATTGGCCAGGGCACCAAGGAGAGCTTTAAGACTCTCCTCTGAGTTAGTACCATGGGATCTTTTATATCCATCTGAGAGTGGCCTGGCTTTAAGGAGGCCTTGGTTTAACCTCTCATTTAAAGATGATGGCGTTCCCGCTGGACAGGAGTGTCAGGCTGGATATCGTGCTCAAATCTCCGGAGTGGGGACTTGAATCCCTGACCCTTCAACTCAGTGGCAGATAAGCTTCCACTGATCTCACTTCCCTGGTGTGGCTGGCAGTCAGAAGGCAGTGTGTCACCGGGCTGCAAGTGATCACAGGAACTTACAGCTCAGAAAGAGGCCATTCAGCCCATCATGATGCAGTCTGTTGGTTGGTATTAGGCATGAAGCACAGATCCTGATTCACACATTCCAATCCACTTCTTCGAAAGTATGCTTGATTGACTAGAGTCCCAGGGCTCCCAGCAGCAAGTGAAGAAAATGAAAGCCCTTGTGTTATATTGTGACATTTATTTAAAAACAAACAAAAAGGAATTGATCGTTTGAAGAATGAAAAACGTCCCTAGCAATCTGCCAATCCTTAACAAGAAGCTTGGAGTAGAGAGTTCCTGGGCAGTCACCCCTGGCAATTAGAGTGCGCAGTTACCTGTAAAACCTAAGCTGGTTTAGGGTAACAGAAACTGGACTGCCTGGTGCCCATTGTTTCTCAGACGCTGTTCAATTTTTAGGCTTTCAAGAGAAGGCACCCTGACTGTGGGAACTACAACTCGGGAGGAATCCGAGAGAATCTCCTAAGTCAGCTGGATAAGAATCAGGGAGATACTAAGGATTCAGGAACCCAGGGAAAGTGTTTCAGCAGTAGCTGCAGAGTTTGGCTTGGGAACGTACTGTGTGATCATTACAGTATTAAGATCAGCAAATCAGTGCAGTCATGTCAGTTTTCTACAGTTCGCTTTTGTCCCTCTGTTCATCTTCTTTGCTTGAGCTTTAATTCCTGGATGCCTCTGCAAGTGTTGGTGAAACTTGAAGCCATTCAGTCCCTGGCCTAATTCCAAGGTTTAAACAAAAACAAAGTATTTGAGAAGCAGCCGCTGAACAAGCAGCCATGCCGGACACGGAATACCACTCTCTGCTGCACGCACAGGATTGGATTTTACACTCAGTGGCTGCATGAGGGGATTTTGGAGACATCATAGGATCTGACCAAGGGAGAAGACTGGCTAACAATAAAAATGAGACAGCATATTATTATCAACAGGGGAGATAGCACTCATTAAAGAAAAAGAGACCATGGCAGAGTGAGAGAGAGAAAATGAAAGAGCAAGAGAGTGGAGATATAGTGCAATCTAATGAAGGGTCACTGCTGAAAACATTAACCCATTGTTCACTTACTAGTTGACATTTCTGTTTTTACTAGAGAAACAGAATTTGCGAGGCACTAAGGAGAGAAAGAGTCACACACACACACTCACACATACACACACACTCACTTAGACACACACACACTGACACACACATACACACACACTCACATACACTCACACCCACACACACGCTTTCTCTCTCTCTCACACACACACGCACACAATCTCACACACACTCTCTCTCTCTCACATAAACACACACTCACTCTCTCTCACAAACACATACCCTCTCTCTCCCACATACACAAACACGTAGACACACTCTCACACAGACACACACACATTCTCTCTCTCACACACACCCACTCATATTCACACACACTCTCACACTGCACCCCCCCCCCCACACACTCACATTCACACACACACAAATGTACACAGGCACACAAACACACACTCATTCACGCACGCCCACTCACACACACACAAACACACACACACTCACTCTCTCTCACACACACACACACACGCACACACACACACACTCTCTCTCTCTCTCTCACACACACTCACACCCCATACACACTCAACCTCCTCCACACACATTCACACAAACACACACCCGCATGCACACACAAACACACACTCTCTCTCTCACACACACCCCCACATACACTCTCTCACACACACATACTCACATCCCCCTCCCAACACACACACACACACTCTCTCTCATGCAGACACACGCATTCTCACACACACTCACATGCACACACTTACACACTCACCACCACATCCCCACATATGCACGCACTCTCACACACGCACACACACACACACACACACACACACACACACACGCTTTCTTTCACACACATCCCCACACACACACTCCCTCATATGCACACACACACATCCAGTCTCACACACACACTCTCTCACACACACATACTCAGACACACACACTCACATCCCCCCCACACACGCACACACACACCTCCCGCTCCTCCACACACATTCTCTTTGGCACACACACACACACACACACACACACACACACACACACACACACACACACAAACACACACACACACACACCACAAACACATCCACACACACTTACACACTCACCACACCGCCACACATATACACAAAATCACACACAAACACACACACCCCACACAAACTCTCTCACACACACACACTCTCACTCATAGAAACACACACACACTCCCACACAGACACAGACACATACACACACCCTTAAACAGACACACACACACATTCTTCAAAAACACAAGTGGAAGGAGAGACAGACTCCATGTACTGAGAGCTGGAGAGGGAAAAATGGGAGGCAGCAAGAGACAGAAATCAGAAGCAGTGCCAAGACAGGTTATGCAATCAAGCACCACAAACCTCACCACAGTTCACCTTTGCCAAATAAACTGCTTGGTAGGCCCCAAGGGGATAGAATTGAACAGTATTCTGTAAATCTACATTACTGAATTAAACGATCCAGGAGAAACTTGGCACTCTCCCCACCAGCCATAGAAGGCAATTCCCATCAACCCGTGCAAGTGGACGGGGGTGGTGTGGGGGTGGGGGAATGCTTCCCTCCTGTTACCTCTGTGTAAAACATAAATGAAATTTACAGCATTGTGCTATCAGATTCATCAATGCAGTCACTGATCCTACTGTTAGAGATCCAATGATTTCAACCAGTTCTATCCTGATCCCCCAGCATTATGTGCCAGCGTTTACAGGCTTAGCTCTTGGTGTTCTAATAATATATTGGATATACTTTGAAGTGAGCTATAAAGCATTGGGGGTGGTCTGGGGGTTGGGAGGGGGGTTGTTGTTGGAGGGGGATCCTCTGCTCAGTCCTTTAGCTTTTGATAAAATAGCCCCTCGCACATGCAGCATTCAGACTCTAGTAAAGGAAATCCTTTACAAAGTACAAAGTGGTTTGAATAGTCACAGAAAGGCCTTTATCTACAACATGGATGCCTGAGTAACTCTTGCCTCCTGTGATGTATCGTGTGTTTGTGAGTAGGCCATGTCACTTGAAGCCAGTTATATAACATTATTGTTTTCCTTTCACTCCCCTACACACGTGGATGAGCGGCCCTGACGGATGGTTCCAGAAGCCACAGGGCTAGGCTCTCTCTCCCTCTCTTTCTCTGCTTGTCACCTGCGCCTGGGTCCAAGCGAGTCAGATTGCCCAGGCTCCTTGAATAATTATTACAATGTGCACCCCACTTATCGTACTTGGAGAGCAGTGCTCGCTGCACAATATTGCCTGTTGAGCCAACTCGAGCTGCAGCTGACTTTTTTAAGCGTCAAATTTAAATTCTGTTGTCTGTCGCATTTGTGAAAGAAGTATTCAGCAAACTTTCCTTTTTTTTTTGCTTAGTTTGGGTGAAAGAGCTAGTACAGCTGTCTGTTATTTTCCCCACAGTGATCTAGTGATTGTTTTAACATGATTTCACTCCTGGGTGTTTTGCATTGCAAACAAATGCAAGCTGTTTATTAAGTGAAAAGCAAAAGTCTGTGGATGTTGTAAATCTGGAATAAAAACAGTAAAGGCTGCAAACACTCAGCAGGACAGGTAGTATCTGGGGAGGTCCAATGTTTCAGGCCAAGGGTTCTGACAGAAGGTCATCGCCTGAAGTATTAATCTCCCCCTTCTCAGGTGATCTCTTGCATTTTATCCTCAATTTGAAGGTTAGCAGCCCAGTTTTCCTGTTAATTCTTTCACTGCATGGGCGTTAGCTCCTGCTCCATCACCGTAACCATAACCGGACCATACCTGTGATGAAGCTATGATGGCAGAGCAAGGGCAGCTTTCAGGAAAAGCCCTGCCTGTTCATACCACTAAGGTGTACCCTCCCCATTTCACAGTTGGAAGATCATAAGTTCAAGCCTGAAGCATGAGCAGATAATAATGGAGCGCTACACTGGCAGAGGCTAGAATGTCCCTGTCTGCTCCCTCAGGCTAATGTAAACAATCCCACAGCACTATTCAAAGAACAACAGAGGGAATTCTCCCAATGTCCTGGCCAAGATTTATCCCTCAAATAACATTTAAAAAAAGATGATCTAATCATTATCTCATTGCTGTTTGTGGAACATTGCTTTGTGCAAATTGATGGCCATGGTTCCTTACATTACAGCTGTGACTATACTTCAAAAGTGCTTCACGGGTTGTAAACCACTTTGGGACATCCTGAGATCATGAGTTGCACTAGATAGCAAGTTCTTCTTCCTTTTAGCAATCATATGTCAATAAGCACGTGTTTACTTCCACATGTCTGAGATTTCATGTTCCCAATTCAAGAACGATCTGATTGATGGCTCTCATCAATCGTCCAGACAAAGCCCAGTGTGGTTAGTACTACTACTTTACATGCGGAGAAATGTTTGTGTGTGTACACAGTGGATTTGTTAAATGTGATGTTACCGGTGAGGACTGGAGAGCATCATGAGGAAAATTGGAACCACTTTTAAGTACATTAGTTGGAGAAATCTGTAATCTGGTTTCTTGATTTTCTGTAAGAATCCACTCACTCAGAACAACACACAATTAGGAATTTCCACATATCTACCTTGACTGGAGTTTAAGCTTCCAGACCCTTCAGATTAATGATCTCCTATTCTAAGCATTTCCGAGGGTCTGTTGAGCTGAGATATGTTGGCGTTTGGGGGGGGGGGTGTTGTCGGGGGTTGAGGGGGTGGGGGGGGGGGTGGGGGGGAAGTGGGGGGCATTTCATTTCCTTATTGTTTAGTCACTGTATGAACTGGTAGATTTGCATTTAAGTGTCTGTTTTTACAAAACTCAGACAGCTGTTTCCCCTTACATAAAATAGTCATACCACCCTGATCTGATAAGAGGGTGCAGCCAGGGCTGTATCACTCACTCACATTGTGCTCAGCTCAGGGAACTCAGAGCCCTTTGTGTGTAGAAGGGGCACAGGTGCATAGGTCTGTTCAGTGGTCTTTTGAAAAGCCGTCATTGCATATTAAAGGGGCATTGCGCAAGAGAAAAAAACACTTCACGTTCTTTGCTGCTGTGTTAACTTACAAACGCAGCATGTGGCGAGGCAAATCGTGCTGAAGTATACCATGGTGGCATTTTTGATGCACGTCTGTTCGCTCTCCGCCAACCCAAGAAGTAAAATGATCAACTCTTCTTTCATAAAGATCATAATAATTAAGCACTCTTCAAACTAAAATGGGGACTGAATTACGGATTTCTAGCTTTCCATTTAAATTGTGTAATCATCCCATAATCCCGGAGTCACGTTACTCATAGCAGTTACATAAAGGAAGTAGTAACAGTGGCCTTTAAAAACATGGTCAACTCCCATGTTGCAAAGTTGTCTGTAAAAATTAATAAACAGCAAAGCATATCCATCAGTAGCATGATTAATGGCACAATGTTCGCCACTTCACCTTGCCAACCACATCAAAAGAATTATCAAGTCATTCTGTGGGATCATAGTTTTGCAAGAGCATCTGTTCTTAGCACCATGCTAATGAGCCACAGTCAGTAGCAGCAGTAATGCAACACAAGAAAATGCCCAGTCTATCAGCTGGCCCAAGAAATGAGCAACCAACAAGCCAGAAATACTACTAATCTATACAGCCCTACCTCTGTATAATGTCTACAGTCTACAGTCAGTGGTGGCCCTATCCCTGTACAATGAAATACCTAGGGTGGACTTGTCCTACATTTGCATTAAGTGTGGTAGCAGACATGAAAAAAAGACTTCTTACCTGCTGGCCACAATGGCGGGATTTTGGATCATACCGTCGCCTTCCCAGCGCCTCCCATCTCATTAATAATGTGTTCACGGGAAACACTGCAGACCGCTGGAGGGCAGGCTTGGATTTGCCCAATACGCCATGACCTCAGGGCTTCCTCGCTCCGGGTGCCATATTTAAAGCGCACCAGAAGGCAGCCTACTTCAGGCCTTCAGACCAGGACGGCTCCAGGCGACAGATGGCCCTGAAAGCAAAGAAGACGGCAGCACACATATTTAGTGTCGCATCTCAGGGGCACCTGGTGGACACAGTGGAAGCCAGTCGAGATGTCCTCTACCTCCACTCTGGCCGCAGGAGGCCCACCAGAGTGTGTGTGAACTGCAATGCACTAATCATTTCTACTTTGGTTCACAGGGAGCAATGCCCTCAGCCAGCCAGGCCCTCAGCTCCATCCAGGTTCTCACCTCTAGCCAAGAGGACACCTCCTCCATTGAAGAGCTGGAAGTAAGCAGCCTGGAAAACCCGTCACAGCGCTTACCCACATCCTCCACCAGCGCAGAAACACATACCTCGGTGGGACCTAGATCTAGAGTGGGCTCAGGTTCACAATCTGGTAGTCACCACATTGACATATGTCCGCAGCAGGAGAAGGCAGGTTCAGCCGAACTCCCTGGCACTCGGAGGACTGCTGAGAAAGAGACATCTGTGAGGTCTGAGTCAGAAGACGAGCCTCTGGATTTGGCCTTCCCCCTCATTGTAGATAATCAGCAGATTGTGGTGTAACATCACACAGAGCTGTTGGAAGCTCTCCACAGAGTGGCACGTGAGTCAGAGGGATGCGCCTGCCTGTCCTCTGATGAAGTGGTGCCCACATGTGCACGTATGGCAGTCTCCATGGGAAGGATGGCAGACGCCATGGAAACCCTGGTCCAGCAGAACGCAAAGATGTGTGCAGACCTGCATTCCATCACAGCAGCCATGGGTGAGCTCCTGCAGTGGCAACGTGAGAGGGAAATGGGGCACCTCGATTTCCTCCATGTGCTCCTTCCCCTCAAGGAGTCAGGCCAGGGCTCCCGAGCACCCGAAAGGAGGATGAGCGGCAGCTGGACACCCCTGGGTCATCACTCAGGAATCTCAGAGGCTGTCTGTTCCTTCCGAGTCCCCTTTGCCTGTGACCCTCTCAACCTCGTCTTCTGTCACCACAGAGGGAGCAGCTGGTCCACACGAGGACAGCCAGAGCAAGCTGGGGCTCTTAAGACCCTCCAAACTAGCAGTTCAGCTGCACACAGACGGACCATGAATGACTCTGGAGGGAGAGGTGCTGTGTGCGTGGCAGGGCCTTTCGGAGCCTCATGCAAGCACTCTCCCACTCACGCAGATCCTTCCTCCATCACACTCATCTCACTGTTCTGAGCATTTTCAATGCTGACTGTTGGGGCTCTCTTTCAGTTGTCCATCTGAGCTGACCAGTATCTCCGCCCACCCACTGACCACACTCCCAAGCAGCACCTGTACCCATCCAACACGAGGCTCCGCTCACTTTTGATTTTGACAACCAGGGTCGTAGTCCAGTATCTCGTCAGCTCCCCAATCCTTTCCCCTTCCCCAGTCACCCATGTCCTTTCTCCCATCACTGATGACCCCCTGGCATCACCTTCCACCTCCCCATTGTCACCTACCAACCTGAATGCTTGTCATTCCAGGGTGTCCAGGTGAATATGCACATTCCCTACCTTCCTGAGAATCCCACTCTCATCCAAATTGAACTCCCTAACCTCCTTTTTCTCACTCCCAGGGTCTGTTTCTGCCTCTGAGTCCTCACTAACCATCCTCGCCATCCCTTCTACCATGACCGCCAGACTCTCACCCTCCCACCCAACCAGCTCTCTCTGCCCCCTCTCACTCTCACCATTCCTCCCCAGGAAGCAGTCATTGACTCCACAGACCCCTCCCTTGCATGTTAACCTGGACATCTCCCCCTTACTCCCTCCTCCATTCTCACTCTCTCCTCCCCCTGAAACCTTCCCCTCTCCGAACTCCCTACCTTACACCTTCCATCCCCCTTACACCTACCTCCCCACTTTGTGCATTCTTCCTGGTTACACTCTCCTCCCTGTACTTCCTCCTCCCTCCTCCCAACCTCAAACCCCTGACACCTTAGCTATCCCCACAACCTCACCTCCCTAATACCTTTGTTCTCTCCACTAACACCTTTGTTTTACCCCCTGCCAACCTGACTGCTCGCCCCTGCACCCCGCCCCCGTACACCTTCATCTCCCCGTCACACCTAGACCTTCATCTCCACCTCCACTTCACCAATCATCAGTAGCAGCCCATGGCCAAGAACGAGATGTTCCAAAGCAGACCTGAAGCATCAAAGGAAACCTCCCATCTTCTGAGCTGCTTCGCGGTGGAGCCACGTGCACGTGTTCCTCCAGGGTCTAGGAGCAGTAGGTCTCCAGCATCATCTTCTCCTCGGATGTCTATGATCTGACCAAGGCACTAATGGTAAGTTCCCGACTTCTGCACGTTACATTTGTCCAGATGTGTTCTGGGCCGGTGTGTTTTCCAGCCTGTGTAATTGGAAATCAGGCGTGGGGCTGGTGGGGTGCGGGGGGGGGGGGGTGGATTCCGGTTGGGCTTTACTTTGCATCCAAATACCGGGATGCAAATCGTATTCATGCCGGCCTCCAGCGGGATTTGCTTTCGCTATGGCAGGCACCATCGGATGATCACACTGTGATTTCAGACCGGTGTGAAACTGATTTCTGCCACTCACGCCGAATTGTCCTTCCCCACCCATCATGATGCCTACCGCCAATGGGACTGGTTGACTCTGCCCCTAGTGTCAGTTTTGTTGTGACATTGTTTTATAATGCATGTAGTTTAACATACTGATTAACATACCCTTGAATATGTAAATGGTTTGGTCTACATCACAGGAAATGGTGCGAGTTAATATGTGATATACTCATTGAAGTAGTGTTGATCAGCAGGTAACACATGTATGAAGAGGTCTCCTGGAATCTTGTCATTCTGCACTAAAGAATTCTTTGTTTAGATTGCCAATCATTGCCAAAGTGTTTGGTGCTTTGGTGTTAGGAGCCAATATCACAACAATTTTTAGTACCAGACCTGTACGATGAAATGCCCAGTCTAGAGTCAATGGTAGCCTAGGCCAGTATCATGAAACACATAGTCCAGGGTCAGCCCCAGTACCAGTTCTACATGATGAAATGCCACAATACGAGTGGCAGCCCTATCCAAGTTCAATGAAATGCTCTGTCTAGAACTGATATCTGTACTTACCTGCCAAAATTAAATGGCCAGTTTGCAGAACCAATGCCTGCGCTAATGTGATAAAGTAACTAGACTGCTGGCATCTTATGTATGTGAGCACTCGTCAATGCATGCTCATGCCAGCTGCCTTTGTTTAAAAAATAACTACAAATTCACAACACAATTTGATGGTGGGAGAGGGAGAGAAGTAACAATGCAACATGCTGTTTTGATCAAAATTATTTGTAGTGGTTGTAAAATTAAACCAATGAAATTGCACGCCATATTGGTTTCATTAACATTATTAGTGGATTAGTGTGCTGAAGTTGTCAAAAAAAAGGTAAGCTGCTCCAAAGCTTGACTGTAAAGCTGTAAAGGCTGTTGACCTTCAATTGCACGGTGTATGCTTTTATGATGCTAAATAGCCAACTAAATGCCTAACATGGCGGGCAAGAAGAATGTGCACATTTCTGAACAGAAGTGCGCCACCCACTACATTGTGTAGGGTAAATGCATTGGCGCCAGAAGTGCACATCAAGAATATTTACAGGCCAGAATAATTTATTCAAATTAGGATCATGCGTGTCTCGCAGGACCTGTTGCTGATTTCTGATTGCCACAGGGCTTCACTTGCCACGGACTGGGCTTACACAGTATAACATTGCACTAACAAGCAGAAAGGAAAGTAGGCGTGCTCCTAATTACATACGAACATATGAATTAGGAGCAGGAGTAGGCCACTCGGCCCCTCGAGACTGCTCCGCCATTCAATAAGATCACGGCTGATCTGAATGTAACCTCAACCCCCCATTCCTGCCTACCCCCAATAAGCTTTCACCCCCTTGTTAATCAAGAATCTATCTAGCTCTGCCTTAAAAATATTCAAAGACTCTGCTTCCAACGCTTTTTGAGGAAGAGAGTTCCAAAGGCTCACAACATTCATATTAAAAGAATGTGGCCACCCCTTCCCCTGCCAAGCACCAACTGCTGCCTTTGCACACCACAACCTCCTTGCACTTCCCATCCCCACCCCACACACCACTCCCCCCCAACTCCCCAACCCCAGCCCAAGGTCCAATTGCTCATCCATTCTTCATTTACCTATGGGCCACTGCAATGGCAGTGACAGCCTAATTTTCATTGCTGCTTTGCTGGCAGCCTCTGTGCAGTTTGGCATCTGCATCAAAACAAGGCCTGGGCCCAATTTCAAGGGCACCCCGGACCTCACCATTCAGAGGTGGAATGCATTTTCTACGCCTGCGTGTAGCCAAACCATGCAGGTCAGAAAATTCTAGATTCAATTCCTAATCACTGATCTCAATCAGGACGACAACCAGCATGAATACCTCTGAGATAAAAACAAAAAAACTGCGGATGCTGGAGGTTGGGAAGGAAAGCTCCTGCTCAGCGATGCAGTGGCCACTTCAGGAATACACATTGGTTTCAGCAATGAAGTTTCCCTTTATATCCTATGTGCCTGAATAAGCTCATAGTCTAAGGTTACACTGAAGTTCACCCAACCTGGAGATTGATCAGCATCCATTGAATTGCAGCCCCACAGAAGTCAATATCTTTGGGAAAAGGGGGAATGGGTTGGTGGGGAAAACAAAAGTAGTGGCAGAGAAGCCATGAGTGAGTGGGTGTTTAAAGTATGCAGGTGAACTCGAGTCTTTTAGATCAAGTACATTGCCATTAGCTCAATACAAGTATGAGACATGGGTACTTTCCTTAGAAGATGAGCAGACATTTTACACATGTTTTTGTTTTAAATGTTTTTCTTAAATTACTATTTAAGTGATTAAATTGTGCTTGCAGACTAGGTCTAATGTGTTAACTGCAGTGAGAGACCATTAAGCACAGATGTAACACAGCAACACGACCAATTAATTATTTGACAATGCAGTAGTTCATTGAAGAATTTACTCCAGGAATATTAACTCTTTTAGGTCTGGATAGAACTGTGCAATTATAATTTGAAAATAGGGTCTTGGTCACACTGACAGCCACTCTCCACCCCTCTCACACTGATTTAAAGTTGCATACCAGAAGACAGCAGTGCAACGCAAAATCAACACTTAGCTGCAACATCTGGTGCACACACTGCCACTCACTTGTGTTTTTAATTTTTTAAGTTTCTTTTCTCCCTGGTTTTCTAACCTCCTCTCTGCTCCTGTGGAAATCAAATGCCTCACAGAATAGGAGTGCCAATCAATCTTCAGTAACTAGCTAGGGCCTTGTTCAAGTGGAAAACATCAAAAGGAGCTTGCCCTTTTTGCATCATACTCCTGCTTTATAATAAGAATTTATGCCATCTTTCAGATAAGTTGGTAAACCTATGCCCTGTCTGCTCTATCAGATAGATATAAAAGATCCTATTGTACTTTTCAAAGAACAGCAGGGGAGTTCAATCCAGTGTGCAGACCAATATCAATCATTATTTATTTACTGAATGCAAATTCCTGAAGCCAAGCAATACCCACCTCGTTTGCTGAGTTTAAGGTGATTAGTCTGCCACTTAGTCTGTAGAGGGGACACTCCTCAGCAGGGTCAGAGAGGGAAATCATGGGCCCTGGTGCTTCTCCTGTTTCTGGGCCCATTATTCCCCTTCCTCCTTTAACTCTGTCCCTCACATTCCTCAGGTGCCCAGAATTGGGATCCATAGTCACAGTGGAGTTGAACTGTTTTATATAGGTTTAACAAAAATTCTTGACTTTCGTACTCTATGTCTCTATTTATAAGGCCCATTGAAAGCTCAGGTTTCAGTATGATATACTCTACAACGATGGTCAAACAATTGCACACAACTTGGTTTCATATTATGCAACCAGCTCTCCTTATTTGAACCTGGTCCTGTGCAAAATCTGGAAAGCAACATTCAAAAGACTTGAACCTTACAAGCACTGCAAACAATAATCCCATGTACAAATGAGAATATCTTGAACTAGCACTGACAAATACTACTGGTGCATGACTCTTGATTTCACTTCCAAGTTTAAAACTTTCCAGTAAATCAGCACCAGCCAATTCACTTGCAATCACGTGCTATTTCTATCCACACAAATGGGCTTTGTTAACAGAAAAAATGCATTGAGTGATAAACATTTTCTTATGTTAAATTGAAACTAGCCACTCTTACAAATACCCAGCACGGAGCATATAATCAGAGAGCCAAGTACTGAAGATGCTAGAAATCTGAAATGTAAACAGAAAATGCTGGAAATGCTTAGCAGACCAGGCAGCATCTGTGGAGAGAGAAACAGCCAATGTTTCAGGTCCATAATCTACACTCGTTGTGATGAAGGGTCACTGACCCCTGTTTCTCTCTAAACAGATGCCGCCAGCCATGCTAAACATTTCCAACACTTCCTGGAGCAAATTAACCCCTTTCTTGGCCCTCCCAAAAAACAATGAGACTTCTCATGAGCCTCTTATTCCTCTTCAGCAAGAAACCCAGCAGCAACTGCCTGAGATCTGGTTTGGCAAGACATTAAACATGAATTTCAAAAAAAGTTAAGGTATGAAGAAAATATAAACAACTTGCTGAGCAAAAAAGACATGTCAAAGCAATAAAGTGATAATTTTAAAAAAATGAGTAATTAATAAAAATGACTATAAAAACATGACAAGTAGTAGAGCCAACTAATAAAACCTTTTTTACCTTTTAGCTTAAGAAGCACAGCTACAGAGAGATAGGCTAGGCCCTAATTCCTGATCACCAGGAAAGGGGGAGGGAAAAAGGGACAAGCTAAGAAGTTGAATTTAACCCACGCCAGCCTTGCGTTCACCTCAGGTGGCGCACATTCTGAGCTGGCCTCAATGGAATTCATATGAAAGTGGGGATTGGAAGTGGGCTACCTTTCAGCCTGGGTTTTCCTCCTCATGTGGCCCAGTGTGCGGATAGGCTTTTGTGGGGGGAGGAGGAGAGGCGTGTACATGTGTGTGACCACACCAAGCATCCTGTGTGTGCGTATGTGTGCATGTGGCCAGCTCACTCTCAGGTTCAGCATTCACTCACTCACTCACATTCACTCTCACTCATGCATTCTCTCCCTCTATCACTCCCTCTCTCACTGACTCAAACTCATTCACTCTGATGGAGCACCATCGAGAGGCAGGGGGTCAAGCTGGGAAAGGCACGGCCCAGGGCCACACTGTTTGTATTTTGTTTTGCAATAGCATGCATATGGCCAATTCAAATGAAAAAATAATTTAGAAAGGAGTTAGGTAGTTGAGCAGGAAATATAGTTGCTAATAGCATTCCACATATATCACAGATATATAGCAATGGTATTTGATTTTACTTGCCAAAACAGAGAAAATTATTTTATAAATTATATAGAAAGGTACTAACTAAGAAACATAAAGGCTTAATGAAGAAATTAACAGTACAAGGAATATTAAAATGGCTTATGGTAGTAATTAAGATATTAGTCAAACAACAATTACTCAAAGAAATAGAGTAAGAGCAGGAGAGAAATAAAACAGCAATGGTCCAACGGTAATGGTCCACTAGTTAAGTGTAATCTGTCATGCATGAATAAAACAACTAGACCAATGTTAAAAGTATGGTAATAAATTAGAGAAAACTGTACAGGAGGGAAATAAGAAACTTAAAAACTCAAAAGACTTACCACATCTTGACTCTGCCAATCTGGGGTGAAGACATTTCAGTCGCCCATGGGGGAGAGTGTACTCTGAAAATAGCACTTGGGTCCTTTAGGGGCTAGCATCTGCACAGGAGGGTGAGAGTGTGGCCTAGCTTGGATATGGACTACATCACTCTGAATGCACCCTGGCTGTCAAAACAAATGGCCACACCGACTCAGGGTCTCGCTCCAGGACAACTGGGTCTCGAGCGCTGAAACATTGTCCCAGAATGGAGCACCCACCGTCTTTCCGTGAAGCGGCCACTTGAGAGAGGGGCGCTGCTGCCCAAGCCTGGGCCCCCTAAAGGCATGAGCCCAGTTGGCACCTTGTGCACCCCGCTCTCCCAGGCCCTGCTCCTCGGTCATGTGTCGCATTGTTTGTGTCTCTGCTCAGGTGCACAAGGGATTTGCAGAGGCCCCAGTGGTTGGTTGCACAGGAGCCTTGACCTGCCCAGAACCTGTTAGCAAGGACCACTCTCGCTATGGTAGTTCAAGGCCTGGCATTCAACAGATTGGGGTTTGTCACAAGGAAATTTTTAGTAACTCCCTGTGTTTCCCATTGTTTGATCCAAAGTATACCTGCTGGTAAATCTTGCTCAGGAAGGGTGCTCCATATGAGGCACTGAGATGGAAAGCAGGCACTAGGTGGGCTGAATCGGTCGTCATGGAGTGGTAAGTGAGGTACAGCCTGAAGATTTCAATCAGCTTGTGGATTTTCTTAACTTGGCAGATGGGCAGGGGAGTGATGTTTGTGAGGACAGGAAGCCAGAGGATGAGTGTTGAGAAGAGGGTTCCAGTTATGATGCACATTATTGTATTCAACTGAGTGTCAACAAGATGTGTGTGTGATGGCCTTTGCCAAACAGGTGCATAGTACTCTGCTGTGGAGTATGATAGGGTAAATGCTGAGGTCTGGGTGTTGTGGCAGCAATCCCCATGCGTAGCTCCAGTAAGTTTGGTTAGTAGATTGTTTCTGGGTTCTGCTGCTGTTTTCTTCACATGTTCCCGGAAGGATCGATTCCTTTCTAGAGTCACTCCCAAGCATGTTGGGTTGGGATCATGTTTTAGTCTCTGACCATCCATTGTGGATATGGCAGTTCTTTTTTGGCACTGGCATTGTGGAGGTGGAATACACTAGACATGGTTGTAGAGGGACTTAGCGTGCTGCATGGTAGTCCATCAACTTTGTAACGTTTTTGTTAAGGGTCTAGTCCCGAGAGCAGATGGATGGAGCTTGGGTGGCACAACAGCTATCATCAGCAGATATGAACTTGCAGAACTCATAGATCCACCTAGGACAAGGTACATGGAGAAGGCTGGCCAATGGACTATCATAGGGCTCAGTGCTATCCCCAACCATGCCCCACAAATACATCAATAAACATCATTAAAGCAGATGATCTGGTCATTAACACAATGCTATATGTGAGATCTTGCTGTGCTCAAATTTGATGCCATATTTTCTAGAATACAAAAGTCATATCACTTCATTGGCTGTAAAGCACTTTAAGACATTCCAAAGTCACAAATTGTTCTATATGACTGCAAGTTCTTTCTTTCTAGAACCAGATTCTTTCAATGTCTCAGTTCACAGTGAATGTCAGCAGGCAATTAAACAATGAGTGACAAACCTAATCCTTTCCTTAGTCACTGAGCATTCTCTTGTACTTCTAGCAAAGATTGTCAGATAGGGATGAAGAATCCTGGGCAAAAGTCCTTTCCCAAATTCAGGACAGTTAAATCCAACCATAACTTCCCTACAACCAACCCAGCTAAAACCAACTGATAAGCACAGACTGGGGTCAGAACCTAGGACTTCTATGATCTGTATTGCTGAGCTGCTTGCTGGATAGATTTCAGATAACCATCATGCTGAGTTCATGCATGTTTTGATTCAGACTTTAAATAGCAGGGGTGTGACGAATTATGACTGTGCACATCGTCCATAGGTCCTTATTCCCATACTTAACCTTCCCTCACTGTCAATCTGACATTTACTCCTTTTTCTACGTATTGGAATTATTTCAAAACAGTAATGTTCATATTTCTTTTAACTTTTTATTGTTTTATACTTTATGATTATATTAATATTATACATAACTATGCTATGAATTATGATTACTTGTTTTCTTGGTACCGTCATCACAGTTTAGCACCTGCTGCCATGATGAATTTTCAATAAACCGATTATCAAATAATCAGTCAATCAGATCTCACTTCTCAATCCGATCCCGGGGCAGAATTTTCTGGATGGCGGGGCAGGGGGGAGAGAGCGGGAGCAGGGCAGACCAGGCTGGAGGATAGGCCATCAGGGCAGGCCAGGCCGGAAAGTAGGGTGGGGGGCCAGTGTGCCCCTCGTTTCTCAGATGACTGACTTGCTGCTCTCCTCGAGGAGGTGGCAGCATGGCGGGAAGTGTTGGAAACCCCGGGCAGGAGGAGGAGGCCCCCCCCCCACCACATGATGAAACATGCCTGGGAGGAGGTGGTGATCTCCTGCGATGTGGTGTGGCGCACCTAGATCCATTGCCTTAAGCGCTTCAATGACTTGTTGCGCTCTGGAAGGGTGAGGACAATGTTGGCATGGGCATTTAACCCAGCAGGTCAGCCTTCCCCCCTGCTGCCCTCCCATACCCCCCAAGTCTGAGTGTAGTGACTGCATTGAACCGTTGATGGCATGTGTCCTTTGCTGTTTGGGCCTGCAGACATTGCCCATGCCGAGGTCACCGTGAGAGGGTTGTGAAGAGATGGGTTCCGCATCCGTAGCATGTGGTACACTGAGACCCACATGACTGGTTTGGGGGCAACATGGAGGAGCTGCACCTAGGCACAGTGCTGGAACTCCAGGACATGTCTCAGTCAGAGTGATGACATGCTGGGAGGGGAGCTTCAAGGTGGCATGACAACGAACCAACTGCAGCCCTCTGCACTCCATGTGCTTGCGCCCCCTAGCTATGGAAGGATATACCGCATGGTGCCTAATGTGATGTATGCAGTATGTACCCAAGGCGGGGTGTGGGGGTGTGAGTGTTTGGCAGCAGCGGGGTGAGGAGGCACTGAAGCCCTGATATGTCCCACTCTGGTTGGGGTGGGCCATGTGCAAACAGAGTCCATGTGCAATTTGCACTAATCAATGCTCGTCTCTCGTTTTCAGGAGAAGAATGCTCATAACGCGGCAGAGTGTGTGAGGACTGGCGGTGGCCAGGCGCAGTTAGCCATTCTTAGCACTTCGAGCAGGAGGCCCTGGATCTGGAGAGGTGCCATGCACTCAGGTCCACTGGTGTGGGTGAGGCTGGGGTGCCACGGCCTGGTATTTGTGCCCATCATGAGGTTAGCATTGTTCTCCCAACAGCCATAGCAATGCTGAATGTTAAGTGATTTAATTTTGCAACATGACTTGACCATTGCTTATGGAAGGATGAATGCATTATGATCCGGGGGACAGGGATGCACTTTGTCATTGTCTCCACGTTAACTGATTCAATGTCCTTGTTCTTCCTTTCAGCATCAGAGGATCAGAGCCGGAAGGAGGAGCAGCAGAGTCCCCCTCTCACACTTGAGGGCCCTGAAGTCTCACCAGCGTCACACCATCTCTACCAGGCAGGCACCAGCGCAGATACTAGCATCTCAGTGGCAGTTAGAACATTGGCTAGTGTCCCGGGGCACAGCGGTGAGAGCACTTCACAGTCGCTGGAGGAGCTGGCAGAGACAGAGAGTGCCCATGGCGCCAGCAGTCGGATGGCTGCAGGGGACCAGGCACATGCTCAGTCGGTGCCTAATGATGTGCCTCTGGAGTCATTCGTGATGCAGCAAGTGCAGGAAATGCAACTGGGCGTGAGGTAGCATCTGGGTGTGATACACGAGGCTATGCTTGGCTTGGTCTCCGTGGTGGAGGAGTCTACATGCACAATCGCCGAAGCAATGAGCCACGTCTCTGAGCGCCATGTGTCCTCCATGGAAAGAGTGGCGACTCTCGTGGAGAGGCTCCTCCAGGAGACCCATCTGGGCTTCGTGGGCATTGGCTCTGACCAGCAAGCCCTCACATCGGCATTGATCTCAGCTGGTCAGTGCCAGTGTGGGAGATGGTCTGGGCACCAAGTTTCCTAGCTCGGCGCCCATCCATCCACGGTGAGCAGGGAGGTCCGAAGCGACCTCACGTCGGTGCAGCAGCTGCCTGGTGTCTCTGCGGGCACCTCTCAGGGTGCTCCAGATGAGGGCGACAGCTCCTCTGCCCCTCTCCCAGTGACCGTGGGCCAGCCCTATGCCAATTATTTTGAATCTGTGCCCTCTAGTTCTTGATGTTCTCTTTAGTGGGAACAGTTTCTCATATTTCCCCTGTCCATACCCCTCAGGATCTTGAATACCTCTATCAAGTCTCGTCTCAGCCTTCTTTTCTCCTCTCCAATCTATCCTCATAGCTACAGTTCATCGTCCCGGGAATCATTCTTGTCCATACCAGTCTGACAGGCCCAGACAGCATGAACTGGCCCAGGCAGACCTGACCAGACAACCAAATCCTGATAGCACAGATTGTCCTGGGCACCTGGAACCTGCTCAGAGAGCGCAGATCAGTCCAGACATTCTGTTTCCGATTATTATTGTGTTGTTGGAAGCAGACATAAGGAAGAAAGACCAAAATAATGATGAAGCCTGAGGCCTGATTCTAATCAGTGCCCACCACTTTTCTGTTCATATGTTTTAGCAAAACTGAAAAGGACACTCCATTTTCAGACCTGCATCAAAATCTGGTCTCTGTGCCTCAATCGCTGATCAATTAATTAAAACGTGCAAAATTGAGAGGTAGCCTGAGAACAAGCTCAATTATTGGGCTCCAGTTCCCTTGATTTCCTCAGCTTATTAAGAAATACAGACTAGAAGATCCTGGATTCAATTCCAGGCCTGCATAGAGTTAATTGAGTTGATCTCCACTAGGACAGTGGGAGGATGTTACCATTGACCTCAGTGTCTAGGGCATGGAATACCAGGGGAAGGGAGGATTTTTAAAAATTATTTGATGGGATGTGAGCTTCATTGGCAAGGACAGTGTTTGTCACCCATTCCTAACTGCCCTTGATCCAAATAGCTTGCTAGGCCATTTCTGAGGGAAGTTAACATTGTTGCGGGCTTGGAGTCACATGTAAGCCAGACCAGGTAAAAATGGCAGATTTCTTTCCTTTCCCTAAAGGACATTAGGGGTTCTTACAACAATTGATGATAGTTTCACGGTCACCATTAGCGAGACTAGCTTTATATTCCACATTTTTATTAATTGAATTTAAATTCCACCAGCTGCCATGGTGGGATTTGAACCCATGTCCCCAGAGCATTGCCTGGCTCTCTGAATTACGAGAGAGCACTACACCAGAACTTCCTGCAATGGGAGGTGTGCTTGAAGGTAAGAACAGAATGACAGTGAAACATAATACCCCACCTGATGACAAAATCAGCTTAATCTCATGGGTCTGAGCTAACAGTGGGGGAAGGGGCAAGTACAGGAAATAGCACAGGGCTGCTGAGTGCCCCTAGACCCAAACTGTAGCAAGTGAGCAAAAGTCAGGGTAGGCTCCTAAAATCTGTAGCTCAGCCATCTTGGCAAAAATGTGCCAATCTGACTCTCTAGTGCTGGGAGGGCTTCCCCAATTAGCATTTTTCTGGCAGATCCTCACACTACTACTAAAGTTACTTTGGGAGGAAGTCATGTAAAGGAGCCAGAAACCCTGACGCTGGAAAGCCACTTTTGAGGTTACTGGTGCCACTGGGAGAGATGATTTGTGGCCCACCAGCACCTGCTGTAATGTGCCTCCTAAAAAGAATTAGGTAAGGAAAAAACATTTATAAGGTGATCAGGCCAGCCCTAAGACCACACATCCACCAGCTAGTCTCTCCCACTGTGTTGCCACATCATGGGCCCCAGGCCAGACAGTCAATCTCTCCAATACAGCACCATGTTTAGTGCAGGACAAGCTTCTGCCTTAGTAAGGCCAAGTGCAAAATAGCAGACCAGGCTGGGTCCAGTGGCATATCTGATTGACAATGGGAGAGCACTAAAAGGCCCGTGAAACTTTAGGCCTGTGCCTTCGGTAAAGGATGAAGGAAAAACATGGGTACAGTTGGGCTCTGTGTTAATCAGTCAGGCTCCTAAAGACAGGGAGAATGGAAGAAGGCTCCTTATCACAAGATATCATCAGGGTGGTGTCTCCATTACAGAGAATCACCCAGTGGCTGAAGCAGAACGCTGTAAGGCTTTGACACATCTTACAATTCATTAGGTTGAATTACATTTATCTGAGCACTTTATCTATGGCACAAGAAACCAAGTTGAACAGTGGAAATCTAACAGCCCTTGTCTGAAGCTCACTGGTTGTAGCTCACTTTCAGCCTCAATAACCGCTCCAGTCAGCGATTACAGTATGCAGCTCATTCAGGAAATTTTACAAGAATTTAATTAGCTGCCATATATATTTCATGTAGATCTCTCCCATGACAAAATCTAGGCTCGTGCTACACTGTTGGATAATTCACCTTTTGGATGAGATATAAAATTGAGGGCCTAACCGAACTCTCAGGTGGAATAAAATGATCTCATAAAACTACTCGAAGAAGAGTAAGGGAGTTCTCCAGGTGCCTTGGTAAATATTTTATCCCTCAATCAGTATTACTAAAACAGGTCATATCACACTGCTATTCATAGGACCTTGCTGTGTGCAAATTGCTGTTTTTCCTACATTACAACAGTGACCACACTTAAAAAATTACTTAATTGGGTGTAAAATGCTTTAGAACGCCATGATGTTGTGAAAGGTGCTACGTAAATGCAAGTGCTTTTTCTTGTTAACATTCTTAATCTTGACACTTGCTCTGATTCAGACAGAACTCCCACAATGTCCCTATTGCTAAACCTGCTTCTAAGAAGCTTTACTTCTTCTTTCTAAATATTTATTTTTCCCTCAAAAAACCCTTAGATCTCTATAAAGTCCTCAGGTCTATCGAAGACTTGAATCCTGCTCTCTTATTTAGAACCTTTATTCTTCAACCAACATCAGATTAAAGCAGATTATCTGGTCATGATCTCATTGCTGTTTGTGGGACCTGGCTGTATGTAAGTAGGACTATTGTTCTGTCGCACCAATTCCATCACTGCGCTCCCTTTGAGCACGGTTCCCCATTCAGAGCTTGGGACTGCTGAATTTTACTTTAACTTGATGGCTGAAGATAGTTTTTTCAAACTGGGGTCCCAGAGAGTCCACAAGGTGATAATATTTCTATTCATCTGGCAACGAGGTTCCATATTTTTCTCCATTTGCTAACTTATAACTGATCATATCTGCTGTATGTTAGTAACAAATGTTTTTTGTGATGATAATATTGTTTTCTTTTCAGTAGCTGACACTGTTTTTCGGACATTTCCCACAAAGAACATCAATATTTGAAGGGGTTTTCTCCCACAGTTTGAAAACCATTCGTTCAAAACTGCAAGGAGCCACTTAATGGAGGCAGGGTTTAGAGGACTGTTTTACTGTCACCTGGGTTCTGGAATGGGTCGCATTCACTGGTACAAACTTGGTGATGTAAATGTGGTGTTTGCTTTCATGTTGCTTGCCCAGTAAATAAGCTATTCAATATACAGAATCTAATGGAATATTTCAACTTCCACTATTTGTCTATCTTTGAAAAACAGGACGTAAGGAGACAGCAGGTAGGATGACAATGAGCCACAGAGTGCTTTGTTGAGAATAAAAATGGATATCTTTTGAGTTAGTTTACAGAGGGAGTCCCCACTTTTACTGGCCAGTAATCACACCTTGGAAACCCAAGGACAAGAATTTGGTGATGAGTGCTCAGTTAGCTGTCTCTGTCCTACATAGTTGGAAGCTAACTCCTCAACAATGAGTGGAGTTGAGCAAAACCCCATTTCAGCTCACTCGACACACAGGGAGCGCGGGTAACAGCAAGTTACATCCTTGGCCATTCACAGGTCTTTTTGGTAGCTTTAAAGACCAGTTTCAGAGCCGGTGCACATTGCCCTCAACCCAGAATGACCTATTTGTCTTGCAATAATGCATAATGAATCATCCGTTAATCGCCCACAATCATCCAACAAACATTACTCAATGCAATAGAAGGTGAAAATAGGAGCATTATAAATGCTGCCAATTAAGTTTGTCATACTGAACCAAAATGAAGTGATAGCCATCTTACTTCAGATTCTCCCTTTCAAAATGAGGTTTAGGTTACGTGTCAGCTGTAATTTGTTCTGGTGCAGTTGCACCTTGTGGAATAATATACTGCAAAATGAGACTAATCAGGTGAATAAATTGGGGGTGGTGGGGGGAGGGGGGGGCACCAGGGCCCCATGGAAGTCTGCTTCTGAAGCTCCTGTCCAAATAGGATATGGTTCACCTCCAAGGATTGGGGTCAAGACCTGTAGTGGAAGAGAAGTGCCGACAAAGTATGAAATGGCTGGGAAATCAGCAACCCAGGCAAGAACTTGGAAAGAATGGTGTGCTATCAGGGTACATGTCAGTGTATCAATCACTGAGACTTGGGAGCACAGCAACAAGTACATGCAGAAGAATTAGACTGTGAGTAAGGGAGTAGTAGGCTGACAGTAGAAAGCTGTTTGGGAAAGATAGTTAATTATGTTGGGCATGCAAATGGAAAATATTGAAGGAGGAATTTTTTGTGAATATCTAGTTCATAATTCATTTGTTTTAGAATATAGTTTTTCATTTTAGGAATTAAAGTCTTAACTGTAAAATATGGGAGCATCTGATTGAGAAACTGATAAGCAACCCTCAAATATATGCGATTCAAACAAGCTTGGAGTTTATTAAACTTAAAAGGCTGCCTGTGTTTGCCTTGCAAGATCAGAATTATCTATGAGCTTCTGATGGAGACATGGGATATAGAGAAAGGGTTGTAAATTCCATTAACAATATAAATTATGGGTTACAGAATCAAAGAGTAGGCTTAAGGTAAAAATAATTCATTTGCATTTCTGGTTGAATTGTCCCAAAGCGTGCCTTGTTGGCATAGAGAAAGTGATTCAGGGTAGAGCCTTGGTTAGAAGGTTCTTTTGTTTAATTTATCTGTGTGTTTGCTGTCAGAGGCAAGCAGTTCAGTTCACAGTTGTGAGGTCTTTAAAGAAAGCTCAAGCATTGCTTAGCCGAGAGCTAATAGATGGGTCCCCATGAAATGTGTACCTAAAAGAATAGCTGGAATACTAAGGAGAATTAAAGTTAATTCTAGAGGGCTGTGACAGACTTTTTGGGTTGATCCCAGGAAAGGTGAATAAACTTTCAAGATTTTGTAAGATAGGAGAACTCTTGTTGGGTGCTTGGTCGGAGGCGAGGGGATGTGGGGGGAGGGAGGTTGTGTGGCAGGGTTAGTAAAAAGTAGAATTGAGTTTGTAGCATAAGTCTTTACAAGCTACAGTGTTAAATTTGTGGCACTTGCTTTGTTTAATTTTCTTTATTGATGCAATGAAGTTTTGTTTTTGTGAAATCTTGTGGCGTAGTTCTGCCGGTCAATTACTAGGGGTTCGGATTTCTTCTTTAACCTTTAATGGTCCCTAACAGGATCATAACAGCTTTAGCTGACAAAGGGAGAGAAAGGTAACCTGCATTTATACAGTTTGTTATGATCCTGGACCAGCCCAAAAACTTATGTTACGATCTGGCTAGGGATTAGAAACTTTTTGTTTTCAGTGGATAAAGTCTGAAATCCCAAATATTTGCTCAGTGAATAAAGCCACAAGATTCCACGGTTTTTGAACAAACAAAATAACATTACTATTTGAAGTCAGAAAAGTAAAAGAATTTACAATCTCTATCTTATACTTTAACATTCAGAATTAACATGAGGTAAATGTGTAGTAACAGGTAAACTGTGGTTGAACACATCACACTGCACAGTAAAGGCAGATGTGAGCAAGACAGATCCCGCAGATTTCTCAGCAACCCACCCAGATGTCAGTGCTCACTGTGAATTGCATGATCTTGTTAAAACTCTGTCTTCCTTATGAGGGATCTCAAGTCTTCACTCTAGAAGATCTAGCCTCTGAGTTCCCTCCAAAAGTCACTGACTCAGACTGCCTCAATGACTACCCACCTCCCAAAGTTTCAATCTCATCTCCCAATACTCTGTTCCTCTAAATTCCTGAGTCTGCACTCCAGCAAATAATTACTAGCAGAATTCCAGCTCTTCGGCCATGCCAAACAGAACAGCACAGCTCCAAAGGGTTACCTTTACCCCAACAGCCTGCAGCATGGAGTCCCCAACTCCCTGCTGCCTTTTCAGCTCTCGAGGGCTTTTCTCGAGCCCTCACTACTTGGACCCTGCTAATCCAGCTCCTCAGAGCTAACTGCAGCGCTTTAGCTGCATGGAGCTTCTCCCCGCCTGACCTTCTGACTGGGACATCTTTCTGGGTTCCCTCTCTCACATGGGACCAGCAAACAGCTCCTTGGGCTCCTTCTGAGCTCCAACTGCACAAAGCTACCAAATGGCTGCCAGGGCTTTTTCTGAGCCCTAAACCTCTCCAGCACAGAACCAGCAACCTTCCGCCAACCTTCTCCCGAGACTGCTAACCACAGCAGCTCTACTGCATGGAGCTTCTTCCTTGCTCCTGACTCTCTCTCTGACTAAAACTGACTGACCCTTGAAGTGATCTAGATGACCTATTAAAACACTCCAAGAGGGTCCCACCCTTGTTAGTAGGCAGGATAAAATGTAACAAGTATTGGAACATCCTATGCCCTGAATGTTACAATCACCACAGGTGCTAGCTTACAAAACACACAGGGCCAAAAACAAATGATTTCAAGTTAAGTGTCCTACAGGACATAAGAATGCCCCTATACTGCCAAGTAATTACTTTTGAAATGTTCTCACTGTAGTAATGTAGGCAACACAGTAGCTATTTTGCACAAAAGGTCCCACAAACAGCGACGATTAATTTTAAGTATTGGTTGAGGAAATAAAGTTGGAGAGGGTATCAAACAAACTTCACTGCACTTCTTTAAGTAGCAGAAGGGGATCTTCTCTGTGCCCTTGAGAGGACAGTTTAACAACTCATCTGACAACTGCACCACTGACAGTGCCAACCCTCCCTCAATCGCACAATGAAGGGTCAGCCTAGATTCTATGTTCAAATCTCCGGTGAGGTTAGAACTATAATTATAAACTAAAAATCTACAATGCACAACCATAAGTAAAAGCAGACAGGGGAATCAAAGGCAAGCATGAGAAAAGAAAACTTTTTCGGAAACTGTTCAGTAAAGGAATTGTTGGAAAGAGATGATCTGCTTAACCAAAGGTAAATAAAATCATTATAGTGGATGAGGGATAGGGGAGAACTTGAACCAGACTGAACAAAGGAGAATGCCTGCAGAAAATGGAAAGTATAAACTAGACACTGAAAGTTTAAAAGATCTTTTGAAAATAAACAAAGGGGATATTTTTAAACTAAGCTAGCAGGTGGGAATGGGGTGGGTACGGGTCAGACTCCTGTTTTGCTGAGACTGATTTTACTTTCGATTGAAGTTATTGGAGAGTAATATTGGATGGGGTGTAGAACTGGTGTTCTACCCCATCTACTGGGTTTCCAACTCAGTGAATATTACCCCTTAGGGATGAATCTTTTTCATGGATGTACTATAGTGAAATGCACTATGCATGTGTCAAGGCTGTGCACCATGTTGTATAGGCGTGGATTTACAAATCTTTATTACATTGTTTTCACAAATGAATATCTGTCGAGCATTCATGTACCTAATCCAAGTTTAACTGTCATGTGACTGGTGAGGTTAAGGATATTATGTTACGCTGCTGGGAGCTGTGCTCTGATGCTTTTTAAAAGCAAGTGGGATAAAATTATGTTATTTCACACACTGACTGTAATGACATGTGTGGCTTCATGGTAAACTAACTTGTTGGCTAACACAGTGCTTCATGACAGCTGTCACAGTATCCAAACCCGCCCCCACCGTCGACACCCAAAAACACTGGCAACTCAAGTACAGCCCTGTTTATAAACCGATTACATGTAAAAACAATCAGTTACACAGACTTGTAACTTAAGCTGCAGTTATATGTAACATTCCTTCATTGTGTTAGAGGAATAGGAATATACACATGGAAATTTGCAGCAGGAAATGCAAAAAATCCATATGTAGTGGCATTCCGAGGTGAGTCCAGGGCATGTTAGAAATTCTTACATTTAAATCATTTTAAAACTTCACAATTGATAGATTTTAAATACGTTTTAATAGATGCTGATGGATTTTAAAATCTAGGACCCATTTGGATTTTCAAAAGATCAAACAGACTTTTGTTTCGCTTTATCCCATTTCGCTAAGGCACTATACTACCTCCAGATTCAAACCACAGTACTTCATCCAACTCTCCACTCTTAGATTTATAATCAAGCCCTGAGGTACCATCTTTTTTGAGGCTGTATTAGTTTTTCGAGGCCCTGCCAGCTTTTTGACATCCTTAGTCAACACCTGCTGGCTTTCCAGTTTGCCATCTTTGTCCCTGCTGCCATGAGGATTCCTGTAGAGACTGGAGCCACGTCCGTTAACAGAAGGGCTCTGGTAGGCGTGACACTGGTGTGAGTGGGTCCTGTTCGAGGTGAACCAGCTGAGGCAGCAGGTGGGTGGACTTGGTCCCCAAAATGTCCATGTCAAATGTGGTTGGTTGGCATACATCACATCCACTCATCAACAATTCCAATTCAGTGTAATAATGAGTTAAGAACTATTTATTCTGGAAAGCTCAAATTAATGTTCTTTTTGAAAAATAGAGTCATACTCGGAAGAACTGCAAATCGAACCTCCATCTGACCCAGGCAGAGTGTAGAGGAGGCAAGGCAAAGAAGGAGTAGAGCAAAAGAAAATTAAAGCTTTGCTAGGCCTTAGATGCAGTTGATAGCGATATTCAATCTATACTGGGCTGGGAATTAAACTGCAAAATTAACTTTTTGGCCCCCCTAGTGCCAATCTGTATCTTGTTTTTAGTGCCAATCTGTATCTTGTTTTCAGGTTTTGCTTCCAGACAGCACTGACCTTAATTCTGCTGTTAAAACCTACTCTGGACCAATGCTTTGTTCCTTTACTACTACCACTCCCATTGCCTTTTATTCCATGACATCTTTGTTATATAATCTCCCCCATCCTCTAACCTATCCCTGACCTTCCTTTTAGTTCTACCTGAACCCCCCATTCCGCAGTTTTTCTCCCCAGCATAAAACCCATCACATTTCTACCTCTCCTCAGTTCTGAAGAAGAGGTTTTTTAGATTTGAAACATTGGGCAGGATCTTTAGGTCAATGAGTGGGGGCAGGCCCCGCTCGCTGATGTGTAAAATGACACACAGTGACATCAGGCATGCGTCCTGACGTCACCGCACATCATTCTGATCCTCAGTTTAGAACGCACGCAGCCGACTCCACTGTGTACCTGCCAAACTGTCAAAGGCCTATTAAGGCCATTTGAAAACTAATTAAAGTAATTAATTGAGCTGCCCATCCAACCTTAAGGTTGTCGGGCAGGCGAAGAGCCCAGGCGGCCTTCGCATTTATCATGAAGCCTCATCCACGGGCGGGATGAGGTTTCATGAAGGGTTTACTAATTAAATAATTTTTTAATTAAAGTTCATTGACATGTCCCAGCTCATGTGACACTGCCACATGAGGGGACGTGTCTTGATATTAAAAAAAATCACACTAATCTCCCTGAGGCAGCTCTGTGCCTCAGGGAGATTTCTGCGCTCTTTCGAAAGAGCACAGGCACCGACTCTCCCTCCTCTCACAGCCCGCACAACGCTTCCAGGTGCGTGTCATGCTGGGTGGGCCATTATTGGCCCACCCACGCAAAATGGCAGCGCCCAGTCGATCACGGGCGGTGATTGACTGTGCGCTCACTCACGCCCACTCCCACCAACCCCCCACCAATGGGAAAGAATTCTCCCCATTAACTCTGTTTCCCTCTCTACAGATGCTGCCAGGCTTGCTAAGTTTTTCCAGCACTTCCTGTTTTTATTTCAGATCTCCAGCATCCGCAGCATCTTGCTTCTTTTAATGCAAAATTAACTATTTGAATTTCACAGAGCGCTGGATTTTAATGCTTCCCACTGGCGGGTTTGAAGGCAGGGGGCTCATCAAATCCAGTGTGACCTGCCCGCTCCCACCGCATTTATACCAGTGGTGAGGGTGGCATTAGGCAGCCGCCTGCTAGTGGATCAATTGATGCCCTTAGGTAGGCAATTAATTCCCACTTATGGGCCTCAATAGGCCACTGCTGAGATGTAACCGGCAGCAGGAGAGGCCCACACCAAACAACCAGTGCAGCAGGTTATGCTGTGAGGATGTGCTGGGCAGGGAGATAACTCCTTTAGGGGTCCTCTGGACCCTATGGTGGGGCCCACTCCAAGGTGCTATCCGTCCCTCCCATAGGTTGCCCCCTACTCATTGTCCTCTCAAACTCCAGCCACCACTCCCCCCCCACAACTCTCCTCACACCCCCTCGCCGGGGCCTGTCAGCTTGGCACTCGGTGGAAGCCCCAAACAATGACTCAAATCCTGATCCATTGTCACTTGCCTTTGTTTGGGAGCACTGGAGAGCTGCTGGCCTCTGACTGACTGGCAGCTCTCTGAGGTGGGGCTACTGATCCAAAAGGATGACAGTACCACCTCTAGCCTATTTATAGCCAATTGGCTGTCAAATGGCTGTGGGGCAGCTGATGTTGTTCTTAGCAGGTTCCCCCTTACCCAACCTTTTAGCCATGGGGGGGGGGGGGTGGATGGTGGTAGTGGAAAATCAGGTGTCTTGTTCTACCTATGTCCTATGTTCAACCACCCCAAACACAACTACACTACTTTCCATGTGAGGCCAATGTAGCACCCTATCATATTGCTGTTCAAAGACTGGCAATTAGCCAGAGTTACATGTGCTGCTTACTAGCTAATCCTTACCTTTGGACAGTGGCCTAGTTTGTTGCTCAACCAGGGTTACCAGCCATCTCAGATTGCCCTGCAATCTTCAGGGGTTAAAGATTTATTTCCAGCATGCTGCTGAGACCAAGCAGGGAGAAAAATCACAGGGGCATTCCAACAACTTAGTGTGCTTTTTATTTTTGTTTATTAGATATAAATAAATTGGAGAAGGATTTTTTTTTAAAAAACGGTTTTTTAATTAGGTGGGCAATTGGAGGTGGGAGGTGATGTGATGAAACTTTCAGGAATATGTTCAACAGGGTTGACAATCCAATGCTAGGCCAGCAAATGGCTCACTTCATCATACTATGTGAGGATAGACTGCCCATTGCAACACCATTCTATATGGAGTCAACTACACTATGACACTGAACATTAACTATAATGTGAGGTGGCCCTTCAACATTGTACTACTGATCTGCTATGCAGCATTCATAAGAAACACACCGCCACACCATGTTACACTGCACTGCAAATGACCAATGCGTTATTCCTCTGCATTATCCATGTATTCAATTTTTATCCCTGTACAGTGACACAAATGGAGATCATACGCAGTACAAATGAATTGGTTTTTAGTACATTAAAGGTTAGACAATGACATTCTTACAGAGGAAAACAAAGGGTAACTCTTTTAACTGGAAGAGGAAACTCTGCAGACAAATAATATTCAATACTTCGATTTTCTGAATAGGTTACTCATGCAAGTTAAAAACCCATTTGAAATTTATCTTCCAATCTTTTCACTGGACAACGAAGTAGTTGCAGGTAGTGAAGAAAACATTATATAACCATTCCATGCTTACTAGCAAAGTCACAATCAGAAGATTTACATGAAAGGTTTAGCATCTAAATCAAGGACACACACTAACCTAGGACCAGAATCTGCAACTGTGACTCACACAAGGTCAACTCTCACAGACCTCTCCACCACATAGTGCATGCTTAGATTTATTTTTCATTTAATTTATAAAACAAACACTCTGCAATCTTCCCACAGTTGCTGGGCTGACTTCAAGGCACAGGCACAAAGCATGCTGAAGTCTGCAAGTGAAAAGAGATGGTTGCTGTGCAAAGTTAGGAGTCCTCTGTTTATTGAGGCCCGAGGGACAGAGCGGGCAAGTGAGCAGCCAGTGAGAGAGCTGGCACAGATGAGAGGGAGAAAGAGAGCTAGAAACTGAGATGGAAAGGGAGTGAGCAAGGGAGATAAGTGGCATATGTGTGTGAGAGAAAGAGAGATGGAAAGACAGCAAGTGAGTGAGAACACAGGAAGGAAATAAGGTGAACTTGAGGCCAGAAAGCCACTCCATCATAGAGTTATATAGCACAGAAACAGAACCTTCGGCCCATCGCATCTATGGTGGCCATTAAGCACCTAATCCATTTTCCAGTACTTGGCCTGTAGCATGCATTGCTTACATTTTAGGTATTGCAACGCCAATAGTTGCGAATGGCACTTTAAAATAAGCTGTTAATAAAAGACATGATCTACATCTGTCACTTCTCATATCCCAACAAAACCAGCTATGATAAGATTTCTGCCGTTTTCTGTAGCTATTTAACAATATTCTCCTATAGTACTGCTTCAAATACAATGACACACTTTGTTCAGAAACACTGACAGAGACTGTGCAATGACGTCCTCATGTAGATTCTGCACCTTCAAGCTTACAGTGCTTCCTAGAATTGATTAGTGAACAATTGCACAGAATTGCGCAGGAACTATTAGGCTCCTGGCTGAGTTCCACGAAACCAAGTCCCACTTCTCATCTGCGTATTGTACTTTACAAGTCTCCTTTGCATTCTGTGGCCTGTGATCTTTGCTGGGACTTTTCTCATTGTACACTTCCTCTATGATCTTTCTGCGCAGCACTAAGTCGCGCTGTTTGTGTGTTCATTTTAAGGGCAACGGGGGAGGGGAGCTTCAATTTAACTTTCACTGTTATTCCTTATTTTTAAAATATTTGGCAAAAGGGGCAGATAAGGAGGAATTTTTTTGTGCAGCAAGTTGCTATGATCTGGATGCACTTCCTGAAATAGAGCTGATTCAGTAGCGACTTTTAAAAGGGAATTGGATATGTACTTGAAAAGGAAAAAGCTTGAAGGGCCACGGGGATTAGAGCAAGAAAGTGGGACTAATTGGATAGCTCTTTCAGAGAACCACTGTGGCACAATGGGCTGAATGGCCTTCCTCTGTACTTACGATTCTATGGGAAGAATTTTTCCATTGGCAAGTGGGGGCGGGTTCTACCCGTAAAAACACTCACGGTGACATCGGGCAGGCGCCCCAACGTCACCGCGCGTCATTTAGATTGTCAGTTTTCTGTCAAAGGCCTGTTAAAGCCATTAACAAAGCAATTAAAGTTGTTAAGAATGCTGCCCATCCAACCTTAAGGTTGGCGGGCAGGCAAAGAGCCCAAGTGGCCTTCGCATTTTTCATGAATCCTCATCCACAGGCGGGATGAGGTTTCATGAAGGGTTTACTAATTAAATAAAAAATTTTGAAAAAATTAATCGACGTGTCCCAGCTCACCTGACAGTTTCACCTGAGGGGACGTCCTTAAAATTTTTTTCACCTTTATTAAATTTTTCAGAACTTAGGCCAGGGGCCTGCTCGCCGACACGTAAAATGACGCGGGATGATGTCGGGTGGAACTCGTGATGTCACCCCGCGTCATTTCAATTTTCAGGTCAGTGGGTGCACAGTCGAATCAGCTGTGCACCTGCCGACCTGTCAAACGACCTATTGAGGCCATTTAAAAACTAATTAAACTAGTTAATGAACCTGCCCGTCCAACCTTAAGGTTGGCAGGCAGGCCGGGAGCCCTGGCAGGCTTCAGAAAAAGCATGAAACGTTATCCACGGGCGGGATGACGTTTCATGTCAGTTTTAAAAAATTTAATAAAAGTTTAATTAAAAGTGATGGACATGTCCCAACTCATGTGAATTGGCTCGCCCACGTAAAATGGCGGCACGTCCCCGATCGGGGGCACCGATTGGAGGCACGCCTGCACGTGCCCGCTCCTGAACATCCCCCCCACGATCGGGGGGAAAATTCTTCCCTTAAACTAATTTCCCTGAGGCGACTCCGTGCATAACAGTGCAGGCCTCGACTCAGTGATTCCCCCCATGTCCGCACAGGGAGTGCACAGCGCTTCCGGGCACGCGTCACGCTGGGCGGGCCTTAATTGGCCCAGCCACGTAAAATGGCAGCGCGCACCCGATCGGGGGCACCGATCGGATTTGCCCTCGTTCCCGCCCACCACCACACAACCCTCCCCTATACAGGGGGGAAATTCAGCCCTATGGATTTCTCTACTTCAAAGACTCCTTGCTTCATGTCCTGTTAGAAAAAGCAAGTCGACTCCTTGGGAGAAAATTTTCAACCTGACCAGTTCATCTGCAAACTGACAGGATCAAGTGCAACACTAGTGTTCCATTCCACACAAGATCAAGGGAGAGTAATAGCGAATGGGATGTACAACCAGTACTCCACTCGACCATAGAGTCATAGGATAGAAATTTCCACTCGTTTGGGGATGTTATGCGGGTGTGAGTGCGGCCAGGCGCGTACCCAATCGGTGTCCCTGATTGGGGCCGCGCCACCATTTTACGTGGGCAGGTCAATTAAGACATGCATGCAAAAGAGTGCAGAAATCTCCCTGAGGCACTAGTTTAAGGTTTAAAAATTTAAATAAAGAAAAGGAAATATTTTAAGACATGTCCCCTCATGGTGACAGTGTCACATGAGCTGGGACATGTTCATGAATTTTGATTAAAATTTTTATTTAATTAATGAAACCTTCATGGATGAGTTTCCATGAAAAATGCAAAGGCCGCCTGAGCTCTTCGCCTGCCTGCCAACCTTAAGGTTGGATGGGCAACCCTGTTAATTGTTTTAATGACTATTTAAATGGTCTTAATAGGCCTTTGACAGTTCGGTGGGTGCCCATCAAACTGAAAGCGTAAATGACACGCAGTGATGTTGGGGCACTCGCCCGACGTCACCGCGCATCATTTTACGCATCAGTGAGCAGGCCCCATCACCCCTCGCCAACTCAAAAATTCTTCCCATAGAGTTATATAGCACAGAAACAGGCCCTTTGGCCCATCGCTTCCAGGAACGGCCATCAAACACCAATCTAATCTAATCCATTTTCCAACACTTGGCCTGTAGCCCTGCATGCCATGGTGTTTCAAATGCTCAGCTAAATACTTCTTAAGTGGGTGAAAAAAATTTTTCTCAAATCCCCTCTAAACCTCCTGCCCCTTACTTTAAATCTATGCCCCCTGGTTATTAATACCTCCACTAAGGGGAACCATTTCTTCCTACCTACTATATCTGTGCCCCTTATAATTCTGTGTACCTCTATCAGGTCCCCCTCAGCCTTCTCTGCTCTAAGGAAAACAACCCTAGCCTATCGAGTCTCTCTTCATAGCTGACGCGCTCCAGCCCAGACCATCCTGGTGACTCTCCTCTGCACCCTCTCCAGTGCAATCATATCCTTCCTATAGTGTGGCAACCAGAACTGCACACCGTACTCCAGCTGTGACCTAACTAGCGTTTCATACAGCTCCAACCTAACCGCCCTGCTCTTATATCCTATGCCTCAGCTAATAAAGGCAAGTATCCCATATGCTTTCTTAACCACTTTATCTACTTGTGCTGCTGTCTTCAGGGATCTATGGACTTGTACACCAAGGCCTCTCTGATTCTCTGTACTTCCTAAGGTAAATCCTGTGGATTTGAAGCTGCGGACAGCAATTCCCCAGTGCTGGATACTTCATCTTGACTTTCAAGAACGTCACTGCATGCATGAAATTCCTCAGGACGTGTGAGGAGACAGGAACCTTGCAACAGCAATGCATGTTCATACTTACATACCAGCAAATGAATGAGGAGCAGGAGTAGGCCATTCGGCCCTTCAAGCCTGCTCCACCACCCAACAAGACCATGGCTGGTCTGATAATGGGCCTGCCCTCGACAACCCCTGACTCCCCTATGAGTCAAGAATCTATCAACCGCTGCTTTAAATATATTTATTGACCCAGCCTCCAGCGCTCTCTGGGGAAGAGAGTTTCAAAGATTCACAACCCTCTGAGAGAAAACATTTCTTCTCATCTCCTCATGGAGGAGTTGCTGTTTATTCTGTTGTCGCAAGAGGAAGTAGAGAGTCTGCAAAGGGATGTGGACAGGTTAAGTGAGTGGGCTAAAAATTGGCAAATGGAGTATAATGTGTGAAAATGTGAACTTGTCCACTTTGGCAGAAAGAATAGAAAAGCAGCATATTATTTAAATGGAGAGAGATTGCAAAACCCAGTGATACCGAGAGATCTGTCCCAAGAATATGAAGCCCTCCCTCCTATCCACATTTAAGGATGAGTTAGATAGTTTTTGATTGACAAGGGAGTCAAGGGTCATGGGGGCCAGGCAGGAAAGTGGAATGGAGGCCACCACTAGACCAGCTGTGCTATCACCGAATGGCAGAGCAGGCTCAAGGGGCCTGTTCCTACTTCTTGTAGCTTGTGTTCTCCTGCACCCATGCCTCAGGCAATGCATTGATCCCCCCATCTTCCAATTTTTTACTCTTGCTCGCACGTGGCACTGGGAGGAATCCTGAGATTAATACCTTCGAAGCCCTACTTTTTAAACTTCCTCCCTAGCTCCTGAAAATCTGACTGCAAGACCTTAATATTCTTTTGTTGGTTCCCGCTCGATAGATTAGGTTAAATTTACACCCACCCCCAACCTCCACCCCCAACCCTCTGCCTCTTTAGCCTGTTGCAGAGTTGACCATAAGACAGTAAGACGTAGGAGCAAAAGTAGGTCATTCAGCCCATTGGGCCTGCTCTGCCATTCAATGGGATCATGGCTGCTCTGATAATCCTCCACTCCACATTCCTGCCTTTTCCCCATAACCCTTGATTCCTGACTGATTAAAAATCTGTCAGTCTCAGCCTTGAATATACTTAATGACCCAGCCTCTACAGCCCACTGTGGTAAAGAATTCCACAGGTTGACCACCCTCTGAGAGAAGAAATTCTTCCTCATCTCTGTCTTAAGTGGGCACCCCCTTACTCTGAGATTATGCCCACTGGTCCTAGACTCTCCCACAAGGGGAAACAACTTCTTAGCATCTACCCTGTCAAGCCCCCTAAGGACCTTTCAATAAGGTCGCCTCTCATTCTTCTAAACTCCAAGGACTAAACCCAACTACTCAACCTCTCCTCATAAGAAAATCCCTTCATACCTGGGATAAACCTAGTGAACCTTCTCTGGACTGCCTCTGATGCCAATATATCTTTCCTTAGATAAGGGGCCAAAATTATTCACAGTATTCTAGGTGTGGTCTAACTAGTCCTTGTATAGAACATAAACAGAATTACCTGGAAAAACTCAGCAGGTCTGGCAGCATCGGCGGAGAAGAAAAGAGTTGACGTTTCGAGTCCTCATGACCCTTCGACAGAACTAGGTGAATCCCAGGAAGGGTTGAAATATAAGCTGGTTTAAGGTGGTGGTGGTGGTGGTGGTGGTGGTGGTGGTGGTTGGGGGGGGGGGGGGGGGGGGGGTGGTGGTAGTTGGGTGGGGGGAGAGAAGTGGACGGGGGTGGTGAGAGAAGTGGAGGGGGGTGGTGTGGTTGTAGGCAAAAGCAGTGATAGAAGCAGATCATCAAAAGATGTCACAGACGGCAGAACAAAAGAACACATAGGTGTCGAAGTTGGTGATATTATCTAAACGAATGTGCTAATTAAGAATGGATGGTAGGGCACTCAAGGTATAGCTCTAGTGGGGGTGGGGGGAGCATAAAAGATTTTAAAATATTTAAAAATAACGGAAATAGGAGGGAAAAAGAAAAATCTATATAATTTATTGGAAAAAAACAAAAGGAAGGGGGAAGAAACAGAAGGTGGGTGGGGATGGAGGAGGGAGGTCAAGACCTAAAGTTGTTGAATTCAATATTCAGTCCGGAAGGCTGGAAAGTGCCTAATCGGAGGATGAGGTGTTGTTCCTCCAGTTTGCGTTGGGCTTCACTGGAACAATGCAGCAAGCCAAGGACAGACATGTGGGCAAGATAGCAGGGTGGAGTGTTGAAATGGCAAGCAACAGGGAGGTTTGGGTCATTCTTACGGACAGACCACAGGTGTTCTGCAAAGCGGTCGCCCAGTTTACGTTTGGTCTCTCCAATGTAGAGGAGACCACATTGGGAGCAACAAATGCAGTAGACTAAGTTAGGGGAAGTGCAAGTGAAATGTTGCTTCACTTGAAGGGAGTGTTTGGGCCCTTGGACGGTGAGGAGAGAGGAAGTGAAGGGGCAGGTGTTACATCTTTTGTGTGGGCATCGGGTGGTGCCATAGATGGGGGTTGGGGAGTAGGGGGTGATGGAGGAGTGGACCAGGGTGTCCCGGAGGGAACGATCCCTACGGAATGCCGACAGTGGGGGTGAAGGGATGATGTGTTTGGTAGTGGCATCCTGCTGGAGTTGGCGGAAATGGCGGACGATGATCCTTTGAATGCGGAGGCTGGTGGGGTGATAAGTGAGGACAAGGGGGACCCTATCATGTTTCTGGGAGGGAGGAGAAGGCGTGAGGGCAGATGCGCGGGAGATGGGCCGGACACGGTTGAGGGCCCTGTCAACGACCGTGAGTGGAAAACCTCGGTTAAGGAAGAAGGAGGACATGTCAGAGGAACTGTTTTTGAAGGTAGCATCATCGGAACAGATGCGATGGAGGCGAAGGAACTGAGATAATGGGATGGAGTCCTTACAGGAAGCGGGGTGTAAGGAGCTGTAGTCAAGGTAGCTGTGGGAGTCAGTAGGCTTGTAATGGATACTGGTGGACAGCCTATCACCAGAGATTGAGACAGCGAGGTCAAGGAAGGGAAGGGAAGTGTCAGAGATGGACCACGTGAAAATAATGGAGGGGTGGAGATTGGAAGCAAAATTAATAAATTTTTCCAAGTCCCGACGAGAGCACGAAGCAGCACCGAAGTAATCATCGATGTACCGTAGAAAGAGTTGTGGAAGGGGGCCGGAGTAGGACTGGAACAAGGAATGTTCCACATACCCCATAAAGAGACAGGCATAGCTGGGGCCCATGCGGGTACCCATAGCCACACCTTTTATTTGGAGGAAGTGAGAGGAGTTGAAGGAGAAATTGTTCAGCGTGAGAACAAGTTCAGCCAGACGGAGGAGAGTAGAGATGGATGGGGATTGTTCGGGCCTCTGTTCGAGGAAGAAGCTAAGGGCCCTCAGACCATCCTGGTGGGGGATGGAGGTGCAGAGGGATTGGACGTCCATGGTGAAGAGGAAGTGGTTGGGGCCAGGGAACTGGAAATTGTTGATGTGACATAAGGTGTCAGAGGAATCACGGATGTAGGTAGGAAGGGACTGAACAAGGGGAGAGAGAAGGGAGTCAAGATAATGAGAAATGAGTTCCGTGGGGCAGGAACAGGCTGACATGATTGGTCTACCGGGACAGTCCTGTTTGTGGATTTTGGGTAGGAGGTAGAAGCGGGCCGTCTGAGGTTGGGCGACTGTCAGGTTGGAAGCTTTGGGAGGAAGATCCCCAGAGGAGATGACGTCAGTGACAGTCCTGGAAACAATGGCTTGATGTTCAGTGGTGGGGTCATGGTCCAGGGAGAGGTAGGAGGAAGTGTCTGTGAGTTGACGCTCAGCCTCCGCGAGGTAGAGGTCAGTGCGCCAGACAACAACAGCACTACCCTTGTCAGCGGGTTTGATGACGATGTCAGGGTTGGACCTGAGAGAATGGAGTGCAGTAAGTTCAGCGAGAGAGAGATTAGAATGGGTGAGAGGAGCAGAGAAATTGAGACGACTAATGTCGCGCCGACAGTTCTCAATGAAAAGATCAAGAGAAGGTAAGAATTCAGAGGGAGGGGTCCAGGTGGAGGGAGAATATTGGAGGTGGGTGAAAGGATCCGTTGAACGGGGAGAGGACTCCTGCCCAAGGAAGTGAGCCCGGAGACGAAGACCACGGAAGAAGCGTTCAGCATCGTGCCGAGCCCGAAATTCATTAAAGGGAGGGCGTAGGGGTATGAAACTAAGTCCTTTGCTGAGCACTGAACGTTCAGCATTGGAGAGGGGAAGGTCAGGGGGTATAGTGAATACACGGCTGGGGCTGGGATAGGAAGATGGGGTGGGGACGGAGGGACAGGCAGGGGTGGAGGGTCCTAGATGGGTGTTGGTGTCGATGAGTTGTTGGAGCAACTGTTTCCAGGTAATTCTGTTTTTGTTTTGGATTTCCAGCATCTGCAGTTTTTTGTTTTAGTCCTTGTATAGTTTTAGCAAGACTTCCCTATTTTTTATACTCCATTCCCTTTGAATTAAAGGTCAACATTCCATTTGCCTGCCCTATTACGTGCTGAACTTGTATATTAGCTTTTTGGGATTCATGCACAAAGACTCCAAAATCCCTCTGTGCTGTAACCTTCTGCAGTCTTTCTCTATTTAAATAATATTCATCTCCTCTACTCTTCCTGCCAAAGAGCATAACCTCACATTTTCCCACATTATATTCCATCTGCCAAGTTTTTACCCACTCACTTAACCTGTCTATATCCCTCTGTAGATTCTTTGTGTCATCCGCACCACTTGCCTTCCCTTCTATTTTTGTGTCATCCGCAAACTTGGTGATAGTACATTCACTTCCCTCAAATAAGTCATTAACATACATTGTAAATAATTGAGGCCCCAGCACTGATCCCTGTGACACTTCACTAGTTACAGATTGTCATCCTGAAAATGCTGCCCTTGTCCCAACTCTACAGCCAGGCACACTTCGTTAGCATGCTAACATTTTCTCCCTCAATGCCTCGTCCTGTGACTTAACACCTGGGGCAGGATTTTGAGGTTGTCGGGCAGGCATGGTGGGCAAGCCCAGGAGCGACATGGAAATGGTCAGCTGCCTGCGATTGGCTCCCAACCACGATTTCATGCTGGCGGGCCTTAATGTGGCTCATCACTGGTCGGGAAGGGTGCCTGTCAGCCGCTGGGTTCAGTGGTGACCCGGAGGCTGGTTTAAAAATGGCCCAGGCAGCCCCTGGGTCTGTTGTGTGTTTGCAAACTCAAATGGTGGAGTCAAGTGTGGCTGGAGACGCCAGGTTGGAGGGCAGGCTGGGCGGGCACTCGGTCCCCCGCTTTTCAGTAGAGTGTTTGCCGTCCTGCTGGAGGATGTGGCTGCCAGGAAGGACACCCTTGTCCCCAGAGATGGGAGGAGGAGGCTACTGCAGCTCACAAAGAGGGCATGGGAGGAGGTGGCAGCATTGGTGAGCAGTCATGACGTGATGCAGCGTACATGGGTGCAGTGCCAGAAGTGCTTCAATGACCTGCTGCGCTCAGGAAGGGTGAGTACCATGCTGGCAGGGGTCAGCGTGCAGAAGTGTGGCCATTCCCAGAGCTGGCCAAGGGGTTGAGCCCTGGCTGCTTGGACTGAATGCCTGGCGGCTTGAGGGCCGCGGCTCGGGTGTGCCCTGCCCGGTGCTCCTGAGTTGGGGTTGGCCAGACTGCAATGGTGCTGCAAGTAAAGAGTGGATGAATCAAAGTTCCTTTGTCCTTTCAGTAGAAGACAAGCATTAACCAAGCAGAGAGGGCACGTTAAGGTGGAGGCCCACCCAACCTCCTGATGCTCAACAGGTTAGAGCAGGATGCCCTTGAGCTCGAGAACTGGCACGGTCCCCATGCAACTGGGCGTGCAGAGGTGGGGGTGCCAGACGAAGGTAAGGGTGCAGTGCACAGAGGTGAGAGTTTCAGATTGTGCAACCATCCTAGTGTAGTCTCCTCATTGATGTGAGCCTCAAACCTGGAGTCCCCAATGATCAGTGAAAGACGATGGCACCATGATGCAAATCTCCATGGTCTCACCAGGGTGCCTGGCATGCACAGTGACAGAGTGATGACTTAAACTAATGACATGTCCTTGTTCTCCCTTTTAGGTTTGCTAGCACGTAATCGCTCTCTGGACCCTGAAGGGGCACCCATGACACCGGAGGACCACCGTGCTTCACTTGCACCTGCGTCACACCCACTCTCTGAAGCAGGCACGAGCGCAGATAATTGCACCTCGGAGGGCATTAGATCAATAGCAAGTATGCTGGTGCACATTGGTGAGGGCACTTCACACTCGCTTGAGGTGCAGGCAGAGGCAGAGACTGCCCAGGGCGCTGGCAGTCAGAGGACTGCTGGGAACCAGAGCAATGCTCAGTCGAAGGCTGGTGTTGAGCCTCTGGAGTTGTCCATTAGGCAGCAAATACTGGATGTCCAGCGAGATGTGCGGGAGGATCTGGTGGAGATCCATGAGGGTATGTGTGCCATGGTCTCCTTGAGAAAGAGTCCACGCAGAGCATCAGCACTGCGTTGACCCTCATGGCTGAGCGCGCTGCCTCCTCCATTGAGAGAGTGGCAACTCTCATGGAGAGGCAGCTCCAGGGACAGAATAAAGGGTAACTGGGGGTGTGCTCGGACCTGCAAGCCCTCACATAGGCTCTGACCTCAGGTGGTCAGTGTTAGTGTGGGAGATAGATGAGGCACCCGGTATCCTAGCTAGAGGCTCGTCCATCAATGGTGAGCAGGGAGGTCCAGAGCAACCTCACGTTGGCGCACGAGCTGCTTGTCATCTCTGTAGGCTTCTCTCAGGGTGCTCTGCATGACGGCAGCACTTCCTCCGCCCTCTGCCAGTGCCCATCGCATTTGATGAGGCTGCAATGATTGGGGAGATGCCAGCCATGGAAATGTCTGCTCCCTCCCAGGCAGGGCCAGCACAGGCTCCACTGGCCAGAGGACGACCACCAAGGTCACCAAGGCCAACAAAACAGCAGAGTCAACAGGCTGTTTCCAATGCCGGTGTCAGCGAGGGAAGGCACCAAGACATAGCACCCGCAAATGTAAGTTAAAGACATCATGAGCACAAGAGGGATAGTTCATGGATGATTTTCTGTTCATTTATGTTTGATTTATCTTTACTGCTCAGGGAATGAAGGCCAGAGAAGGTTATGTAATTTATTTTTGGATTGTCAAAAATGAGGTAAATATTGTTTTTGTCGTAATGGTCTGAGTATGCTTCACCTTTTTATTTGGTGCAGGGTATGCCAGTATGTAATGCTGGATGTGAGTGGCTCTAAACTTTATTGCACAGGCAATGAGTGGACTTTAGGTTGAAATGAAAGGGTCCTTTCAGACACCTGGGATGGAGGCGGCAGCCCTGGCATGAGGTGGAAGTTGGTCTTTAGCAGCCTAGCTGAAGGATCGTTGGATCAAGGCATCCCTGGTGGCCCTGCCTCCCTGGCGGTTCCAGAGGTCTGCCTCCACACCCACAGCATTCTTCTCACCCTTGCTCCTGTTCTGACTCACTACTGGACTCATCCTCTGTGGTCTGTGCACCTATGTCAAGATCCTCCTCCTCCAGTGAGTCCCCCCTTGCCAGTGCCAGATTGTGGTGAGTGCAACATGCAACCACGATCAGTGACACCCGCTCTGTGGGTATTGTAGTGCTCCCCCTGAATGGTCCAGGCAATGGAAGTGAATGTTGAGAAGACCTATGATCCTCTCTATCACCACCCTTGTGGAGGCATGACTCATATTATAACACTGCTCTGCCTCTGTTCTTGGGTGGCAGAGAAGCGTCATGAGCCACTTCTTCAATGGATAGCCCTTGTCACCCAGCAGCCATCCACCCAGCTGGGCTGGAGCACTGAATAGTCTTAGCACCTGGGGGTATCTCAGGATATAAGCACCATGGGAGCTGCCAGGGTACCTTGCACAGACTTGCAGAATCTGCATCCTGTGGTCACACACTATCTGCACGTTCATGGAGTGGAAGCCCTTCCTGTTGATGAAGGCACCCGGCTGACCCGCTGGCATCTTGATGGCCACATGTGTGCAGTCGATGGTACCCTGGACGCGGGGAAACCCAGCAATCGCTGCAAAGCCTCTGGCTCCCTCTGCCCGGCTAGCCTCATCCGTATGGTAAAGAATAAAGGCCAGTACCCACCTGAACAGAGCTTCTGTCACCAGCTTGATGCAACTAGGGACAGCTAATTAGGACACTCCACACAGATCCACCACTGACCCATGGAAAGAACTGGAGGCATAGAAGTTGAGGGCCACTGTGACCTTCAGAGCCACTGGCATGGGCTGTCCACCTGCACAGTCAGAGCTGATCTCAGGTCCAATCATTTGACAAATGGAGGTCGCTATCTCCCTTGAGAGGCGGAGCCTCCTTCGGCATTCAGACATATTGAGATAGCTGCACCGCCACCTGTAAACCCTGGCAGCAGGATAGTGGCATCTTCTGCGGTCCCTTCCGCCTTGGACTACCTGCTGGTCCTTGGCCCCTTGTGCCTGTGCCTCTCCTCCCACAGGTCGCTCCCCTGGAAGCTGCATTGGGATGGCCTCCTCTCCATTCTGCCCCTCTCTTCCCCCTCAGAGGAGGTGCCACCAGCAGAGACCACAATCCCCATTACCAGGGTAACGGAAGGCTGTCTGACACCTGGAAGGGCCCAGATGGTCAAAATCCTCCGAGGGCCTTGGAGACACCAAATTGTCTTGAAATGAAACCTGGACACGTGAAGAATGAAGCCCCGAACAAGGATGAAACTGCCAAGTTTTTGAAAGTATCGGCTGGCCGCCTGCCTGTTTTGCCTGTGCGACAAGTACGAAATTGCACAGGCAACGAAAAATCGCTGTCAATTGGCTTTTAAATGGCCTTAAGTGGCCTCTTAACTAATGGCAGGCGCGGCTCTGGCACCCGGTTGCACCCGCTGACTGAAATATTGCCCGAGTGCACGATGAAGTCGGAACGCTCACCCGACGCCATCGCACACTATTTTACGCCCGATCGGTCAGGCGCATGTCTGCCCATGGGACGGACACACACACATACATACACAGAAACACACACACACACACACCCTTAGAGACAGTAATGGGTGAAAATAGGAAGGTACAGCAAACTACAGTTTGGCTCTCCCGAGAGTTCTTAGGTGCTAATTCAGCAAGACTGAGTTCATTCTAAAGTCAGGGGTAATTGGTTAATGAATACTGGGAAGACATATTTGGGGGCTTTCCACTGACTTTGGAATTCACCCATGAACAGAGCTAGGACAACAAAGCTTTGACATTCTGAGAAACGGCAAGCAGGACAATGCTACGATTTTTTTTTAAACTGAGATTCAGCAGAACTGGAAGTCCCCAAGTCCTTATTTAAAATCTCTACTCTTTGAAGATCACATCTGATTAACTAAAAAGTGGTAGCACACAATCAGAGTATCACAATCAGAATATCCTGACATAAATGCATTGAAGTCTAAAGGTTTTCGAACTCAAAAACAAATGATGTAACATCCAACAAGGGTTTTTTTTTCTCCCTGCATCGCTTGGAACATCTCCACAACTTTTTTTTAAAAAAGAGAATTAAAACGTTTTATTTTGTTACACAATCCAAGGTCTGCATTGAATAACTAACTGATGCTCTGATTTGATTACAAGCTAGTTATCTCACCGGGTAGTTCACAAGGTCACAAACTGCTCTCCTTGAACTGTTAACCCACGCTGATGTATGGTTGCACAAAGCTGGCTGCTCATTGCCCCACTCACCATTCTCCACGAGTAAGCCTAGATGGTCAAGGCAAAATTTTACAGACTACCGCAGCAGGGCCTCGAACACAGTGGGTGTCGTAATTGAATAATCAAGTGAGTATTACCTGTGATATTTTTTCCACTGATTTCCAGTGGATGGAAATATCATGAGGGCTACACCATTAATTATCTGATAAGCTGTCTGCTGTATTTAAGGCTTTGATTGTGCCCTGTGGTTCTGGAAAATTCCATCCACACTGTCAACTATAGGACTAATAATCTGGAGCAGGATCCCAGGCTGTTGTTTTTGTTTTGTTCTTCTCTCCCAACTTCAGAGTGCAAGGTCAGCTAACTGGTCAAAGTTTAAAGGTTAAATCCAATCCTTGTCTAGTCTGTCTGGCTCAATATGAACAGAGGTGGTGCACTTCCTGCTCAGCTGTATCCCAAGCCTTGTAACAACTCTTACATATCCGTTATTTGCCATAATATACTTCTTGCTCACCTGTGCCATTGCTCAGCTGTGAGTCACAGAACATTTGATGATTGACATACACAGAGCCACTGAGTTGAGGAAAGAGGGAGGGGCAGGGAGGTGCTGTGAGAATCAACAAACATTGCTCAGGCTTATCTCCAGAATGCTACAATATCATGTAAACAGTTCACTTTCCCGTGTAAAGTTAGCTTGTGAAGACATTATAACAACCGCCTGTAGGTTTCAAATTTTATAGTTTAGCATTTCAGATTGCAGTACACGAAGTATTTTGAAGACATATTTTTGTAATTAATGTGAGATGATCAAATTCCTTGTCCAGGTGACACAAATAACTATGGCTGAGAGTGTGGGGCCACCATTCATGTTCCTCTGATCTGGCCACTAGGGAAGGCAAGAGCACAACAGTGACCTTCCTTTGATTATCTCCTTTCCTATGAGAAGCCACCTGCTATCTACTCAGAGCCAACTCCACAGTATTAAGACTGAGATTAGGAACTCAGCGGGAGCATTGAACATACATCCTCCAATGTCACAATATTGCTTCAGCACCTTGCTAAATCCTGTACAAAATCTGAAGCAAAATGGATGTGTGAACTTGTCAAACTCATCAGCAATGTGAAGGCCAGTAAGATAGCAATTTCTGTTCAGTATCAATATATTAAGAACTCAAACAAACCAGATGTGTGTTTACAACCTCATGAAGTGCAAATCGTAAACCAGTCTTACCTTCTCTTCTACTCTATTAAGTCTTGCTCCAATTGTGTTCTTCCCCCTGTCCTGGCTCTTTTCTGAAATGTACCATGAGAAGGAGAATGAGCTCATTACTTGTTGCTGTATATTTTAAATGATTTAGCAGATACATTTGGATAAATATTTTTACAACTGATAAGAATAAATTGCATCACAAGCCTCCTGTAACTGCGAAGCTCGTTAAAGTATCAAATTCACACTTCAGAATTATTTTTTCCCCCACCAAATGGTCCCTGCAAACCAGATTAGCTTTCAGGCTAGAATGAGCTGTTATATCTTCAGACTTTACAACTGAATTGTAATTTTAACCATGTTAAAAAGAATGAACCACGTAGGATGTAAAACCATCTTTTCACCCAAAAGACAAGTCAGATAAGGTCAGTCTAATAATAAATAATGTCCAATCTTGTGCAAAACAGAGTACAGAAGAAGTAAAAACATATTTGAGTGGCTTTACTGAATGCTTTATGCTGCAATTTCTTTTATGGCCCACTTAGTGGATAAAGGTGCCAGTGCTGGGGAGGATCAAATAAACCATGAGCTTGATGCAGAGTGAAGTTCCCCTACACTTGCTGCAACCTCAGAAAACCTCCTGCCAACTACTTTTGTGGAATATTTTCAAGGCAGCTTTTCTGTAGGCTCTCTGAATGAAATCGATAGTTTCTTGCCAATAAATGTTGGATTATGTCTCGATCAGTACTACAGACTCATGCCTAAACCGTTCACAATTTGGGCAGGCACACTACTCTGCCCAAGGTAACCTCGCTGAACATTTCTTTCCCCTGCAGCCAATCTGGGTTAGATTCCACCCTCAAATTCAAACTGAAGATTGGAGGTATTTTTCATTCCTCACTTTTTTTGCATCCATTTTCATCCCTCCACTCCTCTTGAAAGCATTGACTGCCAGCTGAGGTTGAATTCCACAAGTGCCAGGCACCCTCTGATACATCACCCTAGCAAGCAATCATTATGCATAGCTGAGTGTTGGTAGGTCGTTCAACTGTGCAGCATTCCAGTCAAGCCTGATCGTGGCCTCCGCCAGTATCCGCACACTTTCTAGCACCCACTGGATCAACAGCAGGATTCGTGCCTGCTTTTTCTCTCTCTAATCTAGAACAAATTTCAACACTCTAACACACCCTACATTCTAAGTTTCTCATCACAACCCGATATCCACCATCTTACAACTATCTGAAGCCTCGCCTTGTCCAAAATTTCAAACTTGGACAAAAAGTCACTGCCAATCGCTTCCTCAGGTCTCCCTGCTTCAAACTCTTCTAAAATCATTCTCCTTCACTAGAAGAGAGTAATCCCCATCTCACTTTCCAGCTGGATCTGGACTGGAGGGCATTAATACCCGCTTTACACCCAGCAGACTCAGTACAAGTCTTCACCAGTTAATCTCAAACTGTCCTATCTGGTCTCTTCACCAATTGCAACTCATTCAAATTGTCTGTATTCCATTGTGAAATAAGCTACGCTTCCTTACCAACCTGGGCACTTCATTCCCTACAACCTCAACTGCCTTGACCCTACACTCTGGTATTGTCTTCTAAACCCCTCCACCACTACCTACCTCTCTTCCCTTTTTCAAAAACCACATTTAAACCTACCTCTTTAATCTAGCCTTCAGCCCCTTTTGCTAACCCTGCTCTCACCATTGCTTGGTGAATTATTATTTTCCCTCATCATCATGAAGCCCTTTAGAATGTCGTATTATTGCTGAAAAGAGAGACATGCTATCCAGCTTTTCATCTTGCACTCATCAGGACTGCTTGCAAGAAATTACCAACAGCAAAGGGGAACAACATTGGCAATGACTACACTTCAAACTCTTGGCTCAAAACCTGTTTTCATATCAAACAATCAAGGTTTATTAACAGTCTGCTTTTAAGGTGTAACTTGTATCCAACCAGGACCATTCTGACACAGGGTCGACCAAATACCATTAAATCGTGTAGGAGGTGTGGCTCCCAATTCGAATCACTGGTTCACATATCCAGTAACTGCCCATTCATTAAGAATGCCAGGATAAAAAGGCACAATAAAATTTTGGATCTCTTGCATCAGTTGCCATAATAACTGATTCTGGTTCCTTGGCCTTGGAGTTTGATCATTGGTTGGCAAGTGGACTCTGATGTGTTCCTCTGGTAGAGGTTTTGCCACGAAAAATGCAGCATTGAGTAGTTAACTGCCCATCTTTGTTCAAATTTAAACTGGGCAGGCCGAGTCTGATTGGTCAAGGTATTGGCCAGCAATCAGCACTCTCTTCTCATGCAGTGTAACTTGTTGTTCCCCTTGATAGTTGGTAATTTCTAGGGTGTCATCCTGATGAGTGCAAGACGAAAAGCTTTGATAGCATGTGGGTGGGGGGGGGGGGGGGGTGGTGGTGTTGTAATTAGCCCAGTTGGCTAAATGGCTGGAGTGTGGTTGCGATTAGCACCAACAGCATGACTTGAATTCTTCTTCCAGCTGAGGTGGATCTAACAGCCTACCTGCTCACCCTGCCCCTGAGAGTGAAAGGCAATGGCAAATCATCAGTGACAAAAACTGCCGGGGAAAACATGAAGCATCAGCATACAAAGAGCCAGGGATCTCCCTTTGGGCAGAGCACACATGAAGGATGATTTTGTTAAAGGCATTATTTAAGTGCAAATTATCATAATTGCTGTGCTGTGTCCTGGCTGTGATCAACAAACCCAACAGACTGGAATTGAACTCTTTCTAGCTTAACCGGTCACTTACATAATCCTTAGACATTGGGTGTGGGGCACAACATAAAAAATATACAGCCTTTCCACACTGAAGACCACTTTGAACTCTTTTGTCAGGTTGCATTCAGTGTTTGATATAGTTACCTGAGACAGTTAGGAACAATGAGGGTTTTCCTAAGGACTGGTCTAGTCTAGGAAATAAGATAAAAATCAAATTAACAATTAATTCAGCAAACAACTGATTTAATACTGTACACAAAGCAAAGGCAAACACTTGTTATTTTAAACGATTTAAAATTAAGAGACACAATATAAATAAGAAACAGATGCAGTGGAGTAGAATTTCCACTTTGGTCACAACCGATGATCCAGGTGCAAGTTGTGTCCAAACTTGTGTTAGTTTTAAGAAGCGTTTACCCCCACTCCCTAAAGTTTCTTTTCAAACTCATTTGCAGATCACATAAGATCATGAGATATAGTCGGCCATTCAGCTCCTGGAGCCTGATCTGCCATTAAATGACATCATGACTGATCTGATGTGGCACTGCTGGATCTTGAGAGTTACCAGCTATCTTTCCTGTCAGTCTCCCATAAACCTTAACTCCCTTGTCAATCAAAAATCTGCCTCACTCAACCTTGAATATATTCAATGACCCAATCTACAGTGGTCGCTGTGGAAAAGAATTCCAAAGACTAACAACCTTCTGAGAGCAGAAATTCCTCCTCATATTCATCTTAAGTCGTCTTTAAAATTATTTTTAAACTGTGCCCCCAATTCTATATTCCCCCACAAAAAGAAACATCGATTCAGCATCTAAGATATTCTCTCAGCATTACGGAACATAAAATCTGCCATGATCCAACGCAATTGGGCAGTTTTTAAAATGTAATTTTAAAAATATTGCTTCAAAAATATTCCTTGATATGATTAAAAGTGGTAATCTGGTTTAGCTCGATTAATGTAGCTGCAAATATGTTTATCACAATTTTCGTTTAGTTCACACCTTGAAGTAGTATGATTTTAGACAACTGAAAATAACTTTTAAGAAACTATACAGAACCACTTGCTAATTAAATAAAAGCAAAAATATTGATGTACAGTAGTCAGTTGCTTAATAAACTATAAAAACATTACAGCCAAAAGCTTTTGAAGGTGTCAATTAATCTCCTTGAGCTAGATTTAACAGGGCGCTGTGGTCCCTGCACTGTCCCTAGCTAAAAAGTTTGGAGGGTGAGCTCTCCCCCATCCACAATAGCTGATCCACAAACATTTATTTTTATGAGCAGCATTAAGTGGCTGGAAGTGGGACTTCTGCTTCTATGTGGGGAGGAAGTCCCACCTCAGACAGCTGCCAGCCAATCAGATAGCTGGAAACTCTCAAGATCCAGCAGTGCCATTGGGAACAATGGGTAGTGTGGGACTACAGGCAGTCCAGATGAAAAGGAACCCGGACCCAGGAAGATAGTCCAGGGTCTCTTCGGAGCCAGGCTAGCAGGCTCTGGTGAAGGGGTTCAGGTGGGTGGAGGTCTGCATTTGAAGTACCGTGAGGGGAGGGCAAAAGGAGGGAGGATAACTGCATGCGGGATGAGGCCTTTGAGTGATCATTAATTGGCCACCTAAAGGCTCAATTGGCCCAAGGGCATGTGGGTGGTCCAAGGCCTCCCCCATCCTAAGGGGCCAGGATGGATGTGTAGGTGGTGGGCACGGTGCCCACTGGATTTTATGCGCCCCCTACATCCATCATCAATTACACTGGCAAGGGAGCATATAATCCAGCCCTTTGCGCCGGAAAAAAACAGTTTATATTTAAGAGCTTCATTGAAGGCTTCAAAAATAGCTGTCATTACTGCAAACTCCAGGTGGTGATTATTTTGATCGGGGTGGTGGGGGGTAGTGAGGGGGTGGTCAACTTGTGAGTGGGGCCAGCTTGCTGTGTGTTTTTTTTTCAAATTAGTGCAAAAGAACCTCAATTTGTGCTGGACATAATCTGTGCTTGAACCTCTAAAATCATTTGCTCTGGTTTGGCCGAACTAAGGCAAATGGTGCTGGAAAAAGCATAACCAAGCAGAAGCTCCAGCCTAAGATATATAATACATAGATACAATGAAATTTTAATTTCCCCTTTTAAAATTTGGATCATACATTGCTTCACAAATTCTCATTTTACATAATCTCTTGAAAATCTAATCCATGCAGGAAGGAGGTCTTGACATTACATTGAGTTTCTTAGACTTGGTCAGACATTCTCAAAGGTTTTGATTTCCTAAGTGGGTTAGGAATACATGAGAAAGCATATACACACCATTTTGGCTCCTAGTGCAAGGAGACAGGCAATGAAATAGGCCCAACTCTATTACAGCACTGATCTTAGAATGAATATGATTTGTAATGCTTGCAGTATTCCTTACTGTGAAATAGCTCCACTGCCTGGTAACAATGAACACATGTGCAAAGACTGGAGATACATTAGAATTTTTCAAGTCTCTATTCTATTATTATTGCTTACACTTTCTTCATGGTCATCATTAGCCCTCATTTGGCCAACATCACAGATTCAATCCTGCAGTGGACTATCACTCAATTGCTCTTCCTCACCTCCGATTGCCAGGTATAGAGTGGCACTGGTGGCAGCCTGGCAGCAGCTCTCTAGCCAGCTTTCTCAGATGAGGAAACAAAGGGGCATGGGGTGACAAGTAATAAAAGTTTTATTTTTATGTGTGTCTTGCTTACTCATTGCTGACTCAGTCCTGTTATCCAGTGCCAAATTCTCTTCATATGCTTAGGTCTGAAAAGCACGCAAACCATTTTTTGGGGAATAATGAATCCAAAGCCAACATGTTTAATGTGCATTAAGTAATGCTGCTCACTATCACTGGACAGGTTCTCAACAACTTCAGACCATGAACTCAGTCATCCACTTTGTATTTTCCCCTCTAGTGCCAGTCTGTACCTTGTTTTCATGTTTTGCTTTCAGACAGCGCTTACCATTATTCTGGTATTAACACCGGCTTGCTTTGTTTCTTTACTACTACCATTACCACTCTCTTTGCCTTTTTCTCTATGACATCTTGGTCATTTAATTTCCCCATGCTATAACCTATCCCTGACCTCCTCTTTTGCACCACTTGACCCTCCCCACTTTTTCAACAGCATAAAACCCATCACATTTCTACCTCTAACCAGTTGAGGCTTTGGGGCAGAAATGGAAGGAAATGATATGTGGAAAAGAAGCCTTTACTCTGCCTACTTCCATTTAAAGGGTTTCCTGCAAATACCCAGGCCTGCTGACGCTTTTCATTAGTCAGTCCCGTAGGATTGCAATATCCTGATGGACAAAAGGAAAAATGAACCTGGAAGTTGAGACTTTCCAACCTCCAGCATTTACAATGCAGCAGATAAAGAATGGGTAGCTAGTGGTGGTGTTGGTAAGACAGAGGCTGGGGGAAAGAGGGAGATGGGGGTTAGGAAGTAGGCCTCATTTTCCTAGCATTTCCATAGAAGAAAATTAAACCCTGCAGTTCTTTCAGTCTTGTCTACATATAGTCTCCTGACTTTCCACCCTGTCTCCTTTCTCATTCTTTTCAGCCTTCTTACTATGAAAAAAGTCAGTTGTGGTTCCAATCAATAAAATCCGAGCTGAAGGGCAAGGCACACAACACAGGACACTCCCAAAGCTGAAATGAGTTATTCCTGTGCCACTTCAGCATACATAATGTATATTTTGGAGACTTTGGTGAAGTGAAGCTTGTTTCCCCACTAGTCACAACTCTTTTAGTGTTGTCTCCTGCGAGTTCCATAGTATGGGTCACAAACCATCTGTGCCAATGCTGCCTTTACACTTTCCAAGCATTTTAATTGGCACTCAGCTGATATAAATGGCAAATATTCTGGAATTTACATAGTTCTGTAAAAATGGAACAAAAAAGTCAGAAAGCTCAATTCACAGGCCAAGGCAAAGATTTTTAATGCAGTGTTCTACAATAGATGTGCTGAACTTTCCTGGTGGAGGGTTTGGGGAAGGATTACAGCTCATTAACGTTCACTCAACCCAAAGGACACAGCACTACGCTGTTGAGCAAGTCAACTTGGAATCAATCACAAAGGTTCCAAAAAAGAGGTCTAGGTGCCACAGAAAACTGGATGTTAACAATGTGCCAACTATTCTTCCAATATTGTAAACAGCAAGAGGATAGACAGGGAGGAAGCTAAAGTCCGAGGAGTTACTTATCTCTCTCACTGATGGCTGCCTCTGCACTCAGCAGGAGGCCAAACAACATTGATAGAATATTGTGTAGTCAACCTGCTCTTCTTAAAGGCAGCCTCTCCCTTGTAAAGGGAAGCAACCCTGAATAATATTACTGCAATTTAAAACATGGAAAATGAAAAACCAGGGCTATGGATGCACCACTGAGGCCTTGGTGGTGGAACTGGACAGGAGATGAGATGCCATGGGTTTATGGGGTGCCAGGAGGCCCTCAAGGACCACCATCATATGGGATCAGGAGCATGTGAGCACTGAGGTCAATTCCTGGCACCTGGAGCTGAGGATCTGGCAACAATGCTACTGGAAGTCTAATGGCCTCATGTGGTGGTCAAGATCAGTGAATGCATCTTCTCATATCTGGATGTAAGGCCTGAGTTCTGGCCAATCCCTCATGCTGCTCAATGCATCACATCCCCATTGCTGAACCAGCAGCACTCCCTGGTACTCAGAACTCAGGCCTAACATCCAGATACTTAAATCTTAGCCTCATACACCTACTAATGCTGGCAGCCTCACACCCAACTCTTGTTGTCTCCACATATCTCCAGTTATTCAGTTCTGGCAGACATATCTCACAATCAGATTGCTACACCATCACTGACACTATTCCCTTGCTCTTGCAGGAGAAGGTGGTACTGTACAGAATTAGAAGGGAGCAGAGTAGAGTCAATGGTGGGGGGGGAAGCCCAATGAAGGAGGCTGTTAGCTGCATCATGGGGTGGGCTGCGATAGAGCCTGTGACACCTGGTGTCACTGAGATAAGGTATTGGGGCTCATCATCAATGTTGTGGTCCCTCCTTCTCCTGCAGTTGCTGTAGCTGGGGAGACCTGAAAGCATAATATCAGGTTATGTCAGTGATGTTGGGGGGTGTGGGTAGGATAGAAAGCAAGAGGTCCATGGTGACACCATCAGCAGCTTGTTCATCATGCCAGATGGCAGGATGAGGGTAGTGAGCTGGGAGTTGAGAATTGGCATAAAGTGGGAACATACAGTCCTCCTCGATGATCCAAATATTACACCCTTAAAATTTTGGTTTTTACGAAACATCTTCCTGTGGAATCCGGAGGAACAGAGTCAGGCTCCAACACTTCCTGGGTTTCTGATTGTCCACTCAACTCCTGACCAATCGTCACGACGAATAGAAACCCCTCTGGTTTCAATGATTTGTATGCATTGTATTTATATTACTTTTATTGACTAAGCACTGGCTATGCTGGTTCTTCTAAATCACGCTCTTCCTTCACATAACTACTGCCAGGTACAAAGCAAAGTACTAATTCCATTTTAGGTTCTGTCTCCCTTAGAGAAATTCTGCTAGATTTTCTCACAGTTGGCCTTTCTTCTCTCTGTCTCTGGCAGCGATGTGTCTCATGAGACAAAGGTCAACTTTCTGTCCAGTGAAACTTGAGTGTCCTCTTCAGTGTGCAAGCCTGGACAAAATTCACAGAGATAAAAGCAAAATACTGCCGATGCTGCAAATCTGAAATATGAACAGAAAAACTCTGAAGGTCTGGCAGCATCTCTGGAGGGAGAAACAGCGTTCATGGGTGGGACTTTCCAGTTCCCCCTGCTGCGGGAATCGCCGTAGGCGTGACCAAAAAATCCCACCCAACATGTCAATTCCAATATGTTCCGAAGAAGTCATATTGGACTCAAAAAGTTAACCCTGTTTCTCTCTCCACAGATGCTGCCAGGCCTGCTGAGCTTTTCCAACATTTTCTGTTCTTATTTCAAAGTTCACTGACAGCCTGGGCTGCTCAAACATCAGGGCCCCTCTTGATCTCCCCGGTTGAGTCTAAAGGAATGCAGAGCACTACGTTTGGCACTGCCTTGGTTGCAGGTGTTACCATGGATCTCTTGCTTGTCATCCTACCCCCGCCCCCAATTCCAAACACCAACCTCATATTATGCTTTCAGGCCTCCTCGACTACAGCAGTTCCAGGAGGAGGAGAGACAGCAACACCACATATTTAGCCATCATTCCACCTTTGGGTTCCATTCCAGAATATTTTCTCAGGGTTTACTCCCTTAGCCTTCAACTCTCCCAAGGTACCTACAAGGCAGTGGACTATTTTTCCATAGCTCAGAGTTTGGCTCGTAGGTGGCCCACATTAATGGGCCTGCACACTGCATGTCTGGGGGCTAAACCTTCTCCAAGTTTAGCCTGGACCTAGTTTCCTTGTGTCTCCACATGGAGGCACAACAAAGGACTTGCCAATGGAGAGACTCTTTCCTGGCAGAGAATTACACTCTTGGCTCTCCTTTTTTAACTACTCCCAGCCAGTGGCCAGTAAAAGTAAAAAGGACACAAGCATACAAAAATGGGAAGTGCACTAACTCTCCTCACCCATACACTAGACACATCACATTGACCTGTTGGACTTTATCAGCCTTTAACAGCCCCTAAGATGCAATGTTTAATGGGCTAACTCCCTAATTCCATTTAGTCTGAGTACAGAAAATCACTTTCTAACAATTTTGCTCTACTGTTTTCTCATGTCTACTTTGTTAATCCATCCACAGAAGATATTCAGGTGATGTAAAGTCTGGAGTAGTGCACTCTGCAAATGAAGCATTTGAGGAACCTGCAGTGTTGTGCACAATACCTTTTGGTTGGGTTTTCAATAGCTATGCACTGTTCATTGTAGTGAGAAGCACAAGTGAACACATGTTATCAATTTGTCTGAGTTGCTATTTGCATTTATCACATAGAAAATCAGAAACAAATCCCAAACCATGACCAAATTTAAAACAACAGAGCCATGGGACCTCACATTGCTGGCCTTTTCTGTGAGATTTCTTCACCAAGAGTTATGAGTATTGAAGCAACAATTAGATGAGTGTAAGAAAATTCAGTTCATGCAGGATTACTCAATCACAGTGGCTCTTGCCCAGGCTTGTTCGTCAGTACAAGGATTAGCTTGGTGATGACCATCCAGCAACTCTCTGCAAGACATGATGAACAGCAAAAGAGAGAACCTGCTTTTATATAGTGTCTTCCATGTCCCCAGAACATCTCAAAGAGCTTCACAGCTAATTAAATACTTCTTGAACTCTACCTTTTAGTAGTTGAGGGAAATGCAACAGCCTATTGCACACAGCAAGACCCCACAAACAGAGCTGAGATAAATAACCAAATAATTTGTTTTGGTGATGTTGGTTGAGGGATAAAAGTTTGCCATGGCATCAAGAAATTTCCCTGCTGTTTTTTTAAATAGTCCATTGGATCTTTTACATTTGTCTGAGAAAACCTGGGTTTAACATGTCATTCATACAGTATCTCTGACAGTACAGCACTCATTACAACCTTGTCCAAACATGGACAAAAGAGCGGAACTCCACAAGTGAGGTGAGAGTAACTGCCCTTGACATCAAGGCAGCATTTGACCAGGTGTGGCATCAAAGAGCCTGAGCAATGGGGATCAGGGGAAAAACTCTCCACTGGTTGGAGTCATACCTAGCACAAAGGAAGATGATTGTGGTTGCTGGAGGTCAATCATCTCAGTTCCAGGATATCACTCCAGGAGTTCCTCAGGTTAGTGTCCTAGGTCCAACTGTCTTCAGCAATGACCTTCCTTCCATCATAAGGTTGGGAGTGGGGATGTTCGCTGATGATTGCACAATGTTCAGCACCATTTTTGGCTCCTCAGATACTGAAGCTGTCCATGTCCAAATGCAGCAAGACCTGGACAATATCTAGGCTTGGGCTAGGAATCCTGCAGCGAGTAACTCACCTCCTAACTCCCCAAAGCCTGTCTATCTTCTACATGGCACAAGTCAGGAGTGTGCTGGAATACTCCCCTCTTGCCTGGATGAGTGCAGCTCCAACAACACTCAAGAAGCTTGACACAACCCAGGACAAGGCAGCTTGCTTGATTGGCACTCCATCCACAAACACTCACTCCCTCCACCACTGACGCACAGTGGCAGCAGTGTGTACCACCTACAAGAACTGACGAAGCTTCCTTAGACAGCACCTTCCAAACCCATGACCACTACTATCTAGGACAAAGGCAGCAAATATATGGGAACACCACCAGCTGGAAGTTCCCCTCCAAGCCATTCACATCCTGACTTGGAGCTATATCACCGTTCCTTCACCGTCACAGGGTCAAAATCCTGGAACTCCCTCCCTAACAGCACTGTAGGTGTACCTACACCACATGGACTGCAGCGGTTCATGAAGGCAGCTCACCATCATTTTCTCAAGGGCAATTAGGGATGTGCAACAAATGTTGGCCTAGCCAGTGACACCCACATCCCATGAATGAATAATAAAAAAACTTCATCAGTGTCAGCTAGGTTATGTGCTCACGTCCCTAGAATGGAGCTTGAACTCACAATCTTCTGACTCAGATGTGAGAAAGTTACCACTGAGTTAAGATTGATGGGGGCTGCCATAGATTTATACAGGGAACTGAGAAGGCAGACTTCATTTTCCTCCTTGAATATAAGTGCTGAAATGGGAGTTATATCTATCACAAGCATTAAATTCACTGATCGTCATCATCCCACTCGGTCCCTCTCTCTTGCTGTTGTGCGGAGATGCCATACTCATTGGCCATGCCCCCCCATAGGGCACCTTCCATCAATAACACTTCTTCCTTTTAAGGCACAAATGAAAATGTGCATAGATAATGCTAAGATTGCTGTCTTTCTACATTTGTGGACCCTACAGAAAGGATGACCTTTGCTGCATTTTGAACAGAAATATCTGCCCAGTGACAGATGAAACGAGAGTATACACCAGTAAACAAAATCATTTGAATATGTCTCGACTGCAGAAAGTGTTTACAATATTCCATTTGTATAAGTAATTACAGTTCCTATTGGCGACGCAGAATTTATTTTGGCTGAGGTGGTTTTGAAATTAAATGGAAGCTTAGAGCTTTTATTTGGTGAGGTTTCTAATCGCCGTGGAGTATTCAAATTGGCTGTTGCAACTCATCTTTGTGTCTCACAAAGATTTGCATATGCACACAAAGTAGGGAGTATTTTCTGATCTGGATTGCCTGATCTGCAAAAAGGAAAGTGTGGAGGTGCACCAAGACTCCCTCAACTCTGTATGGCTCACAGTATCCTTTCTGTAAAGGGTTGCAGTATAAGAAGCACTTGTTTGAATCTGGCCTGAGCTTCGTCTACAGATTACATAGAGGACAGGGTTGTACTGTACACAATTTCTCAATGTTTGTCGAGCATCTCATTGTACCCATTCCTCTGTGAAATGGATGTACAGAGTTGCTAAGTAGTGCTAAGTACATGATGGTCATGCAATGGGCACCATATCTATATTTCAGCCATTGTTTAGTCATTTTTCTTCATTTTTGTTGTTGGTGGTGCTTAGATTTCTTTGAATGTTTGTGCCCAATGTTCTTAGCTTTTTTTGCTCTGAGTACAGTTCTTGGAATTCCCAAGGAGAATTCCCCTATCTGAGGCATTTGGAAGAAAACGCAGCTCGATAGAGTCTGAATGCATGAGGATTGCCCTGTTTCCACATGATGGAACCCGTCCAACCCAGCGACAGACAGTGGTGAACATACCTCACTATTGCTGATGGTTAGGTCATATGGAGACTTCTATTCCCATTAAAGCTGAAAGGTTAGACCTGATGGCACCCCTCTGATTTGTGAATACCTGACTAATTACCTGAAGTTAGATTCTTCCTTGAAAGTGCTCCAGCCACAGCAGATTATGCTTTCAGTAGTACTGCATGAAAGAAGGATGATCAATAGCCATTGTATCCTAATTGACTCCACCTACCAGGATCCCACCATCTATTTTTGCAGGTCCTGGAATGCTTACCTAGCAACAATGGTGGAAATCTGTCTTTGCAGGGTTCTTGTCATCAGTCAATGTTGAACAATTGGTTGCAAATAGAACACTTCTATTCACAGCAGCACAAAATCTATTTCTAGCCATCTGGGTGACAAATGAACCCATATCAGAATATCTAATATCTCACATTCACTCTCTTCCTCCTATTATGAATGCACCCTGTGCACTGAGGAAAAGTGATACTACAAGCTAAAGAAGAACTGAGAATTGGCATGTTACAAATGTAGTGCTGTGCAAATGTTCAAGTTCATTTTAAAATTCAGGACGGGGGAGCGCAGGGGAGGGAGAAAGGAGTGCTAAACTTCTACAACAGTTCTCCTAATCATTGTAACTCGGATGGAAAATCCTGTAAAAAATACCTCATTGTCTAGGTTTCCAAAGATCTTTTTTTAATATTTACTGGCATTCATTCCCGAGATGTGTGCGGAACTGCCGAGGTCAGCATTTATTGCCCTTGAGAAAATGGGGCTGAGCCACCTTCTTGAAACACTGTAGTCTGCTGTAACATCTTTTGAATGGCTTTTTAGGCTATTTCAGAGGGCAGTCAATTACATTGCTGTGAGTTTGGAGTCACAGATTGACCAGACCAAGCAAGGATGACAGGTTTCTTTCCCTATTGGACATTAGTGAACCAGTTGGAGTTTTTACCACAATCTGATATCACCATTGCCGATACTATCTTTTATTGCAGTGGCTAAATTTTGCCCTCGTCGGGCGGATGCAGCAGGCGGGCGGGCCCGCGATTGTGAAGCCAACTGCCGCCCGCGATCAGGCCCTGACATCCGTTTCACATTGGCTGGCCAGTTAACAGCCAGTCAGCGTGAAACGCACGATGGAAGCCTCCGCACTGCCGGGGCAGGGGCGGGAGGAGCATGAGCACTGAAGTGTGCGCATGCACAAGGGTGCATGCAGTGAAAGCTCCCTGAGGCATAGAACTGCCTCAAGGAGCTCAAGATTTTAAACAATAAAAATATAGAATTAAAAAATAAGGAAAACATGTCCCCTCATGTGACATGTTGAAAATGAATTTTAAAAGCTTTTACTTTTTTTTATCACTGGTCGAACCTGCCCGTGGTTGAGGTTTCACCAAAAATGCAAAGGCCGCTTGGCCTGTTCACATGCCCGCCAACCAAACGGTTGGATGGGCTGCAAAAAATTCGATTTACTTAATTGATTAAGGAACTTAATAGGCTGCTTAACTCTCAACAGTCTTGCTGCTGCCTCTCGCATGTGCCCGCCAAGTGAAATATCATGCGAGTACACGATGACATCGGGACGCTCGCCTGACGTCATTGCGCACTAATTTACTCCCGTTTGGGTCAAGTGTGCGCCTGCCAGGTGAGGGAAAGATTCTGTCCCAGATTTATTTAATTAACTGAATTTTAATTCCTCAACTGCCGTGGTTGGAATGCAACTTGCATCTCCATATTTTTAGTCCAGGCCTCCGGACTACTAGCTCAGCAATATAATCACTATGCCAGCACAAGGCTGCCACTGTTGTAACAGAGGGGCGAGGGTATTTTTGCAAGAAATCAAGTCTAGATGTCCCGAGATATCTATAAAACAAATTATGGGTTTTCAGTGAAACATTTTACGTAATTTTCAAGTGATATGGATCTGACATACACATCTGATCTAACAATTTTCTGCCTGTATTTGTGCGTACATATTTTTCTGTTTTAACCACAACTTTCATTTAAATTGAGGATATGATTTTAATCAGATTGTTACCACACCCTTGAATATCTTAAACTAGACAACCCCAGCCAGAAATTGTAATGAGGAGGGAGGAGAGGGTGGGAGGGGGTACTTGGCCATGTTGGGATATATTAAGAAGGAAGCTGGAAAATGCTAATCTAAAAGCCTTCACAATTGCTTACATGGAAGGAAACAAAATGGGCGATATCCTTCTGGGGGAAGGATCGAGAAATAGGAAGATCCTGATGACTGCTACACCAGATATAGCAGTGGCCTGAGAAAAAGGACCACGGTGGGAGGGTAATAAGGTGTACAGGCATTCTAACATACTATACTCTGGAAAGGTTCAGGTTGCAACCTGCAATATTGTGCCTCATCAGGATAATGCAATGGGTGAAGCCAAACAGTTCCCAGGCAAGGGGAAATAACCTTATTCCAAAGTAAACTACTCCAGGTCAGATTCAAACGCTGCCAAGTGGAGAACTCAGGCAAATGTGCAATTGTCAGGTGTAGAGCCTGATGAGATAGGTGGCCCATCGACAAGTATAGGAAGGATGATTGGGCAAGTTGGGATGGTGGCACAGCTGGGATACCTAAAAAACATGGGATGGAATTTTATGCCAGTGATAATTTACAGTCTCAGCAAAGTCAATGGAGTTTTGAAAGCCTCACCGCATCTTACGGTCTCGCCCCCGCTGCGATGGGGCCATAAAATTTCACCCATGAAGAAGTTGGTGCCACCATTGTTGAATGGTAGTAGGAAATGTGAATGGATAGATGGTCCTTTTTCACAGACACCCCTTTTTGAGTATGTCAATATTGAAGGGTGGGTGACTTCACCTAACATTATATATTCAACTAACTATCTGAAAATCATCCGAATATCCTTTGTTTGCGGCTCCCTTCACCATCATTGAGTGAGGTTGAATCATTTCAAGTAGTTATGCAGAAGCTTCAGTTATGTATCAAGGAACTGCTTTTGCTGGGACAGTTAATCCAGCAATAATTAACACTGTTTTTGAGAAAATTTGTCACAGAATTCACAAAAGGACTCCTTTGATATACATTTCTAGATCTATAAGCACTATGGTTAGAGCAACATTTTCACTGAACAATGATGTTATATACCACAAAGTGTAAATTGTGAATGTTAATAAGCCACAGTTTAAACTTGACCCAAATATTTGCTTCAGACTAGTTCCTCAGCATACAGTAGCCACATATATTGACTCAAAGCATTTTTACTTATAGTCTTATACCTTAAATCTGTACCTCATGTTCAAGTCAGCCATTAGTTCCATGTATCTTGTGTTCATATTTTCTAACGAAATTGTCTCCAAATGTACTTATGGCTTTTGGTGTATTTTTGTCATAAGATCAAAGTATCAGAAATTTAATAGGTGGATTCTGTGTTGAGTTTCCAACCCATATTGGCTGTAGATTATGACAAGATTTGAGGCCTTCCATGTGGGAGCTAATAACTGCACAATATTAAGATCAGCAGTGACGCCAATGGAATCACCAAATCTGGTAATTTGTGTGAACACTTTACCAAGACCTACTTAGAACAAAATAGAAGAGGCACATCAGTTGCCAGTGCCAGTGAATCCTGCAAAAGCCCTTTGCTTTGGAGCCTGAGGTTTGAAGAAGCTTTCATAGGAACATAAAAAGAAGAGTAGGCCAGTCAGCCCTTTGAACTGTTCCACCATTGAATAAGATCAGAGTTGAACTGTACATCTCCACCTAGCTACCTTTGCACTATTTGCTTGATACCCATACCTAACAAAACTCTTATCAATTTCAGTCTTGGATATTTCAATTATCTGAGCAACCTTGAGAGTTCTGGAGTTTCCAGATTTCCAAAAAAAGTCTTTTTTCATTTCAATCCTAAATAGCCCAGCTTAAGCGGTTACCACTCACAGAAAGCTTTTGAAGTAACTCTTTTTGCCTAGTACCTGAATTGAACTGGAGTTGTCTTTGAAATGCTAAGAGCCTTTTAGGCTACCAAATTATTTGCTCTCATCCACAGTCAGAGGATTGGTGTATCAGTTAGCAAATTAGCGATGGGTATTCCCTTAAATGCAATTTTCTGGACGAGGTGAAGGAGCAATGCAAGCTACAGGAGAGTAAGACAGTCTTTGAGAAGTTAGTGACCTACAAAATAACAAAGTATTTCCCCAAAACTTCCCAACCCCAAAGAACTTACAGGCCATTAAGATCATATAAAGACCTTTGTGAGGGACAATTAGAGGAGTGCATTTCACCATACACCAAAGAGAGAATAGGAAAGTTGTACCAGCTATTATATGAAAACCTTCAGCCAAGATTACTTGCCCACACAGCTCTGCTTGCAACTATGGAAGAGAAAACCATTTTCATGTTATATGCTTCTTTTAGACAGCTAGAGAGGATCTTTGCAATATCATCCAATCTGGGGATCAATTCATCAGGCCACTGGCATACCTTTTAACAGAGATGGGAAGTCATTTATTGTTGTCAGCTGCATGATAAAACCATATGAAGGGTCATGAGGACTTGAAACATCAACTCTTTCCTTCTCCGCCGATGCTGCCAGACCTGCTGAGTTTTTCCAGGTAATTCTGTTTTTGTTTTGGATTTCCAGCATCCACAGTTTATTGGTTTTATTTCTGTGTTTAATTGACTGCCACTCCTCTTCAAAAAATGCCTACCTTGAAGAAGTACTGCTCCTCTCTCCGACAAGATTTCCGTATCTCTCTTTTGCCTTGTTCACCTTCATTGCTTTCCATTTCTCTCCTGGTGTTTGACAAGGTGTTTACTAAAACCCGGTTTCACAGCCATATCTCCTTTCTCAGTGACTGTCTCCATCTCCGACTTACCCCACATGGATTTCAACTGAAATTCCATCCCGCTTGTTTCGAACCACCCAGTATGACAGGTATCTCCGGGACATAAAACGTTTCTCGGACTGCTGTTGCCATTGCATTCTGAGATCCACACTCAGTGCCATGCGCCGCCATATGAACACACTCGACCTCTCCCTCCAGCAGCACCGCCGCACCCTTTTTCAAAGCTGCGCATGCCCCCAGTTTCATTTTATTCTTCGTCTCATCCGACGCCTCCACAAAAAACTTTTTCTCTTTCCCTCAAGTGCTAAGGAACGCAAGCTCCAACAACTCATCGACACCAACATCCATCTAGGACCTTCCACCCCTGCCTGTCCCTCCGTCCCCAACCCATCTTCCGATCCCAGCCCCGGCCATGTATTTACCATACCCCCTGACCTTCCCCTCTCCGCGCTGAATGTTCAGTGCTCAGCAAAGGACTTAGTTTCATACTCTTACACCCTCAGCTCAATGAATTTCAGGCTTGGCACAATGCTGAATTCTTCTTCCGCCATCTTCGTCTCTGTGCTCACTTCTTCGGGCAGGAGTCCTCTCCCCATTCAACGGATCCTTTTACCCACCTCCAATATTCTCCCTCCACCTGGACCCCTCCCTCTCAATTCTTATCTTCTCTTGATCTTTTCATTGAGAACTGTCGGCGTGACATTAGTCGTCTCAATTTCTCTGCTCCTCTCACCCATTCTAATCTGTCTCTCCCTGAACTTACTGCACTCCGTTCTCTCAGGTCCAACCCCAACATTTTCATCAAACCCGCTGTTGTTGTCTGGCGCACTGACCTCTACCTCACGGAGGCTGAGCGTCAACTCACAGACACTTCCTCCTACCTCTCCCTGGACCATGACCCCACCACTGAACATCAAGTCATTGTTTCCAGGACTGTCACTGACCTCACCTCCTCTGGAGATTTTCCTCCCACAGCTTCCAACCTGATAGTCGTCCAACCTCGGACAGCCCGCTTCTACTTCCTACCCAAAATCCACAAACAGAACTGTCCCGGCCGACCGATCGTGTCACCCTGTTCCTGCCCCACGGAACTCATTTCTCATTATCTTGACTCCCTTCTCTCTCCCCTTGTCCAGTCCCTTCCCACCTACATCCGTGATTCTTCTGACACCTTACGTCACATCAACAATTTCCAGTTCCCTGGCCCCAACCACTTCCTCTTCACCATGGACATCCAATCCCTCTACACCTCCATCCCCCACCAGGATGGTGTGAGGGCCCTTAGCTTCTTCCTCGAACAGAGGCCCAAACAATCCCCATCTACCACTACTCTCCTCCATCTGGCTGAACTTGTTCTCACACTGAACGATTTCTCCTTTAACTCCTCTCACTTCCTCCAAATAAAAGGTGTGGCTATGGGTACCCGCATGGGCCCCAGCTATGCCTGTCTCTTTATGGGGTATGTGGAACATTCCTTGTTCCAGTCCTACTCCGGCCCCCTTCCACAACTCTTTCTCTGGTACATCGATGATTACTTCGGTGCTGCTTCATGCTCTCGTCAGGTGGAAAAATTTATTAATTTTGCTTCCAATCTCCACTCCTCCATCATTTTCACATGGTCCATCCCTGAAACTTCCCTTCCCTTCCTTGACCTCTCTGTCTCAATTTCTGGTGATAGACTGTCCACCAATATCCATTACAAGCCTACCGACTCCCACAGCTACTTTGACTACAGCTCCTCACACCCCGCTTCCTGTAAGGACTCCATCCCATTCTCTCAGTTCCTTCGCCTCTGTCGCATCTGTTCTGATGATGCTACCTTCAAAAACAGTTCCTCTGACATGTCCTCCTTCTTCCTTAACCGAGGTTTTCCACCCACGGTCATGGACAAGGCCCTCAACCATGTCCGGCTCATCTCCCGTGCATCCGCCCTCACGCCATCTCCTCCCTCGCAGAAACATGATAGGGTCCCCCTTGTCCTCACTTATCACCCCACCAGCCTCCGCATTCAAGGATCATCCTTCGCCGTTTCCGCCAACTCCAGCATGATGCCACCACCAAACACATCTTCCCTTCACCCCCCCCCGGCAGCATTCTATAGGGATCGTTCCCTGGTCCACTCCTCCATCACCCCCTACTCCTCAACCTCCACCTATGGCACCTCCCCATGCCCACGCAAAAGATACAGCACCTGCCCCTTCACTTCCTCTCTCCTCACTGTCCAAGGGCCCAAACACTCCTTTCAAGTGAAGCAACATTTCACTTGCACTTCCCCTAACTTAGTCTACTGCATTCCTTGCTCCCAATGCAGTCTCCTCTACATTGGAGAGACCAAACGTAAACTGGGCGACCGCTTTGCAGAACACCTGCAGTCTGTTCACAAGAAAGACCCAAACCTCCCTGTCGCTTGTCATTTTAACACTCCACCCTGCTCTCTTGCCCACATGTCTGTCCTTGGCTTGCTGCATTGTTCCAGTGAAGCCCAGTGCAAAGTGGAGGAACAGCACCTCATCTTCCGACTAGGCACCTTACAGCCTTCCGGACTGAATATTGAGTTCAACAACTTTAGATCTTGAACTCCCTCCTCCACCCCCACCCCCTTTCTGTTTCTTCCCCCTTCCTTTTGTTTTTTCTGATAATTTATACAGATTTTTCTTTTCCCACCTATTTCCATTATTTTTAAACCTACATCTTTTATGCCCTGTTAGTCTTTCCACCCCACCCCCACTAGAGCTGTACGTTGAATGTCCTGCCATGCATTCTTAATTAGCATATTCGTTTAGATAATATCACCACCTTCAACACCTCTTTGTTCTTTTGTCTGTGACATCTTTTGATTATCTGCTCCTATCACTGCTTGCTTGTCCCTACAACCCACCCCCCCACATCTCCCTATGCACCCCCCCCCCCCCCCACCCCCCCCCCCCCCCCCCCCCCCCCCCCCCCCCCCCCCCCCCCCCCCCCCCCACCCCGCCACCCACCTTAAACCAGCTTATATTTCACCCTCTCCTAATATTCACTCAGTTCTGTCGAAGGGTCATGAGGACTTGAAACGTCAACTCTTTTCTTCTCCGCCGATGCTGCCAGACCTGCTGAGTTTTTCCAGGTAATTCTGTTTTTGTCTTGGCATGATAAAATCATCCAGTTTTATTGCATTTCAGGGTTTCCTAACACTTAAGGTGCACTTGATGGAATGCATGAACCACTACGAACTCCTACCATAAATCTCCTCAATACTCTTCACAGAAAGGGGTATGGCTCATTGAATATCCAATTAGTTCATAATCAAATGCACAGGAGTAGCTTCAGTGCCTTGAAACAAGGCACATGCCTCCATCCGACTGGTCCTTGAAAGGAATATCTGGTGCCCCCAGTAGGAGAGGCCTTGCAATATTCTCTAGATCAAGCACCTTATAGATTTAATTGCCCTGCACAACTTTGCCATCGAGAACAGCCTGGACACAGACTTTCCCAGGGACATACCTCCGCAATTTTGGAGCCACGATAGTGTGGAGCAGAACATTAGAAGCAGCACCCTTTCCCCTATGACTATAATTTCCATGAAAAACAGTGCATGACCTAAGTGCACATACTCCTTTAATTTAACAAACTCCATAGTGACCATAGCCAATCTATTCTTTCTTAAAACTGTGATTTTCTTTGGTGTGTAAACGTGCACTTTTTCTCCTATTTTACTGCTTCTTCCCGACTCAGTCCGACAGCCTGGCTAGTATTATGAGATAATTGTTTGCTCCTGTGCTAAAAAGGTCATGGGGCTGAAGTGACCCTCTTCTAGTGACAGATTTGTCCTTGGTGGGTGCCTCTGCTGGCTGCACCTCCAAAGCTTGTACCTAGGCTGCCTGGTGGTCACCTCCTATGTATCACTTACTCTGAGGAACAAGAATCTTGTATGCTGATGTCCTGAGGGATGGCATTCTCAGCAAGTTTATTGCGACCATCGCTGTTCCACTAGGTTCGCACTGATCAGTGGGTTTGTTGGCCTGAGTGCAGCTATCAAATTCTAAAGTCCTACGAGATTCCAGGGAGTGAAAATGCGTCTGAAGAATGTGGCACAATATGTCTCCTACTGTGACCATACTTGCAGCCATGTAGAGGGGGAAGTACTGGCTGGTCCTAGGCCACTTCTTAGGTGGGGAGATGGGGCTGACATAGATTCCAAGGACATTGCCATGCTCTGCTTTGATGCTATGAAGAATGACCATTGAGCTGAAGTGTGAACCCTACTCTGCTGTGCTATAATGACTCTACTGTCCTCCGTCTGTTGATGATGCCTAATCTGCTCAGTGTTTCCAGCACTGACTGTTTTCCCCTTCTGGCTTACCTACCCTCTCACCCAAACTGCTTCCACAATCTTGAACCATTTTTGGCTTTTCAAAGTCTGCAATCTTTTCAATCACCCCACCATCACTGTGACACAGATCCCATGTTACACAGGATTTATGTTATTGGCCTGCTAATGCAGTTAAAAGCAGTCAGTGCTAGAAAGCATCGGTGGGTGGACAACCTGGCTCAGGGGAGCAAACCCAACATAAACGGGCCTGTGGAATTTTACGCTCCCTGGTTCTTGTATTTGATATTGTGCAAGATACTTTATATTTTATATTCAATTCTCAGCATGCCCTTTGTAGAGCAAATTAGAGTTAAATACCTTCTTTGCAATTCCTTGATTCGCACCATCAAATTGAGATGACCCTGAGAATACTGCTCGATTACATCTCTGACATCATAAGGCTTTCTGGCTTGCTGTGAAACAAACAAATATTTTTAGAACAGAAAGGCAAAGCAACATGGATCCAATGCATTTTCCCCATTATGTATAGTACATTTTAGATACCGGACGCTTGGTATCAGGAAGTCATAACAAAAAAAAGTGGATACTTAAGTATTGCTGCATCCTGTAAAAGATCCATGCCAATGTTTACTGAGCCTTGGTTAAAAAAAAACAAGTGATAGCAAATTAAACATCCTCATTTTACATCAATGTTTCATGGAACCCAATAGGAAAAATGCCCAGGGTGGTGTAAAATGCTGCTGCCCTTTCACAATCACCCACTTTGCGCAATCATCCAAGACCAATCTCACTCCTATTGAAATCACATGGTTCAATGCAAGCACAGATTTCAGAAATCTGGTTTGAAACAGTCCATTTTCTCTATGGTTAGTGGATGTATTTGTTATTACTACTAAATCAGCCATTATCAACTAATTGTGACCGTTTAATAGAGTTCCGAGGAATTTCATGCATCACATGCAAGGAAAATGAAGGTTTGTGCAGCTCCAGTAACTTATACGAATCAAAACTGTTGTTGAAACCATACGGGAGATGTCAATGTACCATGATCAATCCCAAGAACAGTATGCATGTGCAAGTCTGACTTCAGCACCTTTCAGCAGTGGGAAACCCTCAGCCCAACAGCTCAAACATTTCTTACTGAGCTGCTCCAGAGTTCCTGAGTGCCTTAAAGGTAGAGAGGGATCTGTACATTTCTTAGTATCTCTCTTGATTGTCCTGTTTATGTTCAGAGCATTTGATTAAGAGCCTGCAAGCAGACATTTTGAGCAGCATTCTTTGAACCTGACATCTTGAAGGTTCTGCTCCAGTGATGTGAGAAATGGGAATGATGTCACAAAATATTCCCTGGCTATCTCTAATAGCCTTTGTTAAATCAGGAAATAGGGGTAACATAGGCAGCAAGGAAGGCCCAGCTGTCTCTTTCGATAAGTTGGAGACATGGCAGATTAATATGTCCCCAACCCCCTCCCACCCAGTAAATGAAGGCAGAGGGCATGCGAAATAAAATGGGTGGCTAGCCCACCACTTTTCTGCCCACCCCTAAGTTGTCTCCATATTATGATGAGTGGATAAGGTGTCAGCCAACATGCCTGTCCTTATGCCTGTAGAGGCCCTTAAGTTGGCAATTAAAGGTCACTTAAGGGCCTCTTTCCGGCTCTACTGCCAGAATATGGTGGGCTAGGGAAGGCGGAAGGAAAGTACCCAGCCTGCTACTTTCCCCACTTGGGATAGAAGATGGGAAGAAAGGTGGGGTGGGGGAGGAGCCTCCCTCCTCCTAAGATGGTACCCTCCCCCACCCTTTGGCTTTATGCCTACCTGGCTGGCCTCTCAAACCCAATCCCCTACTCCCCTCCACCCCTGACTAGGGTGTCTGATCCCTCCTCGAGCAAAAGACCCGGACTTACAAAGTCTGAAATCCATAATCTTCCACACTGGACTCCCATATAGTCCCAGCAGTGGCTTAAAACTGCATTCTCATGCTACTGGGACTCTCAGCTGCCAGACGGACCTTTTCAAAGTCATCAAGCTGCCGACCAACCTTTGTACCGGTTGAGTGGGGGGGGTGCAGCATTATGCCCCCCTCTTGCCCCATAAAATTCACTCCATTGTTTACCACACTGTATATTTTTGTTATTCGTTCATGGGGTGTGAGTGTTATTGACAAAGCCAGAATTTATTGCCCATCCCTAATTGCCCTTGAGAAGGTGGTGGTGAGATGTCTTCTTGAACTGATGCAGTCCATGTGGTGTAGGTACATGCACAGTGCTGTTAGGGAGGGATTTCCAGAATTTTGACCCTGCGACAGTGAAGGAACAGCGATACAGTTCCAAGTCAGGATGGTGTGTAACTTGGAGGGTAGCTTGTAGGTGGTGGTGTTCCCGTGTGTCTGTCTGGCAATCCAGGAGCTTCTTAAGTGTTGGATTGTGCTCCATTATCCTTGCCATTAATCTGGGCAAAATTGGGCCAACTCACTGCAAACCCTGAATTTCTTCATCTTTACCCACCATCCCACATGCAAATGCTGACGGGAGAGGGCAGGACTCAGGTTCTCAGCTCATTTCTCTCCCATCTGCCTTAATCCCACCCCTCGCTTTTGTGAACAGAGGTAATGGTGCTATATGTAGCAAATGGAAGACAAGGACCTAGCATAAGATCCAGTTGTTTAGCCGTTGAAGGCAATGCTTTTGGCCAAGGCTTTCAGACAGTGTTCTGGTCCAGCCTTTGGAGCTCTGCTGCCTCTTCAATTAGACCTTCTACTTCTTAAGGGGCTGCAGCAGCACCTTCTTCATTCTCCTGCAAGACTATTGGCTGATGCTTGCTTCTAGGTGGGAATCTTGCCCAGAGACTACTTGCCGGGGCAGCAAGTCAAACCTTATGAGGAAAATCCAGTTCTAAGGCTCTAAAAAGCATGATCTAAAGGCAATCTGAATCTTGCTGCAAGGGGTGCAAAACTACAGCTCAAAGGTGCTCACAGTCTAGCACCTGTTGGCAATCTGACTGAGAGGAGCCATAAGAATGATTGATGCAAAGGGCATGTGCCACGAGTACAATAGGAGGTGGTGCCTCTGCAGTTATGTTTGCTAGCTAAAGGGGTTAATATTTACAGAGCACAAAACACAGTAAATTACAAACTAAATATTGTTTGCAAAGTGTCTTGCAGCTATCATTAAAACATGTTTGTCTTCCATCTTAAGGGCCAGAAAGGGCAACCAATCGGCGCTTCTAGAGTACCCCTCATGGACAGCCATAATGCTTGGACTCGAATTTACAACAGCATTGTTTTTGCAGCATATCTAACATAGAAACATTAAGAACCTATGCCCCTCATTGTAGGGGCCTTTAGATTACCTCAGGTAACTGCTGGGTTCCTGCACAGTCCTCTGTGTCAGCTGTCCATCCAAAACATGGAGAGAAAAATGAGGTGGGTAGCTGGGAATTGTGCTCTTAATTCATTAAAAAAAGGAATGCTAGTCCCTCGCCTATGATAGACCCATTTGCATTACATGGAGGAACCCAAGAAAAACTCATGATAACACACAGTGGAGGCAAAGATTTGATGTAAGGCATCCCCTGTCTCTTCATTTTGCCAGGGAAATGTTGAATTCTTGGTTGCAGTGCAGTGGAAAATCTACATTCATATATATTGACTCACCCTGAGCAATACCATGGAGAACCACTGGTAACATAGAAATGGCTTGACAGTGCTGCAGGTCCTGGTGAATTGGTTACGTTGGTCACCAAAAGTGCGTCTGGCTGTGTTGGTAACACTCACTTAATAGAAACATAGAAAATAGGAGCAGGAGCAGGCTATTCGGCTCTTCCAGCCTGCTCCACCATTCATTATGATCATGGCTGATCATGCAAATCAATAGCCTGCTCCCACTTTCTCCCCAATAGAAATAATAATAATCTCTTTCTGTCAAATGGCTGCAATTCCCACCTTACTATTTGAGAAAATAAATTTGCTTTACATGTTAATGTAGCACTGAAGGACTTCTACATGAGTTGGCAGTGGGGGAAAGTCATGACTATAGATTGGCGCTATCCAAGTGGTTGCAGCAGGAGGCTGGGGAGATGAGAGAAAGGAAATTTGGTCGTACATGATAATGGCAGAGAGGTAGTGGCATCCAGGATAGAAACCTCTAGGTGGATGCTATGGAGAACAGGCATACAGGAGCCTCAAGTTCAAAGATATAGGGTGGAATTTTCACCTTCTGCCCGTAACGGTTATTGTGGTGGGCAGGAGCAGAGAATCTAGCAGGAGCAAAAAAGTCTGAAACTCGCCAGTGTAAAAATAGTTTGCAATTCTCCTGATAGCAGGTTAATGGAGGGTCAGGTATCCTGCTGCCTAATGGTGTGAAGGCCATTTTCATTCATTACCACTTGATGAGTGCTCATTAAATTAGTTTCTCGCCAGAATCATGTGCCACCTTCCAATCTTGCATCACGCCAGCGGGAAATCACGCCAGTGGGAAATCATGCTGGTCTGAATCTCATTTGATAAAGAGTGGTGTGCACCAGTCAGACCTCACTTTGCCAGCAACTTCGAGGTGAGTGCAACATACATAGCCAATGCTCACCCTCCCTGTGGGTGCCCTTGACCTCCCTCCAGGTGCCCTGACTCCTTGTGGAGAAGAGTCACCTAGAGGGAGGTCAAGGTTCCTTTTCCCCCTCTTGTCTCCACATTGAAGGCGCCCACAAGTGTGTTTGGCCATGGAGTCCAGGGCTGAGTGCAAATCTGCAAAATCCTGCTGGACCAAGGTCTCCATGGTGGTCGCCAACTTTCCCGTGGTAACCTCGAGGTATTCGCACGTTGAAGCCACTACACCAGACAGAACGCAAACGGACTCCTTCATTCTTCGCTCTAGTCTGCTCAGCGACTGCCAAATCTCTGCCTGGTGTTCTGCCGCCCATTGTTGCATCTCCAGCATGGAGTTGGCGGCTGCTTCCAGAGACTCATCGTCCGCCTCGGGCTAAGGGGGCGGCTGGTCTGCAGCAGCCCTCTGAGTGCCGGAAACCTGGGCTCTGCCTGCCTCCGACTGCTGTGGGGACATGTCAATGAGGTGTTCTCCAGTAGGTGAGCCCGAGGCTAATCTAGAACCATGCCCCACTAAGGTGTGTGTCGCTGAGCTGGTGGAGGGTGTGGATGAGTGCTGTGAAAGTTCTTCCTCAGCTTGCTCATCTGACATGGTCTGGGACTGGGATTTATGTTGGCCAGCATTGTGGGCCTTGATCTGCTGAAGCCTATAAGAGTGAGAGGAGAGTTTTAGTTCACGAGCAGGCGGATTATGAGATTGCATGTCACTCACTGTGATTGTGAGGACATGATGGACTCATGCACAAGTGATCCATACTAAGTTGCTGGGACAATTTGATCTCCCCTTCTCCACAGGAGCAATCCCTGCCCTCCCCAGCGATCTCAGTGGCATCCTCCTCAAATTCCATCAGGGCAATTATGTCGGCTGTCCCTCCCCAGGTCTGCAATCTTTCCCGCTATTGTGGGCAAGCTTGCCCTGGATGGAGACAAAAGAAAGGCATCTAATGATTAGGGATGGAGCATAGGTTGGGAAAGATGCATGTTCCCTGTGTGTGATGAGCCCTCTTGAGAAGGGGCTGACAATGGAGTGTGAGCAGCATGATAAATGAGATGGTGGTGATATGAAAATTTCCGTGAGACAATCAGTGGTGATTTGTGTCCCCTGCTAATGTCTGTGTGAGATCCCTGACGAGAATTGCCCTTTGAGTATATGATGCCATGATGAGAGTTTAATATTGGAGGGAGCTGAAGGATGACTTATCCTGGTGCAGTGGATAAGATCATTCATCCTCTTTCTGCACCGGGTGGCATTTCGGCTGCGTGGCCAGCCGCGCTGACATCCTTTGCGATGACCTCCCAAGCCAGAGAGGTGAGGCTGGTATGCTTTCTGGAACCATCCCTGGGATAAAGCACATCCCTATTTGCACACACTCCTCTTATCAACGCCTTGAGGGTGTTCAGGTTGAAGCGGGGTGCAGCCTTCTTTTTGTGGCTTGCTGCCTTCTTTCTATGGTCACCAGGCATCTTGACATGTCTCCTGAAAACAGGTGGGCTGGAGAGAATGAGATGTGTGTGCTCGGGTGGTGCCCGGACCTTTGACCTCAACAGGAAATGGTGGGGCGGGCAAATCAGCTCCTGACCTGCCAGGTGGTTCAGATAGATACTGGCCTGTGCATAATTAATGAGCTTCCAAGTGCGGAATCAGGCATGATTTCCCGCCATTTCGAGCAGAGGGAAATGCGCCAAGGAACCCGCCCACCACAGCAATTGGACTCAAAAACGGAAAATTCCTCCCATAGCCAGGAGGTCTCAGAGGTAGGTAAGTAACAATATCATTTAAACTTAAAAGCTGATCTTGGAAGATACAATCAGTAATACATAAAAACATTTAGTTGAACTTAATCACAGATAGGTGTGATGAAAATCACCTGACTGAAATAATTATGCAGAAAGGCGTTACAGAAATTTGGGATCACTGGGCAGGAAGTATATACATATGGAAAACATTTAGTACTGGCAAATCTGTGACCTCAGTCATGGTGAATTGGAAGATTAGCTATTTATAATAATAGGGGTGTTATGCCATGTAACACACAGTGTGCTATCAGGATCACTGATTTTCAAGTCATTTTTTCTTTACTTCTGAATTGTACGTTCTCTATCTTTTCAATCCTGAATTAGTACTGTTTCACTTTAACAAAAACAAAAATAAAAATAGCTGGAAAAACTCAGCAGGTCTGACAGCATCTGTGGAGAGGAATACAGTTAATGTTTCGAGTCTGCATGACTCTTCAACACAACTGAGGAAAAATAGAAGAGAGGTGAAATATAAGCTGGTTTAAGTGGGGGGGGGGGTGGTGTGTGGAACAGGTAGAGTTGGATAGAGGGTCAGTGATAGGTGGAGATATCTTTTGGCAATCTCTTGAGGGGTCATGCAGTCTCGAAACGTTAACTTTATTCCTCTCCACAGATGCTGTCAGACCTGCTGTGTTTTTCCAAGTATTTTTATTTTTGTTTTTGTTTTGGATTTCAAGCATCCGCAGTTTTTTGCTTTTATCTTACTGTTTCACTTTAAGCTGGTCAACAATGTATGACCATTAACATGTAAGCACCAGAGTTGACACTTACAGGAAGCACCCATTAAACATGAGACTTTCAATATAATGAGTCCTACCACTAAATGAGAAGGGTGGAATATGCTATCTTGAAACACAAACACATAGGGAAAAGAGGAGGCCATTTAGTCTCTCAAGCCTGTTCCAACATTCAGTGAGATTATGGCTGGTCTGCAATCAAACTCCATGAAGCAACATTTTCCGCATATCCCTTAATACCTTTCGCAGAAACATAGGATGGTTACATCACAGAAGGAGGCCATTCAGCCTATCATATCCATGCTGGCTCTCTGCAAGAGCAATTCAGATAGTGCCATTCCACAGCTTTTTCTTCGTAGCCCTGTAAATTTTTCCTTTCCAATTCCCTTTTGAAAGCCTTGATTGAATTTGCCTTCACCACACTCTCAGGCAGTACATTCCAGATCCTAATCACTTGCTGCCTGAAAAAGGGTTGCCTTCTGTCTCCATGGCTTATTTTGCCAATTACCCTTCATGCTTTTGAGCACCTCTATCAAACCTCTTATCAACCTCTCTTTTCCAAGGAGAACGGTCCCAGCTTTTCCAATCTGACAGAAGTTCCTCATCCTTTGAACCATTCTTGTGAATCTTTTCTGCAACGTCTCTAATCCCTTCACATCCTTCCTAAAGTGTGGTGCCCAGAATCAGTGTTTTATACGGGTTTGTCGTAATTTCCTTGTTTTTTAGTATTGTTGAAAAAAAAAAGACAAGCTGATGAAGCTTTTTATTTTGCACTGATCAGGACAGACACAAGAAAACCAAATTTTAAAGGGAGCAACAATTTATACTGCATGAGAATGGGTGCTGATTGGTGGGCAAATGGATTGTGATCGATTGCAGTGTTGCAATGGAGAATGCACCAAGGAACAGTTATGCGCCAAGTATTTGTTTAAATTCAAAAAATGCAAATCTGTTTGGTTGAGGTATTGCCATGGGAAATGCACAAAGGAAAAGTTGTTCCACCATACTGTTTTTTATTGAAGAAGACGTAACGCTTGTATGTGTTCTTTCCTGAACATACAGTGGCAACACTTGTGGCATTCTCTAATAACAGGACCTTTTCAGCGAGCCAAAAAAAAGTTCTGGCTTTACACAAATGAATAATGTGAGATAAGAATTTCAATGCCTGCGTGATGCTCGGTATGTAGGCAGTACATTCCAACGACAGGTGGGTTGTAACAAACAGCATCTCCCTTCAGCTGTTCCCAATAGGCACAGTATGGACTATATTCAATAATCCCACACTTGCAAAACTTAGAACATAGGGCAGTGGGGGGGGGCGGGGGGGGGGGGGGGGGGGGGGGGTAGTTTAAGAGTGGGTGCGTGGAAGTGTACCTCCGATTGGTGCCCCCAATTGGGGGTGTGCTGCCATTTTAATTGGGTAGGCCAATTAAGGCCCGCACAGTGTGACGTCCTCATGGAAGCGCTATGCATTCCCTGTACGGGCGGCGGGGGGGGGTGGGGAGATTCCTTGAGCCGACAATGCCAAAAGAGCGCACTCATCTCGCTGAGGGTAAGTGCTGCCTCAGGGAGATCGGTTCCACAATAAAAAGTCTTAAGAACAGAAAAAAAAGTTCCCTGACATGTCCTCTCTGTGACACTGTCACATCAGTTGGGACATGTCCATCACTTTTAAATACACATTTATTACAATTTTAAAAAACTACGTGAAACCTCATCATGTCCATGGATGAGGTTTCATGCTTTTTCCAAGGCCCGCCAGGGCTCCCGGCCTGCCTGCCAATCTTAAGGTTGGATGGGCAGGTCCACTAATTACTTTAATTACTTTGTCAATGGCCTCAAGACATCATTGACAGGTCACTGGGTGCACAGCTTATTCAGCTGAACCCCTGCCAACCTGAAAATTGAAATGAGGCGAAGTGACGTCGGGAGTTCCGCCTGACATCAACCCGCGTCATTTTAGGCGTCGGCGAACGGGCCCCACCCCCCCCGCTAGCCGACTGGGAAATCCTGGCCAAAGTGTCCAAATTGGATGTGATCCCACAATTAGACAGCACTTACTGAACAAAGATAAAAACAAAAAAACTGCGGATGCTGGAAATCCAAAACAAAAACAAAAACAGAATTACCTGGAAAAACTCAGCAGGTCTGGCAGCATCGGCGGAGAAGAAAAGAGTTGACGTTTCGAGTCCTCATGACCCTTCGACAGAACTAGGTAATTCTACTTACTGAACAATCCTGAGTGTACTAAGAATTATACTAATAACCAAATTAATGTTGTGGGCTCACAATGTGGCTCACTCATGCTTGCTAGAGGTTATATATAATCATATGTGGTGCCCAAAACTATTCACAGTACTCCAAGTCTAATTAGAGCTTTGTATAGCACTCAGTGCCACAGTGGTAAGGACAATATGAACTGCCTTTCACCCCTGAGGAGCTGAGTATTCCATGTTGTCATGTGGGAACATTGAGTAGGGGATTAAATGCTTCTGCATTTAGTGGGAGGATAGGGGTGGATGATGATAATGATGGGAGCATGTGAGCGGTGTGAGGTCATGACGAATATCAAGCAACTCCCTTGTGCCGACATGACCATAATTTGCTTTTTTTATTTATTTGTTCACAGAATGTGGGTGTTGCTGCTAGGCCAGTAGTCATTCCCCATCCCTAATTGCCCTTAAGAAGGTGGAGGTGAGCCGCCTTCTTGAACTGCTGCAGTCCATGTGGTGTAGGGATGCCCACAGTGCTGTTAGGAAGGGAGCTCCAGGATTTTGACCCAGTAACAGTGAAGGAACAGAAATATAGTTCGAAGTCAGGATAGTGTGTGACTTGGAGGGGAACTTGCAGTTGGTGGTGTTCCCATGCATCTGCTGCCCTTGTCCTTCCAAATGGTAGTGGTTGTGAGTTTGGAAGTTTCTGTCAAAGGAGCCTTGGTGAATTGCTGCAGTGCATCTCATAGATGGTACACACTGTGCGTCGGTGGTGGAGGGAGTGAATGCTGAAGGTGGTGGATGGGGTTCCAATAACACGGACTGCTTTGCCCCGGATGGTTTTGAGCTCCTTGAGCATGGTTGGAGCTGTACTCATCCCGGCAAGTGGAAAATATTCCATCACACTCCTGACTTGTGCTTTGTAGATGGTGGACAGGCTTTGGGGAGTCGGGAGGTGTGTTACTCACTGCAGAATTCCAAGCCTCTGACCTAGCTGGCTTCTGAGAACAGGGTGCTATTTTTCCTCATTTCAGCTACAGTTAGTTGGGAGAGGTGAGGACAGAAGAAAATGAATCAAGAACATAACAAAGAACACAGATGTATAAAACATAAAATTACAGGGCGTAATGTTAAATAGTGAAGGGCAACAGCGCGTATAGCAATACTTCCTGCTATGCATAGCAATAACCTGGAAAAGCATTAGTTAAAAAGTAGAGAGAAAAATAGCAGAGTCTGCTTTCTTATCTTGTAATCAAATAACTTCACACAAAGGGTGGAAGCAGCTCTAGAGTTGGTGAAAAGTGACTGGAATGTGTTAGTGGAAAGTGATATAGGTGCTGAAGTTGAAGAGTCAAGGTCGTTGGCAGAGAGAGAAATAAATTACATTCAGCCAGGCTAAATTACAGCAGTCCCAGTTCTTTCCAGTCTACCCTTCCTCAATGAGACGGCTGTCCCCATTGTAGAGTCCAGAGAATAGAGGGCGTAGCTTGCAGTCATTACAGAAGAGAATTATCTCTGCCAAAACTTTTTTACATGGTCTCAAAGAAACAATGAGAAATGCTTTTTACCATAACAAAAACAGAATTACCTGGAAAAACTCAGCAGGTCTGGCAGCATCGGTGGAGAAGAAAAGAGTTGACGTTTCGAGTCCTCATAACCCTTCAATAGAACTGAGTGAATATTAGGAGAGGGGTGAAATATAAACTGGTTTAAGGTAATGGGGCGGGGGGGGGGTGTGGTAGTGGGGGGGGGGTTGGGTGGAGGGAGGAGAAGTTGGGGGAGTGTGGTTGTAGGGACAACCACACCCCCCCACACACCCCCACACAAACCACCCCCCACCACCCCCCCCCCACCACCACCCCCCCCCCCCACTTCTCTCCCCCCCCCCACCACTTTAAACCAGCTTATATTTCACCCCTCTCCTAAGATTCACTCAGTTCTGCTAAAGGGTCGTGAGGACTCAAAACGTCAACTCTTTTCTTCTCCGGCGATGCTGCCAGACCTGCTGAGTTTTTCCAGGTAATTCTGTTTTTGTTTTGGATTTCCAGCATCCACAGTTTTTTGTTTTTATAACTATGCTTTTTACCATGCCTTCTGCCATCAAGGACTCACCTGAAATTTCTTTTTTGCTACAAAATACTGCATTCTTCGAATCACCTTGATGGTGACCCTGTGGGACTCCCTCAACCTGTGAACAGAACACGATCGTGTTAGAAGAGAATGAGCGAATGAAGAAAAAGACATCATAATGAACCTTCTTTACTTTCTGAATCTGACTCAATTATGACCAAAGATTTTCTGTTTTTTTAAATCTCTAACTACATTTCTTATTGTTGACACAGGGGTTCTTACGAATTTTCTTTTGCACCTTCTCGCTGTTTAAATAGTTCTGCTGGTTTTTCAATACTTTCTTCCTTATTTTTCTCCCCCCCCAACCTCCCTCTTTACTTGAAGGTGCTGATTCCTTGTTGGAATATAATTTCGTGGCCACTAAGTGCACCACCTTAATCAAGTGTCCATTCTTCACTCGACAATAGGGGTTGTGACCATCTTGAACCTCGCAAGCTAGCTCAAGTCTGCTTTGATTCCATGTCCACACACAAGCACTTCCAGTGGGGGGATAGTGTTGAGTGATAGTGATTCTGGGAGACTGAGGTCTGTGTAGCACTCCTACAGCCACTCTGGTTCAGATCAGCTGACAAGCCCGACTGGGGATCAAATCTGGGCCCTTTCTGATTTGGAATGCTCAGCTACTCAATGAACAGACTCACTGAGCCACCAGGGAGTCCCTTAAGATTGCAATTTCTCCAGGTTGTCCTGGAATCTTCAGAATTATATATTAATATTCCAGACCCACTGCTACCAGCAACACAGAAAATTGTGTTTTTATCATTTTCTTTGAAGATTGAGGATTAAGGCTCTTTGGCTGGGCAAAGCAGCCTTAGGTGGAACATCCTGTGTTGAAACCTTTCGGAGAAAGGCCAATCAGAGTTGTTAACCCTTACAGGTTCTTAATGCAAAGTTAAAGAAATGGAAAATTAGCTAAGGTTGCCCAGTCCACATCAACTATTAAAATGGAGCTGCTGATGTATGAAAAAGAGTCACAAAATCTTTAATCATTGAATATCTGAGCTCTGCATGAACAATTGTGTAAAGGCGAATTTATTTTATTTACATTAGTTAATATTAAAAAGATTATACTGATATTCTTTCTGACAAATATCCATGGAGCACCCATCTTGGAATAAGGAACTATAGTATCCAAGCCATCACATTGTGCAATTGACATAATACAGCAATGAACTATTTTGCTGTATATATACATATATACAGGGGATATATATCATGATAATTTATTGAAGAAGCTGGAAAAATTGATTCCACAGCTGAAATTCTAGTAATTCATTCAATTAAAAAGTCCTCTAGCCAAATTTATGTTCCAGTTACTTTAACTCGTGGCAATCAAAGCCATTGTTTTATGTGGGATGTGAACACATTGTAGGGAGAATTGTGCATGATGACGGGTTTTTGTAAATCTGTGATTTTTTTCTTCTTAGATTCACAGCACTACTTTTTCACTGACAGTTCCAAAACTTTAGTCAGACAGCCTTAAAGCTTCAAAAAAAAGCTGTGTTTTTGAAAAGCAAATGATTGTATCTTCTGTAGAATGGCAACTACAGACTGAAACTGCAAACGTACTGGGGCTTGTTTTGCAGTTCATGAGCAACTGCTGGTACAGGAAACCTGATATTCCCCCTGAGTTCTCACTGCTGCTGAGACAGTTGGATTAATTACAGAAATATCCAAACTCTGGTAATAAATAGTCAAAGCCAAACACTGGGTAACTCGAAACGTTATTACACTGAAAACAACAGTGTTATGTCTGACACAACACTGGGACTAATTTCTTTCCTTTCTTTCTCCCAAGTTCAAACTTTTAGTAACTGCATCTGCCGAGCAAGAAATAGAACGAGGGAGAAAACCTGAATGAGAGCAAGCTATGAAGCAAACATGTGAGAAATGCGTAGGCAGAGGCGGAGAAACAGAACAAGGAAAAAATGGAGAGTGAGAGAAAATTAGTGAGCAGGCAAGCAAATGAAGTAGGCGCAGAAACAAGAGACGATGATAAAATGGGAACTGAGGCATAACAAGAAGCACAGACAGAGAGGGAAAGAGTCAGGGACAGACACACAAATAAATAAAGAAAGTGACTTGGAGACATAGATATGCTGTGACAAGGGAAACATATACAGAAAGAGAGAAAGAGGGATAGCGAGACAGATAAGTTGACAGAAACATGGGAGAAAGGGAGGCACAAAAATAGAACAAAAGAGGTATATAGAACACAGTCTAGAGGCAGCAACAGCAAATTTGGAGAGCAAGACAGTAAGTAAAACTGGGTGAAAGAGCTAGTGAGACAGATGATAAGGCACAGAGAAAGTGAGGAAGATTAAGCCACAAGAAGGGGGAACCAGAGGGAACAAAGCACGCACAGATAGAGAGTAAGGTATAAAGACACAGAGAGCTGGATCAAAGCCAAATTTTGCCTTTGATCAAATTTGTTTTCATTCACTTTGCTGCCGTCCTCTCTTTGAATTTAAACAAGGTTTCACATTTTTTTCAAACATCAGTTTCATTTGCCAGCTTGCTCGTGACTTGTAGGCTTCTCTGAATTTCCCAATTTTCAGCATCATTTAAAGAGACTACAACTTGATCTGTATTATATCAACCCATAAGGCAGTGTATGGCAAGACACTTTGACCACAAAACTGAAAACTAATATTATATTGTCAATAAAGGTTAACATGAACATATAATCAGAGAACATAAAACTGCTCCATTTACAAATCTGAGCCTTCAATTTCTATTGAGAGCAAAACCAAAATCATGAACACATTGCACATCAGCTTTCTTGCTGAACAGCCTTTAATAGGGCAGAGCTGTCCTGATGCACCAACTTCGCCTTAGTTTTCGTGTAACAACAAATGCTTCCTATAAAAGACACACTGCAGGCAATCATACAGCAAAAGCCTACAGTGAGCTCTTAATCCCAGCTACATGAGTCAAGAAAGCCTTGGTAATCCATCATTTAAAGGGGTGCCATCTTCTTGCTAAAACATTCACTGAGAGATGAAGAATCGCATTGTCATTCCTGCTGTGACAATGACAGGCGCGATAATAATTTTGATATGATTTATGATGTAGGATTTGTCCAACGAGAAATGAAAAAAAAAACTGGTCATTTTGATGGCCCATGTATAAAATGAATAGAAAGTGATGGGTGGGGGATGGGGGTGGTGGGGGTGGGTTGGGGGGCGGGGGGTGGGGTGCGTGTGGTGGGATAATTTTGAACTTCACTGCCTGGCTGGTAATATGGCAGCGCAGAATGCATGCCCATTATACAACACGCCCATTGATTTTTAGCCCATTGATTTGGATGAGTTCATTAACAGGCAGGTGATGTGCTCTGTCACAGTATTGTCTGGGTGGTATGGTCCATGTCCAACAGTTCCAAGGTATAAATACCCTTGTCACTGTGCTTAGCAACATAAATGCAATCATCAAGATTTCCTTGCATCTTTATTTCTAGCAAAGTTATAAATGTATTTCTCAGATTGTGTTCACAATTCCACTCAAAATGGTAAACAAGTAATACTACACAATCTCATTTGCCATTCTTGCTGCATGTGGTAACTTGAGGAATACTTCCCACTATGCAGTACTTTAGATAACCAGATCTTCTACTGAATCTTAATGGAAGATTCAAGGTGATGGCAGAGCGTACTTTGCACTGGGACTGATAATTGTTCTCAGGCTTCCCAGCCTGTTCAGTTGATATTTCTGACTGATTTGGCAAACATATTTACTGAGAAGAAAGAATGGATTGATTTGGAGTTATATCCATTTAAGGCTGATGAAGAACTGGCAAGGGGTGCCTATGATGGTTGACTGGGCATGCTACTGTACCAATAAGAATAAAAATTAATTCTGGGAATCTGAAATAAAAACGGAAAACAACCAAAATACAAAGCAGGTTGGTCAGCAGAAAAGGCAGCTGAATACCCCAGCTCTAGATCTGTTCTGATAAAGGGGCTACGAAATGTTCACCTGTTTTACAGATGTTGACTGACTAGCAGATCTCCAGTATTTTCAGTTTGCCTTTCATGCCATTAAAGAGAACAAGGAGGTCTATGGCTAATTAGCTGATTTTAGATAGTAATGGTTTGGATGGGTTGGAGAGTGGAAAGATTGGCCTTGGTGCTCACTGTGCAGACAAGGGAACAAATAGGTTGTATGACAGATTGTAATCCAGTATCACACGTTGGAGGCTGTGAGAACATTGGGTGAGGATATATGGCTAGCCTTGGCTGTAGCGACCCTATAGTTGCTGACGCTGATGTGGTCACTTGGGTGAGGTAGGGGAGGGGAACATTTGCAGAGGGCAGTTGGCATCTATGGGGCAAACTTAAGGTACTATCTTCAGGAGAGGGGGCTAAAAGGAGCAAACTTAGTGAAACTAATATAATGGTTGTAATACAAAGTTAGGGCCAGTCCCACATTTCATCCCTTCTCTCACTATTTTTTGGATCCACCTCAGATTTTTAGAACAAGGTTTCCCTGTGGTACAACACTGACTATGCTTCAAAAAGTGCTCCATTGGCTCTAACGTGCTTTGGATGTAAGTTGACAGCAGTGTTAGGAGAGAAACTTCAGGAACTCGCTTCACAGGGCAGCCTACTGACCAGAGCCCGCAACTGCATCATTACAAATGTTTACATACAAGATTTCCATTCCAAATGTTTCCTTTGGTTACTTCAGTATTGACATAAGAATGTTGGCCTGAAATGAGGACAGTAGAAAACTGGCCAGGAACAGTGCTTGCGCACATGCAGATAGTTAAGTATATTATAAAACAAGTATTTTATAATGTATCTCTGTGTGGGTGCAAATTATAAAATCATGGCTTACAGTTGAGGTGGAAACATATAAAGGATTTGCATATTAATACTGATTTTTAACTTCAATCCACTCCGCAGCTATTCTGGGCTATAACTGGATTAGATCCAGATCCGTCAAATTCTATGGATTTTTGGCTAATCTTGCCACCCTTCCCAATTGCTTTTTACATTCTTGGTATCAGTCTGATGTTGACTATTAAGTTTTTTATATACTCTGTCCAGGTTTTGCTCTTCTTCCTACTAAATAGGCCACTTGTTCTCTCCTCCAGAATAGACATGGTTTTCTAAAATAAAAGCACCCAATTTTATATCAGAGGGGGAAGCTTCAGTTTACACCTGGAATCTTGAAGCTGCAGAGAAACACTTGGATCCAACCTTCACTGAAGCTGCTCATTGTGAACACATGTGGAACCTAAACAGTCCGCAAGACAATGAACATTGCCTCAAAATAAATATGATGGAGTTTACTTCAAAGAGAACACCTCCCCCTCCTATGATCAAAGTAAATCATAAACCTAACCATTTGCTACTTGCAGGAATAAAATATTTCTAAAAAAGCAATTAGGTTTTTGAAAGTTCTCTTTTGAGTGGAGCATGGATCAGAGAAAATGCACTTTTTAAAAAGTCATCTGGAAATATATTTTTCTCCTTATAGTGAGAGATTAGGTGCGCAAATTAAATATAGAATACCCCATTAGATATATATTCACTTAAGGCAGAAGTTAGCTGTGGCTGTGTGGTACACACATTCCTACATATCCAAGTCAGATGGCTATAGGTTCAATTCCCACCCCAGACCATTAGACTGATGTGTCAGTGTTGTACCTGTGGAATGGGGCACAATTGGAGGCACTGTCTTTTTGACATGAAACTGAGGCCTTGTCTGCCTCTCAGGTACACGTAAAAGATCCTATTTCAAAGAAGAGCAGAGGAATTCTCCCCGGTGTCCTGGCCAATATTTATCTCTCAACCAATTTCTTTGAAACTTATTATCTAGTCATTATTACATTGCTGTTTATGGGACCTCACTGCACACAAATTGGCTGCCATGTTTCCTACATTACAATAGTGATGACTACTAAAGTATCCACTGATGTAAAGAGGAATGGGATATCTTGAGGTCATGAAATATGTTATGTAAATGAAAATTCTTTCTTTCAACAAACCAATTGGAGGAAAATATATTCTACCTCAGCCTGGTCTTCAGGGGAAGAGATTCCAAAGAGTACTGAAGTTGGGGGGCATGCTGAGCATTACTGTGTATCTTATAATGGGCGGGCCATCTACAGACTCTGCCATCTCCTCATCAACGAGGGTATGGAAAAAATCATGATCAACAATAACTCTATGTCTCAGTGCTTAACACTTAGAAACCAATAACAATTAATGACACAATTGATTGAACATCCATTCTCCTTATTACACCTGGAAACTATCCTGCCTTCCCTGAAGGAATTATACAAAATTAAATAAAAACTAATGTCAATATTAAGATAAGACCAAGGTAAACCATTAAAAAAGCGTAATTATAAATTTGCAGCAACATAAAAGGCCTTGAGTTTTCCCTCTCTTCCAACACCCCCGACCCTCCACTTCCTCTCCAACGCTCTGAGTAAAATGGGTCCAAGAGTCACTTTAACATACATCCCAAGCCCTAAGCCAGGTCTGTGGTCTGCTGAAACATCTAAGGGTTCCATATCTACCACTTCAAATGTCATGCGCTTAAGGGTTGGGTGGAGTGTGGTGGGGGGGTGGCAGGATGGGGAAAGCAAACAAAGGAATGACATATACTCTAGTCGTTCTTTGAGTGGAGCCCAATTTGACATGATGCTGTAATGCTCGGCTCCCAACTGGCCAGCCAGGCAGACTAAAACACTCAAACCTCTGACCTCTCATTTACTTGACTCTAATGTTGCCATGACGACAGTAAGATCAGTGAAAGAAAACATTAAAGAAAAGTGACGCATCTCACATCCCATAAAGCTGACTGGCAGTGGTTAAAAATACCTCAATCCAGATAATCCAGAGAAACAACATTCCTGCTTTTTAATGTTCCTTCCAGGGAGGCCTTTGTATTCATTATTTTAACAATTTGTGACTTGGTTTTTAAAAATCAACTGCGAAATATAAATTGACAGGAGCGGATATAACAAAATAAACACAGTGATATATTGTTTAGTCAGAGTAAGAACTTAAAGGTTACTTAAACACCAAATTGGAAGAAAAACATTCAGACTTCATTTCCTTCACCTTTTATAAATTAAATAGTCCACGAGGGCTCACAGGAACAATCAATGACTTCCAGAGACACACATTTAAACTTTTAAATGGTCTAGTAGAGGACTTTACTCTCAGGACACTCACCGAAGTGAATTTTCAATGGGACACGCCTGGTTCATAGGTGTAATATAGGTGCAACTAGTCAGAAAAATGAGCAATGATCTATTTTGCCTGACCTCCTGCCAGTTAGTGATCCATTCCATATTCTGTTCAGGCTTTGCATTGGTGTCAGAAACACCCATCAGTGTGCCATGTGCAGACGCGATGGGCCAATGGCTTCCCTCAGTGCTGTAAATTTTCTATGTTTCTGTATGATAACTATATTAAAATTAGGTCCTGGTGATATCATTTAGACCTACACACAATTTCCAGATGGTCACACATAAAATAGATGGTTTTCTGGGGTATGCTGTTAATGGAAGCACACTGAAAGCGACCTTTGGTAAGATTTATAGCAGCATTTTGAGCTATTTCTGAATCCATTTTTAAGATTTCTTTTCTGTTTCTATTAGATGGTTGAGGAAACCATGTGCCAAGGGTTTTGACACTGACACTTTTTCTGTATGTCAGGACGATAGGTTTCCCAATGGAAACCATTATCACATATTTTTGGAGGAAGAGGAGAAATTCCAGGCCAGACAGACTATGTGCCAAGGAAGAGTTCTCTCCCAGCTTAATTACAAGCATAGGTGTTAGTTTTGATTTACCCTCCATCCCTGAGGGCAATTAAGGATGGGCAACAAATGCTGGCCTTGCCAGCGACACCCACATCCCAAGAATGAATAAAGAAAAGAAAACCCATCTGGTGATGACAGTGCAGGAATAGCTATATAAGTCCCAAACCAACAACGACCCAAATAAAGAACTGTGCCATCCGATGGCAAGCCACCTACATCCAATAAGCACCATAAGATTAACTGAGAGGCAATAAAGATCACCTGTGCCCTTATGACATTTTGCTCTGTCCTCTTACCAGGCATGCTGCAATGCCACCTCTTCTGAACCAGGTCCACTTCAATAGACAAACAAAGTTTGATCTGTTGTGCTTTTCCTTCACATGGCTACAGACTGAGCTTACTTTATTGTGCAAGTTACTGGATTGGCCAGGTACCTCTGTTACCCAAGTCACCTTTGGAGAGGTTACCAATAGTTTTATCCTCATTATGTGGTAATTTAAGTGATCGCACCCTTTTACATTCGTCCATCATCAATTGCAAGCAGCCTCCTTCTGTCAATCTCCCAATGCCAGACTAAATATTGAGGAAAGACGTCAGTGCATGACTGGCCGCCCAGAAATAACTTTTCAAGGTAATGTACAATGTTGCAAGCTGCAAAGTCACAGTGAGCTAACAGATAATCAATGCAATGGCAATTCTTGCGCACAACTCCAAGAAGGTTAAACTTGTCTCAGAAATTCAGGAATAATAAGTATTAATTATCTTTGCCCTAGGTAAAAGTCTAGGATCCTGTGATAACAGAAAGCCAAGAAATTATTATCTCTCAATCCCAGATTATTTCACAGAAGTTACAGTTAAGAGATTTATGCTTTCCAAAGCCATATGAAAACAGGACTCGGTTCCAACTTTCTATTGTGTGTGAAGCTGAAAGGTTAATGATAAACAAATGCATTTTGCTCACAGTCACATATTTTTACACATTCCAACTTGTTGGTTGATGATCCAGTAGCTACATTCATGTTGTTTTCAATTGGACAGCTGCCCATTATCTTCAGAAGGAATGAAATGTTTTAGTTTTTCACCTTCGAGTACTTGGAAAGTTTGTAGAGGATGCTGTGGGATTGTCATTCTTTTCAACGATCCTTCTAGCAGGCTGTTTAAAATAATGAACACAATTGCTAGAAGTTCTTAAGTTCCTTTGCAGCATACATTCTAGGTTTTTTTGCCAGCTGAAGCAGGGAATGGGAGATTAACAACAAATGGGAGAAAAATTTGTTTGCGCAGTACTGCTTGAAGCACGCTTTGCAGGTTTGTGTCAGTTTTCCAGGGGCAGACAGCACAGTGGGCAGCACTAATAATGGCCCATAGCCCTGTCTACCAATGGGAATTGATGTAGTCTGCATAAGTGGTGCTATGCAAATGAATGAAATTCATAGAACAAAAACACCAGTTGGCTTAAAAGGTCTATACTGTTAATTGTATATTAGTTGTATTTAATTATATGCATGTAGTGGACCTTAACTGGGGATTCAGCTGTGCTCCTATAAAGAGGTGCAGATTGAAACTGGAGGTTGGATTAGGAATTGCAGCTAGGCGATGTGTAGTGATGTAAATAAAAGCTTGTAAAGGTATGTAAAGGTTGGCTGTACAGCTATCCTTCACTGGATGGCTCTCTGTACTGTAACATATGTTACCTATGTTCAATCAACAACAACAATTTATATTTATATAGCACCTTTAATGTAATGAAACATCCCAAGGTGCTTCAATACATCCAAGTGGCTTCAAATTAGACTGAGGAAATGTGTTAGTTTTGAATTTCCCTCCACCCCAGAGAGGCTAAAGTTTCCATTCATTTCCTGGTGTTTCTCAATCTGATTCCAACATCTAACTGAAGAGGTGAAGGTAAGAGACAAAATTTAGAACAGTCTCAGTTCCAATTTCTCCGTGTATCTCAGTTACGGAGTTTAGGAATGGTGTGGTGTCACATTTTTCTTTTTGAGTATTCAGTCAGCCATTTCATCTCTCAGGAATTTTAGGACATTAATATTTAGATATCGCTAATGGGCCAAATTCAGCTCAACAGCAGAACATAAAGCTTTTAGGAAAACAGATTAGATTTCAGCAGATAAAGAATTAGACCCAAAGAGTCTGTCCAAGATAATGGGCTCAGTTTTAGCATAGAACGGGATCAGTGCATCCAGGGATCTATGTTAATCCAGCATGTTGAGGCTGGAGATAAAGAAACCCTAATTTTAATATTCAAGCTTTGGCTCCTGCCCAAACCCAAAAGAAGTTAGTGGAAATAAAAATCATGAGAGATGTACAATGTGCTGCTGATTCGCTAGCACATTTTTGCACTATCACACACAAAGACAAAATTACCCCCCCAGTAAGTCTGTCAAATTCTCATAAGAAAATCAAATACAGAGATAGAAAGAAATGCTTCCCTTTTGTGAAAGGGTATTCTAACCAAAAATATGTATTTAGCCGAATATGAGCTAAACTGTAGTGTGTTCTGTTATTTTCAGTGCTATGAGCGGCATATTGAAATAGATTAAAAATTAGAATTTGCTATTTTGTTCGCTTACATGTTATTTGTATAATAAGTCAGCCTGGTGGTCGATAGTCTGATGGTTTATAGTTAGCCTCGTCTTACAAGAGTGCTTTCTGAAAGTTAGAAGCAGCATACATGAAGCAAGAGTGAGATTACAGCATGCAGTTCATACAACCAGGAATTTTCATTACTTGACCCCAGGGTCACACTATTATACGACTAGACTTTGGACAATAAAGGTAAACTCTCAATTGTTAGGATACAAGGTTTGCTTACAGGGGAAGTTAGTGATGCTGAACCTGAAAGTACAGGCCTGAAAGTTGTAACAGAGTGGGTGTGGGAGAAATCTGTACATTGTCTTTATACTTGTTGGTTGAGAACGGGAAGTTATCACATGGGGAATCATATGAAGAGAGTTGGGGCGAAAGGACTGGGGAACGCATCTTAAACAGTTCCAAGACACAGTGATGCATTAGCTTACCAAACTTGAATGGTTTTCATTTCATTCCAAAGATGCTACTCAGTAAAACACCAAACTTGTCTCCCAACCAACATGATATCAATTATTTCCATATCCTGCTTGAAGAGGTCCTGTTCTGTGTTAGAAATTCTATCCAATCAAGGACTCCAAGGAAATGAAAATGATTCAGCATTGCTTTGGCCGGGAAGCATTTTTTTCTTTCCCTTTATTAGTAAAACAGAATGCCTGAGCAGGCGAGAGCTGCAATTGCTGCAAGCGAGAACTGGGCCTGCTTTTGGCACGGGGCGGAGACCACCTCAATCAAGAGGTAAAAGAAAGACTTGTATTTATATAGCACTTTTCATGACCACTGAATATAGCCAATGAAGTGCTTTTTCAAGTAGAGTCACTGCTGTAATGTAGGAAACAGTGAATGGTGTGGGGGCTGGTTAGCTTAGATGACTAGAGCATGATGCAGAATGATGCCAACAGCATGAGTTTGATCCCTGTACTGGCTCTGGTAGTTCTTGGAGGCCTACCTTCTTGCCTTGCCCTACGCTTGCTGTGGAGCTAGGCCCCTCAAATTATATAGCCAATTATTTTTCTCTCTCTCTTTCTAAAGGAGAGCGGTGCCTAAAATCCTTTATGGACTAATTACCATTACCAATGTAGCAATTTTCACACAATGAACTCCCACAAATAGCAATGTGCTAATATCCAGATAATCTATTTTTGTGATGTTGAGTGAGGACACTATTTATCTGGATACTGGGAATAACTCCCCAGCTCGTCTTCAAAGTAGTGCCATGGGATCCTTTATATCTAGCAGGCAGCTGGGGCTTCAGTTTAAAGCCTCACCTGAAAGACAGCACCCACAACAATGTCGCATTCCCTCAGCAATGCACTGGAATGTCAGTCTTGATTTTTGTGGTTAAGCCCTGGACCTGGAACCTTATGCCTCTTGGGCAAGAGTGCTGCCAACTGAGCCATGGCTGGAAGGCTGGTACGTAGGTAACCTAGAATTCTGACCAAGGCCAATGTAATCTTCCAAACAAGTTTTGATCACTTATTGGGGTCAGGAGTTTTCCACATATTTCCCTCTCCCTAACTGACCTCTTTCATCTGGTATATCACCTCTCCCAGGAGACTACATGGTTTTGGATTGGGTGGGGGGGAGGGGCATTGTTCCAAGTCTATAGGACAGCTTGGAAGGACCAGTAGGTTTTTCTTGTCTATTATATTTTGTATATTGGTATGTTTGCAATATCTAAAGTGCTTCTCAGGTAAATGAGGACATTGTTGTGTTGGGCCTATTTCTTAAGTGAGCTCATGCTTCCTATGAATTGAAAAAAAGTGGATGGGATAAATGTATCCTGGGAATAATGGACCTGTTTACTGTCTCTCGATTTATAAGTTTGATTCCCATTATTTACACACATCACATCAAAACATGAGTATTATTGGTCACGTCAACGATTTTCTTGATAGAACAGGCAAGAACAGGACATCAAGGTGCAGTCTCACAATCTGCTGGCATATCTGCCTGGCTTTAATGAGGAGAACAGTTGTAGAATTGGCTTCTCAGAATCTGAAACAAACAGTTGCTACTACTCACAGTTGTTTCTGTGGATTTGAAATTAGAAAAGTGAGATGTTCTTGTCAATGGATGTGAGATGGATGTTGTTGGAATTTATTGTTATTCTTTGTAATAAGTATGGTGAATGGGGCAGTTTCCTATTGGGCAGTGTCATATTCGGATGATCAGGCCAGTGTTTTACTTTGATTCATGACTTTAACGTGAAGGAATGATTCCTCCATTTCTGACCTTGATTTAATTACTGGGCTCCTAAGTCAAGTGGAGGTTCAGGTGAACAAAATCCAGTATTATTACTGAAGCCAATTCATCCAGCATCACAACCATGATCATCTGAAATCACCTCCACTGGTCTGGACACTGCATCCTGTTAGGGACAATGTATAACTTTAAGTTTAATTTATATTTATATTTGTGTGTTAAGAAATATAGAACATGGTTTCAGTTTCATTTAGTTTTTTTGTGAGCTTGGTGCCGGGAAGTCTGGAGAGCTCCTGGTAAAAAGGTCGGGCTTTCTGGATTCGTTCGATTTGCATTTTTAATGAGGTTTTCCAACCCTTGAAGTGAAGAGATGGGTTACATAGGGGTCAGTAGCTTAGTGATTTCAAGAAAAAACACAAAGTAGAAAAAACTGTGCTGTTCCCAAGTGACAGGATTTAGTGACACAGAGACACAGGGGAAGACAGAAAATAAGTTTAGAGTGACAGGAGTTTTAAGCTCTCTGATATGAAGTACTGCAAGGCTGCTGGGGACTGTGTTTAGGGAACTCATGTTTGTTCTGAAGTTGAGTTTAGAGTGCAGTTTTTGGTGTCTCAGGGAGAGATATCAGCTAGTATAAAAGCATCTAGTGAATGCTCACTAATCAGCCGGAAGTAAACCATTTACAACTGGGCCAGCCCAAGCAAGGGTTGGGTTTAAGATAGTGGTAAATCTTCACTGGGGTTTTGTGTCTGTAAGGGTATTGCTGGCAAAAAGGTATGGTGTGAGTTTGAATCATTTTCTTGCATTTGTATTGAGATCTTGCTAATCTGTTTGGCATAATATAGTTTTTTTTTGCCTTGTTTAATAAATATTTTATTCCTTATGATAAAAGTTCATCAGTAAACTTCTGTGAACTTGTTCAGTAATTTTCCTCCAGGATTTCTAAACAAAAATGTTAGAAATTATCAAGCCAGGCTTCATTATGGGATCTGACTTGTTCAATATTAACATCAGCTGGGATTTTAACAATCCGTGTGAATAATCAGTTTCTGAAGTAGATCCTCTTTTCACAACTTAAGAATGGCAACTGATCTCAAGGAGGACAGAGAAAATTCTTTAAGGACACTCTGAAGGCCTCATTGGAAAGGGAACATTGGTGTGTGGGAGGAACCTACTCCTAATCGTGTCATGTGGTGCTGCCTTATCCAACACAGTCAGAACCTGAGTCCATAAACTCTGCTCTGGAGAAATGATAAAATTGGAAGGAGAGAGAACAGAACCTTGGCTCAAGAAACCCCCTTCTTCAAGGCAACTCTTGTCCTCCCTGCCCAAAGACCTGTGGCTCCAGGATTAGCTTGCTGAGATACCTGAGGACACACAAAACATGAAGCCTGACAGATATCATCTTCGTTTTGTGGGACTGACAATGACGACAATGAATTATTCATCCAAGCCAAAGTCATGAATCAAAATAAAGCACTGGGCTGATCATCAGAATATTACATATACTGCCCCATTCAACATATCGCCACAAAGAATAAGAATATCGTAGGTGTCAGCTTAGAAGTCAACCTTTGAAGTCTGGAAACATCCCTCCAAAAATGGGGTCAACTTGAACACTGAGTATGAAAGTAAACCACCAGCAAGGGTGTGGGTGGTCGCCATTTTGAAAAGTCATCAATATCCAGCACGAAGGGCTGAATTTTTGTTCTGGGGACTAAATCCAGTGGCGGAATCAAAAGTCAGAGTGGCTTCCGTCGGAGACCGGAATGGCTGAAGGTGTGAGATCTTGTGCTGTTCACCTCATTAGTTATGCAGTTGTGAGGAGCATTTTGAATTTCATGGTGAGGCGGGCAAGAAGTGGTCCATGCCGCCATCACCTCATAGGCTCCAATGTCCAGGTGCCATATTTGAATGGCACCCGGACAGCCGTTCACTCTTCCACTCTGTTCCTTGACTCCATCTCCAGTTCTGACTCAGTCGCACCCCTCACCTGTGCCCATCCTTGGCGCAGCATGTGTAACAGGCAACTGATATCTCTCAGTGATGGTGTGACAGGGAGGTGAAAGCACCCTCCACTGCCCTGAAAGTCCAGGAAGAAGTCTACCTCGCCAGGCGCGTGCCAATTATGTACAGTCATGAAACAGAACATTCTAAATTCCCACTGGCAAGGTGCTATATTTGGAGGGGGTCAAGATTCTGGATGTTGGGCTTTTAATGAGTATGCATGAGATGCAAATTGGATTCCTGACATAGCTCCGCGAGACACTTGACCTGCCTTTAAGCCGCCATGAAAGTTGGGAGAACAAGATTCCAAACTAATTTCCCAATGTCAGGAAATTGTTTTTTGGCCTCCCACCATAATTTACTCCCCTGCCCGCCACAATTCCTGTTGCTGGCAGGAGCGGAACATCCTGCCCAAAGAGTGGTGTATCTTAAACTCCCGTGCATCTTTGCAACACAGCTTGTATTGCCGGCTTGATCCCTTACACCAAGGTCCATTCTATGAGTGCTCTGCCCGAAAGGTGTCCTTGACTTACTTATAAGTAAGTCAAGGACAGTAAAACATGCATTTATGGGGTGAAAAATTGACGCCAACTATTACTAACGCAAGTAAAGCATGCTGTGGCTAAAAAGGGGGTCAACTTATACACCTAGTTTATGCAAAAACATGATTTTAGGGGCCAGAAAAATGGAGCAATCTTATATGCCTGAATTTACGGTGGATCTCATCAACATCCATCTTACATCCAATGACAGAAACATCCCAATATTCTAATTTCAACTCTGCACAAACAATAGTGAGTAGTAGCCACTGTTTGTTCCAGATTCTGTGAAACCAATTCCACAGCTCTTCCGCCCCATTAAAACCACCAATACATGCCAGCAGATCTTGAAACTGCACCTTGATTTCCTGTTCTTACAGGCACTACTCTGAGTTCTTTATGACTGCCCATGTGAGAACCCTCCATCCTCTCTTTAAATTATATAAATTTCCTGTCTTGTTTCTCTCTCCCTAACCCTTTGACCCACAGGGTCACCATCTGTTCCCTGTCACTTGGCGTTTTGCCTACTCTCTGCCTACTGTATTGCCCATTAGATTTCCTCCAATTCAAAAAGATATTCTTAACATGACAAAGCTCAGATAGATCCAACTTGGAGCAATAGACTTGGACCAATTTCAAAAGGTATCATCAAGAAAAGGTTAGATGTATAAAATCTCCAAAATACTGGACTCTAGATATATTTAGCCTTTTTAATATTTGCACCAGCAATCCTTCTCCAAAGGTGCAAAGTTTGTGCTTGTTTCAAAAGCACTGGCACCCTTTGGTATCTCACCTCATTGGTGTTAATCCCTGCATCATTTTTAACTGACTACTCTCAAGCTACTTGGTTATAAGGTATAGTCGCAACATTGGGTGTCCATAATGACATCCGTCCAGGAGGTGTAACTGGATCAAATTGGTCAAATTGCCTCTTCCCAATTGTAACACCCTTACCATCATCCTGGCTGAGAGCAATTGGCTCGGTACTGACCAAAGACTGAGGCTTCCTAGTCTTTTGATTTTAGCTGCTCAATGTAAGCCATTGGGAGGAGTTTTGTGAATATCTGTGAATTTGTTTTTGAGTCATTTACTATTTAAGCCTGAATGCTAATATATATTTTCTAAGGTCGACAGTTTTCCAGTTATTCATTAATTTCTAGAATGGGAAAAAGATAAGTTTGGCTCCACTTGTCTGCAACGCCACAACAGATTGTGGAGAAAGGATGGCTCATAGGCCTTTCCGGATGTTGCCAACAGGAGGTACTCAGGAATCTCCCCTGCCTTTTGCTTCAGCCCGGTAAACACACATGAGTTATTTTGACTTTAGCTGATATAAAACTGGAGATACTGAATCAGCCATCTGTTTATGTATAGCTCCAGTACTGAAGTCAAAAGAAATGAAAATCTGGAGAGATGTGCAACATGCAGCTGCTCCGATATTGCCCGTTTCACACTATCAGCTAAAGTCCAAATTTCTCCCTTCATCCCACCAGCCCAGTCTTTGCTTGACACAACCACATGGTGGCAAGACTAAAACTGAAGATTCAGTTTGTGGAGGGCCAAGGCATGAATCCTTCAGCCAATCAATCCATAACCCCACCCTTTCCCTAAACAACCAGAGATTTCAATTCATGCTAGGCTTACACGAAACAAGAAGACATATGAATGGTTCCGTGAGTAAATGCATTATGTGTCTATGGCACTGAACCTTACTATCCAAGTGCATGTGTGTGCATGTCAGGCTCAGTTATGTTGCCTCCAAAATTGAATAGTTTCTCTGGCCAAGCTCAATCATTCTGAATGCCCAGTTGGGCAAGGCACCAAATAGGTGTCAACACCTGTCAGACCCTAGCCCAATATGAATCTCAGAGGATTAAACCTGTGACATCTACCACTGTGCATTTGTGTGGCAGCCATGAAGCTTAATGTGCAACCGTAGACCTTACTACACATGTACTCAGAGGTTACAGATAAGAGGAGCTGTACAAGGATGTATGTCTCTCATTAGCAGTACATCTTGCTTATATAATGTAAAATAAAAACAGAAAATGCTGGAAAAGCTCAGCAGCTCTGACAGCATCTGTGGAGAGAGAAACAGGGTTAATGTTTCGAGTTTGTATGACCCTTCTTCAGAGCTAAAGAGAAGTAGAAATGTGATGAAATTTATAGTGTTTATGGGGGTTGGAGCAGGTGAAGCTGGATAGAAGGCCAGAAATATGTGGGGGCTAAGGAGAGAATGACAAAGACAAAAGGACAAAGGGAGTGTTAATGGTAGTGGTAAGGGCTAAAGAAGGTGCTAACAGTGGCAAAAGGTAAGAAAGCAGAATGAGTTAATAGCAGAACAAGGGTAAGCACTGTGTGAATGAACAACATAGAACAAGTAACATATGGCCTTTTTGGGTGTTGGGTGGGGGAAGGATGGTGGTTGGGGAAACAGGATGGAAAAGGGATAAAAAGGGGATAAAACAATGAATAAATGAATATTTCAAATTTCCATCATCCAAAGTATTTTGCTTTTATCTTACTACATCTTGGTTGTTTTATAATGTGTGTAAGCAGCAAGATGTGCCATTTGTATGTCAGTCAAGATATAAAACATAAGAATGTTTGCATTTCAGATGGATTAAAACACAATCAAACAACCATTGGTCACAGCCTGGGAGGTGTCCAGCAGATGCAGGACACATTTTAGCTGAACATGCTAAAAATTTTCCTTACACCCATCTATAATAACCAACACCCAGCATTGGGGTTAACCAACTGGCTAGCAGCTTGGTCCAAACATCTTGATGGAGGTCTTTTTTCAAAAAAGAAAGTCCATTAGCTAGGTCAAGTGAGTGTCACACCATTTCTGGGCCAGTTTAACTCCAGCCACTGAAAACATCTTACCCCCTTCCCCAATAACTACCGTTTATTTATTTTTAATTAATTTATGGGATGTGGGCTTTGCTTGATGAAGGCCAGCATTTATTGCCTATCTCTAATTGCCCTTGAGGTGGTGGTGGTGAGTTGCCTACTTGAGTCACTGCAGTCCATGTGGTGTAGGTACACCCACAGTGCTGTTAGGGGGGAACTTGCAAGATGTTGACCCAGCGACAGTGAAGGAATGGCGATATTTTTCCAAGTCAGGATGGTGAGTGGCTTGGAGGGGAACTTCCAGGTGGTGGTGTTCCCATGTATTTACTGCCCTTGTCCTTCTAGATGGTAGTGATCGTGGGTTTGGAAGGTGCTGTCTAAGGCGCCTTGGGTAATTCTTGCAGTGCATCTTGTAGATGGTACACACTGTTGTTACTGTTCATCGGTGGAGGGAGTGAATATTCATAGATGGGGAGCCAATCAAGCGGGTTGATTTTTCCTGGATGGTGTCAAGCTTCTTGAGTGTTGTGGGAGCTGCACTCATCCAGGCAAGTGGGGAATATTACATCACGCTCCTGACTTGTGCCTTGTAGATGGTGAACAGACTTTGGTGAGTCAGGAGGTGAGTTACTTGCTGCAGGATTCCTAGCCTCTGACCTGTTCTTGTAGCCAGAGTATTTATATGGCTAGTCCAGTTCAATTTCTGGTCAATGGGAACTCCAGGATGTTGATAGTGGGGGATTTAGCGATGGTTATGCCATTGAATGTCATGGGGCGATGATTAGATTCTCTCTTGTTGGAGAAGGTCATTGCCTGGCACTTGTGTGATGTGAATGTCACTTGCCACTTGTCAGTCCTAGCCTAGCTATTGTCCAGATCTTGATGCATTTGGACATGGACTGCTTCAGTATCTGAGGAGTCACGAATGATGCTGGACATTGTGCCATCATCAGCGAACATCCCCACTTCTGACCTTATGATGGAAGGAAGGTCATTGATGAAGCAGCATAAGATGGTTGGACCTAGGACACTACCCTGTGGAACTCCTGTGGTGATGTCCTGGGACCAAGAATGAGTGACCTCCAACAACCACAACCATCTTCTTTTGTGCTAGGTGTGACTCCAACCAGTGGAGAGTTTTCTCCCTGCTTCCCATTGACTCGTTTTGCTACGGCTCCTTGATGCCACACTTGGTCAAATTCTGCCTTGATGTCAAGGGAAGTCACACTCATCTCACCTCTGGAGTTCAGCTCTTTTGTCCATGTTTGAATCAAGGCTGTGGTGACATCAGAAGCTGAGTGACCCTGGCAGAGCCCAAACTGAGCATCAGTGAGCAGGTTATTGCTAAGCAAGTGCCACTTGACAGCACTATTGATGACCCCTTCCATTACTTTACTGATGATGGGGCGGTTATTGGCTGGGTTGGATTTATTCTGCTTTTTGTGTATAGGACATACCTGTGCAATTTTCTACATAGCCAGGTAGATGCCAGTGTTGGGGCTGCACTGGAACAGCAGAGTCTGCACAGCATTTCAAAGTAGCATCTGCCAGCCCTCACTTCTAAATCTAGCCAAACATGCAAACCAAGCCTCAATGCCAGGCCAGTGCAGACTAATGTACAGGTAACATTTTGACTCTTTATCATGCCCAAAATGTGCCTCCTGAATGCAGTCTTTGTTTTGTCTGGACATCAGTGGTCGGAAGCATTTCCTGTAATTGGGGTGTGGTGGGGAGTGGGACAGGGGATGCACTGGGGAAGTGAAACAGGACTTTTGGAAATCAGGAAAAAACAAGTAGCTTGTTTGGTTAATTTTAGTTAGGTCACAACAAGCTTCGAGCGATGGGCTGCACCCCAGGATAATTAAACCAGGAAAGTGAATAGCGGCTTTAACGGAAATCAAACCAATCTCTCTGCTTGAAGATAACAAGAGCTGAAGCCAGGGCTATGCCAGAAAATCCTCCCTTTCACTCTCCACCACCCCCCCCCAGAGATTTAATCTCTCACTTTTAATGGATTTAATAATCTGCAGAGGTTGCTGTACTTTCAGTGATTTTAAAAGCCCGTTGGCACAAAATGAGTCATGCCTTTGCACCTTGCCAGTCTCACTTGATAATCGGGCTTTTGATCATTCTGTAGAGTATAGCTCCTGGTGACACTTCAACACTCTCTTAGGGTGTGGGAGTTTAGTTCAGTGGCCCAGCATACGATTGCAGATTTGCAGGCTCCTGGTTCAAGTCCAAGGTACCCCAGACTTATTTTTGACAGAGTAAATAAGGGGAAATGGTTCTCACTGGCAGCAGGATCAGTAACCAGAAGACACAAATTTAAGGTAGCAGTCAGGATATGAGGAGAAATTATCTTTACACAACACTTGTTATGATCAGGAAAGCACTGTTTTAAAGGGTGGTGGCAGCAGATTTACATATGAACATACGAATTAGGAGCAGAAGTAGACCATTCAGCCCGTTGAGCCTGCTCCGCTGTTCAATAAGATCATGGCTGATCTGCTTGTATTACTAATTCCACATTCATATCTACCCTCGATAACCTTTGATTCCCTTGCCTAACAAGAATCTATCTACCTCCGTCTTAAAGATATTCAATGACACCACTTCCACTGCTTCAGAGGCAGAGAGTTCCAAAGTCGCACAACCCTCTGAGACAAAGAATTTCTCCTCATCTCTGCCCTAAAAGGGCAACCCCAAATTTTAAAACAGTCCCCCTAGTTCTGGACTCACCCACACTAGGAAACATCCTTTCCACGTCCACCTTGTCAAGACCATTCTGAAACTTATATATTTCAATCAAATCACCCCGCACTCTTCTAAACTCCAGTGGAAACAAACCCAGTCTGTCTAACCTTTCCTCATAAGACAACCCACTTGTTCCGGTATCAATCTAGTAAACCTCCCTGAACCGCCTATAATGCATTAACATCCTTCCTTAAATAAGGAGACCAAAACTGTACACAGTATTTAACAGTAACATTCAACATACAGCTAGATGGATACTTGAAAAGGGAAAAGGGCTACGACGTTATGGAGAAAGAGCAGGAGACTAATAGCAAAACCCTTTCAAAGAGCCAATATAGGTACAGTGGGCTGAATGGCCTCCATCTGCATTGTAAGTTTCTTCATTCCACTACCCCTTGCAGTCATGGAATGATGGGCCACGGAATGCTGGCTGCTTGGAGGCACTCACTCACATAACTCTTGCCTTTCAAAGACCAATTTCCTTGAGCAACTTGAGGGATGCTGTAAGTATCTGCACGGCAATTTTCTGTTGAGTACTGTATATGAACTTTTAAAGGGCATTTGACAAAGTAGATTTATTAGCAAAATTGAAAACCATGGAATTAAAAGGGCAGTGGGCAGCAAGGATATAAAATTGGCTAAGAGACAGAAGGCAGAGAGTAGTGCTAAAAAAAAGGCCATACACATTTAGCAATGGGCCTAGCGCCTATGTAGATTGGGAGCAGGCAGTGTTCATTGCTAAATTGGGATACCCTATGCCCATGTTATGTTTGAAAAACAGCAGCAGCACATACCAATTTGTGTCCCAGCATGTCTCTTCTCAAGTACCAGACATCCTGATTCCTTTTCAAAAACAGTTGATAGCATTGCCCTCCTTTAAGGGAGGATCTCAGTTGAATGTACTCAATACAAAGACATTAGTATTCAGTTACTTGAAATTCTGACAAGATGCCCCTGAATACTCCTTATTAGCATATAATGGGTGGTCTCAGATAAGTTCAAGAGGTCAATGTGCTTTTCTTTAATCTGTAATCTTTTTGTTTTGTCCCACTCTTGTACAAGTGTGACCTTCTGAAGCAAAGTGGGCCATTAAGGGTCAGCGTGACACCCTGCCTCAGAGTGTACACTTCAGCTATGCATTTTACAGCATTGTAATCACTCGAACCATAACAAAGATCCCATTTCACTGGTCTCTCATAAACGTTTATGATCTTTTAAAGCCTCAAGTGTAAGAGATCAAAGTTCATGTCACTCACAGCACAGCATCATTTAGATGTGTAAAATCACATGGAAGGTGGGATTTCTAGGAACAGGCAAGACAGTAAGGTCAGCAACTGCTTCATTATGGGCCAGGATGAGTCATGTGACACATCAGCTCTTTCTCTCATGTATTATTTTTCAAACATTGATGTTACAGTTGCCCATGTTGATGAGATTTCCCTTCACAATAATTGACACAGAACAAAACATAATGCAGTCTAGAAGTGCAAAAGAGATAATACAAGGCAACAACAGGCAGATGTAGTTCAGCTCTGACCACATTCTAATGAAACATCAGCAGCAATTAGCTTACAGTCAGATTTGCACTCGGAGTGAATGCAGCGAGAATAGAGTTCTGCCCATTCTCACTTTTTAGGGACAATCCAGCATTGGTCAGCTTTCAGTCAACAATAACAACAACTCGTATTTATATAACATCTTTACCATAATAAAATGCCCAAGGTACTTCATAGGGGCATTGTAAAATAAGAAATGACACCGGGTTATATATGGAGATATCAGGGCAGATGACCAAAAACCTGGTCAAAGAATTGGGTTTTTAAGGAGTGTCTTAAAGGAAGAAAGTCAGTGGGAGAGGAAGAAAGATTCCCAAGCTTAGGGTCTAGGTAGCTGGCAGCACCCTCATCTCTGCTCCCTTAAGTCCAAAGGACACAGACTTGAAAGGATATGGCCAACAGCTGGCTAAGCCAAATCTGGCTGGATCACATAAAGCACCAATGGTGGAGTGATTAACATTGGGGTTGCTGAAGAGGCTGGAGCCAGAGGAGCACAGGTATCTCAGAGGATTGTGGAAGATTACAGTGAGAGGAAGGGGCCAGGCCTTGGAGGGACTTGAAAACAATTTTAAAATCGACATGTCGTTTGACGGGGAGACAATGCATGTCAGTGAGAACAGGGGTGATAGGTGAACGGGACTTGCTATGAGTTAAGGCACTGGCACCAGAGTTTAGGTGACCTGAAGTTTACGGAGGGTAGAATGTGGTAGACTGGCCAGGAATGCATTGGAATAGTCAAGTCTGGAGATAACAAAGGCATGGATGAGGGTTTCAGAGGCAGAAGAGTTGAGGCAGGTATGTAGCCAGGCGATCTTAAAGAGATGGAAAAAGGCAGTCCTAGTGACATGGTAGATACTTGGCTGAAAGCTAATCTCAGGATTAAATATGACACTGAGGTTGCGATTCAACCTCAGTCAGTCACCAGGAAGAGGGAAAGATTTGGTGGCTAGTTAACAGAGTTTGGAACAGGGACTGAAGATAATGGCTTCAGTCTACCAAATATTTAATTGGAGACATTTCTGCTCATCCAGTATTGGATTTCGGAGTAACAGTCTACAAATTAGAGACGGCAGAGGAGTTGAAGGAGGTATGGTGATATAAAGCTGGGTGTCACATTTTCAGATGATGTCACTGAGAGGCAACATGTAGATGAGAAATTAGGAGGAGGCCAAAATAGATCCTTTGGGGACACCAGAGCTATCTGTACAGGAATAGGAAGGGAAGCCATTGATAGCAATTCTCTGTCTATGATTAGACAGATAAGAATGAAACCAGGTGAGCGCAGCCTCACCCAGCTGGATGATGGTGGAGAGACTTTGGAGGACGGTGGCATGCAACCACATCAAACACAGCAGACAGGTCGAGAAGGACGATGAGGGATAGTTTACCTTTGTCACAGGCACATAGAATGTCATCTGTGACTTTGATAAGAGCTCTTTCGGCCCTGTGGCAGGGACAGAAACCTGACCTGAGGGATTCAATATGAGGACTCGAAACGTCAACTTTGTTCTTCTCTGCCAATGCTGCCAGACCTGCTGAGTTTTTCCAGGTATTTCTGTTTTTGTTTTGGATTCAACATGAAGTTTCAGGTAAGGTGGGCATGAATTTGGGAAGTAGCAACACATTCAAGGGCTTTGGAGAGGAAAGGCAGGTTGAAGATGGGACAATAATTTGCAGGGTTGGTGGGGTCAAAGGTTGCTTATTGAGGAGAAGGATGACAATGGCAGATTTGAAGGAGAGGCAACAGTTAACAATGTTAGCTAACATGGGAACTAGGAAGGGAACCTGAGGGTTAATAGGTTTGTAGGAATAGGGTCGAGTGAGCAGGACAAGATAAGCTCAGAGAAGGCGTAAGGGGAAATAGGAGAGAAAGTAGACATGACACAAGTTCAGGGCTAGTGCAGGGGGAAGCCTTGCAGGAAGTTCAGCCAGTAGAAGGGAGGGAGTTGACAGAGTCAGCTGCTCAGATGGTTTCAATCTTGGTGATAGGAAGTCCATGAGCTCCTCCACTTATTGTTGGAGGTGAGGATGGAAGAGATAGGGGAGGGCGGGGAGGGGGGTGTTGAAGAAGACAGCTTGCAGTAGAGAAACGAAGCCGGGCATTACCTTTGCATGCCAGGAGGATCCTGGAATAGTGAAAAGTTTTAGCAGGTGTGTGCTTTATGTGATCTAGCCAGGTTTGGCTTAACCAGTTACCCACCATTTCCATTCAAATCTGTGTCCTTTGGATTTAAGGGAGCTTAAGATATAAGCTCTATCTCATTCTGTATCCATTCCTGTATCCATCCAGGTGAGGCTGTACTCACCTGGTTTCATTCTTATCTGTCTAATCAAAGACAGAGAATTGCAATCAATGGCTTCCCTTCCAATTCCTGCACGAATAGCTCTGGTGTCCCCAAAGGATCCATTTTGGCCACCTCCTATTTCTCATCTACATGTTGCCTCTCAGTGACATCATCCAAAAATGTGATACCCAGCTTTATATCTTAAGAGATGAGATGAGGGTCATACGAAGAGGAAAAGCCAGGATGAGAAAGAGTAATAATTTTAATGGAGATCAGGACATCAAAGGTGGAGCTGAGGGTAAGGTTGAACAGAATGGTTGCTACAGAAATGTGGTGGTGAATTGAGGATCAAAGGCTGGACATTTTGGATTTTGAGAGTGAAGTTGCAAGTGAATTAGGGGAGAATTCTCTCCAGGGGTGGATACAGAATGGGATAGAGTTTGAAAGAGCAAAGCAGGGTGTGGGTGGGGAGCGATAAAAGGAAGTGATCACAGATGGCCTTAACTGTGATTGATACTGAGGGAGTGGCAAGACTCTGTGAGTTGGTAAGGTCAATGGGGTGGCCCCAATATGGGTTGAGGAGTTTACATGGAGGGAGAAATCAAGGGAGGATAGGAGGTCAGTGAACTCAGAGGAGAGGGAACATAAGAGCTGAGATGGATTGAAAGTCACTCGGGCAGAGGCTGCAGTGCAGATAGCTCATTGAGAAAACTGGCCTGGTATTTAGCTGAGCAGTAGAGAACCAAGATTTTAAATGAGAGATGAGAGAGGTGGAACAGGATCAGATGCTCAGCGGAGGAGAAAGTACCAGAGGAGTAAGGGGACAGATCAAGTCACACTCAGATTGATTGCAGCATCAGTCAAGTTCCACTTAGACTCAATCTTACAGAGACCCACATAGAGGGCAGAATTTTACAACAGCGGGATTTTACATTCCCGCTGTCGTCAATGGGGTTTATAACAGCCCGTCGCATTTTACAGTCCCGTCCCCGCCGAAACGGGGCAGTAAAATTCTGCCCAAAGAGTTAGTTAAATCTCATTTCAGAAGAACTTTGGAACTGTTTGCTTCAGTCAGATTCAAACCATTCCCACTTTCAGCAGTCAGACTCGAGTGAAGAACAATGTGTGACATAGCCTTCTTCACAAATTTCATCATTAGGCTTTCAGTTTCCTTTTTCAATTATCTAGATAGGATTCAATTTAAAGGAAGTGCATTTCCAAGTACTGAATGTCAAATGACTCCTCAGGTTCAGGATCCAGAGACGTCTGTTGAGAAGAGTGTACTGCACTGATTCCAGTGATCGAAACCACAGTCACTGGTCCAAACATTTAGCTTTTGGCACTTGGCTCTTGGTTGCAAGTGTAAGTGTTTGAAGTATCACAGCATTTTCCCAGATAATTTCATTGACAAATATTTTCTCAAAATATCCGCAGAAAAGCCTTATACTTATGAGGGACTTTGGCTGGGAGTATTGCAAACATCACAACTGTATGAGAGAAGATGTAGCTTTCTACACAGACGTGACAGGAAAAGGCTATAACCAACTGCGCCATTCGTTCCTCTACATTTTGACCCAAAGTTCTTAATCAATTATTGTATCACATTTTCAATTTTAAAAATTATATTTTTTCTCTGAAGCCTCAGTATATGATGTTATATATAATTTTACAATCCTCTTTTCAGACTACAAGATAAGGTATATTTTAACAAAACAGTGAGAGAGGGTTTAAGAGGTGGATGCCACTAGAACAGAAATTCAGTTTTTAGGGGCCTTATGACTTGAGTTATATTCAGACCTCATGCAGGAAAATACAGAAAGGAGGTTTAGTTTTTGCTTTGAGGAGAATAGTAGAAAAAGCTGCCTCAATCAGGGGATTAACTCTCAGTGTCATTTAGAAACTGTCTGCTCTAAAGGACAGCTGGGGATCACATCAGATTGCCTTTTCCATTGTGCCTTCTGCAGATGGGAGTTTAGATATGAATGAAGACACCAACCACAATAAACAGCAGGCTGTCGTTACAAAAAATACCATTGCTTTTCCTGCAATACAGCTTGACTAAGGCCAATCTTCCTGCTAATTTTCTCCCTTCTCTATCTGCCTACTGGCAGTTTCAGGGGTACCAGGCCCCCAACAGTGCTCAACAGGCACTTTTTCCAATGAAGTGCAAAGGCTAAGGGAACCATTGAAGCCTAGCCCTATCCTGCCTCCACCCAACATCTCCCACATGCACTATCAATCAGTTTTTCCCCTCTTCAATCCAGGGGTACTGAGGTCAGTCCTAGCTCCCTTATACCACAACTTGAGCCCAGCTTGCTTGGAGGGTTATAAAAACAGAACATGCTAGAAATACTTAGGTCAGGCAGCGTCTGTGCAGAGAGGAATGGAGTTAAAGGACTGGATTTTACATTCCCCTGTTAAGGAGTTTGAAGGTGAGGAGATTCAGTAAATCCTGTGGGCATCTTTCCTGTCATCTACCCACCTGTTTCTTCCCCCAACATAATTTTATCAGTGGTGGAGTTGGCGTCAGGTAGTCCATTGACTAATGGGCCAATTGAGGCCCTCAAGTGGGCAATTAATTCCCATTTAAAGGCCTCATTCTGCCTCTGCTGGAATTTAGCCAGCTCTAGGAGAGGCCCACATCAAGCAGCCAACATGGCAGGTTACCCTGCACCAGCTGGTGGGGTGGGTGGGAGGGTGTGCCCATCCTTATCAGGCCCTCTGGCCCAATGGAGGATCCCATGATGTTACCTCCACAGGTTCCCCCCCACCATGACCTCTCAAACCCCAACTCCTCACCGCCCTGGCTGAGACCTGCCAGCTTGGCACCTTGATCCAGCTCCACACACATCTGTCCCAATGTACTGGAGAGCTGCCAGCCTTTGATTGGCTGGTAGCACTCTGAGGCAGGACTTCCTGATCCAGAAGGGTAGCAGTCCCGCCTCCAGTCTATTAATGGCCGATTGGCTGTTAAATGGGCGTGGGGTAGCTGGCGTTCCTCTCGGCCAGCATCACTCCATCTGACATTTGAGCTCTGGGGGTGGGGGTGGTTGTGGAATCCAGCACCTCATGTAATTCAGTCCAAAGTTTCAAGTCGATAACCTTTCATCAAAACTGGGAAAAGTCATAGGATTTAAGCAAGTGCGAGTGGGGAGGGTAGAAAAAGAACATAAGGCAAGATCTGTGACAGATTGGAAGACAGGAGAGATAAAGTGTCAAAAGAATTGATGGTAGCAAGGTCAAAAAGAGTAGGAATGGGACAAGTGTTTAGAGGTGGTGTGAATGGCAGGATGATGGACAGCTGCTATCTAAAAGCAAAAACAAGAGTAAAACAAGAGCAAAACTAAAACCACAGAGGAAAATGAAATAAAATATGAACATATCAACATGCGAATTAGGAGCAGAAGTAGGCCACTTGGCTGTTTAAATCTGCTCCACCATTCAATAAGATCATGATTGATCTGGTTGTAACCTCAACTCCACATTCCTGCCTACCCCCGATAACCTTTCATCCCCTTGTTAATCAAGAATCTATCTAGCTCTGCCTTAAAAATATCCAAAGATTTTGCTTCCACCACCTTTTGAGGAAGAGAGTTCCAAATACTCTTGGACCGCCTGAGCGAAAAAAATGTCACCCCATCCCTATCTTAAATGAGAGAGCCCTTATTTTTAAACAGTGACCCCGAGTTCTAGATTCTCCCACAAGAGGAAACATTGACCTTGATCCCTTCAGGATCTTACATGTTTCAATCAAGTCACTCCTTACTCTTCTAAACTCCAGTGGATACAAGCCTAACCTGTCTAACCTTTCCATATAAGACAGCCTGCCATTCCAGGTATTAGTCTAGTAAACCTTCTCTGAACTGCTTCCAATGCATTTACATCCTTCCTTAAATAAGGAGACCAATACTGTACACAGTCCTCCAGAAGTCCTTACCAGTGCCCTGTATAACTAAAGCATAACCTCCCTACTCTTGTATTCAATTCTCCTCGCAATAAACAATAATGTCTATTAGCTTTCTTAATTACCTGCTGTACCTGTGTACTAACCTTTTGCGATTCGTGAATTAGGACACCCAGATCCCTCTGCATCTCAGAGCTCTGCAATTTCTCACCACTGGGGGCAGAGACTATGGTCTGAAATTGTTTAACTCAGTGCTTAATCCAGAAGACAGTAAAACACCTAATTGAAAGATGAAGTGCTGTTCCTTAAGCTTGCGTTGAGCTTGACTAGAACAGTGTAGGAGACCAAGGACAGAAAGGTCAGTGCGAGATCAAGATGGAGAATTAAAAACAAGGTGACTGGAAGCTCAGGGTCACACTTGCGATTGAATGGAAAGTGGTCACCCAATTCACGTTTGGTCTCCCATATGTAGAGGAGTCTTTTTTGTCAGCAGTGAATACAGTATGCTAATTGAAAGAAGTATAGTTAAATTATTGTGTCACCTGGACAAAATTGTTTAGGACCTTGGAATGCAGGTGAGAAGAGGTGAACAGGCTGGTGTTACACCCCCTCTTCTTGCCAGGAAAGGTGCCATGGGAAGGGAAGGTGGTGATTGGGGTGATTGAAAGGGTGTCATGAAGGGAATGGTTCATTCAGAATGCTGAAAGGGGGAGGAGGAGATGTGTGCGTTGATGGCATCACACTGGAGGTGGCAGAACTGCTGGAGGGTGATCTGTCAACTATGGAGGCTGGTGGCATGGGAGGTGAAGACAACCTGAACCTGTTGGGATTTTGGGAGGAGAGGAAGAGGTAGGAGCAGAGCGTGGGAATTAGACAACACAGTTATGGACCCTGTCAATCATGGTGGAGTGGAATCCTAGATTGAAGAGAAAGAAAACCTATCAGAAGCACTAGTACTGGATATGGTAGACATCGTCATAGCAGATCTGATGGAAATGGAAAAACTGGGAGAATGGAACAAAATCCTTACAGAAGGAAATACAGTCAAGGAAATGAATCAGTACTTACGTTGTTAACTCAGCTGAACCATTCTGGGAGATGACCACAGCCTTTTAGGTGAAGAAGTGTTTGATTCAATTATAGAAATTGAATACATTCTATTCTATAGATAGAATTGTAGAAATGTACAGAACATAATGTACAGCCCATGTTGCCTGTGCTAATTCTTCAAAAGACCTATTTAACTAGTCCCCACCCACATTTTCCCAACAGCCTTACAAAAGCTTATTCTTTACATAAATATCCAATTCCCTTTTGGAAGTCACTGTTCAATCTGCCTTCACTCCCCTTTCAGGCAGCGCCTCAGCCTTTCCCAGTAACAGAATGAGATTATATCTGATTCTTAAACTGTTATTGAAAATCAAAATCCCAGCTATTTTTCCTCATAATTGCAGCATCCAGAGATGGTGGACTGGAGGCTTTCTCATTAACCTTTGCCAATGCTATGTCTGGATCCAAAGTAGGAATGCTCTGGCTATGACTTACGCTTTTTTTGCCCTGGGAAAACAAACACAAACAAGGATTCAGCTCCATTCAGTCATTAAAAGTAAGATTCACAACTAATAATAATAGGAAGTCAGAATGCTTTCTGGAGGTCAGGGGTAAAGGAAGGTGGAGGCTGTCACACCTTACTTTTCTCCTGACACCCTTAACCTCTGACCTTCACAAACCAATCCAATTTCCTGTTATTTTGGGAGACAGGGTGAGAGCAAATCGTATTTAAAACATTTAGATTACATGCACCAACAAACGCTTCAAGCATGACATCTGGACAGACTGTCATTCTAACTTTATGGGACACATTTATTTTTTGCATTTAAACTATTTTAACTGCAGGGGGTTTGAGAATGTGTACAAATATCAAGTGGGACATAGGAAATGGCAGGAAATGCCAAATGACAGTCACTCAAGTCAATGATTTTTTGGGAAAATGCAAACACTCTGGGCACTGGAGACAAGGAACAGGGACAGGAACCTACGGCACACATTCATCAGAATTTAAAGATAGACAGAGGTTCACATTTCCATTTCATGGTTATTAACTTGAAAATTATTGATCAAAGATTCAAAAAATTAATGAAGCTATTCCCATTTAAGTGCCCAGATTTTCCAACCCTCCACCTCAATTAAAATGTAAGTGAGCTCATTTGCATTGTGTTAATGGAGAGTCTGTCATGTCGGTTCACTCGAACCGGCTTCACAATACATTAGGCTGGTAACCAGTCCATGATCCATGAGTTGCCATTATGTTTTTTCAACACCCCAGTTTTGAACTCTTGTGTATCTTTGATTTTCAGCACTCCACCATTGACAGCTGTAGTTTCAGCTGCCAAAACTTTGGAATGACCTCCCTAAGCCCTTCCAATTCTCTCCTCCTTTACGGTGCTCCTTTAATGGTCCACTTTCACCAACGCTTTGGACGCGTGTCCCAATATCTCCTTCTGGGGCTCAGCATCATATTTTGACTGATAACCCCTGTGAGATACCATAAGGATATTTTACCCTTGTTAAGAACAGCTCCATTAAATGCAAGCTGTTGCTTTTGCAAATTCTATTACAATTTTTTAAAAGAAGCCATAGAATTTCTTTCCCTTATGAATTTCTCCTTAATCAAAAGCAGTGGCTAATACTGTGGGATAGTCCTATAAGTATTCCTCCTCTACCTCTTTTTCAATGTGCGCCTGCCATTAGAGAGTATTGGGTCTTTGGGCAGAATTGTTCCCTCGTCAGTCCGCTGCCCGCAATAGGGCTCCGACCGTGGCCCAATTAACGGCCAGCCAGTATGAAACGCATGCTGGGGGCCTCAGTAGCTCCGGGGTGGGGCGGGAGGAGCACGAGCGCTGAGTGTGCGCATGCGCAGGGGAGCGCACAGTGACAGCTCCCTGAAGGCACAGAGTTGCCTCAGGGAACTGACGGATTTTAAATACAAAAATAAACTTTTACCATATGAGATAAACATGTCCCCACATGTGACTCAGTCACATGAAGAGGGACATGTAAAAAGAGATGTTAAAAATGTCTTATTGTTTTCTCAGTAAGCGCTTTTGTTAAAAATGCAAAAGCCACCTGACCTATTCATCCGCCTGCCAACTGAACGGTTGAGCAGGCAGCAAAAAAATGCAGCTTAATTAATTACTTAATGGCCTTAATAGGCTTCTTAATTGTCGGTGGGCGCGCTGCCGCTTCTCACACGTGCCCACCAACTAAAAGATTGCGAGAGTGCGCGATGACGTTGGGCTGCTCGCCTGATGTCATCGTGCACTATTTCACTCCCGTTCGGGTCGGGTGCGTGCCCGCCCGCCCACCCGCCCGCAGGAGGAAAAATTCTGCCCCTAGAATCATTACTGTAAAATTCAATCCTGACTCCACTCCATGCTTGAGCTACCTCAAATCACAGGCGGAGTTTTACACTTCCTCCCGCCGGTGGGATTTTCCAGTCCCGCTGAAGTCAATGGGCTTTTGAATGGCTTGCGGCATCTTATGGTCCCGCCCCACCGCGAGGGGGCATAAAATTCTGCCCCACATTTCAATGCCCAGGCTCCCTTATGAACCAAGATCAGCTGTCTCAGCCCAAAGGCCATAGGTTGAACCTGGGATTGTCCTACATGGCTCAGCAGCATGTCAAATAGAGTAATTACCACGTGGGTCAGAAGTAAGTGTCAATTCAGACTTTAATAAATAGATTGTTTTATACGTATAAAAGTTGTCTTGACAGCATGAGGTTATCCCGCAAGGCTCCCACCTTGACACTGAGTCTTGCTAAACAGGATGTCAAGTCGGAAAATTAGCCGTGTAATGTTATAGCCCTGTCAGTGACTTGCGCTGGTGACGAGCAAGGCTCTACACTGGGATTCTCATCTCACCTCGCCTCATAAGGTCATCCCTTGTCTAGTGTAAGATGAATTTGCTGCAATGTTTAAAATGGTAGGGCAGAAATATATGCAGAACTGGTTAATTTTGGTTGAATGTTTTGGTTTTACAGATTACAAGCCTCGTCAGTGCCAGGTCACCACACTGTTGCTCTGCAGCAGAGAAGAGCGGGGAGAAGAAATTCCTGGAGTAAAGGTTGGCTATGATCAGTAGCAACAACAGGAGGACCAGGCACAGTGTCATCTAGGCTAAGCAGTGAATGAAATGAAATGGCTATCCTACTGTTTCCAACTCACGCTGTGACTTCGCTGAAGGTGGAAGGAAGCTAGGTATATTTATCAGGATGAAAATGCTGTGTGTCCCGCTACGCATTGGTAATGTAACTCTTGCTGTCCACAAAACTATCATCGATTTCCATCAGACCTACCAATAAGTGGACTGCCCAGTGTCCAAATTTAAATGAAGTCAAAAACTGCTACACAGTATTGCTTATTTATTTTAGGTGTTGTACATGCCTCAGTTAGAGCATGCATTTTTGTTGGTTCAAAGGATTTGAGCTTCGCTGGGAAGGCCAGCATTTGTTGTCCATCCCTAATTGCCCTTGAGGAGGTGGCTAGGATGAATATATAAAAAAGTTCACTTAAATTTCACATATCCCTTTGAAGCCTCTTTGCATCCTTCTTGCAGTATACTTTCAGACAAAGTTTTGTATTGCTGGAAAACTTGGATGCATTACACTCAGTACCCTCATCGTTGACATAGATTGTAATTAGTCTAGGCCAAGGCACTGATCTTTGTAGTACCCTGCTACTTACAGCCTGCCAGTCCAAAACTGAGCCATTTGTTCCCACTTTCTGTTTTTTGTTTGTTTGAGCACATCATTATGGTCAACAGTGCAGTACAGTACTGAGATAAAAGCAAAAAACTGCGGATGCTGGAAATCAAAAACAAAAATAAAAATACCTGGAAGAACTCAGCAGGTCTGGCAGCATCTGCGGAGAGGAATACAGTTAACGTTTCGAGTCCGTATGCCTTTCAACAGAACTAAGGAAAAATAGAAAAGAGGTGAAATATAACTTGGTTTAAGGGGGGGTGGGGGTGGGACAGGTAGAGCTGGATAGAGGGCCAGTGATAGATGGAGATAGCCAAAAGATGTCACAGACAAAAGAACAAAGAGGTGTTGAAGGTGGTGATATTATCTAAGGAATGTGCTAATTAGGGGTAGAAAGCAGGACAAGCAAGGATAGCCCTAGTGGGGGTGGAGTGAAGGGATAGCCCCCACTAGGGCTATCTGTACCCTGCTTGTCCTGCTTTCTACCCTTAATTAGCACATTCCTTAGATATTATCACCACCTTCAACACCTCTTTGACCTTTCGTCTATGACATCTTTTGGCTATCTCCACCTATCACTGGCCCTCTATCCAGCTCTACCGGTCCCACCCCCACCCCCCCTTAAACCAGCTTATATTTCACCTCTTTTCTATTTTTACTTAGTTCTGTTGAAGAGTCATATGAACTCGAAACGTTAACTGTGTTCCTCTCCGCAGATGCTGCCAGACCTGCTGAGTTTTTCCAGGTATTTTTATTTTTGTTTCAGTGTAGTACTGAGCATTGTTTCCTCTAAACCAAGCAGCGACTCAAAAGTTACCAATAGTCTGCAAGAGGTCGGCTCCTTTAACTTAACACGTGTGTGCAAAGCAATTTAAAGGTGCCACACATTTAAACAAATCATTTGTGCATTCCCCCAAAAAACTAAAGAGTACATTGGAACTGAGGGAATGCTGCAATATTGGAGCTGCTGTCTTTCAGATGAGGCCTATCTGCCCCCTCAAGTAGACATAAAAGATCCTTAGGGAGTATTCAAAGAGGAATTTTCCTAATATTCTGGCAAATATTTGATCAGCATCAGCAAAAACAGTTTGATTTATTTCTTTGCTTTATTGGGATCTTGTTGTGCGCCAATTGGCTGCCACATTTCCCTACATTACAACAGCGGAGAGTGGCAGCCTTCCATCTCGTAAGACAATTGTTTGTATTCTGATGGTCTGGTCTGTATTAAGCTTGCCTGGTGTGGCTCAGGAGCCCCATTCTGGCATGGCTGTCTTTGCTGTATTTGCTGCAGATAAGACAGTGGGCTGAGAAGGTGCACAATTTACTGGCCTCTGTTTTCTCTGGGCCCTCTTCCCAGCCAACTGAGCTTTACATTTCTGCTCACCTCTTCTAATGCCCTTCTAAAGAGTCAGCTTCCAGAGGCGAAGGCCGTCAGTATCTGTCTCCCAGTCGTTGGTGTCAATGTCTGCCATCTTCATTTCTCCCTTGCAGGTGTCCTTGTTGCGGAGATATGGACACCTAGGAGGTCGTGACCTAGTGGCCAATTCAATGTACAGAAGGTCCTTGGGTATACAGCCATCATCCATCCAATGAATGTGGCCATGCCAGCACAGACATCGTTGGCTGAGCATTGAACGTACACTGATGGAATTAACACATTCCAGGACCTCTGAGTTCATGATCTTGTCCTGCCAAGAGATGCCGAGGATATGTCTGAGATAGCGAAAGTGGAAACTGTTCATCCTTTTCTCCTGCCTAGCAGCTGTTGTCCAGGTCTCACCACTGAGGATGCAGGCTTGGTGAACAGGCAGTTCAGTGTTCTTAATCAGGTTGCTGTTGTTCTACACTCTCTTACTCAGCTTGAACAAGACAACTGCAGTTTTTGCAATCCGTGTGTTCGTTTCAACATCAAGTCACAGATTGCTGGTGATTCTGGAATCTAGATATGTGAAGCAATCAACAACCTCCAGCATCACATTGTCAATGCTGATAGATGTCAGTTTGGCAACATCCTGGATCATGACATTTGTCTTCCCGATGCTGATATCAAAGCAAACTCTTTATATGCGTGAGAGAGTTTATCCATTTGCCACTGAAAGTGTTCCTCAGTACGGAATGTTAGAGTGGCATCATTATCCCAGAGCAACTCCCTGATGAGGACTTGACGTACCTTTGCCTTGCGTCTCAGACAAGCAGGGCTGAACAGCTTTCTGTCATCTCTGAAGATGACCTGAAGGCATATGACAGCAGCAAAGAGAAGAATACACCAAAGAGTGTCGGTGGCAGAACATAACCCTGTTTGACCCCACTAAGGATCTCAAAGAGTTCCGATGTTGCCCCATCATAGCTGACCTTATCCATCATGTTGTCATGGAACAGTGACTGCACTTGCAAAGCAATTTATTGGCTGTAAAGGGCTTTGGGACAACCTGAGGTTAAGAATAGTGTTAAAGAAATGCATGTTCTTTCTTTTACTTTATTTTCATCCTTAATTACAGCATCTGTTCACTCTCACCAGTAACTTCCCACTGTTCCCAACCCTCACAGCATCCACACTGTCCACACCCCACACATTCTCTCCACTGCCCTTGCCTCTCACAAAATGCTTATATCTCCATTTTCCCTCACAGACATATCCCCAGCCTCACTGAATCCACCTACTTTCCCACAAATGTATTTTTCTTCATCTACGCAATATTCCTCCCTTGCTCCCTTTCCCTCACAATATCACCTCTCTCTCTCCCTCCCCACACCCACTCACAGTATCAGAATAAATGGGCAACAATGACTTGGCTTCAAGTTCAGTTCCTCAGTGACTCACACTCTGGATCCAAACACACACTGACTGCAAGACATAGTCCGGACACAATCAGCCTGCCTTTGATCACTGGCACGCCGGCAATAATCCACAGAACACATCTCTAATGACACAGCAGAGAGACAATTGCAGCCATTCTCCTTAGGCTCTGGTTAGCATTTATTTAATCCTCTAAGCAGCTCTTTGATCTGCAGCAAGTGGGGTCCGACAGGCTCCGTGTACAAACTAGGACAATAATGGTGCACTGTTACTGACACAATTCATTCGACTGAAGGACGCTGCCTTTATAAGTTACCAACCAGGTTATTGTTTTTACTGTTAAATAATAAAGTTATTGACCTTTGCCAACACTAACCTATAAATGCGACTGTAACAAAATATTTCCATCTAATATCTTTGTGAATCCCTCTCGTTAGAAAGAAATTGAGGCACTGGCAAGTGCCATCTGAAATAACAGGGAAATGCATTGCCTGGTGCAGTTCCTCAATGAAAACGCCTCCTGTACAGTGAATTTCTGAGCCACATTGTGAAGAGATCCTGAATGGAAGTCAAGATACAGAGAGGCATTCAAACTGAGGCAAAAAGACAGTGACAGAGATAGAGCATGAGATTTAGATAAGAGACAGGCAGAGAAAGAGAGAGAGAGAGAGAGAGAGAGAGAGGCTGAAAGAAAAACAGAAGCGACTGACACACAGACAATGGCTCACGGGAGAGAGAGAGACCAGGACAAAAACTAATACCAAAACTAAGAGAAAACATTAACAGAATGATAATAATAGTAAGACTAACAGATTGATAAAGAGCCAAATGAGTATTCTGTGGCAAGTGACTCACCTCCTGACTCCCCAAAGCCTTTCACAATTCAGGAATGTGATGAAATACCCTCCACTTGCCTGGACGAGTTCAGCTCAAATCACACTCAAGAAGCTCACCATTCAAGACAAAGCAGCCTCCTTAATTGCCACCCCTCCTGCCACCTTAAATATTCGCTCCCTCTATCATCCACGACCTCTACCCCCTAGAAGAACAAGAGCAGCAGCTGCAAGGGAACATCACCACTTCATAGTTTTCCTTCAAGTCACACGACATTCCCATTTGGAAATTTATCAATGTTCTTTCATTATCTCTGGGTCAAAATCCTGGATGATCTAGCCAATAGCATTGTGGAAGTGCCTTCAGCACATTAACCACAGTGTTCAAGAATGGGTCTCACCATCATTTTCTCAAAGATAATTAGGAAATGGACAATAAACACTGCCCTAGCCATATCAACTGTATGAATGAAAATTTTAAATAATTGGAGGGAAAGCATAGAAGGGTATTCAGAGGAAGGGAGAAAACAAGTTGTTCAAAATTATGAGGGAATTTGATCTGGTAAATAAGGACAAACTATTTCTGCTGGTCCATCTCTTGAGGACATTAATTTAAGAGTTATCACCAAAAGAATGAAGAGAGAGGCTAGGAGAATTGTTTCTCCCCACAAACTGTGGGAGGAATAGAATTCATAAAAATTGCTGTACAGCAAGTGGATAAAGATTCAAAAACGCAAACTTTGAAACGTTACAGGGAAAGGGTAAGGAAATAGAATGATGTACAATGAGATGGATAGTTCCTTCTGTAAAATTCAACAAATTGATAAACGTTTAAGTGGCAGTGGGGTGAGGCACAATCAGAGGCAGACAATACTTTGAAGGTGATAGTAAGCTGTCTTAGTGATAGGTTTGATGTTGGGTTTGAAGCTCAACAGATGGTTTAAGCAGAACATCAGAGACATGCATTGTCAGCTTGAGCCTCAGAGTGCAACTGGAGAGGCGGGGCTGGGGAAAATGAAGGTTCAGATATGGAGCTCCAAGCAAGAACTTAATAGTATGGCTTCATTCTTGGTAATGTTGGAGGAAGTTCTGTCTCATCCATGATTTGATGTCAAGCAGGCAGTGAAATAGCCAGTTAAGTGTAGTCACCGTTGTAATGAAGGAAACATGGCAGCCAATTTGCACACAGTAAGCTTCCACAAACAACAGTGTGAAATTGACAAAATAATTTGTTTTAATGATGTTGGTTGAAGGCTAAATGTTGGCCAGGATATGAGGGACAGCTCCCCTGCTCACCTTTGAATCATGCTATGGGATCTTTTATAGTAGCCTGAGTGGGCCGACAAGGCCTAACGTCTCATTCAAACGACAGGTTCTCCATCAAAGTAGCATTTCCTCACTGCTGCACTGGGGTGTTAGCCTAGATTTTTGTGCTCAAATCTCTAGATTGAAACTTTAAACCCACAACCTTCTAGACTCAAAGAAAAGAGTGCTGCCAACCGAGCCATGGTTGACACCTTTGAACTCAGCCTCCAAAAGTCAGCAGGGGTTAGTGTGAGATTAATCACTGAAGCTCATTTTTGACATTTGTTGTTCTAGAAATTCAGCTGATATGTGATGAATGACTAAGATTCCATTTTCCTTTTAAACAGCTGAAAATCTTACTGCTGACGAGAGCCCTTTTTTGCACTGGTGATTTAGAAAACTCAATCTAAGACAGTGTTCAACAGCTCATTGCTCACCTTGGGATCAAGAAATGCCTTCAGAAAGTGTTGGAGAGTCTTTTAGACATTAAACTTGACAGAGTTGTACAACTAGGGGTAGGGTGAGAATTTGTCCTGCTTAAAATCTGGGCAAAAGGCACAGGGAATATCAGTGTCAACTATGGCTGTGTTGGTAGTGCTCCTGCCTCTAAGTCAAAAGGACTCCAAAGGATTCCAGGGCTTGAGCACAAAAATCAAGGCTGACACTTCAGTGCAGTACCGAGGGAGTGCAGCGCTGTCCTATGGATGTGATATTAAACCAGGATCTCATTTGCCCTCTCAGGTGGACACATGAGATTCCACAGCAGTATTTTGAAGCATGAGAGTTATCCTGGCCAATATCTATCCCTCAACTAACATCACAAAAACAGATTATCTGGTCATTATCACACTGCTATGTGTGGGAGTTTGTTGTGTCTGCTGTGTGTAAATTAGCTGCCATGTTTCCCATAATACAACAGTGACTACACTTCAAAAAGTATTTCATTGGCTGTAACGCACTTTGAGACATCTGCTGGTCATGAATGGAGTGATATAAATGAAAGTCTTTCTTTTTTTTAAACACTAAAAATTACGGTGCAATTAATTTGTCAGGAAAACAACAAGTGTAAACATGATCTGTTGATAAGGTTAACGCTAACTGTAGTGAGGTTGAGCAGGTATTTCCTAATTTTACCCTGGGACCCGAGGGGATTTTTGTTTTGTACCCCTGAATGGCATTTTCATAAATATAAGTCCCTACATCATAAACACATCAATAAACAAACAAAGAGTTTGCCTCAGGCATCTCTGTAGGGAATCTTCCTTGCCCATCCTATCCTGCACACCATCTGTATTCCGCAGAAAATACATCATTCCCCCCTACCCATGCCAATCGTGAATGTTTAATGGATGAGAAAGTAAACAATGGAAAGAGCTAATTGTATGACAGCGAGTTGTTTCTGCTTGGGTAAGAAGAAGCTCAAATCCAGGCCAGCAGATCAACGGAAAGGGCGCGGGGTCCTTTGGAGAAACAAACAGTTTGACATATCTGTGCAAGCCATCACAAACAGCAGCAGCCAAGTAATTTATCAACGCAGAACATAAAACAGGATGGCACAGGGGCTTTTCTCTCTGGCAGTGATGGGGAGGGGGATGGTGGGAATGCTGGTCTTTATAAGGCCCATTTACACTACAGTTGCAGACTTCATGCAAAGTGGGGTTTCTCCATATCAATGTTGCATTTATAGTCCAAAATGTAGCCTGCAACTGGAGGCAGGTCGCAACTTGGCACAACAGCAAAAGTGGACTCTCGTAGAAAAGGGGCCTGTTTTGCTTCATTTCAAACTCAGGTAGGGCCTAAACTCTGGATTCATAAAATGCAAATTTACTGTCAGAGGGAAAGAAAAGCTGCTTCTCACAGGTGCTAACGTATTCCATAACTACACCCTTAAACTATTTATAAACAGTTTATTAATGCAAGGTAAGAAGCTTAGCAGTCAAATTTCACAACTTATCCGCACAACTTAGTTAACAAGGTCTGTTCCATGCTGCCTATTCCCAAATTTAGCCCATTTATGGCTTGTCCAGAGCAGCTAATGCCAGCACAACAGTCTGCACCGTGCCTGGAGTTTGGATAATGGCCAATTTTCTAAATTGCTTGGTTTCTTCATTTTGTTGCATTATTCTCCCTAAAATTAAATTTTTAGGAGGTTGTTTCTAAAGGCTGCTTCTGCAGTCAAAATTGCTGGGATCAAAGGCCACATCTTCTTCTCACTACATACCCCACTGTCATGAAGGTCCGCTTAGCACATTTTCCCATTCCACATGCACCCAGATAAACAGCTCCCCCGTTTCTATAGACACGAATGTTTTGATACTGGAATGGATCCAGATCAACACTCTAATATAAAGGTAACAACACAGAGCTGGTCTGTCCAACAGCGAATTGATGGGCACTGAGGTTGCCTGGCAACATATGTCAAATAGGCAGTATCACTTGTGCCTTGCTCATTGTTACAGTTTGGGCTTTTTCCTGAACCTTTATTCCATGTCGATGGCTTGACAAGAGTTCCCAGAAGTTGATCAAGGTCTCCTATGAACTTAAAACTTTTTCATTCCTTGCCATATTTAGGTTAGTGTAACTCAGTCCTAACAATTAACCTCAATCGAAGAAAATTGTTTACTGAAGAATATAGATGATGCCTGCTGCGCCAGTTGTCACTCTGGATGATGGAAAGCATGACACCACCAGGATAAACCATGATCCTGGATTCATTTAAAATGAAAATTCGCAACAGTGAAAAGGCTATGAGCAAATCACCAAACATCACAATACTTGTACAGGAGAATTGGCATCACTCCACACAGAGTTAATATATCCTTTTCAGAAAGCTGCCTTTTTAAGTTTCTTGGAATGTACCAGTCGCTTTGGACAAATCAGCTAAATCTGCTGTTGCCTTGGTTACACAGTCCACAGTCTCAAAGTGTATCTTTTGGGACAAGATGTTGTCCATATAATACGTAAGCTTCCAGGCCTCCAACGGCTCAGTGTGACATTGCCAGAATGAAAGACTAGCAGCTAAAACTCGGATCTTTATCCCATGGGATTTTTTTTGACGTAAAGTATTTTCTTTTGAAGCTGTACAAGCAAATAAAATGTTATAACTGTCTTCATAGCTTGGTAGCTTATTGACTAATGGTTTGTTACTGATGGTTTCCACATCATATTAGCCTGTTTGTTTTAATACCTGACAATAATATCATCGGGTATAAAGTAAGTATTGCATTTTTGTTTCATGCCTCAGGCATGTGCACATCTGCCTTACTTTCCTCCACCCTCCTCTAAATCCATAACTGGCGAAAGGACACAGATTTAAGATAATTGGAAAAGTACTGGTGGGAGGTGTTTTTATGTGCAACGAGTTGTTATGATCTGGAATGCACTGCCTGGAAGAGTGGTGGAATCAGATTCAATGGCAACTTGGAAATAGTCTAGAGGTATAGGGGAAAGTGCAGGGGAATGGTAGCTTCCTCCTTCAGGGCTGTATGATTATCTGATCAATTGGGCGGTCCAATGGATCTCCTATAGCTAAGCAGTGTGGTTACAGCTAAGGTTTGCAGTTTGCAGGAACCATGCAATGGCTGGATGCATTGAAATACAAAGTAAAATACAGCAGCAAACAGCAAAAGAAGGCAATGCGGCACCAGCAATACAGCAGGAATCTCAGCATGAAAAGTTACGCAAGTTTTTACAAAGTGGCAGAAATCTGCCAGTCACAGGTTGAAGAAGCTAACTTCTCAAGCCCTTTGCCATAAGTCCAGAGATCCCCAATTGAAATAGAGTAGGGGCCAACTGTTTCTGAATTAGGGAGTTTAATAAAGCCTGGGCATGCTCTTTGTGAGCCTCTAAAAACCCTTGAAAAATTTGGGGTCACAGGATTTGGGCACTCAGGCCCAGGTCCATGAGACATGCATGCATTCTCATGGAATCAGATCTTAAATGCTGAACATTCTTGGTGATAACACTTGAGGCAGGGTGAGAGCAACCTTTAACTGTCCTCAACGAATAGTATTGGTTAACAATAACCAAAAGTATTTTCATTTTATAAATTGAATGGTTGCTACTCATAAGATGGGCAGGATTTAGTTCCAGTGACAGGAGAATCTTCCCACCCCCACACTGGTTGGAGAACCAATGGGAACTGGCGTCACTTTTCTCTGGGAGGTCCGGCGAAATAGTATGGTAAAAGGCACTTATCTGGAAAGCATTGAGCCTTCTGTCGAATAATTCCCCAGTAGGACAGAAATGCCAGAGAGCTGCCAAAGGCCAGCAGCTCTCTATCACCAACAGCAGCACCAGTGGCTCCAAGACCTTCGCAAGGGATCATTGCTGGATCCCTGGAGACAGGTGATTGGAAGGAGATTGTGGGAAGGGGGAGAGCGTGGTCGGATGTAAAGGCAAGGGGGTGGCATTCAGCACCCCCCAGCCCCCGCCCTTCCTGACGCTGGGTCCCTTGATCAACATTGAGTGCTTGTGAACGAGAAGCCCAAACCTTGGTAGGTCACTGGCAAACCTAATAGGGTGGTCTTTGAGAGCCAGGGGAGACCCATGTGAGTCCTCTTAAATCCCAGTGCTGCCATTAAATCCTGGTGGGCTCAGGGAAATTGGTTTTAAGTGGTTCCTTAAAGAGCCTAAGAGACATCCCACCATCAACAGGCAGGATTCCCATGTAAGGTCTTTTCTGCCACCCACTCCCACTCCCCACCCTCCCCCCACCCAATCCCCTGCCTGCCTACTAAATTGGGGGCAATTTTCCTGATGCTGGGGATAGCAAGCGGGTACTCTGGTCAGATTCTCTGGGTCTCCTCTGCCAACATGCCCGCTCTAGCGGGCTGTATTAAATCCCGGCCGACATTTCATTTGTATATTGCAAAGATCACAACCTCAATAGAAAATATTGCTGCACTTGGCCTATCAGTAGCATCAAGGATCACATTAGGACAGGATCCTGTTCCAACTCTCTTATCTCGGGGATTAAGGCTATCTAGTAAAAACAATAAACAAAAAAATCAGGATGGGAAAAAATAAAACTAGTTGCTAACTACAGGATCTGCACAAGAACAGAGTAACAGAGGAAGAGTGTGCAATGGAAACTGGAGATGGGTCTGATAAGAAACAAAAAGTGACTGTGATGGTAAACTGTTAACTCTCAGGAGAGAAAGCTCCACGAATTTGCGTGTCTTTGTCAATTTACACAGGGGCCCTGCTAATCTTTTTTGTATTGTTCCAATTCTGGTAAATGTGAGTTAAAAAGAAACCTCTTGGGTAGTGAGTGCTATAACAAATTAGTGAGTAAGGTAAAGCAAATTAATGCCAAACCAAAGGAAATATTGAGAGATCTGGTTAAAAGCTTACTCAAAGAGATGGGTTTTTAGGAAAGTCATAAAGAATGAATGGGTAATGGAGAGGTGAAAGGTCTATATGGCTGAATGGTGTGATGAAAGGAGATGATGGTGTTGGGAGTGTGATGCATGAGGTCAGTGAAAGCAACAGAGGGCTTAGGATAGTCAAGATTAGAGAGATAGGGAGGAACAAGTCCATAAAGGAATTTTAAACACAAGGATGGAAACCTTAGATTTGGGGTGTTGGAGAACTGGAATCGAATTGGTCAACAAGGCTAGGTGTGATGGCTAAATGGGACCTGGTGCAAGATAGAATGCAAAGCTTTGGATGAGCTGAAATCTATGAAGCTGGGATGGTGAAAATTTTTATTTATTATTCATTCATGGGATGTGGGTGCCGCTGGCTAGGCCAACATTTATTGCCCATCCCTAATTGGCCTTGAGAAGATGGTGGTGAGCTGCCTTTTTGAACCGCTGCAGTCCATGTGGTGTAGGTACACCCACAGTGCTGTTAGGGAGGGAATTTCAGAATTTTGACCTAGCAACAGTGAAGGAATGCAATATATTTCCAAGTTAGGATGGTGAGTAGCTTGGAGGAGAACTTCCAGGTGGTGGTGTTCCCATGTATCTGCTGCCCTTGTCCTTCTAGATTGTAGTGGTTGTGGGTTTGGAAGGTGCTACCTAATGAGGCTTGGTGAGTTCCTGCAGTGCATCTTGTAGATTGTACACACTGCTGCCACTGTGCGTCGGTGGTGGAGGAAGTAGATATTTGAACAAGAGGGCATGAGGAATGTCAATCCGGAGGTATCACAGGCATGGATCAGCGTTTCAGCAACACCTGAGAAGCCTGCGGCTGTTTCACGTGTCTTAGCATTCCTCTCCCTCCTTACTTCAGATGGATGATGTGGGACAATGAATTTCCATACCCACTTTATTTCCCTGGTAATTCTGAGCTATGCCTATATTGCAAGTGGGAGCCCAAGTTCACCCATTCAAGGAAGTTCTAGAAATCCAGGGCAGTGTAGTTGGGATAAAGACCTCATATACCATCACCCTCTTCTTCTCTGCGGTGCCTGGGAATCAACAGTGATGTGAAGAGGAATACTGGCCCTCATGTGTGTTTAGCATGCTGCTTAATTCCAGCAGTGGGTGTTGGTGGGTCAGCAGTGGGAGGAGGCATGGGGAAGGGAATGAGGAGGAGAGAGTTTAAAGACAACTGGCAGAAATAAGAGTTATCGAGATAATTTACAGCATATTATAGACAGAATGATGAAGATCTGCATTCAACAGTCAAAGGGCAAATACAGCAATTATCTTACTCCCATTATCTTTTTAACCCTATCCAAAGTTTCAACTGTAGGGTCAAAGATCAAACTCATTCCATCTGGAAACAAAGAGAACTTTAACTTTCAACTTCTCTCTTGTCAGATGGTCCAATGTTTTCTTTGTACAGCTATACCGTTGACATCCTGTAGATTATTGTCAGTGATGTTTTAATGCCTCTACACAATACTTTGATTCTTCACCATGTTTAAAAGCTGAAAACATTTCCTCGCCCGTATAAATGGCCGTAAAAGATTTGACCTATCCACCCTGTTGAGTAGCTCAGGGGAACAGGATTCATACAGGTCTGCTTTTTCAAAGAGGACTTAATCACTTTGAATCAAGCAAAGCCATTCGATTCTGAAGAACTTGCAAATAAAATGCAGCCCAGTATTTTTGTGATCGCAAAGAAGAAAGGAAGAACTTGCATTTGCTTAGCGCCTTTCATGACCTCAGGGTGTCCACACATTACAATCAAGCACATTTGAAGGGTAGTCACTGTTGTAATGTAGGAAATATGACAGTCAATTTGCACACAAGATGCCTACAAAAGCAATGCAATATTAGCCAGTTATTTTTTTTTATGGTTGAGCAATAAACCATAAATGGATTATAAATGCCTGTTTGTTTTCGAAATAGTGGTCGACAACAACAGCAGCCTGTATTTATATAGCACCTTTAATACAGTTGAATTACAGGAGCATTATCAATCAAAATTTTATCACTGAGCTATTAAGGCAAATGACCAAAAGCTTAGGGCAGAATTTAATGTTCCATGGGCAGGCACGTACCCAATGCGATCGGGCATAAAATTGCACAAGATGATGTCGGGTGAGTGTCCTGATGTCATTCTGCACTCGTGTGATATTTCGTTTAGCGGATGAGCGCAAAAGACTGAAGCGTGCCCTCCAACAATTAAGAGGGCAATTAAACCCATTAACGGCGTAACCGTCTGCGATTTTTTTATGGCCCATCCAACCTTATGGTTGGCAGACAGGGGAATTGGCCAGGCAGCCTTTACATTTTTCATGAAACTTCATCCAAGGGTGGGATGAAATCTCCGTTAGGAAATAAAATAAAAAGAAACATCTGGGGGCAGCATTTTTATGAGGTATGCTTTGAGGTACTTGATTGTGTTGCATGGGCAATTTTTTTGCAGCTTTTTAGTGCTTCATTTCATTAGTTGCAGGTCTGCAGCTCCCTGAGGCAGCTGTCTGCCTTCAGGGAGCTCAGTGGAAGCACTCACCCACGCCCGCGGTGATGTCATCGCCTGCCCTCTTCCCAGCCCCTTGGGCAATGAGGTTGGCTTTAAAGTGTGTCTTAAAGGAGGAAAAATAGGTAGAGAGGTGTGAAGTTTTTTATGTCCAACTGACTGAATGTCTCACCTGTACGATGGTAGCTTCAACAATGCAGCACTTCCCCAGTACTGCACTTGAATGTTAGATTATGCAGTCAAGAGTTGAATCTTCTCCACTTGGTCCCTGCCACAATGGTGGGGCCATTTTCAGTTCGGGACCTTAATTTCCTAATGGACAGACTTTGTCAAGGCTCCTTCCTGGAGCATGGGTATTAGCATCCCAGCTCTGAGCTTCCTAGCCAATTATTGAGGGAGGGCAGGGTGTCTTGTCCATTCTGTCAAAGGAAGGATCTCTAATTAAAAGGGACCACAACTTAGGTTTGAATGCGCACCCCCTACCCCCACCCCCAAGCAACTTGAATTGCTTGAATTTTTGATGCTGCAGCAACCACAAGGATGAAGAGGAGGCCTGGGAAGGCTGCTCCCCTTGTCTCTCACCCTTATGTGCAGGTCCTGCTGCAGGGTCTGAGGGGCTGCCATGAGCAGAGCTCTCCCAAGGACAGGAGGAAAAGGGCAGCCTATCCAGCTGAGCAGGCATGGATGGAAGTGACCAAGGAAGTCAGCAGAGGCAGTGCACCAAAGAGAAACCAGAACCCAGGAGGGCAGGACAAGGGAGTAGAGTAACACCTTCAGCCGCCATGCCCCACACTCTGACTTGCCCAGTCTTCTGCTCAAGTCAACACACCTTGCAGCTCCGCGCATTCTTTCTCTGCAGGCATCTTAGATCCCCATCTGAACAGCCAGCTCATAGTCACCCTGATCCTAGCGCCCTGTCACACCATGCCTTACAGTGGCTCTCCACAAATAGTGTCCTTTCCTCCTCTCCACACAAGCCATTATGAACATGTACAGCCCTCTGCTTCCTCTCCTTGCAAAAGAGAGGACACTACTTGTTGAGAGGCAGATACCCTGAGGAGAGGGAGGAGGGGAGAGGTGCTCCAAATGACAGGCATCTTGTTGGTCATTGGTTATATGTGGCTACCTGCTCCAGTGGAAAGGAGTCTTGTTCCAACAGGCTGCAGATTTCAGCAGTGACCTACCATGAGAGCCTAAACCTCCTGAGGTACTGGTGCTCAGGCTTTTTGAGGGAGCTGATCTTCTGCCTATAGAACCTGTGTTGGGGGTCTTGCCTCCTTTCACTTGGATCTTAGTGTCCACTGCATCTGCAATGTGGATGGGTTTGTAGTTGAGGAACTGCTGCTGGTGTTGCTCTTACTGTTGCTGGAGCTGCTTTGGTGGTGTTGCTTCTGCTCAGCAGAGATGCAAGGCGAAGCTACATAAGCAGCTCCCACATTATGGTAGGGCTGGCAACAGGGAAGAGCAGCTGAAGACAAGTGAAGCGCTAGACGGGTGAGGTAGCTTCCAAGAAGTTGGCAATCATCTGTCAAGTAGTGTTCACATGCTCTGAGTGACTACGTACTTTGAACAGTATTCTCTCAATGGCCATGGCTGAAGCTCTTCAGTTTCACTGGTCAAACCCTTGCAAGTTTGTTAGTTTCACTGAAGAAGCTCTTCCTACTGTGCATTTGCCTCAGTGACCCTGGTGAGCTGCAGACACAGCAATAGAAGCCGTGAGCTGTTGGAAAAGAAGGAATTGATGGTTAATGGCTTTTTAATCATCTCCATTGTTCCATCAGATCCAAGGGGGTTCCCTGTAGGTTTTGAAACCCACCCTGGGGAAAAGCCAGAAATGAGCAGGATGACTTTGGAATCCCAACTCAATGTTATTTTCTTGCACCTGCCCACCCTGCGCTCACCAAAATCCACCTCAACCTGGCTAGGAAAATTTGCCAAAAATATTTGGATTGAGACTTTTCACCCACTACCTTCTGACTCAGAGGCATGAGTGCTAACCACTGAGCCATGGCTGACACTACATTACAGATGTCCATTAAACCATCCTTAGTAGTACCTTTACTTTTTACCTCACAGAATAATGGAAAAAAATATTTTTTTCTTTAGTCTGTCCTTTATACACCATTTGTAGGATGGGATAGGGCAGTTAGGAACATTAGCAATCCTCTTCTGGGCCTCAGTGTACTCTTCACTAAATGAGCTGGTGGGACTGTGCCACAGTAATGCTGGGCAATTTCTGGTCTTCTGTCACTCACACGGTGGAGGAACGGGGCTGGGGGAGAGTGGATGAGAACCAGATCTTGCCTCACTTTCCCAGACTGAACCCACCTTCCGGGTATTCGCATGTGGCCACCCTTTCAAGGTTCATGCTACCAAGATATACTGTGTCAATGACACTTAGGCAGTTGTTACGGAATCACTGTGGGCTCATAGTTCTCCCACTCTAGAATTCAGTGGGTGTTGACAGTAGAATGATAATATTTCTCTCTTAGCAATTTGTTTAGAAAATGTACTGGACATATAACAGAAATGCATTCTATGATATTATTACAGTGATAGGATACAGAGGGACTATGGAAGCAAATGGAAGCTCAAAGGAAACCAATACCATATGCAAATTGCCAGCTAGAACATAACTAGTCAACAAATGAGAATTCATTCCATTTAGTCATTTTTTTTTTAGGCAGCAGAATTTTTGCCTCCAAATGTCTCTCTAAAGAGATATTTCAACCAGTTCCACTCCTGCATGATCTACAGTGCATCATGAACTGAGCCTCAAACTGTCCACTTAAACAACTGAATGCCAGGATCTCAAATAGCATTATCTAGCACCTGCACCTTACAAACCATGTATCACACTGTTTTGCCTTTCATTAATGTTTTCTGTAGCCTCTAGACAAGTTGGATCAAGTACTCTGGGATGGATCTTCACAACTGTAAAGAACTTCAAAGCACATGATCTATAGCAATGATGGAAGCCATGAATGACGCCAAATCCTTAGCTATCAATCAGAGTTTTCGGCACAGTATTTTACTATCAACAGGAGACACCAGATACACAACAGCTTCTATTCTGTGTAAACCAAACCAGTTGAGTAGCTAATCTTGCTTGCAATGGGATACACTCTCTCTTTGGAGAACCATTATTCCATTAAAAGACTGCGAGGTTGGTGCAGTGTTAACGCTCTTGCCTGTGGATGAGAAGGTCACAGGTTCATTCCCACGCTAAAGATGGAAAAACATAATCTTGGCCGTCATTTCAGACCACTACAGGAGAATGCTGTATTGTTGAGATACGTTGGGATGGATTTTGCCAAGATTGTCGGAAGCCTAACGTTGGCCTCAATTCCAGGTTAGGAACCCAAAAGCGGCCGTGCCCGGACGTCGCTCATGTTCTTTCCAGCGGAGGTAAATTAAGAAGCCACCTCCAGGAGTCCTGCCCAATTAAGGATGGCGGGTGGACCAGTGACAAGGGTGGTCCAGAGGGCCCAGTCAGCAATCCTACTGGGAGAGGTGGGTGCCACTGAGGCTGGCAGGAGACCGTAAGTGTGCCTCAAAATGGAAACGTTCTCTGCAGGATTGTAAAGAGTTATAAATTTCCACATGACCACAGCTGTCAGGCCATCAATGTGGAGGGAGAAACATCGTTGCCTGTGGCCGACGTATCCCAATGGGTCAGTGCTGGGAGGATAGGGAGGAAGCGTCGATGGCCTCCTGACCTGCTGCCAGGATGCGCCTCCAGTTCAATTCTGGACCCTAGCCTCAGTGGCAACCTGGCTGCTCCCAGGAAGGTCCTGGCAGTGGTAACATCTCCACCCCCCCCACTTGACCCAACAATAGGCCTAACTGGCTTTCTGCTGCTGCCTGGTGGGTGTCCTTGCCCCACTCCCAATGCCGTCGGCAAGATTGCTTGTAGGTTGTGTAATAACTTGATGGGGCAGCAGGTTTGGTGAGGAAGAGGCTAAACTTTATCTCAAAGACATGTAGAGGTACTTGCACGCTAGACATTATCTCTCTGCTAGAAACCGTGCCCACAGGATTACCCCCACAGTAAGCTTATTGGTTGAAGCCCCTATAATCGCATCACATGATGAGTGATTGACAGGAGGGAGGGTCAATACATCTAGTTACTACACTTGCTCCCCCTTTAAGTTTCTTAAATTTGCAATAAAAAAAGTCTCAAAAACTAGCAAACATTTGTACAGTCTCTGGTGATTACAAATGAAGTCTCTGAGGAGCTTGGCAGAGACAGTTAGAGCAGCATAGCTCTACCAAAGAAGGTTCCTGAACAGGATTAATGGGACCTGGAGCTGCTCTAAGAGATGTATTGTTGGAACTGGGCAGTTCTATATTTGGCAACTCATTAGGTGTGTCTGGAATATCAGCTCTAGGACGATCACACCCCTCAGAAGTCAGTGGCGAAACATCAATCGCATGTTGATCTTGTATTCGTTGGGATGTTCCTCCAGCCCTAATATGATCTATGTGTTTGCGTACAATTCTATTTTTGACTTGCACTGGAAAAGATAATGGGCCAGTCTCTGAAATGATGGCTCCTGGAGTCCAACAGGGTTCACTTGCAAAATTACGCAGGTACACAGGCTTGTCTACATGGAAAGTACGAGACTTGCTGTGTAAATCATGGTTCAATTTTTGATTATTCTGACTCTGTGTCACCTTCCAAGTGGAAATGCTTATGCAAATGACATTTCATCAGTAACTCTGATGGTGTTGAGCCTGTAGTAATATGAGGTGTTGTACGGTATCAGGAGAAATCTGGAAAGGTGAAACTCCAGAGTACCTCCAGATAACTTCTTCATACCAGCTTTAAAGGTCTGTACAGCTCTTTTGGTGAGACCATTGGATGAAGGGTGCCAGGGAGCAGTCTTTATGTGCCAGATACCATTCATGTCTGTGAACCTCTGAAATTCCATGCTGGTGAGAGCTGTTCCAAAATCAGAAACAATAATCTCAGGTAAACCATGTATACTGAAGGAATGACGCAGCTTTTCAATACTGGCGGCTGGAGTTGGCGTTTTTACTTCATAGACATCAAGCCATTTTGAATGTGCATCAATAATTAATGGGAACATGGTGCCTAGAAACGGTCCCACATAGTCAATATGCAGTCTAACCCAAGGTCGACTAGGCCATTCCCATGGGTGAAGAGGAGCTGAAACAGGTAGCTTCTGGTGTTACTGGCAAAGGAAACAGTGTTTAACTATGTGCTCGATGTCACTGTCTATTCCTGGTCATTAGACGTAGCTACGTGCCAGCATCTTCATCTTCGATATGCCTGGGTGTGCACTGTAGAGCTCTGTCAAGAGTGACTCTACCCTGTGATGGGACCACATACCTTGAATCCCACAGCAAAATTCCATCTTGACAACTCAGTTCAGTGTTTCTGGAATAAAATGGTCACAAGTCATCAGGCACACATGTTCTTGGCCATCCTTGTAAAACAAAGTCTTTGACTTTTGACAGTACTGGTTCTCTGTTCACCCAATCCTTGATCTGTTTGGCACACACAGGTGAGGAATCCAAGAACTTTAACAATAACAATAACTCTTGTGGAATAGGCATATTGATGAGACTACCCGGTATTGGAAGACGACTAAGTGCATCTGCATTGGCTGTATGCGAGTCAGGGCGGTACATGAATGTGTACTCCTAAGCTGATAGCATCAAAGCCCAATGTTGGATTCTCGCTGAAGCTATAGGCGGAATAGCTTTGTCTTTGCTGAACAAACCTGTCAGTGGTTTATAGTCAGACACAATTGTAAAACGTTGATTATGTAGGTGTTGGTGAAACTTCTTGACACCAAACACAACTAACAATCCTTTTTGCAACTGGGAGTAGCCCTTTTCAGCTTGGGAATGTGTTCTTGAAATGTAGCCAATAGGACTTTCTGATCCATCTTCCATTTGATGTTATTAGAGCAGCTGCTACGCCATAAAGAGAAGCATCACACGTCAACACGAGCTCTTTGGATAGCTCATAATGTACAACAAGCATGACGAATGAAGCAGTTTCTTTGCTGTTACAAAGGCTTCTTCTTGCTGTGAACCCCATGACTTGTGGTGGTTCTTCCTCAGCAACAAATGTAGTGGTGCCAGTACAGTGGATAGATTAGGTAAAAAACAGCTATAGTAATTAATCACACCTAGGAACAATTTAAACTCTCACGTTAGAAGGTAATGGTGCACCTTTAATTGCTTAGACCTTGTCTTCAACAGGATGCATCCCCATAGTGTCCACTCTGTGACCCAGGTAGGTTACCTCCAATGCTTGAAATGTACATTTTTCTCACTTAAAACGCACACCTGCTTCTATAAATCTTCTCAGCACTTTCTGAAGGTTGGCAAAATGTTCAGTTTCAGTCAGTCCAGTGATGAGGATGTCATCTAAGTACACAACCACATGAGGAAGCCCCTGCAGGAGACTCTCCATGGTTCGCTCAAAAATAGCACATGCTGATGAAACTCCAAAAGGTAATCGGGCGTACTGGTAAAGGTCTTTGTGGGTATTAATTATCACATATTCTCTTGACGTGCTATCCAATTCCAATTGTTGATAGGCATGACTCATGTCTAGTTTTGTATATGGCTTACCTCCTGTTACCTTGGCTTACAAGCCATCAATTCTGGGAATGGGGTATTTGTCTAACTTTGTTGCTTTGTTTACTGTCAGTTTGTAGTCACGGCATATACATATAGTCTGGTCTGGCTTGACAACTGGGACTATGAGTGTGGTCTACTCAGAAAATTAGACAGGCTGAATTATTCCCAGATTTTCCAGCTTGCACAACTTTGCTTCCACTTTTTCTTTTAGTGAGTAAGGCACTGGTCTGGCCTTGAAGGAACGTGGTATTGCCTGGGGATTGATGCACATTTTAGCTTGCATACCCTTCAGTTTCCCCATTTCATCTTGAAAAACAGTGTCATATTTCTTCAAGAGCTCTGGAATTCCATCAGACTTCAAATGGAATATTTCTGACTAGTCAAGTTTTATTTTCTGCAGCCAAACTCGACCCAAAAGGCTGGGCCAGTCCTCTTTACGATTATCACAGGCAGTTGGACTGTGTTGTTTGTAGCAGACTTGGACAGTAGCAGTGCCTTTGACCTGAATGGATTCCCCGGTGTAAGTTTTCAACTTGGCGGGCGTTCGCTCCAATGTCAATGGCTGACTCCCTTGGCTGAGGTACTTGAACACGTGCTCCCCAACAACAGTAACTGAATCATCGGTATCCACCTCCATCTGCAGCCATTCGCCATTCACTTGCACTGTGGCTGTAATGGGCTCAGATTTAACAGCAGTCACATGATACAGAGAGTATACATCAGTAGTAGCAGCCTCAGCCTTTGTTGCATCAGTTAGCTCAGTTAGATTTGCTTGTTAAAAGCAAAGAACCGCAGATGCTGGAAATCCAAAACAAAAACATAAATACCTGGAAAAACTCAGGAGGTCTGGCAGCATTGGCGGAGAAGAGCACAGTTGACATTTCAACTCCTCATAACCCTTCAACAGAACTAAGTAAAAATAGGAAAGAGGTGAAATATAAGCTGGTTTAAGGGATGTGGCGGGGGGCGGGTATGGTTGTTGGGACAAGAAGCCAGTAATAGGTGGAGATAACCAAAAGAAAAAGATGTCACAGACAAAAGGACAAAGAGGTGTTGAAGGTGGTGATATTATCTAAAGGAATGTGCTAAAGCAGGACAAACAAGGTACAGATAGCTCTAGTGGGGGTGGGGCGGGTGAAGGAATACTGAAAAGGCTAAAAGGCAGAGATAAACAATGGGTGGAAATACATTTAAAAATAATGGAAATAGGTGGGTAAAGAAAAATCCATATAAAATATTGGAAAAAACAAAGAGGGGGAAGAAACGGAAAGGGGGTGGGGATGGAGGAGAGAGTTCACGATCTAAAATTGTTGAATTCAATATTCACTCCGGCAGGCTGTAAAGTGCCTAGTCGGAAGATGAGGTGCTGTTCTTCCAGTTGCGTTGAGCTTCATCGGAACAATGTAGCAAGCCAAGGACAGACATGTGGGCATGAGAGCAGGGTGGAGTGTTGAAATGGCAAGCAACAGGGAGGTCTGGGTAATGCTTGCGGACAGACTGAAGGCGTTCTGCAAAGCAGTCACCCAGTCTGTGTTTGGTCTCTCCAATGTAGAGGAAACCACATTGGGAGCAATGAATGCAGTAGACTAGTTGAGGGAAGTGTAAGTGAAATGCTGCTTAACTTGACAGGAGTGTTTGGGCCCTTGGACGGTGAGGAAAGAGGAAGTGAAGGGGCAGGTGTTGCATCTTCTGCGGTTGCATGGGAAAGTGCTATAGGAGTGGGTTGAGGTATAGGGGGTGATGGAGGAGTGACCAGGGTGTCACGGAGGGAACGATCCCTACGGAATGCTGCCGGGGGGGGTGAAGGGAAGATGTGTTTGGTGGTGGCATCATGCTGGAGTTGGCGGAAATGGCAGAGGATGATCCTTTGAATGCAGAGGCTGGTGGGGTGATAAGTGAGGACCAGGGGACCCTATCATGTTTCTGGGAGGGAGGAGAAGGCGTGAGGGCAGATTTGTTTGTTGTTTTGCTGTTTGCCTATCCTTTGTTCTGTGCTGCCTAACCAGGTGTCCTTTCCTGTGGCAGTAATTGCATTCTGCCTCTTTGAAACTACAAACGTCTGCTCCATGATTTCCTCCACATATGTCGCAAATGTGCATCTCATTAGCTAAGGCGTTACCATTAGGCTTCTGAAGTCTTATGTAGTGGGCATAGAATTGCCTTTAAAATCTGCTGTTATGTTTTTCACACCATGCTCGGCAGCAAGTTTCTACTCAAGATGAAGCATGGCGCCATTATCCATATGCTGCAAAGCCTGAGAGTCTTCCGCAGCACTTTCCATTGCGAGAGAAAGTTCCAGGGTGTGCTTGAAATCATTGTTGGGTTCGACTAGCAAGCGGTGCTGTATGGTGTCATCCTTGACTCCACAAACAAGACAAACCCGCAGCACATCATTCAATGTATCCCCAAACTCTCAGTATTCGTTTAACTTTTTCAGATTCACCACAAAGGTAGCAATGGACTCTCCCACGGCATAAACTCTCGAAGTAAACTTGAAGTGATGCGTGATCACAGACAGTTTGGGCTGAAAGTGCGATTTCACGAGTTCCACTAACTCGCTGTATGGCTGAGAACTGGGCGCGGTTGGGATGGTCAGGTTTCGAATCAGGTTATACGTTTTGCTTCCACATGCACTCAACATGATAGCTTTACATTTTTCTTCAGCAGTAATCTCGTTTCAACAAAATAAAACTTGAGTCGCTCAATATAATGACACCAATCTTTGTATGAATCAATTCTTCCAAACAGCGGCATTACTGGTTAGTATTGTTCACATCAACCAGGGCGATGTAAGCAGCAGAAGTCAGTTTTATCCTTATTGCCAAACGTAATAACTTGATGGAGCAGCAGGCTTGGTGAAGAAAAGGCTAAACTTTATTTAGGAGACATGTAGAGGTGCTTGCACGCTAGACATGATCTCTTTGTCAGAAGCCCAGCCCACAGGATTACCCATGCAATAAACCTATTGGTCAAAGCCCTGTAATTGCATCACATGATATGTGATTAACAGGAGGGAGGGACAGTACACCTGGTTACCACAGGCTGGAATATGCCGGATAGACAAGCCAAAGCACTTTTTTTTCTGACTTTGCTCCCTTGTGGCCTGCGGAATCGGTAAAATTCAGCCTCTTTCCTTTCAGGTGTGATGCCAAACCCTTGTCTGTTTGGGTGGATTTAAAAAGGTCTGGCAATACTATCTAAAAAAAAAGTAGGGGAATTCTCCTGGTATCCGGGCCAACCTTCATCTCTTACTTAACACCACCAAAACAGTTTGGCCTTGAGTGATCTTAGTCTTTCTAAGATACTCCGCTGTAATGCATCGGAAACTCTGCTTATCTACGTCGGTAGAGATCTCACTACACTTCTGGTAAATTAAGCAGCATCAGAAAGTCCACATTCATTAACTAGTCGGCTATATCATTGTTGTTTGTGCGGCCTTGTTTGTCTAAAACAACAGTGACTACAACTCAACAAAGAATTCATCAGTTGTGAAGCACTCCGGACAGCCCAAGGGTGTGAGCGATGCTATACGAATGTATTTTTTCTTTTCTTTCTCCTAACCCTGTCTGAGCAACTGTATTGTCAAAATTCATCATTCAAGCTCTTGAGTGGCAGAACTCAACAGCAGACTAGTTATCAGATTAATGGCTCTTTAATCCAATACAATTCCTTGACTGAATAATCAACATTGAAAGTGGACAACAATCTTTGCAGACATTTAGATAAAAACAAAAAACTGCAGATGCTGGAAATCCAAAACAAAAACAGAATTACCTGGAAAAACTCAGCAGGTCTGGCAGCATTGGCTGTTCTGTTGAAGGATCATGAGGACTCGAAACGTCAACTCTTTTCTTCTCAGCCGATGCTGCCAAACCTGCTGAGTTTTTCCAGGTAATTCTGTTTTTGTTTTGCAGACATTTATCCTTGTGGAGAATACAGTAAAACATGATTAAATCTTACACACACTGGACAGATGACAGCTGGGCTGTCCATGTCATGGTGAGGTTTAAGGTCAGCAAAATCTTCAAAGGAAACTCTCTATTTGGAGTGCTAAAATAAGAGGTTTTACTCTTTCCTTAGCGTGTTTGAGAGTTTGTGATGGTCAAAGACTACAAACACCAGCAGATAAAAATAAAACACAAACATTACAATTTAGCACCTTTCATACATCAACAAACAAGAGGGAGAAAAGTAGCATTTATTCTTCAGCCAGTGATTAACTGGCACCAGGATGTTACTCCAGCTCCAAATTACAGAGAGGAGCAGAACCATTAATTACAGCCCAAACATCCCCATCAACTAGACAAACAAAAGGAGGAGATCAGAATATGGAACCACATTAAAATGGATTCCTGGCAAGGCAATAGGTAAGGCCTGATCTGTTAATGATCAAAAATGCTTACTCTTATCCTGCAAATGTCTATATTATAATTCATTTTAGGAACATAGGAACAGGAGTACATACGAACATATGAATCAGGAGAAAGAGTAGGCCATTCAGCCCCTTGAGCCTGCTCCACCATTCAATAAGATCATGGCAGTTCTAATTGTGGCCTTAACTCGATATTCCCACCACTTGTGAGTCAAGAATCCATCTATTCTTGCCTTAAAAATATTCAATGACCCTGCCTCCACCACTCTCTAATGAAGAGAGTTCCAATGACTCATGATCTCTGAGAGAAAGACAATTCTCCTTATCCCTGTCTTAAATGGGAGACCTTTTATTTTTAAATTGTGTCTCCTAGCTCTAGTCTCCCCCACAAGGGAAACATCCCCTTGTACGAGGTCATTCAGCTCTTCATTATCGCACTGCTGTCTCTAGGAGCTTACTCTGTAAAAAGTGCCTACTTCATTTCGTTAATTAAAACAATGATTACACATCCTGCAGTCGTGGAAGGAACTATAGAAATGTAAGTGTGAGCTTGCTCCACTGTTCCATTTGATCACTGCTGATTGTACCTTGACTCATTTACCTGCCTTTGCTCCATTTCTCTTGCTTATTTAATCTTAGTTAATGATTTAGGATTGTAAGATATCTCTAAATAAATAGCAAGTCTAGGCAGCTTATTATATTAAATATTGACTTGTTAAATTATACTTAAACAAAGCAGCAGGCACTCATGAATTGCACAGTGTTGGTAATCAGGTAATTGTTTTATTAGTGCTTGGGATGTGAGCATCACTGACAAGGCCAGCAATTGTTGCCCAGCCCTATTTGCCCTTGAGAAAGTGTTGGAATGCCGCCTTCTTCAACCGCTGCAGTCCATATGGTGTAGGTACATCCACAGTGCTTAACCTGAATGCTATGTTCTCCTACAAAAAGATGTAATGGTAGACTGTATCTTGGCATGAGGTAATCGTTGAAACTGTTATATGCGTACAAGCAAACTGGAAGAATAATTCATTTTTTATTACAGCTCAAGAAAATTTGTGTCTCTGAACTCATCCAGGAAACTCCCCAGCAAACATACTTCCATCCTACCTCCTTCAGAATTCCTTTACTCAGACTGGCTTCCACTTATCTGCAAAGATATCAGATTATGGTAAGTTTTAATAGAGTAAATAAAGAGAAACTGTTTTCACTGCTGGATGGATTGACAACCAGAAGACACAAATTTAAATTAATTGGCAAAGGAATTAGAGGGGAGTAGGGGAGAAATATTTCATAAGCTGTGAGTTGTTCTGATGTGGAATGCACTACCTGAAAGTGGAATGGAAGCAGATTCTGTAGTAACTTTCAAAAAGGAATTGGATACATATTGAAAAAGGAAATATTTACAAGGCTGTAGGGAAAGAACAGTGGGTGCGGGACTAATCAGATAGCTCTTCCAAGGAGCTGGCAGAGGCATGACAGACCACAGAATCTCTTTGGTGCTGTAAAATTCCATGATTTTATGCTGGGCAATGATTCCATTAATGCAGCTGAGATTTTGAAAGGCTTCTATTTCAATTACTATGACAAAGTCTTTATTTAAAACAAAAGTTCGGCAGAAGTAAAATAAAGACTGTCTATTGATTAAATAAAAAGAAAGAGAGATTTGCCTCTTCCTTCTAGTTTTGAAATTATTTGTTTTTCTGCCAAAGTTCCAGGCAAGAGGTTGACCCTTCCTCTCCCCATCCAATCTTGAGTAATCCCCAGAGGCCAAAACTGCTTTGAAAACAGCCGAAGAGAATTGTACAAAAGCTATCTCCCCTTCCGGCTGCCTATTTTAGCTCACATCCTCTGGAGCAATGGCAGATGAAAATCAGCAACCATGAACAGAAGATTATGGGCATAAGTCTGCATCCTACTGCCCTGCAGCTTAATCCACACTTACGATTCCCTTCTCCATGTACACAGAAAGCCTCTCAGAGCTGGGGTGCAGGATATGTCTTCCTAAGTATTTTTCAGTGCTACTTTATCTCTGGTATATTCAGGTCTCGGGAAAGGTTTTACCTGACAACGATGGTAGAGACTAGAAAATAACGGCTTGAGGTTAGATAGTCAAGAAGCCACAATGTACTACTATGTGATGCAGAAAACTCTGTCATTTAGACCTTGACCATTTTAATCATTCAGCTTTGGAAACAAAGCCAAAATGATCTTCCTTGGTCATTTCTTACTATTTTGTGTCACCTTTATAACTGGGCCAATGCCTTTTAAAAAAAAATTAACACAGGCCCATCTCTGATGGTTCAAATTTTGGAATTATTGCAAGAGAGCAATTCATTGGGGAAGCAGTGGTGTAATGGTATTATCACTGGAATAGTAATTCAGAGACCCAGCGTAATGCTCTGGGACTTGGGTTCAAATCCCACTGTGGCAGATGGTAGAAATTTGAATTAAATAAAAATATGGAATTAAAAGTCTCATGATGACCATGAAACCATTGTCAACTGTTGTAAAAGCCCATCTGGTTCACTAATGCCCTTTAGGAAAGGAAATCTGCCATCCTCACCTGGTTTGGCCTACATGTGGTTGACTTTGAAATGGCCTAGCAAGCCACTCAGTTGTATCAAATCACTAAAAAGTCAATCAAAAGAAGTGAAAATGGACAGACCACCCAGGATTGACTCAGCACCCGAAGTGACAATGGCAAACCCAGCCTTGTTGACCCTGCAAAGCCCTCCATACTAACATCTGGGGGTTTTGGCCAAAATTGGGAGAGCAACAGTCTGATATTCACAGAATCATACCTTACAGATTTTGTCCCAGACACCACCATCACCATCCCTGGGTATGTCCTGTCCCACAGCACAGTGGCATACAGTCAGGAGGAAACTGCCTTGGGAATCCTCATCGCATCATGTCAAAAATAGGCAAAGAAACCTCCTGTTGATCATCATGTACTGCCCTCCCTCAGCTGATGAATCAGTGCTCCTCCATGTTGAACACCACTAGGAGGAATCACTGAGGGTGACAAGGACACAGAATGTAGTCCGGGCAGGGGTCTTCAATGTCCATTGCCAGGAGTGGCTCAGTAGCACCACCACAAACTGAGCTGGCTGAGCCTAAAGGATATAGCTGCTGGACTGGGTCTGTGGCAGGTGGTGAGGGAACCAACAGGAAAGAAAAACATACTTGATCTTATCCTCACCAACCTGCGTACTGCAGATGCATCCATCCAAGACAGGATTGGGAGGAGTGACCACTGCATAGTCTTTGAGGAGGCGAAGTCCTGTCTTCACATTGAGGATACCCTCCATCGTGTTGTGTGGCACTACCAGTGGATCTAGCAACTCAAGACTGGGCATCCATGAGACGCTGTGGGCTATCGTCAGCAATAGAATTGTACTCAAACACAATCTGTAACCTCTTGGCCCGGCATATCCCCCACTCTACCATTACCATCAAGCCAGGGGATCAACCTTGGTTCAATGAAGAATGCCAGAGGGTATGCCAGAAGCAGCAGCAGGCATACCTAAAAATAAAGTGTCAATCTGGTGAATCTATAACACAGGACTACTTGCATGCCAAACAGCATAAGCAGCAAGTGATAGACAGAGCTAAGCAGTTCCCACAAACAACTCACTGGAGGAGGAGGATCCACAAATATCCCATCCTCAGTGATGGAGATGCCCAGCACATCAGTGCAAAAGATAAAATTGAAGGATTCGCAACAACCTTCAGCCACAAGTGCCAAGTGGAGGATCCATCTCGGCCTCCTCCGGAGGTCCCCAGCATCACAGATGCCAGTCTACAGCCAATTTGATTCACTTCACGTGATATCAAGAAATGGCTGAAGGCCCTGTATACTGCAAAGGCTATGGGCTCTGACAATAGTACTGAAGACTTGTGCTCTAGTACTTGCCGTGCCCCTAGCCAACCTGCTCCAGCACAGCAACAACACTGGCATCTGCCCGGCAAAGTGTAAAATTGCCCACTTATGTTCTGTATATAACAAGCGGGACAAATCCAACCCGGCCAGTTACTGCTCCATCATTTTACTCTGAATCATTACTAAAATGATTGGGAAGGGTCATCAGCAATATTATCAAGTGGCACTTGCTTAACAATAACCTGTTCACTGATGCTCAGTTTGGGTTCCACCAGGATCACTTGGTTTCTGACCTCATTACAGCCTTGGTTCAAACATGGACAAAAGAGCTGAACTCTAGAGGTGAGGTGCGAGTGACTGCCCTTGACATCAAGGCAGCATTTGGCTGAGTGTGGCATCAAGGAGCCCTAGCAAAACTGGAGTCAATGGGAATCAAGGGGAAAACTCTTCGCTGGTTGGAGTCATACCTAGCGCAAAGGAAGATGGCTGTCATTGTTGGAGGTCAATAATCTCAGCTCCAGGACATCACTGCTGGAGTTCCTCTGGGTAGTGTCCTAGGCCCAGTCATCTTCAGCTGCTTCACTAATGACCATCTTTCCATCATAAGGTCAAAGATGTGGATGTTGACTGGTTATTGTACAATGTTCAGCACCATTCGCGACTGCTCAGATACTGAAGCAGTCCATGCCTAAACGAAGCAAGACCTGGACAATATCCAGGTTTGGGCTGACAAGTGGCAATTAACATTTGCGTGACACAAGTGCCAGGCAAGGACCATTTCCAACAAGAGAGAATCTAACCATCATCCCTTGACATTCAATGACATTACCATCGCTGAATCTCCCACTATCAACATCCTCGGGGTTACCATTGGCTAGAAACTGAACTGGACAAGCCATATAAATACCGTGGCTACAAGAGCGGGTCAAAGGCTAGGAATTCTGTGGCGAGTAACTCATCTCCTGACTCCCAAAAGCCTGTCCGCCATCTAAAAGGCACAAGTCTGGAGTGTGATGGAATGCTCTGCATTTGCCTGGATGAGTGCAGTTCCAACAAGAAGCTTGGCACCATCCAGGATAAAGCAGCCTGCTTGATTGGCACCCCTTCCACAAACATTCACTCCCTCCACCACCAACACAGTAGCAGCAGTGGATGCCATCTACAAGATGCACTGCAGGAATTCACCAAGGCTCCTTTGACAGCATCTTCCAAACACACAACCACTACCATCTAGAAGGACAAGAGCAGCAAGTACATGGGAACACCACCACTTGCAAGTTCCCCTCTAAACCACGCATCATTCTAACTTGGAAATATATCACTGTTCCTTGACTATCGCTGGGTCAAAATCCTGGAATTCCCTTCCTAACAGCACTGTGGATGTACCTACACCACAGGGACTGCAGCGGTTCAAGAAGGCAGCTCACCACTAGCTTCTCAAGGTTAATTAGGGATGAGCAATAAATGCTGGCCTAGTCAGCGAGGCCCACATCCCATAAGTGAATAAAAATTCATACAGGCAGGATAAAAAGAACTGAAAATGGCAGACAGGAGCTCTACATCATCGTACTGAGCAGAAGTAATGAACCTGCATTTATGTAGCGCCTTTCATGATCACAGGTATCCTAAAGGGCTTCACAGCCAATGAAGTCATACTGACATGTTATCACTATTGCAATGTAATCTGCACATGGAAAGTCCTGCAAACATCAGTGAGATAAATAACCAGATAATCTATTTTAGTGGCAATGTTTGGGGGATAGATAAGTATCGGGAAAGTAGGAGAATATTCCTGCTCTTCTTTGAAATAGTGCCATGTAACCTTTAAGCCCAGTTGAGAGGGCAGATGAGGCTTCAGTTTAATATCTCATGCAAAGGATGACAGCTCTGGTCATGTAGCACATGCTCAGTATTTCACTGAGATGTCAGACTAGATTACGTGTCAAATCCCTGGGATAGAACTTGATCCCACAATCTTCTTGCTCAGAAACTGAGCTGAGGCTGACACAAATCGACAGCACTGCCTGCTGAAAACCAGATGGCACCAAATTCAATTCTGGGCTCGTACTTAGTTTGCTGATATCAGCCAGGATAGTAGTTGTGAGTGTATAATTGGGCTCTGTGCTCATGGGCTAGGAGGTGAGAAATCAGGGAGACTTCCTCCCCCTCACACTGAACGTACACACATGTGGATGTTCAATGAGAACAGGACTGCATTTGGCTCTGTTGCTCCTCAGGCTTGGGTATCGTGCTTGTGTTGCATCACAGTTATAAAGAACTGTGCGTTGAGGGTGTGGAACTGCAGTGTGGTAAAATGAACAACAAGAAGCTATATTTACATAGCACCATCAAAGAAATAAAATATCTCAAGGCTCTCCGAAGCAGCATTATTAAAACAAAATATGACATTGAGCCACATAAGGAGATATGAGGTCAGATGAGCAAAAGCTTGGTCGAAAGAGGCATGTTTTAAGGAGTATCTTAAAGGAGGAAAGTGAGGTAGAGAGGTGGAGAGGGTTAGGGAGGGAATTCCAGAACTTAGGGCCTAAGCAACTGAAGGAACGATCACCAATGGTGGACCAATGAAAATCGGGGATGCTCAATAGTCCAGAATTTGATACACACAAATACCTGAGTAAAAGGGGTGTGGGCCTGTGGGAGATTACAGAGATGGGGAGGGGCAAGGTCATGGAAGGAATAAACAAGGCTGAGAATTTTAAAATCAAGGCGTTGCTTCATCAGAGCCAATGTACATCAATGAGCAAAGGGCAGATAGGTGAAAGCAAGGTGGTGTAACTTAAGATATGGGCAGTAAAGTTTTGGATGACCTCAAGTTTATGAAGGGCAAAACGTGGGAAACCAGCTGGGGGTGCACTGGAATGTTCAAGTCCAGAGGTAATGAAGGCATGAATGTGGGTTTCAGCAACAGTTGAGCTGAGACAGGGACAAAGTTGGGTGATGATATGGAAGTGGGAATATGTGGTCTTCGCAATGGCACAAATATGAGGTTGGAAGCTCACCTCAACAGGGAGCAATAGCTTCAGTCTTCCTAATATTTAATTGGGAGAATTTTTGTTCATCCAGTACTGGATGTTGAATAAGCCATCAGATAATTTAGCACCAGTCAAGTAGTTGAGAGAGGTGATGGTGAGATAAAGCTGGCATTGTCAGCGTGTGTGAAGACAAACATCGGATGATGTCACTGAGGGGAAGCATGTAGATGTGCAATAGGTATGGGCCAAGGATAGATCCTTGGAGGCACCAGAGGTGACAGTGCATGAATGGGAAGAGAAGCCATTGTGAATGATTCTCTGGATATGATTAGATAGATAAGAGTGGGACTGGATGGTAACAGTCCCTTGCAGGTGGACAACAGTGGAGAGGTGTTGGAGAGGATGATGGGCTCAACCATGTTAAAGGCTGCAGACACATCAAGAAAGGTCACAGAGGGATAGTTTACTTTTGTCACAAAGTATGTTATTTGTGACTTTGATAAGAATTGTTAAGGTACAGTGGCAAGGGCAGAAACCTGACTGGAGGGATTCAAACCTGGATTCTAGAAAAGATGGGCATGGGTATGGGAGGCAACAACACATTTAAAGACTTTGGAGAGGAAAGAGTCACACCTAGCACAAAGGAAGATGGTTGTGGTTGTTGGAGATCAATCATGTCAGTTCCAGGACATCACTGCAGGAGTTCCTCAGGGTAGTGTCCTTGGCCCAACCATCTTCAGCTGCTTTCATCAATAACCTTCCTTCCATCATAAGGTCAGAAGTGGGGATGTATGCTGATGATTGCACAAAGTTCAGTACCATCCTCAGATACTGAAGCAATCCATGTCCAAATGCAGCAAGACCTGGACAATATCCAGGCTTGGGGTGATAAGTAGCAAGTGACATTCGTGCCACACAAGTGCCAGTAAATGACCATCTCCAACAAGAGAAAATCTAACCATCACCCCTTGACATTCAATGGCATTACCATCATTGCATCCCCCACTATCAACATGCTGGAGGTTACCATTGACCAGAAACTGAACTGGACTAGCCATATAAACACTTTGGCTACAAGAGCAGGTTAGAGGCTAGGAATCCTGTAGTGAGTAGCTCACCTCCTGACTCCCCAAAGTCTGACCACCATCTACAAGGCACAAGTCAGGAGTATGGTGGAATACTCTCCACTTGCCTGGATGAGTGCAGCTCCAACAACACTCAAGAAGCTTGACAGTGCAGGACAAAATAGCCTGCTCGATTGACACCCCATCCTCAAACATTCACTCCCTCCACCACCAACACACAGTGACAGTCCAGGCTGAGGGAGGAAATCAGTGAAGGTATCTCGGTGAGGGAATCTTTATTGTACTTGGGAGGGTGGTAGAGATGATGATTTTGAATTAGGGGTGGGAGGGGTGGAACAAGTTGAGATGCCCAAAGGTAGAGAAAGTGACAGGGGAGTAGGGGTCAGGCCAAAGTGAGATTTGGGATAAGTGCCACAGAACATTACCCCAATGGTTTTGACAGGGCAAGAGGTGGAAGGTGTAACCAGACAGGGAGGCTTCATTAAAGGGATGTATCATCGCACCTCAGCCAGGAAAACGAAAGGAAAAAAAATTGGAACAAAAGCTCAATGTTCTGTCCGCCTGGGCTTGTAAACAGAATAGAAAATGTCACCATGCACATCTTGCAAGGACACCTGCGAGTTTTCATGGTGCCAAATATGAAAGAGCAGGAAAGAGATAATAATCCATTCTAGAACTGACTGATATCACATACTTGATATCCATCGCAAACGGTGGTTGCAGTGAGAGATGCGATCAAATTAGCTACATCTTGTTTTTCTTTAAACAAAGAAAAACTTTCCATTCACTATTTCGTTTGGATAAAAAGGCCCCCTTACAACAAAAGGTTCCTTAACTGATCCAATTTATTCAAAATTAAGGTTGGCCTTTTCAGTAAAATTTCCCAACTTCCTGGGAGTCATTAATCACAGCATTTCACTCTGTCCCCTGCTTCTGTGCTGTGTGTCAGAGCTTAAAATGGCCATTAATTAAAACCTGGAAAAAAAAGGGACAGGCCCAGAGAACGCAAACTCCACCATACTCGCTCATTTGCAGTCGTTCAGAAGCACTGAAGCATTAAATCAAAGTTTCTTTTTCTCTTTAAAAAAAAGCAAAAAAAAAAACCTCATTCGAGCAGGTTTGGTGATAATAAAATCTATTGTGACCTGGGCAAACTAGAAACACAGTCACAATCCCAGCTTTGTGGCAGTCTGGCATTCGCAGAATACATTAGATGTCTGCGTGTCCCAGGTTAGTAAACATTATGGTGCCCTGCAGAGAGCCACATGGATGGGTACAGTAGTGCCACTATGAACACCAGCATTGATCAAGTCACTAACGACAGATAAAAGATCAATTTTACTCCGATTTCACTTCAGCTCTTCAAAGCATGCTTTCACTGCACAAGAGAGTTTCCTTCATCACAGATGTTCTAAATATAACCACAGATGGTTGCACTTGGCTGGGATTTGCAAGGACGAAGGGTGATCTAACGCAGAATCTTTACGTGCTGTTTGCGGAGAGCGCCTCTGTGAAAAGAAAAGGGGCTCTTTTATTTGCCTCTCCAGCCAAGCCTGTTTTCAGCCGTGAGCTCTTACTGAGTCACAGCTTCTCTCAGGAGTATGAGGCGCTGTGGCAAAGGCACAATGTCAGCTGCTTCAAAACTGCTTGCAGTTAACCCTTTCATGGCTGAACATCCTGAACATGGCTTTCACCCCCCCTTTCAACATCTGCAATGAAAATCGCCCAAGTTAATTCCTCCACTCCCACCCCCTCTCCAGCCCGTGACCTGGGGTTGTGGCAGCTGACAGCCTTGAATGTTTGCCTGCTTCACTGAGCATATGGGATTGTGCCACGGCTGAGTGGTATCACTCTCACTTCTGAGTCAGGTTGAGTGCTTAATTCACACACCAGGGACTTGAAAACAAAATCTAAGCTGACACTCTAGTGCAGTACTGAGATCGCATTAGATTCCTTGACCTGGAAGCAGTATCCACAGGATGACGTTATGAAAAAAGAATCGCATCTCATTCAGGTGGATGTAAAAGATCCCCTGGTAATAATTTAAGGAGGAGGGGAGTTCTGCAAGATCTTGCGGCCAATATTTTTCACAAACAACATCAATATTTAATAAAAAATTATCACCCTGCAGCTTGTGGGACCTTGCTATGCACCGTATTGATTGTTGCATTTGCTCTTTCTTTCTCTCTTCAGGCACCATCTCCTAAGAGGGCATTGGCAACCATGCGTTGGTCCATGGTTATGCTGGGCAAGTTTTTTCAGTGGTTTGGCATTGCCTTCTATAGGTTCTGACTGACCAGGAGACTCTCCCACTCTTGTCACCTTTCATAGGCGCGTTGAAAGAATTTGCAGGTTGATAAGTATCTGTTTGGCTACGTTATGATTGCACCTTCTATGACCATCAAGCCCCTGAATGGGACTTGAAACTGAAGCTTCTGGCAACATACTGCCACTGCAACATACTCCTTGACATTCAATGGCATTACCATCACTGAATCCCCGACTATCAACATCCTGGGGGTGACCATTGACCAGAAACTGAACTGAAACAGCCATTATAAATACTGTGGCTACAAGTGCAGGGCAGAGGATAGGAATCCTGCAGCTAGTAACTCACCTCCTGACTCCCCAAAGCTTGTCCACCATCTACAAGGCACAAGTCAAGAGTGTGATGGAATACTCCCCAATTGCCTGGATGAATGCAGCTCCCACAACACTCAAGAAGCTTGACACCATCCAGGACAAAGCAGCCGGTTTGACTGGCACCTCAGCCATAAATATTCACTCCCTTCTATAGGTTCTGACTGACCAGGAGACTCTCCCACTCTTGTCACCTTTCATAGGCGCGTTGAAAGAATTTGCAGGTTGATAAGTATCTGTTTGGCTACGTTATGATTGCACCTTCTATGACCAGTAGCACAGTAGCAGCAGTGTGTACCATCTACAAGATACACTGCAGGAATTCACCAAGGCTCCTTAGACAGCACCTTCCAAACCCATGACCACTACCATCTAGAAGGACAAGGGCAGCAGACACATGGGAACACAACCATCAGGAGGTTCCCTCCAAATCATTCACCATCCTGACTTGGAGCTATATTGCTGTTCCTTCACTGTTGCTGGGTCAAAATCCTGGAACTCCCTTTCTAACAGCACAGTGGGTGTACCTACACCACATGAACTGCAGTGGTTTAAGAAGGCAGCTCACCACCACCTTCTCAAGGGCATCTATGGATGGGCTCAGCCAGTGAAGCCCACACCCCATGAAATAATTTAAAAAACCACAAGACAACACGACAGTAGCTACAATTCAAACCTTCTCCTGAGGGCATGAAAGGCACTAAATAAATGTCTTTCTGTCTTTCTAATGCCAAAGACCAACTTTACACACCAGGACCCGACTGCTATTGTAACTGGATAGTTTGAGCAGAAAGATGTTGGTCAGAATATTACGCTGGGTGTGCGGGCACGTGTCCGACATGCTCGAGCATAAAATGACGCGCGATGTCGTCGGGCGTGTGTTCCGAAGTCACCGCACAGTCATATGATATTTTGTTCTGTGGCGTGCGCTGGAGTCGTTCAAGCCCACCAACAATTAAAAAGCCTATTAAGGCCATTAACAATCTAATTAAATTCAAATTTACGCTGCCCATCCAACCTAACGGCTGGCAAGCAAGCAGGTGAAAAGGCCAAGCGGCCTTTACACTTTTTAGGAAACCTCATCCACGAGTGGGATGAGGTTTCCTAAAGCAAATAAACATTAAATAAAAACTTTATTTTTGAATTATAAACATGTCCCAGCTGATGTGACAGAGATTGAAGCACTCTTTCCTGTGCATGTGTGAACTGCACACAAGACCCGGCTCTCCCTCCTCCACCCACCCGCATGGGCATCGCTCAGCACCGCCGCTCGCGATCCATGCAGGGCAGGCCTTAATGGGCCTGCCCGTGTGAAATTGCGGTGCGGAGCTGATCACGGGCAACAGTTGGCTTCCTAACCACTCCCACCTGTCCCCGCCGAGCACCCCTGCCAAGGACAAAATCCTGCCCCAATGGTGGACCAAGCTCAAGGGGCTAAATAGTATACTTCTCTTTCTATATTATTGGAGCTACTTTGGCTAAGATCAGACTGGTCAGAGTGGAATGAAGTGAAGGAATTCCCACCGAGCTAGTCAACAAGAGGGAGATTGTGTGGTCAACTTTGTCAAAGATGTAGCGAGATGTAGGAAAAGAGGTTGAGGAGGAATAACTACAGCCAAAATATCAATTGAGGCTTTGGTTAGAGGCAGATACCTGATTGGAGGGCATGCATCTGAGAGGTGATGACATTACTCAAAGACTTTGGAGAGGAAAAGGAGGTTGCAATAGGGTGTAGTTTGAAAGGGTAGTGAGGGTGGTTTTTTATAGAAGAGTATTGGAAAAGTGGGGGTAGTGTCTCTGGAGAAAGAACCTCTGACAATGCCAGCTAGCACGGGGGCCAAGAAGACAAAACCAGAGAGCACTGGCAGAGTTGCTTACATCACCATAGCGTTACAAAATACCTGGTGGTAGAGTTTGTGTTTTGCACGCAGTTAAAAATTTGGGCACAAATTCCTCTCAAAATTGCACCAATTTTCCACATAAATTTCATACTTCAAATTTCTGCTCAAACTTATTTGCATGATCACAAATGTAAAATAGTCCATGAACCAGCACAATTAAACAGTGTTTACCATGTAATTGTCTTTGCATCATGCATTTAAACAAGCAACAGCTCGCCACACAGATGTTAGGCAATAACCATCTCCAACAAGAGAAAATTGAAACATCTCCACTTGATGTTCAATGATATCACCATTGTTGAAGTCACCACCATCAACATCTTGGGGATTATCATTGACCAGAAATTGAACTGGACTAGCCATATAAATACAAGAGCATGTCAGAGGCTAGGAATTCTGCAATGAGTAACTCACCACCTGACTCACCAAAACCTGTCTACCATCTACAAGGCACAAGTCAGGAGTGTGATGGAATACTCTCCACTTGCCGGGACGAGTGCAGCTCCAACAATGCTCAAAAAGCTCGAGACCATCCAGGACAAAGCAGCCCACTTGACTGACATCCCATCCATCACCTTAAACATTCACTTCCTTCACCGCCGACACACAGTGCAAAAGAGTGTACCATCTACAAAATGCACTGCAGCAACGCGCCAAGGCTCCTTTGACATAACCTTCCAAACCCACAGCCACTACCGTCTAGAAGGACAAGGGCAGCAGACGCAAGGGAATACCACCACCTGCAAGTTCCCCTCCAAGGCACTCACCATCCTGACTGGAAATATATTGCCATTCCTTCGCTATTGCTGGGTCAAAATCCTGGAACTTCCTTCCTAACAGCACTGTGGGTGTAGCTACACCATGTTGACTACAGTCGTTCAAGAAGGTGGCTGACCGCCACCTTCCCAAAGGTAATTAGGGATGGGCAACAAATGCTGCCTTGCCAGTCATACTCAAATCCCATGAACAAAAAAAATTTAAGAGCAATAATAATCAGTTTTATCGATACCCCTGAAAATGGGGTTATCATAAAGAGCATTTTTTTTTATCAGCGTCTATTCTTCTCCTGTTAATTAGTCTGATTTTAAATAACTTTAAATAATGTCTTGCAGAGCCATTTACTCGCTTGATTGGTGTACTGTAGTCAGTCTGGTATTATATTTTTAATAAGTCATAATTTAAAAGATTTTAGAAGGTGCCTATTATTGCCCGTGCACCTAAAAATAAGTTTAATTTTAAGAGCCTTTCCGAAGGCTCGTAAATGGGCCCAATTAGTGGAAACTCATAATTATGATTAAATCTATTTTATAGGGAGAGGGGCAGCTTCTAGGGTCATGACATTTAAACCAGCATAAAAGATCATGGAAACTTGAGTTTTACCGAACATAACTTGAGTTTAACATTCCATAATCTTTTGCGCTGGTTTGACCGATTCAGAATGAACCTCCAGGCCCTACATTCTAACTTTGTGCTTAGGACTTTGTATATTTTAACAAAATAAGCGTGGTCAGTATAAAACTGCTTCGATTGTGTTTTCAGGATGGGCGCTGCATTAAGAATCTTGGGGTTACCACTGCAAGAGGGTTCAGTGGTGAAAATGGGAAGAAAAATAAAGGAGGCCGCTAATTACTTGGAAAATAAGAATCTAAATGTGCTTGAGGAGCAGCAGGATCTGGAAGTACAAAGGCACAAATCATTAAAAGTGGTGACACAGATTCATAAGATCATAGCAAAAGCAAACCAAACACTAGACCTTATTTCAAGAAGGATAGAGTTGAAAAGTAGAGAAGTTGTGCAAACATGTATTGAATCTTGGTAAGACCCCCCATTGGAGAACTGCATACTGTCCTGACTGTCATTATAAGAAGGGTATGGAGGCATTGGAGAGGGTGCAAAAAAGATTTGCCAGGATGATACCAGAAGTTTGAGAGTATACCTACCAATGAACCGGCCAAGTCTCCATGTTCTGAAAGAAGGCGGGGTGACCTAATAGTGATCTTTCCAATTATGAAATGTTTAGTTAGCCTAGAAAGTGAGGACGCTTCCACTAATGGAGAAAAGCAAAACTTAAAGGCCATCAAGATAAGGTCATCGCCAAGAAGTCATATAGGAAGTTCAGATAAACTTCTTTATCCAGAGGATGGGGAGAATGTGGAACTTGTTATCACAGTGAGTGGTTGAATCAAATAATAAACAGGCATTCAGGGTGAACTAGATAAGCATATTAAGGAGAAAATGTGAGAGAATGGTTCCCAAAGTGGGGCACGCATATTCCTACAAGTACAGCTGATACTTCTGGTGGGTTCTTTTCTCTTAATTGTGTCATGATGGAATTTCAGGGAAGAAACTTTTTTTCCGACCTCCATCTCCCCCTCCCTATACTTCTCCCAAATGCAAGGATCTCTAGTCTCAGGTTAATGCGCTGCCACTCACCTTCCCACTGCTCATCCATTCACAGGTTGTTTCTCTCCCACTCTTGCCACTAACCGGCACATTAGTGAGACACCACTGTGTCTATTACCAGCAAATGTGAGAAAGAGGGAACCTATGATTGGAGGAGCAGTGAGCAGCAGGAAGGCAAGTGGCAGCTTATGAGCCTGAGTGGTGGCGGCGGTGGTGTGAGGGAACCAGCTGCTAGTCAAAACATTGTCCGAGTGGGCGAGGCAGCTGCTTGACTCACGTGTCACTGAACTACTGGGTAGACATGACCTACCTGGTCCAAGCCTTCAAGATGGAACTGTCTCATGTAGGTAAAAAGGGGCAGGGGGTAGGAAGTTGGGGAAGAGGGGCTACTGAGTGAGTCAGTTGGAGGGAGGAGATGTACGAAGAGGGATGGCTGAGTGAGTGACTGAGGGGCAGGAGTTTTGGGAAGAGCGGCTACTGAGTGAGTGACTGGGTGGGAGGGGATGTTGGGAACAAGGGGATGTGAGTGAATGACTAGGGGGGAGGGGATATGGGAACAGCGGGTGTGAGTGAGTGACTAGGGGGGAGGGGATATGGGAACGGGGGTGTGAGTGAGTGACTGGGGGGGAAGGGAATGTGGGAACAGCGGGTGTGAGTAAGTGACTTGGGGGAGGGGATATGAGCACAGGGGATGTGAGTGAGTAACTGGGGGGAGGGGTTGTTGGGAACAAGGGGTGTGAGTGAGTGACGGGGGAGGGGATGTGGGAAGAAGGGGTGTGAGTGAGTGACAGAGGGAGAGGATGTAGGAACAAGGGGTGTGAGTGAGTGACTGGGGGGAGAGGCTGTTGGGAACAAGGGGTGTGAGTGAGTGACAGAGGGAGAGGATGTAGGAACAAGGGGTGTGAGTGAGTGACAGAGGGAGAGGATGTAGGAACAAGGGGTGTGAGTGAGTGACGGGGGGAGGGGATGTGGGAACAAGGGGTGTGAGTGAGTGACAGAGGGAGAGGATGTAGGAACAAGGGGTGTGAGTGAGTGACGGGGGGAGGGGATGTGGGAACAAGGGGTGTGAGTGAGTGACTAGGGGGAGAGCGGATGTGGAAACAGGGGGTGTGAGTGAGTGACTGGGGGGAGAGGATGTGGGAATAGGGGGTGTGAGTGAGTAACTGGGGGGAGAGGATATAGGAACAGGGGGTGTGAGTGAGTGACCAGGGGGAGGGGATGTGGGAATAGTGGGTGTGAGTTGGTGACGGGGGAAGGGATGTGGGAACAGTGGGTGTGAATGAGCAACTAGGGGGAAGGGGATGTGGGAACAGTGGGTGTGAATGAGCAACTAGGGGGAAGGGGATGTGGGAACAAGGGGTGTGAGTGAGTGACGGGGGAAGGGATGTGGGAACAGGGGGTGTGGGTGAGTGACTAGGGGGGAGGGGATGTGGGAACAAGGGGTGTGAGTGAGTGACGGGGGAAGGGATGTAGGAACAGGGGGTGTGAATGAGCAACTAGGGGGAAGGGGATGTGGGAACAAGGGGTGTGAGTGAGTGACGGGGGAAGGGATGTGGGAACAGGGGGTGTGGGTGAGTGACTAGGGGGGAGGGGATGTGGGAACAAGGGGTGTGAGTGAGTGACGGGGGAAGGGATGTAGGAACAGGGGGTGTGAATGAGCAACTAGGGGGGAGGGGATGTGGGAACAGTGGGTGTGAATGAGCAACTAGGGGGAAGGGGATGTGGGAACAGGGGGTGTGAGTGAGTGACGGGGGAAGGGATGTGGGAACAGGGGGTGTGGGTGAGTGACTAGGGGGGAGGGGATGTGGGAACAAGGGGTGTGAGTGAGTGACGGGGGAAGGGATGTGGGAACAGGGGGTGTGAGTGAGTGACGGGGGAAGGGATGTGGGAACAGGGGGTGTGAGTGAGTGACGGGGGAAGGGATGTGGGAACAGGGGGTGTGAGTGAGTGTCTGGGGGCAGGGGATATGGGAACAGGGGGTGTAAGTAAGTGACTGGGGGGAGGTTATGTGGGAACAGGGAGTATGAGTAAGTGATGGGGGAAGGGATGTGGGAACAGGGGGTATGAGTAAGTGACTGGAGGGAGGAGTTGTTGGGAAGAGGGGCTGCTGAGTGAGTGAGTCGGGTGGGAGGTGGTTTGTGAAGAGGAGCTTCAAGTGCTTATGCTCCAAAAAAACCAGCTCATCCATCACATCAATGGTAAGTAAAAAATATATAATTATAGATATATACCTGCAATGTGTAATTATAATGATTTACAAAACCCCAGGTTGTTAGAGGGGTAGTTAAAAAAGGAACTGCCTGTAGAGATACATATAAGGTTGGTAAATCTGTATAGGGGTCTGTGACCAAAAATGTTTGGGAATCACTGTGACAGAGCATTACGCTGTAATGAATGAGTTAGATGAAAGGTTGGGGAGGCTCGAGTGGATTATAAATGCCAGCAGGAAATAGTTGGGCTGAATGACCTGTTTCAGAGCCATACATCCTATGTAATTCTATGGAATTGGGAAACTTGTGGCCAGCAATATAAGATCCGAATAAAAATGAAGGGTTGGCACTTTTGGATAGACCAGGTTTACTGGTCCAGTACCTTTCTGTCCTCTGAGGATAAATCTCCAATTGGAAATAAATACCTAAGCCGAGTTTTGTTTCTTCCCCTGCAGTGAAGGACTTAAGCTTCAGCGAACCCGAGTTAGAATGATTACAAATAGGCATCACGAGCTGCTCGGCCCCATTCCTTTACAAAAGGAAAGAAGGAGAGAACAAGCAGATGTTGTCGTCAGTGAGCATTGCCACGGCAACCATTTCTCAACCTTACTCTACAATCTACAAAACGCCCCCTCTTCCTGCGGCAAAAAAAAGACTCTTTAATCTGCTCGTCCATTTATCCCTACTCATCCCCCTAACATATCCTAGTAGAAGATGAAAGGGCTTCAGTCAGTTTCAGCATACACCAATACTCAATTCTCAGATAGGTACAAAATGCTGCATTTACTTATTATTGAACTGAACATGCCAATCCTTGACAAAATGTTACTTGGGCCTAAGGAATTACACAGTTGGACTAGTCTGTAGGCAATGAAGATGAAAAGCATTCAACCTAATTCTTCCCTGGATCAAAATGGATCCTTTTGTTAAATACCCTCAATAGTCTGCTTCAAAGGAAAGGCCTTTTCTAAATCGCGAAGCAGAGCGAAACTTGATCTTGGTTTGCTATCTCCTCCATTACCCCTGGTTCCTTTCCTAACTTTAACCCTGCTCAAGAGATGGACTAATTTCTGTGGGTTATCTATACTAAGGCACTGGGAGTAATTTTGACCTTGACCATCAGTGTGAAACGGCCGATATTGGTTCGGTTGCATGAAATAGAAGTTCTGGATTTTCACTTCCGTAGACTTTGGTCTTGCCCATTTCACACTGTCATCCAAAGCCAAAATCACACCAATAAATGATACCCCTTGGAAAGTTAATGTCATGATATTCAGCTGTGAGCTTCCATTGGTATAGATAAATTTCTAATTTATATTTTTTTAAGATTAAATATCAGCCTTGGATCAGTGGTAGTGCTCTCATCTCATCAGAAAGCTGCAGATGCAAATTCTATCCCAGAGACTCAAGCATCTCACCAGGCTGACAGCCCAGTGCAGTACTGAGGAAATACTATACTGTTGGAGCTCCCGCCTTTTGGAAGAGACATTAAACTGAGACCCTGTCTTCTCTCACAGCACAAATCAAAATGGAATTCCACACCATGTCTTGGGCAATATTTATCCCAAAAACAACCCCAATAAAATAAATCATCTGGTCATTATCATATTGCTGATTGAGATCTTACTGCACAGAATTTGATACAGAGAGAATTTAAATATCAGTTCATAAGTGAACAATACACCAGAAAGAGAGAAGGATTGTTCCTGGAACAATATTAATTTAAAGGTTCGGGATAGTTTCAGGGCTGTGACTCCTAGGAAACATTAGGAGGGGCAAGCATCATTGCAAAAGTAATAGAGGCTATAACCCAGCTGAAAATACGGAGCCTTACTTAGTTTTAAGGATGACATTTTGAAAGCACTCTGAAGCAGAATTCTTTAAGAGTGATGCTTGACTGATTGGTAGCTCACAGGCATCAATGTGACTACCACACAGGTACAGGCAGGCAGGATATTTTACAGCTTCCTGTTCTCTTAATGGGAATGACTCATCTTGGGATACAATTCCAGGAGAATCTACCAGTGCCTCGCCCAAAGAGCCATTCTTACATTTGACTCTAGATAATGAGTGCTAGTTTACTATTCTACCAAGGGATGTATCACAACTACATCTGATCAAGATCTTGCTTGGTATCTACGCACTTGCCTTTTTCAGTGAGGCTCACTGAGTCGACACTAGCAGCAGGAACCACGGCTGCTTTTCCAGTCTCTAGCCCAGAAATACCCCTGTTGCCCACTGACTGAGCTTGGGTTAACTCAGCAAGACCAAGGATTGAACCTTTTTCTACCTTTATCAACACTTCTTTTGCAAGCTGTGTTGGGGAACATGTGGGCATTGTGCCAAAGCCTCCACCAGGACCAGTTGTCCTAAAGACCAGGATTCCTGTGATAAGCCTCGGAGGTGTAATCTCCCCACCTTGCCTGAGAAATAGCTCTCCGCAGCTTTTGCTGCTGCTCCAGAGGTATTTTGAACAGCAAGTTCCAAGAACGGGCACCTCTCAGAGGCCCGCTCCCCCGACCTTTCAACTATGCATGCCAAGACCTAACAGACAACCCTGTCATCTAGTGTTCAGTGAGGGTGTTTTACAGGGGACTGTGTTTTGCCCTTATTAAAGCCAGTTGTTTGCTCCCTCCTATAAATAAGTAGGGGTTATGTTAAACTGTGGGGCATGCCATGCAGCAGCTAGGGGAGAGGGGAGAGGAAGATTGTATCCCCAAATATTAGTTCCGGCTTGGCCCCCTAAGGATCATCCAGCAAAAAGGAAGTGGCACGAGAGGCCATAAAATCCAGCATAAAATCTTTTGGGTAAACAAATTTTTAAAAAACTGCTTGACAACAGTGATTTTAGGCAACTCAGTGAGAGTCATTTTGCCTGTTCCACAACAACAATGAGTTGCATTTTTTAGTGCCTTTATCATGGTAAAAATTTGTAATCTTTAAATATTCAATGAGAACAATGTACTTCACTAAAAAGCAGTGAGGGGGTAAAAAAAATTCACTCTCTAAAATTCTATTGAAGCTAAAACCAATTTTTTTTATTCGTTCATGGGATGTGAGCATTGCTGGCAAGGCCAGCATTTGTTGTGCATCCCTAATTACCCTCAAGAAGGTGGCGGTGAGTCCCCTTCTTGAACCACTGCAGTCCACCTGGTGTCAGTACACCCACAGTGCTGTTCGGGAGGGAGTTCCAGAGTGTTAACCAGTCACAGTGAAGGAACAAGTTCCAAGTCAGGATGGTTCGTGACTTGGAGGGGAACTTTCAGGTGTTCCCTTGAGTCTGCTGCCCTTGTCCTTCAAGATGGCGAAGATCATGGGTTTGGAAGGTGCTGTCCAAGTACATGCGAACTGCTGTGATTTAGTTATTGATGTGTGCATCATTCCAGGATGTCAGAATCATTTTAAAGCTAGGTCTGAGATTAAATATTAATGTATGATTTGAGTGGGTTCTGTTTTAGCCATTTTCTTCTCAATCACCTGTCTTGTAATCACCCGCTCAGTAGCACAGCTAGTGCCCTGCCTCAGGTACTTCATGATGATTGAGCTACTATCAAACAATAATCAACCATGCTGAGTGCCAAGCATGACATCAGCTCCCTTCCTGCCTCAATGTTCCGCCCATTGGTCACATAGAGTATGAGACAGCGTCTGAGAGATCCTGATGATATCATTTGGTCAACACCCACACAAAAGACTTTGTGGCGCTTTTTCTCCTATTCCTATTCAGGTCATCTCAGAAGATTCTTTCATTACTCACCCCATGTGGTATGCCTGTGCCAGAAATAGAGCAGGAAGTCATCGCCCCACACTGACACGCCTCAACTTTATGTAGTAAGAGAGACATCACTTCCATTAATCCTGTTGTCAAAGTGCTTCCTTTTATCCCCATTTCACAGCTTTGTTTTTCCTGACATATACAATGACATCAGTGAAATAGATGTAGACTTTTCCAATGTTAAATGCAGAGGCTATGTAGGAGGCTTTCAGCTTTGGAGATTCAAGAAGAACACTGGATTCGGCAGTGTGAATCAACTGAGGCTGGTGGGCGAACCACCAGGTCGGGAACATGGTTTGAGTGACAGGGAGGCAGCATTCAGGGACGCAAGATGGCTGTGGGACAGAGCACTTAGATATCCAGCTAGAATGGAACAACAAAGTATTTAACTGCAAGGCTTGAATAAGGGGGTTGAGTTCTGACCCAGTATCTAAAGGCATGACCACGAATAATGGAAAAAATTAATATTGAGGACATACAAGAAGCCAGAATTCGAGGAGTGTGAATTTCTAAGAGAACTGTAGGGCTGGAGGAGAGTATAGGGATAGGAAAGACTGAGGCCATGGAAGAATTTGAAAACAGCGAGTTCCCAATCTCAGTACTCAAGAGATGTCAGGAGATGTCCAGGAGATGTGCTTATTAATGAAAGATTCAATGTGGAACTAACATAGATCTTGTTACACACTAAATAAGAAAGTTTGACCCTACCAGAAACATGGAATAGAACCACTGACATGCTGTCAACTAACGAATGTCATCTGGCACTGGGAGGCAATCTCATGCCAGTGGGTGAAAATGGCAATTAATATTTCTTCTTTCAATTTGTCGGAGCATCACTCCTCAATGACACATTAATTTTAGAGATGGAAATGGAGAAATGGGCTGGCGGGGGGAGGGGGGATCAGCAATATTGATAAAAGATTACTCAGTAGAAAGGAAAGATCTTAGTAACAACAACTTGTATGTATATAGCATCCTTAAAATAATAAAATATCCAAATATGCAACTGGAGCATCATAAAGCAAAATTTGACACTGAGCAATGTATAGAGATATTAAGTCAGATCACCAAAAGCTTGGTCAAAGAGATGGGTTTTAAGGAGTGTTTTAAAGAAAGCAAGAGGGACAGAGAAGCGGAGAGATTTAGAGAGGGAATTCCAGCCTTAGGGCCTTGGCAAAGATGGTAGATCAATTAAAACAAGGGATACAGAAAAGCCAGAATTAGAGGGGATGCATAGCTTGGAGTGTGGTAGGGCTAAGGGTGATTGGGCACTGGAAAACGTATGGGTCGAGTTTAGGAACAGCAAAGGATGCAAAACTCTGGTAGGAGGGTCTACAGATAGCAATAATGTAGTTGGGAGAAAGATAAATACAGAGATCTGGGCACAGTGTGGCAGACATAATGTGTTTATAATGGGAGATTTTAATTATCGCATAGAGTAAGAGAAAGCAGGACAATTCAAGTTGTAAAGCAGTGAATTTCTAGAATGTATTCAGGTGAGTTTTCTAGAACAATATTATAATCATATCGTAAAAAACCTGCCAAAGGAAGGATGGAGCTGCGTAGGTACCAAAAAGGAGATCTTCTTATGGAGGTAGATAGCATGGATGAGGTAATAAATGATTACTTTGCATCTGCCTTCACTAAAGAAGATGATGATGCCAATGTCAATGGAGGAGGTAGAAAAAATTGAATAGGTTAAAAATGAATTGAGGAGACACTTAAAATGTTGGCCATGCTCAAAGTAGAAAAGTCACATAGCCCAGGCAGGATGTCCAGGCATGTGGTTGAGGGGAGTGAAGACAGAAATTGCAGAGGTTTTGGTGACAATCTCCAATTGTCCTTAGATATGGGACTAGTGCCAGAAGATTGTAGGATTGTGAAAATTAAAGCCATGTTCAAAAAGGAAGAAACACTTAGGCCAGGATTTTCCCCTCAGTGATTTGGGGGCGGGTCCCGTTCGCTGAGGGGAAAATGACGCAGGATGACGTTGGGAGGAATCCCCGACGTCATCCCGGTCCCTTTAAATTTTTAGGAAGGTGGGAGGACAGCGAAATCAGCTGTCCATCTGCTGACCTGTCAATGGCCAATTGAGGCCATTGACAGGCTAATTAAGATAATTAAAGACCTGCTCGTCCAAGCTTAAGGCAGGCGGGCAGGCCAGGAGCCCCAGCGGGCTGCAGATTATTATCTTCATCCACTGGCGGGATGAAGTTTCATGTCTGTTTTTTAAAAATTTAATAAATTTTATGTGTTTATTATTAACATGTCCCATCTCGTGTGACATTGCCACATTATGTTAATAATTTTAATATTTATCTACTTTTACAGTTTACTTACCTCTCACAAATCTCCCTGAGACAGAACTTTGCCTCAGGGAGCAGCGTGCGAAAGAGTGCACTTTGACAGATGGGGAATCCCTTAAGTGGCAGGCAAGGTAGTAGGCAGTTCGTCTACCCAGAGCCCAACTGAGCCACTTAAGTGACCAATTAGGGACCTTTTCACGCATCTGCTGGTACCAGTGATGCGGGGTCCTGGCCTCCCAGTGGGCTCCAGTGTGTTGGGGGAAGAGGGGGGAGTGAAAGGTCTCCCCCTTTTTGGGTATCCTTTGGCCCACAGAGGGCCCCCCCACCAACACCAGCAGCAATGGCAGTCCCCATGCCTATGCGCTGCCCTGCCCTCAGCGACACACTCCTCCCTCAATTGCCAGAGCTTGCCTGCCTGACTCTGGATTTTCACTTAAATGGCTTGGATGGTGCATACCCTGATCCTGGAACTACAGCCCCAGAAATGGCCACCACTAGCAGTGGTGCTGCTGAGGCTGCTGAGCTGCCCTGGTGGCAGACTGCTTTAAATGGCTGTCACTCGCAAAATGTGGCCGAGGGTCCCGCTGCCCACCGAAGCAGGGCCAACCTCTGCTTTCAGCCCCGGTAACAGGAACGCTTCCATCTACATAAAATTCAACCCATAGTAAAGAATAAGGAAGTGGGTAACAGACTTCAGGAGGACATTGACTGGTGAAATGAGGAAGCAGATGAAACGTAACACAGCAAAGTGTGAAGTGATTCCTTTTGGTTAGGCCCTAGCTGGAATACTGTGCCCCATTCTGGGCACCACACTTAAGGAAGGATGTCAAGGATCTTACCAGGAGTGGAGAGGAAATTTATGGAAATGATTGCAAGGATTAAAGATTTCACTTACGCAGGAAGGCCAAAAAAACTGGAGTTGTTCTCCTTAGGGATGTGAAGGTTAAAGGGAGATTAAGTAGAAGTGTTCAAGATCTGGAAGGGTTTTGATAGAATAACTAAGGAGAAACTGTTTCCAGTGGCAGAAGGCGCCAGTAACCAGAGGGCACAGATTGAAGGTTATTGGCAAAAAGAACCAGAGGTGAGATGAACAGAACATTTTTATGAAGTGTAATGTACTGCCAGAAACGATGGTGGAAGCAGATTCAATAATTTTCAAAAGGGAACAGACACAATGGGCTGAATGGTCTCCTCCTGTGCTGTAATTCAAGTCAAGAGGAGCAACTTACTGGACCTAAAAAAAATGGTAATGGAGAAAATAATGAAACCTAAGACAGACAAATCTACAAGATCTGATGGATTCTATTCCAAGGTACCAAAAGCAATAGGTGAGAAAATTATAAATGCATTAGCCCAAAGCTTTCCAGATTCAGGAACTGTGCCTTTAGATTTGAAAATTGCAAAAGTCACTTGATTATTTAACAAGGGAGGGAGAGAAAAAAACAAGTAACTACAGACCTATCAGTCTAATGTCAGTCAAGCTACTGGCATCTATCACCGGATCAGAAGCAGAGTAACTGAGCACTTGTCCAGGTATTAGTTGATCAAAGAGAGTCAGTATGGATTTACGAAGACTAGGTGGCTGCAGAGATAATGGATACATTGGTGGCAATTTTCCAAAATTCTCTAGATTCTGGAAAGGTCCCAGCGGATTGGCAAACAGCAAAGGTAACACTTCTGTTCAAGAAAGAAGGCAGATAGAAAGCAGGAAATTATAGGTCAGTTAGCCTAACATTGGTCATTGGGAAAATGCTAGAATTCATTATTAAGGAGGTAATAGCAGAACTTTTAGAAAATAATAACATAATCAGGCAGAGTCCACATGGTTTGGTGAAAGGGAGATCATGCTTGACAAATTTATTAGAGATCTTTGAGGATATAACAAACAGGATGGATGAAGGGGAACCAGTAGATGTAGTGGATTTGGATTTCCAAAAGGCATTCGATAAGGTGCCACATAAAAGGTTACTGCACAAAGTAAGAGACATGGTGGTAAGGGTCATATATTAGCATGGCTAGAGGATTGGTTAACTAACAGGAAATAGATGGGATAAATGGGTCATTTCAGATTGACAAACTGTAACTAGTGGAGTGGCACTGGGATCAGTGCTGGGTTCTCAACCATTTATGATTTATATTAAGGACTTCAATGAAGAGACTGCCTGTACTGTAGCCAAATTTGCTGACCATGCAAAAATATGTAGGAAAGCAAGTTTGAGTAGGATACAAAGAGTAGGCAAAGGGATATAGATAGATTAAGTGAGTGAGCAAATATTTGGCATGGAGTATGATGTGGGAAAATGTGAGATTGTCCACTTTGGCATGAAGAGTAGAAAAGCAGGATATTGTTTAAATGGAGAGAGAGACTGTGGAACTGTAATAGAGAGGGACCTTTCAGAAAAATGAGATGTGACCTTACTGAAACATAAAATATTCTGAGGGAGCTTGAGAGGGTGGCTGCTGAGAGGCTGCTTCCTCTTGTGAAGGCATCTAGAACTAGGGGGCACAGTTTAAAATGGCCTAGCAAGCTACTCTGTTGTAATAAACTGCTACAAAGACAGAAAAAAGGAATGAAATTGGACGGATCACCCGGCATCGACCTAGGCAATGACAACGACAATCGCAGCCCTGTTGACCCTGCAAAGTCCTTCTTACTAATGTCTGGGGACTAGTGCCAAGATTGGGAGAGCTGTCTCACAGACAAGTCAAGCAACAGCCTGACATATTCATCCTCATGGAATCATACCTTACAAATAATGTCCCAGACTCCACTATCACTATCCCTGGATATGTCCTGTCCCACCACGAGGACAGACCCAGCAGAGGTGCCGACACAGTGGTATACAGCTGGGAGGGAGTTGCCCTGGGAGTCCTCAATATCAATTCTGGACCCCATGAAGTCTTGTGGCATCAGGTCAAACATGGGCAAGGAAACCTGCTGATTACCACATACCGCCCTCCCTCAGCTGATGAATCAGTGCTCCTCCATATTGAACATCACTTGGAGAAAGCATTGAAGGTGGCAAGGGCACAGAATGTACTCTGGGTGGGGGACTTCAATGTCCATCACCAAGAGTGGCTCGGTAGCATGACTACTGACCGAGTCCTAAATGACATAGTTGCTAGACTGGGTCTGCGGCAGGTGGTGAGGGAACCAACAAGAGAGAAAAACACACTTGGCCTCATCCTCACCAACCTGCTTGCCGCAGATGCATCTGTCCATGACAGCATCGGTAGGAGTAACCACCACACAGTCGTTGTGGAGATGAGATCCTGCCTTCACATTGAGGATACCCTCCAACATGTGTGGCACTACCACTGTGCTAAGTGGGATAGATTTCGAACAGATCTAGCAACTCAAGACTGGGCATCCATGAGGCACTGTGGGCTATCAGCAACAGCAGAATTGTACTCAAACACAATCTGTAACCTCAGGGCCTGGCATTTCCCCACTCTACCATTACCATCAAGCTAGGGGATCAACCCTGGTTCAATGAAGAGTGTAGGAAGGCATGCCAGGAGCAGCACCAGGCATACCTAAAAATGAGGTGTTAACCTGGTGAAGCTATAAGACAGGACTACTTGTGTGCCAAACAACATAAGCAGCAAGTGATAGACAGAGCTAAGCGATCCCACAACCATCTAATCTCTGCAGTCCTGCCACATCCAGTCTTGAATGGTGATGGACAATTAAACAACTCATGGGAGGAAATGGATCCGAAAATACCCCCATCTTCAATGATGGAGGAGCCCAGCACAGCAGTGCAAAAAATAAGGCTGAAGCTTTCCCATCAATCTTCAACCAGAAGTGCCAAGTGGATGATCCATCTCAGCCTCCTCCGAAGGTCTCCAGCCAGTCCAATTCATTGCACGTGATATCAAGAAACTGCTGAAGGCATTGGATACTGCAAAGGCTATGGGCCCTGACGACATTCCAGCAATAGTACTGAAGACTTATGCTCCAGAACTTGCCACGCCCCTAGCCAAGCTGTTCCAGTACAGCTACAACACTGGCATCTACCCAGCTTTGTGGAAAATTGCCCAGGTATATCCTGTACACAAAAAGCAGGGCAAATTCAACCTCGCCAATTACTGCCCCATCAGTCTACTCTCGATCATCAGTAAAGTAATGGAAGGGGTCATCAACAGTGCTATAAAGCGGCACTTGCTTAGCAATAACCTGCTCACTGATGCAAAGTTTGGGTTCTGCCAAGGCCACTCAGCTCCTGACCTTGTTACAGCCTTGGTTCAAACATGGACAAAATAGCTGAACAACCGAGGTAAGGTGAGAGTGACTGCCCTTGACATCAAGGCAGCATTTGGCTGAGTGTGACATCAAGGAGCCCTAGCAAAACTGGAGTCAATGGCAATCAAGAGGAAAACTCTCCACTGGTTGGAGTCATACCTAGCACAAAGGAAGATGGTTATGGTTGTTGGAGGTCAGTCATCTTAGTTCCAGGGCATCACTGCAGGAGTTCCTCAGGGTAGTGTCCTCAGCCCAAACATCTTCAGCTGCTTCATCAATGATGTTCCTTCCATCATAAGGTGAGAAGTGGGGATGTTCGCTGATGATTACACAATGTTCAGCACCATTCGTGACTCCTCAGATACCGAAGCAGTCCATGTCCAAATGCATCAAGACGTGGACAATATCCAGGCTTGGGCTGACAAGTGGCAAGTAACATTCACGCCACACTAGTGTCAGGCAATGACCATCTCCAACAAGAGAGAATCCAACCATCGCCCCTTGAAGTTTCAATGGCATTACCATCACTGAATCCCCCATGATCAACACCCTGGAAGTTACCATTGACCAGAAACTGAATTGGACTAGCCATATAAATACTGTGGCTACAAGAGTAGGTCAAAGGCTAGGAATCATGCGATGAGTAACTCACCTCCTGACTCCCCAAAGTCCACTATCTACAAGGCACAAGTCAGGAATGTTATGGAATACTCCCCACTTGCCTGGAAGAGTGCAGCTCCTACAACACTGAAGAAGCTGGACACCATCCAGGACAAAGCAGTCTGCTTAATTGGCACCACATCCACAAACATTCACTCTCTCCACCACCGACGTACAGTAGCAGCAGTGTGTACCATCTATAAGATGCACTGCAGGAATTCACCAAGGCTCCTAAGGAGCCTTGAAAGCACCTTCCAAACCCACAACCACTACCACCCAGAAGGACAAGGGTAGCAGATAGATGGGAAGACCACCATCTGGAAGTTCCCCTCCAAGTCACTCATCATCCTGACTTGGAAATATATCACCATTCCCCCACTGTCGCTGGGTCAAAATCCCTCCCTAACAACACTGTGGGCGTACCTACACGACATGGACTGCAGTGGTTCAAGAAGGCAGCTCACCACCACCTTCTCATGGGCAACTAGGGATGGGCAATAAATGTTGGCCCAGCCAGCGAAGCCCATATCCCGTGAATGAATAAAAAAATTGGGGTCTCCCATTTAAAACTGAGATGATGAGGAATTTCTTCTCTCACAGGATCATTAATCTTTGGAATTCTCTTTCCAGTGAGCAGTGGAGGATGGATATATTCAAGGCTGAGTTAGACTGATTTTTGATTGACAAGGGAGTGAAGGGTTATGAGGGACAGGCATGGAAGTGGAGTTAAGGCCACAATCCGATCAGCTATGATCCTATTGAATGGCGGAGCAGACTCGGTTGGCTGAATGACCTACCTCTGCTCTTATTTCTTATGATCTTATGATCTTAGGGGCCAGATTTTTGATGAGGAGAGGTTGGTTTATTTCTGGGTCATGACCCCCACCTCATCACAAACTAGGAATGAACTGACATTTTCGCAAGGTGGACACCTAATTGGAGAGGGAAGAAGCCTGCCAGCCAATTAGTGACCAGTGGCGTGGAAATGGCAGTGGAACACTAGGAAAGTGGGCTATGTTCTGTCCTGACTTGGCAGCTATTGCTGCAGCTGCTGTCTGTGAATGTTTTTTAAAAAAAGAAAAATCTACCTTCAAATTGGCCGGGGCAGACTGAGAGCTGGAACCTGGGATAGGGTAGGGAAATGTTAGTATTATTAAAATTTCATTGCTGTGGAATAGATTTTCTTCAAAACTTGCACTTTTTCAATCACACAAAGCCTCTTTCATGCTTCCGACCTTGTTCCTGAGAGGCTGGAGCAGTTCAGTTTTACACAGCTCCCAACGGCCAGCTTTAGTAGTTGAGCTCTGAACAAGTCCCTTAACTACATAATTGTGCCCAATTAATGTTGCTGGAGTCTTCACTTCCCTGCTCTTTCCCTGCCCACATGAAAGTCAGCACGTTTGGGGATGGACTTGGTAGATGGTTTACAAGACCGGTGCCAGTTTTTTGGTTGCTCACTCCCCTGCAGACCTGACCTGGTGCATGAAAATCCAGCCCTGGGTCTTATCTGACTAAATTTTTGCAGAGGTCACTAGCATGGGGGATTGAGAAGCATCTGTGGACATTGTCTATTTGGACTTGCAAAAGACCTTGCATAATGTTCAACACAAGATAGCAAAAGACTTACTACTCATAAACAGGCTATTCAGCCTAACAGGCCAATGCTTCATTTGAGCTTCTTCCCATTCTACTCATCCAACCCAATCTGCATACCTGTCTCTTTCTTTCTCCCTCATTTATTTATCCAGCTTCTCCTTAAATGCATCTGTGATAAATATTATTAGCAAAGAGAATGTGTAGAATTTGATATAGGTTTGTAAGTTGTTTGGAAGGTAGGAGGCAGAGAGGAGAGATACAGGGAAAATTCTCTGGTAGAATGTGACAAGGGATCTGTACAGGGAGCTCAGCTTTTCACCACATATGGTAATACTTGGAAGAAGGATTAGAAGATTGCACATCCATGTTTGCAGATGACACTAATCTGGGAGCCACAATAAGTGGTTTGAAGAAGTTATGATTGGACACAGACAAACCATGGCAGATATGGGGAAGTTTGAGGTCATCCACTTTAGACCTGAGAAAAACAAATTGGAATATTTTCTTATGGTGAGAGATGACGAGTTGTGGAAGAGCAATAGAATTTTGGTGCACATGTACACATATCACTAAAATTTTGGTACACAGTTTAAAAAGATCTAATCAAAGAGGCTAATTGAATGGCGTCCTTTATCTCATGGACACTGCAATACAAAGCGGAGGAGGTTATGCTTCAGTTTTATGAGTCTTAGTCAGACTCTCATCTGCATGATTGTATTCAGTTTGGGGCAGAAATCTCAGGAAAGGTGTACTGGCTTTGTAAAGGGTGAAAGGCAGTTTCACCAGAATGATATCTAAAGAGTTAAATTATGAAGACATGTTGCATAAACTTTGGGATACATTGGATATATACTTGAAAAGGACAAATTTGCAGGGCTACCGGCAAAGTGCAGGTAGTGTTGCTCAAAGGCGTTGATAGCTTCACATATCTAGGCTCTGCAATCAGCAATCTGACACTTGCAATCAGCACATGCATCTCAAAAGCTGCAGCGATTGTGTCCAATCTGGATAAGGTATGGAACAACAGCAACCTGACTGAGAGCACCAAGCTGTGAGTCTACCAAGCCTGTGTCCTCAGTGCTTTAACCTGGACAACATATGCTAGACAGGAGAAGAGGATGAACAGATTCCACCTTCACTTCTCAGATGTATCCTCATTATCTATTGGCAGGACGAGATTACCAAATCAGAGGTTCTGGAGGATTCTAATTCAATTGGCATACACTCATTGCTAAGCCAACGATGCCTATACTGGCTTGACCACGTTCATCGGGTGGGTGATAGCAAAATAACCAAAGTACGGTGAACTGGCCACTGGGTCCTGACCTCCTTGGCCTCCATATCTTTGCAAGAGGGACACCTGAAAGTATGAAGATGGCAACTGGGAGACAGTCACTGCCGGCTGTGACCTCTGGAGGTTGACTGCTTAGAAGGGTACTGGAAGAGACAAGCAGAAAGTAGAAGCTCAGCTGGCTGAGAAGAGGGCCCAGAGAAAACAAAGGCCAGTCAATCCTGCACCTTCTCAGCCCTCTGAAGCAAATACAGCAGAGACTGCCATGCCAGAGTGGGGCAGAGTTAGCCACCATGGTGCAAACCATCGTCTTACCAGATGGAAGGCGAACACCACTACCAGGAGCCTATAGCAGAGGTTTCAATTTCTGGAAGACTCAGCCTGCTTATGGAAGTTGTCACCAAATTTCTTTCTTGAGAGGTAAGCCTTTGAAGAAAACCCAAGAGACGCTCCTATCAGAAGCTGGAAGCCTCTGAAAATGAGGCTGGTGACAGGAGTTAATAGGGAACAGAAAGTGTAACTCCAGCCACATCACTCAGCCTGTGGAAAGGACAAGAGTGCCACTGCCCTAAACCCAAGAGAACAGCAAATTGCAAGGTTCTTGAACCTTGGAGGATGTGAACCTTGAAGGATTGGGCGACATGAAGGGAAACTTATCTTCCCCCATATATGCCACCTTCTGTCTGCAGCGGCTGCATTGGAGACGATACACACTAAAAGATCGCTCATAAAGAAGCTTTAAAGAAACTTTCAAAATGTCAGCACTGAGATAGAAGCTAAGGTTGCCGCTCTCTTTCCCCAAATTCTCAACCCTCTGCTTCATTCCAGGTAGCAGGCACTGCCCGGCCAACACACCAGTTAAAGTGACAATGTGATAAACAACGACAGACTGCAGAATGAGAGAGAGGGAGAGAATTAAATCAGAATCCAGTGGCCCTACATTACAGAATGAACAGGTCAACCTTTGATTCATCCCTACCTTATTCCCCTTCCAGGAATAGAGCAGCAAGGTCCATTCGGCTGCCTGAGGGAAGGGCTACGTAAATCTCTTCTGATGTGTAAAGCCTCCTGCAGAGGCTGTATACCATCGGTATTGATATGAAACCATAGTGTGTGTCAACAGTAAACATCACAAAATTCACAGCGAGGATAGAAAGCCCAAACTAAACAGTGACAAGCAAAGACTAAGACATAAAAGAAAAGATAAAAACAAAAAAACTGCGGATGCTGGAAATCCAAAACAAAAACAGAATTACCTGGAAAAATTCAGCAGGTCTGGCAGCATCGGCGGAGAAGAAAAGTTCTGTCGAAGGGTCATGAGGACTCGAAACGTCAACTCTTTTCTTCTCCGCCGATGCTGCCACATAAAAGAAAAGTATGCTTCATCCAATGGTCGCCACCAGCAATTGCGAAGGCTCGGTTAGGTCTGTTGCCTTATTTCTGCTGGATTTTCTTTCTAGCCCTTTCAAAGGGGTGGAGCAGTATTTTCCCCACATATCAAGCCTTCAGAAGCTGCGGAGATGCTGAGTAGAAGTTGGCAGAGAAGAAAATCCCATGATTTCACCCCATGAGTCAGACTTAGATCGCAAATTGGCAGGGACCTAGTGTGAGATTGCTTCCTGTCACCCTACCTTCCCACACCTGAGATAAATTCCATGGTGTAAGGAGGCTAAAAGAAGGAAAACAGGGAGAGCAGCAATCAAGGGATTTATTCTCATTTGAAGGTTCAGTTTTCTCAATTTCTTTGGCGTTATATTCCCCTTTTAAAATTATTTTGACTAGATTCTCATGAGATTCTGAATGGAAAATAATTTAACAATTATTAGGGAGAGGATTTATTGAGAAGCTATTTTCTCCTGAATCCTTAACAAGATGTTGGATAATAAACAAAGCATTATTGTGAGCATGCATTCATTTTGAAATTTAATGTGGCACTATTACGACTGGAATTGAAGGAATTTTATTGGAGGACCTATTCCAGTGTCAGTGTTTGTTTCGTCAACTGGGATGAGGATTGACTCAAACACTTAAGTTCAGAAACAAAAACAGAAAATGCTGGAAGAACTCAACAGGGCTAACCATACCTGTGGAGAGAAAGACGGAGTTAACGTTTCGAGTCCGTATGACTCTTCTGAAGAAGGGTCATACAGACTCGAAACATTAACTCCGTCTTTCTCTCCACAGATACTTTTAGGCCTGCTGAGTTTTTCCAGCATTTTCTGTTTTTGTTTCAGATTTCCAGCATCTGCAGTATTTTGCTTTTACTTAAGTTCAGGGGGAGAATCTTCTCCCCGTCGTGGGGGGGTGGTGCAGAGCGGGCGCATGCTGCAATCAACTGCGCGCTGCCATTTTACATGGACGGGCCAATTAAGGCCCCCCCAGTGTGACATGCACCCGGAAGCGCTGTGCGCTCCCTGTGCGGGTGAGGAGAGTAGGCTGAGTCGGGTCCAGAAATCTCCCTGAAGCACAGAGCTGCCTCAGGGAAATTAGCTTGATTGTCAAAAATTTTAATAAGGAAAAAAATTTTTTTAAGATAAGTCCCCTCATGTGACAGTGTCACATGAGCTAGGACATGTCAATGAATTTAATAAAAAGTTTTATTCAATTTATAAACACTTCATGAAACCTCATCCCGCCTGTGGATGAGGTTTCATGATAAATGCGAAGGCTACCTGGCTCTTCGCCTGCCCGCCAACCTTAAGGTTGATGGACAGCTCCGTTTAGTATTTTAATTGATATTTAAATGGCCTTAATAGGCCTTTGACAGTTCAGCAGGCGTTCAGCCGACTCTGGTGCGTGTCCGCTGAACTGAAAATTGGAATGACGCGAGGTAACATCAGGATGCACGCTCGACGTCACCGCACGTCATTTTACGTGTCAGTGAGTGGGCCCCGCCCCCGCAAGCCGACCCGAAGAATCTGGCCCAGAATCTTGGCTAATAATCTGAAAGTGGAAACCCAGGTCAACTCTGTGCAAGAATTAAACAACTACAATAGCTTCTATTTATATAGCATCATTAACACCTCCTAAAACTCTTCAAAGGAACATTATAAAACAAAATATGAGGCTGAGCCACATAAGGAAATGTAAGGCGGATGACACAAAGATTGGCTGGGTGGTTAACAGTGAAGTTGAGTGTCTTGGGCTACAGGAAGATATAGATGGGATGGTCAAATGGGCAGATAAGTGGCAGGTGGAATTTAACCCTGAAAAGTGTGAGATGATACATTTTGGAAGGAATAATTCGAAAAGGAAGATTCAACGAACGCCATGACACTAGGAAGTTCTGAGGAATAGAACTGTGTGTGTGTGCCCATAGATCTCTGAAGGCGGAGGGCATGTTAGTGGGGTGGTGAAAAAGGCATATGGGACACTTGCCTTTATCAATCGAGGCATAGATTACAAAAGTAGGGAGGTCATGTTGGAACTGTATAGAACCTTGGTGAGGCCACAACTGGAGTACTGTGTGCAGTTCTGGTCACCACATTATAGGAAGGATGTGATTGCACTGGAGGGGTTGCAGAGGAGATTCACCAGGATGTTGCCTGGAATGAAACATTTAAGTTACGAAGAGAGATTGGATAGACTTGAGTTGTTTTCGTTGGAGCAGAGAAGACTGAAGGGCGACCTGATCGAGGTGTACAAGATTATGAGGGGTATGGACAGGGTGGATAGGGAGCAGCTGTTCCCCATGGTTGAAGGGTCAGTCACGAGAGGACATAAGTTCAAAGTCAAAGGCAGGAGGTTTAAAGGGGATGTGAGGAAAACCTTTTTTACCCAGAGGGTGGTGATGGTCTGGAATGCGCTGCCTGGGAGGGTGGTGGAGGCGGGTTGCCTCACATCCTTTAAAAAGTACCTGGATGAGCACTTGGCACTTTATAACATTCAAGACTATGGACCAAGTGCTGGTAAATGGGATCAGGTAGATAGGTCAGGTGTTTCTCATGTGTCAGTGCAGACTTGATGGGCCGAAGGCCTCTTCTGCACTGTGAGATTCTGTGATTCTGTGATAACCAAAATCAGGGTCAAAGAAGTAGGTTTTAAAACAAAAACAAAAATAAAAATACCTGGAAAAACTCAGCAGGTCTGACAGTGTCTGCGGAGAGGAACACAGTTAACATTTCGAGTCCATGTGACTCTTCAACAGAACAATGGAAAAATAGAAGAGAGGTGAAATATAAGCTGGTTTAAGGTGGGGTGGGGGGGGTGCGATGGGACAAGTAGAGTTGGATAGAGGGCCAGTGATAGGTGGAGATAGCCAAAAGATGTTGTAGACAAAAGAACAAAGAGGTGTTGACGGTGGTGATATTAGCTAAGAAATGTACTAAAAGGTGACATTAAGGGTAGAAAGCAGGACGAGCAAGGTACAGATAGCCCTAGTGGGGGTGGGGTGGGGGGAAGGGTTTTAAAGATTGTCTTTAAGGAGCAAAGCAAGTTAGGGAGGTGGTGAGGTTTAGGAAGGGAATTTCAAGCTTGTGGGCTAAGCTACTGAAGGCACGGCCATCAATTCTGGAACGATTCAAATCAGGGGTACTCAAGAGGCTGGAATTAGAGGAGCTCAAATATCTTGGAAGGCTGTAGATCTGGAGGGATAACGAGGGGTGAAGCCATGAATTTGAAAACAAAGATGATAATTTTAAAATCAAGACTTTGCCTGGCCAAGAGCCAATGTCCGTCAACGAACTGACCCTAGGAGGGAATAAAGGAGAGAATCTCTGGCTTAACTGCACTTTAAATACGATAGGGTCCCCCTTGTCCTCATTTATCACCCCACCAGCCTCCGCATTCAAAGGATCATCCTCCGCCATTTCCGCCAACTCCAGCATGATGCCACCACCAAACACATCTTCCCTTCACACCCCTGGCAGCATTCCGCAGGAATGGTTCCCTCTGGGACACCCTGGTCCACTCCTCCATCACCCCCTACACTTCAACCCCCTCCCACGGCACCTTCCCATGCAACCGCAGAAGGTGTAACTCCTGCCCCTTTACTTCCCCTCTCTTCACCGTCCAAGGGCCCAAACACTCCTTTCAAGTGAAGCAGCATTTCACTTGCACTTCCCTCAATTTAGTCTACTGCATTTGTTGCTCCCAATGTGGCTTCCTCTACATTGGAGAGACCAAACGCAGACTGGGTGACTGCTTTGCAGAACACCTTCGGTCTGTCCGCAAGCATGACCCAGACCTACCTGTCCCTTGCCTTTTCAACACTCCACCCTGCTCTCATGTCCACTTGTCCGCCTTGGCCTGCTGCATTGTTCCAGTGAAGCTCAACGCAAACTGGAGGAACAGTATCTCATCTTCCGACTAGGCACTTTACAGCCTTCCGGACTGAATACTGAGTTCAACAAATCTAGATCATGAACTCTCTCCTCTATCCCCATCCCCTTCCCGATCCCCCCCTTTTTTTTCAATAATTTATATAGGTTTTTCTTTTCCCACCTATTTCCATTATTTTTAAATGTATTTCCATCCATTGTTTTATCTCTACCTTTTAGCCTATTTCAATTCCTTCCCCCCACCCCACCCCCACTAGGGCTATCTTGCTTGTCCTGCTTTCTACCCTTTATTAGCACATTCCTTAGATAATATCACCACCTTCAACACCTCTTTGTCCTTTTGTCTCTGACATCTTTTGGCTGTCTCCACCTATCACTGGCCCTCTTTCCAGCACTACCTCTCCCACCTCCCTTTAAACCAGCTTATATTTCACCTCTTTTCCATTTTTACTTAGTTCTGTTGAAGAGTCATACGGACTCGAAACGTTAACTGTGTTCCTCTCCGCAGATGCTGCCAGACCTGCTGAGTTTTTCCAGGTATTTTTATTTTTGTTTTAGATATTGTCGACAGCTCAATGGCTGCATCACCTGCTGAACTTCCAGTTATGGCCTATACTTCGAAGCCCACAAAATTGGCCTGTTCTGATTATGGCCCTTTCCCAAAGCCCATAAGAGCTGATCTACCATAATCCTCCTTAGAGCAGGGCATACGTTTTAAAACCCTGGAGGACAGTTAAGAGGAGTTTAGCCGCGACGAACTTCCTTGGAGCTGCTCCCACCATGTGCCTTCGGTGGAAATGTGGCAGAAACTCCATTTGCAAACCAATGGGGTTTCAACTGCTCTTCCAGTGAAATTACAGACACCAGAATGGGGGAGCTCGGAGGAAATTCCCCTTTGAGTGTAGCTTGGACAGAAAGCAAAATACTTCAGATACTAGAAAGCAGAAACAAAAACAGAAAAGCCTGGAAACACCTAGCAAGCCAAGACAAAAGGTAATTTTTCAGGGTTAGACTCATAATCAGTACTGGACAATATATACAGATGAACATTTGAAAAAAACAGAAGAAAGGGGATAGGGGGAGGAGGATAAAAATGTACAATGCCCAAACACTGATAAGTGACTCGGCTGAGTAGAGAACAGAAACAGAAGCAAGTCTACCCTACATTTCCAGTACCAACTGTAAGAGCTAAACTGAGAGTTAGAATTAAGTTCTGAGACTGTTAAAGTCAATGTTTAAGGTCAAAGGAATGCAAAATGCCCATTAGAAAGATAAGGTATTGTTTCTTACTTTGGAGAGAATATGAATGACATTTACAAGGATGCTGGAAGATTTTAGCACTGAGGAAAGATTGGATAGGCTCAGGTTGTTTTCTTTGGAACAGAGGAGGCTGAGGGGGGCTTAAATTAAGGTGCATAAAATTATAGGGAGCCCAGGTAGAGTGGATAAGAAAGGTCTATTTTCCTTAACAGAAATATCAAAAGCCTGGGGGCATAGATTTAAAGTCATTAGTAGTAGGGTTAGATGGGAGTTGAGGATATTTTTTTCGTTCAGAGGGTGCTGAGGGTCTGGAACTCAATGTCTGGAAGGGCGGAAGAGGCAGAAACCCTCATCCCATTTGAAAAGTACTTGCACTTGAACTGCAGTAACATACAAGGCTTTGGACTAAGAGCTGGATTGTAGGATTGGGCTAGTTAACTCTTTTCAGCTGCAACAGGCACAATGGTTTCCTTCTGTGTCATAAATTTCTATTCTATGATTCACTCAGCTTGTGTTGATCTACATTGGAAGGTCGAGGACAGGGCAGTCAGAATAGGAGTGGGATGCAGAACCGAATTGGCAATAGGCATGGAGCTTGGTATTAGAGGGAAAGAGAAGATGTGTTTGTTGGTGGGACTATGCTGCAGAAAAGAACAGAAGATAATCTGTTAAGTATGGAGGTTAGGGCCAAAAGGACCACGCATCTTGTCGTTCTGAGAGGGGAAGGTGGAGAAAGAAAAGGCAAGGGCAAAAGCACAGGAAATGGAATGGGGAGAAGGAATTCAAGTCTTTACAGGAAGCAGGGAATATCAAAGAGATATCAGTGACTGTAGTCAAATTCAAAATGGTGAAATTTAAGCTGTGAACCATGAAAGAAACATGAAACACCACAGGAATATTGGCATGCAATAGCTCAGTGAGAGGAAGTCAAGCGTCCATTGTACCTTCTACTTCAACATTACAAATATACAATTACACACTGTAATTGTTTTGTCCTTTATCCTGAGAATCATTGGTCATCTATTCTTCTGTCACCTCCATCTGCTGTTCCAAACAAACTCTTCTTTCTCTATCTCTTTATTTGACTCCTTGACTTTCACCAACACTCTAATTGTGGCTGTGTATGTTTTGTGTGCATGGGTGTGTGTTTTTTTAAACTAGTCTTTATTGTGCTCCTCAGGGATGAGGGCTCCATCTGACCTCTGACTACTACGAGGAATGTATGCACCCGTTATGACAGATTATCCTGCAACACTCATTCCAAAGCAATGGGCACAATGTGCATGTCGGGTACAAAGGATAATTGATTGCAGCTTGCTTGCGCTTCAGAAATCCTAAATGCTTATATGGCTCAGGGCAGGGCTCTTGGTGAGGAACGGTCTGTAAAGCGCCCACTTCTACAGAGGGTGCAAGTGGGATAAGCTGAGCAGGAGAAATAATTGTGTTTGCACCAAACACATTCACACACACGCACGCACACACACACTCATACACCTATGCACACATGCATGTACTTACACACACACACACACTCACACGCCGATGCACACATGCGCACTCACACACACATGGGCAGACAAGGCTTTGGCTTACTGTCTCACCCTCATACCCTTTTAAATTTTCTTTTTAAAATGCCTACCCTTCTCATTTAAAGTTATTATGGGTTATGCTTTCACCGCCATTTCTGGACAGTATTCCATGCCTTAACAACTTTCTATATATTTTTTTAAAATCCTAATCTCTTCCTTTTATCCCCTCTGGCCACCAATCATTGACTGAGGGCAATGGCTTGTTACTGATTTAATTTATCAAAACTTCTCAATTTGGACGAATGAAGGTTTTCAATATCTCTAATCTTCCATCATAAATGAGCTTCTCATTGTTGGTATCATCTTTGTGAATCTCTTCATCACCTCCTTCATGGCCCTGGTATCTTTCCTAAAGCAAGTTGCCAAAAACTGGATATAATGCTTCTAGAAGTCCTTGGGCAGCGATCTTGGCAATTATGTTGGGATATCACCTATGAGGGCCCCAACAGGAACTCTGCTGGCATATTTGGGATCAGTGGGACATCTAATCATTTAGAGTCATGATGTCATTATGACATAGAAGGAAACCATTCAGCCCATCAAGTCCATATGCCAGCTCTATGTAGAGCAATCCAGTCAGTCCCATTCCCCTTCTCTATCTCCATAGCCCTGCAAGTCCACCCATTCAATTTCCTCTTGAAATCAATGACAGTCTCTGCTTCCACCACCCTCACAGGGAGTGAGTCATTACACCTGTTGGGTAAAAAAGTTCTTCCTCACATCCCCTTGTATCTTTTACCAAGTGCCTGTTCATTCTTTTCTTGACTAATTTTTCTAAAATCTTATCCTCCATTGACATTAAACTCAAAAACAGAATTACCTGGAAAAACTCAGCAGGTCTGGCAGCATCGGCGGAGAAGAACAAAGTTGACGTTTTGAGTCCTCATGACCCTTCAACAGAACTGAAGGGCCTTGAGGACTCAAAACGTCAACTTTGTTTTTCTCCGCCGATGCTGCCAGACCTGCTGAGTTTTTCCAGGTAATTCTGTTTTTGTTTTGGATTTCCAGCATCCGCAGTTTTTTTTTTCATTGACATTAAACTGATGGTCATATAGATATTAAGAATGCCCCTTTACTCTTTCTTAATATTACCTGCCACTTGCCAAATTGTCTGGCACCTTTCCCATATCTCCAGAAGATTATGACAAGTCCTTCTGCGATATATACCCCCACTTCCCTTGGCAAACTGGGATACAAGGCATCCGGACCAGGCAACTTGTCCACTCTAAGCATAGCCAGCCTTTCCAAGTACATCTTGCCTAACAAGTTTCACTCTACCATTTTCTTTATCAATGGCAGGTGCTGAATATTGGTCCTGACTGTTGAGGGGTATATGACATTCAAGAAGAATAGGAAGTGAGGTAAAGGTGGAGGGATACATTACTGATCAAGGTTGGCATTGGTGCAATAGTGACAGATGTGCTTGGTTCAGGAGATCAGGATGTAGAATCGGTTTGGGTGGAGATGAGGAATAGTAAAGAAGTCAATAGTGGGAGTGGTCTACAGGCTCCCTAACCGTAACCACAATGTAGGACAAAGTATACAGCAAAAAAATATTGGGTGCTTGTGACAAAGGGATGGCAATAATCATGGGTGATTTAATCTACATATAAACTGGAAAAATTGGATTGTCAGTGGAAGCCTGGATAAGGATTTAGATAATGCTTTTGAGATAGTTTCTTAGAGCAGCACATTCTGGAACCAACCAGAGAGCAGGGTATATTAGACTTGGTATTCTGTGATGTGACATGAATAATTAATGACCTCAGAGTGAAGGCACCCCTAGGTAGCAGCGACCACAATATGATTGAATTTTTCATCCAGTTTGAAAGGGAGAAGAGTGGGTCTATAACTAGTATTTTAAACTTAAGGGCAACTATGTAGGTATAAAAGCTGATCTAGCTGAAGTGAACTGGAATACTAGGCTAGGGGATTGATCATTGGGGAAGCAGTGGCAGACATTTAAGAGGATATTTCAGAATACTCGGAATAAGTATGTTCCCACTCTAAAGAAAAATTCTAAGGGGAGGGCCCACCATCCATGGTTAACTAAAGAAGTTAAGGAAAGCATCAAACTTAAGGAAAAATCATATAAATGCGCGAAGATGAGTGGCAGGTCAAATGATTGGTCAGAGTATAAAAAACGGCAGAGTATAACTAGAAGATTAATCAGGAAAAAGAATTTAGAGTATGAGAGGAAGTTAGCTAGAAATGTAAAAATGATAGCAAGAGTTTCTGCAGGTATTTGAAAAGGAAAAAGAAACTTGGCGAAATTACAATCACTAGGGAAGCAGTACAGGGCAAACTAATGGAGCTGCAGGCTGATCAGTCTCTGGGTCCTGATGGACTTCATCCTACGGTCTTAAAAGAGGTGGCTAATGAGCTGCTGGGTGCATTTATTTTAATTTTCCAAAATTCACTAGAGTTAGGAAAGGTCTCAGACTAGAAATAATAAATATAACCCCTCTATTCAAGAAGGGAGGTAAGCAGAAAATAGGAAACTATAGGCTAGTTAGTTTGACATCTGTCGTGGGGAAAATGTTAGAGTCATCATTAAAGAGGCTAAAATTGGGCATTGGAAGTCAGTGTGTGAAAGGGAAATCATGGCCAGGATTTTACTTATGGCGGGCAGGCTGGACAGGAGAGGGTGTGGGTGGGCACGGAGCTGATCACCTCTAGCGATTGGCTCCATGCTGCCATTTTACACAGGCGGGCCAGTTAAAGCCTGCCCAGTGTGAATTGCAACTCCCGAGATCAGTAGGTAGGCGGTGGCGGGATGCCAATGACTGCCAGGCCCAATAGCAACCCAGTGACCTATTTAAAAATGGCGCAGACAGCCTTCCAAAGGCTGCCACCAATGTCACACAGGAGGGTTTCAGAGAGCATTCTTGGAAAGCAGGCCAGGTGGGAGGGCGGGTTGGTGGGGCAGTTGGCCCCGAGGTTTTTGGATGAGTGCCTCACTGCCCTCCTCGAGAAGGTAGCAGGACACCACGAGATCCTTGTGCCAGGGGAAGGAGGAGGGGGACCCCCTGCACACACCCCCCCCCCATAACAAAATGTGTCTGGAAAGAGGTGGCAGAAAGGGTCAGCTCCCACAATGTGGTGAGACGCACCTGGGCGCAGTGCTGCAAGTGGTTTAATGACCTCCTGTGATCAGGAAGGGTGAATACCGTGTTGGCTTGGGTCACTTAGCACGCTGGTTAAGGTTGCCACCACCCCCACCCCCCACCCAACTCAGAATTTTGTTTTTGCATTCATTCATTCACGGCATGCGGCCTTCGCTGGGTGGGCCAGCATTTACTGCCCATCACTAGTTGCCCCTGAGAGAGTGATGCTGAGCTGCCTTCTGTATCTGCTGCATGTGGTGCTGGAACACACACAGTAGCGCTTGGGGGCAAGCTCCAGGATTTTGACCTAGCCAGTGGTGGAGTGCCAAAACATTTCAAAGTCAGGATGCTGAGTGACTTGGAGGGGAACTTCCAGGTGGCACCCCAACCTGACCGTGGCCGGTTGACCTGGGCGCATGGCACTTCTCCAGCTCGAGTGCCTCCTGCTCATATCTGGTCATGATGAGAAGGTGCAGCCCTTGTCCTTCTAGGTGGTAGTGCTTATGGGTTTGGAAGCTTTTAGGGTATGAGTGGCAAATGTGAAGGAGGCAGCCTCTGGGCAAAGGGGTGAGCCCTGGCTGCTTGGAATGACTGTATAGCAGCTTGAGGGTCACTAATCGGATGAGCCCTGCGAGGTTTCACTCAGGTAGGGGTGGTAAGGCTGCAATGGTAATGCAGGTACAGGGTGGACAAATCAATGCTCCTCTCTCCTTTCAAGAGAAGGCCGCACACAATAATGCCAAGCGGCTGTGGACTAGCGGAGGGCAGCTGCACCTTCTCATCATTACCAGATATGAGCAGGAGGCACGCGAGCTGGAGAGGTGCCATGTGCCCAGGTCAACCGGCCACGGTGAGGTTGGGGTGCCACTGGGCGGTAAGAGTGCCGTGCACTGAGGTCACAATGTCTGTCATTGCAAACATTCCACCATTGACTGTATATTGATTTAGCATCCAACATGGGTTGCCCATTGATAATGGAAGGAGGAGCACATCCTGATCCGGGGGCCAGGCATGCAGATTAACAGTAACGACTTATACTAATTAAATGTCCTTGTTCTTCCTTTCAGCCTCACTGGAGCATGCCCAGACTCAGGAGGCAGAGGGACCACCACTGACCCGAGGGCCCAGAAGATATAAAAGCACCAGCGTCACACCCTCTCAAATAGGCAGGCACCAGCGCAGGTACCAGCACCTCGGTGGGGATAAGATCATTGGCTAGTATCTCGGTGCACAGTGGTGAGGGCACTTCATATTTGCTTGAGGTGCAGGCGGAGACAGAGAGTGCCCAGGGTGCCAGCAGTCAGAGGACTGCTGAGGACCAGCCAATGCTCAGTCGGTGGTTGATTGTGGGCCTCTGGATTCGTCCCTGAGGCAGCGGATGCTGTAATTCCAGCAGGGTGTGCGGGAGGATCTGGTGGAGATACATGAGGGAATGTGTACCATGGTCTCCATGATGGAGGAGGTCCATGCTGAGCATGAGCAATGCAATGACCTTCATGGCCGAGTGCAATGCCTCCTCCATGGAGAGAGTGGCGACTCTCATGGAGAGGCTGCTCCAGGAGAACAATCAGATCTTCCTGGGGATGCGCTCAGACCTCACAGCGGCATTGACCTCAGGTGGTCACTGTCAGCTTGAGAGATGGATTGGTCACCCAGTATCCCTGCTAGGTGCCCATCCATCAATGGTGAGCAGGGAGGTCCAAAGTGACCTCACGTTGGCGCACAAGCTGCCTGCTGTCTCTGCGGGCTCCTCTCAGGGCACTCCTGGATGATGGCAGCAGCTCCCCCGCCTCTCTGCCAGGGACCGTCGCATCTGATGAGGCTGTGATGACTTAGGAGGTGCCAGCTAAGCTACTGGCCGCTCCCTCCCAGTTGGGGCCAGCACAGGCTCCACTGGCCAGAGGATGCCTGCTGAGGTCATCAAGGCCAACAAGGCAGCAGAGTGAGCAGGCTGTCTCCAATGCCGGTGCCAGAGGGGGGAGCACCTAGACATAGCACCCGCAAACATAAATGTAAAGCACCTTAGGCTTATCACTGGTGGTTTTCTTTTGCCGCCTGTTTCAGTTGTTTTTAAGCAGGTGTGCTGTTCAACACCTTTTAATGGACTTTGATTTCTGTATGCAAGTTGGCAAACATTAAATGTTTTGGTTCTCAACAAGCCCCTGGGTGCTTCATTAGTTCTTCAGGTGAGGGGGAACCCATGATGTTATGAGTGACTTGTTTGTCATTGAGCTTTATTGACAAAGCACATAGGTAATGTTAGTATCCAGGCAAATGTTGCTCTCAGGTATCGAGTATGGAGCCTGCAGCCCTGGCATATGTTGGAGGTTCACCTTTGGTAGGTTAGCTGAAGATTCTTTGGATTAAAGCCTCCCGGGTGTCCCTGCCTCCCTGGAGGTTGCCTGGGCCTATTCCCTCATCGTCCTCCTGAGCGTGCTCATCCTTGGACTTACTACTGGACTCATTGTCTGCTGCCAGAGCAGCTGCATCAATATCTTCTTCCTCCACTGCGTTCCCCCCTCTTTCCAGCGCCAGATTGTGGAGAGTGCAGCATGCAACCACCATCAGTGACACACGATCTGAGGGGTATTGGAGTGCGCCCCTGAACGGTCCAGGCATCAGAAGCGCATCTTGAGAAGACTGATGTCCACCACAGCCCTTGTGGTGCCGTGGCTCCTATTGTACATCTGCTCAGCTTCTGTTCTTGGATGACGGAGAAGCGTCATGAGCCATCTTTTGAGGGGATAGCCCTTGTCACCCAGCAGCCATCCATCCAGACAGGCTGCAGCATTGAAGAGCCTTGGCACTTGGGAGTGTCTGAGTATGTAAGTGTCATGGGAGCTGCCAGGGTACCTTGCACAGACTTGCAGAATCTGCATCCTATGGTCACACACTATCTGCATGTCCATGGAGTGGAAGCCCTTCCTGTTGATGAAGGCTGACCCACTGGCACCTTGATGGCCACACGTGTGCAATCGATTGCACCCTGGATGCGGGGGAAGACAGCAATGGCCGCGAAGCCTCTGGGTCGCTCTGCTGGCTGGCCTCGTCTGCGCAGTACTGAATGAAAGTCAATGCATGCCTGCACAGAGCATCTGTCATCAGCTTGACTCAAGTGTGGACAGCTGACTCGGAGATTCCACAAAGATCACCTACCAACCCCTGGAAAGAGCCGGAGGCATAGAGGTTGAGGGCAGCTGTGACCTTCAGCACCACCGGCATGGGCTGTCCACCCACATAGTTGGAGCTGATCTCAGGGCCAATCCTCTGACAAATGGAGGTCACTGTCTCCCGTGAGACACGGAGCCTCCTTCAGCATTGCACCTCGGACATAATGAGGTAGCTGCATCGCTGCCTGAAAACCTTGGCAGCAGGACAGTGGCATCTTCCGTGGCCCCCTCTGTCTTGGACTTCCTGTTGGCCCTGAGCCCCTTGTGCCTGCATCGTCCTCCCACAGGTGGCTCCCCTGGAGGCTGAATGTGGACTCCTGGCCTTATCCCCTTCTGGCCCTCTCTTCCACCTCAGAGGAGGTGCCTCCAGCGGAGCCCAGAATCCCCATTCCCAGGGGAAGGGAAGGCTGTCTGATACCTGCAAGGCCCAAGTGTAATGATTCCTTCAGAGTCCTCAACTGAAGTCTGTTCTTTCTGTCAAAGCAGCTCTGAAGAGAATTGAAGCTGTCCTGTTTACACAAGCAAGTTGCAGTAAGTTTAAAAACTAAAGTACTAACAACTCGCATTAGCAAGCCCACTCACCCCCTTTTCCTGCCCATGGATGAGGTTTTGAAAAATGTGGCCTACCTGCCTGCCCGTTCCGCCCGTGCGACGCCCTGAAAATTGCACGGGCTGTGCAAAATTGGATCAATTGCTACCTCAAGGGCCTTAACTGGCCTGTTAATTAATCGTGGGCACGCCTCAGAACTCATAGCGCCTGCCCTCCGAAATATTGCGATGATGCGCGGTGACGTCGGAACACACGCCCAACATCATCGTGTGTCATTTTACACGTCGGCGTGTCGGGCTCACCTCCACACGCTGACGGAAAAATTCTGCCCCATGTTTATGACGTCTTTGAAGGAGTCACATCGATGTGGATAAGGGAGAGCCTGAAGACACACTGTACTATGATTTCCAGAAGGCATTTGATAAGGTGCCACATCAAAGGTTATTGTGGAAAATAAAAGCACATGATGTCGGGGTTAACATATTAGCATAGATAGAAGATTGGCTGGGTGGAAGAAAACAGAGAGTATGCATAAATGGATCTTTGCCTGAATGGTAAGATGGGACATGTGGAGTCCCGCAAGGCTATGCTGGGGCCTCAACTTTTTACAATTTACATCAATGACTTAGATGAGGGGAGCGAAGGCATGGAGCTAAATTTGCAGACAACACAAAGATGGGTAGGAAAGTATGTTGTGTAAGGAGATTGTGGATGGATATGGATCGATTGAGTGACTGGGCAAAAATCTGGCAGGTGGAGCATAATGTGGGAAAAAGTGAAGTTGTTCACTTCAGCAAGGAGAATGAAAAAGCAGAGTATTACTTTAATGGAGAATGGTTGCAGAATTCTGAAGTGCAGTGGGATCTAGGTGTTCTAGTGCATGAGTCACAAGAAGTTAGTATGCAGGTACAGCATGTAATTAAAAAGGCTAATAGAATGTTAGTCTTTATTATAAGAGGAATTCAACATAAAAGGATGTTATGCTTCAGTTTTCCAGGGCATTGGTGAGACAACATCTCAAATACTGTGTGCAGTTTTGGTCTCCTTACTTAAAGAAGGATGTAAATGCATTTGGAGGCAATTCAGAGGAGGTTTACTAGATTGATACCTGGAATGAGGGGGTTGTCTTATGAGGAAAGGTTGGACAGATTGGGTTTGTTTCCACTGGAGTTTAGAAGAGTGAGGAATAATTTGATTGAAGTATACAAGATCCTGACAGTATTGACAAGGTGAATGTTGAAAGGATATTTTCTCTTGTGGGTGATTCCAGAACTAGGGGGCAGTGTTTTAAAATTAGGGGTTGATCGTATAGGACATAAATAAGGAGAATTTTTTTCCCTCAGAGGGTTGTGCAACTTTGGAACTCTCTGCCTCTGAAGGCAGTGGAGACGGGGTCATTGAATATTTTTAATGCGGTGGTAGATAGATTCTTGTTAGGCAAGGGAATCAAAGGTTATTGGGGTTAGATGGGAATGTGAAATTCGAAACACAAACAGATCAGCTATGATCTTATTGAATGGCGGAGCAGGCTCAAGGGACTGAATGGCTTATGTCTGCTCCTTTTTCATATGTTTGTATGTATATTCGTATGTCCATGCTGACAGTGATGCAATTTGGGCATCTGCCAGCCCATGCAGGCCACACAGTCATGGAGTTGTGGGTGCAAAGTCAGCCTGAGGAGAAGGAGATTTTAAGTTCATTCAATTCCTTTTCTAAAGATGTTGATTTCAATAATAACATCGTGCCTACCCGTCTTCAGGGATCTAGGCCGCACACCAATCTCAGTGTATTGTCCGGCTTTGATAGTGATCCTCTCTAGGTTGAGACTGAGAAAAACACTTTGGGCTGATAGCTAGAGGAGAAAGCTGTGAATGGCCTGGTGGGAGGAGTGCCCCCTGCAAACACAAAGGGGAATCCTTCATATAGAGAAACTTAAGGGGCAGAATTTTACGGCCCCATTTGGGTGGGGACAGGGCCGTAAAATGCAGCAAGACATTCTAAACCTCATTGGCTTCAGCGAGAATGTAAAATCCAGCTGCTGTAAAATTTCACCCAAGGTTTCTCTTGCGATCATTCACAAGTCCACAGGATACAATTTTCCTGATATCTTTCTTGTATTCCATTTCCTCAGGCCCTGATTTAGAACCAAGACTGGCCTACCATTCCTCCAAATTGCTTAGGCATCTCCTAGAATGGGGCATGAATGAAGCAGCAGTGTACAGAAGACCTTTGTGCTTTAAATTTCCTGCTGTAGCAGCCCCCCTGCCCACCATCGCCATCACATTTTGATATCACCGGTTGCTGCTGAAGAGAAGCCTGCAACTCAGACACACCAACGCCCATTGCCACAGCAAGTAGACGCTATCTGGTGTGCCAGTAACAACTGGGAGTTATGGGATGTGGTGGTAGCGGGGCGGGGGTTCCGGTGGGTGGGAGCTGGCAGAATCATGAACCAGGCATACAAAAGACAAACTGGGCATTAGTTTCCAGTGATGGGTGAGTGGGAGACCAGAGAACTGGGCCAGCAGATGAGGAAGAAAAGGAAACTGGGGAATGGGGGAATGCAGGAGATTTATGAATGGGGTTTTGGGGGAGAGAAAAAGACTGGGGCAGAGGGGGTAGGAGCTGGTGTGATAGAAGTGAGATTGGGGATTTGAAGGGAGAGATGGAGACTGGGGAATGGGGTTCAGTGGGAATGAGGTTGGGAGGGAGGGGAGAAGACTGAAGATTGTGGAATTGGACCAACAATTGCTGCAGAGCCAGGAGAAGAGCAGCAGCAGCAATGTGGTGATTCAGAGCGGCACCGAGGGGGAAGCAGTTAGTAAAGGGTTGTGGTTTACAGTAGTTTTCTTACTGTGGTTCAGCAATGAAATCGTGTTGATTCCACTGATGGGTGAAGGGGAATCAAGGAGATGGAAAATGAGAGGAGATGTATAACAGGTGTCAATGCAATACCAACTGTTCTACACAATTGCCAAAAATTCAAATTACTTTGTTTTTTTTGATAGATCACCATCATTTGTTACCTTCTTAATAAAGTGTAGAATTTACAAACTTGTGCTGTTGTGCAGAGCTTTGTGCAATAACAGCAAATTTTGAGCATCCAGGAGCTGCCCTGCACAAATTTTCATCCATTTGTAAAGCCTGCCCTCATATCTGCCAAACTCTACTCCCTCCAGAAACACATGCCTGCATCTTTAAACCAAGGAGCAAGAAAGCTTTGTTAACCCTTTATAAATCAGCTGGTGTTCTGTGAACAATTCTGGGCACCTCATTTTAGGAAGGACATCAAGGCCTTGGAGAGGGTGCAGAAAAGATTTGCCAGAATGGCACTGGGAAACTGGGATTATTTTCCTTAGAGCAGTGAAAATTAAGGGACATTTAATACAAGTGTTTAAACTCATAAAGGGTTTTTAGAATGAATGAGCAGAAACTGTTTCACTGGCAGGAGGATTGATAACCAGGGTCACAGATAAAACATAATTGGCAAAAAAAAATAAGAGGTGTGGATTTTTTTTTTTACACACCAAGCGGTATGATGTTGAATGCACTGCCTGAAAGGGTCGGTGAAGCAGATTCAACAGCAACTTTCAAAATGGAGTTGATCTTGAAAAAGAGAGGTTTGCAAGGTTATGGAGAAAGAGCAAGGAAATGGGACTAATTGGATAGCCTTTTCAAAGAGCCAGCACTTATCAGCCATGATTGAATGGCGGAGCAGACTCGATGGGCCGCATAGCCTAATTTCCGCTCCTATGTCTTATGGTCTTATTGTCTTATGGCATGATGGGCTGAACAACCTCTATCTGTACCAAAATATTCTATGATTCCATGAAACCCTTTTATATTGTCTGCTCCAATGGAGCTCTGGTAATTTACTCAACAGGTTCATTACCATTTGGGTAAAAGTTTTTGACCGTCTTCTTAAGTTTAAAATGTTTAAACTTTCTTTTCCATGATACTTGAACCCATAACTGAAAGTTTGTCTGGATCAACATTGTGAATTCACTTAATAAGAAGCTTGCACACTTCCATTATTTTGAGAGAGCATAATCAAGGTGATCTATCCAGAACGCCCCAAAATGCAATCAACTTTACAGGCAAAAAATTGGATAAATCAGCATTTTTGTTTATTGAGCAAAAATCGAAAATCTGAGGCCATTTCCTACCTGCACCTTCAATGCAACCACTCCTTCAACTCAAATTGTTTTCTGCTTGAGATTCCAGTTAAATGACTGCTGTTTGTCCAAATTACATACTTTGCCAGGTTTATAGCCCTGAATGTTATTTTAATTGTGTTCAACTGCAGCAAGCACATGCAATAACTGGTTCCATTTTTGGGAAAAATATTTCAGTAACAATTAAAAGCACGCAAGGAATTGTGCAATGAAACATTCTTGCTGATATTTTGTATTTGTGAATTCCTGACACTGGACTAACATTGTGAGACAGACATAGAATTGGCCAACCAGTGTACAATTAATGAAAGAACAGGAGACAGAAGCAGGACTGCTTGGATTCCTTTCCTGTTTATGTAGGAGATCAAACACAATATATATTAACAGTTTTTATTTAACAATCCCAATCTCCAATCATTTTACTTTTTTAAAAGTCTGTTTTAATGCTCTGCCCAAGGTCTTCTCCCAGCTAATGGCTGGTCACAAATTATATCTAAATGTGCAATGTACACAGTGAAGTGTACACTGGCTGATCTGTGAAGATAAAATGGTGAGAAATTGTGGGGAAAGAATGGCTGATTCAATATCCAATGTTATTAAATAAAATCACATTCATTGCCCCAAACCTTGGGGTCAAATTTCCGTGAAGGTTATTCTTATACTCCAGCTTAACTTAGGTGTGATATCGGCAGAAAGTCCAGAGGAGCAGCATTTGTGAAGTTAGATAGGAAAATTGGGAAGACCACCCCCCAATCCAGCAAGAGTACTCGACCCACCTTTTAGTTAAAACTACACGGCTCCTTGCAGCATCATCTGTAGCATCAATGCACAGTGGGAAAGTGGCTCATTTTCCCCATTCCACCCCTAGTTGCAAAGTTGCAGGTTAGGAGCTCAGGACAGACCCGCAGAATGGAAAGGAAAATCAGAAGAGGGATGAGAGGCAATCATTGCTGTCCTCACAAGCTTCCTGACTAACTCAGAGCAGCACAAGGAACAGGTTAGCCCTCATTGCTTCGGATATTTGATAAAGTGGAGCTTGATGGTGGGAAGAAACATTAAATTGATCTTGGGCAGGAACACAAAGCGGGCAGTGGTGAGATGGCAGCCCGTTTCCTAGTCTGCCTGATTGATCCGTCAGCTGAGAAGATAAAACGTAATGTAAAGAGAACAGTCAATTCACTACTTCTTATTTTGTGTTACAGCCTGGGCACATAAAATAGTAAAACTCACACATCTGACATCTTTAGCAGTGCTCAAAATTTGTGAAAAGTTTTGGGGGAGAGGCCAGTGGGAAATGCCCAGCTGCTCCTGAAATCAAGCTCTTAAAATTCTTCTGAAAAGAGAATAAGTTAAATCAGTTCCTGTTTCTAAGCTTCATCCCAGCCTTTCCTGCACAAATAGCCTAAGTCAAAATGGAGAGCCAGCAACTTGAGGAAATTACGGGGAAGTTAGTGGTTTGAAGCACAACTTCCCCATTAAACAATCCTAAACACTCTCAGGACATTGGTACTTTCATGAAGGCCCCTAAATATCACAGAACACAGTGGTAAATACCACCATAACTACCCAGGATGAGGTCAGCATGCGCACAGGAACCAGATGGTGTGACTATAAATATACATTTTAAAAGGAGTGTGCGCAAGGGCAAATTCATGGAAGCCTGATCTAAATCAGTGCAAAATTGTTTGGTTTGTAGCACAAGTTGGGACCTAGTTGAATTACTTTTCTCTCATTTAGTTCCTGCTATGTAAAAGTTGAGCCAGACTACATAAAGGCAAAGAGAGAGCATATTGGCAGTGTGCAATTTATTATTAACTCATGGCAAGTGATCCTAATTAAACTTAAAATTAAGTGTGCTACTCCTACAACAATGTGCACCGTATGTAAATTATTGTACTTGAACCTCTCAAGTACATAGCAGCCAAGAAATTCACTCCTACGTATCCATTAAAGAAAGAAAAACTTGCATTGCTTTAGGATGGCCCAAAGTGCTTCATAGTCAATTAAGTACTTTTGAAGTTAGTCACGACTATAATGACACAGTTTTAAATGTGGACCATCTGAACCCCTTGATAAATACCAATTCATTATAATAGTCCATGATAATTCACTGGCACTCCCCAAATATCCTCCTGGGCATAAAAGCAAAATACCGTGGATGCTGGAAATCTGAAATAGGGCGAGATTTTCAAATCCCAGCCACTGGTGGGATTTTCTGGTCCCACTGAAGTCAATGGGCTTTTGGCTAGTTTGCTGCATCTGCATCAAGGGAATTCGCTATGGCCAGGCTGGAAAATCCCGACCCGAAAATGCTGGAAACACTCAGCAGGTCTGGTAGCATCTGTAGAGAGAGAGACAGAGTCAATGTTTCAAGTCAACTATGACTCTTCTTCAGAAGTTCTGTTTCTCTCTTCATAGCTACAACCAGAACTACAGAGTATTTCCAGCAATTTCTGTTTTTATTATCTTTCTGGACACTTACTTCATTAAACATTCCTATTTCTTTCTCATTTTCCATCTAATCTTTGCCCAATTGTCATTTTTGTGTCCAGTTGCAGTGACTTCGTTTTTCTCTCAGCTATTCATGATTTACTTTCTCTCTACCCACAATGTCCCTGTGAAGTATTTTAAAGAATTTTCCTGTCCTGCCATTAAATCATTGGGTTTATGGGTTTCCAGGCTACGTACTTGGCTTCCTATCTTAAAACAATGGAGTTATGATAACTAATTACCAACCTTCCGAAAGCTCTTCTAAATTTAGCAAGTTTTAAAAAAAGGTTAAAGATTGACTCGTTTTATTCTCTATCTACTTTTGAAACTCAAGGTTGCATTGTAGGACTCTCAATAGGAGAGTGTGGGAATATTTCCAGTAACAAACTGAATATTAATCTTTAAGTCCACACATGATACATTGATTTGAATTTTAAGGAGGAAATAATGTATATCCTATATCTTTCAAAGCAAATTCAGAACAGATTAGAGGGCAATGGAGCTCAATAATGGTCAAGGAAGAAAATAACAAGTAGTATTAACAAGCAGTAGGCTTTTAATAATACAGGAACCTGGTAGGCAGGAAGATTGGTAATGTAAGAGCAACCAAAAATAGATTTAAAAATAATTATAGAGCGCTCAGGAAAAATTTAAGACTGTTGAAAACATCTCCACTAATGAGGGTTTACCAACTATATATATATATATATATATAGATATGTGTGTGTATATATATATATATATATATATATATATAAAACCATTCCACAAAGGATGAAGGAAAACAGCCCATTTGGAAATTGTGGCAGGAAGGTGGAATTCATAGCAAAGAAATAGAATAGTAATTAAATGACTGCCTTCTGTCTTTACTGGAATCCATGAGGGGCTCAAAATTATGCAAAAAACAGTGGATTTATGGTTTTATATAAAAAGATGACGAGGGCAAATTTAGTCTTAATTGGTAGTATAACACAGGCTGCTGATTCGTTATCGCCCATTTTATGCTACCGGCCAAACTGAATTTCATCCCACGATATTTAAAATAGGAAACGAGGCAAGAAGCAAACACTTCTCTAGAAACAAATTATAGTGTTTCCAAAGGAAAAGAGAGTCCATGAACATGTTTTACAAAGGCAGCTGGTAACTTCTACATCCAACAGTTTTCTGCACATTCATTCTGCCGCTGTCTCTATTTTACTCCTCATCCTGAACACTGCTGAGCAGGAATGAAAACTCGTTCTGCTCTGCTGACCACTGAGGCTGATGAAGTCGCAAAGCTTCATTACTGCACACCTTAATCCAACTTTGCTGCAGCCAACACATCACTCAAGCCAGTGATAAAAAGTGGCTGAACCCGCAAGACGACAGTTCGTTTGCTGATTAGACATTTTTTTTGCACCACAACCGGCTTCTATCTGAATCTCTGCAGGTTTAGACCCACGCTTCATTTAGCTTATCAAAGGCAGTGCATTGGAGCCTTATTGTTCCCCATCCAGCCCCACTCCAGCAAAGAGTTAGGATACAGCAAGTGCTCTTATCTAGATGACCAGCTCCTCACTCTACACCTTATTTGGCATTGATATTATTCTTAAATATAGTTGCTCGGGCTAATTCTATGATTTGTCAAGCACACTGCAGTGAACACGGCTCCCATATATATAATGTTATCAATGAAAATTGGAGTATTCCTCAGCCTTTGGCTCAGGTACACTTTTCCCCCAAACTGAATCTATTTTCAGTGTGAGAAATTTTCATCAGTATCCTAAGCAGTAATGAGTTAGCAGCTAAATCATCTCAAATATTTTTCTTTTTGTTTGTATATTTTAGTTTCAATCAAGTGAAGAATATTGCAATGCTGGTGAGTGAAAGATTATTTGCACTTCTTTTCCTCCCAGTATCAGTATCAAACATGCCCAGAGCAGCCTTGATGTAACAACAAAAATAACAACTTGCATATATGTAGAGCTTTTAATGTAAAATTCTTCTCTATCTATTCTCTTCCATTGCCTAGAAACAAATGGGGCAGACATGTTTACATGTTTAAAGTGCATGTTTACATAGCTTATTTTTTCCTGGAACAGTTTGTTAGCCTGAAGCCAGAGGCCATAGCTTGAGAGCCATCACTCTGCGTCAAGCATGACCAGGTTATTCTCCCATCCTTATGAGTGGGCGTATTAGCTGTATTGGGAGGATTTGCAGGTTGCTAATCAACCTGTTTGGCCATGTTATGAATGCATTTCTGTGGCCAGTGAATCCTGAAGTGGGAGTGAAACCTGGAGCTTCCAGCTCAAAGACAGAGACGCTATCTGGTGTGCCACAAGACCTCCCTCTCCAAGGTACTTCACAGGAGCATGATCAATCAAAATATGACATTGAGCCAAAATAAAAGCAGAATACTGCTGATGCTGGAAATCTGAACCACAAACAGAAAATGCTGTAAAAACTCAGCAGGTCTAACAATATCTGTGGAGAGAGAAACGGAGTTAAAATTTTGAGTCTGTATGGCTCTGAAGAAGGGTCATACAGACTCAAAATGTTAACTCTGTTTCTCTCTCCACAGATGTTGCCAGATCTGCTGAGTTTTTACAGCATTTTCTGTTTTTATGACATTGAGCCACTTAGTGACATTGGGACAGATGACTAAAAGCTTGGTGAGAAGTAGGTTTTAAGGAATGTCTTAAAGGACGAGAGAGAGAGAGAGAGAGAGAGGTAGAGAGGTACATAGGCTTGGGGAGGTCTTGGGCAGCGGAAGGCACAGTCACCAGTGGTGGGGAGATGAAAAATCAGGGACGTTGAAGAAGCCAGAATCGAGGAGATCTTGGAGCATTGTAATGCTGGTTTGAATTACTAGTGGGTGTTTTGAGGAAAGAAAGCCAAACCTGGCTGGTTGTGCTTAACATTACACTCGAGATGTAAAGATGTCATGAGGGTCATTTGGACAGTATTCAGTAACTAGGACACATGCAGATTCAACAGATTGCCTGTTATTGGCATGGAACATTCTGTAGACTTGTGCACAATATAGTATAGGGCAGCAGCCCTATGAAATTTGTTGAAAGTGATGATGGAGTTTCCAAGCACTTTCGACTTAATGGTTGCATATAGAAAGTTGTCTGCATCCCTTGTTGAAAAATGGTGTGCCAAAGAGATGAGCAGTGTCCCTTGGCACCTACACACCAAACAGGGAGCGCAAGTTGGATTACCATGTTATGATGTGGGTTAGGAGAATGTATCACCAAGTTATAGTGTGGCTTAGGATGTTGTATCACTATGTTATAGTGTGAGTTAGGATAGAATATAACTGCTATAGTGTGAGTTAGAACAAAGTATTGTCATGTTACGGTGTGTGTTAGGACAGAGTATCACCACGCTATGGTGTGGGTTAGGACAAAGTATTGCCATTCTATAGTGTGGGTGAGGAAAGAGTATCACCATGTCATAGTGTAGGTGAGGACAGAGTTCCACCATGTTATAGTGTGGGTTAGGACAGAGTATTGTCATTCTATGGTGTGTTAGGACAGACTATCACCATGCTATAGTGTGGGTTAGGGCAGAGTATTGTCGTTCTATAGTGTGGGTTAGGACAGAGTATTGTCATTCTATGGTGTGTTAGGACAGAGTATCACCATGCTATAGTGTGGGTTAGGGCAGAGTATTGTCGTTCTATAGTGTGGGTTAGGACAGAGTATTGTCATGTTACAGTGTGAGTGAGGACAGAGTACCACCATTCTATAGTGTGTGTTAGGACAGAATATCACCATGTTATAGTGTAGGGTAGGACAGAGTAGCACCAGGTTATAGTGTGGGTTAGGACAGAGTATCACCATGTTATAGTGTGGGTTAGGATAGAGTATCACCACGCTATGGCGTGGGTTAGTAAGCCTTCATAACATTCTTCAAAGTAACCATTTTTTTAAAATTGTGAAATATAGAAGTTGAATGAACAACTCCTTCCTATGGAATGCTTCATAGTTAGGAATGTTATTTTCAGATGAGATATTAAATCAAGGTCTTTCCTAACTGCTCAAATAAGCATAAATTATCCTATTCTAGTTCCAGCTATTTCCACTTCTCACATTGTCTAAGATAAAAGCAAAATACTGCGGATGCTGGAAATCTGAAATAAAAACAGAAAATGGTGGAAAAACTCAGCAGGTCTGGCAGTATCTGTGGAGAAAGGAACAGAGTTAATGTTTCTGGAAACTTAGAAATAAAGAGAAGCTTTAACTCTGAAGAAGTCATATGGACGCGAAATGTTAACTCTGTTTATCTCTCTGCAGATGCTGCCAGACCTGCTAAGTTTTTCCACCATTTTCTGTTTTTATCCCAAGCTGTCTGGCTATTCTTCAAGTATGAGTCTGGGGAGTGAAGGTCAGTAAGCTATTTGATCACTGGAGGTGCTGTGAGGCGAAGGGGCATCATAGGCCAGCCTGATTCTCTTCTCACCTGTCCTTTAGACACATGCAGCTCCAGCAGGAAGGCTTTCTTGATTTCTCCTCACGTGGCTGGCAGTGCTCAGGCAACTTGTTCATTTGCTGCCCTTACTGAGTTGGACTACCTCAACACCTGCCAAGGATTGAAGCTGGGAAGGAATGGCAGGGGTTTGAAACAGAAAAACTGCACCATATTTTGTCAAAGCCCAAATTTTGGACTAAATATTCTTTTTGAACTGCACATTATAATTCTACTCCGAGAGATGTGACAGACCTTTAAAAGCGACATTAGAGAGCACAGCTCTGATAAGAAAATGAACAGTTTCCCTAGCTCTGGAACACTACAAGTTTTCTAAACAAAGGTTTCATTGAAAATTCCTGTCAAAGTCACTGACACACCCGCATACAACTGTCAATCAGTCCATGCCATTGTGCTACCATCTTGGCCAACAAAATGCCTTTTGTTTTCCTGTAAGAATAGTCACTCTTCAAACTGGGGTCTGTCCCATTTTTATTCTGATGCCCCACTATCAACATGTAAATCAGATTCCGTCCCAGCAACTGTGGGATTAACAGGAAAAATCTTTTATTCCGCCCTTTTAGTGTGAAGTGGATGCAGACACCCACGTGCGTTTCAACATTCATTTAACATTTAAGTGTGAGAAGGGACAATGAATGCTGATATGTACCCTGCCCAGTCACAATACCACACTGCCTCTACTGTCACCCTGCCCCATCCTGACTCTCAATGTTAGCAAACAGTTGCACTCATCCAGCTCAAACCCAGCACCTCACTGCCGATGTACAGCCACATGCACCTCGCCAATTCCCCATCCTTGTATATAGTCATATGCACTTTGCCCATTCCTGACTCCACATTGCCAGTGTCCAATCACATGAACCTCTACCAATGCAACTTCTCAGTGCTGTAAACAGTCTCATGTACCTAACCCAATCCTGACTCGCTGCTAGTGTACAGTTACATGTATCTAACCCAATCAAGATTCTTCACAATCACATGTACTTGGACCAATCTTGACTCCACACTGTCAGTGTCCAATGACATGTACACTACCCAGCTTTTTCTTCATTCTTTCATGGAATGTGGGTGCTGCTGGCTGGGCCAGCATTTATTGCCCATCTCTAATTGCCCTTGAGAAGATAGTGGTGAGATGCCTTCTAGATCAGCTGCAGTTGATGTGGTGTAAGTACACCCACAATGTTATTGGGAAGGGAGTTCCAGGATTTTGACCCAGTGACAGTGAAGGAATGGCAAAATAATTCCAAGTCAGGATGGTAAGTGACTTGGAGGGGAACTTGCAGATGGTGATGTTCCCATGCATCTGCTGCCCTTGTCATTCTTGGTGGTAGAGGTCATGGGTTTGGAAAGTGCTGTCGAAGGAGCCTTGGTGAGTTGCTGCAATGCATCTTGTAGATGGTACACACTGCTGCTACTGTGTGTCGATGATGGAGGGAGTGAATGTTGATGATGGTGGAATGGGTGCCAATCAGTGAGCTGCTTTGTTCTGGATGGTGTTAGCTTTTTGATTGTTGTTGGTGCTACACTCATCCAGTCAAGTGTAGAGTATTCCAAAACACTCCTGACTTGAACCAGATAGTGGACAGACTTTGAGGATCAGGAGGTGAGTTACTCGCTGCAGAGTTCCCAACCTCGGACCTGCTCTTTTAGCCACAATTTTTATATAGCTGGTCCAATTCAGTTTCTGCTCAGTGGTAACCCCCCAGATATTGATAGCAAATTTCTGTAAACAGTCACACGTACCTGACCCAATCCCAATTCCTCACTGCCAGTGTATGGTTGCATGTACTTTACCCAATCCCAGTTCCTCACTGACAGTATGGTTACGTAGCCTGCCTAATTTCAGTTCCTCAATAGCAGTGTACAGTCACATGTACCCTGCCCAGTCCCCACTTCACATGACAAGTGCACAGTCACATGTATCTTGACCAATCTTAACGTCTTATTGCCAGTATATAGTCATATGTACCCTGACCATTCCCCACTCGTCAATGAGTGTGTACTGCCATATATACCCTGCCCAGCCCCCACTCCTCACTGCCTGTGTACTGTCACATGTACCCTGGCTGTTGTAATATGTGTTCTTTAGCCATCTCCATGATGAGATCTTGAGACTTGTATGTTTAAACATGAACCATTTATTGGTAGTCTTTAACTATTTATAGATCCCAGGTTATTGTCATGCATGGTGCTGCTCCGTGCAGGTGGACTGCTTCCGGGGTGTTCTGTCTATCCTGTTCTCTCAGTCTGTTACCATGTGACTCTATAGAGCATACCGTGGGCTCCAGTTCCACATTAACCTTTGCTCTACCAAGCACTTTATATTACAATGGCACGCAGGCAAATACAACATCATACAACACTGACCAGTCCCTACTCCCCAGTGCGTGTGTACTGCCACATGTACCCCGACCAGTTCTCATCGTGTGTGTACTGTCACATGTACTCGGACCACTCCTCACTGTATGTACTGTTACATGGATACTGACCAGTCCCACTCCTCACTGTGTATACTGTCATATGTACCCTAACCGCTCCTCATAGCCAGTGTACTCTCACATGTACTCTGACCAGTCCCCACTCCTCACTGTGTATGTATTATCATATGTACCCTGACCACTCCTCACAGCCAGTGTACTGTCACATATACATTGTCAATCCCAAATCATCACTGCTTGTACATACTGACATGCAATCTGCCCAATCCTGAATTCTCACTGGTGGTGACAGGTACTCTGCGCAACTGTAGTCTGCATACATTAGCATGTAGTCTACGCAATCCCATCTCCTTTTGGCCGGTCCCAGCCACTCTGCCCAATCCTAGTTTCTCACTGCTTGTGTACAGTCACATGTACCCTGCCCAATTTCAACTCCTCACAGCCAGCGTGGTCACATGTACCCTTCACATTTCCTACTCCTCACTGCCACTGCACATTCGCATGTACCCTAGCCAATCAAGACTCCTCGTTACCAGCATAAGTCAAATGCACCCTGCCAAACCTGGCTCCGTGTTTCCAGCGTATAGTACAATTCCTCAATACCAGCATACAGTCATATGCATCCTGCCAATCCCAACTCGCCAGCAGCAGTGTAAAGTCACATGTATCCTGCCAAATCCAGCCTCTTCACTGCTGTTGCACAGTCACATGTACCCTGCTAAATTCTGATGCCAGTGTATAGAATTTTGCAGTCCACCCAGTCCTAAATCTTTGTTGCAGGTTTTTGGTTCCCATTGTCTGAGTAGGCCTAATTCTAGAGCCTGTACCTTTAAAGTGGCTTTTGCAGATTTGTTGCCCCTCTAACTCCAGAAAGAACACACAATTTACAAAAGCAGATAGACAAAGTGTTTAAAGACCTTTGAAGGTTATATCCTACTGGGCACATCAACCCTGCATTACACACACAAGCAAAATGTTAATAACTGTCGTCACAAGCCCAGGACAAGAAGCCAGGAATATTTTGCTTGAAGCATTTCAATAATCGCTTGTGCTAATCAGCAAACATAATAGTTGTAGGCCGCAGTATGAAATGATTTACATCCCCAACAATCTGACGTTTATACTCATAGCCTGAATACGCTAACACAATGCGAGCAGCCGCCAAATCACCCACGTTCTGCTTTAGTGCACACAATACTAAATTAGGATTTACGTTTTGAACAAAGTTTTATGCGTTTAATCTAAAATATGTTATTATGAGGAACACAGGAGGCGATTCAAGCCTGGATTAATTTACAATGGTGCTAAGCATGTTGACTAACAAAGGGTCACTTGTGTAGCTTAAAGCAGTTCATACAATCCCCTTTCAGCAGGCTCATTATCTTTACAAATTGCCTTAAGTACTTAACAGCCCTAGTTGTGCAGCTATTACATACAGTAAGATCACTTCTTAGAAGAAAATCTTTTTGAGATACAATTCAATTCTTATTACCACCCCGCCCCTCCATCGCCAACCCCTCCCCAAACTGCATCCCCTTGCTTTCCTGAAGGTGGTGATTTGGACTGCCGTAGGGTTTCATGGGCACCAGTTGCTCTTTCTAATTTTGCCCAAAGTGGCCGGATTCCACGTGCAAGTCTGGATTGATTTTGCCTTTGAGGTGCATCAGAGCCACCTCAGATTTTGCTCTCACCTATGCGCACACTTTGCAGTAGTGGTCACTAATACTAATCAGGAGAAGAATGCTTGATGCATATTTTTTTAACCCGCCCTAGCCAAGAGGATACTGGCGGTTGCAGTGCCCTGGAAGCTGTTTTAGCCCAGGTCTCAACACAGACCAGGGATTAAACCTGGACCTGGAGCCAACATTCCTGCTGAGCTGCACATGTGCATGGCCATGCAGCCGCCTGGAGAGGGCTACACAGGTCTTATTCTGTTTTAAGTATTGCTCAGGCACAGCTATGCATATAGGTTTGAAGGGACCATGCATTGAAAAAAAATGGCTGTGTACAACCACAGAAATTTAAAGGGAACCTTGCCCAAAGCCTGGCATTTTAATAAAAGAGAAATAAATGCCATTATTACGCTATGGTATGTAACTTAATATGGATATTCCTACAGCATTATGCAAAATGAGGAATTTGTGTGGCAGAGGTATGGAAATTGGTCACAACTCTTGGGGATTGGGATGGGGAGGGGCGACATGGTACATTCTGCATATTTTGACAAAGCCAGTGACAGCTTAATCTGAACAGCTGCTTTGGTTCCTCTCTGTTCCAGCCCCAGCATCACCCCCACATGCAGCAAACCCAATCTCTGCGTAACCACCTCTTCACAAGTACATATTGCCACGGCAAAAAAAAAGCAATCCCACAGGAAATGAATCCTTTAGTCTTCCTTATACTTGGTGGGTTTTTTACCTGCATTGACAAAATATTAGCCTACATGGGTATCAATCAGGGAATCTTTAACAAATGGAAAAAAAAACCCTTAATCCTTCCTTTTAAAAATCTTCTTTAGATACCATGTGTGAGGTGCACAAATTATATAACTTATCCATACAAAGTTTGTTTCTGATGTGCCAGCGTATCCAGTACATTTATAATGTGGATTTTCTGCAATAGTATATGTTGGTTCAAGACTAATTACTAAAATGCACACATGCCTCTTGCAGGATTAGAGCTCAGACACATTAACACACCCTCTACCATCTTATTAACTCTTGTTCTCAGCCTTTCTTGTTTAAAACAAATTTCTTGTTTAAAAGTTCTGTAGTCAACATCCAGGAAAAAGAAATAATTGTTTCTTTCTTTTTAACACATGAACCAATAGCCCATCTGAAAGTAAAGGCAAATGTAAGGTGATTCAGGGGATGGTGGGGGATGTGGGGAGGGGAGGAGGAGTGTTGAGGGGAGAGGGGATTGATTTCTTTTTCGTTTTCTTTGGCTTCAGAGTCAACAGAGTAGGGTCAGAGGTCACTGGTCAAATAAAAAAGGACATAAAGGCAGTGGGTGGGGAAAGAAATCCTCTAGAGTTGGCGGCAAGCTTTTCACACACACCAAGTAATTAGCAAGTCTATGTGTCACTAGCCAACAATCAATGGGGGGGTGGGGGAAAAAAAGAGAAGGCCACTAGGACAAGGCTGCCTTAGTAAAAAGTCTTGTTGTTTGCAACACAATTAGTATCCAACTGCAAGCTAAATAGTGGAGAAATAATCCACACCTGTAAAAACACTGTACCAGGAAACCTGATGACAAGAAGGTGGATTGAGAGACCAGACACTAAAGGCCAAAGCCTTTGAGTCCAACTGTTTGATACAACAGGTGTAGGCAGCATTATTTTTATTCAATTTTTCTACATTCATTCCTCATTAAACATCCTCTTCACCCCCCGCCCCAGCCATTGGCTGCCATAGCCATTTTACAGTTTTAAATTATCCAACACTGATTGTTGTCGGATCATGTGGGGTGCAGTTACTTGCTTGATGACTAGCACAGAAATTAGAATGGAGGCTTAAAACAGCCATTGGATGTAAAATATTTTGAGGCATCCTGTGGTTGTGAAAGGCACTATATAAATGCAAGTCATTCCTCCTTTTTCTTCATTGGGCACTGCTTGACTTGAGCTTATAATATAGGCTAACATTTCAGCACAGTACTGAGGGTGTGCTGCACTGTCAGACTGCCGTCTTTCAGATAAGACATTAAGCCAAGGTCCCCCAGCCATCTGCCCTCTCAGTTGGAGGCAATCTATCCATGCCACTCTTCGATGAACAGCAGACAAGCTCTCCCAGTGGACAGCCATGGACAAAGTTTATCCCTCAACCAATAAATAGTGCCTTGAATAAAATAAAACCATTCAAACTTCTCCACAAGCATAATAAGACAAAAATTGACACTGATCGACTGAAGGGGATATTAGGGTAGGTGATTAAAAGCTTGGCCAAAGAGAAGGACTTTAAGGACATCTTAAAGGAGGAGAGAGAGGAGAGGCAGAGAAATTTAGAAAACCCTCTTTATAAATGGGCATGTGTGCTCATTCATTCACACAATCAATGTATTAAGTGGCAGAAGGTGATATGGGTACCTGGTGCCACCATTGCAATCTTGCTGCTTTTTGTATTAGAAAGCACTTCATTGGCAGGGAGGGACTTCAGATGGATATGAGAAGAAACACAACCCACAACTGAAACCACTCTTTGACTTAAAATTAGGGTCAACATTGTCATAAGACCCTCGTTGCCCAACAACAAACTCCAAATGGTCCAGAACTCATTAACCACCACCTGGATGTCATTTGCATCAATTAAATTGCTGAAGCTGCTTCACCCACTGCATCCCCATCACCCTGCTCTACCTAAACTCACCGGGCAGAATTTTTCCGTCGGCAAGCTGGGGGCGGGGCCCACTCAACAATGTGAAAATGATGCGGGATGATGTTGGGGCAGAACCTCCAACGTCATCCTGCCCCATTTAAATATTCAGGAAAGCGGGTGGACAGTGAAATCAGCTGTCCACCCACCGAACTGTCAATGGCCAGTTGAGGCCATTGACAGGATAATTAAGCCAATTAAAGGCCCTGTCTGTACAACCTTAAGGCTGGTGGGCAGGCCAGGAGCCCCAGGGGCTTCTGAAAAAATGTGAAACCTCATCCACTGGCGGGATGAGGTTTCATGTTTGTTTTAAAAAAGTTTAATAAAGTTTTAGTCATATTTATTAACATGTTCCATCTCATGTGACATTGCCACATGAGGGGGGCATGTTAATACTTTTTCTATTATTCTATTTTTGAAGTTTGAAACACTTTCAGCGATCTCTCTGAGGCAGCACTTAGTCTCAGGGAGATGTGCGCTCTTTCGTGTGCATGCGCTAAAGAGCGCCCTCTGACAGTTGGGGAATCCTCCCCCCCTGCACAGGAAGTGCATAGCGCTTCCCGTCGGGCAGCTGCTGGGTGGGCCTTAATTGGACTGCCCACTTAAAATGGCGGCGGGGCCCGTTTCGGTGGCGGCGATTGGCTGCCTGTCTGCTGCCAAGCTGGTGGGGCCTGCCCGCCCATCAAGGGCAAAATTCTGCCCACCATCACCACTCATACCAAATAGTGGGGGTGGGGCCCGCATGCCAATGCGAAAACGACGTGGGATGACGTTGGGGGGGAATCCTCGACGTCATCCCACCCCATTTAAATATTCAGGAAGACAAGGCCTTAAGGTTGGTGGGCAAGCCAGGAGCCCCAGCGGGCTGATAAATTATATCACCTTCTAAAGCCAACCCAGCTCCATGAAAATTGCAATAGGGTGGTCTGAAATGCCCACCTCCATGATGGAGCTGGCAACGTTGGGATAGGTGGTGTGGGCTTGGACCCTGCGCCCTTATTCCACACACTTCAAAATTGCCACTGATGGGAATCCTGGAATCAAGTCCCACCCGCCATTTTAAAACCTCATCTAATGTGGGTTGGTCTTGTGTTGGAGTGGCTACCACCACTTAAAGCTAGCCTCTTAAAGGTAAGGTGTATTGTGGATAGAGCAGGTGCTAGCAGCCATGCATGAAGTGAGTCTGACCTGTGAAACATTGAACTATGGCAGAACAGAGGACAGAGCAGGCATCAAGTTTTGTGGACAATGGCCTCGGTGGAGGATGTGGAAAGGAGGAGAGATAGTGCGCCAGCTGCACCACTAGACTCAGCCATTCTCAATGCACCACACTCCCATCACTCACCTACCAACAATTCTATCAATCAGGACTTATACCTGACATATACCTAATCTAATTTCACAGAGTCAACATTTTCATAAACCTCACTCTCACATCCCACAGCGTGCAAAAGCTGCCAGCTATTCAACTATGACAGCCACATCAGCCAGAAAGATTGCATGACATTCACTGATGCTCTTTCTTCTCTCTTGCAGGACAAAGTCTCATACAAAGGAGGCAGCATGAGCTAATCAGAGTGGCACAGGAATTCTGCAGGTTCTAAACCCCGTGGAAGAGATGGTTCTGAACATTATTGGGACTTCTATTGCTGAAGCCGTGGCTACCGGCAGAGCTGAAACCATTCAGGCCAACAATATCCTTATAGCTAATTCTCCTTCTCTCGTCGTACTTCCCCTTCATTCCGTAGTCTCTTTGATTTACAGATTGCATAAGGTCCACACATGCACCTCTTACCTCCCCACCATCTCCCCAGCCCCACTGTACCACAGTCTTAACCGTGACCCTTTGTCCTTTCACACACCCAAGAAGCGCAACCTCGTCAGGCAATGGATGAACAGCAAGAGCACTTGACTTTGTATTCACGGCCACCAGCTCAGCTACTGAGATTGCGTGTGTCTTAGCTGATAGACCAGAGACAGGGTTTGCACATAGTACGACATTGGTCTACTTCCAGCATAGAGGGCAGCAGTCAGGTTGCCAGAGGATGAAGTCACACATGAGCTCCATTGCAGAGGACTCAAATGAGCACTTAAATGTGCAGCATACAGATGAATGTTGATGGGTATACACAAAAAAATTGGTGCATTAGAAAGCCTGCCAGAAAGCCTGCAGTCAATGTCAAGGAGCATGGAGGAGTCTGGCACCAAGTTGGCACAGGCCTTCGTTTGCCATGGTGGCTGAAATGCAGCTGGCACAACAGACTTCACCAGGATGAAGACATTATGATTGCTGCTTTAAACTGCAATAATTTTCTGCCAAAGGCAGAATTGACATGTCGTGCCCACAGAGTGATGTGCATGATGTCTATGGCACCCTGCACCTAGGGGAAATCTACAATCCTTGCAAAGCCATGCCCTCACTCCACCTGCTGCACTCTGGTAAAAGAGATAAACAAGTATAGTTAGCTCTTATTGTCTCAGTGTGTTCCCTTCCACAATAGTGGATGGCCAACTGTGAGATTTTTCAAATTTCTTCAGCTCCAGCCTGGGAAGGAGCACGATGCATAATAGTTCATTACCATTGTCACCCTCACAACCACAAACAATGCCATCCTCACCCTGTTCTAAGCTCGCAGTTACGGCTGCACTAAGTGGGAGATGACAGTGAGGGCATCCTTACAGAAGTGCAGATATCTCAAACATTGTTTCCCGTTCAGGATCAGGTTGGAGAGTTGCTCCCTGAACTCCCTAGGCAGAGCTGGACTTTCGCTGAGAATTTTTCTTCCTTACCCTCCTCCTCCCTCTTTCAGCAGCTTGAACTGTTCTGTGTACCCTCTGTTCATTCTCCTAGTCATGCTGTATTCCAACGAGAATGGTTACTTGCGTGTCTGGGAGGAGCTACTTTGTGCAGAAGCTTGGAGGTCAGCAAAAACTCATTCAGCACCTGCCACACCACCTCCTTTAGACTTTGCAACTTTAAACAACTATAGAAAGCACCAAACTCCTAGAAAATTGAAGCGACAGCTGGAAGAAATCAACCAGCAACCAACCAGTAAAAATTGATGATCCCTTTAGATAGCTATAGTGGGGGTTCCTTCCTGCTCCTGAACCCATGTTTAGCCAAGTGAGGTGAAGAAAGGGGGATTGGATGCAGAGTTGATATCCAAAATGCCATTGCTGATATCAAGATTATAGACAAATTGATGTCATGATCTACCTATTCTGCATACAACCAGTGGCTCTTCACTGCACGTTCACTCACCAAATTTCCTATGCGACTTGTTCCAAAAAGTATGCGCATCATGCATGCCATTTTGGAGGTCTGAGGGCACTCATGGCACCCAGCGTAAATGGGAAAAAGCAATCCCACTTTTGGGCCCAATCACTTGTAAAGGTACACTGCACCGACCAAAACTAAATGAGGTGTCCAACTCTCCTGCCTCCCCAAGGAGGTTACATACCTGTAGAGGGTTAGGAAGAGTCCAGAATGGTGGAACATTATCTTTAAATTGGAGCTAGGTTATTCAAGGGTAATGTTAGGAAGCACTTCTGGAGTCAAAGGGTCGTGGAAAACTGAAACTCTCTCCCCTAAAATAATTTAAGGCTAGGTCAATTGAAAATTTAAAGACTGAAATTGATAATTTTTTGTTAGGCAAGGGGATTATGTGTAATGGAATCAATGGATGGAGTTAAGATACAGATCAACCATGATCTAAATTGAATGGCAGAGCTGACTGAAGGGGATAAATGGCCTACCTCGGTTTCTCTGCCTTTTTATTCTTTCACAGCATGTGGACATCACTGGCTAGGCCAGCATTTTTACTGCCCATCCCTAATTGCCTTTGAGAAGATGGTGGTGAGCCACCTTCTGGAACTGCTGCAATCCTTTGGTGCAGGTACACCCACAGTGCTGTTTAGGAGGGAGTTCCAGGGTTTTGACCCAGCAGCAGTGAAGGAACAGCAATATGGTTCCAAGTCAGGGTGGTGAGTGGCTTGGAGGGGAACCTGCAGGTGGTGGTGTTCCCATCTATCTAATGCCCCTGTCCTTCTAGGTGGTAGGAGTCCCGGGTTTGGAACATGTTGTTGAAGGAGCCTTGGTGAGTTGGTGCAGTGTGTCTTGTAGGTGGTGCACACTTCTGCCTCTGTGCGTTGGTGGAGGATGGGGTGCCAGTCAAGCGGGCTGCTTTGTCCTGGATGGTGTCGAGCTTCTTGAGTGTTGATGGAGCTGCACTTATTCAGCTAAGTGGGGAATATTCCATCTCTCTCCGAACTTGTGCTTTGTAGATTGTGGTCAGGCTTTGGGGAGCAAGGAGGTGAGTTACTTGCCACAGGATTCCCAGCTTCTGACCTGCCCTTGTAGCCACAGTATTTATATGGCTGATTCAGTTCAGTTTCTGGTCAATGGTAACCCCCAGGATGTTGATAGTGGGGGAGTCAGTGATGGTAATGTCAAGGGGAGATTGTTAGATTCTCTGTTGTTGAAGATGATCATTGCCTGGCACTTGTGCAGCGTGAGTATTACTCTAGGCACCATGGGGCTGTGGGACAGTAAATCAGGCCTATTCATCATATATTAGGCCTTGGATCTTTGCCTCTGGACAGATTTTTCCCCTTATTCTCTGGAAAGCATTGATTGCCAGTTGCACAGGTGTCAGTCACCCTCTGATACCTCATCCAATGGCATCCTTTGTGTTTGAGAGTTGGTAGTGGGTGTCAATAAACTACTTGACTGTAATGTGCCTCACAGCTAAGCCCAATCCTGTCCTCACCACAGTTTCAGACATGTGACTTCAATGAAGGAGAAGGTTTCTGGATAGCAATTACTGATTTCCTCCTCTTTAACCTGGGGGCACCAAGTCCAATTAAGATGCCTCTCCCAAGTTCCATAGCTAAGATCAGCTAACTCAGTGTGGACCAAATGCAAGACATTGCATCCTCTGTACAACTCAATGTATTCAGCGCTTTACACAGTGGAGCAGTCAGCCTGGGATTCTTAATACAGAACATGAAACATAGCAGGAGATTTTACATAAAAATTATAGTGCAGAAACAAGTCATTTGGCCCATCTGCTTTGTGCTGGTCTTTATGCTCCATTCTACTCATCCACCCTATTTCATCTCATCCTATGAACCTAGGTATCTGCTCCTTTCTCCCTGATGCATCTATCTAGCTTCTCCTATGCATCTTTGATGCATCTATGCTTATCACCTCAACTACTCCATGTAATACTCTTGAGTAGGAGACATGAGATTAAAAACAAGAATCCACATGCTATACTATGTTACTAACGCTAGTCTGAAGAAAACAGTTGGCTTGAAAGATCACTGTAAAACTAAAACACTGTATTTACATGTTAGGGCTATTATAATGCCCAATAATTTATTTTCCAGCCATGCATGATCCCTACCAAATAACATCCGCTCTTTGAAAGTTTTTAAAAACCAATCACGAGATTCTTAGCCATATAAATGTACTGGATGCCACAGTATTCCTACCCAAATAAGCACTTGATCTTTCACCTGGCTTCCATATTTTATTTATTAATGTTGCTTCTACCCAAACTTTAAAAAATCTCCCCTGTAGGTATCCTTCTTCCCTTTCCGTTCTGTTTACATACATGGGTCCATTAACAAGTCCAGGGTATTCAACATGCCCTTTATTTTTTATTTACATACATGGGTGCATTAACAGGACTCTAATTTCAACACAGTCTTAATATTCAGGCAGTTCACCAGACCATGGAATGTCTGCTATTTTTAGAAATCCCATTTGCTGTTGTTGCCTAGTCTATAATTTAAATCAATCTCAAGGCTTAAAAGGTGAAATATGAGACGCACATTTTCAGCTTGGCGAACAAAGGGCAAAGAGTTTAGCATAAAGAGGTTGGGTGGTCCCAGCACGGAGCAGCCGCTGCACACTTCTGCTTTATTCTGGCTGTAGCTCTGGGTGTCCATTCCAGCTGACTTCAATAACTCATCCTTTTTTTTTATTTTCTTCAAGAAGCAGAAGAAATAGTAATTAAAGATTATACAAGGTTTAAACACACAATGTTATAATCGCGCTCTGAGTAGAATTTCATTCTCAACTACAAAAGCAGAACCAGTCTCGATCCACTGCACACTCCTGAGCTGTCACATACCCATTCCTGATCCATCTCACACTCAACATAAGCATCACACACATGGTTCTAATGCATCAATCATCCCCGATAGGATCAATCACACTCAAACTTAATATCATTTCCAATTCAACTTGAAAGGATCTCACAACCGATATGAATCACGCACTCTCTCCTAATCTATCCATTTCATGCAGGCGATGCCAATTCATCATGCTGTCTAGAACCGGCCCAAAAGTTCAAAACTGGGATTCCATGAGGTAGCTTGGGCAGCAGAATTGTATTCCACCACAGTCTGCAATTGCATGACCCAGCATGTTTGTCACTCCCTTGTCACCATCAATCCAGATGACAAACCCTGGTTCAATGAGGAGTTAGAACAGTATGCTGTAAGCAGCATAACTGAAAATGAGGTGTCAACCTGGTGAAGCACCAGAATGGAACTAAAAGGCAGAAAAGCAAATGCTAAAGGAGAGAGCAAGACAATTCTATTACCATCGACTCAGAGCAAAGCTCATACCAGCTCGTACCACAGCCAGCCACAAATGGCAATAGACAATTAAGCAAATATTGCTATACAATATCTGACCAGGGGAATCATAAACAATTTTACCAGATAGAACAGTCCAGCTTGTAACAGTGAAATACTAACACTTGAGGAGAAATTGTATCATCTTTAGAGTAGCTGCATTATGAAACAGTTTTGCTAACTATTTTGCTGAAGGCAAACTTGATTTAATATTAGGAAGGCACATTCTGCCCAATTCAGCATAGATTATAGAATAGAATTTCTGTGAGGGCTCCTGGGCATCCCACTGTAGCACCATTGTAAAGATGGACATTTACTCTGTCTCTACCAATCTTGGCACAGTAGATCGGGGACGCCTGTGCAGAAATCACTGGCATTGTAGTTTAGAACGGAACCATGATTCATACAGCACAGGAGACGGCTTTAGGGTCATTGTGCTTGTGCAGACATTCATAAGACTTTTTTTTATTTTTGACTTTCGGATGTTAAATGCAAAACATGAGCCATATGAACTGAGAAGGGCCCTGGTTAAAGCCCCAAGCTGTGCTCAATTAGTTATCTCAGCTGAGTAAACAATGGAAGCATGAAGAATGGCCTCCAATGGCACTTATGGACTAAAACCTGAACAGAAGTTGGCAATTTCAGGAGAACATGAGAGAAAAGTGGAGGAAGAGAATAAACTTGCAAATAGATATGGGACATACTTTCCTCCCCTATTTAACTCAGACTGGGATTTTCTGATCCCACTTGCAGCCGGACTGGAGATTCCTGCCCAAAGTCAATGGGCCTTTGGCTGGTCCGTTAAATTTTCCAACTCGCCTACGATGATTCCCGCTGTGGGCTGGACTGGAAAATCCCAGCCTCAGTCTCAGTTTTATGTTGTATGTTTTGGCTCATGCATCTTTGAAACTTGTATCTAACTGGATTTATGGGTTCAGTTAATTATGTTGGGCTGGCTTTTTCCCTGGCAGGAATACCACTTGAAATGGGAGGAGGTGGTGGTGTAGGGGTGGATGCAGAGTTGTGCACTGATGCGAGCCTGAAAGGAAATTCCCATCAGCTCTGGATTTTCTGGCTATTACTCAGCCGCGATAATTCTGCCTGCTAACCTGCATAAACATAGTCCTGAAGCAGTTGACGGAAGTCCCTCTTTCAGACCCTCAAATATCACAGGATCATTATAGTGCAGAAGGAGACCATTCAGCCCATTGTGGCTGTACTGGATCTCTGAATGAGAAATTCAATTAGTGCTATTCGCCCGCCTTCTCCCCATAACCCTGCACATTCTTCCTTTACAGATAACAGTCTAATTCCCTTCTGAATGTCTCAATTGAACCAGACTCCACCACACTCTCCGGCAGTGCATTCCAGACCTTAACCACATGCTGTGTGAAAAAAAAAATTCCTCATGACACTTTTGCTTCTTTTGCCAATCATTTTAAATGTGTGCCCTCTCATTCTCGATCCTTTCATGAGTGGGAACATTTTCTCCTTATCTATGCTGTTCATGGACCCTTCATGATTTTGAATACCTCTATCAAGTCTCCTCTCAGCCTTCTCTTCTTCAAGGAAAACAGTCATAACTGAAGTTCCTCATCCCTGGAACCATTCTCATGAATGTTTTCAGCACTCTCATCAATGCCTTCACATCTTTCCTAAAATGTGATACTCAGAACTGGACACAATACTCCAGCTGAGGCCCAACTACTGTCTATTACAAGTTCAACATAACCTGCTTGCTCTTGTACTCTATGCCCCTATTAATAAAGCCTAGGGCACTGTATGCTTCATTAACCATGTTCTCAATCTGTCCTGCCAAGTACAATGACTTATGCACATATACACCCAGGTTCCTCTACTCCTGCACCACCTTTAGAGTTTTATCACGATATTGTCTCCCAATGTTCTTCTTATAAAAATGCATCACTTCACATTTCTCTGTAATGACTTCATCTGCCACCTGTCTGCCTATTCCACCAACCTGCCAATGTCCTTTTCTAAATATACACTAACCTCCTCACAGTTTACAATGCTTCCAAGTTCCATAGAACTGCAAATTTTGAAGTTTCACCCTGTACATCAAGCTCAAGATTGTTAATATATATGAGGAAGAACAAGGTTCCTAACGCTGACCCTTGGGGAACTCCATTACAAATCTTCCTCTAGCCGAAAAACATCCATTAATCACTACACTATTTCTCAGATTACTCAGCTAATTTCATATCAATGTTGCCACTCTCCCTTTTATTCCATGAGCTGTAACTTTTCTCACAAATCTATAAGTGAGGCACTATATCAAATACCTTTTGGAAGTCCATGTACGCCACATCAACAGCACTGCCCTCATCAACATTCTCTGGTACATCTTCAAAAAACTCCAGCAAGTTAGTTAAACACCATTTTTGTGCTGGTCTTCCTTAATTAACCTGCATTTGTCCATGTGATTATTAATTTTGTCCCTAATTATTGTTTCTAGAAGTTTCCCCACCACAAAAGTTAAACTGACTGGCCTGTGGTTGCTGGGCTTGTCTTTACACCATTTTTTGACAAGGGTAAATGAAGGGGCTGAAGGCAACAACCCTGTTAGACTCCCTCTTCTATGATGGATGTCAAGCAGGAACCCAGGAAAACAATGCCTTCTTGGCTCATGTTTCTGAAAATGGACACCCATGTTTAGGAGTTGCCTCTCTCCTTTGTTCCTGCCACCCATCAGATTAGGGGTTGACTCTTTCACCCATCTCCCTATCTACCATCAGCCTCTCTTTCCCTCTTTCTCCCACATTCAGATCCTGCAGTCACAGCTCTCTTCTCACTCTATCTTTGCACTCATAGCATGCACACCCTGCAGCCTTGGGGATGCATGGCTCTGCAGTTTAACTACTTAATCTCTGCCTTGCACAGTCAGTCCATCTGCATTCTCTCTCATTTGCTTCCAGGTCTCCCTCTCTTACCATTCACAGAGCGCACATATTGGGGTGTTCAAAATTATCAGGCCTTATATTAGAGTTATAGAGATGTGAGATTAATTTTGACCATTCTTTTAAAGAGACATCATAGTCACAGTGAGCTGAATGACCTCCTCCTGTGCTGTCCGATTCTATGATTCTATCAGCAATCAGGTTCACTTCTCCCTGTCCCTGCCCCACAGCATACAGACCAATTTGTTTCACCCTTTCTCTACAATTCTCTACCATTGTTACCCAACCACCCCCACATCCCCCCACAACAACCTTCGCACCCCCCCCCACACATCCCCCCCAACAACCTTCGTCACCCGCCCCCGCCCCCCCACACCCCCACTGCAAACATGTCCAGTATCCTTGAGTCTTCTGTATGGAGTGTGTCTGCCAATCAGATGAGGATGTTTCCACTAATTTAGAATCCTGAAGGCTGAGAAGGGATGCAACTGCAATCAGTTTTTAAAATAATGAAATGAGGCGTGAAATGGCTCTATTGTGTGGCTCAGTGTCGCTGCCATTTTCATCTGAAAGCAGGCCTTTCAAACCTGGGTGGTAATGGGCAGTCTGGGAGGGAGATGCAAGACAAAGGTTGGGGATCCCGTTTGCATAAAATTCCACTACTTTTGCCCTTTCCATAAAGAGGATCGAACAATGTTAATTTTAAGAGCTTGTACCACTTCAACAGAAAATAAAGGGAATCCAAACATATTTCACAGGCTGCCTTCCCCATTCTCCACTTTAGTCAAATCAAATGCTTTGAGGGCTTCACACGTAAAAAGGCAAATTCAGCACCACCCGCTGGTGTTTGAAATACACATGTTGTGAAGCTAGGCCTGACTTGACAGCTCAGCACTGGAGTCCCTCATTGCACTGATTTAGAAAGGTACGATGTAAACAGCCCTTCAGATAAGCTGGTGCAGTTGTAATAGCAGATGTTGGTCACGCTTTGTTATGTATTTATATTGCAGTGCCAAGGTGACAGGGATCCGTTACACACAAGATGGCATCACTGCCATCCAAACAGCCAATACAGGAGCTCTCCTATTTCTGAGGCTCCTCCGAAGCACCAGGTCTCTTCACTCTTAGGCTGTCCATCGGGGCTGAGGATGACTTGATTCCACACTAAAAATGAGCTCTCAGGTGAGTAAGAGTTTAAAACATGACCTACAGCCTCTGTCACAAGCGAGGCAGATGGTGGTAGGGGGAACGGGTGGGTGGGGTGCCTGGGTTGCCATGCGCTCCTTTTGCTGTCGACACTTGGCTTCAGCTAGCCCTTGGTGATGAGACTCGAGATGTTCAGCTCCTTCCCGGATGCTTTCCCTTCACTTCAGGCAGTCGTGGGCCAGGGATTCCAGATGTCGGTGAGGATGTTGTACTTTTTCAAGGAGGCTTTGTGGGCATCCTTGAAGCATTTCCTCTGCCCTCCTGGGACTCGCTTACGGTGTCGAAAATCCAAGTAGAGTGCTTGTTTTGCGAGTCTCAAGTCAGGTATGTGGACGATGTGGCCCGCCCAGCAGAGTTGATTGAATGTGGTCAATGCTTTGATGCTGGGGATGTTGAGCTGACCAAGATGATGTTGGTGAGCCTATACTGTCAATGGATTTGCAGGATCTTGTGGAGGCAACGCTGGTGATACTTCTCCAGAGTTTTGAGGTGCCTGCTGTACATAGTCCACGTCTCTGAGCCGTGCAAGAGGGTGGGTATCACTACTGCTCTTTAGACCATGAGCTTGGTGCCAGGTTTGAGGTCCTGGTCTTCAAACTCTTTTCCTCAGGCGGCTGAAGGTTGCGCTGGCACACTGAAGGCAGCTTTGAATCTCATTGTCAATGTCTGCCCTTGTTGACAGTAGGCTCCCAAGGTAAGGAACATGGTCCACATTGTCCAAGGCCTTTTGATAATCCTGTGGGGGGGGAGGGGGGGGTGCAGTGGGGGAAGGACAGTTGAAACAACACTCACGGAGCCAAAGGATCAAGGCTCAAAAAAAGGGACTTTCCTTTGACTTTTTTTTAAAGCAACGGACTTGTTTTCTCGAGTGCATATCTGGACTTTGTGGGCTGATAAGCAAGCTTAGCCTGGTGCACATTTTGAAATGCTCAGAAGAAAGAAGTCTTCTCCGTCTGTTTTGGTGACTGAAAAAGAATAAAAGCACGTGGATGCAGCAAGAAAAGAGGTCACAACCACAGCAAGAGTCTGGTTAAAATAGATGGAAAGGTTGGAATCAGAATAAAATTGTGGAAAAGGGAAACATCAATCAAAAAAACATCTTGCTGCCTGTAGCCCCCTCTATGGCAACCTTCACAGGTGGATGAGTACTGACAGGGTCTGCATATGTGAAATTAATAAAGACGGAAAAATCACCGAGCGAGAGGTCAGGAGATAAATCAGGGAGCAGTCGGGAGATAAAACAGCGATTGTTCAGGGGACTGCCTCTCAGTCGGCAGAAGCAGTTGGCAGTGCAGAGCCAGAGCGGCTGAGGGCCCAGAAACAGTAACCATCAGCTAGAAGAGCAGGCGAAAAGAGGGCCTGGAGACAGTAATCACCAGTCAGAAAAGCGGGTGAAGACTTGGAGGCAGGATTCACCACCTGGTGGTTACAGCCTGGAGCAGCATAGCACTGACCAACAGCGAGATCATGAGACCACCATTGCTCTTTAACAGGTAATTGGCAAATGGTAAACAACTGCACATGCAGTCACTTGATCAGCACCCTATCCACCCTCTTAAACATTCATTCCCTCCACCCTATCATTTACAAGGTGCACTGCAGCAACTCACCAAGGCTCCTTCGACAACACCTTCCAAACCCATGACCTCTACCATTAGGAGGACAGTGGCAGCAAACGCATGGGAAGTTCCCCTCCAAACCAAACAACATCCAGGAATGATATCACCATTCCTTCACTGTTGCTGGGTCAAGATCCTGGAACTCCCTCCCTATTGGCACCATGGGTGTCCCTACACCACATGGGCCGCAGCAGTTTAAGAAGGTGGAACACCATCACCTTCTCAGGGGCAGTTAGGTTTGGGTCTTTAATGCTGGCCTTGCCAGCAATGCTCACATCCCAGGAATGAATAATAAAAAAGTTAACATTCTATTGGTGTATTTCTGCATACATTTTATTACACATTTGTGTTTTAGAGGATCAGGGTGGGGTGTGGGGTGGTGGTGGGTTGTACTGTATGAGTGGTGCAGAGAAGTCCTGCATGTTCAAGAATACATAATCCAGCTTTGATCAGTATTGAACTATTTGGAAGGAATGACTTCTGACAGAAAGTTACCAAGCTCAACCTGGGATTGAGGCGCGGAGATCCAATGGTAACAGCAATAGGGAATCTGATGAGTACAACAGAATCCATAATACGCTGCAAGCTTGAGTAATTTTTTGTTTTTTTTCACACACTGCCTCGGCCCTTTAAAAATTTCAAGAAGAAGCATAATCCAATTGCCCATGTTTGTGCTGGCAAAAATGGGAAGAAAAGGGAGCTGCTGTAAATCATCTTTTTAATAATAATTTTTAAAAAAAAATTTAGGATCAATATGGTACAACAAAGACAAACAGGATAAGCAGGGCTTGCTTTCCACACTTAACGGTAAGGAATGCTTCAGTAAATGAGTCCCAGGTTTTTGCATGCTGGCATCTAATTGGTGCGCAAACACGTGCCGCGACTGGGCACACATGCCAATTTCAGCTCTGAACAATTTCAGTTCTTGCACTATGACTTTGGAGCCAGGTCACTGCATCAAAGCCATTGGGGTACAAGGGGCATCGGCATCTCGATTGCTACAGCAGCCAGTGCTCTGGCATCAAAGGAAATTCATTAGGCAAAATGCACAATAAATGTTCATGTCGTTCAGACTGGAAAATATGGCATCAATTAGAAGATCTGAGTAGTCACATTTAGACAGGCTTCCAATTAGAACAACTGGTTTGAACACTCAGAAGAACTATTAATACCTCTCCCACTTTCAAAACAGTAGCTCGAGCCCCAGCCTCGGATAAAAAGAATAAACAACATCCAAATGTAATTTGCAGTGCCCAGCACTCTGTCCACCTCACATGTTCTCGTGATAACAAACATCTGATTTTTTTGTTCTTTTGAAAAGCACCCTCAGTTTTTCCAGATAGACTTCCAGCAGGTCACGCCTGACTGAAAATCATTAAAGTAACAGTACAGGATTACCGGGACAAACCATTTTTACTTAGCCAGCTGTATAAATATGCAGACTTCTCTATACACGTCAAATAGAAAACATACAAGCTTGCAGGGCAATCACCTAAAACCACTCTTGTCTAGATTTCCCCTGTTTTTTAAGGTGGGGGATCAGGCAGGAAATGGGGTGGGATCTGTTACACGGGAGTGCTGCTTGCTTTAACCCACATGCAATTTTCCATTAAACAATGAACATGACCATGAATTTTGTCCTTTTTTGGAAAAAAAACCGTTCTCGTCAACTTTGCTATTTTCCTTTATTTGCACAACCTGATGGGTTTCCCATTCCTAATTCTCTGTTATCTTGCTCTTTGGGGAAAAGGAGGTACAATGCAGGGGGACCACATTAGTGAGGGCGCTCCGCAGATTAATAGCACGCATATACCAATACGCCTATCAGAATAAACAGACAGAAGTGCCCATACCTGTATTTGACTGAGATGCAGTGCTTGTGGAGGCTTTATTTTACAAGGCAGGGTGTCACAGCGTTATGCCATACGCTGAAAGCAGATATGGAGCCTCTCCCACTCTATTTGCTGTTCTGCCAGTGGCTGTTAATGTCATCACTGCACTTCATTTCTAATCCATGAGTTTATGCTGCCAAGGGGCTGTCACTGAGGACATCTTGTAACATAAGCTGCGCAAACGTGCATGGATGCATCAAGCAAGCTAGGGATTTCATCGGCTTCCCCAATGACAACTGGCTCCAACATGACAGAATTCTGTGATCTTATCCCAAGGTACAAGGATTCTTAAATTGCACCCTGTGGTCATACGTTCTCTAATGGCGTGACATTAGCCAGTAATGAATCAACTTCCTCAATGTGCAGCTTGCTCATGATCAGCAGAGAACCATCATACAAGTGAAATCTCACTTCCCTGGAAACAGTCACAAAGCCTTTGTGTTTTTTTTTAAATACTCCACCATTCTACCACTTTTGAACTCAGAAGATCAAGTTTCTGGATGGTGTTTTGGAGATGAAGCCTTCCCTTCCAGAGCCATATCAGATGACATCAGTGTGCTTTCCTGGACTCTAGCTGAGCAGCATTTTAAACTATCAACAATAAGCAAGAACCACAGCATCCAGGCTTGTGCTAGTGGCAATGGGAACAAAATGGAACTTTTCATTAAAAAAAAAATTTCTTTCCTTCAACAGGGTCTATTTATCCATCAGAATCATCACTGACAACATCATAAATGTGTTGAATGCATGCCTTTGGTGCATCAGTCAGGGACCCCAAGTCAATTGCAGGTCTAAAAGTTTGTGTGATGTAGTGCAACCTTGCCATACAAAGTGATCTTCATTGATGGCCTGGAGCATGAAGGCTTCAGTAAGAGTAGTGGCTTGAAGAGGAAGTAAGGAATAACACGTTTGCTGCAAAAGACAATTGTGTCACTCTGTTGTGGGAGATCTTCTTTCACCTATCACAGTTGGTCACAGTACAAACAGTCCTGGCTACAAATTCCCCCTTTCCACCATCATTTACCAACCTTTCTGTGCACATCAATGAGCAAAGCTTCAATTCCTGCCTCCTCACCAAAATCACTTCCAAGTCTTGCCAACAAAAATGTCTGCAATTCCAACAGCTTTAGTGTTACCGTAACATTAGTTACAAGCCATACTGTGTACCGATAGTTACTTCTTCTTACAATCTCTACTTCCCCTTGGTGCCGATTTAAGACCTGTGAACTTTTTACCATAACTTCATGCTTCTCCAACATGCTACCTGAATGGTTGCTGGGTGTGGTGTGACTGGCTTGTGTGTGTCAGGATTATGCACACCTCATGGCAGCTAGATCCTGACATGGACTTGCTGCCCCTTTTATACTAATGCCTGGGCAACACAACCCCGCTTCCTTTCTGCCATATACCTAGGCATTTGAAGGAGCTGCCAGGAGGGCACATAAGCAGTTATCCTGAGAGACAGCACCATCATTACCTCCACTACTTTTGGCCATGCCACTTGGCTCAGGCGCTGGTTCTGCATATAGGGTTGCCAACCCTCCAGGATTGGCCTGGAGTCTCCAGGAATTAAAGACCAATCTCCGGGACCCTGCTGTGTGCAGTCCTGGAGAAAAATCATCAGGACTTGAAAAAAGATTGGGTTTTTTTTGTCATTTTTCTGAAACATTTCTCTTTACCAGATATAAAAATATTGAAAATTGGGGCAGAGAAGACTGGCTGACAGTCAAGCATCATCCAATTGGGTAATGAGTCTTTTTGCTTTCCAGTTGGTGTAGGAAGGCAGTACATCACAAGGATGGATGTGTTGGCCAATGAATAGCTGGAGTGTGGGGACAAGTCATGTGATGAAACCTCCAGGAATACATTTAATCACAGTTGGCAACCTTACCTGCTTAGCACAGAGCTGCAGGAAAACACAGCTAATTATCCCAATGAGATCTTCAACAACTTGCATTTATATAGCATCTTTAACATAGTAAAACATCCCATAGTGCTTTACAGGAGCATTATCAAACAAAATTTGTCACCATGCCACATAAGGGGATATTAGGATAGATGAACAAAAGCTTGGTCAAAGAGGTAGGTTTAAGCGTGCCTTAAAAAAGGAGAGAGGGGTTGGGAGGCAGAGAGGTTTTTGGAGGGGGTTCTGGAGCCTATGGCCCAGCCAGGTGAAACCAAGGCTGCCAATGGTGGAGCAATGAAAATTGGGGGGTTGGGGGGGCATGTAAGAGGACAGAATTGAGGTAGGAGATTTGTCTGCAACAGATAATCGAGCATGTCCAAACATATAGAGGTTGCTATTTCCAATTCGGTATCCAAGGCCTCTATGGCAGTAGCGACAGCATCCACAATGAAGCACAGGCTTCCCTTAATGCTTCTATCTTAAGAGATTTGCACTGCAACAAATGCAGCAAGTAAGAATGATCTCCAGTTACCAAAAGATGCAATAAGAAATTCAGTGGCAGCACAAGATTTATGGGGGTGTTGGTGGGGCTGGGGGGGGCGGTGGGGGGGTGCGACAGATGCATCAACCAATAATTAGCTTCCATGTGAAGCTTTTACTGACTTTTTCACACACATAAAGCACATGAGTTCAGAAACACTTGTGAAGGCATGGATAAGTGGCACTGCATAATAAGCAATCAAAAAAAGTGTGAGGGAAGGTCACTTTTGGTAACACACATGCATAGAAAGCGTGGTCTACTCTTCTTACTGTCCTTGACTTGGTAAGATCATTAAACCTCTTCCTTCTCAGCGCATAAAGTTTGCACAGTCCTGGCCATCTCATTCCACTAACCATGATATACTCCCATTGGGACTTCCCCTCTGTAAGTTCCAGTAGACTCGCCATCCTTTCCCAATTTCCTGTTGGAACAGTTCCACATTTGCTGCAGTTAATTTGGGGGTGGGGGCGCGGGTGCGGTTGGGGGGTGGGGAGTGGTTGGAGGGCTGGTCAGAGGTGAAGGCAGTCTGTGCTCTGTGGCAACCCTTTTACCCACTCTGCAGGCTGCCTTTGTGATCAATAACCAAAAGTCCTCTGTGCATGGCTGCTGTTTGAAGCTGTTGAAAGTCTGCACTGGTGCATTCTCTCCCAATTCTGAACAGGGTGGCTCTCAGCCACATAATTATTCAGCAGAAAAGGCGGCTATTTGGCCCACCATGCCTGTGCAAGCTCTTTGAGAGACCAATCAATTTGTCCAACTACCCTACTCTTCCTACATGGCCCTGCAAACTTTTCCTTCCCCAGTATATACCTAATTTGCTAGGTCAGGTTAAAAAATGAAATTTTCATTGCTCTTTTACATTTAAGTTAGTGCAATCTGCTACAAACTGGTGGATGCATGATTTGCAATCATAATCAAAGCCTTATTCAACCATCCTATCAGGGTGGACATTCAAAAGCATCTTTGCCACAACCTCTAGAGTGACCCACATTATTTCCGGCCCTGTATCAATCTCAACAGCATCTCCTTCCAGAGTTTCATTTTAAACGCTGGGAGTTTGAACATTGCTGCTGATTCAGTCATTTAAGAATAACAGCAGTGAACAATGCATCAGTTCTGGGGTCCTTGTGCTGATTTTCAAATCCCAACATAGCCTCATTGATCCCTACTGAGGCAATCTTCGCCAATGCTATGCCCTAACATGCATTGACCACTGTTCCAGCTCTGGCTAACTGCTTGTCCTTGCTCCCTACCCAGTTAGGTTAATCCTTCGGCCATTACACCCTGTCACCTACAACTCGTTTTCTAAGCAATTCTGTCCCACCACTTTTTCTTGCTCCTTCTAAAATCCTCAATAAGCAAATCTCTTCCACCATGTTTCCAGTCTCCCTATCTTCCTTTGTTTTTTCCATAGACTCTGTGTCCTCTTTCTCCTCCCTCTCCTATATGATGAATGCTGTACAAATGTCAATTGTATGTTCCAATCATTTAAGATTTAAGCAAATTCTTGATATCACATCACATAGACTTAAGTTGCTTTTTCTTGGCAGCCAGATTGCCATTTATTCCATATTATCAGATAGCTCTCAGGTCTCTACCCCCACAAGTTTCAACTAAAAATGCTAACAGCTTAGATCCATTTTCAGATGACAAATAGAAAAGCCAGCAAAGGAACAGCTTGCAGAGATGGAAGGAGACAGTCAGGGCTTCATCTCAAGACAGAGCAGTGTCCATGGAGGGAGGCAAATGATTGGCTGTGAAATCAGTAGGGAGGTTCAGAGCCATTAAGCCACTCAACTACTTACATGCTTTAAAAGTCTGACGCATGAAGGCAGGTCCAGACACCTCGAACGGGTGCAAGCGTTGTCTGCATAATAAAGCTTCAGGACACACGACCTGCAGCTGCTGCTGTCCCTTTGGAGGCTTTTCATAAGAAACAGCCACCTGTGGAGGTGACACCCTCATGTAAGGACAGGGCCACCAACATGGACAGGAACCACAAAACACACAACACTCTGCCTTGACACTCAAAGGCAATGGGGGGAGGGGTGATTGTGGAGGCAGTTTTTTTGTTCAAGTTGCAGCATACTTTTCCTCTGACCTTCTATATACAGCCCGATTTCTAATTAGACCTCTTTGTCCACATTTTAGGCTAATTGTTATAATCTGTTATTTCTTAATCAAAAATCCTCCCCTCCAGCACCGCAACTTGTTTGCTGCTTTTTCTTGGGTTTACATAGCTTTTCTACACTGTCCTTGAGCTGTATAAGCCTGAATTCAACTGAGCATTTCCCTACTTTTTATTTTTTCATTTTTCAGGGCATACACCATTAGTCTTCAAAAGGATCTCCACTGCTGAGGCTTCTTAAAGTCTTTTCGCTTTGGGCATTGTCGATTAGCAATGTTGATTTTGCTTTCATCATTTTATTAGCTTCTAATTCACCTACCTCCATTCCAAGGTATAGAATATAAAAGTAAGGATATAAAGTTGGAATTGTATAAAACACTGGTGAGGCCACAGCTGGAGTATTGTGTGCAGTTCTGGTCACCACATTACAGGAAGGATGTAATAGCTCTGGAGAAAGTGCAGAAGAGGTTTACAAGAATGTTGCCAGGGTTAGAAAAGTGTATCTACGAGGAGAGATTGGATAGGTTGGGGTTATTTTCCTTAGAACAAAGAAGGCTGAGAGGTGACTTGATTGAGGTGTACAAAATTATGAGGGGAATAGATAGAGTGGACAGGATAAAATTGTTTCCCTTGGTAGAGAATACCAGAACCAGGGGACATAGATTCAAGATAAGTCGCAGAAGGTGTAGGGGGGACATGAGGGAGAACTTTTTTATGCAGAGGGTAGTGGGTGTCTGGAATTCGCTGCCCAATTTGGTGGTAGAGACAGAAACTCTAAACTCTTTTAAAAAGTACCTGGATCTGCACCTTAAGTGCTGTAAGCTGCAGGGCTATGGGCTGGGTGCAGGAAGGTGGGATTAGAAAGGGCACCTGGGTGTCCTCGGGCTGGCATAGGCAAAATGGGCCGAATGGCCTCCTTCTGTACTGTAACTTTTCTATGGTTTTATGGTTCCTACCTGACTGTAGCCTTGTCAAATTATACTTTAGTTTCTTTCTCCCTCATATGTTTACCTGGCATCCACTTAAATGTACCCTGTATCTACACTATTCACCTCTAAGCATTAGGGCTATAGCCTTTTTTTTGAAGCATGACAACAGGGTCTGCCTTCAGCTCACTGAGGCCCAGCTTCTTCCTCTTCTCAAACATATCTGGATGCTTCCAGACCATTGGGCAGGCAATGGCATAGTGGTATTGTCACTGGACTAATAATCCAGAGACTCAGGGTAATGCTCTGAGACCAAATTTGAATCCTGCCATGGGAATTTAAATTCAATAAAAATCTGGAATTAAAAGACTAATGATGACCGTGAAACCATTGTTGATTGTCGTAAAAACCCACCTGGTTCACTAATGTCCTTTAGAGAAGGAAATCTGCCATCCTTACCTGGCCTCACCTACATGTGACCCAGGACCACAGCAATGGTTGATTCTGACTCTGAAATGGTCTAGCAAGCCACTCAGCTGTATCAAATTGTCACAAAAAAGGAATGAAACCAGATGAACCACCTGGCATGGGCCTAGGCACTGGAAATGATAATGGCAATCTCAGCCCTGTCGACCCTGCAAAGTCCTCCTTACTAACTTCTGGGAGCTAGTTCTTAAAATTGGGAGACCTGTCTCACAGACAGCAGGCAACACAGAATCATAGCTTACATATAAAGTTCCAGACACCACCATTATCATCCCTGGTTACTTCCTTACCCATCAGCAGGATGGACCCAGTAGAGTGGCATACACTCGGGAGGGAGTTGCCCTGGGAGTCCTCAACATTGACTCTGGACCCCATGAAGTCTCACGGCATCAGGTCAAACAAGGATAAAGAAATCTCCTGCTGATTATCATGTACCACCCTCCCTCAGCTGATGATCAGTGCTCCTCCATGTTGAACACCACTTGGAGGAAGCACTGAGAGTGGCAAGGGCGCAGAATGTACTCTCGGTGGGAGACTTCAATGTCCATCACCAAGAGTGGCTCAGTAGCACCACTGCTGGCTGGGTCCTAAAGAATATAGCTCTAGACTGGGTCTGCGACAAGTGATGAAGGAACCAGCAAGGAGAAAAACATACTTGACCTCATCCTCACCAACCTGCCTGCCTGTCCATGATAATATTGGTGGGAGTGCCCACCACAAAGTCACGGCGAAGACAAGTCCCACTTTCACTTTGAGGATACCCTCCTTCATGTTGTGTGGCACTACCACCATGCTAAATGGGATATATTTCAAACAGATCGAGCAACTCAAGACTGGGCATCCATGTGGTGCTGTGGGCCATCAGCAGAAGCAGAATTGTACTCGAACACAACATGCCCAGCATATCCCCTACTCTACCATTACCATCAAGCCAGGGGATCAACCCTGGTTCAATGAAAAGTACAGGAGGGCATGCCAGGAGCAGTACCAAGCATACCAAAAAATGAGGTGTCAACCTGGTGAAGCTATAACACAGGACTACTTGATTGCCAAACAACATAAGCAGCAAGTGAAAGACAGAGCTATGCAATTCCACAACCAACAGTTCAGATCTAAGCTCTGAGTGCTGCCACATCCAGTCGTGAATAGTGGTGGACAATTAAACAACTCAATGGAGGAGGAGGCTCCACAAATATACGAATCCTCAATGAAGGAGGTGCTCGGCACATCAGTGCAAAAGATAAGGCTGAAACATATGCAACAATCTTCAGCCAGAAGTGCCGAGTGGATGGATAAAAAAAAAAGCCAATTAACATGTGATAAGAAAGAGCAGCATGAGTAATTGTGAAGATTGGCATTTGCCTCGGAGAGCTTGGGATGAATCTGAAGATCCATGTCGTAGCGAGTTCAACATTCTAACTACTCTCTGAGTACAGGCTTCTCTCTTGAATTCCTCATTTTGACATTCGTTGTGGCTTTTTTTGTTCATTAAGATGGAGGATTCCAACACAAGCAAAATCCCGTTCCTATTTTCACATCATGTGTCAGCATTAAGCATCAGCTTTTATTATGAGTTTAAAAGAGGTTCGTCGCTGCTCCGATGATGAGATTTCATCGCAACCTCAGAAAAACAAACTGAAGTTCACTATTTCTATATCCATATCAGCCATTTTACAGCTGCTCAAGTAAGAATAAAATATAAGTACAAACCCCAGTAACCTCCAAGGAAAATTTTCTCAACTGTCTGATGTAACTTGGGCAGAACATGGTCAGCAACCCTGGAGGCAAGAAGTAAACAGTTATTTATACTGTTTGTCTGGGATTTTTGCCAATCATCCGCTGAAGATAGAGTGAAGATTGGGGAATTCCAGTGGAAGTTCTACCCCACATTGCTTTTGTTTCATCCTGACACTGCAATTATGGTGTAATTTAGCCTGAATCTGGAGTAAAAGTCTCTGACAATAGAATGAAGTGCACTGAGGCTCCCTGAAGAAACAATTTAGATTGAGACTACAGAGGGGTAACTTGAACTCTAGTTTTTATTGAATCAGCTGACTGTTATACACTGTACCCAATTTTCCTATCCACTGAAGTCAAGAAAAGGGGAAATCACATGGGGTGTATAATGTATAACCAATTTGATGTCAGCCACTTTACAGCATTGTCAAGTTAAAATTACTCCCAAGATGTTTAGCTATAATTGTGAAGCCTAAAGCACTTCCTAATAATGCTAAACGACAGTATAATTTTATTTAAATTAATTTTCGGGATGTAAGTGTCATTAGCATTAAGGTCACATTTACTGCCCATCTCCAGTTGCCCTGAGAAGGTGGTGGTGGACTGCCTTCTTGAACCACGTACTGCTGTCCTTTTGGTGAAGAAGCTCCTACAATGCTGTTAGAATTCTTTGCAGCCACTTCAGAGAACAGTTAAGTGTCAATATTGTATGGACCAATTGGTTAAGGACAGAAAGCCGTCTTCCTTGAAGGACATTAGTGATCCAATTGGGCTTTTACACTAAACCACTAGCTTAATAGTAACATTTTTTAATTCATTCAGGGGATGTGGGCATTGCTGGCTGAGCCAGCATTTATTGCCCATCCCTAGTTCCCCTTGAGAAGGTGGTGGTGAGCTGCCTTCTTGAACCGCTGCAGTCCATGTGGTGTAGGTACATCCACAGTGCTGTTAGGAAGGGAGTTCCAAGATTTTGACCCAGCGACAGTGAGGGAACGGTGATATATTTCCAAGTCAGAATGGTGAGTGACTTGGAGGGGAACTTCCAGGTGGTGGTGTTCCCATCTATCTGCTACCCTTGTCCTTCTCAGTGGTAGTGGTTGTGGGTTTGGAAGGTGCTGTTGAAGGAGCCTTGGTGAATTCCTGCAGTGCATCTTGTAGATGGTGGACAGGCTTTGGGGAGTTGGGGAGGTGAGTTGCTTGTCGCACGATTCCTAGTGTCTGACCTGCTCTTGTAGCCACAGTATTTATATGGCTAGTCCAGTTTAGTTTTTGGTCAATGGTAAACCCCAGCATGTTGATAGTGGGGGATTCGGTGATGGTAATGCCACTGAATGTCAAGGGGCGAGGGTTGGATTCTTTCTTGTTGGAGATGGTCATTGCCTGACACTTGTGTGGCACGAATGTTACTTGCCACTTGTCAGCCCAAGCCTGGATATTGTCCAGGTCTTGCTGCATTTGGACAGATTCAGTATCTGAGGAGTCGCGAATGGTGCTGAAAATTGTGCAATCATCCCCACTTCTGACCTTATGATGGAAGGAAGGTCATGGATGAAGCAGCTGAAGATGATTGGTCCTAGGACACTACCCTGAGGAACTCCTGCAGTGATGTCTGGAGCTGAGGTGACTGACCCCCAACAACCACAACAATCTTCCTTTGTGCTAGGTATGACTCCAACCAGTGGAGAGTTTTCCCTGATTGCCATTGACTCCAGTTTTGCTAGGGCTCCTTGATGCCACACTCAGTCAAATGCTGCCTTGATGTCAAGGGCAGTTACTCTCACCTTACCTCCAGAGTTCAGCTCTTTTGCCCATTTTTGAACCAAGGCTGTAATGAGGTCAGGAGCTGAGTGGCCCTGGCAGAACTCATACTGGGCATCAGTAAGCAGGTTATTGCTAAGCAAGGGCCGCTTGATAGCACTGTTGATGACCCCTTCCATTACTTAACTGATGATCGAGAGTAGACTGGTGGGGCGGTAATTGGCCGAGTTGGATTTGTCCTGCTTTTTGTGTACAGGGCATACCTGGGCAATTTTCCACTTGTCATATAAACGCATCCACCATAACAGTCTATGCTGAACCATAAGCAATCGTATACTGAAAGGTCCAGTCAATAAGGAACTAAACTAAGGGGGTGATTTTCCTCAGATACTTTAGAGATGACCAAGTTTAAGCTGAAACAATGGTTTAGCTGTGTTTAGACAAAGATGCCATCTTGGCAAAGGAATTAAAGCTTGGAGTGGGAACAGGCACCTGGGGGATCATTAAGAGGCTGATTGCCACTTAAATGGCCAGATAAGGCTCATTAAAGGGGAATCCTCTTGACCTAATACTCTCTCCAAACAATGAAGATCTGATTGGGATTAAACCAAGATGTTGCTGAAAACTTTGAACGCTACTTAAAGAAATATCATCTTTTACGTTCATTTGTTTTCGGACCTTTGAAGAAAACTTTTGAAACACACAAGACTTTGTCAAGGCTTCACCAACAGTACTGACATTTATTCTGAAAATCCTCTGAGAACTTCATCTCAAAGGAGTAGATGCTGAGCTACTCCACCTTCTTGGACACGTTATAAAAGTCACCAGAAGAAATGCAGTGCTTGGTCTTTGGCACTGTGCTAGGGGTCTCCCTTCATCTGCAGGGGGAATGGGAGGAGAACATGCGGTTACCCAGAGCAGCACCAGCTGCTGCAGAACAGAGGGATACAGGAGTTTGTGGTAGATGACTTGCCTATGGTAGATAGAGGGCATTCTTCCGCTTGTGGATCTCCTCCACTTGACCTCCAGTGTCATGTCTGAGAATCTGTGTGCCCTTTCACTCAGTTCCTGTGCCATCTGGAAACAAGCTGCTGTGTGTGAGCCAGCACACTCTCCATCTTCAGTGGAGCTGGATGTGTTGAGTCTGGATATACGGCTCCAAGAAAATTGAATCGCATCAGCATTGAAAACTAAACCTGCAAATGTATTTTTTTTAGCACTTCTAGGCAAGTTCAAATGATGATAATTAGCAATTAGGAACCAACACTGCATTCTAAAACCAGACTTTTAAACATGCCTTATTAACGCAGTTCTGTTTTCGCCCTTTTACCGAAATAACCTCCTAAATCTGCATGAACTCAATACATATTTAACCCTTAGGTTGGCAGAGGGAAATTTACCTCCAACTGAAATTTGGATCCCACAACAGTGTGCCAACCCAATGGAGAAGAATGACTGCTTTTGGCACTGGGCTTCATTTCATTAAAAAGTTCTAGCTTATTTTACTAGATTGGCGGGAGATTGGCTGCCCATTCATTAGCAGTCATCTTATAAGTCCAAGGAAAAAAAAATGAGTGCAAGAAGGACAACTGACAACGACTTGAATGCATATACCACCTTTAATTTAAACCTTCAAGGGTACTTCACAAATACGCATAATGAAAACGAATGCCCCGCCAAATTGAAGACATTAGGAAGGATGTCCAAAGGTTAGGTCAGAACAATAGGAATTGTGATAAAAACAAAAAACTGTGGATGCTGGAAATCCAAAACAAAAACAGAAATACCTGGAAAAACTCAGCAGGTCTGGAAGCATTGGCAGAGAAGAGCAAAGCTGACGTTTCGAGTCCTCATGACCATTCAACAGAACTAAGTAGAAATAGGAAAGGGGTGAAATATAAGCTAGTTTAAGAGGGGGTGGGGGGAAGGATTGGGGGGGGGGGGTTGTTGGGACAAGCAAGCAGTGATAGGAAGAGATAACCGCAAGATGTCACAGACAAAAGAACAAAGAGGTGTTGAAGGTGGTGATAGGACAAGCAAGGTAGCTCTAGTGGGGGTTAGGTGAAATAAGCAATGGGTGGAATACATTTAAAAATGATGGAAATAGGTGGGAAAAGAAAAATCTATATAAATTATTGGAAAAAACAAAAGGGAGGGGGAAGAAATGGTAAGGGGGTGGGAATGGAAGCAGGAGTTCAAGATATAAAGTTGTTGAATTCAATATTCAGTCCGGAAGGCTGTAAAGTGCCTAGTCGGAAGATGAGGTGCTGTTCCTCCAGTTTGCATTGAGCTTCACTGGAACAATGCAGCAAGCCAAGGACAGACATGTGGGCAAGACAGCAGGGTGGAGTGTTAAAATGGCAAGCGGCAGGGAGGTCTGGGTAATGCTTGTGGACAGACCGAAGGTGTTCTGCAAAGCGGTCACTCAGTCTGCGTTTGGTCTCTCCAATGTAGAGGAAACCGCATTGGGAGCAATGAATGCAGTAGACTAAGTTGGGGAAAATGCCAGTGAAATGCTGTTTCACTTGAAAGGAGTGTTTGGGCCCTTGGACGGTGAGGAGAGAGGAAGTGAAGAGGCAGGTGTTGCATATTTTGCGTTTACACGGGGAGGTGCCGTTGGTGGGAGTTGAGGAGTGATGCAGGAGTGGACCAAAGTGTCACGGAGGGAACGATCCCTACGGAATGCCACCGGGGGGGGGTGAAGGGAAGATGTGTTTGGTGGTGGCATCATGCTGGAGTTGGCGGAAATGGCGGACAATGATCCTTTGAATGTGGAGGCTGCTGCGGTGATAAGTGAGGACAAGGGGGACCCTATCATGTTTCTGGGAGAGAGGAGAAAGTGTGAGGGTGGATGCGTGGGAGATGGGCCGGACATGGTTGAGGGCCCTGTCAACTACCGTGGCTAGAAATTCTCGGTTAAGGAAGAAGGAGGACATGTCAGAGGAACTGTTTTTGAAGGTAGCATCATCAGAACAGATGCGACAGAGGTGAAGGAACTGAGAAAATGGGATGGAGTCCTTACAGTGTGAGGAGCTGTAGTCGAGGTAGCTGTGGGAGTCGGTAGGCTTGTAATGGATATTGATGGACAGTCTATCACCAGAAATTGAGACAGAGAGGTCAAGGAAGGGAAGGGAAGTGTCAGAGATGGACCATGTGAAAATGATGGAGGGGTGGAGATTGGAAGCAAAATTAATAAATTTTTCCTGGTCCATACGAGAGCATGAAGCAGCACTGAAGTAATCATCGATGTACCGGAAAAAGAGTTGTGGGAGGGGGCCGGAGTAGGACTGGAACAAGTAATGTTCCAAGTACCCCATTAAGTGACAGGCATAGCTGGGGCCCATGCTGGTACCCATAGCCACACCTTTTATTTGGAGAAAGTGAGAGGAGTTAAAGGAGAAATTGTTCAGTGTGAGAACAAGTTCAGCCAGACAGAAGAGAGTAGTGGTGGATGGGGATTCTTCGGGCCTCTGTTCGAGGAAGAAGCTGAGAGCCCTCAGACCATCCCGATGGGGGATGGAGGTGTAGAGGGATTGGACGTCCATGGTGAAGAGGAGGAGGTTGGGGCCAGGGAACTGGAAAGTGTTGGCGTGATGTAAGGTGTCAGAGGAATCACGGATGTAGGCGGGAAGGAACTGGACAAAGGGAGAGGGAAGGGAATCAAGATAGCGAGAAATGAGTTCCGTGGGGCAGGAACAGGCTGACACGATCGGTCTACCGGGACAGTCCTGTTTATGGATTTTGGGTAGGAGGTAGAAGCGGGCCGTCCGAGGTTGGGCGACTATCAGGTTGGAAGCTGTGGGAGGAAGATCTCCAGAGGAGATGAGGTCAGTGACAGTCCTGGAAACAATGGCTTGATGTTCAGTGGTGGGGTCATGGTCCAGGGAGAGGTAGGAGGAAGTATCTGCGAGTTGACGCTCAGCGTCCGCGAGGTAGAGGTCAGTGCGCCAGACAACAACAGCACCTTGTCAGCGGGTTTGATGACAATGTTAGGGTTGGACCTGAGAGAATGGAGTGCAGTAAGTTCAGAGAGAGACAGGTTAGAATGGGTGAGAGGAGCAGAGAAATTGAGATGACTAATGTCATGCCGACAGTTCTCAGTGAAAAGATCAAGAGAAGGTAAGAATCCAGAGGGAAGGGTCCAGGTGGAGGGAGAATATTGGATGTAGGTAAAAGGATCCGTTGAATGGGGAGAGGACTCCTGCTCAAAGAAGTGTTCAGCATTGTGCCGAGCCCGAAATTTATTGAGATGAGGGCATAAGGGTATGAAACTAAGTCCTTTGCTGAGCACTGAACATTCAGCGTCGCAGAGGGGAAGGTTAGACACTTCCTCCTACCTCTCCCTGGACCATGACCCCACCACTGAACATCAAGCCATTTTTTCCAGGACTGTCACTGACCTCATTTCCTCTGAAGATCTTCCTTCCACAGCTTCCAACCTGATAGTCGCCCAACCTCGGACAGCCCACTTCTACCTCCTACCCAAAATCCACAAACAGGACTGTCCTGGCAGACCGATCGTGTCAGCCTGTTCCTGCCCCACGGAATTCATTTCTTGCTATCTTGACTCCCTTCTCTCTCCCCTTGTCCAGTCCCTTCCCACCTACATCCATGATTCCTCTGACACCTTACGTCACATCAACAATTTCCAGTTCCCTGGCCCCAACCACCTCCTCTTCACCATGGACGTCCAATCCATCTACATCTCCATCCCCCACCAGGATGGTCTGAGGTCTCTCAGCTTCTTCCTCGAACAGAGGCCCGAACAATCCCCACCCACCACTACTCTCCTCCGTCTGGCTGAACTTGTTCTCACACTGAATAATTTCTCATTTAACTCCTCTCACTTTCTCTAAATAAAAGGTGTGGCTATGGGTACATGCATGGGTCCCAGCTATGCCTTGATCTTTTCATTGAGGACTGTCGGCGTAACATTAGTCATCTCAATTTCTCTGCTCCTCTCACCCATTCTAACCTGTCTCTCTCTGAACTTACTGCACTCCGTTCTCTCAGGTCCAACCCTAACATTGTCAGCAAACCCGCTGATAAGGGTGGTGCTGTTGTTGTCTGGCACACTGACCTTTATGGGGTATGAGGAACATTCCTTGTTCCAGTCCTACTCCAGCCCCCTCCCACAACTTTTTCTTCGGTACATCGATGATTACTTTGGTGCTGCTTCATGCTCTCGGCGGGACCTGGAAAAATTTATTAATTTTGCTTCCAATCTCCAACCCTCCATCATTTTTGCATGGTCCATCTCTGACACTTCCCTTCCCTTCCTTGACCTCTCTGTCTCAATTTCTGGTGATAGACTGTCCACCAATATCCATTACAAGCCTACCGACTCCCACATCTACCTCGACTACAGCTCCTCACAACTCGCTTCCTATAAGGACTCCATCCCATTCTATCAGTTCCTTCACCTCCATTGCATCTGTTCTGATGATGCTACCTTCAAAAACAGTTCCTCTGACATGTCCTCTTTCTTCCTTAACCGAGGTTTTCCAGCCACAGTTGTTGACAGGGCCCTCAACCGTGACTGGCCCAGCTCCCGCGCATCCGCCCTCACGCCTTCTCCTCCCTCCCAGAAACATGATAGGCTCCCCCTTGTCCTCACTTATCACCCCACCAGCCTCTATATTCAAAGGATCATCCTCCGCCATTTCCACCAACTCCAGCATGATGCCACCACCAAACACATCTTCCCTTCATCACCCCCCCGGCGGCATTCCGTAGGGATCATTACCTCCGTGAAACCCTGGTCCACTCCTCCATCACCCCCTACTCCTCAACCCCCACCTATGGCACCTCCCCATGCAGATGCAAAATATGCAACACCCGCCCCTTCACTTCCTCTCTCCTCACTGTCCAAGGACCTAAACACTCATTTCAAGTGAAGCAGCATTTCACTTGCATTTCCCCCAACTTAGTCTACTGTATTCATTGCTCCCAATGCGGTTTTCTCTACATTGGAGAGACCAAACGCAGACTGAGTGACCGCTTTGCAGAACACCTTCGGTCTGTCCACAAGCATTACCCAGACCTCCATGCTGCTTGCCATTTTAACACTCCACCCTGCTCTCTTGCCCACATGTCTGTCCTTGGCTTGCTGCATTGTTCCAGTGAAGCTCAATGCAAACTGGAGGAACAGCACCTCATCTTCCGACTAGGCACTTTACAGCCTTCTGGACTGAATATTGAGTTCAACAACTTTATATCTTGAACTCCCTCCTCCATCCCCACCTCCTTTCTGTTTCTTCCCCCTTTCTTTTGTTTTTTCCAATAATTTATATAGATTTTTCTTTTCCCACCTATTTCCATTATTTTTAAATGTATTCCACCCATTGTTTATTTCACCCCACCCCCACTAGAGCTATCTTGCTTGTCCTGCTCTCCACTCTTAACTAGCACATTCTTTTAGATAATATCACCACCTTCAACACCTCTTTGTTCTTTTGTCTGTGACATCTTTTGGTTATCTCGTCCTATCACTGCTTGCTTGTCCCAACAACCCCCCCACCCCCCATTCCTTTCCCTCACACCCTTAAACCAGCTCATATTTCACCCCTTTCCTATTTTACTTAGTTCTGTTGAAGGGTCATGACGACTCAAAACATCAACTTTGTTCTTCTCCGCCGATGCTGCCAGACCTGCTGAGTTTTTCCAGGGATTTCTGTTTTTGTCAATAGGAATTGTGGGTGGTCTTAAAAGAGGGGTCCCCACCTGGCAGCATTCTGCCAGATGAAATGCCACCCCCTCCCCGCCACCTCCAAATTCACCTCAGGGGAGGGCATTAAAATTCTGCCCAGTATCTTATATCTTGAAGCGAAGAGAACTATGAGCAATTAACTTAATTATTTTCAAAATTAATAGGAATGAAGTATATGCCCGTGGTATAACATTTAAAAAAAATATTGTCTTTATGAATCAACTAAATCAAAAAATATTGTCAACCAGCTCTGCGGCAAGAACTCTCAAACCACGTACTGGGAGTGGCCTGTTCTTATTCTGAAAGGTTCTTGCACTCGCTGAGAGCTGGCACTGAGGCTGTTGAAGCCAATGCTTCACACACATAATGAATAAAGCATACGTGTCCCAGCTGCTGACAACTTAACTTATGGAACATTAACTGGCTGAACATCAAGTACTGTGTCCTTTGGTTGGTGAGGGGAGTGGGGGGGTGGGGGTGAGGGGAGTGCGGGGGTGGTGCGGTGGGGGCGGCGGTGGATGAGGAGTGCAGTGTAGGAAGCTGGGACAGATGTTTGGATGGAATATGTTGTCATTGTAGGGTGCCGGCTTAACCTTGTCACGCAACTTGCTGTCAACAGCCCACAACCAACTGCTGCCAAAGTGCTTCCTTCACTCTTGATCCAAAAGTTACAGTGTGACACAGGTCCGCTTGGGATGTTGGCACCCGTGCTGGGTTTCAATTGTTACTCAGTCATCTGATGAAAATAGACCAGAGCTTGTGCAAATGCAGATGCCACTGGCCAGGTTGGAGCTCTTTCAGCTTGGTGCTCTAAGGCATTGGCATGTGGAGCCAAAGACTGGTGGAATCTGGTCATGTGCCCACTCTTCCTCACACACCCATACATGCACCAATCTCTCCCCAGCTCTGCCACGCTGATATTGGGGATGTGCTGAGTGAAGGTTTGGTGTTTCCTCAATGGAAGTGAGAGACGGAAACAAAAAATCATCCTGGGCTATTCTGCTGAATATCCTACTGATTCACTTCACAACTGAGGGAAGGGGTAGGTGCAGCCTTCTGCTCATGCTCACAGCAAAAACTTGCATTTTATAGCACCCTTAATGTAATAAAAATTCCCACAAAGTGCTTCACAGAGGTGAAAATATTGACCACTCTGCAGCAGTAGAGGTTTTACTAGAGGTGATGCAACAACAACTTGCATTTATGTAGCTGCTTTAGCATAGTAAAACATTCCAACATGCTTCACAGGAATGCAATCAAACAAAATTTAACACCAAGGCACATAAGGAGATATTAGGCCAGTTAAAACTAAGCTTGGTCAAAGAGGTAGTTTTTAAAGACCATTTTAAAGGAGGAAAGAGATGTGGAAAAACAGCAAGGTCTGGGGATGGAATTCCAGAGCTCAGCGCCTAGACAGTTGACAACATGGCCACCAGCGATAGACCAATTAAAATCGGGGATGTACAAGATGCGAAAATTCGGGGAGAGCAGATATTTTGTAGGGTGAAAGGGCTGGAGGAGGTTACAACAATAGGGAGATATAAGGTCATGAAGTGTTTTGAAAATAAGGATGAGAATTTAAAATTGAGGCATTGCCAGACCCGGAGCCAAAGTAGCTCAGCAAACACAAAGGTGATGGGTGAATGAGAATTGGTGAGAGTTGGATTATGGGCGGCAGAATTTTGTATGAGCTTGATTTTGGGAGGTTGGGCAGGGGGGCTTTGGAACAGTCAAGTTTACAAATATCAAAGGCTAGCATGAGGGTTTCAGAATCAGATGAACTATGGGAATGCCTGCTGTTAAACAGGTGGAAGTAGGTAGTCTTGGACCAGGTATGTCATCGGAAGCTCATCTCATTGTCAAATATGACACTAAGATTGCAAATAGTCTGATTCACCCTCAGACCAGGCAAGGGAGAGGGATGGAGTCGGTGGCTGTGGAATGGAGTTTATGTAAGAGACTGAGAACAATGGCTTCTGTTTCTCAAAATTTAGTTGTAAGAAGTTTCTGCTCATACAGTGCCGAACGTCAGAGAAGCTAACTGACCAAGGTGTTGAAAAATGGTGATGAGGTAGAGCTGGTTGTCATCAGTGTACATGTGAAACCCAAAGTCTGCCTTTAGATGATGTTGCTGAGTAGCAGCATGTAGATGAGAAATAAAAGGGGGCAAGAAGAGATCTTTGGATGGCACTGGTTGTAATGGTGCAGGAGAAGCTATTACAGGTCATTCTCTGGTTCCTCGTCATCGTCTTTTGACTAGGCAACTAAGAATGTATGTAGGTGAGGACAGTCCCACCCAGATGAATGATGGTAGAGAGCTTTTAAAGGAGGGCAGTGTGGTCAACTGTGTCAAAGTCTGTGGACAGTTCAAAAAGGATAAGGAGGGATAGACTGCTTTTGTCACAGTCACACAGTATGTGATTTGTGACTTATGGCACATTTAACTACCATAGGTGGATGGAAAGTGCATTCAAACATGAAGATGTGGGAAAGATAGGCATTGATTTTTGATTTAATAATACATTCAAGGGCTTTGGAGAGGAAAGGAGGGTTGAAGACTGGGTAGTGTTTGTAAGGACAGTGTTTTTTTTTAGGATGGGGCAATGATGGCTTGAAAGAGAGGGGTACAATACCTGGGGGAGGGAGCCTTTAAAATGAGGGCCAGGAAGAGATGCCAGGTTTGGTGGGAAAGGGGGCAGGTGGTAGGCCTCATGGACAAAATAAGCTCGGAGATGGGGGAAAATAGAAGAGAAAGCAAAGAGAGATGCGCTTTCAGATGTAGAGCATGAGAAAACCTTAGGAAAGAAATATTTCTTGGTGGACTAGGGGGGATAGAGGGAAATGACAAAGGCCGCTGAACAGATGGTCTCCATCTCAGTGACAAAGAAGTGCGTGAGCTCCTCACACTTGTTGAAGGTGAGGGTTGAGACTGTATGGGAGAGGGGTTTAAGAAGATGGTTTGCAGTAGAGAAGAGACGACAAACTTAAGGTATGATCAAAGAGCTTTGGGGAAGGTTCTGTTGAAGGGGAGACAGTAGCAAACAAGAAGGATTTAGGGAGAAAGTTCCAGAGTGTGGGACCAGGATTGCTTGGCTGACAATGGTGGAGTCACGTGAAGGTATGGGCAGAGATTGAGAGCGGAGAAAAATGATCTATTTGAAAGAGAAAAATGTTTGGAAACAAAAACAAAGTGGTAATCCAAAAAGGACATCACTACACCTGTACATTGCAGCAGCATAGTGAATATTTATTGTGGGAAATTACTCCTCTCACACCATTTATCCTAGCAAATATATACATTCTCACAGATTTCATGCCATTTGTTTTCAGTATTTGCTATGAAAGTAAAAGCATCAACCCAAATTTTAGATTTGATCATAAGTAAAACTGCAAAACCAATCTGAAAAACACATGGACCTAAATCTTCACCCCTGTTCCACCCTCTTAATTTCACAATCAAGAATACAAAGACTCCAGGAAGCACCTGTCAGTCTGCGGGCAGTTGCATGCAAATAAGGCCAAAATGGTATCATTACATCAATCATGCCACGTCGTAGTAATTCATTTTGGTAGGAAGAATGAGGGGAGGCAATATAAACTAAATTGTACAATTTTAAAGGAGATGCAGGAACACAGAGATCTGGGGGTGTGTGCACACAAATTTTTGAAGGTGGCAGAATGAGTTGAGAAGACTATTTAAAAGGCTTAAACCTGAATTTTCGCTCTTGCGGTGGGTGAGCAGAGTCAGGAGAATTCCTGGCTCCACGAACCCAAGTACTGAAAAGGCAACCCAGAAGTTTGGATTTCTGGAGTGGAGCAGGATGAGGTCGGGGGGCAGGTTTGATGGGAGTTGTGCCCGCCACTCCTGGAAAGAGTTCGTAGGGAGCCACAGAGGCAGGCTGGCCAAAAGGCTGTGAGAAAAAGAATCAAACAAAAAAACAGCCCTCCAGCACTCACCCCTCATCATCCCACACTCCCCATGTCCCATCCATGCTAACTCATGCCATCTCATGCCTCCCCCAACTCCCATGGCCCCTCAAACACTCCATACTAACCTATACTAACCATACTAACCCTCACCCACCCCTCTTGGTCCCTCATATCCTCCATGTCAACCTATGCACCCCCCACCCACCCCTCCATCACCCTTATGCCCTCCACGCTAACCTATGCCCTCCACTCGCTTTAACATGTGCAGCTGCCTCCGTGAATCATGGATGTGCAAAGTTCAACTGGACTCCATTTCTACCCACTCCACCTGCGAAAGTGGTTGTGGGGGGGTGTCATCTGGAATTGGGCATCCGGCGCCATTCTCGCAAGGATGGAGCACCTCACCATCTGCACAAGGATTCAGGCCATCGAGTACAAAAGTGAAGACATTTAAAAAACATTTATAAAACTGTGGTTCAGCCCTAGCTAAAATGTAGTGGCCAAATCTGGGCACCACATTTTAGGAAGGATGTTAAGGTATGACAGTGCTGCTCAAGAGATGCACTAGAATGGTACCAGGAATGACTGACTTCAGTTACATTGACAAATTAGAAAATATGGAGTTGTTCTTCTTAATAAGGAGAAGTTACGAGGAGATTTGATATTGGTGTTTAAAATCAAGATGGGCTTTGGTAGAGCAAATAAGGAGAAACTGGTTCCATTGGCAGAAAGGTGGGTAACCAGAAGACTTAGAAGAATATAGAAGAACAAAAGTAGATATGACAAAAAAGAAAGTTCAATGTTATTGTCATCAGCTGCCCCTTGATTTGAGGATCAGGTCAACCCGGGATCACTAGCCTCTGCCATGGGTCTTCATGTGACTCTCGAACCTATGTTTGAGAAAAAAGTTTTCACTGCAGGCTAATAAAAGTGTTAATCATCAAGGGATATGTGGAACAGCTTTTTCAACAATCTTAATGGCTGCCTGGGCCCTCAGCCAAGCCTTATTATGTATGCTTGGCTGAGAGCCCAGACAGCTATAAGAATACTAGAACACCTGTTCCCCAAAGGAAACGTTGTTTGGTTGACAGCTTGGACTCTGATCTCTGTTGTCAATTTCACAATGTTTGTTTGCACAAGTTAAGTGGATTCAAGGATTTGTGGTTTGTGGTTTAAAGGGCCTGGGTGATTGACACTTATATTAGCTTGTAGCGCAGATGTTTTTTCAACATAGGAGAAAATTATCAATGGTTTACTTTTGTTCAAAACTTTACTTTTACACATACCACTGTACACTCTAGGGTTCATTGGTTCTAGAAAGTGTACAGTGGGTCAATGGGCATGGAAATATCATAGCTTGGCATAGGGGGCATGCAGGACCATAGGGGGTGGATGGGCATGAGGGGCCATAGGGGGTTGGTGGAGGCATGATGTGACATGGGTGGGGAATGGGGAGTGTTTGGCGGGTGAAGAGGGTGTGAGGGACGAGCAATGGAGGACCTTTGTGTTTTTATTTTAACTGGGAAGAAGTCTCATGCACCAAGCGGGCCTTTTAAACAGCCCCCCCTCTGCACTTGGCAGCCCCTTTGGCCCCCACACTTATTCCTAGGTTGGGTCCCCACGCACCCCCTGCCAATGAAGACCTCGCCTTTGTGGGCACTTTCTCCCGAGGCAGAGGGGCTTAGCCAAGTATCTTCCCAACTCCCCCTACCTGCCTCAAGGCCCAGGCCCAGGCCTCTGGATTATTAACAAAAAGAGAAAATGCTCGAAAAACTCAGTAGGCCTAACAGCATCTGCGGAAAGAGAAAAAAGAGAGTTAACATTTCTAGTCCGTATGACTTCTTCAGAGCTAAAGAGAAGTAAAGATGTGATAAAATGTATACTGTTTAAGGGGGGGTGGAGCAGGTGAAGCTGGATAGAAGGCAAAATAGGTGGCGGCAAAGGAGAGATTGCCAGAGATATCATGAACAAAAGGACAAAGGGGTGTTAATGATAGTGGTACTGGCTAAAGGAGGTGCTGATGGTGGCATTAAGGTCAGAAAGCAGAATGTGATAATAGCAGGACAAGGGTAAGCACTTTGGAAAGAACAACATGAACAAGCGACAGGTGGGCCTTGTGGGGCTGGGCTGGGGGGAGGGGTTGGTAGTGAGAAAAAGATTGAAAATAGGATAAAAGGGGGATAAAACAATGAATAAAATTGAAAATAAATAAAAATAAAAATTAGTATATTTTATTCACTTATTTTTATTACACATTACCAGGCAAGTAGCCTTTTGAATACAGTTTGACTTTTTGCCAATTCTCCTTGATAGTTAAATGGCAGCTTCAAACTTAAAGGTCCCATTCCCTGCAGTACCTAACTATATTAGAATGTGAAGCTCACAGGGTAATCTTGGAATGAATTGTGCCAAGTGCAGTGAGGTAATCCTTAATGTTATCAGATAACCTGCTTTTACTGCACCGTTCAGGAATCCTGGAGTCAACTCACCATTAGTCTGCAAAAACAGATAGCATTGTCTGAGAGTGTTGTTTTAATCTCAAGTTTACACAGATAGAGGCAGCATTACCAACACATTACCCCATATCTTGGATATACAGGCATCTTTTCCATTACTGGGTAGCAGTTACAAATTAGCTACTTAGAAAGTGTGCCAGATTAAAAGCTCATTAGCTACTCATTAACTACTGTGACGATATTGAGCAACACTGTCAAGGTTATTAACTGCACACAACATACCAGATGGGGACAAGGTAAGGCTTGGCTGTGATGCCCCTGCAGTCAAACAGCCAGGGAGCACTCACATCCTGGGTAGAAACATTTAGAATAACTGCTTGAATGAGGTTCCAAAGGCTGCCTACAAGCAGTGAGCACTATAGCAAAGGAAAAGGAGAGGGAAAGAAAAAATATTCAAAAATTGGTGAATGTCTTCTCTCTGACATTCTCACCACTGCCATGTTGAAATGTTTCTGTATCCGCCATTACAATAATAATTGATTGGCTGTAAAGCAATTTGGGATGTCCTGAGGTCATGAAAGGCACTATACAAATGCAATTCCTTACCTTTCTTTCCTCGTCAGCCTGGCATTTTTATAAACCAGCTCCGTCATTTCCTCTCTAATTTTGAACTTGCTTATTCCTTATAATTTGCATGCTGGCAGATTCAGTCAGGCTAGCAACTTAATCTTGGTTTTGCTGAGGTTACTGGGGTTGGTTTTAAAACATGAAAGTGCGTCAGTATTACGCAGAAATCCTTTAAGTTCCAGTTTTGTTTTCTAACCACCAATTTGATCTGAAGTTGATTGTGGGTATCTGCAGTGCACCAGGAAACCAGACAGCAGCTCAGACGGCAGGAAGTGGAATACCAACAAGCCATGCTGGACTTTGTAAACAAGATCACAAGCTATGTGATACTATGACTTCATAACGAGCACAGAAAAAGGTGATGAGCTTAGGTCACGCTAATATAAAGTCCATGTAAAGCCCTTACCTAGTCATATTATGAACTCAGAAAACCTGGACCAAATAGCTCAAGTATCGTACAATGTTAGCAGACTGACTAGGAACATGGGAGCATAAGGAAGAGGAATAAGCAATTCAGCCCTTCAAACCTGCTCTGCACATTCAATTAGATTAATTCAATTAGATGTCACCTCAATTTCAGAATCACAGAATCACACAGTACGGAAGAGGCCCTTTGGCCCATCGACTCTGCACCGACACATGAGAAACACCTGACCTATCTACCTAATCCCACTTACCAGCACTTGGCCCATAGCCTTGAATATTATGACGTGCCAAATGCTCATCCAGGTAGTTTTTAAAGGATGTGAGGCAACCCGCCTCCACCACCCTCCCAGGCAGTGCTTTCCAGGCCGTAACCACCCTCTGGGTAAAAAAGTTTTTCCTCACATCCCCCCTAAACCTCCTGCCCCTCACCTTGAATTATGCCCCCTTGTGACTGACCTTCAACTAAGGGGAACAGCTGCTCCCTATCCACCCTGTCCATGCCCCTCAAAATCTTGTATATCTCAATCAGGTTGCTCCCTCTGTCTTCTCTGCTCCAACGAAAACAACACAAGTCTGTCCAACCTCTCTTCATAACTTAAATGTTTCATCCCAGGCAACATCCTGGTGAATCTCCTCTGCACCCTCTCCAGTGCAATCACATCCTTCCTATAACGTGGTGGTGACCAGAACTGCACACAATACTCCAGCTGTGGCCTCACCAAGGTTCCATACAACTCCAAGATGACCTGACGTTTCGAGTCCTCATGAAGGGTCATGAGGACTTGAAACATCAACTCTTTTCTTCTCCGCCAATGCTGCCAGACCTGCTGAGTTTTTCCAGGTAATTCTGTTTTTGTTTTGGATTTCCAGCATCCGCAGTTTTTTGTTTTTATCCAACATGACCTCCCTACTTTTGTAATCTATGCCTCGATTAATAAAGGCAAATGTCCCATATGCCTTTTTCACCATCCCACTAACATGCCCCTCCACCTTCAGAGATCTATGGGCACACACGCCAAGGTCCCTTTGTTCCTCAGAACTTCCTAGTGTCATGCTGTTCATTGAATACTTCTTTGTCAAATTACTCCTTCCAAAGTGTAACCTCACACTTTTCAGGGTTAAATTCCATCTGCCACTTATCTGCCCATTTGACCATCCCGTCTATGTCTTCCTGTAGCCCAAGATGCTCAACCTCACTGTTAAGCACCTGGCCAATCTTTGTGTCATCCACAAACTTACTAATCCTACCCCCCACATAGTCATCTATGTCGTTTATAGAAATGACGAATAGTAGGGGAGCAAGCACAGATCCCTGTGGTATGCCGCTGGACACGGCTTCCACAGTCACTAAGCAGTCTTCTGTCATCACCCTCTGTCTTCTACAACTAAGCCAATTTTGAATCCACCTCATCAAATTACCTGTATCCCATGTGCATTTGCCTTCTTTATAAGTCTCCCATGTGGGGCCTTGTCAAAGGCTTTGCCGAAATCCATACAAACTACATCAACAGCACTACCCTCTTCTACACACCTGGTCACCTCCTCAAAAAATTCAATCAAATTTGTTAGGCATGACCTCCCTCTGACAAAGCCATGTTGACTATCCCTGATCAAACCTTGCCTCCAAGTGGAGAAAGATTCTCTCCTTCAAAATTTTCTCCAATAGTTTCCCTATCACTGATGTGAGACTCACTGGTCTGTAGTTCTCTGGCTTATCTCTACAACCCTTCTTAAATAGCAGAACCACATTAGCTGTTCTCCAGTCCTCTGGCACCTCCCCCGTGGCCAGAGAGGAATTAAAAATTTGGGTCAGAGCCCCTGCAATCTCCTCCCTTGCCTCCCTCAGCAGTATGGGACACAAATCATCTGGACCTGGAGATTTGGCCACTTTTAAGCCTGCCAACACCTCCAGTACATTGTCACTCCCTGTATCAATTTGCTCAAGAATCTCGCAGTCTCTCTCCCCAAGTTCCATACCTTCAATTTGATTGACCTGCCTTTGCTCTATCCCTTGATACCATTAACAAACAATTAACGATCTCATTCTTGAACCCTCCAATTGTGCCAGCATCCACAGGCTTTTAGCAAATATTCTAATTTATCTTTCTTGGGCCAAAGTGGGTGACCTCATGGTTGACCAGAATGAACTCCTTGAAGCTTACAACAGCCATCAGGATCTTCACCTCAATCCTGGGCATTTCCTTTTTTAAAGGAAAATTGAATATTAAATCACAGACACTGCCTTTGTGCAGTATGCTTGCTCATCAGTTTCTTTCAGAGATAAAGAACTTAAAACATGACTACGTAATTTAAGGACAAAGATAATGTAAATTAATAAGTGGCACTGCCCACAAATCTAACACTTACCACAAATGCAAAGATAGGTATTTTTCATCAATAGATTATGCACAAATATCTACATTTTTTGTAGAAGGAAGAAAACAAAGATAAAGTGCCTACATGACCTCAGGAGGTTGCAATATGCTTCAAGCCAATGAAGTACTTTTGAAATGTGGTCATGATTGTAATGTAGGAGATGTGCAGCAGCCAATTTGTGCACAGAACAGTCCTATAAACACTGATTGATAGTGGCCTGATATCAATTTTAGCCAGGCCAATATATTCGAATGTAAATACTACAAGTAGTATAATTCAAGTGTGTGCATTAATTATGGATGGAATCACTGATGTAATCATAACCAAAGGTTGTAAAAACATCAAACACTTTGTCTAATGCCCCAATCATATGAGTGGCACTGAAGCCTGTACACCTGTCATAGTTTGAACGCAAGAAGTGGAGGTATTACCAATGTAACAGACCGATCTCATATTATGCATAACAGATTGTTTTGAAACCAGCTTTATATTAATGGTTGAAACAGCAGCTGATGTGTCATCAGACTCACTATGAGAGGAAGAAGGTGAATTTATCCAGACGCGTAGGGTTACTGCTAATATGTTATTGAAAAACGGTTTGTATATGTAATTGGGAATCATTGCTACATTAACAGTTTGGATATTGTCTGAAAGCAACATTGGCCAACTAGAAATTAATGTGAAAGATAATTAGGTTGACAACTAGGATGCAAAGCTAAGAGTTCAGCCAACCAGGTTATTCGCTCAAAAATTATTTTGTGCCTATTGGAATGTTTATAGAATTGAGTGCATAAAAGGAATGTCATTGGACTAGTAATACAGAGGCCTTGGCTAATGCTCTGGGTAATGGGTTCAAATCCCATGATGGCAGCTAGTGAAATTTAAATTCAATTAATAAATCTGGAATATAAAGCTAGCCTTAGTAACAGTGACCATGACAACTATAATGAATTGTTGTAAAAATTCATCTGATTCACTAATGTCCTTTAGGGAAGGAAATCTGCCATCCTTACCCAGTCTGACCTACATGTGACTTCAAACAAACAGCAATGTGGTTGAATCTTAAATGGCCTAGCAAACCATTTAGTTCAAGGGCAATTAGGGATGGGCAACAAACGTTGGCCTTGCCAGTGACATCCACATGCCAAGAATGAATAAAGAAAAAAACAATCTGAACTTCATGAGTGGATTACTTCACTTGCCAAAGTTTCATTGTGAAGCACTGAAGGATGACATTAAAAAGCACATCAGGAAAATAAAATTCTAACTCAATTTTACTGTTTGTTTTAAATTACCCGCATCAACAGGAATTGGGATCCATTTCAGTGTTTCTTTCTCTCCCTTTTTGTGTATTTAAGTGTGAACAGCAGTTGATTGGTAAGGCTAACACAGAATTAAAAAACAAATTCTCAGCTTACAGGTTTAAGCGCACTACAATGTAACTCTTTGTCATTTGATTATTGTTTCTCAGTTTCATTGGCTAGTAAACAAAAAAAGCATACTCTCAGACAAATGACAGTAACGGAATCCTAACTCCCCAAAGCTTTGAGTCATAGTGATACTTGTGCAGCCTACACTTATCAGCCTACTCAGCACATACCACAGCTATCAAACCTGGGACTTTATTAGTCTGCATTGCTCAGCTACCAGTGGAGACTCACTGCTATTTCTGCTGCTGCTTTCTTCAAACAATTAACGGTAGAACATTATATTTAGAAAGTGGATGCAGATCACAATTAACCACATCCAACCCCCTCCCCACAACATCCAATTCTCAAGTTTCTTTCTTCTCTTCCTGGCATTCCTGACTTTTGGTCAGGCAAATGATTCATAGATACTCACGTGCAAGCCTCCAGTGTCCAGAGGCTCTTCTTGAAGGTGTGTGCCTGCAGCCATTGAAACAGAGTAGGCATCATGACTAAGACTAATCCAGTGTGTGCACATTGAGCCGTAGGAGTCATGTAGTGCTCAGCAAAAGAAACCTGAGTTGATATTTCTCATCCTGACACAGGAATGCTGAGGCCAACTGTAGCAACATACACTGAGATCATTGCAAATTGCGGATTGAATTTGGGACCTTCCACATCTGTTTGGCTCAATACCATACCAACTGATGCATATATCCACTAAAGTTACAAGGGGAGTCACTAGATATAGCAAATTGCAACAAAATCACTTCAAAGCAAATGGCCCTACAGCACAATTTTATATCAGCTGTGCAAGCAACAACTTGCACTTATATCACACCTTTAGTACAAATGTCCCGAAGCACTTCACAGGAGTGTAATCAGACAAAAATTGACAGTGAACCACATAAAAAGATATTAGGACAGATAACCAAAGCTTGGTCAAAGAGGTAGGTTTTAAGGTGCAAGTTAAGAGAGAGGCAAAACAAGAGAGAAAGGGGACATGGCATCTCAAAAGCAAATATGCTTCAAGCAAAATTGTAACCTTTGGGAGGAAAGATCCAAAACTCTGCTATACATTTGGCTCTGCATTAAAAACCAGTTTGGGTTCAGTGTCTTCTGTTACTCACATAAGCACTCTGAGCAACTTAACTTTCTGGCAAAAATAGAATTACCTGGAAAAACTCAGCAGGTCTGGCAGCATCGGCGAAGAAGAAAAGAGTTGACGTTTCGAGTCCTCATGATCCTTTAACAGAACTGAGTGAATATTAGGAGAGGGGTGAACTATAAGCTGGTTTAAGGTTGGGGGAGAGAAGTGGGGGAGGGGATGTAGTTGTAGGGACAAGCAAGCAGTGTTAGGAGCAGATAATCAAAAGATGTCACAGACAGAAGAACAAAGAGGTGTTGAAGGTGGTGATATTATCTAAACAAATGTGCTAATTAAGAATGGATGGCAGGACGCTCAAGGTACAGCTCTAGTGGGGGTGGGGTGGAAAGACTAACAGGGCATAAAAGATATAGATTTAAAAATAATGGAAATAGGTGGGAAAAGAAAAATCTATATAAATTATTGGAAAAAACAAAAGGAGGGGGGAAGAAACGGAAAGAGGATGGGGATGGAGGAGGGAGTTCAAGATCTAAAGTTGTTGAATTTAATATTCAGTCCGGAAGGCTGTAAAGTGCCTAGTCGGAAGATGAGGTGCTGTTTCTCCAGTTTGCTTTGGGCTTCACTGGAACAATGCAGCAAGCCAAGGACAGACATGTGGGCAAGAGAGCAGGGTGGAGTGTTAAAATGGCAAGCAGCATGGAGGTCTGGGTAATGCTTGTGGACAGACCGAAGGTGTTCTGCAAAGCGGTCACTCAGTCTGCGTTTGGTCTCTCCAATGTAGAGGAGACCGCATTGGGTTCACCCCTCTCCTAATATTCACTCAGTTCTGTTGAAGGGTCATGAGGACTCGAAATGTCAACTCTTTTCTTCTCCACCGATGCTGCCAGACCTGCTGAGATTTTCCAGGTAATTCTGTTTTTCTTTTGGATTTTCAGCATCCGCAGTTTTTTGTTTTTAACTTCCTGGCAATTAGTTAGCACTGCCCTATATCTACCTGTATGTTAACATAACCCAGGTGTGTAACAATAGTACCCCCTTGTGACCTAACCAGACTGACATTTGATAAGCTGCTTTATTTCACAGAAAGATTGACATTCCAGAAAAAAAGATAGGATTAGATTCACTTAATTCAACGAGTTAAACTTAACTTCACGTGATAATACAAACTAAAGAACAGGCCACACATTTTCACATTAATGGGCTGTCAATGCTTGACTTAAGTAAGTTGACTTCTAACTCTCCTTCAGCATTTCTAACCTTTTGGTCTCAGCTATTGCTAAGCCTAACTGCTTTGCAGCTTTCAATTTTAAAAACTCAGTTACATGAGTCTCTGCCTCTGTATTTTATGTCCCTCTGTTCACAGCCAAAGGAGGCTCAAATGCTTTACAATGTGACTGTGAGATAATCTTTAATTGTTGAGGCCAGCTAGCAAACTATTCATTACTTAAGAAACAACATCGGGGGTAGCTCATTCGGATCTCTGTACAAATCATTACAAAGTCTTTTTGAAGCTTGTATTTTAAAATAACTTACTTTTGTTTCAATGCCTTTTTGTGGAAAAATGATCCATAGATACCAAAGAGACTAATCTGTTTTTTAAAAAGGTCTCTGAGGTAACAGGTTGATGATTATTCATTTAGTTAAAAAATAAGTTAAAATGATTGTTCCAAAAAAATCATTTGAAATGATTGTTCCAGAAAAATGACTAGTTATCTGGTGGTTGAAATCCAGCACTAATTGATGGGCAGAAACTCTCTTGCTCCCTATTGGGGCACTATCTATCGGTTGTAAAAATCCAATGTGACATTAACCCATGGATAAATCCATGGGTTGGTGCAGTAGAGAGAGAACTGGTTACGGACCTCTGATTGTTGCTAGCCAGTTCTTTTCATTGTTTGAGTACAGGAAGATAATGCAACAAGCAGCCTTGGTTACAAGTTCTCTTTTTTTATCCAGAAATATTCCAATGGGCTTTGTCAATTCCAGCAGATGCCCTGTCATCTGCAGCAGAACTGCTACCAGCTACATCAAATCTACCACCACTGTCTGAAATACTGTCACCAACTTTCACCTCCAGCAAAATTATTGCCGCTGCCAGCAGAACAGCTGCCACTAGCCAAAATACTGCCACCAGCAGTATTGCTGCCACCAACAGCATTACTGCCATATGGATGAGAATTAGTCCTACCAGCAGCAGAATTATTGCTACTGGAAGAAGTACTGCCTTCAGCAATACCACAGCAGCCACCAGCAGAACCACTGTCGCCAGCAGAATCACAGACCCAGGGATGAGGCCAACATGATGAAAGATGACTAATTCTTGCTGTACCCAACTTGCCATTCACGCAAAGGGCGCAAAGGGCAAAATATATGTTCAGCTTAAATACTACCCAAAGACCAAAGCCAGTAATGTAAATGATACCAGCCCATACCCTGTCCTCTGATGGCTGAAATGCAACAGAACAACTTAACTGTCCAATGTGGCAGCGACACCTATAATACACACAGCACAAGCACTTAATTCCACCCTTTAGGTGTTTTCTCCTGGCTGCTAAGAAGTTTCTGGGGTACTGCTCCACAGGTGCTGGCTACCTTCTGGTGCCTCCTCCATGTAGCTATTCTTTTACTGTAAGCCCAGATAGCTTCAACAGACTATTCACCTTTGGGGACCATTACAGTTCTCACCACATAGGGTAAAAACAGCAGTGGAATGCTATAAAAGCACTGAAACTGCTATATAAAACATCAGTTTTAGTCAGGAGTCTTCAATGAGATTGATTTTACTGGGGGACAAAATGAATGATTAAACAGACTGAACTGCAACGGCTGGTAAATTTTATCCAAGGTTTATAAGAGGTCCAAATCCATACACAAGCCCTATCCAAGAGGATGATTCCTTAGCAAGCTGTTGCTGTATTTCTCAGGGTCCTGTTTTATTGCAAATCACACTGCGATGTGTTGGGGCTGTATCAAATATCTCACACCTGTCTTGCTCAGCGAGGCCAATCAACAGAGTACACGAGGGGACACCATTAATAAACTGAAAAAACCAAAAAAGGAAATATAATAAGCATTTGTGATAAAGGAAAACTGCAAGAGCACTAGTTTGGTCTGCTTCCAAAATCAGTTCGTCTTTAGGCATGTTCATTTTAAAACAAAGGGCAAATGGACAGGTTTTATTTACATCAATGACGTAGATGAGGGGAGTGAAGACATGATAGCTAAATTTGCTAAGATAGGTAGGAAAGTATGATGTGAAGAGGCAATGAGGAGGTTGCAGATGGATATTGATAGGTTGAGTGAGTGGGCAAAGATCTGGCAAATGGAGTTTAATGTGGGAAAATGTGAAGTTGTTCACTTTGGCAGGAAGAACAAAAAAGCAGAGTATTACTTAAATGGAGGACAGCTGTATAATTCTGTGACATGAGTCACAAAAAGTTAGTATGCAGGTGCAGCAAGTAATTAAGAGGCTAATGGAATGCTATCCTTTATCACAAGAGGAATTGAACATAAAAGTAAAGATATCATGCTTGAGTTATACCGGGCATTGGTGAGACCACACCTCAAATACGGTTTGCAGTTTAGGTCTCCTTATTTAAGGAAGGATGTAAATGCATTGGAGGTGGTTCAAAGGAGGTTTACTAGATTGATACCTGGAATGAGTGGGTTTTCTTATGAGGAAAGGTTGGACAGACTGGCTTTGTTTCCACTGGAGCTTAGAGGAGTGAGGGGTGATTTTATTGAAGTATAAAAGATCCTGAACAGCCTTGACAAAGTGGACGAGTGAGTGAGAGGGCGAGTCCAGAACTAGGGGGCACAAAATTAGGTGTCGTCCTTTTTGGACAGTGGTGAGGAGAATTTTTTTCTCTCAGTTTTGCGCGAATTTGGAACTCCCTGCCTCAGGTCATTGAATATTTTTAAGCCAGGGGTTAACAGATTCTTGTTAGGCAAGGGAATCAAAGGTTAGCGGGGTTAGATGAAAATGTGGAAATCGAAACACAAGAAGATCAGCCATGATCTTATTGAATGGTGGAGCAGGCTTGAGGGGCCGAATGGTCTATTACTGTTCCTATTTCTTATGTTCTTATATTCTTTGCGTAGAATAAAGTAGCATGCCGAGTATTCTGCTATGGAATGCTGCATGGTGGCCTTCTGTCCAACAATGTCCATAAATTTTAGAGCTAACCCAGGGAGGGACAGGGCAGAACTGGATCCAGGACTACACATGTGCATTTTAGCCAGCATACCTCAGGTGGCATGGACAAAGCCCTAGGAAGCAGGCAGTCTTTTCTGCCCTTTGACTGCACAGAATCATACAGCCCAAAACAGCTAGGTCCTTCAGAACATTGCAAATTTGGAGAAGCCAGCGTGGCTCTGGCCATGATCCAAGGTGGGGGAAGAATTCAGGGAAAGGGTGGGTCTGGCTACCATCAGAAGGAGAGGAAGGGCTGGGCCCTGCAAAACGTAGACCCAAGGCTCCCTTGAGAGGCCCGGAGCACCCTGGCCGAGGAGGAAACTTGTATTATAACATTACAATTTCTGGCCCAGGGCCTTGCTCCCAGCCTGATGGGGGAATGTAACCCTGTTCCTTGTTTAGGCCTCAGCTTAACATGGCAGATTGCTTTCTTCCAGCAGGTACCTTTCTCACCTTAGAAAGGGAAATTAATTTGGGGACACAGCAGGATGGATGTACGATCAGAGGAGATAAGTTACTCCAATTATTCTAACTGACCTCTGTTCAGTTTCCACCAGACCAATTACTGTTATATTCAGGACTAGAAACCTCAATCCAAGGTCGGGATTTTCTGACCCTGCCCATCACCAGGATCTTCCAGTCCTGCCGAATGTCAATGGACTTTTGGCCATTGGGTCCCACCATGGTGGGGCCGGAAAATCCCAGCCCAAGCGTCATGTTTTTTTAAACGTATGCATCATAAGTGGACCTTGAGCTGGATTGGAGCTTTGTCTCCCTGATATCTAGCATGACTCAGGGCTCATAACAGAGAACCTTGATTGAACGCACAAACCACCAATGGATCTATTCTATTCCACTGAAGTTCTGTTGAAGGGTCATGAGGACCCGAAACGCTAACTCTTTTCTTCTCCGCCGATGCTGCCAGACCTGCTGAGTTTTTCCAGGTAATTCTGTTTTTGTTTTGGATTTCCAGCATCCGCAGTTTTTTGTTTTTATCTCTATTCTATTCCCTTCTACCTGCTCCCTGAATGCCCACTCTCAGGTTATAAACCAACAAATCTTTTTATGACATGAGACAGATGGGCAAACAGTGAATCATACATTTCTCAATGCTCCCCAATAAATAAAATAATAAAAATGGCAGTGCAGGCCCGAGGGAGAAGAAAGAATGAATTGGATGAAAGTCATAGACCATCAAGTTGGGCACTTCTATCCCACACACTCAGTTATCTGAGAGAAAAGTTCCATATAAATTCTCTCTGATCCTCAAAAAGGTAAATACCTTCACGTTTCTACCATTTAACACCAGCTTGTTATCTTCTTAAATGCATTTCCCCCTAACTCACAGTAAATAAACCATGTGGCACAGTCACCATACTCAGGGGATTACTTAATAACAGAGTGGTGAGATTGATTTTCCTCATAAAATGGCCAACTTTGAGCATAAAGGGCATCGTTCTTCATCCTTGACTCATTAAGTGTGTTACTTCATTTGCGCCCAATAAACAAGCCCCCTTAATTAATGTAAACTTTAAAAGTTGTTCTTAGAGATAATAATGGAGGAATCATAAGTAATTTTAAACAGGTTGGTGCCTCTGCTAAAATAAACAGATGAATAAGAATGCATTAAATGTTTACTGACTAGCATGACCAACAGACGTTTCTAGGTGTATATCCTAAGGTATATATGCTAACATAAGCCATTTCTCATTAATCAACGAACCAGGCACCTAAATTGCCACCAGACCTACAACCAGAAAACACTGAGTGGCATATGGCATTGCTGTTTAACTGCAAGATCTATTCTATTTGTTTTTCTGTAACTCACTCATTTAGGCACAGTTTTGTTTTATATCTTGAGCCCCCAGGCCACTTTAATTTCTCCAGAAAAATTGGAAATATGCTGAGCATGTTGCAGCCACAGGCTAGAGTTACAGAAATGGTAGGAGTTTATCAAATGCCACCCTACACAAATGTTACTGTGAGTGCCGTTTCTGATCTACTGACCCTGTCTGAACTCCAGAATTTTCTGTGTGTCATCCAAGTAGTTTCCATAATTTGGCATCAGCGGGAATGGAGCCAAGGGTCACTATGTAGCATTTTCACTCTTCCCAACCCAAGTTTCATGGTCGCTGTGTAGCACTTTAACCCTTGCGAATCTAAGGTTCAGGGCTATTAACTCTAATTACTCTTAGTGCAGACAGTAGGATTTGGCCTGAAGGCTTTAACCATCCTCATCTCAGGTCTGGGTAACTGTGACCAAGTCTTTAACCCTTCCCAAATAAGATGTCAGGAATACTCTGACAAGTGCTTTAGCCCTTACGAATGGTGAACCTTCAGTAACAGGGAGTAACACTGAATATTTAGCCATCATCAAATGTGGATAATCTTTTCCCCACCAAAGAGTACAAAAATAATGGCACCACTGACATGAAACAAAGAAAAGAAAGACTTGCTTCTACATAGCGCTTTTCACAACCATCAATTGTATCAAAGCACTTTACAGCCAATGAAGTACTGTTAGAAGTGTAGCCACTAATGTAAAAAAGGAAATACCGCAGTCAATATGCACTTATCAAACTCCCACAAACAGCAATGTGATAAATGGCCAATTAATCTGTTTTATTTGCAATGTTGATTGGGGGGAAATATTGGCCAGGACACTGGGGGAAAACTCCCCTACACTTCTCATAGCACCATAAGATTTTTTTACATCCACCCAAGCAAGTAGATGGGACTTCAGTTTAACACTCATTTGAAAGACAGCACCTCAAACAGCACAGCACTCCCTCAGTTATGCACTGGAGTGTCAGCCTTGATTTTTGTACTCAAGCCCGGGAGTGGGACTTGAATCGAGAATCTTGCAACCCAGTGGCAAGAGTGCTACCATCTGAGCCACAGTGGACACTCCAACTGCAATAGAAAACAAATGAATGAACAATTTTGTTTGTTGTTCCTTACATCCTTACATTACCTGGATGAGCTCAGCTCCAACAACACTCAAGAAACTGGACACTATCCAGCACAAAGAATCCTGCTTGATAGGCACCCCATTGACTACCTTCAACAATTCACTCTCTCCACATCGACTCACAGTAGCATCAACGTGTACCATTTACAAGGTGCACTGCAGCAACTCACCAAGGCTCCTTCAACAGCACCTTCCAAACCTGTGATCTCTACTACCTAGAAGGATAAGGGCAGAAGAGGCATGGGAACATTACCACCTTCAAGTTCCTCTCCGAGCCACTCACCATCCTGACTTGGAACTGTATCGCCATTCCTTCACTGTCATTGGGCCAAAATCCTGGAATTCCCTTCCAAACAGCACTGTGGGTGTACCTACACCACAGGGACTGCAGCGGTTCAAGAAGGTGGCTCATCTCCACCTTCTCAAGGGCAATTAGGAATGGGCAATAAATGCTGATCTAGCCAGCAATGCCCATATCCCATGAACAAATAAAAAAAACGGAGAACTTGTAGTGTTCTATCATGCTCTTGAAACATGTAGGATAAACACTGGGGATAATAGCACCAGCCAAAGTTATTGTCAAAAATTTAATTTGGGTTTTCTGGATGTTATTTCTCTTCATCTTAAAGAAAGAAATACTAGGCTTAATATAGCAATTTTCACAACTTCAAAACATTCCCAAGTCCTTCAGATGTATATTTTGAAATGTAATACTTCTATAATATAGTAAACATGGAAGTTAATTTGTGCATAGCACGAACAGCAGTATGATAAATAGCCAGAACTTGTTATAGATGTTGGCTGAGGGATAAATAGTGGTCAGTTCACCAGGAGAACTTTCCTGCTCTACTTCAAATTGTGCCATGGGATTTTTACATCCACTTGAGAGGATAACTAGTTTAACATCTCATCTGCGAGACTGCAGAGTAGCCCTCCCTCAGCACTGTACCAGAAAGTCTGCTGAGATTATGTGCTGAAGGCTCTGAAATGGGACTTGAACCCAGAACCTGCTAACACAGAGACAGTCACTGAGAAGCACTGAGTTATGTTTGACACTTTGAAGGGCCATAAGCAATATGGCAAAGCATGCCACAATCTTTTCACTGCTGTTTGCGCACACCATTATAAAATAACATGATTCAATGTTACTGACTCCGTTGCGTACATTTAAATTTAAAACCATTCTACAAAAAAAGTTACAGAAGTTCACCATGGCATGGGTATCACATCTGCAAAAACATGCAGACCAATACCTTTACTGCTGACTCATAAAGCATATTGAACCCAATGGTACAGCCAATGTTGTAAACAGCCTGATACATTTCAACAGTGGTGTAGTACTCCACCTATAGGATTAGAAATAATTAATTGAATCATAGGGTAGTACAGAAGGGAAAGAAACCACTTGGCCCATCTGTATTCTTTTCTGGGATAATGCAAAGCTAATCCTACTGGACTGCTGTCTTCCTGTAGCCCTGTATTTTCATCTACTTCAAAGCCTCAACCACTGCCTGTGGCAACGCATCCCATATTCCCATCAACTTTCCATGCAAAGACATTTCTGCTAAACTTGCTTCTCATAATCGTGCAATCAGAACATACCCAAAAACTTCTGCAAGACTGAAGCACAGCCATCATTTTTTTTTATCCGTTCTTGGGATGTGGGCGTCACTGGCTGGTCCAGCATTTATTGCCCATCCCTAATTGCCCTTGAGAAGGTGATAGTCAGCTGCCTTCTTGAACTGCTGCAGGTCATGTGGTGTAACAGTGCTGTTAGTTGGGGGTGGGGGGGTGTTCCAGAATTTTGACTCAGCAACAGTGAAGGAACAGCAATATATTTCCAAGTCAGGGTGGTGAGTGGTTTGAAGGGGAACTTCCAGGTGCTGATGTTCCCATCTATCTGCTGCCCTTGTCCTTCTAGACGGTAGCAATCGTGGATTTGGAAGGTGCTGTCTAAGAAGCCTTGGTGAGTTCCTGCAGAGCATCTTGTAGATGATACATCCTGCTGCCACTGTGCGCCGCTGGTGGATGGAGTGAAAGTTTGTGGATGGGGTGCCAATCAAGCAGGATCCTTTGTCCTGGCTGGTGTCAAGCTTCTGGAGTGTTGTGGGAGCTGCACTCATCCTGGCAAGAGGAGAGTATTCCGTTCCCCTTCTGACTTGTGCCTTGTAGATTGTGGACAGGCTTTGGAGAGTCAGGAGGTGAGTTGCTCTCCACAGGATTTCTACCTCTGACCTGCTCTTGTAACCACAGTCTTTATATGGCTAGTTCAGTTCAGTTTCTGTTAATGGTAATCCCCAAGATGTTGATAGTGGGAGATTCAGCGATGGTAATGCCATTGAATGCCAAGAGGAGATGGTTAAATTCTCTTTTGTTGGAAATGATCATTGCCTGGCACTTTTGTGGCATTAATGTTACTTACCATCTGTCAGCCCAAGCCTGAATGTTGTCCAGGTCTTGTTACGTTTGGCCATGGGCTTCTTCAGTATCTGAGGAGTCGTGAATGATGCTGAACATTGTGTAATCATCAGTGAACGTCCCCACTTCTGACTTGATGGAAGGGCGATCATTGATGAAGCAGTTGAAGATGGTTGGGTCTAGGACACTACCCTGAGTAACTCCTGCAGTGATGTCCTGGAACTGAGATGATTGACCTCCAACAATCACAACAATCTTCCTTTTTGCTAGGCATGACTCCAACCAGCAGGGAGTTTTCCCCCTGATTACCATTGACTCCAGTTTTTCTAAGGCTCCTTGTTGCCACACCTGGTCAAATGTTGTCTTGATGTCAAGGGCAGTCACTCTCACCTCACCTCTGGAATGCAGCTCTTTTGTCCATGTTTGAACTCTAAGCTATAGAACTAGTGTTGAGCAGTATGGGTAACCACTGCTTCTATTAATAGGAAACCAAGGCCTGAATTTTACCCTTGGCAAGCATGTGTGATCTGCAGGCCGAAGACTGGTCGGGAAACGGGTCCCTGCTTGCAATCGGCCCCCGACCGCGATTTCACGCTGGCTAGCCAATTAAGGACCTCCCAGTATGAAACATGTCTTCCCAATGGTCGGGAAGGGCAGGGTGGGGGTGGGGGCCTGTTGGCCACTGGGTCCAATGGCGATCCGGCGGGCGGTTTCAAAATGGCACAGGCAGCTCATTGAAGGCTGCCAGGGAAGAACATAACTTCTGCATGCTGAAGACTGAAGCTATGGCTTCAAATGCAGCTGGAGATGCCAGGCGGAAGGACAGGCTGGGTGGGCATTGCCCCCCCCCCGGGTTTTCAGGTGAGTGCCTCGTGGTCCTCCTGGAGGAGGTGGCTGCCGGGGGAGGGGGGCAGGCACCCTCTTCCCCAGAGATGGAAGGAGGAGGCACCGCACCTAACAAAAAGAGTTTGGGAGGAGATGGCAGCCGAGGTCAGCAGCCACGGTGTTGTGTGGTGCAAAAGGATCAATGACCTGCTGTGCTCAGCAAGGGTGAATACTGTGTTGGCATGGATCAGTGTGGAGAAGTGTTAAGGTCCGGTCATCCCCCCGTGGAGCTCAGGGGTGTTAGAGTCTGAGTGCCAACTGTCAATGAGGCTGGGGATGGCCAAAGGGGTGAGCCCTGCCTGTTTGGACTGAGTGTTCTGTGACTCAAAGGCCATGACTCAGCTGTGCCCTGCAAGGTACTCCTCAGCTGGGGTTGGCCAGTCTGCAATGGCGCTGCAGGTAGAGTGGACCTTTCAGGAGAAGACCAGCCATAATAACATGGCAAGGTCGGGGACAGGCGGAAGCCTCCCTAACCTCCTAACCTTACAAGATTTGAGCAGGACACCTTGGAGCTGGAGAGGCACCACACACTTCGTTCAGCCAGTCATGGAGAGGCTGGTGTGTCTGACAAAGAAAGAGTGCAATGCACAGATGTGAGAGTTTCAGATAGTGTAAACATTCTTGTGCAGTCTCTTCGTTGATGTGAGCCTCAAACCTGGAGTCCCAATTGATCATTGAAAGATGATGGAACCATGATGCAGATCTCTATTGTCTAGCCAGGGTGCCTGGCATGCACAGTGACATTGTGATGACTTTAACTAATGGCATGTCATTGTCCTCCCTTAGATTCGCCAGCAGGTACTCATTCTCAGGACCCCAAAGAGCTATCTCTGTCACCAGAGGACCACTGGGCTTCAGCTGCACCTGCATCACTGCAGGAGTTCCTCAGGGTAGTGTCCTTGGTCCTCCTCACATGCCTGGGTGAGTGCAGCTCCCACAACACTCAAGAAGCTGGACACCATCCAGAACAAAGCAGCCTGCTTATTGGCACTACATTCAGAACCATTCTCTCCCTCCACCACTGACGCACAGTAGCAGCAGTGTGTACCATCTACAAGACCCACTGCAGGAATTCACCAAGGCTCCTTAGACAGCACCTTCCAAACCCACGACCACTACCATCTAGAAGGACAAGGGCAGCAGACACATGGGAACACTACCACCTGGAAGTTCCCCTCCAAGTCACTCAGCATCCTGACTTGGAAATATATCACTATTCCTTCACTGTCACTGGGTCAAAATCCTGGAACTCCATTCCTAACAGCACTGTGGGTGTACCTACACCACATGAACCACAGCGATTCAAGAAGGCAGCTCACCACCACATTCTTAAGGGCAACTAGGGATGGGCAATATATCCTGGCCCAGCCAGCAAAGCCCACACCTAGTGAATAAATTTTTTAAAATGCCCCCTCTCTGAGCCAGACAGCAGCTCAGAAACCAGCACCTTGGTGGGCATTATCTTTGGCTAGAACGTCAGAGCACAGCGGTGAGGGCACTACGAACTCACTTGAGGAGCAGGCAGAGGCAGAGAGCTCCCAGGGCATTGGCAGTTGGAGCTGAGACCAGGGCGATTCTGAGTCAAAGGCTGACGATGAGCCTCTGGGGTCATCTATTAGGCAGCAGGTGCTGGATGTCCAGCGGGATGTACGGGAGGATCTGGCAGAAATCCATGAGGGTATGCATGCCATGGTCTCTGTTGTGGAGGAGTCCATGCGGAGCATAAGCACTGAGTTGACCCTCATGGCCGAGCGCAATGCCTCCTCCATTGAGACAACAGCGACTCCGGGGACAGAATAAGAGGTTCCTGGGGTTGCACTAGGGCCTGCAAACTCTCACACAGGCACTGACCTCAGGTGGTCAGTGCCAATGTGGGAGATAGATGAGGCACCCAGTATCCCAGCTAAGTGCTCATCCATCCCCAATGGCAAGCAGGGAGATCCAGGGCAACCTCATGTTAGCGCATGAGGTTTGTCGTCCCTGTGGGCTCCTCCCAGGGTGCTCTGGATGACAGCAGCACCTCCTGCACCCCTCTGCCAGTGATGAGGTTGTGATCACTGGGGAGAAGCCAGCAGTGGTACTGGCTGCTCCCTCCCAGGCAGAGCCAGCACCGGCTCAACTGGCCAGAGGACGACCACCAAGGTTATCAAAGCCAACAAGACAGCAGGGTCAGCAGGCTGTCTCCAATGCCACTGCCAGTGAGGAGATTTGTGGGGGGGGGGTACCAAGACGTAGCACTCTCAAATGTGAGTTTAAGGCACCATGAGCATAAGAGGGACTGGTCACGGGTGACCTTCTGTTCTGTAATGTTTTGTTTTTGTTTACTGGTCTGGGAATGAAGACCACAGAAGATTACGTTAACTTGTTTGGATTGTGAAAATGAATATGCTTCACCTTTTCTTTTTTTTTGGTGCAGGATCCGCCAGATGGAAATGCTGGACATGAATGGCTCTAACCTTTATTGCACAGGCACTGAGCGGAGTTTGGGTTCAAATGAAAGGGTCATTTTAGACATCGGGGATGGAGACGGCAGCCCTGGCATGAGGTGGAAGCAGATCTTTGGCAGCCTAGATGAAGGAGTGTTGGATCAAGGTCTGCCTGAGGTCTGCCTCTGCGCCCTCAGAGTTTTCCTCACTGTGTTCCTCTTCTGACTCACTACTGGGTTCATCCTCTGTGGCCTCTGGAGCTGTGTCAAGATCCTCTTCCTCCATTGGGTCCCCCATTGCCAGTGCCAGATTGTGGAGAGCGCAGCATGCACCCCCTATCAGTGACACCCACTCTGGGGAGTATTGTGGTGCTCCCCCTAAACAGTCCAGGCTTCGGAAATGCATCTTCAGGAGACATATGGTCCTCTCAACCACCACCCTTGTGGAGGCTTGATTCCAATTATAATGCTGCTCTGCCCATTCTTGGGTGGCAGAGAGGCATCATGAATCACCTTTTCAACAGATAGCCATTGTCACCCAGCAGCCACCCATCCAGTCGGGCTGGAGCACTGTACAGTCTGGGCACCTGGGAGTATCTCAGGATGTAAGCATCATGGGAGCTGCCAAGGTACCTTGCACAGACTTGCAGAATCTGCACCCTGTGGTCACACACTACCTGCACGTTCATGGAGTGCAATCCCTCCCTGTTGATGAAGGTACTCGGCTGACCCGCTGGCACCTTGATGGCCACATGTGTTCAGTCGATTGTGTAAAGCCTCTGGCTCGCTCAGCCTGACTGGCCACGTCTGTACAGAAATGAATAAATGTCATTACCTGCCTGAACAGATATTCTGTCACCAGCTTGATGCAACAGCTGATTGGCACACTCCAATGACCCCTGGAAAGAGCTGGAGGCATAGAAGTTGAGGGCCACTTAACCTTCAGAGCCACTGGCATGGGTGTCCACCCAGACAGTTAGAGGTGATCTCAGGCCCAAACATCTGACAAATAGAGGCCACTGTCTCCCTTGAGAGGTGGAGCCTCCTTCAGCATTGCACCTGAGGTGTTGAGGTAGCTGCATCACTGCCTGTAAACCCTGGCAGCAGGACAGTGGTGTCTTCTGTGGCCCCTACCGCCTTGGACTTCCTGCTAGCCCTGTGCCCCTTGTGCTTGCGCCTCTCCTCCCACAGGTCGCTTCCCTGGAAGCTGCATTTGGATACTGGCCTCCTCTCCCTTCTGCCCCTCTCTTCCTCCTCAGAGGAGGTGCCACCAGCAGAGAGCACAATCCCTATTACCAGGGTTACAGAAGGATGTCTGATGCCTAGAAGGGTCCACATAGTCAAAGTCCTCTGGGGGCCTTGGCGACACCAATGAGTTCTGAAATGAAGCCTAGAAATGCTAAGACTGTAGCTCAGAATGGAGATGAAGCTGTCAAGTTCAAATAAGCAACCAGCAGCAAACTATCTCCTAAACTCCTCACTACTCACACTGGCAATGCTGCTGACCCTTTTCATCCAGCGCTTGGATGAAGTTCTGCAAAATGTGGGCTACCCACTTGCCCATTTTGCCCTTGCGATGAGTGCAAAATCAGACAGGCAACTTAAAATCGAGTTCAACTGGGTTTTTAATGGCCTTAAGTGGCCTTTTAATTGATGGTGGGCATGGCTCTGACACCCGTGCATGCCCACCGACCTGATGGTTGTGCACGTGCTGGATGATGTTTGGACGCTTGCTCGACGTCTTCTCGCGCTAGTTTACATCTGGTTGGGTCGGGCACACGCCCGCCCGCGAAACATAAAATTCTGCCCCAAACCTCTTAAGCTGTTGCTAACTTGGAGGATGATGGGCTTTATATGTGATTTCAAGATCATCTCAGGGCAAACACAAAACCAAGGCTGCCCACTGTCGCGTTCAACTGGGATGAGTAGCCAGTGAGGGGTAAGGAATTAGGGGCTTGTACATGGAGGTTCTTTGTGGGTGTTGAACAGGATGGTTTCAGCTCTATCTGAGGGCAAAGGTGACACTGCAAAGGAGTTGCAGGAGGTATGCTGGGAAGCACACAAGACAAATAAATACGATGAAAGCAGATAAGTTGTATTGTCAGAGCCCCAATATTCCTCTGATCTCCCATTAAGAGGAAATCCCATCTTGCCCCTCTTACTATGAAGCCAAGTAATTCATTCCTCTTCACATTTTCCCACAAAGTTGTGTCTGCGACATTCTCATATGGGGAATAGTAGGTAGGAAAGCAGTTTTAATGGGGGTGAGTAGTGCCAAGCTGATTATTTAAAATAGTAAGGTCTTGGTTGGAAGAGCAAACCAGAGAGAGGCTGCATCCTCAAGCTGATAAATGGGAGGTTGAGGAATGAGGCGTAAGAAAGAATTCTGCCAGAGGAGGCAGTATGAGGGGAGGTGACAGGACAAGGGGCAGGAGACATTCGAACACTGAATCGGCCACATTAGGGAATTAAAAAGAAAGGTTGCAATTCTGTCTCCAATCTAAACTGCACTTACGGGCACGAAACCTACCCCATAGGCGAATCTAACTAAACGTGGCATATATAATTGCACCCACATTGTTGAACAGAGGTCTACTTTGAGTCAACTTTGCTGCTATGTGAATTCTAAGCACCTGTATAAACAGACACTGCAAGTGAAAGAACCTGACTTGGCCCAAATAAAATTGACTTTTTTCTTTGGCATGTGTATGTGTGTGCCTTTGAGAGGTAGGGATATTTTCAAATCTGGTTTGAAGTATAGGTCCTGTTTCATTGTTTTTACAGTACATCGGGGAGTAGTGAGCTAAGCCATATTCTCACTGAACTTGATTTGAATGGAGGAGCTTGGTGCATGTCAATCTTAGTCATGCTTTCACGAGACCCCCCTCCCCGCAACTTTGAAGCCCCCACCTAATCCCCTGAGCGATAGGGCCAACTATATGGAACATGTGGGCAGATGGCAACAGAATGGCATGGGTATAAAATTAGGCAGCGGCCTTCATATTATACAGTCTCCCTTCAGCTAAGGATAGTGTGTTACAGGCAACCTCAGAAGGGCAGTGGGAAGTGGTAAATCAAGTAAAGCAAAATAGAAATATTTACTGAATAATTAGCTGGCGCAGTTTTAGTTTGATTTTTCAGGACCAGCAGGTACTTCAGCCTGGTGACTAACAGCCATTCAAAAATAAAATCTAACACTGGTTTGCCGGCTCTTCCTGTACAAAGCCATGCCAAAAATATTAGCTTTACCACCTGACCTTTCCAAGGCCACAGGCCAGTTCTTCCGAGAAACACATCAGCGGATTTGCCAAGAAATCGGATCGAGATTTTTTTGTACAGTTGATAAAAAAAAAACACCACCCCTTCCCCACCCCAGCAACTGTACAAATCTTGGCCCACTCAATCATTCATTCAGCATCTTAACCTAAACAAGCACATGCCAAAATAAAAACATACTGCACACAGCTGACTGGCTGGAAGCAGCAGTGTGCTGCTTCTACGTATTTGACTGATCATTCAAAACAAAATACAGTGAGCTGAAGAGTATGTTATCTGTGATCTGGAATTCTATTGATGTGCTTACAGCATGAGTTCTGTACAACTGGCAGGCCTCTCATGGTAGCTTGAAGGCTAGTGACTTGGGAACATAAGAACTGCTTGTGAAAAAAGATCGGCTCACCTAGTTTGTCTTCTACCATCTTGGTCGTTACATGATACAATAATAAATGGAGCTGTTGACTAATCAATAAGCAATCAATTTCTATCAATTAATCAACAATACGCTTTATGTGAGGTGAAGAAAACCCCAATGATGGAGAACCTGAGAGCAGGTTAATCTCCCACCCACCTTGCCCCCATCTCCGAGTTGGGCTCAGCTTTGACATTTTTCACTATTCACACATCCCAAACCCACCTGTTGTTGTTTATGCAGATTTGTCTTGAATTTACTGCACTTCAAGTGCAGGCCTTGTGCTCTGGCTCTTCAGAGAGGGCACTTCAAGCACTATTGCACACAAATCAGATTTAGTTGCAGTTAGGTTTCTGAATCCAGGTAGCTCACCAGTTACCTCAGTGGTTGTTTCCACTGCTACTGTGTTATCTCAACAAAGTGTTTGAAGAATAGGGAATACACAATCAATATGTTGAAGAGCATGAATTACATGGAACAAACAAATAAAGACACACCAAAGGCTTACACTTAGACACTGTTCATTGTCTAAATGGAATGAATTCACCTTTGGTATATTTTATAGTCTGTCATCTGTTCATTATGCAACCTTCTTCCCCCACCCTCAACTCCAACAACAGGTGCAAAGAGCTCATGGATTCTTTGCCACTAAGATTGAGACCCTCTATTCAGCTGCCTCTGCCACTTCACTTCCTTCCCCTAGTCGACCTGACCAAGCCCTGAACTCATTTTTTTACCTAGTTTCTCTCCTATTTCTTCTCATGCCCCCTCTGAGCTCATCTTGTCCATGAGACCTGCCTCTTGCCCCTCAATCCTATTCCCATGCTGACCACCAATTTCCCTTCCTGGTCCCCATGTTAGCAGATATTGTTAATGATTCTATATCCTTGTGCACTGTCCCCTTCTCCTTCAAATCTGTTGTCACCACCTGCCGCCCACTTAAAAAAACTCCTTGACCCTCCTCCATAGCAAACACTTTATCTCTAACCTCACTCTCCAAAGTCCTTGAGTAAGTTGTCATCTCTCAAATCTGTGCCTATCTTTCCCAGAACTCCATGACTGAATCACTCCTGGTTTCAACTCCCATCAGGATGCTGAAACAGCTCTTATCCAAGTTACATACGACGTCCTATATGACTGTGACAATGGTAAACCACCCGCCTCATCCTTCTCGATCTGTCTGTAGCCTTTGACATGGTTGGTCACACCATCCTCCTCCAACCCCTCTCCAAAGTTGTCCAGCTGGGTGGCACTGAACTTGCTTGGTTCAATTTTTATCCATCCAGTCCTAGTTAGAAAATTACCTTCAATGGCTTCTCTTTCTACTCCTGTACCATCACCTCTGGTGTCCCCAAGGATAAATCCTTGGGCCCCTCCTAATTCTCATCTATATGCTGCCCTTTTGCGACATCATCAAAAAACAAAGTGCCTAGTTTCACATGTATACTGATGAGACCCAGCTCCATCTCACCTCTCTCAACTCCTCTACTGTCTCTAAGTTGTCAGACTGCTTGTCCAATATCCGGTACCGGATGAGCAGAAATTTACTCTAAATAATTATTGGGAAGAAGGAAAAGCTTTCTATGGTCCTTGCCAGAAACTCCATTCCATCATTGCAAATCCTTCCCCCTCCCTGGCAACTGTCCAAAACTGAACCAGGCTTTTTCAACCTTGATGCCGTATCTGACCCCAAGATGACCACATATTGTGCCATCAGTAAGACTACCTATTTCTACCTCTATAACATCACCTAACTGTGCCCCTGCCTCAACTTGTCTACTACTGAAACTCTCATCCATGCCTTTGTTACCTCTAGATTTGACTATTCTAACACAATCCTGGCTGGCCTGCCATTTTCTACACTCCATAACCTTGAGGTCATCCAAAACTCTGCTGCCTGGTTCTAACTCGCAGCAAGTCCTGGTCACCTGTCATTCCTACACTGGCACTTGCTTAAGCAGCACCTCCATTTTTTAAATTCTCATCCTTTCTCTCAAACTCTTCCAAGGTCTATTTCTACAATCTCCTCCGTCCTCAAAATCTTTTGGGATAACTGCACTTTTTCAACTCTGGCCTCACGAACATTCCCAATTTTAATCGCTCCACTCTTGACAGGCATGCTATCAGCTCTGGAATTCCCTCCCTAAACTGCTCTGCCTCTCTTCCCTCTTTTTACATGCTTCTTAAAACCTACCTCTTTGACCAAACTTTAGGTCATCTGCTCTAATATCTCCTTATATGACTCTGTCATGTTTTGTTTAATGATGTTTCTATAAAGTTCCTTTGGATGTTTTACTGCATTAAAGGTGCTATATAAATAAAGGTTGTTGTTGCTGAGGTCTGTGATTGTCTGGAGGTAGCAGAAAAGCCAAGGTCAGCACTGAATTTCACTGCTGCTGGTTGACTGTCTCTGCAATCTGCTCTAAGATTGCTCCTGAGCCCAAGCCCTTCTGGTGAGCCTGAGCCTCTCTCGATGCTGCTCCTTTGTCATGGCCAGGCATTATAACATGCTTGTTGCATGAGATGGAAGGGCCACTTATGACTATAGTGGTCAAACTTTGAAGTCCAGCTATCTCCCTTCACACAGCTAACTTGAATCTCTGAAGACAAGTTCAGAACTCCATTTTGGTTTCTATCAACAAGACCTTTCTAACCAATTCTTTTGGCGTTTTAGGGCAGGGGGTAGGGCGTGGTGGGAGGTCCAGGGAATCTTTAGCTCAGCAGCAAGTCTTCGAATAGTAGCACAAACTGAAGAAAAGTCTGTCGTCACTCCATACTGCTATTGCTCCGCTGTCTAATTATCCTTTTTAAATACACTTTACTCAGAGAGGGGAAGATGACAATCGTATCAGCTTGTCTACTAAGTGTAACCTTACTTACAAACGTGCAGGCATTGAAGTGTTCATAACTATAACACGTTTCAGATGACAAGCCACTTCTACTCAAAAGGTAGGGATTTGGGGCAAGTACAGACATGTGATCAATATGTAGACACAGTGCCCTCTGCTGGCAACTCTGTGAGACAGAATCATATCAGCGGCTACAATGGTCTTCCAAATATACTGACAATGCGACTAGCTGTTATTGCCGTTAACTCAGTTCATTGTTTGCTGTTGAGCCATAAAATTTCAGAGCAGGAGGAAAATATTTGGCCTCCAGTGCCCATGTGTGTAACAGCTCCTCAATAGAGCTATCCGCTCAAATTCATTCTTGTACCCAAAAGCACATACAACATGCACAGTTGTTTTAAGTGTTTTAGTGTTGTAAAAAATCCACATGTTCCATGCTTCTGCGCAGAAACAAAGGCAGGACCCAGTAATGTCAGTAAACCATACGACTGTGACCCCAATCCATTAACAGTGTTCTTGGACTCCTTGCAGAACCTAAACTCCATTTTGTCAATCAAAGCATCAACCTGATCTTCACACAGAACAATGAATTAGAGAACAATCAAAAGCACTTAAACAAAGATAACAGCAGAATCGAACAGAAGTTTTTTTAAAGTTGTGCTTTGCCAAGTAAGTAAACTGGAAAGAGAGCAGTTGTTAGTAAATATATGTTTGTGATGCAACTGCAGTACTTGAACAGCATCGGACTCAAATGAACTATGAGATATGTGGTGGCTAAAGTGCTTTCTGTCACTGCATTGCCTAGTAAGAAAGCTCTGGGTCAGGTAATGGAATTCCAGGCTTTAATAGAGAGCTTACTGACCTGCTCTACCAATAGCCTAATGGGCAAAGGCACCGCATGCAATGGCTACTATACCATACAGGTCAGCAGATATCATTGTCAAATTTTCAATGCTAATCTTAACTGGGGCTGTACTGGGTGCTTCAATTAACTTCTATGTCGCTCATGGGAAAGGTGGGAAATTAGCCTGGGTTCCCATTTTAGATCCTCCCAGAAAATGTGATTTGGATAAGGTTGAGCCTACCTTTGACCCATGGTCACATGTCCCACTAAAATCACTGTCAAGGCTCAAAGCAGGAAGATGGTGAAATTGGGAAGGTGAGGCCACAGCCTTTGGAACCATTTCCCAGCAAAAGTCAGTGCCTACTGGGGAGAGAGAGAGAGAATTGATAACTTCTACAAACTGCTTGAAAGCTCACTAACTGGAGATGTATGAACATACAAATTTGGAGCAGGAGTAGGCCACTTTGTCCCTCAAGTCTGCTCCGCCATTCAATAAGATCATTGCTGATCTAATTTCAATCTTAACTTCACATTCCTGCCTATCCCTGATAACCTTTCACCCCTTTATTTTATTAATTCAAGGGAGGTGGGCTTCGTTGGCTAGGCCAGCATTTATTGCCAATCCCTAATTGCCCTTAAGAAGGTGGTGGTGAGCTGCCTTCTTGAATCGCTGCAGTTCATGTGGTGTTGGTACACCCGCAGTGCTGTTAGGGAGGGAGTTCCAGGATTTTGACCCAGTGACAATGAAGGAACAGCGATATATTTCCAAGTCAGGATGGTGAGTGGTTTGGAGGGGAACTTCCAGGTGGGGGTGTTCCCATCTATCTGCTGCTCTTGTCCTTCTAGATGGTAGTGGTCATAGGTTTGGAAGGTGCTGTCTAAGGAACCTTGGTGAGTTTCTGCAGTGCATCTTGTAGATGGTGCACACTGCTGCCACTGTGCATTGATGGTAGAGAGAGTGAATGTTTGTGGAAGGGGTGCCAATCAAGTGGGCTGCTTTGTCATGGATGGTGTCAAGCTTCTTCAGTATTGTTGGAGCTGCACTCATCCAGGCAAGTGGAGAGTATTCCATCACACTCCTGGCTTGTGCCTTGTAGATGGTGGACTGATTTTGGGGAGTCAGGAGGTGAGTTACTTGCTGCAGGATTGCTAGCCTTACCAAGATCTATCTACCTCTGCCTTAAAGATATTCAAGGAATCTGTCTCAAACACATTTTGAGGAAGGGAATTCCAAAGACTCACAAGCCTCAGAGAAATCTTGATCCTTTGTAAGCAGGATCAAGAGTCCCGCGTGGTACGTTGCCTGCCCGGTTCTAGGGTGAGGGACATCTCTGACCAGCTTGAAAGGATATTGGAGAGGGAAGGGGAGGATCCAGTTGTTGTGGTCCACGTTGGGACAAATAACATAGGTAAGACTAGGAAAGAGGACCTGTTTGGGGATTATCAGGAACTAGGAACTAACTTAAAGAACAGGTCCTCAAGGGTTATAATCTCCGGATTACTACCCAAGCCATGTGCAAAATGGCATATGGACACGAGAATAAGGGAAGTATACACGTGGCTAAAGGAGTGGTGCGGGAAAGAGGGATTCCATTTTGTGGGGCACTCAGTATTGGAACAGGAGGGATCTGTACTGTTGGGACAGTCTCCACCTGAACCGATCTGGGACCAATGTTCTAGTGAAAAGGGCAAATAGGGTGGTCAACAGGACTTTAAACTAGAAAGTAGGGGGAAAGGGTAAAACTCCAAGAAGTATGACTAATGGGAAACAAAGCAGCAGGTTAGCATGTGGGGGGGTGGATTCACCTACATGGAAAATTATTAAAAAACCGAAATGAAAGGAGAACCCAGGAGAGGCTATTAAAGTCTCCAGAACACAAAATAGGACAGAGTGTTTGGAAAGGGCTAGGAATCTAACTTCAAGCACATCAGATAAGGGGACGACAATGAGAAAGGAGACGGAAATACAGGACTGAAGGTGTTGTATCTGAATGCACACAGTATACGAAATAAGGTAAATGAGCTTGTGGCGCAGATTGAAATTGGCAGGTATGATGTGGTGGGCATCACGGAGACATGGCTGCAAAGAGATCAGGACTGGGAGCTAAATATCCAAGGATATACATCCTATCGAAAAGATAGGCAGGTTGGCAGAGGAGGTGGGATTGCTTTGTTAGTAAGAAATGAAAGTAAATCGATAGCAAGAAATGACGTAGGGTCAGATGATGTAGAATCTGTGTGGATAGAGTTGAGGAACCGCAAAGGTGAAAAAACCATAATGGGAGTTATGTACAGGCCTCCAAACAGTAGTCAGGATGTGGGGCACAAGATACGCCAGGAGATAGAAAAGGCTTGTAAGAAAGGCAAGGTTACAGTGATCATGGGGGATTTCAATATGCAGGTAGACTGGGAAAATCAGGTTTGTAGTGGATCCCAAGAAAAGGAATTTGTAGAATGTCTACGAGATGGCTTTTTGGAGCAGCTTGTGGTGGAGCCCACTAGGGAACAGGCAATTCTAGATTTAGTGATGTGTAATGAGGCAGATTTGATAAGGGAGCTTAAGGTGAAGGAACCCTTAGGAGGAAGTGACCATAATATGATAGAATTTACCCTGCAATTTGAGAGGTAAAAGCTGGAATCAGATGTAACGGTATTACAGTTGAATAAAGGCAACTACAGAGGCATGAGGGAGGAGCTGGCCGGAATTGACTGGGAGATGAGCCTAGCAGGAAAGACAGCGGAATACAATGGCATGAGTTTCTGGGAGTAATTTGGGAGACAAAGCAAAAATTCATCCCTTGGAAGAAGAAGCATACTAAAGGGAGGACGAGTCAACCATGGCTGACAAGGGAAGTCAGGGACAATGTAAAAGCTAAAGAGAAAGCATACAATGCGGCGAAGAGCAGTGGGAAATCAGGGGATTGGGAAGCCTATAAAGACCAACAGAGGACAACTAAAAAAGAAATAAGGAGGGAGGAGATTAAATATGAGGGTAAACTAGCCAGTAATATAAAAGAAGATTGCAAGAGTTTTTTTTAGATAAATAAAGGGTAAGAGAGAGCAAAAGTAGACATTGAGCTGCTGGAAAAATGAAGCTGGAGAAGTAGTAGTGGGGAACAAAGAAATGGCGGAGGAACTGAATAGGTACTTTGCGTCAGTCTTCACGGTGGAAGACACGAGTAATATCCCCAAAGTTCAAGGGAGTCGGGGGGCAGAGGTGAGTATGGTGGCCATTACCAAGGAGAAGGTGCTAGGAAAACTGAAATGTCTGAAGGTGGATAAATCACCTAGACCAGATGGATTACACCCCAGAGTTCTGAAGGAGATAGCTGAAGAGATAGTGGAGGCAACTTTTGCAATCTTCTTTTATATTACTGGCTAGTTTACACTCATATTTAATCTCCTCCCTCCTTATTTCTTTTTTAGGTGTCCTCTGTTGGTCTTTATAGGCTTCCCAATCCCCTGATTTCCCATTGCTCTTCGCTGCATTGTATGCTTTCTCTTTAGCTTTTACGTTGTCCCTGACTTCCCTTGCTAGCCATGGTTGACTCGTCCTCCCTTTAGTATGCTTCTTTCAGGTGATCTTTCAGGAATCACTGGAGTCAGGGAGCATCTTAGAGGACTGGAAAATTGCTAATGTAATCCCCCTGTTTAAGAAGGGAGTGAGGCAAAAGATGGGAAATTACAGGCCAATTAGCCTGACCTTGGTCGTTGGTAAGATTTTAGAGTCCATTATTAAGGATGAGATTTCAGAATACTTGGAAGCGCATGGTAAAATAGGGCAAAATCTGCAAGGTTTCATCAAGGGGAGGTCATGCCTGACAAATCTGTTAGAATTCTTTGAGGAGGTAACGAGTAGGTTAGACAAAGGAGAGCCAATGGATGTTATCTACTTGGACTTCCAGAAGGCCTTTGACAAGGTGCCGCACAGGAGGCTGCTCAGTAAGATAACAGCCCAAGGTGTTAGAGGCAAGGTACTAGCATAGATAGAAGATTGGCTGTCTGGCAGGAGGCAGAGAGTGGGGATAAGGGGGTCCTTCTCAGGATGGCGGCCGGTGACTAGTGGAGTTCCACAGGGGTCAGTGTTGGGACCACAAATTTTCACTTTACACATTAATGATCAAGATGAAGGAACTGAGGGCATCCTGGCTAAGTTTTCAGGTGATACAAAGATAGGTGGAAGGACAGGTAGTATTGAGGAGGCAGGGAGGTTGCAGAAGGATTTGGACAGGTTAGGAGAATGAGCAAAGAAGTGGCAGATGGAATACAACGTGGGGAAGTGTGAGGTCATGCACTTTGGTAGGAAGAATAGAGGCTTAGACTATTTTCCAAATGGGGAGAGATTTCAGAAATCTGGAGTGCAAAGGGACTTTGGAGTCGTAGTCCAGGATTCTCTTCAGGTTAACTTGCAGGTTGAGTTGGTAGTTAGGAAGGCAAATGCAATGTTGGCATTTATTTCAAGAGGACTAGAATATAAAAGCAGGGATGTGCTGCTGAGGCTTTATAAGGCTCTGGTCAGACCACATTTAGAATATTGTGAGCAATTTTGGGTCCCGTATCTCAGGAAGGATGTGCTGGCCCTGGAGAGGGTCCAGAGGAGGTTCACGAGAATGATCCCAGGAATGAAAGGCTTAACATATGAGGAACGTTTGAGGACTCTGGATCTATACTCGATGGAGTTTAGAAGGATGAGGGGGGATCTAATGGAAACTTACAGAATACTGAAAGGCATAGATAGAGTGGGGAAGATGTTTCCAAACGTAGGAGAGACTAGGACCCGAGGACACAGCCTCAGAGTAAAAGGAAGACCTTTTAGAACAGAGATGAGGAGAAACTTCTTTAGCCAGAGAGTGGTGAATCTATGGAATTTATTGCCACAGAAGGCTTGGAGGCCAAGTCACTGAATGTATTTAAGACCGAGATAGATAGGTTCTTGATTGGTAAGGGGATCAAAGGTTACGGGGAGAAGGCGGGGCAATGGGTTTGAGAAACTTATTAGCCATGATTGAATAGCAGAGCAGACTCGATGGGCTGAATGGCCTAATTTCTGCTCCTATGTCTTATTATGATCTTATTACGGTCTAAATGGGTGACCCCCTAATTTGAAAACAGCAACCCCGAGTCCTAGATTCTCCCACAGGAGAAACCACCCTCTCCACATGCACCCTGTTGAGCTCCCTCAGGATCTTATATGTTTCAATCAAGTCGTCTCTTACTCTTTTAAACTCCAGCTGGTACAAGCCTAGCCTGTCCAACCTTGCCTCTTAAGGCAACCCACACATTCCATGATGCTGAACTTATGGAAACAAATCAATAGCATGTAGCAGGATGAGGATAATAACACCCAATGGGAAGTGCCTCTATAATAACAATACCATACCTATCAAACTGGGAGTTTCTTTTGAGGATGTAACTGATGACTGGGAATGTGGAAATCAGAGGTGCTGACTGCTGGCAAGTGTTTGATAAAGTTCCTCTGCTGACAGAAGTTGTCTCCCACTCATCCAAAGCCTCAAATTTAAAATTTTCAACTTTGCATTTGAATCCCTCCCCACCTCTGTAACATCACTCTCCTCTGGACTCCCTCTTATTTTAACTCAACCTTTTGGGCAGCACCTAGTCTCTTGTTCACACTATCAGTGGCCTTGCCATCAGCTACCGAGGCCTCATTCTGTGGAACTCCCTTCCTAAAGCCCACTTCCCCCCCATCGCCCTCATCACCTTGGAAACCTACCACTTTGACCAAGCTTTCGATCACTGCTCCTAGTCTCTCCAACTTTGACTCAAGCTCCTGAAACATCTTGGGACTTTTATTTAACATTAAAGGTACTATATATAAATGTCATTTGTGATTTTTCATGTTGAATTGAAACTAGTGGAAAATCAAGCTGAAATTGTAAATTGAATTTAAATGGGTTTGCTAATGAGAAATAGATGACCGTTCAATCGTGTCAATTCTAACTCTGCAGTTGTGAATAATCGAGCCCCTAGTAATCCAGTATTCAGTGTCCAGCTAACTCATCAGAGGTCAAAAAACAAAGCTGGAAGCTTGCTGGTGTTTATGGCTCAGCATCACATAGGTGAGGGGGATAATTCTTACTGTGGAAAATGGACTAAAATTGGTGCTGCTCATTCAACATCCCATTTTACATCTCTTCCCATTTTCATTTCTATTGGCATGGGTGGATGACAGACCTTCTTAATGAAGCTCTGCAGTCCTTGTGGTGATGGTGATCCCACAATGGCATCTGGTGGGAAGTTCCAAGATATTAACCCAACAAAGATGACACTTCTAAATCAGGATCATGTCAGACTTCAAGGGCAGTGGAGTGTGAGAGGAGAAATTCAAGGTGTTGATGTTCCCACAACATTGCTGCCCTTATCATTTTCAATGGTGTTGGTCACAAAACAAGCAGGTGCTGCTGAAGTACCTAAGAATTAATTTCTTGCAGAGTACGGTCCCATTAGAGGAATGTACCCTTCAATGCACCACCCATTCTTCACGCACGTACTTGGCAATCTAGCAGTCAGTTATTTGATCACAAGGGGTATCACAACTGAGTTCAGTCCTCTGCTCACTGACACCTTGAGAGTTACTGGATAGTAATCAGGGACAGAACACAGGCTAATATTTCATTTCCTTCCCTTAGAGCATTGAGACCAAATGTAGCAGTTGAGAAACTGGCTGGCTAGGCAGTGGCTTGGGCTTGAACCTAAGACTTTCTTTGTCTATAACAGGCTGGCAACCAAATGCCCCAGCCACCTGAACTTCGGAGTTGCGCACTGCATCGACAGTTAGGCCACACCAGATTAGTTGTAAAGACTTGGAGCAGGGTTTTCCTGTGGGCTTCAGGACCCTGCCATTTGGCTCAAACAAGAGTCAGAACCTTGCACTGTGTGGGATCCAGTCACTCACTTCTGATTTTCCCTGGACTGGCCAAACCAGAGGATGGGTTTGCTCAGTGGGCTCTCAAAGCTAGACGGCCAATAGGAGGAACTCCAGCTTGAAAGCAGCAGCTTGTCCTTATAGATAAGTGAGGAAGAAAATACCCAAAGGTGGATGTGCCATCTCTCAAACTCTTGCAAATTTAAGGTAAAAATTAGATTCAGCAGCTGGGTCTCCAATGTGGGCAATATGGTGGGTTTGTGCTGGGGGAATGGCGTATAACTGTTACTAAACCCAGGCAGGCAGGAAAGTCCTCTAAACCTGTCTGGAATGCTGCTTCCCTGGTCTGCCACCGGGAGGCCACCTCCAGCAGCTGCACTGCTCCCTACTGCCCACAGGAGCCTGGTGACTGACTCGAAAATCCCAGGTGGCCTCCAACAATTGATCTTAATTATTTTTTATTCATTCAGGGGATGTGGGCTTCGCTGGCTGGGCCAGCATTTTTACCCATCCTTAGTTGTTCTTGAGAAGGCGGTGGTGAGCTGCCTTCTTGAACCCCTGCAGTCCATATGGTGTAGGTACACCCACAGTGCTGTTAGGAAGTGAGTTCCAGGATTTTGACTCAGCAACAGTGAAGGAACAGTGATAAGTGTGTGGCTTGGAGGAGAATTTCCAGGTGGTGGTGGTGCTCCCACCTATCTGCTGCCTGTGTCCTTCTAGATGGTAGCGGTCATGGGTTTGGAAGGTGCTGTCGAAGGAGCCTTGGTGAATTCCTGCAGTGCATCTTGTAGATGGTACGCACTGCTGTTACTGTGCATTGGTGGTGGGGGGAGTGAATGTTTGTAGATGTGGTGCCAATCAAGCAGGTTGCTTTGTCCTGGGTGGTGTCAAGCTTCTTGAGTGTTGTGGGAGCTGCACTCCCCAAGCAAGTGGGGAGTATTCCATCACACTCCTGACTTGTGCCTTGTAGATTGTGTAAAGGCGAGAGGTCATTCAGGCTCATTACTGAGTCAATTGACAGCAATTATCACTGAGTCCACCAGATTTTAGTGGTGGCTCAAGTATTAAAGTCGAGTAGTATAGCTTTCCCGCTCTCACAGGGACCATCCAGCAAGCCTTGTAGGGTTTGCCTGCGGCCTTCTGTGGGGGACCTTTGTTGTCAGGAATGTTGTGGCCAATTGAGGAACCCAGAGGAAGAAGAGCAGCCACTGAAAGGCACCCCATTGCCCTTGCCTATAATTTCTCTGCCCAACCCAATCCTCCCACCACAGTTCCTCCTTGTGACCCTCAACTCGCTCTCACTCACCTGAGCCCAGGGATCCAACAATGACCCCTGATGAAGCCCCTGGAGCACTATCGGCAGCAACCACTGCTCCAGCAGTGAAGAGCTGCCAGCCTCTGACTGGGAGGGGGCGGGTTTACACTCCTGATGTACTAGATTCCAGGGAAGGCCTGGCACCAGCCAGTTAACAGGCACTTAATTTGCTTGGGCCTCCCCCTCAGAAGTGACCTTGGTTTTTGACTTGTTCTCCAACTGATGGGCTGGCCCTGTGGCAATTAAATTAATTTCCAGCCAAAGAATTGGCTGCCTGTTTTACACCCTGACAGATTTTCCTTTCCATTTGCAAGAACATTTAAAATCAACTCCCCATCTGCTACCCACTCCCTCCCTTCCTGTCCCCACTACCACCCCCACCCCCCGCACCATCCCCAACTCCCCCGCCCAAAAAAACCCCTGAACATGAGCAGAGAAAAGAAATGCTTGGATCTTCCTCCTCCCAAGTGAAGTAAGGAGACAGTGCTATGCAGTAACTCTGCAAAAGGCAGGTTTTCAACTTTTGCAACTAATCCGAGGCCCCAGCCAAGTCCCAGATCTGTCAAATATAAAATCTCATCACATCCAAGAAACTGGCCTGTACATCCCCTAACCCCAACTCCTCATTGCTTCATTGCTGCACCAATTTAATAATGTCAAATCAAAATACTTTTCACTGTTCAAAGATACATTACAAGGGTAATATAGTACCATCTGTGGAGAGTCACAAGTTTATGTCCAACACAAGCTGGCAATTGTGGATCCTCCAGCTATGGCTTCGCGTGACATCCAAAAACAAACAATAACAGGAGAATGTTCTTCAGAGGCAGAGTCCTCATTATCAGATCAAAGGATCAAAGTAGCGCAGACGAAGTCAGCATCTCAAATCAAGGACTTTAATTACTGACATCAATCATGTCCGGGGCCAGCTCACAGCTGGAGAGCAATCTCATGAGGGAGCTGGCAGGCGAGGGCACTCACAAAACAAAAATAAATAAAAGCACAACAGTAACACAGAAATGTTACAACTAGCAGTTGATCTTTTTTTTTTGCTTGTTCATTTTTAAAAGAGGTCAGGTTGTGGAGTAAATGTTTTATTTATAGAAGGATTGGTTGGCAGCATGATGGCATTTTCTTACCATTGGCTGTGCCTGCTGTTACTCATCTTGTTCATGAAAGCTGCTGTTTTTCCTTCTTTGTCCCTGCTACACCTCTTCTCTCAGCCCACTGGCTGCCATAGTGCAGGTCCCACACAGCTAGCCATTTACATCGACATAAAGCCATTGGAGACTGGTGGAGAGGGTTGTCTTGTTTATTAGCAAGTCTACCCTCCCCACCCAACCCACCCCCACCTGTCCCAGGCTGTCGCAGACTCACCAGGTTCAGTGACCACGCTGCTGCAGTTTGCTGCTGTTATTATGGCAGTGACATCATGATGTTACATCTCGTGACCCAACATTGCCATTACTTTCTTACTGATCTTTGCTGGCATGTAGAACACTGAACCGTCATAGTGCAGCGGCTTTATAGGAAGGCTAGTTGCACATAAAAAAAGCTAAGGGTGGAAAAACAGCTCAATTAACTTACTCAGCCAAGATCCAGACTGCAAAGTACAAGTATCTAAAGAGTCTTCTATTGAGCTCATCCCTGCTCTGGGAATCAGCTTTTCTTTCATCAGCAGTACTCTTGCCTTGGAGTTGTAAGTCAATGAAAAGTTGCATCATCAGCACTGAGATCCCAGTGATGGCTATTCCAGTAGCCCTAAGATGCTATTTGGAGAAGAGCAGGGAGTTCTCCTGCCCTAGCTTCCCTCAACCAACATCATCAAAAATGGATTAACTTGCTAGTTAACTCTTTACTCTTTGTGAAACTCTGGCCAAGATATTGACAGAGGTGGGTTATAAGTTTCAGACCGGAAACCCACAAGTCCAGGTTTCCCTGCATCCAATGGAATCTTCGCTGCTCAGCATGTGCAACTTTTCATCGACAGGTTCCCCATCTGGATGTCAGCCAAATTGACAATTTGGCTTCCAGCTAGGCAGGGAGGCCTCTGGAGCAGGATACAGGCCCATGAAGGTCTGAACCATGATCCCATGGTTGGGGTTAGAATGGGTCAAGCCCCTGAACCCCTGAACCTGAGAGGGGTCAGTTCCCGGGGTTAGGGGCTAGGAGCCTTTATATGGGGGAGTTGGATGCAGGGGGGGAAGTTTCGGGGGGGGGCGGCGGTGGTGGTGGCTAGTGGGAACACTCCTGCCCCTCTCAGCCCACAAGCAGTGCTGTAAAAACTCTTACCTTCTCCCCAAAGCTGTTCCCACCTCCCTTCAGCTGGCTGGGTTCCAGGGGCCTGGGAAATCTGACAGCCCACAGTTAAACAGGTTAAAGCAGAGGCTGCCAGCCTCGTAAAAATATTTAAATTGCCAACCCACTTCCTGGGAGTGTAATTGCTTTCCCTCCCCTTGTTTTGCCTCTATTAAACCTGAATGAAGTCAGTGGGTCAAAGTCATGTTTGAGATTCTTAACATTTTAACTTCTGACCAGACCCCAGCCCACTTATTTTTGGAAAATAAAATCCAACCCGTTGTTTCCAAATGACTGCTGTATCCACTACAACAACAACTTGAATTTATATTGCATCTTTCATGTAGTAAAATGTCCCAAGGCAATCCAAGGAGCCTTATCAGACATAATTTCACACCCTGCCACATAAAGAGATTTAAGTCAGGAGCCCAAAAGAGGAAAGTTTTAGCAAGCATCTTAAAGGAGGAGGGAGAAGTCATGGAGCGATTTAAAACTTGAAAAGACCTAATTAACAATAGTTAATACACCGCAAAGAAATTCTTTGTATATGAAATACCTTGACTCGGGTCTGTCTAGTGTGGGGTTTGCATATTCTCCCCGTGTCTGTGTGGATTTCCTCTGGGTGCTCCGGTTTCCTCCCACCGTCCAGAGATGTGCTGGTTAGATGGATTGGCCACGGTAAATTGTCCCCCAGTGTGTGTGTGAGTGTGAGTGTGTGTGGCGTGTGCGTGTGTGTGTGTGTGTGTGCATGCGTGTCTGTGTGAGCGTGTGTGTGCGTGTGCATGTGTGCCTGTGCATGTGTATGTGAGTTGGTGCGTGTGAGTGTATGTCTATGTGTGTGCTTGTGTGTGTGTGTCTGTGTGTGCGTGTGTGTGTCTGTGTGTGCCCTGTGATAGCCTGGCCTGGGTGTACCCTGCCTAGTGCCCATTGCCTATCAAGGTAGGCTCTGACTCCCCGTGACCCTGAATTGGATGAAGCTGTTCTGGAAAAGTGAGTGAGTGAGTGAGTGAGTGAGTGAGATACCTTGATACCTTTCTAAGAGACATGAAAAGATAATGCTGTACATGATTATAAATCTTTCTTTTTCTTTCCTTTTGGGTGAGTTAGCAAGCTAACCTATAGCCTCAGCCAGTGCAATTCTGAAACTCTCCCTTAAGAGGTTACCAGATGGTGAGTATTCCAGCAATATATTCTTTACCTATCCATTTTGGGCTTGTGCATGACAATACAGCTGAATTTGGAAATTCAGGTCACAGAGGATTATGGACACAATTCTGCCTGATACAATGGTATGTGGCTCCAATGTACAGCACAGCCTGGTATGACCAATTTTTCATCTTTGCTACAAACGATCAGATTGAGACTTAAGCTAAATAGGCGTGGTCTCCTTTCTCAATAAGAAGGCTGAGGGGTGACCTAATAGAGGTCTTTAAATTTATGGAAAGGTTCACTAGAATAGACATAGGTAGAAAAGACGTTTCCACTTGAGGGGCTGAATTCCTCGCCCTCCCCCACCCCGCCCCGTTGGGGGGGGCAGATTGATGGGCGGGCACATACAGGCATGCATCCAATCGGTGCCCCCAATTGGAGGCACTGCGCCATTTTACATGGGCAGGCCAATTAAGGCCCGCCCAGCGTGACGTCCGCAGGGAAATGCTATGTGCTTCCTGTGCAGGCGGGGGGAATCCCAAAATCAAGAATGCGCTCTTTCGCACAGACACACGAAAGAGTGCACTCATCTCCCTGAAGCTTCAGGGAGATCATCTGTAAATGTAAAAAAGACAAAAATAGAAAAATAGAATTTCCCTTATATGTCCCCACATTGACAATGTCACATGAGTTGGGACATGTCCATAATTTTTATTAAGTCTTTATTAAAATTTTTAAACCCTACATGAAACCTCATCCCGCCCCTGGATGAGATTTCATGCTTTTTCTAGTTGCCGCTGGGACTCCTGGCCTGCCCGACAACCTTTAATTGGTTAATTGACCCTGTCAATAGCCTCAATTGGCCACTGAAAGGTTGGTGGGCGTGCAGCTGATTTTGCTGTGCTCCTGCCTTCCTGAAAATTTAAATTGGGTGCAGTGATGTCGGGAGTTCCCTCCGATGTCACTGCGCGTCATTTTACGCATCAATCGGGCCCCACCCCCGCTCGCCGACTCATAAAATTCTACTCAAGGCGTCCAAAATAAGGAGTTCTAAACAAAAGACAGTCACTAATAAATACAAGAACTCAGGAGAAACTTATTTACCCAGAGAATGGGAGAATGTAGAACTTGCTACAGTATGAAGCGGTTGAGGTGAATAGCACTGATACATTTAAAGAGAAATGAGATAAGTAAATAATGAGGGAAAAAGGGCCATGAGAAAATGCTGTTAAGATGGGATGAGATGAAGTAGTGTGGGAGGAGACTTGTGTGAAGCCAGCACAGACCAGTCAGGTTGAATTATTGCTTTCTGTGCTATAAGTTTGATATAAAGCAAAGCTGGGATCAGCATCAGGATTTAATCACTTTTTTCTCAATAAAATACAAAGTGATCATCTGCCTTTTGCCCCTACATGTTATGCACATTGTGTAGAAGAAAAAATAATTAATCAGTCACTTCTCTCTGTAAACGATATAAAGCAAAGCTTACAAATGGTGGTGTTCCCATGCATCTGCTGCCCTGGTCCTTCTCAGTGGTAGAGGTCACAGGTTTGAAAGGTGTTGTCAAAGGAGCCTTGGTGAGCTGCAGCAGTGCATCTTGTAGATGGTACACACTGCTGCCACTGTGCATCAGTGGTGGAGGGAGTGAATATTTAAGATAGTGGATGGGCTGCTAATCAAGCGGGCTGCTTTGCCTGGGTGGTGTTCAGCTTCTTGAGTGTTGCGGGAGCTGCACTCATCCAGGCAAGTGGAGAGTTTTCCATCACACTCCTGACTTGTGCCTTGTAGATGGTGGACAGGCTTTGGGGAGTCAGGAGGTGAGTTATTCTCCACAGAATTCCCAGCTTCCGACCTGCTTTTGTAGCCACAGTATTTATATGGCCAGCCCGGTTCAGCTTCTGGTCAATGTTGATAGTGGGGGATTCACCGATGGTAATGTCATTGAATGTCAAGGGGTGATGATTAAATTCTCTCTTCTTGGAGATGGTCATTGCCTGACACTTGTGTGGCATTAATGTTACTTGCCACTTATCAGCCCAAGCCTGAAGGTTGTTCAGGCTTTACTGCTTATGGACACGGACTGCTTCAGTATCTGAGGAGTCATGAATGATGCTGAACATTGTGTAATTGTCAGCGAACATCCCACTTCTGACCTTATGATGGAAGGAAGGTGACTGATGAAGCAGCTGAAGATGGTTGGGCCGAGGACACCACCCTGAGGAACTCCTGCAGTGATGTCCTGGAGCTCCAACAACCCACAACCTACTTCCTTTGTGCTAAGTGTGACTCCAACCAGTGGAGAGGTTTCCCCCTGATTCCCATTAACCCCAGTTTTGCTAGGGCTCCTTGATGCCACACTTGGTCAAATGCTGCTTTGATGTCAAGGGCAGTCACTCTCACCTCACCTCTTGAGTTGAACTCTTTCATCCATGTTGGACCAAGTCTGTAATGAGGTTAGGAGGAGCCTGGGGGAGCCCAAACTGAGCATCAGTCAGCAGGTTATTCCAGAGTGGGTGCTGATTGATAGCACTGTCGACAACATTTTCCATCACTTTGCTGATGATCGAGAGTAGGCAGATGTGGCCGTAATTGGTTGGGTTGTATTTGTCCTGCTTATTGTGGACTTGGGAAATTTTCCATATTGCTGGGTAGATGCGAGTGCTGTAGTGTGGTTTAGGGAATGGCTAGTTCTGGAGCACAATTCTTCAGTACTATTACTGGAATGTTGTCAGGGACCATAGCCTTTGAAGTACCCAGCACCTTCAGCCATTTCTTGACATCATCTGGAGTGAATCGAATTGGCTGAAGATTGGCGTCACTGATGCTGGGACCCTCATGAGGAAGCTGAGATCGATCATCTGCTTGGCACTTCTGGTTGAAGATGGCTGCAAATGCTTCAGCCTTGTCTTTTGCGCTGATGTGCTGGGCTCCCCCCATCATTGAAGAAGGGGCTACTCCCCCCATCATCGAAGAAGGGGCTATTTGTGGAGTCTCCTCCTCCAGTTAGTTGTTTAATTGTCCACCACCATTCACGATTGGATGTGGCAGGACTGCAGGGCTTAGACCTGATCTGTTCATTGCGGAATGGCTTTGCTCTATCTGTCATATGCTGCTTCTGCTGTTTGGCACACAATTAGCCTGTATTGTAGCTTCATCAGGTTGATAACTCATTTTTATGTATGCCTGGTGCTGCTCCTGGCATGCTCTCCTGCACTCTTCATTAAAGCAGTGTTGATGCCCCTGGCTTGGTGATAATGGTAGAGTGCAAGATATGCCAGGCCATGGGGTTACATATTGTGATTGAGTAAAATTCCGCTGTTGTTGATGACCCATAGCACCTCATGGATGCCCAGTCTTGAGTTGCTAGATCTGTTTGAAATCTATTCCATTTGACAGGTGCCACACAACACGATGGAGGGTGTCCTCAATGTGTAGACAGGGCTTCATCGCCACAATGACTGTATTATGGTCACTCCTACTGATACTGTCATGGACAGATGCATCTGTGGCTGGCAGGTTGATGAGGATGAGGTCAAGTATATTTTTCCCTCTTGTTGGTTCCCTCACCAGCTGCCACAGATCCAATGTAGCATTTATGTCCTTTAGGACTTGGCCAGCTTAGTCTGTAGTGGTGCTACCAAGTAACTCTTGGTGATGGATATTGAAGTCTCCCAGCCAGAGTATATTCTGCACCCTTGCCACCCTTAGTGCTTCTCCCAAGGGGTGTTCAACATGGAGGAGCACTGATTCATCAGCTGAGGGAGGGTGGGTGGGGTAGGCTGGGGGAACAGTAAGTGGTAATCAGCAGGAGGTTTCCTTGCCCATGTTTGATTTGATGCCATGAGACTTCATGGGATATGGAGTCATTGTTGAGGACTCCCATGGCAACTCCCTCCCAACTATGTACCACTGTGCTGCCACATCTGCTGGGTCTGTCCTGCTGGTGGTTCAGGACATACCCAGGAATGGGATGGTGATGGTGGTATCTGGGAAATTGTGTGTAAGGTGAGCATGGCTATATCAGGCTATTACTTGACTAGTCTGTGAGACAGCTCTCAATTTGGCACAAGCCCCTAGTTGTTAGTAAGGAGGACTTCGCAGAGTCGACAGTGATGGGTTTGCCATTGTCATTTCCACTGCCTAGGTCGATGCTGGGCGGTCTGTTCAGTTTCATTCCTTTCTTTAGATCATAGCAGTTTGATTCTAGGCCATTTCAGAGGGCAGCTAAGGGCCAACCAAATTGCTGTGGGTCTACGGTCACAGGAAGGCCAGACCAGGTTAGGACAGCAGATTTCCTTCCCTAAAAGGCATTAGTGAACCAGATGGGCTTTTAATTTCATATTCATTAAATGAATTTAAATTCCACCAACTGCCATGGTAGGATTTGAACCTGTATCCCAGAGCATAAGCCTGGGCCTCTGGAGTCCAGTGGCATTACCACTATGCCACCTCCTCCCCCTTAGCATGCCAGGAATCATGGCAACAACACTTATAGCCATGTGGGTGCCTACTTACAATATGCAAAATGGAGCAGTACACGGTATGTCAGACTCTGGTGCAATTTTGGTATTTCTCAGGGCACACCCAACTCAGTGCAACTGAGTGCCGAACAGCTGCTCTTGAGGTCACATCTCCTGGCCCTGCATAAATTGTGCTGGCCGCCATCAATACCTCTTTAAGGTGCCACTTCTGCTCAGCCCTTGTATACCTCAATCTAAACTGGATTAGAGAGACAAGAGGGAGGAGAATAGCACCTCTGGAGCCTCTGGCATGTGTATTATGTGAAGCATCTTGCTGGAAGATTTCTTAAGCCCATTCAATATATTGTGTTGATCAGGCACTAACTTTAAGAAAACAACAATGGAGCTGAATCCCAGAGTGCTCTCATCAATTGTGTCAAGGTAAGTAAGGGATACATGCTTTACCACTGGGACCTGGGCATTTGAAAGAAGAAATATAGCTATTTGTTTTTATGGTTCTCAGTCTCATACATGTAGAGGTTCCTAGGTATGTTAGCCAATCATATCTAACCATAACATATGGAAATAGTGCCTATTGGTGACATGATTTACTTTTATTTGTATTTGTTATGTATTATATATTATCTATTTTCTTTAGGACTAACATACTTTGGTATTTCTGTAAAAAGGATCCTAGAAGTTCAATGAAGTCCATCATTTAGGTGCTTTAAACAAGAGATACATTGCGGTGATGTAAAGTGAAGGTATTGTGTTATAGCATTTCTACTCCATCAATTTAAAGATGCTCAATCTCCATCTCCACTGATGAGGACTCCCAGCCAGCAAACAAACTCTATAATATGACCTTCAAGCCTCCAACTGCAACGGTGCACTGACATTCAAAATCTGCTGTCTTATTTCACCCAGCCTCTATCTCCTGCTCGGATTTTTTACTTAGAAAAAAGCTCATGCATGTCAGCAGTGAAATTCAGCTTTAAACTCCAAGTGAAATAGTTCAGCCAGTCAAAGCTGCAGTACACAACCTTTGGTCCTTTGATGGCCTGTACGTGTGGAGGAAATGGCTGACTTTCATATGTAAATAATGGTACAATGATTCAGCTGATAGCTATGTTCTCATTTCATGTTCTTTACTTTGGCATAGAACTCTGCTGAGATCCTTACAAGGCCCCATCTCCCCCAGTTTATTAATGAGACAGACTTGGCTGAGGTGAACTGACCCACCCCACCTCTCACTCATCAGCACTAGAGATCTGAGCACAAAGTCTAGGCTAAATCTAGTGCTGTGGACCTGCCACCTTTCAAATCAGACATGAAACTGAATTCCTGTCTATCTTCTTAGGTGGAAGTGAAAATTCCCACAGCATTACCCTGAAGAAGAGTTCTCCTTGATGTCCTGGCCAATATTTATTCTTCACACGTATCACTAACAAATAATAAAAAACAAAAATTAAAATAGCTGGAAAAACTCAACAGGTCTGACAGCATCTGCAGAAAGGAACACAGTTGAAACATTTCGAGTCCGTATGACTCTTCAACCAAACTAAGGAAAAATAGAAAAGAGGTGAAATATAGCTGCTTTAAGGGGGGGGGTGGGACAAGTAGAGCTGGATAGAGGGCCAGTGATTGGTGGAGATAGCCAAAAGATGTCATAGACAAAAGGACAAAGAGGTGTTGAAGGTGGTGATATTATCTAAGGAATGTGATAATAGGTGACATTAAGGGTAGAAAGCAGGACGAGCAAGGTACAGATAGCCCCAGTGGGGGTTGGGTGGGGGGAAGGGATCAAAATAGGATAAAAGTTAGAGATAAAACAATGGATGGAAATACATTTAAAAATAATGGAAATAGATGGGAAAAGAAAAATCTGTATAAATTATTGGAAAAAAGGGGGATCAGAAAGGGGGTGGGGATGGAGGAGAGAGTTCATGATCTAAAATTGTTGAATTCAATATTCAGTCCGGAAGGCTGTAAAGTGCCTAGTTGGAAGATGAGGTGCTGTTCCTCCAGTTTGCGTTGAGCTTCACTGGAACATTCCAGCAGGCCAAGGACGGACATGTGGGCATGAGAGCAGGGTGGAGTGTTGAAATGGCAATCGACAGGAAGGTCTGGGTCATGCTTGCGGACAGACCAAAGGTGTTCCGCAAAGCGGTCACCCAGTCTGCGTTTGGTCTCTCCAATGTAGAGAAAACTGCATTGGGAGCAGCGAGTGCAGTAGACTAAATTGAGGGAAGTGCAAGTGAAATGCTGCTTCACTTGAAAGGAGTGTTTGGGCCCTTGGACGGTGAGGAGAGGGGATGTAAAGGGGCAGGTGTTGCGCTTTCTGTGGTTGCATGGGAAGGTGCCGTGGGAGGGGGTTGAGGTGTCGGGGGTGATGGAGGAGTGGACCAGGGTGTTCCAGAGAGAATGATCCTTGTGGAATGCCGCCGGGGCTGGGGGGGCGGGTGCGGGTTGTGGTGAAGGGAAGGTGTGTTCGGTGGTGGCATCATGCTGGAGTTGGCAGAGGATGATCCTTTGAATGCGGAGGCTGGTGGGGTGATAAGTGAGGACAAGGGGGATGCTATCATGGTTCTGGGAGGGAGAGCAAGGTATGAAGGTGGATGCTCAGGAGATGGGCCGGACACGGTTGAGCACCCTGTCAACCACCGTGGGTGGAAAACCTTTGTTAAGGAAGAAGGAAAACATGACAGAGGAACTGATTTTGAAAGTGGCATCATCAGAACAGATGCGACGGAGGCGAAGGAACTGAGAGAATAGGATGGAGTCCTTAAAGGAAGCGAGGTGTGAGGAGCTGTAGTCAAGGTAGCTTTGGGAGTCGGTAGGCTTGTAATGAATATTGGTGGACAATCTATCACCAGAAATAGAGACAGAGAGGTTAAGGAAGGGAAGGGAAGTGTCAGAGATGGGCCATGTGAAAATGATGGAGGGGTGGAAATTGGAAACAAAATTAATAAATTTTTCCAGGTCTATACGAGAGCATGAAGCAGCACCAAAGCAATCATTGAAGTACCGAAGAAAAAGTTGTGGGAGGGGGCCGGAGTAGGACTGGAACAAGGAATGTTCCACATACCCCATAAAGAGACAGGCATAGCTGGGGCCCATGCGGGTACCCAATGCCAAACCTTTTACTTGAAGGAAGTGAGAGGAGTTTAAGGAGAAATTGTTCAGTGAGAGAACAAGTTCAGCCAGACAGAGGAGAGTAGTGGTGGATGGAGATTGTTTGGGCCTCTGTTCAAGGAAGAAGCGGAGAGCCCTCAGACCATCCTGGTGGGGGATGGAGGTGTAGAGGGATTGGATGTCCATGGTGAAGAGGAGGCAGTTGGAGCCAGGGAACTGGAAATTGTTGATATGATGTAGGGTGTCAGAGGCATCATGGATGTAGGTGGGAAGGGACTGGACAAGGGGAGAGAGAATGGAGTCAAGATAGCGAGAAATGAGTTCCATGTGGCAGGAACAGGCTGACACGATCGGTCTGCCGGGACAGTCCTGTTTGTGGATTTTGGGTAGGAGGTAGAAGCGGATCAAAATCCACAATCAGGACTGTCCTGGCAGACCGATCAGGTCTGAAGATAAACAGCACTCAATAATTTCAATTTGAGCTAGTTCCTGCCCGTTATTTCCATTTTTAAACATCAAATTTTAAAAATCCTGTCGGACTGAGTAGTGTCACAAATTAATGGGCTTTACTTTGACCATTGGCCATGCTGCTTCTGATTTACTTTTGTGCTTGCTGCCCCATATTCTAATCTGTTCTCCACAAAATTTTGGCATAAATTCCTCACTGGAGGAACACAATGGACTAACTTATGGCTCTCAGTGCCAATATCAAAATCCAAGAACCCCCTCCCTAACAGCACTGTGGGTGCACCTACAGCACATGGACTGCGGTGATTCAAGAAGGCGGCTCACCACCAGCTTCTCAAGGGCAATTAGGGATGGGCAATCAATGCTGCCTAGCCAGTGACACCCACATCCCAAGAAAGAATAAATTAGAAAATATTACAGTTGCAGTGAATTCCAATCCAATATTTTTTGCACTAAATTTGATCTGGTGTGTTTTTTATTTTCTAATTTCCTCTGTAATCCATTGGGATAAGGAATTAAATCTCACTTATTCTTAGAATCTGACTACAATCAATATCACAGCCATCCTAATAATTATCTCTAATTTTTTTTAACATTCATTCCATATTTCCAGCTCTTTGCTGTCTATTTTAATGACATTACATGAATTCAATAAAACTTATTAAAATCCTAGATCCAGAGCATGCCACGTTCTCCATTTTGAGAAAACATTTGCCTTTACATCCTTGAACTGTTTGCCATAATTTACCCCTACACAACTCTTAAACATCTGCCAACAGATATCCCCTTAATCACTGGAGCACCTGTTATCTCCTTGCCACCAACCCCAGAAACAGCTTACACTTTTCCCCAAGAGTCTAAAATATCTTCATACCTTCCTTCTTTCCTTAATGTCTGCAATCAATCATCTGCCCCAATGCCTGGAACATTTATATCATTGTGACCCTAAACCACTGGAACATCTGAGTTCCTCAGGGTAGTGTCCTTGGCCCAACCATCTTCAGCTACTTCATCAATGATCTTCCCTCCATCATAAGGTCAAAGTGGGGATGTTCGCTGACAATTTCACAATGTTCAAGACCATTCACAACTCTTCAGTTACTGAAGCAGTCCATGTCCAAATGCAGCAAGACGTGGACAATATCCAGGCTTGAGCTGTCAAGTGGCAAGGTAATGACCATCTCCAAGATGAGAGAATCTAACCATCGCCCCTCATCATTTGGTTTTACCATCACTGAATCCCCCATTATCAACATCCTGCGGGTTACCATTGACCAGAAACTGAACTGGACTAGCCATATATATACTGTGGCTACAAGAGCAGGTTAGAGGCTAGGAATCCTGTGGTGAGTAACCCACCTCCTGACTCCGCAAAGTCTATCCACCATCTACAAGGCACAAGTCAGGAGTGTGATGGAATATTATCCACTTGCCTAGATGACTGTAGCCCCAACAACATTCAAGAAGCTTGACACCATCCAGGACAAAGCAGCCTATTTGAATGGCACCCCACTCACAAACATTCACTCCCTCCGTTACCATGCACAGTGGCAGCAGCGTGTTCAATCTACAAGATGCACTGCAGGGACTCACCAAGCTTCCTTTGGCAGCACCTTCCAAACCCACGACCAATGCCATCTAGAAGGACAAGGGCAGCAAAAACATGGGAACACCGCCACCTGGAAGTTCCCCACCAAGCCACTCACCACCTTGACTTGGAAGTATATCACCATTCCTTCACTGTCGCTGGGTCAAAACCTGGAACTCCCTTCCTAACTGCACTGTGGGTTACCTACACCACATGGCTGCAGCGGTTCAAGAACGCAGCTCGCCACTACCTTCTCAAGGGCAGTCAGGCGTGGGCAATAAATGCTGGCCTAGCCAGCAATGCCCACACCCCATGAATGTATAAAAAAAAAATCATGACCACAAACATTTGGAACATCTATATGACCATGACTCCAAAGAACTGGAACATCTATATGATGTGACCCCAAACAACTGGAACATCCACAACATGGTGACCCCAAACTACCTGAACGGAAGGAGACTCTCTACCTCCCTCTGCTCCTTTAAGGTCTTTGAAATTTTTCTTAAAAGCCATCTCTTGGTCAAGCTTTTGCTCATCCCTCTAAATATCATCTCGTTTGGCTCAGGGTTCATTTGTGTTCATTTCTCTGTGAATCCTCTCATGATGTTTTCTATCTTAAAGACACTATGTAAACCATTGATGTCGGATAAAAATTGGTGACTAGCCACAGGTATGGCTAAAGTGACATCTATTTCGGTACACACTCTAATTTTAGTAGAAAACACCTTACACAATACAAGTGTGTTTAGATTTTCTTAACATCCATCATTGACCACCAATCAATAATTAAGTAAAGCAGTCACAACAATCAAAAGCATTCTGCTTTTTGCCTCACCATTTTATCAAGAAATGCACAAAAATGTTTAAGTACATATGCTAACACTGTCAGAATATAAGTATCGAGATCACATGTCCAACCATAGTGTCTAGTACTCATTTTAATTTACAAATCAGAATACAATTCATCACAATGGGATTTGCATTTTGCCACAAGTGTATAGTCACTAATGTGAACAAGGCTGATATGATGAAAGTTTCTGTTGTTGTTTAATGGAAAAATATTTGAACATGCACTATCACAAACTTGAATCTTCTCTCACCCAAAGCTTCTACATAATGAGCTCAATTTAATCTTTATCTTAAATATCTTTCCATGGAGTAGTTGAGGGTGAGGTTTTCTGTAATTTAGATTGCTTGGGTGTGTACACCACTTTAGCCTCCAAATTGGGGCAGGCGGAGAAGGTCTTGTGGTGCAGTGAGTAGTGTCATTGGTAGAAGCTCTAGGTTCAAGTCTCACTCCAGGACTTGATGCCCAAGAAAGATACATTCATAATGTGGCCAAACAGGTATTAACTCGTAAATCCTAATGACTTATGCCAATGGAAGGCAGTAAGAGCAGGAAGGATTCCTGGTCAGCCATATGATGCATAGAAAATGGAGCCTCTACCAACAGTACCTATAGCTCTGGACTATAACTTATGCGGCAAAAAGCATATGTTGCCACAGCAACTCGGTCCCTTTGGGGTGCCGTTTGGCTCAGTTGGCTGGACGGCTGGTGCGGATCTGATTGGTGCCAACATCATGGAATTTGATCCCTGTTCTTGCTGGAGTGGATTTGGGACGTGCTTCCTACCTGTGGTGGAGGTCATGGCACTCTGGGAAGTGACAGTAAGTATCACATGTTTCATCATTGTTGCCTTAGTGATGCTCAACATTACTTAGAGCCGCATTAAGCGTGTATGTGGTCTCATTAAAGGAGGAAGAACAAGAAAAACAATTTAAAGGTCCAAGGCAGGAAGATGTATTACTATCTGTACAATAAAGTGTCAAATCTGTGACATCAGGAACAGGGAATTGTTTTTCCATCTTTTAAGATGGCCTGCACTTTTAAGCTGCTGCAGATGTTATTTTCTTCAAGACATGTCAATTTTCTTCAATTCTGCCCATCAGTGCTGAGCTCCAAGTCCTGAGTGCAAGTGGGAACCCCGCCAGAAGCCCACTGCAAAGATATAAAGAGAATTGATCACGGAAACTCCTCAGGGGTCAAATGCAACAGCAAAGCCAACCCCACCACTGTGACAACGTGTATTGGACTATCTGGAGCAAAGTCCTAATATGTTTCTCTTCCTCCCTGGCCCCATCCCAAAGATATGAATCAATTGATAGAGTGGTGAAGATTCAAAAATTGCTGGTTTCTCAAACAGTGGCATGTACACTTTACAATTTAGTTACTTCCCTAATCTTGTTCATTTATCCAATCTCCCATGAATGTAATGATCCATGCTGAGCCAGTCACATGGCATCAGTGGCTCTCCAGTAGCTCACACAAGTGATCAGAGTAAACCTGGATGATGTATGTTTGCAATTAATGTGACCTTAATCCAGCCAAACCTAGTAGTGACCTCAGCCAGTGCCCAGGAGAGGTAGTGGTAAGTGATCAGGAGCATATATTGCTATTTCTTCTTCATTGCTGGGATACAATCCTTGAACAACAACAAAAAAAGACCCCTTTCCTAACCCAGGGATATTGAATTGAAACTTCCCCAAGTCTCTTCCCTAAGGCACCATATGATCCTTTCATCCACTAAGCAATAGAGCTCCATTGTTTAATCTTTGTGATCAGTGGCAAGGGAAAATATTGGCAAATATATAGAAAGATGCCTTTTCATCTGCCCAACTCACATCAAATCCCGTTTACCCATCGCCCCAGTATTCGTTGACCCACACTGACTCCCTGTTGAGCAGCGCCTCAATTTTAAAGTTCTTGTTTCCAAATCCCTCCATGGCCTTGTCCCTCCCCATCTCTGTAATCTCCTCCAGCTCCAAAACCCTCTGAGATACTCCTCTAATACTGGCCACTTGAGCATCCCCAATTTTAATTGCTCCATCATCAGCTGCCATGCCTCCAGCCATGAAAGCCTTAAGCTCTGCAATTCCTTCCTTAACCCCTCTGCCTCACTACTTTTCTTTCCTCCTTTAAGATTAATCTTAAAACCTACATCCTAGACTAAACTTTTGGTCATCTATCCTTGTATCCCCTTATGTGGCATTATAGTTTATTTTACAATGCCCCTGTGAAGTGCTATGGGATATTTTATTATGTTAAAGGCACTAAATAAATGCAAGTTGTTGCTGGTGTATTTCCTGAACATTGCACCATTCTATTGCCTTTCTCTCGAAGTTGTCGGACTTTCTTCCTCCTGAAAAGCCTTTCACTCCAATCCTTACCTACCACCCGAGCATTACGCCTTCCGATTCCAATCTTCCCACCCCTCCAGCCATTCACCTTCCCACTCAATTCTTTTGCTCAAGCACTGCATTTTTCCAAATCTTCTTCCCTCTCTGCCTATGCAGGACATGGGAGAACACAACAAAGTGACTCATTAGCACTTGTTACCTATCACCTACTTGTTAACTACACTCTGAATAGGAAGTGAAAATCTCAATTGCATCATAAAATTTGAAGCCAGCTGCTAAATCGATCTGTTCATTCACACCACAAGTCTGAGGTTTGGAGAGATGTCTGGGCACCTGTGTAGTTCAGTAACTTTCATCTCATTACCAGACCACTCCAGAAGACTTGGCTGTGCACTTTCATCTCCCAGACACTATTGCAGCAGATAGCTGCAGTTCCATCTGTTTCAGGTTTGAAGAGGTTGCGCTTCTTGCTAAATACCTTGACCCAAAGTCCCATGAGATCTGACTGACGCATTAAAGAGGAAAGGCTTTCTTTGGGGAAGTGCTTACAATTTGAAGGGAGGTGAGGAAATTATTGGAAAATGTGGAAACAATCTCTTTAGTAGGAATCACGATTGACACCACAGCATTGTCAGTGCCCAAGGGGCAATGATACAGACATTGTGCGTAAATAAACAGAATAAATAGAAACAGGGCTTTTCGATTGTTTTTTGTTCAGCAGAAGTAATGGGACAAAACGATCTTAAACCGTTATGCCACATCCCAAAATACTCATTACATTTGTACCCAAAGTAACCATTATATCCCTATAAAGAGGAAAGGTAGGTTAGAATATCTTGGATGTGTATCCTTTATCAGACTGACAGCTGCGATGAACAGGCACCTTAGTAAAGTTGGGAAAATGGAAAAAGTTGGGAAGGAGGGGGTCAGAACCAACATATACAACAATCAGAGAAAGTGAGCCAAGGGGTTAAATGATCTACAAACTGCTTAATAAGAGTTAGGTGTTAGGAAGAGAAGGTCATCAATTAGATAATGCAGACATACAGAATGGACAAATAAACATGGAAATAGTGTGGAGGCAGGGTAAAAATACAATCCCTGTAAAACTAAAGTAAGAAAAGTAAAGAAATAATAAAAAAAATTACAGCTGCAGATGCAACAGAAGTAATATTGAGACCCAGAAATGTAAGTGAAACATAGTGACCACCACAACAGCGATAAAACCAATAAGACTTACAGTAAAGGCCCAGACCCTTGCCAGTTCTGCATTCGGACAAATGGGGCTGGATTTTCAAAGCACTTTGGGGGCGAGCATGGGTTCGGGTGCAGAATGAAGATCGCATCTGGATCCCAGCGCCTCCGGGACATGCTCCAACTTTTAAAGTGAAGGCTGGGGGAAAGGGAGTCAGAAACCCGCTTGCCTCCAATTAATAACCTGTTAAACTCCTTGAGAAGGTTGTTATCAGGCTGTGTGAGGTGAGAAGGGAATTTACAAAGTGGAGAGTGGTCCAGTGCATGTAATGAGCTGCTGACAACAATGCAGTTGGACCTAGTTTGATGTGGATAATGACTCAAAATGAAGGAAAAATAGGTTGATTGAAATGTAGCACTTCTCCCGTTCCCTGGTGAACATTTAACTGCTTTAAATGCCTTAATGATGCTGGAACAATCATCTGCTGCCTGCACCATTCAGCAAGATGGCAAAGGGCCCTGCCATGGCTGCCATCTGCCTATCACCATCGCAGTCTGTAGCCACTTCCTGCAACAATGCCTGTCTTGCCACTACAGATTAGGTGTTGTAATGCAACGGTTAATTAAATAGATATAATAGGTATCATAAGTGATATAGACTATGATGTATCTGTGACATTGACAGAGTCTCTGTGCAGCAGACAAATCACTCAGAGGAGATATGCTTCTCAATAGCCCACTTTGTTTATAAGGTACATGGTGTAAATAAACTAATTTTAAGTAAATGCCTGAGTCTGGCTACAGTCCCTGTTCATAAGATACAAGACCTAGTACATCCATCAAACAGTTGCCTCACTCACGTCCAGTCCAATTAGTTGATTGACATTTGAAGAATATGTTGCTTTACTGACGCTGATGTGACGTGGGTTTGGTATCTTGAAATTATCCAGGCCTCAGGTTCCCAAACCCCAATTGAAAACGCAGCCTGTGGTCTCTGTTGAAAGGTCATGAGCCTGAAACTTTAACTCTGTCCGGAATCATCGGCCCCAGCAGGTGGTGAAGGAGGAGGCAGGCAGGCCTGAAAATTTGGTGGGTTGGCATCGGGACCAATACCCTACAGCTTCCCGCCTCCACCGGAAATAAGTTCTGAGCAGGAAGGTCGCCCATATGGTCGCCCTTCCCGCCCCCTCCTCCACTTCAGTCTCTTAAGTGGCCAATTAACAACTATTTAAGGGCCTCTTCCCACCTCCGCTGCAATCTTCCCAGCTCTGGGTGGGCTGCTGACATGCACAACTGGACTGGTAAAACTGTGCAAGTTGCATGTCAGCTTGAGGTGGGGTGGGGTTGTTCCCTCGATCTGCATTAATCTGTGTATGATCAAGAGCATGGACATGGGGTGGGGTGGGTCAGCTAAGCCCCTGCCCTTGCTGCTGACTTCCCTGGGCCCCCTCCCCATGTCCTCCACCATGTGAGACCCCCTCCTCCCCCCAGCAGTAGTTACCTTTCTCCCGGGCCGCTCCTCAATCCCAGGATTCTGAGTGGGGTCTTTTGTTCCAGCAGCAGCCACAGTCTCCTCTGTGGCACTGCCAAGTGCAAGAGTTGCTGGCCTCTGATTGGCTCGGAGCTCTTGGCAAGCAGGAGGTTGTCTTCCAGGGTCCTCAATCTGGAGGATGGCCCATCGCTGTCTACTTGACTGATTCAATTTTCTTTAGGTTTAATGCTATGCCAATAATTGGAGGAGGTTTTATTTATAATCCAGTCCGCCCTGTATACAGCTGAAGGGGAGATGGAGGGGGCGAGGGGAAATAACAATAGCCAGGTTTGTGTGTTGATATGCGGAAAAAGAGAAGAGGGAGAATAAGTATGCAATTTAAATCACATTAGATTGTGTCCATTACATGAGAAACAGGCAGAGAAGATGCTTTGGGATTCATACATAGTCAATTAGCGCTTAAATTTTGGGACTGTGACCCAACCCTTCAGATTATTCTGATAACACCTTGACTCATTCTCAGTGGCTCTGTCGACCAAGGGCACTTAACAATCCTCTGTTCAAGTACTGTTATGTAACTAATTTGAATAAAGGCAATTGATAAGATTCAGCCAGAGACACCGGAATAAAATATGTCAAGATATATTCTTTACAAACTGCCATAATTCCAGGCATCCTGCTACTCCTGCTAGGCACACAATTAGTTTTCAGTAGTTTGTCAAAAATGTATTTCTTTACAAATCATTTGCTCTTGTAATGTGTGTTACATGAACAAAGCAGTGGATGTACATTCCTAGTCACTCTAAGGACATTAATATGCAACAAATAGTCTGGGACCCCAGTCACATTCAGGGTAAGTCAGTCGAAGGTAAGGAGGTTCAGTTTCCTAATGACATCCATTGGGGCAGTTGGGTTTTTACAATTATTCAGTTGCTTTCATCATTATTTTCCTGCTGCTAGCACAGAACCTGGCACAATGCAATTTGACTTTGTGACCACCAGAGTGTTAGTCCACTACAATACCTGTGCCCATTCCATTTTCTGCCATCAAAAAGGTACTAAGGAAAGGACTCATAAAAAAGCAAGCATTATTCCAGTGTCTAACACCCTGAAGCTTTGAGAAGATTCTGACAGAACTGCACTTGTTCTCACAGGAGAGAGGAAAACAATGAGAGGTGGCATCATCCAGTTATTAAAATGGAAGGGGTACCATAGAACCATAGAAAAGTTACAGCACAGAAGGAGGCCATTCAGCCCATCTTGTCCATGCCAGCCCGAGGACACCCAGGTGCCCTTTCTAATCCCACCTTCCTGCATCCGGCCCATAGCCCTGCAGTTTACAGCACTTAAGATTCAGATCCAGGTACTTTTTAAAGGAGTTTAGAGTTTCTGCCTCTACCACCAACTTAGGCAGTGAGTTCCAGACACCCACTACCCTCTGTGTAAAAAAGTTCTTCCTTATGTCCCCCCTACACCTTCTGCCACTTATCTTGAATCTATGTCCCCTGGTTCTAGAATTCTCCACCGAGGGAAACAATATTAACCTGTCCACTCTATCTATTCCCCTCATAATTTTGTACACCTCAATCAAGTCACCTCTCAGCCTTCTTTGTTCTAAGGAAAATAACCCCAACCTCTCTCCTCGTAACTACACTTTTCTAACCCTGGCAACATTCTTATAAACCTCCTCTGCACTCTCTCCAGAGTTATTATGTCCTTCCTGTAATGTAGTGACCAGAACTGCACACAATACTCCAGCTGTGGCCTCGCCAGTGTTTTATACAATTCCAACATTATATCCTTACTTTTATATTCTATAACTCTGCCAATGGAGGTGAGCATTCCATATGCCTTCTTTACAACCTTGTCTACTTGAACTGCTGCCTTCAGGGACCTGTGTACTTGTACGCCAAGATCTCTCACTTCATCTACCCCTCTTAGTATATTCCCATTTATTGTGTAATCCCTGTAACTGTTGACCTCCCTAAATGTAGTTCAACTTAAAGTCTGAATGTAAGACCAGAGAACTTGACGATAAAATTTGAGGGCAGAACTTTCGGGTCAGCGAGTGGGGATGGGGCCCACTCGCCGACGCGTAAAATGATGCGTGGTGATGTCGAGCTTGCTTCATTTAGATTGTCAGTTCAATGGGTGCGCAGCCCACCAAACTGTCAAAGGCCTATTAAGGCCATTAAGAAAGTAAATAAAGTTGTTAAGAATGCTGCCCATCCAACCTTGAGGTTAGCAGGCAGGTGAAGAGCCCAGGCGGCCTTCATATTTTTCATGAAACCTCATCCACGGGCAGGATGAGGTTTCATGAAGGGTTTATTAATTAAATAAAAAGTTATGAAAAAATTAATGGAGATGTCCCAGCTCATGTGACAGTTTCACATGAGGGGACATGTCCTTAAAATTTTTTTTTCCATTATTAAATTTTTCAGAATTTAAACTAATCTCCCTGAGGCACAGATTAATTGGCCCGTCCACGTAATACGGTGGCATGTACCCAATCGGGGATGCCAATCGGGTTCGTGCTCACTCCCATCCGCCGCCACACAACTCCGCCCTAAGAAGACTCCATTCACATCGAAAGATATTATCACAGAATGCTGGACAGACTCCCATCTTAACTGCCACCCTAAAACTAATTGATACACAATTTTTGTGTGCTTAAAGCCACCTGCCACAGCTTTCTGATTATCTTATGCAGACACATTTCAGATTTGTTACTTAACCAAACAAATCCATCAAAGTAAGAGAAAATCACCCCTAATTGTTCCCTAAAAACCTGGAAAAAAGAAAAAGCTACGTACTAACTTCCATTCACAGTTGACCAGCCCTCATCATTCTGATCTGCCCCTTTCTCCTTGTTACCTGGAGCCTTTTTGATGCCCTTCAGGACCAGAGCAGAATCTTTTCAGTAGTTTTTATTCTCTGGAATTACTTCTGCCTCTCCCAGGTTACTGTCTAGCTGGCTGGTTAGAGCATGGGAGAGTGGGGGTGGGGGTGGCGGTGAAGGAGAAATCATGCATGTCACATGTTCAAGGTGCACGGTAACTAGGGCTGCCAACTCTGGTTGGATGTATTCCTGGAGAATTCATCATGTGACATCTGCCCTTCAACCACTGCACTCCCATGCTTCCTCCAACAATTGCCTAAAGCACACATCCTCACTTTACTGCTTCCCTCCAGCAGTTGGGAGGCAAACAGATTCTTCATTATCCGATTGGATGATTCTTGACAGCAACATTCCCACTAAGCTGTGCGGGTTCACAGGCCTTGTTCTGTGTTAACTAATACGCAAGCCTGGCCACAACCACACAGAATAAAATTTTAAAGAAAATATTGCTTGGCAGTCCATTTTCCAACATGTTTATGTAACACTTTTTATTAATGACCCATATTATGTTTCTCCTGGGTTGCTCATAACAGTGTCCTATCGAACCAGAGAATGTTTACAACATAGAAGGAAGCCATTCAGCCTGGTGTGTTTGTGCCAGCTCTCAGCAACAGCAACTCAGCTAGTCCTACTCCCTCACCCCTTTCCTGTGGCCCTGCAATTGGTTTCTTTTCAGGTGCCTATCTAATTCCCTGTTCAAACCATAGTTTCACTCTCAGACAGTGGATTCTAGATCCTGACTGCTCACAGCATAAGGAAGCTCTTCCTAATATTGCCATTGGTTCTTTTTTCTATCACCTTAAATTGATGTCCTCTGGTTCTGACCCTTCCACCAAAGGGAAGAGTTTCTCTCTATCTACCTTATCTAGACTCTTCATGATTTTGAATAGCTCTACCAATCCTCGTTTCATTCTTCACTTCTGCAATGAAAACAACCCCAGTTTAGATAATCTATCCACATAACAGGAGTCTCTAATCCCAGGAATCATCCTTGTAATCATTTTCTGCAATCTCTCTAAAATCCCCCCATCCTACCTAAAGTGCTGTGCCCAGATTTGTACACAATTCTCTAGTTGAGGTCAAACCAGTGTTTTATAAAGGTTCACTATAACTTCCTTGCCTTTGTACTCCATGCCTTCATTTATAAAGCTCAGGATCTTGTATGCCTTATTAACCCACTTTCTCAACCTGTCCTGCCACCTTCAACAGTTTGTGTACATATACCCTCAGATCTCTCTGTTCCTACACCCTCTTTAGACTTGTGGCTAAGGTATTAAAAGAGTATGTTGCATCTGTCTTTGCCAAGAAAGAAGAGGCTGCCAAAATCATCGTGAAAGAGAAGGTAGTTAAGATACTGGATGGGCTACAATTGATAAGGAGGAGATATTAGAAAGCCTGGCTGTACTTAAAGTTGATAAGTCGCTAACACTGGTTGGGATGCAACCAAAGATGTTGAGGGAAGTAGGGGGGGAAATTGTGAAGGCATCACACATAATCTTCCAATCCTCTTTAGCTACAAGGTTAGCCGAGAGGGCTGGAGAATTGCAAATGTTACACCCTTGTTCAAAAAGAGGCATAAGGATAAATCCAGGAACTGCAGATCAGCTACTTTAACCTTGGTGGTGACAAAGCTTTTAGGAATGATAATGCAGGTATAAATTAACAGTCACTTGGACAAGTGTGGATTTTCTTTCACTCTTTCTTCCAAAAGCTATTGCTTCACACATCTCTGCATTTCAGCCACATGTCTATCCATTTCACCAGCCCATCTATGTCCTCTTGAAGTCAATACCCCATCCTCCTCACAGTTCACAATACTTCCACATTTTGTGTCATTTGCAAGTTTTGAAATGCTGTCCTATACACCCAAGTCTAAGTCATCAATAAATATGTCAAGAAAAGCAGTCGTCCTCAAACCAACCACTGTATACTTCCACCAATCCATAAAGCAACTGCTCACCACATCTCTCTGTTGCCTGTCATTCAGTGAACTTCATATGCATGCTACCACTATCCCTTTATTCCATGAGCTTCAACTCTGCTGGCAAGCCTACTAGGTGGCACTTTATCGAATGCTTTTTGGAAATCCATGTACATCACATCAACTACCTTACCCTCATCAGCCCTTTCTGTTACCACATCAGAAAGCTTAACTGAGTTAGATAAATACAATTTGCTGTTAACAAATCCATGCTGACTTTCCTCAACTCATCCACACTTGTCCAAGTGACTGTTAATTTAGACCTTCATTATCAATCCTAAAAGCTTTGTCACCATCAAGGTTAAACTAACTGACCTGCTGTTCCTGGACTTATCCTTATGCCTCATTTTGAACAAGGGTGTAACATTTGCAATTCTCCATTCTCTGCTGCCAGCTGTAGCTAAAGAGGACTGGAAAATTACATGCAGGGGTATATGACAGATGTCCAGTTGATAATACAAGTGAGAACCAGGCTGAAAAAGCTCTGGCTTTGGTTGCCCTAGTTCCCCCTTCGTGAGAATGTACCTCAACTGTACTTGAACCATCTCCTCTTTGGAGGCAGTCCATGGTTCCATTACAGTTTTGCCTGCCAATGTTTGATGCCAATTTAGCTGGGGCAAATCCGTTCTCACCCTACTGAAATTGGCCTTCCTCCATTTAAGTATTTTTACCCTAGATTGACTTTGTCATCGCATCTACCTTCTTCTGACTTTGGCAATGGTAGATGTATTGCCAAAATTAGAAGAGGGATAGAGTTAGCCAGAAGAAATTTCATGAAGATAAGGGATGTGCTAGCAACAAGAAAACTCAAGCTAGTAACAAGGGAAAAAAAAACTCAAGATGCTACATTATGTCTGCTTTCCTGTATGCCTCAGAAACTTGGACAATAAATAAAGATCTGTGGAAGAATATGGAGGCTTTTGAAATGTGGAAGCTAAGACATATGCTTAAAATTTCATATACAGACCATAAAACAAGTGAAGATGTGCTTGAACTTGCAAGAGCAAGTGACACCTAGCAAAGAAAATGTCAGTATTTCGGCCAGTTGATCAGAGCTGAAAAGTTACAGAGATCTTTGCTAGAGAGCAAAATGGAAGGCAGCTGAAAGAGGGGTCCTAGTTGGATGATGCATGCCACAGGGTGGTTGCTGATGATCTACAATGGATGTGTGAGGATGCGTGACATACCATGACAGCAGATTCTCCTGGTAGGATTAGCCACAAGCAGGATAGGACTGGATGATTCTAGATTGCTTCTTGTCCTTTTCCATTGCTAACCTAAACCTTATGATACTATGATCTCTGCTCCCTAAATGTTCCTCTACTGATGCTTGATCCACTTGACCCACCTTATTCTGCAGAACCAGGTCCAGCAATGCCTTCTTCCTCAACGGGCTGGAAATATGCTGATCAAGAGAATTCTCCCAAACGCACTTCAGAATTTCTCCCCCTTTCCACGCTTTGCATTATTTATGACACAGTTTATATTAGGATAATTGAAGTCTCCATTATCACTCTTCTATGTTTTTGCACATCTTTGTAATTTTGCTGAAAACCTGCTCCTCTGTATCTTTCCCACTAGTGGTTCATAGAATACATACACTAACAAAATGATACCTCTATTGTTTCTTAACTGCCCTTGATCCCTCCAGGAAACCTCTCTCTCTAACTATATAATATTGGCCTTAATCAATATTGCCACCCCTCTTCCTTTCTTTCCTTCCCTTTCTTTCCTGAACACCTCATATTTAGGGATATTTAGTATCCAGCCCTGTCCCTTCTTTTGCATCAGGTCTCTGTTATTGCCACAACATCATATTCCCGTGTCTCTATCTCCTTTTGCAGCTCACCAATCTTGTGTAGTTTGTTTCATGCATTTATATACATGCACTATAACTTAAACCCTCCAAGCCACACACCATCCTGACTTGGAACTATATTGCTGTTCCTTCACTGTCGCTGGGTCAAACTTCCTTCCAAATAGGTAGGAGTACTTACATCACTTGGCCTATACTGGTTCTCAAGAACAATTAAGGATGTGCAAAAAATGCTGGCCAAGTCAGCGATACCAACACCCGTGAATGAATCTTTAAAAACTTCGAATTATTGTGTTCCTCCTTAGTTAGACACACACTAATACCGTGTTATTTCATACCCTAATGTGATCTGTCCCTTCCAATCCTTTTTGCACCTTTTTTCTTCTGGGGATGAATCTTTAATTCCTGGAGAGTCTAGGACAATCCTGGAGGATTGGCAATCCTCACCATGACAGTTTGGACAAGTTCAATAGGTCTGCTGGTCTTTTCTTGTTTATTATTTTGTAGATTTGTATGCTCCCAGAAATTCCCATTTGCAGCCTAGTTAACCCTTATTTCCAGACAATCCTCATTGGACACCAACTCCCCACTCGTGTCCTCCGGGTCTCAACTGGAACTCATTGCCAGCTTTGCCGGAATTCCACATTCTTGCTCACTTCTTTCCCCAGCCTGCAAGGGACAGCAAAGGAGGTGGATGAGTCCTATAAAATCAACTTATAATGATCAAGTTTGGAAAAGCATTATTTTAACAGAGTGGAATGGGATATTTAATTAGAAACTGGGAGTTGAAGACCTTCAATGTTTTTAAGTGACTATTTTTGGTGTCAGGTCCAAAAAATCTTTCTCTTTGACAGTGGAATTGGATTTTGTCCAAAGGTTTTAAAGAATGACAACTGCACAAACATAACATTAAACCTGAACAGTCTAAAACTATAGAAAGACAATCTAACAAGAGGATGTCTACATTACATTATTGCTAAACTTAAACCAATATCATTTGAGGGTACTGGAAAAAAATACAGAAGTTCAGTAACTGGAACAATGAACAGACCAGCTAGTACATCTAATGATTTAATTTCTAAAAAAAAATCATGTAAAGCTTTTCATTGTCTTTATTGCTCACTGAACCAGAAAATAAGCATCAGCATAAAGAAAAAAAATTGAACCAGATATTCGAGAAAACTTTAAAAAGGGCACTGATTGAATTAAACTTTGACTGCAAACTGCTGTATCAACATCACACATCAATTGGTTTTATTGCTGTGTAAGCTTGGTTAGAACACGCATGTGTTCTTAGCACCCACTTGTCAACTGGAATTGAACACAATGTCATAGACATGATGTCATCAGCTTTCATTACCGGTAAATTGCATCCAACTGTTCGAAATTAAACATCTTTTAAGCATATCCTTTGAAGACTCTTTGAAGCCAATATAGATGAGCATGAGCATGCTTCTTTTCCCCGCTGAAGTGAGGGGTGCAGATTTCCTGATGGGGAATGTCAACTTACTGAGTAAAGAATTCTTTTGTTCATTAATAAATCGACTGATCGCATGCCAAGTACATTTGTCTGCAATGAGAAGCTTTAAATTCCATTCAATTAAAAAGTTTAACACTTTGGCTTTGCCCTTTGGAATTTTCTTCTTGAATGAATGTTTGCATTTTAACATTTTAACCTATATATACAATGTTGGTGTGTGTGTGTGTGTGTGTGTGTGTGTGTGTGTGTGTGTGTGTGTGTGTGTGTGTGTGTGTGTGTGTGTGTATGTGTGTGTGTGTGTGTGTGTCTCCCATCACAAAATCTTCAAGCATACATAGACAAAGCCATCTGCATTCTTCTAGGTACAGGCAATATTCAACTTGCCATTTTAACAATCAATCACACAAGTCTCCAAATATGGAAAATATTACTAAACATAATTGCTAGTTAAAGGTTGCATTCGAACTGGTTCTGCGTCACAGTTTATTTTTTTGTTTTACAAAGGCACTGGTTTGAAGTTATAAATACAGTCTAAACTTCTTGGAAAAGGTCACTTTTCTCCAATTCTTTTCATCTCATATTCTGGGTCTTTTTTTGGGAAGGGACACTGTTGTTTTCCATTGATTCATTCCTCTGGGCGGGAGCAGTATCAAAGACATTTAGATTGGGTGGGACAGGACTGTTACTGAGCATGTTTCCTTTCCCACGAGGTGCAGTGCCCTGCTGCCATCCACTTCCCCATCTCTAATTAGGGTACGGAAATGTTGTGGTTATGCTATTCGACTAGTAACCTTATAAAGGTTAAATCCCCTGTAGTTAAGTATTTATGTTCATGGTTTCACATCAGCAGCTGTTGTGCACAAAATTCCAAGAAGCAGGAGGCTAACCTTGAGCAAGTGAAGAGAAGTGGCTGAGGGTAAGAAAGAGGAAAGGCTGAGGATGTGGAAATGGGGAATCCAAAGGTCAGAGAGCAATGTGCAAAGCAAAAGCCAGAAGTGAGAGGAGCTTTGAGTCCACTAGTAACTAGGGTAACTCCCAAAAATTGCAAACATAGCTGATAACTGCAAGAGGCAACACACAGATTTCCTTTATAACCCACAGTAATACAATAGCTCAATATATTTAACTGTAAGTCATAGTTTATATTGCTCCAACATCCCAACTGTAATCATATAACCTGCTGATACTCAGTCTGAAATCATAAGCAGAATCCCCCCGCACAATGTGCAGTCAGGTTCCCTGCTCGATGCCAGTTTTAACAGGCCCACCCCAAATATTTATCGCATTTCATTTTAAATTATATTTGAGTTTCTACCTCAACAACCATGTGGCGAAGTATCTCACTGTCGAATAGCCCTCAGTTCAAGATCATTCATCCTCCCTTCACTCTTGTTTCTTCTAATGGGAATCTTTTTTTCCATCCCCAAGTTCACCACTTGCTCAGCAATGGAAACAATCTTTCATTGTTTACCTACAGTGAGACCCCCAGATTTCACCCACCCTTTTACTGGCTGCTTCTATCTCAATACCATTCTCACTTACCACCTTGCTGCTGCTGCTCTCGACTCTGTGTGATATGTCAGTCATCACTATCCTCTCCAGTGCCAGGGCTGCGATCTTTAATACAATTGGCATTGTTGTTCCACAGTGAACTGTAATAGCATGTCTTCACATAACAATGAGCTGGGGGATATTAATTGTCTTCTACCCCATATACTATAGGCTCCAAAAATGACTGAGTAAATGCATTGTTCAGCTTCAGATAGATACCACAATGATGGCACAGCCATTCTCCAGTGTTCGACTGAATGACCATTCAGAAATTCTGGTGCAAGTGGTACATAAGATAGCAGACTCTTGCATCATTCAAACATAGTTTCCCATTCAACTTGTTCTTTTGTCTTATAACAATTCATTTGTTGCATAGTTTGAATGTCCTAACTTTCACTCCAATACCTTACGTAAGGTTACAACAGACCCTTTATCCCTCCTTTGAAATTTGCGGTGGTGTATTAACAAAATAATTCAATTTGCATGTGAGACAGCCAAACTGGGTTCCATGGCACTAGCAACATTCTGTCCCATTTTAATGCAAAGGGAGAATATTTGAGAACTCAATATGTTAGCTAATCTCTTGCTCCTGCAATCAATTAATTGCCAAATGAATATGAAATTCAGAGAAAAAGTTTAGATACATCCTAATTTTCCACATTGAGGAAACACTCACTATGGACCAGTTGGTAACTTGTCCAGCCAAAGCAAGTCTGGCTGTATAACAATACAAGTCTGTCAGACTAAAGAACCAAATCACTTGGAATTAGGACACAAGAGGCCATGACAGGGACAGAGAACCAGAGCTGACAGCAAGGTAAAACTCAGTAATGGTTTGCTATTTTTGTGAAAATTGCAGCCCTACTACAATTTATTTTTGGCATCATGAATGAAAAGTTCAAGTTCTAAACATAACGTTCAATAGAAAGCTGTAAAACACATTTGTATCCACATGCAGTTATACTAAGAACAAGGGTGAAGAAGAAATAATGGTAATGATGTAATGTTTCCAGCCACCACAATACCCAATTGAGACCTAGCCAGTCCATAGAGGATGTGCTCATGAGCAAACATTGAAATGTTTACAAAAAAACAATAGACGTTCAAGCTTCCCTATAACTCACTCATAGGCACAAACTTATGTTCCAGACACCACTGACCGAGCTTTCCATCTGCCCTGACAGCTTCAACGTTGTGGTTAATTGAGCAGCTCACACCCAGTGTGATACTTGGGGATTTAAATCCACAGAAACCACAAACTACTCAACAAGAATTGCAACGGTTATTAATAATTAACAAACAAAGAAAACATGCAATGAGAGAACATCACATCCGATCAAGCTTGATAACAGTCTGACGGGGGTCATTTTAATCTGGCCATGGGATGGGAATTTGACCGGGTCACACCAGATGCCTGTTTTACATTCTGCTCAATATTACTTTCCATTGAAGTCAATGGAATGTAAAATCAGCTGAGGTATAAAAAGGGCATCCGATCCAATCCAGTCAACTCCCCGCTGGGTGGGTTAAGGTTAAAATGACTCCCTACGTATCTTAACTGATTAGTAAGGACTTTGATATTTGAAGAGGTAGACTTTCCTGGTCCCGTGCCCAAGTACTACTGCAGCCAGTAAAGGGAAATTGCGGAGGGTGGAGCACATAGCCGCAAGTGAGTGCGCTTGATTTTCAGACCATTTAAATGAAAGGACAGAAAATTGGGCAGTCTCCCTTAAGGGTGTGTGCGCCTCCCCACCCAATTTTCCTTTCTTGTGTCTTAGCAAGCCATATGCCTTGGGGAGGGGAAGGGGTGCAGGACTAGGAAGAACCACCCTGAGCTCTTCTATGAAATGTCCCCAACAAATCTGCACTCCTTAGACAATACACAGCAAACCCATGCACTTTGGAATATTTGGCTTGCAAGTGAGCAATCAGCCCTTTCTTCTCCTCCCTCATTGTTGCCCCACAGACAGACTTCTATCCCACTAGGTCCATGTTGATTCTAAGCCAGTAGTTTATGTGATACTTAAAATAGTTGAAGAGATTGAATCCAGCATGTATTATTAATAAAAGTTATTAAAAATCTCAACAATTTTTAATAGCAGACTCTCTTGAACACTCAATCTGAAAGTTCCTGTGGCTTTTATGGTGTAAAACCATCCCAATGCCATAGATGCACCATTAAGAAAATTCTGGGCCAACTGACTATAATTTGGAACAGACCCTACCAGTTATTGAATCAAGTCCCAAAATTTCTCCTGAAACCACAGTAACGTCCATTTAGCAACTGTACACTGCCACTTACTGAGAAACATGTGTGATAGGAGCCAGTACCGGCTCTCCCTCGATAAGGTCAAGATCATCCGCATAGCTGTTTGTTCTCGACAAGGCTCCACTGTTCACATCAAGCATCCCCAGGGATTTCTTAACTGTGAGAAATAAATTTTTTAAAAAAACAAGCATCAGTCTGGCAAAGCACTTGAGAACTCAACATCAGTTAGCATTTCCCCAACAATGTTCTAGCTGTTTCCCTTCCCCTCACCTTAAGGTATTGGTCACACTGATGTACATTTTTACAGGCACCAGCAACCCTACATGTGGTCATTATTCACATATGAGCTTTGACAGTGAGTGTCAGCACCCTACTTAGTGACAACTCCAATCCCCTTCTACACACACCCACTCTGTAACCACCCTCCCATCAACCCCCATCTTTGTTACTCAAACGCACACTTAGCAGCGATCACTGGGCAGAGGTTGGGATTAGGAACTGTGGCTTGGATCAGCTAACTCAGTAAATTTAAGCTGGTGATACAGGAGGTGCTGTCTTTTCCCATGAGGGCATTAAGCTAGCTTTGGCAAACATATTCACAGACACAGCCTGAAGGCTAGGTGGCCACTAACACTTGGTTTTTACACATTGCTTATTTGCATACAATATAGACTAATAGTTACATATTTTAACAAATTTTTAAAAATCAATAATAACCAATCCCAGAGATGAAAACAAAGATTCTCTTGCTATTTATTGGAAGACTCCTGAAGTTGGTGACCTTTCTCCTCTGAAAAAGAATTTAGCTGTCAGCCAAGTTTGATGTCCAACAATGAAGCAAAACTCAACCTTGATGGACCTTATAGGGCTGGCCTGAGCAATGAAGCAGGAGATAAGTCTCATTTACCACTATTAGCTGAAGCTAGCAATGACCCAATGCACAAGCCCAAAAAAGGGAACCTAATGTAACCATAGGGCAAGTTATTTAACACTTCACACTGCACAAGCACAACCATCCCCATTCCAAATCGAGGGGAGGCTAATCAGTCTGGACGCCCATGGATAGCCATGACTGATTAGAATGTTATTTGTTTGAGTGTTCAAAATGAAATATATATATATATATATATTATGTATATACCCATTTTATAGGACAAAGCAAAACTGTCCTAAAGAACCAGACAGACTTTGTAAACTTCAGGTTCAAACCCATATCTGTGCTATGTTAACAAATTCTAACCAGGGCCGCAATGAGGATGGCAGCAATTCATCTTTCTTCCCTCAGGTTAGGGGAAGAAAATCAATCAAGATTTCTGCTTCCAACCTCTGTCTCGTGATCCTGCTGCAAAGGGGTAAGGTAGATTTTCTCTTTTGGGCTGCTGAGAAATGGACAGTAGTGGATCAACTGCCAGCTACATTTGTACTGCACGTTCTACCATCACTGAGAAAGAAAATTTACCCCACAACGCGTGTATGGAAATCAGGTGGAGGCAGGGACATGCTTGGCTGTTATGTTTCTTACACACTTACACTCTTTAAGCTGAACTCTGAAGGAGAGTGTGGGTAGGGGAGCGCACTTATCAATAACAGAGGACTGTAGGTACTAAGGAGCTCTACTCAGCATAAGTCACTGTTTTAGGGGATAATGGGACAGAAACCATTTCTACAGCATCACAAAGTGATTTAGTGACTTTATTGTACAGATCAAGTGTGTTGAGACTCCATCCAGGCACACAAAGCAGGAAATCTCTTCATAAAGTATCTGCAGTCAAAGAAAGGCTCAGAATTGTATCCCATTTCCTACTTGTAGGAAGCTTGCACAGAAATAAGAATTGGAAGAGATGTAAAACATGCTGTCAATTCAGTTTCACCCATTGTGTATTATCACATAGTCAAAAATCTATCTTCAGTGGTAGAAAAGTACTTTTTCATATCACTTTTTCTCACCTCTGCTTTACCATTAAACTCCTAAAGGAAAATATGCTACTACATTTTCCTTTTATTGAAAATTGATTGGAGAAGGGGAGAAAAACGGTTTCCACAGCTACATAAAATTGTTCCTTTATTGGACCACAAGTCTACACCCGCAATGCTCTAAGCTAAACTATCTTCTACAATGATGACATTATTCAGATGCTGTCAGTTCTTAAAAATATCCAATGCTGTTCGGAAATAGAACTTCTATAACACACTGTACATTTACCTGTATTGAAATTGAATCCCCCAATTTCCCTTCCTAAAAGAAGCACCAACTGTGCCCCAGGTATAGATCATTTGTTATTTCAACACACCACCACCAAGCATATTTATAGGAACAAAACAGAGAATCTCAAAATCATTCATGCTTGCACACAGAATAGCCACTGGCTGGACCTTCCCATAACCCTTAATCAAATACAGAGAACACAGACTGACCCCAGTGCAAAGTTAAGTGAGACAACTAATTCCCTTTTTTATGCCACCTTCATGAATACCTTTCAACAAGGTCAGGGTCAGTCTCACTGTGCAAGGCTTTCCAATTCCAGCTTGCAACTTCATTCAAGGTACAACTTTGTTAAATTTGCTAAGCCACAGGCTTAGAATTCCTGCTCACAGACATCGTCATTTTGTGAATAGATGAGTCTGAGGTTATTTCTGTAATAAAATGTAAGTAGAGTTGCGCCCCCTTACGTAATGTTTGTCTAGCTCACTATACCTTTTTACTAGGTAATAAAACGTATTTATAAAAAAAGTGCCTTCAAGTGATAGCAAACTTCCTGTATACTAACAGATCTTAGAGTCACAGGAGGTGTGGTTTTATAATGAACGATATATCTCATACATAATGGCCTGGTATATACAGCGGGTGAGATTGTAGAAGAGGAGTGTGTTTGCAGGTGGAGGCGGGTTGGGGTTTGGTGGGGGGGCAGCCTCAAAATGTTGGAAACATGCCAAATTTAGTGGATAATGAGCAGGAGACCTCATTATCACTTTTCTGTTTCCAGATTGACAGACTAGGCAGCTACCGGGCAGGAAATCCAGTGATATGGGGCCACGGTCAGGGACTTTTGGGGCTGACTTCCAGGGACATAGACACATTATGGGTTGGGGGAGGGCATACTGAGGCCCAGCATTTGTTGGACCAGCAATTGAGCAGGAGGGAGAACCAGAAAAGATTGCAGAATTGCTGAGGGAGTTGGCTGATTGTGGCTGAAGATTTACTTGAGGCGTTGAGGAGGAGAGGAAAACATTATTGCTCCTCCTGGCCCTACAAGCAATGCTCTAAAAAGCATTCACCTGCTGGATTCAGCTGTTCCAGTCTCCCCTTACCCATTAGGTTTCCCGTACTCTGGGAAACCCCACTGGCCAATGTTAAATACAAATTGTTGCCACAATATCAGAAAAGGGCCCTCATTTGAACATTCTCACTGACCTGCCATTCCAACACATTGAATTAATAAATTTACCTTTAACATACAAATTAGGAGCAGGAATAGGCCATTCGGCCCCTCGAGCCTGTTCTGCTATTCAATAAATCATGGTTGATCTGATTGTAACCTCAACTCCACACTTCTGCTTGCCCCCAATAACCTTTCACCCCTTCGCTATCAAGAATCTATCTACCTCTGCCTTAAATATATTCAAAGACTCTGCTTCCACTACCTTTGAGGAAGGGTGCTCCAAAGACTCATGGCCCTAGAAAAAATTTCTCCTCATCTCTGTCTTAATTGGCTGACCCCTTGTTTTTAAACAGTGACCCCTAGTTCTAGATCCTCCCACAAGAGGAAACATCCTTTCCACACTAGGACATCCAGATCCCTCTGAATCTCAGAGCTCTGCAATCTCTCACCATTTAGATAATATGCTTCCTTTTTATTCTTCCTGCCAAAATGGACAATATCACATTTTCCCACATTATACTCCATTTGCCAGGCCTTTTCCCACTCATTTAAAAGAGTCTTATTTTCATTTTGTCTAGTGCAGGTTACTCAGTTTCCCCAAAAGCTGCAGCAGTTAAAAGCAGAAACAGTCGCATTCATGGGTTGGTGCCAGGTTTTGCAAATTTGCCGATTTAACACTAACCCTGGTCCACCCATCATGGGACTGTTTAAAATTATCCCCAGTGTGTTCATATAGTGCAGTCAGCATGAACTTCTAAAAGGCAACTGTACTTAGCCAATCTTATGAAATTCTTTGAAGAAATAAGAGCCAACATAGCTAAAGGTAATGTGGTTGATGTGGTTTGTTGATAGAGTTCATGACAATGATAACAGCACATGAAATTAAACAGAACATGGCCACATAAGAGAGATATGGTTGGAGGGCAGAAGCAAAGGGCCAAGGTAGCACATTTTTCAGAGTTCAAAAGTGTGACCATAAGTGTTTTACAATGATTTTCTGTTACTTATTATAATGAATGAATTTATGTTTGTATAGCACCTTTCACAACCTCAGGACACCATCAAATTCTTTACTGTGGTACTTCTGAAAAGTAGTCCCAGTTGTAACATACAAATAAATGACCTGGGCTTAATGATTAAAGTGAAGTGATAAAATGTCACAGGAATTGTGAGAGATGCAGGAGAATTGATTGGCAGAATGTGACACCCAGGATTTGTACTGGGGCATTAGCTTTTCACCATATATATTAATAACATGGATGAAAGAATAGAGTTGTAGACCAAGGTTTGCAGTTGGCAAGTTAGGAGACAGAGTAAGGTTGTGCAGGTAGAAGTTATCAAAGAACGTACAAAAATTATGAGAGCACAAAATTCTGACAGGAGTTTAATGTGTGTAACTGTGAGGTCATCCACTTTGGAGCCAGGAAAGACAGTGAGAATATTTTCTTAAGGGAGAGAGACTAAAAGCTGATGTGAAGCAAGGAGATCCCTGTATACAATCAAGAAAAGCTTGTGGCAAGTACAAAAGTAATTAAAAAGGCTCATGGAATATTGGCCTTTGTTTCAAGGGGGCTGGAGTACAGAAGCATGAAAGTGGTGTTTCAGAACATTGGTCAGCCCCCAGTCAAGTTCTGCATTCAGTTTTAGGTTTTACACATTAGGAAAGAGACATTGTTCTTGGTGGGGATGCAGCACAGAGTCACAGAATGATACAAGTGGGTAAAAGGTCAAAAATGGTTGAAAGGTCAAATTACTAAAGGTTGAATAAACTTTGTTCATATTTGTGGTAACTATGGTTTTATTTAATATGTAGTATACCTTTAAGAAGAATGCTTCAAAGGAAGAGCAGGTGATCTTGAGTAACCAATAGAATAGTGCAGGCTACTTCTGTAGTTAGTCGTCAGTAGCATGGAGGTAGGTTTGAAGTGAAAGCACACATGAGTTGCTGCTGAGTACCTTTGTAAATAAACATGTTTTCTATTTAAGAAATGTCTTCTGATCAACTCTATCTATTGTACCAACTCAGCCATCACTTAGGACAAGCGTGCGACTAGGATCCACAAGATCCAACAAATTGGCGATGAGAGTAAAATAAGTTAACGGAAGAAATCAAGAGAAACAAAATTAGGCTGTACCTTGCACAGTAATTGTAAGTAGAAGTTCAGTTCAAATCAACAAAATAACTCACTCTCAGAATGTCACAATTCGGCAGAATTGATCTTTTTGATCCAGCCACGGATGATTAGTCTCATTATATTGAACGCTTCGCATTCTTTTTCCAAGCAAACCAGATTAGGGGGAGGAGAAGAGGCAAGTGATCCTCTTATCTACATGTAAGAATAAAGCCTATGGCTTGATTCAAAGTTTGATAGCACCCAGTGCCCTGAGAAACTTTGATAAATTGGTGGACCTTGTGAACGGCCATTATGAGCCAAAGCCCTCAGTAACGATGCAACTGTTCAAGTTTAACTCGAGAAATAGAGCCCCAGGGGAGGCTTGTTATGTGGCAAATTTGAAACAGTTAACAGAACATTGTGAGTTTGGTACATCTCTAAATGACATGCTCAGAGATCGTTTAGTGTGCGGTGTGAATGAGGAAACGATTCAGAAGAGATTATTGTCCAAAACAATTTGGATTTTAAGGCGCGCTAGAGATAGCACTGGCCATGGAAAGTGCAGTAAAGGATTCAAAAGCCATACAGGGAGTGCAAAATGGCACCAGCCTCCACATTGGGTGGAAAGCCCCAGCCAAAAGGGGCGTGAAAATGCAAGACTTTGTCGAGAAGCGGGAAACAGCCCCCGCTAGCATGAAAATGAAAAGAGATGACTTAGCAGCAAAAACAAGGAATAATTTCAATAGAGATGGAAACAAATAGTACTATAATGATGATGTTTTTTAAAAAATGAATGTTTTTATTGTCATAGAAATGAACACCTAATAAACAAGCAACAAGTTAAGATATTTATTTGTTGTTTAATTTGAAGGTTGGAACCAAGATATGTAACAGTGAAGGTAAATGGCAGACCTGTTGGAATGGAAGTGGACACAGGAGCTCCACTACAGTAATTGGTGAACACACCTTCAGATATCTGAATTATGGTGAACATCAATCAAATTTAGAAGAAAATGATGCAAAATTAAATACATACTTGGGTGAAGATATTCAAGTCAAAGGCATAAGCAGAGTAACTGTCCATTACAGAAGCCAATCAGCAAAGGTACCAGTGTTGGTACTGAGAGGCAGAGCACCAAGGCTTGTAGAGTGAAACTGGTTAAAGGGAATCAACATTGATTGGCCACTGAGATTCCTAAAGGAAGCTGGAAGTGTTCCTGTTTTGGAAAAGAAGTGTGTAAGGGCTCAACAACCAAAATAATGTATCTTAAGCCAAAACATGGTAAAACAGCAAAAGGAACTCAAGGAGACCATGCTCAATGACAGAGTCCAAGTTGAAGTGAGCAACCTTCGAAAGAAAAAAGAAAACCTGTTGAAAGACCTTCTCACCCTACAAGATTGCCTCAGGTCAAAGTTTGTACCACTGGAAAAGTATGAAAATAAACAGGAAGAATTCAACACTTCTCTGAATAAACTGAAAGATGAGTTGGCAGAGAAGACCAACAATGCTCAATTTTCCAGGAGGCAGCAAACAAATTGAAAATAGAAATGGAAGAACTGAAGAATCCAAAAAGACATTGGAGGCAAAAGTTGCAGAATTTTCTAAGAAGCAAACAGATGATGAAATTCTGGGAAATGCAACCACTGAGTTCACTCAAGTCAAATTTACATCTGAGAGTAGTCTGGCTAATATTGAAGTCAAAAAGAAGGCCAAGATTAAAGTTAGTGCTAGAAAGAAGAAGGCATGTAGAAAAAAGACACAGAAACACAAATAAGGCTTTAATCCTGGCAGCATATGGGCATACTTTTGTACATAGGCCTGGAAATCAAATTGCAAATGCTGGTGAACTTAGTCATTTGCCTTTACAAGAAAATGATGAGGACATCCCAGTTCCACAAGAACTTATTTTATTGTTAAATTTCTTAGATTCCTCACCAGTATGTGCTCGACAGATCAGAGACTGGACAAGTAGGGACGCAGTCCTAACTCAAGTATGAGAACAAGTGCTTCATGGTTGGTCATGAGAGCCTGTAACTGATGAAATTAAACCGCACATCAATAGAAGGCATGAAATAACCAGCCAGGCTGGTATCTGATTATGGGGAGCACGAGTTTTAGTTCCTGCACAGGGAAGAGAGCTATTGTTAATTGAACCACACAGTGCACATTGTTATGACCAATGCAGTTGGTAAAGCAGAGTTATTTAAAAATCCCAGAGGGAAACTTTAAATAACTGTCATAACTTATAATTTTAAGTGCTATGTTTGAGATGCAACTCTAAATTCAGGAATCAGACCATCAGTTCTCGAGGCTTTACAATAAACTAATTGAAACATTTATTAGTTTACACAGGTTAAAATATATACATACATGGCTTCAAATTACTACTATCGTAACTTAAAACAAATTCCCAAACTAATCCCCATTAAGACAACAGCAACCCATAGACTTAAACAAACACCAGGCAAAGCATTTTCACCTTACGAATTCAAAATAAGGTTCTTTTCACTTTGTTCCTGTGGAGTCAGTTGGAGGCTTACAGCTGCTTTGATATTACATTGCCCCAAAACGATTGTCTCATTATACCTACCACTGCCCATTCTCATTGTATCAACAACCTCTGAACTAAACCTCTCTAACAATAAAACCCTTTTCATAGTACCATTTTTATTTGTAACATAAACATATTGTTTGGTAGCTGCTAGATATATGTCCATTTTCACCCTACTTGAATTCGCTATTCAAAAAATGCAAATATACACTCTCTCTTTTATATATCAAAACTAGTACACATCAAAGCACACAGACTAACTGGCTTTAATCCAATTAAGACACACCCACAGACTAAACCTCAATTTTAAAATAAAAATACATTCCAATAATGTTATATACATTAATAGGTTCATGACAACATGCAGGAATTTCCCAAATGAAGACCATAGCATGCAGCTATCTATGGTGGCCTGGGGTGGATGGAGAAATAAGGAGGTTAGTGAAGAATTGTGTGCAATGTCAGCCAGTCCAAAAGTTACCTTCAACAGCTCCACTACACCCTTGGGAGTGGCCAGGAAGCCATGGGCATGGTTACACATTGACTATGTGGGATCTTTCAATGGGAACAATGTTTCTGCTCATTGTTGATGCCCACTCAAAATGGATGGACATATATGAGGTGAAGTCACCAATATCCTCTGCTACAATTGAGAAGTTATGTCAAAGTTTTTCCATTAACGGGCTAGCAGAAGTAGTCATTTCTGATAACGGCATGGCATTTATGAGTGCTGAGTTTCAGCAGTTTATCAGCCTCAATTGTATTACTTGTGACAACTTCACCATATCACCCTTCCTCATATGGACTGCCCGAAAGGGCGGTTCAAACGCTCAAGACAGGCATGAGGAAGCTAACTGGAGATTCCTTTGCAACCAAGCTAGCACACTTTCTTTTCCGCTATAGGACCACCTGTCACACAACAACAGGTCTTAACACCTGTGGAGTTATTGATGAAACGCTGTCTCAGGGTGAGATTAAGTTTAATAATGCTAAAGTTAGGGGGGGAAGGTAGAAAAGAGTCAGTGAAGACAGAAAACTAGACATGACTGGCATAGTCGTGAGAGGAAATTTACCATGGGAGAGGTGGTATACGTGAAGAACTTTAGAGAAGGACGAAAGTGGTCACCGGGTGCAATAAGTGCACTGACTGATCCTCCATTTTACCACGTGAAGGTGGAAGGCCAAGTCATACAGAGACATGTGGATCATCTAAGGAAGAGAGAAACAAATCACCAAGAAATCACCAGTGTTCACGACCGGGTTTCCTGTTGAGAGAACTCAACCCAGTACAGTGTCTGATGTGTCTGAAGTACCTGTGAGAGTTGAGGAAACAGATTTGCAGGTAACCACCGAAGAACCTGATGTTCAGACAACTCCAGAAAAGGAGGATCCTAACGAAGCATCTGAAGTTGTAGAGCTGAGACATCCTACACAGCAAAGGAAACCCCCAGAAAGATTGAATTTGTAAATTACTTATTAGTGTAAATAATTTGCTATCTCAAGAAAATTGTACTTGTAAATATAAAATGTATTTCCAAGTAAAGGGTAATTGGTAAAGACTTGGTAATAATGGTTTTATCTAATGTGTAATATCCCTTTAAGAAGAATGCATTAAAGGAAGATCACATGATCTTGAGTAACCAATAGAAGAGTAGTGCGGGCTACTTCTGCAGTTAGTGGTCAGTAATTGGTTTGAAGTGAAGGCACATGTAAGTTGTTGCTGAGTACCTTTGTAAATAGACATAGGGCAGAATTGTTCTCTCTTTGGGTGAGCGTGTGCCCAACGTGAACGGAGAAAAATAGCACGCAATGACATTGGGCGAGCGTCCTAATGTCATTGCACACTCATGTGATATTTTGGTCAGTGGGTGTGCATGGGAGTCAGCAGCGTGCCTGCCAATAACTAACAGGCCTATTAAGGACATTAAAGTAATAACTAAATGCAATTTTTTGCTGTCTGTCCAACCTTATGGCTGGTGGGCAGGTGAATTGGCCTGGTGGCCTTTGGATTTTTTATGAAACCTCATCCACGGGCGGGATGAGGTTTCCAACAGGAATTAAAAATCAAATTAAAATGTTTAAACCTCAGTTATAACATGTCCCTGCTCATGTGACAGAGTCACATGAGGGGACATGTTTTTAATATTTTTAAATTCTCTGTTTATGTTTTTAAAATTCTTCAGCTCCCTGAGGCAGCTCTGTGCCTTCAGGGAGCTTTCAGTGCACGCACCCACACGCCTGCACAAACTTCTGCACTCGTCTTCCTCCCACCCCAACCCCAGCAGCGCTCAGCATTGCAGCACATGATTCACACCGGCTGCCCGTTAATTGCCCAGCCAGTGTGAGTTTGCATTCAGGGCCCAATCGTGGGTGGCGGTTGGTTTCACGCCGGCTCCGAGGTCCGCCCGCCGCGCCCGCCTGACAAGGGAAAAATCCTCTCCATAATGTTTTCCACCTAAGAATTGTCTGCTGATCAACTCTATCTATAGTACCAACTCAGCTGCCACTTACAACAGGCGTGTGACTAGGATCCACAAGTTCCAACAGTATTCCCCTGAGTTTAGAAAGTTGAGGGGTGATCCAATTGAGGTGTTTAAAATATGTTAAAGGGATCTTACAGGGTATTTCCTGTGCTGGGGAAATCCAGAACTAGGGGGAAAATCCTAAAATTAGAACAGGGCCAATTAGGAGTGAAATCAGGAAGCAATTTTTCACACAAAGGGGGATTTAGAGCTCTCTTCCCAAAATTGGCTGCTGGAATATTTTAAATTTTCAAGCCTGAGATTGATATATGTTTGTTAGGTAAAGGTTCATGGAATTGAGATAAATAAGATTGTGCTGGGGGTAGCAATGTTATGTTCAGTTCTAGTAAAGACGATAGTACTTGAAGCATTGTACTCTTAGAGCTTGTAACAAAGATCAGACATGAACTAAAGGCTTGAGGAGCTTTTTTTATTCTTTCATGGGATGTGGATGTCGCTGGCTAGATCAGTATTTATTGCCCATCCCGAATTGTTCTTGAGAAAGGGGTGGTGACCTGCTTTCTGGAACTGCTGCAATCCATGTCATGTGGGCACACCTACAGTGCTGTTAAGAAGGAAGGAATGTCTACTCCTGATCACCTGATATTGATAGGCTCACAGGACGGGCAAGCAAATGTAGAAAAATATGACATAATATGCATTGGAAGTAATTCTGAGGAAAGGAAATAGGCCTTAAATGACTAGAAGGACTACTTCCACTTCCACTGTTAGTGTGACTGTAGATACACAGATCATTGAAAGTAGTACCACAAAGCACCTAAATCCATGCAAACAGGAAGAGAGTTCTTGGTTTGCATCTAAAGACATGGAATACAAAAGCAAAGAGGTAATGTTGAACTTGCATAAAACACTGATTGGACTTCAGTTCAAGTTAAACAACAGCAAAGGCGCAATGTAGATTCATAAAGTTGTTACCAGGGGGTTGAGGGAATTACAACTATGACCTGACTAAGACTTATGAAGAATTTTAAACTGCTGAGCAGATTGTTTCCACTGTCATTGAGACAGTTTTAAGCGGTTTCAGATTTTAGATAACCACAAAAAAAAACTAAAGAAGGAGAGGGAAATAAAAACTAGTCAGTGGGGCTAAACTGAACTGTGTAGCTTCCACTTACTAGTTGCTAGGGAATAAGATCAGAGATGAGCATCAAAATTCCTGATGGAAGAGCACAGAAAGTCCTCTCGGTAAAGGGGTTTGTGGTGCGCATCTGATGAATGTCAGCAGCATGGCACAAATCAGTGTGCAATACTAGTTTGATGCCAGCGCTACCACCTTCCGAGGTCACTCTTCAGCCAATGCCCTGGTTTACCTTCACACAGCTAAACACAATGTTAAATTGAATGAAGTCCCCCACTGCCACCACTCACCACCCCCCACCCCACCCCCCCCAGCCCCATCCACCACCATTAAAGGGTACTTGAACTATTTATACACAAATTGCCAGATTATTTCTTCTGGCTGTTGGTGCAATATACCTGTTTTTAGGGCTTTCCTATACTTGGCTAAAGTTTAAATAATCTACAGGGAGTATGCTAGTTGATACTTTTGTGTTGATTCAAAAGTTTGTGCTGAAACAAGTTCCTTCCAGACCTCAGTGGCCTGGTAGGGTTTCCTCTTGGAATTGAGCAGGACCAGGAGAATGAAGTGAGGGCACATAGAGCAGTGTAATCTGCTGGAAGAGGGAGGAGGAGGAGCAGGAGGATGAAAAGCACTGTCAGCAGGGGGCCACATCTGCCCAGGGTTTTTAAGGAATGATTCTCTTACCTCAACTGTAGTGAGAACTGATGCCAATATCTTTTTTGCTTCACCAAAAAGATCATGACTGAAAGTGGCCAACAGCTGCAGCCACAATAACAGCCTCAAAGCAAGGCAAGGTCAGCATTGCCTATGGCCATCGAGGTGACCTTTGCTTTAAGTTTTTTGTGCCTTGCTCCTTACGTCTGCTGCTGGGGATACAAGCAATATCTCAAAGTTTGCGGTATGCTGCTTCATGGGAGGGGTCACTGTGGCTCTCTATACAGAGAGAAATGGCTTCATTTCCTTTCCTCTTGCCAGAGAGAAGCAGGCAGAATGAGCACAAGGGTTTGCATGGATTGCAGGCTTCCCTGTGGTGCTGGGTGCTATTGACTAAACAAACATTGCTTGGAATGTATCTCATCTGAAGTCAGCTATTTTCATTAACCAAAAGGGATTTTGCTTTCTCAATGTGTGTCTGATGCTTGAATACAGGCAACATGTCATACAGCTCTGTAGAAGAGTCATATGGACTCAAAACATTAACTCTGTCTTTCTCTCGACAGATGCTGTTTGACTTGCTGGGTTTTTCCAGCATTTTCTGTTTTTATGTCATACAACTGAATGCTTGTTATCCTGGCAGCAGGCACCACTCCTTCATTCTGCAGCAGTCCTCTGTGCCACCTACATTTGACCCAACATGGCTGGTTACTGGGAGACAGGGGTTACCACTTGACTCATGATTCCAATACGGAACTCATGCTTACATGTGAGAGCACCTACAGTGAGAACCACACTGTCACAAGTGGTATTACAGAGTTTGCCATTGCCATTCCCAAGTTTTCACAAACCTGGTCTGCTCTGGAGGAGCACTCAGCAGAGCACGTAACAAGATTTCTGGTACTATGCTCCGTGCTTTGCAACCTTATGAGGGTACAGCCTTTGCAAACCCCTATCAGGCAAAAAGCTGAGAAGCTGGAGCAAGAGTAAGAGGAGGAGAAGAATGTGAAACAAGAAGTGGAAGAACAGGAAGGGGAAGGGATGCTACAACATAGACAGCCCCTGTCTATCTGAGCTCTACATGATCAAATAATTCATGAACATGCCAATAGCCTCAATCGCAGCTTCATCAACAATCCCACATTTACTTTTCCTCCATCACTGACCATCGTATTGTCCTCTTTCAGAGCACACAAAAAAAACCCAGAAAATGCTCTGATGTGATTTGCTTAACAAATGGCTACCCTAATTGGCCTGCCCACTTAAAATGGCAGCACGCCCCCAACTTGGGGCGCTGATCGGAGGCCTGCCCATCGGTGCCCACTCCCGCTCCTTGCCCCCGACAGGAGAAAAATGTTGGCTATAGTCAGGCTAAGTGATTTAGCAAGACATAGCAGGGAGAATATAATGTGGGGAATTGTAATGTTATCCAATTTGGAATACATAATAGAAAAGCAGAATTTTTTTTTAAATATTGGGAGACTGGGAAATGTTGATATTCAGAGGGGCTTTGGCATCCTTGTACAACAATCATACAAAGTTAACATGCAGGTACAGCAAGGAATTAAGAAAACAAATGTTAGCCTTTATTTCAAAGGGATTAAAGCATAAGAGTGAATAAGTCTTACTGCAAGTGTATAGGGGCTTGTCAAGACGGCAGCTGGAATGCTGTGTACAGGTTTGATCTTCTTACCCAAGGTAAGATATACTAGTCTGGTTGGGAGTGCAACAAAGGTTCATTAGACTGATTTCTGGGATGAGGGGATTGCTCTATGAGGAGAGATTGAGGAAATTGATGCTATTGATGGAATTTTACACTGGCAGGAGGAATTCATGGTCCTGCTGAAGTCAATGGAATTATAAATGGCTTGCCCCATTTTGTGCCCCTCCTCCCCCCACAACGAGGCCATAAAATTCCGCCGTATATTCCCAAGAAGTTAGAAAAATGAAAGGTGATCTCATTAAAACGTATAAAGGGCTAAAAGGGCATTATAGAGTAGAAGCTGAAGGATGATTTCCCTGGTGGTGGAGTCTAGGACCAGAGGCCAAAGTCTTAGAATAAATGGTCAGCCATTCGGGACTGAGACAAGGGGGAGAATTTCCACCCCGTTGGGGGTTGGGGGGGGGCGTTGGGTGGCAGTGGGCTGCGTGCTGCCATTTTAATGTGGGCAGGCCAATTAAGGCACTGAGCATTCCCTGTGCGAGTGGGGGGAGTAGGCTGAGTTGGGCCCTGCGCAAAAGAGCTCAGAAATTTTCCTGAGGCACAGAGCTACCTCAGGCAAATTAGTTTGAATTTTAAAAACTTTAATAAAGAAAAAAAAAATTTAAAGACATGTCCCCTCATGTGACAGTGTCACATGAGCTGGGACCTGTCAATGAATTTTATTAAAATTTTTCAGTAAACTCCTGCCCGTGGATGAGGTTTCATGATAAATGTCAAGGCCGCCTGGGCTCTTCGCCTGCCTGACAACCTTAAGCTTGGACGGGCAACTCAGTTAATTATTTTAATTTGTTTTTAAATGTCTTATTAGGCCTTTGACAGTTTGGCTCTGGTGCACACCCACCAAACTGAGGATCTGAATGACGTGCGGTCCCCACTCGCCGACACTAAGATTCTGGCCAAGGAGAAATTTCTTCACTGACAGAGTTGTGGATCTTTGAAATAATCTATCCTAAAAAGCTGTGGATCTTCAGTCATATATTGAACATATTCAAAGTAAAGATAGATAGATTTTTTGATTAGGAGATATGGGGATAGTGCGGTAAGGTGGAATTGAGGTAGATGATCAGCCATAATTGTATTGAATGATGGAGAAGGCTCAAAGATCTGAATGATTTACTGCTGCTCCTGTATTTTATGCTCTTAATGCTGAGGATAGTAGGATTAGAGGAAGTTACAGAGATAGGGAGGGGTGAGGCCATGGAGCATAGAGCTGGTAGACCAGCAAACACAGAAATTAGATAAATATGCAGTTCTCAAAACAAAATAAATGTTCTTTCTGAAACTTTATGAAGTTACAAATGTAGAAATTCATTGGCATTCTGTTTTGTGGAGTGTGTGATGAAAGTATAATAATTTGCATAATATTTTTCTGGTTTATTGTGAAATAGGTTTATGGTGCGATTATAGTTCGGTCTGTGTAATTTTATTATATGTGGAGTCAAGTAGACTGCAAGCTTGAAATCATCAAAACAAGCTAGGTGTAGAAGTGTACTTGACGTGCTAATGAGTAAACATGGATGCTGGCTTAGCATTTAAAGTGTGAAAGGAATTTGCATTTTCAGATAAATGAAGGGAGTGTTTGGATTTCAAAGAGATCTTAGTGTGTTTACAACTAGCCAGATAAGCAAGGCTAAGGAGATGTTATTTTTCCCAAAGGTTACTGGCAATGTTGGCAACATGAAAGTTTTTATATTATGAGGAAGATACAGTTTCAAAGACATATGGAACAATAGCATTTACATATTAAAAAGAGAGAATCATGTATAAAGGAGAATGAAAGGCTATGTAAGGAAGGCCATGTAATATCTAACAGGAGTGTGTGAAACAGTCTTCAAGAAGCCTCCAGCCATTTGTACATATGTCTGCTATGTAAAGTAACATGAGTTGGAGACACCCATTTGGAATTCCATTGTCAAGTGTTAACTTGCTGAGTTTGGTTTTAAATATAAAATCTATTTTGGACTATTGCTTTAAAGGGGGTGTATAACTGGGAGTCAGGTCAGTTAGGAATTTTAGGATTTGTTATAGTAATTGTATTAATTAATTGTAGTCTTATGTATGTGTTTCAAATCTTTTATTTTGTTAGTAAGTATTTTAATTTAATTTTTAAAAAATCTCTAAAGGTCTTGGTGGACTTATTACTTCTGAATTCAGTACACACATCTTCCTCGTAATAAATACAAATTGTAAAACTTGTGATAACGTGACCAAGTTTTCCTTGTGGATTGGATCTGCCTGGCACACATCATAACAGGTGAAGTGGTTGATGAATCCCCAATGCGAGCCATATTGGAAGTCTTCAATTGGTCCTTGGGATTCATCTAAATCTGTGTAAACTGCTAGCACTTGCCATGCCTCCACATGCAGCTGTCCAATATTAGGATGGATGTCCATCCGACATGCTTAGGGCTCAGGACATTAGTCTCCAATATTAGATCTCATTGTACTCATTTTATTCTCACAAGAACAAGTACAACAAGGTTGGATATCTACCTTATTTAGTCTGATGTTAGCCATCTGTCATAAATTACTTTTTCAAGCACTGTGAGGCAATGTGGACATACCAAGCAATATGAGTCAGTGTTAAAAATTGCATTTACGTAAAAGATTCATGAATGTGCACCCAATGCAATCCATTTGTTGATTTTAGAATAACCAAGTAAAGGTCTTCGTATGAGTTCTGTACTAGCCCAGTCCCTTTCTTTACAATTATACAATTTACTCCTTTCTAATACCCTACCACCCCACTGCTGAGCCCAAGCTCCCTCCTCCCCCATAGATAGGGTTTGAGATCTGGAATATCCTGAAAACTTGTGCCAATGCTGATTTTCAGATCAAAAGATTCAGGAGATGCAAGGCACAAATGACTTGCAATGATTGTTTGCTATGCCTAGTTTCCTCGACGTGTGAGCTGACTCAAAGAAACTTCCAGTGAAACCTTTGGCTGCTTATTCACATAGCTCCATTTTCTCACGCAAAAGACTAAAGACTGTGAGTTTCTCTGAGGTTTCCCGTTCTAATGGGCATATGTTTACATCCAACATTTTAGGCACAGCAGAACCCAAAGCTATATTTATGTTGTTTTAATGTGATTTTTTAAAAAAGCAATTTTTAAAACCATTGCCCCTCACTGAAGGCCTACATTGTATATTCTGGATCTTTGGGTGCATTTTAAAAGAATCAACCAGAGTTACACCAAGCACTGAAAAGTTTCCACGATTGCATTTTCTTAAACATGCTGTACCTATTGTGCTTGGAGGAAAATTCAATGGTTTCAAACTTGAATTTTCATACCTAATGAGAAACTAAAAGAAGAAATAAATGTGGCCCCCAAATGTTAATATTAGTTTCTAATTTATTTTATATACCAGCATAAGCTATTGAAATTCTCAGGAAATTTTGGCGTAAGCGTTCAATAGCATGAAGGATGTAGATTTTAGCTTTTTTTTCGATTATACCTTTTGACAAAATTCCTGTCAGCTTTCTTAAGAATTTGTAGCATCTGAGTCAGAAGGCTGTGGGGTGAAGCTCCTCTCCGGGATTTTAATCCAGTATAGTACCACATCACGAGAGTTGCTGATAAACTAAGGTCTCAGCTGATTCAGGTGATTTAGGTACACCCCTCTTACTGTATGAAAAACAGCAGGAAATCCTCCCAGGGTTCAGGTTAGCCTTCCTCCCTCAAGCAATCCAACAGAGAAAAAAAACGGACTAACTGATCATTCATCATGTTGCTGGCGCTGAGTGACAGCTAAATTTACCTACAAAACAACAATAATTCATTTTCTAAATACTTTGGTTCTTTTGGAAAAATGTGTTATGGTGTTAGACAAGCATCAGTTTGTACTCTGAATCAAATGAATGGGGATCTCATAACAGAATCACAGATCCATCTAATTAGTTTCAATCCCCCAATGATCCACATTTGTAAACCAGCAGAATTCATCATTAGATTCATAATTCACGAACCTTAAAACAAATTTGGACAGTAAAAATTGTTGGACTCTGTTACCCGCTAACTTTGGGGAGAACCAGTATTCAGCACACAGTCACCTTCTTAACTTGTGCTATGTAAGGAGAATCACCTTTAACATCAGGAGACCTTGTGGGGCAGTTGAATCTGTGCTCTCTCTGGAGGCGAGCTTAGAGGTGGGAAAGGCATTAAATTAGGCAGGGTGGTGGCATATCGGAAGCCTGCCACCTTCCTGCCTTCGCCAGAATAAAGTTCTGGGTGGGGAGGTCCATGGTCGACTTCCTGCCCCGCTGCCTATTAAGGCCCTTAAGTGGCCAATTAATGATCACTTAAGGGCTTTATCCTACTTCCACTGATATTAACCCAGCTGTAAGAGAGCCTGTCAAAATATGTTGTGCATGACAGCTAAAAACGTGTGGCCAGCTTGTCACTTCTGGGGCAGGGGGGTGGGGTTCATTGGTCAAAGCACTCAGTTCCCGATAGAGGGACTTGAATTGGGAAGGAGTGGGGGGCAGATAAGAGCAACCCCCTGGCCTTGCTGCTGACCCCCCTACACCCCTCTCCAGCGAACACCAATCCACGAACCCTCTGCCACCGCCCCACTTCCCCCCACCCCCCCCACCTTAACTGTGACCTGGGTCGCTCTGTGATGTTGGGACTCAGGTAGGTGTTTTTCCTGCAGCAGCTACTGCCTGCCCTGTGGCACTGCTGAGAACAGGAGTTGCTGGCCCCTGATTGGCCAGCAGCTCTTAGTAGGCAAGACCTCCACCAGGCTTTCCTAAAAAGAGGCAGTACGGATCTCTCGCTGACTCTCCAGCCAGCAGGTGAGTTCTCTGATGCCTCAACAAGACTCCACCCTTGGTATCACAGCATCAGTTACAAGCTAGACATTTCTCAACTATTCAGGGTGTGGGAACATTTGCATTGAATAAGATCAGTGAAGATTCGAGTTTCTGTTAGAATCAAATCAAATTATTTCACCCAACTTAGTCATTACCTTGAGGAGAAGGAAAGCTGAAGGAATAGATTGGAGTAAAGGAAGCCCAAGAATGCTGGCGAACTTGGTCACCAGCCAGAGACGAAATCAGAGATTAGGAAAAGAAAAGATAAAAAGAAAAAAGACAGCATTAATTAAAGATTAAAGAATGAAAACAGTTTCTTCATACCTGCCCAGAAGGAAATGCTTTTTTTGCACCTCAATCCATTCGACTCTTATCATTACAGAATTTGAAATGAGACAGCATAAAGGAAAGAGGCAAATCAAGAAATGATAATCAATACATGGGAGCTTTTCCTTGTGGTTGAACAGGTTGAACCTATTTTCCATATATTTACAGTATACAATGCCTTAAGTTCTTAATAATCATATACATATTGTCCTGGGAACAAAACCTTGCATGCAACTAACTGCAGAAAAGCCACATGTGGGAAATAATTTCAGGCAAGTGACAACAAACAATGGCATGATGGTGGATTTGGCAAACTTGCTGTTTTCAGAGTGACTCCAGTTTGAAAGGGGTGGGGAAACACCATTTCATAATTAAGAACAGCGGAGGGAGAGGAGGACCTGGTTTGAAAGTGCTCCTGGTAGTGAGATATGATCTACAAACTGTTGCAAAGGCAACTAACCAAAAGGATGGGGCAGAGAAGATGTGGCGATGGCTTATCACCACCTGTCTCTGGTGAGCAATATGCGTAGTTCAGAGGAAAAACTTACAGTTGGAACCTCTTTTTAGGAATAGCAACATTTTTTCTTAAAATGACAATCAGTACATGATGGTGTCTACCACATTCTGGTGTTCCCTGGTTTCCCCAAAGGAATTATGTAAAAGCATTTGAGACATCAAGGCACTTTTATTAAGTTAGTATCCAATTAGCCAGCGAGGTAGCCATGAAAATGGAACAAGAACATAATTTTTCCATGTCATCAGAGTCCAAGTGCCTACCTTTGGGATGGCTCCACGGTTTAAATGGGAGTTGGGCTATCTAAATTGACCACCGACAAAACTGTACAGTAAATAGGGAGGTGGACTATTTCCTCTTTCTGAAAGAAACTAAGCAAATAACTACAATATCACAAATACTGACTTCAGTTTTGAGCTATATATATATAGTATATATTAGCTAAATGATGCCCCTTCCAACTTTGAGTAGAATACACTCTCAGTTCCGTGCACCTCCCCTGCTGCAGATATTACCTCCTTCATGTAGCTTGTCACTGCAGTCAATATTTGCACTCAATGACAACACAGCAAAATCACATGCAACACCCTGCTTTTGAAATTCATTTAGAAGTCAATGCATGCTTAGTGTACTTTACTTGGTTTGGTTACTAAAATTCACAGGTTTCTAGAGCTCTACTCTAAGCTAATCACCAAGACAATAGTCACAAAGGATGTCACTCACAGCATTACCCACATCTAGGTTTAAAAGAAAATACAGCATTTCTACAACCACAGCGCATGTCAACCAATAACTTACCAGTTGTTTTCAGCATCTTTGCTTTTCCTGTATACTTGCAGAAGTGGGAGAGAGGTTATAGACGGAGATGTCACAGACAGAGAAAGATAGAAAAAGGTCAGAGAAAATAGTAATGTTGTGCACATTCAAAATATTACAACATATCCTCAATTGCACAATCACCTGAAGTGTTACAACTCAACAATGATGGTCATTGTCATATGAGTTTCTCAGTTATCTTTTTATGAAGAAGATGGCAGAAAGTTCATCCCATTTATGTGGAATAGCAAAACCACGCATATTTGACTGGGTTAATATCAACCATAGTTTAAATTGTGCTGATAAAATATCTCAGTTATGATTAAGTTTGAGGAGGTTGGCAACCATTTTTTTCCTTCGTAATCTCTACCTCTTTGCTTATTTCCCCCTATTTATACTTGCCCATGGCCGTTTTCTTCAATCCATCTCCACACTTTGTCTGTCTTCCCTTGCTTTATCTATTCCTTTCACCATACACCGACCCACCTCATCATGCCTACAGTCTATTTCATTCTACTCCAACAATGCTTTGTCCATTTTCTTCCATTCCCATTTTTTCACTCCCTTTTCTTCTCCATTGTCTATTGTCTACTAACCCAAACCAAGCGGTCTGATTTCACCTTAACTTCACTTCCCATTGCTTGTGGAGTCAATGCAACCTTCCTCAGTTGCATGGTTGATTACAAATAAGATGCAAGATTCCACATATTATCAGAAGGTGAGACACCACCAGCCCCAATACACAAAGGCTGTCCACTGAGATAAAGGGCAGAATTTTATATTCAGCTTACGGGCATGTGGCCAACACGCCTGAGCGTAATATGACATGTGATGATGTCAGGTGTGCATCCCAATGTCATCGCGCACTCGCATATTTCATTCAGCGGGCACATGTCAATGTTGGCTGCGTGCCCACCGATTACTGAAAGGCCTAGTAAGGTCATTAACAAGCTAATTAAAATCAAATTTACTCTGCCCGTCCAATCTAACGGTTGGCAGTCAGGCGAAAAGGCCAAGCAGCCTTTACATTTTTTCAGAAACGGCATCCATGAGCAGGATGAGGTTTCCTAAAGCAAATAAACATTAACTAAAAACTTTATTTTTGAATTAAATACATGTCCCAGCTCATGTGACAGGGTTACATGAGGGGACATGTTTTTTTAAAATTTTCACTGTCTTCATTAATTTTTTTAAAAAGCACTTCAATCTCCCAGAGGCAGCTCCGTGCCTCAGAGAGATTGAAGCATTCTTTCGCATGCATGCATGAACTGCTCGCCAGGCCCGCTCTCCCTCTTTCCCTCGGCTGCACAAGCAGCGCTGAGCGCTGCCGCTCGCGATCCATACAGGACCAGCCTTAATTGGCCTGCCCCCGTGAAATCGTGGAGTGGAGCCGATCGCGGGCGGCGGGTGGCTGGCCCAACAAGAGGAAATTCTGGCCAAAGTCTCTCAAACTCCACGTTTAGATGAACTTCCACAGCAGAGCTTGTAAGGTACATAGTTGAATTGTATGCATACTCCAGATAAGGCCACTTAGGGTTTTGCTTTGTGATCTTTACTAATACAACAGAAAGATTAGCTACATGCAAGCATACAACCCAATTGATGGCATTCCAGATTTGTTACACAGGGAAGTCTGTTCAAATTTTACATTTTAATGAAAATGCACTTAGTAAGGGTTACTTACAAAATCTTTTCCATAACCATTCATTATCAGTAATGATCTATCCACCTGCATTAGCATTCTTAGCCATTTTAGTAATGGTTCAACATGGTATTTTCCTCATCCAGTTCTGGTTCACACATGTTTTAGAAATTTTGTTCCAACATCAATTGGAAGCGAACTGTGATGAGAAATTTGATCTGTAGGCCTCTCATATCAAGCACCCTATCCAGGTAGGCAAAGCCAGGCTTCTCTCCTTAATATCTAAAAATCTGGATGCGTGTGCTTATGGTTTCAAAGTGTGAAGTAGTTTGCCATTTTTCATTGTAGAAAATAAACCTGAAAAATGGCATGACCTGAATCTATGAAATGTTGACAGCCATGAATAATGTAGATATAAATCAGGTCACACATCTTACAATGTGATTGAAAGACTATGGCAAATAAATACAGCATTAACTAGGGTTAAGGAGATAAGGGCCAGGGCATGTGGGGACCGTTCTTGTAAAGGCCTCCTTTGGATTACCTGATAAAATATCCCACTATCATAAAAAATATTACCTAGAAATAAATGCCATGGAGTGAAATCAGCATCAGCATGCTTAATGTATTAAAATGTTCACTATTTAACCAGGGATCAGAAGGGTTTATTTAAAATAAAGAGGTTTCATGGAATGCATCTCATGTTTGTGTGTTAGTATACATAACAACTTCTAGGATCATTAAAATATATATATATTTACAAGTTTCCATAAAATATACAAAAAGGAGTCACTTTCATTATGTGCAGCTGACCTAGACAATAAAAATAATTCCTTGACTTCAAAATATTTGTTCCCTGGACTGGATAGCATGGAATGAGACGCTGCCCTGTTCCTCTGCTGTCCTTTCATTCTCAGAAAATGGACCCAGTAACCTCCATTTGCCTCATTTCAGGGACACACATGTTGCTGACCCCCAATCCAGAGCTCATAGAAAGGTCCACGTGATTGGGCTGATCAGAAGTACTTCACATTTTCCATTTCCTTCCACATTTTGTTTTGTTTCCACAACCTCAAAGGGCAGAAAAATCCAATAGCACCTTTCATCATTCCATGGAGCATCATACTGGAAGAAAGTTTCCTCTGTGCACCAACTGGTAAATGCATTCTTTATAAGTAGGGCTATGATTTCATTACACGCAGGACAGAGATGAAATCTCACCCTTTGATGTTTAAGGAATTCACATCATGATGTTCTTATGGCATTACTTTAAGTTGAAGTCACTGTGTGATCATTTATACGAAGGTAAATTTTCAACTTCCCTCTCATTCATAGCACTGAGGATCCATTGTAAAAACTGGAAACTTTTCATTTCTATGGTAATGAAAATCATTCGACATCAATACCAGGTGGCCCATCCACAGTGCCTGTTTTACACCCAGCTGGCAGGTTGACAATTTACCCCATTCTCTCAGACTTGCTGAATACAGTGGACAACCCAAATGTAATTACCCTGCATATATTCCCCCACTACACCATCTATTGCTCCAAAATTTCATTTTATGACTATCAATTTAATAATTTGCCATAAGTTTATTTTGTTTATATTGTTATCAAATGCCTTTGTACATTTTATAATTTAGGCCATAATACAGATGTTCGACATATATTGTATTAAATTGTCAAATGCTGCACTGTTCTTTTTAATTAAAAAGCAGGTTACTTTAAAATGATCAAGTTAAATATCATGATTGTAATATTTTCAGGGTATTTTGGAACTGTTTTCAAAGACTGGTGCTGCACCTTCTTTTAACCTGTAATAGTACAGAAATCAGAATGCAATTTTATAGGATAATCCATTAGGCCAACAAATTTACAGTGACAGCTCAAAAGCTAGGCAGCAGTCCCAGCTTTTGAAACACTTTTGAGACTTGTCACTGTATTTTAATAACTTGGTTGTTAAATTGCATGGATTGTTTATTCTCATCTTTATCTTACAATATCGGTGAAAACCAAAGTTACTGCAACTGTTCAAATTTTCATGGACATTGTATTGGATTCAGGATAGTCTGAGCATATCTGCGCTGAGAGACACAGATCAAAGAGTTGCTTGAAAATACAGCGCAAGATTGCGGGTTTAAAAAAGAACAACTGGCAAAGTTTGTTCTGAATCACCTGTATCACAGTAACATTGTGAACTGGAGTGGGTCATCTGGTCCCTTGAGCCTGCGCGCCACTCAATTAAACAATGGCTAGTCTCTACCTCAACATTATTTTCTCCTCTTAGCTCCATATCCCTGGATACTTTTATTTAGCAAAAATTTTTCGAGCTCAGTCTTGAAAGCTCTAATTGCCGAAGCTTCTTGGACTGAGAGAGTTCCAAATTTCCATTCTCTTTTTCTGCAAGCTTGATAACAGGCAGCAAACTGTCTACCTGAGAAATCTTTTGTTGGACCAGCTAACTGGGCAAGGGTTGTCAAATCTCATTCATATCTCTCTCTTACCTGATGAATCGCATCCATCAATATTTGAGTTTTCAGATTTCCTGTCATCCTTGTCAGCGACATGGTCGTAAGTGATGTTAGGCACGTTCAGTGACTTCTCAGAGTTCAATCCATTGTCTTTATCAACTTTGAGCTTCTTTTTTTTACCCTGAAAGTGCAAGCAGTCAACAATTTCTTTACAACTTTAACATCAGGCTTGTAAGACAGGTGTCAATGTTTGCACGACACACAGTCAGTAAACACCCGGGGACAAGGCTCAAACAACCTTGTGCAGATGGAAGCGGGAGACTTTAATGAGGTAAAAATGGAGATCAGATTTGTCCAAGTGAAAGCTGGCTCCCACTGATGTATTAGAAAATGATGAAAAGAGAAAAGGGAAGTGGGAACATAAAAAGAAAAAACATGTGAAAAGGGAGGAGATAACAAAGAAAATAAAGACAATGGGAAGATGGTAATTACCACTAATTTCTTTGGCTTTGGGCTTGGAGATGGACCATAACTTTTGACAGGTTGTCGCACATACATTTTCCACGTTGCAGATTCATAGTTCTCTGCTGCATAGCATCTCCATGATGTCTGAAAGAAATAATACCAACAAAGCTGTTTAATCTATCTCTTTGGAAGGGCTTAAATGTTTCCTGTGCATTAGTAACTGAGCAAAAGAACTACTGTACATTTACTTGTGACGAAGACTGATTTTCACAGGCTTAGTTATCTTGACTCAATTTGTTGAAAATGGTTTCAGAATAAACCATTTTGCTATGTGGCTAAAATTCTGTCAGGGGAGAAAAGTTTGCAAACTCTGATGATTCACAGGTTTATTCATTCCTCTATCATGGCAAATAGAGAGAAGAAGAATTTCCTGATATCAATCCTAAATTTACATATTCCGAAATATATGGGCAGAATTTTGTCCTCGTTGGGCGGGCTCTGCAGCAGTGGGTGGGAGTGGTCGGGAAGCCGACGGCCGCCTGCGATCAGGGCTGGAACGTGATTTCACACTGGCGGGCCAATTAATGCCCACCGAGCATGAAACACATGCAGCAGCGCTGCCTGTGCGGTGGGGGGAGGAGAGCAAGAGCACAAGTTCATGCATATGCACAGTTGCGTGCTGGAAAAGCTCACTGAGACACATAGCTGCCTCAGGGAGATGAAGAGTTTTGAAAATTAAAAATAAAGATTTTAAAAATATTTAAAAAACATGTCCCCTCATGTGACTTTGTCACATGAGCAGGGAGACGTTAGAAATTAGGATGAAATTTTTTTTAATGATGGATTGAAGCCGCATCCTGCCCGTGGATGAGATTTTGCAAAAAATGCAAAGGCCACTCGGCCTTTTCGCCTGCCCATCAACTGTAAGGTTGCATGGGCAGTGAAAAATGTAATTCAATTACATTGTTAATGGCCTTAATAAGCCTTTTAATTGTCGGTGGCTGCGCTGCCAACTCCTGCACACGCCTGCCGATCGAAATATCGTGCACAGGACACTCGCCTGATGTCATCGTGCGTCATTTTACACTCAAGCAGGTCAAGCACGCCTGCTCAGTGAAAAATCCTGCCTATGATGGTGTTGAAATACCAACTATCAAAGTTGAAAGAGGCCAAGGAACAATGGAACATACGAAATAGGAGCAGAAGTAGGCCATTGGGTCCCTCGAACCTGCTCCACCATTCAATAAGATTATGGCTGATCTTTTCATATTTTGAGTTCCACATTCCATCTACCTCCGATAACGTTTGATTCCCTCGCCTAACAAGAATCTACCTCTGCCTTAAAAATATTCAATGACCCCACCTCCACCGCCTTTGGAGGCAGAGAGTTCCAAAGTCGCACAACCCGCTGAGAGACAAGGTTTCTCCTTGCCTCTGTCCTAAAAGAGTGACCCCTAATTTTAAAACAGTGCCTCCTCGTTCTAGACTCACACACAAGAGGAAACATTTTTTCCATGTCCACCTTGTCAATACCATTCAGGATCTTATATACTTCAATCAATTGACCCCTTACTCTTCTAAACTCCAGTGGAATCAAGTCCAGTCTGTCCAACGTTTCCTCATAAGACAACCCAGTCATTCCAGGTATTAATCTAGTAAACCTCCTCCGAACTGCCTCCAAATCATTTACATCCTTCCTTAAATAAGGAGACCAAAACTGCAGACATATTCGAGATGTGGCCTCACCAATGCCCTGTACATCTGAAGCACAACATCCTTACTTTCAACTTCAATTCCTCTCATAATAAAGAACAGCACTCCATTAGCCTTCTTAATTACTGCTGTACCTGCTACTAACATTTTGTGACACTAGAACATCTAGATCCATCTGCACCTTGGAATTCGGCAGCCATTCTCCGTTTAAGTAATACTCGTTTTTTTTTTATTCTTCCTGCAAAAGTAAACAGCTTCCCATTTTCCTACATTATACTCCAACTGCCAGATTTTTGCCCACTCACTCAACCACCTATCTATATCCACCTGCAACCTCCTTTTGTCCTCTTCACAACATACTTTCCTACATATCCATAACATGTCCATTCAATGTAGAGCAGTAACCATCACTTTGAATGTGTGAATCTGTGCTATACTTTAATAATTTAATTTAAAGTAGTTGCCTAGGCTTACCTTGCCTGATCCTTTGCTTAACTACTCTGTATATCTCTGTAAGATTACCTCTCAAATGTAACCTTTCAAGGTTCAAAACTCAGATGAGATAATTAATCTTTTGGATTTTTTTTTACAGTGCCACCAACTTGTGTTTGTTGTCCCTTGTGCCTCAGTGCTCAGAGCTGGATACATTACTCTAGTTTTAGTCTGATCAGAACACTGAGTGGGTTTGACCATGACTTCCTCTTTTTGACTATTTGACTTTAAAGTTCAACATTGAAATGGATTTATTGATGTCATGGCTCAGCATTGGATGGGTATGTTCAGCATCAAGTCTGCAATGACTTCTAGGTTTTTTTCAACTTTGTCTTTGGCTATTTCACCTTGATTTCCAGAGTGTGTATGCAGCCCAATTTTCCTTCAATGGGGACCACTTTACACGAGTAATTAACTCCCCATTGCTCAGCCCAGATACAGATTTTGCCCAACTATCACATGATTTCTGAGCTTTCTCTAGATTCCACCGCCCTTCCCAGCTTAGTATCATATGCAAATTTGACTCATTTGAATTGGGTTTCTAAGCCCGAGGGTGAGATTTTGGCTGCTGAGGCAGGTAGCTCACGTTGAGAAATATCCCTGAAATACCACAGGAGCTCTCCCAGACTCTCACATAGCTGCGGCAGAAGAACAACAAAATGGCTTACACGGGAAGGCTGCTGGATTTTTTTTTGGAGAGGGGCAGGTATCTTTTAGTCTCCCAGCACAGTATTATACCTTTTAAACTTCTCATCCCTTCTTTGATTAACCTCTTACTGTGAAAGATATAAATAATCTCTTGCTCTTATATTTCAAATCTGCAGCTATGCCTTTCCTAGTGGTCATTTCTTTTCCCTCTGATCATCCTTTTAACAAATTACATGTCCTTGTATTCATCCCATTGAACCCCATCCCTTTATCTTCCTCTTACTTTCCCTTCTGCTCCAGCTGTAGATGAGGTATACATACATGAATCTACTCCGACCACATTCCACAAGACCTTCCAGTTAATCAAGTGTTTAAACATAAGCATGTCTTGAAGAAATTTTTGAACGGTTCCACAAGTACTGAGCCAATATTTCTAATAGCACAAATATTTCTTCTCTTCCCACATTACTGAACTTCACTTCCCTGTACACCAATCCTTCCCTAAATTTGTGTGCAGTATCAGGAAGTGGTGACAGTCTATCATGGGAGCATTTAAAAAAGACATCTGCGATGCATTAAGGAGCTACATCTGGCAAGCTTCATACAACATGAAATTTATGATCTTGCAAAATGACTTGGTTTTATGTACTGTTGTTGATTACAATATACTCGCAAATCGTTTGTGTGCTGCATGATGACAATAAAGTAGCTCTTTAAAAAACAAATTAAATTGACTTGAACTTCCTTCAATATCATGTGGGCTACAATTTTCAACTTAAAGTAGGTTGTTGCAATCCTACCTCAGAAAAAAGTTACAATTTCTAAAGTTTCTGGAAAGATCTACTGATTGGGAAAAAAAATCCCAAAGGTAAACATTCAAACAATAACATTAATTTAAGAGGCCAAGTTCAAAGCCAATATAGATTTTGACTGAAAATCGCCACTCATGATTGGCTCCCTGAATGTTGCAACATTGGATTCTGTTCAGCTTGCAGCTGACCATGACATACCTGAATGAGGGATGCAGCTGCTGGAATCTGACGGTTAAAATGCTTTTGTCGTTGTTTCTGTTGGACCTTGAGAGCAAACCCTGAACCCAGAATCCCCTGGAATGGCACAAGAGAAAATCAGGTCAAATCATTTGTGCTGGCTTCCCCAGTTGAATTACATGGGATGTGCAGCACAAAAACAGGTCATTCAGTCCAACTGGTCAATGCTGGTATAAAAGCAAAATACTGCAGATGTTGGAAATCTGAAACAAAAACAGAAAATGCTGGAAAAACTCAGTAGACCTAGCAGCATCTGTGGAGAGAAAGAGACGGAGTTAACATTTCGAGTCCTTATGACTCTTCATACGGACTCGAAATATTAACTCCGTTTTTCTCTCCACAGATGCTGTTAGGCCTGCTGAGTTTTTCCAGCATTTCCTGTTTTTGGGAAATGCTAGTATTTGTGTTCCACTTGAGCCTCCTCCCACCACTCTACATCTGACCCTACCTGCATAACCTTCCATTCCTTTTTCTGTCAAGTGCTAATCTAGCTTCCCTTTAAATGCATCTATGTTATTTGCCTCAACGATTCCATAAAGTAGTAAGTTCCACTTCCTGACCAGTCTGGATATAGAACTTTCTCCTGAATTCCTTGTTCTAGTTTGGAATGTGCTTGCAAACATGAAGCTGAGCTGTATGGACCAGGAAAGCCATAGGTTCAAGTGCTGATTTGTCTGATCTCAACTAGATGGAAGAGGTTCTGGAATGCCTTCAATCGCCCTGAGGTAAGGAAATGATTGGCTGTAGATTTGGCTGGAGCCTGTAGATCTGTGCCTCAAGGAAAGCAGTGGGAAAATTGGAAGATGAAAATAGATATTTTTTTTAAAAATTATTGCATGCCAAATCAGCCACAGGCACATTGGAAGGTGACCAATGAGAAGCATAGCTAAAGGGAATGTCATCAAAATCCTAAACTTTCTTGGGCCTATGGAACAAGCTGGCCAGCTAAAACAGCAAACATTGATATGCCGAATTCTTTGAGCAAGATTTGGATCTGTTTCTGGCAGGGGCAGAGATTACATGGTGGAATACTGTATATTCTGGGTTAATGTGATCTACACCGATGATTTGACAACCCAGTGGAATCAAATAGGAACTTTTCAAATATTTTCCTCTAATTTGCCTGGATTTTTATCTGATTGTTCACATTGCCCAGGAAATTATGTGGCTTTCTGGTGGGTAAATGCGTTGTGATGCATGAGACAGGACAAGGGACAGGCTGAATCTATCATTTCCTGTTCATTCTAGTTTGTATGAATAAATAAATCTACAGAGAGCAGTTGGATACCTAGAAATAACTCAAAGCAGCAGTAGGGAGATATAACAGCACCGGTATCAATGGAAGAGCTTTTATACACATCTTTTTCTACACTTCACTGCCTCACCTTTACCAGGCCAAGAACATAGAATTATAAAAATTTACAGCACAGAAGGAGCCATTGAGCTCAGCATGTCTGTACTAGCTCTTTGAAAGGCCAGTCATGTTTAGTCCCACATCTCGCTTTTTGTCTATAACCCTGTAAGTTACTCATCCTCAAGTACCTGTCAGGTTATTTATGGAATCAGCTTCCATGATTTTTTCAGCTCCCAACAACCATCCCAGTCAAAATATGTCTCCTCATCTTGCTGCCAGGTCTTTTCCCAATGATTATGAATTCATGACTTCTAGTTATTGACTCACCTGCCAGAGGAAAATTTTTCCCCCCATATTTACTCTGTCAAAAGCTCTCATCATAGTGAAAACCTCTATTGGGTCATCGACTATTCTTCACAGTTCCAAGGAGAACCTTTACAACCTCTCCTGATACCTGAAATCCCTCCTCCTCGGTAACATACTAGTAAACTTCATCTGTGCCTTTTCTAAGCCCTTTACATCTTTCCTGAAGTGTGGTGCCCAGAATTGTTCATACTACTTCAGCTGAGGCCTAATCAGGGTTCTAGTGTGATTTTTTTAAACACCTTACTAACTCACCCTGCCACCTTAACGGATTTGTCTATATGGAACTGAGGGCTTTCTGTTCATGTGCGCTTTTCAAAATCATGCTCTTTGCAGCATACTGTCTTGCTATATTTGTCCTCCCAACAGGCATCACTTTACGTGTCTTCGCGTTGAATACCATCTGTCATGCTTCTGTTCATTTCACCATCCTATGTTATTCTGAAGATTATCATCTTGATTAACTACATGGCAAAGTTTTGTATCATCTGCATACTTTGTAATGGTGCTCCTCACAACCGAACCTAGGTCGCTTATAAAAATCACAGTGTAATGGACCTAAAACTAAACCTTGGGGAATACCACTGCAAATCACCTCCCAGTCTGAAAAGCATCCGTCCACTTCCGCCCTTTATTTCCTATCACTAAGCCAATTCTTTTTCTATGTCACCACTTTCCCATTAATTTCATTGGCTTCCATTCTATTAATAAATCACCTATGAGACATTTGTTAAAAGCCTTCCTAAAGTCCACATATACAACATTGACTGTGCTAACTTGATCAAACCACTCTATCATCAAAGAATTCAATCACGTTAGACAGACACGATTTGCCTTGAGCAAATCTCTGCATCACCTTTACCACTCATTAATTAACTCCTGACTTTCCAAATTATAATTTATTTTGTCCCTGAAATTAATTTCCAGTAACTTCCCTATCACCAATGTTAGGCTGACTATCCTGTAGTTTCTTGGTTTATTTCTCTCCCCTTTTTCTGAATAGCCAAATAACATTAGCATTAGCATAACATTATACACTCCTGTACTACTCCTGTACCAATGAGTATTGAAAGATTGCAATCAGGACTGTAAACATCACTGTCTCACCTTCACCAGGCCAAATGCACCAGGACTCTATAGATCACTGCTTCACTTTCACCATAAGGTTATAAGAAATAGGAGCAGGAGTAGGCCATTTGGCCCATTGAGCCTGTCCATCCATTCAATAAGATCATGGCGGGTTTGATTGTGGCCTTAACTCTACTCTCCTGCCTGTTCTCTATAATCCTTGACTTCCTTGTTTTTATGTGTTAGGACCATGGTAACCCTTGTTCCCCAGGGCAATATGCTGTCCTGGCAGGTGAGCTCATATCTGCAACTGAAATAGGGCTTCATGTCATCAGACTTTGGCTTGCCTGACCATCCATTTAAGACCTGTTCCCGGACATGAGATATAAGTGGATCTTGGCTTGTCCACTCATGGATTTGTTTGGCCTGGACAGGGGAGGAATCCAAAAAATTTAGCACTAAGGCAAGTTACTGGGGAATTGGAACATTCAAGTTGTTATCTGGCAGGGGGAGGTGGCTCAGCCCATCAGCATGTGCCACCTGGCTTCCTGATTCTGAATAAAAGTGTAATTGTAAGCAGCCAACATCAGTGCCCACCTCTGGATGTGAGCAGATGCGATGGGGGTATAGCCTTATCCTCTCCAAATAATCCCAGCAGAGGCTTGTGGTCAGATATAAAGTGAAAATAGCGACCGTGGAGATATTGATGGAATTTCCGAACATCAAACAGAACAGACAAGCCCTCCTTCTCAATTTGAGAATATCATCGCTCTGCAGTACTGAGTGTGCGAGAAGTATAACCGCCCACCATCTGATGTGAAAGTACAGCCCCTACTCCATAAAAGGATGCATTGCAAGTTAAAATCAATTATTTCTTTGGGTCATGGCCCCCAAGTAAACTACCTGCTTGGCTTGGAAAACACATTTCTCTCGTTTCAAGCATACCCCTGCTATGTGAGAAGCATTTCGTCACATCCTCCAAATTAGCTAAGTATTCTTCATCAGTTAGTCCAGTGACTAAGACATCATCCCGATAAACAACGACATGGGGCAGTCCCTGAAGCAGATTTTCCATGGTATGCTGGAAAATAGCACATGCCGATGAGACCCCAAAGGATAGTCGAGTATATTGACATAATCCTCGATGTGTTTTGATGGTCATGAATTCCCTAGAGCCTTCTTCCAACTCTACCCGCTGGTAGGCGTGGCTCAGGTCGAGTTTTGAATGTGCGCTGACCCCTGCCAATTTCGATATAATTCCTCAACCTTCGGTATTGAGTGTCTATCAAGTTTGGCCACTCTGTTTACAGTTAACTCACAGTCACCGCATAAGTGAACACCTTGGTCTGGCTTCAGTACGGGCACTATGGGTGCTGCCCACTCGGAAAATTGCACCAGTTGTAAGATACCCAACTTTTCTAGCCTGTTTAGCTTGGTCTCAACCTTGACCCATAGAGCATCAGGGACTGGTCTGGCTCTGATAAATCTGGGGGTTGAATTAGTGTCCATGTGGATTTTGGCCTGCAGCCCATGAATCCTTCCTAGCTCGTCACTGAAAATGGAAGCGTACTTTTGTAACAATTCCTGTAAGTTTCTCGTTCTGATTTGAAAAATCTCGGCAATTTAACCTTTTTGAGCTAGTTGAGACCTATTAAACTGGGTCCCACCCCAGTTACTAATATAAGGGGTAAATTTACAGACTGATCCCCATAATGCACCAGGCCTTGACATGTCCCTTTCACTCTTATTTCTTCTCCTGTATATAGTTTTAATTTAGTGCCTGATTCTTCCAAAATTAAAGGATGGACTCATTTATTCAAGCATCTGAACGTATGTTCTCCTATGACAGACATTGATGCCCCAGGATCGACCTCCATCTTGATGGATTGTTCATTGATTCTAATGACTACCTGGATTAGCTCAGTTCTACCCACTTTCATGAATAGGTATCAGATTCTGATTCCTCTGGCTCTTCAACGAGACAGATTTCATGATTTCTACCTTTATTTTTAAAATGCTGTCTCAGCCTATCGTTACAATGTTGCATTGTGGGGGCAGAAAAAGTGTTCAATATTTCTGAATTGTCGATCGCCTGCAGGTTGCCTGGATGCAATTCTCTCATTAATATCATGGATTTTCACTGTAGTACTGTTGTTCTTCAATGGTCTGTACATACCGGGCGTTTCCAACCTTTCTGCGAAGTCCGACGTTTTCATGCCTTTTGTCACCGGCCCTTCCTGCCCTACAATATGGACGGTGCCATTTTGTGTATCTTTTATCGCCTCCAAGTCTCTAACAATGCCCTCGATGGCTGTTGCCAATTCTAATGCCTTACTGAAGTCTAGATTAGTTTCACATAGCAATTGCTTTTAAATAGCATCGTCCCCCATTTCGTCTCTCAACATGTCATTAATTGAAGTTCTGAACTTACAATATTGCATTAATCCCTTTAAAGCAGATACATAGCCAGTGATTATCTCTTATTCCTCAAATTGAATTTAAAACGTTGCATCTTGACTGAGGGCTTTGGCTTCAGGTGGTTTTTGACAATATTTACTAACTTGTCAAAAGTCTCCATAGCTGGGGCATTTGGTGACGTGAGGCTGTGGATCAGCCCATATGTGTTGCTCCCATTTGCGGACAAGAATCGCCCTCTTCTTGTCCTCCTCCATGATGCCGTCAGCAGTAAAGAAGAATGCTAGGGCCAGGATTTTCCATTCGATGGGCAAACTTGGCGGGAGCAGGAGGGGTGGTCGTGGAGCCGACCGCTGCCTGTGATTGGCTCTACACCACGGTTTCACGCGGGTGGGCCAATTGAGGCCCGCACTCCGTGGACCACAAGCAGTAGCGAGTGCTATCTGTGCAGGCGGGGGGAGGAGGGAGAACTGGGCCTAGTGCGCAGTTCGCGCATGCATGCAAAAGCGTGCTCCAATCTCCCTGAGGCATGAAGCTGCCTCAGGGAGATTGAAGCGTTATTTGAAAAAATTAATAAAGAGCAAAAAATTCAATGAAATATATCCCTTCATGTGACTGTGTCACATGAGACGGGACATGTTTTAAATTTCAAATGAAACTTTTTATTTAATTTGTAATAGCTCTAGGAAACCTCATCTTGCTCGTGGATGAGGTTTCCTGAAAAGCGTTAAGGCCGCTTGGCCTTTTCGCCTGCCCGCTAACCGTAAGTTTGGATGGACAACGTAAAATTCAGGTTAATGGCCTTAATAAGCCTTTCAATTATCGGCAGGTGCGCAGCTGACTCCGGCGCACGCCCGCTGAACAAAATATCATGCGACTTTGCAATGACGCTGGGATGCACGCCCAATGTCATTTTACGTTCCAGCATGTTGGGTGCACGCCTGCACACTGAATGTAAAATTCTGCCCTGTTTGACATAATGAGACCAGTCATCGGAAATGAGGTCGAACGGTTCAAGATGCCCAAACTGCAGCATACTCGATGACTAAGTAGATTGTGCTTTCAAACAGCTTCAATGTAGTGGCGAAGTAACGTGGCTGGCTTACCGTGGCTTTCTTGATTGGCGTTAATTGATCCAGTTTATCTTTGTTGCCAATTTTATGTTTTAGGTTATCAGGTTCGCTTATCAAGCAAATGTGAGCTGCGCCCTTAATATTAACATATTAGTTGGTGCTTGAAACAATAGAGGCAGAGAGACTGTTTAACTGAACAAACACTGGTAGTTTATTGGAACTAAGAACAGAGCACTAACACCATGTGTGCTTTTTCAATCACCTCGAGCTCTAGACTTCCAATTATCCAAGAAGCCAGTGCTTTGTAGCGATTGGTCAATACAGTCACATGGTCAACTGCATTTGCTGCTCCCAATGCGGATTCCCCTACAGTGGGGAAACCACGTGGGGAAACCGTGATGGTTGACAGGGCCCTCAACCGTGTCCGGCCCATCTCCCACACATCCGCCCTCATACCTCCCTCTCCCTTCCAGAACCATGATAGGGTCCCCCTTGTCCTCACTTATCATCCCACCAGCCTCCGCATTCAAAGGATCATCCTCCACCATTTCCACCAACTCCAGCATGATGCCACTACCAAACACATCTTCCCTTCACCCCCCCAGCGGCATTCCGCAGGGATCATTTCCTCCGGGACACCCTGGTCACTCCTCAATCACCCTCTACTCCTCCACCCTCTCCCATGCAACCGCAGAAGGTGCAACACCTGCCCCTTTACTTCCCCTCTCCTCACCGTCCACACTCCTTTCAAGTGAAGCAGCATTTCACTTGCACTTCCCTCAATTTAGTCTACTGCATTCGTTGCTCCCAATGCGGTTTCCTCTACATTGGAGAGGCCAAACGCAGACTGGGTGACTGCTTTGCAGAACACCTTCAGTCTGTCTGCAAGCATTACCCCAGACCTCCCTGTCACTTGCCATTTCAACACTTCACCCTGCTCTCATGCCCACATGTCCGTCCTTGGCCCGCTGCATTGTTCCAGTGAAGCTCAACACAAACTGGAGGAAAAGCAGGCACTTTACAGCCTTCCAGACTGAATATTGAGTTCAACAATTTTAGATCATGAACTCTCTCCTCCATCCCCACCCCCTTTCCGATCCCCCTTTTTTCTCCAATAATTTATATAGATTTTTCTTTTCCCACCTATTTCCATTACTTTGAAATGTGCTCCATCCATTGTTTTATCTCTACCTTTTAGCCTATTTCGATCCCTTCCCTTCACCCCACTCCACCCCCACTAGGGCTATCTGTACCTTGCTTGTGCTGCTTTCTACCCTTAATTAGCACATTCCTTAGATAATATCACCACCTTCAACACCTCTTTGTCCTTTTGTCTATGACATCTTTTGGCTATCTCCACCTATTACTGGCCCTCTATCCAGCTCTACCTGTCCCATCCCCCCTTAAACCAGCTTATATTTCACCTCTTTTCTATTTTTACTTAGTTCTGTTGAAGAGTCATATGGACTCAAAATGTTAACTGTGCTCCTCTCTGCAGATGCTGCCAGACCTGCTGAGTTTTTCCAGGTATTTTTATTTTTGTTTTGGATTTCCAGCATCTGCAGTTTTTTGCTTTTAACTATACACCTCCTCTTTAGCCTGGTATCTGTTGATTATACATCTCTTTAGCCAAGAATGTGTTAACTATACTTCTCCTCTTTACCCAGGTTTATGTTAACTACACACCTCCTCTTTCGCCGGGTATCTGTTGGCTACGCACCTCCTCTTTAGCCAGGTATCTGTTGGCTATGCACCTCTTCTTTAGCCAGGTAATTGTTGATTATACATCTCCTCTTTACCCAGCTATCTATTTAGATATGATATAGGTGAATACCAGCAGGCTGTGCTGATGACCAATTCTACAGTTCTAGCAATTCAGCTTTTCAGTTTGATCAGTGATGATTCTAAGAGAATGTTTATGGGCCTGGATATGACAATCATTAAAAATTTCTTTCACAATAACAAGACAAGCTTTCCAACTAAATCCTCTTGCTTACTAAGGACATTACATATGGTAACTTTTATTCTGACTGACCTAAGTGATAAGTAAATATTTGAACCAAATCCTACAACCAGAAATTTCTTTAAAAAAAAAAACAACTTACAGCAGGAAGTGCAAAAAACGAAATTGCAAAAACAGAGAAACATGAAGCAATCGTTCTGCCGATCCAAGTCTGGGGGACCTTGTCCCCATACCCGATTGTTGTAACAGTCACCTGTGTAGGAAAAGAACAGCTTGTGAATTTTAGTATTATTGTCAAGGGAATTTCTGCTGCAGCAAAGTATTGAAATCTCAAAAATAGAATGAACTTGATTCAATTTGAATCACTTTCCTAGTCATTGATTTGGTGACCATTACTTGACCCACCAATATTCAATGCTAATGAAGCCAACAAGGAACTGAATATTAGACGGGGTGTATAATGGGAGGCCAAGTTTCTATCTCTTAGTGTTGATAATGTCATTGGGAGAGAACTAAACTGATATTGTTACTATGAAAGCAAAATACTGCAGAGCAAAATATAGAATTCACATTTTGGGTCAATGATCTTTTGTTAGAACAATTGTTACTGTCGCAGGTGCTCAGAATTTAAAGATCAAAACAGTCACATTATGGTCCATGTTTTTTGAGCATAGCGTAATGTGCCTGCAATATTCTGGGTAAGGACCCTCAGACAACGTGTGCTCAGATAACCACATCTTTAATGTGCAACCAGTTCGAATCACTGATGCAAAATTTGCACCAAGGTCAGAAATGAAAGGGCCTGATGTTAACAGAAAGATGGGGAGCGAGTGAGGCTAAGGGGCAGTTATACAGTCAGGAAACCCTGAAGAATGGATTTCCTTCAGTCCCTGCCAAATTCAACAGCAGGACCTTATTATCATTTTAGAAATCTATTCCCCAGTCGCAGCCATCCAGATTGAGAGGTTGGCTGGATGTCAGGCAGTTAGGCCTTCAGCACCATACCACAGTACAGGAGCAGAGAGAAGGGAGGGAGAAATTGGAGGATGGTGGACGGGGGACATAGATGTGGGGAGGGAGGCAGGAGACAAATTGTTGGCCAGAGAGGTCAGTGTCATGTTATTCTTTTTTTCAACGTAAATGTACCAATCATACACAAGGATTGGTGAAACAATAATATGTTTCTTACTTTAAAGATAAGACTATATACAGATAGTATTCACTAGGAGGCTAAGTATAACACATCCAATCTCTTTACCCTGCTGATTGCTGACTAACTACAGGTCATGAGACTACTACATCACATCCTGTCTTGAGGTGTTAGTGGTACAAGCAGGCATTGATGGGTTGGGAGGTTGGGGAATGAGGATCAGGAGTGGGGGGATATTGATGAGACCATCAATTAGGTGGCTGCGATGATTGATGTTGGTAACGTCAATGAGGGACGAGCTGAGGTTGGGGGTCAGGGGAACATCAATGGGGTGGCCAGAGAGATAGGGGAAGGTGACATTGATCTGGGGATGGTTGGGTGGGGTGTAGAGTGGCGGCTTGGAGAAAATAGTGGGGAGGCCAAAGGAAATCAAGGGCAATGGAGGACATTAGGAGGGCATTGGATTACAAGGAGTGGTACAATCGCTGGGGAGGTTAGCAGGTTTCCTTGGTGAGCCAAGGGAAGCACAACTGCTCCTCCTGGCCCACAAGCAGCACTAGAAACACACTTACCTGTTCCATGTAGCAGGCCCTGCCTCCCTTCGGCGGCTGGCCAGCATTAAGGTTGGAAGGCAGAAAGAAATCTGAGGTGCATAGCCTCAATAAAACATTTAAATGAACCCCCGCCTCTGGTGAATGGGAAGGTCAACCACTCTCTTTTCCACGTCTGTTAAAACTGGAAGTGGGCAAGATTGAGGTAGATTGGCTTTGGGTTTGTGATTTTTTTTCACATTTTCACTTTCCACTCAACCCTAACTAATCTGTTTTTTGGGATTAAAATTCCCTCCACAGGGTCATGGAAATTTACAGAATTGTAGGGGACTACTCAGCCCAATGTACATGCACCATCTCCTTGGAAGAGCTATCCAATTATTCCCATCCCCCTACCAGCTCTTTCCTCATAGCTTTGAGATTTTTTTCTTTTCAAGTGTATATCCAATTTTCTTTTGAAGCTACTACTGAATCTAGTTCCTTCACCTTATTAATAGTGTTATTTCAGGACAGAACATAAAATCTCGCCTCTATATATTTTTGACAATTATCTTAATTCTCTGTTCTCCTGTTACTAACCTTTCTGCCTGTCGTAAGAATCTCACCTTATTTACTCTCTCCTCATAATTTTGAACACCTCCTTTAAATCTACCCTTATCCTTCCCTGCTCTAAGGAGAACAGCCTGATCTTTTCTAGTCTCTGTAATACTAAGACCCTCATCCCTGGTATCATCCCAGTAAATTTCCTCTGTATCCTCTCTAAGGCCTTTGCAACCTTCAGGTGTCCAGAACTGGGCAAAATACTATGGTTGGGGCCTGCACAGTGAATTATAAATATTTAGGTAACTTCCTTGCTTTTATCTATTCTTTCATGGGATGTGGATGTCGCTGGCTGGGCCAGCATTTATTGCCCATCTCTACTTGCCCTTGAGAAGGTGGTGGTGAGCTGCCTGCTTGAACTGCTGCAATCCATGTGGTGTAGGTACACTCACGGTGCTGTTAGGGAAGATTTTGATCCAGCGATAGTGAAGGAACAGAGATATATTTCCAAGCCAGGATGGTGTGCGGCTTGGAGGGGAACTTGTAGTTGGTGGTGTTCCCATACATCTGCTGCCCTTGTCCTGCTAGGTGGTAGATGACGCAAGTTTGGATGGTGCTGTTGAAGGAGCCTTGTTGAGTTGATGCAGTGCATCTTGTAGATGGTACACACTGCTCTATGCCCCTATTGCTAATGTCAAGGATACCGTATACTTTTTAAAGACAGCCTTATCAACTTGTACTGTCACCTTCAGAGATCTGTGTATGTGTACCCTTTGTGTGTCTCTGTTCCTGAACCCCCTTTTAAATTGCCGCTGCCAAGAACAAGTGAAACCATCAGTGTTTCTGGTCGCACTGGAATAAATGAGCTCAGCCTACATGGTTCGATGGACCCTGACGGTGCCATTTATTCTTTGAACGTCTGCCTCTGAATAAAAATCCAATGTTCAAGGCCTTCTTGGGAGCTTAGCTTTTTAGGAGTTAATTGCAGAAAAGAGGAGGGGTAGTCACAATCATAAATGTACGAGGACAGAGTGAAACAGTATCTGAGGTGTACGGCTGTCATTCCAAGCAGAGAAAAAGATATTCTTTTGTTTGAAATCAGACACTTAACAAGTTCACACAAGTAAAAGCCTTGCTAGAGATACTTTTCTTCTCTCTTTCTTTTCTTAATTCAGTGAATGATTAGAGGAACAATGTAATGGAGCACAGCTGGGGAGCATGTGCCTGAACAAAAATAGAAAGGATTAGAAACGTGAAGTCACACGACAGCACGATACTGATCTGAAGGAAAAGCTTCAGCTTTCAGTCCTGGAGGCAGAGCCACTGACTGATACCAGTGCACAGATGTCCTCTCTTCAAAGATAACACAGCTTTATCAATAATTCACTAACATACGCCACTGGTTTCTATTTGAAGTGCGACCAGGTGTCCTATTACAGTATTGCACTGATTCTCTCATTGGAAAGTTGGGGGCTTATCACTAAACAAAGCCTTTCACTGTGATGCAAACTTCAACAAACTATTATATTACTGGTACTGTAGAAGAAATAGGAAGCACTTTAAACACTAAAGTGGAGAGAGTGAGAGATTGGATAGCGACTTGCATTCTAGTTCATTTGAAAAGGAGCCAAAGGCAGTCATGCCACCACCCTGCAAAAGAAAATAAAAAACAGGAACTGCACACCTTAAGTTATAACCTAACCGAGAGAATGCCATTGCACATTTAAAGTGATTTTTACCAACAGCACGTGGGAAGATGGTATGAAGCTACGGTCTAATTATTTGAATTAGTACAACCTATAGACTGCACTCTACATTGTTGGTATTCTGATCCTTCCAGATCACTGTTCAATTCCTACAGTAGCCCTTTAATAGAATGTTGTGTTATGTCATAGAATGGATATATTGGAGACATATAAAAGATACAAAGTTGATTTACTAGTGTGAGGCCAGAGCTAAAATCACAGTGAAGGGGGAGGCAGTAGTGGGACAGTGGGATAAAAGCAAAATATTGCGAATGCTGGAAATCTGAAATAAAAACATAAGATGCTGGAAAAACTCAGCAGGTTTGACAGCATCTGTGGAGAGAGAAACAGAGATAACTTTTGAGTCTGTTTTACACTTCTGTTAATAAAATGTTAATTCTGTTTCTCTCTCCACAGATGCTATCAGACCTGCAAAGTTTTTCCAGCATTTTCTGTTTTTATTATAGTGGGACAGTGGGCTTGTTTATAAAAATGTTATCAATTATGAAATGGTTTGAGAGGATAAATAGATTATTTTCAGGGGTGAATGAATGAGTAACAAGGGCACATAAACTTAGTGCTAGAAACATTAAGGTCAGAAGAGATTTTTTCCACACAAAGAATGTCTTACAAGTAAATGGAGTGAATTAATCACAGCATTTAGGAGAATTAGATAAATGATTGGAGAAAAAAAAAACATTAAAGGTTACAAGGTGAAGAGCAGAGTACAAAACTTTGGTGTGCAGCCAGTTCTGGCACAGATACAGCGGGCTTTATGATCTCCTGTGCTGATGTTTCTATGATTCTATGCACATTGTTCAGAACTTTCAGGCTTGGGGCCTCGGTACATTCTTGGACCTAATTCAAATGAATGGCATTAGAATGAACAGTAAGTTTTGGTCAGCAGTTTGGAAAGGTTTGGTTGCGTGTTGACAGAATATGCAACTCAAACAGTAAAGCAGTTCTCTTTTAATAAAGATTTTATCAACTGGAAATGTAACTGCGCACACATTGTTAACACTTAAATGCGTACTTAACTCAAAAGTCTCACTGAGATAGGTGTTTTTCCCTAAGTAATAGGATGATGAAAACTGGAAAGCTGGTAGGATTATTGGTGAGAATCTCTTGTGGTTTTGAAAGGAAGACTAACTCCATGTAACGTCCAGTGAAACAAAGCTCAGTGTCATTCACTGCAAATACTGCTTTCTTGTGACACTTGCCACTTTTTAAACTACATAGACAATGGACAGTGGTAAGAATGATGGCAGTGTGCATTCATCAGTGGTGATGCAGTGCATCTGATCATGCGTTCATGATCTAGTCTTTGTAGGCCTAATAAGTAAACTTTGAACTGTGACTTGTGAGTGATCTGTGATGTTTAGCTGTGAAGGCAGATTTGCTTTGAGGTATCTAATTGAGGTAATATTTTTGCATCATTTTTATGAATATTATTTTCTCTCTCTTTCTTTCTCACACTCATCTTAAAATGGAATTATCACTGTGAAATTTACTCAAAAATTGCAGTGAGCTTACAAAAAAGTATCCCAAGCTTTCGAGTAGTTCCTCAGGACAGAACCAATCTACCCCTATCCCCAGTTTGCTTCCAATCATGGGCAATCAGATGGAGATCATCGCTGAGGTTTGCAAATGTAAACCTAATCAAAAGTAATATTGATAAGTCTTGTACTTCCAGGTCTGGCTATGTAGTCCACAATCAGTATTTAAAACTTGAGGCTTCCAGCTGAAGTTATTTAAGCTATTTAAAAAAAATGATTATATCAAGCTACTGGCTAGAATAAGCTGGCAGATAGTATGAAAGCAAAGAGTGAGGGCATTTATAAGCACCTAAAAAATGATCAACATCATAAAAGAGACAACAGGACCATTTAACAATGAAGGGGAAATTCAACAGTGAAAGATCAAAATAGAAGAGATAACACATAAGCAGTTAACATTAGTTTTTAAAAATTTTGTTACAAATGAAAATGTAGGTATTCTAGGGGAGGATTTGAATCAATTGTTAGAGGCAACTGGATGCTTAGAATGGGTTGCAATAAAATGAACAGAGCTCAAAGTTAATATGTCAGTGCACCATAAAAGGCTGCACCTTTGGCTACAGAATGAATCTGGAAAGGAGAACTTTTGATTCTCTAGGATAAATAAATTGTGCTACAAAGCTGGGGCGTACTTGACGTTATATTTCTGCTTAAGATGGGAGAGAAGGATACATTGGCTAACTATAAACTAATTAGTCTAATTGGACCCATATTTGCTCTCTGCATATATAAATGATTTAGGATTGGGCACAGAGGGCAAAATCTCTGGGAAAGCTAAACTTCTGTTTATAGGCATATTACAATAAGGGGGAGATAGATGGCACATGGAGTTTAATGTAGATAATAATGTCCATGAAAGTGGAATGTAGATAGATTATTGGGGCATAGTATATAAGAATAAAGGCATAATGATAAATTTGTACAGAGTTTGGTTAGGTCACAGTTGAGGATTTACATGCAGTTATGGGTAGCCCATTATGAAAGAACATGAGGGCTATAGACAGCATGTGGCATGGATTCACAGATAATGCAGACAATTGTTTGCTTGTTTCATATCTTCACACACACTTTTTCCCTTTGGGAAATAGTGGGGAAGTGTTGGTAGGATGTGCAGGCTGACTAGCAACCTGCTTGAACCACATCATGAACACTCCTTCCATGGCCAATAAGCCCTGGAGTGGGACTTGACCCTGATGCTTTTGGCTCAGAGGCAAGGGCACTACCCGCTGAGCCATAAGACCTCCTAATGGTAGCAATGGGAAACCCTTATTACGAGGACAGACTTTCAGATATTGGGAGCATTTGCAATGGAAATAAGAAGGCTAAGGGGGAGTTTAATAGAAGTAATTTTAAATTAAAAAGGGTTTTCATGAGATAAATAGGAAAAGAATATTTTCTCTTCTTGAGCACTCATGATCAGCGATCATCAACTTAAAATTGTCATTGAAGGAGAAAGGTTAAGAGAGCTTTTTTTACTCAGAGGATTGTTGGCATGTGGAATGCTTTGCCACAGGGAGTGATTAAGGAAAGACAATTGTATCATTTGAAGAAGAACTGAATACATATTTAAAACAGAGGAAAACAAAGGGCCTGAGGAGAAAGCCGGACAGTGTGATTAGCATTGGATTGCTTTAGCAAAAAGTCAACTCAGAGATGGTGAGCCAAATGGTGTAAATCTGTGTTATAAATTGCTATGGTTCCAAGTAGCATTACTTCTCTTCAATGGTAGATTAAATGGATAAAAAAAATTCACTTATTAGAAGCGTCCAGTAGACAGAGAAGGAACTTGGCAGGGATTTAGCTAATATTCAGTTGGCGCTTTACACTGTCAAACAGTCCTTAGCCAGATCTCATTCACTCTACTGCCAATTCAGTTGGTCATAGTAAATGGACCAACTCAGCCACTGTAAATCAGGGATCACCATTGCTTACTGAGCCACAATATACCAAACAGACTTTTGGGTTCCCTATAATGTCTTGTTGGAACAAACAGCACAAGTTTCTCATTAACCTACCCAGATATCAATCAGAAAATTGTAACAGGAGAAGACAGGAGTTGTAGCTGAGCAGAAAATTACAGGAGTGCTTCAAACTGGAAACAGCAGATACTAATTATCCCTGGCCCCTATTACAGTCTTTTACAACCCATTTCCTTATCGGGTCAGATTGCTAAAGTAATCCCTCGTTCCCAAATGACTCTGCTGAGCATAGAGCTATCCCACTTAAAGACACTTACCACACCCCACCACAGGGCATCTGCATAGCTACCAAACTGCTGAGAGCCACTGTCATCCACAGCATCTTTTTCAGCCAGATATACAAAGTAGGAGGAAAAGATCAGGCCGAGGAACCCAATGTAAAGTGTAGTAATCAGTTCCTATTCAAAGGTAAAGCAACAAAATTAAAGAGCAGACATTTGTACCTCCACATAGTTTTCTTAACTTTATACCGGTGAGAGATTTTGTTAACATAACACTAGAGGAACAGGAATAGGCCATTCAGCCCCTCAAACCTGCTCCACCATCCAATTTGATCTGGGCTGATTTTTGGATCTCAACTCCATTTATTCACTTTAGCTCTACATTCTTAATCCTCCTGCCTAACAACAATCTTTTATCCATCTTTGTCTTCAAAGCTTTAATGGTCTCAGTATCCACAGCATGTTGGGGGAGGAAATTCCAGATTTTCACCATCCCTTGTGTAAATACTTCCTGGCTTCTCTCCTAAATAGCTTAGCTCTAATCGTTTTTGATTTCTCCACCAGCAGAAATAACTTCTCTGCAACTACTCTATCAAATATTTTTCTTAATATTTTAAACTCCTCAGTCTGTTCATCCCTCTATCTTCTATACTCAAGGGAATAAAAGCCAAATTTAATGGGAAACAATTTCTCCTTTTATTTGAAGTCAGAGTCAAAACCATTTGCCCTCAGCATAGATACAAGGCAATCCTCCTTCTACATTGGAGAGACCAAACGTAAACTGGGCGACCGTTTTGCAGAACACCTGCGGTCTGTCCGCAAGAATGACCCAAACCTCCCTGTCGCTTGCCATTTTAACACTCCACCCTGCTCTCTTGCCCACATGTCTGTCCTTGGCTTGCTGCATTGTTCCAGTGAAGCCCAACGCAAACTGGAGGAACAACACCTCATCTTCCGACTTGGCACTTTACAGCCTTCCGGACTGAATATTGAATTCAACAGCTTTAGGTCGTGAGCTCCCTCCCCCATCCCCACCCCGTTTCTGTTTCCCCCTTCCTTTTTTTTCCAATAAATTATATAGATTTTCCTTCTCCCACCTATTTCCATTTTTTAAAAAAATTTTTTTTAAATCTTTTATGCTCTCCCCACCCCCACTAGAGCTATACCTTGAGTGCCCTGCCATCCATTCTTAATTAGCACATTCGTTTAGATAATATCACCAACTTTAACTTTAACACCTATGTGTTCTTTTGTTCTATTGTTGTTGACATCTTTTGATGATCTGCTTCTATCACTGCTTGTTTGTCCCTACAACCACACCCCCACTCCACTTCTCTCTCTCTCTCTCTCTCCGCCCCCCACACACACACCTTAAACCAGCTTATATTTCAACTCTTTCTTGGACTCGAACTCAAGTTCTGTCGAAGGGTCATGAGGACTCGAAACGTCAACTCTTTTCTTCTCCGCTGATGCTGCCAGACCTGCTGAGTTTTTCCAGGTAATTCTGGTTTTGTTTTTGTTTTGTTTTTAGTGTGATAACTTTTATAGTCTGCCAATCGCCTCTCTGGTTCAGAAAGTGAACAATTAAAAATATGGTACCCCATTCCTTCAGTTTGTGAATTATTATTGCAGATTTTAAAAAACATCAAATTTTAGCTTTCTAATATTTTTATTACTTTTCCTTTGTCTCATTCTCACTCCATTAATCAAATCTTTCTCGCTCTCTCTTTATTTCTCTTCCTGTACCTGATTTGATATTAAATTCACCCCCTCTAATTCACCCTCCTTCTCAGTCCTTCCTGTTTACTTCCCAATCCATTCCTACATTACAACAGTGACTATACTTCAAAAGCACTTCATTGGCTGTAAAGCAATTTTTGAAGACCAGTGGTCGTGAACGGCCTTATAGAAATGCAAAACTTCTTTTTTCTCTCTTAAATCCCATTGGTTAAGGGGATGATTGCATAATTCAAAGGTCCCAGATGGTCCAATGTCTGTTATCAGTTTGCACTTTTAACTTACAGGGCAAAATGTTTGAGCCAAGGAGTGCAGGGAAAGGTCTAATTGTCCAAACCTGCCATGAGATGCCCCCCTCTAGCAAATTCTGGTCCATTAACATTTCCTTATTGCTAAAATTGACCTAATTGATCTCCATAGCAAAAGACAACATGTGGATTGGAATGATCGTATTTGATAGTAAACACAGCAGCATTATAGGCTCTGCCAGTTATCTACAAGTACATTTAACAAGTCTTGAGAATGGAATCGAGCAACAAGGATGGAAACTAAAGAAAATTCTTGTCAGGCTAAATTAGATGAGATGAGAACTTTGATGGAAGCCAGCCGTCTTTATGACTTTATAACTAGGTGTTTAAATTGATGCCTTGAACACGAGGTCAGACCACCCCACCTGTCGATGGATAAAGACAACTGATCCCAAAAGTCTCCAGGTGCCTCCCTGCCGATCAACATGCAGCATTCGAAGGATTTGCAGGAAACGGATGCCCCTGGAATGAGAGAAAAGCAATGCTCCATTAAGCTGCTAGATAGGCAACCAGGTCTGTAGGTTCCAGTGGCTGTGGCTTTTGTTATTAGAGTTTAAAATCTAGGCCTAAATACTGAAGGTACTGATTTCCAGAGAGAGAGAATCAAGATTAAAACCAATCTTTAGGCTACAGCCTTGGAAACATTTTATTTTATTCATTTTCAGGATAATGACGTCACTATCACTTATCTCTTGTTGCTCTGTAAAGCTGGTGATGGGACTTTTTTTGAACCATTCCAGTTTGTATGATAAAGGTGTCTCACAATGTTTACAGATCTTTGATACCACTGAGTGGCTTGCTAGGGTGCTTCAGAAAGCAGGTAAGACTCAACTACATCCATGTAGAACTGGAGTCACATTTGGTTTCCTTCCCTAAAAGGCATTAGTTGGAAATAAAAACCAAAAATGCTGGTAAAATTCAGCAGGTCTGGTAGTGTCTGTGGAGAGAGAAGCAGAGTTAATGCTTTGAGTCCATGTGACACTTCTTCAGAGCTAAAAAGAGGATTGGAGTGAACCAGTTGGGTCTTTATGACAACCTAACAGCTTCATGAAGCACTTTTACTGACACACTGTAATCTGTCCAGCCCAGAAATGCTTGAGATCAAGTCATTTCTGGATTTTGGAATTTTCTGGATTATGGAATGACATTAGATTGCTGGGAGCAGTGGCCATTCCTGGGATCTAAGGCAGTCTGCAAAGACGAGTAACATGGAGTGCCAATTTATTGATAAGTCCAGGGTCTCACGGGTGCCAAGCTGCCATGGCGCCCAATTTTATGCCCTCCCACCTACCAACCTGCCCCCCACCCCCAGTAAAATAAGAGAGTAAAATTCCAGCCCAAAGTTTTGATATTTTGGCACCACAAGCTGCAGCTCCAACACGATGCTTCATGGTAGCATTTGGCTTTGAGATACTGATCACAGACAAACCAACTTGTCAAGACCAGGTACTTACAACAGGAAGGGTGGGAATGAGGATATAAAAATGCATTGGAGAGTGAATCACTCTATGCTAAACTTCTGTATGCTGTAAAGCAAGGCTATCCTGCTCCAGATGCCAAGGTCTGGGAGTAAGTCAACTGGTTTTCTTGACCAACCATGGTACAGGTCTGAGGAAGTCAAGTGGTTCTTCAAGAGGGCAGGTCTGTCACTGGCATTTAAGAAACCTGCACATGGCCTATCCCAAAATGGGAGAATTGGCTTTTAAAGGGTAATTTCTTGACCCCACACATACCAGTGGGCCATGTGCCCCAAACACCACATGGAAAATCTAGCATGTTTCCAATATGGAGGGCAGGAGAGGAAAGTTGCTTTGTATGCTTTTGGCTTACCCACAATTAACAATGGTGGTGGTCCAGCACCAAACCCAGTTGATAAAGAGATCCAAGCTTGTTCTGCCTACCTGATGGCTGATGTTGCAAAAACTTGTCCATTTGAGCCCACACAGAGGACTATAACAGAAGCCACCACCACTATGAGATCTGCCAGGAAAACACAAAATCAGGGGAGGTTATAAAAATTTAGGATTCACCTTACAGTCTACAAACCTTGGAGAAAAGGAATCAGTGTTTGATGGAGTATTTACTAAAATATGCAACATGTTCTTACACAATGACGAGTAATGATGGCTCATCACAGTCTGTTCTCTGCCCATCATTATCGATTATTCATTCTGCTTTTGTAAACCCTTACAATAAAGTGAACTGATATTTTGTCTCTTGTGACTTTCTCCTTTTAAGATATATCTTCTTTTCCTTCTCTCAGGGCTTGCAGCACTACTCAATACCCTCAACTGAAATGTCCATCAGTCTGCTCCAGGGTCCTGCCAATGTTGCTCTGAAGCCAAGCGCGAGAAGATGCAGAAGAACTCAGAAGGTACATAGATTAGGATGTCTCCCTCCTTAAATGAAAATAGCTTCTTTCTGCTCACTGCATCCTTATATAAGGATCTATAACCCCACAGAAAAAAAAGTTACAGGTACAAAAGCATGCCATGGATATATAAAGGAGAAAGAGCAGGGGAGTGGAATTAATTGGATAGCTCTTTCAAAGAACTAGTTCAGGCACAATGGGCTGAATGGTCTCTTCTGTGCTGTATGATTAGAACCATGGAATGAGAGAATGACACAGCACAGAAGGAGGACAATTGGCCCATCACACCTGCACCGGCACTTCAAAAGAACTATCCAGTTATACACTTTCCCCATAGCCATGCAAAGTTTGCCTCTTCAAGTATTTATCTAATTCACTTTTGAAAGTTGTTGTTGAATGTGCTCCCATTACCCTTTCGAGTTGTGCATTCCAGATCATAACAATTTGCTGCATAAAATATGGCTTCCTCATCTCACCTCTGCTTCTTTTGCCAGTTACCTGAAATTCACATTGTCTTTCTGCCACTGGAAACAGTTTTTCCTCATTTACTCTATCAAAACCCTTCATGATTTTGAGCACCTCTATTAAATTTCCTCTTAACCTTCTCTGCTCTAAGGAGAACAACCCCAGCTTTTCTAGCCTCCCAATATAACAAAAGTCACCCATCTTTGGTGCCATTCTTCTCTGCACCGTCTCCAAGACTTTGACGTCCTTCCCAAAAGGTGGTTCCTAGAATTAAACACAATCCTTCAGTTGGGGCCTATACCACTGATTCTGTGTCCCAATACAGTACCACCTGACATGTTTCTTTTTCCAAAAATCCTATCAGTCGCTAAACAAATCATTCCTATTAAAAGGTGCACAACTAAGGGTTGATGACTGAGTGCACTCCTAGTAAGGTGTAACTGTAACAGTCACTCACCGATGATCGAGATAGGTTTCCTGGCAAAGCGCAGCCTTCCCCAAAATCCAACATATTTACTGCGACAGCCTGCTGACCATAGTCGGACGATGTATTCAGTTCCAAAAAATACCACTAATACAATCTCCTGTTGAAAAATAAAGAAACAAGAAAATGAACAGAGCCATTCCAAAATGGAGAACATTTGTGCACAAATGGAAACTCCAGAATCTTCTTTGTGTCCGTACGATACCGCACCCAATCTGAATACTATCTATGGCAGTGAAGGAATTGATGTAATGGTGATGTGCTATACAATGAATACTTTCCACTGGGGAGTGGGGATGGGGCAAAGATGTTAACCGAGTAGGCTAGAAGATTGGAGTTGAATAGTGGAGACACAGACGAAGTTATATCCAGGAGTTTTGCTTGATAATCTTCAAGGATCAGGGAATATTTATTAGGAACTTTCCCTCAGGAGGTTATAGAGATGGGAGGGTAGATTGCAGATGATCTATAGAAAAGAATAATTTGTTAGATTGAGCCGTCTTTCCCCAATCCATGCCTTTTTCCAATGCTCACTTCCTTGTGACATTGTTATCATTAACAAAATGCAATGTCCTGCCTCTTCCAGTTCCCTTAGATTTGTCAGTTCCCCTTTAAGAATTCTTTAACTGCTGAATGGAGGGTCTGATTTATACTCTTTACAGCAATTATGTACTTATTTTAAATACTATATGAATGTCTTTGGGTCGCGCACTTATTTTTCATTCTTGACTTGCACCATTGTGCTGCCTTTAGAACTTCCCTACTGTGCAGTCAAGATAAGGACCAGGCAATTAGGAGCTCCACCAACTAACACCACACACAAAGTACCCCAAAATAAAGCTGAATCTGACAACCCAGCTCAGATCCAGGCAAAGTTTCCTATATTGACTCAAGTTAAACCACAAGTTCCAGTGGTAGGGCTGCCCTTGTGTCAAGTACTTTCATATTCAAATCAACAACCATTGCTCTTGCCCCATCCAAACACAAACCCTTTGCTGTCCTGGAAACAGTTTGATTCTTTGTGAGAATTATCTTGCCCATTGGGACAGTTTGTCGCTCCCAAATGCAAATGGCACCAGGTTGTTAAAATAGTGAATTGAAACAAAGTAAAATAATTCTTATGCTCGAGTCAGATCTGTTTCAAACTCTTCTGCCCATTTATCACTCGGGACATTTCTCTGTTTTGCCAACACTTTTTAAAGGAAACAGAACCAGTATGATTAAGATCTGAAACAGGCACAGTCTTGTTGCAAACAACCAATAGCAACAGAACTAGACTGATGGTTAGGAGACACTGTCTAATAGAGCTTCATTTTTAGCCCATACTGAGGTCTGAATTGGAGGTGGGTAGACATTAAAAATAGCGCCACTTGTCGCATGCCAATTCTCAAGCCCCATCCCATTCCAAAGATATTTTTGTGAAGGGAGGATGGGGGCAGTAAGGTGACGCGTCCGCATGCAGTGATCCAATTAAAGGACAGTGATCCCAACTCCACAATGGTGGCCTGACTGCAAAAGCCACTTTTGGAAGTGAGGATGGAAGAAATGGTGCTTCCATTTTGAAGTGTCCTCTCCCTTACTTATCTGCCATTGTCTTCTGCTGCTGCTACTTTCAAGCTAGAAGTCCTTTGATTGGCCCTCCAGCTTTGAGAACCTGCCCCCACCCTATCCTTAATCGGATGGCAAGCCACACTGGCCAATAATTGGGCGCCCCAGGGAAAATTACAATGAGTGACTGTTTCCCCCACACAGGGCTGATTTCTGACCCACATTTCAGTCTGAGGGCAGGGCTCAGGAGCCATAGGGAAAATGCTTCCCACTGATTGTCAGCAAAACATTGGTCAATGAAAATGACAAAAGGATCAATAGGACACAGTTAGTGGAAATAGCAGGAGGGCTGGTCACTGGGAATGTCATCATAGCAGCTGGAAACGTCATCAAGATTGCAAGACTAAATGTCACTATTTTTCATAGGTGGGACCAAACCAAACCAAACCAAACCAAACAACTGCTACATTCAGTGTGTGGTGATGCACATACAAACTGGCACATGTAAGGGTGTAGGTCTGAGAATGCTCTTTAGTGAATAATATTTAGGAGGGAATCGATTGTTAAGTTGGTATTTAAGCCTGTTTTAAGTGCTTCTCAAATTAATTAATTATCATGTTTATTAGCATTCATGGACAGATGGACATCTCCCATCTACGTAATAAAGAAACCCTTTAACTGGATCCATAGCAAGGGACCACCTTTCACATTACAATTCACTGGATACTCTTTCCACTCAATCTTTCTTTCTGATAGATTTCTGATTAACAATAACGTAGAGAGTTATGGGGATAGTTTGGGTAAAAGGTATCGACGTGTTTCATCAGGTCTGATCGTATTGAATGGCAGAGCAGGCTCGATGGGCTGAATGGCCTTCTCCTGCTTCTATGTTCTACAATTCATTTATTTCTCTCTCTCAGATTATAATTTGGCAATTTTCTGTAAAGTAATTTAGGTTTTGAACGAGATTTGTTAAACTACAAAACTCCATCAGATGTCAAACATCTTCAAAAGATCTTAATCAACATGGGTAAAAAAATACTCCATTTTCACTTTTCTTTCATTACATAGGTACAACTCATAAACCAAAGCATTGTCAAATATGTAAATGTGCACTGTCAGCAAGACAAAGCACAAGACAAGTAGGCAATAGTTACTGTGATTGAATTCCATACTGTACATGCAGACATGCTAAGTGTGCATCCATCAATCCTGCTAGAGACTAGAATAACTAAAAGGAGAGGACTAGTCGGCTGAGCGCCAGGCGCCATTATTCATGTCTGATGTTTAAATAGAGGACCACTGACCCCGACGAGACCTCAGATATTCACAGGAGGTCAGAGGTGAAAGTGCACAAGCTGTTCTTCATAGCTGTACAAAACTGATCCAGGTAACCATTAGCAACCAGAACATGCCCCCGGTGACTGCCCAATATCGGAAAGTATTTTCTATATCAGTCCTTGCAAGAGTCCAAGCAGTTCTGCAGTTTGATAGATACATTGTCATTGCAATCCAGCAAGTTTGCCAAGGTCGTCCCAGAGTGGATAATGTTACTGAAGGAGGGGGAATAAAACAGGCTTTAAAAAGCTCAGATCATTTCAGAGCTGCAAATTATATTGTGTTCACATACGAAAAGGAGAATAAATTGAGAAAAACTATATATGAGAATGAACAATTGTGTGCAGACATATAACCAATGGCTGCGACAACATACATACAACAAGGCAAAACCGGGAGGCGGGGGAGCAATGTAACTTTTCTAATAAATAGAGTGTTGACATCTCATAAGTGTATCACTGAGCATTAATCCTAGCATTAAATCTTTAGGGAGTAGTGGGGGGGAAGAAAATCAGGTTAAAGAAAAAAAAACTGTTTTGAACGCTAATATAAAAACAACTCCAAAGGGTTTTAGACTCTCGTGGAGAGAGATTTTATCTTTGCATGAGAAGGCTAGATCGCCATCCTCCGCCAAAAATCCTTATCTGGGATCTCTGGCAATGGCTCATATGAGGTAAGTAAGCTAAGTATGGATTTTTTTATGCATATAATGGACGTAATAATTTAGCTCGAGACAACAACTTGTGCAATGTTAATGAAAATGAAAACAGAAGAAAACCAGGGTTCAGGAATGTTATTAATTGTAGTTAAATCTCTTTGTAAAGGAAACATTACTCCACAGGCAAGTAAAAGTCACAAATCAGATCGGAGCTAAATACCCTAATTAGAGTCAATTATTCTTTTTCTCCTGCTAGTCATTCACTTCATTCCTTTTTTCCACTGAATAGTCAACTACATTTTAAGTTTAAAATAAAAATACAGAGCTTGTGTTCACATTTCCCCTCTCTAAAACGAAATAGTTCTCCCATTTATGTTAACTATTCAAACCTCCTGACTGTCCTAAGGAACATACATACCTTTTTATTTCCGTTGGACTATTGTGAAGAACATATCTTTTTATTTTCTGTTGGATTGTGCATTGGAATTGCAATGGCTGCAGTTTGAAGGAGATGTCCACTGGAGCAGGATGAAAGATATATACAATGTTGCAGTCCTGGAACAGAGTGTGCCATGAAAGACAGGATGGTGCCAGAAAAGAGTCCTGGACCAAGGGAGCTGCCCAGCAACAGCATTTTAATTGGCTCCTGACCAGGTGACCAGGGTTTTGTGTGAGACCAGAGCAGAATAGCTCCTAGTGTGAAAGGAATAAGATCTAAAACCTCTTTCTCCTGTGTGTGGTAGATTCCAGTAATTCTACAATAATAGCTATCTGTTTTTTCTCCTCATATCTCTGTAACCTGCTCTCTCTCTGAAAACCCCTGTCAAGAGGCAAAGGGGAAAATCACTGGAAGAGACATTGAAAAGCAAGTTCTCAACCAGTGAACTAAATACTGAAAGTGCTGGAAGACCACCTTGTGTCATCAACAAGAATTGAAAAGAATTTGGAAGACATCGATCAAAGTCAACCCATCAAATCCTGTACTCCGGAATTAGTACTATTGAACTGTTTTATCCCACCTGTAAAATCCATGTTTTGTGTGTCTTATGTGTCTTGTGATGTGTGTGTTTGTGTATATAGGGATTTAAGAAGGGGCAGAGTTTAGGCTGTAGAGTTAGAAATTAGCAGTTCATATTACTTTCTTTTGCCAATGGTTAACGACAGTTTGTTCAATAAACAGTTATTTACTTATTGGGGAGAATCTTCAGCTCGGCGAGCAGGTATGGGGCCCACCACTGAGGCATCAAATGATACAGGGTGACATTGGGCATGTGTCACCGTGCGTCATTTAGATTTTCAGTTTGGTGGGCGCGCAGCTGAGTTGGCTGCGCACCCGCCAAACTATCAAAGGCCTATTAAGGCCACTTAACTAACAATTAAAATAATTAACGGAGCTGTCCGTACAAGCTTAAGGTTATCGGGCAGTGAAGATCCCAGGCGGCCTTCGCAGTTTTTATGGAGCCTCACCCACGGGCGGGATGAAGTTACATGAATGATTTTAAATTTTCTCAAAATTTTTTGTTGAAATTAATGCATATGTCCCAGCTCATGTGACAGTTTTACATGAGGGGACATGCCATAAAAATTTTTTCAACACTTTATTGAACTGTTAAAACTTAAAACTAATCTCCCTGAGGCACAGAGGTGCCTCAGGGAAATTTCTGCGCTCTTTTGTGTGAATGCACAAAGGAGTACACTTCTTTGTACTCAAGAACAACTCAGGGAACACCCCCCAACCCGCACAGGGAGTACACAGTGCTTCCGGGTGCGCGTCACGCTGGGCAGGTCTTAATTGGCCTGCCCACGTAAAATGGCAGCATGGACCCAATCGGGGATGCCGATCGGGTCCGCGCCTGCCCGCGCCCGACGCCGAACAACCCCCCCTCCCCCCCCCACAAAAGGGAGGAAATTCTACCCATTGGGCTGCATCTTCCAGTTGGCTGGCATGGGGCGGGGCCTGCAGTTGATCCTTGGATGGAGCCAAAATCGATATGCCATGGATGCCAACCCTGTTCAAAGCCTGGGTGCTGTGCCCACTCTCCCTGCCACCTATGCAGTGCCAATTGCACGCCCTTGCCAACTGCCCAGTTCCTCTTTACCTCATTGGTCCTCTTATGGGGCCAGGATTATATCCTGGGGCATCCCATTGTTTACTCTGCTGCCTACTGCTGGTGAGTTTCTGAAGGTGCGGCACTTTCAAAATTAGAACCTTAGCCCCTGAAAGTGCTTGAAAACCTCAGATTGTCTGGCAGCATCTGTGCAGAGAGAAACAGAGTTGATGTTTTGAGCCGAATCCTCCTAATTGACTCCAATTAATCTATGATAAATTCTAAAATAAAAGCAAACTACTATGGATGATGGAAACCTGAAATAAAAACAGAAAGGGCTGGAAAAACTCAGGTTGTCTGGCAGCATCTGTGGAGAGAGAAACAGTTAATGTTCCAATCGATAAGAATAGTGTTTTGAGTCGAAAATGACTATCCTTATCATAGGTTAATTGAAGTCAATTGGGAGGATTCCTGTCCCACACTCCACCCAATCCACTCCTCACACAAGTGATCATGGTCAGTGAATGTATCTTCAAATGCCATATCCCACCAACTGCACAACTGGCCTTATACACTACTCAATGCACCACATCCCCATCACTCACCTACCAACAATCTCCATCAATCAGAATACATACCTTACATTTCACCTCACCTTCATACACTTAGCACTGCCTCACACCCACATCTCACAGCCAGTTCACACTGCCAGCTATTTAACAATGATCGCTACATCATCCAAATGCATTACACCACACTAACAGTTACACTTCCCTCTCTCTTGTAGCACAAGGTGGTGGAGCATAATTGGAGGCAGCAGCACTAACTGATGGGGACAGGCATGGTTGCATGTCTTACTTGCATGGAGGAGACAACAGTCACCAGCACTGGAGTGACCATAACTAAAGGCATGGCCAGTGGTGGTGCTGCAATCTTTGAAGATGACAGTATGCTCATACTGAACCCTCCTTCTCACAATCCACTTCCCCCTCATTCAACAATCTCTATTAATTCACAAGATGCAGATAATATAAGCACGAAAATACTAATTCCCCATTTGACCTGCCCCCCGCACTCCACCACCCCAAGCCTCATTTTCAATATCCCTACTGTGAGCCTTTCTCCTTCTAGCTACTCAAGAACTGGAACTTAGCCAGCCAGCAGTGAAAGAGCAACTAGTGAAAGAGCAGGACAGCAACGGTGAGGAGGAAACATTGTCACTCACAACCGCCAGCTCAGACACTCACACTGCACATATTTCAGAGAATAGCTTAGTTTTAGGATTTGCACATGATGAGATGCCAGGTACAAGTGGTCTGAAGACAGGACAAGGGGCAAGGTTAGCACAGGTGCCAGTTTACTGGAGGGCAAGGTCCCACACTAGTTCTGCTGCAGGGGAATCAGATGTGAACTTCGATTTGGATGGGCTACGGAAAAAGGTTTCTGTACAATGAAATGCTTGGTAGTTTGGGAAGCCTGTCAGAAAGGCTGCAGTCAATGTCAAGGAGCATGGAGGGAACCAGCACAAATTCGGCACAGGCCTTTACACAGAGCTTGGAGCCCATCCTTTCCAGCATGGAAGTGGAACTCTATTAGTGCACTTGTGACCCAACCATGATGAAACGTCTGATGGCTGAAGCCTGTTTCTGTTGTAGCACAAGCAGAAGCCACCCAATAACTGGGTGCTGCAGTAGTAGCTCACCTTGCTGTAATGTAAGCTCAGGTTTCTGCCCCATTGCTGTGGATGCCAGTGTTCAAAGAGCCTTGCAAGGTGTCACAGCAATCCATCCTCCAACACATTACTAGGATTAGGATTGTTGAGGCAATACCCCAGGGGAGTGGCAGTGGCTCTGTGGAGCATGAACCTGCTGTCCTCTCTCAGGGTGGCAATGTTCGTGCTCTCACCATTGCCTCTCAACCAGTAGCCTTGCTGTTGCCTGCCAGCCAGCCAGCTATAATTATGGTGTCAATGTCTGAAGCCAGGCCTTTTTGGACCAGAGCTGCTCAAGTGCATTCTGCTAGGCCATAAGCAGTCTGCCTCATTGAAAGTGCCTCATTGGCCCTCCACCAACTATGCTGCAGCCACTGGGGTAGCACTGTATAGGAACACTGAGACAGGCAAAGACACACAGTAGATGCTTACTAAGGGTTTATGCAAGGATGATTAGTTGACTTTTGTAAGCAATAAGGCATGGTTTAATTTATAAATTTGAATCAGAATATGTATTTTGTTGTCGTTTTTATTTGTGAAACGTGTACAAGTGCATCCTGTGATGTTCAGTAATAGAGCGAAGGTAAGGTGTTGGCAAATGCAGAATTGAAGTGATATATTAACGTGGACAAGGGATTTGCTAACAAACAGAAAACAGAGAGGCAGATAAATGGGTCAATCTCAGGCTGACAAACTGTAACTAACGGAGTGCCACAGGGTTCAGTGCTACAGGCCCCAACTATTTACAATCAATATTAATGACTTGGGTAAAGGGACCGATTGTCCTGTAGCCAAATTTGCCAATGATACAAAGATAGGTAGGAAAGTAAGTTATAAGGTGGATACAAAGGGCAGAATTTTGCCCTCGGATGGCGTGCGGGCCCCACTGGTTTGGTGGTGGGCGGCCAGCCGACCCCTGCCACTGAAACGGGGCCCGCCGCCATTTTAAGTGGGCGGGACAATTAAGGCCTGCCCAGCAGCATCCCTGACAGGAAGCGCTATGCGCTTCCTATGTGGGGAGGAGGGAATCCCCAGCTGTAAAAGTGTGCTTTTTCGCCCATGCGTGCGAAAGAGCGCACTTCTCCCTGAGACAAAGTCCTGTCTCAGGGAGAATACTGACAGTGAAAAAAACTTCAAAAATAGAAACATTAAAAAATTATTAACATGTCCCCCTCGTGACAATGTCACAAGAGATGGGACATGTTAATAAAGAACACATAAACTTTATTAATTATTTACAAAACGGACATGAAACTTCATCCTGCCAGTGGATGAAGTTTCAAGAATAATCTGGAGCCCACTGGAGTTCCTGGCCTGCCCGCCAGCCTTAAGCTTGGACTGGCAGGTCTTAAATCACTTTAATTAGCCTGTCAATGGCCTCAATTGGCCATTGACAGGTCGGCCGACGGACAGCTGATTTCGCTGACCTCCCACCTTCCTAAAAGTTTAAATGGACTGGGATGACCTCAGGGCTTCCTCCCGATGTCATCTTGTGTCATTTTCCCCTTGGTGACCGGACCCCGCCCCCAAATCACTGAGGGGAAAATCCTGGCCAAAGAGTCTGCAAAGGGATATAGATAGGTTCTTGTGAATCTGTGGGTAAAAAATTGGCAGGTGAAGTATAATGTGGGAAAATGTGAGGTTGCCCCTTTGGCAAGAAGAATAGAAAAGCAGAATATTATTAAAATGGAGAGAGACTGCAGAATGCTGCAGTACAGAGGGATCTGGGTGTTCTGGTACATGAATCACAAGAAGTTAACATGCAGGTGCAGCAAGTAAGTAGGAAGGCAAATGGAATGTTGTCCTTCATTGCAAGGGGAGTAAAGTACAGATACAGTGTCTCAAAACAACACCCTCAGGACTGAGGCCGTGCCAGATTTCAGATCTTGCTGGATTTTCGATCAAGCGGTTTGGGCCATGGGTGGTTCTGGTCAAGCCAGGCTGAATGAGATCAAGGGTTGCTTGAATTGTGGGAGTAGATCGACATACAAGCGACGAAGGGGATAACTAGTCAGGCACCACACCATGCCAATGCAGTGCCCAGCCGACTTATCCAGTTAAGTTTTTTTTTGTTTTACTCAATTCAAATTGATGCACAGCACACTCTAAAAATGTCCAGTTTTCAGCCAATTCCAGTTTTTGCGACACTATTGTACAAAAGTTGGGAAGTCTTGCTACAACTGTACAGGGCATTGGTGAGACTGCACCTAGAGTAGGGTGTGCAGTTTTGGTCTCCTTACTTAACGAGGAATTGCATAGGAGGCCGTTCAAAGAAGGTTCACTTGGCTGATTCCTGGGATGAAGGGATTCTCTTGCAAGGAAAGGTTAAGAAGATTGGGCACATATTCTTTAGTGTGTAGAAGAATGAGAGGTAATCTTATTGAAACATGTAAGATTCTGAGGGGACTTGACAGGGAGATGCTGAGGAGATGTTTCCTCTCATGGGGGAATCTGGAACTAGGGAGAATAAGGGATCTCACATTTAAGATGGAGATGAGAAGGAATTTCTTTTCTCCAGAGGGCCGTTAGTCTTTGGAATTCTGTTCTACAGTGAGCAGTGGAGGCTGGATCAATGATATTTAAGGCAGAGTTATACAGGTTTTTGATCTACAAATCAAGAGTTATGGTGAGCAAGCAGGAAAGTGAAGTTAAGGCCACAATCAGATCAACCATGATCTTATTGAATGGCAAAGTAGGCTCGAGGGACTGAATGGCCTAATTCTGCTCCTATTTCCTAAGACCATATGATCTTGCTGGCATCACTGAGTCAGCTGAGTCAATCACAAAAATCCCATCCAGGAAAGGTTTGTTGCTTTCTCCCTTTCTCCTTCTTGTCTTACGCCTCCTCCTGCTCAGTTGGTCATTGCATCACTGGTGACAAGGACTGTGCCCTCATGAGGACAAGTTTTGCTAGGTCCAGCCGGTCCACAGGAATCTTGACATGCACTCTGTTGAGTAGAGCAGGTCTCCTCCAAAGCAGCCCAGGCAATTGAAGCATTGTTTTAGCACCCCGATTGTCTACTCTATCACACTTTGTGTGGTAGTATGGTATTGCTATAAACATACTTCCCACATGTACATTAATTATGTACTTGACTCATAACGAGGTTGTCAAAGGATAGCCCTTGTCACCCTGTAACCACCCTTTCGTTTGTCATGATGGCTCAAATGCAGATGACACAGCGGACCAACACAGAATGAAGGCATTATGGCTTTTGACAGCATGGTGGGCATTGACCTGCATGGTACACAGCATATGGTCGCACATAGATGGGAACCTTTTAGTTGTGGTACATCTCAAGAGTTGACATCCAGCGCATGCAAAATGAATGTGCATGCAGTCAATGGCATACTGCACCATCGTGAAGACTACAAACCTCGCAAAGCCATGTACTCACTTCATCTAGCTCTTTCTGACAAGATAGAATGAAATCCATTCAGTTCCTCTTAGAATATAGAGCCTTAGAGACTTCCCTTAGACAAAAGTAGACAGCAAGCTGGGAGATTTTACAAATAATTCAGACTCCAGCCTGAAAAAAGTCAGATGCATAAACATTCATAGCTTTTAAGCCGCTAGCAAAGCATCCTCACCCTGCTCCGAGGCTGGGCTTGTGGCTGCAGCAGGTGACCTTAGTGAATTGGAAACATCTGACATCCTGCTCCGCGTCGAAGTTCAGGTAGGAAAATTGTTACCTGTACACTTTGGGTGGAAGTAGCCTCCTAACTGAGAGTTCCTCTCCCCCTCCTCCCCTTTTCTCTTCCAGCAGTTTGTCCTGCTCTGTGCAGCCTCTGCTTATTCTCCATGTTATGCTGTATTCTATGTGGGATGCATTCTGCTGCATCCATGTCAGGGAGCAAGTGGTTTAGGCAGGTGATAAGAGTGAAGAGTCTCCTGGTCAACCATGACCTGTAGAAGACAATGGCAAACCACTGCAGTACTTTGCCAAGCATAACCATGAAGCAATCCAATGGAAGCCCATGGTTGTCCATGTTCTCTTAGGTCATGGCACCTAGAGAGACAGAGAGAGGATGCAAACTTGGGATTCAAATGTAATTTCCCAAATGCTTAGGCCTAAAGCTTTATGTTTAAGGCTTTTCTTTCAACTCTTGATTATGTTACAAACTTCTAATAAAGTCACCAATTTATTATAGGCTCTAATAACCAACTGATCCCAACAAACATCAGCAAAATAAAGGACCAGTTCATTTGTTTTTGATGATTGTGATCGAAGCATAAGTGTTAACTGGGACTCGGGAGCACTCGTTCAAACAATGTATTGGGATCTTTTACATCGACTCAAGGACAGAAAAGACCCTCAACTTAATGTCTCCTACAAATGACAGGCACTCCTCCAGTACACCATTAAAGTAACAACTTAGTTCAGCAATGCCTCAACTTTTAAATTCTCAAACTTGTTTTCAAATCCTTCTAACGTTTTGCCCTTCTTTATCTCTGCAACCTCCTACAGCCCTATAACATGTCATGATATTGCACTCTTCAATTCCTATGGCCTCATACACATCCCTGATTTTCATTGCTCCACCGTTGGAGGCCATGCCTTCAACTGTTTAGCTAAGCTCTCTAAACTTCACTGCATCTTTACCTCTCCCTCCATCTGTAAGACATCCCTCCAAACTCTTTGACCAAGCTTTCGCTCACCCATTCCAATATTCCTTTATCTGGTTTGGTATCAAATATTGTTTGATAGCTGCTCCTGAGATGTGCCTTGGGACGTTTCACTATACTAAGGATGTTAGATAAATGGAAGCTATTATTTTAAATGATATACTCAAATGTTTGGAGTGAGGTTTGAACCTTATATGACCTTATGACTTAGAGGTGAGTGTGCTGCCAACTGAGTCAAGGGTAATGCCACATTCAAAGGTTAAATGTTAGGTAGAAAGTGCATTTTGAATACAGGACATGAGAATATGATTACAGCAGACTTCCACCAAATCTGCCAGCTGTGACCACTGAGGGTAGGATTAAAAGTTGAGCCATCAGCATAGGAGTGCTGCTGTCTGAGAAACCGTGCAAACATTTGTAGTGTAACAAAGCCTGGCTAAGTGAGCAAGATCAAAACATGACCTAAGTCCCTAAAGAGGGTATGGGTTTATTTGACAAACTGCAGAGTCAGGCCAAATAAAATAGTGACCATCAGTGATGTTACAGATGCTACATAAAATGGTAACAGAAAACGAAGAGAAATACAAAAAACACATTTTAAAATAAATATTCTTTGGGTATCAATCTTTGATTTTTTAAAAGATATAGCATTGCTCCAAAGTCACACACGTTTTTATTTTACTAAAGGACAAAGAGTGCACAAAGTCAAAACAATATATACATCTGCTTTATTTCTCATACCCATGTAAATCAGAAAAAAATGGCTTGTTCTTAGAATAAAGCTTCTACTTTGTGAAACTGGAAGGCCAAGCCTTAAAATCTAAGCTGACAGGGGTCAAGAAATCTCCCCAGGCCCCTTATCTGCAACTACTGGCATGAGCCAAAAGTGAGAAGATCAGAATGATTCACAGAGAATGTATTTTTTTTAATCTCCTTTCAGCTCTCCTCAATTTTGTAGCCTTACTCTGTCCAACTCTCCTCAGCCCAGTCCCACCCCACAGGTGGACATAAAGGACCACAGCACTATTTTGAAGAAGGGTGTTCTTCCAGGTGTCCTGACCAATATTTATCTCTCAATCAACAGATTTTTTGACTATAGGTAACATTCGTGCCATGCAAATGCCAGGCAATGACCACCTCCAACAAGAAAGAATCTAACCACTTCATCTTGATATTCAATGGCTTTACCAACACTGAATTCCCCCACTGTCAACATTCTAAGAGAACACAAACTGAACTGGACCAGCCATTTAAGTACTGTGCTTACAAGAGCATGTCGAAGGCTGGTAATTCTGTGGAGAGTAACTCACCTCCTGACTCCCCAAAGCCTGTCCACTATGTACAAGACAGAACAAGTCAGGGGTGTGATGGAATACTGTCTACTTGCCTGGATAAGTGCAGCTTCAACAATACTCAAGAAGCTTGACCCTTTCCAGGATAAAGCAGCCAGCATGACTGGCACCCCATCCATCACCTTAAACATTCATTCCCTCCACCACTGACACACAGTAGCAGCAGTGTGTACCATCTACAAGATGTACTGCAGGAACTCGACAAGGCTCCTTTGACAGCACCTTCCAAATCCACAACCTCTGCCACCCAGTAGGACAAGGGCAACAGACACATGTGAACAGCACCACCTGCTTTTTCCACTCCAAGTCACACACCATCCTGACTTCAAACTGTATCATCATTTGTTTACTGTCACAGGGTCAAAATCCTGGAACTCCCTCCCTATCAGCACTGTGGGTGTACCTACACTACATGGACTGCAGCGGTTCAAAAAGGCAGCTCACCACCACCGTCTCAAGGGCAATTAGAGATAGGCAATAAATGCTAGCCTAGTCAGCGACGTGTAAGAATAAATTTTTAAAATGTCATTATTTTTTTATTTGCAGCCTTGAAACAGACCATTTAGCCCAACAGATCTGCCACATAAGCCTCTTCCCACCCTTTTTGATCTCATCCCATCATACATTCCTTTTATTCCTTTTTCCCTCATGTGTTTATCTAATTTCCCCTTAAATGCATCTATGCAAGTCACATTAATTACACTTCATGGTAGCAAGTTTTGCTTCCTAGTCATTTCAGGATAAAAAAGTTATGCCTGAATTCCCTTTTGGATTTATTAGTGACTACTTTATATTTAGGCCTGCCAGTTTTACTCTTACCCGCAAGTGGAAGCATCTTCTCTACATATTCCTTACAAAATTCTTTCATGGTCATAAAGATCTCAGCTCACCCTCGATCTTCAGTTCTCCAGAAAAATAAATAGCCTCAGCCTGTGTAATCTTCCCTCATGTGTATAAAGCCTCAGTTGCTGTCATTCTAACGTGTCTTGGACCTCTCCAGTGCTTGTATATCCTTTTTGTAATTTGGAAGCCAGAGCTATTCACGATAAAGTGTGGTCTAACAAAGGATCCATCCAACTTTAACCTAACTTCTCTGCCACCCAATGTTTTGTTTGCTTATTTTTAATGATCATATTAACCTTTGTTGCTGCTTTTAATGATTTATGTATCTCAACCTTCAAATCCCTCTGTTCCTCTTTCCCATTAGACTTTTATTACCCAAGCAGTATGTGCCCTCCTTATTCTTCCAACCAAAATAGGCCACTGTATCTTATCTATATTGAAGTTCATTTAACAATTACATGCAAATTATTAATGGTGTTTGTGGGAGCTTGCTGTGTGCAAATTGGCTATCGCGTTTCCTACCCTCCAGCAGTAATTACACTTTGAAAACTTGTTCCTAGGCTGTGAAGCACTTTGGGATATCCCAAGTTCATGAAAGGTGTTATATGAATGAAGGCCTAGCTTTCTTTTATCTGACATCTCCCTGCTCAATCCATTCTGGTTGTCTTTCTCTGTCTAACTCTGCTCTACCTACTGTAACTTTAGGCAAACAAAAACAAAATGCTGCAGATGCTGAAAATATGAAATGAGAGCAGGGAATACTGGAAATAATCAGCAGGTCAGATAGCATTCGTGGACAGAAAAACAGAGTTAATGTTTAAGGTCGATGATCTTTCATCTGGCAAAACTGATCAAACCGATTTAATTCTATATCCTCATTCTGCCAGTCCCAGTTCAATCCTACAGCTGTCTTCTACTAAGCTCTTTTCAAATTAATCCTACCAAGTAGACCATTTATCCAGACCAGGCTGTTCTATGACAGCTATGGTCACAATCTAACTCAACTTAACCCAACTAAACAACTCGTTCAATCCGACATATAGAATTAAACTAATCTAGTTAAACCTACACAAAATTAAATAACATTCAGATGTTTTTAATATAAATTATTTCTCCAAATAAAGCTGCTTTCATAGAATATTATGATCTATGATTTCATAGCTTGCTTGCTCTTTCATAAACATTTCATTTGATTTTAGTTGTTGGCTTTCCCTTTGGAATTGTGTTTTTTTAAGTTTTTCTATAGTGCTTCCATCATCCGTTCTCTTGCGTCTTTTCTTTCCAAAATGCTTTTCTCGTTTAGCTCCTGTGGTTTTTGAGTAGATTTGTTCAGGCACTTTGCTCAGTAGTAGCACTCTTGCTTCAGAGTCAGAAGGTTCAAGTCCAACTTCAAAGGCTTGAGCATATAGACTAGGTTGACACTTCGGTGCAGTACTTCATTGGCAGAGATGCCATCTTTTGATTCAGGCATTAAGCTAAAGATCTTTCTGCCCTCTCAGGTGGACCTAAAATGTCCAACAAGGAGCAGGGTTGTTCTTCTGGCATCCTGACTAACATTTATTCCCCAACAAACACTACAAAAAAACAGATTATCTGGTCATTTACCTCATTACTGTTTATGAATGATCACTGTGTGCAATTTGATTGCCTCCCTACATCATAACAGTGACAACACTTCAAAAGTACTTAGTTGGCTGTAAAGCACTTTGAGATGTCCTGAGGATGTGTAAGTCACTACGTAAATGCAAGTTTTTTTTCTCCTCAATTTTCACTCTGTAGCTCTCTTCCACTTTCAGTCCCTTTCTGCCATTACTGAATTCACAAATGCAATAGCTGGCAGTCAAAATCCAAGACTTTAATTGGATCTATTGGCTGCAATGTTGAAAATTGTACCAAAGGGCAAGGCATCGTCTGAAACTGCCATTGGAAAATCTGGCAACGAGGAGGTGAATTCTTTTGCAGGGTTTTTTGACATCAGTTTTACATGTTACAGTAACCATCAGGAACATCACAAAATCTTCGAACTCTTAATGCAAATTAATTCCGCCATGTGATTTTCTGTGGTGAAACAGGGGTAGAAGCCAAAATGCAACTCTTTGGGACGTGGCCTATGGGAAGAGGTTCATCAGAAGATACAGCAATTAGCTTTTATGGCTCCCCCTTATTGTGGAACCCTGGAAAACGATCAACAGATAATATCAGCATGATACGAACTTTGCTCTGTGTGTGTGGAAAGATACAAGGGACTGTCAGATCCCGATTATGCAAGGTTACTGTCTGAGCCGTGTCCTGGCAGCAAAACTGCTTTAATCATTCTGATATTTTCAGCTCACGAGGATCCAGCTGGTTCATGAATAAAATCTGCACTACTGTGGCTGAGATCAAAAGGAGCTGGGTAGTACTTAATACTAGAATAGATTTTTCTTCTTTTTACATTACAAAGTGAAAAAAAACATATCTTCACATGCACTGATTTATGGATGGAGGTGAATGGAGGGCAATTGCGTAACAAGCCCAATTATGTATTAACCTCTCTAGCAACAAAGATGAATTATTTGTCTTTGAAAAGATAATGAGAGAAAGTGTATGACCAATAGATTTATCAATTCGACATCTTAACCAAGGCAGGCTGCAGTCCTGTTCTTGATGCTTGCTTGCTTCTCTCACAGCAAAATGAAAACACTGTCCCAGAGCTTCTGATCCCTATAGCAGTGAATGCTGAGATATTTACTGCTGCTGAAGGCCGTCATGGCAAGGAAAGATCCAGGAAGCTAATTTATACAGAAACCAGGAATTTCCAATCCTCAGAAATGGCTCTGTGGGAGTGCTCGCTGATGGACACTGCAAAGGCTATGGGCCCCAATGACATTCCGACATAAGTACTAAAAGATTTGTGCTCCAGAACTAGCCGTGCACTGAGTAAAGCCTTTCCAATACAGCTACAACACTGGTATCTACCCAACAATGTGGAAAATTGCCCACATATGTCTTATCCACAAAAAGAAGGGCAAATCCAATCCAACTAATTACTGCCCCATCAGACTGCTCAGGATGATTAGCAAAGTGACGGAAGGTGTCGTCAACAGTGCTATCAAGCAGTATCTACTCAGAAATAAACTACTCACTGATGCTAAGTTTGGGTTCTGCCAGGGCCACTCAGCTCCTGACCTCATTATGGCCTTGGTCCAAACATGGACAAAAGAGCTGAACTCTCGAGGTGAGGTGAGAGTGACTACCCTTGACATCAAGGCAGCATTTGACTGAGTGTGGCATCAAAGATCCCAAGAAGAACCGGAGTCAATGGAAATCAAGGGGAAAACTCTCCGTTGGTTAGAGTCATACTTAGCACAAAGGAAGATGGTTGTGAGTGTTGGAGGTCAATCATCTCAGCTCCAAGACATCACTTCAGGAGTTCCTCAGGGTACTGTCCTCGGCCCAACCATCTTCAGCTGCTTCATCAATGACCTTCCTTCCATCATAAGGCCAGGAGTGGGGATGTTTGCTGATGATTGCACAATGTTCAGCACCATTCATGACTCTTCAGATACTGAAGTAGTCCATGTCCAAATGCAGCAAGACCTGGACAACATTTAGGCTTTGGCTGACAAGTGACAATTTATATCCATGCCCGATAAGTGCCAGGCAATGACCATCTCCAAGAGAGAATCTAACCACTTCCCCTTGACATTCAATGGCATTACCATTGCTGAATCCCCCACTATCAACATCCTGGGGGTTACCATTGACCATAAATTGAACTGGACCAGCCATATAAATGGCCACAAGAGCAGTTCAGAGGCTGAAAATTCTGTGGAGCGTAACTCACCTCCTGACTCCCCAAAGCCTGTCCACCATCTACAAGGTACATTCAGAAGTTTGTTGGAATACTCTCCACTTGCCTGGATAAGTGCAGCTTCAACAATATTGGAGAAGTTCGACACCAACCAGGACAAAGCAGTCCGCTGGATTGGGACCCCATCCATGACCTTCAATATTCACTCCTTCCACTACCGGTGCACATTAGCAGCAGTATGTACTATCTACAAGGTGCACGGCAGCAGCTCACCAACAGTGCCTTTCAAATCCACAACTTCTGCCACCAACAAGGACAAGGGCAGCAGATAGATGTGAACACCACCATCTGCAAGTTCCCCCAAGTCACTCACCATCCTGACTTGGAACTATATCACCGTTCCTTCACCGTCACTGGGTTAAAATCCTGGAACTCCCTTCCTAACAGCACTGTGGGTATATCCACACCACATGGACTGCAGGGGCTCAAAAAATGACTCACCACCAGCTCTCAAGGGCAATTAGGAATGGGCAACAAATGCTGGCCTAGCCAGTGACATCAACATCCCATGAAAGAATAAATAAAAACTATATATTTACATATTTAACATTAACCATTTACCACCCACTCCCAGCACAGTTCACAACACCCTCCCACCCCACCCTCCCCCACCACCAAATCACAGTTCACCACTATCATCCCGACACAGCTTACCACTCGCCCCCAACCCCGACACTGCTCAACACCACCCCAACCCCAACACAGCTCACGCCACCTCGGCACAGCTCAATCCTCCAACAATGCTCACTCCATGACAGAGCTCACCCCCACCACACACCCATCACTGATCACATCCCCTCACTGCACCCTCAACATTGCTCACCCCGCCCTGCACCCCTGACCACATTCACTCTGTCCAAATCCCCATAGCAGCTCACAGCTCGATACTACTCACCCCCTCACACCCCCATAATGCTCATTGCCCTGCACGCTAATAATGATCACCACCCCACACCCTAATAATGCTAAGCCCCACACACACCCAATAATACTCACCACCCCGCACCCTAATAATGCTCACCGCTCCGCACCCTAATAATGCTCACCGCCCCGCACTCTAATAATACTCAGCCCCTCACAGCACCGATAATGCTCACTGCCCTGCACCCTTATACTGCTCACCCCCCTCACAACCCCATAATGCTCACTGCTTTGCACCCTAATAATGCTCACTGCCCTGCACCATAATAATGCTCACTGCCCCTCACAGCACCGATAACGCTCGGCCCCAAACCCTTATACTGCTTACCCCCTCACACCCACATAATGCTCACTGCCCCACACCCTTATACTGCTCGCTGCCCCTCACGCCCCCATAATGCTCACCACCCTGCACCTTAATAATACTCACCACCCTGCATCCTAATAATGCTCACTGCCCCACACCCTAAAACTGCTCAGCCCTTCACACACCCGTTAATGCTCACCACCCTGCACTCTAATAATGCTCACTGCCCCACACTCTAATAATACTCAGCCCCTCACAGCACTGATAATGCTCACTGCCCCACACCCTTATACTGCTCACCCCCTCACGCCCCCATAATGTTCACTGCTCTGCACCTTAATAATGCTCACCACCCCACACCCTAATAATGCTCACTGCCCTGCACCCTAATAATACTCAGCCCCTCACAGCACTGATAATGCTCACTGCCCCACACCCTTATACAGCTCACCCCCTCACACCCCCATAATGCTCACCACCCTGCATCCTAATAATGCTCACTGCCCCGCACTCTAAAACTGCTCAGCTCCTCACAGCATCGATAATGCTCACTGCCCCACACCCTAATAATGCCCAGCCCCTCACACCCAGATAATGCTCACTTCTCCACACCCCGGTAACGCTGTTCCCCCACACCCCCAAGAATACTTACCCTCCCCGCACCATTGATAATACTCACCACCCTGCACCCCCCCTCCCCGAGAGTGCTCACCCCCTCTTCTATCAAAAAAGCTTCTTGCGAAAAGGGACAATGATTCCTTCTGCATCACATGCTCCCAGAAAAGAAATAACTATTTTCTGATATACAGGGTGTTTTCAATCACTGCCTGCAGTGGAAATTGCTGATGTGCCGCCAAATACAGGACAAACACCACAGTGCTAGTAGAGAGGTTTACTGGTGCATATTTAATGCTCCCCCCTAGTAAAATTAAGCTACAGAGTAAGTGGGTCACCCAGATATTGACAGTCGGCGTTATGGCAAGCTTACCTATAGGGGGAATAGACTTTATTGTTGGGAGTTGACCTGATGGAGGGCCAGGCTCTGCACCCAGGGGGTCAACTGCAGTTCATGGAGACTGTGAAACAGTTGGGAAGAAGAAAATGCTGGTCAGCTGCAGAAAGCTGAAGATGACCCTAACATCCTACAGTGGTGTAATAGAGCCAATAAGGAGTAGGAACCAGAAGGAAAGCCAGAGAAGATTCCAGAGGCTAGCAGAGAGCCTTCTGAGGTAGGAATGGTGAAGATGTAACCCGTAAATGTTAAAGAGGCCAAATCCAACCAGTAGAGGTTAAAGGGGCTAAGGGCCTATGGAATTTAAAAATAATAAAGGGACTGAACCAGAGTCTGGTTAGCTAACACATTATTTCTGGATCTAAACACCTGTGGGCAGTAGTGTCCCAAAGGATATTGGGCAGATTGGAGACCAACCCATCCCCAAAGTAAGAGAAATGGGCAAGTCAATACCTGTTTAGATAAGCTGCACTTGTGATAGCCACAAGGGAAATACAGGTGCAGCTAACACAGTATTAACCACAAAGTCATTAAAGGATCAAGTTCAAAACTTAAATCCACCTGAACCCAGCAGCTCAATTTCCCAGATAACTGATGACAAGGTGCTGGAGGAGAACCCTGATGCCTCACTGGGGTCCAAAAACAATATGCATCACACCATCGCCCTAGAAATATGAATCATCAGAGGGCCAGAACCTAAATTAACAGATTTATGGATTGCGGAAGCAACCATGAAAGGGTTAAGAAGTTTGCAGATCTCACAGCAAAGTAGTCAGAACAATTTACATATTGCAAGCTTCCAAACGAAAATCAGCCTGGTGAAACCTGACTTCTCCCTAGGAACCAGCTTGAAGTCTGAACTTTCCTCAATTACTAACTGTATTGAGAGTCATATGTCTAATAGAGTCACTATTCCTGAAACCTCATGTACCTATGTTAATAAACATTCGCCAAATAAAACGTAACTGGGAATTGTAAGGAAAGGGAATGCGACAGAGAAACTGTAGCAGTATAAGGTTACTGTGTGTGAAAGTCCAAGTGTGTACAAAGAAGTGAATGTGTACATTTCCCCTTTGCTTTGCAAGGAAGCCATGTAAAAATTTCATAGAATTAATTTTTTTCCTATGGGAGGGAGGCATATCATGCCCAGTACAGTCATGAAGATATTGCAAAATTTTAAAGCTATATTTTAAAAGGTGGATATCAAAAGCTGTTTAAAATGGCTTTAGCATATCATGTGACTTGGTAGTATCCAGCTCCAGGCAGTCCTGAAACTTAAGCAATACCTCATGAAATATGAACAATCACAGCCACTTGTAAAATTCACACATCCCTTTGTTTAGGATGGACTGGTAACTGAAAGGACCATCATATACCAGCTGACTCATGTTTCTGTTTCATCATGGACAATAGAGATGTCAAAACGCAACGTATGTTGGACTAATATAAAGTGAATACCACCAACCTTCCATTGTATTGTGATGGCTTCTCATTCAAAAGACAAAGAGCTTGGTTGACTGAAACTCATGGTGTGACAAGCCACAACACAGGATGTGTATCAGGCTAACACATCATCTTATTTGAAAAATGACTTTAGACTTGTAACAGGGCACATGGGTAAGGCAGCCAAATTTGTTATCTGCTTTTAAAACAGGTAATATCAGAAACGCCATCAGAAACACTATTGAACCAACTGCTAGACAATTAGGCAGCCATGGTAATATACAGCTATACCTTGAAAGTGGTAGAAGGACTCTCCGCCTCCAAACTATTCCAAATTCAACTTCACCTGAGATCTGACTTCTTGGCAAATCAACTACAAGAAGCCTTGCAGCTTACTAAGAATCCTCTGCTTTTACAAGACCTCCATTCCAGCTAAAGCATGAATTCATCCAAGAAACTATAGGCCTGCTATGAAAGAGACTGAAATGATTCCAGATGGTAATCATATTGTTTTTTTCTTCACCTGTTTCTAATCTTTGTGTGTGTGATAGTGTGTGTGAGACATCACATTTTAAACCTCTGGGGCAATTGCATGATAATAAATAATCTTCTTTATTTTTAAATTCACAAAAAAGCTTGCTGTAGGAAATCATTTAAATTGGGACAAATTAGTCTGAGGGTAAGGAAATACATTAAAACACTTTGATCAGGGATAACAATAAAACACTACATTTTTTCAATGACAGTGTACAGTTTTAAATGAATCAGAAGAGTGTGCTCCCTCTCTATACCACTGACTGGAAAGTCTGGGCCATTGTCTCCAAAGGATCAAGGAAGGAAAATTCAGCTAGATTCCCCAATCGTGCATCAGTTTGGCTTAGTAGAAAGCACTGTCACCTCAGAGTCAGAAGATCATAAGGTCAACCTCCAACTCATAAACTGAAGTGCTCAGTGCTAGGTTGACACTCCACTGCAGTACCGAGGCATGCTGCACTCTTTCTTCACTCTTTTGGATGAATGGTTAAACTTGAGTCTCTGTCTAGTCTCTCAGGTAGACCCAGAAGTGCCTATGGCACTATTCAAAGTAGAGAAGGGGGTTATCCCCTGTGTGGTGGACAATGTTTATTGCTCAACCAATAGCAAAAATTAGGTTATCTGGTCTTTGTCACATTGCTGTTCTTGGGACCTTGCTGTATGCAAATTGGTTCCTGTATTTTCCTACATACAACAACACTTCAATTCTATATAGTTATAAGTTATTAGTTATAAGGTGCATTGGGAAATCCTAAAGTTGTGAAAAGTGCTATATGAATGCAAATATGTTCTTTCTTTTCTGTTTGCTGTCCAGTGACTCTTGCTAAATTTATGAATGTGGGCAGAGAGTGAGAAAGGGATTGAATTTAATTGTGGTGTGTGTCCATGGCCAAATAGCCTGCCAATGCTCATAGTCAACTCTTACACAGAGATGGCATATAAGCTCTTGGAAGACTGAGCACTGATTGTAGAACAAGGCTTCAATAGAGAATGGGGACATCAGCTTTAAAGAGCATACTTGCAGCCATCTTACTGTCACTGGGCATTATGGCATTGGTCAAGCCCGATTACCTGATTCTCCTATTGAGACAGGCATCCATGGCAGTTTGAAACTGTAACAATGATTACTACAACAAAATGCAATTTACAGTTATACTATCTAATGCAAAGAGAGGCTAAACCAGATTTAATCTTCACTTACTATCCCATCTCATCCTAACCTATGATGAAAACATTCCCTTATTCATCCGCAATGCAGTGTTACTGGCATACAGGTCCAAAGATATCAGCAGCCTTCCAGTATCTCACTCAAGAGGGTATTCTTCACACAGAAGGCTGCTAAATACCATCAACTGGCTTTATTATCATGGAGTGGGTCATAACAGAGCCCATCTAGCTCACACTCATTTCCAACAAAGAAATGAGAATGGTGATCAATGTTAAGTATTTTGATTCAGTTTTTTCCTCACTCTCATCAGGTTTCCAACTATAGTAGACCCAGTATATTCTACCAGAGTTCGTTTAACTCAGGATACACCAGTAAATAAACATTCAACCATCCTGATCTGTATTCTACACTAATTGACCCATCTGACTGTGAATGCATGGTTGTTAACTCAGGGTTACAGAAAGGACTTACTGTGTGTATGAAATATTAAACATTGCATCACAATCTATTCTTACCATTACAGCCTCCTTTGCTACATGCCCTAGAACAATTGGCATACTTTATCACCATTATATTGGAAAGAAAGAGCTTGTATTTATGCAGCACCTTATTATGTTCTCAGGATTTACCAAAACCCTTCATAAACAATGAACTGCTTGCTCTTTGTAGTGCACTTTGCGTTGGGAGCAAAAAGAGCCAACATGCATACAGAACAGTCCCATAAGTAAAGATTGTGCAGCGCTGGTGGTGTTCGTTGACTGAGGTAGGAAATTTTCCCAAACTCACAGCTCTTCTTCAAATATTGCCATGGGATCTTTTACATTCACTTAAAAAGACAGACAAGACCACAGCTTGACAGCTCATCTAATGGACAATAGGACACAAAGTATTTTTGAACAGTCGGTCAATATGGGGAATTAGTGAATCTGGCAACATATTTTGCACTCCGCCTTGTTCTCGTTTCTATTATGGAAAAGCATATCAGGTGGAGAGAAAAAAACAAGCTGCTAATTCCCTATCACCCAGCTTGCACAACTGCCAGACACCAAGATCTACCCCAGCATCCCACTCTCAATACTGCACTGAAGGGTCAGCATAAATCTCGCACTCAAGTCTCAGGGTGGGACTTGAATTTACAAGCTGTTGGCTCAGGAGCATCAATGCTACCAAATGCACCAAGCCAGCACTTGAATATGGGCAGCTTGCTGGGTAACATAATAGGTAGACTTTTCCCTCTGGGGCCAGATATCAGAGTTCGGGTCTGTTTTCTTATCCTGAATGAGTTTCTGGAGAAAAAGAGCCACACGCCTCAATTTTCACAGAGATGGCCAATTAATAGCCAGAGGGCAGCCTCGCTGTCCAATTTAGAGTGGCAGGTGGGGTCTTGATGCTGGAGGGAGATTCAGAGGTCCTCCAGCTTGAAAGGAGCAGCAGACTGCACTGGAGGGGAAGTAAAGGAGAGGGTGCTTCAAAATGGAGTTGCCTTCTCTCCAACCTTTTTAAACTTAAATTAAAAGATGGATCCTGCAGCCACTGCAAGGGTGTGGTGCCCCTCTACAGGGCAGCCTGCGACTGCTGCAGCATGCATAGGGCAGGGAGGACCTCTGGACCTGCCTAGAGCACTGGCCCCTTGGTCTGCAGCTGGGAGGCTGCCTCCTGACAGTTAAACTGACTTTCGACACCCTCAGGGATCAGGGGGATGACTGGAAAATCCCAGTCAGCCTCCTTTAATTGACATCAATAGGCTCTTAAAGGAGCACATTGTCTATCTGCTGCATGTGGGCAGGTAGCTCCATTGCACTTCCATCCCACCTAAACCTCGGCCAGCAGGGTTATTTTAGCACCCTCAGCCTCTTCTGAACCCGGCCCCCGTGGGGCCTAAAAACCAAGGAAACTTTTGCAACAGTCACACATATTGGGTTTGCAGATCATGTGTGAAAGTGGAATCATCAAGAAAACATACACGTGGACACAAAATAAGAAAACAATCACATCCAAGAACAACCCCTAAACATCATTGTCTTTAGGAAAATGATTTGAATCTGTCTGGCCCGGTCGTTAAGCGTTGCTCATGTCTAAAGGCTTCAAATAGAATTGGTCTTATGGTAGCAACTGCAGTTCATGAAGGTTTGGGACAATTACACGCAAACAATCTGTCGCCATGTTTGCTTAAGCTGCAGTTATGAAAACAACCCCTGCCTGGGCACTCAACCCCGTGTCAGTAAACGTTACAAGTTTTCCATCTTAGGCTGGCTCTGGGGAATTCCCGGCATGCTCCAGCACACAGCTGCAACAACAGTAAGTGAAACTGAGCCTTACAGTCCAGCACTTAACAGTTCTCAGTGGAGCAGACGTTTGCTGGCAGTTCAAGTTGGCAAAAATATCGTCAGTGCGTGATTAGTGCTCGCACTCGATATGCCCCCTGGCCCTGCCATACTGTGGCTGAAATTGTGGATTTTTTACTGACACATACAGGAAGCCACCATCACCAGGGAAAAGGCAGGATCCCTTAGTCAGCCATTCTGTACTGGATCTTTTGTCCCGGAAGAGGATTTAAGAAAAAGTTAATGCAATTTTAATAGGCAGGACGCTTACAGGACGAAAACAGTTTCTCTTGAAATATTATAAATGTCTGCTTGGCATGTGGACAAACCCTGCAGCACTTCTGAACTGTACACCACTGATGCAAGACAGTGCATACATATTGTGAATTTTATGTAGTTGTTATTTATCTTTCTGGAATTTTTTCCCCAGCCTCTTTTTCCTATGCCTATGCTGAAGAAGTTGATTTCTTGTTTGGTATAATTCCATGGGTGCAGGGGAGTCAGAGACTCCATTTAACTCAGTAAACAGGCTGTCATTCATATATATGTCTTGACATGAATATTAGCACTCTACCTGATTGCAAGGAACATAAGAATGTAGGAACAGGGAGTAGGCCATTTAGTACCTCGAGCCCATTCTGCTATTAGGCCTTGGTTGTTCTGATTCTACTTTGGACTCTAGATATGGGACTCTGTCCTTAGGCAGACTGTAGACATACTCTGGTTTCTGCTTAACACTTGTTTATTTGTATTACATCTGTTCCAGTACAGCTACAACACTGGCATCCACCTGGCAGTGTAGAAAATTGTCCAGGTATGCCCTGTCCACAAGAAGCAGGACAAATCCAATTTGGCCAATTACCACCACATCAGTCAACTCTTGATCATCAGCAAAAATGACAGAAGGGATCATTGACAATGCTATCAGGCAGCACGTACTCAGAAACAACCTGCTCACTAATGCTCAGTTTGTGTTCTGCCAGGGCCACTCAACACCTGACTCACTACAGCCTTAGTTCAAACATGGACAAGAGAACTGAATGACAGAGATGAGGTGAAAGTGATTGCCCTTGACATCAAGGCTGCATTTGACCTAGTGTGGCATCAAGGAGCCCTAGCAAAACTGGAGTCAACAGGAATCAGGGGAAAAACTCTCCACTGGTTGGAGTCATATCTAGCACAAAGGAAGATGGTTGTGGTTGTTAGAGGTCAATCATCTCAGTCCCAGGACAACACTGCAGGAGTTCTTCAGGATAGTGCCCTGGGCCTAATCAGCTGCTTCATCAATTACCTCCCCACCATAAGACCAGAAGTTGGGATGTTCGCTGATGATTGCACAATATTCAGCACTCCTGAGATTGTGACTCCTCAGATACTGAAGTAGTCCGTGCGCATATGCAGCAAGACCTGGACAACATTCAGGCATGGACTGATAAGTGGTAAATAACATTCACACCACACAAGTGCCAGGCAATGACCATCTCCAACAAAAGAGAATCCAACCATCTCCTCTTGATATTCAATGGCATTACATCGCTGAATACCCCACTATCAAAATCCTGGGAGTTAACATTGACCAGGAATTGAACTGGACCAGCCATATAAATACTGTGGCTACAACACCAGGTCAGAGGCTGGGAATGCTGCAGTGAGTAACTCACCTCCTGACTCCCCAAAGCCTGTCCAACATCTACAAGGCACAAGTCAGGAGTCTGATGGAATACACTCCACTTGCTTGGATGAGTGCAGCTCCCACAACACTCAAGAAGGTTGACACCAGCTGGGGCAAAGCAGCCCACTTGATTGGCACTCTATCCGCCACCTCCAACACCGATGCACAGTGGCAGCAGTGTGTACCTTCCACAAGGTGCATTGCAACAACTTATCAATTCGACAGCACCTTCCAAACCTGTGACTTCTACCACCAAGAAGGACAAGGGCAGCAGGTCCATGGGAACACCACCAGCTGCAAGCTCCCCTCCAAGCTACACACCATCCTGACTTGGAACAAGATTGCCATTCCTTTGCTATTGCTGGGTTAAAATCCTGGAACTTCCTTCCAAACAGCACTGTGGATGTACCTACACCACTTGGACTGCAGTGTTTTAAGAAGGCAGCTCACTATCACTTTCTCAAGGGCAACTAGGGATGAGCAATAAAAATGCTGGCTGAGGCAGCGACGCACACATCCCACGAAAGAATAATATAAAAACTGGTTACAAAGTAGGCATGTTGCTCCTACGCATGATTTCAATTCTCTCCTTTTTTCTCTCTCTCAAGTCTAACACATGACTGACTAATGTCAGTAGTACATCATCGTCTACATCATACATTAGTGTGTTCCATCTGTTAACTCTTTATACTATAATGGTCAATGTGTGCCTCAGCTCCATTTTACAGCTTTTGCTAAATATCTCTTGATATCCTTACCTAACAAAAAACTCAGTCTCAGACTAGAAAACTCTAATTGTTGTAGCATCCATAGACTTTTGGGGGAAGAGAACTCCCGGTTTCTACCACCCTCCTGGATACTGAAGCTCTAATTTTAAGATTATATTCCCTTATTTGTGATTTATCCTGCAGAAGAAATAGTTTCTCTGTATCTGCCTTGTTGAATACTTGTACTTATAATCATTTTGAACAGCCCAAAACTTTCAAAGCAACATAAGAAATAGCGAGAGAAGGCCATTCAACCCTTGAACCTGCTCCACCGTTCAATAAGATTATGGTTGATCCTCAGCCTCAAATCCACATTCCTGTCTATCCTCATATCCCTTGATGCCTTTAATGTTCAAAAATCTATCAACCTCAGTCTTGAACATACTCAACTACTGAGCATCCACAACCCTCTCTGGTAGGAAATTCTGAAGATTCACAACTGCCTAAGTGAAGAAATTGCTCCTCATCGCTGTCCTAAATGCTGATCCCTTATCATGAGGCCGCAACCCTGAATTCTAGAGTCCCCAACCAGGAAGAAAAAGGCCCTGAATAAAATCACCCTCAATCTTCTATACTCAAGGGAATACTAGCCAAGCTTTTGTGATTCACCTGTGGCTCAGTTGGCAGCACTCTCACCTTAGAGTCATAAGTTTCCAGGTTCATGTCCCACTCTAGGGCTTGATCACAAATATCTAGGCTGACACTCCGGTGCACTACTGAGAGGATGTTGGAAGTGCTGTCTTTTGGATGAGACAAGGTGGACATAGACAAATTGGTGGAATGGTTGGACAGGTAGAATTTAGAGAAAAGTGAAGTTATTCATTTTAGCAGGAAGAACATGGAAAGACAATATAAAATAAAGTGTACAATTCTAAAGGAGATGCGCAGGAGCAGAATGATCTGGGTGTATATGTGCATAAGTTATTGAAGGTGGCAGGACAGGTTGAGAGAGTGGTTAATAAAACATACAGTATCCTAGGCTTTATTAATAGTGGCATAGAGTACAAGAGCAAGGAGGTTATGTTGAACTCGTATAAGACACTGGTTCAGCCTCAGCTGGAGTATTGGGTCCAGTTCTGGCCCCCACTTTAGGAAAGATATGAAGGCATTGGAAAGAGTACATAAAAGATTCACAAGAATGGTTCCAGGGATGGGGACCTCTAGTTATGAAGATAGATTGGAGAAGTTGTGCCTGTTTTCCTTGGAGAAGAGAAGGCTGAGCGGTAATTTGATACAGATATTCAAAATCATGAGGAATTTGGACAGAGTAGATAGGGAGAAACTGTTCCCACTCATGAAAGGATCAAGAGGGAGAGGGCACAGATTTAAAACAATTAGCAAAAGAAGCAAAAGCGCCATGAAAAAGAGCTTTTTGACGCAGCAAGTGGTTAAGGTCTGGAATGCACTGCCTGAGGGTATGGTGGAGGCAGGTTCAATCCAAGCCATGCAAAATGGAATTGGGGAGAAAGTTACCTGAAAAGGAAGAACATGCAGGGTTAGGGGAGAAGGTGGGAGAATGGCACTAGGTGAATTGCTCATTCAGTCAGTCATTGCAGACACAATGGGCCAAATGGCCTCCTTCTGCATTGTAACAGTTCTATGATTCTGAGATGTTTAACTGAGGTTTCCATCTGCCTGTTTGGTTAGATGTAAAAGATTCCATGATACATTAAGAACGGCAGGGAAGTTATCCCCATTGTCTGGTCAATATTTACCTCTCAAACAACATCACAAAAATAGATTATCTGATCATTACCACATTGCTGTTTGTGGAAGTTTGCTGAGCGCATATTAGTTGCCTTGTTTCCTACATCTCAACCGTGACTACACTTTAAAAAGTACCCCATTGACTGCAAAGCACTTTGGGATGTCTAGTGCTCATGAAAAGCGCTATATAAATGCAAGTCTTTCTTTATGCAACCTGACCTCAACACATCATCCGCTAAATTCCAGGGGTAGTACCTCATCCAAAAACAATTTGATCCTCATCAAATGTTTGCACGTGTGTAGTTTCAACAGGTACTTACGGCAAAAATGGCTGAATTCTGCCTCCCTAAATCTGAAGTCAGGCATAGTCCTCCTGATTGCTTGCTCAGAACACTGACTGGTGGTTGGGAGGGTGGGTGGGAGGGGAACACTGCAAAACCTCCTTATAAGAAAGCTCTTTTGATAGATTGTGGTTGGGGGACAGATTTGACTGCCTTCACCCCAACCCACCTCACCTCTCCAGCCATGACCTCCCCACAGAAAAGGATGAATAAAGAAAAATCAAGAATTCATCTTTAGGATAGCCATAGCTTAGTCTTGGTGAGCTTCAATAGATGTCACTGTCATCAGCTTGGGAGCAAGATACCAAGGGCGTTCAATGTAACATAGAGAAAAAACGGGAGGGGAAATACCACTCCTGAGTCATACAACACAGGACTTTTCAAAAGGGTGAGAATCATGTGCCTTTAGCATCATTCATACCTCATAGGAGGTACAATGGCGCAAGTAGAAATGGTCTAGCACACTGGTGAATCAATTAACTGGGGCTGTAAAGAGGGCTTTAAACTAGAGTGTTGGGAAGGGGGGTAGTTGGTTGGGGAGGGTTCAGGTAAGGGAAAATTTAGCAAGTTAAAGTAAAAGGACAAGACAATAGTACAGAGTATCGACATGGGTAAAAATAACCAGTGTGACAGAAATATTGAGCAGGTTGGGCCTATACTCTTTGGAATTTAGAAGAATGAGAGGTGATCTTATTGAAACTATAAGATTCTGAGGGAGCTCGACAGGGTAGATGTTGAGGGGATTTTTTCCCTCCTGGGGAATTTAAAACTAGGGTTCACAGTTTCAGAATAAGAGAACCCCCATTTTATATAGAGAGGGGCTGAAATTTCTTCTCTTAGAGGGTTATTAATCTCTAGAAATCTCTACCCCAGGATGCAGTGGAATTGGGGTCATTGAATGTATTCAAGGCTCAGTTAGATAGATTTTTATTCTATAAGGGAGTCGAGGGTTATGGGGAGAAGGTGGGAACAGGAGTTAAGGCTGCATTTAGATCAACCATGATCTAATTGAATGGCAAAGCAGACTCAAGGGGTGGACTGGTCTACTCCTGCTTCTTTTTCATATGTTCTTAAAGGCACAGTATGATCCAAAGTTGTTCTTGTACATGGCGTTAGAAGAAGCAGGCCTACCAGATTTTACTGAAATGATTCGGTAAAATGCTGTTGTTTAATCAGAAGACCAATGTTTTTTTTTCCAATCAAATTGAAATGTATATTGGACATTGTAGCCTCTGTTATTAAGTGGCCCATGTGGATAGGATGTCAACCATTGTCATGTACAGTGTCAAACTAGGTAACCAGTCATTCATGTTTGACACAAACCATGCACTGTCAGGGAAACCAGGTCAAAGTGCCACAGAGTAGAACGAAGGCTACATCTTGTCAATCAGGCGCCTTTAAACAGAAGAAGGAAAACAACTTAACCCTTTGAATACACCAACTTGCATTCTCATCAGTTACACCATAACAACCAACATCTGCTCAGCTTGACCTACTCAAACCAACCCCACTTCTTACATGGCACATGCACTCTTCAGTATTTCTGATGGCAAAATTAAAATTAAAATCAACTGCTCACTGTCAATCACTACACATAACACAAGGACACCCCATGGAACACTTTTGACTCAGAATTTGTGGGAATAAGAAACAGCAGTCAAAAATTGAGGAGAAATGGATGGGAAAAGGACAGGATCAACAATTAAGGAAGAAACAGAACAAAGCATTAAACAATAGCCTGGAGATAAAGAGCTGGGATATCAGGGAATGCAACATATGCACAACTAAAATCAGACAAAGAGCGTAGGCCCACTGGTGCAATTTGTCAGAAAAACAAGAAGACATCAAGTTGTGACAAGACACCAATCATACACTCTAATTCCATATGTGTTCCATCCCTGATGTAAGACAGGCTGTCAGGCAAGATTGGACCACAGTGTTTCCACAGGATGGGAGTTGGCCTTAACAGCTCTTTGGCACCTTCTAGTGAAAGGCCCTAGAGCAACAGCGAGGCCAAGAGCTGTCAGCAGGTCAGTACAGGTAAGCAATAATCTGCAAGATTACAGATCAACACAGTTACCCCCACAAACTGCTGCTTACATTGATACTCCAGAGCAGATTCACACATACACTAGCAAGTTAAACCCTTTCCATCTCAATAAATGAACCTTTTTTCACCCCAACTGTGAGGAAAAAAAGAACCCGCATTTATCTAACAGCTTTGATGACCTCAAAGTGCTTCACAAAGGATGAAGCAGAGTCATTGATGCAATATAGAAAATGCAGCAGTGAATTTGCACACAGCAATGTCCCACAAACAGTGTAATAATGACCAGATCTCTGTTTTAGTGATCTGGTGGAGGGATAAATATTGCCCAGGACACCAGAGAGAACTCCCTCAATTTTCTTCAATAGATCAATTTACAGCTAATACAGTAGGTCCTCACTTAAAGTTGTGGTTGCATTCCTGAAAATCATGACTTAAGTGAAACATTGATTCCCATAGCAATCAATGTTAAAACTGTAGTTAGGTTCTGGAGGACCTTTATTATCAGAAAAAATAACAAATGTTTAAACATTATACCCTCTAAGCTAAAATGCTTTATATTGCTAAATTCCTACATTGGTAAATTTAACAACTTTTAAAATAAGTTTAAAAATATGAAAGAAAAATGTAATTACCTATTTACAATGCCTCCTGCTCACCACAGATCCTGCTTCCTAAACCTCCCACTCCCTGATCCTCCAACTTGCTGCAGATCCTCCCCTTCCCCAACTCTCCAAGTTGTGGCCTCTCTCCTTTCCCCAATCTCAGAGATGTGACCTCTCTCTCCTCCCCAGCCTCAGAGTTGTGACCTCCTCCCCTCCCCGACACACCCTCTGGTTGAACCTCCCATGCCCCGACTCACCTTCTCACAGCTTCCTCTGCTGGACCTGTACCCAATTTGAAGACCCATGTCCGATCCTCTGACGTTGTGGAAGTGCGAATTCCGATGGCGCGTAAGTGCTGAACTGGGGCTGCTACAATCCACCCTGTTTCTACCTCTTACTTCCGGCAATATGCAGGGTGAAATATTCCCCTTAAATGGTCAAGGGAAAATCTAACCATCAACAGATGCCATTCATTGACCAGCAAAATATTTTGGCAATATCTCATCTAACTCAATGGTTCGAATAAGTAGATGCAGTATCGTATACTAGGTCAAAAAGATAAAAAAGTTTCTTGGTTCAATTCCCAGGCTGCTTAAGTTAACAGATATTGCAATAGCCCTCAGCATCCTTACAGAGAGAGGGAGTGCAAAAAAAATAACAGCTAAGATTCCTGCTAGTGGCACCTATTGAGAGAACTTTGTGTAAGGACATACTGTGATGTTCCTACAGCCAAATAGTCTGATGATACCCCATCTGGGTTCACACATGGAGGTGTCAGTGTGCTGACCTGCATCCGTGTAGTTATAACATCAGGGAAGAATGAGCAACCCACATTAACTTGCAGCCATTCCTAATTCTAGCAATACCAGATGAGTGTGGGGAAGGCATTACAGAGGTGTTGTAATTTAGCACATACAATGGCACTGACAAAAAAGAACAAACAAACACAAAACATTATCACGCAAAGTGTTTTAAATCAAAATGTGGCCATCAGTAAGGTTTGGAAAGGAAAACACAAATAAAGGAAAGTGACAAATACAGTAGCTGACTGGAGATGGGCAAGCTACTGATTCCTGCCTCTAAACCGTCCAAGTTAATGACATGTTTGGAGGGATCTGTCTCCTAGGAGTCAGAGAGATGAATAGGGCACATTCTGGGCTCATAAATCTCTTGGTTGAGGAGCAGACTGGAACATGGGCACCTGTTGCTCTGACCAGAAAAACAAATTAGTAGCACCATGGCTTTACATAAACCCATTGCTCCTGGCGCCTTCCTTATTTTTTTCTCTCTGCTTTGCAGCACTGGGTGTAGTGAAGGTACAAGCAGGAGAGCAGCGGGGAGATTAATGTTACTCAGGGGGGTGAGACACCATTGTTACCCTTGTCTGCTGGAGGGATCAGAGACTCTCTTTTATTTTTCTTTTGGACTCCAAAGTAAACTTAAATCTGCGACCTGCTGGCATCGGATGCTGCAAACTGGAGGTTTAAGATTTGGCTTTAACATTTACTTAGCAAATTGTTAGTCAAAAGATGATTGGATTTGTTTATTTCTGGGACGGAAGGGTGGGTGGGAATGGGTTAAGACATATCTATTTTTCTCTCTCCACGCCTGCCACAGTACCAAAACGGCTCTTATCAAAGTCACAAGTGACGCCCGATGTGATTGTGACAAAGGTAAATATTCCTTCCTTATCCTTCATGACCTGTCTGCAGTCTTTGACACAGCTGACCACACCATTATCCCCAACACCTCTCCACTGTCATCCAGCTGGGTGGGACTACACTGACTTTGTTTCATTCTTACATATCCAGTCCTAACCAGAGAAATATCTGCAATAACTTCTCTTACCACTACCACACCATTACCACTAATGACCTCCAAGGGTCTATCCTTGGCCCCCTCCTATTTCTCATCTGCATACTGCATACGTCAATGATTTAATCCAAAAACACATCAATTTCCACATGTACCCTGAGGATGCCCAGCTTTACAAAGGGTCATGAGGACTCGAAACGTCAACTCTTTTCTTCTCCGCCGATGCTGCCAGACCTGCTGAGTTTTTCCAGGTAATTCTGTTTTTGTTTTACTTCAACAGGACTCTCTTCAGCCCTCCAACTGTTCCTCACTTGTCAGAGTGCTTATCCTGTATCCAGCACTTGTTATGATCCTGGGCCAGACCCCAAGCTTTTGGTGTGATCTGGTTAGGGACCAATAACTTCTTGTTTAACATAGAGAAAGTTTGAGATTCAAGATGCTCACCAAGAGAATAAAGCCACAAGATTCCACAGGTTTTGAACAAACAAAAATAAACTTTACTATACAAGATCTACAAGATAAAGCAAATTACAATATCTATCTTATACTCTAACATTCAGGGTTAATATGATGTACAAACACACCACACTGCACAATAAATGGCAGATGCAACCAAGACAGATTCCATGCATTTCTCAACAGCCCATCAGCAAACACTGAGTGAATCAATCACATTGAAACTCTGTCTCTCTCACCAGGGATTGCAGTCTTTACCTTCAAATATCCCACCTTGGAACTCGCTCTAAAAGTCACTCCAATCTTGGACAGTGTTAATGACAGCCCACCTCACAAGGTTCCAATCTTGTCTCCCGAGATTCCATTCTCCCAGATTCCTGAGTCTGCGCTCCAGCACCAACTCAAAAGCACAACTTCAGCTCTTTGGCTGTGTCGAGCAGAACACTACGGGGCTCCCTTTTGGGACTTCTCCCTGTCCCCTGTCTGGGGTCTTCTTTTGGGACATCTCTCTGTCCTCTCTCCTTGTCCCTGCCTGGGATTTCCTTTGAGATTTTTCCCTGTCCCCTGCCCGGGACTGTTCTCACTTCTGATGCTCTGCTCCCGATTACGTGACCTGGGTTTTTAAGCTTTCTTTTTGTGCAGGTGCACGAAGAATCCTTGGCCTGAAGAATTACAAATATGTTAGATTGCACATACGCCACCCACTCCCAGCCCACGCATCCACGGAAACTCCCAAGACATGCTGGGTGATGTGTTTCCCAGCCTCCACTCTTGACGAGATAAGTTTGGATCCCCTAACAAACTGGATAAGTAGAAACTGCCTCCAACTAAATATTGGGAAGACTGAAGCCATTGTCTTCTGTACCTAACTCTAAGCCCATTCCCTTACCGCCAGCTGCATTCCTCTGCGTGGCACCTGTCTGAGGGTGAACCAGACTATTCACTAATTTGATGTTTTTTTGACGCCAAAATGAACCTTTGACTACATATCCACTCCAGCACCAAGAAGGCCGATTTCCACTTCTGTAACTTTGCTTGACACCATGCCTGTCTCAGCTCATCTGCTGATGAAAACCTCATCCATGCCTTTGCTACCTCCAAACTTCATTATTCCACCACACTCCTTGTTGGCCTCTCATTTTCAATATCTTTAAGCCTGGTAAAGAGAAGCGCTGAAAGAAAATGAAGGGAAAAAAACAATGGGCAGGATTTTCCAGTTGGCGTTCAGGGGTGGGCCCGACATGCCAATGTGTAAAATGATGCGCAATGACGTTGGGCGTACTTCCTGACATCATCGCATGCCATTGCGATATTTCATTCGGCAGGCGCGAGCCCGAGTCGGTTGCGCGCCCGCCGAAATATAAACGGCCTATTAAGGCCATTAAGAAATCAATTGAGTCACTTGAGAACACTGCCCATCAACCTTAAGATTGGTGGGCAGGCGAAAAGCCCAAGCGGCTTTTGCGTTTTTCAGGAAACCTTATCCATGAGCGGGATTAGGTTTTCTGAAGCTTTTATTAAATAAATAAATTATTTTTCATAAATATAAAAACATATCCCCACTCATGTGACACAGTCACATGAGGGGACATATTTAAATAAATTTTTAATCATCTCTTTCCTGGTTTTAATATACATTCAATCTCTGTGCTTCAAGGAGATCGCTGCGCTCTTTAGTGTGCATGTGCGAAATAGTGCTGGTCCCAAATCTCCCTCCTCCCCTGCCCGCACAGGTAGCGCTGAGCGCTACTGGAATGTGTATTACACTGGGCTGGCCTTAATTGCCCCGCCCACATAAAATGGCGGTGCGGAGCCGATCGTGGGCGGTGATCGGCTCTACACCCGCCCCGTACACTCCCACCCAGCCCGCCCACCATAGGAAAAATCCTGGCCAATCTTTTTAAATGTCTTGATGATTTTTCTCCAGGGCTGCACACAGCAGTGTCCTAGAGATTGATCTTCAATTCCTGAAGACTCCAGGCCAATCCTGGAGGGTTGGCAACCCTAAGTTAGGGGCAAGTGCAAAGTTAGGACCTGGAAATGGTCCCGTAATTATTCTTGAAGGTTATAAGATTGCACACGGCATGTGCTGCAATTCTTTCCCGTGCATGGCTAGCAGCCCTTCTTGCTACTGACTGGATATTAATAAAACCTTTATCAGCCTTATACAGTAGTGATTATAAAAATATTTTCTTATATATATGAAATGCTGACTAATTACTAATCCCAAGGTGAGTCATGGGTTTGGAACCTACTCTAGAGACTTGAGGTCATAAACAGAAAAGCTAAAAGGAGATTTGATCAAGGAGTTTAAAATCATGGATGGTTTAAATACAGTAAATATACAGAAATTGTTTTCATTGGCTGAAGGGCCAATAACCAGAGGGCACAAAATTAAGGTGATTGACAAAAGAACCAGAGGCAACTTGAGAAACATCTCTTTTACACGAGTGGTTGAGATTTGGAATATATTGCCTGATTGGGTGGTGGAAAAACATTCTTTACCAGCCTTCAAAGGGAAGTTGGGTAAAAACTTGAATGATATAAAACTGCAACAGTATATGGAAAGAGCGAGGCAATAGGACTAACTGGATTGCTCTTTGAAAGAGGCTTAATGGGTTAATCAGACTCCATTTGTACTGCATTTTGCTGTGATTAATATATATGCTAAAATACTGCTTCTATGGTTTGAAATAATGATATTTATCCTTATACAAAAATAAAGCCTCAGCACTGTTAACCCAGCATTGATTGAAAAATGTAAGGATGATCCACAGATGCAGATTAAAAACATTTAGAATAATCCACACACACGTGGAGTGTATGAGTCATCCAAAGGAAAATACTCAATAGCCAGAAGCAATTTTGGACAAAGCAACTGTATTTCTGTGTGACAGAGACGGAAGGTCCAACTGTGAATCGATCAAATCAAATTTCTGGCAGGATCCAAATGGTTGGTTAAAGTTTGATCGAGGTGAATGATTCGAGTGAAGAAATCCTACAACACAGAAGGTGAAATGTGGACAGGCAGAAGGATCTGAACGTGTGGCTGGATCAGCAGTGATCCTGCCCGACATGATTTGCATAATGGTTATACTTTGATTTATCCCACTGTAAACAGCAACTTGTGTATATCATGAGTCTTATAAGTCCAGAGGGTGTGATAAGTGCTAGAAGTAAAACTGAATACATTCCATTACACTTGCCTTTGAACTGCTAGATTGTAAATCGTGGAGATTTATTTAAAATCTGAAGTTTTGGGATAAAATTTCCCCATCATGGTGTTTCTTTTAAAACTCTGCATCTCTAATGCAGCATCTTGAGCATCGCTGATTTTAGTTGTTCCATTGTTGGTGGCCATGCCTTCAGCTGCCAAGGCTCTAAGCTCTGGAACTTCCTCCCTAAGCCTCTCCACCTTTCTACCTCTTTTCTCCTTTAAGACGTTCCTTAAAACCTACCTCTTTGACCAAGCTTTTGGTTATTTATCCTGGTACTTCTTTGGGTGGCTCAGGGTCAAATTTTGCCTTATATTTTTTTTATTAATTCATGGGGATGTGGACTTCGCAGGCTGGGCCAGCATTTATTGCCCATCCCTAATTGCTCTTGAGGAGGTGGTGGTGAGCTGCCTTCTTTAACCACTACAGCCCATGTGGTGTAGGTACATCCACAGTGCTGTTAGGAAGGGGTTTCCAGGATTTTAACCCTGTGAAGTGTGAAGTGCTTTGAGACATTTGGCTGCATTGAAAGTGCTATATAAATACAGGTTGCTGTAAAAGCTGCTGCAGTATCTTCTGTGAATCATCCTGGATGAAATGCACATCAGCATTTCAGTTGCACTGCACAACTGCTTTGTTTTCCCCTCCGGCCCACGGAATGCTTTAGAATTCACAGCACAGAAACAGATTGGGCCTATGTGTATGCTTTACACAAGCCTCCATTCCAATCCAACAGATAATCAGAAATTCCACCAGATTGTGTCCTGGGTGACAGTCAAAATAAACATGGACCAGGGAGAGTGAAAGCTTTTAGAATAGGAAAAAAAAGCAAGCAAAATCATCAGGGTTTTTAAAAATTAAATATGTCACTCTTGATTTGCAGAATTATGATGAAATCAAGATGGGAGAATGATCTCCCAAAAAATCCAGATTTTAAATAAATCTCTGCAATTTGAATTTTAGCACTTCAAAGACAGTTGCTGGGAGACTGTCCTTTAACAGCAAGGCCTTCATATCACTATCTGTTAAGAACAGACTTTCTGCCTCACATTGTTGTCTTCTATGCAAACAATGGATAACTAGTTTCTTTTCAGAAAATAACTGATAACCCTTGACTTTTGAAACCACTGAGGCTGCCGTCTTGCCCCTCTCCTATTCATCATCATGCAGCTAAAAGCTCAGCCAAGAGATTCCATGGTCAGTCTTGGATGAAATTAAGCAATTCCTTTGGGAAATGGCTGCACTGACCAGATGTCTTCAGCCAGGGTCTAGGGAGAGGCATTCAGCTGAGAGGGGCGGGCAAAGAGGCTGGGGGGGTGGGGTGGAGGTCGGTGGTGGTGGTTGTGGGGGTGGGTGGAGGGGGAAGCAGCTGCAATGCCTTTCTGGTTGTCATGGAGACCCACGGCATCCACCATTTCCCATCCACCCTGCAGCAGGGAAGAGGGGAGTAGTTGCCAGCTGTTGTCTCATTGCCACCAGGATAATAAAGAAGTGGGAGGCTTATGTTTTGCCTGCTCCCAGAGCCAAAAAAAAAGGGCCAAAAAAAATCTATCCACAACCCCCTGTGCCACAAGCTCCTAGTGTCGCCAGTACAACTGCTTGCTTTTGTTCGAATCATCGAAGCAAGTCTTATTCCAGTATTTCCACAATTTCAGATATAGTCTGCAGCAGCAGGAAACCCCGGGGATGAACCCACTCGACATTCTGCCTTACGCAGGTTTGTTTAATTTGAAATGTCCCTTCATTCTCGCTGTGGAGTCAAACTGTTTTATGAGCTTAATCCTCGACTTCCAGAGCTGTTTTTTGGGATTGCATTACCAGCTCTATTCTCATTCCACCATGTCAATAAAGGGTCCTAGGATTAATTAAACTCTCCTGCAAAGTCAACCTAATACACTGGAGTCCACCGGGATTTAACCCCTGCAGTAAAGTTAATCTCCTGCCTGTCAGGTCACTGTTAATGGGAGCAACCTTGTACAGCACATTGTCTTTAGAGGGCTGATGGCTGATTCCCTCCCCCACCCACACCCTCCTCCTCCTCCTCTTCATATCCTCCTCTTTGCTCCAAGTTCAAATGACTAATTATACCTTTATGAAGTTGATGATCAATTTATCAGAGACTTTAGGACACCTTTGAAGTCATAATACACTAAGATGGGGAGGCTGGGGGAGGGGAGGAGTAGATTTAAAATTTTAAGTTCACAGGGAAGGGGGAGGGGGTGTTAATTGGAAGTGGGGGAAAAGGCAGCTTTTTGGTTTTTCCTCCTCTGACAACAGTGGAGTCTTTTATTTAAAGGAATATAAATGGGCCTCTTGAAAAGTTGCGGCCTATCACACTGCTGTTCAGTGGCGCATCCCTCTGATAAACTACACCAGACAAGCCACTGAAGGCACAGTGCACTCTGCGTTATCCTCAGACTCACTCAGCCATGTATCATTAAAAAGTTTAAAATCCACATCCTATTGTGCCTTTGCTACACCCATTTTTCCTCCTTTTTAAGCCAGATAATTACTACCATATCCAGCCTGTCACCACACTGAGAAGTTTATAAGTATGATTGGCTTCCCCTCCCCCACCTCCCCACCCTTTGTCTCCTCCCTCCCTTTGAAACCTGTTTCAACTGGTTTACACCTTCAATAGGATATGAAACGTTATAATAGTTCAAACGTCTTTCGTTTCCTCCCCCTTCATTTTGTCATTAAAAGCACACCCCCAGCCATCTGAACTCCTCCAGCTTGTCTCCATGGGATGGCCTGACACTTTCAAAAGAAACAACCAGTTCTTCCTTCCAGCCAGACACAGCCTGTTAATGAAGCATACTGTAATTACAGTCTCCACTGAGAAAGCAAACACAGGGAGAGAGAGACTGAACCTAAGTTTAAATAGGACTACAATGCCAAATGAGTTTGGGGTAACTTCCCTCCCATGCTAACCCTTCCAATGCATTCCAGAAACATTGCTTGCACGGTTAACTTTTTTTTAATATGGTACAAGAATGACTGATCTCAAAATCTTGGGACCAAATAGAGCCAACTGATTCTCAGGTGCAAAACAAAAACAGAATTACCTGGAAAAACTCAGCAGGTCTGGCAGCATCGGCGGAGAAGAAAAGAGTTGACGTTTCGAGTCCTCATGACCCTTCAACAGAAGAGAGATTCTCAGGTGCGCCTTTCTAAAACTCTATCTTGGCGTATGGGCTTTGTTAGCAAGTCCAGCATTTGTTGATCATCTCCAGCGCCCTTGAGAAGGCGGAGTGTGCCTTCTTCTTGAGCCACTGCAGTTCATGTGATGAAGCTGCTCCTGATGTGTAGAGAGTTGCAGGATTTTAATCCTGCCACGATGAAGAAATGGCAATATGCATCACCAAGTTGTGGTGGTGTGTGATTTGGAGGGGAACATTGAGATGATAGTGTTTCCATTGTGTTCACCCTGGTTAGAAGGTTGTAGTGTTCCATCAGTTCAGGGAGTTATCATGGTCAGTTCACTTCCTTTGGAACTCCCCTGACTGCACACCCCCACCACCCCCTTTTCCCTGCCCAACGCCCCCCTTCTAAGTGTTGTGTTTTGGGCTGTTCAAGGTCGCTCTTCTGTTGGCTTGTTCTGTATGACAAATGCATCACAGCCTGCAGGTTGCACATGGCATTGGTTAATTCGAAAATAATCTCCTCCATCTTTTTATACCATTTCCTCCATTGGCAATCCCAGTCTCCAGCCCTGGGCCCTTGACTTCCTCCTCTCCCAACCTGCTCCCCCTTCTGTTCCATAAATCATGGACAATTTCTGGAGGAGAGCAGGTTACTTAACCATCACCCAGCACACAGTGTTTGATCAATCACACATAGTGCTTTCTGTTGTCATCACAGCAGCGGGTTTTAACACTTGACCTGACTATAGCCTAGGAATTACAGTCAACAAATTCATGATCAAATGTTTAATGCACGTGCGAGAAGTATTTTCCTCAACTCACATCTGTTGTTAACAATTTAAAATAAACTGAATGTGTTTGGGTTCAAATAGGAGCAAAGAAATGTTTCGAAAGCATTACAGCCTTGGTCCAAACATGGACAAAAGAGCTGAACTCAAGAGGTGAGGTGCGAGCGATTACCCTTGACATCAGGGCAGAATTTGATCGAGTGTGGCATCAAGGTGCCCTAGCAAAACTGAAGTCAATGGAAATCAGGGGAAAACTCTCCACTGGTCGGAGTCATACCTAGCACAAAGAAAGGTGGTTGTAATTGTTGGAGGTCAATCATCTCAGTCCCAGGACATTGGTGCAGGAGTTCTTCAGGGTAGTGTTCTCGGCCCAACCTACAGCTGCTTCATCAATGACCTTCCCTCCATCATAAGATCAAAAGTGGGGATGTTTGCTGATGATTGCACAATGTTCAGCACCTTTCAGATACTAAAGCAAGGCCTGGATAACATTTGTGTCTTACAAGTGTCAGGCAATGACCATCTCCAACAAGAGAGAATTCAAACATCTCCCCTTAACATTCAATAGCATTATCATCACTGAATCCCCCACTGTTAGCATCCTGAGAGTTACAATTGACCAGAAACTGAACTGGACCAGTCATATAAATACTGTGGCTACAAGAACAGGTCAAAGACTGAGAATTCTGTGGAGAGTAGCTCACTTCCTGACTCCCCAAAGCTTGTCCACCATCTACAAGGCACAAGTCAGGAGTGTAATGGAATATGCTCCATTTGCTTGGATGAGCTCAGCTCCAATAACACTCAAGAAGCTCAACACCATTCAGGACAAAGCAGCCTGCTTAATTGGCACCCCATCCATCACCTTAAACATTCATTCCCTCCATCACTGACACCTAATGGCAGCAATACATGCCATCTACAAGGTGGTTTTTTTTCTATGCTTTTCTGTTATACACCTCACCCACACTATATTGCTTTTAGTTTAGAGCACTCTCTGCTACCATATAATATGGTAAAACAGGCTTCCCGTATTACTCATATCATAAGATTCTCAGTCAAAACACTATTATTCATCCAGCATTCATTATAGCACTCTCTAACTTTCCAGCTATCCACCAGCTCTCCCACCCCACCAACTGTGTCCAAATTAGTAAGAGACACGCATCAAATGCAAGGCTGAACACTGGCCGGGCAGGTGCACTTTTTACAATGTTAAGGGACAGTCATTGAACAGAAACTTGAGTGATGGGAGTGGCAGTTAGATGCACTATTTAATATGCTAATGTACTGTCACCATTCGGCATCTGCTTCTAACAAGCCTAGAAATTTAAATGCGCAATAACACAGAGAATCGGCTGTATTCCTGAGGCAACCATCTCATGACGTTGTGCATTTTAATCAGAACCCTGTGGACAATCAGATCTACTTCCGTCCTTTGTTTTCCAAATGATGAGAGTAATTGGGCAGGAAACAGAAGGGCAGTGGTTACCTTTAGATTCGGCTGATGCAACTGAATACCGAGGTCACAAGGCACTTTGGGTTGGGTAGTTTGGTGCAGGTTGGGTCTTCAGCTTGGCATTAGTTCAACCTTTGATATTGCACTTCTGAATTGTACCCCATGTCTGAATTGTACCCCATGTCAATGTGACAGCGCCACAGAATCTTACAGCACAGAAGGCCACTGAGCCCATTGTACCTGTGCTGGTTGCTTGAAAGAGCTTTCCAATTAGTCCCACTCCCCTTTGCTTTCCCCATAACCCTGAAAATGTTCCCTTTTTAATTGGCGTTTGAGAGTTATTATTGAATCTGGTGCCACTGCTCTTTCAGGCTGCATTAATAAAAGGTTTCCTCAACTGCCCTCTAGTTTCTTTTGCTAGTTATCTTAAATCTGCATCCTCTTGTTATTGCCCACCTTCGAGTGGAAACAGTTTCTTCTTGAAAGCCCCCAGAGTTCATGCTGGGGCCTATCTCACATCGATCATGGTGACAGCCACAAAAGTAGGGTTTCCTCCTCAACATACAAAAGGGCTCATTCCACCTTCCACTCCCCCACGCCCACCCCCACTTAGGAGGGTTTGGGGATCAATGTGCGAAGTGAAATCTTCCCTTGGCAAAGCTATTTTGGAGATGAAAGAATGACTCTACTTCCAAACACAATTCATTCCTGAATACTTAACAGTTTAAAAAACAAAGTCTAAAGACACTCACAGCCATGATCTCTTCAGCAGCTGTGTTAGATAAAGCAGTGAGACAGAGAGAAAACTCTCACTTCTGAGGAATATTCAGGAAGTCAGTTCTTTTAGACTTTTAGACTTCTTTTTCTCCCAACAAAGTGATAATGAGCTGGCAACAGAACATTATCACTTTTACAGGATGAAGTGGCCACTCACACAACAATCAACTACTTCCTGTCTTGGCCCTTTCGCTTTAAGAAAAGCAAATTTCTTCCTTTCTCCTTTATCGCTGTGCTACTCTATAAAAGGATCTTCCGGGAGCTGAAATACGCGAATAAACCCTCTCACAAAATCCACACAAAACAGGGCCACATCACTGAAATACTTCAATGTGCCTCCCTTACAAAACTGCCACTGCAACCATGGCAACCACTAGGATGTTTCAGGATGGCACCTTCAGTCTGATAGGCCCTCTATTGCTCCATAATACAAATTTCTACCTATGTGGAGATATCAACAGTGGGAACATTGGCAATAGCACATTTGATCCCTGGATGAAGACTGTGGTACCAAGTCTCAGTATAACAATGAGACTGGATTATTGTGTAGCGAGTTTCAGTCTTCTGCCAGCCATGGTTCAATGACTGCACTCTCACCTCTGAGTTAGGGGGTTGTATGTTCATGTCCCACTCTAGAGATTGAGCACACAATCCAGTGCAATACTAAGGGCATGCTGCACTGTTGGAGGTGCCTTCTTTTGGATGAGATATTCAAACCAAGGCTCTCGTGCAGATATAAAAGAATTTCTGGCACTATTTTAAAGAAGAGCAGGGGAGTTCTCCATTGTGCCCAGCTGGCCAATATTTATCCTTCAATGTCGCAAACATACTATTTTGCAGCTGTTGGTGGAAGTTTGCCATGCCAAAATTGCCTGGCCACTTCAAAAGTAATTCATAGCTGTAAAACACACTGGGACATCTTGAGCTCTTGTAAAGTGTTATATAAATGTAAGACTTTCATCTCCAGATTCATGCATGAAGGACAGGCACTCAAGTTAGGTACCAGAAAGCCACTGATTTGATTTTTGAATCTACACACCTAAGCATTTGGGAGAAAACTTGGAATTGTATAAAGGTTACAATAATTGTAGAGGTAGATTTTGCAGATTGGGCCCTCCAGCACCAAATCTGATGCAGATTGCAGCAAAGTCAAATCCATGAAATTGGAAAAACTGTGATTTCCGAGCTGAGCTCTATGCCCAGATTCCTTGTGTGCACCCCCAACATTCAAAGCTCTCCACTGCATGTGTGAATTCCCTGAATTATTCTTATGAGCTCTTTAAAATACAGGTATGCTCTAATCTTTAATAAACACAGCACACGCAAAGGCTGAGGGGGTTGTAGAACAAAAAAACCCCCTGCTTGTGCTGCAAAATTCATTTTTGCTCAGTGGTGTCTAGTTTCCCCCAAACAAATTCATTTTTTTCTAAATAAATTTACCTGCTGGGAATAAGTAGCTTGAAAATGTTGAAAAGCAACATAGCTGTGAGTGCATGTCGCATTTGACTTTTGAGATTTAGCATTTAGAAATTCACTTTATCAGATTCCACATTCTTTTACTCAATTTGAAGCCAGAAAATGAGTTGCAATTTACTTTTTACTCTATAATAATGCACCAAGATTACACTAAACACACAAGACCTCTTGGGAAATTGCTCATCTGGTTACAGCCACTGTGCTGGTGACAGACCCCAGCCCCTGGGGCAGAGGGAACCTAGACAGACACAGATGGAGAATGGCTGGGAAGAGACACAGAGGTGGCACGTAACTCGAGATGTGACAGCTCCTTCACCTGCACTAGACAAAAGGCTGGGTTGGAGCGAATTACTTGTTGCAATTTTTTTTCAAAGATGTCCTGTAAATCTAGAGTCTGGTTTATGTCTCTACTATGTTTTGCTTTTCTTTCAGGTAGATGTTAAACTGAGGCCCTCATCTGTCCTCTCTGATGGACTTAAAAGATCCTGTGGCAATATTTTGAAGAAAAGCAGGATGTTCTGCCCATAACAAAAACAGAATTACCTGGAAAAACTCAGCAGGTCTGGCAGCATCGGCGGAGAAGAAAAGAGTTGACGTTTCGAGTCCTCATGACCCTTCGACAGAACTTGCGTTCGAGTCGAAGAAAGAGTTGAAATATAAGCTGGTTTAAGGTGTGTGTGTGGGGGCCGGAGAGATAGAGAGACAAAGAGGTGGAGGGGGGGGGGGTGGGGGTGTGTGGTTGTAGGGACAAACAAGCAGTGATAGAAGCAGATCATCAAAAGATGTCAACGACAATAGTACAATAGAACACATAGGTGTTAAAATTAAAGTTGGTGATATTATCTAAACGAATGTGCTAATTAAGAATGGATGGTAGGGCACTCAAGGTATAGCTCTAGTGGGTTTTTTTTTATATATAATGGAAATAGGTGGGAAAAGGAAAATCTTTATAATTTATTGGGAAAAAAAAGGGAAGGGGGAAACAGAAAGGGGGTGGGGATGGGGGAGGGAGCTTACAACTTAAAGTTGTTGAATTCAATATTCAGTCCAGAAGGCTGTAAAGTCCCTAGTCGGAAGATGAGGTGTTGTTCCTCCAGTTTGCGTTGGGCTTCACTGGAACAATGCAGCAAGCCAAGGACAGACATGTGGGCAAGAGAGCAGAGTGGAGTGTTGAAATGGCAAGCGACAGGGAGGTTTGGGTCATTCTTGCGGACAGACCGCAGGTGTTCTGCAAAGCGGTCGCCCAGTTTACGTTTGGTCTCTCCAATGTAGAGGAGACCACATTGGGAGCAATGGATGCAGTAGACTGGGGGAAATGCAAGTGAAATGCTGCTTCACTTGAAAGGAGTGTTTGGGTCCTTGGACGGTGAGGAGAGAGGAAGTGAAGGGGCAGGTGTTGCATTTTTTGCGTGGGCATGGGGTGGTGCCATAGGAGGGGGTTGAGGAGTAGGGGGTGATGGAGGAGTGGACCAGGGTGTCCCGGAGGGAGCGATCCCTACGGAATGCCGATAAGGGGGGTGAAGGGAAGATGTGTTTGGTGGTGGCATCATGCTGGAGTTGGCGGAAATGGCGAAGGATGATCCTTTGAATGCGGAGGCTGGTGGGGTGATAAGTGAGGACAAGGGGGACCCTATCATGTTTCTGGGAGGGAGGAGAAGGCGTGAGGGCGGATGCGCGGGAGATGGGCCGGACACGGTTGAGGGCCCTGTCAACGACCGTGGGTGGAAAACCATCCATGCCCTAACATCCATTCTTAATTAGCACATTCGTTTAGATAATATCACCAACTTTAATTTTAACACCTATGTGTTCTATTGTACTATTGTCGTTGACATCTTTTGATGATCTGCTTCTATCACTGCTTGTTTGTCCCTACAACCACACACCCCCACCCCCCCCTCCACCTCTTTGTCTCTCTATCTCTCCGCCCCCCACACACACACCTTAAACCAGCTTATATTTCAACTCTTTCTTGGACTCGAACGCAAGTTCTGTCGAAGGGTCATGAGGACTCAAAACGTCAACTCTTTTCTTCTCCGCCGATGCTGCCAGACCTGCTGAGTTTTTCCAGGTAATTCTGTTTTTGTTTTGGATTTCCAGCATCCGCAGTTTTTTTGTTTTTGTTCTGCCCATATCCTGGCCAATATTTATACCTCAACCGACATCATTAAAAGACATTATCAACTCCTTGTCTCACTGCTGTTTGTAGGAGTTTGTTGTGTGAAAGGTTGGCAGCATGTTTCCTCCATTACAAAAGTACTTCACTTCAAAAGTACTTCATCGGCTCTAAAATACTTCAGGGCATCCTGAGGACATGAAAGGCACTGTATAAAATCTTTTTTATTTCCAATGATCAGCCACTGACTCACTACCTCCTATTCAAAACTAATGGACAAAGCCACAATCTATCTGTGTCAATGCATGGGCCTCTGAACCTGAGTTCAAACACCCTTATTTCCGTGAGCTGGCAAAATAGCATCCGATCCACCAATCTGAAAATCTTCAATGAGACACAGCATGAAAATATGAGCCTGCATTGGGATAGTGGAGTGATAACAACAATTTCCTTATGCACTAATCACTGACTCCTCACTAATGTGTAGACTTGCCTATGTACAGCTTAGAGATGCTTCTACCCCATCTGGTGACAATTTTTCTGGCTTACTGTTGAAAATTGCAATAAAATGGTGAAAATATTCAGATTATGCAAAAAAAGAAATAACACCTCAAATATATATTGTGTTGTGTGTCACAAAATAAAGGCTTTGACGGTATTTTCAAATCACTGCTTAACAATGAACATTTTCTGCTTGGAGCCCGCAGTGTATTGCTGCCATCTTCGAGTGTCTCACTACCACCTGTGCAAAGAAATATGGAAGAAATTACGTATCACTTTATTTTGCTCAATTATAAACGAGCCAGCTTATAATTAGCTGTCCTTTAAGGTAACTGATTCTGCCATATTGTTGGGGGTTGATGCTGCGGTGATAGTGAAAAAAAATCAGGATCAAGTCTTTCCAGTACTGATTTTTTATCACAACACTTGCAGCAATGAGACGAGGAGCTGTTAATGCCTTTTACTGACATTGGTTGAGGATATGGGAAGAACACCCCTGCTGCTCTTCAAAATAGTGCCACAGGATCTTTTAGGCACCTCACCCAAGTGCTTGTTGTTCGTGTATGTGTCCAGCTGCAGAGGAGAAGCAATGGGGAGTGCTGCAAGATATTTTACCATTGAGGCCATTGCAGCCAAGCAGGTCCTGTTCCTCACTTGACACCCATGCACGTGCACACTTCCTAGGAGTTAACAGATAGCAGCCTTGGCTGATTTCTCAACTCCTCAACCAGGCATGCTTAGGCCACATTAGCACCCTTAATAGTACATACAAGTTAAGGACAGATAACTCAGTGCAGAGAATGAACTGAACCTGAAGTGACCTTCTGGCCTGTACGATTTAATGTTGAAAGCTTGACGTCTTCACCTTATATCAACAGCAAAAGAAACCGATGGTCCCAACCTTATCATTTCCCATCTGCTTCTGGTCACAATAAGAAGTTCCAATCTCCATATGCCTGCACAAAGAGCCTCTCTTTTAACTGACAAAGACCTTGGATCCCAATAACTTTACAAAGCATTACTTTTATGTCACCTGCTCTTCCTCTCTTGACATTTCTGACTTCCCCTGGAGTCCATTTCCTCAGGACTGATAACCTTCCATAGCCTTTATATGTGAGCATTGGCAAGATACATGACTGATAAAGGTTGTCATAAACCAGTGTAATCTTATCCTCACCCAATGCCCACATGCACGCCATTGCCAGCAGGAGTTGTTAATGACCATCAACAAGTAGGAACGTTCACCCTTTCTCTCACTAGCCTTGGATTTTAAATCTATTTGCAGCACTCTGGTTGCCATTTCAAGTTTAAGTCATTTCACTCAACACAGACCAGGATCTTCAGTTCTGTAAGGCCTAATGATTGAAGTCTTTACCCATGAGGGAGCTTAAGATTTGATTTTTTTACCACTTATCCTTCAGTTCATTTATCCACAGAGAAACCTAATTCATCAAGGATTGTGAAAATCGCAATCATTTAAACTCCTGCATTCTCCTCAAGTTATCTGACTCTGCTAATTTAGAATGGGTCAAAAACAACTTCCTGAAGACACTTCACATAGAGATGACATAGGTGAATCGAAATGGAGAAGGGGCAGACTGAACCCTTCTAACGCAAATGCAAAACACTATGTGAGCTTCAATTCTGAAATAACCACACAAAATACTTGCAGCATTTTTATTTCTGAACCCTTCCAAGTTCCCTTCATAGCACAGACACATGTTCCATCCCAACTTTACATTGGAATACAGGCTGCAGATATCACCTGGTGCAGCAGGCAAAGGATATTCCTCTGCAAAGGAGTTCTGCTGAAGGGTCATGAGGACTCGAAACATCAACTCTTTTCTTCTCCGCCGATGCTACCAGACCTGCTGAGTTTTTCCAGGTAATTCTGTTTTTGTTTTGGATTTCCAGCATCCGCAGTTTTTTGTTTTTATGTTCCTCTGTGATTGGTTTTAAAGCCTGCTGTCAAGGTCAAATTTCTGGAATTTGACTTTGCATTTAATTCATCCTGGAATGATTGATACTGATCCCAGGATCAGAATGTGGAAAATCTTCCAATTCAAGCATCTTGATGAGTATGTGATTCTCCTCAACAAAAACAAAAACAGAATTACCTGGAAAAACTCAGCAGGTCTGACAGCATCGGCGGAGAAGAAAAGAGTTGACGTTCTCCGCCGATGCTGCCAGACCTGCTGAATTTTTCCAGGTAATTCTGTTTTTGTTTTTGTTTTGGATTTCCAGCATCCGCAGTTTTTTTGTTTTTATCTATGTGATTCTCCTCTCCAATTATACCTTCCCTTATAAATCTTGTTTCCTATCATTGGAAAGGTCAGGTCAGGGAGATCTGATTACTTTACAGTGAAGCCCCACTCAACCAAGCCTTACACAAAGAAAACTCTTAAATAAGTAAATAGTATACATATCTCTATCCTATATAAAATACAAAACAGGGATTCTATCAGTGACCAGTCTCCTAACCTCTATAATACAAGAGCGTCAGCAGATAAAATTTGACTCTGAACCACATAAGCAGATATTAGGACAGAGGACCAAAAATGGTCAAAGAGATAATTTTTAAGGAGCATCATCAAGGCAGAGAGAGAGAGAGAGAGATAGAGAGGCCTATAGATTTACGGTGAGAATTCCAGGGTTTAGAGTCTAGGCAGCTGAAGACAGCAACCATTCAGGGCTGAGAAAGAGGTTAGAATGGAAGGAACACAGAGGTCTTGAAGGATTGTAGGCCTGTGGGAGGTTAACATAGATAAGCGATGGCGAATGCCATGGAGGGATTTGAAGAAAAGAATGGGAACTTTAAAGTTGAGGCATTGCTGGGTCAGAAGCCAATGTAGGTCAACCGGCAGGATGGGTGAACAGGAATTGGTGTGAGTTATCACAAGGGCAGCAGAGTTTTGATTGAGTTCGAGTGCATGGAAGATGAGAGGCTAGCCAAGAAATATGTACATATATACTTATATAATCTGATGTGACCATATTTCTCTTAGTGTTTTAAAGCTTTTATTGAATTGAAATCTGGATGAGGCCAATTGTAACTTTATGAAAATAATTTGATTAATTTAAAGCAATGAGGAGGTACATGAATAATATATGCACTTCACCACCCCTCAATCAAGGGCTCCCTCAGTTACCTTTGTGTAGAAATTTTACAGTAAAAATTTTGAAGATTTTTGTTGAAGCTCCCCAGAATTCTCACAGGAAATGCTCCTCAATATGTGATCCCACTCTCCCACTGCATTACTTCAGGGTACACAATGAGATCTCCTAAGCCCTCTTACAGCTATCTCTGCACCTGCAATGCATATATCTAGTCACTCTTATCTGAGCAGACTGTGGAGTGCCAAAGGCTTACATAAGACACGGTCTGTTAGGATGTTGTTGCAGTCACTGCTGCAATGTTCCCATTTCATTCATGGCCAAACAGTTTTGAAAGACAATTCACTGCAGCAAATCTTTGCTTTCATTCTTCACAGAAGTGAAATTATTAAGGGCCACAGACTGTGAATGGAAAAGTGTTAAACTCAAGGACAAGTACAGTATCAGCATCTTGCCTGATTAAAATCCCAGATGTTTGCAGATTGGGAATAGAAATGGTGCCACCTAGAGTATTTGCAGTTCAAAGAAAAATAATGTCTTTATTATTTTTCCCCTTAGGTTCATAAGAGGAGAGTTTCTATTCTTAAGCCCCTGCCTTTTATTAGCTTGAACCTGTGCTTCTTATCTTATCCTCACAATTTAGCTTGAGGTATATTTCTGAGACTACCCTTTCCACACTGTTTACTACCTTAACTGCTTCTAGAAGTTTATTTCTCAGTAGCCTCCTTTCAAGGCACGAGTTACTCCAGTCCTTCCTCATAATTTATCCTACAGACTCTAGGGATCAGCTTTGTGGCTCCTCTCTGAACTGCCTCCAAGTCTAAATGTTCTCCCAGTGTCCTGGCCAACATCCCTCCCTCAGCCAACACAAACCAACTGCTCATTCATTTATTTGCTGTGCGGAAATTGGCTGCTGCAGTTGCCTACATAACATAAGTGACCGCACTTGAAAAATAACCCCCTTGGGAGTGTGAAGCGTGCTGAGATGTCCTGAGGATCGGACACTATTTAAAAGTGCACATATTCTTTCACCCCCAAGGTTATTTTCATTTGTTCATAGTCTGTTTTGCCTCCCCCTTTCTTGTGTCAAAATACGTTGATGGCTAGTCATAGAGAGCATGTTTTTTATGTGTTCCCAAGTGAACATGTGGAAAAGCTAATCATTCAGAATATTAACTATATTGCTCTCATTTCAGTTCCAGCCAATTTTTCTCTTTTATCATCCTCACCTCTTGCTGTTGCAGTACTGGAGGAGCTTCTTATGCTACACAGTTCTCAATGCCTCTCCAGCCACCATACAAAATTCATTTTGCTGAACGATTCCTATTCACCCCAATGAACCCTGCAGGATTTGTAAAAGCTAATTTTACTTCTGAGTAATTTTTCACTCGGTTAACTATGGCTAGTCAAAAAAAGCACAGAAGTAGAACTCTTGCCCAGTCTCAATTCGTCTCAGATTTGCACTAAGTGCAGTAGCGGGCAGGAAAAAGGACATTTCACCTGCCGGTCACAATGGTGGCTTTTCACACTGTATGAACCCAATCCTGCCTCATTAATTATGCATTCCCAGGAAACACGCCATTTCGATGGTGGGTGGGTTCTCATATGCCCGCGACGCCATCGCTTCGCCCCTTCATCATGCCGGGCGTCATATTTAAAGTGCAGCCGCACGCACACCTCTCAGTGTTTCCAGCCCATGACTTCTGCATTGAAGACATGGCCCCAAAAGGCAAAAAGACTGCAGCCCTCAGGTTTAATGACATGTCCCTCGAGTGCCTTTTGGACACCGTGGAGGCCCGATATGATGTCCTCTACCCCACTCTGACTACAGGATGGGCAGCAACATCACTAATCCGGCTTGGGAGGCAGTGAAAGTGGTGGGCAGTGCCAGTGCCCTGAAAAAAGGACACCCAGTGCTGCTACAGGATGAATGGTCTCATCTGTTCTGCCAGGGTAAGTCACTCTTCTCATCACTCTCACACACTCACAAACCCATCACACATCCACAGGGATCTCACACATCAAGGGACAACACCACTAACTCTCACACACACCCTCACATCTCCATCAGGCTCATATCCTCTCAAGCTCACGTCCTTATCCTGTCCATGGCTCCACTCACCACACAAACATTCCACGCAATGCCATGTGTCCTGCTCACACTCTCTCCAACTGTTTCCATGCAGGAGAAGCTGGCTCACAGCAGCAGGGAAAGGTCCCAGACCAGTGGCGGAGTGGCCCACATTAAGCCCCTCACTCACTTTGAGGAGTGTGCTAGCGTGTTGACTGGTGAGGATGTGGACTGTGCCTGCAGTGACAGTGAGGTCGGTGGCAAACATCCTTGTGAGGGTTCTGCACCACATCCCTCTCTCAACACAACTGTGAGTGCTCTCTCTCCCACTTTTGACTCTACTGCCCTGCACTAATTATCTCTAATTTGGTTCACGGGGAGCTCTGCCAAGCGACTGACACCCTCCGCCAGCCAGTCCCTCAGCTCCATCCATGTCCTCACCTCCAGCCAAGAGGACACCTCCTCCATTGACAAGCTGGAAGTAAGCAACCTGGAAGACCCATCACAGCGCTTACCCACACCCTGCACCAGCACAGAGACACACATCTTGGTGGGATCTAGATCTAGAGCAGGCTCAGGTTCACACTCTGGTGGTCACCACACTGACATGTGTCTGCAGCAGGAGGAGGCAGGTTCGGCTGAGCTCCCCAGCGCTCGGTAGATTCTGGGGTAGAGGCGTCTGTGAGATCCGAGTCAGATGTTGAGCCTCTGCATTTGGCCTTCCAACTCATCATGGAGAGTCGGCAGAAGGCGTGGGAACATCATGCAGAGCTGTTGGAAGTCCTCAACAGAGGAGTGTGTCTGCCTGCTCTCTGATGAAGTGGTGTCCATAAGTGCACATAAGGAGGTCTCCATGGGGTGGATGGTGGATGTCATGGAAACCCTGGTCCAGCAGAACGTGGAGATGCATGACCTGCATTGCATCATAGCCATGGATGACTTCCTGCAATGGAAACAAGAGAGGGGAACGGGGCACCTCAACGTCCCTCCAGGTGCTACTTCCCCTCAAAGTGTCAGGTCAGGGCCCTCGAGCACCCAAAGGGAGAAGGAGCAGCCACTGGACACCCCTAGTTCATCCACTCAAGAGTCTCGGAGGCTGTCCTCTCCCTCTGAGTCCCCTTTGTCTGTGAGCCCCTCAACCTCACCCTCTGTCACCGCAGAGGTAGCAACTGGCCCACAGGAGGACAGCTAAAGCAAGTGGGGGCCCCCAAGGCCTTGGCTCTTCCGAGGACCCATGCTGAAGTCATCAGAGGCAACAGGGCAACGATTGCGCAGACTGTCTGCACCCCTGCTGCGGATGTCAGGGCAGCACCTGGAAGTCTAAGGCATTCAAATGTTAAGAGATTCTGATTATAGTTGGTCACTTTATAATCTGAAAATATATTTACATTCACTGAATAATGTGTAATGGTGACTTTCAACTTCATTGACAGGCTTGGAGAGTCCTCCCACACCCCAGCTTGCCATTCAGCTGCATACAGCCATCCCATGAATGGTTCTGAAGTGTGTGTGTGTGGCAGGGCCACGCACTCAGATCCTTCCCTTCATCACACTCACCTCAATGTCCTAAGCATTTTGAATGCTACCTGTTGGAGTTCGCTTTGAGTTGTCCATCTGAGCTGACCTGCCCTTAGACCTACCTCCCCAGTTGCCGTCATTTCCCCTGATACCCCCACCTCCCCGGTACTCCCTCCCAACTAACCTCACCGCCCCAAAACCTTCGCCCCGTTCCCAGCTTCACCCGTCCTGACACCTTCGTTCCCCCTTCCCAACTTCACCCCCAGGCACCTTCATTCCCCCTCCCAACCTGAGCTCCCTAACACTTTTGTTTCCCCCCCTACCAACCTCACCCCCTGTCATCTTTGTCCTCCCACCCCCAACCTTAACACTCCTGACACTTTTGTTCCCCCATCACAACCTCACCCCCTAATACCTTTGTTCCCCCCCAACCTCACCGCCCCGACAGCTTTTTATCCCCCTCCCAACCTCTCCCCCACCCCAACACAACTTCCTCTGCCAGTCGATCCTAGATATTCCTCTCCCACCCCCGGTACATCTTCCTCTCCCAAACACAGCTGGACCTTCCTCTCCACCCCCTCAACCATCATCCATTGTGAGTAGACCCTCAATGGTGACTTTCCAACTTCCATGAGCTGCTTCGCAGCAGGGCCATGTCTATGAGAATCCACCCCACATGCCATGGACATTCCTCCAGGGTTCCAATGCTGTTGGATTCCAGCACCTACTGCTCCTCAGATATCCGCGATGTGAGCAAGTCCCTGATGGTAAGTCCCAACTTCTGCACATCTCACCTGTCAAGACATGTTCTGCACCGATGTGTATTCCCGCTGACGTGGGTGGATGATCCAGCATGGAGGGATGATTCCAGCAGGATGTGCTTATCATGATATGTAGATGTATTGATTGTAAACTGGTTTCACGACATCCAAAAACCGATTTTTGGCCTTCTTGCCATATTGTCTGCTCACGCCGCCGAACATGCCTGATGCTAGGGGGCACGGAAAATTCAGCCCACAGTTAAATGTTGGACTAGCAGCTCTGTCCATGTGTGACAGGCTGAACATACCAACACCTATATAGACAGTACATTCCTATGGTGCAGCCCAGTTTCTATCCAGTTTATCAGTGCTCCACTGTTCCCAACCATTCCAGCCCACTTTATTTTATTTGAGTGACAAGTAATTGCCATATTCTACATTTATTTTGCCTTATATTTGTCATAAATCCAATTTTTAGTCACTGCTAAATCCAATAAGGAATTCAGGGGAAATTTCTTTACCCAGAGAATGCTTAAAAAGTGACTCACTACTACATGGGGTAGTTGAAGCAATTGGCATGGATGTTTTGAAGTGAGAGCTAGATAAGCAAATGATGAGAAAGGAGCAGAAGATGAAGCTGACAGTGTTAAATGAAGTAGACTGAGAGGAGGCTCATGCAGAGCATAGCTACCAGCATGGGGAGATGGTGGTGTAGTGGTAATGTCACTGGCCTAGTAATCCAAAGTCCCCAGGCTAATTCTTTGGGGAATTTGGGGTTCAAATCCTATCATGACAGGTAGTGGAATTCCAATTCAATTAATATAAAGCTACTCTCAGTAATGATAACAATTGTTGTAAAAACCCATCTGGTTCACTAATGTCCTTCAGTTGCTCTTACTTGGTCTGGCCTATATGTGACTCGAGACCCAGACAATGTGGTTGACTCTTAACTGCCCTCTGAAATGGACTAGCAAGCCACTCAGTTCAAGGACAATTAAGGATGAGCAACAAAATAAACCAGTGGGGTCAAATGGCCTATTTCTGCCCTTGTTACTCTGTTATCATTGTATCACATGACTACCAGGATGGTAGAAGATGAACTTTGATCTTTTTCCTATCTCACGAATCCTATGTTCCTGAGTTTGTACAGTCTTGGTCATAGGGGTGCATGTGTTCTGCAGGTTGCTTCAAATCTGAAGCACAGCAAATCAATACAGCTGTGTTTCAAAAGTTTTCAGCGAAGGGAGGATTCTGTAGGAGGTCACCGAAGTCATTATAATTAAACATAAAGTCGGAGTTTTATCATTGCGCAAACCTTTCATCATGATAGCACTGAGCACCCTCGGCTCCATCACATTCACAACTATTAAAGTCTATCGTTTTGTTTTTGGAAAGCTATGTCTGAAAAATTTAAAGCCATAACTTATTTTTATTTATTAACAATTTTTAAAATTAAGATTCAGAGTCCTTAGCAAAACTTCCCCTAATGTGACACACTTCATTCTCCTGGAAAGACAGAAAGCTGACTAACCACTCTGACCTCAGCCAATGCTGCTCTCGACAGATGTGTCCTACCCCTGGAGGAGACTCTCCCTCCATTTGTCAACTGGCCCTCGCTCCCTCTGATATCGAGAATTCAATCAGGAATTTGCTGCGTTGGTAGAAACCGAATTCTTTCTGTCCTGCCTTACAGCATTTTAAATGCTGCCAAATGTACCCTTTAATTATAATTAAATCACGAGCTACTGGCCAACTGCTCATGCATTGGATGATTCCAAGTATTCAGAGGAAGAATTACACGGTAATTTTAACTGCGATAAAAAAAAACAGCCAGCAAGTATCAAGAGTTTTTGACTCCTTTCTGCTCTGGGCATTTTCTCTGTGCCTCCAGAAGCTTCCACAAGGTTCTCTCCTTCAGCCACCGAGCTCTTCAGCGCTTTAACCTTCAGCCTTCACTGCTTCAATCCCCTGTCCCTTCTCCCCTACCCTCCATCTAGCTCTTCTCTCCCTCTGCTCCTTCCAATACTTTCTTGGTTCATTGATTCTTTGCAGTCTGTTCAACTCTTCCTTCATTTCACCAACTAGTTCCTAATTCACAACAAAAGGCGTGTGTTGTTCATTCCAATGCCAAATTACTTCTGACTAAAACAGTTTCTTTCTCCCCCGCTCCCACTACACGAGGCAAATTTGAGGGCTCCAAAAATATATTGCAAAGAGTGAATAATTTTAAAATGATGTTCCTGCAGTACCTAGGAGCTTGGGAATAGGAGGAGGCCATTCAGGCCCTCAGGCCTCTTGCCTCAGTCAATTAGATAATGGCTGGTCCACACCTCAAACTCATTTTCGCACCAGCTCAATACTCTTGCCTAACAGAAATCTGCCATTCTCAATTTTGAAAGTTACAATTGTCCCAGCTTATTTGGAGAGCCGGTGCAGATGCAATGGGCCAAATGGTCTCCTGTGCTGTCACCATTCTGGCAATTCTGTGATCCACTGCTCTTTGTGGGAGACAGTTCCAAATTTCCACCACCCTAACACAGCAACCAAGCTGGTTTAAGTAACGCTTGTATTTATTAAGCAGCCTTCACACCAAAATATCCCTAACCACTTAATACAGGGGTTACTTTGCTGTAATAATTACCTATTAGCAGCATTCTTGAGACATAACCTAGTCTGTAAAAATGCATATAAAACATCCTGGGCCCCCAGTAAGGCACATGTTAATAATTGCTGCTATTTTTGAGTTCCCAAATGATTCTAAAAAGTAATAGGAACATCAGGTATGGAATGAAGAATGCTGTGAAATCAGCAGTAATACCATAAGTGACCTGATGGTGGTGATGTCAGACTGGTGGCAAACAGCAACTCAGCATCGCCATCAGGAATCACTCAACGGTATTACAACTAGCTTGGTTCGACTTGTACAATTGTTTAAAATTCACGTTCAGCTTTAATAAAACCCAGAAGTATTTTTTACAAGGCAGTGGTCGAGTACTGCATCCATTTTTGGTCCCCTCACATGGTGGAGGATAATGAGGCCCTGGATCGATGCCGAGAGTTTAAGAGCCCTTATTTAATAGGATAGGCTTAGAGAGCTAAGATTTATTTTAACATTGGAAAAGGGTAGACTTCGAGGGGAAATTACTGAGCTATTTCAAATAACGAATGACATAGCCACTGGATAGATAGATTGAGCTAGCTTGGCAGGCAGGATTAGGGGATACCAATATTAGGATACAATCATGGAGTCAGGAGGTCACGATGCATTTCATTTTACAGAGCCTCATCAATCTCAGGAATGAGTTGGCAGATTCTGTGCTGAATCTGCATTTGCTGCAAGTGCCTCCTCCTGCTCCTAATTCGTATGTTCATATGCTCAGAAGGCAGCTGGACAAGTTCCTGCAAGTGGAAGGGGTTTTGACTGGCCTCAGAACAGGTCTCTAGAGAATGCCATTTGTCACTTGTCAATCAGAGTATGAACTCTTGTCTCTCACCTCCCAACCAATATCCAACCCATGCTGCAAGGTTATCTCCAATTCTATACACTGTCACTCTTGTTAACAATCTCATGTGCAAAACCTTATCAAATATCTTTTCATACCTTCCATACAGTCATTGTCTGTATATACTCTCCTATACAACAACCTCAATAAATTCAACTATATTAGTCTGACATGACTTACCCATCATAAATCCGTGTTAACTCACTTTGATCAATCTATACTTGTCGAAGTGCTCAGTCACTCCATCTCTGATGACAGATTCCAGGAACTTCCCCACAGCTGAGTAAACTGAGAGCTCTGTGGTTACCTGGTTTATCTGTTCCTCCTTTCTTAAATAACAGAGTGAAGGTTGTCATATTTTAATCCAAAGTCTCAATTCTTGAGTCTAAAGAAGCTTGGAAAATTTTGACTTTCACCTGTAATTTCCTTACCTGCTTCCTTTAAAGTTGAGTAGGGACCATCAATTAACTTTGATATCCCTTGCAAGATTTTTTATATCTCCTTTTTCACCTCATTACTTTCTTTATATCTGTTCTGTTTTAATTATTCTCCCTGTCTGCTGGATTTCCACTTTTCCTTGCATTGTGCAAGCTTTTTCTTCCAGCTCGATGTTGTTTCTTACTTAATTTGTTGACCGTAGTTGCTTCGCAGAATCACAGAATTGTTACAGGGCAGAAGGAGGCCATTTAGCCCATTGCACCTGGACTGGCTCTCTTGAGCAATTTACTTAGTGCCATTCTCCTGCCTTCTCCTCATAACCCTGCACATTCTTCCTTTTCAGATAACGGTCCAATTCCTTTTTGAATGCTTCAGTTGAAGCTGCCTCCACCACACTTTCAGGCAGTTGCTTCCACCCTGCCTGCAAATTGTGGAATAGTTCTTTGATGGTGGCTTTCATTGCCGCATAGTGCAGAGTGATGAATGAAGAGGTTGCTTGCTCTTTTATTGTCCAAGTTTGGATTCCTGGTGTCACATCAGCTGGTTGAGTTGTGTGATGTCAGGATAGTATCAATTGAAGATCTTCCAGCACACACAGGGGACAAACCTGTCTGCACCTTTTTATCCAGCAATGCCATGTGAACCACATAGAAAATGATCAGGGACAGTAGGTTCTGTAGTGCCACTAAAGGCAGCAACACTTTATGAGAGAAGTATTCATTCGCCTTTAGGGGAATTTACTGGTTTTGTACCATACCAAATACTTCTTTGAGTACTTTCCACTGTTTGTACAATAACAGTTCAGCCCAGTTTACTGTAGCAAATTTATCATTCATCACTTTGAAATTTGCCATACTTAAAGCTTAAAAAAACCTTAGTCTGTGACTCCCTTCTCCATCTCAATCACATTATGGTCACTATTTGCAAGATTATTAACCAATTCTGGTGAATTACTCATCACTAAATCCAATATTACTTTATCTCTAGTCGGTAGTAAAACATGTAATTATAGAAAACTATCTTCCAGAAATTCTTTACTACTTGAGCTGTTCTACTTCGTCCATGTAGATGTGGAAATTTAAATCTCCTATCAGAACCACGTTGTTTCTGCTATGTGCTGCCCCCTTGAGTTATTTTTATACCCCTCCTCCCCCAAACAACTGCATCACCACTATCAGGTCTGTAAAAAATGCTCACTGAAATAATTCATCCGTTGCTGTTCCTTCGTTCCTTTGTGTTTACACTGTCTATTCACTCCTACTGAAATCCTTTATTTTACTACAGCTGTAATTCCATCTTTTATCAATATTGTTACTCCTTCTTTTCCAAGCTCCCTGTCTTAAGGATTTCTGAAGATCCTATATAATGGAATCTTAATGGTTTGTATCCAGGTTCCTGTACTGACTAGTCTGGCAATCACATGTGTGTGTGTGTGTGTGTGTGTGTGTGTCTATGTGTATGTGTATGAGTGCATATGTGTCTGAGGGTGTGTGTGTGTGTGTGTGTCTGAGTGTGAGTGTGTGTGTGTCTATGTGTATGTGTATGAGTGCTTTTGTGTGTGAGGGTGTGTGTGTGTGTGTATGTGTGTGTGTGTGTGTCTATATGTATGTGTATGAGCGCATGTGTGTGTGAGGGTGTCCAAGCTTCATAATCAGTCCCCCGAAAATGTAGGTAATGAAGATGCTGTCCACAGAAATTTATTTTTATTTGAATTTGCCACAGAAACCTCATTCCGCCCTTGGATGAGGTTTCCTGAAAAAGGCCGATTTGCCTGCCTGCCAACCGAAAAATCTCTTTCAACTGCACTATTAATGGGCTTAATTCTGCCCTATGTGTGGGTGAGAGTGTGTGTGTGTGTGTGTTTGTGTGAGTGAGAGTATGGACGTCTGTGAATGCGTATGTGTTTGTGTGAGTGCGTATGTGTTTGTGTGAATGTTTGTGTGAGTTTGTGTGTGTGTGTTTGTGTGAGTGTGTGTGTTTGTGTGTGTGTCTGTGAGTGAGTATGTGTGTACATTTGTGTGAGTGTGTGTGTTTGTGTGTGTGTGTGTTTGTGTGTGTGTGTGTTTATTTGTGTGAGTGTGTTTGTGTGCATGTGAGTGGGTATGTGTGTGTACGTTTTTGACAGTGTGTGTGTATTTGTGTGTTTGTGTGAATGTGCTTGTATGAGTGCATTTGTGTGTGTTTGTGTGTGTGTGTTTATGTGTGTGAATGTGTGTGTACTTTTGTGAGTGTGTGTGTGTTTGTGTGAATGAGTGTGTGTGTATGTTTGTGTGAGTGTGTTTGTGTGTATGTTTGAGTGAGTATGTGTGTGTGTACGTTTGTGCGAGTGTGTGTGTGTGTTTGTGTGTGAGTATGTGTATGTGTTTGTGTGTGAGTGAGTATGTGTGTGTGTGAGTGAGTGCGAGTGTGTGTGTGTGTGCGCGAGTGTGTGTGCGTGCGAGTGTGTGTGCGTGCGAGTGTGTGTGTGCGCGTGAGTGTGTGCGTGTGGATCAGTTACAGTTCATAGTCAAAAAATAATGTAATAAATTAAATCTAATTTGGGAAAGGAAAAGTAACGAAAGCAAAATGAAAATTGGCAACATATATCGTGCAATTAAACTCCTTTGGCTTCACCTCATCTTCCCAGAAGTCACTTTACCTGAGTTCAGTACAAGGTAAAATTATTACAGCTCTTTTATTTAAGGGAGGAGGAAAGTACAAAAATTAACAAGAGGGCATTAGGCCAACATGCTGGAACTGGATGGTAGGTTGTCCATGTGGGAACCACTCCACTTGGCAAACCTCAGCCTCTTGCCCCTCTTAAAAGATTTCTATTCTATCCACCACCTTTTTGAGGGAGAGAGAGAGCGAGACCCCGCTCGCCCGTTGGTTATTGACAGCATTGCATTGACCACCTATTTTACACCCCACAGGTTAGGTTAAAGTTACCCCTATACTGCTTTGCTTAATAACTTATTCCAGAAGTTACTGCTTGAAACTGCAGCAGAAGACTGTCTATGGTGGGACCATTGTCCCAAAACTTGGGCTCCACACTACACTATAGCATAACATACATGGTGTCAGCCATGGCTCAGTTGGTAACACTCTCACCTCTGGGTCAGAAGATTCACATCCCACTCCAGAGGCTTAAATACATAACCTAGGATCGCACTGCAATGCACTAGTCAGACAGTGCTGCATTATTCTTTCGGATGGATGTTAAGCTGAAACTCTCTCAGGTCGATGTATAAGATCCCAAGGCTCTACTTTCAAGAAGAACAGGGGAGTTCCCCCTGGTGTCCTGGTAAATATTCATCCTTCAGCCCAAATCATAAAAAGAAACCAAATCAGCTGGTCTTTATCACTTTGCTGCTTTTGGGAACTTGCTGTGTGCAACTGGCTGCCACTTTTACCATGCTCACTGCACATCAAGAGTACGTAAGCCACACTGGGGCATCCTGAGGCTGTGAAGGGTGCTACATGAATGCAAGTCTTTTTTTTGCTCTTGTACCATCGCACCAGTTACAGCAAGCTCAGCTCCTCACTTATGCCAGCCATAGAATGCAAACTGTGGCTGCTATTATCAATTGTGTAACAATACCATTAAACATGCTTCAAACCATGATGGTTACTTCAGCTACACGCGCAGACACAGTGTTCCCAGAAGCAATCTCTGGGATGGTAACTATAGTGACAGCTGGCAGACCATTCCAAGCCTCGATTAAATTGAGAGCATTTCTTCGGGTTGTGATCAATGGGCAGCTTTCTCATAACGATAGACTCATCCCATTATCTCGGAGATTGTTTGTCCTGGGAACCAAAGCTGCTGCTCACATCTCTGTGAACAGGCTCGGCTGATTTGGTTATGTTACATCAGACGCACCATTGCACTTAAAACAATGGAACTCCAGCTGGCTAAGGTCAGACATAAAATCAAGTGCGGTACAAAAGAAAACAAGCACTGGAGCTCTATTTAGTGCAGTGATATGCTGGGAGCATTGCTTAATGATGGACTCTTGTATGTGAGAGAGACTAAAGTCAAAGGAACACCTGTCGCTATAGTTCCATAATGAGACACGACCCCAGGCCCCAAAGAGGTGTCTCGGTACTGCCTGAAATAAAATAATCATTCTGTCTTTGGAAAGAAAGTATTGAGTTGTTGACATTTTGCAGGATTACTGTGCATTTAGGGCTAAATTCTCTGATCTTGCATTCCCAGTGGGGAAGCTATGCTCAGAAGGAATGTAGTCTACAACACCTTGGGTAGGATCATCCCAGATTTGCACTAAGTGCGGTAGCGGTCAGGTGAAACAACCGTTTCCATGGCGGACGGGCTTTCATTCATCTGCCACACCATCACCTCGCCGCTTCAGCATGCCGGGCGCCATATTTAAAATCCAGCCGCGCGCACACCTCTCAGTGCTTCCAGCCCAGGACTGCCGCACAGAAGACATGGCCCCAAGGGGCAAAAAGACTGCAGTCCCAGGTTCAATGACGTGTCCCTCAAGTGATTTTGGACGCGGTGGAGGCTCACCTTGTTGCCCTCTACCCTAGCCACAGGAAGGGTAGTAACCTCACTAATCTGGCTTGGGTGGCGATGGTCAGCACCAACGTCCTTCAAAAGAGGACAGCCACCCAGTGCCGCTACAGGATGAACGATCTCATCCGTTCCGCTAGAGTAATTCACTCTTCTCATCACTCTCAACTCACACACACACACAAACCCATCACACATCCACAGGGATCTCACACCTCAAGGGACAACACCACTAACTCTCACACACACCCTCACATCTCCATCAGGCTCATATCCTCTGGTGCTCGCGTCCTCATCCCATGACTCCACTCACCACACAAACATTCCACGCAGTGCCATGTGTCCTGCTCACACTCTCTCCATCTGTTTTCATGCAGGAGAAGCTGGCTCACAGCAGCAGGGAGAGGTCCCAGACCAGGGGTGGAGTGGCCCACGTTAGACCCCTCACTCACTTTGAGAAGTGTGCCATCGTGCTGACTGGTGAGGACGTGGACTGTGCCTGTGATGAAGGTGAGGTCAGCGGCGAACACCCTCATGTGGATCCCGCACCCCATCATCCCTCTCTCAGCCCAAATGTGAGTGCTCTCTCTCTCCTGCTTTTGACTCTCCTGACATGCACTAATTATCTCTACTTTGGTTCACAGGGAGCTCTGCTAAGTGACCAATGTCAGCCAGTCCCTCAGCTCCATCCAGGTCCTCACCTCCAGCCAAGAGGACACCTCCTCCATTGAAGAGCTGGAAATAAGCAGCCTGGAAGACCCATCACAGCGCTTATCCACACCCTCCACCAGCACAGAGACACACACCTAGATCTAGAGCAGGCTCGGGTTCACAATCTGGTGGTTACTGCATAGACACGTGTCCTCCGCAGAAGGAGGCAGATTCAGCTGAGCTCCCTGGCACTCGGAGGGCTGCTGGGGAAGAGGCATCTGTGAGGTCCAAGTCAGATGACGAGCATCTGGATTCAGCCTTCCAACTCATCGTGGCAAGTCAGCAGAAGGTGTGGGAACATCATGCAGAGCTGTAGGAAGCCCTCAACAGAATGACACGCGAGTCGGAGGAGTGCATCTGCCTGCTCTCTGATGAAGTGGTGCCCACATGTGCACATATGGAGGTCTCCATGGGGAGGATGGTGAAGGCCATGAAGACCCTGGTCCAACAGAATGCGGAGATGTGTGCTGACCTGCATTCTATCATGGGAGCCATGGGTGAGTTCCTGCAGCGGCAACGCGAGAGGGAAAGAGGGCACCTCGACATTCCTCTAGGTGCTCCTTCCCCTCAAGGACGTAGGTCGAAGATGTAAGAGTGCCCGAGGGAGTCAGGAGGTGGGAGAGACTAAATGGGGGGAGAATCTGAGGATGTGAGAGGACTAAGGGGGGGGGAAGGGGTTCCGGGGTGCCACTCCCTGGGCACACGAATGGAGGAGGAGCGGCAGCTGGACACCCCTGGGTCATCTGTTTGGGAATCTCAGAGGCTGTCCTCTCCCTCTGAGTCCCCTTTGCCTGTGAGCCCCTCAACCTCATCCTGTCACCTGAGAGACAGCAGCCGGCCAATGAGTGATTCTGAAGGGAGAAATGTGTATGTGTGGCAGGGCCTTTCGGAGCCCCATGTACGCATTCTCCCATGCGCTTGGATCGTTCACATATCCCACTCATCTCAATGTCCTGAGCATTTTCAATGCTGCCTGCTGGGGTTCTCTTTCAGTTGTCCATCTGAGCTGACCTGCATCTCTGCCCACCCACTGGTCACACACCCACGCATCACCTGTGCCCGCCCAGCACGACTGTCATTTCACTTTCGATTTGGACAGCAGGGTCTAGATTGGGTTTTTCATGCCATCCCCTGTCTTTCCCCCCCACCCCATCATCCATTTTCTTTCCTCCATCACTGTTGACCCCACTGGCATCACCTTCCACCTCCCCTCTGTGATCTACCAGCCACAACCCTTTTGCTTCAGGGATGTCCAGGTGAATGTGCACGTTTCCTTCCTTCCCGAAAATCCCACCCCCATCCACATTCACCTCCCCAACCTCCTCCTTCCCACCCCTGGGTCCATATCTGCCTCTGGGTCTCCACCAACCACCCTCTCCGTTCCTTCTATCGCTACCGTCGAACCCTCACTCTCCCACCCTACCGCCACACTCTGCCCTCGGTCATTCCCACCCTCAGTTCGCTCCCCAGGAGGCAGACATGGACCCATCTGACCCGTCACTTGCATGTTCACCTGGACACCCCCCCTCCGGACCCCTTCCCCCTGGAACCCCTTCCTCCTCCAGACCCCTTACCCCCGCCGGACCCCTTCACCCCTGGAATCCCTTCCCATCCTTAGTTCTCTGCTGCCGTCCCGGACTCTTCCCCTGCTTAGTTCCTCCCCCTTCCTGATTCTTTCAGATACCTTTACTTCTCCTGCCGGCCTTAGTCCTTCCCCGTTCCTGATTCCTTCCTCCACCGTTACTTCTTCCTCCCCGGACTCACTCCCCTCTCCGCACTCCTTCCTCCCCTGGACTCCCTCACCTCTCCACACTCCTTCCTCCCCTGGACTCCCTCCCCCTCCGCACTCCTTCCTCCCCTGGACTCCCTCCCCTCTCCGCACTCCTTCCCTTACACCTACCATCCCAGTTGCCATCTTTGCCCCAGTTACTCCCTACTCCCTCCGTACTCCCACCCCCTCACAACCCCACCCCCCCAACGCCTTCATTTTCCTCTCCCAACCCCACCCCCCAACACCTTCATTCCCCCTCCTAACCTCACCTCCCAACCCCTTCATTCCCCTCCCCACAACTTTAACCCCCAACACCTTCATTCTCCCCTCCCAACCCCACCCGCCCAACACCTTCATTCTCTCCCCCCAACCTCACCCCCCAACACCTTCATTCCCTGCTCCCAACCTCACCCCCCAACACCTTCATTCCCCCCTCTGAACCTCACACCCCCGACACCTCTTCCTCTCCCAATCAATCCTAGGCCTTCCTCTCTCATCCCCTCGACCATCATCCGTTGTGAGCATCAACAGTAACTTTCCAACTTCCATGAGCTGTTTCACAGCAGAGCAAAGTTCATGAGAATCCACCCAGCATGGATGTTCCTCCAGGATCCCATTGGTGTTGGGCTCCAGCATCTTCTGCTCCTCGGGTGTCCGCGATGTGAGCAAGGCCCCGGCAGTAAGTCCCGACTTCTGCACGTCACACTTGTCAAGACGTGTTCAGCACCGGCGTGTTTTCCCGCCAACGTGGGCAGAAGATCCAGCAAGGGGGATGAGTCCGGTGGGCTGGCATTATAATGATATGCTAATGTATTATAATGAGGTTCCCAATGTCCAATGGTGGGGACAGGAGCCGCCATCAATGGGCTGAACAGACGATATTTTTGGCCTTCTCGCCATATTGTCCGCTCACGCCACCTAACACACCCGACACCAGTGGGCATGGAAAATCCCGACCCACAGCACTTCACCTTCAAATATGGCTTCTTGCTGGGTGCCCCAGATCAGTAAATCTGTCCTGTAGGTTTTCCTTTGAAAGTAAACTGAAAACAAAGATAAGGAGGTAGAGAATACTGCAGAACTCATTTAAGTCAGAATGCCTCTATCTCTGGGCAGTATGGGTGTTGTACAGCAGTACAATTAATATACTCACAGCCACTGGCTCCGTGCACTGACAGACATGCCAATTCTCGCACACTGATTGTGAGGGATGCAACTTCCCAATAAAATTAGGTTTCTCTCGCGACGGGACCCCAAGATCTCAGGATCTTGAAAATCACCATCAGAGAAATGGTATTGAAGTAGAAGATCAGCCATGATCTCATAGAATGGGCTCGAAGGGCTGAATGGCCTATTCCTGCTCCTATTTCACGTGTTTTTATGTTCTTTCTTGCTGTGTGCCGTTGCTGAAAGGTCAGAGGTGAGGCTGCCGGTGGAGAGGGGAAGCTGGAAACCGCTATAGACGTGAGCCTGCTGCTGTGGGTAAGATTGACGTCTGGTGGATGAGGGGAGAAGGAGCATGGACCAACAAATGCTGTCAGCAATGTGACAGACCTTGATAGCAGGAGCTCTTGAAGTTGGCAGTGGGGTGGGGTGGTGGTGGTGGTGGTGGTGGGCGGTGGGGGGATAGTGGGTGTGCAGTGGAAGGCAAAGGCTGTTAGTGGATTATTCAGCTGTCCAGGCCAGCAAGTACCCTCTTCTCGTGTCTGTGCTCAGTTTTCTGGGTCTAATCAGGAAATGGCCGCATCATCCAATAGGCTATGGCAGGGAAAGATCAAACAGAGTTCCTGCTCCTGAAATGCTGTCCAGTGACCTTCACTAGGAAATGTGTACACAATGCATTTGTTTGTGTGCATACTGGGTGAAAACAAGATTGAGCTCATCCCTTCATCTCTTCATGGCTGAATACCTGACTGAATGGATACCTGCATACGACACCAGTTGAACTGTTACCCCAGTAAGAAGGGGTGACTAAAATTGGAGGGTGGAGGGTTGGCAAAAGGGACTTGGAGAAGTACTTGCAAGGCTATGAGAAAAGAGCAGGGGGGTGCAATTAATTGGATGACTGTCAAAAAGGCATAATAGGCTGAATGATCTGCTTCTGTGCTGTCTCATTCTACATGGTGTGAGGACAGATTCTTCTTTAACACGTGCTGGGATAACAGGTAGGATTTTTAAAATATTCTTTTAAAGCATTTTCAGATGTAATAATGTAGTTTTTGTAAAGAGCTCTGACCCTGTTAGAGATTAAATAAACGCAAAATGAGCTTTATAAACCAATGGGCAACTTATATCTGTTTATTTGGCAACTTATATGATTTTTATGTCAAATCTTTTGATTTTTTTAAGACCTCGTCTTTTATCTATGAAATAGTGGGGTTGACATTGCTGTACTGACCATTGTCTGGTGACCCCTGTTTAGAATTGTGGTTTGAATTTTCCATTTGTGTGCTTGAAAGGCTATGATTTTACTCTGATTCACTTTATGACGGAGATGTGGTTCACTCACATCTGAGTCAGAATATCGCAAATTCAGGTGCCTCAGCACAAAATGCAGGCTGACATCTCCGTGCGGTATTGAAGGAGCACTGCACAGTCAGGTGTACCATTTTAACAATGAGATGCTAACCTGCACTCACACATTGAGCTACATAATCTCATGGAACTATGTGAGGAATAGCATGGGGCTCACCCTGTTCCTTGACCAACAACTAAGCCTCAATCGCTAAGAAACAGATTATCTGGTCATTACCCACTTGTGGGAGCTTGCTGTGTGCAAATCGGCTGCCGTGTTTCCTACATTACAGTAGTGCCTACTTTCAAAAGTATTTCAATGACTACGAAGCGTTTAGGGACACTAAAAGCTGCTGTATGGATGGAAGCAAGTTCTTTCTCCTCTATAAAGAGTAGACTGGCAGGCAGACATACACAAAATATTTTGCCTTTATGAAGGTTATGTAAGGACCAGATCTGGTTCCACTGGGAGTCCTCCACCCTTTCAGTCGACACTCACTGATGGGACTCACAACTGAAGAATGGTTATTTTAGGGTTACTGGAGTACAGATAGGGAAGACTGAAGACAAGTATGAGTCCAAACCGTCAGGAATGCAGTGCTGGGTAGGCGAGTGTCTGGCTGTGCAGAAGTAAGGATTAAGCCTCTTTACTGCATAGGGTTGCCAACCCTCCAGCATTGGCCTGGAGTCTCCCGGAATTGAAGTTCAATCTCCAGGACACTGCTGAGTGCAACCCTGGAGAAAAATCGTTGGGGCATTAATAAGGACTTTTTTTGTCATTTTCTTTGAACGTTTCCCTTTACCAGATATAAAAACAATAAAAATGGTGCAGGGGTAGGGGGAAGGCTGTTTGGCTGACAGTCAAGCATCGTCCACTTGGGTAATGAGTCTTTTTGTTTTCCAATTGGCGCAGGAAGGCAGTACATCACAAAGATGGATGTGCTGGCTGACTAATAGCTGGAGGGTGGGGCAAGTTATGAGATGAAACCTCCTGGAATACACTTAATCAGAGTTGGCAGTCCTACACCTAGGCAACATGACTGCTTGGGAACAACACCTCTTCCAGAGTTTGCTGGGAAAAAGGGAGTGAGATTCAGCCTGCTGGCCTGTTTTGTGTAGTGACATAAAGAGCGTGAGAACCACACACTCAGGATGTCTCTGTCCTGCAACATCCCCCTGCCCAGGCAAAAGAAAGCCTTGCATTTATATAGCCCCTTCCATGACCACCGGAAGTCTCAAAGCGCTTTACAGACTAACAAGTACTTTTGGATCATAGTCACTGTTGCAATGTAGGAAATATTAAAGTTTTAAAACCTGACTGCAGCCATGGTTGGCACAGGGTTATACTGACTGTTGCTGGATCCAATCACGGGCCTCATTTCCTGCTATCTTTTGATTTGCTCTTCCTCTTGGTTGCCATGTCATCCAGGTTAGGATCATCAATATTGGTCCAATCATTCCAGTTATTTCCAAAGAGTGGGTTGGCTCAGAAAAAGGAATGGGCAATATTTTTATTAAATGGACGTCCCATTTTTCCCATTTGTCTAGAATGGGTGGGGTTGGTGATTCAGCAGTTAGCATGGCTTGATGTTAGTGCCTGTGTCAAGGTGAAGCCTCTGCCAATTACCTGACATCCCACTGTGCTTTGCAGAATAGCACATTGCAAGGTCCAGGACTACGTGTTGAGATGCACTGAAGCTTGGGAAAGCCACCGAGGCGCAATGAGGAAATTCGCTGTCTAGGATCTTTCAGCCATAGCGTACCGAGGGGCTGGGAATATAGATTCCCTTGGGCCATAAGACTCACATTGAATGTAAACAGTAAATATTACATGTATCACAATTAGATTGAAGCACCTCAGAGTGCAAAATGGTCTATGTAGAAAATTTGAATATCATTAATATAACTTGCTGTGATGGCCATTTTGAAATGTTTTGTAAATGTTCTTTTAGATATTTTATGAATCCAGTATATTTTTGCAAAAAAAAAAGACATCCCACTGTGCTGCAGCCTCTTGACTGGCTTTCCCTGACTGTGTCTGTCTGCTTTCTGAGGTCAGAGGTCAGAAGGCCGAGGTCAGAGAGGCAAAAATCTGCCTTTTGGATTCAGGCAAAAGCTAGAAACTACTTATAGATGGGACAGAAAAGGTTAATTGAGGCACTAAATTGAAGTTAAAATATGACAGTGGAACAAGGGAACAAATCAGTAAAAGGACATTATTTTTTATGTGTCGTCAGGATTTACAACTATCCAGACATGGTGTATAGACATGAGCAACTAGCTAGTCATTGGATCGTTATCAGAATCATGAGCCGGGCTGACCTTTAACTAGTCTGAGGAAATACTGAAGCCAAACCGAGATTTGCTAACATGGCGAAGGCCACCGTCTGATATTAGAACCACACTGAACAATGCAGCTCTGTACAACACTTCCATACAGACTCTCCATCAATGGTCCCATTTTCAACTGATATGTAAGTCGGTAACACCTTATCCTACACTGCACTACCCATCAATCACTGTGCCTTTAACTGAGATCGAACTACTTTGCTTCGGCTGTGAAAAAGTGGCTCACTTGGTGGCAATTTTACTTCCAAATCAGAAGGTTGCAGGTTCAACCCCCACCATTGAATTAACTCAACACTCCAGTGCTGTGATGATGGAATGCAGTACTGTCAAAGAGGCCCTTCTTCAGATGAGACTTCAAAACTAAATTCCTGTTTGCCTGTTCAGTCGGGTGTAAAAGATCTAATGAAACTGACCAAAAGTAGAGCAAAGAGCTTTCCTGGCCAGCCATCACCTTTCAAGCAGCACTATCAAAAACTGGCCCTTCATTTCACTGCTGGCTTGGAAAGTAGAGTCTGTGTTGGTTCCATTAGAGAGGACCATGGCTTGCATGTCATTGTGGAGGATGGTGACAAATTTCTGAGTGCAGCCAAACTTGAGGGGGATATTCCATAAGCCTTTGTGATTGATAGGGTCAAAGGCTTTTGTGAGGTAGAAAAGGGCCATGTAGAGCAGTCAGTGCTGCTCCTTGCACTTTTCTTAGACTTGCTGCACAGTGGAGATCATATCTGTGCTGCCTCTTGATGGACAAAAACTGCACTGTGATTCTGGAAGGAGTTCCTCAGCCACTGGGAGGAGGTGATTGCGGAGATTCTTTGCAATGATCTTCCCTGTGGCAGACAGCAGGGCGACTCCATTGTAGTTGCCGCAATCGGGCTTGTCTCCCTCCTTAAATATAACCATGATCAGACCACCCCCTAGATCTCCTAACATGCACTGCTCTTACCAGATGAGGGCAGCCGTGCCAAGAGTGTATCCCCACTGTGTTTCGGAATTTCTGCAGAGATTCCAACTGCTCCAGGAGCTTTGTTGTTTTTCAGCTGCCAAATGGGCTTTTTCAATTTCACACCAGGCCAGGGTAGTGCCAAGACCAAGCCAGACGAGGTCGTGAGGAATGTTGTTGAGGATGATTGGATTGAAGACAGAGTCTTGGAGTCTCAACCCTATCTCAGTGAAGGCTGGGATCAAACAAGACTGTGTCATTACACTAACTCTCTTCCCCATTTTCCGCACTACAGTAATTCAACTCATCTCCAGCAAATTACCCACAGGCATGGAGATACTCTACAGAACAGGCGGGAAACTGTTCAACCTACACCGCCTTCAATCCAAGGCCAAAACCACTCCAGCCTCAGTCACTGAACTTCAGTATGCTGATGACACTTGTGTATGCGCTCACTCAGAAACTGAGCTCCAGATCTTTGGTGACTCCTTCTCCGAAGCATATGTGAAAACGGGCCTTTCACTGAACACCCAGAAAACCAAGGTCCCCTTCCAAACAGCTCCCACAGCAAAACACTCCCCCCACTCCCCACACCACCAGCCCCCCTTCAATTAAGATCAACAGCAATATCCTGGAAAACGTGGACCATCTTCCGTATCTTGGGAGCCTCCTCTTGATGAAGGCAGATATAGATTATGAAATTCATCATTGCCTCCAATGTGCCAGCTCAACCTTCAGCCGACCAAAGAGAAAAGTATTTGAGGACAAGGTTCTCAAACCTGAGACTAAGGTCATAGTTTACCAGGCAGCAGTGATCCCTGCCTTATTATATGCTTCAGAGAAGGATGAGACTGGAAAATATAGGCAATATCGCCATCTGTTGGAGGCTGGATACATTACGGATGGAGCCAAGGATTATATTTTTCTTTGTATGACTAACTGGATGAACCAAGCATGGTCGGATGCTTAGAGGTAATTTCCTGGTTGACAAATTCCTTTAAAAACAAAATGTTACAAAACTTACATGCCTTCTTTACAGTGACCAGAAAATCATATTAAGAGGAGCATATAAAAAAAAGGATATGCCTAGCGCTGTTGAACTAAACAGGGTTCTTCCTGCTCTGACACTGCTGCTTTCAACAAGGTGCTTACAGCAGTGACTTCAAGGCTTACAGCTTAGAATAGTCATGAGAGTACTGCATGGGAAAGGACACGTAAAATACAAAAAAGAACCTCTCCTCTTCCCGCCTCGCTTGACAAATTGTCACTGGCCCCTAGCAATTCATTCTCTTCCACTGGTTAAAGCACAAATGCTATAATATATGAAGAAAAGCTTTCTCCAGAATTTACCAGCCTTAACCTCAGTGTTCTCCAATACATACAATGGCCAAAGCTGTTTGTTCCTGGTCATTCAAACTAAGCCACATAAATAATATAGTAAAGTGGGAAATTGGTGCATTTAACAAGCTTCCTATCATCTCAAATTACCTGACTCTGTTATGAGGAAACCAGTGCACTAATACAAACTCATGATGATGCTGGAACCAAACCAGAATTTAATGAAAGAAGAATGCAATGTGAAAAACCTGAATCATGGAGATAGCCATGAGGGAGAGGTGTCGGCTTGGAAAATAAGGTTGGGGAATCTTTCCCCAAGCGATGCGCGTGCCTATCAGCACACAGTCAGCTCAGGTGAGATCTGGCAGTTGATTCTTATGGCAGTTCCCCACACTTTGTCTGAGATTCAGGACTGTGGGCAGCTATAACCCTAACCTCATCCCACTGAACCTCACAAAGCCCTATGATTAATGTCTGCAACCCCACTCTATCATCACTACACACAAAACTGTTGTGAAGCACACACCTGAAACACCTGCTGTGGCGAACTGTGACCGAGGAGAGGCCTCAGGCACCAACATCACTTGCTGTTTAACATTTTCCCACGTTTTGGAATCCCCCCCTTAAGAAAGGATTAACACGGGCAGGTTTGACACAGGAGGATGTTAGCACAGCGCTGTCAGTGAGAATGATTAGCAAAATCTTTCAGGTTTGTTTACCTAACCATTTTCATAGTCCAAGTTACATTATCCAGAGCACTGTAAAAAAAATGGAGTGGCACGTCATCAATAAAAGGAGGTGTTTCTATGGTGCACTGACTGGAAGAATTCCTTAATCATTACCAACCCTTCTTCTGTTCTCTCCCCAGATGAGTCATTGAATGAATTGTTTGGAGATGTTTGAAATGTAAACTGAGTGTCATCAGTGGAACTTTGGGCTCCTTGAATGGAACCCTGCAGCCAGGAAATCCAGGCAGTTTTCCAGCCTTCAGTTTTAACTTTGTCCAAATTTCCAATACCTGCCCCTGACAGACAGGGTGGGAGTCTCAAATTAAGGCAAATCTGTTTCTTTCTTTTAAATATTGCCGCATTTTTACATTCTCAAATCGCCTCTGTGCACCATGATGTGGGTGGAGTGGCACAGGATGAAGACGCCGAGGCCCAAATGCCCTTAGTCTGTGTTGAAACTCCTCTGATTTTATAATTCAGATCTCCCCTGAATTCTCACCACCAGCAATGCTAACCTCAGAACCCAAACTTCAAACCACAACTTTGCCAGGTTTCAGATTTGATAAAGACACACACATGCACACACACACACACACACACACACGTGCACAGACACTTGCATATGCATACTCATATACACATACACACACACAAACATATACACACATGCACACACATACATGCACTCACATGCACATACACATACACACGCACATACAAATGTACACTTAAGTTCGGATACATAAAAATTAATTGTGTGATCATGAGTGCTCAGCGTTCAGCCAAATTCCGACCAATGAGTCGATCATCAACCAACCATGAGGTTAATGAGTAGAACAGACAACCACAGTGAGCACTTGGATACCCAGCCAAAAGTAGAAACTTAAAATCAATTACTCTGACTCGATTACCCTTTCCAAGACATTATGTGCTGCGCTAGAGAAAGGTATACAGCAGATCCAATCATCACTGGAGAAATAGCAAGAAAGCTTGGTGGTTTGATTACAACACTTGGATGGCTCAAGCTCGTCATCATCATCCAAACATTCTCACATATCTCATCAATTCAATCACAATGGCAACAGACCCTAAGATGCAGCAGTTGCTGTGTACACCTCTAATACCAATAAAGAACAGTGAATGGCAGCGCCCACAGACAGTGGCACAACCCAGTAAACATTATGGAAGGCTCCAGAGTATACGCATAGAGACAACAATGTTACCAATGTGGTGTTTACATACCATCCAAACAAGAGCTCTATTGGCAAAGTAATGGTACTGCTCAATTGTCGACATGACACTGAAGATGAGGCAAACCAAAACGATAAGAAATCTGGAAGTAAAAAGAAAAGAATTAAATGCGTAGAAAAATAAAAACACACACTAGTATTGATTAGGTCACATCACATCCCCCAAATTTTGGAAAGGGGAAAAAATACAGTTGCACCTTGTCTCTCAACCTATTAATAGGGGAACAAAATACAGATGCATCACATCCCTCCAACTATTAATGTGGGAAATAAAATATAGTTGCACCAGCCTCCCAACCTGCTAATGGGGAAATAAAATCGCATCATATCTTCTAATGCAGAGGTATCAGCATTGAAGATGTCAAAATACTGAGGGCATTACAATACAAATAGGTGCTATGAAGCTCACTGGGTGAAATATCATTACTAAAAGTTCATTATTTCTCAAAATCCTTCAGATTTTGATGACTTTTTTTTTACCTTTAAAAAAAATGAAGTGGCATTTTCCTCCTTCCCAGCCCTCTTTTGCCTCGCTTCTAGCAGCAGTTAAATTCCCCGTTTGCAGGAAGATTTATAAATGTACTCCCAAAAATATATCTAAATATGAGAAAAACCTAATTTAAAAAGATCTCATATTGCCAAGGTGCCTGGACTCACTCTTTCTGCTAAGAGACAGTTTCTTCTCATAAATTGTACATAACTGGTGATTTCCCCTTCACCCGCCCAGAGCTCTTGCTATTCGTCTAGCTGTCCGGCTGAGTTTGCAGGAGATCCCCGGACATATCGCAACATTGAAAGGATTGCCAACCATCCCAGCTTGTCCTGGAGTCTCCGGGAATTGAAGCTTAATCATCTGGACACTGCTGCAAGCAAGCAAGGTGAAACATCATTGGGACATTAAAACGAAGTGCGCTTTCTTTTCCCCCATTTTATTTGAACGCTTTTTTCCCCCATGAATTATAGAGCGTTTTGTGGTTGGGTGGAGAAAAGACTGTTTGGCTGGGCAAGGCGGTTAGAGATTGTCCGGTCCCGCCAGCAGAATGAGGCCAAAAATCAGTTTCCTGATGGCAAGATGAACTTTCTTGGGACTTTAAAAGTGGGTTTAAGGTGAATCGGGCTTCCTGACGAACAATGTCAGTAAGACCTTCTCCATGTATTAGTATCTCATGCTCATTAACACGCACCCTCGCCGGAATTAAGCTCCCCCTCCAATTTAAGTTCCGCGCCACAAGAAATTAGAGCATTCACGTTCACGGCTGCCTATAAGTGGCGTGCACCTGACCAGGTCAACTTCTTCCATGGTTAACGGTGAGTTGACGCTGCATTGTCCTCTTTGGGGACGGTCTGTAAATGTCAGGGTATAGCGGTGGTAAGGTGAGAGGAAGACAGGTTCCCTTTTATATACTGTCTTCCATGACCTCATAACTTCCCAAAGTATTTTACTGCCAATGAAGTAGGTTTGTGGTGTAGTCACTATTGAAATGTAGGGAATGTTGGCAGCTGATTTGCGTACGGCAAGATCCCACAAAGAGCACTGCAGTCATGACCATTTAGTTTAGTGACGTTGTTTGAGGGGTAATTATTGGCCAGGACACCAGGGAGAACTCCCCTTCTCTTCAGCAGCGAATCATATCTGTTATATCCACCCCAGAGGACAGGTGAGGCTTCAGTTTAGCGTCTCATTTGAAAGGGCTCTGACGGCGCATTGCTCAATACCTCACTGGAGTGTCAGCCTCGATTGATATTTATACCAAAGCGAGCATCAATGCTGGGGAATGTAACATCTTAAGCCAGTCTACAGTCAACTTGAAATGGTTCCAAACAGAATAGACCTCCATTTCACTCTGACTCAACCATGTCCTTTGGCTCCCAAATCTTTGCTGCATTTGTCAGTGGCTAACAGTACTGTACAACTCATAATTCTGCAGTGTTGGTCAGTAAAGGGCACGCGAGGAGACAAGCGACCACGCTGGAGTGAGCCAGAGACCAAGTGAACAGCAAATTAGGCTCACGTGGGAATTCAGTGCACGGGGGAAAGAGATGTGGTATACATCGGAATTATTCTAAGTCGGGAACAGGAGCAGCTGAGCAGAAATGGACCTGGGTGTAAACCTCATCTTCGGAGATGAGCTTGAGAAAAAAAATTGCACAGTGACATCACAGGAAAACTGTAAATTCATTGGTTGGTAAGAAACTACTGCTAAGGAGTATCTTTAAATAAATTTAATTTAGAAAAGCATTTTATTTTAAAACAAGTAGCTACTTGGATTTGTGTAATAAATGTAAAGTAATATAAGTACACCAAAGTCAAATAAAATTAATATAAGGGTAGTAATGTTAAGGCATGGCAGGGCAGCTCAGCCATGTGGAGTGCGTGTCCTGTAATATGTGGGAAGTCATGGATACTACTGGTGGCCTAGACAACCACATGTGCAGGAAGAGCTGCCAGCTGCAGAAACTGGAGCTCTGATTTCAGAGACACTGTGTCGCATCTGCAAAGCTGAGAGCTATGTGTATAGCATGTTCAGAGAGGTAGTCACACCACAGGTTAGCAGTATGGTGGCAGAAAGGGAATGAGTGAGCGCCAGGCAGTCCAAGAGAACCAGACAGGTAGTGTAGGAGTCTCCTGAGGTCTCGCTCACCAATCGGTTTTCTGTTTTGAATATGGTGAGGGCATTGGTTCCTCAGAGGAATGCTGTCAGAGCCAAGTTATGGCACCACAAGTGGCTCTGCTGTACAGGAGGGGAGGAAGAAGAATGGAAGAGCAATAGTGATAGGGGATTCATTAGTTAGGGGAACAGGTGTTTATGTGGCCGTAGACACGACTCCAGGATGGTATGTTGTCTCCCTGGTCCTAGGGCCAAGGCTGTCACTGAGCGGCTGCAGGACATTCTTCTGGGGGAGGGTGAACAGCCCGAGGTCATGGTCCACATTGGTACTGATGCCTTAGGTAGGAAGTGGGATGTGGTCCTGCAAACAGCATTTAGGGAGCTACGTAGAAAATTAGCAAGCAGGACCTCAAAAGTAGTTATCTCCGGATTACTTCCAGTGCCACGTGCAAGTAAATACAGAAATCGAAGGATAAGGCAGGTGAATGCGTGGTTGGAAAGATGGTGCATGAGGGAGGGTTTTAGATTCCTGGGGCACTGGCTCTGGCTCTGGCTCTGGGGGAGATAGCACCTGTGCAAGCCAGACGGGTTGCACCTGGACAGAGCCGGGACTGAGTATGTTGCGGTGCATTTTGCTGGTGCTGTTGGGGGTCTTTGAACTAACTCAGCAGAGGTGTGGGAGCCAGGAGAGAATGTTAGAAAATAATACCAAGGTGCGCAAAATACTGGGAGAGACAGATAACTTTAAAATAGAGAATAGTAAGTTAATAGGTGGAGTCAGAGTAAGGGAGAAAGTAATGAAGTCTAAATCAGGGTTACCATGCATGTTTGTGAATGCATAGAGTATAGTAAATAAGATCGGGGAGTTACAGGCACAGATTGTCATGTGGAAGCATGATATTGTGGCGATAACAGAGATCTGGCTCAAGGGAGGGCAGGACTCTGTGTTAAATATTCCCAGGCACAAGGTGTTTGGAAAAGATAGGAAAGGAGGAGGGGCAGCAGTATTGGTTAAGGAGAGCATTGCAGTGCTGGAGAAAAAGGATGTCCCAGAGTGTTCAAGGACAGAATCAACTTGGCTAGAGCGAAGGAATAAAAAGGGTGCAATTACATTGCTCGGTGTAGTGTATAGACCGCCAATAAGAGGAAGGGTGTAGAGGAACAAATCTGCAAGGAAATTACAGAGAGGTGGGGGACTTTAATTACCTGAATGTAGATTGGGATAGTAGTGTAAAGGGCAGAGAGGGACGAGAGTTCCTAGAGTGTGTTCAAGAGAATTTTCTACAACAGTATGTGTCCATCCCAACAAAAAAGAAGGCAATGTTAGACCTGGCTGTTGGAAATTAGGTGGGCCAAGTAGGTCAAGTGTCAGTGGGGCAACATCTAGGAGACAGTGATCATTGTATCATAAGGTTTAGGATGACGGTAGAAAAGGACAATGGGCAATCGAGGATAAGAATAATTAACTGAATGAGAGCCAACTTCAATGGGGCAAGAATGGAGCTGGGCTGGATAGACTGGAACCAAAGATTGGCAGGAAAAGCTGTAGCTGAACAACGGGCTACCTTCAAAGAAAAAATGGTTCAGGTACAGTCAAGGTGTATTCCCTCAAAAGGGATAGGTAGGGCAACAAATCCAAAACTACCTGGATGAAAAAAATAGATAGAAATTAAGATAAAGATGAAAAAGTGTGCTTATGACAGGTGTCAGGTAGAAAATACAATTGAGAACCAAGCAGAATACAGAAGTTCAGAAGGGAGGTGAAAAAGCAAATTAGAGAAGTGAAGAGGGATTCTGAGAAAAGACTGGCAGCCAACATAAAGGGGAATCCCAAAGTCTTTTATAGGTACATAAATAGTAAAAGGATGGTAAGAGGAGGAGTAGGGCTGATTTGAGACCAAAATGGGGATTTACAGATGGAGGCAGGGGGCATGGCTGACGTGGTAAACTAACACTTTGTATCTGTCTTTATCAAGGAAGCAGATGCTACCGAGGTCAGGGTGAGAGAGGGGGAAATTCCGTTACTAGGAGGGTTCAAAATTGATAAGGAGAAAGTGTTGGACAACCTGTCGGCACTTAAGGTTGACCAGATGAGATACATCCACGGATAGTGAAGGAAATGAGAGTAGAAATTGCAGGGGCTCTGGTCATAATCTTTCAGTCTTCCCTAGAGTCAGGGGAAGTGCCAGGGGACTGGAGAATTACAAACATTACGCCCTTGTTCAAGAAAGGTTGTAAGGATAAGCCCAGCAATTACAAACTAATCAGTTTGACTTCAGTGGTGGCGAAGCTTCTAGAAACAATTATTTGGGATAGAATAAAAATGTGGGTTGATTAGGAAGAACCAGCATAGGTTTGTTAGGGAAAATGGTGTTTAACTAATTTGCTGGAGATTTTTGAAGAGCTAACAGAGAGGGTTCATGAGGGTAATGCTGTTGACATAGTGTACATGAACTTCCAAAAGGCATTTGATACAGTGCCACACAACAGACCTGTGAGAAAAATTATAACTCATTGAATAAAAGAGGCAGCAGCAACATGGGTACGAAATTGGCTGAGTAATAGGAAACAGTGAGTAATGGTTAATGGATATTTTTCAGGCTAGAGGAAGGTTTGTAGTGGAGTTCTGCAGGGACTGGTATTGGGGCCCTTGCTTTTCCTGATATATCTAAATGATCTAGATCTTGGTGTGCAGGGGACAATTTCAAAGTTTACGGATGATACAAAGCTTGGGAATGTTATAAGCTGTGAGAAGGACAGTGTCGAACTTCAAAAGGACATAGACAAGTTGGTGGAGTGGGCAGATAGGTGGCAGATGAAGTTCAGTATAGAGAAGTGTGAGGCGATTCATCTTGGTAGGAAGAACATGGAGAGGCAATGTAAAATAAGGGGTACAATTCTAAAGGGTGTGCAGGAGCAGAGGGACCTGGGTGTATATGTGCATAAGTCATTAAAGGTGGCAGGACAGGTGGAGAGAGCAGTTAAAAAGCACACAGTATTCTAGGCTTTATTAATAGGGACATAGAGTACAAGAGCAAGAGTGATTTGCCAAAAAAGCAAATGTGATGTGAGAAAAAGCTTTTTCACACAACGAATGGTTCGAGTCTGGAATGCACTGCTTGGAAGTGTGGTAGGGGCGGGTTCAATCGAGGCATTCAATAGGGCATTGGATGATTATTTGAATAGAAACAAAATGCAGGGTTAAGGGGAAAAGGCAGGAGAATAGCACTGAGTCTTACTACTCACTCGGAGAGCTGGTGCAGACATGATAGGCCGAATGGCCTCCTTCTGCACGGTAACAATTCTGTGATTCGTAACACAATAGGAACGGAGATGACACTGAGCAAGCCTAGTTCACACTGGACCTTGTGGCCAGAGGAGAGAGTCTGGAATTAAAATGAGGTCCTTAAAGTTTAAGAATGGTGCCCCAATCCACCTTATCACCCAGCTCAGAGAGATTGTTTAACACACTCCAACTATAACATTTATTAAAGTAAAATTAAGGAGGCTATTAAAGTAGTAAAGAAAAGACTATTTAGGAGTTTTAATGTGGAAATCTCTCTTGACTTTCACCTTCTAGTCCTCCATATTTTCTCCTTAAGGCAGGAACCTAGGAGGGTGAATAGGTCTGGTAATTGCAACCTTCCCCCATTACCTTACTCCCTCTTCACATGTTAAACTGGCTGGTGTCTGGTTATTTGACCATAGGGTCATCACAACCAAAGGAAATCCAGCTATCAACCAGCATCAACATATATTCACTCCCAGCTGGAGTTGCTGTATAGCAGTCAAGATGGAGAGTGATGTAGTTGATTCTGAGACTAGGGTCCTGAATCTTAATAAAGGAAACTACGATGGTATGAGGTGCACGTTGGCTATGATGAACTGGGAAATGTTACTTAAAAGGATGCGGTGGATAGGCAATGGCAAACATTCAAAGACTGCATGGGTGAACTGCAACAAATGTTTATTCCTGTCTGGTTCAAAAGGAACACAGGAAAGGTGACCAAACCATGGCTTACAAGGGAAATTAGAGATAGTATTAGATGCAATGGAGAGGCATACAAATTGGCCAGAAAAAACAACAGACCTGAGGATTGGGAGCAGTTTAGGATTCAGCATAGGAGGACCAAGGGATTTATTAAAAAGGGGAAAATAGAGTACGAGAGTAAGCTTGCAGGGAACATAAAATCTGACTGTAAAAGTTTCTATAGATATGTGAAGAGAAAAAGATTGGTGAAGGCAAATGTAGGTCCCTTACCGTCAGAAACAGGGGAATTTATAATGGGGAACAAAGAAATGGCTGACCAACTAAATGCATACTTCAGTTCTGTCCTCACAAAGAAGGACACTAATAACATACCAGAAATGTTGGGGAACACAGGGCTTAGTGAGATGGAGGAACTGGAAGAAATCAGTATTAGTAGGGAAATGGTGTTGGGGAAATTGATGGGATTGAAGGCCGGTAAATCCCCAGGGCCTGATAACCTACATCCCAGAGTATTTAAGGAAGTGGCCCTAGAAATAGTGATGCATTGGTGGTCATCTTCCAAGGTTCTATAGACTCTGGAACAGTTCCTACAGATTGGAGGGTAGCTAATGTAACCCCACTATTTAAAAAAGGAGGCAGAGAGAAAACAGGGAATTATAGACCAGTCAGCCTGACGTTAGTAGTGGGGAAAATTCTGGAGTCCATTATAAAAGATTTAATAGCTGAGCACGTGGAAAACAGTGGCAGAATTGGACAGAGTCAGCATGGGTTTATGAAAGTGAAATCATGCTTGACAAATCTACTGGAATTTTTTTAGGATGTAACTAGTAGAGTTGATGACGGGGAGCCAGTGGATGTGGTTTATTTGGACTTTCAGAAGGCTTTCGACAAAGTCCCACATAAGAATTTGGCGTGTAAAATTAAAGCACATGGGATTGGGGGCAGTGTATTGAGATGGATAGAAAACTGGTTGGCAGACAGGAAACAAAGAGCAGGAATAAACGGGTCTTTTTCCGAATGGCAGGCAGTGACTAATGGTGTACCGCAGGGATTGGTGCTGGGACTCCAGTTATTCACAATATATATAAGGATGAGGGAATTTAATGTAATGTCTCCAAATTTGCAGATGACACAAAGGTGGGTGGGAGGGTGAGCTGTAAGGAGGATGCAGAGATGCTTCAGTGTGATTTGGACAAGCTGACTGAGTGGGCAAATACATGGCAGATGCAGTATAATGTGGATAAATGTGAGGTTATCCATTTTGGTAGCAAAAACAGGAAGGAAGATTATTATCTGAATCCTGTAAGTTGAGAGAGGGGAATGTACAACGAGACCTGGGTGTTCTTGTACACCAGTCGCTGAAGGTAAGCATGCAGGTGCAGCAGGTGGTAAAGAAGGCAAATGATATGTTGGCCTTCATAGCGAGAGGATTCAAGCACAGGAACAGGGATGTCTTGCTGCAATTGTATAGGTCCTTGATGAGACCACACCTGGAATATCGTGTGCAGTTTTGGTCTCCTTATCTGAGGAAGGATGTACTTGCTGTAGAGGGAGTGCAGCGAAGGTTTACCTGACTGATTCCTGGGATGGCGGGACTGACATACGAGGAGAGATTGAGTATATTAGGATTATATTCGCTGGAGTTCAGAAGAGTGAGGGAGGATCTCATAGCAACCTATAAAATTCTAACAGGGGTAGACAGGGTAGACGCATGGTGGGGGGTGGTCCAGAACCAGGGGTCACAGTCTGAGGATATGGGGTAGACCATTTAGGACTGAGATGAGGAGAAATTTCTTCCCCCAGAGAGTGATGAGCCTGTGGAATTCATTACCACAGAAAGTAGTTGAGATCAAAGCATTGTATGCTTTCAAGAAGGAATTAGATATAGCTCTTGGGGTGAAAGGGATCAAAGGATATGGGGAGAAAGTGGGAACAGGCTATTGAGTTGGATGATCAGCCATGATCATAATGAATGGTGGAGCAGGGCCGAATGGCCTATTCCTTCTCCTAGTTTCTATGGTTCTATGTTTCAAGAACAGCAGCCCTAGCTAGTGTTTTTTTTCCCCTAGCAATGGGGCACTGAGGCCAAGTGTTTGTGTTCTTGTACCACTGCCTCCTCGAGCTTAGAGAAGTTCTGTTCTTCAGCTAAGTTAAACCTTTGATAAAATAACAATCTCAATCATATAGGACTTTCCTTATCTATTATCAGCCATTTCACACTTGTATGATTATCTCTGAGGAATATACATTTTTTTCCCCTTTTCATTCTTGGAATGTCGAATACCTGGCTCGGCTGGCATTTATTGCCTGTCCTTCATTGCCCTCAAGAAGGCAGTGGTGAGCCTTCTTGAACCGCCACAATTTTGAAGCAATGGAGTGGCTTGCTAAGCCATTTCAGAGGGCAGTTAAAAGTCAGCTATATTTGTGTGAGACCTGAGTACATGTAGGTCATAACTGAGTAAGGATGGCAAGTTTTCCTCCCAAGGGACATTAGTAAAGTAGTTGGGTTTTAAGATAATTTACAACTTCATGGTCATTTTTTCTGTTATAAGTCAATTAAAGCAGATTTTTAAAAATATAAACTGAATTCAATTTCTTAAAGTGCCATGGTGGGAAAATTGCATTCTCTAAATTATTAGTCCAGGCCTCGAGATTCTGATATTCTGGTTACATAACCAAAGTATTCTTAATTTTTCTTTAAAAATACATACTGTGCATTTGATTTCCTAATGGATAATGCCTTTCTCACAGTTTTAGAAGTTAATAATATGAAAGATCTCTTTCCATCCAAAAACAGGTATTCCGAGGAGCAAGAGACACTGGCTTCAGAGCGCTGCCCAGGAAGTTGCTATGCACCATTCCCTGTGCTACAGAAAATGTTCGGATCCAACTAGGGTTTACGCTTTATAATTTTAGAGTGAATACATTTCCGAATTTATAAAGGGCATTTTCAAAACAGGAAGCATTGTAAAACAAATATGTTTTATGGCCCAACAATTCTAAGCAAAGTAACAGAAACATCACACCCAGCATCTGGAATCTCGGATTCTGTATAGAGCTACATCAGTGTTAGGTTCATCACCTATTAACAGGCTTGCAGCAGGCTGTGGGACATTTCTGATTCACCCCAAGGGCAGAACAACTCAAAAATCTTTGTACAACCTGGACCAGCTTCATGCAACATCCACCCTTGGCACAACTCTTGAGTCACCTTAAATACACAGGAGCCAGGCTTTGTCTGCAGGCTTTTAAGTATAGGCAGTGTCAGGATGAAAAGACCCATACCATTTCCAATCATTTTTTGGTGTGATAGAAAAAAGCAGGGTGAAGTCTGTAAATTACAACCTTTAAATTATTCAATCTGATTGGTATCCTAACCCGAATAGGAGATAAAAATGGAACAAATTATTCAAGTAATCCAATATCCCCAGCAAGATTTCTGGAAAAGTTTATCACATGTTGCATGAGTTTGAGCAATCAATACAAGCTAGTTGGAGCATTTTTGTTTCTCTTTATTCTTTCATGGTATATGGGTATTGCTGGCAAGGCCAACCTTTGTTCCCCATCCCTAGTTGCCCTTGAACTGAGTGGCTTGCTAGGCCATTTCAGAGGGCAGTTAAGATATCTGTGGATCTGAAATGATATGTAGGCCAGACCAGGTAAGGATGTCAGGTTTTCTTCCCTAAAATTTATTAGTGAGCCAGATGGGTTTTTGCAACAATTGATGATAGCTCTCACGGTTACTATTACTGCAACTAGCTTTATAATTCCAGAGTTTTTTTTTATTAACTGAATTTAAATTCACCAGTTGCTATGGTGGAATTTGAATCCATGACCCCAGAGCATTAGCATGGGCCTGTGGGCTACTACTTCAGTGACATTATCACTATTCCACCGTCTTGTTCTAGAGCTAATTTGTTAAAAACGCAAGCCTGACGCCATCAAAGTTGGAAACAGTAATAGACAAAATGAGATGAATCAGAAAGCAGGTTGTCAAGAGGAAGGGAGTCTGAAGAGAGATGAGGAGTGCCAGTTTCTGGGCTCTGAAAAAGAAGCAACTATATAGTAGGACATTGTGTTGAACTCAAGGTACTTTGAAGATGTGGGGCGGCGGAAGTGCATGTAATGCTAGGTCTAGTATACAATCATTGATGTTAGGTCAGTTATCTTCATGCTTTGTTTCACTATCCAGAGAGAACAACATGAAGCAGTTGGACAGGGAAAGCAGAAAGTAAAAGATGGAGCTTTCATAAGTTGCAGCCTTTTGTGTAGTTTTATTAACATGTCTTCTCTAAACGATGCATGACATGTGGGATGGTTCAAATATTATCAAAACTACTATTGGCCTCCCATAGTGCTGTTCACAGACACAATGAAAAGTGTAAACTGCCAGCCACTTTGTGTCATGCTTTGACTGGCTCCCTCACCCCACAGAAATGGCATAACTGGCTAAAAATGCTGCTTTTCTGCCCGAGTCACATGGGGTCCCAGCAGAATCCCCATGAGATTTCATGGCCACCATCTTTCTAGCTATGCTCCTGTCATTCTGTCTTCTTCTTTATTTTGTAGTTTTGTAGGCAAGCATGGCATCCAATTTATGAACAGCAAAGTCACACAAACAGCATTAAAAAGAATGATCTATTAAACTCTTTTAGTGGCATCGGTTGAGGGATACGATGACTGATATTTAGGTCTTGCCATGGCTCAGTTGGCAGCACTCTTGCCTGAGTAATGGGGTTGTGAATCAGGACTCAAACACAAAAATCAAGGCTGACAATTCGAATGCAGTAATGAGGGAGTGTTGCACTGTTGGAGGTACATCTTTTGGAAGAGATGTTAAACCGAGGCCCCGTCCACCCTCCCAGATAGACATAAAAGATCCAATGGCACCATTTTGAAGAAGATCAGCAGAATTTTCCCCAATATCCTAGCCATTCCTTATCCATCAATTAACATCACTAAAACCAATTATCTGATCATTTATCTCACTGAAGTTTATGGGAGACTGCTATGTGCAAATTGTCTGCTGTGTTCCCTATATTATAAATGTGGCTACATTTCAAAATTAGTTCATTGACTGTAAAGCACTTTGGGTATCTTGTGGTTGTAAAAAATGTTGCATAAATAGGAACATAGGCCTTAGGAACATGAGTAGGCCATTTGGCCCTTTGAGCCTGACCTACCATTCAATAAGATCATGGCTGATCTGTTTGTGGTCTAGTGGTCAGGACACCAGGAGAACTCACCTGATCTTCTTCAAACAGTGGCTGTGGGATTTTATGTGCAGCGGAGAGAGCAGGTGGGGCCTCTGTTTATTATCTCATCCATTTGTTTCAGTAAAGTTGGTGGAGGGATATATATTTGTCAGGACACCAGGAAGAACTCTGGTATTCTTCTACGAAATAGCGCCATGGGATCCTTTATGTCCACCGAGATGGCTGATGGAGCATTGCTTTAACATCTTATTGGAAAGGCAGCAACTCCCAATGTGCTGCCGTCCCGCAGTACTATAATGGAGTGTCAGTCTAAATTATGTGTTCAAGTCTCTGGGCTTGAACTCACAACCTGCCTAGAGGCAACAGGGCTACCACTAATCAGAAGAGATGAATGAATGCTTTCAAATAACTGGTCCTGACCAACACTTCTGCAGCACAGTTTCAGCCCCACTTAATGCAAAACAGTGGTTTACAGGGAATAACACAGGAAACTTTGAAAGCTGCAGCAAAAGCTTCATGGTCTCTCTAGATTCTGTGATGATACCTGCTCCTTGTGGCTGTGGCTGGACTTCCTACCAGCTAAATCCGCTTTCTTCAACTGTTAATATTTCCCTGTATACAGGTGGCCCTCACTTTCACCAGTCATTTTCTAAACCAAATTAATTAATCACCTCAAGAGTTTTGTTCACTATGACCAAAACAAAGTGTGGTGTCAAATCCATCAGTGCAAAATTACGTAAACCCTCAATCAAGGTTTATTTACATAGTAGCCTGAATCTTCGGTGGACTGACAATCACTGTTGGATTGCTACCTATTTATTTACTCTACACTGGAGCTCCACATTTCCTTCCCAGGTTTCCAACCCAGGCCTCCTGAGAAATGTGCAGCATACTGATTCTGGAGTCCTTCCATCAGAGTGTGACAGCATCTGGGGAAACCAAGCCATGCCCCCTTTTTACATCACTTGAGGGCAGTCAGGTGGTTGGGAGAGTAGTTGAGAGGTGGGGGCTAATTGAGAGGGGTGGGGAGGTAATCGGTGGAGGGGCAAAGGGGTAGCTGGGGGAAGTGGGGGAGGGCCATGGGTTGATGTCAGGTATGGAGTGATAGTCGGAGGGTGTAGGTTGTGATCGGTGGTGTGGGTAGTCATTGGGGGGGGGTCTGATGTATAGTTACCCAGGAGCTAAAATTGGTTTTAATCCTTCTAACTTTTCCTGAGTAACCATTCTACTAAGTGAGTTGGAACCATCCCAAGTCTCCAACTTTAAATCAGAATTTCAGGGGGTTCCAGATGTAAAGCAATTGCCCAATGGAAGTTGAAACTTCCCAAGTAGTCAGTGCATGAGGACCTCTGAGCACATCTTCCGGAGTACCTCCAGGGTACAAAGATCCCAAGAATGGAAGAGCTAGGCGTATTTTCCAGCACAGAAACAGGCCATTCTGCCAGACTGGAGTATCCTGTTATCTATGCTTCACATGAGCCTTGTCAAACTGTGCTTCATCTAAACTTATCAGCATAACCTCTATTTCTTTCTCCCTCATGTGCTAACCTAGCTTCCCCTTAAATGTTATCTGGCTCAACTAGTCCATGGGTACAAACTTCCACTTTCTCACCACTCTCTGGGTGACAAAGTTTCTCTTGAATGCCCAATTGTATTTAATTGATGCGGCTATCCCAAATCTCACAGGTACCAAGAAGGGAGCTAAGTATAAGCAATAGGGCTATAAGTAACTTCAGGAGGACATAGACAAGTCAGAAGATAAGGTAAATAGATGTCATGTGAAATTTAATGCAACAAAATACAAAGTGATATATTTTGAGAGGATGATTAAGCAGATCCACTAAATGGTAAAACTTACAGCAGAGAGGCTGAAGGGTTCAGAAACAGAAGTGAATAAATATTTGAAACAGAAAATATTTAATGGCACAGAAAATAGGACTAAGTGAGTAGCTCTTTCAAAGATATGACACAAGCATGTTGGATTGAATGGCCTCTTTAGTGTAGAATTCTATGATTAGAAAAGGAATCCCCTGGGAATAACAAATTCACTGATGACTGCCCTTTATGTCTTGATTGAACATAAGCTGCTTGAAGGATATGACGGACAGTTGTTTGAGACGGTCCTCAAGCAAGTCCTCTTTTCCGTTTTGGAAAGGAAAAGGTTTAAATAATGTGGCAGCTATCAATTTATAGAGTATTGCTGCTAAATGTTGCAACAATATAACTGGGCAGTTCCACCCTTTAAACTAGAGAAGGACCTTGCACGCAGGATCATGTTGGGTTCTTTAAGAGTCAGTTTTCTGCAGGCACCTAATTGACTTAATGACCAACTTCTAACTGGATGTGGAAAAGGTAAACAATAAGGTTGAGAGGAAGTATTTTCTGAAGACATCTGGCATTGTCCTATGGTTTCTAGGGAAAGTGGATCCAAAAATTCTTCATTTTCACAGTTCCAAGGTAATGAATCAGCCATGTGTACAATCTTTCAGTTCAGGTTGTTGTACCAGACCTTGACACCATTGTTTGTACTGCACCTGGAATCTTTGCTTATTGCCATCGGCAGAGGGAGGGAATCGCGGATTGGTGACTTCCAGTGAAACTGAAGATTAGCCTACATTAAAACAATGTGTCTTTATTTCCCAGGTGTATGTCCAAAGGACATTTGAAACTATAAATGTTATAGAAGAACAATTAGGGACAATGTCAACAAACTATGAATGCCACATTTCCATACCATGTAATTGTCCATTATGGTGGGTGCTCAAATATCTAGATTTGCTTAAAGATTTTAAGATTGCACATCAAGATGGGTATCAATTTTATCCCCTTACCGAGGCCTGTTTAGATTTCATCAAAAAATGGCAACTTCTTGTTTTACCATCAAAAGAACAATCACAATCTAAATGAATACATGGATTAAATTCTTTTTCAAGATGGCACCCTGAGAAATTCCTGGTGAATTCTTTGAAGCACTCAAAAGTCACTTGAGACATTCCTCTGGATTGGGAAATGGGCCAGAACAACTATTATCAAATTATAAGGAAGTAAAGACCACGGAGCTATAGATCTCTCAGAGTCATTGTTATGTCATTTTTCAAACAAGTAAACAGCTATCTAGGTCACGCCAAATATAACGAAACCCAATAGAACATGAAGTGTGGGCAAAAAAATCTCTCTGAATGATCTTTCTTCAGTAAGACAATTAAATTCTATTTTGTGGCTCGAGTTCTATGCTGTAATATTGCATTCATTGAAAGAGGCATGGAAACTGTGGAAGAAAGGTCTAGGGTTAAGATCGATCAGATATCATTTTTAGTCACAAATAGGACAGCACCATTAAACAAAGAGAGCACGAGTCTCCAATTAACCAACTAGTTGACAATGAATGTGTGATACATTGAAGCCTGTTAATCTTAGGTGCCAACAGCCTAGTTCAGCTTGGTAACATTCTCACTTCTGGGTCAAGAAGTTTAGGTTTTAAATGGGCCTCTTCCTTTTGCTCCACAATTGGTGACAGAGCCAGCCATTGAGTCAGCCCTCCTCTTTGACTTCTCTTCCTGAACCTCTCCAGTTCTCTACTTCTCGCTCCACCTTTTCAAATCTTTACTAACATCCATCTCTTCGACCAAGCTTTCAGTCACTTCTGCTGACCTTTAACATGTCACCTCAGTGCCTGTTCTTTTCTTTTTACTTTTACTTTTTATTATTTCACAGGATGTGGACTTCGCTGGCAAGGCCAGCATTGGTTGCCCATCCCTTATTGCCCTTCAGAAGGTGCTGCTGAGCCGCCTTCTTGAACTACTGCAGTCCCTGTGGTGTAGATACGCCCACAGTGCTGTTAGGAAGGCAGTTCCAGGATCATGATTCAACGACAGTGAAGGAACGGCGATATATTTCCAAGTCAGGATGGTGTGTGGCTTGGAGGGGAACTTGCAGGTGGTGGTGTTCCATGAAGTTGTTGTGGACATTTTCCTTTTTATAAGCACTGCATAAATGCAAATTCCTGGTGGAGATGGAGAAACTCAATCAGCAAGCGAGTGAAAATATTCTGCAATTGTTATAAGGTTCAACTATTTTACAAAACAGAAATGGTGCACTGGTGAAAAATGTGACTTCCGTCAAGTTCCCTTAGAATGGGGAAGGAGGGATATGTTTTGAGGTTAGGCACAGTAATGATGATCTGGATGAAATCTGTTGTGGACTTAATGACTCTGACGGAAACTTTGCCCATAGCTGGGAGGTTCAGTAAAGATACTTTCAAAGGGTAGCTGAAGGATATGGTTTGGAATTTTTCCTGAGCTTGGTACGAAAGCCTGATTAATACTTATAGTTATGTCATTTCACACTTGCTCTTTGTACTGAAATCTGTTTTGCTATCAACAAAACAACGAAAATTATTTATCTGACAAAGCACTCTACAGTAAGGAAGCTTTTAATATTGTTTTACAAAGGCTGCTTTATAAATCTTTCAATAGCAATTTGAGCCCAGATTATAAATCCATTGCACTACTGGGCTGTTCTACTTGGCAAGACTTCCTCTCTTCCTCCCACAGAAAAGTTAAGTTTATTGCCATTTGGATAACTAAATAGCTCAGATATTCTGTGGTCATTAAGATGCCATTCCACATAATATAATCAGAAACAAAATTAATTGCTTTTTGTTTGTAAAACATAATCTCGTATTAAAATATTCATGAAGCTACAGGTCATGCAAGGAAGACAGAACAGACAATTTTATAATAATTAAGATCTGTAAGTTCCCAACAAGTAACCTATTTGTTTGTCAGTCTAGATTGACTATAATCAACACATGAGACACATCCAGTCCAATTTGACAGCTGCCATTTCCATAATCATGGGCAATCTTATCACTGTTTTGCCCATTTTGAGGGCGTATTATTTACTGCTGCCAGGATATCAGTATTTTTCTTCACCTTGGCAGTCTTTTCATCCCCATTATACACTGACCTGTATTCCCTTGGTGCTGCTGGCACTGTTGCTGTCTGCTAGCACCTCTTCACCCACTGGCTGGTCTTTATGCACCTAAATCTAATACCTGGCAATGCTGCATTTGGGTCAACTCCAAAGCTGCTCAAGTTGGTTCCAAACAAAAATCTCTGCGAGACAAGCACTCCTAGGCAAAAATCAATTCTGAGGGTTTGCTTGACTACAAGCAGGCAATGTCAATTTAACCTTGGCAGAATACAATGGTATTTCTGTAACATGAATATATGGAGCTTTATTTTGGTCTATTAATAAACCAATGGTTAATTATCACACGAAGGGCAGTGGGAATCTGGAACTCTCGCTGCCAAAGATAAAATCAATGGAAAATTTCAAAACGGAGATTGATAGATCTTTGTAAGGTCAAGGTATCAAGTGATGTGGAACCAAGGTGAGTATAAGGGGGGACAAATTCAACCCGGCCTGTATTCAGGTGTAGGGTTCACAATGTGTGATCTTTTCATGCCTGTTCCTGTTGAGGCAGACAGCACACAAACTTTGTGCTGCCTCTTTATTACCATGATCTCTACATGCAGCTCAGCATGACTGCCACAACAGGCTGGCTACATGTACAACACAGTGCCTAACACAGCCTAACAGATGTACTGCAGGAATTCACCAAGGCTCCTTCGACAGCATCTTCCAAACCCATGACCACTACCATCTAGAAGGACAAGGACAGCAGATACATGGGAACACCACCACCTGGAAGCCACTCCACCTTCTGGGTGGAGCTCAGTAGTTCCCAGAGGCAGCTCCACAGCAACCACTCACTGTCCTGACTTGGAAATATATCGCCATTCCTTCTATGTCACTGGGTCAACATCCTGGAACCCCCTTCCTAACAGCACTGTGGGTGTACCTATACCACATGGGCTGCAGCAGTTCAAGATGGCAGCTCACCACCAACTCCTCAAGGGAAATTAGAGATGGGCAATAAATGCTGTCCCAGCCAGCGAAGCCCACATCCCTTGGATGAATAATAAAATAAAATAAAGGCTAGCACATGTTACAGTTAGCTTCCCACTGTTAGTCAGCGTGTCCCTTCTATAGGGAATTTGCACTGAATTAAAGGGGCTGCTGCTGAATGCCAGTGCTGCAGTTGCAGGGAGTGAGAGGGCTCTGCTGTTTTTGTATGCGGCCTTGGAAGCCTTAGGCATGGAGTTTGACAGGAGGAGATGCCATGCTTCCATGGGGACCCAGGAGACACTCAATGGTGCTCTCCAAAGGGAGTGGAAGCAGGTTGTCAGGGAGGTCAGTGCAAGGAGTCTGTTGCTAAGCACCTGGCAACAACTCTGGAAATAATTTAATGATCTCACAGGTGTAGTCAAGGTCCCTAAATAGATGACATCTTCTAACCATCACACAACAAACCTCTCACACTGCTCATGGCACCACATCCCCATCACTCAGCCAGCAGCAGTGTCTCGATCTCAGGACTCATGCCAAGCATGTAGATACTGCGCTTTACCCTCACACATATTCCAATGATGTCAACCTCATATCTATCCCTCATTGGGCAGAATTTTCTGAGCCTGCTGGTGGCGTACGTGAGCGCAGGTCACGATCATCCATTCAGCCCGTTTCCTGCCATCAATCAGTGGGGAGCTAATTGTAATGCATTAGCAAATAATTAAAAGGCCATCCCGCTAGGTTCTTGGAACCCCAACATATTGTCCATCCATATCAGCGGGAAAGCATGCTAATGTGTTTCACAACAGCACGCAGGAGACGTGCACTTAGCGTCCTTCACTTTGGGGGAATTGAGGTAAGTGAGCAGCAGCGTTCTCCACAGCTCGTCAGGGAGCGAGGGCTGCAAGTGCTGGCCAGCCTCGGAGGCATCCGTTGTCGGTGGGGGCGTGGTCAAGTGTTCCCCTGGCACTGCATCCCGTGCACAGGCAATCAAGGTGGGGGTCAGGGCAAACAAGGGAAGTGCCCACTCATTAGGGACACCTGTATAAACTGACCAGGCCTCTGCAAATGAGACAGATCAGGCGCAGCCACAGTGATACGATTGGAATCAGGCTCCTAGCCTGCCCGCCCATGCAAGCAATGTGGAGGCACCAAAGGGCCACAAAGCCCTCCATACATTATCCCCACCATCCCTCCCCCACCACCCCCAGCACAGACTTCGAGTCCACCACCACTTTATTGGACCGCCGAGCAGTTGGACTGTACATGTTGTACAACCTCCTTGCCAACTCTGGTCATGTAACAGTCACTGCTGGTGGTGCTCACAGCCCCTTGCAATCTCAGCATCCTGGTTTGGACCAGTGTCCCCCATGTCGCAGGTTCACAGCGCAACCGTGCAGCGCACTCATCTCTGGCGTCCAAGGGGTGACCAATACTCTCCGGGAAGCATTAAAGGGCAGTTACACAGAGCCAGGAAAGGTGCTAAGTATAGCCATGATAACCATGTCTCTCTCTCTTTTCATGCTGTATGAGGACCATATCAGGATCATGGATCCTGGTGACCTAGCTGTAAGCCTGATGGTCTAAAGAGACCTTAGAAGACTGAGGAGAGAGTGACCGAGGTTCCTGGCTGCGCAAAGGCAGGAGCAGCAACCTCATGAAGAAGGGGCAGCCGGGGCTCCCACACACGCTGCCCGGCAGCAACAGTGAGCCATGGCTGGTTGGCACCTAGTGACTCCCAGGGTCTATAGACGCCACCTGCCATTCCTGCAGTTGACTGAGAACCAGTGTCACCAATGACTGTGCATGTCTAGGGACCTGGCAGCTCACATCTGCCACTTTCTGCAGGATTTGGCGCCAATGGGACATGGAGGGCATCCACTGCCAGTGGCTGTGAAAGTGACCATGGTGCTCAGTTTCTATGCCAGTGGCTCCTTTCAGGCCTCCACAGATGACCTCTGTGGGATTTCACAATCTGTCACCCACAAATGCATCCACGAGGTCACGGATGTCATCTTTTCCATGGCACACAACTTTGTGCATTTTGCCCAGGACCAAGACAGCCATGATACAAGGGCCATTGGATGCAACCTGATCTCGGGATTCCCACAGGTTCGGGTGCGATTGACTGCACTCATGTGGCGCTCGGATCTCCGTCGCTACAGTCAGTGGACTTCAGCTGCAAGGGCTTCCACTCACTGAATGTGCAGCTGGTATGTGACCACCAGAAGCTCATCCTGGAGGTATGCACACGGTTTCCAGGGAGTGTCCATGACACCTACATCCTGAGTCACTCGCAGGTCCCTGCAGTTTCCAGGGTCCACAGAGCCTGCAGGGTTGGCTCCTTGGGGACAAGGGCTACCCGCAGAGGACATGGCTGATGACATCCATGTGGCGGCTTCAGACTGCAGCAAAGCAAAGATATAATGAGGCTCATGCAGCAACTTGCACTTTGATGGAGCAGACCATGGGGATGCTGAAAATGAGGTTCTAAAAGCCTGGACCGGTCTGGCGGAGCCCTGCAATATAGTCCACAGAAGATATCACGCATCATCATCTGCTGCACCCTTTACAACCTGGCGCTGCAACTGGTTGAGGAGCTGGCTGAGGAGGAGATGGAGGAGCTGGAGATCTCTTCAGATGAGGACGTCAACTGGGATGAAGGTGAGACAGGGATGAGGGGGTCCTCGGTGGTGATGATGATGGGGATGAGGCTCTCGCATTGGTTAGATGAGGCAGTTGCGCTCGGGAGGCCCTCATAGCTGCCAGATTTGTGGAGGATGATGACGACATACAGTGAAGTGTCCCCATAGATCCTCACATTGCAGTTGTGAATGTTTGACTCCAGTCTGGATTATGGGAGTGCCAATATCCTCCCACAGAGGAGATCTCCAGCTCCTCCATCTCCTCAGCCAGCTCCTCACCCAGTTGCAGCGCCAGGTTGTAAATGGCGCAGCAGATGATGATGCGTGACACCTTCTGCGGTCATGGAGATGCAATGGAGGCCCTAATAGTTGCTTGATCACAGAAGGATGATGACAAAATGCAGTGAGGACACTCCATCGGTCTTCACACAACCTCTGAGAATGTCTGACTCCTGTCTGGCCGAGGGCAGCTCACTTGCGCTCCATGATCAGGGCCACCTCAGAGACGTAGCCATGAAACTTCAGATGCATCTAATGCTGTGTCCACCTTCAGCGCCTCAGCCCATCAGGAGCTGGTGCACAGCATCATTGGTTGCAGATGCTGGTGTGATAGGGGCCAGCCCCACCTTAAAGGTGCTGAAAGCACACGGAGAGAATGAGAGAACCCTGTGGTGCCTGCCCACTACATTCTAGCAGCAATGACCAGCACTGTCAAGGTGCAGGCATCAGTAATGTTTCTAGGGAGTGTGAAGCTGGATCATCACTGTGGTCTGAAGGCTGCACAGAGCACAGGGAAGAGGCCCTGGACTGAGACACCTGCCTTTTATCTTGTGCAGAAAGGTTTCACATCTGAATGACAAGTACACTGCTCATCAGAACAAGGAGCCACAGGCAGTGAAACATTCTTGGGAGTTTATTGACAATAGCAAACAGTATGTACAAGTGATTAACACCCGCGAGCAGGCTGTGCAGTTACTTTTATCTAACTTTCTTAAACCTGCCTCTATGTTTTGGTGCTCCATGGCATCCACAGCAGAGACGAAGGCCAAGGTGAAGGCAGCCTGCTGACTGTGACGCCCTGTCTGTGATGACTTTGGTGGGCGTCCTCCGGAGGGTCGAGACTTGGAGGATGCTTTCGGGGTCCTGCTGTGTGACAGTGGCACACTCCTCAGCCTGTGAAGCTGGATCTGTGGGGGTCATAGGAAGAGGGGATTCGGGAGGGCCGGTCACTCCCAGAGTCACCTGGGTGGATGGCCCCAGAGTGTGCGCCTGCTGATCCTCCTCCCTATGGGTGCCCGAGGGCCCCTGGCTGACTCCTTGAGGAGCAGGGATAGCTGGAGTGAGATTGAGCTACCCAGCGCCCCTCTTGCATACACACTGTTGGAGGCCAACTATGGCATCAGCGATGGAGTTAAGCCCTCGCAGCTGTGCAGGAGTGACATCTTGGACCAAGGTCTCCATGGCAGCTGCCATCCTACCAGTGTTGACCTCAGCGCATTGAAATGCTGACGCTATCACCTCAGCCTGAAGATGGACAGACTCCTCCATTGTGCCTTGCAATCTGAGGAGTGCAGCGGACATCCCTTCCTGATGTTCCCGAGTTTGCCTTTGCAGCTCCAACAACTGCGAGTCCAGAGGCTCGTCACCTGACTCGGACTCAGCAACGTTCTGGCCTCCAGCCATCCTCCGAGTGCCGGGGATCTGGGAAGTCCCTGCTTTCACTTGCTGTGGATCAGACAGTGCGATGTGCTCACCAGATTGTGATCCCGAGTGTCCTCTAAAGCTAGGTCCCACTGTGGTGTGTGTCTCTTTACTGATGGAGGGTGTGGGTGAGCACTATGACAGGTCTTCAGGGAGGGTACCTTCAGATTCCTCTTCAGAGGTTTCTTCGGGGCTTGATTGCAGGCCCTGGGTCATGGACTCTGTTGGCTGTTTGGCAGATGTGCCTGTGAAAGCAAGGAGAGATAATTAGTGCATGGCAGTGGATACATCACTCATGGCATGGTTGTCTGCTGGATGTTGCACTGCTGGATCCTCACTTGATAGAGCAGGGCCGACCTCACCGTCAACATAGGATTGGTCCCAGTCATTGCTGGCCAGCTGGAGAGCCCTGTTTTCGAATACTGTCAGAACATTGATCTCCGGCATCCCTCCACCTGTCTGCAACCTTTCCCTCCTGTTGTGAGCAGTTTGTCCTCATGGATAGCAATGGAAAGAGTGCATCAGGACGACTGCCTGGCCTGTGTGGGTGGTGAGTGGTCCCATGGATGGGATGAGGACAAAATCGGTTTTTGTGAAATAGTGAATGGTGATGTCCCTTGCACCAGCAGTGAGTGAGGTCCCTGTGGATGTGTGATGGGTTTGTGAGTGTGTGAGTTGGGAGTGATGAAAAGAGTGACTTAAGCTGGTGGAACAGAGGAGATCATTCATCATTTTGCGGCACTGGGTGGCTGTCCTCCTCTGCAGGGCATTTGCGCTGACCACTGCTGCCACCACCTCCCATGCCGGGTTGTTGACATTGCTGCCCATCCTGCAGCCAGAGCAGGGGTAGGGGACATCCCGGTGGGCCTCCACGGCATCCAGCAGTCGCTTGAGGGACCCATCATTGAAACGGGGGGCTGCAGCCTTTTTTCCTTTGCTGGCCATGTCTCCCGGATAGCGGTGATGAGCTGGTGGCGATGAGCGCTTTGCCAGCGGCTACCTTTTAAAGATGGCAGCCAGCATGATGCAACAGCCGTGTGATGGCAGGTGGGTGAATGAGAGCCCGCTCACCATGGAAACGGCGTGTTTCACGGGGGTGAATAAATAATGAGGCAGGCTTGGAACGATACGGCGTGAAAACCCATCATTTTCATCAGTGGGTCAGACTCCATTTTACCCACCAGCTACCACACTTAGTGCAATTGTGAGAAAACTCCATCCATTGTCTCCATATACCTCCAGTTATTCAAACACAACGCAGCACAAAGATTGGCACTCTTCCCTCTCACTAGTCACCACATCAGTACTTATAAAATAGCTTACTCCAGTTATTTTTCATGAAATTACTACTCTCTTCGGTGACCTCAATATATTGTCATCACAAAATCTAAAGAAAGTAATACTTTTATGCGCAGGATTTTATGTCCGTCAGGCAGGTGTGCAAGAAAGCAGGAGTACAGCAAATTAAATAATGGAATACAATTTTAGCACATTCTCCAGTTCACCTGTTCACTTACTTTATTTTTTGCTCAATTTTGCTCACAGAATAAATATAGCCCATGGTGTTTTAGTTAAGAAAGCCATCCTGACAGTTCCATGGAGAGTACTAGAGGGTCGAATAAAAAACTCTTTCCTGTTGTTATTACCACACAGAGCGATATTAACAGGAAAGTAATTTCCTTTCTCAAGTACTAGACAGCAATCAATCTGAATGAAGTTGAATCATTGAATTAAAATCAGGAAGAATTTAAGTGGGTGGATGGCAAAACATGTCCTCAGTTACTTTGTTAATACATCAGGGGACAGCTTAGCACCTGGCTCCTAGGAAGCCCCTTTGGGGTATCTGAGGAGCCCTGTGGCATATAAGTCAAGAATAGTGGTGAACTTGTCTGCCACTGGAAATGCAGAGCAGATAAGTGTTGCTGCAGGTCAATATTTGTGTAATTTTGTTAAATTCACCCTAGTTACTTTGTTGTATATAAACCCATATAAACAGATGGCACAGAAAAGAAAGGTAAATTCCTGAAGAATGTCCATTAATCCAAGGACCGAATCTCATTTGTGCAGGTTAACTGCACCAATAGCAATCCCATTCCTTGTCAGGGGCTTGATGCAGACTGAACAGATTCTCGTAAGTGGACTCTATATGCTAATACTCATTTTACTAGCTCGCAGCAATGGATAGCTGTAACATAGCTGATAATCTTTGAATATGATGGAAAGACTAAGTTCTCTGTTACAAACTGCCTTCTTGCCATTATTAGATCAATTTTACAAAAACATCTCAGCAATGATTAACAATTTCCCTTCTGTGGTTTAATCCACATTCCTCAGATAGATTCTCAGAAACTGCTCAGGCTGACAATTGTACTACTGATTTTCTGACAAAACATAAAATAATTTAAGTTTCAGCTCAGTGCTCATGTTCACTTGGCTCAGTTACTTTGCTCCACTTTTAAGAGCAATGCATCTTGGCAGACAAAGTTACACTATTTGCTATTGAGAATGGGAAGCTAGACTGCTGTGCTTATCTATTTAAACTGCCTGAGAAATAACGATGGACTAAGAGGAGTGACGCATTCAGTCTAAGTGGTCAGAATAGTCAAAACTGTGTGGTGGTGCAGTGGCCAGTCCTGAGTTTTTGAGAAATGCTCACAGATCTAACAGTTCGGGATCACCATTCTAGATCAGAACTATTTCCGTAGAACTGGTGGTGTGGTGCTATGCCATCTGGATGATGTGATCCAAGGTGAGATAAAATTGCCCTTTTAGTACAAAGCTGGCAAACGTTGTGTTTCTCCATAATTTACATCCCACTAACTAACTCTTGTACTTACAACTAGTATTTTTATTTGCATTTCATCAGTTAGAGGGGACAAACTGCCATTCCCCTCATTTGTTGCTAAATTAGGTTTTTCATTCCTTATACATTTAATTGGGGCACAGTTAGAGAACTAAAATCAAACTTTATGCTTTGGGCTCAGTGAATCGTTGGGAGTTGGGGAAAGGCCCTGTGACTGAACCTTTAGATCCTCATAATAAAAATGGCAAATTACCAGACCTGAAAACAGTGCATTTTAAATACTGCTTTCATCAGTTCCCTTCAGAAACAGAAAGCCATCTTGAAAATTATCATGTAAATGTAGATAATAACAAATACCATTAGGAACAGCAAAAGGGCCTTTCAGCCCCTTGGGCCTGCTCTTATTTTTTAAATTATTCACTCATGGGATGTGGGATTCACTGGCTAGGACAGCATTTATTGCTCATCCATAATTGCTCTTGTTCAGAGGGCATTTAAGAGTCAACCACATTGTTGTGGGTCTGGAGTACATGTAGGCTAGTAGATTCACTTCCCTAAAAGTCATTAGTGAACCAGATGGGTTTTTATGACAATGGTTTTGTTGTCACCATAAGACTTTTAATTCCAGATTTTTATTGAATTCAAATTTCATCATCAGGCATGGTGAGATTTGAACTTGGGTCCCCAGAACTATACCCTGGGTTTGCTGGAATACTAGTCCAGTGACAATACCAGTATGCCACCCAATTAAATCATAGCTAATCCAAACCTCAACATCATTTCATGCAGGTTAACCAGGAACAGGCTGAATATCAAAACATGAGCTGGAGGGGGATGCTGAATATCCGTTTGCTATCACAAATCTCTATGTAATGTAGGAACAAAGTCAGTGGGACAGTGAAGCATATTGAACACGTCAATGAGAATTTTTAAAGAACCATTTACTTTAATCTGCTCTGCTCAATGATTTTTATACACGATTGTATTTTAATAGCAATTAAGAGAATCTTACATTCTAGCTCCCTTAGCTCAATAGTCACATGCACCATAAAGTGCGACACTGAGCCATGCAGACCAGCAAGATCACAACTTTAATCTCTGGTCTTGATCAGTGTCCAATCACGCACATGAAAATTGGACATTTAGTTGGGATGTCTGAGACACCATATCACTGCATAAAGCAATGCTTTCAGCAGAGGAAAGGACCAGTGAATAGTTTGTAATGATGTGATCCTATTAGCACTGAATTTCTTACACTGCTGTATAGTGCTTTTTGCATTCACCCAGCAGAGAGTTGCAAACTAGAAGATTGTGTTAACCTGAAGGCTGAAACCTAATCTGATAGATATATAGCAAAAGCAACCTATTTTTAATCCCTTTAGTGTCATTCTTCCTCTACCTTTGTAACTGCTTGAATCCCTCATTATCAACATGCTGGGGGGTACCATTGACCAGAAACTGAACTGGACCAGCCACATAAATTCTGTGGCTACAACAGCAGGTCAGAGGCTGGGTATCCTGCGGCGAATAGCTCACTTATTGACTCACTAAAGCCTGTCTACCCTCTACAAGACTCAAGTGAGGAGTGTGGTGGAATACTCTCCACTTGCCTGGATGAGTGCAACTCCAACAACACCCAAGAAGCTTGACACCATCCAGGACAAAGCATCCCACTTGATTGATACCCCTTCCACAAACATTCACTCCCTCCACTACTGACGAACAGTGGCAGCAGTGTGTATCATCTACAAGATGCACTGCAGAAACTCACCAAGGCTCCTTTGAACTTCCAAACCTATAATTGCTACCATCTAGAAGGACAAGGGCAGCAGATAGATGGGAACACCACCACCTGGAAGTTCCCCTCCAAGCCACTCACCATCCTGACTTGGAAATATATCACCGTTCCTTCACTGTCGCTGGGTCAAAATCCTGGAACTCCCTTCCTGCGGGTGTACCTACACCACATGGACTGTAGCAGTTCAAGAAAGCAGCTCACCACCACCTTCTCAAGGGCAATTACGGATGGGCAATAAATGCTGGCCTAGCCAGCACCGCCCACATCCCATAAATGAATAACAAAAAATATAGCACAAAAGCTTTGAACTTATCCAAAGCATTTTTGTTTTCACTATGTCGATACCTTTCATTGCAGTCTCCGGTTCTATATGCAACAAAATATCCCTTGGACGTGCCAATTATTCCTAAAACAAATGATAGCTTTTCTTTACAATGTGAAATTGATGAGAGATGCTAGTAAAGAAAGAACCTGCATTGTATAGCTCCTTAGCAAGATATCACAAAATGTTTCATGAACAATATATTGCTTTTGATGTGCACTCACTTTTGCTAAAGGAAGTAGGAACTTGAATTTCTATTGTGCCTTTCATGACCTCAGGACACCTCAAAACACTTTATAAATGATTAACTACTTTGGAAGTTAGTCACTGTTGTCATGTAGGAAATGTGGCAGCCAATTTTCATACAGCACAGTTCTTATAAACAGCAATGAGATAAATAATCAGCTTAAATAATGTGCTCAAGTCTATGAACACATAACTTGCTGACTCAGATGAGAGAGAGAGATACTCACTGACAGCTACCAACTGAGATGTCATGTCACGTGGGGTAACATGGATACAACCATTAATTAGGCCAAACTTTGGTAATGTAGGGGGCAGCTGGAAATTTCCTGAGTTCTCTCAGGCAATGGTTCTATAGCGCTGTAGCGCTAAACCACTTGAAAACTTGAAAAAACAATGAAAAATTGGGAATAGCAGAGGAGTGGGGCTTTTAATTAACTTTTACTAAGAACAGGAACTAGAACAGGCTGAATAGCCAAAAGGTAGGAAAGAAAAGGCAGAGAAAATATGAATTCTTAGCATTATTATTTTAAAAATATGATATGCATCAACAAACATGAAAGAACAGTTTGTCATAACTTTAGACTCTGTCAGTGCTTTATGTTATAACGGGCATGGCAATAATGGACAAGATTGTAAACATTTTTTCAGTTCCCCAGAGTCACAGCACTTCAACATGACAAGAGTAAAGGGCGCTGACTGGTGAGCACTTGAATCTGGCTCTATGTAACATCTTGTTTTAGATTATTAGATTACAGGTGAATGATAATATTAATGGGGCATTTCTTCTGGAATACTGGCCATTCATACGTAATTCACCTCAACTTGGAAAGCATCAGCCCAGCTCTGGTCAGAGAAATAATCCTTCCAGTCCCTCCAGACTCAGTCAGGGTAAATCTGAATTGGGGAGATCAACTGCAGATTGGGTAACCACTTTGCAGGACATCATTGTTCAATCTGCAAGCATGACCCTGAGCTTCTGGTCACCTATCATTTTAATTCTCCACCTTGCTCTCATGCTGACCTCTCTGTCTCCTGTAGAGTTCCAATGAAGCTCAATGTAAACTCAAAGAACGACAGCTCATCTTTCAATTAGGCATCTTACAGCCTTCTGGACTCAACACTGAATCCAGAAATTTCAGGCCTTAATCTCTGCCCCCATTAGGTTTCGCTTTTCTTCACTGGGTTCAGTTTTCGTCTCATTTTAGTTCAGCTGAGTTTTAGCCTCGTTTTCCCCTAATTTTTGCTTTCCGATAGCAGCTGTTCATCAGTCTATCATTCACACCTTTTAAAGACACATCTTTTGTTTATTTACTTGCCCCATTACAACTCTATTGGGCCCTGCACCACCAACTCTTTTGTTTCCACCCCATCACAGGTTTCCCTTTTGTACTTTTACCTCACTTCCACCCCCTCCCCCCCCGACCCCCAACTTTCACTTGTTTAGAAGTTATTAAATTTCTAACTTATCCCAGTTCTGAGGAAAGGTCATTAAGCAGAAACACAAACTGTTTCTCTCTCCACTTATGTTGCCTTTTCTGCTGAAAATAATTTTCTCACATTTTCTATTTTTAATTCAGATTTCCAGCATCCACAGTATTTTGCTTTTTTAATGAGAATAAATCTGAAGCAGCACTCCCAAAATCATTTCTTACTGTTCAACTGTAACATTAAAATAATTCATTCAAAAACCACACAAAGCAACTCACAATAAGGAGATTTGCATTGACATAGTGGCTTATCATGCCTCTCAAAAACATCTCAAAACACTTAACATACAAGGAATTGCTTTGCTGTTATGTGGATAAATATGGTAGTTAAGTTTGGCACAGCAACAGCAGTCACTATAAAGGGGTGAAGGATGAGCTAATCTTGTGTAATTGGTGGAGGAAGGATTGTTAAAAAAGACACAGGGAAATCCCCCATTCTTGTTTGAACTGTGCCATAAAATCTTCACTGCTACCTCCTGACAACGCAAGATGGCCAGTCTGTGCATGCCAATGACATCATTCTGCTGTGACCAGCCTGCTGGTGCACCTCTGAGCATGCGTGAAAAGCTTCTATATCTGTCTGGATACATTCCTGCAATGATTATGGTTGGAAGTTTAGGTTTAGCCTGAAGAACAATAAAGCTATCTATTACTTAATTAGGGACAAGTATCCTTCCAAATTCCAATGGTGAGTCAGCCAAACTCAGTAACAATAGAGTGCCCTGGCATACTCTGCACATCTCTGGCTCATACGTCAAATTGTTGAATCTGCTAGAGAGGATAGGCTGAATCCTAATCTCCCTTAAAACTCATCCCTAAGGAGACCCTGCTTACACAGAAGTTGCATGAAATCACAAGAGCCCAAATTAAGCAGTAAATTCACAAGACTTTGAATGTTGGTTGGCTGATCAAGAACGATTAAAATATTTTGTGTGAAACACCCTTTATTTCATGACTGGATTTCAAATTTGCTATTAAATTTTGTGTTTAAATTGCACTTCCATGAGATTATAAGCCTAATTTAAAAATAAAACAAAAGTAGCCAGTTTTCTTTTCCTGGCCACTTTACATGGAAAATTGCAAATACAGGAAATCTGAAATAAAGCCAAAATATTGGAAACACATAGCAAGTCTGTTTATATCTGAAAAGAGAAGACCAAGTTCCAGATGTAGAGTCTTTGTCAGAGTAGCAGTTGATCAGAAATATTCTGCCCCTAACACTCTATGAAATGTTGTGTTAGACGACTTCAATAGGTGAGTTTGGAAAAGTAGCATCACAGTATTGTATTGGTATGCTGTTGCAGCTTGCATGGGCTGTGGTTATGTAAATTACAGTCAGTGTTTTTAGGCTCATGTCTGTACACATCTCATAGTCCCCCGAATTCAGACTCCATGGGCTGGCATTGAAAAACATTAAAAACAGCATTTTAAGTTGTCTATACAAACCATGATGCAATGGACATGTTTGTGCGGTACATTTAGTATTGACGCCAGGTTTAAAATAAAGAGCGTACGGTTTAAGATTTCTGCCATTCTTCTTAAAAAGATATTGGTGAAATCATTGTTCACAAAAGTAACGAATTCAAGTTCTGAACTGAGAATTGTAACATCTTTAACAAGGGGATGGCTTTGACAATTGCCGAAACAGGGGAGAAAACACAGCTGTTAATATTTGAGCAGCGCCACTTTTGGTCCTGGCCGCTGCCGACACTGTCACTCGCTATGATGCAAGGGAGCAACTGCGCATGCTCGGTGTTGGCTGTGGCATTGGCAGCAAACACAGCCTAACATCTTAGCATTCACCTAGATTGGCAGGTGAGAGCTCAGTTTAGCTCTTTACCCTAAAGATGACACTTCTGACAATGCAGCACTCCCTCAGTGTCAGCCTTGGCTAAATATTCAAATTCTGGAGTGGGACCTGAATGCAAAATATCATCTAAAATCTGCATCTCCTTCTCTCCTATGAAATAGAGCTCCTTTCATATAATAAACTGCATAAGCATGGTATCATACAGAGAACATTAAAAGAATATGATGCTCTTGGATCTAATTTTCAATACTCACAGCAAACCATCAGCTCTGCCTAAAACAAGAAAATAGTATTAGCTTTGCCCCAGAAACACTACGTAGAAAAGAAGAAACACTGCACCTTCACTTCTGTCCATAGCAACAGCAGTTTAACCCTTTCATCTCAACGTACCTGTTGTCAGTATGTGCCCACAACTTCACTTAGCCCTGCTGTGTTTTGTTCCACTGTGAAGTACAATTAGAACAGAATAATCATCCAGGAGAGTCCTCTCGGGGCACAAAAGCTAACAGCTGAAGCTAAGCAGGTGCCAGCTTTGACTGCCAACATTAATTGCAACCATTTGGAAACAACCACATTATCCGTTCAATCCCAAAGTGTATTTTTGCTAGGGGATTGCAGAGCCCAGTGGGTAGGCACACCATGCTCCCACTCCAGGGATCTGTCCTTAAATCCAACTATTTGCCAGCCACAAGGGTTTCATGCAGAATAAGCTTGACTTTGCTCAGCTTAGCAAGCTCGGGTCCACAGGTCAAAATGTCTGTAACCCAACGTTACTGTGAAAATAAGCATCGGAGGGGCAGCTTGTGGAAGGAATGAAGCAACTTGCATTTATATCATGGCTTTTATACAAACATATGAACATATGAACTAGGAGCAGGAGTAGGCCATGCATCCCCTTGAGCCTGCTCCACCATTCAAAAAGTTCATGGCTGATCTGATTGTGGCCTCAACACCATTATCCTGTGAACCACTTCTCCCACGAAAGCGATCCTGGCTCCATCAAAATTGCCTGGGGCTTTGAAACGCCCAGCCCCGCAATAGAGCCAGCAAAGACTTGGAATGGGTCTGAAACCCAGAATTGGGTCCCGCCATTAAAGGCCTCCCGACCTGGCCCAACTCCACAAAAATCCAGGCCAAAGTGTTTAAAGAATCAGGCAGCTTTTGTGTACCAAATTAGCACCAGGATTTGAGTATTACTATTCACTTCACAATCACCAGAAATTCAAGAACATTCTGGATTCCAGCTTGTAGCAATTCAAATTGTTTCTTTTAAATAGCTCCCATGTGAGTATGAATTAAAATCTCTGCAACCATCATCTCATAGACTGAAGCTTTCTTGACATGTGTTGTTTTTGTTTAAGAAGCCTCAGCATTCTTTTCAATCATTGTGACAAGCAAGCAAACCACCCACAATTTAAGATGGCACAATCAAATGTCACTTAACAGGCTTAATCTGATATGTTTCCATTAATAACCTCTTAACGCTCTGCACTTCCTGATGTTTCAGTATCATGACTTTGTGAGATAGTGTAAAATGGGCTGCCAACAGTATCAAGACACAAAGGTGACATTGTGTTCAGTGGGTAATGCTTGCCTTCTGTGTACTATCCTAGAAAACTACAGCAGCAAAAGATTTCACTTCAAACAGGGTGCACAATGTACTGTTTGCTAAACCCAATACCAGAGGTTTTGAACAAAATCTGATTTTACCACTTTGCTTTCAAGGTCACTGTTAATGAGTTGCTTCTTGCTATTGGCAGAATGCACAGCGGAGTAGATTTGGACTTTTGTGATTGTGTAAATCGGGCAGTGCTGAGTTTTACATCTCTCTCAATTTTTATTTCTGTTGAAGACGCTGTCATCCACACAAAGTCAAGATCTATCCCAGCAACTCTAAAGCTGGATTAGCTCAGTCACTCTTGGAAATAAATCTTCTGTGGCATTTCTGAGAGCAGTATGCCAAAGCATGAATGGCTGGGTTAGGGAATATTAGCAACAAGTTGCATTTACATATTACCTTTACAGTATAAAATGTCCTGGAGGTACTTTACATAGAAATAGTAATTGGAAAAGAATACTGAGCCGGTGGAGGTGATGGGGAGTGGTGGAGAAGGGGGGGTGGGGGGGTGGGGGGTGGGGGGGTGGGGGGTTGGGGGGGGGGGGGGGGGGGGGGTGGGGGGGGTGGGGTGCGGGTTGGGGGAGGGGTGGATTTTCTCAGGAAAAAAGTTTGGGTGAAAAATGAGCTAAGAAGGTTTTGAAACAGAGGTCTGGGTAGCTGAATCAAAAAGAAAGAAAAAAATTTCCATTTACATACCAATTCGCATACAGCAAGACCACACAAACAGTAATATGATAAGGACCATACAAGCAGTTTTAGTGATGCTGATTGAAGGATAAATATTAGCCAGGTCATGGAGAGAACGCCTCAGATCAAATACAGCTTTTATGTCCATCTGAGAGTTCAGAAGGGGGTCCCAGTTTAATGCCTCATCCAAAACCAGCATCACAGACAGTGCTGCTCTCCCTCCGTACACCATTTCATCTGAGATTATGTACTCAAATCTCTAGAGTGGTGCTCAAACACACAAATTCCTCACTTAGAGGCAAAGTGCTACTACCGAGAACTGGGACCTTCCTGACCCATATGATTCACGCCATTTATCCTTAGCACAATTAAAAAAGCTTGCTCTCGCCTTGACCTAAAATATTGTGGTTGAGTTGAACCACCACCTAGCATGAGGCCTGTTAGCAAACAATGGGGCAGCAGATCTAAATCTTTAAAAGAGTTTGCCATCGGGCCTGTGATCTTAAGTTACTAACGTAAGAAGATAATGGGTTACAGATATAGTCATAACACAATTTCTTCATAATCTCCACCCTCTAACTTCAGAATGGGCAAGGGATTAAAGACAATGAAAAAAAAAGTAAAGATCATGTCACTGTAGTTTGATATTCAGGAACTGAGCAAAGTTGCGACACCAGAAATTATGGAGAACAAAGCTTGAATTCAGGAAAATTTCCAAACGATGACATTTGGATAATTGCCATTGTGCAAAACATGGTTTTAAATGGCAAACACCAATCAAGTGTCGCTACACTTATCCGGTCCACATCAAGGAAACTAAAAATTGACATCTCATTTCTTGTATGAGTGGCATATAATGGGAACATTAAGGTTCATGCGATTGTCAGGTCAACATGAAATGCTGTAGCTTCAGACTGGTCAGAATTCACAAAATCCATCTCCATCACCCACACGACACTTACCCCTCCCCCCACCGCTCCACCCACCACTCCTCACTGCCTCTCCAACCCTCATCTCCCTGACAAATCTGTTTTTAGGCTTTACTCAACTGGACACCTGTAATGGCTTGATGTACTGGACAGGTTTCACCCTGAAACAGATAACTTTATTACAGAGAGCTTTTCAGATGCTACGTGCTTGAACCAGATCCTCGACCACCCCACCACCCCCCCCAACCCCCCCGGATTAGTTGGAGCCTTCAAGAACAATCACGTGATCCCTGATAGGCAGTAGGAAAGGCTATACCTTCAAATACTACATTATCTCCCTTTTTTTTTACAATTTCTATTTACAGAGAACATTTGAATATCCCACATAAATATAACTCAGGTGATTAAAGATTAAGTCTCTGAGCTGGTTTCCTTATTTGGTTAGAGTGGTGTAGCTCTAGTACTTGAGGTTCTTCCACTGGATCGATATGCTCAGGAACTGCAGTACCAGATACATCATTAGAAAGTGACAATTCAGGGTTTGGTAACTCTACAGAGGCATCAGGCATGTCTGTTCTAGATTGATCTGTCACCTCAGAGATTAATGGTTTGACGTTGATCACAGATGGAATAGCTGGTTGTATTAATGTCTCTCTATTCCTAAGATGATCCACACATTTTCGAACAATTCGGTCTTCCACTTCCACCAGGAAGGACAAGAGACCAGTTTCTGAGACAATTGTACCAGGAACCCAACAAGGCCCACTTCCAAAGTTCCATATGAAAACTATGTCTCCTACAGTAAATCTTTGAGCTTTGCTATATCATGATTCAATTTCTGATTACACAAATTCTTCTCTACCCACCCCCCCAAGTTTGGAAACACCAGACTTAACATTGTACTTATATGGCATTTCATCAATAATTCAGATGGCGTTAAACCCATAGTTGAATGAGGCATTGTACGATAATTGAGAAGAAAGCGGGAAAGTTGATTTTCTAGAGTAAATTCTGATAACCTCTTCATTCCACTTTTGAAAGTTTGTGCAGCTCTTTCAGCTAAAACATTTGATGAGGGACGGTCTCAGGCTATTTTAATATAACTGATTCCATTTAAACTCATGAATCTCTGAAACTCAGTACTGGTAAAGACCCTACCGTCATCCAAAATGATGACTTCTGGTGGGCCATGTATACTAAAACATTGACGCAGCCTTTCAATAGTTGTGCTTGATGTTGGTGTTCTGACTTCATACACATCCATTCATTTAGAATGTGCATCGATAATAAAAGCATGGTACCTAAGAATGGTCCTACATAATCAAAAAGTGGTCTAACCCAGGGTCAACCAGGCCACTCCCACAGATGCAGTTTTGCTGAAACAGGCAACTTCTGTTGTTGCTGACACTGGGGACAGTGCTTGAACATGCTTTCAATGTCACTGTCAATGCCTGACCACTAGACATAGCTTCATGCAAGCATTTTCATCTCCAATATGCCTGGATGCACACTGCGAAGCTCTGTCAAGAATGGTTCTCTTCCTTGTGAAGGGATGACAACTCTTCATCCCCACAACAAGATTGCATCTTGACAACTTAACTCTGTTTTTCAGGCATGGAATGATCTCGTCTCTTCAGGCACTGGTGAATTTGACCATCCTTGCAATACAAGGTCTCTGACTTTCAGCAGAACTGGAAATCTGTTCATCTAATTTCTAATTTGTTTTGCTCACACAGGTGAAGAATCCAAGAAATTCAGTACAAGCACAACTTCTCGTGGCACAGGAGCATGTACAATGCTATCTGGTAATGGGAGATGACTGAGTGCATCAGCATTTGCAATATGCAAGCCAGGACAGTGCATAAAAGTATACTCATACGCAGTTAATATCAAAGCTCAATGTTGAATTCTTGCTGATGCTATTGGCAGAATGGCCTTATCCTCACTGAATAAACCCATTAATGGTTTATGGTCTGACACAATGGTGAAATGTCATCCATGCAGATACTGGTGGAATTTCTTCACTCTGAATATTACCAATAAACCTTCCTTTCCTGGTTGGGAATAACCCTTCTCGGCTGCAGAGAGGGTTCTGGAAACATAGCCAATGGGCTGTTCTGACTCATCTTACATCCGATGTGATAACACGGCTCCCTCAACATAAGGAGACACATCACATATTAATACCAATTCTTTTGGTGGGCCATAATGTACCAATAAAGATGATGAATGTAATAGCTTCTTAATTTTTACAAAGGCTTCTTCCTGTTGTGAATTTCACAACCAATGGTGATTCTTTTTTAATAAGTGTAATGGTGTCAACACTGTTGATAAGTTTGGCAAGAAGTGGCTATAATCGTTGATCATACCCAGGAAAGAATTGAGTTCAGTTACACTGGACGGAGAGGGCACATCTTTGATTGCCCTAACTTTCTCTTCTACTGGATGCAAACCCATGGCATCCACCCTGTGACCCAGGTAAGTAATTTTTCCTTAGTTCTGATGAAGAGCCGTACAGATTCGAAACGTTAACTGTATTCCCCTCCGCAGATGCTGTCAGACCTGCTAAGTTTTTCCAGCTATTTTTGTTTTTGTTTCAGACTTCCAGCATCCACAGTATTTTGCTTTTATCTTAGTGTTTAATTGACTGCCACTTCTCTTCCAGGAAAGCCTAACCTTGATGAAGTACAGCTCTTCTCTCCGCATCTCATTTCTATTTTTCCTTAGTTCTGATGAAGAGTCATACGGACTCGAAACGTTAACTGTATTCCTCTCCACAGATGCTGTCAGACCTGCTGAGTTTTTCCAGCTATTTTTGTTTTTGTTTAAGTAACTTCTGGCACTTGGAATGTACATTTATCTTCCTTTAATTGTACACCAGCTTCAAAGATTCTTCTTAGCACCTCTTCCAGTTGACCCTATGATCAGAACATCATGTAGGTATACCACCACTCGGGGAAGTCCTTGCAAAAGACTCTCCATTGTCCTTTGGAAGATTGCACATGCAGATGATACTCCAAAGGGTAGGCAAGTATATTGATACAAATCCTTGTGCGTGTGTATGTTTACATACCCTCTAGGCATTTTATCCAGCTCTAATTGTTGGTATGCATAGCTCATGTCCAATTTTGTATAACATTTGCCTCCAGCTGGCTTTGCATATAAGTCGTCTATCCTCGGGATAGGATACTTATCTAGTTTGGCTACCTTGTTCACAGTCAATTTATAGTCCCCACAAATGCATATATTCACCTGGTGACTATGGGTGCCTCCCATTCCGAAGATTGGGCTGGTTGGATGATGCCCATCTTTTCTAACCGGCACAGTTCTGCATCCACCTTCTCTTTTAAGGCATAAGGCACAGGTCTACCCTTAATGAAATGGGGCGTCACCTGAAAATCCACATACATTTTTGCTTGCAAGCCTTTTAACTTCCCCAATTCATCACAAAATACATTGTTGTATTTCCTTTGCAGTTCAGGAGCTCTTCCTGTTCTCAAGTGAAATATTTCAGACCAGTTGAGCTAAATTGTTCGTAACCAGTTTTGGCCCACAAGACCAGGTCCTTCACTTGTCACTATAATCACTGGAAGCTGGGCTATAGGACACAGGTCCTGAGGTTCTCTGGTGTATGCCTTCAATTGAGCCATTGTTCGTTCCAGATTCAGTGGCTGGGTACTTTAATTTAGGTATTTAAGTGTATGCTCTCCCACCACTTTAGTTGAGGATCCCATATCTACCTCCATTATTAGTGGTTTCCCATTCACTTGAATTGTGACAGTGATAGGTTCGGTTTTTACAGCAGTTGCAGGTAATAGATGTCGGTATCGGCAGCTTCAAGTTCTATTGTATTATTCAATTCAATCATGTTGGTTTGCTGCTTTACAGGCTGTTTTGATTTTGCCCAGCATTGCCTTAACATGTGACCTTTCTTATGGCAGTAATGGAATTCTGCCTCCTTGAATCTGCAGGTGTCCGGTACATGGTTACCCCCACATCTATAACAGATTAACCTTGAAGTCAGAGCTGAAGTGTTTCTACAAGGCCTTTTTGTGTTTCAAAGCAGACATTGCCTCTCGTTTTGCTGCTGTGTCTCTGGTTTTCGCATCTTGCCCAGCAGCAGGTTCCTGCCACACATGAAGAACGGCGCCATGTTGTACATATTGTAAAGCCTGCGAGTCCCTCGCAGCACTTTCCATGGCGAGTGATATTTCCATGGCGTACTTCAAATCGATGTTGACTTCTGTGAGTAAACAGCGCTGAATGGCGCGTCGTGAACTCCACAATCTAATTGGTCCCGCAACATATCGCAGTCGCAGTGTTCAGTCAACTGCTTCAACTTTGCTACATAGATGGACTCTCCCGGGGCCCTAACTCTGGAATTAAACTTAAACCCCTGTATTATTGCGAATGGCTTCAACTGAAAATGCGTTTTCACGAGGTCCACTCATTCATTAAAGGATTTAGAATTGGGTGAGCTCGGGGCCGGCAGGCTGCGGATAAGATTGTGTGTCTTGCTGCCACCTACACTCAAAAGGATTGCTTTCTGCTCTTCTTCCCTGGTAATTTTGTTTGCTACGAAATAAAAACAAAAGCACTCTACGCACTGACTCCAGTCTTCCGTAGTCGCATCATAAGGGCCAATTCTGCTGAAGAGTGGCATGACAGGTGAGTAGTCTTTTCTTTTTTCCCTTAAGATTCGATGCACTCACAATAACAGGGCAAGATGCAGCATCAAAGATATTTTACCCTCATTGCCAAATGTAATGACTTGACATACTGGACAGGTTTCAACATGAAACAGTTAACTTTATTATCATGAGCTTTTCAGATGCTACATGCTTGAACCAGGTCCTCGCCAGAAGCAACCCCCCCACCCCCCACCCGGATTACTTGTGCTTAGGGCTCATTGAAGTCTCCAAGAACAATCACATGATCCTTGACAGACAGTGGGAGAGGCTATTCCTTCAATTATTACAAAACCTTAAACTTTTATGCTCTAACTATATCGGCAGGACTATTGAAATTCTAAGTGGCAGTCCAGAAAAAAGCCACTAAATTACTTGCATATCTCACTTTACCCCCTTTCATAGAGACACAATTGTTATTGCTGCTTTCCTCATATCAACTGTATGAAAGTTATTTGTTCAGGAGGTCATGGGATTGGAACAGGCCTAAGGCCTGGCAGTGCTTTACTTGCTAGATCTGGATAGTGAATCGAAACTGGCTATCCAAATCCAAACTACTAAATCGCAGTGTGCAGCATGATGCTTTTCAGTGCTCAGTACCATAACAAGCTCTTTTCCCAGTTAATGTCAATAGATTCTTAACTCAAGGGACACTTGGCTGCATGGAGGTGGCAGAGCTAAGGATTTGGGTTGATCAGGAGCTGGAGTTCTAGAATCCCTAAATTCCATAGGCTTGAATCAACAAGTTATGATGGAGTATCTGCTATAGGGGCAGGGCACAGATTTTGGTGCACTCAGTTCAGCACTACAAAATCCACAAATGCATAAATTGATAGACTTGAACTAACAAGGGACAAAAACAATGAGCATTAACCAGCAAATCAAAATTGCGTAGATGTTTTTGCACTATTGCCTACCATTGCCAGATGGGCAAAAGTCAGCAACCACACAAATGGCAGAATGATGGTTTAACAGTGCTGAGGAAAATGCCAATGAAGGAAACAGTTCAGAGGTATAAGGGAATGTATATGATAATAGCTCATCACATAACCCTAGATGCTATAAAGGGGAACAAATAGCTGTGCATCTGCTGCCCTTTTGTTACTGTGTTTTCTAACTTTAAACTATTGGTTAGAAGGAGCCTAGAATCAGACATTTTGGGGGGATTTTAACCATTAAGGGACTGTCTATGCAATGGGCATGCTGATCAGCAGATGGCTCTGAAGGGAGACCTGTCCATTTTGAGGGCGAGGTCACATTTCATGTCATCAGTGAGCTGCACACCCCGAATGAGTGCCCCAGTGCAGCTCACCAGCTCCAGACTGGCACAATGATGTTGTCACTGAGACAGAATTTCAAATTAAGAGGAGTGTTTGCTCCAGGCCTAAGTTTAACCAATAGGTTTAAAATTCCAGATCATGCTAATATAGGTAACTGAGATATCAAGTGATGGCACAGATATTGCCCTTTATATCTTATAAAAAAAAAAGCAAAAAAAAAAAAAAAATTGCACGTATAAAACATCTTGCACAATCTCAGGATGTCTTATTGAAACATATAAGGTCCTGAGGGGTTTTAACAGGGGAGGTGCTGATAGGAAGCTTCGCAGAGGAATCTAGGACTGGGAGGGCACAGTTTAAAAATAGGGGGTCTCACTTTTAAGATGGAGATGAGGAGGAATTTCTTCTCTCAGAGAGTCACTAGCCTTTGGAGTTTTCTTCCACAGAGAGCAGTAGAAGCTAGATCATTCAATATATTCAAGATGGAGGCAGACAGATTTTTGATTGACAAGAGCCACGAGTTATGAGGGGGTAGGCAGGAAAGTGGAGTTAAAGCCCCAATCTGATCAGCCATGATCTTACTGAATGTCAGAACAGGTGCAATGGGCCGAATGGCCTACTTCTGCTCCTATTCCTTATAGTTTTCTGTTCCAGCCAATGAAGTACATTTTGAAGTGTAGTAACTGCTGCAGTCTAGGATATACATTATTATATACAGTTGCATGGTGTAAAATGAGGAAGGGTGGGATTCCAGAGTCCTCATCTGCAGCAAGGGACCTCAGCATAATCTAGCCCATTTCACAACCTCATGACATCCCAAAACATTTTAAAACTGATACCCTTGAAGCGTCATTCCTGTTGTAATGTAAGAAGAGGGACGATCAAATTGTGCATTGCAAGTTCCCAGAATCACCAATGAAATAAATGGCCAACCATCAGTTTTTAAGTGCTCATTGAGGGATGAATTTGCTCAGGACTTCCAGCTCTTTTATACCCACATGAGGAAGCAACAGAGCTTTAGCTGAAATAGCACCTCTGACAGTGCAGCACTCTCTCAGTACCACACAGAAGTGGCAGCCTAGATTAGGTGCTCAATTCTCTGGAGTGGAGCTTGAGCCCACAACCTTCCAACTCAGGGGCAAGAGTGCTACTGCAGAGCCATAGCTGACATTACATGTATTTTTATGTACAACACTTCAGTAGATTACTGAGGGAGTGCTTTAATATCCTTTGGGTCATCTGCTTGTTCCAATAGTGCAGATGAACATTAAAGATCCCATAGCACCATTTAAAGAAAGGAGGGAGTACTCCCTGCACTCTGGAAAAAGCTCCTTCCTCAGACAGCCTGATCAAAACATTAACATTCATCTCAGTGCTGTTTGTGAAATCTTGCTGTGTGCTACATAGCCATCTGAGTTTATCCATGTAACACTTCACACTTCATTGTGATTCATTGTAGGTGAAGTTCTGGCCAATGTTTCTGAAAGATGCCACAGAAATGCAAGTTTGCCTTTATCTTTCTTTCGTGGAAGTCTCCACTTTCTGTGAATTATGGCCAGATTAAAACGACATGGGTGCGCAAGTCGAAAGATCTAAACATTCGGTATGTTTGGCATCTTGTACAGGTTGAATCATCAGGGGGACTCACTGTTATGAACTCATTCTCACTGGAGGCTGACAACCCTTTTCCCTTCATGACTGGTTAAAGCTATCCCCGAGAGATAGCCGGTTGTGCCTTCTGGGATTCATGTTAAAGGGATGCAGCCGTCACGAAAAAATATCTGGCAAACCTTTTGTATTTGGAGATGATGAAGGGCTTTGCAGCCCTTAAGGCATAGTGCTGTGTATAAGCGACACACTGCTGCATTTGAACTGACATCTTTCTCTTCTGTGTTTGTAAATAAACAATGGGCATTGTCAAAACATTCCTCAATAAGTGTAATGCCCCTTTAACAAATCACCAGATTGTTTACTTTCTTTAGATAAAGCTCAAGAGAAAGGTCTAAAGTGTTTGGATCTTAGCACAATCCCAGGTAGCCTGTGTTTGGGAGTTCTGTGGAATTAATAATCACTTCATACAGAATAAATCCAGGTTAATGGGCACCTTTGACTAAAGAATATGTTTTCTGAGGTGTGAATTAATTACCTGTATATTCTGCAAAGCTTTTACAATAGTTTCAACTTAAATAAAAGGCCCAAAGGGAATGTTTTGTTCAACACAAGGGCTGTCCTTGTGGAAGCTTCCATCGTTCAATTTTTATTCCCAAAAGAATCTGGTATGGTCTTGATTTTGTTATAAACACAAATAAAAATGCAGAATGGCCTCCCAGTACAGGTTGGAATTGAACTCTTTCCTCCCAACGAGGAGGAGTTTGAAGCAGATTACCCCCTATAACAGGGACATTGAGAGCCATCCAATAATAAGGGCAATAAAGCAAGCTGATCTAATAGCTGGAGGGAATAAAACATATACCCATCCTTCCCTTGCTGAAAATAGGTTACTAAGAGACATAGCCCAAAACCACAATAATTGGTTCAATACGGCCCCCACCCCAAATAAGAGCTGCCTATTTCCAGTGCCTCCAAGTGGGGGTCTGGTAGTACAGTATAAACCTGTTATGGACCCTTTGCACTTGTATGCATGTTTTAAATCATTACTTTGTGAATGTAACATAATAAGCCCTAGCTCTTCTGCCAGCATAGTTTGATCCATATAAATCTAACTGAATGAGCTTCCTACAATCAATATCACAATCAAAGCAAAAGGCAAGCAATAAGGTCAACATCTGAAATGAAGGGAGTCCTTTACAACATTGGTGCTGGGGTGGGAATATGGTAAAGTGTCTTGCCTGCCTATTACAGTCCTTGTTTGATTTTCATCCTATTCAAACCAATGGGGATGAGCAAAATTTCCTTGGGGCTTCTCTGCATCCCTATGGTAATTTTGCTGGAAACTCCAGTGACATGTAAACAAGATTCAGTCCAAGTCGTGGTGCTGGAGCAAGAGAAGCTCAAAGGAAATTCCCCCGCCCCACCCCATCAATCTAGAATGGATGGCTCACCCGCTCAGCCAGGCTAATGCCTAGGCAGCAACAAGGGAAATAATCCCACCTTTTGGTAGGCGATGGCCTCCATTTAGACTCATAACAAAGGCGCTAACCATCCTGCAAGTTTGCAGAAGATCACCATAAAAGATCTCCCCCTTTTGCATTTTCACCAAGATTTCCCCAGGTTGCAACTAAACTATTGTTACCCATAGACAGAGGGTTATAGCTGACTTATCACATCACAAGCAATGTGAAGGCTTGCTGACTGATAAACGCCTGTGCTTTTCTTTTCTCAGCAGGTAAGCTCTTTTGTTCTTTATATCTGGGTTCTTTCCCAACACTACAGCATTGCCTCTTTCCCTTCTCACTTCCATCCTCATTTATCCTCCTAACCCTTTGCTCAAAGATTCTTTCATCTTAATCCTCTTTCACTTCATTTTTTCCAGCCAATAATTTATGTGATCTCTTAGTTTTCTCATTATTGTATCCCTGCTTCCATAGCATTGCTGATTGTTTATTCAGTGCTTGTACAATCATATGAATTCCATTGTATTTTGTAATACATCCTGCACTGTATACATCACTTAGGTCATCATATTTTGAAGTGGTCCTACTAGTTCCCTTGCCTTCCCTGTTGACAAAAGTAGTGCTAAAGTGATGCTACAATGGGACAGGTCTTTAATAAAAATGATAGCATGGCAGTAGTATATTTACACAACCTGAGTGTGCCATGCTGTTAATCTGAGGGCCATGTGTGTTCCACCACCATGGTACACCATTGGTAAGTAGATGAGAAAATAGAAATGCCACAGATACCTTTGCTAATTGAAGTGAACTGCCCTTTCTTTATTGAAGTTCATCTTTAAATACACAGTGCTATTGTCAAGGTGAAGGTACAGCATGTTGGTGCCATAACGTTGAAGTGGGATCTTCCCTTGGAATTTATCACAAACTCATCAACTAAATTGCACCTTCCAGATAGAAGAGATGACCACCGTCATCTATAATTATTTGTCACTGGCAAAGGTCTGGGAAAAGATTAACTAGCCCCCCATCTAGCTGAGCAGGATCTGGTGTGTCACCGGGGTTAACAAATAGGAAGAAGGAGCAAAAATAGAGCTGGTGCATGTGTAGTGTCTTTCATAATACCTCAAAGCACCTTAAAGTTAATGAAGTGCTTTTGTAATGTTACTGTTCAAATTTGACTGATGACTGCCAAATTGTGCATAGCATTGCCCCAGACATAAGGAAGTAAGTGGCCAGATAATTTCTTTTTAATCTCATGGAATGTGACCATTGCTGGCAAGGCCAGCATTTGTTTCCCATCCATAATTGCCATTGAGAAGCTGATGGTGAGCTGCCTTCTTGAACTTCTGCAGTCCATCTGGTGTAGGCACACCACAGTGCTGTTAGGAAGGGGAGTTCCAGGATTCTGACCCAGTGACAGTGAAGGAATTGAAATATAGTTCCAAGTCAGGATGGGGTGTGTGGCTGGAAGGGAACTTGCAGGTTGTGGTGTTCCATGCATCCGCTGCCCTTGTTTTCTAGGTGGTAGAAGTTTATAAGATGCTGTTGAAGGAGGCTTAGCAAAATGCAGAAGTGCATCTTGTACATTGTAAACACTGCTGCCACTGTGCGTCGGTGGTGAATGTTTAAGTTGGTAGATGAGGTGCCAATCAAGCTGGCTGCTCTGTCCTGGATGGTGTCAAGTTTTTCTTGTGTGCTAATGGAGCTGCACTCATCCAGGCAAGTGGAGAGTATTCCAATACACTCCTGACTTGTGCCTTGTAGATGGTGGACAGGCTTTTGAGAGTCTGGAGGTGAATTACTTGCTGCAGAATTGTAGCAACAGCATTTAGTTGGCCGGTTCAGATCTATTTCTAGTCAGTGGTAACCCCTAGGATGTTGATGGTGGGGGTTCAGCGATGGTCATATCATTAAACATCAATGGGAGGATGGTTAGATTCTCTCTTGTTGGAAATGGAATTACCTGGCACTTTGTGGGCCTAATGTTACTTGCCACTTATCAGCCCAAGCCTGAATTTTGCCCATGCTTATGGACACAGGCTGTTTCAGTATCTGGGTTAAAAATGGTACTGAACAATGTGCAATCATCAGCGAACATCCCCACTTCTGACCTTATGTTGGGGATGTAGGGATTTTGCTTGAGGGATAAAGAGCCCTAGGAGAGTTTTCATGATCTTTTACATCCACCTGTGAGGGGAAATTTGAATCCAATCCAATGTCTTATCTAAAAGACATCACTGACAGTGCACATATTCTCAGTGTGATATTGGAATGCTAGCCTAGATTTTGTACTCAAGTGTTTTAAATAGGGCTTAGAACCAAAGACCTTTTGACTAAGGGGCAAGGGTGTTAACACTGGACAACATTTGACATTTGCACGGTCCAGAGTTACTATCATCATTAATCATGATAGCCCCTGGAAACTTGATTATATTGGTATTCCAAAACATATATTCATTCACTGAATCATTCCAATGATGAGGGCACAAGCTCAATAAACAACCAGCACCAAAAAAGAAGCTTTCTCTCATAACAACCATAGAGCATGAATTAAATAGTTTGTGCTTTTTCTGGTCAACCTTTAAGGTCGTCTTCACTTAATTATTTAGCCAACTGCAAATCTTCTTCTGAAATCTTTTGGTTATTGAATCATGCTGTTCAGCAAGACTCGAAGATAAGTATACATTTAGAATCTTGTAACTGAATAAATAGCAACAACTTGATTATATTTTTCAGAATTGTGAAGAAAGAAAGCTTAGACCATTCAGTAGCCCAATACAACTGGAAGAAATTGCACTCAACATAATTTGTGCAATTTCTTAAAATGTCTTCCAAACCTTCCATCATTTTGTCATAACACAGTGGGCAAAATTTAATGACCACCACCACCCCTGCCAACCCCCCAACCACCCCCCTGCCCAAGGTGGCGGGCAGAAGGGTTGCAAGTGAGGACCCCGCTGCCTTTTTGTCTTTGCCCCGATTAAGCGATTTTCTTTTTACACAGATCGTTGTGAGGCTATAGCATGTATTACCCAGAGTCAGTAATAGAAGTAGTGACCATAGGGAGGATATTTGCCCCACTTTGTAGGTGGGGACAAAGGCAAGAGGGTATCCTAATGGCCCTCCAGCTTCAAGACCTCACCCTTTCTCCTTAAGTGGACAGTGAGCACACCCTGTGGACAATTGGCCAATCAAGGAAAATCACAGTTGGGTGACTGTTCCCGAGACAGAGCAGGATCGGAACTGGCCTCTGGGGACCCAAACCAAATGGCAAAATTCTTCCTCTTGTCAACCTCTATAAGCCAAACAAAAATCTACTGGAAAAATCAGTAATTCTACACTGATGATGAGGAGCACACTTGAAAAATGAAAAGTGGACTAGAATGATCTTTGATTTACTCACTTCAAGTGTAACTCCTTGTTGCTTGCAGGGCAATACTAAATTTATCCTAACATGTGGCTAACAGTGCTCTGTCTGAACTGATTACACACCCTGTCTTTGCTGGTACCTTCCATGGCAGACCACTCTAATCAGTCCTGTAATGCAAGTATGACAGGAAAACTTGCCTCTATAAAAACAAAAAAAATGCAGATGCTGGAAATCCAAAACAAAAACAGAATTACCTGGTAAAACTCAGCAGGTCTGGCAGCATCGGCGGAGAAGAAAAGAGTTGACATTTCGAGTCCTCATGACCCTTCGACAGAACTTGAGTTCTGTTGAAGGGTCATGAGGACTCGAAACGTCAACTCTTTTCTTCTCCGCCGATGCTGCCAGACCTGCTGAGTTTTTCCAGGTAATTCTGTTTTTGTTTAAGCTTGCCTCTATCCCTGCTGTGCTGTAAGTGGGTGAGTTGGTGAAGGTGAGCAGTGTCAATTGGCTTATTTTCAAGCTTCCTTGCATTTGTGTGCCTCTGGAAAGTTAAGCCTGAGACCCTGACCCTGCTACATGCGTAGGTTTTCTTGTTAGTAACAGGATCAGGCATCTGGTCAATACAGACTTAATAATTATCAATAGCATAGCTGTTCAATCAATGTGTTGGCCTCAATTTGAGGATCCAATTTAATGTGGTAGAGGAAATCTGAAAGGCAGCAGGCTTTGTGAAGGTTAAAATGCGGGTTAAGTGCCCTCAATGTGAATCACCACATTCTCTCTATCTTGGTGTGACAGTTTCTCTCATTTTCGGTGACTCTGTTGAGGAAATAACAATCATCTACTCATCACCTTTTAATCATCTCAATATTTGGTTATTGGGAAATATTGCCATGAATGTCATTTTTATTGTGCATTTCAGATTGACCTCCAAAGCAGCTTTCAGAAGCATTTTTGAATTTGATCCAATTTCTTTGAGGACGTCGTGATAATCCACAAAGTCAGAATCGTTTATTGTGGATTTTCTGACATTTCTGGATGAATCATAAAAGCAAGGATGAATTTGGATGTGTACAGCACTACAAAGAGAAAACGGACCAACAAGTCAATTTATGAATGGTCCAGTCATCAACTATTTCATTGCCATCTGTGGGACTTTACTGTGCCCAAATTGGCTGCTGTATTTCCCACATAATGGGCTGAATTTTCCCGTCCCGCCCGCGATGGGTTTCGTGGGGACGGGAGCGGAGAATCTAGTAGCAGGGAAAAAGTCAGAAATCTGCTGGAGTAAAAACAGTTTGCAATTCTCCCATGGCGGGTTATAGTGGGTCGGTTATCCCACTGACTGGTGGCGTGAATGCCATTTGCATTCATTAACATGTCATGAATGCTGCTCACTGGAATCTTGTCACGCCTTCCAACTTTGCGTCACGTCTGCGGGACATCACGTCAGCTTCAAACCCATTTGAAAAGGGTTGGCGTGCACAAGTCGCACCTCAGTTCACATGTAACTTTGAGGTGAATGGAACGTACGTGGCCTACCTGCCATAGCGCTGAGCCGGTCTTGTTGTGATGAACACTGCACTGCTGGGGCTGTAGGGTTGCTCTGCTCCTGCTCTTTCCCTACATTGTCCTGAAGAACACCACTGTGCTGTGGTACTCACACAGACTCTACTTTCAGAAACTAGCATTTCAACCGAGAGTGGGCTGTAAGGCGAGGGTAGGGTTGACGAACATGTGTGGGGCAACAGGGAGGGTAGGCTGTAGAGTGGCAGTCAGGGGAAGGGCAAACACAAGGAGGATAACGGAGGGGAAGGCTGTGGAATGGCAGTGAAGGGGAAGGGGAAACACAAGGGGGCCTTTCTGGGGTCCCTGCTAACTTCCTGTTGCCATAGGAGTGAATTGGAGTCTGCTTAGAAAGAAAGGAGGAAGACCTCCTTGCGATGAAAGCCACTGAAAACCAAAGGCTTCATTAGCACTGTTAAAGGGCTACTCAGAACTCAGTGGTTTCACATCACAGTCACTGCATCTCAAGAGTAATACATAGGGATGTAGAATTTGGGAATGCAGGAAATAGTGAAGGAGGCACAGCTGTCTCATATGTGGCATTCCATCAATGAACGCCTGTCACATGTTCACCAGACTTGACATTCCTAATGGGCCAAAGGGCATCCACCCATTGACCATGAACAACTGATTGGTCATTAATATGCCACATCAGAAACTGCAGCACAGAGCAAGGCTAGGTCACTCATCTCACTGAAACTTTAGCATCTCACGCAAGACTCAAGATGTTACATATTTGCGATGCCATCTTGGTCACCTTAATGTATGTGCTAGTGTCTCAGGGACAAGCCGGCATCAGCCACCATGCAAGTAGGGCAGGAAAAACTACTGACCCTTACAGTTTCCAAATGTGCCCTCTTCTGAGCTTCACTTCCTTGCCCCTTGAATCATTTATGTCTTCAACGTTTCCTTTCAGAGAGAAGGCAAAAGCACATGTGGATCCAGGGCTCAATGCTGCCTTTGTCAGGGTCCTAATGCAATGGAAGGGTTGAAGGAAGGAGAGGCAACTCTGTGCACAGCTTTAGCAGGAGGGACATGGTCAAGTGGAGCCACAGCATGTACAGGAGGGTCAGGAGGAGAGATCCAGACAATGGGGGTGACTTGCCAGACCTAGGGCTTATCGTAGAAGAGTCTCCTATTTGCAAATAAGTGACAGGCAATGCCGCGCACTTGTCCTGAGCTCTGGTGTATCACACATGGCACATTCTTCGTGAAGACCTGACACCACGTAGAGTTGGAGGGTATCCCCTGCCAGTGGCTTTGAAGATGACCGCAATGCTCAATTTCTTGGCCTCTGATTCTTTCCACGGATCAACAGGGGATCTGTGTGGCATCTCTCAGTCTGCAACACATCGATGCATAAAGGAGGTCACAGATGTCATTTACAGGAAGGCCCATCATTATGTCAGGTTTGCTCTGGATCAAGATGGCCAGGCTACAAGATTCACTGACTTCACCGCCAATTCAGGCTTCCCTAGAGTGCAGGGTGCAATAGACTGCACCCATGTGGCTATACAGGCTCCATGGCAGCAGCCTCTAATATTTATAAACTGCAAGGGCTATCATTCCATCAATGTACAACTGGTGTGTGATCACCAGAAGCACATGCTGCACGTTTGTGCACGGTACTCCTACATCCTGATCACTCCCAGGTACCTGAGATTTTTGAGGGGCCATTACGTCTGTAGGGATGGCTGCTTGAGGACAAGGGGTCCCCACTGAAATACTGGCTGATGACACTGGTGCATCACCCTTAGAGTTCTATCCAAGGAGAGGTACAACGCTGCTCACAGCTCCACATGTCCCTTACAGAGCAGACCATAGGGCTTCTAAAGATGAGCTTCAGATGCTTGGGCTGCTCAGGTGGCTCTTTACAATACACTCCCGACAGTGTTTTCTCCATCATCACAGTGTGTTGCACCCTTCACTGGCTATGCAAAGAGGTGAACCCCTAACAGATAATAAACTGGAGGAGGATGAGAGCTCATTAGAGGATGAAGATCCAGAGGCCCAGGAACCTCAGGAGGCTGCTAAGGGTCAGTATGAGTGCGATCATGCAATGGAGGAAGGAAGACATGGGAGACATGCCATGATACGTTAATTGCTGACAGGTTCCACAAAGAGTAAAGTAATGGGGAGGTGGTGATGTAGTGGTATTGTCACTGGACTAGTAATCCAGATAATCCAAGATAATGTTCTGGCAGATGGTGGAATTTGAATTCAGTAAAAAAAATCTGGAATTACAAGTCTAATGATGGCCATGAAACCACTGTCAATTATTGTAAAAACCCACCTGGGCTTTTACAACAATCACAATGCCTTTCCCCAAACCCTTGAGGGAAAGAAATCTGCCATCCTTACCTGGTCTGGTTTATATGTGAATCCAGACCCACAGCAATGTGGTTGACTCTTAAAATTCCTTCTGAACAAGGGCAATTAGGGATCGGCAATAAATGCTGGCCCAGCCAGTGACACCCACATCCCATGAACAAATAAAAAAAATGAGGGAATATGGCTACATCTCTCCTAGCCCTCAATGCCATCTTCTTTCAACTCAGGGAGTGTCCACCCACTTGCAGCAAAAACACATCCCGCATTCACACTTGCGAGTTCTGGCCTCATGAAGCGCCAGGCCATGATCTCTGCTTTTGTCTGTGGGGCCCTGTGAATGAGCTCAGTCTGGGAACTGAGAGTCCACTTAGGAACTAGATCAGTGTGAGAGAAAGCTTGAAGCCTTTGCCGCCATCTAATGATGCAAACATTGCTGCAACTGAGATATGGACATGCCCAGGAACCTCTTCATCCCTTTGCCACTACCACTGAGGAGACACAAATGCCGCTAGAATATCAGTGCTGAAGAGCTGCCCTCACTCAATGGTGTTCCTTGAGGAAGAAGCATTAGAAGTGCTTACATCACACACTTCCAATAAAGATTTAAACACATCTCCCTGACATCACACAAGGGGTATGGAGACTAGTTCAACTGAGGTTGACATCACAGGAATGTGAATCCCACGGTGGGACACTATCACTTAGTGGGAGGAAGGCTAAACCTCAAAATAAGAGGATTCCAAAGCACAAAATCACAACGCCTTCATTTGACAGGAACCTTCACATAACCATCAATTGTATTCACAAAAGTGCAACTTCTTTACATGTATAGCACACCTGTGACCTAGAAGTGACATTAATTTTTTAACTTCCCTAACTCTACCACTGCGCCTGGGTGCAGCCCCGACATCTGCAGCAGAGGTGGAGGCAGCCTGCTGACTGCTACATCCTAATGTCTGTGATGACCTTGGCAGACGCCCTCTGGTGGCCCGAGGCCTGGGGACCCCCGGCCTGTTAAGGGTCACCTGCTCAGGGGCGGAAGCACCCTTGGTGGCCTGAGAAGCTGGGTGGATGGGGTCACAGGCAGAGGGAGCTGTGAGTGTAGAAAGAAAGGCATGTGATGTGAAGGGAGGGAGCAGAGGGTGGGTGAGATTCAGGTTTCCTGTGTGTGGTGAGCCCTCCCCAAAAGGGGCAGAAGATGGAGTGTGAGCAACATGATGGATGGGAATGGTGGTGATGTGAAAGTCTCAGTGAGACAATGAGTGTGATTTATGTCCCTCACTAATGGTTGCGTGAAATTCCTGAAGAGAGTCTCCATTTGAGTGCATAATGCCATGATGAGAGTTTGATATTGGAGGGTGTTGAAGGATGACTTACCCTGGAGGAGCAGGTGAGATCATTCATCCTCTTCTTGCACAGGATGGCATTTCGGACACAGTTGCCAGCTGTGCTGACCTGCTCTGTAATAGTATCCCAGGCCAGAGAGGTGAGGTTGCTGCACTTCCTGCAGCTATCCCTGGGATAGTGCACATGTCTGTGCACCTGCACCCCTCTGATCAAGACCTGGAGGGCCTGGTGGGTGAAGCGCCCTGCTGTTTTCTTCCTGAGGCTCTCAGCCTCCTTCTTCTGGCTGGCCAACATCTCCAGTGGGCTGGAGAGGATGAGATTATGTGTTAGGCTGGCAAACAGACCTTCGAACCCACCAGCTTATGGTGGGTGGACTAATTAGCTCGTGACCCGCCAGATGATTCGGACCGATACGTGCCTTTGCATAATTAGTGACCCTCCAATCGCGGAATCAGGCGTGAGTTCCCGCCATTCCGGCCAGCAGGGTGGATGCTGCCAAAACTGCACAGCATTGCACTTAGTCTCATTAATGTAAAATTCCGGCCTATAACACTGACTAAGCTCTATTGGCTGCAAAATGCTTTGGGATGTCCTGAGATCTTCAAAGGTGCTTTTTCAATACAGTTCTTATTGAAAATGGGAGTTTGTGATTCTATGTGTTCCACAATTTTGCATGATTCTGCAGTACTGTGTGCTGCCCAAAGTTCAACCGACAGTTCCCATGATCAGCAGTTTCTAACACCACCTTGTCATGTTAGCTAAGTATGGGACAAGTGGGTATGGTATGGTATTGTACGTTGACAGGTTCAGTCTAACTGTAGAAAGCTGATACCTCTGGACCTCAGTTGAAATAACTGCACTCCAGATCAAGAACCTGGACAAGATATGAAATGTGTAGATTTTTGTATTCAGCTTTCCAAACACGACAACACAACTGAATAATATCTGTTCACTTTGAAGACTGTTGTCCATCATTGTGAATCATTGGTGAGGACGTGGTAGGGAAGTGCATTTACCTTTAAATTATCAGCCAGGCCCATTTATCACTTTCAGCGCTCATTCTAACTCATTGGCCAGAATTTTTCAGCAGCTTGCATTACCAAGGACCGCATTTTGCCAGCCACAGCCAATTAAGTGGCCACTTATTCCGGATGACGGCCCACCCGGCAGAGTTGCCTGCCCAATCAGAGGGATGGCAGCTCAGCAGCACCAGTGACCGTTGCTGGGGCCACACCTGGCAGAAGAGGGTGCATCGATGCCCACACGATCTCAAAGACAGGTAAGTGGGCTCTGGGGATGCTGTGGCTAATCAGTCAGACCCCGGTGAGGCGGAGTGGGGGCGGGATAGCAATTTCCTCAGTATGCCACACAGGACTCATGCATTGACAGCACAAAACCCTCCCCCGAACCCCTTTCTCCCCGCCACTGTCTGTTCATATCTGCACACCCCCCCGCCACTTGCCTTACTCCAACACAACCCTTCACACCCTCCCGCTCCTTAAACCAGCTCATCCGTTCCACCACCCCCGCAGCATCCCACTCTTTCCTCTACTACCCGCAAACTCTCCACCCCCTTCTACGTCTACACACCCGCCCCACCTCTTCATTGCTCTCCTCCCCATCTAATGCCCTCCCCACCACGACACAGACCTTCACTGCCCAAAGGAGTGGGAGGGTGGGAAGAGTTGTGTTGGAGTATGTCAAATTGGGGGGGGGGTGTGCAGGTGTGAACAGACAGTGGTGGGGAGAAAGGGGTTCAGAGGGACGGGTTTATGCTGTCAACGGATGAGTCCTGTCTGGCAAACTGAGGAAATTGCTATCCCACCCCTACTCTGCCTCATTCAGCTATCCACCAGCAGCTCAAGGATCCACTTAATAGATACTCCATTCTCCCACAGCTGAATGTGATCTTCCAGGGTTCACTGCCGCTGCAGGTCTCCATCTCACCACTGTTTGTAAGCTGCCCCAGGCCTTCATGTTGGCATGGATTGAGGATTGATTAATGAACAGAAAACATATGCATGCCACATTGGACCGGATGTGAAATTGCGCGAGTGGGTGGATGGGGTGGGGTTTGGTGGCCGGTTGTGATTGGACGTTGGCGGAAATTCCAGTCGGGAGTTCATTTGTATCCCGAAAATAGGATGCAAAAGGGTTTCCTGATGGCCTCAGGTGGGAATGGCAACCCGCCATTTTCCTGCCATGATGGTTGGGACCGCAAGCACCCATCATCGATCCTTGCCATACAGTTCCCACAGGATTGTCCACCCCTGTCCATCACAACTCCCATCAGTGGCAGAGGAGGAGGGGAGGATTCCATCCACTTACTTGGTGACTGGTGTATGGCCCTTTTGGTGGTAGGATGGGAATGGCAAAGGTATCATTTGCTTTCCTAATTGCTTGGTGTACTTGCATGTTAACTTTCCATGATTAGTGAGGACACCCAGATCCCTCTGAGCATCAACATTTCCCATTCTGTCACCATTTCAAAAAATGTTCTGCTTTTCTATTTTTCTTACCAAAGTTGATAACTTCACAGTTATACACGTTATATTCTATATGCCATGTTCTTGCCCAATCACTTGAACTGTCTATATCCCTTGGCAACCTTATTGCATCTTCACCACTACTTAGTCTCCCACCTAGCTTTGTATAGTCAGGAAACTTGGATGCATTACAAAGAAGAACCTTACTGGACTCGAAACATTAACTCTGCTTCTCTCTTCACAGGTGCTGCCAGCCCTGCTGAGTTTTTCCAGCACTTTCTGTTTTTATTTATTAATGGATGTATTACACTTAGTCCCCTAATCTAAGTCATTAAAATAGATTGTAAATAGCTGAGGTCAAAGCCTTGAAATAGCTTATTATTTACAGTTTACTAACTTGAAAATTACTTATTTATTCCCACTCTCTGTTTTCTGTCCATTAACCAATCCTCAATCCATGCCAACACTTTACCTCCAATCCTATGAGCCCTAATTTTATGTAAAGACTTCTTGTGTGATATCAATTTGAAAATCCAAATACACTTCATTTCCCCCTTATCCACCCTGTTAGTTATAACTTCAAAAACAGATTTGTCCAACACAATTTTCCTGTCATAAATCTACATTGACTCTGTCCAATCATATTATGATCTTCTAAGTGCCCTGCTACCATGTCCCTACTAATAGATACTAGCACCTTCCCTACTACTGATATCAGGCTAACTGGTCTATTGTTGCCTATTTCCTCGGTCCCTCCTTTCTTGAACGGCTGGGTTACATTTGTTACCTTCCAACCTAGAGGGATCATTCTAAAATCTAGAGAATTCTGGAAGGTCAAAACCAATACATCCACTATCTCTGTAACCACCTCTTTTAAAACCATAGGATATAGACCATAATGTCGTGTGGATTTGTCAGTTTTAAATTCCATTCATTTCTCCAGTAATTTATTTACTAATACTATTTTTTTATTCTTAATTATCATTCTTAATGGATGCTTGCTTCTCCACTATCCCTGGAAAGTTTTTAGTGTCTTCTGCTATGAAGACAAAAGTCTTTGTTTAATGTCTGCCATTACGTTTCTCCTGTCTCTCTCAGTAAAGAACCCACATTTAGCTTCTTTTATTACTTTCTTTTTATATATCTACAGCAGCTTTGACAATCTGTTTTTATGGGCTGGATTTTCATAGAGTCTGTGGAAGGATGAAAATGGCGGCTGGGGCCTGATTCCAGGATTCCCGACCCCATTCCCAGGGCTTCTGATTTTCAGCAGGACTATTAAAGGGTATGGGCTGGTTCTAGTTAAAACTCCACACCCAGCACTCTTGGCCCGGCTGGCTCCATTGCAGAAATAGGCATGGGGAGGCAATGGTGTAATGGTTTGTCACTGGACGAGTAATTCAGAGACCCAGGGTAATGCTGTGAAGACCTGGGTTGAATCCCACCACAGCAGATGGTGGAATTTGAATTCAATTAATAAAAAGCTGAAATTAAATGATGATCGTGAAACCACTGTCGATTGGTGTAAAAACCCATTTAGTTCATTAACGCCCTTTAGGGGAGGAAATCTGCTGTCCTTTCCTGGTCTGGCCTACATGTGGCTCCAGACCCACAGCAATGTGGTTGGCTCTTATAATGCCCTCTGAAATGATCTAGCAAACCACTCACTTGTATCAAACCGCTAGAAAGTCTATGAGGATCTACTCTTCATCATCAGTAAAGTGATGGAAGGGGTTATCAACAGTGCTATCAAGAGGCACTTGTATAGCAACACCCTGCTCACTGACACTCAGTTGGGTTCCGCCAGTATCAATCAACTCTTGACCTCATGATAGCCTTGGATCAAACATGGACAAAAGAGATGAAATCCAGAGGTGAGGTGAGAGTGACTGCCCTTGACATCACCGAGTGTGGCAACTGAAATCAATGGGAATCAGGTGGAAAACTCTGCTGGTTGGAGTCATACCTAGCACAAAGGAAGATGTTTGTGGTTGTTGGAGGTCAATTATCTCAGTTCCAGGACATCACTGAAGGAGATCTTCAGGGTAGTCTCCTAGGCCCAACCATATTCAGCTGCTTCATCAATGACCTTCCTTCCATCATAAGGTCAGAAATGAGGACATTTGCCGATGATTCCACAATGCTCAGCACCATTCACGACTCCTCAGATACTGAAGCAGTCCATGTCCAAATACAGAAAGATCTGGACTATATCCAGCTTGGGCTGACAACTGGCAAGTAACAGTCACACCACACAAATGCCAGGCAATGACCATCTCTAACAAGAGAGAGAATCTAACCATCACCCCTTGATGTTCAATGGCATTACCGTCATAGAATCTCCCACTATTAACATCCTAGGGGTTACCATTGACCAGAAACTGAACTGGGCTAGCCATATAAATAGTGTGGCTACAAGAGCAGTTCAGAGGCTAGCAATCCTGTGGCAAGTAACTCACCCCCTGACTCCCCAAAGACAGTCCACAAGGCATAAGTCAGGAGTGTGACGGAATAGTCTCTACTTGCCTGGATGAGTGCAGCTCCAACAACACTCTAGACACCATCCAGAACAAAGCAGCCACCTTCCACAATCAATCAGTCCCTCTACCACCGCCGAGCAGTGGCAGCAGTGTGTACCATCTACAAAGTGCACTGCAGCAACTCACCAAGGCTTCTCCAACAGAACCTTCCAAACACATGACCGCTACCACCTAGAAGGACAAGGGCAGTAGACATATTGGAACACCACCACCTGGAAGTTCAACTCCAAGTCACACAGCATCCTGACTTGGAAATATATCACTGCTCCTTCACTATTGCTGGGTCAAAGTCCTGGAACTCCCTCCCTAACAGCACTGTGGGTGTACCTATACCACATGGACTGCAGCGGTTCAAGAAGGCAGCTCACCACTTTCTTCTCAAGGGCAATTAGGTATGGGCAATAAATGCTGGCCTAGCAGTGATGTCCACATCTCACGAATGAGATGAATCCTAGTCCTCTATAGTTTTCATGGAGTCAGGCCAGCTTTTCAAAGAGACATGGTTCATGGCACCTCAGAGGTGTTGTGAACCATAGTCTGGATGAGGAAACTTTTTGAAAGGTAAGTTCAAAGATCTTACCAATGCCCTCCTGTGCCAATCTATGCCCCTCTACCTATCCCCCATGGTCCCTCTAATGAATGTCTGGGTTCTCAGCCAAAATAATGCATAATGAGGCTTGGCCGAAAACCCAGAAATTCATTAGCCTGTTGAAACACCTGAGCCCCAGGGAAAACATTGCTTGATTGACAGCTCTGGCACTCTAATCTCTTCTGTCAATTTCACAATGTTTATTCCCACAAAATAAAGAGGTTTCAAATGCTTGCAGTTTCTTCAACTGCTTTAAAGACTCTGGATGATTGACACTTTTATTGGCCTGTAGTGAAAGCAAATTTTATGAATGGATAACAAAAACAGAATTACCTGGAAAAACTCAGCAGGTCTGGCAGCATCGGCGGAGAAGAAAAGAGTTGATGTTTCGAGTCCTCATGACCCTTCCACAGAACTGAGCGAATATAAGGAGAGGGGTGAAATATAAGCTGGTTTAAGGTGGGAGGTGGGGGGGGGGGGTTGGTGATTGCGGGGGAGAGAAGTTGGGGGGGGGTGGTGTGGTTGTAGGGACAAACAAGCAGTGATAGGAGCAGATAATCAAAAGATGTCACAGACAAAAGAACAAAAGAACACAGAGGTGTTGAAGGTAGTGATATTATCTAAACGAATGTGCTAATTAAGAATAGATGGTAGGGCACTCAAGGTACAGCTCTAGTGGGGGTGGGTGGAAAGACTAGCGGGGCATAAAAGATTTAAAAATAATGGAAATAGGTGGGAAAAGAGAAATCTATATAAATTATTGGAAAAAAACAAAAGGAAGGGGGAAGAAACAGAAAGGGGGTGGGGATGGAGGAGGGAGTTCAAGATCTAAAGTTGTTGAATTCAATATTCAGTCCGGAAGGCTGTAAAATGCCTAGTCGGAAGCTGAGGTGTTGTTCCTCCAGTTTGTGTTCGGCTTCACTGGAACAATGCAGCAAGCCAAGGACAGACATGAATGGATGATTGTTTATTAAAAGCTTTTTTTTTGATACGTCCTAATGTCATTATAGGGCTCATTTGTTTAATGCAAAACATATAGTCATGAATGGGCATGGAAATGCCATAGGTTGGCATGGGAGTATGAGGGCCATTGGTGGTGGGCGAATGGGCATAGCTTGGCTTAGAGAGTATGAGGGGCCATGAGAGGGTGGGTGAAGAACGACAATGCTGACAAACGTGCATTTAATATTTTCAGTTCAGTATTCAGCTGTGTAAAGAGAACGACAAAGAAATGGGATTTTTGCACTGCTTTATCTCATGCTCAGGATGTTTCCGATGAACCATTTTTGGAATTGAAATCGCTCACTATGCAGCGATACTATGTAGTGCTTTGATCAAGCTTTTTTTCACCCTACTCACACTATGTCCTTGTTAGATCACAACAATGACTACACTTCAAATTTACTTCATTGTCTGTAAAGTGTTTTGGGATGTCCTGAGAATATGAAAGGCACTGTATAAATGACCGTTTATTCTTGCTTCTTTTTCATTGGGTTGGAGCCCATTTTTTCTTTGAATACGCCAGGGATGAGCCTCAGGATGATTTTATACATTGAAGGCACTACATAATTACAAGTTGTCAATGATGCCTGACACAGGAGCGTTTACTACGGCAACTGAGCATCAACTAGTAAAATACCTTTTATTTCCTGGAGTGATCATTTCTGTTTTTTTTTTGAGAGGGTATGATGAGTCCCTCTTTTCGTGAAGTGTTTTCCTACCTTTTCACACTCCTTGTGCATCCAAGTGGGAAGTCTCGCATTGTTCCCTGGAAGTCTCCATCGCCATTCCTCTGAGCCAGCTGCTGGGAGGTGCACTAACGTGCCCAGCTTTGAGTCTCTCTCAAAATTAATTTTCCAATGTTTTTTATTCTAATAATAGTGGTGTGGGTTTGGCTCTATGTTTGTTGTGGGCTGTACAGCAGAAAGATTCTGTGAAATTGTATAACATCAAAATGCATTGGCTTTGGAAGAAGCTTAGGGCAGGGAATATTGTCATGGATCCTGATCTGCTAACATATTCTCTTTAATTTTACAATGTTTTTCCTCATTTCACCACTGGTGTCCATCTGGTCTCTGAGTGTATTGCCATCATTCTCTTCAGGCCAGGGGACCAGGCACTTTGGTCTTGCTAGCCACCAATAATCTGTTGTTTTATTCAGAGATTCACAAAAAACCACCCCAGCCCAGTCCTACCTTGTCAGACAACTACCATTTCAATCAAGCATGAACATGAACATTTTATTAGAAAACTCTTTGACATTAATAGTTACTCTAGTTTTTCATGTCTTCTTCTGTACTCTGAACTTTATCTTCCCAGTCCTGTTCTTCCACTACATATGCGAATAGGCATTTACCGGGAAGCACACATGCAGAGTGAAATTGAGTTAAAAATTAATCATCTCCAGCTAAAATGAGGGCTGGAGCACAGATTAATTTTTCATAAGGCGGGGGTTTATCCCAGCCGGAAATCCATACCCCTTTCCATCCATAGTTACTTACAACACCAATAGACTTGGTAGAAAACAAATTACTGAAGGTGAACATTGTATGGCACAGCTTAAAGTCTCTGCAGTATCTGCAGAGAGAGGAACAGAGCTAACGTTGCAAGTCTGTATGACTTCTTCAGAGCTGTCTCTGAAGCAGTGTCATATGTTAACTCTTGTCTCTCTCTCCACACTTGCTGAGAGACCTGCTGAGTTTTTCCAGCATTTTCTGTTTTTATTTCAGATTTCCCACATCCGCAGTATTTTGCTTTTATTAAAGTCTTTGGATTGTGGTAGTAAATCATTCTCACTGGATTAGGCATGCTAGAAAAATAATACACAAGGGCAAAATAAACCATTGGGACAAGCATTGAGATGCAAAGAAGGCAAGCTATTCAATGGAGAGAATGAATTAAAAAGCCTGATCACACTTCTCACATGGCTTAAAGATCACATTGCACGACTGGCATAATGAAGCAAAGAGAGGAAGAGGAGAAACCCTGACACAGGTTTTACTACTAACAGGCGCAATATGTATTCCTGAATAAAACGTTAAATGGGCAGAATGTTAAACAGGAGCGAGGGATGGGTGGAGGGATGAGCAAGAATGTTCCAATTCGAGGTTTGCAATCAGCTGCACCGCATTTTCACAGCAGTAGACTCTTGTGACGACGCTTGCTCGTTTTCTACTTGATTTTCTTTACCCTTCTGTACAAAGACCAGAGCCACATAGACAATTGAACAGTGGAGGGACAGTTCAATGCTTCCAGATGGTTGAAAGCTACCATATTCACCTCAGAATTCCTGGCCACACACTCACACATGGCGTGTATAAAACGCAAATACATTTTTTATAATGAATTCAGCAATTTAAAGAAATGCCAATGGGAAGTTTCATAATCAGACCAGTGCTTACAGGAGCAACCTTACCTCAAACTTTAACAGGGACAGCACAAACCTTTCAACATTGCTGCAAATGAGGTCAGCAAGACAACAGTGCTCTGTTTATAGATGAGATGCAGTGACTTTTGGTACACTTAATGGTAGGAATTTAATTGAGCCTGCTGGAGTGGGCATGAAGGCGGGGGTCTGGGAGAATTGGGCGAGTACCTTCATTCGATTTCCAGCGTTGGGAGAACTGTCTCCATTTAGCCCAGGCAGCAAGGGCCTGATGCAGGAATCCCACCTGCCAGCAATAGGATGTCATTTGGGCTCATTAATAAGACACTTAATATGAATTATCCCTGAGCGGGTTAGCCTGCAGCCTGGTGGCGGGGGGCTGGGGGGTGCGAAGAGAGGGTGGGGGGGGGGCCCTCATTGTCAGACACTCATTGCCCAATCGAGGGGTGGCCACTGCCCTTGCCTCGGACCCCCTTCCTCTCCACCTCCAGTGATAGCCTCCCCATAACCCCCATCCCGCCCCACTCACCTGTGTCCAGGGATCCAATGGCAATCCTTGGGCTGGGCCTTGGAGCACAACCGGCAGCAGCCACCACTCCTGGCAGCTCTCAGGGTGGGATTTCCACCTCCTGTGGGCTTAATTGAATGGAAGGCCCGACCCTGGCCAGTTAAGTGTTGGGCCACCCCACAGAAGCGATGCAGGACTCTCTTTGAGGGGAGACTCCGTCGCTAGAACTAAATCCTGGCTAATTTTCACGATGCTATTCCTTTAACATGTGGTGACACATGAGGAGGATGGCATAAGCCTGCACGCTCATTATTGCATCCTTTTAGGTGGAGTCTGTCAAAAGAGCAAGGTGCTACTACACTCTGCAAAGAGAAGGGAGCTTTATTTTTTAAAAAATGACATCTTTTGTAGTGTGGGAAGCATGGCAACCAAATAGAGCTTAGCAAGGTCCCAAAAACAACACAATTTTGCAGATAATCCTTTCAATTATGTCGGTTGGAGGATAAATATTGGCCTGGCCATCAGGGAAAACTTGCCTGCTCTTCTTCAAAATGGCCCCATGGAATTCTACAGGACTTCAACTGTTTCATTTGAAGAGCAGAACAACCAACAGTACAGCATTGAACTGTGCCCCTGGAGTATCAGCTCTGGAGTGGTACTTGAACCATTTTGAAGGAGAGACGAGTGCTACCCACTGAGCCATGGCTGACATTTCTCTGGTTATCGAGCCTTTTGGGAGATTAGATCAATGCAATGCATTTAGTGTGTGGGCGAAGGAAATTCACATGCACTCTGCTTTAGTGTGCTAGTTTGCTTCTCACTTTCAGCCTACACTGTTGGCTAACAGCAATGCGAAAAAGAGAGACAAATGTCTAAGTCTCACCATGTCAGTGCACAGCCTCGCCATCAGCGACTCCTCAGCTGTGCCTCCTTGAGTTGATACATAGAAACTGGGTTCCTCGTGGTCCAGGTTAAACATTCAGAGGAACTCGGAGAAGGTTAGACCCCCAGACGTGAAGTGTGCAGGCCCACCAGTATGTGGACACACCCTGGCACTCATGAACCAAGCTCCCAGCTATGGACAAATAGCTCACTGTCTTATGGATACCTCACGAGAATTGAAGGCTAAGGGACTAAATTCTGAGATAAAGTCTGGAACAGATCCCAAAGGCGAACTGATGTCTAAATTTGTCATCTTTCCGGCAACTCCTGCAACGAAGCTGGTGCCAAATGTAGTGCTTTGCATTCCTTTGGATTCAATTAGGGAGGTTGAGAGGGGGTTCCTGACACTTGGGCAGCCCACAGTCTCCATAAATTTTGCCCTGGCTTGTGCTCTGGAGAGGACACTCCAGTTTCACTGCAGAACATTAGTACAACACAGGAGACTGTAAGCACGAGTGATAAGCCCAATTCATCTTATCAATTCATGATTACACATCATCTCCACGCTACTCTCAGCCAAATGGAAAGGTTAAAAGAGTCATGAAAATTGCCAAAGGGATCATCAAAAAATCAACTAGATCCAGCACAGACGTGTACAAGGCAATTTTGGAATGGAGAAACACCCCTACTGAAGGCATGGAAAGTAGTCAGTCCAGTGACTGATGTCATCCCCTACCCAGTCTACTCTTCCAATATAGGATTGCCAACTGTGATTAAATCTATTCCTGGAGGTTTCATCACATTACTTGTCCCCACACTCAGCCATTAGTTAGTCAACACGCCCATCCTTGTGACACATTGCCTTTCTAAGCAAAATGACTCATTACCCAATTGGATGATGCTTGACTGTCAGCCAAACAGCCTTTTTTTCCCCCCATTTTCAACAATTTTGTATTTGGTAAAGAAAAATGTTCAAAGAAATTTTTCAAACAAACAATCTTTTTTAATGTCCTGATGATTTTTCTTCAGGGTTGCACACAGCAGTGTCCTGGAGATCGATCTTCAATTCCTGAAGACTCCAGGGCAGTCCTGGAGGGTTGGCAAGTCAATTCCAACAGCTAAAAAACTATTAAGCCCAGAAGTAGCAACGGGGTTGAGTGATAAAATCAAAGTGAAATGACAGAAAGGCAAATTTCGCTGCCAAACCAATACCAAGGCAGAGAGTTGGAGAGCCAATCAGAATGTAAACATTCAATGCACTCAGTAAAAGTCAGTTGCAACTTGGGACCTGTGCAGAGAAGTAGTCACCTTCATCGTACACAGTGAAAGTGAACAACCAGATATATTGCCGCAACTGCAGACATCCGCATGCAATTGGAGAAGTTGCTCTTTCACAGCAGACCACCGCTGATGAGGGCAGATCTGATTTCAACAACTGAGCAAGGAACTGAGCGACCATCAGTCCCAGAGGTCAACCACTCCTCAACAAATGCAATGACTCAGCAGCAACACGTACTACATCGGAAACACTCACCATACGACAATAACGTTCCCCAGAGAAGCAACGTCATCCTAAGGACCAGCAGACACCAGGTGAAGAGCCAACTTACACATCTATCATAAAAGACTCAAAGGCTTTAAAGGCTATGGGCAGAATTTTTCCAAGGGCAGAGTTTCTGCCGATCAGGGGTGCCCGCCACATTTAACACTCGAGGAGAGTTAATTGGTTGGAGGCGGGCTTCTGCCACTCACTCGGGCAGGAGGCCCGTCTCAGAGAGGGTTCATGATCTGATTGGCCAGTAGTTCTCAAGTCCCAGTAGCACCACCATGAGCAGTGGGACAACAACCAGTCTCCTGAGTCACAAAGTGCCAGAGGCCCAGGACGCAGGAATGTCTGGGGTCTTATGGCGAGGAGGGGAGGAGAGGCCCAGGAATTGGGGTTGAGGTGGATGTGGTTTGTGATTTGAAGAGTAGTTGGGGAGGAAGCACCTGGAGGGTGGGGGCCGATCTTGAAGGGGGACCAGTAATGGAGGTGTTCCCCCCTCCTCCCATCCGGGCTTCTCACCATCCCTGTACCACTCCTGCTGACCTCAAAATTGAGGACAGAGTAGAAAGCGGCCCTTACATGTCCATTAAATTGGTCACTTAAGGACCTCAATTGGGGCGAGGGCAGGCAGGCTGCCCTAGGCCTCACCTGCCTCCCGTAAATTGATGGACAGGTCAGAGGCAGGCAGGACAACAGTGGTATTACCACCTGGGGGAATGTTCTGGCATCCCCGCACTCCCGCCTGTAAATCCACCGGCAGGGGCTTGTAAAATTTTGCCCTATGTGTGCAATGCCTGTGTAAGGGCAGGCAAAATTGGAACAGATTCTAAAGCATGAATAGACTTTTGTTCATGAATGATCATTTCCTTTATGGATTTTGTATGTGGAGGATCTTGCAAATGATAGCGCATGCAATTTTTTTTTGGTGTACAAACCACATGGAACAGGTACTGTGGCAGGGGCAGCGGGATTCAAACGTGAAGTTGCAGGGAAGATAGGAATGGATTTGGAAGGCAACAAGGACTTTGGAGAGGAAAGGGAGGTTGGAGATGCCGTGGCAGTTTGCACGGATGGTGGATTCAATAGTTTTTTTTTGAGGAAAGGGATGATAACAGCAGATTTAAAGGAGAGGCAAACAACACCTTAAAAGAGAATGTCTCAATCTTTTGTGACCAAGACAACCATGAGCTCATCGCAGCTATTATTGGAGGTAAGGATCCAGGGGGCAGAGGAGGGAGATTTAAGAAGACAGCTTGTAGTAGAGAAAAGAAGCCATGGGTTGATCCTGGAATAGTGAGCAATTTTTGACATACAAAAGCAGTGCTTTAAGTTGTCCAGCCAGATCTGGAGCTGGATGGCTAAACCAGTTGTACACCATATCCCTTCAAGTCTCTGGATTTAGGAATCACAGATGAGGGCCATATCAGCGGGAAGGTTTAGGGTAGGAGAGAGGGTAATGGTTTTATTAGAAACCAAGATTTAAAGGTGGAGGTGAGTGTGACATTGAGTAAATCAGTTGCTGCAGAAACAGAGGGCCAAATGTTAGGTAGCTGAGATTTTGAAAGTGCAGTTGTAAGTGAATTGGGGAATAGTTTTTTCTAGGGACAGATACAGAAAAAGGTAGGGTTGAGGTGTGGAGAAGGAGATTTGGTGATGAGGAAATGATCAAAGATGGTCTTACCTGTGATTGACATGATGGCACTAGCAAGGTCATATAAGATGGCAAGGTCAAGGGAGTGCCCCTAAATATGGGTTGGGAGTTTACATGGAGCGAAAGAATTAGTGGTTAAGAGGTTAAGAGAGCAGTGAACTCTGAGGAAAGGAAACATCATGAGTTGAGCTGAATGTTGAAATCACCGAGGATGAGAAGTTTCTCAATGCAGAAGTTGAAAGAGGAAAACAATGAAGACATCTCAGTGATAACATTTTTATTGTACTTGGGAGGGCAATAGAGGACAAGGATTTTGCAAGTGAGAAGGGTGGAACAAGGTGAGATGCTTATAGGAGGAGAAAGTGGCAGAACAATGGATGGTCTCAGGATAAGCACTGCAACAGACCGCAATGATCTTGATAGGGCAAATGGTGGAAGATGTAACTAGGAGAGTAGGCTTCATTCAGGGGAAATCTGTCAGCACACCTCAGCCAGGTTTCCATGAAGGGCATGATGTCAATGCACAATAAGTTTGTGGCTCACAAGAGTCTTGTTCACCAGTGAATGGACATTTTGGGGGGAAACACATAGAGGGGTGGTGTGAACTGATCCACTGGCAGAACTCACAGGGTCAGCAGTGGGAAAGGGTGAGTTGGACAAGAAGAAGGTTGGCGACATTAACCACCAGCATGCCCACTGGGTGGGAAGGTTAACAAGAGGGACAATGGAATTGCTGCTTGCATTGAGCCAGTGCTGAGTGTCTTGATGAGCCCTTTGGAGGATGCCAAAGAAGGCACAAAGAGAAGCTGTAGGCTTATCTAAGGGACAGTCAAGCCTGGGATGGTGGCAAGACAAGGTGGAGATGAGTGTGACATTGAGTAAATCAGTTGCTTCAGAAACAGAGGGCCAAAGGCTAGGTAGTTCGGATTTTGAAAGTGCAGTTGTAAGTGAATTGGGGATAGTTTTTTCTAGGGACAGATACAGAAAAAGGTAGGATTGAGGTGTGGAGAGGGGGATATGGTGATGAGTGATACAAGGAAATGGCAGCTCACCATTGCCTTCTCAAGGGCAACTAGAGATGGGCAATAAATGCTGGCCCAGCCAGCAAAGCCCACATCCTGTGAATTAATCTAAAAAAAGAGAGAGCAGGAAGCTTGAGGAGCACTGAATGGTTGGGATAGGGAATTGGGGAGGCAGAGTACTGGAGAATGGAGAAGTGAAAGGAGGCATCACAATAAAATTAAGAGCGTCTCGGAGAAGTAAAAAGTAAAGGAGTTAAAAAGGAACTGTAAATAGGCTCAACTCTGGAGCAGGAGTCAAAATGTGCAGGTGAATGGAAGCAGAATTCACTCCACAGAACTAGGTAGTGGTCAGAGTCTCAACCACATTATAATACTTGACCTAACAATTTGCAAGGTAAAAGTTGAAACAAACCAAAAGTCATGGCAACAAAAAATAAAGCTTGTGCAAAACTTTTAAATAACACACACACACACATACATACACACACACACACACACACACACACTCAAGGGAAACAGGAGTGCTTTGTGCTATTTCCTATTGAGGAGAAAGCAGCTTAGACATTTTACTAGATAGATATCACTGGAGTGTGTTTAATTCTGGGCATCGCACTTTAGGAAGGACGTTAAGGCCTTTGAGAGGGTGCAGTAGAGATTTACTAAAATAATAACAGCGATATGAGACTTCAGTTATGTGGAGAGATTACAGAAGCTGAAGTTGTTCTCTTTGGAGCAGAGAAGGCTAAAGAAGGGGCTCAAAATCATGAACGGTTTTGATTGGGTAATTGTTTCCACTGGCAGGAGGTTCAGCAACTAAAGGATGCGTATTTAAGGTAATTGACAATAGAATAAGAATATGAGGAGATAGTAGCTGGTTTTGATATGGAATACACTACCTGAAAGGGTGGCGGAAGCAGATACAATAATAACTTTCAAAAATAACTGACAAATAGTTAAGGTAAAATTTACAAGGTATGGGGGAAAGAGAGACTAATTGGATGACTTTTCAAAAGTGTCAGCAGAGGTACAATGGAGTGAATGGCCTCCTTCTGTGGTGTTTCATTCTGTAATTCTGCTTATAATTGTTACACAGAAGTCTTTAAAGATTTTGGAAATGTCTGACCAACAAAGTCAATTTAGATTTTCTATTTTAAAACAGGTCTCATGAAGCAGAGTTTGAATTCTCTTTAATGACTTTGTCACACTGTTGGCGTGTCATTGGTGTGAAGAAAGCACGTGGCTATAAGATAGTATTTGATGGAATGCAAAATCTTTCAGGAACGTTCCTTTGCTACAGATTCAACAAGGTATTTAAAATAATATTTCATGTGAACACTCCTGTTTGCTTCTCCATCAGTTACCTTAATGGCAGCAGCCAAAAAACACATAATCCTTAGGATAGTTGGTACTAAGATCACTTCACTCCCCTCACTTAAAACACTTGCAATCATTGTGGCTTTATATTCACAGGAGAAAATAAACTGGAAAATTGGGACCTTATTCCACATTTTGGATCCTTGACTAGGCAAGACCAACTTAAAAAAAATGCCTGTTTTTAAGCAAAGAAAAATCCCAATGTCCCATGGACAACATTAATGCTTTTAAAAATAAATCAAATCAAAAACAGTAGTTTGAGATATATTAACCAGTCCTCTCAATAGCTAGGAATTTTTAAAAAATACTTATAGAGAAAGATCACAATAGTTAATCAGCCATGTGGTCACTATTATCATTGCTCCATGAGCTAGTGTTTTGAGAAAATTCCAGCTCATTTCTAATTTAGGCAAAAATGATCTGATTGCACAGGAAGACTTCAGCAGATGTGCAAAACCAACAGTAGCAGATTGGCTGCCTCTGTAGGCCCCATCTGGTTTACTTTTCTGTTGATGCCAAGCCTTCAGCAAAAACAGGAAAGCTCCAGAAAAATCCCACCACCTACTCGCCCCCGACTTCACCGTCATTTTACAGGTGGTGCCACCCTTGCTCCAATTGTGATCTTTAAGTAGCCAATTAATGGCCACTAGGGGCCACTTCCTGCTCATGCTGCAATTTTTCTGCTGGTTGGAGGAAGTAGGGTTGCCAACCCTCCAGGATTGGCCTGGAGTCTCCTGGAATTGAAGATCAATCTCCAGGACACTGCTGTGTGCAACTCTGGAGAAAAATCACCAGGATATTAAAAAAGGTCTTTTAAAAATTTTCTTTGAACATTTCCCTTTACCAGATGTATAAATATTGAAAATGGAGGGAAAAAAGGCTGTTTGGCTGACAGTCAGCCATCATCCAGTTAGGTAATGAGTCTTTTTGCTTTCCACTTGGTGTAGGGAGGCAATACGTCACAAGGATAGATGTGTTGGCCAACTAATGGCTGGAGTGTGGGGGAAAGTCATATGATGAAACCTCCAGGAATACATTTAATCACAGTTGGCAAGCATAGGTGGAGGTCAGGGATGGGGTGGAGGCCCGGCAGGATAGCCTTCTCGGGCCTCAAGCGGGAAAGGGACAGGGGCTTGACAGGCCTCCTTTTAAGGTTAGGCTCTCCTCCCCCTTGTCCCCCCTCCACCCACCTCACCCCACCCCCGCCCCTGGGCTCTGCTTTCCAGGCCCTGCTGTGAGCCCTTAGACTTACCTTTCATCCAGCTCCTGGCTCTCCTTTGCTGGGACTGGATGGAGTCTCAGAGGTGACCACTGCTCCCAGGGGCACTGCTGGGACCAGAGAGCAACTGGCCAATCAGAGCGTTAACTGGCTGCAGGACAGTTGTTGGAAGTGAGGGTGAGTTCCCTAATGGCCTTTTGGTGATGGAGTGGGAAACCCCTCCACCTGTTAAAATTCTGCCTCTGGTCTTTATAGGCTTAATTTTCGCAGCTTACCTGTTATTTATCTTTGGGGACAAATGTTAAATGAACATGCCTGTATACTGGGACTCTCAGAAACTAACAGCTCATTTTAAAAAGTTTTGCCTCAAGCTCGCACACAGCAGTGAGAGAAAGTAATGCCTGATTTTTTGGAAGATGGAAAGACAACCAATTTGGTTTGGGCAGACTTGAATGTCACCTTCCAATTCATCTAATGAGTTCATTTTAACAACTCCCAAAGCTAGTGAGAAAAGATTTCCGTCAAAATATTTACAAGTCAACACATGGTTTGAGTGGTTGACGTGCATAATCTATTGACTCCAGGGGTAGGATTTTCAACCCCGTCGGTTGGGCGTAGCAGGTGGGCCCAGGAGCGGCCATGACACCGACCGCCACCCATGATTGGGCCCCGACTGCAATTAATGGCCAGCTGGCGTGAATCGCATGCTGAAAAGCTCAGCGCTGCCAGCGTGGGTGGTGACGAGGGCAAGCGTGGAAGTCAGCGCATGCACATGGGTGCGCTTAGTGAAAGTTCCCTGAAGGCACAGAGCTGCCACAGGGAGCTGAAGATTTTTAACTATAAAAATAAAAAATTGAAAAATAAGAGAAACATGTCCTTTGTCTCTGTCACACCAGCAGGGACATGTTAAAAATGAGTTTTAAAAGTTCTTCTTTTTTTAAATCACCAGTTGAAACTTCATCCCACCCTTGGGTGAGCTTTCGCAAAAAATGCAAAGGCCATTTGGCCTAATTGTCCGCCCACCAACCATAAGGTTGAACGGGCAGGTAAGAATTCCATTTAGTTAATTAATTAATGGGCTTAACAGCCCTCTTAATTGTCAATGGGTGGGTTGCCGACACCCGTGTGTGCGATATCGCCCGACGTCATCATGCATTATTTTTCTCCTGTTCAGGATGGGCACGTGCCCGCCCAACGAAGGAAAAATTTTCTCAGAAGCCCTTCTGATCTAAGATCACTTGCTTTGCTTTTCTGACAAGTGTTCCAGGTAGTCTAAGGATTCTGGTAGGTGCAGATCAAAGGCCTGAGGAAGTTTGACAAGAAATAAACTGATAGGGTTACCAACGCTGGTCGGACATATGAAGATGCCATCACACGACTTCCTGCACCCAACCATCCTCCCACCATTAGTTAGCCTCACAGGGCACCGCCTTCCCAGGCCAGTGAAGAAGGGAACAGACTTTTCATTACCTAACTGAATGATTCTTGACCATCTGTCAAACCTTTCCCCCATGTTCGATATTTTAATAAATTTATTCTTTCACAAGATGTGGGCATCGCTGGCTAGGCCAGCATGTATTGCCCATGACTAATTGCCCTTGAGAAGGTGGTGGTGAGCTGCCTTCTTGAACCACTGCAGTTCCTGTGGCGTAGGTACACTCACAGTGCTGTTATGAAGGGAGTTCAAATAGGTAACAAAAGTATTCAAAGAATATTTTCTTGAAAAGTTTACCCCTATGATTTTCCTCTGGGGTTGCATGCAGCAGTGCCCTGGACACTCCTGGGCAATCCTGGAAGGCTGTCAACAGTAAACTATGAAGAAGTAGGACCACAGAGCAGTGAGTTGAAGGCCCCAAGCAGCAAGTAGGCAAAGACTAGCAGGAGTAAGCAGCAGACTATGTACTGGAGCATATTACTGGCCGGAAACTGCACAAAGAACTTAAACAGACTTCACTTCCTTGCAAATAATTACTGACTAATCATTCCTGGTATCCAGTTTTCACACATGCACAGAACAACACAAAACAGCTCAGCAAAAACTAAACCTATACGCTTGGAATACAAAGCTTGATTTCTTACAAGTGTTTAAATACATGTGACATAAGGAAACATTGAAACTGCTGATAATTAAGAAACATAAGAAGATACATGGGCAGGAGTAGGCCATACTGTCTTGCGAGCCTGCCCTGCAATGTAATGTGCAGAATTTTTGTTCTGATGTCAGGACCCTGACATCGAGCGAGTTTCCAGGTCCCTAACACTGAGTTGCATTGGCGTTGGATGCCCAATACAATTTCTTCAATTAGAGTCCAATGAACAATGGCAGATGGGTTCCTGAGGCTGGAGGTCCAATAGGAATTCTGCCAGTAATGACACATCAGCAGACCCAAGAGCCAAGGTGAGAGCTACCAATGCATATAAGAAACGTTGAGGATGTTTCACTAGGCAGGGTACGTGGAGGTGACCCTAGCAGGTTGGGGTGCTGGTTCCTTCTCACCCCTCCCCCTCAGCCTGTTGTCAGGAAGCCATGTTTCAGCCTAGGTGGGTTGGGGGAGGTGGGGAGAGTACTGACAAGACAATTGGAAAATTCCAGTCGGCTTCTGCTGAATGGCCTTAATACGTCATTTAATTGTTCTAATTGGCTAACTGCCATTTATGGGTAAATGCTGTTGCCCCCTTTCCCTCACCTTGTTCATCCCAGAGTAGGAACATGCTGGCAGCCCAGCATGCCACTCTCTGATGCCAGTTTTTGAGCCCTCCTGACTTTGGTCCCCCCCTCCAAATGGATCAGAAATTCTGCCAGAAAGGTTAACGCCTGATCCTTGGCCTTAACTCCATTTTTGCAAACTCTTCATGTATCCCTCAATTCACTTAGTGCCTTTATCAATCCCTATTAACCTCAGCTTTGAATATATTCAATAATTGAGCACCCATAGCCCTCTTGGGTGGAGAACTCCAAAGATTCACAACACTCTGAGGGAAGAACTTTTTCCACAATTCAATCCTAACTGATTGACTTCTTACCCTGAGACAATGACCCTTAGTTCAAGACTCCAGGAAAAAGCATCTCAGCATCTACCCATCAAGCCCGCTATTAATTTTATACAGTTCAATGAGATGACCCTCTCATTCTTCTAAACTCCACAGAATATAGGCCCTTTCTACTCAATCTCTCCTCATATGACAACCCTTTCATTCAAGTCTAGTGAATCTTCATTTACCCCCTTGAAAGCAAGAATATTCTTCACTATGTAAGGAGACAGTAACTGTACACAGTACTTCAGGTACAATCTCACTAAAGCCCTGTTAAATTAAGACTTCGGAATTGTGATATGAAGATCAGGAAAAGTGTGTTGGAAGAATGTCAAAAGAGGTAGATTCGGGAAAATGATAAATAATGCTGTCAGTTTGAAGTTGAGCCTGGCAGAATGAGTACAGAATTCAATAAAATCTGAAGGATATTACTCAATAAAACCAGATATTCTATGCCCCAAATACTTTCAGTATCCAACAATCCAGCATTATGCCCGCCTTGTGACTTGTGAGATAATGGGCTGAATTTTCTGTTTGTCAAGGGGGCGGAGTGGGAGCGGGCAGGCCAATTAAGGCCCACCCAGCGGCGTGACTCCCGAGGATAGCAGGAGTGAGCAGGTGGCTACAGGAGTGCATTGTCCACCGGGTTCAATGGCGACCTGGTGGCCTGTTTATCTGAAGCGCTGGCAGCCTTTGCAAGGCTGCTTACAATGGCAATTGGAAGGGCTCACCAGAGGACTTCTGGTGAGCAGGCTAGTCCGGAGGGTAAGCCACTGGGATAGGCCAGGCTGGAGGGTGTGCCCACCATTTCTTGGATGACTGCCTTGCTGCCCTCCTCGAGGAGGCGGCAGCATGGTGGGAGGTGCTGGTTCCCCAGGTTGGGGTGAGGAGGCCCCCCCACATGACAAAACGTGCCTGGGAGGAGGTGGCAGAGGTGGTGAGCTCCCCCAACGATGTGGTGCGGCACACCTGGATCCAGTGTCGCAAGCACTTCAACGACTTGTTGCACTCTGGCGGGGTAAGTGCCATGTTGACATTGGGCATTTAACCCAGCAGGTCAGCTTACCCCCCCAGCTCCCCACCCTCCTCACCCCATGTCCATGTGTCGTGACTGCATTGAATTATTGACGGCATTTGTCCTTTGCTGGGTGGGCAAGCAGATACTGCCCATGCTGAAGTCAGCCTGAGAGGGTGATGAAGAGATGTGTTTTGCCCCCTCAGCATGTGTTACACTGAGACCCGCATGACTGGTTTAGGAGTAACCGGGAGGAGCTGCACCAAGGCGCAGTGCTGGAACTCCAGGACATGTCCAAGTCAGGGTGATGACATGTTGGGAGTGAAGCTTCAAGGTGGCGTGGCAACGAACCATCTGCTGCGCTCTGCGCTCCACGTGCTTGCGCCTCCTTGCAATGGAAGGATATACCGTGTGGTGCCAAATGTGATGTGGGCAGCATGTGTCCAAGGGGGCGGTGGGGGTGGTGGGGAGCAGGCCTAGCATCTTTGTCTGAGTGATCGGCAGCAGTGGGGTGGGGAGGCACTGGAGCCCTGATATGTCCCACTCTGGTTGGGGTGGGCCGTGCGCAAACAGAGTCCATGTGCAATTTCCACTAATCAATGCTAGTCTCTCGTATTCAGGAGAAGAATGCTCATAACGTGGCAGAGTATGTGAGGACTGGCGGCGGCCAGGCACAGATCACCATTCTTAGCTGCTTCGGGCAGGTGGCCCTAGATCTGGACAAGCCAGGTCCACTGGTGTTGGTGAGACTGGGGTGCCACAGCCAGGTATTTATGCCCAACAGTGAGGTCACCATTGTTCTCCCAACAGCTATAGCAGTGCTGAATGTTAAGTGATTTAATTTTGCAATATGGCTTGACCATTGGTTATGGAAGGATGAACGCATAATGATCCGGAGGACAGGGATGCACTTTTTCATTGTCTGCACGCTAATTGATCCACTGTCCTTGTCCTTCCTTTCAGTATCATCGGACCAAGGCCAGGAGGAGGAGCAGAAAGTGCCCCCTCTCATACCTGAGGGGCCTGAAGTCTCACCAGCATCACACCATCACTGCGATGCAGGTACCAGTGCAGATACTAGCACCTCGGTGGGAATTCAAACATCATCTAGTGTCCCGGGGCACAATGGTGAGGGCACTTAGTTGCTGGAGGAGCTGGCAGAGACAGAGAGTGCCCATAGTGCCAGCAGTCAGAGGACTGCAGGGGACCAGGCACATGCTCAGTCGGTGCCTCTGGAGTCGTCTGTGATACAGCAGGTGCAGGAAATGCGGCCGGGTGTGAGGGAGCATCTAGGGGAGATACATGAGGCTATGCATGGCATGGTCTCCATGGTGGAGTCTACGCGGATGATCACCGAAGCAATGAGCCACATGTCCGAGTGCCATGCATCCTCCATGGAGAGGGTGACAACTCTCATGGAGACCCTCCTCCAGGAGACCCGCTAGGGCTGCCTGGGGATGCGCTCTGAGTAGCAAGTCCTCACATCGGCATTGACCTCAGCTGGTCAGTACCAGTGTGGGAGATGGTTTGGGCATCAACTTTCCCCGCTTGGTGCCCATCCATCCACGGTGAGCAGGGAGGTCCGAAGCGACCTCACGTTGGCACAGCAGCTGCCTGGAGTCTCTGTGGGCACCTCTCAGGGCATTCCGGATGAGGGAGGCAGCTCCTACACCCCTATCCCAGTGACAGTAGCATCTGGTGAAGCTACAACGACAGGGGAGATGCCAGCTGTGGAACTGGCAGCTCCCTCCCAGGCAGGGGCAGCATAGGCTCCCTGGGCCAGAGGACGACCGCCAAGGTCATCGAGGCCAACAGGACAGCAGAGTAAGCAGGCTGTCTCAGATGCCACTCCGAGCGATGGGGCAGCACCAAGACGTAGCACCCGGAAATGAAAACATAATGCATCTTAGGCACACCATGGGTTTATCACTGGTGCTTTTGTGTTGGCCCGAGATGTGCTCCTTATGATTTGCTTTGTTTTGTAACACTATTCTCTTTATTTTGGAATAAGTGGTTTGCTTGACATAATAAATTCAGGTATGTCACCATGGCTCAAGGTGCCTTTTTCCTTCTGCATGTGTACGGTTTCCAAAACAGTAATGAGTGCTTTGTGGGACATTCAGCTTTATTAACAAGGCCCTTAGTGACTGTTCCTAACCTGGCAGATTTTGCACTTAGGTGTCAAGTATCGAGCCTACAGCACAGGCTTGTCCTGGTGATCCATTTGTGGTGTGCTAGCTGAAGGTTCATTGGATTAAAGTCTCCCATATGTCCCTGCCTCCCTGAAGCATGCCCGGGTCAGTGTCTACCCCCTCAGCATTTCCCTGTGGGTGCTTATCCTCGGACTCATTGCTGGACTCATTGTGTGCAACCGCAGCCACTGCGTCGACGTCTTAATCGTCCACAGCGTTCCCCCTTTCCAGCACAAGATTGTGGAGAGCGCAGCATGCAACCGCTATCACCGAGACATGATCTGGGGGGTAATGGAGTGCGCCCCCTGAGCGGTCCAGGCATCAGAAGCACATCTTGAGAAGACCGATGGCTCTCTCCACCACAGCCCTTGTGATGCCCTGGCTCCTATTGTACCGCAGTTCAACCTTTGTTCTTGGATGGCGGAGAGGCGTCATGAACCACCTTCTGAGGGGATAGCCCTTGTCTCCCAGCAGCCATCCATCCAGCCGGGCTGGAGCATAGAAGAGCCCCGGCGCCTGCTAGTGACTGAGGATGTGAGAACTGCCAGGGTACCTTGCACAGACTTGAAGAATCAGCGTCCTGTGGTCACACACTATCTGCACGTTCATGGAGTGGAAGCCCTTCCAGTTGATGAAGGCACCGGGCTCACTTATTGGCATCTTGATGGCCAGGTGTGCAGTCTATTGCACCCTGGACGCGAGGGAAGCCAGCAATGGCCACAAAGCCTCTGGCTTACTCTGTCTGGCTTGCCTTGTCCCAACGGAATTGGATGAAGGTCAGTGCACGCCTGAACAGAGCATCTGTGACCTGCTTGACACAAGTGTGGACAGCTGATTAGGAGACACCACAAAGATCACCCACTGACCCCTGGAAAGAGCCAGAGGCATAGAAGTTGAGGGCAGCTGTGACCTTTAGAGCCACTGGTATCTGGTGTTCGCCCCACACAGTTATCAGAGATCTCAGGCCCTATTATCTGACAGATATAGTAGACTGTGTTCCTTAAGAGACGGAGCCTCCTTCGGCACTGCACCTCAGACATATTGAGGTAGCTGCTTCACCGTCTGTATACCCTGGCAGCAGGATAGTAGCATCTTCTGCGGCCCCTTCCGCCTAGGACTACCTCTTGTCCCTGCGCCCCTTGTGCCTCCACCTGTTTTCCCAAAGGTGGCCCCCCTGGAGGCTAAAAGTGCACTCCCGGCCTCCTCCTTCGTCTAGCCCTCCCTTCCTCCTCAGAGGAGCTGCCGACAGTGGAGAGTTCAGCTCCCATTCTCAGGCTAAGGGAAGGCTTCATGAAACCTGCAAGCCCAGAAAAGATTCCTCACTGCAGTGTGCTGACCTGAATGTTAAGAGTCCAGGAAAAGCAACTGGTATGCATTTTGAAGTACTGCAGATCACATAAGCAACTTTGAAAAACTTTCATAAATAAATACTTGACTGTGCACACTGGTGACCCCAGTGAGCCCTCTTATCCCGCCCGTGGAGGTGGTTAAGACAAATGTGTCCTATTTGCTTGCGTGTTGCGCCCATGTGCCAGCCTGTAGATTGCATGGGTGCTGAAAAATCAGCATTGATTGGCGTCTCAAGGGCCTTAAGTGGCTCATTAATTAATGGCGGGCGTCAGACATCATCATGCACCCGCCCAGCGAAATATCGCAATGGTGCGCTGTGAGGTCGGGACGCTCACCTGATGTCACCACGCGTTATTTTACGCATGGACATGCGGGGCCTGCCCCCACACGCCAAAGGGAAAATTCTGCCCAATGTGAAGTGATTGTTAGAAGAGCATGAACATACGAACATATGAATTAGGAACGAGAGTAGGCCACTCAGCCCCTTGAGCCTGCTCCACCATTCAATAAGATTATGGCTAATCTAATTTTAACCTCAACTTCATATTCTTACCTACCTGCAATAACCTTTCACCCCCTTGTTTATAAAGAATCTATCAACTTCTGCCCTAAGGATATTCACAGGCTCTGCCTCAACCATCTTTTGAGGAACAGAATTCCAAAGTCTCACAAACCTCTGAAAGAAAACAATTCTCATCTCTCTCTTAAATGGGCGACCCCTTATTTTTAAACAGTAGCCCCTAGCTCTAGATTCTCCCAAAAGAGGAAACATCCTTTCTACATCTGCCCTGTCAAGTCTCCTCAGGATCTTATATGTTTCAATCAAGTCACCTCTTATTCTTCTAAACTCCAGTGGATACAAGTCTAGTCAGTTCAACCTTTCCTCACAACCCACCCATTCCAGGTATTAATCTAGTAAATCTTCTCTGAAATGTTTCCAATGTATTTACAAGGAGACCAATACTGTACACAGTCCTCCAAACGTAGTCTCACCAGTGCCCTGTATATTTGAAGCAAAGCCTCCCTATTCCTGTATTCAATTCCCCTTGCAATAAACAATAACATTCTTTTAGCTTTGTTGATCACTTGCTTCACCTGTATACTAACTTTTTGTGATTCATTCACTAGGACACCCAGATCCCTCTGCATCTCACAGCTCTGCAATCTCTCACCATTTAGATTATATGTTTTATTTTTATTTGTCCTGCCACATTTCCCTACATTATACTCCATTTGCCAGATCTTTGCCCACTCGCCTAGCCTATCTGTATCCTTTTGTAGCCTCCTTATGTCCTCTTCACGATTTACTTTCCTATCTATCTTTGTGTCATTAGCAAATTTAGCAAACATAGCATCTGTCCCTTCATCCAAATCATTTATATAAATTGTAAAAAGTTGAGGCCCCAGCACTGATCCCTGTGCCACACCACTCATCACATCCTGCCAACCAGAAAATTACCCATTCATGCCTACTCTCTGTTTCCTGTTAGATAGCCAATCTTCTATCCATGCCACCATGTTACCTCCTACACCATGAGCTTTTATTTTCTGCAATAACCTTTGATGAAGCACCTGATCAAATGCTTTCTGAAAAACTTAAGTGCAGTACATCCACCTTTTACAGTACATCCTTTTATCCATAGCACCTCTGTTACTTCTTTAAAGAACTCCAATAAATGGTTTAAACATGATTTCCCTTTCACAAAACCATATTGACTCTGTCTTATTACCTTGAATTTACCTAAATGCCCTGTTAAAATGTCTTTAATAATAGCTTCTAACATCTTCCCTGTGACAGATGTTAAGCTAACTACCCTATGGTTTCCTGCTTTCTGTCTCCATCCCTTTTTGAATAAAGAAGTTACATTACCTGTTTTCAAATCTAATGGAATCTTCCCTGAATCTAGTGAACTTTGGAAAATTAAAACCAGCACATCAACAATCTCACTAGTCACTTTGAAGATCCTAGGATGAAATCCATCACGACACAGGGACTTGTCAACCCGCAGTTTTAACAATTTGCTAAGTGCCACTTCCCTGGTGATTGTAATTTTCTTGAGTTCCTCCTTCCCTTCCAATTCCTGATTTACAGGAATTTGGTTTGTGGGAGTTATTTTGAAAGCTCCAAAAACAGTACAAGAAAAAAGCTAAAGAAAAAAAAAATACTGGAACTGAATCAATTGAATAAAAGGTTGAGCTCTGCAGCAAGTTATAGCTGAACCAATGACTGTCAGCCTTATTGGCAGCACTTTGTTGGAAATTATGGACTCAAGCCCTACTCCAGAGACTTCAGGACAAAATCCAACTGCATGGTTAGGAGTACAAATTGATTGACCCACTTTTGAACATTACAACAGTGACTACACTTCAAAAAGTACTTCATTGGCTGTAAAATGCTGTGGGACATTCTGAGGTGATGAATTTGCTATACAAATACAAGTTGGTCTTCCTCATTGCATCAGTGAAATCTAAGCTTTGAATATTATACTTCAAAGAAATGTTCTGCCTGCTATGTGTTTGTTGTTTGTGTGTGTATTTGGGTGATTGTTTCTGTGATTTTGTGTGTGATTTCCTTCACCCCACCCCCAAACTTTTTAAATGCTATTTTTTGGTCACAGGCAGACCTTTTAGCCTTTAGCAGTGGTAATATTGCTGGAAAATGTGTGCACTTCTGATTTGTCTGATCTTTTGCACTTTGTTCTTTCATTCCTGCAATGATCAGTGCTGACCTTTCATACAAAAAAACTATACATACAGCCTTTTAAATTGAAATTCTCTTATTGAAAATCGTTCAAAATGGAATGGTGGGGGAGTTCAGGTGGCGGGTTGGGGGGGATGGTGATGGGGAAAGCAGGAGCATCGTTCCTGAAATAGATTTCGTATTATGACTTTAGTCACTTCTAGAATAGTTTCTGCTGTAGTTTACAGCATTACAGCGCAAATAAGTCAAGGAACAAGCCTGCAATAACAATGAAGCAAATGTTTACAGCTCATGCAGACAAGAGTGGACGGTTAGGAACACTGACAATTAAAGAGTCCAGTGTACCCATGAAGAGACCTTTGTTGTGATGGTATGATAAAGACCACATCAAAAAAAAAGAGGGGTGGATGCTCTTAGAGAAATGAACACTTCTAATTAGTGTCACTAAAACTTTAGCTGTTTGCTGGCGAAGCCTAGTGTGAACATATTGCTGCTCTTTATTTATAGTTTATTAAATTGTTTAACAGTATATTTCCTAAAAAGAGTACTAACTTGATCTCTTTAAGAATAGCCATTTTGGAAACTTATTTCCACAGCAGTTAGGTTATCCCATCATGGAGCTAGTGCCACACCATGTAACCTGCATTTTAATATTATATTTTATAAGTGTTGAGAAACGGAGATGTTTTTGCTGCAGGAAGCTACTAATAAGTGTTCCAGGAACTACTTTAATCCAGCCTTTAGGCAGTAAGTGGATGGAATGTACATCCTGTTGAAGGATATGCCCAAGGCTGTGGAGAAATGAACATGCTCACCCTGATGCAATTTGGAAAAAAATATCAAGGCCATTTTTAAACTTGTTAATATGGACCATCACTTTAAAATTAACAGTGGGAGCAAGAAAAAGAGAGGACATAAGTTCAAATAAAAGGTATTTTATTTATCCGGAGGCTCTGCTTCACACAGCAAATAGGGAATAATATTAGCTTTGTAAAATAGGCAATATCGATTCAGTTATACATCTCTCAGAGTATTTAAGAAAATAAAAATCAAGAGAGATGTATGATGGAGAGCTAAATCAATATTGCCCAATTTAAACAATCACCCAATGTCAAAATGACCCACAGAGAGTGGACACCATCTGGAATAGACTGCGGTGTGGAGCAGTGAAACTCCAGGAGTCATTTAAGATGCAGCAATGGGGAGGGGCAGCATAGGGTCGTTATTGCATGAATGAATTAAGATAGGTTGAATAAGCCCCTCACATTCACGAGTGTCATTTGATCTTGGAGCCCCAGCATGAAACGATGGACACGTTTTTAGCTAACCTGCGGGATCGGATCAGCTGTTTTACATCCCGCATGATATTACAGTAAAATCTTTGTTGTCCAACATGCTCTGGGAATAGGTGGTGCCAGTTACACAAAAATGCCAGTTAACGGGGAGTTATATCATTCCGGACACAAGACAAGGTGCGGCATATCGTTGGTTGAGGCACAGTAACCAAAGCTGACCTAATAATTTCATAATTTCAATGTAAAGCCTAAGAACAACTTCTACAGGTTTACAATCTATAGTTATTATTAGTTTTTTAAAAAAACATGCACTAAAAGTGATCGGCTTTAAAAAAAATCAAGCCGTCGGAAATTCTGTTTACGAGAGAATTCCGGTTGGTGGAGTTTTGGATAACACAAAGTTTACTGTGTTTTCTAGTTGGTTGGCACAAACCCCATCTTCTGCCCCCTCCTATCCGCAACTCTGCCTTTTATTCTTCCCCGTCCCAGTCTCTGCTCCTGCCTGAAACTGGAGGCTATTGTACTGGATAGGTGACACTGCCCTTCTCCTTCTGGGATTCTAACTCTCTGAAAGTAAGTGTACCTGCCAATGCTCTCTAACTCTGAACTTTTATGCATTCCCGATATTCCCCTGCCCCACCATTGGCAGCCGTGTCGTTAGCCATCTTGGCGTTAAGATCAAGAATTCCACTCCCCACCCACTCCAAACCGAGCCTTTCGAACTCTATATCATTTTTTGCCTGATGACATACTTGGGATGTTTCACGATGTTAAAGGTGCTATACAATGCAAGTCGGTGTTGCATCCAGAGGCAACAATCCCAGCTGTTAACGCTCATAGTACAGCCACCGGAGCTGAGAGGAACCGAGGGGAGTCTAACACTGATGTTTGTAACTAAATCCCAACACACTGACTGACCCCCCCTCAAAATGCTGGTGTTGTCATCTATGATAATGCCAGGTATGAGTCATAACAGTCATGACAGGGGTGCTGCTCAGAGTTAGGGTTTAACACAGACTGCTGGGGCAGCATCAGGTTGAGATCTCGACCAGAACGAGCAGCACAAAGTAATCTGTTCTTAGCACTGCTATCTCTCGTCCATAACACTCACAATCCACATGCTAGAACAAAAAATTCCTTTGGGGAAAAAATTCAACAAGCGATCGATGCCTCACAGTCTGGCAACAGAAGGAAAGTTGTATTTATGTAACGCCTTTCGCAACCACGGGAAGTCCAAATTGTTTCCCAGCCAAGAAGTACTTTTGAGGAGCAGCCACTGTTGTAATGCAGGAAACACGGCAGTCAATTTGCGCACAACAAAGCTGCCATAAGCAGCAATATGATAATGAGCATTTAAACTGTTTCAGTGATGTCAGCTGAATGATAAATATTGGCCAGGACATGGGACAGCTCCCCTGCTCTCCTTCAAAAAACAAAGGCCTGAATTTTACATTGATTGGGGCAGGCACATGCCTGACCCGATTGGGCGTGAAATCGCGGGAGATGATATCGGGCGAGCTTCCAGACGTCATCGCGCATTCAAGTGATACTTCGCTCAGCGGGCGCATGCTATATTGGAAGGGCATCCGCCAACAATTAAGAGGGCAATTAAGCTCATTAATGGCACAATTATCAGCCATTTTTCATCGCCCGTCCAACCTTACGGCTGGGCGAATTGGCCAGGTGGCCTTTACATTTTCATGAACCCTCACCCAAGGGCGGAATGAAGTTTTCGTGATGAAATAAGATAAAAATGAAAATCTGTGGGCAGCATTTTTATCATCGATATTTTCAGGTGCCGGATTGTGATGCTCGGACATTTTTTTTCTGCTTTTTAAAACTTTATTGGAACATTTTCAGGTCTGCAACTCCCTGGGGCAGCTCTCTGTCTCCGGGGAGCTTTCTCCTAGTGTTCGCCAGCATCCAAGTTAATGTAATTGCCCACCCAGGCAGCGCTGAGCTTTTCAGCACATGCTTCATGCTGGTTGGCCATTAATTGGCCAGCCAACGTGAAACCCGATTGCAGTCGGCGGTCTGTTTCCCCGCCAATCCCGGGCCCACCAATCACACCCACCTGCAACTTCAGGCCAAATAGTGCGGCAGAATCTTTTACACCCACTTGAGGCGGCAGACAGGGCCATGGATTAATGCCTCATTCGAAAGACAGCACCTCTAACAGTGCAGTACCCTGTTAGTACTGCACCAAAGTGTCAGCCACATGTCAAACCCACAATCTCCTGACACAGTGGCAGGAGCAACTTTACCATAAAATAGGAAAAAGAGAAAATAACCCATTTCTAGCAAGCAGTCCCATCCAGAAAACAGAAGAGATACCAAGAACAACTTCAAGAGAAAAATATTCAGGAAACATGCTCAGGCTACTCATAAACAAAGGTGTTACTAAATCAGGAATTCAAGCAGTCATAAATTATCTTTCAAGTCATTTTCTAATGGGATGGAAAAAGCACCAGGACTGAATCACAATAGCAGGATCATTAATCTTTTGGATATAAAGGACATTGCCAGTGACACATTTTTTCCAACCACTTATTTTTTCTACCATAGAGAGTGATTATGCATGTCAATTCAGCAATAATGGTTTGATAATAACCAGGGCTGAGTCACATTCAATGAGGATAATCACACAAGGATTTATTTTTTGTATTTCTTTCAGAAATGGGTATGAACAGTGACATGCACATATTCCAGCTGCTAAAATTCAAGACACCACTAAATGCCAGCTCACATTCCTGTGCTATTGCACCAGGTGTCTGTTCAGCTGTGCAACACCACTTCTAGTGGCACCATGAAAGCCTACATGAGTTTTTATTGTACACAATGCACTGCTGTCCAAGAGGCCTGCATGGCATTAATGAAATGGAGTGGTGCATACAGATGCTTCACCTGCCCAAAGACATTTAAAGTGCAATATCCTAACATCAGGGACCCAACGGGCTGACATAACACCAGAATACCAAACTTGGTCAACGTACGTGCAGGCAGCATTTTTGTTAATCACTCTCAAGACAACAAGGTAGCCCCTGTTCAGAGGCTATTTAAAAGGCCAGTGAGCGAAGTGGCAAGCAGGACAGCAAGTGAGGCAGCCAAGGGTTGGGAGCAGGGCAGTGAGCAAACACCAGGGAGAGTTCCCCTGCTCCTTTTCAAATTGTGGAATGAGATCTTTTAAGCCTGCCTGAAGGGACAAACAAAGTCTCAATTCACCATCTAATCCAGACAATGGTACCACCAACAGGGCAGCACTCCCAGTACTGCGTCTACAAGTCAGCCATGATAATATGCTCAGTGGATCTTAGACCTCGACCTTCAAACTTAGGAGGGAGAAAAACTGCCAGTGAGCCAAGGTTGATACCTATATGGATTAATGCTGCACTCATAAAATCTTGGGAGTGAGCATTAAATTAATTTAAGCAGTAGCCAGAATGGACAGCAATGAATGGCAGCACATTTTACACCCTCACCAATTTCCTTCAAAAGTGGAAAAGAATTTAATTTTTTTAAAGCTGGCTGTTGGTTTATCACTGTCAACTTTCCACAATCACTCAAAAAACAATTTCATCTCTACAGTGACTATATCATCATTACCTCTCTGATTCAATACTAAATTTCCTGAATTCCATCTGTTTTGTTTGGACAAAGATATGTGGTGTAAGATTAGTTCATTCACCTCCCTGCTGCTAAGTCATTGCATTTGCCTGACTGCTCCTTTGTGGGAATTTTAAAGTTTCCTGCCAGGAAGGACTGCTTTGGGTGGTAAAATTGCTATCTCTTACTCTGGAGAAGGATTCATTTCCACCCTTCAAAAAAAATACTAGTTTACTTTTCATAGTTTTTATTTTTTTCAGTTAAACTGGGAAATTTGTTTTCCAAATGCAAGTGGCAGCAGCAAACATCAGTTGCAGAGTGAACCTCTCTCCAATGTGTGTGGCACAGAAATGCATCATTGCCTTAAACAATGTTGCACCACATTAAACATTTCTGAATCTAATTGCTATGAGTGACAAACTAGGGGTAATTTTATGCTGTAGGACCAAAGTGGGCTGACGAGCAGGAGACACAACAGGAGGCCGTCAGCCATTTTCATATAGTGCAATGTTAGATCCTGAACATTGTAATTGTCCTTAACTGTGATGGGCTAGTGCTATCGAGTACCATTGAAACTACAGCAAGAATCCAGGAAGTGTCTTTTCCAACTTCACCATCTTGCAGAGGACATGCCTTTGAAAACTTGCTGCTTTCCTCTACCCCATGCAACCTCTTTGCACATTTCCTTATCTTTTGCTATTTTGTGGCCCGAATTTTCCTCTCAGTGGGCGGGTGCAATCGGCGAGCCCAGGAACAGTCGAGACCTGCGATCGGCCCCTGACTGCAATTTCACGCTGGCTGGTCAATTAACGTCCAGCCAGCATGAAGCATGAGCTGAGAAGCTCAGTGCTGCAGGGTGGAGGTGGAAGGAGGACAAACAATGACGTCAATGCGGGCGGGGCCGAGCGCTGACAGAAAGCTCCCTGAAGGCAGAGAACTCAGGGAGCTGAAGATCTGAAACCCAGGGAATAAAGTTTTTAAAACCAGGAGAGAAATGTCCAAGCATCACAATCAGGCACCTGAACATATAGATTATAAAAAAGCTGTCCACAAATTTCCATTTTTATTTTATTTAATGACAGAAACCTCATTCCGCCTTTAGATGAGGTTTGCTGAAAAATGTAAAGGCCGCCTGGCCGATTCACCTGTCCGCCAACCGTAAGTACCAACCCTGGTACTGGGCTTAATTGCCCTGTTAATTGTTGGCAGGCGCACTTCCAACTTTTGCGCGTGCCTGCCGACCGAAATATTGCATGAGCACAGGATGGCATTGGGAAGCGCTTGCCCGACGTCATCTCACACGATTTCACACCCGATTGGGCTGAGCGCACACCCGCCCGAGCAGTGTAAAATTCAGCCCTATCTATCCACAATGTACAAAGACTAAAATCCAAATAATGTTCAAAGGGCAGCTGACACATTTATTATTAATTAAAGCAATTGTTATCTGAACTAACATTTAATTATTTCCCCTCCTCCACCCGACATGTCAGATACTACTTGTACTTGCTTTGCTGAACTTAACATTAAGCTTTTTCCAGGCTCTTTCAAACAAAAGCTCCAAACATTGGATTTAAATACTACTTGTTTTCAAGAGTTGTTGATTTAATGATTTTATGAACCCTATTTCTCTGGGTGGAAGTTACCCTTCCGGGACTAAGTCCTATGGCGAGGTGGGGACGGGGAGTGTTTACCGCCACGCAGGCCACTGGGAATTGGCACGGTATCACGTGTCTGCAGCAGGAGGAGGCAGGGTCAGCCAAGCTCACCGACACTTGAAGGAGTGCTGGGGAAAAGGCATCTGCAGGGTTCGTGCCCGATATTGGACCTCTGGAATCGGCCTCCCAAGAGATGCTGGGATGCCGCAAGAGATGGAGGAGAATCAGGCAGAGATGTTGGAGACCCTCCAGAGAGTGGCCTGTTGGTTGATGAAGTGGCGCAGACCTGTGCACTCATGGAGGTCTCCATGAGGAGGGTGGCGGACTCCATGTAGACCCTGATCCAGTCGATTAGGCCAGAGGTGTGCACAGACCTACACTCCATCACTGTAGCCATGGGTGAGCTTTCGCAGTGGCTAAGCGAGGTGGGGAGCAGGGCACCTCGACTTCCTTCCAGGTACCCCTTCCCATCAAGGAGTCAGGCAGGGGCCCTCGGACTACCAAAGGGAAGCGAGTGGCAGTTGGACACCACTTGGACCTCCATCCAGGACTCTGAGAGTTTCAGGCCCTTCTGAATCCACCTACCCTGTGACCCTTCAGCCTCGTCCTGTGTGACCACAGAGGGAGCAGCTTCCCCAAAGCAGGACAGCTAAAGTAATCCAGGGATTTTCAGGCCTCGGGTCTCCAGAAGGCGGATGCCACGGTCATCCAAGGCAACAGAGCCAACTGCTCCTTTTCAGATTGTGCAATGAGATCTTTTACACCTGTGGGTGTCAGGGGAGCACTTAGAGGAAAGAAAAATTAAGTTCTGATTTCACATGTAGTTGCACTTGTGCACTATGATTGTTACCTTATCACACTTTTGTAAATATAGTTCACTTGCACTTTAATCGTGTCTCATGTGGTTTATTTGTGATAGTCCTTAAGCCTGTGTGCACGCCACCCCCTCCCCCAATAATCTGCTGAGGTACATTCCCATGTACCCAGGAATCAGGCGTGTACAGGGAAGCAAAGGTATTTACCAGGCCCCTTGTAAGCCATGTGAAAGAAGTTTTCCACGTACGCTGAGCCTTTCCCTTCACTGTCTGATCTCTCCCAAGGCCCTAGCAGTGTAAATACTACATGCTGGGGTTCCCCTTCAGTTGTCCAGTTGAGCTGACCTGCATCTCCACCCACTCCAATGACCCAGCTCCCACCTCAAGATCTCCACCACAAAGCTCTGCATAGTAGCTTGCAGACATGGTCATCGTCACGTTCAAGGTTGAGTCTAATACCTTTTCCCCTCCCGCATCACCTACACCCTCTCCCCCATAACAATTGACCAACCACCCACCCGGAATCACTTTGGAGCTCCCCACGAACATCCTTCAACCATCCCCCATCACCTTCTGTTCTGTCCATCCCCTACCTTCCCAAACAGCCCACACCCGTTACAATTGACATGCCCCCCTTTATCCTGCTGACACCTGGATCCACATCACCTTCCACATCCCCTCCAACAACTATCAGTGCCCCTTCACTCGACATTGCCATGCCCTCACCCTCCTATCCTACCAGCTCCCACTGCCCATTTAACCATCACCATCTCATCCTATCACCAGTTCCCTGAGTATGCGCCCCTAGAATCCACCATTGACTCCACTAACCCCTTCCTCTGAACTCCCTTTCTTCTCTTCCTCGCACTGCCCATCCATACCTCTACACCCCGTCCATGCCCATCCACACCTGCACAACCACCTTCCTCATCACTGCACTCCAACACGGCCCTCTCCATACCAGCTCACCCATTTCTGTCAATGCCTCATCCAATCTCTCTCCCCCACACCTCTCGAGGCCGCCACACCTACCCCACTTCTTCATTTCTTTCCTCCCTGTGTAATTCCCCCTGCTGCAACCCAGCACAGACCACAAAGATCATTGCCACCCACCAGTACCTCCTGCAGTCTTCCACCTGCAGCTTAAAGATCTGAACCCCAGGAGAAGTTGCTACGCTGGGAACAATCACCTCCTGGATGCTGCTGCGCAGAGAAGATCCACGTGGTTAAGGGTCCACCCACCTACTGCATAGGTGGTATTCCAGGGTCCGGTCGCTGGAGGCCTCCATCTTCTCTTTGGATCCTCACGAGCTCCCCCAGGTCTTCTTCAGGTGAGGTCTGAAATCTCCATGTCACGGTGGTCCAGATGTGTTCTGGACCGGTGTAATTTCCCGCTGGTGCATGAGGACGATTGAGTGGGGGGTGTGATTCTGGTCAGGAATTCATCTGCATCCCATTAGCAGGTTGCAATTCAGTTCATGCCACCCTCTGTCAGGAATTGTAACCTGCCATGGAGCAAGATTCCGCTGTCATTTTACTCCGACAGGAAATTGATTTTTCAGTTACCGCTGCATTGCACCCCCACCCCACCTCCCGACCCTAAAATTCCACCCTCTGTGTTTTAACAGAGGACTGGTTTCTAATCTGTCTCACTTTAAGCATGAAATGTAAAAGGGTTATTTTGCTTTCCCCAACCTGGATAGCACACAGTTCATTATCATTATAAGACCACTTAATGCATAAATTGTAAATTTTACCCCACTCTTTTAATGGAGACATCAATCTGTTGAAGTGATATGGATAATAATAATCACACCACACAACTGCCAGGCAATGTCTCTCAACAAGAGAGAATCTAACCATCTCACCTTGACATTCAATGACATTACCATCACTGAATCCCCTACTATCAACATCCTGGGGTTTAGTACTGACCACAAATCGAACTGGACCTGCCATATAAATATTGTGGCTACAAGAGCAGGTCAGAGGTTGGGAATTTTGTTGTGAGTAACTCACCTCCTGACTTTTCCACGATCGACAAGGCTAAGTGAGGGAAAAGATGCCCCAAAATGGAGGCACCCTGTCTCAAATTCTCCACTTCCTGGTTGAGCGCAGCTCCCACAACACTCAAGAAGCTCAACACCATCCAGGACAAAGCAGCCCACTTGATCAGCACCCCATCCACAAACATTGACTCCATCCACCACTGACGCACAGTAGCAGCAGTGTGTACCATCTACAAGATGCACTGCTAGAACCCACCAATGCTCCATGACAGCACCTCCCAAACCGTGACCTCTAGCACCTAGATGGACAGGGGCTGCAGACCATAGGAACACCACCAACTGGAAGTTCCCCTCCAAGACTCTTATCATTCTGACTTGGAAATATATCACTGTTCCTTCACTGTTGCTAGGTCAAAATCCTGGAACTCCCTTCCTAACAGCATTGTGCATGTACCTGTGCCAGATGGACTGCGGTGGTTCAAGAAGGCAGCTTATCACCTTCTCAAGAGCAAGTCAGGATGGGCAACAAATGCTGGCCTTGCCAACATTTCGCCCACATCCCATAAAAGAAAAAGTTAGGACTCCTTGGATGTTAACAATGGACTGTAACAACTTATTAAAATTCAAGTGGTTGAAATTCTTCCTTTGACCAAATTTAAAGTGAAAGTGAGTCTGTACTTTTAATTCATTTATGACCTCCTGGTCACTCTCTCAGCAATCCCAAGTTCGAAGGCTGCTTGTTCATGTGATAACAGCGGGTCATCAATCGTGGATAGAAATCGGCCTTCTCTATTCTTCAGTAAGGGAGCAGTTTCAGACTCCAACAAAGAACAAAAACAAAAAGCAAAACAGAAAACTGAATCACCTCAATGACCCAGCACAAAATTGGATATTAACCATAATTTATTGTACACATCAATATTATTATTGCTGTTCAACCTTGATTGCACATTCCTCACATATAATGAGCAGGGCCCCAGCAGGTCAAAGGCACCATTGAGTATGAGCTTATTTATATTTGTGCTTATCTGTATCACCCTTAATGCTTAATGCAAGATAGTATATATCAGTGTTCTTATTGTACATTAAGATGTTGAACAGGGCACACATGTATATATGTGGGAGATTGGATCATGCAATCCTTTCAAAACCAGTCAGATTGTGAAATTAACTTCGGAGAACATTTTTTATAAGAAATATCCCCAATTCCTTCACACTTTTTATAAGAGTATTTATCAGAAAACTCTTGAAAGGAAGCAAATGAGAAGAAAATCATCACTGGATAAAATTTGCATTTTTATCTTCATTGAATTCAACACTAATTACTTCTATGTCCATTCTAGTTTGTTACTATTTTTTAAAAATCCTAAACTGAGATGTATGGTGTTAATTAAAGTTGGATGTGATCCAGTGATCCTTTGCTTGATGATGACCACATGCAATGTTTTACCAGTCACAGATTCCGCATGTTGTTCTCTTGTTTTTGCTGAAGTCCGGACTCCTGTTTAAACATTGGTGACAGAGTTTGCATTCTGCAAAATGTTTTAATCAGCAAAAGAAAAATGCATTTTAGTTGCATGTGTTTGTTTTTGGAAATCCTACTTTGGCTGAGGGAGGCCAAAATTGTTATGATTACAGTTTTTGTTCGGTTCTCAGCTCTGAGTCAGAAAGTCATAGATTCAATCACCAATCCAGAGAGGTAAGCACATGGTCCTAACATTCCAGAGTATTATCACTGAAATACGGCATGATTGGAGGTGCCATCTTTGGATGAGATATTAGACTAAGGTCCCATCTACCCTCTCGGGTGGATGTGAAAGTCCCCATGGCACAACTCGAAGAAGAGTAGGGGAGTTATTCTTGGTGTCCTGGCCAGTATTCACCTCTCAACTGACATCACCAAAACTGGTCATTATCTGATCATTATCTTATTTTTTACATTATTACCTTGCTGTGTGCAACTTGGCTGCCACATTTCCCACATTATAAAAAAGGCTACTTCAGAAGCACTTAATTGACTGTAAAGGGATGTCCTGAAGTTGTGAAAAGTGATTATTTTGTTTATTCATTGTTGAGATGTGAGCATCTCAGGCAAGCCAGAATTTATTGCCCATCCCTAGTTGCTCTTCAGAAGGTCATGGTGAACCTCCTTCTTTAACTGCTACAGTCCATAGTGCTGTTGGGAAGGGAGTTCCAGGTTTTTGATCCAGCGGCAACGATTGCAAATACTTGGACTGCATTTTTAAGCCACAATGTGGGTAGGTGCGGAAGAAGGGCAGACACATATAAATTGACACCACACCTGTGCCAGTTTTCAGGTTCTATTTTGCCTCTGGGCCATTTTCCTTGAGGTAGGATGGAAGGGCAACATGGGTTACTGCCTGCAAGCAGAAACCTTCTTTTGACCTCCAGACCCCCTGAGGCATTAGGAAACAGTGTAGTTGCCTGGAGGTGGTCTCCTGGCAACAAACCGGGGCCCAACTCTCCAGTGAGGCTTAGGTTTAGACAGGGGGCTAGCCTAACTTCAGCTGCAGCCACAGGTCACCCTGTGGAGGGATTCTCCCCTTCACAGTGGTAGCCTGGCTGCTGAGGGTTTTTTTAAATTTTAAGCTAAAAAATTTTGAGAGAGGGTGCCTCCATTTTGGGTCATCTTCTCCCTCGCTTATCTAGGAATTCTGCTGCTCATTCTGAACTGGAGGGCCTCCTATTGTTCCTCCAGTTTCGAGAGGTTAGCTATGTCCTTAATTGGATAGCGAAAACCTGACTCCATTAATAGGCCAGGTCAGGGAAAATCACAGCTGGATGACTGTTTCCCATACAGTGGGAGTGCCCGAGGTCGGCGGGCCCAGGAGTGGCTGGGGAATGGACCGCCAACCACAATCGGCCCATTAATGACCAGCCAGTGTGAGAGTTGTGCTGAAATGCTCAGCGCTGCTGGGGTGGGGACTGGAGGAGGGCAGGTGTGGACATAAGCGCAAGGTGCGGAGGAGCATGGAATGAAAGCTCCTTGAAGGCAGAGAGCTGCCTCAGGGAGCTAAAAAATTTAAAAGCAATCAATAAGATTTTAAAATGTAGAAAAAAATGTCCACGCATCAGAATCAGTCATCTCAAAATATAGATGAAAATTCTGTCCAAACATTTTTATTTTTAAAAATTAATAATGGCAACCTCATCCCACCCTTGGGTGAGGTTTCATCAAAAAGGCAAAGTCCACCTGACAGATCCGCCCGTCATGGGATGACATCGGGACGCTCGCCCGTGTGGCCTTCTCATCCCCATTTAAACCTCACCAAGGAGTCCTGAGACCCAAGGGGAAAATCTGGTCTTATATTTATACCACTTTTTAGATAGACAGAAAGAAAGGAGAAAAAGAAAGGACAGAAAGTAAGACAGAAAGAAAGAAAAACAATCCTTTATATTGCACCTTTTCATCCCTCAGAACATCTTAAAATGATTTAAACTTTGAAAGAACCTCTCTACCCTGTGAAACATGCCCTAGCATTTGCCATGATTTTCAAGAGGTGGACTGGGGGGTGGTGGGAGGTGGGTAGGGGAAAAATATCAGAAGGGAAAAATGGATGGCTAAGTCACTAAGATGTTCTTAGTGACTGTTCCTTTTTAAAAAAATCTATTTCAGTACTCAAACACCTGATCATTCTGTATAAATGCCAGTTGGCCACCATCAATTCTTTTGACATTCTTTAGAAAGATCAACAATAAGCCCCATTCCCTTTAGGACACTTTGACCTCTTCGGTAACACCTGCACCCACCTCCTTATGAATAATTTCAGAGATTCTTGAGAAAATATGTAATATAGCAGCTCACACAAAGGTGATGCTCTGATGCAGACAATCAGCAGAACTATAATGGTCAGAGTACTTTAAGTGGGCAACCATCCAATCCAGATAACATCAAGAAGGTTAAAGCTCTCAAAGTCCATAGCTGTTGACAGTATTTCTGGCCTAAGGGAAATAGGGCTGGCTGCTGACTTAGCTGCGGAATGTCCTCTGTGGTCAAAAGGCCTGACTCATGGGAAGTTGCAATGGACCACAGGAATGGGAATGCAGTTCACCTGGGTGCAAACAGCATTAAGCAGGAGGGAGAGTGCTCTAATATTATGTTGACCTAACTTATTGATACTCAGGTAATACTGCTGGTTGTTGTGTAGTCAGTCTTGGGAGAGTTGCTGAGGCTACAAATAGGGAAGTGGGGGAAAAACTGATAAAACAATATGAGGCAGGAAGGAAGGGCAGAAAGTGTCCCTTCACGGTGAAGGATTCAAGTCCTAATGGAGGTGTAAAGCAGGTCCCTAAAACTCAATTCTGATAGATGTCATCTTAAAAGGTCATAAAATGGTCATCCTTCACATAAGGCATCCTTTATTCCTTATTTTTAGATCATATTTATTTTCAGTGTCAGAGTGAAATCATATTAGTAGTGAACATGTTTAATGTTCTCTGTCCACTACTTGCACCTGTTTATTTTAAGCTAGCATTTAGACAGTGGGCAGAGAGATCTCATAGGAATGCAAGGAATTTGATGTAAATTTGTTGGTTCATGGGTGTCTCGCAGCATGATTTGACCCATCTGTATCTGGTGCACTAAATGCAGAGTTTAGCCCTCGTCTATGTCGAACTTGTTTGTTCGATATTCCTTGTGGAGGTACTCTATTAGCAAATGGCTCCCATGCTGTGGAACTAACAGTATGAGGGTGTGGCTATGTAGCCAAATTATGAGCTGCATGGGATAGATAAGGCTTGCTGGGAATAAATCAGTGCTGAATTACTATAGCTATTGCTTTGAGAAGTGGCAGTTATTGTAATCTGATGCATGGCTGTGTAATAGTGAAATAGAACTGTCTCTAATGTATATGGCAACAAAAATTTAATACTGTAAAAGTAATTTACTGTCAATATATATTATAGTATGAACGCAATCTCCAGGACAAGCCTGAGCTTCCTCATGATCCGCTCCTCTGTCAGGCCAAGACAGTTGACTCCATACAGTAGAGGCACTACCTGCAGTAGTACCAGCTGTGAGTCATAGACCCACGTCCTCTGCTCCTCCTCCTCTCACTCCACTGGACCATACCCACTCATGGCACCAAACGGTCACACACTCTGGATGTCAACCTCTGTCTGCTCATCACTTCTCTCACCGGCATGGTGGTGAAGCTTCAAAATCATTCCCTTCATTAAACTCCCCAATGTCAGGTCTGATCCACAGTAAATTACTTTATTACTTTACAACATATTGTTGCTGGATGCTGCACAAGCTCTTTATCAATGTTATGGACAACAGCTAAACAAGCAAAAAAGGGACATTTTAAACCCACTTTTTGCTGATATTTATTGGTCCACTTTTGGAAGTGGTCAGAATCCTCTCAAAAAGTCAAACCTGGACAGTCAGTGTTTTCTACCAATATTGTACCACACACTCTCTCTTGCTCACATCTACTTTTTCATAGAAGTTACTGAACAGAGGAAAATGTGACCCTCCAAGAATTATCAATAATAAGGAGGAATCACTTGAGGGAAAGTTTTGCATGAGCAAGATTGCAGTAAGGTGCAAGATTTCAATCTCATTGTCCTGCTGGTATATTTATCTTAGCTGCAAGGCTGTCACTAAGTGTCATAGGTTGAAGTGATCAGCACTCAGCCTCAGTCAAATGGATTAAAGATAATAAAGAGTGTTGAATGATAAGAATAATGAATTGTGTGAAGGCTCTGACCTTTAACATCAGCTAATTCTATGCATAAGCATGTCACTGGATAGAAGAATAAACTTACAAACAGTGGAGCACAGGAACTCCCTTAAACAATAACCACATTTACAACAGTCCAATTAAAAGATAATTGTGATCAAGAACCTAATAGTCCGGAGGTGCCCTTCCTTTGAATAGCCTGAATCTAGAAATATTGACAATTCTTATGCAACTCTTATATAATAAAAGCAAAACACTGCAGATGCTGGAAATCTTCAACTCTTCCCTCTTTCCTCCCACACCTCGTCTACTCCCTCATCCCACCCGTAAAAAGTGCTGATGAACTGATAAAAGTAATGGTGGAATGTCATTCAAGACACAATAAAGGGGTCACTGGAAGGGCATACAACATGTCTTGGGATCGTGAAGGGCTTCAACTTACAAGGACACAGTGTGTATTTGGTTGTGCAAATTGTCTTGCTTGGTTTTTGCCTGTTATGCTTAAATGTGGGATTCAGAATTTGATAAAAGACTCACACAAGAGTAATATTCAGTCAAACTTGTGAAATTGCACAATACTCAAATGGAACTTGATCTCTTGTCAAGTGAAGGTTATTTATGAACTTTGTAAACATGGGAGCAAGTATCCCTAATGTTTTTAGTTGGTAAACCCATTGGCCAATGTGGAGTGAACAATACAGATTGCAAAGGTTTATAACAAGATTCCTGAGCATTGTGGGTGTGCTTACACCATATGTATTTCAGCAGCTGAAGAAAGTGGCTCACCACTGCCTTCTCGGGCAACTATGAATGGGAAATAAATGCTGGCCTTGTCAGCAGCTCTCACATATCAAGAATGAATTTAAAAAGTCTCACTTCATACCTAATAACAAGAACTTGTCATCAGTTTTTCTTCCAAAAAAGGCTACAACAGGCTAGATTTTGCTTTCCAACAACCTTGCCAGCTCCTATCCAATCAGAAATGAACATAAGAACAGAAGAATTAGGGGCAGGAGAAGGTAATTCAGCCCCTCAAGCCTGCTCATCCATTCACTAAGACTGTGGCTGATCTGATTATGGCCCTAACTCCATTTACCTGTCTAGCCCTGTTAAGAAATAGAGATAGCTTAAGTAAATTATACTTGTACTTGTGGACGATAGGAATGAGTTTTAGCTTTAAAGTTTAAGTTTGATTTGTACTTCTGTAACTGTGTGTTAAGAAAGGTCAAATGGAATTTTAGTTTCACTTTAAAAGGCTGCTTGCATTTCTAATGAGACCTTTACGATCTCTATAAAGTGAAAGAAAACACAAGAGTAAGAAGAACAGTGCTGTTGCTTAGCAACAGGGGGCCAGATAGGCAGGTTCCTCCCACAGACACACACACAGAAAAAGAAATAAGCTGTTTTGGAAGCCATTTGAGTTCAGTTGGTTTGAAGCTGTGAAGCAAAGCAGCCTAAAAGGGAACAGATAGCAAGCCCCAAGCTAAGAAAAACCCCAAAATTCCAGTGGAGTGGAAGAAGAGAAAACCCAAAGAAGACCTTCTAGTTAAAGGAAGGACAGGAACCTGAGAAAAGGTCCTGTTAAGTGAAGGTAAGAGTGAGGGGCAGAGGGAAAGGCTCCAAGCTTCAAATTTAAAAGTGAGGACAGCTTGCAAGAAGCAAGAAGGTTCAAAGCGACAACTGAAGATCTGTAATTCTTTGCTATTAGAATGTGAAGCAATGGTGTACTGTTAAGGCTGAATTGGTGAGAGAGGGTGCATGGAAGACAGCTTGAGTGCATGTAGTGACCCAGGGAAGTAGAATATCAGAAGGAGAGTTTGAAACCCTGGAGATGAACCCTTGCGGAAGGTGTCTGCGTGAAAACGTCAGTTTGGGAGAAGATTCCAAGGCAAAGTCCTGGAGAGTGGAGATTGGAATCCCTCATGTGAAGGACAGAATTCAGTGAGACTGGTTGGCTCACAGTATGACAAGCGTGTGGAGGGAGTTGAGGAGAGATCCACAGCATCTGTTTGAGGTGGCATCTGTCACTTGGTTTCAGAGTGTGGTGTGTCTGACCACAGGGTGCCATAGGTTTACATGAACTGGGTATTTACTGTGAACATTAAAGTATAAAATAGCCTTTACAACTTGTGTTATCCTTACAAATCTGTACACATCTGTAAAGGTATAGTTGTGAGTGAAGGAGTTTTGTAATATAGTTCATCTTTTCTTGTTGAATAGATGTTTTATTCTTTTGTAAAAGATTCATCAGCTGACTCTTGTGACTCTGTTCAGTAGCTACTCTCCACATATCTAAACAAACTAAAATAAAACTTAGGATTTATGAAGTTAGGTTCCACTTTGGGATCAAGCTTGTCCAGGGGTAACCTCAGCTTGGATCATAACAAGCCCCCATAACCCTTGACTCCCTTGTCAATCAGAAATCTATCCAAGTCAGCCTTGAATATATTCAATGACCCAGCCTCCACAACTGTCTGGGGAAGAGAATTCTACAGATTAACAACACTCCAAGAGAAAAGATTTCTCCTCATCTCAGTCTTAAATGGGAGACACCTAATTTTTAAACAGTGTCCCCTGGTTCTAGATTACCCCACAAGGCAAAACATCCTCTCATCATCTATCCTGTCGAGCCCCCTCAGAATCTTATCTGTTTCAATAAGATTACCTCTCATTCTTCTAAACTCCAATGGATACAGGCCCAACCTGCTCAAACTTTCCTCATTAGACAATCCCTTCATCCCATGAATGAACCTAGTGAAACTTCTCTGAACTGCTTCCAATGCAAATATATCTCTCCTTAAGTAAAGAGACCAAAACTGTATACAGTATTTCAGGTGCGACTTCACTTGCCTTGTCCAGTTGTAGCAAGACTTCCCTACTTTCATATTTCCTCCTTCCTGCAATAAAGGCCAACATTCATTTGCCTTCCTAATTATTAGTTAGATCCGCATGTTAACTTTTTGCAAATCATGTACAAGGGCACTCAGATCCCTCTGGACTGCAACATTCTGAATTCTTTCTCCACTTAAATGATATTCTGTTTTTCTATTCTTCATGTCAAATTGGAAAACTGCACACTTTTCCCTTATATTTCCTTAAAAGAATTTTCGTTATCTCAGTCTTTGTTCCTCAGTTCTAGACCACAAAAGGAAACATCATCTCAGCAGCCACCTTCCCAAGTCCCCTCAAAGTTCATGATAGGGCCAATCTTACAGTTGGGCACCATGGTCAGGAGGACCATGCTGAAGAGGATGCTAAATGAAAATATTATTAAAATATAATAATATTGGTAAAGAGTTCAGATGCAAATATATCTGCAAGATAGAATATTTGGGGAGTAAAGGGTAAAAAGGTTTTTTTTATTCGTTCATGGGATCTGGGCTTCGCCATGGCTAGGCTAGCATTTATTGTCTATTCCTAATACTCTTTGAGGAGGTGGTGGTGAGCTGCCTTCTTGAACTGCTGCAATCCATGTGGTGTAGGTACACACACAGTGCTGTTAGGGAAGGAGTTCCAGGATTTTGATCCAACAACAGCGAAGGAACGGTGATATATTTCCAAGTCAGGACAGTGTGTGATTTGGAGGGGAACTTGCAGATAGGTGGTTTTCCCATGTATCTGCTGCCCACGTCCTTCTTGGTGGTAGAACTCGTGGGTATGGAAGGTGTTGCCAAAGTGGCCTTGTTGAGTTGCTGCAGTGTATTTTGTATATGGTACACACTGCTGCCATTGTGTGTTGATAGTGGAGGAAGTGATTGTTTAAGTTGATGGATGGGGTGTCAATCAAGTGGGCTACTTTGTTCTGGATGGTATCAAGCTCCTTGACTGTTGGTAGAAATGCACCCATCCAGACAAGTGGAGTGATTTCCATCACACCCATAACTTGTGCCTTGTAGAAGGTGGACAGGCCTTGGGAGTCAGGAGGTGCGTTAGTCACCGCAGGATTCCCAGCCTCTGACTTGCTCCTGCAGCCAGTTCAGTTTCTCACCAATTGTAACCCTTAGGATGTTAGTAGTGGGGGATTCAGTGATGGTAATATCATTGAATATCAAGGGGTGAAGGTTAGATTCTCTATTGTTGGACATGGTCATTGCCTGGCACTTGTGTGGGGCAAATGTTACAGTTGCATTTTTTCTGTTGCTCTACCCACTATGTTGCTTCCAGTGATATAAGGGTAAAAAGAAAGAACTTACATTTATCTGCAACATTTAATGACCTCAGGATTTCCAAAAGTGCTTGCACTGAAGTGTCAGCCTACATTTTGTGTTCAAGCCTCTGGAGTAGAACGTGACCCCATGATCTTCTGACTCAGAGATGAATATGCTGACACTAAGCCACAGTTGACATCCAATTCAACTGGCTCCCTGCTCACCTGTACAGACCACCAATCAGGTTCCCAGCTACCAAGAATATCTGGACTCCAGAAAATAAAACTCCATAAATCATTACTTTGAAATGAGCTTGCATGCAGTTCTGTTATATAATGCACCATTTGTCTCCATCAAAAGAATATAAGTAAGACAATTGATAACAATAATCCTTTGAAACATATGGCTTCTTTCTTGAAAAAAAAACCTAAATCTTGTTTGAAAATTATTCAGAACCAGTCCTAAAGATCTAGAAACCATCTGTCACCATTTTTTCATTGTGCCTTGGTTGATTAAGAAAACAAAAATATTATTGCACAAGTTGCACATCAAGCATGCCCAGTAACCTCATACTTTTTCCATTAGCGGGGATTCTCCTCCATCATGGTTGACAGGGCACTCGACCATGTCCATTCCATTTTCACACTCTGCCTTCGCCCTTTCCCCTCCCTCCCAGGTCCACGATAGTGGCACCCTGCCACCCCACCAACTTCCACATTCAACAGATCATCCTCATCATTTCCATCACCCACAGTGTGATAAAACCACCAAACACGTATTTCCCTCCACTCCCCTTTCAGCATTCTGAAAGGACCATTCCCTCCAAGGCACCCTGGTTCACTCTTCAATCACCCCCAGCAACCCCCTCCCCTTTGCATGACACCTAACCACACAAGCGCAGGAGATGCAACAAGTGCCCTTTTATCTCCTGCCTCCTCACCGACAACGGCCCTAAACATTCCTTTGAGATGAAACAGCAATTTACTTGAACCACTTTCAATTTAGTACACTCTATTTGCTGCTCATCATGTAGTCTCCCCAACATTGCAGAGACCAAATGCAGACTGGGTGATCACTTTTCAGGACACTGTCCTTCAGTTCCCAGTGTGACCCCAAGCTTCCAATCACCTATCATTTGAATTCTCTCCCCTAATCCCATTCTGGTCTCTCTATTCTCGACCTTCTACACTGTTTGAAAGAAGTTCAATGTAAGCCAAGAAACTACACCTCATCTTTCAATTAGGTACTTGGCAGCCTTCCAGAATCAACATTGAGTCCAACAATTTCAGATCATGGCTGCTGCTCCAATTTTTTCAGACTGTAGCTGTTGGTGATGATTCTGTTATTCCCATCCACACCTCTTTGTGGCCCATGTTTTGCTTTTTTACTTTATCACAGTACCATCTCCTTTTGCCCTGCATCATCATTCCTTTTGTCATTTAATCTCTCTTGCCTTCCAACCTAACACAGATCTTCCCTTCTTTCATTCCTCCCGACCCATCTCCCTGTCCTTGCCTATGTACTTGCTTAAAACCTGCTACATCTCTAACCTTTCCAGTCCTGATGAAAGGTCACCAAACTCAAACAGTTACTTCCTTTCTCTCTCCACAGATTCTGCCTGATCTGCTGAACATATCCAGCATCTGCAGTACTTTGTTTTTGGCCAGTACCTAACAATTTCACGATCTGTTTTTACACAACTACCTCCAACTCAGTTCCTCAAATATGTTCAAGCTTCTTTACATCCCCTTGGAATTGAGGGTCAGAGTAACAATTAATCAGCGAGGTGATTCCAGCACAAAGAATTCAACCTGGACAATTGAAAACAACTCCTTGCAGCCCAATAATTTCAACCTGAGTGCTCTCAACAGCCTGGCCTGCAGGTTTAGGTTTCCTTTGCTTATTACTTCAGTCTCTGTGCTAGAGCCCAGTCTTAGTAACCTTGAACAAATCTTATGGAGGCGCTAGAGGTCTTGGCTATAGATGAAAGACCCAGGGAGAGGCCCACATCACCCCTTTCCAGGAAGGCCCACTGCATCATGTCCCACTCAGGCACTTGATAGGCCTTTGCCCAGGGATAAAGGGTCCCGGGGGTGGAAGTCCAGCCTGCTATGAATTACCGACCAGTAAAGGCATTGAATAGCAGTGCCACCGGAGAGTGCTGCCGATACGGTACCTGACCAAAGCCTAGGATCATCGTTGGATCTCAGGCCACAGGTGGTTATGGCAGGAGATGGGGTCAGCAGAAAGGACAAAGACCTCCCTGGGAGCCCGCAAGCAACCTCATATGGGTTTGCTTTTAATACTCTCCCCAAGGCAGTGGCACAATGAGGTCCTTAAGTGGGCATTAATTGGCAGCAGGGTGGGAAGGCTGTCCATGGGCCTTCCTGCCACGGACTTAATCAGGAAGTGGGAAGGTGGTGGGGTCCCCACTTGCTCCCTCACCTATTAAATGCCCACCCCACCCCCCACCAAACAAGCCATGGGTGAAGGTGGAAGATTCCATGCCCTTGTGTCCAAGCTCACAATCCCAATTAACATCTTAAGTAAGGACCACTCTCTGGAATGCTATGTAATGCACTGTGAAGTGAAGGATTGTAAGCTTTGCATCCATGATTTCTCAGATACTGAGCTCCCAATTTCGGTCATGCTACTTACCTAGTGCTCCAGTCCCAGGACTTAGCCCAGGCATCTTCCTGAAGTTCCTCTTCAGTCCACTGCAGCTCTTATCGCTGCAGGGACTGGAGAGCTGCCAGCCAGATTGGCTGGCAGGCCTCTAAGGTGGGATTTCCACCCAAGTGAGGGGCAGAAGTCCTGCCTGCAGTCAACTGATGCTCATTTGTGAAATGGCTCCAGGGCACTTGGACTCGGTGAAGATGGGTTCCCCACCGACCCTTTGGATGGCAGGAAGGGAAACCCTGCCATCTGAAATATTCAGGCCTTTGAGTACAGTACAGCATATCTCTGAGTTCAGCCTCTCTCCACTTAAATAGTTAGCCGTGAATGAAGAATCTGCCTTCCAAAGATGGTCAGCATATATGGACATGTGGGTCAACAGGCTACCACGTTTGAGTGCAGGGTAAGTAAAAGGAAAATGAATCTCCCCAGTTAAGGATATTCCAGCTACAGCATAAAGATGCATAAATTGGAAAGTTGATTGAAAATAGGTGAGATTGCAGAAACTGCTCCACAGATTTTTAGAATGCTAATTTCATAGGTTTGAGCAGAGGAAAATCTCCCCTTCCTCACCTTGAACACCAAATGTCGATTGATACTCCAATGCAGTAGTGAAGAAATGCTACACTGTTGGAGGTGTCATCTGTCAGATGAGATGTTAAACCAAAGTCCTGTCTGCCCTCTCAGATAAGGGTAACAAAACCCAATGGCACTATTTTGAAGAAAAAACAGGCAAGCTCTTCCTGGTGTCTTGGCCAATACTTATCCCTCAATCAATGTCATTACAAAGCAGATTATGCTCATTTTTGCATTGCTGTTTGTGGGCCTTACTATATACAAAATTGGCAGCCACATTTCCTATATCACAACAGTGTCTACACTTCAAAAGTACTTCATTGGCTGTAAAGAGCACTGGGTCATGAAAGGCTTATATAAATGCAAGGCTTTATGACCCAGTCAGCACCTTTATCTGCAATTCATTCATGTTTCTTCCAAATCTCAGTCAACGGCCATGTTTCCAAGATGTCTACAGTCTGATCTTCTCTGGTCGCGCTGTTCTGATAAGAAAATTTTTGATCAAGTAAGTTTTTTAATGTTTCTCCAGATGACCTTAGTCTGTCCCTTGATGAGGATGTCAAATGTGATTTGACAAATTCCTGAAGGTTTTATCACTTGACTGCTTTCACCTGCTTGGCCAAATTGTCATTTTTTTCTCATCTGTTAATATTTCATAACCAACTAACATAAGTGTACAATTTTTTCTTAATGCTGCTATGGTTTTTCTCAAGTTGCACCCAGCAGTGCTCAGAGGATCAACCAATAGAAGGAGACTCCTGGGCGATCCTGAAGAGTTAGCAATTCTACCCTCCCATATCATCTATACCCTCACCATAGCCATTCTTGTTTGGGATCCTAGCCAATTTGGTCCATTCCCTCACCCCAGATTTCTTCTACCCAACCAGAGCCATGCCTTCAACTGCCTAGGCCCTACACTCTTGAATTTCCTCCATAAACCTGCTTGCCTCAGTGCCTCTCTCTAGTCCTTTAAGACGCTCCATAAAACTACCTCTTCAACAAAGCATTTGGTCACCCTATCCTAATATTTCCCTTGTGGCTCGATCAAATAACAATGCTCCTCTGAAGTGTTTTGGGATGTTTTACTACATTAAAGATGCTATATAAATGCAAATTGCTGTTATAGGTATTTCCAACCTGTTTTTTCTAAACCAGGTTTCTACCCCATCCAGCATTTTTTGGATACCTATTGTTTTGTAGGCCCTTATGTGAACACTGAGTTTGCTGTTTTACGTTATGTTCTGCAGGTTTTCCAATTCACAATGATAGAGATACAAAGGGAAACTGCAAATGATGGAATTCTGAAATAAAATCTGAAAATCTATTGTAGGTCGGAGACAGAAACATGAATTTGTCTTTCTCTTTCAAACAAGCAACCCAATGTCCGTTTTCGTAGCATGTTGTCTTTATTCCATGCAATTAGATCAAGTTTGGTGTGAACAAAATGGGCATTATTATTGTTATTGAAGTATCAAAAGACAGGAGAGGGCAAAATCTTTAGGACTTTATTAACTCATTCTTTCCTGCCGCACCCCGCCCTTCCCTTAATTCTGCATCTCCCCCCCCCCCCAACCCCGGCTCTCTGCCATCCAGCCAAGGTAATAATTCCTTTCAGAAAGCAATCTAAAGTGACATATCCTCCTATAGTGGTCTAATTCATAGACAGCCCTGTCAGTCCAAACCTGGTGTTCCAATTCATAGCATGTTTGAGCTGGAAGAATACTTCATGTGGATTATTAGGTGTCAGCCAAGGCTCAGTTCTCAGCATTATAGCTTCTGAGTTGGGTGATTGTGGGCTCAAATCCCACTCCAGAAACTGATTTAATATGACACTTCAGTGCACTACTGAGGGAGCATAACTCTGCTGAGATGCTGTATTTCAAGCGAGGTGCCTATGAACTCAGTCTTGCTGCTCTGTACAGAAGGAATACAGATCAATATCTACTTAATAACACTTACATGACAATCAGTGAAAGCGGCAAAAAAGCAAGGTTTAAACTGCAGTCTGGTTTATGTCATGATCCTGCCAGTTTGCTGTCTGACATGTGTCCACTATAGACAGATCGCTGGTCTTTATCTTCACAAAATAATAGCTCAGCTCAGGTTGTGTTATTCAATAACAATAGTTATGATCAGGCATTTACAACATGTAGCTGCCATTGGTGACAGGCTTCTATTGTGATCCACACAGAAAGTGTTAGCCATCAAAAGGCATCAAACTTTCTCTCCTCACTCTCCCCTCCTGAAGGCAGTGACATATTCTTGGGGCAAAAACAGAAAATGCTGGCAGGTTGCACCTGTGGGGAGAGAAATAGAGTTAACGGGTGGAATTTTGTGCCCTCTCGAGTTTGGTGGGGGCGGGGCATTTAAACAGGCAGCAGGCTGGTGGGTTGGCACCACGTCACCTTCGTGCCTCCACTCCGATTGGTCCCATGGATAGCCTTCCCGCCCCACTACCAATTAGAGTCCACTTAAGGGCCTCATCCAACCGTCATTGACATTAGCCCAGTGACAGTGGCGGGGACAACGTGGACGGTTCACCATACAGGGAGCTCAACAAGTAAGCCCTGGAAAAAGAACTGTGGGTCCTTTTATCCCCATTCAAAAGGAAAGATCCTCAGTTTAACACCTTAACTGAGAAACAGCACCTCCAACAGTTCAGCATTCCGCCTAACTCAGCCTAAACTTTCAGCTCACGTTGTTAACAGGATCCAAGCCAGTTGGTGAAACCGTGGCATGTTTGCTTGCGGGGTCCTAGGGTTGGACCCTCATTCAAAGGCACTTGGTACCTGATCGAGGGACCCAACATTGGGAAGGAGGGGCCTGTTGAGAGCCACCATCCCCCTGCCGTTTGCTATCAATCCCTCTACCTCCCCGCCCGTGACCCCCTTCCCGCCATCACTCACCTATGTCTGGGTCCCTCCTCAATCTGCAGCATCAGGTAGGTGTAGTACAGGGAGCAGCCACTGCTGAGTACAGAAGGGCTGCTGGGTCTCTCGGCAAGTGGGTCTTCCATCCCCAGGGTCCTTGAATTCCCTGGATGGCCCGCTGCTGGCTTTTTAAGTGCCTACGTGGCACAAGATGCGGTGGGCCTTGGTGCAAGTTAAACTATGGACAGCTAACTTTTAGATGAGCTCAAATATTTGGAAGGAGGGCATTGGAATAGTCATGTCTAGAGGTAACAAAGGAAGGGATGAGTGTTTCAGCAGATGAACTAAGGCATAGATGGAGTCAGGGGTTATCATGGAGGTGGGAGTAAGCAGTCTTGATGATTGTAGGAAGCTTGTCTAGGGTCAAAAACAACACCCAAGGCCGTGAGCTGGTTCAGCCTCAGATCAGGGAGAGGAAAGGTGAGCTGCATGGGTTCAAATGGTGTTGTACAACTTTTTGGATATTTATCTGTAAACCGAGTGAGCAACCAACAGAATCTGTGCTGATGAAGCTACTTCTCCCATCACTACCACATCTGTCTCAACTTCAGTTTCTGGTCCCTGCCTTCCTGCTCTCTCAAATCCTTTTACACACTCTCCTAATTAATTCAATTCCTTTACTCCCCAGTCCCTGTCTCATTACAAACTCCAGTCATCTTCCATTCTAATCCCACTCCATGAAGCAAAAAGCTTTGATCAGTGCTGCTGTCTGAGCAGGAGATCTGCAGGTTTTACATATATGGATATAGGTGATGGCAGATATGATAGCTCTCTTTCCAATGAAAAGAAAGAGTTGCATTTGCGTAGTGCCTTTCATGACCTCACCCCAAAGAACTTAATAGCCAAAGAAGCATTTTTAAAGTGTCACTGCTGCATCATAGGAAACACAGCAGCCAATTTGTGTTCAAAAACCATCCACAAACAATAAGGTGACAATGACCAAAAAAGCTGTTTTATTGATGTTGGTTGAGGGATAAATATTTCAGAGAAAACACATGCTGCTCTTCTTCAAACAGCAGCACGGGCTCTTTCATCCCCTTTCAAAAGGAAAGATGGGGCCTCGGTTTAACACTTCAACTGAAAAACAGCACCTCCAACATTTCAACACTCCCTCAGCCTAAACTTTGAACTCAAGTTGTTAACAGGATTCAAGCCGGTTGATGAAGCCAAAACTGAAACACAGATCTTTTCTTTATTGAGTTTATTGACTTGTTCAGTCTCACAGCTCTCCTCCCACAAACCCAGTGCCCCAGCTATCACCTATTTATATGTTCTTAAAGACAGTTAAACCCTCATCTGTTTCTCTTAACCTTAAAAACGTAATTGACATTAACAGACCTTAACAACATAATTGATAAGACAAAACTGTGGAGGGAAACTGTGAAACCACAACATTTTGGCTCAGAAGTGAATGTGCTACCAACTGAGCCACAGCTGACACACATTGGGTTAGGCACACAAAACAGAATGTGGCCAACTATCTCATCAAATACATTTTATTGTAATTGCATATTTTTCTGTTATGTGAGGTGGCGATGGGGAGGAGAGGGGGTGCTGAGATGTGGAACCTGGCTTTCTGTCCATAGAGAAGACATATAATAGGAAAATATATCAAGTAAGCCAGGCAAAATAAGAGGCTTTTGGAGGCGATTAAAAGCACCCAGTGTGGCCCATTTGTTTTCTATGTAGTTTACAATTTATTAAGTATTATTATTGTTCTTAAGAAGCAGACAGCATTTAGGCTCTCCTGATGGTTCCATTATTAATTAGTCCCTTTGTGACTGAGAACCATTACTGAAATAATGGAGCTCCCTAGGAGTACTGCAGGCTGTTGTGTAATCAGCCTCCTATTTTGCCATCTGCTCCTTGGATTGCTAGTTGCTGACACTTTCTTGTGTTTGCCACAGATTTATAACTTGTATAAACACAGGTTGAGTTACCCTCATGTGCAAAGAAACACTCTTCACAAAAACAGCCAATTTGAGAGGAACCAAAAGCTCAAGAACACTTTGCAGTACAAATGCTCCCTGCCCGCCAAATTTCTTACCAATGGAGATTCCTCTCAGTGTTCTGGGCTTTGTGGATACCTCTAAGTACAGCATTAACCCTGTATATAGCACAAACATGTTTACAACACGATCAAAATACCTTTCTGAATAATTCAGCTGCAAACTTTTTGTTTGCTTTTGGGCTTCCAATTATGTCAATGACATCATATGTACAATATATTTGATTACATCCAAGGTTCTAATCTGAAAAGAAAATAAAAGAGCCACATGACATGATGAGCAAGCAGAACAAAGTGGCAGATATGCTTCAGTGGGCCATAGAGACTTATTCAGCATTAGAACAACACCCAGATTCACCCCTGCTTGAGAAGATATTCTTCAAGATCTGTGATTAACCACTTCATTGGCCTGGAATTTCTCAGCGATCACTCAGTATGAGTGGACTTTCATTACAAAACCAAATACTGCAAACGCTGGAAATCTGAAGTAAAAACAGAAAATGCTGGAAAATCAGCAGGTCAAGCAGCATTTGTGAGGAATGTTTCAGGTCAATTACCTTTCATCAAAACTGGGAAAAGCTAAAGGTGTAATAGGTTTTAAGCAAGTGAAAGTGGGGAGGATTGGAATATGAACAAGAGGGACATCTGTGATAGCGTGGAAGGCAGGAGAGATTGAAAGACAAAAGGGTTCATTTGCAAGGCCAAAGGGTATGGCAAGGGGGGGCCTGTAAAGTGACAAAGAGGAGGTGTGAATGACAGGATGATGAACAATTACTGCCCAAAAGCAAAGAAAAGGAAATGAGAGACAAAGAGAGAAAAGCCAAAACCGGCAAAGAAAAAGGCAACAAAATGGGGGCAGAGATAATGATCTAAAATTGTTGAGCTAAGTGTTGAGCCCAGAGCCTGTAAAGTGCCCAGTCAAAAGATGGGATGCAGGTGGGGGAATTACTTAGTTGAAGAAAAAAGATGACATATCGGAAGCGCTGGTATGGAAAGTTGCACCATCAGAACAGATGTGATGGGACGAAGAAACTGGAAGAATGGAATAAGATCCTTACAGGAAGCGGGATATGAGAAATATAGTAAAGTTAGCTGCTGGAGTGAGTAGGCTTATAGTAAATATTGGTTGATAGCCTATCCACAGAAATAGATAGCAAGTGCGATGCTGAGCTTCCGTTTGCCTATCATTCTAATTCTCCATTGTTCTCCCACCCTGACCTCTCTGTCCTTGGTTCCAATGAAGCTCAATACAAGCTCAAGGGACAGTACCTCATCTTTCAACTGGGCACTTTACAGCCTTCCAGACTCAACATTCAGTTCAACAGTTTTAGATCCTAACCGCTGCCTCATTTTGTTTCATTTTTCTTTGCAGGTTTGTGCTTTTATTTCTTGTTTCCCTTTTTTTTTTTACTTTCAGACAGCAGCTGTTTGTCGTCCTGCCATTCTCACCTTCTCAAGATAAAACTTTTTATTTATTTATTCCGTTACCACCCACTTTGGTAAGATCACTCCCTTGTCCTTTTGTCCACCCTATCACAGACTTTAGCTATTATCTTTTCCCACCCTTCCCTCTTTTACTTGCTTAAACCTATTGCCCCTCTAATGTTTTCCAGTTCTGATGAAAGGCCATTGACCTGAAACGTTAACTCTGCCTCTCTTGCCATAGGTGCTGCTTATTTCGAGTATTTCCAGCATTTTCCGTTTTTTATTTCAGAAGTCATTGGCAGGCGTGGTCAAGTTCTACTGGGATCTGTGTCCTGTCATTTTTTTTGCATTCATTGCGTCCCCTTTCTCGTTAGAAAACACAGATGTAATTTCCATAGGAAAAGTTTACCCAAGCCATAAAATAAACAACATATCATCAGGAGCAAGGCATTCAATCACCAACAGAGATCTGAGCCTGGTGGCACAGTACCAAAGTTCTCAAAAAATATTACACCATGCAGCTTATTGATTCATGGCAGCAATTACCCAATCACAACTAGCAAGAGTCCTGTTGTCATTCTTAGCAGGGAAGTGAAAAAAGAAAGTTCCCAGCCCCAGGTGCTAAGTGACATGAAAACAGCCAGCCCATAGGCTGGAACTTTCTTACATGGGCACAATTGCCAATTTACTTCTATACACTACAAAGTCCAAAAGAAAAGCTGAAGTTCAGTCTAAATTACTTGGCAGGGGTGAGAGGCAGGACAGGGGTTCAACTCAGTGTGCTTGCTACCAAATAATGTACCCTTCTTCCAATATTGTTTAACATCCAGCCATGTGTTTCCTTTCCAATGAGTAAGTGAAGATCTAATTAGACATCATGGATCCAAGACTCAAGATGGAATGCACAAAGAGAACAAATGGAAGGCGAGGAGTAAACAATAGAATCGAAGATTCAGTCACCTGACCAACAGGCAGCCAGTGAGAGGCCTAATTGGTTTTCTAAAGCTTAAATTATCTTCAATCCCCACACAATCAAAACCACTATGACACTTGCCGGCTGTACACAATACCCAATATCCATTCAGTTATAAAACACAATGGACCCAATTTTCTAACCATTAAAACAATACAAACAATAAAAGCTGGCACCTCTGGTAATAGACGACAACACCGTTATCATGGGCAATTTCATGAGGAGAATTGATGTAAGACTTAATGATTTTGTAAAGGATGAAGCTTATTAATTGGATTCTGCACTTGTACCTGGCTGAATAAAAACTGATCATATTAGAGCTTTTAAACCCATCAGATATATTTTATCGTTAATCTATTACATCCTTTTTGATATATATATTTTAATTGACCACTAGAGGGCCCCAAGAAGGAAGTAAGCAAATTATAGTAATTACACCCCAGAGTCTCCACTTATTAGTGGAAGTTGTATCCAAAGGGAATGTCCTAGAGAGTCTGAAACAATATCTGCCAATACATGACCACAATTAGTTGTGGTTCAGTGGTAGCACTGTTACCTATGAGTCAGAAAGTCGTGGGTTCAAAAGCTGATCTGGAGATTTGAGCATTGAATCTAGGGTGATGCTGCAACAGGAATTCCATTGTTGAAGGTGCTGTATTTCAGATGAAACTTTAAATCAAGGCCACAATCTGCCTCCCCATATGAAAGATACCATTGCATTGTTTTGAAGAAGAGCAGGGGAGATCTCCCTGGTGTGCTGGCCAATATTTATCACTCAACTAACATTGCGAAAACAGATTATCTGGTCTTTGATGTTTATGGAAGCTTACTGTGTACAAATTGGCTGCCACGTTTCTTACACTACAATAGTGACTACACTTCAAAAGTGCTTCATTGGCTCTGAAATGCTTTCAGACATTCTGAAGTTGTAAAAGGTTCTATATAAATGCAAATATTTTTACCATGCACAACACCTTTGCATAATAAATAAACATCTAGGAAAACCACAGCTGGAATCACTATAAGAACAAAGTTGAGGCAATAGAAAACATACAGTTCAGATTCACTGGGGTGCTGCCTGGTATGACGAAATCTCAAAAGATCTAAAAATAGGGGTGTTTTTGTTGAAGAGTTTAATGGCTGATTTGCTAAAGGTATTTCAAATTATGAAGAGATGGGACTGAGTGAATAGAATCAAATTGCTCCCAATGATTGCAAGATGCAGGTGAAGGGACTAAGATGTATGATTAAATGTAAGGGATTTGAATGGAGTGGCAGGAGTAACGTTTTTAAAAATTTAAACAGAGGGTGATAAGGCTGTGGAATGCACTATTGGAGATTGTGATTGAAGCCCAGAATACAGTCCAGAAATTCCTCAGAGTTGTTCCTTTTTCACCACTGTAATTTCTGCAGAAGAGCGGCAAAGACCCCATTTACAGGCATAAATGGGGTATCTGGCAAAGTTATGGTGCTGGAGTAGCCGCAGCTCCCAGGAAATCCCTGGGTCATGTCCACATTTAAGAATGCTGTAGCTTAGGTAGATGGTTAAAGGAAAAGTGAATAAAGAAACACAGGAGCACTAGGGATTAAGACCACTGCTTGTGTGGAGGATTAAAACTAGCATATGTTGGTTGAGCCGGACAATGTGTTTTCACATTGTGATTTTGACCTAAGTTCTCTGACGTACAGTTAGACCAACAGAGGGAGGATTGGCCAAACACCTTCCTGCACTGACATTTCTGCAGACTTTTTTTTCTTTGCTTGCACCTCTGTGAAATACCTTTGAATGCCTTTCTACAGTAAAGGTATTATTTAAATCCAGGTGAATAATGTTACCCTGTGATGAAGCAAATATCAGCTAAATGGGGAATAGCAGACATGAACAGATGTCCCAAAGGTATTTACATTTGTCAAGCAATGGCCCATTTGAAAACAGTTAAAAGATAAATCTTCTTTCTCTTGTGCTTATGAACATGTGACTAACAACTCATTGCACTACCTGTAAAGCATTACATAGGGTACAAATTGTGATTGAGCTGGTGGTTCCTGTTGAGCTAGGCATTGCATATACTTTATAACATTTTTAACAGTCAGCTAAATAAACAGAGATAAGACAAGATGATAGACCATCAGATATTCTACTGAGCGCTGTAGTTCCAGTGCATCTGGGACCATGGGAATATCATCTGTGGAATGCAACCGGTTTGGATTGTAATGTCAGACTGATACCGTGGAATCTTGCTTGATTGTCTTTAGAGGTCAGGGAGCAACTGCATAGTATGCTAATTCTTTGATACCTTTTTAAAGCTATTATTCGTTCTTGGAACGTTGGTATCAGTTGCCTATCCTTACTTGCCACAAGGTGGTGGTAGACTTTCCATAGTCAAATGTATTTTCTCACTGAGAACCATTTCATTTGAATAATCAGATAATTATTACATCAAGTAGGAAGTATCTCCACATCAGTCAGATAAATAATAGTCATTCAAATAAAATATGTTTGTATAGTGTCTCATCAAATCCTTGTGAAATCCTCTGAGTATCTTACAAGCAACCAAATACCTTTTAAAGTGCAGTCTCTGTTGTTATAGAGGAAAACAAGGAAGCCAATTGGCATGTAGCAAAATCCCTCAAACATTAAGAGAACAAATGATTCATTAAACTGATTTCAATCGAGTTGGTTGAGGGATGAATGCTGGGCCAGGGCACCAGGAGGCTCCCCTCACTCATCTATGAATTACACTGTGAGATCTTTACATATCATCTCAGTGTGTGGACAGACCTTAAGCTCATCTAACACTTTAATACTTCCTCAGTAATGTACTGAAGTGCTAGCCTAGATTATGTGCCCAAGTCCTTCTAGATATGAACTACACCCCTTAACTGCTTATTTTAGTTTAGTTCCACTGTGGCACTGATTTTAGATGCAACACATGGTTTCCCTACTTTCTAAATTCACTTCACAAGTCAACTGGTTGCTGGGTGCTCATACTTCTCAGATGCCTAATGGTTCTATTTAATGTAATGAGTCTGTAAGTGGAGTATAGGCATTACAACTGTTGCTGATTGAATCTGAGCTATGACCTCTTCATAAATATTGAGACAAATTGATTTAAGATGTTAGATTTAGATGCTTTGTACCTCAGATAGTCTCTGTTTGACTTTAAAGGCCTATTATAAAAAACTTCTGCACAGAGCATTAGCAGAAATAGAGGTTTTGTGAATGTACAACTATTGGCTAAAGCTGAAAGGAAAAAACAAAAAAAGCCACAAGCTTGGCCAGGAATTTTCTTGGAGCTGATCCTGCTCTGCAGCTGTTCATCAGAAGTGCGGTGGAAACCCCATTTCGGTGCCTATTGTAGGTGCCCTTCTACATAGTTCTGATGAGGTGCTACCTAAGTTGCTACAGATGAGAGGTGAAAGGCTATTATACATCCAGTGAAGGCACTTGAGGTAGTTGTCACGGACAACCTAATGGAACTCAGTTAAGTGTGCTCAGCTACATGCTGCATCAACTTGGCTATGCCAAGGCATTCTGCCTCAGCTGGTTTTCAGGCACTAGCATGTGCATTGGGCAGGAGGAGAGCACGACGTGCATTCTGTCATCCTAAGAGCAGGAGCATGTGCCTCTCCCATTGTGTCACTACCACTTGACTAGGACTATGCCTCAGCTCTTCTGCTACTTTGCACAACAGCAGTGTGTCAGAGTGACATGATGGTTTGATGCTTTCCTTCAGTGTTCAGCAAGCTGCAAGAGATGGTGAAAGCAAGAGCCTGAATGATAGCAATCTGAAATTCCATTGCAGCCATCAGAATTGACTGAGATAACAACAAAAATACCTGAAAAAACTCAGCAGGTCTGGCAGCATCTGCGGAGAGGAGCACAGTAAACATTTCGAGTCCGAATGACCCTTCAACAGAATTAAGTAAAAATAGAAGAGAGGTGAAATATAAACTGGATTAGGGGGGGTTGGGACAAGTAGACCTGGATAGAGGGCCAGTGATAGGTGGACAAAGAGGTGTTGAAGGTGGTGATATTATCTAAGGAATGTGCTAATTAAGGGTAGAAATCAGGACAAGCAAGATACAGATAGTCCTAGTGGGGGTGGGGTGGGGTGGGGTGAAGGAATCAAAAAAGGCTAAAAGGTAGAGGTAAAACAATGGATGGAAATACATTTAAAAATAATGGAAGTAGTTGGGAAAAGAAAAATCTGTATAAATTATTGGGAAAAAAAAGCTACCTCGACTACAGCTCCCCACACCCCACTTCCTGTAAGGACTCCATTCCATTCTCTCAGTTCCTTCACCTCTGTCGCATCTGTTCTGATGATGCCACTTTCATTAACAGTTCCTCTGACATGTCCTCCTTCTTCCTTAACCGAGGTTTTCCACCCACTGTGGTTGACAGGGCCCTCAACCGTGTCCGGCCCATCTCCCGCGCATCCGCCCTCACGCCTTCTCCTCCCACGCAGAAACATGATAGGGTCCCCCTTGTCCTCACTTATCACCCCACCAGCCTCCACATTCAAAGGATCATCCTCCGCCATTTCCGCCAACTCCAGCAAAATGCCACCACCAAACACATCTTCCCTTCAACCCCCCTGGTGGCATTCCACAGGGATCGTTCCCTCCGGGACACCCTGGTCCACTCCTCCATCACCCTCTACACCTCAACCCCCTCCCATGCAACACCTGTCCCTTTACTTCCTCTTTCCTCACCGTCCAAGGGCCCAAACACTCTTTTCAAGTGAAGCAGCAGTTCAATTGCACTTCCCTCAATTTAGTCTACTGCATTCGTTGCTCCCAATGCGGTTTCCTCTACATTGGAGAGGCCAAACACAGACTGGGTGACTGCTTTGCAGAACACCTTCGGTCTGTCTGCAAGCATTACCCCAGACCTCCCTGTCACTTGCCATTTCAACACTCCACCCTGCTCTCATGCCCACATGTCCGTCCTTGGCCTGCTGCAATGTTCCAGTGAAGCTCAACGCAAACTGGAGGAACAGCACCTCATCTTCCGACTAGGTACTTTACAGCCTTCCAGACTGAATATTGAGTTCAACAATTTTAGATCATGAACTTGGTCCTCCATCCCCACCCCCTTTCCGATTCCCCACCTTTTTTTCCCAATAATTTATATAAATTTTTCTTTTCCCACCTACTTTCATTATTTTTAAATGTATTTCCATCCATTGTTTTATCTCTACCTTTTAGCCTTTTTTGATTCCTTCACCCCAACCCACCCCCACTAGGGCTATCTGTCCTGCTTGTCCTGCTTTCTACCCTTAATTAGCACATTCCTTAGATAATATCACCACCTTCAACACCTCTTTGTCCTTTTGTCTGTGACATCTTTTGGTTATCTCCACCTATCACTGGCCCTCTATCCAGCTCTACTTGTCCCAATCCCCCTTAAATCAGCTTATATTTCACCTCTCTTCTATTTTTACTTAGTTCCGTTGAACGGTCATTCGGAATCGAAACGTTAACTGTGCTCCTCTCCGCAGATGCTGCCAGACCTGCTGAGTTTTTCCAGGTATTTTTGCTTTTGTTTTGGATTTCCAGCATCCGCAGTTTTTTGCTTTTATCCCATGACTGAGGCCTTGCTGCATTGAGGTGGCCACACTCAATCCTTCAACACCAAAAGTGTAAGTCTCATACAAGTTGGAGGCAGACTCCTCCAACTGTCTAACGTTGTGTTCTAGCTTCCTGATAAGCAATCCAATGCATGGAGTAGTTGCTAATATGTGGCTCTTAATCATCCTTACTGGACTGATCCCTGGTCATCTTCATCTGTACCTTCTACATCAGGGCTAGCATATGGGCTTGGCCTCTGGAGAACTGGTCCCTGAGCTTTGCTTTCCCCCTGGCCCAGCTTGCTTTTCCTCTTTCTCAATATTTATCCAACTGCAGATCCCTCAAGTACATAGATTGCCAGTTTCTGAGTTGACACGCGCAAGAGTAATTGCCAACCACAATGCACTTTCCAGAGGACTGTCCTCTTCTTCTGCTGTGACAATACTGGGGAGTTGCAGTGGGCCTGAGAAATGGAGAGAGGGACAAGGGTTAGCAGCATGGCAAATCTCATCAGTAGCAGTTGACTGGCAGTTTGTTGCATGGCAGGTTGCCATGCAGAGTGCATGAGGAAGATTGTTTATGAGGAAAGAAAGGTTCAATGGCCAAACACTCTGTGCACTGTATCATTGTCACCTTGTCACATGTTATGCTTCAGACATACCCTCTAGCTACCACAGCCATGGTGACTTCTTCCAATGTTGTGTGCACTTGGTTTGAGGATAGCCCTCCTTCTGTGCACATCTGCCCTCTTGTATTGTGTGTCAGCTTTATTGCAAGAAGAAAGGGTATATGTTAGTATCTGCAATGCCAAATGTCAGGGTAACATACTTTGGCTGTGAAAGCAGCAACAGATGTGAAGAAGTAGCAAATATAGTTCGTTCAAGTGGCAGCAGGAGGAGATAGAACTGCTGTGATTGGGGGAGAGGGATAGGAAGTGGCAGAGGGAGTGGGGCTATTGGTGGTGCAGGTCAGCCCTTCACTCAGCGTGAAGAATAAAAGAGGTATGAACAGTCTTACCTTAACAGCTCTGTCAAATGATTGAACCTTTTTTGGCACTGTTGCAAAGTCACTGACATTCTGCACATTCACCAAGCCAACCCCCTCTGCCAATTGTTGCCAGGCTATTTGCCTTGGCTCTCTTCTCCCAGCAACAAGTAACAAGGCCTCCTTCCAGATGCTGGCCCTCCTCCTTCACAGTGCTGTTTGAAAATTCTGGAGCTCTTTCTGGCTATGCTCTCCAAATTCAGGCACAAAAACATGCACCAAAGTGACCGTCCCTTTTAAGGAGAGCAAGCTGCCTTCAAATGGTGTCACTCCCACCAAAATTCTGTACCCTTCCCTCCCACAAATGTGCGAGCTGTTGGTAGCTAGGGTGGGTAGCACTGATAGCTTCCCCATCATAAAAAAAGGGAAGGAAGGACTTGCAATTGTGTAGCCCCTTTCATATCCTCAGGATAGCCCAAAGTGCTTCATGGTCACAATGTATTTTTGAAATATATTCACAACTGCTCACATAGGCAAACATTGCAGCCAATTTGCACACAGCAAAGCCTCACAGGCAGCAAATAAGATTGATGAGGCAAGTTTTCGTGGCACTGATGGAGGGATAAATGTTAACCAGGACACAGGGGGATATCATCTCTCAATCCAACTGGCTACAAAATCAGAGCAGCAGCAAAGAACTGGTAAGCCTCCACCGTCGCTTTTAGACACGTCTGAGATTTTAAGTGGTCTGAGTAGCAATGCCTCCATCTTACCACAGAGACTGAAAAATCTATAGGGCGGCTTTCACCTCAAGGGAGCCTCTTTTTTTTGATAATACATGAAGCTAAATACTGGAATTGTCAGTCAAGGCCAGGAAGCAAGCAGCTTAATCAAATAGATTTACGATGACATCAAAGCACCCTCTCTATGCACCAGCCATTTTTTCACTCATCATCATAAGGTCCACCTGCCTGCATTTGCTAGCAGGTCATTCATAATCTATTATGTTGAAGACAGGTGCACTATTGTGTTGCTGAAATGACAGATTTTCTCTGAAGGGCATGCAAGCGTTAATAACTTTCAATGAAAGTGCCCATTGCATTGTCCTGTTGACAAAAAAAATCAACTGTGCAGCCAATACATGTTTGTATAGGCACCATGTGCATCAGCGCCTGACAATCTCAAAGTCACGACTGAATAATTAATGGACAGCAACTGGTCTGGGGAGAAGTGAAGTATTTACGCCAGGGCCTTGAGTTGCAGGCCTGAACAACAAGAAGAAAGTTCATAGAAGGAACAATAACAGTGGAAAGACATTCCTGTGCAGATTGCTTGCACAAAGGCAAATACCAGAAAGGCTGAGAGCATACTCTTCATGAGCACATACCTGACAAGAGGAAAGACAACAGCTCGGGGGAAACACAAGTATCTGAGAAACAGGTCAACATGCCTAACAAGTTTATTGCAATTTTTTTGGAGAGCGGAACCAAGTTTTGTGGTTGTCGGATGGGCATTGTAGGACTGCAGGAGCTGAAAATAGGGGCAATTGAACCCACAATGTCAATTTAACACACAGGGGCAGCAAACTGAAATTTGGCCTCTATGGCTGGGATTATCCAGTCCCGCCCACTGCTGGGATCTTCCAGTCCTGCTGAAAGTAAATGGACTTATGGCTGGCCCACTGCATCTCCTGTGACAGGTCCTACCATGGTAGGGTCAGAAAATCCCAGCCTATATAGTCACAATAGTGATGTGCTGAGTGAAGAAGAGCATTCAGCCCAGCCTAAGACATTCATCTTAGAAAGATCTTAATGCCTCCACTCCCATTCCTGTTGTTTAATGATAGCAGGATTATTGCCTCCACTACTCTAACTGGACATCTGTTCATTATGTCGATTGCTCGCAGCTTGCGGATGATAAATCTCTTCTAAACTTACCTTTCAGTGGTTTGAAGCTGTGTCCCTGCATTTACACTGGTTAAAAACAACAATTTTCATTTCTTTAACCATCTTATATCAAGCCTGATTTCTGGGTGGTGACCCCCAAGGCCAGGAATTTCCTCAGAGTTATTCCCATACTGCCACCATAGCTGCAGCAGAAGTTCCTGGTCCATGTACATAAACAGCTTCCAGCATACATTTGATGATGTTACAGTGGCAGAATGGAAGGAGCTTCAAGGGAATTCCTGGCCCTACTTTGTCCCAATTGTGACACATTTCCACAGCCTTATTTACTCAAGCATATTTACTCAGTGAGAAGCGTGTTATTCGCCCTGATTGCAGACAAGCCACATAAAGCACTTTAATTTTGGTCCTTTTCCCATATGACACAGGTTTAATTCAAAGTGTTTTTTTTTGCATCTGCACACCATCCATAGAGCATAAAAATTTAAGGTGTGGCAAATGACTTCAAGGCAGAAAATCCTGATTGGCTTAAATGCCCCCATTGACAAATAAAATGAGTCACAAGCCAAGTGCTGTTCAAAATGTCGTGCTGATTGCTTTGTTTTTAATCCAGTTGCACATTTGCGCAAATTTAAAGAAATACTGGGCATAATTTTACGCCGGTGGGATTTTACAGTCCTGCCAAAGTCAATGGGCTTTTGAATGGCTCATGGCCTTTTACAGCCCTGCCCCTGTTGCAACGGGGCTGTAAAATTCCAACTACTATCTTTGGGAAAAATATCAAATACTTTGCTAAAAGAAATATTCCTGTTCATTGAAAAAAAACTAATGACAAGTGACAATTGCTACAAACGTAACAATCAACATGATTGAAAAAAATCAAACTCGCCCCAGCAGCTCATTCAGCAACATGCCTCTATCAAAAAAATTATAATAAACGTAAAAAATCTGAAACCAAATCACAAAACTTGCTTATACCACTCCTTCACATACGTAAAACCACTTTTGCAAGGCTTCAGTGATTGTAAGACATGTTCCCATAAATCTAACCAAACGCCAATGGCAAAGCACATAGATTTTAAACTTTTAAAACTTTGCAGATTATCCAGCATAGCAGGCTTCATGTTCAGGACTGAATGTTATCTCCCAGTGCTGACCTGTTTGACTCAAAATTAACATTCCTGGGTTTTAGTTACTAAAATAAATAAGTCTACACATGCTTCTTGGTGATTTTGTGGAAAAAAACACTTTAATGTACATTAATCTTCTATTATATCCACCGTGATCGAAGCCAGCCAGGCAAGCACTTTGGTCCCTCTAAAGAGAGGTATTCACATAAGACTCCCTGTTCAGGGAGTTGAGAAGAATGTAGTCAAAGTCAGCAGGAAGGATCTGGGCAAAATTACAACAAGTCAGTTGGCTTCCCTTCTGCTCCTTGCTATTGATAACAGTCACTATCTTTTGGTAGGGAGTGTTCCTTTTTTTTCTGAAATTACTGGCTGAAGTTTTCATACAAGGCAGGTTATGTTGTGATTTGCACTTGCTGTGCTTGCCAGTTGTGAGTGATTGGAATTTGATCAACACAGAATTGAAGCTAATCAGTTGCAAGTGTGACACTGAAATTTATGAATGATTGTCTTCAGGGTTAAGTGGGACAAGGGAGTGCAACAGATTAATGGTGCAAGAAGTGTGGCAGCACGGGTTGCAACAACAAGTGTAGTTATTACCTGTCCTCAAGTGAGAGTACTCTCTCTACAAATGATGCCAAATCCACTTGCATGCTCTTCAAATCAGCTAGAATTTGAGTAAAAGCATTTGTGAACACACTCAAATATATAAGACAGTTTTAATTGTGGTTTTCTGAAGTAACTTTAAGTCTTTTTTATTTCAATCAAAGCAAAAATAGTGGCTGAAAGGAATTAATTGATTCAGTTTCTGTTTCTTGTAATTGGTGGATTTGCCTCACAGCTCATTGTTATCAAGTTCCAATTTTTTGACAAGTGTGATACAAGCTCATCAGCTGCAAGACAGTTGCACATTAAAGTGTATAGTGCCAAATATTTTACACCAAAATGTTACATAGGAGAAATTTGACAATGAGTGTTTAAATGTACCATTTTTGCATTGTTAGCATATCCCCAGTGGCCTCACTCATAGTAAGTGATGATATGCTGTTTGTTAAGAACACATGTGCTACCCCATATGATGCTGATAATGTAGCTGTGTCCTTTGAAAACAATGAAAAAATAATTGCCAATTGATCATAGTCTCTTGCAATTTGGAATACACAATAATTGGTTGGTGAAAGAACTTTGGCAATAGAAACACGGAACTTCATGTTATTGAAATTATTGAAACCCTCATTGTTTCGGCAGGGGAACATTGTGGAGTGGAGGATACAGTGTAGAAGCATGCTGCATTTTACTGTTGGGGTGGAATCATCCCAGATTTGTAGTAAGTGCAGTAGCAGATGGGAAAATGGATGTTTTACCTGCCAGCAGAAATGGTGGCTTTGCATTCCATATCGTCCTAATATTCATGTATGCCCAGGAAACACACAGTTTTGATGGCAGGCAGGCTCTCATTTGCCCACCATGCCATCACCTCACTGTTTCCTCACACCCAGGTGCTATATTAAAAGTGCAGACACATGCATACTTCTCAGCTTTTCCAATCCAGGACTGCTGTAGAGAAGACATCACCCTGAAAGGCAAGAAGACTGCAGCCCCCCTAATTCTGTGACGTATCCCTGGAATATCTTTGCGCACTATTGAGGCTTGCTGTGATGTCCTCTAGCCCGACTCTGGCCACAGGCGCTCCAGCAACCTCACCACTCCAGCTTGGTAGGCGATGGCAGCAGTGGTCAGCGTCAATGCTGCACAGAAGAGGTTGACCATCCAATGTGGAAAGAGGAATAATGATCTCATCTGTGCAACCAGGGTAAGGCAACCACCTCATCACTCTAAACTCACACACTCACATGGCCATCACATGTTCACTGGCATCTCACTCACTGCCAACTCAAGGGACATCACCACTCTCTCTCACATGCACCCTCACATCGCCATCTAGCCTCATCTCCCCTGGAGACTGCCTCCTCAACCCTCACCATCTTGCGGCCACTTGCACAGATCAACATGTGTCCCCAGACACGCCCTGGGATACCACCCTTCCCCTTCTACAGCCTTCGGTCTGCAACCCCTTCCCTGAGGCCACTTCTCCCCCTTTCCCAAGCAAGCCCTAACCCAGCTGCTGTTGAAAAGCTACCCCTGCCTTATGGCTGTTCTGGTGGGTAGAGACCTGCCCGTGAGCCCCCCTAAAAGTAGTGCTGCCTGTGAAGCCTGGTGCTGATGACCACGAGTGCTGCCCGAAGCAGGGTAGGCAAACAGGCCTCAAAGTCCCGAGTGAAGTGCAGCTCACCGGGTGCTTCTCTTATGTATAGTTGTGAAACATGTCGGTGTGCAATCATGCCAACCTGCTCAGATGATCCAGCGATCCAGCATGGGAGGATGATTCTGACCAGCAGGGCTTATAATGATATGCAGATGTATTACAATGAAGTTCCCGACGTCCGACAGAGGGAAACACAGCCTACTATTGATGGGCTGAGTGGACAATTGTAAACTGATTTCACAATGTCATGAAACCGATTTTGGGCCTTCTCGGTATATTATCCACTCGCCACCAAATATGCCCACCGCCAACGGGCACAGAAATTTCTGCTCTTAGCTTTGCATCTGTCACAAAAGAAGAAATTGCAATTTTTATAGTACCTTTCACAACATCAGGGCATCTCAAAGTGCTTTACAGTCAATGAAGTACTTTTCGAAGTGTAGTCACCGCTGTGATGTAGGAAATGTGGGCAGCCAATTCACACACAGCAAGCTCCTACAGACCAAGATGTGATAATGACCGGATAATCTGCCTCTTGCTATGTTGGTTGAGACATATTGGCCAAGGCACTCCTCTGCTCTTCTTCAAAGAGTGCCAAGGGATTGTTTATCAAGCTGAGAGAGCAGATGGAGCCTCGAGTTTAATGTCAAATGCAAAAGGGCTCAATTTTGACTCCTGGTTGGGAAAGCAGCAAAGCAAGCAGAGTGCTCATCTGGGATTGGAAGCGGACAGGCTTGGCTGATTTATAATGGCTAGCCCTCCTTAGCTACCTAACTAAAAAAGAACCAGGAATTCAATAGGTTAGCAGCTGCTGGACAGTTAAAATCGAGCAAGAGGTGGCCACTGCTGGGGGGAATCACACAAGGGACATTGTTACAATATTTGGGCAGCCGCATGATCTGGGTGCTCAGCTGCTGCGACATGTTGGGAAACATTTCTGTGTAGCTCGAGCTTCAAAGCAGATAAGAAAAAGGAATTGGGTAAAGGAATAAGGGTGACTGTTGCACTGTGTATAGAGGATACATAGGAGACAGAAAGGTCATATAAAACAAGAGAGATGGAGAGATTGGATATTTAGTCATTAGATATATTCAGGGCTGATAGACTGATAGATTTTGGATTCTATAGGATTCAAAGGATATAAAGATTAGTTGAGGTCGGGGATCAGCAATAAATGGCAGAGAAATACTGAAAATACATTGAGGGCAGTGTGAGAGAGTAAAAACAAAGGAAGAGAAATGGAAAGACAGTGAGAGAAAAGAAAATTAGAAAAGAAGTTGCAATAGAACATAAGGAGTAGAAGTGGGCCATACTGCCCCTTGAGCCTGCTCCACCATTTAACAAGATCATGGTTGATCATCAATCTTAACTCCATTTTTCTGCCCAATGCTCATAACTCTTGATTACCTTAGTGTCAAAACACCTATTGAGCTTAGCCTTGAGTATATTTAATGACTGAGCAGCCAAAGTCATCTGGGATAGAGCTGCAAAGATTCACAACCCTTTGGGTGAAGAAATTTTCTCATCTCAAGCCTGAAATAGCAAGTCCCTAATCATGAGACTATGATCCCCTAATTCTAGACTCTCCAACAAAGGAAAACAACCTCTCAGCATCTACCACATTAAACTCTCTCGGAATCTTATATGTTTCAATGAGATCACCTCTCGTTCTTCTAAACTCTAGGTAATATAGGCCCATTCTATTCCATCTCTCCTCACAGAAAAAATATCCTCTTGTTCCAGTGGAGGAGAGAAACCTGAAGGAGTGAAACAATTTTTGACTGCACATTGCAGATGAACTAGTTCTATTTTGCTACCACTGCATTGTTTAAGAATTTTTATGCTTTCTTTGGTCATAGTACAATATTTAATAACTGTGTATGAAGCTTTGCTGGTGTGGAAACTCTAGCTGCTAGTTGGGGGAAGCACTTTGTACATGTAAACTGGGTGGTGGGGATATTTCCATCTAGCAGACAGCCTACAGGAGCTTGATATAGCTGGACACTGGACTGACAAGAAGGAGACTTTTCCAACTACAGCCTGCTGTATCAGTGCCCTGATCGTTGTGCATGCTTATAATGAGGCAGACTCAAACAGTAGCATTGGGTAGTATGATTAAAGGAATCACTAACTGGAACTAAGCTCTACCCAACCAACCCTATTGCAAGCTCTCAAAACTCCTATTAACATACCACCCAGAACTTGAAGCCATCCTACATCATTGATGGGATGTCGGTACAGTCTTGGGCTTGTGCTTGTTGACTTACATTAATTTCCATTTCAGCATCGTCTCTATTTTAAAATTTTCCTCCTTGGGTTCAAATCCCTCCATTGTCTCAATTCCATCTTTCTCTGTAACCTCCTCCAGCCTACAAGCCTTCAAGTTCTCAGAGCTCCTCCAATTCTGCTTCTCGTGTATCCCCGATTTTTATTGCTTCACCGTTGGCAGCTGTACCATCAGTTTTCTGGACCCCAAGGTCTGGAGGCCACCCCCCAAAAAGCTCCACCTCTCTCTCATAGGAACATGGGTAGGTCACTTAGCCCTCTGAGCATGTTCTGCCATTCAATAAGATCATGGCTAATCTGAGACCCAAGTCCATATACCTGCAATGACCATGGATACCAAAAACTTATCAATCCCCGATTTAAAATTTACAATTGATCCAGCATTAATTGCTATTCATGGAAGACAGTTCCAAATTTCTACCACTTCTTTTTATGTTTGAAGCATTCCCTAATTTTACACCTGAGAGGTCTGGCTCTAATTGTCCCTGTGCCCCCTTGTCCTAGACCCACCATCCAGAAGAAATAGTTTATCTTCATCTAACCCATCTGTTTCCCTAAAGTTGCTTCTTAATACTTTCCTCTTTGATCAAGCTTTTGGTTACCTGTCTTGATCACTTGTCATTTTTTTTTTCTGATGACATTCCTGTGATGTGCCTTGAGCCATTTTACAATGTTAAAGGGGCGATATAAATATAAGTTGCTGTTGACCCAACACTGAATCAAATTTGGATGCCAGATGCAGCCTCTGAAGGTATGAACAGGGTAAATTACAAATAAGTGTCTGTGAATTCGACAGCAACTTATATTTATGTAGCGCCTTAGTGTAATAAATCGTTCCTAAACACTTCACAGGATCATTATAAAGCAAAATATAACACATAAGGGGGTATTAGGTCAGTTTATTAAAAACTTTGTCAACCATGTATAAGGAGGGTTTTAAAGGAGGAGGGTGAGGTAGAGCAGTGTGTGGAGGGAATTCTAGCATTTAAGGCCTAGGTAGCTGAAAGCACAGCCACCATAGATTGTCAGAATTAAGCATTAGCCTCAAAGACCATCCAGAGGATTCAGAATTGTTAGTCATGTTTGGTACATATTTTTACAATAGTTAAAGTGCTAAAACTGTGTAGCAGTTTCTTGATACCGGCACTTGTGGCCCCAAGTGGGTTTTATTTCTTCTAGAGACAAAAGTGAGCTACCTGTGGCCTAATGTAAAGCTCAGGTTTCCGCCCATACATATTAAATATCTTGCCCACAATTAATCGCCTTCAGCGCTTCAGTCAATCACATCTTGAAACTAAATGGGAATCTTTGACTGGTGACTTATCTGTAACAATGCCATTTTATAAGAGTGTAAATAGGATTTCTGTGACACAGAAGAAACAGCAAGTCTGTTGCTACATCAGTTTTTAATTTGCTCCTTAAAACTTCCCTCTTTTATCAAGCAATTGTTCACCTGTCCTAATGGGCAGGATTTTCTGCCTGTCAGGCAGGGCAGAGCAGACACAGGTGGGCACAGACCAATTGGTGCCCCTGATTGGGTCTGCGCAACCATTTTGCATGGGTGGACCAATTAAGCTGTGCGCTCCCCGCACGGGCAGGGGGGTGGGGGGGGGGGGGCGTTGTCTGAGTAGGGAGTGCGCTCTTTCAGGCGCATGCACACGAAAGAGCGCAGAAATCTCCCCGAGGCACAGAGCTGCCTCAGGGGGATTAAGCAGAGCATGAAAAACTGAAAAAAGATTTTTAAAAAATATTCGGTCACGTCCCCTAATGTGAACCTGTCATGTGAGCTGGGACCTGTGTATTAATTTCACTAAAAAGTTTTGTCAAAATTTAAAATTATTCATGAAACCTCATCCCGCCCATTGATGAGGTTCCATGAAAAATGCAAAGGTCGCCTGGGCTCTTCGCCTGCCCGTCAACCTTAAGGTTAGACGGGCAGCTCTGTTAATTACTTTAATTGACAGTTAAATGGCCTTTGGCAGTTCGGCGGGCACACAGCCAACTCAGGTGCATGCCCGCTGAACTGAAAGTCTGAATGACGCCCCGTGACGTCAGGACGCATGCCTGACATCACCATGTGTCATTTTATGTCTCGGCGAGTGGGCCCCACCCCAACTCGCCAAGCCGAAGATTCAGCCCAATATCTCTGTGCAACATGGTGTCAATTCTTTGACACCACTCCTGTGAAGCACCCTGGGACATTTTACCACATTCGAGGAACTATATAAACATAATTTGTTATTATAGTACCAGCAAGTATAGATGATTTAACTACCCCAAATCGTCAATACACTTAATACCTATTCAGCCATGCCTTTCTAATTCACGCCTATAGTAATGGCAAATGGGTTAGCACCATTTGGCTGATCTAGACAGTGGCCAATGAGAATCGTGGATGGTGTAAGGTGGTTCTGTTATCAGCATTGTGGGTCTCAGATGGGGTTACTCATGCTCTTGGCTAGAGATGGCTTTTGGTAAACTCTGCTTTTTTACTGAACATTATATTAGCTATGTACAATACAGATTTAGCATGATGATCTACATAGAACTCTCTCTCCATGCTCTATTGTCATGTCATCGTATGTCACTGATGATGTAGGCTATATATTTACATATTTAACATTAACTCTTTACACTACACCACCAGATTTCATTTGCTTCATGTCAATCATTTTACATAGATGAAAGGATAATGACAACAGCATTACATTAAGATGATCCAATTAACACAAGAGGGAGAGTAGAATCTATTGAGATACTGAAAGTAAGCTCGATAACTATCAGCAACAGGTTATTCACTGATAAATTTAAGAATATTGCTACAGTCATGCAACATCTTGGATTATTACAGACTGAAGTACAAATTGCATAAATTGCACTTCCCAGCAGACCAAAATAGAACCACATCAACTCAAAGCAATTTTGTTTGTTGTATTATATAATGTCATCCTGCAACTTCAAGGGAGTAAACCAACCCAGTAAGAGTTTGTTTGAACCTAGGCTCTATTTTTCTTTATTTTTTTAGTATGAGATTATTTTAATCTTTAGTCATCATTCTTCAGGTTGGAACCACATTTACCCATCATGTTCCATTCGAATGATGTGACAGTCAGGTTCAAGTTTAAGTATGCACAACTGAAGAAGAGTTATGGAACCAGGCTAGGTTCAACACTAGCTAGCCTGATTCCAGAACTCTTCCATGCTAATGTGAACATCAGCATGAAAGAAGGTTGGGCTACTCTCAAGCGCAGGTCAATGAGTTTACTTGCAGGCTACAGCCTGACTGGGTACAACTGGATTAAAATGGCTCATGCTGCTGCTTGCTGGAAGAATGCACTCCTTTCTTGAATTTGCCTGAAAGTCGTGCTGTTTTACCAGTTTGACAGATGACAGAGCAAGCGGTGCTCACATTTCTGACATTTGAGAGTACATACCAAAGCACGGTTGTTTTTTTCCCCTTTTTTTTAGTTCAATGCTTTCATTTATTTTTTCCAAAAATATTGGAGGTGGGGAAAATGTTTGCTTGACTGGTGGTTGGAGGTAGACGATGGTGTGATAAAACTTCCAGGAATATGCCCTACTAGAGATTAGTAACTTTATTCCTGGGCATTCAAATGTTGTTTTTTATTCAGGGGGATGGCTGGATTGTCAGTTTTAAAGTCCAAGGGGAGTGGTTGGGGGAAAAGTGATGCATTTCAATAAATCAGAACATCCTAACCCAAAGAACAGCCACAGCTTGTAGCAAATGCATGGTCACGATTAGCCTAACAGTGCTGTCAATGGAAACGAGTGAAGAGTTCTTGACTAACTGGTTGGACAACTTCAGACCATGAACTCTGTCTTCCATCCTCACCCCTTTTTATCCCCTTTTTTCAATATTCATTTTCATCTTTCCATTTTTATTTTTTATCTACTTATTTTTATTTTTTATTTATTTTCATATCTATTTATTGTTTTATCCCCACCTTTTATCCTAATTCCAATCTTTTTTCCCACCACCATCCCCTCCCCTGCCCCACCCCCACAAGGGCCATTTGTCACTTGTTCTTTCCAGAGTGCTTACCCCTGTCCTGCTATTATCACATTCTGCTTTCTGACCTTAGTGCCACCATCAGCACCTCCTTTAGTCAGTATCACTAGCATTAACACCCCTTTGTCCTTTTGTCCATGACATCTTTTGCAATCTCTCCTTTGCCTCCACCTATCTCTGGTCTTCTATCCAGCTTCATCTGCTACACCCCCTTAAACAGTATAAATTGCATCACATTTCTAGTTTTCTTTAGCTCTGATGAAGAGTTATGTGGACTCAAAACATTAACTCTGTCTTTCTCTCCACAGATGCTGTTAGACCTGCTGAGTTTTTCCAGCATTTTCTGTTTTTATGTTGGACAATATTGTGTCTCAGTGTCAGATTATGCAGTGTCTAAAGGGTTGGCTGTCAGGTTCCGTTGAAGACTTGCACTTCATCACATCCTGGACACACAAGTGATCAATTGCACCAAAGTGCATTGTCATCTACCATTGACAACCAGCCTTGCAGACCCAATAAAATCCAAGCAACTTTGATCCCTGAACACCACACTGATTTGATCAGATAAGGATTAGTCACTACAGCATTGTGAGATGTTGGGGTGTGGGGTAATTTAGAAAGTGTAAACTGTAGCAAAGATCAATAAAGCATCAAGCTAGGGTTTCTGCCCCTACAAGTGGATCTAGGCCTCTCAAAATCAGATCTAGATATTGGCTTCAGTTCCCATTCCAGCACTTACCACAGAGTGTGGCATTCATATTATAAGGAAGGAGCAGGATAATGCAGAAGCAGAATTACAGGCCACTGTCTTCAGGGATCCTGATAAATTAAAGTGACTGTCAGCTAAACACCTTTAAAAAAATAATAGTATGAAGCGAAGGGAGATTTGGAAGGGAACAAGATACATGACTCAAAAAGTGTAAGCAAATAATGATGGCTATTCTCTGTGAAGTACAATGGCAGCTTGAAAGCTTTAGGAATGTGGGAAAGATATTATGGAGCTTTTTAAAAATTCTTTGATTTACTTTTAGGAAGGGACAGATATTTTGTAGGCTTTGTCTCTTGCCCTTCCGAAGGAGCTGACTTGTTGTTGGGGCTTTACAGTCCTTTGATTTCTGTACGTCCTCCAGCATATTATCTAAAGTGGCCTTAACAGTGAGTATTGGCTGGCTATTCAACCACATGGAAGAGCACAGCAAAGCTTGATACTATACTTCATTGACCTCACAAAGATACATTTCCAGCAGCAGTTGCAACATGAAGGAAATCTGCTATGGCCTGGGGAGTAGTGGCCAACAATAGCACCTCTACCATAGTCCAGCTGTTTTTGACTAAAGCTACAAATTCCATGAACAGACTCAACAACTTGCATTTAAACAGTGCTTTAAAATAGTAAAATATCCCATGGCACTTCACAGTGAATCCTACTATTGCTCCACTTACAAAATAGGCAGGGGCCTCTGGTCACTCATTGAGTCAGCAGGTCCATCAGACTTAATGTCCAGTCATCAATTAAGCGACTTTGGAATTAAAAGAGCATCAAGAAAATACTTTTGGTCTAAGTTGCATGTCATCACTTGGCAGCACGCTTGCTTTTTATCAGAATGTTATGGGTTCAAGTCCTACCCCAAGACTTGAGCACAAAAAAATCAAGACAATTGCAATACTGTTGGAGTTGCCATCTTTCATGTGAGATGTTAACCCAAGGCCCTGCTTGTCCCCTCAGGTTGAGTTAGGTGATCCCATGGCACTATTTTGAAGGGTAGAGGAGTTAAGCCCAGTGTCCTCAATCAATTTGTCCCTCAATCAATATCACTGAAACAGATTATTGGACTATTATATGTCAAATTGCTTTTTGTGGAAGCTTGCTGTGTGCAAATTGGCTGCTGCATTTCCTACCTTAGAATAGTGGCTACACTTTAAAAGTACTTCATTGACTGTAAAGAATTTTGAGATGGGTGGTAGTTGTGAAAGGTGCTATATAAATGCAATTTTTTAAAAATGTGGGTGAAATTCTTCTTGGGAAGTGGCATAAAAAGGGCAGCAGTAAATTGGTGGACAACTTCACAGCCTGACCAGTTTGCTTTTTCAACCAAATGCTTAACACTAGCGATTGGGAATAATTTTGGACAGACTAGGAGCGGACCACAAATGGAGTTTAACCTTGGAAGTGTTGCTCATTCATCTGGTAAAAAGTAATTGTATTCTTCTATTTATTCAGCCAGACAGGTTTAATTAGGTGACCAGTAGTCTGCAGTCACCTCGGCCCGCTAAACCAATAAAGAGGTTAAATACACTTCACACTCAATTACAAGCAAATGATCCAGAAACAAGCTTTGAGCTGACTGACAAAAGACTGTCTTGGGTGGGTTAAGACTGCGGTTTAAAGTTACCTGAGAACAATACCATGCTCTTTAGAGATGTTCCAGACTCTCAGCCTCTGTTCCTTGTGCCCAGATCACACCACATTCTTTTGAACATGTGGTTTTCCATTCGGGTAAACAGGATCCAGGTCCCAGAGCAAAAACATATTCAAAGTGGCAAATTTGCATTCATAGTCAAGACAGAGGTGAGGGTGTTAAAAGTGATGGGGGGATACAGCTACTGGGTTTACTTTATTCAGGCTGCCGCAAGCACTGTCTGTAAGTGGGGGGAAAGCATCCAGGAAGGAATTGAACACCTCCAGTCTCATTGCCAAGGGCTAGCTGAAGCCAAGTGTCAACAGTGAAAGGAGCACGTGGCAGCCCGGGCACCCCACCTACCTGCATCTCCTACCACTGCCTGCCCCGCCTGTGACAGCTGCTGTAGGTCACACATTGAACTCTTCAGCCACCTGAGAACTCATTTTTAGTGAGGAAGTAAATGGTCTTCGATCCCGAGGGAGAGCTTAAGAGAGAGGGAGAGAGCTATTAGGCGCAGGAACCTGAGGTCAGTGTGGCACCATTTTCCTCTTTTTTGCCGGGTTTCCTGATGCTGCACTTTACACATTACAGGCTGGTGCCACCCATGATCAGATGTCCTGTAGGAACTACAGGCTGGTGCCACTTAGTCACTTAAGTTAGGTGATCACACTGAACAGGAACTCAGCTTGCAGACAGAAAATCGGAAGGTGGAAAAGAGTTCCAATGATTTCTTGCCACCTGTTTTATGCCCCCAAAGACTAATTTTGTTCCTTGGTACAATTTAGCTTCCACACTAGCTTAAGTGATAGCCGGACATTCAATCGGATTGGCCTACTGAATATCCAGGAATCTCTGCCATGTATTTGTAAGTCATCATTTACAATTAGCTGCAGCTTCGTGTCCGCCATGTGAGAGAAAGTTATGGAGGAAAGGGGAAGGGCAAGGGGCAAAATGCATTCGCTGGCCCAGGTTTGAGGCCCCAGGTAGCTGTGGGTATTTTCATGCCTGGGCCTTGTCCAGATGTGGTTGGTCATCTGTACACCCGAAACAATGGAAATTGGTAGGTGGCTAGCGAGCAGGAGAGGAAGCACAAGGCAGCCAGAGGAAGCTAGGCACACCCAAGGAGGGTGCACTGGCAATTTGTGGTGGGGGTGGGGATGGGGGTGGGTGGGGGGGTTTTGGAAACAGACAGACAGGGGTGAAGATGGGGTTATGGGGCGTGGCTGCGAAAGAGTATCTGGGCAAAGGAGAATAGGATTTTTGTTGTAGGGCCCAGAAGATCACTCCTGCTGCTCCTGGCCACACAGGGGAAAGCTCTAGGCTGACCTCAGTGGGCATCTTCTCCAAGGTTACAGCCCTCTTGCTATGCTCCTGTCAGCAAGGCTCCACACTGGGAAACTTACCTGGCAAAATTAGCCCTTTGAACGTACCCTCAATTATCTTTCACAAAACCTGTACATTAATTTTCTTCCCTGGAGGTAATTTCGCTTTGGTTAGCCATGGTCCAGTTGGTAAAATTCTCATGTCTGAGCCAGGAGGCTCAGGTCCCACTCTAGAGATTCTCTTAGTATTACCACTGTTGTGTATTGCATTGTGTAAGACCAATACATGCTCAACTGCAGGCAGCCATTATTGAACTAATTTTATTTACACATCTCCAACACAGAGGACAGCAAGAGAGGGCAGTAGAACAAAATATTCAGATCTTGCAATATTCTCCACTCCATCCCTACTTCAAAACAACTTACACATTAAAATATAACATGCTACATGTATGTAAGTTCCCAGGTTCTGTGGACTGTAACTTCTGAGCTCACCGTAGTCGGTTTGGGGTGTGGGGGGAATCCCAATGATGCACTGGGGAATCCTGTTCGGAAGTTCCCAGGTAAGGGTTTGCATGACATTTGGTCAGAAGCGCAAACTTGCTCTGGGCAAGTGCCCTGCACTGGGAACCACCCAAGAATGTGATTTAAATCGCAAACTTTGGATGGTTCTGACTGTGTCACAGAAATAGTTACCCAGAAAATGTTACAAGAAGTGAAAATTCTTCTAACTTTGAGGTAACTATTGCACAGACCCAGACCAAGCTCCCCCATAGGATTCCCCCCAACCTCTCAGAGGAGTCCCTCCAGCCCCTGTCTACCCCCACCATGGGACTACCCCCACCCCCCGACTAACCGCCCCCCACAGTATTCTCCACACCCCAAACCCATCGGATAACCTCCCCCTCACCACGCAGCTCTGTGCCTCAGGAAGATTATGAAGTGCGCACTTGCGCACATGTGCAAAGTTCGCAGTCACCCCGCTTGCCCTCCCCGCCCCCCCCCCGCCCGCACAGGCAACGCTGAGCACTGCTGCTCGTGTTTCACGCTGGGCGGGCCTTAAATGCCCTGCCAGCGTGAAATCGCCTTCCGGCTCTGATCACAAGTGGCGGCCGGCTTCCCGACCACTTCCGCCTGTCCCGCCAAGCCCGCCCGACATGGGGGAAATTCTGCCCTGTGCAATGAAAGGAACATTGCTTGGGTCATTTCTCACTCTGAGACACACCACAACTTTTCCACAACTCGGCAATATCTCCATCCACCTTCGGATGCCAAAATGACTTCCTGCTACTGCTTTTATGAGGACTGTCCCTGTGTTCTCTTGATGAAGTTTCACTAACCAATCTCTCTCCAAACCTTGGCAGAATAATGGCTCTTAAACCCCACAGGAGACAAGCCTTAACCTACACTCAATCATTCCTGTGCGTGAAACACTCCTGGGGCTGAATCTTCAGCTTGGCAAGCGGGGGTGGGGCCCGCTTGCCAAGGCATAAAATGATGTGTGGTGATGTCGGGCATGCGTCCCGGCCTCATGACGCGTCATTCTGACTTTCAGTTCAGCAGGCTCACACCCGAGTCAGCTGCGCGCCCGCCGACCTGTCAACAGCCTATTGAGGCCATTTAATTTTCAATTAAAATTATTAACGGAGCTGCCCGCCCAACCTTAAGGTTGGCAGGCAGGCAAAGAGCCTAGGCAGCCTTTACATTTTTCATGGAACCTCATCTATGGGTGGGATGAGGTTTCATGAATGATTTTAAATTTTGACAAAACTTCTTATTGAAATTAATGCACATGCCCCAGTTCATGTGACAGTTTCACATGAGGGGACATGTCATAAAAATTTTCTCGCCACTTTATTAAACTTATTGAACTTAAAACTAATCTCCCTGAGGAACCTCTGTGCACTCCCGACTCAGGCAAAACCATCCGTCCCCCCCACCACCCGCACAGGGAAGCGCTTCCGGGTGCAAGTCACGCTAGGTGGGCCTTAATTGGCCTGCCGACGTAAATTGGCGGCGTGGACCTGATAGGGGGCGCTGATCAGGTCCGCCCCCGCTCCCACATTCGCCCAGCCTGCCCAACAGGCAGAAAATTCTGCCCCTCCAGTTTCTCATTGGCACACCCTTTAGGCCAACAAATATTGACATAATTGAGAGCTTTACTAAGCATCACACCCTTGTGAGTTTCGTCGCTAATTTCTTTGGCAGTGTAACAAAATGCCAAGGTCTTGCAGTTGGCTGCAACCATAGTAATAGGACTGTCGGGGGAGTGGTAAAAATCTGGCAAAAGGGACTTGAAATGAATGATGAAAACTAAACATAAATTATCTTCTTTTCTTTCTTTCATTTGGCTTTAAGAGCAGAAGCTGTCATCACATGTCAAGTCCCCTAACCAGTCCAACACCCAGCTGGAGAGCAAGTATAACTTCAGGATGTCACCCTCAAACTTGAGTCTGGGGCATGATGGGGTGGATGATGACAGCCTTCCCATGGTCCACTGTTGAGCTCTCAAATCCATAACTAATGTAATCGAAATAGCGACTGAATGCCCCTTAATTTTAAAGGAATTAACCATGATGAACCATAACTCTCTCTAAGTATTTAGAGGGGGTATGCAAGAAAGATGTCCCCTGAAACAACACTGGCAACTTGCATTTATACAGCGCTTTGGCCATGCCAAATCTGGCAATGTCTGTACAATTCCTGTCAGTAAGACACAAGGGTAATGAAATGTGTCAATCCATAAAATCCGTTTCACATCCTAGTGGCAAGTTGAATGTCTACTTCAAAAAAGTTATCCAACTGTTGGATGCGATGCAGAGAAAATCTAGAAAGCCAGTTCCGAGTGTCAAAGTCGGAGTTAGGAGGAAGGAATAGAGAAACTGCTGAAGCAGGCCTGTTGCTGCTTTGCTTGTGGCTCTAACTCTGCTGCACAGGCAGGGAATCCTAATCACCCAAGACTTTCTCAAGATAAGGATTTCTGGCCTACGTCCTTCCTCCTCTCATCAGCATCAGTGCTCCATAAAGTCTGTTTAACATTTAGTATTGGCAGATAGACAAGTTTTCTTAGGCTTGGCTCACAGTTGCTACCTTTGGATCCAATGCTCCAGGGTTCAATCCCCAGCCTCAGGTAGGAGCTGAAAGCAGTGGTGAAAGGGGAGAGGCAGTAGAATAAGACCATTATTACTGGAACATCATGGCTCATGGACCACTGCAGAAGTTTAAATTTCCTGTAATTTTTACCTCCAAAATGCAGACTCAGATGCAAAATGCTCTTTACATAAAACTTGAATTGTTGGTTTTTATGCTGTTAAACAAGCTCTGTCTCACATCTAGTCTCCAGTTTCTAATACCATCATGACCTTTCTTGTTTTCACTATAGGAACATGACCATACTCAATGTCCTCTGAACCTTCCTCTCTCAATCTTTCTAAGCTTCAAGTGCACTATCTGCTGAATGCTTCCTCTTCTTTATCCTCAGGCTGCCTTTAAAATCAAAATTCATCACCAATTCGCCTACTCTAACACATTCTTTCCATGAACTCAGCACTGCTCACCTCCCCCATGTTTCGCCTTTTCCTATGTCCTCCAAGCTTTAAAAAAAAGCTTGGCAACTATGCCTATTTGCCTCACCTCCTCTTTTTTCCCAACTTTGGCTCTCTTTGCTCTGTGAAGCTTGCCTCTTCTGCTCAATTTCTCACTGAAGACAGTTAAAGAAAAAATGCACTTGAAATTATTGTGTAGTATCCAGTGCAGAGAGGTGGCAAAGGAGCAATCTACATAGAGTCATAGAGTTATACAGCACAGAAACAGGCCCTTCGGCCCATCACGTTCATACCTGCCATCAAACACTTATCTATTCTAATCCCATTTTCCAGCACTTGGCCCGTAGCCCTTCTCTATCGCACACCACGATCACCCACCACTCCAGTACTCATTAATTGTCTTCTACTTAGCACATCTGTGAACTGCCATGCCAAAATATGGGACACCATAGGCTGCACCTTGCAGTTGACAAGGCTGCCCATACACTTCTGTGGCAGGATTTAAGCTGGCACTTGAATGGCTTTAACTTGCGCACCAACTTGGATTAGTGTGCAAAGAAAATAACAAAAAACACAGAGGGCATTCAGCATCACCTACAAGTGAGGAAAAGCAGGGCTATTTTTAGTTGATTAAGCTGGACTGTTCAGTTATAGCTAGGAGGTCGCTGCCAAGCAACCAGTGGACAAAGATTTTTGATAATTTATTCATTCACAGGGTATGCAAGCGGGTTCAGTAGCACAGTGGTTATGTTATGTAACATCAGCCATAACATCATTTATTTTGGTTTGAAAGTGGAAGACACCGGAAAAAGCAGTTGATTGAGGAGGCCACTGCTTTACAATAACCTAATACATTTAATCTCATCAATTTATCTTTTGACCTTGAAAACATAGGGAAGAGTTTTTAGGTTGGCAGGCGGGTGCGCACCCAACCCGATTGGAGGCGAAATCGCATGAGATGACATCGGGCGAGCATCCCGATGTCATCCCGCGCTCGTGCGATATTTTGGTTGGCGGGTGCGCGCAAAAGTTGGAAACGTGCCCACCAACAATTAAGAGGCCAATTAAGGTAATTAAAGTTGCAACTGTCCTTAATTTTACTTTGCCTGTCCAACCTTACGATTGATAGACGGGCAAATCGGCCAGGCGGCCTTTGCATTTTTCTTCAAACCTCATCCACGGGCGGGATGAAGTTTCCATGATGATTTAAAAAAAAATAATTTCCTGTGCACAGCATTTTCAGTAGCTAAATTTTCAGGTGATTTATAACGATGCATGGACACTTTCTTTCAGCTTCTGAAAACTTTATTTTTGACTTTTCAGGCCTTCAGCTCCCTGAGGCAGCTCCCTGCCTTCAGGGAGCTTTCATTCAGCGCTCGCCTGCGCCCGCGTTGGTGCCAGTGCCCACCCTGACATTTCATGCTGGCTGGCCGTTAATTGGCCAGCCAGCCTGAAATCGTGGTCGAGGGCTGATCGTGGTTGGCGGTCTGTTTCCTGACTGATCCTGGACTCATGCCTGCCCGCCAACCTAAAAATTCTGCCCACAGATACCTGCCATGTATTTCTGAGTTATTTACACAGTGTTAAAAGTTTTGGTGCAATTGGCCAAACAGTTTATTTGGAGGGAAGGGAGAAATTAAGAGGAAGGAAATATAACTTTATGGGCAGGGTGAAATGACCATTAATAAACATGGCCCATTGCTGTCAATCCACAAATGGCTACATATACCAAGACAGATTACAAAATAATTAACTGCATGGCTGTAAATGCAGGATCATAGAAATAACTACCCTGCTGATACAAACACTTCATCTCCTCTGGGATTCCTTTCAGCTTTCTACTGCAGGCAAATCAGTGTCAGATTGCTGCCAGTATACACATTTCATAATGGAGCACTGACTTGATTTGATAAGACCTTGTGGACCCCTTCATAATCTATGCTCTACCTCAAACCCTGCTGACTGGCAGATGAACTCCAAAAAGGACACTGGTAAAAATTCAAGCACAGGTCTGGGATATCCATCATATGCCACCAGGTGCCAACTCTACACTGAATCACACTTCTGTAATTATAAAATAGCCTGAGTAAACTGATAGCGACTTGAGACAATAGCTAAGAGTACAAATTGTTCCACTTATTCAGCAGTGCTGGTGACAGTAAACACAAACCTGCTCACAGAGAAGACAAACAAACATAGCCTCCCTTCTCAATAAATGTAGTACAAATGTAGTTCAGGTCTTTTCTTTCCTTTCCAGGAGATATAGGGTCGGGTTTTATGCCAGCAGGATTTTGCGGTCCCGCTGAAATCAATGGAGTTTAGAAGGGCTCGTTGTATTTTATGGCCCCGTTCCTGCTGCAACGGAGCCGTAAAAACTTTAAACATCTGGAATGGTGCAGTTGGAAAACTTTTGATCCCAACTTGAAATCTAAGGCTTAACCAGAGAGATTGGAGGGCATTAGATGTTGCATTATTGTGGGGGAAGTTACTTATGATTTGAAAGAGTATGAGACATTAAACCAAGAGCCTGTCTGTCCTCTCAAGTCAATGTATAAGACCCCATGGCACTGTTTCAAAGAAGAGCAGAAGAGTTATCCCTGGTGTCATGACCAATATTTATACTTCAACCAATGTCACTAAAATAGGTTATCTAGTTAATTTTACTCTGCTGTCAGTGGGATCTTGCTGTTTGTAAATTGCTTGGTACATTTCCTTTATTAGAACAGTGGCTAAATTTCAAAAGTATTTCATTGGCTCCAAAGCACTTTGGGAAGACTTGAGTTCATAAACACACTCCTTAAATGCAAAACAAAAACAGAATTACCTGGAAAAACTCAGCAGGTCTGGCAGCAGCGGCGGAGAAGAAAAGAGTTGACATTTCGAGTCCTCATGACCCTTCGACAGAACTTGAGTTCTGTCGAAGGGTCATGAGGACTCGAAACGTCAACTCTTTTCTTCTCCGCCGAAGCTGCCAGACCTGTTGAGTTTTTCCAGGTAATTCTGTTTTTGTTTTGGATTTCCAGCATCCGCAGTTTTTTTGTTTTTATCTCCTTAAATGCAAGTCTTTCTTTCAATGAAATTAGAATAATTACCTTGAACTGTCAGCACTGAATTAAAAATTCTGTACATCAATTCAATGGGTTTCTTTCTGCCTTTGCTGAGCTGAAAAGCAAAGCCACTCACTGGCTTGCCCACAGTCCTGCATCTCTTTCTCTCTATCTCCTCATAGTTCATCAATCCTTCCTTTGTTGCTTTTCCCTCAGATTTCCAATCTCTCCAGCCCAGTGTGTGGTGATGCATGCTTTCAGTTCCTCATTATCCTGAACAATTTGCAGCTAACACGTAAAAATGTTGCTGAGGGTAAGTCTATTCATTACCCTTTCGTCTGGAAAGTAGTGTCCTGCCCTGTGGCAAATTGGTGGTGGGGGAATTTAATTGGGCAGACGGGTGGTGGCAGGGACCTTCTTGTGGATGTGTGGATGGCTTTCCTATTTGAGGCTCTTAAGTGGGAAATTAATGCCCATATAAGGGCCTCATCCCATTGCTGCTGGTGTTCACCCAGAGGTGGGCATGGTCTTGCCATACAGGAATCCCATAAAGCAAACGCTATCAGGGTTGCTTGGGGGCTTAAGGAGTGCGGCATTGGCAGGGAGTTTCCTCACTCAAAGACACTCAGTGCCTGATCTAGGAACCTAGCTTTGGGAAGGGGAAGGACCTGCTGAAAGCCATCCGTCGGCCCGTGTTGCCAACCCCACTCCCTCACAAACCCGCCCTGCGATCCCTCTCCCATCATCACTCACCTGAGACCTGGGTCTCTCAGCAATCCTGGGTGAGAGGTGGGTTTATTAACAGCAGCAACCAGCAGCTCCCCTTTGGCTTTGAGAGCAATGAAAGGCTGCTTGCCTCTGATTGGCCGGCAGCTCTCGGTGGGCCTGCCCCAGAAGTTGATCCCGGGGAAGGCTTGTCACCACCTGGTTAAATGCTTGATTGATACTTAGTGTGTCCGGCCTTTCCTAAAAGAGTTGGCGTTGGGCTTTTGCCGGTTCTCCAGACAGTGGGAGAAACCCTCATCATTTACCTTACATTTCATCCTTAGTATTCCTTGCAATTCAACCAAATTAATCTCTCTCATTCAGGTACCATGCCCTGAGAGGGTGTTGGTGACCATGGACCTCCATGTTAATCCTGCTCTGAAAACATGGATCATCTTTGTTGGTTGTTCATTCATTCATTCAATTTGCAAGGTTCTTTAGAAAGATCATTCTTTGTCTACCTCGATCTCTTTAACCATCAATCTTTCCCATCAGCATCAGACTTTCTAAATCATGATTTCTTATTACTACCCAAGAAATTCCAATTGTCTCTTCCTGAGAATCCTTTTGGTTGCAGAGCTTACTAGCTCCTCTTCATTGATAGTGTGACTTCTTAGAGCAGCTTGAGACACTTGTACATGGATGCCACAGCTTATGTTTTGGGGGGGGCAAATTGAAAATTAGGCAACGTGATTGATTATGGAGAACAACATACAGTACAAACAAACAGTACAAAAACATGCCATTCAGCCCAACTAGCCCATGCTGATGTTTATTCTATATGCAAGACCCCTCTCACCTTTTTTTATCTAACTCTATTAGCATAAGTTTCTATTCCTTTCTCCCTCATGCACTTATTCAGCTTCCCCTTTATTGCATCTATGCTAGTCTCCTCAACTACTCCCTAAGGTAGCTACTCTTTGGGGGAAGGAACTTCTCCTAAATTCTTTATTAAATTTATTATTAACTATCATATATTTATGGCTCCTAGTTTTTGTCTCACCATGAGTGGACATGCTTTCTATAAGTCTAGCCTATCAAATATTTTCATAGCCTTAAAGACCATTATCAGGTCACCCTCCTAGACTTGTCTTTGCTTGGGAAAAGAGCCCCCGGCTGTTCAATCTTTTGAGATAGGAGTAACCTGTCAGTTCTGGTATCATTCTTGTAAATAGTTGTTGCACCTTCTCCATTGCCTCTGCTTTCTTTTTTTTGTTATGGAGAGCAGTACTCCAAGTGGGGTCAAATCAAGGTCCCATAAAGTTGGACATGACTTCCCTGCTTTTCAATTCTATTGCTGTGGAAATGAACCCCAGTGATTTGTTTGCTTTTTATGGCTTTATTAATCAAGCTGTTGAATTTCTGTCTGCAGCTGAGGTGATATGATTGAGATGTCAAGTGACAGTCAGGGACCTTCTCAAATTGAGAAAGCAAGAGAGGTGGGAAGGGACAGGCATCCAGTGCTATCCTTTTCACCAGGTGGAATAGTCTCCAAACAAAGCTAAATTTGTACATTTTTCCTAAAGGTCTTGCTTTTGAATTTGCTGGGGAGATACATATTTCCAAAGTCAATGCTGGAATTGCAATTAGTTACAAAATTTACTTCACATGAAGCTGACACTGTCATTTTAGTGCATGACTGTGCCAACTTTCAACTCTCTTCATCAACAGTTTGGTCTTGGTTACCTGCCAATCGATTGCCAATCTGCAGTTTAATTGTCGTATCGTTAATATATTTATCTACTAAAAACTAATCTGAGGTATGCAAACATAAATAAACTTTCAACATGAAGGATCTTCTCCCAATGTGATTATAGTGCCGTGAAAGTCAACCATTTCAATTACTGATAGGTTCAATCCTATTGACTTCCAAAATATATCACCCTGAACCTAATACTATCTCTAATTAGTCAATGAATGTGGTTAAGTATCTTTATTTTTGGAAGAGTGCCACAGAAAATCAGTTTCTAACAACTTATTTGCATTTCTGTAGTCAGTTGCTTATCTAAGCATTGGCCACCATTTACAATAATGAGTCTGTGCTTTCAGTATGGTCCAAACATAGAACATCTGGATTATTGTGCAAATTTCTCTCCTGGGTGCTAGTAAACCACATTCCCATGCAAAAAAATAGTCTAGACTTTTCTCTGGAGGTGGGCTGGAGGATGTTGGAATGTGAGGGACAGGAGCGTCAGTGTTATGTGTTGTTGGGGCAAGACAGCAGAAAATACCCAAGGGTATTCTTATAACTTAATATGGAAAGGGGAAAAGGCAAAGAAACAAGACCAAAAGAAAACAAATGAATAATGCTTGTATTTATAAAGCAAATTATCTCAAAATGTTTCAAATTCCAATTAATTACTTTGAAGTGCAGTGACTTGTTATGTAGGGAAATGTGTCAGCCATTTTTTGCCTAGCAAAAGCAAGAAGATGAATCACCATTTAATCTGCTTTTGATGGTGTTGCTTGAGGAAGAAATGTTCAGCATGGACATCTGGAGAACTCTGCTGTCCTTTAAATAGCACTATAGCATTACATGAACTAAAATTGATGAAGAGAAGTGAGGCTGACTCAGGTAGAACTCCTCCTAATTTTAATTTAGTGAAGAATTTTCGCTTAACACTTAAAATTAGTGAGGCGGGAGTGGAGTTGAACTTCACGTCCTTCAAGAAAATTGCCATGTACCTGGAAGAACATTGGGTTATTCTCCTACAAAGTGTTCTGGTAAGGAAGGCTTTGGAGGTGTGCTTATCTGTTTCAGCAGAGCGCTTATGTGGTTACAAGGCGATGGAGAGCTATAGAGATTTTTTTTTGCCTGAGGGTAAAGTATCCCCATGTTCATCTGGTAAAGTAGGCAACTTGATTATTTTCCTTAGGGATACAGAATCAGCACAGTCACTGGTGTTGGAAAATGACATAAAACTCTCTCCAAAAAATTCACTGAATAAAGAGGTTTTGATTCAGGATAATGATGGAAATTATTTACCGAGGGCTAATTTAAAATATTCATCAGGGTGAACTTGCCTCTTTTCCTTCAAAGTAGTGCCATGGGATTTTTTACATTCACCAAAGAGGACAGAGAGGTCTTGGTTAATACTTCCAAAAGATGACCTTCCTTTAGTATAGGCACTGAGGTGTCATCTTAGATCAGGTGCTTGGGTCTTGAAGGGAAACATGAGCCCATGATATTTTGATTCAGATGTTAAGTCCGATTCTTTACCAACTTCACAATGGACTCTGCTGCTTCCAAAATGAAACTAGTATTGATGTTTGCTTATCAATCCATTGTTTAAGAAATAACTCTGTTATTCTTCTACTGACACAAGTTGTCTGTAACCACACACTATAATAAAAGGGAATAAACACACACAAAGCTATCCAGCAGTAAATATCTGGCTGGCAATGATTCAATCTTGTGACTTATGCTGATATCCCAAATCTACTGAAGAATCTGTCTTATGATTTGTGACATCAGAAGCACATATCTAACTGACTGTAAGTCTATGTTCATAGTTAAACTCAATCTAAACAATGTGTGTTTGTCTAACCTTTCACACACCCAACTTTTCAGAATGCTCAACAAGGAAGGAGAAATGAAAGAGCAAGCAGAGAAAGAAGGAAGAACATCCTGGAATTGAGGGTCTTGGAACTGGGGAGATAAATGATATAGTTAAAGAGCAGAGGCGTGAATTTCCATGTGAGTTCTCCCAATCTCCCACTGTAAATTCAGTGGAAAAGTGGTTGAACATGTCACTTTCCCAGGAGAAACGGCACAAGTGGGCATTTACCTGGCATCCTTGTGGGGCCCACTAGTGTTCCACCCAAGTTATGGCAAAAAATCAAGAGACCCCAGCAGAAATTCTAGGTGGAAGATGATTAAACTTTTGGGACATTTTTTTGTACGTTAAAGAGTAAACAAATGCAAGTTGGTGTTTGAAGGCAAAGTGACTGGGACTGAGGCAAAATGTTGTTGTGCTGTGAATTATTGTCCACAAATTAACATAGCTGAGTGACACTAAGGCCTGGATTTTTGTCTGAGTCGGGTGTGCTGAGTCGGGAGAATTCCTGGCTCTGGCAAACCCAACTTTTAAAAATGTCTGCCTGCACGTCAAGTTTTGGGGCTGGGATATTGGGCTATATTAGGAGTCGGGGTGGGCAAGCCAAGCTGTATTGAGGCGTTGGAGGTGGGCCCAACCCTCATTGTCTTGTCAGGTGAGTGTGAACAACGCAAATATTGTCCAACTGTTAGCTGACCCTGGAATGGATGGTCCGTCATGGACTTTCCCAATGGGAGAATTGTTATTGCTGCTGCCTATTCATAGTATACTCTACTCAAGTACTGAAAGCATGGGGTGGATTCTCAAGACATACATGGAGATTGCATTGTCCTGCCACCACTACCTGGTACAGACATTCGGCAGTGATGTAGTTAGCTGCCAAGACTCAGTGGATGAATGATGAACAGTATCAAACTCATTATCACATACCCTTGCCCTCTTACCGTCCACCTATCAAGATGCACCCACACTGCTAACCCTTGACCATGTCCCTCACATCTGCACACTGTCACAACATAACAATGTGGCTAAGAGGGAGGAAACCATTAGGGCTGACAATGGTTGCGGAGCACAACATGCTACCTTGGAGTCACAGCCACAACATCCATGGCAACAAGCAATTGTGCAGAGCCATTTTCTCCAGCTCACCATTAACAGTATTCGTTGATGGTATGGTGAAAATTGTTATTGCAGGTAAGTTCACAAAAGTGAATGAGAGCATTGTAATCTGAATTGCTCATGACCCTTTTCAATTTATATTTTTATTGATAGAATGTCACACTGAGACGCTATGGGGGAAGGGATGGGTCCCTTTGTTTCTCTGATCAGGACCTTCAAGTGTTAATGGAAGAGCTGCAGAGGTGGAGATCTGACCTGTACTGTGCTGGCCATCGAAATCATCTTCCACAACCAAGAAGGCCTGGATACAAATTGTGCTGCAATGAGTGCAGCAGGAACCACGAGAGATGGTGGATACAGTGCCGGAAAAGGTTCAATGACCTGCTGCATTTCGCCAAGGTTAGCAGCTTGGCTAATCCATACAGAGGTCCAAGGGAAGGGTCACACCTGCATGCTGCAGCTAAGGTGAGGGACCTGGCCCATACCTCTGCTTCAGCATTGAGGCTCGTGTGTAAACAGTTCTTGTAGGTGCACACAGAACACGTGTGAATGAGCACTGTGATGCACAGACACAGTGAAGAAAAATATTCCCACATGCATGATCTATCAGGCTAATATAAGATCATATTGTCATTGCAGTCGAAAAGGGTGAAGAGCACTAAAGAGATGGTGCAGACTAGGGGTGGGTCAGCCTGGCAGAGAACAATTCACTCAGTTGAACTGATAGCCATGGAGATTTGCCAAGGTTCCTGAGCAGTGGCCTGTTGGTGATGGTGGATTGCCATTAGCAGGTGATAAAGTGGGTGGTAATTGCTCCTTGGAATATGATTGTAATGGTAGACATCATGTTGTTAGTGTGCCAAGTATAAGTGGGTGTTGGCACGAGAGGGAGTGTTAGGATGGGGTTGCATCATAAGGGCAGCGTGAGCATGCTTAAGGCAGTGGCGTGCATCAGAGTGTGCTTTCACAATGAGAAGGGCTATACCTACATAACTCCTTTTGTATCACACACAGGTCCTAGCTCTGCTTGCTCACCCACTCTGGGCCACCTTAGCCCTGAGGCATCAGGAGGAGAAAGAGGTGTCCGGGGAGGCAGGATCACATCAAACTGGCCCACACTCCGGCAACTCAGATATCAGCGCATCGGTGGAATGTAGTGGGTGTGTAAAGTTGGTGGCATAGGATGAAGGGCGCTGCACCAGAGTGAAGGAGGTGGTGTCAGAGTCAGAGACATCTGTGCACAGTCCCATTCAGATGACGGAGGAAAGTCATGATGATGCTCCCTTTGGCAGGAATATGAAACCTCAGGAATGATCTTTTGGGGCACCGTATTTGTCCAATCAGTAACAGATGTGTGGACAGCTGGTGGAGTTCCCTGAGACAGTGGGATCTCTAGGGCTGTGAATGGAGGAGTTCATCGCCTTCGTGGAGCTCCACATTGTCCCAGGGGCTCAACTGCATGAGATCTGAGCATGAGAGATTGGCCACTGTCATGGAGAACCACATGCAGCAGCAGCAATCAGAGTGAATGCAAGAGTGGCACCTCATCCAGGCACCTCATCCCTCAGTAGCCTGGGTCAGTCTGTTCAGGTTATGAGTTGCGGACATCCATGGAATATATGAGGAGCTGTGTACCCTGAACAGGACGGTCACACTTTTTGCCCAGCAGTTGCTGGAATGGACGACTGCTGGGCGCCTGCAGCCAGCCCCATCAACCCCACCTGAAGGCTAGCCCAGGGCTGTGGAGGGAATTGAGGAGGGTAATGGTACTAGGAGCTTCTCAACACTCTCATCTTCTTCCATCTTCCCAGCCCCTCCGCCAGAGGCCTCATCTACTCTACAGGTGCCAGTGACCACTGCTGCCTAGGGTGATGCAAGGGCTGCAGTCTGAGGGAGGTTGTCAATGGGTGCCTGCATGACAAGGCCAGTCACCATACTCCTCATTGTTGTATAGACCGTGAAGTGAGCAGCCTGTCTCCACCTCCTCCGAGGCATTTGTTAGGAGTGCGGGTGAGCGCAGAGCGTTCTCTCGCCTAAAGCAATGATGGGTTCACCATGGTTACACTTTTCACATTGCACACATCACATATGAGTACTTTTTGAATATATTTACCTATACTTGTACATGACTCACTGAGTGTTTGTACTCTATAGAACTCCAAAAGAATGGTAAAATTATGAAGCAAATTCTTACCAGTAATAATGAGGGTGGCAGCTGAGGTCCATTTTGATATGACATCATCAGGAGCAAGGTTATGGCCTGATTTTTGAGGCATTGGAGGGCTACTTCCTTCTCTCATAAGAATCCAGAGGTCAAAGGCTCCTTGTATCTTTCATTGTCCATCCAAATTTGACTTTAAGGGAGGCTCAATAATCAGACTCCATGAACAGATGCTGGGCAGCAGGTGCATCTCAAGCATGAGTGCTGGGTGCAAGGCATTCTTCTGTACTGCAGTGTTACACATTGGCCTAGGTGTAGGCATCGCAGGTTGAGAGGCCATGTATGCTCTAGGCAAGATTAGTTGTCTGCTGTCCCCACTACTTTGGCAGCGTTTGCCTTCTAGGTGTCACAGGATATGCTTTGTGCGGGAAGCAGAGGTTTATGGAAGCCTGCAATGTTGCATGTGGCACCCACTTCAGAAACTGGATGGTGCACAAGCTCTTTTGAGGAGCTGATGTTGCACAGCTGTGGGCTCATTCTGCACAATATGCCTTATCTGCATTTATATTGGCATATACAATCCTATCAGCATATATTGGGTGTGAAGTCTTAGGTAATAATGTCACACTCAGCATTGTGGGTTTGGTTTGAGTATGCACTGGCTGGCGGCTTTGGCATCTCATATATTGGCATTCATGTGAGGGGGTCAAGTTTTGAAGGACTTATTATCATGTGTGCTTGCAATATGTTGAGGCTCATGGTTATAATGGTGAGGGTTGCAGCAATTCGAATGTGACTGAGTCAACTGCATTAATGTTGATTCCCTCCATTGTGAGGGGTGGGTATTCCCTTGAGTAATTGTGGTATAAATGTACAAGGTTCTCCAGGTGGAAGTTGCTCACCAGGGACTGGCTGATGGTAATTGTGAGATTGGAAGACCTTATGAGAATTTATTTTGTGCAAGGACGCGTCTAGCAATGAAGTGAGTGGAGAGCACAAGATCAGCCCTGACTACATGACCATGCCTCCCAGCTAATCTGCCATTGGTGGCCTCCTCTTTTGATTGACAAATGTATCCATATGCTGCACTGGGCCTTTATGGCAACATGGGTGCAACCAATAACACCCTGCACCTGAGGGAAGCCTGCTAATTAGGGAAAAGCCACGGCTCTTATGTCTGGGAAGTACCGTGTTCGGATGGCGGGAGTTGTGTTTTCTGTGCTTGTCCGCCATTTTCAGCATGAGAGGAAGGGTCTCCATCGTGGTCAAAATCCAAGCCCAAATATTTTGTTGAAAGCAAAATATTTTATTGTTGTTAAATCTTAGGAATGTTTACCCTGCTAATTTAAGATGCAAAGTGGTTTTGGCCTCACCCCAATGCTAAACTCATGCCAAGGACCAAACTTGCTGCAAAGCAAAATGAAGTGAAGTTCCTTCCTCCAGGAAGCTCCAGTCTGCCTCATTCCAGTATCAGGTTAGGCCCGGACTCTAGATTCAGCATAGCTAGGATGTAAAATCTCTCTGCAGTGAAAGACACTGCAATGATGCCTCAAATCTCAAATACAATCACCACCACTTAAACCATTCACATTTAAGTTGGGTAAATAATGCCAACCATTTGTCAACATGATTGCTGTGAATTACAAAAGCACCACAAACAGTGTATTAAGCATACCTGCTATTTAGGGGAGTAGCAGGTGTTCAATAACAAGTCCACATCACAATAAAGTACAATTACCCATTTTACTTAATCCCATCTAAATGTTGGCACTTACAACTTAGGACCTTGGTAGTGTTCTCTTTATGCACTGGTTAGTGAATTACAAATTGCCTGATACATAATACACCAGCACTTCCAAAAATCTTTTCCCAACCATGGAATCAGATCAGGAACTTGAGTTTAAATACATCACAGAAGAGTTTTAGCAAGGGATTGATCTGATCCAAATTGTTGCAATAAATTGGTCTGAACGTTTCAATCCTAATCAAAAAGTAAATTTGTTCCTAATCGCCTTCAACTTTAAAAAGTGCAAGTTTGTAGGGTGTCATGAAGATGCTTATAAACTTGAGTATTGCTGAACAAAGACATTTTGTCAAAGATTTTCATCTTGCACTCATGAGGACAATTGCAAGAATACCTTAGGGGAAACATTGGTGTTCTTGTGATGTCCTGATGAGTGCAAGATGAAAAATTTTGATAAAATGTATTTTTTCAGCAATACTCAAGTTCTATACTACCAAACAACTATTCTTATAATTTGTGCAATGCATATAATGGCCAAATCACTTAAGCCCCAGAGTGCCTGCTATAAGCAAAGGGAAGTCCAATTAAAGCCAAAAATGCTCTGGCAGGGCAAATAGTTATGACTCATTTTGGAGGCATTGCTTTTTTTTTTTACCCCCTATAGATTTGTTTCTCCAAATTTGAAAAATCCAACATGCTTGGTCCCTTTAGGTTACTGCAGAAATTTAAATCCCACAACAGTACCCAACTTCCTGCCACTAGGAGCCAATCTCCCAATCACACTCACCATAGTTACCAGACCATGTTGGGATCCAGCCTATGCATATAAAGCACAATGTAAGGTTGTTATACAACATATTCCTGGCATTGAGATGATGGGCCGAATGGTCTCCTTGTGTGGCCTTAAATTTGTCTATACTTCTATATTTATATTTTGACATTAATGTAAAGCAAGATAGAACAGCAGTCTCACACACCATTCCGGATTTGTATCTGATTTAAATGTATTCATATAGAGTTGTTTGATTGGGTGTAAAGTCAGGACAAAAGTGGGGCGGGATGCAAATTGCTCCGACTTGAGCCATCATGCACAGACCCTCTGTAGTAAGCCTAATTTTAATAACATGGGTGAATTCCGAGGGAAAACCATGTCCTCCTGGTTTGCATGGCAGGTAATGAAAACAATTACACATCGTAGACATCTCTCTCAGTGGCTAGAACTTGAGCAGCCCATACAGACAGCAAACTTTAAAAAGTTCCATGCAGTGTTTAACCTTAGTGCGAGCTCTGCTTTCATTGCCTAGAGCTGCAGAGCCAGCAGTATAACTTGAGAATTCAAGTCACATGTTGCTGCGAGGTTTCAAACTGCTATCTGCAGCAAAGATCTTCCTATTTACTTTCTCACTGATATTGCACACTCCACCAGTACATTTGCTGAGACAACATCCTGAATCCCAATAGAACTACTAAACATGGCAAAAATATTACAGGGCTTTGGAAAAAAGCAGGAGAAAAGGATTAAAATGGCTGGTTCCACTGTGGAGTTAATATTAGCACAGAATGATGTATCAAATAGCCTCCTTGGCTGAAATATCTTTGATTCTATATAATCTCCCCTGAATGCAGCATTTTATAACAATCCATCAACAAAGGATTTGGGAACTGCTCATGAGCACTCTAATTTACTGTGTACAGGACACAGTAAATAAAACAGCTTACACCAAACACCATTTAAGAAATTAACAGTATCTCAGCACCAATGAAACAATTAAAAAAGAAATTCACATCATTTAATTTGACTAAGGTGTAGCAAGCAAAGGTTACTGTTTGTGTATTAATAAGTTAATGTGTAAACAGAATGGAGAATACCAATATGCTGGCACAGCAATGCATTGCACTGGTGGTTTTTAACCTCATCTCCAACTTTGATGTCCTAATCCCCAATAAAATCATTACTCTCAACCTGGCTATTTCCTTGGTAAGGCCTTCATTTCTGTTTCCTGAGCCCAAGGGATGCAGACTTGAAAGGACATGGTGGACAACTGATGTTACTAATATTGAAACCATCCAATCAACTGCCTCTGCCATGTCCCCCACTTCCACGAACCCACCAAGCTAAACTTCCTCTACTGGTCCCCTTCCCTAGGCCTGATCTCACATCTTTTTCTAGTTCCTCTCCTATCTGTCCTCAGGCCCTCTCTAAGCTCATCATGTCCAGGAGATCCATCTCCAGCTCCCTTGCCTAGTGTCAATTAACCAAAAAAAAACCAGTGCCAACATATGTTTAACAGTACACAGCAATATAAATAATGTATATCAGTAAGTAAAACAACCTGATGGCCGAGAATATTGATGAGTTTAAAACACGCGCAGTTATGGATGTATAAATCATCCAGCAACTTGTCACAGTGAGAAGATATCCCATGAATTGCAATTGCCACAAGTTGCTGGATGATTTATGCCATTGGCCTTGCCTTCCAATGAGTTTCATGATGTTGCTCATTAATTGTCCTTTAAACTCACCAGAGAAATTTAAATCTAGTGAATAAAAATATCCTCTTAAAGACCTGATAATAGTTAGTGATTGCCAGTCAACCTCTCTGGTCCAGGAAGTAAACAATTTGAACTTTCATTCCTACAGGTAGTGAATTGTTGTTGGAGATCTGAAACTGTTAAATTTTTAATTCTTATTTTTCCTTGACATTTCCTTTCTATCTCTTGGAGATCTGAGAATGTTAATTTAATCATTCTTATTTTTCCCTTGCTTTTCTTTCTGTCGTTTTCTCTTTTTCTCTGTCAATTTTTTTTCTGTACCTGATTTGGCATTATATTCACCCATTCTAATCCACTCGCCTTCTCAGTCCTTCCTCTGTTTATCTTTCAATCCTTGAATCTCAATGGCTAAAGAGATAGACTATTAGTCTCACTGATTACTAAGGTTCTCGTTAACTTTTTGCCCTCGACAACAATCAACTTGCGCACCCAGTAACTCACAGGGCAAAATATTTTAAGCCGAAGGATGCAGGAGAAACCAGGCATGCCAATGCGATGCCCCCTCCCCCATGCCCCTTCCAGCAATTTCCTACCCCATGAGAAATTAGTCAGAATGCTGTTGACCTGTTAGACCCTCAGTATTCCCTTGCAGATTCCTTAGGGTCAAACAATATGGATTTGACAGTCTATACATTATTGTACCGGCAAAGTAAATGCCACAACAATAAAAGGATCTACAATGAGGTAGACAACATACCATTAAAGCATCTATCATTTATATTTGTATTCATATAATGACTTAGCACATTACTATAATGCTTCAAAGCACTTTGAACATAATAAGTGCTTTTAAAGCCCCACAACTTTTGTTATATAGACAATTGAGTAGCATTCTACACTAATAACATCCTACAAACAGCAATGAGATGAATCATCAGTGAGTCTGGTTTGTTGGATGAGAGTATTGTCAGCTAGGCAACTGAAGGACTCTTTTTTTTCATTTGTTTGATTTTATTTATAGACATGGTTTATTAACTAAAGAGTCTGAATTTCTATAGCGCATTTCACAAGTCCTCAACACCCAATGAAGTGTAATTGTTGCTGTATGTAGGGAAAAGGGGCAGCCAATTAGTGTAAAGCAAGATCTCACAAACTCAACATAAATGACCAGGTAATCTGTTTTAGTGGTGTTGGGTGAGAAATAACATTTGGCCAGGATAACCCACTGTTTTTCCTTGAATAGTGCCAGGAAGGTAGAAAGAGCCATTGTTTAACAACTTACCTGAAAGAACACCTCCAACATTGAAGCACTCCCTTAGCCTAAGCTATTAACCCCTAGACTCAGGAGTAGGACCTGAACCCAAGGCTAACTCAGAGGCATGAGTGCTACCACTGAGCCAAAGCTGGCACCCAACAATTATTGTAGTTTAAAAAAAAAATAGTTGTTGAGAAATTAAGGTTGATTTATTTTAAAAACGAATTTACAAATATGACAACTTTTGATCTGGAAGCAGTACAGTAAGGAAAATTTGTAATTTCTTTAAAATATTTGTGGAATCTCTAATTGTTTTTAAGAATGTTTGAGAAGGACTTTTAAGAGCTGCATCAATTGTAAAGGAATCAATTGTAATTGTTTGGGAGAATAAGAGATACTGGGTCTATGTGACCTGACCCATGACCTAGAAGCAGGACAAACAGGAAGAAAGTTAAGAGAGAAACCATGTGGCCAGCCACAAAGGAAAGCTACAAATGGGAGAGCTGGAAGCAGGAGACAATGAGCGCACAGATGCAGGAGCTCTTGGAGGCACTTTGTGAGTGGCCTATAAAGGTCTAAAACTTAGAAAGTTGTGTGAATTGCTCAGAGATGCAAAAGAGCTGGATTTTTTACCAGAGAGAACAAACTGTGAACAGAGGTGTTATTGGTTGTTTGGTTTTAGGGATTCTGGACAGCTACACCATCAGGACTGTCATGACCCAAGGGAGAAAAGGTTTATAGAAGTGTGCCCTGTTGGTGATAGTCATACCCTTGATACTCAGAGGTAAAAGCTGTTGTCAGGTAGGGTTCGTGACCCACCCTGCGTGAATATTGTGGAGTTGTGTAGCTGTGTAACGCTATATGTGCTGAAGAGAAATACTTGCGGTTATGTAAGATGTATCTTTGTTTCGTTGACTACTTAAAATGAGATTTCTCTTTTTATTTGAAATATCATTTGTCTGTTGATTCATATGTAATTTGCATTGGTTCTGATTCATGACAAAGTAAAAGTTACAAAAAGCAAAATCATGTTGGTAATTCCTCTGTCAGCTGTGGCTCAGTTGGTAGCACTCTTATCTCACAATCAGAAGGTTGTGAGCTCAACTCACATTCTAGGACTTAAACATACACATTACAACTAGCATTCCAGTACTGAGGGAATGCTGTGTTGTTGGAGGTGCTGTCTTTTGGATGAAATCTTGAACTGAAGCCCTGTCTGCCCTCTCAGATGGATGCGAAAGATCCCACGGTATTATTTTACGTAAGAGCAGGGGAGTTATTCACAGTGTTCTGACCAGTGCTTATCACTTAAACAACATTGCAAAAACAGATTATTGGGCCAATGTCACATTCCTGCTTGTGGGAGCTTGCTGTGCACAAATTGGCTGCTGTGTTTTCTACATTACCACGGTGACTACACTTCTAAAATACTTCATTGGCTGTAAACCTCTTTGAGATGGCCAGTAGTCATGAAAGGCACCAGATAAGTGCAAGCCTTTCTTTCACAGCGGAGTCTCCAGAGGTCAAATAGCCTGCTGAGACTCAATATCTTGTCCCAAAGATAAAGACTGGCTACTTCATAATATTACCCGCCTCCATCCCTGCCACAGCCTATTTGCTGCTGAAACATTCATCGATGCTTTTGTTACCTTTAAACTCGACTATTCCAAGCCCTCATGGCTGGTATTCCATCATCTATCCTCCAAAAACTTAAATCATCCAAAATCCTTCTGCAAGTCCGCGTCCAGTTCACCCATCAGCCCTATGCTTTTGGTCCATCAAGGCCTCTAATTTAATATTCTTATCCTTATGCTCAATACCACCATGCTGTCAGCCTTCCCTATATCTCTTCCAGCCCTTCAACTCTCAGCAATCTGCACTCCCCTACTCTGGCCTCTTATGCATCCCCAGTATCCTTTACCTCTGCTATCTAAGCCTGAAGCTCTGCAATTCTCCTCCCAACTCTATAACTTTCTCCACCTTTATATTTGTCCTGAACATCTACATTTTTGACCTAGTGTTTGGTCACTGGTCCTAATGCCTCTTTCCTTGGCTCAGTGTCAGTTGTTTTGTCGGATTATGTTTCTGTGAAATGCAAGTTGTAATTGTAAGGCAGCTACAACAATCTGTGTAACTATACCTCTGTAATACACTGTGCCTTCAGGAAAAAGGGGAAATAGAGAATTTACAACACAGAAACAGATAATTCTGCCCAACTGGCCTATGCTGGTATTTGTGCTCCACATGAGCCTCATCCAACTCTATTTCAACTAAACTGATCAGCATAGCCTTCTATTTCTTTCTCACTCATGTAATTAGCTAGCTTCCCCTGAAATATTATTTGCCTCAACTAATCTCTGGGTAAATAAGCTTCTCTTGAATTCCCTTACTGGATTTATTTGTGGCTATCTTGCACTTATGACAAATTAGTGGCAAAATTTATTTTCTTGCCACTTAGGTGAAAAACTGGAATAGTTGATAACAGCTGACACACGGGGGAAAAAAACTGGACTACCGCAAAGAGAAATACTATCTGGGCATGCAGAGTTGTTAGCCCCTGATTTGATTGCAAGACTGGGCACAAGTTCCATTTCTGCAGTTCTTGGCACCTGCATTGCTCTGTGTCTGTTAGCTGTGAGTTCAGCTCTCCAGTGTAACACATGGGGTGGAAAAGTGTCCAGTATCTGCAAATTGATCATTTAAGTTGAGGAGGCCCTAAGTAAGTGCACACCTGTTCATTTATATTATTTTCTTAACTCCTGCCCACTTGGCAACAACTTTGCCACTTGGTCTGTTTTACTGTAATCTTTCCTGAATCCTATTTTTCTCCTTCATCAATCTCAGGAATTTTAATTATTTGTTGCTTCTTTTAGCAATCGTTTCATGAATTTTCCTATGTCGCTGCAGCTTTTTTCTGTTCTTAATAGATCTGCATCCACCTCTAGAAATGGGAATAGCTCAATCTAATTTGAAACAGTTCATTGGAGACACATCTGGATTTATTTCCCTATCTTTTTTTAAATCATTCATGGGACGTGGGCTTCGTTGGCTGGCCCAGCATTTATTGCCCATCCCTAGTTGCCCTTGAGAAGATGGTGGTGAGCTGCCTTCTTGAACCACGTGAATGTTACTTGCCACTTGTCAGCCCAAGCCTGGATATTGTCCAGGTCTTGCTGCATTAGGATATGGACTGCTTCAGTATCTGAGGAGTCATGAATGGTGCTGAACATTGTACAATCATCAGCGAACATCCCCACTTCTGACATAATGATGGTAGTAAGGTCATTGATGAGGTAGCTGAACATACCAGTAAAGGATTTGCTTTTAGTTTTTTTCTTTCATAATTACATTGAGTATTTAAAAATAAAGAATTTAGTTTACGTAGATGTATTTTTCCAAACAAAACTTCCCAACTCTTCTCCATGTTCCTTCCATAACCAGACTCCTGAATTGGATAGTCAAGGAGAGATAAAGAAGGAATAAATGGAAAAGAGGAAAGCTAATAACATTTACATAATATTAGAAATCATAAAGAAGGTCTAGGTGTCAGTCAACTATTCGGACATCCAGGCTGGGAAACTGTAACATAAGAATACAGTCAACACACTGAATATACACTACAGTCAACACTTGTTTTCTTGCTCTATGGCATGTCTGCAATCTTTCTATTCCTTTCTCAGCCTTTACCTATCTCTTTTCAAATCTCACTCTCCATTTTTTTAGCCCATGTGGTGCTTGGTTGTAAGTTATTGGCGAGGTTAATAAACTGGTGTTACTGCCTGTACAGAAGTTTCATTTCTACAGCATCTCTTGTTCCTTTTATGCTGCTGATGCTTGAAACCTGTGTGGATGCATTAGCATATGGATCAGACCATTGAAGTCTGTAAAACTTTTATTTTTTAATTAACTTTTACTCTTCCTGGAACAATATAGTTCCAAGTCAGGGTGGTGAGTGGCTTGGCGGGGAAGATGAAGATGGTGTTGTTCCCATACATCTGCTGCCCTTGTTCTTCTAGGTGCTTGAAGTCATGGGTTGGACAGTGCTGTCAAAGGAGCCTTAGCAAGTAGCTGCAGTGCATCTTGTACATACTGTACATATCTTGAACATTATTGCTTCCAAAATTATCTTTATTCATTCATTTTTTTACAACTCATGCTGATTAAAACACAATGAGAACAGTGAGACATTATGAGGTGCTGCCCTCCCCAAGTGTTCGCAAATCAGCACAAGAGTTGGAGTTGGGAGAAAATTTAGGATCAATGACCAAAGAGTTAGGTTTTCAGGAGTCTTTAGAAGATGGGAAAAAATAAATGAAACTGCTCATTGGGGCTTAGCAGATGGGAATGGGATATGTTGCGTTCAGACACAGAAGAGGTGGGCAATGAGGAGTGGCTGGACGAGGTTTCAGAGATAGGGTAGAAAGACGTCATAGAGGGAAATGTAGAAAATGTGGAAAATAGAATGGAAAATAAATAAAATTAAATTTAAAAAAATGGAAAATATGCAGAGAAGTGGAGTTGAACCCAAGATCAGCCAGGGTGGTATTGAAGAATGAAACAGGCTGGACAAGTTGTATGGTCTACTCCTGCTCCTTCTTGGAGAAGAAAGCAAAAATTTTGAAACCTACAGTTTAGAGAATAGAAAGACAATGAGGACAGGGCTAAGGAGTCAGCAGAACTTTGATTATGAAGGGATGCAGGTGGTGAAATAATGGATGAATTGGGAGTTTTTTTATCCTTTCATAGGAATTGAAAAGTGGCTGGCTAGGCCAGCATTTGTTGCTCATCCCTAATTGCCCTTGAGAAAGTGCTGGTGAGCCACCTTCTTGAACTGCTGCAGTCCATCTGGTGACACTACTCCCATTGTTTTGTTAGGAAAGGAGGTCCAGGATTTTAGCCTGAAGACTGAAGAAGAAACAACAATATAGTTCCAAGTCAGGGTGGTGAGTGGCTTGGAGGGGAATATGAAGATGGGCGTTGTTCCCATACATCTGCTGCCCTTGTCCTTCTAGGTAGTAGAAGTAATGGGTTTGGACGGTGCTGTCGAAGGAGCCTTGGCAAGTTGCTGCAGTGCATCTTGTACATACTGCCGCCATTGTGCATCAGTGGTGGAGGGAATAAATTCTTATGTGAATGTGAATAGATAACGTGCTGATCAAGTGGGCTGCTTTGTCCTGGATACTGTCAAGCTTCTTGAGTGTCTTGAGTGTTGTTAGAGCTGTACTCACCCAAGCAAGTGGGGAGCATTCCATCACACTCCTGACTTGTGCCTTGTAGATGATGGGCAGACTTTGGGCAGTCTGGAGGTGAATTACTTACCGCAGGATTCCCAGCCTCTGACCTGCCCCTGTAGCCACAGAATTTATATGGCTAGTCCAGTCAGAGCCAAAGAGAGAGTAATCAGGGGCCCTGGTGCTTCTCCTCTTTCTGCACCCCCTATCCATTCTACCCCCCTTTACCCCAAACCCACCCCCCCCCCCCCCCCCCCCCCCCCCCACTCACCCCACATCCTTCAGGTGCCCAAAATTGGGAAACACAGTCACAGTGGGGTCAAACTGTTTTATATAGGTTTAGTAAAACATCTTGGATTTTGTAATCTATGCTTCTATATATGAAGCCCATTGAAAGCTCAGGGTCCAGTATGATATACTTTACAACCATGGCTTTATCAAACAATTGCATACAACTTGGTCATTCATCTTGTGCAACCAGCTCCGCTTCTTTAAACCTGACATTATGCAATATCGAGCAGCAACATCTAAATGATTTAGACCTCACAAGTTCTGCAAACAACTATCCTAATACAAATGAGAGAATCTTAAACTAACAGTGACATTGGGCTGAGTTTTCCGAGGAGTGGAAATCACCATCAGATTGCCACTCCAGTCCTACTTATTTACCTTGCACTGGAGCTTCGCAATACTCGCCTAGACATAAAAACCAGGCCTCCTCAGAAATGTGGAATGTAATTGTTCTGGAAGTCCTTCCTCATAGTGCAGGATTGTTAGGGGAAGCCAATCCACACCCTCATTTCATGGCACTAGATATCATATTTCCAATAGATTTAAATGTCCCAAAGACATTTTGAAGAGCTATGGAGAGAAAGAGAGTGCGTAAGGTAGGTAAGGGGGTAGGATGGCAGGTGGGTGGGTGAGGAGGTGGGGTAGCAGGTGGGTGGGTGAGGGGTAAGGTTGCAGGTAAATGGGTGAGGGGGTAGGGTGGCAAGTGGATGAGGGGTTAGAGGTCGGGTGGGCAGGTGAGGAGGTAGGCAGCAGCTGGGTGGGTGAGGAGATAGGTAACAGCTGGGTGGGTGAGGAGATAGGTAGCAGCTGGATGGATGAGGAGGTAAGGTTGGTGTGTGGATGAGGAGGTAAGGTTGTAGTTGGGGGGGTGAGGAGGTAGGGTGGTGGATAAAAGAATGTGAGGGGGTAGAGTGAGTTAGGGATGGACGGGTGGTCAGGGTTATGGTCAGGGCATTAGTCAAGGGGTAGTTGGGCTGGAGGGGTAGTCAGGGATCGGGGGTAGCCGGGTCAGAAAGGCACTCGGAGTTGGGGTGTAATTGGAGAGGTCATGGGTAGTCCGGTGGTCAGAGAGTAGTCAGGGGATTGAGGGGTAGTCGGGTCAGGGAAGTAGTTGGGTGGTGAGGGGGTGGGCATGGGTGCAGTCGGGGTTTCCAGTGAGGAATCGGCTGTCAGAAGTATGGTTACCCAGGAGTTAGAACTGGTTCTAATCCTTCTAACTTTTTCTGGGTAACTATGATAAGGGAGTCAGAACCAACTGAAGCCTCCAACTTTAATTCAGAGTTTCGGCAGGTTCCAGACACAGGGGTAGCCAGCGCATCATCCAGAGTACCTCCGGGGTACAAGCATCTGGAGATTGGAAGTCTGGGCCATTCGATTGGCATGTGACTCCTGGTTTAATTAAAAATGGCAGAACCTACCAGTAAAGTAGCAGTAATCAATTCACCTGCAATAATGTTCTATTTCTATCCACACAAGTGGACTTTGAAAACATAAAAATTACACTTGGCATTGAGTGATAAATGTATTCTATTTTTATATTAACCACACTTACAAATGCCCAGCATGGAGCATATAATAGGAGAGCAAAGAACTGCAGATGCTGGAAATTTGAAATATAAACAGAAGATTCTGGAAATACTCAGCAGTTCAGGCAGCATCTGTGGAGGGGTGAAAACAGAGTCAACGCTTCACTAGTTCTGACAAAGCGTCTCTGATGTCTGTTTCTCTCTACACAGCTGCCACCAAACGTGCTAAGCATTTCCAACACTCCCCCTTTCTATTGGTGCAAAAATAAACCCTTTTCGCCAGCCCTCCTGTGAGCCTCTCATCCCCGTTCAGCAAGAAACCCAGCAGCAGCTGAGATCTGATTTAAAACATTAAACATGGATTTAAAAAAATATATAAATTAGAGTGTGAAGAAAATGTAAAATAAAGCAATGTCAAAACAACAAACTGATCATTTTTAAAAATGTGTAATTAATAAAAATGACAAGCAGCAGAGTTAACTAATAATGCCTGTTTTGCTTTCTTGCTTAAGAAGCAGAGCTAGGAAGAGAGGGGGACAGACTAGGCCCCAAGTCATGGTCACCAGGAAAGGGGGAGGGGACAAGGGCCGAGCTAAGGGGTTGGGTTTAACTAACATCAGTGTTGCGTTCACCTCTCCAAGCTGGCCTCAATGAAATTCATATGAAAATTAGGGTCGAAAGTGGGTTACATTTCGGCCTGGGTTTCCCTCCTCACCCGGCCTGGTGTGTGGATACGTTTTTGGGGAGTGAGAAGGAGGAGTGGGAGGGCATGTGTCCCCGTACCGAGCAGCCTCTGTCTGTGTTTGCATGTGTGTGTATGTGTTTGCGTGTCTCTGTCTCACGGTTCTCTCTCTCTCTCTTAAACACACACATTCATTTACACTCTCACACTCACACACACACACACACACACACACACATGCTCACATAAGGGCACACTCTCAGACACACACACTCTCACATGCACATTCACTCACACGGGCACTAACTCTCACATGGGCATTCACTGTCACACACGCACTCACTCAATCAGTCACACGTAGGGGATGCCAGGCACAGGGCCACACCATTGTCAAAAGACTTTGGAGAGGTCAGGTAGGCCAGGGACCACAGACACCATTGATGGAGGGAGGGAGGAGAAGTCGAGAGAGAGAAGACCCAGGGCCACACCAGGGATGGGGGTGCCAAGGGCCTTAAGGAGATGAGCTAAACATAGAGGCATTAGGCACTTTGTGCTCCAACAGCTTCCAGCCACATCTGAAGAAGAGTGAAGAAAGCAGCACCCAACATCACTCAAACAGAACAGAGCATGAGCTAAGAGAAAAAGGAGGGACTGGGGCATCCAGTGTATTCTACTCAGAACAAGAGAAATCTATGGCCAAGTAGCCTGTCAATTAGGATGGCCTGCAAGTCCGATTGGCTGCTTTGGACATTGACCAGTCTGATAGTGCCCAAAGCAACCAATCCAGCATGGAGATCCCCCCGTATTGACAGGATACTTGGCCTAGAGCATGGGGCCCAGTGTTATGCACCTTGGGCACCCCCCTCTCCTGGGCCCTGGGTCTAATTCAGATTTTGGTCTATGGTGACACCCAGGATGTTGATGGTGGGGGATTCAGTGATGTGAAGGGGAAATGGTTGGGTTCCGTCTTGTTGAAGATGGTTATTGCCTGACAGTTATGTGGTGTGAATGTTACTTGCCATTTTTTCAGCCCAGGCCTTGCTGCATGCAGGCTCAGGCTACTTCAGAATCTGAGGACTTGTGAATGGAACTGGTGATATCATCAGCAAACATCCCCACTTCTGACCTTATGATGGAAGGTCATTGATGAAGCAGCTGAAGATGGGTGGACCTAAGACACTACCCTGAGGAACTCCTGCAGTGATGTCCTGGAGCTGAGATGACTGACCATCAACAACTGCAACCATCTTCCTTTGTGCTGAAAATGATTCCACCAATGATGGGGTTTCACCCAGGATTTTTATTGGCTTCAATTTTGCTAGGATTCCTTAATGCCACACCCAGTCAAATGCTACCTTCATGTAAAGAGCAGACACTCTCACCTCACTTCTGGAATTCAGGTCTTTTGTCCAGTTTTGGTCCAACACTGTGATAAAGTCTGGAGCCAAGTGACCCTGATGGAACTGAGCATCGCTGAGCAGATTATGGCAATGTAACTGTACAACACCTTCCATCACTTTGCCAATGATCGAGAGTAGACTGATGGGGCGGTAATTGGCCAGATTGGATTTGTCTTGACAGGACATACTTGGACAATTTCTACACCGTCAGGTTGATGCCAGTGTTGTAGCTGTACTGGAACAGCTTGGCTAGGGGCCCGGCAAGTTCTGGAGTGCAAGTCTTCTGTACTGCTGGAACGTTGATGGGGCTCATAGCCTTTGCCGTATCCAGTACCTTCAGCCGTTTCTTGTGAAGATGTGCAGTGATTCGAATTATCTTAAGACTAGCATCTGATATGCTGGGGACCTCCAGGGGAGACCGATCATCTACTCGGCGCTTCTGGCTGAAGTTGGTTCCAAGTGCTTCAGAATTGTCTTTTGTACTGACGTGCTGGTTTTGTGGAGCTTCTTCTTCCGGCAAGTTAGTTAACTGTTCACCACTATTCATGACTGGATGTGGCAGGACTGCAGTGCTTAGATCTGATCCGTTAGTTGTGGGATCGCTTAGCTCTGTCTATCACGTGCTGCCTCCACTGTTTAGCATGTTTGTAGTCATGTGTTGTAGTGTCACCAATTATTCACCTCATTTTTAGGTATGCCTGCTGCTACTTCTGACATGCCCTCCTGCCCTCCCCATTGAACCAGGTTTGAACCTCTGGCTTGATAGTAATGGTAGAGTGGGGGAATGCCAGGCCATGAGGTTAGATTGAGGTTAAATACAATTCTGCTGCTGCTGATGGTCCACAGTGCCTCATGGATGCCCAGTTTTGAGCTGCTGGATCTGCTCTGAATCTATCCCATTTAGCACGGTGGTAGTGACACACAACACAATGGAGGATATCCTCAAGGTGAAGACAGGACTTTGTCTCCCCAAGAACTGTGTGGTGGTCACTCCAACCAATACTGCCATAGACAGATGCATCCGCGATAGGTAAATTGGTGAGGGTGAGATTAAATAGGTTTTTCTCTCTTGTTGGTTCCCTCACCACCTGCTGCAGACCCAGCCTTGCAGTTATATTGTTTAGCACTTGACTGATAGTGTTGCTACCAAGCCATTATGGTGGTGGGCATTGAAGCTGTACATTCTGTGCCCTTTCTACCTCTTCCCATTGGTGTTAAACATGGACGAGTACTGATAACACTTCCTTTGGATCTATCTTTTGTTTCTGCGCTTGGTTCATTATCAGCTCCTCTGGTTGCACCACCACTTTTGGCATTTAGCGGCTCCTGCTCTGCCCCCGCTCAGGCCTATACCTGTAACTCTAGCTCTGCACTGGTTTAAAAGCAGTTCACCTTCAGCCTGATTTAGTCCTAATGAAGAGATTATTGGCCTAAACGGTTCACTGTTTTTCTCCTCACAGATGGTGCCTGACCAGCTTGAGTGTTTTCCAGCATTTTCTGCTTTTATTTCTTAACAAAATTCATTTCCACATTTACAAAACATCCCCATTCCAAGCTCAGCCTCCTATCGAACAAAACAGCGACATTCCTCATTCAACCAGTGTCACTTTGAAATACAAAATGCACCAAAAAAGACACCTTCTCTATTCTTAAGAGACCTTGTTCCCTTTCCGGATTTCCAATGCTTGCCCGTAATCAAAAGCTCACACCCCGAGTCTCTCTCAGCGCTCGATCTGTTGCTGTCGATTCAGAGGGCGTTGCTTTCAACCTGTGTTGGAGGCGAGATCAGCTCTCGGGACGGGGACAGGCAAGCAGCGAGGGAGCATCTGATGTCAGCTCAGTTCTTTCACGGGCTGCCAGGCAAGCTCCTTACGGGCGACCGCTTTGCAGAACACCTGCGGTCTGTCCGCAAGAATGACCCAAACCTCCCTGTCGCTTGCCATTTTAACACTCCACCCTGCTCTCTTGCCCACATGTCTGTCCTTGGCTTGCTGCATTGTTCCAGTGAAGCCCAACGCAAACTGGAGGAACAACACCTCATCTTCCGACTAGGGACTTTACAGCCTTCCGGACTGAATATTGAATTCAACAACTTTAGGTCGTGAGTCCCCTCCCCCATCCCCACCCCCTTTCTGTTTCCCCCTTCTCTTTTTTTTTTCCCAATAAATTATAAAGATTTTCCTTTTCCCACCTATTTCCATTATATAAAATAAAAAAAAACCCACTAGAGCTATACCTTGAGTGCCCTACCATCCATTCTTAATTAGCACATTCGTTTAGATAATATCACCAACTTTATCTTTAACACCTATGTGTTCTATTGTACTATTGTTGTTGACATCTTTTGATATTCTGCTTCTATCACTGCTTGTTTGTCGCTACAACCACACCAACCCCCTCCACCTCTCTGTCTCTCTATCTCTCCGCCCCCCACACACACACCTTAAACCAGCTTATATTTCAGCTCTTTCCTGGACTCGAACTCAAGTTCTGTCGAAGGGTCATGAGGACTCGAAACGTCAACTCTTTTCTTCTCCGCCGATGCTGCCAGACCTGCTGAGTTTTTCCAGGTAATTCTGTTTTTGTTTTGGATTTCCAGCATCCGCAGTTTTTTTGTTTTTATCTCCTTACTTTCTGTTGTTTCAAATTTCCAGCTGCTTCAGTTGCAGTCATTTTTAAAAATGAACGCAGTTTGCTTTGGGTGCATGGCTGCTCGTCTCAGTAATGCTCTTGAACGCTGAGGTGTCAAATTCAAACGGCTCCGTCGACAGTAGTGTAAGATTAAGTTTGGATCAATCCTCTCGCTGATTTTGTTTTGCTCCCCAGGGTAGAAAGCTCATTGCCATTACTTGCCACAGGCTCTGTGGCTGAAATCAGTAACTCGGTTTCTGGGGATAGCAGGAGAGTAGAAGGGTTCTTGTTCTCGAGGGGGAGGTAGTGTATTGTCACTGGACTAGTATTCCCTGGGGACCTGGGTTTGAAATTTGAATTCAGTAAAAACCTGGAATCAAAGTCTGATGATGACCATGAAATTGTTGTCATAAAAACCCATCTGGTTCACAAACGTCCTTTAGTGAAGGGAATCTGCTGTCCTTACCTGGTTGACTCTTAAACACCCTCTTAATTAGGGCAATTAAGGATTGGCAATAAATGTTGGGCTGGCCTAGCTAGTGATACCCACATCCCATGAAAAAAATCAATAAAAAAAGTAAAGGTTGTGTGGAGCATTTGACTGCTGCTTTTGTATTCTAAACATTTGTGTAGTGCGGCTAACGACTCAAAGCACTTTACATACAATGGAGTACATCTTTCAAATCTAACTGTTATAATATGAGAAACAGAGAACAGGGAGCCCTCGTATACAGCAATGTGATAACTGTCAAATAACCTGTTTTAATAAAAGCAAAAAATTGTGGATGCTGGAAATCCAAAACAAAAATACCTGGAAAAACTCAGCCGGTCTGGCAGCATCTGCGGAGAGGAATACAGTTAATGTTTCGAGTCCGTATGACTCTTCAACAGAACTAAGTAAAAATAGAAAAGAAGTGAAATATAAGCCGTTTTAAGGAGGGGTAGAGCTGGATTGAGGGCCAGTGATAGGTGGAGATAGCCAAAAGATGTCATAGACAAAAGGACAAAGAGGTGTTGAAGGTGGTGATATTATCTAAGGAATGTGTTAATTAAGGGTAGAAAGCAGGACAAGCAAGATACAGATAGCCCTAGTGGGGGTGGGGTGAGCTGAAGGGAAGGGATCAAAATAGGCTAAAAGGTAGAGATAAAACAATGGATGGAAATACATTTAAAAATAATGGAAATAGGTGGGAAAAGAAAAATCTATATAAATTATTGGGAAAAAATGGGGGGATCGGAAAGGGGGTGGGGATGGAGGAGAGAGTTCATGATCTAAAATTGTTAAACTCAATATTCAGTCTGGAAGGTGGTAAAGTGCCTAGTCAGAAGATGAGGTGCTGCTCCTCCGGTTTGCGTTGAGCTTTACTGGAACAATGCAGCAGGCCAAGGACGGACATGTGGGCATGAGAGCAGGGTGGAGTGTTGAAATGGCAAGTGACAGGGAGGTCTGGGTCATGCTTGCAGACAGACTGATGGTGTTCTGCAAAGTGGTCACCCAGTCTGCGTTTGGTATCTCCAACGTAGAGGAAACGGCATTGGGAGCAGCAAATGCAGTAGACTAAATTGAGGGAAGTGCAAGTGAAATGTTGCTTCCTTTGAAAGGAGTGCTTGGGCCCTTGGACGGTGAGGATAGGGGAAATAAAGGGGCAGGTGTTGCATCTTCTGCGGTTGCATGGGAAGGTGCTATAGGAGGGTGTTGAGGTGTAGGGGGTGATGGAGGAATGGACCAGGGGGTCCCAGAGGGAATGATCCCTGCAGAATGCCACTGGGTGGGTGAAGGGAAGATGTGTTTGGTGGTGGCATCATGCTGGAGTTGGTGGAAATGGTGGAGGATAATCCTTTGAATGCGGAGGCTGGTGGGGTGATAAGTGAGGACAAGGGGGACCCTCTCATGGCTCTGGGAAGGAGAGGAAGGTGTGAGGGCAGATGCGTGGGAGATGGGCTGGATACGGTTGAGGGCCCTGTCAACCACTGTCGGTGGAAAACCTCGATTAAGGAAGAAGGAAGACATGTCAGAGGAACTGTTTTTGAAAATGGCATCATCAGAACAGATGCAACGGAGGCGAAGGAACTGAGAGAATGGGATGGAGTCCTTACATGAAATGTGGTGTGAGGAGCTGTAGTTGAGGTAGCTGTGGGAGTCGGTAGGCTTGAAATGAATATTGGTGGACAGTCTATCACCAGAAATTGAGATAGAGAGGTCAAGGAAGGGAAGGGAAGTGTCAGAGATGGACCATGTGAAAATGATGGAGGGATGGAAATTGGAAGCAAAATTAATAAATTTTTCCAGGTCCAAATGAGAGCATAAAGCAGCACCAAAGCAATCATCGATGTACCAGAGAAAGAATTGTGGGAGGGGGCAGGAGTAGGACTGGAACAAGGAATGTTCCACATACCCCATAAAGAGACAGGCCTAACTGGGGCCCATGCGGGTACCCATAGCCACACCTTTTATTTGGAGGAAGTGAGAGGAATTTAAGGAGTAATTGTTCAGTGTGAGAACAAGTTCAGCCAGACGGAGGAGAGTAGTGGTGGATGGGGATTGTTCAGGCCTCTGTTTGAGGAAGAAGCGGAGAGCCATCAGACCATCCTGGTGGGGGATGGAGGCGTAGAGGGATTGGATGTCCATGGTGAAGAGGAGGCGGTTGGGGCCAGGGAAAACCTGTTTTATTAATATTGATTTATTGATTGAGGGATAAATATTGGTTAGAACACTAGGGATAACTCTTCAAAACCAGTGTCTTAGGACCATTTAGGTCAATCTGAGAGAGCAGACGGAGTCACAGGTTTAACATCCAAAAGGCACTCACTCAGTGTGTACTGTGCTGGAGTGTCTGCCTAGATTTCTGTGCTCAGTTTTTAGAATAGAACTTGAATTCACAACCTTCTGACTCAAGAGGTTTCCTGGCTGAGCTACAGCTGACACGCTGTGCTGCTGCTGAAAGCTACACATGTTGGCTGAGAATCAGACTGTGATAGCTCTCACAGTCAAACAGCAAGTCAAAACCCATTGACGAGTCTCACATCACTTGAGCCAATGACTGTAGGATTGTTGAAAATTTATAAGGGAGCAAGGAGTCAATATAAACAGTCCTCATCAGTGGTAAAGAAATCTTGTGTTTTCCTAGATATCCCTGGCTTGACCTTGAACAAAATGCTTGATCTCAGGCAGCTCCTCAAATATACTTTTCAAATCAAAGTCATAAGATGCCTCAGAAGTATATTTTGGAATACATTCACATTCATATTGGTTATCTTCAGTTGCCCTGTTTAAGAAAAAACTTTTTTTTTAAAAAAAGAGCACCACAAAATTCACCGTTTATGGCAGTGCTGGAACTTGAAAGGCAACAGTTTTCCTTTGCACACTTTGTGTAACAGGATAATAAATCTGTCCATAAGGAACAAAATGTATGGTGTCATGACAGAAAGTGAATGGAAGTGTTACTGTGTGAGGAATAACATGTAATAGGCTAGAGTGTGTTATAAGGCAATAACACATGTCAGGTTTAAGAGCACTCATAGCTTAACCCCACATTCCTTCCAACATTCTACAGGTTATGGGGGGGGGGGGGGGGGGGGGGGGGGGGGTGAGGGGGTGGTGGTGGGAAACCTCTTACATAAGACATCCACACAGTATATCAGAGTCACTCCTGTTTTTGGCAAATTTTCTCTTAGCTAGTGGCAGATATTGAGAAGGACAGGGTTATCTCATAATTTAAACTGAACTAGAGTTGTAGCACTAATATTGGTTTTCAGTTTATCACATGCTATGGGGAATAGCATAGACTCTTATCACATTTCTAAGTTTGTGTGTATTGCATGTTATGCATGCGCGTGCGCACACACACACAAAATATTTCAGCTTTGAAGTTTTAAAAGCTGGGGTTATTATAATGTAGACTGGTTAAAGAGTTACTGAGCAAGTTATGGAGTAGCAGCAAGGGATCAGACTGACTGCACTGTCCAGCAGCATTACAATATTTACAGCAAAGAAACAGCCCATTCAACCTAACAGTTCAATGCTAGTGTTTACACTTCATAGGAACCTCCAGCCATCTTACTTGCTCTAACCCAGTTAGAATGGCCTCCCATTCCTTTCCCCCTCAGGTCTTTATCTAACTTCCCCTTAAATGTTATTCACATCAGCTACTCCATGTGACAACAAGTTCCACACTCTTCTGGGTAAAAGAAGTGGTCCTGTGGAAAAAGGAGATGGTGGATCCTGTCAGATGATTCACTGAGCAGACTGTCAAAATCATTTAGCAGAATGTCTCATTACCAGAACTTTCAGACAAGTGCCAAGATGTAGTTTGACTGATGGTGAGAAGGGCCCTGCATACCAAATCCCTTCTGAGCACTCAGAATCTCAGTGCCACTTCAAACTGTCCTTAAGGCAGCTGTGATGGGGAAAAGATTGTCATTCACTTCCTTCTGGAATGTGCTGGAGTTCATCCCAAGCAGATCTGCAACACAGGATTCTGTGCCCTACACACAGTTCCCAGGGACACATACTGAGACAAGCATCAGCACTCTTTGGTATGTATGAAACTTCTTGGTTTTCAAGGGCAAGGGGCTGTCCACAACCAAGTCTTGTAGACTGACACATTCCAAAGAGCAGCATGTAACTGAGGGATACAGCTTCCACAAAGCCTCAATAGGGAAAAGGCCATAATTTAAGACTTTCCTGCCATATTACACTGAGTAACTGGAGCCAATGCAAAACCCCTTGGATTGTATATGTTATAAAATGTTTAAATACAATGTAAATGCAGATGCCATGTAGCTCTGAAGAAGAACCATATTGGACTTGAAACGTTAACTGTTAACTGATGCTGCCAGACCTGCTGAGTTTTTCCAGCATTTTCTGTTTTTATGCTGTGTACTTGATTTGTAACATACCGTCACAATTTTTATGAATAAAGTATATTTTGGGAAAAGAGAAGTTTCCCTGGAATTCTTTACCGGAATTATTGATGACTATCTTATATTTATGACCCCTGCTTTTAAATTCCCACTACCCACTATTAGAAAAAAAAACATCTCCAAGTCTATTCCTCATAATTTACTAGACCTTTATTAGGTCACCCTCCAGCCTTCTCTTTCCTTGAGAAAAGATCCCAGCCCGTTCAGCCTTTCTTGATAGTAACTTTCTATAAAGACAAGGGACTCACCCCAGGCTGCCACAGACATCTTTAACATACAACACAAGAAATAAACCTTCCATCATGTTTTAAATATCTCAATAATCAATTTGCTTTGATAACGACTTGCATACAGAATGGCAACTGTTGCTTTTGTATAGACAAGAAGCGATGCTACAGGACTGATGATGTGCAGCGTGTTACTGAATGCCCCAGTACATCCTTTGCTGTATGTACACACACAACCTCGGGACGACATTAGCTGGCACGGTCGGCACTTTGTGCGCTGTTTTCAGCGTTATTAACGTCAGTGCCCACGTATACTCCTGCAATCTGATCAAACTTTTTATTTAAGGTTTCCATTTCCCCATCGAACCGATTCCCCGCCCACCCCACCACCAGCGCCACTCTCCGCCCTGCACGTAAAGGTGAAACCGTCCAGAAAACAGCAAAATAAGCAAGATTAAAATGAATCTGGTACAGAAATGGGGAGAATGGATTTCTCACTATAACAACCTCCCAACGAATTGTTACGACCTGCAATGCCCGAAAGCAGATTCAATATTAATTTTCAAAAGGGATTTGGATTTATACTAGGAAGAAAAACAATTAGACAGTTATGGTGGGGAAAGCGGAACGGTGGGACTCTTTTAGAGAGCCATCACCAGTATGATCAGCCGAATGGCCGAATGTAAGGTTCTAGGGTTAGGAATGAGGTTAAATTCAATAACCATTCCTTCTGAAATCGCTTCCCCCTCCTTCAGTACAAAAGTTCGAAGTAAAGCATTTTTTTAAAAAAAGATGTTACTAATCTTAGATATAATTTCTCGAAAGGCAATCTTTAAGAACACAAATGCATCCACAAATGGATTCACGTTGTCTCCCCCCTGCAGAACTTAATCGCGCTGTTCGGTCGAATCATTTCTAAAGCCTGTTTCATGGTGCTGGCTGCATCATCCCCAGAGCAAACAAATAAAACAGACCCCTATATAACCCAGCTAAGCTCAGCTGACCACACCACCTTTTGCCTGAAAGCACAAGTCGATGTGTCACATCACCGAGTGCATTTACAGAACAAGTTCGACTCGGGTTCCTGCCGAATCTCTCATCTTCCCCGAATGGGACCAGCATTAACCCCGGGTACAATGAATGTTTGAAAAGTTCCCACAGGGCGATAGCATATTTTAAGAGTGCATTTAAACAACACAGCACAACAGAGGTCACCTGCCTCACAACAGGTCGGACATACATGTTCCGGTTATCCTGGAATAAGAGATCTTTAGGGAAAGGACCAACTATTCTGGGGAAACACTATACAAGGAGCAGGAACTGTCAAACAGATTTAAACAATTCCCCTCCCCATCAGCTGCCCTTCCCAAGCACACAGTGCAAACCAGATCTCAAAGATTTCATTTGCCACTCAAAACTCAAGGAGGAAAGAGGTTGAACTGGTCGAATACCCCAAAGTCACTTTTAAAACTTTAGGATTAACCCCTGGTACATGGGTTTTCGGAGTATTACAGTGCACTTTTGAAAGAAAACAGTAAATAGTACTCACACTGTGAAGTGGTATATAAAACATTTCCAGCCGGTGGGCCGTTCTAAGAAGTTGTAAGTTCTCCCTTGGATGTTCACCTTGGAAAATAAAGGCTTGCGGCTGTTGTATGGCGACATGTGCGATGGCAGGCTGATAGCTTTAGGAGGGATATCCGGGTTGATGATCACCTCAGCCCGGCTGTCGGCAGCACGGATCTCCGGGTTATTGTCCGTGCTGCTTTCGGGACTTTTGCTCCTCTGTAGAGGCAGCGGGACGGGCTCGTACTGAGCGCTGTTCGCGTTCTCAGACATCTCCAACATTGTTGACCTGCGGACCGAGCCGCTCGCCTGGGAACCGGAGCCACTCCATCGTGACTTGACTTCGGAGGACATCGGAGTACGAGGGAGATGCAAGCAGGCGTGTTGGGGCGCCTGGTCTTCAGACAGGGCACAACTGAGAGAGGGAGAGAGAAGGGGAGAAGGACAGTGAAGAGAGTGGGGACATGGGCCTTAGAGATTCAAGACATGGACATGAATAGTCAGGACTTCGAGAGCCTCAGATCAAGCAGAGAGAGAAGAGGGACGAGCGAGAGTTAGGACATCCGCTTTGAGATATCTGATCGAGGCAGGTGTATGCCTGTGAGGAGCGTGCTGCTTACAACTGAGAGTCAGCCTTGGGGCAGAGTTAGATACGGACATGGCTAGCCAGGACCTTGAGAGACTTCAGGTCAAGTCCAACGAGATCGGGCAAGGACAGTGAGGATAAAAACCCAACACTGGGAATGCTGGAAATCCAAAACAAAAACAGAATTACCTGGAAAAACTCAGCAGGTCTAGCAGCATCGGCGGAGAAGAAAAGAATTGACGTTTCGAGTCCTCATAACCCTTCCACAAAACTGGAAGTTCCCAGCTCTGTGGAAGGGTCATGGGGACTCGAAACGTCAACTCTTTTCTTCTCCTCCGATGCTGCCAGACCTGCTGAGTTTTTCCAGGTGATTCTGTTTTTGTTAAGCACAGTGAGGAGTTAGGACATCAGCAGAGAGATGTCTGGGCGACACAGCTGTGAGTCTCTGTGTGGATACAACGTAAAGTCAGCACTCGGAGAGATTTGGGTTATGGACATTGAGGGCATCTTGGACTATAGACCAAGTGCAACACACAAACAAATAACACATAATCACACACACACAACACATAAACACACACACCATACACACACACATACACAATTACACATACACCATACACACTTACACATACACCATACACACATACACACACAAACACAATTACACGCACACACACATACACTAAACATAAACAAATACATAATTACACATACGCACACTCCATACATACACACACATTCATACACACACGTCATACGAACAGATACAAAAAAAATAAACACAAGCATGCACATTGAGGGGTGGGGAGGGAACGATCACCGGGCAGTCTGCGCTTTCAGATATTTCAAATCTCAATCGCAAACAAATCTCAGCTGAAACGCTCCCTGGTCACCTCAGCTCACAACCGTAACACACACCGGACAATTTATCAGTAATGTTGATTTAAACTGTATTAAAAACGAAAGTTAAAACCAAATGGTTAGACAATTCCTGGTTTTTGGCATGTATAGTCAGGGGATCTAAATGTACTGTTTTTTAATGTTTGAATGAATATACACTAGCTGACGAATTAAGCAACCTGGATACACATAGGACTTCCCTGTCCGAGTTCAGGAGCAGCTGACGATTCGGTGATAGTAAGGGCAGCTTGCCGCTGGCCTCACTGTCTCCCGCAGTCTGACAGTGACAGCTCTGAAATCATGGCCACCTTACCTGTCAACTCAGTGATTTGAGGCTGTGAGCGTGCAAATGGCGGTATTAAGGGTCGAGAGAAGACACTGGCTCTTTTTTTCTGACGGTTGTGGGATTTTTGGAAGAGCTTCAGCGGAGTTTTATCTCTTCTCCCTCTGTCAAACTCCTGTACTGGCGGCTGTACCTGGACGCGTCTCTCAAGGGCATCGCTCGCTCGGCAGCTTCACCTTCCCAACGTGGGGAAGCAGGGAGGGGAAAAGACCAAGAACTTCCAAAGCACAAGTAGCACTCACCAAAGCAGAGCAGCTGGCGGCTGGGTGCTGACGATGGGGCTGGATCACTCCCTCGCCCAACTTCCAAATGAAAAAGCTCCACTTGCCTCAAACCAGCAACATCCACGAACGACCCGGCGGCACTTCGTGGCCTTTCTTCATGTCTCCGATGGGTGAAAAAGTAAATAAAGATACCAGAGAGAGAGGGAGAAGCGGGCACTGGAACTGAACTGAACCAGAGAGCCTAGTTACTGGAAATGAGTGAGTCCAATAGTCAGAGGTTCCGCACTTGTTATGAGCCGCAGTAATCCCGAACGCACCTAGGGCGCCGAGCGTCTCTTTAAATGGGATATGTCAGAGTCTTTAAGGCGTGGTCTTCAAGCTCGAAGTGTGCCTTGCCCCCTTTTGCTCACCTGAAACGAAAACTAAAAGGGGAGGAGACTTGGAAAATTCTTTACAATGTTATCGGAACATCTTAAGCGTGAGGAATTCAAAACATTGTTTCATGGAACAAAAAAGGTCCGTTTGAAAGGGAGATATATAAATGACAGCTCCTCGACAGATGGAGCTCCATTGCTTTGTTGTGCTGCCTTTATTTACACTGATAACGTCTAGAATGCATTTCACCAGTTAACTCACCTCACCCATCACAACTCTGCATTTGTCTCTATCTTAATTGCCTTGACTTTGACCTCCCCCGCCCCCTCCCCCCCTGCTGGTCCTAAACATAGTCTTAAGGTGGCACTTCTAAAGAACAGCAATCCTTTTTCCAGGAATGGCTGAAGAATGTCTGTGTCTCCTCTGTCATTAAGTAACATTAGTGGGATTCCGTGTCCAATTGCTGAGAATCTGGTTTCCTTGGCGGCTCATCAATTACAGAACATAGGAGGAGTCCTGCTGAACCCGCCACTCCGCCCCCCCCCCCCCCCCCCCCCCCCCGCCACCCCCGCACCTTACTTTAAAAGCGGGATCTCAGTCTGGTCCATGTCAAATTCTTAACATCTCCAGGAAGCCAGAAGTCACAGGAAATCAAACAGTATAGCCGCCATTTTAAACTGATCTCATTTAAAGCAGTGCCCTTAAAATTCAAATTAGCTCCTGCAGTTATTTACTTCAATCTTATAATTTTTAAAATCAATTCTACCTGTCCTTGTATGTTTGGTGAGGTGTTCTCAGTGTTGGGGAGTGAAAGATTGCAGTTTGGGCGAGGCACTTCAACCTCAAACTCTCCCAGGTGATGTGTAGGATGGTTCGGTTGCTGATGTCCCATTCATTTTACAAGCTTGTCTCTATTGACACGAAAAGAAAGTAATTTATACAACACCTTTCATAAGGGATTTCCCAAAACGTTTCACATGCAGTCAGCTGCTTTTGAAGTGTAATTACTGTTGTAGAGCAGAAAACACAGCACAAGACAGCAAATGTGCTAATGACCAGATAATATGTTTCAGTCATGTGTTTGAAGCACAAACTAAAGCACCGGGTGGAACCGTTCTGTTCTTTTTTCTCAAAAGAGTGCCATGAGATCCTCTACATCTACCTGAGCAGACAGGTAGGGGTCTTAGTTTAACATCTCATCTGAAAGACGGCACCTCAAACAATGCAGCACTCCCTCAGTGCTGCACTGAAGTGTCAGCACATCTTTCATGGTCAAAAGCACAAGGAATATGAGCAGGAGTAGACCACACAGCCCATCGAGCCTGCTCTGCCATTCAATATGATCATGGCTGATCTTGGGCTTTAACTCCATTCCCACAAGGTCCCTATATCCCTTAATTCATTGAGAGACCAAAAATCTGTCTAAAAGCAAAATACTGCTGATGCTGGAAATCTGAAACAAAAACAGAAAATGCTGGAAAAACTCAGCAGGTGTGACAGCATCTGTGGAGAGAGAAACATAATTAACCCTTGGAGTCCATATAACCCTTCTTCAGAGCTAAAGAGAAGCTTCTTACATCTCTATCCAGGACAAAGTTGAAGCTTTTCTTTAGCTGAGTTTTTTTCAGCATTTTCTATTTTTGTTTCAAAAATCTCTCTCCCAACCTTAAACGTGTTCAACGATGGAGCATCCATAACACTCTGAGGTAGACAATTCCGAAGACTCACAACCCTTTGAGGGAAGAAATTTCTCCTCATATCAGTTCTAAATGATCAGCCCCTTATCCTGAGATGCTGCCCCTGTGTTTTAGATTCCCAAACCAGCAAAAACAATCTCTCAGCATCAAGGCTTTGGAATGGAACTTAAACCCACAACTTCTGTCTCAGAGGTGAGAGAGCCTTCAACTGAGTCATGGCTGACACATATTGACAGTAGTGCTGTTGTAGGTTAAAAAAAATCCCACCAGGGGTAGGAGAGGGGAGAGTATCACCTTTATAAAGTTTGTTCTGAGGATGCAGATGTTGTATCGAGGCTGTATTCATTCTCCATATATGGAAAGTGGTGATGTCCTTTTCTTTGAATCACTGCAGTCATTGCTGTGTTGGTGCTCCCACAGCATAATGGAGCAACACCCTTAAAGTTGAAAACAAAAACAGAAAATGCTGAAAGTACTTGGCAGGTCTGGCAGCATCCGTTGGGAGAAAAATGGTGTTAACATTTCAGATCAATACCCTTTCATCAGAACTGGTTAAAGTTAGAAATCTAACAGGTTAGAAGCAAGTACAGAGGCAGGGAAAGGTGTATGTGGGTGGGTGGGGGAGGTGGGGGTGGTGAACAGAAGGGAAGAAGGTCTGTGATAGTTTGGAAGGCAGGGCTGACTAAATGACAAGGGGAAAGGTGCCAGGTAAATAAAGATGATATTGAAACAAGTAAAGAAACAAAAGTTGGATCTTCACCTCCATCTGCTGAGTATTTCCAGCATTTTCCATTTTGATTTCAGATTTCCAGTATCTGCAGTATTTTGCTGTTGCTTTCCCCTTAAAGTCTAACCTACCTTCGGCAGTTGTTTATTTTAACATTATGTTGTGGAAAGTCCAGGATTGTGACCAAATAACTGTAAAGAAATGGAGATTCATGTCCACATTAGGATGGTGTGTGGTGTAGAGGGGAACATGGGGGTATTTCCGCTGACATTGCTGCCCTTCCCGTTAGTGGGAGAGGTCCCAGGAGAGGGAGATGCTGTCAAACTCACCTTGGTGAATTGCAGCTGCCACTCTAGTGATTGGACAGAATTGTGGCATGGTATGCCAATGATAGAAGGGGAAGATACTGAGACTCATGACAGGACACAGATCAAGCAAATTGCTTTGTCCTTGATGGCATTGATCTTTCTTTAATCTTTTGTGGGTTGTGGGCATTGCTGGCAGGGCTAGCATTTTTCGCCCACCCCTAATTGCCCTTGAACAGAGCAAGCTGCTAGGCCATTTTAAAGCGTACTTAAGAGTCATCCACATTACTGTGGAACTGGAGTCACATGTAGGTCAGACCAGATAAGGATAGCAGATTTCCTTCCCTAAAAGACATTAGTGAACCAGATGGGTTTTTACAACAATCAATGATAGTTTCATGGTCACCATTACTGGGCGCAGCTTTATATTCTAGATTTATTCATTGAATTTAAATTCCACCAGCTGCCATGGAACCTGTATTCCTAGAGCATTAGAGTGGGCTTCTGGATTACTAGTCCAGTGACATTACCACTACACCGTGATCTCATCATCACCCATTTTCAATGTTGTTGCAGCAGTTGTAGTGAGTATTCCATCAAGTTCCTGATTTGTAGATTTGGAGAAGCTTGGAGGACACAGGGAAGAGCCACTTGTCTCAGAGAACCCAGTGCCTGCCTATTCCTATAGGCACTATGTTGAAATGGCTGGCCCAGTTAAGCTGCTGGTCAATGGTACCTAACCACCCCCAGCTCACACGCCCCCCACCCCCCCCCCCCCCCCCACCCCACCCCCCAAAACCCCTGAGCTCAGTGGTGGTGGTACTGCTGAGGCTCAAAGGGACCTGCCTGGGCTTTTTCTTGTACAAAATGGTTATTAGCTAGGACTTCTGTGATATGCATGTTAGCTGCCCCTTGTCAAGTGAAGCCTGGATGTTGTCCAGGTCCTGCCCTAGGCTGGTGTGGGCCTCCTCATTATCAACAGAGTCATGAACAGAGCAAAACACTGAGGAATAATCAGTGAACACGCTCTCTCCTGATGATGCAAAGGTCTTTGATGAAGTGGCTAGAGGTCGTGCTGAGGATGCATTCCTCGGGGACTCCTGCAGTGGCTGGTCGGTGAAAACAACAACTACTTTCTTTTGTGCTAGGCATGACTCGAACTACAGAGTTTCCCCTTTGACTCCCGACAAGGCAAAAGGCTGTCTCAATGAGGCTGGAGCCCAGTGATTCTGGCGGTAAGTATAAACATTGGCTTCCTTGCAACTGTTAAATCCCTTATGCCATTTCTGGTTTGGCCATAGATCCACAACAGGCAGTGTTGTGATTTTGAACCAAGTATTGGAGAAGGCACTTGCTTCCAAACTTGCGTTAGCTCCTTGCTGATTGGCAAAATTGCGAACGTGACTTTTCACTCAGTTCCTTTGAGATCATATTGGGTACAGGGAGAACAGACAATGGGTTGCAGTATTACAGAATGACGAGTGCTGTTCTGTGATAAAAGCAAAACATTGCGGAGGCTGGGAATCTGAAATAAAAACAGATGGTGGAGGAACTCAGCAGGTCGAGCAGCATCTGTGGAGAGAGAAACAGAGTTAACAGTTCGAGTCTGTATGACACTTCTTGTCGGCACCGGGTTTGGGGAAACGGGGATAAAAAGCAAAATAATTTGCTAAGGTGTTGCTTGTCTGCCTTTAATTATCGCAGCGAATTTTTTGAATAGTAAAATACACTGGGGAAAATTTACAGGGAATCGTTGAGTATAATATACCCGTTATATTTCTAAACGCGTGTTATATGCAGACACAAAAATGTAGCTAAAATATTCGATTTTTTCTTAACACGAGAGTGTGAATGGGATGCATTCTAACCATGGGGCGTATAATACTCGCAGAGTTACGGTACTGTGTGTGTGGTGGGTCGCAATATCATGGCATTTATAAAAAGGAAACCTCCAATTTGGGCACACAGTTTATAGAGGGGACCTTCCCACTTTGCTCCTCTAAATATTTTAATCTCAATGCAAAAACATCATTATGCAATCCATGACAGGCGGGCGCTAGATCAGATGTACTAATAATACGAACTTGTCGGAAAATCATGTCCTGGCTCTTTTTTTGGAAGGGGCTCGGGTGGAATGCAATCTTATTTGAAAGACGGACTCTGGGAAGCAGCGATGGTTGAATGTTGTAAGTGGCATCAATTAGGGCTCTGTGAGAACGGTAATAGTGAGGCTAACTGCAGAGCGGGTGACCTGAAATCGTTACAAATTAGCCAGTTCACATGTTATTTCCATCATTTGCATTTTTGTTTTTACAGGAGCGAAGGGCTTTTATCGGGGGACCTTCAATCCTGAGTCGGCAATTGTGAATTTTCTAAGCAACTTATAAGCAATTCAGAGGTTCAGTCTAACTAGATTTCCACTTTATCCCCGTCAGGCAAGTTTTAATAAGCAATAAGATGGCATCACTGAATGGGAGGGCATAAGAGGCGATGGTGGTGGGAAAGGATTCTCCTTTTCCATAGTTCCCCCCCGCCCCCCCCACCCCCCATCTGTCTGAAGATGGTTATTTCAATGAACTTCATGGACATTGGGAAACTACTGACAGAAGCCAGTCTTCATCTATGAGTTTTCAAACGGAGTATCAGCGGATTATTATGCAGGTGGCGTAGTGGTAACTAACATCTGGGGCTTGTGCCAAAATTGGGAGGGCTGTCTCACAGATTAGTCAATCAAAAGCCTGACCTAGTCATACTCACTGAATCATACCTTACAGATAATGTCCCAGACATCACCATCACCATCCATGGATATGGCCTGCCCCACCAGCAGGACAGAACCACCAGAGGGGTGGCAGTGCAGTTGTATATACTCAGGAGGGCAATATTGGCTTCAGAGCCATATGGACTTGAAACATTAACTGTTTCTCTCTCCACATGCTGCCATACCTGCTGAATTTTTCCAGCATTCTCTGTTTTTATTTCAGATTTCCAGCATCCACAGTATTTCACTTATATTCCACTACTCACCAAGCTGGCTGAGTTTTAAAGGACAGAGCTGCTAGGCTGGGTCTGCAGCAGTTGGTGAGGGAGCCAACAAGAAGGAAAAACCTACATGACCTCATCCTCCCCAATCTACCTGTCGCAGATGCATCTGTTCATGAATATATTGATATTAGAGACCACCACACAGTTCTTGTGGGGACGAAAACCCGTCTTCACATTGAGGATACCCTCTATCATGTTGTGTGGCACCACTTGAGGAGGTAACAGTGAAGGTTGATAAAGGAAACACTGTTGATGTGGTGTATATGGATTTTCAAAAGGTATTTGATACAGTGCCACACAATAGACTTGTGAGCAAAATTCTAGGCCATGGAATTAAAAGGGAAAGTAAGCATTTGAATAAGAAATTGGCTGAGTGAAAGGAAACAGAGAGTAATGATAAATGGTTGTTTTTCAGGTTGGAGGAAGGTTTGTAATGGAGTTCCTCATGGGTCAGTTTTGGGACCCTTGATATATATTAATGAACTAGACTGTGGTGTGCAGGGCATGATTTCAAAATTTGCAGATGATACAAAGATTGGAAATGTTGTCAACTGTGATGGGGATAGTCTTGAACTTCAAAAAGGCATAGAGATATTGGTGGATTGGGCAGGCAAGTGGCAGATGATGTTCAATGCAGGGAAGTGTGAGGTGATTCGTTTAGGCAGGAAAGATATGGAAGGAGAGCCTAAAATAAAAGGAGGTGCAGGAACAGGTAGACCTCAGTGTATACCTACATATGTCATTGAAGATGGCAGGGCATGTTGAGAGATCAGTTAATAAAGCATATAGTATCTTAGGCTTTATTAATAGGGATATGAGTACAAGACTAAGGAGGTCATGTTGAACTTGTATAAGACACAAGTTAGGCTTCACCTGGAGTACTACATCCAATTCTGGGTGCCATACTTGAGGAAGGATGTGAAGACATTGGAGAGAGTACAGAGGAGATTCACAAGAATGATTCCAAAAATAAAGAACAGTCGCTATGGGGATAGATTGGAGAGGTTGTGACTGTTTTCCTTTGAGAAAAGAAGGCTGAGAGGAAACTTGATAGAGGTATTCAAGGTCCTGAGGGGTATGTATGGGGTAAATAGTGAGAAGTTGTTCCCACTCAAGAGAACATCAAGAACTAGAGGGCACAGACTCAAAATAATTGTCAAAAGGAGTAAAAGTGATGTGAGGAAAAAACTTTCAGCCAGAGGGTGGTTAGAGTCTGGAATAAACTTCCTGAAAGGGTGGTGGAGGCAGCTTCGATCAAGGTACTCAAAAGGGAATTGGATTGCTACCTGAAAAGAGAGAATGTGCAAGACTACAGGGATAAGGCATGGGAGTGGGACTAGGTGGTATGCCCTTTCAGAGAGCCAGTGGAGACATGATGGGCCAAAAGGCCTTCTCCTGCACTGTAAAGATACTGTGATACCACTGTGCTAGATTTTGATCAGATCTAGCAACTCAAAACTGGGCATCCATGAGGCACAGTGGACCATGAGCAGCAGCAGAATTGTCTTCAACCACAATCTGTAACCTCATGACCCAGCATTGTTAATATTGAAATTGTGCTGCAATAGAATATATGCTTTAAGTTGGTAATTAAGCGTAGCTGTCCCCAATTGGGGAAGGATTTAGGGAAACATTGCAAGATATATAAACCAGTTCACTCTGGGTATCTGGGAGGAACTTGGAGAGTCTGTGCTTTACTTTGCTGACTTGGGAATAAACTTGTTTTAAGGTACAGGCTAGCTTCAGACTCATTCTTCCTCAACATAAAATTACTGGAATTAACATGGTAGCAGAGGATGAGTATTAAGCTTTGCTGATTGGTTGATGAATAAGAAGTTCTTTGTTTCTATCCTCTGAGAGAAAAAGAAGCATGCTGCTGTTGGCAAACTCAGTTACAGAATGGCAAAGGACGATGCAAAATCTCAGGCTTTGACGATCCACCACTGTTTTTGGCGGTGGCACTATATCAGCCATGGAAAAATGAAGTCAAGACGTGGGCATGGGTTACTTTGTTACCCTGAAAGAAGCAAGGTACAGCTTTGGCTTTGTCGTTACTAGTAAAAAGGAAGGTTGGGAGTAAAGTACTTTCAGAATTGGACTTGGATGACTTGGATACTGAAGAGGGGTTGACCCTTCTATTACAATTTTTGGAAATGTTTTACAAAAAGGATCATTTGTTGGACGCATTTGACACCTGGTCAATCTTTGACAGAATTAAGAAAACAGATGATCAGTCCATGGTGGAGTATATTATGGACTTTGATAAGTTGCAGAAAAGACTGAAAAAGTTTAACTTTGAAATCCCAGAGACTGCATTGGCATTTAAGTTACTTGATTGTGCACACATTTATTATGTCAATAGACTTTTGGTATTGACAGGGGTTCAATTCCATGGGAAAGACTCTCTCCTAGATAAGATGGCTACAGACCTAAAAAAATTGGGGAAAGCAGTCATTTCCTGCTACGTTCTATCAAATACAGGCAACTCTGCGGTAAAGCAAAGGATGGAGGATTCCATGGTGACTGAATTTCAAGACCGCCAAAATATTAAACATTGATTCCAGTACAAAGATGGGGTTGGTGATAGGCAGTCTGAAGATGGTCGCACTTTTAGCCAATTTGAGGGTCAAGACAAAAGGTGAGTCTGGGACAGCGCCCGTAGGCACTTGAACCAAAGGGTATGGTTAATCAGTGTTATTGGTGTGATTCTAAGTATCATTACACAATGAATTGCCCACAGCGGAAGAATTGTATTTTTGAAATAACGCTTGGAACAGATAATTCAGATGCTGAGAATGATCAAGGTGGCCACCATGAAGGAATTGCATTGATCGCTGGTGTTTGAATTGAGTGATGAGTATTTTGATGGCTGATTCATTCAACTATGCAGTTTTAGATTACGGTTGCAGTTCCATAATGTGTGGGGTGGATTGGCTTAGCTGCTACCTGGAATCTCTTGATGAGGCAGGTCGGAGGAAGGTTAAGGAATAAGGAAGCTCCACCTGCTTTAGGTTTGGAGATGATAACACACAAATGACTTCCAAAAGAGTAGTGCTTCCATGCAAGATAGTTCTCCATGCAAGATAGTCTCTTCATCTGTACTGATGTGGTCTCTAGTGAGATCCCTCTATTGTTCAGCAGATAGTCAATGAAAAAAGCACAGATGAAGCTGGACACAGAGATTGACAGAGCAATTGTGTTCAGGAAAACTGTGGATCTACATTTTACTCGGTCAGGCCATTACTGCCTGCCATTATGGAAGCCAATTATTTCTCGTCAAAGAGTTCAAGTGGTCTTGTTAACTTCTGTGGATAAGAGTTTGGTGGGCAAGAAAAAGATTATTTGAAAGTTGCATGGACAATTTGCACATCCAATGCCACAAAAACTGAAAGCTCTACTGTGAGATGCTGAAGTGGATGATGAAGAATATGATAACCTTATTGAGCAAGTCACGGCTCAATGTGATATTTGTGTTAAATATTGAAAGACACCGCCATGTCCTGTTGTGAGTTTGCCACTGGCCAGGGAATTTAATGATGTAATGGCAATGGACTTAAAGTTATGGGACATGGATCGGGGTTTTTTTGGCTACACTTCGTAGATATGGCGATTAGATTTAGCATATCTACAGTAATAAGCGGTAAGGACAAACAGACCATTGTTGGTAAGGTTATGGAGAAATGGGTAGGAACACTGAGGGAATTCCTGATGGACAATAGAGGGGAATCTGCAAATGATGAATTTTGGGACGCGTTAAATTTTGAATATCATAGTCATGCATACTGCAGCTGAGATCCCATTCAGCAATGGTTAATGTGAGAGGAATCATGGAATGATAGACAACATGTTGCATAAGATACTCGCCAAACAACAGTATTGCAAGTTTCAAACAGCATTGGCATGGACAGTGCATGCAAAGAATTCTTTACCAACACTTGGGAGGTATAGTCTGTACCAGTTGGTGTACGGAAGAAATCTGAAGTTGCCTTCAGTGCTCTCGGGTTCTCCCCCTGCTCTATAAGGAACTACCATTAGGTCGGTTTTTACTGTCCACTTGAATGAATTACATGCAGGCAGGGAAGCTTTCATTAAGGCAGAGGTTTCAGAAAGAGTTAGGAGAGCAGTGCATCACCACATAAGACCGTCTGTGTTAGAATTTAGTTCAGGTGATCTGGTTTATTATAAGAGGGAGGGACAAAGGGAATGGAAAGGCTCGGGGAAAGTTATGGGATGTGAAGGGAAAACTATGATTCTTCAATATGGGAATCATACAATAAAAGCCCATTCTTCACAGGTCATCAGAAAGAAGCATGAATTTGCAAATACTGACAATGTGATAGAAGCACCATGAGCACCATGTACTCACATATTTTGTGAGGCAGAGCCAGAGGGACAAGATATAATAGATCAGGAGTTAGATATTGGTTGAAAACCTGATAGTGATAAATAGAAAGGGGCTATTTTGTCCAGAGGTCAGCTGCCCGTAGTGGGTTCCCGGGTACCATATTGTCCAGAAGGATCAGGTACCTAGACGGATACAACAGTAGTGGGATAGGCAGGAAAATCTATTTGAAAGTATAAGAATTGGCTGAATGCCCAGATGATGGACAAGCAGTGAAGGCCATGGACTGAGGGAATGGAGTATGAGAATGGAAAATAAGGAAGTGTAGCCCAAGTTGTAGTAATGCGTCATGTGATGAATCCCTGGTGAGGAAAAGTTCACATACAATGGATAGGGCCTCTGCTGGGTTAAGCAGGGGATCTAACAGCAGGAGCCCAGGCAGATTTAAACAGACAAGTAGGGGTCGCAGTCTGACTAGATGACATAGTAGAGTGGAGAATGCTGAACCGTTATGACAAAATAGCAGAAGCAGGAGTCCCCACGACTGAGAGGGTTTTGTAATGGCTGACAAGCTAGGGGATAAAACTATATGGGAGGCGAAACAGAGGGAGTTGGACAGTAGGAGGGTGTGTATTCAGAAGTCCCAAGTGTGGGTGAGCCTGCATTATCACATAGGTGGCTCTGCACAGAAAAGGTCCTACTGGATGGCACTTATAAGGCCAAGGCTAGGTTAGTGGCCCAGGGATTTGAAGAATGCTTAGCAGATAAAGAAATCAGAGTGGACTTGCCCACAGCAGGGAAGGTAATTTTGAACATTTTTTTGGCTCTTTTGGTGATGTTTTAGCAGGAGTGTAAGTTGATAGATATAAAAGCTACACTTCTGCAGGTGATCACCTCGAGAGGGAAGTGTTTCTCAAACCTCCTAAGGAGGAGCTAGAGGTAGAGGGAAAACTTGGGAAGTTGAATAATTGAGTATATAGTTTGAATGATGCTTCTAGAATGTGGTTCTTTTCAGTTCAGTCCACGTCAAAGTTGGGTTGTCTCCAACTGAAGGCAGATCATATCATGGTGGGAAACATGTGGGCATCTCCATGATGCATGTTGACAACTTCCTATGGGGTGGCTCTAGTGAGTTTCAAAACAAAGTTATTGACAGGATTAGAACAGACTTTAAGGTTAGGAGTCAGGCTAATGGGGCCTTTAAATATATTGGATTAGAAATAAAACAGTACAAGTCTGAGGTTACTTTGCACCAGCAATCATATTTAGATAGAGTTAGCCTTTTTGCAGTCAGTTGGGCTAGATCTTCATAAAAGGATGCTGATGCTTCCAGGGATAAGACAGAACAGCTTTGAAGTCTGTTTGGGCAATTAAACTGTCTGGGCACTCAGACGAAGCTGGATACAAGTTTTGATGTGCTTGAACTGAGTATTATAATGAAACAACCATAGGATCGCCCAAAGATGGGGACTGGAGTGCACATTTCTCCATCTTCAGCTCTTTAAATGCTTTGTTTGCTTATACTTGGGAACAAAACATTTAAAAAGTTAAAGATGGAGAAATGTGCACTCAAGTCCCCATCTTTGGACGATCCTAAGGGCAGAATTTTACGCCTTGCAGGAGGGCACCTGCCCGATCGGAATGGACGTGAAATAACACGAGATGATGTCGGTGAGTGTCCTGACATTATCTCGCATGCGAGCAATCTTCAGGGCAGCGGGCACATGCAGGTGTCGGAGCCGCACCCGCCAAGAACTAAAAGGCCACTTAAGGTCATTAAAAGGGCAATTGTTTCTGAATTTATGTTGCCCGTGCGATTTCCCACTTTTAACAAAACCTCATCCAAGGATGGGATAAAAAGGTCAGCAGCATTGCCAGCATGAGTAGTGAAGAGTTTAGGAAATAGTTTGCTGCTGGTTGCTTATTTGAACTTGACAGCTGCACCTCTGTTCTGAGCTTCAGTCTTAGCATTTCTAAGCTTCATTTCAGGACTCATTGGTGTCTCCAAGACCCTCAGAGGATTTTGACCCTGTGGACCCTTCCAGGTATCGGACAACCTTCTTTTACCCTGGTAATGAGGATTGTGGTCTTCGCTAGAGGTACCTCCTCTGAGCAGGAAGAGAGGGGCAGAAGGGAAAGGAGGCCAGGTATCCCAGTGCAGCTTCCAGGGGTGCGACCTGTGGGGGGAGAGAGAAGCAGGCACAAAGGGTGTAGGGCCAGCAGGAAGTCCAAAGTGTAAGAGGCCTCAGAAGACGCCGTTATCCTGCTTTTAGGGTTTACAGGCAGCAATGCAGCTACCTCAATATGTCTGAGGTGCAATGCTGAAGGAGGCTCCGCCGCTCCAGGGAGACTGTGACCTCCATTTGTGAGATGATTGGACCTGAGATCAACTCCAACTTTGCGGATGGACACCCCATGCCAGTGGCTCTGAAGGTCACAGTTGGTCCTCAACTTCTATGCCTCTGGCTTTTTCTAGGGGTCAGTGGGGGATCTGTGTGGATTCTCCCAGTCAGTTGTTCACAGTTGCATCTAACTGGTGGCTGAAGCTCTATTGAAGCGGGTATTGACATTTATTTATCTCCCTACGGACAAGGCCAGCCTGAGTGAGCCAGGGGCTTTGCAGCGATTGCTGGGTTCCCCCGTATCCAGGGGGCCATCAACTGCACACATGTGGCTTTCAAGGTGCCAGCGGGGCAGCAGGAAGGGCTTTGGCTTGATGAACGTTCATATAGTGTGTTACCACAAGACGCAGGTTCTGGAAGTCTGTGCAAGGTACCCTGGCACCTCCCGTGACACCTACATCCTCAGACACTCCCAGGTGCCGAGGGTCTTCAGTTCTCCAGCCTGGCTGGATGAATGGCTGCTGGGTGACAAGGGCTATCCCCTCAGGAGGTGGCTTATGACACCTCTCCACTACCCAAGAACAGAGGTGGAGCAGCATTATAACAGGACTCATGCCCCACAAGGGCCGTGATAAAGAGGACCAATAGGTCTTCTGAATATGCGCTTCTGATGCCTGGGCCATTCAGGGGGAACACTGCAATACCCAAGAGCAGGTGTCAATGTTTGAAATGACCCTTTCCTTTGAACCCAAAGTCCACATGGTGCCTGTACAGTAAAGTTTAGAGTCATTCACGTCCAGCATTAGATACTGGCGTGTCCTGCACCTACACCACAAATGAAGCATACTCAGACCATTAAGACAAAAGCAAAATTTATATCATGTTGACACTCACATCAAATGAACATAGTTATATATGGTATTAATCCCCACACAAGTAAATATAAAAAGAAAACATGGCAGAACAGAAGATCACCTATGAACAGTCCCTCTTTTGTTCATGGTGTCTTAAACTTACGTTTAAGAATGCTGCGTCTTGTTGCCTGCACCCCTCCCCCACCCTCCCCACCTCCCTACCAATGGCTGGTAACGGCATTGATAGTCTACTGCTTCTGCTGTCCTGTTGGCCTTGATGACCTTGGTGGTTGTCCTCTGGCCAGTGGAGTCTGTGCTGGTCCTGCCTGGGAGGGAGTGGCCAGTGCCTCCACTGGCATCTCCCCAGTCACCGCAGCCTCATCAGATGCCACGGTCGCTGGCAGAGGGTTGGAGGAGCTGCTGCTGTTATGCAGAGCACCCTGAGAGGAGCCCACAGACATGACAAGCAGCTCATGCGTCAACATGAGGATGCTCTGGACCTCCCTGCTCACCATTGATGGATGGGCACCTATCTGGGATACTGGGTGCCTCATCCATCTCACACACAGGCACTGACCCCTTATTCTGTCCCTGGAGCTGCCTCTCCATGAGAGTGGCCACTCTCTCAATGGCGGAGGCAATGCGCTCAGCGATGAGGGTCAATGCAGTGCTCACACTCTGTATGGACTCCTCCACAACAGAGACCATGGCACGCATATCCTCATGGATCTCTAACAGATCCACCCGCACATCTCACTGGACATCCAGCATCTGGTGCCTAATGGACGACTCCAGAGACTCATCATCTTGCCTTCCTGCCTGGTGTCCAGTATTCCTCCAGCTGCCAGCCCCTGGGCACTCTCTGCCTCCGCATGCTCCTCAAGCGAGTGTGAAGCGCCCTCACTGCTGTGAACTGACATTCTAGCCAATGATCTAATGCCCACCAAGGTGCTGGTATCTATGTTGGTGCCTGGTTCAGAGAGGGGGGTGTGACGCAGGTGCATCTAAAGCCCTGTGGTCCCCTGGCATCAAGGGTGGCTCTGCGGGGTCCTGTGTTCGACTGGATGCTGACGAATCTAAATGGGAACAATGAAATGTCATTAGTTTAAGTCATCATACTGTCACTGTGCATGCCAGGCACCCTGGTGAGACAATGGAGATCTGCATCATGGTGCCAACGTCTTTCAATGATCATTGGGGACTCCAGGTTTGAGGCTCCCATTAATGATGCTGCTACACAAGAATGTTTGCACAATCCGAAACTCTCACCTGTCTGCACTACACTCTTATCTTTGTCAGAGACCCCTGTCTCTCCAAAACTGGCTGATCGAGGTGAGTGGCGGCTCTCCAGCTCCAATGCATCCATTTCGTACCTCATCAAGATTAGGAGATTTGGGGGCGTCCGCCTGTCCTTGGCCTCTAGCTGGTGTTATGGCTCCACTTCTCCTGATAAGACAGAGGAGCATTGATTAGTCCACTCTCTACCTGCAACACCATTGCAACCTGGCCAACCCCACATGAGGAACACTATGTTGGGCACATCCAAGTCGTGGCCCTCGACCTGCAAGACACTCAGGCTAAGCAGCCAGAGCTCATCCCCTTGACCAGCTCCAGCATCAGTGACAGCTGGCACTCAGACTCTAACAACTCTGAGCTCCCCAGGGGGACAGCCAGCCCTTAACACTTCTCCACACAGAGCCATGTCAACTCGGTACTCACCCTTGCTAAGCGCAGCAGGTCATTGAACCTTTTGCCACACTGCACCCACGTGCGCCACACAATGTCACAGCTGCTGACCTCGGCTGCCTCCTCCTCCCAGGCTTTTTTGGTTTGGTGCGGTGGCCTCCTCCTGCCATCCCTGGGTACGAGAGTGTCCTGCCTGACACCCACCTCCTCCACGAGGACCATGAGGCACTTATCAGAGAAATGGGGAGCTGAATGTCCACCCGGCCTACCCTCCTGCCTGATATTTCCTGCCGCTGGTGAGGCCATTGTTCCAGCCTGTGGGATTCTCCCCTGGCAGCCTTCAGAGAGCTGTGTTTGCCGGTTTTATAGCACCCATTGGGTTGCCATCCAGACCCAGCACCCAATAGGACCCCGCCCAGCCCTTCCCGACCATTCAGAGGACGTGTTTCACGCTGGGAGGATGTTAATTGGCTATCCAGCGCAAAATTGTGTTTGCAATGTGGCCGCAGCCAGGAGTGGATTCCACATCCGCTTCGCTACCTGCCAACCTGGTGTGCACACCAGGCATGAAATTCAGGCCTAAGGATATAAAGTTGATTGTGTTCAGCGACACCTCTCACACAAACCTTGTTGAGGGGTTTTCAAATGCAGCGGGTTTTATAATACTTCTTGCGGGTGAAAATGGGAGGTGTTGTCCCTTGGTTTGGGAAGCCAAGAAAATAAGGCGAGTGGTAAAGAGCACTCTGGCTGCAGAGATGCTCACCCGAGTAGAGGTGATTTTATCTAAAACCTTAGGGGAAATACTACATGGGGGAAATGAAGAAGAAAAGGTCCCAACGGAATGTTACATTGACAATTGATCTCTTTGAGGTAATGTACACTTCACAAAGAATGAGTGAAAAAAAGATTATGAATTGACATTGCAAGTCTAAAACAAACGATGGAGAAAAAGGAAATCTCAAAACTCCAGCAGGTTGATACAAGTCATCTGTTATTAGATCGTTTCACCAAAAAGAACACTTGTAGTGAAAAATTGTTGGGCGTAATAGGAAAAGGACAACTCAGGTTGTGAGTTTTTTTTGAAAATGGGTGATTTAATTTTCTGTCTTCAGTTTTTTTATTTTTTTTTCTGAAAAGGAAATGAACTTTTGTTTTTGCTTTAAGAGAAAGAAGTGAATCTGTGAATGTTGAAATCATGCTGCAATAGAATACATGCTTTAAGTCGGTAACTAAGCGTACCTGTCCCCAACTGGGGAAGGATGAGGGAACCATTGCATAAACCAGTTCACGCTGGGTGTCAGGAACTGGGAGATATTGTGATTTTACTTTGCTGTCCTGGAAATAAAACTGTTTCAAGGCTAGCTTCAGACTCATTCTTCCTCAACATACAATTCTTGGAATTAACAGGCATATCCCCCACCCTACCATTACCATCAAGACAGGGGATCAATCCTGGTTCAATGCACAGTGCAGCAGGGCATACCAGGAGCAGCAGCAGGTATACCTAAAATGAGGTCTAAAACTGGTAAAGATACAACACAAGATTACTTGCATGCCAAAGAACAGCAACAGCGTATGATAAACAGAGCTAAGTGATTCAACAACCAATGGATCAGATCTAAGCTCAGGAGTCCCACCACATCTAGTCATGAACGGTGGTGGATAATTAAACAACTAACAGGAGGAGGAGGCTCCACAAATATCATCAATGATGGGGAGCCCAGCACTTCAGTGCAAAAGACAAGGCTGAAGCATTTGCAACCACCTGCAGCCAGAAGTGCCGAGTGGATGATCCATCCACTCCTCTGGAGGTCCCCAGCATCACAGATACCAGTCTTCAGCCAATTCGATTCACTCCAAGTGATATCAAGAAGCAGCTGAAGGCACTGGATACCGCAAAGGCTATGGGCTCTGACAATATTCTGGCAATAGTACTGAAGACTTGTGCTCCAGGACTAGTCACACCCCTAATCAGACAGTTCCAGTGCAGCTTCAACACTGGCAGCTACCTGGTGATGTAGAAAATTGCCCAGGTATGTCCTGTTCACAAAAAGCAGGACAAATCCAACCCAGCCAATTACTGCCCCATCTTCCTACTCTTGATCATCAGTAAAATGATAGAAAAAGTCATTGACAATGCTATCAAAAGACATTTACACAGCAATTACCTGCTCAATGATGCTTAGTTTGGGTTCTGCCAGGGTCACTCAGCTCCTGACCTCATTGCAGCCTTGGTCCAAGCATGGACAAAAGAGCTGACTCAAGATGTGAGGTGAGAGTGACTGACTTTGGCATCAAGGCTGCATCTAAGCTAGTGTGACATCAAGGAACCCCAGGAAAACTGAAGTCAATATGAATCAGGGGGGAAACTCTCCATTGGTTGGAGTCATACCTAGCACAAAGGAAGATGGTTGTGGTCATCAGAGATCAATCATCTCAGCCCGAGGACATCACTTGCAGGAGTTGCTCAGGGTAGTGTCCTAGGCCCAACCATCTTCAGCTGCTTCATCGATGACCTTCCTTCCGTCATATGGTCAGAAGTGGGGATGTTCGCTGATGATTGCACAATATTTTCATGACTCCTCAGATACTAAAGCAGTCTGTGTCCATATGTAGCAAGACCTGGACAATATTCAGGCCCACATCTCATGAACGAATAAACAAAAAAAAATTGGGGAGGTATTACAATTAAGCCATACCTTGACCTCACCCAAAGTCCACACACATTCCTGCCAGCAAATTTCACGAGAGAGTTTTTCAATTACAAAGATACAGAGGCCATACGTAATGCCTCCTTGGCTGAGATCAGCCAAAACTGTTATGCAAACTGGTGATATCCCTAATCTATGAGGTTCAGTGGCACACCATTTAATTGTTGAAACATACAGCATGGAAGGAGACCATTCAGCCCATTCTTTGAAAGAACTATCCACTTTATTTCACTCTCCCACTGTTCCCCCAAAGCCATGCAGCTCTTTCTCCTTTTCAAGTATATATCCAAATGCCTTTTGAAAGCTATCACTGAATTTGCTTCCACCACATTTTCAGACAATAATAATTAACAGTGTAAAAATAATTTCTCCTTATCTCCCGCAGTTCTTTTGCCAGTTATCACCAGAGCTTTTATTTATCCACGAAGCCCTCAAGAGGGCCATATTTACTTGCTTTTATTTCTTGTTTAAAATACCAAATGTATTTAGGATCTCAGAGACTAAAGTGACTTCCTTAGAATTCAACTTTGCAGGTGGTGAGCTGTGTGGATTGAAATAAAATAAAGCTACATTGTCTACTCTGAAGTGATGGACAACGGATGATGTTTTGAGAAGGAAGGCAGAATAAATGGAAAGGGAAATCCTATTGTAGGATATTTGATGTTTATTTTAAGAAACAAACAAATTTACAGATCAAAAATTGTCTCAAAACTCACCATTTAATTGTTACAGTCACCTTAGAGACCAATACATTTAAAAAGGGATTCAAACTTCCAGTTATTGCAAAATCACAGAATTGCTACAGCATAGAAGGAGGCCATGTGGCCCATCATGTCTTTGCTAGCCCTGCAAAGGAGCAATTCACTCGGTGTCACTCCCTTGCCATTTTTCTGTAAGCCTGCATAATCTTCCTTTTCATAATCAGCTGAAAGAATGACCCAACAAGGTTTCATATTTTAAAACTTTTACTGTAACAAATGACTAAAAACACTATTGGCTAAACACTATTTTCTTTTGGTATGCAACTTACCTGTTAACTACAGAAAATGACATCCCTGGCCTCCAATGGTTTCCTGTATCCTTGCTTTGTCTAGTAGTAATTTCGAGTGACCATCTCCAGGCACCTACCTCAGTTTTCAGAGAGTTTTTTAAATCCATCAGCAGCAGTAAATCCTGTTCCAATGATTCTTCTTTCTCTTGGCTACAAGAGAACAAATCTCTCAGAATCCATAGAAGGCTGCAAGATGTTTCTCTTTATTTAGAAACCATCTCCCTCCTGCTGTGGTAGCTTGTGAAGTCCAGCTGGGTTTTCTCTGCTGACCACACAGAACCTCTGCTGTCTGAGAAATTCACTAATTTGTAAGGAAACCTGTAACCTGATCTCAAAATGGCTTCCTCGGTCCTCTTCCTATGGCAACAAAAACACATTATCTAGGTAGAAAAGCTAATTAGCTATCCTTGACCAATGCTGCTTTCTATCTTAGAAGTAAATGGAAAATTTTACAGCACAACTGTTTACAACTTGATACCTTCAAAACATTTCTGGGATTTTGGGTGACTTAGTGTCTACTCATGGTTCACTCAGAGACTACTGCCATTGTCTTCAAGCATAAATACCTTGCACTTTCTTCCCAGCAAAACAAGCTAAATCTTCCTTTGATTTCCAACAATCAAACAACCAAGGCTTAATGTCAAGTAGACTGGAGAATAGGTCAGATGGCCCCTTTCATTTACCCTAAATTTAAAGCTACATTTCCAAAATATAATAACCTTATGAACTTCATAATTGTAAAAAAGTTGGAGATGTTGTTGGAATAAAGTGTTTCTCGTTATTTTGAAAAATGAAACTGAAAGGGCTATGGTGGTAAATGGCTTGAATTTTGAAAGGTTTATTAAATAAAAACAGGGGAAAGAAATATAAAAGGGCGATTTGTCTTCCGAAAGAATTAACTGCTTCACATTTCAGTCCTATGACTCTGAATTAGGAGACTGACTCTTCTGATGTATCTGGTGAACCACTGAAATGGATGTACAACTTCCTCCAAAGCACATTTGCTGTCTTATTGCAAAATCTCTGCATGTGTTCCCTAGGGCTTTGATTCCTTCCTTATCAACAACTTGCTGGTGGAGATGTTTTTGTTGACAGTGCCACCCTCTACAGAATGGCTGTCTCTTCATATGAAGAACAAATAGACATAACATCATTATAAGCAAACATCAGAATTGGACAGCAGGGAAACAAGTGATTCATTATTTTCAGTACTGGACCAAGACCATAACTTTGTTATAAAGCCCTGACATGTTATTGAGGATAAACATCAACATGGGCTGGTTGGGTTAATGCGTGTTTCTGTGTTGTGATTTCTATGTAACTTTTCACTGAATCAAATTGACATCAGTTACAAAAAATCAGTTTTGGATTAGTAACTGTAACTGATGATAACAAATGGTTGCTGGAAAATCTGTCTAGAAACTTGTCCACACTTGTTGCAATTAACTGTGTCAACATTATAGCCACCAATCTTAGGCAGTCCCTATGATTGAGGATGACTTGCTTCCACTCTGTTCGATGGGTTCTGAGATGACTGTTAAGTCCAAAACGCCATCTGTAGACTCTGCCACATGCTCAGCAGGTGGTGTCTGAAGGATTAAGGTTAGGATTATTTTAGGCTAGCTGTCTGGTACATAGGACTGTTTGGTAGTCTTATCCTGCCTCATTACTCAAGTAAGTATGTCTCCTCATATCTGTTCCCAGATACCACACACAGCATTGAGCATGGCTGTCACCTCCTGCCGGGCAAGGCGCACTGCTGTCTAATGAAGTTGAGGAACCTTCATCACACGCACCTCATTCAGTAGCACACCCATAAAATCATTGATGAAGTAGATGGTCAAATATTGGTTTCCCACCCCACAATCCATTTCGTGATTCAATGTTGAATTTGCCTATTTGTTTATTTTGGAAAGGCTGACAAATATTTAAAACTAAACACTGATAGAAACCAGTTCCCTCACCCATTTCCTTACAGCAAATGGCCACTAAGATTAAGGGTGGCTGGCTCCCAATAGATATCCCATCCATGCATCACTTCTGTGCTTGGACCAGCGGGCACTTCATGAGCGTTCAAATGAGCTGATAAACTGACCAGAAAAGACCAGCTTGTTTTTCTCAGTCTACAGGTTGAGCCCAATTCGGTGTATCTTGCTAGGAATAACAGACCCTGTGGAATAGTCTATCTTGCAGAGAGATAGAAACTTATCTCTATTCATTCTGGGAATGTAGGTGTCACTGGCAAGGCTGGTATTTATTGCCTATCTTAATTGCCCTGAATACAACAGAGTGGGTAAAGACCTTTAGTATAACAACACACTAAAGCAAATTACATCAAGTAGGAACACTACAGGAATAATTTACAGGGTAGCAGCTAAACTACAATCGCCAATGATAGTAAATAGAATATTCTAACAATCTGTAGTGTGATCTGTGAATCAAGAAACCAACATGCATATAAAACATATCAAATATGGCTTGTTCAAAGCCATCAGCTATCAAATCAGGAGTTAACTCTGAGGCACCCAAGTTCACAAAAGGTTTCTTAGAAAATTTGCTTTGTATTGTGAAATCAAATCTTTGAACTTAACAAATGCATTTTAAAAACATTTAGATGGTGGGACAAAACTATATTGGGTGGGGTTATCACTGATCTCCCGACAATAAGCAGATCACATTTTGTCCTGGACAATTAGTGTCCCTCAAACACCACACAACAACAAGCAGGGTTTGGTATCTGAAGGAGAAGTGCATATATAGTACATCTTTTACAGGAATATGAGCCAGCTGCTCAAATTTCTCTCAGGAACCCAAATATGGACTATATTTGGAGAAGAAAATTCAAGATGAATAAACACAATTGTCATAAAATTCTATAGATATTCAAATGGAGACCAAGGTCCCTGGGGCTTGACTGATACTTCACCACTAGTAGGAAGATCTAAACTAGAGGCCATCAATACAAGTTAGACAACAGGAAATCAAATAGGCAAGTCAAAATAAACTTTTTTTTTATCCAGAGAGAAGTGAGAATGTGGAATTTGCTACAACAGGGAGAAATGATATGAATAGTTTAAATGCATTTAAGGGAAAACTAAGGTTAGGCTGATAGAGTTAGTTGAGGAAGGAAGGGAGGAGGCTCACCTGGAATATAAACACTGGCATACTGGTTAGATTGAATTGTTTGCTTCAGTGCTGTATATTCTACATAAAGATTAATTAGACTGGAGATCATTTACCAAAATTCAAATTTTTTGATGGGCTAGTTGACAAAATCAGTGAGCAACAATATGATTCAGATAGGAAAGTCCCAAGTTAAATTCCCATTCTGGGCTGAGTTAGATCATCTCAGTTTGGGAGACAGTATAGGTGCAGAGATTGGTCTCAGTGCAGCCAGGCTAGGCAGGAGGAAACTCAGCCAATGTATGTTATTGAATAAAAACTGCTGGTCAGTGAGCATGTGAAGGTGTTGGGTGAGGACCAGATTGGGCTCAACTGTGATGTCCTCCTATGGTGGAAGTCTCTTCAGCAGTAAAGCTGGGGTTTCCTTTGTATAACTGTTCCTGCTTTGCCCCTGGAAGGGTGGCAGGAACCCTGTTTATATGAGCTCCAAGGAAATCCCCAGCCTTATGCTCTAGACTCGAATATGTTAAGAATGGTACTTTAGGTGATGGTTTGGGGTGTAACCATGCCCCATGATAGGAGTCAAACCCCTGGAAGAGGAGTATAGGAGAAAATTGGCACAAAAAATTGCAAATATGGTCTAAAGTAAAGGTTCTAAAGCTTTAAAATTCTACATTTCCCCATCTCACCCCAAAACTAGAGAATAGCAGAACACAATCACCCACTGTGATGGATCAACATTGTGGGGTTCACTGCCTGGTGAATGTCATGTCTCTCTCAGCGCCTCTCCATGTGTGTTCCCCTTGTGGATGAGGCAGCCAGCTCAATCTGCACTGTACATGTGGTGGCTGCACCCTGCTCCCATGTGTCGGCTTGCTCCATATCCACTTCTGAGTACCAATCCTTTGTTTACTCTTCTCTCATAATTCCTGATGTCCTATGGTGCCTATGCAACCAGCAAACATGGGTAGAATTCCAGGTCTTAAGTGAACAGAGGAGTTTTTGTCTCACAATGTCAAAGGGAGTTAACTTCATTCTAATCAGTACTTCTGTATTTTTATCAGGTTAATTTTTTTTCCACAGGGGGAAAAAATCCATAGACATTTCTCCAAACACATAACCTGATTAAATAACACAAGTGATGAGAGTGCAAGGTCCCTGTCTGGAGTGACAACACCTCTCATTTGTGGCTGATGTTCCTTCAGTCAGCATACCAGTATCACGCTCATTCCTTCTTTTATGACCGATGCACAGTTGAGCTATCAGCAAGTATTCCACAGTAAAACAAGTGTCAACAGGATCTTATTTTGGAGGCATGTTATCAGTGATTTTATTTTTCCCTAATTAACTTAATTCTGGGTTAGTACAACAGTGGATAGGCCAGATTTGAACAGGTAATCTTTCATTTGATATGCCAATTAATATTTAGCTATAGTAAATCTCAAAATGGACTGGTTTAACTAAAATTGAAGGGCTCAGTTTGGCTTGCATTCGGCAATGACTTGGTGGTTAGAGGTCAAAAGCCTATAATGTTTCTGCAACTTCTAACTATAGGAGGTTCCTGTGCTGTCAAGTTATTTATTTTTAGCTATGTATATCGTGTTCTGAGTCTAGTGTCACAGCAGTCACAGAGCGGAATCGTTCCAGATTTGCACTAAACACTGTTTTACCCATCTGCTGCGTTGGCAGGTTTTCACGCCGTATCATCCCAAGCCCACCACATTATTTATGCATTCTCAGGAAATATGTCATTTCCATGGCGGGTGGGCTCTCATTTGCCTGCCCACCATCACCTCGCCACTTCAGCATGCCGGGCTCCATATTTAAAGCCCAGCTGAGCTCACACATCTCAGTGCTTCCAGCCCATGGCTGCTGCAGAGAAGATATCCACAAAAAGCAAGAAGACAGCAGCCCCCAGGTTTAGCGACGTGTCACTGGAATGCCTTTTGGATGCCGTGGAGGCCTGCCAGGATTTCATCTGCCCCCTCTCTGGCCACAGGATGGGCAGCAGCATGATCAACCAGGCTTGGAAGACGGTGGCAGCGGTGGACAGCATCAACTCCCTTCAAAAGAGGGCAGCCACCCAGTGCCACAGGAGGATGAATGATCTCCTCCGTTCTGCCTGGGTAAGTCACTCTTATCATTTTCAACTCACACACTCACAAACCCATCACACATCCACAGGGCCCTCACTCACTGCCTGTTCAAGGGACACCATTCACTCTCTCACACTCGCTGTCATTGTCCTCATGGCACCACTCACCACCCACACATGCCAGGCATACTTATCATCTGGCCTGGCAGGTGTCCCGCTTACACACTCTCCATCTCTATTCATACAGGACAAGCTGGCACACAACAACAGGGAGAGGTTGCAGACTGAAGGAGGAATGTCTGAAATCAAGGTCTTCACAGACTTTGAAAACAGAGCTATCCAGCTGGCCGGCGAGGATCTGGACCAGTCCTGTGCTGATGGTGAGGTCGGCGCTGCTCTACCAAGTGAGGATTCAGGAGCGCAACATCCATCAGACAACCATGCCGTGAGTGATGTGTCCTGTTTCACAGGCTACTACCATGCACTAATTATCTCTCTTTGCTTTCGCAGACACAGCTGGGAAACAGCTGATGGATCCCATGACCCAGGGCCTCCAATCAAGCCCCGAAGAAACCTCTGAAGAGGAATCTAATGTCCTGTCACAGCACTCATCCATGCCTTACACCAGTGCAGAGACACACACCTTGGTGGGACCTAGCTTTAAGATATCCTCGGGATCATAATCTGGTGAACACATCACACTGTCTCGTTCACATCAGGCAGCAGCAGGGACTTCCCAGGTCCCTGACACTCAGAGAACTGCTGGGGGCCAGAAATTTGCTGAGTCTGAGTCGGATGATGAGCCTCTGGACTCAGCCATGTCACAGTTGCTGGTGCTGCAAAGGCAAACTCGGGAACATCAGGAAGGGATGTCCGCTGCACTCCTCAGATTGAAAGGCACGATGGAGGAGTCCATCCATCTTCAGTCTGAGGTGATAGTGCTGGCATTGCAATGCACTGAGGTCAACACTGGTAGGATGGGGGTCACCATGGAGACCTTGATCCAGGATGTCAGTCCTGCCTTGCTGCACAGGCTCAACTGCATCGCTGATGCTATAGTTGGCCTCCAACAGCGTGTATGTGAAAGAGGTATTGGGCAGCTCAATCTCACTCCAGTTACCCCTGCTCCTCAAGGAATCAGCCAGGGGCCCACAAGCACCCATAGGGAGGAGGATCAGCAGGTGCACATCCCGGGGCCATCCTTCCAGGTGACTCCAGGAGTGTCCAGCCCATCCGATTCCCTTCTTCCTGTGACCTCAGCAGCTGCAGCTCCACGGGCTGAGGAGGGTGCCACTGCCACACAGCAGGACCCTGAAAGCAGGCTGGGGCCCTCCAGGCCTCCGTCCTCCAGAGGACGCCTACCCAATGTCATCTCAGACACGGCGTAGTAGTCAGCTGGCAGCCTCCACCTCCGGGGAGCACCAAGATGTAGCAGCTGAGTTAGGAAAGTTAAGAATTAGCTGCACAGCCTGGGAACAGGTGTTAATTGCTTGTACATAATGTTCACTACTGTCAATAAACTACCAAGAATGTCTCCCTGCCTTTGGCTCCTTGTTCTGATGAGCAATGTTTGTGTTACTCAGATGCACAATATAAAGGCAGGTGTCTCAGTCCAGGACCTCTTCCCTGTGCTTTGTGCAGCCTTCAGACCAAAGTGATGGTCCAGCCTAACACTCCCTGGACCCATTACTGATGCCTGCACCTCAGCAGTGCTTGTCATTGCTGCCAGAATGTAGTTGGCAGGTGCCACAGAGTTCTCTCATACTCTCTGTGTGCTCTCAGCACCTTTAAGGTGGGGTTGCCCCCAACTCTTCAGCATCTGTAACCAGTGATGCTGTGCTCCTAAAAGGCTCAGATGCTGAAGGCAGACAAATGACCTGATTTCTCTAAAGTTTCATGGCTGCGTCTCTGTGATATAACCCTATTCATGGAGCGCAAGTGAGCTGCCCTCAGCCAGACAGGAGTCAGACATTCTCAGAGGCTATGTGAAGATTTATAGAGTGACCTCACTGCAGGTCATCATCACCCTCCTGTAATCGAGCAACTTTTAGGACCTCCACTGCATCTCCATGACAGCAGCACTATCACAGAGTGTGTGTGCACTGCAATAAGCCAGACTGGAGTCAAACATTCTGAGATGCAATGTGAGGATCTATGGTATCTCCCCACTGCATGTTGTCATCATCCTCCACAAATCTAGCAGCTATGAGGGCCTCCTGAGCACGTCTGCCTCATCTAACCAGTGCAAGGGCCTCATCCCCTTCATTGTTGCCTTTGAGGAACTCTTCACCCTCATACCCTGACGGCATCCTCCTCATCGGAGGAGACCTCCAGCTCCTCCATCTGCTTCTCAGCCAGCTCCTCTCCCCGTTGCAGCGCCAGGTTGTAAAGGGCACGTCAGGCAATGATGATGCATGACACGCTCTGTGGACTGTATAGCAGGGCTCCACCAGACCGGTCTAGGCACTGGAACCGCATCTTCAGCATCCCGATGGTTTGCTCCACCAAGTTACGAGCTGCTGCATGAGCCACATTATAGTGTTGCTCTGTTGCAGTCTGAGGCTGCCGCACTGGTGTCATCAGCCACATCCTCTGCGGGTAGCCCTTGTCCCCTAGGAGCCAAACCTGCAGCTTCTGTGGACCCAGGAAGACATCAGGGATTTGTGACCAACTGAGAATGTAGGAGTCGTGCACACTCCCTGGAGACCGTGCACATACCTGCAGGGTGTGTTTGTGGTGGTCACACACCAGCTGCACATTCAGCGAATGGAAGCCCTTGCAGTTGACATAGTTCACTGTGTGTTGCGAAGGAGACCTGAGCACCATGTGAGTGCTGTCAATCACACCCTGCACCTGTGGGAAACCCGAGACCTGGGCGAGTCCAATCGCTCTTGCATCCTGGCTCTCTTGGTCCAGGTGAAATGCACAAAGCTGTGTGCCCTCACAAAGATGGCACCCGTGACCTCCATCCTTGTGGGTGGAGGCTTGAGAAATCCCACAGAGGTCACCTGTGGAGCCCTGAAAGGAGCCACTGGCATAGACATTGAGCACCGCAGTCACTTTCACAGCCACTGGCAGTGGATGCCCTCCATGTCCCCATGGTGCCAAACCCTGCAGCAGGTGGCAGATGTGACTGACCCAGTTCCCTAGACATGCGCAGTCTTCAGCTGGTTCTCAGTCATCTGCAGGAATGAAAGGCGGCGTCTATACACCCTGGGTGTCACGAGGTGCTGGCTTATGATGGCTCGCTGTGGCTCTTCAGCAGCATGTGCTGGAGCCCCAGCCTCCCCTTCTAGAGGGTGCTGCTCCTCCCTCTGCACAGTCAGGGACCTCAGTCACTCTCTTCTCAATCATCTTCACTTTCTGCCCATCACAAGGCATACAGCTAAGTCACCAGGCTCCATGCTCCTGATGTACTCCTCCTGCAGTATGAATGAGAGAGATGTGTGGGTTAACTTGGGTATACTAAGAACCTCTCTTGGTTAAGTTTGAAGGCCCCATAACACATCCCGAGAGTGCTGGCCACCACTTGGATGGCCAGAGATTAGTGTGCTGCATGGCTGCCCAAGACCCCAACCCCTCCGCTCCACTCCACCCGACTAATTGGGGACAGCTTTGCCCACTGGGCTGCATGCTGAACTCTCAGCTCAGGGGCAGGGATTCTCCTAACCCGCACTGCAAGGCTGCTCTGTTAACATGGGGGTACAAACCGGGATGATGACATTGCAAGGGGCTGTGAGCACCTCCACCAGTGACTGCTCCAAGCCAGCTTTAGCAAGGAGATTGTACAACGTGCTCAGTCATCCAACTGTTCTGCAGTCCACTGAAATGCTCATTAGTTTGCAGTCTGTGCCCGAGGGATGAAAAGCTCTGGAGCACTTGGTGGCACTTGAGGCTTTTGCATTGCTCGAGTGGGCAGATAAGCTAGAGGCCTGACTCCAATCATATCAATGGCTGTGCTTGAACTGTCTCAGCTGCAGAGGAATCATCACTTTATAAATGATGTCCCTAATGCATGGCAGCTTCCCTCACCCATCCTGCCCAGCCCCCACCCCAAATACTTGTGCACTATATTTAAGGCTGCCCTTGACACCCCCACCCCCCCACAAGTTGCCTCAACCTCAAGGCAGCCCTTGCCCCCCACCAAGTCACCTCAACCGGAAGGCAGACTTTGCCCCCACCCCCCCCCCCACCCCCCACCACCACTGTCCCCCCATAAGTCGCCTCAATGGCAGAGCTGCCCTTTCCACCCTACAAGTCACCTCAAACTTGAAGTCCAAAAGATGACCCTGGCTAGCACCGCGTGATTCCGGTGAGCTGGCCTTATAATGATATGCAGATATATTACAGTGAGGTTCCCAATGTCCGATTGCGGGGAACACAACCCGCCATCAGTGGGCTGAGCAGACGATCGCAAACTGGTTTCACACCATTGTGAAACTGATCATGCCACATTGTTCACTCATGCCATCAAACACGCCCAACATCAACAGGCACAGAAAATCCCAGCACAGTATCCAGGAGTTAGCCAATGGGTTTGTTTAGTGGTATAGGAAAGAGGTTACAAGCTTTCAGTGTTTCCATTTTGATGACTTTGCTACTATAGGAACAGCAGTTGGCCCTTCAGTCCCTCAAGCCTGCCCCAGCATTTAATTTGATAATGACTGATCTGTACCTCAGCTACTTTTACCTTAACTTCATATCCCTCGATGCGCTTACTTAACAAAAATCTCAATCGCAATCTTCAAAACTCCAAATCTCCCAGCAGAGAGTTCCAGATTTCTACTGTGAAAAAGTAGAGTAGCCATATTTAAGATTGTCCACACTCCCTTATATTATTAGACTTCTCCTGTATATTGTGCATCTTTTCTCCAATTCACATGAAGGCAAACAGACTGAGAAAAACAGTCTGCAAATACTCATATTGTTTCTATTTTTGTGCATGGAAGATTATTTTAAACCCCTAATTTTTTTTTGCAAAGTACCGTCTACTTGCACTATATCACTCCTCAACCTCACTGCTCTGCCTTTTTCTCCACGCTGCTGTTTCCCTGTGCTTTATTCCATCTCTTTCAATCAAAAGAATCTGAAAACAAAAATTAGGTCAACCATAATGTCATACTTAACACTATCTTTTAAGTATATATATCTGGAGCTTATTTAAAGATTTTGTCATTTTTTTCTTCTGACTCTCAGGTCACCCTGATAGGTTCATTAATGGAATAATTTGGCATAGGCAGTGAAACTGACCTGTTGAATTTCAATAGAGGCTGACATTGCCAATAAAGTGACTGGTAGACATGGAATAAGACCTTCATGGTTGAATGACACCCACTTCAACCTGCTCTAACTGGAGGACTTGTGGAAGCTCCATTTAAGAAAGAAGAGCTTGCATTTATATAGCACCTCTCCTGACTTCAGGATGTCTGAAAGTGCTTCACAGCCAATATAGTACCTTTGAAGAGTAGTCATCGTTGTTAGGTAGGGAAAGAAGCACAAGATCCCACAGCCACAAAATGAGAGAAGTGGTACTGGGATTTTGGTGTAATGGCTGAGGGATGAGAACTGACCAGAGTGTTAGATAATGCCATGGAACCTTTCACATCTACCTGAACAGGTAGGCAGTTTAAATGTTCAACCAAGACATGGTATCTTCAGCGATTCAGCACTCCCTCAATACAGCAATAACTTTACAAAAAAACTAGACTATGTGCTGAAGCCTCTTGAACCCATAATGATCTGATTTAGATGCATGATTGCTGTAACTGAATCAGGAGGAAACTTAAGGGCAGGAAAGATCCTGAGTCTAGGAAGTTTGAAAAATCAAATGGGCTGAAGGTGGTACCATCAAAGTTACGGTACATTGGTAATTGCAAAAGACATGAAGAAACTGCATCCTTCTAGAATAGGGGCCCGCATCCATCCCACAACAAAATTTCTAAAAATATATACCTATGACAGTAGCGCCTTCAATGTAACATTTATCATCATCGCCACAAATTTGCTTTGGGTAAATGTGTCAGCTAAATAATAATATTTAACAATACAATATTCAAATTCAGTCATCACATTAAAACAGCAGGTGAATTGAACGTTTCAGTATTCTTTCTAAACACACATTAAATTAAGTTGATTTTTATGTGTGTGGACCGAAACTGATTTTGTCTATGTGTGAATGGCTCGTGATAAGAAAAGGGCACCCCTGGTTGCCAATACAACTGAGGGAAGAGTCAACCAAACTAGTGTGAGACAGAAGTTATCTATAGGTCAGGCCAGACAAGGTCAGCAGGTTCTTTTCTCTTAAGAAATTTAGGGACCCAGTTGAGGCTTTAGGACCATTTGAAAGCTGCATGGTCACTTTCGCTTTATGATTTTGAAAACTATCACAGTGGGATTTGAATACTATTCTCTAGATTATTGGTAGAGTTCTTTGAGATCACATGTGTAGCAATGCAAACTATCAAACCCTCTGAGCTGATGGTAGCAGGATTTTCATTTCTTCAGTGGAGGGTCTGGAGGAAATTGAGATGTATTAACAGTTGTGAGCACTGAGGGAATGCTGAGGTATGAATATATGGTGCAGAAAGAGATCATATCATAATCAAGGTGCGATGTTCCTAGACTGCAGGGAGGTGAATGGTTGGTGAGTATTACTGTTATTTTGCTCTTTAAGCTAGGCCAGTGGTTTAAATTAAGAATGGGAAACTATTACTATTACTTTATCAAATCAGTAACTTAAACTTTAATAAACTAATAAGCTAATAAAACTAAAAAAAATTGCATGATTAAAAACCTTAACTAATTAAATAATGTGTCGTAACTACAGCATGTGGAAGTTGCTGGATACCAGTGAGATCCCGTTCACATCTGCAGTAACTCAAAGAACTTCCGCCAGAGTTATTGAGCTGGAATTTGAGCAACAAACTATCTTGGACATCAAGACAGGGACAGTTATCTGAATATTTTGATCCATAAGGCAGTTACACCTTTTGGGTTAGGGAGTGATTTAGACTTGGTCAGTGGTCAGGGACAGTAGAGGGAGGCTGTAGGGCAGGCAGGTATGGGGATCCAGGATGCAGAGATGAAGGAGCCTCAGCCTTTGAACTTGTCCAGTAGGTGTGAGGTGCTTTCTGTATGAATGAGAACAAAAGCTGCAGGGAGAATGGGCAATGTGACCATGTCATCATGGTAAAGGATGGCACTCATGTGGAGGGAGTAAAAGAAATGTGGTAGAAATCAGGGATCATCAGTGAGGTGAATCCTGTTCTCTGCAGATGTGACCAGGAGTGCTGAAAATTGTGTTGACTGCCTGGTGCAAGGACTAAGGTTATCACATGCAAGTGGGAAAGAACTTGGAGTGTGAGGGGGGAGTCAGTTATCATGATCACGTAGGAACCAACAACATAGATAGAGCTGGTTCTGCTGCGAGAACTTGAGGAGCTAAGGTCAGAATCCAAGAAACAGAATCTCAAAGGTAATAACCTCTGAATTACTACTGAAGCCACATGCCAATCGGGAAACATCAGAGTCGTGCATGTATGGCGGAAAGAGTGCTGTGGGAGACAGGGATTTAGATTCATGAGGTATCAGTTCTGGGTAAAGAGGGAACTGGCTGACTGGAATAGGCTCCACCTAAACTGGGCTAGGACCAATGTTCTGAAGAATTGAATAACTTGAACTATAGGTAGAGCTTTAAATTAAAAGAGTGGGGGAAAGTGGTTCATGTGACGGGAAATTTATAAACCTAAAGAGAAAAGTCAAGACCACAGAACAGTGTAGTGATTTAAGTAAAGTTAAGCAGTTAGGGGCAGAGTTTAATGGTAATAGTTTATCAGTAAATAAGATCAAATCAGGGAAAAATGGTAAAACCTTTAAGGTGCTTTATCTGAAAGAATGAAGTGTTTGCAGCAAAATGGATGAATTAATGGCACAAATAGAGATAAATGGGTTTGACTTAATAGAGATGCGGTTGCATGGTGGATAAGGTTGAGAACTAAATATACCAGGGTACTTGGTGTTTCGAAAAGGCAGCCAAAATGGAAAAAGAGATGGGGTAGTGACTTGGGGTGAGGATGGGGGGTGGTGTGGTTAGATGGGTAGCACTGATAATAAACAATGAAAAGCTAGCTCAGAAGATCAGGAAGTGGAATCAATATGGGCGGAAATTGTTGTAATATGTCTTTAAGGGATAGCAGCATGACATTACTAGAAGGGAAGTGTGTCACGTCTTCCAGTCTTAGTTTCACTTCTGCTTTTGAGCAGAGCACACACATACAGCTCTGCTGCTGGTCTGCAAGTTTCCTACCTATGTATAGCTGTTCTTATGTGCCTAGTCTAAATAAATGAACCCACAATGTGTTTACCCAATCCCTGATGAATGATTGGTGCCTTTATATCATTATAGGAACACAACATGGTGCTCAGCAGTGATCAAACAGCCTGGCAGTAGGGTTAAGTGCAGGTACAACATGGTGAACAGCCTTAGAGTGTGCTACATGGCATGAGACACCCTTGACGTTCTGGTCAGAGCGCAACACAGTCACAGCTTCAGAGAGTGTTGATGTTGCAGCATGGTGACTGCGCAGAAAAGGTTTCAAGACACAGTGCCGGGGTAGTGCTCAAATAAAGAGCTGGTAAGCATATGGATCCCTCGTAGTGAGAGCATAGCCTGTCAGTCAGTGAGTGGGACAGCACATTGAGAGGGCCGGCACTAGGTAAGTTCAGTTGGGACAGGTGAATAACCAGGGTGTGGGCCAGATCGATAGTGAGCAAGGGAGAGTCAAACAAAAAAACCCCAAAAAAGTACATAAAAATCATGCCAAAGAAGGTTGCATTTATACCAGGTGGGGTTCAGAAAATCACACAAAAGCAACTATAGTGACAATCATCCCATGCACTATAGGAGAAGGAAAGTCAAAGGGATATTGTCAGAATGTCCACTAAATTCCCCAGTTTGAATTGGAATACAGCTGACTTACTAAACAAATTCAAAATGTTTAAACAACATACAGAGCTATGGTTCCTTGACTCAAGTGTGTCTGAGCCAGACAAGCAAGCCATAAAAATTTGCCCAGCAATTGCAAATGAAAGTTTACACTGGCTGAACACATCAGGATTAACAGAGGAAGAGCTAAAGGATCCCAAAAATATATGGGCTACATTGGAAGACCAGTTCAGAATCAAATTAAACCTCTGTATTCATCAACTAGAATTCATGTCATTTCGATGACAGCCTATAGCCTACATAGAGCGCTTCATCAGCAGATGCAGAGAAAAGGGTACGTACTGTGATTTTTCAAATGCAGAGCTAGCCAACAGAATTGTTGAGTTGGTGATCACATCCATGCCCATGGAAGCATTCCAGCAAGATCTGCTAGTCAAGCCCAAAACATATGGCATCGAAGAGCTACCCAAGGATGGGCATAAGTATCCTCACAGGTTGACAGAGCTTATAGGTTCTAAGTGCAACACCAATTCTTGATGCACTCACTAGCACACCCAAACCTATCAAGACATGTAGAAGGTGTGGCCTTCTGCATGCCCCAAGGAAATGGGCAGCTTTACAGTAATTCTACAAGGCGCGTGGCAGAATGGGCCATTGGCAGGGCAGCGCACTAGAGCAAAGGTTGATACAGCTACAAAGAGCCGTGTACTGATCCAAACAGACCGTACACAATGGGTGCATTCAAGCAATAAATATGGTCATCCAGCATCCCATCAGAAACATAGACATGAGATGGTTGACAAACCAGGAAATGGCAATGATGTGCATGACAAGACAAAGAGCAGTGAACACGTTTTGCACTGTGAATCTCGTGCAAAACATAGATACTGTCACTCCATCTGAGGTGTTTGCCAACATTCAAATTATGTGTCTAAGAAAGGAGGTAATTAGTCGTTATTGGCCAAGATTGACACAGGGGCAAGTGCCAACATACTACCTCAGAAGGCCATGGCGAAACCTACTACTGTGAAACTTTCAGTGTACAACGGCTCACTTATTCCATGTGTAAGATCCATTGTTCTGAAGTGCAAGTATGATCAACCCTCTTGGGTGTCACAGATATTCTAAATCATAGAAACTAAAGGCCCAGCGATTGGAGGTCTACTAGTATGACGGCTAATGATGAACCATGGAATCAATCAGACTTCATCAAAGCAGATCAACCTCAGAAACTACTCCTATCACCTCAGTTCATGACCTAAGATCAAAATATCCAGAATGTTTTGACAAAATTGTCAGTTTGAAGTGAGCTGTAACATTATACTTGCAGGGAATGCAAGTCCGCCAATTGACCTGGTTCATTTTGCAAAACGCCAATGCCAGCAGCTACAGGAAGAAACGGTGGAAGATTCCACGTTACAGAAACTTTGGAAAAACATAATTGAAGGATGGTCTGATTCAATTCAGCATGCCCATGAACATGTGAGACCAATTTGGCCTTTCCAGGATGAGCTAGGCATCTCCCGGGAATTCATTTTTAAAGGCAGGCAGTTAACATACCACAATCTTTATGGCCTGATATTTTCCAACAACTTCATCACTTACACATGGGCATAGATTGGAGGAAAGTCTCACAAGAGAGGCAGTCTATTGGCTGGGTATGAATAGTCACATTGAAGTCATCATCAAAAAGTACAAGGCATGTCAAGAGCATATGCCAAGTCAGCACAAAGCACCACTGGTTTCACGTGAAGTTCCTTCCCATCCTTGGTCCAAAATTGCAACCGACCTCTTTCATGGCACCAACTTCATTTTCTTTGTCAACTACTTTACCAAGTACCCTGTTATTCGACAATTGCACAAAAACTCAAGTACAACTATCGTGCACACTCCAAGTGCTATTTTCAGTTTATTTGGTGTGCCTAGAGAGATCATTATGGAAAATGGACCTCAATTTATTGGTAAGCCATTAAAGGAGTTCATTGATGCTCTGTGATTGATGCGCAGCCAGTATACGGCTATGCCAGAATTGCAGTCTTCTCCATGGGGCCAGGAAATCCTGGCCAATGTGTTTGAATGATGTATCTGGTCATGGTTTAATAGTTAACACTGTGTGAGGTGGGTATGAGGCATACAGCAGTGCCAAGTGGGGGATGGAGGGGGCAGTGAAGTGAAGCTTCGAATGTTAGGCATGAGTTACATTAATAGCGATTGTTGGTCAGCGAGTGATGGGGGTGTGATGCATTGAGCAGAGTATGAGGCTCATGGTGCAATTGGTGGGATGTAGCATCTGAAAATACATTCAGTGATCATTGAATTTCTTGTGGCACAGCATTCAGGTCCTCATGCCTGACTCCTGGTATTTACCGCCGTGGCTACTTTGTCCCCCAAAGTTTGTTTGGAGAGCTTCCTGGCCTGTGAATAGATGGTATCTTCCCTCCTGTCCAGCTTCTGCATCAAGGACTCCAGTACAGCAATGGAAAACCTGGGAACTTGCCATCTGCCCTGTTATGATAATTATGTGTCTTTCCTGGGTCTAAATGACTTTTAAAATGACTTCCAGCTCATGTTCTGGTTACATTGCACCTCCACCTCCCCCTCCTGTAAGAGCTGGTGGCTGGCTTTAAGTCACACACCCTAACTTGAAGCCATGCTAGCCTCTCATGATTTTGCATCCCCTACTCAGATGTGCAGCCATTCTACAGCTTAGCACTGGATGCATGTTACAATCATTTAATGGACAGGCAACAGGATGTTTGTGTACTGTCTGCATCAAATGCAATGGGCCTGGGTTATTCATGCATTGCTATCCTGGCACCAAATTTGGAGGTTTTTGAATTTCACAGCCAAATGGAGGAATTAAACGATCTATTCATGGTGGGGGCGGGGCTGTGAAATACCACAAGCCATTAAAATCCCATCCGTTGACTCTGGCGGAACTGTAAAATCCCGCTGGAGTAAAATTCCACCCAAAGACTCTATGAAATGACAAAGACAGTTTAAGTGAGTGGGTAAGGAGTTGGCCAGTTGAATATAGTGTGGGGAGATCTGAGGTTACTCACTTTTGTAGGGAGAATACAAAAGAGAATATTTTTTCAAATGGTAAGAAACTAATTGTTGTCGGTGTTCAGGGGGATTTGGGTGCCCTTGTACATGAAACACAAAAAGTTGTAATGCAGATATAGCAGGCAATTATGAAGGTTAATGGCATGTTGGCCTTTATTAGAAGGAGGTTAGAGTATAAGGGTAAGGGGTGAGGCACAAAAACAGAAAATGCTGGAAAGCCTCAGCAGGTCTGACAGCATCTATGGAGAGAGAAACAGAGTCGATATTTTGAGCCCATATGACCCTTCTACAGACCACCCCTTCCCCCCAATCATTTCCCTGGAGACCCAATTCCCTCTTCCACCACATCCCCGACCCAATCTGACCCAATTTCACATATGTGTTAGTGGCCCCGCACCCAAGCCGACCACCCCTCCTGACCTGACTACCCACCCAACTTGATCACCTCTTTGGCCTGATCCAACAGCTCTGAAGAAGGGTAATATGGGCTCAGAACATCAGAACATCAACTCTGTTTCTCTCTCTACAGATGCTACCAGACCTGCTGAGGTTTTCCAGCATTCTCTGTTTTTGTTTCAGATTTCCAGCATCCACAGTATTTTGCTTTTACCTTAAGGAGTAAGGAATTCTTGCTACATTTGTACATGGCTTTGGTGAGACCACAACTGGAATACCTGTGTGGTTTTGGCCTCCATGTGTAAGGAAGGGTATATCAACCTTAATAACAAGGATTCACTAGATTGATTGCTGGGATGAGAGTTGACCAATGAGGAGAGATTGATTAAATGTGCCTATCCTGGAGTATGACGAATGAGACATTGAGACATATACTATTTTGAGAGGGTCTGACTGGGTTGATGCTGACAGGCTGTTTTCCTTGGCTAGAAAATCTAGAATTAGGGACTTAGTTTCTGGATGGGGGTCTGACCATTCATGACCTGAGGAGAATTTTTTTCATTCAGAGGGTTGTGAATCCTTGTAATTCTTCCCTGGAGGGTGGTGGATGCTTAATTGTTAAGTATTTTCAACACTCAGCTAGATAGAGTTTTCAACTCCAAGGGAATCAAGGGATATGAGAATCTGGGAGCAAAGGGAGTTGAGTTCCCTCCACTTGACTAATCCCCGACTCAACTAACCCCCGACCCAACTAGTCACTCACCGATTCATTACTCCATTCATTCGCTCACCCACTCACTCACCCACTCACTCTCCCACTCACTCACCCACTTACTCTCCCACTCACTCTCCCACTCTGTCACCCACTCACTGCCCCACTCACCCACTCACTCATCCACTCACTCACCCACTCACTCACTTCCTCAACCATTCGCCTACTCGCTCACTCATCTTCTCACCCATTCACTCAGTGAAAGTCTTAAGACCTTTATAAATTTACCTGAATAAGGAAGTTACTGCTGTAAAAGGGGGAGGGGGTGGGATGGTGGGGTGCGAACCTTCTCTTCATCCCTCTTTAACCCTCACCGGACTTGCCCCGGAGAGGCAGTGCTGGCCCATTTCCGCTGTATACAGGATCGGAAATCTTAACTCAAAATATGCAATATAGTCAGGGTACAGAAAACCTGTGGACATTGGCAATGCGCCCAACATTGCCGCTGACCAAAAGATCAGGGCCAACAATGATAGGATACTGAGAATTGTAGAGGAACAGAGAGAGATCCCTGAAGGCCGCAGGACAGGTTGATAAGTTGATCAAGAAAGCATAATGAGGTACTTTCCTTTATGAGCTGAGGCATATTAGGAAGGTTATGCTAGAACTGTATAAAATACCAGTTTGCCCAAAGCTAGGGCACTGTGTACAGTTCTGGTCAGCACATTACAGGAAGGACGCGATCGCAGTAGAGAGGGTACAGAGGAGATTTATGAGGGTGTGCCTAAAATGGAGAATTTCAGCTATGAGGAAAGAATGGAGAGGCTAGGAAAGCGAGAGGAGAGTTAATTGAGCTGTATTAAATTATGAGGAACCCAGATAGAGTGGTTAGGAAGGATCTATTTGTCATAGCAGAGGCATCAATAACTTGATGGCATTGATGCAGAAGGGGAATTGAGGAGAAGGCTTTTTGCCCAGAGTGTGGTTGGGGCATAGAACTCAGTGCCTGAAAGGAGGGTAGAAGCAGAAACTCACAAGGCATTTAAAAAGTGCTTGGAGTGCTGTAACCTACCAAGACTGTGTCAGCTGTGGCTCAGTTAGTAGCACTTGCCCCTCTGAGGCAGAAAGTTGCTGGTTCAAGTCTCCCTCCATGGCTTGAGCATGAAAGGTAATGCTGACACTCCACTGCGGCACTGAGGGAGTCTTGTACAGTCAGATGTGCTGCCTTTAGGATGAGGTGTTAAACCTCAGGTGGATGTAAAAATATCCCAGGGCATTATCCTGGAGAAGAGCATGCGAATTATCTCTGGTGTCCTGGCCAATGTTTATCCCACAATAAACATCACAAAAACAGATTACCTGGTCATTATCGCATTGCTTTTTTTTCATTCAAGGGATGTGGGTTTTGCTGGCCAAGCAAGCATTTATTGCCCATCCCTAATTGCCCTTGGAAGTTTGCTGCTTTATATATTACAACAGCGACTGCACTTCAAAAGGACTTAATTGGCTGGAATGTGCTTTGGGATGTCCTGTGATTACAGAAAGCACTGTATAAATGTAAGTCTTTCTTTTAGGACTATGAACCAAGGGCTGGAAAGTGAAAATAGGCTGGATCACTCTTTTCCAGCCAGATCACACATGATGGGCCAAATGACCACCATCTATGCTGTACTTTCTTATAATTCTGTAATTTTTTGGTGCATGACTACCATGGATAGGATCTAGAATAGACGGATGCAGCAAAGAATGCTTCTTTGGTTCGCTGTTACTGTTGCTGGCACATTGGGAATTTGATAGTTTCCTCCTGAGCAAAGCAACTTTGTTTTCAGAACAAAGGCTGGGATAGTGCTGAAGTACTTGATAGTAACAATTACTCCAGCCAGGATCCTTTGGGTGCTTGTAGCATGGAAAATGACTGCTATAATCAACTTAATGGCAACAGTAGTGGGGGCATGGGAGTGTTACACCCCAAATGCCTCTTCATATGCAGGTCATGAAGTACTTACTTCTGGAACCTAAGTCGAAGTAAACAGCGCGTGCCAGACCTGTCTAGGGACAATGTAAACCCTGTGGGATATCATTGTTCCATGGCATCAAGACAATGATAACACTGGTACATATGTATGTAAAGTTCTGCCTTTTGTTATTTGATTGAATATGAATTGCCAGAATTGCTATCCATTAATGCCAAACAATATTTTACACTGTTACAGGTAATATGCACAGTACTGTTGAATAGTAACAAGTTACATCTTACAATTTTCCCATACGATTACTGTCCATTGAAGTCAGCAGGGAATAATATTAGACCCAGTATTCCCCCCAATTCCAGTTAGATTAAAACTATCCCAATTGAATTTGACGCTTTGTTAAAATGCACTACAACAGTCACTGAGTTGGCCACAGAGTGAGAATCACACCAGTGCACAAGGAAAGTGAATTCATTCCTTGGATTTCCCTGTTAATTCTTGAATCAGCTTTCTCTTCCTATTATGCATTGTTACTTTGGAAGACTAAAAGTTCACAGCTATAGCAGAAGACAAATCCCTACAAACAAACCTCGTGCTAGGATTAACCTCAACAGCAATCCAAAATGGAGGAAGACAGTGGAAGACTAAACTTTACTGTACAAATGACTGTCCTTTCTTTAGTAGGTTAATGATAGACTCATAGACGTCTACAGCACAGAAGGAGGCCATTCAGTCCATCGTGTCTGTGCCAATCAACAAAGATCTGACTACATTAATCCCATTTTCCAGCGCTTGGCCCATAGCCCTGGAGGCTATGGCATGCAAGTGAATATCTAAATACTTCTTAAATGTTACAAAAGTTTCTGACTCAACCACTCTTTCAGGCAGTGAGTTCCAGACTCCCATCACCCTCTGGTTGAAAAAAATTCTCTTGAACTCCCCTCTTAGCCTTCTACCTCTTACCTTAAATCTCTGCCCCCTGGTTATTGATCCCTCTACTAATGGAAAAAGTGCCTCCCTATCCACCCTATCCATGGCCCTCATAATCTTATATGCCTCTATCAGGTCCCCTCTCGACCTTCACTGCTCCGAGGAAAACAACCTGAGCCTGTCCAATCTTTCCTTATACCTCAGACCCTCCAGCCCAGGCAGCATCCTGGAAATTTCCTCTGTACCCATATAATTCCAGCATAACTTCCTTGCTCTTGTTTTCTATGCCTCAGCTAATAAAGGCAAGTATCCCAAATGCCTTCTTAACCACCTTATCTACCTCCCCTGCTACCTTCAGGGATCTGTGGATATGCACACCAAGGTCCCTCTGATCTTCAGTACTTTTCAGGGTCCTACCATTTTTAATGTAATCCCTTGCTTTGTTAACCCTCCCCAAGTGCATTACCTCACACTTTTCTGGGTTGAATTCCATTTGCCACTGTTCTGCCCAACTGACCAGTCCATTGACATCCTCCTGCCATTGATGGTTACCCTCTTCACTACTTACCATCCTACCAAATTTTGTGTCATCCGCACACTTCTTACTCATATCCCCTACATTTAAGTCCAAATCATTTATATACACCACAAACAGCAAGGGCCCCAGAATCGAGCCCTGCGGAACCCCACTGGAAACAGACTCCCAATCACAGAAACATCCCTCTACCATCACCCTCTGCTTCCTGCCTCTCAGCCATTTTTGGATCCAATGTGCCACTTTGTCTTGGAACATGGGCTCTTACTTATTAACCCAGATAAAATTAATTGCTTTGTGAAAATGGCATGTGGGGAATGTCATAGACCAAATGAGGAGCTGTCTAACCAAACAATAAATTTTCATTTAGATACCACTATATTTAGGTATGATCACAGGATGTCTCAAAGTGCCAGTAAATCAATGTGGGCACTGTTGATTTGTAGATAACATGTGTCAGCCCATTTGCACAGGGTAAGGGCCACAAAAGCAACCTTGTTGGGTTGAGAGGGTGATTGTTGACGAGGATTTTAGAAAAACTTCTTTCCTCTCTTTACAAGATCAGAAAGATACTTTACATCCACAAGAGCAAACAGGCATGATCTTGGTGTAATGTATAATTTGAAAGGTGGCATCTCGGACAGTAATATAAAAGCAAAATACTGCAGCTGCTGGAAATCTGAAATAAAAACAGAAATTCTGGAAAGATTCAGCAGGTCTGGTAGCATCTGTGGAGGGAGAAACAGAGCTAACATTTTGAGTTCATTATGACTTCTTTTTGTTCTGATGAGTCATATTTGACTCAAATGTTAACTTTGCACCTCTGACAGTGCAGCACTTTTTTAGTACTGCACTGAAGTATTATCCTTTGCACTCAGGTCTGGACCCACAACTTTTACAATGGTATGAATTGAGTGTCACTTGTATCATAAACATTCATTTTTAATCTATTGTAACCCAGTTCCAGGTTGTAGCTTAAAACCAATTTTGTTTAGACATTTGAATTATTTTGGCCTGTCCTGGACTTTCATGGAGTGGATCTGTTCATGTAGTCATTACATTGCTGGAGCAATATGCCAGAACTTTGACCAATCTAGAGAATGTCAGTTCAAATCCCAATTTAAAAAATAATCTGGAAATAAAATATTGATATCAATAGAAATGACCAGGAAGCTGTTAGATAGTTGCATACAACCCAGCTGGTTCACTAATGTTTTTTAGAGAAGGAAACCTGCTGTCCTGACACAGGCTGGCCTATATATGATCATTGGTTGACTCTTAACTGCCATCTGAAGTGGTCTAGCAAGTTGTTCCTTTGCACTAGGGATGGGTAATGCCAGTAACGCCCACATCCTGAGAATGAATAATATTTTTTTTCAAAAAAGCAAAACAGGGATTCATAGCTTAATAGATGGCTGGGAGTGCATTACTGGTATGGGGATCAGGGCTTCTGATAGCTGTATAAATTACCTCAGCTTAGCCCTTCACTGTTTACAAGATCAGAAAGCCTTGATTGTGTTACAGCTAATTAAAATGTTCCCAGGCATCTGTTATTTCAATATTAAGATCTCCAGTGCAAAGGCACAAGCCACAAATTACAGAGTGCTGTACTCATAAAAAAAACTTGTTCTTTTGCTGCAGGTTTCAACTGTAATGAACAAAGCTGTAAACAGATGCAAAATCTCTTCTAACATTCAAGGAGAACACTTTCAGCTCCCAGTTAGTGTGAAAATTTTATAAACTAACTTAATATACAAGACAGTGGTTTAAAAATAGACAATATGGCTGGCAATCAGGTACCTGTCCAATCTCCCCACCCGAAAGCACGTACTGTATTTGACTCTATTGTCAAGAATTAAAATGTCTTTGTTACCATGATTATTTATCATAAAAGTTTTGTAGATCCCAAAAAGAAATAACCAGCCATATTGATTTGCGTTTTATTTTCTTTGCCAATTTGTAGACTCCAACTGTAGGCGTCAGCTGTCTGTCAGTACCTCACTTTAGTGCACATTCACACATGAACTGAGATCCTGAGTTTTGGCAAGCCTATTTTGTCGTTGGGTGCCTCTCAGCCTAGCTCAACCCCAATCTTCCCCTTGAAATCCAAGTGTACACTTTCTGCAGGACACAGGAGTGAAAACACATGTCAGTGTTTGCTTTGCTGCTCCAGGGGCACTGAGGCTAATTTTTAGCACAGTTGCCCTGGTTGCGGTCAGCTAACTCTGGAATTAAAACTGGGAAATTATGGTCCCTATGGCTCATGGATAGATGCACTTATCAAACAATAATAATGACGTTAGAGTCTGCAAGCCCCAAACAAATTCACTATGTTATATGGGGAACAATTCACTGATATGTATGAAAGCATAGATATGTTTAAGAGGAAGCTAGATGACAGAGAAAGGGTATGTTGATGGAGTTAGATGAAGAGCAGCGGAAGGAGGGCCATGAAGAGCAGAAATGATGACATGGGCTTGTTGGATCAAATGACCTCTTTCTGTGCAGTAAATATTTACAAATAAGTCTGGTATTAAAGTAATTTCTGTTCAGTCATTTCAACAATGTTAAATTTAAGAAGGCCATTAGCCTAGACTTTCTGTGACTTTATTCAGGGTGGTGAAAGTGTGATGGAGTGGGGCTTAAGCCAGCTGCTTTGCCCACGGGGTGACCTGACTACAATCATGGGGAAAGGATCATTTGAAAAATTTGGCGTTCACCTCTGTGGAGGCAAATTGAGGACATCCACATTGATGTGCTATCAGGGAGGAGCCTGAGGCCTTGAATAGGTCAAATGTTCAGGTAACATTTAATCTTATGGGACTAGGAGGAGCAGAACTGCTCCTGTGGGCCTCACCAAAATGTTTGGGCTGTTCCTGCCCAGGGTCTCACCCCCTCCTCATACTGATGCCCTCCTGAACCCATATCCTGATAATTTACCAGACTGACAGCCTTGTATTCTCCCAGGTTGCCCAATGTTATGCCAGCTAAAACCCAGCAAGTTACCTCTGGACAACTATTGAGCAGCTCATTAGTGGCATTTAAATGAGGGCCAGTCATTAAAATGAACTGGTCAATATCACCCAGATCATCTGCCCAGCTTTTCCCCCCTTAACATTTCAAACTGTTTCCATTGGGTGCATCTGTATCCCCATCCTTCATTTGTACATTCTTTTTATAGCCAGTGTGGTGGGATACTTCAGCCTTCTGCACATCTCTGGCTTCTTTCAATGATGCCCTATGAGTTACAGAGAGGCCATATTTCCTGAAAGAGGACAATATAACAAATCTAAAGTGGCTCAAACTGGTTTGCTGTTACATTTTCCACAAAGGCACAGTCTTACCGGATCCACCATCCCTATCACTGTGCCTCAGATCCCCGTCCTCTTGAAAATCTGAAACAGAACATTAGTGAAACCATTATTAGCTCCTTTTGGATACCATAGCTTGTGAAGACAGTTGCCCACATTTATTATTTCCAAAGTATTCTCTTTGTGCATTCCAAAATGGTTAAATTGAATCAGATGCATCTGTCCATGACAGTATCGGTAGGAGTGACCACCACATTGTGGAGACAAAGGCCCGGCTCCACATTGAGGATACCCTCTATTGTGTTGTGTGGCACTACCATCATGTTAAATGGGATAGATTTCAAACAGATCTAGCAGCTCAAGACAGGGCATTCATGAGACTCTGTGGGCCATCAGCAGCAGCAGAATTGTACTCAAACACAATCTGTAACCTCATGGCCCGGCATATCCCCCACTCTACTGTTACCATCAAGCAGGGGATCAATCCTGGTTCAATGAAAAGTGCAGGAGGGCATGCCAGGAACAGCACCAGGCGTACCTAAAACTGAGGTGTCAACCTGGTGAAGCTATGACACAGGATTACTAATGTGCCAAACAGCATAAGCAGTGAGTGATAGACAGGGCAAAGCGATTCTACAACCAACGGATCAGATATAAGCTCTGCAGTCCTGCCACAACCAGTTGTGAACGGTGGTGGACAATTAAACAACTCACTGGAGGAGGAGGCTCTACAAATATCCCCATTCTCAATGATGGAGGAGCCCAGCATGTTGGTGCAAAAGAAAAGTCTGAAGCATTTGCTACCATCTTCAGCCAGAAGTGCTGAGTGGATGATCCATCTTGGCCTCCTCTGGAGGTCTCCAGCATCACAGATGCCAGTCTTCAGCCAATTCAATTCACTCCATGTGATATCAAGAAATGACTGAAGGCACTGGATACTACAAAGGCTATGGGCCCTTAAAATATTGCAGCATTGGTACTGAAGACTTGCGCTCCAGAATTTGTCACGCCCCTAGCCAAGCTTTTCCAGTACAACTACAACACTGGCATTTACCCGGCTATGTGGAAAATTGCCCAGGTATGTCCTGCACACAAAAAGCAGAACAAATCCAACCCACCAATTACTGCCCCATCAGTCTACTCTCCATCATCAGTAAAGTAATAGAAGTGGTCATCAACAGTGCTATCAAGCAGCACTTGCTTAGCAATAGCCTGCTCAATGATGCCCAGTTTGGGTTCTGCCAGAGCCATTCAGCACCTGGCCTCATTGCAGCTTTGGTTCAAACATGGACAAAAGAGCTGAACTCCCGATTTGAGGTTAGAGTAACTGCCCTTGACATCAAGGCTGCATTTGACCGAGTGTGGCTTCAAGGAGCCCTGGCAAGCCGGAGTCCATGGGAATCAGGGGGGAAACTCTCCGCTGGCTGGAATCATTCTTAGCACAAAGGAAGATGGTTGTGGTTGTTGGAGGTCAGTTATCTCAGCTCCAGGACTTCATTGCAGGAGTTCCTTAGGCTAGTGTTCTCAACCCAACCATCTTCAGCTGCTTCATCAATATCCTTCCTTCCATCATAAGGTCAGAAGTGGGGATGTTCGCTATGATTGCACAATGTCCAGCACCATTCATGACTCCTCAGATACTGAAGCAGTCCATGTCCAAATACAGAAAGACCTGGACAATATCCAGCTTGGGCTGACAAGTGGCAAGTAACATTCGCACACACAAGTGTCAGGCAATGACCATCTCCAACAAGAGAGAATCCAAACATCGCCCCTTGATATTAAATGGCATTACCATCACTGAATCCCCCATTATCAACATTCTGGGGGTTACCATTGACCAGAAACTGAACTGGACTATCCATTTCTATACTGTGGCTACAAGAGCAAGTCAGAGGCTAGGAATAGTGTGACAAGTAACCCACCTTCTGACTCCCCAAAGCCTGTCCACCATCTACAAGGCACAAGTCAGGAGTGTGATGGAATACTCCCCACTCGCCTGGATGAGTGCATCCCCCATAACACTCAAGAAGCTTGACACCACCCAGGACAAAGCAACCTGCTTGATTGGCATTGCATCCACAAACATTCACTTCCTCTACCACAGACACACAGTAGCAGCAGTGTGTACCATCTACTAGTTGCACTGCAGGAATTCACCAAGGCTCCTTTGATAGCACCTTCCAAACCCACGACCATTACCATCTAGAAGGACAAGGACAGCAATTAGATGTGCCCCTCCAAATCACTCACCACTCTGACTTGGAAATTTATTGCCGTTCCTTAACTGTCGCTAGGTCAAAATCCTGAAACTCCCTATCAAACAGCGCTGTGGGTATACCAACACCTCATGTACTGCAGCGGTTCAGGAAGGCAGCTCACCACCACCTTCTCAACAGCAATTAGGGATAGGCAATAAATGCTGGCCCAGCCAGCAAAGCCCACATCCCGTGAATGAATTAAAAAAATATCTGGTTACTGTACTGCATTTAACTTTAGCAGAGGAAAAGCCAATTTTTGCTTGCAAGATTTTGACTCAAATCTACAATGGAGTAAAGCACCAAGGTCAGGATGACTTACGTTTATCCCAATCAGTAACAGAAAATCTGATTATCACTTATTCCACAAGTCAGCATCCAAGTTTCTTCATATTTGTATCTATATCTCTCGCAGATTATTACAGCAGCCCCTCATGGACTCAACACCAATTACAATATTTCATTTCATAATCACCTGGTGATGCATTATGCACACAAATATTTTATGGTGAATCTGTTCTGGGTTGCTCTGCCTGGTTGGCCTCATCTGAGTGGTAGTGGATGAAAGTCAATGCATGCCTGAAAGAGTGTCTGTCACCTGCTTAACACAAGTGTGGACAGCTGACTGGGAGACTCCACAAAGATCACCCACCAACCCCTGGAAAGATCCGGAGGCATAGAATTTGAGGGTAGCTCTGATCTTCAGTGCCACTGGCATGGGGTGTCCACCCACACAATTGGCACAGATCTCAGGACCTATCATCTGACAAATGGAGGTGACTGTCTCAAAATGGATAAATAAACAGAAGCAATGACACATAGTAGGCTAAGAGTTGCCACAGGGTTAATAAACTCTTCAAGAACGATGGGTAATGTCAAGCAGTTACATCTGTTGTCCTGGGCTACAATGAGTAGTGGGGCTCACACAACACCCCTGAATGTTAATCCGTACATGGTGGTTTTTGCAGACTATTTCTGAATCTATGGCATTTTTTTTAAACTGATTGTTTCAGATGTACTGTTCTGTACATCTAAGAAATGTTTCTCGAAACAATGACATAGACAAATACAAACCAAATATGTCTCTTACACTCAAAAAAGAGCTTTCTTTTTTGAAAAACATGTTTTATTCATAAAATATTTGGAAGAACATTCCAAAACATTTCTAAATCGCCATCACAAAAAGTACAATCAGGTTCAACTTTTACACATGGATCACAAGGTGCTTCAATACAATCAATGAATATTACAGTCATTTCAATATGGTCATTACAGACAGTCAAATGGTATTGGAGCTATTGACATACATCTTGTTGCACTCTGAGGTTCTTCAATACAATTATAATACAATTAACATTCAATGCATACGTTCATTGTAAGCTGTACTGCCCAAGGATTCTATACAATTCCCAGCCCCTAGGTGCACTATGGTGGAAAGGTCTTAGACAGCGGCCTTTCCCCATTGCACCTTTGTGGTGGCTGCCCCAAGCTTTAGTGCGTCCCTCAGCAGGTAGTCCTGGACCTTGGAATGTGCCAGTCTGCAACACTTGGTCGGGGACAACTCTTTGCGCTGGAAGACCAACAAGTTTCGGGCAGACCAAAGAGCATCTTTCACCAAGGTGATGATCCTCCAGCTGCAGTTGATGTTTGTCTCGGTGTGTGTCCCTGGGAACAGCCCGTAGAGCACAGAGTCCTGTGTCACAGAACTGCTCGGGATGAACCTCGACAGAAACCACTGCATCTCTCTCCAGACCTTCTTTGCAAAGGCATAATCTACAAGGAGGTGAACAACGGTCTCGTCCCCACCACAGCCACCTCGAGGGCAACGTGCAGAGGGGGTGAGACTCCTGGCATATAGGAAGGATCTGACAGGGAGGGCCTTTCTAACGACCAGCCAAGCTACATCTTAGTGGAAAATTCTGACGATGAGGCATTCTGCCAAATGACTTTGACAGTCTGCTCGGGGAACCATCCCACAGGATCCACCCTCTCCTTTTCCCGCAGGGCCTCTAAGACGTTACGTGCCGACCACTGCCTGATGGACTTGTGGTCAAAGGCGTTTCTCGGCATGAATTTTTCCACGAGGGACAGGTGGTACGGCACGGTCCAACTATTTGGACCGTTCCGCGGCATCGTGGCCAGACCCATCCTTCGCAACACCGGGGACAGGTAGAACCTCAGCATGTAGTGACACTTGGTGTTTGCATTCTGAGGGTCTACGCACCGCTTGATGCAGCTGCACACAAAGGTGGCCATCAGTATGAGGGCGATGTTGGGCACGTTTTTTCCCCCTTTATCTAGAGGCTTGTACATCGTGTCCCTGCGGACATGATCCATTTTCGACTTCCAGATAAAGCGGAAGATGGCTCGGGTGATCGCCACCACACAGGAGTGTGGAATGGGCCAGACCTGCACCACGTACAGCAACAGCGAGAGTGCCTCACACCTGATGACCAGGTTCTTACCCGCAATGGAGAGGGAGCGTCGCTCCCACATGCCCAGTTTCCTTTTCACCATAGACCCTCGCTCCTTCCAGTTTCTAACGTGTGCCCTGGTCCCTCCGAACCATATCCCCAGCACCTTCAGGCCGTCAGCCCTGACAGTGAAGGGGACAAAGGATCAGTCAGCCCAGTTCCTAAAGAACATGGCCTCGCTCTTCCCACGATTTACCTTGGCTCCCGAGGCCTGTTCGAACTGGTCAGAGATGTGGATAAGTCTGTGCACTGACAGCGGATCTGAGCAGAAAACAGCGACATCATCTATGTACAGGAGGGAGACTTTGATCTGAGTGCCTCCATTACCTGGGGTCATCACTCCTCTTATGCCCGGATCCTTCCTGATGGACTCAGCAAAGGGTTCTATGCAACACACGAAAAGAACAGGTGAGAGAGGGCAGCCCTGCCTGACTCCAGATTTAATAGGAAAGCTATCTGATTCCCACCCATTGATTGAGACTGCACTACTGATGTTAGTGTACAGCAGTTGGATCCAATTGCGAATTCCCTCCCCAAACCCCATTTTGGAGAGCACATCCACCATGTAGGTGTGCGATATTCTGTCAAAGGCCTTCTCCTGATTCAGGCTGATGAGGCAGGTGTCCACACCCCTGTCCTGTACATAGGCAAGCGTATCCCTGAGCAGCACGAGGCTGTCAGAGATCTTCCTGCCCGGCACAGTGCAGGTCTGGTCAGGGTGGATCACCAATTCCAGAGTGGATTTGACCCGATTGGCGATGACCTTGGACAGAATCTTATAGTCCACATTCAACAGTGAAATGGGTCGCCAATTTCTAATTTCCTCCCTTTCCCCCTTGTGCTTGTAGATGAGGGTGATAATGCCTTTCCTCATGGATTCTGACATACTGCCGGCCAGGAGCATACTCTCATACACTTCTAGCAGGTCCGGGCTGATCCAGTCCCACAGAGCCGAATACAACTCCGCCAGCAAGTCGTCGCTTCCAGGAGTTTTACTCTTCTCGAAGGACTCAAGGGCCTCAGTCAGTTCATCAGGAGTTAGGGCTTTGTCCAGACTCTCCCATGTACTGTCGTCTAAGACCTCCGTGATAGAGGACAGGAAGGACTGGGAGGCCGTGCTGTCTGTGGGCTTCACGTCATATAATCCGGCATAGAAGGATTTGCTGATCCTCAAAATGTCGGACTGCGATGACTTTACTGAGCCATCTTCTTCCTTCAGGCTGCTAATCACAGAGCTCTCTCTGTGTACCTTTTGGAAGAGAAACGTGAGCATGTCTCGTCCTGCTCTACGGAGCAGACTCTGGAACGGAAAATGATCTTGGAGGCCTCCGAGGCAAAGAGAGAGGATTGCTGGGTCTTCACCTCTTGGAGTTCCTCCTTGACATCGACCCCCATCGACTGCAGCCGGAGCAGATTCTGCATGTTTTTCTGGAGTCGGGACATTTCCCTCTGTTCCTTTCTAGCTTTCTGGGTGCCTTTGAGGATGAAAAACCTCTTGATGTTTCCCTTGATTGCTTCCCACCAGTGTGTCAGGGACTCAAAGTGGGGTTTCATGGTTCTCCAAAATTTGTAATCCCTCTTGAGCTCCTCAATGTTCTCTGGGGTCAGCAGTTTCACGTTTAGCTTCCATGCCCCCCTGCCAACCCTCTGGTCCTTCTCTAAGTGACAGTCAGCCAGTAGGAGGCAGTGGTCAGAGAAGAACACCGGCTTGATGTCGGTGGATCTGACTGTGAATGGACACAAACAGGAAGTCTATCCTGGAATGGACAGACCCGTCAGCAGGGTTGCTGAAGACGTTGTGCAGCCTGGCATCCTTTACTGTTTCCATCAGGGATCTGGATGTAGCATCCAATCTGCTGTCAGCCCTGCTGGATTGTCCAGCCGCATCAATGATGCAGTTGAAGTCACTGCCCAGAATGACCGGCCTGGAGGTCGCCAGCATCAGTGGGAGCTGCTGAAAAACCTCCAGCCGCTCAGCCCCTTGTGACGGGGCGTAGGCGTTAATTAACCGGAGTGGAGCATTCTTGTACATTACGTCTGCCACAAGGAGGCGCCCGCCCACCACCTCCTTAACCTGGGAGACGGTGAAGCTGCCTCCCCACAGCAGAATCCCCAGGCCAGAGGAACGAGAGTCATTTCCTCCCGACCAGATTGATGGCCCGTGGGACCACCATCGTGAGCACTGCCTGTAGGAGCTGAGGTGCGGTATCGCACACTCCTGCAGAAACAACAGGTCAGCTTTGACCTTGGCAAGGTAATCCAAGGTTGCAACACATCGTGTAGTAGATTTAATGCTACGCACATTTATGGATACAATCTTTACACCCCTTTTAAAGCAGTCAGTCGCTTACCAAACCTGTTGTCTCTGAGAGTCCCAGACCTTTGGTCTGCTCCTTCATACCCGTAGCGTGCTCAAATTGCCTCACTTTGGATGGGCTGAGGAAACTGTCCTGAAACTCCCCATTGACAGTGTTCTGCTCGGGTGGCATCTGGGGGTCCGTGCAGAGAGCGGGGTTTGAAATGTCCTCTGTTGGAGAAGCTTCTCCAATCCTCTCGCCCTCTGGGGCATTGCTGCTCCCGGCTTCCCGGAGCTGGGGTGCGCTGAGCGCCTCACTGTTCCCAGATTCCTGGGGTTGTGGTGCACTGGCCTTTTCGGGTTGTGGGCAAAGTTGGGGTGCGCTGGTCTCCTCATTGTCTTCAATGTTCTGGAGCTCGGGTGTCTCATCCTCCAACTCCCTAGCGTTTTGCCGTTTCTTCTGTTGGCACCGCCCTGGCCCTTCTTCGTCCGAAGAGCTGCTGCTCTTGTTATCCATGTCAGATAGGAGACGCCTCTTGACTCTTGTCTGGGAAGTGGCTTGGTTTCTTTTTAGCCTCTTCTTCCTTTTGGCTCTCTTCACCAGCTGCCACTCCCCCTGCTGCTTTCCCACTGCTGCCTCTTCCTCCTCCGTTGATTCGCTCTCCTGAGGAGTGGGAGGTTCAGGGGGCAGTGCTGTTGGTTGGCCGTCTGTTGCCTCAATCTTTTCCTTCACATTGTCTCTCTCTGTGTCCTCCTTTGTCCCGTTGTTCTCCCTGGGGGCCTTGGTAGTTGGAGTGACGCGAGGCATTTCTTCTGCTTCCCCCTCGTTGGCTTTGGCTGCCTGTGCATAAGTACAGCAACGTTTGGGGCAGGTCTTGTAGAGGTGACTTGCCTCGCCACACAGGTTGCAGCACTTAGCCTGGTTTACAATCTTTTGTCTGGTGCCCTTCCTGTTTGCAGTTCTTGCAGAGGACAGCACTGCAGTTGGCCGCCACATGACCAGACTTGCTGCATGAGTGACAAAGTTTGGGTTGCCCAGCGTAGACAAGGTAGCCACGGCTTACCCCGATAGCGAATCTGGAAGGAGGGTGGAAGAAGGCTCCCTTACCATCAGTCTTGAGCGTTACCTTAACCTGGCGTTTACATGTCCAGATCCCCAAATTATCTTTAACCTCAGTGCAGCTCCCAACCTGTTCGAAGTACCTGGTAAGGAAGGTGAGCACGTCAGCGACAGGGACGTAGGTGTTGTACAGATGCACCGTCACAACCCGTTCTCGTTGCAACGGTAGAGCAAAGAGCGGCTCTGCCGTCAGGATCTTCATTTTTGGCAGGTCTTTCTTTTCCTCAAACACCTTCAGGAGTTTGACACAAGCTGCCACTTGCTTGAGGGTCATATCAATAAAACCAGCACTGGGGAAATCCTATAGGCAGTAGATCTCCGTAGCCTCGAAACCACACAGCTTGAATAGGATCCACTTGGTGAAGAAGGTCCTGTCCTTTCCTGTTCCTTGCTCGCTGCCCTTCACCATGACTCGGATGATGTTAGGTACCCCATGGTAAGGAGTTCAACTGGTTATAGCCATTTCTCTTTCCCTAGCAGAAACGCGATAATGGTCTCTCCCCTGCCAGGTAAATATCAGGGGAGAAAATAGCTGTCAGTCAAACAAAACACATTAGTTTTCATATTTGAATTGATTGGGTTTTACCTTCTTTGGGCATGGGGAGCAGATATAACAGTTATGTTACTGTGACTATGCATGGCAAAACAAATTGAGCCATTTTGTGTGAGTGAACCTGGTTATGGACCACCTGCTTAGTGTGACACAAATAAAGAAGAAAATGCCATGAGCTATCAGAACAAAATACTTAATTTTTGCCATACTACTACTAATTAGCATACAGATTAACCACAGGACTACTATTGCATATTAGTGCATATGTTAAGGCTGGGTCTGGTGTTTATTGGTTACTTTGGAAAGTAACACACTTTTCCTTAAGTACACATTCCCTGAGGCATCCAGATAAGTATTTACATTTCCCAATCAACAGTTCCATAAAAACATTGCTTACTTAAAACAGAATAGCTGGCAACTATTAATTTTGTATGCAATATTATGCAGGAAACAGTTAATTTTATGTTAAACAATCTATAAGCATTGTAAGGAACATACCTTTTTATTTCTGTTGGGCTGTTGTGAAGAACATATCTTTTTACTTTCTGTGGACTGTGGATTAAAATTACAATGGCTGCAGGTTGAAAGACATGTCCACTGGAACAGGATGATATATATATATATATATATATATATATACAATGTTGCAATCCTGGAACAGAGATTGCCATCAAAGACAGGAAGGTGCCAGAAAGGAGTCCTGGACCAAGGGAGCTGCCTGGCAACAATATTTTAATTGGCTCCTGACCAGGTGACCAGGTTTTATATGAGAGCAGTGCAGCAGAATAGCTCCTAGCCTGAAAAGGAAAAGACCTAAAACCTCTTGGTCCTGTGTGTGTCAGATTCCAGAAATCCTACAATAATAGCTGGCTGTTTTTTTCTCCTCACACCTCTATAACCTGCTCTCTCTGAAAACCCCTGTTTCTGTTAAGAGGCAAAGGAAAAATCACTGTTAAAGACATTGAAAGGTAAGTGCTCAACCAATGAACTAAAGACTGAAAGTGCTGGAAGACCACCTCATGTCATCAACAAAGAACTGAAAAGAATTTGGAAGTCATTGATCAAAATCAACCTATCGATTCCTGTGCTCCGGAATTGGTGCTATTGAACTGTTTTATCCCACCCTTAGAATCCATGTTTTTACGTGTGTTAAGTGTCTTGTATGTGTATAGAGATTTAAGAAAAGGGTAGAGTTTAGGTTATAGAGTTAAAAATTAGCAAGTCATATTTCTTTCTTTTGCCACTGGTTATCGGCAGTTTGTTCAATAAACAGTTATTTACTTATTAAATTTACAAACCTGTTGCTCGTGTTCTGTTAACCTAAATTAAACAGTTAGGTAGAATTGGGGCAATCGGTGGTTTGGTCAAACTTTTCACATTTGTCACAGCCCAGGGAGCAGTGGGGCTTGGTATTACAGTGCACTATCCCCAGTGGGTGGTGCCAGCATCATCTGGTTAAAATATCACCTTGAATAAAATAAAAACAGAAAACTGCTGAAAATACCTAGCAGATCTGACAGCACTTGTGGAGAGAGAAACAGAGTGTTCGTGCTACCTGCACCCCAGAGTAAATGTCAGGGGTGAGCCTGCCTCCACTTTGCCAACATCTCTGACAGGCTTAGGTGGAGGACAAGCACAAACAGTGGAAGGGGTGTTCCAAAATCCGAGCCTCCCACCCACCCGCCTCATCAAACACAATCTCTCCCACCTGTGGCAGAGTGTGCAAATCCAGCATTGGGCTTTTTGGTCACCTCAGGACTCACAATCCCGGAGTGGAAGAAAGACATCCCTGGTCCTGTGGGACTGCCTAAGAAGGAGAAGAAGAGTTAGCCTGTTCAGGCAATTTTTCAGGCAACGGTCCTATAATTAACGTGAGGTGAGGCTTCCATCTGCCTGAAGGAGGAATCCGTGCCTCATAGAGCTACTGGCCAATCGGAATTAGCTCTGAACAACAGAAGCATCAAGCAGGAGCATTGGCCAGTATGGGTACTGGAGGTATGCCAAGGAGATAGTGTTCAGCAATGGACCCACACATTCATATATCTCACTGGCGTCAGACTGACAGGCCCCAGAAAGGGCGAAGGGAGGCGGGGTTGGGTGGCCTGTTGGAAAGGTCGAGGGGGCGGGTGGATGTGTGGAGGCAAAGCTATAGGGGTCATGGAAAAGGCATCCCCCAACTTTAACTGACCAGCAGCTGGCAGGGTTAGGCCGCACGTTGAGTGCCGGACTCTCTTATTGCCTGTTAAATCAGAATGGCAGTGTAATGAGACCCTTATTTGGGCATTAATTGTCTACTTAAGGGCCTCAACTGGCCCACATGTGGGTGACTCACCCGACTCCTCCCTGCTGCTCATAACGTTGTCATGGGGGTGGAGGTGGGTGGACAGGTGGCGGGCATGCCGCTGATGGCACAGTGCCCTAGTTTATAGGTCCACTTGCCTGCAGGTGACCCGTAAAATTCAGCTGAACATTTCAGATCGTGACTTTCCATCAGAATTGGGAAAAGTTAGAAATGTTGTACCAGTTTTTAAGTAGGTGAAATGGGGAAGCTCTCCCTAGTAGTTTTGTGCAGCTCTCTGTGCTCAGCCACTTCTGTTTTTTTATAGTATGTGAAAGGCACCTACTGTACATCTCAAGAATGTTCGAGGCAGATACAACACACTGGGTAAAAGGTAACTAGTTATAAGCATCTGTCAAGGTGCTTTACAGTTCTTAGAGGCAATAAGATATCAAGCTTCTTACTGAGTGGAAGTAGTTAATGTATAAGTAAAGTTATTGCAACTCACCCCTAAGGGCTGAATTTTATCAAACCTGTGGTGATGGGTTGGTAGGTGGGAGAGCTGGTAATACGGCAGGGGAAGGTGTCAGGAGGGGAATCCGATGTTGTCCTGCCACCATGGCATATTAACAGTGGCAGAAACCTCAGAGGCGCAGCTGTCTGCCTGCTAAAAGCCCATTTGAGGGCCACTTCCCACCCCATGGACATTTTTCCCATAATAAAAAGGCCCACCGGTGTGCAGGGAGGCTGCCAGGTAAACCCAGTGGCTGCAGCATGGCTGGTGCAGGCTGTTGAGAGGTTGCTGGACTGCTGTGAAATCCTGCATTGTGAGCAATGAGATCCACACCCATAATGACAGCAGTCAGGGCCTAAAAGGCAGCAAGCACGAATTGCATGATCTCCATCTGAGTTTCCACTGCAGCACTGAGACATCAGGAGAATTCTGCCTGTGCTACAGTGAAAGGTGGGACAGCAGCCACCCCGGGCACTGCATCACAACTGGGTCTGCAAGTGCTATCACTGAATTGGCCACTATTCCAATTGTGGAAAGGATGGATCCAGGCTCTGCATGATGCCCTATGTCTCACTGATGCCGGATTCTTCCATGCTCCTTGCCACTGACAGGAGGCTGTCCAGCATGCCTGCCAATGCTCCAAGCGTCTCAGTGTCCATATACTGCCCCATCAAGGCCCTCACTGGGCCCCCTTCAGCAGAACTCATCCACAACTAGGTCCCATGGGAAGCCAGTACAGGTGCTACCTTTTCCCATGTATGCCAGTTGACTCACTATATGCTGAAAGTAACTCTATACCACTTCTAAGATCCTTGCAGGACCCATATCTGAGTTGGCAGCCACAAACCTAAGAGCTTTCTTTACCAAGAAAGCAGATACATTGAAAGTCATAATGAAGGAGAGGCTAATTGAGGTACTGGATCAGCTAAAAATTGGTAAACAGAAGGTATTAGAGATGTTGGATGTACTTAAAGTTGATAAGTGATTAGAAGTGGATGAGATGCATCCGAGGATACTGAGGGAAGTAAGAGTGGAAATAGCGGATCTACTGGCCATAATCTGATACTCCTTAGATACAAGGGTGGTTCCAGATGTTTAGAGAATTGCAAATATTATACCTTTGTTCACAAAAGGATGTGAGGATAAACACAACAACTACAGGCCAGTCAGATTGACCTTGGTGGTGGGACAGCTTTTAGAAACTATAATCTGAATAACAGACCCAGCTCGAGGATCATATGGCCTACTCCTGTTATATCACATGTTCCTGTGGGACCAAATTAAAAAGGGTGGATTGATTAAGTGCTTGTGAAACATTGCACTTGGTTGATGTGCCTGCCACAGCTGAATAGCTGGAGATGTGTGGAAGCAGAGAGAGCGGTATGAGATGCTGGTAGCATTAGAAGATGCATGTGGGGGGGGTGAATGATAGAAATGTTGGGCATGAGAGGATTGCTGCTAGGTGAGTGATGGTGTTGTGATGCATTGAGCACAGCAAGAGTTTGTAGGTGTGGTGGGCATTAGACGTATTGTGAGGATGCATTCACTCACGTCGAGCATGATTGTGAGGCCATCGTATATTTTCCTGCATCCTGCCTTGTTCAGACACAACTCATTGGAAAATGTGCTCCCACTCTCTCCTCAGGCCATTCCTTGAGGCCTTCTTTCACATCCAGGGAAACATTGCCTTCCTCCTGTTGTCTGTTTGGGTGTCCAGGGCCTCCAATGTGGCCTCACTAAAGAAGGGAGCCCTCTCCCTTCCTACTGTGACATCCTTCCAATGCTACAAAATGCTTTTTTCATGATCAGGGATTTCAGGTGTGCAGCCTCCCTTTAAGAGGCTGAGACCTTTTAAGAGGACCAGGCTGGTTGAAGCAACACTGCCAGGGCCCCCTGTTGTGCTGCAGGCAACATGAAAGCAGTGCAGCCAATTGGCCCCATGCTGTTCTCAGTCAAATGAGGTGGTTGGTTAATTTTGTGTTCTGCCCACCTCGATCTAAATAAGTTTGGGCAGGTCCTGAATCATAGCCTGTATGTCCAAAAACCCAGGCAGACCAAAGTCTAGTCTACACATTATTATATTCATTTTTGGCTTCATTTTTCTGTTTTCCCTGCAACCAAAGTCACTGAAACAGATTATCTGACCATTTATCTTATTTCATTTAATAGAATCTTGCTGTGTGCAAATTGGTTGGAGCGCTATCTACATTGTAACTGTGGTTATAAACTGAAAAAGTAAACCATTGTCTATGAAGCATTTTGAGATGTCCCGAGGTTGTGAAAGGCACAATGGAAATGAAAGCCAGAATTGCAACTACTTGCACTTTCTTAATGGTGCACCTTATTTAGCACCTGAGCTCTCTTTAAATGGGCCGACAAGTATTATCACTATCCAGTAGGCCTTGGAGGAGGGAGGATGAGCAGTAGAGTGCAATGCAGAACCAGCCAATGTAAAATCCAGAATGATTACCAACCTCATCTGTGAAGGCATGTTGCCATTGACCAGATGAATAAGAGGTCCCTTAGTGATCAAACGCCCTTGTATGAGACTCTGAATGTGCAGAATGCATGCATGTTGTGTTGGCTGTGTATTCGCATTTGCTCTTTTCCCCATTGCAGGGCTGATGCATTTATGTGGCAACAATATAGGGTACAGTGTCATCCTCAGAACAGGCTTGTCATGTTATGTATTTACAGTCAATACTTTTAAAAATTGGACATAAGGACAAGCTATTAGAATAGCTGCCCCAAATCGTGTGATTTTTGGCATTTGTACCACAGACAGCATCAAGTCTCCAGTGAATACCTAATTAAATATGAACATAGGTGAGGGTACCTCATAGCCATTTGTGGAATTCATACACCTCATTATTAAAGAATGGGCTAACACATAAAGTCTATGGCATTTCCAGACTGCCTGTCTCCATGCTTCATACTGAACAAAAGGAAAGATCGAAATAAAATGACCACCTTCAACTTCCCATTTTATCACGATGAGTTCCCCATCCAAACTAGAATGAGCGCGTTTCAGAAGTTTTAACCCGGCAATCATGTGATTGAAGCTGGTTTCAGGGACTGCTCTCTTATTACCCCAGGATCCACTAGATCCATCAGAACCATCAGTTGTCAGGCAGTCTGAGAACAAGACTCTGAAATTGGCTGCAAGATCTCAAGCAGTGAAAGTGTTTAACATGTTCCAGTTTTAAAATTCACCTGAGAACCAATTTCCTAAATATTCATTTCACTTTAAAAAAGCCTCACTTCAACTTTTAATCATCAAATCCACTGAAGAAACCACAGCCTGCCACATGGGAGACCGGATATCGAAAATCAGAGACTGAATTAACTGTAAAGGTGCTCTACCTTCATCTGTATCCAATCTTTGTGTGTGTTTGCGTGAGACTGAGTGTGTGAATTTGCATTAGTTCGGAGTAAATATGTGAGTGTCACAAAAATATAATCATTTTCATAATATTATAGCAATCTATTGTAAAGATAGATTAATAGTGGGGTTTGGATTAGTTTCTCTGAGTGTAGGCGTGTGTGTGTGGGTTTTAATTGAATTACAGAAAGCTGGTCTTGGTGCATTGATGTTTCAGAAGGAAACTAGGTTTGAAATGCTAAATACGTAAACATGGCTGAAGTTTTAGAATGAGAGGTGTGAAGAACATTTGCATTTTTAGATAAACTAGAGTCATGAATTTCAAAGAGTTGGTAAGGTGCTACACCTAGCCAACAGAGACTAAGCCAAACAGTGTGTTTCTTTTTCCCAAAGATTACTGATATTATGAGTACCATGAAAGATTTATATTAGGAAAAAGTAAAGTTGCAAATATATATTGGAACAATGGGATTTACATTAGAAAGGGAGAAACATGCATAAAGGAGATGAGGTTATGTATAAGGAAGAAGGGACTCTAAGATCTAACAAGTGTGAAAAACCTCCAGCCTCTATGTACCAAACTGCTGTCTATAGAAACCAAAGCTAAGAGAATTCATCTTAAGTATCACTGACTAGGGTATTGTATGCTTTGCTTGGATCTGTTGAAATCCATGCTGTTTTACTGTTGCCTTAATAGAGGTGTAACTCGGAGCTAGATTAATTAGGGGAGCTAGGGGTTATCATAATATTAATATGTAGATATAAGCATGTGCTAAAAATCATTTCTTTTATCAAAAGAAGTTTAATTTAGTTTAATAAAAAATACCTCCAAGGCATGGTGGTCTTATTACTACTGAATTCAAGGCATGCATCTCGAAATGAAAATACAAATTGCAAAACAGTTGTGGCAGCTATGTCAAGTTTCCCTCTGGGATTTGAGCAGTTCAGCATTTACCATCCACTGTGCCATAACAAAATAGGGGGCTGTTGGTGGGATATATTGAAATTCCTTGATTGGCTTGGAATTGGTGAATCTTAATGTTATGAGTATGAGAAGCACTTTGAGTTCAGGCGTTGGTGTGAGGTATTTTTAAAGTGGTGAGACTGCAAAAATGCTTGTATCCATAGCTAAAACTTTTTTGGACGTAGAAGATATAATTCTGACTGGGTGACAAAAAGTATCTAAGAGTAAGTTAACAGAATTGGCGGATAAGTTGCAGTTGAGGTTGCCTGTAGGGCAAAGAAAGCAGACATAGTTGAAGTGATAGTGCAGCAATTAAAGTTGGAAGTGATACCTAACACTAGTGAGTCACAGCTGAGGTAGTAAGACTTCAGTTAGAAATGAAGAGGTTTGAATTTGAACAAGCAAAGGAACTGGGAAAACTTGACCTGGAGGCAAAGGAAAAGGAAAAAGAATTGGAAATGAAAAACTGGAACTAGAGACAGTAGAAAAAGAAAGGGAAAAAGAGAGATTATTTCTAAAAGAAATGGAAATGTGAAAACTTCATCTCCAGAGGAAAAAGTTAGCAATGGAAAAGAGAAGTAAGGAAAGAGACTTAAAATCCAGCTTTTTAAGCTGATATTCTCTAAGGGAGACATCAGATGCTGATGAAAGTTCTGATGATGAGAAAACCTTTAACCTAAAACCCAGTGGGGAGATGTTTAAATTTGTACAAGCTCTTCCGAAGTTTGAGGAAAGAGATGTTGAAGCATTCTTTATTTCATTTCAGAATGTAGCTAAACAGATGAAAAGGCCATGGCTGGAGGGTAGAGCACGTGAGGTTTATGCTTCACTGTCAGAAGAAATGTTGGTGAACTATGATGTGGTTAAAAAAAGGCTTTTTTGAGTGCATATGAGTTGGTTCCTGAGGCCTACACACAGAAATTTAGGGATATGAGAAAACAGCCTGGGCAAACTTATATTGAGTTTGAGAGAGTAAAACAAAGTAATTTTGACCAGTGGATATGGGCATTAAAGATGGAGATGGCATATGCAGCTGTCAGAGAAGTAATTCTTTTGGAAGAATTTAAAAATTCAATTCCTTCAGTAGTTAGAACTCATGTGGAGGAACAGAGGGTTAAAATGGTAATACAAGCAGCAGAGATACAACTGATGATTATGAGTTAGTTCATAGAGCTAAGCCTTTTTAAGGTCACCCTTTTAAATCAGAGAAGGATAGAAAGTGGAAAGGTGAAAGGAAGGTGGGTACTCGGGGAAAAGAAGTAGTAGGTAGAAATTTCCAGGAAGTTTTTTCTCAGAATAAAAAGGAAGCTGCTGAGGGTAGAAGTGGAACTGGAAAATTGAGATGTTTTCATTGTAATAAAGTTGGACACACAAAGTCAGTGCGCTGGAAATTACAGGGAAATTCTGTTGGAATTATTGGGATGTAGAAAAGTTCTGGAAGTAAAAATACAGTGGGTTCTGAAGCTTAGGCACAGGAAAAACCAATGGTTTGTCTACAGGTAAAACAGGAAGGATCAGTGATAGGTAAAGAAGTGGGAATGTGTTCACAATTTACCCAAGGGGATTCTGAGGAGCAGGTTGCTAAGATGTCTAGAGATTTTGTTTGTGAAGGGAAAATCTTTCCATGTGTACATGGTGGAGTAGGTAAACTTGTTAAACTTTTAAGAGACACAGGGGTTAGTCAATACTTAATGTTGTGAGATAGTGACCTTAGTTGTTCAGAGTGAGTATTGCAGGAACAGGTGATAATAAATGGGGTTCATGGAGATGCTAAACCTATTCCATTGTGGAAGGTAAATTTAAAGAGAAAGAGGAAAACAGGCAAGGTAATAGTTGGAGTAGTGGAAAAATTGCCCATTGCAGGGTTTCAATTTATTTTAGGTAATGATATAGCTGGGTCACAGATGTGGGTGATGCCTATGGTAGTTGAGCAGCCTGTAGAAGTGTTTTCAACAGAAATGTTTCAGAGAGAGCATCTTGGATTGTTTCCACATTGCCTGACAACAAGGCCACAGGTTGAAACAAGAAGAAAAGGAAGTTAAAAGGCAGGGAGAAGGTGATGAATTCCAAATAGCTGACACTGGTTTTGATAACATTGTTCAGGAAGAAAGACTGGAGGATAATGAAGCTGAGATATTTAGCTCAAGGCAGTTGGTGGAGTTACAGAAAAAGGATATGCAAATAAGACAGTTATATCAAACTGCGTATTCAGAAACAAAGGCAAAATTTATTCCAGAGTGTTATTACCTTAATGTTTTAATGAGAAAATGGCAGCCATATCATGTTTCAGCAAATGAAAGCTGGAGGGAAGTGCCTCAGATTGTTATACTATTTGGATATAGAAATGAGATCCTGATGATAGCTCATGAAATTCCAATGGGGGACATTTTGGAATTAGAAAGTCACGGGCAAAAATACAAAAACATTTTTATTGGCCTGGATTGCATGGAGATGTAGTCAAATTCTGTAGAACATGTTACAAACATCAGGTGAAAGGGAAACTCAAGCAGTGATTAAGCAGGCACATTTAATTCCAACTCCAGCATTTGATGACCCTTTTACTGGGATCACGATTGATTATGTAGGACCCCTCCCAAAGACTAAAAGTGGAAATCAGTACTTACTGACACAAATGGATATGTCGACAAGGTTTTCTGAAGCGATACCTTTGAGAAATGGAAGAGTTGGCAATAAACAGTTTGGGGATAAAACAGTTTAAGTCAACAGTTTACCTTCCTGAGTCACAAGGGGCTTTGGCAAGATGGTATCAAACTTTAAAACTATGATGAGGGTATATGTTCAGGATTATCCACAGGATTGGGATGGGGGAATTCCATTCTTGTTATTTGCTATTAGGGATGCTCCTAATGCATTGACTGGTTTTAGTCCTTTTGAACTAGTTTATGGTCATAAGGTAAGAGGAGCACTGAAATTGATTCATGAGAAATTGGTAGGTCAAAATTCAGAAACTACTCTCCTGGATTATGATCAAACTTCAGAGAGAGATTGGGCACAGCATGTGAGTTAGCTAGGGAATATTTAAAGATGTCACAGCCAGCGATGAAAGTGAAGACAGACAGGAAAGCTCATAGTTTTGTTGTTGGGGAAAAAATGCAAGTTCTGTCAGCAGTACTGGGTGACTCGTTAAAGGCAAGGCTTAGTGGGCCTTAGAGGATTGCAAAGAAACTGAGTGAAATAAATTATTTAATAAATTCTCCAAACAAAAGAAAGAAGCAGAGTATATGTCATGTAAATATGCTTAAAAAGTACTTTGACAGGGAAGAGGATGAAAAGGAGATGTTCGAGGTGGTAGATAAAGAGAAAGAGGTAGAAATGCAGGATTCTGAAATTGATTTTCCTCTAATTAAATTGGATGATGAGGGAGTACTTGAAAATTTAAATGTAACATTGAGTTACCTTCCAGACAGGTGCAAAAGTGATTTGGAGAAGCTATTGCAGTCACACAAAGCTTTTTGTGGGAATAAACTGGGGAGGGCAAATTTAGATATACATGATGTGTGTGTAGAAGTTCCATCCTCGATAAGGCAACACAAGTTGTCACAAGTACAGAAAGAAACAGAATTTATGCTTCAAAATGACATTATTGAGTCTAGTTGCAGTAACTGGAGTTCACCTATTGCATTGGTACCGAAACCAAATGGAACACAAAGACTGTGTGTGAATTATCGAAAGGTGAATGCGGTGACAAAAGTGGATTCATATCCTATACCACAGTTGGAAGATTGTATTGAGAAAGTGGGACTATCAAAATTTATTACAAAAATTGACTTATTAAGAGGATATTGGCAAGTACCGTTATCGGAGAGAACAAAGGAGATATTGGCTTTTGTGATGCCAGTTGAACTATATCAGTTTAAATTCATGCCATTAGCTATGAAAGTGCACCTGCAACATTTCAAAGACTGACAAAGTAATTGCAGGATTGAGTAATTGTCCTGTTTATATTGACGACTTGATATGAGCATTTACAACATCTGGAATAATTATTTAATCGATTACAAGAAGCTAATTTGGTGGTGAACTTGGCGAATAGTTAATCTGCAAAAGCACAAGTCATATCTAGGCCATACCGTTGGACATGATAAGGTGGCTCCGAGAGATGTGAAAGTCATGGATTTCAACGTGCCTAGAACAAAACGAAAAGTTTTGAAGTTTCTGGGCATAAGTGGGTTTTACTGGAAATTTACACCAAATTTTAGCAGGGTGGTTGCTCCATTGACTGAGCTATTAAAAAAGAACAAGAAGTTTCAATGGACATTGGAGAGTGTCAGGAGGGATTTGACAGTTTGAAAACTCTATTGATTATGACACCTATTTTGGTAGCACCCAATTATACCAAGCAAGTTAAGTTGGCCATTGACGCAAGCAATATAGGCATTGGGGACATATTGTCACTAGAAAATGACACTGGAATTGAGAAACCAATAGGGTATTTTTCACGGAAGTTGAATGTACAACAAAGATATGAGCTTTACTGTGTATAAAATAAAGGTTATTTATTCTCACTGTTATGGTACAGCGGATGATAAATGCTGAGCTGCTCAAATCCCAGAGGGAAACTTGAAACAGCTGCCACAACTGTTTTGCAATTTATCTTTTTATTTCGAGACGCGTGCCTTGAATTCGGTATAAGTGCGCCCACCCATCAACTTCCCCCCCAACGGGGGGAAAATTCAGCCCTGTGTGTGTGTGTGTGTGTGTGTGTGTGTGTGTGCGTGTGTGGGTTTTAACTGGAAAACAGCTGGTCTGGGTGCTTTGATGTATCAGAAGGGAAACTAGGTTTGAAATGCTTAAAGTGTAAACATGGCTGAAGTCTTAGAATGTGAGGTGTGAAGAACATTTGCATTTTTTGGATTAACTGGAGTCGTGAGTTTCAAAGAGATGGTAATGTATTACATCTGGCCAACAGAGACTAAGCCAAACAATGTGTTTATTTCTCCCAAAGATTACTGATAATATGAGTACTATGGAAGATTTATATTATGGAAAAAGTAAAGTTGCAAAGACATATTGGAACAATGGGATTAACAAAGGGAGAAATGTGTAGAAAGGAGATGAGGTTATGTGTAAGGAAGAGGACATTCTAAGATCTAACAAGTGTGAAAAACCTCCAATCTCTATGTGCCAAATTATTGCCTATAGGAACTGAAGCTAAGATAATTCATTTTAAATATCACTGTCCAGAGTATTGCGTGCTTTGCCTGGGTCTGTTGAAATCTAAGTTGCCTTAACGGAGGCATAACTGGGAGCTAGATTAATTAGGGGAGCTAGGAGTTATCTTAATAGTAATCTGTAGACCTATTTATATGCTGAAAATCATTTATTCTATTAATAAGTGTTTATTTTAATTTTGTAAAAAACCTCTAAGACTTGGTTGTCTTATTACTATCGAATTCAAGGCACGCGTCTTGAAATAAAAAGACAAATTGCAAAACAGTTGTGGCAGCTGTTTCAAGTTTCCCTCTGGGATTTGAGCAGCTCAGCATTTATTATCCGCTGTGCCATAACAGTGAGAATAAATAACCTTTATTTTATACTCAGTAAAGCTCACTGCCGAATTGTTTAATTTGAAAACACACTCCAAGAGTAAGAAAAGGCGCACCTCTTTCCATTGGAAATATACTGATTATGGACAATAAGAGAGGACATATATTTTGTCCATGACAGCAGTAATAAAATATTGCATGCATACCTATGTATTTTAATAGTAGATGACAGTTGTCAAAAAACTGTGAATTCTTCCTCTGTAATACAACCAAAATCTCTGAAATAGGTTATCTGGTCATTTTGTTATTGGGACCTTGCTGTGCTCAAATTGGCTAACACGTTTCCTCTATTACCACAGAAAATTGCCTCCTCAATTCCTTTCTGATTATATATTGGCTAAAGAAGGCAGCACACCACCACCTTTTCAAGAGCAATTAGGGATAGGCAATAAATGCTGGCCTAGCCAGCAGTGCCCACATCCCATAAATTAATTTTTAAAAATATGCGAAACGTCATTCATTCTTTCTGCTACCTCCATTCTGTTGTAAGGGCTGCTTAGAGGACAATACCATGCCACGGTGTTTCTCAAGTTGGGTCTGTGAATACCTGAGGATCTGCTGAGACTTTCCAGAAGGTCTGTAAAATAACTTGGTTGGCGGTTGGAGATGACCTTGGTGCATGGCTGGAATGGAGTGTAGCCTTCAGATATGCAGTGAAGAGTGAACTGGTTGTCTCACTGAGGAAGGGAGCACACATGGAGGGGAACGGGAGCAGCGATTGTCAGGTGGACCTGCAGTTACCAAAGCTGGTGACAAGTGCCAAGTGAGTTCAGCCTTGTTCAAGTGAGGCAGTTTTTAAAAAACATTTAAGAGCTCAAAAATATTTGCATTTGTGTTTGGAGAAGTTTGCACACCCATTCCACTGATATCCTTTTTTCCTACAAGCATTTTTAACTCTTTACATGTAGCACTTACCTATTATGAGCATTATATAGTATTATTATTGAAATGGGGAGTCCGCGATTGCTAATCCATTTGAAAAGGTTCCTTCAACCAAAAAAGTTTGAGGACCACTTCTCTACCATTCTAAGAAGGCTAACTCTACTTAATGCCACCTCCTGCAACAGGACATCTAAAGCTGCTCCTGGTGAAGAAGCAGTGAACCATTGGTAAACCTAGTAATAGTGCAGTCATTTCTACCCTTCAGTAGTGGTACAGCTTTAAAATGACCAGTAGCTTGATTGCAGTGTGCCATAGAAGTGGTGATATTATGAAAAACAAAGTCAACATAGCATTAAAGGAGAAATTTTAACTATTGACAATAGTGTAAAATGTGCAATATCAGATTGGTCATTGTTATACACCTCTCTGGATTTTCCTTTCCATTAATTCCAATGCCAAAGTGCCAGGACCAAATTAGTGCCCCTCATCTGTATTTTATTAGGTTAATGAAACCTGTGATGTTGCCCAATATTTGCTAACGCAAATCAAAAAAGCAAGGTGTCAACACCTTGGGGGTTACCATTGACCAAAAACTGAACTGGACCAGCCATATAAATACTGTGGCCAGAAGAACAGGTCAGAGACTGGAAATTCTGCATCAAGTAACTCACCTCCTGACTCCCCAAAGCCCGCCCACCATCTACAAGGCACAAGTCAAGGGTATGATGGGAAAAGCTCCTCTCACCTACATGGGAGCAGTTCTGAAAAAACTCAAGAAGGTCTGCACCATCCAGGATAAGCAGCCACTTGATCAGCACCCCATCCATCAAAATCTTGAAACTCTCTTCCTAACAGCACTATGCGTGTACCTACACCACAAGATCTGCAGCAGTTCAAAAAGATGTCTCACCAAAATCTTTTTAAGGGCAATTAGGGATGGAGAATAAATTATTTATTTATTATTCATTCATGGGACGTGGACTTCGTTAGCTGGGCCGGTATTTATCAGGGAACCATGGGAATAGATGGTAACCTAGCCATAAAAAGGCATTCAGCTGATTGCATATTACGTTGGTTCCACCCATAGATGCCCTTGAGAAGGTGGCGGTGAGCTGCCTTCTTGAACTGCTGCAGTCCATTTGGTATAGGTACACCCATACTGCTGTTAGGAAGGGAGTTCCATGATTTTTGACACAGCGACAGTGAAGGAAAATCAATGCATTTCCAAGTCAGGATGATGAGTGACTTGGAGGGGAACTTCCAGGTGATGATGTTCCCATCTATCTGCTGCCCTTGTCTTTCTAGATGATAGTGGTCGTGGGTTTGGAAAGTGCTAAATCTAAATTGTGGTCTTGTCAGTGATACCCACATCTCAAGAATGAATAAAAATAAGATTCAACCATTGGGGGCGATTTTGTAACCATGAATCCCCCTTTGCATCTTAAACAGGGCAATAATGGAACCAATGTAATATGCAATCAGCTGAATGCCTTTTTATGGCTAGGTTACCATCTATTCCCATGGTTCCCTGATTGAGTTGCCAGGCGCCTCATGATTAGATGTCAATCAGAGTCAGATAACCTTCAGCACCATTTGTATCTCTGCCTGTCAGAATACTGCCAGTCCCTGCTTCTATCCACCGAATGTAGGCAGTAGAAGTTGAGGGTGGAAGAGCAATTATCTTCGGTGTCTATTGATGCGATCCTCAGCTAGTGCCAGGTAAAACTGGATGCAGCTTTGGTATATTTTTATATCCTTGTGCATTTTGAAGCTTAAAGATTACTACATTTAATGATCTTGAATTGTAAGTGCTGGAGACCTTAAGCCTGCTGGTGCTACCTTTCAGTCTCAACACTTTATAGCTCTCCTATAAGGTGCTGCTTCAGGCCTTTCAAAATCTGCCACCCTCCGGATTTCCTGACCCACATTGGCAGGTATCTACAGGGGACGTGTTTCAGTTGGCAGCTGGCGGAATGAATGGAAATGACGTCTGACCACAAAAATGGCACAGGTCCAAGACTGCTCCTTCGGGCAAGTGCAGCACATGCCCTGTTCATCGGCCTAGTACACTCTCAAACCAAAACTGCCTCCAGTGAATCTGGAGATGGCATGAAAGCAGCTAAGTATTAAACTCAAGATATATGATACTGCAGTCATCTCCACCTTGTTCTACTATTGTGAAATATGAACTTATTAATGACACCACATCCGAAAGCTAAATACCTTCCATCTGTAGCACCTTTTTAACATTATAAAGACAAGTTGGCAGAACAAAATCTCAGACACCAAGGTGTATAAGCTCATGGTATTGTGGCCAAGGCAAAAATGAGATGTGCCAGCCAGTTAATAAGGATTGGTGAAGAAAAATTAACAAAATCAGTCCCCAAAAGAGTTCATAGCACTTGAACTAAGAACCATAAAACATGGAATGATTATTGCAGAGATTGAAGCTCTTCAGCCCATTGAGTCTGTGTTGGCTCTCTGAAAGAGTAATTTCACTATTCCACGGCCCTGAAAGTTTATTCCCTTCAGGTGCTTATCTGAATTCCTTTTTAAAGCCAAGATTGAATTTTTTTCCATCACACTCTTGCTACGTAAAAATGTTTTTCCTGATGTCGCTGTAGCTTTTTTTGCTGATCATTTTAAATCTTTGATCTGTGGAGTTTGACCCTTCTGCTATCGGGAACTGTTTTTCCCTATCTACTCAGTCCAGCCCGCTCATGATTTTGAACACGTCCATCAAATCTCAACTCAGCCTGCTCTTACCAAAGGAGAAAAATCCCAACTCCTTCAACCCCTTAACTGAAGTCCCTCATCTCTGAAACCATTCTGCACCCTTTCCAATGTCTTCACCTCCTTCCTAAAGTATGGTGCCCAGAATTGGACACAGTACTTTAGTTGATGTCCAACCAGTGTTTTATAAACGTTCATCATAACTTCCTTGCTTTTGTACACTCTGCCTCTTATAAGAATTAGTATTCCATATGCCTTTTTAATCATTTTCTCAACCTCACCTTCAATGACTTATGCACACGTATCCCCAGGTTTCCCTGTTTCTGCACCACTTTAGAATTATACCCTTTTGTTTATATTGCCTCTCCTCATTCTTCCTAGCAAGTTATCACTTCACATTGTGCATTAAATTTGCTTTGCCACATGTCCACCCATTCCAGCAACCTGCCTATGTCCTCTTGAAGTCCAAGAGGGTGTGGGGGTTGGGGAGGGGGGTGGGTGTGGATTTTATGAAGCCTACAAGAGCGGGAAACCTGGTATGTGGATCGACTGAATTTGTCGGGAGCTGAGATTTTGATTTCGCAACAGCGGGTTGAGATGCAGAGATTAAGTCAACGGCCTGTTTGTGGCGTATGAAGCCTCAAGCCATCCTTTGGCAGGATCCCACTTATAATACATTTGCATGCCATGAATGCCCATTAGTGTAAACATTTTTTTAATAAATCCTACCATCAAGATAAAGTCAGTGTTGCACGAGAATCTTGTGGAATTCGGTTCACAACCTGTGCGCCTGTTGGTTTCACGCAGTTGTGTATGAGGTCAGTGGTTTTTCTTGTTGAGCTCTACAGCACAAGGGAGGGGAACAGGAGAATGGCAGCTTGCATGGAGTCTCAGGACTGGCAAGGGTGAGTCAGTGGTGGGTGGTGGGGGCAGTGTGGAGTGGGGTCAGGTGCAAGGGTGAGTGGAAGTGGGACCCAAGGGAGGACAGAGGATGGGGTCGTGAGCGTGGAGGAGTGGAAGAGGGAAGGCATCCAAACTGTGGTAGGGATTGGTGGGAACAGTCAGATAAGCTAAGAAAATGAGAGGCCTGACGGGTGGTATCAGTACTGTCCACATGTGTGTCCATCTCAGGGTGTTGGCTGGCAGAGTCCTTACAGGGCTTTGAGTTCACCTACAACATTTCAATTACACCCACTGAGAGTGATCTCAGACAATGTCTTTTACAATAGAGGGAAGGGCCAGCTGAGCCTGCAAGTTCAGCCACGTTCCGCAGAGTAGCGAGTACAACACTGAACGCTAACATGAACATTCAATAAAGAGTGAATGCCAAACACATTGTTTCTTCCACGAAAAAGAAATGCCCATAACTACCTTGAAACCATCTATATATGTACCAGGGAAAGCCCCTTGAGAAGGTGGTCATGAGCTGCCTTTTTGGCCGCTGCAGTCCATGGGGCATTGGTACATCAACAGTGCTGTTAGGGAGGGAGTTCCAGGATTTTGACCCAGCGACAGTGAAGGAACGGTGATATATTTCCAAGTCAGGATGGTGAGTGACTTGATGGGGAACTCACTGGTGATGGTGTTTCCATGTATCTGCTGCCTTGTCCTTCTAGGTGGTAGTCGTCGTGGGTTTGGAAAGTGCTGTTGAAGGAGCCTTGGTGAGTTGCTGCAGCGCATCTTGTAGACGGTACACACTGCTGCTACTGTGCATCAGCAACGGAAGGAGTGAATGTTGAATGTGGTGGATGGGGTGCCTGTCAGGCAGGGGCTTTGTCCTGGATGGTATCCAGCATGTTGAGTATTGTGGGAGCTGCATTCATCCAGGCAAGTGGAGAGTATTCCATCACACTCCTGACTTGTGCTTTGTAGGTTGTGGACAGGCCTTTGGAGTCAGAAGGTGAGTTACTCACCGCAGGATTCCAAGCCTCTGACCTGCTCTTGTAGTCACAGTATTTATATGGCTAGTCCAGTTCAGTTTCTAGTCAATGGCAAACCTCAGGATTTTGATATTGGGTGATTCCGCAATGGTAAGGCCGTTGAATGTGAAGGGAGATAAGTGGATTCTCTCTTGATTGTGACACAAATGTTACTTGCCACTTAGCAGCCCAAGCCTGAGTGTTATTTAGGTCTTGCTGTATTTGGTCTTGGCCTGCTTCAGTGGGCAGAATCATTCCATATTTGTAAGTGCGCTAGTGGATGGGGAAACGATGTTTTACCGGCCAGCCACAATGGCGGCCTCTCACGCTGTATCATCCCAAACCCGCTGCATTAATTATGCGTTCCTGGGAAACACAGTTTCGATGGCAGGCGGGCTCTCATTCACCACGCCATCACCTTGCCACTTCATCAGGCTGGGCAGCATACTTAAAGTCCAGCTGCGCACACACCTCTCAGTGCACAGAAGACATGGCCCCAAAAAGCAAGAAGAATGCAGCCCACCTGGTTTCATGACGCGTCCCTCGAGCCCCTTTTGGATGCCGTGCAGGCCTGCCATTATTTCCTCAGGCTGCAGGATGGGCAACAACATCACTAATCCTGCATGGGAGGTGGTGGCAGTGGTGGTCAGCGCCAACGTCCTGCAAAAGAAGGCAGCCACCCATTACTGCAAGAGGATGAATGACCTCTTCCGTTCAGTCAGCGTAAGTCACTCTTCTCACAACTCTCAACTCACACACTCACAAACCCATCACACATCCACAGGGATCTCATTCACTGCCAGTCAAGGGATTTCACCATTCACTCTCAAATACACACCTTCATTCTCCTCATTCTATCCATGGGACCACTAACCCACCACACATGCCAGGCATACTTATCATCTGGCCTGGCAGGTGTCCTGTTTACACTCTCTCCATCTCTATTCATGCAGGACAAGATGGCACACAACAAGAGGGAGAGGTCGTAGAATGAAGGAGGGATGCCTGAAATCAATGTCCTCACCGACTTTGAAAATGGAGCCATCCAAATGGCCGGCAAAGTTCTGGACCAGTCCTGTGCTGACAGTGAGGTCAGTGATGCTCCACCAAGTGAGGATCCAGCAGTGCAACATATATCAGGCAACCATGTTGTGAGTGATGTGTCCTGTTTTACAGGCCACTGCCATGCACTAATTATCTCTCCTTGCTTTCACAAGCACATCTGGGAAACAGCTGACAAAGTCCACGACCCAGGGCCTCTAATCAAACCCCGAAGGAACCCCTGAAAGGGAATCTGAAGGCACTTTCATTGCAGACCCATCACAGCCTTCACCCACACCCTCCACCAGAGCAGACACACACACTTCAGTTGGACTGAGCTTTAGAGTAGCTTCGGGATCATGATCTGGTGAGCTCATCGCACTGTCTGATCCACAGCAGGCAGCGGCAGGGACTTCCCAGGTATCTGGCACTCAGAGAAGTGCTGGAGACCAGAAATCTGCTGAGTCTGAGTCACATGACAAGCCTCTGGACTTGGTCATATCTCATTTGCTGGAGCTGCAAAGCGTGAGAACATCAGGAAGGGATGTCTGCTGCACTCTTCATGTTGCAAGGCACAATGGAGGAGTCCATCTTAAGCTGAGGTGATAGCACCAGCATGCCAATGCACTGAGTTCAACACTGAGAGGATGGCGGCCACCGTGGAGACCTTGGCCCAGGACATCACTCCTGCACAGCTGCGCAGGCTGAACTCCATCACTGATGCCATGGCTGGCCTCCAACAATGTGTATGTGAGAGGGGTGTGGGTCAGGTCGATCTCACTCCAGTTACCCCTTCTCTTCAAGGAATCAGATAGGCTCCCTCAGGCACCCATAGGGAGGAAGACCAGCTGGTGCACACCCTGGGGCCATCCGCTGAGGTGACTCCGGCAGTGTCTGGCCCATCTGCATTCCCTCTTTCTGTGGCCCCAGCAGCTCCAGTTCCACAGGCTGAGGAGGGTGCCACTGTCACACAGCAGGACCCAGAAAGCAGGCCAGGGCCCTCCAGGTCTCAGCCCTCCAGAGGACACCCACCAAGGTCATCACAGACAGGGCATTGCAGTCAGCAGGCTGCCTCCACCTCCACTATTAATGTCCAGGGAGACATAGCAGCAGGGTTAGGAAGGTTAAGAAGATGTAATTGCAGAGCCTGGGCATGTGTGTTAATCGCTTGTACATAATGTTCACTATTGTAAATAAACTCCCAAGAATGTCTCCCTGCCTATGACTCCTTGTTCTGATGAGTAGTGTTCATGCCACTCAGATGTGAAACCTTTCTGCACAAGATAAAGGCAGGTGTCTCAATCCACAGCCTCTTCCTTTTTTGCAGTCTTCAGACCACAGTAATGGTTTGGCCTCACACTCCCTGGACTCATTACTGATGTCTGCACCTCGATGTTGCTTGTCACTGCTGCCAGAATGTCATGGACAGGCGTCACAGAGTTCCATCATTCCGTGTGCTCTCAGCACACTTAGGGTTGGGCTCGCCCCCGTCTCTTCAGCATCTGTGACCATTGACGCTGTGCTCCTGAAGGGCTCAGATGCTGAAGACAGACAAATGACCTGACGCTTCTAAAGCTTCATGGCTGCGTCTCTATGATATGACCCTGATCACAGAGTGCAAGCAAGCTGCCCTCTGCCAGGCAGGAGTCAGACATTCATAGAGGCTATATGAAGATCTATGGAGTGTCTTCACTTCATTTTGTCATCATCCTCCTGAAATTGAGTGACTATTAGGGCCTCCACTGCGTTGCCATGACAGGTGCATTATCACAGAGGGTACGTGCGCTGCCACAATCCAGACTGGAGTCAAATGTTCACAAATGCGCTGTGAGAATCTATGGTGCCTCCTCACTGTATGTCATCTTCATCCTCCATAAATTTAGTAGCTATGAGGGCCTCCTGAGCGTGCCTGCCTCATCTGGTCAGTACGAGGACTCATTAGCATCATTAGCGCCTTTGAGGACCTCCTCACATCATCCCCGTTGACGTTCTCCTCAACCAGCTGCACAAAGGGAGGAGCAGCACCCTCTGGAAGGAGGGGCGGTTGGGACTCCCGCAGACTCTGCTGAAGAGCCACAATGAGCCATGGCTTAGCTAGATCCAGGGTCTATATAAACCACCCTTCATTCCTGCAGATTACCGAGAACCAGTGTTGACGAGTTGTGTTGTGCATGTCTGGGGAACTGGTCAGTCACATCTGCATTGCAACGCCAGGTTGTAAAGGATGCAGCAGATGACAATAATGTGTGACACCTTCTGTGGATTATATTGTAGGGCACCGCCAGACCGGTCCAGGCACTGGAATCTCATTTTCAGCATCTCAACGGTTTGTTCCACCAAAGTGCGAGTTGCAGCTTGAGCCTCATTATACCTTCACTCTGCCGCAGTCTGAGGCCACTGCACGGGCATCATCAGCCACGTCCTCTGCGGGTAGCCCTCCCTACAGCTTCTGTGGACCCTGGAAGATGTCAGGGATCTTGACGAACTGAGAACGTAGGAGTCGTGGACACTCCCAGGAAACCGAGTGCAGACCTGCAGGGTGCTTTTGTGGTGGTCGCACACCAGCGAATGGAAGCCCTTGCAGTTGACATAGTTGACCACTTGTTGTGATGGAGATGTGAATGCCAAGTGAGTGCGGTCGATCGCGCCCTGCACCTGTAGGAAACCTGAGGTCTGGGCAAATCCAATCGCTCTTGCATCCTGGCTCTCCTGGTTCTGGATGAAATGCACAAAGTTGTGTGCCCTCGTGAAGACAGCATCCGTGACCACATGGATGCATTTGTGTGCAGGTTTGTGATATCCCACAGAGGTGAACTGTGAAGTCCTAAAAGGAGCCACTGGCGTAAAAATTGAGTGCCCTGATCACTTTCACGGCCACTGGCAGTGAATGCTCTCCATGTCCCCATGGTGCCAAATCCTACAGTAGCTGGCAGATGTGACTGACCAGTTCCCTAGACATGCGCAACTCGTCAACACTGGTTCTCAGTAATCTGCAGGAATGAAGGGTGGTTTATATAGACCCTGGATCTAGCTAAGCCATGGCTCATTGTGGCTCTTCAGCAGAGTCCGCGGGAGTCCCAACCGCCCCTCCTTCCAGAGGGTGCTGCTCCTCCCTTTGTGCAGCCAGGCAACTCCATCATTCTCTTCTCCATCATCTCTGCCCTCTGTACGCCATGAGGCTCCATGCTCTTGATGTACTCTTCCTGCAGGATGAAAGAGAGAGAGGAGTGGGTTAGCTTGGGTGTTCTAAGAACTTCTCTTTGTTAAGTCTGAAGGCCCCTTAATGTATCCCAGAGAGTGCTGGCCACCAGTTGGATGGCCAGAGATTAGTGCGCTGCATGGCTGCCCAAAACCACATCCTCCTCACCCCACTCCATCTGACTGATTGGCGGCAGCTTTCCCCATTGGACTGCATGCTGTGCTCTCAGTTCAGGCGCAGGCATTCTCCTAACCTGCACTGTAAGGCTACACTGTTAGCTTGAACCATAAGGGACACTTGTCCAAACCGGGATGCAGACATTGCAAGGGGCTGTGAGCACCTCCACCAGTGACTGCTCCATGGCCACCTTTAGCATGGAGATTGTACAACATGTGCAGTCGTCCAACCTCTGCAGTCCACTGAAATGCTCATTAGTTTGCGGTTTGTTCCTGAGGGTGAAAAGCTCTGGAGCAATTCATGTTTGCGTTGCTTGAGTGGGCAGGTAAGCTAGAGACCCAACTTCAAGCATGTCAATGTGGCTGCATCTGAACTGTCTCAGCTGCAGAGGAGTGGTCAGTTTATACAAGATTTCCCTAACTCTTGGACGCTTCTCTCCCCCCATCCTGTACGTGCTTGTGCACTACCTTCAACAGCAGTGCAGCCCTTGCACCACACCCCAATGCACCTCAGCTGGAAAGCAGCCCTTGCACCTCCACCCTCCACCAACTTGCCTCAACCGCAGGGCAGCCTTGCCCCCTCCCCAACTTGCCTCGACCACAGGGCAGCCCTTGCTCTCCTCGCAAGTCACCTCAACCTTAAAGCCCAACTGATGACCCGCACGAGTGCTGTGCAATGTTACTGTGCAGTCACCTCCGAGTTCCCCTCAAAGTGCAGCCCACTAAGTGCACACCTTATAAATGCTGCTGTGAAGCATGTCGGCATGATTCGTGAATGGACAATCCAGTGGTGGGGGCGGGGGGGGGTGTTATTCCAGACGGCTGGCCTTATAATGATGTGCAGATGTATTACAATGAGGTTCCTGATGTCCAACGGCAGGAAACGCGACCCTCCATTGACGGGCAGAGCAGACTATTACAAACTGGCTTCACGGCATCGTGAAATCAATTTTTGGCCTTCTCACCATATTGCCCACTCACACTGCTGATCATGCCCTATGTTAGCAGGCACGGAAAATTCTGCCCAGTACCTGAGGAGTGGTGAATTGTGGTGAACATTGTGCAATCATCAGCGAACATCCCCACTTCTGACCATATGATGGAAGGAAGGTCATTGATGAAGTAGCTGAAGATGGTTGGGCTGAGGACACTACCCTGAGGAGCTCCTGCAGTGGTGTCCTGGAGCTGAGATGATTGACCTCCAAAAACCACAACTATCTTCCTATGTGCTAGGTATGACTCCAACCAGTGGAGTGTTTTCCCCCTGATTCCCATTATCTCCAGTTTTGCTAGGGCTCCTTGATGCCACACTCAGTCAAATGCTGCCCTGATGTCAAGGACAGACACTGTCATCTCACCTTTGATATCAGCTCTTTTTCCCGTGTTTGCACCAAGGCTGTAATGAGATCAGAAGCTGATTGGCCCTGGCAGAACCCAAACTGAGCAGCAGTGAGCAGATTTTTGATGAGTAAGTGCCGCTTGATAGCACTGTCAAAGACATCCTCTATCACTTTGATGATTGAGGGTAGACTGATGGGCTGGTAATTGGCTGGGGTTGGATTTGTCCTATTTTTTGTGTACAGGACATACCTGTGCAATTTTCCACATAGCCGGATAGATGTCAGTTTTGTAGTTGTGCCGGAATAGCTTGGCTAGTGGTGCGGCAAGTTCTGGAGCACAAATCTTCAGTACTATTGCCGGAATGTTGTCAGGGCCCATTGTCTTTGCAGTGTCCAGTGCTTTCAGCTGTTTATTGATATCATGTAGAGTGAATAAAATTGGCTAAAGACTAGCATCTGTGATGCTGGGAACCTCTGGAGGAGGCCGATATTGGTTATCCATCTGGCAATCCTGGCTAAAGATGTTTGCAAATGTTTCAGCCTTGTTTTTTGCACTTTTGATGTGCTGGGCTCTCCCACCATTGAGGTTGGGGATATGTGTGTGGCCTCCTTCTCCAGTTAGTTGTTTAATTAAATAAAAGCAAAATACTGCTGATGCTGGAAATCTGAAACAAAAACAGAAAATGCTGGAAAAACCCAGCAGGTCTAGCAGCATCTGTGGAGAGAGAAACAGAGTTAACGTTTTGAGTCCGTATGAACCTTCTTCAGAGCTAAAGCTTAATTTTAATTGTCCACCACCATTCATGACTGAATTAGCAGGACGCAGATCTTAGTTCTGATTCGTTGGTTGTGGGATCACTTAGCTCTGTCTGTCACATGCTGCTTCCGCTGTTTGGTACACAAGTAGCCTGTATTGTAGCTTCACCTGGTTGACACCTCAATTTTTAAATATGCCTGGTGCTGCTCCTGGCATGCCCTCCTGCACTCTTCATTGAACCAGGGTTGATCCCCTAGCTTGATGGTAATGGTAGAGTGGGGGGGATATGCAGGGCCATGAGGTTACAGATTATGGCTGTATACAATTCTGTTGCTGTCGATGGCCCACAGTGCCTATGGATTCCCAAGTTTAAGTTGCTAGACCTGTTCAAAGTCGATCCCATTTAGCAAGGTGGTAGTGCCACATACCACAATGAAGGGGATCCTCAGTGTAAAGACAGGACTTGGTCACCACAAGGACTGTGTGATGGTCACTTTTATCAATACTGTCATAGACAGATGCACCTGTGACAGGTGGATTGGTGAGGCTGAGGTCAAGTGGGTTTTTCCCTCTTGTTGGTTCCCAGCAACCTACTACAGACCCAGTCCAGCAGCTGTTTTCTTTAGGACTCAGCCAGCCTGGTCATTAGTGGTGTTACCGAGCTGGTCGCCAGTCTTGGTGATGGATATTGAAGCCCCCCACCAAGAGTACATTCTGTGCCCTCACCACCCTCGGTGCTTCTTCCAGTTGGTGTTCAGCATGGTCATCAGCTGAGGTGGGGCATGGGGATGGGGGGGTGGTGTGTGGGGGAGGGCTGCTTAACCAGTAGGAGGTTTCCTTACCTACGTATGGCTTGATGCCATGAGACTTCATGGGGTCCTGAGTCAATGTTGATGATTCTCAGGGATACTCCCTCTGGACTGTATACCACTGTGCTGACACCTTTGGATGTGATGGTGGTGTCTGGGACATTTTCTGCACGGTATGGATTGTGTGAGTATGACTATGTCAGGCTGTTGCCCGGATCTCAGGATTACTAGTTCAGTGACATTACCACAACGCCAGCGCCTCTTTTCCCCCTCCTTCCCTTCCCCTCATCCTTCCATTCACCCAATCGTCCTTCTCCTCTCCTCTCAACTTGCTATTTGACATAAAAGGCATCGCTGCCAAGCTTGATCATCTCAGCATAACATCCACACAACTGAGACCGCCTGACAGACATCAGGAACTGGGAACCCTGGCTGAATTTATCTTTCTTAACCTAATGGCATCAAGCCCAATTGTAACGCCCACAACACTGTCTTGAATGTGGTTAGGTAGCTCAACGAGAAAGAAAATTGCTGGCAGATGCAGGAAATCTGAAAATAAGAACAGAAAGCACTGGAAATCATTCAGGTCAGGCAGCATTCATGGATAATCAGAAATCAACCTTACAGCTCTAGCCTGAAATGTCAGCCTGAAACATCAAACAACTCAACACAGACCAGAAAGTGAACCAGGCTGTACAAGTCAGGAAACACAGCAAGTGCATTTAGATAGTGAGACATAAACCATGTCTTTTGCAGCAGAGCCAAAACTAAGTGGAAAAATGCAAAACTGAATCGACAAGACAGCTGAACAGTCAGAATTCAACAAAACTTGCATCGAAAAGGAAGTATTTATACTAGATAGATACACCTTGCACTGACTTTAAGCCAATATTTAAATAGGTGCCTGTGGAACAAGCATTCCTGTAGATTTCACACACACACACACACATGGACATGTGCACACACACACTCTCATAGATATATTAGGACTGATTATATCCTTTAATCCCAGTTAATCTTGGTTTTTATTGTATATTTAATTGACACCATTGTTTTTACATGTTAGCTTTGCTATTCATGTTTCTAGTCGGTTATACTGGTGTCTGTTTTGACCTGTGTGCCAATATATTTGCCTTATCTTTGCTGATAGTAGGATGATTGTCTGCCAGGACAAAGGTTGATAATGAATTGGAAACATTAGAAAAAGGAGAATTAGTGTTTAGAATTAAAAACATAATTCTCAGACAGTCAGAGGTACTCAAAAATCATTTACCGGAAAATTAATAGAAAATTTACCTTTCAAGTCATTGCTGGCCTTTAGTAAAGGTAATGAGTAGCTGAGTAGAATGTTTGGTACAACTGAGTGAATGGCAGCTTTCTCAACTCTGAACTTTGTATCCGAACAGCTCAAGCTTCCTTGATCCCACCCTCATCCTGCTGTTTCCACTCTCAAGCATTCCTTCTCCATATCATATTCCCACCCTTGCCCTGCTACCTGCTCTCTCGAGCTTTCCCTCCCATATTCCTCTCCCACCGCTCCCTCTACTCTCAAGCATTCCATTATTATTTTCAATTTCCACCCCTCACCGTGCTGTCTGCTATCTCAAGCTTTACCTCCCGCTATCTCATTCACTTTTACATTCATATTTTATACCAGTGACATGTTTGTGAGTTTATGCTTCGGCTATCAAGATAATGATGTTGATTTCACCATACGATTGAAGGGAGTTGGTGCACGGATATTGCTGCTCCGCACCCTGAGCTACATTAGTGACAAGCATAATGGTGTCTTTGCCTTGGTCCCCATGGGCCATGTAGAGGATCTAATGATTAACCTGAATACATCGTGAGCATCCACTGCTAATCAAACTTGGTTTCCCAATATAGAATTTAATCACCAAGAGGGAGGCAGTACTGAGTGAGAGGAACATAAGTACCAACTGAGCTGCTGCTGCTCCACGGGACACAGGGCTTGGTCTCAGGGGTTGCACTGGTTACAGATCCTGGTCTTCAAGGGCTGCTCTGGATACAGATCCTGGTCTTGAGGGCTGTAGTGGATACAGGTCCTGGTCTCAAGAGCTGACCTGGATACATATCCTGGTTTTGAGGGCTGCACTGGATTCAAACCATAGTTTCAAGGACTGCTCTGGATACAGATCTTGGTGTTGAGGGCTGCACTGGATACAGTTGTTGGTCTTGAGGGCTGCACTGGATACAGATCCTGATCTTGAGGGCTTGACTGGATACAGATCCTGGTCTCAATAGTTACACTGGATACAGATCCTGGTTTTGACACCTACACTGGATATAGAGCAAGGGCTCGAGAGCTACATTGGATGCAGCTCCTGTCTCGGGAGCTGCACTGGATACATATGGTCATCTTGAGGTTGGAATTGATACAGTGCGAGGGTTCATAGACTGCACAAGATGCAGAGTGAGTGCCTGAGGGCTTGCAATGGCTACAGATCAAGTGCTTGTGAGCGGCACTGGATGCAGAGTGTGGGTCATGGTCTGCACTGGATACAAAGTGAAGGCTCGAGAGCTGAATGTAATATAGAATGAGGGTGCAGGGGTTCCTCGGGTACAGGGCGACTCAGTGTGTGCTTGAGGGCTGCACTGGATACAGAGGGAGGGCTCAAGGGCTGCACTGGATGCAGAGCGACTTCGATAGCTGCACTGTAAAGTCTTGAGGACTGCACTGGATGCAGTGAGGAATCAAGGGATGTGTCAGACACAGAGAGTGGAATTTTCCCATCCCACTTGTGGCAAGTGTCATGGTGGACGGGAGTGGAGAATCCAGCAGCAGGCAAAAAGCTGCAATTCCGCTGTCATAAAAGCAGATCGCAACTCTCCCGATGGTGAGTTTATGGGGGATCGGTTATCCCACCAACTTGTGGCGTGAACGCCATTTGCATTCATTAACATCTCGTGAATGCCCATTAAAACATCTGCTCACCGGAATCTTGTCAGGCCTTCCAATCTTGCTTCACGCCAGATGAAAATACCGTTGGTCTAAAATCTGTTTGGAAGGGGGAGGGTGCACAAGCCAGACCTCAGTTCGCTGGTAACTTCGAGGTGAGTGGAACATACATAGCCTACCTGCTATTGCACTGTGCCGGTCTTGTTGCGATGAATTCCACGCTGCTGGGGCTATAGGATTGGTCTGCTCCTGCTCTTTGCCTACATTGTCCTGAAGAACACCACTGTGCTGTGGTAGTCACACAGGGTCCACCTTCAGAAACTAGCATTTCAACCAGGGGTGGGCTGTGAGGCAAGGGTGGGGTTGATGAACACAAGGGGGACAACGGGGAGGGAAGGCTGGGGAATGGCAGTGAGGGGGAAGGGTGAACACGAGGGAGAGGCAACAGGGAGGAAGGGCTGTGGAATGGCAGTAAGGGGGAAGGGTGAACACGAGGGGGACAACGTGAAGGGAGGGCTGTGGAATGGCAGTGAGGGGGAGGGCGAACATGGGCAGGGCCTTTCTGGGGTCGCTCTCTAACCTCTTGTTGCTGAAGGAATGAACAGGAGTCTGCTTAGAAAGAAAGGAGGAAGACCTCCTTGCAATGAAAGCCACTGAAAGCCAATGGCTTCATTAGCACTGTTAAAGGGCTACTCAGAACTCAGTAGCTTCACATCATAATCGCTGCATCTCAAGAGAAACACATAGGAATGTAGAATTTGGGAATGCAGGAAATAGTGAAGGAAACACAGCTGTATCATATGTGGCATTCCATCAATGAACGCCTGTCACGTGTTTACCAGATGTGACATTCCTAATGGGCCAAAGGTCATCCACTCATTGACCATGAGCAACTGATTGGTCATTAATATGCTACTTCAGAGATTGGAACACAGAGGTAGGTTGGGTCACTCATCTCACTGAAACTTTAGCATCCCATGCAGGGCTCAAGATGTTACATATCTGCGATGCCATCTTGGTCACCTCGATGTGTGTGCTAGTGTCTCAGGGACAAGGCGGCATCAGCCACCGTGCAAGTAGGGCAGGAAAAACTATGGACCCTCAGTCTCCAAACGTGCCCTCTTCTGAGCTTCACTTTCTTGCCCCTTGAACCATTAGTGTCTTCAATGTTTCCTTTCTGAAAGAAAGCAAAAGCACATATGGACCCAGGGCTCAATGTTGCCTTTGTCAGGCTCCTAATGCAATGGAGGGGGTGAGAGAGGGGGAGGTAACTCCTTACAATGCTCCAGCAGGGGGGACATGGTCAAGCAGAGCCAGAGCATGAAGAGGAGGGTCAGAAGTAGAGACCAGGCAATGGGGGTAACTCACCAGACCTAAGGTTTATTGTAGAAGAGTCTCCTATTTACAAATGAGTGAGAGGCAATGCCGTGCACGTCTGCGCTTGTCCTGATCTCTGATATATCACATATGCCACATTCTTCATGAAGACCTGATGCCACATGGAGTTGGAGGGTATCCCCTGCTTTGAAGGTGACTGCAGCACTCAATTTCTTTGCCTCTGGGTCTTTCCAGGGATCAACAGAGGACCTGTACGGCATCTCCCGGTCCGCAACACATCGATGCATAAAGGAGGTCAAGATGTCATTTACAGGAAGGCCCATCATTATGTCAGGTTTGCTCTGGATGAAGATGGCCAAGCTGCAAGGTTCACTGACTTTGTTGCCATCTCAGGCTTCCCAAAAGTGCAGGGTGCAATAGGCTGCACCCATGTGGCTATATGGGCTCCATGGCAGCGGCCCTAATGTTTATAAAACTCAAGGACTACCATTCCATCAATGTACAACTGTTGTGTGATCACCGGAAGCACATACTGCACGCCTGTGCATGGTACCCTGGGAGTTGCCATGACTCCTACATCCTGAGACACTCTCAGATGCCTGAGATTTTTGAGCAGCCATTACATCTGCAGGGGTCCCCACTGAAATGTTGGCTGATGACACTGGTGAGTCACCTCAGAGTCATTCCAAGAAGAGTTACAATACTACTCACAGCTCCACATGCTCCCTTACAGAGCAGGCCATAGGGCTTCTGACGATGCACTTCAGCTGCTTGGACCACTCAGGTGGCTCAATCCAATACACTCCCGATGGGGTTTCACACATCATCGCAGTATGTTGCACCCTTCACAATCTGGCAATGAAAAGAGGTGAACTTCTGCTGGAGGATAAACTGGAGGAGGATGAAAGCTCATCTGAGGATGAAGATCCAGAGGCCCAGGAACCTCAGGAGGCTGCTGAGGGTCAGTATGAGCACGATCAAGATATGGAGGAAGAAACACGTGGGAGACGTGCCCATGATACGTTAATTGTTGACAGGTTCCATGAAGAGTAAAGTTGAGTGAGGGCATGTGACCACATCTCTCCTAGCCCTCAATGTCATTTTCTTTTAACTCAGGGGATGTCCACTTACTTGCAGCGAGCATGAGTCCTGCATTCGTACTTGCCTCATGAATCACCAGGCCATGATCTGTGCTTTTGTCTGTGGGGCCCTGTTAGTGAGCTCACGCTGGGAACTGAGAGTCCACTTAGGAACAAGATTGATGTGAGAGAAGACTTGAAGCCTTTGCTGCCATCAAATGATGCAAACGCTGCTGTGACTGAGATGTGGACATGCCTAGGGATCTCCTCCTCCCTCTGCCGCTACCACTGAGGAGACATAAATGCCGCTAGAATATCATTGCTGATGAGCAGCCCCACTCAATGGTGTTCCTTGAGGAAGAAGAGTTAGAAATGCTTACATCACACATTTCCAATAAAGATTTAAGCACATCTCTTTAACATCACACAAGGATGCGGTGACTTGTTCAAGTGAGGCTGACATCACAGGAATGTGAATCTCACAGTGGGACACAATCACTGATGGGAGGAAGGTTAAGCCTTGAAATAAGAGAATTCCAAAGTACAAAATCACAACACCTTCATTTGAGAGGAACATTCACGTAACCATCAAATGTATTAACAAAAGTGCAATTTATTTACATGCCTAGCACACACACCCAAAAGTGACATAAATTTTTGTTAACTTCCCTAACTCTACCGCTCCGCCTTGGTGCAGCCCTGACATCTGCAGCAGAGGTGGAGGCAGCCTGCTGACTGTTACGTCCTGGTGTCGGTGATGACCTTGGCAGATGTCCTCTGGTGGCCCGAGGCCTGGAGGGCTCCAGCCTGATCAGGGTCACCTGTTCAGTGGCAGAAGCACCCTCAGTAGCCTGAGAAGTTGGAGTGGATGGGTCACAGGCAGAGGGAGCTGTGAGCGGCTGCACACCCTTGAAGTGCCCTGAGCGGAGGCCCCCGGGGTGTCCGGATGACGCTCATCCCCCCCCTATGGGTGCCTGAGGGCCCTGCCCTGACTCCTGCTGGAGATGGTGCAGCCAAAGGGAGGTCAAGATGCCTCGTCCCCATGTCATTTACATCCTGATGGTGGCCACCAGGGCGTGTGGCCATGGAATACAGGGCTGAGGGCAAATCCGGCAAGACCTGCTGGGCCAAGGTCTCCATAGTGATTGCCAGCCTTCCCATTGTGAGCTCGAGGCGCTCACATGCTGGAGCCACAACCTCAGACAGAATGTGGACGGACTCCTCCAATGTTTACTCTAGTCTGCTGAGTGACTGTCAAATCTCTGCCTGATGTTCCGCTGCCCGTTGTTACATCCCCAGCATTGATTTGCTGGTCGCTTCCAGAGGCTCATCACCTGATTTGGACTGAGTGGGTGGCTGGTCACCAGCAGCCCTTCAAGTGCCAGAAACCTGGGCTGTCCCTGCCTCCGATTGCTGCAGGGACATCTCAGTGAGGCGTTCCTCAGAAAGTGAGCCCGAGCCTAATCTACAGCTGTGCCCTCCCGGTGTGTGTCTCTGAGCTGGTGGAGGGTACATGTGACTGCCGTGATGGGTCTTCCAGAGCTTCCTCTTCAGGTGAAGTCTGCGGGCTCACACTGGTGCTGTGCTGGCTAGAGGGCCTCGATCAGCTGGTGCCTAGAAAATAGAAAATAGAGTTTCAGTTAATGAGCATGAGCTAGACAAGACTGCATGTGACTCACTGTGATTGTCAGGATTTGATGAAGTTTGATTTGATGGAGCTGTGATCTGTTCTAAGTTGGTGGAAGAGGCCGATCTCCTCTCTCCCACAGGAGTGACACCCTTCCTCCCCAACCAGCTCACCAGCAGTCTCCTCAAACTCAGTGAGGGCAGTGATGTTGGCTGTCCCTCCCCTGGTCTGCGCTCTTTCCCTTTTGTTGTGTGCCAGCTTGGCCTGTATGAAGAAGAAAGAAAGGCATGTGATGAGAAGGGAGAGAGCTGAGGGTGAGTGAGACACAGGTTTCCTGGGTGTGATGATCCCGCCCCAGAAGGGCCAAGGGATGGAGTGTCAGCAACATGATAGATGGGATGGTGGTGATGTGAAAGTCTCAGTGAGAGAATGAGTGTTGACATGTGTCCCCCACTAATGGTTATGTGAATCCACTGAAGAGAGTAGCCATTTGAGTGCATGATGCCATGATGAGAGTTTGATATTGGAGGGAGTTGAAAGATGACTTATTCTGGTGGAGCAGGTGAGATCATTTATCCTCTTCCTGCACTGGGTAGCTTTTTGGGAGCGATTGCCGTCTGCACTGACCTGCTCTGCGATAGTCTCCCAGACCGGAGAGGTGAGGCTGCTGTGCTTCCTGCAGCCATCCTGGGATAGAGCGTGTGCCTTTGCACCTGCACCGCTCTGACCAAGGCCTGGAGGGCCTGGTGAGTGAAACGAGGTGCTGCCTTCTTCTTCAGGCTCTTGGCCTTCTCCTTCTGGCTGCCCGATATCTCTGGTGGGCTGGAGAGAATAAGATTGTGTGTTGAACTGGCTTTTAAATATGGCTCCTGGTCTTTGAACCCGCCATCTGATGGTGGGCAGACGAATCAGCTCCTGACCCACCAGGTGATTCGGACCGATACACGCCTCTGTATATTTAGTGTAGAATTGGACACAAGTTCCTGCTATTCTGGTCACCGCACTTAGTTTCATGAAGGAAAAATTCCAGCCAGAGTGACAGCTTGCTGGTTACACGAGGTACAGAGTGAGGATGCGAAGGCTGCACATGCCCCATTATCAGAGGTACAACTGAAGTGAGACATTTCAGCAGCTTATTCCCACCTTGTTGAGATACTTTGTTTTTACCCCTGTGTTAGGTGGTCATTAGTGGATGATTAAAGGGTAAACAGCAGACCAAAGGCTACCCTGTATCACTGAAGGCCTTGCACTTTTTAAAATAACTGTTTGAAAGGGGAAACAAAAACTTGCTGTCACCAGCAACTCAGTCCCATATACAATTAATGGAAACGGCCACACATGGAATGTTCCATTATTCCTGCATCTGAAGTGCATTTGGCTTACTGGAATCAATGCTGATAAATGCTCAAATACTCTCCTCCCTTAGTCCTGCCTATCATCCCTTATCAGGCATGACCATATGGAAAATGTCACTGAAGTCAGGCTAATTACAATCACGGTACTTATTAAAAGGATGATTCAGTGATGAGAAGAGCTATTGCTTGTGATGTTTATTTGTGGTACTCTTAAAGGGTGCGAACTATTTTAGGAATTTCTCATGCAGAAGCACTGTTAGACACGCTGATATTCACGACATGAACTTGGCACCAACTCACGTTGAGTGAGTGACCTTTAATTTATCTTTTTGGCTTTTTTATTTTAGGCACCATCAAGCATCTACGACCGCTTTCTTAACAATGTTCTACTAACCAGCTCTGGCCACTCAATTCTAATATACAGGAGAGTCGCTTAATTGTCAGGGGAAAGGATTCAGGCCAAGATGGACACCCTATTCTCTCACAAAATGTGTCAGGGTGACTCCTGATGTGCTTCTGATTTGGTTGTGACTAACATCTGCATCCTGCCAGCATTTATATGGGTAGACCTAACTAAACCAGGCATGACTTGCTGAGATGGTAGTCCCAGGAGGAAAGGCCATTGCAGAGAGCACATCTTGGAATATCATGGGCACCTGGTCTGGGAACACACAGGAAGCCAAAGGCAGTAAAGAGAAAAGGAAGAACTAACATTTCTATTGTGTATTTCACACGCTCAGAAGGTCCCAAAGCATTTTACAGCCAATGAAGTACTTTTGAAATTACTCTTTTAAAGTAAAGACTGTTACATCCAGCCTGGATTTCCCAAGATGCACCACTTGCATACATTGCTCCTTGCAAGTTGTTGCATAACCACCCCTTATACTGCACTTCAAATTTATTAATCTGGAACTCAGGTAGTCGGAAAGGGTGCGACAACTGGTCTCAGTGCCCTTCAGATAGGGAGATGGGGGATGGGAGGAAAGGAAACACCTTTCAGAGGGGTTCCTACTGTTGATAGTTTTCCAGTGATTCCAACTGGAAAATGGTTGTGCATGAATGTCAGATGAGGACCACAATAATGTATCCCTATAGTCGAATTGCTCTCAGGCTGTTGAAGGGAAGAATGGCCCCTTGGGTGAGGTACCAGAGGGCTATTGACACCAGCATAACTGCAAACCAGAGGCATTCAATATCTTTAGGACAAGAGGAGAAAGAAATAGAAAGACAATTAGATTCAAGGTTAAAAAAAGATTAAAATGCCTTTGTTTTTCAATTATGTCAGGATATCTATATTGAATTCCACCCTGTTATTTTGTCGGGAGTGTTAATTCTGTTAAAATATAATAAGCTAATGCCTCTGTTAAAAAATAGAAAGAGGAAGATGGTAGGAGGGCATTCAGTGCTCGTACAGTAACACCCCTTACAGTTATTTTTGGGACTGTGGTTTAATCTGCACAGATGATGAGACTGGATTTACTGCACCAATTACCCAGTGCCAAGCCACCTTCTCCCACCAAATAGAGAAGGCGAATATTTCAACCACACTAATAAATATAAACAGGTCAGGCTGTGAATGTACAGCAATCCTCAGGTTTACAGCCAGACTGGGTGTCTAAGAATGGGCTGACTACATTGTTGTGGCATAGCAGTCAGTTGCTAGCTGCATTTATTAGATTTGTGTTGATATTTAGCTAAAAACCACATATGGAGAAAATAGAGTGAATCTTATTCCCAAATTAATTGATTTGAATCAAAATGGAAAGTTGCATTAGCTCAGGAAATAAGCAGCATTTGATGCATTAAAAAAACTTCATTCTTAACGTGAATTGTTTATCAATGTCATGGCATTAAGTCCAGAATGTGCCATGTGTCCATAGCACCATAAGTTATCTTTACAGCTTAACTCTTGGCTTAAACAAGGAAGGAACTTACATTTGTATTAGGCTTTCGCGACCTAATGACATCTCAAAGCGTTTCATTGCCAATGAAATCCTTTTATAGTGGTAATGGTTGTAAGGTAGGGAAACACTTTTCTAAGAAACTACTATCTGTTCAATTAAATGTGGTTATTTGTTGAAGTATCTGATCATTACATAATGGATTAAATCTTTCAAAGGCTTCAAGTGCATTTTCTTTGTATGGAAAGGTTTCCTTACACTGTAAGGGGTAGGTTTTGACTGTCAAAACTGATGATAATGGATCAGCCATCCATTTTACATCTGTCCTGATTTTTATTTCCATTAATGTCAATGGAAATAAAAGAGAATTGGAAAGTAGGCTGTCTACTCTCCATAACCTGGTTTCTATAATGCAAAATCAAAATCTAACCTTTTCTAGGAGTGATCACAAAAATCCTCTTCTAAAATCAAATATTCTGAAGAATAATAGATCTCCTTTCATTCAGTCATTGCAGTCAATGTCTTGAATATTTCTGTTTAAACTGCTAGTGTTGATGATGCAATTGGATATTAGAAGGCTATCTGAGCCTGATACTAAGATACTGCTTATTTATTCCCAGTGTTATATCTGCTTCTCTAATAATGTTCATATTCACTTCTTTTCACAATCAGGCTTAACTGCTAACTTTAGAAGGTTTAAAACCAAAAAGAGAAAATAGGGGGAACAAAATAAAATGGATGTCAACAAATGCTATGAGCTGGATTTTCAAATCAGTTTCAGGAACTCGACATCCAGGCAATTTCCGAGTCTTGACCTCAGGAGGGATAATTCTGAACTGAGTCAACATCAGGGATGGCACACTATTTTCAAATCGAATACATCTAATTGGACCAGGGACAAGTTTGGCACTGAATCAGCAGTGCCAGGAGTGGCCTGGAGTGAGACATGGACCCTGAGGCCCAGCATTTTTGCAGAGCGAAGCATGGTTGTGTCTGTCATCCATCCCCTAGGGGGCCTGCCCACAGTTGCCTCTTCTTCACTCTCCTCCTCTTCTTCCTCCTTCTGTCATCCTCTGAGGAAGATTGGCCTTCTTTTTATTGTCATGCTGTGCAATGTGCAGCAGATGACCGCAATAAGAGACACCCTACCTGGTTTGTACTGGAGAGCACCACTTGACCAGTCAAGTCAATGGAAGCACATCTTCAAGATACTGGTAGTCTGTTCAATGTTAGTAGATGGCTTTGTTTGTTATTCCTCTCTGCATCTGTGTCTGGATGCTGGGCAGGCATCAGCAGCCACCTCCTTGGAAAATAACCTTTATCCCCAGCAGCCATCCACAGAGTCTAGATGTTGGCATGAAGAGGTGTGGCACCTGGGACTCTTGAAGGAAGAAGGCATCATGATAGCTGCCCAGGAACTGAGCACATACCTGCAAGCTGGGCTTCTTGTGGTCATAGGTCGGTTGGACTTTCATTAAGTTGAAGTCTTTTCGGTTCAGGAATCTGGTTGGCTGGTCTCTCTTGATGGCTACTTGGGTGCAATCGATGACCCCTAAGAACTAAGGGAATGCATCAATGGCAGCAACACCAAAGTCTTCTGTGCTTGCGCAGGCTGGTATGTCTGAAAATGAATCTAGCACCATGCCCTTGTTATGGACAGGAGAGAGAGAAACATTTTTTTATTTGTTCATGGGATGTGGGCATCGCTGGCCATGCCAGCATTTACTGCCCATCCCTAATTGCCCTTGGTCAAAGGGCATTTAAGAGTCAATCACATTGCTAAGGGCCTGGAGTCACATGTAGGCTAAACCAGGTAAGGACAGCTGATTTCCTTTCCTAAAGGACATTAGTGAATAGAAGGGTTTTTATGACAATTGGCAATGGTTTCATGGTCATCATCAGACTTTTAATTCCAGATTTTTATTCTTTGTCCTCTCCCCATCTGTCCATAAGCAGAAGTGTTTTTGAATTATTTTTAAACCTTCAGTTTGTGTGATCCAATGTAATAATAGCTCACAGCAAACTTGCGTTATGATTAACTCAGAAGGTTAGTTTATTCACATTCAAATCTAGGTGGGGGGGTGTTCACAACCTCACACATATAGACAGTAAGGTGGAGGATAGAAAAAAGGAAGACTTACAACTATGGGTAACAACAATAAAAGAACCACAGAAATGAATATTAGTTCATGTGATTTCCAGAATCTGAGAAATCAAAGTCCAGAGGGCGTTTCCTTAATGACAGAGTTCAATCCAGATGAGTTGCTGGTTGGAGACAACATAAAAATCCTGAAATAAATGACGCTGTAGCACGATGGGCTTTCTGTGCTTAAAACACTGGGCAGGCAATGATCAGAGACATTTAAAATCAAACCGACTTTAAGGAGAAGAGAGATGGTGGCAGGTTATTTGCTCAGCCGGGAGCTGCTGGAGTTCTTTTCCATTGGTGTTAGCAGTCTGAGGGTTTGTCAGTTCTCAAAGGAATATAGAGATTTCAGAATGGCCACTCAGGTAGCCATCTTTTTGTTCAGCAGAAAGTCCATTTTAAAAATAGCAAAAAACAATAAAGGTTTTGATATATACAGTTTGGATTTCTTTTCATGTCTTACTGACATAACACCCTCCAGAATAGGGCACCTGTAGCCTGCCTGACAGCATAATGAGCTACTGACTGTGCGATTCCACCATGGCTGATGCCTGAAATGACTCGGAAACATAAAAATTCAAGGGAACAGTGACTTTGATAGCTGCAGGTAGGGCACTGTCATAGGGGCTGTGAGGTGTCAGTCACTGAGGCCCAGAGTGCAGATATCTGAGACCATCTGCCTGGATAGGTGCAGTTTCCTCTGGCATAGATGATCTGTCATTTGCAGGTATCTGACTCGTGAATGGTACACCTGTTGTCTTGGATAGCGCCTTCTTTCCCTTGCAGCCCCTCTCTGTGCTCCTCTGCTCTCCTCTCTATCTCAAGCTCCTTCTTGCTACTTTATCCAATATCAGTGTAGACTGCTTCCATTGTACTCCCTCAACTGGCGATTATCTGTTCGCCAGGGCTTCCTCTGCCAACCCATTGCCCAAATGATGCCAGCAGCCTTACCCCACTCTAAGGGCTCCTACCTCTCACTGTTGACAAATACAAATTTCTCAGCACCAGCGATGGCTACTCTGTGCCACCCAATGAGGAGTCAGGCTTCAATCTCCCTCTTTTAACCAGTGTATCCATTAACCGGATGGCTTCCCACTGCGTGCACACCAGCTGCACCCAGATGCTTCACAGGCAATGGGTGATCCTCGTGTCTGGCAATTGAAAATTCAAAACTGCTCCTCTGATAGCTATTAATGAGGTCATCAATGAGCTCAACAAACACCCTAACTGGAGGCATGTGGGTTTCAAAATCACCCCCCTCGCATCCTCCCTTTGAAAATCACATCATATTTCAGAGGCGATGGGATCTGGTGCTGCCCTTCAGTGGCCTGATTTTCAAATTCCCGCCACCTCTGGCATTTGAAAATCCAGCCCAATAATTCTTCCTAGCATGTTGATAGGTTTTAAACTTTCTTTGACAGTATCTTCCAGACTCTTGACCTCTACCATCTAGAAGGACAAGAGTAGCAGGTTCATGGAAACACCACCACCTCCAAGTTCTCCTCCAACACTCATACCATCCTCAGCTGAATATGTATTCCTTCATTGGGGTCAAAATCCTGGAACTCCTTACCTAACAGCACTGTGGGAGAATCTTCACCACACAGACAGCAGTGGTTCAAGAAGATGTACTATTACCTTCTCAGGTGCATTAAATGCTGGACTTGCTAGCAATGCCCACATTCCCAGAATAAATTTTAAAAAGGACTTTCTATTTCAAAAAATTATTTTCTTCAAAGTGAAGTTCAAGCAGACATTTGATTTTCTTTTATTAATCACGCTTGTTTCACTTGCTGAAAACATCATTGCAAATGTTTCCAACCATTCTCATCTTGATCCAATCAAGATTCACGTGGTGAGGGATTGCCAAAATGTGAGATCACAGAATCACAAAATTCCAGAATTTTAATAGCACAGAAGGAGGCCATTCGGCCCATCATATCTGCACTGTCTCTCCAAATGAGCATTATGATCTAGTATCATTGTCCTGCCTTTTCCCCCTACGGTTGCACATTGTTTCTATTCAAATAATCATCTAATGCCCTCTTGAATACCTCGATTGAGCAGCCTCCACCACACTTCCAGGCAGTGCATTCCAGACCCGAACCACTTATGTGAAAAAGTTTTTTTTTTCTCATGTCACGCTTGCTTCTTTTGAAAATCAATTTAAATCTGTGCCTTCTTATTCTTGATCCTTTTACGAGTGGGAACAGCTTCTCCCTATCTACTCTGTCCAGCCCCCTCGTGATTTTGAACATCTCAATCAATTCTCCGCTTAGCCTTCTCTCTAAGGAGAACAGTCCCAGTTTCTCCAATCTATCCTCATAGCTGAAGTTTCTCATCCCTGGAACCATTCTTGTAAACCTCCTCTGCACTTTCTCCAATGTGTTCACATCCTTCCTATAATGTGGCAGCCAGAACTGTACACAATATTCCAACTGAGGTCTAATGAGTGTCTTATATAAATTCAGTGTAACCTCCCTGCTCATGTACTCTATGGCCCTATTTAGAAAGCCCAGGATACTATAATAAAAGCAAAATAATGCAGATGCTGGAAATCTGAAAAAAAAAAACAGAAAATGCTGGAAAAACTCAGCGGGTCTCACAGCATCCGTGGAGAGAGAAACAGAGTTAATGTTTTGAGTCCATATGACTCTTCTTCAGAGCTCTAAAGAGTCATATGGACTCAAAATGTTAATTCTGTCTTTCGCTCCACAGATGCTGTTAGACCTGCTGAGTTTTTCCAGCATTTTCTGTTTTGTCCTAGGATACTATATGCTTTATAAACTGCTCTCTCCACCTGTCCTGCCACCTTCAATGACCTATACACATATACACCAAGGTCTTTCTGTTTCTGCACCCATTTCAAAATTTCACCCCTTATTTTATATTGTCTGTCCATGTTCTTCCTACCAAAATATATGACTTCACATTTCTCTACATTGAACTTCATCTGCCACCTATCTGCCCACTCCACCAATTTGTCTATGTCCTCTTGAAGTTCCACATCATCCTCCTTGCAGTTTACTACACTCCAAAGCTTCATATCATCCACAAACTTTGAAATTGTCCACTGCACACTAAGATCTAGATCATTAATATATATCAGGAAAAGCTATGGCCCCAATACCAACCCCTAGGGAACTCCACTACAAACCTTCCTCCAGCCTGAAAAATATCCATTGACCATTACTCTCTGCTTCCTATTTTTCAGCTAATTTGTTGCCATGTTGCTACAATCCCTTTTATTCCATGAGCAATAACTTTTCTCACAAGTCTCTTGTGTGGCACTGTGGCAAATGCCTTTTGAAAGTCCATGTACGTCACATGAACAGCATTACCCTTATTGACCTTTTCTGTGATCTCTTCAAAAAACACCAGCAAGTGAGATTGTAGTATATTACTGGTTGATTTTAAAATATATTGTCCCTTGCAGTAATATGGCCTTAATGCTGCTTATACTGAGCAAAAGTTAATAGCTCATTCCATGTTATTACTCATTGTGTAATAAACAGATAAGATAGTTTACACAGTAATAAAGTCGTGCATTGTGCTTTTGAGGCTAAGGGCATGTTAATGATCAGATTGTATGACAAGTGTGCAAGGTGGTGCTGTAGGGGCTGCTCTTTTGACCTTGATGCAGAGGCACATTTGAGTGCATTTTCAGTTTATTAATTTTAGCAAAAACTGTGGACTTGTGTATAAAAATCTCTGCTTTATACTTGTTGATATTCTTTTTATAATAATGAGCAAGTGGAGGAAACAAATATGCCATTATTGGGCTCTATGTTTTATCTAAACTGTGTCTGAAACTGGCAGTGAAGGATTTGAAAGGCATTGTACTCTAGACAAAACATGAGCGTAACATTCAACACATTAATAATGTTGCTTTAAGAATGCTCTATATATGTAATTAAATTATCAGCTTAACTGAACTATATATTCAGTATGAACGTGATCAAGCAAGTTGTGGAGGGAATGCTGAACAGGATTGAGTAAAAAGATTCAGTTTCTATTCAGCTTCCCTCTCTTATTAATATATCCGTGAGAAATACAAGCCTATAGAGGAACTACATTGACCAAAGAAATTTATCAAGAACATAAAGAATGTTGATTCAGTTTGTAGTGCTTTTACTTGAGTCGTTAGATTGTGAACTCCAGACCCACTGTAGAGGCCAACGCACATAATCTAGGCTGACACTCCAATGCAGCACTTAAGGATTTTCTTTGTGGATGAGGCATTTAATGGAGGCCTCACCCAACCTCTCACATGGAAGAACAGGGATAAAAATAAAAATACCTGGAAAAACTCATCAGGTCTGACAGCATCTGCGGAGAGGAACGTTTCGAGTCCGTATGACTCTTCAACATAACTAAGGAAAAATAGAAGAGAGGTGAAATATAAGCTGATTTAAGGGGGGTGGGGTGGGACAAGTAGAGCTGGATAGAGGGCCAGTGATAGGTGGAGATAGCCAAAAGATGTCATAGACAAAAGGACAAAGAAGTGTTGACAGTGGTGATATTATCTAAGGAATGTGCTAATAGGTGACATTAAGGGTAGAAAGCAGGACGAGCAAGGTACAGATAGCCCTAGTGGGGGTGGGGTGGGGGGAAGGAATCGAAATAGGATAAAAGGCAGAGATAAAACAATGGATGGAAAAACATTTAAAAAATAATGGAAATAGGTGGGAAAAGAAAAATCTGTATAAATTATTGGAAAAAAGGGGGATCAGAAAGTGGGTGGGGATGGAGGAGAGAGTTCATAATCTAAAATTGTTGAACTCAATATTCATACTCAATACCCATGCAACCGCAGAAGGTGCAACGCCTGCCCCTTTACTTCCCCTCTCCTCACCGTCCAAGGGCCCAAACACTCCTTTCAAGTGAAGCAGCATTTCACTTGAACTTCCCTCAATTTAGTCTACTGCATTTGTTGCTCCCAATGCAGTTTCCTCTCCATAGGAGAGACCAAACACAGACTGGGTGACCACTTTGCGGAACACCTTTAGTCTGTCCGCAAGCATGACCCAGACCTCCACCCTTTCAACACTCCACCCTGCTCTCATGCCCACATGTCTATCCATGGCCTGCTGCAAAGTTCCAGTGAAGCTCAACACAAACTGGAGGAACAGCACCTCATCTTCTGACTAGGCACTTTACAGCCTTCCGGACTGAACATGGAGTTCAACAACTTTAGACCATGAACTCTCTCCTCCACCCCCAACCCCTTTCCGATTCCCCTTTTTACCAATAATTTATATAGATTTTTCTTTTCCCACCTATTTCCATTATTTTTAAATGTATTTCCATCCATTGTTTTAACTCTACCTTTTAGCCTATTTTGATCCATTCCCCCCACTCCACCCCCACTAGGGCTATCAGTACCTTGCTCGTCCTGTTTTCAACCCTTAATGTCACCTATTAGCACATTCCTTAGATAATATCACCACCGTCAACACCTCTTTGTCCTTTTATCTACGATATCTTTTGGCTATCTCCACCTGTCACTGGCCCTCTATCCAGCTCTACTTGTCCCAACCCCCCTTAAAACAGCTTATATTTAACCTCTCTTCTATTTTTCCTTAGTTCTGTTGAAGAGTCATATGGACTTGAAACGTTAACTGTATTCCCCTCCACAGATGCTCTCAGACCTGCTGAGTTTTTCCAGGTATTTTTATTTTTGTTTTTGTTTTGGATTTCCAGCATCCACAGCTTTTTGCTTTTATGGAGGAACAGGGAGTTCTCCACTCTGTCCTAGTCAACATTTATCCTTCAACCAATACCTAAGAGAAGACAGAAGACCTAGTCACTTATCTCTATGCTGTGTGCAAATTGGCTGCCATGTTTCCCACATTACAACAGTAACTACACTTCAAATATATTTTATCTGTGAACAGGTTTGGGACATCCTGGGATCATAAAGGTGCTATATAAATGAAAATTATTTCTTCTGAACAGCATATGTATTTACTAATTTAAGCAGCCTGGGTCATTGGTTATATTCCTTGCCTTCTTTCACTTGACATTGTTTGCCTATAGGAGCATGTGGGCAAACACATTATAATACAGATAATGTCCTAAATAGAAACCAAACCAACAGTTTTTCATATAGCTTATCAGCAATGTGACCTCAACTTCCCTCTTTTGTCTTAACAACATGTGTTCATTGTTCAAGGTGCCTTGTGCAAAGTTTTGGATCCCATACACTTGTGTCAATCTCTAAATGGAAAACAAAACAAAACATCAACAAGTTTATGAGTTCAGCTTTTAAACCCAAGAACCACTTGGACTCCCTGCTCTGATTCTCTGCAGTACAATATCACATTTAAATCTGAATCTGCTCAGTTATGAGGTGTCTTGACACACTTTGTAAACTCAGTGGCAGAATTTTCCCGTTAGCATGAGGGTGCAGGCCCCGCACACCAACGTGTGAAATGACCATTGATTAATCAGCCAGTTAAGGCCCTTGAGGCAGCAATTGAATACGATTTTTCACAGCCCATGCAATCTTCAGGACGTTGCATGGGTACAACGGGCAGGCGGGTAAGAGACATTTGTATAAACCTCATCCATGGGCGGGATGAGAGGGGTGAGTGGGGTCGCAAATGTGATCTTTCAGGTATTTAATTGTGAAAGTTACCGCTACTTGCCTGCGTGAACAGGATTATTTCAAAGGTCATACCAACTGCTTGGACAGGAGTAAAAGCCTTGGTCAGGACTCAACACTAAAGATCATTTTTGGGGCCTGCAGGTTTCAGGAAGCCCCTTCCCTTAGCCTTAGCTCTCCACTGGAGAGACCTCCTCTGAGGAGGAAGGGAGGGCCAGAAGGGGGAGGAGGCCATGTTCAGCCTCCAGGGGAGCCAGCTTTGGGAGGAGAGGCACAGGCACAAGGGGCGCAGGGCCAACTGGAAGTCCAAGGTGGAAGGGTCCACAGAAGATGCCACTATCCTGTTGCCAGGGTATAAAGGTGGCGAAGCAGCTACCTCAATATGTCTGAGGTCCAGTGCCGAAGGAGGCTCCATCTCTCAAGGGAGACAGTTGCCTCCATTTGTCAGATGATAGGCCTTGAGATCTCCGCAAACTGTGTGGGTGGACACCCTATGCCAGTGGCTCTAAAGGTCACAGCTGCCCTCAACCTCTAAATCTCCAGCTCTTTTCAGGGGTCAGTGGGTGATCTCTGTGGAGTCTCTCAGTCAGCTATCCACATGTGTCAAGCAGGTGACAGAAGCGCTGCTAAGGCGTGCATTGACTTTCATGAACTACCGTTGGGAGCAGGCAAGTCAGACAGAGCGAGCCAGAGGCTTTGCAGTGATTGCTGGCTTCCTCCGTGTCCAGGGTGCAATCGACTGCACACATGTGACCATCAAGGCGCCAGCGGATGAGACCAGTGCCTTTGTCAACAGGAAGGGATTCCACTCCATGAATATGCAGATAGTGTGTGATCACAGGAAGCAGATTCTACAAGTCTGTATAAGGTACCCAAGCAGCTCCCATGATGCTTACGTCCTCAGACACTCCCAGGTGCCAGGGCTTTTCAGTGCTCCAGCCCGGCTGGATGGATGGCTGCTGGGTGACAAGGGCTATCCCCTCAGAAGGTGGTTCATGATTCCTCTCTGCCATCCAAGAACAGAAGCTGGACAGTGGTACAATAGGAATCACGGCACCACAAGGGCTGTGGTGGAGAGAGCCATTGGTCTTCTCAAGATGCGCTTCCGATGCCTGGACTGTTTAGGGGGCACACTTCAATACCCCCCCAGATTGTGTGTCGGTGATAGTGGTTGCATGCTGCACTCTCCACAATCTAGCGCTGGAAAGAAGTGACGCAGAGGACAAAGAAGACACAGATGCAGTTGCTCCAGCTGCGCATGCTCAGTCCAGCAGTGAGTCCAAGGATAAGCATGCACAGGAGAACGCTGAGTGGGTAGACGCTGACCCATTCATACTCCAGGGAGGCAGGGACGCCCAGAAGGCTTTAATCCAAAGACCCTTCAGCTAGCCCACCACAGATGGACCTCCAACACACGCCAGGGCTGCAGGCTCCATGCTCAATACCTGAGTGCTAAACCTGCCTGGATGGGAACATTAACTAAGGCGTTTGTCAATAAAGCTCAATGTCAAACAACTCACTGATAACACTATGCGTTCCCGTCCGCCTGTAGAAGTAAGGAATCACCCTGAGCCATGCTCATATAACAAAATTTAATGTAATAACAGAATGAACACCAGAAACCAAAAGAAAAAGGTGTTACACATCACACCAAGTCTTAATGAACAAATAGCGGGGCAACATAAAGGCACCAGTGAGAAACGCGTGGTGTGCCTAATGTGCCTTAAATTTATGCTTAAGGGTGCTACGTCGAGGTGCTCTCCTCTTGCTGCCACTGGCATCTGAGACATCCTGCTCACTGCGCTGTCCTGTTGGCCTCGAAGACCTTAGCGGCCGTCCACTGGCCCATGGGGCCTTTGCTGGCCTTGCCTGGGAGGGAGTTGCCAGTTCCACAGCTGGCATCACCCCAGTCGCTGCAGCCTCATCGGATGCCGCGGTCACTGGCAGAGGGGCAGAAGAGCTGCTGCCTTCATCCAGAGTACCCTGAGAGAAGCCTGCAGAGACAACAGGCAGCTGCTGCGCCGACGTGAGGTAGTTTTGGACCTCCCTGCTCACCGTGGATGGATCGACATCAAGCTGGAGTACTTGGTGCCCAAACCATCTCCCACACTGGCACTGACCAGCTGAGGTCAATGCCGCTGTGAGGGCTTGCAGGTCTGAGCGCAACCCCAGGAAGCCCTGATTGGTCTCCTGGAGGAGGCTCTCCATGAGGGTAACCACTATCTCCATGGAGGAAGCATGGCACTCGGCCATGAGGCTCATTGCATCGGTGATGCTCCGCATGGACTTCTGCAGCAGGGGGACCATACCACGCATAGCCTCATGTATCTCCGCCAGATCCTCCCCCGTACCCTACTGCAGTTCCAGCCTTTGCTGCCTCACGGATGACTCCAGCGGCGCATCATCAGCCACTGACCAAGCATGTGCCTGGTCCCCAGCAGTTCTCCATCTGCTGGCGCCCTGGGCAATCTCTGCTTCTGCCCGTGCCTCAAGTGAGTGTGAAGTGCCCTCACCGCTGTGCCCCAGGACACTAGTCAAAGATCTAATTCCCACAGAGATGCTAGTATCTGCGCTGGTGCCTGCCTGGCAAGATGGTGTGATGCTGGTGAGTCGATATGTTCAGTGCCCTCAGGTGTGAGAGGGGCCCCTGTGCTTCCTCTTTCCTGCTCCGGTGATGCTGGAAGGAAGAACAAGGACATTTGATTAGTTAAAGTGGAGACAATGTCAATTTGCATGCCTGTCCCCTGGATCATTAATCAATGGTCAACCTATGTTGCAAACTTCAATCACTGAGCATTCAGCAATGCTATGGCTGCTGGGACATACATGGTGACCTCAGTGCTCAGCAAACATACCTCCCCATGGCACCCCAGCCTCACTGCCACCGGTGGACCTGGACACATGTACGTGGATCTCCAGATCCATGGCCTGCTGTTCTAAAGATGGTCAACTGGGCCTGGCCTCTGCCAGTCCGCATCTACTCAGTGGAATTGTGCGCGGTCTTCTCCTGAAAAGGAGAGAAGAGCATGGATTAGTCCAGCCTATACCTGGATTCCACTCGCATCCCTGTCAACCCAGCCAGAGAGGGACATTGCAGGGCTCCAGTTCTTCATTACCCTGCAGCTGCCACACACTCACACAAAGAAGCCAGGGCTGACCCCCCCCTTGCCCAAATGCTGCCTCCACCATATTTGGCAGTACATGGTGTAACCTTGCTAAGCAAGGAGACACAAGCACTTGGATCGCAAAAGCCAGCAGATGGATTGGTGCCTGCCACCTGGAAGCTCCCTTCCCAGCATGTTAGCACCCTGACTTTGACATGCTTCCCAGTTGCAGCACTCTGCCTAGGTGCAGGCCCTTGAATTTCCTCCCAATTCTACACTCTGGGTGTCAGTGTTACACATGCTGCGGGTGCAGAACCCATCTCAGCTCAACCCTCTCAGGGTCAATTAGGCATGGGCAATAGCTGCTGGCCCACCTAGCGAGGGAAACATGCTGTGAAGGATTCAATGCTGTAACTGCATTCAGAGCTACTGGGGGCGGGGGAGGTGGGGGGGGGTGGTGGCGAGAGGGGTGCTTTGGGGGGAAAGGCAGATGGCTGCATTAAGTGACCTTAGCCAACATGGTACTCATTCTTCCCGAGCACAGGAGGTCGTTGCGTCTTTTGCGGCACTGGACCCATGTGCGTCGCACCACATCATAGAAGCTCACAATCTCGGCCACCTCTTCCCATGCACGTTTGCTCAGGTGGGGAGGCCTCCGCCTCCTGTCCCTCAGAATCAGGACCTCCCGCCGTGCTGCCACCTCCTCCAGGAAGGCAGTTAGGCACTCATCCGAAAACTGTAGGGTACACTGCCCTGCTGCCCTGCTATCCTACCCTCTGGCCTGGCCTGCCCCGCTGTCCTACCTCTGACCTGGCCTGCCCTGCTGCCCTACTCTCCGATCTGGCCTGCCCCCCTGCCCTACTCTCCGGCCTGGCCTGCCCCACTGCCCTGCTCTCCGGCCTGGCCTGCCCCGCTGCCCTACCCTCCAGCCTGGCCTGCCCCACTGCCCTACCCTCCGGCCTGGCCTGCTCCGATGCCTTACCCTCCGGCCTGGCCTGCCCCACTGCCCTACTCTCCGGCCTGGCCTGCCCTACTGCCCTACCCTCCAGCCTGGCCTGCCCCACTGCCCTACCCTCCGGCCTGGCCTGCTCCGATGCCCTACCCTCCAGCCTGGCCTGCCCCGCTGCCCTACCCTCCAGCCTGGCCTGCTCCGATGCCCTACCCTCTGGCCTGGTCTGCCCTGCTGCCCTACTCTCCGGCCTGGCCTGCTCACCTGGCCTACCCTTCGGACTTGCCTGCTCACCAGAAGCCCTCTGTGGCATTTTGGGTGAGTATATCTTCTGTTATTTTAATCGGACGTTGATACTCACAATCACTGGGCAAGGTGTAGTACCGATTCCGATTTATCTTAATTTATCCTGATTTACCTTCATCGCCAGTTTGTTGCAGTGTGGCCAAGTCACCTGTTTGTAACAGAATTGATCTGCAGACAGCTTTCTAAGTGGAAACATTTGGTTTATTTACAATACAGTCAGCAGCAGCTACAAGTGTGCTTTCAACTCCATCTCTATCTCTATACTGCTTGTGGAGGTGCTGCTAACACATTGGTTTACACAGATCATGTGATCTTACATCACAGGACAATTCTTCAGGTACAGTCCAACATTTAACAAAGCCATAATTACTACAAAGTGCATTCATCATAGTGATAAAGGAATACACCTGAAATTTGTCTCTTGGAGAAAGCATTTCATGAGCATTAGGTGTGTCACCATTATTGACTTTTTTTTTCTAATCCTTTCTATTCATTTACACTTGTAGACTACATCCAGGCAAGTTTTCTTTTGCTTTGAGTTCAATTCTGTCAGAACCTCTCATGGGTTTCTTCCAAGATGTGAGAGAGTGATGTGTAAAGTTTTGCACATGTATTAAGGGCTATCTGTGCACCCTGTAGGGCCTTGCTGACTTTGTGGAACTGATCCAACACACGATTCCAAAGTTCTAATTCTAATACAAACTCTAATTCCTCTGTTTTCTCCAGCAGAATGCCAGCTTTTCTCATTGTGTCACCTGTTTCACTGTTATCAGTACGGAGATGATTAAGAGCATCAATATTTGAACCATAACTATCAGCTACAACTGAAGAAGCCTTTGCAGGTGCTTCCCACCTAGTGTCAGAGAGACATTTTGGTACAGTGGAATCTGAACCCAAAAATGATTTAAGCACTGCCCAGCACTTTGTAAAGGCAGAGACTGAGGCCCCTCATTTTGTGAAGCCCTAAGCTATAGTTTTATCAGTTTAAGCCTAAACCAGATATTGCTTGTTGAGGGTACACACACTGCAGTCATGGCGATGAAGGGAGTAAATGTTTAAGGTGGTGTATAAAATTTCAATCAAGTGAGTTGGTTTGTCATGGGTAGTGTTGAACTTCTTATGTGTTGTTGGAGCTGCAGTCATCCAGGCAAGTGGAGAACATTTCATCATATTGTTGACTTGTGCCTCGCAGATGGTAGAAAAGGTTTTCAGAGTCAGAAGTTGTGTCACTCAGCACAGTATTCATGTGGCAGGTCTAGTTAAGTTTCTGGTCAATGGTGACCCCTCCCAGGATTTTGTTGTTTGGGGATTCAGCAATGGCAATGTTGTTGAATTTCATGGGAAGGTGATTAGGCTCTTTCCCATTGAAGATGGTCATTGCTTAGCACTTGTGTGGTGCAAATTTTACTTTCCGTTTCTCAGCTTTATCCTGAATGTTGCCCAGGTCTTTCTCCATGCAGACATGCACTGCTCCATTATCAAAAGAGTTGTGTATGATATTGAACACTGTGAAATCACCAGCAAACATTTCCACTTCAAAACTTGTGTTGGGTGAAAGTCATTGATGAAGCAGCTGAAGGTGTTTGGGCCTAGGACACACCCCTGGGGAACTCCTGCAACAATGTACAGGGCTGACTTGATTTGCCTCCAATGATCACAGCCTCTTCCTTGCTAGGTATGACTCCAGCAGTGGAGAGTTTTCCTTCGATTCCCGTTAACTTCAATTTTGCTGGGCTCCGTGATGTCACGTGGTCAATAACTGCCTTGCTGCCAAGGGCAGTTACTTTCACCTCACCTTTGGAATTCAGCTCTTTTGTCCATGTTTTTATTAAGACTGTAGTGAGGGCTGCTTCTGAGTGGTCCTGGCAGAACCCAAAGCTTGCACTGGCAAGCAGTTATTGGTGTCACTTTATAGCACTGCAAAAGACACCTTCCTGATGACTGAGAGTAAACTGGTGGGGTGGTAATTGGCCAGATTAGATTTGTCCTACTTTTTCTGAGCAATTTTTCACATTTCTGAGTAAATGCCAGTTTTTAGTTTCACTAGGACAGCTTGGCTAGAGGCATGGCTAGTTCTGGAGCACTAGTCTTCAGCACCGCAGGCAGGATGTTGTCTATTCTCATAGTCTTTGCTGGGCCCAGTGCGCTAAGCCCTTTTTTGTTATCATGTAGAGTGATTCAAATTGGCTAAGGACTGACTTCTTTGATGACGAGGGCCTCAGAAGGAGACTGAGATGGATTTGCCCCCTCTCCTCACCCTATTTGTGTCACCGTGAGCTCCTGATCTCAGCCATGCTGTGATAGTTGGGAAGGATGATAGAAAGTATTCCTGTAACAGTTACAGATTAGAAGTGACAGTGATTTGACAATAGGTCACAATCCCATCCATTGAATGGCAGGTGGTATGTACACAGCACAGGGTTGATTCTACAATGGGAAAAAGGAAGAAACGAAAATCAATCCCTTGGTTAATTATGAAGTGTTCAGAATTAGTAAAGCAGGATGAAATAGATGCAATACTGAGCATGTTAAACATACAGCCTTGTGCTCTGTTGCTACCCTTAAATAATACGTTGTGTAATACTGAATAGATTTTTGAGTCCTCTGACATACATAATAGGCTTCTCAGATTACAGGAACTAATTTAAATCACACTCTGTTGCTTCTGTAACCCTTAAGGAAAATTCCTAACATGAATGAACTTTATAATTACTGGGTGAATGAGATAGTTCAATCTAGAAGGTCATATGGCAAAACTGGTGTAACTGGTAAAATACCATCTTGTACATTTAAGTTTTAAACATGCATTACATGTTTTATTACGTCAATTCCATTATCCTTGTCCGAACACTTCAATTTGCATGAACAATCCTGGAGTACACCATGTTGCTCATTGTTTCTTCAATCTCCCAGAAGAGATGACTGCTTTCCTGTATTCACCAAAATGGCCAGTCATTATGTCTGAAACTTGCCATTGAGTAATAAGACTTATAAGTCTCATCTAAATCATTCATCATCACAGCAAATCCATCTCAGCCTCCTTCTGAGGCCCTCATCATCATAGAAGACAGTCCTTAGCCAATTCGAATCACTCTACATGATAACAAAACAAGGCTTAGCGCACTGGACCCAGCAAAGACTATGAGACTCGACAACATCCTGCCTGTGGTGCTGAAGACTTGTGTCTCAGAACTAGCCATGCCTCTAGCCAAGCTGCCCTAGTGAAACTAAAAACAGGCATTTACTCAGAAATGTGATGGCTTCCTGGGTGGAAATTCATACTTTTTTATCTTATCAGAGTCAGGTGTCAACAGTCCATGATTAAAAATTGTGATTTGAATGAGATTATAGGATTTGTTGCCTATTACAAGGAAATTGTTTTTCTATGTAGTCCAGCATCATTCACAATGAGAATTTGTATCCTCATCAAATTAACCAGTTCATACTAGCTTTTAGTTGGAACATCAAACAATGAAACAGTGTCAGCCCAACCCAAATGATATCAACTAGATCCAAAGTCTTATCTTCTGGTTCATGAATCTCTGTGAGGGCTACATCTTCAGCGTAACTTCTGAACAAGGAAACCACAAAAATAATCTAAATTTAGGCTTTGTAAACTGAACCAAATATTTGATCTACGAGGAAATAGCACACAGCAACATGGAAAGATAAAGGACTGGGAAGGACCATTTTCAGTTCAGCTGGCCAATCACAGTGTCACAAGCTAATTACAGATGAAGGCAGACATTCAGCCCATCATTTTCTTTATTTGTGTCTCTGAGTCAGTAGGTTGTGTGTTCAAGTTTCACTTCAGAGTCTTCAGCACAAAACCAAGGCCTACAATGTACCCCAGTACTGAGGGAGTGCTGCACTGTCCAATGTCGCCTTTTGGGTGAGATGCTCAACAAGGCCACATTTTCCCTCTCATGTGGATGCTGAATATCCCACGGCACGCTTCAAAGAAGAAGTGAATCTTCCCAGTGCCCTGGCCAACATTTATCACTTAATAGCCATCACCAAAAAATGGATTGGTCATTACCACATTACTGTTTGTGGCTCCTTGTTGTTGCAGTTCCCTACATTATAATAGCAACTACACTTCAACAGTACTTAATTGGCTGTAAAGCATTTTGAGGCCTCCCGAGTTTGTGAAATGTACTATATAAATGCACGTCTTCCTTTTTATCTCTCCTTTCTTTATGTGGGCGATGCTAACAAGGCTGTGCTCATTGTTCATTCTTAGTTGCACTGACGTGATACCCATGGGACCTGTCCTTGAATTGCTAGAGTCCTTATGTTGAGGGTGGTCCCCACAATGGTATCAGGAAGGGAGTTGCAGCAGAAGTCAAATGGAATATTTTTAAAGGAATAAATCCAGAGGATATGTGTATACCTATAATACATGAACTAAGTCTAAACAAATGGAACCCAAAAATGAAATGGAAAAGAAAAATGAAGTGAGTTGGAAGAGGTGGGAAGGAGGGACAAGAATCACTGAGATGAAATCATTGAGGATCATGTTAAAATTATGATTAGAGGAGCAAAGAGGAACCTAGGCTAAATAAAGCTCCAGAGGAAAAACATTAAAAAATTAGTTCAGATCTATTATTTTAGGGGGCCAGTCAGAAAAGAGCTGGGAATCATAAAAGATCAAAGCAGGCTTAAGCTGAGGATGAGCATGAAATAGTAATGATGACTACTTCCTCCAAGTTTTCATAAGGAAAGATATGGACAAAATCAATAAACGATAGAAATAAGATAGAAGTTAGACAGGTTTAAAGATCTCAAAACAAGTATGACTAGGTAGTATTTAATGTCAGAGCTCTCAGAGAGATTAAGGGGAAGTATTGTGAGCTATTGGCAATCATCATGAGATTCAATGGACACTGTGCAAAACTAGTTTGGAACCATGCTAATCTCACACCAATATTCAAAAAGGGTGACAAAGTAAACATAGTAACCACAGAGGCAATAATCTTACTTCCACTTCATGTAAGTAATGGACTGCATTATTAGAAGTAAACATGAGGATTATCTGTATGATAATAACTTAGCAAATAGCAGTAATTATGGATTTAGAAGAGACATGATGCCTGGTCAAGCTCCTCAACTTCTTTGGAAAAGAGGAAAGCCATGTGACATGATGTATTTCCAAAAGTCATTTGACCCAGTTCCATACTAAAGACGCTAATTAAGATCAAAAATGAGGAGATTCAGGATAAATCTTGGAAATGACTAAAAAATTGGAGAAGTTGGAGGGTAGAGAAATATAAGTACTCATTTGAGTTGCCATTTTGGAATGGGAGGGAGTACCAATTGGTGTTCCCAGGGGTCAATGGCAAAGCTACCAGTATTTCTAATTTACATCAATTTCTTGGGTTCAGGAATTCAATGCAATGATCCAATTTAGAAGCTACCAAACTAAGAGGGACAGTGAAATTGATTGAGTTGGACAAAATGTGTAAGGGTCGGGAACAACAATGGATGGAAGTGACAGCAGACAAGTGCAAAGTACTCCACATCAGAAGGAAAAGTGAGCAATATACACACTCCTTGAATAACACTGAAATAGCTAAGGGTGAAAAAGATTTTGAGGTCTTATTAGATTCCGTTCTCAACAGAGCCGACCAATGACAAGCAGCAATGAATAATGCAAATAGCATGTTGAACTACATAGCTAAAACAGTTAATTATATGGAAGATGAGGTTATGATCTAACTACACAATGATGTGGTCAGACCTCGCCTCAACTCCTATGTGCAGTTCTCATCCCCAAGAGACATTGGCAGCAATTCAGAGAACAATCTAGTGAATTAAGTGTCAAAGATCCAAGCTGGAGAAATGTGGGCATTTCAGGCTCAAAAGGAGGCATTGAAGAGTGGCATTATATAGGTATATAAGATAGTTAAGAGAATTAAAAGCTAAATTCAGAATATTCCTTTAAATTAAATAAAGACAAAAGGTGACATGTTCAAATTGATGAAGTTTAAGACTGACAGCGGAAAGTTCCTTCACAAAAATATGGAACAAGCTCCCTAATAGAGATCTGGAGAAAATTATTTAAGAAATAATTACACGCTGCTATGGGGATGGGCCGTAAGATCCCTCCAGATAAATGAATAAATATGGGCCACTTGTTTTCCTCATCTATAATTACTTGGTGATTTTGCACTACCTTGAACCTGAAATGCTGCATATGGTGAGCTATAGGGAAACAGCACATCATTAATGGTAATTTGATTTGCCAACCAACACAAGGCCTTTTAATTTCAGTTTGGCATCTTGTGATGCACTAACAGTTTATATTGTAAAAGAGCCATTCCATGTGCGCTCCTTATAAACTCAAAGTTCTGCTGCATGCTTAATTTGCAGTTGAGTTTTGAACAATATTTCAGACAATAACTGCCAGTTTTTGTTTCCACCTGAACAAGTAAAGGGTTTGGAAATAAGCTTAGAGTGGTTAGCTCCAGCTGAAGAGTTAATACCACAAAAAGCACAAGGTGCTGAATAGTTTTCTTCTGTAGTCTAAGTTCCATAATACTACGATAAATATTCCTCACATGATCTGATGCAGAGATTTTAAAAATAAAACCAGCATCAAATAGGAAAATTAACGTAAAAGAACATTGAGAAAACTCTACCTCTTTATAAGAACTCTGTTGTGTATGGAGTTTCCCATTTTACCAAATACAGATAGATGAGCCTAGTACTTACTGCGCTCCTGTCCTAAATGGAAAGGAAATTATACCTTATATTATGTCTCATGTTATAATTTTATTAAAATGAAGGTCTTGTACAGAATATGAAAGAAACACTTCAGATCAGTGTAAGTATTGTACATTGAAGTAATTGGACAATGATCTGATTTCCTGGCTTTTGCAGAAATATTTCATGTTGGTGAGATCACTCCCACTTAATTAAATGTCACCCCTGTGTTCACTAACCTACGTTTGCTCCCAGTCCAGTAATGTCTTGATTTGGAAATTCTATTTATTGTGTTCAAATTCCCCCCATGGCCTTGCCCCTCCCTATCTCAGGAATCCCTTTTAATATCTCTATTATTTCTCAAATTCTAGTTTCTCCTGCATCACCAGTTTTCTTTGCCCCATCAATGGCGACTTTGCTTTCAACTGCATTGGCCGTAAGCTCTGATATTCTTTCCATGAGGCTCTCTACCTCTCTTTCCTCTCTAAGATACTCCTTAAAACCTACGTCTTTGACCAAGTTTTTGGTTACCTACCCTAATGTCATTTTATGTAACTCGGTGTCAAGTTTTATTTGATAAGGCTCCTTGGAATGTTTTACTACATTAAAGGCATTCTGTAAATGTAAGTTGTTGCTCACTATTATTATGAGAAAAGTAATATGAATATTATAGACATGGTGCTTTGGACTAATTCACAAGATGGTGTGAGCACTTAACCATGAGCCTTGAAGTAGGTGAACAAAGAGGTTTCATGTTCCAATATATGCGTCTGTTATCACTTTTGATATTGGGTTTGGAACTGAGCTTTCTGAATTTTACATCTTTGGAGCTCAATGTAAATCCCAAATTGAAACAATACAGAATTGTCACCAATGACACACTTATATCCCTTCACGTGGGTTAGTTAAGTTCACACATTTTTGCTAGTCGTTCAGAAACCTCTCTCCATGATACACCTTTTGTCACTAGAGATGAGGTTAACACTCAGCAATGAAACCAAGCTCGGAACAGGCTAACCATTAACACTAGGCAATGTTTTGATGCTTCTCTTGTGCCCCTCTCAGGAATCAAGTGGGGTTGCAATCAGCTGCAATTAAACTCATCCAAGAGATCAAAGCAAGATGTACACTATATTTTCTCATTCTGTTCAGAATTATAGTCTTAAAAAGATCTGAAAAAGTTGTTAGCCTCGGGCAAGCACACACACATACATATGAAAGTATCTGAAAATTGCTTAAGAATCACAAGTCTGAGGGCAATAAAGCTTGTTTAAACCCTGACATATTATTTGCTTCTGACTGTAATGGTGCAAAACTTTCCAAAGTAAAGATTTTTTCTATCCAGTAAACAGTTTTGTTTTATAACTAAGGAATTCATATGACCAACTATAAATAGCAGTGCAGATGTAGATTCTAATCCTCACAGTTACTGAAAATTCCCCTATGTATGGGTGCAAGAGTGTGGGGGAGCCCCTTGCATGCAGAGAGCTCCCCATGGTTTGCACTAGAGCTCTAAGCTACCTAGATCCCTACTGATTCCTGTAAATCCCTCACGCCTGCCTTGTCATCATCAAAGGTTCAAATAATTTACCTGGATCAGGGAAATGCAGTTTTAAAAGCAGGGTCATGAAATATTTAATAACAATAATAATTCCACAGGCAGGCATTTAGAGCTGAATTTTAACCACGGACTTCGAAATCCAGATGTCAGGGTGGAAAGCAGATTCCGAGCTCGCACATACCACCAGAGGTATTAGCTCAGCTAATTGCCGAGGGGGTTCTGATGCTGCTGGCCCAATCTGAAGGCTGCCGGCTCTGAACTGTGCCACTGACTGGGAGAGGTCGGTGTTGCTGAGGTAGGAAAGAGACCTCAAGCCTCCACCTGTTAAGTGAAGGAAAGAAAAGTTCGGGGGGCCAAGGATTGGAAAGAAAACCCCTCCAGGGAGAGGGTTGTAGCCATGGGGGTTTGAATGTTGGAATAGCACAGCAGGGTCAATGGGAAGAATGGCCTACTCGTGCTCCTATATTCCTATGAATTCTTATCCAGCAGGCCCATCTATGGGCCATGCAGCCTCTGGCTTTGATGGCCCCCTGGGCTGCTGCAGGCAGGTCACCAGCTGCATTAAGTTAGCGGCCTCGTGCTCCCATCATTGGCAAAATGCTCTCGGCCCCCTTAAAATGGCCCTTAACAGGACCTTTAAGTATTCCAATTGGTTGCCTTGGAGTGGGAAGCCATTCCACATCTAGTTCCGCTAGGACTGTGCCCTGGAGCAGCTGTTATTTTACCAGCCCTGCTGCCTCCTAACCAGTCACCAGAGAGATGGCAAAATTCTGTCCTTAGACCCTAGACCTAACCCTACTGGATAGAAACATAATTAATAAATGTCAAATTTAATGCTAATAAATCAGAAAAACATCCAAGGGTTGCCAGCCTTTCAGGATTGGCTTGGAGTCCCCAGGAATTGAAGATCAATCTCCAGGACACTGCGCCCTGGAGAAAAATCATCAAGACATTAAAAAGAATCCCTTTTCTTGTCATTTTCTTTGAACATTTCTCTTTACCATATATGAAAACATTAAAAATGGGGGGAAACGGCTGTTTGGGTCACAGTCAAGCATCAATTGGGTCTTTGTACTTTCCAATTGGCGTAGGAAGGCAGTACGTCACAAAGCCAACTATTGCAAGAGCATGGGGGCAGGTCATGTGATGAAAAGCTCCAGGAATACATTTAATCACAGTTGGTAGCCCTAAATGATCTTTAATTTAAATTAAACTGATATCTTTGATGTAAATCATTACAATGTAGAGCTTGTAAGGGCCATTCTTGGCTCATTTAGTTACTGCTTTTAACTAGAAGGTCACGGTTTCACATTCCATTCCAAAGAGTTAAGCATATAAAATGAAACTTCAGTGAAGTACTGAAGGAGCTCTGCACTGTCAGAGGTGCCATTTTGTGGATGAAGTGTTAAACCAGCTGACTTCTCAGATGGACATAAACAACCATAGAGCGCTATTTGTAGGAGACTTGGTAGGTTCTCCCAAAATCCCGGTCAGTATTTGTAACCCTCAACTAATAATTCACCAAAAAATAGATTATCAGGTAATTCATCTCATTGCTGTTTGGGGACTTTGTTGTATTCAAATTGTCTGCTACTTTTTCCTACATTATAACAGTGACTACACTTCAATAAGTACTTCACTGGCTGTGAAATGTTTTGGGAATCCTGTGGACAGGAAAGACACTGCCAGAACTGAAGAATTTTAGCTATGAGCAATGGACACTTTCAGTTATGAGGAAGGATTCAATAGGCTGGGGTTGTTTTCTTTGGAACAGAGCAAGGCGAGGAGGGATTTAATTGAGGTCCATAAGATTATGAGGGGTCTAGGGAGAGTGGATAGGAAGGACATATTTCCCTTAGCAAAGAGGTCGATAATCAAGGGGCATAGATGTAAAGAAATTGGCAGAAGGCTGAAAAAACATATACCTTACATCTCCAACTCAAATCTAAATTGGATCTTCATTAGAATTCCATTAACCTTCAACATATCCATGGTTCCTTTGAGGAAGCTTGATTTTTTTTCTCAAAGTCAAGGGGCTGAATTTTATGCCCACCCCTCCCCTGCCGCCCCGAAAGAAATGTCAGTCCCACAGTGATAATACACTGGAGGCAGCCTAATCAGACAGAGAGAAAGACTTCTGCCCCCTAGTGGAAGGAAGCTCCACCCTTGAGCTCTTGCAGTCCCAGCAGCACCGGAACTCAGTAGTACAATCTTAGGCGGTTGCTCCTGATGTACATAGGGCACCCCCACAATGGATTTAACCCCCCCTTCCCCCTTTTTCACCAACTTGGGTAAAAACAGTCTTGCCACTCTTGCCCACCTTCCATTGCCCAGCATTTTATGACAGTGGAAGTGGATTGAGAGCCTTAAGTGAGCAATAATTGGCCATTTAAGGACTTCAAAGATCTAAGGGAGGGCAGGCTAATGGGCACCTTACTCACCTCCCGTATTATGGAGACCGGTTCAGGCGTGGGCAGGAAGGCAGTCGGCTAGCCACCCGACATATTTTACATTCCCCGTTCCCACCGAAAACACGCCCAATGGGGGGGCTGTAAAATCCAGCCCAAGGTGTGTTTTAAATATAACATGTAATCCTTGAGAATGGCAATAAAATTATTAATTATAATTTGACATCATGAGAAATGTGTCTTTGAGTCCAGCATAATCTTTTCCATTCAGCAGACATCCTTTCTTTATAAACAGCTCCAACACTTTTGCCTCTATAGATGCCAAGTTAACAGAAGGATAGAATTTTAATCCTATGGCTGAGGGCTCCAAGAGATTAAGTTTTATTGCATTTAACATCACTAAAGTATACTCACTAGGACTAATCTTTGAGTATAATATTAGTGGGGTATTCTAGTTTCTGGACCAGTAAGGATGGAGTAATATTTGGATGGGGGCAGTATTTGGGAAAAGTGTGCACATTTCTATGTTTGGTACCGTTGGCCCTAATTCCAAGTCTGTGCTCCAATCCCTGATCTGCAGTAGAGGCAATACATTTGACCTCAGATTCCCCCGTTCCCCCGCAACCTTTCCCAATCCCCAATCAGGGCTAGGAAAGAGGAAAGATCACTTATACTGACCTCTGCTGGAAAATATTAATGTGCGGCTGTCATAGGAATGTAAGACACCTGCGACTTCACTATAGTTATGAATTAGGAATGAACATTCAATGAAGTACCAGAGGGAATCTGGTATCTGGAGATCTGCCTCACTCAATAAGGAATAGACACCTTCAGGAAAGCAGAGGAGGAAGAAAATCAGCCAAAGAATAAAAAAAAACAAATCTTGATAACAACTCTTTTATAGTGTAGTACAGAACTGCTTTCAGCACAATCACAAATCAGAGACTTCCCTTACAAATGCTAAACTTCTTCATTCTGTACTGGACAGTCATTTGTAGCAATGTCCAATCGTAATATCAATCTTACTATTGTGTATTGTAAGAGCACTAAAAATATTTTTTTATAAACAGTTTCTTACAAAAAAGCAATTATTACACCCACAGTTAAAATGCACCTGGAAAACTTTTTATTTGTGGATGGGACATCATTTTGTGTTTTAGTTATCAGATTCATTGGTTCTCATTGACTTGGAGTTTGAGCATTGCTGAAAAAAAGAGACACATCAAAGCTTTTTGTCTTGCACTCATCAGGACTCTTTGCAAGAATATCAATATAAGGGGAAAACAATCATTTCTTCTGTATGAGAAGAGGCTGCTGATTGGTTGGCAAACATTACCTGGTTTAAATTTCAAATAGTGCTGGCAGTTAACTGTCAGTCACCATCGACTGGTACATTCTCCATGGCAAAGCCTCTACCGCTCAGAGCCCACTTGCCAACCAATCAGCACTCCCTTCTCATATAGTATAAATTGTTGTCTTCCCCTTATATTGCTATTATTGCCAAGTGTCCTGATGAGTGCAAGATGAAAATCTTTGACATATCTCTTCTGTCAGCAATACTCAAATTCTATACTACCAAACAACTATTTGACTTAAACCTACTTAGTATTGATACCTATTATCTTTCATTTCTCTATATGAAATGTTTTCCACTTCTCCCTATTATGTAACGATTGATTAATTCTTCGAATGTGAGTCCCCCCAACACCTTGCTTCATCAAATAAAATGGCTGAATTTACAATCTCATGCAGTCATATGTCAGTTGGGATTAGCAGTGAACATTAATCCACTGATCGCATTTGTGCAGCTAGAACACCCTGCTATTAAAGCAAGTACCTTCCATCTTTTGCTCAGATCCAAATTGCATCTTCATTAGGATTCCATGAATCTTCAGTGTATCCACTGTTCCTGTGAGAAAACTTGATTTTTCTTTCTCTAAAAGTCAAGATATGTTTTAAGTATAACATATAATCCTTGGAGAGTGGCATTACCATTATTAGTTATAATTTGAATTTCCTGAGCAATGGTTCCTTGAGTCTAGCGAAATCTTTTCCACTTAGCAGAAGCCCTTGTAATGTTTTCTTTATGAAAAGCTCCAGTATTTTTGCCACAATAGAGGCCATGTTAACAGGCCTAAAATTCCCATGGTAATACCTCTGGATGCTTTTAATGATTGGAGCCATGTCTTCCAGTCTTCTGTTATCAACCCACGTCCAACAACCATTGGAAAATGTTCATCACTGCACCGCCTACTTCTGCCCTTGTTTCTTTCAGTGATGTTTATGCATTCCACCTTTGGCTCTGGTGTTTTTATGAATCATCAAGTCAGCGAATTTCTTTATGACAAAGATTGTCGCCACAAAGTTCTATGTATCTCTACCACAATTACCACGATTTCCCCATAAAAAATTTTTCTTCATCATCGTCATAATGTAATGATGAACTTTCAGTTAAATTTTCCCTCTCTTTTATTTTATCAAACACAGGTGAATGCATCTATAGAGACAGGAACATACTTTCCTTCGACAAATTTCCATTCACACATCTGTTAAGATTTAAACATCCCCAGATACTTTATTTCATGTCCAACTCAAAAATCAGCACAGAAGGTGGTCATTCAGCCTATCACATTTTAATCAATGATTTGTGTCAGGTTATCATGACTTCTGCTTTTGTTTTTTCTGCTTTTTCCATTTTTGGAAAAGCAAACCTCCATCCTCTTGCCAAAACTTCCATGTCCAGCATGACTGAAGGATCATCATCAAAATCTCTGCTATTTTCTCTCTGATTTCCCTCAGCTTTCTAAGATATAGCAATCAAGTCCTTGTGCATTTTCCATTTTGAAAGTCCTCATGCATTTTCCATTTTGAAACACAAATTTCTCCCCACTAATTCCTTATCTATAGTCACCCTATCAAGTTGCTTCACTCCCTCCTCTTGTTGCAGTTCATTCTCATTTGCACGATGTATGATGAAATCTGTGGTAAATTCCTAATTTAATATCTCCACCCTCCATTTAATGATTTAGGGGTTTGAATCGGTCTGCACAAGCAGAGGTTTGTGGTGAAGTGGCAGCCTGTTTTACACGGCACCAGTTTTTATTTCCCATTGATTTGGAACATGTTACCAATATTCTTAATTTCAAAGCAAGTAAAAATGAGACTAGAAAATGAATCTCGAGAAAGAGTTTGAACTATCATTCTGTGAACTTTGATGGAAAGAAGTTTGGACGCAGTGAAAAATTGGCTGCTGATTCACCACAAACCTGTTTTGTATAGCTGGCATAGACTAATTTCATCATCTTAATTTTTCATCTTCTAGCGGTTCCATCCTTTCATTATTCAATTTCTTTTTGTATGCCTATTAAATCTTTGCGGATCCCCCTTTATGTTATTTGCTGGTATTTTTTCCCTCAGCCTATTTAAGTTATTCCAAGTGCACTATGCATTTTTACAATTTGCTTGATTTTATCTTGTATCATCAGACTTTGATTGTTATATGCCACTTTTTAAAGTCTCGTTTTCATTCTGATTTATCCAAAAAGTATTATCTTTTATTGAACCCCTTTTTATTTCTAATGGTATTATATGTAGTCTATACCCTAATCACTTTCTGCTTGAAAACTTCCCCTTATCTGTCTTACTTGCAATGTTTCCAGTTTATCTGGGTTAGTTTTCTTTTAATCTGACTAAAATTAGATTTTTTTTTCCCAGTCAAGTATTTTTATCATTGATTGTTCCCTTGACCTTTAATTTTTTTATACTGAACCTAATTATATTTGGTCACTATTTCCATGAGCTCCCAATCATTACCTTGCCGATTTGCCCCATGTTATTTTCTCAAGCGGGGTGCTCCCTCAAAATTACTTTGTTAGGGCTATCCTGATTAGATTATGCTGTCAAATCAAATTAATCGTTTCTAGCACTTGGTTATTGTTTACCCAAAATGCACTTGTCTTTTGGTACTTATTTTTTAAGATCTGTGCTGGGTTCACTTAGATCAAAACATGCAAGCGTTTTCTTTCTGGTTTGCTCGATATATACATGTCATTCTGTAAGTCAGCCATGCTTTCTCACTCCTGTAATATTCTCGGACTTGACACCAAATAGATTGCAAACAATCTTTACCCTAAAGCAGTTAACATTTAGCTTTGGCACAATTCCATGAACGTCAATTATCTTCCAGGCATTTGCCCAAGTGACCATAATTCAAATATTAGGGAGAAATAAAAACTTCTTAATTCTAATTTTTGCTTCTTTTTCAATTGCTTAGTTGGGAAATGGCAGCCCAGAAATTTAAGTGTTGGGGAGGGGGGAAAGGGAGAGCATGAGATGCCGTATTATAGTATATATATATATATATATATATATAGTATAGCATGTCACAGCAGGAGTCCGTTCAGCCTGTGAGTCTGCACCAGCCCTTTTAATGAGTTAGTCCCACTTCCTTGCACTTCCCTCATGTCCCTGAATATTCTTCTTCTTCAAGTATTTATCCAATTCCCTTTTGAAGGCTACAATTGAATTTGTATCCATCACCCTATCAGGCAGTGCATTTCAAATCCTAACTACTTGCTGAGTAACAATGTTTTATATACATAGATTTAATCTTATATGATTAAAGTTTCTGCTTCCTTTGTACTTATAAGTAGAATTGTACTGAAGCTAGAAATAAGAAAATGATCATTTTGCTCATTTTCAGGATTTGGATGACTCTTTTTCAGAGAAGAAGCTTTGTCAGCATGCCAAGTTCCTTTGTTCACAAGGGATTCTGGATAAGGGTCAGTGGTCCTCATATAAGAAGTCAGCCTATATCACAAACTTTAAGTGGTGTCTGTGACTACAGCCCTATAAAGATCTAAAGTTTTACTTGATAATTTGTCAGAGAGACAAGAACAAAAGAATCGATGAAGGTTCTGTTCTCTATCCAGAGTGAAAGCAGGGAATATTATTTATTTCTTTGCATGCTATTGATTAAGACACTGACTTTGTCAAAACTTAGTCAAATGCAATGAAGATTAGGCTGCATTTAGTGAAGTCTCAACTGCAGTGGGTGCATTTGCTGCTTATGCACAGTTGTAGAGCCTGCATTAATGATATAGCCCACATAACTTTACATACCACACTATATACTATATTTGATCTCCAAGGGCAGAATATTGCCATGGGTGTGCGAGGGCGGGCCTGAAATGCTGACGTGTAAAATGATGCGCAATAACGTCAGGTGCATGTTCTGACGTCATTTCGATATTTCGTTCGTCGGGCATGTGCCTGCAGAACCATCAACGGCCTATTAATGCCATTAAAAAAGTAATTAAAATTGTTAACAATGCTGCCCATTCAACCTTAAAGTTGGCGGGCAGGCGAAGTGCCAAGGTGGCCTTCATGTTTTTCAGAAAACTTCATCCTCGGGTGGGATGAAGTTTCCTGAAGGTTTACTTCACAAACCTGTCCCAGCTCATGTGACACTGTCACATGAGGAGACATGTTTAAATAATTTTTTACTTTATTTGTTAAAAAGTTTTATTATCTACTTAATCTCCCTGAGGCAGCTGCATGCCTCAGGGAGATTGCTGCGCTCTTTTGCGTGCATGTGCGAAAGAGCGCAGGCCCCGACTCTCCCTCCTCCCCCCGCCCACACAGGTAGTGCTGAGCACTACCGGCCACCAGTTACGCTGGGCGGGCCTTAATTGCCCACCTACATAAAATGGCGGCACACAGCCGATCACGGGAGGCGATCAGTTCCATGCCCGCTCCCACCCAGCCCGCCCGCCATAGGAAAAATTCTCTCTCAACAATACTTTTCACATCCACATTACATTTACTATGTTTAAACTTCACTAATCTATATTCTACTATACAATAACTTATTTTATCATTACGCTCCTGTCATTAATATATCCATTTTATATTATTTTTCCTCCTCAATTTCCTATTATAAGTTTTACTTAGGCTGGTAAGAAGCCTGTATTCTGCCATTTAAGTTTGTGGTACTGTAATTGATTGACTCCTAATAATTGATCAAATTTGGTATCTGCTTATTGCTCAATTGTCTCAAAATTTACTTTCTGCCCAGAGCTGATTAAAAACATTGAGGTATACTTAGTAAACTTGAACTCTGCTTGTCATGTACACAATTGATGGAGAAACCAGCACACGTATGGACAGACACAATGAGAAGAGAATACATACCTGCAAAGACACCTCCAAGTTGGCTTTAGGAGATACACTGTTTTTCTTATTCCTTTAAAAAATAATGATCATAAACTTCGTAAAGGGAAAGCTACTAAAATGTTTTCAAAAGACTTGGCATCTATTGAAGTATCCATGTTGTCTGCCTCCCTCAGTGCCTGGTTTATAATGGGAGGCCTGCAGAGGAATCACATCTGGCTGCAACCTCTGGATTAATCAAGGATCCAGTCTCACTGGGACTATTTTGAAAGTGCTAACATGGTGACACTGGGGTTTGCCCAGTTTCTCTAGCCAAAAATACATTCTACAAGTGCCCAGGAGATGGGGACTACAACTATGATAGCCCAAGCAACTAAAATTGCTTTATGGTGTTTTATTAAGTTAGAATTGATTCTCACCCTCAATAATAAAACCAGCATGCAATAGTGCCCACTTGTTGCTCTAGGGAAGGTGAGGCTGACATGAACAAGATCTTGAAGAAGTGACTTTCCCAATGAATTGTGCTTGTAAATGTTGTGCTTTTGGACAGGGGGTAGAGGAGGATCCATTTCTAACAGTGCCAATTTGAATACTAGAATTTGGATTGATTTAGATCATCAACCTAGTCACAGCACACAACAACAGGACAGTCTGCCCAGTTGAACTGCAAAGTCCTCCTCACTAACCTCTGGAGACTTGTGCCAAAATTGGGAGAGCTGGCCTATAGATTAGTCAAGCAAGAGCCTGATATTGTCATAATCATAGATTCATACCTAACAGACAAAGTCCCAGTCTCCTCCATCACCATCCCTATGTTTTGTGCCACCAGCAGCAAAGACTCATAAGAGGTTGCGGTACAGTGATATACGGTCAGGAGGGAGTGGTCCTGGGGGTCCTCAACATTGACTCTGGACCCCCTGAAGATTCATAGTATCAAGTCAAAGGAAACCTCCTGTTGATTAACACTTATTGCCCTCCCTCACCTGATGATGCTACTCCTCAATCTTGAACACCAATTAGAACAAGCCCTTAAGATAGCAAGTAATGAACCCTCTAAAAATGTTTTGGAGTGTTTAAAGTTTGAGAATAGGTTGAGATTGTTTCGACTTCAAGACCCCTAATCATTCACTTTACCAGAATTTTTTAAGTGCCTGGTCCCTCTAAATGTTTTTGTGCAGCCATATGTGCACAGTAACTTCAAAGGGCCGACTTATGCCCGGCCTGGGCAGGGACTTTTGAATTGCTGCTTGGCCGTGCAATCACACAACTTAGAGGAAATACTGGTAGCAAGAACATGGAATGTAGTCTGTGTGGGGACTTCAATGCCCAGCACCAGGAGTAGCTTGTTAGCACCATTGCTGTCTGAATCCTAAAGCACATAGCCTCCAGACTGGATCTGCAACAGGCAGTGAGAGAACCAACATAAGGGAAAAACCTACTTGACCTCAAACACACCAACCTACCTGTTGCAGGTTTATCTGCCCCTGAAAGTATTAGTAGTAATGACCACCACACGGTCCTTGTTTAGATAAGCACCTTTATCACACTGAGGATAACCTTCATCGTGTTATATGGCCCTTCCACTGTGCTAAATGAGATAGATTTAGAACAGATCTAGCAGCTCAAAACTGGGCATCCATGAGGCATTGTGGGCCACCAGCAGCAGTAGAATGGGATTCCATCACAGTCTGTAACTTCTTGACCTGATATATCCCTCACTCCACCATTACCATCAAGCCAGGGCACCAAACCAGGTTCAATAAGGAGGGTAGAAGAGTATGCCAGGAGCAGCACCAGGTGTACCTTAAAATGAGGTGCTAACCTGGTGAAGCTACAACATAGTTCTGTCAATAGCATAGGCTAATTAGCATTAGCAGCATACAATGGACAGAGCTAAGCGATCTCACAAACAATGGATAAATTCAAAGCTTTACCTCAAATCAAAGTCCTGCCTCATCGAGGATAGTGGACAACAAAACAAGCAATGGGAGGAACAGGCAAAACAAACATCACCATCCTCAACGATGGTAGAGCCCAACACGAGGGCAAAAGACAAGGGTGAAGTGTTTGCAATCATCTTTAGCCAGAATGCCAAGTGGGTGATCCATCTTGGGCCACCTCCTTAGGTCCACATGGATGGAAGTCTTCCAATCAGTTTGATTAAATCCATACAATATCAAGACATGACTGAGCACACAGGAAACAGAAAAGGCTATGGAATCTGACTACTGGACCACGGCTGTAGTACTGAAGCTCTATGCTCCAGAATTAGCCTTGCCCCTAGAAAAGCTGTTCCAGTACAGCTACCACCCTGGCATCTGTTTGGGACAGCTTAGCTCCAGACTTCATTACAGCATGAAAAAACTGAACTCATAGGTGAGTTGAGAGTGATTCGAGAATGACTCCCTTTGACATCAAGGCAGCATTTGACTGAAAGTGGCATCACGGAGCCCTGGTAAAACTGGAGTCAATAGGTATTGTTACAGACAGGAGGGAATTCTGCAGTGAGTGACTCACCTCCTGACTCACCAAAGCCTGTCCGCTAACTACAAAGCTCAAGTCATGAGTGTTTTGGAATATTCTGCACTTGCTTGCATGAAGGCAGTTCCAGCAACACTCAAGAAGCTCAAGACCATCCAAGACAAAGCAACTCGCTTGATCAGCACCCCGTTTACCATCTTAAACAGTGACTCCCTGCATCAATGCACTGTGTGTACTATCTACAAGAGGCACCGCAGCATCGTGTCAAGGTCTCTTCAACAGCACCTCCAAAAACTGTGACCATTATTACATAGAAGAACAAGGGCAGTGGGTACATGGGAACACCATCACCTGCAAACTCGCCTTCATCTTGAGTTGGAACTATATCGCTGTTCGTCTTGGCCACTGAGGAAAAATCTTGGAGCTACTTTCCTAACAGCACTGTTGGTGTACTTACACCACATGAACTACAGTGGCTCACCATCACCTTCTCAAGGTCAATTAATAAAGGCAGAATAACCCCCCACCACCCCACTGCCCACCCAACCCCACCACCACCACCTGCCCCAGCACCTGGATACAGGTAGAGCAAAACTGGAGCCAGAAGAATTGCTAGCATATGATGGATAATGCAGGTGGTCAATAAAACCTCAAAGCTCAGTCCCAACAGGCATTGGAAGATCCTAAATCAATCCAGATCCTAGTATTCAAATAGGCCCTTTAAGGAATAAGGCCTTTCCCCGACCATATCCAAAAACACACCATCCCCAGGTCAAGAATGCAAAGGATTTGCTGGGAGGATCACTCTGATTGCTTGCCCTTTGAATGCCAGCCTGACCTTGTAGCCTTGTGTAACTAATGGATGCCATTGGATACGGATTGTGTAATTAATGGTGACAATCTAAATCTAATTTAACACAATAAAGTAATTTTAGTTGTTTGAGCTATCATATTAGTTCCTTCTCCTGGGCAACTCTAGAATGTATTTTTGACTGGAGGGACTGGCAAACCTCAATGTCACCATGTTAGTGCTTTCAAAATAGTCCCAGTGAGACTGGATTCTTGATTAATGCAGAAGTTGCAGTCAGATGTGATTCCTCTGCAGGCCTCCCATTATAAACCAGGTACTGAGGGAGGCAGACAGCACAGGTACTTACTTCAATAGGTGCCAAGTCCTTTGAAAACATTTTAGTAACTCTCCCCTTAAGCAGTTTGTGGTCGCCATTAGCCAGAAATTTTCCTGTTTTTCTTTAATGTAGTGCCATGGGATCTGTTAGGTCCATCTGAGAGCGCAGACAGGACCTCAGTTTAATGACACATCCAAAAGACAGCACTTCCAACACTGCAGCACTCCCTCAGAACTGCACTGAGTGTTAGCCTGGATGATGTACTGTTCGGATTAGGATCTCACCACACAGAAATTTATGAAAGCTTATCCACATTTTACCACTGACTGCTCCAAGCTGCTATGCTACAAATGTCCAACCTCTATCACTGAGGCATCTCAATCATGTCTTAAAGCTAATATTGAAGAAATGAGTTAAATAACAAGTTGCATTGTTGTTGCTATTAATATGATCTATTTATTATATTTAGTGGGTCTTTATCCTGAATCAAGATAACCTGGATCAACAGCAAGGGTGTGTTTAAATATTGTTCATTAAATTGAGTCTTTCTTTTATGGCACCAGCATTCTCCAGCTTTGGCCATATTTACTACATTAGAAGAAACAATACTGCCCTCCTGAGGACCCAGCAAGTGCTGCAGCTTGTTAAATGCTAATGACAAACACTCAAATAAAATATTCTCACATCTCTTCATCTATATATAATGAACTGTTTATTGTTGATTGTTGTTCAGTATGGATATCAAGAGATATGGAGCTTTGGAATTGAGGTACTGTTCAGCCACACTCTAATTAAATGGCAGAGCAGGCTTGAACAGCTGAATGGCCTACTCCTGTTCCTATGTTTTGAACTGTGGTGAATACTGTTATGTAGCCACAGCACAATATATCCCACAAACAGGTGAATAACCAGTTTTGTTTTGGATTAGTTGGTTCAGGGAGGTTTGCTTGGTCTTGGCACCAAAACACTAAAGTAGCTTCAAATAATGGCAATAAACAAATCACATGAACTATTTTGAATTGCAATGAATACATTTATACAATATTAAGTGATGAATAGCTAGTTTTGTTTTTGAAAGTGTTGGTTGAGGAATTGTTGTTGATCTTGGCACTAAAACATCTCATTTTTTTCATCAAATAGTGAGATGGGATCTGTAATATCCTCTTGGCTAGGAAAACCTCATTCACATAACAGCACTTCTGGCAATGCAGCACTACTTCCGCACTGCACTGAAATGTCAGCCTTGATTTTGCGCTCCAGTCTCGGGAGTGGGGCTGTTAATCTGTGATCTTCTAACTTCAAAGGCAGGAATATAACCAACCAAGTCAAGCTGACACGAAAATCTCAAAAGTAAGCATAAACATAACATTTGAACAATGTTAAGAAACCACCAGTTAAACATAGGAGCAAAGACAGTATAATGCTTAGAATAAACACAGACATATTTTTCTTATTGTGATGGTGCAAAACTTTTAAGGGTAAAGAATTCACTGATCTCATTCTGTAAACAGTGCTTTTCATGACTAAGAATTCATATGATCCACTATAACTAGCATTTGCAGTTGTAAATGTAAATATTCACAGCCACTGAAAATTTCCATATTTATTGGTGTAAACTCTGTTTATGGCACTGATGTGTGTCACTAAATAAGTTGGAGCTATGCTCATTTTTGTTTGAAGGCATGTTTGTGCCAGTATTGGGGACAGGGCCTTCCTTGCCAAATTTTGAGAGGCAAACCCCTCTCCTTGAATTCCATTTGGTACTTGTGTATGGAAAACACTAGCAGGGAGCTAGGTCTGCAGTACAACTAGCTGGGAGATGTTTACCTCAGTGAGGCAACAGCTCATAAAGGCCTGTGACCCAGAGTTAAAGAAGACTGCACTGATTTTGCTAACTAACCTTAAAGAGTGTCATTGCTTTAAGAAAGTGTGCCATGAGGCTAATGAAGAAGACTCAATTCTTTCCAGCTGACTAATAGGCACTGATGCAGGAGGTGCAACAAAGGAAGGTGGTCATCCTTGGAGCAAAAGGCCATTAAAATACAGGTTCAATCTTAGTTACTGGAGTCTCCTGTTGGATCTGATAGGAACTATAGAAGAGATTCACAGCTACAGAACTGTTAAGAATACTTTATCCACTTGCAAATTTCCACTTGTGGGTGAGATCAATATACAGTGGCTGTTATGTACAGGAGAGAGTTTAATTTAAACAACCCCGATTCCTTCTCTCACCACCCATCTGTAAACAAAAAGGGATTTAGATTTTGATTTCTACCTTTATAAGCAGAGGTGCATTTCTCAAATCCTTGGCTTTGGTGTGATCCAATTTCTATTAATAAACCCACAGCAAACCCGTGATAGGATGAACTCAAATAGATTAGTTATATGTACACGCTCAAATGTTGTAGGAGGGTTTCTATGTAGCCCCCCGTAGAGAAAGAAAGACAAACAGGGCAAAGACCACAAAGCAAAGAATTATTGTTTCACGTGACTCCAGAGTCCAGAATCAAAGTCTAATGATACATTCCTTCACAGAGGTCGGCAGGTGCTGAAAACTATTGCTGGATAATTCACTTTTCCAGTAGAGATGACTTCCACGGTGAGATAGACAAGTCGAGTTGAATTAGACTGGTGGGTGATGGTATAAGAGTTCAGAGGTTCCAGTAGAAGCAGTGCAGATGGGTGCCAGGTATTCAAGCTGGACAGGACCCCTTTTTCTGTGCTGCTAATTAGATGGAAGACTGATTTGCAGTACAGCCAGACAGTATAACTTGTTCTTCCAGCTAAGGGTGGTCATGCCACATGGCTCTCAACTCTCCACTTTGTCTTTGACAAAGGGTGTAGACCCCTTTGTCTGGATTCCTGAGATGGTTAAATATTCCACACATTAAGAATTTGAAAGGAAGGTTGCAGGGCTCTTTGTCCTAGTAGACTAGTAGACTCTGGTTGGCCAGGCCTGGCTTATGAAATATAGATGGCCTTTGTATAATTCTCTTTGAGTTTGGTCTCTGTAGCCCACAGGGGCCGTTAGCCTCCCTTCAGAGATAACAAGGCACAAATTTCTTTGATACTGCCAAATTGGCCCCTATCATTTGAAGGTCACAGCCAAAAAAGGCTTCAGTCATTTTAAAAGGTAGTTGTCTAGATTTAAGATGTTAGGAATTAGCCCTTCACAGTGGCTGTAAATATAAAATTGTCACTAATAATTCTAACAGGAAGAAAAGAAGAATCTTCAAATAACATAGATGCGTTTAAGTGGATGCTAGTGTCTTCTTTATAAAGTTTTTTACTCTGGCAAATATAGCATCAATCACATTTTTTTTTAGCTATGAACTGCAAACTTCAGTATCTGGGAAAAGTTCTCTGCAATGAAAGATTATGCATTATATAGTGCCTTTCATATCTTCAAGATGTCTCAAAGCACTTTACAATAAGTTAAATACTTTTGAACGGCATTCTGTGTTGCTATGTATGTAACAGTAACATGCAATTTGCACTTAATCAACAATGAGATAAGCTATCATTTAATCTGTTTTTTGGTTTTATTTGTTGAGGGATAAATGGGTGGGTAAGGGGGTACAGTGGGTAAGGTAAGTGGGTAAGGAGGTAAGGTGGGTAAGGGGGTAAGGCATTTAATGTAAGTGGGTAGGGGTGGGTGAGGGGGTAGGGTGGAAGCTGGGTATGATGGTCAGGTCATGGGGAAGTTGGAGCATTGGGGGCTAGTTGGGAGGTCAGGGCTGAGGTCGGGTCATGGAGTTTCGAGGAGTCAGGGGGCAAGTCGGGTGGTGAGGTCAGGACACAGTCAGGGAGGGGGTCAGGGAGGGAGTCAAGTAGTGTGGTCAGGTCAGCTTGGGGGTCGGGGGTGTCAAAGATGGAAAGCAGCAGGAGCCAAGTCCATGGCACCATGGGTGGCACTAATGCACAAGAGGGAAGGAAGAAGAGTGACAGGGTCAAAGTGATAGGGGATTCAATAGTAAGGGGAATAGCCAGGCATTTCTATGGCCACAAAAGAGACACCAGGATGGTATGTTGCTTCCCTGCTGCCAGGGTCAAGGATGTCTTGGAGAGGCTGCAGGGCATTCTGAAGGGGGAGGGTGGACAGCTGGTAGTCGTGGTACATATTGATACCAACGACATGCGTTAAAAAAAGGGATGAGGGTCTACAAGCTGAATGTAGGAAGTTAGGACGTAAATTAAAAATTAGGACCTCAAAGGTAGAAATCTCAGGATTACTACCAGTGCCTTGTGCTAGCGAGAGTAGAAATAACAGGATATACCAGATGAATACATGGCTGAAGAAATTGTGTAGGGGGGAGGGATTCAGATTCCTGGGACATTGGGACCAGTACAAACAGGACAGGTCGCATCTGGGCAGGACCAGGACCAATGTCTTTGGGGGATGTTTGCTAATGCAGTCGGGGAGGGTTTAAACTAGAATGGCAGGGGGATGGGAACCTGAGCAGAAGGGGTGCTGGGGTTGGGGTGGGGGGCGGGGGGTGCAGGACAAGGATAGAAACAAAAGACAGAAAAGTAAGAAGCAAAAGTGGAAGGCAGAAAAAGCAAGGGTGAGAAACAAATGGAGTCATAGTGCAAAGTAAAGCTAAGGTGACTAACAAGGTTAAAAAGACACGTCTAAAGGCATTATATGTTAAAGCGTGGAACATTCTCAATAAGGTAGATGAATTAACAGCATAAATAGATATAAACGGTTATGATATAGTTGCGATTACGGAGGCATGGCTGCAGGGTGACCAAGATGGCAACTGAACATCCAGGGGTATTCAATATTTAGGAAGAACAGACAAATAGGGAAAGGAGGTGAGGTAGCATTGTTAGTAAAGGAGGAAATCAATGCAATAGTGAGAAAGGATATTGGCACAGAAAATCATGATGTGAAATCTGTTTGGGTGGAGATAAGAAATACCAAGGGGCAGAAAATGTTGGTGGGTGTTATCTATATGCCCTCAAGCAGTAATGCAGATGTAAAGGAAGGTATTAAGCAGGAAATTAGAGACGCATGCAATAAGCGTACAACTCTAATCATGGGTGACTTTAATCTACATATAGATTGGGCAAACCAAACTAGCAATAATACTGTGGAGGAAGATTTCCTGGAGTGCGTATGTGATGGTTTTTTAGACCAATACGTTGAGGAACCAACTAGAGAAAGGATTAATTACCAATCTTGTTGTGCGGGATTGCTTGGGGAAGAGCGACCATAAAAAGATAGAATTGTTCATTCGGATGGAAAGTGAAGAAGTTGGAACTGAAACTAGGGTCCTAAATCTAAATAAAGCGAACTACAAGGATATGAGGCGTGAGTTGGCAATGATGGATCGGGGAACCTTACTAAAAGGGTTGACAGTGGATAGGCAATGGTTAATAGTTAATGAACGTATGCATGAATTACAACAATTATTCCTGTCTGGCACAAAAGTAAAACAGGAAAGGTGGCTCAACCATGGCTTACAAAAGAAATTAGGGACAGTATTAGATCCAAAGGGAAGATATATAAAATTGACAGAAAAAGCAGCAAGCCTAGGGTTGGGAGCAGTTTAGAATTCAGCAAAAGAGGACAAAAAGATTGATCAAGAAGAGGAAAATGGAGTATGAGAGTAAACTTGCAGGGAACATTAAAACTGACTATAAAAGCTTCTATAAATATGTGAAGCGAAAAAGATTAGTGAAGACAAATGTAAGTCCCTTACAGTCAAAAATGGGGAAAATTATAATGGGGAACAAAGAAATGGCAGATGAATTGAACACTTTTTTTGCCCCTGTCTTCACAAAAGAGAACATAAATAATTTCCCAGAAATGTTAGGGAACCAAGGGTCTAGTGAGAGGGAGGAATTGAAGAAAATCAGTATTAGTAAAAGAATGGTGCTAGAGAAATTAATGGGGTTAAAGGCTGAAAAATTCACAGGGCCTGATAATCTACACTCCAGAGTACTAAAGGAAGTGGCCCTGGAAATATTGGATACATTGGTGGTCATTTTCCAAAATTCTATAGACTATGGAGCAGTTCCTACAGATTGGAGGGTGGCAAATGTGACCACACTATGTAAAAAAGGAGGGACAGAAAAAACAGAGAATTACAGACCAGTCAGCCTAACATCAGCAGTGGGGAAAATGATAGAGTCTATTATAAAAGATGTGGTAACAGAACACTTGGAAAGCATTAACGGGATTAGACAAAGTTCGCATGCTTAGCTAATCTACTGGAGTTTTTTGAGGATGTAACTAGTAGAATAGATAAGGGAGAACCAGTGTATGTGGTGTATTTGGATTTCAAGAAGGCTTTTGAAAAGGTCCCACATAAGAGGCTAGTGGGCAAAATTAAAGCACATAGGATTGAGGGTAATATCCTGGCATGGATTGAGAATTGGTTGACAGACCGGAAACAGAGAATGGGAATAAATGGGCCTTTTTCCAGGTGGCAGGTGGTGACTAGTGGTGTACCGCAGGGATCAGTGCTTGGGCCCCAGCTATTCACGATATATATAAATGACTTGGATGAGGGAACCAAATGCAATATTTCCAAATTTGCTGACAACACAAAACTGGGCAGGATTGTGAGTTGTGAGGAGGATGTAAGAAGACTTCAGGGTGATTTAGACAAGTTGTGTGGATGGGCAAATACATGGCAGATGCAGTATAACGTGGATAAATGTGAAGTTATACGCTTCGGTGTGAAAAACAGGAAGGCAGAGTATTATTTAAATGGTGATATATTGGGAAATGTGGGTGTACAAAGGGATCTGGGTGTCCTTGTACACCAGTCAATGAAAGTAAATAGACAAGTGCAGCAAGCAATTAGGAAGGCAAATGGTATGTTGGCCTTCATTGCAAGAGGATTTGAGTTCAGAAGTAGGGATGTCTTACTGCAGTTATACCACACCTGGAGTATTGCGTGCAGAACACACCTGGAGTATTGCGTGCAGCTTTGGTCTCCCTATCTAAGAAAGGATATACTTGCCATTGAGGGAGTGCAGCGAATGTTCACTAGGCTGATAGCAGGGATGGCAGGACTATCATATGAGGAGAGATTGGTTCAACTGGATCTGTATTCATTAGAGTTTAGAAGAATGAGAGGGGATCTGATTGAAACGTTTAAATTCTAACAGAGCTAGACAGACTGGACGCAGGGAGGATGTTTCTCCTGGTTGGTGAGTCTAGGGCCAGAGGCCACAGTCACAGAATACGGGGCAGGCCATTTAGGGCTGAGATGAGGAAAACATTCTCCACTCAGAGGGTGGTCAGCCTGTGGAATTCTCTACCACAGGAGGCTGTGGAGGCCAGGTCACTGAGTATATTCAAGGAAGAGATTGATAAATTTTTGGATATTAGGGTCATCAAGAAGTATGGAGAGAAAGTGGGCATATAACGTTGAGATAGAGGATCAGCCATGATCATGTTGAATGGTGGAGCAGGCTCAAAGGGCCGAATGGCCCACTCCTGCTCCTGGTTTCTATGCTTCTTTGTTTCTAGGTCGAGGTTGCAAGGGAGTCAGGGAAGCTGAGGTTGAAGTCAGGGTTGAGGTTGGGTTGGAGGAGTTGGGGAGGGTCGGTGGAGGAGTCTGAAGTTGAGGGGGAGTCAAGGATTCAGTTATATAGTTACCCAGGTATAGACTAAGACTGACTCATCCAACAATTCCTGGGTAACTGTCCAGGTAATTCGGAACTCAGAGTTCGAGACTTTTAGCCGGGGTGGGTGGGTGGGTGGGTTTGTGGGTGGGGGGGCGGGGGGTGGATCTGGGGAAGCAGGGGAATTGTCCATTGGAGGTTCAAACTTCCCAGGCAATTCCCACAGAGTCATTGTGGTGTGACTTCCGAGGGGTCCCATAGAGCATCTTGGCAGGGGGAGGGTGGTGGTGTGTGTCCGGTCTCTGACTATCTGGAGGCTGGAAGATCTGGGCCATAGTCAAACAACTGAGTGCAGCTTGGGCGGAATTTTCCATGCCCACTGGTGTCGAGCATTCATGGCAGGCATGAGTGGACAATATGGCTGGGAAGCCAAAAATCGGTTTCACAAGGTTGTGAAACCAGTTTGCGATTGTTCACGCCGCCTGTCAATGGCCTACTGTGTTTACCACCGCCGGATGTGGGGAACTTAATTTTAAAACATCTGCAAAACATCATAAGCCCTGCTCACCGGAATCATCCCCCCACGCTGGATCATCCAAGTATGTTGGTGTGATTGAATGCCAATGTATTTCACAACAGAGTTTATAAAGTCATGCACCTGGGAAGCTGCACTTCGAGGGGAACTCGGAGGTGAGTGCACACTCATGCTGCGCAGAGCTTGAGAAGGTCACCTGTTAGACTTCAAGGTTAAAGTGCCGCGCATTCAGGCGAGGGCAAAGGCAAGTCGCTTTTTCCTGGCTGACTGACAGTGTAGTGCAGAGACTAGGGCTGCACTGCGTCTGATGGTAGTGCACAAACACTTACAGAGGTGGGGTGGGGCAGAGGGAAGCAACCACACATTAGGAAACTTTGTATAAAGTGACCATTTCTCCACAGCTGAGACAGTTCAGATGCAACCACATTGACATGCTTGGAGTTAGGCCTCTAGCTTATCTTCCCACTCAAGCAACGCAGAGGCATGGAAGTGCCACCAAGTGCTCCAAAGCTTTTCACCCCTTGGGTACAGACTGCAAACTAATGAGCATTTTCATGGACTACAGAACAGTTGGACAACTGGGCACATTGTACAATCTCCATGCTAAAGTTGGCCATGTCACAGTCACTGGTGGAGGCGCTCACAGCCCCTTGCAATGTCAGCATCCCGGTTTGGGCCAGTCTCCCCCATGGTTCAAGCTAACAGTGCAGCCTTGCAGTGTGGGTTAGAAGAATGCCTGCGCCTGAGCTGAGAGCACTGCATACAGTCCAGTCGGCAAAGCTGCCACCAGTCAGTCAGGTGGAGTGGGGTGGAGGTGGGTGGGGTTCCAGGCAGCCATGCAGCGCACTAAAGTCTTCATCCAAGTGGTGTCCAGCACTGTCTGGGATGTGTTAAGGGGCCTTCAGACTTAACCAAGAGAGGTTTTTAGTACACCCATGCTAACCAATGCATTTCTCTCTTTCATCCTGCAGAAGGAGTACATCAGGAGCATGGAACCTGGTGACCTAGCTGCATGTTTCGTGGTGTACAGAGAGCGGAGACGACGGAGAAGAGAGTGATTGAGGCGCCTGGCTAGACGGAGGGAGGAGCAGCACCTCAAGAAGAAGGAGCGGCTGGGGCTCCCGCTCACGCCATTGAAGAGCCACACAGAACCATCACTGGTCAGTGGCTCGCTAGACTCAGGGTCTATAAACGGCACTTGTCATTCCTGCAGATGACCGAGAGCCAGCATTGCCGAAGGCTAGTCAGTCACATCTGCCACCAGCTTCAGGATTTGGTGCCTTAGGGACATGGACGGCATCCACTGCCAGTGGCTGTGAAAGTGACTGTGGCGCTCAATTTCTACGCCAGTGGCTCCTTTCAGGGCTCTGCAAGTGACCTCTGTGGGACAGCACAAGCCTCCACCCACAAATGCATCCATGAGGTCACCATATTCACAAAGGCACAAAACTTTGTGCATTTCGCCCAGAAACAGGAAAGCCTGGAAGCAAGAGCGCTGGGATTTGGCCAGATCTTAGGTTTCCCACAGGTGCAGAGTGCCATTGACTGCACACATGTGGCGCTCAGATCTCTCTGGTAACAAGTGGTCAACTACGTCAACCGCAAGCACTTTCGATTACTGAATATGCAGCCAGTGTGCGACCGTCACAAATGCATCCCGCAGGTCTGCACATGGTTTCCAGGCAGTGTCCACGACTTCTACATTCTCAGAAGGTTTCAGATCCCTGACATCTTCCAGGGTCCAGAGAGGCTGCAGGTTTGGCTCCTTGGGGACAAGGGCTACCCGCAGACGACATAGCTGATGACACCTGTGCAGCGGCCTCAGACTGCAGCAGAGTGAAGGTAAATGAGGCTCATGCTGCAACTTGCACTTTGGTGGAACAGACCATTGGGATGCTGAAAATGAGGTTCCGGTGCCTGGACTGGCCTGGTGGAGCCCTGCAATATAGTCCACAGAGGCTGTCACGCATTATTGTTGCCTGCTGCGCCCTTCACAGCCTGGCGCTGCAACAGGGAGAGGAGATGGAGGAACTGCATGTCTCATATGATGAGGAGGACTTTGTCGGGGATGAGGCTGAGGATGTCCTTGAAGGTGAGGATGACAGTGATGTGGCCATAGCACTAGCCAGACGAGGTAAATGCGCTCAGGAGGCCCTCATAGCTCCTAGATTTGTGGAAGATGATGACGCTTTGCAGTGAGGAGACACCATAGATCCTCACATTGCATCTGTGAATGTTTGACTCCTGTCCGGCTGATGGCAGCACACATACCCTCTGTGATGAGTCTCCTGTCATGGGGACACACCATAGATCATAAGACCATAAGACCTAGGAGCAGAAATTAGGCCAATCGACCCATCGAGTCTGCTCCGCCATCCAATCATGGTTGATAAGTTTCTCAACCCCATTCTCCAGCCTTCTCTCCGTAATCTTTGATCCCCTTACCAATCAAGAATTTATCTATCTCCATCTTAAATACACTCAATGACCTGGCCTCCACAGCCTTCTGTGGCAATGAATTCCATAGATCCATCACTCTCTGGCTAAAGAAGTTTCTCCTCATATCTGTTCTAAAAGGTCTTCCCTTTACTCTGAGGCTGTGCCCTCGGGTCCTAGTCTTTCCTACTAATGGAAACATCTACCCCACGTCAATCTATTCAGGCCTTTCAGTATTCTGTAAGTTTCAATCAGATCCCCCCTCATCCTTCTAAACTCCATCGAGTATAGACCCAGAGCCCTCAAAAAAAAAGTCCTCATGTAGCTTATGTGAATGAGTAACTCCTGTCTAGCTGATGATAACTCACTCATGCTCAGTGAACAGGTCATATCATGGAGATGCAGCAGGAAAACCATAACTTGTCCTGATCCTATAGCATCCTTTGTGAGCTGAACCCTTGAGGATCACACTGTCACCGGGCACGGATGCTGATGAGATGGGGGTCCAGCCGTACCTCAAAGGTACTGGGAGCGCACAGAGAGGATGATGGAACTCTGTGCCACCAGCCTAGGACATCCTGGCGGCAATGATAAACCCGATCGAGGTGCAGGCATGACTGATGTGTTCAGTAACAGTGAAGGCACACCATCAGTGTGCTGGGAAGGTTGCACCAAGCACAGGGAAGAGGTCCTAGACTGAAACACCTGCCTTCATCTTGTGCAGGACCAAGGCTTCATATCTGAGTGACACAAACACTGCTCATCAGAACAAGGAGCCAAAGTCAAGGAAACATTCTTGGGAATTTATTTAGTGAACATTATGTACAAGCGATTAACACCCATGCCCAGGATATGCAACTACATCTTCCTAACTTTTGGTTTAAAGTTTGTAAGTTTCCTTTAAACTTTGTCTTTAGTTTTACAGCTGACCTGAATTAGGGGTTGTGCTTGGTTTGTCCTTCATTTTGTTAATTTAGTTTAATTGTCTTAACTTCAAAAGAGTTACATCTTCCTAACCTTCTTAACCCTGCCGCTACCCCAACATCCACAGTAGAGGTGAAGGCAGCCTGCTGACTGCTACACCTTGTCTATGATGACCTTGATGGGTGTCCTCTGGAGGGCTGAGACCTGTAGGGCCAGGCCTGCTTTCGGGATCCTGCTGTGTGGCAGGATCCTCAGCCTGTGGAGCTGGAGCTGCTGGCATCACAGCAAGAGGGGATTCGGATGGGCCAGACACTTCCAGAATCACCTTGGTTGATGGCCCCGGGGTGTGCACCTACTGGTCCTCCTCCCTATGGGTGCCCAAGGGCCCCTAGCTGGCTTCTTGAGGAGAAGCGGAAACTGAAGGGAGATCGAGCTGCCCCACACCGCTCTCGCGTTGACACCGTTGGAGGTCAACTATGGCGTCAGCGATGGAGGTAAGCCTGCGCTGCAGTGCAGGACCGATATCTTAGACCAAGGTCTCCATGGCGTCTGCCATCCTACAAGTGTTTACCTCAGTGTGTTGGCATGCTGGCACTATCACCACAGATTGAACGCGGACAGACTCCTCCATCGTGCCTTGCAATCTGAGAAGTGCTGTGGACATCCTTTCCTGATGTTCCCAAGCTTGCCTTTGCAGCTCCAGCAGCTGAGGTATGACCAAGTCCAGAGGTTTGTCATCTGGCTCGGACTAGCAGATTCCTGGCTTCCAACAGTCTTCCAAGTGCCAGAAACCTGGGAAGTCGCTGCCTGTCACTGTCCCTGACAGTGAAAGTGCAATGTGCTCACTAGATTGTGACCCCGGGACTACTCTAGAACTAGGTCCCACTGAGGTGTGTGTCTCTGTGCTGGTGGAGGGTGTGGGTGAGTGTTGTGACGGGTCTTCAAAAAGGGTTTCATCAGATTCCCCTTCTGAGATGCCTTCGGGGCTTAAGTTGAGGATCTGGGTCGTGGACCCCTTCAGCTGTTTCCCAGATGTACCTGTGAAAACCAGGAGAGATAAGTAGTGCGTTGCAGTGGCCTGTGAAACATCAGTCACAGCATGGACGTCTGATGGATGTTGCTGGATCCTCTCTTGGTTGAGTGCAGCTGACCTCACCATCAGCACAGGAATGGTCCAGCTCCCGGCCAGCCAGCTGGATGGCTCTATTTTCAAAGTCCGTGAGGACCTTGTTTTCAGGCATTCCTCCACCGGTCTGTGACCTCTCCCTCTTGTTATGTGCCAGCTTGTCCTGCATACATGCAGGTGGAGAGAGTGTAAGAAGGACACTTGCCAGGCCAGATGATAAGTATAAAAACAAAATACTGCGGATGCTGGAAATCTGAAATGCCTGGCATGTGTGGGTGGTGAGTGGTGCCATGGTGAGGACACTATCCGCAGGGCAGAGGAAGGTGTGTGCGACAGAGTGAATGGTGATGTCCTGTGAACTGGCAGTGAGTGATATCCCTGTGGATGTGTGATGGGTTTGTGTGTGTTTGAGTTGAGAGTGATGAGAAGAGTGACTTACCCTGGCATAACAGAAGAGACCATTCATCCTTTTTCTGCACTGTGTGGCTGTCCTCTTTTGCAGGGCGTTGGTGCTGACCACTACTGCCACTGCCTCCCATGCAGGAATAGTGACCTTACTTGCTGGCCATCGCCCAGAGCTGGAGTAGAGGGCACCATAGCGCGGCTCCATAGCATCCAGTAAGCGCTCGAGGCAGGCCTCCTTAAATCTGGGAGCAGCATGTTTCCTCCCTTTGCAGCTGTTAGATTGTAACAGCTTGCTATCCCTTGAAGAGTCTCTTTACAGGGGCGGCGTTTAAATATAGCTTTACTGAAGGCCAAAGGTAGCAGCGGGGCAGGGGAATAAGAGGATGCCCCACCAGCAACCTGGTCTGTTTCCCATGAATGCCTGATTATTGAGGCAGGATTGGGACAATACGGTGCGAAAAGCCGCCATTGCAGCCAACGGGTAAAATGTCCTGCTTTCTGCCCGATACTGTGCTTAGTGCAAATCTGGGATGATCCGGCCTTTGGAATTACCGCCTTCTGAAACAGGAACAAGTGTCGTACTAGAGTGACAACTGGCACTCAAATTGCATTGGCTTTCGTCATTTCTGCAAGGGACTAAACCTTCAATATACTTAAAGAGCTAGCACTCTTCAAGGGATAGCAAGCTGCTGTGACCTAACAGCTGCAAAGGAAGGAAACATGCTGCTCCCACATTTAAGGAGGCCTCCCTCGAGCGCCTACTGGATGCTGTGGAGCCACGCTGTGATGCCCTCTACCCCAGCTTTGGGCGATGGCCAGCAAGTAAGGTCACTAATCCTGCATGGGAAGCGGTGGCAGCGGTGGTCGGCAGCAACACCCTGCAATAGAGGACAGCCATCCAGTGCAGAAAGAGAATAAATGATCTCCTCCTTTACATTAGGATAAGTCACTCTTCTCATCACTCTTACCTTACACACTCAAAAACCCATCACACGTCCACAGGGATATCACTCACTGCCAGTTCAAGGGACATCACCATTCACTCTGTCATACGCATCTTCATCTGCCCTGCAGATAGTGTCCTCATCTTGTCCATGGCACCACTCACCACCCACACATGCTAGGCATACTTATCATCTGGCCTGGCAAGTGTCCTGCTTACACTTTCTCCATCTGTATTCATGCAGGACAAGCTGGCACACAGCAAGATGGAGAGGTCACAGACTAGTGGAGGAATGCCTGAAATCAAGGCCCTAACGGACTTTGAAAATAGAGTCATGGTTATGAAAATAGGCTATGTTCTGTTTGAACAGCAAAAATATCCCACTGCTTCTTAACCACCTCTCAACAGTTACATTATTGTAACTGTTGATTTAAAGCTAATGGACCCTTCTACAAACACTGCTTTGATAGCTGTAAATATTTTTTCTTTCCATAAGTGGGAGAGAGTCCGTCTTCAAGAGCTGTCTGTCCTTTTACAGGAACAAAAGAGTTAACCTTTATATACTTAGAAATAAAACAAGAACTTGTATTTAGATAAAATGAAGACTTGGATTTACATAGTGCCTTTCACACTCTTGTGACTTCACAATATACTTTACACCACCATGTGGTGGTAATGGCACTGGATTAGTAATTGAGGGACCCAGGCTAATGCTCTGGGGACATGGGTTCAAATCCCACCATAGCAGCTGGCAAATTCACATTCTATTGATTCTTGACAAGCAAGGGGGTGAAAAGTTATTGGGGGTAAGCAGAAATGTGGAGTTACAGTCAGATCAGCCATGATCTTACTGAATGGTGAAGCAGGCTTGAAGGGCAGAGTGGCCCTTCATATATAGTCACTGTTATAATATAGGGAACATAGCAGACAATGTTCACACAGGAAGCTCCCACAAACATCAAGGTGATATTGATACATACAATCTCTTTTAGTGATGTTGCTTGAGGGATAAATATTGGCATCAAGGAGAATTCAACTGCTTTTCTTTGAAAATCGTTGTGGGATCTTCCATGAGATGGTAGATGAAGCCTTGTTTTAATATCTCATCTGAAAAGCAGTATCTCTGACAGTGCAGCGTCCCTTCAGTGCTATGTAGGAGTGTCAGCCTGCGTTATGTGTTTAAATCTCTGGAGTCAGTCTTGAACCCACAACCTTCTGACTCAGAGGTGAGAATGTTACTACTTTCCTGAACAGATATTTAAAGGGAACTGTCAAAATGATCCAAAAAAAAAAACTAGGGAGGAAGGATTTTGTTCATTCTCCTGCAAAAACCTACAATTCCCCCATCACAGCATCTTACTGATTCTTGAATGATTTCAGAGATTTTGCCTCATGATTTTATCAGGAGACCAGCACTATGAACTTGTGTGAAGAAGTGCTTCAAAACTTTAGAATTCAGTATGTCCTTTACTAGTCTATACTATGTTCCCATGTTCCCTTAACCCAATCCTGAGGTAATAGCTTAATTTGAAATAGAGATTCAGATCGACCTTCCTTATTTGACTTCCATTTACTTCCTTTCAAAGCTAAAAGAGTCCGAGACTGTTTGAACTTAGTTCATAAGTCAGCCCTTTGATGCTAGGGATCAGCCTCCTACCATTTTTCTTCATTAGCTTCAGGGTTTGGATGCTTCCCTTATGCTTTGGTGTCCAATATTAAAGATATGGCCTGAACTCTATATAGATTCAGCATGATGCTCTCAGACATTCAAAGGCAGACGTTCTTGTTCTTTAATCCCACCACTTGCTGACAGAATCCTGCCAGACATGGCACATGTAAAATGCCCTACACCTGTTCAGTCCTAGCTGTGCCCGAGTTCTGTGAAACAAGCCATCAATGTTTCCCGGTCACATGCTCAGCAGATCCCCTGTTCCCATTCCCATACAACTATGGTTGCCAACGCCCCAGGAATGGCCTGGAGTCTCCAGGAATTGAAGATCAATCTCCAGGACACTGCTGTGTGCAGTCCTGGAGAAAAATCATCGCGACATTAAACAAGATAATTTTATTTTTAATTTTTTTGAACATTTTTTTTCCAGATATAAAAATATTGAAAATGGGGAAAAAAATGGCTGTTCGGCTGACAGTCAAGCATCGTGCAATTGGGTAATGAGTCTTTTTCCTTCCCTATTGACATAGGAACACAAGGATGGATGTGTTGGCCGACTAATGGCTGGAGTGTGGGGCAAGTCCTGTGTTGAAACCTCCAGCAGTACATTTAATCACAGTTGATAACCCTGCATGCAACAGGATCTTGTATGATCCTGTCCATTTGAGAATTTGTGTCCAGGTTCATCTATAGTTCCTTGGCTTCTTCATAAAATTTGATTGCTTCTTCCCCAGACATATCTATGAATCTGGCTAATTTGTATTTCAGAATCTGGGCAGCTGAGGTGTGATCATTCATTTGAACATACAAACAAGGAGCAGGAGTAGGCCATTCGGCCCCTCGAGCCTGCTCCGCCATTTAATAAGATCATGGCTGATCTGATAACCTCAAATCTGCATCTCACCTATTCCTGGTAACCTATTGCCCCCTTGCTTACCAAGAATCTATCCACCTCTGCCTCAAAAGTATTCAATGACTCTGCTTCCACTGCCTTTTCAGGAAGAGAGTTCCAAAGACTCATGACCCTCTGAGAGAAGAAATTTCACCTCAGCTCTACTTTAAATGGGTGACCCCTTATTTTTAAACAGTGCCCCTAGTTCTAGATTCTCCCACAAGAACACTGGTGAGGCCACAACTGGAGTATTGTGTGTAATTCTGGTCACCACATTACAGGAAGGACGTAATAGCTCTGGAGAGAGTGCAGAGGAGGTTTACAAGAATGTTGCCAGGGTTAGAAAAGTGTAGCTACGAGGAGAGATTGGATAGGTTGGGATTATTTTCCTTAGAACAAGGAAGGCTGAGAGGTGACTTGATTGAGGTGTACAAAATTATGAGGGGAATAGGTAGAGTGGACAGGTTAAAATTGTCTCCCTTGATAGAGAATTCTAGAACCAGGGGACATAGATTCAGGATAAGTGGCAGGTGTAGGGGGGACATGAGGAAGAACATTTTTTACACAGAGGGTAGTGGGTGGCTGGAATTCGCTGCCCAAGTTGGTGGTAGAGGCAGAAACTTTAAACTCTTTTAAAAAGTACCTGGATCTGCACCTAAAGTGCTGTAAGCTGCAGGGCTATGGGCTGGGTGCAGGAAGGTGGGATTAGAAAGGGCACCTGGGTGTCCTCGGGCTAGCATGGACAAGATGGGCCAAATGGCCTCCTTCTGTGCTGTAACTTTTCTATGGTTCTAAGAAGAAACTTGTTCTCCACACCAACCCTGCCAAGTCCTTTCCTGATCTTATATGCTTCTATCAAGTAACCTCTTACTCTTCTACACTCCAGCGGATACAAGCCTACCTATCCAACCTTTCACCATAAGACAACCCGCCCAATCCAGGTATTAGTCTGGTAAGCTTTCTCTGAACTAAATTAGAAAGAGTAGGGACTCTTGCTGTATTTCTATGTTTGCTTAATACAAACTTATCAATCTCACGAAGGACTGGTAAATGAAATGTGGGCTCGGTTTATTTGAAGATATAACACAGGATTGCACAGCAGACAGATTTACTATAAAGATTCAACAGCTATGGTTAACAGGAAATTTTAGCTGCAACTCCTTCACACCACACGCTGCTAAATAAACTGAAAGCTCCTCTGAACAATATTCGCTGATCACTTAGCTTGTACCCTAGCTACTTATTCATTAAAGTATTATCTCCTAAAGTGATATCACAACATCCCCTTTATGTTCCAAAATAATATTGTATATATGAAGAGTGAAAATACATACATGATAGGGTAGTTGTGAAAGCTACATAAAAAAATCTCTGTCCAAGGGTTTAAGGATTTAAGAATTTAAGAGTTTAAGAGTCTGTATAATATTTAAGTGGTTTAACAATCCTCCCAGATCTCATAATGGTTTGACGTTCCTGATATTTAGGCTTATCACTTGGGTGTTCTTGACTTATAGACATGTTGGTATCTTGTGTGTTGTTGGAGTACTGATTGTTTTCATGGTGGTCTTCCACAATTTCACTTTCTGAGTCCATCTTCATGCGCGTTCTAGACAAATTTGGACTGTGAGGTATTATGCTGTTGTACAATTATCTTAGCTGTGTTCTGTTCATTCTTAACATTGCTCCATTCGATATTGTGACTTCCTAGGATCTAGGCTTATTCCACACTTTGGACATTTCTGCGGGTAATAAAGTTCCCTGGGTAGGATGTAGGACGTATGACTTGAATCTTTTGTCCTATGTGTGGATGAGGCAGTTCTGCATGTCAGTCATATATTGTCATCATTCTCCCTTGTTTTCATGTAATTCTGCCTCTTGGGGTCTTCAATGCATATACAGACTTTGTACAGCACAAAATCTGTGGCTTTTCCTGCGATCTTCAAATCTTCATCATCTTATCTAAGAGGAACCACTGCTGCTCGCCGTGTTGTGTCTATGCTTACTTCATAGAAACTTACCTATCTTGCACAGGGCTGTTAAACTAAATGTAAGTCTGGTTTTTTGGAAGATGTCGCACAGAATTGCTCAGCAGACAGATTTACTATAAAGATTCAAAAGCTATTGTTAACAGGAAAGTACAGCTTCTTCATTCCACATGCTGCTGGCTAAACGTCAAATTTCTCTGAACAGTGTCTGCTGGTCACCTGGTTTACATCCTGATTACTTACTCATTAGCATATTCTTCCAAAACGAAGTCACAACAACGCTAACATTGATCACAGGACACTCTATTGAGCAAATTCCTCTGTAGCTAATACCTGCAGACTCCTCCCTTTCATTCAATTCCTTGTCCATCTCTAGGCTTTATCAAGGATACCTGCTGCATTAAGTTTCTGAGCAGCCTCTCATATGAAAATTTATTAAAGGTTTTCTGGGACACCAGGTATACCATAGCACACAGCATTTCAACATACAAATAGTCATTTGGAAGTACAGAACTTGAGTATTGCTGAATAAAGATATTTTTTGTCAGCTCTGCCTTGTACTCATCAGGACAATTCACAAGAAAATACCAGTGTCAGGAGAAGCAACATATTTATAGTATATGAGAAGACAGTGGCAGGTCCAAATTTGTATCCATTGGACCTGCTGCTCCACATGACCGGGCAGCCTTGCTCGAAGGTAAACTAAGGAAACACTCGCTGGGCTTGTGTAAGAGCAATGAGCTGCAGCGTGATATATATGACAGGATTTGTCCTCACTGCAGCCTCGTGTGTATGGGCTACCCAAAAGACACAAAAGTGATGTCCCTTTATGCCCTATGTTACCTATGACCTGTTCTGCACAGCACGAATTGGCCAAGCGGTTGGGCAAGTTGTTACAACCAGTTTTGAACAAGTTTTCCACATACATGGTGAAGGGTTCCTTCATATTTGTAAAGATCATGCAGGACTTGCATATTGATAGCAATGCCATGTCCATGTGCTCATTTGACATTGCTAGCCTATTCACCAATATTCCAGTTAAGGAAGCCATAGATGTTTGTGCTGCAGCACTATATCATGGAGATCTAGACCTACCATCATTGCATGAATCAGTTTTCATTAAGTTTATGAACCCAACAACTCACACAGTCAAGTTCAGCTTTAATGACACCATGTATCCCCAAATAGATGGTGTTGCCATGCGATCCCCTCTAGGTCCAACTCTCACAAGCATCTTTGTTGGGCTTTATGAGAAACGTGTCTTTGATGGAATGACACCCAAGCTTCTCTCCCTTGCATATTTCCAATATGTGGATGATACGTTTGCTATATTTAAATCTGCAGCTGCATGTAATAATTTCCTTGCATGCCTTAATGGGCTTCATTCTGTGCTCAAATTCACCTATGAAATGGAGCCATCAAATGAACTCCCTTTCACTGAGAAATCTGCCAGGGGGGTTCTCTACTATGGTCCACCGCAAGCCTACCTTCACTGGTCAGTATATGCATTGGAATTCTTACAGTTCCACGCGCTATAAGATTGGTCTTATTGGCAACCTATTAAATAGGACCCAAGCCATTTACTCATTATGCAAGCTTGATGCTGAATTAGGACTCATCAAAGGCATCCTACAGGATAATGGCTACTATGATCAGATCATTTGACGCTGTATACCACGCAAACTCATGAATGGGCCAAGGTCATCGTTTTCAGCCCTGAAAAATGCCCAGCCTACCTCAGATTACCCTGGAAGAGCAAGGTATCTCAAAAATCTGACCAACAGGTGAAGGTAGCTGTTTCACGCTGCTACTATACAGTAGCAACATGAATGGTATTCACCACTAACAGGATGCTACCATCAAGCCAAAAAGACGTTCTGCCTATCACACAAATGAATAATGTGGTATATGAATTTCAGTGCCAGAATGATGTTAAGTATGTAGGCCGTACATCCCAAAGACTAGCGGATCGTATCAAACAGCATGTCCCTTCTGCTGTTTGCTATGGGCAAAGTATGGACCTACCCAGCCAGCCTGTGCTTGCAAAACTAAAACCACAGTTTCCAACATTAGATGTAAGTCCGTGATTGGCCAACATTTGCTAAATAATCTTCAATGTACTAAGAATTATGCTGACAACCAATTTAAGGTTGTCAGTCGGGCTTGCAAAGTTGCACATTTGTGTGTACTGGAAGATATGTATATTAATGCAAAGGGCCCTGTTCTTTGCAGACAGAAAGGACATGTACACGTTTCAGCTATGCAAAATAATTGAAAGCCATTCACTGGTTCATTCCCCAGGGCAGTGCCTTGACCAATGAGAGTCAAGCTGCCAGGTTTAATTTTTAAAAAAAATTGCTTGGCAGTTAACTGTCAGTCACCATCAACTGGTGCACTCTCCATGGCAATGCCTCTACCTATCAAAGCCCACTTGCCAACCAATCAGCATTCTCTTCTCATACAGCATAAATATATTGTTTCCCCTGACACTGGTATTTTCTTGTGAATTGGCCTAATGAGTGCAAGACGAAAAGCTTCGACAAAAAAGTCTCTTTTTGCAGCAAAAAGTCAGCTTACATTAGAATGACACTTTGTGAAATAGCCAAGGAGGTTGGGACATGCAGAATCTGTCCCTTCCGAAATTGTGTTGCCTCCATTTAAATCTACTTTCCAATATGTATGCCTCGAGTTTGTTGCTAATAAGTGACTCCATTATTTTACCTTTATTAGTATTAAATGAAGGAGTCTGTGATTGTTTTGTCACCTGTTGCCTTCTTTCCTTTCTAATTAGTCGTCCACTCTATTTGTGACTCCTTCATGATGACTCCTTCAGCAATTTGTACATTTTTTCCCACATCTCTTTCAGTACCTTTGTACATGTTGCATCATCGCCTGGTGAGTCATCAGCTTTTCTTCACTTTCAGCCAGTCTAGGAAGTCAATACAAGATTTTTAAAATTCAATCACAGGGTGTGTGCATCATTGGCAACGTCAAGATTAATTGCTTTATTCAAAGGGTGTGGATATCATTGACAACGTTAATATTAGTTGCCCATTCCTTCAGAAGGTGATGGTGAGCTGTTTGTTTGAACCACTGCAGTCAACATAATGAAGGGACACCCAAAGTGCTGTTAGGAAGAAGTTCCAGGATTTTGACCTAGTGACAGTGGAGGAACAGCAATTCCAAATCAGGATTGTGTGTGGCTTGGAAGGAAATTTGTAAGGTGGTGGTGTTCCTGTGCTTCTGCTGCCCATTCTTGAGGTCATAGAGAGCACAGGTTTGGAAGATGCTGTCAAAGGAGCCTTGGTAAGTTGCTGCAGGGCATCTTCTAGATGCTGCCACTATGCGTCGGTGGAAGAGGGGTGGGGTGTCGATCAAGCAGGCAGTTTTCTCTTGGATGGTGTTGAGCTTCTTGAGCATTGTGGGAGCTGCACTCATCCAGGCAAGTGGAGAGTATTCCATCACACTCCTGACTTGTGCCTTTGGACGGTGGACAGGTTTTTGGGAGTCAGGAGGAGAGTTACTCGCTGCAGAATTCTTAACCTCTGGTCTGCTCTTATAGCCACAGTATTTATGTAGCTGGTCCAGTTAAGTTTCGGATCAATGGTAGGCCCCAGTATGTTGTTGACGAGGGGCTTCATGGATGGTAATACTGTTAAATGTCAAGGGCAGACGGTTAGATTCTCACACCTATTGCCTATTGCTATTTACCTACCCTTATTCTCAGCAGTACATGCTTAAAACAATAGAGGTTTCCTTGAGAATTTCTCCCATGTCCATTTAATGATTACTTTTCCACATTGTCTAAATGAAAAATAAGTTCTTGTAGTTGTCAATAAAACACAGGGGTGCTGGGATGTAAAGGATTCAAAGGTTTGTATCACTACAATTCTGGAATTATATTGGCACCTCGTCAACTCCTGAAAGATGTATTTTCCAGCATTACGAGATTATGCAAGGATTATGCTTCAGGGTCATATCAGAACTAGTACAACTGCCTAATTAATGCACTTAACAATGGACCTAATATAACATTTATATATATTGTTTTTAACAAAATAAGCTGTTGCCAACTCAATTGCTGCAACATGAAAATTAGTGCAATGTTTGACAGTTAATTAGGATAAAGTGTGTTGCCTTGTTTGACAAATAGATCACATCTGGATGTGCTTCCTGTGTGAACATTAAAGTGTTGTCACACCAATACCTTCTCAAGGACTATTAGGTATAGGCAACAAATGCTGCTCTTGACAGCGATGCTAACATTCAGAAGAAAAAAATAACGGAGATTATGTTATTGACAGTTAAAGATTAGTGCAATACTCATATTTGTGTGGTGGATGATGGTGTGCATGCATATCTTGCCTCTCTCTTTAGTTTGTAAGTACCAGAAATAGCTTGGTGTTTATAAATAGCATTATGATTATATGCCATGTTGGACGGGTGTTTTCTTGAAATGTTAACAATTCCATACCATGGGGTCAATTTCCTCTGAAATCAGACATGATAGAGATAGAAAAGGGCCCCATGATGACCAGGATGGGGTCCTTTCTCCTCCCATCTGCCCTTCTTTCCAGTACTCCTGGGAACGTCTGGCAGTTAGCCTAAGGTAGTGATGGGAATGGCCCTAGATGCTACACATAGACAGGGAGGGTATACGAAAGGCCTCTAATCAGTCCTGATGACTTACACCTGAAGGACTCATGTATGACTGAGGCCTTTTGTGGATGACTTCTTGGATTCTTCAAGGTCCTATGGTTCCTTGAAGTCTTCTTCTGGCTTCATCTAGTGTTGCCAGGATGGTCTCACTGAAATGTTTTCCACATTTGTGAAAGTTGTGGATGAGAGATGATCAGTAATACCTTTTCACAGGGTTATGTTCAACCATTGTGACTGTATATTGCAATGGACTGTCACTCACTTGCATTCAAATTTCACAAAACAAGATTGCAAAAATAATTAAAGCAGTTTTATCTGAATAGAAAAAATGTACAAGGCTGCAGGGAAAAGGTGGCAGTGAAGAGGGGGGTGCAGTTGTGGGACTAGGTGAGCTGCTCTTGCAGAGAGCCAGCATGGACACAATGGGCTGAATAGCCTCCTTCAGTGCTGTAACCATTCAATGATTCACAATACATATATCAGCAATGAAATATTCAAATAAACTCAAATATGGCAGAACATCTTAAAATAGCTTAAAGATAACAAAACTCAATAATTCCTTTACCAAACTCCTTCAATCCCATGACTAACAATTCTGCAGTCACAGACAGTTGATATAAGGTGATTAATCTTCTAGCGCATTCAATAGGCAGCTCATCTCTCAGAAAATGTTTATTTTTGGTAGTTTATTTGGCCTAGACTTTTTACATATATGTAAATATTTCAGTGTGTACACTACTTCATATGTGAGAACTAAAGAGGGGTAGTCCAAAGGAAACTCAGAGAAATAAAAACAATAGAATATGCAGACAAAGAGAGCAAAGGTGCTTTTATTATGCTGGTGCTAGCATTTTTACATATATGTAAATATTACATGACGTGTACTTTATATCATATCAAAGAGATATAAATGGCTCAAAGGAAATGCAGAAAACTAAAAGTGAAAGAGAAAGATATAGGCTGACAGGGAGAGAGAAAAGACACTCCTTTATTGTTACCTGGAAAAACTCAGCAGGTCTGGCAGCATCGGCGGAGAAGAAAAGAGTTGACGTTTCGAGTCCTCATGACCCTTCAACTATTTTCTTCTCCGCCGATGCTGCCAAACCTGCTGAGTTTTTCCAGGTAATTCTGTTTTTGTTTTGGATTTCCAACATCCACAGTTTTTTGCTTTTATATATATATTTTTTTACTCCTTTATTGTGCTGGTGCTTCCAAGTTTGCTAACACAGATATGGATAGCCAAATGCAAACTGCAGGGACTTCCGAAGATCGGTGGTACAGAAGGTCCACAAAAACATTAGGGCTTGCAGCAAGCTATTTAAGAACTGCACTTGGGAAACACAGCCCCATCATGGTGCAGCATGCAAACATCGACAGATAATGGGTATCAAGGGTGAACAATAGGAGACAGATTCATGGACATTAATTGTATGGTATATTTACCAGCCCTGTTTAGCTACCTTTTGTGTTACCTGCTTTTCTGTTTTCAAATATTTATATAGCTGTAATTTTCTAAGTTTCAAAGATAATGATAAAGTATCACAGTTGGAATGAGAATCAGAGATGCAGTGCCCTTAAACGCTGTAAATTACTTTTAGCTAGTTCTTTTTAGACGATTGCATAAAACACTGGAAGAAAGTTCTAGAAAAGCAATCAGATATGAAGTGAAATATTGACAATATCAAAAATGAAAAATCTTACATTTATATAGCACCTTTTACAATCTCAATGTCCCAAATTGTTTTACAGCCACTAAAGTGTAGTCACCTGTAATATAGGAAACACAGCAGCCAATTTGCACACAGCAAGGTCCCACAAACAGCAACATGTTAATAACCAGGTAATTTGTTTTTTTATGATGTTGATTGATGGATAAGTATTGGCCAGAGCACAGGGGAGAACTCTGCTGCTCTTCTGTGAAATAGTGCCATGTGATCTTTATGTCCATCTGAGAGGGCAGACAGGGCCTTAGTTTCATCCAAAAAATGCCATTTCTAATAGGACAGCACTGCTTTAGTGCTGCAATGAAATACCTTATAAAAATACACTTAAACACAATTGCCTGAAATGTCTGTGGGTGCTCCCAATCTACCACCATAAATATTAGAGAAGAGTTACTGCGTATAGAAAAGTTAGTATGAAGAAGGTAGTTTCTACAGGGATTGTAAACCATTTATTAGTTATCTTGTTTTGAGTTAGCATAATCTAACATCTATTGTATATACAAACACATAATATCACAATTACATATTAAGTTACTTGTCAGTTGGTAGTGGGAAGAGTAATGGGACTTAAGATAGACAAAGGCCTACTGGTATCCAACCCAGGGTATTAGAAGAAATAAGTGAGGAAATTGCAGTGTCATAATATTCCATGCTCTCTAAGATTCAGAAATTGGGCCTTTGGTTTTTAAAAATTGCAAATGTCATTCTATTACTGAAGGTAATTACAGACCTGTCACCTTAACATCTGTTTTAAAGAAGTTACTGAAAACTATTATCAGGGATATAGTGGTTGAACACTTAGACAAGTCTGAACTGATCAAGGAGAGTTGGCATGGATTTGTGAAAGACAAGTTATGGTTGAATAATCCAGTTAAAACTTTTGAGGAGATCACTGTCATGGTGAATAGGGAAGCAACTATGGGTGATGTTTGTATGGGCTTCTAGAAGATATTTATTTAGGTTCTACACAAGAGACTGCTAACAAAAATTAAAGCATGGAGAATTGGAGGTAACCTCATAACATGGGCTGGTAATTAGTTGGGAGTGGGGGACAGAGAGTGGAGCTAAAGGAAATGCTCTTTGATTTGTGGTATGTGACAAATGATGCTCCCAAGGAATCTATACTGAGACCCACAATTTTCACAATAGATGTTCATGACTTGGATGAAGGAACAGGGAATTTTATATCCAATTTGCAGATGGCACTAAGTAAGAAGCGCAGTTACAATGGGGCAGACAGATTAAGTGCATGGTAAAAATTATGGCAGACGGAGTTCAGTGTGGGGAATATAAGGTCATCCCTTTTGGTTACAAGAAAGGCAAACCTGAATTCTTTCTTAAAATTGAGTAGCTGTGGATGAACAATGGGATTTAGATGTGCATGTACATAAATGACAAAGTGCTCATGCTCAGATACAAAAAGTAATGCAAATGGCTAATGGAATGATGGGCTTTATTTCAAAGATGCTGAAAAACAAATTGAAAGAAGTAATGCTTCAGTTGTTTAAAGTCTGTTCAAATCCACCTGGAGTATTGTGTTCAATTCTGGTATCACTTCAGTAAGGATATGTTGGCCTTGGAGATAGTACACTGCAGATTCAATAGAATGATACAAGGGCATAAAAGGTTAAATTCTGAGAATACATAAGCTTGGCAAATAGTCCTTAGTTTAGAAGCTTGAGGGATAATCTGCTTGAGATGTTTAAATGATAAAGGCATTTGATAGGGTATATAAAAACATAAATAGGCTATTCAACCCATGAACATACTCCGGCATTCAATAAGATCATGGTTGATCTTCTGCCTCGACTGCACATTCCACATTATCCCCATATGCCTTGACTCCCTTAGTATTCAAAAATCTATTGGTTGGTCTTGATTATACTCAATTATGGAGTATCCACAGCCCTCTGGGATAGAGAAATCTCAATTCACAGGCCTTTGAGTGATAAAATTTCTTCTCATCTCAGTCATAAATAGCAGACTTCTTATTCTGAGACTGTAGCTCCTGGTTCTATACTCCATAGACAAGGAAAATGCCCTCCCAGCATTTATCCCAGCCCCTTAAGAATTTTATATGTTTCAATGAGATCACCTCATTCTTTTAAACACTAGGGAATGTAGGCCTCATCCACTCAATCTCTCTTCATACGACAATCCCCTCATCCAAGGAATTAGATGAATGAACCTTTGTTTTGCCCCCTCTAGGGCAAGTATATCCTACTTTAGGTAGGCGCAAAGAAATTATTTCCTCTGGTGCTGGAACCCACAATAAGCGAACATAATTTTAAAATGAGAGCTAGATCATTCCGGTGTAAAATCAGGCAGCACTTTTTCATACAAAGGGTAGTGGGAATCTAGAACTTTCTTTCCAAGGCAATTTGATAGATTTTTGCTTGGGAAGGGTGTCAAGGGTTATGGGCTGAAGATGAGAAGAAGGGTGGGAGTTAGGGTATACATTAGCTGTGAGCTAATGGGATTGGAGGAATAAGCTCAAGAGACCGAATGGGGATGGTAGCATAGAGGTGATGTCAGTGGACAAATAATGAAATGGCCAGATTAATGCTATGGAGGTATGAGTCCAATCCCTACCATGATAGTTGGAGAACTTAATTTCAATGAAGTAATATACAGGGAATAAAAAAATCTAGAACCTCATAACTGATGATCATGAAACTACTAGATTTTTGCAAGAACCCATGCAGTTCACTCATGTACTTCACAGAAGGAAATCGGCTGTCCTTCTCCTGCCTTCCCTACATGTTACTCCAGACCCACAGCAATGTGGTTGATTTTCAACTGCCCTCTGAAATGGCATAGTGAGTCATTCAGTTGCATCAGACCACTACAGAAAATTTGAATAAGAATTAAAATTGGGCAGATCACCCGGTGTCGATCTAAGCACGAGAAAAGGCACCTTCTGCCCAGCTGTCCCTCCAAATTCCTCCTCAGTATCCCAAAATTGGGAGAGCTGTCCCACAGAACAGTCATGCAACAAGCTCTGAAGAAGCCATACGCACTCGAAACGTTAATTCTGTTTCTCGTTCCACAGGTGTTGTCAGACCTATTGAGTTTTTCCAGCATTTCCTGTTTATATTATAGTCAAGTATCAACCTGACATAGTCATACTCATGGGACATTATCTCACAGCCAAAGTCCCAGGGCAGCATTTTCCCCCCATTGGGGGGATTGTGTGGGAGGACGCGCCGCCATTTTACATGGGCAGGCTAATTAAGGCCCACCCAGCATGACATGCGCTAGGAAGCACTATGTGCTCCCTGTGCGGGTGGGGGGGGGGGGGGGGGTGGGGTGGTGGATTCCCTGAGCTGGGACAGCGCTGTTTCGCGCATGCGCGTGAAAGAGCACACAGATCTCCCTGAGGCAAAGTGCCACTTCAGGGAGATTGGTTGAAGTTGTAAAAATTTTTTAAAAGGTTAGAAAAAATTTTCCTGACATGCCCCCTCATATCACATGAGTTGAGGCATGTCTAATACTTTTATTTAAAAATATTCCGAAAATTTTAAATCCCTCATGAAACCTCATCCCGCCCGTGGGTGAGGTTTCATGTTTTTTCGGAAGGCCGCCTGGGCTCGTCGCCTGCTTTCCAACCTTAAGGTTGGATGGGCAGGTCTATTAATCATTTCAATTACTTTTTTAATGGCCTTAATAGGCTGTTGACAGGTTGGCGGGGGCACAGCTGACTCGGCTGTGTGCCTGCCGAACTGAGAATCTAAATGACGCAGGGAGACATCAGGACGCACGCCTGACGTCACCCTGCGTTATTTTACACATCGGCAAGTGGGTCCCGCTCACCAACTGGAAAAAGCATCCCCCAGACTCCTCTATCATCCCTGGATATGTCCTTTCCCATCAGTAACAGAGATCCATTGGAGTTAGTGGCACAGTGGTATACATAGACAGGAGGTAGTGCCCTGGAAGCCCTCAATATTAACTCTGCTCCTGCTGATTCGCATCTACTGCCTGCCCTCAGCTGGTGAATCAGCACTCCTCAATGCTGAACACCAGGTCAAAGAAACACTGATGATAGTCGAAACAGAATGTACTTTGGATGGGGGATGTCAATGTCCATCACTAAGAGGAACTCAGTAGCACACTACTGACTGAACTGGCTGAATCCTGAAGGACATATCTGCCAGACTGGGTCTGTAGCAGGTGACAAGACAGAATGGGACAACATCCTCACAAATCTATATGTCACAGAAGCATATATCCATGCAGTATTGGTGGTAGAGTCCTTATGGAGATGAAGCCCCATCTTCACACTGAGGAGATCCCCTATCATGTTGTGTGGCACTAACTATACTAAATGGAATAGATTCTGAACAGATCTAGCAGGCCAAAACATCCAGGAGGTAGTGTGGGCCATCAGCAGCAGCAGGATTGTACTCTACCACAATCTGTAACCTCATTCGCCAGCATCTCCCTCATTACCATCACCATCAAGCCAGGGGACCAATCCTGGTTCAATGACAGGTGTAAGAGATAATGCCGGGAACAGTACCAGGCATACCCAAAAATGAGCTGCTGACATGGTGAAGCTACAACACAGGATTACATACATGCTAAACAGCAGAAGCTGTTATAGACAGAACTAACTGACCCCACACCAATGAATCAGATTAGTGCTCTGTAGTCCTGATACATCCAGTCATGAATAGTGGTGGACAATTAAACAACAGGAGAGAGACACTCCACAAGCATCCTCATCCTCAATGATGAGGGAGACAGCGTATCAGTGCAAAAGACAGGGCTGAAGCATTTGCAATCATCTTCAGTCAGAAGGTCCCTAACATCATAGATGCCAATCTTGGCAGGGCTTGACAGAGAGACACTGAGAGGTTGTTTCCGTTGGCTGAGGAATCGAGAACACAGGAGCACAGTCTCAGGACAAGGGGCCAATCATTTTAATACTGAGATGAGGAGAATTTTCTTCATTCAGAGGATTGTGAATCATTGGATTTTCTAACCCAGAGGGCTGTGGATGCTCCACTATTGACTAAATTTAAGGCTGAGATAGGCAGATTTTTGGTCTCTCAGGGAATCAACGGATATAGGGAATGGGCAGGAAAGTGGAGTTGAAACCCAAGATCAGCCATGATCATATTGAATGGCACAGCAGGCTCGACAGGCAGCATGGGTTACTCCTGTGCCTATCACTTGTATTATTCAGCCAATTCAATTAACTCCACGTGATATAAAGAAAAGCCTGAAGGCACTGGATACTATAAAGGCTATTGATCCAGACAATATCCTGGCAATAGTACTGAAGACTTGTGCTCCAGAACTAGCCACATCCCTGGCCAAGCTGTTCTAGTATAACTGAAACACTGGTATCGACCCAGATATGTGGAAAATTGCCCAGGTACGGCCTGTACACAAAAAGCAGGAAAAAACCAATCCAGCCAATTACTGCCCCATCATTCTATTCTCCATCATCAGTAAAGTAATGGAAGTGGTCACTGGCAGTTATATTAGAAGCACTTATTTAATAATAACCTGCTCATCAATGCTCAGTTTAGGTTCTGCCAGGGCTACTTGGTTCCAGACCTCATTATAACCTTGAGATAAAAACAAAAAAACTGCGGATGCTGGAAATCCAAAACAAAAACAAAATTACCTGGAAAAACTCAGCAGGTCTGGCAGCATCGGCGGAGAAGAAAAGAGTTGACGTTTCGAGTCCTCATGACCCTTCGACAGAACTTGAGTTCGAGTCCAAGAAAGAGTTGAAATATAACCTGGTTTAAGGTGTGTGTGTGGGGGGCGGAGAGAGAGAGAGAGAGAGAGAGAGAGAAGTGGAGTGGGGGTGTGGTTGTAGGGACAAACCAGCAGTGATAGAAGCAGATCATCAAAAGATGTCAACAACAATAGAACAAAAGAACACATAGGTGTTAAAGTTAAAGTTGGTGATATTATCCAAATGAATGTGCTAATTAAGAATGGATGGAAGGGCACTCAAGGTATAGCTCTAGTGGGGGTGGGGAGAGCATAAAAGATGTAAAAAAAATTTTTTTTTTTAAAAAATAATGGAAATAGGTGGGAAAAATCTATATAATTTATTGGAAAAAAAGAAAAGGAAGGGGGAAACAGAAAGGGGATGGGGATGGGGGAGGGAGCTCAAGACCTAAAGTTGTTGAATTCAATATTCAGTCCGGAATATTTTTTTAAAAAATTTTTTTACATCTTTTATGCTCTCCCCACTAGAGCTATACCTTGAGTGCCCTACCATCCATTCTTAATTAGCACATTTGTTTAGATAATATCACCAACTTTAACACCTATGTGTTCTTTTGTTCTACTGTTGTTGACATCTTTTGATGATCTGCTTCTATCACTGCTGGTTTGTCCCTACAACCACACCCCCACTCCACTTCTCTCTCTCTCTCTCTCTCTCTCTCTCTCTCTCTCCGCCCCCCACACACACACCTTAAACCAGGTTATATTTCAACTCTTTCTTGGACTCGAACTCAAGTTCTGTCGAAGGGTCATAAGGACTCGAAACGTCAACTCTTTTCTTCTCCGCCGATGCTGCCAGACCTGCTGAGTTTTTCCAGGTAATTCTGTTTTTGTTTTTGTTTTGGATTTCCAGCATCCGCAGTTTTTTTGTTTTTATCTCTGTGTTTAATTGACTGCCACTGCTCTTCAAGAAATGCCTACCTCCTTGAAGAAGTTCTGTTCTTTTCTGCGACAAGATTTCCATTCCTCTCTTTTGCCCTGCTCACCTTCCTTGCTTTCCATTTCCCTCCTGGTGTTTGACAAGGTGTTTACTAAAACCCACTTTCACAGCCATATCTCCTTTCTCAGTGACTGTCTCCATCTCCGACTTACCCCACGTGGATTTCAACTGAAATTCCACCCCTCATGTTTCGAACCCACCCAGGATTACAGGTATCTCCGGGACATAAAACGTTTCTCGGACTGTTGTTCCCGTCACATTCTGAAATCCACACTCAGTGCCATGCACCGCCATATGAACACACTCGACCCCTCCCTCCAGCAGCACTGCCGTACCCTTTTTCAAAGCTGCGCGTGCCCCCAGTTTCATGTTATCCTTCAGCTCATCCAACGCCTCAACAAGAAACTTTTTCTCTTTCTCTCAAGTGCTAAGGAACGCAAGCTCCAACAACTCATCGACACCAACACCCATCTAGGGCCCTCCACCCCAGCCTGTCCCTCCGTCCCCACCCCATCTTCCAATCCCAACCCCAGCCGTGTATTCACTATAGCCCCTGACCTTCCCCTCTCCAATGCTGAACGTTCAGTGCTCAGCAAAGGACTTAGTTTCATACCCTTACGCCCTCACCTCAATGAATTTCGGGCTCGGCATGATGCTGAACTCTTCTTCTGCCGTCTTCGTCTCCGGGCTCACTTCCTTGGGCAGGAGTCCTCTCCCAGTTCAACAGATTCTTTTACCCATCTCCAATATTCTCCCTCCACCTGGACCCCTCCCTCTGGATTCTTACCTTCTCTCGATCTTTTCATTGAGAACTGTCGGCGCCACATTAGTCGTCTCAATTTCTCTGCTCCTCTCACCCATTCTAACCTGTCTCTCTCTGAACTTACTGCACTCCATTCTCTCAGGTCCAATCCTAACATTGTCATCAAACCCGCTGACAAGGGTGGTGCTGTTGTTGTCTGGCGCACTGACCTCTACCTCGCGGAGGCTGAGCGTCAACTCGCAGACACTTCCTCCTACCTCTCCCTGGACCATGACCCCACCACTGAACATCAAGTCATTGTTTCCAGGACTGTCACTGACCTCATCTCCTCTGGGGATCTCCCTCCCACAGCTTCCAACCTGACAGTCGCCCAACATCGGACGGCCCGCTTCTATCTCCTACCCAAAATCCACAAATCCTCCGGGACACCCTGGTCCACTCCTCCATCACCCCCTACTCCTCAACCCCCTCCTATGGCACCACCCCATGCCCACACAAAAGATGCAACACCTGCCCCTTCACTTCCTCTCTCCTCACCGTCCAAGGACCCAAACACTCCACAGAACTGCTCCGGTAGACCGATCATCTCAGCTTGCTCCTGCCCCACAGAACTCATTTCTCGTTATCTTGACTCCCTTCTCTCTCCCCTTGTCCAGTCCCTTCCCACCTACATCCGTGATTCCTCTGACACCTTACGTCACATCAACGATTTCCACTTCCCTGGCCCCAACCGCTTCCTCTTCACCATGGACGTCCAATCCCTCTACACCTCCATCCCCCACCAGGATGGTCTGAGGGCCCTTAGCTTCTTCCTCAAACAGAGGCCCAAACAATCCCCATCCACCACTACTCTCCTCCGTCTGGCTGAACTTGTTCTCACACTGAACAATTTCTCCTTCAACTCCTCTCATTTCCTCCAAATAAAAGGTGTGTCTATGGGTGCTCGCATGCGCCCCAGCTATGCCTGTCTCTTTATGGGGTATGTGGAACATTCCTTGTTCCAGTCCTACTCCGGCCCCCTTCCACAACTCTTTCTCCGGTACATCGATGATTACTTCGGTGCCGCTTCATGCTCTCGTCGGGACTTGGAAAAATTTATTAATTTTGCTTCCAATCTCCACCCCTCCATCATTTTCACGTGGTCCAACTCTGACACTTCCCTTCCTTGACCTCTCTGTCTCAATCTCTGGTGATAGACTGTCCACCAATATCCATTACAAACCCACCGACTCCCACAGCTATCTCGACTACAGCTCCTCACACCCCGCTTCCTGTAAGGACTCCATCCCATTCTCTCAGTTCCTTCACCTCCGTCGCATCTGTTCCAATGATGCTACCTTCAAAAACAGTTCCTCTGACATGTCCTCCTTCTTCCTTAACCGAGGTTTTCCACCCACGGTCGTTGACAGGGTCCTCAATCGTGTCCGGCCCATCTCCCGCGCATCCGCCCTCATGCCTTCTCCTCCCTCCCAGAAACATGATAGGGTCCCCCTTGTCCTCACTTATCACCCCACCAGCCTCCGCATTCAAAGGATCATCCTCCGCCATTTCCGCCAACTCCAGCATGATGCCACCACCAAACACATTTTCCCTTCACCCCCCCCTATTGGCATTCCGTAGGGATTGCTCCCTCCGGGACACCCTGGTCCACTCCTCCATCACCCCCTACTCCTCAACCCCCTCCTATGGCACCACCCCATGCCCACACAAAAGATGCAACACCTGCCCCTTCACTTCCTCTCTCCTCACCGTCCAAGGACCCAAACACTCCTTTCAAGTGAAGCAGCATTTCACTTGCATTTCCCCCAACTTAGTCTACTGCATTCGTTGCTCCCAATGTGGTCTCCTCTACATTGGAGAGACCAAACGTAAACTGGGCGACCGCTTTGCAGAACACCTGTGGTCTGTCCGCAAGAATGACTCAAACCTCCCTGTCGCTTGCCATTTTAACACTCCACCCTGCTCTCTTGCCCACATGTCTGTCCTTGGCTTGCTGCATTGTTCCAGTGAAGCCCAACGCAAACTGGAGGAACAACACCTCATCTTCCGACTAGGCACTTTACAGCCATCCGGACTGAATATTGAATTCAACAACTTTAGGTCATGAGCTCCCTCCCCCATCCCCACCCCCTTTCTGTTTCCCCCTTCCTTTTCTTTTTTTTTCCAATAAATTACATAGATTTTCCTTTTCCCACCTATTTCCATTATATAAGAAAAAAAGAAAAAAAATTTTTTTTTTTACATCTTTTATGCTCTCCCCACCCCCACTAGAGCTATACCTTGAGTGCCCTACCATCCATTCTTAATTAGCACATTTGTTTAGATAATATCACCAACTTTAACACTTATGTGTTCTTTTGTTCTATTGTTGTTGACATCTTTTGATGATCTGCTTCTAACACTGCTGGTTTGTCCCTACAACCACACCCCCACTCCACTTCTCTCTCTCTCTCTCTCTCTCTCTCCGCCCCCCACACACACACACCTTAAACCAGGTTATATTTCAACTCTTTCTTGGACTCGAACTCAAGTTCTGTCGAAGGGTCATGAGGACTCGAAACGTCAACTCTTTTCTTCTCCGCCAATGCTGCCAGACCTGCTGAGTTTTTCCAGGTAATTCTGTTTTTCTCATTATAACCTTGACCCAAACATGGACAAAGGACTGAATTCCAGGGCTAAGTTGAAAATGGCTACCTTTGACATAAAGGCTGCATTTGACCAAGTGTGGCATCGAGGAGCTGTAGCAAAATTGAAGTCAATGGAAACCAAAGAGCAAACCCTCCACTGGTTGGACTCATACCTAGCATAAAGGAAGATGGTTGCCATTGTTGGATGCCAATCAAATCAGACCCAGGGCATCACTCGATGACACCTTCTATTACTTTGCTAATGATCAAGCATAGACTGATGGAACTGTAAATGACCAAGTTGGAGTTGTCCTGCTTTTTGTGGACAGAACATACCTGGGCAATTTTCCACTGAAGCAGTCCCTGCCTGTGTGCAGCAAGACATGGACAACATTCAGATTTGTGCTGATAAATGGCAAGTAACATTCATGCCACACAAGTGCCAGGCAATAACCATCTCCAACAAGAGGGAATCAAGCCACCCCCCTTGACATTTAATGGCATTACCAATGGTTAAACTTCACCATTAACATCCTGGGGGTTACCAGTGATCAGAAACTGAACTGGACTAGCCATATAAATACTGTGGCAAAAATAGATAAAAGATTGAGAATTCAGTGATGAGTAACTCAACTCCTGACTCCCCAAAGCCTGTCCATCATCTGCAAGGCACAATTCAGGAAGGTGATGAAATACTTTTCATTTGCCTGGATGAGAGAGATCCAACAACATTCAAAAAGCTCAACACCATCAAGGACAAAGCAGCATGCCTGAATACCACCCCAACCACCACTTTAAACATTCATCTGTCTTGACCAACAATGCACAGTGGAAGCAGTGTGTATCATCTACAAGATGCATTGCAGCAACTTATCACAGCTCCTTCAATAGCATCTTCCAAACCCAGAAGCTCTATCACCTAGAAAGACAAGAGCAGCGGACACATGGGAACACCACCACTTGCAAGTTTCCTCCAAGTTATACGCACCATATTGACTTGGGAATACAGTATATCACTGTTGCTTCACAGTCACTGGGCCAAGGTCCTGGCATTACCACCCTAATGGCTCTGTGGGTGTACCTACACCACATGGACTACAGTAGTTCAAGAAGGTGGCTCACCACCACCTTCTCAAGGGCAATTAGAGACAAATGCCAGTTTTGCCACATCCCGTGGATGAATTTTAAAAATGGCCTCCTTGTATGTTTCTAAGTTACATAAACTGACTAAGAAAAGGAGCCTAAATATGGAATCTCTCTGCTACCCTGTCCACCTCAACTACAATCTCATTTACCTACCCCTTTGCCTAGTATATCCTCCTCCCAACCAATCCCATAGTTTCTCCACTATCTTCTCTCATCCACCAGTGTTTATTACATGCAGCTATCCATGAACCCACCATCTTTGCCTCAATCCTGTACAATCCCAGCTCTTGGCCACTTAACTTCCACTCAATTTGAAGCTCACAGGATTGTCATCTTGTTTCTACCCTCTGACATTATTCTTACTACCTTCAAGAAGCTGTTATTTATCACCTCCTTAAAAAAAATTCCTTTACATCTCATTACACTCCACTTTTCATTTCTCTCTTTTGGAATGTTACTTCTTTGCCACCCTACTCCAACCCTTCACTGCTTCTTGTTTTAGACCCGCCGATCCAGCTTCCACTGCTGCACCCATTTGCACCCTCTCTCTCTAGTGAATGTAAGAAGATGGTTGTGGTTGATGGAGGTCATTTATCTAAGCTCCAAGATATCGCTGCAAGAGTTCCTCAGGGTAGTGTCCTTGGCCCAACCATCTTCAGCTGCTTCATCAATACCTTCCTTCCATCATAAGGTCAGAAGCTGGGATGTTTGCTGACAATTGCAAAATATTCAGCACCATTCGTAATTCCTCAGATACTGAAGTAGTCCATGTCCATATGGAGCAAGACCAGGACAATGTTCAGGTTTGGGCTGATAAGTGGCAAGTAGCATTCATGCCATATAAGTGCCAGGCAATGACCATATCCAACAGGAGAGAATCTAACCATTGCTCCTTACATTCAATGGCATTACCATCGCTAAATCCCCCATTATCAACATCCTGGGGGTTGCCATTGACCAGAAACTGAACTGGGCTAGCCATATAAATACTGTGGCTACAAGATCATGTCAAAGGCTGTGAATTCTGTGGTGTGTAACCCACCTCCTGACTCCCCAAAGCCTGTCCATGATCTACACAGCTCAAACAGGAGTGTGATGGAATACTCCCCAGTTGCCAAATGAGTGCAGCTGTAACAACACTCAAGAAGCTGAACACCATCCAGGACAAAGCAGCCTGCTTGATTGGCACCCCATCCATCCTCTTAAGCATTCACTGCTTCTACCACCGACGCACAGTAGCAGCAGTGTGTCCCATCTACAAGGTGCACTGCACTGACTCAGAAAGGGTCCTTCAACAGCACCTTCCAAACTCAAGACCTCTACCATCTAGAAGGACAAAGGCAGCAGATGCATGGGAACACCACCACCTGGAAGTTCCCAGCCATCCTGACTTTGAACTATTTCTTCACTGTCGCTGGGTCAAAAGCTTGGAACTCTCTCCCAAACAGCAATGTGGGTGTACCTACACCACACAGACGGTTCAAGTAGGCAGCTCAGCACAAGCTTCTCAAGGGCAATTAGGGATGGGCAACAAATAATGGCCTAGCCAGCGAAAGCATAAATTTAAAAAATGTAAAAGATCCCATGTCAGTATTTTGAAGGAGAGCAGGCAAGTCCTCCCTGGTATCCTGGCTGATATTTACCCCTCAATTAATATCACTGAAAAAAATCCTTGGTCATTTTGACATTGATATTTGTGGGAGCTTGCTGTGTGCCACATTTCCCACGTTACTACAGTCACTTCAAAAACACTTCATATATGAAGCGCACTGAGTATTCCTAGATAGACGTCACATCAATGCAAGTCTTTTACCTCTTAAACAAGCTGATTGTAGAAGAATGGATTCAACTTCTCCGAGATTGTGCTGATCCCGCCCAGTTTTACTGTTTTGCCTTTCCCGTTCAATCTAAAGCTTCTGTCACTCTCACAGTTCGCCATCAGATAACTGAGCTGGAGGCGTCAAACTTTCCCCTGAAACATTGGGACAGGAAGCGGTATGAAATACCTCCAGTGCACACTAGTGGTCAGAAACGTCCTCTGGCCAGTTTGTAGCTGAGGCTGGTCCTCGGGCAGAATTCCTGAAACCACTCAAAAAGGCGAACCAGGCAAGTAAACTGACCGACTTGAACAGGTTTGGGAGAGAAATTGCTGAAGATTCGAGATGGCCGGCACCGAGGAACGACAGCAGGTAAGAAACTGTCCAATTCCAATTTTTAAAAATACAAGTGTCTTTCTTTCAAAATAAGAGGGACAGGAAAGATAAGAGCTTTCTAACTGGAATAATGACAACACAGGATGGCATTGTATGAGATCCAGGGTTCAAGTGATAACTAAAACTTGTCTGAGGATGCTTACAGTATAAACAGAAAGTATCCAGCAAGTAGCAGCCGCCGGTTTACATTGGGAAGCGGTTCTGTAATTGGTGCTGAGTCCCTCACAGATGATTTCCGTAATGACAGGTCAGGAGAGACGACTGGGCTACTCCGATTCCGATTAGAATCGTGTATCGTAGAAAAGTGATATTTCACATAAACAGATTTTCATAGGATCATGCGATTGAGGAGCAAGCGTGGGCCATTCGGTTCTTCGAAGCTGCTTCGCCATTCAGTAAGATCATGGCTGATCTGGTTGTTGTCTCAACATCATTTTCCTGTCTGCCCCCCATAACATTTGACGTCATTTTCTACCAAGAATCTATTTAACTCTGCCTTGAATAAATTCAATAAATTAATTAATAATAAATTCAATCGTGGCAGCAGGAGACTCTATTGGCAGAGGGGGGTGCAGGCTTGACTTTTCATTGGGTTTATTATTAATCAATGAGCAGATGCAAGTCCCAATATGAAGAGACACTTAACTATAACAAGTTTCATTCCCTCTGACGTGCACTTGTTAATGCCTTTACATGAACGTTGCATCTGTGCGATATTCTCAAAAGGGTGGAACTAGTGTACAAAATAGAACACACAGAAATTTCACATTCAGGCTTTCAAAGGAAAACCTTTTTTATTGTAGTGAATTACCACATCTGAGTTTTTGAAATAAAAGTTTTCTATGAAGGGTAAACTCCTTTGGCATTTCTGAACCAACTATTTATATGCTTAGCAGAAGTCACTACAGGCAAAATTCCTCTTTGCTGCTCAAATTTCTAGTAAAATTATCAATAGGAGCTATTTCATCTCTATATGTCACATTGGCATTTAAATTGCTAGAAAAATTAAGGCACCCACGATTATTAATGCTTAAAAAACCCCCAATGATTTGTGATGGGGAAACCTGCTCAGATTTGCCACAATTGTCCTTAGACAAATAGAGCAAAATAAGACTTTCTGGGTAGAACTTCAGGTGAGCCCATTTTTGGACGTGTAGGGGTGGCTCGCAGGATACTTTCTCTGCATTTAAAATGTGAGACCTGAGGCACGACACAGAATCACAGAATTGTTACAGTGCAGAAGGAGGCCATTCGGCCCATCATGCCTGGACTGGCTCTCCAATGAGCAATTCACCGAGTGCCATTCTCTCACCTTCTCTCCATAACCCTGCTCGTTGTTCCTTTTCAGATAACAATCTGATCCCATTTTGAATGCCTGACTTAAACCAGCCTCCACCACACTGTCAGGCAGTGCACTCCTGAAGTTTTTTCAACACTCGCTGTCTGAAAAGTTTTTCCTCATGTCGTCTTTTGCCAATTACTTTAGATCTGTGCCCTCTTGTTTCTGATGCTTTTGCTAGTAGGAATAGTTTCTCCCTATCCACTCTGTCCACACCACTCATTAATTTGAATACCTCTATCAAATCTCCCCTCAGCCTTCTCTTTTCCAAGGGAAATAGTCCCAGTTTCTCAAATCTATCTTTGCAACTGAAGTTCTTCATCCCTGGAACCATTCCTGTGGACCATTTCTGCACACTTCCTTACTCTTGCACCCTGTGCCCCTATTAATAAAGTCTAGGATACTGTATGCTTTATTAACCACTCTCTCAACCTGTCCTGCCATCTTCAATAACTTATGTACATATACACCCAGGTCCCTCGGCTGCACTCTCTTTAGAATTGTACCCTTTATTTTATGTTGTCTCTCTATTTTCTTCCTACCAAAATGAATCACTTCACATTTCTCCACATTGAACAGCATCTGCCAATTGTCTGCCAATTCCACCAACTTTTCTATGTCCTTTTGAAGTTATATGCTATTCTTCTCACAGTTCACAATGTTTGCAAGTTTTGTAATATTTACAAATTTTGAAATTGTGCCCTGTGCACCAAGATCTGCATCATTTAATATATATCTGGAAATGCAAGGGTCCAACACTGATCCTGGGAAATTCCCACTACAAACCTTCCTCCAGCCCAAAAACATCCATTAACCACTCATCTCTGTTTCCTGTTATTCAGCCAATTTCGTCTCCATGTTGCTACTGTTATCCCATGAGTGATAACTTTGCTCATGTGTCGATTGTATGGCACTGTATAAAAAGCCTTTCTTAATTAACCCGCATTTGTCAATGTGACTATTAATTTTGTCCTGAATTATTGTTTCTGGAAGTTTCCCCACCACCAAACTGACTGGCCTGTGGTTGTTGGGCTTATCTTTACATCCTTTTTTGAAACATTGGCAATTCCCCAGTCTTCTGGAACTACCCCTGAGTTTAAGAAAGACTGGAAAATTATGGCCAGTGCCTCCACAATTTCCACTTGCACTTCTCTCAGTATCCTTGTACACATTTCATCCAGCCTTGGTGCCTTACAGATAGCCAATCTAATCCCTTCTCCATATCAATACCTTTTCCATAACAATTTTAAATCATTCTAATGTATTAATTATCTCCCCTTTCACTGTGGCCTGGCTAGCAGATTCTTGCATCGTAAAGACAGATGCAAAGTATTCATTTAATACCTCAGCCTTTATTCCCCTGTCTCCATATGTAAATCCCCTTTTTGGTCCCACATTGACCCTACTTGTCCTTTTTAACCACCTTTTTGCTAGTGGTATTGTCACTGGACTGGTAACCCAGAATCCCAGGGTAATGCTCTGGGGACTGGGGTTCGAATCCCACCACGGCAAATGGCGAAATTTGAATTCGGTAAAAATTGGGAATTAAAAGTCTAATGATGACCGTGAAACCATTGTCGATTGTTGTAAAAACCCACCTGGTTCACTAATGTCCTTTAGGGAAGGAAATCTGTCACCCTTACCTGGTCTGACCTACATGTGACTCCAGAACCACAGCAATGTGGTTAACTTTTAATTGCCCTCTGAAATGCCTAGCAAATCACTCAGATATATCAATCCTCTAAAAAGTTTTAAATGAATGGAACCAGATGGACCACCCAGCATCGACCTAGGTGCAGGAAATGACCTGGTAAACTCAGCCCTGTTGGCCCTGCAAAGTCCTCCTTATGAACATCTGGGAGCTGGTGCCAAAATTGGGAGAGCTGTCTCACAGACTAGTCAAGCAACAGCCTGACATAGTCATTCTCACAGAATCATACCTTACATATAACGTCCCAGACACCACCATCACTATCCCTGGGTATGTCCGGTCTCACTATCAGGACAGACCCAGCAGAGCTGGCGGCACAGTGGTAATCAGCAAGGGGTTTCCTTGCGCATGTTTGACCTGATGCCATGAGACTTCATGGGGTCCGGAGTCAATGTTGAGGACTCCCAGGGCAACTCCCTCCTGACTGTATATCACTGTGCTGCCACCTCTGCTGGGTCTGTCCTGCCACCTCCCCCGGCTCCCTCAGCTGATGAATCAGTGCTCCTCCATGTTGAACATCACTTGGAGGAAGCACTGAGGATGGCAAGAGCACAGAATGTACTCTGGGTGGGAGTCTTCAATGTCTATCACCAAGGGTGGCTTGGTGGCACCACTACTAACTGAGCTGGCTGAGTCCTAAAGGACATAGCTGCTAGACTGGGTCTGCAGCAGGTTGTGAGGGAACCAACAAGAAGGAAAAACATACTTGACCTCATCCTCATTAACCTGCCTGCCACAGATGCATCTGTCCATGACGGTGTCAATAGGAGTGATCACCGCATCATCATTGTGGAGATGAAGTCCTGTCTTCACATTGAGGATACCCTCTATTGTGTTGTGCGGCACTACCACTGGGCTAAATGTGATAGAATTCAAACAGATGTAGCAACTCAAGGTTGGGCAGCCATGATGTGCTGCAGGCATCAGAAGCAGCAGAATTGTACTTGAACACAATCTGTAACCTCATGGCCCGGCATATCCCCCACTCTACTGTTACCACCAAGCCAGCGGATCAACCCTGGTTCAATGAAGAGTGCAGGAGGGCATGCCAGGAACAGCAGCAGGCTTGCTTAAAAATGGTTGTCAACCTGGTGAAGCTACAACACAGGACTACTTGTGTGCCAAATAGCTTAAGCAGCAAGTGATAGACAGAGCTAAGTGATTCCATAGCTAACGGATCAGATCCAAGCACTGCAGTCCTGCCACGTCCAATCGTGAATGGTGGTACACAATAAAATAACTCACTGGAGGAGGAGGCTCCACAAATATCCCAATCCTCAAATATGGGGGAACCCAGCGTATCAGTGCAAAAGATAAAGCTGAAGCATTCACAACAATCTTCAGCCAGAAATGCTGAGTGGATGAATCATCTCTGCCTCCCCCAAAGGTCCCCAGCATCACAGGTGCCAGTCTTCAGCCAATTCGATTTACTCCACATGATACCAAGAAAGGGCTGAAGGCACTGGATACTGCAAAGGCTATGGGCCCTGAAAATATTCCGGAAATAATACTGAAGACTTGTGCTCCAGAACTTGCCACATCCCTAGCCAAGCTGTTCCAGTACAGCTACAACACTGGCATCTACCCAGCTATGTGGGAAATTGTCCAGGCATGTTATGCACACAAAAAGCAGGACAAATCCAACCCAGCCAATTACTGCCCCACCAGCCTACTCTCCACCATCAGTAAAGTGATGGAAGGGGTCATCAACAGTGCTATCAAGCAACACTTCCTTATCAATAAATAACCTGCTCACTGATGCTCAGTTTGGGTTCCGCCAGGGTCATCAGCTCCTGACCTCATTACAGCCTTGGTTCAATCATTGTCAAATGAGCTGAACTCCAAAGGTGAGGAGAGAGTGACTGCCCTTGACATCATTTGACTGAGTGTGGCATCAAGGAGCCCTCGCAAAACTGGAGTCAATGGGAATCAGGGGGAAAACTCTCTGCTGGTTAGAGTCATGCCTAGCACATAGGAAGATGGTTGTGGTTTTTGGAGGTCAATCATCTCAGTTTCAGGACATCAGTGCAAGAGTTCCTCAGGGTAGTGACCTAGGCCCAACCATCTTCAGCTGCTTCATCAATGACCTTCCTTCCATCATGAGGTCAGAAGTGGGGATGTTCGCTGATGATTGCATAATGTTCAGCACCATTTGCAACTCCTCAGATACTGAAACGGTCCATGTCCAAATGCAGCAAGACCTGGACAATATCCAGGCTTGGGCTGAACAGTGGCAAGTAACATTTGCACCACACAAATGCCACGCAATAATCATCTCCAATAAGAGAGAATCTAACCATCGCCCCTTGATATTTAATGGCATTACCATCACTGAATTCCCCTACTAGCAACAGCCTGGGTGTTACCATTGACCAGAAACTGAACTGCACTAGCTATATAAATACTGTGGCTACAAGAGCAGGTCAGAGGCTAGGAATCCTGTGGCAGGTAACTCACTTCCTGACTCCCCAAAGCCTGTCCATCTATAAGGCACAAGTCAGGAGTGTGATGGAGTTCTCTTCACTTGTCCGGATGAGTGCAGCTCCAACAACACTCAAGAAGCTTGACACCATCCAGGACAAAGCAGCCCGCTTGATTGGCACATCTGTCACAAATATTCACTCCCTCCACCACCAATGCACTGTGGCAGCAGTGTGTATCATCTACAAAATGCACTGCAGAAACTCACCAAGGCTTCTTTGACAGCACCTCCCAAACCCATGACCACTACCATCTAGAAGGACAAGGGCAGCATACACCACCTGGAAGGTCCCCTTCAAGCCACTCACCATCCTGGCTTAGAAATACATAGCCGTTCCTTCACTGTGGCTGGGTCAAAATCCTGGAACTCCCTCCTAATAGCACTCTGGGTGTACCTACACCTGCAGCGGTTCAAGAAGATAGCTCACCAACACCTTTTCAAGGGAAGGGTAATAAATGCTAGCCTAGCCAGCAACACCCATATCCCATGATTGAATTAAAAAAAATGCCTATAGAAGACTTTGGGATCCCCTTTTATGTTGGCTGTCAGTCTCCTTTCATACTCTCTCTTTGCTTCTCTTATTTGCTTTTTCAGTTCCCCTTTAAACCTTCTATATTCAGCCTAGTTCTCGGTTGTATCTCATACAATCACAATCTCATTCAATATAAACACTAGTACATTTGACTTATAGGATGGATTGAAAGACAATTTGAGTTTAAGGGTTTGATTTACTGTAAGAAGTAAATTGTCTTGTACTTTATAATTCTTTTTATCTGTTCTTGGGATGTGGTCATCACTGGCTAGGCCAGCATTTATTGCCCATCCCTAATTACCCTTGAGAAGATGGTGGTGAGCTGCCTTCTTGAATTGCTGCAGTCCATGTGGTGTAGGTAGTGCTGTTAGGGAGGGAGTTCCAGGATCTTGACCCAGCAACAGTGGAGGAATGGCGATATATTTCCAAGTCAGGATGGTGACTGGCTTGGAGGGGAACTTCCAATTGGTCATGTTATAATGATGCGGGTGGCTTTGGCTATTCAGTTTGTTTTGTCATGCTTGGATGATATAATAACATCTTGAATTTACCATAGACAAGAGTTTGAAGGCCTTTCAGAGAAAGAAAAGGCAGGGAATGGGGCTAGCTGGGTTGCTCTTATACAGAGCCAGTACAGACATAGCAAATCTGAATGGCTTCCTTCTGTGCCCTAACCATTCTATGATTCCCTAAATGTTGAAGAGTGGCAGTTATGAAATTGGCAAGGAAAGCATTGGAATAGTCAAGTGTGGAGGCACAAATGAGGATTTCAGCACTGGTGGGGCTGTGCTAGGGGTGGAGACAGATAGTGCTGCATAGGAGGAAAGAGGCTGTCTATGTGACAGAGAGAACGTGGATCTGGCACTCACTGGAGGAACAAACAAGACACTGAGGTTCTGAACAGTCTGCTTGAGCCTGAGGGAGATGCCTGGAAGAATGAAGTCAATAGCAAGCGAGTAGGTTTAGATTGATCTCAATTTTCTCAAACACATGAATATGCCTGTCGGCCGGATTTTGTATTGTGAATGGCAGTGGCCGGGATTTTTTGGCCCCACCTGTGGTGTGCATCATCATGGGCAGGATGGGAAAATTTGGACTTTTGGCAGCTCTCCAAATTTTTCCATCCCACCCGCGATGACGCCCGCCACTGCCGGGGCTGGAAAATCCTACCCGGTGAGACTATCAGCGCTCACCACTATAATGGAGAAAAACTTCTGACAATCCCACGTGGAAATTCAAAATTTACAATCCAAGATAGCTTCTTTTGAAGGTGTGCAGTAACATTACTAATAGACTTGGCACCGAAATCAGTGTCATGGCGTGAACTTGAGGTGCCTTCCAGTAGTTCCCACTAAAGATGCCATTAAATTTAGACTGGGGAAGAGCATTTTTAATGGCATGGTAAGTGATACTTACTGACAAACAGCCTCTCTGACTCTGAAAATTTATTTTTCCTTCAGGAGATAATTAACATGGAGGTTTTAAAGGAATATCTTTTTTTTCTGTTTGTCTCTTTTAGCTTCTTTTTACTGTTTTGTGGTACGTGAGTTTCACTGGTAAGGCCAACATTTGCTATTCATCCCAAACAGCCCTTGAGAAGGTGGTGGTGAGCTGCCTTCTTGAACTATGGCAGTTCATGTGGTGTAGGTACACCACAGTGCTGTTAGGGAGTGGGTTCCAAGATTTTGACTCAGTGACAGTGAAGGAAGGACAATATATTTCCAAGTCAGGATGGTGTGTAGCTTGAAGGGAACATCCAGGTGGTGGTGTTCCCATGCATCTGCTGCCCTTGCCCTTCCAGATGGTAGAGGTTTGGAAGGTGCTGTCAAGGAGCCTTGGTGATTTGCTGCTGTGCATTTTGTAGATGGTACACATTGCTACCACTGTACATCGGTGGTGGAGGGAGTGATGTTTAAGGTGGTGGATGGAGTGCTGATCGAGGGGCTGCTTTGTCCTTTTCTCTCTCTCTTAATTCTATCTGCCTTTCCCAATCTTTATTCTGCTTTCTGTACATCATTAAGTTTAATTTGTATTTCCTGATTTATAGTTCATAGTTCCGGATTTAGACTCTCCATACCTCAGTAAGGTTCTTGAGTCAAATTTGTTGAAGAGCCTTGCTCACTCATGCCACAGATGCCTTTTACATTGTGTGTTACAATTATGAGGTTTATAAGATTATGTTTTGGAACAGTGGCTTTAATTTAAGGTAAAATGGAGGGGGTCACGTGGCTTATTCTGATGTCTGCTGGACAGCAGATCTCAATGGTTTGATTGTTAGAGTTCAAAGGAAGGCTTAGCTTGTTTGGCTTCATTGTATTTGGGATGTTTGACTATACAGAGAAGTCGTTGTTAAGTCTAACCGCACCTGAGAGACTTTCGGAACTAACGAAAAGCACCGGGTACAAATCTTACCTGTTAGTGAGGCTTCATGTCAATGAATGCAAATTCAGTTTGTTATTTGAATAAACCAGAATTGTCATGACTATAAACAGTAAATATACAGAACACTGTCAAAGTTGAGGAAGAATTAGCATTATGCAAATATGGGAACATGGTAAAAAACACCTAAACAAGCAAAAAGCTAATGTAGATTCTGGAAATCAGAAGCAAAAACTGAAAAGGCTGGAATCAGTCAGCAGGTCAGACAATTGATGCTTGAGTGTGGACCCTTCAGAGAAACAGGCATACATATTAATATTAAAAGGAGGATAATATATAATATATATATATAGAGGGAACATCAATGTCAAATTGTAGCAACTTATACATGCTACAATCCTCTGGCCTGATCATTGATCATTTATGGCAGTAACTTCAACATTAGGTTTTAAGTTTCAATGATTTTTATTTTGTATCTGAACCCCAGGTCTTTCAATCACATGATGAGCAACATCAGGGTTGCCAAATGTGGTTGGTCTTATTTCTGGAGATTTCCTATAGCTTCCAGCCTCCATACCTGGTCAAACAGCCTTTTCTCCCATTATTTTTATAACTAATAAAAATGCTCAGAAAAAGTATTTAGCTCCCAAGCTGCTAGCAGCAGTGTTCAAGAGAATAATCTTAAATCCTGGAAACTTCAGGGCAATCAAGAAGGTTTGGCAACATATTAACACCCAATCTTTTGGTAGTACAGAACTTGAGTATTGCTGAAAAAAGAGACATGTTGAAGCTTTTTGTCTTGCACTCACAGGGACACTTCTTAAGGATACCAATATAAAGGGAAAACAACAATTCTCCATTGTAACACCTCTACCTATCAGAGTCCACTTGTCAACCAATCAGAGCTCTCTTCTCATATAGTATAATTTATTTGCCCCTTATATTGGTATTCTTGTGGTGTCCTGATGAGTGCAAGACAAAAAGCTTCGACATGTCTCTTTTTTCAGCTATTATTAACACCTGTTTTTTCATCTCCCATGCCGCTGTCCAGGGTGCTTTTTAATGTTAATATTCCTCAGATGAGGAATAACATTTTCTATAATTATGCAATTTAGTATACTATATTCACTGCTCATTGTGTGATTGCCTCATCAGTGTGGGGAATATTCAGTCCAGACACACAACCTTGAGCTCCTTTTTGTGTGCCACTTCAATTCCTCTCCCCCTCTGACCTCTCTGCCTTTTGCCTTCAATAATGTTCCAGTAAAGCTCAATGCAAGCTGGGAGAACAGCAGCTCATCCTTCTATGAGGCAGCTCTCTGGCCTTAATATTGACTTTAATAAATTCAGACCTAATTATTTTTCTCAATTTCTCTCTGGAAGGAAATCCTGGTGTTGTTGAATGGGTGCATTCACACTTTTGAGGGGATTGGCAAGTGAATTGATTTTTGGGTAGAGTCTCCATCTGACACAGTGCTGGGCGGGGCCACCAAGCTTTCATTTTCTCCTTTCCGGCTCCCAGGCTGCTGAAGCCTGCCCATATTGCCAGTATTTTTCAGCTCCAGTCCACAACATCTCCCACCACCCCGCCTCAGCTATTTACATGCTCCCTGTGTTTTATAAATGCCTTTAATTTCTTTGATTGCTCTTATTGTGCCTTTGTTGTGTGCTGTAGACATCACTATAACCATTCAACCAGCTCCTGTTTTCTACTTAAAGCTCTGTACTGTTCATTCTGATTTCTCTTGCATTTTGTTGGACGTTTGTGTAGGTGTATGTGTATTTATGTCAATGTGTGAGTGTTTGCGTCCATGTGGAGGTATGCATATCTGTGTGTGTGTGTGTGTTTTTATACCTGTGTTTGTCTGAGTGTGTAGGTGTGTGTGACAGCTTTTCCTTCACTTTACTCTATTCCTTTTTAAATTCTCATTTATAATTTCTTACAGTTCCTGAAACATTGAGGAGAATTTTACAGCCTCCCTACCCATCCCGACAAGTCCCAGTGGGTGTGGTTTTGGCAGGGGGAGGGGGGGTCGGGTGGTCAGCCCACTGCCTTCCCGCCCAGCTCTGACTTGGTTCCCACAATATAGGGGGTGGATAAGGCACCCACTGGGCTACCTGCCCATAGGCCTACTGAGACCCTTAATTGACCAATTAAGTGGCAATTAAGGGTCTCAATCCACCTCTACTGCCATTACACACTGGGCAGGGAAAGGCAGGTGAGAGTTGAAAGGTCATTGTTTTCACCAACATTGGTGAAAAAGTGGGAAGAAAGCGGTGAGTACTTCCTTTGTTGGGGGGGTTGGGGTTGCCCTGTGCGCATCATGGGCAGCACCTCTTAAGACCATATCCCACTTTGTGCCTTCCTGCCTGTCCTCCAAAACCTGACCCACCCCACCCCCCCTCCTCCCAAGGGTGCCTAAATGCTCCCCACTTAAGAAAAGCTGGACTCACCTTGTCCTGTGTCCATAACATTTCCTCCCAGGGCCTCCTTGCAGTACCAGCAACGCCTACTATGCTCTTCTGGCGCTGCTGGGACTGCAAGAGCTGCCAGCCAATCAGATTTCCTGGCAGTTCTCGAGGCAGAGACTTTCTTCCAGTAAAGGATGGGAGTCTGACCCTCAGTTTGTTAAGGCCACCTGCAGCATATTATCACCTTTTTAAAAATTGAGTTTTCTTCCAGCAGAGCGAGCAGTATGCACCTCCCACAAAAAAATCAGCCCATTGACCTAGAATTGCTGGTAAAACAACAGCAAATTTATTGCAAATGCCCTTGTTTGCATCTGGTTCCATTCTTGTTTATCTAATAATTGCCAGAGAATCATCTGAAATGGTTTCTCTTCCTGCTTCTGCACTGTTACATCTGGTGTCCCCTAATGATCTATCCTTAACCCCCTCATGTTTCCCACCTACATGCCGTCCTTCCCGACATCATCTGAAAGCAAAGCATTAAGTTTTCACATGTATGCTGATGGCATCCAGCTTTACCTCCTCCCCATCTCTCTCTCAACCCCTCCACTTCTCTAAATTGCCAGACTGCTTGACTAACATCCGGTACTGTATGAGCAGAAATTTCCCCCAACTAAATATTGGGAAGACCAAAGTCATTATCTTCGGTCCTTGCCACAAACTTTGCTCACTAGCCCCGGACTCCTTCCCTGTCCCTGGCAACCGGCTGAGGCTGACAACCTTGATATCATATTTGAGATGAGCTTGTGGCAACATACCAGCTCCACCACAAAGACCACCTTTTTCCACCTGCCTAACATCCCCTGACTCCTCCTCCACTTGAGCTCATCGGCAGTTGAAACCCTCATTCATGCCTTTCATGTTACCCCTACAGTTGACTATACTAAAGCAGTCCTAGCATTCCTCCCACTTTCCACTCTCCGTGATCTTGTGATGATCCAAAACTCTGCTATCCATGTCCGAACTTACACCAAGTCCTGTTCAACCCTCAACCGAATGTTTCTACACTGGCCCCCAGTTAAGCAATGCTGCGACTTTAAAATGCCCATCCTTATTTTCAAATACCTCTATGGCCTCCCTCTCTCTGTAATCCTCTCCAATCCCACAACCATCCAAGATATCTGCACTCCTCTAACTCTGGCCATTTGAGCATCCCTGATTCTAATCACTCCACCATTGATGGCTGTGCCTTCAGCTGCCACAGCCCTAAGTTCGGCAATTCCCTCCCTAAACTTCTCCACCTCTCTATCTCAGTTTCCTCCTTTAAGGTGTTCCTTAAAACCTAACCCTTTGACCAAGGCTTTGGCCACCTGCCCTAATATCCCCAAAGGCTCGGTATCTACTTTTGCTTTATAATGCTCCTGTGAAACACCTTGGGAGCTTTCATTACATTAAAGGGACTATAGAAATATAGATTGTTGTTGTTTTGTAACAAATCCCAAGACAGATGTTTTAATGAAAGTTGTATTTGCCCCATTTTAAGAAAGCCTGGCTATTTTCAGATGCTCTGATTTGTGGAACAACATGGAAACACTTGGAATATACCACAGAGAACATTGTAATGTATCATATTGTGAAGGATGTATTGCGCCTAACAATCTCTATTTGAAAAGAGAAGCAAAGTCTGCAGATGCTGCAAACCTGAAAGAAAAACAGGGGCTGGGATTTTCCGTGCCTGCCAGCGTCAGGCATGTTTGGTGGCGGGAGTGGACAATGTGGCGAGAAAGGCCAAAAATCGGTTTCTCGACGGCGTGAAGCCAGTTTGCAATTGTACACTTCGCCCACCGATGGCAGGCCACATTCCCCACTATCAGACATCATCAACCTCATTGTAATACATCAGCATGTCACTATAAAGCCAGCCCACCAGAAACAACCCCCCCCCCCCACACACCACCCCCTCACACACCCCCAACCCGGATCATCTGCCCTCATCGGGAAAACATGTTTCACAACTGCATATATAAGGTGTGCACTTGGCCGGCTGTACTTTGGCCAGTACTCACAGTCATCAGTGCCAGGCTTCACAGACAGTACCACATCACTTTTAGGGGGGGCTCATGGGTAGGTCTCTACCTACCAGATCAGCCATAATTGGCTGCAGGGCTAGGGCTTGTTTGGGGAAGGTGGAGAAGCGGCCCCAGGCAAGGCAAGAGGCTGCAGGACGAGAGTTGTACTGGGGAAGGAGAATAACCCAGGGTGTGTGTGGGGGCACATGTTGACATGTGCAAGTGGCCTCAAGATGGTGAGGGCTGAGGAGGCAGTCTCCAGAGGAGATGAGGCCAGACAAAGATGTGGGGGTATGTGTAGGAGAATGGGTGGTGATGTCTCTTGAGCTGGCAGTGAGTGAGATGTCAGTGAATATTTGATGGGCTTCAGTGTGAGAGTTTAGAGTGATGGGATGGTTGCCATACCCTGGCTGCACGGATGAGATCATTCATCTTCTATCTGCATTGGATGGCCAACCCCTCCTGTGCAGCATTGGCACTGATCACCACTGCCATCACCTCCCAAGCCGGTGTAGTAATGTAGCTACCACTCCTGCAGCCAGAGCAGGGGTAGAGGATATCAAAGCAAGCCCCCAGGGCATCAAAAAGGTGCATGAGGGCTGCAGTCTTCTTGCCTTCCAGGACCATGTCTTCTTTGCTGCATTCCTGAGCTGGAAGCACTGAGTGTGGCTCTACTTTAAATGTGGTGTCTGGTTTGTTGGAGCAGAGAGGTGATGACGTGGCAGGGAAATTGGAGCCTGCCTGCCATCAAAATGGCATGTATTCTGCGAATGCATAATTAATGCAGCGGGTTTGGGATGATATAGTGTGAAAACCTGCCATCGCGGGCGGCAGATCATTCACCTGCCCACTACCGCACTTAGTGCAAATCTGGGACAATTCCGCACAGAAACTGTTGGAAACGCTGTGGAGAGAAAAAATTGAGTTAATGTTTTGGGCCAATGATCTTTATTATCAGGACTGGAAGATGTTGGAGATAAACATCAAGTAGAGAGCCAGGGAGAAGCGGGGCAGGGAAGGAACAAGAGGAAAGGCTTATGATAGAGTCGAGGACAGAAGGGAATAAACAATAAAAGGGATGATGGTTCAAGGCACTAGTAAAACTAAATTGTTCATTTTAAAGTAATATTTTATAATGCGATTTATACTTAAAATTAGTTTAGTCCAGTGTTGTCCGAGCACAATCTGCTCCTCTTTGAATAATACTGTGTATTTTGAGCAGATGAGGCTTTATATTTGATCTGAAATGGCACCTCTGAGAACAAAGTACTCCCTCAGTCCTGCATAGATATGTCCAACTAGGTTATTTGCTCATGTCTCTGGAGTGGGGCTTGAAGGAGCTTCTGGTTTCATCTCAGTAGCATTTAGAAGATGCAGTTATGAAGATAAATCACCTGGGAATGAATTAAAAGCAATGAGTCTTTTCTTATGGGTGCAGCAACCATTCATTACCCTTGTTGTTTATTTACTCAAATAAAAAATAATGAACCAGGGTTTGAGGAATAACTCATTCAAAGCAGGCAAACAAAGAGAGGAATCATCAGTGGAATAATGTATCAAATAACCTCAAATAACAAAAAAACTGCGGATGCTGGAAATACAAAACAAAAACAGAATTACCTGGAAAAACTCAGCAGGTCTGGCAGCATCGGCGGAGAAGAAAAGAGTTGACGTTTCGAGTCCTCCAGTTCTGTTGAAGGGTCATGAGGACTCGAAACATCAACTCTTTTCTTCTCCGCTGATGCTGCAAGACCTGCTGAGTTTTTCCAGGTAATTCTGTTTTTGTTTATCAAATAACCTCAGTCATATAATAGAGAGGAGCATTGAAGAAATAAAAAGATGGTGAATAAACAAAGGATAAGTGAAGGAAACAGAAGCCTGAGGAAAATGCAAGGCAGGAGAGATGGAAAACAATAAATAAAAATCTGGAAAGCTGGAAGAAAACAAAAAAGCTGGAAACATTCAGCAGGTCAGTCAAAACTGAATAGGGGATTAATGGCTCAGAATTTGCTAGAGCGGAGCATTGCGCTGTTAGATTTTTCTCTCACCCTTGAAAGATTATTTACTTCACAAATTGCTTGATGTTAACAGGGCATCAGGGGCATTTAGTATACGATGGAAGTAACAAAAACAACTTATATTTATATGACACCTTTAATGTAAAAAACAAGTCCTAAGGCACTTTGCAGGAGCATTATAAAGCAAAGTATGACATCAACACACATAGGAGATATTATGTCAGGTGACCAAAAGCTGGGTCAAAGAGTACGTCCTTAACCAATGAGATTTACAGATAACGAAATAGAGAATGGGCAGAGAAGGAGGATGAAGTCGAGTCAAATTTGGTTCAGACACAAAAATTAAGGGGGAAATTTTAACCCTAAAGATGTCTGGGGTTTGGGTCGGGTGGCATGTTGAAACGTAAAAAATCTCAAACCCAAATCCACTGAAAACTCCCAGTTTTAACTGGTTGCATCTCTAAATATTTTAATGAGTCTGCATGTCTCAGACTTTACCTCCATTTCAAACTTTAGGAAGACTGCACCGGTTTCCTCGGCCTCAGGAAACCCAGCAGCTGAAGGGAGCCAAGAACGGCTGGATCCAGCACATAGTTACTATTCCAGCACTGCTTATTAGGCATGAGGAGCAGGAATGCATCCCCCTGGACACAAAGCTAACCTACTCCCTCCTGACCCTGATCAGACAACCCCACCACCATCCCTCCTTGGCATGGGCATTTGCTCTCTCTTCCACCAAGCTAGGATCTCCCCTCTTCCCCTATCCCACTCTTTCTGACCCATCTCGCCCTCCCTCTATGTTTCCCATTCTCCAGCCTCTGATTCTCTGATTACCCAACACTTCTGATCTCATGTGGCAACACTTTCAATCTACCCTGACATTGATCTTTGAGCATTCTCTCCACCTGGCCTTTCCGATCTCCCCACAATCTGGCCACAGTCTCCTTAGACACTGACCTCCATTCCCCAACCTCCTCAGACACTAGCCTCTGATCACCCACCAGCCCCTGATCTTTCTGATCTTTCCCTGATCTAGCCTCTGAGTTTCACCCTCCACCCACTCCTCCCAGCCTTACTGATGTCCCCACAACCTGGTCTTTGATCTCTGCTGAAACAAGCCTCCAATCTCCCCAGATACCAGCCTTTGACTTCCCTACATCAGTCTTTCTGATCTTCCCCTGATCAAGCCTCTAATCTCCCACAACATCACTCTACCCAACAACCTTTCTGATTCTATACTCTTTCCTGTCCTCTCCCTGGCAGCTACCTGGTGCCAAAGGTTTACCTGCCCAACACTTAGCTAGCGTCTCGAAAGACAAAACATGGTAATCAGGTCCTGCTGTTAAATTCAGCAGTACCTTCAGCTTTATTCATTATAGGCCATCTGGAGTAACAGATGTCTGGCCATCTGTTTCTGTTGATACAGTTCACAGATGGTCTCATTATGACTGCTTGGCTGAGCTCCAAGTTACTAATGGATTAGCTCAGCAGGGGCCTATTTTAACAGGTGGAATTCCAGTATTTACTTTGATTGATTGACATCCTTATGTGGTTATAATAAGCTATTCTTTCTTTGAACTGTTTCTTTCAATGTCTGTATGTTTATTTGATTAAGAGATGTGAAGTGAGGTACAGCTTCTGTTATTGATACTATAATAGCTCTGTCTAACTGAAAATATTGCTGTTCTTACAACCCTTAAACCATATTTTTGAATATGTTTTTCTAGTTCATTTTAAGGCTTGTCATTGTTATCATATAACTCACTAATTTTATGAATGCATATGGGTTGAATGAGCACTGAGGATGCAGGGCGTCATGGTGGGAGCATAGGTAAGACCTTTTAAACATACCTTTCAAAAGGTTCCTGAATTCAGACTATGATTCACGATTCCTCTGAGGGATGTCCTCAACTTCATGAAAATTACAGGTGGGGAGAGTATGATATGCCAACCCCCGCAATGGAACTGGGCAGATTAAAAGTGAAGGGTGTGGGTTCCCTACCTGCACTCTTAGCCCACACAGTGAAAATTGCCAGCACCAGGAATGGGAGTGGGAACCATGGGATCAAGTCCTATCCACATTTTCAAAGGCCCCTAGAGTCGGCCCAACTCTATGAAAATCTGGCCCCTTAGTCACATTACAGAATCGCATTTGGAGATATTATGGCGGATGGCCAAGTTTTGGTAAGGCTATGATTGACCTCCAAGCAGTCCAATTGTGTGCGAAGAGGTCTTGAAGGAGAAATCATTCAATGAGAATGATTCAGCCTCTCCAGTCTGAAGATTAGAAAGAATACAGAGTGAGTTTTAAGGTATGGAAAGCTATGTATGAGACAAAAATATTATTAATTATGTAAAATTTGTCAATCATTATATTGCCTGGTACAGTATTTACATTGGGGTTTATTTTCTAATCAGCGTTATTAAATTATTTCATTTAAACTAGTAACTGCTATCATTAAAATAATGTCAGTTGGAAAATAAATCAATTGTGTTTTCTATTCTGGATTCAAATCCATCTCTAAAGAATTAAATAAAAATCATTTTTCCATGGTTCTGAAGATCCTAACTGAAGGGATTATAAATTATGTTAATCTAGGTCACAATTTGAACACTGCTTACCTCTATTTCAGGTCCTCCTATTAAGCTTCCCATACCTGATGATATCTTTCCTGGCAGTTTTTTTTATTTGTTCACAGGATGTGAGTGTCGCTGACAAGGCCAGCATTTATCACCTATCCCTATTTTCCCTTGAGTAGGTGGTGGTGAGCTGCCACCTTGAGCTGCTGCAGTCCATCTGTTGTAGGTACTCCAAAGTGCTCTTAGGTAGGGAATTCTAGGGTTCTGACCCAGTGACAATGAAGGAATGGTGATATAGTTCCAGGTCAGAATGGTGTGTGACTTGGAGGAGATCTTGCAAGTGGTGGTGTTCCCATGAGTCTGCTGTCCTGGGTTTGGAAGATGCTGTCAAAGAAGCCTTGACCAGTTGCTGTAGCGTATCTTATAGATTGTACACGTTGCTGCCACTGTGCGCTGGTGATGTAGAGAGTGCATGTTTAAGGTGGTGGATGGGGTGTCAATGAAGCGGATTGCTTTGTCCTGAGTGGTGTCCAATTTATTGAGTATTGTTGGAACTGCACTCTTCTAGGCAAGTGGAAAGTATTCCATCACACTCCTGCCTTGTTCCTTGTAGATGGTGGACAGGCTTTTGGGAAGCCAGGAGTCAAGTTTCTTGCTGCAGAAATCCCAGTCTCTTACCTGTTCTTGTAGCGACAGTATTTATATGGTGGATCCAGTTCAGTTTCAGGTCAATGGTAATGCCAAGGTGTTGATGTTGGTGATGGTAATTCCATTGAACATCAAGAGATGGTTAGATTTTCTCTTGTTGGAGGTGTTCATTGCTTGGCACTTGTGTGGTGTGAGCATTACTCGCTATATATCAGCCCAAGCTTGAATGTTGTCCAGGTCTTGCTGCATATAGGCAGAAACTGCTTCAGTATCTGCGGAGTTGCAAATGGTACTGAGTATGTGCAATCATCAGTGAACATCCCCACATCTGACCTTATAATGGACGGAAGGTCATTGATGAGCAGCAGAAGACGGTTGGGCCTAGGACACTACCCTGAGGAAGTCCTGCAGGAATGTCCTGGAGCTGAGATGATTGACCTCCAACAACCACTTCCTATGTGCCTGTGGAGACATTTCCTTCTGATTCCCATCAAAATCAATTTTCCTAGGGCTCATACTCAGTTTCATGCTGCCTTGATGTTAAGGGCAGTCACTCTCATCCCATGAATTCAATGTGACTGATTTCTGATATGAGGTTGTTGCTATGCTACCATTTTTTCTTTCTCTTCACAGAGCACCCATGTTGTTAACAGAGAAGAGTGTATTACCTGTGGAGAGAGCTTAGGGTCACAACTCACTACATTGTAAGTACAGGATTGCACTTATTTTAACACTGTGGTAGACTGTCAATGTCTTATTAATTACAAATTACATTAAGGTTTAATGGCAATTACATTGTTAAGGTTCACTGGCAATTACATTGTTAAACAGGTATTTATCCCTATAAATGGGGATAGATGGGTCACAGGTGAGATGAAGTAGAGATAAAAACAAAAACAAAAAAACTGCGGATGCTGGAAATCCAGAACAAAAACAGAATTACCTGGAAAAACTCAGCAGGTCTGGCAGCATCGGCGGAGAAGAAAAGAGTTGACGTTTCGAGTCCTCATGACCCTTCAACAGAACTTGAGTTCGAGTCCAAGAAAGAGTTGAAATATAACCAGCTTATATTTCAACTCTTTCTTGGACTCGAACTCAAGTTCTGTCGAAGGGTCATGAGGACTCGAAACGTCAACTCTTTTCTTCTCCGCCGATGCTGCCAGACCTGCTGAGTTTTTCCAGGTAATTCTATTTTTGAGATGAAGTAGTGTTGACTATGAACTAAGTCAATAAGCTCTCTCCAGCAAAGAAAGCTGCTGTGTCTTAGTTTTAAATTTACCAACTAGCGTCAATCAAGTTAACATAGGCCTGTAACAAAAGATATGGAACTTATGCAAACATGCTACCATTGTTTTGCGTGTTGCCTGGCTGCAATTACTACCATTGTCCTTCCGTAGCCAGTAGAATGTAGTAGCTGATGGCTTCAAGAGAAATAAAGCTTAGGGTGAAGTGTTAAAGAAAAATGGGGATAATGTAATGTGCCTAAGCCATTTTGAACCAATGCAATAATTTTTCAGGAGAGTCATGGGAATTCACTGCTCAGCCCGCAGCTTGTTTATTTTCACATGAAACACTAACATCACCCAATACCATCATGTTCCGTCTGCATTGCTAAAGTAGCATATCTTTTTTGTCCCCTTTGGTGGAAAAAGCTGTTAAGCACTACCCTGGTGGGGCTCTCACCAGTAAAATGGCCAAAGTCTTCAAATTTTACAAACCAACTAGATTTCATAGTTAAATGTGATTTTTGTTGGGCATAGAGAAGGCTACACATTGAAATAGCTAACTCTGTCAAAATTCACTGATCTAAGATTTACCACAATTCCTTTGTCCAAGTCTGAAGCTGTCTCTAAAGCTAGCTTTCTCCTGTCAATAATGTTCCTTCACTGAAATGTGCATATTCTTCTTAAAATCCTTCTTAAATTCCAGCATGTATTAAAAATGTCATCATATTAATTTCCATCAATTCACTAACTGAACTGTTAGACTCAGCATTCAAATGTTTTTAATCAGAAGCTCCAGTATGGAGTCAATGAGTGCAAGCCATGCTTTTAACGGTAGCGCCATGCTTAGCAGTACTTTGGAAGAACCAGCCTGCCCTTTCCAGACTCCCAGAGTAGGGAGATAGTAGCCTAAAATCACCCTAAGTAACAACAACACTATCGGCCTGGGAAAAGCCTGGGTTTTCCTTAAAATCGCTAATAGCTCACTGGTCAAGTATTGTGCAACAGGGAATTGTGGATCTACTTATCGCAGTTGAAACTACCAGGAGAAACATATCAATCATTTATTAGGGCAACTCCTAAACAAGTGTCAAATTCTATCTTTCCCAATAGCTAGAAGACACATTCCACTCACAAAAGAAAAGGAAGGCCAACAGAACCAGGTCTGGACTATAGGCAGAAGCCCTTTTTAGTACTGCAACTGCAATGAAGACTGGCAACATTTTTAAAATCCCATATGACAGGCCAGTAACCTATTGCTGATGCCCTACTTAAAGAATGCCACATCATCTAGCTTTGAGTCTGCGTGTAACTAAGCGCAAATAGGGTGGTGCATGTTTGAGGTGCATAAATCACTCTGCTTATAACCAATGACATGTGAAAAACAAATAGTGATTCAGGCTTTGTAACTTAAGCGTACGTAGCATTCCTTCACTTGGAGGGTTATATTTGCTGTAGGGCAAGGGGAAGTCCAGAACATTTTGAAATTTCATGTTGTAAGTGATTCATTTTTAAGAATTCATTCTCTGGATGTTGAGTCACTGGTAAGGGCTGATATTTGTCACCTGTTTGATACAACTGATTGGATTTTCCTTAAAATCATTAATAGCTCATTGGTCAAATATTGTGCAACAGGGAATTGTGGATCTACTTATCGCAGTTGAAACTACCAGGAGAAACATATCAATCATTTATTAGGGCAACTCCTAAACAAGTGTCAAATTCTATCTTTCCCAATAGCTGGAATTCACATTCCACTCACAAAAGAAAAGGAAGGCCAACAGAACCAGGTCTGGACTATAGGCAGAAGCCCTTTTTAGTACTGCAACTGTAAAGGCAGATAGGAGATTGGAATCACATATAGATCAGACTGGGTAAGGGTGACATTAATGAGTTGAATCTAATGATGCCAACTATTTATCCAGATTTTTTAAAACTGAATTCCATTCTCAAACTGCTGTGGTGGGATTTGAACTCGCCCTGGAGACTAAGTCCGGTGGCAGGTAGGGTTAGTGGGGAGTTTCCTGCTGATCAGCGGGTCGGGAGATTGTGCCCAAAATTATACTTGGAAGCTCATTAATTATTCATTGACAAGTAGCTCTCCAAATCACATGGCAGGGCAGCCAATGATTCATCCACCCCACTGTAACCAATGTGGCTGTAGGTCCTGTCGCCACTTATAAATGCTAGCCAAACACACACATTACTCTCTGCAGCCCAGCTGTATGGATAACCAAGGCTGAGATGGCTCCAAGCAAAAAGAAGGCACCGCCAAGGTTCAGCAATGACTCTCTTGAGGCTCTTATTCATGGTGTGCGCCAACACCGAGATGTCCTCTACCCGAAGGATGGTTCTAGGACGCCCACCAGCTTCACCTCGCCAGCCTGGGAGACGGTTGTGAGGGAAGTCAGCTCCACAGGCCTCCGCTTGAGAAACACCTTCGAGTGCAGGAAGAGGCTGAATGATCTCATCCACACTGCCAGGGTAAGACATCATTCAGCTCACTCCAAACGCACACTCTTATAATGGCATCATGCACTCAGAGTGCCACTCAGTTCAGGGATCTCACAAAATATCAGCAGGGTAGATCTCAGCATTGAAAACCTATTCACCATTACCTTTTCTATCATGCTGCACAAACTGCATCCTCAGCCCTTACTGGGGAGGGCTCAGCACACACAGCAGGCATGCATGCTTCCCACCCTCTCCTCCATCTCTTCTCATCACATTCCATCCCTTTGTCCCCATGCAGGCTAAACTTGCCCACAACAACAGGGGGAGATCCCAGTCCAGAGGAGGGACAGCAGACATCCAGGAGCTCTCCAAGTTTGAGGAGGATGATGCCGAGTTGGCTGGCAAAGACCGAGGTCACTCCTGGGGGGAATGTGAGATCAGCCTCCCAGCAAGCCAGTACAGATGAGCCCCTCATGAGTTGATTGCATTCTGGCACTCACAGTGAGTGACATGCAATGTTATATTTAGCCTGTTCACAAACTAAATCTATCTCCTCTCTCTTACAGGCCGCAGCGGGTTTAGACAGACCAGCATAAGCCCCAGCCCCCAGGCCACCTCAGAGGAGGATACTGAGGATCCATTTGAAGAAGAGCTGTTACAGTGTTCACCTACACCCTCCACCAGTGGGCTTGGCCTAAATAGCCAAGTGGTTATGGTACTGGGCTTGTAACCCCAAGATCAAGAGTTCACATCTCACAATGGCAAACTATGAAACAATGTAACTTCATCTGAATTGGAACAGATGAAAACGTGTTTGTACTCGAAAGAGTTACACCCTCCACCAGTACAGAGACACAAACCCCAGTGGGTCATAGTTCTAGATTAGGCTCAGGGTCACATTCTGGAGCACTGCTCACTAATGCGTCTCCACAGTAGACAGAGGCAGTGACAACCCAGGTCTTTGGTACTCAGAAACTGCTGGAGAACAGGCACCTGCTGAGTCCAAATCAGATGATGAGCCTCTAGAAATGGCCATTTCACACATGCTGGAGGTGCTAAGACAGGTGGCGGAACATCAGGCAGAGTTGTGAGAGGCTGTCAACAGACTATGGAGGAGTCCGACTGTGTTCTGTCTGATGTCATTGCTCTGACATATGAGCGCCTTGAGGTCACCACGGGAAGGGTGGCTGCTGCCTTGGAGATCCTGGTCCAGCAGGTTCTGTCGTATTTTTACTTGGACCTGCACTCCATTGCTCTAGACATTGGTGGGATCCATCAGTGGTTGGCGAGAGGTGGGGTTGGGCATCTCGGTCTCCACCCAGGAGCCCCTTCTCCTCAGGGAGCCAAGCAAGGTCCCTCAGGCACCCACAGGGAGGAGAACCAGCAGCTGGATACCCTGAGGCCATCCACCCAGGTGACTCCGCCTGGGTTCAGCCCCCCTCTGCCTGTGACCCCAGTTGCACAGGCCGTGGAGGGTGCACCGGCCCCATAACAGGAGACCCAAAGCAGGCCAGGGCCATCCAGGCCTCAGCCCTCCAAAGTCATCACAGACACAGGATGTTGCAGTCAGCAGGCTTCCTCCACCTCTGCTGCAGATGTCAGGGATTCACCAAGACATAGGGGTAAGGTTAGAAAGATTAAGAAACTTTGATATAAATTTTGGGTCATGGGTGTTCACTCACATCATGCACCTTTGTAAATACATTTACTGTTCATGACAATGGTCTCGTCATTTGAATGCGTCGTGCATTTGCATCTATGTGCCCTCTTATTGTGAAGGTGATCCAAGCTCCCACTCCGTGATCACTTCCTTTTGTGAGCCTCACATTCATGTGATGTCTAGCTGACACATGTTAGTTACTCACCCCTTGTCTAATGTCAGAGAGATGTGTCAACCTCTTTATTGAAAGTGACTGCAAATTGCATTGAAGGGTTACCACTCATGTTGTCTCCTCATCAAATAGCTGTCTTCATTGTTTGTGCCAAAGCACAAGACCTACAGCCATGATGGTCTCTCTCTGGCAGCAAGAAGTGTCTCATTCAGGAGGCCACGACTGCATCAAGTCCAGTTGATACAGACTGTGTGCTGATGTGTTGCCTTTCGCTTCCCAGAGTGGCGACATACAGCTTTGGCTGCTGACCTTTCCAAAGATTAGATCCTGGTGAAACATGAGGTTTGGAGGGCCAGTGCTGATATTGCTCTCAATGTTAGTGGTTGTAAAGGCCTTTCAGATCACTGGCATGCCACAAAGGGACAGGGGAAATGAGCTTGCCTACACTGTCCTCCTCCTGTAACCTTGTGGCTATGAGTGTGTCACGGGCATAGCTTCTGTGTCTTGGGGCTGCAATCACATCCTCATGTGGAAGCTCCCCATCATCGTCCCCTTCAGGTTCCTGCCCTTCCAGGTCTTCATCATCTGAGGCATTCTCAGCCTCCTCCATGTCTCCCTCTGGCGAGTCATTTCTCCTTTGAAACGCCAGGCCATCCAGTGCGCAACAGGCCATGATGATGCAGGACACACTCTCTGGAGAGTACTGCAGAGCCCCACCTGAACTGTCTAAGCATTGGAAACACATCTTCAGAATGCCAATGTTCTGCTCTATGATGGATCTTGTTGGACTTTATCGACTCTATTAGTTACACCCTCAAAAAACTAATACATTTGTAAAACACTATTTCCCTTTCTTGGAACCACATTGACTTTGTCTGATCAGACTATGATTTTCTAAGTTCATTGTTAAGACTTCCTCAGTAATAGATTCCAGCACTTTTCCAATGACCAATGTCAGGTTAACTGGTCTGTAGCATCCATTTTCTCTCTCCCTTCCTCCTTTCTTGACTAGCGGTGTTATATTTGCTAACTTTCAAAAGCTGGGACTATCCTATAACCTAGGGAATTTTGGAAAACCATAACCAATGCATCTACTATCTCTGCCGCTACCTCTTATAGAACTCTAGGATATAGGACATCAGGCCCTAGGAAATTGTCATAATTTAGTCCCTTCAGTTTCTCCAATACTTTTCCTCTACTGATATTAATAAGCTCACTCTTATTAGTCCCATGGTTATCCTCTATTTCTGGTATGTAATTTATGGCTTTTACAGTGAACACAGACACAAAATATTTGTATAAAAACAAAAAACAGAACCGTTCTGTGGAAGGGTCATGAGGACTCGAAACGTCAACTCTTTTCTTCTCCGCTGATGCTGCCAGACCTGCTGAGTTTTTCCAGGTAATTCTGTTTTTGCACAAAATATTTGTTCCATGTCTCTGCAATTTCCTCATTCCCCATGACAATTTCTGTCTCTGCCTCTCAAGGAGCAATGCTTACATTAGCTACTGTCCTTTTTATATACTTTTATATACTCTTTCAATCTGTTTTTAAATTCCTGGGTGGTTTACTCCCTTATTCTTTTATTCCCCCTTTTTATCAGCTTTTTGTTTCCTCTTGCATCTCCCTTCATTTTCCACCCTTCCTCTCCCCTTCATTGCTAGGCTTCGCTCCTTGCCCTTCATTACTATTTACCATTCTCATTCACTTTTCCATCTCCCCTCAGTCCTTTTCCTACTGCAGCCCAGCCACCAATGCATTGAAAGAGGGATCATCACGCCACACTGCGCCCCCTCCCCCCCACACACCTCAGCAGCATCCTTATTGCTCTTAGTGAAAGGGATGCATTGCATATGTGTGGGAATTCCTGCTTCCTTCAACTGGGAAATCCTTTCCAATAGCACCAGGAGTAACACTGAAGGAGAGGGCCTTGTGTGGTCCAGTTCGGTGATAGTAGGGCTCAGGACAGATGGGAAAGGGGCACAGTCTGCCCTGATTTTCGTCAGTAAAGGCTGACACACTAATGTCAATTGACTCCAATTTTTTTCCTGACCCTACACTGCAAACTAAACATTTTAATTACAACTAATGATTTCATAACAAAAATGTGCTTTATATTAAATAATGGTTTTTAATCAATCAGTTGGAAATCCAAATTGATTTTTTTAAAGCAGAGACTAAAGGTGACTTGAGCTTGCAGGCAAAGATGACTACCAAATTTGCATCACTGTACCTTCCACATTCCAATCCATTGAGATGGAAGCACCATGTCTGCAAAGACCCATCATGGACAATGTCTAGGGAAATATGAGTGAACCACATAGTATGTCCCCATTAGCAAGACATTAAGGCAATCACTTGAGGTGATTGTGGAGAAAAATCATTAAAACTAATCGCTTGGACAATGGGACCCTAGCTCAGAAGGGGGGATTCCCAGGCATGAATAGGCTACAATGGGAATCCCTTAGACCCAATCATCTGAATCCTGGCTGAGAGGGGGGATTCCCAGACATGAACTAATTTATAAGGGGGAATATACTAGTAATGACCATGATTGAATCACTGGGTGACAGTCATTTGACAGGCTGGCCCTTTGTGCATTTAAGTTCTGCTTTCTGTACAGGGAGAAGACAAAGCAGCTGAGATGCTGATGAGAGAAGACCCAAATAGGGTCCCTCCTTCCTCTCTCTTTCCCCAACCTAACTTGCAAGCTTTTGAACCCTGTTTGCTGACTTTGACCAACCAGGAACATCCCTGATGCAGATAGAGACTTCTTGAAGGAAACCAACTTTATACTGCAGTCCCCAGAATTTCAGCCAAATCCTTTTTACAAATCACACCCACAAGGGAACTAGCAGGACCACTGAATTCATCCTGAAGCCACCAAGTCACCAAACTACAGACCGTTTGTGTGTGCATGTGTGTGCATGTGTACGTGCACATGCATGCGCATGTGCGAAGGTCGTAGCCAATTTTATTAGTTTTACTTAGACCTTGTGAAGCATAATAAAGCTAACCTCTTTCTTTGTTAAACTCAAGAAACCTGTCTGATTGGTTCTTTTATGATCACAACACGTGAACAGTTAATCACTCACTGAATTGGCAAGTATGTCCTTTTGACAAAGCCCTGTTACAGCCAAAGGAATAGGAAAAGAGGGGAGCCATTCGACTCCTTCTCAGCTGATCATAACAATTTGCTTAAATTTAGTATTACCTCTATGCTTTTGTGTGTAATCCACTATTTATTAAAGTCTAGGGTTTATGTTAAATGAAATTACTTTATCAAAACACTGAATCCAGCAAAACTGAACCTGGTCACCTTCACTGTCACATCACCATAGAAAGTATGTGATGGAGGTCAAATAAAATGATGCAAATCCATTTCCTATTTCAGTGCTACACCTGTCTGATTTGCAGAACTGTGCAGAACAATGCAAATCCTATGGTAATTATTTTGCATCTTATTTATATAGGCTCATTTTCTAGATCCTGCAGAGCATTGGGGTATTGCTGCTGTTGATCAACTGATGCTATGATAGATGCTAGTTTTCATATTATGCATACATGTATGTGTGTGGGAGTGCGTGGGATGGGGGGGTGTGTTTTGTGTGTGTGTGTATGTGTGTGTGTGTGTGTGTGTCATACTAATTTTACAAAAACAGTTTGAGATTAGATTCTAAAACAGGGAAATTTTAATTGACTGGCATCTGTCCCTTGCACACAATGGACTGAATGTTATGCTTCCCTGCCTGCAGATTTGAAGGCAGACTGGTACATAAAATTCAGCAGCTGGCCTTCCCACTGCCTACCTGACCTGTCTGAAATTTTGCAATTTAGGGCCACTGAGAGGTCTCATCCCATCCCTGCTGGTATTCTACCAGAGGCATGGGAGGCCCACGCCATGTGGGAAATCTCAGACAGAGGAACCTCCTTTGTGTGCCCCTGGGCCCATTGAAGGCAACACCTTTCCCAAGGTCCTTACCCTGGCTTCTTAATCCCTGCCCCCACCTCTTGCCAGGACGGTTGGCAGGCCCCTGCCAGACCCCAGACTTATCTGAGCTCCTTGTCATGATGGGTTGCCTATAGTCCCAGCAGTTGCCAATGCTGGTAGAGCTACAGAGCTGCTGGCCAATTGGATTGGCCGGCAGCTCTCTAAGGCAGCACTGTCTCGCGAGATAGGGGCAGAAGTCCCAACTTGGATCAATTAATGCTGCCCACAGCTGTGGACAGCTGTCAGGATCATAGGCAGTCTTCCCAACAACATTTTAACTAGATGAGGGAAGGTACAGGGACTTGCGGTGCCCAGTAAAATCCATCCAATGCTGGTGCTACTTAATTGACTAACCCCATTATAGTGAGTTGAATATGAGTGACTCCAGCTTAGGGTAGACCCTGTTTTGCACAACAGGCTCATGTCAGGACTATATGAATTACCAGGCAGCTAAGCTTTCCAAGTCTCTCCCTGTTGCTAGCACGCTCCTCAGCCTTCTCTACAATGACTACGTAGCTGCTTGGCACAATGATTACCCTTCACCAGTTGGTATTTACACCTTGAACCTCTCACCTACCAAACAGCTGCAAAACAGCCACAATCCAGGGCTCCAGTGGAAGCAGCGCCTGTAGCTCCTGTTAATAGTGTGCAAATAAATGGATTTATACAAATCCTGGGTGTGCTACTCTTTGGTTATCACAAGGACAGGAAGAGATGGCAAACCCTTTGCAGAGACTTCATTCGTGACGGATTGAAAGCGATGGATGTGTAAGATTTGAGAAGTAGCAGGTTGGTAACAAGTCAATGGCCCAATATAGAAAATGGAGGTTTTAAAGGGGTAGAGTACTTGCCCCAATCAATGGATGATGCTACACTGCAGATTGCAGTAAATGAACTGCTCTGAAGGAATGGCATGCAGTCCTGAAGTACATTTCATTACGTCTATAAAATCCACTCAAGGGCGGGTAATTACAACATGGTCACTAATTTTAGAGAACTTTATTGGCAGAATAAATTGAAAGGGTTTTGGGAAAGGGATGGGATGACAGAGAGCCAACAAGGACCTAGAGGATTTTTTCTGTAATTTTTTACGATTCTAATTGGCTTTTGAGCATGGATGTCCAGATTTTCACAGAGTCAAAAATAAACTTCTAAGTTCAGAACAAAGCCAACCACTTGATACCCAAACCAGGGATTTTTGTTGTACTCCAGAGCACAGGTACATAAATGATTAGGAACCTCGGAAGGTTGGCCAGTCACTGGGGGCTGGGATTCTTTCCACTTTGCTCCAGATAACCTTTAAGACAATGCCCTACTGGACAGTCTGTTATTGATTGAAAAAATAGTGGCAAGATTGTGGTTTGGATATTCTTACAAATGGGTCTCCATGTGTGTCAGTCATCCAAAGGACCAAAACAAAAAACATTCATGGTTCCAGGTTAAAAAATAAAAGCATTCTTCAAAACCTCTCTCATTTAAGGCTAGGTCAGTGATGTATAAGCTTCCTATGACTCCGCTTTGCCTCATCAAAGCAATATTTCCAACTTAAAGTAAGTAATAAAATTAAGAAAACCAACCCAGGTACAAAAGCTAGACTTGGCAGTTTTCTGAGAAACTCAGTGACCTACATTGTATGTTGTATCTTTTAGTGGACAGAGTACTTCCCAGTGCCTACATCCTAGTGAGAATCAAACCAAGGTCACAGAAGAGGAACTAACAAGAGAGAAAAAGTATAATGGCCGCAATATTAAAGAGCCTATTAAAAAGGAGTCCATCTATAATGTTGGAGAAGTTGAGTTTTTTGGATTTGGCAAGAAACATGGCAAGGTACGAATCTTCTCATGATTGGTCATTGACCTGAAATATTAACTCTGCTTTTGTCTCCAAAGATGTTGCCTGACCTGCTGAGTATTTCTAGCATTTTCTGTTTTTATTTCAGGCTTCTAGCATCTGCGGTATTTTTCCTTAGTACAAATCTCCTGCTTTATTCCAAGAAAAATCCACAATGGTGTCTGTTCAGGTTAATACAGATCTTTTAAACTGCATTAGGCTGCTCCTATTAACTATGAGTTTGTAACTTAAAGTAAATGGGCTAACACCTGCTTAAAAGAGTGCATGGAGTATGTAATCAGAATGTGCTAAGCATTCATACCTGAACTCTGCTGTTGAAACCCATTATATCACATGATGTCTAAATGCATAAGATTTCTTCATGACCTATTTTAGAACAAGAAAGGCAGTTGAAGATGTCACATGACCACTTGATGCTTCCAGGAGCAACAAAGCTGATTTTCTTGAAAAGACGGGGTGATATTAATAAGAATAAAGAAACTTTTATTGCATGTTCTGTTTGGTGGATCAGCTAATAACAGGTACAATCGCTCTGCTACAGTTCACCTGTTTCAAATAGTACAGGGCTTCACATACAGTGGACTGTGACCTCCAGTGAGGTCACAAGTCAAGCTTTGGGGGTCGCAAGTTCCAAGACAGCAATGGCTGCTGTGAAGCTCAGACTGATTTCTGTTAGCTGCGAAGCCCCTTTAAATCCTTGTTTTTTTCTATTGATGGGCATGGCTTAACAGACTGCTGTCTTTGAAGCCTGATTGGTGTTGCAAAAATCGCCTGTGAATAGGAAGGTGTTCATTAACTTTATGTAGAAACCCTGTCTTTTCATCAACTAACTCAATGCTGAACTCAACAACTGAAGCCCCTTCCCACCTTCCCCCTCCCCCACCACCCCGCTCAACAGCTCTCATATACCCCAGATAGTCACTGAAAGTGGAGTCACATGAAGCCTGAGGCACTAAAATGGGGTCACAGCAGGAAAAAGTTCAGAAAGCACTGTTCTTGTATCTGAATAATGGGCAGTTCTGAGTTTAACTGGCCCAGGAGAATTGCACTGTTGGTCAATGCTAGCCTCACACTTATAGATGCTAATTAATTTTGTATACCTATAAGGAAAATATTTGTCGAGCCGAGGCAATTTAGTGACCTGGTTTCTCTGATCTCATATCATTTTCCAGACTTGGATACCTGTGTCACTCCAGTTCTGGCAAGAGACATCCCTAATTTCCACCGCTCCACTATTAGTGGTTGTGTCTTCAGTTACTAGGCAATAAGCTTTGAAATTTCCTCCCTAAACCTCTCTTCATCTCTACCTCTGATTTTTCCTCTAAGTCACTTCTTTAAACCTACTCTTTGTCCAAGTTTTTGATCATCTGTCCTAATATCTCCTTATGTGGCTCGGTGTCACATTTTGTCTGATTATATGCATTTGGGATGTTATACTACATTAGCGGTGCTACATAAATGCAAGTAGATGTTGCTGATTTGTTTTCAATTTGGTTTGGCATTTCTACTGTTGCAGTTTGTACAAGTGTCCTGTAACACTCCTCCGGCTGCAATATTTGAGTTACTGACTGGAGACTGGAATTTGCCAGCCCCAAACCTCGTTGTATCAATTGTCGGAGGAGAGGAAAATGTCCTGATGAAATCATGGCTTCGGGACACTATCCGGAAAGGTCTGGTGAAGGCCGCGCAAAGCACAGGTAAATTTACTCTCACATTGCTAAAATGTGTACGGAGAACTTTCTTACTTAATATGTGTCTCGCCCAATGAAGACTGAAACAATGCCACATCTAGTTCTGGGAAATGAAATATGGCATGTGGAGTGTGTTATAGCAGGAGAACAGCTGTGTAATAGTGATCATAATATAATTAGGTTTAAAGCAGTTATGGAAAGGTACAGAGAACAATCAAAGGTGAAAATACCTAACTAGAAGACAGCCAATTTCAATGTCCTGAGAAGTAATCGAGAAAAAAGTGGCCAAGAAAACAATAAATGAGCAATGGCAGACCTTCAAGACAGAGATAATGGGCAGTATTTATTGGGTACCTCGGGAACAGATTGGGAGGTGGGGAAGGTGGAGAATTGGGAAGGAAGACAGGGGGTCAAGTGCCTGTAGCCTTCCAGACACCATGGAATTCTAACAGTGGTTGGCCTACCTGTCCAGAGGTCAATTAAAGGACTTAAGTGGCCAATTAAGGGCTGCACTTAAGGGCCTCTTTACACCGCTGCTGGCATTTTTCCAGCAGTGGGAGGGTCCTCTGCCATGCGGAGAAACCACCCAGTAAAATCTGATGGCCTCCCCGTGGGCTTGGTGAAGCACCTGACAGGACACTTAGTGGTCACCTGGCAGCAAGGCCTGGCCCTCCGGAAACACCCCTCCTGCCCTCACCGACCACTCCCATCCCTCACTGAGGCCTGCCCGACTTGCCCTGGCGACTCCAACCCCACTCACCTTGGTCCAAGGGCAATATCCATGCTGCTTCTCCTGGCTGGGTCCTACCCCAGCAATGAATGCCCCATCTGGTGGTGCTGCTGGGGCTAAAGAGCTGCTGGCCCCCCAAATTGGCTCACAGCTCTTGGAGATGAGATATCATCACTTAAAGTAATGGATGGCCCAAGCCAGACAGGTAATTGCCTGAGTGCCACAGAATCTGGTCATGGTTCCCCAAAACAGCTGAGGCAGTGTTGCCCTCAGGTTTATGGCCCACTGTAGGGATTTGCACCGCCTGACAAAATTTAGCCCAGTGGGGTACAAATGAACCATATTTCCATAAGAAAGAAAATAGGACATCCAAAGCTAGAGCACCCTGGAATACAAAGGAAACAGAAGTTAAAATTAACCAGAAAATGGAGGTTTATGACAAATGTCAGGTACAGAATGCAATCAAACCAAGCAGGGTATAGACAGTACAGGGCAAATTGAAATAAGGTATGAGAAGAGCAAAGAGAAAGTTTGAATAAAGATTAGCAAGTAGGGTAAAGTGTATCCAAAAATCATTAAGCATGTAAAAAGTAAAGGGATGGAGGGACGAGGTGCATATTCACAAATCTTTGAATGGTGGTGACAGGGCTTGTTGAGAAGGCAGTTAAGAATACGTTAGGAATACTTGGCTTTGAAAATAAAGGCATCGAATTCAAAACCAATGGAGCTGTGTTAAAACTTTATAAATCAAAGGTTAGTCCTCAGCTGGAGTATTCTGTACAATTATGGTCGCCACAATTTAGGAAGGGTATGGACCCAGGAGAGAGCGCAAGGGAGGTTTAACAGGTTGGTACCAAAGATGAAGGTGTTCAGTCAGTTTGGAGAAGCTGGTTTGTTCGCTTTAGAGCAGAGAAGGTTAAGATAAAGGTATTCAGAATTATGAGGGGTTTTGTTGCACAAAATAGGGAGAAATATTACCTCTGGCAAGTGGGCCAATAACCAGAAATCATAGATTTAAAACAATTGGCAAGGGAATTAGAAGTAAAGTAAGGAGACATTTCTTCACACAAAAGGTTAATATGTGGAACACCTATGTGAAAGTGTGGTGGAATCTGATGGTATAGCAACTTTTAAAAGGCAATTGGGCATGTACTTGAAGAGGCCTAATTTGCAGGGTTAAGAGGAAAAAGCTTGCCTATGGGACTACATTGGCCGACTCTCACAAAATTATAGAATCTCACAAGCACGATGGGCCAAGTGGCCTCTTTGCTGTGAGATTCTATAATTTTATAATTCTCTTCTTTGATGGAAACTCGTGGCCTAAAGAGGAGACAGCAGATTAAAATATGAGAAAAGGCAGATATTTTTCATAAATTCTACCAACTGTTAGCCAAAAGACTAAGAGAGTCATATATTAGATGTAATAGATATAATGAACGTATTTTTGTTGTTTGTAATTGAAATATCACTTTCTCCCCAATTTCTGTACAGGAGCTTGGATCATTACAAGTGGTCTGCGGGCTGGAATCACCAAACACATAGGGGAAGCAGTCCGTGATCATGCCTTGGCCGACACATCCACTAAAATCAAAGTCTTTGCAATAGGAATATCACCATTGGGAATTATTTCTAACCGTGAAGCTTTAGCCAATGTTAAGGTTAATTATTCAAATAATTTCTAACCACCTTCCTCTGATCACAACTCTCTAGCTTTTAAGGGAGGTGTGTCTCATTGTGAAAGCTATGTACAGTGGTGATGCACTTCCATTCTTCAACTATAAGTCAGGAGGTGGGTGCAGCAGAAGGCCCGGCCAATAAGTTGGCGACTGCACATGCCGAGTCCCAATCCTCACTGCCGCTTTTCAGGGGGTTTTATTTGAGGGAAGATGTTCTGCCTGCCCCAAACAGAATATTCCTCAACAGAGAGAGACTGGCCAGAGGGAGGTGGCTCCCATGTTGGGAACTGGGAGTACAGGCATGGCTTGGATCCTGCTGGGCAGCCTGCATACAATGTATGTTAAGGCATTCTGACCTTTTGGCTGGCCAAGGCAGAGCCCGCCATGTTGTTCAGGCCTGGAGCTCAGCTTGAACCCTGAAGAGGGAATTGGTTCTATTTACAAAGCTCCAATTAAAAGGCAGCTGGGCCTGGAGCTTCAAGGGTGCACTGTAGTATTGGGTCTCTGCCATTATTTCGAACCCTGCCTCTTCCCCTCCACCCCATAGAAAACATAGCTGGCAATCAATGCCCCACAATCAGATAAGAAAAAAACCCTGTTTTAGTGGTATTGGATAAGAGGTAAATACTGGCCAGGATATCGGTGAGAGAGTTCTTCTTCTAAATAGCGTAATGGGGCACAATTTTACAGTTGTCCACTAGCATGTTTGCAGGTGTGGGGTGGCCTGTAACATTCCCTGGTTGGCTATTCCACCACCAACCAGCCCACCCCTGACCTGCCCACAATTTTTAGGGGGTGGTGACAAGGCCTAGGGCAGTCTGTCCACCTTTGGCCCAGTTGAGGCCCTTCAGGGCTGCTTCCCGCCTGATCTCAATTTCCCAATCAGGACGAAGGGAGCATCTCCCTCAAGGGACACCTGATGTGGTGCCCCCTCCCATCCCCTACCACCAGCCTCCCAGACCACAAGGTCTGCCCACCCGCCCCCGTCCTTCCCGCCCCCTCCGGCAGTGCTCCTTCCACTTCCATCCCCTCCACCAAGACCTCCATCCCTTTTTCCCCACATCCCCTCCAGTGCTCACATTTACCTGGCCCTGGATTCCTGGTCTTAGAATCTGGGGGCTGCTTGTAGTTCCAGTCACGGCCACCGCTGTGAGTGGTGCTGTTAGGACTATAAAGCTGATTGCCAATCAAGGTGCTCTTTGAAGCTGCCATGATCGGCAGGGATATGTTCTCTACTGAATCTTCAGGTGGTGGGGCGGGAAACCCCGCCAACCGAAAATTCCTGCCCATGGAATCTTTAACATCAACCTGAGAGGACAGATGTTTCATCTGAAAGATGTAACCTCTGACAGTGCACCTCAGCACTGTACTGGGGTGTCATGTTGGATGAGCTTATCTCTGGAGTTTGGTCTGGAGCCACAATCTTCTAATTTTGAATTGAGTAGTGTTACCCAATGAGAGAAAACCTATCTAAAATAAGTAATGTTTTTGTGAATTTTATCAGCATTGATTTTGACCATCTGATTTTCTAACTGTTCATTTTTACAAATCTTTAATTAGAAACACAGTCCAGCAATATACCAGGTTGAAGAGACAGCACAAGGTCCTCTTTACTCTTTGGACAACAACCATTCCCATTTCATAATGGTAGATGATGAGACTCCCAATGGCACCACTGAGCTTTGGCTGAAACTATTGAAGCATGTTTCCGAACAGCGGACAGGCTATGCAGGTAAACACGATAAACACTTGGCTAAGAATGGGAATCTCCATTGTAATTCTGAGGTAGTGAAGGGGAATCTTCCACTGCCTCGGGTTGGCACATGGAAGCTGTCGTGAGATGGGTGTGTGAGTAGCGATCAGTACGCTGAGTGTAAATTTTCCTCTCCTTGTTACAGGAATCCATTTTGAGCTTGTTTGAAATGGTTGACTGATAAAGCATCAGGCTTTATCAAGGCAAGGTTTTGCCTTGCTGATATCCAATGTATATGGACACTTTACATAATTCACGGATCAGTTGGCTAAACTCAAGGGCAATGAGGGATGGGCTCAACAATAGCATCTATAGGTCTGTTTGAAAACTCTAGAAAGCTCCAAGTTGAAGAAAAATGTTTGGTGTATTTATATCACCCAATTAGCAGCGTTGAACCACAAGGCTACAGGGATTAAGCATGCCCTCATTTATCTGAAAAAACTCAAATTAGTTGTCTACAATCCCATTCTGGTATTGGTTTTCACACACTGAGGATTTCAAGAGCAAAATACTGCAGATATTGGAACTCTAAAATAAAAACAAAGTGCTGAAAATATTCAGCAAGTCTGAAGGAATCTGAGTTAACATTTCAGGCCAACACCTTTCTGAATCCTTCTTCCCCTTCACTTCCCTCTGATGCCATCCCTTCTCCCAATCTGACGCCTTCCCTCCAACATTCCCCTTTCTGAACAAGCTATCCTTATCAAAGGCCTCAGTTTCACCCCCTTACATTCCACCTCAATAAATTCAGAGCTTGTCATGATGTGGAGCTCTTTTTCCATCGCCTTTGCCTCCACATCAGCTTCTTTGGCCAGGACTCTTCCACCCGTTCTGTGGACCCATCTCCAGTATAGTCCAACCAACAGGTCCTCTCCCTCTGGTCTATTAGCCTCTCTAAATCTTTTCATTGGGAACTGCTAGCATCAGCTGTCTCAATTTTTCTGCTCCACTCATTCACTGAAAACTACCTCCCTCTGAACACAACATCCTCTTCTCTCAGATTCAACCCTAACATCATCATCAAATCTGCTGTCATGAGTGATGCTGGTGTTGCTTGGAGAACTGATGTCTAGTGAAAGGCTACTATCTGACACTTCCTCCCTGGAGCATGTACTCACCAGCAAACATCAAACCATCATTTCCAAGACTATCAATGACCTAATCTCTGGAGATCTTCCCTCCATTGCCTCCAACCTCATAATTCCCCAACCCCACACTTTCACCTCCTTCCCAAAACCCTCAAACAGGACTGCCCTGATAGACACATCGTATCAGCCTGTCCTTGATCCACAAAACTCACTTCTTCTTACCTTATCTCACTTCTTTTCCCTTCGTCTGTCCAGCTACATCCATGGCTTCACTGATGTCCTACATCACTTTAACAATTCCCAATTTCCTGGCCCTAACCATGTTCTTTTCATCATGGGCATGCTTCTACAGCTCCACCTTCCACCAGGGTGGTTGGAGGGTTCTCTGCTTCTTCCTTGAACAGAGGCCCAACAAGTCTCCATCCACCAACAGCCTCTTCCACCTGGCTAAACTTGTTCTCACATTGAACAACTTCTCCTTTAACTCTATCCGCTTCCTCCAAATAAGAGAAGTTGCTATGGGTAACCTGTTTGTATCCTAGCTTTGCCTACCTTCATGTGGGATATGTGGAATATTCCTTGTTGCAGTCCTACTTGGGCCCTTTCCCTCACCTCTTCCTCCAGTACACTGATTACTGTATTGGTGCCATTTCCTGCTCTTGTCCTGAACTGGATGAAAAGTTTCATCAACTTTACATCTGATTTACATCCTTCTAACACCTTCACATGGTCTACCTCTGATTCTTCCCTTCCCTTCCTTGACTTCTCCATTTCTGGAGACAGGCTATCAACCAATATTCACTGTAAGCCCAGTGACTCCCACAGCTACCTTGGCTACACTTCCTCACACCACACTTTCTGTAAGGAATCTATGTCCATTCTCCCAGTTTTTTCATCTCCATTACAACCGTTTTGATTACACAACATTCCAAACTAGCGCTTTTGACATGTTTTTAAAAGGAAAATCACAAACCTGAAACACCACCAGCTTCTCAAGGGCAATTAGGGATGGGTAATAAATGCTGGCCCAGCCAGCAAGGCCCAGATCCTGGGAAAGAATATATATTAAAAAAAGTCTGTATCTCTCGCCAGGCCGACTGAGAATTGCCAGCATTTTCTGTTTTTAAATTGGAGGGATTTTAAATGCTGTGGAATAAAAGATTTTTAAATTGGAGGGATTTTAAATTCTGTGGGATGAAACATTTGTCTCACTTTTGTTCCTAGGTAGATTTTCAGCTTCCCTTCTGGCATAAAACTGGGATTACAGATGTGTCACATGTTACAGAACCATTCGATTTTCATTTGTTATTCAGTGTAAGCCTTGACTTAGTAATAGCACTCCGGTGTGAGTCAGAAGGTCATGGGTTGCAGTTCAACTCCAGGGCCAGAGTTTTACATTGTTCGTGCGGATGCGCACCCAACTCAGAATCACATGAAATTGTGTGAGAAGACATCGGGCGCATGTTCCGATATCATCGCGCTAGCGTGCAACATTAAGGTTGGTAGGCACGCGCGGGAGTCAGAAGTGTGGCCGCTGACAATTAAGCAGGCAATTACGCCCATTAGGAGCCACTTGTCAGCAATTCTACATGGCCCGTCCACTTTTACAGTTGGCGGACAGACCAAAAGGCCAGGTGGCCTTCACGTTTTCACTACAAACTACACCCAGAGCGGATTGAAATGTCCAGGGTTAAATAAAATAAAAGAAGACATTTGAGGGATGATCTGTTAGGCAGTCTGCTGCCAGGTGCTTGCATTTACAGTATTGTCACAGTTTGGAGCAGTTCATTGAGCTCATTTCATTTTTAAATTAGTGCAGCTCCATGAGACAGCTCCGCAGCAGCCTTCAGCCTTCAGGGAATGCAGGCCCACACCCTCCCTTCTCTCGGTGCCCGCCCTCTTCCCACACACCACGTCTCCCCACAAGCAGCACTGAACTTTTCTCAGCATGCGTTTCATGCTGGCTGGCTGTTAATTGGCCAGCCAGAGTGAAATTGCGCTCGGGTGACCAATATTGGGCAGAAGAATATTTCTAGTCCACTTTCAGGCCCACTAATCACGCACACTTGGCGAATGTAAGATTCAGGCCCAGGAAATTGAGAACATAATCTAAGCTGAGCGAAGCTAAACTGCCAGAGCTGCTGTCTTTCAGATGAGACATTAAATCACGGCCCTGTCTGCCGTGTCAGGTGAATGTAAAAGATCTAAAGGCACTATTTTAAAGAAGAGGAGATTTCTCCTTAGTGCCCTGATCAAAATTTATCTCTCAACCAACATCACTTTAAGAGATTATTCGGTCACTGTGGGACTTACAAATTGGCTATAGTGTTTTCTACATTACAACAGTGACCATACCTCAAAATTATCGGCTGCCAGGAGCTTTAGAACATCTTGAAGTCCTGAAAAATGCTTTTTAAATGCAAGTATTTCTTTTGCTTCCTTTGCTTGGTTTTGGTTTCAATAGACTTGAAAGTTATTCGGTTTCTATAAAGGATGGTAATTTTGCTATGTCAGTTTTAATGCCTAGATGGAAAGATGAAAATCTAGCCCCTGGTGTCTAAAAGGCATTCAGGCATCACGTCCAATTCAGATTGACCATCCTTGTGGCTTTTCTGTCAACTTAGTGGCAGATTGGGACAAATGGTGGGCAGTTATGCGACACAGATCCACTAGGAGCTCAGCCGAAGTTCCTTTCAGACAGGACTCTAACTGTGGGCAGAGAGCAGAATTTAATCTGAGTGCTCTGTGACAATATTCTTATCCAGGCATCACGCACATAAATATTGCAATGCAAAACAAACAATAGTTGACTTTGAATTGTTACACTACCTCCAAAGCTGTCTCAACCCAGATGTAAAAGAAACAAAAGTGGGCACTTTTTTTTCCAAGTATTGGATGGAAAGGTGTAGTTATTATTACCAAAAAGGTATCATGTCATTAATCCTTTTGAAGGTATTTGCTTAGTCTACTATAAGTAATTTCTCTCTTAATGAAAGCACAGCATTGAGAGTTGTACAGTGTGCTTTAAATGCTGCTTTTGTCTTTTGCAGGAACAGGGAGTATTGAAATTCCTGTGCTCTGTGTTCTTGTACATGGTCATCCAGATCTGTTGCAGGTAACAACCTACTTCCTTGACTGACTGCCTTACAGTTTGGTTCTGCAACATACAATCATCTCAACTCTTTTACTGAGGGAATGGCACAAAAAATGGCTTTCATTAAATTCTTTTTAAGAGAACACCAATCAATTCAATCCACCAATTTGGCCATAATATGAATTAATGTTATGCCATAAATTTACAGTTTTATTCACCTACAATTTGACTCATTCATCATCTACATACATTGCAATAGGCTCTTGTCCAATATGAAAATAAGCTGAGGACTGTTGATCTTAAAGGTTTGTTAACTTGTAGAACCTTTATGATCATCATCTATGGTTTTGTGTTGAGTAAGATTCTTGACCTGGAAAGAAAGTTAACATATTAAAGGAGAGTCATACTATAAGAGCAACCAGTTCAAGGCCAAGACTTTCTCCTTTATTCCTTGTATGGATCTCAAAAAACTGAACTTGTTAGAAAAAATGTTCCCTATCTCCATCCTAGCAAGGAGACTGACTATTGGGCCGGATTTTCAATGCAGAACTGAGAGCCTGACACACAGATGAATTCTGCATTGAAGCACTGTTACATTTGCAATCAGTTTTTAAATGTAAATGGCCTAATTGACCAGGTGGTAGCTTGGTGCCCAGTTAGATGCGCCGAACAATCCAGGAGGTGGGAGCTGCCTGCCTGGCACCAGAAGTAAAGGCAGATGGTGCCCATATTGGGGACTGCTGCTGCTTTGCCAATTAGAACAGGCAGTTCACTGGAAAACCACGGAAGTGAAACGAAGCAGACAGGGGCCTTGCTGGGCAAGGATCAATGCTCTTCTGAGCATTAGTTGGCCTCACAGATTTGTTTTCAAGACAACTGCAGAGAGATTTATTTGGGCCTTGCGGTGAACCAGAGAGCTGTGCATTATTACTCATAGGACTGTTGGGGTTCACTGGTAAAAATTTTGAAAATTGCATTATGTTCTGGACAGACCCCTTAACAAGTTTCTTAAGGATCTCAAGAGTCTATTTATTGGCAGTGAGTGGGTTCCCCATTCCCTCCTTGCTACCAGCCCTTTCAAAATTCCAAACTGACCAGAATCCCAATTTTTAAAAAAATATTCATTCATGGAATGTGGGCTTCACTGGCTGGGCCAGCATTTATTGCCCATCGCCAGTTGCCCTTGAAAATATGACTGCTGAGACCATGATTTTCAAAGGCCACCCACAACGGGTCCCATGCCTGGGAATCTTTGGAAATCCCAGCCAATGAGCCAGATTGAGAATTAATTGCCTCACAGTTAGCATTGGAACTAAGGAACAAAAGAAATAGAGAAGGTTATTTTGGCCAAGGTTGTAAATGAGTGCTAATTGGCTGCAGTGCTAATAACACACTTGGTTGAATGACTGCATTTAGCACACAATTTTTGGTCCTAATTGTTAATGATCATAGTTGAAGCTGCTGGAGGTGCTCAAACAGAAACATTCAGGTTTAGCACTGAAGTGCTAATTACTCATAGTTTTAATGGAGCCAGATATGGGAGCTCCTCACATGCACTCCCACTGAAGGTGTGGAGTTCTCTGGTTGGGGCACAATGGCACGTTGCAGGATTCCTCATGGACTGAGTGAAAAGGTTAACAGGTCTTCATCTGCTTCACTGGAGAAATTGCTGGAGGAGGTCCAGAGGAGGGGTGATGTCCTGTAACAGTAGGAGGGAAGGACATCACTTCACCCTCCTCGCTCCCCTGCCCCTCTGTCCAGGTGGTGCTTCACTGCCTGACCTCATATACTCCTCTCATTCATCACAGTGAACAATGGACACCACTAGTAAGATGCCGAAGATCAAGCATTCCCTTTCTCCTGGTGACTCCTATAAGGTGTCCAGTAAGGTGGAGGAGCACTTACTCTTTTATTGAAGTTCTCAGAGAATTTCAGAAATAAATGTTCCTTGAGTAATTGTGACAATGAAATAGATAGATTTCTAGACTCTATGTGCATTAAGGGGTATAGGGAGAGAGTGGGAGTATGGCATTGAGATAGAGGATCAGCCATGATCATATTGAATGGTGAAGCAGGCTAGAAGGGCCAAATGACCTAGTCCTGCTCCTAATTTCTATGTTTCTATGGGCAGAATTTTATGCCTTGCAGGTGGGTGCATGCCCGATCTGATCAGACGTAAAATCACACAAGACGACGTCGGGCAAAAATCCCAATGTCATCCCACACAAGCACAATCTTCAGGTTGGCTGACGAGTATGGGTGTCAGAGCCACGCCTGCCATCAATTAAAAGACCAATTAAAGCCATTAAAAACCCAATTGATCCAGATTTTACATTTTCTATATGATTTTGTGCTTATGGCATGGGCAAAATGGGCAGGCAGGCAGCCCACATTTTGCAAAATTTCATCCAAGGGCAGGATAAGAAGTGCCATTGTGAGCAGTGAGGAGTTTGGGAGATAGTTTGCTGCTGGTTGCTTATTTGATCTTGACAGCTTCATCTCTGTTCTGAGCTTCAGTCTTAGCATTTCTAGGCTTCATTTCAGGACACATTGGTGTCTCCAAGGCTCCCAGAGGATTTAGACCGTGTGGATTCTTCCAGGTATCAGACAACCTTCTGTAACCATGGTAATGGGGATTGTGGTCTCTGCTGGAGGCACCTCCTTTGAGGAGGAAGAGAGGGGCAGAAGAGAGAGGAGGTCAGATGTCCCTATGCAGCTTCCAGGGGAGGGACCTGTGGGAGGAGAGGCGCAGGCACAAGGGGCAGGTAGTCCAAGGTGGAAGGGGCCACAGAAGATGTCACTATCCTGCTGCCAGGGTTTACAGACAGCGGTGTAGCTACCTCAATGTGTCTGAAGTGCAATGCCGAAGGAGGCTCCACCTCTCAAGGGAGACCATGACCTCCATCTGTCAGATCATTGGGCCTGAGATCACCTCTAACTGTGTGGGTGGACACCTCATGCCAGTGGTTCTGAAGGTCACAGTGACCCTCAACTTCCATGCCTCTGGCTCTTTCCATGGGTCAGTGGGGGATCTGTATGGAGTCTCCCAATCAGCTGTCCATAGTTGCATCAAGCTGGTGACGTTCAGGAGGGTAATAACATTTATTCATTTCTGTATGGATGATGTCAGCCAGGCTGAGCCAGCCAGAGGCTTTGCAGTGATTGTTGGGTTCCCCTGCATCCAGGGTGCAATCGACTGCACACATGTGGCCATCAAGGCGCCAGTGGATCAGCCAGGTGTCTGCATCAACAGGAAGGTATTCCACTCGATGAATGTCCAGGTAGTGTGTGAGCACAGCGTGCAGATTCTGCAAGTTTGTGCAAGGTCCCTGGCAGCTCCCATGATGCTTATATCCTGAGACACTCTTAGATGCTAAGACTATTCAGTGCTCCAGCTGCTGGGTGAAAAGGGCTATCCATTGAAAAGGTGGCTTATGACATCTCTCCACCACCCAAGAACAGAGGCAGAGCAGCATTACAATAGGAGCCATGCCCCTACAAGGGTGGTGGTAGAGAGAGCCATAGGTCTTCTGAAGATGCGCTTCTGATGCTTGGACCATTCAGGAAAAGCACTACAATGCGCCCCTAAGTGGGTGTCACTGATAGTGTTTGCATGCTGTGCTCTCCATGATCTGGCACTGGCCAGGGGGGACCCACTGGAGGAAGAGGATTTTTGAGGCAGCTCCACAGGCCACAGAGGATAAATCTAGTAGTGAGTCAGAAGAAGAGCAAGGTGAGGAGAATGCTGAGGGAGGGAGGGATACCAGGGATGCCTTGATCCAACCCTCCTTCATCTAGGCTGTCAAAGATCTGCTTCCAGGGCTGCCACCTCCATCCCCGATGTCCGAAATGACCCTTTCATTTGAACACAAAGGGTGAAGCATACTCAGACCATTATGACAAAACAAAACTGATGTAATTTTCACATTCAAAACAAATTAATATCACCATCTCTGGTGTTCATTTCCACGCCAGTAAAGATATAAACAAAACAGCACGGGACAGATGATCACTAATCCCTCTTGTACTCATGGTGTTTAGACATAAGTTTGCGAGGGCTACATCTTGGTGCCCCCCCTCACTGGCAGCGGCATTGGAGACAGCCTGCCGACCCTGCTGTCTTGTTGGCCTTAATAACCTTGGCGGTCATCCTCTGGCCAGTGGAGCCTGTGCTGGCCCAGCCTGGGAGGGAGTGGCCAGTGCCACAGCTGGCATTCCCCAGTCATCACAGCCTCACCAGATACCATGGTCACTGGCAGAGGGGTGGAGGAGCTGCTGCCGTCATCCAGAGCACCCTGACAGGAGTCTGCAGAGACAACAGGCAGCTTGTGTGCCAACGTAATGTTGCTCTGGAGCTCCCTAATCGCTATTAATGGACGGGCACCTAGCTGGGATACTGGGTGCCTCATCCATCTCCCACATTGGCACTGACTGCCTAAGGTCAGTGCCTGTGTGAGGGCTTGCAGACCTGAGTGCAACCCCAGGAACCCCTGATTCCGTCCCTGAAGCTGCCTCTCCATGAGAGCTGCCACTGTCTCAATGGAGGAGACAGTGCGCTCGGCCATGAGGGTCAACGCAGTGCTGATGCTCCATTTGAACTCCTCCACAACAGAGACCATGGCACGCATACCCTCATGGATCTTGCCAGATCTTCCTGCATACCCTGCTGGATATCTAGCATCTGCCACCTAGTGGACAACTCCAGAATCCCATCAACTGCCTTTGACTCAGCATCGTCCTGGTCTCCAGCAGTCCTCCAACTGCTGGCACCCTGGATACTCTCTGCCTCTACCTGCTCCTCAAGTGAGTGTGAAGTGCCCTCACTGCTGTGCATCGACATTCTAGCCGAAGATCTAATGCTCACCGCGGTGCTGGTATCTGCGTTGGTGTCTGGTTCAGAAAATGGGTGTGACCCAGGTGTAGCTGAAGCCCGGTGGTCCTCTGCTGACAGGGGTGGCTCTTCGGGGTCGTGTGAATGAGTGCCTGCCAGCGAATCTGAGGGAGAACAATGACATGTCATTAGTTTAAGTCAACACACTGTCACTATGCATGCCAGGCACTCTGTTGAGACAATGGAGATCTGCATGGTGGTGTCATCGCCTTTCAGTGATCAATGGGGACTCCAGGTTTGAGGCTCCCATCATTGATGAGATGACACAAGAATGTTTGCACAATCTGACATTCTCATCTCTGTGCACTGCACTCTTACCTTCACCTGTCACCCCAGCCTCTCCATGACCGGTTGAACGAGGTGCGTCCTGCCTCTCCAACTCCAAGGTGTCCTGCTTAAATCTGGTCAATATTAGGAGGTTTGGGGGCTTCTGCCTGTCCGTGACCTCTCAATGTGGCTCCTCTTCTCCTGAAAGGACAGAGAAGCATTGATTAGTCCACTCTCTACCTGCAGCGCCATTGCAGCCTGGCCAACCCCACCTGAGGAACACCTCTTAGGGCACATCTGAGTTGTGGCCCTCAAACTGCAAGGCACTTGGCCAGCCCCGGCGTCATTGACAGTTGGCACTCAGATTCTAACACCCCTGAGCTCCGCAGGGAGATGGCCAGTGCTTAACACTTCAACATACTGATCCATGACAACACAGTATTCACCCTTGCTGAGCGCAGCAGGTTGTTGAACCTTTTGCAACACTGCACCCACGTGCGCCGCACAGTGCTGTGGCTGCTGACCTGGGCTGCCTCCCCTCCCAAGTTCTTTTAGTCTGGTGCGGTGGCCTCCCCCTTCCATCTCTGGGAATGAGGGTGTCTCTCCTGGCAGCCACCTCCTCCAAGATCAGCGGGAGGCATTCGTCTGAAAAACAGGGGGTCAAGTGCCCACCTGACCTGCCCTCCAGCCTGGCATCTCCAGCCGCTGTGGAGGTCATAACTTCACTCTACAGAATGCAGAAGATATGATTCTTCCCTGGCAACCTTCAAGGAGCTGCCTGTGCTGCTTTTAAACCGCCAGCCTGGTCACCATTGGACCCGATGCTTGACAAGCCCTTGCCTCCCCCCAGCCCTTCCTAACCATTGGGAAGATGTGTCTCATGCTGGGCAGGTTTTAATTGGCCAGTCAGCCTGAAATCGCGGCGGTGGGCCGATTGCAGTCGGGGCCTGTTTCCCGATTGGTCCTGGGCCCATCAATCGCACACGCCTGCCAAGAGTAAAATTCAGGCCCATGTGTTCCATTAAATCTCCTGCTGCGTTTCAGAGGTTGTCTTCACAGTTTGGCATCTCCCCTTGACATTCAATGGCATGACCATCACTGAATCCCCCACTATAAACATCCTGGGGGTTACCATTGACCAGAAACTGAACTGGACTAGCCATATAAATACTATGGCTACAAGAGCTGGTCAGAAGCTGGGGATTCAGTGACGAATAACTCACCTCCTGACTCCCCAAATCCTGTCCACCATCTACAATGCACAAATCAGGATTGTGATGGAAAACTCTCCACTTGCCTGAATGAGTACAGCTCCCGTAACATTCAAGAAGCTGAACACCATTCAGGACAAAGCAGCCCCTGACTGACATCCCATCCATCAACTCAAACATTCACTTCCCCCACCAGTGCACAGTGGCAGTAACAGTGTGTACCATCTACAAGATACACTGCAGCAACTTGCCAACACTTCTTTGGCAGCACCTCCCAAATATGTGAACTCTATCATCTAGTAGGACAAGGGCAGCAGATGCATGGGAACACCACCACCTGCAAGTTCCCATTCAAGTCACATACCACCCTGACTTGGAACTATATTATTTTTCCTCCACAGTTGCTAGAATGCCTTAACTAACAGCACTGAGAGTACTTTCACCTCACAGCTTGCAATGGTTCAAGAAGGCAGTTCACTACCACCTTCTGATTGGCAATTACAGATGGGCAGTAAATGTCAGTGACCTCCACATCCCATGAGCGAATTTAAAAAAAAACAGGAGACAAGAAAATGAAGTACCACAGGGTGCCTGGTGCCTATGAAGAGTATTCTAGTGAGCAGACAAAGCTTTCAGGCAAGGAAGTTTGGAGTAGAAAAGTTGATAAAGAAAATTAATAAAGAAAACAAGCAACAGAGCACCAACCTTCTGTAGAACTGTTTGTTTCACAACAAAGCTGTGCATTCCATTATGTTTTACCTGTGTCTTTAATAATTTGGTAACTGATAATCTATAATTGCTGTCAAAAAATCACCAAGTCTTGATAAGGTTGCTTTCACTTGTATTATAGAAAGTGCACCAAGGGATGGAAAACTCTGTTCCATGGCTGATCCTGGCAGGATCTGGAGGCATTGCCGATGTTATTGCCTCCTTGATGCATGGACCTTTGGTTCCAGAGACTGTACAAGAACAACTTCAAGAAAAATTCCCCAGAGAAACCTTTCCCAGGGAGGATATTCTCAAATGGACCAAACTGGTAAGATTGGCATTGTTGCTAGTGCATCGAAGGCATGTGTTGAGAAAGGCTACACATTTTGTTTATTGTCCCGGAGATACCTGTAAGCATGGATAGGTTCGAAACATGAGGGGTGGAATTTCAGTTGAAATCCATGTGGGGGTTCTGTTGAAGGGTCATAAGGACTCGAAACGTCAACTCTTTTCTTCCCAGTTCTGTTGAAGGGTCATGTGGACTCGAAACATCAACTCTTTTCTTCTAGCAGTTCTGTTGAAGGGTCATGAGGACTCAAAACGTCAACTCTTTTCTTCTCTGCCGATGTTGCCAGACCTGCTGAGTTTGTCCAGGTAATTCTGTTTTTGTTTTGGATTTCCAGCATCCGCAGTTTTTTGTTTTTACACATTTTGTTTGCTTGCTTTATGACATTTTCTGGTGAATTATAGTTAGGAACAGAAGTAGACCATTTAACCCCTCAAACCTGCTCTGCTCGTCAATGAAATCATCGCTAATCTGTATCTATATGCCCCATTTTGATCCATATCATCTAATGCCCATATCTAACAAAAATCTATCAATTTGTCTTATAAGTTCTATATGGCCATTTTGATGGACAGAATTCCAGATTTCCACTACTCTTTGTGTGAAAATGTTCTTCATGATTTCTCTCCCGCATGACCTCGTCCTAATTTTAGGCTTATTATTGATGTGCCCCCATCAGATGAAATAATTTTTACATTTCTATCCTATCAAATGCTCCTAGCATTTTAAACACCTTAAACAAATCACTCCTTAATCTCCTTTACTTGGGAATACAAGACAGGTTTATGCAATCCCTCCTCATAAATCAGCCCTCTAATCCCGGTATCATTATCATTTGTGGTGAGACACACAGTTGAAGTGCAGACCTCCAATTTTCCAGGCGTCAGGCGTGTTCGGCGGCATGAGCGGACAATAGGGCGGGAAGGCCAAAAATCAGTTTCACAAAGTTGTGAAACCAGTTTGCAGCCATCTGCCCTGCCCATCAATGACGGGTCACGTTTCCCTTCGTCAGACGTCCGGGGTTACATTTTCATACATCTGCATATCATTCATTATAAGCCCAGCTCGCTGGAATAATCCCCCCATGTCAAATTTACCGCCTACATCAGTGGGAAAACACACCAGTGCACAACACATCTTGACAAGTGTGATGTGCAGAAGTCGGGTCTTACTACCAGGGCCTTGCTCACATCGCAGACATCCGAGGAGCAGAAGATGCTGAAGCCCAACACCAACGGGATCCTGAAAGAATGTCCATCACATTCTGGGTGGATTCTCATGAACATGGCTCTGCCGTGGAGCAGTTCATGGGAGGTGGAAAATCACGGTTGAAGGTCTACTTTGGGACTTCAGTGTCTTGGCCATGGTCTGTCATGGATCATTATCGAGGCGGGGGGGGAGGGGAGAGGGAGGTCTAGCTCTGAGTGGGAGAGGAAGATGTACCAGTGGGTTGGGGGGAGAGGAAGGTCTGGGCTTGACTGGGAGTGAAAAGTGTATCGATGTTGGGGGGGAGTGAGGTTGGGAGGGGGGGTGAATGAAGGTGTTGGGGGGTGAGGTTCAGAGGGGGAACGAAGGTGTTTGGGGGGTGAGGTTGTGGGGGAGGGATTATGGGGGAGGAGGGAGTGATGGGGAGAATATGGCAACTGGGGAGGAAGGTGTAAGAGAAGGAGTTCGGAGGGGGAAAGTAGTCCGGTGTGGCGGTGGGAGGAAGGAGTCTAGGGGGAGAAGTAGTCCAAGGGGAGGAACAAGTTCAGAAAGACAAAGGAGTCTGGGGGGAGGAAGGCATCCGGGGGAGGGAGGAGTCCAGAGAGGAGAAGGAGTAAGGTGGAGAAAGATGTAAGGCTGGAAAAAGGAGTCAGGAAAGGGGAGGACTAAGTTGGGGGGAAAAGAGTCCGGGAGGGGGGGAGAAGTCCGTGGGCTGGCGGGGGGAGGCATCCAGGAGAGGGAGGAGTCAGTGCGGCGGGAGGGGGAAGGAGTCTGGAGGGGGTGACGTCCATTTGAACATACAATGGAGGGGTCTGTGGAGTCAATGGCTGCCTCCTGGGGAATGAAGTGAGGGTGGGCATGGTAGGAGGGAATGATGAGAATGACAGAGGGCAGAGTGAGGCGGTAGGGCCTTAAATGGCCAAGTAATGCCCCTAAGGGGGCATTAATTGGCCATTTAAGGGCCTTAAGTAGCAGCAGGTTGGTAAGGCCAGGCACAGGCCTTCCCGCCATGGACTTAATCGTGGTGAAGAGGGGAAGGTGCACAGTCCCCACCAGCCCCTTCCGAACTGGTTAAATGCCCCGCCACCAAACCCATCTCAGGGGAGGGCACAAGATTCCATCTATGGAGACCCGAGGTGTTGCGTTGCTACAAGTGTGGTCTGACCAAGGTTCTATACAAGTTTGACATAAATTCTGTGCTTTTCAATGCTATCCCTCTAGAAATGAATCCCAGCATTTTGTTTGCATTGTTTTATGGCCTTATTAACCTACATCTGCACCGTTAGTGATTTCTGTATCTGTACCCCCAGATTTCTCTGTCCTTCTACCCTATTTAGACCATTATTTTCTGAGGAGTAGTTGGCCGCCTTATTCTTCACACCAAAATGTACCACCTTACTCTTATTTATACTGAAGTTTGTTAGCTAATTATATGCCCATTCTGCAAGTTTACTAATGCAGTCCTCCTCTGGCTCAGTGTCAGAGTTTGATTCATAACACACCTTGGGACATTCGGGGCAGAATTTTCTGCCTGTCGGGTGGGTGGGCCCGACCCAATCTTTGGTGGGCGGGGAGCCGATCCCTGCCGGAGAAGCGGGCCCTGCCGCCATTTTACGTAGGCGGGCCAATTAAGGCCCACCCAGCATGACTTCGGGCTGGAAGCGCTATGCAATTCCTGCACAGGCGGGGGGTTTCCCCAAAAGCGAGAGTGCGCTCTTTTGCACATGCGCACGAAAGAGCGCACATCTCCCTGAGGCTAAGTGCTGCCTCAGGGAGATCGCTGACAGCTTTATAAATTTTAAAAATAGAGAAATAAAAAAAATCCTTAACATATCCCCCTCATGTGACAATGTCAGATGAGATGGGGCATGTTAATAAATTTCACTGAAACTTTAATAAACTTTTTTAAACCCTACATGGAACCTCATCCCCCCGGTGGATGAGGTTTCATGTTTTTTCAGAAGCCCGCTGGGGCTCCTGGCCTGCCCGCCAACCTTAAGGTTGGACGGGCAGGTCCTTTAATTGTTTTAATTATCCTTTGACGGGTGGACAGCTGATCTCGCTGTGCCCCCGCCTTCCTGAAGATTTAAATGGGGTGGGATGACATCAGATCCCGTGTCATTTTTGCGTCGGCGAGCGGGCCCCACCCCCTGCCCACCGTCGGAAAAATTCAGCCCTTGGTTTTGTGAAAGGCATTATATAACTACAAGTTGTTGTTGTCATAACCACACATCCCCATTTGGCATCAGCTACACATTTTGAAATTGTATTTCTGAGTCCCAATTCCAAATTGTTCATGTAAATGGTGAACAACTGTGATAGCAGCACCAATCTTTGTGGAACACTACCTCCCACTATTTACCAATCTGAATAACTACACTTAACCCCTGCTCTCTGTTTTCTGTTTGGTTGATTTGAGTCCTAGGGTCATAGAGTCTCCAGCACAGAAAAAGGCCCTTTGGCCCATCGAGAGTGCGCTGGTCAAACAAGTACCTAACTATTCTGATCCCATTTTCCAGCACTAGGCCCATAGTCTTGTATGCTATGGCATCGGAAGTGCACATCCAAATACTTCTTAAATGTTATGAGGGTTTCTGCCTCTACTACTCTTAGAGAGTCATAGGTTCTGCTACTTCTCACCTGACTCTACATGTCCAAACCTTATCCATTAGTTTACCCTTTGGTGCCTTATCAAAAGTTTTCTTAAAGATCAAAGTTTTACATCTACTATGTTACCTTTATCTACACTTGAAATCATTTAATAAGGTTGGTCAATCAGGGTCTTCCTTTTTGAAATCCATGTTGACTATTATATCTTCACTTTCTAGATGTCTTTCTGTTATATCTTTTGGTAAGAATTCTATTATCTTTCCTACCAGACATTAAGCCAACTGATACATAGTCCCATGGGCTTGTTCTATTTCCCTTTCTATATTAATCCTCTGGCACTATTCCCTTTTCCAGTGAACTTCTCACTTTTCCAGAACCGCTTTATCCAATTCAGGGTCACACACAGTCAGAGCCTATCCCAGCAGGCAATGGGCACTAGACAGGGTATACCCAGGACATGGCACCAGTCCATCACAGGGCACACACTCACACTAAGGGGCAATTTAACCAATCCACCTAACCAGCACATCTTTGGACGGTGGCAGGAAACTGGTGCACCTGATAGAAACCCATGTGAACACTGGGATAATGTGCAAACTCCACACTGATAGACATCTGGGGCAGGATTTTACTGTCGGCAAGCGGCGGTGGGGCCCGCTCACCAACGCGCAAATTGACACAGGATGACGTTGGGCAGAACTCCTGATGTCACCCCGCCCCATTTCAATTTTTAGGAAGGCGGGGACACAGCAAAATCAGCTACGGGCCCACCGACCTGTCAATGGCCAATTGAGGCCATTGACAGGATCAATTAAACAATTAAAGGACCTGTCCATCCAACCTTAAGGTTAGTGGGTAGGCCAGGAACCCCGGCAGCAACTAGAAAAAACATGAAACCTCATCCACCGGCGGGATGAGGTTTCATACAGGGTTTTAAAAATTTTAATAAAGTTGTTACGGAAATTATGACATTGTCACATGAGGGGACGTCTAAGGGGATTTTTTTTTATACTATTTTTTAATATTATTGAAAGTAGAGCTGATCTCCCTGAGATAGCACTTAGCCTCAGGAAGATGAGTGCGCTCTTTTGTGTGCATGTGCAAAAGAGCGCACTTTCAATTTTAGGGATTCCCTCCCACCCGCACAGGGAGCATATAGCGCTTCCTTGTGGATGTCATTCTGGGTGGGCCTTAATTGGCCTGACCACGTAAAATGGCACGTGCCTCCGATTAGGAGCGCGCCGGCACGCGCCTGCCCATCAACTCCACCATCCCCCCCACCCCAATGGGTGAAAAATTCAGCCCCTGAGGTCAGAATCAAACCTGGGTCCCTGGAGCTGAGGCAGCAGTGCTAACCACTGAGCCACCATGCTGCCTACCTAATGAACTTGTATATATATGTAATAGTGCCTTTGCTATCTCTTTCCTAACTTCTGTTAAAATATGCGCATGCAAAACATCTGGACTAGGCATTTTAACCTCTCAACCTTCAATGGGTTTATTAATTATCTCCCTGCTTTCTGTCTTATATGTCTTTTATATCCTGTTGATCCCTCCTGCTGATGTCATGTCCACCAGGTAAATACCATTTTACCATCATTACCGGTTGGTGTGTCATATATTCCTTAGCGGCTCCACCCTTATTCTAATTTTTCTTTTGTTATTTATGTGTCTGTGGAACAATTTACTGTTATTTTATTCTTTGGTCATTTAATTTTGTAGTTTATCTGTCTCCTAATTGTTTTTAACTTCTTTCCTAACCATTCTGTATTCCTTTTATTATTCCCTCCTTTGTTTTCCACTTCTGTATTCCTTTTATTATTCCCTCCTTTGTTATCCACTGAATGTATGCCTTTTCCTTTAATTCCAATCTTGACCTTATATTTTTATCCATTATTTTGTGTCATTACTGGTTAGTTTTCTCTTGCTTTTGATTGGAATATAATATGCCTGAACTCTGTTGATCACTGTTTTAAATACTTCCCACTGCTGCTCTATTTTTGTATGTCAGTAAATCTTTCCAGCTTACTTTCTGACCCACTTGAGCGTAAAATGACACACGATGACATCGGGCGAGCGTCCCGACATCATCACGCACTCATGTGATATTTCAGCGCCCGCTGACAATTAACAGGCCTATTAAGGCCATTAAAGAATTAATTGAATTCAATTTTTTGCTGCCCATCCAACGTTTCAGTTGGCGGGCAGGCAAATTGGCCAGGCAGCCTTTGGATCTTTTATGAAGCCTTATCCATAGGCGGGATGAGGTTTCTAACAGGAATTAAAAATAAAGAAAAATGTTGAAATGTCATTTATAACATGTCCCTTCTCTTGTGACAGATTCACATGAGGGGACATGTTTTTAACATTTGTAAGTTTTTTTATTTTTGATATTAATGATCTTCTGCTCCCTGAGGCAGCTCCGTGCCTTAAGGAGGTTTCATTGCGCGCACCCCGCGTGCATGTGCAAACTTCCGCACTCACCCTCCTCCCGCCCCCACCCTGGCAGCGCTCAGCATTGTACAGCGCAATTCACACTGGCTGGCTGCTAACTGGCCTGTCAGCGTGAAATTGATGTCGGGGCCCGATCACGGGCAGCAGTCGGCTCCGCCGTGCCCGCCTGACAAGGTAAAAATCCTGCTCAATGAGTGAGAAGGATATATATAAGACAAAAGCCAAGTAATACATTCAAAAAAGACTGACTTCAGCCTATTGTCTAAAACTATATGATGTTGAGATCGCTATTGCCTAGATGTTCTCTTATCTTCTTCGTATTCATTCATGGAATGTGGATGTCGCAGGCTAGGGCAACATTTATTGCCCATCCCTAATTACCCTTGAGAAGGTGATGATGAGCTGCCTCTTGAACTACTGCAGTCCATGCATTGGAGGTACACCCACAGTGCTGTTAGGGAGGGAGTTCCAGGATGTTGACCCAGCAACAGAAGGAATGGTGATTTACTACCAAGTCAGAATGGTGAGTGGCTTGTAGGGGAACTTCCAGGTGGTGGTGTTCCCATTGGTCTACTGGCCTTGTCCTTCTAGATGTTAGTGGTCATGGGTTTGGAAGGTGCTATCGAAGGAGCCTTGGTGAGTTCCTGCAGTGCATCCTGTAAATGGTACACACTGCTGCTACTGTGCATCGCTGTTGGAGGGAGTGATTGTTTGTGGAAGGGATGCCAATCAAATGGGCTGCTTTGTCCTGGACGATGTTCAGCTTCTTGAGTGTTGTTGGCGCTGCACTCATCCAGGCATTTGGAGCGTATTCCATCATACTCCTGACTTGTGCCTTGTAGATGGTGGACAGGCTTTGAGGAGTCAGGAGGTGAGTTACTCACTGCAAGATTCCTAACCTCTGACCTGTTCTTGTAACCACAGTATTTATATGACTAGTCCAGTTCAGTTTCTGGTTAATGGTAACCCCCAGGATGCTGATAGTCTATTCTGGTTTATTTCATGATTTAAAACCCACTCTTCGCTAAGTTTGTCATCACCTAATGTTTCCTCCTTTGGCTTGGCATCCATGTTTTTAATTGCATTCTTGTGGATCTTGGAACATTTTTTGTGGCTTTATATAAATGTAAGTTGTTTTTGTTAGGCATTGTAATCTCTTGTAGATTCAGAGGGAAGTAACTGCATAAAAAAAGGTAGTTTATTGGATGAGCACATGTCTTCAAATGATCCGGAATAGACTGTAGTTTGTTCTTTCTGTAGAAGGCACATGATTCCTGCTGGATAATGCTTCAACTCTTTTACAATAAACTAACAACGATGAACAAAAAATGGATATGGCAGCTTAGTACGTAAGAACATACAGGAGTAGACCATTCAGCCCCTCGAGCCTACTACACCATTCAATAAGATTATGGCTGACCTTCTTGTGTTTCGATTTCCACATTCCTATCTAACCCCGATAACCCTTGATTCCCTTGCCTAACAAGAATCTATCTACCTCTGTCTTAAACATATTCAATGACGCCGTGTCCACCACCTTCTGAGGCAGAGAGTTCCAAAGTCGCACAACCCTCTGAGAGAAAAAAATTCTCCTCATCTCTAGTGGTTATGCTTCTGGACTAGTAATCCAAAGGCCTGGTATTAGCAACAAATGCTGGCCTTTCCAGCAACATTCACATCCCATGAAAGTACAATTTTTAAAAATGAAATTATAAAATCAGATTGTGGGTCACTAATGTCCTTTAGGAGGAATCCTCCATCCTTACCTGAACTGGCTTGTATGTCACACCAATCCCACAACAATATGATTGACTCATAACTGCCTTATGAAATGGCCTGGCAAGCTGCTCTGTTCAAGAAGGCAGCTCATCATCGCTTTTTCAATTTTAATAGGGATGGGCAATAAATGCTGGCCTTGCCTGTGACACCCACACCCTATAATTAAGTAAGCCATTCTCGCAGTATTTCAGTTCTACAGTAATCTCCTTTGATTCATCAACAAAGCTTTCCACTTTACCCTAAATCTTACAATAACTGCAGTTTATGATCTCAGTCTTGTGCAATATCATTCTTCGTGAAGTTCATTCTACTCTGAATTCAAAGGAGGGATTTATTATTAATTCAGTAATGAGATATTGTACAAACTGCTGAAAGTTCATAAGCATCAGTCATCTTTAATGTGAGATACTTCAGACGTGACTTAATGATTTAATAATCTTGGGTACCTTAATCTAAAATATATTCTTGCCAAAAACAAAAATGACCAAAACCTTTGGATTCTTTTTAGATTCAAAACATTATGGCCAAAGACTATATTTTAACTGTACACGACTCAGAGCAGGAGAGCTCCGAGGACTTGGACACCATTATCCTGAAAGCCCTTGTTAAAGGTAGGGAGATATTTAATATGTTTACAGTGACCACATCCTGGCACCAACATGAAAAAGTAATGCCAAGTGTTACATTAAATGCAGATGTCATGCTCACAATAATTGTCTTTCCCTCTCCTGTAGCATGTAAAAGTCAAACTCAAGAAGCCCAGGAGTATCTGGATGAACTAAAACTTGCTGTAGCCTGGAACAGGGTGGATATTGCCAAGAGTGAGATCTTCAATGGTGATGTGGAATGGACGGTAAGATATGTCATTTATTTCATAGGCTATTTCTCAAGGTGGAAAAGGAAAGCATGCGGGAATGACATTTTTCTATTTATGTTAGTAACAAGGTGGGTTCAATATTTGTGGTAGTCTTTGGCACTTTGGCAACTTTATGGCCAGGATATTTAGGTCAGTGAGCAGGGGGCGTAAAATGACGCAGGATGACATAGGGCGGAGCTCCTGACAATAACCCACGTCATTTCGATTTTCAGGTCGGTGGGGGCGCAGCCGAATCAGCTGTGCGCCTGCTGACCTGTCAATGGCCAATTGAGGCCATTGAAAAACTAATTCACATAATTAAAGGACCTGCCCGTCCAACCTTAAGGTTGGTGGGCAGGCCGGGAGCCCTGGCGGGCTTCAGAAAAAGCATGAAACCTCATCCACGGGCAGGATGAGGTTTCATGAGGGTTTTAAAAAATGTAATAAAAGTTTGAATAAAAGTGATGGACAATGTCACATGAGAAGACATGTCAGGGAAATTTTGTTTCTGCTCCTTAACCATTTTTAAATTTGCCGCTGATCTCCCTAAGGCAGCACTTAGCCTCAGGGATATGAGTGCGCTCTTTTGTGCACGTGTGAAAGAGCACACTCCCGGCTGAGGGATTCCACCCCCCACCCCTCGCCTGCACAGGGAGTGCATAGCACTTCCTGGCAGATGTCACGCTGAGCGGGCCAATTAAAGACCGCCCATGTAAAATGGTGGCATGCTCCCGATCGGGGGTGCCGATCAGAGGCACACCTGCACCTGCCGGTTTCTGCACTTCCCCCGCAATGGGGGGAAAATTCCTCCCTATATCAGGTTCCAATTTCCACTGGGGTCATAAACCAATGGGATGCATCAGACTAGTTTGATTTGAAGTATAAAAAGGAAATCTGAACTCTGGCAACCTGAAAAATAAAATCAAAATGCTAGAGTTATCCGGAATGAGAATAAAACAGGTGAACACTTCATTCAAGCAAAGATATTTTGACAGAATCAGCGTGATTGAAAAGCTTATTGAGATCTTAGTATGCTTCCATCAAATTTCTCCAGTAAAATACTGAATTAATAAAGAAAAAAAGAATGACCTCCAAAAGCCCCATCTGTTTTGTCATCTTCTTTCTGAACAGAAAACTGATTCTTACAAGTATCCAGCTCACAGCTGTAGCTTCCTTGCTTCACACTCCCAGCAGCATCTCTCTCTCTATCTCCAGGATCCTTCAGTCTGACTGAGACTGAGGACGGAATCGTCCCAGATTTGCACTAAGTGCGGCAGCAGGCGTGAAAAATGACATTTTACCCGCCGGCTGCAATGGCATGTTTTTGCACTGTATCACCTGCTTCCTGCCATCTCGCTGGCGGGCAGCCTCTGAATCGCCCACCATGCCATTACTTCACTATTTCCTCACTCCGGGTGTCATATCTAAACTGTGGCCGCGCACACAGTTCTCAATGTTTGCAGTCCAGGGCTGCTCCAGCAAAGACATGACCAGTCACTGGAATGTCTTTTGATGGCCCGTCAGGATGTCCTCCATCCCAACTCTGGCCACAGGAAGTCCAGCAATCTCATCACTCCGACTTGTGAGGCGGTGGCAGTGGTGGTCAGTGCCAATACTGCACAAAGAGGCTCGCCATCCAGTGTAGAAAGAGGGTGAATGATCTCATCCACGCTGCCAGGATAAGGCAACCATCTCATCAATCTAAACTCACACACTCACAAGGCCATCACACATTTACTGGCATCTCACTCACTGCCAGCTCAAGGGACATCACCACTCAATCTCTCACACACAACCTCACATCTCCATCTGGCCTCATCTCCTCTGGAGCCTGCCTCCTCAGCCCTCACCATCTGTGCCACTTGCACAGATCAACATGTGCCCCCACATACACCATAAGACCCTAAGACGTAGGAGCAGAAATTAGGCCATTCGGCCCATCGAGTCTACTCCGCCATTCAATCATGGCTGATAAGTTTCTCAACCCCATTCTTCCGCCTTCTCCCCGTAACCTTTGATCCCCTTACCAATCAAGAGCCTATCTATCCTGGTCTTAAATACACCCTGGGATACCCCACCTTCCCCAGTACAGCCCTCGCCCTGCAGCCTCTTCCCTTGCCTGAGGCCACTTCTCACCATTCCCCAAGCAAGCCCGAGCCCTGTAGCCATTGAAAAGCCACCCACACCTTATGGCCTAACAGGTAGAGACCTGCCCATGAACCCCCCTAAAAGTGATGTGGTGCTGCTTGTGAAGCCTGGCGCTGATGACCATGAGTGCTGACCAAAGCAAGGTAGGCAAACAAATCTCCAAGTCCTGAGCAAAATGCAGCTCACTATGTGCACGCCACTTATGTACAGTTGTGAAACACATAGGTATGCAATCACATTGACGTGCTCGGATGATGCAGCGTGTGGGATGATTCCGGCGAGCAGGGCTTATAACGAGATGCTAAAGTATTGAAATTAGATTCCCGATATGCGACAGTGGGAAACGCGGCCCACCACTGATGGGTGGAGCGGACAATTGCAAACTGGTTTCACGACGGCGTAAAACCAATTTTTGGCCTTCTCACCATATTGTCCACTCATGCCATCAAACATGCCCACGGACAACGGGAGTGGAAAATTACGCCCTGAGTGTCTGCGCAAAACAAGGCCAGCCGCCTTTTCTTTTGTGTTCATTTGTTAAAGCTCATCCCTGACTTTGAGTGAGTTTTGATTTGGGCTCCTGAACCTATTGCAACCTGGTCACATGGGCTTGTCACCGGATAGAGTTCAGTACCACTTCACACTGTTTCCCCATTCCAGTGCATTCTGTTTTATCTTAAATTAAAAGAGACAAATTAATATATAACCATTTTATAAGGTCCAGCAGTCATAACAATGCCTTCTAATCAGAGTCCTGTACAAAAACAATATGATGTCCTTTGTCTTGTAGTCACATGACCTGGAAGAAGTAATGATGGATGCCTTGGTGAATGACAAGCCAGAGTTTGTCCGACTGTTCATTGATAATGGGATGAATATGTATGACTTCCTCACCTATGGCCGGCTTCAGGAACTCTACTGTTCCATTCCACAAAAATGCCTCCTCTATGAGCTCTTACTGAAAAAACTCGAGGAGCAGAAACTTACTATAACAGGCATGAACTCCACTTCACATCGTGACTCCCTGGAGAAGAGGCCCAAGTTTACCCTGTATGAAGTGTCTAAGGTGCTAAAGGATTTCCTGCATGATGCATGCAAAGGGATCTTCCAGGAATCCAATCCCTCTCGCAAGCCCTTGGGTGTTAAAAAGTCGATAACAGTAAGTACAAGGTCCAGTAGTCAGGAACCTATTTCTATTCTTGATAAATTCATTCTTGAGGTGTGGGTCTCGCTGAAAAGGTTGGTACTTATTGCATACTCCCAGATGCCCTGAGAAAGTTTGATTTGTCAAGTCATTTCAGAAGGGAGTTTAGAATCAAGTTGGACTGGAGTCATGCCTAGGCCACATTGATCAAGGACAGTAGGTTTCCATTCCTGAAAGACATGAGTGAACCAGTTGGGTTTTTTATGGCGATTTGACAACTTTCCTGGTCACTTTTACTGTTGTCAGCTTTCTCTTTCCAGTACTTTTTAAACTGAATTTCAATTCTCAGACTGTAATAGCGGGACTTGAACTCTTGTTCTGCAGAATTATTAGTTCGGGCTTCTGGATTACTAGTTCAGTATAGGTAACATAATCACAATACAAACTATACACCTAACCAGGACCTGGAATTGTACATTGAAAGTAGATGGATCGCTGCAACATACATCAAAATACAGTAGTGTTTCAAATCCGGCTGTCCAAAAACTGGACATTTTTAGAATGTGACATGCATCAATTTTAATTGAGTAAAATAAAAAATAATTTACATGGGCAATTTGGCTAGGTGTTGCATTGGCGCTGTGTGGCGCCTGACTAGTTATCCCCTTTGCTGCTTGCACATTGGTCTACTCCCACTCTGAATGACCCTTGACCCGACCCTACTGTCCCAGCTTGGCCTGAACCACCCAATCTGAAATCCCTGACTTTTCATTTTAAGAACGTCCAAGTTTACCTTTAGCTGCCATTATGATAGGGTTTTGCAATGTTAAAAGTCATGCAAAATAGTTGCTAACACAATAACTAATGCTGTAGTCTGGTGAATTGAGCCTGCGTGCTTTTCTGTACCTCAGTTAGCTTGTGCATCATATAATTACTTTTACATCAAGTATTTTTTATATAAAATTGGGATTGAAAAAATAATTGATGGTTTTAAAAGTCCAGGGGGTTGTTTTGATGAAAATGTAGGAACGGGCAAAAAATGGACGCTGTTCTAATAAACATGCCTGTTTGATTTAAGCAATAATTTTGACCCTAATTTCTGATCACCATCATTTGAACTTGTCTAGAGGTGGGCCTGCAGGACCCAAATGCATTGTTTGGATGCAATCTTCCAGTATGTGGGGTGCACACACTCACTCAAGGTTTGGAGTGTGCTGGCTGACACAGAGTGGCAGGTTTCAGGATGACTCAAAAACTGAATGGGAAGGTCTTGGACACAGCTCTGGAGGTCCTAGTGAAGGAGGTCCAGCAGAGCAAGGATGTCCTGTATCTGCAGTGGGGAAGGAGTCCACCTTATCCTCCTTTCCCTTTCTATTGCAATGCTGCTGCTGCTCTGCCTGCCCTGCTGTCCTCCCTTTCTAGACCAAGTGGGACCCCTGGCAAGATGCCAATGACCAAGCACTCTTTCTCCTGCTGATTTCTATAATGTCTCCAAGAAGGTGGAGTAGCTTTTTAGGTGAAGCCCTCAGAGAATTTCTGGAATATATGCTGTTCGTATGTTGGTGAAGTTTTCGCAAAGTGTCCCAGAAAGTCTTCCCATGTGTTTCAAAAGCCCTCTGAAAATCTCAAGCAGCAAGTGAAGAGTAGAAGGTGATATACCTTTGACTCAAAATCCTCAGCAATAACTTGTTTATTCCCATTGCTCACTGTTGGCAGAGACCATTAGATCAAGTGCTATACACCCAAAATACTACGCAGTCTTGTTAATACGCATTAGCAGGCAATTTAAGTGGCAATATGCCCCTTAATGATCCTCCAGCTAGCTGTTACTAGCGCAAACTTCAATTCCTTTACCAAGATGGTGTCTTGTGCTAAACGTTGGCTAAATTAGCATTTCAGGTTGAGTCCAAGTTGGAGGCTCTTTACCGCATGAAGGAACCATCAAAAAAAATCAACTGCCTTCTGGCTAATAAATTCTGACTTGGAACTTAATCATTCAGATCTCCTCAATACTTTACAGCTTACAACCACTGAAAAAAAATGGAAAATGTAACCGATAAATTTCCTGAAATTACAGCTCAGTAAACTGAATTATGAAATTGGGCCCTCACGCCCACCCCCCCCCCCATCCCAACTGAAATGGTTTGCTAACCTCTCCCCACCACTACCCCCAACACTCCTATCCAATGAGGCAGATTTCCATTTTTGCTAGTTAGTTGATTGTCATACATACCCGCAATGGAAGCATTCCTTGCCCATTGATAATCCACCTTTAAAGACAACATGTTACCAACCAGTCGAGGTACTCCCGTTCCCCAATAAGGTATTTCTGCTTAACCCCTCACTGAGATAATGTCCCTTCCTCACCTCAAGCTACCAAACCCACTCCAGAGAGGGTATTGTCATTTACTGTAGAGATAGAAGCAACTCTCCACCCTCCCCTCATTCAACTGAGAGTGGGAGGGAGGAAAAGTGTAGTGGTGAGGATGAGGATCAAGTCTTTGCAACAGAAGAGGAGCCAATACAGGAAAGGAAAGAAAGGAAGAGTCTTGCTTTGGAAAGTACAAATAGAAGAAGCAGGATAGTAACTAATGTCCCACCAAAAAGATAGTTTAGCTTTGATGGGACTGACAGTTGATTTTATGTTTAGATATTCAAATCCAATATACTCTTTCAGGAATTGAATAGCAAGTTACGTGGTCAGAGGTTGTTTGTGATGCCGGATTTAAGCCAAAAGCTTGAAAACCCTTGGAGGGACCTCTTTTTGTGGGCAGTACTACAGAATCGACAAGAAATGGCTAACTACTTCTGGGAAATGGTGAGCAGCTTCTCAGTGAAACTTAGACCTTGCTGAATTTCAACCCATCACATGCAGCAAGTGTTCAGTAGAGAAAGAGTTTATTGCTAACTTACAAGGTACAAAATTACCATTTAAAAAAATTGTCTCTGTGTGCAATTCCTGTTTACAAACCTTGCTTTGTGTTGTCAATGTTTCAAATGTTTCCTACTCCACATTTATAATGGCAACAGCCTGTGTAAACTTGTCACATTATATTTGCAGCCTCCTGCCCATTTGTCACTGTGGCACCTTCAGTTTTGAGTCTTTCAGCTCCTCAGCCTACACAGCAGAGAAATTTTTATGCCTCATCCAGCTCTCCCTCCCAAATTCGTGTAGGTTTTTCTATTTAACGATAAGTTACTAATTACTGTACAAAGCTAGTGAGTCTCCTGGAAATTCACTTTGAAGCTTTTCTCACTCCATTGCCATAACTTCACAGTAAGTGTGGCAGAGACCCCTTTTACGTGTACGTGCATGCGAGATTGAATATCACACACATTCAATGTGTGACAATATATTACGCATACATGTGTATTAGTACCCGAGCATGAGAATGTGTGTGTTTAGTGCATCATATCAAAATATTACTTGGGGTAATTCAAGATGATGTAAATCTTCTAACATACCACACCACTAAATGTATCTCTGTGTTGGTGGTCATGCTGGCCAGAGTACCAGGAGAATTTGCTGCTGCTCTTTGAAAAGTGCCATCTGACCTTTTACCTCTATTGGAAAGGGTAAATTGGACCTCAGTATAACATCTCATCTGAAAGATGACATCTCTAACAGCGCAGCAGTGACTCACTATTGCACTAGAGTGTCAACCTAGGTAATGTGCTCTAGTTATAGTCATCACAGTGCAGAAGGAGGCCATTTGCTCCATCAAGTCCATGCCAGCTTTCTGTAAACCAATCCAATCAGTCCCAATTTCCCTCTTTAGCCCTATAGCTCTGCAAGTTTATTTCCCTCAAATGTCCATCCAATTTCCATTCAAAATCAATCATCTCCACTGCTTCTCCGCTGCTTCCATCACCCTGAGTTCCAGGTCGTTGCCATTTGTTTCATAAAAATGTTCCTCACATTCTCCCTATCAAAAACCTTAAATCTAGGTACACAGTTCTTGTACCATCAGCTTTTCTTTGTCCCCCTTATCTAAATCTGTCAAAATCCTTTACACCTCTATCAAATCTCCCCTCAATCTCCTGTACTGCAAGGAGAACCCCAGCTTCTCCAACCTAACTGTGTGGCTAAAGTCCATCATCCATGGAACCATTCTGGTAAATCTCCTCTGCACCCTCTAAAGGACCCTCACATCCTTCCTAATGTGTGGTGACCAGAACTGGATGCAATGCTCTCATTGTGGTCTAACCAGAGCTTTATACAGGTTCAGCATCACTTCCCTGCTTTTGCATTCAATACCTCTATTTATAAAGATCCTAACTACTCTCTTAATATGTTCTTCAAAGATCTTTAGACCTTCTCCAATATCATTTCTACGCTAATACTGAAATCCTTTTTTTCTATTCACTCATGGGATGTGGGTATTGCTGACTAATTGCTCTTGAGAAGGTGGTGGTGAGCTGCCTTCTTGAACCGCTGCAGTCCATGTGGTGTAAGACATCCACAGTGCTGTTAGGGAGGGAGTTCCAGGATTTTGACCCAATGACAGTGAAGGAACAATGATATATTTCCAAGTTAAGATGCTGAGTGGCTTCAAGTGGGACTTCCAGGTGGTGGTGTTCCCATGTGTCTGCTTGTTCTTGTAGATGGTAGCAGTTGTAGGAAGGTGCTATCTAAGGAGCCTTGGTAAGTTCCTACGGTGCATCTTGTAGATGGTACACACTGTTGCCACTGTGTGTTGGTGGTGGAGGGAGTGAATGTTTGTGGAAGGGGTGCCAATCAAGTGGGTTGCTTTGTCCTGGATAGTGTCAAGCTTCTTGAATGTTGTGGGAGCTGCACTCATCCAGGCAAGTGGGGAGTATTCCATCACACTCTTGATTTGTGCCTTGTAGATGGTGGACAGGCCTTGGGGACTCAGGAAGTGAATTACTTGCCGCAGGATTCTGAGCCTCTGACCTGCAATATTTCTATGGTTAATAATTTATATTTAATAAATAATAATTAATAACATAATATAATAAATAAAACACTAATACTAAAATTGTAGAACGGGGTTTGAGCCTGCAACCATTTGGCACAGATGAGAGTGCTACCATGGAGTCAAGGATGACATATGTAACAGGCTGTTCCCTCCAACAACATTATTAGAGATCATCAACAGGACCACCTTTTTGTTTATCTCTTCATTACGTCTCCACATGTTGAAAATAGTTCTCAAGTAAATTTCCTATTAAGTTAATTTATTTCAGTACAAGTTTCATGATTAGTCTAGAAGATAACGTTTCTGATAATGTCTATTGTTCAGTTTTACTCCAACGCTTATACGTTTTGGATGCAGATCAGTTACACACTATAGCTGTAAAGCTATTCCAGATGTCCTGAGGGTTTTGAATAGCGCTACATAAATGCAAGTCTTTTTCTCTCTGCTTAACGTTTTGAGTCCAATATAACTCGAGTCATATTGGCCACAAAACATTAGCTCTGTTTCTTTCTGCACAGCCAAACCTGCTGAGTTTTTCCAGCATTTTCTATTTTAATTTCAGATTTCCAATATACGCAGTTAAATCAAGGCACATCTCAGAATTTGAGGTAGCAATCAGGATCAAAATAAAAATGATGACTAATAGAAGAGTTTCAAAGCAAGTTATGAATAAAAAGGGATCTCTGGTTCTTTTCATTTCTTTGTGCTGAGGAATATTTTGCTGCAGGAATTTTACATGACTTATTTTAGTCCATTTTCATACAATGGGAGATATTCCTGTTCAGTGTGCTGTACAGCTTCTGGGAGTCCCGCAGGGTTAAAATCACTTTTGCATTGTTGCATCCAGTTTTAAAAGGGCTACTAAACTCCAGTTAATGGACTCTGCTTTCTCTTTGTTGTGTTGTTGTACCCTCTCCAAATAGCAGCAATATATTTTCAAGCTGGCATCGTATCTCATACTGATTTGCCTCCTCTGTTCACTGACCACCACAAGCTTTGATCTCTTCATCCTTATTCACACATCCTTTACGGCCCTGCTGTGATCCAAATCCAATCTCCTTCATTGCAATGTCCCAGGCTCACACTCTGGGTCTGTACCATTGAGCTTCTTCTCCATTTGCTTTACCTGCCTACCTTCCTCCCTTGTTATGTTAGAGGCAAAGTATAAATGTAAGTTGTTGGTAGTTTATGTCTGTGTTTAACAAGCTGCAATTCTGGTTTAGTGTGTACCTAAGTTTAGAGTGATAAGCTTTGAATTCACAGAGTTAATCCTTCCATTGAAACGTGCAAATAGCTGATTTCCATTCCTGGGCGACTCCCTTACAGGGTCCAGAAGCAGTGCCTGCCGCACTGGCTGCGTGCAAGATTTTGAAGGAAATGGCTCATCTGGAATCGGACACTGAGACAGCTCGGAGCATGAAAAAGGCAAAATATGATCAACTGGCACTAGGTACCATGAAACACAAAATCCAAGGAGGGGTCTGAGCAACATTCCTTACAACAGCACCACTGATGCATTGATCATGATCCCGATCACAAGATATTTATAGGAGAGGGGCAATCAGTCAATTTTAGTTTATCATAAAAATGGTGGAAAAACCCAGCAGGTCAGATACTGCCTGAGTTGCTGAGCTTGTGCAGCAATTTTTTTTTGATCTTATTTGGCTTTTATCAGTTTGAACCTGTGATCCTTTCCACTCATCTCCCACGCCCCCCCCCCCCCCCCCCCCCCCCCCCAACCCACCACCCCCACACAGCTAAACATTCATCCTCCATCCTTTAAGTTAAATTTCTGGATATACTTTGTCTATGTTGATTAATATGGTATATCTCTATCAGATCACTTCTCAGACACCTCCTTTCAAAACTGAAAAATCCAAGCCTATCTAATGAGACATCCTGTCTCTTTATAATACAGTAGTTTCTTGTAATAATTGGAAGTGGTTTGTTATTTTTTCTGGTTCCAGATCTGTTTGGCCAGTGTTACACTAACTGTGAAGACAGAGCCTTTTGCTTGCTGATTCGCAAGACCAAGTACTGGAGCAAGACCACCTGCTTGCAGTTAGCTACAGAAGCAGATGCCAAATCCTTCTTTGCACATGATGGTGTTCAGGTAAAAATTTGAGGCATTTCAAACTGGACCTTTTACATCTAGAATTTTGATAAAATAAATCTGCCTCGCTCTCTTTAGGAAAGCTGTCATTAAGGTTGTAGGTTTTCAATCAGGTTCATTAAGGTCTTCAGAAAAGTCACATTTGACTCAAGGTGTTAACTCTGTTTCTCTCACCACAGACACTGCTGGGTTTTTCCAGCATTTCCTGTTATTTCAGGTTTCCAGCATCCAGAGTATTTTGCTTTGATTTTGCCATTGAGATTGTTGCTTTTTTCTCATAAGCATTTTGCCATCTCTCCTACCACTGTATAATTTGTCCTGCATAAGTGTAGTAAGTTTGCCACTGAGACAGTGCATTACCCGTCCTTCTCCTCCTCGAGATCCCTACAGCCTCTGCTATAGTAGACACTATCCTCCTTCACCACATCACTTTTGTCAGGCTCCTTGCCCCATTTCTTTCTTCTCTTGTTGTAACCATTATTTCCCCATCTCTTCAATGGGCACCAACAACGACCCACATGTTTATGCCCTCAGCTCCATATAAGGCGCTGATCCCCCTTAGTGACATTAACTGCTGGCACAGGATCTGTTTGAATGTGTACCCTGTTGGCACCCTGTCCTATCTCCACTACTTCTCAACTCCATGACAACCTCAGTGCTGTCAGGCTGCAGGTCCAAAATCAAGTCGTGGACAAGAAATGACTTAAGGGAGACAAAGTTTTTCAGCTTGCCTCAAGTGTAAAACTGATATTGCCTGGCTAATACCATAACTGTCCCTTTTTTTTTGCATTAATTTCAGGTCTAAATGGCTAACTGAATCTTAATGGAACTCCTAGCTTTTGCTTTTATTGCTTTGGCTACTGAATGACATTGGTTTGTGCAATTGGAGCCTTCACCTGCCTCATCTCCAAGAGGTAGTCACAGATCTGCACAGAGAGTACTGTGGCAGCGACCCTCCTCTTTAAAACCTCTTTCCTTCAGACAGTCACACCCATGGCAAATTCTTTGTTGTAACATAATTCAGGTTGTAAATGGTACTTACTGTCATATTGTATGTAAGATTGAGTTTATTTTCATCAATGACTGTTAACACCTACACCAATTCACTCAGTTGTTATAGCAGTGAGTTACTGAGCCATGAAGATATGAAAGACCCCAGGATCTGCTCCCAGTCTTTGGTAACTGGTGTCAGACAGGGCAGTGAATCAGACACTAAACAGCCTCGAAGCCACTGGAAAAGGAAACAACTTGGTTTACGTAGCAATTTTAATGTAGAAAAAAATCCCAAGAAGGGAAGTTCAGACAGATTTTCCACTCCTGCTTGTTATCAAGAGGCCCTTGCTAAAAATGTGCATTCAAACTGACAAGAATATCACAATTGTAAACCTATTTTGCTGCAGTTTGTTTTTAAGTCATGTCTGCTGGAAAACTGCTGAAGAGAGTCAGGGAAAAAGAAAGTGGAAGCATCTCCTTTATGTGTGGGTAAAATGGGATACAGTGTTATAAATTGGATAATGTTGTGTTCAATTGGGGGAGTTGATGGTATATAAAGAGCTTAAGGGGTAGGGGGGGTGAAGGGCAGAAAAGGAGGAGAAAAGAACAAAGGAACTGACAGTGTCAAGACTTGAGCACGTGCTCCAAAGGATTGGGGTTATATTCATCTTTTGCATTTACTACCTGTAGAAACCCTTGCTATCTGCTTTTACATTTCTAGCTAGCTTCCTCTCATACTCTAGTTTCTTTCTCCTGATTAACCTTTTAGTCATGCTCTGCCAGTCTTTATATTCTGACCAATCATCTGTCCTGCCACTCACCTTTGCACAGTTATATGCATTTTCCTTATGTTTGATGCTTTCCCTAACTTCTTTAGTTAACCACAGATGGTGGGTCCTCCCCTTAGAATGTTTCCTTATAGTAGGAATATACTTATTCTGAGTTGTTTGAAATATCCCCTTAAATGTCTGTCACTGCTTCTCTATTGATTTATCCTCTAGCCTAGTGTCCCAGTTCACTTCAGCTATCTCAGCTGTTATGCCTACATAGTTGCCCTTATTTAAGTTTAAAATACTGGTCTTAGACCCACTCTTCTCCCTGTCAAACTGGATGAAAAATTCAATCATATTGTGGTTGATGCTACCTACGGGTGCCTATACTGTAAGGTGATTAATTAATCCTGTCATATTACACAATGCCAAGTCTAATAATGTTTCTTTATAGTAGGAATATACTTATTCTGTGTATTCTGAAATATCCCCTTCAATGTCTACCACTGCTTCTCTATTGATTTATCCCCTAGCCTAGTATCCCAGTTCACTTCAGCTGGCTCAGCTGTTATGCCTACATAGTTGCCCTTATTTAAGTTTAAAATACTGGTCTTAAACCTACTCTTCTCCCTGTCAAACCGGTGAAAAATTTAATCATATTGTGGTCGGTGCTACCTAGGGGTGCCTTTACTCTAAGGTAATTAATTAATCCTGTCATATTACACAATGCCAAGTCTAATATAACCTGCTTTCTGGTTGGTTCCAAAATGTATTGCTCTAAGAAACTATCTCAAAAGCATTCCAAGAACTCTTCATCCAGGCTACTACTGCCAATCCGAATTTTCCAGTTTATATGCAGATTAAAATCACCCATGATTATTGCTGTCCCTTTATCACAAGCATTCAATATTTTCTCTTGTATACTTTGTCCTACACTGTGGCTACTGTTAGGGAGCCTGTAGACCACTCCCACCAATGACTTTTTTCCTTTACTATTCCTTATTCCCACCCAAACCAATTCTACATCTTGACCTCCTGAACCAAGGCCATCTCTAGCTATTGCACCAATGCTCTCTTTGATTAACAGTGCTACCCCACAATCTTCACCTAGCTTCCTATTCTTCTTGAATGTCATGTACCCCTCAATATTCAGGACCCAATCTTTGTCGTCCTGCAGCCACGTCTCCGTAATTGCTATCAGGTCATATTTATTTAGTTCAATGTGGGCCATCAATTCATTTACTTTGTTATGAATCCTATGTGCATTCAGATAGAGAGCCTTCAGTTTTGTCTTTTTGCTATCTTTGTAACATCTAGTCTTGACTGTTGATGTATTCTTAGGTTTTTCCTTTCTGTCCCTTCCTGTCATTCTCTGACCCTCATTTCCCATTTTATTAGTTTGCTCTCCTGTCTTGACTCTACCCCTTGAATTGCTACCTCTACCAAGCTTGATCCCTCACCCCTCTTGTTTAGCTGAAAGCCCTCTCTATTTCCCTAGTTATGCAATTTGCAAGAACATTCATCCCATCACAGTTCAGGTGAAGAATGTCCCAATGGTACAGCCCCCATTTTCCCCAGTACTGGTGCCAGTGCCCCAAGAACTGGAGTCCACTATTCCCACATCACTCTTTGAGCCCATGCATTCGCCTCTCTAATTTTATTTGCCCTATGCCAATTTGTACATGGCTCAGGTAAAGAATCTAGAGACCTATGCTTTTATTGGTCTGCAAGGCTCAATACCACCCCAACTGATGTGTTAACCCATTAAGCCATCCATATACAATAAGAAGAAAGACTTGCACTTAAACAGTGCTTTTCATGCCCACTGGTCATCTTAAAGCATTTTACAGTCAATTTAAGTATCATAGAATGGCTGCAACACAGAAGGAGGCATTCGGCATGCCATGTCCATGCTGGCCCTCTGCAGGGGCAATTCACTCAGTGCCAGTCCCCCAGCTTTTCCCTGTAGCCCTGCATGTTTTTCCTTTTCTGGGTAATGAAGTAGTTTTTAAGCGTAGTCACTTTTGTACTGTAGGAAACTTGGCAGCCAAATCCCAGAAAAGCTATTGACCAGATCATCTTTCTTTGTGATGTTGATTGAGAGATAAATATTGGCCAAGACACGAAAGATCACTACCCTGTTCTTCTTCGAAATAGTACCACAGGGTCTTTTACATCTGGACAGCAGGCGTTTGGGGCTTCATTTTAATATCGCATCCAAAAGACAGCAAAAGTGCAGAGCTCCTTCAATACTTCCAACAGCTTTGATTTTTGTGCTCAAGTCTTAGAGTGGGACTTGAACCCAAAACCTTATGATTCAGAGATGAGATGAGAATTCCATCAACTGAGCCACAGCTGACACTCGATAGGATTAATAAAATTACTTATAAAGCAGTAATCTCATCTTCAATAATTACGTTAGTTTCTGTATTTTAGGCGCTGTTGACTAAAATCTGGTGGGGTGATATGTCGACTGATACTCCAATCTGGAAGTTGCTGTGTGGGTTCTTGTGCCCTCCTCTAATATTTACCAACCTTATCAGCTTCAGGTAATACATCAATGAGAGAACTTGCCAAAGAATAATATTTTGCACTTATATTTTATCTCATGAAACCAGGATGTCTCAAAGTGCTTTATATTATAAATTACTTATGATGAGCTATGACTGTAATATGAGCAAACATTTCATTGCATTAACTTACAGATTAATGCCAATTTAATTTACTTTTAGGTGGGGTTGGTTGAAGGTGGAATGTTTGTCCTGAGCACCAAAGAAACCTTCTTCATGGTGTCATGGGGTCTTTAATGCATACCCGAGCCATTAGATTAGATGAGGCATCAACTTACCTTCTTACCTTTTGGACAGTTCCCTGTAATGCAATACTCCCTCCATGTTGTACCAAGGTATCAATCTCAATTATCAGCAGAAACCCAGATAAACTGCCATAGGCGAGAGTTCTACCAACTGAATTCCACAACAAGTACATTTAGTCGTTGATTTTCACCACTGCCATGACAAAGGCCAATGCCATGACCTTGGTGAAGTGGCAAAACCCACAGTGCAGGATTAAAATACTTTTGAGGGAACATAGCATATTGGTTTTTAAACCTGGACATTAAGGGAGATTAGGAGTTCCCCAGTTTTGAGGTCCTGGGAAAAAAGAAGTCAGAATAAGAGATTCTACAATGATTCCTGACATCAACATAAGGAGGAGGAAAACCTGTAAGGTGCTATACTTCGAGCTTACTAAGCACATGGCAGAGGAGTCCACAGGAGCGATTATCACGGTAACACTGATAAAGTAGAAAAATGATCATAGAGAGCTTGGAGGCTAGAAGTTAGAGCAAGATGGGCAAAGTGAACTTTTTCTTATATCCTGTCTAGGAACATGAGTGAGATACACCTCAGATAGACCAGCAGCATTCCTAGTTTGCAAGCAATAGCAGAGCCATCAACAAAATAATTATTCAGATATAGGATGCTCAACCCGCATTCATAGTGAAGAGAATCAAACAGTGACTCCATGTGGCTAGCATGGGTACTGTTAAATTGGGTCGAATTGCTTTCAATTTAGTTCATTTTCCATGTCCAGGCGTTATAAGGTTGAGAAGAGTGCGTTTAGTACAGATATGTGGAGGTACTTCATTACACAAAGGTCAGACAACAGCTGCTAGTGAACTGAGTCAGATGTTCAGAAATGCTCAAGCTCTAAGAGCTCTAAGCTTCATTCACTACAGGAGTTTGGGGCATAGGAACTTTCAGTACTAATATGCCTTGGGATAACACCTATTGATAGATGAACTAAACCGCCCAGGTGCAATCACTGCTGGTGATTTCAGTGTTCAAAGAGCACCTTGAACTGTGCAACAGAATTAATGTTTCTGTTTAAAGACCTGACCATCGCATGCCCTTGACTTGTCCTATGATAGCTTCACAGCAGCATATTTGAATTGGATCATAAACCTGTCCCAAATCCTGGCCTTCTTAAAAAGGAAGAAAGAATTTCAACACAGATAATTGTGAGGAGGTATATTTTGTTAGGAAGAATAAAGAGGTCAGTTATAACTTGGAAGGTGTGAGACTAGGTGAGGCAGCGAGACAAAGGGATCTCAGAGTGCAAATACACTAATCACAAAAAGTTTTGACCTAGGTTAGTAAGGTCACAAAAAAGCAAACCAGCTTTATTTCTAGAGGAATAGAATTTTTAAAGGAATAGAATTGAAAAGTAGGGAAGTTGTGTTTAACCTGTATTGAACCCTGGTTAGATCACGATTACAAGTACTGTGAGTGTCATATTATGAAAAGGATATAGAGGCATTAGAGAGGGTGCAGCAAAGACTTACAAGTATGATCCCAGAAATGTGCTTGTATACATATCTGGAAAGAATTGACAGGCTGAGTCTCTTTTAATAGCCCTAACAGAGGACTTTAAAATGATGAAAGGTTTTCATTGAGTGAATGCAGAGAGTGTTTCCTCTTGTGGGGAAGAGCATATCTAGAGACCATCAATATAAGATAGGTACCAAGAAATTGAATACGGAATTCAGAAGACACTTCTTAACCAATGATTGGTGAGAATATGGAACTCCCTACCACAGGGAGTGGTGGAAGCAAATCATATTGATGCATTTAAGGGGAAGCTGGACAAGTATATGCAGGAGAAGGGAATAGAAGGTTACAATGTTAAATTTAGATGAGGAAATAGGGTAGGAGGCTTGAGTGAAGCAATACACTGGCATGATCTGGTTGGGCCAAGTGGCCTGTTTCTGCACTGTATATTCTGAGCAAATGTATCTATGTAAATTCATTTCATTTATATAGCATCCTTCATGACTGCAGGATGTCCCAAGGTGCTTTACATCCAATCAAGTACTTTTTGAAATGTAATGTAAAGTATGCAGCAGCCAATTTACGCACAGCAAGCTTCCACAAACAACAATGAGATAAATGACCAGATGTTCCTCTTAATGTTTCTTTCTTGTCCCCTTTCAGTGTACAAGACCACCCGTCCATAGGGAAATCTGAACAACTGAAGGAGCTGGATAGCCTGGATAAAGAAAAGGCTCTGCTGCTCCATGACGGGACAAGCAGGTTTGTCTAGGCAAAACCGTCATTGAACAGAAGTGGAGCAGGGCTAGATGGACATAAATGGTATAAGCAACTTTTGATTTTACGAACAGGTCCAGAATGGCTAAATGTTTACTGTGCAAGCAGAAAGTCAAACATTCGGGGCTAATTACCTTTCTGGGAAGAAGATTGGTTTCAGAGTAAAACAGAAGACTGCTCCATCAGAAATAACATGCCATCGTATATAGTACCTTATCACACTCTCAGCATATGTCAAAATGCTTTGAGACCAATGACTCACTGCAAAGAATGTTAATCTCCAAGGCTGATTGGATTTGGGTGTAGTAAGAAGGGAAAAAATTCATAATTCTTAAACCTGACTCCAATCTACCTCCAATGAGCTCACTTCTGGATCTAATAGAGCTGTGTTTGGACACCTGTGAGTGACCCTGCTAACCAGAGGTGGGCTAATCAGCCACCAAGCCCCACTCCACCAATACAAAGATAACCCTGACCAGCCGCGCTCCCCCCCCACCCCCCACCACCCCACCCCAACCTTCCCGCCCCGAGGTCAGGGATCAGATCTCTCCCTGCCTGACCCTGCAGCCTGTTCTGGGGTGCACCCACCCATCTGAATGCAAGCTTGTCAATCAGGCTGACTTCTATGCAGGAAAACTGTGGAAGAAAAAAACCTTCGGGTTTCCTGACTGAGAAAAGGTGCAAGGCTTGAATATATTCCTTTCATTTGCAGAGAATGGATCCCTGGGTATGAATGTACGTTGCATCTGGCAAGTGTAAATGAGTCACATTACAAACTCTCAGGCAACGCCAGATGCCATTCCAGATTAACCAATCTCTGTGTAAATTTTCTTTTTTTTTCACATCACATTTGGTTCTTTTGCTATTCACATTAAATCAGTGTCCTCTGGTTCTTGACCTTTCCAAAACAGTTTCTCCCTATCTGCTTTGTCCAGACTGTAATTTGGAACACCTTCACCAAATTTCCTCTCAAGCTTCTCTCCTCTAAGGAACACAGCCCCAGCTTCTCCAGTCTATCCACGTAACTGATGTTCCTCATCTCTGACCCCTCCAGTAAATGTTTTTATAATGCTCCCTACATCTTCACACCCTCCCTAAAGTGTGGTGCCCTGAATTGGACACAGCCCTCCAGTTGCAGCCAAACCAGTGTTTTATAAAGGTTCACCATAACTTCCTTGCTTTTGTTCAGTCCAGGATTCCATATGCCTTAACCACTTTCTCAACCTGTTCTGCCACATTCAAATAATTTGTGCACATATATCCCCCCAAATCTCTCTGTTCCTGAACCCCCTTTAGGATTCTACCTTTTATTTTACATTGCTTCTCCTTATTCCTCCTCCCAAAATGAATCATTACGCTTCCCTGCTTTGAATTTCCTCAGCCACATATCTGCTCATTCCGTCAGCCTGTCTATGTCCTCTTAAAGTCTGTCATTAACCTTCTCACAGTTTAGAAATTTTCAAGTTTTGTGTCACCTTCAAATTTTGGAATTGTGCCCTGTACAACTAAGTCTAGGTCATAAAAATGCTGTATATCCAGAAAAGCATTGGCCCCACTGCTAACCTCTGGGGAACTCAACAGTATACCTTTCTCCAGTCTGATAAACAACCATTCACCATTACTCTCTGTTTGCTGTCTCTGAGGCAACTTTGTTTCCTTGTTGCCACTGTCCCTTTTATTCCATGAACTTCAACTTTCCTGACCAGCATGTTATGTGGTACTTTATCAAATATCTTTTAGAAGTCCATGTACACCCCATCAACCAATTTACACTCATCAAAGCTTTCAGTTACCTCATCAAAAAACTCCAGAAAGTAATTTAAACACAATTTGTCTTTAACAAAACCATTTTAATTAATGTACATTTGTCCAATTAACTATTCAGTTTGTCCCAGATTCTTGTTTCTAAAAGCTTCCCTACCCTTTCCCTACAACTCTATCAAAGGGGGATTGGAAGATTATTGTCACTGCTTCCATAATTTCCACCCTTACTTCCCTCAGATCCATCTTATCTGGTCCTGATGACTTATCAACTTTAAGTATAGCCAGCATTTCTAATATGTCCTCTTTATCAATTTTTAGTCCACCCAGTGTCTCATCACAATTTCACAATGACTCTAGTAGCACCTTCATTGGTAAACTCAGATGCAAAGTAGTCATTTAATATCTCAGTCTTACCCTCTTCCTCCAGATATATATCTCCTTTTTGGTCCCTAATTGACCCCATCCTCCTTTTACCATTTATGTGTCCATTGAAGACTTTTGGATTCCCTTTTATGTTAGCTGCCAGTCTCTTCTTATACTCTCCCTTTGCATCTCTTATTACTTTTCTCCCTTCCCCTCTGAAATGTTCATGTTCAGCTTGGTATCAAGTTGAAATAAATGAAACTGGAACTTTTAAGGACAATGTTGATGAACAACTGATTCAGCAACTGATAAAACATGGCAAAAAAATATGAATTGATTTGCATGGAAATATTCAATTTAGGTCTTTAATTTCACCAGTTGGTACACTTATGATCTAGTCTTGTAGCATTTCAGAGTGATGTTGAAAGGGAGCTTTAGTGTTGATATTAGTTAATATCAATATGATAAATATTATCAATGAATGAACTGAAATGAAGTTGTTAATGACGGACCCATGTATCTGAGACAATCTCTTACACAATTCCATAGCCAATACTGCAGTTAGCGGATATTAATGGGCTCCGATGACACATTAAACAAGTGATTTAGGAAAAATGGCATGTTAATATCCTGAGATGTATCATGACCATGAAACACATTCAATTCATTTTATATTTGCTTGTATTCATGTATTCAACTTTAAACTGTATCTGTTTTTTGACAGCACTAAAATAGTGTGAACTGTATAATGGACATTTTTTAGGAATTTACTTGGAGCTGCTGCTCTGAGGCTGCAAGCTTCCCAAGAAGTATGTATGCCAGAAAAGCTATCTCTGCATGTAAACCTGGGTTTCCACCACAGTCTTAGGGAAGTTATGGTGTTGGAATGGGACCAGGCCTGAGGAAATTCCCATCCTTTAAATTATTTCACATCAACATTAAGCATGCTTCCACATTTGGGAAGAAATACTCAACCCGTATTAAATGTGACAGTGAAACATGTATTTGTAATCCCCCATGTGACTATTTTTAAATGGTCCATTATAACGTTCGTTGTTTGGGAGCTGCAGTTACATTGGTGTTGGTTATGTTGGAGCCTGATAGCTTGGCGATAAAGTGGGTGTATTATTCTGCTGCTGGATAAAGGGTAATTAGATTTAACAGCATAGACGGCAAGAGTTGGCTCATAGATAATCGTCTCCTGGAACCCAAACAAAGCCACACCAGTTGGAAAATATGTTCTTGTTCCTATTCCACTCATGTTCAACATTTTAACAAATTATTTTATCACCCAACAGTGATCATGACGCAAAGGATAAAAGCAGACTTTGTGGAGAGGACGAACACAGAAAATTTATTTTAAGAAGGTGGAAGAAATTCTGGGGCGCTCCAGTCACTGTATTCCTGGGGAATGTGATCCTGTATTTTGCATTCCTGTCCCTTTTTGCATACATTTTGCTGGTGGATTTCAAGCTTCCTCCACCTATTGGCCCTTCTATGGCGGAGATAACACTGTACTTCTGGGTCTTCACTTTGGCCCTGGAGGAGCTTAGACAGGTGAGGAGACCAGCCTCGTGTTTTTAACCCCATAACCATAGAACTGGAGCTAGTGGGGAGAGAAAGTGCCTGCACGTCACCTGATGTGTATAGAAGGAGAAATAAATGTAGTGACATATATGTAAACACATGCAGGGTTGTGGATGGTGGAAAGGGATGGAAGCTTTAGAGAATGATTACCCTATAACAACAGCAACAAAAAACACCACACAGCTCTCCTTGCAAAAACAGAGAAATGCAATATTAAGTGATTATGGTAAAGACTGATGTTGGTAACCATGCGGGGAAGTGATTCATTGCTGAATCCTAGATTCCCATCCATCCCATGACTCAAAGCATGATGTACACAGCAATCAGTGAGGATTACATTCCTATGTTTTTTCTTAATCCATTGAAAACAATGGGATGAAAGCCACCTCCATTTGGTGACTGTAGGGGTCTGGTATATGAAATAATTTTGAGCAATCTCAATGCAAAATGTAGTGGGCATGAGATCCATGCCTAAAACACACAACTGCCCCTAATTTGACATTAATTGGTGTTATTAACTTGGCAATCTCACCCAAATGGAAAAAAACAGAATGACCAGTTTAGCAAATGGGAAAATGTCTCACTAGTGCAGTCGGAAATGCTCTTCTGAGGTTGGGATTGAAGCATCTTGTCGGGTAGAGCAGAGGGAACATTAATCCGTAACTAATTACACTGAGTAAACAATCAGTGCACTAAATTCTTAATTTATGTAGCAGACTGTCCCATCTCATTCAATCATACTAATACAGCCATACTAATTTATTCATCCTGTCAACTCACCACCTCATTCATCATACTGGTGCAATGATACCACCTTATCCATCATACGAATACATGCACCTAATGATGTGACAGTAAAATGGGGCAGTGTACAAGCCAGTGTGTGTGGCAAAAGATCCAGTGCTATTTAAGTGCTTTAGAAATAAAAGTAATTATAATATGTGACTTTCTGCAGGTTAACTACTTGGGAATTGAAATATAGTGAAGACAATCCAAAGTACACCAAACCCTCAAAGTATAGTGCATGCTGATTTGCACATTGGTGTTGTCATTATTTACTTCATTCACACCAGAGACATTCTGATGATTTCAATCAAATGCAAACAATAGCATCAAAACATGGGTTTGGCCTCAACCGGCGTATTGTGTCCAATCCTGGACACCACACTTTGGGAAGGATGTGATGGCTTCAGAAAGGGTGCAGAAAAGATTTAGGGGAATGGTTCCAGGAATGAGGGATGTCAGTTAGTTGGATAGATTGGAGAAGCTGGGACAGTTCTTCTTAGAGAATAGAAGGTTGAGGGGAGGGAGGGAGTTTGTTAGAGGTGTTGATAAATCATGAGCGATATAGACAGAGTTGATGGGGAGAAACTATTCCCGTTGGCAGACAGATCGAGAACCACCTGACTGAAGGTGAATGGCAAAAGAACCAAAGGCGACATGAGGAAAACCTTTTATGCAGCAAGTGGTTAGCATCTGAAATGCACTGCTTGAGATTACAGGGGAGGCAGATTCAATCGTGGCTTTCAATGGGAATCAGATAATTACCTGAAGAGAAAAACTTTTCAGGGCTATGAGGAAAAAGACAGGGGAGTGGGACTAGCTGAGTTGCTCTTGTCGAGAGCCAACACAGACACAATGGGCTGAATGTGCCATAACCATTCTCTGATTCCAGAAATGCAGGAAAGTGTGACTGCTGTACTCAGAACTGCCATGAGATGGAGTCTGCTACTCATTTTTAAAGTTAATAGTTTTTAAACCCTTTCATTTGTGGATGTAGTATACAGTGCACATGGCACCACTAATGCAGGCATATGGAAAATAGGCCACCTCAGGTTGTAAATCACCATTATGACCGAGGCACTCAATAATAATGTCCCATAATTTTCTCATAAAAGGAGTTCGCTGATTGAGCACAGGCTGCTCTTGGTGGACTCTATTTATCTACCTACCTCCAAAATAAGTCCACAGTTCTCCAAGGCTAAATGATCTGGTCACAATATTCTGATCGCTTCACATCATGTGATCTGTTGGTTTATGTTCTCTCTCCAGAGTTTTTTCACTGAAGGAAACACGAACATCGTGAAGAAATTCAAACTGTATGTGGAGGATTCATGGAACAAGTGTGACATGGTGGCCTTGGTGCTGTTCATAGTGGGAGTGACATGCAGGTCAGTATTGGGATCTTTGAAACGGCCCCTCTTTTTTCCATCACAGTGTGTCTTTTTCAAGGTAATATCCCAAATCTCTTGCAATGTTCTACTCTACAGGAAAGCAGGATCCACAAGAATAATATGGAAAAATAGTTGAAAAAAATAAAAATGTAAAACGATTTGGGGAAAGGAACCAATTAGATTTTAAAAAAGCAGAAGAGGCCTGAAGAGCTAAATGGCTTCCAGTGCTGTAACATTAATTTGGAAACTTCCCTTTATTTGTTCTCACTCAGCACACTCCCTCTGGCTTTTAAATACATTATATATAATGAACTTACATTTAACGGAATAATCCTACATTTCCTGTCCAGAGGATATTTTAATAAAAGCTAGCTCTAAATCCAGAATTTTATTTTAGAGATACAGGGCTGGTTTTAATGGAGGCCGTCAGACTGGGCTAGGTGGCAGGTGGGCCTGAATAATCATACAGACTGTACATTCCCATTCCTCCTGGTGGAAAATGGACCCCCATTAAGGAATGGGCTGACACCAAGAACCTGCCTGCTAGTTAATTAGGCTCAATAACAAGCCACTTAAAGGTCATTATCCCTGAGCCCACCATGGTTTGGTGGTGACAAGGGACTCTCCCTAACTCACATGGGTTTCCTGTGTGCCTCCTGAAGGCCGCCCAGTAATTCCCCTTGGGTTTTCCAGTGGATTCCCAGGGGGAGTTCCGCTTTCAAAGGAGCTTATTGCCCGCTTGAGGGGCCCAGCATTGGGAAGGGGGTGTCCTCTGAGAGCCACCCCCTTGCCTGTGACCTCCTCCCTGTGACCCCCATCCCACTCTCACATACCTGTGGCCTGAGTCCCTCGTCGATCCTAGACCTCTGGTGGGTGCATTACAAGCAGCAACCACCGCTCACGAAAACGCTGACAGGCAATGGAGGGTTGCCGGCCTCTGGCCAGCAGTTCTCAGGTGGCGGGATTTCTGCTACTGGGGCTCTAAATCCCTAACAGTCACTTATTCCAACGGGCCTCCCCTACCAAAGCAACACTGGTCTCCCGCTGGTGCTCCAACCAGTGGGTGGGGCCTGCATCAGGAATCCAGCCAACAGTCACCCAGATTGTAGGTTAGCAGTTCTCTGATTCTGTACCACCGGACTCTAAAGTGGTCTCTGGGCCAGCTCCGGAAAGCTTTTATCTTCTCTACTTTGGTTAACAGCATTCTCCAGATGACTAGGTTACGTGCCTCTTCCTGTTGGTTTGTGGATATGAACAAGGTGAAGTTGGATTCTTGTTGCAGAGCCACTGGATGAACAGGCATAATTGGCAGAGACTTCTTGCTACATTTGTGATTCTTTGTCCCTGTTTCTTTTGACTGTCACCACAGACTTCAATTACTGTCTCAAACTTAAACTATAATTCAGTTGATAGGCTTTGTACTGTACTCCTTATATCTCTGAACTTGACTACTTGACCATTAAGGAACAAAATTCACTGACAACATTTTTGTGATTGTTCGCAACCATCTTTCTGCTGAGCTGCAGCCATTTGCCAATTTGCTGTGTTGTGATAAGTTAACATATGGGCCTCGTGATTCCTTTTGAAAGTGCATTCAAAGCTCCCCCCACCCCCATGCCCCCTGACCTTTCCTATTACTGTGTGGGTATTTGGGTCTACTTGTAAGGTGAGTGTAATAAACAGGCACATGCCAGGTATAATGTTTTTCATTCCTAGTGTTGAAAAACAACTCTTCATGACACACTCAAAGACTCTTTTCTTTCATCACTTCCTAGGAACTGAAACATACGATCATACAGAGTAATCTATAAGGTAGCATGCCCTAGTTGAACAGCAAAGCTGCTTATTATCAACATGTAGCCTGGAAAAAATAGGGATGACCACCATACACATCTGGTCTCTTGGACTGAAGATGACTCATACTCTAATAGGCCATAAATTTCAGGCTATAAAATATAAATGGAGTTTATTAAGAAGCAAAATTAAATGGAAGGGATTTCACTAGATTGTAGCAAAATATCCTTTATTTCTCTGTATAGCTTTAAACCCATCTCAAAAGTAACAAACATTTTAGACTTTGACAAACATATTCCATGTTATGAAAATTATGAGGAATACCTTATGTGTGAAATTTGAACATCACTGTGTGTTTCCATTAGCACACTTGATTCATTTGTCTGGCAAAGCAGTTGTTCACTAAGGAAGCGTCTATAGATAACAACAGTCATATCCCTTCGTTGCTTTAAACTTTGATTTAAGAATACAGAAGAAATAGGTATGGCTCAAAGCAGGTAAGGCACTTCCTAGAGTGAAAGAGCAACTAATCAAGCTGTTTCACAGGTAACACAAACTGCTTAGGTGCTAATTATTTTTTATTCAGTGCCTTCAAATGGAACAGGGTGGAAGGCAGGAGAGATTAATGACAAAATGGATGATGGTGCAAGGTAAAAGGAGATTGTAATGGGACAAGCAAAGGAACAAAAAATGGATTTAGAGGAACTGTAAATAGTAATATCAGAATGGTCATTTGATAGTACAGAACTTGAAAAAAGAGACATGTCAAAGCTTTTTTGTCTTGTGCTCATCAGGACACTTCGCAAGAATACCAATATAAAGGGAAAACAACAATTTATACTGTATGAGAAGAGAGTGCTGATTGGTTGGCAGGTGAACTTTGATTGGTAGAGGTGTTGCCATGGAGAATGCACCAATTTATGAAGACTTACAGTTAACTGCCAAACATTGTTTGAAATTTAAACTGGGCAGCTTGACCCTAATTGGTCAAGGTGTTACACTGAGGAATGAGTCAGCAAATGGCTGTCACTTATTTTGTTTAGCTGAAACAGGCATAATGTGTGTACATGTTCTTTCTGTCTGCAAAGAACAGGGCCCTGTGTTTTAATATATGTAACTTCTAGTACATGCAGATGGACCACACTATGAGCCCAACTGACAAAATTGGTAGTCAGCGTAATTCTTAGCACATTGAGCGTTATTTAGTAAATGTTGTCCAATTGCAGAATCATATATATTGGTGGACACTGCATTTTGAGTTTTGCAAGCAGGGGCTGGTTGGATACAGTCTGTACATTGTCCTTTGCAAACAGTGGCTGAGATGTGCTGTTTGAAATGATTTGCCAGTCTTTGGGATGTACAGCATACATACCTAGCATCACACTGCCACTGAAATTCATATATCACATTACTCATTTGTGTGATAGGCAGAACATCTTTTTGGCTTGATGGCAGCATCCTGTTAGCAGCGAATACCACTCATGTTGCTACTGCATAGTAGCAGTGTAAAACGCTGATTATCTTTGACAGAATGACACCTAACCACCTGCCCTTTACATATTTCTGATATGTGGATGTAACATACACTATTTAAATCTACAGCTGCATGTAATAATTTCCTTACATATCTTAATGGGCTCCATCCTGCACTCAAATTCACCTATGAAATGGAGCAGTCAAACGAACTCCCCTTCCTTGATGTACTAGTCGAGAAATCTGCCAGGTGTTCTCTATCACAGTCTACTGCAAGCCTACCTTCACCGGTCAATGTACGTTTTTGGATTCTTAAAGTTCCACACGCTATAAGATTGGTCTTATCGGCAACCGTGTAAATAGGGCCTGAGCCATTTGCTCACCATGCAAGCTTGATGCTGAAATAGGGCGCATCAAAGGCATCCTGTGGGATAATGGCTACCCCAAACAGAACATTTTTCGCTGTACATCACACAAACATATGAACAGGCCTAAGGCCGTCACTTTCGGCCCTGAAAAATGCCCAGTCTACCTCAGATTACCCTGGAAGGTTAAGGTATCTCAAAAATTTGAGCGACAGGTGAAGCTAGCTGTTTCACAGTGCTACTATGCAGTTACAACACAAGTCTTAATTGTGTGCTAAGAATTATGCTGACAATCAATTTAAGATTGTCAGTCAGGCTCACAGTGTGGTGCATGTGTATGTACTGGAAGCTATCTATACTAATACGCAGGGCCAGAAAGAACATGTACACACGTTGTCCTTTTCAGCCAAACAAAATAAGTGACAGCCATTCGCTGACTCATTCCTCAGGGCAATGCTTTGACCAATCAGGGTCAAGCTGTCCAGTTTAAATTTGTCATTTAATATTTCCTCCCTTCACTTTTGATCTTCTCCTGCTCTCCCTTCTCCCTGTTTTTATACTTGCTTAAAACCTATCACATCTCCAACATCTTTTCAGTTGTGATGAAAGGGCATCGATCTGAAATGTTGACACTGTTTCTCTCCCTCTCTCCAAAGATGCTGGTTGATTTACTCCTGGAATATGGATTGATTCAGGATCTTGTTTTGGCTTTCTGCGTGGTCTCACCTTTTTGTCATTATACTTGGAATTAGCTATGGAAGATCTAGGTACCCCTGTCCCTCTGCCAAGTTTAAAGTCAATTGAGACCATCCCTTGGGTTTTCTCCTTTTCTATTATTCCCAGAAAAGCTAATTGACATCAGTGAAAAAGAAAACCAGGTGGAGTATAGATGTCCCAATTTGTTCTCGCTGTTTTGTGCTAACACCCAAGATCAATTTCAACCCTACTGAATTTTTCCTGCACTGAAATGTTTCTTTTCAATGCTTGAAGATTCTGTTCACTGACAATTGCAGTACTTTGTATTTGTGTGAGACATATTACAAATCTCCCACATCCAACACATATTGCCCTCTTTCTCTTGGCTTCTCTCTGCCTGCCTCTCTGTAATTCTCTTTGGGATATTTTTTCCCCAGTCTGTCATGATCTCATCCCCCTTTTCCATTGGTATGTATTAGCCCGCTGCCAACCCTGCTGATACTTGATTATTTTTTGTTTGTCAATAGTTTTGCTCTGTTTCACAAGTCCATGATGGAACACCAGATAATCTGAAATCTAACTCTAATTTTTCATTTTATACCACCATTACATATGGGGCAGCATTTTGCCTCCGTCGGGGGAGTTTTGCAGGACCGGGTGGGTTCGCCATTTTACACGGGTGGGCCAATTAAGGCTCACCCAGCATGACGTATGCCCGGAAGCGCTGTGCACTCCCTGTGCAGGCGGGGGTTGGGGAGGCAGATTCCCTGAGCCAGGAGTGCACTCTTTCATGCATGCACGCGGAAGAGCGCACAGATCTCCATGAGGCAATGTGCTACCTCAGGGAGATCAGTATTACTTTTAAAAGTCTAATTAAAGATGGAAAAAAATTTAAGGACATGTCCCCTTATGTGAAACTTACATGAGATAGGACATGCCCATTATTTTATTTAAAAATTTGTGAAATTTTAAATCTTACATGAAACCTCATCCTGTCCATGGATGAGGTTTCATGCATTATCTGAAAGCCGCCAGGCCTCCTCGCCTGCCCACCAACCTTAAGGTTGGACGGGCAGGCCCATTGAGTTCATTAATTCATTTTATAATGGCCATATAGGCCACTGACAGTTTGGTGGGTGTGCAGCCGAGTTGGCTGCGCGCCTTCTGAACTGAAAATCTAAATGACGCCGGGTGACAACAGGACGCATGCCCAACGTCACCTTGAGTCATTTTATGCATCGGCAAGTGGGCCCAGCCAGAAAATGCTGCTCATGATCACAAATAAGCTTGATATGCACCATACCATAACTGCAATGTTCAATAAACAATATAAAACTGTCTATGGGAAACCTGTCTTCCTGAATTCTTTGGTCGTATTTTAAAAATGACAGCCTAGTATTATTTTCAGTATTATTTTATAATATCTTCAATCATCCTTAAAGTTTAAAAGGACCCATTGAATTTATCGGTACATTAAACTGATTCTTTCTGAATTAAACTCAAAAGCAAATCTAAATCTTTAACTCACTCCATCCATCTTGGCCAGCCTTCTGGCAAGCTGAAAATGAATTTGCCTGGTGTACCAATCCAAAAAGAGCCATTTATCTATATTTTTTCATACTGTGTCTCCACCCTTTACCAATTTGTGAGCCTTTGTTTAATGCGTGTTTGTTGTGAGCCTTTGTTTAATGCGTGTTTGTTTTTCTAAGTGGCGATGTGCTCCTTTTCTCTTACAGAATGTTTCCGGTCACATATAATGCAGGCCGCACGACCCTGTGCCTGGATTTCATGGTGTTTGCCCTGAGACTGATTCACATTTTTGCCATCAATAAACAGTTGGGACCAAAGATTATCATTGTGGAACGAATGGTAGGTATCTGTGATTGCAACAGCACATTTTACAACCAAAATTAATATCACAACACTAAAACATCTTCTTTTCATTGACATTTATAATGATTGTATTTAGTGATGTGTGCACACTCAGGCAGATCTCCTATAGTTGCAGTATATAAAATGTGCTACAACACCATCCAGACCAGGAAAGACCCAAGCTTGATTCTTGCTCAATGCTAAGCTAACTGATCTCAGCTGGAGTAGCTCCACAAAATGGCCTCCAAGCCCCTGGTCCTGTAGAGGGAAGACAAAATAACCTATGTTTGTTCTCTTGACCTCTGCTGGAAAGTACGGATGGGACTATTAAATGAAGGAAGGATTGAGCTCAACTGCTAGTCCCCTCACCCCGACCCCATATTTCAATAGCCTACTCTCCATGGATTACGCATGAGGAATGACCATTTGGCTGCCTTCAAGAGGTAGAGGATAAATAGACAAATATTAAGTGGTGCAATTGGTGATGGGTAAGAGTTTTCTGAAGTGAATCAAATAAAGTCTGGCAGTACAGAACTTGAGTTATGCCTGTTTCAGCTAAGCAAAATAAGTAACAGACATTCGCTGACTCATTCCTCAGGGCAATGCCTTGACCAATCAGGTTCAAGCTGCCTGGTTTAAATTTCAAACAATGTTTGGCAGTTAACTGTCAGTTAACTAGTAAGTATTGTACTTGTTGACAAAGGCTTCACCAGTTCTTCGGTCCATTGGATAAATGGCCTTGGTGAGTGTTCACAAGCTATTCAAGCATATGGGTTATCATGACTGAACTCAATCATATTCTCATGCGATGTCCACACACGCACATCCCAATAGCAGTAACTGCCAAGTGATCAGAAGCTGGAGCCAGGTTTGATTTGATTTTCTTTCCTTATTCTCGGGCGTTGTGGTCAATTTTGATACCTCTCTCATCGCCTTCACTAAGATCAGTGAATTCAGCAATGATAGAGGAATGAATGTGGAATGATTTCTGTCTGTTTAGCTTAATTACACAGTGTTAATCACAAATCATCAGAAAGCTTGCAGGACCTTCCTGAGTGAAGATCTTCATTTGTGACTGTACAAAATTCGCAGTGTTTATTAATTGATCTTTGAATGTTTAATGTGTTGAGGGTTGACCAGGGGCAGGCTGACATTTGGCTCTCTCACTTTTGTTAATTCCTCCACTAGATGAAAGATGTCTTCTTCTTCTTATTTTTCCTGAGTGTTTGGCTCATTGCTTACGGCGTGGCCACTCAGGCTCTACTGCACCCCAACGAGAGTCGTGTGGACTGGATCTTCAGGAATGTTCTCTACAGACCTTACCTTCAGATATTTGGCCAGATTCCACTGGACGAAATAGATGGTATGTGGTTTAAACTGTAACCATGTAGCCCTGTGAAGTCCACATATCTAAACTGAGTGCACTGCCTGAAAGGGTGATGGAAGCATGTTCAACAGTAATTTAAAAAAGAGAATTGGATATAAACTTGAAAAGGAAATTTGTACATGACTGTGGAGAAAGAGCAGGGAAATGGAACTAATTGGATATATCTTTCAAAGGGCTGGTAGAGGTATGAAGGGCCTAATGGCTTCCTTATATGATGTGCAATCCTCCAGTTTTGGTTGGGCTACACAGGACATTTAAAAATATGTGGTGGGCAGTAATTGGCTTCTAAAGATAGAAAGTCTCTGTTTTCTTTTATTTCTTTAACTTATGTTGTCAAAGCATAAATTATAAAGTTTTTTAAATTATAAAAGACTTAGCCTGCTTCTCCCGTAATCCACTTCAATTCCAGTACTGAAGGTGATTTCTATGTAATTCTAGAGGTTCGGATGGTTAATCGATCCTGCTTCACTAACCAAGGCAACATGACAAATGAAGAGAACTTACCATACTGCATTAATCGTTATGCAAATTGGCTGGTCATCATGCTTCTGGTCATCTTCCTGCTGGTCACTAATGTACTTCTGTTGAATCTTCTGATCGCCATGTTCAGGTGATGTATAAAACATCTACATCTGGAATTTTGCAGGGTTTCTCCCAATCTGGTTCCGTAAATTTGGACAAAGGTTGACAGAATCCTTATAGAAACAGTGTAAACGATCGAGGTTTCTGCCAAAATTACAGCAAGAGATTGGGAGAAGCCATGTGGAAATTGTTCCCCATAGGGTAGCAATGTCCATCTTTGGCACAACTAGTGAAAGGGCCATGTCTGACTGAATCACTTTTGAGTTGGGCAGAATCGCAAGAAAGGCAGGTATGAATATGGGAAATGATAAACAGACTGTGAAAGGAAGGGACAGAGAGTACAAATCTAAAAGTAAATCAGATAAGGCTAGATGCTACAAAAATAATAAAAGGACAAAACTAAAAGCTCTGTATCTAAATGCACAAAGCATTCAAAACAAAACAGATGAACTGATAGCACAAATAGAAATAAATAAGTATGATCTGATAGCCATTACAGAGACATGGCTACAGGGTGACATGGATTGTGACCTGAATATTGAAGGGTATGTGAAATTTAGGAAGGACAGGAAGTTAGGAAAAGGTGGAGGGGTGGCTCTGTTAATTAATAATGGTATTAGCACATTAGAAAGGGATGACCTAAGCACAGGAAACCAGGGTGTAGAAGTGGTTTGGGTTGAGATGAAAAATGATAAAGGCGAGAAATCACTTGTGGGAGTGGAGTACAGGCCCCCTAATTGTAACTACACCTTAGGTCAGAATATAATAGAAGAGATAATTGGGGTTTGCCAGGAAAGTACAGCAATAATCATTGGGGATTTTAATCTACTCTGACTGAGAAAATCAGAATGGGCAAAGGTATCATAGATGAGGAGCTCATAGAATGTTTTCAGGATAGTTTCTTTGAACAGCACTTTCTGGAGCCAACCAGAGAGCAGGCTATACTAGATCTGGTTTTGAGCAAAGAGATAGGATTAATTGATAATCTCCTATTGAAGGTACCCCAAGGCAACAGCGATCGTAATATTAAATTTTACATTCATTTTGAGGGAGAAACGAGTGCGACCAAGACTAGTATTTTCAACTTAAATAAAGGCAATTATGAGGGCATGAAGGCAGAGCTAGCTAAAGTGAACTGGCAAATGAGGTTAAGGGATAGGTCAATAGAGATCCAGTGGCAGACAGTTAAAGGGATATTTCAGAATACACAGAATATATGGATATTCCAATGAGAAAGAAAAATTCCATGCAGAGGGCCCACCATCCATGGTTAATTAAAAAAGTTAAAGACAGTATCAAATTTAAAGAAAATTATGCAAAAACAGGTGGCAGGTCAGAAGATTGGAAAGAACAGCAAAGAATGACAAAAAAATTAATAAGGAGGGAAAAGTTAGAGTGTGAGAGAAAACTAGCTAGTAATACAAAGACAGATAGTAAGAGTTTCTATAGATATTTGAACAAGAAGAGTTAACAAAGTGAGCATTGGTCCTATAGTGAGTGCTTCTGGGGAATTGATAATAGAAAGTAAGGAGATGCCGGATGAATTAAACAGGTATTTTGTTTCAGTCTTCACAACGGAGGTACACAAATAAGACCCCGGAAATAGCTGTAAGTCAAGAAATGGAGGAAGGGAGAAACTGAAGAAAATTACTATCACCAGGGAAGTGGTATTGAACAAATCGTTGGGGCTCTGAGCTGTCAAATCCCTGGGTCCAGATGGACTTCACCCTAAGGTCTTGAAAGAAGTGGCTAGCGAGACAGTTGATGCATTGGTTTTAATTTTCTAAAATTCCATAGATTCGGGCAAGGTTCCATTAGATTGGAATATAGCAAATATAACTCCTTTATTCAAAAAGGGAGGGAGACAGAAAACAGCAAATTATAGTTAGCCTAATATCTGTCATAGGGAAAATGTTAGAAGCTATTATTAAAGATGTTATAGCAGGGCACTTAAAAAAATTCAAGGCAATTAGGCAGAGTCAACAAGGTTTTGTAAAAGGGAAATCTTATTTAACCAATTTATTGGAGTTCTTTGAAGGAGTCACATGTGCTGTGGATAAAGGGGAGCCATGGATGTACTGTACTTAGATTTCCAGAAAGCATTTGATAAGGTGCACATCAAAGGTTAATACAGAAAATTAAAGCTCACAGTGTAGAGGGTAACATATTGGCTTGGATAGAAGATTGGCTGGCTAACAGGAACCAGAGAGTAGGCATAAATTGGTCTTTTTCTGGTTGGCAAGATGCGATGAGTGGTGTGCCACAAGGATCAGTCCTGAGGCCTCAACTTTTTAAAGTTATATAAATTACTTAGATGAAGGGACCAAAGTATGGTTGCTAAATTTGCTGATGACACAAAGATAGGTAGAAAAGTAAATTGTGAAGAGGACATAAGGAGGTTACAGAGTGACATAGATAGGTTAAGTGAGTAGGTAAAGATCTGGCAGATGGAGTATATTGTAGGCAAATGTGAAATTGTTCCTTTTAGCAGGAAGAATAAAAACGATTATCTAAATGATGAGAGATTATAGAGCTCTGAGATTCAGAGGGATCTGGGTGTTCTAGTGCATGACTTTCAAAAAGTTAGTATGTAGGTATGGCAGGTAATTAGGAAAGCTAATAGAATGTTATAATTTGTGAGGAGAATTGATTACAAAAGTAGGGAGGTTATGCTTCAGTGTACAGGGCATGGGTGAGACCACATCTGGAGTATTGTGCAAAGTACTGGTATCCTTATTTAAAGAAAGATGTAAATGCATTAGCAGTTCAGAGAATGTTTACTAGACTAATACCAGGAATGGGCACGTTATCTTATGAGGTAAGGCTGGACAGGTTAGGCTTGTATCCGCTGGAATTTAGAAGAGTAAGAGGTGACCTAATTGAAACCTTTAAGATGCTGAGGACTCTTGACAGGGTGGATGTGCAGAGGATGTTTCCTCTAGGGTGGGGGGTCACTGTTTAAAAATAAGACCGAGATTAGGAGATATTTTTTCTCTGAGGGTTGAGAGTCTTTGGAACTCTCTTCCTCAAAGGCAGTGGAAGCAGAGCTTTTGAATATTTTTTAAGGCAACGCTAGATAGATTCGTGATTAACAAGGAGGTAAAAGGTTATTGGGGGTAGGCAGGAATGTGGGGTTGAGCTTTCATTCAAATCAGCTATGACCTTGTTGAATAGTGAAGCAGGTTCGATGGGCCAAATGACCTACTCCTGCTCCTAATTTGTATGTTAAGTGTATTCAACTCTATTGGAAAGTTTGGGTCACACCATTTGCATCTCTATCTCTTCCAGTCAGTCTTTCTTCCTTTTGTTAGGTTGACATTCAACCTTCATTTCTGATTTCTCTTCATTTGTGTTTCTGTCCTCAATTTCTGTCTTTCCCCTTCATTTCCACTCTACTCTTTTATTTTTGACTTTCTTCTTCACTTGTCTCTTTCTTCTTTCACTTCTGACAGTGCATCCCTGTTTCTCGCTTTTCCTTAATTTTATATGGTCTCAAGAAATGGGTGATCTTAGCATTTATTGCCATTACCTAATTGCCCTGGGAAGATGGGGCTGGTCCTTCTCTCGAACCACTGCAGTCTTTATGATGGCGATGCACCCAAAATGGGGTTAGGTATGGGATTTCATGACATTGACCTAACATTGAAGAAGAAATGGTGATGTATGTCAAAATGGAAATAATATGCAATTTGGAGACAAAATTGGAAGGGATGATGTTCCTGTAATACTGGTGCTTCTGACCTTCACAGGGCGGGGTGGTGGGGGCGGGGGCGGTGGGGTGTGGCAGAGTTAAATAATCGTGCTGAGTTGCTATGGTGCAGCCTGTATATCATACATACTATAGTTGGTGTGCCAGTGGTGAAGTGGGTGGATATTGAGTTCACTGATAGAGGGACCAGTCAAGCAAACTACTCTGAGATGGCGTTGTGGGTTGTGCACTGCAGCCATTCAGGGTGCATGATGAACACCCCTGACTTCAGCCTTATAGGTAGTAGAGGGGATCTGTGAGGTCAGGAGATGAACAACTCATTGCAGAGTTACTAAACTGAGCCTTACTCTTGAAGATCAAGTGGAAATGACTGGGCTTTCTTGTGTTTGAGATGGCCATTAACTAGAACTCCTGCCTCTTGCTTATATTTTTTGCCTCCATCTCTCTGCTTCTTTGCTTTTGCATCTTTTTTTTTAACTAACTCTCTCCTTCATTTTGTTTTTTTGCTACAGTTATTTTTTTCAGTGTCTCCCTCCTCTATATTTCTTGTTCAGAATGAAATTTGCCTGGCTTAGATTCAGATACAAGGTTATTATGACCCCAAAGGGAAATTTTAAATAACTGTCATAACCTATATTTTCAAGTGGTATGTTTTGAGTTGCAGCTCTAAATTCAGGAATAAGACCACCAGTTCTCAAGAGGTTTATATCAAGCTACATGAGACATTTATTAATTTACACAAGTTAAACATATACACACTCTCATAACTTTGAACAAATTCCCAAACTAATCTCCACTAAGGCAACAACAATCCATAGACTTAAAGCAGACACCAGGTAAAGCATTTTCACCTTAGAAATTCAAAATGAGGTTTCTTTCACTTTGGTTCCTTTGCAGACAATTGTAGGCTTACAGGCTTTGATCTTACATTGCCTCTGCCCTGCACACACACATGCCTTCTGTTAAGCCCAGCACTCCCCTTTGAATGCAAATTCTCATTGTATCATCAGATCCTTTGAACTCCACCTCTTCTAACAATGAAACCCCTTTCATAGTACCAATGTTATTAGTAATTTGAACATTGATTGGTCTCTCCTAGCTAGGTGCAAGATTTCATCCCCAGTCTTTGAATGTTCTATTCAACAAAATACAAACGTTCTCTACATTTCAAAACTACTATATATCAAAGCACCCAGTTTAGCTGGCCTTAACACAATTAAAACGCTCACAGACACACTCACAGATTAAAGCTCCATTTAAAAAAAATTAATTTCCAACATTATAGCTTCATGACATGTCCCTCCCTATCAAAAAATGAACCATCTTAATTCTAAAAGACGGCTTCATTTTAATAGCCGATCTCACACTATCTCCTATACTAATTACACTATTACGTTACTAGACGCATGCCTTAACATAAAATATATACACAAGTCCTTGTTATCAACAGAAATCACTCTAGTTCAGTGTACAGGTTTTTAAAAAATGTCCAATTTTCCTTTAAACTTCAAACTCTTGATAATGCATCTGCGAACAGATTCTCTCTTCCAGCAACATGTAAAATCTGTAGATTAAATGGCTTTAATAATAGACTCCATCTGAAAAGTCTTGCACAATTTGTCCAAAAACTTCAAAGGATTAAAGTTTGTATAAACAATTGTTTCTGATGAATTGTTTGCAACATAAATTTCAAAATGCTGCAATGCTAACACCAAACCCAAAGTCTCTTTTCTGGTCGTTGAATATCTTCTCTTTTGTACATTCAGCTTCCGTGAAAAATACCCTATCTGTTTTTCAATTCCAGTATCATCATCTTGTAACAGTACAGCCCCAATTCCTATATCGCTTGCATCAACGGCCAACTTAAATTGTGTGGCATAATTGGGTACTGCCAAAACTGGTGTTGTAGTTAATACAGTTTTCAAACTATCAAATGACTTCTGACACTCTCCAGTGTCCATTGAAACTTCTTGTTATTTTTTAAATGTTCAGTCAATTGAGCAACCACCCAGCTAAAATTTGGTATAAATTTCTGGTAAAACCCACTCATGCCCAGGAATCTCAAAACTTCTCGTTTTGTTTTAGGCACTGGGAAATTCACGATAGCCTTGACTTTCGCATCTCTCAGAGCCACCTTACATGCCCAATGGTATGGCCTAGATACATAACTTACGCTTTTGCAAATTCACTTTTAGCCAAGTTCATCACCAAATTAGCTTCTTGTCGTCCAGTAAATAATTTTTCCAGATGCTGTAAATGCTCCTCCCATGTCTGACTGAAGACAATTAGATCATCAATATAAACAGCACAATTGCTTAGTCCTGCAATTACTTTGTCAATTTTTGAAATGTCGCAGGTACATTCTGACTTTAAACTGATATAGTCCACTTGGTGTTACAAAGGCTGATATCTTCTTTGCTCTCTTCGACAACGGTACCTGCGAATATCCTTTTAGCAAGTCAATCTTGGTGATAAATTTCAATTATCCCACTTTCTTAATGCAATTTTCCAACCATGGTATAGGATATGAATCTGCTTTTGTTGCTGCATTTACCTTTCGATAGTCCACACAGTCTTTGTGTTCCATCCAGTTTTGGTACCAGCACAATAAGCAAACTGCAGTTACTGCAATAAAAATCATTTTGAAGCATGAAATCAATTTCTTTTTATACTTGCGATAACTTTGCCGGATTTAATCTATAAGGATGTTGCCTTATTGAAGATGAAATTTCTATACATACATTATGTATAGCTAAATGTATCTTTCCCAATTTATTTGCACAAATAGGTTTTTGTGACTGCAATAGCTTTTCCAAATCACTGACACTTGCTTGGAAGGTAACTCAACATCACATTTAAATTATCAAGCACCCCCTCATTATCCAATTTGATTCAAGGAAACCAACTTCAGTTTCCTGCACTTCTACTTCTTTCTCATCATCCATGATCACTAATACTTCTTTTTGTTCGTCTTCCCTGTCAAAGTACTTTTTAAGCATATTTACATGACACACCTTCTGCTTCTTTCTTCTATCTGGACTATTTATTAAATAATTTATTTCACTCAGTTTCTTTTCAATCCAATTAGGCCTACTAAATCTTGCATTTAATGAATCACCTAGTACTGGTAACAAAGCTAGAACTTTCTCTGGTAGACACATCCATTTTTGTCAGTAAATACTGATTTCCCCTTTTAGTCTTAGGGAGGGGTCCTACACAATCAATCCATGACACTGCTAAAAGGTTCTTCAAATGCTGGTATTGGGGTTAAAGGCGCCAACTTAATCACTGCTTGTGATTTTCCTGTTATTTGACATGTATGACAAGTTCTACAGAACGTGACTACATTCCTATGCAATCCTGGTCAAAAAAAAACTTCTATCCTTTCCTGTGTTTTCCTAATTCCTAAATGTCCCCCCATTGGAATTTCATGAGCAATCCTCAGAATCTCATTTATATATGGGATAACAATCTGATGCACCTCCCTCCAGCTTTCATTTGATGAAATATGATCTGATCTCCACTTTCTCATCAAAATATCTCCCCGAAGATAATAACAAACTGGAATATATTTTGCTTCTGTTTCTGAATAAGCTTTCAGACATAACTGCTTTAATTGCAAATCATTTTTCTGTAACTCCACTAACTTCCTTGAGTTAAACACATCAACTGAATTGTCCTGTATTCCTTCCTTCTGAACAATGTTATCAAATACAGTGCCAGATAATTGGATTTCGACACCACTTCTTGCCTTTGAACTGACTGCCTTTCTCGTTTTTCTTGTTCTTCCCTATAAGCCTTTGATCTCGTTACAACACAATCAGGAAACAATCCAGGATGTTCCTTCTGTAACACCTCTATTGAAAACACTTCTACAGGCTGCTCAACCACCACAGGCATCACCCATATTTGTAATCCAGCTATATGATTACCCAGAATAAATTGAACCACTGCAATGGGCAATTTTTCCACCACTCCAACTATAATTTCACCAGTCTTCCATTTGCTCTTTAAATTTACCTTCCACAATGGAATAGATTTAGCATCTCCATGAACCCCACTTATTATTAGCTGGTCCTACAATGCTCCCTTTGAACAACAAATATCACCATCCCAAAACAGTAAGGATTGACTAGTCCTAGTGTCTCTTAAAATTTTAACTACTTTACCTACTCCACCCTATACATATAGAAAGACTTTTCCTTCACACACCAAGGACAGGATCTTCTGGTCAGCGAGCGGGGGGGCGGGACCCATTTGCTGACACATAAAATGATGCAGGATAATGTCAGGTGAAACTCCCAACATCACCACGCATCATTTCCATTTTCAGGTTGGCAGGGACGCAGCTGCGTGCCCGCCGACCTGTCATCGGCCTATTGAGGCCATTGCAAAACTAATTAAAGTCATTAATGGACCTGGCCATCCAACTTTAAGGTTGGCGAGCAGGCTAGGAGCCTTGGCAGGCTTCAGAAAAATCCATGGGCAGGATGAGGTTTCATGAGGGTATTTACATTTTTATTAAAGGTTTCAATAAAAGTTATGGACATGTCACATGAAGGGACATGTCAGTGAAATTTTTTTAAAATCATTTACATTACAAATTTCAATTCCGAGCCAATCTCCCTGAGGCAGCACTTAGCCTCAGGGAGATCTGTGCACTCTTTTGTGCGCATACACGAAAGAGTGCACTCCCAGCTGAGGGAATCCCCCTGGCCCACACAGAGCGCGCATAGCGCTTCCTGGCAGACGTCACACTGGACGGGCCTTAACTGGCCCACCTATGTAAAATGGTGGTGTCCTGCTCAGAGACGCGCCTGCCTGCGCCCGCACTTCCCCCCCCCAACTGGGGGAAAATTTTTCCCAAAGTCTTTAAACATTTCTGCAACCTGCTCCTCAGAATTCTCTTGAGTAAACTGTGAACACATTCCCACTTCTTTACCTGTCACTGATTCTCCATTTCACTTGTACACAAACCACTGGTTTCTCCTCTACCTGAACCTCAGAACCCACAGCACCTTTACTTCCAGAACTTTTCTGTACCCCAACAATTCCAACAGATGTTTCCTGCAATTTCCAACAGACTGGCTTCATGTGCTCCACTTTATTACAATGAAAACACCTCAATTTTCGAATGTCACTTCTACCTTCAGCACCTTTTTTATTATGAGAGAAAACTTCCTGGGAACTTCCAACTTCTCCTTTCTCTTCCCTGACTACCTACCTTCCTTTTACCTTCCCACTTTTTATCCTTTTCCAATTTGAAAGGGTGACGAGAAAAGGGTTTAGCTCTATGAACTAACTCATAATCATCAGCTATCTCTGCTGCTTGTCTTATGGAATCTACCCTCTGTTCCCCCAGATGAGTTCTCGCTACCGAAGGGATTGAATCTTTAAATTCTTCCAAAACAGTCACTTCTCTAAGAGCTGCATAGGTTGCCTCTATTTTTAACGCCTGTATCCACCAGTCAAAATTACTTTGTTTTACTCTTTGAAACTCAATATATGTTTGCCCAGACTGTTTTCTTATATTCCCAAATTTCTGTCTCATACGCACTCAAAATAGCCTTTTTCACCACATCATAATTCACCGACATTTCTTCTGATAGCGAAGCATATACCGCATGCGCCCTACTCACTACCTTAGACTGTAATCATAACATCCAGTTTTCCTGTGACCATTTCAACTGTTTAGCTAGCTTCTCAAATGAAATAAAGAATGCTTCAATATCTTTTTCCTCAAATTTTGGAAGAGCTTGTACAAATTTAAACATCTCCCCACTGGGTTCTACTCTGGAGTTAAGTCCTTCCTCACCTACTGGCGTCTCTTTTTTAACTGCCAACATTTTGAGTTGGAATTCTCTCTCTTTTTCTCTTTCCTCCTTCTCTATCTTCACAATTTCTAATTCCCTTTCCTGTTTTCTTTCTCTCTCCTGCCTTTCTACCTGTTCCGTTTTAAAAGCCATTTCTCTATCCTTTGCTTCTAATTCAAGTTTTTTCAGTTCCTTTGCTTGTTCACATTCAAGCTTCTTCATTTGTAACTGAAGTCTCACTACCTCCAGCTGTGACTCACTAGTGTCAGGTTTCACTTCCAACTGTAGATGCTGTGCTATAATTTTATTTTATATCTGATTTCCTAGCACCCTCAGGTAACCCCAGTTTTAACTTATCTGCCATCTCTGTTAGCTTACTTTTGGTTATTTTTCCTAACCCAATCAGAGTTATATCTTCTACTCCCAGGCAAGTCTTAGCAATTGCCAAAGCCATCCTGCAGTCTCATCACTTCTATAATTCTTCACCAACTGCTGAATTCAAAGTGCTTCTCATACTCGTAAGCTTAAAATTCACCAATTCCAAACCAATCAAGGAATTAGAAATATTTTTATCCCACTAGAGGCCCCAATTATTATGACATAGCAGTTGGTAAAGGCTGTTATTTAAAATCCCAGAGGGAAACTTTAAACAACTGTCATAACTTATATTTTCAAGTGGTATGTTTTGAGCTGCAGTTCTAAATTCAGGAATAAGACCACCAGTTCTCAAAAGGTTTTTATGTCAAACTACATGAGACATTTATTAATTTACGCATGTTAAACATATACACATGACTACAAAGTACTACTATCATTACTTCTAACAAATTCCCAAATTAATCTCCACTAAAGCTGGCTTTAAACAGACACCAGGCAAATGATTTTCACCTTACAAATTCAAAATGAGGTTCCCTTCACTTTGGTTCCTCTGTAGGCTTACAGCTGCTTTGATCTTACATGCCTCTGCCCTGCACACACAAAACTGCCTTCTGTTATACCCAGCACTCCCCTTTGAATGCAAATTCTCATTGTATTGTCAGATCCTTTGACCTCCACCTCTTCTAACAATGAAACCCCTTTCATTGTGCTAATTTTATTAGTAATATGAACATTGATCGGTCTCTCCTAGCTAGGTGCAAGATTTCACCACTAGTCTTTGAATACTCTATTCAACAAAATGCAAATGTCCTCTTCCTCTGTGTTTACATCTCAAAACTACTATATATCAAAGCACCCAGACTAGCTGGTTTTAATCCAATTAAAACACACACAGACACACCCACAGACTAAACCAGTAATTTTAAAAAAATAATTTCCAATAACATTATATACATTAATAGCTTCGTGACAAAGGTGACCTGATTTTTGTGGGGACTTTGAAGTTTATTTGGAGAGGAGCAGGAGGAAGAGCCTGCATTGGGATGTGAATCCAGTCAACATGCTCCAGTATGATCAGAGAGAGCTATCTAATTTTTGTTTTCATTCCCATGCCTGAATGAGCTATTTTTGCTGGTGAGTTTTTCAATGTGTGAGCACTTTTCATTATTAATACTATGCTTGTGGACTAAGTAAGGAAGGATCAGTTATAAGTGGTACCAAATAAAATCAGGAAGTTAAATGCACTCTACATATGACCTAAAGTGTTGGACCCCTGAACTTTTTGAACAATGCGCCTGGAGCAATTCTGCTGAGACTCTATTTTGTAACTTTGAGTTACATCCTGTTCAATGCCAGAGGGAGATGATATAAAAGTATTAACAAAATGTGCTGGCCTGTTGGTGGTTGGGTAGGGGGAGAGAAGTGGAGGGGGATGGTGTGGTTGCATTGTTCCAGTAAAGCCCAACGCAAACTGGAGGAACAGCACCTCATCTTCCGACTAGGCACTTTACAGCCTTCCGGACTGAATATTGAATTCAACAACTTTAGATCTTGAACTCCCTCCTCCATCCCACCCCCTTTCTGTTTCTTCCCCCTTCCTTTTTATTTTTTGTTTAAATATTTTTGTTTTTATCTCTTTGTTTAATTGACTGCCACTGCTCTTCAAGAAATGCCTACCTTGAAGAAATTTTGTTCGTTTCTGCGACAAGATTTCCGACCTCTCTTTTGCCTTGTTCACCTTCATTGCTTTCCATTTCTCTCCTGGTGTTTGGCAAGGTGTTTACTAAAACCCGCTTCCACAGCCACACCTCCTTTCTCAGTGACTGTCTCCGTCTCCAACTTACCCCATGTGGATTTCAACTGAAATTCCATCCCTCTTGTTTCAAACCCACCCAGGATTACAGGTATCTCCGGGACATAAAATGTTTCTCGGACTGCTGTTCCCGTCACATTTTGAGATCCACACTCAGTGCCATGTGCCGCCATATGAACACACTCGACCTCTCCCTCCAGCAGCACCGCCGTACCCTTTTTCAAAGCTGCGCGTGACCCCAGTCTCATTTATTCTTCGTCTCATTCAACGCCTCAACAAGAAACTTTTTCTTTCTCTCAAGTGCTAAGGAACGCAAGCTCCAACAACTCATCGACACCAACACCCATCTAGGACCCTCCACCCCTGCCTGTCCCTCCGTCCCCACCCCATCTTCCAATCCCAGCCCCAGCCATGTATTCACTATATCCCCTGACCTTCCCCTCTCCGACGCTGAACGTTCAGTGCTCAGCAAAGGATTTAGTTTCATACCCTTATGCCCTCATCTCAATGAATTTCACGCTCGGCATGATGCTGAACTCTTCTTCCGCCGTCTTCATCTCCGTGCTCACTTCTTCGGGCAGGAGTCCTCTCCCCGTTCAACGGATCCTTTTACCCACCTCCAATATTCTCCCTCCACCTGGACCCCTCCATCTGGATTCTTACCTTCTCTTGATCTTTTCATTGAGAACTGTCGGCACGACATTAGTCGTCTCAATTTCTCTGCTCCTCTCACCCATTCTAATCTGTCTCTTTCTGAACTTACTGCACTCCGTTTTCTCAGGTCCAACCCTGACATTGTCATCCAACCCACTGACAAGGGTGGTGCTGTTGTTGTCTGGCGCACTGACCTCTACCTCGCGGAGGCTGAGCATCAACTCGCAGACACTTCCTCCTACCTCTCCCTGGACCATGACCCCACCACTGAACATCAAGCCATTATTTCCAGGACTGTCACTGACCTCATCTCCTATGGGGATCTTCCTTCCACATCTTCCAACTTGATAGTCGCCCAACCTCGGACGGCCCACTTCTACCTCCTACCCAAAATCCATAAACAGGACTGTCCCGGTAGAGCGATCGTGTCAGCTTGCACCTGCCCCATGGAACTCATTTCTCATTATCTTGACTCCCTTCTCTCTCCCCTTGTCCAGTCCCTTCCTACCTACATCCGTGATTCCTCTGACACCTTACGTTACATCAACAATTTCCAGTTCCCTGGCCCTAACTGCTTCCTCTTTACCACGGACGTCCAATCCCTCTAAACCTCCACCCCCCACCAGGATGGTCTGAAGGCCCTTAGTTTCTTCCTCGAACAGAGGCCCGAACAATCCCTCTCCTCCGTCTGGCTGAACTTGTTCTCACACTGAACAATTTCTCCTTCAACTCCTCTCACTTCCTCCAAATAAAAGGTGTGGCTATGCCTGTCTCTTTATGGGGTATGTGGAATGTTCCTTGTTCCAGTCCTACTCCAGCCCCCTCCCATAACTCTTTCTCCGGTACATCGATGATTATATGGGTGCTGCTTCATGCTCTCGTCGGGACTTGGAAAAATTTATTAATTTTGCTTCCAATCTCCACCCCTCCATCATTTTCACGTGGTCCATCTCTGACACTTCCCTTCCCTTCCTTGACGTCTCTGTCTCAATCTCTGGTGATAGACTGTCCACCAATATCCATTACAAGCCTACCGACTCCCACAGCTACCTCGACTACAGCTCCTCACACCCCGCTTCCTGTAAGGACTCCATCCCATTCTCTCGGTTCCTTCGCCTCCATCGCATCTGTTCTGATGATGCTACCTTCAAAAGCAGTTCCTCTGACATGTCCTCCTTCTTCCTTAACCGAGGTTTTCCACCCATGGTGGTTGACAGGGCCCTCAACCGTGTCCGGCCCATCTCCCGCGCATCCGCCCTCATGCCTTCTTCTCCCTCCCAGAAACATGATAGGGTCCCCCTTGTCCTCACTTATCACCCCACCAGCCTCCGCATTCAAAGGATCATCCTCCGCCATCTCCGCCAACTCCAGCATGATGCCACCACCAAACACATCTTCCCTTCACCCCACCGGCGGCATTCCATTGGGATCGTTCCCTCCGGGACACCCTGGTCCACTCCTCCATCACCCCCTACTCCTCAACCCCCACCTATGGCATCTCCCCATGCCCATGCAAAAGATGCAACACCTGCCCCTTCACTTCCTGTCTCCTCACCGTCCAAGGGCCCAAACACTCCTTTCAAGTGAAGCAGATTTCACTTGCATTTCCCCCAACTTAGTCTACTGCATTTGTTGCTCCCAATGTGGTCTCCTCTACATTGGAGAGACCAAACGTAAACTGGGCGACCGCTTTGCAGAACACCTGCGGTCTGTTCGCAAGAATGACCCAAACCTCCCTGTCGCTTGCCATTTTAACACTCCACCCTGCTCTCTTGCCCACATGTCTGTCCTTGGCTTGCTGCATTGTTCCAGTGAAGCCCAACGCAAACTGGAGGAACAGCACCTCATCTTCCGACTAGGCACTTTACAGCCTTCCGGACTGAATATTGAATTCAACAACTTTAGATCTTGAACTCCCTCCTCCATTCCCACCCCCTTTCTGGTTCTTCCCCCTCCCTTTGTTTTTTTTTCCAATAATATATATAGATTTTTCTTTTCCCTCCTATTTCCATTATTTTTAAATCTTTTATGCCCCCCAACCCCCACTAGAGCTATACCTTGAGTGCCCTACCATCCATTCTTAGTTAGCATATTCGTTTAGATAATATCACCAACTTCAACACCTCTGTGTTCTTTTGTTCTTTAGTCTGTGACATCTTTTGATTATCTGCTCCTATCACTGCTTGCTTGTCCCTACAACCACACCACCCCCCTCCACTTCTCTTCCTCACCCTCACTTCCCCCCCCACCCACCCCCTGGAGTTGTTTTCCTTAGAGCAGAGAAGGCTGAGTGGGTACCTGATAGAGGTATACAAAATTATGAGGCACATAGATAGGGTAGATAGGAAGAAACTTTTCCATTTAGTGAAGGGGTTAATAACTAGGGGGCATAGATTTAAAGTAAGGGGCAGGAGGTTTAGAGGGGATTTGAGGAAAACCTTTTTCACCCAAAGGGTGGTTGTAATCTGGAGCACACTGCCTGAGGGGGTGGTAGAGGCAGGAACCCTCACAACATTTAAGTATTTAGATGAGCACTTGAAATGCCATAGCATACAGAGCTATGGACCAAGTGCTGGAAAATGGATTAGAATAGATAGGTGCTTGATGGCCGACATGGAAGCGATGGGCCGAAGGGCCTGTTTCTGTGCTGTATAACTCTATGACTCTATGAAGTGCAACTTGGTCAGCTTGTTTATAACATGCTACTTTAGCTTGTAAGGTCAATGTTACTGATTATTTAGCTTCTTTGGGAAAAACAATATATTGGAAACACACTTCTCAGCAAATAAACTTCAACTCCAATAACATCTCATGGCTTAAATTTTCTGGCCAATGCTTTGATGGTTTTATTTTAACTCATTGATTTTTTAAAAGGTTACTACTAACATTGAAATAAATCCAATGGATAGACCTAGGTATTATTTTGATTTTGGGCAATAGTATCAAATGGGGGATTTTGGATCATCTGCCTGTTATACTTTATAGAAGGTAAAAATTGGGTGAGACATATAATGGACAGTTCATATCATAGCAGTCAAAGTCAAAATTAACCCCCGTGTGTGTGTCTGTGCGTGTGTCCGTATCTACTTGTGCACATTCGGTTCAGCAGTATAAGGTGAGGTGAAGGAGGTTCTTCATACAGGTCTATCTTGTGTGTGCCCTGCCGTGTGAAGCACTTCATCCCTTGGAGGTTCTTCATGATATAAAAAAGCATGCATACCTGAATTCGGCATCTCTGCAACAAAAATGTCCATCGCCACTTCTTACCCCTTTCCTGCCATCTTCTTCACCTTGCATTCCATTACTGGGGTGATCAGCCTTGACCCTGTGCTTGAAGGAAACCATGGACGAGCCAAAGGAATGAGAGGAACTTGCAGCCATTGTCTTACCACTCCTAAACCACCCAACACATGCAAGAGTTGGCAGAAGGGCAGGCAACTGATTCCACTGATAAATCTGACACCCTGTAGAATATTTAAGAGGATAAATGTATTAATGATTTTGCATTGTGATGAATTTCATTCCAGAAAAATTGAATATTTGTTGTCTTCCCCTTTGCTGGGGAATGCTGCATCAACGGTCAGTTTGCAAGGTAGTGACACCAGCCACAGCAGTGAAACTTTAAACACAAATTTAATTTAGGTAACTTAACAAGAAATTATTTCAGTGCAAACTATTTTACTTTTCAAAAGCCTAGCTGGTAATCAGATAGACAGTACACACAAGCAGCAGCAAAGTGGAAAGTTTAGCAGTGGCACTTTCAGGCAGTCTGGCAATCAGAAGATAAAGACCCAGGTCCTGGAATTCCTTAGTGACTCTATTGATCTCACAGTTTTATCTTTGGTGCAATCCCAAGGCGATGGTAGAGACCTGGTTCCATCAAGTCTATGCCATTTCTTGGGGCCCTCCACATTGACACATCGTCTGCGAAACCCCCTTCTGTTCGCTCGACCCTATTCTCAAACAGTTTACCACCAACCCACCCTTCCTAGCCCCATGTTAGCTGATGCTAGTGGCTCCCTCTCTTTCAAATCTGTCACCACCCATCTTCTCAAAAAAAAACACCCTCGATCCCTCTGTCCTTGCATACTACCACCCCATCTTCAACCTCCCTTTCCTCTCCAAAGTCCTTGGATGTGTTGCCAGCTCCCAAAGGAATGTCCATCTTTCCTATAATTCCATGTTTGAATCCCTGCAATCAGGTTCTGGTCCTGCCACAGTTACTGAACGGCGCTTATCAAAGCCACAAATTACATTTTACTTGACTGTGACCATGGTAAACCATATTTCCTCATCCTGTCTGCAGCCTTTGACACAGTTGACTACATTAATCTCCTGCAATACCTCTTCTTCGGGATCCAACAAAGTGGGACTGTCTTTGCTAGGTTCCACTATTATCTAACTAATCGTAACCAGAGTATTGCTTGCAATGGCTTCTATTCTCACTCCTGCACCTTTACCTCTGGTGCCCCCAAAGGATCTATCTTTGGCCCTTTCCATTTCTCACCCTTTGGTGACATCACATGAAAACATAACATCAGGTTCTACATGTACATCAATGACCCTCAGCTCTCCCACCTCCACCCTCCAAATTGTCAGACTGGTTGTTAACATGCAGTATTGAATGGGTAAAAGTTCCTCTAACAAAATATTGAGAAGACCAAAGCCATTGCCTTTAACCTCTATCCCTTTCCCTGGTAATTGTCTGAAGCTGAACCAGTCTGTTTGCAAACTTGTTGTGTTTAACCCAGAGAGGATCTTCTGACCACACACCCATAGCATCACCGAGATTGCTTGCTTCCATCTCTGTAACATCACCTGGCTCCACCCCTGCCTGACCTCATCTGTTGGTGAAACTCTTCTTCATGTCTTTGTTACATTTGGATTGACCATTCCAATGTTCTTCTGGTTAGCCTCCCACCTTCAACCCTGTATAAAATTGTAGTCATCCAAAATTCTGCTGCCTGTATCTTAACTAGCACCAAATACTGTTCACTCATCACCCCTGTGCTGCTTGCTGACTGACACTGGTTCCTGTCCTGACAATATGTAAATCCTCATCCTTGTTTTCAAATACATCCATGACACCTCTCTTTTTTTAAAATATTCATTTACGAGATGCAGGCTTCACTGGCTAAGCCAGCAGTTACTGCCCATCACTAATTGCCCTTGAGAAAATGGTGGCGAGCCATCTTTGTGAACTGCTGCAGTGCATGTGGTGTAGGTACACCCACAGTGCTGTTAGGAGGGGAGTTGCAGGATTTTGACCCAGCGACAGTCAAGGAACAGTGATATATTTCCAAGTCAGGATGGTGAGTGACTTGGAGGGGAACTTCCAGGTGGTGGTGTTCACATGTATCTGCTGCTTTTGTCCTTCTAGGTGGTATTTGTCATGTGCTTGGAAGGTGCTGTTTAAGGAGCCTTGGTGAGTTTCTGCAGTGCATCTTGTAGATGGTACACATTGCTGCCACTCTGCATTGGTAGTGGAGGGAGTGAATGTTTGTAGATGGGGTGCCAATCAAGCAGGATGCTTTGTCCTGGATGGTGTCAAGCTTTTTGAGTGTTGTGGGAGCTGCACTCATCCAGGCATGTGGAGAGTATTCCATCACACTCCTGACTTGCGCCATCTAGATGATCGACAGGCTTTGGGGAGTCAGGAGGTGAGCTGCTCACCGTTGGATTCCAAGCCTCTGACCTGCTCTTGTAGCCACAGTATCTATATGGCTAATCCAGTTCAGTTCCTGGTCAATAGTGACCACCAGGATGTTGATAGTAGTCTCTTCCCTTTCTCGGTAACCCTCTCCAGTCCTGCAATTGTTAGATCTCAGTTCTCTTCCAATTCTGGCATCTTGGGCATCTCCAATTTTAATTACTCCACTATTGGCAGCTGTCTCTTCAGCTACCTAGGCCCAAGCTGTAGAATTCTCTCACTAAACATTACCACATCTCTATCTCTTGTCATTTAAGATGCTCCATAAAATCTACTTCTTTGCCTTTGGTTTTGGTCATCTGACCTGATAACTCCCTTCTGTCATTTGGGGTCAACATTTTTATTGATAATGCTCATTGATATATTTTGCTATGTTAAAGCTGCTACATAAATTCAAGATTTTATTGTTGACTTATCTGCTCCTTTCAAGACAAATGATGGTCCAGGGACTTTTAAGCTAAGAGTTCCATTCCTGCCCCAGCAGTGCAGGGACCCAGCAGTGCAATGATTGCCCAATGAAGCAAACATACCAGCAAGTGCACAAGTGCAGCCACACCACCAGGGGGTCCAGCCCTAGCAAGCAACCTGGACCCAAAAGACAAAACAACTGTTTTTGTTCCTTTCATCACATTTGATTGGAGCAGTTCTCAAGCTTGACAACAACTCCTCTCCCTGTACAAGTGAATGATCAAGTTTCCATTGGCATGGAGGCAGGTGGGTGCCATCTGAAGTGGTTCTTGTGTCTAGTTGCCACCTTACTAAAGCAGAGAGCATTGGTGGGTATGATCCCATTGTAATCACCAGGGTCACAACCCAAGCAAATTCATAATTTTTGTGGCATATACAGTATGGCACTGGAGTGCAGCATTGCTGATCATTTTTAGATGATTTCAATTTAAATGCCTTTCTTTCCCTTCCAGTTATACCTTCCAGCTTGTTCAGGGAAACACAGATATATTCTGGAAATTCCAGCGCTACAATCTAATCGTTGAGTACCATAGCCGGCCAGCTCTGGCCCCACCCTTCATCATCATCAGCCACTTAAGCCTTTTCATTCGAGGGCTTATTAAAGAACCTCAGCACAAGCAGGAGCATTTTGGTAAGTGACCCTCCTACTGACGTGTGCACTACAGGCCAGAAAGAGATCCCGTGTGCCAAGGTACCCATTAATTTGCCCTAATGTCACTTTTTGCTGTGAAACGTTACTGAATGTGAGAGATTAAGCGGACATGTGACAATTAAGAGTTCAGAGCTTTCAGAATGGAGTATAATCTGCTGAGAGGTAGGCTTAATCTTGATAATGTTATGATTCCCTGTGGAGACCAATCCCCTAAAAGAACCGAACTTGCGAAGCTGCCTCAACGGAAGGAGCCTGTGGACAAGATTTCACTTTAGATAATGTTGATTTTGGTTTTATTGTCAAACATAAATTAAACAGGCAAATTGTATTTAGTAGAAATTGCAAGTTACACTTTAAATAGCCAAGACAACAAAGATAGGTCTCAAAATTACGGGCAGCCCCTTAGCACATATGGCATCACATGTAGCCATACAGTCCTTCAGAACCCTGTCTTCCACAGATAGAGTTCAGCTCTTTTCCTCATGCAGGATATGGTCCTCTAGTCACCTCTGGCAGCAGCCTTACTCTATCCAGGTTCCACAGATACACTCACCGCCAAAAGGGCAAACTTCTTAGCTCAGCTCATGGCAATCTTGATGGCGTGGATCCCCCACAATATCTGAAACAACATCAGTAACTATTTCACTAGCCCGGCCTATTAAAAACAGTCTTTACCTTTCATTCTTTGCAGCTGTCCAACATCCACAACAGTCCACAGCCTTCCTATGAGCTTCTGTGAAAATCTGATCTGAGAGCTCTGTATGTTTTCTTTTTGGATTCAATCAACTTGTGTTTCCTGTGCAACCTGAGGTCACAAGCCTGACTTTTCAGAAATCTGATGTCACAGCCAGGAACCCGAAGTTACAGCCTCCTCTTTCAGAAACGTTGAAGTTTTAGTTTGTCTTTCAGTTAAAGTATTTCAAAAAATTACGTGCTGTGAAATCAAAGCTAGTGTAGAGAACAGCTGGCATATACTTCACCACCCTTGCTGCTCCCCCCGCCCTTCCCCTTTGGTGCAAATAGTAGATTTCATCACAAGAAGAGGAAGAAGTGGAGTTAATTAAAGATGCTTTTTCTACAATGGGTACTTGAGTAGGTGGAGGGAGAAGACTGCTGCCTTTGGTGGGGAGAGCTGAATGTAATTGGGCAAGTGTTGCTAAACAAGTCTCAGATCAGTTCACTCAGGGAAGCTTTTTGGTATTCTTAAACACTGTTATAAATAAATGGTCCAGCTCCATCCCCATTGCCTTCAGGAGCAGAAAGAAAAAACTATGACTCATGTTGAGGCACAGTGCCATGGTAAAAGGCATCATGGCTGCATCCCAATTTGGTGCCTGCGCACATGGGTCTCAACAAACATAGGACCTGAGGAGCAGGCAGAAATGGGAGCTCTGGTTCCTTTTATTTCCTTAATCCACAGGCATTGAGGATAATTATAAATCCTCACAATTGGGTTATTAGGAATCAAGATAGTCAAGGAATTGAATTTGTAACATTCTAATCTATATGGCTAACTACTGAGCCATCAGGCACTGCTCACTAAGATCTATCTAATTTAGGAAATACCAATCCTTAACACTTGTGATAAGCCATTCTATAAATAAAAATATACATTTTAACTGATTAATGCTGTAGCAAATAAAGAAAAGAAAGGCTTGTATTTATATAGCACTTTTCACAACTACTAGCTGTCTCAAAGTGCTGTACAGCCAATGATGTTCTTGAAATGTATGTCTAGTTACCATAGATGCTTGGAGCCTTTTCTGCAAAGAAGGAAAGCAGGTAAATGAAACCTTTAAAAAAACATTAGAGAAGCATTGGTAGAGATAATTCAGCACAAAAGGAGGCCATTCGTCAATCATGCCTTTACCGTCTCTTTGAAATGAGTCCTACTCCCTCTTGCTCATGGAAGGGTAGGTTTAATTATTGGTTTAACAATGTCAGCCAGCAATTTGAGGTATGCTACACAGAGATTCTCCATAGCCTGAAGCACAAAATTTCTGCATCTGATCATTATCCAGTACCCTTCCTCGAAGATCAGGTTCCACAAAATACCATGGTCATAGTCTGCCAAACCCATTGTATCATCTCATGCTTAAAGAATATTCACTTGATGTGGCCCCTCAAACCATTATCTTTGAAATCAATTAAGACCTTCCATGGGGTGGTGGGTGTGTGTGTGTGTGTGTGTGTGTGTGTGTGTGTGTGTGTATATATAACGAATATATATATGTGTGCGTGCGTATACGTGTGTGTGTGTGTGTATATATATATATATAAAAAAAAGGTGAGGGAGGGGTGGCACAGAGAAACAGAATTAAATTAGACAGTGAGAGAGAGTATGAGTGTGTGTGTATATAAATATATATATATATACATATATAAATAAAATAAGTTGGGGGTGGATTGGCACAGAGAAACTGAATTAAAATTAGAGAGAGACAGATACAGTGTGTGTCTATGTGTGTTTGGTTTTATTCTTTGCACATAAATGACTATAGAATTCCCCATTAAAAGGATCGGGATTTTTTTTTGTATTTCTTCTAGAAAAGCACATACCAGAGGCCTTGGACCAGAAACTCAGGATCTGGGAATCTGTGCAGAAAGAGAATTATCTAGCCAGTTTGGCAAAGGGAAAGAGAGAAAGCAGCACTGAAAGATTGAAGAAAACATTCACCAAGTAAGTGCATTTGGAATGAAAACTTTACTCAGCAGTAAAAGCAGTGTCAACAGTGGACAAATATCTGGCTTGGATACATACCATTGTTTCTTCATCGTTGGCCAATACCTTAGAACTCCTCACTTAACACCATCATGGGACCACTAGCAGTACAGGAACAGTAGCAATTCAAGGATGGGGAATAAATGAAGCCTCACCAGCATTGTTCTAATTCTTTTGAAGAAACCTAAAACAAATGTGCTCTCCAAGAATTAAAAGCTGGAAGATTCTGTTAGGAACTCTGAAGGAACAGGGTTTGAAAAAAAAACTCAGCATCATTATTGGGAGATTCTTGCCTCTACAATGTCCAAAATGAATGCTGCAGCTTTTATTTTTTGAAGAATTTACAGCTTTGAAAACTATTTACCTTCATATTTAGTATTCTTTAAGTCTCTCATTACTATTGACCCTGCCCCAAATAGATTCTTCAGCAAGATTACTGGTGGAAAAACTATTAAGATTACAAGGTAGATGAGGAGGGCCACTTGGTTATTCTATCTAGTTGCCTCATCTATTAGCATCCATCTCTCAAATTACTCCAATGTTCTTGTTAAGATTAGCAAGGATACTAGGGAAAAAGCCCCTGCTCATCTTCAAAAAATCGCCATGGGATCTTTTACATCCATCAGTGGGGTGGGGGGGGTGGTGGTGGTGGTGGTGGGGTTGCAGACAGATGGGGCTTCAGCTTAATATCTCACCCAATAGATGGCACCTCCAGTATTGCATATAGGACTGAGCTTTGTGCTTTCCCCCCCCAATATTTCCCTCATTTGTATTCATCCATATGTGCCATTTCTGGTTAGTTTCATTGTCAGCAAATTTTTTCAGTTTATCTTCCCCACCTTATTCTCATCCTGTTAAAATCAGCTTTTTTCGAATTTACTATTTTGCTCTTTTTATGTACTAGTCAATCTTTACCATAAACCTTCTTTTAAAATTGGAGTCAAAGGCTGAGATTTGAACTCACTGAAAACCTCTCCAGTGTTTCCCCATAATTCAATCCCCGGATGCGAATAATCAATCATCATCAGCCTGTTACAGTTACAGTTATTTTGTGCAAGTAAAAAGTTTCCTCTGCTTGTTAAGTGGCATCATTAGATATTGCTTCTCTGCAATTTTCTTTCTGTTTCATTCTTATTGGCCTGGATTTTGTAGTCTGCAGCAAACAATGCTCATCATGCATGCTGCTGAACAGCTGCCCAGGGATGTTTTAGTGGGCCTTTGCATGGCAACTTACAGTACCTAAAGAACCATTTCAGTATCCTCCACAGGGGTTCTGGGACCTATGTAGCAGGACAACCAACAGCGTTGTCTTTTCAACCCGATTGAAAAATACTTACTGCAACACGCAGGGGTAGAAATTCGACTCGGGCAGTGGTGCAAAATGGGCAGTATCCGATTTGCTGCCCACTATAGGCTGCGCCTGATACAATGGAGCTAAATATCAGGTGCTGTGTATAACATTTGGCTGTTCTGACATCACGCATTTTGCACCACCACGCAAGACAAACTTCTCTCCTGCAGACTCTAAACCAGAAAATGCAAGTTAGAATATTTAATTTAAAGAGGTAAAGAAAGATGGGATTGAGAGAGCAATAAAAAAAAAGTAAAACAAATTACTTCAACATTTAAGTTTTCAAAAATCTCCAATAATTAAAATTTAAGGAATGAGGCTTTTACCAATAAATTTTCAGTGCCACGGAGTTTGTTTGTAATAATTAAGACTTAACAAACCATTAAGAAGTAACTTACACTTAAATGGTCAAGGCCTAACTTTTTCTGGCATGTTTAATGGGCATCCAGTGGGTACCGAACTTCATGCCCCTCGATGCTGAATCTCTCAGTGAGGTACAAGTATAGCGCAGCTTATAGAAGAGCAGGTCAACCCCAACAGCAACTCCCTTACTTGTGTTCAACTGCACAAATGTAAACCAGTTTGGGCTCCAATTTACTTTTTAATAACCTCAAGCACCAATAGCCTAGACCTGTTATTCTAACCCATTCTTTCCCAGGATGTCAAAACTGTGGACCATCTTTACCAGTTTGTATTTCCTCTTACAATTTCCACACTTTTAAAATAATCTGATCTACCTCACCTTCCGTCTTCCTCATTTGAACACTGGTGTTGCGTTGCAGAGGGGTCTGGATCCAGTACTTAGATTTTCAACAGTTAAAAAGCAAAGCAGAAAAGACAAACTCTGAACCAGTGCAACGTAGAACATCTGATCACAATGTGCAAAGCTATTGTATGTGGGTGTAGCATTGTGCATTTCTTCAAGCACATGGAAGTCTGCACCACATGAATATGTAGCATTCATAAGTCCACCTTGCATTTAAGTGACAATGGAACTGATGTGCAATCATTCAAATCAACTGCATCATGTCTAATGAAGGTCAATGATAAATTTATGCTTGACCAATGTTTCCATAACAACTTGAACTTGCAGGTTCCAGAACCTTCCAGAAGCTACAGGGACTGTGTTACTTAATTAACTAATTGATCAATTTAAACTAATTTTTGTTCATAAGTATAAACAAACTTTTAGGAGCTAGATGGCAAGTATGACATCTACAAATTGGTTTCTAGGATCTGTTCAAAGAATTCTATATTAAGATACAGGTGGCTAGAGACACATGAATATTCTGTTCCTTGAACTAGCCTGTGTGCTAGTGTACAGCTAACTACACCCGGCCTCAATTCAAATGGTACCTTTTCAATCATTGCAGAGTTCAAATCCAATGATTTAATGACACCATTTGTTCCTTTTAGGGTAGATTCATTATCAAAATCAATCAACAGGCTTCAAGAACAGGAAAAACGCCTTGTAACCCTCGAGACAAGGGTAGGTCAAAAATTGTTCTGGCCTCATGGCATGCCATTCCAATGCTTTATTTGTAACCATTTTAACATGTCCTTGATTGAAACTCACCCACTAAGGAAATAATCAAACTGCCAGGTTTGGGAGTCGCGGCTACATTTTTAATTTGATACAACGACACAAATGCAACTCGCTGGAGTAGCAACAATGTTGAGGAACTCTGCTCCTCACTCTATCTTCATGGAAATATTATATATAACACTTACATGGGAGGCAGGGAGGAAATGTTAACTTCCAATCCCCAACACAAAGATATAATGATGCTGCTGCAAAGGGGATGTGTAGATTGTTTTGTCTATGACAGTCACCCACCTAACTGGACAAACGAAACACCTCCAAAGCATATCAGCATTTTGAAAATGAGAAAAGCTCTTAGTCAAGCAAAAGTATTGAATTAATAGATCTGGCACTGCTGTATGCTGGACCTAGTACTGTACTAGAAAGTGCCATAACAGATAATATACCAGGCTTTTGATGGCATGGTACCAGATTGAATATATCAGAACCAATACCAAGCCAGCCAGAATCTACCAGCTCCAATTGAGTGATAACCCTGCAATCAGAGACACATGGACTGCAGTAGTTCAAGGCAGCAGCTCACCATCACCTTCTCAAGGGCAATTAGGGATGGGCAATAAATGCTGACCCAGCCAGTGATGCCCACATCCCATGAATAAATTTTTAAAATATATATATTAACAATGACCAATGTTGACATCAATCCGATATGCCGGATACTGGTTACACTTTCGATATATTTGGTTGACTTAGTTGAAACTGTTTTGTGGTTTCAGTTCCTTAATCAAGATCGATGTGGAATATCACCAATGGTTTCAATTTGATAGTTGCACCTATTTTTAAATGAAACTTGAATAAGGAAGCTTCATTTCCCAAGTTCACTTCTTGCTGTCTTTACAGATGAAATACTGCAGCGATGTCCTATCCTGGATGATTGAATCCTTTACTCAACACAATCTGCACTGCAACAGACCTCCTCCAACATACACTGGTACTCTTACTTTATCTCAACTCAGTTTATAGGTATAGTGGTGTAGTGTTCTGTTACTGGATCAGTGCTTCAGAGGCCTGGACTACTGATCTGGAGACTGATTTCAAATCTCCATCACAACAGCTGGGGAAATTAAGTTCAGTTAATTAAATAAATCTGGAATAAAAAGCCAATATCTGGAACCATGAAGTTAATGATTTGCTGTGATTTACAGAAGCCATTTTGATAACCATGATTCAAACATGATGGAAGACAAAGGAGAAAAAGCAAGGTCTCCACACTTAATCTAACATTCATGGTCTCATTATCTTCTTTGACCACAAATGGAACTCCCAGGTCTCCTCCCCTACTGAAGGTGCCATCAGGAAGCTCAATTTCCTTTTTTATAACAACATATGAATTAAGAGCTGGAATAGGCCACTCGGCCCCTCGAGCCTGCTCTGCCATTCAATAAAATCATGGCTGATCCGGTCGTAACCTCAACCCCACATTCCTGCCTACCCCCGACAACATTTTGCCCCCTTGTTAATCAAGTACCTAACTAGCTCTGCCTTAAAAATATTCAAAGACTCTGCTTCCACTGCCTTTTTTAGGAATAGTATTCCAAAGACTCAAAAAAATTCTCCTCATCTGTCTTAAATAAGCGCCCCCTACTTCTAGATTCTCGCATAGGAGGAAACATCCTCTCCACATTCACCCCTCAGAATCTTAAAGGTTTCAATTAAGTCATCTCTTACTCTTCTAAATTCCAGTGGATACAAGCCTTACCTATTCAGCCTTTCCTCATGAGACAACCCGCCTAGTATTAGTGTAGTAAACCTTTTCTGAACTGCTTCTAATGCATTTACATCGTTCATTAAATAAGGAGACCAGTGCTGTACACAATACTCCAGATGTGGTCTCACTAATGCCCTGTACAACTGAAGCATAACAGTAATTCCACATCAATTTTCTATCATCTCTGTGACATACTGGGTTTTCATTTGTGAGCTGCTCAGAGACCTCCAATGTTGCTTTCAGCTCAACAGGATACAATAAAAGCTGGTATCTGATAGGCTGCTTACACCCCGCCCCCCTCTCTCTCTCTCTCAGTTGTAGTCTTCCTCTTCTCTTTCACATTTGTATCACCATTGTTAATACTCCCCTGAACATACCTGTTTCTATTTCCTCACACAGATACTCCTCCCAATATGCCATGTGGAAAGGCAAAGTATACCTTGCTTTTATAGTCTTTTCGTCCCATATCCGAACCCCAGATCTGTGGAACTCCTACCTCCCTTAGGTCCAGTTTTCACATCAGAATGGTAGGAATCACCTAAGCCAAGAGCAAATAATCAAGATAAACACGGTTCAACTTCAAGGCAATTTAAATGTTCCTTGGTCAGTACCATTGCAACTATGGGTACTAAGCCACCTTGTCCAACACACCTTCAGATGTCAGTTTGGCCTTATGCTGACAAGCTATAAAATGCAGTGTACTTCTCAATTGTTTTTAATTTTAAAGCAGCTGCATGTATTGCCAAACTGAGATTGGGAGTTATAATCAAAGTAATTCTAACCATAATCTGCATTAAATACTACTACATATCAAAACAAGCTGTGTGGAGCTGTGAAAATCCAGTTCTTGAGCACATCAGGATTCCTGGGTGTGCTGGTGCAGTTTGCATTCTGCACATCATGTTGTCATCACACCTTCACTATCTTGTTTGATTGTAATGTCTGAAGTTGGTGCCCTGTTGACTAAGCCCCATATCCTATCCCCCACAAAGGCCACTTGCTTCCACCTGTAACATTACCTACCTCAGCGTCTCCAATGTTTAAGCCCTCACAAATGCCCTTGTCATCTTGAGAGCCAATTGATCTCACTTTCCTGACTGGCCTCCTTTCTTCCCCCCTCCAGGGTGAAAATTTCCATCATAGGCATCCTGCTGCAGACCAAATAACACTTATGATCATTCTACAATATAATGGCTAAACTTCAAAAGTATTTCGCTGGCTGTAAAGCATTTAAAGACATCCTGAAATGCACTACATAACCATAAGTATAAAAGCAAAAAACTGCAGATGCTGGAAATCCAAAACAAAAACAAAAATACCTGGAAAAACTCAGCAGGTCTGACAGCATCTGCGGAGAGGAATACAGTTAATGTTTCGAGTCCGTATGACTCTTCAACAGAACTAAGGAAAAATAGAAGAGAGGTGAAATATAAGCTGGTTTAAGGGGAGGGGGGTGGGACAAGTAGAGCTGGATAGAGGGCCAGTGATAGGTGGAGATAACCAAAAGATGTCATAGACAAAAGGACAAAGAGGTGTTGAAGGTGGTGATATTATCTAAGGAATGTGATAATAGGTGACATTAAGGGTAGAAAGCAGGACGAGCAAGGTACAGATAGCCCGGGTGGGTGCAAGGGATCAAAATAGACTAAAAGGTAGAGATAAAACAATGAATGGAAATACCTTTAAAAATAATGGAAATAGGTGGGAAGAGAAAAATCTATATAAATTATTGGAGAAAAGGGGGATCGGAAAGGGGTTGGGGATGGAGGAGAGAGTTCATGATCTAAAATTGTTGAACACAATATTCAGTTCAGAAGGCTTTAAAGTGCCTAGTCGGAAAATGAGGTGCTGTTCCTCCAGTTTGCATTGAGCTTCACTGGAACAATAAAGCAGGCCAAGGACGGACATGTGGGCATGAGAGCAGGGTGGAGTGTTGAAGTGGCAAGCGACAGGGAGGTCTGGGTCATGCTTGCAGACAGACTGAAGGTGTTCCGCAAAGCAGTCACCCAGTCTGCGTTTGATCTCTCCAATGTAGAGGAAACCGCATTGGGAGCAGTAAATGCAGTAGACTAAATTGAAGGAAGTACAAGTGAAATGCTGCTTCACTTGAAAGGAGTTTTTGGGCCCTTGGACAGTGAGGAGAGGTAAAGGGGCAGGTGTTGCACCTTCTGCAATTGCACGGGAAGGTGCCGTGGGAGGGGGTTGAGGTGTAGGGGGTGATGGAGGAGTGGACCAGGTGTCCCGAAGGGAACGATCCCTGTGAAATGCCGCCAGGGGGGCTGAAGGGAAGACGTGTTTGGTGGTGGCATCATGCTGGAGTTGGCGGAAATTGTGGAGGATGATCCTTTGAATGCAGAGGCTGGTGGGGTGATAAGTGAGGACAAGGGGGACCCTATCATGGTTCTGGGAGGGAGAGGAAGGTGTAAGGGCGGATGCACCGGAGATGGGCCGGACACGGTTGAGGGCCCTGTCAACTACCGTGGGTGGAAAACCTCGGTTAAGGAAGGAAGAAAGACATGTCAGAGGAACTGTTTTTGAAAGTGGCATCATCAGAACAGATGCGACGGAGGCGAAGGAACTGAGGGAATGGGATGGAGTCCATACAGGAAGCGGGGTGTGAGGAGCTGTAGTCGAGGTAGCTGTGGGAGTCGGTAGGCTTGTAATGAATATTGGTGGACAGTCTATCACCAGAAATTGAGACAGAGGGGTCAGGGAAGGGAAGTGTCAGAGATGGACCATGTGAAAATGATGGAGGGGTGGAAAGTGGAAGCAAAATTAATAAAGTTTTCCAGGCCCAGATGAAAGCATAAAGCAGCACTGAAGTAATCATCGATGTACTGGAGAAAGTCGTGGGAGGGGGCCGGAGTAGGACTGGAACAAGGAACATTCCACATACCCCATAAAGAGACAGGCATAACTGGGACCCATGCGGGTACCCATAGCCACACCTTTTATTTGGAGGAAGTGAGAGGAGTTTAAGGAGAAATTGTTCAGTGAGAGAATAAATTCAGCCAGATGGAGGAGAGTAGTGGTGGATGGGGATTGTTCGGGCCTCTGTTCGAGGAAGAAGTGGAGAGCCATCAGACCATCCCAGTGGGGGATGGAGGTGTAGAGGGATTGGACGTCCATGGTGAAGAGGAGGCGGTTGGGGCCAGGGAACTAGAAATTGTTGATATGATGTAGGGTGTTAGAGGGATCATGGATGTAGGTGGGAAGGGACTGGACAAGGGGAGAGAGAATGAAGTCAAGATAGCAAGAAATGAGTTCCATGGGGCAGGAACAGGCTGACATGATCGGTCTACTGGGACATTCCTGTTTGAGGATTTTGGGTAGGAGGTAGAAGCGGGCCGTCCGAGGTTGGGAGACTCTGAGGTTGGTTCCAGTAAGATAGGTCTAATGCATTACTCCAGGCTGCATTTAAAAAAAAAAATGTATACACTCTGGAAAATATGCAACATCTCACTTCTGATGCTGTGTCGTTCAGTTGTGCATATACATTTGAATTAAATTGTGTCCATTGTGGGCTAGCAGTTCTACATTAACATGACATAAATCATGTACTAAGTCATTTAAAACTAGTTTCCTCTTCGTGTCTTTACCAAGTTGTATCAGATTGCATGACAGTGACTAGAGTAAATAGATTAAAAGACTTATTAAAATGTTGGTGCATTAACTATATTTCCCCCTCCACTATAGATTCTTCACCTCCAGTCTGCAGAAGGCAGCCACAGGATGTACTATCTGCAGATGACTGTCCAGGGGACACGGCTGCAATGGCCATGCAGTACATTGATGACTAGTTTCAACAAGATAGACCACATTACACTCCAATACAGAGCAAAACAATGGAGAAATGTTTCAGCAACATGCAGCTTCCTATGCTGTGCCAGCATCTGGTGAAAGATTGAGAGTTCAGCACAAGAACTTTGGATTTTAACTTGAATTTTAATTCCAGAGGAAATAGTTTGTAGCAACTTTTTTTTTTAAAATGGGGCAGAGTGATCCAGGCTTAGCAAACTAGGCATTAAAAAAACTGAAAAAACTTTCACTGATTGTGATAATTATGGTAGCATTTCTCTTAAACACTGTTTGTATTAAACTGTAAATCCTTGCAGATTGTCAAAGTCAACCTCCAACCAACAGATAATCAGCCGGAGAGAAATTTTGTTCCGTGCTTTTGACTGCATTTTAAACACATCATCAATAGACCACCATTGTGTACAAGTATCAACTCAGAACCCTGAGTCAGAAGGTTGTGGGCTTGTTCCACTGCAGAAGTTAAGTCCTTAGGGTGGGATTTTCTGCACTTGCCCACCACCGCGATATTCCGGTCCCGCCACAAATCAATGGACTTCTGGCTGTGGCACCACCTCGCCTATGGCAGATCCCACCAGCGACGGGGCCAGAAAATCCTGGCCCTAACCTGACACGCCAGTGTAGTACTGAGGGAATGCTGTTTTAGCAGAGCTCTATTCCTGAAGATGAGATGTTAAACATGAGTTCAAAGATCCCAGATGGTTCTTCTGGTGTCTGCCCAAAATGCTTTCCTCCAACATCGTATCTTAGGGTTATTTGTGGGATCTTGTGTATAATTATACGTCATATTTGTCTACATAAATAAGTTACTGCACTTCACATTCATTCATGAAGCACTTTGAAAATGAGGTAGGGTAGGTTGCTTGTCCTTTTATAGAACATAAATAAAGGATATGCCATTCTGGACAGGCAGATACTGCCCAAGCAGATGATGAATATCTACCCTATCCTCTCAAAATACAAGTCTTTAACCTGTGCAAGCAAATCTTGGATTTGTGTTTTAACAATGTTTCTTGATAGGATAAGGTGTATGATAGGGTTATTTTAATATTTTACATCAATTGGTCAAGGTTACAATGAGTCTTAATTTACCTCAGTTTATACAATGATGAACAGTATATTTTGTTGTGCCAGTCATATTCTAGAACACTTATTTTGATCAAGTCATCATCCTTTGAACAAGGGTAGGCTGTCCATTAACTTTGATATAACTTCATCTCATCCTGCTCTTTTACTGTTCAAATATCAATGAACTCCAAGGAGGTGCATTGGAATATTAATGTTTGGAGGTTTGTGGACTGATTTTCTGTTGCACTTAATAGTTTAAGGTTTGAGGAAGGGAACAGTCAAGCACACTTTCCCATTATGTATAGCAAACTAACCAGATTTGCAGCTATAAAGCAACCATGTATTTGGCACTGCCGACAAAAATCATGATTGCAACTGTTTTTGAAATAAAGTGTTCTTAAAGTAGGTACCATAGAGATGTCATCTTGCATCATACATACTGTGGACAATGGAAAATTACTTTTGTAGGTTATTAGCTGGTTTGCTACAATGTTAAGCATTCCTGCAATTTGAAGAACAGCTTTAAAGATTGTTTTATGCTGTGCTATTCTAGTTGTATATTAGGTCTGATGTAATGCATCAAAGTCACAGCACTTCTGTGAGCCTATTCTCAGCTTCAAAATGATAAAAGGATGACATGGCAAGACTGTTCAAAAACTTTGCTGATATCTGCCCACTATTTCCCTCCCTAACCCCCAGCATCCAAGTCTTTCACAATTTCCATTTCTGAGTACATATATTTTGGTCACTGGCCACATTTTTGATAAGCTACTGTTTGGGAACAGAAACGCAGATGCATTACATTTTAGCCAAAATTCCAGATTTTGGGGAAATTCAGCAAAATAATTTCAGTCCTGGGAAAGGAAAGAACTGTGATCTGGCTTGCAAAATATTACATAAAGCAACATCAATATTATTTAGTAATGACTGAGCTGAATATTAATGGGAACATGTGCTTCTATCTTCTCTCGTGATCCGAAGGACCAATTTGCATTATTTGGTAAAAAGCCATTGACAGCATGCATTTTAATACAATTTCATGATGCCCTGCATTGTCACTTAGGAGTACATATAGTGAACTGAATAATGAGCAGCAGAGAAAAATATTGAGCAGATACCAAGATTCATGTGCTGCATCATGAAAATGCTATGCCAAGGAACCCATCTAACATGAACGTAGGATTTAAGGTGCACTGCAGTTTTCTTTAAAGATGAGGGGAAGACCACAGAGATTCTATCCAACCATCCAATGGAGATTAGGTCAAGGGCATGTGCATAGCCCTAGGAAGGAATGAGCTTCAAGTTTTTTTTCACATGCCATTTCAGACATTCTGAATTTCTGAGTTTCTGATTTGCAGTAAACTGCCACCACACAGATGTGAGCCTGTGTTTATTTTGGGAACGGTGCTACAAGCTTGCCAAAATAAAGAAAACTGGCAAAGTAACAGAGTGTCTTGCAGCAGGAATTGGCTTTCGGTCTGCCAGTTTGATTTTAGTAAACTCCATCTACCTGCTTGCAGTAGCAAATTAAATGGGTGACAAATTCACCAAGTTTTCCTGATTAAAGTTATTTCAAGTTAAAGGATAATTTAAATGATTGAAAAAAATTCCAAGTGTCATGTTAGCAGAAAATAAGCATCAACACCACCACCCCCACTCCACACCTAGATAGTATTCTGATATTATTTGAAATAATACCACAGTTCCTTAGTAAAAGGATTAAGTCATCACCGTACTTACTAATTTCAACAAATCTTGATACAGATTACAGGCCAACAGAAGGAATGCGTAAAATGCAAAGAATTCACGGAGTATTAAAAAGCTAAACAATGGAGAAACCAGAAATCTGGAAATAATGACATACAAGAAGTATGATCATGCAACAACAATCACATTAATCCTTTACTGTGTTAATATTGATGGTTTGAAATTGAACTAAACTAGCTAGTTATTGCTTACTGAGCACAGAACCAAAAATAATTTGAATTTATGAAAATCTTCAGTCCTTCTATTGTAGCAAGCTATTGCTCTAAAAGCAGAGAAGTCAGCATTTTATCTCCAAATATTGCAAATAAAATCTCAGCTGCCATCTTTTTACAAGGAAAGCTCACGAGTTAGTGTAGTGCAATAAAAAAAAGGGAGACCTACGACAAATAGTGTGCATAATGTAAGTAGTTAGCTCTACGTGGAGGGTACATTGCATGGTCTTTACATAGAAATAAAATAGAGCTGTCTGAACTGCACTGTATTTAACTATTTTAGGGCAATGGAAGCAACTTGTGATAAGAGATCCATGCTAAAATGCATCGAGGGTACAACTAGAAAGAAGCCATTCAGCCTTACCAGTCTATATGTGTTTATCTGCCATGAGAAAAGCATGTTCACATATACTCACCCTGGTTCCATACCATTTGCTCCACCTTTCTAACCTACACTTGAACGTTGACAGTTTTTGCCTCTAGTAAGTCTGGAAGTGAATATCACAATTTCACAACTCTGTGCAAGGGTTTCACCAGCCATTTGCTGTGGTTCTTTTATATTTAACCTTATATTTATGATCCCTCTTTTAAAGACCCCCATCCTGCTTCTATCCATCCAACCTCATTCATCCTTCTTTTTAAAGAAATAAAAACAGAAAGTACACTGGAAACACTCAACAGGTCCGTTAATATCTGCGGACAGCAAGCATTAAAATTTCAGGAGAAATGGAAGTAAAGATTTAACAGTTTTTAAGCAAGGCAGAGAAAAAGAGGGGAGGAAAGAGCAAAAGAAAAAGGTCTGTGATAGGCTGGAAGGCAGGACAGGTTAAATGACAAAAAGGGAGGCTGGTTCAAAACAAGAGATGGCAATGGGCCAAGTAAAGAAACAAAAGATGGGTCTAGAGAAGGTGTAAATAGAAAATAGGAGACTCATTATCAACTACTGCACATTGATAAAAACTGGGCCAAATGGTATGATATTAAATTATTGAACTCAATGGGGTCCATGAAGTTTGCAAAGTTCCTAGTCAAAAGATTAGACGTTGTTCTTCAAACTTGCGGGGATCTTTACTAGAACGATGTAGGTAGCAGGGCAGAAAAGTCAGATTGGAACTGGAGCAGAGAATTAAAATGGCAAGTGACCAGAAGCTTGTGTTATGCTTGCAGACTGAATGGTGGTGTTTCACAAAGCGGACACCCAATCTGCCTATGGTGTTTCCGATATAGAGACCACTGCATCATGAGCAATGAATACAGCATACTAAATTTAAAGAAGTACAAGTAAATCACTTTCATTGGAAAGAATACTTGGGGCCATGGACTGAGAGGAGCTAGGAAGTATAAGAGCAGGTGTTACATCTCCTGCACTTGCATGCAGAAGGACCATGGAAAGGGGAGAGATGTTGGGGGTGATTGATGAATGGACTAGGGTGACACAAAGGGAACACCCTTAGGAAGGCTTAGAGGGGAGTGAAGATGTGTTTGGTGATGTCATCAACCTGGAGGTAGCAGAGAATGATCCATTGAACTTCGATGCTGGTGGAGTGCAAGGTGAGGACAAAAGGAACCCCATCACATTTCTGAGAGGGGGCAGGTAGTGTGAGAGCAGAAGTGTTGGAAATTGGATTGACATGGTCAAAGGCCGTCAACCATGGTGGTAAGGCAATCCTTGATTGAAAGCAAAGGAAGACATATTGGAAGGGCTGGTATGGAAGGTTGCATCTTCAGAACAGATGAGATAGAGAAACTGGGAGGATGAAAGAGAGCCCTTACGGGAAGCAGAATGAGAGGAATATCATGCCCAGTGAAGGCATGTCATATTCATAACTTAAGATATGAACTTTATTCAATGTGAGACCTTTTTAAAAAAAATAGGAAGAAACATGGCTTATTGAACACTATACTCTCCAAAAATGGCTGCCAGAAAGTCAGGTAACTACTGTTTGTGGTTTCCAGACAGACAAGGATTAACTCATGTCTGAAAATGCTTCTGGAAAGTCAGAAAAATGTAAATGTCCATGGACGTGGCCCCCTCCTTTGAAAAGGCATTCTGGATATCCAGATATGCAAAATCACTTGTGGAATGTACAGCTTCTGTTGTCTGAATATTTACCAAAGCTGAAATATAGTAGCTCCCCTGCCCCACCCGACTCGGTGCCTGAAAACTCAGAACTTAAAAAGAGGCATGAAGAAGCCAATTTATCACAAGCAGGCGTGAAAGGCCATCTTTCATCCCCCATTGTGTAGCAATGGCTTCTAGTTTTGAACCATGTGTGAACAGTAGAAGTATTGATCATGTGGTCACATGATCCAAATTGACTTGAGGTAACATTAATCCAAGAACCAGTCAGCAGCTGGTCAGTCTGGGAATCATTAGAAGAATCATTCTGCCAGCAAGATGACAGAATCCTGCCTAATTACCAGTCAACCGAGAAAGTGAGAAGAAGGGCAACTTTGTTCCCACTTGCAACAAAAGTGCATCTTGTTTTCTACAGAAGCTTGGCCACAGCTTCGCCCAAAAACCCAGAGACTTCCAACCTCTGTTCACCTTCGAAGAACCACGAGAGGACACCATCAGGCCTGAACAAGTTCATCTTAAAGGATAATTTAAACACAATTTGTTTTCTTGTTATTCCATTAAAGCCTAAGTGTACATGTCATCTGTAAAACTGATCTATGCTTGTGTATGTCTGTCTGTTTGAGGGAGCGTTTCATGGCATTTTCCTGGTATTGTGTGAATTAAACTTACCAAAAACCCTGTTGTGTCGCTCTAATTAAAAGGCACAACGCTCAAAGGAATTTAAAATCACTCCCTCTAAAAATATACATCTTGTTGTGAATACCCAAGAGGTGAGCGAACAGGGGAAAAGTTATTTATTTATTTATTTATACATCTTTTATGCTCTCCCCACCCCCACTAGAGCTATACCTTGAGTGCCCTACCATCCATTCTTAATTAGCACATTCGTTTAGATAATATCACCAACTTTAACTTTAACACCTATGTGTTCTTTTGTATTATTGTTGTTGACATCTTTTGATGATCTGCTTCTATCACTGCTTGTTTGTCCCTACAACCACACCCCCACTCCACCTCTCTCTCTCTCTCTCTCCGCCCCCCACACACACACCTTAAACCAGCTTATATTTCAACTCTTTCTTGGACTCGAACTCAAGTTCTGTCGAAGGGTCATGAGGACTCGAAACGTCAACTCTTTTCTTCTCCGCCGATGCTGCCAAACCTGCTGAGTTTTTCCAGGTAATGCTGTTTTTGTTTTTGTGTAGGGGAAAAGTTATGTCTGTCTGTAGCAGGAAGCAAAATCAAAGCCGTTGTGGGAGTCTGAAACAAGAACAGAAAATGCAAGAAAAACTCAGCAGGTCCAGCAGCAATTGTGAAGAGAGAAACAGAGTTAACAGTTCTAGTCCGTATGACCCTTCTTCAGAGCTGGGGATAAGTAAAAATGTGATGAAGTTTATACTGCCTTAGGGGGGGTGGAGGTGAAGCTGGATAGAAGGCCAGCGATAGATGGGGACAAAGGAGAGATTGACAAACATGTCAGGAAAAGGACAAAAGGAGTCTTAATGGTAGTCGTAGGGCTAAAAAAAAAAATGCTGATAGTGACATCAATGTAAGAAAGCAGACCAAACGCCGATGCGGTGACTGCTTTGCTAAACACCTCTGGTCTGCCCGCAAGCATGACCCAGACCTTCTTGTCACTTGCCATTTCAACACACCATCCTGCTCTCATGCCCACATATCTATCCTTGGCCTGCTGCAATGTTCTAGTGAAGTCCATGCAAACCGCAGGAAATGTACCACATCTTCCGATTAGAAACTTTACAGCCTTCCGGACTTAACATCGAGTTCAACAACTTCAGACCATGAACTCTCTCCTCTATCCCCACCCTTTTCAAAATTCATTTTTATTTTTCATCCACTTATTTTTATTTTTATCCATTGTTTTATCCCTTTATCCCATTTTCTATCCTTTATCCCCATCCCCAAAAGGGCCATGTTACTTGTTCCATGGTGTTCTTCCAAGCAGTGCTTACCCTTGTTCTGCCATTATCATACTCAGCGTTCTTACCTTAATGCCACTATCAGCACTTTTTTGCAGATGAGAATGTACTTGTTCAGTTTGCTGGAGCGTTTGACAAACCTAGCTAACAGAAAAAAGGAGCTATCTTTTCAATTAATCCATTGCACATAATTTCATACCATGTCTTCAGTTGACACAATATAATTCATCTTCCCCTCTGCCATTGCAACATGAATAGACTTTTGATTCCATACTGATTCAAAGTGGATGATCCCAGTCTCATAACAAGCTAGTCACACTCTAAAGCTTGGAAGCAACATCAATCTTAAATCTTCCAGTTTATTGAGAACATATTGCCACAATCAATTCCTCAGAAACATGCCTGGTCGAGAGATGAGCATCACTATGCAAAAATAAATCATAAAACTATCCACATTACAAAAGGTTATATACTGGTAATAAGGATTTGACAGTTTTGTACAAATAATGAGAATAAAACAGGGACTACGATTCCTTTTGTACCTCAAATAAAATCTTTTAAAACATAGTTAGTGTTGAATACAAATCAAAGCAGTCAAATATTGTGAAGTTTAGTAAATCATTAAGATGTAGTGATGTGCACAAGTACTGTAACCAGTATTGAAAATATGTCTTAAGGGCCAACAGTAGAGGGATAGTGACTACATCTAGGCACTTTGTCCAGTCCCTGGCATGATTGAATCCCCTGAAATGCATTGTATTCAGTATTGCTTTACTCACTAATATGTCTCAGCAAAGCAGGTTGTTAATCTTTTGAAGTCAACAGCATTTTTACATCAATGTACATAATTGCATTCATTTGGTGATTACTGAAGACAGAAGTGTTCCAGAGGCTCAAAATGGAGAGCGCGTGCAGGTGCTGCACTGGGTATTTCATTCACCCAATACCTATAATTCCAATACGCCCACGTGTCGGAGCAAGTATTTATCTAATGGCAATCAGTGATTCCAGGACATAGGTCTCTTATCTCTCAAGAATGCATTCTGGTTGCATTCTTAATTTTGATTAGGCTAACAGGAAATCCAATGGTGTTCTGGCTTTGAACACTAATCTGAACATTTCTCTTCTGGAATGAATTTTTATCCTCAAAAACAAGAAAAGTTCAAAACTGGGTATGTCCAAGCCTCAAAGGGTTCAACGTCTATTTCATCCTATTCAATTCCATCAACTTCAATAATCTCCAAGCATTCTATCACCATATGTCTGAAAGAATGGTCCCAAATATTTCTAACCAGCCCCCCAATAAAAACGATTTCCATAAATTCCCAGGTTCAAGAAACCCACCAGCTCTTTGAGGGCCACAAAGGACACTTGGCACTAGAAATCAGATTTATAGTTTACTTACTACTATGAAGGAGGACTTGCAAATTTCTCAAACTTAGTTTGATAACTGCTAGTAATTAATTGAAATCCAAGAGATTTTCCAGTAAGAAATGTTCAGTGCTCAGAATTAATGTAAACGCAAATCAAGTTAACTAAAATCTGCATATAGTCAATGCAACTAACAATTCAACATATGAAAATACAGTCACAAAAGGTTAGAAAAAAATCAAGTGGATTTCCTGAGCGAATTGGGAACTGATGTTGGTTACATTCAGATTTTACTAGTACATCATTCCAATGACAGTAAGCACAAAACAGCCTCAGGGACAGGCTAACTTTACAGCATGGTGAGGTATACAACACCTGAGGGACAGGCTAACTTTACAGCAGGGCAAGGTGTACAACACCCCAGAGACAGGCTAACTTTACAGCAGAATGATGTGTACAATACCTCGGGGACAGACTAACTTTACAGCATGGTGAGGTGTACAATACCCCGGGGACAGATTAACTTTACAGCAGGATGAGGTGTACAATACCCCGGGGACAGATTAACTTTACAGCAGGATGAGGTGTACAATACCTTGGGGGACAGGCTAACTTTACAGCAGGATGAGGTGTACAATACCTCAGGGACAGGCCAACTATACAGCATAGTGAGGTATACAATACCTCAGGGACAGGCTAACTTTACAGCAGGATGAGGTGTACAATACCTCAGGGACAGGCCAACTATACAGCATAGCGAGGTATACAATACCTCAGGGACAGGCTAACTTTACAGCATAGTGTAGTATATAATACCTCAGGGACAGGCTAACTTTACAGCAGGATGAGGTGTACAATACCTCAGAGACAGGCTAACTTTACAGCATAGTGTAGTATATAATACCTCAGGGACAGGCTAACTTTACAGCAGGATGAGGTGTACAATACCTCAGAGACAGGCTAACTTTACAGCAGGATGAGGTGTACAATACCTCAGGGACAGATTAACGTTACAGCAGGATGAGGTGAACAACACCTCAGACAGGCTATCTTTACAGCAGTATTTCTACCTGAAGTGCAGTGCAGTTTTACTGAGACTTTATTGCAGGGTTGATGGGGGAGACAGACTGAGGGAGAATTGCTGTGACCACCCTCACACTTTGCATCAAGGCAGAGTAAGCTAGCTAAAGGGAAGGTTCAGCTTACATTATGGTGGTGTGGACGATACTTCAGGAACAGGATTGCCTGTCCCATGGCTGGAAAGTAGAGTTTCCATCATTACCTCAGGCACAGGCTTATTTTACAGGTCGGGGAACAGACTCAAGGGAGAGGGCTACCTTCCAACAAGAAAGTCTTACTCCATCAGGATCATCTTTATTTGGGGGAATAAATAAATTTAGCCAACCAATACTTTGATATTTTTACACAAAGTGCTCATATGTGGCAAACTGATCTGAGTGTTGCAGTCTAAATAGGATTCAGTGTTTCATGAAAACAATACCAATTCCTATTGCTCTCTGGAGTGATTATCTTGGTATCCCTTATGAAATTTGGGCACCTAGTTTGACTTTTATAGCCACCATGGCTTTATAACACCAGCAGCCTAGGTGCAGTCGAGTGCACAGAGCACTGCTCTAAAGTGAACATGTCCCAGACTTCATTATGCCATATCCTTCTACCCTTACAAGGCATCTTAGCTTATCATACCAGGTATAATTTACATAATTTATCAACAAAACACAGCAATCTTAATATTTTGAACACAGGACAGCATATTAGTTACGGTATAATTATTCAAATCTCAACATTTAGCACTGTACATTTTTTTGCTTTGTTCGAAGAACTAAACTCACCCTACCTTGTACCCAATATTCAGAGACAAATTTACCAGTTTAAAAAATGGCATAATGAAGCATACAAGGAAAAAAAATTCAAGTAATACTATCATTTTATAAATTAACCCCAAGTATAAAAACAGTGATTTCTATTCCTGGATGAAAATGACAGTTATATATGGCTTTAAGAGTTCAAAACCAAGATCACTATTGCTGAAGGGTTTGAATATCGTAATTTCATGAAGCAAAAATGTTTTCAAATTTTAAAAAAATCTGCCAAAATTCTCAATGTATTGTGCGTTATAAGGAAGAACTTTTCTAACAAAACACTGGCCAGCAGTGCTAATGCAGCCAGGTATCCAAATGCATAACTGGACACTTATGGATCCAAGGCTGGATGCCTGTAACAAAAGTACAAGGTTGGTGTTTCAGTGCAATGCTACCACTAGATGTAACCAGCAACATTCAGTATTACGCAAGTTGCTAAGCACACTAAAGTGGGCTAGTGTAGAGTGGTAATACAACAACTTTTTCTGCACTTTTAGATTTCTAATCAGGCATGGAAGCCTGAATGGTCTCCTAGAACCAACAATGCAGGCCACTTCAAAATTCCCATAAAGGAATGTTAAGTCCTTGGCAGGAGATGACCAAGTTAGTAATTAGTTTGTAATCCATGTTAGCATGTGATTTGAGAGTTTAGTTGAACCTATGGGTGTTTAGAACCAATCTGTACAACCATAAGTTGGCAAAGGGTGTCGGAAATATTGATCCAAAGGGTTGTACATTGGTATGATTTAGTTTCATGAAATTATGATAGTTTTGTTAGTGCTGCAAAATTTATACATAAATTAAACACCCAGTGAATTTAATTAAGATTCCTTTAGAATACATACTTCAGTCAAAAACTGAAGTAGCACTGGTGACGCCCAATGAAGAAACAAGGCTCTTGTAATGCAGTTGATGCTCAAATCATTGACTGGTTTATCGGTGCACAGTAGTCAGTCTTTTCACTTTGTAACATTCAACATTTTCTTTGTCGGACATCATTGCTGTTATGTTTGCTTTTTACAAAGAGACTTGCACTTCCATTGCCCACTTTTTTCTTTTCACTCATATTCTCCTGCTTTTGCAGTCTTGTTTCCTTCCATCGCAGCGTGATATTCCTGTTAGAAACAAATCTGTGTCAATAGTACCACATGGGCAATCATAATCAAAAATGTCACATCACACATAAGAGTTTCAACTTTTTCCTGTCCAGCTCTTCTAGAATGATCAGGCTTCAAATCTAACAACTTTAATTATGGATTACCACAGAAACTTGAAATCCCTTAAGTTTTCACAAGTTAAAATGGCTAATTTATGATAATTCCAGTACCACCAAGGTTTGCAAAATGTCACAGTTATGCCGGTAGGATTCGCCTGTCGTGGAGATGCTTTAGTGTCCTTCAAACATAGGAACAGAGAAGTAGGCCATTCGGCTCCTCAAGCCTGCTCTGCCATTCAACAAGATCATAGCTGATCATCTACCTCAATGACATTTTCCTGCACTATTCCTATTCCCACATTCCTTGATATCCTCAATATCTAGAAATCTATCGATCTCTGTCTTGACCATACTCCACAGCCCTCTGAGGTACAGAATTCCAAAGATTCACTACCCTGAGTGAAGAAATTCTTCCTCATCTCAGTCCTAACTGGCCTACCTCTTATTCTGAGACTGTGTTCCCTGGTTCAAAACCTCCCAGCCGTTCACATCCTTCCTGCATCTACCCTGCCAAGCTCAGAGAGTTTTATGCCTCAACAAGATCATCTCTCATTCCTCTAAGCTCAGAATACAGGCCCAGTTTCCTCAATCTCTCCTCATAGGACAATCCCATTATCCCATAAATCATTCTGGTGAACCTTCATTACACTCTCCTGTGGCAAAACCATGTATAAGAATGCACTCAACTTCATAATATTTGCTTTTTTGGAACAAGATTTATTTGACACTATGCAGCTCTAGTTGCTGCCCTGGAACTCTGAGCTACTCCACTGTTTGACTAGCTATTCAAATGGGTATTGCTGGAGGCAATTTAAATGCATTATATTCAGTTTCAATGTTACAGAACAAATTTGACACTAGCAATAACAGCATAAAGTCAGCAACAAATGCAGAACACAGAAAGATGATATGCTGTAGAATTTTTTGGATATTACAACATTCCATGTTTGATTCTGAAGTAGAGCTCGGAATTAAACACAACTGACTGAAATTTGACTATTTCAGTTGGGCTGTTGGCAAGCTATCTGAAAGGGGAGTGCTCTCTCGGAGAGAAGTTAAAACCAATTGCCCCACTTCAATCATATTCATGTCAACAGGCCCTGAGACAGCACTGATTGCCAACTGTTAAACATCCAAGCTGGAGGAAGAGGAGAGTAAGGGTGATTGCAAGGAACCACAATCTCTTGTGGACATGGAAATGAAAAGCAGTGCCAGCGGAGCAGCATTAATGGCAGTGTTTCCCTTGAATGGAGCCTTCCCACCTCCTTCCAACAAGAGTGAATGCTAACAAGATTACATAGAGTTATAGAACAAAGAAACAGGCCAACAAATCCACACAGCTGTGACTGTTCCACACAAGCCTTCTACCATCTTACTTCATTTAATGCTCTTCACATATCCTCTTATTTTCTCTTGTGTACATGGTTCCTCTTGTGATTTAGTCATTAAAAGTGTTCATGGTCCAAACCAATTTGAGATTAAAAAGGAGCTGAATGAAGCAGAATGGAAGTGGCCATTACATGGGGTGATGGAGGTATTGAATTTTTAAAAAATGCTAAGGACAGGGCAAGGCAGGCATTTATTTTCCATCCCTTGTTACCCACTGATGGTAGTGGTTTTGATACGACTGACTGCTTTCAAAGCTACTTCAGAGAACGGTTAAGAATCAATGTCAGTGTTATTATGGGCCCCAAGCCGGAGACAGGTTTCATCTCCAGAAGGATATTAATGAGTGTCAGTTGGCTTTTTCCAACAATCCAACAGCTTTCACAGCTCTTTTACTGGTACCAGGTTTTTATTTCTAGACTGTGCCTTATAACACTCTACAATAATCCCTTTGCAGGGAGAAGACGTTTAAGGGAGGTAGTAGAGAGTGCTTTATTCTTCCATTTCTCAATGGGGAGTTGAGAGTATTCATATCCAACTTTTCTCTCCCCCCCACAGAAGAGTCCATCATGATTACACGTGGGCCCTGGAAGCTTGACAGGTTGAATGGCCTCTTTGGATTATGCTTGCGTGGTCTGTACCTGCCTTGATGCTCCTTCCCAGAAGCCTTTTCAAATTACAGCAGCAGCTTTCATCGTGCAAGAATTAAGAGCTTATGTTGGCTAGTTGCAACTAAAATTTATTTCCATATTAGCGAGTCCTGTGTGGCATTCTTATGATGATCTCAGTGATACTGCATAAGCATAAGAGGGTTATGCCATGTTATTTACAATGTGCTATTCTGCTGCTAAAGAGGAACACTTCTTCTGAGGTCACAAAGTCTATTTGTTAAGTGTACACAGCCTCAGGTCAACAGTTTATTTGTTGCTTCTGACTCCAAGTAGATGACTGGCTTTCCTTGTTCAAAATAGTTTGGCATCAGAAAATTTGAAATCTGTAGTGATGACTGTGCAGTATATTTACCTCAGTCAGTATTGCTTTACAGCAGTATTTAACTACAACTTACTGTCACTTACTTTAACAATGCAACAAATACCCTGGTATTGGAGAGCAAAGAAAAACTGTGAATGTAGAAAATTTGTGAAGCACAAAAAACATCATCAATGCAAAACAAGTCACCCTCATCATGACAGTTCTCCTGAAGATCTTTCTTTCTAGGAAAGTAATTGGCTTGATGGGTATTTGCAGATTTTTTAAAAAAGTTGTCAGAATAGACCCAACTTGTTGACCATAAGTGAAAATTCCAAAAATCAATGATCCTCTGTAAAGTAGCTGCATAAAGTACAGTAATAAACTACTTTCCTCAGAATTCTATGTAGACCGGGAAAGGCTATATACATCACAAAGTGCATACTTACCATTCTAAAACCTGTGAAGTCTAATTTCATGCGCAATTATTTTCTACACTATGACATACAAGAAATTTGAATATATTTTCAAGCAATTTGACATACTGAAGTTTCTTCTACAATTAGCACCATCTCAAACTGTTGTGAATGGAACAACACTTCCAAAATAGCTAACAGTCTGCTTAACTATTGGCAGGGGGTGGGGGGTGCCCTGCAGTCAATTCTTGTTGAAAATAACAAGAGTGCCCACCTAAGACCTTTCTGCTGAGGGGCTGGGAATTGTGTAGACCTCTCAGGCTGTATGACTCTCAATAAATGTATGTAGTGAATACTAAATGTATTATAATTGTATTGAAGCACCCGAGAGTGCAACATGATGTATATCGATAACTCCAATACCATTGCACTGTCTCACTGTCTGTAATGACCACATTGATATGACTGTAAATATTCACTGTTTGTATTGAAGCACCTTGTGATCCATGTGGAAAAGTTGAATATGATTGCACTTTTTGTGATGACCAATTAGAAATGTTTTGTAATGTTCTTTCAGATATTTTATGAATTAAGTATTTTTTCAAAAAAGAGTGACATCACAAGATAGCGCGAGAGCGTGGCGGAGAGATCAGAACCAGCGCGAGTGTGGGGGAAGCTTCAAAAAGTGACCTTAGCACAAAGGTGAGAGCTGATTGGTGAGGGGTGGGTAAGTGTTTTTCCCCAGTTTAAAATAGATTAAGCTAAGGAAAGATGAGCGTTCTAGTTTTTATTTAAAGTACATAAATAATATAACATTTTTTTCTGTGTTTAACTAGAGGCATGGCAAGGCAGCTCAGTCCCGTGTTATGTACCACCTGCAACATGTGGGAAGTCCTAGATGCTCCTTGCGCTCTGACTGGCCACCAACTGCAGTTAATTGAGCTCTGAGTTTCGGAGCTTGAGCGGCAGCTGGAGGCACTGAGTTGCACCCACGAAGCTGAGTGTTTCATAGATAGCACTTTTTAGATGTGGTCACCCCACAGCATACGGAAGTGCAGACAGAGGAGGAATGGGTGGCCATCAGTCAGAAGAAAGGTGTCAGGTAGGTAGTCAGGAAAACCCCAGGGTGCATCTCGTTCGAGAACCATTTTTCTTTGTTGGAAAACGGTGAGAGTCATGTTTCCTCTGGGGAGTGCAGCCACGCTCACGGCACTGTGAGTGGCTAAGCTACACAGTGGGGGGGGAAAAAAAAGAGAAGAGCAATAGTGGTAGGAGACGTGACAGTAAGGGGGTCAGGCGGGCGTTTCTGCGGCCGTAGACATGACTCCAGGATGGTATGTTGCCTCGGGTCAGGATGTCACTGAACAGCTACAGGACATTCTAAAGGGGGAGGGCGAACAGACACAGATCGTGGTACATATTGGTACCAACGACAATGGTAGAAAGAGGGATGAAGTCCTGCAAGCAGAATTTAGGGAGCTGGGAAGATTAAAAAACAAGGCATCAAAGGTAGTAATCTCTGAATTACTTCTGGTGCCATGCGCTAGTGAGTATAGAAATAGGAAGTTAGTCCAGATGAATGCGTGACTGGAGAGATGGTGCAGGAGGGAGGGCTTTAGATTTCTGGGACATTGGGGCCGTTTCTGGGGGCGTTGGGACCTGTACAAGGTGGATGGGCACCTGAACCAGAATGGGGCCAACATCCTTGCGGGGAGGTTTGCTAGTGCTGTTGGGGAGGGTTTAAACTAACTTGGCAGGGGGATGGGATCCTGAGAGGAGGTTCAGCAGGGGGAGATGCATTGCCAAAATTAGGAGAAAGAGCAAGTGAGTCTGGAAAGCAAAAGAACTTATAGACCAGTTAAGGCACAAGGGAGTTTGGAAAGGTTGGATGGTATTTATTTTAATGCAAGGAGTCTGACAAATGAGACAGATGAGTTGAGGCACAAATTAACACATGGAAGTATGATGTCATTGATGTCACAGAGACATGGTTGAGAGAGGGGCAGATTTAGCAGCTCAATATTCAAGGGTATAGAGTCTTCAGGCGAGACAGGGAAGGAGGTAAAACAGGAGGGGGTATTGCAATATTGATCAAGGAATTAATTACAGTAGTAAGGAGGGATGACATCTTAGAAGGCTCCTCAAATGAAGCCATACGGGGTAGAACTTAAAAACAAAAAAGGAGCAATCACATTTATGGGAGTGTACTATAGACCCCCATACAGTCAAGAGAGAAATAGACTTGGCTCCAAAATTCTAAAGTTTACATCTTAAAATTAAGTATTGGAAAAGACCAGTCCCTACGCTTATGATGGAAATGAAAAATAACGGCAGGCATGCACTATTACATTTACAACACAACAGATGGGAATTAATGGAAACTGAGCTAAAGCTTCACGGACAACAGCTCAATAAATATATTTCTGTGCAACTTTTCTCCAGTGGCAGTATAGAAAATGAAGTGTTTGGAGAGGGCGAGGGAGAGATGAAGTGAAGGGGGAAGGAGCTGAAATAAGAAAGGTCACACTACCTACCTGACTGAATATGCACATCCCACTATAAACAGGGGGAAAAGAATCAATCAAATGGTGCTAAGCCCAGGTTGCACAGTAAACAAGGCATGATATCATGGTCACATGCAAGACGGCAAACAATCAGCAACAATGGTGCAGGTAGTCAGCTTTTAAATTGCAAGTGTTTTCCATGCACCGAAGAGACTGGACCGCAAGGTAGGGCTCAGTTTACTCTGCTTAGCATGCAAGATTGGGTTGTTAACAGTATGCAATTGTATTTACTTAGTTGATAAAACAAAAACCTGTTTGAGACTCTATACATATTTTGAGATAACACCAGTTTTTAAACTTCAATTAGAAATATTTTAGATTAATGAAATAATGCTTCAGATTCAAATGGCCGATCATGCTGCATTGCATCACAGGTAGCTAACCACTCAGTAGTGATAGCAACAACGTGATATACAGCAGCTACAGGCAACATTTCATTCCAATTTATTCATGCCATTTAAAATGTTTTAATTGGCATTAGCTATATACCAATTTTGACCGACAAAGTAGGCAAGAGCAGACAAAGGTCACTGGTCTGCTATTTACCAAGCCTAAATCATTGTGAAGCAATACTCCTCCTGCTCCTATCTTATTTACTCCTTCCACCCACCCAATCCAACTAAGTTTCAAAAAGTCACCTGCACATAGGGAGATGTTGAATTTTTAGAAGGTTAACACAACAAAAGAACTGTATTAATATAAAAACAAAAAAACTGCGATGCTGGAAATCCAAAACAAAAACAGAATTACCTGGAAAAACTCAGGTCTGGCAGCATCGGCGGAGAAGAAAAGAGTTGACGTTTCGAGTCCTCATGACCCTTCGACAGAACTGTATTGCCCACTCTGCTATAGATTTAGACCTGCCTCCCTAGAAACTTCTACCAATTGGTGACATCCTAAATGAACAATCCAATTTTAATTGTCTTCTGGTGGCATAGCTTTCACTGGTAGCCATTCTAATGAAAATGTCTACCTGTGTTAATACATGCCTCAGTAAGGTTAGCCAACAGAGTTATATTATTCCCACATCAAAATCATTGATACTTCAACATTTGATTCAAAGTGTTCAAATATGTATTAGTTAGGGGGAAAAAAAGAGATCTACTCCAATCAACAGTTGCCAAACTCCTAAATGTTTATCATTTAAGAAATGTATACTTTTACAGTGACTTGCACCTTAGGGTGGGGGAAAAAGCAACTGCAATACTCCAATCTGAAAAATAGACCTGCTTCTGGCATAGGCATCAGTAAACACATATGTTTCAATTACATAATCTAATTGAATGCCAGAATTAGAGATCAATTACGAATTCCTCCATTTACAAGTCACACCACAGCCAATTTATGCTACAATAAATTTCATTTTGTCAGCAAACGACTAGGAAAACAATAACTGTAATTACTCTTAGTTATGTACTTGGGCCAAAAATAGGAATGACACTTCCGATGCCAGACAAGTTCTTTAGAGCACAATTACATTCCGTAGCCTTACGATAATTCAGAAAACAGAACCTTAGCACAGAAGATCATTCAGCCCATCATGTTTGTGTCAGCTCTCTCAAAGATCTATCCAATAAGTCCCACTGACCCACTCTTTCCCCATTTGTCTACAATTTTTTCCCTTTTAAGTATTTATGCAGTTCCCTTTTGAAAGTTATTACAGCATCTGCTTCCACCACCTTTTCAGTCTGTGTATTCAAGATCATAAACTACTGTGTAAATGGTTACTCCTCCTCCATCTCCCCTCTGGTTACCTTAAATCAGTGCCCTCTGTGCACTAGCCCTAGTGATTCTCCCTTATCTACACGCTCAATTCTGAACACCTCCATAAAATCTCATCTTGATTTTTATGCTCCATGGAGAACAAACCTAGATTCTCTACTGCCTCCACAAAACTTGAGTTAGTCATCCCTGATATAACCCTGGTAAAGTATCTTGTGAATTTGCTTCTCCACAATGAATAACTCAACCTTCACAGTTTTTACCAAAAGCATCTTGCAAACATGCTCCTTGACTGAATCCTGAAAGTCAAGGTAACCTGGCTTCCAAGGATATTCCATGCTTTTGACTGAGAAAAGGTTAGCACTAGACTCAGTATCAAGTAAGCAAGACAGTGCAGTCATATTTGTCTCCTTAGACCAACAGTCTTTCCTTGAGGAAAAATTAAAGATATGTCCCACTGCAAAAACAATGACAACTTACACTAATTCTGTATTTCACATTGAAAAATATTCCAAGTCAGTTTACAGGAACAGATACTGAGCTAGAAGAGTAAAGATTAGGAGTGCTAAACAAAAAAATGGCCAAAGCGTTCTGTAAGGGGGAAAATGGGAAGTGGGGGAAGTTAGGCAGAGAATGGCAGTCCATGAGCCCAAGGGCTGAAAGGAACAAGAGGATGGTGTCAGAGATGCACAGAGTTTGGGGGGTGGTGGTGGAGGGGGGTGCTGACAGAGAAAGTGAGGGATGAGGCTTTGAGAGGATTTAAACAAAGTGATTAGATTTTTTCATTTTGAGATGTGGGGCACTGAGAGCAAATCTAAGCCACCAAGGACTCAGGCCTGGGCACCCAAACCATTACCCCAAGAGTAAACCAAGGCCTTTATTTCTCAATTACATGCTTTCCCTCAGCAACATCATCCAAGAACGCAATGTCAGGTTTCACATATATAATGACAATACCTCATCACTATATCAATCAATCCTCCACTGTCTTGGATTTGTCACACTGCTTGCCCAACACCCAGTCCTGGATAAGCAGAAATTTCCTTCAATTAAATATTGGCAGGACCAAAGACACTGCCTTCAGCCACCCACCAAACTCCATTCCCTAATCCCACATCACTGTCTGAGGCCAAACCAGACCATTCAGGACCTTGGTTTCCTTTCTGACCCCACGATGAGTTTCTGACCACATATCTATTCCAACACCAAGATCACCTACCTACCTGAATAGCATCAACCATTTCCATCCCACCTCAGCTCATCTGCTACTGAAATCTTCATCAATGCCTTGGTTACCTTTAGGCTCGGCTGTTCTAACATTTGTCTGGCTGGTCTTCCATCTTACACCTTCCATAAACTCAAGCTCATCAAAAACTACTAACTTGTATCAACTTGTGCTCACTAATCTTTCATCTGCTCATTGACCTACAGTGGCTTCCGCTCCACTAAAGTCTACATTTTAAACAAGGAACAGAATTTTTTTCAAACTTCTCTATAGTTACCCTATCTCTGTAACCTCCTCCAGCTCTACAATCCTCTAAGATCTCTGCACCCCTCCATTCTGGCCTCTTGCGCATCCTGGATTTTAACCAATCCATCATTGGTGTCTGGGCCTTAAGCCCTAGAATTCACTTCCTAAACCTCTACCCCTCTCTCAAAATACCGTTTAAAAGCTACCTCTGATCAAACCTTAGGTCACTCATCCTAAAATCGCATATTGTTCAGGGACAAACTGTTTGCTTTTGCTCCTTGTGAAGCATATTGTGAGTTACAGCCCATCTCCAAGAGAATAGAGAATGGGAGATTGGACAGAAAAGCATTTTAAAAAGTTTGAGTCTGAAAGCAGTAAAGGCATGGATGAGAATTTCAGTGGCAAATGGGTTGAGGCAAGAATAGTGGTAGGCAATGTTACAATGAGAGATGGAAGCAGATGCATTCACAAATTTGTTTCTCAGTGCTAGTTCACAAGATTTTCTTTAATTTGTTTGTCAGCCTCCAAAAGTCTCCCTTTCAATTCCAGAGGAATTTTGCATTCTAATACTTCGAAACTGACAACCAGTTTGAGGAAATCTGGCATTTCATTATTTCTACAACATGTCCCTTATTGGATCTCATCAGTCTGCGGAGATCTTTGGAATGTGATTTGGACATGATCTTGAAGTACGTATACTCTAGTTGGGGGCTTTCTAAATGGTTAAAAGTTTTTGAGATGATCATATAAATTTGATTCGGCGGCACATCTTATACAGCCATGTGATAGAAATATTCTCTCCCATAGCAGTTAGGGTGGAGATATTAATTCGTCTGAAGCACAAATTCAACACCTTGTGCCAAATAAACTTACAAGCACTATATATAGATGTATATAAAACATGTATGTGTGCATGCGCACACCAAGGACATCATGAATTTTACTTATAATATGTATTAAAACAGACTAAAAACTCCTCTAATGGCTCGGTGTCATGCACTAAGTCACACAAAGCCAAAAGTCCCAGGTTAGAGCCCTAGCTTATTCTTAAGTTATCTGATCTCAGCCAGGGCTAGCAGTTGGGATACTAAAACTTGGGCCCAGTGTAAAATTAAACAGAAAAATCACAGAGTTCTTCTCCTGATTGGTACTCAGTAATGTCTCAGGTGAGAAGAGGACTTGGCTCTGATACAATGGTTTCCAGTCAAGTAACCTTTAGACATTCATTATCTAGGCTTTCTGATAAAGGGGTGCTTGGGTGGGGCACTTGAGGATTCCTGGTTGATAATTGGAGCCGAGAGTCTTCACCTTTGAGACAGGAGAAAATGTACCAAAGAGAAAACAGTTCAAGAACCAAGCCAAGTTAGTTTAGTAAACAAGAATAATGTTTAATGGTGCATGAAGTTCCTTTTAGGTTTTGATCTTAGTGTAAATAGAGGAAATACAAGTCCAAAGTTGACTAACATGATGCAAGTTATGAATATGTACACTTTGAAAATTCCTTCAAACTAAAATTTCTAAAGGAAAAAATACTTTTAGTTCATGTCCTCCAATTCTATAAAGTAAAAAAAAAATCACAGCAGAAGGATCACATACTGCACAATGCTTTCATAAACTTGACAGGTCTAAGCCCCATCAGCATTGAATACAGAAAACAATCACTTTTGCACATGAAAGGCATGCCTGGAATTCGAGGCTACTGGCAAGATATTCAAGTTGACAAGGAGGCTCCGGTAAAACTAATTGGGTGCTTAAGTCATGTGTTAAGTATTATGAATTGTTTATTTAAAACTCTAATGGACAGGGAAATTATTGACCACACTATCTATCAAATATATCGTAGAAAATATAAATTCATGAATAAAACTTACCGTATAAAGAAACGCCATATTGTCCAAGTCAGGACTAGTATGAATCCAAGGATCCAGCATTGGATGACGTAGAAAGGAATCGGCAGCGTAAGTGTATATGGGTCATATTTCAGCACAATTAGGAATTCCGTCACTGTGATCGCAGCTACCAACCAAGCCTGTTGGCCAAGCTTTTTATGGAATTTCCTGCACAGAAAGGTGATTAATACAAGTATCAAAAATTCACAGGGATAACAATTTGATTGAAACTTATACTTTGATCAGTTTAGAAAGCTAGAAAGAATGACCAGTCATGGAACAGTTGTCTTCAAGTTTACCCACAATATAAAACTTGAACGGTTAATTCCACTGGAAATAACTTCAAGGATGTACACTGGGTCATCACTTGCTGTGTAAAACAGTACCAAAATTTTCAGTTCCTTTTCATCTAATATGCAAAGCATTTCAACAGCCTCAATGATGAGACTACCTAGGCTCCCTCTAATCCAGTCAAAACTTTCTATTTGAAGAAATATTTGCTTCATTTATATTGTATCTGACACTGACTTTCTTTAGACCGATGCAGATTTTTGCAGTAAGTTAATAAAAAGGGACACACTTAGAAAATGCTCACTCGCTCTGCAAAATAAAATGTTCACTTACTCTAAAAAAAATAAACAAAGATTACATTTATGGCCTTGCACCATGCTACAAACAAGCAATTGCTCCATTCAATCTAATTAGCAGACTTAAGTTATTAAATCTGGATTTGCTCTGATCTTGTCCGGGAAAACATATTTAAAATTTAATTCCCATAAGGCAACAAGCAATGCTCTCTCTAAGCTTTAATTGCATTGTGTAGTCCATGCCATATCTGTGCATCTTAAAGGGAATGTTGGTTCTGTGTGCTTGTTAGTTGCACTACACTATACATTCCAGTTTGCTGCTCAGCTGCCAGAAGCGCTTTACCCTGGATTCTTTTCTGGGTGTAGTGGGGGGGGGGCGTGGTAGAGAGAGAGAGAGAGAAAGAAATTGGAGTGGGCGATGGAGACCAGAAAAAGAGGAGTGAGACACAAAATCAATGTAAAGTAGCCTCAGGCCATTTACCCCACCGGAACATCTCCAGGAAGGTTGCAAGTCGTGAAGGAAGTATACCTAAACTCTTAGTTCAGATGAAAAGTCATTCACCTGAAACATTATTCTATTGCCCTCTCCACAGATGCTGCCAGGCCTGCTGAGCAATATAGAATTTTTTGTTTTTGTTTCAGATTTCCAACATCTGCGATATTTTGCTTTTTTAAAGCTCCCACTTACACTGAGCTTTGGAATCTGGCCCTTCCTGTTTTACTACTGGGCAAGTTCATTGGATAAAAATAAGTATATGCAGGCTGTTGCTCCACCAGTGACCATTTAACGTTCATTGCACCTCGAGTTTAAAAGGAGGTTTACATTCTAGTTTCATTGAGAACCTCAACAATAAGCGAAAGAAATTGCAGAGTTGGCAGGGGTTTGGGAGGGGGGTGTGGGGGAGAGAGAGGTGAGCAGGGGGAGGGGAAATAGAGGTACAGTTTGGTATTTAAGTGCAAGTTCAGCTGCCCCTGGAAAAGTGTCTGGAGTGGTAGCCAACGTGAAGTGGACCTTGTTGACTAGGAGTCAAATCTGAACCAGAAACTGGTCACTTTAATTTAGCAATAGGAATTTGGATTTTAGGTTGCTTCACTATTTCAATGTTTCAGTACATCATTTGGTAGAGCCACAATGCCAGGCAATGTGGACAAGTTCCAATGATGCTTAAACTGAATGTGATGTGGCCAATGAGTCATTTCTTCTTAGGCTTTCCCTCTGGATTGATGATGGCTTGCTTCCACCCTGGTTCGATGGGTTCTGAAATGCCTGTTAAGTCCAATGCATGATCTGCAAACTCTGCCACATGTGGAGCAGGTGGTGCTTTAAAGGCAGGGTTGATGAATTGCTTAGAGGTTTGTGTGCTCACTGACATCTTGAATTCTCTCTGCATGTTCCCAAAGTCTCTCAAAGTGTTTGGTGCCTTCCTAAATTAACCTTCACCATTTTGGTCAGTCACAAGCCAGGGAATCTCATTAGTCAGTGAGTTTGTTCGACCTCTTCAGGGATGCTTTGAGGACATCCCCAAACCATTTTCTGCTGTTCTCCTGGGAGGCTCCTGCTGTGGCTGAGTTCTTAGCAGAGCAGTTACTTTGGAGTCTGGTGTCAGACATACGTGAACGACATGCCCTGCCCAGTGATCAACCTTGATGCTGGGCATGTTGACTTGGGAGAGGTCACTGACTGCCATGAGCAACGCCCAGTCCTTTTCTAAAACACTACATACTAAGGCGGAAGGCAAACCCTAAATGTTCTAAATGACTTAATTTATATCTTTTGGCAAAATTGGTGAATCAATAGTGGAGAGAGATTTTTACTGAATAGTTGAATGTACGCAGCATATTTTAGAGGTAAAAGCACATTTGAAAGCAACATCACCACAAGGATTGAACATCACTGATAAACTTTCACACAACAATAAAAGTCCAGGGTCTTAGTTTGCCACTTAGTTAAATGAACCTAACGATATTATTAATCTGTGGGCTCTCTTTCGCAACAGATACTTACAAGTCATCCATGAAGTCATAAATCTCACGCATTGCTACACCTCCTACATGCACGAAGAAAACGAGACGCAGCAAGACCAGGTAGTGTTCAGGGGGCATCCAGAGGACAAACTTCAAGTAAAATGTATTTAGCTCCGCAAGCAAGAACTGGAAACATAAACAAAGGGCTGTTTAGAGCTGCTGGGAGTATAACTGAAGTGAGCAACGAATGAAAATAAATTGTCAATGGTGCTTTTCTTAAAAAACAGAACAATGAAATGTGAAACTAAACCATTTCTTCTTTCTGTCGCTGAAACGACAAATACTATTTTTTTTAAAATACAATTATTTTAAAGGAACAGTAGCATAGATTACAAAGCTTAAGAAAAATGTACATTTTTCCCATTTTTCTAAAAGCCAAGCTTGATGTTGACAAACAGAAATGGATCAAAAGGGGGCTTCATACTAGCATTTCTCCTTGTGAAGTGCTTCACATCAGATTTTAGAGAAGGGGGAAAGTTGAAGTTGGGACAACATTTCACTGCCTTGAAGGACAAAACTGACCTCGATCACCTTACCAGTGCAAGGATCACACCTTTTTCTGGTCAATTTTAAGCCTATATTTGCTGGGGAAACCTGTTGGCTGACCATTTCCCAGCTTCACATGACCACAGATTATCCATTCTCCACGGATAAGACAAATAAAAGACCTTAGGAGTGCTATGTTGCCATTACTGCTCTGCAAGTCATGAAATTTGCAGCTGTGAAAGAAACATTAAACTATTCCCATTCCTAAACACTCAATGTGTCAAAAAATACAAAATTATTTTGAAATATTGGGAAGTAAAATTTGTAAATGAATATTCACATCTAATTGCGACACAATATATCCAATTTCTTACCATGAAAATAATTCCACAAACTGCCAGCCATCTGCGAAGATTTGAGGCTGGTTTCCATTCAAATTTTACCCAGCTGTATGGCGTAAATTGGAAAGCAATGCGCTTGATTTTCCCTCTGAAGGATAAGCAGAACCATATCAAATAAAAATCACGAAAAAAATTACTCTGGCCATCTTTACTAAATACCTGTTTATAAGTGGAGGACAGTAGCAGAGTGGCAATGTTACTGGACTAATAATCCACACTAATGCTCTGGAGACAAGTTCAAATCCCACCACAGCAGCTGTGGGAATTTAAATTTAATTAATAGATCTGGAATAATAATAATGAAGAAGTTACTGGATTGCCGTAAAAACGCATCCAGTTCTAATAACCTTTAGTGGAGGGAATCTGTCACCCTTACCTTGGCTGGCCTAGAGTACATGTACTTGAGGCCCACAGCAATGAGGTCAACTCTTCCTTAATTACCCTTTGAAAAGACCTAGCAAACCACTCAGCTGTCTCAAACGGCAACAGAAAAGTTAAAGAAGAATAAAACCGGACAGACCACCTTGCATTAACCTAAGCACCAGACATGATAAAGGCACACCAGGCCAGTCAACCCTGCAAAGTCCTCCTCACTGACATCTGGGGACTTGCGTCAAAATTGAGAGAACTGCCCCACAGACTAGTCAACGAACATTCTGACAGCCATAGTAACTAAATCATTTAGTTCAGCTAATATCCCAAACTCCTTGATCACAATTCCCTGGTTATGTCCCATCCCATTGGCAGGACAGAGACCAGAGGTGGAGGGGTGGCATAGTGGTATAGAGTCAGGGGGAATTGGCCCTCAGAATCCTGAACATTGATTTCAGACCCCATGGCATCACATGGCATCATGTCAAACATGGGCAAAGAAACCTCCACTTGATCACAATCTATTCTTCCCCCCTCAGCGCTCCTCCATGTTGAACACCACACGGAAGAAGCACTGAAGTTGGCAAGGGCACAGAATGTACTCTTAAACATCCATCAAGAGTGACTGGGCAGCATCATTACTGACTGAACTGGCAAAGTCCTGAAGGACCTAACTGCCAGACTGGGTGTGCAGCAGGTGGTGAGAGAACTGACAGACGGGAAAAACCTACTTCACCTCTCTCACCAATCTACCTGTTACAGATGCATTTGTCTAAGGCAGTATTCTTAGGAGTGATAACCGCAAATTCCTTGTGGAGACAAAGTCCAGTCTTCACACCGAGTTACAACTAGGTGAGGAAGGGGTGCATGGACTCCCCGTTTCTCCCGACTCTTTGGCTGATCATAGCAGGGTTTTTTTGAAATTTATGAGAATGAACATGCTAATTTAGTGTATGCACTTAACTGTTTACATGTTGATTGCAAAGAACTCAGTCCGATAGGCTTCCTTGAAATTAAACACTTGAGGGTTTAGTTTTTATTGCATTAAAGTTATTGGGGGAGGCAGTGGCGTAATGGACACATCACTGGACTGGTAATCCAGAAACCAAGTAATCCTCTGGGGACCTGGGTTCAAACCCCACAGCAGCAGATGGTGGAATCTGAATCAAGCAAAAATCTGGAATATAAAAAGTCTAATGATGACTGTGAAACCATTGCCGATTGTCATAAAAACAACCCATCTGGTTCATTAATGTCCATTAGGGAAGGAAATCTGCTGTCCTTACCTGGTCTAGCCTACATGTGACTCCAGACCCACAGCAATGTGGTTGACTCTTCAAAATGCCCTCTGAACAAGGGCCTTTGGGGATAGGCAATAAATGCTGGCTGAGCCAACGATGCCTGTGGTTTGTGGCCGAGGCAATTCTTAGGCTGTGTTCCTTGGGTTTTCCTCCTGGAAACACTGCTTTGGAGTTTTCTTTAGAGAAAAGTTTACTTCAGTTGAAAGAAAGAACAAGGCAAACAGCTAGGTTGCTGCCTTCACATGTTTCTTCTCTAGGTTGCCAAGCAGGGATTTGTAGATGATGATTTTTCAAAATGGGTCACATGATCACAGGAAGTCTGTCTCTATAACTATAGCATTTTCCACAAAGGTAACTGATTAGCTCATGTCTGGACTAACCTTGGTTATTGTGTTGCTAGGTGATTTTTTTTAAAATGCCCAAGCCATCACTTCTGCAAATGATGAAATCTATTTTAAGTCCATCTTTGAAGTAACCCTTGACATCAGCAGGTATGAAATTCCACAGGAAGCTTGCCTGATCACATCTTAGTTGTAACCCATATTGAAAACTTCCAGAAACTTGATCAACTTGCAGTTGCAGACATGTTAGATGACCTGTTACAGCCATCTTACGTTGCTTTAACAGTTTTAACTGCTTCTTCTAAAAGGTTCCATGAGTATAACAGGTGAAACTGAAATTTAATATTTGACATTAACTTAACTCCATAGCAACACCAACCAAGATGTACGGCTCTACCACCATCTTGGATGAATAAATTGAAAATAGGTCCAGCAGCTCAAAAGTGGGCATCCATGAAGCATTGCGAGCCACCAGCAGCAGCAGAATTGTATCCTTAATCTATAACCTCATGGTCTAGCATATCCCTCACTCTACTATTACCATCAAGTCAGTAGACTAACCCTGGTTCAATGACGAGTGTAAGAAAATTCTCTCTCATACTCCTCAGGTGCAACTCCAGGCATACCTAAAAATAAGATGCCAGCCTGGTGAAGCTACAACGCAGGACTTTATGCTGAATTCCAGAGTTGAGGTGAGTGTGATTGCCCATGACATCAAAGCAGCATCTGACCGATTGTGGCACCGAGGAGCCCTAACAAAACTGAAGTCAATGGGAAAAACTCTCTGCTTGGAATCATACTTTGCATAAAAAGATGGTAGCGGTTGTTGGAAGTCAATCACCTGAGCCCCAGGATATCATTGCAGGAGTTCCTCAGGATAGTGTCCCAAGCCCAACCATCTTCAATGATTTCATCAATGTCCTTCCCTCCAACATAAGGTCAGAAGCGGGGATGCTCGCTGACTGTACACTGTTCAGTTACACTCAACTCCTCAGATACTGAAGCAGTATGTGCTCACACCCAGCAACTGACCTGACAAACATTCATGTTTGGGCTGATGACAGGCAACTAACATTTGTGCCACACAAATGCCAAACAAAATCTAACCAACATTAATTTGCTGAATCCTCCACCATCAACATCCTGGGTGTTGGGTGTGTGGGGGGGGGGGGAAGAGGTGTTTGCCATCTAACTGGGCTACCACATAAGTACTGTAATAGCCAGAGGCTGGGAATTCTGCAGCATGTAATTCATCTCCTGACCAGCCAAAGCCTGTCTATCATCTATAAGGCACAAGTCAGGAATGCGATGGAACATTCTCTGCTTGTCTGGATGAGCGCAGTGTTCCAACAACAGTTACGAAGCTCAACATTACCCAAGACAAAGCGTTCCACTTGATTGGCATCCTATTCGCTACCTTAAACATTTACTCCCTCCACCAGCGACACACAGTGGCATCATTGTATACAATCTACAAGATACACTGCAGAAACTCAACAAGGCTCTTTCAACATAACCTTCCAAACCCATGACTCTATCATCTAGAAGAGCAAGAGCAGCAGACAGATGGGAAGGTTTCCCTTCTAAGCCACACACCATCCTGACTTGGAATTATATCACCATTCCTTCACTGTCACTGGATCAAAATCCTGAAAATCTCACCCTAACAGCATTGTGGGTGTCTCTCCGCCACATTGACTGCAGTGGTTCAGCAAGGCGGTTCACCACCATCTTCTCAAAGGCATTTAGGGATAGAAAATAAATGCTGGTCTAGCTAACCCAATTATCCAGTCTATTTAAAAAAAAACTTCATTTTGTGTTACAGACACAATTGAAATGTTTCATCTGAACAGTGAGTAGAACTGCGAGAGGGGAAAATATAATCGGTAGTTTGTTGAGTTAGTTTTGGGGCACAATTTTCCATCACTTCACAGAGACCATTTTATTTTGCAGGAATGTGACTAACAGCAGATAGGCAACAGTCTCACCGTAAGTGATACTCAAACATAAAGAATCCAAATTACTGGGCCTCCTAAGTTGCCAATTAAACTAACCACAAAGCTGAACTTCATCCCATTTAGCAATTAGGATCTAAAGTCTCCGATTTTGATTTGGAATGGCAGGTTATCAAACAAGGCTCCCGAGGACCACATTTACAATGTGTAAAAAGCCAGAGAATATTTATTGGTGTTAGAGGCGGTCAAAGTCATTTTTTTACAGTTGCAAACTGATTCTGTACATATTATATTCCAGACTGCAGCCTAAAGCTACTTCTTTAAAGATTAGAATATACAAGGAAATAGGAGTAGGTCAAAAGGCTCCTCGAGCCTGCTCCATCATTTAAGATCAGGGCTGATCTTCAACCTCAGCTCTACTTTCCTGTCCAATCCCAATAACATTCAATTCCTCTTGAGTTTAAAAATCTATCAATCGCAGCCCTGAATATACTCAAAGACTGACAGCCGTTTGGGGTAGGTAAGTCCAAAGATTTACAACTCTGTAAAGAGATTTCTCATCAGTTCCAAATGACCAATTTCTTATCCTGAGACCAGTTCCGGACTCACCAGTCAGGGAAACAGCCTCTCAGCATCTATCCTGATAAGCCCTCAGGATCTTAGATGGTTCAATGAGCACCTCTCATTCTCCTAAACTCCAGAGTGTAGGCCGATTTTACTTAATTTTTCCTCATAGAACAACCCTTTCTTCCCAGGATTAATCTAGTGAATCTTCATTACCTTTCCCTCCAAGGCAAGTATATTTTTCCTTGGGTATACAAGTCACTGGACACACAAAACTGTACACACTACTCCAGGTGTGGGTTCACCAAAACACAATTGCAGCAAGACTTCCTTACGTCTTGTACTCTAATCCCTTTGCTATAAAGGCCATCATATAATTTGCCTACATAATTGCTTGCTCTACCTGCATGTTAACTTTCTGTAATACGTGTCCAAGGGCACCCAGATTAAAAATACTGTGTTGTTTTATGATTACTACTGAAGTAATTAACTTCAGATTTTCCCACACTCACTTAAGCCTGTCTTAAATTCCTTTATAGATTCTTCACGCCTGCTCACTGCTTACTTTCCCACTTAGCTTTGTAGTCAGCAAACTTGGATACATTATACTCAGTCCCTTCATCTAAGTCATTGATACAGATTGTAAATAGCTGAGACCCCAACACCAACCCTTGTAGCAAATTAAGGAGGTGGTGGCATAGTTGTATTGTCACTGGACTGGTAATCCAGATACCCAGGGAAATGGACTAGGGACCTGGGTTCGAAACCCACCATAGGCAGATGGTGGAATTTGAATTCAGTAAATATCTGGAATTAAAAGTCTAATGATGACCACGAAACCATTAGTCGATTGTCTGGTTCACTAATGTCCCGACCGGTTTGGCCTACATGTGCCTCCAGACCCACAGCAATGTGGTTGACTATTAAATGCCCTCTAAGCAAGGACAATAAATGCTGGCCAAGCCAGTGACTCCCACATCCCATGAACAAATAAAAAAAATGCCTGGCAAACTAAGAATGATCAGTTTATTTTTACCCTGTATTCTGTTCTTTAGCCAATCCTCTAATCATGCTAATATACCCAACCTCACAAGCCCTTGCCTTGTGTGTGCACCTTATCAGATATCTTTTGAAAATTGAAATATACTACATCCACTGGGTCCTCTTTATCTATTCTATGAGCTACTTCCACAAAACCTCCGATAGATTCATCAAATACAATTTCTCTCCCATAAAACCACATGAATGCTGCCTAATCATATTATCATGTTCTAAATGCCATGTCAGCACTTTCCCAACAACTTAGGTCATGCTAACTGACCTGCAAATCCATTTTCTCTCCTCCTCCTTTCTTGAATAGCAGTGTTATATTTGCTACCTTCCAATTCACTAGGACTATTCCAGAATCCAAGCAATTTTGGAAGACCACCACTACAGCTGCCACCATCTCTTTTAGAACCCTAGAGTAAGCAATCAGGTCCAGGGGATTTGTTGGCTTTTAGTACCATTAATTTCTTCAGTACTTTTTCTTTGATAATCTTAATTACTTTAAATTCTTCGCTTTGATTAGACCCTTGGTTCCCCAGTATTTCTGGTGATTTTTGTGACGTTGATTGTGAAGACAGACAAAATTTGTTTAACGCCTCGGCCATTTCCTTCTTCCCCATTTTAATTTATTTTGCCTCAGCCTTTAAAAGACCCACTTTCACTTATGCTACTCTCTTTTTACAAACTATATAAACTCATAATCTGTTTTTTTTGCATTTCTGGTTAGTTTACTCTAATTTCTCCCTTTTTATTACATTTTTGGTCATGTTTTGCTGACATCAAAAATTCTCCCAATCCTCAGGCTTTCTACTCTTGGCAATATTATAAGATTCTTCTTTAAATCCAACACTAAGCTTAACCTCGTTAGTTAACCATTGCTGGATCTCTTCTTCCCATAGAGTTCTTAATTTTTCAAAGCTCAATGCTCTAGTATGTATGTCGCTCACAAATATATTGTGAAATTCTATTATAATTACTCTTCCCCAGAGGAACCCTTTGAGATTACTAATTAACTCTGACTTAATACACAAAACATTTAAAATAGCCTCTTCCCTGATTGGTTCCATGACATATTGTTCTACCAGTTGATTTTTTCAAACCGATTTTAGTGGTGTACTGAATATTGGCGAGTAAAGCACTGAATTACTGCTAAATCCAGCACTTAATACTCCAAATGATGTGACCCCGCATGTGGTGCATTTAATCAAACCAATGCAAAATGATGGCAACTTTTCAGCTATCCGCCTAGTTACCAACTATTAAGACTGGACAAGTATAACTCACTGCAACCATTTTGCTTAATGCTCGAGCAACTTAAAGCAAGCCGTATTTCTTTGAAAACCTTTTAGTGCTGGTGGGTGGGCGGGGGGGGGGCGGCAGAGAATATTAGTGCTGGGGGCAGGGGGGGGATGTGGAGAGAATGTTAGTGCTGGGCAGTGGGGGGATATTAGTGCTGGGCCAGGGGTAGTGCTGGGCAGCCGGGGGCGGGGGATGTTAGCGCTGGGCAGGGTGGGTGGGAGGCAAGCTCTCTACACTTCCAATGTTTCTCACATCCAACCTCAACATACTCAATTATTGAACCAATGATACTCTCCTCATTCCCCATCTCCTCTGCACCACCAACCCCATTCCCACACCAGTCATCCTGCTGCTAAGGCAACAGTTTACAGGGGTACTTAGAACTGAATATGAATGAGAAGAATCCAAGCCATACACAGCTTCCACGTAACACCATTCCAACTCTCAGTTTCCACATCAGCTACATGATGTGCATTTACCTTCAGCATGGTGGAAGGACCTATACAGGACAGCTTGAAATATTCCATCTACTTTAATGCACATGCCAATTTCCAATCCCACATGCCAGACTTACTAATCACCCTTTGCTTCTCCCAGGTAAATCTGAGGGGCATTAGCAAACACACTAGATTAACATACCCTTTAAAATATTTTGTGCCAGGCTGGCCAGAGCCCCCCATTTTTTCCAGAATCTATTTTCTTTCTTTGTCACAAATCAACATCATAGTTTGATTCTTTACAGACACACAGGCAGCCTTTCTGTTTTCCTTGCCAGGAGTTTTGAACAATGAAGAATGGTTTGGACATGGTTTACCTGCCTCAAACAATTACTGAAGACAAGAAATATCGACATTCTCCAACAGTGTAAAATTAGGATTCACTCAGCATTCACCAGGACCTCTAAGTAACAATATGGATCAATAATCAGGACAAATGTTCTTTTCATCTACCATTCATTTTCTTCAATATTCCCTCAAGCCATGCAAGGCCATAATACCACAGTTTGGGCTCCCATAAACTCAGCCATTGCTTTAGCAATCGATCAAGATGCTGAGTAGACCTCACTGTACCTTCAAGTGAGGCAATCAACACAAAACCTGTAAAAAAAAAAAGCTGCAATTCGTAGAAATGATGCATTCTGAGTTCTTCCCTTATGAAGCACATATTGTTGCCAAAGAAACTGTTAGTGGACAACCTAGCCTCACCCTTTTAAAGATAGAATCAGTAAACTTGGACATAGCTGAGAATACACTTCCTGGATAAAATCACGTACTCCAAGAGCTTCCAACTCTTGAGGACCACAAGAAACACTAGGTCAAAAGCCTTACAAAAAGGCAATTAAACAATGGATCAGCCATAAAATATTCCATAATCTAATTTAAAATTACAATGATCGGCAAAAATTCTTCACGTGAGTGCAATTCAAACGATACCTCTGCTCTGCAGGTCTTCAAATCATCTAAATCAGGCTAGTGTAACCTTTTCACTCAGGGTTGGTGGGGGGGCACATTTGTGTATTCTTTTCGCTTTGGGGGGGGGGGGGGGGGGCACGTTTGCATATTTTTTTGCTCACGGGGCTGATGAGCAAATTTAGGAAAGCTATGGCACAACATTAAACTGAACTTTTTTTAAAAAGCTGAGGTTTTAAAGAAAAACAACTGCTGAGCAAAAGTACAGCAATGTCATAGCAATGACTTGTTAATTTAAAAAAGAGGAATTAATAAAAATGACCAGAGAGTGAGTGGGTAAGAGTCTGTGTCCAGCTCACTCCCAGTCTCATCGTACACTTTCACTCACCATGAGTGGGTGCACGTGTATGTGTTGGTGTATAGTGGTGAGAGTGAATGAGAAATCTGAAACTGGAAGCAAGGCAGATTAACACGCTGGCACCTTCTAAACACAGTCTCCTGCACTCTTCCACACCCCCACACAGGCGCACCCTCCCTGCCAACCCCCCAAACATATGTTCCCCCTCCGCCCCCCCACACGCACACCCTCTCTTGCACTCTTCACCCACCCCCCCGCAGTCTCTCACACTCTCCCCACCGCACACAACCCCCCCACCCCCCACTAATTCCCATCACGCACTCTCAGACACTTATTTCCTCCCTCTGTACTCTCAGACACACTAATTTCAGCACCCCACACTCAGGCACTCACATTTCACCCCCCTGCACTCTCACTCTCATTTCACCCCGTCTACCGCACTCTCAGACACACTCTCTCTCTTATTCTACCCCCCACAACACACACTCTAGTCGTTCCCCCACTCCCCCCTCCACCCGACCCCGCACTCACAGGCACATTCTGATCTGCCCCCAACACTAAGACACACAGATAAAAACAAAAAAACTGCGGATGCTGGAAATCCAAAACAAAAACAGAATTACCTGGAAAAACTCAGCAGGTCTGGCAGCATCGGCGGAGAAGAAAAGAGTTGACGTTTCGAGTCCTCATGACCCTTCGACAGAACTTGAGTTCGAGTCCAGGAAAGAGCTGAAATATAAGCTGGTTTAAGGTGTGTGTGTGGGGGGCGGAGAGATAGAGAGACAGAGAGGTGGAGGGGGTTGGTGTGGTTGTAGCGACAAACAAGCAGTGATAGAAGCAGATCATCAAAAGATGTCAACAACAATAGTACAATAGAACACATAGGTGTTAAAGATAAAGTTGGTGATAATAATAATAAGTTGGTGATGATCTGCTTCTATCACTGCTTGTTTGTCGCTACAACCACACCAACCCCCTCCACCTCTCTGTCTCTCTATCTCTCCGCCCCCCACACACACACCTTAAACCAGCTTATATTTCAGCTCTTTCCTGGACTCGAACTCAAGTTCTGTCGAAGGGTCATGAGGACTCGAAACGTCAACTCTTTTCTTCTCCGCCGATGCTGCCAGACCTGCTGAGTTTTTCCAGGTAATTCTGTTTTTGACTAAGACACACACTCTCATTCACCCCCACAACACTCACAGGCACTCTCTCATTAGTGAGTAGACCTCACTAGTGAGCCTATCAGCAACAAACGTAGGAGAGAAGCAGTCTCTGATTGGAGGAGCAGTTCCATGCAGAATCTTCCACTGAAACTCACCTGTTTGACCAGAATTTTGTAAACCAGCTCCTGGGGCCCTGTAGAGGGGCTTCGCGGGTGGGCTGTATGTTGGACAACCCTGATTTAAATCAATGCTGCAACAAGAGCCACCTTAAACGCCAGACTCCGTGAGGATTCCAGCTAGTTTTTGGGTTTGTTATGAACACATTTCCTCTGGATAGGAACCGCTCTGCGAAATCATGACACATTGGACGTGCATATGCAATGAATTACATTGTTCTAGATTTTAAGGTACCTAATTTTCCTCAGGGAAAACACAATGCAATAGCAAGTACAAAATTCCAAAATTAATCTCTGAATCTCAGGATGAGGAACAAATTGTTTCTAGATTAGTAAAAATGGTCCAGTAACATAAGTTAATGAGAAGGAAAGTTTAATGCTTCAGTTTTTTTTTTGCTTATTTCCCATTTCAAATAAAATCCAGTTCACACAAGAAAAACAAAGTTAATTGTGTATAACACTCCAGCACAAAGGTTCTGTTCCAGAATCCAATGTTGTCTAAATAAAACAAAAGTTTCTAATGTATCTATGGATAGACTTGCAACTTATGGCTTGTTAATAGCAAATCAGATCTCTCAGCTTCACACCATGCAATGAACAATGTCATTCTGCTACATTGGATTTGTGTCCTTTTAAGGGAAGAAAGTCTTACGGTTAAGGAAATGCAAGCTCAGGTCAATCAAACTGGCATCACTGACCTTTCACTGCGTATTCTGGAGAGGATACCAGCCTTACAATAGGCCTATCTTTGTCAACTTCCCTCATGTGGGCATGGATTAAGTCGCTGGTGATGTGTAAACCTGGCATGTGACAGGGAACTTTAGAAATTGTAAGGAGTTCATCAATTTCAACTTCAGGCTAGAAGCACTGTATGAAATCACTGGTTTTTAACCTTCCAACCCTAGCTTTTTTTAAGCTGATAAAAGATTCCATCACATGACCGCATATTGTACTATCAGCAGTAATTTGAACCGCTGGATTATGAATTAGCCAAAATTCCATCGTCTAAAAGCTGCAGTTAATGGATGTGGTTCATCTTGGAAACAGGTTAGTATTGCTGACAAGAGAGATGTTGTCAAAGCTTTTCATATCTTGCTGTAATCTGGACAAGTGCTTGAATGCCTAATTTCAAACCACAACAATTTATACTACAGGAGAAAAAGGTGCTGATTGGTTGACGGGTTGATTCTGATTGATTTCTCTATGACAATGCCTCGGCAAAAGGAAAAAGTTAGTCTCTCCAAGTTCCCGGGTAATTCAAAAGTCACAAGGCTTGAATGCATTCTTTTTGTTTGCAGAGAACAGGTCCCTGCATACGTATGTATGTCACTTATAGCAAATATAAATGAGCCAAATTACAGGCTTGATAGGTTACCTTAAATTGGTTGTTATTGTAGCCATTAGTGCATTGTTGAGCAAATGCTGCCCAATTACAGAATCATATCCAATGGTAAATATTTTGTTTTGGGTTTGCAAGTGCAGGCTAGTTGAGTACAGTCTGTACTATGCCCGTTATAAGGGTTTCTGTGAATGGCACATGGACGAGGCGCTTGCGCTTTATCTGTGCGGAATCGATATCAAGAGATTTCGGAAGCACAATTTTTGTTCCTTGGAGCTGCTGGTGATCGTTTGTCTCGGCGCTCCGAAAAAAAATAAACAACAGAAAAAAAAAATAAAGAAAATAAACAACAGAAAACACGCTGCTGTGCAGTTACTACGCAAGTGGCATTTTCCACTAACAGGATGCTTTCAGTCCAAAAAGACATTCTGGCTACCACACAATTGAATTTCAGTGCCGGTGTGATAGCAGCTAAGTAGGCGGTACATTCAGGCGACTGGCTGGTTGAATCAAACAGCGTGGTGCTTGGCAGTGTCTTGGCCAATCAGAATCAACTTTCCAACCAATCAACTCCCTTCTCTCCTGTGGTATAAATTATGATCATTTGAAACTTGGTGTTCTTGCATTTGACTGATAAGTACAAGACAGAATGCTTCAACATCATGTCTCTTTTCAGCAATATTCAAAACCACAGCCTCTGGACTACACTGCCTGCTAGTATGGTGTGTGCTGATTCTGAGTGCCTTCAAAAGGGAACTGGACCAGCTCCTGCCCTGAGGCAAGATCACATCATAAAGTAAGCACCTTTAAAAAGATAACAATTGGCCCAAGTGATCTCCCGAGGGGAATAGGAGGGAAATTTTAAGTACCTCCCTCCTTATTGACTCAGTTTTTTCTCACTCCTTCCCTGGAGTTTATATGGTTGCAAGAGTTAGGGTGAGGTGGCAACGTGGGGGAGTGGGGGGGGCGGGGGCGGGGGCGCCACAGGGGAGGAGTTAGGGGGCAGAGAGAGGCAATGGAGAGAAAAAGTCCAAGGGAAGGAAAAACGTGTTTCGTCATGATGCACTATAGTGTGGGGCAGGTCCAGGTACTTTTATTCTAAAACACCTGGATGAGCCATTTTTCCCAGGCCCAGCTACCATGTCAAGAGCTGCAGCAGGCCACAGATAAGTAAGTTTAAATAAAGTAAAAACAATTCAATAGCTCAAACTTAGATATACATGTAGCAGATTTTCAACTTGTTAAAAGAAATGGTTCTTATAATTAGGATAATTTACACTCTCTACCTCCTGCATTGGCTCTTTCTCACAGATGCAAAGCAATCTTAAAATGCTATGCATTTCAGTTCCTTCTCTCCAACAACATTCTGGTTCCACATGGTCTCCAACTTGTTAATTGACTTGCCATTCAATCAAACCCAGGGCTTTCATCTGCAACCTGACCTGCAAGTGAATCCATCATTCATTTCAAAAAGGTAACTACATCTTAAAAAGCAGCACAGTCATGCATATGACTTTACTTGATATTATGATCTCACCCCTATAAAACAGCACATCCTCTAACTCATTGCGAGCTGCGGAATAGGAGATTCACTAAGTACACATATTTACATAAAAGATATACATTGTAGAATATGTGCACTTGCATTCTAAAAATTTTAATGTTAAAAACGTGTTAGTATTTAATATACAGTGTATTTGTAATTGATTGCAATCCAAAAAGATTTAGATGTGCTAGCAGAGTGGGCTGTATATTGGCAAATCACATTTAATTTGAGCAAATGGTATCAAGCATGGTGGTGGGTTCAACACAGAAAACATATCATTTGCAAGGATTAGAGAAAGATCATATTATTGTGCACATATCATTGAAGGAAGGTTCTGCAATAACAGGATTTCAGAAAATACAACCTCAATGCAACTAGACATCAGTTGGAATGAGTTATGAAATCAATGCATAACTGTGCAAAATTTTCATTCGCAGTTTTCAATTTTGAGCATTTTTGCAGTTCAACTAGTGATAAGTATCACAGTCTAATCAAGTCAGTTTCTTCATAATTCAGCATTTCCTCTGCCCAATTCCTTTCAAATCTGGCACTAATTTTACAAGAAAACAGACAAAGCTCACTGAAGCACTTCTCGTGTCCCAACAGTTAACTAGAGAAACTTTTACACTTATTGCCTTTTTTGACTGTTTCAGATTCAAATGCGGCGAAGGTATAATGCATCATTCTCCTTTTTCGTATTCTAGGTATACTCAATTTTTTTTTTATGTGGAACTAATTGACAGTTATCAGTAAGGGTGATATAGAAATCACAAAGGGGAGAATACAGGATATATAAGAACTATTTTCCAAATGGGAATGACCCATACCCTCAGAACATTTCGCCTTAATGCCTGAATTTGTGCAACTCGGAGCCTACTGAAGTTCGGAATGGGAGTTTTTTTTTTAAACAAGGTACGTGTCATCATTCCCACTCCACAGTCCATTCCTATTGCCCAATGTAGCAATTCCACAAATATGTACCAGAAATTGCAAAAATCAATGGGGTCAACACAGGGAGAATTCGCTTAGTCAAAAAAATCAATTGCAACAAGTGCAGTATTGGGAAAAAAAAACCTTGCACACAAGGTAACAGGTATGGGCCAGGAAGCTCCTCAGAAGAGGGTTTTAGAAGCTGCATTTTAGTAGTGCATTTGTTACATATAATTTTTCTGCAAAAAAAAAAATAAATATCCTTATATTCCTCTTGGAATGCAATTGGTCTTTTTATTGTCCTTCTAGGTAGTTGAGCACACAGGTATGGAAGATGCTGTCAAAGAAGCCTTGGCAAATTGCTGCAGTCCATCTTGTCAGTGATATACACTGCTGCCACTGTGTGCCAATGGTGGAGGGAGCGAATGTGTAAGGTGACAGATCGAGTGCCATTCAAGCTGGCTATTTTGTCGTGGATGGTCTTGAGCTGTTGTTAGAGCTGCAGTCCTCTAGGCTAGCGGAGAGTATTCGATCACACTCCTGGCTTGCAGGTGGGGGGGAAAAGGCTTTGGGAATTCAGGAGGTAAGTTACTCTGTAGAACACCCAGCCTCCAAACTCCTCTTGTAGGCATAGTTTTTATGTGGCTGGTTTAGTTAAGTTTCCAGTCAATGACGACTGCGAGGGGATTGATGGTGGGGAATTAACTAATAGTAATCCTATAGAATTCCAAGGAGAGGTGGTTAGATTCTCTCTTGTTGGAGATAGTCATTACCTGGCACTTGTGTGACACAAATGTTACTTGCCCAAGCCTGTATGAAATCCAACTTTTGCTTCAGACAGACATGGACTGCTTCATTAGCTGAGGAGTTGCGAATGATACTGAACACTATGCAGTCATCAATGAACATCCCTACTTCAAAACTGATCGAGGGAAGATGAAGCAGCTGAAGATGGTTGGCCTAGGGCACTGCTCCAAGGAACTCTAACGTCCTAGCGCTGAGATGACTGGCCTTCAACAACTACAACCACCTCTCTTTAAGCTAGAACCCCGCTCAATGGAGAGTTTTCCCCGATTCTTGTTGAATTCAGTTTTACTGGGGCTCCTTGTTGCCTCACTCAGTCAAAAGCTGCCGTAATGTCAAGGGCAGACACTTAAACCTCACCTCTAGAATTCAGCTCTTTTGTCCATTTTTGGACCAAGGCAAAAATGAGGTGGATGTGAACTGCTGACTTTAGAACATCAGTCCGGACCTCTACATTACTAGCCCAGTAACATAACCAGTATGTTAACACTCCCTTACTTTCTGCCATTGATCATTAAAGTACCATCCAATTGGTTCATTCAGCTCCAATCCCACCTATCAAATGATTTAAGCGCTTGATACTGACAACTCCTAAACACAGCGAAAAAAGTTTCTCTGCTTTAAACCTCTTACAGACACTGGGATGAAATGCTGACTGCAAAGCTTAAGAAGTTAATTGGCGGTTTGTATGTATGCAGAGTCAGCTCCCAGCATTCATTTTAATGAAAGCAGCTGCCTCAACATGATAGAACATGTTTTTTTTTGAATCCACAATGTTGTCAGTTCCTCAAACAATTGGGGCATACACAATAGTAAATGCAGCTATAGTACGAGAACAGTAATTTACAATAGGTGCGCTCCTGTAGAATAAACGTACCTTCGATGGAGTGTGACTGATGCTTACAATACCTGTGTAGGTGCTTCTATTTTACACAAGTGCAGTTAAAAACACCAAAACTGATTCTTACCAAGAAACATTTAACTCTTCCCAGGTATGTTTATGATTAATCATTTACTGTGCCTTGGATAACGAGAGGGTATATTTGCACAGAATTGGCCCCACCCACTATGCCTTGACAACCAGATTCACTTACTTGTAAGTGTGAATATTCCAGAGTCCTTGCCAGTGATATGGTTTCATTGAAAGCCACTCCAGTGTTTTCATTGCACAATAGATTCCAAATCCATTACATAGAAAGACATCCATTATCCACTGTAAACAAAAGTACAATTTTACGCCAATTCCGCCAACTCCAGCATGATGCCACCACCAAATACATCTTCCCTTCACCCCCTTGGCGGCATTCTGTTGGGATCGTTCCCTTCGTGACACCCTAGTCCACTCCTCCATCACCCCCTACTCCTCAACCCCCTCCTATGGCACCTCCCCATGCAAATGCAAGATATGCAACACCTGCCTCTTCACTTCCTCTCTCCTTACCGTCCAAGAGCCCAAACACTCCTTTCAAGTGAAGCAGCATTTCACTTGCATTTCCTTTAACTTAGTCTACTGCATTCGTTGCTCCCAATGCGGTTTCCTTTACATTGGAGAGACCAAACGCAGACTGGGTGACCGCTTTGCGGAACACCTTCGGTCTGTCCGCAAGCATAACCCAGACCTCCCTGTTGCTTGCCATTTTAACACTCCATCCTGATCTCTTGCCCACATGTCTGTCCTTGGCTTGCTGCATTGTTCCAGTGAAGCTCAACGCAAACTGGAGGAACAGCACTTCATCTTCCAACTAGGCACTTTACAGCCTTCCGGACTGAATATTGAGTTCAACAATTTTAGATCTTAAACTCCCTCCTCCATCCCCACCTCCTTTCCGTTTCTTCCCCCTCCTCCTTGTTTTTTCCAGTAATTTATATAGATTTTTCTTTTCCCACCTATTTCTATTGTTTTTAATGTATTCCACTGATCATTTATCTATACCTTTTATGCCCTTTTAATCTTATTTCACCCCACCCCCACTATAGAGCTACCTTGCTTGTCCTGCTATCCATTCTTAATTAGCACATTCTTTTAGATAATATCACCATCTTCAACACCTCTTTGTTCTTTTGTCTGTGACATCTTTTGGTTATCTCTTTCTATCACTGCTTGCTTGTCCCAACAACCACACCCACTTCTCTCTCCCTCACCACCCCCCATACCCCCCTTAAACCAGCTTATATTTCACCCCTCTCCTATTTTTACTTAGTTCTGTTGAAGGGTCAAGAGGACTCAAAACGTCAACTGTACTCTTCTCCGCCGATGCTGCCAGACCTGCTGAGTTTTTCCAGGTATTTTTTACTTTGGATTTCCAGCATCCGCAGTTTTTTTGTTTTTACAATTTTACAACCCTTCTACAATGACAAGATAGGGAACAAAGCCTATCTCATTCCACATGGGCAGGGTGCAAATTTATAAAATGTACAGACATTCTCGCCTCTGATTCAGAAGGTCATAGATTTAAGTCCCACCCAAGACACGAGCATATAGTTCAGCTAACACTCTAGTGCAGTATGAAGAGAGTTCTGTTAGAGGTGTCTTCTTTTGGATGAGACACTAAACCGAGCTCCGTCTAGCCTCTCAGATGGAAGCTAAAAGAGCCCATCGCACTGTGAGTAAGTAGCAGTAGTTTTTTTTGAAGGTGGAAAGTAATAATGTGAAGGCTTTGGGGTGCACAGGTGATCTTAAAAATGGTTGGGTTGGTGACAGGATGGTGGTTAATATTAATTCCTTAATCAACTAACAGATTATCTGGTCCTTATCTCATTGATGTTCATGGGAATGTACGTGCAAATTGGCTGTCACATTTCCTACATGACCACAGGAAGTACATTTTAAAAGTACTTAGTTGGCTGTAAAGCACTTTGGCACATCCTACAAGTCAGTTTTTCTTTTATAAGCTTAAAATGCACTTGGTGAGCAAATGACCTGGCTCTTTATTACCAGATCTGGCTGGATCAACTCATATATGACTGTCATTTTCTCTGGCTAAAACTGCTTAATACTTTAAGATTGCCCTGACCAGCAGAAACCACAGTATTTCAAACTAATCTTCACCAGCACAATTTATCCCTTTCCTCTGTAAAGTTTACCCTCCAAAGCTTACCCTCCTCCTTCAATCTCAAAGAAGCATAAGAATAGGAAGATTGAGAAGTTCAAACGTGGCTGGAGAAATGGAGTAAGAGGGAGGGCTTTAGATTTCTGAGGCATTAGGATAAGTTAGGATAAGTTCCCTATCTTGGCATTGGGGCAGGTGGCAGGCAGATTACACCTTAACAGGACTGGGAAAAATGTCCTCGTGGGGAGGTTTACTTCTGCTGTTGCATTTGAACTAGATTGACAGGGGGATGGGAACCTGAGGGGAAATTCAGAGTGCAGAGGTGAAAAACTGGCAGTGGGAAGTAGTGAAGTATCAACTGATAATGAGAATATATCAAAGAGTAATATCAAGGTAGACAGAATACTTGGAGAGTTTGATAGAATTAGAGTAGGCAATAGTGAGTCATTAGATGGGGTCAGAATAAGGGGGAAAATAAAAAGCCTAAATCAGGGCTAATGTGCAAGCACAGTGTGGTTAATAAGACTAGTGAAATGCAGGCACAGGTTGACAAATGGCATTATGATATTATTGCTATAACAGAGACCTGGCTCAAAGGAAGGCAGGGCTGGATGTTAAATATTCCTGGATACAAGGTGTTTAGGAGAGACAGGAAAGGAAGAAAAGTTGGGGGTTGGGAAGTGGCAATGTTGATGAAAGATGGCATTACAGTTCTGGAGAGAGCATGTTCCAGAGGAGTCAAGGACGGAATCTCCCTGCATAGTGGAAAAGAATGAAAAAGGTGCAATAACATTGCTCGGTGTAGTATATAGACAACCAACTAGCAGAAGGGATGTGGAGAAACAAATTTGCCAAGAAATTACAGAGAGGTGCAAGAATTATACTGTAATCATAAAGGGGGATTTCAATTATTCAAATACAGACTGGGATAGGAATAGTACAAAGGGCCAAGAGGGGCGAGAGTTCCTGGAATGTGTTCAAGATCATTTTCTGTAGCAGAGATGTTTCTAGTCCAACGAGACTTTTGGACCAGATTCTGGGGAATGAGTTGGCCCAAGTGGATCAAATATCAGTGGGAGAGCCTCAAGGGGACAGTGACCATTGTACCATAAGGTTTAGGTTAATCATGAAAAAGGACAGGGAACAATCCAGAGCAGGGATGAGAATGCATCTGAGTCAAGTGAGTTGGAATCAAATGTTGGCAGAAAAGACAGTGGCTGAACAATAGGCTAATTTGATTCTGCCCCTGATCAGAGCATCATAAAAATATAATAAATGCAACGTATTGTAAAGGCAGGCTAATAGTGGGGTTTGGATTAGTTTCTCTGTGTATAGGCTGTGTGCGTGGCGATTTTAATTGAATTGCAGGCAACTGGTCTGGGTGCTTTGATGCATCAAAAAAGCTGGGTTTGAAATGCTAAATACGTAAACATGGCTGAAGTTTTAAAATTTGAGGTGTGAAGAACATTTTTAGATAAACCCGAGTAGTGAATTTCAAAGAGATGGTAAGGTGTTACACCTAGCCATAAGGGGCTAAGCCAAACAGTGCATTTATTTTTCCCAAAGATTACTGAAAATATTGAGTGCTAGCAAAGATTCATATTATAGAAAAAGTAAAGTTGCAAAGGCATATTAGGACAATTGAATTTACATTAAAAGGGGAAAAACATGTATAAAGGAGATGAGACAATGTGTAAGGAAAGAAGGCATTCTAAGATCTAACAAGCATGAAAAGCCTCCAACCTCTATGCACCAAGCTGTTAAAGCATTACCTTAAGGTAATAATGATAAAATGGTAACTGTATCATGTTTCAGCAAATGAAAGCTAGAGGGAAGTGCATCAGATTGTTATACCATTAGGATATAGAAAAGAGATTGAGGTAGCTCATGAAATTCCAATGGGGGACATTTAGGAATTAGAAAGACACAGGCGAAAATACAAACATTTTCATTGGCCTGGATTGCATAGAGATGTAATCAAATTCTGTAGAACATGTCGCACATGTCAGGTGATAGACGCAAACCACAAACAGTGGTTAAGGCGGCACATTTAATTCCAATTCCAGCATTTGAAGAACCTTTACTAGGATCATAATTGATTGTATAGAGCCCCTCCCTAAGACTAAAACTGGAAATCAGTACTTACTGACCATAATGAATGAGTCTACATGGTTTCCTGAAGCTATGCCTTTGAGAAATATTACAACAAAGAGAATTGTGGAAGAGTTGACTTTTTTTAAAAACAAGGAATGGTTTACCTAAAGAAATACAATCAGATCAGGGTTCGAATTTCATGTCTCAGCTGTTTAAGGAAGTAATGAACAGTTTGGGGATAAAACATTTTAAGCCAACAGTTTACCATCCTGAGTCACAAGGGGCATCAAACTTTAAAAACTATGATGAGGCGTATAGTCAGAATTATCCACAGGATTGGGATGGGGGTATTCCATTCTTGTTATTTGCTATTAAGGATGCTCCTAATGCATCAACTGGCTTTAGTCCTTTTGAACTAGTTTATGGTCATGAGGTAAGAGGAGCACTGAAATTGATTCATGAGAAATTGGTGGGTCAAAGTTCAGAAACTGCTCTCCTGGATTATGCATCAAACTTCAGAGAAAGATTGGATAGAGCATGAGAGTTAGCTAGGGAACATTTAAAGATATCACAGCAAGTAATGAAAGTGAAGGCTGACAGGAAAGCTACAGCTCGTAGTTTTGTTGTTGGGGGAAAAATGTTAGTTCTGTAACCAGTACTGGGTGACTCGTTAAAGGCAAGGTTTAGTGGGCCTTGCCTACTAATAAAACTTAATAAAACTTGGGCCTTGCCCAACACTAATAAAAATACAAATTACAAAACAGTTGTGGCAGCTGCTTCAAGTTTCCCTCTGGGATTTGAGCAGCTCAGCATTTACCATCCACTGTGCCATAACGCAGAGCATTAAAACAATACTGATCCAAGTTATAGGTGATGTCACATGACTGTAATCATGACCTCGTGTTTCTGCATCCTCCTCTCTACCTCCTGACATGGTTCATCATTTCATTCCCCTCCAGCACATCTCCACTGCAACAATTAACATTTGTACATCATCTTTTGCAGAGGAAAACATCCCAAGGTGCTTCATTGCACCTTACTAGACAAAGTGAATCCTAAGCCAAAGCAGATATCAGAAGGAGTGATTAAAAACTTGGTCAGAGAGGTGAGTTTGAGGGAGAATATTTAAGAAGATCTTTATAAGAAAGAAATCTAGAACATAGGACATAGGTGGCTGATGGCATGGTCTCCACCAGTGGTATGGAGTGAGGTGTGCACAGGAGGCCAGGGTTGGAAGAATGCAGAGTTCTTGGAGGATTGTAGGGCTGGAGGAATTAACAGTTATAGTTTCAACATAAGAGCACAAATTCTAAATTCTGCACATTGGGGCAAGAGTCAAAATAGATCAACAATCACCAGGGTGATTGGAAAGTGGCACTTAGGTGCAAGATTGGATACAGGCTACAGGAGTTTTAGATTATCTAAAGATTAGCGTAGAGGATGGGAGGCTGGCTTGGAGAATGTAGGAATTGTTAAATGTGAAGGCATAGATGAATGTTTCAGCAGCAGACATGTTGAGGTAGAGGCAAGAGATGTCATGAAGGTGAAAGGAAGAGGACTTTTTGATGCAGAGGATATGCCTAGACACATGACATGAACAGCTTGATTCGACCAGAGACAACTGCTGGGAAGGGGAATGGAATTTGTGATGAGGCCAGAACACAATGGCTTTACTTTTCCCAATCATAGCAAAGGAAAGCAGCTTATCTAAGACTGGTTATCAGGAAGTAGCCTGAGAACACAGGGAAGCAGAGAGGGGAGGTATTTGAACAATAGAGTTGCATGTTGTCAATGCGTGTGAAAACTGAACCCCATACTTTCAGGTGATGGTCAGATGACCCCATGTAGAGGACGAAGAAAAGGTAACAAGGATTAATTGATGGGGGACCCCAGGCCATAATGCAGGCATCACTGTATCCTCTGTTTGTTGTCCTCTACTTACATGGTCAGACTCCACTCTGGATTCTTACCATTTCATAACTTATATGAAATACCCAGCAACATCAGCCAGAACAGGGTCAGTTTCCACATATATAGTAACATCATGCTGCTCTTGCTGCCCTCTCCATCAACAAGAAGACTGCTTTACTTTCAAATTGCCTGCTAATATCAAGACTTTGATTAACCTGAATTTCATTCACCTTAATGACTGCAAAAACAAAGCAATTTTTATTTTCCCATCAGGACTTATGCCTCTGAACGTGACTCCCGTTAATTTCCCCAGATGCCAATTTAGGTTGAGTTAGGAAGTATGAAACTTTGGTGCTGGGGCTCTGAGTGAGGGAGTTAAATGTCGGTTCCGATTCCTCTCGGGCCTGGAGCCTGCCCACCACATGCGCGCCGCGCTTGGCGGCTCGCAGTCGAGATTCAAGGCCCTCCTGGAGTTGACCCGTGAATTCTGGGCAACAGGCTGTGACCTGCCAAGATCTGAGTAAATCAGCGTCATGAGCATGTGGGATTGGACATGTGCCAAGTTGGGGCATTAGAAACAAAACTTTTGATGCAGATGTTCTTAATGAAGTGAAAAAACCCATGAAGTGACTATGGAGCAAGAAGTCTCAAGTCCATGTGTTATTGGGGATTAACTCAGCTCAGCTGAGCATGTCAAGTGAAGATGCTGGAGTTGAAGATCAGTAACTATATTTTTACAATGTAGTTTGAAACTGGTTTATTAAAACACTTTTTTTAAAAAAAAACAGAAAATGCTGGAAAACCTCAGCAGGTCTGATAGCATCCATGGAGAGAGAAACATAGTTGATGTTTTCAGTCTGTATGACTGCTTCAGAGCTAGAGAACTAGAAATGGGATGGATTTTACACTGTTTAAGGTGGGGGCGGTGGGGGGGGTGGGTAACAGTTGGACCAAATAGGAGGTCAGGGATAGGTGGGAGCTGAGGAGATATTTGACAAAGATGTTATGGACACAGGACAAAGAGAGCATTAACGTCAGTGTTAAAAACCTAGGAAGGTGATGATAGCGACATAAAGTTAAGATAGCAGAATGCATTAATAGCAGAACTAGGCTCAGCACTCTGTGAAAGTAAAACAAAAACAGGTTACAGGTGACCCTGTTAGGGAAAAAGGATTTTAAAAATTAATAAAAATAAATGAATAAATAAAATTTTAAAAAATAATTGGATTAGAAAAGGGGTAAAGATGGCAGGAGAGTGTTCATGATCTGAAGTTGTTGAACTCAATGTTAAGTCCGGAATGCTGTGAAGTACCTAATTGGAAGATGAGGTGCTGTCCCTCCAGGTTGCATTGGGCTTCACTAGAACATTGCAGCAGGCCAAGGACATTCTTGCTCTCATGCCCACATGTCCGTCCCTAGTCTGCTGCAATGGTCCAGTGAAGCCCAACCCAAAATGGAGGAACAACACCCCATCTTCTAATTAGGCATCTTAAAAGCTTTCTGGACTTAACAATGAGTTCAACGACTTCAGACCATGAATTAACTCCCTCCATCTTTACCCCTTTTGTAATCCCTTTTTTTTTAGATTTAGCTATTCATTTTTAAATTTTTTAAAAATCCTTTTCCCCCCAAACAATACCCCCCCACCCACCCCCCAAAAAGAGAGCCATCTGTCACTTATTTTTATGCTCTGCTTTCACAGAGTGCTGACCCTGGTTCGGCTATTAACATATTCTGCCACCGTACCTTTATAACACCATCAGTACCTTCTTTAGTCTTTGCCACTACCATTAACACTCTTTTTCCTGTGCCCATGACATCTTTGTCAATTTTCTCCTCAGCTTTCACCTATCCCTGACCTTCTATTTTGCTCCACCTTCTTCTTAAACAGTATAAAATCCAGCACATTTCTGCTTCTCTTTAGCTCCGAAGAGTCATACGGACTCAAAATGTTAACTGTTTCTCTCTCCACAGATGCTGCCAGACCTGCTGAGTTTTTCCAGCATTTTCTGTTTTTATTTCAGATTTCCAGCATCTGCAGTATTTTGCTTCTCTTGAAACTTTGATGCATTGTTCAGCCCTAAGCTCAGCCTCCTTAATCATAACAGCTTTGTTAATACTCCTTATTAGAGACTCTCCAATCTGGGATGAAGCTCACTCTACAGCACTTGGATAATACTTACCAAAGTCACAGGGACATTCTGTGACTGCCATATTTCCACCGCCACAATGCTGTCCACCTCCACCCATCACTGAAACGGCTGTACAGACTTTCACCAATATTCAAGACTTGATTTCTCCAACAGTCTCCAAGTTGGTCAATCTCCTTTAATCCGCTGCTACCCCCAGCATCTACTCTAAAAATGCTGTAATCCATGGCACGCTTTGTTCTCTCAAATCACCAATTGCCCAAAGTCCAGTGACAAAACTTCAAAATTATGATGTTGTCTTTCTGCCTTACTCCCATACTCCAAAATGCACCACTTCTGGTCTTATCCTCTTTCTGCTCCAGAACTGGCATTTATTCATTCAGCCACTACGCTGCTACCCTCTGAGTCTCCTTGCCTAGTGTACCGTGCCTTGCCACCTTCTGCCTGCTTTTAAAATCATTCAAAAAAAATCTTCCTCTTGTCCTTAGTCCCCACTCTAGCCCTCTCCATTTTTCCCTTTCACCTTCCTGTTCAGCATCCAATTGTCCACTTTTTTTTAAATAATTGCTTTGAGAAATCTTCCTACAGGCAAGCAACAGTGTACAAATAAAAATCCCTGTACTTACGCAAGGCAAATCCTATTGAGAGTTCGCTTTCAAGAGAAGCAGGGTACTGACAAGTTTCTTCCTAGTTTAAATATCAAACCTTCTTTGATTTCAAACCCTTTATAAAGCATTCTTTTGTAATGAATGAAACCTTTATTTAACGGTGAGCACAGTTATAATATTGCTTCATGCATACAGTTTACTTCAAGTTATAGTCAGCACAGGTCATGAAAATATTTGTATGCATACATACATGGTCCCACCAGCATTCACTGAAATTAGGCAATTGATGCTCCAGACTGTACTCCAGAAATTCAAACATCACACTGATTATCATACACATCCACCAGTCTCGAATCATTAGTGTCTAGACAGAAGGAAAGAGATACATAATTAGCTGGCTTCTGTTGCTAAAAAAGACTAATTAGTGAACAATATTTGTATGGGATCATTTCTCCATTACAATCACAGGGGTACTGGAAGCTTGTTTTTCCTTCCAGACCTGAAGTACAAGGTTGCATTATGTGATAGGATGATTGTGCAATCAGCAAGGTGGTTAACGGGTTTAGCATACCCAATCTTTCTGGGTAATGAGTGCAATTACCACACAGAGTACTTCATTCATTTTCCAGACATGTCACCAAAAGAAAGGGATATTGGCCCAGGAACGAGTGCCACGCAGATTTACCATGACTACAAGGGCTAGATTATGTAGAGAGATTACAGAGGCTTGTATAAGGTTAAGGGCTAATTTTGAGGACTTTGGGGTTTTGAAGGGAATTGATAAGGTAGAGGGAGAAAAGAAAAACTTTTTCTACTAGTGCAGCGTTTAGGACAGGGGAAATAACATTAAAATCAGAGTCAGGCCATTTGAGAGAGAAATTAGGAAACAAATCACACAAAGGCTGCTAGACATGTGGAACTCTTCCACAAACTGCAATTTGACGTCGAGTCAATTATTAATTTTAAATCCGTGATTGATAGATTTTTAACCAAAGGTATTAAGGATATGGGAAAAACGGAGCATTTATAGAGTTAGATCAAAAATTAGCAGGGCTATGAGGGATAAAGCAGGGGGGTGAGACTAATTGGATAGCACATTCAAATAACTGACAGCGACATGTGAGGGCAAATGGTCTCCTATGTTCTATTATTTTTTGATTCAAGGATGTGTATAACATGTAGCGTTACCCGTTTAAGACTGTGGAGCAAGGCTGGTAAGTTCATGAAATATCGGAGGTCCACCATCAAAGTGGGATAAAACTAGAAAGCAATACTTATATCCCATGCATGGGTTGATTGTGCATGTGGGTTGTACAATGCTTGGATGGAGCTGTCAATGTTTTTCTGCACTTTTACATATGCTTGTAGCTAGTCGAGCAGACCCCTATAGCACCTGTGCTTCAAAAAGATTAAAACCAAGACATCACCTTAATGCTTAACCTGCCCTTCTGACAGCATCCGTACCAGGCAGACAAGGCTCCAAAATGTTTTTGCAATGCAACTGATAATGAGAACACTGAGACTTTATTAAGAACAAGCAAAATAGTTGTGAGGGAAAGCTGATCCAGTTCTAGTCTTACCTTAAGGTACCAGCCCAGGAAATGGGCTGGGACAAATCCATCCAATTTATCCTAAAACACAACAAACATTTTATTTTTTAAAGAAAAACTTTTAATTAAACTTCAGATTTCTTTTTTTTTTAAACATACAAAGTACTTGCCCCATCATTAATTATCTGACAAAATTAGTATTTTACCCTTCGCTTGTAATAGTCTCAATGTGCCTCTTTTAAAAAGCTACTTTACCTCTCTGGGGAGAAAAAAATGAATATATTACATAAAGCTCAACAGGCAACTATCTAACTTTACTGCTTATGATTGCAGAAGCAACTAAATATTAACACTGGACTACAAACATTTAAAGCAAAGCAATTTTGGCAACACAGTACAATTAGACTAAGTGAACCAGCTGGTAACAAAAACTGATAGTAAAAGTTTCTACAAGTATTTGAACAGGAAAAGAGCAACTAAAGCTAGTGTTGGTTCTCTAGAGTGAGAGTCTGGGGAGCTGATAATGGAAAACAAAGAAATGGAGGCATTAAACAGGTATTTTGCATCTGTCTTCAAGATAGAGGACCTGGAAAACTTCCCAAAGATTCTTGAAAATCAAGAGATGAAAGGGAGGGATGAACTTAATACAATCATCATCACCAGGGAAAAGATGCTAGAAAAACTTTTAGAGCAAATGGCTGACAAGTTCCAAGGACCAATGGCCCGCATCCTAGGGTCTTAAAAAAGAACTGGGGGCACTGATAGCATTCGTTATAATCTTCCAAAATTCCTTGGATTCTGGAAAGGTTCCAGCAGATTAGAAAATAGCTAATGTAACACCTTTATTCAAGAAAGGAGGAAGGCAGAAAGCAGGAAACTATAGGCCAGCTCGCCTAACATTTGTCATATGGAAAGTGCAGGAATCCATTATTAAGGAGTTTATAGCAGGATGATTAGATAATAACGATTTTATCAGAGTCAACATGGCTTTGTGAAAGGGAAATCGTGTTGACCTAATCTATTAAAGTAACATTCAAGGTGGATAAAGGGAAACAGGTAGATACGGTGTACTTGGGATTTCCAAAAGACATTTGATAAGGTACCGCATCAAATGTTACTACACAAGGTAAGAGCACATGGTGTAGGGGGTAACATATTAGCATGGATAAAGGATTGGGTGGCTAACAGGAAGCAGACAGTTGGGATATATGGGTCTTTTTCTGATTGACAAGCTGTAACTAGTAGAGTGCCACAGGGATCAGTGCTATTTATAATCTGTATCGATGCCTTGGATGAAGGGAGTAAATGTATGGTAGCTAAATTTGCTGATGACACCAAGATAGGTATGAAAATAAGTTGTCAAGAGGAGATTGGGAGTCTGCAAATAAATATAGGCAGGTTAAGAGAGTGGACAAAAATTTGACAGATGGGGTATAAACTGCGTAAATGTGAACCAGTTCATTTTGGCAGGAAGAATAGAAAAGCAGCATACGATTCAAATAGAGAAAGACTGCAGAACTTGGTGGTAGAGGGATCTAGGTGCCCTGGTATATGAATCACAAAGTTAGTATGCAGTTACAACAAGTGATTAGGAAGGCAAATGGAACATTGGCATTTATTGCAAGAGGGATTGAATATAAAAGGAAGAAATTTTTACTACAGCTGTACAGGGCCTTGGTGAGACCACATCTGAAGTACTGTGTGCAGTTTTGGTCTCCTTTTTTAAATCACTTTAGAAGCAATTCAGAGAAGATTCACTGGGATCAGTCCTGAGATGAGACAAAAACTCAGGGACAGTTCAAAAATAAAAGGTCTCTCTTTTAAGACAGAGGCGAGAAGAAACATTTTCTCCCAAAGGGTCATTCGGCTATGGAATTCTCTTCCCCAGAAAGTAGTGGAGGCTGGGTCTTTGAATTCATTCAAGGCAGAGTTAGACAGATTTTTGTTAGGCAAAAAGTGGATCAGGCTCGAAGGGCCAAATGGCCTATTCCTGTTCCTCTGTTCCTTCCTAACAATAGTCTTGGACTCCCTGCAGAGCCAATTCCTGATCATTGGCAAGTTATTTGAAAAGGGCACTCGCATGGGGCAAGGAGAAAATAATACAACGCTACACTTGGAAGCCCTCAAGGTACTCTATCTACCTTCTAGTTCGGAAATGGTTCATCACTTGGTTGGGGGTGGAGTGGATTAAAAAAAGCACAAAATTCAAAATAAAACCAGAGATTTTCCCACCCTTAATTGGGTACAGATTTGCTAACTGCTTATTACCTTTTAAAAATCTGAAAGAAAAACTATAATAAGCATATGAATAATAAATGGAGCTTCAACTGCCATTAGCAGATGTAGTAAATTAAACCGTGACATTTTCCTCCCCAGCGAAGCTTCAAAGCCATTGTTCCAGTTATGAACTCAAATGGAGTGTTGAGAGCTTTGATGCGGTATAATCAAATAAACCAATGCCCTCAGGCCACATTTACTGATTAAAAAGCTGGTATAAAGAAAAGTTAATGATGCATACTGGGCTTGGAGACCAAACCTGATTCACATTAAATGCACACATGCAACAAGTCACAAATACAAAGGACAGCTATCTAGTAAGAGTCACTGCGCATTTCTGACACAAGGTTTAAACAAGAATATTATGATAAACAACAGCTTTCTACTGTGATATAGTGTGTCAATTGTATAAATTATTCACTGAAATGATATCACAAATATATCTAACAGGTAAGATAAGGAAAGGCTACAGATAACTGCGCCTCTACATACAATGTAATTCTTTACGACTATAACTTTCTCCCTTACTGAATACATCGATTCTTCACGGTGGGGGGGGGGGTGCGGAAGCAGGGGAGGGAAGGTACTGTTGCCCTCTACTTCTTTACCAAAGTGATCATAATATGTCACAGCTCTGATAATAAATGTTCACTTCTGCAGGTTGTATTCCACAGGTTATGGCATGAATAGGACTCTTTCGTTCATTCATGGGATATGCGCGTCGCTGATTAGGCCAGCATTTATTACTCATCCCTAATTGCCCTGTTCAGGAGGGACTTAAGAGTCAACCACATTGCTGTGGGTCTGGAGTCACAGGTAGGCCAACAGGTTTCCTTCCTTTAAGGACATTAGTGAATAGATGACTTTTTACGACAATTGGCAATGGTTTCTTGATCATCATCAGGCTTTTAGTTCCAGATTCTTTTTTTATTGAATTGAAATTCCACCATCTGCCACACCCCCCGCCCTCACCCGAATCTGATGTCCCCTTATCCAATCCTTTAGCTTGGATTTCCGGTTATCAATCATGGGAGAAACAACCCTGGTCAATTTTTCCCTCTACTTCCATCTCCATAACATCCTCCATTCCTGCATATGCCTTGACTCACTTGGTTTTGAAAGCCTCATCATTTCAATGCAGTATTCTCAAGCTTAGATCTGTTGCCTGTATCCTAACTTGAACCAAGTCCATTTACCCACAGCCCTGTGTTTGCAGACGAACACCATGGTTCAGAAGTACCTCAATTTTTAACATTCATCCTTGATTTCAAATCCCCTCATGACTTGCTCCCTCCCAAACTCTGGAGCTTCCTACACCTTACAATCCTCCAAGATTTTGGCATCCCTGATTTTCTTTGCCACATTATTGGTGGCTACAAGCTCTGGGGATCCCCTCTCTAAATCTCTCTGCCTCTCTCCGCCTTTAAAATACTTAAAACCTACTTCTTCGACCAAGTATTTGGTCACTCCGTTTGGTTCGCAGTTTGAGAGTTTGTTTGGGAGTTTACTCCTGAGAAGAGCCATGGGACATTTTACTACACTAAATTATGCTAAATAAGTTCCAGCTGTTATTTGCTGGTATATTTTATTTGACTTTTGTAGATCTGGAGGTTTGGAAAGGGCTTTTATTCATGTTGTTGCCCCCTTGGTGGGCAGATCTGTCAAAGCTCCCTCCATCCACCCTTTGAGTAACATCATCTACTGTGCTGCAATACTGCTTCTCACCACAGACAAACCATCTGTTATGGATCATGCAGGAATAACCACTTGGGTGAACTAGTACAGAGTCATGAAACCTAACTGCAAAGGAGCCTAATTTCAAGAAAGGGAAGACCGGGATAAAAAACAAAGTGTTGCCAATATTCTGAAAATTTGAGATGGTGGCACTGCAAGAGTTCAAGTGTAACTGGATTCCATCCACTGTATACGATTCTATGCAGGTGGAAGGAGGAGGGATACAGCAGTTTAGAAATGCAAATCAATCTCACCCAGATGTTGTGATATGGATCCGTCTTATTTCCTGGGTCAAAGATAAGGCAGTTCCCGCCATAGTCCCTCTCTGGTAAAGGGACACCCAGTTTAGGATCAATGAATTTCATGAATTGACGACCATCCTGGACAGTCTGTGGAAACAAAAATCAAACATCGTGAAATACATTGGTAAATGTTACAGAACCTAGGTGCATGATTAACTGATATTAATATGCGTGCCATTTTATCTGATTGACTAGAACCTGGAGACAAAAGTTAATGAAATAAAACACAAGTCCATCAAGTATTCAAATGTTAAGAACTTCTGCAGTAAAAAATTAGATCTCATATATAACTGTCTCCTTCTCTTCTTGCAAATTAGCACATTAATTGAACTGGTTACATTGATACTCCCTTTATACACTTTGCTCCAAATGCATTGGCAGTAACTGCAGTATAAATAACCCAGTATACTTGCTGAGGGCCAGTGAAGCCCTCCAGAAATGGAATTTCCAATCGCTACCTCCAGCTACCCAACCGCTAGTGGCTGAAAAATATGAAGTGCCAGCTTGTGTTCTAATTCAGGGTCTATTTGCAGGCTACTTTCAGAAGCCAGCAAGGCATTTTCATTCAGCAGACAAAATCTACATAACTATTTTGGTAAAGTTCAAGATACAATTCTGCACCAACTGTGCACAAATGAGATAACACATATGCATAGTAAAGTGCCACTAAGAGAATGCTGCATTGTTGTGGGCGCTGTCTTCCAGATGAGACTTCAAACAGATATTGCCTGTTCCAGAAAGAACACTTGTTCAAATCTCATTAGCATGCAATGCACCCTGCAATATAAATAAGGGAGCTTTAGCATAACCAGAAACTAACACAATAATTACTTGGTTAGACTGCACAGTGCTTACTTTACTGGGTTAGTAATCTTGAGGCCTGCACTAATGATCTGAAGGAACGAGTTCTAACCCCACCAGGGCAGCTGGGGAATTTAAATTCAGTTAATTAAATAAATCTACAATAAAAAGCTTGCATAAATAATGGTGATCAATAAACAACCAGATTGTTGGAAAAATGCCCTTTAGGAAGGAAATCTGTCGTTCTTACCAGATTTGGCCATGTGCGACTGTTAACCTCCCTCTGAAATGGCCTAGCAAGCCACTCAGTTGTATCAAATCACTATGAAAAACCTAGAATAAAACTGGGTGGACCCAGCATTGGAAACGACAAAGGCACATCTAGCCCAGACAACCCTGCAAAGTCCTCTCCTTAACATCTAAGGTATTGCGCCAAAATTGCGTCCCATGGACATGTCAAGAAACTGCCTGATAGTCACTGAATCATACCTTTCAGTTAAAGTGACTCATTCATCATCCATGGGTTAACTGGCCATCTAAAGATTTTTGCTGTGCACAGCCTATTTAAGTGTGCTGATCCTTTAAACTCTTTCACGCAGCTGCATACATGCAGTAACTTAAGAGGGGCCGGCTTGCGCAGAAACTTGAGTTGCTGCATGATTGTGCAGCTTAGAGGAAACATTGCCCTGATTCTGTCCTCCTAATGGGAGGGAGGTTGTGGCATGGTGGTAAAATGGAGGGACGGAGAGGCCCTGGGGGTCCTCAACATTGACTCTGGAGCCCATTAAGTTTCATGACATTAGATCAAACAAGGGCAAGAAAAACTCCTTCTGATTACCACCTACCGTCCAGCCTCAGCTGGTGAATCAGTACTCCTCCATGTTGAACACCACTTGGGAAAAGCAGAAGGTAGCAAGAGCAAAGAATGTACTCTCTGTGGTGTCTTCAATGTCCATCAGCAACGGTAGCTTATTAGCTTTGGATTGCTTTCTTGTTCCAATTCATTTGGTTATTTTAAACACCAGAGTTCATAGACATCAGCTGTAACAACTGCAGAATCAGGTTTTTTAATGCGTGGATGTTGCATGATCCAACAGAAGTACCCTGGTAAGTCAGTCATACTACATGGATCTTTATTGAGCTCAGGATTCATTATGAGAACTCAGGTATATCCAGTATACGCTTATAAGCAGTAGTTCATTCAAAACTCTTATACCAATTCTATTTTTGATAGAATAATTAGATAGCAACGGCTGCAGTGCTGGATGCCGTGTTCCAGAAATCTGTACCTCTAGCCAAACTAAATTGTTCCAGCACAGTTACACCACCAGCATCTGACAAAGTGGAAAATTGTTCAAGTATGTAATGTCCAATAAAAGTAGGACAACTCCAATCTGGCCAATTACCACCCCAGTCTAACTCAAAGTGATGGAAGGTGTCTTCAACAGAGCGCTCAAGAGGCATTTCCTCACCAATAACCTGTTCACCAATGCTGTGTGGGTTCTGCCTGGATTACCTGGCTCCAGGCCTGACTACAGCCTTGGTCCAAATGTGGTCCAAGGAGCTAAATTCCAGATGTAAGGCATGAGAGACTGCCCTTAGCATCAAGGCAGCATTTGACCAAATATGGCATGAAGCAGCCCAAGTAAAATTGAACAAGGGAATTGGGGGAAAACTCAGCATTGGCTAGAGTCGCATCTAACACAAAGGAAGATTGTTGTAGCTGTTGGAGACCTATCATCTCAACCATAGGACATTGCCGCAGGAGCTTTTCAGGGCACTGTCCTAAACCCAACCAACTTCAATTGCTTCATTAATGACCTCCCCTCTTTCACAAGGTCAGAAGTAGGGAATGTTTGATGACAATTACACCAGGTTCAGCTCCATTCACAACTCCAGATGAAGAACCAATCTATGCCTGCATGTGGCAAGACCTGGGCAACACTCAGGCTCGAGTTGAAAAAAGTGGCAAGTAAAATTTGCGCCACACAAAAGACTTAATGAAGTGCATCATTCAATTAAAATCTCAGTCAGGCTCAACTGAAGACAAACAGTACCTACAATTGCTTGTTTTCAGGTGTTGTGATACCAGTAGCAGTTTTGCAGGGCTGCTCCCAGGCTGCAGAGCAGGTAGATGCCTACATACAGCACTACACTTGCTAGAATCCATCATCCAGGCAACCCTGCAAGCAGTAGGACATCAAACAGCCCAGACAACAACTGAAGTCTTACAACACAAAAGTTTCCGATTCAAACGTTCGCTGAGTTATTGTTTCAGGGTGTGCCCACCCCTCCCCTAACCAACTGCAGCACAATCCTCCACCACAATCGTAAACTACTCTGGAATAAGGTGCTAATATCTTAGTTTACCAGCTAGACAAAAGGACAAAATACAGCAACAAATATTGAATTGCCATATTACTGTCAGCTCTAGAGTCACTTACAGAAGAATTTCAACCAGAGGCACTGGAATTGTTGGTGACGTCAGCTCTAAGGCTCAAAACAGCAAGGCTGTTAATGAGGGGCAAGAAAATGGGATTGCCCCTAATTCTTGCATTTTCACCCAAATCGTTTGGTGGGTTGGGGGCAAATGTAGTAAAGTTTACAATTATAGTAATTTTTCATTTTAACATCAACTTGAGATCATTGTTTAATGCACCTGTATGTTCCCTGTAACATTGCACATTCATTTGAAGAAAAAATGTTGAAGAAAAAACAGTGTTCCAAAATTTACTTCATTAAACAGCCAGAGATGACGTTCACCAATCAATTTGGGCTAGATGCAACCCAATGTTTCAGAGCTTAAAAGAGTGTTCTAAACAAGCGTGCACAAATTTATTTTTCTCACCAATATATAGATGTATATCTACAGAAATCCAAATATCTGGGTTTTTCAAAAAAAAATGTCAATGACCATAACTTTAAATTATGATTACAACTTAACTTGTCTAAAAATTTAGTTGTGGATCCAGCACAGTTGAAAACAAGCCCTTTGTTTGCTTTCAGCTCATTTAATCACTCACGAATCTCATGGAAAGAATATATTTGCTCTCAAACGGCCCGTAATCAGTAAGTTTGGTGTGGAAAGAAGTGCATCTTTTCTTACCCTGGAGTGTGTATTCCAATTAAATGACTCAGCAGCAAACTTTTGAGAGTGCATAATGAAGAGTATTTATTGTCACAAGCTTACCTAGACTTAATGCAACATCACACACTCAGTTTCATTTACACATGCACATACACTGGACACAGATAAAGGTAGCACACTTTTACAGATTACAGTTAATTCTGTCTCTGATTTACAATTTGTCTCCCACATGGCAGGTCTGTGGCTTCTTGAACGGATAGGATTTAAAGTTGAGTGAGGGTCTTGTAAAGCGCAGCAAGTTGCTTGTAGTCAAATATGTAAGATGTTGATCCACTGGTGAACTTTGAACCTGGAAAAGATTGAGTACTTGGCTGCTTGATGGCTTGCATGTAGTTTCAGAGTCTGGTTCTCAGACTGGCTGATAGCTAGTAGTTGTGAGAATGCAAAGATGGCACAGCCTCTCTTCAGCTGTTAGCTTGGTGGTGTTCTTCTGCAGTCTGCCCAGAGTTCTTCTGTGCCTTCAAATAATATAGGATCTCAGTAACAGGAACCAATTTCGGTCACATGGTCGACAGCCATTGTCCATCAAGAATGGCTGAAAGCTAAAAGACCATTGATTTACAATGTGAGATAGATTGTGGTCTTTCACACTTGTGGATATTTGGTCTCATCAGCTTTCTTTTTTTGAATTGCACTCCTGGATACAGAATATAGGAATCCATTGCCTCTGTTTTGAGTAGGCTTCGAACAATGGTAGGTATGAATATCACAGGTATCATTTGTCTTGGTATGTCCATTCCAGGAGAGGCCCCTATTGTACGGTTGTATATTGTCTCATGAAGAGGTTTAGAGGCTTGTATGATTAAACAATAACTTTTTATTAATAACACACAGCTATATACATAGCACCTAGACAGGACTGTATCCTGTATCTGTCTTCATGCCAACTCTGCCAGACTCACCACTACACTATACTATTCCCATGTGACTCTCTACATCATTACATGGACAGTACAGTTTCCCCAATCCCACATTAACCCTTACAGTACTGAATGCCCTAAGACTATATCCCCCACTCATGGTTATTCAATTTATACTGTCAAGCTTCCAGACAGTGTTGAATAATCAAAGGTCACCTGACCCCTTTGCAGCCACCTTAACAGTTTATCAGTTTCCATTTTAAACAAATGAAAGACAGTTTCTGAAATTTCCATATGAGCTCAGTGTAAGGTTATGAATATGATATGCCTTTACTGGGCAAGACATCAATTCAAACCAAAAATAAGTTAAAAAAATTTACATGATGTTATGACTTCCAAAATGGCAATGTTGCCAAGGCTCATCTGACAGTGGTCTGGAATATTTACAAAATGGGTAAATTGTTGAGTTTTGAACAGCATTGGATACCCCTTATTATTCTCCCCCATATTAAAAAGGTCATTCTATCATCTGTTTGTGAATGTTTAATATTGGCTAACTATAGGTGTCAACTTGCAGCGAACTCTTCAAATATAATAGGACATGTTTACTTCATATGCCAATGTATTGTCTTTTCTCCAACCACCTGGCATGTGGTATTTTTCCTCAAGCTTGTTGAAATCATATTTCATCTGAATACACAGTAGGAAGCCACAGGCAGCTGGATAAGGGTGAATCTGTAAATCCTCATTTAAAATTCAGGTCAATAGGGAATAAGGCTTACCAGAGTAGAACAGTGAACTGCCACAACTAATCTATCTTAGTCACTGAATGATAAAGCAAAGGGGGCCATTCCACCTATTGCGTCAACTCTTTGAAAGAGTTGTTCAATTAGTCCTACTCCCATGTTCTTTCTTCACAACACTGATCTCTTTCAAGTATATGAACAATTCACTTTTAATGTCATTTTTGTATTAGCTTCCATCCTCCTTCCAGGAAGTGCAATGTAGTTCACAACTTGCTACTCAGAACAAAAATTCTCATTCCCCCTGGTTCTTTTGTAAAATTATTTTACATCTACAACCTCTGGTTGCCAATCTCCCTGTCAGTGGAAACAGCTTCTCCCATCCATCCTTCATAATCTCAAACACTCTTAAATCTGTCCTTGGTGGGCTATACAGCTAGCGTGTGGATCAGATTAACTACAACCACAAAAGGTTCAATCCCTTTCCAGCTTAATAGACCCTGGGCCTCCCTCCCCACCCTACCCCGTAGTAAAAGAAAATCATGGTTAGGCGGATAATCACCCAGGACCCACCTTCAGGCAGTGAGTTCAAAAAGAACAAATCTGCCCTTGGCCTTCTCTGTTCAAAGGAGAACAATGCCAACTTCCTCATCTCTTCACATAATTGAAATCTCTAATTTCTGGTAGTATACTGGTAAATCTCCTCAGCACCTTGACCTAGGGTAGTAACAGGTGGAGAAAAATCTCATATCTTTCTGCTATGAAAGCAGAGTTACCAAAAGGAAAGAATGGAGTAATTAATTGGCTAGCTGGGGAAATGTGGAGATGTTCATAATTTTTAATAAATGCAAGTCCTTTTTAGGCTATAGGAATGAAGGGCTTTGGACAGATTTTTGAAGGTATCTTTGAGTCTACTTTGGCTGATAGCGAGGGAACAAAAAGGGCTCTTTGATTCAGTTGAGCTGGGTGATTATGTTATGAAGGTAAATGAGGTGGTAAGGTATGAAGATGATGGTGGCAACTCAGTTTTGCAACCCATCTACACGTTGCTCAAACAATATCTATTTTGTCTTTAAAGCAGGTATGTTTAGAAGTTCTTATTAGGTACAGCATCCTGCTCCCTGACTCCTGGATGAGGATAAACCACAATCTGAACCTCAGCTGACATTCACACTCTAGGCCCTCTCCATCAGAGACCATTTACTGCCACCTCCATAACATTACCCTTACCTGCCCTACCTCAGCTCAGCAAAACCACTCACTCATGCTTTTATTACCTCTATAAGTTCTACTGTTCTAAGTCTCCTTGCTGGTCTCCCACATTTTGCCCTCTAAATTTCAGCTCATCCAAAACACTGCTACTTGTATCATAACTCACATCAAGTCCTGTTCACTCATCATCTCTGTGTTTGCTGACCTGTAGTGCCTGCTGTTCCAGAAATGCCTCAGTTTCAAAATTATCATCCTCGTTCACAAATCCCTCCATGGCCTTGCTCCCTACCTCCAACCTCCTCCAGTCCTAAATCCTCAGAGATCTTTACACCCATCCAATTCTGGCCTCTTGCACAGCCCCAGTTTTCTCTGCTCGATCAGTCAGCTGTGCCTTCAGCTGCCTAGGCCCAAAGATACGAGGCACCTTCTCTACACCTCTCCACCTTGTTCCTCCTTTACAATGCTCCTAAAAACCTACCTCTCTGAACAAGCTTTTGGTCACCTGCTCAAAATCAAAAAAGCTAACAATGTTAAGTCATGTCATCAAATCAGAGGTGGTTACACTGAAACTATAACATACCCTGCTAAGAGTACTGCTTAGCTTAGCCACAAGAGATATAACGACCATGAGGCTTGATCCCTTATGCCACAGAATACTACTTATAGAACAGGCTATAAAAACTCAGACTATCCAACCTTAAAAGAATGACAGTAGCTCTTTTAAAAGGTAACAAAATATCAAGTGTATAGAGGTATACAAGTTACAATATGGAACAGCAAGGCTAAATACAAAGCATAACTTTAACTTAAACCTTATGAGAGGAGTCAGGAAGCACTACAAGTAGGTTGATTAAATACCTAGAATGGTGACCTTCTGGGAAACGTAGTAGAGGCAAAAACTCTTCAACGGTTAGGATACTGTTAGAGGAGGCTATGATGAGGAGGGCAAGAACTCTATGGTTTCTATGGATGCATGAGCTTGACTGGGTAAATTGCCTCCCCTACATTTATTTATCTATGTGATCATAAATATTCTGTTTTGAGTGTAGTATTTTGGCACTCCCAAGAGATGCGTCACAAAATACTGAGTATAAGCTTAAGATATTATAAATGCAGCAGAACTGGGTAGTTAGGGATGAAAAAGCAGTATTTATCCATTTTCTCATATACATGCAGATTTCTCAGACACTACACATGCAGCTTATGAAGAGCATTCTCGTGTTTGTGCGGCATCAGAAACACAAGAGCTGAAGAATGGTAAAGCTTGCATCTGACTCAAGGCCACTGTCCCAGTTTACTTCCTGTCTTTCCTAAAGGCACCAAGTAATGCTACATGTGCTGCTATTAGAACCCAGGAATAGCCTCACCCTCCTCTCTAAAGTGGTTCTCAATTCGCTCAGTGTCCATTTCAAGGAATTACTCAGAAGTTATTAGTAGTAGAAAAGGGGAGTTTGATTTCTGGCCCATCAAATCTCAATACTATCAACAGGATTAAGATATTGCAACATCAAATAATTAACATTCAGTATTGTCTGGTCAGGGATCAGGCTTTGAGATTGAGCATTATATTAATTGCCAAGCTGCTTTCAAGAACAATTTTTGATCCTGAATTGATTTACAGACTCTGGTTAATCAGGTTTTATCAACAGACCTCATAACAAATTACTTATTTAACTTAACACAATTGAAATAGGAAAACATTTATAGAATTTTATACTCCTTGCTGGAAAGATCCAGACCTTTAACTCCTGGTGCAATGGTCAATCCAGCCACTGATTCCAGCCCAGTAAAGTGCATTGAGGAACCAGGGCTGCTCAGTACTATGATGTAATCAATCGGTCCAATTAGCATAAATCATAAAGTTACCCCTCACTACAGTGCACTATTCAACTAGCTTCTAAATAACCAACTCAATCCTAGAGCATATTGTGCTAACTTTAATTTTGATTTTTAAAAACTGCAGAAGTTGCAGAAATCAGTAAATAAACAAAAATGCTGATATGAAAAATGGCAAAGGATGCATCAGCAAAATGAATAAAGCTCTACGAAGCATTCTATTTGAATTAATACTTACAGTAAAGAATGAAGACAGTGGGAACACAACACTCGCCTCCTTTCCAGTTTCCAATATCAACACTCTCGGGTCAGATGCAGCACAAACGACCAGATATAAAGTGACATGGGAACTACATTACATTTAAATGCAAACTCTTGCTCCACTAAACTGAGCTAACACAGAATCATCTTCAGTCTCTTAACACTGCCTATAATAAATTATACATTAGTTGTAGATTAGTGGCTTTGTACACAATCGGTTTTTGGCGGCACATTGAGGTGGCCTTCTACCATGAAGAGGAAATTTAAATAACCCAATCACGCATAAAAGCTCCGGCTCCTGAACACACTGCTTACAAACTGGCCAAATACATTGAGTAATACGTAATTATGCAAGACAAATGCAAAAGCCTTTTGGACTATTCCATCCCGAGTTAACCTTGGTTGGATCATATAACTAATTATTTGCTCTAAGATTGAGTCTATAATCTAAAATATGCATATTGATGAAAATAAACGGAATGGATCAGTTTTCAAAGATCAGCTCTAGTATATGGATACACTATAAAGATGCTTTTTATGCAGTAGTTTGCTTGTACAGATAAGGCAGATGGGAACACGATTTGGATGAAGAGAAGTGAAAAATTCAATTTTCCACAAAAGATATCCATGACGACATGTGGAATTTAACTGAAGAATTGTTAACTTCAGTGCTAGTATTCCACACTAAAGCTGCTGTTAATTTTGAAAAATGTCTCATCAGACTGGGTTCCTACAGAAATCTCAATATTCTTACTGAATATCAGATTTTGAACGTAGGAAAAATTAAATGGAGTTGAATGTTGAAACATGAAGGGTACTATAGAACCGTACTCAAATTTCAGATTTAAAAGTCTTAGTTCTGCTATTGCTTCAAATATGAGTGAGTCGCGAGCCAGACAGAGAGCCAAAAGAACAAAAAGTGGTGCAAAAACTTGGTAGAAAAATCACTACATACAAAATGTGGAATTCAAAAGTAGAATGGAGATAAAGCAAAGTACAAATTCCATTTCAGCTAAATGTTACAATGCGCATTCAACTGCAGCCTTGACTACTGTGCTAGGTTTCTTAGAAGCATTTTAGTATTTAATAAATAATCAAGTAGACCAATTAAAGTCATGTAAAGAATCCATCTGCATTTACAGCCATCAGCAGTCAGATTGATTATGGAGTTCAGAAATGAGCACAGTTCAAATCAGCATTTAGTTCAAAGCAGCATTTGTATTTCACAGCTCAGCACAAACATAATGTCAACAATGGGTCCCCGCAAAAAACATTCAATGTGGAGCTTAACTTGAGATGTCATCAACATCAGTGTTTACCATAGCTGGGCAGAGCAAAGCTTTGCTAGTAAAAATCTACTGTTCAAACATATGGGTCCTGAAGCAGTTTTGTGGGGGATGCTTAAAGACCTTTGAATGAAGAACCAAAGACTATTTCCTTACCTGAAAAAGTATGAAGATGAGGAACAGCTCATACACAACACTGACACATAACCAGAATCTCCAATATGCTGCAAGAGAGAACATCCAATTATAGAATACTTTAAAATAATGACTTCAGTTCCAAAATATACTACGCTGCCTGGGAACTGATCAGCAATCAATTGTAAGCTATGATCTAAACAAACCAGAGCTGTTACAATCTTCCTCCATACCATAAGAGTAACCATCACACCTCCCCTGTCCTCCTGAGGTGAAGTACTCCTCTTTTTTTTGAAGAATCACTTGCAAAAGCCTCGTAAGCAGTGGGTGATACAGTATAGCTTTTCACCAATGATTCCCAAGAGCTGATATGTCAAGGTGAGCTGGTGAGGCCTTGTCCCACAGGGAGGAAAGTGAATAACTAAGAGAATGATAGAGCAGGGGTGTATGACCAAAGTCCCGAGAGCCACATCCAGTGCCCACTTTCTGGCAATATGATTGTAGAAGCATAACTAAACCCTAAGGTCAGAGCAAACATGGGTGTGAATAGGTTGGACTTAAGCTACGACTCCTACCGACACTCAGCACAGGAAGTAATACCTAAATGCCCTGCATTTCATTCTGCTCCATAAGATCGATTCAAGAGGGAAAAAAATGATGGGATGTCAAGGTGGATGCATGTAGCATTTAAAAGAAACTTCCCCATGTTTATTTGGAGTACACTACATAAGTGGCATGTGATGGCCTCATCTTTCAAAGTTGTGCAATTTTACATAATTTCTAATAGGTTTGAAATGATTTATGTTCAAACCACCTGATTAAGATTGGAAAGGGCGAGAATTGGTCATTTTGAGACACAGTCTGTCTTTTTGAAAATGTAACAGGTCAAAAAAGCAAAATTTCACATTCCCACATCATTTCATCCCTCCCCATCTCTAAACTCCTCCAACCCTACAACTCAAATTTCTATATTCCAATTCTAGCCTCTTGCCCAATCATAATCTCAGTCACCCCAGCATTGGCAGCTGTGCTTAGAGCTGCCTGGACCCTAAATTCTGGCATTCCCTCCCCAAATCTCTCTGCCCTCACAGAAAAGACATTCTTTAAAAACAAGGTCTTTAGGCATTATTTCGGTAAACTGTCCTAATACCTCTGCAGCTCAGTGCCAAATACTGTTTGATATTACTCCTATGAAGTACATAATCTTGTTATAGGATCTGTATAAATGCAAATTGTTGTAAAATGACATCAAGGTGCCAGAACCATATCATATCCCTTCTCCTTCCCCACAGAAAAATATACTAGCATGTGGATCAGTTGTATTTCATGCAGGCCAACTTTTCTTCACCTTTCCTTACAGGGATGATGGACACCTGTGTTGCCCAAGGTCTCCAATTATACAGCACTAGTCTATATTTTAACAGTGCAATTTTATATAGAGTGGCACCGTTTCAGAAAAAGCCTTAAAAATTCCCTTCTCATATAATGTCAGGAGCAAGATTGTTGCCATCCCATGTCTTTGCACAGGACAAAAGAACTCTTGAAGTAACCTTGATTTCCTAAAAAACTAAATATATAAGTTTTAGAAATGTCCATATTCTTTTGGAAATGAGGAATTCTGTTAAAACTGTTTTGAGTCAAGAGAAATTCTCCATAGAACAGATAAACCCCAATGTGGCACAAATCCCATCTACTGATTAATGTCTCCTGTTTGAGTTCATTAAAGCCATGGCTACTTTAGCAAGATTGTGCACTACGAAAGCAATGTGCTTTAACATGAAATGCTTTTATTGCATACATAAACTAGGAATTTATGCAGAATGCTTCAAAGTTATTTATATATGAAGATTAGTCGAAGTAATTATGACATTCATCATGCGAACTGTAAACATGCCTTTAATTTTTATACAGCAGAAGGAACTCTGGGTGTAGCTCAAAACAAAGCTGTTTGGTTAACTCTATTTCAGGGGGCAATTATATAATATGAATTATTTATACAAAGTCTCAACAGGATGTTAACTATAATAGACTTGTTTTACAAATAAACTGTGTACCATCAGAACATTGCAACAGGTAGAGGTCAGGGAGCTACGGAGAGTCAGCAGGGTGTCTTTTAGTAACTGATGAATCTGTTGATGTGGACACATCAGCAATATTAATTTGCCTGTTCTCTCAAAAGATGCTGACTAACCTGCTGTGTACTTCCAGCATTTTCTGTATGTTGAATTTCTAATGTGTTTGTTATACTTTTTATCTATTAGCCACACCATTTGTAAAAGCCTTGGAAGAGGTCATCCTTTTGACCAGGGTACTGAGGAACCCTTAGAAAAGTTCCAAGTTTTTTTTAATTTAACAAAACAGGAACAAATTTAGTGATGGGGTGAATACTTCCAGTTCCGTTATTAATTTTATATATTTTTCAATATGTGGTTCAAGTATATTTGGTGATTCAGGCTTCAACTTGCATTAACAGGAAAAATCTCTGTACAATCACATGCCAACTTTAAAAGGAGATCATTGCATACCAAATTGTTTAAAGATTCTAGATTATTCTTCTTGGTCTACAAAGAATTGCAGCAACCACCTCCCAACGTCAGCAATAAATTGCCATTTGTAAATTATCACTCAAGTCTTTTTTTAAATCTCAAATACAATAACGGGGTTCAGATTAATTTTGTGTGTGCCAAAGTGCCATATGAGCTGCAGCAATTGCTAAATTTGTGGTTTTTACAACAATTTGAGATAAGCTTGGGATGAGTTTCCATTCTGTTGGATATGTTATACAGGCAACCTCTGAAATGCAAGAGCCGTAGAAATGTGGTAACTTAAAGGGGCTAACTTGTTTGCAGCCTGTACAGGAGCTTTCAGGTTGCTGTATGGCCACACAGGTTAGAGGATGTAGCACCGAGGTTCCCTATAACTTTTCAAGTCCTGTTTCATTTTTGACCTTATTAAAAAGCTACTGAAGTTGAGAGCAGGGATTGCATTTGGCAAAACTCTTGCAGGTAAAAGCCCAGTACAAAAGCTTGTAATGTGACCTGAATCTTCCATCGCTCTTGCATTTCAGAGGTTGTTCTGTGTAACTAACATATCAACAGGATGGAAACTGGTCCCAAGGATATCCCAAATTGCTATAAAGACCACAAATATAGCAATTGCTGCAGATCATGTGGCACTTTGGCGCACAAAAAATTAATCTGAACCCCATTATTGTATTCGATATTTTTACAAAACAGGGCAATGAGCAAACGCCTGGGTCAAAATTGGTCTATGATTTATAGTTAGGCATTGTACTGTACTTTCTGGGTTAATCTGGTGAATTTTGAAATTGTAATTACTGAAACTTTTACATGTCTGGTCAGGAACAGGTTTTATGATTATTGGTATAAATACAGATAGAGATGCTTAAATGGGTGAAGAACAGTTCCCAAGCTGCTGGACCTGTGGAGCCTTCGCATCAAAGAAAGCACCCATCATGAAGGCAAGGAAAACTCTTCCAAAGCTTCATGTGAATTTGCTTTGGGGGCAGGAAGAAACTTTACGCGACTTCTGTCTGGGATCAGTTTCCATTCTTCCAATGTGAAGTGGTTTGGTGGAGCCCACGGTAGAATGAATTGCACATGGCTTGCAATTCAGAACAGGTTTGACAGGTTAAATGGCCTTTTTCCAAACCAGGCTTTGGGTTCTATCTGCACAATTATGCTCAAATCCTCACCAAGGTGACACATCCAATCTTCACATTAATTGTCAAGTTAATTGTCTTGACTATTCTTTACACTTGCAGAGCTAAGCTTTATAACTGGGAGACAGAGTCTGAGAAGGAATGAGACAGCTATTATGAAATCACTTTACTGTACCTGGATGAGGTCTGGAAAATGGCCCATCTTTTGCTTGAGTGACTCCAAAACATAGGAACACAAGAATGCTGGCAACAATCCCTCTGTAAATAAAACAGTAAAATGGAGAAACATCTCACATTCAAGACCCATAAATTAAAAACATCTTCCAAGTCCTCTCTTATTCATCCAAGGTGCCTAAAGAAACCTTCAGTTTAAAAGAGTATCAATTTTCCTGTTGCAAGATATGACTGCTAAGCCAGTCTGGCTAAGCTCGTCTACCTAATAAGTTGAATGCCCCCATACATACGAGACTGATTTCACTGTAAGCAATTTGCTGGAGGGGTGGTGGTGGAACAAGATAAACAAGTCAAAGGGCTACTTTTGCCACCAGATAGGCTGGGGAATTTGGATTCTTAGTCTGTTGCGTGCTTTCCTAGGGTTGAGCAGATTCCTCAAAACAGTTTTGAAAACCACCTACCCCACACTTCCACCTCCCCATTAATCTTGGGATCTACAAGCTGACTGCAGTAGCTCCACAAATCAGAAGGAGCCAAAACAATTCTTGCTCACAACATTCAATCTTTCCTCCCACTCCCTTCCCACTCCTTCCCCAACATATAAACCTAGTTTTTTTTCTGCTGACACAGAAAAATCGTGGAATAGAAAAATTGGCAAAAATCCCTAAATGTGCACACTGTTGTACAATTGTGATCATTTTACTTTCCGTTAAATTGGGAATGATCTCAGAGATGGTAGGTGGAGGCAAGCAATAATGGTGAAGGATCAACTGACAAAAGTGCAGAGCTAGGAGAATTGACACGAGACCACCCACAACATTATACAGTGAAGCTTCTACATTTACCAATTACGCCCTTCCACATCAAGGTGGACCCTAAACACTTAGGCGCCAATTCAGGCACAGCAACAGAACACATCTGAATCTCAAGCAATCCATATTTCTTTGGCTACTGTAAAATGTGGTACATGTTTAACAATATCAATAGATCTCATTTAAAAGCATGTTTAAGGCTTTAAAGAAATCCACACAAATAAAATTCAGAGTACTTTCAGAGTGTTCGCTGAATGTAAATGAGTAAAACATACAACTGTGATCCAAAAAGGTACAAATGCCCTAAGCAGGTTAGTTCTTATGGGGAATAATAATCTACTTCAACCCCAAAATGTAATATGCATACTGTACCCAAATATCTAGTTACAGGTTAATACTTCCACTGTATCTCCTGCCAAAACAAGATGGCCTCCGATACCAGTCTGCATAGAATCCAATGACATCATTTACAGGAGACAAAACCACCCTCAAGCTTCTTTTCGTCTTCAAATTTTTAATAATGAATCTTATTTCATTACTCATGTATCCCCAAAATGATTTAAACCATAAGAAAACCTAACGCAACCGGGGGGCAATTTCTCTGAACTAATTAAATGACAGGTCTGAAATTTCAAACAATTCCACACTTCCTGAGCCCCACAGCAGCCAGGCACCCAATCAGGATGCAGCCATTTCCCTGTCTCAGTGTCTCTTGCTTTGTCTTTCTCTCCCCCCAGCCATTTCTTTTGATATTTCATCTTTTAATACATTTCTAAAAAGACGTTAACATGATATGTCATTTTACTTGGGAGTTGGGGTGAGGATGGCGAATGTAATAGGTCCCATTTGCCACTTGCTCTTTTCAGCCTTGTCGGCGAGGTTTAGGGTGAGCTGTCGATGGAGTGGGTTGTTAAAAATATTAACTTGATGCTACTGGCTCTGATATTTGCAACTCAAGGGCCAGTGATGATCACGCATGTGTTCTGCTTCACAATGCCTCCTATAAAGATGGCAGCCATACATACAACTATACATGTGTGGCATTAGCAGCAAACACAGCCTAGTACTTTAACTCAAGCTTTGGTTCATAAAACAATGGAGTACACTTGAGCACAAAGAAAACCTTAAAAGGATTATACAAATCAGAAACCAATACTTTTGGATCATTTATATGAGAAGTTGGATACACAAGATTTGATTTCCGGCATGAAGAAAAGAATTTAAGTCAAGTTGATTTCATACTCATGGAAATAATTGTCTCAACTCACAGCCCTGATGAAATACCTTTAACTTAATTGGCTGAATGAAGTACAAACTTTAATTTTGTAGGAACATCCATGACTGCCAAAACTTGCATCCTTTTAACGTTGGAAAACGTCGCGAGGTGCTTCACGAGATAAAAACTGATGCAGAGCCAAAGGAGGAAAGTGACTGAAAGCTAGGGCAAAAAGGTAGATATTAATAAGTGTCTTAAACATGAGATGGATGAAGAGGCAAAAAGGTCTAGATACCAATGAGTACTACACAATTCCTTGGAGGAAACAATGTCCATTCTTACTGCCTCCGCTCACTTTACTGCGATAATCTGAATGATCTAATTTAAACTGCCTTTACTCAATAATCCTGCATTAATGATCCTACAGTTTCAAGGAAGATAACCTTTTAGTATCACCAAGTTGCTTTGTACATTTTAAAAGGCAAAGTTGTTTATACAATTAGTCATCCTTTTTGTGCATTAAATGGCTGTCAGGTAACCGGAGGTAGGGAGTATCACGTACAGCAACTCTCGTCAGCTGCATGTCATGCCACAAGGTCAGAAGTTTAATCACGTGGTTTTGCTATGCACTCGTGGAGTGAGGTCTGAAAAAAGAAATTAAATTCCCTCCAGAGTGAGGGAGTTGGCTGCATGCCAAACTGAACCATTTTCTAGGGCAACAGGAAGGGAAACTAAATTACATCAGTTAATTCTGGGGCGCAGAGCTGTGCTTTAAGAATTTTCTTTGAATATTGTTGAACCAATTTCATAAACTAAAAGTGTCAACCCAAAATTCGCCAATGCTATGATGTTCCCACAAAGCTTCCTTCACACAGTTTTGTGACTCCACTGCCAACACATTAAGTGCCACCTTTGTACTAAGACCACCCCTGAGATCTTATAGGCCAAATCAGTAATTTATTATGACTTATAACATTACAGCCCAGTTTTGGTCTATCGATAAATGCTAATCTATGCACTAGTCATGCAAATGCATATTAAAGTTGTTGTTTTGTTTGGAATTATCCAAGTAAGGCATTCACAAAGTATCAAAAAGAGCAAAAATATAGTTCAAGGTTACACAGTTGAATGATTGCATATAAATAAATGTAAACCACTGAAAACTCGGATCAAAATGAGCACATGGTATGCAAAGGCAAGGAAAGCAAAAGAAAATCCCAGAACAAGGTAGTTCATTAATAAAAGGCTGAAGTGTCCGTTGTTTAAACAATGAAAAAGCAGAACTTACAATACAAATAATAGAAAGGACTTTTTAAAAATTAAGCTATAAGTATATATGGAGAGAAAACTGTTCCGTCACATGCAGCTTCAATGAAGGGCCCTGGATTTTATCTTTTTGACAAGTTACCTTTGTCAAAAGATAGCAGTATTGATGTATGCTCCTTAATGAAGTTAAAAATGCTCAACTGATGTCAGACTTGGTATTCACATTCAACAAGCCCAATATTCAAGACTACGAAGAATATGAACCCACTCAGACAAAGGCCCTGATACGAGCAAGTGGGTCTCCGCAAGATTCCTTTTCCACACGCAGAAAGAAATAAGAATCGAAGTAAAATGTTTCTCTTTTTTAAAAAAGCACATAAAAGAGATGTGTTAAGATGAGAAATAACTCATACTAATTACTCTACTGTTGGCTTCTTTAATCAAACTAAAACATATACGTGTTAGATTCTGTTATACCCTGATCAACCCTCCGTCTATCCTAAATCCACATAATAGGAATCTACTTCGATTTTCCCTCAGGAAAAGATTGTTGTGACCTAGTTATGCCTCCCACACTTTAGATGCAGCTCAACTAGGTTTCATTTGATGGCTCACAAAAATCTGAAAACATAATTGCAGGAGGTGTGAAAGCTTGTTCCTTGCACTACGAATTAAATACATTCAATGAGTCACAAAAAAAATTGAGCACAATGAATGGATAAATGTACTTGGCAAAAGGAGGGTTGGGGGTGGGGGGGGGGAAATTTCCACAATGCAAAAATATGCACACGTAGCAAGGCATGCGTGGAATGTGCAGACCAAGGGAAAAGGGAAACCCAAAAAACATTTTTTTTTTTTTTACAGGGACTTCAAAACAGCATTGTTTATATCCAATTTTATTATTCACAACTCAACTATTTTGACCTGAGTTTTAATACATCCGAGACTAATATATTTTGAGTTAAATGTGTGGGATTATCTCAACTGTGCAGTGCTGTCAACCACTGGCCCTTCAGTATGGATGTCATTACATACAATCAACTAGAAGTGCGTAACCAATTGCTCATCGATAACACTCACGGCAACAAAATAAGAGAGAAGAAAGTGACATAAAACTTGCCTCAATACCTCAAACAAGTATGAGGTATTGAGGTATGTAAAACATACATGAAAGTGGTCTGAAAACAATACTCTCATTCAGAGATGCACATGATCATAAACAGATTAAGTTTGGCTTTGAAAGTTTTTGCATCAGCAAGTTTATTGCTTAAAGCAAGATGCTGGCCTGTGACATGTTCCCTACAAAAATTTCAAAACAACGCATAGTTACTGCAACTATTCAAAAATTATGGGAGAATATAATTAACCATCTGATTGGCTACTACAGTTCAAGATGCACTGACACTTCTGCCGCCAAATGTAGCTTCCACATATCCGAGAGCAGAAGGGATGCAGGTCATCAAAAGGTCAAGAATGAGTCAGGTTTATTTACCACAAAGGAAAAACCAGTTCTTTAACAAGGTCTGAAGGTTCACTACCTTCCTCAACAATTGCTCGCAGAGAAAAATTCTAAACTTCAACCCTTCTCCAAAGTCAACTCTTTAAATCCCCAACTCCATTGCCAAACCTGCTCAAAATTCTTCCAGGACAAATTGTTACTGGGCCAGAAGAGCAAACAAAGATCCAGAATACAGCTTCCACAGTAGTTTACCAAGCCTGCAGGCCTCATTGACATACTAAACAAAAACAGAATTACCTGGAAAAACTCAGCAGGTCTGGCAGCATCGGCGGAGAAGAAGAGTTGACGTTTTGAGTCTTCATGACCCTTCCCCAGAACTGAGCGAATAAGGAGGGGTGAAATATAAGCTGGTTTAAGGTGGGGGTGGGTGGGGGGGGTAAGAGAAGTTGGGGGGGGGGGGGGGGGGGGGGGGTGGTGTGGTTGTAGGGACAAGCAAACAGTGATAGGAGCAGATAATTGCAGAGAGGAACAAAATTTCTTCAAGGTAGGCATTTCTTGAAAAGGAGTAACAGTCAATTAAACACAGATAAAAACAAAAAACTGCGGATGCTGGAAATCCAAAACAAAAACAGAATTACCTGGAAAAACTCAGCAGGTCTGTCAGCATCGGCGGAGAAGAAAAGAGTTGACGTTTCGAGTCTTCATGACCCTTCCACAGAACTGAGCGAATATAAGGAGAGGGGTGAAATATAAGCTGGTTTAAGGTGGGGGGTGGGTGGTGGGGGGGAAGAGAAGTTGGGGGGGGTGGTGTGGTTGTAGGGACGAGCAAACAGTGATAGGAGCAGATAATCGCTCTGTGTTTAATTGACTGCCACTCCTCCAAGAAATGCCTACCTTGAAGAAGTTTTGTTCCTCTCTGCGATTATCTGCTCCTATCACTGCTTGCTTGTCCCTACAACCACACCACCCCATCCCCCCAACTTCTCTTCCCCCCACCCCCCCTCCCCTTAAACCAGCTTATATTTCACCCCTCTCCTTATATTCGCTCAGTTCTGTGGAAGGGTCATGAAGACTCGAAACGTCAACTCTTTTCTTCTCCGCCGATGCTGCCAGACCTGCTGAGTTTTTCCAGGTAATTCTGTTTTTGTTTTGGATTTCCAGCATCCGCAGTTTTTTTGTTTTTATCTCATTGACATACTGATAGGTAACAGAATTTGTTTTTCAAGCTCATCAGGTGACTTCTGTATTGGTACCATAAAAATTAGCATTGAAATGCAAACAGAGCACAATATTGGAAGGCTTTAGCTGAGATCATTTACAGTCCAATGATGGACACATGCAATGGTAGGGAATCCACAAAAAGTGGTCACAACCTTAAAATTAGAGCTGAACGATTCAGGAGTGAAAATCAGGGAGGCCTTTGTGCGCACACAGGCCACAGGAAGGCTTGGATTCTCTCCCCAAAAGACTGTGGTTGCTGGAGGGAGACAGGGAAAATAAATCTAACATCTATAAAGCCCAGCTTGTGAGCGCAACATTAATATAACACACCCAACTTACTGAATAACACCCCCCCACTCTGTTAAACCCTTATTTTCTCTCAACTTAGTGCTGAAAATACAGCTCCTTTAAGACTGCCACCTAAACACCAGCTCCAAAGACTGATGTATTACAACTACAAAAGAAAGACTGTTTTTAATCATAATTCAGTATATCATAATGAACAGAATTACTACTATAGCATACTGAGGTATTTTAAATCATGCTGTATAGGCGTCAGTAGCCAAGGGTTCAATTGCTTGCACTGCATTGAGAATGAGAACCCAGTGGCATGAGTGAGAAAAAAACTAGTTAGGACAGCACATAAAATTGGCTAGACTAAAAAACACTCAACCCCATCTACTCAGTTACAACCTTGCAATTGTTGACCAATATAGAAAACTAATACTTCCCATTGCTTTACAGCAAGATAATTATTCTGCTCTTGATAGATCAAAAGAAAGGACCAACTGCGGTTTATATGGTATATTTTTACAGAAATCTTCTCAACAAGTCCTCGAGTCTTAAGGGGTAAAAGGCCTTACTGGCTATCACAATGCAGAATAACCTGAATATTCTACTGATCTCAGTTGTACTCTCTGTTCATAGAACAGAATTTTAAATAACATAGAACATATCAGCAGGAAGAGTAAGCTATTCAGCCCCTCAAGCCTGCTCCATCAATAAGATCATGGCTGATCGGATTGTGGCCATAACTCCCCTGTCCTGCCTGATCTCATGACCCTCGACTCTCTCGTTGATCAAAAATCTGTCTAACTTAGCCTTGAATGTGTTCAATGATCCAGCCTCCACTGCTCGCTGGGGAAGAGAATTTCAAAGACTAATGACTCTCAGAGAAGAAATTCCTTCTAATCTCCATCTTAAATGGGAGACCTCTTATTCTGAGACAGTGCCTCCAGTTCCAAATTCCCCCAGAAGAAACATCCTCTCACCATCTATCCTGTCAAGCTCCCTCAGGATCTTATACATCTCAAAATCTAATAGGATGTTATTGTTTATTGCGAGGGGAATTGAATGCGAAAGTAGGGAGGTTATGCTTCAGATATACAGGGCATTGATGAGACCACATCTGGAGTGTTGCGTACAGTATTGGTCTCCTTATTTAAGGAAGGATGTAAATGCATTGGAAGCAGTTCAGAGAAGGTTTACCAGACTAATACCTGAAATGGAGGGTTGTCTTACGAGAAAGGGCTAGACAGGCTAGGCTTGTATCCACTGAAATTTAGAAGAGTAAAAGGCGACTTGATTGAAACATATACGGTCTTGAGGGGTTCAGTCACAGAGGTCTACAGCACAGAAAAAGGCCCTTCGGCCCATCAAGTCTGCATCGGTCAAACAAGTACCCAACTATTCTAATCCCATTTTCCAGCACGAGGCCCATAGCCTTGTATGCCATGGCATTGCAAGTGCACATCCAAATACTTCTTAAATGTTATGAGGGTTTCTGCCTCTACCACCCTTTCAGGCAGAGTGTTCCAGATTTCCACCACCCTGAGTGAAAAAATTCCTCCTCACATCCCCTCTAAACCTCCTGCCCCTTACGTTTAATCTATGCCCCGTGGTCATTGATCCCTCCACCAAGAGGAAAAGTTCCTTCCTGTCTACCCTATCTATGCCCCTCAATTTTATACATCTCAATCATATCCCCCCTCAATCTCCTCTGCTCCATGGAAAATAACCCCAGTCTATCCAATCTCTCCTCATAACTAAAATTCTCCAGCCCAGGCAACATCCTGGTAAATCTCCTCAGCACTCTCTCTAGTGCAATCACTTCCTTCCTAAAATGCAGATTCCAGAATTGCATCCAATACTCTAGTTTGCCTAACCAACATTTTACACAGTTCCAGTATAATCTCCCTGCTCTTATAATCTATGCCTCAGCTAATAAAGGCAAGTATCCCATATACCTTCTTAACCACCTTATCTACCTGTCCCACTACCTTAAGGGACCGGTGGACTTGCATACCAAGGTCCCTTTGATCCTCGGTACTTCCCAGGGTCCTACCATTCATCATGTATTCCCGTGCCTTGTTTGTCCTGCCCAAGTGCATCACTTCATACTCAACTGGATTAAAACCCATTTGCCACTGACCAGCCTATCTATATCCTCCTGTAATCTAAGGCTATCCTCCTCACTATTTACCACCCCACCAATTTTTGTGTCATCCACGAGATTACTGATCAACCCTCCTACATTCAAGTCTAAATCTTGACAGAGTGGATGTGGAAAGGATGTTTCCTCTTGTGGGAGAATCTAGAACTATGGGTCACTGTTTAAAAATAAGGGGTCACCCATTTAAGGCAGAGATGAGGAGAAATTTTTATCTCTGAAGGTCGCGAGTCTTTGGAACTCTCTTCCTTAAAAGGCATTGGAAGCAGTCTTTGAATATTTTTAAGGCGGAGGTAGTTAGAGTCTTGATAAGCAAGGGGTAGGCAGGAAAGTGGAGTTGAAGTTAAAAATCAGATCAGCCATGATCTTATTGAATGGCAGAGAGGCTTGAGGGGCTGAGTGGCCTACTCCTGCTCCTAATTCGTATGCTCATATCTATGTTTGTTCATACATACCTCTCATTCTTCTAAACGCTAATGAGTGTCAGCCCAACTTGCTCAACCTTTCCTCCGAGAACCCTCTAACCAAAGAACAAGCCTAAGTGAACCTTCTCTGAACTGCCTCCAATGAAAATCTTAAGTAAGGAAACCAAAACTGTACACTATATAGGTGCAGTCTCACCAATGCCCACACAGTTGTTGCAAGACTTCCCTACTTTTATGCTCTATCCCTCTTACAATAAAAGGCAACATTCAATTTGCCTTCCTAATTACTTGCTGTGCCTGCATGCTTACTTTGCGATTCATGTATAATCCCACCCAGATTCCTCTGCACTGCAGCATTCTATAGTCTCTCGCCATTCAAATAATATTCTGCTTTTCTAATCTTCCTGCCAAAGTCGACAACCTCACATAACCCCACATTTTCTGCCAAGTTTTGCCCACTCACTTCACCTATCGATCCGTTTGTAAACTCTTTGCATCCTCACAATTTGCTTTCCTATTTTTGTATTGTCAGCAAATTTGGCTACAATGTAGTCAGTCCTTTCATCCAAGTCACTAGTAACAATCACAAACAGTTGAGGCCCCAGTACTGATCTCTGTGGCGCTCCACTAATTAGTTTGCCATCCTGAAATTGACCCATTTATCCTCTCTGATTTCTGGTCGTTAGCCAGTCCTCTAACCATGCTAATATATCGCTTCCAACTCCATAAGCTCTTATCTTGTGTAGTAGCTTTTTATGTGGCACCTTATCGAGTGACTTTTGGAACTCTGATTCCTTTGTCCACCCAGCTTGTTACATTCTTAAAGAACTCAAATAAGTTTGTCATCCTCAAATTTATTAGTTTTTTTTAACAAACTTAAGACATTTGAAAAAATACTTGCATTCAGTAGCATTGTGTGAAGAACCCAGGAGTTTTACATAGAAGTACAGCATAGATATAGGCCATTCGGCACAACTGGTCTATGCGGATGTTCATGCGCCACCTCCTACCATACTTCAGCTCAGCTTATTAATCAGAACTTTCTATTCCCCTCATGTACTTGGTTAGCGTCCACTTAAATAGGTCTATGCAATTTGCCTCAACTGCTCTCATGTGATAACAAGTCTTACATTCTAACCACTCCGGGTAATGAAGTCCCTACCGCCCTCAAAAATGTTGAGGATTTGTTTGTGCTCTATTTGGGCGGTCAACTTGATGTTGTGTAATCAGATGTCACCAAAATGGAGCAGTATCTGCAAGCTAAATAGATGGAGATGGATTTCTAATTACACGCTCATGTAAAAGGAGACATGTTTGAGATTCAGATGCCTACAGAAGAGAATAGACTGGAGCCCGCCCAAATTGGTAGGATACAGGCTGCTACTCTTCTAAAAATGCCACTTGAACTGTACGAACACTCAGCAAACCAATCGAGTGTACACACTCTACTGCAAGCTGTAACAACCAAAAGATTCCTCTATCTCTATACGTGATGTTCAAAGATACAAATTTTCCAAGTTCCTATTCCCTCTTCCTGTAAGGACTCCATCCCATTCTCTCAGTTCCTTCGCCTACGTCACATCTGTTCTGATAGTGCCACTTTCAAAAACAGTTCCTCTGACATGTCCTCCTTCTTCCTTAACCGAGGTTTTCCACCCAAGGTGGTTGACAGGGACCTCAACCATGTCTGGCCCATCTCCCGCGCATCCGCCCTCACGCCTTCTCCTCCCTCCCAGAAACATGATAGGGTCCCCCTTGTCCTCACTTATCACCCCACCAGCCTCCGCATTCAAAGGATCATCCTCCGCCATTTCCGCCAATTCCAGCATGATGCCACCACCAAACACATCTTCCCTTCACCCCCCCGGCGGCATTCCGTAGGGATCGTTCCCTCCATGACACCCTGGTCCACTCCTCCATCACCCCATACTCCTCAACCGTCTCCCACGGCACAACCGCAAAAAATGCAACACCTGCCCCTTCACTTCCTCTCTCCTCACCGTCCAAGGACCCAAACACTCCTTTCAAGTGAAGCAGCATTTCACTTGCACTTCCCTCAACTTAGTCTACTGCATTCATTGCTCAGCATTGGAGAGGCCAAACGCAGACTGGGTGACTGCTTTGCAGAACACCTTCTGTCTGTCCGCAAGCATTACCCAGACCTCCCTGTCGCTTGCCATTTCAACACTCCACCCTGCTCTCATGCCCACATGTCTGTCCTTGGCTTGCTGCATTGTTCCAGTGAAGCTCAACGCAAACTGGAGGAACAGCACCCCATTCCCGACTAGGCACTTTACAGCCTTCCGGACTGAACACTGAGTTCAATAATTTTAGATCTTGAACTCCCTCCTCCATCCCCACCCCCTTTCCATTTCTTCCCCCTCCTTTTTGTTTTTTCCAATAATTTATATAGATTTTTCTTTTCCCACCTATTTCCATTATTTTTAAATGTATTTCCACCCATTGTTTATCTCTACCTTTTAGCCCTTTTAGTATTCCTTCACCCCACCCCCACTAGACCTATCTGTACCTTGTCTGTCCTGCTTTCTACTTTTAATTAGCACATTCCTTTAGATAATATCACCACCTTCAACACCTCTTTGTCCTTTTGTCTGTGACATCTTTTGGTTATCTCCACCTATTACTGGCTGCTTGTCGTTCCCCCCCCACCCATAAACCAGCTTATATTTCACCCCTTTCCTATTTTTACTTAGTTCTGTTGAAGGGTCATGAGGACTCGAGACTTCAATTGTGCTCTTCGCTGCCAATGCTGCCAGACCTGCTGAGTTTTTCCAGGTATTTCTGAGATTATTGCTGATTATTGGTACCTAGACAGCTAAGGATACATCCGTCAAAGGATACAAAATGAAGGAGGTTGATTAAGAAACAAGAACAGAGTGTTCGAAAGGGTTGCAGGGGGGTTATTTTATTCATGGAATATGGACATTGCTGACAAGGCCAGAATTTATTCCCATCCTTAAAATTCCCTTGAGGTAGTGGTTAGCCACCTTCTTGAACCCTTTCTGTCCACGTGGTGTAGATACACGCACAGTGCTGTAAAGGAGGAAGTCCCAGGATTTCGACTCCGCGGCACTGATTTGGAGAGGAACGAGCAGGCCGTAATGTTTGCTACCCTTGTCCTTCTAGGTGATAGTGGTCTCGGGTTTGGAAGGTGCTGTCAAAGGAACCTTGGTGAGTTGCTGCACTGTATTGTGTGGATTGTACACACTGCTGCCATTGCAATGGTGGTGAAGGGAGTGAGTATTTAAGGTGATTAATAGGGCTTGAGAAGTTTACAGAAATAGGAAAGAGCAAGTCCACAGATCAATTAAAAATGAGGATGAGAATTTGAAATACAAGGCAGTTGTGCACTGACAGCCAAGGACAGGAGTGTAAGGCAAGCACCTCACCTTCCGACTAGGTACTTTACAGCCTTCCGGACTGCATACTGAGTTCAACAATTTTAGATCATGAACTCTCTCTTCCATCCCCCCCCCCCCCCCTTTCCGATCCCCCCCTTTTTTTTCCTCCAATAATTTATATAGATTTTTCTTTTCCCACCTATTTCCATTATTTTAAAATGTATTTCCATCCATTGTTTTATCTCTACCTTTTAGCCTATTTTGATTCCTTTACCCCACCCCAACCAGGGTTATACGTACCTTGCTTGTCCTGCTTTCTACCCTTAATTAGCACATTCCTTAGATAATATCACCACCATCAACACATCTTTGTCCTTTTGTCTATGACATCTTTTGGCTATCTCCACCTATCACTGGCCCTCTATCCAGCTCTACCTGTCTCACCATCCCCACCCTACACCCCCCCCCCCCCCCCCCCCCCCCCCCGGTAAACCAGCTTATATTTCACCTCTCTTCTATTTTTACTTAGTTCTGTTGAAGAGTCATACGAACTCGAAACGTTAACTGTATTCCTCTCCGCAGATGCTACCAGACCTGCTGAGTTTTTTCGGGTATTTTTATTTTTGTTTTGGATTTCCAGTATCCGCAGTTTTTTGTTTTTATCTTATGTAAGGCAAGTGGAACTCGATATTCAACAGAATGCAGACAGTATTTTCGGTGACATTTTTGATTATTGCTTGACATTTCAACCACCTAAATGGCAGGATCCACCAGCAAATTTTCTTGATCCCAAGCACTGCCCCCAACTGTGTTGCACTAATATTGTGATGACTTTCAAAGGCTTTAGACCTTAGATTTGAAACAGTAATGCCAAACCAGCCTCTCTGCACTGCCACCCTATACCTCCAATCTCCCATTAGTCCACTGCAGCCTAAGTCAAATGCAAAGACAATGGACTTTCCATTCTCTAAACTGGCCCCCAAATGGCCTAAAGGCAACCAGGACCACAGGCCATTTTAAATCATTCGACTTAAATTATTCAATTTCAATTTTCTCTTCTTCCCGTTTTGTGAAGGGCAAAACATAGAATTTTGCACAAGGTCTTTATCAGACGCATTAAGCTGTGAGCTGAATGTCCAATCTGCGACTCAAACGTGAAAGAGCTTGTAGGCTTTGCCAAATGTAACTTCTGTCACCAGATTTGCGAAATCATATTAGCACAGTGATTTGAAAGGTCAGAGAAACAGAAAACAAAGTAAACTTTGTTATCATATTGGATTGCAACAGTGAAAGCGGAATATTACACTAGCCGCTTGCAGAAAGCCTCCACTTACCTCTTAATATTATAGGCTGTATCCTGAGGGGTTTCTTCCAACAGAGTAACATAAACCAGTGCACAAGTGAGGATGAATAACACGGTCAAGGTATGCGCTCTCCTGCGAATAAAAATAAAATGACTGATTCTCAATAAATGTCAAAAAGCTGACTAGCTCAACTGATGATACTTACACAGAAGTATAACCACTGGAAAATGTTTTAAACCAAGTTAAAAAACATTTAATTTAGAACAGTGATTAGATCTATTTCAAAAAGGTAGATACATTTCAAATCAATTATTTTTGCTGCAAAACCCACTGATCATCAAATGAATGCAAAGTTAGACAAAGTCATCTAACATTTGTACTGATTGAATTTTATTTTTAATCTTTTCTTGCCAATTGAGTCCTTGTGTCTGTGACCATAAATAACGTAATCTTGTCAGAGTACTCCACAGTTTTAGCATAACATCTGCCAACTACTGCTGCCCTCTCAATGGTTCTATTTGTTTTATAGATTGCTACTCCTCTGTGAGTGAATGCATTAACCAGAACCTGTTAACACCTCTAGAAATAGCTCAAATTCACCTTTAGCTTTTTCCAGCATATGTTGTTCATGTTTCTTCCAATGCATCCACTCATTTCAACTAAATTTCACCAGCGTTGAATTTATTCTGGCACCATTACAACCATGACAGACTTTACCTAGTGCATGTTATACACCCTTAGCTGCTTTACTAGGCTGTTTCCAGTTTAGCACTGTTATTTTTAGAAATAGGTCCCCAATACCAAACCTTCAGCAATCCAGTCAGTGCAACCTTCTTTCCTGTCACCTTCCCCTTTCAGGACTTCAGCTGATATATCAGATTTTACCTCATATCTGCCCAATTTTAAAGCCTTCAAATGTAATAATGGGAAAAGCTCAAATGGGGATGTGAGGGAAGCGAGCTATAAGTACCCGAAGCTGATCTCCTGAAAGATGTCAAAGTGTTGTGCTCAGCCTAATGCTACAGAAAGTTATGTTAAACAAGAATCATCAGGGAAAATTCTCAAATCTTCTCGTCAAGCAACCAAACGTGATCAATTTTTCCTCACTAGAAACCATAGGATTTTGATGAAGAATCACAAAAAAACTTAAACATTTTTTTCAGATGCCTTTTCTGAGGAACCTATAAGGAGACAGACATTGGGTTGTCCCAGAGTCAAACCAAAACCCAAGAAATAGTGATCCCTTTTGGAAGGGCACAACTAACATGATACTAAGCCATAAAACAAATGAACCTTAAGGTTGAATATTATTTCCAGTGTCCACTACACACTCCAGTCCCTGCAGGGCTCAACAGTCACAGAAGGCCACATTCATTACCAATGGGCGCCATGTGCCCCTTCTCTAGGGCCATGCAGGCTGATTGTGTATTTGCCAGTATTTTCTGTTCTTATTGCCATTATACTTGCCAATGAATAAAAGCCTTAATCTGAATGGAACAACTGAAACACACTGTCCTGGCATGTAAACAGGCATATACTATATCCAGCCACTAACAGTCCTCAAAACAGACTCCTTTTTAACATTTACAAGTATTTTTGTCACAACCAGAGCAAACAGGCCTTGCCTTGTAGGAAAGTGGTTATATCCAGTAATAACCTCGGGAAGGGACACAATAGATCTATTGCTTTTCCTTTTTAAAAAAGCACTTCACTATGGCAACAGAGCAGAAAAGCATTGATATGCTCCACTAAATAAGACTGCCACTCCCCTTAATCATCCACCACCAGATACAGCAAGTCCAGGCTAGAATTAGGAGACATTTAACAGCAGGATTTCAACATATTTTTGAATGTAAATAGTGTGTGTGGATATGAATATCCCATTTCATATTCCAAAATGGTGTAATAAAACAGTGGTGCCACAAGTGACTCAAGGATAGGAAAGTACTACGAGAACATAAATTAAAAGAAAATACTTTGCACCAATTTATTTACTAAAATACAAAACACAAATCCCAAGGGGCAGTTGCATTTTAGTTTCTTTCAGCTGTATATTAGATAGAAGATAAGAGCACACATTAGCTGTAATAATGAACTGCAGCAATTAAAGTTGTCAACGTTCAAATATATTAGGTCACGTTTCAGCTGTGGCTAGTCATAATGGACATTTCGTTCAGGTCTAGGCTAACTTTCTGTGGGTTTACTTTTAAAGATTTATATCGAGGGATTCCAGGTACCAATACAATTGTATTTTTTTAAATCTGTCATTCAAATCTGTTGAATACATGTACAATATCCCCAGTATATCAAAATGGAGGCTACAGATAAAATCCACAGGCTACTGGTTCTGTAAATACAGAATACTAATACTAGAAATGTGGGCAAGCTTAACATAAACCGCCCACCACCCCTCCACATTCATTCAAGAAACTGCTAACCAAGGTGGTTGAGGAAATCGCTCAGAAAGTGGACCCATCAAGTGTGAAGATGGGTCAATAAATTAAGATGGCAAAACTCATTTATTTTTAGTGACACATAATATTGCTTTGCTCTTTAGTCATGAGTACAATGTTAAACAGAAAAGTTTTATCCTTAATGTTAATGTTAGCATCACACATGCTTTTAATAGAAAATGTGCGGTTCTGCAGTGATCTTTAATACTTTATGTAGAGTGCCTCTCATAACTAGTCAGGTTGAGTTGAAATCCCACCAGTTATAATTGAATACCAACTTAAACAGATATGCAGAACTCTGTTACAGCCACAAGTTACAAAATATCTGAAAGGTTTACCCTCAGACACGATTCTCCAGATTGCAACTACGAACGACTTATGCTCCAGATTAAACTTTCCATTGACTTTATAAATATTAATACTTACATCATGCATATATTCAACATATATCAAAATTCATTTGCATTATTTAACTGATTAAAATGTAACCAAATTGTCCCCAAATTTTTTCTTAATCAAAGATCTCTGCTGAGATTTGCCTGGCCTCACTATTTCTATTTGAGCAAGTTGAGATCATAGAAGATATCAGGGCCAGATTAGCAAGTCAAAGAAATACAAGCTCAGATCACATTCCAAGATTCAAAAGATACCTGTTGCTATTTTTTTGCATATAAAACTTCATAAAAACAGATTCCGTTTCTCTGCAAAAGCTGCCACTGAATGCGGCGATAAGCTATATTATGGAAAACAGGTTGCATAAAATCCACCTGTATTCTCTAGAATATAGAAGATTAAGGGGTGACCTAATTAAAGTGTTTTTGATGTTTAAAGGAATTGATGGCTTCTCTCATCTACTGTACTAGGTGGAAGGAGTCCAGAACAAGGGGGGAAAACCCTAAAGTTCGAACTGACCCAATGATGTCAGGAAGCACTTCTTCCACACAAAGGGTGAAATTTTATCTGTGGCGTCCCATTCCCGATGGTGGAACACATAGTGGGTGTCACTTCCGCTCTCTTGCTTTTGCTGGTTCCCACATGTTAAAATTAAAATTTAAAGTGCCAATGGGGTGCACAGGAGACAGGTGATCACGCAGCGGGGAAATCCTTTCAGTGGTAAAATCTGCAGTCAGCTGATAATGCAGCTGATACAGATGTGCTATAAAAGAGCCTCTTAGACAAAGAGGAGTAAAATCATCGCAGCCACAACTTTTCTACCCAACTCCACCACCATTAACGCAAGACTTATTGAAAGCACAAAGTTGGCATGGGTGTTCTTTAAATTTAAATTTTACTTGTGAATATTTTACATTACATTGGTTTCACTTCATTGATGTGTGTATCGTTGCTAGTTGTTGTGACTAGCTTGGTCAGAGAACTAAATGTACTGGAACAAAAGCAAAACACTGCTAAATCAAATAAAAACAAAGTGCTGAAAAAAACTCAGCAGGTCAGGCAGCATCTGTAGACAGAGAAACAGAGTTAATGTTTCAAGTTGAATATGAACTCTATTTCTCTCCCCCTGGAGACTCAGCTGACTCTCCCTTCGATGCATTATAAAGGACATTGTCCAAGATAACATTTCACTTATCCCTGCTGAGAGATAAGATGAACACAAAGCCCTGTAAGGACTCTGTCAACCAACACCGTGAGTTAGGCTCACATGTGGACAGTGCTGATACCACCCTTTACGACCCTCATTTTCTTTCCTTGACTAACTATTCCCCCCACCACACACAGGACAACAGGTCCTTCCCACTTCACTCCTCCATGCCCTGGCCCACCCTCTGAACAGAATGATAATCATCTGTCCTCTCCAAATTTAGAACTTAATCTCTCTAAACTACCATTGGTAAAACAAAGAATAACAGAAAATGGTGGAAACAATCAATTAGCAGGTCAGGCACCATATGCAAAGAGAGAAGCCAGAGAAATTATCAAAAGTGCAATTACCTACATGTGGCTAACAACTTGGAGAACACAAATTGTGAAATTACAAAAGTAAATTGAAAATTGAGTTTGTATGCCACTTACTGGGGCCAAAGCCCAGAACTTAATAATCACCATTTAGCTGTGTGTAGTTCTCAGCATAATCTTCACATAACTGAGCCCAAAATTCCTCTGCACTTTTTGTTAGATCATCTTTGGATTAGATTGGCTTGCAAGGGACTCTGGCCTTTTCTCTATACCAGCCCTAGATATTGGGTTCCCACTGAACTTTTTAAGCACCTGTCTTCCTTACTTCTTCACCTTGGTATGGTTTCTTCGTTATAACTTATCAAACCCATAAACTGCAGCAGCTCCAATTTCACAAACATACGGTGTGCAACTCATTTTCACAATTAGCTGACAGTATTAAAGATAGGACTCACTGCAGCATGAAGTGTATTAGACAAATATACTTACTATTTGCACAGACAAAACTTTAAAGGGCTTCATTAAAAATTTCTAAATAAAGTTTGCATTTGCTTGTTATTTTTGACCAATATCAAATGCAAAATTGAGTGATTGAGTGATCTTGAAATCCTTGTTATCGTACACATATTTTCAAGACATTCTATAATAATGTTTTAAAAGCAGTGGAGTAAATTTCCTGTTTTGTTGAGACATTGGCTCAAATCTTTCAGTCCCTGGATCATTGGAGACCAGCCTGCAACCCAAGTGCACGTCGGGAGCCCCTAGAAGTCCTGAAGCATTGACCTCAGAGGGAATTACCCGGGAAGTTTGAATTTCCTGCCCGCCAGGATCCTCCACAAACGTCTCTGACTTGAGTTGGAGACTACAAACAGTTCCAAGGATATTAACTGAATAGTTACCCAGAAAATATTAGAAAGGAAAAACCTAGTTTAACTCCTAGATAGCTATAGGCCGAACCCTCAGCCACTCTCTCTGAGCCCCCAACTCCCTGCGCCACCATCCATTGACCCCTCAACTACCCCCCTACCCACCTGCTACTTCACCCACTTTTCTCATTCACCCTACCCATTCACTAGCCTTCACGTTTAAACTTACCTCATGGCAGTACCATAAAAAGGGGGCAAGTCCAATCCTCCCACCCCGATGCTACTCCACTATGATGAAGTTCTCTGCATTTCTGGAGAAACTGGGCTTGGAAGACCCGGTCAGAAATGCAGAGCTGCATCAGGGCACAGAAAAGTAGTCGGAGCGAGCAATTTAACAGTGACTACTGCTTCGCGGAAAATCTGGACCATCATGTTCAAAATCCAAATGTAGAGGTGCGACAGCTTAAGGACTTAATTTTCCCCATACTTTTCAGACTCTCTGTTGCTTCAAGTCGCGTCTCTATTTATTTCCAAAAGAAAATGACAGGAGATTTCAAACCGTACTGCACAACTCACAACCGCACTGACCTTATGAAAGTCAACATATTCAAAACCGCTTAACTTCAACTGGCAAGTATGTAGCACCTTTAACGAAACCAAAATACCACATTGCTTCAGAAGGGAGAAAAAGAGATCAAGCAGGAATTAGGAGATTATTTAGGGAAGGTGACAAAAGGTGTGGTTGAAGTGGGAGTCACTGAGCAGACTTGACATGGGCAAAAACCCAGGGAGACGGAATGGGAGAGTTGCATAGTGCACAGGCAAGTAAGCAATAAGTGGATGCACAGAGCAGAAACAGAAGAATATTCTAACAAGACTGAATTAATTACAAAAGGTTTAATACTATACTGAGGATCTCATAATTCTGCCCCTTTATCAGTGGCATGGGTGGCTTTAATGTGCTACTCCATCATATGGCACTGGGAAATGTTAATTAAATCCCATCATACTCAAAGTAACCAAAAATTATTCCTTCAATTTCATGTAATTCTGGTTTCACCCAGATCACAATCACTCAATTGTGATGCTGCCAAACTTTATGCAGTGACAATAAAATGAAGCTGACAAATGCATTTAGAAAGTGCAAAAAATGACACACATTTATGTTTCTTTTCTTTATTCTTTCATGGAATGTAGGCACCACTGGCAAGGCAGCATTTGTTGCCCATCCCTAACTGCCCTTGAACTGAGTGACTTGCTCAGCCATTTCAGAGGGCATTTAAGAGTCAATCACATTACTGTGGGTCTGGTCTGGACTCAACATGTAGGCCAGGCCAGGTAAGGGTGGCAGATTTCCTTTCCTAAAGGGCATTAGTGGACCAGGTGGGTTTTTAAGACAATCAACAACGGTTTCATGGTCAACATGACTGAGACTAGCTTTGTATTCCAGATTTTTAAAAAATTGAATTCAAAGTCCACCAGTTGCCATGTTGGGATTTGAACTCGAGTCTCCAGAGCATTAGCCTAGACCTCTGGATTACTAGTGTACATTACCACTGTGCCACTGTGCCAATATATTGGGTTAGATTTTGAGTTAGATGGTGAGGCCATCAGCACTCACTGTTATTTACATGGAAAACAGACTAACATCCAGCAACCACGTGTGCAGTTAAATGCAGAAATGAGAAAGTTGCTCTGCAAATGCAACATTCCTGCTAAATATTCCTGAACAAAGCATCCGGTCATCTGACTCACCATTCAAATATATTGCGTGATCCAAAGTCACTGTGGATACAGGCGAAATTCAGAAAATGTCCAACCCAGCGCAAGTACCTTTTTACCAGCATGGTAAGTCTTAATTACTAATAAATCAGCTCGCTGGTGCTGAAAATTAACAAGTGTGGAGCTCCATTCCTTCAGAATTTAATCATTGTTGGAGATTTTTTTAAAATTGAAATTTAATTTAATTTTTAAATTTTTCTTTGTTTCATCTCTCACCCTTAAACTAATCTTTCTTTCCCCCTTTCAGTTTTGCTTTCTGTACCTGCTTTGACATTGAATTCAATATTCTAACTGACACTTCCTAGTTCAGTTTCTGTGCTGCTCATTAACAAACCTGGAATTGGGTTAGTTAAGGAGATGTCAGCTGCTTGCCTTGTTTGGGCAGATACTCTGTACAGAATGTGTGTTTCTGGATGGTTGACTGAAAAAATTTCCAGTGCTGAAGCTATACATAAATGCAAGTCTAACAAAGGCCCCCACTCCCAGCAAAATCCGGTCCATTATAATTCCACTAGATTTACCTTACTGGAAAGGCTGGCTCCGACCTCCTGATCGAGGAACACGAACAATGGATGCACATTATCTCAAACTGTGACAAATATTATCTTTAGTTAAGTTCCTCCAAATTGGAATACATGTTTTTTGATTTTAGTTATTAACGTAACAGAAGAATAAATAAATTTGGTTGTGGATTTGTTTGAGTAGGAGCCCATTTCTGGTGTACTGCACAAATGACATATTAAGAATTATGGATATCTGGCAGGGATTTTGAATTTGTAATCTAATCAAAGACTTCAGATGACAAACCATGAGGGCAAGCTCAACTGATATATAAACATCAGCTGAATCCATCAATTAGATTACAGACTTATAATTACTCCCTAGGATTTAAAATAATTATTATATGGGAAGTAGAGTTGTGGGAGAGAAGATGAAAGGGAATAAAGGTTACAGTTTGCAATGTGTCAGCATCAGCCATCTTTGCTCACTTCAATAGGCAATTTTCTGCATGACCTTGACAAAATATTCAGATTAATGTGCAGTTATCATACATTTACGTGATAATGCAAATTACTAGAAAATTCTAGTTCAATATAGATTATAGCCTTAAATTGAAATTATAGCTATTTAGCATACATTCCCTGTGTAATAACTGAATCCAGAAAATATTTAATGGTGACACCCTTAAATACCATATGACAAAATCACTAGGGTATGGGGAGTGGTTGATCAAAAGAAAGGTTCTATTAATATCATGGATCTTACTGACTTTGTATAATTTCAACTTACTTATGGTTAAATTGCTCCAATAGATCAACGTCAAGTGGTAGTGAGATAGACCAATAATTTGTTCGGTGTCTGAGTTAATGGCCCCATTGCAGCATCAGCACGGGCTCTATAAGCCATTTTGCCATTTCTGGTCTACAGGGATACGATAGTCAGCTAAGCTTCTATTGCTGATTACACTCCTGCAAGTTTTGCTGGAAAGTGGGCATCAGGGAAGGACAAGTTTGGGCTCATCTATGATTCAACCTACAATAAAACAACATCCAGCATGCACACTGTAGGTTCGCAAATGAATAAATGCCTACTTGAGCGAGATACCATAGGAAGACTAATGCCTGCGGAACACAACATGAATGACTTCCAAGGGAGAGAGAACATAATTTCATTGCTTTTCATTTTTTAGTCTCAGGATCTGGGCATTAATGGCAAATTGTAAATAAGATACAGAAGCACCAGAAAAGTTACAAAAAAATTACAAATATTATAATAGAACTAAGAGTTTATACCCATCAGGAAAGACTTGCAGTTTGGGCTCTTTTCTCTAGAAAATAGAGAGTTCAAGAATGACCTAATAAAGAGATCTTCAAAATTATGAAGGGGTTTGATTGAGTAGACATAGGAAAGATACTTCCACTTATGGGGAAAACCCTAAACTACAGGACACAAAGGTAGTGACTAATGAATCCAATAAGGAATTTAGGAGAAACTTCTTTCCCCAGAGACTTGCAAACTCATGGAGCAGTAGCTTAGACACACAGAGAGTAGCTATGTAAGTACAAGGGAGGTCTTGTGGTACAGTGGGCAACGCTCCAGCCTCGGAGCCAGAAGCTCCATGTACGAGTACCACCCAGGATGGCCACGTAAGACACATTTATAACGAGTTGAGGGTCAAACGGGTTCAGTATCAACCTGCAAATCCTTCTAACACACACCAATGGCAGGTGGGAAGAGAAGAGATTCCTGGCCACCATGGGACAGAAAGAATGTTGGAGCCTCTACCATTACTATTCATAGTTCCAGACCACAACATGCATGTAAGAATGCATAATGCCACAGCAACTCAGACTCCGAGTGAATTGTAACACACCACCACATAAATGCAAGAGGAGAAAAGAACAGGAGAATATGCAGATAGAATGAGATGAAATAATGTAGAAGACGACTTGTATGAAACATAGACACCAGCATAGAACAGCTGAGACAAATGGCCTATTTCTATACTGTAAATTCTATGTAGCTGCTCCAATAAGGAAATCATATAGTTTGAACAAGTGATGACAATACAGCCCAAATAGTTTAAGATTAGTTCAGGTTTTACTTTTACATGATGCTTTAGTTGGAATTTTCATTTCAGTAATTTCAACAGTATTGCAGGAAATCTTCCACCAATTTAATAAAAAATCTCACAAACGCAGCAGTTCAAGCAATTTTGCTAACCCAACGCATCAAGAGCCCCATTGACTACAAACATGACACAGCTACAGAGAAATCTAAAATAAGAAATCAGAACATAGCTGTCAGGTTCAAAAAGATATACAAACAAGATTGTAAAAAACTGAAGATCTTAAAAGAAACATTTCCAGAATTTGTCATATTACGAAGAATGCTACATTAGATAGCTGAACTTCCATGTTCTCATTATCTTTAAACTGTGTCTCCTCTGGATTGTTCCATACTTCTCATCACCTCTGCTGAAGTGTTTCATTCTCTATATTCTTTCTCCTGAGTATATCCATTCTACTACTGACTCTGCCATTTTCTGCAATTCATAGTCTGTGCACCTTTCTGCATCTATGTATTTATTTCTTTCTCTGCCCCCCTCAACCCCCCGCATCAACAATCTGCATACCTGTCAGATACTTTCTTGGTTCTGCTCAGTATATTTATTAATGAGTGCTAGAATTCGTTTGCTGTCTTTCCCTTTCTGATGTTCTTTCATTCAACTCACTACTTCCACATAAATCCACTTCTAATTTACAGCTACTGTCCATGGCTAATTTTAAAGCCACGCAAATGCATTTAGCAAGGAAGAGTCCAGCAAGCAAGCCAAGAACTATGCACAGTTACTCAGAGGAGATTCGGATCAGGAGAGCTAAAAGGCTGAGCAGTTTAGGTCCTGGTCATACAGGGGAAAAGCAAGACTAATAACAACAAAAAAGGTAACAATGGGAAACATTGGTTAAGTAGTTTTATTTATTCTTAAAATAGTCACCTTGTGCCCTTGAGGAATTGTTAGCCTGCATTTTTTTTAAAAAAAGCATTTATTCCCAACCCTGGCTGCCTTTTCAGAACCACTGCAGTCGTGTGGTGAAGGTGGTCCCATAGTGTTGATAGGTTGGGGGTTTCAGGCTCTTGGCCAGTGACAATGATAATTCCATGCAGTCTTGGTTTTGAGGAGGGGGGGTCGGTCTTGGTTTGGGGGGGGGGGGGTCGGTCTTGGTTTGGGGGAGGGGGGGGGTCGGTCTTGGTTTGGGGGAGGGGGGGGGTCGGTCTTGGATTTGGGGGGGGGGGGTCTTGGATTTGGGGGGGGGGGGTCTTGGATTTGGGGGGGGGGGTCTTGGATTTGGGGGGGGGGGGTCTTGGATTTGGGGGGGGGGGGTCTTGGATTTGGGGGGGGGTCTTGGATTTGGGGGGGGGGTCTTGGATTTGGGGGGGGGGGTCTTGGATTTGGGGGGGGGGGGTCTTGGATTTGGGGGGGGGGGGTCTTGGATTTGGGGGGGGGGTCTTGGATTTGGGGGGGGGTCTTGGATTTGGGGGGGGTCTTGGATTTGGGGGGGGGTCTTGGATTTGGGGGGGGGTCTTGGATTTGGGGGGGGGTCTTGGATTTGGGGGGGGGTCTTGGATTTGGGGGGGGTCTTGGATTTGGGGGGGGTCTTGGATTTGGGGAACCTTATCCATGCTCACAGTCATGAGGAACACTACAATATCAGGTGCTGACAGATAGACAAATCGTTTAACAAATAGAAGAAAAACAAAATACAGCAAATTCTCAAAATTCAAATTAAAACAAAAAATTCTGGTTGCTCCTAAATGAAGAGAGATATACAGATCAATATTGTAATGAAAGGTTGACAGCCAAGACATTAAGCTGGCTTTTTCACATTCAGAAGCTGAAGGATCTGCTGTGTATTTCCAGTAAACTTAATGTATTGTCAGATGTCAATGAAGACTTTTTATTTCACAGATTCAGAATGAAGCCCCACCATTTGGTCACCCAGCTAGTTCTGATATAACCATTGAGTTTTCAATAAATTGCACAAGATATTTCTTCCTGCTTCTAATCCATATTCTAAGTTAACATCATGCCATTTCTTTTTTAAGATTTGACATAATTCCTTCATCTTTTATCCCACCTCTCAGTTGTTTGATTCCCTATGGAATCAGAAATCTGGGAAACTGCTTTGAGAGGTGAAATCTGCTTTATGTAGATCCAACTCTCAAACAATGCTTCAACTACCCTCTGCCGTAATAAATCTCACTGCCGTTTCAACACCTGGCAACACTGACCAAACTGCACTCCTGTTAGCCACTCAAAAAATTAGCAGAGTAGCTTTTAGCCTCAGCAACTGAAGTGCTTTGATTGCGTGGGAATGAGCCAAGAGCATGTAGCTAGCCTGTTCTGAAGATCATTAAACTACAAGTTCAAATTTATATTGTACATAGATAACAAGAAGTACGTATACATACCCAACAAGCTGTTCTCACCTGGATTCTGCCAATCTCAGATCCATGAAGCAGCACAATTCAAATTTCTACTTCATAGGGATTACACCTTCAAAACTAGTCATGGAGCAAACTGCAAAAAACATTTACCTTGCAACTAAAACAACCCCATTGAGAAAATTAATGCTTTAATAAAATTTTGACTTCTAATAACTTAGACAATGAAACTACTTTCAAATAATCCAAGATGACTTTTATATGGCAATTCCAAGTAGTGTCTGGAATAATCCACTTCCAACTCATCTGAAATTTAATATTGAGTTCACATGCCATGTTTCATCGGTTAATAATGCCTCCTCTTGTGCCCACTCACTCAAAAGGTAGAGGCCAAACAATTGAATAAAGTCTCCATTAGGGCTGGAATTGAAGTGATTAGAAATGTAAATACCACGTAATGAGGCCACACATGTTGGCTGCAGCTGGAATCTGATGCAGGTTTTCGAACAGCAGGATGTGGAGTAACTGGCTATTTCTAAAATGTTGGGAGAGTTCTGCAATTGCCTTTTTTATGACAAAAGCAAAAAGCTGTCAATTAATGTTTCAGTGTTACTAACTCCCATCTCACTGCACCCTCACCGCATTCTTAGCCCTTTCAGCTTGGAGAATTGTTCTTTTTCCAGTTCTTCAGAATCTGGTCACAGTGCAAAGACCATCTAATCTCAGCCTCAAGGCAGCAGGTAAATTGATTCACAAAGCAACACAACAGGCAAACACAGCCACACACATCCTCACACGATGCAATGCCTCTAAGACAAGAACAGCTACAGGGATGATCCAGCTCTTGCTCAATCCTCATTCTTCCAAGAGTAATCAGCACGAATTCTTCCCCTCACCCTGCATCCCCACTGTCACTGGGTAATCAATGCAACACACTACGTTCACAGGCTAATCACTGCCACACTCCCACATACCACCACTTCCCCACCGCGTATTCAATGCCTCTTCCCCCACTGTCACCATGTATTCACTGCCCCTCCACCTACTCACCGTGTAGTCATTGCCCCTTCCCTCACTGTCACTGCGTATTCACTGCCCCTCACCCCACTGTCACCACGAATTCACTGCTCCTTCCCCCATTGTCACCGCCTATTCACTGCCCTTTCCCCCACTATTACCGCATAGTCACTGCCCTTCCCCCACTGTCACCGCATAATCACTGCTCCTTCCCCCACTGTCACCGCATATTCACGGCCCCATCCCCCACTGTCACCGCATATTCACGGCCCCATCCCCCACTGTCACCGCATATTCACGGCCCCGTCCCCCACTGTCACCGCATATTCACTGCCCCGTCCCCCACTGTCACCGTGTAGTCACTGCCCCGTCCCCCACTGTCACCGTGTAGTCACTGCCCCGTCCCCCACTGTCACCGTGTAGTCACTGCCCCTTCCCCCACTGTCACCGCGTATTCACTGCTGCTTCCCCCACTGTCACCGCGTATTCACTGCCTCTGCCCCCACTGTCACCGCATATTCACTGCCCCTTCCCTCACTGTCACCGCATATTCACTGCCCCTTCCCCCACTGTCACTGCGTACTCACAGCCCCTTCCCCCACTGTCACCGCGTACTCACAGCCCCTTCTCCCACTGTCACCACGTAGTCAGTGTCCTCCTCCCATCCTCTCACCACCCCACTCTCATCATTGACAACTCATTGTTCATCTGGGTAAACACCATTACCCCACTGTCACTGGATAATCGCTGCTCTCCCCTCCTTCACTGGGTACTGTATCTCCGCAACCCCTGCCCAACTTGGCTGAGTATTCATTATCTCCCCTTTCACCCCATCGATCATTCACTGCCTCTCCCCACCAACTATTGCTGGGTATTCATCCTTCACCCCTTCATCAACACCACACCATTCACTGTCACCCCCAAGACCCCACTTCCACTATCGCTGGATAATCACTGGCTCTCCCACCACCCACACCCACCCATCACTGGGTATTCACTGCCTCCAGCCCCTACACCGCCATCACTGGGTATTCACTGCCTCTCTCTACCCTACCTCACCGTCAGCAGGCTTTCACTGCCTCTCGTCCCCCCTACCCAACCAGTACAGGGAATTTACTGCCTCTCTCTCCACTACCCCACCATCACTGGGTTTTCACTGCCTCTCTCCTCCCCGAACCCACCGATACTGGGCATTCACTACCTCTCTTCCCCCTCCTACCCCACTGTCACTGGGTATTTACTGCCTCTCTCTCCGTCCTACCCCAATGTCACAGGTTATTTACTGCCTCTCTCTCCATCCTACCCCACTGTCACTGGGTATTCAATGCCTCTCTCTCCCCTCTACCGCACTGTCACTGGATATTCACTGCCTCTCTATCCCCCTGCCCCACTGCCACTGCGTATTCACTGCCCCTCTCTCCACCTACTCCACTATCACTGGGTATTCACTGCCTCTCTCTCCCCCTTACCCCACTGTCACTGGATATTCACTGCTTCACCCCCTCCCTCTATCACACAGTCACTGGGTATTCACTGCCTCTCTCCATCCCTCCACGCCTCTAGCACTGAGTATTCACTGCCTCTCTCTCCCCTCCCCCCACTGTCACTGGGTATTCACTGCCTCTCCCCGCCCCCCCACCTACCCCACTGTCACTAGGTATTCATTGCCTCACTCTCCCCACTACCACAACATCACTGGGTATTCACTGCCCCTCTTTCCCCCCTACCCAACTGTCTCTGGGTATTCAATGCCTCTCCACCACACCCACACCACCCCACTGTCACTGGAAATTCACTGCCTCTCTCCCCCTCCCTCCTACCCCACTGTCACTGGGTATTCACTGCCTCACTCTCCCCACTACCACAACGTCACTCGGTATTCACTGCCTCTCTCCCCTACCGACCCAACTGACACTGGGTATTCACTGTCTGTCTCCCCCCCACTATCGCACTGTCACTGGGTATACACTGCCTCTCTACCGCCACCCCCCCAACCCGACCACCCCACTGTCTCTGGACATTCACTACCCCATCCCACCCCCCCTACCCCACTGTTACTGGGTATTTACGGCCTCTCTCCCCCCGTACCACACTATCACTGGGTATTCAATGCCTCTCCACCACAACCCCATCACCCCACTGTCACTGGGTATTCACTGCCTCTGTCCCCCTCCCCACAACCTCACTGTCACTGGGTATTCACTGCCTCTCTCCCCCTACCCCACTATCACTGGGTATTCACTGCCCCTCTATCCCCCCCTACGCCATTGTCACTGGGTATTCACTGCGTCTCTCTTTTTCTCTACGCTACTGCCCCGAGTATTCACTGCACCGCTCTTCCCCCTACACCACTGTCACTGGGTATTCACTGCCGCACCCCCCCCACCCCGCCCTCAACCCCACCCCACTGTCACTGAGTATTCACTGCCTCTCTCTCCCTGCCGACCCCACGGTCACTGGATATTCACTGCCTCGCTCTCCCCCACCCCCCAACCCCACGGTCACTGGGTATTCACTGCCTCTCTCTCGCCCCGAACCCACTGATACTGGGCAGTCGCGACCTCTGTCCCCAACCTACCCTTCTATCACTGGGTATTCACTGCCTCTCTCTCCCCCCACTACTACACTGTCACTGGGTATTCACTGCCCCGCTATTCCCCCTACACCCAACTGTCACTGGGTGTTTACTGCCTCTTACTCCGCTACCCCACAATCACAGGGAATTTACTGCTCTCTCTCCCTTACACCACCGTCACTGGGTATTCACTGCCTCTCTCTCCCCCAGAACCCACTGATACTGCGCAATCGTTACTTCTCTCCCCGTTCTACCCCACTGTCACAGGGTATTTACTGCCTCACTCCCCCTCCTACCCCACTGTCACTGGGTATGTCCTGCCTCTATCTCCTCCCTACCCCACTGCCACCGGGTATTCACTGCCTCTCTCTCCCCACGACCCCACTGTCACTGGGTATTCACTGCTTGTCTCTCCCCCCAAACCCAATGATACTGGGCATTCGCTACCTCTCTCCCCTTCCTACCCCACTGTCACTGGGTATTTACTGCCTCTCTCTCCCCTACCCCACCAACACAGGGAATTTACCGCCTATATCTACCCCCTACTGCACTGTCACTGGGTATTCAGTGCCTCTCTCACCCCCCTACGCCATTGACACTGGGTATTCACTGCATCTCTCCTTCTCTCTACGCCACCGTCACTGGGTATTCACTGCCTCAGTCTCCGCCGTACCGCACTGTAACTGGGTATTCATTGCCTCTCCCACTCCCGCAACCCCACTGTCACTGGGTATTCACTGGCTCTCTCTCCCCCCCGACCCCACTGCCACTAGGTATTCACTGCCTCTCCCCCCCTTCCCAACACCACTGTCACTGGGTATTTACTGCCTCTCACTCCCCCCTGCCGCACCATCACTGGGTATTCACTGCCTGTCTCCATCCCTCCACCCCACTGTCACTGGGTATTCACTGCCTGTCTCTCTCCCCCCTCTACCCCACTGTCCCTGGGTATTCACTGCCTCTCTCTCCCATCTCTACCCCACTGTCCCTGGGTATTCACTGCCTCACTCTCCCTACTACCCCACTTTCACTGGGAATTCACTGCCTCTCACTCCCCTGTCCCACCATCACAGGGAATTTACTGCCTCTCTCTCCTTTATACCACCGTCACTGGGTATTCACTGCCTCTCTACCGCCAACCCCCCCACCCACCACCCCACTGTCACTGGGCATTCACTGCCCTTCCCACCCCCCTACCCCACTGCCACTGGGTATTTATGGCCTCTCACTCCCCCCTACCGTACTATCACTGGGTATTCAATGCCTCACTCTCGCCCATACACCACTGTCACTGGGTATTCACTACGTCTCTCTTTCTCTCTACGCCACTGTCATTGGGTATTCACTGCACCTCTTCCCAACACCCTTCTGTCTCTGGGTATTCACTGCCTCTCTCTACCCCCTACCCCAAAGTCACTGGGTATTTACTGCCTCTCTTTCCCACCTACCGCACTATCACTGGGTATTCAATGCCACACTCCCCCGCCTACCCCAGTCACTGGGTATTCACTGCATCTCTTTTTCTCTCTACGCCACTGTCACTGGGTATTCACTGCCTCTCTCTCTCCCCGCTACCCCACTGTCACTGGGTATTCACTGCCTCACTCTCCCCCCTACCCCACTGTCACTAGGTATTCATTGCCACTCTCTCCCCCTGACCCCACTGTCACAGGGTATTCACTACTTGTCCCTCCCCCCAAAACTCAATGATACTGGGCATTCACTACCTCTGTGCCCCTCCTAACCCACTGTCACTGGGTATTTACTGCCTCTCTCTCCCCAGTACCCCACTGTCACTGGGTATTCACTGCCTCTCACTCCCCTACCTCACCATCACAGGGAATTTACTGCCTCTTTCCCCCTTACACCACCGTCACTGGGTATTCACTGCCTCTCTACCGCCACACCCCCACCACCCTACTGTCACTGGGTATTCACTGCCGCTCCCCAACCCACTACCCCACTGTCACTGGGTATTTATTGCCTCTCTCTCTCTCCCCCCTACCGCACTATCACAGGGTATTCAATGCCTCACTCTCCTCCCTACCTCACTGTCACTGGGTATTCACTGTGTGTCTCTTTCTCTCTACGCCCCTGTCACTGGGTATTCACTGCCCCTCTTCCCCTTACCCTTCTGTCACTGGGTATTCACTGCCTCTCTCTACCCCCTACCCCACAGTCACGGGGTATTTACTGCCTCACACTCCCCGCTACCCCACTGTCCCTGGGATACACTGCCTCTCTCTCCCCCCGACCCCACGGTCACTGGGTATTCACTGCTTGTCTCTCCCCCCCGCCAAACCCAATGATACTGTGCATTCGCTACCTCTCTCCCCCTCCTACCCCACTGTCACTGGGTACTCACTGCCTCTCTCTCTCCCCTACACCATTGTCACTGGGTATTCACTGCATCTCACTTTCTCTCTACGCCACTGTCACAGGGTATTCACTGCGTGCTCTTTCCCCAACACCACTGTCACTGGGTATTTACTGCCGCTCTCTTCCCCACCCCCCCGCCCCCCACCCAACTGCCAATGGATATTCACTGCCTCTCACTCCCCTACACCACCATCACAGGGAATTCACTGCCTCTTTCTCCCACCGAATCCACTGATACTGCGCATTCCCTACCTCTCTCCCTGTCCTAACCCACTGTCACTGGGTATTTACTGCCTCTCTCCGCCTCCTACCCCACAGTCACAGAGTATGTCCTGCCTCTCTCTCCTCCCTACCCCACAGTCCACTGGGTATTCACTGCCTCTCTCTCCCCCTCGGCCCCACAGTCACAGACTTTTCACTGCCTCTCTTCTGCTCCCCACCCCACTGTCAATGGTATTCACTGCCGCTCTCTCCACCCTAACCCACTGTCACGGGGTATTCACAGCCTCTCACACACCCCTACCGCACTGTCACTGGGTATTCACTGCTTCTCTCTCCCCACTACCCCACTGTCACTGGGTATTCACTGCCTCTCTCTCCCCCACTACCCGACTGTCACTGGGTATTCACTGCTTCTCTCTCCCCCCTACTCCACTGTCACTGGGTATTCACTGCGTCTCTCTCTCCCCTACCCCACTGTAGCTAGGTATTCACTGCCTCTCTCCCTACCTCTACCCCACTGTCACTGAGTCTTCACTGCCGTCCTCTCCCCTCTACCCAACTGTCACTGGGCATTCAATACCTCTCTCCCCCTCCTACCGCATCGTCACTGGGTATTTACTGCCTCTCTCTCCCCTACCCCACTGTCACTGGGTATTCACTGCCTGTCTCTCCCCCCTACCCACTGTCACTGGGTATTCACTGCCTCTCTCCCTCCCTCTACCCCACTGTGTTTGGGTATTCACTGCCTCTCTCTCCCCCCTACCACACTGTCACTGGGTATTCACTGCCCCTCTCTCACCCTACCCTACTGCCACTGGGTATTCACTGCCTCTCTCTCCGCCCCTTACCCAACTGTCACTGGGTATTCACTGCTTCTCTACACCCCAGTCACTGGGTATTCACTGCCTCTCTCTCCCCCCTACCACACTGTCACTGGGTATTCACTGCCCCTCTCTCACCCTACCCTACTGCCACTGGGTATTCACTGCCTCTCTCTCCGCCCCTTACCCAACTGTCACTGGGTATTCACTGCTTCTCTACACCCCTGTCACTGGGTATTCACTGCCTGTCTCTCCCCCTTACCCCACTGTAACTGGGTATTCACTGCCTCTCTCCCTCCCACTATCCCAGTGTCACTGGGTATTCACCACGCCTCTCCATCCTTCCAGCCCAATGTCACTGGGTATTCACTGTCTCTCTCTCCACCCTACCCCACTATCACTGGGTATTCAATGCTTCTCTCTTTCTCTCTACACCACTGGGTATTCACTGCCTCTCTCTCCCCGCTACCCCACTGTCACTGGGTATTCACTGCCCCTCTCTTCCCTATGCCACCATCACAGGGAATTTACCACCTCCCTCTACCCCCCAACTGCACTGTCACTGGGTATACACTGCCTCTCTCCCCCCCTACGCCATTGACACGGGGTATTCACTGCATCTCTCTTTTTCTCTACGCCACTGTCACTGGGTACTAACTGCCCTGCTTTACCCTCTCCACCACTGTCATTGGATATTTACTGCCTCTCTCATGCCCCTACCCCACTATCACTGGGTATTCAACGTCTCTCTCTCCCACCTACACCACAGTCACTGGGTATTCACTGCCACTCTCTCCCTATGACCCCACGAACACTGGGTATTCACTGCCTCTCTTCTCTCCTCCCCCCCCCGCTCCCCCCACTGTCACTGGGTATTCACTGCCGCTCCCTCCCCCCTGCCCAACTGTCACTGGGTATTCACTGCCTCTCTCTCCCCACTACTCCACTGTCACTGGGTATTCACTGCTTCTCTCTCTCCACTACTCCACAGTCACTGGGTATTCACTGCCTCTCTCTCCCCGACCCAACTGTCACTGAGTATTCAATGCCTCTCTCTCCCCACTACTCCACTGTCACTGGGTATTCACTGCCTCACTCCCCCCCCACCCTCTACCCCACTGTCCCTGGGTATTCACTGCCTCTCTCTCCCCCCTACTCAACTGTCATTGGGTATTCACTGCCTGTCTCTCCCCACTACCCCATCATCACTGGGTATTCACTGCCTCTCTCTCCCCCCTACCCCACTGTCACTGGGTATTCACGCTATCTCTCAACCCTTTATCCCACTGTAACTGGGTATTCACTGCCTCTCCCACCCCCCTACCACACTGTCACTGGGCATATACTGTCCCTCTCTCCCACTACCCCACTGTCACTGGGTATTCACTGCCTCTCTCTCTCCCTTACCACACTGTAACTGGGTATGCACTGCCTCTCTCTCTCCCACCCCCACCCCCCCAACCTTATCACACTGTAACTGGGTATTCATTGCCTCTCTCCCTCACTGTCACTGGGTATTCAATGCCTCTCCCCATCCCAGCACACCACTGTCACTGAGGATACACTGCCTCTCTCTCCCCTCTACCCCACTGTAACTGGGTATTCACTGCCCCGCTCAACCCCCTACCACAGTGTCACTGCGTATTCACTGCCTCTCCCTCCCCCCTAATGTCACTGGGTATTCACTGCCTCTCTCTCCCCCCGACCCAAATGTTACTGGGTATTCAATGCCTCTCTCTCCCCCCTACCCCACTGTTACTGGGTATTCACTGCCTCGTTCCCCGCTCAGCCCCTCTACCCCACTGTCCCTGGGTATTCACTGCCTCTCTCGCCCCCCTACTCAACTGTCATTGGGTATTCACTGCCTGTCTCTCCCCACTACCCCATCATCACTGGGTATTCACTGCCTCTCTCTCCCCCTTACCCCAATGTAACTGGGTATTCACTGCCTCTCTCCCTCCCTCTACCCCACTGTCAATGGGTATTCACTGCCTCTCTCCATCCCTCCACCCGACTGTCACTGGGTATTCACTGACTCTACACCGCCCCCACCCAATACCAAACTGTCACTGGGTATTCACTGCCTCTCTACCCCTCTCTACCCCAGTCACTGGGTATTCACTGCCGCTCCCTCCCCCCTACCCCACTGTCACTGGGTATTCAGTGCCTGTCTCTCCCCCTGCCCCAAGTCACTAGGTATTCACTGCTTGTCTCCCCCACCGAACCCACTGATACTGCGCATTCGCTACCTCTCTCCCTGTCCTACACCACTGTCACTGGGTATTTACTGCCTCTCGCCCCCTCCTACCCCACTGTCACTGGGTATTCACTTCCTCACTCTCCCCCCTACCCCACTGTCCCTGGGTATTCACTGCCTCTCTCTCCCCCTCGACCCCACGTTCACGGGGTATTCACTGCCTCTCTCTGCCCCGCTAATCGACTCACTGCGTATTCACTGCCTCTCTCTCCCCCCCCACTCCACTGTCACTGGGTAGTCACTGCCTCTCTCCACCCACCCACCCCACCCAACTGTCACTGGGTATTCACTGTCGCTCCCTCCCCCCTACCCAACTGTCAATGAGTATTCAGTGCCTGTCTCTCCCCCCGACCCCAGTCACAGCTTGTCTCTCCCCACTGAACACACTGATACTGCACATTCGCTACATCTCTCCCCATCCTACACCACTGTCACTGGATATTCACTGCCACTCACTGTCACTGGGTATTCAATGCCTCTCCACCACCCCACTGTCACTGGGTATTCACTGCCTCTCTCTCTCTCTCTCTACCACACTGTCACTGGGCATATGCGGTCCCTCTCTCCCACTACCGCACGGTCACTGGGTATTCACTGCCTCTCTCACTCCCTCTACCGCACTGTCACTGGGTATTCACTGACTCTCTCCATCCCACCACCCCACTGTCACTGAGGATTCACTGCTTCTCTACACCCCTCTGCCTGTCTCTCCCCCCTACCACACCGTCATTGGGTATGCACTGCCCCTCTCTCTCTCCCTTACCCCACTGTCACTGGGTATTCAATGCCTCTCTCTCCCCCGCTAACCAACAGTCGCTGGGTATTCACAGCCTGTCTCGCCCGCCTACAACACCGTCACTGGGTGTTCACTGCCTCTGTCCCCCCCTTACCCCACCGTAACTGGGTATTCACTGCCTCTCTCCCTCCCTCTATCCCAATGTCATTGGGTATTCACTGTCTCTCTCTCCCGCCTGACCCACTATCACTGGATATTCAAGGCCTCTCTCTCCCACCTACGCCACTGTCACTGGGTATTACTGCTTCTCTCTTTTTCTCTACGCCACTGTCATTGGGTATTCACTGCCCCTCTCCCCGCTACCCCAGTCACTGGGTATTCACTGCCTCTCTCTCCCCCAAACCCACTGTCACTGGGTATTCACGGCCTCTCTCACCCCCCAAAACCCACTGATACTGGGCATTCGCTACCCCTCTCCCCCTCCTACCGCACTGTCACTGGGTATTTACTGCCTCTCTGTCCCGTACCCCACTGTCACTGGGTACTCACCGGCTCTCTCTCCCCGACCCCACTGACACTGGATAATCATTGCAACTCAGAGCCCACACCCCCACAGTCACTGGGTATTCACTGCCTCTGTCTACCCCCTACGCCACTGACACTAGGTATTCACTGCTCCGCTCTATCCCCTTTCCCCACTGTCACTGGGTATTCACTGCCACACTGTCACTGTGTATTCACTGCCCTGCTCTCCCCTCTACTCCAATGTCACTGGCTATTCACTGCCTCTCTCCCTCCATCTACCCCACTGTCACTGGGTATTCACTGACTCTCTCCATCCCACCACACCACTGTCACTGAGGATTCACTGCTTCTCTACACCCCTCAACCCCACTGTCACTGGGTATTCACTGCCTCTCTCCATCCCTCGACCCCAATGTCACTGGGTATCATTGCCTCTCTCTGCCCCCCACACCCCACGATCACTGGGTATTCAGTGCCTCTCTCTCCCCCCCCCCCGACCCCACTGTCACTGGGTACTCACTGCCTCTCTCTCCTCCAAACCCAATGATACTGGGCATTCGCTACCTCTCTCCCCCTCAAGCCTCACTGTCACTGGGTATTTACTGCCTCTCTCTCATCTACCCAACTGTCACTGGGTAATCACTGCCTCTTTCTCGCCCCGAACCCACCGACACTGGGTATTCACTGTGTCTCTCCTCTTCTCTACGTCACTGTCACTGGGTATTCACTGCCCCGCTCTTCCCCCTACACCACTGTTACTGGGTATTCACTGCCCCGCTCTTCCCCCTACACCTAACTGTCACTGGGAGTTTACTGCCTCTCACTCCCCAACCCCATAATCAAAAGGAATTTACTGCCTCTCTCCTCCTTACCCCACCGTCACTGGGTATTCACTGCCTCTCTTCCTCCATCTAACCCAATGTCACTGGATATTCACTGCCTCTCCCCACCCCCCTTCTACCCCACTGTCACTGGGTATTCACTGCCTCTCTCTTCCCACTACCACAACGTCACTGGGCATTCACTGCCCCTCTCTCCTCCCTACAACACTGTCACTGGCTATTTACTGTCTCACTCTCCCCCCTACCCAACTATCACTGGGTATTCACTGCCTCTCTCTCCCCCTTACCCCACTGTAACTGGGTATTCACTGCCTCTCTCCCTCACTCTATCCCAATGTCACTGGGTAATCACTGCTGCTCACTCCCCACTACCTGTCACCGGGTATTCAGTGCCTGTCTCTCCCCCCCCCGACGCCACTGTCACTGGGTATTCATTGTCTCTCTCTCCCCTACCCCAACATCACAGGGAATTTGCCACCTCTCTCTACCCCCTACTGCACTGTCACTGGGTATTCACTGCCTCTGTCTCCCCACTACGCCGTTGACACTGGGTATTCACTGCCTCACTCTCTCCACTGCCTCTCTCCCTCACTCTATCCCACTGACAAGGGGTATTCACTGCCCCTCTCTCCCTCCCTCTACCCCACTGTCACTGGGTATTCACTGCCTCTTTCCATCCCTCCACCCCACTGTCACTGGGTATTCACTGCCTCTCTCTCCCCCCTACCCAACTGTCACTGGGTATTCACTGCCTCTCTCCCCCTTCTACCCCACTGTCACTGGGTATTTACTGCCGCTCCCTCCCCCCTACCTGTCACTGGGTATTCTGTGCCTGTCTCTCCCCGCAACGCCACTGTCACTGGGTATTCATTGCCTCTCTCTCCCCTACCCCACCATCACAGGGAATTTGCCACCTCTCTCTACCCCCTACTGCACTGTCACTGGGTATTCACTGCCTCTCTCTTCCCCACTACGCCATTAACACTGGGTATTCACTGCCTCACTCTCCCCACTACCACAACGACACTGGGTGTTCACTGCCCCTCTCTCCTCCCTACAACACTGTCACTGGCTATTTACTGCCTCTCTCAGCCCCTACCCCACTATCACTTGGTATTCAATTTCTCTCTCTCCCACCTACCCCACTGTCACTGGGTATTCACAGCCTCTCTCTCCTCCCAACCCCACTGTCTCTGGGTATTCACTGCTTCTCTCCCTCACTCTATCCCACTGTCACTGGGTATTCACTGCCTCTTTCCATCCCTCCAGCCCACTGTCACTGGGTATTCAATGCCTCTCCCTCCCCCCTACCCAAATGTCACTGGGTATTCACTGCCTCTCTCCCCCTTCTACCCCACTGTCACTGGGTATTCACTGCCGCTCCCTCCCCCCTACCTAACTGTCACTGGGTATTCAGTGCCTGTCTCTCCCCCCGACCCCACTGTCACTGGGTATTCACTGCCTCTTTCCATCCCTCCAGCCCACTGTCACTGGGTATTCACTGCCTCTCTCTCCCCCCCCCCCGACCCCACGAACACTGGGTATTCACTGCCTCTCTTCTCTCCACCCCCCCGCCTCCCCCCCACACTGTCACTGGGTATTCACTGCCGCTCCCTCCCCCCTACCCAACTGTCACTGGGTATTCACTGCCTCTCTCTCCCCACTACTCCACTGTCACTGGGTATTCACTGCTTCTCTCTCTCCACTACTCCACAGTCACTGGGTATTCACTGCCTCTCTCTCCCCCGACCCAACTGTCACTGGGTATTCAATGCCTCTCTCTCCCCACTACTCCATTGTAACTGGGTATTCACTGCCTCCCTCCCGCCCTCTACCCCACTGTCACTGGGTATTCACTGCCTCGCTCCCCCCCCCTCCTCTACCCCACTGTCCCTGGGTATTCACTGCCTCTCTCTCCCCCCTAAACAACTGTCATTGGGTATTCACTGCCTGTCTCTCAACCCTTTATCCCACTGTAACTGGGTATTCACTGCCTCTCCCATCCCCCTACCACACTGTCACGGGGCATATACTGTCCCTCTCTCCCACTACCCCACTGTCACTGGGTATTCACTGCCCCTCTCTCTCCCTTACCACACTGTAACCGTGTATGCACTGCCTCGCTCTCTCCCACCACCCCCCCACCCTTATCACACTGTAACTGGGTATTCATTGCCTCTCTCCCTCTCTCTACCCCACTGTCACTGGGTATTCACTGCCTCTCCCCATCCCAGCACACCACTGTCACTGAGGATTCACTGCCTCTCTCCCCTCTACCCCACTGTAACTGGGTATTCACTGCCCCGCTCAACCCCCTACCACAGTGTCACTGCGTATTCACTGCCTCTTCCTCCCCCCTAATGTCACTGGGTATTCACTGCCTCTCTCTCCCCCCGACCCAAATGTTACTGGGTATTCAATGCCTCTCTCTCCCCCCTACCCCACTGTTACTGGGTATTCACTGCCTCGTTCCCCGCTCAGCCCCTCTACCCCACTGTCCCTGGGTATTCACTGCCTCTCTCGCCCCCCTACTCAACTGTCATTGGGTATTCACTACCTGTCTCTCCCCACAACCCCATCATCACTGGGTATTCACTGCCTCTCTCTCCCCCTTACCCCAATGTAACTGGGTATTCACTGCCTCTCTCCCTCCCTCTACCCCACTGTCAATGGGTATTCACTGCCTCTCTCCATCCCTCCACCCGACTGTCACTGGGTATTCACTGACTCTACACCGCCCCCACCCAATACCAAACTGTCACTGGGTATTCACTGCCTCTCTACCCCTCTCTACCCCAGTCACTGGGTATTCACTGCCGCTCCCTCCCCCCTACCCAACTGTCACTGGGTATTCAGTGCCTGTCTCTCCCCCTGCCCCAAGTCACTAGGTATTCACTGCTTGTCTCCCCCACCGAACCCACTGATACTGCGCATTCGCTACCTCTCTCCCTGTCCTACACCACTGTCACTGGGTATTTACTGCCTCTCGCCCCCTCCTACCCCACTGTCACTGGGTATTCACTTCCTCACTCTCCCCCCTACCCCACTGTACCTGGGTATTCACTGCCTCTCTCTCCCCCTCGACCCCACGTTCACGGGGTATTCACTGCCTCTCTCTCCCCCGCTAACCGACTCACTGCGTATTCACTGCCTCTCTTTTCCCCCCCACTCCACTGTCACTGGGTAGTCACTGCCTCTCTCCACCCACCCACCCCACCCAACTGTCACTGGGTATTCACTGTCGCTCCCTCCCCCCTACCCAACTGTCACTGGATATTCACTGCCACTCACTCCCTGACCTACACCGTCACTGGGTATTCACTGCCACTCACTCCCCCAACACACTGTCACTGGGTATGCACTGCCTCTCGCTCCCCCCGACCCCACCGTCACTGGGTATTCACTGCCTCTCTTCTCTCCCTCCCCGCCTCCCCCCCCCCCCCAACTGTCACTGGGTATTCACTGCCGCTCCCTCCCCCCTACCCAACTGTCACTGGGTATTCACTGCCTCTCTCCCTCTTCTACCCCACTGTCACTGGGTATTCACTGCCGCTCCCTCCCTCTTACCCCACGGTCACTGGGTATTCACTGCCTCTCTCCCTCACTCTAGCCCACTGTCACTGGGTATTCACTGCCTCTTTCCATCCCTCCAGCCCACTGTCACTGGGTATTCACTGCCGCTCTCTCCCCCTTACCCCACTGTCACTGGGTATTCACTGCCTCTCTCCCTCACTCTAGCCCACTGTCACTGGGTATTCACTGCCTCTTTCCATCCCTCCAGCCCACTGTCACTGGGTATTCACTGCCGCTCTCTCCCCCTTACCCCACTGTCACTGGGTATTCACTGCCTCTCTCCCTCACTCTAGCCCACTGTCACTGGGTATTCACTGCCGCTCCCTCCTCCCTACCTGTCACTGGGTATTCAGTGCCTGTCTCTCCCACCGACCCCACTGTCACTGGGTATGCACTGCCTCCCTCCATCCCTCCACCCCACTGTCACTGGGTATTCACTGCCTCTCTCTCCCCCTACCCCACTGTCACTGCGTATTCACAGCCCCTCTCTTCCCCTACCCCATTGCCACTGGGTATTCACCGCCTCTCTCTTCCCCACACCACCCTCCCCCCTTATCACACCGTAACTGGGTATTCACTGCCTGTCTCCCTCTCTCTACCCCACTGTCACTGGATTTTCACTGCCTCTCTCCATCCCACCACGCCACTGTCACTGAGGATTCAATGCCTCTCTCTCTCTCCCCCCTACCCAAGAGTCACTGGGTATTCACTGCCTGTGTCTCCCCCCTACCACACCATCACTGGGTATTCACTGCCTCCCTCCCCCCCTTACCCCACTCTAACTGGGTATTCACTGCCTCTCTCCCTCCCTCTATCCCACTGTCACTAGGTATTCACTGCCTCTCCCCTTCCCTCCACCACAATGTCACTGGGTATTCACTGTCTCTCTCTCCCCCCTACCCCACTATCACTAGATATTCAATGCCTCTCTCTCCCCGCTACCCCACTGTCACTGGGTATTCACTGCCTCTCTCGACCCCTGAACCCACTGACACTGGGTATTCACTGCCTCTCTCTCCCCGCAAACCCACTGATAATGGGCATTCGCTACCTCTCTCCCCCTCCTATCGCACTGTCACTGGGTATTTACTGCCTCCCTGTCCCGTACACCAGTCACTAGGTAATCACTGCCACTCAGCGCCCGCACCCCCCCCAACCCCACTGTCACTGGGTATTCACTGCCTCTCTCTACCCCCTACCCCACTGTCACTAGGTATTCAGTGCCCCGCTCTTCCCCCTACCCCACTGTCACTGCGTATTCACTGCCCCGCTCTCCCCTCTACTCCAATGTCACTGGGTATTCACTGACTCTCTCCCCACCATCTACCCCACTGTCACTGGGTATTCACTGCCTCTTTCCATCCCTCCTCCCCACTGTCACTGGGTATTCGCTGCCTCTCTCCATCCCACCACGCCACTGTCACTGAGGATTCACTGCCTCTCTCTCCCCTCTACCCCACTGTCACTGGGTATTCACTGCTCCTCTACCCCACTGTCACTGGGTATTCAATGTCTCTCTATCCCCCCTACCCAACAGTCACTGGGTATTCACAGCCTGTCTCGCCACCCTACCACACCGTCACTGGGTATTCACTGCCTCTCTCCCCCCCTTACCCCACTGTAACTGGGTATTCACTGCCTCTCGCCCTCCCTCTATCCCAATGTCACTGGGTATTCACTGTCTCTCTCCCCACTACCCCACTATCACTGGATATTCACTGCCCCTCTCTCCCCTCTACTCCAATGTCACTGGGTATTCACTGACTCTCTCCCCACCATCTACCCCACTGTCACTGGGTATTCACTGCCTCTTTCCATCCCTCCTCCCCACTGTCACTGGGTATTCGCTGCCTCTCTCCATCCCACCACGCCACTGTCACTGAGGATTCACTGCCTCTCTCTCCCCTCTACCCCACTGTCACTGGGTATTCAATGTCTCTCTATCCCCCCTACCCAACAGTCACTGGGAATTCACAGCCTGTCTCGCCACCCTACCACACCGTCACTGGGTATTCATTGCCTCTCTCCCCCCCTTACCCCACTGTAACTGGGTATTCACTGCCTCTCGCCCTCCCTCTATCCCAATGTCACTGGGTATTCACTGTCTCTCTCCCCACTACCCCACTATCACTGGATATTCACTGCCCCTCTCTCCCCTCTACTCCAATGTCACTGGGTATTCACTGAATCTCTCCCCACCATCTACCCCACTGTCACTGGGTATTCACTGCCTCTCTCCATCCCTCTATCCCAATGTCACTGGGTATTCACTGTCTCCCCCCCTACCCCACTATCACTGGATATTCAATGCCTCTCTTTCCCACCGACACCACTGTCACTGGATATTCACTGTCCCTCTCTCCCCGCTACCCCACTGTCACTGGGTATTCACTGCCTCTCTCTACCCCCGAACCCACTGTCACTGGGTATTCACTGCCTCTCTCTCCCCCTTAACCCACTGTTACTGGGTATTCACTGCCTCTCTCCATCCCTCCACCCCACTGTCACTGGGTATTCACTGCCTCTCTCTCCCACCTACCCCACTATCACTGGGTATTCAATGCCTCTCTCTCCCACCTACGCCACTATCACTGGGTATTCAATGCCTCTCTCTCCCACCTACGCCACTGTCACTGGGTATTCATTGCCTCTCTCTCCCATACCCCACCATCACAGGGAATTTACCGCCTCTCTCTACCCCCTACTGCACTGTCACTGGGTATTTACTGCCTCTCTCTCCCCCCCTATGCCCTGGACACTGGGTATTCACTGCCTCTCTCTTTCTCTCTACGCCACCATCACTGGGTATTCACTGACTCTCTCTCCCCACTACGCCATTGTCACTGGGTATTCACTGCCTCACTTTCCCCACTAGCACAACGTCACTGGGTATTCGCTGCCTCTCTCTACCCCCTACCCCACTATCACTGGGTATTCAATGCCTCTCTCTCCCACCTGTGCCACTGTCACTGGGTATTCACTGCCTCTCTCTCCCGCTTACCCCACTGTCACTGGGTATTCACTGCCTCTCTCCATCCCTTCACCCCACTGTCACTGGGTATTCACTGCCGCTCCCTCTCCGCTACCTAACTGTCACTGGGTATTCAGTGCCTGTCTCACCCCCGGACCCCACTGTCACTGGGTATTCATTGCCTCTCTCTCCCCTACCCCACCAACACAGGGAATTTGCCGCCTCTCTCTACCCCCTACTGCACTGTCACTGGGTATTCACTGCCTCTCTCTTCCCCACTACGCCATTGACACTGGGTATTCACTGCCTCACTCTCCCCACTACCACAACGTCACTGGTTATTCACTGCCCCTCTCTCCTCCCTACAACACTGTCACTGGCTATTTACTGCCTCTCTCTCCACCCCCCTACCCCACTGTCACTGGGTATCCAATTCTCTCTCTCCCCCTTACGCCCTGTCACTGGGTATTCACTAGCTCGCTCTTACCCCTACACCCAACTGTCAACGGGTGTTTACTGCCTCTCACTCCCCTGCCCCACAATCAAAGGGAATTTACTGCCTCTCTCTCCTTTACCCCACTGTCACTGAGTAGTCACTGCCCTCTCTCCTCCCGACCCCACTGTTACTGGGTATTCACAGCCTCTCTCTCTCACTTACCCCACTGTAACTGGGTATTCACTGCCTCTCTCCCCTTACCCCACTGTTACTGGGTATTCACTGCCTTTCTCCCTCACTCTATCCCACTGTCACTGGGTATTCACTGCCTCTTGCCATCCCTCCACCTCACTGTCACTGGGTATTCACTGCCTCTCTCCCCGCTACCTAACTGTCACTGGGTATTCACTGCTTATCTCTCCCCCCTACCACACCGTCACTGGGTATGCACTGCCTCTCCCTCCCCTTACCCCACTGTAACTGGGTATTCACTGACTCTCTCCCTCACTCTAACCCACTGTCACTGGGTATTCACTGCCTCTTTCCATCCCTCCACCCCACTGTCACTGGGTATTCACTGCCTCTCTCCCCCTTCTACCCCACTGTCACAGGGTATTCACTGCCGCTCCCTCCCCCCTACCTAACTGTCACTGGGTATTCAGTGCCTGTCTCTCCCCCTGACCCCACTGTCACTGGGTACTCACGGCCCTCTCTCCCCTCTACTCCAATGTCACTGGGTATTCACTGAATCTCTCCCCACCATCTACCCCACTGTCACTGGGTATTCACTGCCTCTCTCCATCCCACCACACCAATGTCACTGGGTATCACTGCCTCTCTCTCCGCCCTACCCCACTATCACTGGTACTCAATGCCTCTCTCTCCCACCTACGCCACTGTCACTGGGTATTCAGTGCCTCTCTCTCCCCCCGACCCCACTGTCACTGGGTATTCACTGCCTCTCTCTCCTCCAAACCCAATGATACTGGGCATTCGCTACCTCTCTCCCCCTCCTGCCACACTGTCACTGGGTATTTACTGCCTCTCTCTCCACTAACCAACTGTCACTGGGTAATCACTGCCTCTTTCTCGCCCCGAACCCACCGACACTGGGTATTCACTGCGTCTCTCCTTTTCTCTACGTCACTGTCACTGGGTATTCACTGCCTCGCTCTTCCCCCTACACCACTGTTACTGGGTATTCACTGCCTCGCTCTTCCCCCTACACCTAACTGTCACTGAGTGTTTACTGCCTCTCACTCCTCAACCCCATAATCAAAGGGAATTTACTGCCTCTCTCTTCCTTACCCCACCGTCACTGGGTATTCACTGCCTCTCTCTCCCCCTTACCACACAGTAACTGGGTATTCACTGCCTCTCTACCCCCTTACCACACTGTAATTGGGTATTCATTGCCTCTCTCCCTCTTTCTACCCCACTGTCACTGGGTATTCACCGCCTCTCTCCATCCCACCACGCCACTGTCACTGAGGATTCACTGCCTCTCTCTCCCCTCTACCCCAATGTCACTGGGTATTCAATGCCTCTCTGTCCCCCCTACCCAACAGTCACTGGGTATTCACAGCCTGTCTCGCCATCCTACCACACCGTCACTGGGTATTCACTGCCTCTCTCCCCCCCTTACCCCACTTTAACTGGGTATTCACTGCCTCTCGCCCTCCCTCTATCCCAATGTCACTGGGTATTCACTGTCTCTCTCCCCCCTACCCCACTATCACTGGATATTCACTGCCCCCCTCTCCCCGCTACCCCACTGTCACTGGGTATTCACTGCCTCTCTCTCCCCCCGAACCCACTGTCACTGGGTATTCACTGCCTCTCTCCCTCCCTCTATCCCACTGTCACTAGGTATTCACTGCCTCTCCCCATCCCTCCACCCCAATGTCACTGGGTATTGACGGTCTCTCTCTCCCCCCTACCCCACTATCACTGGATATTCAATGCCTCTCTTTCCCACCGACACCACTGTCACTGGATATTCACTGTCCCTCTCTCCCCGCTACCCCACTGTCACTGGGTATTCACTGCCTCTCTCTACCCCTGAACCCACTGTCACTGGGTATTCACTGCCTCTCTCTCCCCACAAACCCACTGATACTGGGCATTCGCTACCTCTCTCCCTCTCCTACCACACTGTCACTGGGGATTTACTGCCTCCCTGTCCCGTACACCAGTCACTGGGTAATCACTGCCACTCAGTGACCCCCACCCCCGCAACCTCACTGTCACTGGGTATTCACTGCCTCTCTCTACCCCCTACCCCACTGTCACTAGGTATTCAGTGCCCTGCTCTTCCCCCTACCCCACTGTTACTGCGTATTCACTGCCCCGCTCTCCCATCTACTCCAATGTCACTGGGTATTCACTGACTGTCTACCCACCATCTACCCCACTGTCACTGGGTATTCACTGCCTCTCTCTCCCCGCTACCCCACTGTAACTGGGTATTCGCTGCCTCTCTCCCTTCCTCTCTCCCACTGACACTGGATATTCACTGCCTCTCTCCCTCCCTCTATCCCACTGTCAAAGGGTATTCACTGCCTCTCTCCATCCCTCCACGCCACTGTCACTGAGGATTCACTGCCTCTCTCTCCCCTCTACCCTACGGTCACTGGGTATTCATTGCCTCTCTCGCCCCCCCTAAAAAACTGTCAATGGGTATTCACTGCCTCTCTCCCCCCCCTTACTCCACTGTAACTGGGTATTCACTGCCTCTCTCTCCCCCGTACCCCACTGTAACTGGTTATTCACTGCCTCTCTCTCCCGCTTACCCCACTGTCACTGGGTATTCACTGCCTCTCTCCATCCCTCCACCCCACTGTCACTGGGTATTCACTGTCTCTCTCTCCCACCTACGCCACCATCACTGGGTATTCAATGCCTCTCTCTCCCACCTACGCCACTGTCACTGGGTATTCACTGCCTTCCTCCCCTCCCCCCTCTACCCCACTGTCACTGGGTATTCACTGCCGCTCCCTCCCCCCTACCTAACTGTCATTGGGTATGCAGTGCCTCTCTCCCCCTCCTAGCCCACTGTCACTGGGTATTCATTGCCTCTCTCTCCGCTACCCCACCATCACAGGGAATTTACCGCCTCTCTCTGCCCCCTACTGCACTGTCACTGGGTATTTACTGCCTCTCTCTCTCCCCCTTTGCCCATGGACACTGGGTATTCACTACCTCTCCCTTTCTCTCTACGCCACCATCACTGGGTATTCACTGACTCTCTCTCCCCACTACGCCATTGTCACTGGGTATTCACTGCCTCACTCTCCCCACTAGCACAACGTCACTGGGTATTCACTGCCCCTCTCTCCTCTCTACAACACTGTCACTGGCTATTTACTGCCTCTCTCTCCCCCCTACCCCACTATCACTGGGTATTCAACGCCACTCTCTCCCACCTACGCCACTGTCACTGGGGATTCACTGCCGCTCTCTCCCGCTTACCCCACTGTCACTGGGTATTCACTGCCTCTCTCCATCCCTCCACCCCACTGTCACTGGGTATTCACTGTCTCTCTCTCCCACCTACGCCACTATCACTGGGTATTCAATGCCTCTCTCTCCCACCTACGCCACTGTCACTGGGTATTCACTGCCTTCCTCCCCTCCCCCCTCTACCCCACTGTCACTGGGTATTCACTGCCGCTCCCTCCCCCCTACCTAACTGTCATTGGGTATGCAGTGCCTCTCTCCCCCTCCTAGCCCACTGTCACTGGGTATTCATTGCCAGTCTCTCCGCTACCCCACCATCACAGGGAATTTACCGCCTCTCTCTGCCCCCTACTGCACTGTCACTGGGTATTTACTGCCTCTCTCTCTCCCCCTTTGCCCATGGACACTGGGTATTCACTGCCTCTCCCTTTCTCTCTACGCCACCATCACTGGGTATTCACTGACTCTCTCTCCCCACTACGCCATTGTCACTGGGTATTCACTGCCTCACTCTCCCCACTAGCACAACGTCACTGGGTATTCACTGCCCCTCTCTCCTCTCTACAACACTGTCACTGGCTATTTACTGCCTCTCTCTCCCCCCTACCCCACTATCACTGGGTATTCAACGCCACTCTCTCCCACCTACGCCACTGTCACTGGGGATTCACTGCCTCTCTCTCCCGCTTACCCCACTGTCACTGGGTATTCACTGCCTCTCTCCCCCTTCTACCCCACTGTCACTGGGTATTGACTGCCGCTCCCTCCCCGCTACCTGTCACTGGGTATTCAGTGCCTGTCTCACCCCCGGACCCCACTGTCACTGGGTATTCATTGCCTCTCTCTCCCCTACCCCACCATCACAGGGAATTTGCCGCCTCTCTCTACCCCCTACTGCACTGTCACTGGGTATTCACTGCCTCTCTCTTCCCCACTACGCCATTGACACTGGGTATTCACTGCCTCACTCTCCCCACTACCACAACGTCACTGGGTATTCACTGCCCCTCTCTCCTCCCTACAACACTGTCACTGGCTATTTACTGCCTCTCTCTCTCCCCCCCTACCCCACTGTCACTAGGTATTCAATTTCTCTCTCTCCCCCTTACGCCCTGTCACTGGGTATTCACTAGTTCGCTCTTACCCCTACACGCAACTGTCACTGGGTGTTTACTGCCTCTCACTCCCCTGCCCCACATTCAAAAGGAATTTACTGCCTCTCTCTCCTCTACCCCACTGTCACTGGGCAGTCACTGCCCTCTCTCCCCCCGACCCCAGTCACTGGGTATTCACTGCCTCTCTCCCACTTACCCCACTGTAACTGGGTATTCACTGCCTCTCTCTCCCCCTACCCCACTGCCACTGGGTATTCACTGACTCTCACTCCCCCACACACCCCCTTATCACACCGTAACTGGGTATTCACTGCCTGTCTCCCTCTCTCTACCCCACTGTCACTGGATTTTCACTGCCTCTCTCCATCCCACAATGCCACTGTCACTGAGGATTCACTGACTCTCTCTCCCCTCTACCCCACTGACACTGGGTATTCAATGCCTCTCTCTCCCCCCTACCCAAGAGTTACTGGGTATTCACTGCCTGTGTCTCCCCCCCTACCACACCATCACTGGGTATTCACTGCCTCCCTCCCCACCCTTACCCCACTCTAATTGGGTATTCACTGCCTCTCACCCTCCCTCTATCCCACTGTCACTGGGTATTCACTGCCTCTCCCCATCCCTCCACCCCAATGTCACTGGGTATTCACTGTCTCTCTCTCCCCCCAACCTCACTATTACTGGATATTCAATGTCTCTCTCTCCCACCTACACCACTGTCACTGGGTATTCACTGCATCTCTCTTTCACTCTACGCCACTGTCACTGGGTATTCACTGCCTCTCTCTCTCCCCTTATCCAACTGTCACTGGGTATTCAATGCCTCTCTCCCCCCTCTACCCCACTGTAACTGGGTATTCGGTCCCTCTCTCCCACTGACACTGGATATTCACTGCCTCTCTCCCTCCCTCTATCCTACTGTCAAAGGGTATTCACTGCCTCTTTCCATCCCTCCACGCCACTGTCACTGAGGATTCACTGCCTCTCTCTCCCCTCTACCCCACTCTCACTGGGTATTCATTGCCTGTCTCGCCCCCCCTCTAAAAAACTGTCAATGGGTATTCACTGCCTCTCTACCCCCCCTTACTCCACTGTAACTGGGTATTCACTGTCTCCCTCTCCCCCGTACCCCACTGTAACTGGGTATTCACTGCCTCCCTCTCCCCCGTACCCCACTGTAACTGGTTAATCACTGCCTCTCTCTCCCCCTTACCCCACTGTGACTGGGTATTCACTGCCTCTCTCTCCCCCTTACCCCACTGTAACTGGGTATTCACTGCCTCTCTCTCCCCCTTACCCCTCTGTCACTGTGTATTCACTGCCTCTCTCCATCCCTCCACTCCACTGTCACTGAGTATTCACTGCCTCTCTCACTCCCTACCAATTGTCACTGGGTATTCACTGCGCCTCTCTCCCCTACCCCACCATCACAGGGAATTTACTGCCCCTCTCTCCCCGCTACCCCACTGTCACTGGCTATTCACTGCCTCTCTCTACCCCTGAACCCACTGTCACTGGGTACTCACTGCCTCTCTCTCCCCACAAACCCACTGATACTGGGCATTCACTGCCCTCTCTCCCCCCGACCCCAGTCACTGGGTATTCACTGCCTCTCTCCCACTTACCTCACTGCCACTGGGTATTCACTGCCTCTCACTCCCCCACACACCCCCTTATCACACCGTAACTGGGTATTCACTGCCTCTCACCCTCCCTCTATCCCACTGTCACTGGGTATTCACTGCCTCTCCCCATCCCTCCACCCCACCATCACAGGGAATTTACTGCCCCTCTCTCCCCCCTACCCCACTGTCGCTAGGTATTCAGTGCCCTGCTCTTCCCCCTACCCCACTGTCACTGGGTATTCACTGATTCTCTCCCCACCATCTACCCCACTGTCACTGGGTATTCACTGTCTCTCTCTCTCTCCCCTTATCCAACTGTCACTGGGTATTCAATGCCTCTCTCCCCCCTCTACCCCACTGTAACTGGGTATTCGGTCCCTCTCTCCCTCCCTCTCTCCCACTGACACTGGATATTCACTGCCTCTCTCCCTCCCTCTATCCCACTGTCAAAGGGTATTCACTGCCTCTCTCCATCCCTCCATGCCACTGTCACTGAGGATTCACTGCCTCTCTCTCCCCTCTACCCCACTCTCACTGGGTATTCATTGCCTCTCTCGCCCCCCCCCCTAAAAAACTGTCAATGGGTATTCACTGCCTCTCTACCCCCCCTTACTCCACTGTAACTGGGTATTCACTGCCTCCCTCTCCCCATACCCCACTGTAACTGGGTATTCACTGCCTCCCTCTCCCCCGTATCCCACTGTAACTGGTTATTCACTGCCTCTCTCTCCCCCTTACCCCACTGTGACTGGGTATTCACTACCTCTCTCTCCCCCTTACCCCACTGTAACTGGGTATTCACTGCCTCTCTCTCCCCCTTACCCCTCTGTCACTGTGTATTCACTGCCTCTCTCCATCCCTCCACTCCACTGTCACTGAGTATTCACTGCCTCTCTCACCCCCTACCCAACTGTCACTGGGTATTCACTGCGCCTCTCTCCCCTACCCCACCATCACAGGGAATTTACTGCCTCTCTCTACCCCCTACTGCACTGTCATTGGGTATTCACTGCTTCTCTCTCCCTCCTACCCCATGGACACTGGGTATTCACTGCCTCTCTCTTTCCCTCCACGCCATCATCACTGGTTATTCACTGACTCTCTCTCCCCACTATGCCATCGTCACTGGTTATTCACTGCCTCACTCTCCCCACTAGCACAACGTCACTGGGTATTCACTGCCCCTCATTCCTCCCTACACCACTGTCACTGGCTATTTACTGCCGCTCTCTCCCACTACCCCACTATCACTGGGTATTCAATGCCTCTCTCTCCCACCTACGCCACTATCACTGGGTATTCAATGCCTCTCTCTCCCACCTACGCCACTGTCACTGGGTATTCAATGCCTCTCTCTCCCACCTTCGCCACTGTCACTGGGTATTACATGCCTCTCTCTCCTCCCATGCCCACTGATACTGGGCATTCGATACATCTCTCCCCCTCCTGCCGCACTGTCACTGGGTATTTACTGCCTCTCTGTCCCGTACCCCACTGGCACTGTGTATTCACCGCCTCTCTCTCCCCTACGCAACTGTCACTGGGTAATCACTGCCTCTCTCCCCCACCTACCCTTCTGTCACTGGGTATTCACTGCCTCTCTCTCTCCCCAACGCCACTGTCACTGGGTATTCACTGTGTCTCTCTTTTTCTCTACGCCACTGTCACTGGTTATTCACTGCCGCGCTCTTCCCCCTACCCCACTGTCACTGGGTAGTCACTGTCTCTCTCTCTCTCTCCCCCCCCTCAAACCCACTGTCACTGGGTATTCACTGCCTCTCTTCTCCTCCCCCACCCCACTGTCAATGGGTATACACTGCCGCTCTCTACGCCCTAACCCACTGTCACTGGGTATTTACTGCCCCTTTCTCCCCCTACCGCCCTGTCACTGGGTATTCACTGCCCTTCCCACTCCCACGACCCCACTGTCACTGGGTATTCACTGCCTCTCTCTCGCCCCTCCTACCCCGCTGTCACTGGGTAATCAATGCCTCTCTCCCCACTACCCCACCGTAACTGGGTATTCACTGCCTCTCTCCCTCCCTCTACCCGACTGACACTGGATATTCACTGCCTCTCTCCATCCCTCCACCCCACTGTCACTGAGTATTCACTGCCTCTCTCTCCCCCCTACCCCACGGTCACTGGGTATTCACTGCCTCTCTCCCCCCGACCCCACCGTCACTGGGTATTCACTGCCTCTCTCTCGCCCCAAACTCACTGATACTGGGCAGTCACGACCTCTCTCCCCCACCTACTCTTCTGTCACTGGGTATTCACTGCCTCTCTCTCTCTCCCCCTTACGCCCTGTCACTGGGTATTCACGGCCTCGCTCTTCCCCCTAAACCCAACTGTCACTGGGTGTTTACTGCCTCTCACTCCCCTGCCCCACAATCAAAGGGAATTTACTGCCTCTCTCTCCTTTACCCCACCGTCACTGGGTATTCACTGCCTCTCTCTCCCCCCTACCCCACTGTCACTGGGTAATCAATGCCCTCTCTCCCCCCGACCCCACTGTCAGTGGGTATTCACTGCCTCTCTCTCCCACTTACCCCACTGTAACTGGGTATTCACTGCCTCTCTCTCCCCCTTACCCCACTGTAACTGGGTATTCACTGCCTCTCTCTCCCCCTTACCCCACTGTAACTGGGTATTCACTGCCTCTCTCTCCCCCTTGCCCCACTGTCACTGGGTATTCAATGCTGCACTCTCCCGCCTACCCCAGTCACTGGGTATTTACTGCATCTCTTTTTCTCTCTACGCCACTGTCACTGGGTATTCACTGCCCCTCTCTCCCCGCTACCCCGCTGTCACTGGATATTCACTGCCTCTCTCTTCCACCAACCCCACTGTCATTGGGTATTCACTGCCTCTCTCTCCCCCCAAACCCACTGATACGGTGTCCCGTACACCACTGTCACTGAGTATTCACCACCTCTCTCTCCCCTACCCAACTGTCACTGGGTAATCACTGCCACTCCACCAGCCGCCCAACCCCACTGTCACTGGGTATTCACTGCCTCTCTCCATCCCTCCATTCCACTGTCATGGGTATTCACTGCCTGTCTCTCCCCCCCTACCCCACTGTCACTGGGTATTCACAACCTCGCTCCCTCCCCACCCCCTCTACCCCACTGTCCCTGGGTATTCACTGCCGCTCTCACCCCCTTACCCCACTGTAACTGGGTATTCACTGCCTCTCTCCCTCCCTCTATCCCACTGTCACTGGGTATTCACTGCCTGTCTCTCCCCACTACGCCATTATTACTGGGTATTCACTGCCTCTCTCCCTCCCCCGCCGGCCCAGCCAGCTGTCATTGGGTATTCACTGTCTCTCTGCCGCCACCCCCCCACCACCCCACCGTCACTGGGTATTAACTGCCTCTCTCCCACCCTCGATCCCACTGTCACTGGGTATTCACTGCCTCTCTCGATCCCTCCACGCCACTATCACTGAGGATTCACTGCCTCTCTCTCCCCTCTACCCCACTGTCACTGGGTATTCACTGCCTCTTTCGCCCCCCCTAAAAAACTGTCAATGGGTATTCACCGCCAGTCTCTCCCACCTACCCCATTGTCACGGGGTATACACTGCCTCTCTCTCCCCCTTACCTCACTGTAACTGGGTATTCACTGTCTCTCTCACCCCCTAAAAAACTGTCAATGGGTATTCACTACATGTCTCTCCCCTCTACCCCACCATCACAGGGAATTTACCGCCTCTCACTACCCTCTACCTCACTGTCACTGGATATTCATAGCCTCTCTCTCCCCGCTATGCCATTGTCACTGGGTATTCACTGTGTCTCTCTTTCTCTCTACGCCACGGTCAATGGGTAATCACTGCCCCGCTCTTCCCCCTACTACACCACTGTTACTGGGTTTATACTGCCGCTCTCTCCCCCCTACCCCACGTTCAGTGGGTATTCACTGCCTCTCTCTCCCCCCGAACTCACTGATACTGGGCATTCGCTATCAGTCTCCCCCACCTACCCCAATGTCACTGGGTATTTAATGCCACTCTCCCTCTCCTACCCCACTGTCACTGGGTATTCACTGCCCCGCACTTCCCCAACCCCACTGTCACTGGGTATTCACTGCCTCTCTCCATCCCTCCACCCCTCTATCACTATGTATTCACTGCCTGTCTCTCCCCCCTACCCTACCGTCACTGGGTATTCACTATCTCTCTCCCCCTTACCCCACTGTAACTGGGTATTCACTGCCTCGCTCCCTCCCTCTATCCCACTGACACTGGGTATTCACTGCCTCCGTCTCCCCCCTACGCTATTGTCACTGCGTATTCACTGGGTGTCTCTTTCTCTCTACGCCACTGTCACTGGGTATTCACTGCCCCGCTCTTCCCCCTACACCACTTTCACTGGGTATTTATAACCGCTCTCTCCCCCCACCCCACTGTCACTGGATATTCACTGCCTCTCTCTCTCCCCGACCCCACTGTCACGGGGTATTCACTGCCTCTCTCCATCCCTCCACCACAATGTCACTGGGTTTTCACTGTCTCGCTCCCCCCCCCCCCCTCCACCCGCCGCCTCTACCCCACTGTCACTGGGTATTCACTGCCTCTCTACCGCCACCACCACCCACCCCCCACCACCCCACCACCCCATGGTCACTGGGTATTCACTGCCTCTCTCCCACCCTCGACCCCACTGTCACAGAGGATTCACTGTCTCTCTCTTCCCTCTACCCCACTATCACTGGGTATTCACTGTCTCTCTTGCCCCCACTAAAAAACTGTTTATGCGTATTCACTGCCAGTCTCTCCCCTTTACTCCACCATCACAGGGAATTTACAGCCTCTCACTAACCTCGACCCCACTGTCACTGGATATTCACTGCCTCTGTCTCCCCGCTATGCCACTGTCACTGGGTATTCACTGTGTCTCTCTTTCTCTCTACGCCACGGTCAATGGGTATTCACTGCCCCGCTCTTCCCCCTACACCACTGTTACTGGGATTTACTGCCGCTCTCTCCCCACTACCCCATGGTCACTGGGTATTCACTGCATCTCTCTCCCCCCGACCCCACGGTCACCGGGTTTTCACTGCCTCTCTCTTCCCCCGAACCCACTGATACTGGGCATTCGCTACCTCTCTCCCCCACCTACCCCACTGTCACTAGGTGTTTACTGCCTCTCACTCCCTTACCCAACCATCACAGGGAATTTACTGCCTCTCTCCCTTACCCCACCATCACTGCATATTCAATGCCTCTCTCTCCCCTCGAACTCACTGACACTGCGCATTCGCTACCTCTCTCCCCGTCCTACCCCACAGTCACTGGGTATTTACTGCCACTCTCCCCCTCCTACCCCGCTGTCAATGGGTATTCACTGCCTCACTCTCCCCTTTACCCTACTGTCGCTGAGTATTCACCACCTCACTCTCCCCTCTACCCCATTGTCACTGGGTATTTACTGCCTCTCTCTCCTCCCTACCCCACTGCCACTGGGTACTCACTGCCTCACTCTCACCCCTACCCCACTGTCATTGGGTATTCACTGCCTCGCTTCTCCTCCCACACCACATTGTCAATGGGTATTCACTGCCGCTCTCTTCGCCCTAACCCACTGTCACTGGGTATTTAATGCCTCTCTCCCCCTACCCCACTGTCACTGGGTATTCACTGCCACCCTCTCCCCACTACCACACTGTCACTGGGTATTCACTGCCCCTCTCTTCCCCCCCTACCTCACTGTCACTGGGTATTCACTGCCTCTCACCATCCCTCCACGCCACTGTCACTGGGTATTCACTGCCCCTCTTCCCCCTATCCTTCTGTCACTGGGTAGTCACTGCCTCTCGCTCCCCTTCGACCCCACAGTCACTGGGTATTTACTTCCTCTCTCTCCCCCCTACCCCACTGTCACTGGGTATTCACTGCCTCTCCCTCCCCCCACCCCACTGTCACTGCATATTCACGGCCTCTCTGTCCCCCCTGCCACTGGGTATTCACTGCCTCTCTCTCCTCCCTACTCCACTGTCACTGGGTATTCACTGCTTCTTTCTCCCCCCTACTACACTGTCAGTGGGTATTCACTGCCCCTCTCTCCCCCTACCGCCGTGTCACTGGGAATTCACTGCCTCTTCCACTCTCGCGACCCCACTGTCACTGGGTATTCACTGCCTCACTCTCCCACCTACCCCACTGTCACTGGGTCTTCAGAGCCCCTCTCTCCCCCGAACCCACTATCACTGGGTATTCACTGCCTTTCTCACCCCCTTACCACACTTCACTGCCGCTCTCCATCCCTCAACCCCACTGTCACTGAGTATTCACTGCCTCTCTCTCCCCTCTACACTGTCACTGGATATTCACTGCCTCTCTCCACCCCGACCACCCCCCCTACCCCACTGTCACTGTGTATTCACTACCTCTTGTTCCCCCCTACCCAATTGTCACTGGTTATTCACTGCCTGTCTCTCCCCCGTAGCCCACTATCCCTGGGTATTCACTGCCTGTCTCTCCCCACTATCCCACTGTCACTGGGTATTCACTGCCTCTCTCCCACCAGTACCCAACTGTCACTGGGTATTCACTCTCTACCGCACCCCCCACTCCCACCACCCTTCTGTCACTGGGTATTCACTGCCTGTCTCTCCCCACTACCCCACCATCACAGGGAATTTACCACCTCTCTCTACCACCTACCCCACTGTCACTCGGTATTCACTGCCTCTGTCTCCCCCCCACGCCATTGTCACTGAGTATTCACTGGGTCATCTTTCTATCTACGCCACTGTCACTGGGTATTCACTGCCTCTCTCCAACCCACTGTCACTGGGTATTCACTGCCTCTCTCTCCCAACTACCACACTGTCACTGGGTATTCACTGCCTCTCACCATCCCTCCACGCCACTGTCACTGGGTATTCACTGCCCCGTTCTTCCCCCTACACCACTTTCACTAGGTATTTACTGCCGCTGTCTCCCCACTCTACGGAAACTGGGTATTAATTGCCTCTCTCTCCCCCCAAATCCACTGATACTGGGCATTCGCTACCTCGCTCCCCCTCCTTCCCCACTGTCACAGGGTATTTACTGCCTCTCTCCCCCTCCTACCCCACTGTCACTGGGTATTCACTGCCCCTCTCTCCTCACTACCCCACTGCCTCAATCTCCCCCCTTCCCCACTGTCACTGGGTATTCACTGCCTCTATCTCCCCTCTGTCCCACTGTCACTGGGTATTCACTGCCTCTCTCTGACCCCTACCCAATTGTCACTGGGTATTCACTGCCTCTCTCCCACCCTCTACGCCACTGTCTCTGGGTATTCACTGCCTCTCGCCCCCCTACCCCACTGCAACTGGATATTCACTGCCTCACTCTCCCCCCTACCCAAGTTTCACTGGGAATTCACTGCCGCTCTCTCCCCACTACCCCACTGCCACTGGGTATTCACTGCCTCTCACTTCCCCCTACCCAGCTGTCACTGGGTATTCACTGCCTCTCTTCCGCCACCCCCCTATCACTCGGTATTCAATGCCTTTCTCTCCCACCTACGCCACTGTCACTGGGTATTCACTGCGTCTCTCTTTCTCTCTACGCCACTGTCACTGGGTATTCACTGCCTCTCTCTTCCCCCTACCCAACTGTCACTGGGTATTCACTGCCTCTCTCACCCCCGACCCCACTGTCACTGGGTATTCACTGCTCTCGCTCCCCCCAAACATACTGATACTGGGCGTTCACTACCTCTCTCCCCCTCCTACCCCACTGTCACTGGGTATTCACTGCCTCTCTCTCCCCCCTACCCCACTGTCATGGGGTATTCACTGCCCCTCTCTCCCCTCTACCCCACTGTCACGGGGTATTCACTGCCCCTCTCTCCCCTCTACCCCACTGTCACGGGGTATTCACTGCCCCTCTCTCCCCTCTACCCAACTGTCACGGGGTATTCACTGCCCCTCTCTCCCCTCTACCCCACTGTCACGGGGTATTCACTGTCCCTCCCTCCCCTCTACCCCACTGTCACGGGGTATTCACTGCCTCTCTCTCCCCTCTACCCCACTGTCACTGGGTTTTCACTGCCTCTCTCTCCCCTCTATCCCACTGTCACTGGGTATTCATTGCCTCTCTCTCCCCCCTACCCCACTGTCACTGGGTATTCAATGCCTCTCTCTCCCCATCCCCCCTCTACCCCAAACTCACTGGGTATCCTCTGCCTCTCTCTCCCCCTTTCCCCACTGTCAGCGTATTCACTGCCTCTCTCTCCCCCCATACCCCACTGTCACTGGGTATTCACTGCCTCTCTCTCCCCCCTACCCCACTGTCACTGGGTAGTCACTGCCTCTCTCTCCCCCCTACCCCACTGTCACTGGGTATTCACTGCCTCTCTCTCCCCCCCTACCCCACTGTCACTGGGTATTCACTGCCTCTCTCTCCCCCCTACCCCACTGTCACTGGGTATTCACTGCCTCTCTCTCCCCCCTACCCCACTGTCACTGGGTATTCACTGCCTCTCTCTCCCCCCTACCCCACTGTCACTGGGTATTCATTGCCTCTCTCTCCCCCCTACCCCACTGTCACTGGGTATTCACTGCTTCTCTCCCCAACTTGCTTTCTCCTCCATCACCCCAAACTCACCAGAAGAAGGTGACCGTTCCATCATCAAACACCTCGGACTCGGTGCTCCGCCGGTCCTGCTCCTCCCGCCGCCCGCTGCTTTTCCTCGCCGGCTCCCCCCGCTGTTGCTGCCGGCCTCCTCCCGGTTCCGGGCCATCCAACAAACCGTTCGGTTCTCCCGCAGGCGGCTTTCTAACTGCATTGCGGATCATGGCGTGTGGACTCCCGCTCCCCGGCGGCACCAGCTTCCAAATCACTAGCCGTCTCCCCGCCCCATCATTGCGCACGTAAAGGCTGTCACCGGAAGCCAGCCCCACCGCGTCCGGTGGCCAGAGCGAGGCTAAGGGGGCATTTCCTGTGACCAGAGAGAGGCTAAGGGGGCATTTCCTGTGACCAGGGTGAGGCTCAGGTGCTACATCACTAAAGCAAGGCTCAGGTGTATCTTTTGGTGGCAGAGCAATACTAAGCTGCACTCTATGGTCACAAATTTATTTTGTAATAGCAAAATACTTTGGTTGTTGGAGATCTAAAATTAAAACAGATAATGCTGGAAAAGCTTAGCATGTCTGGAAGCATTGGTGGAGAGGGAAACAGTGTTAATGTTTCAAATCCAATATGATTCTCCGGAACAAATTCATTTAGAATTTATTTTTAAAAAATAAATGCAAGTTAGCTGCATGGTGCCATCAATGGCATGTTTGTGCAAAGGAGTGTTGGTACATTTGCCATTATTACATTAATACTTTTACTGCTATTGGAAAGGATGGTGATCAAGTTATTGTGGTCCCATGTCGGTGGAATAACATAGGAAAGAACGGGGAGTATATCCTGCTGAGGAACTATCAAGAGATAGGAGCTGAATTAAAAGGCAGAACCTTAAGTGTAATATTACCAAAGCCATTTGCAAATTGACATGGAAAAGGCAAATCAGAAAAGTTAACATGTGGCAAAAGGATTGATGTGGGAAAGCGTTCTGTTTCATGGAACACTGGTACCAATACAGACGTGGAATGGGGTTCTACCACCAGGATGGGCTCCACCAGAACCAGACTGGGATTGAGGTCGGAGCTGAAAGGGGCAATACAGCTGGGAAAAGGTACTTTAAGCCAATGAAAGGAGGGGAGAGCTCAGACAAATTAAAAAGCCTAATAATTAGGTAAATGGTTAAGAGCTAAGTCCAGAAATAGGACCAAGGTGGTTCTGCTACAACAACAACAACTTCATAGAATGGTTACAGCACAGAAGAAGGCCATTTGCCCTATTGTGTCTGTGCCAGCTGTCAGCAAGAACAACTTGTCTAGTCCCACTCACTCATTTTTCCTCATATCCCTTCAAATATTTTTTCTTCAGATAATTGTCCAATTCTCTTTTGCAAACCATGATTAAAACTGTCTCCACCATGTTCTTAGGCAGTGCATTCCAGATCCTAACCACTCACTGTGTGGAAATTTTTTCGCTCAGAGGCTTGAGAGTCTTTGGAACTCTCTTCCTCAAAAGGCGATGGAAACAGAGTCTTTTGAATATCTTTAAGACAGAGCTAGATAAATTCATGATTAACAAGGGGGTGAAAGGTTATCCAAGGTAGGCAGGAATGTGGGGCTGAAGTTACATTAAGATCAGCCGAGATCTTATTGAATGATGGAGCAGGCTTGAGGGACTGGGTGGCCTAGCCTGCTCCTAATTCGTATGTTCGTATGTGTAAAAAAGCTTTTCTTCATGTCATCTTTGCTTCTTTTGTCATTCATCTTAAAACTGTGCCCTCTGGTTTTTGATCCTTCTGACCATGGGAACAGTTTCTCACAATCTACTCTGTCCAGACCCTTCATGATTTTGAATGCCTCTATCAAATCTCCTCTTAATCTTCCCTTCTCCAAGAAGAACAGCCCCAGCTTCTCCAATTTATCCATGTAACTGAAGTTCCTCATCCCTGGAACCGTTCTTGTGTATCTTTTCTGCCCCCTCTCCGATGCCTTTGCATTCTTCCTAAGGTGTGGTATCCAGAACTGGACCTCCAGTTGACACAAAACTTGGAAGTATTGTGAATTATGAGGAAAATAGTGAGAAACTTCAAGAGGACATAGAACATCTGATGGAATGGGCAGAAAGTTAATGCAGAGAAGTTTGAAGTGATTTATTTTGGTAGAAAGAACAAGAGACAATTTAAAATAAAGAGTATAAGGGGGTGCAGGAGCAGACAGTCTTGGTGGTATATGTCCAAAATAATTAAAGATGGCAGGGCAGGTTGAGAAAACAGTTAACAAAGTATACAGGATCCTGGTCTTGGGTACAAAAACAAGGAAGATATAATAAACATTAAAAAGTGCCGTTAATATGGTAAGATATCCAGAGGAGCTTCACAGAATTGTTATCAAACAAAATCTGATACAGAGTCACATATGAAGACATAAGGCCAGGTAATCAAAAGCTTGGTCAAAGGGGAAAGACTTAAGAAGCTTCTTAAAGCAGCAAAGAGAGTTATGGAGGGAATTCCAGAGCTGAGGCCCTTGGTAGCTGAAGGCATGGTCACTAATGATAATAAAGTAGTAGGCACCTGTCCGTCTTGGGAGACAATCCACTATGTCTGGAGTATATGTCACTTCCGATTGAACATGGTCTGTTGTGACTGTAAAGGCCAACTCGTGAGTGGCAATTCCTTCCACAGTTGACACTGGTGAATAATGTTTTCCCAAGGTCTGCTGATGTTTTTTCCTTCCTTCTTTTCTGCCACCTGGTTGTTTTGCCCTCTGCTTCTTCCATGCCCTTCCTGACAGCTCTAGGCACTCCAGTCAGCTGCAAAGACTTCCCATGCATTGACTCCAACCCTGGTCAACTTGAAGTCTCAGTTACAGATGTCCCTGTATTGCTGATGTGGGCGACCGGTTGATCTCATGCTGATAACAAGCTTGCCATAGCGGAATGCAGCCTTCTTCCATTCGGTGCACATGACCCAACCAATAGAGTCACCACTGACTCAAAAGGGCAATGCTGGGGATTCCTGCACACTGGTATTTCCTGCATACTTTTGTATTCGGCACTCTGTCCTGCCAGATGATGCCCAATATTTGTCTGAGGCAACAAAGGTTGAATATGTTCAGCTGCTTTTCTTAGCTTACATAAGTTGTCCATGCCTCCCTACAATAAAGAAAGGTGTTGAGAATACAAGCTTGGTGCGCACAGAGCTTTGTATCTTTGGTTAATTTGCTATTGGTCCACGCTCGCCTTCTCAACTTTGACATGACAGCTGTGGCCTTGGTAAGCCTGGTGCTCATTTCGGGATCAGTTGCTGATGATTGTTGATCCAAAGTATGTGATGCTGCCGATGACCTCCAGTGTGAGGTTTTTGATGTTGATGGAAGGTGAAGTGTCTACATCCTGGCCCATAACTTTGGTCTGCCTGATGCTGATTGTCAGTCCAAACTCCTAGCAGGTCTGGGAGAACCAATCTACAAGCTGCTGCAAGTGAACTTCAATATGGGATGTCAGCATGAATCATCAGCAAACAGCAACACACAGACTAGGACTTTATGCATTTTGGACTTGGCATGTAGTCTTGCCAAGTTGAATGGTTTACCTTTGGCTCTGGTATGCAAGTAGACACCCTCACTTGAGTCACTGAAAGCATACAATAGCAGCATGGAGAAGAATATGCCACAGGGATTTGGTGACAGGACACAGCCCTGCTTTAGCCTGTTGCTGATCTTGTAAACGTGTGATGTGGAGCAATTAAAACTGGGGATGCGTAAGAGGTGCAAGGGTAGAGTACAAATATTTCAGAGGTTTTAAGGTTGAAGAAGATTATAGAGATATGGAGGGATGGGTGAGGCCACTTTCCAGAGAGAGGGATAGGGTCAGTAGCTATTAGCAGTTTGTGGCCAAAGATGATGGATTCAGTCTTCCCAATATTCAGTTGGAGGAAATTTTTTCTCATCCATGTTGGGCAAGCAATCTGATAATTTAGACAGTCTTGGTGGTATATGTCCAAAATAATTAAAGATGGCAGGGCAGGTTGAGAAAACAGTTAATAAAGTATACAGGATCCTGGTCTTGGGTACAAAAACAAGGAAGATATAATAAACATTAAAAAGTGCCGTTAATATGGTAAGATATCCAGAGGAGCTTCACAGAAGTGTTATCAAACAAAATCTGAAACAGAGCCACATATGGTGATATAAGGCCAGGTAATCAAAAGCTTGGTCAAAGGGGAAAGATTTAGGAAGCTTCTTAAAGCAGTAAAGAGAGGTATGGAGGGAATTCCGGAGCTGAGGCCCTTGTTCATTGGATATTCAAAGTGGATATTCAGTTGGAGGAAATTTTTTCTCATCCATGTTGGGCAAGCAATCTGATAATTTAGACAGTGCAGGAGTCAAGTTCAGAAAAAAATATTGGAAATAATAACAAAATAGGTGATCAAAACATAACGGAAGTGATTAAAAAAAACAAGCAATGTGATAAGCTAAAACATGCCAAACCAATATCAATGTATATGGGCAGGACAGGATTTAGCATCAAATTAAAATCTCTGTGCACAAATGCATGTAGCATAAGAAATAAAACTCAGGACTAGAACAGTAATTTTTAAAAGGGCATCATGTATTGAACATCGCTGAGACCAGGCTATAAACACGTACTGACTGGAAAATAAATATCAAGCGATAAGGTCATTAGAAAGCACATAGAAACTGGAAAAGGAGGAGTAGCAATGTTGGTAAGGTACACTATTACATCATTAGAAAGAGGAGAATCAGTGTAGATGAGCAGGGCACTAGAAACGCAATGGGTAGAACAGAGGAATAAAAAAGGATGCAAGATTTTGGTGGGATATAGCAGTGATAAAGCAGCCAGATACAAAAACAGAAATCAAAGAAGTTTGTTGCGAAAGCAGAATCGTTACGATGGGTGACATTCATTTCCATGTAAACTGAGGGAAGCAGAACAGCTCAAGTCGCAAAGGCATCAAATTTCTTGAGGAACAGATTCCTGGAACAAAACGTTCTTCTGTCAATTAGAGAATAGGCCATTTTAGATTTAGTAAGAAGCCTGATCTAAGCAATAATTCAATGGTAAGAAAACACCTAGCTAACAATAACCATAATATGACGGAATTCAATATTAGGTTTGAGAGGGACAAGGGTGAATCATTAGCTAAGGCTTTAAGTTGTTAAGGCTGACTTAATGAGGCAGAAATTTCCCACAATAGACTTGACAGAACTATTAACGATACTATGGATAAACAGTGGGAGGTGTTCAAAAAGATAGTTAGTAAAATACAAGATCTATACATACCTCTAAAGGGAAGGGCTCTAAGTACGTAATTAAATACCTTAGGTCAACAGGGAGGTAAGAGATAAAAACAAAAAACTGCGGATGCTGGAAATCCAAAACAAAAACAGAATTACCTGGAAAAACTCAGCAGGTCTGCCAGCATCGACGGAGAAGAAAAGAGTTGACGTTTCGAGTCCCCATGACCCTTCAACAGATTGTTGAAGGGTCATGAGGACTCGAAACGTCAACTCTTTTCTTCTCCGTCGATGCTGCCAGACCTGCTGAGTTTTTCCAGGGAGGTGAGAGATTTTCTCATACTAAAAAAAGACACTACAGAGGCAAAGAACAATAGAGTCATAAAGAACAGCAAAGGTATACAAGGAAAGTAGAAAGAGCCGCAAAAAGAGAATTCAAGAAAAAAGATTACGAGGGATATTGTGGACAACATTAAAGCTTTTAAAAACATATATTAAAAAAAAGAGGCTGGTTAAGAGTAACGTGGGCCATTTAATGACAGATGCAGGTAATATTGTAATTGGAAATGGCAAACATACTGATTAGCTACTTTGTACCAGTCTTCACAGTTGAGGATGAGGATTAAGTACGAGCGTTAGAACAAAGACAAAAAATAGCTCAAGGGAAGGATCTAACTAGATTCAATGTAAGTAAAAATATGGTAATGGAAATTAAGCAAAGACTAATTCCCAGGATCTGATTATTTCCACCCCAGGGTGTTTAAAAAATGTATGTGAGGAAATTGTTGATGCGTCATCATGTTCCTTCAAAACCCTAGATTCACAAATCGTCCCCCTGGATTGGAAAGTTGTTAATGTCACTCCATTATTTAAGAAGGGTAGGAAGATAAACCAAGTAATTAAAGCCATTTGCCTAAGGCAGTGGTTCCCAAACTGTGGTACGAGTAGCTCTGTGGGGTACACGAGATGTCTCTAGGGGGTACACGGAAAGAACAGTGCAATGCTGATGGATCCTCTCTCATGTCACCTCAGTTTGTACTCTTATCACGCTATCCCTTGGCATGATTCCACAATTCAAACTACATTGTGGTGTATACTCTGGTGTCCACAGCATTCTGCCTCTTTAAAGAACCAGATTCAATTGACAAGTCTTGTTTGTGTCGCAATAAGAAGTCAACGACTTATCCCTTCCTGTGTTGCTTCATAAAATGGAACTGCAGTTATCGGGTAAAAGCTCACTTCCTGAAGGAAACAAGACATTTCACATTCTTTTTTTCCTTAAAATTATAATATAGGTAACAATGGGAGTGTGCCCAATTTGGTCACATCATCAGATCAAGATGTAAGATCCAAGCTTTTAAAATGAAATTAAAGCAGCTTTAGAAGCCAGTCATAATTATAGGTCAATTTCTGCAAACTTGAATCACCAGAATATAGATAGTTCCTATTATTAAAATATAAAATTAATTTGCCATTTTTATTGAGCCTTTGCCATATAAATTAACATGGAGGTTTATCTTAAAGCAAAAATGGTTGATTATGCATAAGCATAATATGCATAATATGAGGGAGCAATGGATTGCAAAGGCTCCCTTAAAGGGCTGGAAGTTTGCTTCAAACACCCCAAAATCGTGTACTACACAATCAATGTTACTACAATATAATGAGCTTCCTGTGGCATATGGTCTATAATCTAATTTATTTTGTGGAATTTTATTGTTTTGGGAGTGATGGGTTGGTGATGTAATTAGGGTGTATTGAATTGTCAGGTCTCAAGCTGTGCCACCGAACAATGATAATAAACTTACCAAATGCTGGAAATACTCAGCAATTCAGGCAGCATCTGTAGAGAAAGAAACAGGGTTATTTTTTCAAATCAATGAGCTTTCATCAGAACTGGCAAAAGTTAGAAATGTAATAAGTTATAAGCAAGTGAAAGGGTGGATAAAGAACAAAAGGGAAGGTTTGTTACAGTTTGGAATACAGGAGAGATTACATGGCAAATGGGTTGGTGGTGCAAGGCTGAAGAGAGTGGTAATGGGATAAATAAAGAAGCAAAAGATGTGTCAAGAGGAGGTGAGAATGGCAGGACGATGAACAGTTGCCGATCAAAAGCAAAAACAAGAGAAAAATGAGAGTAAAACCAAAACCTACAAACAAAAAGGAAACAAAGTGAGGGACAAAGGAAATTATTGAATTCACTGTTGAGTCCAGAAGGCGGTATGTAGCTAACTGAAAGATGAGCAGCAGTTCCAGAAATCTGTAGAATACCAGTACACATAGAACACTGTGTCACCCGGAAGGTGTGTTTGGGGGCCTTGGATGGTGAGGATAGGAGAGGTAAAAGAGCAGATGTTACATCTCCTGCGCTTGTATGGAAAGGTGTAATGGGAAAAAAATGAGAGTAAAACCAAAACCTACAAACATAAAGGAAACAAAGTGGGGTCAAAGGAAATTATTGAACTCAGTGTAGGGTACCTAATTGAAAGATGAGGAGCAGTTCCTTGAGGTAACATTGAGCTTCATTGGAACAATGCAGGAGGCCGAGGACAGAAAGGTCAGAGTCGATGTAAGGTGGAGAATTAAAATGGTAGGTGACCTTGTGGACTGAATGGAGATGTTCCACAAAACAGTCACCCAGCCTATATTTGATCTCCCCAATGTAGAGCAGATTGTGAACAGCGAATAAAGTGAACTAAATTGAAAGAGGTACATATAGATTGCTGTGTCACCTGGAAGTTGTGTTTGGGGCCTGGGATGATGAGGATAGGAGAGGTAAAAGGGCACATGCTAGATCTCCTGTGCTTGCCTGGAAAGGTGCAATGGGAAAGAAGGGAGTTGTTGAAGGTGATTGAAGAGTAGATCATGGTATCACATGATGAAAGGAGAGGGGAAGGGAAGATGTGTTTGGTGGTGGATCACTCTGGAAGTAACATAAATGGCATAGGATGATCTGGAGACTGATGGGATAGAAGGTCAGGACAAGGGGAATCCTATTATGGTTGTGAAGGAGGGGAATGGGAGAGAACAGAAGTGCGAAAGTGGTCAAGGGCTCTGACAACCTTGGTGGGAGGGGGGTATGGAGGAGTCCTCAGTTGGGGGAAAAAGGAAGACGTATCAGAAGTGCTAATTTGAAAGGTTACAGAAGAAACAGAGGAGACCAAATAGTAACATTGTTTGATGCAGTGAAACTTCATTTATCTGAACCAACTGGGCCAGGGAAGGTTCTGACAATTGATTATTTTTGGGGAATCAAAGAATTAATCAATACTTTTGTCTTCATATTGGTTTTATTTACATAACACTGACATTTCTCTTGTGCACTCCCTCAATTATTTTTGGGTTTTCTTCAGCATTTGCTCGTTTCAGGAGACGATGGATTGTGCCTGGAGTGTGTGTCACTTCAGGATTGGATATAGTCTGCTGTGACTGTGGAGGCTGACTCACGAGTGGCCCTCCATTCCTCTACTGGCACAGAGGAATGCTGTTGTTCCAAGGTCAACCAATGTATTTTCCTTCTCCCAGGCTCTTTTTTCCGCCATCTAGTTGTTTCTTTTGTCCTCTGCTTTATTCCCCACCCTTCCTGACTGCTTGTCTCCAGACGCTCCGGTCAGCAGCGAGGATTTCCCATGGCATCAACTCTGATCCTGGGCAACTTGAGGTCTTGCTTACAGCCATCTTTGTATCGCAGATGTGGGTGACCTGTTGGTCTTATGCTGGTAGCAAGCTCATCATTCAACATGTCTTTGGGGATGTGGCTGTCATCCACTCGGCCCGCATGACCCAGCCAACCAAGTGGTCGCTGACTCAAGAGGACGAACATGCTGGGGATCCCTGCATGTTGGTGTACTTCCATATTCAGCAATTTGTCCTGCCAGGAGATGCCTAATATTTGTCTGAAGCAGCAGAAGTTGAAGCCGTTCAACCACTTTTCTTGGCTTCCATCAGTCACCCATGCCTCGCTACTGCAAAGGAAGGTGCTGGGAACACAAGCCTGATGTACACAGGGCTATTTTTGGTTAGTTTGCTGTTGGCCCACACTTGAACTCTCAACTTTGACGTGACAGCTGCCGCCTTGGTAATCCTGGTGCTGATTTCAGCATCAAGGGACAGGTTTCTGGTAATGTTTGATCCAAAGTATGTGAAGCTGTCAACGGAGTAAGGCTGTCAGTGTCGATGGAAGGTGGAGTCTCTACATTCTACATTCTGGCCCATAACTTTAGTCTTCCTGATGCTGATTTTCAATCTAAACTCCTTGCAGACCGAAGAGAACCAATCTACAAGCTGCTGCAAGTGAACTTAATATGGGATATCAGCATGGCATCAACAGCAACAGCAACGCACATACTAGGAGTTTATGTACTTGGCGCGCAGTCTTGCCAAGGTGAACAACTCACCATCAGCTGTGACACCCTCCATTGAGTTGCCAAAAGCAGACAGTTGCAGGGTGGAGAAAAATACACCAAAGAGAATTGGTGCCAGGGCACAGACCTGCTTTACCCTGCTGCTGATTTTGAAAGCATCTGTAAGTTGTTCTGCTGATGGAACTGTGCATGTTCTTATGGAAAGAAGAAAGGATGCCCAGGAGTCCAGGCGGGCAGCCTATTTCCCGCAGCAGTTTAAAGACTCACTGTCTGCTGACATGGTTGAAGACCTTGAGGTCTATGAAAGGCAACGTAGAGTGATCTGCACCATTTGCGGTTCTTCTCCTGTTACTGCCGCAGTGAGAAAATCATGTTCACTGTCAATCTGCCAGTTCTGAAGATGCACTGAGACTCAGGGTGGATGTGTGAAGCCAGGGTTTGTGATCTAGTCAGAGCAACTGGAGAAAAGAACTTTTCCACAATCCTTAACCAGGTGATGCCTCGATAATTGTTGATTTTGATGTTTCAGGTGGGGCTTTACCGCTGACAAGATGGTCAATGGCCTTATTGATCTCGACTATGATGGGCTCGCTGCCCAGCTCCTCTGTGACAGAAAAGTCTGGAATGGCGCTCAGAGCTTCTTCCGTGGTTATGTTCTCCATTATGTAGAGTTTGGGGTAGTGCTCCACCTACTTTCCCATTCACTTGCCACATTCAGTGATGATCACCCCTGTCTCTGTCTTCAAGGGAGCTGATTTAGTTGCTGCTGGGCCTGTTGCTTTTTTGATTCTGTCATATATCCCTCTAGCATCCTTGGATTCAGCAGCAGATTGTAACTGTTGCAGAGTTTCAACCAGTATTAATTGGCATAGTGCTGAGCAGACTGTTGAGACTTGATTCTTGTAGCTTTGAGAGCATCTAGATTTTGTTTCTTGGGGACTTGCTATTAGTTCATGAGAGTTCTCCACTTTGTTGCAGAACTGGCTCCATTTCAGTCCAAGAGACCTCAAACCAGTCAGCATTCCTCTTATTTATTTTCCTAGACACAGCGAGGGCAGGGTTAGAGGTGATGTCATGCAGATGGTGCCATTAGATCACTGCATTCTGGCCTTGGGTGCTGTTATCTGAAAGAGCCTGTTTGAGGATGTTGAGGAACTCCTGAGTCCCGTCATGGACAGAATTTACGTGTTTTCTCACTGCCTGTGATTATTGTGTCTTGTATGTAAGGGATGTGTGTATTCTTACCACCTAAGTGATTGTCCCAATTTAAGTAATTCCAGCAGCAAGCTTTTTGTGAATTTAACACCAGGCCCCAGGCTCGCCACCAAACTCCAGTCCCCGGGCCTTGCCACTGAACTCCAGGCCCCTGGCCTCACCAATGAACTCTGGACCCCAGGCCTCACTACTGACCTCCTGCCATCTCTGTCGATGACCTCCCGCCCCCTTCAACCACACGTTCCCCCGGCGATTCTCTCCATTCCCCCTGCCTTCCCCAACTCAATACCTACCTTGCTCACACAACAGTTGGCAAACTGCATCAGACCCGCCCTCACCATCAATTCTGATTCCAGCCAGCCCTGCATCCTGAACTCTCCTGTCTGGAGGCAGGGAGCAGAGAGACAGAGAGAGAGAGGGGGTGTGGGGGGGTTGGGGGGGGGGTGGGTGGGGGAGGTGGAAAAAACAGGGGTGGATGGAGAGAGAGGGGAGGAGAGTGGGACGATAGAGCAGGGGGAGAGAGGGGAAGAAGCAGGGGAGAGAGAGTAGGGCGAGATAGGGATGGAGAGAGGGGGGAAGAGGGAGGAGGGGGAGAGACAGGGAGAGAAAAGGGAGGAAAGATATGTGGGAAGAAAACTGCTGCAATCTGGGAGTGGGATGGGAGGGATGTGCGCAGGTGGGGGTGGCAGGGGTGTGCTGCACAATTTTAGATTATGAAGAAAAACATGAAACTAGCTTGTCAAAACATATATTTGTGAGGCAGAAACTCCCCAAGCCTCCCTAGGCAGCACCTTCTAAACCCATGACTGCTACCAACTAGAAGGACAAGAGCAGCAGATAGATGGAAACACCACCATCTGGAAGATTCCCTCCCTCCAAGCTACTCGCCACCTTGACTTGGAAATATATTGCCGTTCCGTCACTGTGGCTGGGTCAAAATCCTAGAACTCCCTCCCTAACAGCACTGTGGGTGTAACAACACCTCATGGACTGCAGCAGTTCAAGAAGGCAGCTCACCACCACCTTGTCAAGGGCAATTAGGGATGGGCAATAAATGCTGGCCTAGCCAGTAATGCCCACATCCCATAAATTAATAATATTAAAAGATGTGAAAACAGAGTCCGCTTTTTCTAAACTTAGCTCAGTTTTAGAATGTTTGAAGCTATCAAAATGCAGAAACATGAAAAATAAACCATGGTTGTTCATGGTGTCCAAGTGCTTAAGGTAGGCGGCACATGAAGAAATAGGCAACTACGCCTGAGTGAGACGAAGGTTGAATTAGTGGAAAATTAGGTTCAAGTGGGAATTCGGTACATGGGGGAAACAGGTGTGTATAGGAATAATCCAAAATAATTAAGAGGGTAATTAAATTAGTTAACTAAATAACATAAGTAACAATGGCGGGACAAGTGTTATGTTGCAGTTGTGGAATGTGAGATGTGGGTGCTTTAGGATGCCAATGCGGTCCAGGACAAACACGTGAAGGCACCCCTAGGTAGCAGCAACCACAATATGATTGAATTTTATATCCAGTTTGAAAGGGAGAAGTGTGGGTCTAAGACTAGTATTTTAAACTTAAATAAGGGTAATTATGTGGGCCTGAAAGCTGAGCTAGCTGAAGTCAACTGAGATACTAGGCTAGGGAATAGATCAATAGAGAAACAGTGGCAGACATTTAAGGGGATATTTCAGAATACTCAGAATAATTATATTTCTACTATATAGAAAAATTCTAAAGGGAGGACCCATCATCCATGGTTAACTGAAGAAGTTAAGGAAAGCATCAAACTTAAGGAAAAAACATGTAACTGCGCAAAGATCTGTGGCAGGTCAGATGATTGATCAGAATATAAAGAATGGCTAAAAGAATGACTAAAAGGTTAACCAGTAGACCACTCCCACTAATGATTTCTTTCCTCTAATATTCCTCATCTCCACTCAAACTGATTCTACATCCTCATCTCTTGAACCAAGTTCATCTCTAACTGTTGCACCAATGCCTTCATTGATTAACAGTGGTACCCCTCCACATTTACCTATGATCCTGTTCTTCTTGAATGTCATATCCCCTCTATATTCAGGACCCAATCCTCGTCATCCTGCAGCCATGTCTCAGCAATGGCTATCAGGTCATATTTATTTACTTCAATGTACACTATTAACCTTTTAGTATAAGAGGAAGCTAGCTAGAAATGTAAAAATGGGTAGCAAGAGTTCCTACATGTATTTAAAAAGGAAAAGAGAAGTAAAGTGAGTGTTGAACCTTTAGAGAGTGATAATGGGGAGTTAATAGTAGATAATAAGGAAATGGCAGATGAACTGAACAAATATTTTGCTCTGTCTTCATTATAGAGTATACAAAAAACATTCCAGTAATGGCTATAGATCAGGAGGTGGAAGGGAGAGGGAAATTGGTAAAATTACAATCACTAGGGAAGCGGAACTGAGTAAACTGATGGAGCTGTGGGCTGACAAGTCTCTGGGTCCAAATGGACTTTATCCTAGGGTCTTAAAAGAAGTGGCTAATGCGATAGTAGATGTGTTTGTTTTAATTTTTCAAAATTCCCTAGATTCTGGAAAAGTTTCATCAGACTGGAAAGTAGAAAATATAACCCTTCTATTCAAAAAGGGAGGGAGACAGAAAACAGGAAATTATAGGCCAGTTATCTTGACATCTGCCATAGGAATGTTGATAGAAACGATCATTAAGGAGGTTATAGCTGGGCACTTAGAGAAACTCAAGGTAATCGGGAAGTGTCAGCATGGTTTTGTGGAAGGGAAATCATTTTTAACCAAGTTATTGGAGTTCTTTGAAGGAGTAACATGCGCTGTGGATAAAGGGGGGCTTGTAGACTTGCTGTACTTGGATTTCCAGATGGCATTTGATAATGTGCCACATCCAAGGTTATTGCAGAAAATAAAAGCTTGTGGGGCTGAACTTAATGTTGATTAGGCTGGTGCACGTCAACCGGACTGGGCATAAAATTGCGCAAGATGACGTCAGACAAGTGTCCCGATATCATTCCGCGCTTGTGCGATATTTTGGTCAACGGGCGCGCGCGGGAGTTGGCAGCATGCCCGCTGACAATTTACAGGCCTAGTAAGGCCATTAAAGACCTAATTAAATAAAACTTTTCACTGCCAATCCAGCCTTAAGGTTGGTGGGCCGCCAAAAAGGCCAAGCAGCCTTTGGATCTTTGGCGAAACCTCATCCATAGGCAGGATGAGGTTTTGATCAGTCATTTAAAAAAATTAAAGATTTTTCAAACTAATTTCTAACATGTCCCTGCTCATGTGACAGAGTGACATGAGGGGACATAGTGTTAACATTTTTAAAATCTTTCTTTTTTATTTTCAAAAATCTTCATCTCCCCGAACACACCTGTGCGTATATGTGAACTTCCACGTTTGCCCTCCTCCCACCACCCCCCCCTCAACACAGGCAGCGCTACAGCACACATTTCACACTGGGCAGTCCTTAATTGGCCCACCAGTGTGAAATCGTGATTGCGGCCCGATAAGGGCGACGGTTGGCTTCCCAACCGCTCCCGCTCCACCCGCCAAGCCCGCTCGATGAGGACAAAATTCTGCCCTATGTATTCAGGTGCCTGATTGTGATACTTGGACATTTCTTTCCTGATTTTAAAAACGTTATTTCCTGGGTTTCTGGTCTTCAGCTCCCCGAAGCAGTTCCCTGCCTTCAGGGAGCTTTCTGTCAGTGCTTGCCCCCACCTGCATCAACGTCATCGCCCGCCCTCCTCCCACCCTCACCCGGCAGCACTGAACTTTTCAGTGCGCGCTTCACACTGGCTGGCTGTTAATTAGCCAGCCAACGTGAAATCGCGGTTGGGGGCCCATGGCGATTGGTGGTCCATTTCCCAACTGCTCCCACGCCCACCGACCGTGCCTGCCCGCCAAGCTGAAAATTCAGGCCATGGTGTAGGGGGTAACATATTAGCATGGATAGAAGATTGGCTGGCTGGAAGAAAACAGAGAGTATGCATAAATGAGTCTTTTCCTGATTGGCAGGATGTGACAAGTGAAGTCCTACAGGGGACTGTGCTGGAGCCTCAACTTTTTACAATTTACATCAATCACTTAGATGAGGTGAGTGAAGGCATGGTTGCTAAATTTGTAGATGGCACAAAGATAGGTAGGATGGTGTGTTGTGAAGAGGACATAAGGAGGTTGCAGATGGACATAGATAAGTTGAGTGAATGGGCAAAATTTTGGCAGATGGAGGATAATGTGGGAAAATGTGAAGTTGTTCACTTTGGCAGAAAGAATAAAAAAGCAGAGTATTACTTAAACGAAGAATGGCTGCAGAATTCAGAGGTGCAGAGAAATCCAGGTATCCTAGTGCATGAGTCACAATAAGTTAGTATACAGGTACAGCAAGTAATTAAGAAGGCTAATGGAATGCTATCATTTATTACGATAGGAATTGAACATAAAAGTAAGGATGTTATTCTTTAGTTATACAGGGCATTGGTGAGACTACGTCTTAAATTTTGTGTGCAGTTTTGGTCTCCTAATTTAAGGCAGAATGTAAATGCATTGGAGGCAGTTCAGAGTAGGTTTACTAGATTGATATCTGGAATGAGCGGGTTATCTTATGAGGAAAGATTAGGCAGACTGGGCATGTTTCCATTGGAGTTTAGAAGAGTGAAGGGTGACTTGATTGAAGTATATAAGATCCTGAATGGTACTGACAAGGTGGACATGGAAAGGATGTTTCCTCTTGTGGGTGAGTCCAGAACAGGGGGTTTAAAATTAGGGGTTGCCCTTTTAGGACAGAGATGAGGAGAAATTTTTTCTCTCAGAAGGTTGTGCAACTTTTGAACTCTATGTCCCTGAAGGCAGTGGAGGTGGGGTCACTGAATATTTTTAAGGCAGGGGTAGATAGACTCTTGTTAGGCAAGGGAATCAAAGGTTATCAGGGAGTAGATAGGAATGTGGAATTTGAAACACAAACAGATCAGCCATGATGTTAATGAATAGCGGAGCAGATTCGAGGAGCTAAATGGCCTACTCCTGTTCCTATTTCTTTTGTTTGTATGCTCATAAGTGATCTTGCTAATGGCAAGTGTTTGAACATTGCGGTTTGAGGGCAGCTGATGACAATGATGTCAGTTACGCTACTTGCAATATTAAATGATAACTAAATGATTGCTTTAGAGTGCAATTGATATCAAAATTTTCAGGAAGGGGAAGCTATAGCAACATTAAAAAAACTTGAACAATAAACTGTAAACAATGAGTTTGGTGTTTTTTCATATTTCAAATGAGATTATGGCACACAAAATGTGATGCATTTAAAATTCTTATGGAGCAAGCAGCATTCTAGACTAGAGAAGGCTAATGACTACTTGATTGGAGAAATCTAATTTAAAAGAACATACATGATTTGATACCTTGCCCAGCACAAGGTGTGGTAATCCTGGTCCCTCCCTTACACAGTGCACTGTGGCCACTTGACATGAGCTGACCTGTCAGGAAATCTTGTGAGAGGCCCCTGGAGTCTGGGGGTGTAACAAGATTAATGTGAAATGATCAAAAGCAAAAACAGAATTACCTGGAAAAACTCAGCAGGTCTGGCAGCATCAGCGGAGAAGAAAAAAGTTGACGTTTTGAGTCTTCATGACTCTTCAACAGAACCTTCTGTTGAAGGGTCATGAGGACTCGAAACGTCAACTTTTTTCTTCTCTGCCGATGCTGCCAGACCTGCTGAGTTTTTCCAGGTAATTCTGTTTTTGTTTTGGATTTCCAGCATCCGCAGTTTTTTGCTTTTATATTAGTGTGAAATGATCATTGTCATTCTCTGGGGTGATTTTTAAAGTAACTCCAGTTGCAGGGGAAGCTTCCAAGAGATTCAGTAAGTGTTAGCCCCATGTACAGCTCCAGACTGGAAACTAATGAGTTACTACAGTCTGCATCTGACAGCGCATCCATATAGGGACTGGGAATAGTTCAGGGACTGAGGTGAATTTGGAAATTGGCAAACTAGGGGCAGTTGACATTCATTGCACTATAAACATATCTGCCAGGAATTAAGAGTGAAAAATGGATAGACGGCAAAAGAAAGGTAGCATTAAGAGGAACACACAAAGTATTAGTAATGAGCAGCGAAGTGATGAAATCACTGGTGAGTCAACAAATATTGATTCAACATGCAAATTTCAGCCTGTGAAGTGACACTTTGACACCATGCACAAAAGAGGATCAACAAAGAGATCGTGCATCAGATTTTCAATGCAGGGTCAGGAAGCTGACACCTGGATGAAACCTAAGTTCCAACACAGCACTTGAGCTTTGTCAGTGAGTCATACGGACTCGAAACATTAACTGTGTTCCTCTCCGCAGATGCTGTCAGACCTGCTGAGTTTTTCCAGGTATTTTTGTTTTGAGTCAGTGTCATGATGCAAGTTTTAAATTTAAATGGCCTAACTGGGCAGGAGATTAGCTCGGTTCCCAATTAGAGGCACCGAGCACCTCTAGGAGGTGGGAATTGCTTGTGTGTTTCCAGTGGTGGTGGCCATTTTGGGGGCTGCCACTGCCTTCCCAATTTATGCAGACAGGTCCTCTAAAGTGGAAGAAGGCAGACAGTGGCCTTGCACAACTATCAGTGCCCATCCAGATGCTGGTTGACCACACAAATTTGTTTAAAAGTCCACTGAATGAATGTGTGGCTCAAAGATTGATATGGGGGAGAAATGGGTTTTGATTCATGGGGCACTGGAACAAGTTTGGGGAAAGAGGGAGCTGTACCATTAGACAGCCTTCACCTTTACAATGCCAGGACCAGTGATCTAGTGAGATGTATGGCTGGGGCTGTAGAGAGGGCTTTAAACTAAATAATGCAGGTTGGGGTAGGGTTCATATGAGCAGAGTTAAAGAGAAAGGACAAGGTAATAATGCAGTATAACAATACTTGTCATGGTAACCAGAGTGTGACAGGAAGAGACAGAGCATGCAAACTTAGGAGGGCACCAGCAAATATTGTCAGAGTAGGGACAAATGGCTTTAAACTAACAGACAGGGATGAAGGTTTGAGTGAAGGGAGATTTAGAAATCCAAAGGAAAAAGTAGAGGCAATAGAAAAGTATACCGATGTGGGTAAAGGCTAGCTGAGTGGAACTGGAAGGGACAGCGAGTTTAATTGTAATAGTGCATCAGAGAGTAAGGTCCATGCAGAGAATAGTAGTAAAAAAACAAAACTGAAGTCACTCTATCTGAATGAGCATCCACTATAGGATAGATGAACTAATGGCACAAATAGTAGATAAATAGTTTAGATATAAGCGCCTTTACAGATACATAGTTACAAGGTGACAAAGGTTGGGAAATAAATATTCCAAGGAACACAGCATTTCAAAAAGTCAACCAGATGGGAAAAGGAGGAGGGATAGCCCTGATAATGAAGTATGGCATAATATGCCATATAATAGGAAGAAAGGATCTTGGCTCAGAAAATCGGGAAGTTGAATCAGTATGGGTGGAGAATATGGGCAGAATTTTCCCGAAGTTGCACTAGGTGCGGTAGTGGGTGGGTAAACAAACATTTTACCCACCGGCTGTGATGGCGGGTTTTCATGCAGTATCGTCCCGAACCCATCTCATTATTTATGCACTCCTAGGAACCAAGCCATTTCCATGGTAGGCCTGGCCGGCTTCACCCTGCTGTTGTAGCACACCAGGCACCATGTTTAAAATCCAGCCGCAAGCACACATCTCAGTGTTTTCAGCTCACCACTGCTGCACAGAAGACATGCCCCTGAAACTGAAGAGGACTGCAGTCCCCAGGTTCAGTGACGTATCTCTGGAATGACTTTTGGATGTCATAGAGGCCCGCCGGGATGTCCTCTACCCCCGCTTTGGCCACAGGATGGGCAGCAAAAGCATTGACCTGGCTTGGGAGGCAGTCAGTGCCAATGCCCTGCAAAAGGGCACAGCCACCCAGTGCCACAAGAGGATTAACGATCTCTTCCTGATGCCAAGGTAAGTCACGCTTCTCATCACTCAACTCACACACTCACAAACCCATCATACACCCACAGGGCCTGCATTCACTGCCAGTTCAAGGGACATAACCATTCACTCTCTTACGCTCACCATCATTGTCTTCATCCCATCCATGGGACCACTCAACACCCACACATGCCAGGCATACTTGTCATCTGGCAGGTGTTCTGCTTACACTCTCTCCATCTCTATCCATGCAGGACCAGCTGGCACACAAGAGAGAGAGGACACAGACAAGTGGTGGAATGCCTGAAATCAAGGTCTTCACGGACTTTGAAAACAGAGCCATCCAGCTGGCCAGCGAGGATCTGGACCAGTCCTGTGCTGAAAGTGAGGTCAGCGGTGCTCTACCAAGTGAGGATCCAGCAGTGCAACATCCATCAGACAACCATGCCATGAGTGATGTGTCCTGTTTCACAGGCCACTGCCATGTACTAATTATCTCTCCTTGCTTTCGCAGGCACATCTGGGAAACAGCCGACAGAGTCCATGATCCAGGGTCTCCAATCAAACCTCAAAGAAACCTCTGAAGAGGAATTTGAAGGCACCCTCCCTGAAGTCCCTTCACAGCGCTCACCCATGCCCTCACCAGCGCAGAAACACACATCTCAGTGGGACCTAGTTTTAGAGTAGCCTCGTGATCACAATCTGATGAGCACATCACCAGATGTGATCTGGTGATCCACAGCAGGCAGCAGCACAGGCTTCCCAGGTTTCCAGCACTCAGACGTCTCCTGGAGGCCAGAACGTTGCTGAGTCTGAGTCAGATGACGAGCCTCTGGACTCAGTCATGTCACAGTTACTGAAGCTGCAAAGGCAAGCTCGGGAACATCATGAAGGGATATCCACTGCACTCCTCAGATTGCAAGGCACAATGGAGGAGTCCGTCCGCCTTCAGTCTGAGCTGCTAGCGCCGCATGCCAATGCACCGAGGTCAACACTGGTATGATGGCAGCCGCCATGGAGGCCTTGGTCCAGGACTTCTCTCCTGCACTGCTGCGTGGGCTCAACTCCATCGCTGATGCCATAGTTGACCTCCAACAGTGTGTACGCAAGAGGGGTACAGGGCAGCTGGATCTCACTCTAGCTACCCCTGCTCCTCAAAGAGTCAGCTTGAGGCCCCCAGGCAACCAAGGGGAGGAGGATCCGCAGGTGCACACTCCAGGCCCATCCATCCAGGTGACTCCAAAAATGTCCGGCCCATCCGATTTCCCTCTTTGTGTGGCCTCAGCAGCTCCAGCTCCACAGGCCAAGGATGGAGCCAGTGCCACACAGCAGGATTCTGAAAGGCTGGGGCCCTCCAAGAATCTGCCATTTAGAGGATGCCCGCGAAAGTCATCACAGACAGGGCATCGCAGTCAGCAGGCTGCCTCCACCTCTGTTGTGGATGTCCGGGAAGCACCAAGACGTAGCGGCAGGCTTAGGACAGTTAAGGACAATTAGTTGCACAGCCTGGGCATGGGTGTTAATCACTTGTACATACAGTTCACTATTGTCAATAAATTCCCAAGAATGTCACCCTGCCTATGGCACCTTGTTCTGATGAGCAGTGTCCTTTTCATTCAGATGTGAAACCTTTCTGCACTAAATAAAGGTAGGTGTCTCAGTCCAGGGCCTCTTGCCTGTGCTCTGTGCAGCCTTCAGACCAAAGTGAAGTATAATGAAGTTCATGCTGCAGCTCGCAACTTTGTGGAGCAAACCTTCGGGATGTTGAAAAAGAGGTTCCAGTGCCTGGACCAGTTTGGTGGAGTCCTGCAATGCAGTTCGCAGAGGGTGTCACGCATCATCTGCTGCACCCTTTACAACCTGGCTCTCCAATGGGGAGGCAAGCTGGCTGAGGAGGAGATGGAGGAGCTATACATCTCTGATGAGGAAGTCGCTGACGGGGATGAGGCTGAGGAGGTCTTCAGAGGTGACAGTAATGGGGATGAGGCCCTCGCACTGGCCAGACGAGGCAGGCACACTCGGGAGGCACTCACAGCTGCTAGACTGCTGGAGGATGATGACAACATGCAGTGAGGTGACCCCACAGAGCCTCACATTGCATCTGCGAACGTTTGACTCCAGTCTGGCTTATGGCAGCACGAATACCCTTTTGAGAATGCTCCTGTCATGGAGACGCGGTGGAGGCCCTGATAGTTGCTCAACTGCAGGAGGATGATAACGACATGCAGTGAGGACACTCCATAAATCTTCACATAGCATCTGAGAATGTCTGACTCATAAAGGTGCTGAGACACCAAGAGAATGAGAGAACACTGTGGTACTTGTCCACTACATTCTGGCAGCAATGATAATTACCACCGAGGACACATCAGTAATGTGTCCAGGGATGGACGACCCAGCAGAGGTGCAAGAGCCTGGCAGGATGGCATGATAATGATATGCTGATGTTTTACAATGGGGTTCCTGATGACCGATGGTAGGAAATGCAGCCCGCTGTCAGTGGACTGAGCGGACAATCACGACCTGCTTTCCCGCCGTCATGAAAACACCATATTGTCTGCTCATGCCACCTATCACGCCCACTGCCAGCAGGCACGGAAAATTCCACCCTGTAGCAGGGGTCAGAAAACGGAGGTAGGAGTCATTTATAGGCCCCCTGACATTAGTTATACTGTTGGACAGAGCATCAAACATGAGATTATTGGATCTTGTAACAAAGACAATGTAATAGTTGTGAGGGACTTTAATTTTCATTAAGGCTGGACCAATCAAATTGGTAATGGTGGTTTGGAAGATGAGCTTTTCAAATACTTTCATGACAGTTTCCTGGAGTAATATGTTGTGGAACCAAATCAGGATGAAGTTATTTTAGATCTAGCATTGGGCAATGAGGCAGGGTTAATTAGTGATGTCATAATAATAGATCCACTGGGAAATAATGATCATAATACAAATGAGTTCCACATGAAGTTTGAAAACAAAATACTCCAATCACAAACAAGAATCTTAAATTTAAACAATGCCAATGACATGAGTGTGAGGGGAGATCTGGCTAATGTTGTAAATAGACCCAAATAAATTGTGGGAAACAATTAAAAAAACAATTCAAAATATTCACCTTTATATTCCACTGAAATTATATTTCACTGAAAAAACAAAAACTCCCTGCAGAAGATCCATTTGTTGCTTAAGGATGGTATTAGCGTAAAAGATGAGGCTTGTACTGTTGCAAAGAATAGTAGTAAATCTGAGGATTGGGAGTGTTTTAGAAACCAATAAAGGCCTCCAAAAAGCTGATAAAAAGAAAAAGAATAGAATATGGGAGTAAATATTTACAAGTATATAAATAGGAAAAGAGTAGCTAAAGTAAATGTTGTCCCTTAGAAGCAGAGATAGAAGGAATAATCATGGAGAATGAGGAAGTGGCAGAGACATTGAACAAATATTTTGTGTCTGTATTACAATAGAAGATACAGTAAAGTATTTGTTAGCTTAGTTGGCCGGATGGCTAGAGTGTGATGCAGAATGATGCCGGTAGTGCAGGTTCATTCCCCGTACCGGCTGTGTATTTCATGAAGGCCTTGCCCTGCACTTGTAGAGTAGTGCCCCTCAAACTACAAATTGCCAAAGTTCTCTCTCTGTCCAATAGAGAGAGATTCCTTTAGGAGTATAGCAAGGTGATTTGTAAAAGACACAGGTTATATACCAGAAATAGTGGTTAACCTACAAATTAATATGAGTAAGGTAATTTTTATCATCAGAGAACAAGAACTGGAGAAACTCAAAGGACTAAAAACTGACAAATCCCCAGGACCCAGTGGCCTACATCCTAGGGTTCTAAAAGAGATAGTGGATGTGATGGCTATGATTTTCCAAAATTTCCTAGCTTCTGGGACATTCCCAGCTGATTGGAAGCTAGCAAATGTAATACTGCTATTCAATAAAGGAAGGAGGGAGAAAACAGGTGACTACAAGCCAGTTAGCCTTACATCAATCATCAGGAAATCACTGGAATCTATTATTAAGGAAGTCTTAACAATGCACTTAGAAAAACATGGCATGATTAGAACAATCAACGTGGTTTCAAGAAAGGAAAGTTGTGTTTGAGGATGTGGCTAGCAGAGTAGATAAAGGGCAACCAGTAGATGTAGTATACTTGGACTTCCAAAAGGCATTCGATAAGGTGCCATTTAAAAGGTAAATAAACAAGAAAAGGGCTCATGGAGTTGGGGGTGATATATTAACATGGATAGAGTGTTGATAATGGACAGGAAGCAGAGATTAGAGATAAATGGGGAATTTTCAAATTGGCAGGCTGTGACTATTGGAAAAATCAAACACCTATCTCAGCCTGAAATATATTCATTGATGTTATATCCACAGCCCTCTGGGGTAGAGAACTCTAAAGATTCACAACATTTTGAGTAAAGAAATTTCTCTTCAACTCAGTCCTAAGTGATCAACCCCTCATTCTGAAATTGTGTCTCTTGTTCTAGATGCCCCACTCTAGAGAAACACAGGGAAAATTCCCCGCTCTGGAGACTAAGTGTGGTGGCAGGAGCGAAAAGCGACGTGTTTCCGTGCCCGATCATCTGCTTGTCAGCTTATTACATATGTATGAACAATAAGCGCATCATATCTTGTGGTGGGGCAGGCTGCAATTCGTCTGCCCTGTTGTGACCTCATCGGATCATCTTTACAGGCGCCACATTTACACAGCATCCATGCACCTCATTCACTGTCTGCAGTCCAGGACTAGTTGTGGAGAATGATGGCCCCAAAAAGAAAGAAGTCAGGTGTCCCCAAGTTTAGTGACAGTGCATTGGGGGTTCTCCTGGCTGCGGTGGAGGCACACCGGGACACACTTTACACCCGTGATGGGAGAAGGAAGTCCAACCTCAATACATTGGCATAGGAGCAGGTCACCAGAGTGGTAAGTGCCAACGGTCCTCAGAGGAGGACTGCCATCCGGAGCAGGAAGAGGATGAATGATATCATCTGCTCTGTCAGGGTAAATCAACCTTTCTCCTCACTCTAAACTCTCACCCTCATAAGCCCACCAGGCATTCATGGGATTACAGTCCACAGGGATCTCACACACTGCCAGCACAAGGGACATCACCATTGACTCTCTCACACACACTTTAACATCTTCATCTCTTCTCACAATCAGTGCGTCTCATGTCCTTAGCCCTTACACGGGTTCACTCAACACCCTCAGAAGGCAGGCATCCTTAACATTTGCTTTGGCATCTGTCCTGCACACAGTCTGTCCATTTATCTTTATGCAGGAGAAGATCACTCACAACAACAGGGCGAGATCCCAGACCAGCGGGGGGATACCTGAGCTCAGGCCCTTCACCAAGTATGAAGAGTGTGTGATAGAGCTGGCCAGTGAGGACCAGGATCATGCCTCTGCCAGGGGTGAGATCGATACCTCCCAAGCCAGTGAGGGACCCGTTAACAGCTTCTTGGACACCCACTGAAACAGTAATGTTGGTGAGGATGCATCCAATCACAAATTATCTCTTCTCTCTTTGATAGGCACCTGCAGGAAGAGGAAGAGGAAGAGGCCCACAGCCAGCCAACCCATCAGCCCCAGCCCCCATACCACCTTGGATGAGGATCTTGAGGACCTACTGGATGAAGAACCATCAAAGCGTTCACCTGCACCCTCCACCAGCGCAAAGGCACACACCTAGGTGGAACATTGTTGTAGACACCCATAGGGACAAGGACCAGCAGTTGGGGCACCCTGGGGCCATCCACCCAGGTGGCTCTGAGAGTGTCCAGTCGATCCCAATCCCCTCTGACTCTGACCCCATCAGTTGAAGCTGCACAGGCCAAGGAGGATGCACCTGCCCCACAGCAGGAGACCCAAAGCAGGCCAGGACCCTTCAGGTCTTGGCCCTCCAGAGGATGCCTGCCAAGGCCATCAGACAACAGGACATAGCAGCCAGCAGGCTGCCTCCACCTCTGCTTTGGATGTTGAGGATACAGCAAGACATAGCGGTATGGTAGGAAAAATTAAGAAATGCTAGGTGCACAAAGGTAACACAGGTGTCCACTATCTGTAAATAATTTGCACAAATGTAAATATATTTCCACTCGTTCTACTTCTTATGCAGTATATAGCTCCTCTATTTGATGATATGTTCCGTGGTCAGTCACGTGTCACAGGCTACCCCGCCGCCCCTCCTCCCAGATGTTCTATTGTCTGCCCCAACTCTATGCGTGTAGAACCAATTAATTACAGTGTCTGTCTATTCTCTGCTCATACCAACATGAGTGAAGCATCAGCCTCTAAGAAAATTGTGGTTGGCCAAGGCTTCTCTGAGACCTGCTTCGGAGGTTCGTACAATGTTGCCTCATGAGTTTAGAACCAGGAGGCTGTTTTAGTCCCCCGATGCTTCTGCATTGTAGAATGCTCAATGTGGGTCCTTGAGGATTAAATGGCAATGCGCATGGAGTCAGTGCATCTTTCATTGGCCTCCATGTACTTTCCGTCAGCCTTGAGAGTGCTTTACATATGAACCTACAGTTGGAGCTCTGTTGCGTCCCTGTCTGTCTACAGCATTATCTCATGCCTGCATGTTCATCTGAACACCATCCCAATATTAGATCCAACCTTCCCACCTCCATGATTTTGAGTTAAGGACCTAGCTGATACATGTCGGTCCTTGCGTTTCTTGCTAGATGGTTAACCATGTGCGACAGAGCAATTGTGTGCAGAGGCCCCAGGTGGCTATTTGGAAATGGAAGGATGCAGCAATGGGCCAGAAGCTCTGGCTGACATTTCATGTCATTAACACTCTGCCAGTTCTCAGATAGTCAATCAACATGATTATGTGCAACTTTCAATGGCGTTGGTGTGCCTGGTTTCTGTGTGCACATTTCAGACTATAAGGATGGAAATGTGGAGCCCACAAATGGAATCATAGCAAGGCTGTAAAACATCTGATGCGTGCTCTCTATTATCAGCATGTGGGTCCTTAAGGCTTTTTTTGGGATCATAAATGCCATGGCTGGGCATCATGGGAAAATGGAAAACTCCAAATGGAAGTTTCTTCATGACTGCCTGATAGATATCAGACAATGCTGTTCCTGAGGCTTTCACGGTCCACAGAAGGGTGAACATCCATTACTGAGAGTTACAGATGACTGTGTCCTGAAGAAATATCTTACGCTGGGGAATGAGTATGGGGAAGAGGCATCAGCAGTTGTCTTGCAGGAACGACTGGCTGTGCTGAAAAACCACAGTGTAGAATCAGAATCGATCTCATACATGAAGGCGATGTCCACTGTGTGAAGATTGACCTCCTTGAGGCGCCTTGCCAGCCTGCAGGCATACTGCCACAAGAGCACTGAGGGTTGCAATGCTGCTCCTGCCTCTTGTAGGCTGCCATAGGCAGTGGAATTTTGGCGAGATGCTGGAAGAGGCTGCACCATCACAACTCTGTGCACAAAATGCCATGTTGTAGTTATTATCCCTTAACAGAAAGGCCACTTGCTCTGGAGGCTGTCTTACCTGATATGAGGACATTGTGATGCTAGAGTTTAAGTATAAATTCAGAGATTGAAGAAGTGCTGCGTTGAGATGAGAAGGATTGCAATGAAGGTGGTAAGGTGGACCCAGCATGGAGGGCACTGGTGAGAGAGGATTGTAATAGCTATTCGACATCATGCTCCTGGAACTTGGTGGCTATTAGCATGTCACATGAACACCTGCCTCGTCTCGCCTGTGTTATGGCCTCTGTGGAGCCTCAGCTTCCTTGCTCTCATCGAGCTCAACTCTCTCAATGTCCTCATCATTGGAGGGAACATGCAGCTCTTCCATCTCTCCATCTTGTAAGACATTCCCCCTTTGGGGTGCCAGGTGGTATATAGAGCGCAGCAAGCCACAATGATGTGTGAGACCCTCTGGGGAGAGTACTGGAGAGCGCTGCCTGACCTGTCCAGACCCAAAGCACATCTTCATGATCCCAATAGTCTGCTCAATCAATAAGTGTGTTGCAGAATGAACAGTGCTTTGCCTTTCCTCTGAGGCATTTTTTCACTGCTGGATTGGCATCATCAACCCCGTCTTTTGAACATACACATTCCCTGCGTTCCTCAGAATCCCACCCCCATCCAGATTGATCTCCCTGACCTCTTCCTTCCCACCCCAGGGTCCATGTCTGCCTCCAAGCCCCGACCAACCACCCTCCCCATCTCCTCTACCACCACTGGTACACCTTCACCCTCTCGCCCTTCCAACTCCCTCTGCTCCCCACTTATACTCACCATTCCTCCTAACACACCCAACATCAGTTCATTCCCCTGGAGGCAGTCATTGACTCCACAGACCCCTCCCTTGCACATTCACCTGAACAGCCCCACCCCTCACTCCTTCCTCCGTTCTTATTCGCTCTTCCACCCTCACTCCCCCCAGTCATCATCATTGCCACTGAACTTCCTCCTCCCTACCGTACACCTTCACCCTCCGAACTCCCTCTCTTACACCTTCCTCCCCCTTACACCTATCTCCCCACTTGCTGCATTCTCCCTCATTACATCTTCCTCCCCCCATTCTCACTCCTCCCCCCTCCCAACCTCACCACCCCCTGACACCTTTGTTCCTACCCACCCTAACCTTACCGCCTTCTGACACTTTCATTCCCTCCCCTGCAAACCTCACCACCCCCTCCGCAGTACACCTTTCTGTCTCACTCACAGCTGGACCTTGCCTTCCCCCTCCTTGCCGATCATCCGTAGCAGCCCATGGACAAGACTGTGATATTCCGAAGCAGACTCGGGACATCGACGGAGACCTCCCACCTTCTGTGAGCTGCTTCGAGGTGGAGCCATATCCATGAGAATCCACCCAACACGCGATGCATGTGCTCCCCCAGGGTCTTGTAGCTGTAGGGCTTCAGCACCTTCTGCTTCTCGGATGTCCACGATCTGATCAAGACCTTAACAATAATTCCCACTTCTTGTCCGGACACTTGTCCAGACGTGTTCTGGGCCGGCGTGTTTTCCCGCCAGCGTAATGGTAAATCTGGCGTGGGAGACTTTGCATCCCATTACAGACATGCAAATTGGATTCACGCCAGCCTCCAGCGGGATTGGTATTCCACCATGGCAGACACCTGCTGTGCTTCATGCCAGCAGGAACCTGATTTTAGGCCTTCTCACCATGGACCATGAGGGCGACTTTTCAATGTCAACTGAAACATAATGCAAGGGATTAGGAGCGCATCCCTCCGTTAGTGTTCGACGGCCAACTTTCCCAACAGGATCCTCAAGCTTGCCCAGTCACCCAATGGTTCTGCAGCACCAGAGCAATTATTCAAGGTTGAAGTGCACGCACGAGGAGTTAACAGCAGAACAGCAATCACTGGCATTGTCAAGAATTAGTGCTGCTCAAGTGGGCACAGTTGCTTGACTAGGCTAATTCCAAGCATGTCAATTGAGCTTAAGCTAAATGCGCTCAGCTGCGGAAGAGTGACACGTTTTGGCATTTGCCTGGCCATTTTCTGCTCCCCTACCCCCCCACCAGCCTGTCATGTGTTTGTGTCCATGCTGCAATGATCCCCCTTGCACTGTAGCCCTTACTCCAAGATTCCCTTCTCCCTCTTCCCCCCTTGTACTGTTGCCTTTGCCCAAAGGTTCCCTTCTCCCCTTCCCCCCTTGCACTGTTGCCTTTGCCCTGGCACCACAGCCCAGCTATGAAGAAGCTGTTGTGGAGACTTGCCTGTGACCCCCCTGCCCAAATCCATGGATCCACTTCCTTGCATTGGGATCATTGTGAGCGCTGTGCAAAGTTGTGGGAATTCACCTCCAAGGTCCCCTTGAAGTTCAGGTGGCCAGGTGCACACCTTTTTAAGGCAGTTGTAAATCACGTCGTCATAAAATCACATCAACGTGGGCTTTAAATTTGATGTTGGGGGTTGATTCTGGTGTGTGGCCACAATAATGAGATGCAAATACATTCAAATTAAGTTCCTGACATTCGACAGAAATGCAGCATCAGTTTTGCAGCCCACTGACCTTCGTGAATGAGTATCTCATTGGACCTTGATTCTGGGCTCTGGAAGCCACATGAAATAATATTTATTTTCTCTGTGGTCTCTGCTCTGTAAATCTTTATTTTCTCTATCCCTCTTTCACTGTATGAATGCAAAGAAGGTAACATTTTGACCCTCATCCCACATTTTGAGTGCGTGCGAATAAACATGGTTATATTTGAGTTCCTCCCATCTCGAGTTTGCTGTGGGGTTATTGATAAAAAATTGTATCACACCAAAACCAAGGGCCAACATTCCTAAAGCGGGGAGCAAATCAAAACATCTTTCTATTTACAGATGGGCGATGAGAGGAGGAATTAGTGCTATTTAAATTAACCCCCTCCTGTCAGTAACAATTCCAGGCTATCTCAAAGAATTTTACAGGCAATTAATTATTTTCTGAAGTTCAGTCACTGTAATGTAGGCAAATACAACAGCCAATTTGTGCACAGAAATGTCCCACAAACAGCAGTTCAATAAATAACTAGTTAATCTCTTTCTTATTGAAGTTGGTTTTAGGATAAATGTTCAGAATATAGGAAGAATGAAGAATTCCACTGCTCACCTTCTACTATTGCCAGAAGATCTCTTGCATTCACCAAAGCAGGCAGACAGGGCCTCAGTTTCAAATCTCATCTGAAAACTGGCACTTCCAACAATGTAGCACTTCTTCAATACTGCACTGAAGCATCAGATTATGTTATGTGTTCGGATCTCTAAGTGAGATTTGTTTAGTCATAATTGTACTTATAATTAATTAGTGTGTTATATATTGAAGGGAATTAAGCAGTTTCTTAAAAAAAAAGGTTTCTGCATATAGCATCCAGTAAGAATATGTCATGCAACCTCATGTAATCTTTTCTGTAAATCAGATAACAATACAAGAACAGATTAAGTTCTAGGCCACAAATGGTGCCTACTTCCAGTTCATCATCTTTTCTTCAGGCCAAGACGCAGGGCTGAATTTTTGACTTGGGACAGGAAACAGCAATCAGGACTGCTTCTGCGGACCCAAACCCACCCCTGGGAGGAAACAATTGCTCATTGAGATTTTAACTGAGGTTTCTCCTTAATTGTAAGAGTGGCAGGCAGGTTCTTGAAGCTGGCAGGCCAATCATAGGTTCTCCAGCTGGAGACAAGCAGCTGGCTGCTGCAAAGGGTAGGTAACCGAAAGAGCCCTTCAGCGTGAAGATGCCTTCTCAGCTACTTTTCTAAAATTTAATTAAAGAATAGAAAAAGCAGCCAGGCCCCCTGTTGGTGGGAACCCCCTCTACAGCACAGCCTTTGGTGATACCTCAACCTGGCAGACAGGGAAGCTCTGCACGTCTGCCTGGAGTGTTGACACCTCGGCCTGCTGGGTACCCAAGTAGTTAAACCATCCCCCTCCATTTTGGAGGTGGAAATCCTAGTTGGCCTTCTTTACATGGCTCCTAATGAACCTAAGATAAAGGCAAAATACAACAGATGCTGGAAATCTGAAACAAAAACAAAATGTGCTGGAAAAACTCAACAGGTCTGACAGCATCTGTAGAGAGACAGCATCTGTGGAAAGAAAGGAAGAATTAACATTTTGAGTCCGTATGACTATTCTTCAGAACTAAAGAGAAGTAAAAATATGGGGCAGGCTATTGAGGTTGGTGAGCAAGAGGCAGGGCCCGCTCGCCGATGCGTAAAATGACTCGGAATGTTGTCGGGTGTGTCCATTTTCAGGTCGGCGGGGGCACAGCCGAATTAGCTGTGCGCCCACCGACCTGTCAACAGCCTATTGAGGCTATTTAAAAAGTAATTTGTATAATTTAATTTGTAATAATTTGTATAAGTAATTTAAATACTTTAAAGTATTTGCCCATCCAACCTTAAGGTTGGCGGGCAGGCCGGGAGCCCTGGCAGGCTTCAGAAAAAGCATGAAACCTCATCCATGGGCAGGATGAGGTTTCATGTAGGTTTGTAAAAATTTGTTCAAAGTTTAATTAAAAGTGATGGACATGTCCCAACACATGTGACAGTGTCACATGAGGGGACATGGTGGGGAAATTTTATTTTTCTATATTTAACATTTTTGAATTTGGTGCCAATCTCCCTGAGGCAGTACTTAGCCTCAGGGAGATGAGTGCGTTTTTTCCCACATTCTCGGCTTAGGGAATTGCCCCCCCGCCTTCACAGGGAGGGCATAGTGCTTCCTGGCAGACGTCATGCTGGGTGGGCCTTAATTGTTCAGCCCACATAAAATGGCAGCTTGCCCTCAGTCAGGGGCGCCAATTGGAGGCACGCCCACCGGCACCTACTCCTGAACTTCCCCTTCGACAGGGGAATAATTCTGCCCATGGAGAAATATATACTGTTTAAGGAGAGTGGAACAGGTGAAGCTGGTTAGAAGGCCAGTGATAGGTGGAGAGGTGCAAAGGAGAGATCACAAAGATGCAATAAACAGAAGGTCAAAGGGATGTTGATTTTGGTGATACTGGCTAAAGGAGGTGCTAATGGTGACATTAAGAGTAGAAAGCAGAATGAGCAAGTGACAGATGGCCCTAGTGGGGGTGGTGTCGGGGGAGGGGACGATGTGGGAGAAAAGATCGAAATAGGCTAAAAGGTGGGGATAAAACAATAAAAATAGGAGGGAAAAAATATATATATAAAAATTTAAAAATAAACATTTGAAAAAATGGGGATCAAAAAGGGGTGAGGATGGAGGAGAGAGTTCATGATCTGAAGTTGTCGAACTGAATGTTAAGTCCACAAGGCTGTAAAGTGCCTAATCGGAAGATGAGGTGCTGTTCCTCCAGTTTGCATTGAGCTTTACTGGAACATTGCAGCAGGCCAAGGCCGGCATGTGGGCATGAGAGCAAGGATGGAGTGTCGAAATGGCAAACGACAAGAAGGTCTGGACCGCAAAGCGGTCACCCAGTCTGCGTTTGGTCTCTCCAATGTAGAGGAAACTGCATTGGGAGCAGTGAATGCAGTAGACCAAATTGAGGGAAGTGCAAGTGAAGCGCTGTTTCACCTGAAAGGAATGTTTGGGCTCTTGTACGGTGAGGAAGGGGTAAGTGAAGGGACAGGTATTGCACTTTATGCGATTGCATGGGCAGGTACCATGGAAGGGGTTGAGGTGTTGGGGGTGATGGAGGAGTGGACCAGGGTGTCCTGGAGGGAATGGTCCCTACAGTATGCCGACATGATGAGTGAAGGGAAGATGTGTTTGGTGGTGGTATCATGCTGGTGTTGGCGGAAATGGCGGAGGATGATCCTTTGAATGCAGAGGCTGGTGGGGTGAAAAGTGAGGACAAGGGGTACCCTATCATGGCTCTGGGAGGGAGAGGAATGTGTGAGGGCAGAGGCGCGGGAGATGGGTCAGAAACAATTGAGGGCCCTGTCGACCACCATGGATGGGAAACCTCAGTTAAGAAGGAAGACATGTCAGAAACACTGTTTTGGAAAATGGCATCATCGGAACAGATGCGATAGAGGCAAAGGAACTGAGAGATTGGGATGGAGTCCTTACAGGAAGCAGGGTGTGAGAAGTTGTAGTCGAGGTATCTGTGGGAGTTGGTGGGCTTGTAATGAATTTTGGTGGACAGTCCATCACCAGAAATTGAGACAGGGAGGTCAAGGAAGGGAAGGGAAGGGTCAGTGATGGACCATGTGGAGGTGATGGAGGAGGGTGGAAATTGGAAGCAAAATTAATACATTTTTCCAGGTCCAGACGAGAGCCAGAAGCGGCACTGAAACAGTCATCATTGTACCGGAGAAAGAGCTGTCTGAGGGGCTCTGAGTAGGACAGGAACAAGAGATGTTCCACGTAAAGAGACAGGCGTAACTGGGCCCCATGCGGGTACCCATAGCCATGCCTTTTATTTGGAGGAAGTGGGACGAGTTTAAGGAGAAATTGTTCAGTGAGAGAACAAGCTCAGCCAGATGGAGGAGAGTGGTGGTGGATAGTGATTGTTCAGGCCTCGGCTCAAGGGGGTATAGGGGGATTGGACGCCTTGGTGAGGAGGAGGCGGTTGGGACCAGTGATGTAGGGCAGCAGAGGAATCGTGGATGTAGGTGGGAAGAGACTGGACAAGGGGAGAGAGAACGGAATCAAGAGAGGAAGAAATTAGTTCTGTGGGGCAGGAACAGGCTGACACGATCGATCTGCCAGGACAGTCCTGTTTATGGATTTTGGGGAGGAGGTAGGGAGACCATGAGGTTGGAAGCTCTGGAGGGAAGATCTCCAGAGGAGATAAGGTCATAATGAACCTATTTGGCTGTTCACCTCAAGGGGGCGCGCAGCTTTTCCGACACGGAAAACTGGCATGCTGGCTGATGCCGGTATTTTCAAGCCCTTTCCACCTCCATTCCCAGCCTTGGCAGGGCCCAAAAGATCCTGCTCTCAGTGTTAATGCTGTCATCTGTCCTTCAAGGCTAATCCTCGTTCTTTGCTCGAGCAGTTTGACAGTCGATGTCATTCTCTCAGCCTAATGTTTCAGAATCATTCCTTTCTGGGTTCTTCTTTAGCTCTGTATACCCTCCATGGTCAGGGACTTTTAGGTGGGAGTATTCCTTCTCTAAAATGGTATGAAGCTATCTGCATGAGCAACTTCAGGCATTGACTCTAGTTATTTCTCAACCCTAAAGGCAACATTGCTGAGCTGATAGATGATAAGGCTTTCTTCTATGTTCACTTAGCTGTACAATAGGCTTCAAGTACGTAAAATTAGTAGAATTACAATTTTATAACATGAGCTAAGTCATATTTGTGGAATTACAACTTTTGGCTTTGCACAAAATGCAAGTAGATTCCTACACACCTAACAGAAAATATGCAGATATTTATGATTCCTCAAAGCTGGAGCTTCAGAGAGACAATGCTGTCCTCAGTTTTCTTCCAAGTTGGATGTTTATGTACTGCTGAATTTAATGCTAATTAATCATTGGCTTTTATTACAGCATTTTCTGCTACTGATTGCTTTGCCTTGATTCTGATTGTTGATAATAATTAAAGCCATATTATGCGCTTTATCAGTGCTCACTTTTTACATTTCGAGTTAATTATTTCCACACTGAGTTCGTTGCCAGCATAGGAAGTATTGGAATCCAACAGCAAGAGACTCAGTGTCAAACTTTCTCGAAGTTGATTTTGTTTTGCCTGGTGAGATCAAAAGAGACAGTCTGAATAACCTATTACTCTTATCAATAAGTAAACTGAACTTAATGCCTCATAATTAGGAGGGGAATGCCTCTTTTTCCCTTTTGTAGTAGACTGGAAGATCTGTATATTTTGTTGGGTTGACAGGAGACTGTATTTCTGCATCCTTGGTCACCTTTCATGATGTCCCACGTCACTTTACAGCTAATTAAGTACTTTTGAGTTTTAGTCACTGGTATAATGTCACTGATGTAATGTAGGCAATGTTATAAAATGGCTGAGCAGACTCGAGGGGCCGAATAGCTTATTCCTGTTCCCACAATATACCATAAATGGCATCTGCTCCATCTAGACTAATGATACTATCCTCAGGATATGCCAATCAGACATTTACCAGCAACTCAGGAAAATGCAGACTGAATTATTGATCTGACCTTTTCATGGAAGAATGGTACATGTTACATAAGTTCTTAACTCCCGGATTGGTTCCCCTTGCCCCAGAAACTGTCATACAAATTGTTGTACATTGTGAATGTACAGCTTATCTGGGGTGAACCAAGGAAGGAGTGGAGATTTTTACTACTTTTCTTTAAGCAATCTCCTGGTGACAAATGGGGATTTCATTCCCAGACTTTGCAAGAATAATAAAACTGGTGATCATGAGGCAACACCTTGTTTTGCCGGTTTTTAGTTTCTTACATTTATTTTGATGAGGCCCAAGATGCCCAAGCCTCTGTCACAACATGACAGTCACAAAAAGCTTAAAACTGTAGAAAGCCTAGAGGAGTATAGAAAGTATAGGGTGAAATAAAAAAGGAAATTAGGAAAGAAAGAGAGGATATTAAAAAAAATGGCAGGTAAAAATCAAAGAAAACCCAAAGATGTTTTAGCAGTACATTAAGAACAAGAGGGTAACTAAGGAAAGGGTAGGATCCATCAGTGATGTGCATGGTAACTTGTGCTTTGATGCTGAAGATGTGTGCAGGGTCCTCAATGAGTACTTTATCTCTGTCTTCACTAAGGAGAGGGATGATGCAGACATTCAAGTTAAAGAGAAAGAGTGCGAAATATTAGATACAATAAGCATTATGAGAGAGGAAGTACTGGAGGGACTGGCATCTTTGAAGGTAGGTAAATCACTAGGGCCAGATGCATTGTATCCCAGGTGGTTAAAGGAAGCCAGGGAGGGAATAACGGATACTCTGAGGATCATTTTCCAATCCTCACGAGATACAGGTGAGGTACCAGAAGATTGGAGGTCTTCGAATGTTATGCCAATATTTAAAAAGGGTGCGAGGGATAGGCCTGAAAATTATAGGCCGGTCAGTCTGATTTCGGTGATGGGCAAATTAGTTCCAAATCAATTCTGAGAGACAGGTAAACTGTCGCTTAGAGAAACACAGGTTGATCGGGGATAGTCAGCAGGTTTTGTTAGGGGAAGATCATATCTTACGAACATAATAGAATATTTTGTGGAAGTAGCAAGGAGGATTGATGAGGGTAGTGTAGTGGATGTTATACACATGGATTTCAGTAAGGCATTTGACAAGGTCCCACGTAGCAGACTGGTCAGAAAAGCGAGATCCCATGGGAGGTAGGGAAAGGTGATGAGTTGGATCTAAAATTGGCTCAGTGACAGAAAACAAAGGGTAATGGTTGATGGATGTTTTTGCAAATGGAAAGTGGTTTCCAGTGGCATTCCACAGGGCTCAGTGTTGGTGTTTATTGCTGTTTGTTGTATATATTAATGATTTGGACTTAAATGTGAGGTATGATTGGGAAATTTGCAGATGACTCAAAAATTGGTGGCGTACTCTGTAACAACAGAGGATAGCTGTTGTCTCCAGAATTATATCAATTGTTTGGTTGAGTGGGTGGAAAAGTGGCAAATGGAATTCAATCCAGAGGAACTAATGCATTTGGGGAGGGCAATCAAAGCAAGTAAATACTCAATGAATGGCAGGATATTGAGAAGGGTTGAGGAAATAAGAGATCATGGAGTGCATGCCCACAGTCCCCTGTGTGGCAGGACAGGTGGATAAAGTGGTAAGGAAAGCATAGGGAGTGCTTTCCTTTATTGGACGAGATATCGAATACAAAAGCAGGGATGTAATGCTGGAACTGTACAAAATGCTGGTTAGACCACAGTTGGAATTTTGTGTACAGTTCTGGTCACCACATTACAGGAAGGACATAATTGCTCTGGAGAGGTGTGCAGAGGAAATTTACAAGAATGTTGCCAGGGCTTGAAAATTGCAGCTATGAGGAAAGATTGGATAGGCTAGGGTTGCTTTCCTTAGAACAGAGGAGGTTGAGGGGTGACCTAACTGAGGTGTACAGAATTTAAGGGCTTAGGTAGGATTGACAGGAAAGGCCTGCTTCCCCTAGCTGAGGGGTCATTTACCAGGGGGCATAGATTGAAGGTGATTAGTAGAAGGATTCGAGGGGAAATGAGGAAAAACTTTTTCTCCCAGAGGGTGGTGGGCATCTGGAATTCACTGCCTGAGTTAACGGTTGAGGCTGAAGCACTCAACTCATTTGAAAGGTACCTGGATCTGCACCTAAGTGCTGTAACCTACAAGACTATGGACCAGGTGCTGGAAAGTAGGATTTAAAAATGAGCGGCTAGCTTCTTTTTTTCTCTTTTTATTTCCAGCATAGACATGATGGGCTGAATGGCCTCTTTCTATGTAAGTTTCTAAGTTTTCTATGATTCTATGGTCATCAGAATTGTATCTACTTTAGGGCGTAATGAACATTTAGACTGCTATTTATATACTGGTTTGAATTCAAAAGGGAATTTTGAGAAGTGTACAATATTTAATTTTATGGCACTAAATGTTAAAAGTGAGCCTCCCAACTGCCCCACCCCACCACCACCTTCCCCCACCCCATCACTGCAGCCCCCCAAACACTTCCCAGCACCCCATACCCCACCATACACCCCAACCACCCCCCCACCACAGCCCTATACCAATACCTCACCCCACACCTGACACCACCCCCCAATACCCCCCATACCCCTCCCCACCCCCACACAGCTTTTAATTAACTCCAAAATGCTTATAGGCACTTACCATTAGATATTCAGCCGACAACATTGTCTTAACAGTTGCTGCGAATAGGAAATGCTGCTGCTGACCTTTGAGCAGCTTCATGGCTTTCTGGCGGGCTTTTCAAAAAAAAAATTGGAACTACGAAGCTGCTCAAACAATGGAAGCAGCAGTGCAGCAACTCAATGCAACTAACTTGAAAGACCAGCTTGAAAAAAATTGGAACTCTCAGGCTGATGGTTTCGATTTTTATTTTAGAGCCAGTCTTTCAGCTTTGGCTATTCAGCCTGGACATCATTTAAAACCCGAAGCACGGCACCCCCAGCCCCCAAGCCCCAGTGTTTGGCACTGTCTGCAGCCTCCTCTCCTGGGCCTTGTCTGGAATCACATATGAGCCAGACTGAGTAAGGATGGCAGATTTTCTACCCTAAAGAACATTTGTAGACCAGGTGGGATTTTACGACAATCTAGTAGTTACATGTTCACTATTACTGCTGATTTTAGGTCTATTCACCATGTCTGAAATATGAATCTCCAACATTTAAAAAAATGCAATTGATTAGTTTGGAATTAGCATTATCACTGCTCTTATTATCCACCTTCCCAGTTATCTATCAGATAGCTGGATAAAGCCTTATGTAAGATGATCCCTAATTAGAGAACCAGCTTTCACAAATGCCCTTTTACTTGCTTGAAATCACTTGCCATCACTGAGAAAGATTGTATTCAATTAATGCCATTTGTGCAGTGATTGTATTCATTCCCATAACTGGTGTTTTGCTTTGCCAGATATGCAAAATCGGATTAGGGGATCTCAATAATCTAACATTTCATTTTGATGGAGTGGGGTTTTCATTATCATGAATAATGAAGGTTTTACTGTATCACATTTACATGTTATAGTTCTCCTATCAATCCTACCCAAGAGGATAGTTTCATGCTTTCAATGCCTTGAGGGTCCCTTTAATAAGTGGTCCACTGATGTCAGCTTATGTTACTGGAATATTGGACAGATGTAACAAATTAGAAATACCATGTTTAATATCATTTCCCTAACTGTAGCTACCATAGTGTTTTGATCACTTTAAATTGGATGCTGTATGTTGAGAGAGATTCTCTGCTGTCCTTGTACCCCTGTATGGATAAGGTGACAAGATGATAAAGAATTCTTGTTAGAAAATTGATTACAACCAGACAAGTGCGTCGGGAAAACAGTTGCAACATGAAACCAGATGAAAGAGCTGTAAAATTGGCCACTGGGCCAGCAATTCCTTACATGTATTCATGGGTTGGCAATTGTCCCAACAGGACTTCTGTGAGCATTTTGGCTATATCCTGAAAGGATATGCATTGCCTTATTGGTCATTTTCCAGCTGTCTGTGTGGCTTTGAAACCTGTTTGTGATTGACAATTGTATTAAATTGTGAAAGATACCCTTTTGATTTTCTTTTGTCTCTGTTCAGACATCAAAGCAAAACTTCAAAATGATTATTTCAGAATTTTCTGGAATGGGACATCTCACAGTGAGCTCCATGTGTTATACTTTATTCCTCACCCCTTAATTTCAATTATTTTGTGGTGCACATGGCTGTAAGTGCAAATTAAATGAGTTTATTTCCTTAGCCAATAGAATTTAAGGATAGAAAAGAAACAAAGTGAATTGTGGAGAGGGAAATAGGCTGAATCTGAGTGAGATTAGATACAGAAAGAGAAATAAAGAGAGGGAAAGAAAAATTGAAATATGAGAGGAAGAGAAAAGAGTCAGAAAAGACTAAGGTTGAGTGGCATGGCAGAAACATAAATTATCCTATTGATAGCCATACTGTGAAAAAGCAAAGGTAATTTCCTGCAGTCAGTGTCATTCATATTTATTATTGCAAATGCAGCAATTTCTTGATACTCATGGGGAGGTTGACAGCGAGCTTCTGTTTTTGCCCAGCTAATTGTTGGGCAGTGCCAATCGTCCAGCAATTTGTGGCAATTCTCAACTGATGGCAAATCTCCTCCTTGCCAAAAATTGCTGAACTTTTTACATATTAAAAATTCTTGTCAGCAACTTCTGGGTCAATATCCACCCAGGGCATGGCATCTGGAAAAAGCTTGCATGGCAACAGTAGGCCTCATTGTGTGTGCTCAGGCATTTGTGTAAGTAATTAAAATGATAGGAATTTGAATAACATTCCAATGTACAAGGACATAAATTTAATTTAAAAAACATTCAAGCACTGAACAAGGCCAAAGGAAAAAGGGACAGAGAAGGGCTTTGTTTTAATGTTTGTTGAGTTTACAGTTACATCACAGGCTGGATTCCACCACACTTTGAGAAAAATAACCACAATGCTGAGGTACTGGTTTCCTACTCACAAATCATTACAATGACTGGCTGTGTATATTTTTTCCATTGCCTTTCCCACCTTCGCTTTTTGCTGGACTTCTCTCCTCTCTCTCTGTATTTTTGTTTTTTTTATCAGTTTTATGAGATTAGATCAAGACTGCAGCAAGTAATGAACAAAACGTACATTAAAAATCAACTTCCATCGCAAAGTGTGTCATGATGCTATAGCACCCTACCATCATGAAATCATACAGCAAAGAAGGAAACCAACCAGTCCATCATGTCTGTGCTGTCTCTGTGAAAGTTATCCAATTAGTCCCACTCCCCCACTCTTTTCCTACAGCCTTGCAAATTTTTCTTTTTTAAGTATATTTCCAACTATTGAATCTACTTCTACTACACTTTCAGACAGTGCATTCCAAATGTTAACAACTTGCTGTGTAGAAAAAGTTCTCAACTCCCAACTTGTTTTATTGCCAATTATCTCAAAATTGGCAAATGTGAATATAATTGTGATATGACTTTGGACCCTGATTATCACATAAATTCCTGTTACTGGAACTCTCAGGCTCTATGACATCACAAAACAGGACGTTATAGCTGAATATCCGTGTTCTAGCAACATGACTTTGAAATAACATTTGTTTGAATACAACCCAACCATGTTCCTTGGTGGTCTTAACTGAAAGCTGGACGAGAGAGATGACACAGGCACTACTCGTGTAGAACCTGATGTTTGTTACCATTATCATGCACGTCATTTTTTGGTTACATGCCTGAACAAAAGTGATTTATTCAAAGCATTTGACTACAAGTTACTGCATCCATCAAAATGGAAGTTATTTTCAAAACAATTTGGCAGTCCTCAGAATTTGAGAGGGGTGAGGTCAAGGAAGAATGGTTAAATCCCGAGACCCAACAACTATCACATGTGGAGTCTGAAGAAACTTTGACTGTTTTAAACTGGTACTAGACTTTTTCAGGGGAATCATAATGACTCAAGTGTATTATTTGTATGAAAATCATGAATAATAATTAATTGCAGCTTCTGTATCCCTCACTTTTTTTCAATAAGAATTCATTTGTTCTCAATGAGGGATCAAAACAAGATATTAGATTCTACTTTAATCATTGTCAAACACCATTGGTGTCTCAAATTTAATTTTTGACAGAAGATTTAGTTCACTGAGAACTCAAAAGGCCTTTCTAATGGTGGAGCTGAATCTCTTTTGAAGTTTACTTTTGAGACAATTAAAATCAATTCTGAGACAACTAAAACAAAAGATTATGGAGTCTCTGAAGGATACCTCTAATATGAGTATTGTCTTCTTTAACAGGCTGAACAACTATGCAGTTGGGTCTACTGCTGACCCCTTGGATGTCATGTGGGTTGGGTTGAAGCGCACTTATGGGTGCTCAGATATTTCAATTAAAAATGTTATAAATAAGGCCAGAAAGAAAAATCAGGACGTAAGTACAGCAATCTTTGGTGCAGTGCCAGAATAATGTAGTAAAGAAAATGTCCTGGAGCTTAACTTGCCAATGATCTCTTTTGTTCCTTTTGTTGGTCTTTTCCAATCTTCTGCACCTCATCTGCATCTTCCTCTTTCCCTTGTGAAGCAAGTCAATGAGATATTCTTCTCTGTGAAGCATCTCCCCTGAGGTGTTCTTCTATGTGTAAAGTGATATAAAAAATGAAAACTGTTGTTGTGGTATAAAGTCCCTTTCCTTTTAAAGTACTGTTTATTCACACCACAACAACAGTATTTAGAATGAACCTGTATCTAGGTTGCTTTTGATTGTGCAGCACCCATGCACTGGAAGCCGACTATACCATCTCAAAGTGCAATATAAAAACAGTTTAGGAATTGGCAAGCCCAGAGCGTCATATAGTTTTTAAACAACATCTGCATAATATGGAGGTGTTGGCATACCTGAAGATGCGCCTGCATGATCTTAACCTTTGCTGTAACATTAGTTGAGAATGCTTGGTCACACTTTGATCCTGTTTTTGCAACTTTTTCTTAGTATGATTCTGAAGATGTGGAAGCATCAGTAGATAGCATCCGACGAAAAGCAGCTGCTGTGAGGGAAAACTCATCCCTGCTAGAGGTAAGAACTTTACTTGCTTTTGTTGTAAAGCAGCCAATGTACACACAGCAAGCTTGCACAAACAGCAGGCGCTAATGACTAGATGATTTGCTTTTTTAATTTGTTCATGAGATGCAGATGTCACTGACAAGGCCAGTATTTATTGCCCATCCCTAATTGCCCTTGAGAAGGTGGTGATGAGCTGCCTTCTTGAACCTCTGCAGTCCATGTGGTGTAGATACACCCCACAGTGCTGTTAGGGAGGAAGCTCCAGGACTTTGGCCCAGTGACTGTGAAAGAGTGATGATACAGTTCCAAGTTGCAGGTGTCGGTGTTCCATGCATCTGCTGCCCTTGTCCTTCTGGGCGGTAGAGTTGCAGGTTTGGAAGGTGCTGTTGAAGAAGGCCGAGAAAGTTGCTGCATTGCATCCTATGCACTGCTGCCACCATGGGCCAATGGTGGAGGGAGAGAAGTTGGTGTCAAGCTTCTTGAGTGTTGTTGGAGCTGCACTCGTCCAGGCAACTGGAGAATATACTTGACTGTAGATAGTGGACAGAATTTGGGGAGTCAGGAGGTGAGTTACTCGTTGCAGAATACCCTGCTCTTATTGCTACAGTATGGCTGGTCCAGTTCAGTTTCTGGTCAAGGATGTTGAAAGTGAGGGTTCGGCCTTGGCAATGCTGTTGAATGTCAAGAAAAGATGGTTAGATTCTCTCTTGTTGGAAATGGTCATTGTCTGGCACTTTTGTGGCACAAATGTTACTTATAACTTATCAGCCTAAGCCCAAATGTTTTCCAGGTCTTGCTACTTGCAGGCATAGACAGCTTTAGTATCTGAGGACTTTTGAATTAAACTGAACTGCGAGCATTCCTATTTCTGACCTTATAATGGAGGGAAGGTCATTGATGCGCTTAGGATACTATCCTGAGGAACTTCTGCAGTGATGTCCTGGGACTGAGAAGGTTGACCTCCAAATACCACAACCATCTTCCATTGTACTGGATATGACTCCAATCATTGGTGAGTTTTTCCTGATTCCTATTGAATTCAGTTTTACTAGAGCTGCTTGATGTCACGCTTGATCAAATGGTGTCTTGATGCCAAGGGCAGTCACTCGCATTTCACCTCTGGAATTCAGATCTTTTGTCCATGTTTGGATCCAGGCTTTAACGAATTCTGGAGTACAGCGGCTCTTACAAACCCATACTGAGCATCAGGGACAGGCTATTGCTGAGTAAGTGCTGCTTGATAGCACTGTCAATGACACCTTTCATCATTCGATGATTGAGACCAGACTGATAGGGCAGTAATTGGCCAGATTGGATTTGACCTGTTTTTGTGGATGGAATATGCTTGAGCAATTTTCAGTATTGTTGGGTAGGTGCTGGCTTTCTAGCTATACTGGGACAGCTTGGCTAGAGTTGCGTCTAATTCTGGAGCACAAATCTTCAGCCAGGATGTTGTTAGTGGCCTTAGCCTTTGTTGCATCCAGTGACTTCAGCCGTTTCTTCATGGAGTTGGCTGACAACTGACAGCCATGGCGCCAGGGATCTCAGGAGGAGGCTGAGGTGGATCACCCATGTGACACTTCTGGATGACAATGGTTGCTTCTGCCTTGTCTTTTGCGCTGACATGCCAGACTCTGCCATCTTTGAGGATGGTGATGTTTGCGGAGCCTTCTCCTCTGGTTAGTTGTTTAATTGTCCACCAACATTCACTACTGCAGATCTTTGATCTGATCCATTGCTTGTGAGATCGCTTTGCTCTGTTTATTAAATCCTGCTCCACAGTTTAGCATACACATGACTTCAGTAGGCGGGCACCTCATTTTTAGGTATGCCTGGTGCTGTTCCTGGCATGCTCTCCTGCACTCTTCATTGAACACCATTGTTGTTCCCCTGGCTTGATGGTAATGATGAAGTGAGGGATATCCCAGGCCACGGGTTACAGATTGTGGTTGGATACAATTCTACTGCTGCTGATGGCCCACAGTGCCTCATGGATGCCCTTTATTGAGCTGATAGATCTATTCTGAATCTATCCCATTTAGGATGGTGGTCATACTATGGAAAATGATGGAGGGTATCCTTAATATGAGTAGGGAACTTGGTCTCCACAAGGATCATGCTGTGGAAACTTCTGGGGGTCTAGAACAAGGGGTCACAGTCTCAGGATACAGGGTTGGCCATTTAGGATTGAGATGAGGAGAAACTTCTTCACTCAGAGGGTGGTGAACCTGTGGAATTCTCTACCACAGAAGGCTGTGGAGACCAAGTCACTGAATATATTTAAGAAGTAAATAGATAGATTTCTAGATTCTAAAGGCGTCACATGGTATGGGGAGAGCGCGGGATTATGGCGTTAAGATAGAGGATCAGCCAAGATCACATTGAACGGCGGAGCAGGCTTGAAGGACCAAAAGACCTACTTCTGTTCCTATTTTCTATGTTTCTATGAATACGATCATAATTAGATGCATATGCAACAGATAGACTGATGAGGATGAGGTCACATTGGTTTTTTGCTCTTGTTTATTCCCTCACACCTGCCACAGGCCCAGCCTGGCAGATATGCCCTTCAGGACTCAGCCAGCTTGGTCAGTAGTGGTGCTACCAAGCCACTGTTGGTGACAGATATTTGACCTAGAGTTTGTTTCTGAGCCCTTGCTTAGTGGATGAGTATTGATTCATTAGCTGAGAGAGGGCTGTAGGCAGTAATCAGCAGGAAGTTTCCTTGCCCATGTGTGATCTGTTGCCGGAGTCAATTTTAAGGACTCCCGGGGCCACTCACCTGCTGACTGTATACCATTCTTCTGTCATCTCTAGTGGGTCTGTTCTGCTGGAGGGACAGGACATACCCAGAGATGATAATGATGGTGTCTGTGTCATTGTCTGCAAGATGTGATTTGGTGAGTACGACTGTGTCATGCTGTTGCTTAACTAGCCTGTGGGACAGCTGTCCAATTTTAGCTAGCCAATGTTAGTAAGGAAGACTTTACAAGGTTGATTTGGCAAAACTGCCTTTCTCGTTTCCAGTGCCTCGGTCAATGCTGGGTGGTCCACTTACTATTATTTTTATTTGATTTTTCTGTAGCAGTTTGATACAAATGAATGACTTGTTAGGCCATTTCAGAGGGTGGTTAAGTACTGCTGTGGGTCTGGAGTCATATGTTGTCCAGACTGGATAAGGATGGCAGATTTCCTTTCACAGAATCACACAGTGCAGAAGAGGCCCTTCGGCCCATCGAGTCTGCACCAACACATGAGAAACACCTGACCTACCTACCTACCTAATCCCATTTACCAGCACTTGGCCCATAGCCTTGAATGTTATGTGCCAAGTGCTCACTCAGGTTATTTTTAAAGGATGTGAGGCAACCCGCCTCCACCACCCTCCCAGGCAGCGCATTCCAGACTGTCACCACCCTCTGGGTAAAATAGTTTTTCTTCACATCCCCCCTAAACCTCCTACCCCTCACCTTGAACTTATGTCCTCTTGTGACTGACCCTTCAACTAAGGGGAACAGCTGCTCCCTATCCACCCTGTCCATGCCACTCATAATCTTGTACACCTCAATCAGGTCACCTCTCAGTCTTCTCTGCTCCAATGAAAACAACCCAAGTCTATCCAACCTCTCTTCATAACTTAAATGTTTCATTCCAGGCAACATCCTGGTGAATCTCCTCTGCACCCCCTCCAGTGCAATCACATCCTTCCTATAATGTGCTGACCAAAACTGCACACAATACTCCAGCTGTGGCCTCATCAAGGTTCTATACAACTCCCTGCTTTTGTAATATATGCCTTGATTGATAAAGGCAAGTGTCCCATATGCCTTTTTCACCACCTCACTAACATTACCCTCTGTCTTCAGAATTTATGGACACACATGCCAAAGTCCCTTTTTTCCTCAGAACTTCCTAGTGTCATGCCATTCTCTGAATACTTCCTTGTCAAATTACTCCTTCCAAAGTGTATCACCTCGCACTTTTCAGGGTTAAATTCCATCTGCCCATTTGACCATCCCGTCTATATCTTCCTGTAGCCCAAGACACTCAATCTCACTGTTAACCACCTGGCCAATCTTTGTGTCATCCGCAAACATACTAATCCTACCCCCCACATAGTCATCTATGTCATTTATATAAATGACAAATAATAGGGGACCCAGCACAGATCCCTGTGGTATGCCACTGGACACTGACTTCCAGTCACTAAAGCATTCTTCAGTCTTCACCCTCTGTCTCCTACAACTAAGCCAATTTTGAATCCACCTTATCAAATTACCCTGTATCCCATGTGCATTTGCCTTCTTTATAAGTCTTCCATGTGGAACCTTGTCAAAGGCTTTGCTGAAATCCATATAAACTACATCAACTGTACTACCCTCATCTATATACCTGGTCACCTCCTCAAAAACTTCAATTAAATTTGTTAGGCCTGACCTCCCTCTGACAAAGCCATGCTGACTATCCTGGATCAAACCTTGCCTCTCCAAGTGGAGATAGATTCTCTCCTTCAGAATTTTTTCCAGTACTTTCCCTACCACTGACATGAGACTCACTGGCCTGTAGTTCCCTGGCTTATCTCTACAACTCTTCTTAAATAGCGGAACCACATTTGCTGTTCTCCAGTCCTCTAGCACCTTCCCCGTGGCCATTCCTCAAGGACATTCGTGAAGCAGTTGGGTTTTTACAATAATCCTGTAGTTTTATGGTTACCTTTACCAACACTGACTTTTTATTCGGAGTTAGTGATTGTATTTAAATTTCACCAGCTATTCCTGGTGATCTTAGTCAAGGGATAAGTATTTGTCAGGATGGCAGAGAGAAGTCCCCTGCTCTTTCTAAAATAGTATCATTGGATCTTTTAAATCCACCTGAGAAGGCAGACAGGGCCTTGGTTTATCATCTTATCAGAAAGACACAACCTCTGATTGTACATCACTCCCTCAGTACTGCACTAGATTAGGTGCTTAAGTGCTCTGAACTGAGACTTCAACTCACAACTTTCCGAACGGAGGTGAGACAGAGGCATGGCGGACACCACACATGTTTAATTGCATGTAAAAGAAATTTTAACTATTGTCTTTACTTAGAAATGTTCCTTTTGCCAATCCAGTAAAGTACAAAGGAAAGAACTTGCATTTATATTGTGTCCACAAGAAATATTTATAACTAGTGGAGTTTCAAAGCAGTCAGAGTTGTTATTTAGGTGATTCAGTGGTAGATCCAATCATGGATCAGTTAGAGCTTTTCCTAAGAATCCTGCTGACAAAGCAACTTCTCCAAATTCAATAGATTTTCCATTAGAATATAAGTGAAATAAATTATGTATTTGATGCTGGGTTTTCTTCAAAAGCCTGTATTTGTTCATAGCTGGATGCTGTGTAGAAGTGTTAGCTTCCTGTGTATCATTGCTATTAGCGCATGACAGGGTTCAGAATATCTCAGAGAAAAGCCCACCATGTGCTGTGCTTTTTTTCCTGTGTCAGCTTAAATTGCGGCAGCTTTGCAAACGAATCAAAGAGGATACCATGAAAAAACACAAGAAGATTAAAGTCGATTTGAGCAAGAAACTCAGAAAGAAAAGCCTGACCAATGAGATTGGCTCATCAGCTTATTACAACCCCAATGAAAGTTTATGCCAGACTCTTGAATATGTTGTTGCTACTATGTCTGACCTGGAGGTGATGATGACAGACATGATAAACAGCATCGAGGAGCATCCCAATACAGAAAAAATGCTAGAGAAGGACCCCACAACATCCAGGAAAGAATCAGAAACTAGAAACCTGCCCCACAAGCCCAAATCTTTATCATCAGTGTTAGAGGAAGTCAGGTAATCCCACAGCAAGAAAATTTTCTGATAATGTCAGGACTGTTAAAATTATATTGAATTTACAGCACAGAAACAGACAATTTGCTTTATTTTGCTTTATTTAAGCTACCTCCTACCTTACTTCATCCTACCCTACTAACATTTATTTCTAATATTTTCTCCCTCATGTGCTTATCTAGCTTCCCCTTAAATACATCCATGCTATTCATCTCAATTACTCCAGTGAGTAGTTGGTTCCTTATTTTAATCACATTTTAGGTAAAGAAGTTTCTCCTTAATTTCTTATTGGATTTATTAGTGACTATCATATATTTATGACAACAGGTTTTGAATTCCCCCATAAGCAGAAATATTTTCTCTGCTCCTATCCTATCAAACCCCTTCATTATTTCAAAGACCACTATTAGGTCACCCATTAGCATTCCCTTTTCTTGAAAAGAGAACCCCAGTTTTTTCAGTCTTTCCTGATAGTTGTAACCACTTAATTCTAGTATCATAAGAACATACAGAACATAAGAACTAGGAGCAGGAGTAGGCAATTCAGCCGCTCGAGCCTACCCCACCATTCAATATGATCATGGCTGATCTCATTTCAGCCTCAACTCCATTTCCCACCCTCTCCCCCTAACCTTTCAACCTGTTACAGATTAAAAATCTGTCTACCTCCTCCTTAAATTTATTCAGTGTCCCGGCATCCACTGCACTCCGAGGCAGTGAGTTCCATCATCTTTGGAAATCTTTTTTGCACCCTCTCTCTCTTTTATATTTTTCAATATTCTTTCTGTAGTATGGAGACCAGACCTGTGCACGTCTCCCTCCTATTGTGGGCTAACCAAAGTTTTATACAACTTTGACTTAACTTCTTAGCCTTACTGTTCTATTCCTCAATTGACAGCGCAGAACCATGGGATTGGAATACTAGATCATAGAGCTGTCAAGGAATGCAGAAATTAAGTGTTCATGTAATTTTATATAAAAATCGCTATCTCTTACACCATTGACACTTATCACAGGTGGCTGTCTTTATCATCAAATGAAGCTAACCATTAACCATCACCGTAGGAGTTGTTTACAAGGATGACACTTATAACGCATCAAGCACTCTGGCTATTTTGGGCTCCATGAGAGTTGGAAATTTTGTCACCTTAATGTTGCTAGTTGCCAGCAGCCCTTTTTATTTCTCTTCAATTGATTAGCTTTGTAACAAAGAAGCGTAACACATATTGAATTACTTCGATATGCTGTAGTGGTAAATAGGGCCAGCATGGTAGACCAGAAAAACCACAATTGCTAACAACAATAGCTTGCATTTATAGACACCGTTATCATAATAAAACACCTCAAAGTGCTTTACAGGAGCATAATCTGACAAAGCTTGACAATGAGTCAAAGGAGACAATCGGATAGATGACCAAAGGCTTGGAAATGTGGGTCTTAAAAGGGGAAAGAGAGGGAGAGAGAAACAGAGTGGTTTGGAGAGGGAATTCCAGAGCTCACAGAGATGGAGACCTGGTTTTAATCCATGATTTCACTTGTATACATCTCACAGCAGTTTTACAGCTCATTCCTTACAGCAGGCGAAACATCTTCAGAGTGAGGCACCCACTATAAGTGATGGAGACTGGGCTTGGATTTTTGCACTGCCCCTGCTGCACGATATCAATGATGACAAATGGACTCCTTTTCATTTTTGTCACTTGGTGTTGGCAACTTCTGTGCTCAACCGCAGGACAAGATACATTTAACTCTCCGAAGGACAAGGGTCCCATCTGTGAACCAGTGTGAAATTCAATTTTTCCCACATCCGTCCCACCTATCTGCCTGGTGTAAGGATCTCAAGTGTCATGAGTATGGGCAGGCTGAAACAATGGATTTCAATCCAGAACAATTCAACACCAACTTATAAATTGACTGGTGAAACGCTGATGTGGAAATGGGAAACATCACACAGCCTGTACTGGGGAATGGGGAATGTTCTTCTGAAGTTAGGGGTAAAGCATATTGTTGAGGTTAGTGAAACCTTTGCCTTACATCTGGGCTATGATGTCCCCTGAGTGCGATCAATTCTCAAATCCTGGCTGTGATATTTTCCGCTGTGTGTTAATTAGGGTCAGAAGATGCTCCATTGTGTAAATAAAAACATACACATGGTTAAGTTGCATCCATCAGGTCGGCTCTATTAATCTGCGTTTCTTATCCTGTTGCCACTGATGCAGCTTCTAGTCCTATTAAGTTATTAATAGAACGATTGAATCATATCCCCTGGTAAGCCGACGCTTGACTCAGATGGTAAATTGATAATGTGTTATGTAGCTGCTTAGCGAACATTTCCCCTGCTGTGAGGGCTTAGACAGGGAGATAATGTTTGGAAGATCAAAACAAATCATGGATATTTGATGGATGGTGACCTCCAAAGATGCCCCCTCTAAAATTGGTGGCCATCTTCTCATATTTTGATAGTTCCTTCAGCCTGATCCTTCAATTCTGGTTTGATACCTGTCAGCGCCTGAGACCTGAAAGCAAACAACATTAATGAAAATATTGGTAAGTGCCTGATCTCCCCAAACTGCATTGATATGCCACGACCTCCTCCTTGCCTGGGCCAGGTCAACTCCTATTAGCTTGAATGCTGATTTTTTTTTTCTGATGTGATTTTCTGCTGGTGATTTATTGACATGATTATTGTCATCTCCAAGCAAACCCCTCCCCGACCCTCTGTAACTTTAGGTGCAGCTTCTGTTGTCTGAACCTAACTTTGTAGGTTAGCACCCTAGAGGCAGATCATGAATATTCACCGATATAAAGGAGAGGTAAGCATTTACAGAGGTACCAACTCCCACCTTAACACTTCTACTGTTACCATTGAATGTTTCTCAAGGTCTTGTGAGCCATTTGGAGGGAGACTACACTTGCTTACCCTGAAATTTTCATCTTTACAAAGTTCACACCTTATTTGACAGAGGGGTGTGCCCTTTTAAGGATGTCCTTTTTTGCTCGTTGCCAAAAATACGCTACTGAATAATGTAGTCTTTGGTACTGCACATGGGTTGGTCAATCTGTTGGTCCCTTCAGCTCAATAATGTAACATTGACCTGCATCGTATTTCCACCATTTTCTATTCTTATTTCAGAATGGCCGGTTTGTCCTTTCTTTCTGCCTGTGTTTTCAGTTCTTGATGGCCCCTCTTCATTAGAAAGTTTACTAACCTCGCCATCTGCTGGTGGAAGGACCATACTATGGAATCTGAATAAAATTACCTCAACCTGCAGCTTATTTTTCATTTGTAAGAAGAGGCTTCAGGTGCAAGCCAAAGAACAATTTGACTGAGGCTGTTCATGGTCATAGTTCCCCTCCAGTCTCATTCCCTGCCATCTTGTTCATGTACCAACAAGTTGGCTTCAAACTGGTGTGAAGTATTGGGGTCAATTCTACCAGTCAGTGTTCCTGTTTCAGGACTTTACCTCACAAGGTGGTGAATTGGACATGGAAATCAGCTCACCCAATTCACAGCCCTCTCCGGGTGTCCAGTTGTTTACCGTAATGACTGAAAAACTGGGAGATGCATGAATTGGGCGGACGGGCTGCAATTGTTGGATCAGCCCTCAGGTGAGGCTCAGAGAAGCAGCACCAAATTGTAAGCTATACCTCATAAATTCTTGCTGAGATTGGCTTCTTTCTAGCTCAGTGGTACAGAGGAAGAACTAAAAAAAATACAGCCTTAGCTAAAAAAACTTACTATTTCAGAACACGAGAAGGGCCAAGGTTGAGAATTGACCACTTGGCCAATTAATGCATCCCTCTTTCAACCTATCTCTGAAACTGTGGTATCTCATTGCCTTTTCAATGTTTCTTATGCTTTGCCTTTTTTTCTGTGCTGTAGACCTCTATGACTCTATGACCAACATTTAGTGTTAATATAAGTCCCCCTAGCCCTACATTCTTGGCTGAGATTATTGATAGGCTGAATAAGTGTCAGTGTAGGCAAGGAAGGGGCATTTTATCCATTTTAAGTACCTCTTATGCCAATTTCCAAATCTTTTTGACCATTCCAGGAAGACACTTGTAGATTTTAATTCAGAGTACCATCAAGATACTGTCCTTACTGAAGAGATGTTCAAGCAGACAGACAAAGTCAAAGAGAAGATGAGCAATCTACTGCACCAGTGGGAAGTTAGTCAAGAACAAGAGTCCAGTTTGCATAAAATGCTTGGGGACTTCAGAACCGAAACAAATGATGTTTCTATCAGGTAAACCAGGGGGATCTATTGCCTCATTTGTCACCTAGTGCTGTAACTGAAGGTTTGTTACAAAAACCTAGAACTGATGTGCATACTCCCATGTGGGACAGTGAACCTGAAGGGCTGATTTTAATGGCTTCCTCCTTGCCTGCTGGCCCACCATTAAAAATGCCTGAATCCAGGCAGAGGAACGGGGACCAAATTCGAATGATTGGTGGTGATCCTTAAGTGGTGATTGGAATGTACGTGCTGCTTTAATTGAGGGCCCAATTAAGGCCCAAAAGGCCTCCAGCCCACCAGGTAACTGGAATTTAAAAAAATAAAATCAATGAATTGCAAATTCAGGTGGGGTGTAAAACAGGTATCTGACCTGAAGTCTCTCTTTTCCTGCTGGGTGGGTTGGTTAAACTTGATGCTTGTACATCCTAAATCCCACACAATGGTATGCTTGGACACACTCCTTGCCGTAATACTCTGATTGCATATCACACGGCCCTCACTGTAATTCTCTTAAGAGGACAAAACTCATATCCCTTACTGTAATACCCTTAGGCCGTTATTTTACAGCATCTATTCCCCCCTCCTCCACACCCCCTGCTCTCTGGTGGGTGGGCAGGCAAGGAGAGACATAAAATTAGGCATGAGCACCCTGTCCGTTGCCTACCCACCCCCTCCCAGCCTGCCCCCATTGCAATTTTACCAGCAGTGAAGGAGAGGTTGGGTGCCCTGATTGCCCTTAGGCCAATTGAGGCCCTTTAGGTCTTTTCAAAATAAGGGTCTCCCATTTAAGATGGGGCGAGGACAAATTTCTTCTCCCAGAGGGTCATTAATCTTTGGAATTCTCTATTCCAGAGAACAGTGGAGGCTAGTTCAAATGAGTGAGACATATTTTTGGTCAGCAAGAGACCAAATTACACACTTCTGCCCCTATTTCTTCTGTTCTTATGTAAGGGCCTCCAGCCTCCTCCTACCACCATTGGGATTTTACCAGTGGCAAAAGAGGCCATGCCAACTGTCCAGTCCGCCAGATGGGTGGCCAGGCAAGAGGGGTGGGTCTCCTTTGTGGGTCCCCTGTGCCCATTGCTGGCCCTCAAAATGTGAGCTCTCAAATGGTCCCTCCATCTCCCCACCCTCCTTGCTCCCCTTGCCACACCGGAGGCCTGCCAGCCTGGTCCCTGCAAGACCATGGACTCACCTCAAAGTCCAGGCTCCATTGTTGCACACCTTCCTCAGGGCTGTTGCAACAAGAGAGTTGCCAGCCTTTTGATTGGTTGGCAGTTCTCAAGGGTAGGACTCCCTCCTCGATGGTGGCAGCAAGGCCTCTTCAAGCCAATTAATAGCCTGACTGCTGTTAAATGGCTGTGGGAATAGCCAGCCAAGCAGAGGCCTGTCTAGAGTGTGAAATTCAGCCCTTAGAGTGCATATTTTTCACTTCTCACTGTAATACTGTGTCACTGAATATCCCACAGCCCTCATTTTAACTTCTGATATTGTTCATCTCATGCCCTTACTATAACACACTGACCTGCTATTGTACAGCATGCTGTGATACATTCTGTGATTATTTACAATGTGACACACTCCATGATACAGATCGCTATGACACTCTTCTGTGACGCACTGTGACACATGTGATGATATGGCACTCTGCAATGCACTTACTTATCTAAGTAATTAATAGATAACATCATAAGAAAGAGCAGCAGGAGTAGACCATTTGGCCCATCGAGCTTGCTGTGCCATTCAATAAGATTATGATTGATCTGATTGTGGCTTTAATTCCACTTTCTTGCCTGTCCCCCATAACCCTCGACTCCCTTCTTAATCATAAATCCATCGAACTCAGCCTCAGATATATTCAATGATCCAGCCTCCATTACTCTAGGGGGTAGACAGATTCATAGATCACCAACGTTCTGAGGGAAGAAATTCCTTCTCATCTCCATCTTAAATGGGAGACCCCTTATTCTGAAACTGTGGCCCCCAAGCTATTTGAACCTATTTAATGTCCTTGAAATGTCACTGTATAATAAGGGAACTCATCTCAAATGAGACTGCACTATTCTTAGGCCCAAGTGACTGATCAAAACAGTTGAAATCTTGTTTATTACAAAAACACTCAAAAAATGACTGTTGTACAATAAAGTTAAAAATTAACCAGCCACATATATACACATAACTTTGAAATGTGGAAAGTAGTTTAATAGAAAAATTAAGCATTATGTCAAGTGAACTTATCAGATATCCTCAGCTGCCATGACCTGATTACTCTATGCTCACTTTGTTCGAAATTCTCTACAAACTTCTGTAATATAGTTCAATCGTTCTGTTAATGTTATGAAGCTGGGATAATTAAAGGCTTGGAATAAAACAAGGTTCTGATGAAATTCATCATAAACGTTTCAATTAGTTCAGCATAAACATAAAAAAATTGAGCACTCTTAGACAATCAGGGAAGGTAGGAGGTTTCCAGGATGTAGCTTCTGTTGTTACTTTTAGCTAATAAGTCAGAGACTCAAAGCATGTCGCATATACCGATCAACCATTCTAGTATACTGGACACAATTATCAATCATATAAACATTTTCAGGTTAAATGTTCCAGTCAAGGTGCTTGCCCAATTTAACCACTGAGACACAGTTCCACCATTGGCACAGGTAGCACAAAGGACTGAGAACCCATCATGGATTCAATGGACTAGACAGTGGCGTGCAGGGAAGACTGAAGAATGCGGAGATGTGGAAATTCAGGTGGTGGGGAGACTTAAAGAATGAAGAGTCATGGAGGCAAAACAACTGACCTGGCCATAACAAGTTCAGATTGTCCAAACAACTCAAGGAATCTTACAAAGCTGTTAATGTGCTTGTTTTGGGCAAACATAGCTTAACTGACTGTCCAGGAAACCATATTCTCTGCAAGTGAAGTCTCAGAGAGTAAAATATAACTTCAGTGAAATGGGTTCTGAAAAGCATGGTGGCAAACCACCACATACCCCTTCCATTGATTTCAGTGGAAAAGAAAGCTGGGTAGCATGTCTAGGAGAATAGGAACAGGAGTAGACCATTCACTCCCTGGAGTCTTTTCTGTCATTCAGTTACACTCTGGCTGACCCCTATATTAATCCCATCCCCTTGGCTTGGTTCTGTAACCCTTAAACCCTTGCCTATCTATCAATCTCAGTTCTGAAACTTTATTTGACCTTAACAGATTTTACAAAGAGAGAGTTCCAGATTTCAACTATCCCTTGTGTGGGTAGTGCTTCCTGACATTTTTTTTTATTTGTTCATGGGATGTGGGTGTCGCTGGCTAGGCCAGCATTTACTGCCCACCCTAATTGGCTTTGTTCAGAGGGCATTTAAGAGTCAAACACATTGCTGTGAATCTAGAGCCAGTTGTAGGCCAGACCAGATAAGGACAGCAGATTTCCTTCCCTAAAGGACACTAGTAAACCAGATGGTAATCAGATGGACATCACTCCGAATGGTCTAGTTTGATTTTTAACATTATCCCCCCTTATTCTGGACTCCCCTGTGAGCTGCTGATCACTACTGACCCTTTTGCGACCCTTTTTAAGTTATGTTTTACCCCCTTCATGTAACATCAAAATAGAACTTAATCAAACCTTTGCAGTTACTCATGTACAAAATGCAGTAACAAGGCAAGCAGAGAAACATCAGAATATTTTAGTTTACATGTAGTGCAGAAGAACACATTTAGATATCTTTCCTGGATGCACAACAACATGGCACTAACTAAGCATCTTACATTTTTTTTAGCATGAATGAGTCATCTGAAGCAGTGTCAAAAATAGCAGCAGACACTAGTGATCTTGCAGGGATCCACTCGCTGTTAGAAGCAATCCTGGTTGAGCTACACAGAGCCAATGACCTGAGTCAAAAAAGCAGCTATTTACTGACCAAACCACAGAGTGGAAAGTAAGCATCAAGATAAAGGAGCAAACCAGAAGAGTTGCTATTACATTACTCCATATCCAATGCCTAAAAACACTGAAATACCACATTAATTATTAAAATATTATCATATATTATAAATTATTAATAACATTACTCAATAGATTTGGGGCAATACTATATATTAATATACTCTGTATTAGATCTAGGATAATACAGTATAATAATAGTAAAATATTCCACATAAGGTAGAATAAAATTTATGTACAAGGTATTAGAACTGTAGCAATATTATAATATGAATACTTTCAACATCACACCAATGTAGATAAAAGCAAAGTAAAACTACTGTACCGCAAGTTAATTGCATCTAAGATTATAAAAATGAACTAGAGTCCTGATGTGATTAATATGATGTACAGAGCAGTAATTCCTTTGAAAGATTTAGATAGCTTATACAGGGCAATGTAGTTTTAGATGTTATCTATCATGTGTGGGAATTAGTGGAGTTATTGTAGAGAAGCATTTGCGTTAAGTCGCTTTCATCGCCCGTTTGTACTTTGTGGGAAAGACAGCATGATAAGATTTTAGAGTCCATTATTAAGGATGAGATTTCAGAATACTTGGAAGTGCATGGTAAAATTGGGCAAAGTCAGCATGGTTTCATAAAGGGGAGGTCATGCCTGACAAATCTGTTAGAATTCTTTGAGGAGGTAATGAGTAGGTTAGACAAAGGAGAGCCAATGGATGTTTTCTACTTGGACTTCCAGAAGGCCTTTGACAAGGTGCCACACAGGAGGCTGCTCAGTAAGATAAGAGCCCATGGTGTTAGAGGCAAGGTGCTAGCATGGATATAATATTGGCTGTCTGGCAGGAGGCAGAGAGTGGGGATAAGGGGGTCCTTCTCAGGATGGCCTTGTTGGGACCACAGCTTTTCACTTTATACATTAATGAAGGAACTGAGGGCATCCTGGCTATGTGTGCAGAAGATACAAAGATACATGGAGGGACAGGTAGTATTGAGGAGGCGGGGAGGCTGCAGAAGGATTTGGGCAGGTTAGGAGAATGGGCAAAGAAGTGGCAGATGGAATACAATGTGGGGAAGTGTGAGGTCATGCACTTTGGTAGGAAGAATAGAAGCATAGATTATTTTCTAAATGGGGAAAGAATTCAGAAATCTGGAGTGCAAAGGGACTTGGGAGTCCTAGTCCAGGATTCTCTTAAGGTTAACTTGCAGGTTGACGCAGTAGTTAGGAAGGCAAATGCAATGTTGGCATTTATTTCGAGAGGACTAGAATATAAAAGCAGGGATGTGCTGCTGAGGCTTTATAAGGCTCTGGTCAGACCCATTTAGAATATTGTGAGCAGTTTTGGGCCCCATATCTCAGGAAGGATGTTCTGGCCCTGAGATGGTCCAGAAGAGGTTCACGAGAATGATCCCAGGAATGGAAGGCTTAACATATGAGGAACGTTTGAGGACTCTGAGTCTATAATCGATGGAGTTTAGAAGGATGAGGGGGGATCTGATTGAAACTTACAGAATACTGAAAGGCCTGGATAGAGTGGACATGGGGAAGATGTTTCCATTAGTAGGAGAGACTAGGACCTGAGGGCACAGCCTCAGAGTAAAGGGAAGACCTTTTAGAACAGAGATGAAGAGAAACTTCTTTAGCCAGAGAGTGGTGAATCTATGGAATTCATTGCCACAGAAGGCTGTGGAGGCCAGGTCATTGAGTGTATTTAAGACCGAGATAGATAGGTTCTTGATTGGTAAGGGGATCAAAGGTTACGGTGAGAAGGCGGGAGAATGGGGTTGAGAAACTTATCAGCCATGATTGAATGGTGGAATAGACTCAATGGGCCGAATGGCCTAATTTCTGCTCCTATGTCTTATGGTCTTATGATACTGTCAAGTTAACTGTGCAGCTGTTATGACCTTGCACAGAGAATAATATGTAGCTCTCAGTGAATGAAAACCCTACAGCCTAATCAAAGCCTGTAATTGATGTGATAACTTGTGTTGCAGGGGCTGTTACACTCAGAATTAGAAGGTGAAAATATAAATTGCCAGCTTTTTCCATCTGTAGACATTATCAAAACATTGACAGGAGCCTGCATATTAGACAGAAAAATAGTTATATGCTCTAAATTAAATATCATAATACATATAGAATTTAAACATGTTATAAACCCTGTATTAAATGTAAGAATATTAATATACTCTATCAAATATAAGCATTCAGTATATTCTGCATTATGTAAGAATATCAGTATATTGTATTAGATAAAGGAACATAATACATTCTGTATTAGGTATAAGAATAGGAATATACCCAATTATGTTAAAGAATATCCTACTACTATCATACATAAAACAATTGGGTAGCATAGTGGTTATGCTATTTGACTAGAAATCCAGAGGAGAGAAATCAGTTCCAAAGCAGAGTTGTATTGGACTTGAAATGTTAAATCTGTTTCTCTAACCACTGATGCTTGCCAGATCTGCTCAAATTTTCCAGCACTTTCTGTTTTTATTTCAGACTTCCAGCATCCACAGTATTTTCCCTTTATTATAGAGATCCTGAAATTTGGACTATTAATCTGGAAACAGAAGTTTAAATCCCACCATATGGAAGTTGGGGAATTTAAATTCAGTTAACTAAAGTGAGTTAATGATATAAATCTGAAATGAAAAGCTAGTTTTCTTAGGAGTGACAATGACCAGATTGCTGTAAAAACCCAACCACTTCACAAATACCCTTTGGGGAAAGAAATTGGCTGCTCTTACCCATTCTGGCCTGTGTGACTCTAGATCCACAGCTTTGTTGTTGATTGTTAAGTGCCTTCTGAAATAAGCTAGCAAGCCACAGAACTGTCACCACCGCCTTCTCACGGGCACATAAGGATTGGCAGTCAAGGCTGGTCTTGCCAGCGACACCCCCTTCTGTGGATGAATAAATATATGAATTGGTTCTGAAGGAGAATCACAGGTGAATATTTCAGATTGTAGCAGAAGACGAAATGCTGCAGGTACCAGAAATCGGAAATATAACAGAAAATGCTGGAAATGCTCAACAGGTCAGGAAGCACCTGTGGAGAGAGGACATTTCACCTTTGTGAACTTTCTTTGAACTTGAAAAAAATCTATATAAAAAGGTAATAGTATTGTGTGCCCAGCACTGGTACTGCACAGGAGAGAGGGAAAGTTCCTTCATTTTGCAAGAATTATGTCAGTGTGAATGTCAACATAAATATAAAGATCATTGAAAAATGGAGTAAAGGGCAGTGACATTAATGCTGTACTTAAACTGAAAAGTGGTATCTTTGTTTCATTGTGATTGAATAGGAGAGCATATCTGTTTTTGCTGACACTCCATCCATTTTTCTTTTCTTCTGTGACAGCATGATGGAATGCTGCTTCAGTGCAGAGGCTGTGCAGCAGGTTCTGAAAAAATCAACTTCCTCTATAGCAGAGGAGATTCATCGCATGGAGGACAGTACATACAAGGAAGTGAAGAGTTGGAGGCAAAAAGTTGAGGTGACTGTTAAGCTTAGAAAAATAGGAACTGAGTACACTATTGAGCCTGCCCCCACCATTTTATTAGATCATGGCTGAAATGTATCTCAATTCCATGTACCTGCCTTAGCTTTACATTTATGTGTTCCCCCACTAGGAATTGTTTATCAGGATCTACCCTTTCAAATATTTTTAACATTTTAAACACCTCAGCTAGATCACACCTCAATCTTCTGAACTCAAGGGAATACTAGCCACCTTTATGCAGCCTGTCCTTATGCAATGTTAACCCTCTAAACCCCAAATGGAGCTTCACCAAGGCTCAGAATGATTGAAGCATTATTCTTCTTTGTATTTCAAAATTTTTGTTTTTGCAGATGACAAAAAACATAGGGCAGGATTTTCCCCCCGTTGGGGGGGAAGTTGAAGCGGGGGTGCGCAAGAGGCGCACCTCTGATCGGCGCCCCGAATTGGGGGGGTGCCGCCATTTTACGTGGGTGGGCCAATTAAGGCTGTGCGCTCCCTGAGCAGGCAGGAGAGAATCCCCTAACCTGAGAGTGAGCTCTTTCACCCATGCGCATGAAAGAGCGCACTCATCTCCCTGAGGCTAAGTGCCACCTCAGGGAGATCGGCTCTACAATAAAAAATATTAAAAATAGAAAAAAAAATTCCCTGACATGTCCCCTCATGTGACACTGTTACATGAGTTGGGACACGTCCATAGCTTTTTAAAAAAACTTTAATTACATTTTTAAAAACCTACATGAATCCTTATCCCGCCCGTGGATGAGGTTTCATGTTTTTTTCTGATGCCCGGCAGGGCTCCTGGCCTGCCTGCCAACCTTAACGTTGGACAGGCAGGCAGGTCCATTAATTGCAATGACTCTATCAATAGCCCCAATTGGCTACTGACAGGTCGGCGGGCGCACAGCTGATTTTGCTGCGCCCCCGCCTACCTGAAAATTTAAATGGGGTGTGGTGACATCGGGAGTTCCGCCTGACATCACCGCGCCTCATTTTACGCATCGGCGAGCAGGCCCTGCTCCCTGCTCACCGACAGGAAAATCCTGCCCATATGATTACAGTACATTAATGCACAATGACACATGGGAGCATGCACAATGTTGCAGTGGTGTGTGTAAGAACCATTCTTTTGGGGGAGGGCAGCAGCCAGAGGTCATGGTCCACATTGAGACCAATGACATAGGCAGGGAAACGGATAAGGTCCTGAAAGCAGATTTTAGGGAGTTAGGGAGGAAATTGAAAAGCAGGACCTCAAGAGCACTAATCTCAGGATTACTCCCAGTATTTCATGCTGGTGAGTGTAAGAATAAGAAGATTGAGCAGGTCAATATGTGGCTGGAGAAATGGAGTAGGAGGGACGCTTTAGATTTCTGAGGCTTTGGGACCAGTTCTGGGGCAGATGGGACCTGTACAAGGAGGACGGATTACATCTTAACAAGACTATGACTAATGTCCTCATGGAGAGGTTTACTAGTGCTGCTGGGGAGGTTTAAACTAGATTGGCAGAGCGATGGGAACCTGAATGGAAATTTAGAGTGGAGAGGAGAAAAACTGGCAGTGAGAAGTAGAGAAATATTAACTGATAAGGCGGATATATCAACGAGTAGTATCAAGGTAAATAGAATACTTGGAGAGTTTGATATAACTAGAGTAGGCTATATTAAGTCATTTGATGGGGTCAGAGCAACGGGGAGGGTTAAAAAGCTTAAATCAGGGTTAATGCGCATGTATGTGAATACACGGAGTGTGGTTAGTAAAATTGATGAACTACAGGCACAGGTTGACAAATGGAACTATGATATTATTGCTATAACAGAGATCTGGCTCAAAGAAGGGCAGGACTGGGCGTTAAATATTCCTGGTACAAGGTATTTAGGCGAGACGGGAAAGAAAGAAAAAGGTGAGGGGGGAGTGACAGTATTGATTAAGGATGGCATTAAAGTATTGGAGAGAGAGGATGTTCCAGAGGGGTCAAGGACAGAATCTCTCTGCCAGAGGTAAGGAATGAAAAAGGTGCAATAACATTGCTTGGTATAGTATATAGACCACCAACTAGCGGAAAGAATGTAGAGAAACAAATTTGCAAAGAAATTATAGAGGTGCAACAATTATAGAACAATTATAATGGGTCACTTCTATTCTAAAAATGTAGACTGGAATAGGAATAGGGCAAAGGGACATGAATGGCGGGAGGTCCTAGAATCTGTTCATGATAATTTTCTGCAGCAGCATGTTTCCAGCGGGAGAGGGCAGGCACTGTTGGACTTGGTTCTGGGGATTGATTTGACCAAAGTGGATCAAATAACAGTGGGAGAGCATTTAGGGGACAGTGATTATTGTATCATAAGGTTTAGGTTGGCCATGGAGAAGGACAAGGAACAATCAAGAGCAGGGATAATTAATTGGGGAAAGACAACTTCAATGGGATGAGAATGCATCGGAGTTGAGTAAGTTGGAATCAAATGTTGGCAGAAAAGAAGGTGGCTGAACAATGGGCCACCTTCAAAGAAAAGGTATTGCAGGCAATGTCAAGATATGTTCCCTTGAAGGGGAAAGGTAGGACAAATAAATCTAGAACACCCAGGATTGTGAGAGAGAGATAGAGATGAAGATGAAAAAGAAGTACACATATGACAAATGTTAGGTCGAAAATACAATGGAGAATCAGGCTGAATATAGAACGACCAGAGGGGAAGTGACAAAAAAAAATCAGAAGAGCAAGGAGATAATACGAAAAGAGACTAGCAGCTAACATAAAAGAGAATCCCAAGGTCTTCTGTAAGCACGTAAATGATAAAAAGATGGTAAAAGAAAGAGTAGCTCAATTAGCAATATGGAGGCAGGAGAAATAGCAGAGGTTTTAAATGAATACTTTACAGAGGAACAGGATGCTATGCAGGCTGAGGTAAGAGAGGAGGTAACTGGTATTCTTGAGGAATTTACAACTGAGAAGGAGAAGGCTATCTTTATTTAAAATTGATAAGATACCAGGACCGGATGAGATGCATCCGAGGATACTGAGGGAGGTGAGAGCGGAAATTGCAGAGGCACTTGGTGTTAATCTTCCAGTCTTCCATAGATACAGGGATGCTGCCAGAGAACTGGAAAATTGCAAATGTTTCACCCTTGTTCAAAAAGGATGCAAGGATAATGCTGGTAATTACAGACCAGTTAGTTTGACTTCTGTAGGAGGGAAACTTCTGGAAACTATTGTTCAGGACAAAATCAATAGTCACTTAGACAGGTGCAGGATAATCAAGGAAAACCAGCGTGGATTCTTTAAGGGAAAATCATGTTTAACTAACTTGCTGGAGCTTTTTGAGGAGGTAACAGAGAAGGTTGATAAGGGCAATGCTGTTGATGTGGTGCATATGGATTTTCAAAAGGCTTTTGATACAGTGCCACACAATAGGCTTGCAAACAAAATTCAGCTCATGGAACAAAAGGGAAAGTAGGCACTTGGATAAGAAATTGGCTGAGTGACAGGAAACAGAGAGTAGTAATAAATGATTGTTTTCCAGATTGGGAGAAGGTGTGTGGTGGAGTTTCCCAGGGGTCAGTATTGGGACCCTACTCGTCCTGGTATATATTAATGACCTAGATTGTGTTGTGCAGGGCATGATTTCAAAGCTTGCGGATGATAAGAAGATTAGAAGCATTGTCAACTGTAATGAGGATAGTTTTGAACTTCAAAAGTACGTAGACATAATGGTGGATTGGGCAGACAAGTGGCAGATGAAGTTTAATGTAGAACAGAGTGAGGTGATTCATTTTGGCAGGAAGAATATGGAGAGATAGTATAAGATAACGGGAGAAATTCTAAAGAAGGTGCAGGAACAAAGAGACCTTGGTGTATAGGTAAGTAAGTCATTGAAGGTGGGAGGGCATGTTGAGAGAGCAGCTAATAAAGCATATGGTATCCTAGGTTTTATTAATAGGAGCATTAAGTACAAGAGTAAGGAGGTCATGTTAAACTTGTATAAGACACTAGTTAGGCCTCACCTGGAGTACTGCATCCAGTTCTAGGCGCCATACTTGAGGAAAGATGTGAAGGCATTGAAAGAGTACAGAGAAGACTCACAAGAATGGTTCCAGGGATAAACATCTGTAGCTATGAGGATAGATTGGAAAGGATGGGTCTGTTTTCCTTGGAGAAAAGACGGCTAAGAGGAGACTTGATAGAGGTATTCAAGATCTTGAGGGTTATGGACAGCATAAATAGTGATAAACTCTTCCCATTCAAGAGTACAGCAAGAACCAGATGGCACAGATTCAAAATAATGGGCTAAAGGAGTAAAAGTGATGTGAGGAAACTTTTTTTACCCAGAGGGTGGTTGGTTCTGGAACAAACTTCCTGAGAGGGCAATGGAGCACATTTGATCAAGGTGCTCAATTGGATTGCTATCTAAAAAGAAAGAATGTACAAGATTACAGGAATAAGGCAGGGGAGTAGGATTAGGCAGAATGCTCTTTCAGCGAGCCAGTGCAGACTCGATGGCTGAATGGCCACTTTCTGCACTATAAAGATTCTGTGATTCTGTGATTACCCCAACATCCATACTCCTTGCAGCAGCTAGTTTGCTATGTATAAAAGCGTGTGACCAAGTTTTGCTGCTCTGGCTGATATCAGGAATGACAGAGAGAATAAATCAGCCTGGAAGACATTATCTGACTTGTTGCCGGACACCGTTACTTCTGAAGTTTCCGACTCGAGCTGAGGATAGATGTTCAACATATCTGTGATATGGGCAGACACATTCAAATAATCCTGTAATAACTATGTGATGTAATTCAATGTATCTCATTATTGCCACCATTGGAAAGCTGAGCGCCAGAAATGCTAGCGTACCTGCCCTGGGAGCACATGATGCTGACACTGAGTACTTGAAATAGAAAATGTTCCATTCTGCAGTGCCAATGGCCTTCAGTTTGATGAGAACAAAAGCATTTTCAAGAAACAAAATACATATATTTGTTACTACAGCCACTTGGCCACTACCTGCCATGTTGGGAAACCACAGTGCAGGTACTGGTGGGTTGTAGGCAAGCAATGATATCCATGTAATTATCTGCAAAGCAAGGCCATCTCATCTTGTCCCATCTGGGCCTGATTCATCCAATCTCATCCTGTCCCTCCCATCCCATCCATCCCATCTTATTCAATCTCATCCCATCCCACCCCGCCTAACAAACACAAGAAGAGAAAATAACCGGGAAAGAAAGAAAATCCTTCATATATTCATTTGTTTAAATTTCTTTTTAAATCAGAAACAGTGTGCTATAGCCCTGCATCCACATATTTAAAGAAACCAGAAAAGATATTCAGTGTATAGGTCTCTGTCTCTAAAAGCAAGGGAGTCATCTGGTGGGAAATATCACCCATTCCATTGAAGCCAGGCTTCTTAGACAATGGGCGGGGTATCCACTCCACCAACCCACCACCTAGGCAGTGAAGACAGAAATCAGCCCCATTGGTCACAGCAACAAAAATCAGTTACTGGGTTTTCTTCCAACTTTCCTTTGTAGGACCTGCGGCACCAGCTGCACCAGGAACATTTCCGTTGCTGCACTATGGAATCTGAAATCCGTCTCCTCAGAGATGAAATAATGCGGCTGCAGAAGCATCTATTCTATCAGCAGCCATCCGAAAGGTATGCTGAGTGATCATCACCCCCAACGCTTATACTCATTGCATCAGCTAGTTTGCTTCCTACAGCTTCAGTTACACCCAGGGTTGGCTGCAAGACCTCAATCACTAGCATGGCTGAGATTGGTTGAACTGGGGTCTTTCTGGTACGTGTGGTTCAGTGGCAAGCCACGAGACCCATTGACCCCATGATTATCAGTGGTTAATGGGAGGGGGTTGGGAAAGGTGCCGTTCACTGCAAGTGACCTTCTCCCAGAGTAGCTGACATGGCTTCAGTTCTTAAACTACGTGCACATTTGATTTGTGCACATGTCCTCAGGGCATTTGAGCTGTACATACTGACTATACCTGAACCAGTCCACTGTGATCACAGTGGTACTACATTATTCAAGACTTTATTTCTCACTGATCTTTTTTATGTGGACAGCTTTCAGTGAGCGAATGGCATCTGTGGCTCTGGTCAAAATAATTAATACTCTAAGTGAAATCTCTGCTTGGTTTACAGTGTCCAATTGCTGACAGTTTAACCTACCTGAAGGGTACAGACTAAACATAGCCCCTCAAGGTGTCATTATAAATGTTGGAGCTCCTTAGAACTGTCAAGACAATAAAATTAAAATCATACTTAAAACAGAAGCATATAACAAATCTGGGTTTAATAGTGCAGAAAAGTAAAATGATGTGTAGAACATGCGGATGTAAATCTTCGAAAATCTAAGGAGGGTATGGAGAAAGACTAGATGGGAAGATAAAAGGAAAAGGGTCTTATAGAAACATGAAGCAAAAAGAATAAAGGTCAGCTGTTTCATACTGTTCAAACTTATGAAAAGTTTTGAAAGATAAATTGGGAACAAATTATTTTAATTGATCCGTGAGTTGGTAATTAAAGGGTATGAATTTAAGATCACCAACAGAATGAAGGAAGAGGCTAGGAGAATATTCTTTTACATGGAGCTTTGTTAGGTTATGGAATTACAAATTGGGAATAGTGGTACAAACAGAATGCATAATGGCTTGTAAAAGATAAGTATTTGAAAAGGAAACATTTAAGTGGACAAAGGCAAGATAGACTTGCACTTTTCATGACCATCAGACACCTCAAAGCACTTTAAAATTAATTACTTTTTGAAGTGCATTTGCAGTGTAATACAGGAATTTCACCAAACAATTTGCACTCAGCAAAATCCCACAAACAGCAATGTGATGATGACTATATAATCGCTTCTTATAATGTTGATTGAGGAATATTGGCCAGAACACCAGGGATAACTCCCCTGCTCTTCTTCAAAGTAGTGCCATAGGATTTTTATATCCACCTGAGAAGGCAGACAGGGCCTCGGTTTAATATTTCAGCTGAAGGTGGCACCTCTGACAAGACAGCACTCCCTCAGTGCTGCACTGGAGCATCAGCCTTTATTTTCACACTCAGGTCGCAGAGTGGGACTTGCACGTAGAACCTTCTGACTCAGAGGGGGAGAGTGCTGTCAGAAAGGCACAGTGATAATTATGGGATATTCTAATTTACATGTAGACTGGAAAAGTTAGATGGGCAAAGATAGCCTAGATGAGGAGTACATTGAATGTTTTCAGGATAGTTTCTTAGAACAGCATGTTCTGGAGCCAACCAGAGGCTGTTCTAGACCTGGTATTGTGCAATGAGATGGGAGTAATTAATGATCTCATAGTGAAGGTGCCCCTAGCAGCGATCATAATATGATTGAATTTTACTTTCAGTTTGCGGGAGAGAGGAGTGGGTTTGAGACTAAGTTTTTAAATTTAAATCAGGGCAATTATGAGAGCATGAAAGCTGAGCTGGCTAAAGTGAATTGGCAAATTAGGTTAAGGGATGGATCAACAGAGATGCAGTGGCTAATATTTAAGGGGATATTTCAGAATGCACAGGATAGATACATTCCAACATGTAAGAAAAAGTCCAAGGTATGGACACACCATTCATGGTTAACTAGAAAGGTTAAGGATAGTATTAAATTTAAAGAAAAAGCATATAATTTTACAAAGACAGGTGGCAGGGCAGAAGATTGGACAGAATATAAGGAACAGCAAAGAATGACAAAAAGACTAATAAGGAGGGAAAAATTAGAGTATGAGAGAAAGCTAGCTAGAAATATAAAACCAGATTGCAAGAGTTTTTATTAATATTTTAAAAAGAAAAGAGTTAAAAAAGTGAGCATTGGTCCTATAGAAAGTGAGTCTGGAGAACTGATAACGGAAAACAAGGAGATGGCAGATGAATTGATCAGGTATTTTGCATCAGTTTTCACTATAGAGGATAAAAGTAACACCCCAGAAGCAGCTATAAACCAGGAAATGGAAGTAGGGAAGGAAGTCAGGAAAATTAGTCACCAGAGAAGTGGTATTGAGTAAATTGTTAGAGCTGTGGGCTGACAAGAGCCCGGGTCCTGATGGACTTCATCCTAGGATCTTAAAAGAAGTATCTAGTGATGCATTGGTTTTAATTTTCCGAAACTCCCTAGATTCGGGGAAGGTCCCATTAAATTGGAAGAAAGCAAATGTAACTCCATTATTCAAAAAGGGAGGGAGACAGAAAGCAAGAAACTACAGGCTAGTTAGCTTAACATCTGTCATAGGGAAAATGTTAGAAGCTATTACTAAAGAAGCTATAGCTGGGCACTTGGATAAGCTCAAGGTAATCAGGCAGAGTCAACATGGTTTTGTGAAAGGGAAATCCTTTTTAACCAACTTATTAAAAATTTTTGAGGAAGTGAATGTGCTGTGGATAAAGGTGAACCAGTGGATGTACTGTATTTAGATTTCCAGAAGGCATTTGATAACATGCCACTTCAAAGGTTATTGCAGAAAATACAAGCTCATGGTATAGTGAGTAACATATTGGCATGGATAGGAGATTGGCTGGCTAACAGGGAGCAAAAAGTAGGCATAAATGGGCCTTTTTCAGGTTGGCAAGATGTAACGAATGGTGTGTCACAGGGATCAGCGTTGGGACCTTAACAGTTTACAATTTATACAAATGACTTGGTTGAAGGGATTGAAGGGATGGTTGCCAAATTTGCTGATGACACAAATATAGGTAGGAAAGAAAATTGTGAAGAGGACATAAAAAGGTTTCAAAAAAATAGCGTTAGGTTAACTGAGTGGGCAAAGATCTGGAAAATGGAGTATAATGTGGGATGATGTGAAATTGTCCATTTTGGCAAGAAGAATAAAAGAGAAGCATATTATCTAAATGGTGAGAGACTGCAGAACTCTGAGGTGCAGAAGGATCTGGGTGTCTTAGTGCATGAATCACAAAAGACCAGTATGCAGGTACAGCAAGTAATTAGGAAAACTAAAAGAATGTTATCATTTATTGTGAGGGGAATTGAATACAAAAGTAGGAAGATTATGCTACAGTTGTACAGGGCTTCACCTCTTTCTGGGAATGTGCCCTACCAAAGAAAGTCTGGGGAGAGAGATACAGTGGTTTTTGTTGAGGTTCATCCCAAGCAGTTCTGTGACACAGGACTCTGTACTCTACGGGCTGTTCCCAGGGGTACACACCGAGACAAACATCAACTGCAGCTGGAGGATCATCAGTTCGGTGAAAGACACCCTTTGGTCTGCCTGAAACTTGTTGGTCTTCCAGCGCAGAGACAGGAACATTCTAAGGTCCAGGACCACATGCTGAGGGATGCACTAAAGCTTTGGGCAGCCACCGCAAAGGCGCAATGGGGGACGGTCACTGTCTAAGGCCTTTCAGCCATAATGCACTGAGGGGCTGGGAATTGTATAGACCCCTTGGGCTGTATGACTCACACTGAATGTACGCAGTGAATATTACATGTATCACAATTGTACTGAAGGACCTCAGAGTGTGCAGCATGATCTATGTAGACAACTTAATACCATTGCACTGTCTGACTGTCTATTATGACCATTTTGAAATGCCTGTAATATTCCTGTGATTGTATAGGAGAACCTCAGGGTGCAACATGAATTATGTGGAAAACTTGAATATTATTGCACTTATTATGATGGCCATTTTGAAATGTTTTGTAATGTTCTTTCAGATATTTAATGAATAAAGCATATTTTTGCAAAAGAAAGAGGGGGCATGCAGCCAAGTCGTTCCCAGGGGGTAGGGCTGTCAATTGAAATATTTGAATAAGACTGTCAGCCTCTTACTTAAATTGTTTCATAGGTTTAACCATGGCCTGCCAGATTTCCCAGGCCTCAAGAAACTTGGCAGCTGAAGGGAGGCAAATAGAGCTTTGGGGAGAAAGTAAGCCCTTACAGACAGAACTGCTTGTGGGCCAGGCGAAGCAGGAATACTTTTTTCCCAGCTCCACAAGCTCCACCTCATCAAATGCTCCCATCAAAAACCCTTGGGGTTGGGGATCAGGTCCCTCTACTTCTGTGGCCAAGGATTGAACCTATGTGCTCTGGAGGCCTACTCCCGAATCCTCCCAACCTGACTGGAAGCCAAGCCTGTCAGACATGCTGTATAAAGGGCACCAAATGCAATTCAGCCTGTTTGTTTCCCCAACCCTGTCCAAAATCACCCCCAAGGAATTTTAAAGCACAGAAGGAGATAATCAGTCTTTCGCTCTCTGAAGCATCCATCCATTTGTTGCCACTTCCCTATCTTGTGTGTCAGCCATGACTCAGTGAGTACATATGAACATACAAGCAAGGAGCAGGAATAGGCCATTCAGCTCCTTGAGCCTGCTCCACCATTTAATAAGATCATGGCTAGTCTGATAGTAACCTCAAATCTGCATCCCACCTACCTCTGAAAACCTATCACCCCCTTAGTTATCAAGAATCTATTCACCTTTGTCTTAAAATCATTTGAAGACTCTGCTTCCACCACCTTTTCAGGAAGAGAGTTCCAAAGACTCATAGACCTCCGAGTGAAATTTTTTTTGCCTTATCTCTGTTTTAAATAGGTGACCCCTTATTTTTAAATAGTGACCCTAGTTCTAGATTCTTCCACAAGATGAAACATCCTCTCCACATCCATCCTGTCAAGACCCCTCAGGGTCTAACATGTTTAAATCAAGTCGCCCCTTACTCCTCTGAACTCCAGCAGATACAAGTCTAGTCTGTCCAATGTTTCCTCATAACACAACCCGTCCATTCCCCCGATCCAGGTGTTAGTCTGGTAAACCTTCTCTGAACTGCTTCTAAAGCATTTACATCTTTCTTTAAATAAAGAGACCAGTAGTGTAGCAGTACTCCAAATGTTGTCCCACTAGTACAACTGAAGCCCTGTACAACTGAAGCATAATCTCCCTACTTTTGTAGTCAATTCCCCTCACAATAAATGATAACATTCTATTAGCTTTCCTAATCCGTTGCAACACTGGGGACAGATAAAACCTCAGCATATAGTGACACTTGGTGTTTGCGTACCAAGGGTCTATGCACAGAATGTTGCAGCCACATACAAAGATAGCTATCATGATGAGGGCGATGTTGGGCACATTTTTCCACCTTTATCTAGAAGCTTGTACATCATGTCCCTGTGAACACGGTCCATTTTCGACCTTCAGATAAAGCTGAAGATGGCTCGGGTGATCGCCACAGCGCAGGAGTGAGGAATGGGCCAAACTAGCAACACTGAGAGTGCCTCACACCTAATGACCAGGTTCTTACCTGCAATGCAGAGATATCATTTTTCCCACATGCCCAGCTTTTTTTTCACTATGGCTACTCGCTCCTTCCAGTTTCTGACTTGCCCTAGTCTCTCCAAACCTTATCCCCTGCACCTTCAGGCAGTCTGACCTGACAGTGAAGGGGACAAAGGATCGGTCACCTCAGTTTCTAAAGAACATGATCTCGCTCTTGCCATGATTTACCTTGGCACACGAGGCCACTTCGAAATGGTTGCAGATGTTGATCACTTTGCGCACTGACAGTGGATCCGAGCAGAAGATAGTGACATTGCCCGCGTTGGCTGCATGCCCCTTGTCCTGTTTCCAATGGGGTGGGTTGTGGTCTGGTTTCAGGTTCTTAAAATGTTAACACCTGTCTGATCCCAACCCACCATTTTATGGATGTTAAAGTTCACCATGAAATGCCTGTGCCACTGCCCCCTTCTGGATGGATGAAGCAGGACATAGAAGGAATCTAATAGGATTGGAGAGTAAGGATTATAGAAAAAGTTGGCTTCTTAAAGGAAAATGATTGTCATTGTATTTGGTTTATTCACATCAAAGTATGAAGCCATTTGGTAGTCTGTGGTGTTATTGTCCTGTGGAGAGGGGATGGGAAGGTGGGGGTGTAGGTTGACACATTTGGAAAGAATTGGAGCTGTGCTCAGTTACAATCTCCCCCACTAATGCCCTTTCACAGATATTGAATGGCACTTGCACTTTATAAAGTAAGTAGGCCTAATGAACAATTCCCTAGCACTCTCTGACCTTTTCCTTGAGATATGAATACAGGCTGTTTAAAAAGAAAATATTCATCAGAAAACAGCTGCATTTCTCCCTGCTAAATGCCACACACATTGGAAAGTAGTTTGCAGACAATTGTAAAAGGCAAGTTACAGTTTCCCATAGGCTGAGGCTGATTGCCCCCACTCCATCAAGGAGTAGAATTCTAAAGGAGAGGCAGGAGAAAATTGGTCAGGAGGAAAAACACATTAATCAAACTAAGCTTTGGTGGTCAATTTTGCACACCATCTTACAAAAAAAGAAATATCATAATGGCCAGATAAATTATTGATTGTGGTGCTGTTTAAGGGATAAAAGTGGTGAGAATTCTTCAAAATAGTGCCATGGGATCTTTTACATCCAGCTGACAAGGCAGACAAAGCATCAATTTAACTTATCCAAAAGATGGCACCACCAACTGTGCTGCACTCTCTGGAGTGTCAGCCTAGATTTTGTGTAAAAACCTCTGGAGTGGGGCTTGAACAGAGAATATTCTGATTGAAGGGTGAGCCACCCCTAACATATATACCCTGCAACTACTGGTGCTCAGGAGCTGGATGTTTGATTTCAAAATATCCAATCACAGTTTGTTTCCTTTCCAATGTGAATGCTGGGAAACAATGGGCCCATTTAAACCAGTGTGTGGGAGTGGTTTGGATCAATATTCAGGTCCACCGAGGACACCCTGTTCTTTCCAAATAATTGTCATTCCACCTTTGGGAGGAAAGAGTTAAACTTTAGGAGCCAACAAAACAAATGTAATGGATAAGGTTTTGTGAGTTGAGACAAGAGAATAGTGCACCAAGTTTTAATTTCAATTCAATGGCAGTGCTGCTAGGAGGGACAGATTGTAGAATAGCAAAATTAGGGCAGGAGAAAGAAGCTTAGGACTGCATTTTACAGGGGCGCAGACAGTTCACCAAGCAATTGCCCCCAGATGGAAAGTTGGCTAGAAGCCGACTCGCTACAGGCAAGCCCAGTCCACAGCCTTTATACGCTGTGGGCAGGCTAAATTGTCTAACAGTGGGACTTCTGGCCCTCATTTCGGAGGAAATCCCACCCTCGAGAGCTGTCAGCCAATTGGATTGGCCAGCAGCCCTGGCAGCTCCAAAAGCTCATTAGTGGGCACTGCTGGGATTACAACCAGTGCCAAGAAGAAGCCCAATGGATCCTGGAGCTAAGTGCAGGGTATCAGATGGGGAAGGCATGGCAGCTTAGGAAGCGGGGCAGGGGATGGTGGGAGTGGGTTTGGAGAACAGGTGGATAGGAAGGAAGGGAAGGGTACTCTCTTACACCGATGTAAAAAGAACACGTTCTCCCCCCTATCCCCAAAGTAGTAAACCCACTTCCTTCCCACCCTTTTAAATAAATATTTTAAAAAAGGCCTGCCCACTCCCACCCTCCTACCCACACAACCATATTATGGCATGGGCAACGTATTATCGGGGTCAACCAGCTTGTTATCAAGCTTTATTGATCCTTAGTTACTTATTTGCATATGGCAGGTGGGCTGATGATTTCGGTGCCCGCCCACCATCTGTATTATGGCAGCGAGCTTAGGGGTGGGTAGGAAGGTAGTGGACTGGGCACCCCACTGCCATAATCATGCCAGACCGGGGCACGTAAAATCCAGAGCTAAGTGCATGAACAACATCAAAGTTGGTTGATGGCGGGTATGGAAACATAAGGACGTAGTAACAGGAGTAGGCCATTCAAGCCTTGGAGCCTGTTTTTCCCATTTAATTAGATCCTAGCTGAGCTGTACCTCAACTTCATTTACCCACCTTGGCTCCATATTCCTTCATTCCCATCACCAACAAAACATTATTGACCTCAATCTTGAAATTTTCAATTGACTTAACTGTCAAAGGCTTTTTGGGGTAGAGAATTCCAGATTTCCACTACCCCTTGTGTGAAGAAGTGCTTCTTGACATCACCCACTGAATGGCCTAACATTTCTTAATATTTTGCCCTTTTCTTCTGCCCTGCCCCATCATCACTGACACCAGGGTGCTGAGTTTCTTTCTCGTTACCCTATCAGAACCTTTAATCATCTCAAACACCTCAGTTGGATCACTCCTTAATCTCTTGTACTCAAGGAATATAAACTTAGTCTATGCAATCTGTCTTCATAACCTAATCCTTTTAGCCCTGGCATTATTCGGAAGAATCTGCAGAATCTACCCCTCCGAGATGAATATATCAATGTAAGAAAGTATAAAGATTGTATAACAACAAAGTTGTTTCCAAAAATAAGAAGTGGGCAATTGTATTAAAGTAGTCTATTATTGTATTCAATCCAGTAACTAGTTACCACTATCCTTGAAGCTCTGTGTTCCCTTTCCTTTTCTTAACAAGTTTAAAAAAGTCTGACACCGAGGACATCTTTAGAAAGATTTGTGACATATGTGACCGAGTCCAGGAGCTCAGCCAAGGAACCAGCCTCTCTTTGCAAGATAAGAAAAGTAGCTTCACTGTGCCCTCGGTGCACCGGGCCCGACGTTCAGAAGAGCTGACTGGTGAATTCTCCGGTGATAAATAAACAAATGACAACAAGAGAATTTGAGATTTCTGTGTTCACGCTGCACATTGAAACTTAGTTGTGCTGACTACCAACAGTGAGCAATGAAATATTGTCACTTTGTATATGTTAATGAGCAAGGTCAAATGATTATCTGCAATAAATCTACTCATAGATAGCCAATGCAACTGTGTTGAAATTTGGTAAATAATGCCTCCGAGAGAGAATGCAGCAGGATAGTACAGAGAATACATCAGGATTTAATATAGGAAACAGCAGAGGAATTAGTATCGTGTGCACATTTGTAACCCAAAGAGTTAGAACAGAACAATACATAAAAAAGTGATAGGATTCAGTATGGAGAATATATCATGACTCAGTATAGTGAATATGAAAGAGTTAGGACAAAGATTAAAACATGAAATAATAGCATATAGCAGGACTCAATTCAGTAGATACAGCAGGACATATTGCTGATAATATAAGAAAAGCACAAAAAAAAAGCATGACTTACTACAGAGAATATGCAAAAGTTAGGGCAAAGAATATAGTGAGGCAGTGCAGAGAATACAATGAGATTTATTACAAGCATATAGCAGGACTTCAGTATACATCATGTAGCAGGACTTGTTATGCAGAATACAACAACACTTAGGACTGAGAATATATGAGGGCAATTAAAGTTAATTTATAATTGCAGTTTTTAAATCCAATATTATTTCGGGTTTAAGTTTTAGAATCACAAACTGAGGAGGGAAAGAAAGGGAAGAGTTAGAACCCAAAAACCTGTCTGAATTCTGAGAAAAACAATAAAGGCCAGTTTTGACTTGGAATGTGACAGGTAATTAAATGAAGATGAAATCTGCATTGCAGCAAAGCATGCCAGTTCATGTAGAGCAATCACTGGGTAAATAACACAATTTTGAGGTAAGCAGAATTAGATGGGAGAAAAAATGAACAGATTCAACTCTTCAATCCTGCAGTGTTTTTTTTTTCCCTTGCAGTTAGGCAAGACAGGATTGTGGATAAGAACATTAGGGCCTTGAGAATCAATGAGATGCAATTCAATGATTACACTGGGATCACACCTGTCAGAGAAGAAAAAACTTGCATTTATATAGTGTCTTTCACATCTTAGGACACCCCAAATTGCTTCACAGCCAATTTAAGTACTTTTGAAATGTAGTTATTCATATATCATAGAACTTTCCAGTGCTGACTCCAACAGAGTTACTTCAGATTTTACATCACAAAAGCAATTCAGCCCAACACGTCCATCCCAGTGTTAATGCTCTACACAAACCTCCACCTGCCTTACTTAATCTCACCCTGCCATGATATCCTTCTATTCCATTCTCGCTCATGTACTTATCTAATTTTCCCTTAAATGCATGACAATTTGCAGGGCCAACGGGAGGACAATCGTTGACATGGCTAAAGCATGCAAGTAACAATATGGATGCATCTTTGGCATCCACCTGTGCCACGAAGCCTGATGATTCTACTGCCTGGACACTTTTGGGAGGGGTTTGTTGGAGGAGGTTGGAAAGCTAACCCCAGACCTCATGCAGTCTTTCATCAGCCCTCTGTGTACAGGTGCCTATTTAACTTTTCTTTCCCCCGGTCATTCTTTGAGGATCCACCACCTGGGCCTCCCTTGGTGGGTCCCACTATCACTCATCTGGAAGCTAGTGTTCCTCACTGTATTGGTCCACAACCCAGTCTTGAGTCTTAGTCTGGATTTCAACCAAACTGGGAACTCCTGGCACGGAGAGTCTCTGCCACTCAGTCATCCTGTGCCAATATCCTTTGTAAGAGGCGCTCATACTTCCATTCTCACAAGGCTGGTAAGCAACAGCTCAAATGTGGGTCCTTGCTGATTTTTGGTGGGTTACCCATTATGTTGGGAACCCTTCGGAATGCCCATGAAATTTCAGGTCCAAGGTCCTACAGGGCCATTCATCTCTTTCTGCATAAAGTCAAGCACAATGTCAGCTGTCAATGTGCTTAAGTGGAACACCTATTTTCCACATTAAAGCTTTCTTCTTTCTCGTTTTACTCCTATTTTCTAGTCATGGTGTCAAATGTACAAAATAGCCCATAATGAAAGTAAGTGGAATTTTCAAATAAGTTCACAAGGTGGAAGAAAAAATATTAATGAACTGAATTTGAGAAATAGAGAGAGTAACTGGATTTCACATTTAAATTATTATTTGCTTTCCCTGTAATTTATACTTAAAAGTGAAGGAGAGGTAGGATGACATACAAGACAAGCCAAAATCAGGATTATTAGTTAATGGTTACCAAGCAGGAGGGGGAACCAGAGTTCACAGTTGATAAATGATTTAGAGTTTACAGACAGAGTGACAAGGCCACTGGGAAGGTAAACATGGATCTGGATTGCATAGCTGGGTCTGTATAAAATAAAACAAAAAAGGTTAGGCTACTCAAGGCTTTGGTACACCATATTTGTAGTCTTTTACCCACATTTGGTCTTAACACATGGCAAGGAATAAGAATTAAGGTCCTGGAGAAGGTACAAAGAAGGGCTCATAAACTTCAAGGCAAACTGCAAGGCTAAATGAAAAATACTGCAAATGCTACATACTTGAAGTAGAATCAGAAAGTGTTGGAGTCACTCGGCAGGTCAGGCAGCATCTGTGGAGAGAGAAACTTGGGGCAGAATTTTCCCATGTCAAGGGTACTGACGGTGGGACCAGAAGTGCTTCTGCTCAGAGGCGGAGCGGCTGGCCATGAGCAATCACGTGGCGGCCAGCCAATTGGTTATGCAGAGGAGAGGGCCCCAGCCGATCATGCAGTGGGAATGGACAGGAAGTCACTGTCCCCACCGTTACCTCAGGGTCAAAGGTCTGGGTGCCATATTTAAATGGTATCCAGACAGGCAACCATTCCTTGTCATCCAGCAGCATCAGTCTGGCTGTTTGTGAGGAGTTCCCTGGATCTGCTGGCACTCGTACAGCGCCATTTCATGAGGACGTAATCTGCAGCTCCATCCACTCATTCATGGACATCAGCTTCTTCCTCTTCTTCCTTTTCTGAGAAGGCATCCAGCTCCTCCATCTCCCCATATGCAAATTTCACATCTGCGTGATGTTGCATAGGGCACAGCAGACCACAATGACCCTGGAGACTCTCTGTGGTGAGTACTGAAGTAGTCCTGACAGCACAACCTCATCTTCAACTACCTGATGATCTATTGTTGCCATAGGAAACATAGTACCTCTTCTCTGTTGTGCTTTGTGGGTTATGCACAGGTGACATAAGCCAGGTTTTCCTTGGATATATCCTGCCCCCCGCCCAAAGCCTTCATAGGGCTGCCATCTCCCTCCTTCCCTTTCCCCTTTCACAACTACCACCCAAGTTCAAAGCAACAGCCCAGCCTCCTCTCCCTTGGTTCAACAAAGCTCTCCATATATAAGAAAAGCAGCTTCTATTCAGTCCAAATCCACTAGGAAGACTACCTCACCTGTTCCACCTCTCCTTTAACTAGTCGAGAATCTGAAGACAGTTGTTTGTCATTTGCTGCGTACTTAATTCCAAAGATACAATTTAGTCGGGAAAGGTTGTGTTTTAGTGGACTTGCACGACATGCCAAAGTATTAAAAAGAGGATCCCGGCCAACGACCTTTCATCAGAACCAGTCTCCAAGGAAGTGGAAATAATGAAGCTATGATTTAATGATGAAGGATAAAATTATGAAGAGAGTAGATTTTGCCCAATTAATTAGGTTATTGAGATGACTACCATGCATGACTATAAAATATATAAACAAAGAGATAGGTTTGGTGCTAGGAAGTACTTATTTTTGCAGAGTTGCTGATCTCTGGAACAGATTACCAAGGCATGCGATGAATATGGATTTTATACAACCCTTCGAAAAGAGCTGGACAAAATTCTTGAGACAAGGAGGACATTTCCAGTCATGAAAAGTGGGAACTGGGAGATGCTTGAATCATGGTGGCCCTCTGGAGCTTGCTTGTGGGGGTCATAGAGCAAGATCCCAAGTGTTGTCCTAAATGACTCACATAGTTTTTGCTTCTTTTGCATCTCCCAGGAGACTGAGTGAGTAAGTGGTGGTTCTGAGGGTGCACCATGCCTGGGTGAAACATATTTCAGTGAACTGGAGAGTCTTTCATCCAAGTTTTTGCATGCTTTCAACTCTCACCACCATAGAGTGCTGATCTCTGGCTTCAGCAGAGCTTTCCTTTGCAAGAGTTTATGCTGAAAACTGGGGTCACCAGAAGCAGTTCACTTTCGTGAAGTTCATTAAATCACTCACAATGGGTTTTTCTCCATTTGTGGTGCATGATGATGATCAAAGCAAACAATTTGGTCACAATACTCACCCCCAAGTTCCAAAAATGCCTTAGGGATACAAGAATAACTTTGAACTAAAATCAAATAAATTTCTAAAATGGGACGAATTGGTCGCTTTTTCAGAGAACTGGAAAGGAAGGGCATGTCGATTGGCCTCCTTCTGTGCTATTTTGCTCCACAATGATATAAAAATTTATCTACTTTTTAAATGTAATTTCAAGAAAGATATTTCTGCTATTTTATATGGGGATAATGTAAGTTGCACCACAGGGCGAGCAAAACACATCTGAACTTTAACTCCTTAAACAGGGGTGGAGGTGGGGTGCCAGAGGTCTAAGAAAATGTGTTGGCAATATCATTTCTAAATCCACTATTATGTTGCTTTCTCATGTATTAATCCCCAAAAGTCAGTCAAACTATGCTTTTTAAGTGAAAAATATTATTGCCACCAATCTCTTTTTTACCCCTCCCTCCAATAACCCCCCCCTCCCAAAACCTCTACCTACCCTCAGCCCATCCCCAACCTCCCCATCCACTTCAACCCCCTCTAACCTCATCCCCAACCCCTCCACCCAGCCTCCCCAACACCCCAACTCCCGATCCACAACATCCCCCAACCCACCCTCCCCCTTCCCACCTCCCAGCACCACTTCTCCACCCCACAAATCCCCTTCTCCTCACTCTCCAACCCCACAAACCACCCCCCCAACCTCCACAGCAGCACTGCAGCAACAAGTGAAATCGACCTAACAGACCGGCTTCAAAAAATTGGGAACTCTCAGCCTGAATATTCCGATTTATTTTAAAGCCAGTCTGTCAGATCCTGAGCTCTGGCTGCTCTATGCGGATGATGAGAACCCCGTTTAAACCACTGAGTCCAGGCCTCCCTAGCCACGGGCCCTGGGGAAGAGATTTTGGGTCGGTGAGCAGGGGTGAGGCCCGCTTGCCAATGGGTAAAATGACACACAGTGACGTTTGGCACGCGTCCCGATGTCACCATGCTTCATCTAGATTGTCAGTTCGGCGGCCGCCGAATTATCAAAGGCTTGTTAAAGCCATTAAGAAAGTAATTAAAGTTGTTAAGAATGCTGCCCGTCCATTCCTAAGAGCCCAGGCGGCCTTCACATTTTTCATGAAACCTCATCCCGTTTTATGAAGGGTTTACATAGAAACATAGAAAATTGGAGCAGGAGTAGGCCATTCGGCCCTTCGAGCCTACTCTGCTATTCATCATGATCATGGCTGATCATCCAACTCAATAGCTGGCTCTCACTTTCTCCCCATATCCTTTGATCCCTTTTGCCCCAAGAGCTATACCTACTTCTTCCTTGAAAACATACAATGTTTTGGCCTCAACTACTTTCTGTGGTAATGAATTCCACAGGCTCACCACTCTCTGGGTGAAGAAATTTCTCCTCATCTCAGTCCTAAATGGTCTACCCCATATCCTCAGATTATGACCCCTGGTTCTGGACACCCCCACCATGGAAACATCCTTCCTGCATCTACCCTGTCTAGTCCTGTTAGAATTTTATAGGTTTCTATGAGATCCCCCCTCATCCTTCTGAACTCCAGCAAGTATAATCCCACTCGACTCAATCTCTCTTCATATGTCAGTCCCACCATCCCAGGAATCCATCTGGTAAACCTTCGCAGCACTCCCTCTATAGCAAGAACATCCTTCCTCAGATAAGAGAAACTGCACACAATATTCCTGGTGTGGTCTCACCAAGGCCCTATATAATTGCAACAAGACATCCTTGTTCCTGTACTCGAAATTGTTTATTAATTAAGTAAAAAAATTAGAAAAAATTAATGGACATTAATTTACATTGCCTTAGGGAGATTTCTGCGCTCTTTCACGCACAAAAGAGCGCAAGTTCCGACTCAGAGAATCCGCCCTCACCCGCACAGGGAGTGCACAGCGCTTCTGGATGTGCGTCACGCTGGGTAGGCCTTAATTGGCCCACCCACATAAAAAGACGGCACGGCCCCATTCGGGTTCACAAATGTCCCCGCCCACCCCCACACAAACCCCCAACAGGGGGAAGTTTCTGTCCCTGGTGTTTGGAACCGTCTGCACCCTCCTCTCCTAGGCCCTAGTTGGAGGTGCTAGAGCGGCGCTCCAGTACGCTCTGGCAGCACTGCAGCCCTGTCCTTAAGTGGGAAGTTTGATGGGGGCATGTGGAATGCACTGCCCGAAAGGATGTTGGATGGAGATTCAATAATAACTTTTGAAAGGTAATTCGGATGGATACTCAATCGAAAAAAAATGCAGAGATATGGAGAAAGAGTGAGATCAGATAGCTCATTCAAAGAGCTCCCACGGGCAGTATGGGACAAATAACATGCTTCTATGGCACACTTGAAATTGTTGAGCCAAAGGCAAAATAAAGGTTTCTGTACTAGTACCATTTTTATCCAACAGATGGTGATGTTGTACTCTAACAAAATATTATTTAGTTTGTTCAGCATAGAAAGATCTTCCAGAAGAAGAATTGTACCATGAATAAACAGCAATCGATGGGGGTCTTGACATTCCTGTCCAATGAATTCTCGGTTCCCAGGTGTAAAGGAGAGGGAATACAGAATAGAAAACTGTAATAGTAGCTCTTTGTCCCCTTTACATTGTCCTGGAACTTATGAGGCTTCCCCTGAGGTGGGGGACTCATGTCCCTCCTGCCTTCTTTATGTGGCTCATTGCCAAATCTTGTCTGATTACATCCCTGTGAAATATCTTAGGATGTTTCACAACCTTAAAAGAAATAGAATGCGCCCTCACCCCGGCACCCCGCACCCGCCCCCCCGAGTCCGCCCCCCCAACGCCCCCCACCCACCCCCCCACAACCAAAATCAACATCTGAGACAGAAACAAAAGGCTTGCGTTTATATAGCACTTTTGCATGGCCTCAGGAAATCCCAAATGTTTCCCTGCCAATTAAGTACTTTTGCAGTATAGTCACCATTGTAATGGAGGAAAAACAATTGATTTGCGCATGGCAAGCTATCGCCAATGCAATAATGATGAAATAACCTATTTCTTGTAATGTTAATTGGGGGATTAAATATTGGCCAGGGCACCAGGGATAAATGCTCTTCTTCAAACTAGTGCCACAGGATTTCCACACATTGAAAGAGCAGACAGGACCTCAGTTTAATATCTGAAAGACAGTGCAGCACTCCTTCAGTACTGCATTAGTGTCAGCTTTTGATTTTTGTGTTTAAATCCTGGATTGGCACCTGAACACACAACTTTCTGACACAAAGGCTAGAATGCTACCAGCTGAACCTCAAAACAAGGTACAGAAGCCTCAAAAAATAATCTCTAGAGTCACTGTTTCCTTTACTGTCCCATTCAAAATCAATATTGCATTTATATAGTACCGTTAACATAGGAAAATAGCCCAGGACAATTCACAGGAATATACTCAGACAACAATTCACATGGAGCCACAAAAAGAAATATTAGGATAGGTGACCAGCAGTATGGTCATCGAGTGACTTTTAAAGATTGACTTTGAGGAAAGAGAGAATACAGAGGCAGAGATGAAATTCCAGAAATTCAGGCGTAGGCAGCTGAAGGCTTGGATGACGATGGTGGAGCAATTAAAATCAAGGATGCACAAAATTGGCCAAATTGGAGTGGGCAAAGATTTTGGAGGGTTGTAGGGCTAGAGAAGATTGCAAAGATTCAGGCAAGGCCATGGAAGGATTTGAACAAATGCATGAAAATGTTTTTATTATTATTCTTTCATGGGATGTGAGCATCACTGGCAAGGCCAGCATTTATTGCCCATCCCCAATTGCACTTGAAAAGGTGGTGGTGAGCTACCTTCTTGAACCACTGCAGTTCATCTGATGTAGTTACACCTACAGTGCTGTTAGGAAGGAGTTCTAAGATTTTGATCCAGCAACAGTGAAGAAACGGAGATATAGTTCCAAGTCAGGATAGTGTGTGGTTTGGAGGGCAACTTACAGGTGGTGCTTCCAAGCTGACCTTGTCCTTCTAGGTGATGCAGGTCATGGGTTTGGAAAGTGATGCTGAAGGAGGCAAGTTGCTGCAGTGCATCTTAGATATGGTGCACATTGCTGCCAATATGTGCTGGTGGTGGATGGGGTGAATGTTTAGGGTGGTGGATGGGGTACCAATCAAGGGGCTACTTTGCACTGGATGGGCCAAGCTTCTTAAGTGTTGTTGGAGTCACACTCATCAAAGCAAGTGAAGAGTATTTCACCATACTCCTGGCTTGTGCTTTGTAGATGGTGCACAGGTTTTGGGGAGTCAGGCGTACTGTGTACAGTTCTAGTCGCCATATTAAGAAAAGGATTTTGAGTTATTTGAGAGGATGCAGGGAAAATTTACAAGAATTATACCAGAAATGCATGGGTTTTTATCAGGAAATGATGAACAAGTTGGGTCTCCTTTCTTTTGAAAAAAAGGCTAAAAAAAAGGTGACCTAATTGTCCTGACAGTGGATCAAAGCCTGAATTACTTACAAGCATTATTAACTTTTTGAGGAAGACATGTTTTTTAAAAAGGACATATGAGCAAAAGCTAGCTGAAACTGTAAAGTAACCACTTTCTGAAAAATTCCTATGTGGATTATTCTTGATCAACTAGTCCAGAGAGGCCCTGGAATGTCGTACCTAAAAAGGTGTCAAGGTCCACTTCAGACAGGGACACTTGAAAGGGAGAGATGTAATGCAACAGACTGAACTGTAATCTCCTGTGGTTGCGGAGACAATGGAGACTGATTACCACATCTCAGCAGAAGCCATCTCCTGTTGAGTTACATCTCAGAATGTGGAGATGATCTGAGTTGAAAGAAAGCAGATTCTGGGTGAAAGACATGTTTGTTTTTCCCTCCAGGAATACACAAGAAAAGGGGTTAAAAAGCCAGCTACAAACCTGATCAGTGTGTTCTAGTTCAGGTGTGCTAGTGTGTGCTGTGAAGGTCACAGCAGAAGAACAGCAACTAGGCATCACCACAGCTTGCAGGTAAAAGCATGTCTCTGTTGCTGGAGGCAAGTCATAAATCAGCAAAGCCACAGTTAAAAAGGAAACAGAACAACTCTCTCAGCTAACCTGCAGAACCAAGTGTCCCCAAACCAACCGCTCAACTGCCAAAGTCAGCTCTACCAAAATCACCCAACTTTACGGCCATAACCTTTCACCATTTACTCCTCACGGACAAGCCAAAGATTGATTCGTATATTTTTTAAAAAAACTTTTATTTTTGGTCTCAACTTCTCATTTCCAATATGTATGTATGCGTGTTGAATTTTCATTTTTTTTTCCTCAGGATTTTAGTAACTAATAAGCTTACTTTTTCTTTGACTCAAGGAAGCCTGGTTAAATTGTCTCCTTCTAAAACATAAATACATTTGGACTGCAAAAAGGTATTTACGAGGGGAGGGATCCTTTTTGAATTAACCTTGTTGTGACCAACCAACAAGGGGGTTGAACAAAGAATGGGAGCCAGTTCATCCCGCCTGACTCGGGAGCATTACAATTTGGGGTGTCTCATCTGGGGCCATGACAAATTGGGGGACCTTGCCCAGGTACTGGTCATAATTTATACATGTCTTTAAAATTATGAAAGGTTTTGATAAAGTGGAGACAGAGAGAATGTTTCCACTTGTGCGGACAAGCATAAAGTAAGGGCCATCAATATAAGATAGTCATCAAGAAATCCAACAGGAAATTCAGAAGGAACTTTTTTTACCAAAAAGTGGTGAAAATATGGAACTTTCTACCACCAGGAATGGTTGAAGTGAATAGTATAGATGCATTTAAGATGAAGCTATACAAATATATGAGGGAGAAGAGAGAGTTATGGGGATAGATTTAGATAAGGAAAGCAGAGAGGAGGCTTGAGTGGAGCATAAACACTAGCATGGACTGAATGGCTAAATGGCCTGTTTCTGTGCCATATATCCAATGTAATCCTATGATTTGGTGTGAGGTAGGATGCAGATCACAATTCTTGCCCATACAGTTGATGCCTCCTTTGATATTTATCTTAATGCCATATAAGGCTCCCATGATTCATTAAATTACATTGTCCAATCAAACTTTTGAAGACATTTTCATGATTTATAGTAGAAAATCGTAACAGTTTGGGTGGGAGAGGGTTAAAGTGGAAGGACTGAAAGTATTTCTGAAAAGAGAATGTCAGAAAATTGTGACTCTGCCCTGGGTGGTGACAAGTCAAACACAATTCCAGCTGAATTTCAGTATCAGGACAGATAAAACTCATTGATTTAATTAATGTCAAATGATCACAATCCTCCCAGTTGATTAATAACGTGACCCCTCACTTGTCTGGTCTCATCGATCCAATCACTGGTGCACCCATAGGGGAAGAAATCTCTGCAAATTCTATGACTCTCACCATGTTCACTGCAATCTATAGTTTCAGCCCTGCAATGCTGCATAAAACATCCAAGAGATAATTTCTGAGTAAGATCAGATCGGTCACCTGATCCATCACATTTATAAATCCTTTGGAACTTGTTAGTATAGGTCTCTGCTATATTACTCTTGGTCACTCTTGTCTCTACTTCCAGGAGATGGTTATCTCTGCTACTTGCTTTTATGAGTGGAATGATTCAGTCACATCATTTTGTATATGACATGTATAAAAGATCTCGAGCGTCGACACGGGCAGTTCTGTCATGGTGCAAAGTCCAGGCTGTTACAGTGTGGACCATTCATTATGAAGAAATGTCCTAGCACAGATCACTTATGTCTGCGATTAAGTGGTGATTTTAACCCTGCCTACCCGGTGCTAATCAGACAATGAAATGACCCAAGTTACTAGCCTGGGGTAAACCATCAGGAACTCATCGTTCCATACAGAGAGGAGGTCCTCTTTACATATTTTATGCCCTGATGATATCATCGGGACCCGACTACAATTTTAACTGCAGTTTTAAAAATTGGTCCTTTCATTGGCTGTGGTCATCACTGGCAAGGCCAGCATTTGTGGCCCATCCCTAATTGCTTTTGAACTGAGTGGCTCGCAAGGCCATTTCAAAGGGCAGTTAATGGTGAACCACATTGCTGTGGGTCTGGATGTCACATGTAGGATGTCAGATTTCCTTCACTAAAGGGCATTAGTGAACCAGATGGGCCTTTACGACAATCAATGATAGTTTCATGGTCCATATTACCGAGATTAGCTTTTTCTGGAGCAGTGGGAAGTTTCTAATGCATCTCATAACTCATGAGTACTGATGCTTCCACCAGCAGCTCTCCGGTTGGCCACAGTCAGCTGTTTTATGCGATGTAACATCCAATGTATTATTAGGGATTCTGATTTATAACGGAATAAGTGAAACTAGCTTTATATTCTAGTTTTATCAATTTAATTCAAATTCCACCTGTTGCTGTGCTGGGATTTGAACCTATATCCACAAAGCGTTAGCCTGGGCCTGGGCCTCCAGATCTCCAGTCAGTGATATTACAACCACACTACTGTCTTCCGCTGATGTCTGATTGGAAAGTCACAGTACCCTTTCCACTAGCTGGAGAAAGAGCAGGAAAGCTGCTCTGGGTCTTGGAAGAAAAGTTAGACCTCCCCTGGTGTGGCCCCCTCCTCCTGCTTCTCAAATGTGACACCCTTGTGAGATGGCTCCTGAAGCCGAGACCACCATCTACCTGGTGTCAGCAGTTATCAGCAGGGCCAAAAGATTTTCCGCTATTTCCTGAGGACATATTCCCATTTCTGGAGCAGTGGGAAGTTTCTAATGCATCTCCTGACTCATGGGTAGTCTATGCTTGCACTGATGCTTCCACCAGCAGCTCTCCTGTTGGCCACAGTCAGCTGTTTTGTGCAATGTAACATCCAATGTATTATTAGGGATTCTGATTTATAATGGAATAAGTGAAATTGCATTTTTTAATCGCACAATATATTATAGCAGCAGAGGCTGTTAGCTAGCGCGTGGTTCAGAATAACACCAACAGTGTGGGTTCAACTCCCATTCTGGCTAAGTTAGACTTGGAACTTGCCTCCCCACTTTGCCCCACGCTTGTTGTGGAGTGGTGTCCCTCACACTATATAACCAATTGTCTCTCTGTCTCTATTAGAGAGAGATGCCTCACAGATTTGGCTAATTACCTACCGATGTTATAGCAACATTAATGATAATTTCAACACAGCAGTTCTATAATGTGTATATTATTGTCCAAATCTTAATCTAGTAGCCTTGACTTTATTAAAAATTTTGTTTAATTAGTTTGTAATTAGTTTGATCTGTTTCTTCCTTTTAAAGCCCAGGTTACCAAAAAGGATGTAGAGGAAGATTTTATAAGTCATAAGTAATTAAGTAGGATATAGCAGTTGGCGTTGATTGATAATTTTGGGACAGTGTCTCTGGGGTTTGAGAGATGAGTCATGGATGTGGAGCATTAGAAGATTTAGGAGGACCAGCAAGAGGGTTACAGGATGCAGCAATGCTAGAAAAGGCAGTGTTAGTGAGGGGAGAAGAGAGAGGAAGCTCTGCGGGTTGTGGATTTACAGGGAGGTGGCTGCTGGATGTGAGCATACTGAGAGAAAAATTTGTATTCATTCTTTTCAAATTTGACCTTGCTACTGTTGTATCATTTGTCTTGAATACTGAACAGTATCTTTCATTATTTCAATGTGTTCCTTGAAATGGTTAACAGCATTGAGCATTGCCAGTCTGATAGACGCTAATTCTATTCAAAATAAAATTTAAATTGCTAGCTTGCAGAAAACCCAGTAAATGTTGGCTACCCCTGACAATTAATACTTTAAATGTTCCTCCTGAAGACAAGAGAAATCTAATTAAATCAACAGTATTGTTTACGCTGAGAATTGAGGGCATTCTCCCCTCACCCACGCTCCCTCTTCATGTAGGGAGGTATGCACAGATCCATCAGCGACTCTGATTGTTAAGCTACTACGCAGCAAGTTTTTGAATCTTAAATGTGCTTTGGGTTCATCCATAAATCCCAACCATAAAACAGTACTGAATCTGAGGGATTGAAGTGACACTTGTGGATCCAATGATTGATTGGCTATTTATATAAGGGCAGGATCAATGGTTACATTGTTAAATAGGTTGGATGTAGTTGACAAATGGGTATTACTTTCTCCATCTATTCTTCTCACATTGCCAATTAAACTTAAATTGTTGGGTCGATTAGGATAAAGGTTCTTGGAATGTGGTACAACTCCGGAACATCTTGCCATCCACAAAGAGCTACAGATTGTAGCATTTCTGCTGGTTGAAACTACGTTCTCATCAAAAAAATTATTCTTGAAGATACAGGTGGCATTACGAGACAAATCCATACATAGATTTTTCAAAAATTTCCCTTTAGGAATTTTGTAACATGTGTGAGGAACACATTGATACATAGGGTCTTAACACATTGACACATAGGGTCTTAAATCAGAACATAGGAAATGATGCAAATATGAGGGGCAAGTTGGCTATGGTGGATTGGGACAACACATTAAAAGATTTGATGGTAGGCAGGCAGTGGCTTGCATTTAAAGAAGTGTTACATGGTCTACCACAAATATTCATTCCTCTAAGATGCAAAAACTCAACAGGAAAGGTGAATCAACCGTGGCTAGCAAAAGAAGTAAAGATTGCATTAAATCAAAGGAAGTGGCTTATAAGGTGGCCAGAAAAAGTGTTAAGCCCGAGGATTGGGAGCAATTTAGAATGCAGCAAAGGAGGGCCAAGAAACAGGTAAAGAAAAAGAAAAGAGAATATGAATGCAAGCTAGCGAGAAACATAAAGACAAACTGTAAAATCTTCTTTAGGTATGTGAAAAGGAAAAGATTAACATGGATGAATGTGGGTCCATTACAGGTGGAGATAGGATAATTTATAATGGAGAATAGGGAAATGACAGAAACTAAACAATTACTTTGTTCATGGAGGAAGATACAGAAAATCTCCCAGAAATACTGGGGAAACAAGGGGCTTGTGAAAATGAGGAACTGAAAGAAATTCCTATTAATAAAGAGGTGATACTTGAAAAATTAATTGTATTGAAGGGTGTTAAATCCCCTGGACCAGATGAGCTACATCCTAGAGTGTTGAAGGAGGTGGCTATAGAGATATTGGATGCATTGGTGGTTATCTTTCAAAATTCTGTAGATTCTGGAAAGGTTCCCGCAGACTGGAAAGTAGCAAATGTAACCCTACCATTTAAGAAGGGAGGGAGAGAGAAAACAGAGAACTACAGACCTGTTAGTTTGACGTCAGTAGTAGAGACAATGTGAGAACCTATCAAAAAGGATGTGATAACTGAACAAATGAATTTATGAAAGGGAAATCACATCTGACAAACCTGTTGGAGTTTTTTGAGAATGTTACCAGTAGCATAGATAAAGGAGAACCAATGGATGTGGTGTATTTGGATTTTCAGGAGGCTTTTGATAGGGTCCCACACAGGAGGTGAGTAAACAAAATTAGAGCACAAGGGATTGGGGGTAATATTCTGGTATGGATTGAGAATTGGTTAACAGACAGAAAACAAAGAATAGGAATAAACAGGTCCTTCTCAGGATAGCAGGCTGTTAGTAGTGGGGTACCACAAGGATCAGTGCAGGGGCCACAGCTGTTGATAATCTATATAAATGAGTTGGATGTGGGGACCAAATGTAATATTTCCAAATTTGCTGAAGACACAGAACTAGATGGGAAAGTAAGTTGTGAGGAGGATAAAATGAGGCTTCAAGGAGATTTGGCCAATTTGGACAGGCTAAGCGATGGGCAAGAACATGGTAGATGGGATATAACATGAAGAAGTGAGAAGTTATCCACTTTGGTAAAAGAAACAGAAGGGCAGAGTATTTCTCAAGTGATGAGAGGTTGAGAAGTTTTGATGTCCAAAGGGACCTGGGTGTCCTTGTTCATGAGTCACTAAAAGTTAGCATGCAGGTGTAGCAAGCAATTAGGAAAGCAAATGGCATGTTGACCTTCATCGCAAGGGGATTTGAGTAGAGGAGTAAAGATGTCTTTGTAATATAAAGGGTTAACAGATGGGATATACTAATGTATGACATAAATGATGATGTACCGCTGACACCAGTTCAGTCATGTATTAGACTCTCAACAGAGGTTGGAATCATGCATAGGAGCTACGTGCCTAAGCTGTGACCTGTTCAGATGTAGTACTAATAAACAAGTTTTAAGCAGATGCCAGAGTATGTCTACAGTCTGTCTTAGGACCAAGTCCCAGACCTAGAGTCTAAGATAGAAGAACACACTTCACAGCAATACAATAAAAATAAAATACTGCAGATGCTGGAAATCTGAAACAAAAAGAGAAAATGCTGGAAAAACTCAGCAGGTCTGATAGCATCTGTGCAGAGAGAAAAACAGTTGTTGAGAAGGGTCATCAGGACTCGAAACATCAACTCTGTTTCTCTCTCCACAGATGCTGTCAGACCTGCTGAGTTTTTCTGTTTTGGCACCTCACAACAGAATTGCTGCAATTGTATAGAACCTTGGTGAGACCACACCTGGGGTATTATGTAAGAGTTTTGGTCTCCTTGTTGCAGGAAGGATATACTTGTCGTAGAGGGAGTGCAACAGAGGGTCACCAGACTACTCCCTGGGATGGTGGGATTGAGGAGAGACTGAGGAAACTGGGCCTGTATTCTCTAGAGTTTCAAAGAATGACAGGTGATCTCATTGAAACTTACAAAATTCTTACAGGACGTGACAAAGTAGATATAGATAGGATGTTGCCCCTGGCTGGTGAGTCTAGAACCAGGGGACACAGTCTCAGAGTAAGGGGAAGGCCATTTAAGACTGAGGTGAGGAGGAATTTCTTCACTCAGGGGAATTCTCTAACCTAGAGGACTGTGGAAACTCAAGCATGTTCAAGACAGAAATCAATAGATTTATGGATAGTAATAGCATCAAGGGTTATGGGGTTAGTGGGGAAAAATGCAGTAGAGGTAGATGATCTGCCATGATCTGTTTGAATGGCAGAGGAGGCTCAATGGGCTGAATAGCCTGCTCCTGCTCCAAGGCTCCTATGTTCCCATGATGATTCCAAGCAATATTCATCCCAAACTTTAAGAATGGCACAGAACAAAGGGCAGTGAATTCAATGGTGATTTTTAAAAGGAATAACTAATTAGGAAAGAGGCATTGGCCCATAACTTCCAGTTCCCCAGCATCGGATTTGGAGGGTACCCCAAAGATGTGCTGGAGAATCCCTCTGGGAATTTCCCAGGTAAGGGTTTGCACGGCAATTGCCCAGAAGTGCACACTTCCTTTGGACAATTGCGCTGTACTGGGAACCACCTGAAAATGCAATTTAAATTGCAAACTTCGGATAGTTAGGTCAGGGTTATACCAATAATTACTCAGAGAAAGTTAGAAGAGTTAAAGCCTCTTCTAACTTCTGAATAACTATTGTAAAGACATAGACCGACCCTACAGGACTCGTCTGCACACCCCAACCCAACCCCCCCATTCCATCCCTCCACCACAGGCCTCCCCCCAACCCCCCCTGAGAATCAGCAAGAAATCTCAGAGTTTCCACTTGCTGGCAATTTTGCTTGTGGTTGTTCACCTGGCTTAGGAAGAGTCTTTGACAGTGAAAATTCTCCCTGTCCACTGGAAGAAGCAGAGTTGACTCATGCAACACTACTTTCATTTTTTCAATCTTTTCTGGAGAGTTTAATGTTCCTTTTTAATCAATCACAGGGCTTTGAACTTATTTATTTTAATTCATTTAGACTGAGGTCTAGTTCCAGGAACTGTGGAAAAATTATGCTCTCCAATCACTTCCTGATTACACAGACCTATACCCCCACTAACCTCATACAACTCCAATTGCCCTTGCTGTTTGTTTCACTGTTACACTTTGCCACATAATTTTTTTAAAAACTTATTATTGAGATGTGGGTGTCAATGGCAAGGCCAGAATTTAATCCCAATTTTTAATTGCCTTTAAGCAGGTGATGTTTCCTTGGAATGCTGCAATCATGTGGTAAATGTACACCCACAGTGTTATTCGGGAGTTCCAAACTTTTGACTTAATAACAGTGAAGGAATGGCAATATAGCTCCAAGTCAGGATGATGTGTGACTTGGAGGGGAACTTGCAGATGATGGCAATCCCTTGCATTTGCTGCCCTTGTCCTTCTAGGTGGTAAATGTTGTGGGTTTGGAAGGTGCTGTCAAAGAAATCTTGGTAAGTTGCTGCGGTGCATTTAGTTTATGGTACTTTCTACTGCGAATGTGGTGGATGGGGTGTCGATCAAACAGGTTGTGTTGATGGTATCAAGCTTCTTATGTATCATTAGAGCTGCACTCATTCGGGCAAATGGGATAAATTCCTACACACTCTTGGTTTGTGCCTTGTAGATGCTTTGGGGAGTCATGAAGTGAATTACTCACTGCAAAATACCCAGTCTCTGACCTGATCTTGTAGCCATCATTTTTATGTGGCATATCCAGTTCAGTTTTGAGTCAATGGTAACCCCGCAGGGTGTTCATGGTGGGTAATTCAGCAATGGTAATGCTGCTGAATGTTAAGGGGAAGTAGTTGGACTCCCTTGTTGGATATGGTCATTATCTGACACTTATGTGACATGAATGCCATTTGTCACTTATTTGTTGTCGTAATCTTGCTGTACACAGGTACTGACTGCTTTACTATCTGAGAAGTCATGAATAGGATTGGACATTGCAATCATCAGCGAGTGTTCCCCCACTTCTGACCCTATGATGGAGGGAAAGTCATTGATGAAACAGCTGAAGCTAGCTAAGCCTAGGACACTACCCTGAGGAACTCCTGCAGCAATGCCCTGGGGCTCAACTGATGACCTCCAACAACCACAACCATTTTCCTTTGCTCTCGGTCTAACACTAGCCAGTGGGAAATTTACCCTCTGATTCCCACTGAGTTCGATTTTACAAGGGTCCTTGATGCAACACTTGGTCAAATGCTGCCTTGATATCATGGTCAGTCATTTTTGCCTTACTCTAGAGTTAAGCTCTTTTGTCCATGTTTGGACCAAATAATGAGTTCCGAAGTTGAGTGGCCCTAGTGGAACCCAAAACCAACAGGCTATTGGTCCTAACTGCTGCTTGATAACTCCGTCGACAACTCCTTTCATTACTTTGCTGATGATTGAGAGTAGAATGATGGGGAATAATTGGCTGGATTGGATTTGTCCTGCTTTTTGTGGACAGGAAATACCTGGGCAATTTTCCACTTTGTGGGGGGGATGCCAGGGTACTGTACAGGACTAGCTTGGCTAGAGGCGCAGCTAGTTCTGGAGAACAAATCTTCAATACTACAGCTGGGATATTGTCAGGGTTCATAATCAAATTGGCTGAAGACTGACACCTGTGATGTTGGGGACTGCAAGAGAAAGCCAAGATGGCTCATCCATTTGGCAATTCTGGCTGAAGATGGTTGCAAATACTTCAGCCTTGTATTTTGCACTGATGTACTGGGTTCCAACATTATTGAGGATAGAGATGTTTCTCCTCCCGTAATTGTTTGATTGTCCACCACCATTCATGACTGGATGTGACAGGACTGCAGAGTTTTGATTTGATCCGCTATTTGTGAGATCACTTAGCTCTGTTTGCTGCATGCTGCTTCTGCTGATTAGCATGCATGAGGTCTGTGTAGTAGCTTCACAGATTAGCAACTCATTTTTAGATATTCCTGGTGCCGCTCCTAGAATGCTCTTCTGCACTAATAAAGAGTTGAAAATGATGGGAAATTTTCAGGTCAGGAAGCATCTGTGGAGAGGGACTCAGAGTTAATATTTCAGGTCTGTGACATTTCATTGGTAGTTGGTAACCAATAGGAGATTTCTTTGGCCATGTTTGACATGATACCACAAGCCATCATGGGGCCCATTGTCAATGTTGCGGACTCCCAGGGCCACTTCCTCCCAACTGTATGCCACTTTGCCACCACTCCAGTCCTGTCCCACCAACGAGACAGATACAGCGATGGTGATGGAAGATTCTGACACATTGGCCCGAAGTTATGATTAAATGAATATGACTATGTCAGGCTGTTGCTTGACTCCTCTGTGGGACAGCTCTCCCAATTTTGGCACAAGTCCCCAAATGTTAGTGAATAGCATTTTACAGAGTCAATTGAGCTGACTGTGCATTCATCATGTCTGGTGCTTAGGTCAATGTTAGAAAGTCTAACTGTTTTTTTTATTCTTATAGTTTTTTGCAACTGTTTGATACTAATTATTGGTTTGCTAAGCCATTTAGAGGGCAGTTAAGAGCCAACCACATTGCTGTGGGTCTGGAGTTCCGTCCAGTAACTTAAAAGTGCACTCCCCTCACCACTGTGCAATATAGCTGCAACGTGTACCATCTACAACAACCGTGCAGCAACTCGGCAAGGCTCCTTTGACAGCACCTTCCAAACCTGCCTAGAAGGACAAGGGCAGCAGACGTATGGGAACGCCAAATTCTATTTGCAAGTTCCCCACCAGTCACACACCATTCTGACTTGGAACAAGATCGCCATTCCTTCACTGTTGCTGGATCAAAACCCTGGAACTCTTTTCCTAACAGCACTGTGGGTGCACCTACACCACATGGAATGCAGAGGTTCAAGAATGTGGCTCATCACCACCCAATCAAGGGCAATAGGGTTGGGCTTGCCAGCAAAGCTCATATCCCATGAATGAATTTTTTTAAAAGTCACATATTCATCCAGCCCTAAAGGACATTAGTGAACCAGATGGTTTTATTTACAACAATCTAGCTATTTCATTGTCACCATTCACTAGTTTTTTATTCCAGATTGATTTAACTGATTAACTGCTTTAAATTTTCCAGCTTCCATGTGGGATTTGAACTCATGTCTGCAAATTATTGATCCGGACCTTTGGATTCATTATCCAGTAACATACCGTTTACTTTAAGGGCTTTCATGGTCTCCTACTCCAGTTTAATTTCAAAGTCAAGCTATGAGCCAGTGTAAAGTTCATAAGGAGAAAGAGAAATGTTGCTAAATAATGAAGCAACTCTGAACCAATTAAATCTTGCCATGCCACGTGAGAAAGACATATCAAGAGGGAAAAGAAGAGGAACCTTAGAATAGTTTGCTAAGGAATGAAGTTCACAAGATGCATTCACTAAAAGGAGTGACATGAGGGTTTCATTATGTGATCTACTGATAATTGATGAAAAAGGCAGTAGGAGTAGCAACAGAGTGTTATTTGAACCCTTAAATAGGTGTGTTCCCAATCACCGTGCCCCTACCCTCCCCATCTCAATATTCTCAATGGCCTCTCATTCTAGGATGTGGGAAGGTAGACCATTTCTATTGGGGTTAGTCTGTCTCAAGATTGGGGATGTTTTGCTTCCTAACTATAATAAGGGATATTTTCTCCAAGAAATGCAAAAAGGGAGAATTACTTTTGCATGAGATGGAGTAAAACTCATGCAGCCCATAATGAGGCTGATGTTAGATGTATGAACCAACCAATTAGATTCCTCTGTGAGGCTATGCTAAATTCAACCAGCCAATTGGCTGTGGAAGGAAAATGTCAGAATCAGTTAAGGGGTGTAATGTTGTATCTGTACACACATGTATATAGGAAAGAATATGAGAAAGACAAAGTGCTTTGAAAAGCCTGGTTCGTAGCATTTGCCACTTTGTTAGGAAATGTTGTGACAGTTCTAATTCTGCCTGAAAAGCATCCTTCCCCCGCACATTACATCTTCTACGGAATCATGTACTGTGAGAAAAGGATGCTGGCACTGCCTTTGAACAAATCGGCCGTGCACAGCCAGTTCTATCCAATGAGTGTCACTGAAAGTATTCAATGGACTCTGGTGCCAGCTGCTCCCTGCCCCCATCTCTGTGATAGCTGTGAGCTGAAGTGATGAAAGATAGTAATGCCTCACAGTTCCCTCAGATATACATGCAAACTATCTGATTGGTGGGTGACACTAGCAGCCAAAGAAAATACCATCGGAAACTTGCATAGTGCACTTGATGGACAGGGAAATAGGATAATGCATCTCCACTCCAATGTCTGATCAGTTTTACCCACCTATACATCTGTTTTCCTTAAGGGAAAAATCAATCAGAAAATGAGGGTTGGTATTTCTTTACTTGATCTATTATCAAGCAACTTGACCTCTTATCTCACCGATCTTAAGCCTTCTGTCTCTGGTGGTGATCCTGAAAAAGAAACAACAGCTTTCTTTTTAACATTAGCCAACCCAGAAAAATACTTGCCTATTCTCTCTTCCTCTCTATTCTCTCTTTGTCTCTCTCTTAAAGAATAAGGAAAGAAATATATATCATAATATTGCAATGTGAACCAGTGCAAACTTGATTCCATCACAGTGATATTTCTTAAGATTTATTCAGATTCAATTGGATTAATTTATGGAGCTAATTGACCAGCATCATTTGAATAACATTTTGCTCTAACTTATAATTTTGTCTTGAAATCTTTTGAACCATGGATTTTTGTGGTTTCTTCATATTATTCACAAAATGAGAGACTCTTTGGACAGGCAATGCCAATTTGAGTTCAATCAGTCTTCCTTTTAATAACAAGTGCAATTAATGTTTAATGGAAGAATGAACACAGCAATGAATCTAATAACTTGTAAGCATGGTTCTCTCGGAATAAAGGGAGCAACCAGCACAAGGCAACATCATCCAACCTTGTCAATCAAACCATCAAAACTGACACTAGTTCTTCATTTAAAGACTGTCATTTCTATAACATCTCTCATGACCTCAGGACATCCCAAAGCGCTTTACAATTAAGTGCCTTTGAAGTGTAGTCACTGTTATAATATAGAAAATGTGCCAGCCAATTTGTTCACAGCAAGCTCCCACAAACAGAAACATGATCATGACTAGATAATCTGTTTCAGTAACTGACCATTCAGCAACACTCACATCTCAAGAATAAATTTACTTATTAAAAATATGCTGACTGTACATAATTAGACATAATCCGTTTCCTTAGCAAAATGCATACGATAAACATGCTGCAATCAAGGTAATATCACTGCGAAGGGACCAGATACTTGGACCTCTTATAACTGACTCCTTGGTGGGAGTATATGGAAACAGCTCCTTATCTGTTCAAGCATTGCTGCATTTTGTTTCACCGTGGCCCTGGTGACAGTTTGTGTCTCATTCTATTGCTTTTTAGTTCTTGCTCGTTGCTTGCTTACTGAGATCATTGTCATGACTGAAGAGAACAGTGTCCTTGAGGGGCCATCAATCAAGTCTTTCACCTCTTTTCAATAATAGTGGCAGCATAGATTGGTGTAAAATGAAGACGTCATGAATGCTCTCAGGAGACAGTCACTCGCGTCTACATTCTGTTCATGAAGACCTGCATTGATACATGAATGTCATCAATAATGGTTGTGCTTTGCAGAATCTGGCTGCATGGAAGAAGTGCAGTGTTGTCTCTCACTACTGCCTTGTTTTCCATTGGGGAAAGTAATGAAGCTGTTTTCTCTGCAAGATGAGGGGTCTGCCACCTGTTTTATGCATCTGCTGATTGAGAAATTTTGCACATGTCCCCTGCTGCCAGTTTAAAGGATGTCTGTAGCATACAAATTTGAAGCTGTATAATCTTGTCAGCCACCAGCAGAGCAGTCCCTGTGGTGGAACATGTCATTCGTTCTGGCTTGAGGAGAGGGCATAATCCTGTGACTGCTTTTCTGATTAAATTTAGTTGGTGAAGGCAGATCTTGTTAGTCATGGCTTTTGATCTATAGTCAAACATGGTTGGGTAAGGATAGATGAGGACAGGTCGAATTGTATCGCCTGCTCATCTCTCCACAGATTGTCCTCTAAAATGTGTAAAAGCGAGGTGTTTGAGGTGAGTTTCCATCATCTGAATTATGGTTGGAGCAAGATACAGCAATAAAATACGAGGCTTAATCTCTAAACAAAAATTGAAAAATGGAAAATGTAGGCCTGAAGCCTAACCAGAAACCCATTCAACTGAAATATGCGAATGAAAGAATTGGATTATAAATTGTTTCTTTACAGGAAAATTACTGGGATTCACCTTTAGGACTACACTCACCAAAGTGGCTGTAGTCCTGCTGTTCATCACTTGTTTTGTATTGGTGGGGAGTAAGAGAGGATGAGACGTACACAAGTCCTTCACACACAGGATAGAGCCTGGAGAAAAATTGTGAAAGTTGGGCCTATAAGGAAACATAATTTGTCACAGCTGCTCACCCGGTGGACAGCCAGCTCAGCCTCCTCAGCCAATTAGGTTATCAACCCTTGTGATTGGTGATTGGATATAGGTTCACAGGTAAAAACTATACAGGCAGTACTTCAATTGCTATTCGTCCCACAGGTTTCCCAGTAAAGGCCTTCAGAGCACTTGTAGATAGACCACAAGAAACTTTTCTCATATACTTATGTATCCTGTAACCCTTTTTTTCTCTTACCTCCAACCTGTCTTTCTGTCTAACCTAACCTCTCTCTACTGCACCAACATAACTAAGTTATCACCCTGCTAACCTTTTTCATTCTGCTGTCCCTAAGCTCCAAAGGTAGTATATGGAGAGATGAAATTTGGCCTCAAAGAGGGTGGAAAATGGGTGGTAGCAGATGTTTTAGTCATTGGACACCCAGTTTAACTTTTCTTTCTACTGATTTCATTTGAAATGGTAATTAGGGTGTACGCATCATGGGCAGCAGATTTGATCCCACTGTCTTGTGTCTCTGTTGATTGAAACATTAATCAGTCCCCTTATTGCTGCACACCCCACCTCTTCTTTATATCTCTACCATGTTAAACTATACAGTGCTAGCATGATCTCCTACTCCAACTCCTTATTTACTCTCAGGACTTCAAGACTGATGAACTTCTTTCCTTCAGTTATTCCTTTCTTCTATGGCCTATAAGATACCAAAACTCAAACTTGGTATTGATTAATTACCACTTTTTGAGTTTTCATTAATTATTACTATTATTGATTACCTCATCTTTCTTTGTACTTTTCTCAAAATTAATACACAAAAATACCAATGTTAAAAATTAGCAGCTTATTAGCTATTTATGTAAGATATTTATAGAGTTTATTAATCTGAACTTTAGTATGCTTGAGCCCTGAGCTACTTGGATGGATTTCCTTAACTCTGAATCCATCATAAGTGCAATTCTTGCAGCTTCTTCATTGCCGCTTTGTGAAGGAGAGACGTGATCACTTAGCAGTCCCCCGGGATTGAATACAGAGAAGCACTGTGACAGAAACTGCACTTTGAATATGTTCATGAATTTTAATAAGGCATTCCAAAACAGTAAAATAGCTGAGGGCTATCGGTCCTATTCTAAGTCAATAAGAGGCTCTGAAACCAATTTGTAAAATTTGAAAGACATTGGTGCTTTACAGAAACAGGCTCAAACTATAAGATATTACTGCTAAAAATCATAAAACCAAATCATCCTGCATGCTTTTTCTGTCACATTCTGAGTTGCAGCATTCTCATTTTGTGCAAGCTCAAGGTTCACTAACAAAAGGAAATATTTAATGAGTCCCTGAAGCCATGGCAGATTGCAATAGATTCAAGGTAAACATGTGACACAGCTAGGTTTGTCAACCCCCCCTGGATTGTCCTGATATCTCCAGGAATTGAAGATTGATGTCCAGGATGCTGCTGCGAGCAACCCAAGAGAAAATTTATAGGTGCATTAAAAATGGTTCTTTTTGGGTTCAGTGTTGTCAAGCATTGTCATAGGTAGATCGTCATTCCTACATGCTACTGAATGTGCTCACTTGACCCAGATATCTAAGTAAGTTTTTAGCATGTTCAGGGATTCTATAGAGAGGCCTCTTCACTTGGTTTTTGCTCCCTTTCTACATCACATACCATCAAATGATCTTTCTTGACTGCTTAAGTCAAGGAAGATCACATGAATATAATCTAGCAGAAAATAATAATACACCGCACTGCACTCAGACATCAAATTATTGAGCTCCCTTCATCCTGAACTGAGCTCTTTCTCTTTGCTCCTCGTATTGGGTTTTCAGGCATGTTGTTGACAGTAATGATATGACCTTACAGCACTATCTTTATAGTTCCGTCGGAAAAATTGTTCTCTGACACAAGTTGTACTCACAGGTAAGTTAGGAATGTTGGGCCAGCAAGAAGGGCAGGGTTGAGTAGTAGAGCATGAGTGGAAGGTTGACCAAGGTCAGGTTTAATGTGATTTGGCCGTAACCTAAGATGGCTGTGAAAACTTCTTCCCCAACTGTGGGCCTGACAGGTGAACATGTTTCCCGATGAAGTAATAAAGATGAAGTGATGGAGAAGAGTCATATGGACTCAAAACATTAACTCTGTTTCTCTCTCCACAGATGTTGCCAGACCTGCTGAGTTTTTCCAGTGTTTTCTGATTTTATTTCAGATTTCCAGCATCTGCAATATTTTGTTTTTAATCTATTCTAGAGTTCATTGAGATTCAAATAAAAGGTAAAACGTCTCCCTATGGGTACAGGGCTTGTCAAACAGTCACTGAATCCTGTTAGAAATGTATTATGTATGAAGCCTGCAAATCAGATGACTACCCATTATCACAGTGCCCTTCATGTGGGGCAAAGAGTCAGATTGTTGGCAAGGTGTCAGCATCTATATTTACGGCCTAGGCGTACAGCATTGTAATCTCTTGTCCTTTGCACTCCTTTATCAGGAAGGGTAACCATTCTTTCCTGGAATGGTGAAGGGGTGTTGTTTGTTGATTAATATTGCCACCACTCTGCTCCTTGGGTTTTAACTAATCTGACTCCTTCAGCTCCTAGGGGTCAATATTACTTTGTGATAATGTGGTACTAGTAATGTAATTTTCAACCCGTATTATTATATTTAGAAGCTAACTAGTGCATTGTAGAACTCACAACAGTTAAACAATCACCCATGATGCATGTATTTACAAACTTAATCCACTATTTGATTGGCGTATCCCAACTCCTGACTAAAACTCAATGTTGTGAAGCCCCTAGATGAGATGGGACTTAAAAATGTTTTAGCTCCAATTATTTCACACCACCTGTGAATGGACGTGGTAAACCATTGAGAATTGAGTTACAGTAGCATTAGCACTCATACAGGGAAAACGAAGATCATGTCTGTACCCCTTATTGGAGGAGTCTGGATGGATAGTAAGAGTACACTTGCCTTGCTTATGTTCATACAACCCTGACATTCATGAGATCAGGTGATTGTAAGGGATGTTATATCCATTAGTTAGCTATCTTATTACTCAGAATTATGTATGTTTTCCCCTTTGGTTCCTCCACCATAATTATACCTGCAAATCTCCAGAATTGTCCTGGGTAGTGACCATCCCTTATTCAATGGGTTGGGACACCACTGATAGGGATGATAAGTCTTGATTGCTTAATTTAATGTTTCAGGAGGTGATAAATATTGGTTTCCATATAATGCCATCTGCAGAAAAACATATCATTGGTGTGGTGGCATTCTTCCCATGTCTTGTCCTTTCTTTGAAAGGTTGGTGCCACTATTGAAGCATGAGGAAAGAAAGCCCTTTAGAGAATTGGAGGACCTGACTGCATGTAATTTTTGACTGCTTCAGGCATGAAGGGAGTTGAATATGGAGTTGTTTGGTGGACCTACCAAGGTTTACCTTTACAGAGGACATTTTCAGGAGGTGATAAATATTGGTTTCCATATAATGCCATCTGCAGAAAAACATATCATTGGTGTGGTGGCATTCTTCCCATGTCTTGTCCTTTCTTTGAAAGGTTGGTGCCACTATTGAAGCATGAGGAAAGAAAGCCCTTTAGAGAATTGGAGGACCTGACTGCATGTAATTTTTGACTGCTTCAGGCATGAAGGGAGTTGAATATGGAGTTGTTTGGTGGACCTACCAAGGTTTACCTTTACAGAGGACAAGTTTCAGTTGACTAAACATCCTGTATCTTCTCCGAACTTTAGGAACAAATTTGCACAGATCAATATGTAGCACTCCAACAGCTGTAATCTGTCTTTGGTTGACACCACTACAGTGGACCTATTCTTGAAATGTTGTCCTGGTCGGAGGTCTTTGATCATGTTTTCTTCTGTTAATTGCAGGCTCCTCTTCTTTCCAGCTCAGCAAAGCAGCTGAGCCTGCCAATGTAAATTTAAAAGTTGAGCATTGCTTGTTTTGAAGTACTATATGGGGGATCTGTTGAGTACTACAAGCCCTACTGGGGCCCATTTCCCTTGGTTATTAATGAATAAAAGTTTGGGGAAGCCCCAATTGGTGATTTTCAAGGAAGGGTTGCAGTCAGGTGTCCAATACATTGAAGGGATAATCTCAGGTGATGGAAAGGATAAGTGGGAATGGGATCAGCTGCTTTAATCTGTCCATTGAATTCTAACATTGGTAGAAAAGAAAATGCTGTAGGATTCAGCAGTTTCAGCCTGTCACAGGTCATTAGCCACCATGTCTCTTCACTTTCCTTATAGGAGATCAACTATTTCCTCCAGTGCTGTGTTAGCTGGTGGGAATTTTTGACTGTTGAGGGTTTCTTGGAGCCACCTGGGTTGTTTGAAATGCTTTGTAATTGTTGGCTTTTGAAGCAGGACAGAACATTTTCTTTTAACTGGCTGGTTAATTTTAGAAATTCCATTCCGGAAAGAAAATGATGCCAATTTTCTTTTCAAAAGTGTTTTATATTGATTTTATTTTATTTTTTATTGTTGATATATTATTTAGACTTATTTGTTATTTTCATAAGCTCAGATCGTTCCTTGCTAGCAATTTTCTGTTCTGTCACTTTTTGCATTTTTCTAAATTTTGGCTACAACAAAGGAGGCCATTCGGCTTGTTGTGCTTTCTGCGAGAGTAACTCAGCTATTCCCACTCCTCTGCTTTTTCCCCATAGCCCTGAAAATCTTTTCCCTTCACATAATTATCCAATTCCCTTTGGAAAGCTGTGATTGAATCTGCTTCCACTCACACTCTCAGGCAGTACATTCCAGAACTAACCTCTCGCTGCATGACCCTTCCTGAAATGGGAGCAGTTTGTCCCTATCTACTCATGGTTTTAAACACATCTATCAAATCTCTTTCCAACCTTCTCCTCTTTAAGGAGAACAGTACCAGCTTCTCCAATCTACCCACATAACTGACAGGGTCGCTCAACCCTGGAATCATTCTCATAAATCTTTTCTGCACCTTCTCCGATGCTTTCACATCTTTCCTACAGTGTGGTGCCCAGAATTGATCACAGTATTCCAATTAAGTATAAACTGGTGTTTTATAAAGGTTCACCATAACTCCCTTGCTTTAGTACTTAATGCCTCTATTTTTAAAATCCAGGATCCAGTATGCCTTATTAACTACTTTCTCAACCGGTCCTGCCATCTTCAACAATTTGTGTACATGTACTTCCAGGTCCCTCTGCTCCTGCACTCTCTTTATAATTTTATTCTTTACTTTATATTGCTGTTCCTTGCTTCTCCTACCAAAATGTATCACTTCATACTCCTCTACCTTAAATTTCATCTGTCATGCATCCACCCATTCCACCAACCTATGTCTTCTTGAAGTCTATCACTATCCTCCTCACAGTTCACAATACTTCCAAGTTTTGTGTTATCCACAAACCTTGAAGTTGCGTCCTGATCACCCAAGTCTAGGTCATTAATAAAAATCAACAGCAGCAGTGGTTCTAATACAAACCCCTGGGGAATCCCACTATTCACTGCTACTGTTTTACTTTGAGACAAAGAACAAATTTGTATAATGAAAGTATGACAACAGGATATGAACGTGACAAACTGGAAATAACTAGGACAAATGCATGCTAGATAGAAGATTTTTAAAAATAGATTATAATCAAAAAATAGATATATAGAGAATAATGGGAGAGGGGAAGGGAAGTGTTCAATTGTGCTATAATTGAATGCAACATACAAAAAGTGTGAGATAATATTCAGCTTAGGTTATTAGGTTCTGGCCCTTCATCAATGGTTTAATTTGTTATGATAGATCCCTATGATTGCAGATCCTGGCTGAGCACAGCTACCCTGAATCCCAGTGTGGTTTCAAAACTGGAAGATCCACAATTGACATGATCTTCTCAGTCTGGCATCTGCAAGAGAAATGCTGTGAACAAAGGAGAACACTATATATCGATCTCACCAAGGCATTTGACCCTGTAAATAGAGGCGGACTATTTAAGCTGCTGAAGAAAATTAGCTGCCTGCCAAAGCTGCTCAGTGTGATCTCCTCTTTCCATGACAACAAGATGGATAAGAGCAGCTATGACAGGACAATATCAGAACCCTTTGAGATCTGCAGTGAGGTCAGACAGAGTTATGGCATGGCACTGACATGTTTTGGCATATTCTTCTCTTTGCTGCTGTCATATGCCTTTAGGAAATCTACAGAGGGTGTTTACTTACCTACCAGAACTGACAGAAAGCTGTTCAGCCCTGCTTGTCTGAGATCCAAGACAAAGGTACGCCAAGCCTTCATCGGAGAGATGCTCTACACTGACAATGCTGCACCAGCATTGCACACTGAGGAACATCTTCGGCAGTAAATGGATAGACTCTCTCACACCTGTAAAGAATTTGGTTTGACCATCAGCATCAGGAAGACAAATGTCATGATCCAGAATGTTGCCAAACCAACATCTATCAGCTTGATAATGTGATGCTGGGGATTGTTGATAGCTTCTCATATCTAGATTCCACAGTCACCAGCAATCTGTCACTTGATGCTGAAATCAACACAAACATCACAAAAGCTGCAGCTGTTATGTCCAAGCTGAGTAAGAGAGTGTGGAACAACAGCAGCCTGATTGAGAACACTGAACTGCGAGACTATCAGGCCTGTGTCCTCAGTGCACTCCTCAACAGTGGTGAGAACTGGACAACACCTGCTAGGCAGAAGAAAAGGATGAACAGTTTCCACCTTCACTCTCAAACATATCCTTGGCTTCTCTTGGCAGGACCAAGTCACCAACTCAGAGATCCTGGAACATGCTAATTACATCAGCATACACTCATTGCCAAGCTAACGACATCTGCACTGGCTTGGCCATGTTCATCAGATGATGACAGCCATATACTCAAAAACCTTTTGCACGATGAACCGGCCACTGGGTCATGACCTCCTGGGTGTTCATACCTCCGCCACAAGGACATGCGTAAGCAAAATATGAAGGTGGCAAATATTGATACTGACAACTGGGAGATGGTCACTGACAGCCATGACCTCTGGAGGCTGACTGTTTGGAAGGACATTGGAAGAGGTAAGCAGAAACAAAGAGCTCAGCTGGCCGAGAAGAGGGCCCAGAGAGAATAGAGGACAGTGAATTGTGCACCATCTCTGCCCACTGTCTTCTTCTGCAACAAATACAGCAGAGACTATCATGCAAGAGTGGGGCCCCTGAGCCACACCAGGCAATGCTTGACCACTCCAGCACAAACCATTGTCTTCTGAGATGGAAGGCTGCCACTGATGATTACTACACAGTGCAAAATCTTATACAGCAGCATTGCAGATAGGATTATTTGTGTCAGCATATTTTGGTAAAAAGATCCTTAGGTGAATCAAAAGTAGGTTTTTGTTTGGTTCTAGTGCGAGTTGGAGTTGAACTTTTTGTTGCTGTTTGTGCCTTTCAACTTGTGATGCATTGTCCTTCCTCTAATGAATACTGTTTCTTAGATTATTCCCAAAGAAGTTACTTATCTCTTTACACTGGAAAATCAGTTTTCTGATTACTGAATCAAAGCCTTTTACAAATTTTGGGTCCTGCAAAAGGAAACTGCTTATTTTTATTTTCCTGCATGCAATGTTGTTTTAAATACCTGTAATTGTTTTAACAAGCTCTGGAATACCCTCACTCTCTGTCTCTCCACCTTACTTCCCTTCTTTAGATACTTCTTAAAACCTACCTCTTTGACAAAGCTTTTGGTCAGCTGACCTAATATCTCCTATTGAGTCTTGGGATCATACTTTGCATTATAATGTCCCTGTGAAGCACCTTGGAGCATTTCATTACATTCCAGGTGCTAATTAAATATAAGTTGTTGTTGTTACAATAGCTAATGGTTAGACAAGCACATACAAATTTGTGCACTTTGCTGAATTCATATAATACCAGGACATAATATATCCTAATATGAAGCTAAGTAATAATACTATTATAAATCTCTAGGATGCATTTCTATCAATGAGGTAATTTTCTGGGTGTTCGCCTTTTACAACTTTAGGCAGAGCAATTTTTCTTATAAACTAACCAATACCTGAACATGAATGAACACTACAGCTTCCGCTACAATCTGATTTTCGTGAAGTTCAATGTAATCAATCAACTTAGTGGCACAATTGTTACAATTTAGCACAATAGCAAACAGAAAATAAGTCTCTTGATCCCAATAAGAAATGCACTGATTTAGAGCATGGATTTCTAAAGAGGAAATTGTGTCTAACTAACTTGCTGGGGTTTTTTGAAAAGGTAACAGACAGGGTTGATGAGGGTTATGCTGTTATGTGGTGTATATGGACTTTCAAAAGGCATTTGATACAGTGCTACACAACAGACTTGTGAGAAAAGTTATAGCTCATAGAATAAAAGGGACAGGAGCAACATGTGTACAAAATTGGCTGGGTAATAGGAAACAGGGGGTAATGCAAGGGAACAGGGAAAATTGATATTTTTTGGGTTGGAGGGAGATTTGTAGTGGAGTACCCCAGGGGTCAATATTGTGATCCTTGCTGTTCCTGGTGTATATTAATGATCTAGATCGTAGTGTGCGGGGGACAATTTCAAAGTTTGCAGATGATATGAAATTTGGAAGCATTGTAAACTATGAGGAAGATAGTATAGAACTTCAAAAGGGCATAGACAAGTTGGTGGATTGGGCAGATAGGTGGCAGATGAAGTTCAATGTGGAGAAGTGTGAGGTGATGCATTTTGCTAGGAAGAACATGGAGAGACAATATAAAATGAGGGGTACAGGAGTAGAGGGACCTGGGTGTATATGTGCCTGGATCATTGAAGGTGGCATGAGAGGTGGAGAGAGCAGTTAATAAAACATACGGTATATTGGGCTTCATTAATAGGGGCATAGAGTACAAGAGCAGGGAGGTTATGCTGAGCTTATATAAGACACTCATTAGACCTAAGTTAGAGTATTGTACACAGTTCTGGGCATCACACTATAGGAAGGATATGAATGCATTGAAGAAAGTGCAGAAGAAGTTTGCAAGAATGGTTCCAGGGATGAGAAACTTCAGTTATGAAGACAGATTGAAGAGGTTAACATTAAGCTCCAATAGCTTTTAGGCAATAGAGACCGAGACCGACTCCTTCAGATGGAGTTTCATTTCTGCAGCATAAAACTCTCTACAGAGAGAATGTATCTCACCTGTTACTCCTTTTATACAGCCAATGGGTACTTAGGTTGTTAACTAATAATTAGCTATTCAACTCCTTTAACTGTTTCCTTCCCCAACATTCGTCTTAAAAAGAAAGTAATCCTTCAGTTTATATAAATCACAAAAAAAAATCAATGTATATTTTTTCATTCAATAAATTCACCTTATTTCCGCCCCCCCCCCCTTAAAGAAGAGAACACATGTATAGATATGGGTCTGTACAAAAGGAGTATTCTTTTTTGTCTTCTTAGAGAAAAGCTGTCCCCCTTTAAGGATCATGAATAAATTTTTGGAGCTTACTGCTCTTTTGGTGAAGCAGTCAGATCATTAATAGCTGCTATCAATCCATTTGAACTTAGCAATCTCCTTATTCTCTAGCATCTGTTTTAAGATGGCATTGTCAATTCGCAATCTCTTTTCATTAATGTATTTCATAGACTGAACATTTTCCCAAAGTGACTTATTGTCTATAAGACATTCTATAGGTCCCATTCCTGAATGCTTTATTTCATTTAAAATTTCTGCCAGCATCTTTGATATAAAGATTGCTATATCTACCATCTCAACAAGGGCGAGAGTCTCCACTGCCAACGTACTTTTTAAAACTCTTCATATCTTTTTAGATTCCTCTGCCGAAGGGCAACATTTACTCCTTCCCCCATGAGAAATATTATAAATCCCACCCATGAGAAATATTATAAATTACCCCTTAAGAAATATTATAAGTCCTCCCACACTTGAAAACCCATCACATAGATTTGCATAAGTCACATCACTAAACACAGTTTTATTTTTCCAAGATCACCCAAAGATGGGAATTTCAAAACACACTGTTCCATTTTTAATTTTGGCAATGTTTTGTTCACCTGAATGGTTTCTTCAAACTTGGGATCATTCATTTCAGCGCTCAGTTCCAAAACATCAAAACTGATGTCCGGCCTCGTTTGTTTGCTTAGCCAATTGAGTTGCCCAATTAGACTTTCGAGTTCTTCTATTTCCACCTCAGAAGCCGCTGAATCCTTCTGGGAGGCCTTACCATGACTAATTGCATTGGGATTGATGTTCTCTAAGTAGAATTGCTGATGTAAAATGATGTGCGATCCTCCCTGCCTGATTTCCAATCCAATGTATTTAAATGCACCAGAAGCCTAACTTCCAATTTTAAACTCTATTCTGAGCCCAATTAATGATGACTGTTTCAAATTCACAAAAAAAATCATCTACATGCGTCATAAAGATGCCTACAAGTTTCCTCCCACTGTGCCAATAAAACATTGCCAGGTCTGCTTCCAACTGAAGACAGCCCAACTTTAACAAAACTGACCTCACTGAGAAACACCAAACTCTGGAGGCAACATTTAAACCGTGTATGCATTTATTTTGTTTCCAGAGAGTCCCTCCTGCATTTGGTGCCTCTTTTGGTAGACAGAGAAAAACTTCCCTTTGAAGTGGTGTCCCTGCAAAAAAGCAGCTTTGATATCAATGGACTTACATTTCCAAGCATTTGTAGCTGACAGAGCCATAGAGATCTTCAGATTACCAGTCTGCTGTATGTGGATCTACTCCTTTATCCTGGTCACCCAGTTTTTCTTCAAACCCTCGTGCCACTAGCCTGCATTTAGCTTTAAAAGTCCCATCAGAAGCACCTTTTCTGTACATATCCATCTGTGAGATTGGGGACAACCAGCTCTTTCTGGCACCTCTGTGTATACCCCAAATACTTTCCAACTATGTATTTCTTGTTGTTTGGCTTCCTTTGTAAATTTATCGCCTAATTTGTTTGAAGCTACTAAGGCTTCTCGATCACTTTGGCTCCTACTCCTTGTAGCATTACCAGTCTGTGCCATATTCCTCGACCTTGTTAAGCTACATCCTCTATCCTGCCTTCAATCTCGCCCCAGACTGTTACTGTTTGATCTCCCTCTCCCATTTATAGATGTTCTTTCTAGTTCGCAATCACTTTCTAAAGGCATGTTCACTCCCAGACCCACTGTCTGAACTGATATTACATTTTTGTGCCTTCCATTTTTTGTACTTCCTTTTCCCAATCCATAGGCCTAGCCTCCTGTCCTTTATTTTGTACTTTTAATCAGTTTTTATATTTTCCAGTGGCCTTCCCTGCTCCACCTACAATCATTGCATCCCACCATTGACTGGCCCCTTCTGGCAAGTATATAATTTTAGTGCCAGTTTTTGGCAGTTGTCCTCTGGGACAAATTGTCTCATCTTGTTCGTCCAAATTACTGTGTCCATCTTCAGATACCTTGTCAACCTCAGCAAACTGGTCCTGACAGTCATTCAACATACAGGTATGAAAAGTACATGGTTCCTCATCCCTTCCTACAGCCCTTTCCAGACCCAGAAATTTGTAATCCATGCCAACTAACCTTTATTCGTGTACCCAAATGGTCTGGTTCCTATGCTGTAAAATGATTATTTTACCATCTTTACCTATAACCTTTCCTGGGCCTTTCCATTTGTTTATTCCTTCTCTTTTATAGCATACCATGCATCCCTGATTAAAATTAGCTTCTCATGGTTGTGCATTGTGTCTTAGGTTTCGCTGAATTCTTTCAGAAACTTCTGCTTTAAGAAACACCCTTCTATCCACGTGTAGTGCTTTTAAATGCTCAGACAAGGTAGAGCTAATCATAGTTCCCTCCCAAGCTGGGGGATGATCACTCAGGACTAAAGGAATTTTTGGGTTTCTAACAACAACCAACTAATATGGACTATAGCCCCCAAATTCTTGGCACGGACAGCCCATGCTAGAGTTGATGTTAATTTACAGCTTGGTCTATCTGCCAATATTTTAAGAAGCATCTCATCTATCACTGCATGGTTCCTTTAACACACTCCATTACTAAATGTAGTAATGCTGCTGTAGTCGTAACGATTATATTCATGTTTTCGCACATATCCCAAAACTCATCATTAGCAAATTCCCCCCTATTATCAGTGAGGAATTTTGCCAATGGTCCCAATCTGGTCCCTAACCACTTTTCCATCTGATCCACTATTATTTTCTTTCCTTTACTGTGTATGATTGTCGACTGGCTAAACCTTGCAGCCAAATCTATGAAATGTAAAATTAAAACACTCTTCTCTTTATCCCACGCCTTTAAATCCATCACCACAATTCATTGAAATCCCCCGCTAAAGGTAGACTCACTATCAGCCGTGACAGTGTCCTTCTGTATTTCTTATATATATCACATCTATCTCTAAGTTTAGTGTACTCTCCATCTCTTAAGAAAATTTTTAATCTTTGTGAAGAAGGATGGGCAAACTGCCATTGCAATTTTAACACAAGTAGCTTTTTGCCTTCTAAATTCCTATCTCCTGACACTAAAAACACTTCTTTAATCTCCTTAGTAGAAAAGTTAGGTTTCATTAAAGGAATAAATTGGTGTTCAGATTGTGTAAATTGCAAATCCACAAGTTTTCCAAATACAATGGCTTTGTCGTTCTCCATGTCCAGCTTCATTTGTGTTTTCTTAATCGATGGTCTGCTCAACAGTAACTGTATTTCGCTAGACACTATGTCCGTACTGACGAAATGATTAACTCCAGGTATCTTACAGGGAATCACTACCCTTTTTAAAGATTTCAGGGTATTATCATCTCCAAATTTAAAGCTGGTGGAACTCTCAAATTCCTTAACCTTAGTCCAGTCCTTGTCATTTGAGGAGTCCAGGTAGCATTTTAACCCAATCTGTTCCACACACAGTAGACGTGCATCCATTATCTAGCACTACACGATTGAAGGACTTTGCAACTAAGACATTCATCACCGGGCTGAAACTTCCTGCATCTAATACAATGCCCTCTCCTTGGTCAATATTTCCATCTTCTTTTTCTGAGTCTTTTTTCTCATGTTTAATTTCAGACACATTAATTTATCGTTTAGGACAGTTCATTGCATAGTGGTGTTTTGAATCGCATCTAAAACACCAATTGATCACACCCTGGACATTCCTGGGGTTCATCCTTTTGTTGTAATTCCCCAATTCTTTTCTCCAGCCATAATTGCCCAAGGTTGGCCTTCCACCTCCAGTCGCCATACTTATTTCACCCGGTTTGTATCCCTATTGTTTCTAGTTACAAATCTCCAGTACTGACGCCTGCGTCCTATTACTAGACGATCTCACCATCCCATTAACATTGTATCCTCCATTTTCTGTCTAACCACCGAATGGTTCATTTGCACCATGAACACTGCCAGAAAGGAATGTTCCCCAAGGAGTTTTTTTAGATTTTCTGACACCTGTTCTAGTAGTGTGTGTCTTTCAGCAAATTTAACTCCAGTCAAAACTAGAAGCCTGTCTGTATTAGGTACTCTGGCACAGTCTAGTAACTTATTGGGGAACTTCCAGATGGAGTTTTTGCAATCTTGTATATAGTCTACTGAATTCCATCATGTAATCTTCTTAGGAACTGTCCTCCAACTCTCTAAATTTGTCAAAATCTGACCACGCTTCATAAGCACATAATAAGTCATCCTTCTGATAGTTCTTATCCATAAAATCTAACAATGTTTCCAAACCTTCATTTGTGTCCAAATGCTCAGGCTTCAACTCCAAAAATACTCTGCAACTTATTTTGCTTTCTTACAGTAGCGAACATGCCAAGGCCATTCCCTGTTTTTTCTTTGGCAAGGACGTAACCTGTGTCCACATGGTTACCTCATTGTTCCAATGGTCATATGGTTGATGCTCAGAAAACATCGATGAGTAATCATACTCTGACACACCACGTTTTGAATCAGCTATTCCTGAGTGACTCCAAACCACTCTGCTCTTAAAGTTAACTCCAAGAGCAGTCTTTTATCCAAAGAAAGCTTAGTTTCCAATCTTTTGCTTACAAGCAGCAACCATCCTCTGCTACCACTCTTAAGCTCCAATAGCTGTTAGGCAATAAAGTTCGAGACCAAGACTGGAGCATTAAAACCTCTATAAAAAGAACTTGTCTCACCTATTATCCCTTTTATACAACTGTTGTAAGGGTGGCCGAGTTGTACTATAAGTAATAGAGTTGAACTACAGACACTTCCTTGTTGGAAACATTACGTTTATTTACAATACACTCAGCAGCAATTACACGTGTGCTTTCAGCTCCAACTCCATCTCTACTCTGTCTGCTGAGATGGCCCATGCTACTCTCCTATTGGTTACTACAGATCATGTGATCTTTCCTAACAAACATTATTCTTAAATGTACATTACACATGAAATAAAAGCATAATTACCACATTCCTCCCCCTTTAACTCAGTTATACATATATTTATAAGTACATATTTTCAAGGCAACAAAATATTTACACTGGGTAAGGAATTTACAAGTTCAGTCTTTCAGGTGGTTTCCTGACATGTGGAACATCACAGCTCCACAACTTCAGATTCTTTGTCAGGAACCTCCTTTTCCGGAGTTGCATGAACATCAAGTATCAGGTGCTTTGGTGGGCGCTTGCAGTTCTGTTTCAACTCTTACAGGAACATCAGACATGTCAGTCCTGGATTCAGTATCCTCAATAGGAAACGCAGACCTAGTCATAATCACTGGTAGAACCAGATCTTGATGATTTGTCTCTCTCCTCCTTCAATGGTCCACCTCCAGTCACCATACTTATTTCACCCGATAACCATTTTGGTCAATCCCGAAGTTTTTCATATATACCATCTCTCCCACGGTATATTCCCTCTAATGACTATGCCAATCGTGTCTAGTTTTCTGGCTTCCCTGACTCCTTTCCATCTTCCCCTCTAAATTCGGTATTATTAAGCTCAATCTCGTCCTGAGGCGGTGTTTCAACAATAACTCCACACGTGTGACAGCCATAGTTTTGTGAGGGGTAGTCCTGTAATGAAAAAAAAAGCGCACTAGCTTCGTTGCCAAGGGATCACCAGTTAGCTTTTTCATGCCTGTCTTAGACGTTTGAATTGCACTTTCAGCCAGTCTGTTTGAGGAAGGGTGGTACAGTGAAGTTTTTACAAACGCGCAATACTGTTGAGGCTGATAAACCGTTGAAACTCAGCACTCATAAATGCCATGCCATTATCAGAAACGACTACTTCTGGTAGTACATGAATGGCAAAACTCCGATGTAGTTTCTCAATTGTAGCACCCTCATATACGTCCAACCATCTTGAATGGGCACCAACAATGAGCAGAAACATTGTTCCCAGGAAAGGTCCAATATAGTCAACGTACAACCGTACTCAGGGTCTACCTGGCCAGTCCCATGGGTGTAATGGAGCTGTCACTGGCAACTTTTGCAGTTTCTGACATTGTCCACAATTCTTCATCATACTCTCTGTTTTGCCATCCATCTCTGGCCACCATAAATAGTTGCATGCTATGGTCTGCATTCGGGAAATTCCTGGATGGGCACTGTGTAGTTCAATTAAAAGTGGCTCCCTTCCCTTTGCAGGGACTAGCACTCATGTACCACACAATAGAATGCCATCATGGCTGGTTATTTCATGTCTTCTGCTGAAGTCTGGTTTCATTTAATCAAATTTCATCTGTGACCAACTGCCTAGCAATTGTTCTTGTTCTTGAGATAGGAATGGGTCCCAGCTTGTCCAGTTTCTGATCTGTTGAGCACATACCGATGAGGAATTTAAGAAATTTAACAATAAAAGAAGTTCCTGTGGAACTGGGATGCACTCATCATTTCCGTGAAAAGGCAAATGACCAAGAGCATCGGCATTTGCTATTTGATTGCTAGGCCTATGTATTCGTATGCAGCGAGAATTAAGGCCCATCATTGTATTCTTACTGAGGCTATGGATGGTATAGCCTTTTCCTCACTAAACAACCCGAGCAGTAGTTTGTGATCTGAAATGATTGTAAAATGATGGCTGTGTCTGTATAGGTGAAATCTCTTGACACCAGAGATGATGAACAGGCCCTTTTTAACTATCTGCAAGTATCCCTTTTCCACTGCGGTGAGCGTTCTTGATATGTAACCTATTGGCTGTTCTGTGCCGTTGCCCATCTGATGAGATAGCACTGTTCTCACTCTGTAAGGCAATGCGTCACATGTCAGCACCAATTCTTTCATCTGGTCATAACGCACTAATAGATTGGACGAGTCTAACAATTGTTTCACCTTTATGAAAGCTTCTTTCTGGGGCACCTCCCAAGACCAACGTTGGTTCTTTTTAGTAGAGATTGCAGGAGGGCAGCACTGTAGACAAATTGGGTAAGAAACACCCATATTAATTGATCATTCCTAGGAATGATTTGAGCTCTGAGGCATTGTTTGGCACAGGTGTCTCTCTTATGGCTCTCACTTTCACCTCAATCAGGTGGAGACCCTATGACCCAAATAGATTATCTCCCTCACTTGGAACGTGCACTTTTCTTTTTTTAGACGTACTCCAGCTTGCAAGAAATGTTTTAAGACTTCTTCTAAGTTTGCCAAATGCTCTTTTTCAGTGGATCCCATCACCAACACATTGTCTAAATAGACTACAACCTGGGGCAGGCCCTGCAGTAAGCTTTCCATTGTTCTCTGAAAGATGGCACAAGCAGAGGAGACACCAAAAGGCAATTGTGTATATTGGTACAACCCTTTGTGAGTATTAATTGTGACAAATTCCTGGGAGGCATTATCCAATTCTAGTTGTTGATAAGCATGATTCATGTTAAGCTTTGTGTACGATGTCCCTCCTGCCAGCTTGGCATACAGGTCTTCGACTTTTGGAATGGGGTGCCAATCCAGTTTGGCTAATTTATTAACCATCATTTTGTAGTCCCCACAATTCAGATACCTTGGTCGGGTTTAAGGAAGTGGACAATGGGTGCTGCCCATTTTGAGAACTGAACATGTTGTATAATGCCCAGTTTATCTAGTATGTTCAGCTCAATATTGACTTTTTCTCACAGACCATATGGCACTGGTCTTGCCTTCATGAAGTGAGGGGTTGCTTCCAGATCTGCATAAATCTTGGCCTGCAGGCCCGGGATTTTCCCCAGTTCATCTTTGAAAATGGTGACATACTTTCTAAGTAGCTCTGGTAGCTAATTTGCTCTCAACTGGAAAATTTCAGACCATTCTAATTTAATCTCCTTTAACCAATTTCATCCCAAGAGGTTTGGCCCTTCACCTGCTACTACCATCATGGGTAGCTGTGCAGATTGGCTTTCATAATGGACAGTTACTCTGCTTATGCCTTTTACTTGAATATCTTCACCCGTATATGTTTTTAGCTTGGCAGCTGTTTGTTCTAAATTTAATTGATGTTCATCATTATTCAAATATCTGGAGGTATGTTCTCAAATTACTGTAGTGGAAGCTCTCATGTCCACTTCCATTTTAACAGGTTTGTCATTTACTTTCACTCTGACAAATATTGGTTATGTCTTTCCAACTTTCAAATTAAGCAACAAGTAAATGTCAGAATTTGCTATACCAGGCTCTTCTATGTTGTAAATTTCGTTGGATGTCTTCTTTTGTTTATCTTTCCTTGCATTGCCTCATTATATGTCTACTTCTGTGACAATAATAGCATTCATTTTTTTAAACTGTTTATTGCTAAAAGACTCCTTGTTTCCACCTTTATTAAAATTATTCTTCGATCTCGCTGCTAAGTTATTGAGGTCCACCAATTCATCAAAATTCTTTGAACCTGGGGCACTGGGTGCCATCAAACTTCGAATCAAACTGTAGGTCTTTGTTCCCACAATTACTCAAGAGGATTGCTCGCCTCTTCTCTTCACTCATAATCTCACTCGCATGAAAAAAGAATGTGAGGTGTTCTATGTATTGAGACCAATCGCCTGTGGCTAGTTCAATTCTCCCAAATTGCAGCACTATGAGAGAGGATAACTTCTTCAATTCTAACAGAGCTTCCTTCTTGAAATCACTGGGTAAGGTACAGTGCCGGTTTCTTTCTAGTTTGATTTCTTCTGTTCAATCCTGTTCTATCCTCATTGTCAGTTTGTTGTAAGTTTGGCCAAGTTGTACTATTAATAATAGAGTTGGACTGCAGACACTTCTTGGATGGAAACATTAGGTTTATTTACAATGTACTCAGCAGCAACTACATATGTGCTTTCAACTCCAACTCTATCTTCACTCTGACTGCTGAGGTAGCCCACTCTATTCTCCTATTGGTTACTACAGATCATGTGATCTCTCCTAACAAACATTATTCTTGAAGGTACATTACACACTAAATAAAACCATAACTATTACAACAACCATTTGGAGACTTAAGCTGTTGACCAATTAAAAGCAATTGAATTCCTTTAACTGTTTCCTTTTCCAACATTTGGGATTGTTCTCCTTGGAGAAGAGAAGGCTAAGAGGAGATATGATAGAACAGTTCAAAATCATGAGGGGGCTGGACAGAGTCGATACGGAGAGGCTGTCCCGAATTTGGGAATGCATCAATTAAAGAATCAATGCTGAACCTAATCACGATATAAGCTGCCTTGGGGCCAGGGTGGCAGGAGTAGTGGGAGTTGACAAGGATGTTCACAACATCTGAACAAAAGCTGCAAAGTGGAAACTAGTCACAATCGTCAGGTGTGCAGCAGCACAGCTGTTGGGCGTAACTCGAATACTTGACACCTGCAGGAAAACTTGTTTAGCCTGGAGAGTCTGGATGTTCTGACTGAGTTAGAAATTGACATTTGCATTGGCAAATCTACTAAATGTCTTCATTTCAATGTTGTGGTCAACACTACTCTCTACCTTATATGAAATGGTCTGTAACAGGAGTTGCAAAATATGCCATGAAATAAACAATTTATTTCAAGAGCGTTGAGGGTGGAGGGGTGCGTGGTGGGTGCTGGTGGTGGATTTTAACCTGGAGGTTCCCTTGGCTTTGAGTGTGGATGAGTGGTTAAATCCAACAAAAAATGTGAGCTTGCCAGGAAACTAACACCAATCCTCTGAGTACTGTGTTTAACTCAGATGCATTAGGTTGGTTACACACAATGTCCTCAGGAGAGTCATGGTTATGGTGATTACTCAATTAGAGTGATATTTCAAAACAGGAGGAGCAAAAGGGCTGGCACCAACCCCAGCAGCAGCAGCACCAATCCCAGCAGCAGCAGCAGAGGTAGCACCAGCCCCAGATGCAGCAGCACCAACCCTAGCAGCAGCAGCTCCAAACCCAGCAGCAGCAGCGCCAAGCCCAGCAGCAGCAGCTCCAACCACAGCAGCAGCAGCTCCAACCCCAACAGTAGCAGCTCCAACCCCAGCAGAAGTAGCACCAAACCCAGCAGCAGCTCCAACCCCAGCAGCAGCAGCTCCAACCCCAGCATCAGCAGCACCAAACCCAGCAGCAACAGCAGCTCCAACCCCAGCAGCAGCTCTAACCCTAGCAGCAGTAGCAGCACCAAACCCAGCAGCAGCAGCAGCAGCTCCAACTCCAGCAGCAGTAGCTCCAAACCCAGCAGCAGCAGTAGCACCAACCCCAGCAGCAGCAGCAGCAGCACCAAGCCCAGCAGTAGCAGCTCCAACCACAGCAGCAGCAGCAGCACCAAGCCCAGCAGCAGCAGCTCCAACCACAGCAGCAGCAGCAGCACCAAGCCAGCAGCAGCAGCTCCAACCACAGCAGCAGCAGCAGCACCAAGCCAGCAGCAGCAGCTCCAACCACAGCAGCAGCAGCAGCACCAAGCCCAGCAGCAGCAGCTCCAACCACAGCAGCAGCAGCAGCACCAAGCCAGCAGCAGCAGCTCCAACCACAGCAGCAGCAGCAGCAGCAGAGGCAGCACCAAACCCAGCAGTAGCAGCTCCAACCCCAGCAGCAGCAGCACCAACCCCAGCAGCAGCAGCTCCAACCCCAGCAGCAGCAGCAGCACCAACCCCAGCAGCAGCAGCCTACAGAGAGCAGCCTGGACAGTAGAGAGGGGAGCAGCAAAGGGGCAAACCACAGGATGCCCTACCTACAAGGCAAAGTGTATAGGCACAGACTGAGCTTCCTTGACATGCCAGAAGAGCAGTGCTTCAGGAGGAACAGGTTGTTACATCAGATGATGGCAGATACCTGCAGACTGTGAGAAGTAACATTAGATCTTGCTGCATCTTTTTGACCATGAGTTACCAGCAGCTGTCGAAAAACTATACACCTCCCTCAGCACTTTTTGCCTTCAATCCTTCCAGGGCTTCACCGCAGACATATCAAGGATTTTGAAGTCGGTGGTTGACAAATGCATAAGGCAGGTGATTGATGGGTTGTTTGCCAGGGCTGTTAATTACATAATGTCCTCTTGCGATGACACCAGTCAGAATGCGCGGTTTGCTTTGCTGGCTGACTTCCTACAAGTCCAGGGCATCATTGACTGCACACACATAGCAATCCATATGTCACAAATAAGCCAAGAGTATTTGTAAACCTCAAGGGCTTCCAATCCATCAATGTGCAGCTGGTGTAGAAGTACAGAAAGGTATTTCTGCAGGTGCATGCAAGATTCCCTGCTGAAGCCTGTCAGTACGTTACACATTCTCTACTGCTGCTCAATGATTTCTCCTTTTCATAGATGATTCCCTTTGTCCAGCTGAGCAGAGCTTGGAGATGGCTGCACACTCAAAAGCAGACTCTCCAATGCTGTCCCTGCCACCACCACCTGCTCTTGCTGAATTCTGAAGTGTGAGTCATCTAGTGAAAATCCAACCAGCTGGTGCCGCTGAAGTGGAAGTACTTGTGCTGGTGTATGGTAAGCAAGAGTCCTATAATGGTGCACCCACAAAGCCACTCATTTCCTCTGAGGAATAATTATTGGGGACCTCCATTGACTCCTGCTGTGCAGCAGGATAAAGGATATGAATTAGTACTGGGAAAGTAAGAGTAATGCAACCTATCATTATGAAGCTGATTGTATTTCACTCGTTGCTGAAATCAAGTCAATATGAATGAGTGCTCTGTGACACATGCATGCATGAAATTTGATTCAACACCAGGTAACTGGAAGAGCCCAATCTCTCCATCTTGGCTGGCTAGGGATGCCAAGATGCCACTGATCTTCGGTGCTTCCTCCTCTGAAGTTGTTAGCTGTGAGGTATGTAGAGGACCATCTCCGGCTCCCTCCCTCTCTGTGTTTTGCATTGTTTTCTCTTGCAATAGGGGAAAAAGCAGCCTAATGAATGACTGTAATTGCATGTATTCACCCAAATGATGGAGTGCAATTGGTGATGGTGACCAACGTCTTTTCTAAGCTCCACCCAGCCGGGCATAAATCGGAATGTGTCACACAGGGACCAAACAGGCCACGCACAAGCAGTGTTTCCTTTATGATATACAAATGCAATCTTAAAGGGACCATGCAGGGCAAGAAATGGGCCTTGAAAAGCAAAGAGAAATTAGAGGGAATGTTGATTGCAACAATCGGAGAGAGACATCAAATTGCATAAGGGTGAGAGTGAATTGCAGCAGTGGATGCATTGATGGGGATGTAAGGAAGTGATATAAAGAGAACAAAGGGTACTCTGGGAAGGTGAGGAATGATATGGAGGAATATGCTTAAGGCAGAGTGAGGATTAGGCAGGGAGGTGATGTGCACAGCAAGATGTAAATGAATGTGAAATTGCACTTACCTTTGCTGACCTGGCTAGGTTATTTAATTGTTTCTTGCACTAAGTCTAGGGCTGGGCATAATGCTCCTGCTGCTGGTCTCCTCAGATACCAGCAGCCACACCATCTTTGTAGCAGCAGCAAGTTTCTCCCATGCATTGCTGGGGAAGAGTATGTCTCTCAGGCTCCTCGCTGCTCCCAGCAGTACATCAAGGGAAACTTCTTGAGGCAGGGCATAGTCTTTGAGCATCCTGAATCCATTGTCAATGTGTTTCTTCTTTTTCTTCTAACCCCAAACCCCTCCAAATTCCATCTTTGGATTAGGTCTTTAAATACTGGAGTTTAGAACACATCATGCAGGTTCTCATCGCACCGCTACAGTCCAATCAATACCAAACCTAGCAGGAGTTTTCTGCTTTAACATGCTACAGACAGACACATTAAACTTATTTTGGGGTTTTCCATGCAATATCAGATCCAGCACCACCCCCAGAACTCCCACCCTTCGCTCCCAATATGCCTCTAAGTTATTAGCGGGGCCATTATCATGCTAAGAGCAAGCAATACATATATTGCAATGAATTTCTTACCTTAACCCCATGGTCACTGCCATGTGTACAGTTATAGAAGTTGACTCTATCTCATTGCAATCGCCATCGTCTCCATGTTAATTTCTTTATTACACAATGTATCCTCCCTTGATTATCTTGTTGCATCTTAATTAGGAATTTTCTCTCTGTCATCCCGGACTCTGTTCTTTTATTTCCCTTCCCCTCTCTTTCAGCATCTGCTCCTATGCTGACTTCACAATGGAGTTAAAGTCATCAATGAAGCAGCTGAAGATGCTTGGACTGTGGATGCCTGACCGAGTAACATCTGCAACGAGGTTCCTATTCTGCTGTAACGATTGGCCTCCAGTATCATCTTCATATATGACTGTATACACTGGAAGGTTTTCCTTCTAACCCCACTGACCTCAGTTTTACTGGTGCTGCCTGGACACCAAGTGGACACCAAGTGCTCACCAGCTGAGGGGAGGAAGGAAATTGGACAAGCCATCATAAGCCAGCTGGTAAGGTGTGCTAGGGTGGGGGAGGGGTAGTGGTGGTCAGGAGACAATCCCAGAGGGGTCGAGGTTAGGCTGGCAGCTCTTCCTGACCCCACAAAAAGTCTCCCAAAGAAAATTTGGGGCTTATTTTCTACAGCTGCCACAGCACCTTTAAGGTCTATTGGTTACAAAGGGGTGAATCTGAAAATTTCAAGCTGGGTTTTAGAAGCAGTATAAGCCCCTGCCAGAAACAGGTAGATAAGCTATTTTTCCAATTACAGGATCATCTGAAAATTGCATCATGCGGGTTTGGGATATCAAGGGGTGTTTGTGTTGCCCTTCCACCTGTAGCCTTCACTTTTGAACTGCCATCTATCATCCAGCAATTTAAAATCAAGCCCAGATCCTTTTCTAAATCTCCCTGGATTCAATAAATTCCATTCAAGATTTAATGCTCATTTACCTAAAATATGTATGAGTAACAGGTCTTTACAAAAATAAATGAATGTGGGCAATGTATTCCAGACATTACATGCAGAATCTTCTGTTTGGCGAGCAGGGACGGGGCCCGCTTGCTGACGTGTAAAATGACGCAGGGTGATGTTGGGCAGGCAGCCTAATGTCACCCCACATCATTTACATTCTCAGGTTGGTGGGTGCACCGCCGAGTCAGCTGTGCGCCTGTAAACCTGTCAACGGCCTATTAAGGCCATTAAAAACTAATTGAAACCATTAATGGACCTGGCCAACCAACCTTAAGGTTGGCAGGCAGGCTGGGAGCCCAGGCATGCTTCTGAAAAAACATGAAACTTCATCCACAGGCAGGATGAGGTTTCATGAAGGATTTTAAAATGTCAGAGTGTGTTAAACTAAAAGTTATGGACATTTCTCAACTCATGTGATAGTGTCACATGAGGGGACATGGCAGCAAAATTTTTTCCTCATCTTCATTTAAAATTTCAAGTCTGAGCCGATCTCCCTGAGGCCTTTGCCTCAGGGAGATCTGTGTGCTCTTTCGTGTGCATGCGTGAAGGAGCACTCTCCCAGCTCAGGGAATCCCCCCGCCCCCCGACCACACAGGGAGTGCATAGCGTAAAATGGCGGCGCACCCCCAACCGGTGATGCTGATTGGGAACCCCACTGCCTGCACCCACTCCCACACAACACCCCCCCCAGGCGGGGTTGAAATTGTTGCCCAGGAAATCTGAAGGTTTGTGTGTTGCTGCAATGTTCTTGAGTAGGAAAAAACTACTAGCTATTTTTCTTTAATAGGTAGTTTACCATCTACACTGGGGTATATGGACAACTTTATTAACTCCCTTGACATCTTTTAATCAGTTTGCTTAACATATTCCAATTGGTTTAGTGTGATTTTAAACATGTGTCCTGATTCAGATATTTTTCTTTAAAATGTCTAAACTTTGTCTGGAAATTTCCTTCCTACTTGAAATAAGTCAGAAAGGTATATGATCGATATCTTCCTCACTTTTTTCTCCCTCTGGAGAACAGGAAGTCTCCTTTCATTTCAGAGTTGGTAGTTGCTGACTCAGTTTGTTTTATTGATACTCCAGTTGTTTAAGCTTCTGAATTAATTGTTTTCCTGCCATCTGTGACTTGGACTGTGTAATCTTTTGGTCCTTTAGAAATCAAATTTAATATTTCAATTGATAGTCAACCAAATCTTTCTCCTCCTGTTATTTCTGAGGGCTTTCACTTCATTCAAGTTCAAAGGCCATTTGGAAACCAAACCCTTGTCTACCCACATTAATTTTTGAGAACAACAATTTGTATTTATTTATCTACTTTAATATACGTTTCAAGGCGCTTCGTAAAGACATTATAAAACAAAATATGACACTGAGCCACGTAAGAAGATTTTAATGAAGATGACCAAAAGTTTGATCAAAGTGATCATTTTAAGCATCTTTATGGGAAAAAGTGAGGTAGGGAGGCAGAAAGGCTTAGATGGAATTCCAGAGCTTAGTGCCTAGGCAACTGGATGGTGGAGCAGTTAAAATCATGGAAGCTCAAGAGGCCAGAATTAGAGGGGTGCAGATGTCTCAAAGGATTGTGTGGCTAGAGGACATTGCAAAGATAGGGAGGGGCAAGACCGTATCTGGATTTGGAGACAAGGGCAAGAAATCTAAAATTGAAGCATTGCTCAATCAGGTGCTAAGGTAGGCCAACAAGCAGAGGAGTGATAGGTGAACAGGACTTGGTGCAAGTTAGGATATGTGCAGCAGTGTTTAGGATGACCCCATGTTTACGTCACATGGGAGACCAGCCAGGAGTGCGTTGGTACAGTTGAGTCCAGAAGTAACAAAGACATGGATGAGGGTTTCAGTAGCAGGGTTGGAGTTGGGCAAAGTTCCTTGGAGGAAATAGGCAATCATGGTGATGACAAGGATATGTGATTGGAAGCTCATCTCAGGGTCAAATATGATACTAAGGCTGTGAGCAATCTGATTCAATCTCAGACAGTTGCCAGGGAGAGGGATGGAATTGATAGCTAGGGAATGGAGCTTGTAGTGGGAATGGAAGACAGTGGCTTTGGTCTTCCCAATATTTAATTGGAGTAAATTTCTGCTCCTTAATTACTGTACGTTGGACAAGCAGTTGGATAGTTTCTGACACATTAGAGGGATCAAAAGATATGGTGGTGAGGCAGAGGTGGGTACTGTCAACATACATGTGGAAACTGATTCTGTGTTTTCAGATAATGTTGCCAAGGGGCAGCATGTAGATGAGAAATAAGATTGGGGGTGTGGGGGGGGGTGCTGGCTGGTGGTGAAGAATCACCAGAGGTAATAGTACAGGAGCAGAAAGAGAAGCCAATGCAGGTGATTCTCTGACTACAATTAAATAAATAAGAATGAGACCAGGCAAGAGCATTCCCATCCAAATGAATGACAGTGGAAAGGCATTGGAGGAGGATTGTGTGGTCAACTATGTCAAAGGCTAGGGTGTGAGAGAGAGTAATGGTTTTAATGGGGATGAGGGCATCAATGATGGAATTGAGGGTGTGATTGAGCAAATCAGCAGCTGTAGAAATGTTGTGGTGAATAAAGGGCCAAAGGTCCTTTATTATTATGCTTCAATTTTAAATTTCTTGGGAGTTTGAAAGTGCCAATTTAAGTGAATTAGGAGAGAGTGTTTTTCAATTGTGGACATAGATGGATATAGAGTTGGAAAGGGGAAAGTGGATATGGGCAATAAGCAACACTATAAAGTGATTAGGAGGCTAAGAGGACAGTGAACTAATGGAGATACTCCATGATGAATTGAGATAAAGGTTGAAATCACCAAGGATGAGAAGTTGATTGGTGCAGAGACTGAGGGAGAAAAACAGTGAAGGTATCTCGGTGAGAACATTTTTATATTTTGGTGGGCGGTAGAGAATGAGGATTTTAAATGAGAGGTGAGAGGGGTGGAACAAGCTGAGATACTCTAAAGTGGCAGAGGAGTCGGGGAACAGACTAAGGTGTGATTTGGTGATAAGAGCCACACGATTTCTGTGATGGGCTTGGCAGAGCAAATGCTGGAAGGTGTAGTGAGAATGGTATTAAGAATAAATTAAACATTCACTGCTTCCACAGTCAGCAGACTGTTGGTGGATTTCTGACTTTTTGCCTGGTGCTGGATTCTCCACTCCTGCCTGCCATGAAACCTGCTGTGGATGTGATGGGAAAATTCCGCCCATAGATTTTTCTCATAATTGGCATATTTCTGTCAACTCTAACTGTAATGAAGCTCAGAAGGCTAATGCACTGCATTTCTTTACCCAGTGCAGATTAAATGATTCGCTGAGTGGGATTTACTGTTGCTATTCATAAGGTTCTCTACAGACATGTGGATACTGTCTGCTTCCTTATTTGCTTGAGTATAGCATGCACTTCCTATAATTATTAATATTACCTCCTGCAACACTCCCCTTACACCTTTTTGAAAATACCTCAATTGTTATAAAATTTTGTGGGCAAGGGCACAGGGACATATACACGGATGGAATCTGTGAGAAACAGAACAATACCTCAAGACAGAAAGATTGAGGTTATAACCTTTTTATTTCAATCACATTAAGCAAGAGTTGTCTTTAATTTACAGCAGGTTGTCAAGAAACAGAATGCCCAGGTAGTGAATCATACACCAAGATACACTACTGGAGCTAATGCATCAAGCAATGATAATCAGTAATGCAGTAATCAATCAAAAGCAAGAATATTAAAAATCCAAGCAAGAGGACTGATACTGTAACAGAGTATTACGATGAGCAGTTATGATATTACAAATATTTAGAAAAACTTCTGAAGGTCATATTTTATAAACCTTCGACTGAGTTTATAGGCTATTCTCAAAAAGGCTCTAGGCTACCAGGCAGGAGTATGGATTTCAATAACCTTTCTCTTACCTCCTGAGGAGACCAGGATGCATTCCTCCAATATATACATTTAAAATTCAATGTGTGTTCCAAAAGAATAAACTGAAACTCATTGGCTTGATGGCTTTTCCTCCAAACACAAAGACAACAACTGAAAAGCCACTGTAAACAACCTTGACCCTTTTGATCACTACAGGGGGTAAAGAGACTTTGGATAACTATAATGGAATTACCACTTGCCTTAAATGGAAAGCGACTCAGCATTGTTGTACTGGTCACATGATAATAATGGCCATCTTGCCTTTCTGTTGAAGGGTCATGAGGACTCGAAACGTCAACTCTTTTCTTCTCCGCCGATGCTGCCAGACCTGCTGAGTTTTTCCAGGTAATTCTGTTTTTGTTTTGGATTTCCAGCATCAGCAGTTTTTTCTGTTTTTATAGCCATCTTGCCTTCCCTACAAAAAGCATTGAAAAGGGCAGGAAAAAGGCAGATCCACAGAGAACCATCTTGAAGAAACTTCAACCCAGGGAGAAGCAGAGAAGGGCATCTAGAAACAGCTAATGCTTTTGCAAGTATCAAGGCAGTTTGAAAGTGGCACGCGTACAAAACCAGAAGAAAGGAACTTCCTCTCCTCATGTAAACCCTGATTCCACCTACTAGGCTTACCTGTTAATGCAATTTGACAGTGGAATTTATCACAGCAGTAGAGACAACGTTGTGTGTTATATGGTATAATGCAGCATCATGTAAAACAAGAGGGCTGATATTTATAGGGAGTCTGTGCCTGAAACCAAGGCCTGCAGTGTGTTACATCGATCTATGCCTTGGAGCATCTAAATGTGAAACATTGGTGTCCTGCTCAGGATTATGGGTGAAGAGTTTCCAGAAGGTCTCCAGCTAATCCCTGGTTCAATTGGACTGAACTGCAGGCCCACTATTTGTCCCCTGTCTGATCTAATGACTTGAAGGCTGGGAGCAAGAGCCTTGAAGCCATTTTGGCACCCTGCCAGTGAAACAATAGGGAAATAAGATGGGAGGTGATAGAATCATGACATGGGTGGACCCATCTACTGATTTACACTTCATTACTGTGGGGAATTATCTGTCCTCTGATGTGGATATAAGTACCAATGTTCTGTATACTTGTCAAGGCTATATGTAGCATTTACTTGAAAAAACTTGTCTAGATTTGGATTTTTTAAACTATATTTTAAGTTTGGATTTTAAATAACATGTTGATATAATTGAATTCCAGTACTCTGAATGTTTCATTATAATGGATTGCAGCTATTACATTCTTTATGTTCTCTCAGTGCATACCCTTCAAAACTGTAGGTGTTAAATGAAATAAATGAAAATCAAATAAGGAATCGCAGATCTGGTCTACAGTTGGTACAGGGGTAGACGCATCTACAGATTGGTGTCTTGAGAGGAAATGCATCTTCTGCAAAGCCCCAGCCACTCGACCTTAAGTTGGGATAGTCGTTGTGCTCAGTGCAATAGATTATGGCACAGAAGACTAACCTGATTCCAGCTGTCATGGAGTTGGTGTACATCAGATGTGGTACCAAACAGTAGGACAGATATATTAGTGGTGGAGGGTCCCCAAGATCATTCTCAAGCAATGGGAATAGCAAAGGATTGTGGAAAAGAGAAATAAATTAAAAATGTGAGGAAATTAATAGTAATTAAGAATGAGGTAATTGATGGGATTTTTCTCATAATTCTCTTTCCTCCTCTTTATTTCTCTTTCTGTGCCTGATTTAACTCTAACTGACCCACTTTAATTCACCTCCCTTCTCTGTTATTCCTCTGTTTCTTTTTATCTCAAATATCATTGGTTACCGAGATACACAGTTGTTCTGCTGTTCACTAAAGTCCCAGATACCCTTTTGTCTTCACCATGCTGTTATCAGCTTGCACTTGCAGCAAGACATGCCACAAAAAAATTCAAGCTGAAAGGTGCAGGATAAAATTTAACTAAAGGCATTCTCTCCAGAAAGATTGATTAAATTTATATTAAATAACAGAGGATGTGACAGAAGATTTGATATATAAAAAAAAGCCGCAACTGTTTTGATAACAAAATTGTGTTTGCCACAAGATATTTCACATTAGGAAACAGAAGATAGGATGGCACTGACTGACAGTTTGATAAAACAGCTGCCAGTAAATTGCACTTGTGTTACAGTGAACAGTTAGCTGAATTTGAAATTACTATCTGGCTGACTTTGATTCAAATAACAATTTAGAGACTTTTATCAAAACAATGAACTGTGTTCTGGGCTCCCATAAATGGATGCACAATTTGAAAATAAAACTTCAAAATGAGACTGATTGACTCCTATACTAAAGTTCATCTGGTTCTTTTTACTATATTTAGCAAGTTCAGTTAGTGTGTAGAGAGATAAAATACTTTATGAATAATGAGTCTGATTTTTATTGATTTGTGAGGCACAGTCTACTAGCAGATATGAACTGACCTACAAAAGACTAATCCTCATCTTGTCATTGTATGTGAAGAGTAATTTCAGTATAAATGAACACTTCCATTATATATTTGCATGGAGAAATAGGGCTTGTCACTATAAAAAGAGTTCATTCCAATCTGAGCTTTACTATATCTGCATTTATGATGCACACAATGTAACAATCTCAAAGTACTAAAAGTTTAGCCATAGGCAAAATACCAATACATTTTATTTAATGGAAATGGATTTTCACTACATTTACTGTGGGCAGTTATCACCACAAGCAGAATTTCAGCAAATCCCCTGTGTTAACAGTGAGTGGAGTTGGCGTGTTTTAGTTCACTGTAGCACAGGACTGTAAATTGCTTTATTTCAAAATACTTTGCAAATGGGGTGTCATTGTATCAGAGATTGTCCTAACCAGAGTTCCACCATAGCCAACAGTGGAGATAAGATAAATAAAAATTGCACCAAAATGGTAAACTGTCAGTTTCTCTTCAGAGGCTGATGGACTCGCTGTATATTTTACTATAGCTGAGTATAGTTTACTATAAGCTGAGTTTTATTTTATCTCAAATTACTGTAAATCAACTTTAATGGTATTCATGATCATGCTAAGCAGCCTTCCTTAGTATTCCTGATCATGATAAACAGTCTTCCATAATGTTCCTGATCATGATAAGCAGATATTGATAGTTTTTCTGATCACTAGAAGGAATTTTTTCATATTTTTCTGATCACTAAAGGAGAAACTTTACTATATCTAAGTTCATTGCAAAACATTGTGCTTATATAGATTATGAACAGAGGATGTCTTACTGTGTGAGTTCATTATCAGTTTTGTATCAAAATTCAGCAAAATGAGGTTTCACTTTGGCAAGATAAAGTGGACTTTACTTTTAAATAGATATCTACTCTGTATCTGATTTTGTTAGACAAGTTTCATTGTGCACTCCCTATGTCTCCATGTGTCACTGAGTATAATTTCTCTGCTAGTTGTGGCGCAGTGGAATGTGAATCGCCTGAATTGGATGGTTGTGGGTTCAAGCCCCACTCCAGAGACTTGAGTACGAAATTCAGACTGATACTTCAGTGCACTACTGCTGCACCGGCAGAGGTGCCATCTTTTGGATGAGGTGATAAAGTGAGGCCCGGCCAGCCCTCTCAGCTGAATATAAAAATCCCAAGGCACTGTTTTGAAGAAAAGCAGGGGAATTTTCCTAGGTGTCTTCGCCAATATGTATCCCTCAATCTACATCACTAAAATAATCTGATCATTATCACATGATTATTAAAGAGAGATGATGACATAGTGGTAATGCCACTGGACTAGTAATCCTGAGACCCAGCCTAATGATCTGGGGACATGGGCTCAGATCCAATCATGGAAGCTGGTAGAAGTTAAATTCAATGATTAAATTTGGAATATAAACTCGATGGGCCAAAGGGCCTCTTCTGCACTGTGTGATTCTATGATTCTATGATAAAGCTAATTTCAGCAATGATCACCACGACAGCTATCATCGATTGTTACAAACATCCATCTGGTTCATTATGCCATTTAGGGAAGGAAATCTGCCATCCTTACCTAGTCTGGCCTACATATAACTCCAGACCCATAGCAATGTGGTTGACTCTTAACTGCCTTCTGAAATAGCCAAGCAAGCCATTCAGTTCAAGGGTGATTAGGGATAGGCAACAAATGCTGACCTTGCCAGCAATGTCCACATCCCATAAAACAATAAAACAAAACATACATTGACTGCTGCTTTTCCTACAGTAAAATATTTCTGAAATAATTAATTAGCTAATAACACTTTGGAACATCCTGAGGTTATGAAAGGCACTATAAAAATAGAAATCTTTCTTTGATTCTGTCAATTTTTTCTCAGTATTTGTAAGTCTCTCTCAGTGAGTGAATGTCTTTGTGTGTCACTGGGTTTGATGTAATTACTCTATTGTTTCTCTCAATACTTGTGTCAGAGTGTAATTTCTTTATTGAGTGATTTCTTTAGCAGTGTCTCACAATGTGCGTGTTACTGTCTGTGATTTCCCTGTCAGTGTCTCTAAATGAGTGTGTCCCTGGGTGCCACTGTCTGTGATTTCTCTGTCAGGGTCTCCCAGTGTGTATCCTTCTATGCATCACTGTGATTTCTCTGTGTGTTTTTTCTGTCAGTATGATTTCTCTGTCAGTGTCTCTGAGTGAGTGTGTGTCCCTGGGTGTCACTGTCTGTGATTTCTCTGTCAGTGTGTGTCCCTGTGTGTCACTGTTTATGATTTCTCTGTCAGTATTTGTGTGTCCCTGTGCGTCACTGTGATTTATCTGTCAGTGTCTCTCAGTGTGTGTCCCTGCCTGTAATTTCTCTGTCAGTGTCTCTCAGTGTGTGTCCCTGCCTGTAATTTCTCTGTCAGTGTCTCTCAGTGTGTGTTCCCATGTGTCACTGTCAGTGATTCCTCTGTCAGTGTTTGTGTGTGTCCCTGCGTGTGTGTGTGATTTCTCTGTCAGTGTTTCTGTATGTCACTGTGTCCCTGCCTGTGATCTCGCTGTCAATGTCTCTCATTGAGTGTCCCGGTGTGTCATGGTGTGTGGTTTCTCTGCCAGTGTTTCTGTGTGTCCGTGTGTAACTGTCTGTAATTTCTCTCAGTGTTTGTGTGTGTGTCAGTGTGTGAGTTATCTGTCAGTGTCTCTCAGTGAGTATCTCCATGTTACTGGCTAAGATTTCTCAGTCTCTCTCCTGTCCCTTACCTCTGTTATTATCCCCTTTCTGTTGGCATCTTTCTCAGCCTCCCCCTATTTCTGGCTGGAAGTCCGTATCTGTCAGTGTTACGCAGGACGGTCCTTGCGCAGTTAGATTGGCCTGAATGGTTGAGGGGGAGGCGATAATTCTTCATTCATTTCAGGATTTCCAGCACACACTGCGGGGCACAGTACAGTACAGTTTCCTCTTGGAAGTGCCGGAGTTGTAATTATTTCTACAAATTCCATCGGATCCATCACTCACTCGCGAGGTTTTCTGCATCGAAACCCGGCTGAGTTTTGCACCAGGAGCCAGGCTGATCTGTATCAGAAGCTGACTGATCATAAAACTGCGAGGAGCACCGCTCCCGGGGAACACCACCACCAAAAAACTTGTATTTATATAGCGCTTTTAACCTCGTGAAACTTCCCAAGGCCGGGCTGAGCTTCAGCTCGCGCAACCCCGAGCTTGCAAACAGGACTGGGCTTGATCTTTGCGGCGCGAGCCGGCGGAGCTGCACCTGAAGGCGACTGGGCTCTGCGGCACAACCCGGACATACTGGGACCGCAGAGGAGAGAGTGCAGACAGCGAGGGGGCACTCGGTGGAACCGGGAAACAGGCTGCAGCTCACACTTCCTAAGTAGGTGTCCTTACAGAACAGTGCTCGCTGCCGCTGCTAAAGATTTCCCCAAGATTCCTACAATTAAACACAAGAATATACCAGCATCCAATGTGAGTTCGCCATCTGAGGTAACTTCCCATTTTGGGAAAAGACTTCGATTATTCTGGGATGTGTTTCACCGTCCGTTGCGTTTAGGAGCTGGGGACATATTTTGCTTGTTATTTGTGCTGTTGTAGCCAAATGAGATAGGTGTTCGGGCTCTATTGCTTTGGGGATGTGTTCAGTGGGCTGTGCACTGTTTCAAACCGGGCTGTGTAGATGCTCAGGCTGCTGTGCTTCGGCTTGGATGCTGAACACTTTAGTGCACTTGCTCCATTTGATTTTTCAGCACCTAGTTCAATAATGTTGGATACGGAAATATGTTGTTATAGGGTGGCGTGTGTTTTACACGGAATCGTTGTTTGCATGAGACATGGTATACTATATTCGGTGTGTTTTATTAAGAAAGACTTTCCTGCATTTTGTGTGATTATATTTCGAGCAGGTATCTTGCAGCGTGGTTTCCCTGTACTTTATGGGGTTGTATTTCACGAGATTGTCCTATGGGTTTCCTGCACTTGGTCTGCTTGCGTTTCGAGATCTCCCCCATCCCTATTCTTGATGCGCCTGCCCTAGTATTTGATGTGCCATACAGAGTTTGGATTGACCTTACAGAAGCAGGTTTTCTTTGCAAATCTTTCCTCACAAACCAACCTAGCAGTTTGACAGAACAGAGCCAAATCGGAACGATTGGCTTACCGGAGATTATTAGTTTGGCGGGAGCAATTACTTTCCTTGGAGGTGTTAATTATAATGGTTCATTTAACCCACTCGAACATTATTTAACCAGGCAAATTCCTATCATCAAATAAAGCACTAATTTGACGAATGAATGGGGTACTCCCGGTCCAATGGTTCCAAGCTATTAAAAGAAGAGAACAGGACTCTAGAGGAGGAAGGTTGCATGCTTAACTGGTTCTTGGATATTGCTACAGAATGACACAAAATGCAAAGGGTTATTTAAGAGAAGTATTTTGAACCAAAGGTGACTTGGCGCTTTTTCATAATGGAAAACAATTGTAAAAAAAAATGTGCAGTGTTGGTATCCAGTTATTCGTCTTTATAATATTTGTATTCCTAGCCCAATGAGGTGAAGAAAGTAGCTGATGACACACTAGGACTTCTGTGAACTATTCTGGTCTCATTAGGAAAAGAATATGCAGGCACCAAAGAAGATGCAAAAAAAAATCACTGCAATCAGAAAATATTGAATAGGCTGGGGCTGTTTTCTCGAGAATAGAGGTATGACCTGATAGAGCTGTTTAAAATTATGAAGGCGTTTGAAAGGGTAGGTGCAGTGACGAATTTCCATGAGCTAAAACCAGATTGGGACATAAATTTAAGATTGCTCCTATATTTCTTGTTGGATATGTCAAACTATTGACCCAGAGTTAGCTAATATGTGGAACTCACTACAAAGAGTAGTTGAGGTGACTAGTGTAGATGCAGTTAAGGGGAAGCTGATTACACATATGCGGCTGAAAGAAATAGGATATGTTAATAGCGTTTGATTAAGAAGGATAGGAGGAGGCTCTTAAGGGACATAAACATAGGCATGGACCTGTTGTGCCACATGGCCTATTCCTGTGCTGTAAATATTATGTAATATCATGTAAAGCATGCAGTCTGAGAACTTGCTCAGCAGTTGAGCTTTGGAAAGCAGCAGATGGTCATGGTATGTGTTTGGAATTTGTTAGATTAGAGGGTATGCTCTATGTTCTGGTGGGCAGAGCAGATGACTGCAGATTGCTCAGTTCAAGGAGAGCATCTGAGTGGAGTAAAGTGTGTGAACATTCAGTCCCACTGCAGGAACTCCTTGTTCAGGTGTAACATTAAATCCTCCAATCCACATTCTAGTACAGCATGGTCTTTGCTTATTTCCATTTTGAGTGCATTGTGCTAAGAACCAAACTACCAAGCAAAAATATTGGAGCAAGTCTAGATCCAATCAGTCCTTTCTTCAAAAGGCTATACATTGGTTCCAGTATTAAGTCTCTAAGGTGTGTCTTAATAACCCTCTTAAAAATATCTACTGCTTAGTTTGTTCTTTTTGCGATGATTTTAAACTTATGCACTAGAATTACTGATTCATCAACGAGTAAACCTTAGTAAAATCTGTCATCATTTTGAACCTTTCAACCTGTTGACCTGGTTCACCTGTTAACCTTCTTTGTTCTGGAGAAAAAAATTCCAGTTTCTCCTTGTTTTTTCCCCCCTCCTAACAAAGACCTACATTCCTGAGGGCGTGTTGCAGTGTCTTTCAGATGAGATGTTAGTCCAAGACTCCATCTGCCTTCTCGGATGGGTGTACAAGATGCTATGCCACTATTTCAAAGAAGAGCAGGGGTGTTATCTCTGTTGTTCTGGCCAATATTTATCCCTCAATCAGCGTCATAAAACAGGTGATTGGTTATTATTGTTGTATGTTTAGTAGTTCTCACAAAGAGGCTCTGATTCTCGCCCAGTTGAACATTAAGTGTTTACTGATAACTCATAACCATGTACATAAATACAGGGTATAGCCTAAGCAATGAGCTAACTCTGTGCTTGCCTCTGCACAGGGCTCTGTCCAATCCACAACTGACCCTAGTCTCAGATCATGTCTCTTTACATCACACTGTGGGCGATACTGTTTGCCAATCCCACATTAGCTCTTGTTATGCCAGGTACCCTTATACTATTATCAGACTGTTGTTTGTGGGAGTCTGCCATGCACAAATTGGCTGCCATGCTTCCTACACCACAACAGTGACTAAACATCAAAAATATTTCATTGGCTGTAAAGCATTTTGTTCATTGGCTGTAAAGCATTTGGGATGCCCTGAAGTTATGATTTTTTTATATGATTGCAAGTCTTTCTGTTATTGTGTTGAAACCATACGTTGGCCTTGAAAAATTGGTACAATACAAATACAGTGTCTCAGAATCGGCAACCTCAGAGTTAAGTCCCTGTTGGATTTCAGATATTGCTGGTTTTCAGCTCAGGCATTTCAGGTCGGATCAAGGGTCGCTCAGACACTCAGAGCATGGGAAAAGACAGATATGCAATGCCACTGTGCCAGTACGGCACCTAGCCCAACAAGCTAGTAAGTTATTTTACTCATCTAATAATGATTAAAATTCTTGGATGGTAGCTTTAAAAAATGTCTGGTTTTCAGATAGGCAGATTTGGGACACTGTACACGTATCCTGTTTGCTTCATATTGTGCTTCATCTGCATTAGCCCAAGTTGGGGCAAGGTTTGGATTTCACAGTGGGAGCAGTGATAAATTGTGTTAATGTTTAAGATGAGAGATCAGGCAGTATGGCAGCAGGATCATCACCCATATCTGACTAAACGCAGCCACATTACTTCAGGTACTATATTCTGTTGAGATCTGGAAGCAATTCACTGTTTAAGAACCACATGCTAAGTATAACTCAACAAGAATTTCATTGCATTCAGATTATTTCAACTTCAAGGAATACACCAAATCTTTCTAGCAAAAGAAATTAAGAAGCAGTTAACAAGCTTTTTGTTATTTACACCTCAGCACTGTATAAAGAGGAAATTATTTTAGGAAAGGCAGTTTGTGGAAAACTGATGAATAATATTAGCTTACCTTTTGTCCTTTGTAGTAATATTTACCATGAGGAAAATATAATCCGTGTAAGTGTGCTCACCAACTGGATAGTAGATTATAGCTAAACTTCCATTGTTATGTACAAATGTGCAGTGTTCGAGTCAAAAGATGTAGGGCTGTCTGTGGCAAGAAATATACTTGTAAGTACCTGAACACATATCAATGCATATATGAAAGTATATATTGGTGTTTTCATTAACACATACTCATAGTCATATGGGTTTAGAAGCCAGGATCCAATGTGCAAAACACTGCCTCCTCCCTTATGGAGCTTGTTGAAAGCATTTTTAAAAAATCATTAAATCTATTCACTGGTTTTATTTCATTAAAAGAAATGTGCACCAGCAGTTTTAAAGAATAGGAATGAACATCCAAATGGACACTTCCTTTTAGATTTTATTCTTCTTGGGCAAGTGTTGTGTATAATTGGAGGTGATGTACTTCTGAAAAGAATGTGCCAACTTTATTGCAGAATATCTTTCTTACAATAAAAATCCAATGTTTTGATAGGGAAAAGTTGACAAACTGTAAGGATACTCCAAGGGAGGTATTCACCAGTTAAAATCAGTTAAGTAGTTTCTGCAAGTCCTACTTCATGGAGCAGGGTGTCTAATAACACAAGTGCTACATTGTCAGAGATGCCAACTTTCAAATGAGACATTAAAATATTTAGGTGGATGTAAAAGTTCCCATGTTACTATCCAAAGAAGAGTAGGAGTTCCAGGTATCCTAGCCAACAGCTCAAAAATAAATTAACTGATCATTTACTTCATTGGTATTGGTAAACCTTTGTTTCGCACATGCATGGTCCAGCCTTTACCCTGCTTCCTTCTGTTCACTGGGGCAAAAGCAAAATCTTTCTGAAGTTAACTTCTTTCTCAGCCACCCGTGGATCAGAGCAGTCAAGTGCAGTCCAACTGTACAAACAAAGTCCTCAGAGTCCAGATAAACCAGTACAAAAAGCTATTTCTGGAGCGCAAGTTAATCTTAAGAGATAACTACAACCAATAGGAGATCACTGTCACCACTGGGATTTGAACCCACAACCTCCTGCTTACCTGACAGGCTAATGATCAATGCCAATGAATCAGTGTCAAGAAAGAACAGGCACTACAATTGAAAATAATGATTTAGTTGCATTTGATTAAATCGAGCAGCAGGCCACCACCTCAAAAGTTCTTTGGACTCAACTATAAATTCTGCTCCGTGATCAATTTCTTTGAACAAGCAAGTGCTACAACTGAAACAATTTAGAACTTTAAATTATGGGGACAGATTGCATAAATTTTGCATGTGCTCCCTTATATTTAGACAGTTAAGGGGTGATCTAACTGAGACTTTCAAAAAGATAGAGGCATTTGGTAGGCTAGATACAGAGAAACTATTTCCACTGAGGGGGAAAATCAGAACAAAAAGGGACAAAATCATAAAATTAGAGCTAGGCTGTTTAAGACTGTAACCTGGCTGCACTTTTTCACTCAAAGGATGTAGGAAATTTTGATTAGCCACCCCATTCCCATAACCCCCACTGAAAAGTGTGGTTATTGGATCAATTGAAACTTTTAGAACTGACATTGATAAAAATGTTGTTAAGTTAAAAAAAATTCCACATGGATGTGGAACAAATGTGGGTAAATGGAGTTAGGTCACAGATCAGCCATAATCTAATTCAGTGCCGCAACGTGTTGAGGGGCTGAAGGCTGAGAAAGATCATAGAAAATTTATGACACAAATGGAGGCCTTGTAGCTCATGTTCACGCTGGTTGATGAAGAACTTCCCAACCTCATCCCACCTTCCACACGAGGTCCATCGTCATGTCTCTTCAAGTAGACATCCATATAAATCATAGAAAAAACCTCTCCTGATTTCCTTACAAGTTTATTCACTGAATTGCTGCACCCTGAGACATCCCTGCTCAGTGTATTTATTTGACCAATGTTGCAGTGGGGGGAGAATAGAACTAGGGGACATGGTTTAAGAATAAGAGGTCTCCCTTTTAAGACTGAGATGAGGAGAATTTTTTTTCTCTCAAAGGGCTGTTAGTATGTGGAATTCTCTTCCCCAGTGAGCAACGGAGGCTGGGTCACTGCAATTATTCAAAGCAAAGTTAGATAGATTTTTGATAGACAAGGGAGTCAAGGGTTATGGGGGCAGACTGGAAAGTGGAGTTGAGACCACAACCAAATCAACATTATTGAATGGCGGAGCAGTCTTGAAGGGCTGAATGGCCTACTCCTGGTCCTAAGTCCACTGTTCCTATGCAGCGTAACGGATAGGAAAACAAATTCTTTCTGATGTGAATTTTTTGGTCTTGGCTCCATCAATTTTTAAAATGCCATAAGTTCCATTAAATGCTATGGGGCAGTCATGCTAGGCTCTACTGCAATGTGGATTACTACTATTCTCTAGAGCTTTGGCCAAATATACAGTGCCAGCATTTCACACAAAACTATTCTGCAATCTGCAATAGATGTCAATTTGCATATCGTAATAGCCTCACTAATCTCTCTACTGCAGTTGTATGTAAGACCATAGTAGCAGGGTGATTGCAGTAAGCCAGCAGTACACACAAAATCACAATTTGATTTCAGAGCCCGTAAAGGCTATCTTTTTAAAAAGTCCAATTGTTGTGCAGAGTTTTTTTTCCATTTCATTGTGAATGTTATTTATCTTGAGGAAGTACATAGAAGAAATGGATATGGAGACACTGAACTGGAAAGTCGATGATGTCCTGTCTGTATTTCAGTATGAGCATGAACACTATTGACCACCATATGGATTTATACATAAAGAGACATCCAGGATCCATGCCTGAAACAGGCATTAGGCTCTTAGCATGAGAAACTAAAGGGACTCATTAAGTGCTTTCTCCCATTATACTTTCTTGTTCTGGGTCACCCCAGAAGATGAGAGAGTTTCTCTGCATTTACCCCATCAAACCAGTAATCATTTAAGTCACACTCATTCTTCTAAACTCAAGTGAGTGCATGCAAACTGTCTACAAAATTTAACTCTTAAAGCCCTGGTGAAACTACACGGTATCCCTGCCAAGGCCAATATCTGTCTCCCTGAGGTTCAGTGCACAAAGTTGAATGCAATACTCTAGGCGGGTTCTGACTGAGGTGCTATATAACTGAAACCTAATTTAAAAGCAGACAGATGCTGGAAATCTGAAAAAAAAAACAGAAAATGCTCGAAAGACTCAGCAGGTCAGGCAGCATCTGTGTTGAGAGAGAAAGAGTTCATGATTCAGGTCTGTGACCTTTCTCCAGAACTGGGAAAAGTTAGTGATGTATTAGGTTTTGAGCAAGAGGTGGATGCGACAAGGACAAAAGGAATGTCTGTGATAGAGTTGAAAGACTGAAACGTTAATCCTCCAGGGCCAAAGGGAATGGCAAGAAAAGGAACAAAAGAAGTGCCTAGAGTAAGTGTCCTGCCAACTGAAAGAAAGAAACCAAAACAAGTAAAGAAAGGAAATAAAATGGGGTGTAGAGTTTACTGCCTGAAATTGTTGAACTCAATGTCGAGTCCAGAAGGCTGTAAAGTGCCTAATTGAAAGATGAGCTGTTGTTCCTGAATCTTATGTTCAGCCTTACTAGAACAGTGCAGCAGACCAAGGACAGAGATGTCAGCATGAGAGCAAGATGGAGAATTAAAATGACAAGCTACTGGAAGCTCAGATAGAACAGAAATGTTCCACAAAGCAGTCACCCAATCTGCGTTTGGTCTCCCCAACGTAGAGAAGACCACATTGTGAGCAGTGAATACAGCAGACTAGACTGAAAGAATTACATACAAATCGCTGCTTCACCTGGAAGGAGTGTTTGAGGCCTTGGGCAGTGGGGAGATGGGAGGTAAAAGAGCAGATATTACATCTCCTTTGTATGGAAAAGTGCCATGGGAAGGAGTGTGGGGGAGGAGGGGGGGCAGTGGAGCTGAGGAGCGAACCAATGTATCGTGAAGGAAAAGGCTCCTTCGGAATGCTGAAAGGGGAAGGAAGAGAAGGATGTGTTTAGTGGCGGCATTATGCTGAAGATGGCAGAAATAGCAGAAAATAATCCATTGAATATGGAGACTGGTGGGGTGGAAGGTAAGGACAATGGGAACCCATCATGGTTCTGGGAGGAAGGGGAAAGGGGTAAGTGCAGAAGTGCGGGAAATGTGGTGGACATGGTTGAGGACCAGATCAGCCATGGTGGGGGTGGGAGGAATCCTCAGTTAAGAAAATGGAAGCAACCTCAGAAGCACTGTTGTGGAAGGTTGCATCATCTCAACTGATGGAGAGGGAGGAACTGGGAGAATGGAAGGGAGTCCTTGCAAGGTGTAAAGTATGTGAAAGTGTAGCCGAGGTGGCTGTGGGAGTCAGTGGGCTAATAATGAATAGCCTACTGCCAGAAATGGAGAGACAGAAATCGAGGAAGGGAAGGGAAAAATTGGGAAGAAGGGAAGCCTAATTTCCTGACTTTTGTATGACAATGTTCAGTAAACTTTTGGATTTATGTTTGAAACTGTGCGCTAGTGATTTATGTACGTGGAACCTAAATTGCTTTGCTCCTAGTCTCTCACCATTTAGAAAATATTTTGATTTGTCTTTCTCAGATCCAAAATGGATGATTTCGTAATTCACCAAAAGAAAGACCAGCTTGAGATTGGGGTGAAAATTTCACAGGCCAATTCTTTGCCTATCTTACATCACATGCAATTTATCAGTAACATTTCATTTTAGTGCAGTGGTGCCTGTCAGTTCAACAGTTTTAATGTGGTCTAATTGGTGGGGGAGGTGGGCTTTGCTAGGACCTTAGCTATTTGTGGAAGTGCTTTTAAAAAGTTCCTCTTGGAGGTAGGCAGTTAGCCATAGTGCATGAGGGACCATTAGAAAGAGAGGACAAAACTCCACATCAAACTTGGGGCAGGTGAGGAGGCAGGTCCCAAGCCTACCTCTGCCGGAACTGGAATTAAACCCACACTGTTGGCGTTATCCTGAATGACATGCTAGCCATCCAGCCAACCAGCCCACACTTCGTGAAGACTGCAAAGAAATATTACAGCATCTTTAGCTGTTGATGGATGATGTAGCTCCACAGCAAATGTACCACTGCTATTTTTTTTGCTCCAACCTCTTTAATAGTAACATAATGAGTTTTCCTATGGGAGTTCACCAGCCTTTGTTTTTGGAGGAACAAAATGCCAGAGGCATTCTGTGTGCCAACCCATGGGTATCCTCACACCTGTGGATACAGAATAAGGTGCATGCAAATCTATGTCTGAGCAGCTGTGCTTTCATAGGCTGCCATTCACAAGGGAGGCAGCGTTCTGCAAAGTGATGTGTAGCCAGAAATATCTACAGTTATTGCAAAGGTGAAAATAATCCTTAGCTTCTATGCCTCCAATCATTTCTCGATGCCAGTGGTGACATTTGCCACATCAATCAATCTGCAGTACTTAAATGTATAAAGGAAATGACAGCTGCCTTGTTTGTTCAAGCAAGTAATTTTGTCTTGTTCCTTATGGACAGTCTTAGGGTAGGATTTACAGTGGTTCAGGGGATATAAACTGCACCATATAGACCTATGCGCTGCATGTGTAATGACACCATCGATATCCGGTTTGAAGGATTACAGTCCTCTAATCAATCTGTTTATGATGATCAGCACAGTGTCATGTAAGTCAGGGAGCTGCCACAATAGCTTCACCATCTCACCAATATTTGATCCCAAAAGTAAATGGCAGTGTTGTTCTTACAAAAATCAAGCCTACCTTCTGCAGCCATGGCTCATGACAATTTTTCAGGATCCAATAACACCAGTTGAAAACAGATGGAATGAGATGCTTGTGTCTAATTTTAAAGCATACCATTTGCAAATGAAGTAATGCTTCAGTTTGCCAGTAAAAATACAAACTAAGCCCTGGGGTTAGTTTTAAACACATAGAATTGAAAAGCAGGGAAGTTATATTATGCTATACAGAACCTTGGTGATAACACTTAAGCCCAGAACTTCGCCACAACATAGAGGCTCTCTGTCATGGCGAAAATCCCGCAAATGGCTGAAAATTCAATGTCCCTCCCCCAAACATGGCATGTTCCATTTTCGCGGGATCAGAACTGGAGTCGGGCCAGGGTTCGCGCATGAGCAGTTCAGAGGCAACTGGCCATTTAAATCACCAGGTGCCTCCACTGAAGTGGGATTTTGGTAGGCCAGGAGTGTGAAAACTGAAGTGTACAGATTAGAATAGGTAAGAGCAAGTCTGAACCTGGTGGATTCGTTTGGGTAGCCAAGGCACCCCTTTGGGAGAGGTAAGGCGCTCTTTGGAATTGTTAAAAGTAAACATGATTAATCACTTTTTACGCACAAACTCATTGGAACTCTCAATCAATCAAAGAACTGTCAAGCTATCAAAAAACTGTCAAAGGTACTCAGCAATTTGGCATGGAGAGGGTAAGACAAAGGATGTTGGGTGGTGGCATGAGTTGGCCTAAGTTGGTATAGGGGCTATTAATGGCCATGGGAAGAGGGGTGTGGGCTGGCATAGAGGGTATGGGGGCATAGGGTGGACAGTTGGGAGATATGAGGTGGTATATATTGGCATGGATGGAGCTTGGGGAGTGTGTGGGGGATGGAGGTGAGGGCTGGAATGCTGTTTTTGTTTTATTCTTTTTATTTAAAATCAGAACTTCAGGTCATCATTTTTAAAGGTCAGGTTCACGGAGCCAGGAATTTTCCCAAGATGGGAGATCTGGTCTTGGGACACCTTTGGAAGAGGTATGGCACCCTTTGGAGGAATCAAGGCACCCTTTGTGATTGTTAAAAGTAAACATGATTAAGCACTTTTTACACTCAAACTCATTGGAACTGTCAAGCTGTCAAGGAACTGTCAGGCTATCAGAGGTTACTATGTGAGTTGGCATGGAGTGGATAAGGCAAAGGGAATTGGGTGGCAGCATGGGTTGTCATGACTGGCCGAAATTGGTATAAGGGCTATAAACGACCATGGGGTTATGTGGGGGAATAGAGGCAATAAGGAGTCATGGCTGATCTGAGAATGAAAATCTGGCCTTAAAGTACTATACATTGTTTTGGTCTCCATATTACAAAAATGATGAAAGAGGGATTGGAGAAGGCACAAGAAAGATTTACAAGGATAATACTAGAACTGAGAGGATGCAATTATTGGGAATTGATCAGGCTGGGGCTTTTTTTTTCTTGAAGAGAGAAGATTGAGGGATGATCTGACAGATTATTAAAATTATAATGGGAAGGTTTCATAGGCTAGATGTAGAGATGCTGGTTCCACTTGTGGAGGAATCCAAAACTAAGCCATATAGCTAAGAGAGTCGCTAATAAATCCAATAAAGAATTCAGGAGAAACTTCTTTACACAGAAAATGGCTAGAATGTAGATCTTGTTGTCATATGGCGAATACCATAGATACATTTTAAAGGGAATCTAGGTGAACACAGGGAGAAAAGGAATAGAAGAATTTGCTGGTAGGATTAGATAAATTAAAATAGGAGGCTCAGATGGAGCATAAAACTGTCATAGAGCAGGTGGGCTGTAAATCCTGTGTAATTCTAGATGGGTCTGGAGGTGTCCTGCTGTACAGCTCAGCTGAAATATGAAGGATTGTGGTGGAACAGTCACAGTAAGGGTCTGAACAGGTTATTGATAAGAAAACATTGCTACTGTGTGAGTTGTTTAGCTGGATCTCCTCATTTTTAAAAATTGTCTATTGTACCAACATTCCTGACTCCACCTTCTTCATGCTGTATGCTGTTCAGATGCAACCTACAGTATCTGAACTCTTTGACTAAATTCTCAAGAACAATTTTTTAAAATTTCGTCATACGTATGTTAGCTGTGGCTCAGTTAATTGCACTGTCACCTTTGAGTCAGAATGTTCTGGGTTCAAGTCCCACTCTAGGATTGGCACAAAAATCAAAGCTGGCACTTCAGTGCAGTTTAAGAGTGCTGCACTGTTGGAGATGCTGTCTTTCAGAGGAGATGTTAAACTGATGCCCTATCTGCTCTCTCAGGTGGACATAAAAGATCCCATAGCATTATTTTAAAGAAAAGCAGGGTAGTTATTCCCAGTTTCCTTTCAATATTCCTTCAATCGACATCAAAAAAACAGATTATCTTGCCATCATCACATCGCTGTTTGTGTGAGTTTTCTGTGTACAAATTGGCTGCCACATTTCTTACATTACTTCTGTGACTACATTTCAAAACTACTTCACAACGCACTTTGCAGTCAATGATGTTTGGTGGTTATACTATATAAATGTAAGTCTGTTTCTTTTTATTTTGTGTGTGATTCCAACTGTTTAGTTTGCCAGGGTTTCCTCTTGGTGGCAATCTCTGATGATTGACCTCATACACCTGAAAATCTGTTTCATCTTGGTGCTCCTTCAGACAGGTGACTGGCTGCTGTATGTCCGTTAGAATCTCTTGGAATTGAGCTGGCCTTTGACTCCGAAGACGTGAGCCTGAGGTTGCAGGCTCCAGACTCTGTCAGTTGCATGACTGCCCTGGCCCTCCAAGCTTTCTACAACCCGTGAGGGCACCATTGAGTTTGCTTCTGCTGCTGTTTGAGGGAAACAGCACCGTCATCCATGCACCTTGCACCCATATTCCTGCTACTGGGCACTCCCTCAGTCTGGCCACTAACTGCAGGCTTAACAGCAGATATGAAACCTGTGAGCCCTATCTCAGTGTTCTCTCCAGGTGATGTCCGAGCCTATCAGCGTTGGAAGAAATGTGCCATATCATCCTGGAACCCCAGGTCTTTCTTTTTTAAATAGCATTCTAAGCATCTGGGGAGAAATGCGAATGATCTTAGGGTGTCTGACTTGAAGATGATCTTAGAATTGACCCACACACCGAGAGATAGCCAGAAGTGGTGAAAAACTGATGCAAACTTTCTAATGATTTCTTGATGAAAGCCATTGAAGCTGAATTATGCCAGATGATAGTCTGAAATTACCCTATACCTTGCCCAAATAACCACCCTTTAAAGTATAAGATTGGATAAAATGATGACTCAGATTATCCAATGAGGCATAAACTCAACTGAAGGTTAAGCAGTGAGAGTAGAGTCATTGGGCTGACCCTGCTTGTGATTTGCCAAAAGCTCCTAGTAAGGAATGCACCAGTTGTGAAGCGCTGGCATTACTCGAAGTACTGGACCCTGACTCAGCTTCCTGTGGAAACCTAGAGAAACCAAGGATCATAGTAACCAGTAAATGTAACAAGGGCAAAAACAAAAATACCTGGAAAAACACAGCAGGTCTGACAGCATCTGCTGAGAGGGACACAGTTGACGTTTTGAGTCCGTATGACCCTTCATCAGAACTAAGACTTATAAAAATGAGATGAAATATAAGCTGGTAGAAGGGGGTGGGACAAGAGAGCTCGATAGGGGGCCAATGATAGGTGGAGGCCAAGAAGAGACTGCCAAAGATGTCATAGACAAAAGGACAAAGGGGTGTTGATGGTGGTGATATTATCTAAAGGATGTGCTAATGGGGACATTAAGGATAGCAAGCAGGACAAGCTAAATGTAACAAGGGTATTGTGTTACAATCTCTGGGTCATCAGATAAAGGCTGTAAGGGCCAAGTTTTGATTGTAGGGCTGCAAGTTCTACTTACAGGAGCAATCCAGCGACATTGAACTCAAAGAGAATATCTAATGTAAGTTCGTGAAAATTATAACAGTAGCGATGGTTTCCTTGCTTAACTAAGATTTGGTCTTCTGTCCTACTTTCTCCTTAAGTAACTTTGTGTAAAGTTTTATTTGATGGTGCTCCTGTGAAGCACCTTGGGCTGTTTTACTATATTAAAGTTGCTATATAAATGTGAGTTGTTGTTGTTAGGGTTAAAAAGATTCAAAATAAAGTTTCAAAATAAAAAGTTCCCATGGTAACCATTGGAGAATCTTGGAACTTCTTAAACTGTGGTTTACACCATCTTGCCAAGTGAGAGGACCTCCTGGAGGTGGCTAATTTCACACCCGATCTGTATTTGCACAGTCTGCAATGATTCAGCCAAAGCCGTTATGATTCAGAACACAGGGTGTCATATAATTGGCTTGTCTAAAAATGATTGTTAAATTTTGCATCCACTCAAGGTTTCTTAGAAGATTACCAAAGCATTTTAGTGAGTAAGGAGTTTGATTATAGAAATTTGAAAGTGGAGCACCATCAATTACAATGGTACATTTTGCAGTAGGGAACAGAGTCTGTATTGATTTAGAACTTCATTAGATGATTCTAACTGATTGTCATCCATTTAGTATCTCTCCAAGATAAACTCATCTTCAATAAAATTTTTCAAAAACTGGAGTTGCACATGAGGCTCATCACCATCCAAACAGAGAAAGGTAGATTAAAATTTCAGAAACAGAATCTTCATATCAATATCCAATAAATAACAGGCAGGGGAAGACCAGGTGGTGCATCAAGTCTACCCCATATTCAGTATACCTGGAGCATCATAACTAGACACATTTTACACTCCTGCCCCCTTTCTGCCACTATCTAATCCCCTGGGATAGGCTTTAAAATAGAAGAAAAAACACAGGCAATAAAGGGAAAATATCAAGAAAATTCCAACTTCATAGCCTCAGGCAAGCAATACCATTGAGATCCCATTGAACTGAGTTCTGTGAAGGGTGCCAATCCAAAATATCGATCCATGCTTTCCAATTTCAGTTGCTGCCTGTGTGTTTTCAGAACTTTCTAATTTCATTTTTGGTTATCAAGGTTGGCAGTTTTTCTTTTTATCACTAGGCTCTTTTTGGTCCCGTTTTCCAAAATAAGTGATTTTAAATTGCTGGTGCCTAAAACAATTAGAAGGAGAGATGTTTTAAGAACAGTTCTTAAGAGCGAAATTCTTGTCTTCAGGAATGCAAACAGAAACTAGTTGACCTCCTATGGTATTGCACATGGGAAGTTCAGATCAAGTGGAGTGAAATGGGGGTAGGAGAAAATAGTTAGACTTGAACATGACTGGTACTGGCTGAACTGGTCTTGTATATCAGAACATAGAATTTCAATGGTACTGGTTTTTGACAATTTTGAACTGGTTTTTTTCTTCTGGGAGGGCAGCAGATAATTGGACCAGAGCATGCTGACATACCTCTATCCCCATTTTATCATTATTTTAATATATACTTCTGAGTTTTTATTAATCCTTATAGTTAAATAGCAAAATTTAGGACTATTGAGAACCAGAATGTAAAGTCGGTTAGAGCAGAGGAATTTCTCAGCAATACAGGCAAAGGAACTGGGAGATGCAAAAACTGAGGGACGGTAGTGATGTGCACCAGCATGAGGGTATAATTATACTCTGCAAGTTCTTTCTAAACTTGGCATTTATATTCATGACCTCATGACATTCCAAAGCACTTTTACAGTTAATCAAGTACTTTTGTTTAGTTGCTACTGTAATAAGAACATAACAAGTTAGAGCAGGAGCCCACAAGCTTACTCTACCATTCAGTAAGATTGTGGCTAATCTTCAACCTCAACCTCACTTTACTGCCTGATCCCCTTATACCCTCATTCTCCTAGAGTTAAAAAAAATCTATCACTCTCAACTTGGATGGGGTACAATTCTGAGTGAGGAAATTGCTCTTCATTTCAACCTCAGGATAAATGGTTAAGATTATGATCAGGAGTTCTAGACTGTCCAGCCACGGGAAACAATCTCTCAGCATCTACCATGTCAAGACAATTGTTTCCAAGACAGTGTAGCAACAGTCTTTCTTCCCAAGGACAATCTCACAATGCAACAAGCTGCCAAAGGAAATAATCACAGTCCTATCACATAAAATCTTCAAAACCCATCTTTAGATTATTTCTGTATAAAAGATTTTATTATCAGGGCTACCATCTCAGCTCATTAGCCTGTGATGCTGTTGCAGAGCACAGCAGTGAATAATCTCTCATTCCCTGCATTATATTCTATCTGCTACCTTCTTGCCCCCTCACTTAATCTGTCTATGCATATCCCTTTGTAGCCTCTTTGTATCCTCCTCAAAGCTATTGTCCCACTTAAATTTGTATTGTCAGCTGTCATTAATATAAAATGTAAAAAAGTGAGGTCACAGCACTCATCCTTGTGGCTCCTCACCAGCTATAGCTTGCCAATTTGAAAATGCTCCATTTATTCCAATTCTCTGTTAACCATCCCTCCATCCATGCGATTATATATTCCCCAACTCCAATAGCCCTTAACTTGTGTATTAATCTTTTAAGTGGCACCTTATCAAATCCTTTTTGGAAATCCAATATACTATATATATATAGAACAAAAACAGAATTACCTGGAAAAACTCAGCAGGTCTGGCAGCATCTGCGGAGAAGAAAAGAGTTGACGTTTCGAGTCCTCATGACCCTTCGACAGAACTGTCGAAGGGTCATGAGGACTCGAAACATCAACTCTTTTCTTCTCCGCCGATGCTGCCAGACCTGCTGAGTTTTTCCAGGTAATTCTGTTTTTGTTTTGGATTTCCAGCATCCGCAGTTTTTTTGTTTTTATCTACTATATATATAGGTTCCCCTTTATCAATCCTGCTGGTTAAAGTCTGAGAAATTTGTCAAACACTTGTGCTTTCATGGGAAGAATTTTCCTGTTGGCGAGCGGGGGCAGGGCCCGCTCGCTGACGCGTCATTTAGATTGTCAGTTCAGCGGGCGCGCAGCCGCGTCAGCTGTGTGCTTGCTGAACTGTCAAAGGCCTATTAAGGCCCTTAAGTCATTAAAGCTATTAAGAATGCTGTCTGTCCAACCTTAAGGTTGGCGGGCAGGTGAAGAGCCCAGGTGGCCTTCGCGTTTTTCATGAAACCTCATCCATGAATGGGCTGAGGTTTCATGAAGTGTTTTAAAATGTAATAATAATTTATACTTTTATTCTTTGACATGTCCCATGATAGTGTCACATGAGGGGACATGTTTTAAAAGAGTTATAAACCTTCATTTCAAACTTTAGTACTGAAGCCAATCTCCCTGAAGCACCTCTGTGCCTCGGGGAGATCTCTGCGCTCTTTAGCATGCATGCGCGAAAGAGCACAGGGAACCTCTCAGGGAATCCCCCACACCTGCACAGGGAGCGCTCAGCGCTTCTGGGTGTGCATCACACTGGGCGGGCCTTAATTGTCCGGCCCATGTAAAATGGCAGCACACATCCGATCGGGGGTACCGATTGGGTTTGTGCTCGCTCCTGCCCACTGCACCCCCACCCCCCCCCCCCCGCCCCCCGCCACAACCCCCTTGACGGGGGGTCGGGGGGGTGTGGACTCCACCCCGTTATACCATCTTGATTCTGCATATTATATTAAAATTCTCTAAGTGCCTCGTTAAGACTCCCTTAATAATGGATTCCAGCATGTTCCCAACAACCAATGTCAGACTAAATAGCCTGTAGTTCCTCGTTGTTTCTTTTCCTCCTTTCTTGAATAGCAGTGTTATATTTACTGTCTTCCAAGTTGCTGGAACCATTCTAAAATATTTTGAAAGACCATAACCAATGCATTTACTATCTCTGAGGCCACCTCTTTTGGAATCCTTGGATGCAGTCCTTCAGATTCAAGAGGATGTGTTGACTTTTAGTCCTGTTAGTTTCTCCAGTACTTTTTCTCTACTGATGTTCATTAATTTAAGTCCCTCACTCTTGTCAATCACATGATTCCCCATTATTCCTGGTATGCTTTTTGCTTGTACTGTGAAGGCAGATACAAAATATTTGTTTAATGTCTCTGCCATTTTCTTATTCCCTATTATATTTTTTCCTATTTCAGCCAACATTTACTTTTGATAATCACTTCCTTTTTATATATTGTAGAAGCTCTTACATTCTGTTTTTAAATTTCTTTCACATCTACCCCTTATCATCAACCTTATGGGCATCATTTGCTTGTATTTAACACACTCCTAAACCTTAGGCTTATCAATATTTTTCATAACATTATAAGCCTTTTAAATTAATACTACCCTTGACCTCTTTAGTAAACCATGGAATGTAGGAATGTGTACCTCTCATGATAACTAGACAAAATAGGAATTTATAATGGAAAATGTTGACAGCTGTGAGCATACTATAGTGAAATTTTATTTTGCTAAGATTAGAAAAGGTAGGAATCTCAGTCCCTTGGTTTCGTTTATGATACCTGAGTTAGGGTGATCTCATGATGTTTCTCAGGGTCAGTGGCCGGGAGACAAGTTGAAGGGCTTACAAACATACAAATTAGGAGCAGGAATAGACCTCTCAGCCCCTGAAGCTTGCTCTGCCTTTCAGTAAGGTAATGACTGATTTGATTGCAATTTCAACTCCACATTCCCATCTACCCCCAATAACCTTTCACTCTCTTGCTTATCAAGAAACTAACTACCTCTGCCTTAAAAATATTCAAAGACTCTACTTCCACTGTCTTTCGAGGAAGAGAGTTCCAAAGACTCATGATCCTCTGAGAGAAAAAAATTCTTCTCATCTCTGTCTTAAATGGGCAAACCCTTATTTTTAAACAGTGACCCCCAGTTCTAGATTCTCCCACAAGAAGAAATATCCTTTCCACATGCACCTTGTCAAGATCCCTCAGAATCTTGCATGTTTCAATCAAGTCACCTCTTATTCTCCTAAACTCCAGCAGATACAAGTCTAGCCTGTCGAACCTTTCCTCATAAGACAACCCACCCATTCTAGGTATTAGTCTGGTAAACCTTCTCTGAACTGCTTCCAATGAGTTTACTCCCTTCCTTAAATAATGATCAATACTGTACACAGTATTCCAGGTGTGGTCTCAACAATGCCCTGCATAACTGAAGTATAACCTGCCTTCTTTTGTATTTAATTCTCCTCACAATAAATGATAACATTCTATTAGCTTTCCTAATTACTTTCTGTACCTTTACAAACCTTTTGTGATCCATGCACTAGGATACCAGATCGCTCTGCATCTGAGTTCTGCAACCACTCACCATTTAGATAATATGCTTGTTTTTCATTCTTCCTGCTAAAATGGACAATTTTACATTTTTCCACATTATACTCCATTTGCCAGACATTTGCCTACTCATTTAACCTATCTATATCCTTTTTCAGCCTCCTTATGTCCTCTTCACAATTTACTTTCCTACCTTTGTGTCATCAGCAAAGTTAGTAACCATTCCTTCCATCCCTTCATTCAAGTCATATATTATATATATATACCCTGGTCCACTCCTCCATCACCCCTTACTCCTCAACCCCCACCTATGGCACCTCCCCATGCCCACGCAAAAGATGCCCCTTCACTTCCTCTCTCCTCACTGTCCAAGGGCCCAAACACTCCTTTTAAGTGAAGCAGCATTTCACTTGCATTTCCTCTAACTTAGTCTACTGCATTCGTTGCTCCCAATGCGGTCTCCTCTACATTGGAGAGACCAATGTAAACTGGGCGACTGCTTTGCAGAACACCTGCGGTCTGTCCGCAAGAATGACCCAAACCTCCCTGTCACTTGCCATTTTAACACTCCACCCTGCTCTCTTGCCCACATGTCTGTCCTTGGCTTGCTGCATTGTTCCAGTGAAGCCCAACGCAAACTGGAGGAACAGCACCTCATCTTCCGACTAGGCACTTTACAGCCTTCCGGACTGAATATTGAATTCAACAACTTTAGATCTTGAACTCCCTCCTCCATCCCCATCCCCTTTCCGTTTCTTCCCCCTTCCTTTTGTTTTTTCCAATAATTTATATAGAATTTTCTTTTCCCACCTATTTCCATTATTTTTAAATCTATGCCTTTTATGCCCTGTTAGTCTTTCCACCCCACCCCCACTAGAGCTGTACCTTGAGTGTCTTGCCATCCATTCTTAATTAGCACATTCGTTTAGATAATATCACCATCTTCAACACCTCTTTGTTCTTCTGTCTGTGACATCTTTTGATTATCTGCTCCTATCACTGCTTGCTTGTCCCTACAACCACACCAACCACCCCCCCACCACCGACACCCCCCACTTTAAACCAGCTTATATTTCACCCCTCTCCGAATATTCACTCAGTTCTGTTGAAGGGTCATGGGTACTCGAAACGTCAACTCTTTTCTTCTCCGTCGATGCTGCCAGACCTGCTGAGATTTTCCAGGTAATTCTGTTTTTGTTTTGGATTTCCAGCATCCGCAGTTTTTTGTTTTTATCATATATATAAATTGTAAGTTGAGGTCCTAATACTGATCCCTGTGGCACATCACTCATTACATCTTGCCAGCCAGAAAATGACCCATTTATGCCTACTGTTTGTTTCCTGTTCACCAGCCAATCTTCTATCCATGCCAATATGTTACTCCCTACACCATGAGCTTTTATTTTATGCAATAACCTTTGATGTAGCACTTTATCAAATGCCTTCTAAATACACAAGTTCCCCTTTATCAACAGCACATTACTTCTTCAAAGAACTCCAATAAATTGGTTAAACATAATTTCTCTCTCAGGAAACAATGTTTACCCTGCCTGATTACTTAGAATTTATCTAAGTGCCCTGCTGTAATAGCTTCTAACATTTTCCCTATGACAGGGATAAGCTGACTGACCTATAGTTTCCAGCTTTCTGTCTGTCTCCCTTTTTGAATAAAGGGCTTGCATTCGCTTTTGTCCCCATCTAATTGAACCATCCCCAAATCTATGGAATTTTGGAAAGTTAAAACCAACACATCAACTATCTCACTAGCCACTTCTTTTAAGACCCTAGGATGAAGTCCATTAGGACCCAGCGACTTGTCAGTCCAGAACCCCAACAATTTGCTCAGTACCACTTCCCTGGTGATTGTAATTTTCTTGAGTTCCTCCCTCCCTTCCATTTCCTGATTTACAGGTATTTCTGGGATGTTACTTGTATTCTCTATGGTCAAGACTAATTGAAAATAACTGTTCAATTCATCTACCATTATTAATTCTTCAGTCTCATTTTCTATAGTACCAACAGTCACTTTGTTAACTCTTTACTTTTTTAAATATCTATAGAGGACTCTTACTATCTGAATTACATTTCTAGCTAGCTTTCCCTCATAATCTAATTTTCCTCTCTTTATTAATCATTTAGTCATACTTCACTATGTTTTATATTCCATCCAATCTTCTGACCTGCCACTCATCTTTGCGCAATTATATGCTTTTTCTTTAAGTTTGATACTATCTTTAACATTTTTTAGTTAACCGCAGATAGCGGGTCCTCCCCTTGGAATTTTTCTTTCTCGTTGGAATATATCGATTTTGTGTACTCTGAAATATCCCCTTAAATGTCTGCACTCCATCTCTACTGAACTATCCTTTAACACTCACCTGCTATGTGTTATACTTTAAGTATTTCCTTAGGTTCTGTGTTTCTGGCCACTCCTGTAACTAGACCTTTCATTCCTTCTAAACCAAAGTATGCCTTTACCTGCCAAATACCTGGGTAATTGCAGCAAGACGTAGGATGTTAAACAGAGATCTCTTGTGACTGCATTCTGATTTAACTGGAATATATTAGGTGCTGGCATGTGATTTCATCTTCGGTAAATGGGAGATTTTGACTCCATCGGACCACAATTCAAGCTGTGGACAATTAGACAAATTTATTGAGTGTTCAAACAGACAAATGAACAGTTCTAAAAGCAGAAAATGCTGGAAATAATCAGTAGGTCTGGCAGAATTGTGGAGCGAGAGAAGCAGAGTTAACATTTCAGGTTGATGGTCTCTCATCAACAGTACTCTCATCATAATGGATGTGATGTTAAAATAGTTCACCACTTGGCCTATTAAATGGAAATAAAATATCCATTTGCATTAGGCAGAATGTGGAGTTGAGGCCACAATCACACCAGCCATTATCATGTTGAATGGTGGAGCAGGTTCAACGGGCCAAATGGCCTACTCCTGCTCCTAATTCCTATGTTCATATGTATGTCATTTCAAGAAAAATAAGGAGTTCTCCCAATATCTTTGTCAATATTCATCCATCAACCAACATCACTAAAACTACCTATTATCTGGTCATTTTTATATTGCTGTTTATGGAGCTTGCTGTGTGCAAATTGGCGACTGCGTTCCCTACATCACAACAGATACTTCAAAAGTACTCAAAATGTACTTCAAAAAAAGCTGTAAAGAACTTTAGGACATTCTGAACTTGTAAAAAGTGCTATAAAACTTTTTGGTTTCAGGACTTTACTGCAAGACACCAGTGACCAGTAAATTGTTGACCATTCAGCTGACTTTTTGATTTATGTTTTTAAAAATGTTCAGAATGCTTTTGTTGACCTTCCTGCCCAGCGTGCCAGCTGTGGGCCAATCTTACCATCTCAAATGCTTCCAACTCACTCCTCCCAGTGCTGGTCCTATGCCAGTTGGTCATCTGTCACTGTTGCTCTCAACATCTTCCTTTAGAATGCCTGTTCACTTGTCAGCAAGGCCCTTGCCATTCATAAGCTTATTGCAAATTACTGTATTGACATCATGGTCTTGACAGAAACCTGGCTGAGGGGTGATGACATCTGCCCCATAAATGAAGACCCTCTGCCTGGTTATATCTTCTACCACTTTCCTCGTTAAGACTGTCACGGTGATGGTGTGGCACTTAACACCTTGGTCTGCCCCCCTATTCCTCTGCAATTTTCTCTTCCTTGCAGCATCTCACCTTGTTACTATATTCTTGCCTATCATTTAAAATCCTCACCCTCTACCCTCCACCCAAGAATCAAAAAATTTTCTGCCCCAAGTATCTTCACTGTTTCCCTCAGGCCAGCCTTTGTATCAAATAGCTTCTCTGTGATTTCAACCTCCATCTCAATTCATCATGCTGTCTCTTCTGAGTTCACTGTCCTCCAATATTCCCATAATCTTTCCCTCATTAGAAACTCCTCAACCTATTCCACACCCACACTCTTGACCTTGCCATCTTACAATGGCCTCACGGCTCCCTTAATGTCAATAACAGTTAAGACCATCTCTGATCACTTCGTTGAATGACTATCCACCCACATCCCGACCCCCACCTCCCAACCCTACTTCGTTCCCTGTCTGCCCCTGGAAAAAGAATGCTCTGAATGCACCTACAACTGTCTAGCTCTCCATTCACCACAACATTCCTGCTCAACTACACCCTCAACCCCATCTTTGATGCCCTTGTCCCCATGAAAGCTGTTTCTCTCACACTGGCCCTTCCTCCTGGTATGGCCATCATCTCCACTACTTAAAGTCCAAGGTAGTCAGACTTGAAAGTAAATAGTGGACAACTGGTTTAGCCATTGACCGCCTGACCTGACCGAACCACAAAGCACTGTTGGGTCTGGCTCTCGCCTGCAAAGACTGCTCACCTGGAATACTAAGGTAACCTCAGATTCTTTTTTTCTGCTGCAAGGTTCTTAAATTCCTATCCCATTTTTCCTCCATCTCTGCCTCCAACAGGTCAAGGTGCTCATGGAGGTTTTTTGCACCAAGGTTGTGACCATCTGATCAGCTGCTTCTGCCACTTCTCATAGCCCACTAGGCCAAACTTCCTTTAAGGCTCCCCCTGCACTAGCCCTGAATTCAAATCTTTTCTCCAAATTCTCTTCTGTCTCCCCTCATCTTGTCCATTAAACCCACCCCCTGCTTCCTCAACCCCGTTTCCAGTAAACTGCTGACTGTCTGACTTCCCTTACCAGCTCCTATTTCAGCTGATATTGTATTTCCTGAGGTATTTTCCCCCTCTCCTGTAAATCTGTCATTAAGCCTCTCCTGGAAAAAACATATTTGTTGACAGTTTACAAGAATGAAGCAAACACCCTATCTTCAACCTTCTTTTCCTATTGTTGCCTCCCAAATCTGCAACCATATTTCTCGGAACTCCATGCTTGCATCCTTCCAAATGGGTTTCCACAGCACCAAAAGACTTCTTATGAATGTTACAAAGGATATTCTATGTGACTGTGACAAAGGTAAACAATTCTTCCTAGCCCTTTTCAACATGTCTGCAGCCTTTGACATGGTTAGCCACACCATCCTCCTCCAGCACTTCACCACCCCCATCCAGCTGGGTGGGACTGCATTTGCCTGGCTCCATTTTATATATCCAGTCATAGCCTGACAATCCTCTGCAATCTGGTATCCCCCAAGGATCTATCCTTAGCCCCCTCCTATTTGTCATCCACATGCTTCCCCTTGGCAACAATTAACACGGTTTTATGTTAGTTTTCACATATATTCTGAGCTAGGTGGTGATTAGTAGAGCTGGCTGTCATCAATCACTCCACTCTCTATAAGTTGCCAGAGTGCTTGTCTGACATCCAGTATTGAATGAGCAGAAATTTTCTCCAACTCAATATTGGGAAGAATGAAGCCACATCTTCAATCTCTGCCACATACTACATTTCATAGTCACTGACATTATCCCTTTCCTGCAAACTATTTGAGGTTGAACCAGTCTATTCACAGTCTTGGTGTCATATTTGGTACTGAGATTACCTTCCAACCACATTTGTGCCATCAGTAAGAACACCTATTTTCATCGCCATAACATCACCTGACTCTGCCCTTGCCTCAGCTCATTCGTTGCTGAAGCCCTCATCTATATCTTTCTTACTCTAGACTTGACTTTCTAATGCACTCCAGGTCAGCCTCCCATGTTCTACCTTCATAAATTTGAGGTCATTGAAAACTCTACTGCCCATGTACTTACTCGCACTAAGCTCCATTCACCCATTCTCACTGTACATTGCCACCTAGTTAAGCATTGCCTTGATTTTAAAATCTCATTCTTGTTTTCAAATCCCTCCATGGCACTGTCCCACTCTATCTCTAATCTCATCCAGCTCTATAATCCTCCAAGATAACTGTATTCCTGCAATTCTGGCCTTCTAAGCATCCCTGATTTTAATTGCTCCACCTTTGGCAGCCATGCCTTCAGCTGACTGGGCCCTAAGCTCTGGAATTCCCTCACTAGATCTCATCTTTTCTCTACCTCTCTTTTCTCCTTTAAGACAAACTTTTCTTTTTGACCAAGCTTTTGGTCATCTGCCTTATGTGGCCTGATGGCAAATTTTGTTTGATAGTGATCCTGTGAAGCACCTTTGGATGTTTTACTGTGTTAAACATGTTGTATAAATACAAGTTGTGCTATAAATATATATCTTTCTTACTGAACACATTGATTTACTGTCAATACAGATGTCACCAATTTTTCTCAAGGGTGCTTCATCTGTGCTACGCTCAACATAAAATTAATCTGTGATGTATGCTTCCTCCAACACATAGGTGGTTATCCATTACCATGGAGTCCTCTGTCTCTGACCTGATGATTCCAAACCAACTGGTCGGGTGCATGGCGGCAAACTCTAGTTGCAATTTTTAAAAAGATATACCAGGACAAACTGAGTGTAAAAAGGTCTGTATGTATAAAGAGAGCCAGAAATAGTCACATATTATAAACAGTCGCATGCACACTGGTAACTAAATGTCATGGCTTGACTTCTCTTGGACTGTACATGCAACTTCATTAAGCTGTGATTGCTCAACTTGTCTAGACAGCAGTGACTGGGCAAAATGACATTAATGTTTAAGTATTAAACAGAGAAGAGTATATTAAACAATCCTTGCAGGCTAATATTCAGATGCGTGTTGGATGGTCAGCTGGAACTAATTTTAACAGTATCTATAATAACACTACTCGGCTTTTGTCTGTCCAGATTGTTTTGATTGGTCAATTTAAGGGTGCATCTGTTGATGAGTTTATTTGGTGGGTGGTGTGTGGCACACACTTGAGTCATGTGGGGTACACAGAAGACTGGAGCATGTGACACGCATGCAGCTGCCAATGGTTGCTGGCAGCGGAAGGTGACAGATTGGGGGAGGTGGTGTTGTTGGTAAAGAACAAAACCAGCATATTGTATGGGGAACCCAGCAAGAAAATGACCCTAGCTGGACAAATTTCTGTGAGGGATGAGGATGTCATGGGAGAGGTGGATAAGATGGTGGAATTGGATAAGTGTGGCAAAATGCCAGGACAATTATTTGATACAGCTTATTACTGGAAAGCTATTCTTCGTGCTAAAAATGAAGATTCACAGGATTTGAATTGAAAGAGTTTTAGAAAAACTTTCAGCTGAATTAATCAAATAACTCAGCATTGGAACAGTAGATGTACAAGATGATAACAGCCCATATCTTCTGAGTTTCTACACAGTCTAATTCCAATGGGCACAAAATTGGAGTCAAAGAAGGAGCAGTTATAATGTTGCTACGAAACTTGAAGCAGAAACAAGAACTTTGTCATGGAACAAGATTTGTAGTTATGGTGCTGTTTTCTTCAAGGATAGATGCTGAAATTATAACAGGCAGATTTCAAGCATACAGTGCTTATTCCTTGAATAATATTGAGCCTATCAGATATGAATGTGCGTTTTCAACTCAGGGGAAAACAGTTCCAAATTAGACTTTCGTGGCCAGGATTTTATGGCCCCGCTGTGGCGTGTCCACACCAGCCCAGCCCCCCCCAGCATACAGCACTGCCGGCCACCCTAGCCCTCCCCCAAACCCCACCCCCCACCAGCACATGCTGCCAGCAAACGCCTGTGGATGAGGTTTCATGAAAAATGCAAAGGCCGTCTGGGCTCTTCGCCTGCCCGCCAACCTTAAGGTTGGATGGGCAGCTCTGTCAAATTGGTTAAGTGGTTTATTAATGGCGTTAACAGGCCTTTGATAGATTGGCGGGCATGCAGCTGACTCCAGTGCGCCCCCCCACCCCCGAACGAAAGATCAGAATGACGCATGGTGATGTCGGGATGCATGCCCGATGTCACAACGTCACCGTGCATCATTGTCATTTTATGCGTTGGTGAGTGGGGCCTGTCCCCGCACTCTGAACAGAAAATTCTGCCCATGAACAGGTATGGAAAATAAACAAAAAGGCTAATGGAATGCTGGCCTTTATATCTAGAGGACCAAAGTACAAGGATGTTGATGCCATGCCTCAGCTATACAAAGCCCTGGCCAAACCACATCTGGAGTACTGTGAGCAGCTCTGGGCACCATATCTTAAGAAGGATCTACTGGCCTTGGAGGGAGCACAGTGTAGATTTATTGGGATGATACTTGGACTGTAAGGATTAAATTATGAGGAGAGATTAAACAAATTAGGTCTGTATTTTCTGAAATTTACAAGGTTGAGGGATGATTTGATCAAAGTTGTCAAGATATTAAGGGGAATGGATAGGGTAGATTGAGAGAAATTACTTCCACTAGTTGGGGTGCTGAGACTTGAGGGCATAGTGTAGAAATTGGAGCCAGAACTTTCAGGATTGAAATTAGGAAACACTTCACACAAAGGAAGTTTGGAACTCCATTAAGGATAATTGACATTATATCAATTGTTCATTTTAAATCTAAGATTAGTCGATTTCTGTTAACCAAAGGTATTTGGGTATATGGGGCAAAAACAAGTTTATGCAGTTAGGTCGCAGATCACCCATGGTTTCATTGAATGACAGGACAGGCTCAAGGGCTTAAAATGGCCTACTTCTGCTCCTTTTATTGAATGTTCCTATGTTGAATGAATTTTGTGAATACCTGTATGACATTTCACAAAGATATTAATGTATATAATGTTATTGGAAATTATTTTAAAGTGGACTTGTAGGGTCTGTGTCTGTGGGTGTAAGTGTCTTAATTGGATTAAAACCAACTAGTGTGGGTGCTCTGATGTATAGTAGTTTTGAGATGGTAAACAGTAAGATAGAGGGTACATTTGTTTTTTGTTGAATAAACCACTCAAACACAAGGTGAAATCTTGCACCTAGCTAGGAGACAACAAGCAATATGTTTATATTACTAATAAAATTGGTACTATGAAAAGGGTTTTACTGTAAGAAGAGGTGGAGTTCAAAGGGCCTGGTGATTCAATGAGAATTTGCATTCAAAGGGACGGCTATGTATATACAGAAAAGAGTTTTGTGTGTGTAGGTAGAGGCATGCTGCCTGTAAACCTACAACTGGGTGAAGGAACCAAATTGAAGGGGACCTCATTTTGAATTTGTTAAGATAAAATGTGCTTTGCCTGCTGTCTGTTTAAAGTCTATGGGTTATTGTTGCCTTGGTGAATGTTTACCTAGGAGTGATTAATTTGGGGATTTGTTTAATAGTTATTATTTATTATAGTATATATCATTATTATAGTAACTTGTAGACACATGTATGTGTTTAATTTCTTCTTAAATTAATAAATGTTTAATTTATACAAAAAAACGAGGCTTGGTGGGTTTAATTTCTGAATTCCGAGCTGCATCTCAAACATACCAATTGAAAATATATGTTATAACAGTTGTTTAAAGTTTCCTTCTGGGATTTTAAATAACTCAGCTTTTACTACCTGCTGTGTCATAACAAACAGGATTTAGTGCAACCAAAAGGCTTTGTTATGCTAACAATATTTTAATTCAAAACTTGTATTCCTAACTTGACAAATGAGACAGTTGTTCAGAATTTATAAAAACACCTTTTCTCCTGATTGCTTTGAGCTTTCTTTCAGAATCAAGCATATATAAAAGAATTACGTTTGCACCAACGAGTGAAAAATGCTTGATAAAATATATAGTAGGTAAAACAATGGCAAACTTCTACATACCACTAATGTATAGAAACTCCAAAGTATCAGGAGGACACAGTGAAGGAGTGAAACTCTAGGGTTCTGGGAGAGGATTCTGGGGACTCCCTGCTCTTTACCCCTAAAGCATTGGGTGGGTGGGGGGAGGATGTGGTTCACAGCAGGCATCATGTCCACCATGAATTTTGTCACACCTTTTCCTTATTTTTTAAGAATTTTTAAGTCAGAATCAAAGGAATGAATTTTTGCAGTGTCAAAGAGACTCTTGGGACCTTAAGATAGCGGCTGAGACCCAGATCCAGAAATCACGCCTGCATTTCCAACTGATCTCATTTCAGCGGTAGGGGAAAGGGGGCAGGACATGACTCACACATGAGGAAAACCTAAACACAGCAGGGCCATTTGAACTTAGTGTTGAATTCAAACAGACACCATTTTTGTTGCAAGAGTCTTATTCCGCAGCATGGGAGTTAAGAATCTTTAGAAGTCAGAAAATGCTCTTAGGAGTAGCTAAGGTATGTAGAAATATCAAGCTGTAAATTTATTTAAATGGTCAGCCCTTTAAAAATTGAAAATAGCTACCTGCCTGTGTCTGAGAGCTTTTTTAAAAAATGTTCTAGCAGTTTCAATAGCTATTTGCTGACATAACCCTAAATATTATCATTGTGGCATTATTAATGGTTGATTGCTTCTTTCCACAACCTATCATTATCACTTGAGGTTAGCAAGTTTATAGTTTGATTGACAGCTCAAATAGGTTATTCAGGCATTAGATGTCTTTGATTTGGGGTTATGAATGCAAATGTTTGCTTTTATATGGGATTTAGTACATGAGAGGATTTAAATATATTCAATGGGCTTTCGTGAATGTGATTTTTTTATATACTGCTCTATAATCGATAGTTTGAACTTTTTTTCATTTCAGCATAGCTCCTGAGTTCTGCCTATGGTGAATAGTGGATGAGTTGGCATGGAAGGCGCAAGGGCAATGGGTAGTGGGTGGGCTGGCATGAGTTGGCATAGTCAGCTTCCTCTGTGGCCACCTCCGATCTGTGTTCAACTGCAGTAGGCTCAACTCCATCCCACACTCCCCGCTCCAACCCAATACCCCCGTCCCGAGCAAAAATCACACCTTTTGGGCAATTTTTCCCAAGATGGGTATAACGAGCTGGGAAATTTCCCAACTCGAGCTACCCGACTCAGGAGCAAAATCCAGCCTTTAGCATCATAATGGCACAGAAGGAGGCCAGTCGACCCTTTGAGCCCATACCAGCTCTCTGCAGAGCAAATCCAATCAGTCCCACTCCATCCCTGTAGTCCTGCAAGTTCATTTCCCTCAAATTCCCACCCAATTTCCTTTTGAAATCATTCATAGTCTCTGCATCTGCTACCCTTGCAGGCAGCAAGCTCCAGGGCATTACCACTCACTGCGTAAAGGAAGTTCTTCTTCACATTCCACCCCATCACCCCCTGCACCCCCCCCCCCCCGCCCCCCACCCCCCATCTCTTGCCCCAAACCTTAAATATTTAGATATGTGTCCCTTAGTCCTTGGATGATCAGCCAAGGGGAACAGCTTTCCTTTATCTATCATATCTCAACTTGTCATAATCTTGTACACTTCTATCAAAACTCCCCACAACCTCCTCTTCTTCAGGGGGGAGAAACACCAGCTTCTCAAACTTCACCTTGTCACTAAAAACCTTCACCCCTGGAACCTTTCTGTTAAACCTTACTATAACAGCGAGTTATGGGACTGAAATTTTAGGCCTTGATGGGGGTGGGCATGGAAACCAGTGGGTGTGGGTATTCATGCTGCTGGCCAGAGTGCCAGGTCCCCAGCTTCATCCTGCCTTTTGGCCATTTTCCCAGATGAGGGATGGAGGTGTGGTAGAATTACCCATAAGTGGCGGCTAGCCAATTGATCTGGTTGAGGACAAATTAAGGCCTATTGTCGGAGGCCAACTGGGATTTCCCCACAGGTATTGGGAAACATTGTAGATGGCCTCCTGGTGGCAGACCTGAGGCATCAACACTGCAGGCTGGCTACGATGCCTTCTCTGCCTTTTTGGCTTCAACTGTAGCTGCAGGCCACGTTGTTGGGTGTTTTCCCCCTCCACAATGGTTCCTGGTTGCTGACTTCATTTTTTAACTTGATATTTAAAGAAGTGAGAGAGGGGTGCCTTCATCTTTGTGTGCACTCTCACATTTCCCATAGCATCTTGCTGCTGTTTCCTATTGACCCTCCAGCTTCAAGAGCCCACCTGCCGCCCTTAATAGAAAAGGGAGCACAGCCTGTGGCTACTAATTGGCGAAATCTGGGAAAATCATAGGTGAGTGATTGTTCCCCACACAGTACAACCCTACTTGAGTTGAAAGCGGTGTCTTGAAGCCTGGGAGTGAATCCTGCCCCAAAGAAAAATATCAAACTATTTTGGCAATTTTATTAGCTTGCTGTCTAATTATCAGTTGCTTATTGGTAACTGTTTATTGATTTTCTTTTTTATTCACTAATTTTTATGAATAATATAAACAGCATTATTCAATTACAACAATTTGTTCTGAATTGGTTGTGTACTTGGGAAAAAAAATTTGGTGGGCTATGGGAAAAGAGCAGGGTCTTTTTGTATTTGTATATGGGATGTGGGTGTTGTTAGCAAGGACATTCATTATTGCTCATACCTAATTGCCCTTGAGAATGTGGTGGTGGTGGTGAGCCACCTTCTTGCACTACTACAGTCAGCGTGGGGAAGGTACTCCCACAGTGCATTAGGTAGGGAGTACCAGGATTTTGATCTTTCGATGATGAAGGAGCAATAGCATATTTCCAAGGAATGGGTGTGACTTGGATTGGAACTTGTAGGTGGTGGTGTTTCCATGCACTTGTAGCCCTTGTTTTGGAAGGCTACCTTAAAATGCTGATGCAGTCGCAGTAGGCCAAATGGCCTCCTCTGTGCAACATGATTCTGTGATTTATTGCTTTTTCAGAAATATGACATTTGAGCCAGTAATTTTTGTCAGGCTCGTCTGTGATATTTGCATATGCAACACTTTTAAGTGTGATGGTTTCCAGCATGAAAGTATTATATGCATGAGTTGTGGATGTGAACTAGATGCTTGATTTTTAATTATATAGATGCATCTGACAGGAACCACTTTCCATTTAAAGTATAAAATTAAAGATTTGAGAAAACAATGTTGGGAGATAAAGAGAGAGTTTGAATTATTCAGGATTTTTATTAACTCTGTTTCTTTAAAAGGCATTGTGTGTTTATTTGTCAAGTAAGACTACCATTTTAATATATTGCATCCTACCTTTATAAAATCAGTTTAAATATAGTGCCTGCTTAATGAGAATGTCACTGATACAGTTATAGCACTAAGAAATAAAACTAAAGATGCCCTTTTTCCAATTACTCTTCATCAGTCTTACTTCAGAGTATTATAATGATGACAATCCCTTAAAATGACCCGTCTTAAATTCCCCAAGCTTCGGATCAAACATCCTTCATACGCTTTGAACTTTATGTTACTGATGAACAATTTTCCATCAGTAAAATGAACATTGTTTCAAAAACTGCTTGATTCCTGAAATTTCCATCTAACTGATTAAATCAGCCTTTGAAATATTCCCACATTAACCCGCATTTCACCTCACATGTATTGCACTCTTTTACAGTGCATATCTTCTATGTGCACTTTGTATGTAATCTGTATATTTCATTTTTCATCCTCTATATGTCTTTGGAATATAGGAGCAGGAGCAACTCATTCCACTCTCTGAGCCTTCAGCATTCAGATAGATCATGGCTGATCTGTATTTTAACTCCATTTACCAGCTTTGGCTCCCTAACATTAACATCTTTGCCTCATATCTCATTGATCTTTTCCCCATTGTAAATAGAGTCTATGGAGACTATGAATTGCCAATTGTGATTTTTTTTTTAAACAGGTATAAAAACACTTTCTACTTTTCAAGCTCTGGCACTTTAACATTAATGTCCAGGGCAAATAGCAGATAATAAAAAACAGCAACAATAGGTTGATAAACTAACAGCAAGATTCCTGTTTCAATCAACACATGTTCATTCTGACATTTCTTTCTCTGATGCTTAAATGTAGGCAATAACTCAATCATTTTAAATGTCTTCATTTACAGAAGTGAACAAAGGAGTGCCATGCAAACACAATTTTGCAAGTACTGATTTCCAGTCTACAGCCTTTCAAATTAAAGTCCCCGGACCTCAGTGGCCCTATGAAAGGATCCCAGGAGGTCTTAGAAGGCATCAAATGTCTATCCATGCGACACAGAAATGTGCAGATTTTGATTATATATTAGTGTAAAATGTGCTTAGTAGTTTATGCATCTCACAATTTATATTTCCATTGACTTCAATGGCTAAGATGCAAAATGGGAAGCTGATAAAGCTTTGACCCAAAGTCAAAAATCTATCTTTGAGTGTCTTCAGTATTCTGTATTCTATATTTTCTGGCATTTGTATTCCACTTATTTATCCTATGTGTACTACTTATACATCTTATACACCCTGTCCAATCATCAGGCATGTATGTAATCGTGTTATTTGGGCTGAAGTCCCTTGCGCCCTGCTTCACTGGTAGAAATTTGGTAGAGCAAGGCTTCCAGGCAGAAAGCCAGATACCATCTCTAATCCTGCTGATAGAATCATCTGCTTGGTTAATAGTTATAAAGGCACATCAGTGAAGTTCAGGAGAGGTGTTGTAGCTCCATGCTACTGAGAGAGAAAAAGAGTGGCCGAGGAACAGCTCAATTAAAGAGCTCAGTGTTTTGTCTTTTAGCTCAAAATGGAATCAGTGGGGCTTCTGCTGAAAACAATTCATCCTCTTTGGGCTCAATTGCCTATACTTCTTAAAGGCCTTACAAATGGCCTCAACGGCAACTCTCAGTCAGTGTGAGTGCTGCAAGGTATCATAATAGTGAACCAGAATTTCCTGGGGTAGCCTAGTAACTGACCCCCCTCAGCCAACATGCTCCCTAGGGTGGGAGGGAGCAGTGGGGGCAGGTGGAAAATCTGAGCATGCTTCAACGCCAGAGTTTTAAGGGGCACCAAAAAGAAGGTGGAATTGTGGCTGAACAAAGATCTGCAGCCCAAATTCTTGCCCCTCTATGCAAAATAGTTGAATATACAAGGAATATGGAGAGATGAAAAATAGCCTCAATGGTACAATACAGAAATGAAATAAAAAGTTGAGTTACTTCAGCAAAAAATGAAAAATTCGCAAATGGAAGAGTGTTTTTTCAACACTTTTCCGAACATTTTAAATCTAGTTTAGAGGCGCAAGGCAAGGCTAAAATCTTAATGAGTATTTTGTATCAGTATTTCAGATGCTGCCAAAATATCAGTAAAAGCGGAGATTAGAGAGGTAACGGTTGGGATGAAAATTGTTAGGAGGGATATACTGGAAAGGCTGGATATGCTTAGAGTGGATAAGTTGCCTGGTCTGGATGGCTGGAATCCTAGGTTGCTAAGGGAAGTAGGGGTGGAGAAAGTGGAAGAGCTTACCAAATTCTTTCAGTCTCCCCTAGATATGAGTTAGGTGCCAGGGAATTGGAGATTGGCAAACACAATCCACTTATTCAAGAAAGGGTGTAAGGAGATTTCCGGTAATAGGGTGGTCAGTATGAGTCAGGTTTTAGAAATAATAAATCAGGGAAAAAATTAACAGTCCATTAAGAGCCAGCACTGATTTGTAAAAGGCACATCGTGCTTGACTAATCTACATAGGATTGCAAAAGGTATATGGCACAGAAACAGACCATTCAGCTCAAATGGTCTATGCCACTGTTTATGTTCCAGTCAAGCCTCCTCCCATCTTTCCTCATCTAAATCTATCATCAAAACCCTCAAAGCCCTTCTCCTTCATATGCTTGGCTAGCTTCCAATAAATACCATGTTATTCACTCCGCCCTGGAGTGGCAAGTTCCATATTCCCACCACTTTGTGTAAAGAAGTTTATTCTGCATTCCCTATTGGGTTTCTTTGTGCCTGTCTTACACTGATGGCCTCTAGGAAACATTCTCTCTGTATCCACTCTATCAAAACATTTCATAATTTTAAAGACCTCTGTTAGGTCACCATTCAGCCTCCTTTTTCACAAGAATAGAGACCCAGCCTGTCAATCATTTTTTGATATGTATACCCACACATCATCCTTGTAAATCACCTCTACACCCTCTTCAATGCCTCTATATCCTTTTAATAAATAGGATGACCAGACAGTACTCGAAGTGTGATCTAACGGAGGTTTGATATAGAATTGACATTCCTTCCCTACTTTTCAATTCTAAGCCTTTAAAAATAAAGCCTAGTGCTTGGCTTGTGTTTTTTTAATGACATTACTAACCAATGGTGCAACTTTTATTGATTGTACTTCTAGATGCCTTTACTTCTCTACCGCACCTTCCAAGTAATAAGTGACCTCCCTATTCTTCCTATCAAAATGCTTTACCTCACATTATGTCGAGTGTCATTTGCCAATTGTTTGCGCATTCTGCAAGCTTAATAATATCCTCCTGTGATTTGTTAGTGTTGATTATTTCCCCCCAATTTGGGGTCATCAGCAAAATTTAGAAATAGTGTCTTTGATTCCAAAGTCCATATTGTTAATATAGATTGTGAACAGCAGTGGTCCCAGCCTTGTGGTACACCACTTCTCACCTTCTGTCACCCTGAATTAAGTGTATTCAACGTCATGTCTGCCTGTTTTATCTCCCTGCAAACACTAAAGCAGAATAATTATTTAATATTTTTTGCCAAATCTCTATGGTTACCTGTGGTATTATCCTATTAATCATGCTATTCCCAACCCAGCATTCCTTTTTTTTTAAATTGATGCACCTGTAAAATATATTTTATTTTATATTTCTTGATAATTTTATAGTTCCTCTTTTCCTTCCTATTTGTTTTTTAAGTCTTTCCTAGTTTCTTCGTATTCTGTTTATTCATGTGCTCCTCTGCTGTCTATGAATATAACGTATGTCTTTCTCCTAATTCTCAATTTTTCCCTTATGTCTTTATTTATCCATGGAGCCCCACTGTTTAGTTTGTTCCTTCCTTTTAATGGGACCTACTTTTCCTGCACTCTGTTGAACACTGTTTTAAATGCTTCCCTTTGCTCTACATCGTTGTCTGCCAATATTGTTGCACTTTTTTTTCACAAGTCCAATCTGAGCCCCTCAAAATCAGTTTTACACCAATCTATTAACTTGATTTTCATCATACTTTTGTCCAATTGAATTTTTTGGTGAAGTAACAGAAAATTGATAAAGGGAGTGCACTGGATGCTGTCGCCATGGATTTTAAGGAAGTGTTTACCAAGTGCCACATAAAAAGCTGGTTAATAAAATTGAGGCTCATGGAAAAGGAGGATCAGTGACAGCTTGGATGAAAAGTTGGTTTAAAAGGCAGAAAACAGCGAGTCACCGTAAATAGTTGTTTATCAGGCTGGAGCATGTTAGACTGTGTTCTCCAAGATTCACTGCTAGGACCACTGCTTCGCATGTTATATATAAATGACTTGGATATTGGAATACAGAGTAAATGTCAAAATTTGCTGATGACACCAAACATAAATGTGTCACAAAAGAGTGAGGATGATACCATTGACTGCAGCAGGACATAGATAGGCTAGCAGAATAGGCAGATGGAGTTTAATGCAGAGAAGTGGGAGATGATGAAGTTTGACAGAAAGGATAAGGGGAGGCAATATAGAATAAATGGCCCCATCTTCCCCTGGGCTTGGGAAAGCCTGACCTGAGCAGTTTTGCAGCTGGACCCATGTGTGACTTCACATGCCATTTTTGTCTTTTCACACCGGGATTGGGCTCACAGTGCAGTTTGCAAGCCGCGAATCAGTGTGGGAGGCAAGGGAGTGTGGAGGTGGACCAGTTAGAAGGCCCGCCTTGGTTCTGCAACACAGTGTCCCAGCTCCCAAAAGTATTTAAAGCTCCCTAAACCTACTAAAGTCCCTCACCGACCCAGCCCATACCCCCTCAGATCACCCATTCCACCCCATGTCACCTCTATGCCCTGAGGCATCCTCATGCCCTCTCAGATTACCCATGCCACCTCTATGCCCTCATATATCCTCTATAGCCATTCGCCCAAAATGCACTGTATACACTCCTCAGATTCCATGCAATATCGATGTAAAATATTTAACATTCCTTGGTTGGGGGGGGCGGGGGGAGGTGGTGGTGGGGGGTGGGAGGAATAGATCTTTCACCATCTAATAAAATCCTCCATATCATTGGTACTCAAAAAAAGGAATGCATTCTAACATGTAAAAAACCTGGTAATACTTGTAATCCTATTAGTTTATGCCAACAAACCAGAAACCACATCAAAGGCACAATCTGTTATTACAACTTCTTGAAACTATCATTCATTCTCAGTTGAATATAAAACCTATTATGCTGAAACCTATTAGCACTTGAAACTCAGTCAAGCATTGATAATGGCCACAGTGGTCCAAACAATAGAGTGCTCTCTGAGAAGGAAAGAATAGGTGTTTATTTCAATTGCAAAGCAGAATGCCTGTCGATGTAGAGAAGCAGATGGTTGGATTTTTTCATTAGCCAGAGCCATTTAGTAGAAAAATGACAGCACAGGTTGACAGAACATTTTGATGCAATTTTCACTGCATTATGGTGCTTTATTGGAAAAGCACTGTAATGCATGTGTAAACTTACGAAAGTATAAATTAGGGGCAGGAGCAGGTCATTTGGCCCCTTGAGTCTGCTCCACCATTTAACAAGATCTTGGCTGATCTGACTGTGGCTTCTACATTCCTGTCTGCACCCCCCCTCCACCGCCCTCGCCCCATACCCTTGTCAGTCAAGAATCTAACGCAGCCTTAAAAATATTCAATGACCCAACCTCCACTGCTGTCTGGGGAAGAGAATGCCACAGATTAATGACCCTCTGAGGGAGAAAAAAACTCATTTCCATTTTTAATGGGAGACTGCTTATTTTAAAACTGTGTTTCCTGGTTCTAGTCTCTCCCATTGGGGGAAGCATCCTTTCACCATCCACCCTATCAAGTCCCCTCAGGATTTTATATGTTTCAATAAGATCACCTCTCCAATGTTTATAGATCCAACTTGTTCAACCTTTCCTCATAAAACAACCCCTTCATCCAAGGAATCAGTCAAGTAATCCTACTGTGCACTGATTCCAATGCAATTATATCCTTTCTTAAATAAGGAGACCATAACTGTACCACAGTACTAGAGGTGGTGGTGTAGTGTTATTATCACTGGACTAGTATTACAGAAGACCTAGGGTAATGCTCTGGGGGTTGTGGTTTGAATACGACCATGACAGATGGTGGGATTTGAATTCAATAAAAATCTGGAATTAAAAGTCTGATGTTAATTATTAGCAATTGTCATCATAAAAACCCATTCAGTTCACTTACGTCCTTTAGGGAAGGAAATCTGCTGTCATGTGACTCCAGACCCACAGCAATGTAGCTGACTCTTAAATGCCCTCTAAACAAGGGACAATAAATGCTGGCCACAACAATTTATACTGTATGTTTGTGTGTATCAGCACTCTCTTCACAAACAGTATAAATTGTTGTTTCCCCCCTTATATTGGTATTCTTGTGAGTGTCCTGAAGACTGTAAGACGAAAAGCTTAGACATGTCTCTTTTTTCAGCAACACACAAATCACTGCATTAAAAACACATCTACATTTCAATACAGCACCTACTAGTGACATTGGAAGGTGTGAAAATACTTCACATTTGCCTTTCAGAATGTTCCAGACTCCTCAGCAGGTTTTCCATTTTCTTCAAGAACTGTCAAACCTGGCATGCTTTTAAAGGGCTTGCAAAACCCTGCACAATCAGATGAAAATAGTACGTGGGAGGAAATCCAATTTCCGTCCCCCATTTAAAATGGGGAACTGACCTCAGCAGAGACAGCCATGTGTTTTGCACACCAGGCATTTCCAATCTGAAAAAAGGCCAGGAGTAAATAGTGTGGGTTTGGGAATGCAGAGGAAAATCGGTGTGGCCATTCACACACTGAAACGTGTTCCAGACCCTGACAAAAATTTGATCCAATGGTACAGTTCCAAAGAGTGTACAGGGACATTAGGACTTGGGGGTTCGTGTGAATAGATCTTTGAAGGTGGAAGAACATATTATACCAGGCTTCATAAATAGAGGTATTGAGTACAAAAGCAAGGAATTATGTTGAAACTTTATAAAGCTCTGGTTAGGCTACAACTAGAGTATTGTTATAAAAACAAAAAAACTGCGGATGCTGGAAATCCAAAACAAAAACAGAATTACCTGGAAAAACTCAGCAGGTCTGGCAGCATCGGCGGAGAAGAAAAGAGTTGACGTTTCGAGTTCTAATGACCCTTCAACAGAACTTGAGTTCGAGTCCAAGGAAGAGCTGAAATATAAGCTGGTTTAAGGTGTGTGTGGGGGGCGGAGAGATAGAGAGACAGAGAGGTGGAGGGGGGGGTGTGGTTGTAAGGACAAACAAGCAGTGATAGAAGCAGATCATCAAAAGATGTCAACGACAATAGTACAATAGAACACATAGGTGTTAAAGTTAAAGTTGGTGATATTATCTAACCGAATGTGCTAATTAAGAATGGATGGTAGGGCACTCAAGGTATAGCTCTAGTGGGGTTTTTTTTATAATGGAAATAGGTGGGAAAAGGAAAATCTTTATAATTTATTGGAAAAAAAAAGGAAGGGGGAAACAAAGGGGGTGGGGATGGGGGAGGGAGCTCACGACCTAAAGTTGTTGAATTCAATATTCAGTCCGGAAGGCTGTAAAGTCCCTAGTCGGAAGATGAGGTGTTGTTCCTCCAGTTTGCGTTGGGCTTCACTGGAACAATGCAGCAAGCCAAGGACAGACATGTGGGCAAGAGAGCAGGGTGGAGTGTTAAAATGGCAAGCGACAGGGAGGTTTGGGTCATTCTTGCGGACAGACCGCAGGTGTTCTGCAAAGCGGTCGCCCAGTTTACGTTTGGTCTCTCCAATGTCGAGGAGACCACATTGGGAGCAACGAATGCAGTAGACTAAGTTAGGGGAAATGCAAGTGAAATGCTGCTTCACTTGAAAGGAGTGTTTGGGTCCTTGGACGGTGAGGAGCGAGGAAGTGAAGGGGCAGGTGTTGCACCTTTTGCATGGGCATGGGGTTGTGCCATTGGAGGGGGTTGAGGAGTAGGGGGTGATGGAGGAGTGGACCAGGGTGTCCCGGAGGGAGCGATCCCTACGGAATGCCAATTAGGGGGGTGAAGGGAAGATGTGTTTGGTGGTGGCATCATGCTGGAGTTGGCGGAAATGGCGGAGGATGATCCTTTGAATGCGGAGGCTGGTGGGGTGATAAGTGAGGACAAGGGGGACCCTATCATGTTTCTGGGAGGGAGGAGAAGGCGTGAGGGCAGATGCGCGGGAGATGGGCCGGACACGGTTGAGGGCCCTGTCAACGACCGTGGGTGGAAAACCTCGGTTAAGGAAGAAGGAGGACATGTCAGAGGAACTGTTTTTGAATGGAGCATCATCGGAACAGATGCGACGGAGGCGAAGGAACTGAGAGAATGGGATGGAGTCCTTACAGGAAGCGGGGTGTGAGGAGCTGTGGTCGAGATAGCTGTGGGAGTCGGTGGGTTTGTAATGGATATTGGTGGACAGTCTATCACCAGAGATTGAGACAGAGAGGTCAAGGAAGGGAAGGGAAGTGTCAGAGATGGACCACGTGAAAATGATGGAGGGGTGGAGATTGGAAGCAAAATTAATACATTTTTCCAAGTCCTGACTAGAGTATTGTGTCTGGTTCTTGTTACAACACTTTGGGAAGGATGTGAGGGTCCTTGAAAGGGTGTATAGGAGATTTACCAGAATGGCTCCAGGAATGAGGGATTTACACTACAAGGTTAGGTTGGAGAGGCTGGGGATATTCTTCTTGGAGCAAAGGAGATTGAGGGGAGATTTGATAGAGGTGTACAAGATAATGACAAGTTTAATTAAGATAGACAAAGGTGAGATGTTCCCATCAGCTGATAGTACAAGAGGACACATATTTAAGGTTTTGGGCAAGAGATGCAGGGGCAATGTGAGGAAGAGCTTTTCTATGCACTGGGTGGGAAGGACCTGCAACTCATTGCCTAGAAGGGTGGAGGAAGTGGAGACAATTGATGATTTCAAAAGGGAATTGGATGGCTACCCAAGGGAAATTAACTTGCGGAGCTAGAGGGATACAGTGAGGGAATGGGATTGACTGGAATGCTCTGCCGAGAGCCGGCATGCACTCGATAAACCGAATGGCTTCCATCTGTGTGGTAATGGCTCTATGGGCAGAATTTGATGCCCTCCACTGTGGCGAGTTTGGAGACGGGGGGAGAATTTAATCAGCCAGGAGGATGGCAGGTGGGGATCCTGCCACTGTCCCACATCCACCCCAATTAAATCCATGGCGGGGAGGCCCATTGATGGCCTTCCCACCCTACATCGAATTGAGGCCCTTAAGTGGACAATTAATACTCACTTAAGATCCTCATTAATGAATGGTATGAACCCAACAACTGGCAAGATGTGTTTTTTTAATTCATTCGTATGCTGTGGGCTTTGCTGGCTGGGCCAGCATTTATTGCCCATCCCTAGTTGCCCCTGAGATGGTGGTGGTAGACTGCCTTCTTGACCTGCTGCAGTCCATGTGGTGTAGGTATACCCACAGTGCTGTTAGATAAGGGAGTTTCAGGATTTTGACCCAGCAACAGTGAAGGACAGATGTGTCTGCAGCAGGCAGGTTGGTGAGGATGAGATCAAGTATTTTTTCCCTCATGTTGGTTCCCTCATCAAATGTCACAGACCCAGTCTAGTAGCTATGTCCTTTAGGACTCAGCCAGCTCGGTCAGTACTGGTGCTACTGAGCCACTCTCAGTAATGGACATTGAAGTCCCCCACCCAGAGTACATTCTGTGCCCTTGCCACCCTCAATGCTTCCTCCAAGTGGTGTTCAACATGGAGGAGCACTGATTCATCAGCTGAGGGAGGGCAGTATGTGGTGATCAGCAGGAGGCTTCCTTGTTTGATCCCATGTTTGACCTGATGCCATAAGACTTCATGGGGCCCAGAGTCGATATTGAGGACTCCCAGGGCAACACCCTCCCAGCTGTATACCACTGTGCCACCACCTCTGCTGGGTCTGGCCTGCTGGTGGGACAGGACATACCCAGGGATGGTGATGGTGGAGCCTGGGACATTATTTGCAAAGTATGATTCCATGAGGATGACTATGTCAGGCTGTTGCTTGACTAGTCTGTGAGACAGCTCTCCCAATTTTAGCCCTAGACCCTAGATGTTAGTAAGGATGACTTTGCAGGGTCGACAGGGCTGAGTTTGCCGTTTACGTTTCCAGTGCCTAGGTCGATGCCAGATGGTCCTTCCAGTTTCATTCCTTTTTTGAGACTTTGTAGCAGTTTGATACAACTGAGTGGCTCGCTAGGCCATTTCAAAGAGCATTCAAGAGTCAACCACATTGCTGTGGGTCTGGAGTCACATGTAGATCAGGTAAGGACGGCTGATTTCCTTCCCTAAAGGACATTGTGGAGAGTATGATGAGCAAACCAGTGCAGGGTTGCTTGTGGACTTGCAGGAAGGCTCCTCGTTCAGAAGTATTCAGTGCCTGATCAAGGGACTTAACATTGATCATGGGGCAGGCCTGACAGCCACGCCCTGTGCTTGCCGCCAACCCTCATCCTGCCCCAGGATCCCCACCCTCTGATCACTCTTCCACCATCACCCACCTGTGGCCTGGGATCCAGTGACGATACAAGGCATCAGGTGGGTGTCTTACCAGCAGCAGCCACTGCCTCCCTGGTGGTGCTGCTGTTCATTAGAGCTGCTGGCCTCTAAATGGCCAGCAGCTGCTGGTGGGCAGGACTTCCGCCACTGGGGTCCTTGATCTTGGTGAAGGCCTGCCATTGTCTAGTTAAGTGCCCAAGTGGTCACCCTAAAAGAGGTGAAGCAGGGCTCTTGCTGACTCTCCAACCAATGGGTGATACCTTCTCACCTCCATTAAATATGGCCCCATTACTCAAAAAGGTAAATGCTAATGGCAGAGTATCTAATCAACTAAATGCATCCAGCAGTTGGCAGCAATACCACAAAACCAGTAGTAGTTAATCTGACAGAAGATTCAGATAATTTTACAAAATCGAGACTAACAAAGAAATAGCTATCAACAAAGTTGAGTGGTTGAAAAGTTATAATGACTGATCTGATAGACATCATCCAAAAAATTGGAGGAATTTGGAAGAGTTATTGGCTGCATAGGTTCATGGTTTCCTTGGAAACAAGAGAAGACTGTGTCAGAAAGATAGTTCATGTCATCTATATCTTCAAATAAAAGACTAGGATATGAATCTAGAAATTAATAGGCTAGTTTTGTTGACACTGATAATGGATAAGATACTAAGATCTACTTTGTAGAAAATAATAATCTGGATTAGCTACTGGGATTAAAGACAATAAATAAAAATCAGTACAGGCTCAGGAATAACAGAGGCACAGATGTGCCTCAGGGAGATTAGCTTTAAGTGTAAAAAGTGTAATAAAGTGGTCAGAAAATTTTTATGACATGTCCCCTCACGTGAAACTGTCACATGAGCTGGGACATGTGCATTAATTTTAATAAAAAATTTTCTGAAAATTTTAAATCATTCATGAAACCTCATCCTGCCCATGGATGAGGTTCCATGAAAAATGGGAAGGCCGCCTGGGCTCTTCGCCTGCCCGCCAACATGGTTGGACGGGCAGTTCAGCTGATTGCCTTAATTAGTTTTTAAGTGGCCTTAGTAGACCTTTGACAGTTCGGAAGGCGTGCAGCTGAGTTGGCTACGTGCCCACCGAACTGAAAATCTAAATGACGCGCAGTGATGTCGGGACATTCACCCCGCGTCATTTTATGCTTCGAGTGAGCCCCACCCCCGCTCGCCGAACCGAGGATTCTGCCCATGAAGGAGGAACTCTGCCTAACAAATCTGTTGAAAGTCTTGGAGGATGAGAGTGAATAACGTTTGGGTTGTTATTACAGTTCTTGATTTAGAAAGGTATTTGGCAACATTTAGATTAATTAAGTCAAGACGAAGTGAAAAGTTGGATGGGACCTTTTATTTGAAAGCAAATGTAGAATTGGTAGGGCAGGTGCAAGACACTTTGGATCACCTATAAGGGCAGTTTTATAAATTGTCCACATATCTTTCCCCCCCTTTAAGTTCTGAAGAAATGGGCTTTTATTCTAAGTGTCCAGGACATCCATTCTCCTGGAGGAACATTCTGGAATTTTCATGCAGAATGGTGCAATCTAGTTTTCTCATCCTATTTAACGATGTATGAATTTTCATTCTGTGACACAGCATAATATACTCAAGGCAAGAATTTCCCCAATTATTTTCAGACACAGTTCACTTAACCTCATTCATCAATATTAATGAAGACCCAGGGGATACTATTCCAGACTTAGCTTTTGATTATCTTCCCTCTTAATTCACTTCCTCTATCTCTGCTAAATTCCCACTCCTTTGCATTTTCTCTGTCACTCTGTGTTCTCCGGTATTCCTTTTGTTTGTATTTCTCTCTGTTACTCTCCCCATTTCTCGGTGTTTCTTCTTTTTGTATTTCTGTTATTCCATTTCTGTGTCTTTGTTCTCCTCTTGTTTTTCTGTGTTTCCTTTGCTCTCTTTCATGCTTCATCTGTTTTCTCCGTTTTTCTATTACCGTCATCCATCTTCTCTTTTGTTGCTTTTCTTTCTTATTTCTCTATCATTTTCTGACTGTTGGCCCTCTTTCTCCAGTGATCTCCATGCTCCAACTGTGTTTTTTTTCAGTTCACGTGACCTTTGGCTGCTGCCCTTTCCTGCAGTGTCCTCTCTCATCTCTGTAGCCCTAACAGTACCTGAAAGTGAATAAGATACTCACACTTTTATATAATGTCTGAACCCCCTTTTAAATGAACGCATGTAGATACGTTTCTCTTCTGCTTCCCAAATCTCTGAAAAGCTGAAGAATGTGCTGTTTACAGCTTAACTAGATTGAGAAGATAGATCAGAGTTGCATCAGATTTTGCAGCTCAATTGGGGACCTCCATTTTTGTGGAGTCCCTGTGATGCAAGACTTGCAAGTGGCTTGGGCTGGTCAAGTCGATTGAAATGATGAACTTAATGTGATAGAAGCCTCATTTTTGTTAAGAAATCCTAGTCAACAAGTTGAGGTTATTCAAGTATTGATTTTGTGGTGACAAGGTTGGGTTTTAAAACCCTGTAGATGGAAAGAAAGAATGGGAGAGGCGAGAGTATATTGGGAAAAAATGATATGGGAAGAGAGAATTTTGATTTCAACATAGCAACTACTAGAGGCTCATAAAAGTAGTGAGACCTCTGTTATTAGTAATATTTACGAGCACTTTAAAGTTAAGGAAGTTATCATAAGATGTATGCCTTGAGTTCTCATGCTAAATTGAAGGAGAAGGCCACTCTGAAGGATATCATTCAAAAAGGCTCACAAATCAGCACCTGTATAGGTGAGTGGCAAATGGCATTCAGAACTGAAAAACATGCACTAGAAATAACAAGCTTTTGCTTGGGAGGGATATAGTCATACAGGAAATGATTCAGAGAGGCTTTCATCTGATAATCAACTCAGTGAGAAGGGCTTTAGAACATGAAGCAGTAATTGCCAATGAGAATTGAGATGTGTCATTAGAAACGTGGACTGCAAGCTTATGGAAGCATCTTGACTTCTCCCTGGAGTGTTAGTAGAAAAGATTTATATTAGTGCATCTAGTTCTGGTTATTGTACTTACAAAAAGACCAAGGATAAAAGGAAAGCAAGATATAACCAAATAATAGGAAAGGGTCTTTGTTTTCATTAGAAAAAGCTGAGGAAGATATGATTCTATTGTTTAGAATTGTTGAGGTGAAAATTGAACTGTATTTATTGTACAGCCAGGACCCAAGGTTTTGTGGGTTTCTACTCTCAATTACAAACTTCTGTGAATCAGCTACTGGCAAGTTTGATGAAGTTTGAATTAAATGACTGGGGTGGGAATGGAAACAGCCAGACCCTTTTCAGAGTTGCTCCTGCTTACTGCTGTAGCTTCATCGAGAGTGCAGTGGAAATTTCAGCAACATTCCGCCACACTTACAGCAAAGTTACATAAGCCGAGACAGAGCAGCTGAGAGGTAATTGTCGCCTGTGCTAACTTACTATTGGAGTAGGAAATAGGCTAGTAATAGCCTCAATGCAGCCTTTACGTTTACTTACTTATACTGCTTGTTGCTTGGTAAACCTGGGTGCCCCATTACAATAGGTTAAGAGCAAAAAACTGCGGATGCTGGAAATCCAAAACAAAAACAAAAATACCTGGAAAAACTCAGCAAGTCTGGCAGATCTGTGGAGAGGAACACAGTTAATGTTTCGAGTCCAAATGACCCTGTTCTGTTGAAGGGTTATTCGGACTCGAAATGTTAACTGTGCTCCTCTCCGCAGATGCTGCCAGACTTGCTGAGTTTTTCCAGGTATTTTTGTTTTTGTTTTTCCATTACAATAGGTATTTGTTTCAAAGTCCTTAGATATGGTCTTATACCAGAAAAAGACTTGGTAGGTCTCAAAATGAGGATCTTGCAGCATTTAACTATTATGGTGAAGCTCCTGCCTGTTTTATTGTGAAACCTACAATCTGTTGCTTATCCAGCTGGAAATATATGCCGTGAAATACAAGAGTGGAGATTCAACATTATGAGAATTACCCATTTCTCTTTACCTGAATGCTCCTGAGTCAGGTATGAATGGAACTATCTAATGTGCAAAATTGGATCCCATAAGTAATAAACTCAAATACAGGAAAATGTAGGGGTAATTTTTTTAATTCGATGAGGGCATGAAACAGAAGTTAGGATCAGCCACCTATTGCAGAAACTGCCTAATTTTCATCCCTATTGAGATGGGTGCTCATGTGCATTCTCAGGTTTGTACCCAAGCAGCAAATTGAAAATATACCCCATCACACTTTTTGTATATAACACACATGGTGTATGTTATATACTGAAAGCCTCATAGTCTGAGATAGGTCACTGTGATATGTTAAGAGTTTAGTGCGCATGCACATCAGTAAACATCACACTTCCTTCTGGGGATGCCCTTACCTTCTGTCATTATGGTTGTACTGTTCAGATATCATACTTCAAATGTAACGCTTTAGTAAATCCCATGACCCACTGGGACCAATACCATGGGAGGTCTGCAATATATTTATGACAAATAAAGAGTGCATGGTGACTTAAGTATTTTATGTGGCGGGTACCAGATTGTTCTCAGTAGAATTGATGAGACATTATCATTGTCTACCATCAATACATTACATATTCGGAATGCTCTTATCAATTTGTTAATGCATCAAATTTTGACATCAACTGAATAGAATAATGTAAACTTGTTATTCATTTAAGCATTTATAATATCAACAAAGTTAGTGCATTATTTATAAACAATAGGTCTCATTATAATCATAAACTTGCTTATACTTCATGGCTAACACCCATGCCATATATTACTTAATTGTGGAGAATTCCTCCTCCATTATTTGCTATTTATTTATTGAAATTCACAAAATATCAGCATTGCAACCCACAAAGCAGAATACAAATGCCAGCTGGCAAAATTATAATTCATTAACAAATGAGATTAGTGTGCATAACTGGTAAATGAACTTATTGCCAGCAATGTAGAAAATGTGAATGAAAACTTTTCTTAAAAAAGTTTTGCATTTGAGTGATAATGAAGATTGTGCCAGTGCCATTTTGGGGCAGTGAGACAAAAAAGTGATAAAAGTTTTTGTTTACTTTTACTTTTCTGATAGGACAGCACATCAGTGCAAAACATAAAGCTGATGTATTTGCAAACATCTACAGCCAGAAGTACCGAGTGGACAATCTACCTTAGCCTCCTCCTGAGGTCCACAGCATCATAGCCAGCTCAATTCACTCCACATGATATAAGAAACAGGTTCAAGGTATTGGATACCACCAAGGCAACAGGCCCTGACAACAACCCGCAGCAGTACTGAAGACTTCTGCTCCAGAACTAGCCGTGCCCCTAGCCAAGTTATTCCAGTATAGCTACAACACTGGCATCTACCCAACAATGTGGACATTGCCCAGATATGTCCTGTCCACAAAAAACAGGACAAATCTACTTGAACCAATTACTGCCCCATCAGTCTGCTCTTGATAATCAGCAAAGTGATGGAAGGTGTCATAGATGGTGCTATCAAGTGGCACTTACTCAGCAATAACCTGCTCACTGATGCTCAGTTTGTGTTCCTTCAGGGCCACTCAGCTCCTGACCTTATTAAAGCCTTGGTCCAAACATGGACAAGAGGGCTGAATCCCAGGAGGTAGCTGAGAGTGAGTGTCGTTGATACCAAGGCAGCATTTGACCGAGGTATGGCATCAAGGAGCCCTGGCAAAATGGGAATCTGGGAAAACTCACCACTGGCTGAAGTCATACTTAATACAGACTAAGATGGTATTGTTTGCTGGAGGGCACCTCCCCTCACCACCCACCCACCCTCCTGACTTTCTGGCCTCCCTCACTTTCCCTACCCCCACCTTCTATCCCGTTCCTGCAGGCCCCATAAAATTCAACCCTATGAATGCCACATTAAATAGGAGGAATGATTCCCTAGCCTTGGCTGCTGATCGAGTATTCTCCAGCTTACTGCTAGCAGGAAGTGTGAGTGGGCCATGAAAAAAAAAGAAAAATCTGTAATTTGAATCCTTCTAATGGTGTCATGGTGAACACATAATCTTCACACTTATTTTCACATTAACATGGCACTGAAATTAAAGAAATCGAGCTTCCAGAAACTATGATTATTCATCTGAAAACATGATTATGATGCCAGTTGGTTACATTTCCTGGTTCAGCTTGATATCAGTGACTGAAGGTACTTCAAAATAAAGTATTCGGTGATATGTAATCAGTATAATTGTGCAATGCACAGAATAGAAACCAAGATATTCTGGGATTGTTATTTTCAGCAACACAAATAGCTTAACTCAACCAGTTTGAACCAGCTTTTCAGTCCATTCCCAGCTTGTGAGCACTTATAACAAGCAACACAGAAAAGAGACTCGAGTAACTGCCGAGTGGGATGTGAATTAGATATGTCATTTTGTGGTGGAGGGCAATAGTAATGTCACCTTAACTTAGAATTCTTAGTTACAAGGACGAGTTTAGAGTTAGCAAATGGCCTCCTTCTGTGCTGTAATTTTTCTATGGTTCTATGTTGGAGAAACATGGACTTCTGGAGCTTCTGACTGAGTCTTAAGGAAGGAATGTGTTTGTGAAGAAGGAAGGCAGTGTGTTGTGGGTGTATGGGTTAGATGAGCCCACCTCACAGTGCATAATTCATAACCGTGTTCCCTAGTGCTTGTTTTGTTGCCTTAGGGAATGGGAAGGACTCTTTCAGAGCATTTCTTAAAATTGGCTAGAAGTTTCCTTCCCCTTTTGTTTTCTTGCTTCCCCCCGCCCTCCCCCTAGGCCTAATTAAGAATCATTGGGGAGACCAGTGCATGAAGTTGGGTGGGTTAGAGATGTATCTGACAAGGATATTAATGGGTTTTAAAGTATTTCCTCACCTTATCAAAGGTTTATGTGTGTCACTGAATATCTTAAATGGTAGCTAAATTGGGGAATGCCATAAATCAGTTACTGGATCACTCAACAATGTGCTTTTTCTTGACTTAAGTGTCTAGCTCTGTTTAGACTCCGTGTGGTTCAATGATACAGTTTGTAGTGCAATTATGTTGTTATGTAAATTCTCAAAATTTGTTCTGCTTCATAATGGATTTGTTCCCATGGTGTGGATCTTGCTGACACAGCCATGTGTATTCTCTATCTCTGGCTCTTCTGGCAATTGTTCTGTTTTGCAGCATTATTTTTCACCAGGCCACTCCAGAAGACATTGAGTCAATTGCATTGTGGAACTGGAGTCACATGTAGGCCAGACCAGGTAGAGATGGCAGGTTCCCTTTTCTGAAGGGCATAATTGAGCTTTTACAACAATCAGTACCATTGTGTTTTTTTTTAATGATAGCTCAATTTTGATTTCTCAGTTCGCCACACTGAGATTTAAACCCATAGCCTCTGGTTCTCGTGTCCAGTGTCATCAACATTAGATTGTTGTACCCTTTCTGAAATTTGTGATGGAATCAAATTTTGAGAGCTCTGTGCTAAACTTCTCCGATCCAGGATAACCTGACTGCCTTTGGAACAAAGCTCTAAAAAAAAATGCAATAAAAAGAACTATATCTGAATTAGTTAGAGTTAGGGAAAGAAGTGTGAGTAGAGGGGAAAAGAAACAACTATATATGTGGTCACAGATCAACCAAAAAGACAGAGCAGTACAAATGGAGGAGGAGGGAGACAGTCAGTCAACTGTTAAGATACTACAGTTCACAAGAGTCCCAGATTGAATATAGAAATGCAGCAATTCATAGTTGCAGGTCTGCTGAAAGTACCACTTACAGATTGTGCACTGCCAACAATTGCTGTAAAGTAATTTGACCCCAGGTCTACGAAGCAAAAGTGGATATTGCTGATCAGTGACAGCAGCCAATTTATTTCTTAATGATTCTGTTTCATCTCCAAGATTCCTTCTGCAGTCAGAACTTGCTCTGAACTCTACACTGTCCATCTTAGTGATTGGTGGCTGATGGCACTGTTAACCCCCTTCTTCCACCCTCTATGTAAAGCAGGTACGTTAGGATCCACAATGTCTCTATATTGATGGTGCTTGTTCTTTAAACACTGGTAAATAAATGTGAACTCTATGCACTGAAATATTCTTATTCTACTGAGCAAACAGCTAATAATCCTTATTCTGCTGACTAAATGGAAACTCCATACAATAATGAGAAATGTTTACCCTGCTGAGCAAACAGGAGCTCAGGGCATACTTACCCCACCGAATAAGCAAAAACGCCATAGTTGCACGGCAAATTATCCTGATTCTGCTGAGTAAACAGAACTTCCACAGCAAATGATCCTTATCCTGCTGAATAAGCAGGGCTTCCATAAAATCACATATTGAGTCTGCTTTTTACCCTGGTGTCTAAGGCTAAACTTACAATATTTGTGTCATCTTTATAATTCTGTCAACTGAGCAAAAGTGAGTTTTAGTGATGCATTTTGCAGATTCACACCATCAAATTAATAGTGCAGGACAATTTTAACACATTACTGGGTAATTTTCATTGCAGGAAACTGTTCTTCCTTTCAAGGAACATTTTCACAATGTGAACAATCTGGAGTTAACTGTTTTTAATGTATTTAAGTATATTCTAAGTTTTACTTTACAATAAAAATACTGAATGGCCTCACTCATTGTAGCTTGAGGGTGGCTATGGAAAAAGGACAAAAAACAATTTCAGAGTAAGAATAATTAACTGGGGAAAGACAACTGAAATGGGATAAAAAAGGATCTGGGCAGAATAAATTGTAATCAAAGACCAGCAGGCAAAACTGTAACTGAACAATGGGCTGCCTTTAAGAAGAGAATTTCAAGTACAGTCAAGGTATATTCAAATGAAGGGGATAGGTAGGGCAAATAAATCCAGCACCCGCCACCTCCCACACTTGATGATAAAAGAGAGAGATTAAGATGAAGCAGAAAAAGTGCTTATGACAGATGGGTAATACAGCTGGCAGGTGAAATTTAATGCAGAGAAGTATGAAGTAATGCATTTTGGCAGAAGGAATGCAGACATACAATATAAAATAAAGGGTACAATTCTAAACACAGTGCAGGAGCAGAGAGACCTGGGTATATATGTAAACAAACCATTGACGATGGCATGACAGGTTGAGAGAGCAGTTAATATAGCATACTTAACTATCAATAGGAATTTAGAGTATATAACATTTAAGTTATATTAAACCTGTATGAAACACTAGCTCAGCCTCAACTGAAGTATTCTCTCCAATTCTGGGCACCACACTATAGCAGGAAGGATGCAAAGGCAATAGAGAGGGTACAGAAAAGATTCATGAGAATGATTCCAGGGATGAGGAACTTCAGTTACAAAGATAGATTGGACAAGTTGGGTCTGTTCTCCTTGGAGAAGAAGGTGGAGAGGAGATTTAATAGAGGTATTCAAAATCATGAGGGGACTGGATAGATTAGATGGGGAGACACTGTTCCCATTAGTGGAAAGATTGAGAATCAGAGGACAGAGATTTCAGATTATTGACAAAAGAAGCAATGGAGACATAAGGAAAACTTTTTCATGCAGTGAGTGGTTAGGATCTGGAATGCACTGCCTGAGAATGTGATGGAGGCAGGGTCAATGAAGGCTTTCAAAAGGGAACTTGATCATTATCTGAAAAGGAAAAAATTGCAGGGTTATGGGGAAAAAGCATTAGGTAAATTGCTCCTTCAGAGCACTAACAGATACGACAGGCCAAATAACCTCCTTCTGTTCTGTAACCAATTACACTATTATATTAATTTTTGTGGGAGTTTGCTAAGTGCAAATTAGCTGTCATGTTTCCTACATTCCAACAATGACAACGCTTCTAAAAAGTACTTCCTTGACAAGCTTGGAGACATCTGGTAGTCATGAAAAATGCTATATAAATTCAAGTGTTTGCTTTCTTTTCCCCCTCCCATTTCCTTCTGTCTCCTCTCCATTAACCTGTCTCTGCCAATACTGAAATAGCATATTTTGATTTATGTTAGCATAAGGCACATTAACTAAATAATACAAAAAATCCTGATGGACAAAAGGGGCAACAAGGGCTATGGGAAGACTGAATAGGGGTACCTAGCATCTCAGGACAGTCAAAGGAAATCAGGCACCTTCCTCTTGACTCTTCTTCTCTTCTTTCCCATCAATCCTGCCAGGTATCAACCTGCAAAACTATCAGAACCTAGGCATCTCCTTTCCAATCCTATGAAACCCTCATTTCCTCCAATACTCTGACGCTCATTAGCCCAAGGATCTCCTTTGCAATACTTCTGCCTTCCTAGACCATGAACAAAAACTTCCACATCTTGCAAAACCCCTCCCATTGCTCATTTTCCTTTGACAGCACTTTGTAAAGCTGTGACCTCTACCACATTGAAGGACAAGGGCAGAAGATGCATGGGATACCACCATCTGCAGGTTCCCCTCCAAGCCAGACACCATCCTGATTTGGAACTATACCTCAGTTCCTTCACTGTCGCTGGGTTAAAATCCTGGAGCTCCCTCCCTAACTGCACTGTGGGTGTACCTACACCACATGGACTGCAGCTGTTCAAGAAGGCAGCTCACCACCACCTTCAAGGAAGGTTAGGGATGAGCAATAAATGCTGGCCCAGCCAGCGACACGCACTTCCCGTGAATGAATAAATAAGCAAAAAATTCCACCTTTTTGTACTACTGACATCGTGGTTCATCCCAATACTCCCATACCTTGATAGCTGGCTAGCTCTCCCCAGCCCAATATTCCCAGCCATCACAGCCTCTATCCAAGCCTGCCACTTACATAACATTCCCAGATCCAAGAATTCCTTATCCAGTTCTTCTCACCCTTTCACCCTCCACACCTCATGACCTCCACTCTCAATACCCAAGTCCTGGTCTGCTTAGCATTCCCCCACTCCATGACCCTTTTCCCACTGCTCCTTCAGCCTCCCTATTTCTCCCAGATCCCAACACTCTGTCACTGCTCTGAACCCAGACCACCTTCCCACCACTGCTTGCACACTGCAGAATCGCTCTCCCAGCATAAGTAAATGACATAGCTCCTCACCTCACTGCACTGCTACCTGCAACCAAGCTCCAATATTACCAACCTAGGACAACTTCTGTCGCATCTTCCTCTCTCTTGCTCTTAAAAGCAAAAGATTAAGGCACGGGAAATTATCAAGGCCACTGACTAACCACTTTCACACAACTATTAAAGTAATTGTGGAATCTATAGCTAAAAATACTACAACAGTGCTATGTAAAATGTAATTTCACTTAGTGAACCATCATAAATCAATGGCTTTGATAATAGTTCATTTTACAGGGAATAAAAATTTTTCTTCCAACTCATCATAGGTGATAACAACAAACAAACAATTACAACAGCAACAATGACTTTAATACTGCAGCAGATTTTAATGTAGGAAAATATCCCAAGCTGCTTCATAGAGGCATAATTTGAGAAACACATGTTGTTACGTACCAGCAATAGGGAATCATTATTTTACAGGAGCAAATCAGAGAACTCTTTACTTCATTCACTTGCCACCATTCTCTTGCAAACACTTTCAGTGGATATGTGCATTCCCTCAATTCCCCACATCCCAGAAGTTCCTCTGATGAACTGTGAGCAATTACATGAGAGAGTTGCCAGTGTTTAAACAGAAGGCAAATGTAGATTTCAATTCCAGATACTACTGCTTTCAAGTAAAGTAAAAAAAAAGAATTGTAGTCGTTGAAAGTGGAGACATGAAAGGGTAGGAATCCTTGGGAAAGGGAAAAAAATAATCACTTAACATTTCAAATATTTCCTTAGAATTTTACATCGTCTATTCTTTTAGAGGTCCAGCCGAATCTACAGCTTTTGGCAGGTGTAAATTACACTTTAGATGGCGCTCCATAGTGATTGGATTCTTCAATCAGCTGTATAATGCTGATTTCCAACCTAAGAGTCACAGTCCACAAGGTACAAAATCCTAAACTTGTAGTATTTTGTTGCCAAGTTGGTATTAGTACAAAGATACTATCTGCAGCATTTCAATGGGGCTGTTGGAAGACCAAGATTATCAGAGGTTTGCATATCACATACAGGATTTAGAGGCACTGGGGAAGATGCAAAATGATTTTAAGGATGATGCCAAAACTTAGATATGAAAACTGTAAGTAAAAACTAAACAGGCTGGGGTTGTTTTGAGAAAAATAGATGGAGGGGGTACCCAACAGAAGTCTTTAATAATATGAAGGGATTTCAGTCGTGGCTTTACAGACGGGGCCATCGAGGAAACTGAACCCTTGCACAATTCTGCACCTGATAGAGTGAGAGGCTTGAGAATTTGGTGACTGTGCAAACCAGTCCAAGATAACTGGTGACTAAGATAGGGTGTTGTGTTTTCTGGGGACAGTCCCGAGAGGTACTTGTTCCAGGGCAAACCATGTCCCTGGGAAGTGCCCCGGTTAATTAAACTTGAGCCCAAATTAATACTCTATTAAAAGTTGCATCGGTTCAAATCAGGAGCCATGTGAACCCAAGTTGTCTGTGGTCGGCCAATAAAGTAGGCAGGGTTGTGGAGCAGGGTTACGGTCTGATTGGGGGAAGAGAGATTTCAATCTCCTGCTTTCAACTGGTAAAGGGGTTGGGTCACTGCTTTACTTCATTCACTTGCCACCGATCTCTTGCAAACACTTTCAGTGGATATGTGCATTCCCTCAATTCCCCACATCTCAGAAGTTCCTCTGATGAACTGTGAGCAATTACATGAGAGAGTTGCCAGTGTTTAAACAGAAGGCAAATGTAGATGTTCAATTCCAGATACTTCTGCTTTCAAGTAAAGTAAAAAAAAAAGAATTGTAGTGGTTGCAAGTGGAGACATAAAAGGGTAGGAATCCTTGGGAAAGGGAAAAAAAAAATCACAACATTTCAAATATTTCCTTAGAATTTTACATTGTCTATTCTTTTAGAGGTCCAGTCAAATCTACAGCTTTTGGCAGGTGTAAATTACACTTGCTTTGTGTCTGCAGGGTGCAGGTTCTATAGCCCCACTGTCCAAACCCCCACCAGATCGTTCCCCGACTGTGCACATTTTTCCTGTGAATTTCAGCTGGAGAGAAAATGACCCTGGAGCCCAAAATATCCAAGTACTGGGAGCCACTGGTATTGAGCTGCAGCAGGTACCAGGATATGTGGATGTCCTGGGAGCTGGGTCAGACTCCGATGATGTGGACAAGTGCCTGGCCATGTCAGATTCCATTTAGAAAATATGATCACATTGGACTAAGAGACGGTGACAAAATTTGAGGCATAGAATTACATGTACTTTTCGCACACAACTGTCTTTTATTCATGACTTGGAGCAGAACATCCAGGTGATGGTGTTGCCATCTATCAGCTGCCCTTGTCCTTCTAAATGGTAGTGATTGTGGGTTTGGAAGGTGCTGTTGAAGGAGCCTTGGTGAATTCCTGCAGTCCATCCTGTAGATGGTACACACTGCTGCTACTATGTGTCAGTGGTGGAGGGAGTGAATGTTTGCGGATGTGGTGCCAGTCAAGCGGCTGCTTTGTCCTGGACCGTGTCAAGCTTCTTGAGTGTTGTGGGAGCTGCACTCATCCAGGCAAGTCGGGAGTATTCCATCACATTCCTGACTTGTGCCTTGTAGATGGCTTTGGGGAGTCAGGAGGTGGGTTACTCATTGCATGATTCCTAGCCTCTGACCTATTCTTGTAGCCACAGTATTTATATGGCTAGTCCAGTTTAGTTTCTGGTCAATGGTAACCTCCAGGATGTTGATAGTGGAGGGTTCAGAGATGGTAAGGCCATTGAACGTCAAGGGGCGATGGTTGAATTCTTTCTTGTTGGAGATGATCATTGCCTGACACTTGTGTAGTGCAAACGTTACTTACCACTTGTCAGCCCAAGCCTGGATATTGTCCAGGTCTTGCTGCATTTGGACATGGACTGCTTCAGTGTCTGAGGAGTCGTGAATGGTGCTGAACATTGTGCAATCATCAGCGAACATCCCCACTTTTGACCTTATGATGGAACGAAGGTCATTGATGAAGCAGCTGAAGATGGTTGGGCCAAGGACACTACCCTGAGGAACTCTTGCAGTGATGTCCTAGAGCTGAGACAACAGACCTCCAACAACCAAAACTATCTTCCTTTGTGCTAGATATGTCTCCAACCAGCAGAGAGTTTTCCCTCCAATTCCCATTGACTCCAGTTTTGCTAGGGCTCCTTGATGCCACACTCGGTCAAATGCAGCCTTGATGTCAAGGGCAGTCACTCTCACCTCATCTTGGGAATTTAGCTCTTTTGTCCATATTTGAAGCAAGGCTGTAATGAAGTCAGGAGCTGAGTGGCCCTGGTGGAACCCAAACTGGGTGTCAGTGAGCAGGTTATTGCTAAGGAAGTGCTGCTTGATAGCACTGTTGATGACCCCTTCCGTTACTTTACTGACGATCGAGAGTAGACTGATGGGGTGGTAATTGACTGGGTTGGATTTGTCCTGCTTTTTGTGTTCAGGACATACCTGTGCAATTTCCCACATAGCCGGGTAGACGCCAATGTTGTAGCTGTACTGGAACAACTTGGCTAGAGGCGCAGCAAGTTCTGGAGCACAAGTCTTCAGTACTATTGCCGGAATGTTGTCAGGGTCCATAGCCTTTACAGTATCCAGTGCCTTCAGCCATTTCTTGATATCTTGTGGAGTGAATCGAATTGGCTGAAGACTAGCATCTGTGATGATGGGGACCTCTGGAGGAGGTAGAGATGGATCATCCTCTCGGCACTTCTGGCTGAAGATTGTTGCGAATGCTTCAGCCTTATCTTTTGCACTGATGTGCTGAGCTCCTCCATCATTAAGGATGGGGATATTGTGGAGCCTTCTCTAGTGAGCTGTTTAATTATCCACCACCATTCACGACTGGATGTGGCAGAACTTAGATCTGCTCCATTGGTTGTGGGATCACTTAGCTCCGTCTATCAATTGCTGCTTATGCTGTTTGGCACGCAAGTAGTCCTGTGTTATAGCTTCACCAGGTTGACACCTCATTTTTAGGTATGCCTGGTGCTGTTCCTGGCATGCTGTCTTCATTGAACCAGGGTTGATTCCCTGGCTTGATGGTAATGGTAGAGCAGGGGAATATGCTGGGCCACGAGGTTACAGATTGTGTTCAAGTACAATTCTGCTGCTGCCACCGATGGGCCACATGCCTCATGAATGCCCAGTCTTGAGTTGCTAGATCCGGTTGTAGTGCCACACAACATGATGGAGGGTATCCTCAATGTGAAGACAGGACTTCGTCTCCACTATGACTGCGCGGTGGTCACTCCTACTGATACTGCCATGGACAGATGCATCTGTGGCAGGCAGATTGTAGAGTCATAGAGGTCTACAGCACAGAAAAAGGCCCTTTGGCCCATTGAGTCTGCGCCAGTCAGAAGAGTACCTAACTATTCTAATCCCATTTTCCAGCACTAGGCCCGTAGCCTTGTAAGCCATGGCATCGCAAGTGCACATTAAAAAATACTTTTTAAATGTTATGAGGGTTTCTGCCTCTACCACCCTTTCAGGCAGTGAGTTCCAGATTCCCACCACCCTCTGGGTGAAAAAATGCTTCCTCACATCCCCTCTAAACCTCCTGCCCCTTACCTTAAACCTATGCCCCTGGTCATTGATCCCTCCACCAAGGGGAAAAGTTCCTTCCTGTCTACCCTATCGATGCCCCTCATAATTTTATACACCTCAATCATGTCGCCCCTCAATCTCCTCTGCTCCAGTAAAAATAACCCCAGTCTATCCAATCTGTCCTCATAACTAAAACTCTCCAGCTCAGGCAACATCCTGGTAAATCTCCTCTGCGCTCTCTGGTGCAGCCACATCCTTCCTATAATGTGGATTCCAGAACTGCACGCAATACTCTAGTTGTGGCCTAAACAGCGTTTTATACAGCTCCAGCATAACCTCCGTGCTCTTATATTCTATGCCTTGGCTAATAAAGGCAAGTATCCCATATACCTTCTTAACCACCTTTTCTACCTGTCCCGCTACCTTAAGAGACCGGTGGACATGTACACCAAGGTCCCTCTGATCCTCGATACTTCCCAGGGTCCTACCATTCATCGTGTATTCCCGTGCCTTGTTTGTCCTGCTCAAGTGCATCACCTCACACTTATCCAGATTAAATTCTATTTGCCACCGATCAGTCCATCTGACCCACGTGTCTCTATCCTCCTGTCCAGTCTAGGTCGATGTCGGGTGATCCTTCCGGTTTTATTCCTTTTTTGCGGCTTTGTATTGGCTGGGCCATTTCAGAGGGCATTTTAAGAGTTAACCACATTGTTGTGGATCTGGAAGGAGGCATTATCTAACGCTATCCTCCTCACTATTTACCACCCCACCAATTTTCGTGTCATCCGTGAACTTACTGATCAACCCTCCTACATTCAAGTCTAAATCATTTATATATACACCACAAATAGCAAGGGACCCAACACCGATCCCTGTGGAACCCCACTGAACACAGGCATCCAATAACAAAAACACCCCTCGACCATCACCCTCTGCTTCCTGCCACTCAGCCAATTCTGGATGTTGAGGACTCCCAGGGCAACTCCCTCCCAACTGTATACCACGGTGCCACCACCTCCACCACTGCTGGTGGGACAGGGCCTATGAAACCCTCGTATTCTCCAATACTCTGGCACTTATTAGCCCAAGGATCTCCTTTGCAATACTTGCCTTGCTAGACCATGATGGTGGTGTCTGAGACATTATCTGTAAGGTATAAAATTCTGTGAGGATGACTATGTCAGGCTGTTGCTTGACTAGCCTGTGAGACAGCTCTCTCAATTTTGGCACTAGCCCCCAGTTGTTAGTAAGGAGGACTTTGTAGGGTCAACAGGGCTGAGATTGCTGTTGTCATTTTAGATGCCTAGGTCGATTCAGGTGATCCATTCAGTTTCATTCCTTTTTGTGGCTTTGTATTGGCTGGGCCATTTCAGAGGGCATTTTAAGAGTTAACCACATTGCTGTGGATCTGGAAGGAGGCCAGACCAGGTAAGGATGTAAGGACATTAGTGAACCAGATGGGTTTTTACAACAATCGACAATGGTTTCATGGTCATCATCAGAGATTTAGTTCCAGATTTTAATTAAATTTAAATTCCACCATCCGCTGTGGCAGGATTCGAACCCTGGTCCCCAGAGCATTACCCAGACTCTCTGGATTACTAGTCCAGCGACAATACCACTATGCCATCGCCTCCCCCATATAAATATATGATGCCTAGATTTGGACTTTCCCACCATCTACCTTGTTAAGCAAAGTCTTCATGATTCCAACTTCACCAGCAGGTGGAGCAACATGATTTTGGGGGTAAGTTCATTTACGTGTGAAATAGCATTGTGGTGTAGTAGGGTTGCCGTGAGCAGCATGGGTCTCAGAATATTTCAGAGCTGAAGTAGTGCAACCTCTGTAAGTCATTTTTGATCAGACCATTTGGGGACAGCAAGGTGAGGCTGCAGTAATTTCACCTCATGGAAACGCATTCTGCAGTTCAAGGGGTGGGACAGTTGGAGCACGGCATTGATCAGGGATTCCAGACTGCTACCAATGCCATGTCTCGGGGCTGGACATCTACGAGTGGCTCATACATCACCCACCCAACTGATCATTGAGGCTGCTCATCCAGAATCCCAGTGCAAGTCCTTGTGCCTGATGTACAGCTGTTTTTCAGGGCTACAAAATTTGGGCAGTCCTCCCACAGAGCACGTCACCTGCTGATGGTAGCAGGCAAGACCAGGCTGCATGGCAGCTCCCTCCAGAGGTGCATCTAGCAGCAAATCATAGAGGTGCTAGCTGTGATGAGTCGAAGGCCACCTCCTTCTGTATAGCTAGTGGAGTCACCCTTCCTCCTGCCTGCCTGGCTCTGAGGTGGCACTTATTGGCAACAGATGAGATGATAGAAAGTATCTCTTGATGAGCATGGAAAATGGGGGTAAAGAGTATATTGTCTATTAAGCTTCAAATGAAAAACATTTTATTATACCTGTATGTTCTGTACAACGAGATCCTTTGCCCTGCCCACGCCCTTGGATTTCCAAAGATTACCTGGGCCTGAATCTTCGGCTCAGTGAGTGGGGGCAGGGCCCGCTTGCCAAAGTGTAAAATGACGTGGGGTGATTTCGGGCGTGCATCCAATGTCACCACAAGTCATTTAGATTTTCAGTTCAGCAGGCACGCAGCTGAGTTGGCTGCATGCCTGCTGAGCTGTCAAAGGCCATTTAAAATCAAATTAAGGCAATCAGCTGAGCTGCCCATCCAACCTTAAGGTTGGCAGGCATGCGAATAGCCCAGACGGCCTTAACATTTTTCGTGGCGCCTCATCCATGGGTGGGATGAGGTTTCATGAATGATTTAAAATTTTCAGAAAAATTTTTATTAAAATTAATGCACATGTCCCAGCTCATAACAGTTTTACATGAGGAGACATGTCATAAAAATTCTATCACGACTTTATTACACTTTTTAGACTTAAAACTAATCTTCCTGAGGCCTTCACCCACATAAAATGGTAGCACGAACCCGATTAGGGGCGCCAGTGGGGCCAGTGCCCGCACAACACCCCCCCTCCCCCGATGGGGGGAAAATTTTACCCCTGATCTTTGTGAAGTGCAACCAAAACTTGAGGAGCAGCTCCCTCAAATCAGAAAGGGGCTGCAACCTGGTACAATCTGTAAATACATGGAACGAGGACTCCTCAAGGCCATAGAAAGGACACAAAGCCTGGGGCTCCGTGAACCACCTTAGTCATTTGTTGCACAGGACTGCTGTGAGCAACAATCTCCATGCTAAATTCCCGATGATAAAAGGGAGGATTCCTGCATAGGGAGCCCTCCATTGGGCCCCCCTCCCCTCCAATCTCTGGATGACAGGACAGACCATTCACAAATTCCCTTTTCTTTAAAAAAATTCTTATAACATACTTAAATATACTTAGCATACAAAGCAAAGAAAAAAATTGGTTTTCCATAATTCTTATAACTCATCATAACAAAAGGCACCCTTCTATTAATTTCTTGGAGCAAGCATTTCTCTTTGTAAGTCACCAATTATCAGACTGTTTTACAATGACCCACTTTATTTTTGAAATCTCTTCCCAACATTTTCCTTTATACTGGTATGGTCAATCCTCAAAATTTTCTCATTGACCTCCTTTGTTGAATAAATATTATGCCAAAGAGAATGGCTATCCACAGCATTCTATGGGCAAACTTTCCTGAGAATGACCTTTGTATAGGATTTCTTTCAGAATGTTAGATAAATACAATCCCATATCTATCGCTTCTATAATACCGATGTTTCTGCAGCTAGGGCGCTTTTAACCATCAGTTTATTTTTTGGGCTTCCCAGGCCAAGGGACAACACTTCCCATTTTTTCCCCCACCAAGAATCGATAAATCCAGCTGTACTCAAATATCCATCTGGTAGGTTGACTTGGGGAAGCATCATTAAAAATGACTAACTTCACATCTTTTGAATCACCCAAGGCTGGAAATTGAATGCACATTTCCCCAAATTTAATTTTTTTTCATTGTTTTATTTGCCCTTAGAACCTCCTTAACCATAGTATGTTTCATCATAGTACTCTGTTCCAATACATCATAGCAGGCATTGGGTCTTGTCTGTGTGCATAGCCAGTTTAGCGCTGTCCAATCAAACTAAACTGCTTGGTTTCTCCCTTGGGTGCAAAAATCATCTTTGAGAGGACCTGTCCCGATTTAATCGGGATACAATTAACTCTTTCTAGATATGATTGTTGATTCAAAGTTACTCCTGACCTAGTTTGATTAATGTCTAAGCCTATATATTTAAAGGCCTCCAAAGCCTGACTTCCAATCTTAAATTCCCCTTTTATTTTATCTATAACAAATTGCTCAAATTCCTCAAAACCTTCCTATAGAAAATCATCAGCATGCATCTTAAAGATGCCTCCAAGCTTCTCTTTGTGATACCAGTCGTACATTGCTGGATCTGCTTTCAACTGAATACAACCTACTTTCAGCAAGACAGACCTAACGGAGAAATACCATATCCTCGATGCATCATTTAATCTATAAACACATCTGGTTAATTTCCACAGTATCCCTTCTACATCACCTGCTCCTTTAGGTGGTTTCAAAAACACTTCTCTTTGAAAATTTTCACTCTGCAAATAAAAGTGCAGCATTTATATTGATTGACTTACATTCCCAAGAATATGTGGCTATAAGAGCTAAGAAAGTCTTCAAGATCACTTTTCCTGCAGTGATGAAGCAAAGTCTCTCTTCAAAACACTGTGCCACTAGTCTCGTTTTGGCCTTATCCAAAGTCCCTTTTCCATACATATCCACCTATGTGATAAGTCTCGCAGTCCCTATCTGGCACTTCAGAGTATGTATCAAGTTCTTTCCAAATATCCAACCCTTTTTGTTTTGCATCTCTTGTCAATTCATATTCTAATTTCCCGATCACAATGGCCCTACTTCTCATCACATTTCTAGTCTTTCTATACTCCTTGTTCCAGTCAAACTATGGCTTCTACCTGTCTTCCTATCTCTTTCTGGACGACTGCTACATGACTTCTCCCTCCCACAGTCAGAGGTTCTGTTGTCAGTACATGATTGTTTCCTAGGTCCAGAGTCACTTCCAGACCCACTATGAGAACTCACATTGCGTTTTCTAACTTTCTGTATTTTCATCTCATTTCGCCAGTCCATAGATCTTACTTCCGGTCCATCATCTTGAACATTTAGCCAATGTTTAAACACTGGTGGCTTTCCCTGCTCTTCCTCCAATAATCACATACATTCCAGAAGGGGCCAGTGAAAGGAGTTATGTTACCCCAATGCCAACGTTTGGTGATTGTCCTTTGGGATAAATAGCCCTATCCTGAGTAATGGTATCACTTTGTCTATTATCATCCAGCCACTTTATCTACCATATTCTGTTCCTCATAACTGTCAGACATATAGGAGTATGTAAACTGCAGCATGCCTCATCATCTTCTAATTATTCAGATTCTGCAAGATTATAATCAATCCCGTTTAACCCAGATGAATAGACCCTAATAGTTTGTCTACCAAGTTGAAGAATTACTGTCTTCACATCATACCCTATCACTTTACCTTTCTACTCTTCTGACCCTCTCTTTTGTAGTATACTAAATCTTCAGGATTAAAGTTCATCTCTGGCAGTCTTATGCAGTGCCATAAGGCTTGCTGAATTTTCTGAGACATCTGCCTTAATGCCCTTCTCCCTGCAAGTTGAGCATTCAAGTGTGCAGTGAAGGTAGAACTAACTGTAGCACCTTCCAAGGCCAGGGGATGATCATACACCACAAAGTGTTTTTGGATTTCTCCCATAGATGAACTGATACATACTATAGATCCTAGTGAACTCTTTGCATTGACTACGCATTACTGAGGGACTTTCAGCTGCAGTGTTCATTACAATGTTCATATTTTTGCACATCTCTAAATTCAGCATTGGCAAATTTCACCCCATTCCATTGTCAGTTAGGAATTTAGCCATTGCCCCCAGACAATCACTTTTTTTTGTCTTTACCACATAGGCTGAATCTTGTTGCCATGTCTATGAAATGTAAACTGACAACATTTCTATCCTTCTCCCACACCTTTAAATCCATAGCTACTACTTACAACAGGCTATGATGGAGCGCTCTGATAATTTTTGCTTATATCACATTTTTCACTAATTTCTTCAATAACTTCGAGTACTTATCAAACTACCCCTGCATCCTTTAGTAGGATTTTTAGCCTGTGGCAAGAGGATAAGCAAATTGTCAATGTAACTCTAGACAATTTGTTTTCCTTCCCCCCACCTCCACCCCCCCCCCCCCACAAATTCCTACCAGCTGATGCCATTAACATTTCTTTAGCTTTCTGGTTAGAGATGCTAGGTTTTGTTAAGGAGATGCAATAATGTTCCAATTGGATAAATTGCAAATCTGCTGACTTTCCAAAGACAATTGCTTTATCATGTTCCATGTTCAGTCTCATCTGTGCCATTTTCATGGATGGCTTGCTCAGCAGCAAGGGTATCTCACTAGATACTACATCTGTACTGTAAAGTGGCTTACCCTAGCTGTTCTACATGGAATCACCACTCTTTTCAGTAACTTTCATGTGTTATCATCCCTGAAGCAAGTAAAATTTTCATATTCCCTGACCTTACTTTGATCCTTACTACTGTGAATCCAAAGAACATTTCAACAAATCCATTCCACATACTGTGGATATGCAACCACTGTCCAACACAGCACAACTAAGCAACTCGTACACTCATTACTGGATTGAAGCTTCTTGTGACCAGTACAATTCCCTCAGAGTAATCAATATCATCATCATCTTCCCATTCCAAACCCCCGGTGTTGTGCATTGCTTCAAACCCTGTAATTTTGTTTTGGACAATTTACCGCATAATGATGATGTTTCTAACCACATCTGAAACACCTGTCGACAATTCCTTGGGCATTCCTGGGGTTCATTCTCCTGTTATTACTCTATTCCTATTGTCTGCCAGATCTGCCAAAATGGCCTCCATTTTCTTTTGTCTGTGATTCCTCAGTTATGTTGGCATCTGGTCCCCATATCTGAATGGTCTTGATGAAGGCTGCTGGAAATCACTGCTTTTCCAGGATTTATTCTTAAAAGCCTCAGACATCTGATCCAAAAGCATTTCTCTTTGAGAATTTAAGAGCAGGAGCCTGTAATGTGCAACACTTTAGCACAATCCAACATTTTGAAAGCAAGCACTGAACTGGGAATTTCTAAATAGAATTTCTGCAATCTTGTACAGAGCCTGTTAAATTCCATTAAAATGTTCCCCTTTTGGATAACTGTCCATCTTTCTACATTTGTAGAAGGCTGACCATGCTTTGTATGCATCTAATAGATCATCTTTCTTATGAATTTTATCCATTAAACTTAGACTATCCAAACCTTCCAGTGTGCTGATGAGCCGCTAGCTCCAACAACATTTTGCACCTTATACTGCTTTAATTAGGAATCAATAGTGCCAAAGCTACACCGTGTTTTTTCTTCAGTAACAACGTAACCCGTACCCATATATCTACTTAATTTTTCTATTGCTCTCTGAATCTGAACCTTACAATCATAGGTGGAATATCATACCCTGACATTTTACAATTGGTTTCAGCCATTGTTCTCAAAAGTAACTCAAATTACAATCTGCTTTCAGGGAAAAAATTCTTCGTTTCCAGTCTTTGCCTTTCGGCAACCATCCTCTGTTACCATGTTAAATGGATCTAAGCCAGTTGGTGAAGTATGAAACAAGACAATTCTTTACCTTGATCATAGATTTATTCACAGGTTGCAGCTTTTCAGGTCTCTGCCTCCTTCTGCCCCTGTGTCCCAGCTAACTCTCTTTATACTATTTTCAATTGCAATAAAGTGTCTTTTTAATACCCTTTTGAGTAAACAATAAACAAGTTAACTAATTAATAAGCCTTGACTCTTTATTTGTGATCCCTGTCCATAATAAAACAATGCCCATCATCTCTATTTTTAATAGCATAACGAACAAATCATTGACACTCAGGAGTCATGCTATGGCTGGTAGTGTTTGCAAAGATGATCACTTTCTTGGCAGTTGCCCTAGGAGGTGACCATACATATCCTGCTGTAGGCAACCATTACTTGATTAGCTCCTGCACTGTGATTTCAAATGGCACCTATAAACAGCCTGGGATGATCTCTCCCAGTGTTCATCCTTCCAGATTGTTGAGGCCTGCAGCTCCTGTGGCAGCATTGACTCCTCATTATCAAAGCTGAATTGATGGCCTTGTGAGGATGTTGCCTCTCCTGGAAAATTTTAGCTATTATGAAAGATTAAATAGGCTTGGGTTGTTTTCCTTGCAACAGAAGAGGCTGAGTGGGTGACTTAATTGAGGTATAACATTATAAAGGGTCTAGATAGAGTACATAGCTATGACTTATCTTCAGGGGAATGCGGGGGGCGGGGGGGGGTGGTGTGGTGGGGGGGAGGTGGGTGAGGTGGAAGGGGGAGGGGGGTCAAAAACCAGGGGGCATAGTTATAAGGTAATTGGCAGAAGGATTAGAAGAAAGATGAGGGAAAATCTTTCACCCAAAGGGCGGTGGGGACCTGGAAACTGTCACCACATTTAAAAAGTACCTGGGTGTCTACTTGAAGAGCCATAACCAGAAGAGCTAAGGACTCAGTGCAGGAAGGTGTGTTTAGGCTGGGTTGGTCTTGATTGAATAGCTTCCTGTGTTGTAAATTTTCTCGGACACTATGGTTCAAAATGAAAGCATCGTGACAACTGCTGGCATTCCTGGCATTCACAGACAAGATCTTCTGGTTGTATTGGATGCAACACTCAGTGAATGTAATCCCTTCTTGTTTATGAATATTAGGGGTCTTCATTTGGTGCCTTTAGTGGTGCGAGTCTGCCATCAATGGCACCCTGGGGAATTATCAGTGCAGTAGAACTCTTGGCTCTCTCCCTCTGTTGCCTAGTTGCAATACCAATGTAGGTCAACTCAGCAGCTCTGCTGAAGATCACTGTCATGACTAGTTAAATGGCTGATTGCTTGCTGGACTGATGTAGCTCTGATCCACTGTAGCACCTTGAAACAACCCAATAGTGCAAAATTTAGGGGAGTGGTTACTTTCATTGTGACAAACAGAAACAGGCTTAAGATCTTCATGAGGAGGTCATGAAGATGAGTGAAGGTCGCCTTGGTCAATTGCAACTTTCAAACAAAAAGGTTCTCCAAGGACCTGTGGTGCCTATCAACATGCAGTCGAGGGTAGCACCTGGCAGGCTGCTGCTGTCTACTGTGCTGCCTTATTGTCCTCAGTTCTGCACACTGCACTTGCTTCCCCACCTCCACGAAAATGGCGTGGAAAGGTACACCCAAGGTACCTGCTCTAAAGTGGATTGCAAGCCTCAATGAAAAGTGCTGTGAGGGTAACAAAACTGGTTTAAAGCAATGTTTGTGAAGGCAGAAATCAGGAAGGTAAGTGAGCTCAAATCTCTGAAACTCCTTGCTACAGCTTCTATCAGGTGACTGGGGAGCAGCTGTGCCTCATTTATCTGCATCCAATTTACTCAGTGGTGCCAGTAAAACAGCAAAAGTGCCTCTGGGGAGGCAATGGCATAATGGTATTGTTGCTGGACTAGTAATCTAGAACCCAGGGTAATGCTCTGGGGACCTGGGTTTGAATCCTGCATGGCAGATGATAGAATTTGAATTCAATAAAAAAGAACTGGAGTTAAAAAAGTCTAATGATGACCATGAAACCATTGTTGTAAAACAGCAAAAGTCTCACAAAGAGCACCACCAGGCAATTGGCATCTTTATACAAATGAGATGTGGAAGGGTTTGGGTGGGCGGATACTCAAAGCTGCCAAAGAGATTGAGGAAATTGAGTCTAGTGCAAAAACATTGCAAAAGCAACCTAATGCAAATTCTGCTGATCTTTTCCCCATGACAACAGCCTGCCTACAGCATTACCGCCAAAGATTATGAGGAATGTCTCCCCCATGAGTTCAATACTATCCATTAAGCTCCAACCACAATCTTTTTTTTTACTTATAGAGTCCAGTCCCTAGATTTGGACCGTGCACAATTTGTATTATTAGTCACAAAAACCTAGAGAATTACTCCTCACAAAAGGCAATGCCCTCAATCTGCGAATCCCATGCAGAGAGGTCAGAAGATGGCAGGTGTGGAAGATTGAATTGTCACACAGGGCAATCAGATAGTGAGGAGTTTGGTAGGCTTCTGAGATTGAAGTCAAAGTACACCATTGGGCTAAAGTAAGTGAGCTGTACCCTATGCATCATTGAGAGAGTGCTGGAAGTAAAGTAGAAAAGGATGCATCACAGAATTACAGAATTGTTACAGCACAGAAGGAGGCTATTCAGCCTGTCGTGCTTTATTCCCATCCAATTGCAATCCTTACGTTGACAAGCAGAATTTTTTTTGGAAGATACAATAATAAATCATTGCAGTGCTGCTACAAAAGCAAAATACTGCAGATGCTGGAAATCTGAAATGAAAACAGAAAATGCTGGAAATACTCAGCGGGTCAGGCAGCCTCTGTAGAGAGAGAGGCAGAGTTAATGCCTTAGGTCAATGGCCTTTTGGCAAAGTCAGAGATATAACGGGGAAGACAGGAGGGCAGGAAATTACAAAAGAGAAGTTCTGTGTTAGGAAGGCAAGAGTGGAAGGCAAGAATGATCAAATAACAAAAGGGATGAGTGTGCACGGCAAAAGGAGGTGGTGATGGGACAAGTAAAGAAAAAATAGATGGGCCTAGAGGAGGTGTAAATGGCAATAGCAGAATCATTACCAACTGCTGCCATCTGGAAAAAAACGGTAACGGTGGTTGTGATCTGATATTTGTAAACTCAGTCGAGTGTCCAGAAGGCTGTAAAATGATTAATCAAAAGATGAGGCTCTGTTCCTTGAGCTTACATTGAACTTTATTGGAACAGAGTAAGAGGCTGAGGACAGAGAGGTCAGAGTGGGAGCAGAGGTGAGAATTAAAATGAAAGGTGACTGGAAGCTCAAGGTCATCTTATGGATGGAACAGAAGTGTTCAGCAAAATGATCACCCAGTTTGTGTTGGCTTCCCTAGTGTAGAGCAGACCACATTATGAGCAGTGAATACAGTATACTAACTTGAAAGAAGTACAAGTAAATCACTATTTCTCCTGGAAGGAATGTTTGGGGCTTTGGAGGGTGAGAAGGAAGGAAATAAAAAGGCAGGTTTTTCATCTCTTGCACTTGCATGGAAAGGGGAGGGAGAGTTGGTGGGGGGGTGATTGAAGAGTAGACCAGGGTGTGCCTTCAGAATGCTGAAAGGGGAGTACAGGATAAGATACGTTTGGTGGTAGCCTCATACTGGAGGTGGCAGAAATGGCAGAGAATGATCCATTGAGTGTGGAGGCTGGTGGAATGGTAGATGAGGACAAAGGGAGTCCTATATTGATTGAGAGGGAGGGGAAAAGATAAAAGCAGAAGTGTAGGAAATTCACAATCGAGAACCTGTCTGCCCGGTTGAAGAGAATCCTTGGTTGAGGAAAGAAGGAAGACATATCAGAAACTCTTGTATGGAAGGTGGCATCGTTAGAACAGATACGACAGAGTTGGAGAAACTGGGAGAATGGAAAAAAATAGAATGAAATGCTGTTCTACAGCCTTCCGAGTGCCTGAGCTGAGATTTCGCACCTTGCAGGACATGGCCGAGTTTAGCTGTCATGAGATGCCCTGACTCTTCAACTGACATGTCAGGAACTAGTAAATGGCCTGATTGGCACATGGTTCCTGATGTTCAATTAGCACTCCTTTGGTGTGGTCAGATTGGTTAAAAATGACCAGAGAAGGTAAACTTTCTCCCTTTGTCCTTCTCAACATGTCTGCAGCCTTTGACATGGTTGACCACACCATCCTCCTCCAATGCCTCTCCACTGTTGTCCAGCTGGGTGCAATTGCTCTCACCTGATTCTATTCTTATCTGTCTAATCATATCCAGAGAATTATTTGTAATGGCTTCTCATCCTGCTCTCTTGTTGTTATCTCTGTTGCTTCCCAGGAATCTATCATTGGCTCCCTCCCTTTTCTTATCTACATACTTAGCGGCATCATCCGACAGCACAGCATTAGTTTTCACATGTATGCTGATAACACAACTCTACCTCACCACCAACTCCTCCACTGTTGCTGAACTATCAGACTGCTTATCTAACATCCAGTGCTGAATGAGCAGAAATGTCCTCCAATTCAATGTTGGGAAGACTGAAGCCTTTGTTTTGGTGCTTATTCCAAACTCTGTTTCTTAGCTACCAACTCCTCCCTCTCCCTGGCAACAGCCTGAGATTAATCCAGTCTGTTTATAATGTTGGTGTCACACTTGACCCTGTGGTAAGCTTCCGACCTCATACTTGTGCTGTTATTAAGACCACCTATTTCCACCTCTGTAACATCACCTGACTTTGCCCCTGTCTCAGCTCATCAGCTGCTAAAACCCTCATTCATACCTTTGTTACCGCTAGACTGGACTATTCCAATGCATTCCTGGCTGAATTCCCCTATTCTACCCCCCTTAAATGTGAGACCTTCCAAAACTCTATTGTCTGTGTCGTAACTCATACCAAGTCCCATTGCCCTGTCACCCCTGTGCTTGCTGACCACACTGGCTCTTGTCAAGTAAATTCTTGATTTTTAAATTCGCATTCTTGTTTTCAGTTCCCTCCATGGCCATGCCCCTCCCTATTTCTGTAATATTCTCCATCCCTGAAAGCTTCTGAGATATCTGTACTCATCTAATTCTGGCCTATTGAGCATTTTAAACACTCCCCCATTTGTGGCCAATTTTGTAGTTGCTTAGGCCCTAGCTCTTGAATACCATCCTTACACCTCTCATCCTCTCTACCTCTTTTCATCCTTTAAGACACAACTTAAAACCTACTTCTTTGACCAAACTTTTGATCGTCTGAACTAATATTGCCTTATGTGGCTTGGCGTTATACCTTGTTTTATGATGCTGCTGTGAAGAACCTGGGGATGTTTTGTTATGTTAAAGACATTATATATGTATAAGTTGTTTTGAAAAGTTATTTGAAGGAACATCAAACATAATGAATGGGACAAGTCAGCTATTGTCAAACACATTCAACTTAATAACCACCACATCCAATGGTCCAACTCTAAACTTATCTCATCCATCACACACTGGCATACAGGACCTATCAGTGAGACCATGGAGATCCATCAGCACCACACTGTCCTTGAAGACAGCAGCCTTCTCAGCAGTGACATCTGGCTACCCTTACTTGAGAAACCCATTACCATCCATTCAGCACAGTCAATCAATCAGCAGCCAGAATGTTAACTCTTTTGAGTACAAACATGTTTCCATCTGTTTTCAGATGAAGTTACATTGTTTCATAGTTTGCCATTGTGAGATTTGAACTCTTGATCTTGGGGTTACAAGCCCAGTACCATAACCACTTGGCCATTTAGGCCTAGCCAGAATGTTAACATGTACCGAACAATTATGAACCTAATAACCTGACCAATCAGCAGTAAGCTCCTGATCATATTCCCATTGTCCACCATATATAACTACCTCCCCTATTCCAGTCATTCCTTCAGATGGTGGGCAGAGTATTTTGTTTGAAATGTTGAGGCCTACTGTTCTTCTAAAAAACTCTTTTAAAGTAACAGCTGCTCTTTTTGGAGCAAATTTCCTATGGTGTAGCCATAAAATTGTCTTACCCTATAAGTTATTGTTGTTGATGATCAAACTCAACACAGCTATGATATTAAGAGTTTAATATAAAATTCCACTTGTACCAGAACAGCCTCTTACTTTTAAAGCTGTTTCAGTGACAGCTGTGTTTAGTCTTACTGAGCACCTTGGATACAGATTTATATTCTCATCCTTCCAGATGTTAGACCTCATTTTAATAAGTTTTTCTCATGTTGCCTGCAGCTCCAGTAATCTAATGTTAACTTCCTGATCTGAATTCAATATGCTTTCTCCTCTCAAGATGCAATCTAATTTAATCTGATTTTTCAATGACTCACTATCTTTTTGCAATCTTTTGGGGATGTTTTTTGTTTGTCACTGAGGTGCCTAATCAATGATCTCTAAGATATTTAATCAATGATTTTATTTTGCCATCTTAGCCCAAATAACTTCCATTATTCTAACTCCTAGTTTCTGGATGAAAGTTGGGTCCTATACTAAATTCATTAGCCAAAAAAATTCCCATATGCCAAGAAGGACATACTCAGGTGCTACAACAACTTACATCATATAACACATTTAACATACTAAGCTGTCCCAAGGTGATTAGCAAGAGTGATATCAATCAAAACACAGAGCCACAGAAGGACATAACTGGACAGATGACGAAAAATTGATCAAAGAAGTGTATTTTAAGGGGCATCTTAAAAGAGGAGAGAGTAGTAAAGAAGTGGAGAGGTTTAGGGAGGGAATTTCAGAGCTTAGGCCCAATGCAGCTGAATGCATGGCTACCAATGGTGAAGCGATTATAATTGGGGATGATCAGTAGGCCAACATTGGAAGAGGGCAAATTGAAAGCTTGCAGAGCTGGAGGAGGCTACATAGATAGAACGGGCCATGGGCATGGAGGGACTTGAAAACAAGGATGAGGATTTTAAAAATGAGGCATTGTCAGGCCAGCAACCAGTGAAGGTCAGCGAGCACAGGGCTCATGGGTGATCGAGATTTGGAATGAGTTAAGATCTGGCCAGCAGAGTTTTGGGTGAGCACTGGTTTATCTAGGATGGCATTCACTGGTGGTGAGATATCCCTTTACACATTAGAATTAATAGGTGTTGAGGCATCTCCTCACAAACTGGAGGCAAAATCTACTGATGCTCTTGTGGGCGAGAAACAAGGCTGGGGAGGCAAAATGTCAGCTTCCCAATGGCAGGATGAAAGTTGGGAAGTAAGTTGGCAGTGGATTAAAGGCGGATTGTGGCTCCCGCTGCATGTCATGCATACTCATTAAAACGCATGGTCTCCAGATTAAATTGTACTTTTGCAACTAAGTCGGCAGCAAATGAGCAACACATGCCTTCAGATTCATGACTAGTGGTGTGTAGCAGGTGGGGTAGTCTTCCTGGTGGATTTGGAATGAGTAGGAGCTGCTTTTCTTGTATGGGGAACATTTTTGGACCTAAGAAAAGGTCATGGGGAACAAAGAGATGCACAGCAGTGGAATCTCCACTGGTCCACAGTCATTAGGTCAGGAAGGAGGGCCAAATGACTGTGCTGACCAGATCTTTGCCAGTCTTCTGTCTACAGTTCACTTCAGGCAGACAGGGTGGGTCTTGTGCACCCAATTTTTTTGACCCTTTGGCAGAGGAGAGGAGAGGAACTGGCAGAGGATGGCTCAGGGCCAGGCTCAGCAACATCTGGACAACAAAAGGTGGCAGCAGAGGGTCAGCCAACTCAGGATACTGGCAACCAGAGGCTAGTGTGACATTGAGCTGTGGCATGTAACAGAAGGTACCTCATGCGGAGGAACTGCCTGAAAATGTCAGAGAAGCAATGTTAGGGGCAGCTGAGGATGTCATGGCCATCTGTCAATGTCAGCTCTTGCAGGGAGACCTATGGCCCTGTGGAATGGGAGGCAGTCCTATGGCAGTAGCTTTAAACATCACCACTGTCATGAAGTTCTACGGCACTGGGTCATTCCAGGGGTCCATGTGGGATATGTATGGCATTTCCCAGTCAGCTACTCATCGATTCATAAGGGAGTTGACCAATGCCATGTTCAAGAGGGCCGATGATTTTGGGCGACCCTGAGGGCCAGGAAGCCAGAGCTGTTGGATTTGGCTCCATCACTGGATTTCGCCAAGTGAAAGGGATGATTGATTGCACACATGTGGCACTGAGAGCTCTCTGGGAACAGCCAGCAGCATTCATAAATTGAAAGGGGTTGAATTCCATCAGTGTGCAGCTGTAACCACTGAAGACGAATCCTGTAGTGTGTGCTCACTTCCCAGTGAGCTCTCATGGCTCTTACATCCTCACTCACTCTCAGTTGCCACAACTGTTTGCTCCCCCTCAGCAGCTGCAGGGATGGCTCCTGTGGGACAAGGGATATTTACAGAAGATCTGGCTTATGATACCTGTGTGGAACCCACAAAGCCCAGCAGAGGAGGGGTGCAATGTCACCCATGTCCCGACAAGGACAACAGTAGAGCAGACAATCGGACTGCTGTAGATGTGGTTCCACTGCCTGGATCTCCTCCTTACACAACCTAGCATGGTAAAGAGGTGAGGAATTGCCAGCTAGGGAGATGGGGGAGCTGGATTCATCCTCAGATGAGGAGCATCAGAAGGCCCTGAGGTGATACATGGCACTTCTCCAGCTGCAGATGCCAGGGTGATGAAGCAACACACCAGAGCGGCCCGAGACTCTCATTGGGCCCGATTTTAGCCAGTGAGGCTCCTGTAAGACCTCCGGATTTCCCCCTCAAGAAGACATTGTGGAAGTGCCACCACATGCAGCATACTCCCTACAGGCGCACAATTTCTGGCACCTAGAAGGGAAAAGGCTGAAAGCCCTTGGCATGGAGAAGCCCAAATGCATGGTCCCGTCAAAGCCTCTCACACTTCTGACTGGGGAGAAGGTTGCAAATGACTGAATGATACAGGATCGAATCCTGGTGAGGCCTTGCCAAGAACTCAAGCCATAGCCTTGAACCTTAACCCTAACCCTTCAGTTCTGAAGAAGAGTCAGATTCAACGTGAAACATTAACTGTTTCTCTCTCCACTGGTGCTGCAAGACCTGCTCGGTATTTTCAGCACTCTGTTTTTATTTCTTGCTAAGAACTCTGTGCATTCACCTGTAAAATAAGGAATGTCTCAGCTGCATGCACTGCTGAGACATCAGCTTCTGGGGGTGATAAGGGGATGAGCAACATATACATATGTATTCCCCAAACTTGACAAAGATTGACAAATATAGAAAGCACCAAACGTCAAGAAGCTCAGATTTGCCACTACCTCCGAGGCTGCCCAATAAATAGTGTCCACAACCTCTACATCAACCATTATTGAGTTTCAGTGAAGTATTAAGCCTTTAAAAGCCCCTATCCAGTTGCATAAATTCCAACAACATGACCATTCAATGAATAAATGTTCAAAACTATATACTTACATACAAATTTACATTGTCATAGAATGATTGGACACTCATGGCACCTTTGTGCTATGAGGAAGGTTTCCCACTTACATTTTCTACCACTAAGTCCTGGTGCAACCCCGACATCTGCAGCCAAGGTGGAGGCAGCCTGTTGAGTGCAAAGCCTCATTGCCTCAGATGACCCTCGTGGCCGCCCTCTGTTGTTCCGAGGCCTAGAAGGCTCCAGCCTGCTGAGGGTCTCCTGCATGAGTGCAGGTGCACCCTCTTTGACCTCACTTACTGGAGGCACTAGGGTCACTGGCAGAGGGGAGAAGGAGCAGCAGCTCACCCTTGCAGCACCCTGAGTTGACACCTTTGAGGTGAATTGCTGGTGCTCCTCCACCCTGAAGGTGGCTCATCCCTTACTCCAGGAGGAGAAACGACACATGGAGGGAGGTCGAGGTGCCTCAATCCCCTCTCGCCTAGGCAACTGTGTATAGAGTCCAAAGCCAGAGATAGAATGCAGGTTTGAGAACATATCTGATGGCCACTGAGTGTTCTGCTAGACCTGACTCTCCATAGTGGTCGCCAACCTCTCCACACAGGAATCCATGTGCTCACTTGCCAGAACTTACAGCTTAGATGGATTTCTCCACTGTTTGCTCGATGTTGCACATAGCCTCTGACATCTCTGCCACATGTTCTCCTGACTGTCTCTGCATCTCTGGCAGGTTTTTGTGGCTGTTCCTAAAGGCATGTCACAATATCAAAATATCTCTATAAATAGTGTGTCCATAGCCCCTAATATCAGGATCAGCATAGGCCTGGTCTCCAGCAGTCCTCTGATTGTCAGGGACCTTAGTTGTCACATCCTCCATCAGCAGAGGTCAGGGACACCAGTCTTCGAGCGCTCCCTGATGTAATGTGCTCTTTTGTCCTGCAAGGTGGGCAGAAGGATTGAGAATCACCTAAATGGACGGAAAATCCCTTTTATAGACCTATGACAGCTAATGTCGCCTCCCTAGTATGGTTTCCACAGACAGATTCTCCTGCCACTGGTACAACTTTCACAGCATGAACTGGCACCCACACGTGTTCCATCATTGGCTGAGGCCTGCAACCCAAACTCCGGCCAGGCATCCCTCTCTACTTGCAGATTTACATTGCTCTATGCTTTTGAGTGCGCCAATTTGTAGTGACTATACCGTGCCACTTACCCTTGCAGAGTGCAGGAGGTCACTGACCCTTTTCTGTGCTTGGATCCATTTTCACTTGTGGACATCATGCCCAATTAGGAATCCATATTGTCAAGAAGTGTATGTGTTTAAAAAAATTGAAAAGACATTCGGGATCAGGACACTTTCTTAGCAATTGACTAAATTTTTTTTTAAAAAAGGGTCATAAGTTGACCTTGGGCTGTGAGCAGCCTGCCTTTTCCAAGAAATCACATGACTTTAGTTAAATGTCCAGCAAGGCACTTGTTTATTTGAACCTTAATTGCTGGAGAAAAAAGAACTACTGTTTTGTTTTTAAAGGTAGAGATCCTGGAGTTTCTGGAAATCACCTGACTGAAATGAGTTTTTTGTTTTGAACTTATTTTAGACTCCATTTTAGGGAATAATCTAAGAAGTAAGGCTGCCCTAACTCTCTATCTCACTGCCTTGCCTGAAACATAGTGTAATTATCAGTATCCAGATCAGAACCCTCATCTCAGTATAAATCGTCTACATTTGGAAACCTGAAAAGCTGAGAAGAGAGAGAGAGGTCCCAAGGATTGAACCAGCTCTATTCTCCTCCACACTGGAGCTAATTTGGAAAGAACGTCCAGCCAACTACTGTGAGCAGTGATCAGTCTCTGCACATAAGAACATCGGATTGACAGCACCAAAACCCTTCGAACATTATCCTTTTCCATAAAGTTTTCGATTGGCCAACCTTTGCAGAGATCCTATTTGTCTTGACGTGTGTGTTGGGATTTAATAGGGATAGATAGCTACACTTCCAGACTACAATTTGTAAGTTAACTAGTTTTTTTTCAACTTTTAAAAAAAAATTTTCTCCTGTATCATAAATTCATCATTCTGAGTTTATTGAAGGAAGCCTGGTTAAAGTTTCTTATTCTGGTTCTGATAATAGTCAGAGTAAACGTTTGGCCATTTTGGTGAGTGAATTAAACAATTACACTTATGGTGCAACCTGTGGAGTAGTGGGAATAGAAAACCTGCACACTCCTCTCATCCCAGTTGTATCAGGCCGCTAACTTCTGCTGCAATCTCCGTCCAGGCCATCTTGGTCAGGCAGGAGGGTCTCTTCCTGCCATTACTAGGAAACAAGACATCCCATCATTCCAGGACAGCCTGGAGAAGGTGCAGGGAGGTATTGCTAAACCATGGCACCATTCTTTCTCTGCACTGAGATGTGTCCACTTTCGAATGGGATGACAGCAAGTGAATGGGATCAACAGGTGCAGAGGAGGGGGTGTCAGTTGCTCCAGGAACCCAACTGTGGCAGGTGGGGAGGAGAATGCAGCAGCTGGAAGTCAAAATCTGCCTCTGAGACAGGCAGAATGATGCTGCCAGCTTGCAGGGAGTGGATGCCCTGTTCGGGTGCCGTTTAAATATGGTGCCCAGGCCTTCGGCCCCATGAGGTAACTTGCATCCTGCCTCCACTGCACAATTGGCTGGGTCCCTCCACTCGGCGTATCTAATTGGCTGGCTGCCATATGATTATGCATGGCCACCGAGCAGAAGTCCTGTGCACTTCCAGTCCTGGCATTGGAACACTTGCCACTGCAACAGAATCCACCCTGGGATTCACTAGAGAGTGAGCCCCTCTAATAGTGGATTCAGTGGGAGTGAGATACCACCTCACTCACTGGGAATTAGTGAGTCTTATGACATCTTCCAAGGAGTTTTCTGGCACCTCACTTAAGTGGCCATTCTTCACATACAATCACATCTACTGGAGAGGGGTAATTAGAATAAAAGTAAGTGTTCCTCATACCGTTGAATTTGCACGCAGAAAATATATTCTCTTCCAGGATGTGATTTCTGCCAAGATTTAATTCTTGCAAAATAAAACCTCAAAAACTTGTGTCAGAGTATAAACAAAATCAGGACTAGCTTTGCATCTCAAGAGTAGGGCAATTAACTGCAGTGAATATCAAAGTGCTAACTAGATAATTAACACTGTATAGCCTGTTATGTTTGAAAGAATAAAGAGAAAACTGTACCACCAGTTGTTTCGCTTTTGTGAAACACATAATCACAAGTGTCTATCGCACTTGTGAAAGAATTGACACCAGGCTTGTTACAGCTGTTATATCTGATCTATACTTGCATCCTAGACAGTGTGGAGACCAGCTTGAATTTTGCTGAATTTATGCAGTAATGGAATGATGAAGCCTGAACTAGCAATCTTCTTATTAGTTCTTTCTGATGCTGACCCTGTGCGCAGGTTTTTACTTAATGGTCAGTTGACTGAATGTGTTTTCTCTGTGTTGACAAAGTGGGGGTGTGTCATGGACCATGGTTGGAGTGGAAATGCTGTCAATGTTGCTACGGTAGGGGGGAGAAGAATGAAAAAGGGATTCTTAGCCTGATGGCTGTCCAGTGACCTCTGCAGGCAGCAATGGAATAAAGAATGATTAAAATGGACAGAGGGTGAGCCAGGATGGGGAGAGAGAGAGGCATAAGCAAAAAGAGAGGATAGTGCTCAGAAAGGACAGGAAACAAAATGAAGACAGTGGCATGGCAAGAACCAAGGGTAGATTGAACAGCAATTCAATATAATGAAGACTAGATATGCTGCAAATGGAATTGGGTAAGGTATAGCATTATGTATCTTGGCTATTAGCAATAATAAATCTTATTAATAAACTAAAGTAGCTCATTTTATGACAAATAGTCAGAAAAGGGTGTTGAGATTGGTTTAGTGTTTGGGAAGGCCCTCACTAATGGGCTGTTAATCTTACTGTAAGGTTTCCACTTCTTATTTGATGTCACTTTTTGCTATGAAACTTTGGCGAACACAAGTTACTTTGAGGAAATAAAATGTAATCTTTAAACAATATCCCTGAAGTAATGAGCTTGAAGGGCTTAAATAATTATTTTAATCCTAGGCAGCCAACATTCTTTGCCTGGATTGATTGAATGAAATAAAGTAGTGATTTGTGGAACAGAATAGCCACTTGCAAAGCATTACATTTGTGTGAAAATTGTATTCAGTTGGCATGCTGAATGTGGCCAGAGATTAGATAAGTCAGCACTAATCACATCTCTTCCTATCGTACTGATGAATTTCATTATTTTCCATTTGATCAATGTATTTCTGTAGTCGCAATGCCTCTTACTTATTCTGCTTTTTCTTGTCCCTTAACAATGTTTCCACAACATTTCTTGGCTTCTACTGCTTTGCATAAAGACTCAAGAAAGGTAATTCCAACTATCATAAATCACTAAACAAAAACAGAATTACCTGGAAAAACTCAGCAGGTCTGGCAGCATCGGCGGAGAAGAAAAGAGTTGACGTTTCGAGTCCTCATGACCCTTCGACAGAACTTGAGTTCGAGTCCAAGAAAGAGTTGAAATATAAGCTGGTTTAAGGTGTGTGTGTGGGGGGCGGAGAGATAGAGAGACAGAGAGGTGGAGGGGGGGGTGGTGTGGTTGTAAGGACAAACAAGCAGTGATAGAAGCAGATCATCAAAAGATGTCAACGACAATAGTACAATAGAACACATAGGTGTTAGAGTTAAAGTTGGTGATATTATCTAAACGAATGTGCTAATTAAGAATGGATGGTAGGGCACTCAAGGTATAGCTCTAGTGGGTTTTTTTTTATTATATAATGGAAATAGGTGGGAAAAGGAAAATCTTTATAATTTATTGGAAAAAAAAGGGAAGGGGGAAACAGAAAGGGGGTGGGGATGGGGGAGGGAGCTCACGACCTAAAGTTGTTGAATTCAATATTCAGTCCGGAAGGCTGTAAAGTCCCTAGTCGGAAGATGAGGTGTTGTTCCTCCAGTTTGCGTTGGGCTTCACTGGAACAATGCAGCAAGCTAAGGACAGACATGTGGGCAAGAGAGCAGGGTGGAGTAGGGTGGAGTGTTAAAATGGCAAATTTACATAAATCACTGTTGCTTTCAAGGTCAAAGTTACATTCTCCACAAATCAATAAGTACAAGATTTCACAATGCTACCAATTGTTGGTGAAGCTGGAAAAGCAGATCATTTTATTTGGTTTTGTTACTGTGTCATTTATGTCTGAAGCCGGTGAGAAAGAAAAGGAAAAGCCATGAATGCTGGAAATTACAAAAAAGTAATTGTAAGACAATTGACTTCAATGGAAAAGAAAATGGTGTTGAGTATAAAACAGGCTGTCAATTTGGCATCGGCCATTTGCTGCTATCATCCAATTTCTGCAGTGCCTGGCCCTGGGGTTGAATTGATAGCAAAAAGAGAAGTATTGCCAAGCCCTGGGTAAGGAGTGAATGGTGCTTGTGAGAGCCGGTGGGGAAGCAGCGATAGAGAATAGAGGACTAGATTCACATCACCTTGTGTTCTAGATGCAACAATTCTTTATCATATGTTCTCTAGACCTTCCAAAATATCCACAGAGCACTCTAATTTTCCCATATGTGTCACTCCTCTAGATCACAATCATCTGCTCCTGGGCTTCTCCCTGGTGTCTGCTTTTATTTTTTTTAAAAAGTACATGTTTGATATAAATTAATTAATTATAATGTATGACCAATTTAACAATGTCCCTGGGTACTGACAGCACAGTGCCTCAAGTGCCAGATCGAGAAAAAATTCAAATGGAAATTAAAACATTGGACACTATACAAAGAGAACACTAGACGAAAGAGGATGAGAGTCAGCATAAAAAGCCAAGACTAAGGGCCAGATTTTTGCAGAGTAGTGAAGATTTCATGGTTCATAAAAAAAATAGCAGGCAGGACCTGGATGCAGAAGTCCCACCCCCGTTTCTGACAGATCCCATTTTTGCCAGTAGGGAAAGAGAGTGGGAGAACGATTCACATAGGAGGGAAACCCAAACTCAGCAGGGCTATTTGAACTTAGTGCTGAATTCAAACAGACCCCATTTTGGCTGTTGCAAGGACCTTAACCCAGTGTGAGAGTCACAAATTTACTTGATTGGCAGGGCAGCTGGTGTAGCATCTGTTCAAGCAGTTTCAATAGAGTCCTTTGGTGACATTTCCCCAAGGGCTATTCATTATGATTCCTTGGCTGAGTTTTAAAAGCTGCAATTATCTTAGCAAGAATTTTTGAGTTCACAGTTTGGTTGGCAGCGTAAAGAAGCTATTAAAGGGTTAGGAGTATGAACAGAAGTTTGTTTTTATAAGAGATTGACCCCTTGAGGATACTTAAAAGCTTTGATGCTTTCATGAATTGAAGTTCTTTCACTATTAAGTCTGTATAGTGAGAGCTGTATTAGATTATCAGAAATGTATTTTATATCATTTCCACATGACTCCTTAGATTGGTCTATGATGGAAGCTGCATGAATGGCTATGGAGTACAAACGGAGGGTATGAAAAGCTTGGGAGGTGGAAGTGGTTGAGCGCATGAATTGGCATTGAGTTGCCATGGGAGGTATGACAGGTCATGGAGGTGTCTGAGGTGAGAACTAGAGGGCTTAAAATTTTTTGAAACAACTGGGATGAAGTCCCAGAGAACTGAAATAGGTATTCCGACCAACCCGCCTCAGCATTCGCCCTCCCCATGACTGCCTACGCTCTGCGTCTGGGGTCAGAGGGCACAACTCCAACTTACACCCATTGCCTGCCCCCCCCAGCACAAAAATCTCATGATTCAGGGCACTTTTTACCAGGGTGAGTCCAGCATATCAGAAACTTTGCCGCCTCGAGCTACCTGCCTCAGTAGCCAAAATCTGGACCTAAATCTAATGCAGCTCTCAATGATGTGTTCATTGTGAGCAAAATAGTAAAAGTATCAGTGAAAGTACAGTTGAGTGAGTCACAGCATGTTAAAGATATTGAGATAATTACAGGGATAGATTATGTTAATAACACTGAATAAAATAACAGTACAATACAGCATAGCAAACAGTAAGTGCAAAGTAATGCCATACATATCAATGATTTGGATGAAGGAATAGAGTTCTATATTCAAGGGCAGAATTTTATGGTTCCCTACTGGTAAGTTTGCGGGCAGTGGTTCTGTAAAATTCTGTGGGTGTCCTTCCTACCACCCACGCACTGACCTGGCAGTGATTTTAAGTGATAAATCATGGCCACTTAAGGGCTGCTTTCTGCCTAGTTACAATTTTTAGGTCAGCAGAAGGAGGTCTGGGACAGAGGGAAAGGCTGATGAGTTAGCCACTTAGACTTCAGGCAGGAAAGGAAGGGATGGCTAATAAAAACAAAAAAACTGCGGATGCTGGAAATCCAAAACAAAAACAGAATTACCTGGAAAAACTCAGCAGGTCTGGCAGCATCGGCGGAGAAGAAAAGAGTTGATGTTTCGAGTCCTCATGACCCTTCGACAGAACTTGAGTTCGAGTCCAGGAAAGAGCTGAAATATAAGCTGGTTTAAGGTGTGTGTGTGGGGGGCGGAGAGATAGAGAGACAGAGAGGTGGAGGAGGGGTGGTGTGGTTGTAGGGACAAACAAGCAGTGATAGAAGCAGATCATCAAAAGATGTCAACGACAATAGTACAATAGAACACATAGGTGTTAAAGTTAAAGTTGGTGATATTATCTAAACGAATGTGCTAATTAAGAATGGATGGTAGGGCACTCAAGGTATAGCTCTAGTGGGGTTTTTTTTTACCGCCGTACCCTTTTTCAAAGCTGCGTGTGCCCCCAGTTTCATTTTATCCTTCGGCTCATCCGACGCCTCAACAAGAAACTTTTTCTCTTTCTCTCAAGTGCTAAGGAACGCAAGCTCCAACAACTCATCGACACCAACACCCATCTAGGACCCTCCACCCCTGCCTGTCCCTCCGTCCCCACCCCATCTTCCAATCCCAACCCCAGCCGTGTATTCACTATACCCCCTGACCTTCCCCTCTCCGATGCTGAACGGTCAGTGCTCAGCAAAGGACTTAGTTTCATACCCTTACGCCCTCACCTTAATGAATTTCGGGCTCGGCATGATACTGAACTCTTCTTCCGCCGTCTTCGTCTCCGGGCTCACTTCTTTGGGCAGGAGTCCTCTCCCAGTTCAACGGATCCTTTTACCCATCTCCAATATTCTCCCTCCACCTGGACCCCTCCCTCTGGATTCTTACCTTCTCTCGATCTTTTCATTGAGAACTGTCGGCGCGACATTAGTCGTCTCAATTTCTCTGCTCCTCTCACCCATTCTAACCTGTCTCTCTCTGAACTTACTGCACTCCATTCTCTCAGGTCCAACCCTGACATTGTCATCAAACCCGCTGACAAGGGTGGTGCTGTTGTTGTCTGGCGCACTGACCTCTACCTCGCAGAGGCTGAGCGTCAACTCGCAGACACTTCCTCCTACCTCTCCCTGGACCATGACCCCACCACTGAACATCAAGCCACTGTTTCCAGGACTGTCACTGACCTCATCTCCTCTGGGGATCTCCCTCCCACAGCTTCCAACCTGATAGTCGCCCAACCTCGGACGGCCCGCTTCTATCTCCTACCCAAAATCCACAAACAGAACTGCCCCGGTAGACCGATCGTCTCAGCTTGCTCCTGCCCCACAGAACTCTTTTCTCGTTATCTTGACTCCCTTCTCGCTCCCCTTGTCCAGTCCCTTCCCACCTACATCCGTGATTCCTCTGACACCTTACGTCACATCAACAATTTCCACTTCCCTGGCCCCTACCGCTTCCTCTTCACCATGGACGTCCAATCCCTCTACACCTCCATCCCCCACCAGGATGGTCTGAGGGCCCTTAGCTTCTTCCTCGAACAGAGGCCCGAACAATCCCCATCCACCACTACTCTCCTCCGTCTGGCTGAACTTGTTCTCACGCTGAACAATTTCTCCTTCAACTCCTCTCACTTCCTCCAAATAAAAGGTGGGCTATGGGTACCCGCATGGGCCCCAGCTATGCCTGTCTCTTTATGGGGTATGTGGAACATTCCTTGTTGCAGTCCTACTCCGGCCCCCTTCCACAACTCTTTCTCCGGTACATCGATGATTACTTCGGTGCCGCTTCATGCTCTCGTCAGGACTTGGAAAAATTTATTAATTTTGCTTCCAATCTCCACCCCTCCATCATTTTCACGTGGTCCATCTCTGACACTTCCCTTCCCTTCCTTGACCTCTCTGTCTCAATCTCTGGTGATAGACTGTCCACCAATATCCATTACAAACCCACCGACATCCACAGCTATCTCGACTACAGCTCCTCACACCCCGCTTCCTGTAAGGACTCCATCCCATTCTCTCAGTTCCTTTGCCTCCGTCGCATCTGTTCCGATGATGCTACATTCAAAAACAGTTCCTCTGACATGTCCTCCTTCTTCCTTAACCGAGGTTTTCCACCCACGGTCGTTGACAGGGCCCTCAACCGTGTCCAGCCCATCTCCCGCGCATCCGCCCTCACGCCTTCTCCTCCCTCCCAGAAACATGATAGGGTCCCCCTTGTCCTCACTTATCACCCCACCAGCCTCCGCATTCAAAGGATCATCCTCCGCCATTTCCGCCAACTCCAGCATGATGCCACCACCAAACACATCTTCCCTTCACCCCCCTTATTGGCATTCCGTAGGGATCGCTCCCTCCGGGACACCCTGGTCCACTCCTCCATCACCCCCTACTCCTCAACCCCCTCCTATGGCACAACCCCATGCCCACGCAAAAGATGCAACACCTGCCCCTTCACTTCCTCTCTCCTCACCGTCCAAGGACCCAAACACTCCTTTCAAGTGAAGCAGCATTTCACTTGCATTTCCCCCAACTTAGTCTACTGCATTCGTTGCTCCCAATGTGGTCTCCTCTACATTGGAGAGACCAAACGTAAACTGGGCGACCGCTTTGCAGAACACCTGCGGTCTGTCCGCAAGAATGACCCAAACCTCCCTGTCGCTTGTCATTTTAACACTCCACCCTGCTCTCTTGCCCACATGTCTGTCCTTGGCTTGCTGCATTGTTCCAGTGAAGCCCAACGCAAACTGGAGGAACAACACCTCATCTTCCGACTAGGGACTTTACAGCCTTCCGGACTGAACATTGAATTCAACAACTTTAGGTCGTGAGCTCCCTCCCCCATCCCCACCCCCCCTTTCTGTTTCCCCCTTCCTTTTTATTTCCAATAAATTATAAAGATTTTCCTTTTCCCACCTATTTCCATTATAAAAAAAAATTTAAAAAAAAACCCCACTAGAGCTATACCTTGAGTGCCCTACCATCCATTCTTAATTAGCACATTCGTTTAGATAATATCACCAACTTTAACTTTAACACCTATGTGTTCTATTGTACTATTGTCGTTGACATCTTTTGATGATCTGCTTCTATCACTGCTTGTTTGTCCCTACAACCACACCACCCCTCCTCCACCTCTCTGTCTCTCTATCTCTCCGCCCCCCACACACACACCTTAAACCAGCTTATATTTCAGCTCTTTCCTGGACTCGAACTCAAGTTCTGTCGAAGGGTCATGAGGACTCGAAACGTCAACTCTTTTCTTCTCCGCCGATGCTGCCAGACCTGCTGAGTTTTTCCAAGGAAGGGATGGCTGCCTTCCTCATGGTCCCCCCCCACCCTCCCACTGGGAGCCACCCACCCAGTGGAATTTGAATTCACTTAATAAATCTGGAATACAGCTAGTCTCAGTGATGGCGACCATGAACTATCAATTGTTGTACAAACCCATTTCATTCACCAATGCCCTTTTGGGGAAGGAAATCTGCTGTCCTTACCTGGTGTGGCCTACATGTGACTCCAGACCGACAGCAATGTGGTTGACTCTTAACTGAGCTCTGAGTCACTCAGTTTGAGGGCAATTAGGGATGGACAACAAATGATGGCTTTGCCAGTGATGCCCATATCCCATGAAAGAATAAAGGGAAAAAACCCAATATCTGACCCCCATGGTGCCCCCTCTCTCCCTGGACTTGGCACCCCCGCCCAAACCCCCTCTCTCTACCCTCTACTAACCCTGCTGAAAGACACCCGGACTCAACTGCATCCTGGGCTCCCTGCGTTAATGTTCTGTGGGACACTGTGTAGTCCCAGCAGTGGCCACTGCTCTTGGTGGCACTGCTAGGACTAGAAAAGTGCCGGTTCTCTAAAGTGGGACGTGCTCCCCAGATGGGGGCCCACCTGCAACTGCTTAAATGGCTGCGCATGCAGGTGCAATGTCTTTATTGGTGGCAGGGTGGGAAACCCCACCATCTGAAAAATTTCTGTGCCAAGTTTGCAGATGACACTATTAGGAGTCATAATAAGTTGTGTAGATGAGACTAGACATTACAAAAGGGGCATAGACAGATTAAGTTAGTTAAGAAGACAATGGCAGATAAAGCTCAACATGTGGAAGTGTGAGGTTATCCACTTTGGATCAAAGAAAGAGATATCAGAATATTTTCTTAATGGCAATAGAATAGTTCCTGTAGGAGCAAAGAGATTTAATTGTCCATGTCCATAATCTCACCAAATGAATGGTGAGGCTAACTGTATTCATGCTCCTGTTTCTTATGTTCTTCTGTACATAAATCACTCAAAGCCAGTGGACAGGTTCAAAAGGTAATTACATAGGCAAAAGGAACATTAATATAAGGGGAATGGGATAAAAAATGGAATGAGGTTATGCTTCAGTTGGTTAGTTGGTGAACCTTGGTTAAGCCTTATCTGGAGCGCAGGCACCACATGTCAGGAATCTCAGATTCACCACCATAAGTACACAAGAACTTAACGAGTTAAATTTTGCTAACAGATTGCATAAGCATGGTTTATATCTGCTAAGATTAAAGGGTTGAGATGTGATCTAATTGAGTTGTTTAAGATGACATAAAAAGGACTCAATAGGGTAGATACAGCAAAACTGTTTCCAGTGAAGTGAATCCACAGCAAGAGGATATCATCTTAAGCCAACAGGACATCTTAAAATAAGAGAAGCATTCACATGATTCTGAAGTCATGCTATGTGGCAGTCCTTGAGATGAGCTGCTGAGCATTTGTTGTTTGTAGGCTGCTTTCTCACTTTACAATGCATCTCCTGGCTTTCCTTTTGGTCCCTGTGGTGACATTTCAAAATCTTCTCATCAATTCAGCTCGCTAATGTCAGATGAGACCTCACATTCAAAGCTTACTTTTCATTTCTATCTCCTTGCATTCCCATGTGTCATTCTGCATGAGTTGTTTACAATTGGCTTTTAACAAGGTCTCAATAAGCAAAAACACTATTTTAAGATTGGAACAATCAGATCATTGCCAAAAATGGGCAGATAGTTAATGATTCTATCATTGTTTACACACATTTATATTTTCATTACAGATTTTTGAATGGAAGATAATACGAGCCAAAGTATTTAATGGAACAATGAATGCAGCCAATTTCAGGTTTTCAAACTGATAAACATCAGCACTTTTCAGCAGCATTTAAATAAATTCAGCATGATTATAAATCAGGGTTTTCCCCAAAAATATATAAACATACCTCACTGCAATGAATGGTGTGGTGTTGCTATAATAATAACCTTAAGCTTATTTATGGTACAAGGCACAAGCCACCAATCGCTCATAAGGGATTGAGTAAACATGTTGTGGGTTCATTTATTAAGACTAAGCACATGGGAGCAGTTTTTCAAAGGTATAAAGCTTGAAGGCATGGCAGCTGTGTGTGTGCCCTGCTCAAACCAAAAGTAAGACTAAGACTGGATCACATGACATTTTCCTTCAAGTGATGTCATGCTGATATCCCTTGAAGACATTACAACAAATGGCAGCTGCCTGGAGTCCTGGTGCTGGCCTCAGGAACAATTAAGACAAAGTCAAATGAATAAAATCAATTTGTTGAAAGGATAACCATGAGTTAAGGGAAACGTTTGCACAGATTGTTCAAGCAGACCCATATCTATGGTGAAATGTCACTCATTTTGCAATGCTTGTATTATTAATAATCAGCACAAAGTTACTGTCAAGCATTTGGGTTTTATTATGTTAATTTGTATTTATATAAATTTAAACCATTAATTAAATAGCAAAGCAAATATCTCTCTAATGACTTAGCTGGCAACTGCATACCACTGGTACAGTTCTAAGCATAAAAAACAGGATGATTTCCCCAGTATGTGCTGTTAGTTGAGGTCAGTTAGCACAGCAAGTAAATTGTTGCATTGGCCTCAGCATCCTCTAGAGCACAGGAAGCATACAAAAATGACAGAGAGGGAAAGGCCATCTAGCCTGCCGCAGGCAGTCAATGTCCAAGGCATCATAATTCAGACACATTCTACCCATCTGGAGCCATGTAACTTCCTGGAAGAAGTTAAAACCAAGGCTACTTACAGAAAAAAAAGCAACCACAAAATTTCTCTGATCCCATTGGACAATTGAAACCAGTATAACTCATCCTTGGACTAGGGAGGGAAAAATATTGCTGAGGGTTTCTTCTCCTGATCATAATCCATTAATCCTAGAACATATATGGGCATGGATGCTAGATGAGTACAAATTCAGACAAAGCTACCTTGTTCACACAAAGAATAACCACTTGAGAAATTCACTGAAGGTTGGCTGATCTGAAGGTACCATTCCCCAAGCTTCAGGATAGGCAAGGAGCCACAGAAGACAACATTAGGACAGGTGACCAAATGTTTGGTCAAAGATATAGGTTTTGTTACAGAAGTGGACAGGATTAGGGAGGAATTTCCAGAGCCATGGCCTAGAAAACTGCCAGCACAGCCAGACCAAATTTGGTCTAGTAACTTTTTTAATTGCCTTTTTCAGTTCTAACCTTGTGAGAAATTAAGACTGTTCTAAAGCTCATTTTAATAAATCCTGCCTCTAATAAAAAATACTGAATCAAAATCTATAATCTGTAAACTGCTACTGTTCAGCTGCTGTGATTTACATAGCTATTAGAATTCATTACTAATGGCTGGAATGCAGAGTGGAGCTCCAGGATTTGTTAGCAGCGTATGATTTTTTTTAAAAATTACTACAATAATAGCATTATGAAAAACACTAATATTGATTATAAAATGTTTTCCATAACAGGAAATTACATACTGTCCAACTATTGATAAATTACCATGGCCCAAATCAAATTGCCTTGTAAAGAAAGATCCAACGAATAAGGGTAAGGAATATTTGTTAAAATACGAAAGAAAGCTAAACAGAACATGGAGAATACATACACATTAGTCGATCTCCCATAACATTGAACATGGGGAGTCAAGACCACCATCAAGGGCCTCAGCAGAAGTCTAAGAACTTGTCCTCAAATCATTGCTCTCCTGGCCAGCCTTTCACCTTACATCTTCCATAAATATGAGCTTGTGCTAAACTCTGTTACTTAACTCAGACTACGTCCTATTCGCCCATCGTCCCTATGCTCACTGACCAATATTGGTCTTCCCTCTGGTAACACTCAATTTTCATTGTCCTACAATTGCAGCCATACCTTCAGCAGACCTAAGCTCATATTTTTTCTCTCTCTCTCTCTCTCTCTTTCCTCGAGGCTGCTTAAAATGTACCTCTTTGACCAAGCTTTTTGTCACCTGGATTTTCATCCTCAAGGTGGGCAGCACAAATTGGGAAAATTCCTAGCTTCGCCCACCTGCCTTGGGAGAAAACCCTGCTTTTGCATGTGCTTTCATCTGGGTGGGAAAGTTGTAGGCTGAAGTCAAGCCAGCTGATCAGGAAAATGTTTGGAAGCAGCCACAGGGGCTGTTAATATGGCAGTCATCTTGTTGAAACCAATTGGTGGTTAAACATATATGGGCATTAATTATCCCAACTGAATAAAATAAAAAGGTACAGCTGGAACACTTTGTGTGGAAGCTATTAGGAAGTTTGTAGCACTGAGGAGTTGTCTTGGAAATAAACCAGCTTTAACCAAGAGACCTGCCTGGATTAATTCTTCCACCACAACTTCTTATTGTGAGTAACAGGGGCTGCCAGGTGCCAACATAGGCTGTTTAAAAGGCATGCTTTGTTGCGGTGGGACTTACCCCCCAACCCTATATGGCCCCTCATGCCCCCATGACAAGGTATGTCCCTACCCACCTCTTATGGCCTCTCATGCCAAAATAAGCTCCCCCAAACAACCTCTATAGCCCCTTATGGCCTCCCATGCTGATCTATGGCACTTGCATGTCCATTCATCAATTATACACTGTATAGACCAATTAACCCTGTAGTGACAATAGGATGGCTTAAAAAACTTTATTAAAAACAGTTATTTATTGGCAACTTTCCACTTATGTGAAAAAAATTTTTTTACGACAGGCTAATAAAAGTGTCAATCATTCAGAATCTTTAAGATATTAATATCAGAAACTGAAAGCACTTGAAACCTTTTCATCTTGTGTAAATAAATGTTGTGCATTTGACAGAAGAGATCATAGAGCCAGAGTTGTCAATTAGGCAATGTTTTCCAAGGGGCTTGGGTGTTTCAGCACTTGGAGGGATTTCTGGGTTTTCAGCCAGCTTGCACAATGTTTATTTACACAAGGTAGAGGTTTCAAATACTTGTTGCTATTGTTACTTTAAAGGGTCTGGTGATTGACACTTCTATTGGCCTGTAGGAAAAAGGAGGGTGTTTTTTTATAAAATGGAAAGTTGTCAATGAATTACTTTTGCATAAAGCTTTTTTTAACACATCCTATTGTTCATGGGATGCATGCAGTGTATGTTGGGTGAATAGGCATGGAAATGCCATAACTTGGTATGGGACATGAGGGGTTGGTTGGGGGGCAAACCTTGACATGTGGACATGAGGGGCCATTGGGGTTGGCTGTGGGGGGTGGGGGGGGGAGGGGTGGGTGTGTGATGCATACTTCAGCATGGAGACATGAGGGGCCATAGGGGTTTGTTGGAGACTTACCTTGGCATGTGGGGCTTGATGAGGACCATTTGAACTTACCTTTCAAAAGGTTCCCTCATGTAGATTATAGTCATTACACCTCTGAGATGCTGTTAACCATGACTCTTTGAAAAGCTGGCCCGACTCCATGAAAATTGTGGAGGACTAGGGCATGCCAATCCTGCAATGGAACCGGCCAGGTTGGAAGTGTGCCCATACCCTTAAAAGGCCCTGGTGAAAATCAGCAATTCCGGAATTGGGTCCTAGCTGCCATTTTCAAACTTCCACGTAGTGTCCCTGACTCCATAAAAATCTAGTCCAATATCCCCTTATGTGACTCAGTCTCAGATTTTGTTGTTGCATTAGTTTAGCATTACTGGATTGTAAGCATCTCGGCAGCACACACTTGAACGCTTATTGTCTTCTCCCTAATGAAATAGCTGCAGTGATGCTAAACCTCTAATCTCAAAGCTGCAGGTTGCCATTTTTATTGCTAGTTTTATTTAAAGATACACCTTCTGCTCTCAGTCTATAGCAGAAAATCAATAAGGTAAAAAAAAAACTCCCTTGGTGTTTAGAGAAAAACAGAATCTACTTTTATTAGCCTTTGAGATGCTAAATTTAAAAAGTCAGAGTCCACATCATTTGGAGACTGTTCAGCAGGGGGGTGATGGAAATGTAAAATCTATATCCTGTATTAAAATTATACTGCAAATTATATATAAAAATATATTAAAATGGCCAAGAGCATTAATGTGCCACATGCTGGGTTAAATTGTCTGCAGCAAGACAGTCAAACTGGAACTTTCAAAAGAGAGTGCTCCTTTTGTAAAATATTTCTGTAAACACTTCTTGGGATAATTTCTGAACTGCCAGTAATCCTAATGCAATTGGGAAGTAGCATTTCAGGTGGTAAAGATACTTTTAATGTTGTTACTCTTACATTACATTTCCTGACCAAAACCAGCAATACCTGTTGTCACACTTTCAGATGTTAATACTTGTTGGGTTGGTTATCAGCCTTTGTTTATTTAGTTGACTGTTCCTTTTAAGAGTTTGCTGTTCAATTGAAAAAATAGTAAAATTTTATTCACCAGCAGTGCCAATTTAGCCAAATTTAGTTTGACATTTAATGTTATTTTCAACTCCTTAAGCCAACAGTATATTATATTTCTGTCAGGTTTTAATGCTACAGTCAAACCAAACGCAAGGATAAACTATCATCTTCACTGCCTTGGGTGAGTGGATCCCCTGTCAATTTTAGCATTCACCTAAATTTCATACACAAAGATAAAAATCTACCCCACAATCTCCCAACTTATTTTCAAAATGTCATTCCTTTCAATAGTGAGAGCCACTACTCATTCTTAGAAACAGCAGCTTGAATAGTAGAGATTAGCAAAGAGAAAGAGAGGATATAGGGGAAAGAAAGGTTCATGTTAACAGCCCCTTAAGCCAATTTTGAATGGTTTCACATTGACCAAAGTGTAGTCTTGGTTAACCGCAGTAATGCTCATGGAGATATTGCTAAATAATTTAAATGTTAGAATGTTTCTTCCACTGCTACTCCTGATGCTGTCAAAATCATTAAACCTTTAAATCATTCAGTAGAGGTTTTCTCCAGATAACTGAAGGACATCGCGGTGTTGTTGCACAAGACAGCTGGTCACACAGCAAATTATTTACATCTTTGCCAGCTTTGTTTCAGAATGCTGGTTGTCGTGAAGCATATTCACATAGAGTAAAAGCTTATATCATGTATTAAGTGTCGGGAAATTAGTTGTTATAAGCAGGTATGATGCTATATTTATCACGCAGTGGAAGTCCCCCACCTCCTCGCCCTCAGCATTTTTCACTGCCTGTTCAACCTAATGGCAGGCGGGCAAAAAGCAGGATAAGGTTTCCTGAAGCAAATAAAAATAAAATTAAAATTTTACACTTGAATTAAAAATGTGTCCATGCTAAGGTGACAGTCAATCTGTTTCCCGAGCACCCTCGCCAAGGACAAAATTCTGCTCCATATCTAACTCATGATATCTGCAGAGTTCGCAGGATCAACACACTTTCACCTCATTCGACCGTCTTGTGTGTCTGGATTTATCGGAACAAGATAAGCAACTGTAGTATTAGTCAATGTGGATCTTCCACCTGTTAACCATGAATGGGTGGAAATCTAGCCCTGGACTGAAACAATTGTTTATGATTCACTTACATTATCCCTAAATTCTATCCTAGTATATAATGATGCTCACTGTGCAAGTGGATATGGTTAACACTGAAGAGTGAACACTTGGCCCGTGTGATTTCCTGGACTGATTTTCATTGCCAGAGGGGGTCAGGTAGGAATTTTCCAGAACATGTTTTTCACTTACTGGCCCTGGGATTTTTCTATTTTCCTTTCTCTCTCAGGAGATTACAAAACTACAAAGTGCACTAGGGGGAGGAAGTGTCTACTCATGATGTTTCATCATGGTACGATGCAGGCTGCGTTGACCAATCGATCTTTTCTCATCCATAGATTTTGTGTTCCCATATAGCTAGGCTGCTGAAGCCAAGTGATTTCATGCTCTTGACTATTGTAGACTGAGCCTGCAGCAAAAATCATCCAAAATGCCTGAAGGCTCCATGGTGTGTTGAATGCATCATATTCTCACAAATCACCCTGACATTACTCAAGAATAAAATTGTTCCTCAATTATAAACAAAACAAAACTACCATAGCCTGTGCCTGGACTGATGGTCTCACACTGCCAAGAGAAATTTATGAACACATCATTGTATGTCACTCACATTGATCACCTCGATTTTCAGGCTGATGTGTTGGTAGTCCAACATTACAGAAATACACACTCCTGCCAACTAATTTCTGTTTAAAATAAATTTACTTGAATTTATATAGGAGAGATATATTGAATTTCAGTCAAATGATCACGAAAGCAATGTAAGAACAACCTGGAAAGGAAGGATTTCCATTACTGTACCCCCCGTGTGATCTCAGGGCATCCCAAACACCCCACATCCAATTAAGTTCTTTTGAAGTGTTGTTACTGTTGTATTTTAGGGAAATACAGCAGTCAATTTGCATACAGAAAGGTCCCACAAATAAATTAGGATATATGACCACATCATCAATTGGTTGAAGGATAAATATTGGCCAGGATGCCATAGAAAATTTCTTTGCTTTTCTTGAAATAGTTTTGCTTTTATTCGTTCATGGGATGTGAGTGTCGCTGGCAAGGCCAACATTTGATATCCATTCCTAATCGCCCTTGAGAAGGTGGTAGTGGTGAGATGCTGCCTTAAGCCACTGCAGTGTGTGTGGTGTAGTTACACCCACAGCGCTGTTAGGGAGGGAGTTTCAGCAATAGTGGAGGAACGATGGTATATTTCCAAGTGAAGATGATGTGTGACTTGGATGGGAGCTTGCAGATGGTGGTATTCCCATGTGTCTGCTGCCTTTGTTCTTTTAGGTGGTAAAGGTTGCTGGTTTGGAATTTGTTATTGAAAGTATTTTGGCAATTTGCTTCCATAGATCTTGTAAATAGTACTCACTGCTGCCACTGTGCACAGTGCAGAGGACGTGAGGGCACTGGGTGTGGTGCTGATTAAACGGACTGTATTATCCTGAATGCTGTTGAATTTCATGAACGTTGTTGGAGCTGTATTTGTCCAGGCAAGCGAGGAGTACTCCATTAAGCATCTGACACAGGCTTTGGGGAGTCAGCAGGTGAGTTATTTGCTGCAGAATACCCAGCCATATAGCCTTTGACCTACTTTTGAAGATACAGTATTTATGGGGCTGGTCCACCCTGATGTTGATGGCTGTGGTGGGTGGGTTGGTGTTCAGCATGGTAATGCTATTGAATATCTAGGGGAGGTGGTTAGATTCTGTGTTGGTATAGATGGTCATTGGCTGGCATTTGTATGGCACGATATTACTTACCACTGAGCAGCCCTAGCCTGAATGTTGTCCAGATCCTGTTGCTTGTGAGCACACTTCATTGTCAGAGGAGTTGCAAATAGAACTCAACACTGTACAATCATCAGAAAACATTCCCCCATCTGACTCTAAAATGGAGGGAAGGTCATTGATGAAGCAGCTGAAGATGGTTGGTACTACAGATGGGAGAGATGATAGGGATGGTTCCTCTCTTTTCCCACCTCTCGACTGACTGAAGACAGCATTTTTTTAAAGAAGTGTTTTAACCTCTTGAGTGCTGTAATTGTCAGGAACAGATAAATGACAGGTTTTCTTGTAAGTTTTAAAAGAAAGATAAATGTTTAATATTCAACATGCAGATATACATACCCACACCCAGTGGTACAGACACACATACATACTCAAGAAAACATTGTGATTACAAAAGGTAGTATGCACTTAGGTCTTAAGAGGTCAAGAGTTATTTGTCATACTTACTTCTTGCTGGGGCGAGGACTTTGAAAATGATGCAGGCTCGTAATCCTTTTTTGGTCCACTGAAGAAGAAGGACTGGAGGTTTAGGAAGATTGATTCACTATAGTTTATTGCTTGCAGTAGCAGATTTCTCTTATTCCACTCCAGTCAAGGATCAATATTGAAATCTCGGAGCGAAACCCTGGTCTGGTTCCTCAATTAAAGATGTGAAGGCCAACTTGCATCTCTGCCTATGGTGTTTCTTAGGCAGGGTTGTGTTCCTTCACCAGTCTGGATGATATTTTTCCTCTGCACCAGAAACATGTCTTATTAAATCTCCTTATTAGAAACCTAGTCATGTGACCAGAGCATCTTTTTTCACTGTCCTCACAAATGGTTTCTGATGGCTAGACTAGTGTCAAGCAATGGGATCCATTCACATATCTTCGTGAAAAAATATGTTTTCTTCACACCCATTCCCTGGGTTTCAACTCTGAAGTTGGAAAGTCTGCAAATAGTATTAGGAAACCAGTTTCCTTAATTATTTGGAGAAGGGCAGCCATTAACCACAAGAAGGGTCTTTTACATTTTAATGACTTCTCAAAGATATGTCCAGAAAGTTTGTTCACATTTTAATGACATTTTCAAGACTTGTCCGGATGTGAAGATTATCTCAGGGGGTCTTATAGTTCCATATGTATTGTAGGGAAAGGAAAAGGTCACCTGCCATCTCAACTCCATTTTGTTTTAAAGTGTCCATTTCGAGTTTATACTTTATTAGTTCATATTGTGTGAGCTTGGCATTTGGGCTTAGGACACTATCCAGTGGATCTCCTGCAGCAATGTCCTGGGACCTTAAGGCCATAAGACATTGGAGCAGAAGTAGGCCATTTCGCCCATCAGGTCCACTTCCGCCATTCAATGAGATCATGGCTGATCTGATAATCCTCAATTCCACTTTCCTGCCTTTTCCCCATAACCGTTGATTCCCTTACTGATTAAAAATCTGTCTATCTCAGCCTTGAATAAACTAAACGGCCCAACCTCTACATCCCCCTGCAGTAAAGAATTCCACAGATACACTACCCTCTGAGAGAAGAAATTCTTCCTCATCTCTGTCTCAAATGGGTGACCCCTCACTCTGAAATTATGCCCTCTGGTCCTAGACTCTCCCACAAGGGGAAACAACCTCTCAGCATTTACCCTGTCAAGCCCCCAAAGAACCTGATATGTTTGGATAAGGTTGCCTCTCATTCTTCTAAACTCCAATGAGAACAGGCTTACCCTACTGAACCTCTTCTCTTAAAATCCCTCCATCACTGGGATCAACCTAGTGAACCTTCTCTGGACTGCTTCCAATGCCAGTATATCTTTTCTTAAATAGGGGGACCAAAACTGTTCACAGTATCCTAGGTGTGGCCTAACTAGTGCCTTGTATAGTTTTATAGGTCTTAAACTGTTCCCTTATTAAATTCCATTCCCTCTGAAATAAAGGCCAACATTCCATTTGCCTTCCCTATTACCTACTGAGCTTGTATGTTACCTTTTTGGGATTCATGTACGAGGATCCCCAAATCCATCTGTGCTGCAGTTTTCTGCAGTCTTTCTCCATTTAAATAATATTCAGCTCCTCTATTCTTCCTGCCAAAGTGCATAACCTCATATTTTCCCACATTATATTCCATCTGCCAAGCTTTTGCCCACTCATTTAACCTGTCTATATCCCTCTGAAGACCTTTTGTGTCATCCTGACCACTTGCCTTCCCACCTATTTTTGTGTCATCTACAAACTTGGCGATAGTATATTCACTTCCCACATCCAAGTCATTAATATATATTGTAAATAACTGTGGCCCCAGCACTGATCCCTGTGGCACCCCACTAGTTACAGATTGCCATCCTGAAAATGCCCCCTTATCCCAACTCTCTGTCTTCTATTAATTAGCCAATCCTCTATCCATGCTAACATACTACCCAACACCATGGGTCTTATCTTATTAAGTAGTCTTATGTGTGGTACCTTATGGAACACCTTTTGGAATTCCAAATATATTACATCAACTTGTTCTCCTTTATCTATCCCGCTTGTTACCTCCTCAAAGAATTCTAATAAATTTGTCAGGCATAGCTTCCCCTTCATGAAGCCATGTTGACTCTGCTTGATTATATTATGTATTTCTAAATGTTCTGCTATTACATCCTTAATAATAGAGTCTAACATTTTCCCAATGACAGATGTTAAGCTAACTGGCCTATAGTTACCTGTTTTTTGCCTCTCTCTCCTTTTGAATAAGGGTGTTACATTGACAGTTTTCCAATCTTCTGGGATGTCTCCAGAATCTAAGGATTCTTGGAAGATTACCACCAGTGCATCCACTATCACTGTAGCTACTTCCTTTAATATCCTAGGATGCAACCCATTAAGTCCAGGGGACCTTTTGGCCTTTAGCCCCATTAGTTTCCCTAGGACTTTTTCTCTAGTGATAGTTATTGTATTTATTTTACTTCTCTGCCAGTTCCTGGCCCCCCATTATTATTTCCCCAGTCTCATTCCCTAAGGGGCCTATGTTCACTTTGGCCTCTCTTTTCCTTTTTATATATTTAAAGCAGCTCTTCCTGTCCATTTTTATATAACTCGCTAATTTATCCTCAAAGTTTATTCCCACCCTCTCTTTTGGTCATCTTTTGTTGGTTTTTAAAACTTTCCCAATCCTCTGATTTACCACTAATCTTTGCCACATTGTATGCTTTTTTCTTTCAACTTGATACTATCTTTAACTTCCTTGGTTAACCATGGTTGGTTTATCCCCTTCCTAGAATCCTTCTTTCTCACTGGGATATATCTTTGTTGTGAGTCATGAACTATTTTCTTAAACGTTTGTCAGTGTTTATTAACCGTCTTTTCTGCTAAACTTCTTTCCCAGGCCTCTCCAGCCAACTGTGCCCTCATTCCTTTATAATTACCCTTATTTAAATTTAGCACAATTGTTTCCAACCCAAGTTTCTCACTCTCAAACTGAATGCTAAATTCTACCATGCTAATATCACTGTTTCCTAGGGAATCTTTTATTCTGAGATAATTTATTAAACCTGCCTCATTACACATTACCATATCCAAAATAGCCTGATCCCTGATTGCCTCTGCCAATTTGATTTTCCCAATCTACATGAAGATTAAAGTCACCTATGATTAATGTATTGCCTTTTTTACATGCCCTCATTATCTCCTGATTTATTCTCAGTCCTACAGTATAGCTACTGTTAGGAGGCCTATAGACTATTCCCACCACTGTCTTCCCCTTGTTATTTCTTACCTTCAGCCATATGGATTCTACACCTTCCAATCTAAGATCATTTCAGCTATCATACTTATTCCATCTCGTACTTACAAAGCTACCCAATCACCCTTTCCTTCCTGCCTGCCTGTGCTTTCCAAAAGTCACATACCCCTGAATATTTAGTTCCCAGCTTTGATGTCCTTGTAACCAAGTCTCCGTAATGGCTATAGGATCATATACATTAACCTGTATTTGTGCCGTTATTGACCTTCAACAACTACAACTATCTGTGATTCTTTTGTACTAGGTATGACTCTAATCAATGGGGACATTTCTCTGGTTTCCCATTGGCTTCAATTTGCTAGGGCTCCTTGATGCCACACTCAGTCAAATGCTGCCTTGATGTCAAGGGAAGTCACTCTCACAACACCTCACTTGTCGAATTTCGGATCTTTTGTCCATGTTTGGACCAAAGTCATAATGAGGTATGAAGTTGAATGGTTCTGTGGAAATCCAAAACTGAGCTTCGGTGAGCAAGTTATTGGTGAGTAACTGCTGCATGATCACACTGTCAACGACACATTTTATCTCTTTGCTGATGATTGAAAGAAGACTGATGGGGCGGTTATTGGCTGGATTGGATTTGCCATGCTTTTTATGGACAGGACATACCTGGACAATTTTCCCCTTTGATGGGTGCCTGTGGTATAGCTGTACTGGAATAGCTTGGCTAGAGAGACATCTAGTTCTGGAGCTTAAGTCTTCAGTAATGCATCTGGGATGGGCCCATAGTCTTTGCTGTATTCATTGTCTTCAGCTGTTTCTTGGTATCATGTAAAATGAATCAAATTTGCCATTCCCCTTCTCTCCATATCCACTTGTTTAATTCCCACCAGAAATGCCTTACAGCTGTAAATAGGGCCCTGTCTTTTCAGGAAAGCTCCCCATCTTAGAGACTACTTAAGTTTGAGGATGTTTTTTTTTAAGTAGTTCAGTCAGATGGGGCTCAGCACTGAGTAATATGAAAGGTTTCTTGTGCTATCTGAAAATTATGGAGAGGAACTCGGTGTGAGTACATTTTATTTTTTATTTCACTCTTGACCAATTTTGAGATTTTGGTAGAATTCCCTCAAGGACTAATATTTTTTTATCAGACTGCTAAGTTTCTTTCTGGACACTTGTACCAAATGCACTGTTCCAAATACTTGGCTTGAACTTTTTAAAAGATTTTGCTGCCTCATTATTTGAAGCGGTTGATTTCACTTTCTCTTGACACACAGAAACTTCCAAAGTTTCCAAAATTTAAATGTCTGCCTCAATCTCTTAATCACAGGGGATACTTCCTCACACTCCAACTGTTAGCCTTTGCTACATCCAAAAGGATTATTTCAGGAACTTCTGAAATATTATTTTTACCAGAGTACAATTCCCATTCTTTTTTCAATGTGTTTATTAATGAGGTAACTCATTAATTTAACATTTTCTCTGTGAATCTCAAGATTAACTATATAATTCCCAACTTTTTGTAACGTAAATGAATGCTAAGGCCCACAAAATACCTAATTATGTTAGAAGCATTGTATTGAAAATTCCAATATCATATGAATAAAAAGGTTATATTCCACCCCCCACAATCCTCATTAATGTATATACTGTATATCAGAAAATTAGTTTGAGATTTATCATACTTTTTCTTGGGTTAACTCATTCACAATACATAAAATGCTCCACTTGTACTGTTCAACATAATGCAGTCCAAGATAAATTGGTTAGTGATCAAACCAAATCAATCGATAGCTGTGCCATTGTACAAATGAGTGAAGTGTAACTTAAGTCAAAGACTGAGGTGGCCATGGAGATCCTTCAACTAATGGAACTTTATTTAATACTAACTAAATGACCCAGTCAATACCATCACAAGGTAAGTGTGGGTGATTATGGAAAAGGCACTTAATGTTCTTAATGTACATCAATAGAATCTAAATCATTACAAGTAAAGCAGTAGCTGGATTGTAAACTTCACCACATTTCAGCATTTGTTTTACTTAGTATAACAGACTTATGTCCCATGTTGAAAATTGCAGGACATACTTCGCAAGTATAATATCCACGTCTATATCCAGCACAAGCCTCTAGCAATAAGATTGTCTTTAGTGATGTGAATATAAGACCATACATATCTCATTGAATAGTGACCAGCTGTGCTGCTGAGCAGTGCTGTTCCCTTTGGGGATACTCTGATGTCTCTTTGAGAACAAGTGCCCCAATTAACTTTTTTCAATGATCTTATTTCTTTTTAGTTTAGCCGACTTGGAAACTTTCTGTTAGTTATTCAGATGTACTTTTCTTCATGTTAAGAAAGCTGTTATTCACACTTTACATTCTTCAGAAAGGAGAAATGGGCAACACCATAATGGCATTGAACTAGCTAAGGAGAAAACTAAAATAAATCTAGGAATCTTAACTGATTCAATGCTCCAGATCCAACCAATGCAGAGCAGCAATCAACAAAGCCAATAGATTTGAACTGCGTCATCACAACAGTGGGATATAAGTCAGAAGAAGTTGCACGGAATTACATTAGGGAAAATTATATAGAATGTGCAGCACAGAAATGTGCCATTTGGCCCAAATGGCATATGCCAGTATTTATACTCCATATGAGGCTCTTCTGACCTTTTTTAAATCAATTCCATCAGCATAAGCTTTATTCCTTTCTCCTTTATGTGTTTAGGCCCCTTAGACAGCAACTTCAAACACATGACTGCCACCATCCAGAAGGACAAGGGCAGCAGATAGATGGGAACCCCACCACCTGGAAGTTCCCTCCCAAGCCACTCACAATCCTGACTTGTAAATATATCACATTCCTTCACTGCCGTGGGATCAAAATCCTGGAACTCCCTTCTTTACAGCACTGTGGGTGTACCTATACCGCATAGACTGCAGCGGTTCAAGAAGGTATCACCACCACCTTCTCAAGGGCAATTAGAAATGGGCAATAAATGCTAGCCTAACCAGTGACACCCACATTCCATGAATGAATTTTAAAAATCTAGCTTCCCCTTAAGTGTCTCTATGTTCATCGCCTCAAGTATTTGTTGTTCAAACCACTCCCAAGTTAAAGATGTCTCTCCTGAATTTCCGGTTGAATTTATTAGTAACTATCTTGTATTTATGGCCCCCAGTTTTGGTCTCCCCACAAATAGAAACATATTCTCTAAACCAACCCCATCAAATCCTTTCATAATCTTAAACAGCTGTGTCAGATTTCCCCCTTAGCCTTTTCGTTTCCAGAGAAAAGAGGCTAGCCTGTTCAATTTTTTCTGGCAGGCATAAGTTACAATCAAACTATACAGTGCTCAAGTTGGAGCACCCCTTGATTACAGTGTACAGTTCTAGTCACTTGGAAACAAATGATACAGTCGTAAAGCATATAGAAAAGATAACATCCAGACTTTAAATTAAATCGCTAAACTAGAACAAAGAGCCACAGATTCAAACTAGTAAAGGGCAAATATAGGTCTACTGTCAGGAAATTCTTCGCACAAAGAGCACTTAGCACATGTATTTGGCTCCTAGTTAGAGTGAAAGTAGTGTTAACTCTAGAATTATTTAAGAATAAATTAATAAGTAATTGGACATTGCAGTTTGGTGATTCCTGTTTCATCTGGATGAATGACTTTAGATGGGCCAAATGATCTTTGTCATCTGTAATATTCTGTGATGTTACAAACTCTCTGCAAACTTTCTAAGATTTTCTAAAACTTCAAAGTAAATGCCTTAGCAAACCCTCTGCTGAAAAATCTTCACTCAACCTTCACTCTATTATCAGTGGGTCAATGGAGCCTTACCTTAATTGCTTTACATTACCATAAAGAGAATCTTGCCTCAGGCAACCTAACTAGCAAAGGTCGCCATCATTAAAGAAATCCAAAAGCATGTCTTAGAAAGTTGTAATTGTCAGCTTTTTATACTGCTTACAGCCAAGAAGATTAATTGCACAGTGCCTTCAGTTTTACAGTCTATTCATTGTCCTTAGCCAAGGCCCAAGGTTTCAGACCCCAATCATTTGCTTCTATAGCTAGTGAAATACCATTTTATCTGCACTCTTAAAAGGAATGATCTTCTTCAAATGGACTGTAGCACTCCTACAGTCCATTTGAAGAAGTTCATTCCTTTTAAGAGTCCAGATAAAATGGTATTTCACTAAATATAGAAGCAAATACAATACAATTATAAATACAACACATTAAATACAATGCATTGACTAAATAAGTCTTCCAATCAAAGTGGGTCATTAGCTTAAAGCCATCTCTGAGAATTTTAGGAGTAAACTCATTAGTCCAGGTTGGGAGTGATTATTGGAGCTATTCCTGGCTGGACCACATGCTGTTTGAAAAAAAAATTATGAAAATTAGAGTATTTCTAGAATATGCTATATCAGCCCAGAGTGCTGCAAAAATAAGAGTTTAATACGTGCATTGGTTTTAGTGCATAAATAGCCCAACAATTTGGGGCAAAAAGATGTGCTGTGAGCTACAAATTACCAGAGATTGCTGCGCAATTTGCGTTACTCCATCATTAGACCTGCAACAACTGGGGCTCACTCTCAACCTCCCCATGTGCATCAAATAAATGCTGTATTTGTACTGTTAAAACAAAATAAACACGTCACAAGAAGTTGGGGCACTGTTTCACAGCAAAAAAGCACAATTAATGGGGTAATTTATGTTCCAATGTCCTTGTATTTTGAAACCAATTAGTAATTAATGATAATTGTTCTGCATATGTTGCATAAAGCACACAACTAGGATGCAAGTTAAATTGGAGAAATTATAAAAGGAAATAAAATCTTCATAGAGGAAAAAAATGCACAGGGAAAACAACCAAATGATAGAACTGAAAGGAAACAAAGAGATCACGTACTGCACACAAATGGCGCTGATTGAGAATACGTGGGCTTGAAACTGGCTCATGAAGCAAGAAATGTCTCTGACCAGCGGAGAGAAAGATCAGAAAATTTAATTTGTTGTGAACTGTTATAAAACATAGAGTTCATAAGCGTAGGCAGCAGCTGCCTTTTGTTCTTGAATTTAAGGAATGAGAAAAGATCTGAACAGGATGTTGCCTTATTCAAATGTTTATGCATCATGTTCCAAAGATAAATTTAGAACAACACATTTTCCTGCAGTGACATTTTAATAAATTTTGTTTAAATAATCAGATGTGCATGCTGTATCAAAGCTTTGCTAACCATTCAAATCTTTAAATCTCATTGGTTCTGCAGATAGACAATTGGTCCTACCATTCACCAAGGCCCCAGATTTCCCATTGATCTCACTGCACCTTTATCAAGTCACACTTTTAACACTGTGTGAATACTTCAATGTTATTGGCTACTTACTCTGCTTGCTGACATCACTGCTGCTGGATGCTTGGAGATCTCCTTGACTTAGTGTCATATCTAAACTGCCTTTGGAACAAAGGAGGTTCGTGCCCAGAGATTATTAGATCTTTATTCATAGACATCAGCAAGCAGTGTTGCTGCACCACTGCCTGTAAAATCCAGCCCATTAAGTATGCTAATGAAGTGTCCTACTGGTCCAAGGCAGCACACTTGGATGCCCTGATATCCATCATTGTTTGGGGTCGAATTCTGCATATTTAACTCTTTAAATCCAACCCTCCTCTGATTCTTAACAAAAACAGAAATACCTGGAAAAACTCAGCAGGTCTGGCAGCATCGGCGGAGAAGAGCAAAGTTGACCTTTCGAGTCCTCATGACCCTTGTTGAAGGGTCATGAGGACTCGAAACGTCAACATTCCCCTCCCCCCCGATGCTGCCAGACCTGCTGAGTTTTTCCAGGTATTTCTGTTTTTGTTTTGGATTTCCAGCATCCACAGTTTTTTGCCTTTACCTCCTCTGATTCTTTTCTGCTCATCATGAGAAGCAGTTAGTATTGTTTAAGTCAAATGTAAATTAAATGGATTTCTTCTGGCAAATAACATTTGAAATGCATCTTATTTATGCTACACAAGATTAGTTTATTAGAATAATTTGAGATATGATGTTGGATGTGTAGTATGTTTGGGATGAACAAGTGATTTTAGACCTAGGGGTTCCAAAACTTTTCATTACTGGGGTTTTCGCCACTTCATATCTGGATCTGTTACAGACTAATTTATCGAGACAATTCTCTTATTTTCTCTGTCGTGTACTTGTATAGCTTCCCATTAAATTGATCAAAGATATTCACTTCAACTATTCCGTGCGGTAGTGAGTTCCACGTTCTATTATGGTAGCGAGAACAAGTTGATGTCTAAAGGAAATTGCCATCCTTACAGCAGCAGGGCAGCACAAAGTAGCTGATTACAATGTAATCTCCTAAATGGATCTAGGGAAAAACCTTACATTGAACAAGGCACTTAATCACAATACAAGCTTTCAATAATTAACCAGCATTCATGTCAGTTTTAAGGTATTGCTCATAAATCTTATTAAACATTTATAAATAACCCAAAACCTTTTTTCTGCTACAGTCAACCATGATGGACGTACTTTTACTGCTTGTGTAAAAACAAAGTAAGGCAAAATGTTTTCACTAATTAATGTGATTAAATAGTGACAAAGGGGAAGGGAAAAAAACAATCATTTGTAACAAATATGTTGAAGTGAAAATAAAAATTGCTTATGGGAATTGAACAGTAAGTGGATAGAGAGCAGTGAATGTGGAATCATGTTGAATCATGAACCAAAATTGAACCTAACCACAGGAAAATTTTAAACAAGCAGTGGGGGAGAGCAATCAGATGAAAATTGCTTATTTGAAGGCACTAAGTTTAAATAAGAACTTAAAACACAACAAGCCATTTCTGCCCCATAGTGGACTCTGTTATGCCTATCTGAGGGAAAGTTTTATCTAATTTCTCACCTAATTGTTTTTGCATAGATAAAATCATTTTAGCACAGCAAAGGTTAAGTACAGTAATTAATGTTTTGTGTAAACATTCATCATCTTTGGCATCCTTCTTGTGAGCTGTCCCTTAATGAAAATCAATTCACGTTAAAATTTCGTGAACATTGGTTTTGTGAGTCAGTTAACGGCAATACTCCAGCCTGTGCAACTCTGAAAATCATTGGCCATGAAGTATGGATAGGAAGATAGTTATCTTTTGCCATGGCAGGAGAAGTCGATTAAGCCCCTCATTTGCTGGCAGATTGATTAGAAAAGCAAAATATTGCGGATGCTGGAAATCTGAAATAAAAACAAAAATTGCTGGAAATACTCATATGAAGTGGGCCAGCATCCATGAAGAGAGAAACAGAGTTAACTTTTCAGGTCAAAGATCTTTCCCCAGAACTACTAAAATTTAGAAATATAAGCAAGCAAGCGAAAGAGGGGTTGTGGGGGGGTGGGGTGGGGGGGTGGAGCGGGGGGAGCAGGGAGCGGGGTGGGGAGGGGAAGGGGCGGGGAGCGGAATAGGAGAAAGAACATAAGAACATAACATAAGAACTAGGAGCAGGAATAGGCAATTCAGCCCCTCGAGCCTGCCCCGCCATTCATTACGATCATGGCTGATCTCATTTTGGCCTCAACTCCAATTTCCCACCCTCTTCCCATAACCTTTCAACTCATTACTAATTAAAAATCTGTCTATCTCCTCCTTAAATTTATTCAGCATCCCAGCATCCATTGTACTCTGAGGTAGTGAATTCCACAGATTCATGACCCTTTGAGAAAAGTAATTCCTCCTCATCTCTGATTTAAATCTACCATCCCTTAGCCTAAAACTATGGCCTCTCATTCTAGAATGCCCCAGAAGGGGAAACATCTGTTCCACATCTACTTTGTCTATCCCCTTTAGCATCTTATATATCTCAATTAGATTTCCTCTCATCCTTCGAAACTCTAGCAAGTATCGGCCTAAACGGCTCAATCTCTCCTTATAACACAAGACCCACATCTCTGGAATCAATCTAGTGAACCTCCTCTGAACTTCCTCCAGTGCAACTACATCCTTCCTCAATGGGACCAAAACTGTGCAAAGTACTCTAGGTGCAGTCTCACCAATGTCTTGTACAGTTGCACCAACACTTCCCTATTTTTATACCCTATTCCTTTAGCAATAAATTCCAAAATTCCATTTGCCTTCCTTATTACCTGCTGTACCTACATACTAGCTTTCGGCAATTCATGCACGAGGATACCCAGACTTCTCTACACTGAAGCATTCTGAAGTTTCTCCCCATTTAAATAATAAGTCACCTTTTTATTCTTCCGACCAAAATGGATGACTTCACACTTATCCACGTTAAACTCCATCTGCCAAATTTTGGCCCATTCACCTAACCTGTCCATATCCATTTGTAAATTTCTTATTTCTTCCTTGCAACTTACTTTCCGACCTATTTTGGTGTCATCTGCAAATTTAGCTATAGTACCTTCTATCCCTGAATCTAAGTTATTAATATAGATTGTAAATAGTTGGGGCCAAAGGACCGAACTAGTTACAGCTTGCCATCCAGAAAAAGACCCACTCTCTGCTTTGTGTTGGTTAGCCAATCCTCTAACCAAGCTAATATATTATCTCTGACTCCATGTGATCCTATCTTGTGCATTAGTCTTTTGTGCGGCACCTTATCAAAGGCCTTCTGGAAGTCCAGATATACTACATCTACAGGATCCCCATTATCCACTTTGCTTGTCACATCTTCAAAGAACTTTGTCAAATTAGTCAAACACGATTTACTCTTCATAAAAGCATGCTGACTCTGATGGATTGCATTTTGACTTTCCAAATGTCCCATTACTAATTCCTTAATAATGGATTTCAACAATTTCCCAACGACAGACATTAATCTAATTGGTCTATAGTTTCCTACCTTCTGCCTCCCCCACTTTTTGAATAAGGGCATTATATTAGCATTTTTCCAATCCACTGGAACCTTTCTAGAATCCAGGGAATTTTGGAATATTATAGCAAATGCATCCACTAGCTCCGCTGCCACTTCCCTTAAGATCGTGGGATAAAGGCCATCAGGTCCTGGGGACTTGTCACCCTTTAATCACAATTGTTTGATCAGTACTTTTTCTCTAGTGATGGTGATTGTTCTAAGTTTCTCCTTCTCTATATCCTCTACACTACCTGTTACTATTGGGGTGGTACTAGTGTCCTCCACTGTGAAAACTGAGGCAAAATATTGATTAAGCATCTCTGCCATTTCTGCATTCCCCACTATTAACTCCCCAGTCTCATCCTCCAAGGGATCAACATTCACTTTAGCTACTCTCTTTCCTTTTATATACTTGTAGAAGCTTTTGCTATCAGTTTTTACATTTTGCACTAATTTTCTTTCATAATTTACATTTGCTCTTTTTATTTTTTTAGTAACCCTTTGTTGATCTTTAAAAGTTTCCCAATCTTCCAGCCTGCCACTGACCTTTACAATTTGGTATGCCTTAGTTTTTGCCTTTGTTATCTTTAACTTCCTTGCTTAGCCATGAATGCTTTCCCCCCCTCTTACCATCTTTCTTCCTCATTGGGATATATTTTACTTGGGAGGAATTGACTATCTCCTTAAATATCTGCCACTGTTCATCAACTGTCCTACCTTGTAGTCTTCCTGCCCAGACCATTAGGACCAAATCTGCCCTCATACCTATGTAGCTACCTTTGCTTAACTCCAGAACACTAGTGTGGGACTCAAGTTTATCACTCTCAAACTGAACTTGAAATTCTAGCATGCTATGATCACTCTTCCCTAGAGGATACTTTACTATGAGATCATTAATTAATTCCATCTCATTACACAAAACCAAATCCAGAATAGCCTGCTCCCTGTTTGGTTCCACAACATATTGCTCCAAGAAACAATCTCTAATACACTCTATGAACTCTCCCTCAAGGCTACCCTTGCCAATTTGATTAGTCCAGTCTATATGCAAATTAAAATCACCCATGAAAGGCTATGATAAGGTGGAAGAGAGGAGAGATTAAATGACAAAAGGGTTGGTGGTGCAAGGCCAAAGGGAGTGGTAATGGAACAAGTAAAGAAACAAAAGATATACCCAAAGAGTGTGTGAATGGCAGAATTATGAACAGCTACCATCCGAAAGCAAAAGCAAGAGAAAAATTAAAGTCAATCAAAACCTGCATAAACAAAAGTCTCAATTACATTCTTCCAGTTTCTCCATTTCTGCTGTATCAGTTCAGACGAGCTTCCAGTCACCCGTCGTTTTAATTCTCCACCTTGGTCTCACGCTGACTTCTGGGTCCTTATGCTGCTGCAGATTTCTAATGAAGCTCAAACTAAGCTCGAGGAACAGCACCTCATCTTTTGATTACGTACCTTACAGTCTTCCGAGCTCAACTTTAAGTTCAGCACTTTCACACCCTAACCTCTGCCCCCATTTTGTTTACTTTTACTTGGCATATTTTCATTTTACTCATGTTTTTATTTTGTTTTTGCTTTTGGGTGACAGCTGTTCATCACTCTGCTGTTCACACTTACTCTAGATGCAACTTTTGTTTCGTTACTTTCCCATTAATGCTCACTTTGGCCTTGCACCACCAACTTTCTTGTCATTTAATCTCTCCTGTCTTTCACCCTGTCATAGACCTCCCCTTTTGTTCTTTTTCACAACCTCCTCTCTTTCAACTGCTTAAAACTTATTACATCTCTAACTTTTCCCAGTTCTGATGAAAGGTCATCCACATTAAATGTTGACTCTACTTCAGATGCTGCCTGACCTGCTGAATATTTCTAGCATTTTGTGTTTTATGGCAGAGTGATTAGTACAGCTTCAAGCTAAGACAGGGACACCATCTGGTGTCTACTCAATATGGTACATCACTGAAATAACAATAATATGCACACCTCGATGTTCTCCCTGGGTGCATTGAAGCTCTTCTTGGTGCCACATGAGAAAATTGCCTTGGGTGGTGCATTCAGGAACTAAGTTCACACCTCACAGATACAGCTTGCACCAATGGCCTTGGCTCCCCTGTGCCTCCAGGGACCAGACCGAGATCCAAACACAACCACAAGAGCAACACCAAGACAAAAATGGAAATAATAAGAGGAAGGGGAACTAAAAGCTTGATCAAAGAGGTAGCTTTTAAGGAGGACCTCAAAGGGGGAGAGACAGATGGAGTGCCTCAGGGAGTCAATTCTGGAGCATGAGGCTTAAATGGCTGAAGGCACGGCTTCTGTGGTGGGGTGTAGGGCTGGAGCAAGTTGCAGAGTTAGGCACTGAATCCCACAGTAAAATGGGCAAAAGCCAACAAAAGATCCTTTATTATGCATGCCATACTTCGCACAACATTCACTGATTCATCCCTCCAGACAACGGTGTCAAGGTCATGGTAACAAGAATACTCTTTTACAGATCAAGCTGGATTTTTGCCATAATGGGATGATTCAGGGGCCCTTTAAAAATGGCGACACATCCCGATTCTGGGATTCCTGACCCCATTCCCGGGTTTTCTGATTTTCAGGAGTGCCTTTTAAGGGTGTGGACTGGTTGGGTTGTGAGCTCACAACCTGCACTCCCAATATGGCTAACTCCATTGCAGGGGTCATGAACCATAGTCTGAAAGAGGAAGCCTTTTGAAAGGCAAGTCTCATTATGTATTCTTGGCTGAGAGCCCAGAAATCCATTAGCCTGTTGAAACACCCAAGCCCCAGGGAAAACATTACCTGATTAACAGCTTTGGCGCTCTGATCTATGCTGTCAATTTTACAATGCTTACTTACAAAAGGGGGTTCGAGTGCTTGCAGTTTGTGTTATTGATACTTTAAAGGGACTGGATGGTTGACACCTTTATTGGATTGTAGAAAAATTGAGGTTTTTTTAGCAAAGGTGGAAAGTTAGCAATGAATAGCTTTCTTAAAGCTTTTTGTTTACATATCCTGTTGTCATGATAGGGTTATTAGTTATATACAGTGTATAGTGCGTGAATGGGCATGGAAGTGTCATAACTTGCATGAGGGGGGCAAGAGGGGCCATGGGTGGTGGGGGCATACCTTCGCATAGGGGGCATGAAAGGCCATAGGAATTGTTTGGGGGGGGGCATACCTTGGTATGGGGGATATGAGGGCCATTGGGGCATGAGAGGCCATTGAAGCTGGGTAGGGGGCATGAAGTGGCATGGATGACACATAGGGAGAGTGAGGGGATGTGAGGAGTGAGGGCTGGAGGACTCTTCTGTTTTTGTACAACTGGGAAGAAGTCCGGCAGCACCAAGGCCTTTTAAACAGCTTGCCTCCACACCTGGAAGCCCCTGTGGCTGCCTCCAAACGTTATCCTGACTGCAGCCCGTACTGCCCCCCTGCCCCCCAACAATGAAAATCTCATCCATTCAGGCACTTTGTCCCGCGGGGGCCAGCGGGCTAAGTCGGAAATTTTTCCAACTCCCGCTGCGCCTTGAGGATGAAAATCCAAGCATGACCTATATTCTGGGCAGCAGTCTGGAAGATCACTTGGAATCTGACCACGCTTAAAATCTCCAAGAACCTGGACTGGAGGGAGAGAGGAGGGGGGGGTTGGGGGGTGGGGGGGTGGTCCCTGGCAATGAGCAGTTTAGCTCAATTCCCGGTGATGGGGATAGGGAGAAGAATTACTTTCTTGTGGTGCAGGGCAGGCCTCCATGCAACAAATATGTGGCTAAATTCTTGTGGGACATATCAGAGTGTACGATGTTCACCCTCTTCTGGGAATCAGTCTGGCCCCATTCCTGACAACTCATTAAACACACATGACTCCTTTCTACTCCTCACCCACAGCAACAGAGGTGTGTCCACACTGCCCCTGGATCACTGAATCATGAATGGTTCCCAGAAGGCTTGGATTTTCACCATCATGGAAAGTTGTCCATCATGGCAAAAATGGCGGGCAAGCCCGGAAATCGCCCCTGAACATGGCACTTCTCATTTTCATGGGGGCCAGGCACTTTTTGCGCCTGCGCGGCTCACAGCAGCTGCTGGCTGTTTAAATCGTCAGTTGCCTCCACTCAAATCAGATCTTGGTAGCCTAGAAATGTGAAACCCGCACTGCACAGGGTAGACCTGGTAAGAGCAGGTTTGAACTTTGTGCATTTCTTTGGATAGCCAGAGTACCCCTTTGGAAAGGTGCAGGTACCCCTGTGGAATTAGCTTTAAATTTGTCTTCACTGCTGCAGAATTGGAATAAACTGAACAGCAACTGTCTTGCCTTAAGCTGAGGGAGTAGGAAGGTGGGGCTGGTGGTCTCTCTGGAAATGTTTTTTTGCCCCTTTTGACTCATGCACCCAGGCGCCAGGAAGAACTTTATGCTCGAGAAGGATGCACTGCACTTTGTGCAAAGAAAGATAGAAGAGGGGCGTGGCACGCTTGAACATAGAGGCCATAGAAGCAAGTCAACATGAGCAACCAGAGGCCAGAGGGATGCCACAAGGTTAGGAGGAAGAGGCTGTGGCACACACAGGAAGAAGGAGGAGGAGAGGCAGGACAAACAGGTACTACCAACTGGGAGGAGTGTACATACCTAGGACATCCTAACTCAATATGATGGAGGACCAGTGCTGAAGGCAAGTGAGGTTAAGCTGTGAGGTGGTGACAGACATATGGTGCATGGTCCAGCAACACCTCAAGCCAGCAAAGATAGCTGTCGCTCTCAATTTTTTTGCTTCAGGTTCTTTCCAGGGCTTAGCAGGAGAGCTGTCTGGTATCTCCCAGAAAGGAGCTCACGCTGCATTAAGACTAATGCCCTGTTTGCTTATGTGTCGGATCACATTAATTTTCCCATTTGATTTGGCATCTCAGACACAGGGAGCCACAGTCTTTACCCAATTAGCAGCCTTCCCTCAGCTGCAGGGTGTTATTGATTGCATCCGCATCACCAAAAAGGCTCCAAGTCAGCATATGGACACCTTCATCAACTAAAAGTCCTTTCATTCACTCAATATCCAGATGGTTTGCGACCACTACAAAGTCTTCCTTCAAGTCTGTGCAAGCGGGGGAAGCAGAGTGTTGTGGTTTTGTCACTGGACTGGTAATCCAGAGAGCCAGAGTAATGCTCTGGAGATCCGGGTTCGAATCCGGGTGGAGATTGAAATCAATAAAAGAAATCTGGAATTCAAAGTCTAATGATGACTCACTGTTGATTGTTGTGAAAACCTATCTGACACTATGGCCCTTAAGGTAAGGCAATCCTCTGTCCTCACCTGGTCTGGCCTACATGTGACTCCAGATCCACAACAATGTGGATGACTCTTAGATGCCCTCTGAAATGGCCTAGCAAGCCGTTCAGTTGTATCAAACCGCTACAAAGTCCATAAAAATGAATGAAACCAGACCTAGGCACTGGAAATGACAAAGGCAAACTCAGCTCTGTCATAGATGCCCATCTTTAGCCAATTCGATTTGTCCCACGTGGTATCAAGAAACAGCTGAAGGCACTGGATACTGAAAAAGTTATGGGATCTGATAAAATTCCGGCAATAGTACCGAAGACTTGTGCTCCAGTATTTGCTGCGCCCCTAGCAAAGCTGTTCCAGTACAACTACAACACTGGCATCTACCCGGCTATGTGGAAAATTGCCCAGGTATGCCCTGCACACAAAAAGTAGGACAAATCCAACCTGGCAATTACCACCCCATCAGTCTACCCTCGATCATCAGTAAAGTGATGGAAAGGGTCATCAACTGTGCTATCAAGTGGCACTCGCTTAGCAATAACCTGCTCACTGATGCACAGTTTGTGTTCCGCCAGGGTCACTCAGCTTCTGACCTCATTATATCCTTGGTTCAAATATGGACAAAAATGCTGAACTCCAGAGGTGAGTTCAGAGCCACTGCCCTTGACATCAAGGCAGCATTTGACAAGTGCGGTATTAAAAGCCTGAGCATAACTGGAGTCAATGGGAATCCAGGGAAAAACTCTCTGCTGGTTGGAGTCATACTTAGCACAAAGGAAGATGATTGTAGTTAATGGAGGTCAATCATCTCAGTTCCAGGACATCACTGCGGGAGTTCCTCAGGGTAGTGTCCTTGGCCCAACCATCTTCAGCTTCCAATGATCTTCCTTCCATCATAAGGTCAGAATTGGGTATGTTCGCTGATGATTGCACGATGTTCAGCACCATTTGCAACTCCCCAGAAACTGAAGCAGTCCATGTCCAAATGCAGCAAGACCTGGTGATATCCAGGTTTGGGCTGACAAGTGGCATGTAACATTTGCAACACACAAGTGTCAGGCAATTGCCATCTTCAATGAGAGACCCTTGATATTCAGTGACATTATCATCACTGAACCCCCCACTGTCAACATCCTGGGGATTACCATTGACTAGAAACGGAACTGAACTAGCCACATAAATATTTTGGTTATAAGAGCAGGTCAGAGGCTAGGAACCCTACAGCAAGTCACTTCCTGACTCTCCAAAGCCTTTCCACCATCTTGAAGGCACAAGTCAGGAGTGTGACGGAATACTCTTCACTTGCTTGGATGAGTGCAACTCCAACAATACTCAAAAAGCTTGACACCATCCAGAACAAAGCAGCCGCTTGATTGACACCCTTTCCACAAACATTCACTCCCTCCACCACCAATGCACAGAGGCAGCAGTGTTCACCATCCACAAGATGCATCGCAGAAACTCACCTAGGCTCCTTAGACCCATGACTGCTCCCATCTGGAAGGACAAGGGCAGCAGATATATGGGAACACCACCACCTGGAAGCTTCCCTCCAAGCCACTCACCATCCTGACTTGGAAATATATCGCCTTCACTGTTGTTGGTCCAAATCCTGGAACTCCCTCCCTAACAGCACTGTGGATGTACCTACACCACAGGGACTGCAATAGTTCAAGAATGCAGCTCAACACTACCTTCTCAAGGGCAATTAGGGATGGGCAATAATTGCTGGCCCAGCCAGCGACACCCACATCCCGTAAATGAATAAAAATAAAGGCTCCCTGGTAGCTGCCACGACCCCTTCATTCTGAGGAGTTCCCAACTCCCTCAGCTTTTTCATCCACCTTCACAGTTCTGTGGTTGGTTTCTAGGGGATAAGGGGGGACCCCTTAATAACTTGTCTAATGATCCTCTTTAGGAGCTCTCAAATTGAGGCAGAGTGCAACTACTACAGTGGTAATGTTGTCACACGGAGCACAATCGAGCAGGCCATTGACTCTCTAAAAATATGCTTCAGGTGCCTTGATCACTCAGGTGGGGTTCTGTAATATGCCTTAGCAAGCGTATCAAGAATTGTAGTGGTATGTGGCATGCTGCATGACATTGTGCAGTGAAGGGGCTTACATTCGATGATGATGAGGCAATGGGCAGAGATCCAACCTTTGGGGAGGAGGAAGTTTATGCGGAGGATGAAGCCCTTGTCCATTCTGATGATTCAGAACCGGATGAGGAGGCCGTCAATAGCTGAACAACTGGAAAGCCTGGCTGTGTAGTCAGGTCTGATGCTGTGCAGGAGCAGATCATCGCCAGATGCGTCCTTGTGCAAAACAGATCCTCAGAAATACCATCAGACAGTCCCTAGTGAGCAACTTCCACCTAAAGAACCTTGTACATTGAAACCACAATTACTGAAGAGACTGCCCATCTCCCACAATGGAGGGACTCAACTTCAATGCATTTGACTCAGTCACATTCAAATTACTGCAACCTTCACCATCATAACCATTGGCCTCCAGATTTTGCAAACACATAGGGTAAGAAATCCTTCACAACCTGCCTCCCTCACACAAATGCCAGTGCCTGCAAATAAGGCGGTAAAGTCGCCCTCCTGTGCATAGTTAAACCATGCCCACAATGCAGAGAGTGACATTACGACTTAAGACTTCACACCCAATACATGCTGATATGATTGTATGTGCCAACATACATGTAGATAAGGCATATTGTGCAGGATGAGCCCACAACTGTGCAACATCAGCTCCTCGAAAGAACTTGCACACTATCCATTCCAACCAATGGTTCAGTTTCTGATGTGGTTGCCACATGCAACATTCCAGGCTTCCATAAGCCTCTGCTTCCCACACAAAGCATATCCTGTGATACCTGGAAGGCAAATGCTGCCAAAGTAGTGGGGACAGCAGACAACCAATCTTGCCTAGAGTATACATGCCCTCTCAACCTGCGATGCCTACACCTAGGCCAATGTGTAACACTGCAGTACAGAAGAATGCCTTGCACCCAGCACTTATGCTTGAGATGCACCTGCTGCCCAGCATCTGTTCATGGAGTCTGATTATTGAGCCTCCCTTAAGGTCAAACTTGGATGGACAATGAAAGATGCAAGGAGCGTCTCAAACCTCGAACCTTTGACCTCTGGATTCTTATGTGATACAGAGAGAAGGAAGTAGTCCTCCAATGCCTCACAAATCAGACCATAATCTTGCTCCTGATGATGTCACATCAAAATGGACCTCAGCTGCCACCCTCATTATTACTGTAAGAATTTGCTTCATAATTTTACCATTCTTTTGGAGTTCTATAGTGTACAAACACTCAGTGAGTCATGTACAAGTATAGGTAAATATATTCAAAAAGTACTCATATGTGATGTGTGCAATGTGAAAAGTGTAACCATGGTGAACCCATCATTGCTTTAGGCGAGAGAACGCTCTGCGCTCACACACACTCCTACGAAATGCCTCGGAGGAGGTGGAGACAGGCTGCTCACTTCACGGTCTATTCAACAATGAGGAGTATGGTGACTGGCCTCGTCATGCAGGCACCCATTGACAACCTCCCTCAGATTGCAGCCCCTGCATCACCTTGGGCAGCAGTGGTCACTGGCACCTGTAGAGCAGATGAGGGCTCTGGCAGAGGGTCTGGGAAGATAGAAGTAGATGAGAGTATTGAGAAGCTCCCAGTACCTTTATCCTTTTCAGTGGCCTCCACAGCCCTGGGTTGGCCTTCAGGTGGGGTTGATGGGGCTGGCTGCAGGTGCCCAGCAGTTGTCCATTCCAGCAACTGCTGGGCAAAAAGTGTGACCGTCCTGTTCAGGGTACACAGCTCCTCATGTATTCCATGGATGTCAGCAGTCATACTCTGAACACTCTGAGTGTTGTTGCATTTGACACTCCATGAGATTGGCCAATCTCTCATGGTCAGAACTCATGCAGTTGAGCCCTTGGGACAATGTGGAGCTCATGAAGGTTCCTTCATTTACAGTCCTAGAGATCACACTGCCTCAGGGAACTTTGCCAGATGTCCACAGATCTGTTATTGTTTGGACAAACACTGTGCACCAAAAGGTCACTCCTGAGGCTCCATGTTCCTGCCGACTGGAGCATCAACATGACTTTCCTCTGTCATCCGAGTGGGACAGTGCACAGATGTCTCTGACTCTGACACCTCTTCCCATTGTGGAGACTTTCACCCTGTGCCACTGACTTCATATGTGTGGGTCACCCCTCCGATGTGCGGGTGTCTGAGTTGGTAAAGTGTGGGCTAGTCTGATGTGATGCTGCTTCCTTGGACATCTCTTCCTTCTCCTGATGCCCGAGGGTTGAGGTGGCCTGCAGTGATGGGAGTGGTGAGAGAGCAGAGCTCTGACCTGTGTGTGACAGAAAAGGAGTTATATAGGTATAGCCCTTCTCATTGTGAAAGCACGCTCTGATGCATACCACTGCCTTAACCATGCTCACGCTGCCCTTATGACAGAACCCCATCCTCACACTCCCTCTAATGCCCATGTCTCCTTGTGCTGAGTGAATTGATAGCATGACCTCCAGCATTACCACCATGTGCCAAGGTGATTTTAACACTGCCTTTATCACCTGCCACTGGCAATTCACCAGTAACATCAGCTGCTCAGGCACCCTGGCAATCTCCATGGCCATCTATTCAACGAATTGGTCTCAGGTAGGCTGAGCCACCCTCAGTTCAGGCCATCTCCTTAGCATTCTTGGCCCTTTTAAACTTCAACAACAACTTGAATTTACATTAGCCTGATATATACTGCATCTAGTGATATTTCTCGTTACTGTGTCTGTACATCACAGTGCTCATTCACGTCTGTTCTATGCACACCTACATAAGCAACTTACACATACAATCCTCAATGCTGAAGCAGAAGTATTTTCCATGTCTCAGGCCTTAGCTGCAATATGCAGCTGTGACCCTTCCTCTGGAGTTTTGTGTGGACGAGCCAACCTCCACCGAGCCCACCTCCGACTCCTCACTACTTCACTTGCCCACCCCAATTCCGAATATAACCTATCCCACCTTGGACTGAAAATCTGAGGTGCAGGCAGACATTTTAAAAAGTCGGGTTTGTGGAGCCATGAGTTCCCCCAATTCTGCGCACCAGACTCACGGACGAAAATCCAGGCTTAGAGAATCACAATATCTGTCAGAGTCCTAGAGAACAGACCAGGCCCCTAGTGAGGTATAAACATGGATAATGGAGCCTCAGATAATACTTAGTCATAAATAATTTAATTCAACAATAACTGCCTCCCCCACAGTGTTATATCGATATTAGAGTTAGATCAAGTAGAGTGGGAGGAGGCTCATGTGGAGTATAATCAGTGACATAAACCAGTTGTGCTAAATGGCTCTGCACCATAAATTCTGCATAATTTGTATTCCATTTCTGTTTGATTATTCTCCATAATAGTATATGCTAGCAATCTCTTAAGATTTCCATATTTAATCAATTCCCTTAAATATTTCATTCATTTACAGTGTTCAGCAGTGTCTATTCACAGGGCTCCTCTTATGTCATGCAAGAATCCATCTCAGGACAAGGAGCACAAACACTGGGAGATGTCAACAGGACCTTGCTTTGCTGGTCCTGTTAAAAAGCAGCCATGCTCACTGTTTGCTGTTCCATTCCAGTTTTTGCCAAGTGTTAACACATATTCAAAATGGCTCTTTTTTTAAATAAAAGGCAGTGTGCCTTTCTGCTGCGCCATGCTCCCATAATCTGCCAGAAGGATCCCAGAGGGGAAGGGAATCTGTTACAGGGAACGCATCACAGAACTTATTTGAAAGGAGAAAAGAAGAGAAAAACACTGCCATGTAACTGGAGCAGAAGATAGGGATGGATAAGAATTGTTCATCCGAGCAGCATGGTTTAAAATAAGAGTTGTGGAAAAAGAAAGAGGACGACAGCAACTTCCCAACTCATGCTGCCAACCCCCACCCCACAACCCGCTTCCCTGGGTCCCTCCTCAAAGCAAGGTCTTGGGTGGGTGTCACACCAGCAGTAGCCACCAGCTCCCTGGTGGCACTTCTGAACTGTCATTATGTGGGACTTCTGCCCCCCCAGGGTTCTTGAACTGGGAGGAAGGCCCATCCCTGGCCTGTTAAGTGCCTGAGTGGAACAAGATGCAGCAGGCCTTCCTTAAAAGAGGTGACATGGTGGTCTCCCTGGCTCTCTAGCCGACTGCCAAGATCCCCGTTGCGTCCACAAGATTCTGCACAGTTTCTTAGACAGTGCAGCACTCCCTCAGCACCATATGAGTCTCAGCCTTGATTTTTGTGCACAAGTTTTAAAGTAGTTCTTGAATTTTGAACCTTATGACTCTGAGGTGAGAGTACTACCAACTGAGCTACAGCTGACACAAATGGTTAAACTTGATTAACTTTTTGATACTTTTATTATCTAATCTGTTCGCGGTAGATCTGCTGTAAAATTGAAAATGATTTAAAAAATATACTGAACCATTTAATTGTTTTATTGGTAAACACTATTCCGTTTCTTAGTAAATTAAACATTTTTTGATAGGAAAGAATTTGCAAACATAACTCCTGAGCGCCTAAGAAAAAAAATTAAATTTGTAGAACCTTCCCGAACCAGCACGCTCTCAGACTCTCACAGATTTGAATTGTGGGCGTGGTCAGTTTGTGGGCGAGTCCTGATTTAGGTAAATTGAATTTTGAGAAAGTATAAAACATCACAGTAAATACGAACTTAAGTGGTTTTGAATGTAACTCCCTTTGCTTAAAATTCCCCGATTTTTTTTGCACTGGTTCAGCCGTTTCAGCCCAGACTGCACTGACATATGCCGATGTAAACGAGCAGAACCCCCATCCCATAAAGTTTAAAAAGTTCCCAAGTCAGCCGAATCATCTGGGAGGTTTTACTTGGCACCAGTGACTGCATGTGGCGGAAAGCTGAAGTGGTGCGAGACTGGCTGACGGAGGTGTTCTCGCACTGCTTTGCTACCTCCAATCTGGGTTACTTCACACATGAGTTATACAACAAATGTTATGTTGATGTGAAGCAGAAGGCACTGCACTTCAAGGAAAGGTGTTGCATAACTGACCTCGTAAACGTTATCTGTCACGATGCTAACTATTCAAAGTTTCACTCCACAAAAAAATAATTGAGTAACATTCAAACTCTTCGCTGAGAAAATAATTAAGCATATAATTTTCCAAGTGTCTCAATATGCAGTTGGATAAGATATAACAAATCTAATTAGTAGGTATAGTTTTGAGCTTTCAGACTAATTTATGTTGGATAAAGGATTGTTTTGAGCTCTGAGGAGGCAGGTACCTAAACAAATCACATTTCCAAAGTTGGTTCTCTTGTCTTTAACCCTAGAATATTACTGCAGCAACCTTGCATCAATATAGATGACTTGTTTTTTGCAAAATGTTTATTGTTGCAACATTGTGTCATTAACTACTAGTTAAACAACTAATTTTTAATTACTGGTGATAATTAGAAGTGTTCAGTCTGCATAAAATGTTGAGGTTCAGATAATTGTTTTGTCTCCGGATTTTTAAACCATTTTATTTTACATCAGGTATCTGGAACAGGGGGTAACATCTAAAAGTTGTATTTTAAACCAAAGCAGAGAGTATATGTGGTCAGGATCTCAGCGAATTGGATGCCAAGATTGCGAACAGTGATGAGGGTATGGATTGTAAGGGGGGCCATAGACGATGGGGGAGATTTCAACCAAACCCACCCATCAAGATTAGGTGCAATGCTAGTTTTACACACTGTCTGATTTTTACACTCCATTGAAGTCAGTGCAGAGTCAAACTTGGCGATTATAAAAATGCCATTCCATTTTATCCCAGCGGTTTCCCACCTGGAGAATTAGTGTATAATTATCGAAGATTTGGCCTTCCCAATGTTTAACTGGCATTTTGGAAAAAATATTACTGCAAAAAATTGTTGCTCCCCTCCACATATTAATCATCATTCCAGACAAGCCAAATGTTCTTCATACTTTCAAGCCCATAATAAACCCCTTCAACAAACTGATGTTTAAATCTACAGACAATTTGTTCTGTAGCTGTTTGGAGTTCAGCATGATAAAGATTACTTGTGTGCCTATATGAAGTGCCTGTTTCCTCATCAAGATAGAGATTACCTGTGTGCCTGCTGTGCAAAGTTTCTGTTTGTTCAGTAGAATATGAGTTAGCCACTGCATGACAGTTGGGAGTTTATATTTATTCCCAAGGATTAACAGTAATCTCTTTGCAAATATGTGGAATCTGTTTATTCAGGGTTCACTGGATAATGTTAACTCATTCCTGGTTATTCAGCAAGGAAACACTTAATGTGCTACATACAGCATTTGTTCCATACTTGTACGGCATTCATACGTAAACAGTAAAGGATTACATGTAGGAATTCTATTCGTTCAACAAGGGTGGGGTGGGAGGGGGGCACAGTTACTTACTCTGCAATAGGACAAAGTTGCTGTTTGCTCCATATACTAGATTTCTAACTGTGCAACAGCATGGATGTCCTAACTTAGACTTTATAATGATCTGTTTCTGTAATTTTGCTTGATGCTTATTTGTTGATCAGAGCAAACAGCATTTGTTCTGTAACACTATATTGTTTTGGTTCTATCTTCAAACTTTTGTAGGTTGGTGAAGAGACATTGTTAACTGTGTATTTTCTTGCCTTTTTTGATTTGTTTTATTACAAGTGACTTAAGCTTTCTAGAGAGTGTGAGCGGTGAGGTGTATTTGATGGTCAAATTTGTCCTCTAGGTTAATAAAAGGATTCCAAGCAGTGGAAAATAAACCTGAAAATACAGAAGTGTGAATGAATTGATCAAAGGATCGATCAATCCTCCAATCTCTCTCTCATGTAATTACTACTGAATTAAATGTGCTGCATGATTACTACCAAATTATTCATTCAACTCAAATAAAAACCAGGTAAAGCAGTGGAAAATAAGTAAACGTAGACAGCAGTGGTGAAAACGAAGAATCAGATTGTCAGGATAATCCAAAAAATAGGGCAATTTATTTGAGGAAAATGCAGTTGCTTTTATCCATCAGGAGAGCAGTCTCCCACAGAATGTGTTTGGCCAAGCGGCAGAAATACAGATTAAACACCCACGCACTATCAGCCCTGCTTTTAATGGAGGGCTTCAGTGAATAAGAAGCTGTGTAATTGCCTCTTCAGCTGTGTCCTCCCAACCCCCCCACCCCCACCAATATAATTCACCCCCCAGCTGACTTCTTAGTCAGTTAAATTAATTTTGTGTTGATTATTGGAAAGGCTGGAACACCTTTGTGTTGGTCTTTCCATTTACATGCCAGTTAGCGGACAAGAGGATACACTGTGCAAACAAGTTTATATTTCCAAGTGTCATGCATACATGCTGCATGCAGGATTTACAGTATGTTAATGTACAAAAAGTATTTGCATGTGTGTGTCTGTATAGAATGGTCTGTGTTGCGAACAATATGCCCAAATAGAGGAAATCCATACATAGACACATGCCCAGATGTTCGTCTCGGGCTCAGGAGTTGCGGCTCCAGCCTGTTCCTGACTTCCGAAACCCGAGCCCACCTCTGAACACTATTCCCACCATATTTTTGTCTGTGAGAGACATGGGTGGGAAGGATTAGTTTTGGAAGCATGAAGCATTGCATGAGGAGGGTGGGTGTGGAGACAGGCTTGTTAGAAGGCCTGCTATGGTTCCTGGGGACAGCAGCCCCCAACTTCATTTCTGTGCTGCCTAAAACTCACCCCTCACCCTCCTCACAGCTACATCCACCCCCCATGAGCCGTCCATCCCCATTGTACTCCCCATGCCTCTTCTTACCCCCATGCCTCTCATACCACCATTCCCCTTCATATCCCCATGTACCCCCCATGCATCTTCCATAACCACTCACCCAGTATCCACTATGGGCAGACCTCAGGAGCCATGTCTTTGAAATGGACATTAAAAAATGAACTTCTAACAATTGAATAGAACTATCCTTCAAACAGACTTCATACTGAAAAAACTCTCATTCATAAAAGTCATTCAAAAAAGTTTAAATCCCCTCAAGTCGTCAATTTGTTGTAAAAGCAAACAAATATCTATTCAATAAGACAGAAAATCCTTTAAAATCTCTTAAAACTATGAAGTCCCTCTCCCCCACACCAGACACACACAAACCCATTTTCCCAACACCCCTCCCCCTTACACACACAACCCTCTCTTCCCAACCTTCTTCCCTAACACTCACCCAGCAGTCCTGCTTTCCAAACACCCCTCCCCCTACTGTCTCAGCAGCTCTCTCCACTTCTCTGCTTTTGGTATAGTTTTCAATTCTGTGAAGCAGAGTCACCAGCCTAGGGTAAGAACCCTGTACAACAGGCAGACAAGAAACACAGTCAAGATTGAAGCAGCTATTCACCTTCCCGGCAGTTGTGTGACCTCCCGGTTTTTCCTGCACTCACTCAGTAATTGAATTATGCTTACTGGCCTCTAGCTGCATCAGGTTAGCACAGAAACACTTCGGGACCACTCAAACTCACTACTAGAAGTGTTTTCCAGGGCTGTCCTGCCAAAGCCTCCAGACTATACAGCCTCGTCTCCACAATCTCCATTACTGTTCTGAGGAAGGAGAGCCTGTGGCCCCAAATGTGGCCTCTGTGACCTCATCAGGGGTTGTGGCTCACAGTTTGGGAAACCCTGATTTAAGGTAAATGCAGTGCCAGTACCTGAGTTGCTGGCTGCAAGTATCAGATTAAGTGATGGTGCTTCACCTAATGTCCTGCTCACTTCTTGGTGAGGTTTCACTAGCTGGCCAGCTGACAGATCTTGGGTATCTGAAAGCAAAAATGCAGTAGGAAAATGTTAGTATGAAGGAAGTGGGATAAGGTGGAAAGCAAGAGGTCCATGCTCTCATCATCATCAGCTTGCACTTCATGCCAGCTTGCAGCATGGGGATGATGTGGGATTTAAGGAAGGAACCATCTTCAATGATGATGGTATGTTCTCAGCAATGGTGGATGCAAAGCCCTCAGTGACTGCTGGCCCTATATGTGAGGAATGGTCTCCTCCAAAGGGCTCAGGAGATAAATGCGTGCCTGTCCCCCTCCAATTCTCTGCTGCTCCCTGTAATTATATTCGACTTCATCCTGCAAGAGAGAGGGAAGAATGTCAGAGCGTGTGACAAAATGTTTAGGTAATGTGCCTATCGTAGCTGAATAGCTGGAAGTATGCAGATGCTGCAAGGGATGGGTGTGAGGCTGGCAGCATTGGGAAGTGTGCGAGGGTGAGGTGAATTATCTGTCTGTTAGACATGGATCCCAGTTGCTGATGGATGAGTGATGGAACTGTGGTGCATTGAGCATATGATCTTGACTGCCTGTGTGAGATCATTAAACTTTTTCCAGCATTGCAGCCAGACTTTGGGAATCGACTTCCCTGGTCCCATTTGTTTCAGAGGGAATGCCTTGAGGACCTCCTGACACCTGTGAATACATTGCCTCTCTCTTCCTTCAACCTGCTGGACTAAGGCCTCCAACCCTGTATCAGCAGGGCTATCAACCCTTCATCGGTGCTAAGGTGAGTTCAGTGTGAACTCACAGGGGATCCGGTGCTATGGCCCAAGGGATGGAGCATGCAAGTCTGCTAACATAACTATCGGGAGGGAGCAAGCCGGGGTTGCTGCCAGCCAGAGAGTGCCCAGTTTTTAGCATCCGAGGTTTTGGACTTTGGAGCCCCTGGATGGGCTCACCCACTTGCGCCATGCCACATGTCCCACTTGTGACATCACTTCTGCCAACATCCCCCAGAATAAGCCCAGCCAGTGTTAGCAACCCTAGGGATCAGAGAACCTGGCAGCCCTCTCTCTCTGGCCTGTTACTCCATTTGCAGTCCCCTTCAACACTTTCTGACACAGTTCCGGCAGCTCCCCTTTAAGAAAGGAAAACTAACTATAAAAAGAGTAGGCTAGCCTATGTCATGCTTAACTTGTATGCACATGGACCCACTGTCGCGCATGCAACCAGTCAGCAGCACATTTCACTTTGGGCTGCACGCTCCAATCAGTGAAATGAACAGGCACCGTGAAGTTTCCATGCTGCTTGCCTCAACTTTAATCACAAGCATTGTGATTCCTGTGCCCTCAAATGAGGCTAATCTAATTTTTAGACCCAAACCTATAATTATAAAGATGTTGCAATGCCACATTCAATTTACAGCATTCTCTATAGATTTTTAAAAATATTTAATCCTCCTTATTTCTGATAAACTTCACAAAGCATACAACCTAAAGCACTGAGCCTATAGAAAGGTGCAAACCAGTTGTGTTAATTGAAAGTAAAAGGCAAGGAAGGAAAATGTAGATTAAATATATGTTAGTTCCAAATGTATTTCAAACAGCACATAAATTTTTGTGAATCCGCAAATTAGTCCCTTCCCATTGAAAGTGATGATTTAATCAATCATAAGCTTAATTCACTCACTTAAGAACATAAGAAATAGGAACAGGAGTAGGCCATTCAGCCCCTTGAGCCTGCTCCGCCATTCAATAAGATAATGGCCGATCTTCTTGGGTTTTGATTTCCACATTCCCATCTAACCCTGATAACCTTTGATTCCCTTGCCTGACAAGAATCTACCTAACTTTGCCTTAAAAATATTCAATGACCCCCGTCTCCACTACCTTCTGAGGCAAAGAAGTCCAAAGTCACACAACCCTCTGAGATAAAAAGTTTCTCCTCATCTCTGTCCTAAAAGGGCAACCCCTAATTTTAAAACAGTGCCCCATAGTTCTGGACTCACCCACAAGAGGAAATATCCTTTCAATATCCTCTCCCAGTTCAACGGATTCTTTTACCCATCTCCAATATTCTCCTTCCACCTGGACCCCTCCCTCTGGATTCTTACCTTCTCTTGATCTTTTCATTGAGAACTGTCGGCGCGACATTAGTCGTCTCAATTTCTCTGCTCCTCTCACCCATTCTAACCTGTCTCTCTCTGAACTTACTGCACTCCATTCTCTCAGGTCCAACCCTGACATTGTCATCAAACCCGCTGACAAGGGTGGTGCTGTTGTTGTCTGGCGCACTGACCTCTATCTCGCGGAGGCTGAGCGTCAACTCGCAGACACTTCCTCCTACCTCTCCCTGGACCATGACCCCACCACTGAACATCAAGCCATTGTTTCCAGGACTGTCACTGACCTCATCTCCTCTGGGGATCTTCCTCCCACAGCTTCCAACCTGATAGTCGCCCAACCTCGGACGGCCCGCTTCTACCTCCTACCCAAAATCCACAAACAGAACTGCCCCGGTAGACCGATCGTCTCAGAATGCTCCTGCCCCACAGAACTCATTTCTCGTTATCTTGACTCCCTTCTCTCTCCCCTTGTCCAGTCCCTTCCCACCTACATCCGTGATTCCTCGGACACCTTACGTCACATCAACAATTTCCACTTCCCTGGCCCCAACCGCTTCCTCTTCACCATGGACGTCCAATCCCTCTACACCTCCATCCCCCACCAGGATGGTCTGAGGGCCCTTAGCTTCTTCCTCGAACAGAGGCCCGAACAATCCCCATCCACCACTACTCTCCTCCGTCTGGCTGAACTTGTTCTCACGCTGAACAATTTCTCCTTCAACTCCTCTCACTTCCTCCAACTAAAAGGTGTGGCTATGGGTACCCGCATGGGCCCCAGCTATGCCTGTCTCTTTATGGGGTATGTGGAACATTCCTTGTTCCAGTCCTACTCCGGCCCCCTTCCACAACTCTTTCTCCGGTACATCGATGATTACTTCGGTGCTGCTTCATGCTCTTGTCGGGACTTGGAAAAATTTATTAATTTTGCTTCCAATCTCCACCCCTCCATCATTTTCACGTGGTCCATCTCTGACACTTCCCTTCCCTTCCTTGACCTCTCTGTCTCAATCTCTGGTGATAGACTGTCCACCAATATCCATTACAAACCCACCAACTCCCACAGCTACCTCGACTACAGCTCCTCACACCCCACTTCCTGTAAGGACTCCATCCCATTCTCTCAGTTCCTTCGCCTCCGTCGCATCTGTTCCGATGATGCCACCTTCAAAAACAGTTCCTCTGACATGTCCTTCTTCTTCCTTAACCGAGGTTTTCCACCCACGGTCGTTGATAGGGCCCTCAACCGTGTCCGGCCCATCTCCCGCGCATCCGCCCTCACGCCTTCTCCTCTTTCCCAGAAACATGATAGGGTCCCCCTTGTCCTCACTTATCACCCCACCAGCCTCCGCATTCAAAGGATCATCCTCCGCCATTTCCGCCAACTCCAGCATGATGCCACCACCAAACACATCTTCCCTTCACCCCCACTATCGGCATTCCGTAGGGATCGCTCCCTCCAGGACACCCTGGTCCACTCCTCCATCACCCCCTACTCCTCAACCCCCTCCTATGGCACCACCCCATGCCCACGCAAAAGATGCAACACTGCCCCTTCACTTCCTCTCTCCTCACCGTCCAAGGGCCCAAACACTCCTTTCAAGTGAAGCAGCATTTCACTTGCACTTCCCCCAACTTAGTCTACTGCATTCGTTGCTCCCAATGTGGTCTCCTCGACATTGGAGAGACCAAACGTAAACTGGGCGACCGCTTTGCAGAACACCTGCGCTCTGTCCGCAAGAATGACCCAAACCTCCCTGTCGCTTGCCATTTTAACACTTCACCCTGCTCTCTTGCCCACATGTTTGTCCTTGGCTTGCTTCATTGTTCCAGTGAAGCCCAACGCAAACTGGAGGAACAACACCTCATCTTCCGACTAGGCACTTTACAGCCTTCCGGACTGAATATTGAATTCAACAACTTTAGGTCGTGAGCTCCCTCCCCCATCCCCACCCCCTTTCTGTTTCCCCCTTCCTTTTTTTTCCAATAAATTATATAGATTTTTCTTTTCCCACCTATTTCCATTATTTTTAAATATCTTAAAATCTTTTATGCTCTCCCCACCCCCAGTAGAGCTATACCTTGAGTGCCCTACCATCCATTCTTAATTAGCACATTCATTTAGATAATATCACCAACTTTAACACCTATGTGTTCTTTTGTTCTATTGTTGTTGACATCTTTTGATGATCTGCTTCTATCACTGCTTGTTTGTCCCTACAACCACACCCCCCCTCCACTTCTCTCTCTCTCTCTCTCTCTCCGCCTCCCCCCCACACACCTTAAACCAGCTTATATTTCAACTCTTTCTTGGACTCGAACTCAAGTTCTGTCGAAGGGTCATGAGGACTCGAAACGTCAACTCTTTTCTTCTCCGCCGATGCTGCCAGACCTGCTGAGTTTTTCCAGGTAATTCTGTTTTTGTTTTGAATATCCTTTCAATGTCCACCTTGTCAAGGCAGTTCAGGATCTTATATACTTCAGTCAAATCACCCCTCACTCTTCTAAACTCCAGTGGAAACAAGCCCAGTCTGTCCAACCTTTCCTCATAAGACAACCCATACATTACAGGTATCAATCTAGTAAACCTCCTTTGAACCGCCTTCAAGGCATATGCATCCTTCCTTAAATAAGGCAACCAAAACTATTCGAGGTGCGATCTTACCAATGCCCTACATAACTGAAGCATAACATCCTTACTTTTATGTTCAATCACTCTCGTAATAAAGGATAGTATTCCATTACCCTTCTTAACTATTTGCTGTATCTGCAAACTAACCTTTTGTGACTCATGTACTAGAACACCTAGAACCCTCTGCACCTCAGAATTATGCAGCTGTTCTCCAGTTAAGTAATACTCTGCTTTTTTGTTCTTCCTGCCAAAGTGAACAACTTCACATTTTTCCACATTAAACTCCATTTACCAGATCTTTTCCCACTCACTCAACCTATCTATATCCATCTGCAACCTCCTCATGTTCTCTTCCTACCTATCTTTGTGTCATCTGCCAGTTTAGCTACCATGTCCTCACTCCTCTCATCTGTCATTGATGTAAATCATAAAAAGCTGAGGTCCCAGTACAGACCCCAGTGGGACGCCACTCGTTACATCCTGACAATCAGAAAAAGACCCATTTGTGTATACTCTCTGCTTTCTGCCAGCCAGCCAATTTTCTATCCATGCTAATATTTTACCCACTACACCATGAGCTTTTATTTTCCATAATAATCTTTGATGTGGCACCTTATCAAATGCCTTCTGTAAATCCAAGTACTGCACATCTACAGGCTCCCCTTTATCCACTGCAGATGTTATTCCTTCAAAAAGCTCCAATAAATTGGTTAAACATGATTTTCCTTTCACAAAACTATGCTGACTCTTCCCTATTGCCTTGAGCAACCTTCTTAATGATTGATTCTAATAACTACCCCACGACAGATGTCAAGCTAACTGGCCTATATTTTCCTGTTTTCTGTCTCCCTACATTCTTGAATAGAAGGGTTATTTTTGCTACTTTCCAGTCTAATGGAACCTTTCCTGAATCGAGGTAATGAATGAAAGTCAATGCACGCCTGAACAGAGCTTGAAGCAACTGTGAAACGAAAACAGAATTACCTGGAAAAACTCAGCAGGTCTGGCAGCATCGGCGGAGAAGAAAAGAATTGATGTTTCAAGTCCTCATGACACTTCAGCAGAACTGAGTGAATCTTAGGAAAGGGGTGAAATATAAGCTGGTTTAAGGTGGGGGGGTGGGGGGAGAGAAGTTGCCAGCCCCCCCAACTTCTCTCCCCCCACCCCCCCACCTTAAACCAACTTATATTTCACCCCTTTCCTAAGATTCACTCAGTTCTGCTGAAGGGTCATGAGGACCCTGGCAGCAGGATAGTGGCATCTTCTTCAGTTCCTTCCGCTTTAGGCTTCCTGTTGGCCCTGCACCCCTTGTGCCTGTGCCTGTCCTCCCTCAGGTCGCTCCTCTAGAAGCTGCATAGGGACACCTGGCCTCCTCTCCCTGCTGGCCCTCTCTTCCTCCTCAGGGTAGATGCCTCAAACAGAGACCACAATCCCCATTACCAGGCTAAGGGAAGACTGTCTGACACCTGGAAGGCCCCATGTGGTGTGAATCCTCCGGGGGCCTGGAAAACAACAGTTGAGTCCTGAGCTGAAGCCTCTAAAATATCTGAATGCAGCTCTGATGTGAAATGAAGCTGTCCTGTTCACAGAAGCAACCAGCAGCAAGTGATATCCTCCACTCCTCACTAATTCCTCCTGTGGATGAGGTTTTGCAGATTGTGGCCTGTCTGCCTGCCCGGCCTAAAAATCGCACAGGCTTCATAAAGCCATAGACAATTCATGTCTCAAGGGCCTTAACTGGCCACTTAATTAATGGCGGGTGTGCCACCGCCTCCATCGCGCGCCCACCAAGCGAAATATCTTGCGAGTGCGCGTTGATGTCAGCACGCTCGGCCAATGTCAATTCACTTTATTTAATGCTCGAGCGGGTCGGGCGCGCACCCACTTGCCAAGCTAAAAATTCTGCCCCCTGTGTCCCTGCCGCTCTCCTTGCATTCTATTATCCTGTTATATTAGAATAGATTGTAAGTAATTGGAATAAATTATTAGAATAGATTGTAAGCAACAAAAAAAAATGCCATCTCTTATTTCATTCATTTTTAATGTGAGCTGAAGGGAATTTGCTTAGAGAGGGCGGAGAGGAGATTCAATAAATGTGTTCAAAATCTTGAAGGGCCTAGACAGAGTAGATTGGGTGAAACTGTTCCCATTGGTGCAATGGTGGTGAGCCAGAGGACTTTTCTTTTTCCAATCACTTTAAATCAGAGGCAACATGTGGAAAAACTTGTTATGTAACAAGTGGTTAAGATCGGGAATGCACTGCCTGAGTGTGTGGTGGTGGCAGCAGATTCAATCGTGGCTTCCAAAAGAGAAATGGATAATTTTGTGAGGAAAAAGGATTTGCATGGTTACAGGGAAAGGACAGGGGAATGGGACTAGCTGAGTTTCTCTTGCAGTGAGCTGGCATGGACACGACAGGCCGAATGGCCACCTTCTGTGCTGTAACCATTCTATGAATCTATCTTACCCTTTACAGTTCTGACATTCATTAGAATGTATTTTGAATGCATGTTATCACTTGAAGAATGGTCTTTTGTGTTTACTACAAGACAGTGCCTCAGTTTTTATCTTGCTATTAGTAACCATAGGATCACATAGAGTAAAATTTGAAGGATAAGGATTATGGGAGTTTGTTCCCTGTGTTCAATTCAGGCAGGTCCACTTCAGATCGATGAAATGAAAATCTCCTCTCTGCCATATTTGGTATCAATTTAGATACCTCTGGAATGTATCCTCAAGTTGGGCACTTTTGAGACTCAATTGGAAATTCTGTACAGAGGCACCATTTGAAAGGTGTATGTAGGAATCTTTCTCACCGATATAACTTGGAGGTCTTTTATTCTATAATTGAGGTCATGATGCAATGAGGGAAGGTTTCCTTTGTTCACTACTTGTTGCAAAATTATAAACATAGTCTTAAGAAAGGGCTTACAATGTCATTACAAGCAAGGTACAGAAGAAATCTGTCCTATTGTTTTCACAGAGGGAAAGGGAGCTTTATGCTATATCTGGTCATAATTAACCTGATCTGGTGTGTTCCCATCTGACTGTTAGTGTCTGCAATAAAGTTATGTTATGTTTCTCAGAACTGACCTTGAGAAGCATAAAAACATCATCAAAAAATATGAACTTTGAACAAAAAAAATATAATTTGGGCCTGCACCATAAATGATCTAATCAGAACTATTCATCGTTCTTTGTATGTGATGACATGCTACCAAGGCATTCTAACAACATAGATATAAAAACAAAAAACTGCGGATGCTGGAAATCCAAAACAAAAACAGAATTACCTGGAAAAACTCAGCAGGTCTGGCAGCATTGGCGGAGAAGAAAAGAGTTGACGTTTCGAGTCCTCATGACCCTTCAGCAGAACTGAGTTCTGTTGCCTGATATTCACCAAGGATGTACACTGATCTCACTCAGGTTATTAATTCCAGTGGCAAGCAGAGACAGGATTCCATGTTAGCAGTAAGGCATGAAACCTGCCATAAGGTTTTGCTTGGCTCACACTAAAGTACCACTTTTGCCAGCTGAGTATGGAGTAAGATTGACAGAGCTCATAGTCACGATGGCATTTCCCACTTAGCTTCTCTGCCAGCATTCAGGGTTCACAGACTCAGCTGGCACAACAGAGATAAAATTGGAAGAAAACGAATCAAAACATTTTTAAAGCATCTGTCCTAAAATCAGCAATGAGTAGTTTTACATATTCTTATAATTATAAACACAGAGTTATAACATTGAGTATTGCTGAAAAAGGAGCCATGCTATTGAAGCTTTTCATCTTGTACTCATCATGTTTTGTCACGCAGTCAAGAATCTAGTGTAGCTGTACTTCATGTAGACATATTATACTTCTAAATTACAATTTTTAAATATATCCCAATAAAGCTGGACATCTGCACTATCCTTGTATTGAACATTGAACATTTAACATAATTTAAAATGTAGAAGAACATTTTGTTTAAAATTATATCTAACTTATGTGCGCGTTCCATGCATTATATATATATATAGAATTCAGGCAAACCTTTTCCCAGAAAGTGCTGAGAATGGGGATCTTGCTACAACATGGAGTGACTGAGGTGAATAGCATCGATGAATTTAATTGGAATCTAAATAAATGCATGAGGGAGAAAGGATTAGAAGGGTCTGCTAATAGAGTGAGATTAAGTCGGAGGCTCATGTGCAGCATAAACACTGGCATAAATCAGTTGGGCCAAGTAACCTGTTTCTGTGCTGTTAATTATATTTAAATTTCTATGTAAAATCTGGGCCAACGTGAATTATGAGCTCTGGGATACAAATCATATCCTGTAGATTTTCGTGAGGCATTCTATTTGTACAATATGTGAAAATGAATCTTGGTAAAGAAATAGGTCAGGTTAATTAGGCAGTACTGTCAGTAGCACCAGTGAGCCGTACCTCTTTGGAGACATGGCCTATTACAGTTAGAGGAGGTATGAGTGCTAAGAAGGCGGCTTAATTTTTAATTCCCTTCAAATGTATTTTCAAGGGAATCATAGTGGTAGTTGTTAGAATATAAAGAATAATTCACCGGTCCTGTGCTTGTAATGTTGTGCCATGTTCCATTTAAGTGCGAGTTGGAGATTCGGCCTACAGTATTTTAATCCTAATTTTGAAGTTGCTTCTTTAAGCACGGTTCCTGATGTTGAGTGTAGAATTGGTGCATTTCCCCTTCAAGTTTGATATGAAGTCACCTCCATGACATCTGAATAGTATATCAGGAAAGTAATATACCATTTATAGCATGATTATAAACATACAACTGGAACTGTTGTTGGAAATGGTTATGCAATAATATTCTTGACCTATCTGGTAGATAAAAGATAGGTTGAAGTTTTGAATTGACATCAATTAATCCACTGTGCAATTCCAGCACTATATTATGTTCAGATTTCCAGTATTTTTAAAATCCTGCCTAATTCTTCAACTCATTTAAAGTTATACTAATGATCAATGTGTCAAGGCACCAGCGGTATCAATGAACTATCAGAGTTCGTCAGCAAACAGAATTGGCTCATCTTTGTTGGTGAATGCTACTAGTGGGTTGCAGCAAGACAATGAGCAGTTTGTAAGTAAATGATCGCAAGTAATTAGCACTGTGTAGTTGAACAGGTTCCAGTCAGCACTGCACATGTTAAATCACACCGGGTGACTGAACAGTTACATGGGTGAATGACAATTGATTGGAGATAGTGTTAATGCAGAGGAGGAATGCAACAAAATACAGAAATTCATTAATAAATTTGTAGAATGGCTGTGTAATTGGCAAATGAACTTCAATGTACACAGTTACAAAATGTTTGCAGGAGTACAGACAGGTCCACGACAGTGTTTATGCTTGACACAAACCTCCTCCAATCCTCCTTCATTCAAATTTATCAACATATCCTTCTCTTCCTTTTCCCCTCGTATGCTTATGTAGCTTCCCTTTAAATGCATCTATGCTAGTTGCCTGAACTGCTCCTTACGGTTGCAATTTCCACAATATAACCACACCCTAGGTTAAAAAAAAGTTTCTTTTGAATTCCCTATTGGATTTATGAGTAACTATCTTATATTTCTGGCCCTGGTTCCTGTCTCACTCACAAGTAGAAACATCTTCTCCACATCTGAGCAACCTTTTCCCAATCTAGAAGACCTCTACCTATCCCAGTCTTCCATTTTTCAGAGAAATGAGCCCCAGCCTGTTCAGTTTTTCCTGATATGTATAGCTTATCCATTCTCTTTTCATTCTTGTGTGTTATTTTTGCACTTTCTCCTGTATCTCCATGTCTTTTTTCTAATATGGAGATCTGAACCGATCGGAAATGTGGTCTAACCAAGGTTCTACTTAGGTTTATCATAACTTTTTCCATTCCATCCTTTTAGAAATGAATCCCCAGTGTTTCCTTTACTATTTTTAACCTGCTTTACTATTTTTTGGTTAGTTTGAACCACCCAGATTTCTGTGTTCTTCTATCCCATTTAGCCATTTATTTTCCAAGGGAGTACATGGCCAGCTTACTCTTCCTACCAAAATCTACTAGCTTAAACGTACCTATTGGCCCGAATCTTCTGAGGAGCAGCAATCACCATCAGATTGAGCTCCACATTTCTAGCCAGTTCTTCTGATCCTGGTTTCTCCAGAAATATGGAACATACCTACAGTGGAACTGCTTCATCGTAGCACTGGATTATTGTGGAAGACAAGCCATACCCCTTTTTTACGGCACTAGATGTTGAATTCTGGTAAGTGTTTAAAGGTCCCAAAGCTTCTCAGTGTTCTAGTGCATGAGTGTTCAGCAGCAGGAAGGACCCCAGCCATTGCTCTTTCAAGGGATCATCAATAGCTTTTAGGTTAAGTGCTGATCGAGTCCAACTGGCTAAATTAGTACAACTTGTTATGTATTGAATGTCTTGTTTACTTGCTGCATTTAGCAAACCAGTGCATTATGGGATCACAGAATCTATGTTGTTTTGTCAGTTCTGTTACTGCAGTAGAATAAATGAGACCTGCAATGTTCAGTCAACTCCATGCCTCTGTGAGTGTTGATTAGTCTTTAAAAAGAAATCGGCCATACCAATATTAAAACACAACAAATTGGTGACGAGGATGGGATCTGCAAGGCCAAGGTATAAAGACAAAAAGGGAAGAAATTGCTGCTATGCTTTTCTGAACAGGAAAGAAGCTTAGTAGAAAAAAGCTTACTGAAAAAAGCGAAGCAGCCTCGCTTGTAGGGAAAAAACAATGATTGCGAGGATCCTGAGAAAGCACAGGAAAAATACAGCGACAGGGCCACCGGCTGCAGATAGCCTCTGAAGTTGCAAATAAACAGGACAAGCAGGTTTCAAAAAGAAGATACATAGAGAAAGATGTGCTGCAGTTTTTAAAAAGTTTAAAAGCTGACAGAAAGGGAAGATCAACGATTGCTGCAGAGCTCGCCAAAACCCAAAAGGTGTGGAAAAGACCACAGAGACGTAACTAACAGCTGCTGACAGCCTGAGTTTAAAAAAAAAGTAACAGCATTTAAAGCGGTAACTACAAAAAAAGGAAACAACAATAAACAAAAAGTAACTGACGAAGAAGTGAAAATAAAAAGGCAGGAAATGACTACACTTACCGGACCAATGGGACATTTTGATGAGACTGTAGAACATTGGAGCTCTTACCATGAACACTTTGAGTTTTTTGTCCTTGCAAATGAATTGAAAATTATAGAAAGGTAGCAACTTTCTTAAGTGTGATGGGAGCTAAAACCTCTGGCTTATTAAGAAGCTTGGTGCAGCCTGACAAACCTGGCACAAAATCATATGAGGACATTATAGAAGTCCTGGAGATGCATTTTTCCCCTAAGCCACTTGTCATAGCAGAAAGTTTAAGGTTTTACATTAGAAACCAAGAGGGGGAAACAATTGCGCAGTGTGTAGCAGTACTTAAAAAGCTCACTGAACATTGTGAATTCAAGGAAGTACTGAACAATACCCTCCATGACAAGTTGGTCTGTGGCCATCGTACTGAAACAATCCAGAAATGCCTCTTGACAGAGGCTAACCTCACTTTGCAGAAAGCCACAGAGATTGAAGTCTCCATGGAGCTGGCTGCAAAAGAAGCACAGCAGCTGTGTGCATCAATTCGAGCACATAACGTGTTAGCTGAGTGTGCACACAAGATAGCTAACAGTCGAGAATGTTACCATTCTGGAAAGCCTGGTCACCATCCATCTGATTATTGGCGAAGAGACCTTGAATTCCGTCAGTGTGGCAAGAAGGAACACATTGAGAGTGCTTGTAAAAACAGAAAATGTAGCATTGAATCAGAAAGACAAACCAGAGAAAAAGGAATCTGCTGTCTGGGTGTAATGAGAAGAAAAATCTGCATGTCATACAGCAAGAACGGGTGGACCAGAGAGATACCAAGTCCAAAGAAGAAGGGCCTCTTCACATCTTGTCAGTGGCAAGTGGTTCACAGGGCTACTGGGTAACACTGCTGCTGGAAGGCCAACCAATACGTATGGACTTAGATACAGGGGCAGCAGTTTCTTTGGCCCCAGATGCCATGTATAAGGAGAAGCTTAAATATCTTCCCTCTGTGCTTGCAAAAATCATTCTGAAAACATATACAGGGGAATCTGTACCTATGATGGGCAGAACGGAAGTTAAAATGGTACTAAACAGACAGACTGCTAATCTACCACTACTTGTGGTGAAAGGCAACCTCCCCGCTTCAGTTGGATGGTCATGGCTTGAGAAGATCCAGTTAACTGGGCAGGAGTACACAGCTTTGCAGAAGAAGAAACTGGCCTGACAGCTGTTATAAAAATACATGCTGTTGTTTTCAAAGGAGATTTGGGAAGCATGAAGGGAATCACCATAAAATTGAATATCAAAGCTAACTCTCAACCAAAATTTCTGAAGGCCAGACCATGCCTTATGTCAGACAACCAAAAGTCGAAGCTGACCTGGAGCATCTGATCAAGATAGGAGTCATGGTTTCAGTCTCTCATAACGAATGGGCAACACCCATCGTTCCAGTGCTCAAGAAAGACGGCTCCATACACACCTGTGGAGATTTCAAAATAAGAATTAGGAGTAGGAGTAGGCCACTCGGCCCCTCGAGCCTGCTCCACCATTTAATAAGATCATGGCTGATCTGAATGTAACCTCAACCCCATATTCCTGCCTACCCCTGATAACCTTTCACCCCCTTGCTTATCAAGAATCTCTTTGCTCTGCCTTAAAAATATTCAAAGCCTGTGCTTCCACCATTTTTTGAGGAAGAGAGTTCCAAAGACACTCAACCCTCTGGGAGAAAAATGTTCTCATCCCTATCTTAAATGAGTGACCCCTTATTTTAAACAGTGACCCCTAGTTCTAGATTCTCCCACAAGAGAGAACATCCTTCACACATCCACCCTGTCAAGACCCCTCAGGATCTTGTATGTTTCAATTAAGTCACTCCTTACTCTTCTAAATTCCAGTGGATACAAGTCAAACCTGTCCAGCCTTTCCTCATAAGACAACCCGCCCATTTCTGGAACAAAAACAGAAAATGCTGGAAAAACTCAGCAGGTCTGACAGCATCTGTGGAGAGAGAAACAGAGTTGACATTTCGAGTCAAGCTGCTGTAACTCTGAAGAAGAGTCATACAGACTCAAAGCATCAACTCTGTTTCTCTCTCCACAGATGCTGTCAGACCTGCTGAGTTTTTCCAGCATTTTCTGTTTTTGTTTCAGATTTCCAGCATCTGCAGTATTTTGCTTTTACTGCCCATTCCTGGTATTAGTCTAGTAAACCTTTTCTGAACTGTTTCTAACACGTTTACATCTTTCTTTAAATAAGGAGACAAATACTGTGCACAATACTCCAGATGTGGTCTCACCAATGCCCTGTACAACTGAAGCATAACCTCCCTACTCTTATAATCAATTCCCCTCACAATAAATGATAAAATTCTATTGGCTTTCCTAATTACCTGCTGTACCTGCATACTAACCTTTTGTGATTCATGCACTAGGGCACCCAGATCCCTCTGAATCTCAGAGCTCTGCAATCTCTCACCATTTAAATAATAAGCTTCTTTTTATTCTTCCTGTGAAAATTGACGTTTTCACATTTGCCCACATTATCTCCATTTGCCAGATCTTTTCCCACTCATGTAACATATCTATGTCAATTTGTAGCCTCCTTATGTCCTCTTCACAATTTACTTTCCTACCTATCTTTGTGTCATCAGCAAATTTAGCAACCATTCCTTCGGTCCCTTGATCCAAGTCATTTATATAAATTGTAAGAAGTTGAGGTCCCAGCACTGATCCCTGTGGCACACCACTCATTACATCCTGCCAAACAGAAAAAGACCCATTTATGCCAACTCTCTACTTCCTGTTAGCTAGCCAATCTACTAACCATTCCAATATGTTACCCCCTACACCATGAGCTTTTATTTTCTGCAATAACCTTTGATGTGGCACTTTATCAAATGCCTTCTAGAAATCTAATACAGTACATCCACCGGTTCCCCTTTATTCACAGCACATGTGACTCCTTCAATGAACTCCAATAAATTAGTTAAATATCATTTCCCTTTTACAAAACCATGTTGACTCTGCCTGATTGCCTTGAATTTTTCCAAGTGCCCTGCTATAACATCATCTAACATCTTCCCTGTGACAGATGTTAGGCTAACTGGCCTGTAGTTTCCTGCTTTCTGTCTCCATCCCTTTTTGAATAAAAGAGTTACATATGCTATTTTCCATTCTATTGGAACCTTCCCCGAATCTAGGGAATTTGGGAAAATTATAACCAATGCATCAACTCTCTCACTAGCCACTCCTTTCAAGACCTTAGGGTGAAGTCCATCCAGACCTGGGGATTTGTCAGCCTTCAGTCCCACCACTTGCTTAACACCACTTCCCTGGTGATTCTAATTTTCATGAGCTCCTCCCTCCCTTCCATTTCCTGATTTACAGCTATCCCTGGAAATGTTAATTTTTTCCTCTATGGTGAAAAACGAAGCAAAATACCTGGTTTAATTCATCCGCCATCCCCCTACTTTCCATCATCAATTCCCCAGACACACTCTATAGGACTAACGCTCACTTTGTTAAATCTTTCCAATTTAAATATCTATAGAAACTCTTACTATCCGTCTTTATATTACTAGCTAGCTTTCTCTCATACTCTAATTTTCCCCTCCTTATTAATCTTTTTGTCAGTCTTTGCTGTTCTTTATATTCTTTCCAATCTTCTGACCTGCCGTCTGTCTTTGCGTAATTATATGCTCTTTCTTTAAGTCTGATACTGTTTTTAACTTTTTTAGTTAACCACGGATGGTGGGCCCTCCCCTTGGAATTTTTCTTTCACATTGGAATGTATTTATTCTGTATATTCTGAAATATCCCTTTAAATATCTGCAACTGAACGTCTGTTGGCCTATCCCTTAACCTCATTTGCCAGTTCACTTTATCTGGCACCGCTTTCATGCCCTCATAATTGCCCTTATTTAAGTTGAAAATACTAGTTTTGGACACATTGGTTTCTCCCTCAAAATGAATGTAAAATTCAATTATATTATGATCGCTGTTACCTTGGGGTGCCTTCACTATGAGGTTATCAATTAATCCTATCTTGTTGCTCAATACCAGGTCTAGTATAGCCTGCTCTCTGGTTGGCTCCAGAACATGCTGTTCTAAGAAACTATCCCGAAAACTTTCCATGAACTCTTCATCTATGCTACCTTTGTCCTGATTTTTCCAGCCTATATGTAGATTAAAATGCCCCATGATTATTGCTGTACCTTTCTGGCAAGCTCCCATTATCTCTTCTTTTATATTCTGTCCTACAGTGTAGTTACAATTAGGGGCCTGTACACCACTCCCACAAGTAACTTCTTGCCTTTATCATTCCTCGTCTCAACCCAAACCGTTTCTATATCCTGGTTTCCTGAACTTAGGTCACCCCTCTCTAATGTGCTCGTACCATCATTAATTAACAAAGCCACCCCTCCAACTTTTCCTAACTTCCTGTCTTTCCTAAGTGTCACATACCCTTCAATATTCAGATCCCAATCTATGTCATCCTGTAGCCAAGCTTACTGTTAACCACGTGTTGTGTGCTGAACAATATCCACATCCCCATATTGAGGACCCTTTTGCTGGCCTGGCTGGTGAACAGAAATTCAGCAAACTCGATCTATTCCAAGCCAACTTACAAATGCACGTTAATGGGAAGTCACAAAAATATTTTACCATCACATTACACAAGGGTCTGTACCGGTATCGCCTTTTGCCTTTTGGAATAACATCAGCTCCAGCCTTGTTTCAGAGGGCCATGGACCAGATCCTGAGTGGGCTGCCCAGAATTCAGTGCTATCTTGATGACATCTTGATAATGGGCAAGACTGAGGAGGATCAGCTCAAGAACTTGGATGCCTTCCTACATAGGCTAGACGAGTATGACAAATGGGTTCGCAAAGACAAATGCGAGTTTTTTAAGCCCCCTGTGGAATATTTGCGGCACATCATTGATGCTGCCGGGCTTCACAAAAGGTCAAGGCAATTACTCCTCAGAATATCAGCCAGCTTTGCTAGCTCTTAGGGCTGCTGTGTTATTACAGGAGATTTATTCTACAGCTGGCAACCCTGCTGAAACCCCTGTATGAGCTTCTGTGTAAGAAGAAAGCCTGGAAATGACAAAAGCTTGTGATGCTGTGTTTAAGAAGGCTAAAGCAGCACTGACAGATTCTGAGGTACTGATGCACTTTCATCCCTCCTTACCTTTGCAACATGCATGTGATGCATCGCCTTATGGAGTTGAGGCGTGTTTCACACATAATGCCTTCAGGTGTGGAGAGGCCCATAGCGTTCGCTTCATGGACTTTAAGCAAAGCAGATAGGCAATACACTCAAATCAAATGCAAAGCACTGGGAATCATTTTCGGAATCTGGAAATTTCACCAATACCTGTTTGGAAGGAAATTCACACTTTTGACCGATCATCGAATGCTCACCTCAATATTCGGTCCACACACAGGCATCCCTTCTTTAGCTGCAAGCAGGATGCAGCGTTGGACATTGATGTTGAGTGCTGACACATACGACATCAAATATCAAAAATCTACCTTCATGGCAATGCGGATGGTCTTTCAAGGCTGCTGCTACCAGTCAGCCACGTGGACACTGCTCAGAAAGACATCTTCTACTTTGCACACATGGAAGAACACACCCATCACTTCAATGCAAATGAAGAAGGCCACTCGAGTGGACCCAACATTGTCCAAAGTCATGGAACTTATGGTGCATGGCAACTCTTCCCTGAACTTCTGAGTCTCACCTGACCCTCATCCTTACATTTCCAGATGGATGGAGTTTTCACTCACTTCAGGATGTTTGCTTTGGGGCATGCGAGTTATTATTCCACCAACATTGAGGAAACCAGTGTTGGACCAACTGCATTCTGGACACTGTGGTGTAGTTTGCATGAAAGAGATTTCAAGGAGCTACTTTTGGTGGTGTAGCCTGGACCAGGACATTGAAGCCAAGTCAAGATCCTGTCCTTCATGTCAGAGTGTGAGAAACATGCCTCAATTGGCACGCCCCACATCCGGATTGGCCGGAAAACCCCGGGCAGCACATCCATGTCGACTTCGCTAGACCAATTGAAGGAACAATGCTCCTGGTGGTTGTGGATGCTCATTACAAATGGCCAGAAGTTTTAGTCATGTCCTTTACTACAGCTGAGAGTTCAATTCAAAGGCTAAGAGAAACGTTCAGTCGTTACACGTTACCAGAACAACTTGTGACCAACAATGGACCTCAATTTGTCTCTTAAGAGTTTGAGAATTTTTTGAGAAGTAATGGAATTCGCCACATCACCTCAGCACCATACCACCCATCCACCAATGGAGTAGCTGAGAGATTTGTTCAAACCATTAAATGCACTTCAAGTTCAGCATGAGGACATTCCTCCATTCAAAAGTGTCTGGACACATTTCTGACGCATACCGAAACACACCACATGCTACAACTAAAATTATCCAGCATTCCCGCTAATAGGAGGCAACTGTGCACTAGCTTTGATCTGCTGAGACCAACAAAAACACAAGTTGTGCAAGATCAGCAGCACAACTAACTGAAGAGAAGAGCACAAAGATCAAAGCCAAGAATTTTCTGTTCTGGACAAGAAGTTCTATCTCATAATTATGCTACCAGAACTAAATGGGTTCCTGCTAGAGTGATTGCTCAGACAGGACCTATTCCGTACACATTCCAAACTGTGAAAGATCTCACCTGGCGGAGACATGCTGACCAACTTTTGCCAAGTCGAGCACCATCTAAGGATACACCTCTTATGGAAGAGCTATCTCCAAGTCAAAGAATGCCAACTCCAATGTTACCTCCTTAGTCTGGCTCGACTGAAGTTGAAGACGTCTCACCTTCACCTGCATTAGACACAGCTTCAGATTCCACTAAAAGTCCTAAATTGCCATCAGCCTTTGATAAACATTACCATGTAAAAGCACCAGAAGTCCGCCGTAACCCACACCGGGAGAGAAGACCTACTGAGCATCTGGATTTATAAAGTCAGAGACTTGTGATGGGTTCAGCAGAAATAGAGGCAGTCTACCCTCTTTCCCTAGTTTAGAAAATGTTTTGTTAACTGGCATTTCCAGTAAGGGGGGAGGAATATGTTATGTATTGAATGTCTTGTTTAGCTTGCCATACTTAGCAAGCCATTGCTTTATATTGCGGAATCCATGTTGTTTTGTTAGTTCTGTCACTGCAGTAGAATAAACGAAAGCTGCAATGTTCAATCACATCCACACCTCTGTGAGTATTGTTTAGTCTTTAAAAAGATATCATCCTTACCAATATTAAAACATATCAGAACTGTTTGATGGTTGGTGCTGTTATTTAAAGTTGGAGTGGTGTGGCAAAGGCTGAAGGCCTTGGATTCTGATTTCAAGGGTTGTGCTTAGACCATTTGCTCTATGTCATGTGACTTTGTATCCCCCTTGACCTGCAGAATGTTAGGGAGCATGAGCAGAAGCAACACAAGAATAGGACTAACCGCTGAAAAACGGAGAAGGAGGAGAGGGAGAAGGACTCTCAGTAAGAGGCCATATCCACCTAGGGCCTTCAGGGAGCAATTCTGTTCAACTTCAGTGAGGAACAGATGCCTCTGCTTCACCAAGTAGTTGCGCCCTGTTTCAGCCTGAACTGCAGCCTCAGAGCAGGGCAAGGATATCTTTGCCAGTGACTGTAAAGGTGACTGTGGCCATTATGTCGGGCTGGAGCAGATAATTTTGCAAGATCTCCTAATTTGCTGTGCACTGTTTTTTAAGGGAGTTCACTGAGGCTGTGTAAGCAAAGACAGCTGAATACATTTTTTTCTCTCTGGCAGAGAGAAGCAGGCAAAATGAGCATCACCAGGAAAGCAGGCTTCTCCATGGTGTACAGTGCCGTTGATTGCACAGAGGTTGCACCCTGGGTACTGCATATAAATTCTGAGATATTCCAGAACTGGAAGGGATTCTTGCTCAACACTTGCGCAAGTGTCCAGCTCGTGTGTCACCATACTCATTGTGCAGCTGAATGGCTGGCACCAGTCATGATGTCTTTATTCTGCAGTAGTCCACTGAACCATTAGCATTTGAGTCACCATAACAAACCAGAAGGTAGTGACTGCTGACCATCTGGCTTTTGACTTTGGTGTGGAACCTATGCACGCTTGGCTAACGTGCATATAATGAAAGCCATGCTACTACATGGAGTGTCATCAAGTAGACCATTGGGGCATTAAAGCAACACTTCGGCTGTCTGGATCACTCTAGAGTAGCCCTGTAGTATTCTCCAGAATGGGTGGCATAATTCACTGTGGTCTGCTATATCCTTTTGCAGCCTGAAATGCAGCCTTAGAGCGGGGAGATGGCACCATGGTGATAATGTCACTGGACCAGTAATCTAGAGGCTCAGACTGATGCCCTGGGGACATGGGTTCAAATCCCATCATGACAGCTGGTAAAATTTGAATTCAATTAATAAATCTGGAATTATAAAGCTAGTCTCAGTAATGGTGACCATGAAATGGTCATAAAATGTAAAAATGTAGTAAAATTCCATGAGGTTCACTAATGTTCTTTTGGGAAGGAAATCTGCCATCTTTACTTGGTCTGACCTGCATGTGATTCCAGACCCACAACAACTCTTAACTGCCCTCTGAAATGACTTAGCAAGCCCCTCAGTTCAAGGGCAGTTAAGGACGGGTGACAAATCCTGGCCGTGAAGCAAAGCCTACATCCCATGAAAGAATAAAGAAAAAAAAACGTCCTTTGCAACCTCTCCATCATGATGGGAGACCAGGTATGTGGCAATCAGCGGAGGAGGAGGACGAAGGGAGAAGGCAGCTAACACATCCCCGTCTGGCTGGGCTGGTTGTACCAGTGAAGTCAACTCCAATTCTCACAAAACAGCCTCACACTTTACCTTCCCTCTGTTACTGTCAATCACAGTGTTATCCTGGCCATAATGCCAGAAAAAATGCCACAGCAAAACAAAAATTCCAAAACCAAGTTGTGAGCTGTGGGTGTGGGTGTGCAGCAGTGCTAACTGTATGCAGGTGAGGTGTAGCTCTGAATTTTAGGCATGACTTGTGATTGATAGAGATCATGGGCAGCTGAGTGATGAAAGTGTGGAACACTGAGCAAAGTGTGAGGCCAGTGGTGCAGTTAGTGGGAAATGGTATTTGAAAATGCATTATTTTACACACCTTGAAAACATGTGTGAGGTCACTGAACTTCTTTCAGCTATCGAGTCTTTCCTTCTTCAGAGCTCTGAAGGGTCATACAGACTCAAAATGTTAACTCTGCTTCTCTTTCCACAGATGCTGTCAGACCTACTGAATGTTTCCAGCATTTTCTGATTTTATTTTGTTACTCCATGGGTTTTCTTGTTCTGAAGCCGATGATCTCATTAATTATTTATCCATATCTAGTATTTATTGTGTGCATTTACAATAATTTTTCCTATTCTATGTAATTTTTCTCGATTCTGCTGAAATAGCACCTTGCATGAAAGAGAACTTGTGCTCAAAATTTATATTATGCGCCCATCTGCCGACCAAGCATTGCTCCACCCCATCAACATGCAAGAGCATAAGAAATAAGAGCAGGAGTAAACCACACGACCCATCGAGCCTGCTCCACCATTTAATATGTTCATGATGGATCTTGGGCTTCAACACCATTTTCCCACCTGCTTCCCATATCCCTTAATACCCTGAGAGACCAAAAATCTGCCTATCCTGGTCTTAAATGTATAAACGATGGAGTAACCACAACCCTCTGGGGTAGAGAATTCCAAACATTCACAACCCTTTGAGTGAAGAAATTTCTTCTCATCTCAATCAGCCATTTGCTTAACAGGAAATGAACAACAAGCTCAGTGCTCATTACAGGCTCAATTTGTGCACACTCAGTCGGACTGAACTAAAACTCCAAGTCTACACCTTCCAATTTGGAAACAGAGCTTCCCTCCTGTTGAGGCATGAGGCGGAGATTGGCTGAGGTGGATTAGGAAAATACATTAAAAGGTTTGACTGTACATAGGCAATAGATAGTCTTTAAAGAAATATTATATAGCTTACAGCACCTGTACATTCCTTCAAGGTGCAAAAACCCAAAAAAGTCAGGCAACCATAACTGACAAAGGAAATTAAGGATTAAAATAAAATGCTTCTAAAGTTGCCAGAAGTAGCAGTAAACCTGAGGATTGGGAGACTTTTAGAATACAGTAAAGGAAGACCAAGAAACTGGTAAAGAAAGGGAGAATAGAATATGAATGCAATCTAGCAAAAAATATAAAAATGGACTGTAAATGCTTCTATAGGAATGTAAAAGGGAAATGTTTGGCTAAGACAAATGTGGGTCCATTACAGGCAGAATTAAGAGAATTTATAATGAGGAATGGAGAAATAGCAGAGATGCTAAATGATTACTTTATGTCTGTTTTCTCTGAGGAAGATACAAGAAATCTCCAAGACTTAGAGATCCAAGGGATGAGGGAGAATGAGGAGTTGAAGGAAATTGGTATAAGTAAGAAGGTTGTTTTGGAGAAATTAATGGGACTGAAAGTTAATAAGTCCCTGGGAACTGATATTCTGCATCCCAGAGTATTGAAAGAGGTTTCTATAGAGATAGTGAATGCATCGGTGATCATTTTCCAGAATTCTATACACTCTGGAATGGTTCCTGAAGATTGGAAAGTAGCAAATGTCACCCCTCTATTTTAGGAGAGAGGGAGAGAATAAAACAGGGAACTACAGATCTGTTAGCCTTAGAGCAGTAGTAGGTGAAATGCTAGAATCTATTATAAAGGATGTGATAAATAAATACTTGGATAATCATGATCTGATTGGGCATAACCAGCATGGATTTGCAAATGGGAAATCATGTTTGACAAACTTATAGTTTTTTGAGGATGTTACTAATAAAATTGATAAAGGAGAGTTGATTGATGTAACATACTTAGATTTTCAAAGACTTTTGATAAAGTACCACACAGGAGGTTGATTAGCAAAATTAAAGCACATGGGAAAGGAGGCAATATACTGGCACAGATTAAGGATTGGCTAACAGGCAGAAAACAGAGAGTAGGAATAAACGGGTCATTCTCATGTTGGCAGGCTGTGACTAGTGGGGTACCACAAGGATCAGTACTTGGGTCCCAGCTGTTCACAATATATATCAATGATTTGGATGTGGGGACCAAATGTAATAATTCCAAGTTCAAGGACGATACAAGCTAGGCAAGAATGTATGTTGTGAAGAAGATGTAAAGCGGCTACTGGAGAATTTGGATAGACTTAGTGAGTGGGCAAGAACATGGCAGATGCAATATAATGTGGAAAAATGTTAGGGTTTCCACTTTGGTAGAAGGAACAGATGTGCAGAGTATTTCCTAAATGGTAAGAGATTAGAAAGTGTAGATGTACAAAGGGGCCTGGGTGTCACTGAAAGCTAACATGCAGGTGCAGCAGACAATTAGGAAGGCTAATGGAATGTTAGCCTTTATCACAAGAGGATTTGAATACAGGAGTAGTGAAGTCTTGCTTCGATTGTATAGAAGCTTGGTTAGACCACACCTGGAGTACTGTGTGCAGTTTTGGTCCCCTTACCTCTGAAAAGATATGCTTGTTATATGAGGGAGTGCAACAAATGTTCACCAGACTTGTCCCAGAGATGGCGGGGCTGTCTTATGAAGAGAGATTGGGAAAACTGGGCCTGTATTCTCTAGAGTTTCGAAGAATGAGGGGTGATCTCATTGAAACCTACAAAATACTTAAAAGAATAGACAGGGTAGATGCAGGTAAGATGTTTCCCCTGGTTGGGGTGTCTAGAACCAGGGGACACAATTTCAAATTAAGAGGGAAGCCACATAGGACCGAGATGAGGAGAAATTTCTTTACTTAGAGGATTGTGAATCTTTGGAATTCTCTATACCAGAGGGCCGTGGAAGCTCAGTCATTGAGTATGTTTAAGGTAGACATTGAAAGATTTCTAATTAACAGTAACATAAAGGGTTATGGGGATGGTGTGGGTAAAAGGCATTGAAGTGTTCGATCAGCCATGATTGTATTGAATGGCGGAGCAGGCTTGATGGGCTGAATAGCCTTCTCCTGTTCCTATGTTTGGATGCTGAATTCCAACATAGCAGTGAAAGCCACTGACTTGAATTAACCATACCGGTAATGGCAGGTGGCATGAGAGAAATAGAGAATAAATAGGGCCCTGATGACTTTACCCACCTGATAGCATTGCCATAGATCCTTGAACACAGAGGCAGGCTCCCATTTCCTCCTCCCCCACCCCCACCACCCCCACCCCCCTTCACAAATAGCTTGCAGTATCAACTGACAGGGCACAAACATCCAGAGAAGACCTATCTGTCCATTTGAGGACTACATGGCCATGAATGTAAAGCTCCCATGGGAGATTCGGGTATGAGGAAAACTGTGATAACACTTTCAGCTATTTTATTGTTTCAGTTTGAGGACATTGAAGGAGAGAATCCCGGATCATCACTATTATAGCTTTTCTGCAGGCCCAGAGACTGGCAAGTCTCTTTTTTTCCACCCCTCTGCACATTTCCTCCAAGACCACTTGTGACGTGCACTCTTGACTCAGATGTACCTTCCAATATGATTCTGGACCAAACACAGCAGGAAGATGCCTGGGTGTGATCCCCAACCTATAGCACATTACCACATAAGAGCTAAGGTGGCAGTAGCAAGGTTCCTGTTTCCTCAGATCTCAATACCAAACCTCAACACAGGTTATGGCCTTGCTGCAGGCCCAGAAACTGTCAAATCTTTTTCCTTCCCAACTCCGCTTCAAACGACCACAGGGCAGCTTAACGCTAGGGGAGAGGGATTGAAAGGAAGACTCGCCACCTTGGCTCATGCATCGTTCGACTAACTCACTGATTTTTCCACCCTTACCTCAGGTTTCAAGAAGCTTTAGCGCCCTCTATTTTATTTAATAGTTAAATAAAACTATTTATGAGTCTATGAAACTATGAGTCGGCTATGTCTATCAAAAAAGACTTACTGAGATAAATTTGTGGAAGCCAGCAATTTGCAAAGGAACTCACCCAACCACATTGCCAGTGGTGTCTAACAGTGAGAGAGCCCAGACATGCACAGTCTTTATATCTGACACTATACTAATTGTCTGAATACACACCGGGAGAGGGGAAGCTACACTGGGAAAAACCAACGCTTGGTTGGTCCCAGTAGTAGTCTCCCAGCTCATTTAACACTAACATTTTCTTGCGGATCTCTAGGATGTCCCGGACCCCTTGTTGCGAACCCTCTGGTTTAAAGAGTGTTCAGACTCGGAATGGACAAGGCTTAATATTTACGGCAAGTTTAATTTGTATCCATCACACGTGGCTCATGACTCTGGTGCGCAAAAACGTGCATACATAGAATCATTGAATAGTACAGCACAGAAGGCAGAAATTTGGCCCATCAAGTTTGCACCAGTTCTCATGGGCAACAAGCAACCAATGAAAGCAAGCTGCCACCGATAGGTGACAGACCAGATCTTTATCAGGCTGAAACAATCCTCCTGCTGCCTCGGTGGCTCTGGATCAACTGCATTTCAGTGGTGAGCCAGACTGTGAGATGCTGTTCCCATAAAACTAATGGCAGAGCGAGGTATCTTGAACAGCAACTTTTTGATTTCCTCCTTTAACCTCACAACTGCCTATCGTCTGAAATTTCTATAGCCTTTGCGCATAAATAACACTGAGCGCCATTAGTTTCACCATCATTTTGACCATAAATTATGGCTCAATATGTATTGAATATTACTCTGATTAAGATACATGTATTGTATTTTAAAAGGACATGGCTTCAGAACTTTTTATTTACATGAAGTATAAAAATACCACTCGAGCCACAAAACTGTCATTGTAATGCTTACATCCGGCTTCACTGTGATATTCACTATTGAATGATTTAGGCTGAGAAGAGACACAGTATAAAAGTCCATGGTTTAATGTAACCTGCTTATGATATTTTTCCTAATTGACTATTTGTAGCACTGGTGCATTGGAATATTGGGGTTGGGACCTGGAAGTGGGGTACTATTCAGCTTTCCTACCCTTCCTGAGGTAATTGAACCTCTTGTGGCACTGAATTCAGGTTCAAGGGACTACACTGCTGTTGCTGACCATGACTATCACTTTCAGCCCATGCCTGTTTGGTCTGAGCGACTGGTTTCTTCCTCCCCTCTGCAGGAAATGACATTTCATAGCCTCCAACTGTCAGAGAACGGGGGATCAGTTTAGCCACATTGCTTTCTGAACTCTCTTGAAGCAATGTAGAATGCAGCTATTCTAAATGGTCCCTTTAAGTAGAAAGCCTTCTATTGATAAGGATCTGCACTCTGTGATTGATTGGGAAACCTGGAAGCAAGATGCTAATGCAATGGCTGAGTTAAACAGCCAGGGGAAAGCCTCTCTCTAACACGGGGCTCCAGACCCATTACAGCTTCCCCCTTCCCCCACTTAGGTGGGTCAGTTTGGTAAAAAATCTGCCTGACAATTTTAATGCTCTCCTGGGTGGTCACCTACCCCCCGCTTTTCAGAAATTTCATTTTGTCCATAATCCTGCTGCCTGTATTCTATTCAATATGAAGGGATGAATTTTATACCCTCCCCACAACCTGGGGGCAGGATGATAGGTGGAGGGAGGCATAAAATAGGGTGTCCTGGTAGTGGCGCCATGTTTGCTGCCTTCCAGTCCCCACCCACACCCATGGATATTTTACCTCCAGCAGGGAAGGCATCAGGCTTGCCCCTGGGTCAATTGAACCCTTAATTGGCAAATCAATGTCCTCTTAAGGGGCTTGTCCCACCGCCACTGGGATTTTACCTGTGGGTGGGGTCTGCTCATACCAAGTGTCCAGGCTGCCCAGTAAAAACTAGCAGCTTGGTGGCCAGAGCAGAGGGGAGTGCCCTACGTTTTCCCTCTGCCACTGCCCTGTCCACCCCTACCAGTCTAGCTCCAGCAAGGCACCGGACTCACATTGTTCCAGGCTCCTCGCTCCTTTTCTTCAGAGGTCTCTGCTTCCATTGGCACTGCTGGGACAGGACAGCTGCCAGACTTTTGATTGGCTGGTGGCAGCTCTTGGGGTGGGACTTCCTCTCACATGGGGACAGAATCCTGTCTCAAGCCAATTAAATGTCCGATGGCCAAGTACAGGAGGGCTCACTTCTAACCTTTGCACTGGGGTTGGAAGGAGGAGCGAACCCCAAGACCCACTCACCTATCACCTTAACTTTGCTGATTTACATTAGCTAGAATGGAATAGTCTATTAGGTGTCACCAAATGTCCAGAAATCAATAAAGAGGAAAGAAGGCAAGAGATCTGAACTCTGGATATCTCCATGGTATGTTGTTGCTCAGAGATTGGGACATGTAATTAAGCAGGATGCATGCTTTTCTTTTACAAGTTGCTGTGTCAGCCCAACCAGGAATTGAAGAAGTTCAGCCATGGCGTGCTGACAGATTTTACTTAATTACTTCAGATTGCAAGGGCTCCACTTTCCATTCTTGGCGCTGAATTGAGTGAATTACACTGGAGTCCACAAGTCATATTCACATTCCTGCAGATTCAGGAATCATCTTCAAGGAATTGCTGAGGCACGGAGGCTGTTTTGTGGGACACTCTCAGTAGGAGCGAGAGGGTCTTTGGGCACCATGAATGGGCCCACATAACAGCTGCCCAATAATGGGCTGGTAAATTGTAATCTGATATTAATGAGGGAAGTACATCATATGCAGGTGGTGGGGGTATAGCTCATTTAGCCCTTAACCCTAATCGCCAGGGAAATTAGTGAGTCCCTACTAATGATGTTGTAGGGATGGAAGGGGAGGTGTGGGTCAAAATTCACAGTCCACTTTCAACAATACAATCAATCTGGAGTAATTAATTGTCATGCAGAAACTGGTAGAATAAAAGAAACCAGCCATTTTGAGCAGTATTCCTCTCCTCCCCAGAGCGCCACACACACACTGCTGGTGCTGCAGCAAAAGTCCTTCACTCGGCCATCAGCTAGGCACCCCACTTGGTGTCTGCGATTAACATTTAAGTTTTGGACAGTTTCGGTAGCACCGTGAGCAGAAGTTCTGCTCCTCCTCAGAGCTCTGCTCACCCACTCCCACCCCTTCCAAGGCGTCCGAGATGTTTATATCTTGTTATCCACCTGGAATCTGGCATCTGTTGCATCTCAAAATGGCAGCGACTCCTATGGGGTCCCCCGTACAATTTTCTGTGTGAGAAACACCTGTACTCAATAATAATAATAATTAATAATGATGATTTTTTTTACAGCAGATATGCCCACCTGTGATTGGCCTGAGATTGCTGCCTGACATCTGAACCCAGGACAGGGTTTTTTATGTCTCCAGAAGCACTGGAAAGACATTTGGAACAGTGGACCATTGTAAGGTAGGTAGAACATTATTGAGCTACTTCTTGTAGCCTTTACTTCTTAAAGGAATCACAAGCCTCGGTAAAACCAACAAACTGCTTTTCTAAAGCCTAAAAGAGTGAGGACCTTTGCAGCCTTGCCCCACTCTACAGATATCTCTCTCTTGTCTGTGTATTCTGAGGCTGGGTTGGGGTCTGTTCAAAGGGTGGGGCATGTCATAAATTCAGGCACTGAGGCCAGCATGCTCAACTTGTCAATTAATTTTTGCTCTCCCAGTAATTGAGGCTCCATGTTGGATGGGCCAACTTATAAAATGTATCAACTCTCCAATGCTCTGGTCACACGCTTTCAAAAGGAAACAGCTATTGGTTGCATGTTCCTTCCAGAGTAACTCCGTATCTTTTCCACACCATACATTGAGACACATCCGCCAAACCACACCGAGCTTTTTGCATGGAAGTAAATATTTTTTTTATAGCAAAATATAAATAACTGATAATTATTTCTAAAAGTAAACCAGCAGAGTGTATGCTTGTCCCATGATGTATTCATGATTTATGTAAGAGACCTCTAAATGCTCAGGGGCTAAGTAAGTTGGGAGCTAAAATCAGTAATTTTTCACCTGAACTCTCAAAGCCATCTGGCAATGCCTATTTTTCAGGCCAGCATCATTTTCTCCAACAGCAACATTATGCATGATTTCAGAGATCTATTTAACATCTCATTGAAGCTGTTTGAAGATAAGGTAGTCTGGATTTCCATTCACTATTCTGTCCCATGTTGAATGGTGCAGTGGCAGAAATGGTGGGGAAATGGGGCAAGGAGGCAAATCCATAGGAGATTTCCAACCCTCCTGAAATAACTAGGAGTTTTCCAGATTTGGGGATACCCTCCCAGAGTGCTGCCTCCAGAAGTGTGAGAGATTAGGTTGAGAAATAGACTAGGGAAAAGAGGGAGATCAGAGAATGAGGGATCAGGGAGAGTGCAGGAGATGGGAATGGGGACTCTGGGAAGAGAAATGAAGACTGGGTAACAGAGGCTCCGGGAGTGAGGTAGATTGAGGATGGGTTATTATAAGGAGGGAGATCAGGAAGAGCAGGGAACTGGGGAGAGAAAGTGGCCAGAGATCAGGGTTTTGGACACAAGCACACAGTGTGGGGAGATGCGTTGGGGGTGGGCAGGAAGACTAACATTGCCTGCAGAATGAGGAGCAACAGCAGAAAGCTTCCATCTCTGATCGAATTCCGGTAATTTAGTGAAAACTTTCCTTTACCAAGTCCAAAATTAAGAGATGTTGATGCTGAGCTGAGTGTAGAACCATGTGCCTTGTGAGAACTGTCCCAAACATTGAGCCTGCTGTACTTGGTGGATTCTTTACATTTGGTACATTTGCTTTGTGCCTCTGGATTTTAACATGTAAAGTCCAAGTACAAATCAGCTCTGACTGAGGTCCCTAGTTTTGAGTTGCTATCCCTTACATAGATCCTGAGCCCAAACCAGAGTCCAAGGAGACAGTGAGAGAAATTGGGCCTTTAAAAATGGGGAGCCTGACCACATAAAGTGTAGGGGGATTTTGGTTATCATTTCAGGGTGAACATCAGTGGGTTGTGGGATTACTACGAGTTACAAGTGGGATCTTGGGGCAGTACACCTATAACTACCAATTACACAGAGATTCTCAGTGAGTTACTGTATTAGGTTGGTTATGAGGGCAATCTGAGTGTTGTCAATAGTACTAGTTATCAGTACAATTTCATTTTCCATTAGTTAACATCAGTAACTGATGGAATCAAAGTTCCTCCCATCTCTAGTAGCTCCTCTATGAATTGCTCACCAAGCCTTGGTTCCCCTTCTTTGTTTGCTCATCAGTGGCCTCCTGATTCTTGCAATTGTTGCACTGCAGCTGCTGATGCAAAACTACAAATTAGATTTTCCTCTCCCCCTGCCCCCACTGCCCCTCCTCCAAATATTAAACATAGACACCCGTGGGGAGATTGAACCCAATGTGCCAGCCCAAATTGCTATTGCCCACCCCTCTCACTAGTTCACCCTGGGACTGCCTGATGGAAGGTGATAGGCCCAGGGCAGCAATAGTAAGGGTCATAAATTCTCCTGACAAGAGGAGCTGGCCCTCTCTCCCTTTAAATGAGACCCAGAACTTACCATTAGAAACTTTGGGCCCTGCCAAGGTCAACAGAAATGGACCATTTATATTTTTAGGGCTCTGCTGGATCTTTTTGGAGGAGATCCTCAAATGTTATGGCCGTGATAGCTCAATGAGGGAAGAAGTGGGACCTCCTATGACTAATGTGTTTATCTGGCCTGAGAAGCTCTAGTGCACATGAAACTAAACTGTAATCCTGTAACCTCATTTTACCACTGCCAGGAATGCATGAATAAGGACTACTACATTTATAAACCCTCTCCAGAGTCAAACTCAAAGTCCAGATTTACTCATTCGCCTCACATCTGTTAAGTGCCTGAACTTGAATTTGTTGTTCCCTCTGTTTCATAAAATATTCATGAAAAATTAGCTGCCTTTTCCAGGAGAGCAATGGGTTGCCCTGGTAACGTGATTTTAATATAAAAGGGTCTTAGGTGTTGTTTCATTATGAACACAGTCTTCAACCAGTTATTGTGGTCTGTGGCCTGGGGAAGACGAAGAGGAAAATGGAACCTTTTTACTTTGACTTACAATCACCACAGAGGCTGCCACTCTTTCATTGTCCTGCACAGCATCCTGGGAAGGATGGCAACTCGAGGACAGCTGTGATATTTATCTTAACTTCATTACAAATCTATTAACAAAAAAAAATAGATTTCTGTTTTGCTTTATTAAGGGTTTTATACAACACTGTTTGTTAGATTCCCATGGATTATGCAATTGCCCTGTTTCTCTTTTGCAGACAAGTTCAAAAGCCAACCATCCACTATGGAAGAAAACCCAGCAGACTATCCCACAAGTGGTGAGTAATGCAGGAGGTCATTAACACGAACCAGCATTGCTGCTCCTTCAGTAACTGATTTCTTTGGACCATAAAGAAGCATGCAGATAATCTGACATCCCCAAAATCATCTGTTTGGCAAGTGTAATGTGACTTTGGCAAGATGGTAAAATGGGTGTAATAGTAAATTAGACACTCATTTTCCACTCCGTTTCCTCCCCATGCTCATACTTTTTTCCACAGTCAGAAAAACAAAAACAAATGAGAATGGAAATTAGAAAATTAGAGAAAATAACACACAGAGATCAGGGTTACTTTTGTGCTCTAGTGGAAAATGGATGATAGCGAATCAGCAGACCATTTTATATCTCTTATGGATGTCAATGGAAATAAAATTCTGGAAAGTTGTAAAATGGGTTACCAATTTGGTATCAGATGTTTCACACTATTGCACAAAACCAAGACCTACTCCACACTGTGGGAGACAAGTGAGATGAGCAGAATTAGAGAGGAAAGGAAATTGTGCCAGTTTCATGGATTAAACGCTACTTGAAGCAGATTCCAATGGGTTGGAAGTAAACTAAATTCCTCTAGGGACAAGTTGTAATATGGCTTACTGACAGGAGACCAGGAGTACACCACATTCTGACTGAAAAGGATTAAAAGCTGGTTCTTACTGGGACAAGATGGTATGAGCAAAGGTGAAACCACTTTGCTGGCATGCTATTTTCGACTTGGGCTCAGGTGAGTCAGGTCCGTTTGCAACTTTCAAAATGTGAGCCCTCTTCCAAGCATCATTTCCACTATATTTTTGTTAGTGAGAGATGTGGGCGGGGAGGGGTCGAGCTTTGCGAGCCGCAGTACAGTGAAAGAGGAGTGTGGGTGTAGAGGCAGGCGGTCAGAAGGCCCACCTCAGTTCTTGGAGACCAGCCTAGCTCCCAAAATTGTTCTTATACCTCCTAAACCTCATCCCTCACACCTCCATCCTTCCACCCATGCCCCTTCATGCCTGCACATACCCACTCCCTATATTTCCCATGCCCTACAATATCTCCCCTGCCCCCATATTCTCTAAGGCAGCTCAACACATAAACAATGCTGGTCAATGTAACGGTCAACTTACCTTTTCAGAACAGAGCGCTATGATTAATCACTGCAGTTAAAACACATCTACATTACAGCACCCAACAGTGACATTTGAAGTTGTTGAAACACTTAACACTTACCTGTCATAATATTCCCGACTCCTCAGCACTTTTCCCAGTGGTTATGAAGGGCTGGATTTTTTGTGGACTCGGCTTTACTCAGGAAACCTGCAAAAATGGTGGGCAGGACCCAGATGCAGAAGTCACACTCCCCATTTCCAACAGATACCATTTTGGGTGGCAGATAAAAGGGGGCACAATAAATCAGTCGCACAAGTGCAAAACATGAATCTACTGGGTCATTTAAAATTAGTCCCCAATTCAAACAGCCTCAACCCGCAGTGTGGAATTCATAAATTTAGGGTGGAGGCATAAACAGTTCTGAAGGCCTCATTTAAGCTGTATAACCTGGTATAGAGCTGTGAAACCTACCAGTTTAAATGCTAAAGTCTTACTTCAGAGATTAAGGTTGGTGGCAGACCACACGTTGAGGGACAGGATGGGAGTGTGGAAGGTGGGGGAGGGGGACGGTGGTTGTGGTGTGTGAAAGAGAAAGGGAATAATTGTGAGACCCCTCTGGATTCTTCCTTGCTTCAGGCAGCCTAGTGGATGGGAGGACAGATTTTCAGGCTCACTGGGTGAAGAATGTGTTGTGAAGGAAGAAAGCCTAAAAAAAATGGGCACAGCAACTTTTTACTTATGGGCGTGCTGGTATCTGTGTTGGCAGAGCATGGTCTGCTCAGGTGTGACAGGGGATGGTTCCTTGGACATCTCTTCCTACTTCTGAGCTGACTCGGGGGTGGGGATGGGGTGGGCTAATGGCGATGGGACCTGTGTGAGACACAACAGCAGGTAATTAGAATAAGCCTTGGGCACTTGAACACACGTGTGGCTTGAGGCCAGTGCCTTCAAGCACATTGACAGAACCCTTAGCCTGCAACCTATCCTTTGTACTGTCCCATGATCTACCTTCCCAATTTGTTTCATCCACCTCCCTTGTGCACTAACACCATCACCCCCACCATTAACACCATCATCGAATGTGTTTCTAATTCCACCTTTGGCACCTGCATTACTGAGCTGGAGGGCACCCTGGCAATTTCCCTTGCCCTCTCCTCAACTGCTCGAATCACCCTCAGCCGCACTGATCCTCCATGTGGGCCATTTCTTTGGCGTTGAGAGTCCTCTTCTCCTAAAGTACAAAATACAGAGGGATAAAGGTTATTCTATCATGCATCCAGGGGGAAAGTTCATCAATGTGGAGGTGGGTCACAGTGGGGCATTCACATCTCACCCCATAGCTGCTTGGATCTACAAGAGTGCCTTGGCCATATATTTGTCCAGGTTAGAAGTGAAGTGCATGCCAAATGTGCCCCAGCTGCTGTCTCGTGCAGCTGACGACCATCAGAGAGATCTCCGTCTGCTTCTGCCAAACAGCTCACTTTGCTGGAAGTCATGGAGATGCTTGCAGCACTGGATCCATGACTGCTGGTACTCCCCAGCTGTGCCCACTGTGGCTGCTATTACCTGCCATGCTCACTTAGTAACGCTCAGAGGGTTCCTCCCTCCTCTTGGATAAATGATATGCCTCCGGTTTTCATCTCCAGGGGCCAGGAGCTTGAAGTCCTGAGCACAGACTGGGCTACTGTCCCTCCCTGACCTGCTGGAGCGGTTGTCCTCTGCTACACTCCGGCATGACAAGTAAGGTTTCTCACATCGTGCAGTGCAACACATAATTGAGTCCGTTCATAGGCTGGGACCTGGTTATATAGTTGAGCACAGATTGACCTTGCTGGGGAGGCCAACGTGAATGCTGGGTGGGCTGGCGTTTATTGTATGCATGCCAATGTGGTATGGTGTGTTCCTGAGTGCAAATGGCCCTGCAGGCTGCTCCATCTGAGTCACACTTGTCTGCATTGACAGTGTGCAGCTGTGAGAGTAATAGATAAGGCATTTTTGTATGCCCCCACCCAGACATATAGGAGGTAAAAAGGGTAAGTGGAAGGGCTAAGGTTCTGCATTCCTCAGTCCCAGAGGAATAACGCTGATCTCAGTTAATGCAGAGATTTGGGACCTGCTGAAGCTGCCAAGAAGCAACCATCTGTATGGCTAGGTCTTGTGAAGCTTTACTAACATTAAGTGACTGCTGTGCGGTCCTTCAAAAGGCAAAGTCAATAGGCAGCATTAAAATCTAAAGTTTCCTGTGGAGGGGGTAAAATTCTGATTAAGGCAAGTGTTATCTTCAATTTAAATTTCACCAAAGTTGATTACAAGACAATGGAATGTTTTCCTGGTAAGTTGTTTTTTAATGGCTTTTACTCATTTGCAAGAAGAAACAATGCCCCTAGGAATAGAAGTTCTGTGTGTTTCTGATTCAGCTTTAATAACTTATAATAGTTGATGCTTCACTGCTGGATCCTAGAATCCCAGATTAGAATTTGTCACCTTTATTGGTCTTCAAAAGTAGCACAAAACTATTATGGAATGTGAAAGCTGCTGTAAGGCCATCTCAAATGTGAGCTGTAGGAGGTACATTAAAAGGCTGTCTGAAGACCTAATGGCCCATTTTCAGTCACTGTGAAACACGTTCTCAATTTAAAATGCACAGAACTTCTTTTCCTAGAGGCATTTGTTTTTCATTACAAGTGAGAGAAAATCCTTTGAAAGAAAGATGTATCCAGGGGAACATTCCATAGACTTGTAGTCAACTTAGTCAAATTTATATTTAAGAGTGCACTTGCCTTAATCAGAATTTTACTTCTGGACCTCACCAAAGTAAAGCACTGAATCAGTTTTACATTGACTCTCAAGTTTTTGTGTTAAATGCAGCCTGAGTTCAGCATCAGGGCCCATGAATGAAGATGGGTGATGAAGTAATATCAGAAACGAGGCCCAGAGACAACTGGAAACAAGGCCTCCAGGAACTTCCAAATATTTATTAACTATTTACAACTATGCACAGGGACAGATAAGCACGAGGCTCCTTCCAATAGCATCTCTGAGTTCAAGTGGCATGTGATCTGACATCACTCATGATGTATGTTATGGCATAATAGCTATTAACCCTTTATACCACAGGTGGGACGACAGGGGGAGGCAATCTCGTTCTGTTTTACACCTGGATTTATCTGGGGCCTAGGCATCTTATTGATACTTTATGTCCAGCATGTGAGCGAAATTGTTTCACCTCTGCTCCGATGCTGAATTAGTGGAGTGGGAATAATACACCCTCCAGTCCCGATCAGAAATAGCTTCACTCCTCTTTGCAGTTAGAATGTAGTATGCTTCTGGGGCTGGATTTTTTCCACAGAGGGTGGGAAACAAGAGCCAGGTCTGTTTTTGTGTCAGAAACCCACCTTGAGCTGGAAACTGACTGAAGTTCAGATTTTCGCTGTCCAATCAAAACTGGTAGGGGCAGGAATGGAGGCAGCTTTCAGATACCCAAGGCAGCCATCATTTGGGCTTCTGATGCTCCTGAGGGACAGAGTTTGTGCCAAAGCCTTCCACTGCATCACAGGGAAGTAAGATGTCACGGGGGGCTGGAGGGCAGGCACCCATGAGGGAGAGGGGGGGAGGTTCTCTTCCGGAGGGTAGCAGGAGGATGCCATCTCATCCTGCAGCAAGAGCACCTCTCTGTTTAGCGTCACCTCCCTCTGCCTTTGATTCCTCCTCCTCTCCTAACCCCTGCTCCTCTACCAATAAACTGTCCCCTTTCAGTGCTTCTCCATCCTCAAGGTCCACAATTCTCTGGAGGGCCATGTTTTGGACAATGCAGCAGACCGCCACAATGACCAAGACCCTTGCAGGAGGGTATTAGAAGGCATTGGACTCAGTGCCCTTTGAGCCTGATGATGCCCCATCAGTCCTGAATCTGATGTTTTGTCCAGCATTGATGAAGAGGGCATCTGTCAGCTGGGTGATGCACCAGTGTGCATCTGGTTGTGAGGTGCTGCAGTGGTCTGCACTGACAAGGGTGTAGATGCCTTTGGCCATCTGCCTCGAGAGTCACAAGCTCCTTCTGCACTGGTTCTTAGTCATCTACAGGTATCTTCGCCTCTGCTTCTAGGTTCTGTGCTGAGGTTAGAGTCACCACCTCCTTCCTGCCCATAACCGCTCCCCTCTGGCCTGATGCCCAGCACTCTGCCTTTCCTGTACAGGATGCAGCTCCTCACCTCCAATGGCCTTAAATTCCTTGTACTCAGATAGGGTCCAAGCAGCCTTGCCCACTGCTCCAATGTGCACGCAATGCCAGGAGGGTGACAACCCCCTGAATTGGCAAAGTTCTTAATCCTGGCTCCTCCCCTGACCTGTGATGGCTACTGAAACTTTTATTTCAAAGGGGTAAACCCTTTAACCTATAATAAACATGTACACCTACATTTTGAAACTTTCCAGCCTGCATGACTCATCCCTGAAATGGTCCTCCGCTCCCTGAAGCTGGTCGGACCAGACAGCAGCTGAATGCTGGCCGCCTCCAGGAATATTCAGAGTTTCTAGAGTCAGGCTTCTAAAAAGCCATTAATAACTTGAATAATTAATAAAAACAAAGTGCTGAAAATATTTAACAGGTTTGGTAGCATGTGTGGAAAGACAAGCAAAGTTAATGATTCGACTCGAATATGATGCTTTTGAAGTCTGCTTAACAAATTTAATTGGCCTATTTAGGAGCATGGGCGAGTTCGAAGGCCTGCACTCCCCCTTGCCCTCATGAAGATCAGCGATGCCAGAAAAGGAGGCGGGATCTCCAGCCATACGACATCATTGCCATTGTTTCCAGCCGCCAGCCTCTTCTGGGCTGCAAAAGTCCAGCGCCCCAATAAACCACATTACAACTGGTACATAGTGAAACTTAGCTTATTTCTGACCCATTGGAACCTGCTTTAGTCAGTGTTTAATCCACTAAATCTGCACAATTTCCTTTCCTCTCTAACTTGCTGAATTGCACTTGTCTCCCACAGTGTGGAGTAGATCCTTGTTTTGTGCAATAGTGTGAAACAGGTGATACTAAATTGGTAGCCCATTTTACCACTCTTCAGAATTTTATTTCCATTAAAATTTTTTAGAGATAACAAAAGGGCTCCTGCTTTGTTATCTCCCACTTTGCGCGGCCCACAGAGATCAATTTCATCCCCGCTGTGCCCAGTTTCAATCACTGAACATAGGAGAAACATTCTCAAGCAGAAATGAGCAATGACTGTCAGTGGACTGAACTCTAAACAAGACTAACGTGGCCTTTTTTTGGCTGCAGAGATGGTAACTAAGGAGTGACCTGATAAAAGTTTATAAAATCATAAATGATATCGAAAAGAGCATTATTTTAAGGTGAGTTGTGGTAGTAGAACAAGGAGACTGGTGAAAGTGAATTGCATAGAATTTCACAGAACATGCCATTTGACTCAACAGGTCTATGTCAATGTCTGTGCTTCACACAAGCCTCCCCTCCCACCTTACTTCAGCTCACTTTATTAAAATATCCTTCCATTCCTTTCTCCCTCATTTAAATATCTAGGTTCTCCTAAAATGCATCTATGCTACCACGTTCTAACCATTTTCTGATTAAAGAAGTTTCTCCTGAATTGCTTATTGGACTTATTAGTGACTATCTTGTATTTATGGTCCCCAGTTTTCAGCTCCCAAGCAAGTGGAAGCATCTTCTCTGTTTCTATCATTTCAAATTTCTCCATAATTTTAAAGACCTGCATCTGATCGCTTCTCAGTCTTATTTTTAGAGAAGTCAGCCCCAGCCTTATCAGTTTTTCTTCATCTTTATAATCTCTCAGTTTTGGTATCATCCGTGTAAATCTACTTCTTGCACTTTCACCAGTGTTTTTATATCCCTTTTCATAATATGGGGGAGAATTTTCACATCAGCCTGCTGGAGCGGGCCCAGCGCGCCAATGCATAAAACGACGCGCAGTGACATTGAGCATGCTTCCCAACGTCGAGCTGCTTCCCAACGTTGGGCGTGCTTCCCAACGTCACCACGCGTCATTAAAGATCTTCTATTCTGCCAAACTGTCAAAGGCCATTCAAACTGCTAAGACCATTAAAAAGCCAATTAAAGTAATTGTCAACGCTGCTGTATGCTCAGAGCTCTATGAGGCAAAAATCCTTTTGGTGTCATTCAAGTCCCATTTGTGATAAGTAGACAAAAGTATTGTCCTACTGGACAGATGAGCTAAGGTGCCTCTGTGTTTATCATGTGATCTTGTTATGACTGATATTTATTTTAAAAAAAGCAAAAATATTATGGTGAATGATATGTTAGAGACTCCTGTTTCCTGGGAAATGTTAATAATTGTTCTTGTAAAAGCCAATTAATTATTTATTTCACTTAAAGGATTTTCTGTTTAATTATAACCCAGATATCTGCAATTCCTAGTTAGTTATCCAAGTAAAAGAATATTCTATTGGGAGAGCACTTTAGATGTTAATAGCATGTCTGATTTGTTTGATCTAATTTGTTCCTTGTGGAAAAGTCTCACAATTTAAGTGCTTCTTCTCCATAGCTCTACTGGTTCCCTATATTCTCAGTTTCTTGGGTGGGTGGGCTGGGGGGGGTGGTGGCAGGGGGCATGCATGGGTGATAGATAAAACAACCTTACTGTTGCTCCAATTCTCCAATCTACGTGGACAGCTTCCTACTGTGGAATCTGCATTATGATTTCACCCCTAAGTGTACTGGTGTCAGTCTGCTGCTAAAACTCATTTGGTTTTATTTTTATGGGATTCACTACCGCATCCGCAGGTTTTATGTATTCTTGCTTTTGACCTTAACATCTTTGTAGTTTTACATATTCTGATCTTTAATTCTCTTCTGTTTATCATCATTCCCACTTATCTGTAAATACAGCCCTGTAAGCATTTCCCTTCATGCGTGCACATCATCTGGCCACATAAACACAGTCCTGCAGGTTTTACGCTCAGCTGTGTCAGCACAGAGCTGTGATATGCACTTGTAAAAATGGCCCTGTAAGAACCCAACTTGATGTATAGTCTTATAAGCCTCTATTCACAGCCCTCTTGCAAACATTCGGGTACTGCTGAGTGAACAAGATGTTTTCTTTGGATGTCCATGTTATTATCTGTAGCAATGGTTTATTATTTCTTCCAACAGTAATCAAAAACCCACCGGCCTGGGAAATGGGAATATATGGATCAGGAGTCCTGATTATCCTGATGATTGTTGGAGTGAACCTATGGAAACTGTGGAAATCTGGAAATTATCCTGTCCCATCCCCCTTCCCAAATTATGATTACAGATACCTGGAACAGAAGTACGGAACTTCATACTCTGAGGTTCGGCAGAAGGTAAGCCTGTTGGTGCTCATTAATGGTGAGACCCCATGGGGTAAACCTTCACTGCCCAGGCAGTGATCTGTGCAAGTGGATTGGACACCGGTTATGCAACCTGCCTGATTTTCATTCTGTTAATTTTTCTAAAGGGAATTGGGGAAGGCATAGTGGTAATGTCACTGGACTAATAATGCTGAGGTCCAGGCAATTACTCTGAGTACATGGATTTAAATTCTACCATGGCAGCTCAAGGAATTTAAATACAATTCATAAATTTGGAAAATAAAGCTAATCTCAATATTGGTGACCATGACAACTATCACCAATTATTGTAAAAACCCATCTGGTTGACTAATGCCCTTTAGGGGAGGAAATCTGCTGTCTTTACTTGACCTGGCCTACACGTGACCCCCAAACCCACAGCAATGTGGCTGACTCTTAACTGCCCTTTGAAATGGCCTAGCAGGTTGCTTAGTTCAAGGGCAATTAGGAATGGGCAACAAATGCTGGCCTTGCCAGCAATACGCAGATCCGATGAAAGAATTTTTTAAAAACTTGAAAAATAAAAACTTGCATTGCATTGGGGAAAGAGCATGGAATGCTATTTCAAAGAGCCAGGACAGGCAAAATTGACCAAATGGCCATCCCTTGTGTCGTAGTTTTACAAGAATGGCTCTGGGAATCAGAGACTTCAGTTACATGGATATATTAAAGAAGCTGGGGCTATTCTCTTTATAGAGGAGAAAGTTGAGAGAAGATTTGATAGAAGTATTCAAGATCATAAGCAGTCTGGACAGACTAGATATAGAGAAAAATAGTTCCAATTTGTGGAAGGGTTAAGAACCGGAGGACATTGATTTAAGATGATAACAAAAGAAGCAACAGTGAGGTGAGAGTGACTGCATTTGACATCAGGGCAGCAATTGACTGAGTGTGGCATCAAGGTGCCTTAGCAAAACTGGAATCAATGGGAATCAGGGGGAAACCTCTCTGCTGGTTGGAATCATACCTAGCACAAAGGAAGATGTTTGTGGTTGTTGGAGGTCAATCATCTCTGTTCCAGGACATCAATGTAGGAGTTCCTCAGGGTAGTGTCCTCGGCCCAACCATCTTCAGCTGTTTCATCAATGACCTTCCTTCTGTCATAAGGTCAGAAGTGGGGATGTTCACTGATGATTGCAACTCCTCAGATACTGAAGCAGTCCATGTCCAAATGCAGCAAAACCTGGACAATATCCAGGCTTGGGCTGACAAATGGCAAGTAAAATTTGTGCCACACAAGTGTCAGGCAATGACCATCTCCAACAAGAGAGAACCTAGCCAACTCCCCTTGACACTCAATGGCATTACCATTACTGAATCCCCCACTATCAAAAATTGAACTGGACTAGCCATATATATATACAATGGCTACGAGAGCAAGTCAGGGGCTAGGAATTCTGCAACGAGTAACTCACCTCCTGACTCCCCAAAGCCTGTCCACTATCTACAAGGCACAAGTCAGGAGTGTGATGGAATGCTCTCCACTTGCCTGGATGAGTGCAGCTCCCGCAACACTCAAGAAGCTTGACACCATCCAGGACAAAGCAGCCCACTTGATTGGCTCCCCATCTAAAAACATTCACTCCCTCCACCACTGACGCACAGTAGCAGCAGTGTATACCATCTACAAGATGCACTGCAGGAACTCACCAAGCCTCCTTAGACAGCACAGTCCAAACCCATGACCACTACCATCTAGAAGAACAAGGGCAGCAGATACATGGGTTCACCACCACCTGGAAGTTCCCCTCCAAGCCACCATCCTGATTTAGAAATATATCGCTGTTCCTTCACTGTCGCTGGATCAAAATCCTGGAACTCCCTCCCTAACAGCACGGTGGGTGCACCTATATCTCATGGACTGTAAGGGTCACCACCACCTTCTCAAGGGCATTTAGGTATGGGTAGTAAATTCTGGTCCAGCCAGTGACGCTCACATCCCAAGAATGATTAATAAAAACAAATGAGGAAAAGCTTTTGCACTTAGAGTGTGGCTAGGATCTGGAATGTACTGCCTGAGAATGTGTTGGAGCAGATTCAATTGTGGCTTTCAAAAGAGAATTGGACAATTATCTGAGGAGGAAAATTTTGCAGGGCTCCAGAGAAAAAGCGCGTGAGTGGGACTAACTGAGTTGCTCTTATGGATGGACTGATTTGCCTCCTTCTGCTCGGTACAAGTTTATGACCTTTATAATGGGTGTTCAATGCATTCATGGGGATATGGGTGGCATCTACATACATCGGACACAAGTACCTCCCTTGGACACCCAGTATTCATAGGCCATGATCCAGTTTCCACTTGCAGGGGCCCAAACCTCATCATTCGGACTCAGAGGTGGGAATGCTACCACCAATCAAAAGGGGGCTTGCTCCGAGTGAACTAATATGTTTATATTATTTTATTTTCAGAAATGATAGAAATCAAGATGTTTAGCAAAGAATTTCCACTGAAATGCCAACTCCACAACTGCTTTTCCCTCTTTATCTGCAATCATTTGTTAGGTTTGCCAAGCCGCAAACTCTGCTCAGATCAATAGGCAACAGGAACAGATAGGATATGGGTGTACTTCACATTTGTAACTTTCAGAGACTAAACAAACACAGAGCCAATGTAATTCTGGTAAGATGTGAAACCATGAATCAAACAACTTGCATTCACATTGGGCCTTTAACATAGTCACAAGTCCGAAGGCACTCATAAGAGAGTAATCAAACAAAATTTAACACCAAACCAAATAAGGCAATATTAGGTCCCCAAAAGCTTGGCCAACAGATGTAAGTTTTAAGAAGCATTGATGCACAAGAGGCCAGAATTGAAGGAGCACAGAGATCACAGAGGGTTGTAGGGCTGAAGGGGATTACAGAGATAGAGGGGGATCAGTATTATGTCATCGTTGGAGTGCGAGGATGTTACGGCATCACCAGTTGTGGCCAACTAGTCACATTGTTTCCCCAATTTTTGTTCCTTCATCGCTCTCCTACTGAAGATGGTAACTCTTAAGCTGAATTTTCACACTGGGGGTGGGGAACAGGAGTCAAGACTGTTTCCCAGTCCTGAACCCACCCTGGGGTGGGGTGGGGGGAGGCAATAGTCACTCATTGGCATTTTCATGGAGGTGCTTCCTTAATTACCATGGAGACAGGTTACCTGTCCAATTAAGGACAGGCAGGCTCTCTAAGCTGCGGGGCCAATCAAAGGCCTTTCAGCTTGAGAGGAACAGCACGTTACAGTAAAGAGTAAGTAACCGAGAGGATGCTTCAACTTGGAGGCACCCTCTCACCAACCTTTTTAAAAGTTTAAATAAAAACACAGAAAAAGCAGCCAGGCCACAACTGTTGGGGGTGGGGTTGTCCCTCTACAGGGTGGCCTTTGGCTGCAGCCACACCCCAGCAAGCAGGCTGGGTGCCCGTCTCCAGGCAGTTAAACTGCCCGCTGTTGCATCAAAGAGGAAAATCCCAGTCAGCCTCCTTTCAGCGCCCTTAACAAGGCTGTTAATGAGCCTTATTGGCTGTCCACCTCATGGGAATGGGTAACCCTGCCAGGTCTCAAACCTGCCTCGGCAAAAATTGCTGGTATGAGAATGGCACACCAACCAGTGCTGGTGCTTTTGGGCCCCACCCGCTTCTGTTCCTAATCCCAGCAGGGATCAAAACGTTTGCCCTTGATCTGTTGGCACCAGTTGTCCTCCAGATCCTGGCTCATTTGTGAGTCAGGACACTGTGGTCAAAATTTGCCCTTTCTATGGGCCTAAAGTGAGATCAAAGATAACTAATCTGTAATCTAATTAATTTGTTCAGGTCACTGCTAAATAGATAGGCCTCCATAAGTGACCATGGCAGTTGCATGTAATGAGCAAGGCCTCACGTCTATTTTGAGACCGATTAAATTCACTTGGACTCATGATGTGGAAGTTCTAAGAAGTCTTTCCAGGCCATGAGCTGCCACTGATGGCCACTGAAATAAATGGCCCAAAAGATGTACAAGAAATTGAGATCTGTGGAATTGAGGGAGTAGCAGTGCTCCTCCTGGCTATGGACTGTTATCGGCCTGCCGAACCAGCCACGACACCGCCCCCCCCCAACCTGACAAATTGCCTCTTCTGCACCCGTACACCCATTGATCGCCCCTGCCTCCACCTCACTCAGACTATCTGTAGGTCTTGGTGCCGGCTGACAGTGGTTAGGGCTCACCTGCGTTAGTATGATAAGCCCCGAGGATGAATTTAGCATGCTGCTGGGATCATGCTTGGTTTGGAGGCGTTAGCAAATCTTGGCCCTCAGTGAGTGCCAGTTGACAACTTGGTGAGCACTGCAAAAGAGTGCCTGTCTGGCATCCCTCAGCACAATCCAGGAACTGATCTGTATAGCTCAACACCGCACTATGTACTGCATATATCTACTGGGTTTCAGGACACAATATAGTTTTTAAAAACCTTAATCAAAGAGGAAATCTCACAATCCTCACGTTAAACATCAGGCTGTTAAAAGTAGTTGTTAACCATGATTCTCTGCTTATTTTCACTAAGTGGATCATCTTTCTAAGATAGTGTTTAGGATTGTAGTACTGTTAAGTAGAGGCAAGAGCTGAACACAGCCTTATCTTGATGAGCCTGAAAAACATCTTGGTGGCCCTGTGAAATTTTCATGTCTGGAAGTATTCAGTAACAGCACCAAGGGAACAGAGCACTTACTGGTTAAGAAGTACATGTTCCAGATGCCTTTCACTCATTTGGAGTGTCCCTTGTCAGCAGTCCCCTGGCAGATTGTAAATGCACTACAATTTATTAAAACAGGATATAAACAGAGGTTAACTGATTGAGAAGAATAAATTGAACCTGATCGTGTGATAGAATTAACAAATACCTTCTGCTCACAAACATGAGATGCTTACTCCCGTTAGTTATTCAACAATATTGGTAATGCAATTTAAGTAAAAAAAAATGTTTTGCATTCTTTTATGGGGTGTGGTTGTCACTAGGAAGGCCAGCATTTGTTGCCCATCTCTAATTGCCATTGACCTGAGTGGCTTGCTAGACCATTTCAGAGGGTGGTTAAGAGTTAACCGTATTGCTGTGTCTGTGGATCTGGAGTCACATGCAGGGCAGACTTCCTTCCCATCGGATATTAGTGAACCAGATGGATTTTTACACAATTGATGATAGCTTCATGGATCACTGTTAATGAGGGTGGCTTGATGTTCTGGGGTTTTAATAACTGAATTCAAATGCAGCAAGCTGCTATGGTGGGATTTGAACTCATGTCCCCAAAGCATTAGCCAAGGCCTCTAGATCACTAGTCCAGTGATGTTACCACTATACCATCATTTCTCAAAACTGAGGCAGTGATCCAGTGTGTGAGTTAGCTATTGCCCTTCCATTTCTAAGTCACAGATTTGAGCTCAGTCCAGGTTAATGGGATGAAAACCATCTCGCTCTGCTGACTGTATGTATCCTATTAAATGGCAGTCTCAATACTGTTTCTATGGGGATAGTGCAGGCCAAATAGCACAACTGCTCAAAATTCAGCAAAGGGCAACTATTTTGAAATACCTCATTATAGAAGACCTTAGGCAGCTGATTTTAACACCACCCACCTGGTGGAAACTGGTCTGAACTGTTTTTTCCTATTGGGTATAATAGCAATGTCTTCCCTACCCAGTCTGAAGCAGCTAGAAAGAGCCAGGGCCAAAGAAGGCTCAGCAAGATAAGTTTTTAAAAATAAATTGTGATTCCTTGTGGACTAGAAGGAGGCCACACAAAGAGCCCTTGGGCCTCACCTACTCAGGGATTTCCCCCAAGCCACCCCTTCCCCCTCCCCCATTTTCATCCCTGCTTATCCCGAACTCCCCAATCAGGATTCACTTCCTAGGACACTTACCTTGTGCTGGGGACAGTTGCTCAAGCCACTTGATAGCGACCTCCATCCACTCAATTTTAACACTCACTTCCTGTCGATTTTTCGGCTGTTTTGATTGAGAAATCAGCAAGTGGCGTCTTAATGAGGCTGCCTCTAGGCTCTTTATGCAACAATAAATATATTTTAGTATATGAAAACTGGTTAGGAAAACTTTATGATATATTTTATGGAGTGAACAGAGATTGAATACGTTTGTTATGTTTCCCCTCTTATTTGCATAATTTATTCAACTCTTTTGCCATAAATACATGATTCAATCATAAAATTATATCATTTTATAATTTGTTATGGACCTAGATTAAATTCCTGGCTGTGTGACTCACTTACACTGTCAATATTATCCCAACATAAGCTTATTTTAACACCACAACCTTAGTGTGATAATGATCATATCAGTGATGGGCTAGCTAGTTTAGTTCTGCACTTAACAGAACGCTAAAGGAATTAAAGGGACTGGAATATGATTGCGATACTTACCTGGCAGGGGAGAGACCATGATCATGGTTCTGCCAGGGCAAGGTCGTGAAGCAAATGCTATAACCAATCGAACCCCAAACCATGGGGTACCTAACACCATCCGAGTCACGGTAAAGGACAGTGAAGGAGGAGCACCTATGATCGGGCCTTCTTCACCAAGAGGATCCTGTTAAAGGCATGTGGACTCGAAGCTGCGGAGATCTACTGCCTGCAAGACTTCCCCAGCGCTGGATATTTTGACGTGACGTTCAAGCGAGTGGCAGCTTGCATCAAGTTCCTGAAGGTGTTCGAGGAGAAGAGAGACCTGCCTGAGATGAAGATCTTGACGGTGGAGCCGTTCTTTGCTCTGCCGTTGCAACGGGATTGGGTGGTGACAATGCATCTTTGCAACCCCTTCGTCCCTGTCGTCGACGTGTTCACCTTCCTCACCAGGTACTTCAACAAGGTTGGGAGCTGCGCCGAGGTTAGAGACAATTTGGGGATCTGGACATGCAAATGCCAGGTTAAGGTCACGCTCAAGGCCAACAGTGAGGGAGCCACCTTCCACCCTCCTTCCAGATTCACTATCGGGGAAGCCGTGGCTACCTTGTCTACGCTGGGCAACCCAAACTTTGTCACTCATGCGGCAAGGCTGGTCACGTGGCAGCCAACTGCAGCGCCGTCCTCTGCAAGAACTGCAAACAGGAAGGGCACCAGACAAAAGACTACAAACAGGCTAAGTGCTGCGACCTGTGTGGCGAGACAGGTCACCTCTGCCCCAAACGCTGTCTCACTTATGCACAGGCAGCCAAAGCCAACGAGGGGGAAGCAGAAGAAATGCTTCGTGTCACTCTGACCACCAAGGCCCCCGGGGAGAACAACGAGACAAAGGAGGACACAGAGAGAGACAAAGTGGAGGAAAAGATTGGGGCAACAGACAGCCAATCAACAGCACTGCTCCCTGAACCTCCCACTCCTCAGGAGAGCAAATCAATGGAGGAGGAGGAGGCAGCAGTGGAAAAGCAGTAGGGGGAGTGGCAGCTGGTGAAGAGAGCCAAAAGGAAGAAGGGGCTAAGAAGGAACCAAGCCACTTCCCAGACAAGTGGCAAGATGCGTCTCCCATCCGACATGGATGACAAAGGCAGCAGCTCTTCAGACGAAGAAGTGCCAGCAAGGCACCGACAGAAGAAACGGCAAAGCTCTAGGGAGTTGGAGGACGAGACACCCGAGCCCCAGAACATTGGAGAAAATGAGACCAGAGCACCCCAACTTTGCCCGCAACCTGAAGAGGCCAGTGTACCACAGCCCCAGGAATCTGGGAGCAGTGAGACGCTCAGCGCACCCCAGCTGCAGGAATCCGGGAGCAGCAACGCCCCAGAGGGGGAGAGGATTGGAGAAGCTTCTCCAACAGAGGTCATTTCAAACCCCGCTCTCTGCACGGACCCCCAGATGCCGCCCGAGCAGAACACTGCCAGTGGGGAGTTTCAGGACAGTTTCCTCAGCCCATCCAAAGTGAGGCAATTTGAGCACGCTACGGGTATGAAGGAGCAGACCAAAGGTCTGGGACTCTCAGAGACAACAGGTTTGGTAAGAGAATAAATGCTTTAAAATGGGTTTAAAGATTGTATCCATAAATGTGCGTAGCATTAAATCTACTAGACGATGTGTTGTGACCTTGGACTACCTTGCCAAGGTCAAAGCTGACCTGTTGTTTCTGCAGGAGTGTGTGATACCGCACCTCAGCTCCTTCAGGCAATGGTCACGATGGTGGTCCCACGGTCCATCAATCTGGTCGGGCGGAAACGACTCTCATTCCTCAGGCCTGGGGATTCTGCTGGGGGGAGGCAGCTTCACCGTCTCCCAGGTTAAGGAGGTGGTGGGCGGGCGCCTCCTTGTGGCAGACGTAATGTACAAGAATGCTCCACTCCAGTTAATTAACGTGTCTGCCCTGTCACAAAGGACCGAGCGGCTGGAGGTTTCTCAGCAGCTCCCACGGCTGCTAGCGACCTCCAGGCCGGTCATTCTGGGCGGTGACTTCAACTGCATCATTGATGCGGCTGGACGATCCGGCAGGGCCGACAGCAGATTGGACGCTACATCCAGATCAATGATGGAAACAGTTAAGGATGCCAAGCTGCACCACGTCTTCAGCAACCCTGCAGACGGAGCGCAGCGTAGATACACCTGGTCGCGGCCAGACGGGTCCATCCGTTCCAGGATAGACTTCCTGTTTGTGTCCCATGCATTCACAGTCAGATCCACCGACGTCAAGCCAGTGTTTTTCTCTGACCACTGCCTCCTACTGGCTGACTGTCACTTAGAGAAGGATCATAGGGTGGGCAGGGGGGAATGGAAGCTAAACATGAAACTGCTGACCCCAGAGAACATTGAGGAGCTCAAGAGGGATTACAAAGGTTGGAGAACCGTGAAACCCCTCTTTGAGTCCCTGACACACTGGTGGGAAGTGATCTAGGGAAACATCAAGAGGTTTTTCATTCTCAAAGGTGCCCAGAAAGCTAGAAAAGAACAGAGGGAAATGTCCCGACTCCAGAAAAACATGCAGAATCTGCACCGGCTGCGGTCGATGGGGGTCGATGTCAAGGAGGAACTCCAAGAGGTGAAGAGCCAGCAAGCCTCACTCTTTGCCTCGGAGGCCTCCAAGATCATCTTCCGTTCCAGAGTCTGCTCCGTGGAGCAAGATGAGAAGTGCTCACGTTTCTTCTTCCAAAAGGTACACAGAGCGAGCTCTGTGATCAGCAGCCTGAAGGAAGAAGACAGCTCAGTAAAGTCATCACAGTCTGACATTTTGAGGATCAGCAAATCATTTTATGCCGGATTGTATGCTGTGAAGCCCACAGATAGCATGGCCTCCCAGTCCTTCCTGTCCTCTATCATGGAGGTCTTAGACGACAGTACATGGGAGAGTCTGGACAAACCGCTAACTCCTGACGAACTGACTTAGGCCCTTGATTCCTTCAAGAAGAGTAAAACTCCTGGAAGCGAGGGCTTGCTGGCGGAGTTGTATTCAGCTCTGTGGGACTGGATCAGCCCAGACCTGCTAGAAGTGTACAAGCATATGCTCCTGGCCGGCAGTATGTCAGAATCCATGAGGAAAGGCATTATCATCCTCATCTACAAGCACAAGGGGGAAAGGGAGGAAATTAGAAATTGGCGACCCATTTCATTGTTGAATGTGGACTATAAGATTCTGTCCAAGGTCATCGCCAATCGGGTAAAATCCACTCTGGAATTGGTGATCCACCCTGACCAGACCTGCACTGTGCCAGGCAGGAAAATCTCTGACAGCCTTGCGCTGCTCAGGGGTATGATTGCCTATGTACAGGACAGGGGTGTGGATACCTGCCTCATCAGCCTGGATCAGGAGAAGGCCTTTGACAGAATATCGCACACCTACATGGTGGATGTGCTCTCCAAAATGGGGTTTGGGGAGGGAATTTGCAATTGGATCCAACTGCTGTACACTAACATCAGTAGTGCAGTCTCAATCAATGGGTGGGAATCAGATAGCTTTCCGATTAAATTTGGAATCAGGCAGGACTGCCCTCTCTCGCCTGTTCTTTTCGTGTGTTGCATAGAACCCTCTGCTGAGTCCATCAGGAAAGATCCAGGCATAAGAGGAGTGACGATCCCAGGCAGTGGAGGCACTCAGATCAAAGCCTCCCTGTACATGGATGATGTCGCCGTCTTCTGCTCGGATCCTCTGTCGGTGTGCAGACTGATCCACATCTGCGACCAGTTCGAACTGGCCTCGGGAGCCAAGGTAAATCGGGGAAGAGCGAGACCATGTTCTTCGGGAACAGGGCTGACCGATCCTTTGTCCCCTTCACTGTCAGGACTGATGGCCTGAAAGTGCTGGGGATATGGTTCGGAGGGACCAGGGCATGCATTAGAAACTGGAAGGAGCGAGTGTCTATGGTGAAAAGGAAACTGGGCATGTGGGAGCGACGCTCCCTCTCCATTGCGGGTAAGAACCTGGTCATCAGGTGTGAGGCACTTTCGCTGTTGCTGTACGTGGCCCATTCCACACTCCTGTGTGGTGGTGATCACCCGAGCCATCTTCCGCTTTATCTGGAGGTCGAAAATGGATTGTGTCCACAGGGACGCGATATACAAGCCTCTAGATAAATGGGGGAAAAACGTACCCAACATTGCCCTCATACTGATGGCCACCTTTGTGTGTGGCTGCATCAAGCGGTGCATTGACCCTCAGTACGAAAGCACCAAGTGTCGCCAAGTGCTGAGGTTCTACCTGTCCCTGGTGTTGCAAAGGATGGGTCTGGGCACACTGCCGTGGAACGCTCCAAGTAGTTGGACCGCGCCGTACCACCTGTCCCTCGTGGAAAAATTTATGCAGAGAAACAGCTTTGACCACAAGTCCATCAGGCAGTGGTCAGCACGTAACATCTTAGAGGCCCTGCGGGAAAAGGAGAGGGTAGATCCTGTGGGATGGTTCTCTGAGCAGACTGTCAAAGTCATTTGGCAGAATGCCTCATCGCCAGAACTTTCCAACAAGCACCAAGACGTAGCTTGGCTGGTGGTGAGAAAGGCCCTCCCCGTCAGATCCTTCCTACATGCCAGGAGTCTCAGCCCCTCGGCACATTGCCCTCGAGGTGGCTGTGGTGGGGAAGAGACCGTTGTTCACCTCCTTGTAGCTTGTGCCTTTGCAAAGAAGGTCTGGAGAGAGATGCAGTGGTTTCTGTCGAAGTTCATCCCGAGCAGTTCTGTGACACAGGACTCTTTGCTGTACGGGCTGTTCCCAGGGACACACACTGAGACAAACATCGCCTGCAGCTGGAGGATCATCAACTCAGTGAAAGACGCTCTTTGGTCTGCCCAAAACTTGTTGGTATTCCAGTGCAGAGTTGTCCCCAACCGAGTGTTGCAGACTGGTACATTCTAAGGTCCAGGACTACGTGCTGAGGGACGCACTAAAGCTTGGGGCAGCCACCGCAAAGGCGCAATGGGTAAAGGTCGCTGTCTAAGACCTTTCTGCCACAGTGCACCGAGGGGCTGGGAACTGTTTAAATCCCCTCAGGCTGTACAGCTCAAAATGAATGTCTGCAAATGATTGTAATATTCCTTTATTGTATTGATACATTTTGTGATACATGTTGTAAAAGTTGAACCTGATTGTACTTTTGTGATGGTATTTTTGAAATGGTTTGAAATGTTGTTGAAGATGTTTTATGAATTAAATATATTTTTGCAAAAAAAAGCACTTTTTGTGATAGCCAATTTGAAATGTTTTGTAATGTCCTTTTGGATATTTTATGAATAAAGTATATTTTACCAAAAAAGATTGCACTTCTTGTGATGGCCATTTTGAAATGTTTTGTAACGTTCTTTCAGACATTTTATGAATAAAGTACAAATTTTTCCAAAAAAAAAAATCACCTCTTTTCAGTAATGCCACCTACCAGCATCATTGTAGTTTATTTATAGCCTTCTAGATTGCCAGGCAGTCATAGATCTAGATAAGTAAACTAATACTGACAAATTATTAATAATGCACAGGAACTGGGGCTGTTCCTATCACAGCATTTAATGTTTATCCCCCGCTAATGACAAAGCATTGAACAAAACCCTGTAGAGAAGGAAAAAGATAATCTCACATATTAAAGTCTTGATGAAAAAGCGTTTGGTATATCTTTTCATCATTTGGGCAGGCAGGCGAGAGGACCAGAATAGCATTATATCAATCTCCAGGATGATATCATACATCAAAGGGCAATTAGGGATGGGCAATAAATGCTAGCCTAGCCAGCGATGTTCACATCCGATGAATCAATTTTTAAAAATGATGTTGTAACGCATTTCAGCACAATTCATATGCCGACTGAAAAAAGGGGATTTAACAGACACTTTTTCTTGAAGGCAGTGAAAGAAAAGCTTGCAATAAAAGCACCTTTTATGAGCTCGAGATATCCCAAAACATATCACAACCAATACTTTTGAAGTGTAGTCACTAATGCAGTTTAGGACCATGGGCAATTTGCACACAGCAAGATTTCACAAACAGCTATGTGATAATAATTAAATAATCAGCTTGAGTGATAAATATTGGCCAAGACTCCAGGGAAAAGTCTTGTGCTCTTATTCAAAATAATGCCATGGGATTTTTTTACCTCCAGCTCAGAGGACAGACAAAGCCTAACTTTAAAGTCTCATCTGAAAGAAGGCACCTCCAGCAGTGCAACCCGTAGACCTATAGTAGTCCAATTTCTGTGTTACAATATCACAGTCTTGGTTGGGATTGACTTAATAACAGCGGCTTTCATGGTATGCACTAGGCAGTTATCCTTTGTGGTTTATATTGCAGTGCAAGAGGTAGCAGTCATGCATTTCTTACGCCTTTATAACTTGAATAGTATTGATATGAACTGTTGGTTCCAGTTGTTACAGCAACACAGAATCATAGAATCTTACAATGCTGAAGGAGGTTATTTGGCCCATTGTGGTCTTTCCCCATATTCCTGTACATTTTTTCCTTTTCAAGCATTTATTGAAAATTATTATTGAATTTGCTTCTGCCACCTTACCCGTAATGCATTCTAGATTGTTAATAATTCATTGTAAAAAAAAAATACATTGTCCTCATTTCTGTCTGGTTCTTTTGACAATGATCTTAAATCCGCATCCTTTGGCTAACAACCCTTTTGCCTTTAGAAAGAGCTTTTCCTTATTTACTCTAAGAAACTCATCAGAATTATAAACACCTCTATTAAATCTTCGCTTAACCTTCTCTGCTCTAAAACCAATGCCAGATTCTCTAGTCTCTCCGCATAACTGAAACCCCTCTGGTATCATTCTGGTAAATATGCTCTGTACCCTCTTCAGGAGCTTTCTAAAGTGCAGTGAAGTAGTAACTTTCAAGAGGGAATTGGATAAATACTTGAAAGGGAACAATTTGCAAGCCAATGATGTAAGAGCAGTGAAGTTAGATAGCTCTTTCAAAGTATATATTTAAGTTTGTTAATTTATCATAATCCAAGATTCACTTTAAACAATCAGACTAATCCAACACCCTCAATCAAGGTTTGAATTTCATTTAAAACTGAACAAACACATTTATAAATGTTAGTCATCATGGTAAATTGATCTCTGTGCACTGTCTGTGTCTACAGTTAATTAAAAGTTAACAAAGTACATGCTATTGTTGAAAAGCTGTTCTAAATTCTTAGTTCTCAATCTCATTAGTGAACAGCCATTCAACTGATTGAATCTTCCATTTATCAGTGTCTCCTAGTGAGTCAAATTGAGTCAATTATTATGTATCTTTAAGAGATCTTAATTCTATATTGTTGGTCTTGTTTCAGCTCTTTCTACAGTACTATTGTCAATGTACAGAAAGCTTAAGGTAATGAATGCACAATGCAATGCCCAAGTTATCCAGTGTTCCTTCTGTGGGATAAATTCCATACCTTTTCAAATATGTAACAGATTGAACCTCTTTACATACCAATACACTACAATGAATTCAACATACTGAAATATGTAAGCAAAAAAAAGTTTTAAAATATCTGAAAGGATGTTAAAGTGGTTGATTTATTCAGCTAAAACTTCCCAAGTTCTTTATTTTACAGTCAACGGTGAGTCCTCACTACTCTTTCCGAGATCAAAGGACGAAGGAGTCTATAAAATCCTCTTGGTCACAGTCACTGGCATTGATTGCAATTAGGCTTTGATCTTTTGTCCTGATTGCTAACATTATGGATTGAGTTTGATAACACAATAAAAAACGTTTTATCATTGAATCATATAAATCACAAATAAAGCAAGAATGTTCACGTGTGTCTTTGACTGAACGACTCGTGTGTCTCTGGATTGACTCCCTTTCTTTTATTTCAGAAAGGCTTTTCAGTACTTGTTCCGCAAGGGCAACTGTCAGGGTCAATCTGCAGCCATATACTCAGAGCTGTGTATAAACTGCCAGTTTCCCAAAGAGGAAATGGCCAACCTCCATTTAGTGCTGATTGTACAACCAAGACTGTGAGCTCTTCAAGCTCAGGATGAAGGGTGGGAGGATGAAGGAAAGCCTTGGGTAGTGTTATGTTTGGAGAAACACGTGTTGATGGGGTGAAGCACAGATTCGACAGAATAAAACTGGGACTAAAAGAATTAAGTTCTGAGGATAGGCTGCATAGACTAGGCCTGTTTTCCCTTGAGCATAGAAGATTAAGCAGTTATCTCACTGATGTGTTTCAGATGAGTAAAAGGTTCAATGGGGTAGATAGAGAAAAACTATTTCCTCCGGCAAGGGAGTCCAGAACAAGAGAGCATAACTTTAGAATTAGAACTGGGCTATTCAACTTTGATGTGGGAAAGCAGTTCTTCTCACAAAGTGTAGTGGAAACCTAGAACACTGTCCTCTAAAAAGCTGCTGAGACTGGATCAGTTCAAAATTTAAAAGCTGAGATCGATAGCTTTTGTTAGGTAAGGGTGTAGGAATATGGAACTAAGGTGGGTATATAGATCTGACATACAGAGCAGTCATAATCTAATTGAATGGCATAATAGCCTCAAGGGGATGAATTACCTACTCCTGTTCTATGTACCTGTATGGGGGATTATTACACATTAACTCATTTGCTAACATTGCAACTGATCTGAATTTGAACCGATTTGAAGTGAATCTGTTTGAAAGCTCTTTTACCAAACCATAAAATTGACAGAAAGCATATTGAGCTGACTGCTAATTTTCTTCTAACATGTCAGGCCTTTAAATATCTGATGATAACTATAACAGTACAAACTTATTATCATGTGACTGCGTGTCGCAACGGGGCCAATCTTACTGTAGATGAAGACTCCTATCAGAAACCTTTTCAATCAATACTTCTTTAAACTCAAGATGTGATGGATTGTTTTTATAAAAGGACCATAATGGATTGCCTTTTTAAAAAAGCAGCCTGATATAACCAGGGTTCAAAGGCACAAGGTAATCTATCAATAATATTTTTGATGTCGGACCTTTATCTGCAGTGAACAACAGTACTGCAAAGACTCAGCTGTGCCAGGTCTTTGATAGAGCTACCCAATTAGTCCCACTCTCCTGATCTTTTCCCACAGCCCTGCAAATTTCTTCTTTTCAAGGATGTAGCCAGTTCCCTTTTGTAAGTTATTATTGAATCTGCTTCCACCATCCTTACAGGCAGTGCATTTCAGGCCATAGCAACTTGCTGTGTAAAATAATGTCACATCTCCCTCTGGTTCTTTTGCCAATCACCTCTGCTTACTGACTTTCCTGCCACTGGATGCAGTTTCTCCTTATTTATGCTGTCAAAACCGTTCATCATTTTGAACAGCTCAATTAAATCTCTCCTTAATCTTTTCCGGTCTAGCGAGAACAATCCCAGCTTCTTTTCCCAGGTTGTGTGCGATCTCAGTCTCACCCCACCACACCGTATGAATCTTGTACCTTGACAGGAGTCTCCTCACCTAAGCTGAAGCTTTCATCAACCCAGAGAGCAGAGATGAAATATTTGAAAGAGTTTTTAAAAAAAGAACCTGGCTTCATTTTGCAATTTTCTCTGGAGCTGCAATCTAATAAAGAGACAATTAATAAGATCAAAGAAAAATGATGTGAAATTAAGACACATTTAGAAAGTTCTGCATAAAATGGGCTGAATGGCCTCCTCCTGTGCCATAATAATGACTCCCGACATTTTAATATTCAGCAAATCACTGTGTAATTCATGACAAAGGGACTGTGAATATTCGGGTGCAGCAATCTGATCTATTAAATCAGTTTCAGACTGTGAAGTCAAATGTTTTCACAACAATCACTTAAACTACAAGTAGAAATATGCGACAGCTGATCAAACTGATTTTTCTTCTTTCTCTCCTCAGAGAACAGTGGCTTCAAATTACAAAAAGCCCACAGAGAAGAATCTTCCCAGCCGCCAATCAAGCCTAAAGATAGACGAGACATATGAAACCATCAACGAGCTCGGGACTCTGGAACTGATGACTAAGGATATGGAGTTGACATCTTATGGACCCATGAAAAAGTCTGTATCCACAGACTCACTGAGTTCCATATCTTCTATTGGTAATAACTTTGGCCATGACTTCACAGTTGGGCAGATTGAGATGTGCTTGGAGTACAATATGAACTCAAACACCTTGCACGTCACTCTGGTACAGGGGAAAGATTTGCTTGAGAAAGAGGATGTCAATTTTGAATCTTGCTTCGTGCGCATCAACTTGCTGCCAGATGAGCAGATTGTTGGGATTTCTCGGGTAGGTTGGATGAATTTTTACTTTTACGCTTGACTGTGCAGGGATGAGTGTTCAGCGAGTGATGATTTATCCCTCAATTCAGACAACAGAGAATCTGATGCTCCATTCGAGGGCAAACTGCCAAATTTATCTCACGGGCGCTCAGTTCAATCTGACACTGAACACAAGGGGTTAGGTTAATGAGAGCCTAACTGAAAAAATAGAAGGATAAATTTCAGGAGTAATGCAGGTTGAGGAACAGATCATGCAATTAAGTCAAACAATCACAGAGACCACTGTAGTGACAATAACTAGAAATGCATTGTTATTAATTAATTATTATTGTTCTATTTAACCTGGTCCTTGATGAGACCTTGTTGTGATGTTCTGTGTCTGGGTATCAATTGTCTTAGTCTTAACCTTAGTCTTAGCAAAGATAAAACATTTGTTTGCTTTGAATTAAGTGCCAGCAATAGAATTTCATCATTGGAATAGCCGCAATATGCCATTTTATTTAACAAAAGATTGAATTCTGTGAATTATTAAATATAAGCTATTCATATTTGAATAGCAAAAAATGCACCGATGTCTACAAGAAAACTAATTTCTCAGAAAGGATCTCATGAGTGTGTAAGCACAGTTCCAGAACTGAGAGATACGTTAAAGCTAGCTGAATCTGGAATGCCCAGTTTACACTATCATGCAAAGTCAAGATCATTATGTGGAATAGGTTTCAATTCAGATGGTGGAAGTGATAACCCTGAGCTCATTTAACATTGTGTGAAGAAGGGTGTCCCTAGATAGATGAATTAAGATGTCTTGAATGTATTGCTGAAAAAAGAGACATGTCTAAGCTTTTTGTCTTACATTCATCAGGACACTCGCAAGAATACCAATATAAGAGGATACAACAATTTATACTGTATGTGAAGAGAGTTCTGATTGGTTGGCAAGTGACATTGCCATGGAGAATGCACCATTGATGGTGACTGATAGTTAACTGCCAATTGTTGAAAGTTAAACCAGGCAGTTTGACCCTGATTGGCCAAAGCATTGCCCTGAGGAATGAGTCAGTGAATGGCTGTCCCTTTTTTTTGTTTCGCTGAAACAGAAGCAATATATGTTCATGTTCATTCTGTCTGCAAAGAACAGAGCCCTGTGTATTAACATATGTAGCTTCTAGTACACGCAAATACGCCACACTGCGAGCCCAACTGACGATCTTAAATTGGTTGTCAGCATCATGCTTATCATATTGGAGATTATTTAGCAAATGTTGTCCAATCGCGGAATCACATCAATGTGTTTTGAGTTTTGCAAGCACGGGCTGGTTGGGTATGGTCTGTGCCCTGCCCATTGCAAACAGTATCTGGGACATGCTGTTTGATACAGCTCACCAGCCTTTGGGACGTCCGGCCTACATACCTAGCATCACACTGGCACTGAAATTCATATACCACATTTACTCATTTGTGTGACAGGCAGAACATCTTTTTGACTTGACGACAACATCCTGTTGTTGGCAAATACCACTTGTGTTACTGCTACATAGTAGCAGCGTGAAACAGGTAGGTTCACTTTGATATACCTTGCCCTTCCAGGGTAATCTGAGGTAGACTGGGCACTTTTTAGAGCCGAAAGTGACAGCCTTAAGCCCGTTCATATGTTTGTGTGATATACTGCGCGAAATGTTCTGCTCAGGGTAGCCATTATCCTGCAGAATGCCTTTGATGTGCCCTATTTCAGCATCAAGTTTGCATGGTGATCAAGTGGCTCGGGCCCTATTTACAAGGTTGCCGATAAGACCAATCTTTTAGCGTGTGAAACTGTAAGAACCACAATATGTATATTGACCAGTGACAGTAGGCTTGTAGTAGACTGTGGTAGAGAATCCCCTGGCAGATTTCTCAACTAGTACGTCGAGTGTATCATCCACATATTGGAAATATGTGAGGGGTAGGAGACTAGGTGTCATTCCATCGAAGACACATTTCTCATGGAATCCAACAAAGCTGGTAACGCAATTAATGATGCCACTAAACACGTAACAAATCTCTCTGACCATGTGCTCTCAGAAAGCAAGGAGTTTGTTCTTGCACATGGTTACAATCTTGGTGTGCCTTCATCCCAAATCAAACAGGAAGAGGTATTAGTTGAGTTTTAACTCCTCTACTTCCAACTATTCCGCCACAAACCAGGGTCCACTGAAGATGCTAAATCCTTGAAAGCACGTCTAGTTGATTTCATGCACGCTTATTTTCGGCCCTGAAAAATGCCCAGTCTACCTCAGCTTACCCTGGAAGGGCAAGGCATCTCAAAAATTTGAACAACAGGTGAAGCTAGCTGTTTCACGCTGCTACTATACAGTAGCAACATGAGTGGTATTTGCCACTAACAGGATGCTGCCATCAAGCCAAAAAGACATTTAGCCTATCACACAAATGAGTAATGTGGTATATGAATTTCAGTGCCAGTGTGATGCTAGGTATGTAAGTTGTACGTCCCCAAAGACTGGCAGACCATATCAAACAGCATGTCCCAGATGCTGTTTGCAATGGGCAAGGTACAGACTGTACCCAACCAGCCCATGCTTGGAAAACTGCCAAACAGTGTCCAACATTCGATGTGACCTGTCCGACTTTCACAGGCAACGTCTTGCGAGGCCTTAAGACCAACCCAGACATACAAATCAGTAAACTTGACAAAGGGACAGGAATAGTCATCCTTAACAAGCATGACTATAATAAATGTACACCATTCGTAATGATAGGTCCAAATTCATATCAATTGGACTGGCTCTCAACGTGACTGGAAAGCCTTGCTCGAAACTAAGATAAAAAGACACTTGCTGGATTTGTGCAAAAGTGATGAGCTACCGCATGATATATATGACAGGGTTCGTCCTCACGGTTCACTATGTCCGTGTATGTATGGGCTGCCCAAGACACACTAAAGTGATGTCCCTCAATGCTCCATCTTATCTATGACTGGGTCTGAACAACATGAATTGGCCAAATAGTTGGGTGAGTTGTTACAACCAGTTTTGACCAAGTTTTTTCACATGCATGGTGAAGGACTCACATCTAATGTTAGACACTGTTTTGAGTTTTACAAGAACGGGCTGGTTTGGTACAGTCTGTACCCTGCCCGTTGCAAACAACAGCGTGGACATGCTGTTTGATACAGTCAGCCAGTCTTTGGGACATACAGGGATTCCTTTCAGGGTCTCCTTCACATTTGTCAAGGCCATACAAGACTTGCATATCAATAGCAATACTGTGTCCATGTGCACATTTGACATTGCTAGCCTATTCACCAATGTTTCACTAAAGGAAGCCATAGATATTTGTACTGTAGCACGATATCATGGTGATCTAGACCCATCACCATTGCGTGAATCAGTATTTATTGAACTGATGAACTCAGCAACTCATGCAGTTGAGTTCCATTTTAATGACAGCATGTATGCCCAAATAAATGGTTTTGCCATGGGATCTCCTCTAGGCCCAGCTCTCACAAACATCTTTGTTGGGTTCCATAAGAAACATGGCTTTGATGGAATGACACCTAACCTCCTACCCCTCGCAGATTTCCAATATTTTTTTTCCTTTATTCTTTCACAGGATGTGGGCTTTGCTGGGAGGGTGTCCATCCCTAATTACCCTCGACCTGAGTGGCTTGCTCAGCCACTTCAGAGGGCAGTTAAGAGTCAACCACATTGCTGTGGATCACATGTAGGCCAGATGAGGTGAGGATGGCAGATTTCTTTCCCTAAAGGACTTTAGTGAACCAGATGGGTTTTTATGACAATCAATTATGGTTTCACCATTACAGAGACTAGCTTTCAATTCCAGTTTTATTAATTGAATTCAAATTCCACCAGTTGCCATGGTGGGATTTGAATCCATGTTCCCAGAGAATTGGCCTGGGCCTCATATATTAATACACAGAGCCCTGTTCTTTGCAGACAGAATGAACATGAACATATATTGCTTCTGTTTCAGCTAAACAAAATAAGTGATAGGCATTTGCTGACTCGTTCCTCAGGGCAACATCTTGACCTATCAGGGTCAAGCTGCCAGGTTTACATTTCAAGCAATGCTTGGCAGTTAACTATCAGTCACCATCAGTGGTGCATTCGCCATGACAATGCCACTTGCTAACCAATCAGCACTCCTATAACATACAGTATAAATTGTTGTTTCCCCCTTATATTGATATTCTTGCGAGCGTCCTGAGGTGTGCAAGACGAAAAGTTTAGACATGTCTCTTTTTCAGCAATACTCAAGTCCTGTACTACCGAACGATTATGTCTCAAATGGTCTCTGTTATCCATAATTACCTTAAGCAGAGATAGAAGAGACAGAGCCACATGAACAAAAGCAGAGACAGGAAACGGAAACAGTTGAAGAATAAAGTAACATAAAAACCGATATCAAATTAAAGGTGTCAATTTGGAAATATGAAAAGATAGAAAATTGTCAGAGGTATTTAACAAAAAAATAACAGTCCATGGATGATTTAACAAGTTGGAAGAACTGGAAACTTTTTGTTAGCTTCCTGTCTTTGTGTTAATATTTTAAATTATGAGTTCAAATAATATATTCCTTTTTCAAAACTAAGCAGTAAGAGAAAAACTTGGATTTCTATTGCATTTTTCATAACTACCAGGTGTCACATATCCCTGTACAGCCAATGAAATACTTTTGAAGTGTAATCATTGTTGTAATGTAGGAAACACTGAGTCAATTTGAGGAAAACAATTCACAAACTGCAATATGATGATGATCAGATAATTTGTTTTTTGTGATGTTGATTGAGGGATAAATATTGGTCAGGACACCAGGGAAACCCCCCCACCCCTGCTGTTCTTCGAAATAGTGCCATGGGATCTTTTATGTTCACCTGAGAAGGCAGACAGAGCCTCAGGTTAACATCTCATCCAAAAAATGGTATCTCTCACAGTGCAGCACTGCACTGGAGTGTCAGCCTTGATTTTTGTGCTCAAGTCCCAGACTGAAACATGAACCCAGAGCTTGTGACACAGATGTAAGACTGCTATCAACTGAGCCACGGCTGTACCAGATTGGGAGGAAAAGCTGAATTAGATTCAGAATTAATCCAGATTCCTATCTTTATCATATGAACCTGAAAAAAGAATTGTAAAACTTAATTTTAGGTTCTTCCCTCCATAAAATGTTGTGTCTCCCTCACCCCAATCATGAAATAAGATCATAAGATAAGAAGGAAAGGAGCAGGAGTAGGCATTCGGCCCCTTGATCCTGCTCCACCATTCAGTAAGATCATGGCTGATCTGATTGTGACCTTAACTCCATTTTCTACCTGCCCCCATAAGCCTTGAATCTCTTATCAATCAAAAATCTGTCTAACTCAGCCTTGAATATATTCAATGACCTAACCTCCACTGCTTTTGGGGAAAAGAATTCCAAAGTCTAATGACCCTCTTTGAGAGAAAAAGTGCCTCCACATCTCTGTCTTAAATGGGAAGCCCCTTAGTTTTAAACTGTGCTTCCTAGTTCTAGGCTCCCCCACAAAGGAGACATCCAGCATCCATCCTGTCCGGTCCCTTCAGGATCTTACATGTTTCAATAAGATCACCTCTCAATTTTCTAAACTGCAATGAGCATGAAACCTGTTCAATCTTTCCTCATAAGACAGTCCCGTCACCTCGCGGATCAGTAGAGTGAACCTTCTCTGAGCTGTTTCTAATGCAATTATATCTCTCCTTCAGTAAGGAGGCCAAAACTGTACGCAATATTCCAGATGCGGTCTCAGTAAGGTCCTGTGCAGCTGTAGCAACACTTCCCTACTTTTATACTCCTCCCCCCCTTGCAATAAAGGCCAACATTCCATTTGCCTTCCCAAACTACAAAGACCATTTGTTTCCAAGACAGTGTATCAACAATCTGTCTTCCATCTCAGCAGGTCATGCCTGGTGTAGCTAGTGCTACCCATATAAATTTTGAATATGGATATTAGTCTGTGATGTCAACACAACTAAAGCAGAAGCAGAATCACTGGCTGTACCTGAATGCTAGCTTTTTTGTGATTCATGTACCAGAGCACCCAGATCCCTCTGTATCACAGATTTCTGCATTCTGTCTCCATTTAAATAATATTCTGCTTTTCTATTCCTCCTGTCAAAGTTGACAAGCTCACATTTTTTCTACATTATACTCCATCTGCCAAATTTTTGCCCACTCATTTAGTCTATCCATATTCCCTTTGTAAACTCTTTGTGTCCTCTTCACAACTTGCTTTCCTACCTATTTTTGTATCTTCAACAAATTTAGCTGCCATACACTCGGTCCCTTCATCCAAGTCATTAATATAGATTGTAAATAGTTGAGAACCCAGCACTGAACCCTATAGCACTCCATTAGTTACAGTTTGCCAACCTGAAAAATGATCTATTTTCCCGACTCGCTGCTTCCTGTTAGTTAACCAACCCTCTAACCATGCTAATATTTTACCCTCAGTACCATGAGCTCTGATCTATTATGTGGCACCTTATCAAATGCCTTTTGGAAATCGAAATACGCTACATCTACCGGTTCCCCTTTATCCACCCTGCTTATTACATCCTCAAAGAACTTTAAAAAATTAGTCAAATACAATTCCCTTTCACAAAACCATACTGACTCTGCCTGATTGTATTATGATTTTCTAAATGTTCTGCTATTTCATCCTTAATACTGGATTCAAGCATTTTCCCTTTAACAGATGTTAGGCTAACTGGCCTATAGTTTCCTGCTTTCTGTCTCTTTCCTTTCTTGAATAGAGGAGTTACATTTACACAAAATCATAAGGCTTTGGGAAAGCGATGCAGGAAGAACTAAATTTGAGGAAGAACTTTTTTTATACAGCTTGTGGGAATGATCCGGAACTCGCTGCCTACATGGGTGGTGGAAGCAGCAGTGGTGAATGATTTCAAAATGAAATTGGATGGACACTTGAAGGAAATAAACTTCCAGGGCTATGGGGATAGAACGGGGGAGTAGGACTGATTGGATTGCTCTATGGAGAGCTAACAAGGACTTGATGAGCTGAATGGCCTCCTTTTGTTCATAAAGTCTCTGTGGCCAGAATTTTTCATGGAGGCGTTGGCTCCAAGCCTACCTCCATGGGGTCAAGAAGCCACGATCGGATTTTATGACTGACAGGCTGTTAAGTGGCTAAGGTTATGCATTCTGCCCCCATCGGGATGATGTCACACAATTAGATAGCTGGCAGCTCTTCAGTCCCAGCAGGGCCATTGGGAGCGGGTGGCCACTGCTGTGACTGCAGCAGTCGTTCATGAGGAGCAGCATGGAGGTTGGATTCAAAGGTAAATCAGAAGGCAGCTTCACCAGGCCCAGTGAGGGGGGTGGGAGTGCTGCAATCCCAGCAAAATACCAGCAGTGGTGAGGGTAGGTCCTTTAGTGAGATGCACCAGAGGAAACACATCAAATAAAGAGGGGCACTGGTATCACCCAGGTGGACGGTCTGCTGGCAGCTGGTAAGTAGCACCTCCAAGGCATTTGGGCACTGCCGCCACTGATAGCAGGGTAAAAGAAAACCTGATTCAGACGACAGACAATTTGGTTCCAGTAGGCAAGGCATAAAACCAACTAACTCTATACACCAGGTCATCCTAAAACTCTCAAAAGGGATTTTCATAGAGTCCACCACCAGCTCTCTCCAAGTAAGCACACACCTTTAATACAGGGTATCTTTTCTAGATTGTTGGTTTAGCCACTGACTGTTGGTTCTTGCTGCTGAAACACTCAAGAGTGACATTTGCTTTAGGCCTGTGGGGGCTGCAATCTAACACAGCAATTCTGCTGCATGGGCTTAGGGCCACTCAAAATCAATATTCAATGGGAAAACAGCATTGAACTTGTCCAAACTGCTTGGGAATGAGGTTAGAATGAGCTCACTCATCTCCAACTTATCTCATGTGCTACGGTGGAGTTGGTGGTTTGCCGTAATGCATTTCAAGCCTGAGTTATATGTCCCAATTATTTGATTGTTCTGATAATTGATGCTCTAATCTGTCCTGTTCAATTTTTTTTAACCATTGCCAATTAAGAACTGCCCCTCATCAAGGACCAGCTCTATTAGTTCCTGGACAACTATATTTTTATTTTGTTCCTAGTGTCAGGATGAACTAGCTCTCCCAGGTCGGGGTGCAATGCTGTCATATTCTTGACATGGAGCATATCCTTGTCAGTTCTGAATCGTCTTAATTCTCAGTGTCCTGCTTTCCAAAGACCTACCGCCACTTCTTGAGTATTCCTTCAGTGTTTCATATGTTACAGCCAGGAGGAATTTTAATTTAAACAGCCTTGATTTCTCCTCTCACTACCCATCTATAAACAGAAAGGGCTTTTGATTTTGATTTCCCCCTTTATAAGCAATAGCGTATTTCCCAAACTCCCTCGGCTTTGGTGTGATTCAATTTTCTGTTTAATAATCCCACAGTAAATTTAAGATAGGATAAACATTAACTTATTTTACACACACTCTAAATGTGGGAAGGTGGTTGGTAATGCTCCTCCTCTGCCCCCCACCCACTTTTATCATTCATAAAGTAAAATGGGGTACAGAAAATAAAGAGGCACAGGACTAAGACCACAGAGAAAATAAGAGTTATTGTTTCACGTGAGTCCAGAGTCCAGAATCAAAACTCCAATAGTGTATTTCTTTACTGAGGTTAGTAGGCTGAAATTGAAGCTATATAATCCACTTTTTCAGTAGAGCTGACTTTCACGATGAGATAGGAACACATATGTGAATTAGTCTTGAAGGCGATGGTACAGAGTTCAGAGGTTCCAGTAGAAACTATGTAGATGGGACCAAGCATTCAAATCTGGACAGAGCCCTTTTTCTGAGCTGCTGCTTGATTGATGGAAGATGGCAGACTGGGTTTTGCTGATCCACAAGGCAATATTACAGGTTCCACAAGCTTGGGGTGGGGGGAGTAGTCATGTGACTCCCACCGCTCCAATTTGGCTTTGACAAAGTATATATATTGCTTAGTCTGTATTCTTGAGATTGTTAATATTTCAACAATTAAGAATTTCAAAAGAGGTTTCAGGATCCTTCGTCCTAGCAGATTGGCAGTCTCCATTGGCCAGTCCTGGCCTTTGTATAATTCCCTTGGAGCTTCTGCAGCTCCCCGGTCATTAGCGTGTCTTCAGAGTTAACAAGGATACCGGAAGTTCCTATTGTTTGAGTCATAGTCAGCCATGGCTTCAGTCATTTTAAAGTCTTTGTCCAGTTCTTAAAATTTTATAAATCATCCGTGATGATGTGTATAAAAATACATATATATTACACAATAAAAATATAGAGTGAGGTCTTAGCCCCTGACACATGGATGCTTCCAACTAGCTGCAAATTGAATGGATGACATGAAAAGGAACATAACAACCTTTCACTACACCACTTCTAGGCAACAGAGTTGTAAGACTCTAGCCCATTTCCTTCAATTATCCCTGCATTTAGTTGCAAGCACCTAATTGGAAAGCACTTCAAAGAGAACGTGGTGCCTTTTGAATGTTTCCCATTTACTACATTTGAGAAGAGTTAAATTAATTTTTATTAAGACATCGGAGACTAGACTTCTCCAATTCTCCCCATCCTATTGATTGGAAGATACCTCCATCAAGGAAATGCATCCTGACTCCAGTTGACCTTTCAAAGTTAAGGTCATTTAAAAAAAAAATTGTTCTTGGGACATAGATGATGCAGGCAAGACCGAATTGCCCTTGAGAAGATGCTGGTGAGCCTGCTCCTTGAATCCTTGCAGTCCTTGAGGTGATGGTGCTCCCACCATGTTGTTAGGTTGGGAATTCCAAGATTCTGGATCAGCATTAATGCAGGAACGGCAACATATATGCAAATCAGGATGCTGTGTGACTTGGAGGGAGACCTGACCGTGACAGTTGCTCCCACAACCTTGCCACAATTGTCCTCTTGGGCATAGAGCTCTCAGGGGAGGGAGGTATTTTCAAAGTAACTGGGGAGAGTTGCTGCAGTGCATCCTGTAGATTGTATATACTGCAGCCACAAAGCACCAGTGGTGCAGGGCCAGCTATTGAGTACAGTAATAGGGGCTTTTCTGATATAATCCAACCAGAGTTATGAAATGTGTGCACCAGGGGGGACCCAGACTTTTAGTCCCAGTAGGTTATTCATGGCTACTGGGGTCTATACTGTAGAGTTAGATACCTGGCAAGCTGCAAGAAAATTGAGTGTAGGAGTCAAATTATAAAATCAAATATTGCTGGCTATGGTTTTGGTCAGTTGAACTGAACCTAAGACAGATTCTTAAGGATGTGAAATCTAGTCATGTAACATTCAGGTAGCTTCATTGTGACCATTATGAAGGCAAATGAAAGTCAGAAATCCCAAATTAAACTATTTGGGATAACATTTTGCTCAGGGAAAAGAATTCACAATCTCTATGCCATCTTTATAAGCTAGTACAAATAATCTGGCACCAGGAGCCTCTTTTAAAACTGGTTGCAGTATGTTCAAAACCAACTCATTTAAAGAATTCCCAGATGAAACTATTAATCAAAATAGCAATTTAGTAAAACAAACAACTATTTCATTGGTGTAATGATGAAGTTTAGTTTGCAAATTGGCCTTAAGACGTTTTCATATGTTAAAGACACTATATAAAAGCAAGTTGTGTTGATGTGGTCTTCTTTTAAAATCCCTTATATATTTGGCATATTGTAATAAAATTAGTAACGTATGTTAATTCAAACACTTCTATCACCAAACCAAAATTGGGTTATTGCCACAAATTAAATCAGATTAAAAGCATTCTTATTTTTCAACAAATATTATTACTGGAAGCTTTCTTGACAGTATTCATAATTCCATTGGGAAGTATGTAAAGCTCGCAGAGTGGGATTCATACCAACATCAGGCAATCATAAGATGTATCTTATCAGTAAGCAGATTACACATAGGCAAGAAAACAATAGGACAATTTATTTTTGACCCTCTCTAGGAGGAGAAAATGACTTTGTGGTGAACAAATTCCTCTAATAATAGGATGCTAGTGACACAGTACAGACTGGAATTATTATGGGTTGTCACAAATTGGCTTATTTCTGCTTCATATTATTTGTTAGCACCACAGGTGATGTACCTTGATAGATGGAATCTGTTTGCAGATGACAATTCCTGTAGAATCGCTGCTCAGCTAAATCACTAATGAGATCACATCTGAAGGATGTAGCTAGGAAATAAAAGGTGTAGGAGAGTAAGTGATAGTATCCCCATGTGGACCACAGAAGAGCTGGATGACGCTCAATGTAAAATTTAGGGAATAAGAAATTAGATGTTGTGCAACTAATGTGGGTTTTAGCGAACCCAGGCTATTTGACTCAGCTTAAACTAGGTAGTAAATTCATTGACCAAACTCAACAACATGGTCGTTTGGAGCTTGGTGAACCTAGTTTATAATCTAGTTTTTGGTAGTACTTTGTTGTTCTTCTGAGGCCCCATTTGCCCTCTCTAGAGGACGTAAGAGACCCCATGCTACCATTTTGAAGAAGAGAGGGAATACTCCTCAGTGCCATGGGCAAAATATATCCCTTAACCAACATCAAACAAAACAGATTATCTGCTTTTGTGGGAGCTTGCTGTGCACAAATTGGCTGCCACATTTCCTACACTACAACAGTGACTACACTTCAAAAGTACTTCATTGGCTGTAAAGTGCTTTGGGACATCCTGATTTTATGAAAGGTGCAATATAAAGGCCTTCCTAACAGCACTGTGGGTACCTACACCAGATGGATATCAGCAGTTCAAGAAGCCAGCTGAGAACCACCTTCTCCAGGGCAAATAGGGATGGGCAAATGCAGGCTTTGCCAGTGATGCCAAAATCCCATGAAAGAATAAAAAAGTTTTTTTTTCAATATCAAAGAAACAGCCATAATATCACTTCATTTTCTGCACTGATTTCTTTGATAATTGATTACAGATTGAACAATGAATCCCAAATACTCTAGGCTGTAAATCTAAATTTTTCAGAAAAGAGTTCCTCAGCTGGCATTTACAATCTGCATCAGTGATATGACAGGCCTCGTATATGGTGCTTTCATGGCTGTTTTCTCACCATGCTTTCTTATCTTGAGCAAGTTGTCTATGTTGCAATGTTTCAACCATTCTTTATATCTTTATTACTGACCACCACAAAATTGTTTCCCATTTGTCAATGCACCATAAAAGATCTTCTTTGCGATTCTTTCATTTACACAGACTTTTGCACATTAAGGGCAAATCAGCTACACTTATCCCTCAATACCCCTCCTCCATATCACACTTTGAGGCAGGAGGTGCCATAAAAGCACAGGATATGGTGTGTACATAGCCAATTACCAACCCTCAAGAAACACGCTACGGGGCGAAATTTTGCGCCGGCGGGATTTTATGGTCCCACCAAAGTCAATGAAATTTTGAACAGCTCACCACATATTACAGCACTGCCCCTGACGCAACGGCGCCACAAAATTCCGCCCCATCTCCATATGTTTAACTTGCCTGGATACAGCTAGTTGAGCAGCTTGGCTTTCTTAGCCTGCTGATCATACTAGTCTACAGCTTGCCATCTCCTCTCTGCAGCTCAGGAATGTTGTCAGCCAACCCTACCTGAAGTCCTCCGCTGAGACTATCCAGACAAGTGCAAATACCACAATGAGACATCTAAATCTCCTGGGAAAAAAACTTGGTATGCATCCTTCCAGTGCATATCCCAGTAATAATAAATGCATTATAATATTGAATATTATTTTGGGGATTATCACGGCATATATTACAATAGATCAGTTAACACTACATATAGTTATGCTATTGCAGTGGAGATTGTTGGGGTATTAACTGTGCATCATTATGGCCTTGCAGTAGCCTTATAAACTGATGACGCTATCACGTTCATGTTCTAATGCTGTTAAAATTTTAAATGATTGTTAGTCATAGCTCTCTAAGTACTGCTTATTCAACACATACAGAAGCATAGGCAGGTTAGAAAGGTGGCACCTTACATTTAGATGAAAAGAGACTGGGTGTAGCACTAATTGTAAGATTATGTGTAGAGGAACAGCTAACTTTTTTTTGAAAAATATACTTTATTCATAAAATATCTGGAAGAACATTACAAAACATTTCTAAATGGCCATCACAAAAAGTGCAATCAGATTCAACTTTTGCACATGGATCATGAGATGCTTCAATACAATCAATGAATATTACAATCATTTCAATATGGTCATTACAGACAGACAGTGCAATGGTATTGGTGTTATCAACATTCTTCTCTGAGGTGCTTCAATACGATTATAATACAATTAGTATTCAATGCATACATTTATTGTGAGCAGTCCAGCCTGAGTGTTGTGTATGTTTCCCAGCCCCTCAGTGCACAGCTAACTGGTTTCTCCGTAAAGGTTTGTGCTGTGATGATAAGTCTAATTTAGGCTCAGAAAGAGCTAAAAAGGGTCAAAGTCACCACATTGAGATAAATGAAGATAGGCTTGGTGAAAAGTTGTGCTCACTCCTGAAAGATGGCAGTCAGATATAGCAACACAATGGAACAATGTTGGATATGTCATCGTTTTCATTTGGAACAAGGTTTACGGTCATTGACACCGTAAATTATGCAAATAATCTTGGATGATTTGGAACTGAGTAATGGTTTCCCAAATCTCCCAATTCACTGTGATCATGACCCAAAATATAGATTATTTCAAGCCAAATGCTTTGTTTTGTTTAGATTCAGAGGAATGCATTCTCTGTGTTCTTTGATGAGAAGTTTTCCATTCCGCTGGACCCCTCCGCTCTCGAGGAGAACAGTCTGCGGTTTTCGGTATTTGGAATCGATGAAGATGACAGAAACATCAGCACAGGTTTGGCAGACCTGAAACTGTCAGATCTGGATCTTAGCTACCGTGCCTTCAATGCTTGGCTTTATTTGCAGGATGTCAATAAGGTGAGGGAAGCACAAAACAGGGAACATGCAGCAAGGGCCAATTACACTATGTAAACCACTTTTGACAGTGCATTGTGAGGTTCTTAAAAAGGGCCCACAGGTTTCATTCATAATTCTTAATATACCCTGGTTCTTTAACAATGTAATTAGCATAGGCTGAAAGATGTACTAAGCTAGTAGCTGGAATCACTGTAGGTTAAGTATATAATAATGATTAAGATTAAAACTGTATCTTAAGTACATTGATGTATAACATTATGATTGTGAGTTAAACATAAAAGTCATAGTTGGAAGGGCTGGTATGTAATTATCTGACAAAGAGAGGGGTTTAACTATTTTATAATAATGGAGGCTGAGGTATAGCAGTCATGACAGTGAGGGCTACAGAAATATAATTGTCACAGTGGATGTGAATCCACCACAAAGTTTAATGATTAAGCGGCTGGCAAGAAAAGTAATTAAAAGTGCTTGTCAGATAGTGCAGTTCTATCTGTGCTTAATGTTGTTTGTCATTTTGGTGGGTTGCTGAATCATTGCGCAGGGAACTGACCATGCTTCTGTCTGTCAGGCAACAGACACAGTTGGAGAGATCCTGCTCTCTCTCAGTTACCTGCCTACAGCAGAGCGGCTGACAGTGGTGGTGGTCAAAGCCAAAAATCTAATCTGGAACAATGAAAAGACCACATCTGGTAAGTGAAGCAACTTATGGGGTTGAATCTAGTCATAAGGAAAATGCTCAAAAAGCCCAGTAGGATTCAACAGAGTGCTTGATGCTTCACAAATTCATTGGACTTGTTGGTAGAAGAGCAAAATCCAGTGACTATTATTTACTTCACATAAGAATTGGTAAAAATGATACATATAAAGACAATGATAAGGATGTATTTCCCTCATACACAAAGGCTGAGTTATACAAGATATCATGCCTCATGGATTTAGTAACCAAATAAGTTAACTAGATTAAAAACTTTTTCTAGTTTACCTGATAATTACATATTAATAAATAGTGTGGCGAAGAATAGTTATCTTACTGCAAATCTGCAGGTTGCTTCAGGCGATATGGTCAGGTGACAAGAATAAAGTAGCTGCGCCAGTTAGGTGGGTGGGATAATGACAGCAGATGGATTTTGACATGGATAACGTGTCTGCACCTCTAGTTTCAGAGGTTGGTCAAATATTCTACCGAGGAGATATTGAAAGGATAAGGTAACTGGGTGAATTAATTGTCTGCATAAAGACAATGCAGATTAAACAGTAAAATCAGGAGACTATTTCCATGTTATTCCATATAGCTGTATGGAATACTGTGAGCTCAATTTAAATTTATTATAAAAGCCTTTTACAGCAATTTGGACTCTAAGGAAGTAACTGTAAAATGGTAAGCCTATGGCATTTACCTTTCCAATTCTTTCCAGACATTTTTATACACTAGCTGCAGGTTAAAGTGCTTTTCAGCAATGTAAGTGCAGGGTGCTAATTACCATCTTCAGTTTCCCACTGCAACCCAGGCACCAGAAAAACTCTGATGTATTCAATACGAGCAGCTTTGAGCCCTCTTCAGGACCTTCAATTTATCTGTTTTCAAATTGTAGGTGCTATACTTTTAAATGTAACTCGGAAAATAGAAAATTTCACCTATCCTGCTAATACCTATCAACCAAGTTGCAATTTGGCAATGCTAATGCAGTGGGCTGAATTTTCCAGACCCTTTGGGGATGGGGTGAGAGGCGGGAGGACTAGCAATATGGCAGTGGCAGGCATCAGGAGGTGAGCCCAACATCTTCCTGCAGCCATGCCATATTGCCAGCAGTGGGAATGTTAGAGGCTCGGATGCCTCCTTGGAGGCCAATTGAGCCACTTAAAAAGCCAATTAACTACCACTTCCGACCTCCCAAAGCATTTTGCCCACATCAGGAAGGCCCGCCACCTTGTGGGGACACTGCCAGGTGAAACCTGGTGACCTCCCAGCGGGTACTGGAAGAGAGGTCCCTCCTTTATGGCCCATAGAGAGGCCGCTCAGTGGCAATGACTGCCCTCATGACAATGATGCTGCTTGTGCTTAGCAAAACCCAGCACTTCCCAACCTAATTCTTGAAATCTGGCTGGCTGGCCAAGCTGTCTCCCAACCCAATTCTTCAAGGGTGCCTCACTATTGCCATGCCCTCACCCTGGAGCTGGACCCTCAGCACTAGTAATGGTGCTGCTGAGGCTGCCAGTCCTCTGGTTGGGCTGACAACTCTTGGGGGCATGCTGCTGTACTTAATAGACAGTAGCCCTTGTGGCAATCAATCTCATAATTGGCTATTGGTGACAATATGCCACCCCAGGTCCTACTGCCAGCCAAAGCAGAATCATCTTCCCCTCTTCGGCCCTGCAGTAGGACTTCCTGTTACCAGCAAAATTCAGCAGTTAAACCATAAACTCTTGAAGGTGCAAGCTAACACTGAAATTCCTATAAAGTGAGATTGCTGAATTCATTTGGCAATTAGCCAATGCTGCACTTGGTGTAGTTTATCATGTTAGTATTTAATATGTGTAGTGTGATCTTGCTGCTACTCATTGGATATAATGTTGATCTTCTGGGTATTCACTGCGTTGAGTGTGGGATGATCCCGTGAGTATTCCGTGTTTAGTGTGAGTTGTTCCTGTTTGTATTCAGTGTAAGTCTGGGTTTATCCTGTCAGTATCCATTGTCTGTTGCATGAGTGATCCCATTGGTGGATTTTTTGATCAGTTAATTTTAGCAGCTTTCAAAAAATTAGCTCTATATCTTTTAACACTGCTCCCGCTTTATCTTAAATTGTATCAATAATAAGCTTTTGATGTGAATTAATTTTGCTTTTGTAACTAAGTGCAACATTTCATACTATTTAGGTATATGACACATTCTGTCAAAAGGAGAGTTAAGAAACAGCTGTGGAATTAAATTAGTACATTACCAGGCTGACATTTAATGATGTAGGCAGAATTTTATATAAATTGAAAAGTTACAGAAACCCATTTTGTTACATTTTCTATTATCCAATGGAGGATCATGAGCAAATTCACAATAATATTGGTATCAGAGACAAGAATCTTTTCCTCCACCTCAGCAATATCCTATAAATCAACTCTGCATATATTTATATTAAAGTGCTGTACTGCAAACATGTGATGAATGATTTTAATTTTCATATAAATGTCTCCCACTGTTGTCTTCATTTCTCTGCACAGATCCATTTGTGAAAGTTTATCTCCTTCAGGATACGAGGAAAATAAGTAAGAAAAAGACAGCAGTGAAGAGAGATGATCCTAATCCTGTTTTCAATGAAGCCATGATATTTTCAGTCCCTGCGATTGTTCTGCAGGTAAGAACCGAACATACTGCTTATCTTTTTGCCCTTCAACATCTGCATAGAATCCAATATTTAAACTGTGTGTAATAGTTGACAGAGGGGTTTTCTGTTTGTCCAAAATTGGACTGGAACCATTAAGGTATCAAAAGAAAAGATTGTCCTAGCTGATTATTGAAGAACTATACGGGTCTTATAAGTGTCATTCAGCATAAATAACTGAGCACAAAACTGATCAATGTAGTCACTTCATCCCCCTTGGTTCTATTTTATAGCCATTACTGCTAATATTTCACACAACAAGCCACCCTATCATCATAGTCTTGCAACTGAGTCAATATAGATGAATTTCTATTTCATAATAAATAGGTATGGATGTGAAAAATAGTTGCACTAAACTGATTCATAATGTTTCTGGGCTAGTTGTAGAAATTGTGTCCAGTGTAGTCTGTTATCTTTCAGAGGCTGCAAATATGATTAACTGTGCTGGGTGTCAAGAGAATCATTATTTTTTTCGACCGTTGCAACAGCGACTTGACTTCAAAAGTACTTCATTGGCTGTAAAATGCTATGGGACTTTAAAGACCATGAAAGATGCTATATAAGTGCGAGATTTCTTTTCGTTTTAGACAGAGTGGTGCAATCAACTGATTTAATCTGAAGATAGCTAACTATCTATCATTCAGTCACATCCAGGTACAATCTGATATAACTTTCATTTTTTTTCCAAGTGAAGCTTGGAATTTTATATTAAATATATTTATATATATAAAAATATATATATAAATAAAATTTTATCACATAAATGAATGCTATGAATAGAATTATTGATGGAAGCACATTGCGCACTGTTTGGAGTGTTATGATGTGGCAGATGGTATTTGGCAGGCTGACCAAATCCCAAAGAGAAACTTGGCCACACGATCACAACATTTTGCAATTTGTATTCATTGCGAGAAGGTTTGTGTACTGAAGTCAGAAGTAATGAAAGCACTATCACCGTTAGAGATTTTAAAGATTAAATTAAAACACTTAATAATAAAAGAAAAGGAAACTTAAACACACAAAACTACAGTTACACAGTAACATTTAGTTTTATAACAGCTCTCACAAAATTTACAATTAACTATACTCCCAACTACACATCCCTTCCAGGCAATAGTCCAAATAGATGAACAAAAACAAAAATACCTGGAAAAACTCAGCAGGTCTGACAGCATCTGCAGAGAGGGATACAGTTAACGTTTCGAGTCCGTATGACTCTTCATCAGAACTAAGACATATAGAAATTAGATGAAATATAAGCTGGTAGAAGGGGGTGAGACAGGGAAGCTCGATCGGGGGCCAGTGATAGGTGGAGGCCAAGAAGAGACTGCAAAAGATGTCACAGACAAAAGGACAAAGGGGTGTTGACGGTGGTGATATTATCTAAAGGATGTGCTAATGGGGACATTAAGGGAAGCAAGCTCATGGCAGATGGCCCTAGTGTGGGTGGGGTGGGGGGGGAAGGGATCGAAATGGGCTAAAAGGTGGAGATGAAACAATAGATCGAAATAAATTTAAAAACAGGAGGGAAGAGAAAGAAATACAGTTGTAAAAAATAAATTATAAATTATTGGAAAACGGGGGATCGGAAAGTGGGTGGGGATGGTGGAGAGAGTTCATGATCTGAAATTGTTGAACTCAGTATTAAGTCCAGAAGGCTGTAGAGTGCCTAGTCGGAAGATGAGGTGCTGTTCCTCCAGTTTGCGTTGAGCTTCACTGGAACATTGCAGCAGGCCAAGGACGGACATGTGGGCATGAGAGCAGGGTGGAGTGTTGAAATGGCAAGCGACAGGGACGTCTGGGTCATGCTTGCAGACAGACTGAAGGTGTTCCGCAAAGCAGTCACCTAGTCTGCGTTTGGTCTCTCCAATGTCGAGGAGACCGCATTGTGAGCAGCGAATGCAGTAGACTAAATTGAGGGAAGTGCAAGTCTGTTTAAAACAGAACACCTTTAAAGATCTCACACGGCCACACCCCACACAGCTTTCTATCTTTCTTTAAATATATTTTCTCCCTTTTAATCTGTAAATCCCATTGTTTCAAACTTTCTTTCAAAGTTACCTTTCCCAAAATATAAAATTCTTTCATGTTGTCATTATGGTCAGCACTTTCAGGAAAAATAAACCTAATAACATTTCCTTATTTATCTTGCCAGTTGTAAACATCTTATCATGTCCCTTTGAAAAACAAACAACCTCTGAACTTAACCAAAATTGCAAATTCCATTCATACTGTATCTGCTGAGACTTTATCCTAGCTTTAAAAACAAAAAACTGCAGATGCTGGAAATCCAAAACAAAAACAGAATTACCTGGAAAAACTCAGCAGGTCTGGCAGCATCAGTGGAGAAGAAAAGAGTTGACGTTTCGAGTCCTCATTCATTCTAGCTTACCCACCTCCACTTCAAATGTTTGTTTTACACCTAATCCCAATTGATGATTCAAACCTTACAGTCTGACTGCCTGCCATTTAATTAAACTAGACGCACGCACACACACACACACACACACACACACAGTCCTCACAAACCTGCTTTAAAGTATCCCGTAGTAATATTGGGGAAAAAAATGATCTTTCCTTCACAGGACTCTTGTTAGGGTAACTGACACCCAGTTTTTATGGGACAGTCCCAGTTTTTCATTAAATGTCCCGGTCTCCTGAGAATTTCCTAATAATAGTTCAAAAGTCCCAGTTTTCGCCTTTTCCCTTTTGGTCAAATATAAACTGGGCCTGGAAGAGAAAATCTGCATGAAATTTCATTCTACTTCCTTTAAACACCCATCAGATCACATTGCATGCAGCAGACTTGTATCCCTCCCCCCACTGCCCCTTTGGTGTCTCCAAGGGCATTGTCACTTTTTTAAAGCTGATGATCTACGGGATAGGGTTGCCAACACTGGCTGGATATATTTCAGGAAGGGTTGTCACCTGACTTTCCACCTTCAACTGCCCCTCTCCCAACTTCTGCCATTGGCCACCCAACATGTCAATCATCAAGTGCCCTGCTTTCCCATGGTTTTTCAATGTATTGCTGTTTTCACTTTGAAAATCTAGTCACCCTAAGTCTCGATGCATAGTGCTATAGAGGGTGGAAGCCCACGATTGTGCTGCAGTGAATATCTAAACTCACTTGTATGGCAGTGAGGCATAGGCAAAGTTTCTCATACCTTCAGTCAATGTAACCTGCTCCAATGCCAGGCATTGTTTAACATTAAAGTATAAAATAATCATTACAGGCACTACTATTTATACCATCCATGCATAACATGGACAACCACCTATATCCAGTAAATAGCATTAATCATTTACTGGTGCCATGAGTCGCTTATGGGGGACCACTTATTTTAAGTATGTTGGTAATATTGGGCAGTTCTTTGCACCTCATTAATCCACAATTCAGTATTTACCAATGGACAAGGTTTGGATTTTATCTCAAATGAGGACTCCAGGAAGCATTTGGTGCTGTATGGGTCTCTGTCATGATTCTCTCATTGTTGGCAGATTTGCCTTTCTGCTGGTGCTTCTCCCAGCAAGTACAGGAACTAAGTGGAAGATGCACCCCAAAGCAATCCATATTTTAATGACTAGTAGGGATTACAGGAGATAAGATTAGTTTTACCATCCACCAATTAGAGCAGATAAATCACGTTAACACTAATGCATCTCCTAATAAACGGTGAGGACAGTATTAATTACACACACACACCTCCCTTAACGGAGGATTTCTTTGAATACTTTCACTGAAGCATACTGTAACTGGATGCTGCGATTCTCAGTTCTCTCTTGAGAGTTTGAATGACCTATCTATTGCTTTTTTTGTGACATAGGAATTGTCACTGAGAATAACAGTGGCTGAATGCAGTGAAGATGGAAGAACTGAGAACATAGGACATGTCATTATTGGACCTGAGACCAGTGGAATGGGCGTCACTCACTGGAATCAGATGCTGGCAACATTAAGGAAACCCGTCTCCATGTGGCACGCTCTCCGAAAAAAATAATGCAAAGGAAGTGTTCTTGGCACATGTGTACATATTTTGCATGGTGACTAAATCCTTACACTTTATTGCTGGTGCTTTGGGAAATTCAAATTTGAGACACTATTTTTCGCTATACTTTCCTGACTCACTTGCATCGGCCTGGTACTGGAAAACGTGTAACAGGATAGTAGAAGAACCAATTACAAATCAAAATGAACAGCTTAATAAATGAATGCATCTATAAAAAGAGCTGCTGTGAAGCAGTCATCCTATTGAATGCTTCATATCGAATGGTACCTATATAGAGAAAGAATGGTCAAAGATAATAAAGTGGTAATTCACCTGATGCTATTACTTGTTCAGAAAGCACAGATATATTAGCCCTAAACCTACAAAAAAACCCACATATCAACATTGGACTACATCTTTCCAAAAATGTTTTTTTTTCCCAAAATATTTAAGCTATAAAGAAAGAAAGAGTTGCAAGCAATGACCGATGTTGTGTTGCAATGACCAGATTACATAGGTAAACAGGGAGCTTGAATGTACAATACTGGAAATGCAAAATTACAAAATGTACATGACACATAGGAAACGTTTTGTGCATATTCTGGCATTAATTAAGGTATTTTATCCAATTAATAAAAGGACCCAGTGCACTGTTTATATCATGTATAGAACAGTAGATTGTTGGGTCGTATTAGAGGTGTATGTGGTTTTGAGTTGGTTTGCAGCCAGTATGTGCACAGGTACCCGCACCTATTTGTTAGATTGTGCTGATTAGCTCAGACATGTTTTGTATGTAAAACAAAAACAGAATTACCTGGAAAAACTCAGCAGGTCTGGCAGCATCGGCGGAGAAGAACAAAGTTGATGTTTCGAGTCCTCATGACCCTTCAACAGAACAACACAACAGAAGTTCTGTTGAAGGGTCATGAGGACTCAAAACGTCAACTTTGTTCTCCACCAATGCTGCCAGACCTGCTGAGTTTTTCCAGGTAATTCTGTTTTACTTTTGGATTTCCAGCATCCGCAGTTTTTTGTTTTTATCTATGTTTTGTATGTAGTTCTAGTTCTTTCTTTTAGATATTTCTGTTGAATGTGAAATTTATTAGAATTTTTTGGCAAAGATGAAGACATAGGGTGATTTCAAAATGTTATTGCTTTACCACAAAATGTAGGTAGAGCTGGTACTCTTTCTAGCCTGTGGCCAATGTTCAATCTTGTCTTTCTGACAACTACTCTGATATCCATCTTTCCTGGATTTAGCAACTCACTTGGAAGGAATGACTTGATCAGATGATTAGTCTTTCCTCATCAGATTCCATTTGAGGTCATTTTTGTCAGGGGTAAACATGTATTGATTGAGTGGACTCCTGTTGTGACGAAGAGAGAAATTTAACTTATTTTTAAATATATAACAATAAATAACAGATTTCATTGTATGGGGAGACAGTGGCTTCCCCTTCATAATTTCAACTGTCACAACCATTCCTGGAGATCTGGCTGTAACCTCTGCTGTAGGAACGGAAGACCCTACCAAACACCAGGATAGGTATAAATTCTTTGTTCACACCATGCTTGCTGCAATTCCCCTGTGTTTGAATATAAAGTATTTTACACTTGTTGCCTCTGAGGATAAAGAACATTTGGTAATGAATTAAGATAAATTTAAGCAATAATAAACAAAATATATTGATGGCTGACAATCTCAAATATCTTGGGTCAGCACTTTTAAATATGTGTTGTCATCTGATTTTCACTGCAGAGAACTAATGGCCACAAAGATGGTTGATTCTCTGCTGTTTGCCATTAAGCAACTGATTTACAAGTATCTCTAAACAAAGGAAAGTCTAACTCAGAGGTCTCCAGTTTGACTTCACTAATTTTGTGTGAACGTCTGCTCCCTTTGGAAAAGAGTATTGGGGAACTAAATATTTTTCCAAGTCTCATTCAATAATGAAAGGATATGATTTTGAAGGTCATGCCCAAGGACAGTTCAGCAGCATTTCATTGTGTCGATGTTTCATTTTTGCACACTTCTTTTATCTAGACATTGATTTTGTGAGCTCTACTGAGGCATTAGTGCCAGCACATTATGGAGGAGAATTTTGTTTACCTTTCGGTAACTAAGTTTCTCAAACTAATGGCACTTGGGACATTTTGGAGCTATCAGAATGAGCAAATTTAATCTTCTGGTGGAAGATTGGATTTAAGATCACAGTCTGAGAGACTAGTGGTAGCTGCTTTTCTAACAAAGTAAGTCACCTATTCTTTGTAAAAGAGAGGAAGTCTTTGTTCCTCCTCCCTAAGCTAGGTATAAGATCCTGTATATAAAGATCAATGTTCCACCTCGGCTCAGGCTAGCACTTGCTTCCCCTACATCATGAAAATCATAAGTTCAAGCCCCAACCAGAGATTTAAATGTGGATCAAGGCTAATATTCCATTGCAGTACTTAGGGTTTGCTGCACTGTTGAAGGTACTGCCTTTCAGATGATATGTTAAAATAAGACCCCTTTGCTTCTCAGGTGGATGTAAAAGATCACATGGTACTGTTTAGAAGCAGAGAAGTTCAAGAGGGCAATAATTATCTTTCAACCAACATCTAGCCATTTATCTAATTGCTGTTTGTAGGACATTGATCTGTGCAATTTGGCTACACTACATCATTGGCTATGAATGGCTATGGACTAACCTGGCTGAAAGGTGTACATATATGCAAGTTCTTAATTATTTTTTGATAAACAATATTAATCAAAACCTTAAATAAAGTATTATTCTTGTTTCTCTCCTAACCAAATTATTAGATGAGGGTGGACACTGATGCAGAAGTACAATTAAACTTCGTGGGAACTACTTTTAAAAATAATCTAGCAACAAAATATAAGGTACAATATTTTGCTCTTTTTGAAGAAAAGTTATGAAAGGATTAGATAGTAAAAGAAGGATTCACTACAGAATAGCTACTTTCTCTGTTGGGAGAAATCTAGAACAAGGGGCACAATAATAAAATTGGAGCCAAGCCAATCAGAGGGGAAATTAGGAAGCACTTTTCACATGAAGGGTAGTGAAAATCTATAATTTGCACTCTCAAAAGGCTTTGGTAGATGGGTAAATTGAAATTTTTAAGACTGGGAACACTAGAATTTTACTAACTGAGGGTATTTAGTGATATGGATCAAAGGTGGGCTAAATGAGGTTGAAGTCAGCCATGATGTAAATGAATAGCTGAACAAGCTAGCCCCACTGTTGTTGTTCTGTAGGTAGAACGACCCTTAGAAGTACCTCAAAGACAGGCTTAGTTACTGTGAGGAGCTGAAAGGAGGTCGGAAAAAAAGTTTTATGACATGGAAAAGAATACCGTGATAAAGAATATTTCCGTAAAGTAGGAGCATAGGATATATAAGTTTCTGTTTTATAGATTTTTAATGAAAAAATTGCACAAAATAAAAAATGAGTGAACTTCAAAGCTGCAAATTACCACTCATAGTACAAAGGACATATATGGAGATGATGTTAAACAGTGGTTGTTTTATAGATGTTTTCAAAAACTTAAAATCTTACAAAAACCATAGAGGGAAATTAATTTCCATGTGCTGAATCTCACCCCATCTTAATCCACTACACTCTTATTTTAAAGGCAGTGCAGAATAAGCAGCAAAATTCATGTTGGCTCCCTCGGGAAATACTGCTCATTTTATAGGAAATAAGAATTGTGCAATTAACAATGAGAGAGACTGTAGAGTGTAGAGAGTGATCTCCCATGGAATAGTCTTTCTGAAAACATAGTGGAGTCATAAACATTGGACACATTCAAAGATAGGTAGATGACATGATGTGGGAAAGTACATTTGCCTTTATTGTGGATGAGGTGGTCAAAACATGTTTCTCAGCTGTATCAATTTTATGATATTAATCATGATTTATACAATTTGTTATGTAACTTGTGCACAGTGTGGATGCATAAGTGCTTAATTATTCAAGTAATGCCAACACAGTACTAGATGGATAAGTGTACTCATAGGAGTAGCATTTCTATGAGGAATTCCAAACTCCTGCCAAAATTTTACCATTTCTCCAAAGTTTCTGACAATTTTCCACTGCGATTGGGAGAAACCTGCAGAAATTTCAAATGGCGATGTCCAGTTTTCTCCCTCCACAAGCATATGATCCAGAGCTCAGTCAGAAGGGAGCAGAGCAGAAAAAGAATCCTCATACAGATTTGAAATTCCAACTGGAAACACAGTGAAGCAGTAGTGAAAAATTCAGAGTTGATGAAGGTAAGTAGATCTAGTGTGCTTCCTGTCCCTCTTGATTTATCTCACATGACCATCCTTAGGAAGCTTCCATTCAATGCAGGATGTTAGAATGTGAGGACCATGTACCCTAACTTCCTTCCACATTCAAGATAGTAGATGCCAGTTATGAATAGGTGGAACATGGCTGATTTCGGTACTAATAGATAACTGAGGAAGAAATACAGAGAACTCAGTGCTGCCCACTGTTCAACATTCAGAAACCTAGTGGGTGTGGTGAAGAATCAGCTTAAGCACTGGGATCATAGGGAAGTATCATCAACATTCAAGATTATTGAATAGGTGGATATAGGAATAGGAATAAACAGATATAGAAACAGGGTGGGTACATGCGATTAGAACTATTTGTCAGAATGGCAGGTTAGACTGGTTGAGCTGAATGGTCTGTTGCTGTTCAGTAATTTAATGTATTTCAATGATTATCAAGGATAGCCAGTTAACGTTGTTGTTAGTGTCAGTTCTGTTATTTCAGGGAAGGCATCGGTAAGTAACGGTATGTACAATGAGTCCCTGAGTAGCTTGAAGAAGAGCGATAACTGGTACTAGGGGAAGATATATCAAGAGAAGTTGTAGATAGTGGTGGGTGGCGGGGAGGGTGGGGGGGGGGGCAGGGGGGGGGCTTCTGATCCCTCTGAAACTCACTATTTAGCTGACTAGTAATCCACCACTGCACTTTCCTCAGGCATGAGGGGACTTAACAATAGACCACATCTACAGGTGCATGTAGAAGTACATAACTAATATGGGATAAATGCAATAGAAAAGCACATTAAATATGTACACAAAATTGATTCAAACAACATGCATCAGAATATCATTCTACTTTTAATAAATCTTGCAATCTATTTCTTTGTTACAATGCAGGAGAGCACCAATTATTCAAAAATAAAAATATTCTAAACCAGTTAAGCAACTAACAGTCTTATGCTTCTAAACATGTCTAATAGAAAGGTATAGTCACCAAGTGCAGAGCTCAGTGGAAGAAATGTCTCCCTGACTGTGATGACTGGATTGCTGTGCACCACCAGTCTTCCATGGTTTGCTGCTGTTTTTCATTCAGGTCCATAGTAGCATACATCACACTGGCATAATCCTTTCAATCCTCTATTAAAAAGGGCTATTTTAGACCCGCCGCACTCCTTACTCCCACTGACCAGCACAAACACTGAAGTGTAGTTTTAGTATCCTAAATAAGAATCCTGGTTTGCCCATTTGGTTTGTAACATCTGTTCCACGAGAAGACTTGTGCAGAGATGTCAGCAGCAATGATTGCCCATATAACCCATAACTTTGAAAAATCAGCCCTATCTTTCAAGAGCTATGTGAAGGTTTATTGCTGCTCAAGTAAACTGCTCCCAAGGCCTGTGCACTGATGTGTATTCTCCAGCAGAGCTCGTATATAATTTGGACGTGGGTGAAAGAAATAGCCCTTCCGAGTTAGTTATGATACAGGATTGTCAGTAAGCACAGGAATGGCTATCCTGTATGATAATGATGAAAGTGCCACTTAAAGAAGCCATCAACATGCAAGATTGTAGTGTCCTCATGCAGTTGTTGCTGCTTTCACTACTGAAGTGGATGCCAAAACAGGCCTAGAGTTATTTCAATAAACTACAAAGCAACCAAGTCCTGAAAAGGAAATGAATTGGACAATGGGATTCATTCATTGGATAGCTCTTCAAGAGCTGGCCTAAATATGGTGTGCCAACTGGCCTCCTTCTATGCTCTGGTTCAATGGCCTAGAAGTTTGGCTGCTGCAGTTTTGAGGAACCTCACCTGTGCTCAAATGGAGAGGTCTGATAGGCATGGGATTTTATGTCTCACACCTCATTATCACGTAAAGGAACTGGGGTAGGAGACTGCATAGTTACATGTGCCAATGTTTAGGCAAATGTATAGGTAAGATCGTGAGGGTCTGCACCATGGTAGGCTGGGCCAAAGAGTGCGATTGAAATGGCCGGGGCGGGTGGGGGGGTCTGAGGGTGTGGCCATAGATCAGAGGCCAGGAGTGAGAACCAAAGATCTCAGAAGTGGGAGGAGTGCTGATTAAGGTGAGTACTAACCTTTTTCTCATTCAATTCTATTTAGCATCGGTTTTCCCAAAGGCAATTAGCAATGGTGCTGCCTCTCTCAGGTGCAAGCCAAATTTGCAAGCAATAGCAAAAGCAGGCCCCTTATTTGTTTATGTTAATAGCCCACCTGCTTCACCTGTGGGGGAAAGACATCTGCTGCACATAGCACAGATGCCACTTTGGACATAAAACAGTACCTGTAACACTGAAAACCTGGGCACTACAGAGCCAAATTTCTAGCTCAATTTCTCTATGGGATCTTGGAAGGACACTCCACATAAATAATATTGGCCTGCAGATGAATGACTGTCACTAAAGGTTTTCATGGAGCCATAGTCACGTCCACCATGCTAAGTCTGAGCCCCATCATGCACAGATTTCCCCCCTTATTCCCAGGTATCTGAAGCTGATAATAACAATCCACTAGTTTGATCTTAAAGTGAAATACCTCCTCAACTTTCATATAGCTCCTGGACTGCCTGCTCCTTCTGATCCTGATGAACTAAGCCATACCCAGCAATAGCCAGGGCATACACGCTGCATTTGATTTCTCAACGTTAGCCTTTTATAGGGCCCTGTCGTTAACAAAGTATTTTTGCTAATTTCCATTGACTCATTCTAAGATAGGAGCAAGACTTTAAATAGTGCTAACAGATTTGGATGAAAAGTCTGCCGCTATTTTCTGCTGCTCTTGCTTCCTTTATGCATGTGAACATTAGAATCAAAATTTGTACACAAAGATTATCAATATGATGCTAGTTTCTCCTTTACGCATGCTTATTAGCACACAATTTTGTAATGAAATTAATATTTATACATTATGTATAAATAATATATATATTACCATTAATAGATTAGTTTATTTGTGTAACTCTACGCAATGAATAATTGTGGAGGCTAGAATTATGTTTGGTGGATGGCCAACTATGTTGCCAACTTACTAAACATGGTGGCCCATTAATAATGTCTGTCGCTCAGCTCAGATAATAGTAACAAGTGTTTTTGAGTCACTATACCCTGGTGAGATGTGGAAAGATGTGACTTATTCAGTGTGGACTTAGCACATAAGTGACTAAAGTAGAGATAACAGCACAAGGAGAATCTTTGAAGGGTACAAACCTGACAAACCAACTGGGCTTCTACGATTTGAACTTCAGGTCTATAAAATTTAATGGTTATTTGGCACTTGCCTTGAATGACATTAAAGTGCCAGAACCAGCCCTTAAGGCACTGCCATAAAAGCTTTTTCTCACTTTCACAGTGCAAATTAGAAACATTTTCACTGCATGAAATACTCTGATTGATCTGTACTTTTTGCTGAATGTAACTGTGTGAGTTTTCTTTTCAAATAAATGGCATCATTCAAAAAGAAAGCTGTGGTGAACTATTGTGAAACCAACGCAATTTTGTAAACAAATAACCAGTTGTGATTTGAAACTGTTAGTCTGTGTTATAGACAACATAGCTTCACATTATTTTGACCTATTGCCACTTTGTCCTTGAACATTTGCTAACATCATTCATAATGATCAGTATTTTAACCACCAAGAGAAGGACAGCACCAGCCTTTTGGGCTCTTATAATCGAGCTAACCCAACAAGACAACCCTTCTCCTAAACTCTGGTTGGACCTATTCCTAGAGGTTTTATTATATGATCACCAGGCCCAACCACCTTGCCTAGTCAAACAACATTATAGAACGAGTAACAAGCTAGCTAGATGTTGCAAAACAGGGGTTCATACTTACTGATAATAGGTCCAGTTATGACCAGCCGAGTCTTGCCCTCGGCATGTTTTCTTGACTGAAATAATGTTGCAAGGACAGGGCTATAATTTTTGGTGTCTCAATAACAGATAGCAATTGGAAAATAATGCAAAATGGTGGCCAATCCTGAGAAATGTATAGGTACTAAAAATATCAATGATGCTTTAATGATATCCCATTGTGTAAAGTGCAGCAGGAAAAGCACAAGTGTTTCTCATGTTGAAAAACATCTTCATATACAGGAGAGCACCCGTCTTGAGAAATAAAATATTAGAATGACTAAGTAAAAACCTCACCTAAAAGTGGAATGGAGTAATGCTGTCACAGTAAAGCACTGGTGAATGTAGATTATCTGCTGCATCCAATGCCAGTACACATACTTATGAAAAAGGTAAGAGCACTGGAAACAATTCAGGTGCAAGGATATTATCACAGTGTAGTGATTTGCGACCTGGTAAGGCTCCAAGGTAGCAAATCCAACTAGAAATATAAAATGGAGGCAGGGAACTGAGGCAACATGCAAAAGATTAAAATTAGGAAGGTAGCTAAAAAGATGGATACAGAGGATTTAGGTAAGAAAACAAGAATGTGTGGATATATGCTAGAGAGTTCAATGTCATTTCTGCAAACTGATGGGTGAAGTTATGCAATAGAGTAGCATCTAAATGTGGTGAATAGCAACTCAACAGGTCCATCAAAACAGAAAAAGGACAACTGTTCAATTCAAAAGGGTATAGAGGCAGATGAAACTTATTCATACAGATCTCAAAAGAAAATTATATATGATGGGAAGATCTGGATGAGATAGCAGCGTTTTTCTTAAGTACTCAAGTTATCAGAAATGTTGAAATAAAACTAAAATAAAAAATTAAATGATTTTTGCCCATCTTGTTCATATTTTGTGCAACTTCCATAGGAGATGTATTGCAATTCCTAAGACAATCGGTCCTCTTTTTCTTTACCTTCCTATGAACAGCTTTAGCTATTTCCAGTAGTCCCCTTTGCCATATACTTCATTGGACTTGGTTTGGACTATTGCTAGATAATGTAGGCTGCACTGAACATCACTGTGGCTCAGTTGGTAGCACTTGTGCTTCTGAATCACAAGGTTCTGTATTCAAGTCCTACCCCAGGGCTTCAGCATAAAAATTGAGGTTTATACTTGAGGGAGTATTGCATTGTAAGAAGTACCATCAGATATTAAGCATCTGTCTGATCAGGTGGGTGTAAAAGATTCCATGGCACTAGAGTTCAAAGAAGAGCAGGGCAGTTAATTATACAGGCTTGGCCTAAATAGCCAAGTGGTTATGGTACTGGGTTTGTAACCCCAAGATCAAGAGTTCAAATCTCACAATAGCAAACTATGAAACAATGTAACTTCATCTGAAACAGATGGAAATGGGTTTGTACTTGAAAGAGTTACACTGACACCACTGGGGGTAAAAAAAAAGTAACTCATCTCTTTTAAAAGATTATCAAGAGTTCAAATCTCACAATGGCAAACTATGAAACAATGTAACTTCATCTGAAACAGATGGAAACGGGTTTGTACTTGCAAGAGTTTGGTTGGCAGTTGGTAATGGAGGACACAAATTCCTGATTGTTATTTCTAGCAACATCAATGTTAAAAAAACAACTTTCAATTATATAAGTTTCATAACCTCATGGTCCTAAACACTACAGATAATTAATTACTTCCATGTAGTCACTGTTGTTACATAAGCAAAAGCACACAGCAAGTTCCCTCAGAGATAAATAGTGAGTTAATTTATTTTGATGAGGTTGGTTAAGATATAACTGTTGATCAGAAAACTAGGGAAACTCCTCTCCTCTGCTTTGAATACCGTCTTGCAATGATTTTTTCTTACAACCACTGGCCAGGCACAGGGCATCATTTTAACGTCTTATTCAAAAGATGGCACCTCAAACAATGCACCACTCCCTCAATACACTATCATCTTGCTGCCTGGGGTTGCTCACAGCAGTATCCAAATGAATCTTCAATTCCTGCAAACTCCAGAACAATCTAGGACGGTTGGCAAGCCTTCCTCCAGAGCCATTAAACATTTATTTTATATTCTCAGAGTCTTCATTTCATTTAAATATTTTTTGGTCCTGTTATTCTTATGACAGGGTAGTTGAGTGTACCTTATCAAATTTTTTTTGCGTTTTTTTTATGCAATGTGGGCGTCATTGGCTGGGCCAGTATTTATTGGCCATCCCTAATTGCCCTCGAGGTCATGCTGAGCTATCTCCTTGAACCACTGCAGTCTATATGGTGTAGGAACACCTACAGTGCTGCTGGGAAGGGAGTTCCAGGATTTTGACCCAGTGACAGTGAAGGAATGGCAACATATTCTCAAGTCAGCATGGTGCGTGGCAAGGAGGGGAACTTCCAGGTGGTGTTCCCGTGCCTCTTACTGCCCTTGTCCTTCTAGATGCTAAAGGTCGCAGGTTTGAAAGGTGCTATCAAAAGAGCCTTGGTGAGATACTGCAATGCCATCCTGCTGCCACTGTGCGTTGGTAGTGGAGAGAGTGAATATTTGTTATGGTGGTTGGGGTGCCAATCTTGCAGGCTACCTTGCCCTGGATGGTGTCAAGTTTCCTGATGTTGTTGAAGCTGCACTCATCTAAGCAAATGGAGCATATTCCATCATACTCCTGATTTGTGCATTGTAGAGGGTGGACAGGCTTTGGTGAGTTACTCTCCGCAGAATTCCCAGCTTCTGGCCTGCTTTTGTAGCCATAGTATTTATATGGCTGGTCCAGTTCAGTTTCTGGTCAATGGTATCCCCCCAGGATGTTGACAGTGGGGGATTCAGCAATGGTAATGCCATTGAATGTCAAGGAGACATGCTTAAGAGTCTCTCTTGTTGGAGAAGGTCATTGTCTGGCATTTGTGTGGTGCGAAGGATACTTGCCATTTGTCAGCCCAAGCCTGAATATTGTCCAAATTTTGCTGCACATGAACATGGGCTGCTTCAGTATCTGAAGAGTTGTGAATGGTGCTGAACATTGTGCAATCATCAGCAAACATCCCCACTCCTGACATTATGATAGAAGGTCATTGATGAAACAGCTAAAGATGGTTGGGCCTAGGACACTACCCTGAGGAACTCCTGCAGTGATGTCCTTGAACTGAGATCATTGACCTCCAACGACCATACCCATCTTCCTTTGTGCTAGGTATGACTCCACCAGTGGAGAGCTTTCCCCCCAGATTCCCATTGACTTCAATTTGTCTAGGACTCATTGATGCCACACTCTGTCAAATGTTGCCTTGATGTCAAGCACAGTCACTCTCACCTCACCTCTGAAGTTCAACGCTTTTGCCCGTGTTCGGACCAAGGCCGAAATGAGGTCAGGAGCTGAGTGGCCCTGAAGGAGCCAAAACTAAGTGTCAGTGAGCAGGTTATTGCTGAGTAAAGGCCACTTGATAGCACTGTTGACCACACTTTCCATTGCTTCGCTGATGGTCAAGAGTTACTGATAGGGTGGTAATTGACCAGATGGGATTTGTCTTGTTTTTTGTGGACAGGACATACCTGGGCAATTTTCCATGTAGCCGGGTAGATGCCAGTGTTGTACAGGATTGGAACAGCTTGGCTAAGGGCATGGCTAGTTCTGGAGCACAAGTCGTCAGTACTATTGCCAGAATATTGTCAGGGCCCATAACCTTTGTAGTATCCAGTGCCTTCAGCTGCTTCTTGATAGCATATGGAGTGAATTGAATTGGCTGAAGACCTCCGGAGGAGACCGAGATAGATCAACCACTTGGCACTTCAGGCTGAAGATGGCTGCAAATGCTTCAGTCTTGTCTTTTGCACTGATGTGCTGGGCTCCTCCATCATTGAGGATGGGGATATTTGTGGAGCCTCCTCCTCCAGTGAGCTGTTTAATTGTCCACCAGCATTCACCACTGGATGTGGCAGGACTGCAGAGCTTAGATCAGATCCTTAAGTTACGGGATCGCTTAGATCTGTCTATCGCTTGTTTTTTTTCACTGTTTGGCATGCAATCATGCCTGGTACAACTCCTGGAATTCCCTCTTGCACTGTTTACTGAATCAGGGTTGATCCCCTGGCTTGATGGTAATAGTAGAGTGGGGGGCATGCCAGGCCATGAGGGCACATATTGTGGTTGTATACTATTCTGCTGCTGCTGATGGCCTACAACACCTCATGGATGCCCAGTTTTGAGCTGTTAGTTCTGTTCGAAAATTATCCCATTTAGCCTGATGGTAGTGCCACACAACACAATCGAGTGTATCCTCAATATGAAGACAGGTCTTTGTCTCCACAAAGTCTGTGGTGGTTACTCCTACCAATACTGTAATGGACAGATGAATCTGCGACAGGTAGATTGGTGAGGATGAGGTCAAGTATGTTTTTCCTCTTGTTGGTTCCCTCACCACCTGCCGAAGATCCAGTCCAGCAGCTATGCCCTTTAGGACTCGGCCAATTCGGTCAGTAGTGGTGTTACCTAGCCACTCTTGGTGATGGACATTGAAATCCCCACCCAGAGTATATTCTGTGCCCTTGTCACCCTCAGTGCTTCCTCCAAGTGGTGTTCAACATGGAGGAGCACTGATTCATCAGCTGAGGGGGGGTGGTAAGTGGTAACCAGCAGGAGTTTCCTTGCCCAGGTTTGATCTGATGCTATGAGACTTCATAGGGTCCAGAGTCAATGTTGAAGACTCCCATGGCAGCTCCCTCCCGACAGTGTACCACTGAGTTGCCACCTCTGGTAGGTATGTCCTGTCCCACCAACAGGGATGGTGATGGTGGTTTCTGGCACATTGTGAGGTATGATTTTGTGAGTATGACTATGTCAAGTTGTTGCTTGACCAGTCTGTGAGACAGCTCTTCCAATTTTGGCAGACGTTACTGAGGAGGACTTTGCTGGGTCGATAGGGTGTGCGCCATTGTCATTTCTGTTGCATAGGTCATTGCCGGGAGTCCACCTGGTTTCATTACTTTTCGACTTCATAGCAATTTGATACAACTGAGTGGCTTGCTAGGCCATTTCAGAGGGTAGTTAAGAGTCAATCACATTGCTGTGGGTCTGGAGTCACTTGTAGGCCAGACCATGCAAGGACAGCAGATTTCCTTCCCTAAAGGACATTAGTGAACCAGATGGGTTTTTTTTTAAAAAAAACAATCGACAATGGTTTTGTGGTCACCATTAAACTAGTTTTTAATTCCAGATTTATTAATTGAATTTAAATTCAACCAACTGCTGTAGTGGGATTTGAACCCGCAGGGCATTAGCCGGACCTCTGGGTTATTAATCCAGTGACATTAAAACTAGGCCACCGCCTCCCCAATAATTGAAAATAGCTGAATTCTTCTTCCTTTAAGTCGACATTTTATCACTTAAATTGAAATGGCCTCTCCTTGCTCTCCATGACTACGCACACGCATTAAAAGATAATTATGCTAAAGAGAAGAGGCTATACATTTTCTTAAATATATTGTGTAGGTGATATACTGTTAACAGATAGATACTTTTGCTGTGCTTCACAGCTCTTGCTATAAGCTGAATGACAAATTACATTCAAGGTTATCACCCTGTTGTTCAACTTATCCAAAGACACAGAACAATCAATTTAATTTGCATACGTATAGGTCTAATAGAAAAGGAGATTAGAAATAAGGCTGTCTCCTGAATCTATCACGTTGCTTTGAACTGAAAAGAAAAATGGCACCTGAAAATATTATGAAAATCCACTGGAGCATGCCATTCCAAATCCTGCTCAAAGCTCCTACAATAGATTCCGTGATTCAAAGCAACAGCCCACTAGTTTACTGAATTGTTAAAGGTCCTGGCAATTTTTGTGTTGGGAATGCTGTATCTGGATTAGCCACATAATAATAAGATACAACCTTAGTTGAAAGCTGTTGCTCTTCTAAAAGTTAATTTACCCTTTCCTCACAAAAGTTGTGACTGTTTAACTATTTACAATATGTTCAATTTCTAATTAATTTAAATTCCCGAGTAAGTTTTATTGCTGTAAAAGGTGTGACGTGCAAGTTTTATGTAGCAAGGAGAGAGGACACAGTGCTACCAGAGGTACATCACTGAATAATATGATCCACTGTGACATTAAGGAGTAATTCCCCTGACAGATGTGGAAATGCTCAACAGCAATTGCACCATATAAACTGGAATGCATTTGATTTGCTGCAGCAGGAAGCTAATTTTAGACCATGCCATAATACTGTCAAACAAGTTTATTCTGATTGATGGCTCACATATTTCTAGCGAGAAAATTTAAAAGAATGCTACAAAAAAAAAGAATTCCAGCAAGTCAAGTGCAGAGGTCCCTCTGGAGCTAAACTGCATCATCCAGGATGTTAAGAATGAAATCAAGGGTGCAGCGAGTTGACAGTATGAACTGACAGTTTATTGTACTATTCTTATGAGGCAGAGTTGTCTCCTATTATCGAATCTTTGCCATTTGTTTCTTTAACATATTATACACAAGGCAACAAGAGGAACAATGTCATTTAGTATTCAGCAGGGAATGAAACCTTCCATCCTTGCCTGTTCTGATCAATAGTTCTCCAGTCCCACAGCAATATGCTTGGCTTTTAACTACCCTCTGAAATGGCTGAAGAAGGCAGTCGGTTGTCATCACCACCTTCTCAAGGGTCAGAGACAGCCACGTCCTGTGAATGAATAAATAAAATCATTAATAGGCCTGCTTAAAAAAATTTTAATCATGCCAACACAGGACACTGGTTTCTCAATAGGTCAGGCCTCCTTACAGTACAAAATCAAAAAAGAAAGACAGATGACACATCTACCTCAGTAAATCTGGATATTATTAGGAAGCAAAGCATCCAGAGACACCATCAATGGCCAATTTCCATTCATCGAAGCATGCAGTTAGAATTGTGCCAACATTTCCCCCTTGGAACAAAAAGGTCTTTGACTCAACACAGATAATTACCCAGAAAATACAACATAACGTTTTAAAATAGTAGCTACAAAATTGCCCCATTATTGGTAAATTATACACAGTTATATTCCTTCCACCAAACTGTACTATCTTACACTTGGTGGTGGGGGGTTGGGAGGGTGGGGGGAACTAAATACCAATATTCAATTTTTTCTTCAATGTGAATTAATAAAATGCATCCACCCAATAACTGGCCAAGTCTTCACACTGGTGTAAAGATAATTGGTAAACATGCTTGTGAATCTCCTGTGTCATTCATTGCCCAAGGATAATCTATGGTCTAATACATAACTAATGATTTGACCTGTCTCTTAAAGACCACTGTTCAAGTATCCCCCATTGTCAAATAGGTAACTTTAGGCAAATGAAGAAGTTTCTAATTCCTAAGGTCAATTAGTATTTTCCAGACTTCAAGTTAAAAGCACTGAACATGAAGAGTGGCTTCTTTTCTTTCAAAAGATAGCTTTGTGTGACATTGAGAATGTGTTGGATACACTAGAGGTAAATGTTTACATACATATTTAGTGATCAGCAAGGCATTTAGAAATCATTAGTTTTGTGCTTTTATTTTCCTTTCTATTACAGATTTTGAAACAAAAATGTGTCAAGTGATCAGCAATAGAAATGGCCAATTAAGATTGAACAACCATAAATTATTACTATTCAAGTAATCCATCATTACAATCTTCCTTTCACACAGCTATTCCCAAATGATGGTATGGAATAAGCTATTGAAATAATCAGGACAATTATTTACATTGCAGTAATCTTTTCGCTGTTCCCGTTGTTTTGAAACAGCTGCTGACAGTAAAAGGATGAAGATTAATTTCTGCTCCTCAGTAGATTCTATTGCTACACAATCTGTAACACCCACTCCAAAGCTATCAAAATTGCATAGCTTTCATAATTAGTATGAGGTCATTTCCATTCCTGATCATCCAACATTTGTGTTTACTACTTTGCTCCAGCAATTATTTTTATAATACAAGAAAACCTTTTGAAATAATTACACATATGTAGGCCATTAATTTATAACATACCATTTCAATTTTTACTTTTTAGTTTCCTTTTTGACACCTCGTTGGCTAGCTAATTGTTCAATTTTCTTTCCTAGTTTTCTCTGCAGATGGGCCTTTTTCACTGGATCTAATAAGTGGTCCTTACTACCACTGCCTGCATATAGAATACCTTCTCTGCTGATGAGTTTTCGGGCATGAGCTTTGGCACTCCCACCACAGCCATGAACCTAGAAGAGGGACACAGGTACAAGCACCTTGAATTATTCATGATAATAAAGGTGAAAGCTGCTGAATAAATCAAGAACAAAAAGCAGAGGCACACAGATAAAACAGCCATAGAGGTCTGCAGCATTTTAAATACAACATGAATTAATGACGTGAGCAAGACCAGGTTTAAGATCTTGCTTGAAAGGGGGTTGGGGAGGTAGTGGGATAAATTAAATAAAATGGCAATGTGAGGTCATTTCAAGCTTGGATTTTAAAAGCTCGTAGATTTGTAGGAAGAAAGAGAGAGGGAGATAAGGAGCTCCACAGTCCTTCCTGTTGAACACCCACTCCCTCGACCACCTACACAATGTGGTTGCAGTACCAACCATTACAGGGTTCACTGCAGTAACTCAGCAAGGCTTCTTCAACAGCACCTCCCAAACTCACAAGCTTTGCATATAGAAGGAAAACAGCAGTAGGTGCATGGGTACACCATCACCTCCAAATCACACACCATCCAAACTTGGACAAGTTTCTTCATCATTGTTGGGTTAAAATCCTGGAACTCCCTACCTAACAGCACTGAGAGAGTAACTTCATCATACACACTGTACAGTTCAAGAAGGGGGCCTTCTCAAGGGTAACTCAGAATGGGTAATAAATGCTGGCCTTGCTCATGATACCCACATGGCCAAAGTGATTTTTTTTTAAATTTGAGATCCCGAGTAAAAATCGAGTCTTTATTTTACTAAAATGTACAGAGTGTTCCAACATCTAAATCCATCCAGTCTCTTCAGTATTCCTATCAACAATTTCATGCTAAACATTGCTGAATTAACTGAGTTAGCACTTGCTTTCACTATACACAGTTCTTACCTCTGGGATGTGATGGCTGAGACAGTAGTGTTTGTTACAGTGAATGCAGTGCTGCCCCAGGGTGAGAATACTTCCATTGCACTTTAAAAAAGCACAAACACTGTTCGCCTTTATTGATGCAGCAATGAGCGCATCAAAATCCTCTTCTGTACCACTTGCAGCAGCTTCTTTAGTTGACGCTTTCCCTGTTAAACAAACAATTGGAGCAATGTTTGATCCCGCCTTATCTAAAACAAAATGGTTAAAAATCCAATACCCAGCATGTTGCAGGTCCATTGCAAAGTTCCTACACTGCAGCACAATGCCTTTTCACAACAGAGCTGCCCAGTTAATAAAAACATTCCAAGCATGACCATTCTAGTGGACTGTGGGAACTGTGCAATAATGCAACGCTCACCAATTTTAAATGCGGCTGAAACAGTCCTGCACCGTCTTTCCACTTAAAGTTAAGACACTGATTAGTGGAATGAAACAATTTCCTTTTAATTATGATGCATCAGTTGATGCATTATGATGCCAAGTAGTTTTGTAATTAAGGATTCTATAAAATTATGATGTGCTATTGTGTTTTATCCTAATATATACATCATATTAATAATGACAAATGTCTCAACAGCATGTTGTGGAATCTGCCATTGGATAAATGCTAGTTTTGCTGAGTTGCTAATTTCATTCAATACATGGAGGGACCACTTTGGCAGAGCTGACTTAAGGTTCGTGAAGTTCTGGAATATACAACCAACTCAATGATAAGAAAATAAAAATTTATTCAGCTTTTTGTTGAGGCAAGGGTGGCGAGGTGACAGGCAACAGCGAGGGGCTGAGAGGCAAGTAGGGGGAGAGATTCGACAAGGGTGGGGGGGGGAGAGAGTCGACAAGGATGGGGGGAGAGAGTCGACAAGGATAGGGGGAGAGAGTCGACAAGGGGTGGGGAGAGGCAAGGCCTGGAGCAGGACGAAGAGGGACTGAGGGCAAGGGTGGAAACACTACGAGAAAAGTCATGTGGGCACACAGCTCACAGAAAAAGGAAGTCAAATGACATTAAAGTGAAACTGGCAACGTTAAACAGATATACTGACACCACTTTATTAACAATGTTAAAGTGAAAGAACTTAAAGTGAGTTGACTTTTAAGCAAGGACTAACTGTATCGGCATCCTGGCAAATCCCAGCTCTCAGAATTAAGGGCTTCCATCCAATGATCACTGCTTCATCGACCGCTTTTACATATGTTAAAAAATGACTTAAAACAATTTTAAAAGCAATAGTACGTACCCTTTACTACAGGTTTTTTATTTTTAGACTTCAGAGAAACAGTAGTGCTAGATTGCTGCTTCTGTTTTTCCTTCTCCTCTTGCTTAGCTTGTTCCCGCTGCATCCTTTCCATGTACAGGGTCTTTAAATCAAGTTTTGACTGAGAAACACAAGGGGTACAGTCTTGTGGCCTTTCAGTTTCAATAAGAGTCCATTCTTCTGCTTTTTCCTCGTGAATCTGTGGGGCAAGATTGCTCAATTTCTGAGGCACTTCCAGCCCCTTATGGTCCAATTGGCCATCAAGCTGCCTTTGCGTTTCCAAAAAACCCGACTTGGTCACGACAATAACCCTGTCTTTGCTTTCACCAATGCTAAAATGCTCAAGGCCAAGCTCTTCCGCTATCTGGTGGACCAACAACCGATCATGAGAATTCAGAGACGATGGGAATTCAAACTTGGTCCTTGCACTATCCTCCATAAATTGCATTATTTGTTTCTTAAGTTTCTCAGAGTTATCTTTTACAATCATGGTTTTGGTGGCTGGGTCTAATGTTCTTGCACTGACATCCTCTTTCTGTATTATGGGACTATTGTCATTTGCAGCCTTCTTTTTACACACAGGTTTTTGAGCAGATCGATTTTGTGTGTCTTTAAGTATTTTTGCATTTGCCGTACTCCTGTCGTTTGCTGAGCTCCCATTATTTTTGCATGCTACTGAAGAAGCTTTTGCTCTCCTTTGCTCGGCCTGAGGGGCTGGCCGGGAGTAGTTTTCAGACACAATGTCATCACAGTACTCAAATGCAGTTCGTACTTCCCCATGTTCAGTCATGTAGTCAACCAGGGATTTCAAAAACGGGTGAGTGCTGACTGTGCGCGTGTCACAGACCACCGTCAAGTGGCGTCGCGCACGAGTAACCGCCACATTTATTCTTCGGTCTTCAGCCAGAAAACCAACTTCACCTGAACAACAGGATTCAAAATGTGATTAAACTGAACAAAATGGTTTGTATGAGACACTAGGGCAGAAATTGATCTTGGCCAGAAGTGCTAAATGAATGGGTTTGTTTAGGTTAACCGATAAACGCCCAACTTGATATTCAAATCTATCAAAGCTGATAGAACTGAACGTAGTGCAGAATGTATAACAGGTGTTGATGTGTTACCAGGCTGATATGAAACCATTCATTTTGTGCTACTGCCCAAGACCAATTTCTACCCTCTTAAGTTTTAATAATTCATCAATGCTGCAGAATTTCCACTTTGTATCAGTATCAAACAGGCCAGCTTGGATGAGACTTGAAGAGCAAAAGCTGCATTTGGAATGTCCAGACATTATCAAGGATGCCATAGAAGTTCTCCTGTACTTGAACATTTAAGTTACTGTAGTTCCCGCTTTCCTCAACTTAAGATATCAGGGCCGTTCAGCAGCAGGAGAGGGGGGAGTAGAAAAGTCAGGATCATACCAGCTCAGGCAGAGAGACTGAGCAGTAACTTAAACAAAAAGAGGTGCAATAATGAAAAACCAGGCACCAGCAATGGACACTGTCCTGCTTTGCCTGTTCAGAATGGCCCCGAACCACACACTGATTGATGTCTAGAACTCTTCCTTACTAACTACAAGTTGTAATAATTGAATTTTACCACCCAAGTGAAGGCCAAATACGACATGAGGCATAGAATCATGGGCTGATACAGCACAGGAGGAGGTGGTCATTTGTCCCAGCTATCCATTTTGTTCCAAACCCCTCATTTATTCTCCATGGCCTTGCAAATGCTTACTTTTCAAGCATATAACCATTCCATCTAGAAGGTTATTGTTGAATCTACTTCCACCACTCTTTCAGGCTGTACATTCTAGATTATAACAACTCACTACACAAAATCAATCATCTCCCATCTGGTTCTTTTCCAATCACCCTAAAGCTGTGTGATCGAGCTATTAACCATCCTGCCACTGGAAACAGTTTATTCGTATTTATTCCATCAAAACCCCTCATAATTTTTGAATACCTTCATTAAATCTCCACCAGATTATCCAACGAAACAGCACCAGCTGTCAAATGCAGACTGAACCTCCTTCCATTCTACTTTAATTTTCCTGAACCATAACCCAGTGTAACATTTCTTCATTTCCCCCACCAGCCAAGCTGCATGGTTTAGTGCTAATTAATGCCAACTTTTGGGTAGTTTTGTTAAGTCGAGCATGTCCACTAAAACCTGGACCTAGGACAGTGCAAATGTATTCCACATAGATCATAAGATGTAGGAGCAGAAGTGGCCATTCGGCTCATCAAGTCCGCTCCGCCATTCAATGAGATCATGGCTGATCTGATAATCCTCAACTCCACTTTCCTGCCTTTTCCCCATAACTCTCGATTCCCTTACTGATTAAAAATCTGTCTATCTCAGCCTTGAATATACTGAACAACCCAGTCTCTATAGCACTCTGTGATAAAGAATTCCACAGGTTGACTACCTTCTGAGAGAAGAAATTCCTTCTCATCTCTGTTTTAAATGGGCACCCCTTACTCTGAGGTTATACTCTCTGGTCCTAGACTCTCCCACAAGGGGAAACAACCTCTCAGCATCTACCCTGTCAAGCCCCCCCAAGAATCTCATATGTTTCAATAGGGTCAGCTCTCATGCTTCTAAACTCCAATGAGTACAGGCCCAATCTACTCAACCTCTCCTCATAAGAAAATCCTTCCATACCTGGGATCAACCTAGTGAACCTTCTCTGGACTGCCTCCAATGCCAGCATATCTTCCCTTAAATAAGGGGACCAAAACTATTCACAGTATTCTAGGTGTGGTCTAACTAGTGCTTTGTATAGTTTTATACTACATTCCCTTTGAAATAAAGGCCAACATTCCATTTGCCTTCCCTATTACCTGTTGAACTTGTATGTTAGCTTTTTGGGGTTCATGCACAAGGATTCCCAAATCCTTCTTGTGCTGCAGCCTTCTGCAGTGTTTCTCTATTTAAATAATATTCAGCTCCTCTATTCTACTTGCCAAAATGCATAACCTCACACTTTCCCACATTATATTCCAACTGCCAAGTTTTTGCCCACTCACTTAACCTGTCTATATCCCTCTGTAGACTCATGTCATCCTCACCACTTGCCTTCCCACCTATTTTTGTGTCATCCCCAAACTTGGCGATAGTACATTCACTTCCCTCATCTAAGTCATTAATATATATTGTAAATAACTGAGGCCCCAGTGCTGATCCCTGTGGCACTCCACTAGTTACAGGTTGCCATCCCGAAAATGCCCCCCTTATCCCAACTCTCTGTCTTCTATTAGTTAGCTAATCCTCTATCCATGCTAATGTACTACCCCAACACCATGGGCTCTTATCTTATTAAGTAGCCTTATGTGCGATACCTTATCAAATGCCTTTTGGGAATCCAAATATATTACTTTTACTTGGATTTCCAAAAGGCATTCGATAAGGTAATGCATATAAGACTACTTAATAAGATGAGGGTTTAAAATGCATTTTTGCAGCAAAAGCTTATATCAAGGTGGAGGCCCCTGCCAGCAGTTTTTGGAAAAAAATAAATTCCAATATTCTTCTTCTTATCCACTGAAATTTATGGGAAATTATAATAGTACTGAATAAACGTTGGGTTATTCCAAGTACATTTGTGTTATACCTACAACTTACCCAAATATACTTTTAAATAATTGTGTACAAATTCAAATGCCATTTTTGAAAAAAAAGTTAATATTGTTTCCAATAAATGTTAAAAGCTTTTATTTCTCCCTACCAAAGACTCATTGTTATGTTTTCCTAAGGAACAGCCCCATGTCTTCAATTAACATTCAGTTCCACCAATGAATCCAGTGACCAATAACGTGCAGCCATGAGTCGATCTCTGATGGAATGAATAATTCTGATTTATTACTTTGTGCCAGGGCCTGGAAACAATACATTCAAATTAACTTTACTCACCAAAAACAAGGTTGGGAAGATTAACCTCACAGTGAGGCACATTAACAGTCGCTTTTTGAATGTTGCGTTAGATTCACCCAACACTGTTGGAATGTTGGTGATTTTAAAAAAATATTGGCCCAGATCTTTCGTTCTCCTAATGGTCAGAGAACGGATGTACCCTGGAAGATGTGCAAGGGGACCCCTCTTGTCCCAAAGCAAGGTCTTTGTGGGAAAATCCCAGGAAGGTTCAACTTCCAATGGGTAATTCCCCTGCTCCCTGGGACCCTCCAAAAAGGTCTCCAACTCTAAGTAAGGATTCAGAGACTTTGGACAATTCTGATTTATATACCTGAAAGGTTACCCAGAAACCGTTAGACTTAAAAAAACACACATCTAACTCCTGAGTACTATACAATTGACCACCCCTGACTTCCCACTAAACATTCCCCAACTGTTGGACTCCTCCCCGACCCTCCCACTCTCCCCCGACACAACCCGACCTCACCCACCCTACCCATCCTGCCACCCTACCTACTTACCTCATTCAGTAAGACACTGAAAAGCTATTCAAATGTGCAAAAGCTTTTCAGTATGTTAGTGAATGAAGACTTATCAAAAAATGGCAGCTGGTACTATAAAAAGGGGGCATGGCTTGGGCTTCCCTGATGATCCTGCACTACATGGAAGGACTTCCAGAACAGGTATGCTTCGCATTTGTGAAGAGACCTGGTTTGGAAGTCTGGGCCAGAAATACTGAGCTCCAGTGCTGTGTAAAAAAATGGGAGTGGAGTGACAATCCAACAGTGATTGCCAAGCCTCGGAAGATTTGGCCCAATGTGTAAAACATTACACAGAAGTAGTGCAGCATGCAAAACAGGCCACACTACTCCTAACATAGGGGTATTGATTTTCATGTCCCAATGTTTCTTGGTGTATACGCATAACGTATGCTTTCCCCATCTCTCCTTTTTTAACCAATTTCTGGTAAGGGCAGAGTTCACCATGGGACCAGCATGAGCTCCTCGACTAGTGTCAATTGCCTAAGAAGGTTGGAGAGGAACGTTTGAGATCTTTTCTTCCTAATGGGCCTGCGCGTTAATCTGTTTTCTTGCTTTTCCCAGGAGATTATTATGTTCTTTGAGTGGGCTGTGGAGTGCATATACAGGTATTATGGTGCAGAAAGCATCGCATATATGTACAAGAACAGAAGTACCTGGAAAAACTCAGCAGGTCTGGCAGCATTGGCGGAGAAGAACAAAGTTGACCTTTCGAGTCCTCATGACCCTTCAACAGAACTAAGTAAAAATAGGAGAGGGGTGAAATATAAGCTGATTTAAGGTGGGGGGAGAGAAGTTGGTGGGGGGGGGTGGTTGTAGAGACAAGCAAGCAGATAATCAAAATATGTCACAGACAAATGAACAAAGAGATGTTGAAGGTGGTGATATTATCTAAAAGAATGTGCTAATTAAGAATGGATGGCAGGACACGCAAGGTCTCCTCTACATTGGAGAGACCAAACGCAGATTGGGCGACCACTTTGCAGAACACCTGCGGTCTGTCCGCAAGAATGATCCAGACCTCCCTGTCGCTTGCCATTTTAACACTCCACTCTGCTCTCTTGCCCACACGTCTGTCCTTGGCTTGCTGCATTGTTCCAGTGAAGCTCAACTCAAACTGGAGGAACAGCACCTCATCTTCCGACTAGGCACTTTACAGCCTTCCGGACTGAATATTGAATTCAACAACTTTAGATCTTGAACTCCCACCTTCATCCCCACCCCCTTTTCATTTCTTCCCCCTCACTTTTGTTTTTTCCAATAATTTATATAGATTTTTCTTTTCCCACCTATTTCCATTATTTTTAAATCTATACCTTTTATGCCCTTTTAGTCTTATTTCACCCCACCCTCAATAGAGCTGTACCTTGCGTGTCCTGCCATCCATTCTTAATTAGCACATTCTTTTAGATATCACCACCTTCAACACCTCTTTGTTCTTATGTCTGGGACATCTTTTGATTATCTGCTCCTATCACTGCTTGCTTGTCCCTACAACCACACCCCTCCCACTTCTCCCCCCCCCCCGTGCCCCCGCCACCCCCCCCCCCCCCCCCCCACCTTAAACCATTTTATATTTCACCCCTCTCCCATTTTTACTTAGTTCTGTTGAAGGGTCATGAGGACTCGAAACATCAACTTTGTTCTTCTCCGCCGATGCTGCCAGACTGAGTTTTTCCAGGTAATTCTGTTTTTGTTTTGGATTTCCAGCATCCGCAGTTTTTTGTTTTTATCACATATATGTACCATGAACTGGATGAACCAGAAGGTCTTTTCCTGTTTGTAACTGTTCGCAATTTTCTTCAACTCTTGAAGGCAGTGACTCCTTGCGGAGGGACAGCTTTGACAGGCACCTGTGCCTGTCGTATGAACTTTGACAATAAGAATCAGCAAGCTATTCAACTGTAGGGAGCATTACAGCCTAGTCCAATCCAATTCTTCATTTGCGATGGGATCTAACATAACCTCAGCCACAACCGTATGTGTTTTTTATTAATCCAAAAGCATCAATAATAATGACAGCAACCAGGACAGAGCAGAGAACTCAATTGCTTGCACAATTGGATCATAGTACGTGGGCTTTCATTATTATTCTGAAGAGAAGCAGAATCAATTTCACACCTTCAAATCACATTACCAATAGAAGATTTCTCCAGACAATTATATGTAATAAGGTGTGCCAAGATCATGGATTATATCTTTGAGGTGTTCTTTAGTATTGCATACCTCAACGTTTCAAAATGGTTTATAAGAAAGGAGAAGGCTGTTTGGCCCCTCAGACCTGCTTGATCATTTAATAAGATCAATGGCCATCTGAGGGAAGACATCTGTCCTCACCTCCATCTTAAATGGAGACCCTTATTTTGAAACTGAGTTCTGTATTCTCCCACAAGACAAAACATCCTCTCAGCAACTGCCCTGTAGAGATGCCTCAGAATCTTTTATATTTCAATAAACTCCAATATGTATAGGTCCAACCTGCTCAATCTTTCCTCATGAGACAACCCCCTTCATACCAGGAATCAACTAAGTGAACCTTCTCTGAACCATGTCCAATGCAAGTACATTCCTCCTTAAAAAAGGAGACCAAAAGTGTAGTATTCTATTCTGTGGTCTCATCAATGCCCTGTACAGTTGTAGTAAGACTTCTCTACTTTTATACTCCATCCCCCTGCAATAAAAGCCAACATTCTATTTGCCTTCCTAATTACTTGCTATCTGCATACTAACATTTTGTGACTCGTACGAAGATGCACAGATCTCTCCGTACCACAGCATTTTGCAATCTCTCTCCATTTAAATATTTTGCTTTTCTATTCTTCCCAAAGTGGACAACCTAACATTTTCCCACATCATACTCCAACTGCCTTATATTTGTCTGCTCACTTAACCCATCTATATCCCTTTGCAGACTCTTTGTGCCCTCCTCACAACTTGCTTTCCTTTCCATCTTCATATCGTCAGCAAATTTGGCTACAGTACACTCAGACCCTTCATCCAAGTCATTAATACAGATCGTAAATAGTTAAAGCCCCAGCACTGATCCCTGTGGCACTCCACTAGTTACAGTTTGCCAACCTGAAAATGATCCACTTATTCTGACTCTCTGTTTCCTGTTAGTTAGCCAATCCTCCATCCATGCTAATATATCACCCAAAACACCTTGAGCTCTTACCTTGAGTAGTAGTGACCTTTTATGTGGTGCCTTATCGAATGCCTTTTGGAAATCCAAATACATTACAACTACTAGTTCCCCTTTATCCACCTTGCTTGTTATATCTTTAAAGAAGTCTAATAAATTTGTCAAACACAATTTTCCTTAATCTATGTTGATTCTGCTTGATTGTATTCTGATTTTCTAAATTTCCTGCCTTAATAATGGATTCCAGGATTTTCCCAATGACAAACATTAGGCTAACTGGCTTATAGTTTCCTGCTTTTTGTCTTCCTCCTTTCTTGAATAGAAATATTTCATTTGCGATCTTCCAGCCAACTGTCCAGAATCTAGGGAATTTTGGAAGATTACAACCAATGCACCCACTATCTCTGCAGCTATTTCTTTAACACACAAGGATAAAGGTCATCAGGACCAGGGGACTTGTGATCCTTAGTCCCATTAATATTTTCATTACTTTTTCTCTAGTCTTAAGTTCTTCCCCTCCCTTTTGTCCCTTGATTTTCTACTATTTTTGGGATGTTTTTTGTGTCTTCTATAGAGAAGATGGATTCAAATAAGTTGCTCAAAGTCTGCGCAATTTCCTTGTTTCTCATTATTAATTCCCCAGTTTTATCCTCTAAGGGACTAACATTTACTTTAGCTACTCTCTTCCTTTTTGTATACTTGTGGAAGCTCGTACTATCTGTTTTTATATTTCTTGCTAGTTAACTCTATTATAATTTCTCCCTCATTATGATTTTTTAAAATCCTTTGCTGGTTTCTAATATTTTCCCAATCATCTAGCCTACCACTAACCTTTGCGACATTGTACGCCTTTTATTTCAATTTGATACTATCCTTAATTTTCTTAGTTAGCCACAGATGGTGCACCTTCTGGTGGAGTCCTTTTTTCCCCCTATTGGAATGTACCTTTGTTGAGAGTTATGAAATATTTCCTTAAATGTCTATCACTGCGCACCAATCATCTTACCTTTTAACCTATTTTCCCAAGTCCACTGTCGCCAACTCTGTCTTCATACCTTTGTAATTGCCTTTCTTTAAGTTTAAAACACTAGTTTCAGATCCAAATTTCTCACTCTCAAACGGAATGTGAAATCCCAGCATGCGATAATCACTCTTGTCTGGAGGATCCTTTACTATGAAATCACTAATGAATCCTGTTTCATGATACATTACCAGGTCAAAAATAGCCTGTCTCTGGTTGGTTCCAGAAATATTTGTTATAAGAAACTGTCGCGAATACATTCTACGAATTCACCCCCAAGGCTGCCTCTGCCAATTTGATTTGTCCAATCTATATGAAGGTTAAAATCACCCATGATTATTGCAGTACCTTTCTTACAAGTCCCCATTATTTCTCGATTTATACTCTGTCCTACAGTGTAGCTGTTGTCAGGGGCCCATAAACTACTCCCATCAGTGACTTCTTTCCCTTGCTGTTTCTTACCTCTACCCAAATTGAGTCTACATCTTGAACTTCTCAGCCAAGATCATTTCTCACTATTGTACAGATTTTATCCTTTATTATCTCTTCTTTTGTGTGCCCCAACAGGTAGTGCTAGTTTGCTTTTTATTTTCATCCAACACCGCTGGCTAATTGCAATGCAAAAAAATGCCAAATTTGTTCGTCTTTTCCTGTTACTACACCGCTTCTCCATCGGCAAATCCTCAGCTGTGCCTTCTCATGGCGACACATGGAAACTGGGTCCCTTGTGGCTCCAGGCTAAAACTTCAGAGGAACCAGGAGGAAATTTGGTCCCCAGACATGCAGTGTGCAGGCCCACTGGCATGTAGGCAGACACTGACACTCATGAGCTAAACTCCTAGCTATGGGCGAATAGCTCCACTGCTTTTAGGATACTTCGGAAGAATTGAAGACTAAGGGAGAAAACGTGACAAAAAATCTGGAGTGGAGCCCAAAGGCAAACAAACGTTTAAACAGGTCATCTTTCTGGAAATTCCTGCAACCAAACTAGTGCCAAGTGTAGTGCTTTGTATTCCTTTGGATTCAACTGGAGAGGTCAAATAGGAGACCCTGATGTCTGAGCAGCCCAGGGTCTAAATTAAATTTTGCCCAGGCTTGCAACCTAGAAAGGACACTGCAATTTCATTGCAGGGCGTTAATACAATATGGGAGACAGCAGTTACAAGTGATAAACCCAACTCAATTGGCATAGAGAATGGGTGCTGTGGGCTGTCTCCAATAGTGGAGGGGACCATTGTATCCCATTGGTCAGTCACTACCTACTTCATGCCCACCGACTAGTAAGGTGCTGACCTGTCATGGTCCATCTGCTTCAATGGATGCTTGGAGCTTAGAGTCTCTGCTCAACAAATGGCAGAACCCATTACACCAGGATAACAAACAAAACGAACAAGAAAGAAAGAAGATGCTAACTCTTTGATTGGTAAGCTCAATTGTCAGGGCCATTTGCACGGGATTAACAGGTGACTTGCAACTGTGATCAACATGGAATTAGATAGGCTGAACACCAATATAGCTTCCCTACAAGAGACCAGGCTCACCGATAGCGGGTCATTGAAAGGAAAATATCACATGTTCATCTGGCAGGGCAAGAGTTCAGAGAAAACACATGAGCAAAGTGAAGGCTTCTTGCTACTCTTGATGATAGAAGCCCCTAGCACAAATGATTCAGAACGTTCACTCTCCATCTGCCTTTCAACTCAAACAGGGCCAGTTAACTTATCTTCATGAGTATCTGCGCTCCAATGCTAAGCTCCACTACAGAGGCAAAAGATCAATTTGATGAGGAGCTTGACACTGCTATCAGCAGAACCTTTAAGTTAGAACATCTTTACCTGCTGGGGGATTTCAACACAAGAGTGGGCTATGATTATGACGCACAGCCCTCCTGCCTTGGGCATCATGGCCTGGCAAAGATAAATGAGAATGGACAGAGACTACTTGAGCTTTGCTGCTACCATGAGCTTTGGTAACTAACAGCTTTTTTCAGAACAAAGCATGCCACAAGGTGTCCTGGAGACATCCAAGATCAGGGCATCTACATCACCTGGATCCGATCATCATCAGGCGTGACTCTCTGAACAGCATTCTCAACACAGGCAGTTACCACAGTGCTGATCATTCCCTGGAGAGGATACAACCCTTGACATTTTTTCCTTCAAAGCAGAAATGCCATCTTTGTATCAATGTCAGCCATACTGCCTACCCAGATAAAAACCAACAGTTCCATGACTCGACTGAACAGGTGCTCTCTGGCATTCCTACACAGATTTCAGAAGTGATTTGGAAAATACTTCGAGACACTGTCTACAATACTGCACTCTCAACATATGGGAAGCAAAAGCGGACAAATAGTTACTGGTTCGAGGCTAAAATCACCGTGATGAAGTCTGCCATTGAAGCCAAACAGTCAGCTCTCATTAACTGCAAGAGAGATCTGAGTGAGAAAACTCGGAATGCACTAAGAGCCACTGGAAGTGAAGTCCAACAGGCTGGTGGGTGGTGCGCCAATGACTTCTGGTTAAAACCAGTCAGAATATTCAGATGTACTTCGACATAGGTAATGTCAGGGGCATGTACGGAGGGATCAAAAAGGCAAGAGGTCCATCATCAAAGAAAACAGCTCCACTGAAAACAAAGGGAGGGAAAGTCATCACCAACTTAATAAGCAGTTGGAGAGATGGGTGAAACACTACCTTGAGTTATATTCCAGGGGTGAACACTGTCATCGAAGAAGCTCTGTCATGGCAGAGCTGGATATTGAACCCACTCTGGAGGAATGAAGCAAAGCTATTGACTGGCTGCCATGGGCAAGTTAGATTTAGTTAGATTTTTTATTATTATGAAAAAGGACAAAGATAGAACAGGAGTAAATGTTCTAAATTGGGGGAAGACAAATTTTACGAAGCTGAGAGATGATATGGCATAAGTGGATTGGATAAAGCTACTTGAAGCAAAATCAGTGACAAGTGGGAGGCATTCAAAAGCGAGATTCTACGGACACAGTGTAGACATGACCCCACAAAGATAAAAGGTGGTACTGCCAAATCTAGGGACCCCTGGTTACCCAGAAGCATGAAGGGTAAGATAAAGAAAGCTTATGACAATCACAAAAAGCTAATGCTGTAGAAAGCCTACAAGTATAGAAAGTACAGGGGTGAAGTAAAAAAGATAATTAGGAAAGCAAAGAGAGGATATGAAAAAATATTGGCAGATAAAATCAAAGAAAACCCAAAGATGTTTTATCAGCACATTAAGAGCAAGAGAATAACTAAGGAAAGGGTAGGGCCAGAGGTGTACAAAGTTAATTATGCATGGATGCAGAAGATGTGGCAAGGGTTTTCAATGAGTACTTTGTCTCTGCCTTCACAAAGGAGAGGGATGATGCACACATTCTAGTTAAAGAGGAGTCTGAAATATTAGATACAATAAGCATAATGAGAGAGGAAGTACTGGAAGGACTGTCATCCTTCAAGGTGGATAAATCACCAGGGCCAGATGGATTGTATCCCAGGCTGTTAAAGGAAGCCAGGGATGAAATAGCGGATGATCTGAAGATCATTTTCCAACCTTCACTAGGTACAGGCGAGGCACCAGATGATTGGAGGTCTGAGAAAGTTATACCATGGTTTATGAATGATGCGAGGGATAGGCCAAATAATTATAGGCCAGTCAGTCTGACTTCGGTGGTGGGCAAATTATTAGAATCAATTCTGAGACACAGGATGAACTATCACTTAGAAAGGAATGGATTAGTCAGGGATGGTCAGCATGGTTTTGTTATGGGAAGGTCACGTCTTACTAAGTTAATCAAATTTTTGAGGAAGTAGCAAGGAGGATTGACGAGGGTAGTGCAGATGATGTTGTTCACATGGATTTTAATAAAGCATTTGACAAGGCAGACAGGTCAGGAAAGTAAAAACCCATGGGATACAGGGGAACGTGGTGAGTTGGATCCAAAATTGGCTCAGTGACAGGAAACACCGGGTAATGTGAATGGAAAGCGGTTTCCAATAGCATTCCACCGGGGTCAGTGCTGGGTCCCTTGCTGTTTGTTGTATATATTAATGATTTGGGTTTAAATGTAGGTGACATGATTGGGAAATTTACAGATAACACAAAAATTGGCTGTATAATTGACTGTGAAGAGGATAGCTGTCGACTCCAGAATTATATCAATGATTTGGTGTAGTGGACGGAAAAGTGGCAAATGGAATTCAATCCAGAGAAATACGAGGTAATGCATTTGGGGAGGGAAAACAAAGGTAGGGAAAACACAATAAATGGGAGGATATTGAGATGGGTTGAGGAAGTGAGAGAACTTGGATGCATGTCCACAGGTCCCTGAAGGTGGCAGGATAGGTGAATAAGGGGGTAAAAAGGCATATGGAATGCTTTCCTTGATTGGATGAGGTATAGAATATTAAAGTAGGGATGTAATGCTGGAACTATATAAAATGCTAGTTAGGCCTCAGCTGGAATTCTGTGTACAGTTCTGGTCGCCATATTAAGGGAGGACATAATTGCTCTGGAGAGAGTGCAGAGGGGATTTATAAGAATGTTGTCAGGGCTTGAAAAATTGCAGCTATGAGGAAAGATTGGATAGGCTAGGGTTGTTTCCCTTAGAACAGCGGAGGTGAGGGGTGACTTAATTTATGTATACAAGATTATGAGGGGCCTAGAGAGATAGAGTAGACAGGGAAGACCTGTTTCCTCTTGCAGAGGGGTCAAATACCAGGGGACACAGGTTTAAGGTGATTGGTAGAAGGATTAGAGGAGACACGAGGAAAAACTTCTTCACCCAGAGGGTGGTGGGTATCTGGAATTCGTGGCCTGTTTCGTGGTGGAGGCAGATACCCTCAACTCATTTAAAAGGTACCTGGGTCTGCCCCTGAAGTTCTGTAATGCTAGGCGCTGGAAGATGGGGTTAGAATGACAGCGAGTTTTTTATTTTTTCTTTTTCAGCCAGCGCAGACACAATGGACTGAATCACTTCTTTGTGTTGTAACTTCTCTAGGTTCCACGGGCAAAACTCCAAGTGCTGATGCTATACTGTTTGAACTCATCAAGCATGGGAACCAGCATCTGAAAAGACTTATCTGTCTCTGCTAGAGGGAGGGGGCAGTGCTCCAGGATATATGTGATACAAAGATTGGGATCCCATACAAGAACAAGGGTGACAATAGTGATTGCAAGAACTATGGAGGCACCTCCCTGCTGAGCATCATAGGAAAAGTATTTGCCCATGTTACTCTTGTCAGACTGCAGATTCCAGCTAAGCACATCTATCCCAAATCCCAGTGTGGTTGCAGAACTGGAAGATCCACAATTAACATGGTCTTCTCAGTCCAGCAGCTGCAAAAGAAATGCTATGAACAAAGGAGACCACTATGTATTGCCTTCGTCGATCTCACCAAGACATTTGATCATATGAGCTGCTGGAGAAAATTGGCTGCCTGCAAAATTCCTCTCCTCTTTCCACAACAACATGATGGGTAAGGTCAGCTATGACAGGGAAATATCAGAACCCCTTGAGATCCGCAGTGGGGTTAAACAGTGTCTGCCACCGACACATCTTGGCAAAGTCTTCTCTTTGCTGCTGTCATTTCCCTTCAAGTCATCTACAGAGGGTGTCTACTTACATTCCAGAACTGACGAAAAGCTGTTCAGCCCTACTCCCCTGAGATCCAAGACAAAGGTGCGTCAAGTCTTCATCAGAGAGTTGCTCTATGCTGATGATGCCACACCAACATTCCATACTGAGGAACACCTGCAGCCATAAATGGACAGACTCTCTCATGCCTGTAATGAGTTTGATTTGACCATCGGTATCAGGAAGGCTAATGTCATAATCCAGGATGTTGCCATACTGACATTTATCAGCGTTGACAAAGTGACGCTGGAGGTTGATGATAGCTTCACATATCTAGATTCCACAGTAACCAGCAATCTGTCACTTGATGCTGAAATCAACACTACCATCACAAAAGCTACAGCTGTTATGTCCAAGCTGAGTAAGAGAATGTAGAACAACAGTAACCTGATTGAGAACACTAAACTGCAAGTCCACCAAGCCTGCACTCCTCTACAGTGGTGAGACCTGGACATTTGCTTGGCAGGAGAAAAGGTTGAACAGTTTCTACCTTTGCTGTCACAAACATATCCTCAACATCTCTTGCCAGGACAAGATCACCAACTCAGAAGTCCCGAAGCATTCTAATTCCATCAGTATATACTCATTGTTAAACCAATGATGTCTGTGCTGGCTCGACCACGTTCATACACGTTTATAGCCATATACCCAAAGACCTTCTTTCTTGGTGAATTGGCCACTGGGTCACATCCTCCTAGGCATCCGTACCTCCGCTGGAAGGACATCTGAAAGCGAGATATGAAGATGGCAGGTATTGACACTAACAACTGGGAGACAGTCACTGACGGCCGTGTCCTCTGGAGATGACTGTCTGGAAGGACATTGGAAGAGGCGAGCAGAAATGAAGAGCTCAGGTAGCCAACAAGAAAATCCAAAGAAAACAGAGGCCAGCAATTTGTGCACCTTCTCAGCCCATTGTCTTCTTCTATACCAAACGCAGCAGAGACTGCCATGCCAGAGTGGGGCTTCTGAACCGTATCAGGCAATGCATAATACAGTGTTGACTATCACGGCGCAAACTACTGTCATATGAGATGGAGGGCTGCGACAGAGCAACCCAAACTCCTTTTACTTTCTTCCTGTCCTTCCAAAATGTCAAATACCTTTGAATATTCAGTCCAAACCTTGATCACTTTGCAACCATGTCTCTGTAAAGGCTATTATGTTATACTCATTTGCTTCTATTTATGCAATCAATTCATTGTTGCAAATGCTGCATACTTTCAGGTAGAGATTTTAACGCCATCTTTTTTTCACTTTCCCTACTTTTTGAGATATCCAATGACTAACACTTTGATTTTTACATAATTTTTGTAGAAGTGTTGTGCCACTTTGATGCGAAAATTTGATGCTAAAGTCTGAATGAAGACAACATTCAAGAGTCTCTAAATAAATAATCTACGCTGGCATCTAGGAGCATCACATTAGCTCCAGAGATATAATACAGCATCAAAAGACATAATGGGGTCGATTTTTGTTTGTAGTTAAATTGGGCAGGCAATAAACAGCCAATGTCGTCAGGAGGACACCCAATTTCCATGATGGAGTCTCATTCTAATACAAGCAGCAAGCAACCAGTGCTAGTTGTGCTGCTTATAGTCAGCTGGCTGTTTGATGGTGGGAAATCTGACAGGACTGCTGCTTCTTAAATGGGCGAAGAGTTATTCAGCAAATTAGCCAGCAGAAATAGGGAATAGCAGCTGGACATTCATAGCAAGCAGAATAGTTCCCTGAGATTGAATAACCTTACCAAAGTTGCCTCTCCACATCTCTTTCGATCGTTACAGCCTTGCAGCATCAAATGTTAGTCCAAGTAATGGGCCATCCTCCCCCTTACCACTTTACAAAGGTACACTTATGGAATGCTTCCTTCCGTTTATACCCATCACCACTTCCCCCTATTTCCCACCTTGCTGCTTTTAACATAGCGTTTACATTTTGCTCAGTTGCCTCACAGGTCTACACAATCCTTCAACATGGAAAATGCTAATCAGTCTTCTTGCAGAAGCTGACACACAATTGGAAGCAGTCCTGAAGAACAAGAGGAGAGCTTGCAAAATGAGGGTGTGATGATCAACATCATAAGTAAAGGAGGGACGTGCAGCATTGGAGATAGTGAAGCTGGAGGCCTGGGTGACAGTGATGTTTGGTCATTTTCCATTTCTTCCCTCTTTCCACTTAACTCTCCAGCTCACACACTATGACAACATTGATCAATGTGTATACTGTTGGACAATGACTGCATTTCAAAAATATTAAATTTGCTGTAAAGTGATTTGAGGCATTGTGAGGTTGAGAAAGGTATTATATAAATGCAAGTTTTTTATTTCTTGCACAGGAATATGCATAACACCCAAGTAACTATATACAAAGCAACTCCAACATCAATAAACTAATCCAAACTCAGCATTATATATGTTCTAAAATTGCAGATTCCTAAAAAATTATTTGTCTCACCTATTAAAAAAGAGACACAGCATTATACTACATGAAAGACCATTAGCACATACCTGTCCTGTTAGACCTCACAAGTGATAAAACAACAGCCTCTTTTTCTCTTCCTTGGAAACCATCGACAGACTTGATTTCCAGCTCCGGATACTTGTTGAACAACTCCTTTCTTAGGAGTTGTACCTGTTAACCGTTGTCAAAAATAAAGTTCAGCTACAGTTTCTGCATTCCCCACATACCCATCACAATTTGGTTCATCTCATTTCTAAATTCTTCTAATCATTCCCCAAACGAAAAAAACAACCTGTTTCTATCTCTGCTAAACCACTCTTCAACTGACTACCTGGAGAAACATAAGAACAGCCTAGAGGGACCATGGTCCCTTTGTTTTTAACAGAGAAGTGTCTAACCTATGTAGTGCCTCTCACATATGATTGGCAAGATTGGGGACCAACTTCATGAAGGATTTTGGTCATGAAGCCATGCCTTAAAACTCTAATAGGCAAGTAGATGCGTTAGCTTCCTGCTGTCCTGTCTTCAGAACTGTATTAGGGGTCAAATATGCCAGCCCTTGCAAAGGCTGGCTTAGTCCATGGTGTATTACCAAGTTCTACTAACCAGGGAGGTTGCAGATTCATCACCCAGTATGTGCAGAGTTAAAAACAAAAAACTGCGGATGCTGGAAATCCAAAACAAAAACAGAATTACCTGGAAAAGCTCAGCAGGTCTGGCAGCATCGGCAGAGAAGAAAAGAGTTGACGTTTCAAGTCCTCATGACCCTTCAACAGAACAGTTCTGTTGAAGGGTCATGAGTACTCGAAACGTCAACTCTTTTCTTCATGTGCGGAGTTTGTTGAGCTCAGCTACAGCAGCAGCTGAGATGAAATAGGCTTGTGGCTGTCAGGGGAGAGTAGAACCAGGTGCACCAAATGGCAAGCGCACACTATGTGAGGCTGATCAAAAGGCAGGCATAGACCTTTTGCAACCTTTCATTATACCTTGATGTTATAGCTCAAAACTCTCTAAGGGCTTAGCACCAATACTGAAAAGTCATTGAAAATAAGTTGCATTAACATAAAAAAACTTTTTTCCTCAAAATTGACCTTGGTGAGAGAGCAATTAGAATTCCAGTTTTGGTTCAATAATATGCAGGGTCACAAGAATGATGGCTTAAAGTACCTTATTCGCTCCCATAGGTTTAAAAAGCTGGGTCCATTCACTTTACAGCTATGTAAACTTAGCATGCATAAAGGCTTCTATCCCAAATGAAAACAGGTAGAGCAGTCTCAGTGGCACCACTGAGATATGCAAATGTGTGAAAAACGTTGGATAATTCCTTAGAAGCACTCCAAGTGGAACTCCAAAAGAGTGAGAAAACAGACAGATTGCCAGGTTGCCTTTAGGCCCTGGCATATCAACTTAGGAAGAATTGTAGGCAACTGTGTTCGGAGTCCAGATCATCAAAGAGCCAGATGCAGAGATGTGCTGTTATCTGCTGCATGTACACCTGCAGCACAGGATGGTATATCCATGGTTAATATTGTGCTGTAGCCTGGAAACTGCCTCCAACATGCTGAGCTATTGGAATGGTGTAATGCAGTGGTTCGAAAACCCATCTTCTCACAACCTTCTCATATGTCACCTCATCCATTTCAGCAGCTGTTAAACAGAACATTATTTGCCTGCAGACACATATCGTATCGTTCACTTTCTGTACACTAGTAGTGTGTTTGCTTTGTATGCCTAAATCCGAACCTTGGCAATGATAGTCAACCAAGTACTGAAAATTGGATGCAAACAGTACACTACTTATTGGGTCAGTGAACTGCCCCTTTCAAGCCATTATGATACAAACTGCACCCATAACCAGAAAACTTAGGGATTGTATGAGAAACTCACATTACTCACATTCTGTTTTTGATTATTTATAAATTAAGATATAACTTCTAAAATTTGAATGTTTCAATATCAGAAATCAAAAACCAAATGCCTACTTTGCCTGTATAGAAATATTGGCAAATGATCAGGACACATACCTGCAAATTGTAAGGCGCTATCACAGCAATATCCTTAGGGTGGACACCAGCCTCAGTCAGGGCTTGAATGTGCATTGTCACAATTTGAACTTCACCTGCAATAAAAGCAGTATGAGTTATGACAGACTCGGGTCTATCATACATTCTTTTCATTTGCATTAATTGCTTTTGGCAAGTGGGGAATACTCCCCACTTGCCTGGATGAGTGCAGTTCCCACAACACTCAAGAAGTTTGACACCGCCCAGGACAAAGCAGCCCGCTTGATTGTCACCACATCCACAAACATTCACTCCCTCCACCATCGATGCACAGTAGCAGCAGTGTGTACCATCTACAAGATGCACTGCAATAATTCACTATGGCTCCTTAGACAGTACCTACCAAACCCACAACCACTACCATCTAGAAGGACAAGGGCAGCAGATAGATGGGAACACCACCACCTGAAGTTCCCCTCCAAGTCACTCAACACACTGACTTGGAAATATGTGTCTGTATATGTGTCTGGCAATAAGTTGCCATTGCAGCTGTTTAAACACCTTACTGACCATGTCACAGTAGTTTTATTTCCTCATGACCACAGACTAAGAGAAGAGAATGATAGAGCGCCTGCCAATGAATTGGGATGAGGGTCTCTCAATCTAGCAGATGAGATGTTCAAGTTTACAGCCTTAGAGACAGCAGCATTAAATCTTAGTCTAATAACATTTGAAATCTTGAGCTGGATTTTCCCAGTCCCATGGAGACGGGGATACAGGATTGAAGTGAGGGCTAGGAGTTGTGAATGTGCAGGTAAACATGAGGATGCCACACCAGGGCAGCTCCGCAACGCATTACTGAGAACTTAGCCAGGAGGCGGGCAGCCAATTAAGATGGTTAAAGCCTCACATAGAGGCACAGTCCACAGAACCTGGGAGCGTTTGTGCACGCATCTTTGAAGGTGGCAGGACAGGTTAACAAAGCAGATAATAAAAAATGTGGGCTTTATAAAAAGAGAGTACAAATGCCAAGAAATAATGCTAACCTATATAAAACACAGGTTCTGCCCCAGCTGAGTATTACAGAATTTTAATGGCACAGGAGGCAATTCGGCCCATCAGGTCTGCACGGCTCTCCAAATGAGCATTATGACTTAGTGCCATTGCCCTGCCTTTTCCCTGTACCCCTGCACATTGTTTCTATTCAAATAATCATCTAATGCCCTCAGGTGCCTCAGTTGAGCCTGCCTCCTCCACACTTCCAGGCAGTGCATTCCAGGCCCGAACCACTCATTGTGTGAAAAAGTTTTTTCTCACATCACATTTGCTACTTATGCAAATCACTTTAAATCTGTGCCCTCCCATTCTTGATCCTTTTATGAGTGGAAACAGCTTCCCCCTATCTACTCTGTCCAGCCCCCTCATGATTCTGAACATCTTCATCAAATCTCCTCTTAGCCTTCTCTCCAAAGAGAACAGTCCCAACCTCTCCAATCTGTCTTTGTAACTGAAGTTTCTCATCCCTGGAACCATTCTTGTAAACCTCTTCCGTACTCTCTCCAGTGTGTTCACATTCTTCCTATAATGTGGCGCCCAGAACTTTACACAATACGCCAGCTGAGGTCTAAGTAGTGTCTTATATAACTTCAGCATAACCTCTTTGCTCTTGAACTCTCTGCCCCTATTAATAAAGCCCGGGATACCATATGCTTTATTAACTGCTCTCTCCACCTGTCCTGCCACCTTCAATGATCTATGCACATATACACCCAAGTCTTTCTGCTCCTGTACCCCATTCAAAATTTCACCTCTTATTTTATATTGTTTGTCCATGTTCTTCCTACCAAAATGCATCACCTCACTCTTCTCCGCATTGAACTTCATCTGCCACCTATCCGCCCACTCCACCAACTTGTCTATGTCCTTTTGAAGTTCTACACTGTTGTTCTTGCAGTTTACAACACTCCCAAGCTTTGCATCATCTGCAAACTTTGAAATTGTCCACAACACACCAAGATCTAGATCATTAATATATATCAGGAAAATCAAGTGTTCCAATACTGACCCCTGGGAAACTCCATTACAAATCTTCCTCCAGCCCAAAATATATCTATTGACCATTACTCTCTGCTTCCTGTTTTTCAGCCAATTTTGAATTCACATTGCTACTGTCCCTTTTATCCCATGAGCAATAACTTTTCTTACAAGTCTGTTATGTGGTGCTATATCAAATGCCTTTTGAAAGTTCATGTACACCACATCAACAGCATTACCCTCATTGACCATTTCTGTGACCTCTTCAAAAAACTCCAGCAAGTTAGTTAAATGTGATTTCCCCTTTAGAAATCCATGCTGGCTCTTCCTTATCAACTCATATTTTTCCATGTGACGACTAATTCTATGTCCACCACTGAAGCAAACTGACTGGTATGTAACTGCTGGGCTTATCCTTACAACCTTTTTTGAACAAGGGCATAATGTTTGCAATTGTCCAGTCCTTGGCACCTCTCCTGAATCTAGGGAAGACTGAAAAATTATGGCCAGTGCCCCTGCAATTTCTACTCTCACTTTCTTCAATACCCTTGGATGCATCTCATCTGGTCCTGGTACCTTGTCAACTTTAAGTACCGACAGTCTATTCAACACATCCTCCTTAGCAATTTTGAACCCTTCTAGTGACAGAGTTTCCTCGTCTATCACCATGGCCTGGTGGCACCTACCTCCTTGGTAAAGACAGATGCAAAGTATAAATTTAATACTTCAGCCATGGCCCATGTGTCCATGTGTAAATTCCCTTTTAGATCCCTAATCGGCCCTACTCCTCCTTTTACCACCTTTTCACTATTTATGTGCCTATAGAAGGCTTTGCGATTCCCTTTTATGTTGGCTGCTAGTCTTTTCTCATAATCCCTCTTGCTTCTCCAATATGCTTTTTCACCTCCCCTCTGAACCTTCTGTATACCTCTTGGTTCCTATTCTAGGAACAACACTATTTAGGAAAGTTGAGAAGGTTTTGGAGAGGGTACAGAAGAGATTTACTAGAATGGCTCCAGGGTTGAGCAATTAGAGTTAATGCAGATTTATGCGAGTTATTGGAGCATCTGGGGCTGTTTTCACTGCAGCAGAGAAAGCTGGGAGGAGATTTGATGGAGGTGTTCAAAATCTTGAAGGGTTTAGATAGAGTAGATAAAAATACATTGTTTCTAACGGCTGAAAGAGCGATAACCAGAAGGCACAGATTTAGAGATTTGCAAAAAATAATCAGAGTTGACACGAGGGAAAAAATTTTAATGCAACAAGCGGTTAGGATTTGGAGTGCACTGCCTGATAGGGTGGTGGGTACAGATTCAACAGTAGCCCTCAAAAGGAATTGGATAAATAGTTAAAGGAGGAAAAAAATGCAGGGATATGGGGAAAGAGTGGAAGTAACTGGATTGCTCTTTGATAGAGCGAGCACAAACTCAAAAGTCCAAACAGCCTCCTTCTGTGCAGTCTCATTCTATGATTCCCTTTTAAATCAGTACAAGATTTCACACAGGAACTAAATGCCCACCAAAAGGCCCAAATTATTGGCTCAGTTCACACTTGGTGTGTGGATAATTACAGATTCAAAATCAAGCTGTCAAAATGGTGCATAGAGACATTTGGCTTGGCTGCTTTAATAATAAAAATTGGTGTGTGCAAGAGTTTTAGCTTCAGGAAAACTACTTTGGTTTAATAGCCCAGTAACATAGAAGAAAGCTATATCTGTATGATTATTTCCAACCTATCACCAGTCATATGGCACCTTTATTTCCTTTAGATTGTTCATCTTCTTCATCAAGTTCAAGCAGACCACATCCTGAGGTGTCTATTAGAAGTAGTGGAATTTTTGTCTCTTCTGTGGAAGCAACCCCAGGCAGATCCCTAAGAATTATGGGAGCACAGTTAATAACACAGCAACACTACAGCTGCACAAAAATAGTCATCCATCAAAAAGCTTGTATTACTGTAACAGAGAAATCAGCCCACACAACATAGTCAATAAAGAAGATTAATTGGAGCGCATGTCTATGTGTATGGGGTCTGCTTTACTAAAATTGCTATAGTAATATTCTGCCAGGACACAATTAATTTTTGGGTAGTATTGATATCTTTATTAGCCTTTGAAACTTAGAAAGAATGAAAATAATTTCATCCCGCCTCCCACCTCCTCCTCAGTTCATCACCTCACAGTTCGTGGAGCTATTTTCAGAGAGGTGTTTTAATCAAATTCAATATTTTAACAGCCTGGCATTAGCAGAAAGACATTTTACAACTCTTGCTCACTCTCATCTCACTTATATGTCTATTAAACACTTACTGAATAGCAATAACTTTTAAAAGTATTACCCAGATCTCACATCAGAATTGATTTATTGTCACAAGTCAACCAGATTACCAAGGTGTCACCTTACACCATAAATAAACATGATTTAAAGTGGCAGGCTGCGCCATCATGTGCAAAGCTGGAGGAGGTAAAGTTACAACAGGAAGGGTGGGCATTGATTGTATTTAGGAAATAACTGGTGCAAAGCCCACAAATAAAGGTAAGCTTTTTAAACTAAATTAGCTCTGATAAACTGCTGAACCAAGCTTTGCTTGTTAATAATTTAAAAACAACTGAAATATGAATACAGGAACAGGAATATGCCATTCAGCCCCTTAAGCCTGTTCCATCTTCAGTTAATTCATGGCTGATCTGCACCTCAACCCCATTTCCCTATATTTGATTCGTATTGCTTTAACATGCAAAAAATCTATTGATCACAGATAGAAAATTGCAATTCAACCAACATGCACAACCCTTTAGGGGAGAAGGTTCTAGGTGTTCATTACACTTGGCATGGAAAAGAGCTTCCTTATTTCACTCCAAAATTGCCTCATTCTAATTTTAAGATTATGCTGTTCTGTATTCTGCTACGGGAGGAAATAGTTTCTCTATACCTACCCAATCAATCCTTCTATTGTTCTAAATGCCGTAATCATATCAACCATCAATCGCTAAACTCAAGGGAATACAAGTCAAGTTTATGCAATGTGTCTTCACAATTTAACCCTGGTATCATTCTCGCGAATCTATGAGTTACACCTTCCACTGCCAATCTAATTTTCCTGAAATGCAGTGCTCAAAACTAAATACAGTGCTTCAGATAGAGCTTGTCTAAGGCTCTGTTCAACTGGGGCATCACTTTCTCACTTAATAATTCCAACCACCTTGAGAGAAAGGTCAACATTCCATCAGCCTTATCGAATGCACCAGCCAACAATATGTATTTAGATAATGCCTTTTAACATAGGAAAAAAAAATCCCAATGTGGAGATAAACTAAGGGGATACAGACAACAAACCAGGAAGTTAGTGATTAGGTTGAGTGACTGAAAGCTAGTCAAAGGGATGGCCTTTGAGATGGGTTTTAGAAAAGGAGAGAAACTGGAGAGGCGGAGAGATTTAGGAAGGCAATCCTAGGGAGCTTGATCTAGGGGCTGAAGGCTCTACTATCAATGGTGGCATGAAGAGAAGGGGATGCAAAAACATTCAGCTGAGGAGGTGGCTGCAGCAGATCGCAGAGTTTGGGTGTGACAAAGCAATGGTGCAATTTCAAGATAAATACGAGGATTTTAAATTTGGCATGTTAGGAGGCATGGAGAAAACATAGCTCAGTGAAAATTGGGATTGGAGACATGTGAGAGTTGGTGGAGATTGGGAAGTCACCGTTTGAATACTTATGGGTGTAGGTGAAGAATTTTAAAGCCGGACTTATGATGTCAAAGGGGAGCTTAATGCCATCCCATCCTGACCTTGACTGTGCAACTAGAATTACAGTGACCTCAAGGCGGTATAATTATTCAGAGCAGATATATTTATTTAGCTATTTCTAAGCTGCCTCTTATACTGTCATTCCAAGAAGCTGAATGTAAGGGCTCAAAGCATAGGGATTGGAATTGGAGTTTCAAGGATCTCTAATTCCCCCTCTTATTGTAAGGCCATCAGTCAGTATGACTCTACATAAATTAGTTGTTAATGTTGCTTAACTCCAGTCCCAAATCTGGGCTGGAGAAATTCTCAACACTGTGCAATCATACTTCGACGAACAAAACAAGTCGCCAGAGGCAGAGAGAAGACAAACCAAATGGACAAACAATGCAACCTGCCTGGTGAGTGGATGACCGCAAAACTATCGAGTGCTATTCATTTCTATTCTGCTCCCCACTCATTGCTTTGAAATCCCAAATGGTCATCCTATGCTAGAACCTCCAGTGCTGGAAAATTTGACACAGCAGGCCCAATATTTGGGATCATCAGTGTGTGAAGTGATAAATTTTGATAGAAGGAATGAAGAGAGGCAACATGAGGTAAATCAATGTTGTCCAATAAAATTTTGATGTTTGCCAAACTTGTGGCCATCAGGTCACCATATTTACCACATGATACTAGATATTTGCAATATTAATAAAATGCACTATCTTTTGAAAGCAAGTTTGAGGTTTTAAACCTTCAGCAATCAAGGCTAATACACTTACTCCAGAGCCAGTAGAACAACTTCAAAAGGATTTTGCAATCTATCTGCTCCACAAAGCAAGCCTATTCTATACACTCTCAAAGAGTGGTGGCCATCTGTTAACTAAAATGTTGTGTTTCTGACAGTGCATTCCAGTTTATTTAAAAAACATTTTTCAAGAGTAAACCATCTCTACTTTATCAGAATTCATATATTAGCAGACGTGGGGAAGGAAAAAAATTGACAAATCTCCACATATTGGCTTCTGTGTTCAGACTCTTCCCTTGCTTACACTCTGTTGCCTGCCATTTCAGGACATAGCAGCCGGACATTCAATAGGCTTTTTGCTCAAAGCCAACCTCCTGTAATCTCTCCTTTTATGTCAATAACGCCCTGCTCCTTTAAATCACTGGTTTCAAGAAATCTATTAAGACGAAGTCAGAACATATTTAAATGTTGCTGCGCTATCCCAGCTTGCCAAAAATGTACATTTCAACCCTCACCAGCAGCAATGCAGCACTGTCCATCACTCACACACTTCAACAGTTTTGCAAAAAACTCCAACTCCCAGCTGAACAAAACTAAGTTCTTCAGTTAGCGTCCCGTGTCACTAGATTTCCCAAGAAAACTTTGAGAGCAGTCACTGTCATTCTGAAGGCTGGCCCTGCTTTCACATCACTTCCACAGATCTAAATGTATCATCAGAACAGGAACAGAGAAGGTAACCAAGGGGTGGTCTAATTTTCTTGTTTCACTGAGCAAGTGGCCCTTCAGCTTCCAGGTCACAAGAAATTGAGAATAGTGTTTTCAATTCTGGGGACCACATTTAAGAGAGGGATGAGGGACTTTAGTCAGGTAGAAAGATTGGAGAAACTGGAGTTGTTTTGCTTGGAGCAAGAAACTTAAGAGGGTATTGGATCGAGGTGTTCAAAATCATGAACGGTTTTGTTAGAGTAAATAAAGAGAAACTGTTTCCAAAGGCAGAGATTTAAGGGCATTGTCAAAACAACCAAAGGTGACACAAGGAAACTTTTTTAAAATAAATGAATAGACAAGTTACTGTGATCTGGAATGTGTTGCCTGAAAAGGAAAGCAGAATCCAATCAAAAGAAATTAGATAAGTACTTGAAGGGAAAAATTTACAAAGCTATGGGGAAAGTGTAGGGGAGTGGCACTGATGAGGTAGTTCTTCCAAAGAACCAGCACTGGTACAATAAGTTTCTGCAGCTTGAGGAAATTGGGGTCAGAGTTGATGAGCTGACGTCTCAAGCTTCAGACAAAGCAATGCATCAGGGAGGGTGAAAGTTACCTGGACACTTTTTCCAGGAGACGGTGACAATTCTTAGACAAGGTACTTCATATTTAATCCTAGGTAAGGAACAGAGTGTGTGATTACAGTGAGGCAGGTATGGGAGCCACAGTCCTGGCACTTGTCCAACAAGTTTGAGGTTCTTGCAGCTTGTGTGGACAAGGGTATGGGCTGCAAGGAGGATGAGCAAACTAAGCACAGTACTATGATACATGGATTCATTCAAGTGGGGGAGTAAAAAGTAACTTACTGACAGCAGAGGAAAATATAGTTAGGGAGATAGATACTGTTCTCTGTAATCAACAGCATGAATCCAAAGGGTGTGTTGCCTGCCCGGTCCCGAAGTTAAGAACATCTCCCCAGGGCTGGAGATGAACTTGGAATGGGAGGGGGAGAATCCAGTTGTCGTGGTCCACATGGGTGCCAACGACATTGGTTGGACTAAGAGAGAGGTTCTGCAGAAGGAGTAAGAGCAGCTAGGGGCTAAATTAAAAAGTCAAACCACAAAGCTAATAATTTCTAGATTACTATCTCAGCCACAATCAAATTGGTGTAAGGTTAATAAGGTCAAAGAGTTGAATGCATGGTTCAAAAGTTGGTGTGGGAGAAATGGGTTTTGATTCATGGGGCACTGGCACCAGTACTGGGGAAAGAGGGAGCTGTACCACTAGGACAGGCTTCACATGAACTGCGCAGTGTCTTGGCAAATTGTATAACTAGGACTGGAGAGAGCATATAAAACTAAATAGCCGGGGCGGGGTTCATAGTGAGAGGAAATTTAGGACGTTAACAAGGATGTACAAGGCACTAGTGGAGGGTAGTGGTACGAGAATGATAACCCAAGTATAACAGGAAGAAACAGAGCATAGAAACATAAAAGTGCACCCAGCAAGTAGGGTTAGAGTAGGGAAAAATAGGGGAAAAAAAGAATTAACTGCATACAGCATTTATAATAAGATGGATGCATTGATAGCACAAATTGAAATAAATGGGTATATGATATGATAAACATTAAAGAGATATTGCAAAGTGACCAAAGCCAGGCTCTGGATATGCAAGGAAATTTGACATTTTGTAAAGTTAGCAAGAAAAGAAAAGGAGCTCTGTTAATAAAAGATGAGAGTAGTACTGTCATGAAAAGAGATCTATCCTTACAAGATCAAGATGTAGAATTGGTTTGGTGGAAATAAGAAATTGTGAGGGAAGGAAATGGGAGTAGTTTTAGGACACCAAATAGTAACTACACTGTAGGAGAAACTGTAAATCAAGACATAATGGGGACTTGTAAGAAAGGTACTGCAATAATCGTAGGCAATTTTAATCTTCATATAGATTGGACAGATCAAATTGGCAAAGGTAGCCTTGAGGAAGAGTTCATAGAGTGTATTCAGGACAGTTTCTTAGGACAATATGTTCTACATCCAACTAGGGAACAGGCTATTTGAGACCTGGCAATGTACAATGAAACATTATTTCCCAGTTAATTCTTCAATACACAGCAATAGATGTACTGCAGACCAAATGAATAAAAATTGAACAGAAACCACAGGTATGCTGCTCATCGAATATGACTACAGATTTCACTGGTAGCTTATCAAATGTATCTTAATGATCTCATAGTAAAAAAGTAAAGAGTGTTCATAGCAAGTTGGAATTTCATAATTAGCTTTCAATGTGAGAAACTTAGATCTGAAACTAAATAAAGGCAAATACAAAGATAAAATGACAGTAGGCTTCAGCAGACTGGGAAAATAGGTTAAAAGGTAAGATGGTAGAAAAACAGTGGCAGTCATTCAAGGAGATATTTCATAACTCTCAGTAAAGACATATTACATTGAGAAAGAAAGACTACAAGCAGATGCATCATCTGAGGTTAATTAAGGATGGTGTCAAATTGAAAGAAAATGCATACAAAGTGGCAAAAATCAGTGGGAAGCCAGAATATTGGAAAACATTTTAGAAACCAGCAAAGGATGACTAAAAAATTATAGTATGAGAGTAAATTAGCAAGAAATTAAAATGAAAAGGAAGAGTGTTGGGATTAAAGGCTGACAAGTGCACTAGACCTGATGGCCTGCATTCTTGGCTTTCAAATGAAATGGCTGCAGAGGCAGTGGACTGGAAGACTGCAAACGTAATACCTATTCAAGAAAGAGGGAGACAAAAAGCAGGAAACTATAGGTAAGTTAGTCTAACATCTGTCACTGGGAAAATGTTGGAATTCATTATTAAGGAAGTAGCAGCAGGACATTTAGAAAATCAGAATACAATCAAGCAGAGTCGACATGGTTTTGTGAAAGGGAAATCATGTTTGACAAAGTTATTAGAATTCTGTGAGGAAGCAACAAGCCAAGCAGATAAAGGAGAACCAACAGACAAAGTGTATTTGGATTTCCAAAAGGCATTCAATTAGGTGCTACATTAAAGATTACTACAAATGATAAGAGCTCATGGTCCTTTGGATAACATATTAGTGTCGATAGAGGATTGGCTAGCTAACAGGAACAGGGTCAGGATAAATGGGTCACTTTGAGATTGAAAAATTGAAACTAGTGGAGTGCCACAGGAATTAGTGCTGGCACCTCAACTATTTGCAATTTATATTAATGACTTGAATGAATGGGCTAAGTGCACTGTAGACAAGTTTACTGATGATACAAAGATAGCAAAGCAGGTTGTGAGGAGGACAAAAAAAGTCAGCAAAGGGATATAGATAGAAGTCGTCAAAAATTTGACAGATTTAGTGCGATATGGAAAAATGTGAGGTTGTCTACTTTGGTGGAAAGGATGGAAAAGCAGAATATTATTTAAATGGAGGGACTGCAGAATGCTGTGGTACAGTGTGAGTTGGGAATTCTCATACACGAATCACAAAAAGTTAGCACAGAGGTGCAGCAAATAGGATGGCAATTAGAACACCAGCCTTTATTGCAAGGGGATGGAGTATAAAAGTAGGGAAGTCTCATTACAGCCGTACAGGGCATTGATGAGACTGCACCTAGTGTACTGTGCACTGTTTTGGTCCCCTTAAGAGGGGACACACTTGCGCGAAGACTCATTCAAGTGATTTCTGGAGTGGAGGAGTTGTCTTATGAGGCAAGGTTGAGCAGGTTGGACATATACTCATTGCAGTTCAGAAGGATGAGAGGTTATCTTATTGAAACATATCATATTCTGAAGGGGATTGACAAGGTGGATGCCAAATGTTTCCCTTCATGGAGGAATCTAGAACTAGGGGAAATAGTTTCAAAATAAGGGCCTCCCCATTTAAGACAGAGATGAAGAGTAATTTCTTCCCTCAGGAGGTCATTAATCTTTGAAATTCTCTTCCCCAGTAAGCAGTGGAGGCTGGATCATTGAACATATTTAAGGCTGGCTGATTTTTAATCTACAAGAGAGTCAAGGGTTATGAGTAGCAGGCAAGAAAGTGGACTTAAGGCCACAATCAGATTAGCCATGAACTTATTGAATGGCGCAGCAAGCCAGAGAGCCAAATGGCCTAGTCCTGTTAATATTTCTTATGTCCTTATATTCTTAAAATGTTCCAAGATTTTTCACAGGAGCTTTATCAAACCAAAGTTTGACCTAAAAGGCCAGAATGGGAGGAGCATTGAGGTGTATGACGGTTGTAAATTCAGAGGAGGTTACCGGAATAGGGAGAGGTGATGCCTTGGAGAGTTTTGAAAAGAATGAGAATTTTAAAATTGAGACTTTGCCGACCAGAAGCTAATGTAAGCCTGTGAGCACAAAAGTAATGAGTGAACAGGAATTAGGATATAGGCAGCAGAGTTTTGGATGAGCTCACATTAATGGAGGGTGGAAGATGTGATGCCAACCAGGACATACTGGGACTGTTAAAAACTGTTATACATTCTACACCTTCTGGTTCTGATGAAAAGTCATTGGCCTGAAATATTAACTATTTCTGTCTCCAGGGATATTGCCCAAGTGATTCTAATATTTTCTGTTTTCATTTCATTATCATGCTTACTTTAGCAAGTGTTCTGCCACCATCTCATGAGCTGTGAGTCGTCCATAGTACATCTGTTTGGAGGCCCACTGCATTATAGTGTCATGCATTCGATACTGGACAGTCAACATTCTCACCACTTGTTCACCAAATCTCTGGATTAGCCGCTCCATCAAACTGAGCGATAGGCCTTTAGCTGCAGCTCTGTTGGGAGTGTGCAAAGAACAGTTAAGTTGCAAAGAAATCCAAAGATGACAAACAGAGCTTAACTCAAGAATTTTTAGAATCATACGAATAATTTGCAAAATTATACTATATGATAACTGACTAGACTCCATTAGATTGCAGACATTGTGAAATAATTAAGCATTTCGAACTGAACACCATCCATCACACAACCTTAATGGAGCTTTATGAAATAGTGTATATTCAATGGAATACTTCTTTTTAATTGGCCACCCAAAATATCCCTGTAACTTGCAGCAGCTGCTGTTACAGGCTGATAACATGTGAGCTTTGACATCAATACTAAGCCTTGCTTACAAGTTAACCAAGCAATAGCAAACCATGATTTTTCAATTTCTGTACAAAAGCTTTTCAGTTTAACAACTAAACTAAGGCAGGGACTGCCTGAAAGAGTTCTGCCCAACCCGACAGTATAGCCTCCAGGGAAGTCCTCCATGTGATTTCTGGTGCGCAGCACAATATGCCCATGAAATGCTGAACCTTCAATGTTAACCTACTATAGTATGGAAGGGTTAAAGGCCTGCTCCCAGGCCTTTTAACACTGTGCTTAAACCAGAAAGTGCAGGGCTACAGTGTTTTCTTTTAATTCAGTCAAGGTATAAAACACCAGCGAGGCCAGCATAAAACACTGGTGAGGCCACAACTGGAGTATTGTGTGCAGTTCTGGTCACCATATTACAGGAAGGATGTAACAGCTCTGGAGAGTGTGCAGAGGAAGTTTATAAGAATGTTGCCAGGGTTAGAAAAGTGTAGCTACGTGGGGAGATTGGATAGATTGGGGTTATTTTCCTTAGAACAAAGACGGCTCAGAGGTGGCTTGATTGAGGTGTACAAAATTATGAGGGGAACAGATAGAGTGGACAGGATAAAATTGTTTCCCTTGATGGAGAATTCTAGAACCGGGGACATAGATTCAAGATAAGTGGCAGAAGGTGTAGGGGGCACATGAGGAAGAACTTTTTTACACAGAGGGTAGTGGGTGTCTGGAATTCGCTGCCCAATTTGGTGGTAGAGGCAGAAACTCTAAACTCTTTTAAAAAGTACCTGGATCTGCACCTTAAGTGCTGTAAGATACAGGGCTATGGGCTGGGGGCAGGAAGGTGGGATTAGAAAGGGCACCTGGGTGTCCTCGGGCTGGCATGGACAAGATGGGCCGAATGGCCTCCTTCTGTGCTGTAACTTTTCTTTGGTTCTATGGCATAGGTAACAAGACAAGCATTTACTGCTCATCCCTAACTTTGTTTGATATATTCACGGGATGTTGGCATCACTGGCTAGGCCAGCATTTATAGCCCATTCCTAATTGCCCTTCAGAAGGTGGTGGTGATCTGCCTTCTTGAATTGCTCCAGTCTATGTGGTGTAGGTACACCCACAGTGCTGTTAGGGAAGGAGTTCCAGGATATTGGCCCAGTGACAATGAAGGAACAGTGATATGTTTCCAAGTCAGGATGATGAGTGGTGTGTGGTTAGCTTGAGAAGGTGGTAGTGAGTTATCTTCTTAAACCACTGCAGTCTGTATGGTGGAGAAACTCCCTCAATGCTGTTAGGTAAGGAGTCCCAATGGTCTGACCCAGCAATATGTTTCCAAATTGAGATGAGGGGAAAGGAAATTGGGAGTGATAGTGTTCCCATATATCTACTGCCCTTGTCCTTCTGTGTGGAGGAGATAATGGCTTTTGAGTCAATCTCAATCTTTAACATTCTCAGTGTCCCTCTGGCGAGATGCCTAACATTCACTTGGCACTTGACTACAATGGGGATGAAGGCGTCACTGTGTGGACATAAACCTATGCCTTAACGCAGAGCAACAAAGCCTTCTGCTTTGAATTATTTGCTCAGATCCCTTCCCTGAAGGCACTGACTCATGCTGGGATAAAGACAAAAAGCTGCGGATGCTGGAAATCCAAAACAAAAGCAGAATTATGGGGGCGGGGGGGGGGTGGTGATGGTGGTGGTGGTGGCGGGGTTGGTTGGGTGGGGGGAGAGAAGTGGAGGGGGGTGGTGTGGTTGTAGGGACAAGCAAGCAGTGATAGAAGCAGATCATCAAAAGGTGTCACAGACAAAAGAACAAAAGAACACATAGGTGTTGAAGTTGCTGATATTATCTAAATGAATGTGCTAATTAAGAATGGATGGTAGGGCTCTCAAGGTTTGGGTCTAGTGGGGGTGGGGTGAGCATAAAAGATTTAAAAATATTTAAAAATAATGGAAATAGGTGGGAAAAGAAAAATCTATATAATTTATTGGAAAAAACAAAAGGAAGGGGGAAGAAACAGAAAGGGAGTGGGGATGGAGGAGGGAGTTCAAGACCTAACGTTGTTGAATTCAATATTCAGTCCGGAAGGCTGTAAAGTGCCTAGTCGGAAGATGAGGTGTTGTTCCTCCAGTTTGCATTGGGCTTCACTGGAACAATGCAGCAAGCCAAGGACAGACATGTGGGCAAGAGAGCAGGGTGGAGTGTTAAAATGGCAAGTGACAGGGAGGTCTGGGTCATTCTTGCGGACAGACCGCAGGTGTTCTGAAAGCAGTTGCCCAGTTTACGTTTGGTTTTTCCAATGTAGAGGAGACCTCATTGGGAGCAAAGAATACAGTAGACTAAGTTGGGGGAAATGCAAGTGAAATGCTGCTTCACTTGAAAGTAGTGTTTGGGCCCTTGGACGGTGAGGAGAGAGGAAGTGAAGGGGCAGGTGTTACATATTTTGCGTAGGCATGGGGAGGTGCCATAGGTGGGGGTTGAGAAGTAGGGGGTGATGGAGGAGTGGACCAGGGTGTCCCAGAGGGAACGATCCCTACGGAATGCTGACAGCGGGGGTGAAGGGAAGATGTGTTTGGTGGTGGCATCATGCTGGAGTTGGCGGAAATGGCGGAGGATGATCCTTTGAATGCGGAGGCTGGTGGGGTGATAAGTGAGGACAAGGGGGACCCTATCATGTTTCTGGGAGGGAGAAGAAGGCGTGAGGGCGGATGCGCGGGAGATGGGCCGGACACGGTTGAGGGCCCTGTCAACGACCGTGGGTGGAAAACCTCGGTTAAGGAAGAAGGAGGACATGTCAGAGGAACTGTTTTTGAAGGTAGCATCATCGGAACAGATGCGACGGAGGCGAAGGAACTGAGAGAATGGGATGGAGTCCTTCCAGGAAGCGGGGTGTGAGGAGCTGTAGTCGAGGTAGCTGTGGGAGTCGGTAGGCTTGTAATGGATATTGGTGGACAGTCTATCACCAGAGATTGAGACAGAGAGGTCAAGGAAGGGAAGGGAAGTGTCAGAGATGGACCACGTGAAAATGATGGACGAGTGGAGATTGGAAGCAAAATTAATAAATTTTTCCAAGTCCCGACGAGAGCTGGGGTCTGGTTCCAAAGGCATTAGCAGTGCCTCATCCAGAGAATCATAAAATGGTTACAGCACAGAAGTAGACCATTCAGCCTGTCCTGTCTATTTTGCTCTCTGCAATAGCAGGTGACCTAGTTGCACTTCTCTGCCTTTCCACAGTCACCCTGCAAATTTTATCTCTTCAGATAATTATCCAATTCCCTTTTGAAAGCCACAATTAATGTTCCCTCCATCTCCATGAGGCAGCGCATTCCAGATTCTAAATACTCGCTGCAAAGAAAAATATTTTCCTCATGTCTTCATGGTCTCTTTTGCCAATCCAGCCAGTCATTCTTCATGTGGAAGCATGTACAGTGTCAACAACTATTCAACTGTAGAGGAACCACAGCCAAATTCAGTCCTGTCTGCATTTACATATATGCTCCAGCACAGATATCAAAAGTAGAAACTCTGCTTGTTTTTCTCCAACTCTACCTAGGGTTGCTCAAAGCATTTGTTGGATGTCTACTACAATCCCAGACTTACCTAACTCAATGGCCTGGATTTTACACTCAGCAGTGAACGAACAATGTTAGCAAAAAAAAAAAATTATTTATTTATTTATTTTTTTTTTTTTACATCTTTTATGCTCTCCCCACCCCCACTAGAGCTATACCTTGAGTGCCCTACCATCCATTCTTAATTAGCACATTCGTTTAGATAATATCACCAACTTTAACTTTAACACCTATGTGTTCTTTTGTATTATTGTTGTTGACATCTTTTGATGATCTGCTTCTATCACTGCTTGTTTGTCCCTACAACCACACCCCCACTCCACCTCTCTCTCTCTCTCTCTCTCTCTCTCCGCCCCCCACACACACACCTTAAACCAGCTTATATTTCAACTCTTTCTTGGACTCGAACTCAAGTTCTGTCGAAGGATCATGAGGACTCAAAACGTTAACTCTTTTCTTCTCCGCCGATGCTGCCAGACCTGCTGAGTTTTTCCAGGTAATTCTGTTTTTGTTTTTGTTTTGGATTTCCAGCATCCGCAGATTTTTGTTTTTATCTCTGTGTTTAATTGACTGCCACTGCTCTTCAAGAAATGCCTACCTCCTTGAAGAAGTTCTGTTCCTCTCTGCAACAAGATTTCCGTATCTCTCTTTTGCCCTGCTCACATTCCTTGCTTTCCATTTCCCTCCTGGTGTTTGACAAGGTGTTTACGAAAACCCGCTTTCACAGCCACATCTCCTTTCTCAGTGACTGTCTCCATCTCCGACTTACCCCACGTGGATTTCAACTGAAATTCCACCCCTCATGTTTCGAACCCACCCAGGATTACAGGTATCTCCGGGACATAAAACGTTTCTCGGACTGCTGTTCCAGTCACATTCTGAAATCCACACTCAGTGCCATGCGCCGCCATATGAACACACTCGACCTCTCCCTCCAGCAGCACCGCCGTACCCTTTTTCAAAACTGCGTGTGCCCCCAGTTTCATTTTATCCTTCGGCTCCTCCGACGCCTCAACAAGAAACTTTTTCTCTTTCTCTCAAGTGCTAAGGAACGCAAGCTCCAACAACTCATCGACACCAACACCCATCTAGGACCCTCCACCCCGGCCTGTCCCTCCGTCCCCACCCCATCTTCCAATCCCAACCCCAGCCGTGTATTCACTATACCCCCTGACCTTCCGCTCTCCGATGCTGAACGTTCAGTGCTCAGCAAAGGACTTAGCTTCATACCCTTACACCCTCACCTCAATGAATTTTGGGCTCGGCATGATGCTGAACTCTTCCTCCGCCGTCTTCGTCTCCGGGCTCACTTCTTTGGGCAGGAGTCCTCTCCCAGTTCAACGGATCCTTTTACCCATCTCCAATATTCTCCCTCCACCTGGACCCCTCCCTCTGGATTCTTACCTTCTCTTGATCTTTTCATTGAGAACTGTCGGCGCGACATTAGTCGTCTCAATTTCTCTGCTCCTCTCACCCATTCTAACCTGTCTCTCTCTGAACTTACTGCACTCCATTCTCTCAGGTCCAACCTTGACATTGTCATCAAACCCGCTGACAAGGGTGGTGCTGTTATTGTCTGGTGCACTGACCTCTACCTCGCGGAGGCTGAGCGTCAACTCGCAGACACTTCCTCCTACCTCTCCCTGGACCATGACCACTGAACATCAAGTCATTGTTTCCAGGACTGTCACTGACCTCATCTCCTCTGGGGATCTCCCTCCCACAGCTTCCAACCTGATAGTCGCCCAACCTCGGACGGCCCGCTTCTATCTCCTACCCAAAATCCACAAACAGAGCTGCCCAGGTAGACCGATCGTCTCAGCTTGCTCCTGCCCCACAGAACTCATTTCTCGTTATCTTGACTCTCTTCTCTCTCCCCTTGTCCAGTCCCTTCCCACCTACATCCGTGATTCCTCAGACACCTTACGTCACATCAACAATTTCCAGTTCCCTGGCCCCAACCGCTTCCTCTTCACCATGGACGTCCAATCCCTCTACACCTCCATCCCCCACCAGGATGATCTGAGGGCCCTTAGCTTCTTCCTCGAACAGAGGCCCGAACAATCCCCATCCACCACTACTCTCCTCCGTCTGGCTGAACTTGTTCTCACGCTGAACAATTTCTCCTTCAACTCCTCTCACTTCCTCCAAATAAAAAGTGTGGCTATGGGTACCCGCATGGGCCCCAGCTATGCCTGTCTCTTTATGGGGTATGTGGAACATTCCTTGTTCCAGTCCTACTCCGGCCCCCTTCCACAACTCTTTCTCCGGTACATCGATGATTACTTCGGTGCCGCTTCATGCTCTCGTCGGGACTTGGAAAAATTTATTAATTTTGCTTCCAATCTCCACCCCTCCATCATTTTCACATGGTCCATCTCTGACACTTCCCTTCCCTTCCTTGACCTCTCTGTCTCAATCTCTGGTGATAGACTGTCCACCAATATCCATTACAAGCCTACCGACTCCACAGCTACCTCGACTACAGCTCCTCACACCCCGCTTCCTGGAAGGACTCCATCCCATTCTCTCAGTTCCTTCGCCTCCGTCGCATCTGTTCCGATGATGCTACCTTCAAAAACAGTTCCTCTGACATGTCCTCCTTCTTCCTTAACCGAGGTTTTCCACCCACGGTCGTTGATAGGGCCCTCAACCGTGTCCGGCCCATCTCCCGCGCATCCGCCCTCACGCCTTCTCCTCCCTCCCAGAAACATGATAGGGTCCCCCTTGTCCTCACTTATCACCCCACCAGCCTCCGCATTCAAAGGATCATCCTCCGCCATTTCCGCCAACTCCAGCATGATGCCACCACCAAACACATCTTCCCTTCACCCCCCCTATCGGCATTCCGTAGGGATCGTTCCCTCCAGGACACCCTGGTCCACTCCTCCATCACCCCCTACTCCTCAACCCCCTCCTATGGCACCACACCATGCCCACGCAAAAGATGCAATACCTGCCCCTTCACTTCCTCTCTCCTCATCGTCCAAGGACCCAAACACTCCTTTCAAGTGAAGCAGCATTTCACTTGCATTTCCCCCAACTTAGTCTACTGCATTCATTGCTCCCAATGTGGTCTCCTCTACATTGGAGAGACCAAACGTAAACTGGGCGACCGCTTTGCAGAACACCTGCGGTCTGTCCGCAAGAATGACTCAAACCTCCCTGTCGCTTGCCATTTTAACACTCCACCCTGCTCTCTTGCCCACATGTCTGTCCTTGGCTTGCTGCATTGTTCCAGTGAAGCCCAACGCAAACTGGAGGAACAACACCTCATCTTCCAACTAGGCACTTTACAGCCATCCGGACTGAATATTGAATTCAACAACTTTAGATGGTGAGCTCCCTCCCACATCCCCACCCCCTTTCTATTTCCCCCTTCCTTTTCTCTTTTTTTCCAAAAAATTATATAGATTTTCCTTTACCCACCTATTTCCATTATTAAAAAAAATATTTTTTTTTTTATTTTTTTTTACATCTTTTATGCTCTCCCCACCCCCACTAGAGCTATACCTTGAGTGCCCTACCATCCATTCTTAATTAGCACATTCGTTTAGATAACATCACCAACTTTAACTTTAACACCTAGGTGTTCTTTTGTATTATTGTTGTTGACATCTTTTGATGATCTGCTTCTATCACTGCTTGTTTGTCCCTACAACCACACCCCCACTCCACCTCTCTCTCTCTCTCTCTCCGCCCCCCACACACACACCTTAAACCAGCTTATATTTCAACTCTTTCTTGGACTCGAACTCAAGTTCTGTCGAAGGGTCATGAGGACTCGAAACGTCAACTCTTTTCTTCTCCGCCGATGCTGCCAGACCTGCTGAGTTTTTCCAGGTAATTCTGTTTTTGTTTTTGTTGTGAACAACGTTAGCAGTTCCTTCCACACCATTGTCCCTCCCTTGTCTTGGCCGCTGCTTGCGGGTGGACGAAAATGGTGTTTGACTTCCTGGGGTGCCTTTTCTTCTTTTTCTATTTGGACTGCTGAGAATCCTGCAGATCTACAAGCCTCCAAGATATCTCTGCTCCTCCTATTTTGGCCTCCTGTGGATCCCTGATTTTAATTCCTCCACCATTAGTGGCCATGTCTTAAGCTGCCAACACTCTGGAATTCCCTCCCTAAACCTCTCTGCCCCCCTTTCCTCCTATCAGACACACCTTAAGACCTACTTCTTTGTCTAAAGCTTTGGTCAGTTGCTCTAATATAATCTTACGTGGCTCAGTGTCAAATTTTGTTTGATGACATCCCTGTATAGCACCGTGGGACATTTCACTATGTTAAACATTCTATACAGCTATAAGTGCAATTTGCTATTACTGTAAAAGTTCACTTACACTTAAGCGGACAAGCCCAAACCTTTTCTTACTTATTTACTGGGTACCTATCACATAAGTACCGCAAATTCACACCTTTCCATATATTTGGATGCTACTACTCTTGGCGTGTTACAAGTAGTGAAGTTTCTGGGAGAATGCAAAACAATTTGGACAGCAACTTCCTGATTCTCATGTTTAACTGCACAGGTGTAACGGCTAGAAAATGCTGTCTGAGTTATCCCTTAAGAATAATGAGCACTGACAGCCTTACCATTATTTCTACCATAAAACCTGGGCCATATACAAGTTTGGTATTGTATCTTGAAGAATCCTGCCTCAGATACCTTGAAGTAGACTTCTTAGTCTTGAGTATATTAACTGCAAGGCTTCATTAAAAACAAGTAGTTCCATACTTGTACAGTAGAGGGTACAATTATGGAGATAACTCCATCCTAGATCATTATCCATCGCTGTCCATCTCCAGTCTGACCCTGGCTCTGGGTTATATGCCTTCTTACATGACTGTGTGGGCAGTACTGGGCTGAGTCCCACATTAACTATTAATGTACCAGACTCTACTACTACATATCCCCACAAGTCTTTATCCCATGGATATAGAGTTATTTCAGTTTACTTCTAAGTTTTATGTTATTGAGTCTTGTGCATTAACATTATTGTTATAATCTTAATGCTATTCTAAGATTAATAATAATATTCTCACTACCCCATCTCTCTCCCTTCAAGTCCTTGAAATTAGAGGTTCAGGCAGTCTGGAGTACTTATAACTCTTCCACATCTCATTCTCTGTTCTGTCAGGAGAGTGCTATGCTCTGGTATTGCTTGTTATTGTTGTTGGCTTGGAGGTTGGACTGGTATTTAGGTATGATTTCATCCACTTCTTCCACTGCTTGATGTTCAACCACACCCAGTTGATCTGGCTGGCTTTGCAGTGTGTGGTTGTTGTTTGTCTTGACTGCTGCTTGCGGGTGGACAAAAATGGTGTTTGGCTACTTGGCAGTGCCTTTTCTTCTTCTTTTTCCATTTAGGCCACCGAGAAGCTCTCTGAGGCTGAGGAAGAGCGTTCCTGTGGCAAGCTGAAGATTTGAGTAGCATGCTCACCTCTGATTTTTGTTGTTGATGGTGCGCAACTACTACAAGGTTCCCACATCTCTTGTGATTTTGGCATGCTGGTTGGAAGTTGCCGTGTATGCACAGTTGCTAGTATGTCTACTAACTGTACTATCATCGGAGTTGGAGGTAGCAGTTTCTCTGACTGTTGATCCTTCTCCAATACCACTTCCACTGGAGGTACAATGGTAATCTCATGTGTGATAGGTTGGTCTGACCACTGGGGACTTTCTGGGATCTGGAATGATGATGGACAAATCTGCTCCGCAAAAAAGAGATCGCAGGTGAAATCACAGTCTGAATACTCTTTTGTGTTTGAGAACTCAGAACCGTGGGTGTCGACTGTGGTAGTCTCAACATCAGAAGTGGGAAAGGCTGATTGCGGATGATATACATCAGCTCAAAAATTCGTTTGTCATCATATCTCAGTGGTTCAAGGATCTTGCCGGTGACCGGGAGTCAGACTCCCCCGCTCCATACAGTGGACTGTCTGTCGTTCAAAACCAAAGGCCTTGGTGCAATGGTTCCTCATCCGACAGGACTGTTGTGCTGGCACCTGAGCCTAATTTAAAATTTGTTAGATGACCATTTACCAGGATATCAGCCTTCCAAAATGAGGAACCACATTCTTTGACGTCCCCCAAAAAGAATGGCTGTGCATCTTCTGAGTCTTTGGTCTCAATCTCATGGGTGTATTTTGGGCTATCTGTGCAGCACTGGGGTTTTGACTTGCACAGTTCAACAAAGTATCCCTGTCCGTTGCAGTGGAAATATTGGGCATTGCTCGCAGGACACTGATCTTTCCTGTGAGGGTGCTTCGCACCGCAGAGCAGGCAAGGTCTCTGTTGGACGGTTCAGGGGTTGCTTTCCCCACATTTTTGTGACTTAATATGGTGGACTGAGGCTTGGTTTCTGCGCCATAACGTGTTCTCCTCCCTTAGGATGGTCCTTTTTCATGTAGCTCAGACAGTCTAGCCAGCGAGATAGCCTTGTCAAGTGTAAAGTCATCTTTAGCTTGTAGGAGGTCAGAGAGTGAATCGTCTACAATACCCACCATGATCCTGTCTCGGATGAGCTCAGGCTTTAAACTGACATATTCACATCCAAGTGCCATTCTATAGTGATTGTTAATGAAGAAGTCGACAGGTTCCCCAGGGAGGTGGGCTCTCTCATTAAATTTAACTCTCAAGTGTTTTATTGGATCTCAAGTTGAAATAAACATCAAAAGATTTCAAAACATCATCAAATTTGGTAGATGATTCATCAATAGTTTGGCCTGCAATGACATCGTCTGCTATTGGCCCAATCAAGTAAAGAAGTGCACTAACTTGTTCTGCTTCTGATTTTTTATTTAGACCTACAGGAATGCTAAATCTTAAAAATCTTCTCCTCCAAAGACTCCAATCGTGTGACTGGTCTGAGCCATAGATGAATCCCAGTGGAGCTGGAAGTATGGAACTGCAATCCATTTTTGAAGGTTTTAAAAAGTGTGGGTACAGCTTTTTGAGATTACAGGCTTCCATGATGGTGTCACCAGTTACTGCTGAACAAAGGATCTTTCCACACTTGCCAGTTTTTGGCAGGCTTTTCAAAATGGCGATGGCGTCTTCTGCCTGAACAAGAAGGGACCACAAGGGCAGTGTATGTTGGCTGGCTGCTGTCTAAAATCATTCAGCGGTATCACGTTACGAGTCGGGAATCTTGGAAAAGAACTTTAGATTTGTTGTTTCCGAACTTGGATGGTCACGGGGTATATGGTATAGATAAAATTAATTATTAATGCTTTTCTTTTGCTGGGCTTGGGAGCCACTCGTTGAGGCTCTGAGTCTGGGATGGGGTTTAGTGACTGGTTGCTTTCAAATGGCGCATCTGAACGAATGACTTAAAAGGGGTTTCTCAGGACTAGCTGGTGTGGAATTTAAAAAATTTATCTCATCCTTGCAGGTTGCAAACTTTGTTTGCTGAAGCTAGACTTCCAAAGAGGATGCAATGCAGTCTTCTGCTTAAGTAAAACTTCTGTCTTTTTTGTTTGATTCCAGGCTCTGTTTCTGGAGCCTTTTCTTTATATTTTTGTTTTTTCTGGTGAGTTTTCTCAGGTCTGTGGCTCAGTTGGGAGTTGGCCTCAGTGCCCAACTGGAATCAGTTGGGTGCCTCCTTTTTCTCAGCATTTTTTGGAGGATGAGAGTTTTGATCCTGAGGCTACCACCATGAAGAATCCAGCCTCGGTCACCATGAAATAGGCTTCATAATTGTCAGTATATTAACAGCAGGTCTTTATTAGTAACTCATAACTATGTACATACATACAATAGAGGGTACAGGTATGGAGCTGACTCCATCCTCAGTCTTCACCCATCTTTGTCCATCTCCAGGCTGGCCCTGGCTCTGGGTCATGTGCCTTCTTCACTGTGTGGGCAGCACTGTACTCAGTGCCACATTAATCCTGTATGTACCAGACCTTACCACTACACTTATGACTTGCTGCCCTGTACGGCTCATACCCACAGTTGGAACTAAATCCACTAAGCTACTAAAGGAGCTAGAATTAAAGCTTTCATTCAATTAGTCTCCCACCTATATATTCGCAGAAAATGTTTAGAATACTTCAACTGAGTACCATAATTGGTCAAGCAATGCTAATAGGCTTCTGAAATGTCATTATCTCAAAGCACCTTAGGAGGCTTAGTAAATTAATCTAGTGAACAGCTGAAGTCTACAAATCAGAAATGTTCAATGCTTGAAATAAAGATAGAAAACACTGGGAATAATTCGCAGGTCAGGCAGCATCTGTGGAGGGAGAAACAAAAGTTATGTTTCAGGTCGATGACCTTTTAGCAGGGTTCTGATGAAAAGTCATCAACGTAAAAGGTTAATTCTGTTTCTCTCTCCACAGATGCTGCCTGACCTGAGCATTTTCTGTTTTTATTTCCAATTTCCAGCTCCACAATATTTTGCTTTTGTATTAGGTCCAATGTTAGATCTGTGTCTATGGCAGAGTCAGTTCATCTAACCCAAATGGGAAACTACAAGGGTCTACCATTGACCTATGAAATCTTAATTAAAGAGGAAACATTAAAAAAGCAGCATCAGGAAAACAGAAAAAATTTTCATGCAATTTTAAGTGAGATTTCTAACTTCCAACCTAGCAAGTTGGTGGTGCTTAGAAGTGCAGCTAGAAAGAATACACAGGACCTTTCTGCATAATGTTTATATTTTTGTTAAAAAAAAAGTCAATTTTGGATGGCCTCTTAGGATTTCAATTCATTGTAAGGTAACATAAATGACCCTTCTATCATTAAAAACAGTTAATTCTTACTTACTCTTGTCAAACCACTTCATTAAATCTCTTATTCACCTTATATGCTCCAAGAAGAACAACTACAATTTCCCTTGCCTCTCGAAATAACTGCAGTCTTTCATCCCTGGTACCATTCTAGTAAATCTTTGCACCTTCTCTAAAATCTTGATATCCTTCCGAAAGAACTCAATCAAGTTAGTCAAACACAATTTCTCTTTAACAGAAGGATTTCATTTATTAACTCATATTTTTCCAAGTGCCAATTAATTTTGCTGCAGACTAATATCTCTAAAATGCACCAACATTAGGCTAATTAGCTCCCGCTTCCTGAACAGGACTGTAACATTTGCAACCCTCCAGTCCTCAGACACCACTTCCATGCCTAAGGGAAACTGGAAAGTTATGGCCAGTGTCTCTGCAACCTCCACCCTTAATTCCCTCATCAAGCTATGGAGGATGAGGTGTCTACTCTACTTTTGGGTCTGCCACCTCATTAAGTACCTACTCTTTATTTCTTATCCTTTCCAATTTCTCTACTATCACCTGACTATTGGCAACATGCTCTTTCCTAATGAATACAGATGCAAAGCATCCATTCAATACCTAAATCATGCCCTCTGTCTCCACAAGAAAATCCTCACGGTCCCTAATCTGCCCAATGCTTCCTTTGACTAGCCTTTATGTATTTATATGCTTATTTTCTGCTCAGAAATGAAAACACTTTTGTGGCCCAAAGGGCACTTTCCAAAATTCAATTATTATGATTCTCACCTCCCTGAAGTGTAATATTGAGTAAACTTGTGAATACTGCTCATACATTCTACACTGCACCACATTATATTTCCAGAACTCCACTGAATTGGCCTCCTTGATTATTGGGAAATACTGTTCCCTTGAGCAGAGGAACAAGTCAATATTCTTTCATAAATAGCCACAAGAAATTGCAAGAGAAAGAGTTATTATGTTTACAGTGGAATTTGCCATTGAGATAAATTCATAGCATGTGGGTTATAGCAATGTTGATGGGGAGCTCCAATTATTCTTTCGTAAGGGTAAAATATTCATCGTTCATGAATAGCATGAGCCTGAGTGAGTCACAAAGACCAGATTCTCATGAATAATTAGAGCACTGCATGGTCTAGAATGACAATTACTTACTAAGTGCAGCTTGTGGAGCTGGAATGGAAAAGAAAATAGAACACATCGAGTGCTGAGCAGAAATTTCACAAATGTAATAAGATTTCCTCCTCACTTGTTTTTGGGGATTGAAAATACCAGCATCTTGAAGACATTGAAGTAACAGTGCTTGCAGAGTCCATATTTCCTGGTAGTAATCAAGACCCCATCAATCACTTAAACAAAAATGCCACGGTCATCATTTCTTTAATGTGGATATCAGCATGGATTACCCTACACTAGCTCTTTCTGCCCACTGTACTGTCCTCTTCCATCAAGAGCTAACACAATAACATGCACTAATATAGCACCTTTAACATAGCAAAATATCCAAAGGCACTTCCTAGGAATGTTACCAAATGAAATTTAACACTGAGCCACATAAAGGGATATTATTGACCAAAAGCTTGGTCAAAGAAGTGGGGTGGCCGTTGCACCCTATCACATGGTCTAAGCCTTAATCTTGACTCTGCCAATCACGAATGCTTATATTTAACTGCCCTCAGAAATTTGTCACCATCCTCTGCCTGTTCCATGATGACATGCATGCCATGATCCTCACCAATGGAATTGCCACAAGCCCCCTCTCATAGAAGAATGGGGTCAAACAAGGCTGTGTCATTGCATTAACTATCTTCTCCGTTTTCCTTACAGCAATACTGCAGCTCACCTCCAGCAAATTACCAACAGGCGTGGAGATAATCTACAGAACAGATGGGAAACTGTTCAAACTACGCTGTCTTCAACCCAAAACCAAAACCATTTTAACCTCAGTCATAGAACTTCAGTATGCAAATGATGCTTGTGTGTGTGCTCACTCAGAAACCGAGCTCCAGGTCATTGCTTACTTCTTCTCTGAGGTATATAAATAAATAGGCCTTTCACTAAACACCCAGAAACCCACTTCCAACTGGTTCCTAGGGTACAACACCTTCCCCAATGGCGAGATCCTGGAAAGCGTGGAGCATTTTCCGTACCTTGGGAGCCTCAACTCAATGCAGGCAGGCATAGATGGTAATATTCATCATCGCCTCCAATGTGGCAGCTCAGTTTTCAGCCGACTGAGGAAAAAAGTATTTGAGGACCAGGATCTCAAACCCGTGTGACTAAGATCATGGTTTACCGAACACCAGTGATCCCTGCACTCCAAGACACTTTGGAGACTTGGGCAACTCACAGCAGCCACCTCAAAGCACTGCAGAAGTACCACCAACAGTGCCATCAGAAGATCCTCCAAATGCAGTTGTAAAAAAGGCACTCCAACAGCAGTGCCCTCTTCCAAGCCAACCTGCCCAGTAACAACACGCTAATGAATCAAAACCAGCTCTGCTGGCGGGTGGGGTGGGGAGGGGTGTACATGTAGTTTGTGCATGCCTGACATGTGACTCCCGCAACAATTGCTCTGCTTGGAACTTGACTGCAGCAGGAGACTCCCAGGGTAAAAGCTTTAAGGATGTCATCAAAACTTCCCATAAGAGGTCAAACATCCCCACCAACTCATGGGAACCCCTGGCTTGTGACCAACAAAATGGAGAAGGCTCACTCGGGAAGGTACCAAACAAATCAAGAGACTTCATTGGGAACGCGCAGAGACAAAGTCAAGGTGCAGAGGAAGCACACTTACCTCCAAATAACCTATCTATACAACCCTTCAAGCACCACCTGCCCCACATGTGACAGATTCTGCAGATTACAAATTGGACTAATCAGCCATCACAAAACCGGAGTGGAAGCAAGTCAGCCTCAGTCCAGAGGGACTGCCTAAGAGAAAGGTCAAAGTAGTAGATTTTAAGGAGAGTCTTAAAGGAGAGAAAGGCAAAGAGATGAGGTGAGCGTGACTGCCCTTGACATCAAGGAAGCATTTGAGTGAGTGTGACATCAAGAAGACCTTGAAAAATTGAAATCAAAGGCAATCAGGAAGAAAAACTGTCAAATGATCAGAGTCATACCAAGCACAAAGAAAGATAGTTGTGGTTGTTGGAGGTCAATCATCTCAATCCCAGGACATTACTGCAGGAGTTCCTCAGGGTAGTGTTCTTGATCCAACCAAATTAGCAATGTACAAGAGATCAGAATTGGAGAAATGCAGAGATCTGGGAAGATTATAGGGCTGGAGGAAGCTACAAAGATAGGAAGGAATAAGGCAATGGAAGGATTTCAATGTGAGGATGAGAATTTTAAAATCCAGGCATGCTGGATAAGGAGCCAAAGTAGGTCAGTGGGTGAATAAGGCTGGTGTGAATTAGGGCATGGACAGCAGTTTTGGATGAATTCAAGTTAATTAAGAATTAAAAATGGAAAGCTGGCCAGCACATCATTGGAATAGTCCAGTCGTGAGATAATAAATGATGGAAGAGGGTTTCAGCAATAGATGAGCTGAGGCAAAGGCAGACTGATCTTGTTGCAGAGGTGGAAATAGGCAGTCTTGACGATGGAGCATATATATGGTTAGAAGCTTACCCCAGGGTCAAATATGATGCCAAGATTGTGAGTGGTCTGGTTCAGTCTTAGGCAGTAACCGGAAGAGAGATGGAGTCTGTAAATAAGGAACTGAGTTTGTAGCAGGGACTGAAAACAATGGTTACAGTCTTTCCAAAACTTAATTTGAAAAAATTATGCAGCAATAGGACTGTCTTTGTATTGGTTACAGAGCAGTATTAATAGAACTGGTTCCCAAAGTGCTGGCCCCACAGAGGCAAACCCAGTGTACGCCTGCTGGATTAGATACATCTGATAAGTTTACATTGGAATTGCTGCTGGCTATGCATCACCTATGTGTTAATAACAGGCATCGCTAACATCTTGAAGGAAAAAGCAGATACAGAGTAATAGACATAGACTAGACTCCCTGATTTCTACTATGATAGAGATGGAAGTTGTTGCATTCAGGTTCTGAGCCTCCTTCACAGGAGCACTGGATTATGCATCTGTGGAGATTCTCCAATCTGTTTTTGCACATAACATCAAATTAGATTAACAAAGGTTACTCATTTCTTCGGATTAGAATCATGCTCAGAGCTGTTCTCCTATTTTTGCACAAGTAATCTCTTTATAGCACCTGGAATTTTATTTTGTCAGGGATATCCTCTAAGCTAGAGGTAATGTGCAAACAAAGTTTGATTTTTGAATGAGGGAAGAGGTTTTGGTAGGGAGAGAGCCTCTCACTACTTTTAAGCGACTTACTTGTGAGAAATGATGATAGGAGGAAGCTGTTTGTGATCCCCAGCCAGGATGCATTTTGGGGCTTTCATTAATGGTATCCAGCAACTCGCTTCCAGAGCTTGTGCACACTCATCAATCACCACAAGATCAAAATAATCATTTGACAGGAGTTTTAATGGACCATCATTTGAAGCACCTAGAAATCATAAAGAGAAGTTGGGAATAGCAAAACTGCATGAGTGGATAAGCTCAGTGGATATGTCCCTATATGGACATGGAGAGCAACTAATCTACTATATAACAGTAGGATATCAAATCCATTATATTGCGAACCTGAATTGTTATCATACCTTGAATTCATTGTCAGAGAATTATAGACACTTTTGAAGTTCTCTTTATATGTAATATGGGCATAACTGATGGATAAGAGTATGGTTATTGATGTATTGGTGTTCCGTTAATAGCTCACAGCAACTTTATGTTTTTTATGCTTGACTTTTACAAGCCACCCTAATGTTCCAAAATGTAAACAATTTCTTTTGAAAGTTGTATTTATCAACTATTCTGAAGGCACAGCCCCCCAGTCTTCATAATTTATTGAAAGGATAGAGAACAACATTGCCTTGCCATTTTCAAATCATGGCATATAAAGAAATTAAGAGTTACGCAAGAAGACCCTTAAAACTAAATGTCAAAATAAGGTGTCAGCATGGCACACTTCTTGAATGAGAAGTTTGTGATTTCAAATTTCACTTCAGGATTTGGGCACATTCTAAACCCACACTTCAATGTAGCACTGACCGAGCAATGCGCTGTCAGGTGTGCCATCTTTACGGCATTATTTACACATCCAGACTTTTTTTTTGTTATTCTTTTACAAGGTGTTTGGCTGGGCCAGCATTTATTGCCAATTCCCAATTGCCCTTCAGAAGGTGGTGCTGAGCCACCTTCTTGAACTGCTGCAGTCCATGTGGTGTAGGTACACCCACAGCGCATGTTAGGGAAGCCGTTTTAGGATTTTGACCCGTGACAGTGAAAGAACAGCAATATAGTTCCGAGTCAGGATGTTGTGTGGTATGGAAGGGAACTTGCAAGTGGTGGCATTCCCATGTGTCTGCTGCCCTTGTCCTTCCAGATGGTAGAGGTCACGGGTTTAGAAGGTACTCTTGAAGGGGTCTACTGCCAAGCATCTTGTAGATGGTACACACTGCTGCCAGTTTGCATTGGTGGTGGAGAAAGTGAATGTTTAAGGTGGTGGATGGGATACCAATCAAGCGGGCTGCTTTGTCCTGGATGGTGTCAAGCTTCAAGTGTTTTTGAAGCTGCACTCATCTAGGCAAGTGAAAAATATTCCATCACACTCCTGACTTGTGTCTTGTAGATGATGGACAGGCTTTGCGGTGTCAGGAGGCGAGCTACTCGCCACAGGATTCCTAGCCTCTGACCTGCCCTTGTAGCCACAGTATTTATATGGCTGGTCCAGTTCAGTATCTGGTCAATAGTAACCCCCAGGATGTTGATAGTGGGGGATTCAGTAATGGTAATGCCATTGAATGTCAAGGGGAGATGGTTAGATTCTCTCTTGTTGTAGATGATCGTTGCCTGGCACTGATGTGATACAAATGTTACTTGCCACTTATCAGCCCAAGCCTGAATGTCGTCCAGGTCTTGCTGCATATGGACATGAACTGCTTCAGGAGTCACAAGTGATGCTGAACAAAACATGAGCAAACGTCCCCACTTCTGGCATTATGATGGAGGGAAGGTCATTGATAAAGTAACTAAGATGGTTGGGCCTAAGACACTAGCCTGAGCAACTCTTGCAGCAATGTACGAAGGTTGAGATAATTAACCTCCGACAACTACAACCATTTTCCTTTGTGCTAAGTATAACTCCAACCACTGGAGAGTTTGCCCACTGATTCACACTCACTTCAATTTTGCTAGAGTTCCTTGGTATCACATACAGTATGGATATTAAGGAATAACATGGTGCTTTCAAGGAAGGAAATACAAAACACAGCCAAAAAACAAAGAAAATACTGCAAATCTCAAAGCAAAAGTAGAAAAGGCTGGAACTCAGTTAAGTCTGGAATGATCTAAGACTTGGAATCTCAACAGCAGAACTACAGATGCTGCCTGGCCTACTGAGTATGTCTAGCTTTTTCATTTTTTGTTTTCAGGCTACCAAAAAACACATTTACTGGCCATTCACCTCACAGCCGTTTGTGGGATCCTTCTTTGTATAAAATGGCTGTCACGGCAGCCTAAATAACAATCATTGCTTTTCAAAGTAGTCTGTTATTTATGAAGCATTTTTGCATTTTTTTGATATTGGAACAAGAAGCTCGACTAATTCAAATTATTTTCTGTAATCTACAATTAATTTTTTAGTGCATTGTAAATCCATATTGCAGATTTTAAAAGAAGTACCATACAACGAAAATAGAAACACCTCTGATCATGGGCAATCTAATCAATTATGTCAATTACCACATGCAATAAATCTTTCTGAAATTCCATTGTTCTGATTTCCCTCCTTTCACTATAGGTTTGCAATGCTGCAGAATTATGCACATTTGAAAATTTAAACCATAGTATTTTGCAATGGAAAGCTTCACACTATGCTTGCTGGTTCACTAGCCTGATTCCTGGGATGAGAGGTTAGTCTTATGAGGAAAGGTTGAGCAGGTTGGGCCTATTTGGAGTTTTGAAGAAAAAGAGGTCATCCTTTGAAACATATAAGATTCTGAGGGACAGGGTAGATGCTGACAGGATGTTTCCCCTCGTGGGAGAATCTAGAACCAAGGGACACAGTTTCAAAATAAGGGGTTTCCTATTTAAGAGTGAGCTGTGAAAAAATTTCTTCTGTAAGAGGGTCGTTAGTGTTTGGAATTCTCTTCCACAGAAAGCAGTGGAGGCTGGGTCATTAAATATTTTCAAGGCCAAGTTGGACATATTTTTGATCTACAAGAAGTCGAGAGTTATGGCAGGAAAGTGGAGATCAGCCATTATTGAATGGTGGGGCAGACTCAAGGGCCGAATGTCCCACTTCTGCTCTTAGGATCAGTTTGTATGGCCTTAGTCTTTGAGGTGGATATATAGCAGATAATTGCTGTATAGCAAAACTTTCTGTAAATAAGGCTACATTCTTGGAGGGGAAAACAATGTCAATTTAGAAACCTAAGATGAGGGCTAAGCACCAAGATTGAAAAGAGTAGGAGAGAAGGTCAGCCAACCCAAGAAATAATGATTAGGTGATAGCAATCTTGAGCTTTGTACAAAATAAAGACTATTATGGGTAAGGAATTAAATAATTTTGAGTGTGGAAAGAGCAAGTTATTTAAGGATATATAATTGCTTCTTCCATTCAAGTAAATCCCACATTTGGCTTTTGTTCCTTATGTGGTTTACCTGTGTTAGTTGCCAAGACGACACTTGCTTTTTTTAGTATTTGTACTATAGCTGCCTCCTCCCTTGCTCGCAGCTCTTTTTTCAAAGTCTTGATCTCACCACGAAAGTGCACCTTCTCTCCTCTCTCTCGTGTCTTTTTCAATTTTCCCTTTGAACAAAAAATAGCGATCATTTTTCTTTGCTCTCTGCATTGAACATATTGGCAAGTTAACATAAAACTTACAGAAAGTAAACTAGCTTGAGCAGAGCAAGTAATGAGAAAGAATTCAGCTGGACAAGTTGTAGGTTCACTAAAAATTATACAATTTTAAAAAGTACAATTCTGCACAAGATGTGAAACAAACCAAAATGCAAATACAATTTAGTTCCCTGTTGTGGAAGTACTCACAAAAGCCTGATCGATGTCCTTCCGGGTATCCATTATTATTTGGGTGCTGTCACTGTGTGCCAGTACAGCGTCCAAAGAGTGGCGATGTATGGACTCAAGCAGTCGTGCAGGGTGACCCAAACGCAAAACCTGTGTTCTAAATTGAGCCAGGCGTTCAACTAGGTTGTCAACAGCAACGTTAGAGGGAGCACAGCACAGCACCTTGGAGGATAAAAAAAAACAGCTCATCGATAAGACATCTCTTGACATCCAGGTCGCTGAAACAGACTAATCAAATGAGAAATGTAAAGTTGTCAGGAATCACAAATACTTAAAGTTCATAAATATGTGCCGCATTATGAGGTTTATTTTTATGATACCATGCCTGGTCAGAGATAGGTAGTAATGCAGAGGCATAGACTCACTGATCTATACTCCTGGCTCCATTGTAATGTGCCCTATAATATCCAGAAGGACAATTTTCAATCCAGCTGATTTTAAAGTTGGAGAAATGTACATAACTGCTCTTGAATTTCAATAAAATACTGCAATTTCAACTGTACGTTTCACTATAATATCTCGCTGTGAAACTCGGCATTGGAATCAACACGGGTGCGTGAAGTTGTAGCATTTACCTCCTAAACTCACCAGAACAAGTTGTTCTGGCCATTCAAGTGAAAGTGAATATTTAATAAAGTGATAAGTTATAGTTGCTGTCAAACAACCTCTCTGATTCTGAAAATTTAATTTTACATGTGTGGAATCTCATCTTTTAATTAGTGAAGATTTTCTTTAATTATTAAAATAATTTACAAAACCTTTTCTGTCTCCAATCTCTCTCATAACTGCATCTTTCTTTCCCAATCTTTATTTGGCTTTCTGTGCATTGTTTAAATCTATTTTATACTTCCTGCTTAGACTGTGCATGGGCTTTGAGGATCCTTCAATGGGCTTGGTTGAAGAGGAACGTTTTTTTCTGTTTTTATTTCGGGTTTCTGCACCCACAGTCTTTTGCTTTCGGAATTCTGTCACTGTTGTTTGTCTTGTTCACAGACAGCAGAGATCCCCTGTAGAGGGTGCTGCAACCGCTGACAGAAAATCAAAGCTCAAAAGCTCAAGAAAACTTTGTGTGCAACTGTCAGTGCAGTGAACAGCAAACACCATTCCTTCACCGCTTGCTGCAAAATCCAGGTCATTACATAAATTGGTTGGATAAATAAACCCCACCCATTCAACTCTTTCTGATCACACTATCCCTTTCTACTAATATCAACTGCCTGGCGACAAAACTAAAGACTAAAATAATGCGCAGATCAGAAAAATTTTTTAAAATAAGTAAGTCATTATGATTTTGAACATACTGCCTGAAATGATGGTGGAAGCAGATTTAACAACAACTTTCAAAAGGGAATTGGATATATACTTAAAAAGTAAAAATTTAAGGGCTATAGGGAAAGAGCAGAAAAGTGGGACTAATCAAATAGCATTTTCCAAGAGCTGGCCTCAGACTAATGAGCTGAATAGCTTTCTTAGTTATTATCTAATTCGATGAATGCCTGTCCAATTCACTTTGTTATCCCAGTTAACATATGTTAACTGTTTTTTGCAGAATCAAATCAGAATGACCAAGACCGACATGTACATAACCTGTAACCATACAAAGCCCTGCTCCTGCCTCTTTGTTTCTAGTCAGTACACAAAAATGAGTTTGCCCGCTTTCCCATCCAAGTTCTAATTGAAGAAATCTGCATCTGTTTGAAATGATAGAATGCACAGCAGATCAGCTTCCACTGCCGTTTTCCTATAGTTGTGGCTCTTTTCACCTTTGGGTGACTTGTCATATGAGCTGCCTCAACAAGTGCAATGCTTATTTAGTCAGTATTTATACAATAAAATGACTTTTAAGTTGTACTATTCAAAATATCCCAATATAATTGGCACCAGCTATGGAATCTAGATTAGCAGAATGACCACCCTTTCTATACTTTTCTCAACTTGCCTCATCTCTTTTGCTCTTTCAATCTTGGTGTCTGTAATAAAATCTCTAAAATAAACTACTGAAATTTTCAGCACAAAAGAGGCTATTCATTCAGTCCATCACATCGATGATGACGCTCGGCTATCCACTTAGTCCCATTCACCTGCACTTTTACATGATACCTTTAACTTTTTCTTTTTGAAATATTGTAGTAATCTGATGTGAGACAAATGTTGTAATGTAAGGTCACATGATCTTGGTACCCAACAGCAGAGTAGCATAGGGTGCCTCTGTAGTCTTGATTTGGAGCCTGAACAGTAAAGCCAGAGTTTTGAGTTGTAAGCACACAAGTGTAGCTGCTGAGTTCCTTTTGTAAATAAACAGAATGTGTTTCTTCTCAGAACAGTCTACTGATCTTCTCTGTCTTGGTTTCAATTTGGTCACCCCGAAATAAGCTTGTAGCCCGCATCCTTTAACCCCAACAAACCAGGGCACTGGATCCACCAAACTGGCAACAAGAGTAAAAAGCAAGACATGAAAGGACGAGGTAAAATGTGAGAAAGAATGGAGGAAATCAGAAGAACCGAAATTGAGCCGTACCTCGCACAGTGGTTGTAAGTAAAGAAAAATTTCCTCCCTGATCATGGGAGCAATCCCTTTAGAGTAGGCTTCAATTTGGAAGAGTTGAGCCTTTCAATCCAACCTTGGACAACTGGTCTCATTATGTTAAGTGCCTCGCGTTCTTCTTCCAGGTGAACAACATTGCGGGGGAGGAGAAGAAGCACGTGATCCTTTTAACCACATGTGGGAGCAAGACATATGGAGTAATTCGAAATTTGTTGGTACCCAGTGCTCCAAATTCAAAAAGTTTTGATGACTTGGTGAACCTCGTAAAGACTCATGACCAGCCCAAGCCGTCAGTGACGATGTAATGGTTCAAATTTAACTCAAGGAATAGAGCCATGGAGACAGTTGCTTGATACGTGTCAAGTCTGAAACAATTAACTGAATATTGCGAGTTTGGTACATCTATCAATAATATGCTTAGAGGTCGTTTGGTGTGCAGTATAAATTAAGATACGATGCAGAAGAGATTACTGTCTGATTTTCAGAAGGCATTGGAAATTGCTCTGGCAATGGAAGGTGCAGTGCGAGACTCAAAAGCCATGCAGGGAGTGCAAAATGGTGCCGGTCTCCACATTAGGCAGGGAGCCTCTGCTGAAAAGGGCGCGAAAGTGTAAAGCTTTACTCAGAATCAGGAAGCAGCCACCGCTAGCAAATTAAAAGAGATAACATAGCCACAAAAACATGGCATAATAGTAACATAGGTGGAAGCAGACTACCTTGTAATGAATCACAGTTTAAAAAAATGGAATGTTTTTCCTGTCATCGAAATGGACAGCTCATGAGACAAAGTAAAGATAGAATTAGGCAGACTTTCAAACAAAAGTAAAAACCCAATGAGATTAACAGCATTGAAAAGCCTGAAGTATCAGATTCAGATATTTATTTGTTACATAATTTAAAGGCAAGAAAAACAGAACCTATGTAACCATGAGAGTAAATGAGAGGCCTATCAAAATGGAGCCACTACGGTGATAGGTGAACATACTTTTAAAGACCTGAATCATGGGATATGTAAATTAAATTTGGAAGAAACTGATGCCAAATTAAAAACTTACATGGGGGAAGACATAGAAGTCAAGGGTAAAAATATAAAGTCACAGTACACTACGCAGGTCAAACAGTGAAATTACCCTTGGTGGTGGCAGGCAGAGTACCAAGCATACTAGGATGAAACTGGCTGAGGGAAATCAACCTTGATTTGTCACAGAGATTCCAAAAGAAAAGTGAAAACCTGCTGAAAGACCTTCACACACTATTAGTTTCCCTCCTGTCCAAGTATGTACCTCTAGAAAAGTATGAAGAGAAGAAGAAAGAGTTCTACACTTCTCTAAGTAAAATGAAGGATGAGTTGGCACATAAAACACGACAATGCTTAATGTTCCAGGAGGCAGTACACCAATGCAAAAAAGAGATGGAAGAACTGAAAAATCAGCTACTTGAAACCAAAGAGGCTTTGGAGGAAAAAGTCCCAGAATTTTCTAAAAAGCAGACAGATGATGAAATTCTGGAAAACTCAACCACTGAGTTCACTCAAGTCGCACTTACATCTGAGATTAGTCTGGCCAACATGGAAGTTGAAAAGAAGGCCGAGAATAAAGTCAGTGTCAGAAAGAATACCCGTTCAAAGAAGACAAAGAAGCAAAAATAGTACCATTGATCTTAGCAGCAAATGAGTATACTTTCATTCATAGACCCTAGAAGTCAAATTGCAGACACTGATGCACTTAGTCGTTTGCCAACGCAAGTAAAAGATTAGAATGTTCCAATTCGTCAAGAATCCATTTTATTATTGAACTTCCTGGATTCATCACCAATATTATCTAGACAAACTAAAGATTGGACAAATCGAGACCCAGTCTTATCCAAAGTGCAAGATCAAGTTCTTCATGGCTGGTCACAAGAACAAGATCTGATTAAATGAAACCGTGCTTCCAGAGAAGATACGAAATAACCAGCCAGGATGGTATCTTATTGTGGGGAGTACGAGTGATTATTCCTCCAAAAGGACAAAGGCCATTGTCATCTGAACTTCACAGTGCACATTCCAGAATTTCCAGAATTAAGGCAATACAGCACACAGCTATCTATGGTAGCCTGGGACAGACAGAGAAATAGAAAACTTAGTGAGAAGTTGTATGCAGTGTCAGAAAGTACAAAAATTACCTGCAACAGCTCCATTCCACCCCTGAGATTGGCCAGGAAGGCCATGGGTGAGAGTACATATCGACTACGTGGAATCTTTTACGGGAACAATGTTTCTACTTATCACTGATGCACACTCAAAATGGGTGGACATATATGAAGTGAGGTTGCCGACATCATCTGCTACAATAGACAAGCTACAACAAAGTTTTGCAATCAATGGACCACCTGAAGTGATCGTATCAGACAATGGAACAATATTCATAAGTGCTGAATTTCATCAATTTATCAGCCTCAACGGTATGACTCATGTGAAAACTTCACCATGCCACTTTTCTTCAAATGGACTGGCCAAGAGAGCAGTTCATACGTTAAAATCTGGTATGAAGAAATCGTCTAAATTAGCACGTTTTCTTTTCCATTCTAGGACCACCCCTCATACAACAACAGTGTCACACCTGCAGAATTGTTGATGAAGCACCATCTCCAATCGAGATTGAGCCTAATTATGACAAACTTGGGTGGGGAACGTGGAAAGAAGTTAGGGAAGTCAGAAAATTGGGCATGACTGTCACAGTCGTGACAGGACATTTAACATAGGAGGGAAAGTATTTGGGAAGAATTTCAGAGGACCACCAACATGGTTGTTTGGTGAAATAAATGCAGTAACAGGACCTCTTTCCTACCACGTGAAAGTGGAAGATCGAATCACAAGGAGGCATGTGGATCATGTAAGAAGAGGAGAAACAAAATACTCAGAAATGGTTCCACCAATGTTTGTGTCTGAATCAACATCGCCTGTTGAAAGAACTCAACTGAATAGAAATGTGTCTGAAGGGCCGACTGTACCTGAAAGAATCGAGGAAACAGAACTGCAAGTACCTACTGAAGAAGCAGATGCTCAGGCGACTACAGTGAGGGAGGTTCCAGATCAAACATCGGAAGCTGTAGAGCTGAGACGTTCTACACACATAAGGAAACCCCTGGAAAAGCAGACTCTGTAAATTATTTATCTGTGTGAACAATTTGATCTCTTGAGAAAAGTTGTAAAATGTATTTGAATAAAGGGGGAGGGATGTAGTAATCTGATGTGTAATATACCTTTAAGACAAAAGTTGTAATGTAAGATCATTTGATCTTGGTACCCAAGTACCCAAGTAATTTGACAAGGAAGTATTCAATGAATGGCATGGCACTAGGAAGTTCTGAGGAACAAAGGGACCTTGGTGTGTGTCCATAGGTCTCTGAAGGCGGAGGGGCATTTTAGTGGGGTGGTGAAAAAGGCATATAGGTCACTTGCCTTTATCAATCGAGGCATAGATTACAAAAGTAGGGAGGTCACGTTGGTCCCTTCAAGTGAAGCAGCATTTCACTTGCACTTCCCTCAATTTAATCTACTGCATTCGCTGCTCCCAATGCAGTTTCCTCCACATTGGAGAGACCAAATGCAGACTGGGTGACCGCTTTGCAGAATGCCTTCGGTCTGTCCGCAAGAATGACCCAGACCTCCTTGTCACTTGCCATTTCAACACTCCACCCTGCTCTCATGCCCACATGTCCATCCTTGGCCTGCTGCAATGTTCCAGTGAAGCTCAACGCAAACTGGAGGAACAGCACCTCATCTTCTGACTAGGCACTTTACAGCCTTCCAGACTGAATATTGAGTTCAACAATTTTAGGTCACGAATTCTCTCCTCCATCCCCACCCCTTTTCCGATCCCCCATTTTTCCAATAATTTATATAGATTTTTCTTTTCCCACCTATTTCCATTATTTTTAAATGCATTTCCATCCATTGTTTTATCTCTACTTTTTGGCCTATTTCGATCCCTTGCACCCACCTCACCCCCACTAGGGCTATCAGTACCTTGCTCGTCCTGCTTTCTACCCTTAATGTCACCTATTAGCACATTCCTTAAATAATATCAACACCTTCAACACCTCTTTGTCCTTTTGTCTATGACGTCTTTTGGCAATCTCCACCTATCACTGGCCCTCTATCCAGCTCTACTTGTCCCACCACACCCCCCCTTAAACCAGCTTATATTTCACCTCTCCTATTTTTTCCTTAGTTCTGTTGAAGAGTCAAACGGACTCAAAACGTTAACTGTGTTTCTCTCCGCAGATGCTGTCAAACCTGCTGAGTTTTTCCAGGTATTTTTATTTTTGTTTTGGATTTCCAGCATCCACAGTTTTTTGCTTTTATCTTAGTGTTTAATTGACTGCCACTTCTCTTCAAGGAATGCCTACCTTGAAGAAGTATTGCTCTTCTCTCCGACAGGATTTCCGTCTCTCTCTTTTGCCATGTTCACCTTCATTGCTTTCCATTTCATTCCTGGTGCTTGACAAGGTGTTTACTAAAACTCACTTTCACAGCCATATTTCCTTCCTCGGTGACTGTCTCCGTCTCCAACTTACCCCACGTGGATTTCAACTGAAGTTCCATCTCTCATGTTTCGAACACCCCCAGGATTACAGATATCTCCGGGACATACTACGCTCCTCGAACTGCTGTTCTCGTCGCATCCTGAGATCCACATTCAGTGCCATGCGCCGTCATATGAACACACTCGACCTCTCCCTCCAGCAGCACCGACGCACCCTGTTTCAAAGCTGTGCATGCCCCCAGTTTCATTTTATTCTTCGTCTCATCCGACGCCTCAACAAGAAACTTTGTCTCTTTCTTTCAGGTGCAAAGGAACGCAAGCTCCAACAACTCAGCGACACCAACGCCCATCCAGGATCCTCCACCCCTGCCCGTCCCTCTGTCCCCAGCCGTGTATTCACCATACCCCCTGACCTTCCCCTCCCTGATGCTGAACGTTCAGTGCTCAGCAAAGGACTTAGTTTCATACCCTTGCGCCCTCATCTCAATGAATTTCGGGCTCAGCACGAAGCTGAACTCTTCTTCCGCCACCTTCGCCTCCGTGCTCACTTATTTGGGCAGGAGTCCTCTCCCAATTCAACGGATCTTTTTACCCGCCTCCAATGTTCTCCTTCCATCTGGACCCCTCCCTCTGGATTCTTACCTTCTCTTGATCTTTTCATTGAGAACTGTTGGCGTGACATCAGTCGTCTCAATTTCTCTGCTCCTCTCACCCACTCTAACCTGTCTCTCTCTGAACTTGCTGCACTCTATTCTCTCAGGTCCAACCCTGACATTGTCATCACACCTGCTGACAAGGAAGGTGCTGTTGTTGTCTGGCACACTGACCTCTACTTCGCTGAGGCTGAGCATCAACTTGCAGACACTTTCTCCCACCTTCCCCTGGACCATGACCCCACCACTGAACATCAAGCCATTGTTTCCAGGACTGTTACTGACCTCATCTCCTCCAGAGATCTTCCTTCCACAGCTTCCAACCTCATAGTCTCCCAACCTCGGACGGCCCGTTTCTACCTCCTATCCAAAATCCACAAACAGGACTGTCCCAGCAGACCGATCGTGTCAGCCTGTTCCTGCCCCATGGAACTCATTTTTTGCTATCTTGACTCCATTCTCTCTCCCCTTGTCCAGTCCTTTGCCACCTATATCCGTGATTCCTCTGACACCCTACATCATATCAACAATTTCTAGTTCCCTGGCCCCAACAGCCTCCTCTTCACCATGGACGTCCAATCCCTCTACACCTCCATCCCCCACTGGGATGGTCTAAGGGATCTCCGCTTCTTCATCGAACAGAGGCCCGAACAATCCCCATCCACCACTACTCTCCTCCGTCTGGCTGAACTTCTTCTCTCACTGAACAATTTCTCCTTAAGCACCTCTCACTTCCTTCAAATAAAAGGTGTGGCTATGGGTACCCACATGGGCCCCGGTTATACCTGTCTCTTTATGAGGTATGTGGAACATTCCTTGTTCCAGTCCTACTCCAGTCCCCTCCCACAACTCTTTCTCCGGTACATCGATGATTGCTTCGGTGCTGTTTCATGCTCTCATCTGGACCTGGAAAAATGTATGAATTTTGCTTCCAATTTTCACCCCTCCATCATTTTCACATGGTCCATTTCTGACACTTCCCTTCCCTTCCTTGACTTCTCTGTCTCAATTTCTGGTGATAGACTGTCCACCAATATTCATTACAAGCTTACCAACTCCCACAGCTATCTCGACTACAGCTCTTCACACCCTGCTTCCTGTAAGGACTCCATCCCTTTCACTCAGTTCCTTTGCCTCCGTCGCATCTGTTCTGATGAGGCCACTTTCAAAAAAGAGTTCCTCTGACATGTCTTCCTTCTTCCTTAACCGAGGTTTTCCACCCACGGTGGTTGACAGGGCCCTCAACCGTGTCTGGCCCATCTCCCGCGCATCCGCCCTCACACTTTCCTCTCCCTCCCAGAACCATGATAAGGTCCCCCTTGTCCTCACTTATCACCCCACTAGCTTCTGCATTCAAAGGATCATCCTCTGCAGAAGGTGCAACACCTGCCCCTTTACTTACCCTCTCCTCACTATCCAAGGGCCCAAACACTCCTTTCAAGCAGCATTTCACTTGCACTTCCCTCAATTTAATCTACTGCATTCGCTGCCCCCAATGCAGTTTCCTCCACACTGGAGAGACCAAACGCAGACCGGGTGACTGCTTTGCGGAACACCTTCGGTCTGTCCGCAAGCATGACCCAGACGTCCCTGTCGCTTGCCATTTCAACACTCCACCCTGCTCTCATGCCCACATGTCCGTCCTTGGCCTGCTGCAATGTTCCAGTGAAGCTCAACGCAAACTGGAGGAACAGCACCTCATCTTCTGACTAGGCACTTTATAACCTTCCGGACTGAATATTGAGTTCAACAATTTTAGATCATGAACTCTCTCCTCCATCCCCACCCCCTTTCCGATCCCCCTTTTTTCCAATAATTTATATAGATTTTTCTTTTCCCACCTATTTCCATTATTTTTAAATGTATTTCCATCCCTTGTTTTATCTCTACCTTTTAGCCTATTTCGATCCCCCCCCCACCCCCCCACCCCCCCCAACCTACCCACCCCCACTAGGGCTATCAGTACCTTGCTCGTCCTGCTTTCTACCCTTAATGTCACCTTATTAGCACATTCCTTAGATAATATCACCACCTTCAACACCTCTTTGCTCTTTGTCCTTCTCTCTATGACATCTTTTGGCTATCTCCGCCTATCACTGGTCCTCTATCCAGCTCTACTTGTCCCACCCCCCCTTAAACCAGCTTATACTTCACCTCTTTTCTATTTTTCCTTAGTTCTATTGAAGAGTCATACGGACTCGAAACGTTAACTATGTTCCTCTCTGCAGATGCTGTCAGACCTGCTGAGTTTTTCCAGGTGTTTTTATTTTTGTTGAGGTCATGTTGTAGTTGAATAGAACCTTGGTGAGGCCACAGCTGGAGTGCTGTGTGCAGTTCTGGTCGTTACATTATAGGAAGGATGTGAATGCACTGGAGGGTGTGCAGAGGTGATTCACCAGGATGCTCCCTGGGATGAAACATTTAAGTTATGAAGAGGGGTTGGAGAGACTTGGGTTGTTTTCGTTGAAGCAGAGAAGACTGAGGGGGCGACCTGATCGAGGTGTACAAGATTATGAGGGGCATGGACAGGGTGGATAGGGAGCAGCTATTCCCCTTAGTTGAAGGGTCAGTCACGAGGGGACATAAGTTCAAGGTGAGGGGCAGGAGGTTTAGGGGGGATGTGAGGAAAAACATTTTTACCCAGAGGGTGGTGACGGTCTGGAATGTGCTGCCTGGGTGGGTGGTGGAGGCGGGTTGCCTCACACCCTTTAAAAAATACCTGGCTGAGCACTTGGCATGTCATAACATTCAAGGCTATGGGGCAAGTGCTGGTAAATGGGATTAGGTAGGTAGGTAGGTCAAGTGTTTCTCACGTATTGGTGCAGACTCGATGGGCCGAAGGGCCTCTTCTGCACTGTGATTCTGTGAATAGCAGAGTAGCACGGGCTACCTCTGTAGTCAGTAGTCTTGAGTTAGAGTCTGAAGAATAAAGACAGAAGTTTGAGCTGTAAGCACACAAGTGTAGCTGCTGAGCTCCTTTAGTAAATAAACAGAATGTGTTTCTTCTAAGAATGGTCTACTGATCTTCTCGGTCTTGGTACTAACTCAGTCACCCTGAAACAAGCGTGCAACCCAGATCCTTTAGCCCCAACAAACCAGGGCACTGAATCCAACAAAAATTTTAACTACTTCCTTCTTAAAAACTATTTCCCGTTCTTCTTCCCTAAAATGTCCGACCCTTAAGTGTAAGAAAGAATTCTCCCAATTGTTGCTCTTCAAATTGGTTCCCAAATAACATTTAAAAATAAGTAAAAGTACTTTGAAAGGTCTATAGTTGCACTTTTACCTTGTGTATAATTCAAGTAAAATATTCCATGTACAATTCAAATAAAATATTACCAATCATTGGCTGACCTTCAGACCTTGCTTTACAGCCTGCAGAATTATTTCTACAACTGTAGTCGTCTTTCCAGTACCAGGAGGCCCATGGATAATTGCAACTTCCTTCTGTGAGAGTGCAAAATGTACTGCTTCCTTCTGAGAGTCATCCAGACAGCGATTGTACAGCTCTGGGATTTCTTAAGAAAAACAAACCAGCAACTAACACTTAAGGAAAGTAAATCACATATACACATGAACTCTGTTGTAGCTATGTATGTACAACAAAAACCATGAGTGCAGCTAAAACAGCCCTTCATTTCTGAAGGTTGCAACATTTTCACTCTATGGGGAGGTAAAAATTCTATAGATAAAAATTAAATTATTTCTCAGTTTCAGTCTCATCTAGCCATTTGGGTGAGCTTGAAGCTGAGCAAAAAGAGAATGCATGTTAATTTCCTGTAGAAAGTTACCAATGTTTCTTCATTTAAAACTAAACTGGTCACAGCAATCAAAGTGAACATATCCTTTACAGGTTCTCAATGCCACTGTACTGTAAAGTTAAAATGGAATCAAATCTTCTTTTTCAAATTGTCAGGACAACAAGCAAATGATGTGCAAGAAATTGGTCTTACTTAGATTTTCTGAAGGAAAGCTTGGCTCAGAAGCACCAAACAGGACATCAATGAGATGAGAAGTAGGTCCAGCATGATATTGGCTCAAGGCCTTTAATGCACTGAAAATAAAATAATAAGTGAAGGAAAGAATTGAGTGCAGCTTTGACAGAGCCAGTCCTTTTTATACATGAGTCTGAAACACAAAATAAAAACACTAGTTGAAATATCAGGGGCCTAACACTTAATGGGGTGCAATGCAGGAAGAGTCTGATGCTTAAAAAGAAAAAGATGCACATAATTCACGTTAAAGTGTTTCACTCTGCTATTGAAAAAAAGGCAAGAGACAACATAAAACTAAAAAAGAAACACAGGCAACAATGCCTAAAAGTACAGATCCTGGTGAGCAGGAGAGATACAAAGAACAGCAAAGGGTAGTCATACCACATAATAAGAGCTACGAGAAGGGGCATGAAAAGAAACTTGCAAGGGATATCAAAATCAACATTTAAAAAAATTACTACATTGAAAAAAAGATGGTTAAGAGCAATGTGGGCCCCTTATAAATTACAAGCGGTGGTACTATGGATGAAAATGAGGAAATAGCAACATAATTACTTAGTAAATAACTTTGCATCAGTGTTTACAGTAGAGGAAGAGGATATGAAGAGGAAGATGGTCATTTCAAGGACACTATTATTGAAGCAGTGCATCAAAATTGTGATAAATCCCCAGGGCCAGATGGTTCCCAATCCAGGGCTTTAAAAGAAGTAGACGGGAACATTACAGATGCCTTATTTATGATCTTTCAAAGTTCTCGTCTCAAAAACCATTCCTTTAGATTGGAAAATTGCACATCATTCCACTATTTAAGAAAGGTAAGACAGAGAAATCAGGACATTACTGGCCAATTGTTTTTTATTCATTTGCATAATGTGGATATCACTGACAACATTAACATTTTCTGCCGATTCCTAATTATCCTTGAGAAGGTGCTGATAAGCTGTCGTTTTTAACAGCTGCAGTCTTTGTTGTGGAGGCATACCCACAGTGCTGTTATGAAGCGAGTTCCAAAATTTTGTCTTGGCAACAGTGAAAAAATGGTGATATAGTTTCAAATCAGTATAGTGTGTGGCTTGAAGGGGAACTTGCAGTGGCGGTGTTCCCATGCGGCTGCTGCTTTTGTCCTTCTAGGTGGTAGAGGTCATGGATTTGGAAGATACTGTCAAAGGGGTTTCAGCAAGTTCCAGCAGTGCATCTTGTAGATGGTACATACTGCTGCCACAGGGCCTGTTGTGGATGGAGTGAATGTTTAAGGTGGTGGATCCGGCACCAATTAAGTGGCCTATTTTGTCCTGGATGTGTTGAGCTCCTTGAGTATTATTGGAACCACACTGACTGAGGCAAGTAGACAGTATTCCATCATATTCCTGACTAGCGCCTTGCAGATGGTGGGCAGGCTCTGAGGAATCAGGGGGTGAGTTACTTGCCACAGGATTCCCAGTCTCTGACCTGCTCATCTAGCCACAGTATTAACGTGGCTGGTCCAGTTAAGTTTCTGGTCAGTAGTAACACCCAGCAAGATGCTGATGATGGAGGTATTCACCAATAGTAACACCATTGAATGTCATGGGGACATGGTTAGATTCTCTCTAGTTGTAGATAGTCAGTGCCTGGCACTTGTACAGCAAGAATGTTTGCTCAGCATTCATTGTCAAAAAATTATTGGAGTCAAGAATCAAGGATGGAGCGATTGAACAATTTGAAAATTTTCAGATGATCAGAGAGGCCCAGCCTGGAGTTATAAAGGGTAGGTGATGCCTGATGAACCTGATTGAATTTGTTGAAGAGGTGACTACAATAGTGGACAGTGGAAGGTCTATGGACCTTATTTATATGAAGTTCTAGAAGGATTTCAATAAAGTACCTCATAAGAAACTATTAGTTAAAATCGAAGCTCATAGAATAGAGGAGAAATTTTTGAACTGGTTAGGTGCTTGTCCCTTGCCATTAACCAGAGTAGGGTTAATGGGTAGGCACTCTAATTGACAAGATGTGACTCGTGGCATCCCACAAGAATGTGTGTGACAGCCTCAAGTATTCACTGTATTTATTAACAGCTTAGATGACAGGATATAGAACCACACACCAAGTTTGTCAATGAGATAAACATGGGTGGCATTGCAAGCGGTGAAGAAGGGAGCATAAAATTAGAGTTACTGATAGATTAAGTGGATTGGCAAAGCTGTGACAAATGGATTTCAATATAGATGGGTGTGCGGTTATCCACTTGGGGCTGAAAGGGATATAGCAGAGTACTTTCTAAATGGTGAAATATGAGAAGCAATGGGGGCCCAGAGATTTAGGGTCCAATAACACAGATTAGAATGTGATGAACAGGTACAAAAAAAATCAAAAAATTTACAGAATACCAGCCTTTATATCTAAAGGTCTAAAATAGAAGTGATTAATAGTCATGTTGCAACTACATAAAGCCTTGCCTAGAGCACTTTCAGCAGTTTTGCACATCACATCCTAGAAAGGATATATTGGCCTTGGAGGGAGTGCAGTGTATTGTTAGAATGATGCTTGGACTCCATGGGTCAAATTACAAGGAGTAATTACGCAAACAAGGTTTGTATTTCCTGGAATTTAGAAAATTATGGGGTGATTTGATTGAAGCTGGCAAGATATTAAGGGGAACTAATAGAATAGATGAAGAGAAAATATTTCCACTGTGTAGTGAATCTAGGGCCAGAAAACATAAGCTAGAAATTAGAGCCAGGCCATTCAGGAGTGAAACTCAGAAACATTTCTACATACAAAGAATGGTGGAAGCTTGGAGCTCTCTTTCGTAAAAGGAAATTGGTGCTGAGTCAATGCTAATTTTAAATCTGAGATTGATAGATTTCTGTTAACCTTGCGTATCAAGCGATATAGGGCAATGGGCCAAGATTTTTCAGTCAGCATGCGGGGACGGGCCCGACACGTTGGTGCATAAAATGACGCGTGATGATGTCGGGCGTAAGTCCCAATGTCATCGTACTGTCTCACAGTATTTCATTCAGTGGGCACGCGCTGTTTTAAAGCGGCCTTTACGCTTTTTAGGAAACTTCATCCATAAGTGGGATGAGGTTTCCTAAAACTTTTACAAATTGAATTTAAAAATTTTCTGAAATATAAAAACATGTCACATCTCAGGTGACACAGTAACATGAAGGGACATGTTTTATTACATTTTTATTCTATTTATTTATTTCAAAAGCGCTTTAATCTCCCTGAGGCAGCTCCGTGCCTCAAAGAGATTGAAGTGCTCTTTCGCATGCATGAGCGAAAGAGCCGCTGGGCCTGACTTTCCCTCCTCCCTGCACCTGCACAGGTAGCGCTCAGTGCTACCACTCGGGTATTAAGCTGGGCAGGCCTTAATTGGCCCGCCCGCGTAAAATGGCAGTGCAGAACCGATCGCAGGTGGCAGTGGGCTCCGCGAATGCCCCCATCTGCTCCCGCTGAGCCCGCCCGACACGGGAAAAATTCAGGCCACGGAGTTCAGTCACAGATCAGCTGTGATCTCACTGAATGATGGGACAAGCTAAATGGCCTAGTCCTGTTCCTGTCTCTCTATGAAATTAGAATATATATCTGAATTTGCTGCTGGTAGATCAAATTAATCTCAGTGTAATAATGCAAGGACCTTCAGCAATCTCTACGTGCACGTCTAAATATATTAACACAGAAGAAATTATTCATTTCCATTCCTCCAAGCCTGTATGTAGCTTGAATAGAGTTACATTCCAACTGAATCTAATGAGGAAAAAGTAAGCAGTTTAAATATAGCATAAATGATCCAGGTATATATTGCTGATGCATTTAGTAGATATGTATCTTTAACTATTTTGCTGAAAAAAGAAAAGATATTAAAACATTCACCTTTCACTGTTGAAGGTAAAATAAATCATGCTTACTGTTTCAGTCTTTTGTAAGTGACATCATTAGCCAGTTTCAAAAGTTTATAGGAACAGTTACCGTCGAAGCTTAACTGGTCACTGGGCTCATCGAAAGCTACAGTGATTGAGTTTTGCGTGATGCGCGTCACAATGCCAGATGCAAGCTGGTCCAATGGGGCAGAGCCTGGACTGTCGTACAGACCTACAATATCCCCTGAACAACAACAACAACAACAAAGAAAGTTAATGCATTTTCTTCCCCATACCAAGACATCATCAAGTCCACACTGAAGAAATGTCACACTAGCAGGCTTACACCACATGGGCTGCAGCCATTCAAGGAGGTGGCTTATCAACACATTCTCAAGGGCAATTAGGGACGGCATCAAATGCTAGCCTTCCCAGTTATGCTCACATCCTATGAACAAATAAAGAAAAGGGCACATTGTTGTTTGTTGCGCTTACCATAAATGTCAGCTTATAAATTGACCTTTGAAGCCTCCAAAAATCATCCCAAAAACAGGGGTCGACTTATATGCAGAGTACAAAATGTGAACCGCTGGTGTGGGTGTGGGTGGTCACCATTTTGAAATGTAGGGAGAAAAAACACCAGTAATTCATATTAAAGTAATGTGGCATGGTTTATTAAATGAAATAATTGTGCAAAGATACCTTGTACCAGAACAAAAATGCTTTAACTCCCGTCAGGAATTTGGCAATGTTAAAAGGTATTTATTTAAATGCAAGGAGTATAGCAAACAAAGCCGATGAGCTGAGGGCACAGACAGACACATGGCAGCATGATGTCATTGCCATGATGAAAATTTGGCTTAAAGAGGGGCAAAAATGACAGCTCAACATCCCTGGATATAAGGTTTTCAGGCAGGATAGAGAGGGGGCTAAAAAAAGGCGGGGAGGTAGCATTATTGATTAAAGAATCGACTACAGCTGTGAGGAGAGATGATATACTAAATGAATCATCAAATGAGGCCACGCGGGTTGAGCTCAGGAATAAAAAGAGGGCAGCCACACCACTAGGAGTGTACTATAGATCCCCTAATAGAGAGAGGGAGATAGAAGGGCAAAAATGTAGGCAAATTTCTGAATGCAAAAACAATAGGGCAATAATAGTTGGGGACATCAACTACCCGAATATCAACTGAGATACGAACAGTGTAAAAGGCATAGAGGGCACAAAATTCTTGAACTGCATTCAAGAGAACTTTTTTAGCCAACACATAACAAGCGCAATGAGAGGAAGTGCAATTCTAGTTTTAGTCTTAGGAAATGAAGCTGGGCAAGTGGATGAAGTAGCAGTGGGTGATCATTTTGGAGATAATGACCATAATACAGTTAGATTTAATATATTTATGGAAAAGGATAAAGATAGAACAGGAGTAAAAGTTCTAAATTGGGGAAAGGCAAATTTTACAAAGCTGAGAGATGATCTGGTGAAAGTGGACTGGTCACAGCTACTTGAAGGAAATTCAGTGACAGACCAGTGGGAGGCATTCAAAAACGAGTGTATTCATGCCCCCACAAAGAAAAAGGGTGGCACTGCCAAATCTACAGCCCCTTAGTTATCTAGAAGTATACAAAGTAAGATAAAGTAGAAAAAGAAAGCTTATGACAGTCACAAAAAGTTTAATACTGTAGAAAACCTAGAAGTACATAGGAAGTACAGGGGTAAAGTAAAAAGGTAATTAAGAAAGCAAAGAGAGGATATAAAAAATATTGGCAGGTAAAATCAAAGAAATCTCAAAGATGCTTTACCAATACATTAAGAGCAAGAGAATAACTAAGGAAACAGTAGGGCCTACCAGAGATGTATATGGTAACTCATGCTCTGATTCTGAAAATGTGGGCAGGGTTCTCAATGAGTACTTTTTCTCTGTCTTCGCAAAGGAGAGGGATGAAGCAGATATTCTAGTTAAAGAGGAGGAGTGTGAAATATTAAATGCAATAAGCATAGTGAGAGAGGGTATACTGGAGGGACTGACATCTTTGAAGGTGGATAAGTCATGAGGGCCAGATGGATTGAATGCCAGGCTGATAAATGAAGCCAGGGGGGAAATAGCGGATGTTCTGAGGATCATTTTCCAATCCTCACTAGATACAGGCGAGGTACCAGAGGATTGGAGGTCTGCAAATGTTGGACAATTACTTAAAAAGGGTGCGAGGGTTGGGCCAAATAATTATAGGCCGGTCAGTCTGATTTCTGTGGCAAATTATTAGAATCAATTCTGACAGGATAAACTGTCACTTAGAAACGGAATAATCAGGGATTGTCAACATGGTTTTTGTTAGGAGAAGGCCGTGTCTTACTAATTTAATCAAACTTTTTTGAGGAAGTAAAAGGTGGATTGATAAGGGTAGTGCAGTGGATGTTGTCTACACGGATTTTAATAAGGCATTTGACAAGGTCCTACGTGGCAGACTGATCAGAAAATAAAAAGCCCATGGGATATAGGGGAATGTGGCAAGTTGGATTCAAAATTGGCTCAGCAATAGGAAACAAAGTGTAATGGTTGACGGATGTTTTTGTGAATGGAAAATGGTTTCCAGTGGCTTTCCATAGGGCTCAGTGTCGGGTCCTGTGCTGTTTGTCATATATATTAATCATTTGGACTTAAATGTGGGTGGCATGATTGGAAAATTTGCAGATGGCACAAAAATTGGCTGTGTAATTGATATTGGAAAGGATAGCTGTTGTCTCCAGAACAATATCAATGGTTTGGTTGAATGGGCGGAAAAGTAGCTGATGGAATTCAATCCAGAGAAATACGAGGTAATGCATTTGGGGAGGGCAAACAAAGGTAAGGAAAACACAATAAATGGGAGGATATTGGGAGGGGTAAAGGAAGTGAGACACCTTGGTGCGCATGTCCACAGATGCCCAAAGGTGGCAGGACAGGTGGATGCGGTGGTAAAGAAAACAAATGGAATGCTTTCCTTTATTGGACGAGGTATAAAATACAAAAGCAGGGATATAATGATGTAACTGTATAAAACGCTGGTTAGGCCACAGCTGCAATTTTGTGTACAGTTCTGGTCACCACATTACAGGAAGGACATAATTGCTCTGGAGAGAGTACAGAGGAGATTTACAAGAATGTTGCCAAGCTTGAAAATTGCAGTTATGAGAAAAGAAAAGGCTGGGTTGGAACTGAGGAGGAGGGATGAGGGATGACCTGATTGAAGGGTAGAAGATTATGCGCGGCCTAGATAGAGCACACAGGGATGCACTGTTTCCTTAGCTGAGAGGTCAATTACCAGGGGGCACAGATTTAAGGTGATTGGTAGAAGAATTAGAGGGGACATGAGGAAAAACTTCTCCATCCAGAGGGTGGTGGGTGTTTGGAATTCACTGCCTGTAGAAAACTTGAATATGATTGCACTTTTTGTGATGGTCATTTTGAAATGCTTTGTAATGTTCTATCAGATATTTTATGAATAAAGTATATTTTTGCAAAAAAAAATGTTTGGTAGTAGAGGCATTCAACTCATTTAAAAGGCACCTGGATCTGGACCTAAAGCGCTGTAACCTGCAAGGCTATGGGCCATTGCTGGAAGATGCGATTAAAATGGGCAGCTAGTTTTTTTATTTTTTGGCTGGCACAGACACAATGGGCTGAATGGCCTCTTTCTGTGCTGTAACTTTTCTATGGTTCTATGGTCTTTGGTATCTGACACAAGATTTCATCAAATTCATTCTGAGTCACTTTGGCTTTGGCATCATCTTAAGGATCCCACTCTGGGTCCAATGTGGCACTTTTGGTTTCATAATGAAACCTCCAGAACAAATCATCTTTCTCTCCATTCACTGAATTGGATATTTCACATTTTTTTGAATGATCCAATGACAGTTTGTGCACTAATAGCATTCATGATTCGATGACAAAACTACACAAAACATCAAGTGGCACACTTTCATTCGTCAACCATCCACCTAATACATTCGGCATGAACATGATCCTTGAATAGCTTGTTGAGGTACACATCCAAAGGTTGAACTATGATGTTAGACTCTCCAGTATAACTATAATATGGGTGTTATTGCTTCGCAGGCGCCTCTTGATCACATTGGTTATATGGGATCTGAACATGTCCCACATTAGTAAGCTGCATTCTTTATGTAGGCCACCTGGACACTGATTCCACACATTATCGATCCACGACTTTCCATCCTCATCCATCAAAGTGTTGTCATGGAAATGTACAAAAATTCCTGCAGGGAATCTGATTTTCATCATGGTTATGTTTGAAAATTACCATAGGCTTTAATTTTGCTCTATCAGCTACGTAGGCTAGCACCACTGTGAATTTCGTTTTCTCATGTCCTGTAATTTTCACCAGAACTTTTCACTCCACAATTCAGTCTCTGGGCATACTGAAATTCATAGGCATTTCATCCAGGTTGCCAATGTGACTTAATGGGTACTTGTGCTTTTTGCCGCTGTCTTATGAATCTTTAGAAACTAGTAATTTTGGTATTGAGGTCTGTTGATAGTCTCTGAACGATCTTGGTCTTCTGTCGCAACATTAGCCATCTTAGTTCCATAAAGCAGTTACACCAACTGACTGTTGTTCTGAAATTTTTGCTGGACTCTGGATTTGATATGGCCCACTTAATTGTCTCTATACGCATTGCAATTCTGGTCAGGATGAAACCATCCTGACGATTTTCACTGACCATTCCGATACATGTTTCTCAAGATCAGCCCAATGGCTGGTCCCTGTTCTCATGGCACATTTGGTCTTGGGCATCTTCTTCAGGGTAGATTCCTTCTTCCATTCTGGCACCAGTTATTTTTACTGACATGGAATTCCCTCGCTGCAGCACAGTTATTTGATGAGTTAGCAAATACTATGACTTTTCAGCTTGAAGCCAGCTTCACACTTCTTTTGTCATAGAAGACACATTCTCTTCATCGTTCACCACATGGGGTCTCATCTGTGGGCATTTCTTAAACTCTCACGCATCGTTGCAACACAGTATCACCTGCTCAATCCCTTGCGTCCAGTTATAAGGTGAGTGGGATGAAAAATTGAGGCTGACTACAAATGAGAGTGTAGCACGTTGTGGTTGAAAGTGGGGCGGAGGGGGTTCAACTTACATGCCGAGTATACGCTGAAACATGATTTTTGGGGCCAGAAAAATGGGGTCATCTTATACACCACACTGTCTTACATACCATGATCTATGGTAACTAAAAGAAGCTCCAGTGCAATCTAAAACATTTGCTATGGCAAACAAAGAACTATATAATTTCAATTTACTCCACAGACTTCAACAACTGTCTGATCTACAAAGGAGGCACATCCTGGCCATTTGATTTACAAGATTTTGAACTGCAGTTTATAATCCCTTGTCTGGCGCAGTGTAGAGATGCACTTTCAATCTCCATTCTATAGAGACCCTGATCTCAGCAGTACAGGAGGGAAACTAAATAGGGGCCTGGTATCTCTCTGTGGGAAAGGGAAGGGGAAAAAAAATACAATTCTGTGGCAACTTGTCATGGCCAACACCCATGATTCCCTGTGCACACCGTAGCTCATTTAACCAAAAGACAGAAAAGCTTTTACAAAAACTGTAAATTAATCTGGTTCGAAAGGAACCAGACTGGTGGCTGTACGAACAAGAAGCTAGTCGTAGACCTAACTATTTAGTAAATGTGAAACCTGAGAAACACTTTGAAAATCTGTATGCATGAAGCTGGCAATCTTGAAATCCTTGTGAGAAGAGATGAATAACACTGGAAATCAGTTATTGCAGTATGTTACATTATTATCACTTTCATTACAATGAATGCGACAGCATTAAAGAAAAAATGAAACACACCAGGGCTGAAGTTATTGCTGGGTAGTGCTGCATTGGCCTCATGCTTTCTAGGTTCAAAGTTAACAAGAAAGCGTCCATACAGTCCAGTTCTCTGGCTCACCACCTGAAGCTTCAGCAGACAGACACCACACCGCTGGAGTTCTTTAACAGAAATGTTTTCCTGCCAGGCCCTAAAAAAACCATATGAAGATAACTCTGTAAAATAGTTAACAACAATTTGCATTTGTATAGCACTTTTAAAATAGTAAAATGTCCCAGAGTGCGTCACACAAAATGCTTCACAGGAGCACAGAAACTTATAAAGGATATCAAAATCAACACAGAAGTATTTTTACAATTATATTAGGAAAAAGAGGATGGTCAGAAGGGATTAGGTTTCCATCTCAAGGTTTTAATGGAAACAGGTGAGAATATTGCAGCTGCCATAGTTGTGATCTTCCAAAGTTCTCTCAGTTTGGGAATTGCTTCTTCGGATTGGAAAATTGCGCATGCTGCTCCACTATTTAGGAAAGATGAAAGAAGGAAAACAGGGGATTATGGACCAGTTATTCTAATATCTGTTGTCAGGAAATTACTGGAGTATTAAGTATAGTGTGACTTAAAACCTTGAAATGTTTTAGCTGATCAGAGAGCCAGCATGGATTTGTAAAGGGTAAATCATACCTGATGAATCTGACTGAATTTTTAAAAAACATGACTTAAGTAGTGGAGAGAGGAGTTTTTATGGAAGTTGTTTATATGAATTTCCAGTAGGTTTTTGATAAGGTCCCTTTTAAGAGACTGTTAGCTAGCTAAAGTTGAAGCTCATGGAATTAAAGGTTAATTATTGATCTGATTAGGAAATTGGCCGAACGGCATGAAACAGAGAATAGCGATAATGGGCAGGAGCTCTAACTGACAGGTGCGTCTAAAGGTGTTCGCAAGAATCTGTGTTGGGATTTCAACTGTTCATCATTATGCATTAACAATTTAGGTAGTGGGATAGAAAGTCACACATCCAAATTTGCTGATAAGACAAAGATAGGATTGAAAGCAGTGTAGATAGAAGCATAAAGTTACAGAGATATGACAGGTTAAGTGAATGGTCAAAACTATGGCAAATGGATTTCAATATAGGCAAGCATGAAGGCTTCCACTTTAAGCCTAAAATAGAGAACACAAGGTATTGCTAAATGGTAAAAAGATAGAAAGAGTGGAAATCCAAAGAGATTTGGAGATAATCAAAAATGCCATGAACTGGTACAGAAAATAATCAAAAAGGCTAATAGAATGCTGGAACTCTAGAGGACCATAATAACAGAAATCATAGAAATTTGCAGCATGGAAGGAGGCCATTCGGCCCATCATGTGAGTGCCAAAAACACGTAACCATCCAGCCTAGTCCTACTTTCCAACTCTTGGTCTGTATCCTTGTAGATTAAAACACTTCAAAAGTGGATATCCAAGTACTTTTTTAAATTTACAAGGGTTTCTGCCTCCACCACCCTTTCAGGCATTTGTTACTAAAGCAAAAGATTAAATGAAGCCCTGGTTAGACCATGCCTCCAGCACTGCAAGCAGTTCTGGATACTACAGCATAGGATATATTGGCCTTGGAGGGTGTGCAGCATTGGTTTATCAAAATGAGATATGGACGCCAAAGGATAAATCTAACCCTAGATTACACAAACTAGGATTGTAGTCCCCGAAATTTAAGATTAAGGGGCTAATATAATTGAAGCTTTCAAGATATTAAAGAGAATAGATAGGGTAGATAGAAAGAGACTATTTCTACTGGTTGGGGAGTCTTGAACCATGAGACATATTCCAAAAATTAGAGCCAGACCTTTCAGGAGTGAAATTAAAAAACACATCTACATGCAAAAGGTGGCAGAAGTTCGGAACACTCGTCTACAAACAAAGATTAATGCTAGATCAATTGTTTGTCTTAGATCTGAGATTAAAAGACTTCTGTTAGCCAAAGGTATTAAGGGATATGGGGCAGGGGCAGCTATATGGATTTCAGTCACAGATCAGCTGCAATCTCCTTCAATGGTGGAATAGGCTCAACGGATAATTAGCCTACTCCTGTTCCTATGTCTCTATGGAAATAGAATATAGAACTGAATTTGCTGCTGGTAAATTAAATCGACCTAAGTGCAATCATGCAGGGACCTTCTGCAATCTCAATGTGCATGTCTATATGTATTAGCACAGAAGCAGTTATTCATTTCTATTCCCCCTCAAGCCTGTATACAATATGAATTAAGTTATATGACAACTGAATCTAATGAGGACAAAATGAGCAATTCATATTCAGTATAAATGACATTCTGTTGAAGAGTCATATGGACTCGAAAGGTTAACTGTGTTCCTCTCCACAGATGCTGCCAGACCTGCTGAGTTTTTCCAGGTATTTTTGTTTTTGTTTTGGATTTCCAGCATCCGCAGTTTTTTGCTTTTATTTTGTTACAGTATAAATGAACCTGGTTTATATTACTGATGCATTTAACAGTGTTCTTTAACTTTATTGCTTAAAAATTAAAATATATTAATGCATTCACCTCTTAAGATGTAACACCATAGAAGCAAAATAAATCACGCTTACTCTTTCGGGTTTTGTATATGGAGTTAGATCATAGGTCTTATCACATTGAACAGGCTTGAGGGCCTAAACAGTCTATTTCAGTTCCTATGTGGCTTAGGAAGGAAATTTTAGAGTTGAAGCCCTAGGCAGCAAATGGCACAGTTGCCTATGGTGGAATGATTAAAATCAGGGATGTGCAAGAGGCCAGAATTGGAGGAGCAGAGAGGTGGCAGAAGGTTATAAACTAGAGAAGGTTATAGAAATATGGAGGGGCAAAGATGTAAAGTGATTTGAAAACAATGATGAATATTCTAAAATTGATGTAGTGCTGGTGCAGGGGCCAATGCAGAACAGCAAACATAAGGATGATGGGTGGATGGGACCTAGGGCAAGTTAGGAAAGGGGCAACAGAACTTTGGATGAACTAAAGTCATATCGTTACGTGCCTCTGAACAATTTAAAGAACTTTGGGCAGACTACAGTTCTGCTGTAGAAAAGAATCTCAATTCTAAACTGGACCTCAGCTGTTTAAAGGTTGGAATTCGTTGTTGCAATACAAATATTCAGCAGAATTTCCAAACAAACATGTATCACTCTTTACTGGTGTAAACACTCACTACCTCCACTGTGTGGATTATCTGTTAACAGCTTCAACTTCATAGGTACATACATTTTAAGACTTCTGGAGATTGCATTGTCCTTTCCACTTCATGAAAAGCGGTCCATCAAATAGTAGAGCCCAGGGGATCACACTGCAAACTGTTCATAACTCTGTGCTTTTATGAACTAATAACCTCTGTTCCACAAACATTTAACACTAGAAACCTCCTAGTAGGCTGTTTGAAAGCAGTCCCATTACAAAGGCAGATCAATATTTATTGTATCCATCAAGGTATGTACACAAGCACTGCTATCATTTAGAAATCTATTGCAAATTATAGTTAATGGGGCCAGAATCAATGTAAAGTCTTCTACAAATAATAAGGTCATGAATATTCAACAAAGCAAGTGGACTTGAATCAGAAATCCTTGGGTCAGTGATTTTGGTTCCTGGAACAATTATGTGGGAAGTACTGGCAAAACTAAACTGCTAGCCATGAATTATTTAATTATTGGTTAAATTTATAGATTGGGGCTCTGGGGCTGAATATCACATGTTTGAAACTCTTATATTAAAAGCAGGAGATGAAAGGGTAGTGCTGATAAATTATACCTGGTCTCTTCAATTTCAGCTGCTCTTTCTTCTTGTAGTAGCTCTAAATTTTGAGACACAAAGACCTCCATTGCTGTACCTATACAAGAAGTAAAATAAAATGGCAACACTTAAAATTACAAAGAGGACTTCGCTTCAAGTTATTCTGTGGGAGGAAAGTAAGGAACTGAAAGATTTTGATTAGAACCTTTAATGGAAAAATAAAACTTCCAAAAATGCTTCACAAATAAAAACAAGGCTGGGAAAGCGTATATCATGTCATGACATGTTAAGGAGGGAGAGATTAAGAGGTGTGAACAAAACCTAGATCAAAATATGGGCTTTGAGAATGGAGGAGAGGGAAGAGGGAGGTGAAGCAGTTTAGTGGGAGAATTCTAGAGGATGGACCCAAGGCAACTGAAGACTCTGTCACCAAGAGTAAGGTGAAAGGAGGGGGACACCATGACACCAGATCCATATACTAAAAAGGTGACAGAGATGTGGGGAAATAGCTCAAAATAGAATCCTAATCACCCTAAAAAATAAAATAACTGCTGATAAATGTGAATGAAAGGAAACCAAATCGAGTTCAGCAAACTAACCCAACATGAGAGATTGTGTAGGCAAGTGAAAAGTCTAAGCCTACAGGTTTACATTATCTCAAGGGCATTTTACAAAGTTATTAGTGATACTAGATGCAACATATTAATGCAACAAGGCAGTCCACAAGCTAATCATAGTCATTAGCTCAGTGACGGTGGTGGGGCTTGCTCTAGTAAATAAAAGCTCCTCCAAGAGAAGCAGCAGCCTGCAGGATCAAAGCTGTGAGCCACTGGACCACATTCAGGCTTGGGCTGATAAGTGGCAAGTAACATTCACACCACACAAGTGCGAGACAATGATAATTTCCAACGAGAGGGAACCTAATCATCTTATTTGACATTCAATGGCATTACCTTTGCTGAATCCCACCACTATCAACATCCTGGGGGTTATCATTGGCCAGAAGCTGAACTGGACTAGTCAAATATATACTATGGCTACAAGAACAGGTCAGGGGCTGGGAATTCTGCAAAGAGACTCCCCAAAGCCTGTCCACCATCTACAAGGCACAAGTCAGGAGTGTGATGGAATACTCTCCACTTGCCTGGTGGAATGCAGCTCCAACAACACTCAAGAACTTGACAATATCCAGGACAAAGCAACACACTTGATTGGCACTCCATCCACCACCTTCAACATTCACTCCCTCCACCACCGCCACACAGTGGCAGCAGTGTGTACCATCTACAAGATGCACTTCAGCAACTCACCAAAGCTCCTTCAACAGCACCTTCCAAACCTGTCACCTCTATCACCTAGAAGGACAAGGGCAGCATATGCATGGGAACGCCACCATCAGCAAGTTCCACTCCAAGTCACATACTTGGAACTATATCACCGTTCCTTTGCTGTCGGTGGGTCAAAATCCTGGAACTCCCTTCCTAACGCCACAAGGAGTGCAGCAGTTCAAGAAAGCAGCTCACCATCACCTTCTCAAGGGAAGTTAGGGATGAGCAATAAAAATGCTGGCCTAGCCAAGAATACACACTCCCGTGAAAGAATTTTAAAAAACGATCAATATGCTTCCACTTTGAAAGGCAGTTTGTCTATTGTGCAAAGCAGAGGCAACATGACAGTCAAGCAATGTGCCAACATTTTAGGAAATGTTCAACTGCCAGCCACCCATTTTTTAACCTGAAGAAATTAGGCTGCCAGTAGTTGAGAATAGGGTGGAGAAGAGGCAGCTTGGCCACTCAACTGATGCCCAAGGCCCACCTGTTTCCAGTGGCAGCCAGTTCAAGTATACAAATCAGGTTTTCAGGCATGTATTTCAGGCATTTCAGCACAGTCTATGTAGTCTAACCTGTAGCCCTTAAAGGCACCGCAAGTTGACCCATTCAAGGCACCATCCCCAGCATCTCCCCAGGGTGGGAGCTGGAAGGTTTCCCATAACTGATGAGCTACAGCAAGGCATTCTCCTGGTACCATATAAATGAGGCCTAGCCTGGAAGTGGTGCAGGTCTTCCGGCGTCAATTTCTGTGGCCACTGGCTATGCCAGCATTTATTGCTCATCCCTGCCCTGTCCTTGAAAAGGTTTTTCTGAGCTACCCTCTTGAACCACTGAAGTCCATGTGAGGTTGGCACACCCACAGTGCTCTTAGGGAGGGAGCTTCAGGTATTTGACTCAGTGACAATGAAGGAATGTTGATCTAATTCCAAGTCCGGATAGTGTGTGGCTCAGAGGGCAACTTGCAGCTGGTGATGTTCCCGTGCATTGGCTACCCTTGTCCTTTTAGGTGGTGGAGATCACAGGTTTGGAAAATGCTGTCAAAAGAGCCTAAGCAAGTTGCTGCAGCGCATTTCGTAGACAATAGGCACTGTCACAATCCCCGTGGAGGCCGATAACTTTTAAACAAAAAAAATCAAACTTCCAATTAATAGCTGAAGAGCTGACACAAGGTGTCACTATTTAAGACGTTTACTGTAACAAAAGACTAAAAGTTCTATTGGCTAAACACTATTTTTGTAGGCGACTTATACTATAAACCACAGAACAGAATACCCGCCCCTGCTATTCATTTTTAGCACAACTGAAAAAAATAAACTTCACAGGTATACGTAACAACGTCCTTTAAGTAGGCATTCAATTCTCCCAAAACTAGTTCAAAATGATTCATAGCTCGAGGGTTTACTTAGGTTCTTTTCCTTTCTCAGGCCAGTAACTTCCAACCCCCAAAACTGTCCTTCACAGTGAGAGCATTACTGGAGATTCCCCTTCTAGTGCAGCATGGCGAATCTTCCAGCCCTGTTTTAACTTCTCATGAATTTGATCTTTTCAGTCTGAGCACCAACTTCCACCTGCATTCCAGCATGGTGACCCAAAGGGACTTTCAGCCTTTTGCTGCTCTCTCTCTTTCAGACTCTGATAGACCAACGAGTCTGTAATATTCAGTGATATTTTAGTGAAGCCTGTAATCCCAGCTTCCTCTGTACCTTTCCCATCTCAGAGCCCATCACTATGGCAATGTGAATCACATGGGCCTTGTATCCAGATAGAAAAGCTGGTTAGCTATCCTTTAGGCCAGACGCCCAAGGCTCTGCTTCAAGGGCTCTTGCAAGCATGACATGAAGGTCCGAGCATCAACTATCGCACCTGGGAGTCACTAGCTGGTGAAAGAAAGAAAGAAGGAAATGGCAACACCTCCTGTGGACTGGCATGCACTACCGTAACAACCACTGACTAAAGCAGCTCGGAAACAGACACCAATGCTGAAAACAACAACTGACAATATCACTTGCCAGCTTCATGTGTGGCGCTTGTAGCAAAATCTACCCCTCATGGATTGGTCTTCACAGTCATCAGTAAAGGTGCACCAAATGAAGACACCCCAACTAAATGTTTGCTGCATGTACATTATCTCTTGTAGGTTACAGATGCCAACTGCTATTTTTTAGACCCGAACTCTATTTTATCATGAAACTAAATGAGCAGCTTAAAGCACAACTGTTTACAACCCAACATTCTCAACACTTTTCTGGGACTTTGGAGACTCAGGGCAGAATTTTGCCCTTGGATGGTGTGCGGGCCCCACCGGCTTGCCGGTGGGCGGCCAGCTGACCCCTGCCACTGAAACAGGGCCCGCCACCATTTTAAGTGGGCGGGACAATTAAGGCCCACCCAGCGGCATCCCCGACGGGAAGCGCTATGCACTTCCTATGCGTTGGGGGGGGGTGGTTGGGAAGGGACTTCCCATCTGTCAAAGTGTGCTCTTTCGCGCACACGCACGAAAGAGCGGACTTCTCCCTGAGGCAAAGTCCTGTCTCAGGGAGAATACTGACAGTGGAAAAAACTTCAAAAATTGAAACATTAAAAAATTATTAACATGTCCCCCTTGTGATAATGTCACACGAGATGGGAACATGTTAATAAAGAACACAAACTTAATAATTTGTTCCAAAATGGACATGAAACTTCATCCCACCAGTGGATGAAGTTTCATGAATAATCTGGAGCCCACTGGGGCTCCTAGCCAGCCCGCCAACCTTAAGTTAGTACAGAGGCTGCTGCCAGTGTCTCCAAGTGTAAATATCTTGCACCTTCTTCCCGGTAAAACAATCTGCATCCCCTTTAACCTCTAACCATCAAACCAGGCTTGCTGTTGACAGACTTCAGGGCAAGTCACATGACCCCCTTCATTTTTGCCTTAAAGATGAAATCCCAAAACATAACAATCTTATAAGCCTGATAATTGTAACAACACTGCTACCACTGTGCACCAGTGGTGGAGGGAATGAATGTTTGAGGGAGTGAATGAATGTTTGAGGGAGTGAATGTTTGAGGGAGTGAATGTTTGAGGGAGTGAATGTTTGAGGGAGTGAATGTTTGAGGGAGTGAATGTTTGAGGGAGTGAATGTTTGAGGGAGTGAATGTTTGAGGGAGTGAATGTTTGAGGGAGTGAATGTTTGAGGGAGTGAATGGGGTGCAGATCAATTGGGCTACTTTGTCCTAAATGGTCTTGAGCGTTGTTGGAGCTGCACATCCACGCAAGTGGAGAGTGTTCCATCACACTCCTGACTTGTACCTTGCAGATGGTGGACAGGCTTTGGGGAGTCAGAAGGTGAGTTACTCTCCACAGAATTCCCAGCCTCTGACCTGCTCTTGTAGCCACAGTATTTATATGGCAAGTCCAGTTCAATTTCTGGTTAATAGTAACCCATTTAATTCATCAGAGACTAAGGTTCTAAGAATTTGTTCAAGGAAAACCCCAAAGGTTTCGAATTTTGCCTTTTCAAATTTTTAAACAGACCAGTTCAAATATTGTGCAAGGTTAATTATTGTACCACTATAACACCAAGTCCTGAGGATGGCAGTCAGGCCCGAAATGTCAGCTGACTGACTGACTTGATTTTCCACTGTTGCTGCCTCACCTGCTCCTCATTTCCAGCTCTTTCCGTTTTGGTTTCAAGGGAAATGATGGGTGAACAAAGGTTGATTCAGCACAAGAAATTCACAAACATCAAATATACCAAACAGAAAAGGTACTACTAACTTCAGGACTTAGTTAGGCTAGCTGAATGAGCAGACAACTGGAAGATGGAATTCAGTACAGAGACATATGAGGTGAAGCATTTTGGCAGAAGTGATAGGGAGAGGCAATATGGACCTAATGGCACAATTTAAAAGACTGTACAAGGACAGAAGGACCTGGATGTGCATTGATCACTGAAGGTGACAGGTGGCATATTGAGGGAGTAGTTAGCAAAGCATGTGGGATCTTGGGCTTCATAAATAGAGGCATCAAGTACAAAAAGCAGGGACATTATGCTGAACCTTCATAAAGTTTTAGTTAGGCTACAAACAGAGTATTGCATTCAGTCCTGGTCACCACACTATAGGAAGGATGTAAGGGTGCTTGAGAGGGTGGAAAGGAGATTAACCAGAATGATTCAACGGATGGGGGATCTTAGTTACAAGGATAGGTTGGAGAAGCTGGGGTTTTGTCCCTCGGAGCAGAGATTGAAAGGAGATTTGGAAGGGTGTTGTCAGCAGATTTGTTATTCGAGGATGACACCTGCTCTGGGTGGTGAGTTTTTGCCATGGGTCTTCATGTGACCAAAGAGGCCAATTCTTGACCCACAGCCCTTTGGGCACATGGGGCAGGATATTCCACAAGATAGTGGGATCAGAGTTAAGGATTTGCTTCCTTTTTTTCCTCCTGCTCTGCTGCCACTCCACCTCATCATTAAGACGTTGGGACTCAAAGCGTGACACAATTTGATGGGCAGTTGTTACCACTCTAAACGATTGGTAGCAAGCTCCTCGCAGAGATGTACAAGATCACAACAGATTCAGTTAAGGAAAAGAAGGAAAAACTATTCCCATTAACTGATGGTACAAGGGCTAGGGGACTCAGTTTTAAGGTTTTGGGCCAAAGATGCAGAGAGAATGTGAGGAAGAACTTTTTTTTTAGTAAGTGGTAATGATCTGGAACTCTCTGCCCACAAAGGTGTTGAATTCAGAAACAAACAATGATTTCAAAGGAAACTGGATGATCATTTGAAGGAAATAAACTTGTAGGACTACAGAGATAAGAGAGGGGTATGGAACTGAATGGATTGCTCTACAGGGAGTCAGTATGAATTCAATGGGCTAAATAAACTTGCTGTGTGCCAAAAATGACAACATATGATAACTGAATCATAATATCATGAACATAAGTGAGATTTATGTTCAAAAAGAGCATATAAATCTTGCATTCTATACAACACTACCCATCACACATTCAGATTCACAGAATCCATACACCAACCCCAATGCTCTGTCCCCTGAAGCCCAGCCTCACTTACCCAGCCCTTGCTCATGTCCGGCCCTCCATCCCTTTCCCCCTCACATTCCCCGTCCGTCCCTCTATCCCTTCCCCACTCACACTCCGAGTCCGTCCCTCTATCTGTTCCCCCGTCCTCTCATAAGCCGGGTCCTTCCGCTTTTTGTTTCCCCCGGAGGCCTGTGTGTTTTGTTGTCCGAGGCCGTTGAGGTGTTTCGGCCGCGGTGATGGCGCTGAGCTGCGTGCGGCTTTTCGGCAGCTGGAGCCGGAGCCGAGTCCAGGCCGCCGGTAAGAGGGTGACCCCGGAACCGTGACTAAGGCCTGGTGGCCGGGTCCCGGAGACATCTGGTGGGAGGGGGAATAGGGCAGCCCTGGGAGCGAGTATCGGTGCCAGGCTGCGGCAGGTTATTGTTTTTGGGCAGCAGAGGGACAGGCCATCCGACCCTGGCTCCACGTAAAGTGAAAATAAAACCAGAAATGCGGAAATACTCAGCAAGTCCGGCAGCATCTGTGGAGAGAGGAAAGTTAGCGTTTCGGTTCGATGACCTTTCAGCAGAACTAGAAAAAGCTTAAAATGTAATACACTTTAAGCAAGAAAAAGGGGAGGAGAATGAAACAAAAGGGAAGGCATGTGATATAGAGTGTTTGGTGGTGGCATCAATCTGGAAGTGGCGGAGGATGATCCATTGAATATGGAGGCTGGTAGGTAGAAAGTGAGGACAAGGGGAACCTAATTGTGGTTCTGGGAGGGAGGGGAAGGGGTGAGAGCAGAAGTGTGGGAAATAGTACAGACATAATTGGGGTTCCTAGGATCCACGGTAAAGGGGGGTGGGGAGGTGAGGGAGAAATCCTAAGTTGAGGAAAAAGACGTATCAGAAGCACTGGTATAGAACAATGCATATGATCAGAACAGATGTGACAGAGAAACTAGGAGAATGAAATGGAGTCCTTACAGCAAGCAGAGTGTGAAGAACCATAGTCGAGGTAGTTGTCAGAGTCATTGGGCTAATAATGAACAGGAGCCCCAGTTACCCCCGCCACAACTCTGGAGAGGTTTTAGACCTTCTGAACATCTCACAGCACTTTACAGCAAATGAAGTATTTTGAAATGTAGTTCCTGTTGCAATGTTGGAAACATGGCAGCCAACTTGCACACAGCAAGGTCTCACAAATAGCAATATGCTAGTGACCGGATTTATCTGTTTTAGTTGTTGTTGAGGGATAAACATTTGCCAGTACACTGGTGAGAACTACACCACTCTCTGCCCCATCTTCAAAACAGTGCCCTGGGACCTAATACATCCACCTGAGAGGGTAGACAAAGGCTTGGTTTAACATTTTGTTTGAAAGGTGGCACCAGTGACAGTGCAGCAACTCCCACAGCATTGGCCATAAGATGTAGGAACAGAAGTAGGCCATTCAGCCTACCTAGTCTGCTCCACCATTCAATGAGATCATGATAATCCTGAACTCCATTTTCCCACCTTTTCCCCATAACCCTTGATTCCCTTACTGATTAAAAATCAGTCAATCTCAGCCTTGAATATATTTAATGACCCAGTCTCTACAGCCCTCTGCAGTAAAGAATTCCACAGATTCACTGCCCTCTGAGAGAAGAAATTCTTTCTCTTTCTTAAATGGGTGACCCCTTACTCTGAGATTATGCCCTCTGATCCTAGACTCTCCCACAAGGGGCAACAACCTCTCAGCATCTACCCTGTCAAGCCCCCTAAGAATCTTATATGTTTCAATAAAGTCACCTCTCATTCTTCTAAACTCCAATGAGTACAGGTACAGTAGGAGTACCTATTCAACCTCTCCTCAAAAGAAAATCTCTCCATAACCAGGATCAACCTAGTGAATCTTCTCTGGACTGCCTCCTGTGCCAGTATATCTTTCCTTAGATAAGGGGAGCAAAACTGTTACAGTATTCTAGCTGTGATCTAACTAGTGCCTTGTATAGTTTTAGCAAGGTCTCCCTATTTTTATACTCCATTCCCTTTGAAATAAAGGCCAACATTCCATTTGTCTTCCCTATTACCTGCTGAACTTGTTAGCTTTTTGGGATTCATGCACGAGGACTCCCAAATCACTCCATGCTGTAGCCTTCTGCAGTCTTTCTCCATGTAAATAATATTCAGCTCCTCTACCTGCCAAAATGCATAACCTTACATTTTCCCACATTATATTTCATCTGCCAAGTTTTTGCCCACTCACTTAACCTGTCAATATCCCTCTGCAGACTCTGTCATCCTCACCACTTGCCTTCCCACTATTTTTGTGTCATTCGCAAACTTTGCAATAGTACATTCACTTCCCTCATCTAAGTCATTAATATGTATTGTAAATAATTGTGGACCCAGCACTGATCCCTGTGGCACTCCACTAGTTACATGTTGCCATCCTGAAAAAGCTCCCCCTTATCCCAACTCTGTCTTCTTTTAGTTAGCCAATCCTTTATCCATGCTAATATACTACCCCAACACCATGGGCTCTTATCTTATTAAGTAGCCTATGTGCGGTACCTTTTGGAACGCCTTTTGGAAATCCAAATATATTATATCTGCTGGTCCCCTTTATCTATCCTGCTTGTTACCTCCTCAAATAATTCCAATAGATTTGTCAGGCATGATTTCCTCTTCATGAAACCCTCTGCAGTAAAGAATTCCACAGATTCACTACCCTCTGAGAGAAGAAATTCCTTCTCTGTGTTAACAGGGTGACCCTATACTCTGACATTGTGCCCTCTGGCCCTGGACTCTCCCACAAGGGGAAATAACCTCTCAGCATCTACCCTGCCAAGTTCTGACTCTGCTTGATTATATTATGCATTTCTAAATGCTCTGCTATTACATCCTTTATAATAGAGTCTAACATTTTCCCAATGATGGATGTTAAGCTAACTGACCTATAGTTACCTGTTTTTTGTCTCCCTTTTTGAATAAGGGTGTTACTTTAGCAGTTTTCCAATCTTCTGGGACATTTCCAGAATCTAAGGATTCTTAGAAGATTACTACCAGTGCATGTGTAGCTGCTTCTTTCAATATCCTAGGATGCAACCCATCAGGTCCAGGGGACTTATTGACCTTTAGCCCCTTTAGTTTCCCTAGAACATTTTCTCTAGTGATAGTTATTGTATTTATTTCCTCCCCACCTTTTGCTCCTTGATTATTTAGTATTTTTGGAATGCTATTAGTGTCTTCTACCATGAGGACTGATACAAAGTATTTATTCAACTCCTCTGCCATTTACTGGTTCGCCATTATTATTTCCCCAGCCTCAATCTCTAAGGGGCATATGTTCACTTTGGCCTCTCTCTTCCTTTTTATATATTTAAATAAGTTCTTACTGTCTGTTTTTATATTACTTGCTAGTTTACTCTCAAAGTTTATTTTCTCTCTCAATACTTTTTGGTCATCTTTTGTTGTTTTTTAAAACTTTCCCAATCCTCTGGCTTACCACTATTCTTTACCACATTGTATGTTTTCTTTCAATTTGATACTATCCTTAACTTCCTTGGTTAACCATGGTTGGTTTACCCCCTTCCTAGAATCCTTCTTTCTCACTGGGATATACCTTTGTTGTGAGTCATGAACTATTTTCTTAAACATCTGCCATCATTCATCAACCTTCTTTTCTGCTAAACTCCTTTCCCAGTCCACTCCAGCCAACTCTGCCCTCATTCCTTTATAATTAGCCTTATTTAAGTTTAGCACAGTTGTTCTGACCCAAGTTTCTTACTCTCAAACTGAATGCTAAATTCTACCATGTTATAGTCACTGTTTTCTAGGGAATCTTTTACTCCGAGATCATTTATTAAACCTGCCTCATTACACATTACCAGATCCAAAATAGCCTGATCCCTGGCTGGATCCACAACATATTGTTCTAGGAAACTGTCCCGAATACACTCTATGAATTCTTGCTCGTGGCTACCTCTGCCAGTTTGATTTTTCCAATCTACATGAAGATTAAAGTCACTGTGATTGATGTACTGCCTTTTTTACATGCCCATATTATCTCCTGATTTATTCTCTGCCCTACAGTTACGGCTACTGTTAGGGGGCCTGTAGACTATTCCTACCAGTATCTTCTTCCCCTTGTTATTTCTTACCTCCACCCATGTGGATTCTACATCTTCCAATCTGGGATCATTTCTTGCTATTGTACTTGTTCCACCTTGTATTAACAACACTACCCACCAGCCTTTCCTTCCTGTCTGTCCTTTTGAAAAGTCACATACACTGGAGTATTAGCCTGGATTATGTGTTCAAGTCTCAAGTGGGACTTGTCCCTGCATCTTTCTGACTTAGAGGCGAGAGCACCATCGCTGAGCCTATCTGTTTGCTGCAACAAGCCTGTTAGTTTTATTTAAATTGTTTTCTTTTCATTGTTGAAATTTATTTGATGTTAGCCTTTATTTTCTCTTAGATTGCTAGATATTTCCATAGTCTTTACCTAACTCTTTTACTATTGTAGTATCTAAGTTTTTTTAGCGGTCAGTTTCTCAGATTTTTGGAGCACCACATCAAGTATTTTAGTGGTCAGGGCCTCAATGATTTAGTGGTCAGTGGATTGACTACCATGCCAGCCCAGCAGGGACCCCATTGTGTGTATATCCTATTCTATGTGAGAACTCCAGGATACTTCATGCACCTTTGATAAGCATATACACAGAAAATGCTACCCATTGCTCATGCCCTGGGTTCTGGACCTTGAAGGGCAGTTGGAGTTAATGCAGTGCATTTGAGAGTCTCCCCAAATGTATGTTCCAGGACGTGGGCATCATACAACTACAGGAGAGGCAGGAGGTGAGGGAATGGGTGACCACTAGACATGGTAGGAGGAATGGTCATGCAGGAATCTCCAAAACTAGTGGCATTGGATAACTAATTTCCTGTTTTGATTACTGGGGAGATGCCGACTCGTTGGAGAAATGCAATAAAAATCAAAACCCCCAGCACCTTGGAAGATTTGACTGCACATGGGAAAAAGAAAGAGTAGAAATGTAGTTGTCACAGAGGATTTGATAGGGGTGGAGGTTATTCTGTGAAGAGAATGGGAACAGCCAGAAGTGGTGGTCAATGTTGGCACTAATGAAATGACATAGGTAGAAAAAGTATTGAAGTCCTTCAGACAGAGTTCCAGGTGCAAGGAAAAATATTAAAAACATAGCCCCAAAGGGTAGTCTCAGGATTACTGCCAGTTCCATGTGCTAGTGAATAAGGAACAGGAAGATAGTGCAGATGAATGCATGCGTGGAGAAGTGATTGCGAATTATTGCAGCATTGGGACCAGTTGGGAGGTGGGAGCAACTTAAATAGTACTGTTGGAGAAGGTTTAAACTAGTAGCAGGCAGAGGAGCAGAAATGAGACCGAGAACAGAGAAATATAAACAGCAGTAAAATTAGGAATATCCCAAAAATTGTAAGGACCAGATTGAGGAAAGTAGAAAAAATGATACCGAAGATATTAAAACAAAAACAAAAATACCTAGAAAAACTCAACAGGTCTGGCAGCATCTGCGGAGAGGAACACAGTTAACGTTTCGAGTCCACATGACTCTTCAGCAGAACTAAGTAAAAATAGAAAAGAGGTGAAATATAAGCTGGTTTAAGCAGGGTTGGGCGGGGGGGGCGGGGGGGCTGGTGCGGTAGGAGGATAGTGCTGGATAGAGGGCCTGTGATAGGTGGAGATAATCAAAAGATGTCATAGACAAAAGGACAAAGGTGTTAAAGGTGGTGATATTATCTAAGGAATGTGCTGATTAAGGGTAGAAAGCAGGACAAGCAAGGTACAGATAGCCCTAGTGGGGTGAAGGAATCGAAATAGGCTAAAAGGTAGAGATAAAACAATGGATGGAAATACATTTAAAAATAATGGAAATAGATGGGAAAAGAAAAATCTATATAAATTATTGGAAAAAAAAGGTGGGGGAATCAGAAAGGGGCTGGGGATGAAGGAGAGAGTTCACGATCTAAAACTGTTGAACTCAGTATTCAGTCCGGAAGGCTGTAAAGTGCCTAGTCGGAAGATGAGGTGCTGTTCCTCCAGTTTGTGTTGAGCTTCACAGAAGGTATTAAATTGTGTGTATGTTAATGTCTGCAGTATAATCAATACATTAGTAATCTGCAGACACTTATTGCTACCTGGGGTTATACCGTGGTTATATTAACAGAGACATGGCTCAGAGAAGGCCAGGAGTGGCTTCTTAATATTCCTGGATATCGAGTACTCAGGAACAACAGAGAAAGAAAATGAGAAGGTGGCATGACAACATTGATTAAATAGAATTTAAATAAAAACAATTTAGTAGATAGTTCAAGGACTGAATCTATTTGCCTTGAGTTGAGGAACAGAGGGGGTGCTGTTACATTTTTGGGAGATTTTTATCAAGCTTGAAACAGTAAGAAGGAGATCGATGACCAAAATTGTCAGAAAATTTCTAAGGTGTAGAATGAAAATTGAGTAGTAATATTAGAACACTTTAATTGCCCTAATATAGAGTGGGAAAATCATACATTTAAGGAGAAACAATTTTGTTCTGTGCGCAGCAGACCTTTCTCAATCAATATGTCTCTGGGCCAGCAAGGAAAACAGAAGTTTTGGATTTGGTTTTGGGAAATGAAGTTGGTCAAGTGGGGTGTGTTATGGTCAGAACTCAGCTTGTTTAGAATGGCCACAATATAATTAGGTTTAGACTAATTAAGGAAGGAGACCATAAAATATCAAAGGTCGAAATGCTCACCTGGGGAAGAGTTAATTACAACAATTTAAGAAAGGACCTATTACAGGTAGATCGGAAAAGATTAGTAAAGCAATAACAAAGCTATGGAAGACATTCAAAGAAGAGATAGTTCAGATACAAACTTGACATATTCTTTTGAAGGGAAAGTTTAGAGTATCCAAAGCTAATGGGCCCTGAAATAAAAGCTAAAATAAAACAGAAAAAGGAGGCTTATGACAAGTGTCAGGAACAAGATTCAGTTAATAACCAGGAAGATTATGGAAAGCACAGGAGGAAATTAAAAAAACTTATTGTGGGAAGCAGAGATTACGGAAAAGATTAGCAGGCAACACTTAGCCCTAAAACATTTTATAAAGTGTGAACGGTTTGCTAGGGAGAAGATTGGGCCTATTAAGGACCCAAAGGAAAATCTTCGTAGAGACCGAGGACATGATAAAAGTATTAAGTGAGCACTCTGCCACTGTCTTTACAAAGGAAGTGGATGATATGAAGGTTAACAGGAGTTATAGATAAGATAATGAATAGTGAAGACACACTAAAGGGACTGATATTACTGAAAGTTGGTGAGTCATCTGGTCTGGATGGAATAAATCCTAGGCTACTGGAAAAAGCAATGGTAAGAATGAAAGGTATTGATCATAATCTTTCATTGCTCATTGGATACTGGAGTAGTGCAGGAGGACTGAAGAGTTGCTCATGTTAGGCCACTATTCAAGAAAAGTGAGGGAGATAAATCTGTAAACTACAGGCCAGTCAGCCCAACATCATGATGGGTCAAGATATTGGAAACCATTATCAGGGAGAAAATAAACTTGCATTTGGAAATGCATGGTAATCAATGTCTGCAAGCATGACCCTGACCTTCCTGTTGCTTGTCATTTCAATTCACCATCTTGCTGTCATGTTCCCATTTCTGTCCTCCGCCTGCTACAATGTTCGAGTGAAGCCCAAAGCAAACTGGAGAAACTGTACCTCAACTTTCGATTCTGGGTTTAACATTGAGTTCAATAACTTCAGATCATTAACTCCGTCTTCCATTTTGATTTTTTTTACACCTCCCCCCACTTCAGCACACCCCCACCGTAAGTGCCAGTCTGTATCTTGCTCTCATGCTTTGCTTTCAGAAAGCGCTGATCCTTGTTCCGCTATTAACACATTCTGTTATCTGACCTTTGTGCACTATTAACACCCGCTTTAGTCTTTAGCTCTATCATTAGCAATGCCTTTGTCTTGTGTTGATGACTTAGTCATTTTATCTGTTGTGACCTCCATCCTATTCCTGACCTTCTATTTTGTTCCATCTGCTTCACCTTCCCCCCACCCTTGTCAACAGCATAAAACCCATCACATTTCTACCTCTCTTCAGCTCTGAAGAAGTCATATGGACACGAAACGTTAACTCTGTTTCTCTCTCGACAGATGCTGCCAGACCTGCTGAGTTTTTGCAGCATTTTCTGTTTTTATTCTATGTTAGAGCCAACATGCGATTTGTTAAAAGTAAATCATGATTGAGTTATTTGATTTAACAGATCAAGGTAGTGCAGTATTTGTCACACATATGGACTTTCAGAAGGCTTTCTACAAGCCGCAGAGGAGGCTTATCAGGAAGATGGAAGCCCATGGAATTAATGGGAAAATGGCAGGATTGATACAAAATTGGCTCAGTGACAGGAAGCAAGGGGTGACGATGAATGGATGTTTTTTAGACTGGGAATTGGTTCCCTGTGGTGTTGCTCAAGGATCAGTTTTGGGTCCATTATTTGCAATTTGTCTGAGCAACACAAGTGTAGGGAGCAGCATAGCAACATTATAAAGTTTGCAGATGTTATAGAACTTGGCAAAGTAGTGAATAATGATGAGAATCGTTCTGGGCTTCTGGATGACATAGACTGGATGTTGAAATGGGAAAAAGCATGGCAGATGGATCTCAATGCAGAGAAGTGTAAAGTGTGCACAGTAGAAGAATTCATTCAGAAAGACAGAATACTATAATGGCATGATTTTGAAAAGTGTAGATGAGTACTTGGTGTCCACATACACCAAAACTTAAAGGTGGCCCAGCAAGTTGATAAGGTGGTCAAGACGGCATATGGGTTACTTATATTTATAAATAGATGAATGGAATATAAAAATGATGAGATGGTGCTAACCTTTAGAAATCCCTGATTAGGCCAATGCTGAAGTATTATGAACGATTTTGAGATTCACATTTCAGGCAAAATGGAAAGGTTTTAGAACAGGTGCAGAGGAAGTTTCCCAAGATGTTACCAGGGATGAGAAGCTTCAATTATGAGGACTGGTTGGGAAAATTAGGTCTGTTTTCCTTAGAGTAGTGGAGGTTAAGTGATGACTTAACAGAGGTCTTCAAGATGATGCAAGTAATTAGAGAAAATACACTCCCTCTGGCTAGTGGATCAGTAACTAGATGTCATGGTCTCAAAATCATTGGAAAAAGATCTAAGAGGAAGAAGAGAATTTTTTTTCTTTTAGTTGTCAGGAACTAGAATGTTTCACCTGAAAAGGTGATGAAGTTGATTCCATAAATAATTTTAAAAAGGAGCTGGCCAGGTACCTGAGGATTAGAATCTTACAGGGTTACGGATGTGGGACCAAACATGACTGTTCCTTCACAGAGCTAGCACAGGTAAGATGGGCAGAATGAACTCCTGCTGTGTGCTGTAAGCTTCTATTATTCCATGTTTTGCAATTCATATATTCATTTTGATGAAGGACCTGCAATCCTTCTGGTAAGCAAAATATGTTTCATTCTACTTATTCTGCTTCTTTGGAGGTCCTTTCTTTTTGATCATGATATCATGTTGACATCATATTATCTTGTGGGAAGCTGTATCTGGTTTCTGTTACATCAGTCTGTATTTGATATAGTTTCTTCCACAATGTACATCGCTCTGTGTAGAATACTTGGTATGTGCTATCAAAATAGCCAAAGAAATTTTGGGTGAGAATTCAACCCAAGTCTACTTTTGGGCTGGCAAAATGTTCTATTCCAGAAAGCCAGCTGGTGGAGGACAGAACTGGAGCCTAAACTTACACATTTATAAGGTTTTATTTATAAAGATACCCATGACAAATATGCACCTCCAAACCCAACCACCACAGTTTCAGTCTGCTCCTATATACAGGAGCAGAAGTGAATCCCCCAATTAATGCCCACCACCTGAATACAATTACACGCTCAATTGATTTACAATTAAATCAAAACTGGGAATTCTGTATTAGAAGCTGCTATAAATTGGCTCCATAGAGTATCTGTTATTTGGGAGATCATCACACATCACATAATGTCACCCTGGGGGGACGCAAGATGTGGTGGTATTGTCACTGACCTAGTAATCAAGAGACCCAGGGGTAATGCTCTGGGGACCCACCACGGCAGATGATAGAATTTGAATCCAATAAAAATCTGGAATTAAAAGTCTAACAATGACCATGAAGCCATTGTTGATTGTCTTAAAAATCCATCTGGTGCACTAATGTCCTTTAGGGAAGGAAATCTGTCATCTCTATCTGGTTTGGCCTACATGTGACTCCAGACTCACAGCAATATGGTTCACTCTTAAATGCCCTAGCAAACCACTATGAAGTCTATAAGGAATGAAACCGAACAAACCGCTCGGTATAGACTTAGGCACCAGAAATAACAGCAGCAAGCTTAGCCCTGTCGACCCTGCGAAGTCATCCTCGTTAACATCTGGGGGCTTGTTCCAAAATTGGGAGAGCTGTCTCAGACTAGTCAAGCAACAGCCTGACATATTCACACTCACGGAATCATACCTTACAGATAATGTAATCCCAGACACCGCCATCACCATCCCTGGTTATGTCCTGCCCACTAGCAGGACAGACCTCGCAGAGGTGGCAGCACAGTGATATAGAGGGAGTTGCCCTGGGAGCCTTCAACATTAAATCTGGACCCCATGAAATCTCATGGCATCAGGTCAAACATGGGCAAAGAAACCTCCTGCTGATTACCACATACTGCCCTCCCTCCACTGATGAATCAGTGCTGCTCCATGTTGAACACCACTTGGAGGAAGCATTGAGGATGGCAAGGGCGCAGAATGTACTCTGGGTGGAGGACTTCAATGTCAATCACTGAGAATGGCTTGGTAGCACCATTACTGACCAAGCTGGCCGAGTCCTGAAGGACATAGCTGCTAGACCGTGTCTGCAGCAGGTGGTGAGGGAACCATCAAGAGGGAAAAACAAATTTGACCTCATCCCCACCAATCTGCCTGTTGCAGATGCATCTGTCCAAGACAGCATCAGTAGGAATGACCACCGCAGAGACCTTGTGGAGATGAAGTCCCATCTTCACATTGAAGTGATGTGTGGCACTACCATCATGCTAAGTGGGATAGATTGCAAACCAATCTAGCAACTCAAGACTGGGCATCCATGAGGCACCGTAAGCCATCATCAGCAGCAGAATTGTAACCTCGTAGCCCAGCAAACCCCCCATTCTACCATTACCATCAAGCCAGGGGATCAACCCTGGTTCAGTGAAGTGTGCAGGAGGGCATTCCAGGAGCAGAACCAAGCATACCTAAAAATGAGGTGTCAACCTGGTGAAGCTACAACTCAGGACTACTTACATGCCAAACAGCATAAGCGGCATGCAATAGACAGAGCTAAGCGATTCCATAAACAACTGATCCAATCTAAGCTCCGCAGTCCTGCCACAGCCAGTTGTGAATGGTGGTGGACAATTAAACAACTCGCTGGAGTACGACGCTCCACAAATAACCCCATCCTCATGAGGGAGTCCAGCACACATCAGCATACATAACCATATTCAACCAGAAGTGCCGAGTGGATGATCCATGTCGGCCTTCTCCAGGGGTCCCCTGCAGCACAGTTGCCAGTCTTCAACCAATTCAGTTCACTCCATGTGATATCAAGAAATGGCTGAAGGCACTGGATAATGCAAAGCTTATGGGGCCTGACAATATCCCGGCAGTAGAACTTGTGCTCTAGGACTTGCCACACCCCTTGCCAAATGGTTCCAGTACAGCTACTGGTATGTACCCGACAATGTGGGAAATTGCCCAGGTATGTCCCGTCCACAAAAAGCAGGATAAATCTAACCCGGCCAAGTACCACCCCATTAGTGTACTCTCGATCATCAGTACCGTAATGGAAGGGGTCATCAACAGTGCCATCAAGTGGCACTTGCTTAGAAATAACCTGCTCACTCACACTCAGTTTGAGTTCTGCCAGGATCAGTCAGCTCCTGACCTCATTACAGCCTTGCTTCAAACATGGACAAAAGACCTGAACTCCAGAGGTGAGGCAAGAGTGACTGTCCATGTAGCATTTGACCAAGTGTGGCATCAAGAAGCCCTAGCAAAACTGGAGTCATTGGGAATCAGGGGGAAAATTCTTGTGTGCTGGAGTCATACCTAGCACAAAAGAAGATGGTTGTGGTTGTCGGAGGTGAATCATTTCAGTTCCAGGGCATCACTGCAGGAGTTCTTAAAGGTAGTGTCCTTGGCCCAGCCATTTTCAGCTGCTTCATCAATGACCTTCCTTCCCTCATAAGATCAGAAGTAAGGATGTTCACTGATGATTGTACAATCTTTAGCATCATTCGCAACTCTTCAGATACTGAAGCAGTCCATGTCTAAATGCAGCAGGACCTGGACAATATCCAGGTTTGGGTTGACAAGTGGCAAATAACATTCGTGCCACACAAGTGCCAGGCAATGACCATCTCCAACAAGAGAGAATCTAACCATCGCCCCTTGACATTCAATGGCATTACCATCGTTGAATTCCCCACTATCAGCATCCTGAGGGTTACCATTGACCAGAAACTGAACTGGATTAGCCATATAAATAAAAATACCTGGAAAAACTCAGCAAGTCTGGCAGCATCTGCGGCGAGGAACACAGTTAACGTTTCGAGTCCATATGACTGCTGAGTTTTTCCAGTTATTTTTATTTTTGTTTTGGATTTCCAGCATCCGCAGTTTTTTGCTTTTAGCCATATAAATACTCTGGCTACAAGAGTAGGTCAGAGGCTAGGAATCCTGAGGTGAGTAACTCACCTCCTGACTCCCCAAAGCATGTCCAACAGCTACAAGGCACAAATCAGAAGTGTGTGGAATACTCTCCACTTGCCTGGATGAGTGCAGCTCTAACAACACTGAAGAAGCTCAACATCATCCAGGACAAAGCAGCCCACTTGATTGGCACCCCATCCACAAGTCATTCATTCCCTCCTCCATCGACAAACAGTGGCAGCAGTGTCTACCATTTACAAGGTGCACTACAGGAACTCACCAAGGCTGCTTAGACAGCACCTTCCAAAACCACAGCCGCCACCATCTAAAAGGCAAGGGCAGCAGGCAGATGGGAACACCACCACCTGAACGTTCCCCTCCAAGCCACACACCATCCTGACTTGGAAATATATCGCTGTTCCTTCTCTGCCACTGAATCAAAACATTGGAACTCCCTTCCTAACAGCACTGTGGGTGTACCTACACCACATGGACTGCAGTGGTTCAAGAAGGCAGCTCAGCATCACCTTCTCAAGGGCAATTAGAGATGGGCAATAAATGCTGGCCTAGCCAGTGACACTCGCATTCCATGAATAAATAAACAAAAAAATATTTTTTATTTCACAGCATTTCCCTGGTCAGTTCTGACTGTGAAAACTTTAGTAGGAGATTAGCACCCATGCACGCTGTTATTCACTGGCACAACCTGTGAGAAAACTAATGCTGTTTTATACAAAATATGACTAGTTTCCCCATTATAATGGCAAGCCTATTCAATAATAAATGTGCACTTTGTGTCATGTAGTACGACTTGAGTTGTGGACTTGTATTTTAGCGGACAGTAATGAAGTGTAGGTATATTAATTATAGAATAGAATGATAGAACAGTACAACGCAGGAGGTTGTCATTTGGCCCATTGTGCCTGTGCCAGCTCTTTGATAAGACAATCCAATTAATCCCATTTCCCTGCTTCCTCCTTGCTTGCCATGTAAAGTTTTCCTTTCAAGTATTTACCCAATTCTGATTTGAATATTATTGAATCTACTTCCATTTTCCTTACAGGCAGTGCATTCCAGAGCACAGTAAGTTTCCTTCTGTTCCCCCTGGTTCTTTCGCCAATCACTTTAAATCTGTATCCTCTGGTTACTGACTCTTCTCCCTCTGTGAACAATTTCTCCTTATTTACTCCACCAAATCCATTCATGGTTTTGAAGGCCTCTATCAAATCTCCTCTTCATCCTCTCTGCTCAATGGAGAACAGCCCCAGATTCCTCAGTCTATGCACGCAGTTGAAGTCATTCGTCCCTGGTATCATTCTGGTAACTTTCTTCTACACTTGACATCCTTCCTAAAGTGTGGTGCTCAGAATTGAACCCAATATTCCAGCTGAGTCCTAACCAGTATTTCATAATGGTTTAGTGATAACTTCCTTGTTTTGATACTTTATTTCTCCAATAGTAAAGCCAAGGATTCCATATGCTTTTGACTGATGTTATTACAGAGTGTAGGATATTAATGTGTAATGACCAGTGTTATATGGACAGTGCAAAAAATGTAACTATGCTCATTAAAGAAAAACTCAGCATTAGTGGTTGTAGAGAAAAATATTCTGTCTACAATGAAAAGTTCTTCATGTTGAATTTGGCAGGGTGGGGGAAGAAGTGAAAAAAATTGTTTTATTTTTGAAAACAAAAGACTGACAAAAGAATTTGAACTGAAAGAGACACAGTAAGTGCTCGGATTTCAACAAACGAAGACATAAAAATAGAAATCCCTTTTTAGCAGAAATGTTCCAAGAAGCAACGAGAACAGAACATGCTTTATTCAAAAAAGAATGTGATTTAAATTGTTTACACAAATTCAAAAACCGTTTCTGATTTAGATTTTATATATATAAATAGTGTGTAACAAATGGTATTCTCTTTTCTCAGTGTCTTCATTGTCATCTCCAACAAGATATCAGAGTTCTCAAAGCAGTGTGATTCAGCCAAGGTAATTGGACATTTTAGTAGCTACTTATAAGTCATTACCTCTCCACTATTGTCCAGCTGGGTGGGACTGCTCTCATTTGGTTCCATAGACTCATAGGTGTTTACAACACGGAAGGAGGCCATTTAGCCCATCATGTCCACACCAGCCTACAAAGATCTGACTACACTAATCCCATTTTCCAGCGCTTGGCTCATTGCCCTGGAGGATATGGCAACTCAAGTGAATATCTAAATACTTCTTAAATGTTACAAGAGTTTCTGATTCAACCACCCTTTCAGGCAGTGAGTTCCAGGCTCCCATCACCCTCAGGGTGGAAAAAATATCTCCTCAACTCCCCTCTTAGCCTTTTACCTCTTACCTTAAATCTATGCCCCCTGGCTATTGACCCCGTCCAATCTTTCCTCATAGCTCAGACTCTCCAGCCAAGGCAGCATCCTGGTAAATCTCCTCTGCACCCTCTCCAGTGCTATCACATCCTTCCTTTAATGTGGTGACCAGAACTGCACACACTATTCCAGTTGTGGCCTAACCAGTGTTTTACACAGTTCCAGCATAACCTCCCTGCTTTTGTATTTTATGCCTCAGCTAATAAAGGCAAGTATCCCATATGCCTTTTTAACCACCCATTTACCTATCTTGCCAACTTCAGGGATATGCACACCAAGGTCCTTCTGATCTTCAGTGCTTGCCAGGGCCCTACCATTCATAGGCATCCCTTGCCTTGTCAGCCCTCCCCAAGTGCATTACCTCACACTTTTCCGGGTTGAATTCCATTTTCCACTGCTCTGCCCACCTGACCAGTCCATTGATATCTTCCTGCAGTTACAGCTATCCTCCTCACTACCACCCTACCAATCTTCGTGTCATCTGCGAACTTCTTGATGATACCCCTATATTTAAGTGCAAATCATTTATGTACACCACAAACAGCAACGAACCCAGCACTGAGCCCTGTGGAACCCCACTGGAAACAGACCTCCAGTCATAGAAACATCCCTCTACCATCACCCTCTCCTTCCTGCCTGTCAGCCAATTTTGGATCAAACATGCCACTCTGCCCTGGATCCCATGGGTTCTTACTTTCCTGACCATACTGCCATGAGGAACCTTATCAAAACCCTGGCTAAAGTCCACGTAGGTGAAATCAAATGCAGTACTGTCATCAACACTCCTAGTTACCTCCTCAAAAAATTTGATCAAATTTGTCAAACACAATCTTACCTTAACAAATGCATTCTGACTATCCATGATTAATCCGTGTCTCTCCAAGTGCAGATATATCCTATCCCTCAGGATTCTTTCTGGTAACTTCCCCACCACCGAGGTTAGACTGACTGGCTTGTAATTTCCTGGTCTATCCCTCCCTCCTTTTTTTAATAATAGGACAACATTAGCAATCCTCCAGCCCTCTGGCACCTCACCTGTGACCAGAGAGGATTTGAAAATTACTGCCAGGGCCCCTGATATCTCTTCCCTTGCCTCCCTCAAAAGCCTGGCATACATCGCATCTGGGCCTGTGGATTTATCCGCTTTTAAGGCCGCTAAACTCACCAGTACCTCCTCTCTCTCTATGTTAATTTCCTCTAATATCTCACGGTCCTCCACCCTGATGTCTATACCTGCGTCATCCTTTTCCATTGTGAAGACCGACGCAAAGCATTCATTGCAGACTGTACCTATATCTTCCGGGTCCACATACCAATTACCACTATGGTCCCTAATTGGCCCTACTCTTTCCCTAGTTATTCTCTTGCTCTTCATATATTTAAAAAACCCTTTTGGGTTTTCCTTTCCCACCAATGCTTTCTCATGCTCTCCCTTAGTTTTCCCAATGTCCATTTTAAGATACCCCCTGCACTTTTTATGCTCCTCTGGACTCTGCCATAGTGAGCCCTCGGTATCTGCCATAAGCATTTCTTTTCCTAATCCTAACCTTTATGCCCCTTGACATCCGTTGTTCTCTGGACTTGGTCCCTCATCTTTTTCTTTACAGGAACATATTTGCCCTGTACTCTCACTATTTCCTCCTTGAATGCCTCCCCCTGCTCTGACAGTTTTATCTGCAAGTAGCTGATCCTCATCCACTTGGGCCAAATCATATCTCATCTCAGTAAAATTAGCCTTTCCCCAGTTTAAAACTATTATTCCCAGTCCAATTCTCATCCATTCTTGTCTATCTAATCACAGCCAAAGAACCACTTGCAATGACTTCTCTTCCCGCTCTTGCACTGTTGCTTCTGGTATCCCCCAAGGATCTATCCTTGACCCACTTCTATTTCTCACCTACTTGCTGCCCCATGGTGACATCATCCAAAGGCACAGTGTTAGTTTTCACACATGCGCTGATGACACCAGCACCTCACCCAAGTGCTCCACTAAATTATTAGCTTATCCAACATCCAGTACTGGGTGAGCAGAAATGCCCTCCAATTGCATATTGGGAAGACTTGAGGAAATTCAGAGCTATTCTCTTTCTGAAGTTAGGCTTCGGTCATCACTCAAAAGTCCGTTCCCTAGCTACCAACTTTAACCTTCTCCCTAGCAACAGTGCACTCCTGCTCCAAAGTCATATGTTCGAATCGATTGACTCCTTTATCACTCAAGAATCTAAGGTATAGGGGGTAGACAGAAAAGTGAAGTTGAGACTACAATCAGATCAGGTATGATCTTATCATGGCAAGGGGGCCAAATATTTCTGCTCCTAATTCATATGTTTGTAGGAGAGTAAGCCAGTCCATTTGCATCCTTGGTGTCACATTTGACCCCGAGGTGGTTCAATGTCATGCTTTGTTTTATAATGCTCCTGTAGAGCACTTTGGGACATTTCATTACGTTAAAGGCACTATAAGTTGATGTAGTCATAGACATCATACAGAGCACAGCAGAAGGAGAAGCTCTTTCCACTACTAGGTGAGTTGCTAACTAAACACATATTTAAAATAATTGGCAAAAGAAGCGATAGGGGAATTAATTTTTTTTACACAGCAAGTTGTGGCCTGGAATGCACTATCTAAAAGGGTGGTGGAAGAAGATTCAATTGTAACTTTCAAAAGGGAATTGGACAAATAATTGAAGGAGAAAATTTTGCAGGGCTTTGGGGAAAGAGCAAGGGAATGGGACAAATTGGGTAGCTCTTTCAAAGATAAGGCATGATGATCCAGATGATACCTTTCTGTGCCTTATGATGCTGTGATATCTCAACAGCAATGATGGGCTAATTTGATGTTCAGTTTTTATAAAATATTTAAATGGGACACATCCCGTAACTCTTGAACATCTCTTGTTCCACTTGCTGCTTGAGCTATACAAAACCGCAAGAAAGGTGTAATCAGATTGTTCAAGTAAATTCCTTTTCCCCAAGATGACAATTACTAATTGCTGCACAGTACAGACTGATTGGCAGTTGAAATCTCTCTGGTTACCCTTGCATTTAGGTCAACAGCTTTCAAACCTTCCTGTGTGAGCCCCGTTGCAAATATTGACATGATTCTGGATGCATCTAGACCTAACTTCAGAAAGAGAATAGCCCTGAATTTCCTCAAAAGTATCTCCATTGAAAGACATTTTTCCAGTGCAAAAGTCCGAGGAAAATGTAACATGAGTTTTGCTGATTTTCACAATACTCTGTAATTTCCTCTGGCCCTTGAATTGCTTCACCGAGACCCTTTCTAAAGCACCATTTAGCATTGATCTTCACACTGTCAAATCAGCTGTGAGTGCAAATTTCTTGGATTTTCATTCCATGTTCAATTATAGCAAGAAATCATGGCACAAGTGTATGAGAGGTTACCTACTAGCAATGTTATTTATGGTTCTCATTCATTTCTCTGCCTGGGAGGACCATTCAAGCATTGCAGCTTCATTTTTGTGGTTTGGTATTGATTTTTCACTTTTTTTGCATACTCTGAGACGTCAAACATTACTTCCATGTGAACCCTAAGAGATGTGGTAACGGACAAAATGGCCACCATCAGTGAATCAGTGCAGAGGTAATGAAGCATCAAACATCAAGTTGGCAGCAGTGGATTCTTTGGTCACTCTGCTAGAAGGTGCTGCAAATCACCATGAATGGACGGTGAAGATCGCGAGTATTTGCCACTCTCTTGGAGCCTTCTTCTTATCAAGCATTCAGTCATGCCAGTAGTGAGGTCACATGTCGAGACAACTGGCGCACAAACCAGCAAGAGTTATGGCATAACTTGTCACTTACAGCATTCCAAAAATTTCCCAGCCAATGCACAACACATTTTTCCATTAGTCTGGTAAAATAATAGATAACTAGTAAATGAACAAATAAAAAGAAAAATCCCATTGGAAAAGAATTGTTCCTAAGGTCAGGTAGATCTTGCTGATATTCATCCAGTTTGAAAAGCACTTATGGTATCTACTCGTGTAAAAGTTGAATATTTGAGACCAATTATTTAGGCCAAAAGTCATGGGGTCAACTGTTACATGGGTTATGTTTTTGAGAGACTGATATACTTGCTTTATTTGGACCCAAAAAAAACAATCATAACGGAGTAAGAATTCATATAAATTATCCAATATTTATTTATTTGATAACATTACAAACCACAGTAAAATATCTGTTATCCAGCACTTCAACTAGAATTCTCTATTGACCAGAATTCTGGGGTTGGGTCTGATTTTTGAATGGAGATGTCAAGTTCACCAGTAATAGTTTTCGGCATCTTGTCCTCATTATGTAACACCATCTCCCCTCAGCACTGCTTACTTGATTCACATGTTTCCATACCTCTCATGAGACCTCAATACTCATGTGATCATCCTGGAGCTTTCTGACTGGATGAAAACACAGAACTCACCTTACATCTCAGTTAACCAGCATATTTGGTTAACCAGCACCTCGCATTCCCGGAACTTTTTCCTGTATATACATTTCATTCAACACAATATAAATATATACCATAATGAAATAACTTCAGCACTTCACATTGAAATCCTTTGAAATCATTCTGATCACCACCTGAATTACCAAACAATTCATTCCAATAGCCTGGTTGTATAACATCATCATATGGATCTTCCATGTCTTCTTCTTCACCATCATCGTTGACAATACCAATAACTTTGGCATCATAGTTCCACAACTAACTTTACTTGTTACTGACAAGTGCATTTGATATTCCACATTTTAGAAATGATTTTTTGACAATTTTTGGGATCATTTCACACATCTACTTCCCAATGACAGAACATTGCTGGTGAGGATGCTTGCATATTTCAGCCTTCCAACATCCCATTGTTCGCATCTTTTGGATATTGTCCTTGAGATGTTTATTAATCAACACATCCAATGGCTGAACAACACTCGTAAGACCACCGAGAACGACTGTTGCGTCGGTTGATCTCACATCACGGACTACATCATCGATGAGGTGGGATTTGAACATGTCCCAGATGAGTAAACATTTTTCTTTCCATAGTCCTCCTGGTCTCAAATTCCACATTTCTTTGATCCATTTCTTGCAACTGCCTTCATCCATCCAGCCTTTCTCTTGAAAATGGATGACAACCCCTTTCTGAAATTTCTTTTTGGGGAGAGCTTTGCACTTGAATATCGCCATTGGCTTTAATTCTGTGCCATCAGCCATACTAGGTGGAACCTCTGTGAACCATGTCTTCTAGTGGCCAAGACACAAGGACAGTTTTTTCAGCAATTTTGGTAGCAATCTTGTTTTCTGGCATGTCAAAATTAATCATTATTTCATCCATATTTCCGGTGCAGCCCGATCAATATGCATTCTTCTCGCTGTCAGATGACAAAAAGGTGGGATGTAATGATTTTGTCATCGAGTTCAAGTGGCAGATGCTGTGAAATTTTTGTTTTCTGACTGATTACTAAACCATGCTTTCTCATGAATTTGTGCGGCACCTGGCACTGACCTTGATTTCTAGAATGCCATCTGATTTTGCTTCTCTGAAGACGTTGAGTTGGGTGACTGCGGATGATAATATGACCATCTTGCCGATGGTCACTAACCCATTCTGCCATTTTTTTTCTCCATGTGAGGCCACTTGCTCGGTCTTCCTCTGCCAGCACGTTTGTCTTTTGGCATCTTTTCCGGTTTATTGACTTTCTTTCTCCAGCCTCTAATTATTTTCTGTGAAACATTAAACTCTTGCTGCTGCATACTTGATATTCTTTCTCAAAGGCATTGTGATAGACCATGTGGTACTGTTCAGTTGGCTGGAAGATTGCTGCTAGGATTAGCAGAGGCAAAATCTAAAGGTTCCCTTGTGTACCTTTAAATTAATGAACCGTAATTATCACCACTAAGTAATTAATAATCACAATATGATTTGATTCCTGAAAAACTAGGGTCAACATACACAAAATTGACTTTTACATAAGGAAATATGGTATATCTCATTTGTTGTTTGTAACAATCTTTTTTAAGCATACAATGTAGTAATGTATCACAGTGCCTGTAATGACTTCAAATTATTGAGACAACAGGGTTTATCCAGTTATGTTCACAGATTATACATGTAGCATTTACCATATTACCAAAAATAAAGCCTGTCATTTTTTCATTGCAAGATCAATTTGTACCCCATCACAATGACTTTGAATGCCATTGGTCTTAATAACTGAAAAACCATTTTTGAAAGCTTCAATGCAGTACTTCAATACATGGAGTTCATAAATTCAGTGTTTATAACAACGAATGTGTTAATTAAATTTACTAGTGATTTAATGCTTTTTGTCATTTGAAATTAAATCTAACAGAAATGAAGCAATAACATCACTGTCAAAACCACCATGGTCTGAGGTCAAATTGCCGGATCCTGCAGAAGAGGCAAAACATCACATTGGTAAAATTTGAAATTACACACTTTGGAATTATTTGACAGACACTGCCATTAAGATATAATCTGAAAGACTTTCCTCGTACAACGTTTCTGGGGTACAATCTGATAGACATTCCCATAAAGCACTTGAGGCACAATCTCATATTAACCTGCCAAAGCAGCACTGGATGTAATTTGATATTCATTTCTAAAGAAGAATTGCAAAAGGTAGCATTAGATTTGGCCAAATAAGCTACCATGGAGCTGATCTGACAGATGTTGAGAAGGTTTCTGAAAGTCATAATTGCAATCTATGGTGTCAAAAGGTTAGTTTGATCAGTCATCTGGGTTTTGTTTGCAGAGGTTGTACAGAACGTAAAGACTCTGATCTCCACGGGAGCATATGGCAGACTGTTTGCAGTCATCCACTTTGCTAGTCGGCAATGGAAAGTAACCAATGAAGACTTGATCTTGATAGAAAATCATATTGAAGCATACTGTGGAGACAGGATCAGGTTAGAGAAGGTAAGGGAATCAGAGTGACCTTATGAAAGTGTGTATAGTCCATCTAATCAAATAAAAAGTATCTTCAGCTTTACTAGGGAGCTCTGATCCTAATCTAGTCGCCACCTTGTGAAGAACGAATGAATTATGAGAAACGTCGACAGTGTTCCTGAGATGATTTGAAAAAAATGCATGCTGCTTGTATTTTTTATAGGTTCTCTTAGTTGGTGGAGATGACTTCACGCTAATCGGGCGGCCACTCCTTGGGTAAGATTTAGTTTATGCAAATCAACGAGATTCACTAATACACTGAATTAATCTTATTTAAATTACCTACACACATACCATGCAGAAAGCACCTTTGACTTTTGAAGCGTGAACAGCAAGTGCTAAATTATGAAATTAATTTGTTATGTTGAAATTGTTCTAAAGTATCCTTTTATTCCACATTGTAGTTATTTTCCTCTCTGATTCCCCAAGCGGCAAGTACTGTTCTGCATATGGGAGAACAGGTCAAAGATCTGCTCACAGCTCTTTACTCATGCTGATGCGCTTGTTGGCTTATTTGGGAGATGTAATTTGCAGCTTATCTTAACTTTGCAGTGGAGATCTGTTTTTCTGATAAATGATTACCTTTCATTACAAAAGCCGACTAGAGAACAAACAGACCGGGTGCACAGAGTCTTCATGCTATGAGCATGAGTTGAACAAATTCTGAGTCCCAACCCCACTCAGACTGTTAGGGTGCCCACCTGTGAGATCTTCCCAGGGCAGCCTCCTGGTCCACTGTCCAATTAAGGATGGTTGAAGCTGCAGGCCCACCACCAGAGGTGCGTACTGCCATTGAGGAAGAATATTAGGGCACCTCCATCTTGAGGTGCCCTCTGAAGAGGTATTAAAATCAATTAAATAACAGTGGCTGCAGCTGCAAGCCACCCATGTGGAGGGGAAACACTCCCAAAAGATGGCCAGCAGCAGGAGCTGTGGCCCGCTGATGGCTGTTGCTCTGGTGGGGAACGAAGCTGATAAAATAGAGGACCTTGTAGGTGCCCCAAACCAGCCTCCAGGCACTTTCCAGGCTTGACCCTCAGTAGGGTGGCCAAAAAATTCTGTCAGCATACCCAATCAGTCTGGACATGGGTACTAAACTATACAAATTGGCTAGCTGCTGCTGCCAGGTGGGTAACCTCTGCAGGTCATGGCTGTCTCTAGCAAGTTTGCCTAGAGGCGGGAACGTGTCAGGTCAGTGGCCCGACGGGTAGTTCTCATAATCCCTCCCAGCCCCTCCTTGAAACCCAGGAAGATTCCATCTACTAAGAGCCAACAGTTTGCATTTAACCGTTGCTTTAGTAGTAGAGAAGTATTTTTAGTTTGTAACAATATCCAAAAGAGATTTTGATTCACCTTCAGGCTTAGGCATTGGACGTCCATTTGTGGCTATAAAAAGCAATTAGCTATGTCTATTAAACATGTACAATAACCAAACTCAAAGGTGACTTTTGGCCATCAAGTATGACTAATTGAGACATTTTTTATGATTGGTTATTCCCTAATTTAAAATCTGTCAACGCTAAGCAAAGTTTTCTCTGGCTCAAAATGCCTAGTGCTGCTGGTTAGAATGCATGTGCCTTTTAAGGGATTAATTTGGCCTGATCACCATAATAAGTATGTTGTGATTTTGAGAGTCGTGGTGAGGCTCCAGAATTGGTGCATTTCACTCCTTGTGAAGCGCTTGGGGGTGTATTGCTATATTAAAAGTGCTATATAAATCCAAGTTGCTGTTCTTAGGCGAGACCTTGTACGAGTGGAGGCAACAGTCGTTGAGAAGACAGAATCTTGGCCTAAGATACATTTCAGATTCAAACGGAGAAAGCGTTACCGAAGAACAAGGAGTAAGTAAAGATCCACAATGGATGATAATGTGAACAATAGTTTTGGTTTTAATATATTGTAACAAAAATTAGTTATTCATCTGTGGTATTCAGAAGATACTTCTGCAAAAGGTAGTGTAGAGTTCAGTTTTGCTGCTTATATCACTTCCTCGGTGTACAATAGTGTAAAATCCCTCTGGTACCTACAGGTGAGCATTTATACAGCATATTTCTGTCACTTCTTTTCTTTATGTGACAGTATATACGAATACATGCACTTTGAAGCAGCAACAATGATTGATTAAAAATTCTTCTTATAAACCTTAATGCTAGTTGCATTCTATTTATTGCCAAAAGAACTTTTTTCCCCTTTACCTGCCATCCCTAACTTTGTTTATAATAATCTAATGCACTTTTGTTTTGAATCCATATATCCTCCCTCATGGATTCCCTTGTTTGAAACGTTTTTCTTTCTTTACCGTTCTTGTGTTCTCTTTGCTCTATGGTCCTAAAAGCATTGTCCGAATTCTTGATGCTGGGTTTTTAAATCATACATACATTTTTTTTTCATGTATATATATATTATTATATATCTTTCTAGATCTACTTTTAATCCTTTAAAAATTTTCAACTATTATGATCGGACTTCATTTAATGGAATTATCTTACTTTTTCTCTTCTTTCACAGTAAATGTGCAACCACAGACCGTTCTTAGGATCAACACAATTGAAATTGCTCCAGCTCTGGCTTGACGGTAAAGACAATCTCATACCATCCAGATGGTCTTGGTCAAATTGTGAGATTAAAGTGATAGGGCACCATTCGGTAAACCCAGTGATCAAGGCACAGAGACTGTATTCCATGGACTCTCAGTCATGTGGTATTATCTAACTTTGAGTTTGTTTCAAAACGTGACTGTTGGTTCATGAAGGTTTTCTATAAGATTTGTGTTCTAGATCATTTATCTCTAATGTCAAAAGGATATACTGCATGTGAAAATAAATCTTTTTATAAAAACAATTCCGGATGACCTTTTAAACATTGTTGGTTAGCTGACCTATCATTGACGGAAGAGAGACTCACTTCTCCACCCACAGCACTAGAGTAAGGATGGGGATGAGGGCAGCAGTGCACCTGTTGATAAATCTGCAAACCTTTATAGGAGCACGGATTGCAGAAGTGTGTTTATGTCCCGTTTCATTGGAGTTCATGGGTCTCTGTGGGGCTGTATAGAACCGAGATACTGAATGCCAGAAAGCTATTTAAATAGGTGAAGCCTGTCTGTGCATACTCATTCCAGCAGGAGTCACTGGATTGTGATCACGATCTGGAAATCTCCATAATTCTTCCTCTCAAGCCCCCAAGCATTTTTAATAGGGTGCTTACTGCAGGTAGAGAAAAATATTAATAGTTCTGTTAAAAACTGATAAGCCAACATTTTCATGGGGAAAAAAACATACTGGTAAAACCAATGAAAAATCCAGTATACCAATAATAAAGAAAGTTGACTTGTTCAGTCACTGTAAAGTCATGGGCCTGTTGATTAGTTACTTCATGTTTTAGTTATTTATAGCCTAGTACTGATTTGTGTGTCTAATTGTGTGATACATGTGTATGCACTATAAATGTAAACATTAAAGGGATAAAGGAGACTGAGAAGAGAAGGGAGTCATTAACATACTATGGAACAAAACAGAAAAAGTTAAATTCTCACCTAACTGGGGGAATTGAGAGTCTCAATGGTGTATTGGTCTCTGTACAGTCATGGTTTCAAGGAGTAAAGCAGCAGTTTCAAGACAAAAATATTTTCATTAATGCCCTTTATTATTTTTCTACAGTTTTAAAATAACTATTTTAATACGATTGACCCCTCCTAGACAAGTTGAAGAAGAACTACCAAGAATCCATGAAATACATCTTCAGTACTACTTAATCTAGCACATTAGTATGTTAAAATAAAAGAACTTGGATTTATTTGGGCCTTGTCACCTCAGGATGCAGATTGCAAGATCCAAACAGCAAATGAAATTAATATGAACCATTTAATCAATATTTGGCAATGATGATTCAGGAAGAAATGTTAGGAAATGATTGAGATGCAGAGAGCTTCCTGCTCTTCTTCATATTGTGCCATGGGATCTTTGACATCCATGAGAACCGGCCAAAACTACTTAAGGTTGATTCAAAATTTTATAATACAACAACCCCTCTTTCCTGCACTGAAAAGCCAGCCTAGATTAGGTGCTCCAGTGCTGGCTTGGTGCCTGAATTCACAACCTTCTAACTCATTCGATAATGCCAGAAAAGAATGCAGAAAGTCATCAAAATGTTTAAAAATTGAAAAGTCAAAGGATGGTTCTAACAGAAGGGCAGTGTATTGATATAGGCATGGTACAACCTGTATCAAAAAATTAAAAAAGCTTCCTAATAATAAAAAAAATCAAAATGTTTTCCCATGTTATACACTTGTGCCTAAATATCCTAGTCCCCACACTTCAAAAAAAGAGTCTACCGGTTGTACAGTGCTTTGGAAGGTCTCCAATATGCGATAAGGTGCAATATGAATGCAAGTTCTTTCTTGCAAAGACCAACACTAGCACACAAACACAGCTAAAAACCAAAGCATCTGAAATTGTACAAGATGAGTGTTTATCAACTAATATGTGTTTGTGTAAGTAGAGACTTTAACTAACACAATGACAGTTTATACCTGTTACAGCACAATGACATATATCAAGTTTGAGGAGGAAAAATATTTTAGGCATCGCTTTCTGACAACTACTAGATGGCACATGTAAAACATTAAAATACTGGAAACACTAAGTCAGACAGGATTTGCATAGTGAGAAAAACAATGTTAACATTTCAGAGTTAACTTCCAATGAAACGTATTAAAGCCAAAACATTGGGCCTGAACTTCCTCGGTGGCAATCAGCGTCCGACTGCCACCCTACTCCCAGTTTCTTACCCAAAACCTGTCTCGCCCGACTCAGGCTGGGCGAGATCCGGGCAGTGCTGCATGTTCCTGGGGCCCAGTGTTGAGTGCAGCTCCATCAAAGGTAAGGACACCACACCTTTTTTAACGGCACTAGCTGCCATAAAGCAGGTAAATGACGTTTAAAAGTCCTCGACAGGCCAGGGAGAAACTAAGTGGATAGGATTTTGTGGAGGGAGGGTGTGGGGGAAGATTGGTGGGGAGATCAGGCCTCGGGGGATTGGGGGAGGCTTGGAGGGGGAGATCAGGCCTTGGGGGGATGGGGGGTTTTGTGTCGGGCTTTGGGGTTTGTGGGGGGAAGGGATGAGTTTGGCCTGGCAATAAGGGGGATGGGGAAAAGGTCCCCTGGGGGTGGAGGATATCGGGCCTTGGCAGGGTGGGGGGACTGGTTGGGGCAGGTGGCGGGGGGGGGGGGATCAGGCCTTGTTTTGGACCTGGAGCGTGGGGAGGTAGGGTTCAGGCCTCAGGGGGAGGCTTGGGGTGGGGAGGAGGTGCTGCTAGGTGAGCCCTTGAGTGGATGTTAAGGCTGGGTCAGGTCTGGCCTCGGGGTTGTGTCAGGCGTGGCCGGGGTGGGAGGAGGGTTGGGGAGAAAGAGCCCCCTCGGCGATGGCGAGGGGAATCCCTTGGGTTGGGGAGTTCCTGTCGGGGGCTATAGACCCTTGGAGCTGGGGGTGGGTCCATGGAGGAGTTGGGGGAAGACTCCTGAGAGTCAGGGAGAGTCACATCAGAGGCTGGGGAGACCCGTGGCGGGGAGGTGTTGGGGGGGGCAGTGCGGGTCTGTGCAACAATTACCCAGAAGTTAGAAGAGGTTTTAATTCTTCTAATAGTCGGTAACTATTGGTCAGAACCATCCAAAGTTTGCAATTTAAATTATAGTTTTGGATGGTTCCCAGTGCAATTGCTGTGCAAACCTTACCCAGGAACCTTCGAATGGGATTCCGTAGCACATCTTTGGGGTACCCGCCAATACGACCTCATGGAGCTCAGAAGCTTTGGCCCATTCCCTTTTTCTCTCTCTACAGAGGCTGCCTAACCTGAGTTTCCACATTTTCTGGTTTTGTTTAAAGTTTCCAGCATCTGCAGTATTTTGGTCATTGTACATGGTGAAGCATTTTATTTTCTGTAGAGTTGCTGGATCACCATCAGCTAATTGTTCATCATACCTAAATGATCGTACATAGGCTTTCATGTGTGGCATCGCAGCACACAATAATGCAGGTCTATCAATTCATAGGTAACCGACAAACAATAATGGACAACTATTTATAAAAATAACAACATTCAGTCTGATGGAATAAAATATTTTTAAAATGCAGCTGTGCTTTAAATGGGGTTGCTTTTACTCTGAAATGTCATTTGTTCTCAAGTTTAATTGGACTATATATTCTGTTATGTTATTGTGAGATATCTTAAGGAAATGTAAGAGGTTTTTAAAACAGATATATTAATCTGCTACTCAAACTGTGCAAGTTCGTTTTTATCCCCTATTTAAATTCTTTGGCACAGCATATTAAATAATTTTAAAAAGGCCTAAGTCCAACCTTGTCTATAAATTCAATTTCAACAATGTTAAAACAGACTCCCTGTTACATGGGTAAAGTACTTAACAAATAAAGTTGGAGGCACACATAGCAGTTTGCTGTAAAACTACATTTGTGCATTTTTCTGGAGTCTCCAAAGATTTCAAGAGGGCTCAATAGAAATAATTTCTCATTTTCTTCATTTTATGCAGCCTCAGTCACTAGAATTGGCCTTAAAATATATATTCTCCTTGGCTGCATACTGGATTTTATTAACATAGTAAGGGTCTCGCTACAGGATGCTACCAGTACATTATTGTAAGGTGAAATAACAGTGAATACCATATACAAGTCAAGACTATCTTGAAGTTTTTTTTGGAATAAGTAGATGCATTTGTGGAGCAGGTTAATGTTTCAGCAAACCCATCTCTTGCCACAGAGTTGCTTAGCATCATCAAATCATCTATACATTGAAAACACAAATGCCCCATATAACAGAAACTGGGTGATTCATGGACAAATGCTACTTCAAACATCAACTGCAGGAACAGGCAGTACATTGTCAATTCTGTTGACTTGTGGCAATATACAGTCATGTTGATTCTAAAGTCACATTACTTGTAAAGAATCTATTATCAGGATCTTTATCGCAGTAGAAATTGGTGTGGCACTGGGAACGAGGCACACATCAGCACAACACGTACCAATGATAAAAGATTCAAAAGGCAAGAATGGTTCTAAAGGCAAACATGGTAAAACAAGAGCAAGTTCCTATAAAGTCAGGAATGTCCAGTGAGGCCACCAATTTATTCAAGCGCCTGTTTTCTCTGGTGACAGTGGTGGATAGTCCTTTGTTCATAATCATTTGCAGCAGCCTTTTTTCTTGTTACAGTCATCATCTAAACGCAAGGCATCTTCTTTCTGTTTGTCTTCCTGCTCACTCAGCAATCTGCAAATAGTTTGTATTGTCATTAAAAAAAACTATCAGTCACTATTCCTCTGCATTTTTCAGTGTTTTATCAAAATAGTATTTTCTGTAACAACCTTTGAATTATTAAGTACCTCTGCTCTCATTTCAGTAAAACACATTTTCACATTACATGCCAACTGTTTGGGATTTTAAAAAGTCTTTAAACAATTGTTATGCAATCCCTGTTGTTTCCTGCACTATTTAAATAACAATTCAATGCACTGCAATTTCAATCATGGAATATAAGTACCACTGTAGTTTTGATGACATGGCCCAATAACATTGCAATCTAAACCTTTTCCTCATCATTTAAAACATTTCTTAATACCTATATTTTTCATCAAGCTTTGGTCACCTGTCCTATATTTCCTCCTTTGATTCAGTGTCAGTTATTTGTCCGACTGCGCTCCTGTGAAGTGCCTTGAAATGGTTTGCTATTTTAAAGGTGCTATATATATACACATTGTTTTAATCTTACAAACTAGTATTGCAGTTTGAATCAGATGATGCACTTTCAAGTATAGTTTTGTCTACCTTTTCATATCCAGTCAACTATTGCTCAATCTGCTAATCCACATTTTCTTAAATTACATATCAACTTCATTAAATTAAATGTTCAGCCTCTGCATGAGGCTGGAGAAATATGAAGTAGTCTGGACCTATACTTGGGAGGCTTACTCAGCACAAACTGCTCCTATCCTTACCCTGAACAACCACTTATGTTCAGGCCCTTCCTCCCTACTCCTGATCCCAAGCCTAAGAAATTCCTTGCACAGTTATGCTGTTATGCTGAGACATCTGAATTGAGCAATGCATTCCTCTCAGTCACTGTGCAATCAAAGTGTACAGTGGCTTTATAAAACATACGTAAACATATATTTTGAAAACCAATAAAATAGCACAAGTGTCTATTTATCATTAAAAGCAACACTGAGGAATTTTACTTCCACATGTGCTATATACACAAAAACATTAAGATACTTTATTTAGAATGATACAGGTGCAAAAGCTTTGCTTTCATGAGCTACAGCAGCCTGAATCCTCCATCCTTTAATTCATCACCACCTTGTGGCTATCAGCTGCCCTAAAAGCTGAACAATTTTTAAATGTCAGCATTGGTAACACTCAACCTAAGTCAGAAGGTCATGGGTTCAAATCCTGTTATAGAGACCTGAGCGCACAATCTTGGTGCAGTGCTGAGAGTATGCAGCACTGTTGGAGATGCCATATTTCAAATGAGACGCTAAATTGAGGCCATGCTGCCCTCTCAGTTGGATGCAAAAGAACCCATGATAAACTTAAATTTTTGAAGTGTTTCTCTAGTATCTATTTTGAAATGCTGGATAATCTTTATTCATTCTTTCATTTCTTTACCAATGGCAAAGCTGATAGATACAGGGGGATAACAGACAGATTTTTGACAGTTATATTCCTTTCAGCAAACATATTTTAAATGCACAAATAAAGCCAAGGAAATAGCTGACAATTTACCTTGCCACATGCATTAGTGGTTCCATTATGTTGTACCCTGATTTGGCACTGCATTCATAGAATACTGCATTGTACTCCTAATTTTTAAAAAAAATACAGTGTTATTAATCGCTATTTTATATGTGCAACATGCTTGATAGATTGAACGCTAATCTCTGCTACACGAGGGGACAATTGTCTCCCTCACAAATGCACAATATGCCTAGGCCGAATGGCCTATCTCTGTGCTGTACACCCTATGTAATTCATGTGAAAGATTGGATCAGAATTCCAATAGACTATTAAACTCCTATACTTTCAAGTGATCCAAGGATATATTTTAAATCCACTGTGGGGCTTACTTATACTGTAGTTTCACCAAGTCAAGTCACATTATGTTAAGAATACCATCAAGTCAGTTCAAGGAGAAGGCCCACCACCACCGCCTCAGGCGATTAGGGATGAGGAATAATACAGCTCTGCCAGCATCAACAAATCAGAGAACAAATATTTTAAAAATGATGATGGAATTTGTCACAACGAAATAGTATAGGCCTTGTTGAATTCAAATACAGTTTCCTTGTAGCTCTCATCACTAAATCAGCATCTTTATCACTGATACTACATAGAATTTACAGGCACAGAAACAGCCTATATGGCCCAACCAGCTTCTGTCAGTGTTTATGCTCCATATGAACCTCTTCCCGCTCTATATACTTCACCTAACCCTATCAATATAAATTATCCCTTTCTCCCTAATGTCCTTCTCTAGCTTCTCCTTAAAGGCATTCACCTCAATATATTCACCTCAACCATTCCATGTGGTACCAAATTCCACATTCTAACCAATCTCTGGGTAAAGAAGTTTCTCGTGACTTCCTAATTGAATTTATTAGTAGCTTTCTAGATACTGAATTTGTTTTTTTTAAAACAAAAAACTCACAAAGGCAGCTGTGTACAGAGGTTTCTCTGATTGGAGTATTCAATCACACAAAATGTATTCCCTCAGCAGAACCATTCACAGATATGTATTCCATTCACTTCTGGTGACTTTTTTTTAAAGAGTGTATAAACAACACAGTAAATGGTTATTCCACGCTCATTATGTTTGGTGCCCTAGATTGATTGAATTTAGCTGAGTGAGAGCATTGACAATTCCAGAGAAGGTTGCAAAATTCCACAGCTAGTTGCCATTTTACAACCCTAAAATAGATAAGCTAAGCAACACATTAAAAATGGATTAGGGTGATCAGTCAACTGGAACCAATCCAACCAATTATACCAACAGATTTACATAACTCCCACAATTTTTTATTGCAGAATAGCTAGGCCAAAATATACTGACTTAAAGTCAAAGTTCTGCTTACCTCTGCTAACCTTTCACCTTCTGCTTTTGACACCTGCCGTGGTACACAGTCTAGAGCATCGATCTTGTTGCCAAGTAGACAAATTGCTGCCTTCTCGTCCATTCCTTCCTATTTAATGAGAATAGTAAGAAACTCCATTTACTTAGGAAAGAAGTAACACTATGCTATTTTCATTTCCAGTCCTGAAACTTGGATTTAGTATCATCCAAAATGGAGATAAAACAGACAGGTAAATATAAAACAAATCGTATGAGTTGGGTGTCATAGTACCACATTATAGTGCTTATTTCTCAACTGATAGGGCACAGTTTCAAGGTTTCCCATCAGTCAGATCTATATGCAGAGGATCTCTACTTCAGGATGGAAGAGGAAGTAGTTTGAACACAAGAACACAAGAAATAGGAGCAGAAGTAGACCACATGGCCCATCACGCGTGCTCTGTCAATTCAATGCAATTTGGGCTTCAACTCCTCTTTCCCACCCACTCCCTTGATTCCCTGAGAGACCAAAAATTTCTCTATCCCACCCTTAAACGTATACAACAATGGAGAATCCACAACCCTAAGGGGTAGAGAATTCCAAAGATTCACAACTCTGAGTGAAGAAATTTCTCCTCATCTCGGTCCTCAGTTTAGGGATGGGGGAATAAAAAATAGATAAATTGGTACTATTTGACAATCTATTCCAAGTTCTTTCCTCCTGCCCACCTATCGAGCTGGCTGGCATTTGGGGTTACCGTCCTTTCCTTTTAACTCTGAGGCCTAATTTGAATCTAATTCTTCCCAACAAAGACAAAAGCAAAATACTGTGGATTCTGGAAATCTGAAATCGAAACAGAAAATGCTAGAAATACTCAGCAGGTCTGGCAGCATCTGTGCAGTGAGAAACAGAGCTAATGTTTCAGGTCAAGAACCTTTCTTTAGAACAGATGGAAGATGGAAGCGTAAAAGCAAAATACTGCAGATGCCAGAGATCCTCAGCAGGTTTGGCAGCATCTATGAAGAGAGCAACAGAGTTAGTGTTGAGGTGAATATGACTTCTTCAGAACTGGACTTCTGAAGTTAGAAATGGAATAGGTTTTGAGCAAATGAAAGGAGGGCAGCGGGAGGAAGAACAAAAGGGGTGGTCTGTGATTGGGTCAAGAGTGGAAACGATTAACTGGTAAAAGATTTCATGGCACAAAAGGCATGGCGATTAGTAATAGTTATAGTAAAGAAACAAAAGATTTGTCCAGAGTGGGTCTGAATGGCAAAATAATTAACAGCTCTGTCCAAAGGCAAAAACATGACAAATAAGATTAAGACCAACATGTTCAATAAAAGAACAGAAACAAAATCGGGGGGGACAGAGTTCACAATCTGAAATTGTTAAACTCAATGTTGAGCTGCCACAATGTTGTGGGCATTGTGGAATATTATTTTTTGGTTTCATTGGCTGGTGTAATGGCTTGGATTGTTTTTGAAAAGGAAAAGAATAACTAGAACTGCAAAGACACTGTGTTTTAAAATGGCTGCAGAAGTCACCTGCCCTACAAATTGGCCTAGTTTCCAGAAGCCTTTGAATGTGGATTACCGGGGACATGACTAAGCAGTTCGCCTGATAGGTTTCACACCTGCCATTGTCTGAACTCTCTGCAAAACATAAAGACAACAGGTCACCAAACTTCCTGACTCCAGAACTGCCAGGAATAAAGAAGGACTAACAAAACTCATTATGCAAGGAGGGTGCTAAGCACCCCCTATCTGTTTCCATGGCATCTTAATAGCAATGGGAGATTGAAGCTCCTTGGTTAAATGGATTATCATCTATTGTGTGCCAATAGCAGTTATCACATGATCTAAACCCTCTTGTGAAAAGCTATGATTATAAACTTGTCTGTTACAGCAAAGAGGAGATTACAACAGTAACATCCAGAGAAAGACTGCAGAATATAACATCATCTCTCCATTCCTGCTATTCTCAAGTTCAGGACCCTAGCTCTGTTATATTTGGAATACATCACAGAGAAAAACAACCAGTTTACATTAGCCGCAACACTCCTGGAATTTCAAGACCACCAAAGGAACATCAGAATGTATCTTATTTGTCTTATGGACTTTAATTCTTATCAATTCCACTTCCTCCACCCTGTAACTTGTTTTGTTTTACATGCTAGTGTGTGTGTGCATGTCATGGGATTCGGGACAGGTTTTTACCTTTTTAGTAAGTCTTATACTTCTACCTGAATGAATTTTAACAATAAAAGATTACTTTTTATTTGTTAACTCAAGAGATCGCGCAGGCTTATTTCTTCATACAGCTTTACAAACGGTTAAGTATATACTGAATTGAAAGACATCAAAATTTTCTAAAAATTCAAACTCAGTTATAACCAACCTCAGGAGTAGAGAAGAAAGGAATTTATTCACCCTTCTGGACTTGGTCATAACAGAGTCCAGAAAGTTGTAAAGAGCCTAATGGAAAGATGAGGTGCTGATCTTCAAGCTTGTGTTGAGCTTTACTGGAACAGTGCAACAGGCAGAGGACAGAGATGTTTGTGTGACAGCAAGGTAGGGAATAAAAATGGCAAGGCCACTGGAAGCTCAGGGTCATTGCTTGTGGACTGAGCGGAGGTGTTCCACAAAGTGGTCACCCAATCTGCGTGTGGTCTCACCAATGTAGAGCAGACCACATTATAAGCAGCAAATACAGTATACTAAATTGAAAGAAGTACACTTGATTCACTGCTTTGTCTGGAAGGAGTGTTTGGGGCCTTGGGCGGTGAGGAGGGAGGAGTTAAAAGGGCAGTTGTTACATCTCCTGTGTTCGCATGAGAAGGTAATGATGTGTTGGGGTGATTAAGGAGTGGACAGGGTGTCACAGAGGAAACGGTCCCTTTAGAACACTGACAGGGAAGGGGAAGATATGTTGGCTGGTGGCATCATGCTGGAAATTGTAGGAATGGCAGAGAATGATCCATTGAATACAGAGGCTTGTGGGGTGGAAGATGAAGACATGAGGAACCCTACCGTGATTCTGAGGGGGTGGGGAAGGGCTGAGAGAAGAGCAGGAAATGTGGCAGACATGGTCAAGGGCCTTGTCAACAAGGTGGGGGCAGGGGGGGAGGGGAATCCTCAGTTGAAGAAAAAGGAAGACATATCAGAAGCACTGTTGTAGCAGGTTGTTAAGAACAGATGCAACAGAGATGGAGAAACTGAGAGAATGGAATGGAGTCCTTACAGAAAGCAGGCTGTGAGGAAGAGTAGTAAGTCAGTTGTAGTCAATGGGTTAATGACTATTAGTTAATAGCCTGTCCTCAGAAATGGAGACAGAGAAGTTGAGAAAGGGAAGGGATGAGTTGGAGATGGATTGTGTGAAGGTGAGAGAAGGGTAGAAACTGGAAGCAAAGTTAATGAAGTTTTCAAGTTCTGGGAAAGAGCAGGAAATGGCACCAATACAATCATCATGCACTTGGAAAAGAGTTGATGGAGCACAAACTCCCACTAACCCATCACCCCTGTCTTTGCAGACCTATGCTGACTTCTGATTCCCCAACTCCTCAAATTAAAAATTCATATTCTTGTGTTTAAATTCCTCCAAGACCTCGCCTCTTTCCTCTTCCTAAAGCCTGTTCCAGTGCTAAAATGGTCCTTTAAAAACTCATTCTTCTGGTTTCAGTTTTGTGCATTCTGCCCTCCCCTCATCCCTATTGGCAACTGTCTGTACCTTCCACCAGTATGCCCCACATTCTGGAATTCTTCTGGATTTCCATCTGCCTCTCCATCGTTAATTCTGTCCTTAAAATCCACCAAATCTTTGATACTACTCAAATATCTTCATCTTTGGCTCAATGTCTTTTTTTTAAATGCACATCTGTTCAGCAGCTCGAAACATTCTGTTTTAAGAACACCATAGAAAGTGATGCCCATGATGGTAGTAGTTCAAGGTCTTTGACATTCCCAAACTAGCCACCAAGTTGCTAATCAAAATGGCTGAGGATGCTCAGCCCTTGATTATTGCATTCTGAGAAGGTTGCCCTTTGATTTACAGCTGAGATTCAAAAATCACAAAGTGGGCAATTATAGGTGTAAGGCCACCTCTACCACAGTGTACATTAATGCAATGCCACACCAAATATTCTGCACCAGACTGACTTCAAACATAGCAGTTCCAATGGAAAGCAAATACCCGCTTTCTTCCTGCAGTCACTGTCACCAAAAAATGGTGTTAAAGCATAACAAATCTTCAAAAAGGGTTAAGAACAGAAGAACATAAGAAATAGGAACAGGAGTAGACTATTCGGCCCCCTGTGTCTGCTCAACCATTCAATAAGATCATGGCTGATCTTCTTGTGTTTTGATTTCCACATTCCCATCTACCCGTAATAACCTTTGATTCCCTTGCCTAACTAGAATCTATCTACGTCTGCCTCCACTACCTTCTGAGGCAGCGATTCCAAAGTCGCACAATCCTCTGAGAGAAAAAAATTCACCTCATCTCTGCCCTAAAAGCGTGTACCCCTAATTTTAAAACAGTGCCTCTAGTTCTGGACTCACCCACAAGAGGAAACATCCTTTCAACGTCCATCTTGTCTCAGTGTTAGAAGAACACCACCTGCACATTCACAAGTTCTTTACTCTCCTACCTGGACACTGGTCATCCAGTTCCTGACAGCAGTAAACGAGGTCTCAGACGTGACATCATACACCACCAGCACGCCATCAGCTTTGCGGAAGTACTGCTTGGTTATGCTGCGAAACCTTGAAAGAAAACATCACAATGCAATGACTGAACCAGAATCTGTGTCATATTTTTCTAAAAAAAAAATAATGGGGAGTCAACCTTTCTTGTCATTCAGATCAATTTAATTTCTTTCTAAGATGGGCAAAGTTTTCTTGTTAACCAACTGTAACTGGTTTCTCTGATAGCACCATAATATTTTTGATCATGTGACCATCACCACAGATCAAATATATTTAAAAAACGAAACAAGTACATAAAGCATTATATATTAAATTTACTAAATTTATAATTTAATAATTTAATTTAAAATACAAGTCTGTAGTCTAGCCATGAAGTTTTATGTCAGGCTAACCCCTGATGAGATTACTACTTTGCCTCTGAGCCTTTGTTCTATATTTATAGGTGAGGTAGATGTGAGTGGATGAGATAAACTTGGGCTTGTAAGTTGGAGCAGATCAGATTTTTAAGTCAAAAATTTTAACACATCTCCTTTCAATTTAAATGTACAGCTGTGTTTTACAAAAGCTCAAGAGATGTTGTAATTAGTCATATGCTTTGCAATAGTTTTACTCGTGCACATTGCTTATTTACATTAATAAGGCAGATCTGAGTGCCAGATATGGAGATACAAAGTGAGTAAAATTCAAGTGTTCTTTCTGCCATGGATCAGGACTGGATATTGGCCTATTCTCAATTTTCTCATATGTGGCTAACATTATCCCCAATTTTTCTCCTACCCACAATCCCTATGTTTACTTCTATATTCCGAAATACTCTTTAACAGTGACCATTCTGCATATTCAGTGATGATTGGTCAATCCCTCATTGTCATGGAAACAAAATCCTGGAACTCTCTACCTAGCATCTTTATGGACTGCCACAGTTCAAGAAGGAAGCTCATCACCACCTTCACAAAGGCAATTAGAGATGGGCAATAAAATGCTGTCCTTCTTAGCAATACCCATAAGTAAAGAAGGGAGCTCTTTTAAAAGAAAATCCCTGTCCATACACAGTTAATGAGGAACTTTTCTTTTGCCCTGCTATATGGACACCAGTTTGTTGAGACAGGAACACAGCCACTGACCCAAATTAAGAACAACAAAAATAGTTTACAATTTTTATTAAAAAGGAAAGGTAAACAAATAACAGGAAATAAACACCAGGAATTTCCTTGGACCTCTTTCCTTCCACTACGGTAACTTTAGCAGAAGTTTGTTGGACATTCTATGAATGCACATAAACAAGATTTGAGGTAGAGAAGACAACTGAAAGCAATTCTTGGCAAAGACCTCAACTGCTGCAAGTTCACTCACCATGTGCATAATTCCCAACAATGACCAAGATTGCAGCCAAACTGCATACTATAGAAATTAATGTATTAAAATGGTCTCCATTATATTATAGATGGATTTAAAGAAATATATTTTTCACATTCATGTCCAATGGAAAAAAACCTACATATGCATCCCATATAACTTATGTCTCCAATAACTGAGCCTTTGACCCTCTCTTTTATCAATAAGGAATCTCTCCCCCAATTCCCAAAGGTACAGCAAGGTGGTCCTCCGATATGGATTTAAATCTGTTTTTGTTTTTAAATCAGCCAAGTTCAATCCTAAGGCTGGTTGTGCTTGAATATTTTCCCCATAAATAAAATCTTAGCTAGGGGTGAGGGGTTAGGGGGTCTGTTACCTTTCCTGCCCTGCAGTGTCCCACAGCTGTAATGCCACACGGGTTTTGTCTACAACCAAGCTCTTTACTTGGAAATCAATGCCTAAAAAAGAAAGAAACAAAAATACAGTGCAAAGAATGACACATAAGAAACAGATTCTAGTACACTGTTGGTTAGAGAGAAATGATGGTCATTTCAACACATCCAAACTTTATTCCTCAACCAGACAAAAAAGGAGAGGAGGATAATATACAATGGTGGAGATACTAACAACTCAAAACTCTTCTATGCTATTTTTTCTGCACTGATTAGGGCATCCATGGCAAATTCCTTAGTGTGTTAATATGAAGGAGCTTTTTATTAAAATGGGATGCCTAAATATGACACCCAAATAAGAAATATGCATTTGTACTGCATCTTTTTCATCTTTCCAATGCTTAACTATTTCCCAATCATGGAATTACTTTTTAAATGTAAGTATAACTGTAGTTGGCAATTTATACACAATACAAGGCCCCACAAATAGTAATGAGAAAAACAATGACAATTTGTTTTGGTAGAATTGATGGAAGGACAAATTCAGGCAATGGGCTTTAAAAACATGTCAGGGTATTTTTACAATCAAGCAGATATGGCCTAACTTAATATACTACACGGAGGAGAGGATTTTCAGGGCCTGCCAAGGTTGGCAACGAAGGTGAATAGGGCCTGGAAAATACCGGCTTCCTGACCCCATTACCGATATCAGCCATTTTGGCCATGGTGAGTTCAGGGTTTGGCATGACTGCCTACTCCCACGAGGCAGGCAGCCAATTAGGGCTCATTAAGAACCTCGCTAAGATTTGTAAAAGGGATGTCAACTGGGATTTTGCATTCGGCCTCTAGTTTCCCGGCACGACAGGGGGCAGTTCAACTGCCTAGAAGTGGACACCCAGAGGCAGGTCAGGATATCAGTACTCCAGGCAGGTGTGTGGGACAGTAGGGGTATAACCAAAGACTGCCCTGTAGAGGGATTCTCACTCTCCCACTCTCACCTCACAATGTTGGCCTGGCTGCTTTTTAATTTAAAAAATCTGGTAAGAGGGCACTTCCATTCATTGCAGACAGCTGCTCCGCTCAAGTTGGAAGACCTTGAAGCCCTTCAGCTTCAAGTGTCCACCTACCACCTTTAATTTGACAGGGAACCTGTCTCCATGCCGATTAGAGCGACTGTTTCCCCAGGGTTGGGTTCAGGATCCAGAAACAGTTCTGGCTTCTGTTTCCCACCCCAAAAGTGAAAATTGAGCACTGGATTAAGTACTTAAGTTATTAAGTTTCCCTAATAAATCTCTCAATCTTCCGAGTTAAAAAAAAGAGAACAGCCACACAGTCAATTTTTTTTTAAGATTCATTCATTCACGGGATGTGGGCATCACTGGCTGGGCCAGCATTTATTGCCCATCCCTAATTGCCCTTGTTCAGAGATTATTTAAGAGTCAACCACATTGCTGTGGGTCTGGAATCACATGTAGCCCAGACCAGTTAAGGACAGCAGATTTCCTTCCCTAAAGGACTTTCTTTTTTTTTACAAAAATCAGCAATGGTTTTGTAGTCATCATCAAACTTTTAATTCCAGATTTATATGGAATTTAATTTCACCATCTGCCATGGTGGGATTCAAACCTGGGCCCTTGGAATACTAGACCAGTGGCAATACCACCATACCATTACCTACCCCTCTGAATTGATAGAATGCTAACAAAAATATAAAATCTCAGAGGAATTTCAACCCTTGGTGTATTTAGATAAACTGAGAGAAATATCTTGCACCATCAGTTTTAATGATCATAACCTGAGTTCATGTAGTAATGCACTGTGCTGCAAAATGACAGGGCACAGTTTGAGCCCTTCAATTAGTCACCTAATCAGTCCCTAATGCAAGCAAGGGCACTAAATGGAGGCAAAGTAAGGCTCTTTCCAGGGAGGGGGCCCATAATGGGGGTTGCAAGGGGATGTAATCTACCTAAACCTCTCAAACACTTCAAACAGGGGTTTTAATAGTCAATATGTAATCTATCCACTGTGGATTGTTTCATTCTGCAAGAGCTACACTTGTCTGACCCTCAACCCAGGCTTCCAGCTGCATACATCAGCAATAAAGATAGTAGAAGCTCACTACCAGTGATCATAATGACAGAACAACTCAAGCTGTGTAACTTGATGATCAGGTTTTTTGCCACCTCTTAAGAATCCACCCACAGTAAGCCTCCCTGGTCCTTACACACAACCAGTGTTGAGTGGAGTCTCCTTCATTGTGATATCAACAAGTAAGATGTTTACAGTTTGGTTGGGCCCACTGGCTCCTGGCTGAATCCCAGGGTAGCAATGCAGTCCACCTGAAAGAGCTTGCAGAGACATATTCCAGGAGGCAACATCATATGACTTCCTGTCTCCAACTATCTGCTTCCCCACACTCCTACCAATGGTCACCCAACATGTCCACCCAACATGTCCATATTTGAGGTGCACAGCATTCCCACAGCTAACTAGAAACCAAATAAACCCTTTATTATCTAATTGGATAGTTCTTGACTGCCAGTCAAACAACCTTTCTTTCACATCCAGTATTTTCGTAACTAGCAAACATAAGTGCTCAAAGAAAGCTTTCTTTAAAAAAAACCTTTTTGAATGCCCTTTGATTTTTTCTCTGGGGTTATTCTCAGCAAGATTAGTTTTTAATTCTTTGAGTCTCCAGAACCTGGAGGTTTGGCAATGCTGTGGGTGATGGGGCGATGGAAAGTTTATCCAGTTTTCTACATGACCCACTGTATATGTCGGGGTGGAAATTTGCAAAGAGATACAGGTTGTTTCATGCTGTTACCCTTTTATCACTGTGAGTATGGACATGTCAGTTGACCAATGGTAAAGAGTGCCAGGAGGTCATGTGATGATGCCTCCAGAAATACGTCCAATCAGATTTGGCAAATGTACCCCACGCCGATGGGTCCAGATCCCTGCTTCTGTGACCTCTTTCCGGCGATACACTATTTCCTAGGGTGCAACTTGGGGATCTGAATTTGAGACCAGGATAAGAAAGCTCAAGTGGTGTTATCTCTGTAATTTGATTGGGAGAAACAGATGTAATATCAGCTTTTTCTTTTTTTTAAAAAAAACAAAATTGTATCAATTTAATTCTGGGCAGAATAGAATGGGTTGTCCATTCTGGGCTGCTTTCCTGATAATAATTAGATCCTTAAGTATGATCACATTGAGGTATTTTGGTTCCTAGAGGGTGTTTAAGGATGACCCTTCCTTTACTGAGGCAGTTGCTGGCGACAAGCATAGCCCAGTTTTAAAAGAAGACATTTTTTTTAAATTAATTCTGCTTTGTCTCCACCCATCACTGACAGAACAAGTTACTGCTTTTCAAAAGGAATTAATCATGTGATCCAGCAAAATAATATTTAAATTAAAGAATTGTTAATGAGAATAATAGTTCACACATCCCCTCTAAAAGTAGTACACATACAATCTGTTAACTCCAGGAGTGGGTCAGCAGGTGTACTAAATGCAATCTTACTTCCTGCTGCTTGTTTCATAAGATAGTTTGCATTTATAGAACACCCTTCATATCCTTGGAATGTCCCAAAATGCTTTACAGCTAAAGTACATTTGAAATGTAGTCACTGCCTGAATGTAAGAAATATGTGCACAGCAAGATCCTACAAACAGCAATGAGATAACTGACCCGGTGATCTGTTTTTGTGACGTTGATTGTGTTACAATCTGGTTAACATTTAAAGAAGAAACCTGAACAATCAACAATTAACTGACAGAGCTATTCCACAAGATTTCACATTTTTAAACAAAAACAAATATTGAAAAGAATTAAACAAAGTAAGCATTATTAACTTAACACCATAGCATAAAAAGACTTATGGTATTAATTTAGTTCTACTTTCAATTCCTTGTCTATTTCCAGCCTCCCCAAGAGTTCCCTTCTTTTTAAATTTATTCTTTCATGGGGGGTGGTGTCACTGACTAGGCCAGCATTTATTGCCCATCCCTAATTGCCCCCAAGAAGGTAGTGGTGAGCTGCCTCCTTGAACCCCTGCAGTCCATGTGGTGTAGGTACACCCACAGTGCTTGTAGGAAGTTCCAGGGTTTTGACTGAGCGACAGTGAAGGAACCACGCTATATTTCGAAGTCAGGATGGTGTGTGGCTTGGAGGGGAATTTCCAGGTGGTGGTGTTCCCATGCATCTCCTGCCCTTGTCCTTTGAGGTGGTAGCGGTCATGGGTTTGGGAGATACTGTCGAAGGAGTCTTGGTAAGTTGCTACAGTGCATTTTGTAGATGGTCCACACTGTTGTCACTGTGTATCTCTGGTGGACGAAGTAAATGTTTAAGGTGGTGGATGGGATGCCAATCAAGGGCTGCTTTGTCCTGAATGGTGTCAAGCTTCTTGAGTGTTTCGGGAGCTGCACTCATTCAGGCAAGTGGAGAGTGTTCCATTGCACTCCTGACTACAGTCTTGTAGATGGTGGACAGGCTTTGGGATGTCAGGAGGTGAGTTACTCTTCACAAAATTCCCAACCTCTGACCTTCTCTTGTAGCCAAATTATTTATAGGGCTAGTCCATTTCAGCTTCTGGTGAATGGTAAACCGCTGAAAGTTGATAGAGCATGATTCAATAGTGGTAATGCCATTGAATGTCAAGGGGAGATGGTCAGATTCTCTCCTGTTGGATATGGCCATTGCCTGGCACTTGTGTGGCATGTATGTTACTTGCCATTTATCAGCCCAAGCCCAAATGTTGTCCAGGTCCTGCTGCATATGGATATGGGCTGCTTTAGTATCTGAGGAGTCACGAATGGTGCTGAACATCATGCAATCAACAGTGAACACTTCTGAACTTATGATGGAAGGAAGGTCATTGATGAAGCAGCTGAAGATGTTTGGGCCTAGGATACTACCCTGAGGAATTCCTGCAATGATGTCCTGGAACTGAAATGATTGACCTCCATCAACCACAATCATCTTCCTGTGAGCTAGGTGTGACTCCAACCAGTGGAAAGATTTCCTTCAATTCCTATTGACTCCAGTTTTGCTAGGGGTCCTTCACTCAATCAAATGCTGCCTTAATGTCAAAGGTAATCACTTTGACCTCACCTTACCTTACAAAATCTTTAAAGTTCATTCACTTTTCCTGTGACCAACTCAAAAGATATATCAAAGCTCTCCAGAATTCACTCTGATTTCTCTTCAGTGTTCCAGCTGTTTGTCAAAATACAAGATTTCATGAGGGTCTTTCCTTTAGCTTTTGGCTGAGTGATCCTCCAATTTCTTTACTGACCTTACAACTCTGGATCCCACAGTTCCAGCACAGGTCTCCATGCAACTCCTGTGCAGTGGCTTAAAACATCAGAACCTTGGTCTCTAATAGCCCAATGCTATGATTTCAAATGGCAAACAAGCTGATTACTTCCACAACTCCAATCGCAACAAGGTTAACAGCTTTCTTATTGAGAGGATTACTGTAGATTTCTTCCATTAGTTCCAGCTAAACAAATCTGCCAGTCGCTTTACCCCTTTCCAACTTTGCCTCACACTGAATCCCAGGTCCCAATCACAGGCTGCATCATGGATGATAGATCTAACTTTTACTCTACTTCAGGTGTAGGTCTGGCTTTATCTCCCAGCTACAGTGTAGAAATCTATTTCCTTCTTAAACATATTCAGTGACTTGGCCTCCACAGCCTTCTGTGGTGGAGAATTCTATAGGTTCACCACCCTCTGAGTTTAAGGAGTTTCTCCTCATCTCAGTCCTGAATGGCCTACCCGATATCCTGAGACTGTGGCCCTTGTTCTAAATGCATCCCCCCTGCCACAACCGCCCCCCCATCCCACCCACCACCCAACCAGAGGAAACATCATCCCTACATCCAGTCTGTCCAGCCCTTTCAGGATTTTATACCTTTCAATGAGATCCCCTCTCATTCTTCTAAACTCCTGTGAATACAGGCCTAGGTGACCCAATCTCTCCTCATATGAAAATCAAAACCACATGAATAATTTATATAATTTATTGGAATAACTGCAGACATCACATCTCCAGTTTTTTAGCTAAGCAAGACCACCTGCCATTTTATGACTTTCACCTTTTTAATCTGGCTTTATTCAGTAAACACAATTTATCTTTTGAACTGTAATTATCTTAAGTCTGTGTGGTTTTACAGCTTCTAGATGTTAACCAGAGATTTTCCCCAATGGAATTACATGTGAAATTCAATTTCTAAAACTAAAAAGCTATACCTCTAAAACATACGAACTATAACAATAGGCATACGTAACAATTGAGTGTTAAATATTGGCCAGGGTGCTGGGCTGAAAACCCTTACTCTTCTTCAAAGTAGTGTCATAGGATCTTTTGCATCCAACAGGGAAAGCAGATGGAGGATCGATTTAAGGTCTCATCAAAAGGCAGCACTTTTGCTGCTGCAGCACTCCCTCAGTACTACACTGGAATGTCAGCCTAGATTTTGCGCCCAACTTTCTGGAGCAGCATTTGAACCCACAACTGTCTGATTCAAAGTTAAGAGTACTACCACCTAGCCACAGCTGTCATCCCCTTTAACGTAAACACCGGTCATAGGTGATTTTTATTTTTAAAAGCTCTAAAATGAAGCTTCTCAATGTCTCTGTAGTAGTGGGGTCTGGTATATACAGAGTTAATGTGGGACTGAGTACAATACCGCCCGCACAGTGATGCAAGAAGGCACATGACCCAGAACCAGGGTCAGTTTAGAGATGGGTAAACACTTAGGATGGAGTCAGCTCCATACATGTACCCTCTACTATATATATGTATTAAGTTATAAGCTGTTAATAAAGATTTGCTATTAATATACTCAAGACTATGAAGCAAGATTCTTTATGGTGACAGAGCCCGGATCAAAAACCCTTATCCTCACAAGAATGCAAAACACTAAGAGAAAGGATGCCTTCAATGGATTCTGAACTGAAAGAAATTCCCAACTGAAGCTACAGATGTGGAGAAAATTCACCAGAAAGAAAAAGTCCAGCTTCAGCAAGCAAAGCTCATAGCCAGCAGGGGTGAGATTCCAGCCCAGCCAGTCCTGCGAAACCCCTTTTCATTCATTCAGTCAGAAGTGCCGTTTGAAAGAAACCTGTTGCTAATCCCAATCCCCGGCTCAGTGTCTCAACACATGGCTCCCGAGTTCCGCAAAGGAAAAAAAAACAAATTAAATTAAGAATTAATTTAGCCTACTTTGCGAACATTCGATTTCCTAAACAGCAAGCCTGTGGTTCTCTTCTACGCATCCTGACTTGCAACGCGAGACCGCTGATCAAATTAAGTTGGCAGTCAGCCAACTCAAGCAGCCATTGCAGACTCTTCTTTTTCAGACAGAAGCATGCTGCCGCCATTTTGGAAAGCCCACCAAAAACTGGCAAGCACAGGAAGATCCATTGTTCCGCAGTGAACGCTGACGCCATCTTGGAAGCCTATCATCTCTTAAAGCTGTACCCACACTTGTAAAAATCGTCAAAATGGGTCAGAATTCCACAATTTCAGCCCCACTGGCGTTCAACCATGACGCAGACCTGTCACAAAATTGGAGTCCCTGGCAGGAAACATGTTTATGGGACAGCGTTGCTCCAGACTTCAGTAAAATTCTGCAGACCTGCAAGCGAGAGGCTTTTTACCCTAGACCAGGCAATCCAGCCAGTTAGACTGTCTGAGCTATGTGAGCAACACAGGACCATCCTAAGGGGAAGGAATACAACAAGGGGTGGAAACCAACCCTCAGTCTAGCTTTTTGAGGTCACAAAGGCACAGAGACAATCCAAGTCAGGGAAAGCAATTCCTGAAATGCCCAGCTGAGTGACCTTGCCAGTGCCGTAGTGTGAAGTATCTCACAGGAAAGATCAGTGTCCTGGGAGTATGGCCCAATGCTTCCACTGTAACAGAAAGGGGCACTTTGATAAACTGTGCAAGTCAAAACTCTGTGGATCTTCATTTTGGAATGCTGACATCCTAATAAATGGTCATCTAACAAATATTAAATTTGATTCAAGAGGCAGTAATGACAGTTCTGTCAGACAAGGAACCATGGCTCAAGGACCTCCAACTTCAGACAATGGACACTCCACCTCACGCTGCAGGAGGACTCTGCCTTCCAGTAAAGGGCACCCTGCAGGCCACCCTGTAGTACAAGAACAAAACAATCTCTCTTCGTGGTCCACAATCAGGGCTACTCTCTGTTAGGCCGCAATGCCTGTATCAATTTAACCTCCTGCAAGTGCCTGGCTCCAAATACAGACAAGAGTTTCCGAAATTCTTCATGGGACTGGGGCATCTGAAAAATGCCTACAGGATCCCGCTCAGGAGTGAAGACTAGCCAGTGTGCCTCTGCACTCCACAAAAGGCCCCTCACCCCCTCATGGAGGAAGTTAAGCAACAGCTAGATGGCATAGTTAATATGGGAGTCATTTCCCCAGTCAATCAACCTACCACATGGTAGGGGATGGTCCCAGTCCAAAAACCGAATGTGTGTCTCTGCATCCGCATAGACCTCGCACAGCTTAACAAGGTCTTGGCCAGGGAAGTCCATCCCATGTCCAAAGTAACCAAGCTTTCAAGGAGCACATTATTTTCTAAGCTAGACGCTAACATGGGTTTCTGGCAGCTCCACCTCAATGATGACTCCTGGCTCCTAACTACATTTGCTACTCACTTTGGCAGATTTCGCTTCAACCGTCTGCCTTTTGGGATTACATCGGCACCAGAGATATTCCACGCACAATGTCAGACATCCTGCAGGGCCTTCAGGGAGTCATTTGCCACATGGATGTTGTCCTGGTTCATGGGGCTGTGGTGGAAGAGCATTACGAAAGGGTCACACAGCAATGTTGGAACAGCTGCAAGAGGCAGGACTGATGATGAATGAGGTTTTTTTAATTCATTCACAGAATGTGGGAATTGCTAACAGGGCCAGCATTTATTGCCCATCCCCGGTTTGCCTTGAGAAGGTGGTGGTGAGATGCCTTCTTGAACCGCTGCAGAACATGGGCAAGATTTTACATGTGGGTGAGCAGGGGTGGGGCCCGCTCGCCAACACGTAAAATGACACGCGTTGACGTCGGGGGGAACTTCTGATGTCAACACGCTCCATTCAAATTTTCAGGAAGGCGGGGGCACAGCAAATTCAGCTACGGGCCCGCCGACCTGTCAATGGCCAATTGAGGGCATTGACAGTGTCAATTAAGTAATTAAAGGAGAGGCTGAGCATCAACTCGCAGACACTTCCTCCTACCTCCCCCTGGACCATGACCCCACCACTGAACATCAAGCCATTGTTTCCAGGACTGTTACTGACCTCATCTCCTCCAGAGATCTTCCTTCCACAGCTTCCAACCTCATAGTCTCCCAACCTCGGACGACCCGCTTCTACCTCCTCCCAAAATCCACAAACAGGACTGTCCCGGCAGACCGATCATGTCAGCCTGTTCCTGCCCCATGGAACTCATTTCTTGCTATCTTGACTCCATTCTCTCTCCACTTGTCCAGTCCCTTCCCACCTACATCCCTGATTCCTCTGACACCCTACATCATATCAACAATTTCCAGTTCCCTGGCCCCAGCCCCCTCCTCTTCACCATGGACGTCCAATCCCTCTACACCTCCATCCCCCACTGGGATGGTCTGAGGGCTCTCGACTTCTTCCTCGAACAGAGGCCCAAACATTCCCCATCCACCACTATTCTCCTCTGTCTGGCTGAACTTGTTCTCTCACTGAACAATTTTTTCCTTAAACTCCTCTCACTTGCTTCAAATAAAAGGTGTGGCTATGGGTACCCACATGGGTTCCAGTTATGCCTGTCTCTTTATGGGGTAATGTGGAGCATTCCTTGTTCCAGTTCTACTCAGGCCCCCTCCCACAACTCTTTCTCTGGTACATCGATGATTGCTTCAGTGTTGCTTCATGCTCTCGTCTGGACCCGGAAAAATGTATTAATTTTGCTTCCAATTTCCACCCCTCCATCATTTTCACATGGTCCATCTCTAACACTTCCCTTCCCTTCCTTGTCTCAATCTCTGGTGATAGACTGTCCACCAATATCCATTACAAGCCTACTGACTCCCACAGCTACCTCGACTACAGCTCCTCACACCCAGCTTCCTGTAAGGACTCCATCCCATTCTCTCAATTCCTTCACCTCCGTCACATCTGTTCTGATGATGCCACTTTCAAAAACAGTTCCTCTGACATGTCTTCCTTCTTCCTTAACCGAGGTTTTCCACCCACGGTGGTTGACAGGGCCCTCAACCATGTCTGGCCCATCTCCCGCGCATCCGCCCTCACACCTTCCTCTCCCTCCCAGAACCATGAAACCGTCCCCTTTGTCCCCACTTATCACCCCACCAGCCTCCACATTCAAAGGATCATCCTTTGCTATTTCCACCAACTCCAGCATGATGCCACCACCAAACATATCTTCCCTTCACCCCCTGGCAGCATTCCATAGGGATCGTTCCCTCTGGGACACCCTGGTCCACTCCTCCATCACCTCCTACACCTCAACCCCCCTCCCACGGCACCTTCCCATGCAACCGCAGAAGGTGCAACACCTGCCACTTTACTTCCCCTGTCTTCACCATCCAAGGGCCAAACACTCCTTTCAAGTGAAGCAGCATTTCGCTTGCACTTCCCTCAATTTATTCTACTGCATTCGCTGCTCCCAATGCGGTTTCCTCTACATAGGAGAGACCAAACGCAGACTGGGTGACCGCTTTGTAGAACACCTTCAGTCCGTCCGCAAGCATGACCCAGGCCTCCCTGTCACTTGCCATTTCAACACTCCACCCCGTTCTCATGCCCACATGTTTGTCTTTGGCCAGCTGCAATGTTCCAGTGAAGCTCAACGCAAACTGAAGGAACAGCACCTCATCATCCGACTAGGCACTTTACAGCCTTCCAGACTGAATATTGAGTTCAACAATTTTAGATCATGAACTCTCTCCTCTATCCCCACCCTCTTTCCGATCCCCATTTTTTCCAATAATTTATATAGATTTTTCTTTGCCTACCTATTTCCATTATTTTTAAATGTATTTCCATCTATTGTTTTATCTCTACCTTTTAACCTATTTCGATCCCTTCCCCCACCCCAATCCCACTAGGGCTATTAGTACCTTGCTCGACCTGCTTTCTACTCTTAATGTCACCTATTAGCACATTCCTTAGCTAATATCACCATCTTCAACACCTCTTTGTCCTTTTGTCTATGACATCTTTTGGCAATCTCCACCTGTCACTGGCCCTCTATCCAGCTCTACTTGTCCCACCACACACTTCAACTAGCTTATATTTCACCTCTTTTCTGTTTTTCCTTCATTCTGTTGAAGAGTCATACGGTCTCAAAACATTAACTATGTTCCTCTCTGCAGATGCTGCCAGACCTGCTGAGTTTTTCCAGGTATTTTTATTTTTGTTAAGTAATTAAAGGACCTGCCGTCCAATCTTAAGGTTGGCAGGCAGGCCAGGAGCCCTGGTAGGCATTAGAAAAAGCATGAAACCTCATTCACGGGCGGGGTGAGGTTTCATGTAGGTTTCTAAAAATTTTAATAAAGGGTTTGTAAAAATTATGGACGTGTCTCAACTCATGTGACATTGTCACATGAGGGGACATGTTAGGGAAATTGTATTTTTCTATTTTTAGGTTTTTAACATTTTGAGCTGATCTCCCTGAGGCTGCACTTAGCCTCAGGGAGATGAGTGCACACTTTCATGCGCATGCGTGCAAGAGTGCACCCTTGATTTTGGGAATCCTCCCCTCCACCGCCCCCCCCAACCCCCCCCCCCCCACCCCCCTCCCCGTCACCCGCACAGGGAGCCCATCGTGCTTCCATGCAGATGTCCCACTGGGCAGGCCTTAATTGGCCCGCCCACATAAAATGGTGCCACACCTACGATCAGGGGTGCCAATTGGAAGTGCGCCTGTGTGCACCCACCATTCAACTCAATGGTCTTATTATAACTGAATTCAAAGGGAAAATTCAGCCCCATGTGTTTCAAGAAGATATGATAACATCTATAGTGTTATTGGAAATTATTTTAAAATAGAGTCCTAGTGGTGTCTGTGTCTATGAGCGGTATTTTCCTCACCCGCCCTCCACTGGGATCTTCCAGTCCTGCCACAAGTCAATGGACTTCTAGCTGGGGCACTGCCTTGCCGGCGGCAGGTCCCACCTGCGACAGGGTCGGAAAATCCTGGCCTATACGTGTGTATGTGTCTGTGTCTTAATTGAGCTGATCTAGAAGCTTTGATGTATAGAAGAGAAGTAGATTTGAAATGTTCGTTAGGTAAACTTGGGAATTACAAGGTGAAGGGTAAAGATGGCAATTTTTTTAAATAAACCATTCAAAAGAATGGGAGCAGTATTACACCTAGCCGGAAGAAATCAAACAATGTGTTTACTTTTTCCAAAGCTTACTAATCAAATTGGTGTTTTGATAGGGTTTTATTGTTAAAAGAGGTAAAGTTCAAGAAACCTAGTGATACAATGAGCATTTACATTCAAAGAGGAATATATGTATAAAGGAAGAGAAGGCTGTTGGTAAAAGAAAAGGGATTCTAAGATCCAAAGCCTCCAGCCTGTAAGCCTGAAGTCACTGTCTGCAAGGACCTAGAGTGGAAAGAAACTCATTTTGTATGCGACTGTCCAGAGTGTGCTTTGCCAGGGGTCTGTTTACATCTATGAACTTTACTGTTGCCTTAATGGAGGTGTAACTGAGAGTCAGATTAATTAGGGGATTTTTTTTGAAGCTATTATCATAGTAATTTGTAGATATATGTATATGCTTATGATTTTTTAATTAATAAATGTTTAATTTAGTTTTATACAAAATCTCTTGAGACTTGGTGGTCTTATTATAACTAAATTCAAAGCCTGCATCTCAAAGCATACAAATAGCAAAAATTGGTTATGACAGTTGTTTCAAGTTTCCCTCAGTGATTTGAACAACTCAGCATTTACCATCGGCTGTGTCATAATAATGTGGTGTAGTTACACCCACAGTGCTGTTAGGAAGAGAATTCCAGGATTTTGACCCAGCAACAGTGAAGGAACAGCAATATATGTCCAAGTCAGGATGGTGAATGGCTTGGAGGGGAACTTCAAGGTGGTGGGGCTCCCATCTATCTGCTGCCCTTGTGCCTCTAGATGGTTGCGGTCGTGGGTTTGGAAGATGCTATATCGAAGGAGCCTTGGTGAATTCCTGCAGTGCATCTTGTAGATGGTACAAACTGCTGTTACTGTATGTTGGTGGTGGAGGGAGTAAATGTTTGTGGGTGTGGTGCCAATCAAGTGGGCTGCTTTGTCCTGGACAGTGTCAAACTTCTTAAGTGTTGTGGGAGCTGCACTCATCCAGGCAAGTGGAGAGTATTCCATCACACTCCTGACTTGTGCCTTGTAGATGGTGGACAGACTTTGGGGAGTCAGGAGGTGAGTTACTCGCCACAGGATTCCTAGCCTCTGACCTGCTCTTGTAGCCACAGTATTTATATGGCTAGTCCAGTTCAGTCTCTGGTCAATGGTAACCCCCAGGATGTTGATAGTGGGGAATTCTGTGATGTTAATGCCATTGAAGGGGTGATGGTTAGTTTCTTTCTTGTTGGAGATGGTCATTGCCAGGCACTTGTGTGGCTTGAATGTTACTTGCCACTTGTCTGCCCAAACCTGGATATGATTCAGGTCTTGCTGCATTTGGACATGGATTGCTTCAGTTTATCAAACCCTTCATCTGGTCCTGGGCCACATCATCTGCAAAGGTATCACAGCAGACCCACACAAAACCAAGGTGATCACTGACTTCCCCACCCCTTCCTCTGTATCTGAATGTCTCCTGGTAAACCAGCTGGCGAAGCTTTTGCCTCACTAGTCATGGAACCATTGAGATACCTGCTCCGGAAAGACTAAGCATTGTATTGGGAGTCCCAGCAAGAGCATGCATTTGGTCGTATCAAAAGATGTTTCTCTCCACTGACATTCTAGCCCACTACGACCCAACCCTGCCACCACCATTGCGGTTGATGCTTCATCCACAGACATGGATGCAGTTCTCTTTCAGGAGCAGTTGAATACCACATGGCGACCCATCTAGATGACTATCAGACACAGAATCCAGGTATGTGGTCATCGAGAAGAAAGCTCTGGCGGTCATTATGGGCATGTGGGAAGTTCTCCAACCACATTATTGGCCTCAAAAATCACAATCAAGACAGACCATAACTCACTGGTCTCCTTGTTAGACAACAAGGAGCCCGCAAAGATGTCCCTTGGAGCCGGAGGTTTCACCAGCGGTTCATGAGATTTGTATACGAGACCATCCGTGACCAGAGAAAGAATCACACAAAGGCAGATGCACTTTCAAGAGCCACTGTAGAACTTCTGACGCAACAAGATGTCACCTTTGGTGCTGAGCTGGAGGCCTACACTCAGGCCACTGCAGACACCTACTGGCCAGCACAGCCAGGGTCCAACAGATCCACCAAGAGCAGCTCCGCAATGAAGAATGTGGCTGCATCTGTACCTACTGCCAATAGGAATGGCCTCGTCAGAAACTAAGTGGTGGCTCAGCCAAAACTTGGTTTGAACAGCAAGGCCACTTCACAGTCATAGATCACCTCCTGGTTTATGACAAACTAGTCATTAGGTCTCTGTGGGAGGATGTCCTTCAGAAGATACACAAGATTCATCTGGGAATATCTAAGTGCAGGGCATGGACTCAATCTGCTGTCTGGTGGCCAGGTATCTCTAAAGCAATTGAAGAGACCATCACAAATGTACTTGCACTGCCAAGGCCAGAGGACTTCACTCATCCCCGTGCAATTCCCCAACAAGCCACGGGAAAAGCCAGCTGGAGACCTGTTTGTCTAAACTGGTGGTCCTTTCTCATTGTCGTAGATTATTTCTCCAGATGGGTGGAAGTAAAGCAACTTCATATAACCATCATGGAGATGGTCATCAAAGCTCTCAAAGAGATATTTGCAAGCCATGGCATCCAGGACGAGCTCATGTCAGATAACAGCCCTCAGTTCTCTAATGAATGCTGTGCACATGTTGCAACTGTAGCCAGCTTCTACCATCACACCAGCTCCCCAAGATACTCGCAGTCAAATGGTGAAGTGGGACAAGGAGTCTGTATGGTGAAGGCCCTCCTGAAGCAAAATGAGGACTTCCTTACTGCACTGCTTACACACAGGTCCACGCCCTTACAGTGCGGCCTGTCCCCATGTGACCTCCTGATGGGCAGGAAACTTCATACACAACTCTCAATCCAGTCAAAGACTACCAGGCCACACAAGCAAAAGAGCAGCCCTACAGACAGAAGCAAACTTCTGCCACAGCAGACGGCACCTACCAGACACTTGCCACAGCTGTAGCAAGGTGACAATGTCTGGAGCCTAGACCTTGGGAGAAAAGAGACAACCGTCCGCCAGAACGAGGACCAACACCTCTCCTACCAGATTGGTACATCAGAGGGCACAGTGAAATCCAACAGGAGGAGTCTCTGCCCTCTCCCTAGACAGGCTCCGTCCATCGCATAATGGAGGACTATTGGTGAAGATGCTCAGATGCCAGTCCAACCTTCAAGCCAACAACAAGAACTAGAACCACCAGAGCCTACCACTCACCCGACAAAATGGCAAATGAGATGTAAAGGAGTTATAAGGCCTCCAGATTGTCTGAACCTCTAATTTCAAGGACTTGAAGGCAGGAGATATGTTAGTGAGAATGTTGTTAGTGAGATTGCTGTTAATGTTCATACTATAATAGCAATAATATTGGAATAACATTAAGGTTGTAACAATAAGGGTAATGCATAAGACATAACAATGTAAGACTTGAAGTAAACTAAGGTAACTCTATATCCATGGGATAAAGACTTAGGAGAGGTAAAGCAGTAAGGTCTTGGTACATAAAGTGTTAATGTGGGACTCAGACACAGTAATGTCAGAAGGCACATGACCTAGTCTAGAGATGGACAGAGATGAGTAAAGATCTAGGGTGGAGTCAGCTCCATACCTGTATCCCCTACTGTATACATGTACATAGTTATGAGTTGTTAATAAAGTCTTGTTAATACATTCAAGACTACAAAGCCCACTTCATGGTGCCTGAAGCAGGATTCTTCAGTCTCTGTAGGTGAATATGCTGCCCAGTATTGTTCAAGACACATAGACCAAAAAGCTCTTGAATTTGTACCAAGTCAGCTAATCTTTGTTCATGGTCACTTTAGGAACTGATTCCTGCAGCTACAGTGAGAACAAAATTGAGAAAAAGCTAGGCCCTAAAATGATACAATCGAATACTATTGTACAAATGCTCAACACATTTACCGAAAATTCCTCCCTATCATTTATTTGGAACACCTCCACTCCTGTTATTTAGCTGGAAAGCGCATACCTGAGGGCATTTGGTGAGGACAGAATCAGACTTAACCATGTCCTAAGTAAAATAGCCTGTTGGCAGCCCAAGTTTAGAAAGAAAAACTTTCATTTATATAGTGCCTTTCATGACCTCAGGACACCCAAAATGCTTTGGAGCCAATTAATTCTTTTTTGAAGAAAGTAGAAGACATGGCAGCCAATTTTCACATTGCAAGGTCCCACAAACATTAATGGTCCAGATAATCTGTTTTATTTATTGGTTGAGGGATAAGCATTGGACAGAACCCCAGGATAACACCACTGCTCTTCCTTGAATAGTGCTGTGGGGTCCTTTGTGTCTTATTGAGAGGGCAGAGGGGGTCTCCGACTATTATTTCATCTGAAAGGTGGCTCTCTCCACAGTGCAGCACTCCCTCAATTTTGAACTGAGGCGTTAGACTAGATTATGTGGGACCTAGGATCACGGATGAAGAATGGCTACTTTGGTAGGACACATCAGCCCCTTCACAACAGAAAAGCCAAGGAGAGATTTTTTTTATTAAACCACACAGTTAAAAGTTCCATATTTACCAATTGTAGCATTAATTTCTGTGAGAAATCGGTCATAGCAGAATCGATGGATAAACGAGCTCTTTCCAACACCGGAGTTCCCAATAAACACCACTTTAAATATTCTATCAGGGGAAGAACCCCATGCCTCAGACTCCTAGATAAAAATGACAAGAGAAGAATCAGTTTACCTCCTTCTTCATAGACCAATATCCTACCCATTCCCAGGTACTGCACACTTCTTCATTGACCCATATCCCACCCATTCCCAGGTACCGTACACTCTTCACAGACCCATATCCCACCCATTCCCAGTCACTCCACACTTCTTCACAGACCCACATCCCACCCATTCCCAGGTACTGCACACTTCTTCATAGACCCCTATCCCACCCATTGCCAGGTACTGCACACTTCTTCACAGACCCATATCTCACCCATTCCCAGGTACTGTACACTTCTTCATAGACCCATAACCCACCCATTCCCAGGTACTGCACACTTCTTCATAGACCCATATCCAACCCATTCCCAGATACCATACACTTCTTTATAGACCCATATCCCAACCATTCCCAGGTATCCTACGCTTCTTTATAGACCATATCTCACCCATTCCCAGATACTGTACACTTCTTCATATCCCACCCACGATCATTCCTAGATACATCACATATTTTCATAGACCCATATTTGTAAGCTTTGACAGCACCAACTTTTACTGGATATTTTTTATTAGCTTTGCTGTGTTCACTACATCAATAAATTTAAAAATTAAATGCCACACTTGTCCAATATTGGATGAGCATGAGAATCAAAATTCATAACAGCAATCTGTTGTGAAAGTAATATTTGAGTTTTATACCAAGAGAAAGCCCAAACTAAACATAACAGACAACACAATGAATCAGAGAACATTGTATAAGACAAAAACAGAATTATCTGGAAAAACTCAGCAGATCTGGCAGCATCGGCGGAGAAGAAAAGAGTTGACATTTCCAGTCCTCATGATCCTTCAACAGAACTGAGTGAATATTCGGAGTGGGGTGAAATATAAGCTGGTTTAAGGTTGGGGTGGGGAGAGAGAAGTGGGGGGGGTGGTGTGGTTGTAGGGACAAGCAAGCAGTGATAGGAGCAGATAATCAAAAGATGTCACAGACAGAAGAACACAGAGGTGTTGAAGGTGGTGATATTATCTAAACGAATGTGCTAATTAAGAATTAGATAATAGATAGATAATATCACCACCTTCAACAACTCTTTGTTCTTCTGTCTGTGACATCTTTTGATTATCTGCTCCTATTACTGCTTGCTTGTCCCTACAACCACACCCCCCGGCCCCCACTTCTACCCCCCCCCACCCCCCCCCCCCCCCCCCACCGCTCCCCCCCCACCCCAACCTTAAACCAGCTTATATTTCACCCCTCTCCTAATATTCACTCAGTTCTGTTGAAGGGTCTTGAGGACTCGAAACATCAACTCTTTTCTTCTCTGCCGATGCTGCCAGACCTGCTGAGCTTTTCCAGGTAATTCTGTTTCTGTTTTGGATTTCCAGCATCCGCAGTTTTGTGTTTTTAACATTGTATAAGACATTATTGCAATGCAATTATTCCAGATGGTATCATTAAGAACAATTAAAATGTAACGTATCTGTGTGAAAGGAAACAGTTAGATTGTGTTTTCCAATTTATAAGTCCAACTCAAATAAAAATTCTCTCTGCTGGAACTTAACCTTAAGGAGATTATAGTGAATACCCCATAACTCACACAATAGAGAACAACCTCTGAGTCAAAAGATAAGGGACTGGTTCAGCAACTAACACTTGCCATTGTCCACAGACTTTTTATTGGCTTTTGAATGAGAAGATTCTCTCAGCCAAAAAGAATATCGCCCTCTACAGACTTGTGTGCCAGTGAGGTTGTTTGACAGTAATTAAGACTTGTCACACCTTTAAATGGGTACTTACACTGAAATTGATAAACCCTATTTTTTCAGGTGAGTTTAGTGCGCATGTGCCAGGTAAGTACAGCAGCCTGACACAATTCAATGTATTTTAGTGGTTCTCAGTAAGATGGCATTACCATGCAGCTTCTGGAGAAGCAGGACAGCTCAGGCAGCAACTTCTTGGTTTATGCATTTAATTCTGCATGTACAATGCACGTTATTTGCCACTTATCAGCCCAAGCCTGAATGTTGTCCAGGTCTTGCTGCACGTGCTTCAGTATCTAAGGATTTGTGAATGGTGCTGAGCATTATGCAATCATCAGTGAATGTCCCATCTCTGACATTATGATATAGGGATGGTCATTGATGAAGCAGCTGAAGGTGGTTGGGCCTAGGACACTACACTGAGGAACTCCTGCAGTGATATCCCAGGACTGAGATGATTGACTTCCAACAACCCCAACCATCTTCCTTTGTGCTGGATATGACTACAACCAATGAAGAGTTATCCCCGATTCGTATTGCCTCCAGTTTTGCTTAGGCTCCCTCGTGCCACATTCGGCCAAATGTTGCCTCAATATCAAGGACAGTCGCTCTCACCTCAAGTTTGGCTCTTTTTTATATGTTTGGACCAAGCATTTATTGCCTATCCCAAGTTGCCCTTGAGAAGGTGGTGGTTAGCTGCCTTTTTGAACCGCTGCAGTCTATGTGTTGTAGATATATCCACAGTGCTGTTAGGAAGGGAGTTCCAGGATTTTGATCCAGCAACAGTCAAGGAACGGCGATATATTTCCAAGTCAGGATGATGAATGACTTAGAGTAGAACTTCAAGGTGGTGGGGTTCCCATCTATTTGCTGCCCTTTTCCTTCTAGATGGAAGCGGCCATGGGTTTGGTAAGTGCTGCCTTGGTGAATTCCTACAGTGCATCTTGTAGATGGTGCACACTGCTGCTACTGTGCATCGATGGTGGAGGGAGTGAATGTTTGTGGAAGGGGTGCCAATCAAGCTGGCTGCTTTGTCCTAGATCGTGTCAAGCTTCTTGAGTGTTGTAGGAATTGCACTCATCCAGGCAAGTAGGGGGTATTCCATTACGCTCCTAATTTGTGCCTTGTAGATGGTGGACAGGCTTTGGGCAGTCAGAAGGTGAGTTACTCTTCACACAATTCCTAGCCTCTGACCTGCTCTTGTAGCTACAGTGTTTATATGGCTAGTCCAGTTCAGTTTCTGGTTAATGGTAAGCCCCAGGATGTTGATAGTGTGGGATTCAGTGATAGTAATGCCATTGAACATCAAGGGGCGACGGTTGGATTCTCTCTTGTTGGAGATGGTCATTGCCTGACACTTGTATGGCATGGATGTTATTTTTAACTTGTCAGCCCAAGCCTGGATATTGTCCAGGTCTTGCTGCATTTGGACATGGACTGCTTCAGTATCTGAGGAGTTGAGAATGGTGCTGAATATTGTGCAATCATCTATGAACATCCCTACTTCTGACCTTATGATGGAAGGAAGGTCATTGATGAAGCAACTGAAGATGTTTGGGCCTAGGACATTACCCTGAGGAACTCCTGCAGTGATGTCCTGGAGCTGAGATGACTGACCTCCAACAACCACAATCATCTCTCTTTGTGCTAGGTATGACCCAGCCAGTGGAGGGTTTTCCCCCTGATTCCCATTGACTCCAGTTTTGCTAGTGCTCCTTGATGCCACACTCGGTCAAATGCAGCCTTGATGTCAAGGACAGTTACTCTCACTTCACCTCGGGAGTTCAGTTCTTTTGTCCATGTTTGAACCAAGGCTGTAATAAGGTCAGGAGCTGAGTGGCCCTGGTGGAACCCAGGAACAGCTTGTCTCAGGGTGGCACAGCTAGTTCTGAAGCACAGGTCTTCAGTACTACATTTAGGATGTTTTCAGTCTTTGCTGTGTCCCACTGAACACAGTCATTTCTTGATATCATGCGGAATTAATTGAATTGGCTGAAGATGACATCTGTGATGGTGAGGATCTCAGTAGGAGGCAAAGATGGATTATCCAAAGGGCACCTCTGGCTGAAAAGACTGAAGTGGAGACGAGTGGAGAAGGGAGCAGAGACGGGGAGCAGAAACAGAAAATGGAGACAGGGAGCAGAGATGGGAAGTGGAGAGAAGGACTAGAGACGGGTGGAGAGGGGAAGTGGAGGTCAGGGCAGAGAGGAATGGCAAGAAGTGACCAATGAAACAACAGTGGAAGAAATTAAAACCTTATTAGAAGGCCATTTTTTATACAAGGACATTTTTTTCCAATCTCAATTACAGCAAAAGAAAACCAGTTCAATAAATTTCAATAATCTGTTTATTCAATCCAACACTACATACCAAAAGGCACTTGACCATTAAATGGTATCGTAGATATACAGCATTCTTTTTACTAATAGATAACCAGACAAAGGACATGTCTCAAAGCTTTCAAGGCAAGTATCCATTGTATGATAATACATCAAGCTATGTGTCTGTTATAGAATTATAATATTTTGGGAATCCTGATATATCTCCTAAACACAATGGACAACACTAAAATTTGCTTACCTGAAATTATGGACTCTGCAGAACAAATGCAAACTTTGAAATATCATACATCTCTAATCATATTGAATTGCTACTTCTCTTCTCTCAGTGGGAGCTTTATTCTGATCTCATTTTTTTTGTGGTGAACTCTTGCTGAGCGTTAACTCTGAGGCAAATGCTTGCTTTCGGCTCAGGGAGCGCTGGAACAGTAAATTTAGGAACAGTGGTCAACTTGTAAAGTATGGCTGTCCCTACTCACCGCTGTTTCTATGCCAATAGGCTGGCCTCTGGGTGAAAGTGGAGCCTCACCCAATTCTTCTTCTTCTTCTTCTTCCGAGGTGTGTAAAGGTAGTCCACCTACCCTGCAGCCTGCAGCCTCATCTGGCGGTCTTTGGTCTTCTGTCGACATTGGACTGCATGGCCCTTCAGCACCAGCATTGTCTGTGCCTGTCTCCTTGGATACATATTTACAGTTCTTCTTGCTGGGCTCCGATGTCACTTCCTCTGTGGTGATGAGAGATTGATCTGCAGCAACGAGCTGTCTGCGCAACAGTCCATTTGTCACAGATACAGAAATAAATACAGCAAAATCAAAAAACAACTGACGGCAAATTTGAGTATTAGTCCCAACCAAAATCAAAAACATATTCCATGCAAGTAATTTAAAATAAAAGTCCAATTAAACATATTTATTCCGAACGATTTTTTGCTAATGCCAGAAAATTCAATTTCTGTTTTACAAACGATACATCCATGATTAAGGGTGATTTGACTATGATAGTTTTCACAGAAAGCTCATGGGAAACTTAAAGTATTTTGAAAGGGAATGAATGTGTGCCATCATTGCTTGCTTAATTAAGATAACAGCAACGATGGACCAAGAAGAAAATGAAAAGGAAGCAGGAGTTATGCAACCAAACTAATTCAATACTTGGGTGGCATTGAGGTAATATTATTGGACTAGCAATCCAGAGGCGCAGATTAATGTTCTGGGGACAAGGGTTCAAATCCCACCACAGCAACTGTTGGAATTTAAATTAAATTAATAATCTGGAATTGAAAAACAAGCCTCAGTAATCATGACCATGAAATCATTGTTATAAAAACCCATCTGGTTCACTACCGTCCTTTATGGAAGGAAATCTGCCATTCTTGTCTGGCCTGCATGTGAGTGCCAGTCCACAGCAATATGACTGATTCTTAGCTACCCTCTGAAATGGCCCAATAAGCTACTTGGTTCAAGGACAATTAGGGATGGGCAACTAATGCTGGCCCTGCCAGCAACACCCACATTCCACAAAAGGATAAATAAAATACTACATTTACCTTAGAAGAAACTCATAGAGGATCTCAAATTACCCATAGCTTCCTAGCGTAATGCATTCATCTGAAATTACTCTTCAATGTTTTAGCCTAGAGGTGAGAACATTTATTTTAAGTGGATTAATACATCTCATTGAAGTAACAAAGTGGAAAATTCCAGAGCCAAGGGGTGTTCCTTATAAATTGATAGGTTACTTGCAAATTCTAACAGCTGAAAATGATATCGAAAAGCTAGGAATTCTGAATCTAGTCCTCAGTCTACCTGTTGTTTAATATTGTTGGTGATATTCAACCAACTTAGAAATGAAGTTAGTCATTCATCTGAAAGCAGGACATTGATCCTGCGAAATTTTACCTCAATTTATTGTGTATTTTAAGAGCAGAGCAGGGTAACAGTAGCACATTTTGGACTGGCTGATTTTTCTGCTTATGGTTTATGGGTGTCAGGTGGGAGGGGACGGGAAATGGGTGCACATTTTCCAATCCATCCAATTTCTTGTTCTGGGTGGGTGAGGGCGGGGGCAAGTGCACTATATGGAAATTATATATACACATGCGTATATATAAAAAAGTATGTAAATAGCAAAGCTGCATTTAAACTTTAGCAACACCCTGAACACCTTGGCCTTTGTTGCGACGGCAGCAAGGCTGGGGAGGACTAAAGTTTTGCATTCAGAAAACCTCCCAGGCCTACCATGCACATCTCTATTCCAGTTTTTTAAAATTCTTTCATGGGCTGCTATGGTGGGATTTGAACCCATGTCCCCAGAGCATTAGGCTGGGCCCCTGGATTACTAATCCAGTGACATTACCACCATCTCACCATAGTTTCCACCAGACTTCCTATGTGGGCCAAGAAACCACCGACCGACCTCCAAGAATGGAAGATCAGTCACAGTCAGGCCGGAACCTGCCATAAAGGGGATGCACCCAAATTCCAAGAAAGCAGAACACATGAGCAACTGCATCTATTATGGAATTTTGATTTTCAGTCCTAATTTTGGATTAATTTAAATTTCAGGCATTTTACAATATTTTGATTTTACAGAAGTTAAAATTAAGAATCAAAATGTAACTAACAAACTGCCTTAAAAAATTTGAAATTATAATATTTTACAGAACAACTGTATTGGTTTTTCTAAAATTGAATTTCCTGAAGAAAAATTGCACAGTCATTTCATTCAAATTGACATTTATTAACAAAGGTTTAACAGTTCACTGCATTAGTGAGATGCAGGGGAATTTTCAGACAATGTAATATCTGGGAACACCAGAAAAACTTTATTCTAAACAGCATTGGCCAGGATGAGCTTGGGGAATAAATTCAACCTGATGTCACTTTTGTTACATATGAAACTTTTCTCTCTTACCACCCATACTCCGCAAGTGACTGAGGTGTCCTACTGTGCCTCACAGGCAAGTCAGGTGCTAGGTTCAATCCCTAATCTACACCCAGTTAGCCAATGTCAACTTAAATGGTGAATGAAGCTGCTACAATTGTGTCCTTGGCTCAGTGTACCTAAAGCAAGTGTAAGGCATCAAGGGAAATCAAGTACAGCAGCTGTTTATGAGTATGCTCCAGTGTGCCCTTGTAAGAATCAGGTTTGGTCATATTACCATGCTCAGTCACTATCCTGCTGCCTGTGGTTCTCTGTCTAGCCCAAGTTCTAACATTCATTATTGTAAGAATCTGCTGACAAGGGGAGTCTTACACGCCATTTCAGCATTAGATAAAGACCCCTTTTTTAACATGTCAGATGGGAGCAGAACGAGGCACCGAGCGAAAACCTATCGGCTAGAGTTTCTACTTATTTGTAGTTGAGATAGAAAGTCCAGCCTATAAATGTTAGGGATGGAAGGGGAAAGAAAAATTTAGTTAATTCAGTTTGAAGATTCAGGGTGAGATACCTGGCAGTTGCAAACTCAATATATACCCAACCCATATTGTAGACAAGATGGATGAGATAACAAACCTTTTCATTTAAAGTTTCAGTGATACTATGTTAACAATTTTAAGAATTGGTCAGAAACCAGCAAACCTGTCTGCACATCAAGGAGTTTATAGAACCTAAATAACACTGCAGCACTACTGTAAAAACTTCCAGTGACCTAAAGATCAAATTCAGGAATGGAGTCTTGCCCTATACTAGTCAATCCTGCTGTCAGATCTTAAAAGTGAAGAACAGCAGTGCATCTTTGGAACCTAAAGTCTTCATGAAAAGCTCTTAAGTCATCTATGAGTTAGCTGCAGGGTCATGCATTCAATTTCTACCTACACAAAAGCAACCCCTACTCAATAATGTCACACTCCCTGCACCAATCATCTTTCATCTCCCTCAGAGCCAGATTGCAAATTCAGTGCTATTTTTTACATGATCCCATACCCACCTAATGTGGACTTAATCATGTCCCAAATTAGTTTCACTTTGGATCCTTAGCTATGGAAATCTTAGGAAGCTTTCATCCCATCTGGCCTGGATCTAAACCAAAAAGGCAAGGGCAGTGTACTAACTGTAACATCTAGTCTCAAGAAAAGTGCCTAGACCTGACAAAGAATCACACCTGAAATATTAACTCTTTTTACCAAAGTTGATATACATTTTCACCATTTTATGCTTTTATTTCAAAGGATAGAGTGACAGAGCATTTGAACAAATATAAAGCTGACCAGAGGAAGATGGCTTTGTTAAAGGTAAATCATGTCTAGCTAATCTAATTGAATTTTGGGGATGTCATTAATAAATTAGTCAAATTATTTCCTCTGATGGGGATCAAGAACGTCAGGGCATGATCTTAAGATTAGAGTTAGACCATTTAGGAGGAAAATCAAGAAGCATCTTTTCCACACAAAGTGAATTGGAAATCTGAAAATCTCAACCTCAAAAGGCTATGGGAACTGGGACAATTAGAAAAATGGAGCAGGTTTGAGGGGCTGAATAGTTTACTCCTGTTCTATGAACCTAAAACTAATGTATGTTGGTTTTCTTAACAATTCTTAAAATGTTGCATTAATTTTGTCACCTTTTCTTATCTTTTATGAAGGTGCTTGCTCTCATATGTCCCTTACCCAATTTAAGGATCCTTGTTTAAGGTTTCCTTGTGCCTACAAGTGCCATTCCCCAATAAGAAGGTGAAAGGGGAACTTACACTCCAGCTTGTACCAGAACAATTCTTGTACCCAGATTCTAGAAGCACCCAAGAACAACCTGGGGTCACGGTTCCTAATTTCCTTTGCTTTACATTTCACCCTTACAGCACTGCAGAGCTTTGGATCTTGCTGCGTTGGATCACGATAAACATGAACATATCTGACCACTTCCAAGTGCCAACTTTGTGGAGAGCATCTGCACCAATAACCATCTTACATTAAGTGATTTTTTTTCTCCTGAAAAGTTTGTAATATATTCACATGAAGAATGTTAGATGGTCTACAATTTTGGCACCTTGGTTACATGGTAAGCACCAAGCCTTTAGGAAACAGCGAGCCTACATGTTAGACAAAGGAGAGCCAATGGATGTTATCTACTTGGACTTTCAGAAGGCCTTTGACAAGATGCCGCACAGGAGGCTGCTCAGTAAGATAAGAGCCCATGGTGTTAGAGGCAAGGTACTAGCATGGATAGAAGATTGGCTGTCTGGCAGGAGGCAGAGAGTGGGGATAAGGGGGTCCTTCTCAGGATGGCGGTCAGTGACTAGTGGAGTTCCGCAGGGGTCAGTGTTGGGACCACAACTTTTCACTTTATACATTCATGATCTAGATGAAGGAACTGAGGGCATCCTGGCTAAGTTTACAGATGATACAAAGATAGGTGCAAAGACAGGTAGTATTGAGGAGGCAGGGAGGCTGCAGAAGGATTTGGACAGGTTAGAAGAATGGGCAAAGAAGTGGCAGATGGAATACAATGTGGGGAAGTGTGAGATCATGCACTTTGGTAGGAAGAATAGAGGCATAACTATTTTCTAAATGGGGAGAGAATTCAGAAATCTGGAGTGCAAAGGGATTGGGAGTCCTAGTCCAGGATTCTCTTAAGGTTAACTTGCAGGTTGAGTCGGTAGTTAGAAAGGTAAATGCAATGTTGGCATTTATTTCGAGAGGACTAGAATATAAAAGCAGGGATGTGCTGCTGAGGCTTTATAAGGCTCTGGTCAGACCACATTTAGAATATTGTGAGCAATTTTGGGCTCCATATCTCAGGAAGGATATGCTGGCCCTGGAGAGGGTCCAGAAGAGGTTCACGAGAACGATCCCAGGAATGAAAGGCTTAACACATGAGGAACGTCTGAGGACTCTGGGTCTATAATCGATGGAGTTTAGAAGGATGAGGGGGGATCTGATTGAAACTTACAGAACACTGAAAGGCCTGGATAGAGTGGACGTGAGGAAGATATTTCCGTTAGTAGGAGAGACTAGGACCCGAGGGCACAACCTCAGGGTAAAGGGAAGACCTTTTAGAACAGAGGAGAAACTTCTTTAGTCAGAGAGTGGTGAATCTGTGGAATTCATTGCCACAGAAGGCTGTGGAGGCCAGGTCATTGAGTGTATTTAAGACCGAGATAGATAGGTTCTTGATTGGTAAGGGGATCAAAGGTTACAAGGAGAAGGTGGGAGAATGGGGCTGAGAAACTTATCAGCCGTGATTGAATGGTGGAGCAGACTCGATGGGCTGAATGGCCTAATTTCTGCTCCTATGTCTTATGGTCTTATATTCATGAAATGTTCACAAAATAGGAAGTTATAGGAACATCTCATGCAATACTATGGATGAAGTAGCAGCTATTTTAGGAAACAAAAATGACTCCATCAACATGGGACACAATTCATTGCGTGCATTTATATTTGCATTGGCACGGGTCTAACCGTTTGACTGGCTTGTCTTCCACCAGGTAATTCCCTATCACTGAACCTCTCTTCAACAAAGGTTTTTTGCTGGGGGAGATCTGAAAATTAAAATAAATCCAAAGCAGTTAATCCAAGTAAATCTGCAATGGAAAAAGAAAGAAATGACATTAAATATTCTCAATTGACAATAATATGCATTACAAACCAAAACAGAAATCACTCTCAACATCCCAAAGCTTCTCACTGCCTATCTGCAGAATATTCAATCAATCAGTCACTTTTCCCTTTCCATTGTTACTGATCAATGGAGCAAGGTTTTATGCCACCAGAATTATTGTGCCTTTTAAAAAGGGCAGACAAAAAGGACACTGATGCCCATTATTGTTGTTACGTAAGTGGTTTTGCCAATGTTTTGAAACAATGACATAATGAGAATGGCATAAATCCTGTCAAAGTCTATCTTAGTGCAGAAATAGCATTATGTTGCTAGTCATTGTAAAGTTATGCTGCTCTTCAAACAATGGGAGGGACACGAAAGAGAAAGCTCCCACCATTTGCCATGTATGTGACAGCCAGTCCTTCTTCAAACATAGCTGCCAAAGGGACAGGTTTCACAAGGCACATTTGAGTGAACAATTTTCACTCGGGCTCCATGCTGCAATAGATTAAAAAAAAATTCTGCTGTGGTGACAAAGTCTCCAGAAATGAATTTGGCAGGACAAAGCTGAGGAATGGGAAGAGTAAATATTAAAAGAAAGTTTTCAGAGAATCCTGCAGCTTGGTTCTGCCTTCACTACAGTTCACAGATTAGTAGTGGAGATTAACACAATACAAATCCATACCTTAATTTCCCCTCCCACTGAAAAACAAAGGGAGAACTGTGGATCATGAAAAAGTCACAGTAACCAGTCGGCGTGAAGATTTAAGGAGACTAACAGCTTACACCAGTTTAAAGTTGTCATTTTATTCAATGTGTTTGGTTCTCTGGATTCCAGCATGATTATGCAAGTAGATCTGGGACAGTTTGGGTAGATGTTTGCTTTGAAAAAGCATCACCGTTCTTTCAAAAAAAAGATTCTTCGTAAGTGTGACCAAATGACATTGGCATGATCAGGGAGTGCAAGAATAGGACACATCTCCAAGCCACTGGCTCAAGGCCAACACTGGCAAATACCTGGACAACAGACTCATTGACTGGGAATGATACAGGGGCACAGAAGAACGATAGGATAAATCATTAGCAGCACAGGGTATAACATACAAAGAAAAAAACACAAAACAAATTGGCCCATTGCTGATAAACAGCTGTAGAAGAACAGCAGTGATGGAGATTTTGGGTTTGTTTCCCCCATTTCATAATCAGGGCATTAGAGGATTCAATAGCAAAATATTGCATATGCTGGAAATCTGAAATGAAAGCAGGAAATCTTGGAAATACTCAGCAGGTCAGGAAGCATCTATGGAGAAAAAACAGAGTTAACCCCTCAGGTTGTTAACATGAGTTCTGGCACATTAAAGGATAAAAGCTTCTTTTAAACACTTTACAATAAAGTACCTAGAGATGGCAAGAGTAATGACATCAGGTTTATTTTGCAACCCATCTAAATTTAATTTGCCTCCCAGGAATTAATGACGATACCCAACCCTTCAATTCTCTGGAAAATTCTCCATTTTAAATCAACATGCTGTTGGTAACATTTGAATAGAATCCCATTTGCAACTTAGTCATTGCTGTCCATTCATTATTCTATATATATAAAATCTTATGAATCCTCAATTAGATCCCAGCTTGTAATATGTTTCTGAGCATTCATTATATTATAGAGAAAATGGGCCCAATTTTATGTCATTCAAAATCCACCCACTTACACAGAGTTAAAATCAGACCCAATGTTCTGACTTCCCACTACTTGCAGAGAAATGTGCCTGTTGAAAGCATAATTTGGACTATTTGGCTATGAGCTGCACACAATTCTGACCATTAGTTTAAATGGCAAGAAAACAAACAAGAAAGTTCAGAAAGTTACCCCTTGTAAGTAAATGGATTCCAATCTATAACTTATTTAGTTAGTCATTATTTCATGGATAGACTTTTTGATCTTCGAAATGAGCAGGTGCCTTTTTAGAGCATTTCTCTCATTTAATATCTCATCTGCTTGGTGTTGAATCTTGTCTAACATCCAATTGAGTTGTTGTGGGATGTTTTACTACATTAAAGATGCTATATAAATGCAAGTTGCTACTGTTGATAATAGCATTCTATTGGAAACAGTTCAAGATGTTACAGTACCGCATGGAAACCGTGCTACAAGTGTGGCAAATTAAAACAAATATTACAAAGTTTGTAAACATAAAAAATCTTTATTATCAAAAGACCAGTGTATTGGGGGTTTCCCTCAAATAATTTTACACATTGAAGCATTCACTTATAAATCCTTCATCAAAATCTGTACATGTTTTGCAGTCCTATAGTTGTCTGTAATGAGTTGGTATTTTATGCAATGAAAAGATAATCAGTATAGTTTAAATACTTAATGTGTTATGGCTAGAAATTTATAACCTTTTAGCTTATACTATATAATAAACAGCTTTATTTTCATCATATTTGACTTCAGACTAAATCAATTCACCACCACTGAGCGTTGCTTGGGCCAGCAGACTTTGGGAATATTTTAACGTACCTACTTTGTTTATGATGGTTAAAGCAGATAATCTGTTCACTCTAGCAGGGGACAGAAGAGTTGGGAGGGTTATGGCAGGGAAGGTTAAAGATGTAATTCAGACTTATAAATATATAAGATTTGTGAGGTAGATTAGAGAATGTTCTTTATGTTGAGAGTCAGGAAAACTGGAGAAAGGATTGCAAGCAAAAGAGAACTGAAAAAGACACAGTGCCCCAAGAGAGGGAGTTCAAATCCTCTGAAGTTTGACATCACATAGTGTAATAGAGTTATGCTGTGTCAAATATGATTTATAAAAAAGTTTTCAGTAAACCCTGAAACTCTGGAGCACTTCACTAGAAAAACTATCTGGGGTTAAGTACATTGAGTGTAGATACTCGCCGCAAGGTTCTCAGAACATTTAAATTGTGACTAGCTAGGCAGAGAGCTCTATCTCTGAAAGTTGCTGGTGTGCAAACATCTGGTACAAGTTCATCTTTTATGCACTTCTAGGGGTCCTTCACAGTTGAATCCCTAGATTTTAATAAAAAGTATTGGCAGACAAATATTAATTAAAATATGCCCTTCCTCAGGGTGAGGGTGGGAATGAAGGAGGAGTTGTTGCAACTTCATATTTCCAGGAGCTACATTTCAAGAATAGGTCTTCATCTTTGGAACTCCTGGAAAAAATTCTTGTTATTGTATATAACTTGTTTTATTACCCTTTGCAGTTATTATAGATTCTTCGATCAAAATAATTGGCTAAATTTGGAAGTTACTCAACCTCCATTTGTGAATACTGCTGCAAGGAATTATTCAATTGACAACACACTTTGTGGAAGGGAAATGTCATCCTGTAATTCTGTCCCTTTAAGAAATGTGGATGCATATCCTGGTTTGATACTTTCTCTCTGACCTCATTCTGTTCTGTGTTTAAAGCCTTATTCTGAATTGTGTCTTTGATTCACTGACTGCTGTCGACAGCAGTCTCAGTTTCTGTCTGCATGGGGAGGAAAAGTTAACTATTTAAATGTTTAACTCTCTACACACTGAGTGTGGTCATTTACAGTCCTGGTAAAGTTTTCCTCAAAATTTCAGCATTAATTGTTGAATATTTTTGATGATTGGGCTGATAGCAGCCAGGGATATCTTGTATACACTGCTTCTTTCCAACTAGAAATATGTCGAGGATAGAGCTGTGTGGATGCTGCTGATGTACATTATTTTTGATCTATGAATCTATAATAACTGCAGAGGGCAAAAAAAACAAGTTACATACAAACACAATAGATAATTCCCCACAAGACACCGGTAGAAAATGAGATTTTTTTTTTCCGGGAGTTCCAAAGATGAGAATGTATTCTCGAAATGTAGCTCCTAGATCGGTGAAGTTACAACAACTCCAGTTTCAAGATAGCTAGTAATGGATTCCTACATCCTTCATTCCCACCCTTACACCGAGGAAGAGCATATTTTAATCAATATTTGTCTGCCAATACTTTTTATTAAAATCCCAACATTAAACTGTGAAATGGTCCCTAGAAGTGCATAAAAGATGAACTTGTACCAGATGTTTGCACACCAGGCACTTTCAAAGGACACTTGCACAGATAGTAAAGAGTTGGCAGAAACATTAGTTTTGGACAGTTGCAATTCCAGGTCCTGCTAAAATTCTAGAAATATGACACATTAGCAAATTCAGCAATACTGAACCTAGCCTCAGCTCTGCATATACCCTTTCTGATGCTTCTTAGAACAGAGGCACTGATACAGAGGTATGAGTGTGCACTTGAAGCCAGATTATGATCTTCCCAAAGATAAAAACAAAAAACTGCGGATGCTGGAAATCCAAAACAAAAACAGTATTACCTAGAAAAACTCAGCAGGTCTGGCAGCATCGGCGGAGAAGCATCTTCCCCGCCGATGCTGCCAGACCTGCTGAGTTTTTCCAGGTAATTCTGTTTTTGTTATGATCTTCCCAAGCTGTTCCCCATTCACAGTTTCCAAAAATAAAATTTCTCCTTCTGGAAACTGTTGGGAAGGTGTAGAGAAGTTAAAAATAAATGTTAAAAACAATTGTTCTTCTTGCAATAGTTCTTCAAAAACCCAAAATGTAAGAGAATAAAGTTGATACTATCAAGACCTGTTGAATATAGTTAGCTATCTTCTAGTGAAGGTTATCTACTAGGCACATCATTATGTGATTTAGTTTTCATTATTCTATCTTCCTCTAAAGGCTTATCCTTCATATTGAACATTCTTCCTCCTCCTTACCTATGAGGACCTTAAAGCACATATGATGGGTCACACAGCAGTAACACACAAGTCATGCAACAGGGAAATGGCCTGATATGAATTACATCCATCTAGCCCTGAAATGTCCCTTTTACAAACCCTGAAGTTATAGTTATAGGGCACTATATAAAAATACACGACCCTGCTTCACAATAGGAAATTGGGAGGGCAGTAAACAATTTGTTTAAACGAAGTAATGTATTGCCAGTGTCCACTCCTCCCTCACTGAAAGACTGTACATGGCAGAGTCACACTGATTTCAACCATTAAAATATCAAACAGGGTGAACTTGAGACAGGGCTTGAGCTAAAATCTGGTGGTAAACTATGAATAAGATCATTAAAGTCACTTCTTATTGCCAACTTCAAACCCCATAACTTGGTTTACAGCTGAAGAAAAGGAGAAAAGTAAGTGGGAGACAATTGAGCCCCCCTCCAAATAACAGGTAAATTGGGGGAATAGTTCTGTCATAATTAAAAATGTCTGGCGAACAAGTATGGGACTTAGAAGCTACAGTAGATCAAATAACAACCTATAGCTAATAACTCAATTCAGATGCCACATTTATGATAGCCACCATCAGCCTCTCCCTAAGCATAGGAAAATGATCTATTCTAGGCCCCTTGTGCCTAGAAAATAAAATATTGCAGATGCTGGAAATCTGAAAGAAAAAGAGAAAATGCTGGAAATACTCAGCATGTCAGGCAACATCTGTGGAGTGGAATAGAGTTACCCTTTCAGGCTGATGATGACTGGAAAAGTACAATTAGGGATGGGCAACAAATGCTGGCCTTGTCAGCAATGCCCATGCTTCATGAAAGTATATAAAGAATTTGGACTTTGTTTTCCACCTACCTTTCTACGTAAACCAAATTTAGTTACTTTTTCATGAATCCATACTTTGTATTGATACACCATTTTGTATGATGCATATAAATCATGCCACAGCCGTTCCCAACAAAAGATTAAATCAAGGGGGGCATGGTGGTAAGATCAGGACCTATCGGTTCAGATAACAAGTCTGATAGGCTCAACTTGCTAACAATGTTTGTGACGATTTGCTCTGCCTTTGTCCATCACATGATGCTTAAAAAGAAGTAAGGGAGGAAAAAGACCTGGGGTTCTAGTTTCAAGGAACAATCCATTCTGTGATATGAATCACCACGTTTTACTGTATGGTATACAGTTGCTACTTCAAAGAGAGAAACTTTTTCTGCCTCCAAAGAATCTTTGGTGGGGAAAAAGACTTGGATTCTGTGCCCTTGACTAGCAGTTGCCTTTACTTTTGCTTTACTCTCTCCCGTCTCCGGTCCCATCCTGATCTAGCTGCCATGCTATTACCTGGCTAGGCCTGCTCACATCACCACTGCCACTTCCCACAAGCAGACTCACCACGCACTGTCCCTGTTTCATTTCCTCATGGCGGGAACACCTGGCCCAGTGTACTTGTGTCCCAACAGCAAAGAGCTGGAAGGTAACAGCAAGAGGTGACTACCACATTGCCACCTGGAGACCAGAACTTTTCTGCCTGTCAGCAGCACCAGAGTTCAGGGCACAAATGGAAATAGCATTCTGGGAAGATTCCCTAGGGGACTTAGGACAAATGTTAAAAATACTTGACAACTCTGTAAAATACAAGATGGTTGCACGCTGTATCAGGGTGACCAAAGTGCAGCATGGCCCATACAGTGTGCAAGGTGCATAGGGACATCACAGCTGTGGTGCACACATAACTTCAAACTCTATGTTGTGGGTAGAGAACAATTGGGGAAACTTTGAGGGGACAGAGGGAGGGAGGGACGGACGAAAGCTTCCGAAGTTTGACAGGAAATCAAATTTGAACTGAATCATCATCCAAAAGTCATCCAAGAATTTGCTGGTGAGAAAAGCTGGATTTTAATGGCCCCTAATTATAGGGGGGGAAAAAACAGCCTATGATGCTATGTTATACAAAATGTCTAAATCATCCAAGAATGAACAGCAGCAGAGGCTCACTGGTACATTATCTGTGTCAATGTACTTTTAAAAAATATTAATGCACCTATCTTTTAACACCACCACCCCCATCCCCACTCCCCTACCCCAACTGGTCTCTGATAGTTATGCATGTTAGCCTACTTTATTGCCAGAATCTTCAGGTCGACGAGTGGGGGCAGGCCCCGCTCACTGATGTATAAGATGACACAGGTGACATCAGGCATGTGTCCCGATGTCACCACACATCATTCAGATCTTCAGTTTGGTGGGTGTGCAATGGAGTTGGCTGCGCACCTGCCCGCACCTGCTCCCACTCAACCCCGCCCACCCCTTCCCCCTCAACGGGGAAAAAATTCTTCCCATGTCTGTAAGATGAAGCAGTGGCTAAAGCTAATGACAAAGCCTTGGGTAACTAATTGGCCTCACACTGCAAAATTTTCATGTAACAGATGCCTTAATAGAATCGGATTTCTTCTTTCAAACAAATAATCACACCCTTAAAGATGCAGCATCCCACTGAATTAGTGTACAGAACAAACAGGGCTCCACAAACCAGAAATAAATTTGTCCTGACCAAAAATGTCACATTAAGATGTTCTATTCCTCTCTGCACCTTGACAACTGTCAGTCTTTGTGACTAAAGAGACACTAATCTCTATCAGTAAGTGCAAATAGTGTGCTTACGTTTTTGAAACTGAAGTTACCCTAAAGCTGACCTGACACACTTTCAAAGTGAAATTTACTCCTTTGGGTTAAAGCAGATTTAACCTGCTTTTGTGTCCAACTCAGAAAATAACTAGCACTGTGCAAACTAAATGAGTTGGTATTAATCAGTCATACTAATGATACAGATGGGAAGGTGTGGAGTTTGGCAGCACTGGTTCAGAGTGGCCCCAGGGAACATAGCATGGACCCACAGGAGGGCAGCAGCAGCAGCAGAAATTGTCACGTCTCTGCACTAGAACTTGATTTTTGAGACTAACCAGCTTCTTGGCTTCATAGGCATCTCTTTCATCTCGTAGTTTTTTGTTCATCTCCCTAATTGAAAGAAAAAGGATTGATTTGCAGTCAGTGGTCACATAAATTGCACTGAACTATATGTCTCACTACATCAATTCACCTCACTAATAGTGAACACTAACAAATAGTCAACGTTTATCTCCGCTGAATAGCCACCCTGGGGAGAAAAATGTCCATTTCAGATCCACACCCATTATATTGCTGTTAGCTTAAAAGCTTCATTACACTTCTGAGTCAATGGCTCCTATGGTTTAGGTGGTCATCTGAACATGTTTGATGCTATAAGACTCACCCAGCCATTACTTAAAGGGTATAGTTAGTCTATTACAGGGATGAAGCAAAGAGAGGTTACATGAACAGTTCACTTAGTGAAGTCCAACATAGTGGAGTCATGTGTCATTCCTTCAACTGGAATTGCCTTTGAAGAGTACACATCACGCAGTTTCAGTACGCATGCTACCATAGCAAGCACATGCCTAGCTTCCTGCAGTCAGAGTTACGACAGGGTGACTCCACCTGGACAGACTCTGCCAGGGTCACCATGATGGGAGTAGCATATTTGCCCACTATATATATATATATAATATGGATATGGAAGGGTAGTGGAGGCAGAAACCCTCATAACATTTAAGAAGTATTTGGATGTGCAATTGCGATGCCATGGCGTACAAGGCTATGGGCTTAGTGCTGGAAAATGGGATTAGAATAGCTAGGTGATTGTTTGACCGGCACAGGCTCGATGGGCCGAAGAGCCTTTCTCTGTGCTGTAGATCTCTATGACTCTATGAGAAAAAGCAAGCAAATGGAGCCAAAGTACAAATCAATTGTGATATAATAGAATAGCAGACAGACATGAAGGACTGAATGGCCTCCTCTTCCAATTTTCCTACATTCCTACAAGAGGAAGTACTTTCCTCCGTTCTTTCATTTTCATGTACAAAATAGAGAACATTAGGTTATGCTTGCATTAATATTTTGCTAAATTTAATAAATGGGATGAAAAATACCCAAATAGCAGTGTGAAAATGACTTATCAAATGTATTATCTATGAAATCATCTCTTCTTTATTACAAGATTGAAACATTATGCAATTAACTTGCAACTATTTAGAAAGTTAATTTTTGATGTTTCAGTTGTCTATTAGATTCCTGCCATAATTACCTGAGAAGTTCCAGCTGTCTCAGTAGACTTTCTCTTTCCTTTTGCATGTTCTTTGAGACCTTCAAGACATCCCTGTTTGGAGAAAAGCCACCTTAATGGTTTCAAGATTTTATTTCTGCAGCAGGAGTTTGAAATTAGCATAACCAAATGAGAGCCATGTTTGCTCACATTGCAAGAAGTTACATTTGAGTTGCACAGCCAGGATCCCCACTACAGGCAGTTATCACTCGTTGATAGAAATATAGCCAACCTCAACTAAGGACTCTTGTTGTTTTTGCACTCTTTGATTTGGACAATGCATTCAATGCGTTACTGCTGCTTGGGTACAGAATCACAGATAAAACCTTTGGCCTCATGTCCAGTCAGTGTCACACCAGCGGTCCAGTTACCAAGTAGATGGGGTAGTTTTCTTGGAAAAACAATATTTCTTATGTAAATCTAAACAGCATAAATGAAGAATAGTAGGTCCACACAAAGGCATGTGCACCGAGTCCTGAACAGTGCAGAACAGTAATTTTTCTTGCACGTTGTTTGACATGACATTGCCTTTTGAGTAACATTCCCCCTATACCTGATTTTTAACTCTCCTATGAAGTGGCCTTGCAAATCCTTCAGGTCTATGAAAACAGCAGGCGGCTCACCATTACTTTCTTAGAGAACTAAGGATGGACAATAAATGCTGGCCTTGCCAGTGCTGCCTCCATCCCAAAATGAGTAATAAACCAACAGGCTCAGGGCTTAAAACAGATGTGGTAGAGTAAAAGACAGTAAGTTGTCATTTAACCTTGTCCCGTTTAATGTTGCTTCACTTTAACATCGGTAAATTAATGGAGCCTGTAATCTCGTTGAGCATCATAAGATTCATTTTAACGTCATTTCCTGCGTGACCCTATAGGTGCCATTATTGAGCAGCCTCTCCCCGCTCCCCGAGTTGTGGCATCTTCTTGTTCCCCAGCCTCCGAGTTAAGATTTACTGCATCCCTGACTCACCCTCTCACCATATCGCTTTCCTGGAGCTGCATTCCAGATCCAGATCCGATCCGAAGCCAGAACTCCGATGATGTGGAGTTGCGAGTCCTGGCTAATGGAATGCTATCCTTTATTACGAGAGGAATTGAACATAAAAGTAAGGATGTTATGCTTCTGTTATGCAGGGCATTGGTAAGACCGCACTTCGAATACTGTGCGCAATTTTGGTCTCCTTATTTAAGGAGGCAGTTCAGAGAAGGTTTACTAGATTGATACCTGGAATGAATGGATTGTCTTATGAGGAAAGGTTGGACAGGCTGGGCTTTTGTTCACCGGAGGTTAGAAGAGTGAGGGGTGATTTGATTGAAGTATATAAGATCCTGAACAGTATCGACAAGGTGGATGTTGAAAGGATGTTTCCTCTTGCGGGTGAGTCCAGAACTGTTTTAAAATTAGGGGTCGCCCTTTTAGGACAGAGATGAGGAGAAATCTTTTCTCTCAGAGGGTTGTGTGATTTTGGAACTCTCTGCCTCAGAAGATGGTGAAGGTGGGGTCACTGAATATTTTGAAGGTGAAGGTAGATAGATTCTTGTTAGGCAAGGGAATCAAAGGTTATCAGGGCTAGATGGGAATGTGGAACTTGAAACACAAACAGATCAGCCATGATCTTATTGAATAGCGGAGGAGACTCGAGGGGCCGAATGGCCTACTTCTGCTCCTATTTCGTATGTTTGTAAGATGATGCAGGAGTCCCAAGCTGGGGCTGCTGCAATCCAGTTTTTTTTTAAATGACTGTCGAAGCAGCTCCTGCATTGCTCTTCTCCTGAGCCCTCACTGTGAGCGAGGGCTCAGGAGAGGGAAACGGCGAGCAGGAGCATTTAAAAAAACATGGATTTGTAGCAGCCCCAACTCAGCGCCTCTGCGCCATCAGGACTCGTACTTCCACAACATCGGAGCTCGAGCTTCGGATCGAATCTGGACCTTGAACAGGAACGCAGGTCCAGGAGAAGGAAGTCGTGGGAGGGTGAGTCAGGGAGTGGAAGGTTCGGCGAGAGGGCAAGTTGGGTTGGGGGAATGGGGGTCAAAAGGCCACAGCTCGGAGGCTCCCACCAATACATTTTTCTGTTAAAATAAAATAAGTTTAAAAATATAAAGGTTATTCCATTTACCAATGTAGGAATTTAGCAATATAAAATGTTGCAACTTAGGACAGAATTTTCCACTCCCGTTGGAAGCAGGCGTCATGGCAGGTGGAGGGGGGAGAATTCGGCGGGAGGAGCAGAAATCAGTATCACGCCAGTGTGCAGTATCAGCCGATGGTGTCCGCCGTGTTGGGATGTGAATCCTGCTGGAGGTTGGCATGAACCCGATTTGCATCCTGCTAGTGGGATGCAAAGTAAGGCCCAACCAGAATCGTCCCCCCATGCCCGGTATACTGTTACGCTGGCGAGAAAACAGACCAGCCCAGAACACGTCTGGACAAGCATGACATGCAGATTTCGGGACTTACCTTTGTGGCCTTGCTCAGGTTGCGGACATCCGAGAAGATGATGATGCTGGAGCCCTACAGTTACCAGAATCTGGAGGAACACATGCATTGCATGGTGGGTGGATTCTCATGCTCATGACTCCGCCACAGAGCAGCTCTCAGAAGGTGGGAGGTCTCCAGGCAGCAGCCTCGACTTCACGGAGATATCGGAACTTCCCGGGCTTCACCGTGGGCTAGTATGGATGATCGAGCTGGGTGGGGAGAGGAAGGTTGAGTTGTGAGGGGGAGAGGAATTTGTACTGGGGAGAGGGGGGTGCGGTGGTGGTGAAGTTCCGGTTGGGTTGGGTGGGGGAGAAGGAGGATGTCCAGGAGGGAGGATGGAGTATGGGAGGAGGATGGTGTAATGGGGGAGGACGGTACAAGTGTGGAGTTAGGTGTAAGAGGGGAAGAATTTGTAAGGGAGGGAGTTCCAAGGTGGGGGAAGGTGTCCAGGAGGGAGTAAGGGTGGAGGAAGGAGTAAGAGTGGAGGTTGGAATGCCCAGGGTAATGCAAGGGAGGGGTCTGTGGAGTTAATGACTGCCTCCTGTGGAGCAAACTCAGTGGGGGTGGGAGCGTGGTAGGAGGGAATGGTGAATGTGAGATGGGGCAGCGTGAGCTGATAAGGTGGGAGGGTGAGGGCGCATCAGTACCGGTATAAGGGGCAGCAGGAGTAGTTGGTGGAGACCCGGAGGCAAACACGGACCCTGGCGATGGGAAGAAGAAGGTCAGGGAGGTCAATGGGGATGGGGGTGGGATTTACAGGAAGGTAGGGAACGTACACGTTCACCTGGACATCCTGGAATGACAAGGACTCGGCTGTAGGGTATCAGTGCGAAGGTGGAAGGTGATGCCAGGGGGGCAGTGAACTGTGATGGGGGGAAAGGACATGGGTGACTGAGGGAGGGGAGAGGATGGGGGAGCTAATCAAAAGCTTAACGACTACCATACTGTGCAAATCGAAAGTGAGCGGAGCCTCGTGTTGGATGGGCACAGGTGCTGCACGGGTGTGCGATCAATGAATGGGCAGAGGTGCAGGTCAGCTCAGATGGACAACTGAAAGTGAACCCCAGCAGGCAGCATTGAAAATGTTCAGGACAGTAAGGTGAGTGTGATGGAGGAAGGCTCCATATGCACGGGAGAGTGCTTGCACGAGGCTCTGAAAGGCCCTGCCAGACACACACTTCTCCCTCCAGAATCACTCATGGTCCAGCTGCGTGCACCTGAACTGCTATTGGAATGGGGGCAGAGAGTAGATGCAGGGGGAGGACTTGCAAAGCCTATAAGTGAAACTGAAAGACAACATTACACATCATTCAGTAAAAGTCAATATATTTTCAGTTTATAAAGTAACAAAATGGGTTCGCCCATGCAACCACTTATGATCAGAATTTCTTAACTTTTCCAGGCATGCCACTTCTTCTAGGTGCTGCCCTGACATCCGCAGCAGGGGTGGAGACAGCCTGTGCTACGGCTGCCCCTGTTGCCTCTGATTATTTTACATAGGTCCTCTGGACAGCAGAGGTTTGAGGGCCCAGTTTACTTTGGCTGTCCTTCTGTGGGCCACCTGCTCTCTCTGCAGTGACAGAGGACGATGTTGAGGGGATCATAGGCAAAGGGGATTTGGAGGGAGCAGACAGCCCCTGAGATTCCTGAATGGATGACCCAGAGGCATCCAGCTGCCACTCCTCCTCCCTTCAGGTGCTCGAGGGCCCCAGCCTGGCTCCATGAGGGGAAGGAGCACCTGGAGGAACATCGAGGTGCCCCGTTTCCCTCTCGCGTTGCTACTGCAGGAACTCATCCATGGCTACCACGGTGGATTGCAGGTCTGCACACATCTCCACATTCTGTTGGAACAGTGGCTCCATGGTGTCCACTATCCTTCCCATGGAGACCTCCATGCACGGACATGTGGGCACCACTTCACCAAAGAGCAGGTGGACACACTCCTCTGACTCACATGCCACTCTATTGAGGGCTTCCAACAGCACTGCGTGATATTGCCCCGCCTTCTGCTGGCTCTCCACAGTGAGTTGGAAGGCCAAGACAAGAGGCTCATCAGCTGACTCGGACCTCACAGATACCTCTTCCCCAGCAGTCCTCAAGCACTAGGTGGCTCGGCTGAACCTGCCTCCTGCTGCTGCAGACACGTGGCCGTGTGGTGGCCACCAGATTATGAAACCGAGTCTGCTCTAGATCTGGGTCCCACCGAGGTATGTGTCTCTGCACTGGTGCAGGGTGTGGGTAAGCGCTGTGACGGCTGATTATTTCCAGCTCTTGAATAGAGGGGGTGTTCTCTTGGCTAGAGGTAAGGACCTTGAGGGAGCTGAGGGACTGGCTGGCTGAGGGTGTCGGTTGCTTGACAGAGCTCCCTGTGAACCAAAGTAGAGATAGTTAGTGCATGGCAGCAGAGTCAAAAACAGGAGAGAGAGCACTCACAATTGCATTGAGAGAGGAATGATGTGGTGTAGGATCCTCATGAGGGTGTTCGCCGTCACCACAGGCAAGATCCAGGTCCTCACATTCAGTGCGATAGCACATCCTCAAAGTGAGTGAGGGGCCTAATGTGGGCCACTCCATCTGGGACCTCTCCCTGCTGTTGTGAGCCAGCTTCTCATGCATGAAAACAGATGGAGAGAGTGTGAGCAGGACACATGACGTTGCATGGAATGTTTGTGTGGTGAATGGAGCCATGGACGAGATGAGGATGCTAGCACCAGAGGATATGAGCCTGATGGAGATGTGAGGGTGTGTGTGAGAGTTAGTGGTGTTATCCCTTGAGGTGTGAGAGCCCTGTGGATGTGTGATAGGTTTGTGAGTGTGTGAGTTGAGAGTGATGAGGTGGTTGACTTACCCTGGCAGAATGGATGAGAGCATTCATCGTCTTCCTGCACTGGATGACTGACCTCCTCTGTGCTCTGTTGGCCCTGACCATTGCTGCCATCATGTCCCAGGCATGATTGGTGACTCTGGTGGACCTCTTGCAGCCAGAGCGGGGATTGAAGAGTTTGTGACAACCTTCCACTTCATCCAGCAGGTGCCCCAGAGAGAGGGCTGCCATCACCTTTGATTTCAGCCATCTGTGGCTTGGAGCAGTCTTGGTCTGAAGACATTAAGGCTGCCCTCTGGTGCATTTTAATTATGGCACCTGGAGTGAGGAAGGACTGAGATCACGTCATGGTGGGCAAATCCGAGGCCACCTGCCAGCAATCCGGCGTGTTTTCCATGAATGCATTATTAATGAGGTGGGACGTGCACGGGCAAGTGTTGACAGCCAGTGGGTAAAACACATTTTTCACGCCTGCTACTGCATTTAGTGCAAATCTGGGACAATTCCACCCTTAGAGGGTATAATGTAAGAGGGTATTTGCTTTGTTCTGATAAGGAATGTTCTCCAAAACCAAGTTTAACATCGATTCCTAAGGGAACCAATCTTTCACTTCATGTCGCTTCACCTAGTCATGACTTTTCAGGAATGCAACCACAACTTTAAGTGAGGACCTACTGTAAACAGTAGCAGAGCCACCTATTGTACAAGATCTGAATAGCAAGTTCCATAGTAAATCAGGTGTCACAATGATACATATCAAAATACAAATTGGCCTCCCCTCAGGCAATTGTCGCAAAATGGGATAAAAATCATGACAAAGTAAACCACATAACAACAGAGAATATACAGTTACAAGAATTTTAAAGTTGGGGAGATGATTTTATGACTGACAATGTCAATTATCCACAGTACCACAGTTAAGCTAGTCCTCTAGCAATAAAACTGCGCCATCATATTCCCAGCACATTTTATATAGTCCAACTAGTTACGTATAACTACCACAATTTCATGGCTTCTTCTTCAACAAGTAAAAGGGCATTTATATAGAGCCTTTAAAATCCTTGTGATATTCCAAAATGCCTCGCAAGCAGTTTTTAAATGTGCTGTGACTTATGTTACAGCCATTTTGTTTTTTGAGTTGGTCCTGGGATGTAAGCAACTCTGGCAATCAACATTTATTGTCCATCCCTACAGCCCTTGTGCATTAAGATTGATGAAATCATATGTAAGGTAGAATAGCTCGGGATGAAAGGCATTAGTGAATCTATTGAGTTTTTACAACAATTTATCTGGTTTTATGGTAATTTTTCTTATGCTAGCCCAAAAATGATGAACTTTCCTTTTGTTCAATTTCACAACATGCAAGATTCCACACACAGTAAATGAGATGAATGATCAATTAATCTGTTTTTGATGATGCTTATTGAAGGAAGACTGTTATTCAAGACACCAAGAGACTCATTACTAATCTTTGATTGGTACCAAGAGATCTTTCAAGTACATATGAACCAAAGGATCAGGCAGATGATAGTAAGTATGGTATTGGGTTCCAAATGACATGAGAATAAATCCAAAACTTTATTTGTTTGCCATTTTTATAAAATGGATTTCCCGCGTAACCAAAAGATGGCTGCCATCAGATGCATGATGACAGGGTTGGCCCATTGTCTGGGAGCTACACCCCAGGAGCTAGAAGGACAAAATAATTCTTTTCTAAGCTGTGGGATCTCACACCTCATTGTACGGACCCCTTGGAATCACAAAACCAGGAGGCTCACACATTGAAACCTGTTATGCCTACAAGGCTACTAACAGACTTATATAACACCTGGGACTGTCTAGGATGATTTCAAAAGAGAACCAAAGGGACATCATTTGATCTGATAAACTCACCTTTCCATCAGAGCTAGTGGGTCAGCCTGGGCAATGGCTTCCCAACCTAGACCCTCAAAATGGATGGTAACTCTTTCAACAACTAATGACTGTCATAGAGTCATAGAGGTCTGCAGCACAGAAAAAGGCCCTTCGGCCCATCTAGTCTACGCCAGTCAAACAAGTATCCAACTATTCTAATCCCATTTTCCAGCACTAGGCCCATCGCCTTGTATGCCATGGCATCGCAAGTGCACATCCAAATACTTCTTAAATGTTATGAGGGTATCTGCCTCTACTACCCTTTCAGGCAGGGAGTTCCAGATTTTCACTACCCTCTGGGAGAAAAAATTCTTCCTTGCATCCCCTCTAAACCATCTGCCCCTTACCTTAAATATATGCCCCCTGATTATTGATCCCTCCACCAAGGGGAACAGTTCCTTCCTATCTATGCCCGTCATAATTTCATACACCTCAATCATGTCCCCCCTCAATCTCCTCTGCTCCAGGGAAAATAACCCCAGTCTATCCAGTCTCTCCTCATAACTAAAACTCTCCAGCCCTGGCAACAGCCAGGTAAATCTAAAACAGAAATACCTGGAAAAACTCAGCAGGTCTGGCAGCATCGGTGGAGAAGAACAAAGTTGACGTTTCGAGTCCTTCAACAGAACTAAGTAAAAAAAGGAGAGGGGTGAAAGATAAGTTAGTTTAAGGTGGGAGGGGGTGGGGGGAGAAGTTGGGGGGGGGGATGTGGCTGTAGAGACAAGTAAGCAGTGATAAGAGCAGATAACCAAAAGATGTCACAGACAAAAGAACAAAGAAGTGTTGAAGGTGGTGATATTATCTAAAAGAATGTGCTAATTAAGAATGGATAGTAGGACACGCAAGGTACAGATAGCTCTAGTGGGGGTGGGGTGAAATAAGACCAAAAGGGCATAAAAGGTATAGATTTAAAAATAATGGAAATAAGTGAGAAAAGAAAAATCTATATAAATTATTGGGAAAAAACAAAAGGGAGGGGGAAGAAACAGAAAGGGGGTGGAGATGCAGGAGGGAGTTCAAGATCTAAAGTTGTTGAACTCAATATTCAGTCTGGAAGGCTATAAAGTGCCTAGTCGGAAGATGAGGTGCTGTTCCTCCAGTTTGCGTTGAGCTTCACTGGAACAATGCAGCAAGCCAAGGACAGACGTGTGGGCAAGAGAGCAGGATGGAGTGTTAAAATGGCAAGCGACAGGGAGGTCTGGGTCATTCTTGCGGACAGACCGAAGGTGTTCTGCAAAGCGGTCGGCCGGTCTGCGTTTGGCCTCTCCAATGTAGAGGAGACCACATTGGGAGCAACGAATGCGATAGACTAAGTTGGGTGAAATGCAAGTGAAATGCTGCTTCACTTGAAAAGAGTGTTTGGGCCCTTGGACGGTCAGGAGAGAGGAAATGAAGGGGCAGGTGTTGCATATTTTACGTATTCATGGGGAGGTGGGGGTTGAGGAGTAGGGGATGATGGAGTAGTGGACCAGGGTGTCAAGGAGGGAACGATCCCTACGGAATGTCACCGGGGGGGGTGAAGGGAAGATGTGTTTGGTGGTGGCATCATGCTGGAATCGGCGGAAATGGCGGAGGATGATCCTTTGAATGTGGAGGCTGGTGGGGTGATAAGTGAGGACAAGGGGGACCCTATCATGTTTCTGGGAGGGAGGAGAAGGCGTGAGGGCCGATGCCCGGGAGATGGGCCAGACACGGTTGAGGGCCCTGTCAACTACTGTGGGTGGAAAACCTCGGTTAAGGAAGAAGGAGGACATGTCAGGGGAACTGTTTTTGAAGGTAGCATCATCAGAACAGATGCGACGGAAACGAAGGAACTGAGAGAATGGGATGGAGTCCTTACAGGAAGCGGGGTGTGAGGAGCTGTAGTTAAGGTAGCTGTGGGAGTCGGTAGGCTTGTAATGGATATTGGTGGACAGTCTATCACCAGAAATTGTGACAGAGAGGAGAAGGAAGGGAAGGAAAGTGTCAGAGATGGACCATGTGAAAATGATGGAGGGGTGGAGATCGGAAGCAAAATTAATAAGTTTTTCCAGGTCCCGACGAGAGCATGAAGCAGCACCGAAGTAATCATCGAAGTATCGGAGAAAGAGTTGTGGGAGTGGGCCGGAGTACTCCGGCTGTTTCCTCTTGTGAGTGAGTCCAGAACTAGGGGACACTGCTTTAAAACTAGGGTGTCCTTTTAGGACAGAGATGAGGAGAATTTTTTTTTCTCTTTTAGAGTTCTGCGACTTTGGAATTCTCTGCCACAGAAGGTGGTGGAGGCAGGATCATTAAATATTTTTAAGGCAGAGGTGGATAGATTCTTGTTAGACAAGGGAATCAAAGGATATCGAGGGTAGATGGGAATGTGGAAATTGAAACACAAACAGCTCAGCCATGATCTTATTGGATGGCAGAGCAGGCTCAAGGGGCTGAAGGTCGCCTTCTGCTCCTATTTCACATATTTGTATGTTTGTATGTCAGGATTTAGCAGGCAGCAGTGATTCCTGCACTCCTATATGCTTCAGAGACTTTGGCCAGGATTTTCCGGTCATCGGGCGGGTTCAGCGAGCGGGAGTGGCCGCAAATCGGACCACCGCCTGCAATGGAGTGGCGGCTGCCATTTCATGCTGGCTGGCCTATTAACATCCAGCCAGCGTGAATCGCACGCTGCAGCTGGATGTGTGGGGTGGGGAGCAGGATGAGCGTGGAACTTCGCACATGCGTGTGGGTGAGCACAGTAAACGCTCCCTGAGACACAGAGCTGCCTCAGGGAGCTGAAGCTTTTTGAACATAAAAAAAATGAAGAATTTAAAAAATGCTGATAACATGTCCCCACTCATGTGACTCTATCACATGAGCAGGGACATGTTACAAATTAATTTGGATGCCTGTCTCTTTATGGGGTATGTGGAAAATTCCTTGTTCCAGTCCTACTCCGGGCCCTTCCCAAAACTCTTTCTCCAGTCCATCGATGATTACTTCAGTGCTGCTTCATGCTCTCGTCGGGACCTGGAAAAAATTATTAATTTTGCTTCCAATCTCCACCCCTCCATCATTTTCACATGGTCCATCTCTGACACTTCCCTTCCCTTCCTTGACCTCTCTGTCTCAATCTCTGGTGATAGACTGTCCACCAATAACCAATACAAGCCTACCGACTCCCACAGCTACCTCAACTACAACTCCTCACACTCCGCTTCCTGTAGGGACTCCATCCCATTCTCTCAGTTCCTTCGCCTCCGTCGCATCTGTTCTGATGATGCTACCTTCAAAAACAGTTCCTCTGACATGTCCTCCTTCTTCCTTAATCGAAGTTTTCCACCCACGGTAGTTGACAGGGCACTCAATCATGTCCAGCCCATCTCCCGCGCATCCGCCCTCACGCCTTCTCCTCCCTCCCAGAAACATGATAGGGTCCCCCTTGTCCTCACCTATCACCCCACCAGCCTCCGCATTCAAAGGATCATCCTCCGCCATTTCCGCCAATTCCAGCATGATGCCACCACCAAACACATCTTCCCTTCACCCCCCCGGCGGCATTCCATAGGGATTGTTCCCTCCATGACACCCTGGTCCACTCCTCCATCACCCCCTACTCCTCAACCCCACCTACGGCACCTCCCCATGCATAACCAAAATATGCAACACCTGCCCCTTCACTTCCTCTCTCCTCACCGTCCAAGGACCCAAACACTCCTTTCAAGTGAAGCAGCATTTCACTTGCATTTCCCCCAACTTAGTCCACTGCATTCGTTGCTCCCAAAGCGGTTTCCTCTACATTGGAGAGACCAAACGCAGACCAGGCGACCGCTTTGCAGAACACCTTCGGTCTGTCCGCAAGAATGACCCAGACCTCCCTGTCGCTTGCCATTTTAACACTTCACCCTGCTCCCATGCCCACATGTCTGTCCTTGGCTTGCTGCATTGTTCCAGTGAAGCTCAACGCAAATTAGAGGAACAGCACCTCATCTTCCGACTAGGCACTTTATACCCTTCCGGACTGAATATTGTGTTCAACAGCTTTAGATCTTGAACTCCCTCTTCCATCCCCAACCCCTTTCCGTTTCTTCCCCCTCCCTTTCGTTTTTTCCAATAATTTATATAGATCTTTCTTTTCTCACTTATTTCCATTATTTTTAAATTTATACCTTTTATGCCCTTTTAGTCTTATTTCACCCCACCCCCACTAGAGCTATCTGTACCTTGCGTGTCCTGCTATCCACTCTTAATTAGCACATTCTTTTAGATAATATCACCACCTTCAACACTTCTTTGTTCTTTTGTCTGTGACATCTTTTGGTTATCTGCTCCTATCACTGCTTGCTTGTCCCTACAACCAACCCCACCGCCACCCCCCCCACACCCCCACACCTTAAACCAGCTTATATTTCACCCCTCTCCTACTTTTACTTAGTCATGAAGGTCCTAAGGACTTGAAACGTCAACTTTGTTCTTCTCCACCGATGCTGCCAGACCTGCTGAGTTTTTCCAGGTATTTCTGTTTTTGTTTTGGATTTCCAGCATCCGCGGTTTTTTGTTTTTATCCAGGTAAATCTCCTCTGCACTCTTTCTAGTGTAATCACATCCTTCCTGTAAGGCAGATTCCAGAACTCAATGTTCTAGCTGTGGCCTAACCAGTGTTTTATACAGTTCCAGCATAACCTCCCTGTTCTTATATTCTATGCCTCGGCTAATAAAGGCAAGTAAACCATATGCCTTCTTAACCACCTTATCTACTGTCCCACTACCTTAAGGGATCAGTGGATATGCACACAAAGATCCCTCTGATCCTCAATACTTCCCAGGGTCCTACCATTCATTGTGTATTCCCGTGCCTTATTTGTCCTGTCCAAATGCATCACCTCACACTTATCTGGATTAAATTCCAATTGCCACTGATCAGCCCATCTGACCAGCCCATCTATATCCTCCTGTAATCTAAGGCTATCCTCCTCACTATTTACCATCACACCAATTTTTGTGTCATCCGCAAACTTACTGATCAACCCTTCTACATGCAAGTCTAAATCGTTTACGTATACTACGAACAGCAAGGGACTCAACACCGATCCCTGTGGAACACCACTGGACACAGGCATCCAGTCACAAAAACACCCCTCGACCATCACCCTCTGCTTCCTGCCTCTCAGCCAATTCTGGATCCAATTTGCCAAATTGCCTTGGATCCCATGGGCTCTTACCATCGTTTTCAGTCTCATGTGGGACCTTAACAAAAGCCTTGCTGAATTCCAAGTAGACTACATCACTGCATTGCCCTCATCTACACACCTGGTCACCTCTTCGAAAAATTGAATCAAATTGGTCAGACATGACCTCCCCTGAACAAAATCATACTGACTGCCCTTGATTAATCCCTTTCTTTCCAAGTGTAGATTAATTCTGTCCCTCAGAATTGCTTACAATAGTTTCCCCACCACTGAGGTTAAACTGACTGGTCTGTAGTTCCCTGGTTTATCCCTTCCTCCCTTCTTGAATAATGGTACAACACTGGCTATCCTCCAGTCCTCTGGCACCTCTCCTGTAGCCAGAGAGGTATTGAAAATTATTGCCAGCACCCCTGCTATCTCCTTACTTGCCTCCCTCAATAGCGGGATACATTTCATCCGGGCCTGGAAATTTATCTACTTTTAAGCCTGCCAGACCACTTAGAAACTCCTCCCATTCTGTGCTAATTTCTTTAATTATATCACAATCCTTCTGCCTGATTTCCATACCCAAGTCATCCTTCTCACTTGTGAACACCGACACAAAGTACTCATTTAGAACCCTCCTTACATCTTCCGGCTCCACACACAAATTACCACTATGGTCCTTAATGGGCCCTACTCTTTCCCTAGTTATCCTCTTACTCTTAATGTACTTGCAAAATAACTTTGGATTTTCCTTTATTTTACCTGCCAATGTTTCTTCATGCCCCCTTTTTGCTCTCCTAATTTCCTTTTTAAGTTCCCCCCTACACATTCTATACTCCTCTTCCTGCTGTTTTGAGCCCTCTGTATCTGCCATAAGCCTCCCTTTTTCTCTTTATCCAATCCTGTATATCCCTCGACATCCAGGGTTACCTGGATTTGTGGTTCCACCCTTTGTCTTTACTGGAATATGTTGGCCCTGTATTCTCCCTATTTCCTCCTTGAATGAGTCCCACTGCTCTGATGCAGATTTACCTAAAAATAGCTGTTCCCAATCCACTCTGACCAAATCATATCTGATCTTATTAAAATCAGCCTTCCCCCAAATTAGAACTCTGATTTCTGGCCCATCCTTTTCCTTTTCCATAACAACCTTGAATCTAAAGGAGTTAAGATCACAATCTGCAAAATGCTCCCCCACTGATAACTCTACCACTTGCCCGGCTTCATTCCCTAAAATTAAGTCCAAGACCGTCCTCTCTCTTGTAGGACCTTCTACGTAATGGCTTAAAAAGCTCTCCTCGGTGCATTTTAAGAATTCCACTCCCTCTAAACCTATCACACTATGACTAACCCAGTTAATTTTGGGGAAGTTGAAATCCCCCACTATTACTACCCTATTATTTTTATACTTCTCTGAAATTTGCCTACATATCTGCTCTTCTATTTCTCTCTAACTGTTTGGGGGTCTATAGTACACTCCCAGCAATGTGATTGTTCCTTTTTTGTTCTTCAGTTCTACCCATATGGCTTCATTTGAGGCGCTTTCTAAGATGTCATCCCTCCTTACTGCTGTAATTAATTCCTTGATCAATATTGTGACACCCCCTCCTCTTTTACCTCCTTCCCTGTCTCGCCTGAAGACCCTATATCCTGGAACGTTGAGCTGCCAATTCTGCCCCTCTCTCAACCATGTCTCTATGACAGCAATGACATCATACTTCCATGTGTTAATTTGTGCTTTCAACTCATCTGCCTTATTCGCCAGATTCCTTGCATTAAAATAAATACCACCCAACCTTGCAAAGCTCCCTTGTGCCTTAACTGGCTTATAATTTCCATGCCTTCCAGACTCACTTGTTCTCTCTTCTAATTCTGGCTGTGCATCTCCCCCTGCTGAACCTCCTCTCAGGATCCCATCCCCCTGCCAAGTTAGTTTAAACCTTCTCCAACAGCACTAGCAAACCGCCCTGCAAGGATGTTGCTCCTATTCCGGTTCAGGTGCAACCCATCCACCTTGTACAGGTCCCACCGGCCCCCAGAGACAGTCCCAATGTCCCAGAAATCTAAAGCCCTCCTCCTGTACCATCTCTGCAGCCACGCATTTACCTGGACTAACCTCGTATTTCTATACTCACTAGCACGTGGCACTGGAAGTAACCCAGAGATTACTACCTTTGAGGTTGTGTTTTTTAATCTGTTTCCTAGCTCCCTAAATTCTGCTTGCAGGACCTCATCCCTCTTTCTACCTTTGTCATTGGTACCAATATGTACCATGATCTCTTGTCTGTTCACCCTCCCCTTTAGAATGCCCTTCAGCCGTTCAGTGACATCCTTGACCCTGGCACCAGGGAAGCAACATACCATCCTGGAGTCACGTCTATGGCCGCAGAAAGGCCTGTCTGTTCCCCTTACTATCAAATCTCCTACCACTATTGCTCTTCCCCTCTTTGTCCTCCCCACCCCATGCAGCTGAGCCACTCACAATGCCATGAGCGTGGCTGCACTCTCCAGAGGAACCATCACTCCATTTTCCAAACAGAAAAATGCCTCCTGAGCGAGATGCACCCTGGGGATTTCCTGACTATCTGCCTGACATCTTTCTTCTAACTGATGGTCACCCTCTGTCTGCACTTCTGTAAGCTGTGGGATATTATCAGTTCTGATGTCAAAGCCAGTTCCGGTCATTGTGGAGAAAGATGGTCACATGACTTGAGTGACCATTTAAAATCTCTATATGCCTTTGGGAACTGAGAAACCCTGACACTGCTGCTTTAACTTCAACTGCACAAGACTCCAGCAACCTGGCTGAGTAAGCAGTCGGTTACCACCTCTCAACTCCTCAAAACCTGTTTCATTTTAACAGTCTCTCATCAAAACCTGCCAAGTGGTCTTAGCATAGAAAGGCCATTGTGCCGCAGCATAGCTCATTCAAGGATTTACACATTGTTATCTCCTACCAGGAACTCATCAGAACTGAACCCTGCCATAAAGGAGACACCTTCTGGACTTTGACTTCTCAGACTCTGGAAATCACATGAACTAATATTAATTTCTGTGGTTCTTGTATTGTAAAACTTCTTTTTTCTATCCCCCTATATTGTGTGTGTGTGCGTGTTTGGAGCAGGAACTTGTGGACACTTCTCCCTCAGGTCTTTTCTTTTGAATGTGAAATAAACTAAACTTCTGAGTTAACCAAAACGCAAGTTTGCTGTGGATCATCAGTGAATTGGATCACAAAAACCGAGGGATTGGGAAACCATGACATCTCATCCTTTAATAGCAATTCAAACACCTTCTTTTTACAGACAGGTGGTAAGAGGAAATAGGTACAATTTCCCTGTCTCTCCCCTGTCCATAACAGTATTCACAAAAAGATAACTAAACATTACTGTATCAATTACATTCCAAATCATCTCCTATAAATTGTTATTCTTTGACGAGGATGTTCCAAAGGGTCTGGAACTAAAGACAGTTAGTTAATACCACAGCCATGCAAATAGTTATGTTGGTCATAACAGCTGGAATGGTAGTTTAATGTTGCAGTGTAAAGGCTGGATTTACTTTAGAGTGAAGGACAGATGCTAAAAGCAAGTTCAACAAAGTGTTTTAATTCTCTTGATAAAGAAGGACAACCAGTACTGTTGTTAATTCGAGACTTTGTGCATATAATTAATTACAACTGTGCTTATGATGTGATCATTAATGTTTTCCTTAATATGTCGACCATTATTCAGAGTCCTTTCATTATCATTTGGTGGCCTTTCAAAGAATAAATCAGACTCAATTAGCCTTAGAGTGCTCCAGCTCAAGGTTTTATAGATCAGCATCAAGTACAAAACATGAACAGCACTAAAAGCAGATTACTAAATCATTTAATGCATGTCAAACTTAATTCTGTTATTCCAAACTTGTATTCTTTGGGGAAAAGATTGAAACAAGATTAGAGCCAAATACTTAAGATGCAGAATAAATAATGTGGATGGAAGTAGGTCTTTCAATTTAGCTTGTGATTAATTTAGGCAAAGATTCAAAACAGAACTGTTCTCTTATCTCTCATAGGGTAACAGGGTAAATTGTGGAATAGCTCCAACCAGCAATGCTCATTGCTTTATCAATTTTGGAAAGAAAAACATGATTATCTATAACAGTATGTATATTGTTAGATGTGAATTTATTATAATCTCAATCATTGTGTTTCAGCTGGCTGCAGCTGGAACAATAAGATTTTGCCAAGCCTTTTCTTTCTCTTTTTTAAAATTTAATGAAGGATAGTTAGGTAAAACTACAACAAAACATGCTGCACTTTAGCATTCATCAGCCCAGTTCTGGAACCATGAAGTCCTTAGCTTTCTCGTATTCCTTGTCTCCGACAATCCTACAGCTTCACTAGCTTAGTTTTGTCTAGCTACTCCCCTTTGATCCATTTCATCCCCTCTGCTAGTCTCTTCAGCCATTATAGTTTTCTATACTAATACTCTAGACATCCAGATACATGTAAATGCAAAGGGTCATTGCCATAAGGAACAGCTCAGTGTTTAAATTAATGAAGCTGCATACAGCAGGCCAACAGAGTGAAGAATAAAATCTGGAATTTAGATTTTGAGTTATGATGACAATGTGTTTTTTGTAAGGATTTACTCCATCCATGGACAATGTTGGAAAGTTTATTATCAGCTAATGGATTATGAAGATTATAAAGGCCAAGTATAGACAACAGATGATCAAATGATGGTTACTGTTGGAACTGTTATCTCTGGTATGCAACAGGCCAAGATAAGGCAACATAAATTAATTTAGAAGGATGGTTAAGTGATCAATGGAAGCAGGCACTAAAAATTCATAGACGGTTCTAGATGAATTCACGTTTAATCTCTTCATGTGTAGTAAATAAGTGACATTTAAGTGACAGCATAGACACATTTGGCACAGCATTCATTTCAGTTATACTGTTGATCTGCCTGAAGAAAGAATTTCCATATACATTGTACCTCACCATCACATCAAGTTGTCCCAAAGAGCCTCACAAAGAGGTGATTTACTTTTGAAGTGCACCTTAAATACTTAAATGAACCCCAGAAATCAACTTTACAATTCTGTTATATTTTGCAAATTCAACTTTTGTGACCAGATACCTTTAAAGGAGAATCCTGCTTGAAAACCAGCAGGGCCCAAACAAACAGTGGACTGGAGGGGTGGATGAAAATGGATAAAAGTAAAACACTTGCAACTTTCTTTAAGGCAGTTATTTAAAATCTAACCCAAAACCATAGACTATTTTAGTGGATAGTGCCCACGTTTTTCCTTGACAATGATTGGGAATTATCAATTATGTCCAAGAGTCCTTGGGTTGTCAACTCTGAATGGATGTATTCCTGAAGGTTTCATTACATTACCTCCTCTAACCAACTCCCCTGCCACACAATTCCTCACAAAGATCATCCAACATGTCCATCCTCACCAGTTTCCTGTCTTCCCATGTTGAACAAATTTGTGCTAAGCAAAATTTTCATTTCCTAATTGTTTAACTGACAGTCAAAAATCATCTAACCTTTTATTTTCCTATCACTAATAATGCTTGTAATCTAATAAACAAAATTGTTGAAAGAATTTGTCTTCTCTCCGGGTTTGGTCCCAACAATATCCTGAAGAATAGTATTGAATTCCCAAAGATTCCAGGCCAATCCTAGCTGGTCCCTGGATGGCCAACTGAAATGAGGGTTGGGGAAGATACAAGATGCAAGGAAAGTGTAGGAGCTAACCTGAATCCCACTGCAAGTTATACATGACTTAAAAGCATTCGACCTATAGAACACAAGAAGTGAAGTGGCAGTGCCCAGCCTACCTGGCTTTCTGCTGATGGTCATACTGCACCTCATCTTGAAGAAACTGTAGGTTGAATCGCGTAGTCTCCAAGTCCTGCTTAGTCCTATCCAGCTGCTCCTGCAGGTCCTCATTCATCCGCCTCAACTTTTCATTCTGAATCCTAGTTTCTGTGTGTTCACAGTTAAACTCCTCAAGTTGTTGTTCCAACTGTAAACACAGTCAATCAGAGAGGATTCATTGATGCAGCATAATAGAATCATTTTTTAGCGGCCTTTCCTTTCTGGTTTCCCCACCCTACTGAGCTCTTGATCCTTGTCTTACTTGTTGCCAATTTCCCTCTTCCTGATCTACAGAAAATTAAGTTTCTAACTTACTACAGAGGGATCAGTGATCAAACACTGACCCTTCTGGATCTGTGTAGCTCAGCCCTGATCAAGCAGTGTTTTTTCCCAGTCATAACCATTGGAGACCATCTGCGATATATAAAGTCATAACATCTTCCATGGTCAGCAAGCACTGGCTGACAGGTGAATACAATTTGGTTTAAGGAAGGACATAGGGAACAGAGTTTTGGATAACTCCACAAAGCCTGACCACCATCTACAAGGCACAAGTCAGGAGTGTGATGGAATACTCCCCACTTACCTGGATGAGTGCAGCTCCAACAACACTCAAGAAGCTTGATACCATCTAGAACAAAGCAGCCAATTAAACAGCACCCCATTCACCACCTTAAAGATTCACTCCCTCCATCCCCAGTGCACAATGGCAGCTGTATGCATCATAATGAAGGTGTATTGTAGCAACACACCAAGGTGCCTTCAATAGCATCTTCCAGACCCATGACTACTACCATGCAGAAGGACAAGGGCAGCAGGTGCATTGGGAAGGTTTCCTGCAAGCCACACAAGCTCCCCTCAATTTTAAAACTCTCGCCCCTTGTTTGCAAGTCCCTCCATGGCCTGGCTCCTCCCTGTCCCTGTAATCTGCTCCAGTGCCACAACCCGCAGAGATACCAACAGTCAGAGCTAGAATGTCAGCAAGCTGACCTTGTACAAGAGTAGCCTAAGCTCCCACTGAAGCACTCAGACTTCTGACAGAAGCTGCTTATCTGCATGAAGGCTGAGATTTTGGCCATTATAAGAAAGAGATAGGGAGTAAACTGAAACACATCAGGGTGTGTATGATGATGTCAGAATGATAATACAAGTCAGACCAGGCTGAATATAGAAAGTTTAGAGAGGAAGTAAAAAAAGGAAATAAGAGAGGCAAAGAGAAAGGATGAGAAGAGACGGTCAGCTAATATAAAAGGGAATTAGAACCCAAAAAAAATCTTCTGTTTAAATAGTTAAAAAGTGGTGAGAGGAAGAAGAGTAGAACTAATTAGGTAGGGTTACATGAGGTAGTGGGCTCAGTTGAGGTACGAAATGAATACTTTGGCAGCATCTTCTTTGGTAAAGACAGATGCAAAGTCATAGTGAAAGAGGAGGTTGTTGAGCTACTGGAGAGACTAAAAATTAATGAAGAGGGATATTAGAAAGGTTAGCTGTGCTTAAAGTTGCTAAGTTACCAAGAGCAGATCAAATACATCTGAGGGTGCAGTGGGATGGAAGGATGGAAATTGCGGAGGCACTGGCCATAATCTTCCAATCCCCCTTAGAAACAGGGGTGGTGCCAGACTGGCAAATTGCAGATGTTACACCCTTGTTCAAAAAAGTGCCTTAAGATTAAACCCAGTCAGTTTAACCTCTGTGGTGGGAAAGCTTTAAGAAACTATAATCAAGGCCAAAATTAACAGTCACTTGGACAAGTGCCAATTAATTAGAAAGAACCAGCATGGATCTGATAAAGTCAAATTGTGTTCAACTAACTTGACTGAGTTTTTTGATGAGGTAACAGAGGGAGTTTTTGAGAGTAATGCTGTTGATGTGGTTACGTGAACTTCCAAAAGGTGTTTGATAAATTGCCTAACAGGCTTGTTGACAAAATTGAAGCCCATGGAATAAAAAGGGACTGTGGCAGCATGGATGCAAAGTTGGCTGAGTGACAGGAATCAGTAGTGTGAATGACAAAAGGAATGTTAGAGTGGGGTTCCCCAGGGATTGGACTAGGACCACTGCTTTTCTTGATCTATATTAACATAGACTTTGGTGTATAAGTCACAATTTTGAAATCTGCAGGTAACGCAAAATTGGAATTATTGTAAACTGTGAGGAGGATAGAGAAACTTCAAGAGGACATATGCAGACTAGTGAAATGGGTAGACGCATGGCAGATTAAATCTAATGCACAGTATGAAGTGATGCATTTTGACGGGAAGAACGAGAGAAGCAACATAAAATAAAGGGTGCAATTCTAAAGAGGGTGCAGGAACAGGGAGGCCTGAGGGTGCAAATCTTTGAAGATGGCAGGGCAGGTTGAGAAAGTGGTCAATAAAGCATTTAGAATCCTGGGCTTTATAAATAGAGGCATAGAGTACAAAAGCAAGGAAATTATGATGAACCTTTATAAAACACTGGCTTAGCCACATCTGGAGTACTGTTTTCATTTCTGGGTACCACACGTTAGAAAGGATATGAAGGCTTTAGAGAAGGTGCAGAAAAGATTTATGAGAATGGTTTCAAGAATAAGGGACTTCAGTGACTTGGGCAGATTGTGGAAGCTGGGGTTGTTTCCATTGGGAAAGGAATGTTGAAAGGAAATGTGATAGAGGAGTTGAAAATCCTGAGGGATATAGACAAAGTAGATAGAGAAAAATCACCCCCATTGGCAGAAGGGTTAAGAACCATAGGGCACCAATATAAGGTGAATGGCCAAAGAAGCAATGGACATGAGGGAAACCTTTTTTTAAAAAATGCAGGATGTTGTTAGGATATGGGGTGCACCACCCTAGAGCATGGTGGAGGCAGATTCAATTGTGGCTTTCAATAGCGAATTGTTTAACCAGCTGGAGAAAAAGTAAATTCAGACCTACATGGAAAGGGCAGACAAGTGGGACTACCTGAGTTGCTCTTGCAAAGGACCAGCACATACATGACAGGCTGAATGGCCTCTTTTTGTGCTGTAACCACTTACTGTAATGATTCTATGGTTGTGTCCACTGGTTCCATACTGGAAATGATAGGTTCCAAGCTCTGCACAAAGCCCTGTGCCAAGTTGGTGCTAGATTCCTCCGTGCTCCTTCATATTGACTCCAGGCTTTCTGGCAGGTTGCTCAATGCACCAATGACTTTGTTGTGTACATCCATCAGCCTTCTTCTTTAGCTTGGCCCCTTGCAGTCCTCATCCAAGTCCTGTGCAGCATGGCTCGTGCATGACCTCACCCTCTGCCAAACGGGTACCTGCACTGTTCTTGTCCCTAGGCCTGGCTGCAGTCCACTAATTGTGCCTGGTATCTCACCAACGATCCCGCCTCTATGCTATCCTCTAAGATATGCACTGTGTCAGGATTGGTGCTGGTGACTATGACTGAAATCAAGTGACAGTGTGTCTTCATCATCATCGTCTTACTGCTATTCCTCCACTGACTGGGCTTTGTGGATAATTGAAAGGAGAGGGGGATAAATGTTAGGTTGTGGTGAGGGGAGGTGGGAAATTAAAAGAGATGCATGCTTATACCATCTGTAACTTGAAAATCAGAGGAGATTGTGGGATGAGGGAGAAGTGGGATGTGAGGAGGAGAATTAGGAAGGCATACACCCTCATTAAATAATTCAGTCCTGCTGTTGTACACAGTCCCAACAATGGGCTCTTCCTATAATGGTCAGTACTGTTTCCTTCATGGAGCCTAAGACATGGAGGTGCACCTCTTTTCCCTCTGGTTAGCTCCTGCTGCCTTCGGGTTGTGCACCACTTTGTCCTGCCAAAGAGAGGGATGCATGTCAGTGAGTATTGTGCAATACATTCGGTGAAGTGACTGTCATGGTTGACCAGCTGGCAGTGTGTGCAAGCTTTGAGGTTTGTAACAGTACCAGATGTGTGAGGGTGGGTTGAAGCTGTGCATGCTAGGTACGAGGTGTGAATGAAGGAGATTGTTGGCAAGTGAGGTATAGGGGTGTGTTGAATTGAGGATTGTGTGAGGCTAGTGGTGCAATTGGTAGGATAAGGCATTTGAAAACACATTCACTGACTTTGACCATTTTGTGGGAGGCCATTGAACTTCTTACAGCACTGCATCTAGGTCCTCTGAGCTAAGCTTCTAGCATTGACCTCTGTGCTCTCCCATGCTCAGAGATTGTTGTTTGTTTTACAGTCCTGTTGTAAGTGATTTCATTGCTTCGGATATCACAATACACCTCCCTTTTAAGAGATGCAGGCTAGCTTAAGCAGTGCAGGTTATCTTTAAGTAATGCTAGCAAGTAGCAAAATTGGGCCCTTTGCTGATGTGTACAGCTATTGAATAGCATGACTATTGCTGGCCGCATGCAACAATTATCATTATGAGCAGACAGCACAAAGTTGGCATGCTGCCTGCATTACATTGAATAGGCATGGATTAATCACAAACCACATGCCGATTTTCAGGGCTATTCAGTTTAGGCTTACTTAGTCTTCTGTAATGATTTCTCTGGTCAGTAACTTGCCACTCATGTCAATACTTGGCTAATAGCAGTATCCTTGAAAGAACACAAGGAAAGATGTCCATTTGGAATATGAATGCACATCTCCATTGTCTCACAATTTTCACACCATTTAACAGTTCAGCTTTATTATCCCTCAAACCATCACAAATACAGTAGGACAGTTATAAGTAAACAACTTCATAGACTTAAATTATAAAGTAGTTAGATGCTATTTATTGCAAATTAAATATTTGCAAAGTGTAGCTTTAGCTTTTGATTTCTAAGCATTTGTTTTCATGGAAGTTTCTCCCATCTCACTCTTGGTCTCACAAATCAGGCCATTTCATACTTGATTGCTCCTTCAGTCAGAAAGGCTGCAGCACCTTTTCTGATTATTTCACAGTACCCTCATACTGTGACGCTGTTGCACTTTCAATTGTCTAAACAGATAATTAAGGGAGAAGATCTTCCTAACTTTAAGCAGCTAACAGGCGTATTATTCTTCCTTCTCCTCAAGCTTTACTCCTTCCTATCTGGAGGGTGTTGGTTTTCCCTGGTGTATAATTCCATAGGTGTAAGTTGCCTTATGGTGCCTTGCACAAATGACCACTCTTCTCAGTATGGGTAATGCAAAACCTTTTGGACCTTGAGATGGCACCACAGACTTCAAGGCCGATCCAATCTAATCCTAACAGTATTCATTGGAATAAAAGCAAAATACTGTGGATGCTGGAGATCTGAAACAAAAGCAGAAAGTGCTGGAAACTCGGCAGATTCTAAAAAAGAGTCATATCGGAGTCAAAATATTAACTCTCTCCAGTATTCATTGCATCCCTGAGTGAATTTCCCTCTCCCACAGAGGCTCCTATAACACTTTAACTGAGATCAGTTCATCTAACAACAACTCGCATTTATATTTAGTTCCTTCAACATAGTAAAACATCTCAAAGTGCTTCATAGGATTGACAATTAAACAAAATTTGACATCTATCCACACAAAGAGATATTAGGGAAAAGTGACCAAGAGCTTGGTCAAAAGGTGGGTTTTAAGAATTGTCTTAAAAGAGGAGAGAGAAGTGGAGAGATGGAAAGGTTTAGGGAGTATGTTTCCTACGTAGAACATAGCAAGTAAACCCAAGACTTTTGGATTCTGTAAAATTCAGTTGGATACTAATAACTGTATTTAACCATTGCGAGCTTGAGTAATTTTAAAATCAATGGTCATTTCCTCAGGCCCCAATTAATGAGTCTATGAGTCTATAATTCAGGAAGCAAATGTGCTGCCAGTTGTTATAATCATTTAGACTGAGATTTGTTACTTACATAGAACATAAGAACTAGGAGAAGGAGTAGGCAATTCAGCCCCTCGAGCCTGCCCCGCATTCATTACGATCATGGCTGATCACATTTCGGCCTCAACTCCAATTTCCCGCCCTCTCCCCATTATCTTTCAACCCATTACTAATTAAAAATCTGTCTATCTCCTCAAATTTATTCAGCATCCCAGCATCCATTGCACTCTGAGGTAGTGAAGTCCACAGATTCATGAGCCTTTGAGAAAATAATTCCTCCTCATCTCTGAGTTAAATCTACCACCCCTTAGCCTAAAACTATGGCCTCTCATTCTAGAATGCCCCAGAAGTGGAAACATCTGCTCCACGTCTACTTTGTTTACCCCCTTTAGCATCTTATATACCTCAACTAGGTCTCCTCTCATCCTTATAAACTCTAGCATATATAGGCCTAAACTGCTCAATCTCTCTTCATAAGACAAGCCCCGCATCTCTGGAATCAATCTAGTGAACCTCCTCTGAACCGCCTCCAGTGCAATTACATCCTTCCTCAAGGGGACCAAAACTGTGCACAGTACTCCAGGTGTGGTCTCAACAATGCCTTGTACAGTTGTAGCAATACTTCCATATTTTTATACTCTATTCCTTTAGTAATAAATGCCAACATTCCATTTGCCTTCCTTATTATCTAGTATACCTGCAATCTAGCTTTCAGCGATTCATGCACGAGGACACCCAGATCCCTCTGCACTGAAGCATTCTGAAACTTCTATAAAGATTCAATTTGTCGTCAGTAGTGCAATTCATATTGTATCAAACATCAGAGATCTAAACTCAAACAATCTCCACGGTTTTATTCATTTGTTTGCATCACTACCTCCAGCAGTCCTAGATATCAATCTATAGGTTGCTTGCGAAAACATATGAGGATCATCCAAGTATATAATAGTATCCATTCCTTATTAAATTATTACATTACTGGTGTCTCCATATGAGTTACTGTGACCAAGAATTATGACAGCCTGAGACACTAGCAGTGACATGCCTGCTACAGAGGTGACAGGGCAGGTGTCTGTAAGAATATTGATATACTTTACATGGCTTTTGCTTTTAAAATATTGTAGAAAAGATTTGTTTAAATCATGTTCTCCAAAAGCCCTTCTCAAAACCACTGATAAAAAAAGCTTTGGAAACACAGGCTTTTATCAGAGCAGGGCTTTCATGAGTGCATAAATCAGAGGATTGTATACATCAGACGATAGTTTAAAGACCAATAAATAAGAAGGAGCACTGTGGCATAACAAGTGTATGAATGAGGCCTCTCACTTCTGTTTAGTAAACTATTTGAAACAAAGGCATAGCTGTAAACCATGAGGTGGTATTCAGCAGGAAGTGAACCATCAACTAAAATGGAATCTGACAGATGTCGGGAAAGATTAAGGAAAGAATACTGCATTGCAAATCCTGGGAGGCAGAGAAAAGCCACCTTCACAATTTCTCATTACATGTAGGCACAGTAAGTTTTGGGCAGAGGGCTAACATTGCTATCCTTCATGCTTGGTCGGGTGTTTAATATGAACGATTTAGTGTGTTTAAGATGAATGATTTGTTGGTACAAAATAAGAAAGTGAATTATTAGTCGTTAAATCACAACATCTTTCCTCAACCAGTTTTGCTTTGTAGTTTTCTTACTGCTAAATGCACATCTTACCTCATGTTTTACAGCTAGCATTTGTTTCAAATAAAGATGAAAGACCTCATTCATATTTTGCATATGTTGGAATCTGTTAAAAAGTTAAAGAAAGTCTCCAAAAGCAGAAAGGAAGATTGAAATATTTACTAACAGGGAAGAGACAGCTTTAGACATATTTCCTCCAACATTATGAAAAGCCCATTCCACAGAGGAATATTGCTTTTCAAGAATACTTAAAATTTACTATTTTTACTGGAACAAAATGTTATTTTCTGAATCTGGCCTCAAGCAATTGATCCTCCACTTCGGCTGCACCCTCCCTCCATCACACAGAAACATTAGATGCATCAACTAGGCCTTGCACCTAGATACTCTCAGGCTTAACTCACTGGTAGCAGTGCTATTGAGCATTACCCAAAGAGAAAGAAAATAATACATTCCTCGGTGATCTACTCCTAGCAAAATCACAATTAAAGTCTTGCCTTCATTATTCTCTCAGCTACAGCAGTGCTGATCAACTCCACAAAAGCAGTTTCTCTTCTGTTTCATGGTGTATCCATTGTACCTAATATCGAACTGTACAATAATAAAAGCATCTCTTTGCAATCAGAACTGAATATCAAGTCTTTCAGTCATGCCCCAAATGCTCTCTAAATGTTTGGAAGATGGACTGAGAAAAATCTAACAAGGCAAAGCCAGACTTAAATAGTTAAGTTGCTTTATTATATACACCTCTTGCTTGACTTAAACAAAACTACTCTCTTTTTTTTTAAATTTATTCTTTCACGGGGTGTGGGCATCGCTGGCTAGGCCAGCATTTATCGCCATTACCCAATTACCCTTGAGAAGGTGGTTGTGAGCCGCCTTCTTGAACCACCACAGTCCATGTTGTGTAGGTACACCCACAGTGCTGTTAGGATGGGAGTTCCAGGACTGACCCAGTGACAGTGAAGGAACAGCAATGTAGTACCAGGTTAGAAAGTGTGTGGCTTGGAGGAGAACTTGCAGGCGGTGGTGCCCCCATGCTTCGGCTGCCCTTGTTCTTCTAGGTGGTTGAGGTCGTGGGTTCGGAAGGTGTTCTCGAAGAAGCTTTGGTGAGTTGCTGCAGTGCATCTTGTAAATGGCATTCTCGAGTGTTGTTAGAGATGCACTAATTCAGGCAAGTGGAGAGTATTCCACCACACTACTGACTTGAGCTTTGTAGATGGTGGACAGGCTTTGAAGAGTCAGGAGGAGAGTTAAGCTCTGCAGGATTCCCAGTCTCTGACCAGCTCTTATAGCCACAGTATTTATATGGCTGGTCCAGTTCAGTTTCTGGTCAATGGTAACACTCAAGGTGTTGACAGAGGAGGTTTCAGTGATGGTAATGCCATTAAATGTCAAGGGAAGATGATTAGATTCTTTCTTGTTGGAGATGGTTGTCACCCGGCACTTGTGTGGCGCAAATGGTACATGCCAGTTATCAACCCAAGTCTGAATGTTGTCCAGGTCTTTAAGCATATGTACACGGACTGCTTCAGTATCTAAGGAGGCGCAATTGATGCTGAATATTGCACAGTAAGCAGCAAATGTACCACTTCTGACCTTACAATGGAGGGAATGTCATTGATGAAGCAACTAAAGATGGTTGGGTCTAGGACACTACCCTGAGGAACTCCTGCAGTGATTTCCTGGGACTAAGATGGTTGACCTCCAACAACCACAACCATCTTCCTTTGTGCTAAGTATGACTCCAACCAGTGGAAAATTTTCCCCCTGATTCCCATTGATTTCAGTTTTGCTAGGGCTCCTTGAAGCCACACTCGGTCAAATACAGCCTTGATGTCAAGGGCAGTCACTCTCGCCTCACCTCTGGAGTTCAGCTCTTTTGTCCATGTTTGCACCGAGGCTGGAACGAGGTCAGGAGCTGAATGGCCCTGGCAGAAGACATGCTGAGCGTAAATGAGCAGATTATTGCTAAACAAGTGCCATTTGAAGGCACTGCTGATGACACCTTCCTGATGACACTTTACTGATAATCGAGAGTAAACTTATGGAGTGGTAACTGGCCAGGTTGGATTTGTCCTGTTTTTTGTGTACAAGACATAGCTGGGCAATTTTCCACACAGCTGGGTAGATGCGAGTGTTGGAACTGTACTCGAACAGCTTGGCTAGGCGCATGGCTAAATCTGGAGCACAAGTGTTCAGTAATATTGCCGGAATGCGGTCAGGGCCCATAGCCTTTGCAGTATCCACTGCCTTCAGCTGTTTCCTGGTATCGCGTGGAGTGAATCGAATTGCCTAAAGACTGGCATCTGTGATGCTGGGGTCCTCCTAAGGAGGCCAAGATGGATCACTCACTCAGTACTTCTAGCTGAATATTGTTTTAATGTTTCAGCCTTAACTTTTGCACTGCTGTGCTGGGCTCCTCCATCATTGAGGATGGGGACATTTGTGGAGCCTCCTCCTCCAGTGAGTTGTTTAATTTCCACCACCATTCACGACTGGATGTGGCAGGACTGCAGAGCTTAGATCTGATCCGTTGGTTGTGGAATCGCTTAGCTCTGTCTATCACTTGCTGCTTCCACTGTTTGGCACGCAAGTAGTTCTGCATTGTAGCTTCACCAGATTGACACCTCATTTTTAGGTATGCCTGGTTTTGTTCCTGGCATGCCCCCCTGCACTATTGTTTGGACCAAGGTTGATCCCCCAGCTTGATGGTTATGGTAGTGGGGTTTATGCCAGGCTAGGAGGTTACAGATTGTGGTTGAATACAATCCTGCTGCTGATGATGGCCCACAGCACCTCATGGATGCCCAGCTGCTAGATTTGTCAAAATCCATCACATCTAGCATGGTGGTAGTGTACAGAACACAATGGAGGGCATCCTCAATGTGAAGACAGACTTCGTCTCCACAAGGATTGTGCAGTGGTCACTCGTCCCGATTCTGTCATGTAGAGAAAGCTTGCCCTCAAAGCTGATTGACTGTCTGCCTATGTCTATGCCTCTTTTTGTATCTCTTACAGTTTATAACCAGGATGAAAGGCTTGCAACATCACCTATTGAGCACCAGCGACAAAAGAGTTCAGCCAAATGGGCATCAGGTACTTACTGTAATAAGCTAACAAATGATAAATTGTTTACTGTCTTTGCAGAACAATTTTAACATTTAGCCCAGTTAACATTGTAATTATCTTTCATCTAGGTACACTTGTTAAGAAAAAATACTTGTTATTACACTTTATTTTAAATTACAACATCTTAATCGGGGCTCTCTGCTTCTCTCTCACCCCTCATCACAACAAAATTCTTTCAATAAAACAACTGTCAAAAGAAATCCCAAAATGGGAAACAGACTAACCAATAAGTTGAAAGGACTCGTGAACCTTCACATAAGCCACATCATACCTTCTTCTGCTTTAGAATGATATTTTCTAAGTCCTGCTCCTTACTCTTCAGTTCTCTCTGCAGTTGATGGTTTCGGTCACTATGCTTCCACATATCCTGTGAATATAGCAAAAGCGAGTTGATTAAAATGCTGCAATGTAGTAGGTAGCCTTTCTTTAACATCCTCCGATAAATCTGAGCTAGTTAAAATAGTCTGACCTTGCTTGGAGTAGCCATATTTTTAGATCAAATCCAGGGACACAGCCCAACAATCGCCCATATTATCTGAGGCTGCGGAACACGTTCTGATCCAGCTCCTGGGACATCCATGCTGCCTGGTTCCACTCACTGTCCATCAGTCCTGTTACCAACGGCGATGGCACTTGGACACTTTTGCTCTGGGGTCACTTTCTCTTCAAACAAAGTTCACAGGAAAAGCTTGCAAAACCTAGGGATGATCTATGGATTTGATGCAATGTGTCGAGTATGCACATTGGTCACAGTGCGCAACCTCTCCATAAATTGAAATGCCTTTCTTCTGACTGAGGGGAGATTAGCATCCCTCCTGCCATTCGGAGCACTCCCTGCCACACAGCCCCACCCACTCTATTGACTAACCGCTAGGCAGCTCGGGGTCATGGTTTCAAATTTGAACCTGTGTGGTCGTCAATTGTTAGCATTTGGGGCTGAGTTTTGTTAACCGAAGTCTCTTCCAGGAAAGTTGTTCACCCATACAGGAACACAATACCTCGTCTGGGGACTGAACCTGGCAAACACAGATGCATGGTCAGCCTACCCTTGGTTGACCTGCTGTGCTATGGTTCACTTGGTCTCTGCTCACGGCCAGTTAGGCTCCAAGATAACCATCCCCTCTTTCTCCAGTCCAATGGTAACATTCCACCTTTGAATCAGAAGGTTATGGGTTTAATCTCCATTTCAGAGACTTGAACAGGTAAGCTAGGCTGATAATTCAATGCAATACTGAGATAATATGAAGTAACATATTTTCAGAAGCAACATTAAACCAATATTCTGGTGGCTCTCTCAGTGGATGTCAAATGTCCCATGGCATTACTTGAAGAAAAGTTTTCCCATTACCCCAACCAACATTTATCCTTCAACTAACATCATCAGAAAATTTTCTAATCATGTTAATGAAAAAGGAAGAACTTGAATTTCTATATCATCTTTTACAATCTTAGGGCTTCCCAAAGTGCTTTCACAGCCAATAAAGTATTTTTGAAGTGTGTGTTGGAAACACCACAACCAATTTATGCACAGTAAGGTTCCACAAGCAGCAATGAGATAAATGACTAAGTTATCTGTTTTACTAATGCTGGTTGAGGGATTAATACTAGCTAGGCCACCAGGGGCAACTCCCTGGTCTTTTTCGAATAGTACCATGGAATTTTTTATGTTCACGTGGCAGGGAAGATGGGGGCCTCAGTTGAATCCAAAAGACGGCACCTTCAATAATCCAACACTCATTCAGTGTTGCACTGTCCCGTCAGCTTATATTATATTCTCAGGTCTCTAGAGTGAGGAATGAAGCAACAAACCTTTTGAGTTTTTCCTCCTTTATATCTATTCCATTGTAAAGGCTTTGTTTATTTTCAAAATTCAAAGGCTTGTTTTGTTTTTAAAAAAATAGCAAGAAAATACTGCGAAAATACTTCTCTCCATCACTCATGTACGTGTCAACAGTTAGGAACTTTTATTTCTCGAATGCATAAAGTTTAAGCTAACTCCTCATGAAGAAAACAAGGGGAGATAACAGCTTGAATTTATAACGCCTTTAAAATAATAAAATGTTTCAAGGCCAGTGAATTAGTTGATCAATGCGATCTCTCTATTCGAACACATCCCTGCACCACCCACCTACCCCCCTACCCAATTTGTCCACCTCCATCCCACTACCCACCATACAATACTCTCTGTACCACAGTATCTATCTCACTCAGTCCAAAATATTTCTTTAATTTATAGAACATAAAAAAAACCGACAAGAAGGGATGCAATCATTATGCTATTTTTTCCTATTCTATCGCACAGATTCTCTCACTTGGAAAAATAACGTTCACTATAAGTTTTCACTCAAAGCTTTTGAAATGTATCCTATGATTTTTCAAAACTATTCAAAGGAAATTTACTGAATAGAAAGCATTAGAGGCTAAAGAAAAATATTCCCATCATTACAGTTGACTGAATATTAACAATGTAATGCAGGAAATGAAGTACCCTGCACACTTAAACTTGAATAAGCCAAGCCCCTTGGATTCCTACTGCTCAGACTTAAACAGTGGTCAAACTGGACATATTGGAACTGGTGTACTAAAGAGAAAGTATGAGCAGCCAAGTTAAGATGATAGAGGTGGAAGGGCAGCCTGGCATGGCTCCAAGATCTTGAGCTAAAATGGTAGGCTGCAGATTAAGAACATAGGATGAGAACATTATTTGTTTAAAACATTATTTTGGACTTTAGTAATTTCAATTACTGAAAAAAGAGTAAATAATGAAAATAGCAAACAAGAAAGGAAAAGTATTTCAAGTAACTTGTGGGAACCCAGTAGAGTCCTGAGGAGACAAAGTTTATTGAAAGCTGTTTAACAGAAATGGCAGAAACTTGAATTAACTGCGCCCTCAAAATAAAATCAAACAGTTACCTGACTCAATAGCTTTTCTTTCTCTTTCTTGATCTGTTGCTCCATTTCTTCATACAAGTATCGTACCTCTCGGTCATGGTCACATTCCCTTCTGTATTTAAGATAAAGAAAGGAGCTTCAGACTAGAAACTAAATACTTTCTACACACTTGTACACTACTTGGGGCAACAGGCAAATACTCAACAAAATGACGATTCATCTTGGAATAACTTTCTCTGATTTTGCATTGAATCAACTGGTGATGAACAAAGAAAAAATAATTTTAATTAATGACAGGAAAGGAAAAGAGATCAAGTATACAGACAGAAAGCCTAAAGTTTTTTGAGTTTCTGACACCATTGCATGACATTTTGATTCCCTTCTTGCTATTTTCTCTCCTCGTCTCAGGAATTTAATGACCTGAGTACTCCTACTTCCTTTGCCAGCCTAGACAGTGAGCGGTAACCAACTATTCACCATGGGTGCAGAAGACATGATGGCCTAACTCGACTCTGGCTTCGCCTGGAATCTGTAAATAAACACTTTTCAGTGGAGTTTTCTGGATAATGGCCAGGAACCAAGTCAATTTCTACAACCTTTGAATACAAGGTGCAGGCCATGCTTACTAAAAATCGCAATTGATTACCGTTTCAATGCCTGTTCCATGGTTTCCTTGTCATGTTGCACCTCCTGGATGTGTGTTGAAACTTTAGATAAAAACTGTTCAAAGTTAGCCAGCAGCTCAGGCTTGTCCCTCCTTAACCTGGTCCATAACTCCCTCACTTCATATTGACTGGAGGGGGAGAAAAGGAATACTTTACAGAAATTAGCACACATCTAATACAAATATCAGATTGTTTGGTTATTTAATCACACCAAGGCTATAATATGAATGGATTATGTCAGTCTTCTAAGTTTTTTTTCTTTATTCCTTCATGGGATGTGAAGGCAGCATTTGTTGCCCATCCCTAATTGCCAAGCCATTTAAGAGGGCAATTAAGAGTCTACCACATTGCTGTGGGTCTTGCAGTCACATGTAGGCCAGACCAAGTAAGGATTAGTGAAACAGATAGTTTTTTTTACAACAATCAATGATACTTTCATGGTCACCAGTACAAATGTCCCCAGAACATTAGCCAGGGTATCTGGATTACTAGCCCAGTGACAATACCATTACACCACCATCTCTCTATAGATATTCTATCAAATACAGTAATGCTTATCAGTCTATTAAATGGTTTGACCACATGATGTTTAGGCTGTGCTGTACTGCCCAAATTTTAAACTATATGGGCAGGTAACCCATTAGTGTAACAATAACCTTCCCTGATCTGAGCCAGATATTTATTTATTTTCCACATGTGCTTTCTCAATCTTTGAAGGCAGACTGCGCAAACATTTGGTAGGACAAGGCCAGGCACAAATAACACCATGTGAGCATAGAGGACAACAGCTGGACAGACTCACCAACTTCAAATCAGTACAACTTTTCCTTACATAACAATACAAGGTTGTGAACATGCTATGTTTCCTCACATCAATGAGTCGCTTATCCTGATTTAAAATAATTCCTAACTAACCAGATTCATTTTTCTCTTAACCTAACCAAAATGTGCCCTTGCACTTTTAATTTTCAAAACCTTACTAATGGCATCCTTTGTTAGAACTAACCGCCCGTATTTCCATTTCTGCTTTTATCACATCACCAATATATAAACTGCTGACCTGTTCTCTCAGGGGCGGTGTCTAGTGAATAAAGTACTGCTCTGCTGGTTTTGTGGAATGCCTTGTGATTGGAAGATGAACAATGTCCAAAGTTGCATCAATCTTCAGTGACAGCCATTTGCTCCAAGCCAAACCAGAAAAAAAGTTGGACTGTACACACAGTATATTCTGCTGATTTTTATCTACGTTTACAGTCCTGGACCTGATTTTACAGGTGCTCATTAGAAAACCTTGAGTAAATTCCCACCATCAAGTTACATTTCAGATTGTATTCTTTCTCTCTCCCAGTTTGTACAAAGAACTCTCTGTCTCTCTCTTACACGTGCCTGTATATTAACCTAACAAAACTATTACTTGATGAGGTTTGTTCCTTCAGTTCCCACTTTCCTCATCTCCTACAGACACCATTACTTGTTGGGGTACAATTGGTGGGAATATGGTGACATTGTGGTAATGTCACTGGACTAGTAATCCAAAGGTCCAGCCTAATGCTCTTGGAGAATGGGATCAAATCCCACCACAGCAGCAGATGGAATTGAAATTCAACTAATAAGAATATCTGGAAGTGAAAGCTAGTAACAGTGACCATGAAATGATCATCAATTATTGTAAAACCCCATCTGGCTCATTAATGACCTTTAGGGAAGGAAATCTGCCATCCTTGCCTGGTCTGTCCTACATGTGACTCCAGACACACAGCAATATGGTTGACTCTTAACTGCCCTCTGAAATGGCCTTGCAAGCCACTCAGTTCAAGTGCAATTAGGGATGGGCAACAAATGCTGGCCTTGCCAGTGACACTCCAATCCCATGAATGCATAAATTTAAAAAATCCCTTTGGTATCTCTTGGTACCGAGAAACCAGAGTCAAGGAATATCACAACAGTGAGAATAATCACAATCAAACTTGATCTGGTTGTCACCTGACGCCCATATGCAAGACATCTTCCACAGGGATTACTAGATAACAGTAACGAATAGGAAGCCTGGTCCAATCTCTCCTTACCTAACCTGGCTTGGTGAGGTGAAATGTTGCACTTTCAACACTGCCACTAAAAGCAGCCTTCCTCTGTCAGAAGAAAGTGGTAGAGGAAGAAATGGAAGGAATATTTTTTACTTAACCCAATCAAAGCTCAATGAGAGACTTGATTGACCCTGCCCAGTACAAAGTCATTTTTCACATTGCTGCAGTCACTTGTTCCGCTTTACTTCTAACAGAGGTGTACAAGTATAGGTTGATGCAGGTCCTCTGAGCTCACTCTATATCGTGCCTGGTCAAGGGGTTGGGTCAACATCTGTCAAAACAGACTCAGAGAACAGACTTTGCTACAGAGAAGTGAACGGAATTGATGCTTTCATGAAAATTTGCTTGTTTTATTTTTGGCAACAAACCACAAGAATACCACTGCACTGCATTTTTGTTCCTCTATGGTCTAACATTTCTGTAGCACTAGAAATCCAAACAACATAGATGCTAACTAATGTCTTTTTATATAAAAGCAAAATTCCCAACATTCTTCATGAACACCATGAAAGGTCAAAAAAGCCCATTCCTTATCCCATAGAGAAACTTTGGAACTTTAATTCACTGAATTTTACTTAAATGAAGACTCTATTTTCTTTGAACATCTGCACCAAGTACATTCTATGGACTACATACTAATCAGCCTTGAAAGTTTTCAATAATTTTTTTTTTCTCTAACATTAACATCTTGCTCCACTCATTAAGAGTTAGACTCTAAATGTCATTGGATGAAAGATATAAAATGAACAACGGAACCAAACTTGCAAATACTTACTCCTCGAAGATCTGTGAAGCACCGAGTTGCTGCATCATGAAACAAAATCGCTTCTCCTCCACATCATCTATGATATCCAGATCATCAGACCAGCCGGACTCAAATGTTTCCTCAAGCTTGGAGCTTTCTAGCCTTTCCGTTGCCGGCAATATCTTGATACCTATGAATTGTCCTGTACATTCAAGAAACAATTTTACAAGCTACTCAACAATGGATTGAAAAGAACTTAAACTTGGATAAGCCAAGCCCCTTGGACTCCTACTGCTCAGACTTAAACAGTGGTCAAACTGGACATATTGGAACTGGTGTACTAAAGAGAAAGTATGAGCAGCCAAGTTAAGATGATAGAGGTGGAAGGGCAGCCTGGCATGGCTCCAGGATCTTGAGCTAAAATGGTAGGCTGCAGATTAAGAACATAGGATGAGAACATTAAAAAATAGGTCCAGACTATACGGTCCCTCGATCCTGCTCCAGTCTGATCGTATCTGATCATTTGCCTCAACTCTACTTTCTCGCCCTCTCCCCCCATCCCTTGATTCCCCGAGAGATCAAAAATCTCGCTATTCCAGTCTTGAATAAACCTAATGATGGAGCATCCAAAACCTTCTGGGGTAGACAAGATTCACAGCCCTCTGAGTGAAGAAGTTTCTTCTGATTTCAGTCCTACATGATTGGCCCCTTATCCTGAGACTGTGCTCCCATGTTCTGGATTTCTCTGCCAAGGAAAACCACCTCTGTCTACCCTGTCAAGCCCCTTCAGAATTTTGAATTAAAAAATGAGAGGCGATCTCATTGAAACAAAGAAAAGCTTCAGCAACCATAGGCCCAATTTACTCAACCACCTACCATAGGATAATCCTTCATCCCAGGATCCAGTCTATAAACCTGCACTGTACCACCTCTAAAGCAAGTATATCCTTCCTTGGACATGGATACCAAAACTGCCCTGAATACTCCAGGTGTCATCAAAGTCCTCGATTATAGCCACATAATTAAAGCAAGTTTTTCTTATTCTTATATTCCAATTCCTTTGCAATAAAGACCAACTTGTCATTTACCTTTATAATTGTTTGCTGTACTTGCATGCTGACTTTTGTGTTCATCTTATGAGTACACTCACATCTCTCTGAACATCAACATTGAAAAATTTCACACCTTTTAAAAAATACCCTATATTTCTATTCTTATTAAAGTAAATAATTTCACACTTCCCCACATTATTATCTAATCAACCTTTCTATATCTCTTTGCAGCCTCTTTACATCTTCCTCACAGCTTACATTCCCATCTAGCTTTGCATCATCAGCAAACTTGGATATATTACTGTCAATCTCTTTGTCGAAATCATTAACGTGGGCCCAGATCTTCCAGTCTCCAGATAATCAGAGACCAGATGCAAGACGCAAGTTGTGCTTCAGGACCCTGTGGAAATCCAGACATACTGATCTATGTGGGACTTGGCTGGGAAGTTTGAACTTCTGATGGGCAATTCCTCTGCTCCCCAGGACCCTCCAAAAAAGTCTGAGTTAGAGTTGGAGACTTCAGATAATTCTAACTTTTCTGAATAGTTCCCCAGAAAATGTGAGACTCCCAAGTAAACATATAACTGACCCCCCTACCCCACCACGAACCCCTGACTCCCCCCTCGAACCCCAACTACCTCCCCAACCCCCAACCTGTCTAACGCCCACTGCCCGCTGGCCTGCCCCAACCCCCCTCCCCACTCAACCCAACAGCAACCCTGCACACACCTATTCCCTCCCACAATGAAAAGCTGTTTAAACATCCCAGAAATTTTCAGTGTGTTAGTGAACATGTACCAGAATACGGCAGCTAGTACTGTAAAAAGCTTGTCTTACCCTGGATGATCCAGCACTACAAGAAAGCAGTTTGATGGAAGACCGCACCATGAAGGAGTCAGGATCGGAAGACCTGACCAGAAATGCGAGTGGTTTGTGGCACAGAAAAGCAGGAGCGGAGTTGCAATCTGACAGTGATTGCCGCTCTTCAGAAGATTCAGGCTATAGATCCTAAATAGCTGAGCCCATTGCATGATCCTTTTAGCACTCCACTAGTTACAGCCTTCCAACTTGAAAATGCCCCATGTATCCTTACTTTCTGATTCCTGTCCATTGACCAATTCTGCATCCATGCTCATATATTACCCCCAACTCCACGATCCCTTATTTTGCGTTTTAAACTTTTGTGTCACACTATCAAATGCCTTTTGGAAATCCAAGTATACAGCATCTACAGACTCCCCTTTATATACCCTATGAAATACATCCTCAAAAATAATCTAAAAATTTTATAATTTCCCTCTTGCAGAATCATACTGACTCTGTCTGATCATGCTATGATCTTCTAAGTGCATTGTATGACTTTCTTAATAATAGATTCTAGCATTTTCCTGACAACCGACTAGACTAACTGGCCTGTAGTTGCCCATCTTCTTTCTCTTTTCTTTCTTGAATAGCAGTGTTAATTTAATGACTTCCAATCCAATAGGACTGCCCTAGATTCTAGGGAATTTCGGATAAACATAACCACTATTCACTAGCTTTGCAACTACCTCTTTCAGAACCTGAGATATGGATCATTAGGCCTTGAGGATTTATCAGCGTTTAGCTCAAGTATCTCCAAAATTTTTTCCCTGCTGCTATTAACTATTTTAAGTTCCTCAGACTTATTAGCCCCTTAGTTACCCTCTAGTTCTGGTATGTAATCTGTCTTCTACCGTGAAGTGTCATGCCAAGAAGGCATAAAGAAAAAAAATCTAAAAGAAATTTCTCTTCCATATTCTCTTGTTTAATTTTTTTTAATGGACAACTGTTCTGCTAAAATAACCACAGCTAGTCACATACTGGTAGTTCTCTCAAACTCTCAGCAGTTCCAATGGACAAAGGCAAACTCATAAACCTTCTGGAATGTGACTTGTGTGAACATAGCAGCCAAACCAACACAAAGAATGAGTAGATGAGACGTCTGCACCAGCCTGGACAAAGGCAGAGCTATTTGTGATTCTTCATCTCCAACATTGTGCCAACGATTCCAAGTTACCTGCTCAAAGTACGATGGTTTTTAACAAGGGGGCCTTGTGAGCTGACTGGCTCGGCTCGAAACCACCCTATCACCTGACCGAGACTTGAGCTGTTTGAATTGCTTTAATTATACAGCTTTCGGATTCCATGTTCAGTTCTGTTTAACTACAGGAGAGATAACAGGACTCCAGGCTAGATCAGCCTGCCTCTGACCTCCATCTCTCTCGAAGCCGAGTACCCAGAAAGAATCCTGCATTTCACTTACAAACTGAACTAATTCCCAGAATACCAGAGTACTTTGCTACATCTTCACCTGCCTCAGCCTTCAACCAAGCTCCAAGGAAAAAGGCAAGGACTCCTGGCAGGCAAAGCCAACTGGAAGAACCTTCCCTGGGCAAAGATTCACTGAACTCTTGACTCACATGAAACAGTAATTCTTATTTCTTTTCTCCGTGGTCTTTGCCCTGTACCTCTTTCTTTCCCGTTTCCCTCTTTTATTGTGTGATTGTACCAGGGTTACATAGCGACACCCCTTCACAGTGTTTTGAGTGTGTGTAAAATAATCTAACCCTCTGATTTTACCCTACTCTTGGTGGCTGTGGGGTTATTAATAGAGGATTAGATCTCTCCAAAACTGAAGGGTTGGGAAAAATATGCCACCACTTATAAAGGGAGAAATCAAAAATCAAAAACATTTTTCTGTTTATGGGCAGTGGTGAGAGGAGAAATCAGGACTGTTTGAAATTAAACGCCCTCCTCTCTTAAGAGAAGACAGACACAAAGGCACGAATTTTTCAGTTGGTGGGTGGGCTCGATGGGAGCAGGTGGGGGCAGTCGGGAACCCAACTGCCGCTCACAATTGGGTGCGCACAGTGATTTTAGATGGGTAGGCCAATTAAGGCCCGCCCAGCGTAATTCACTGCTCCTGAAATCAGTGGGAAGGGGCGGGCAGTGGCAGGAGGCGGGAGGTCCAATGGTGACCCAGCAGCCTATTCAAAAATGGCGTAGACAGCCGTCCTAAGGCTGCCACAAAGTTCGGTCATCTGCGATGGACAATGTCATCGGTGAGCAGGCCAGGCGTGAGGCAGGCTGATGGGGCAGTCGGTCCCGAGGTTTTACGATGAGTGCCTTGCTACCCGCCTCGAGAAGGAGGTGGCAGAATGCCGGGATATCTTTGTCCCAAAGGATGGGAAGGGGAGACCCCCCCCCGCCACCTAACCAAACATGCCTGGGAGGAGGTGGCATCACAGGGCAGCTCCCACGATGTGGTGAGATGCACATGGATGCAGTGCCACAAGCGGTTTAAAGAACTCCTGCGATCGGGAAGGGTGAGCGCTGTGTTGGCATGGGTCACTTAGCACAGCAGTTACGTTCATGGGATGTGGGCTTCGTTAGCTGGGCCAGCATTTATCGCCCATCCCTAATTGCCCTTGAGAAGGTGCTGGTGAGCTGCCTTCTTGAACTGCTGGGTGCATCCACAGTGCTGTTAGGGAGGGAGTTCCAGGATTTGGACCCAGTGGCAGTAAAGGAACAGTGATAAATTTCAAAGTCAGGATGGTGAGTGACTTGGAGGGGAACTTCCAGGTGGCGGTGTTCCCATCTGTCTACTGCTCTTGTCCTTCTAGGTGGTAATGGTCGTGGGTTTGGAAGTTCTTAGAGTGTGAGTGACAAATGTTATGGAGGCAGCATCTAGGCAAGGGGGTCAGCCCTGGCTGCTCAGAATGAGTGTATGGCGGCTCCAGGGTCATGAATCGGATAAGCCCTGCTAGGTTTTCCTCAGGTGGGGATGGTAAGGCTGCAATGGTATTGCAGGTACAGGGTGGACTAATCAATGCTCCTCTCTCCTTTCAGGAGATGACAACACACAATAATGCCGAGCGGCTGTGGACTGGCGGAGGGCAGCCCCACCCTCTGATCCTCACTAGATACGTGCAGGAGGCACTGGGGCTGGAGAGGTGTCATGCGCCCAGGTCAACCGGCCACACTGAGGTAAGAGTGCCGTGCACTGAGGTCACAATGTCTGTAAGTGCAACCATTCCGCTGTTGATTGCATATTGATTTCAGCCTCGAATATGGAATCCCCATTGATAATGGAAAGATGAGGGCACCCTGATCCAGGTGCCAGGCACGCACAGTAACACTGTAACTACTTCAACTAATCAAATGTCCTTGTTCTTTCTTTCAGGCTCACCAGAGCACGCCCGGCCTCAGGAGGTAGAGGGACCGCCACTCACCTGAGAGCACTGATGATATAAACGCACCAGCGTCACACCCTCTCAGCCAGGCAGGCACCAGTGCAGATACCAGCACCTCGGTGGGAATTACATCGTCGGTTAGTATCTCAGTGCACAGCGGTGAGGGCACGTCACACTCGCTTGAGGCACAGGTGGAGGCAGTGAGTGCCCAGGGCACAGACGGTGAGAGGAATGCTGCGGACCAGGAACATGCTCAGTCGGTGGCTGATGATGGGCCTCTGGAGTCGGCCCTCAGGCAGCAGATGCTGAAAGTCCAGCAGGAGGATCTGATGAAGATACATGAGGGAATGTGTGCCATGGTCTCCGTGATGGAGGAGGTCCATGCAGAGCATGAGCAATGCAATGAGCCTCATGGCCGAGTACACTGCCTCTTCCATGGAGAGAATGGCGACTCTCATGGAGAGGCTCCACCAGGACTGAATTAGGGGTTCCCGAGGATGCGCTCGGACCTGCAAGCCCTCACAACAGCATTGACCTCAGGTGGTCACTGTCAGTGTGGGAGCTGGATTGGTCACCCAGTATCCCAGCTAGCAACCCATCCATCGATGGTGAACAGGGGGGTCCAAAGTGACCTGACGTAGGCACACGAGCTGCTTGTTGTCTCTGCGGGCTCCTCTCAGGGCACTCTGGATGAGGGCAGCTGCTCCTCCTCCTCTCTGCCAGTGACCATTGCATGCGATGAGGCTGCGGCGACTGGAGAGATGCCAGCCGTGTTACTGGCTGCTCCCTCCCAATCAGGGCCAGCACAGGCTCCACAGGCCAGAGGATGCCCGCCAAGGTCATCAAGGCAAACAGGACAGCAGAGTCCGCAGGCTGTCCCCAATGCCAGTTCCAGCAAGGCAGGAGCACCTAGACGTAGCACCCGGAAACATAAACATAAAGCACCTTAGGCTTATCACTGGTGTCTTCTTTTGCACCACTTTTAAGTTACTGTTAACTTGATGTGCTATTCAGCACCTTTTAATTTAGTTTGATATTTGTATGCCAAGCTGCAAAGTATTAAATGTGTTGGTTCTCAACAATCCCTGGTTGTTTCATTAATTCTGCAGCTGAAGGGGAACCCATGATGTTATGAGTGACTTATTTGTCATTGAGTTTTATTGAAATGGTACATAGTTCATGTTGTTGACCAAGCAAGTGTTGCTCTCAGGTATCAAGCATGGAGCCTGCAGCCCTGGTACGTGGTGATGGTTCTTCTTTGGCAGGCTAACTGAAGGAGCATTGGATTAAAGCCTCCCTGGTGTCTCTGCCTCCCTGGAGGTTGCCCAGGTCGGCGTCTATCCCCTCAGCGTTCTCCTGAGCGTGCTCGTCCTCGGACTCACTACTGGACTCATTGTCTGCAGCTGGAGCAGCTGCATCAATATCTTCTTCCTCCACTGTATCCCCTCTTTCCAGCACCAGGTTGTGGAAAGTGCAGGATGCAACCACTATCAGTGACACACGATCTGGCGGGTATTGGAGTGCGCCCCCTGAACGGTCCAAGCATCAGAAGCGCATCTTGAGAAGACCGATGGTTCTCTCCACCTGGGTCCCAGTGTACAGCTGCTCAGCTTCTGTTCTTGGATGGCGGGGAGGCATCATGAGCCACCTTCCGAGGGGATAGCCCTTGTCACCCAGCAGCCATCCATCCAGCCGGGCTGGAGCACTGAAGAGCCTCGGCACCTGGGAGTATCTCAGGATGTAAGCATCATGGGAGCTGCCTGGGTTCTTTGCACAGACTTGCAGAATCTGCATCCTGTGATCACACACTATCTGCACTTCCTGTTGACGAAGGGTCCCGGCTCACCCACTGGTGCCTTGATGGCCACATGTGTGCAGTCTATTGCAGCCTGGACGCGGGGGAAGCCAGTTATCACTGCAAAGCCTCTGGCTCACTGTGTCTGGTTGGCCTCTTCCGTACAGTAATGAATGAAAGTCAATGCATGTCTGAACAGAACATCTGTCACCAGCTTGACACAACTATGGACAGCTGATTGGGAGACTCCACAAAGATCACCCACTGACCCCTGGAAAGAGCCAGAGGCATAGATGTTGAGGGCCACCATGACCTTCAGCGCCACTGGCATGGGGTATCCACCCACACAGTTGGAGCTGATCTCAGGGCCAATGATCTGGCAGATGGAGGTCACAAGTTCCCTTGAGAGATAGAGCCTCCTATGGCACTGCATCTCGGACATATTGAGGGAGCTGCATCACCGCCTGAAAACCCTGGCAGCAGGATAGTGGCATCTTCTGCGGCCCCTTCCACCTTGGACTTCCTGTCGGCCCTGCGCCCCTTGTGCCTGCACTTGTTCCCCCACAGGTCACTCCCCTGGAGGCTGAATATAGACTCCTGGCTTCCTCCCCCTTCTGGCCCTCTCTTCCTCCTCAGAGGAGGTGCCTCCAGCGGAGCCCACAGTCCCCATTCCCAGGGCAAGGGAAGGCTGTCTGATACCTGGAAGGCCCCAAGTGTTATGACTCCTCCAGAGTCTTGAACTGAAGCCCATTATTTCTGTCAAAGCAGCTCTGAAACAAAATGAAGTTGTCCTGTTCACACAAGCAAGTAGCAGTAAGTAATAAACTAAAGTTCTAACAACTCACATTAGCAAGCCCACTCACCCCTCTCTTCCCGTCCATAGATGGGGTTTGTGAAAATATGGCCTACCCGCCTGCCCGTTGCGCCCGTGAGACACCCTGAAAATCGCACGGGCTGTGCAAAATCATTGTCAATTGCTGCCTCAAGGGCCTTAACTGGCCCATTAATTAATGGTGAGTGTGCCTCCGAATACATAGCGTGCCTGCCTTCTGAAATATCGCAGTGATGTCGGGACGCATGCCAGACGTCATCGTGCATCATTTTACGTGCATGCGTGTTGGGCCCGCCCCCACATGCCAACTGTGAAATTCTTCCCAAAATATTTGTTCAATGTCTCTGCCATTTCCTCAAACCCCATGATAATTCCTCCTTCTGGCTGTTAATGGTGAAATTGTGCTGCAATAGAATACATGCTTTAAGTTGGTAACTAAACACAGCTGTCCTCAATCAGAGAAGAATTTAGGGAATCATTGCAAGAGTATATAAACCAATTCACGCTGGATGTCTGGGAGGAACTGGGAGAGTTTGTGACTTTACTTGCTGTCTTGGAAATAAACCTGGTTTAAGGTCCAGGCTAGCATCAGACTAATTCTTCCTCAACTTACAATTACTGGAATTAACACCAGCTACAATCCTCCTTTCCGTCTACTTGTAAAAGCTTTTACAGTCTGTTTTTATATTCCTGGCTGCTTTTCTCTCATTCAATTTATTTCCCTTTTCATTAACTTTTGGTGGCCCTTTTCTGGTTTCCAAAACACTACCAATCCACAGATTTACTACTATTACTATGCAACATTCTCTTAATCTATTACCATTTTTAACCTTTTTAGTAAGCCACGGATGGATCTTTCTCAGGAGGTTTTATTTTTCAATGGTTTTGTTGAAAACATTGAATTATTTTTTTAAATTATTCTCATTGTTTATTTACCATCATATCTTTCAGTGTATTTGCCCAATCAATCTTAGCCAACTCTCCTCTCATATCTATGCCATTGGCATTGTTTAAGTTTTAGATTCTTGTGTGGGACTGGAGTAAAGCAATCTCAAACTTAATGTGGAATTCAATTGTATTATGACAACTTTTCCTCAACTTTTACTAGGGGAGTACTAATTAACCCTGCCCCTTTGCACAATACCAGACTGGTATCTTTTGGTTGGTTCCACAACATATTATTCTAGGAAACTGTCATGTAAGATTTGGACAAATTTATCTTCCAGATTACTTTTCCAATCTGATGCTTTCAGATTGCACACAGCACTGCCATTTTCTTTGTCAGAGGCTCTCAGTTAAGCCTAGGTGTTTCACCACAGAAAATCAGAGAAAATAAAATAAATAAATTGGAATACTGCGTATCTAGGCCACTCTCCAACATCTCCCAGCAGACAACTGGAGAGGAATCATGGCACAAACTCCTGAGAATAAGTTGCTGGACAGTTCATGTATGGTTTTGTCACAGAGAAATCAAGGTGCAAAGGGCAAGAATGTTACAGGATTACAAAGGTTTCCCCAAAGTTTAGGGAAATAATTCTTTATATTTGTAGAAGGGTTCATGTTCAGCTACTTATTAGTAAAATTCAGAAGCATGTGACTGGGGCCAAATAGCAAAATCAGGCAATAAAACCGGAAAATACTGGAAATTCTCAGCAGGTCTGACATCACGTCAGTTGGAAGGCTGTGGTGATGGCTGTTTCTCCCTCCAGAGATGCTGTCAGGTCCTGCACTTTCTGTTTTTATTGCTGAGTTCCTGCACCTGGAATAATTTGCTCTTTCATCAGCAAAAGCAGCCAATGATCTTAGAAAATTCACTAGATCATAGTGATGATGCAGCCAGATTAGCTTGAAAATGGGCTTCTTTGTTCCAACCCTTTTTCACTCCATTAATCTTTTTCTGTAATAATAGATATGCAAACCAGGAAGATGACACTTTTTCAAGTGTTTTTTTTTTCCAAAGTTACCTTATCCAAATAGATTTTCTGTCAAAATGTTAGAAAAACACCCTAGAAGTGTATCACCACATTTCCAAAATTTAACATTTTCAAAATTAATCATACAGGTGGAACTAATGATCTGCATAATAGCCCAACAGCAATCGTGTTAAAGACAATTACTGTACAATTGCCACCTTGAAAGTTCATCAGTAGATGCCTAGCAATGAGGATTGGAGGTCTAGGCTAAAAGTTTCTTACTCAACCATCACTATTACAGTACCAAAAGTCCTCAAGGGCAAATGGTACATTATTTTTGGAAAGTTCTTCACCTTTCATCTGATGTTAAAGTTAACTCTGTTTTCCTTTCCACTGATGCTACCTGACTTGCTGCATATTTCCAACATTTTCTGTTTTATTTCAGATTTCCAGCACTTGCAGTATTTTATTTGTGTGGTTGTTTTTAGCGTCAGTCAGTCCTTCCTTTTCTTGCCTACCTCTTTGCAGACTCCTATTTGGGTGTTGTCAGACTTGTGTTCTGCTTTCTTCCCTGGGTGGGGCCTGGAGGCTGCTGGAGTGCAAGGTAAGTGCCTCTACATTTACTTTTCCTCCACCCCCACAGCCCCTTCCCTCTCGGCATCTTCTCTGAGCCCTGAAGTCCTCCCGCAGTCCTGTCCCTCGATGTCACTAATGATGGTGGCTGTGGCCCATGGCCCTTCACCTCCCAACCTCAGAGGTCAGGAGCAGAAGGGCCCTGGGCCACAGACACCATCACTGAGGGACTAGACTGGGGGAGGACTTCAGGACAGAAAATATGTTGGGAGGGTAAGGACCTTCCCTTCCCTTCCCCTCCTGAGTTGGCCACCATCTCCACAGGGCACAATTCCAACTGGTAGGTTGGGTTCACTGTGAAGTCATATGAGGAAATCACAGCTGCTATTGAGTGTGTGGGCATGAAAGTGAGCGAGCATGAGAGCGAGTGTGCATATGAGCCCCGCATCTGGGAGTGAGCTGGACATCCACACACATCACACACTGGGCCAAGAGAGGAGCAAAACACAGGCTGAAAGACAACCCACTTCCAACCCCTACTTTTGAATGAACTCCACCAAGGCCATGGGTGAACACAAGGTCAGTGTTAGTTAAACTGAAGCCCTTAACTTGGCCCAGGTTCCCTTCCCCTTCCCTGGTAACCAGCACTTGGGGCTTAGTCTGTCTCTCTCTAGCTCTACTTCTTAAGCAAAATGTTAAAAAAGATTTTATTAGTTTGCTCTGCTGCTTTACACTTTTTAATGGTCATTTGTAATAATTATTCTTTTTTAAGTTATCAGTTTATTGTTTGACATTGATTTTTTTTTTGCTCAGCAAGTTATGTTTTCTTCATATCTTAACTTTTTATTTAATTTGTATTTAATGTCTCAAACCAGAACTCAGTTGCTGCTGGGTTTCTTGCTGATGGGGAATGAGAGGCTCATGAGAAATCTAATTGTTTTTTGAAGGGCGGAAAAAGGGGTTATTTTTGCTCCAATAGAAGCAGGAAGTGTTGGAAATGTTCAGCATGTCTGAAGGCATCGGTGTAGGGGGAAAAAAAGGTCAGTGACCCTTCATCAAAACTAGTGAAAATCGTGGACCTGAAGCATTGACTGTTTCTCTCTCCACAGATGCTGCCTGGTCTGCAGAATGTTTCCAGCACTGTTTATATTTCAGCATCTGCAGTACTTGGCTCTCCTATTATACGTTCCATGCTGGGCATTTGTAAAAGTGGTTAGTTTCAAAGTAAAATGAGAAATATTTATCAGTCGATGCAAAGTGCAACTTTTCTGTTAACAAAGCCCACTTATGTGGATGGAAATAGCACATTATTGCAGCTGAATTAGTTGATGCTGGAAGGTTTTGCCATTTTTTAGCTTGGAAGTGAAACCAAGAGTCAGGCGTCAATAGAATGTACCTAAAACAGTTGTTTGCAGTGCTTGTGAGGTTTCAGTCTTTTGGATGTTGCTGTCTGAATATTGCACAGGGCCAGGTTTAAAAAAGCAGAGCTGGTTGCATAATATGAACGACCAAGTTGTGTGTAATTGTCTGACAAAGTCGCGGTTGTAAAGTGTATAATACTGAAACCTGAGCTTTCAATGGGCTTTATACATACAGGCACAGAGCACAAAAGCCAAGGAGTTTTTCCAAAGCTATATGAAACAGTTCGATCGCACTGTAACAATGGTTCTCAATTCTGGGTGCCTGAAGGGGGGTGGGGGTTGGTTAAAGAGGGTGGGAGGATGGGTGTGACTGGAAACAGGAGAAGCGCCAGGGCTCATGATTTGTCTCCCTGGCCCTACACCCAGGATGTTGATAGTGGGGGATTCAGTGATGGTAATGCCATTGAACATCAAGGGGCAAAGGTTGAATTCTTTCTTGTTGGAGATGGCCATTGCCTGTCATTTATGTGGTGTGAATGTTGCTTGCCACTTATCAGCCCAAGCCTGAATGTTGTCCAGTGAACCAGATGGGTTTTTATAACAATCGACAACGTTTCATAGTCACTGTTACCAAAATTAACTTTTTTTTAAATTCCAGATTTACTAACCAAATTCAAATTCCACCAACAACTGTGGTGAGATTTGAACCAATGTCCCAAAAAACATTAGCCTGGGGTTCTGGATTACTAGCCCAGTGAGTGACATTACCACTATCTCCCCTTATATACTGCACCATGTAAGTCTGCAGAGGTAATAATTCTATCAATAATGTTTAATTACAATACTTGTTATGGTTAATTATTGTGTAGTTATCATATTGACAGCAGCCTATTAATTAGTTCTCAAGGTTGAAATTTCCCTCCTGGCTTCTGAACCTTGCTGTTAGGGTCAAACATGGGTCTGAATCCACCAGTGTGTGAGAAATAGTCACTCATTCGATCTTCCGTAGAGCCACCAATTAATTGCTAGAAGGCAGGCTCACTGTCCAATTCAGATGGAGGGTGAACTCTTGAAGCTGGAGGCCAATCAGAGGCCTTCCAGTCTGAAAACAGCAGTAGGCTGTGATGGCAGGCAAGTAAGAGAGAGGACACTTAAAAATGGAGCTGCCCTCTCTCCAGCTTTTATAAATTTAAACTAAAAAATGGATTTGCAGCCAGGCCACCACTGCGGGGGAGGTTGTCCCTCGATAGGGCAGCCTGCAGCTGCACCAGGCAGGTAGGGAGGGGGCCTCTAGGCTTGCCTGGAGTGCTGGCCTCCCAGTCTGCTGCTGGAAGGCAACTAAATTGGGCCCTGCCAATTGGAAAATCCCAGTTGGCCTCCAGTGGCCTTTAATGAACGTTGGTGGGAGGACAGAATAGAGCCAGAAAACCGGCATGCTGGCAAGCAACGCTAAATTTTATTGTCAGCCTGTCTCCGATTCCCATCCCAACAGGGGCTAAAAATCAAGCCTTACGTTTTTCATCAAGCTTTCAACAGAGCATTATTGGAGTCCAATTTTTTAGTACTGCAGGGAGATAAACTTTTGGAAATTCTCTCTAAAGATGCAAATACATCATAAACCTTTTCACTTTTCATTACGAATATTGGGCTTTACAAGACATTTTAGAATGTCTCCTTTAACTCAAGCTGAAATAAAATGTTCTGAATGAGGGGGGTAGTGAGCTCAAACTAAAGGCCTCCACATGGAAACAGGTCTGTGAGATCTTCTTACCATGGGGAAGAAACTTCAACAGGAACCTTCTGTAATCAAGTGGCACTTTTCGCACTTTAATGCATTACCTCACAGAAAAAGGACAGCTGCTTTGTGAAACAGAGAGAGAGAGAGAGAGAGACAAAGGAGCTATTACTATATGGAGAAACAAAGCAGCTAGGCTGTTAAGAGCAGAGAGAAGTTGGTTTTGCATTAGCAACCAAGCAGGATGCTTGTGAGAACTGGTTTTCTGTTCAAAAGGAATGGACAGAGCAGATGGGACTTCTGGAGATTTAAAGAACAAGGAGATGCTGAGGTGGGCCCTTTAGGTGAAGGTCAGTTCTGGAAAACTCAGGCTGAGCAGGACAATTTTTGAAAGTCCCTAGAACTTTCGCCCTATTGTGGCAGGGTGAAGTGAGTCCATTGGACTGGAGGTAATCTGGACTTGTACTTGTAATGCTACAAATCTGCCAAAGTGCTGGGCACAGAAATGTTTGTAAGAAGTATGACGATTGCATTAATTAGTTAATGCAAAATTTCCTTTCCTTCATTTGGTATATTGGTTGTCTTTTAAGTAATGTTTGGTTTAAGTTGATTTTAGTTTGTTCATTACAGTAAAAGTCCTAAAAAGTGAAATCATGTCCTTTAGTTATTTCTGTCGATCGCTCTTAAAAAAAATTAATCAAAATCTATGGGGATCAAGACAATTCATTTTAGTTTATATTTCATTTCCTCTCCATAACAAGAGATGAAAGGGTTGCAGCCGACAACGACCTACTCCAACTTTAGCAGAGAGCCAATGAAAGTTTAACACGCGCACTAATTTCACAACTAATTAGTGTTGAATCTATTCTGAGTGACATGGGGACATAAAAGGAAAATTAGGATGAATTCAGAGCTGCCAGTGTTGCCAATGGTTTCCAGCAACAGTGAGGCTATCCTTATGTAACATGCCCTATTCAAAATATGCCTGCTATTTCCACACAGAACCTTTAATTATAGCTGTGTGGGAGTTGAAAGGATCATTCCAATTATAAGAAGAATTGATTTGTAGTTAAGCAGTGCTACCCATATTACCTTTGTTTTCACTTAGAGGGAGAGTGTGTCTGCTTTTGGTATAGAAGAGAAAAAGGTACAGTGGCTGCTGGTCTATTCATCTCATTCTATCCTTTTAAATTGAATAAACCTCATTACAATAACTTATTTTGGTACGATGAGGCTTGGTGGATATAACTATTCCTATATCTGTCCCAGTATTATATAGGCTTTATTTTAGAAATAGTCCATTCATCCTTTGTTTTCAGAATGCCTTCATTTCAATTACTAAGAAAATGTTGAACTTATAAGCTCCCTGAAGGAGGACTTTCAACAATTTGGGGTGAAATGCACCAAAGTATCTCTCACATAGAAGGAGTCTATCATGATTGCACTGGCTCTTTGCTAAAGGAATTTGAAACTAATCTAATTTCTCTGGTCAATCACCATAGCCTTGTACCTTTCTCGGCTTCAAATATTTACCCAGATTTTCCCTCAGAGGAAGCAATATTGTCTATATCAACCACTCTTTGTTGCAAATAATTCCATGCAAAGAAATTTCTCCTAACCTCGCTTGCTGGTGAGCCTTTGTCATTGAAAGTGTAGCCATGAGCCAACATTGTGTATTATAGCAACTGGGTTTATTAAAACTCATTCCGACCCTTTTTACTCAGAGACCTGGGTTGAACTTAATGCCCTCTCCCTTCCCCAGGGGGTGGGTATGGAGGTAGGGAGGATGTTGATCAGGCAGGAGGGTGCAGGGTGGGGACCTCACCGCTTTCCAACCTCCCCCAGATCATGCTAAGGGTGGGAAGGGCAGTCTTTCCACTTGGAGACCAACTGAGGCCCTTAAATGGCTACTTAAGGGCCTCATCCTGCCATCACTAGTATTCTAGCAGCGGCAGGCAGGGAGGCCACCCAGCAAACCCGAGCAGGTTTGCCTGTCGCCTAGTAGCTGTAGGTTCTCAGGCACTCGGTTCCCAACTGAGTGACCCAGCATCAGGAAGGGAGGGCCCACTGAAAACCATCCCCCCTGCCCTTAATACAACCCGCCCTGCCCTCCCTGGAAACTCTCTCCCTGCAACCCTCAACCCGCCCACAAATGCTTCTAACTGATGACCCAGTGGCAATCCTCAAGGTCCTAAAATGTTGTACGGGCAGTGGTCATCTCTCCTGCTGGCACTGCCAGTATTGGAAATCTCCCAGCCTCTTGATGTCTACCCCAGACACCACTGTGCAGCAATTAAACAAGCCCCCTGGAGCTGAGAGCCCACTACTTGGGTTCCCACTGCCAATTAAGGATGTGATCTCTGGGAGATTGGGTCCATGAGGTTGCCACAGGTTTCCATTCCATTAGTTGATTCCCTGGTCGCCTGCATTAAATCCTGCCCTTAGAACCCAGTCTTTCTGCTCTGAGCACTTTAAGGATTAAAAAATCATGGCTAGTTTCAATCATAACACCATCTTCACAATTTACAAGAGGTTTTGTGGTACATACCAAATCCCATGCTGAATTCTGCTGGTGTTAAATAGCCATTGTTATCCTGGTCCAGGCTGTCGAAGACAGCTTCCAATTGCTCTGGGGTCAGAGGTAGTTCATTCTGCAATCTCTGTAACAATGCAAAACACAGTTCCACAGAAGGTGTTTGGATATAATAGAATTGTTCAACACTTCAACAAATCAACACGAGAAGAATCAACCAGATTGAAATAAATTATAATATACAGCAAGTACCCTTAAAACCATTCCTGAACTTAGTGTTCAAATGGGTATATACTTTTTCCCCACTTTAATGGCTTAGAGAAGGACTTAGTTAATCAAATTAATCCAGAAAGAGAAGCAGGCGTTTACTTTTTTAAAAATGCATCCTGAAAGGAATGAATACTTTACATTCAAAATAATGTGCTCTATAATGTATTGCTGTAAAATATATTGCTTTGTCCATTCATCTCTTTTCCTCAATTAGCTCTTGCATCAGGAAGTTGTGAGGTTTTCTGCCTCCTGTCCGATGATCGGCACTGAATCAGCCTTAACCAATGTCTGTGATTGTAACAGTGGTGCAGGAAGTGAGTTATTCGCTGCAGGATTCCTAGCCTCTGAGGCGATTTCCCCTTGGGCAGTGGCTTCAGAGGCTAGGAATCCTGCAGCGAGTAACTCACTTCCTGACTCCCCAAAGTCCTGTCCACCATCTGCAAAAGACAAGTCAGGACTGTGATGGAATAGTCTCCAGTGTGGCAGTATTTGAATCCACAGACCAAGTCAGATGACCCTGGGCAGCCATCTTTTGCAGCATTTTCTTGTCCATTTTTGAAAAAAGAGTTGGCTCCAGATGATTCCACAATGGATACAGTTTATTTTTTAAAAGTTATGAATATGACATGTCTTTACTGGGCATGACATAATCCAGAAGCTTGAATTTACTTCTGAGTGATCACCATTTTATGAATTCAGGTTCAGATGAAAGCTCATAAGTTTACTCAGTCAATTTTGAAATGAACAGCAAAATTCTTGCCAGTAAGATTGCAACCACTTAAAGAATAAACTTCCACCATTTTCTGCACTGCACAAAAGCAAGGCGGCAACGATGCTGAAGAGAACACATTGGGTGATCTATGAGCACTTTAGATTAATGGGCATCTGCAGGAGAGCAGCAGTAAACTGGCTGTTTAGGAAGATGGACTAGAATGGAAAAGCCCATATAACGAACTAAATTACAATATGCATAGAGTTTGCATATAGAGGCTAATGTTAGGTAATTGATGAATAGCATTGAGTTACAATGCAATTCTTGAGCTCCTAACAGTACGACCACACTACAGTTGGACAGTAAGGTTTAATTACTTCTTTAAAGAATTAGCAGTACTTTTCTATATATAAAAACACCAAACATGCTTTTCACTCCTTTTGTTTGTACCTTAATATTTTCTATATTTGTTTCTCCCCTTTTTATGTACGATGTACTTCCACATTTAACTTGGCCATTCTTCATGTCAGCCAGGCCAGTAAAGTGTAAAATGATTGTATGCCATGGGGATGGAAGGAGGGAGGGCATGGAGTCGTTGAGCGCAATCCTCCTCTCACCCATTTTCCTCACAATCGCTCTTTTGAGCAGAAGACAATGGTTACCAATTCAGAATAGGAAGCCCAACTTATGTTTTAACTTTCCTTGAACTATGGGCACTGAAGCCAATTGGAGCACTCCAATGCCACACCCGCCAAGATAAGCAAGGCCCTCCATAACACCCCCTCTCTACACAACCCATCTTTGGATTGATCCTAATGCCTTGTTGGTCTATATGAGTCAGTGCAACACCAGATATGTCATTAGGACAGAGCCTCCTAATTTTCTATTCATCACCAGAAGGATGAGTTCTGAGCTGGTTACAGATGGTGTGACTAATGTTTATTGCTAGTGAACCCGACAATAGTTATTAACATTTGGCTGTGGCATTGTGTGATTGACTCTACAGACAAGGGGTTTTTTTTGTTACTGATAAGCAGGAAACAGACTGAACATTATATAATAGATTGAGAATAATCAGAGACTCAGAAAGTTATGAAGCCTTAGTCACAGAATCACACAGCATTGGAGGTGGCCATTTGGTCCATCATGACTATTCCTGCTCTTTGATAGAACTAGCTAATTAGTCCTTTCCCGATAGCCCTCCAATTCTTTCCTTTTTAAGTATATACTCAATTCCCATCTGAAAGTTATTATTGAATCTGCTTCCTTCAGCCATTCAGGGCAGTGTATTCAAGACACACTGCATTAAAAAAAATTGCCCCTTCCCCCTGGTTTTTTGACCAATTATCTTAAATTTGTCCTGTGTGGTTAGCAACCCTCCTGTCATTGGAAAAAACAGTGAAAAGCCCAGAGGATCAAATTTGGGGCCAATTACACTTGATACTTGAACACCGCAGCATATATAAAAAAAAGTTTCATTTGTTCAGGAAATTTCTAATTATGTTTTGAGTAATGTTGGCAGGCATAGTTCATGGTGAGCAAGAGGTCATGAATGTGCAAGCACTTCCCCAAAAGAATATGAACTATTTTCATTAAATCCAAGGCATGTTATCTGCAGTTGTGTTGTCTGTTGTATTTACAAACCAGAATGTAACTCAAGGAGACAGAAAATTTAAATTCAGATTCTCAGTGTGAATCATTGTTCATTTTTTCACACCCCTGCCCCAAAATACCAATCAGGTTCTCCGAAAGAAGAAACCATTCCCTTTAATTGTGCCTTAAAGACTTGTATTCTAATTGCGCCTCTCCATATTACTGTCAATCTTAATTTACTTTCAACAACAACTTATATTTTCATAGCACCTTCGATGTAATAAAACATCCCAAGGCTCTTCACAGGAGTGTTATCCAGCAACATTTAGAAGCCACAAATGGTGATATTAGGGCAGATGGCCAAAAGCTTATTCAAAGAAGTAGATTTTAAGGACCATCTGGAAGGAAGAAAAAGAGGTAGACAATCACAGAGGTTTAGGGAGGGAATTCCAGAGCTTAGGGCCTAGGCAGCTGAAGGCCCAGCCACCATTGATGGAGCATGAAAATTGGGATTGCCCAAGAGTAAGATGAGTGCCGATATCTGAGTTGTAGCTCTGAAGGAGATTACAGAAATAAGGACGGGTGAGGCCATAGAGAGATTTGAAAAGAAGGATGAGAATTTTAATATCAAGGCATTGCTTGACCTGGAGTCAATGTAGCTTGCCGAGCACAAGGATGATAGGGGAATGGGTATTGGTGCAATAAGAACGTGGGCAGCAAGGATGACTTAAAGTTTAAAGAGAGTAGAATGTGGGAGGTGAGCCAAGCTTACATTGTTACCTCTAGACTTGGCTATTCCAAAAGCATGGGTGAGGGTTTTAGCAGATAAACCAAGGCATTGGCAATGTTACGGAGGTGGAAATAGACAGTCTAGGTAATAGCATGGATGTATGATTGGAAACTCAACTCAGGGTCAATTATGTCACCAAGTCTGCAAACACTCCAGTTTAGTTTCGGAAAATTGCCAGGGGAGGGAATTTTTAAATTCATTCACGGGGTGTGGGCTTTGCTGGCAGGGCCAGCATTTATTGCTCATCCCTGGTTGCCCTTAAGAAGGTGGTGGTGAGCTGCCTTCTTGAACTGCTGCAGTACCTGTGGTGTTGGTACACTCAAAGTGCTGTTAAGGAGGGAGTTCCAGGATTTTGACCCAGCGACAGTGAAGGAACGGTGATATATTTCCAAGACAAGATGGTGAGTGACTAAGAGGGGAACTTCTAGGTGGTTGTGTTCCCATTTATCTGCTACCCTTATCCTGTTAGATGATAGTGGTCGTGGGTTTGAAAGGTGCAGCCTCAAGATCCTTGGTGAAACCCTGCAGTGCATCTTGTAGATGGTACACACTGCTGCTGCTGCTGTGCACCGGTGCCGGAGGGAGTGAATGTCTGTGGATGTGGTGCCAGTCAAATGGGCTGCTTTGTCCTGCACGGTGTCAAGCTTCTTGAGTGTAATGGGAGCTTTACTCATCCAGGCAATTGGGGAGTATTCCATCACATTCCTGACTTGTGCCTTGTAGATGGTGACAGGCACTGGGGTGTCAGGAGGTGGGTTACTCGTTGCACTATTCCTAGCCTCTGACCTGTTCTTGTAGCCACAGAATTTGTATGGCTAGTCCAGTTTAGTTTCTGGTCAATGGTAACTCCCAGGATGTTGATAATGGGGGATTCAGTGATAGTAATGCCATTAAACATGAAGAGGCGATGGTTGGATTCTGCCTTGTTGGAGATGATCAATGCCTGATACTTGTGTGGCGCAAATGTTACTTGCTACTTGACAGCCCAAGCCTGGATATTGTCCAGGTTTGCTGCATTTGGACATGAACTGCTTCAGTATCTGAGGAGTCGCAAATGATGCTGAACATTGTGCAATCATCAGCGAACAGCCCTACTTCTGACCTTATGATGGAAGGAAGGTCATCGATGAAGCAGCTGCAGATGGTTGGGCTGAGGACACTACCCTGAGGAACTCCTGCAGTGATGTCCTGGAGCTGAGATGGCTGACCTCCAATAACCATAACCATCTTCCTTTGTGCTAGGTAAGACTCCACCAGCAGAGTGTTTTCCCCCTGATTCCCATTGACTCCAGTTTTGCTAGGGCTCCTTGATGTCACATTCAGTCAAATGCAGCCTTGATGTCAAGGGCAGTCACTCTCATTTCACCTCGGGAATTCACCTCTTTTGTCCATGTTTAAACCAAGGCTGTAATGAGGTCAGGAGCTGAGTGGCCCTGGTAGAACCCAAACTGGGCGTCAGTGAGCAGGTTATTACTAAGCAAGTGCTGCTTGATAGAACTGTTGATGACCCCTTCCATTACTTTACTGATGATGGAGAGCAAACTGATGGGGTGGTAATTGGCCAGGTTGGATTTGTCCTGCTTTACGTTTACAGAACATATCTGGGCAATTTTCCACAAAGCCGGGTAGATGCCAATGTTGTAGCTGTACTAGAACAGCTTGACTAGGGGCAGAGCAAGTTATGAAGCACAAGTCTTCAGTACTATTGCTGGAATATTGTCAGGGCCCATAACCTTTGCAGTATCCAGTGCCTTCAGCCATTTCTTGATATCATGTGGAGTGGATCGAATTGGCTAAAGACTGACATCTGTGACGCTGGGTACTTCAAGACGAGACCGAGATAGATCATCCACTCGACACTTCTGGCTGAAGATTGTAGCAAATGCTTCAGCCTTATCTTTTGCACTGGTGTACTGGGCTCCCCCATCATTGAAGATGGGGATATTTGTGGAGCCTCCTTCTCCAGTGTGTTGTTTAATTGTCCACTACCATTCACGACTGGATGTGGCAGGTCTGCAGAGCAAAGATCTGATCCGTTGGTTGTAGCTTGCTTAGCTCTGTCTATCACTTGCTGCTTATGTTGTTTGGCACGCAAGTAATCTTGTGTTAAAGCTTCACCAGGTTGATACCTCATGTTTAGTTATGCCTGGTTCTGCTCCTGGCAGGCCCTCCTGCACTCCTCATTGAATCAGGGTTGATCCCCTGGCTTGATGGTAATGGTAGAGTGGGGGATATGCCAGGCCATGAGGTTACAGATTGTGTTCGAATACAATTCTGCTGCTGCTGGTGGCCCACAGCGCCTCATGGATGCCCAATCTTTAGTTGTTAGATCTGTTTGAAATCTCCATTTAGCACGGTGGTAGTGCCATAGAACATGATGGAGGCTATTCCCAATGTGAAGGTGGGACTTCATCTCCACAATGACCGTGCAGTTGTCACTCCTACCGATACTGTCAATGGAAGATGCATCTGCAGCAGGCAAGTTGATGAGGATGAGGTCAATTATGTTTTTCCCTCTTGTGGGTTCCCTCACCACCTGCGACAGACCCAGTCTAGCAGCTATGTCATGTAGGACTTGGCCAGCTCGGTCTGTAGTGGTGCTACTGAGCCACTCTTGATGATGGATATTGAAGTCCCTCACCCAGAGTGCATTCTGTACCCTTACCACCCTCAGTGCTTCCTCCAAGTGGTGTTTAACATGGAGATCATTGATTCATTAGCTGACGGAAGGAAGTACGTGGTAATCAGCAGGAGGTTTCCTTGCCCATGCTTGACCAGATGCCATAAGACTTCATCGGGTCCGGAGTTAATGCTGAGGCCTCCCAGGGCAACTCCCTCCTGGCTGTATACCACTGTGCCGCCACCTTTGCTAGGCCTGTCCTGCCGGTGGGACAGGACATACACAGGGATGATTATGGTTGTGTCTGGGACATTATGTGTAAGGTATGTGACTTTATAGCAGTTTGATGCAACTGAGTGGCTTGCTAGGCCATTCTAGAGGGCATTTAAGAGTCAACCACATTACTGTGGGTCTGTAAGGACTGCAGATTTCCTTCCCGAAAGGATTTAGTGAACCAGATGGGTTTTTACAACAATCGCCAATGGTTTCATGGTTATCTTCAGACATTTAATTCCAAATTTTTATTGAATTCAAATTCCACCATCTGCTGTGGTGGGATTCAAATCCAGGTCACCAGAGCATTACCCTGAGTCTCTGGATTACTGGTCCAGCAACAATACCACTACGTCATTGCCTCCCCATAAGGAGCTAGGGAATGGAGTCTTGCACAGGGCCCTGAAGATAATGGCTTCTCACTATTTAATTGGAGGGAATTTCTGCTCATCCAGCACTGGAGGTTGGACAAGCAGACTGATAATTTAGCAACGGTGGAAGAGTGAATAAAGGCATGGTGATGCAGAGCCATGTGCTATCAGTGTGTATGTGAAAACTAAACTGTATTTTTGGATGATGCTGCGTGGAGCAGCATCTGAATGAGAAACAGGAGGGGGCCAAAGTTAAATCCTTCTTTCATTATTAAATGGCCAATGCTTAGATGCTTCATTGAACAAGGTACCTAAATGCTGATGCTCTAGAACACAATTCCTTTTAGTTAACTCATACCAGTTTCCTCCAGACGTCTGCTTCCTGCCCAAACTATTCTGCATAACAAGCCTGAAAATGGCCTGTCTTGTGCACGACCACTAAATAATCCATCTGGAAAGAGAACCCCAGGAATCTAGTTTTGTCACCCACCCTGAAATAGGTGATCTGATTGCTTTGTCCCTCATGCCAAATCAACCAGTAATTTGCTTTATTTTCCTCTGTGAATCTTATTGGGTTAGATCCTATTTACAAGGAGACCCATATGATCGACCACCTTATCATAATCGTGTCTCTGTGCAACATTTCTCTCAACTCAGAGAAGGATACACATAATCTTTAATTGAAGTTCATCACAAGTATACCTTGGACTGCTTGTTTTTAATCTGTTAAACCAGTGGGTAACTGCATCAATTTTGTCACCATATTATTTCTTATTAGAATGGTGTTGTGTGTCATTTCTGCAAAGGCCAATAATGATTACAAATTCCATTGTAAAGTAAGGCTGACCTGAACATGGAATTCCTTGTTAAGTAATCTTATTGCACACTAATTCATGAATTTGAATTATATTTTATATGAAACATCATTGATTCCACTAGATGATTTAATTATTAACTAGCTGTGCCACTATGAAGGCGTCCCTTGAACCAATTCAGCGTCAAATGTGTGTGCAACATAATTGAATTAAAAAGGAACATGCTGGATGTTAAATGTTTTGCAATGCCTTCACATTCTCTCTGCAGGGAAAGGCATTTATTATTGTAAATGTATTCAGTGCTCTGGAGGTTCAAGGTTGTCAAAGCTCATTAGCTGGATTTCAGAAAATCTCTCATTCTGGATTTTTACATTTTCTTTTGGAATATTAGCTTGTAATCTCTCTCATCTCATATCACTGCATAATTACACAATAGACTTGTATATTTCAGCTTTACTCTGGATGCTCTCTCAGGTTCAGCATCACCAGCCACACCCATGTCAGGCCTCTTGTCCCCTACAACTTGAAAGAATACCTTGCTGCTCGTTCGATTAGATACGGTGCAGTGAATGTTATGAGGACACCTCCACTTCCGAATTCCCCCCTCAAGTTACACACCAACCCGACTTAAATATGCATCACCATTCCTTTACCACTGGATCAGAATCCTGTATTTTCCTGACTAACACCATGTGGGAGCCCCATCACCACAAGGGCTACAGCAGTCCAAGGAGAAGGCCCAACTGCACCTTCACAGGGCAATGAGGGATGGGCAATGTTCACATCCTTGGCAGCATTACCCACTTTGCAGGACCTAATTTGAAAAATTATAGCTTAACCCTTAGATGATAATAAGACGCCTTGTTGCATGTACTGGATTCAATGATCTTCTGTACACAGACAGATAAGCAGTCTAGTGAGACAAGTTCAACTAAAAACAAACTGATTTATTTTGCATGCAATACATGAACAAAATTTCATATCACTTCTTGTAATATCAAGAATAATTATTGCACAATTTAGCCCATAACATTGGCCCAGCTTCATCCTTCAAATTGCTGAAATGACTGGAGGGAAAAAGTCTCTGCTGGTCCCAGTCCAAACCCAAAGATGCTGCAGTCTGTGTTTTCCAGTGCTATGGGCAGCAATGCTGACTTGCCCCAGCTTGCTGTTGAGGACTGGCCCTTCAAGCAGCCAATCAGAATTGGTGCCTCAAATCAAATGCCCTCACTAAAGCATTGACATGACTTGTTCAGCTGAGAGCCTTGCTGTGCTGTAGATTTATTTTAATGTACTGGACTCCAAGATACAAGGAGGCATTTAAAAACTAGGGTTATGCTCAATGTCCCCTCCAATTTCTTTTTTCTTGTGCGCACTTAAATGTCCAGGCCCTTAAATTTATTTGCACAATCATATTCTGCGTATAGGACAATGCTTAGCAGTTAACTGTCAGTCATCATCAATTGGTACATTCCCCATGGCAATGCCTATACTAATCAGAGTCCACTTGCCAACCAATCAGCACCTTCTTCCCATATTGTATAAATTGCTGTTCCCTTTACATTTGGTATTGTTGTGAATTGTCCTGATGAGTGCAAGATATAAGTTTTGGCAAAAAAATGTCTCTTTTTTCTGCAATTTTGTACATCTCAATCAAATCCCTCCTCAGCCTCCTCCATTCCAAGGAGAACAACCCCAGCCTATGCAACCTTTCCTTATAGCTGCAATTTTTCAGTCCTGGCAACATCCTTGTAAATCTCCTCTGTACCCTCTCCAATTGGAAATCAAGAGTCACACGGATCAGAACCATGCTAAAAGCGTGGTTAAATTTTACTTACTGTGTAATTTGTTTAAAGTCCCTGGCACATTAATGTTGCTGTCCCTTTAAAAAGGAGGAACTTGTTGAATCCTAATCCATTGTGCTTAGCTCAACTGTACAATTTCAAGCAGCCTACTTTCTATCACAGTTCCTTACCCAGATGAAAATCCAGCTGCCACTCCTTAGCCAATACACTTTGTTTCCCTAGATCTCTTTAAATGTCAACATTTTTCATACTCTAGTTACTTAGAGCAGAATTTTGCCCTTGGATGGCATTTGGGCCCCACCGGCTCGGCGGTGGGCAGACAGCCGACCCCTGCCACCAAAATGGGTCCTGCCGCCATTTTGAGTGGGTGGGCCAATTAAGTCCCGCCCAGTGGCCTGCCCGTGCAGGGGAGGGGGGAGGGGGGAGGGTTTCCCCATCTGTCACTGCTTCCTGAGGCAAAGTCCTATCTCAGGGAGATTCGTGAGAGGTTAGTAAAGTCTAAAAATAGATAAATATTAAAATTAACATGTCCCCCTCATGTGGCAATGTCACACGAGATGGGACATGTTAATAATAAACACATAAAATTTATTAAATTTTTTAAAAATGGACATGAAACTTTCATCCCGCCAGTGGATGAAGTTTCATGAATAATCTGCAACCCGCTGGGGCTCCTGGCCTGCCCGTCAGCCTTTCAGCCTTAAGCTTGGACGGGCAGGTCTTTAATTATCTTAATTAGCCTGTCAATGGCCTCAATTGGCAATTGACAGGTTGGCAGGTGGACAGCTGATTTCGCTGTCCTCCCACCTTCTTAAAAATTTAAAGGGACTGGGATGACGTCAGGGATTCCTCCCGACGTCATCCTGCGTCATTTTCCCCTCAGCGAGCGGGCTCCCCCCCCGCCAAATTGTCGAGGGGAAAATCCTGGCCTTAGATTACATGACTTGATTCCATCATTAAGTATCTCAAGCCCAAGAATACAATCCTTTATCTTATTAACGTTAGCAGGAGCAGATTGAAAATATCTCCCCCAGAACTACACTGGTCATTGCAATGCACTCCAGAAGACTTTTCCATTTAGCACCACCTCTGTTTTGAATGGTCTGTAAATAAGGCCACACATCATTCTGTATTAACTTTCCAAAAATATGGAACCATGCTACTTATCATGTTTTCACAACAAGACCTCTAGATTGCATTAGTACATTACATTCTCCACATAGTTTTGACAACTGGCTTAAAATTCCAACACCATTGGGTCCAATTAGATAGAATTTGCCCCACAGACCTACAGTTAACACAGCTGGAATGTGCATAATTGTGTTCTGTGGCTTGCTTGTTTCCGTTGACGATCCATGTGCCTTACTTTTTCATTATCAGTCATGACAGCAATTTGAGATTTTGTTCGGCAGCTGCTGCAGCACAAAAGCACAGTACAGCAGGCTCTTCAACAATCTTGCATTGTACAACTGCCTTTTAGGATGATTATAAATAGGTGCATGGCTTCACAGGAGCTGTATACAATATAATTCATCAACCTGCTTCAAGAAAGATGATTGTAGAAGAAAAGTATAATCTATATAGAGAGATTGATCATCTTAAAGAGTTATAATAAAAATAATTTCCAAGATAGCAGAAAAGGAAATAGGATCTTGCAGTTGTTAATATACAATAAAATGAAATCATGTAGAGGTGGCCTTGTGGTGGAGCACATGAGTCAGGCATTAGTGGCCTGGATTCTTTCATCCATGGTGAAGAAATAATTTTCACTGTTCACCTTCTGTGCAGTTACCCAAAGACTTTTCATGGGTTTGACAGCTGGGAATTCCGCTATTTGGGCATCTGATCCATTGTGGTACCCTCTATAGGGGATCCGTAGTGTCAATCAGTCTGATTGAAGAATACGCACCAAGATGCACAGACTGTAAACCAGGAAGTTAAAAAAAAGCATGAAATATTAATTACATTGAAATCATTGTACAGGAAACAAAAAATAAATGGGACATCCAGATGGGATTAAGGGAGAGAGACAAAGAAAAAAGCCACAAAAAAAATCTGGAACATTAATTTTCTGAAGGAATGAAGCTCTATAATTGTTCAAGTAATTTTTCAGGGCCAGAGGTTGTTCATCAGTGATTATCACCTATTAAGTCATTGAAAATTCACTCATTCCTGAATGCATAAGTCTCAACTTTTTTAACCACTAGCTTTGCACTAAAGGTAGCTACGTTCCATAAGTTCATGTCATTAAATGCTAAGTTTATTGGCAAGGACTACAACAGCACAGCCTATGGAGGAGCATGGGATCTCTTGACAACAACTTCCAATTTAACCATGCATGTGTGGACACCGATAGTTGCTGCCAGCTTTACCCTGTAATAATGGCAAATACTGATAACTCTCTGCCATTATTTCAGCAAAATCCAGGCCAGTGGCTTTAACATAACATCCAAGCCTTGTGACTTTTGGAAGACTGAAGTAAATGCCACCAACTGACCTCCACAGACAATTCTACAAGCATACCATTCACCAAATGTTAGGCTTAGTACCCACTCTGTCACAATACCTCAGCTCAAGACGACCCTCAGATTTATTGCAAGGATATTCAAGATGCCAAAGAAAAAAGAACATTGACAATCTTAATTTTTGGTAGCTATTTGCCATAATTTGGTGCTAACAAGACAGTTTTCACGTTGCTTCATTAGGCTGCCAGATGGGCAGTCTATTATAGTGACTATTTTTCTTTATCAAGAAGCCAGGATGAAAGCTAAAGATCAGTGGTACATGATACAACTGAGGTTAGAAAGAGCAAGAAATGAAGTATTTAAAGATAGCAATTAGGCAATAGCAAACCTGTCTTTTAAAACACTGAAGAATTTGAAGAAAGGAAAGATTGAGGGAGGTAAGGAGTGGGATAATTTTTAGGTCCTGACTAAGAATGAGTTGGTAATACTTTTCACATTTTGAGGAAGTAGGGTCCTGGATTAATATCAGTGATGGACAGGTTGAAGACCAATCTGTCTCAATACCTCTGGTTGGCAGAAAGATCATGGTATAAGGCACTGGTAGGTTGCTGCATAAATGAAGTGACACCAAGATATTAAAGAGGGACTTGAAATTCACAAAACATTTATTTTATCAGGAACTCCTTGAAAAAGTTCTTCAAAGGTGAGAGCAAATGTTTAACGCAATATTACTCACTATTACTCAACCAAGCTGAGCTGTCCAGAACAGGAACAAGTCTCCCCCTCCCCCTTGAGATTTTAGTGCAAGAACTGCATTATGAGGTCTTGGAAATGAAATTGAAAACTGTACTACTACATATATTCTTTACATTGCAGCATATTGATGAAAGTGAGCAGAAAATTCTTCAAAGCTGGAACTCAGAAGTGGCCATGCTTTACTCAAGCCTGACTGGAAAAGAAAACCATCTTAAATAAAGTCACAGCATTTATACTTCCTTCCCTCTCAAGTACTACAAAAGCTTTCTCATATCTTCACTACTTTCTTCTCTCAGCCTCTGCACCAAACATTCTAACATCCATCTCAACTCATCATGTTCTCTCTCCTCAGAGTGCACTGGCCTCTTATCCTCCCTAAATCTATCCCTATGTATATTCCCCAACCCATATTCACAGCCAACTCTTGACCCTACCTGCTCAGATGGTCTTGCTAGTCCCTTTGTATTAATCAGAGCTAAGACAATCTCTGATCACTTCCTAGTGTCACTTTTCACCCATCTTCCCTTCCCCATCCCAACCCTACCTCCTTCTGTATATGCCCCTATAAAAAAAAACTATCCCCCAATTCAATTATAACTGCACTTGCAAAAATTCCAATTTTGGTGTTCTGTTCATCACAATTCTGCAGCTACTGATTTGCTCAGCCACACCCTAACCTCCACCTTTGTGGTCCTATTACTCTCTTTCTCATTTTGGCCTTCATCTCTGCTCCCTTATGTCCAAGGAATCAGGCTTGAAAGAATCACCAGATCTGGCAGGACCATAAAGCACTATCGGGTCCTATTTTTGTCTGCTAAAACTGCTCATTATTCCTTGATTATCCTGCAATGCAAAGATAATCCCAGGCTTCTTTTATCAATGGAGAACTGTCTTCTTAAACCTCTCTCACCATTCCCCTCAACTCAATACTGGAAGTGAGAGTGAGGAGCTCATGGACTGCATTATTGTTAATATTAAGACAATCCGATCAACTGCCTCTGCTGTGTCCCTCCATTCCACTAGCCCACCTGGCCAAACATCTACTAAAACCCCTCATTGTGCTTGCCCTGAACTAACTTATTTCGCTATTTTATCTCCTGTCTTCCCTCGTTCCCTCTCTGAGCTCATCTTGTCCATGAGACCCACCTCCTGCTCTTCAACCCTATCCCCACTAAACTGCTGACCACCTAACTTCCCCTCCTGCCCCCATGTTAGCTGATATCTTTAATGGTTCTCTCTCTCCAGATGTTGTCCTCCCTCCTTTAAATATTCAGGTCATAACCCTCTGGAAAAAAAATAACTATTAGCTCCACCATCCTGGCAAACTACCATCTCATCTCCAACCTCCCTTTCCTCTCCAAGGTCCTTAAATGTGGTTTTGCCTCCCAAATCTGTGCCCACCTTTCCTGGAACTTGCCATTAGAATCCCTCTAATCAGGTTTCAATCCTTGTAATGAAACAACTCTTACCAAAGTCACAAACAAAATCCTACGTGACTGGGCAAAGGTAAACTATTCCTCCTCATTCTTCTCGACCTATCTGTGGCTTTTGACACAGTTGGCTATACCATTCTCCTCCAAGGCAGCTCCACTGTCATCCAGCTGGTTGGCAGGGCACTTATGTGGTTCCAGTCTTACCTATCTAATTATAGTCAGTCTATTACTTGCAAAGGCTTCTCTTCCTGTTCCTTGATACTTCTGGTGTCCCCCAAGGTTTGATCCTTGGTCCCTTCCTATTTCTCATCTACAAGCTGCCCTTGGCAACATCATCTGAAAGCACAGTGTTAGTTTTCACACATGCACCGATACCCATTCAGCTTTTCCTCACCACCACCACCACCTTTTAACTCTTCCAGTGTTGGTAAATTATCAGGCTGCTTATCCAACATCCAGTACTGGATGAGCAGAAATTTGCTCCAATTAAAATTTGGGAAAATTGAAGTCATCATTGTTGGAGCCCCAATCAAACTCTGTTCCCTTTCTACCAGTTCATCCCTCTCAATGGCAACAGTCTGCGACTAAGCCAGTCTATTCACAGCCTTGGTGTCGCATTTAATCCAAATTCTGACCACATATTCATAACATTACTAATACAGCCTATACCACCTCAGAACATCTGCTGCTGAAACCATCATTCAGGTATCTGTTACCTCTAGAGTTGATTATTCCAATGCACTCCTAGCTAGTCTCCCACATTGTAAACTTGAGGTTATCCAAAACTCTCCTGCACTGTCTTACCTCACACCAGGTCCCGTTCCCCCATCAACCCAGTGCTCACCAACTTACATTGCTTAACTCGGAGCCCATACCATGATATTAAAATTATCACTCTTGTTTTCAAATCCCTTGATGGGCTTGCCCCCTCCCAATCTCTAATCTCCTTCAGCCCCTTATCTGTACTCATCTAATTCTGGCCTCTTGCGCACCCCCGATTTTAATCACTCCACCACTGGTGGCTGCACCTCCAGCTGCAAAGGTCCTAAGCTCTGGAATTCTCTCCCTACACCTCTCCACTTCTCTATCTGACTTTACTTTTTTTCAAAGACACTCCTTAAATGCAACCTCTTTGACCAAGGTTTTGGTCATCTGACCTAATATCCCATTATGTGGCTCAGTGTCACGTTTTATTTTATAACGCACCCCCGCCCCCCCGACCCCCCGCCCCCCGTGAAGCACGGTGGGATGTTTTATTAGTTAAAGGCGCTGTACAAATATACATTACTTTTTTGTCATAGTTCATATACTGAGAAAACAACTTTAAAAGTGATACACCACTGTCAGCTTCAAAAGGTTAGTCCAATACCCACTATGCAAACTGCCTGCTGCTCCACATCATCCACTGCTCCATACTGCCTACACTTGCCTACTCTACATAAACTCAGCTGAACCTTGCTCTCCATAAAATGCCAAACTATTTTTACTCCTGTTCATAGAGCATTAAAAGCCTACACCGCCAAAATTGCTGCTTCATTGTGACTGCTGCAGTCATCCAGAAAGTCACACCACCATTAAGTTACCTTCAAAGGTTACAAGGCCGCACTTGAACAGGGGAAAAATAAGTATGCTCTACTTGCCAGGTGCTACTGCCTAACACCTACCTTACACGTGATAATTCAAAGTCATTGTGTGAACTAAGCGTTTGATATGTCCTGTAACTTGCATTAAGCAATATAACTAGCACAACAAAGAGAGAATTTAGGACTAAATAAAATACATTGTTCAAATAATTTTCATGTGACTTTCAACTAAAAATATAAGCTAAGATAGATGGAAAGAATTGGGATGAAAGTATTGCTAAATAGCATTTGAAGAGGCACTAAGTAAAATAATTTACATGCAAATGTTAAGCCAACTCAAAGAACATGAGGCTCATCAAAGTTGTACTTTCTATTCAGTAACCTCTGTTTAATAAATTCAGAGCAAGACAACATTTCTCATGCACATAAATGATGCAGTGTAGTACACAGCACAGCTAACCTTTCCGAATACATAATACATTCTTTCCAAATTAGTCAAAGAAAGGTCTTCCAAATGGATAAATAATATGTAGATGGAATTAAATCACATTAAATAAATGGCTTTCTTCTTGTCTTTCACTACTGCAGAAATACAAACAAGAAATTACTTCATGGTCAAATTAGAGTCTTCAATACAGTTTAAATGCGTTGCCACCTACACAAAAGCACCACAAAACCTCAATAAAAATGGCAAAACATGAGGACAAGGTTAACCCCAAAGCTCCCACAGCAAACAGACAATTTGACACTCTTTACAGTGGGACAGCCATCAAGTTTAGCTAACTTGCAAGTCAGGATGCTTAGATCTACAATGGGAAAATGGACCACTGGGTATGGTAGGAAGCCTGACAAGTCTTTTAAAGTCCTACCTTCAGTTTCACCCCCCTCCAGTCTTTGCTAAAATAGGTCTTAACTACAGCATCAATTACCTCATCCAAGGACATGGAGACAAAGTGGAAAAAAAAGTGAGCCTGGACTGTACTAAACCTGCTGGAAAATGTTGCATATTATGCGAGGATGGAAAAATTTTGTGATGCCCCCTGCTGTCAAATATCCTGTCAACACTCACCAGCCAGGTTCACACATGGAGAATGGCTACCCAAGGTGAGGTACTGTACCTCAGTGACATCAACATCTTCAAGACAGGAGCACAGAAAGAAGAAAATAAATCACTTTCTGATCAACCAATTTATTGCAAAGCCTTTTCTATGGAAGTTTGTTGGGACAGTTCTACTTCATAGTAGCCTGAGCAGACATCTCAAACCTGACAGCCACTTGGGAAGCTTTAGGAATATTTTGAAATAGGTCACAACAAATAAACTGACACCACATAACACTGAAATTTAATCACCTCCCTACTCCCCAACAATTTAATGCATGCAAGTTACATCATCTCATAACCACGCCAAGCTATTCAAGGAAGTCAGGCAGCCTCTGTGGAGACAGAAACAGATTTAGCATTTCAAGTTGATGACCTTTTATCAGAACTGGGAAAACGGAGTTGTAACAGGTTTTCAGCAATTGATGGGGGAAGAACACAATGAGAAGTTCTGTGATAGGGTGGAAAGCAGGGTTGAGAATGCAAGGCCAAAAGGGAGTGGTTATGGGACATAATGAAACAAAATTTGGTGTCTAGAGGAGGTGTCAATGGCAGAATGATGAACAGCTGACATCCAAAAGCAAACAGAGGAAAAGCAAGAGAGAAAATAAAACAAAACCTGCTACGAATGAAAGAAACAAAATGGGGAGAGGTTATGACGTATAATTATTGAACTCAATGTTGAATCCGGAAGGCTATGAAATGTCTAATCGAAGGATGAGGAGCTGTTTTCGAACTTACACTAAGCTTCTTTGGAGCTCGAAGACAGAAAGGTCAGAGTGGGAGTAAGGCTGAGAATTAAAATGAAAGGTGACTGGAAGCTCAGGGTCATGCTTGCAGACTGAACATAAGTGTTCTGCAATGCGATCACCCAGTTCTCTGTTTGGTCCCCCACCCCCCACCCCAACCACCCACCCTCCACCACATGTAGAAACCACATCATGGGCAGCAAATACATTGTATGAAATTGAAAGTAGTGCAAGTAAATTGCTGCTTCACCTGGAAACAGTGTTTGGGGCCTTGGACATTGAGAAGGGAGGAAGTAACCGGGCAGATGTTGTAACTCCTGTGCTTGCATGGAAAGGTGGCCATGGGAAGGAGAGGAACTATTGGGGAAGCTTGAAAAGCTGACCAAGGTGTCAGAGGGAATGGTTCCTTTGGAGTGCTGAGAGAAATGGGGAGGACTTGATGTGTTTACTGGTGGCAGAAGTGCAGTCTGTTCTGATGATGTAACGTTCCATACTAATGTTTCAGATATATCTTCCCATGTCCCCTCAAAGTGCTTGACAAGGCATTCTACTAATATCTTTTCCATTTCATACATTTCAGCTCTCATTACTTCCCCTTACTCACAGAAGTATAATAGAGCTCCTGTTGTCCTCGCTTTCAATCCCACTAGTCTCTACATTTAACGGATCATCCTCCATTTCTGCCACCTCCAGTGTGCCTACGGATATCAGATAAATATACTTGAGTCCATATTCACCAGGATAGGTAACCAGAGTGGATCAACAAAGCAAAACCAGAACTATAGCACAATGTGGCCTAATTGAGACATTTGGGGATTGATGCACAAAGAAACAATAGATGGATGTCAGATTCAGATCAAATGTTCTTCATAAACTAAAACTCAAAAAGCCTACAACAGTCTCATTTAGCAGGGAAATCATTTTATTGCGGCATATTTCCAAGTTAGCTTATCTGTGAAGCTATGTTGTTTTCTTCCTATTTGCTTATAATAAAGTGGTTATTGCCATTATTCCAGGACATGTGGAACTTTGTCATTGCAACTGAAAGAAGTGAATATTGGAACCAGCTGTCACAGAGCTGCAAGGTGATGAGGCTCCAAAACAGCAAGACAACAAAGAGACATCACATACCAGAACAGATCAAAGAATACCCTACTAAAGGTAGACTACACTTGCACATTAGATAGCCAGCTGGCAAACCAGGTCTTATACTTCCCAATGTTGCTACGCTATGTACTTTGATATTGCGAAAATCGCAAGGAAGCTAGATTCAACTCTGCAACAAATAGGTTCATCAAACGAGAAGCAAGTCTTCCTGGAGTTATAATTAAAGCAAAATACCACAGACACTGGAAATCAGGAATAAAAACAAAAACTGATGGAAATACTCAGCAGGTCTGGCAGCTTCTGTGGAGAGAGAAACAGTTAATCTTTTGAGTCGAATATGACTTCTTCGGAATGCCAGTTCATTTTTTTTTAATCTTAAGAATTGCAAAAATCAGCTATTAGATCGACAGTAAATAGTGAAGTTATATCTCAGTTAGGTAATGTGATGGTTACAATACTGGACAAGCAACCCAGGGATGGCAGATTCAAATCCCACCAAGGCAAGCTATGAAATGAAACCAATAAATGTTGTCATTTGTGGGCTAGTACCAGAGAAAAGAAAAGTGAACATGAAAGCTGCCAGATTGCCTCCTCTCTACTATTGACAGCTCATCTTGGGCTCTTGCCTCAAACTCAGGAGGTTGTGGGTTCAAGCCCTACTTCAAGGCTTACTTCAAGACACTTGAGTACATAATGTAATCTGGCGATTCTGAGGGAGTGCTGCCTTACCAGAGGAGCTGAGTTTTTCAGAACAGATGTTAAATCAAGGGCCCGTCTGTCTCATTATAGTCAAGTTATGAAAGCTTAATAGGTTTTAAATGAGCTTTCAGTGGTCTCAGTGCATTCCTTATAAATGAGCTTTGCATCCCTTATGGCCCTATAACCATTCTGGAAGTTGGAAATACCACACAAGTTAATTTCAGGCTATAAATCAATTATTGCATTTACAGGAAATTTGATATGCAAAAGCACCATTCTACACAGTGACTAGCTACTAAATTCCCAGACTTTAAATGGCTCTTCTACTTCTTCAACGGTCAATGGTACATGGAACATGAATTGTGAAAAATATCAACTCAAATGCTATTAAGAGCACAGTTCCCAGGGACTCAGAGTTATGTCCCTTTTCTTTTTGCTCTTGCCCTCCCCAGCAACACCTAACTCCACCCCACCCCTCTATGTTTAGGTTACTCAGTTTATTATGACACAGCCGATGGCAAAGGCTGAGCTGTTCAAATCCCAGAGGGAAACTTGAAACAATTGTCATAACTCATTTTGCAATTTGTATGTTTTGAGATGCAGGCTTTGAATTCAGTAGTAATAAGAGCACTGAGTCGCAAGAGGTTTTTGTAAAACTAAATTAAACATTTATTAATACAAGAAAGATTGTAAGCACATACATACAAAATTACTGCTCTAATAACTACAAAAATCCCCAAATTAATCTGACTCCCAGTTACACATCCGTTAAGGCAAAAGTAAAACACATAGGGCAGAATTTTCTGCCTGTCAGGCGGGCCCGACCCAATTTCCAGCAGGTGGTGAGCCAATCCCCACCAGCAAAGTGGGCCGCACTGCCATTTTATGTGGGCGGGCCAATTAAGGCCTGCCCAGCGTGATGTCTGGTGGGAAACACTATGCACTTCCTGTGCAGGTGGTGGGGGGGATTCCCCAAACGTGAGAGTGCGCTCTTTCACGCATGTACACAAAAGAGTGCACATCTCCCTGAGGCTAAGTGCTGCCTCAGGGTGATCGCTTCCACTTTGAAAAATATTAAAAATAGAAAAAAAAAATTCCCTAACATGTTCCCCTCGTCTGATAACGTTCATAATTTACAGAATAACTTTATTAAACTTTTTAAAACCCTGCATGAAACCTCATCCCGCCACTAGATGAGGTTTCATGCTTTCTCTATTTGCCGCCGGGGCTCCTGGCCGACCTGCTAACCTTAAGGTTGGATGGGCAGGTCATTTAATTGTTTAAATGATCCTGTCAATGGCCTCAATTGACCATTGACAGGTCAGTGGGCCCGCAGCTGATTTTGCTGCTCCACCGCCTTCCTGAAAATTTAAATGGGGTGGGGTGATGTCGGGGGTTCCGCCCAACATCATCCCTCATCATTTTACATGTCAGCGAGCTGAACCCGCCCCCTGCTCGCTGACGACAAAATTATGCCCATAGATTTAAATAGACCCCAGGCAATGCACACTCTGGACAGTCTCATTCAAAATTAGTTTCTTTCAGTTCTGGGTCCTTGCAGACAGCAGCTTGAGGCTTACAGGCTGGAGGCTTTAAATCTTAGAATCCCTCTCCTTTTTACCAACAGCCTTCTCTTCCTTTATACATATTTTCCTCTTTGAATGCAAATTTTCATTGTATCACTATGTCTTTTGAACTTTACTTCTTTTAATATTAAGACTCTTTCACAATACCAACTTTATTAGTAATCACTGGGAAAAATAAACAAACACTGTTTCTGAGTTTCACCTGGTTAGGTGTAATATTTCATTCCCTTTCTTTGAATCCAAGCAACACTAGCTTGTTTAAAGAAAAAATGCAAAGTGCCCCCATGTTTACCTAATTACCATTTCAAACCTACTTCTCTTCCATACATCAAAGTCTCTGGACCAGCTGGCTTCAAGCCAATTAAGACACACACACACACACACACACACACACACACACACACAACTAAACTCTACTTTAAAATAATTCCCAATAACATTATAGACATTATTATATCTTCTTGACAAGTTTGACAGATCACAAGTAAATTCAACCCAAATGTGAAATTCCAAACTGTCTTTCAATTTCATGTCTCCTTAACTGTCTCTAGCCATGTCCATTTCAAAGTGGAATTGAGCACAGATTGGTTGTTGAGATCTTGGAAATGTAGTTGACAAGCTCAATTGAATTAATCTGAGGATCAAGAGCATTTACAACAGTACCAGCAAGCTGGCAGCCATCAGCCATCTTAAGGGTTTCTAGGCACAAGGCTAGCACTGATCACTTCCTGTTGGTTGCTCTTCCTTCACCGAATGTTTAGTGCTTCCTTTAGTCCTGACTCTATTTTGCTTCACTCACCTGTCAACATGCTTCAATAGACCACATAGAGCTGCTCCTCAAGCTTCCGTTCCTGCTCCTAATGCCATGTACTTCCAACTATTTGATACTGCATTTGCCCAATTTCCATTCACTTCTGAACCAGGCCCTAACCATCCAGGGTCATACTGTGGATCATTACATGGACAACAAGGCTTTGACTGTAAGTTTCCTCAGGGAGGGAACACCTGGCCCATTGCCAAAGACTCTGTGCCCAGCTATACTTTCCACCACCTGCTCTATCATGGTGGCAGTGTGGCATCAACCACCAAGTCACAATTTGGTCTTGCCCTATTCCTCTGGCACCTCTGCTTACCCAGTCCCACCCTTCTTTAAAATCCTTGTTATTTCCCCTCCACTTTCTGTCCTCAGCCTCTGCATTGTGAGGCTGCTTATCCAGCGATTTTAATCCAGCTCAGCTTCCGTTTCCTTCTCTCCTCTGAATTCACTGCCCCTCCCATTCTCCCTCACTCCCTAAACCTCACTCCATAGAAATTCTCCTACCCATATTCACAACCACCCTCTCGATCTTGCCATTTCTCTCCTCTCAAAGTCACTATCACTCATCTCCAACCTTTTCCTTGAATTTACACCATCTGTTTGCTCTAGCACTCAGCACCCTGATAAAAAGTAAATCGTATCACAATGGGAACGTGATCCTATTCTCATCCGACCAGAAGCAGGAACGTAATGATTTTACCCCTTTCTCCTCCTCTGATTACAAAAAATTCAGTAGCTGCTAACTGCAGATATTTGCAATAAAAGTGAAACAAACGTCGAGCACAAACTGGAGCTCAGATAATCAAGGCTCACTGGCCATTATAAACTGGTTGATATTCATCTCGATTTATTATAATTTGCTTAGTAATTTAATGCAGAAATATCGCCAATGGTTTCAGTTTCTCTCAATGTCCACTTTCATTATAAGAGCTTTGTACAGCTAGATTTTTTCATCTATTTATCAAATAGCTTAATCATGAATAAATGCAAAATGCTTGGATATATCTCAGCTTGTCATCCATACCCTAAATTAAACTTGTTGCTACTTCAAGTTAAGAATGTAGTTAAATATTATTTGCAGCTGTTCCTAAATTATAGGGAGGACTTGTGATTTTCATCCCTTGGAGTGCTTTATTTCCTAATTCTTTACTAAAAGGTTATAGTCTCAAACTAGTTGGATTTCGGATCAATAGAAGTTGAGAACTGAGGTTTGAAGACACGTGAACGCTATTTAATAGCAAACCCTTGTGGCCATTTGTGTGTGTATGTATATAAACTAAAACCAGAATAAACCATTCAGTTGGGTACTAGAACTCCATGTGAATGCACCAGTGTTTTTGCACTGCCAAGATATCACAACTATAGAAAAATGAACTTGCATCCATATAGTGCCTTTTATGGCCTCAACATATCTCAACGTGTTTTACTGCCAGTGAATTCAGTTGGCATAGAGCAAGATCCCATAAACAATAAATTAGATGACTGACCCTCAATCTGTTCAATGGTTTTGGGTGAGGAAAGAATATTGGCCATGGCACCAGGAGACCTCTTCAAGCAAAACAGAAAGCAGCCCTCCATCCAAGCAGTATGACAGGGCCTTGATTTAACACCTCATCCTTAAGACAGCAGTTCCAACAATACATCACAGAAGCAGCAGCCTAGAGTCACTACACCCAGAATGTTAGAGAGACTGAATATCTCCTGAACAGGGCCAGCCAAACACAACAGTGCAGACTGTGAGAGAAATTTCCATCCGGTAATCAATGTGGTAACTCCTGTACCTCCCAAGTACAGGGCATTTTAGTTTAGGTCAATCACAGCCACTCTTCTGCAGCATATATTTCTATCAAACACTGCTCAGGACTTAATTTACCCATGACAGCTCTGTTACCTGCATATTGTTTTGAAGTAGCTTCCTTGATTAAACTTGTTGAAAATCTGCAAAGTTTTACCTCTTTAAAAAAAATTGAATGAGTTTAAAACTTATACAAGCAAACTCCCATAAACTGCAGCATATTAATGAGCTGCTTCTTTTTTTTAGGTGTTTGGTGAGGGCTGAATATTGCCCAGAACACCAGAAAGAACTCTCCTGCTCCTCAAATAGTACTATGGAATCTTTTAAGTCCATCCAAGAGTAGAAACTAGCCTCGATTTAACATATCATCTTAAAGATAGCATTCTGAGCAGTGCAGCACTCCCTCGGTACTGAAAACGTCAGCATAGATTTTGTACTTAATCCTCTGGAATGGGACTTGAACACACAACCTTCAACTCAGAGACAAGAATACTACCAACTGATCCAAGGCTGACACCTAGGAAATATTGCATAGAGAATTTTCAACAAAGACTGTTCTCTTTACACGCGCTCCCACACCTAACCAGTCTATGATTTCAGGAAGAAGAATTCACTATCATCATTCTCTCTTGATTCTAGTAAAAACTAGAGCAGGATGGCCAACATTCAGCCAGAAACCTTCATAAATAATTTTTGACATCTTTAATTCTGAAGGTTGGTTCCTTGGCAGAAAAATGGGGATAAATTGTAAGCTCACTACCTGCATGTCCCTCTTGGTGATGAAGCCCTTCTCCTCTTTGTCACACAACTGGAAGAGCTCACGGGCCTTCTGCATTGTTTCATGGCAAGCGCCTCGTCCATTTGGATTTGCTCTGGTGCTCCTGGTAGTCCCTCCAGAACTGCGATCCACTCCTCCTGTGGGCCAAGCATCAGCCAGAGTCTCTCTCTTTCTGGACATCATCTACTTGCTTCTCCAGTCCAGCAAACAGCACAGAGCTCAGTGAGCTCACCACTGTGAGAGGCAACAAAAAGGTGCATATGTTTACATCATTCATTGAGGCTTCCGAGATTAAGTAGCATCACTTAGCAACAGTCCACTTAATACTGTTCTGAAGGTACTCGGAGTATTGCTGTTAAATCAGTCTTTTCTTTTGTCCAGCAGTGAAGAGGGAAAAAAGCAGAAAAGGAAAAACATAAACACAGGTTTGTCAGGAACAGACAGAGCAGATTTAGGGAGCTGGCAATCTATGTTCTATAAGACAAGCACAACATTTAGAGAGCTGGTAAATCAAGGAACATAGGTACAAAAGTAGGACATTTCACTCTTGTTCCGCCATATAACTAGATTGGCTGATCGGCATCTTAACTCCATCCACCTGCCTCAGTTCTGTTTCCCTAACAAAAACCTATAAAGCTTAGATTTGACATTTTCACTTGACATAGCCTTAACAGGTTCTTGTAGGAGACAGCCCGAGATTTCTCAATGCTTTAAGCGAAGAAGTGTTTCCTGGCATCACCCTGTACAGCCTAGCTTTAAATTTTGAGCTTATCTTCAAAGAGACAGAAAAAATATGAAAACAGGTTATTCAGGAATAGGTAAAGCTGACAAACCCAGGCAAATATGACCCAAAACAAAGGGCAAAGCACAACATGCAGTTCACAATATGGTCTCCCAGCTGTGTGCCACAGTGTCCTGGACTTGCAATGTCAGACCCACACACCAAACCTAAACGCCAGGTCTGATGAACAGTCAGTCAATCGCCGACTAGGTCTCCAGTGGCTCCATGGATAAGTGTATAGACCAGGAACACAGATTCATTCCCTGGGCTGAGCACAAGTTCAAGGTAAATCTGACATGGGAAAACGGGCACGGAAATCCTGACCTTGCAGTTAGTTACTTAGCGCTGTGACACAGACTGTGCAGTGGACCCCATCATCACTGGCCACCATGGAAATCAGTGAGAATTTCAACTTTCTAGCTCCCACATCACCATTTCAAACCCTTAAAAAAGCTCAAATGGTGATGTGATTAATAGAATTCAATGAATTGGCCCTGAAAGCTAAATTTTTTATTGTTGATTAATTAGTTGATATTTTGAGGCTAATTTTTAAAAATACTCTCAAAGTTTCTCTGAATATTTTAGTTCCTACATTTCCCATGTGTACATCCCAGTCTTCAAGTTGTTCCGTGTAAAAAAAAAAGTTTAATTATTTCATGGGATGTGGGTGTTGCTGGCAAGGCCAGTGTTTGTTGTCCATCCCTGATCACCCTGGAACTGAGTAGCTTGCAAGACCATTTCAGGGGGAAGAGTCAACCACATCACTGTGGGTCTGGAGTCACATGTAGGCCAGGCCAGGTAAGGATGACAGATTTCCTTCCCTAAATGGCATTAGTGAACCAGATGGGGTTTTACAACAATGAATGTTAGTTACACAGTCACCATCACTGTGCTTCTAGCTTTATATTCCAGATTTATTTATTGAATTTAAATTCCACCACCTTCCATGATGGGATTTGAACCCATGTCCCCAGTGCATTAGCTTAGGCTCCTGTATTACTCGCCCAGTGGTATTACCACTACACCACCATCTCCCCCCATTTCAAATGAATTTTATTTTAGTGCTTTTAGTTTCCTGTCTGAAAATCTGGATGGCTGCTTGAACAGCCTAATGACATCATTTCAGCTCCACGCTGGGAATCAGAGTGCAGGAGGCTGACATTTGGCCCATTGAGTCTGCACCCGCTTTCCAAATGAGTGGTTCACCTAGTACAATTCCCCCATCTGAAATTGGAAGAATCTCTTGAATGCTTCAATTCAACCTGCCTCCCTTACACTCTCAACAGAGTGCATTCCAAACCCTAACCACTCACTGCATCCATATGTTTCTCCTTGTATCACTTTTGCTTCTTTTATTAATTGCTTTATATGCCCTCTTGTTCTCAAATCCTTTCACAAGTGGGCAACAGTTTCTCCCTATCCACTCTGTCCAGACCCCACAATTTTGAATACCGCCATCAAATCCCCTCTCAGCCTTCTCTTCTCCAAGGAACAATCCTAACTCTCAATCTATCTTCATAACTGAAGTTCCTTATCCCTGGAACCATTCTTTTCTGCACCCTGCCTAATACCTTCATATCCTTCCTAATGTGTGACACGCAGAATTGGAGTTCCCAGAAAGTTATTTTCTATCATCCAGCCTGGACAGTGATGCCCATTAACCAAAAATGCCAGTTACCTAAGAGTTCTGCATTTTCAACCAATCAGAAAGCTGCTGGGTGATTCTGGTGGTGATACAGGTGTCAAGGTCTCACAAGGGTTGCGGATCTAGTGAGCACTGAGGGAACATTGTGCTACAGAAGTAGAGCAGGGGGGAGGCCAAGACCCGAGTCAGGGCAGGCTGCAGATAAGTACCACCTATGAGTTTGACAATTTTTAGTGATTGTGTAAGAGTGGGACTGATAAGATATACAGTATTCATGTATTCAGTGAATTGTGGAGAGGCACCAGGCTGAAGGTTCGCCTAATGTGCCAAATCCTCTGCACTGGCCATGACTGCACAATAATAGAGGTGAAATTCTTGTCAGAGAGATCCTTGATCTCAGTGAGACTGACTTTGCGGTCAACAGTGACACCTTTGCTTCTTTACTGACTGAAAATCCCAGGCTATTATGCCTTTTTATTCTCCTTATATATTAAGTCCCCGCCTTAATGTCGACTCACTTAACGTTTCATTTTAACACTATTCCTAAAGTAATGTCAGTATATCAGTTTAACGTTGCCAGTTTCACCAACGTTGTTTGCCATAGACTTCCTCTTCTGTGACCTGTCTGCTACCATGACTTTTCCTGCAAAAATAAAAATACCTGGAAAAACTCAGCAGGTCTGACAGCATCTGCAAAGAGGAACACAATTAACGTTGAGTCCGTATGACTCTTCAACAGAAGAACTTTTTCTGCAGTGCTTCTGCTTTCGCCCTCGGTCCCTCTTTCTCCCGCTTCTGCTCTTGCCTCTCCCAGCCTCTGTTCTTACCTTAAGGTCTGTTCTTCAGCGGCTCCCAACTTCTAGCTTAGCTCCTGAACTTGTACTTGGGTCCTGGTCCCCATCTAGTGGCTAAAGTTGGTCAGTGCAGGTAGTCCCAGGACTACAGCTGCTACCTTCACCAACCAACTTCTGCCTCTAGATGGAACCTGACAAATCTAAAACAGCATACGGGGGGCAAATACTGTATTTTAAAAAAACAATTTAATTGTATTTCTTTTACATTTAATGACATATTTTATTTTTCAAGTTATTTCAGCTAGGAGTTATCGAACATTCCTTGCCCAGAAAAACCAAAAGAACCTAATCCTGGCTTTAACATTGATTCCCATGGGAAACTATGATTCACTTCAATTCACTTCACTTAAAGTCCTGATTTTCAGGAACACAATCACAACTTTAAGTGAGGACTTACTGTATCCTGATTTGTGCTGTCACCCAACTCTTCCTGTCTCATTTTGGGACAGGCCAACATGTAACAGGGGACCATAGGCCCAAGCACGGAAACTTCATTTCTATCCCTTTGATACTTCGCTATGCCCTTTCCTTCTAAAGATAATAATCCAGTTTTGAGAAAGAAGTGTCAAGTGCTCCCAAAAAGATTCAAATAAAGCCAAAGTGTGTGAAAGGACAATGGAAGTCAGCACAGGGATATAAGGGAAAAAGTCATTTCGAAATAATGATAATGTACAACATCCAGAAACATTTCCTGATGTTAATATAAATGAACAGGTTGATAAAGCAAACACCATCCTCCCCTGAGGAATTCTTTTAAAAATACCACAGCAACCAACCTCTGAAAACGTTTAGAAAAAAAATTGTGTATTTATGTTGGGAAGCTAATATATCAAATGACTGATAAAAATCTCCCAGTTGGGAACCCATTGTGGCAGAGGTAATTAAAACCATTCAGTAACTCAAAATTGAAAACAAAGCCATTAAGCAAAGTCATGCATGGACACACACTTCATATAAAGTGAAATGCTTATCAACATCGTGCCCACATCTGCCTGAAATTTGGCTATTGTGTGCTACACATTAACTAAGACTCATTATGGCTATTTTTTTCCCTTCACAAAAGGAATTTGCAGCTTGGTCTCAACATTGTACCACAAGTCTTTAAAAAGAACAAAACTCTTACAAGGAAAACCAGGTTAGAACAGTTTTATCAAAGAAAGTCATTCTGCAATTCAGAGGGTAATTTATATTCATTATTTGCTCTTGGGAGGAGGACACACGCTACCAAAGCCACAGTTACTGCCCATTTGTAGGCAGAGGTGGTAAGCCTTCTCCTTGAATCTCTGCAGCCCTTCTGGCAATGTTGCACCCAAAATGATATGGTTTGATGATAATTAATTTTTAGAGCAGCTTTCCCATGGATCTCCTCCACATTACTTCAATTTCTATACAAATACATAGGAACTGGGATGGAATGGGGAAGTGGGATTTTTTTAAATGCCATGCATGACATGGATTATAAATCACCTCATAACCTTACACTCACGAGGCACCTAGCCCACACAAGATGTAAATACATAGAGTCCAAAGTATCCTTATGACACATCCTCTATATATTCCTGCACAAATATTAAAGCTAGTTAATGTTGAATATTGTGGCATTTTTTTTAAATTCTGATGCAACCATATTAATATTGCAGATGTGCCATGGAAGTATCTGAACAGCAATTGATTTGTTAGCAATATGGTCACAGGTGACACTTTTAACAAAAAGATTGCCATTTGTTGTTATGTGAACAACATAGGCAATGCAGTATTTATTGACCATCCTTAGTGGCCCTGAAGGCATTCAGTGTCAACCACACGGTGTGGGACTGGGCTGGAGTCTCAGCTCCCTTCCCAAAATGACATTACTGAATCAGTTGGGTTTTCATAAGAATCGAACTCAAAAGATGTCAGAGTGCTGTTTTTAATTTCACAACTAGTCATGGTGGGATTTGAACACTCACACCTGAGTTGCTTGTCCAGTACTGTAACCAATTGACTACCAAGGTGTCTTGTGGGATTAACTCTTGTCAAACAAATCCATTTTCCCCAGAGTTAAAATGTGTTGTCATTTAAAAGGGAAGCATTACAGCTGGCTTTGACATAACCTGAGCACAAGATGAGCACGGTAGTGTAGTGATAATATCACTAGTTTAGTAATCAAGAGACCCAGACAAATCCTCCAGAGACTTGAGTTCAAATCCCACAAACAAAGCTGAGGAAATTTGAATTCAATCAATTAGTAAATCTGGAATAAAAAGCTAGTCTCAATATTGATGATCATCGGATTCACCAATGCACTTCAGGGAAGGAAATCTGTTGTTGTTACCTGGTCTGGCCTACATGTGATGCCAGACCCACAGCAATGTAGTTGACTCTTAACTGCCATCTGAAATGCCTAATAAGCCATCTCAATTGTATTAGATTGTGACCAGAAGAGTCAAATAAAAATGAAACCAGACAGACCATGTGGCAGTGACCTATGCACTTAAAATGACAAAGATTGACTCTGCAAAATGCCCTCATTGCTAACATCTGTGAATGTGTGCCAAAACTGGTAGAATTGCCCCACTGATAGGTCAAGCAACAACCTGAAAGTCATAATCGCTGAATCATACCTTAAACCAACATCCTCAATTCCTCCATCATTTTCCCAGATACACCCTATACCACTGGCATGACAGACCAACCAGAGGTGGTGGCACATTGCTATACACACAGGAAGGATTGGCCTTGGGAGCCCTAAACCAGCTGAGTATTTTCTGCTTATTTTTAAGACTCCCTCTGGCAGGGTCCAGTTTCTGGGGCTTACCATAACCAACCTGTTAAAAGCTGCGTCTCTCCTCAGGCCTTGTAAACTTCCCAAAATATACCCAATTTGGGCTAAATTACAGCAAAAAAACAACAAGCCCCAATTGAAGTCTGTTAAATTTTACCCCTGGGCAAATTTGCACAGAACATAGAAATGTTTAGATGTTTAGACCCAAAAGAACAGCACATACCTGACAATTTAAGGAATGCTCATTTGAAAGGTAATGATGCAATGTAACAAATTAACTCTCATACTAAATTTATCAACAGCATCTTGGGTCTTATAAGTAAATTACTGCTAGGGGATGTGCAAACACAGTCTCAGATAGCTTCCAAAAACAGCTGCTTCCCATCATTCAATGACTAACATGGGGGGAAATCTGTTCTGGTGGCTGTGTATTGCAGCATCAATTCATTCAGGAAGGATGCATTATGTCATAGCAACACAAAGCAATCCTTCTGCCCCACAAGGAACTGTGGCAGCAAATCTACCCTTCGGACCACATATGAACCAACATAATTTTCTAATGTCAAAAAAAAATCAAGATTTCTCCCATCACAATAAGTTTGCCGTTCAGCATCACCCTTCCACAGCAATGGTGGGGCAATCTTCGAGCACTGACTTCAATGTCCATCACCAAGAATGGCTCGGTAGCACCACTATTAACCAGGCTGGCCAAGTCCTAAAGGACATAGCTGCAAGACAGGGTCTGCAGCAGATGATGAGGGAACCAACAAGAGGGAAAAACATACTTGACCTCATCCTCACCAACCTGCCTGCTGCAGATGCGTCTGTCCATGACAGTATCGGTAGGAGTGACCACCGCACAGTCATTGTGGAGACAAAGTCCTGCCTTCACATTGAGGATACCCTCCATCATGTTGTGTAGCACTACCACTGTGTTAAATAGCATAGATTTCGCATCCTCCTCCTCCCCCACCCCCATACAGGTAGCACTGAGCACTACTGCTCACGTCTTAAGCTGGGTGGGCCTTAATTGGCCCACCTGCCTAAAATGGCGACACGAAGCTGATCGCGGGCAGCCCGGCAACTGAAAAATTCAGGTCCTGGAACTCCTGTCCCAACAGCACTGTGGATGTACCTACGCCGCATGGACTGCAGCAGTTCATGAAGGCAGCTCACCATCACCTTCTCATGGGCAACTAGGGATGGGCAATACATGCTTACCCAGCCAGCGACGCCCACGTCCCGTGAATGAATTTTTTTTTAAAGTTGGCCCGATCTCTCCTCATACACAGAAGAGGTGGCAGCATCATGCTATTGCCACTGGACTAATACTCCAGATACCCAGGGTAATGCTCTGGGGACCCAGGTTCAAATTCAGTTAAAAAATCTGGAATTAAATGTCTAAATGATAACCATGAAACCATTGTTGATTGTCGTAAAAACCCATCTGGCTCACTAATGTCCATTAGGGAAGGAAGTCTGCCGTCCTTACCTGGTCTGGCTTACACGTGACTCCAGACCCACAGCAATGTGGTTAACTCTTAAATGCCCTCTGAAATGGCCCAGCAAGCCACTCAGTTCTCAAGGGCAATTAGGGATGGGCAATGAACCCAGCCAGCAAAGCCCACATCCCATGAACGAAAATAAAAAAATCCTGCCATCCCAGGAATCAGCCTGGTGAACCTTCGCTGCATTCCCTCTGAGGAAAATACATCCTCTCTTAGGTAAGGAGACTAAAACTGCACACAAAACTCCAGGTATGGCCTCACCAAGGCCCTGTACAGCTGCAGTAAGACATCCTTGCTCCTGTACTCAAGTCCTTTTGCATTGAAAGATCCTCAAGTCTCTGCCAATTACAACGCAATCTGGGAGTTCATTTTATATGTAGGCAATTTTCCTAACATCAGTTCTAAATTTGCCTTTCACTCGTCTGGATTGGTTTTTACCCATTTCGAAGCATTCCCAATTTGGTATTGTAGAGCAGCATTCAGCTGTTAAACTTTTGACATTGAACTGGGGCAGTTAAAAATGTTCCTCAGCTTAAAACTACGAGCATCAGATTCCAATGTCAGCCGTCTGCTCAGCTTTTGCAAACAGCCAAATCTCAGAACAAATTTGCATTAAATTTCCCTTAGATAACCTGTTTGTCCTTCAATCTAAAAACTGTGCTTTTACCAAATATCCAGCAGCTTGAAACAAGAGTTACTCTGCCATTTTGCCATTCTGTAGTCCTTCAGAGCAATTTGTTCCTCAGAAATTAGTACCCGCCATTACCCATGACTACAATGCCTGATCAAACTGTCATTCCATCAATAATGCAAGGCAGCCAACTATAAGGCATGCAGAACATTTGCAGGTTAATGGAAGGTGGTAGATATGATGATAGAGTCTGTCACGACAGCCGACATAATGTCAGAGTGAGCGCAACCCACACCATACAACTTCACCACAAACATATTGAACCACTCAAAGACGACCTGTTTGAAAAAAAATACAAGAAAAGACACCAATCAAAAGATGGCTGATACTGCAAAGTGACCACTTTCTGGAAAACTCCTACACGGATTGTACTGGCAGACCTGTCCTGAGAGATTGCATGGAATTCCGCACCCAAAAGGTGTCAAGGCCCATTTCAAACAGAGACACTTAAAAGGAAGGCATGTAAAATGCAAAAGGTTGGATTTCTAAATTTCTTTTCCCACCTATTTCCATTATTTTTAAATCTTGTATGCCCTGTTAGTCTTTCCACCCAACCCCCACTAGAGCTGTACCTTGAGTGCCCTGCCATCCATTCTTAATTAGCACATTCGTTTAGATAATATCACCACCTTCAACACTTCTTTGTTCCTTTGTCTGTGACATCTTTTGATTATCTGCTCCTATCACTGCTTGCTTATCCCTACAACCACACCACCCACCACCCCCCCCCACTTCTCTCCCCCCACCTCCCCCCCGCACCCCCCCCTCCCCCCCTCCCCCCGACCTTAAACCAGCTTATATTTCACCCCTCTTCTAATATTCACTCAGTTCTGTTGAAGGGTCATGAGGACTCGAAACTTCAACTCTTTTCTTCTCTGCCGATGCTGCCAGACCTGCTGAGTTTTTCCAGGTAATTCTGTTTCTGTTTTTGTTTTGGATTTCTAAATCACAGTGTTTCTGTGAAGACACTAGAAACTAACCCCACCCAGTCAACTACATCCCCATCAGACATCCAAAAACCATTCCCTGTGGATTTATATCTCAGAATGTGTCAAAACGTTTCTAAATGGACTTTGGATGCAAAACATGCCTTTTCCCCTTCTGGGAATACACAGAAATGAGTTTAAAACTGGCTCTGAAAACCAATGTTGGGAGAGAAGAACAAAGACAAAGCAGCAATGAGGACATCTCTCTCTCTCTCTCACACTGAATACAAGTGTCTTTAAGACAAGCAGAGAGAAGCAAGAAGACAACTGTTTTAATGGGGAGAAACAAAAACAGGAAGACAAGGACAGTCACCACTGCAGAGACATGCAGGTCATCTTTCCCTCTGGGGACAAGCCAACAAGTGTCTCCAACAGATAACTGTGAAACTGCCAAAGTCAGCTCCAGAATTCTGCAGAAATCAGCTAACTAATGGTCACAAAGTACCACCATCTATGCCTCATGGTCAAGCCAAGGACTTATTAGTATACTCTTTTTAACTTTTATTTGGGCTCTTAACTTTATTTTCTGATCTGTGTGAATGTATGTTGCATCTTTTATTACCTTTCCTTGGGTTTTAAGTGACTAATAAACTTACACTTTCTTTAACTCAAGAAAACCTTATTTGTTTGGCTCCTCATTAAAAAGTACTTTTGAACTAGAAAAGCTATTCACGGGGGAAGGAATTTGAAACAAACCTTTGTTATGACCAGCTGAGGGGGTTGAAAAAGAAAGAGCAGCCATCTCTTTCCTCCTCACTGATCATAACAAATCTACCTTGAGAGAGCTAGAATGAGATGTGGTAGATAGTGACCTCTGCCGAGTAATCCAGAGATCAGGATGAATAAGCTGGAGATATGAGTTCAAGTCCCACCACGACAGCTAAGGAATTTAAATTTAGTTAATTAAGTAAATCTGGATCAGTAATAGTGGCCATGAAATGAGTGGATTGTCATAATTGTCTCATTCACTAACATATTTTTAAAGGAAGGAAATCCGCCACCCTTATTTGATCTGGCCTCAATGTGATTCCCAACCCACTGCATTGTAGTTGACTTAACTGTGAAATGGACTAACAAGCCAGTTCTACAAAACCACTGCAACGAAAATGATAAAATTGGATGGGCCACCTGGCATCGGCCTATGCAACAGACACAACAAGGGCACACCCTGCCAAGTTGACCCTTCAAAATGTCATTCTTACTAGCATCTGGATACCTGTGGCAAAATTGGGAAAACTGTCTCACAAGCTAGTCAAGCAACTGCCTGCCATAGTAATACTCACTGAATCATACCTTTCAACCAATGGCCCCGTCTCCTCCATCACCATCCCCAGGTATGTCCTCACCCACCAGCAGGACTGAACAACTGGAAGCGGTGGAACAGTAGTATACAGTTGGGAGATGGTGGCCTTAGGAGTCCTCAACACTGACTCTGGATCCGATGAAGTCCCATGCCATCAGATTAAACATGGGCAAGAAAACCTGCTGCCGATTACCATCCACTGCTGAACACCACTTGGAAACACAAAGAGAGTAACAAGGGCACAGAACGTACAGTGGGTGAGGGACTTCAATGCCCATCACTAAGACTACCTCAGCAGCACCACGATTGACCAAGCTGCCAAATCCTGAGGAACATAATTGCCAGCCTGAGCCTTAAGAAGGCGGCAAGAGAAACCACAAGAAAACCCCATTTGACATCATCCTCACCAATCTACGTGTCACAGATGCATCTGTCCATGGTAGGAGCAACCACGCATAGTCTTTGTAAAGACAAAGTTCTGTCTTCATACGGAGGACAACTTCCATTGTGTTGTATGGCACTTCAATCATACTACATGTGATTGATTTAGAACAGGTCCAACAGCTCAAAACCAGGCATCCATGAGACACTGGGGTCATCAGCTGCAGCATTGTATTCAACCACAATCTGCAACCTCATGGCCTGGCATTTCCCTCGCACTAGCATTATCAATTCAGTGGATGAACCCTGGTTTAATGAAGAGAGAATTCCAGGAGCAGCACCAGGCATTCCTTGACATAGTGAGTGGTATAAAACCACACACCACTAAAAAAAACTTTAGTAAGCGACATCAAGGTGTTAGGATGTGAATTTGTGCTCAAGAATCCCCACAAGGTGAGCCTTCCACAAGGACACTTAGCCAAGCCGTCAAGAAGAGGATTCCTTAATGAAAGCCCCTAGTGGATCAAACCAGATCATTTTCACATCTCCTGGTGGATAGCCAGACAGTGTTGACAGAGGCCTGGGAGGTAGCTGCCTTTGAGCTGAGATACAAGGTGCCCCGATCTGTTGTCCTCCTCCCACTCTCCATGAAAAACTGAGAGTTGTCACCTTTAGTGGTGGAGATCACCTAACCTTCAGCAACATCACACAGGGCTCAGATTGGCCACAACTTGGAAACGGAGCCACTGCTAAATGCTCTTGTCATCAATCATCAATCATAAGATGGGCACCCAGGCACAGCTGTAAGCTTTCTAAATTTAAAAAGGGGGATAGTCCAAGTCAGATTCATTTTTCTTGTGGGCTATCCAGTGTATGTGGGTTACTGCTATTATTTTTGAATACATTTTGGGTAATGAGTGCTGGTGCACATGTTTGGCATTGTCCGTTTTATTTTGTGCCCGAATAAATTGGGCTATGCATATTCCAACTGGAATCCCTAAATGTGTTTAGGAGGAAGAAAAGTAGGACCAAAGGGATGAGAGGCAGACAAGTTTGTGTCAAGGGTCTCCTGCTGTCCACCAACCTGCACAGAGAGGGGACAGAATGCCAAGAGAGCACAGGTAGAATGAGGATTATAAAAAACATGCCATAGGTATCTTCTAGCTGCACCTCATGAACCTTGATGGGTTGGCATTGTGCTTCAGGACAACCCAATATATATCTCGCAGGTTATTGGAATCTGTGGCAAGTTGCATAATATTATCTTTTAATGAGACATAAGTTTGCAGCAGGTGGAAAACGAGAACAGTGGATATATCTTGGTGGGGGTGGGGGGTGTGAGCGATGTGGCCCATCTCCTTACGCTGCCTAACAAAATGGCCCTGTTGCATGCAGCCGGATACCTGACTGTAGCTGATTTTCAGTCTTGCATGTTTTCCAGCACAAATACAGTCATTTGGGTTGAGTGGCAGAATTACCCAGATGCTCTGTAGCCTGACAGGCATCCTCTGTGCCAAGACTCTGCTGCTGGGCACTGCCTCACCATGCCCAATGATCTGTGGGATAACTGCTGCCACTAATGAGATCCGAAGGTCTGAGTAACACCATCAGTTGAGGATGAAAGTGAGCTGACCATTCAAACAGCACGTTTCTACTTCTGTGCACTCAGCCCCGTGACCCTAGCGAGTTCCACCCAGCTCAGGAAACAGGTCTGCTGCCTTCTAAAGCCAGAAATCCTTGGTTAAAATGCAAATTAAATGAGCTACTTGAATATTTTATTTACTAACCTGACAGCTGCATGAGGCTCCTGACTTGCTTTCAAACCCACCAGAGTGAAACCCGGAAGAGGGCGGGATGCTGCCGGGTTACTGACCCAACATTATTTTGAGGGATTTAGCTCCCTGCACGCACCCAAACATGCCTCCCATTGCCTGGGAAAATTCCATCCCCACCGCCACTCCTGAAAATGGGAAAGAGCCAATTCCCATGCACCAACTTGATAAATCAGAAAAAGAATTAAATGGCAGATTCAATAAAATAGCAGAAGTGCATCTCTGTATTTATGGATCCCTTCATTGTATTACTCTGTTAAAGAATCCAGTTCTTTAGCATTCAGGAATACTTTCTATCAGCTTGCAAATATATTTTACAGACTCTGATTATATTGCTCATTTGTATATGACTGTAAATTGCTGCCTTCAATACCAAGCCTTAAAAAGGAATCAATAAGCCAGCCACTGAAAGGGGTTCTACAGGACAGTCTGCTACTTCAACCATTAATAGTCTTCCCACTCATAACTCAGAAATACAACCAAATATATCATAGCATTGCACATGTGCAGTTTAAGTAGCACTTATCAATATTAGTGCACTTAACCTCTCTAAAAGAGGCAAAAAAAATAGAAAAGAGAACATTTGTTTTGAGGCCATTTACATCATAATAAAGGTTAGATTTCCATGTTACAATTATTGTACAGGGAACATTTGAGACTTAAAGGGGAAATTACAGTCTAGTCAACAGTTGCATGATGTGCAAGACTGGACAAAGACCTACCAATGCACTTCACTGTATCTTAACCACCTGCATTACTGCGCTTTGTGCTTGGGAAACTGCTGATTGAAAGCATCATATTGTTTTTGTGCACAAATTACCATGATGCAACTTCATAAATGGGAATTATGGGCTGTCGAAGTACTCTCCATTCACCCTGCCATCTCAAAGAGAGCGCTCAACTAAATCTCTGCTCCTGGACTGCCTCCAATCAACAGTTTATAGACACAGCACTGACATTTGGACAAAGAGACAAAGAGGAGCATGATTTAGTGTTCAGATATTCTTCAACACCAAGAATTTTACACCTCATAATAATGTAGCACTTAAAGTTTAAGTGATCACAAGAAAGCTTACAAAAAAACTTTAAAATAAACTTGGTACTCTCAACATATATTTACCATAGTATCATGCATGCAGCTGAAAACTGAAGAAACAGAAGCACACATTTACACAAATATCCAACAGTGAAATCACCTAGTTGCTTGGAGTCTCAATTTGAAAATTGGCGGCACAGGTAATTAATCAAACAGAACCTAGATGGTAAATGACTGAAGCTTGAGTGATTTTTAAATTAGTGCATTCAGCTGTTTTAAGCTCCAGAAAAATCCAGGAAACTGCATTATTGAGCATTCCAGTTCTGATGGATTTAACCTCGTAAGTAACCTTGGAGAGCTTAGTATAGAAATTGTCAAAACACATATGATGCAATAACCATTTATAAAAAGGTATTTTCCAGCTTGGGCAGTGCAATCATAAAGAGTCAAACTCAATTAATTGTTCTGCTGCATTGTATGGGTGCGTGTTCATTAAAGAGGGATAGGTATAATGAACGACGATTATAAAATGAAATGAGACATCCTGGTCTCCGCAAACAACAGTATCAGACTAAAATAATTGCATTTTCACCCCCCTCTCCCTCAACTATATTAAATCCATCTATGCAACATCACCCAATTTCCTAAACCAGTCACCTCAAACATGCTAACATAAAAGCAAAATGCTGCAGATGTTGGGAATCTGGAATAAAACAGAAAATGCTGGCAAAACTCAGCAGGTTTGGCAGCATCTGTGGAGAGAGAAACAGAGTTAACTCTTCCAGTCTTGAAGTCTTGACTCTTGAAGAAGAGTCATACAGATTCAAACCATTAACTGTTTCTCTCTCCACTGGTGCTGCCAAACCTGAGTTTTTCCAGCATTTTCTGTTTTTATATTATGTATTATATATTATACCTTGAACATGCTGTTGCTTCCCACATTTTTCCCTGAACTCCGTGTTTGAATTCCTCTAATCAGATTTCTGTCACTGCCACAGTACTGAAAGGGCTCTCATCGGTCAGAAATGATATCCTGGGTGACTGTGACAAAGGTAAACTATCCCTCCTTGTCTGTAGCCTTTGACACAATTGACCACACCATTCATCTCAATGCCCCTCCACTGTCATCCAGCTGGGTGGGACTACACACAGCTGGCTCCATTCAAATCATCCAGTAGCAGCCAGAGTATCAGCTACAATGGCTTCTCCTCCCCTTCATACAGCATTACCTCTATCTCCCAAGGATCTATCCTTTACACCCTTCTATCTCTCATCTATGTGCCACCTCTCAGCAACATCATCTGAAAACACAGCATTAGCTTCTACATGTACACTGACAAGACCTAGCTCTACCTCATCACCACCTCTCTCAACCCTTCCAATGTCTCTAAAAATTGTCACGCTGTTTGTCTAACATCCAGTCCTTGACGAGCAGAAATTTCCTCCAGCAACTGTTCCCTAGCAACCGACTCCACTTCTCCAGCTGGCAACTGTCTGAGGCTGAACCAAACTGTTTGCAACCTTGGTGTCATATTTGACCCCGAGATAAGCTTCCAACCATATACCTGCAACTAATGTTTTTAAGTCTGCCTATATCTCCCTCCGTAATATCACCTGACTCTGCCCAGTCTCTGCTCATCTATGCCGAAACCCACATCTATGCCTTTGATACCTCCAGGCTTGACTATTCCAATGTACTCCTGGCTGATCTACCACGTTCTCCCCTCCTCAAAACTGTGGTCTTTCAAAACTCTGCTCCATGACCTAAATTGCACGAGTCCTATTCACCCATCACCCCTGTACTCACTGACTTACGTTTATTCTCATTCTTATTTCCAAATCTTTCCATGGCCTCACCCCTCCCTTTTTCTGTAATCTCCTCTAACCAAGGCTCTTTAAGATATCTGCACTTGTTTAATTCTGCTTTTGAGAATCTCAATTTTATTCACTCCACCATTGGTGACCATGCCTTTTACTGTCAAGGCCCTAACTCCAGAACTCCCTCCCTATCTGTCTTTCAGGCAGAATGGGTCGAATGGCCTCCTTCTGCACCAAAACAATTCTGTGAAGACACCCTTTAAAACCGACCTCTCTAAAATGCTTTTGGTCACCTCCCCCAATATCTCATGTGGCTTGACATCAAATTGTGCTTGCTAATGCTCCCATGAAGTGCCTTTGGGCATCTCACCATGTCAACTGGGCTCTATAAATATAAGTTGATGTTGTTTCTTCACCATGACTTCGAAAGATTCCAAAATCTTCAATTCCAAATAAGGAGAGAATTTTAATCCATTCAAGTGGAAACAGCATGAAAGGCTACTATCTGAACCCTCACCCGTCTTCCTCCACCTCTAATCTATCTCAAGGCTATCAAAGTTTTTATGATTCTCTTGTCAAAAAGCAATATATCCTTCATAGTCAACCTATAAACAGTCTTTGTATCGTTTTCTACCCAGAGTGCTGCTTATCTGTCCTGTATCTAGGTAAATATACTGAGACTCAGAAGTTAAACAGAGAACCCATGACATTGTACTCCACACTCCATGGATATACTGTGCCATCACATAAAATCATCTTTATTGTGCAGCATATAAATTCTAGTAAACCATTTGACTGATTTATTGAACAGTAAATGAAGAATGCTTGATACAATTAATCTCTTTAAAAACGTATTAATAACAAAGAGTGATAAAGAGTAAAATAAGTGAAAGTAAATGTGGATCCCTTACAGGCAGGAGAAATTATGCCTGAGATTAAGGAAATGGCAAAGACATTAAACAAGTACTTTGCATCTGTCTTCATGTTAGAAGACACAAAAAAGTTCTGGAAATAATGGGGAACCAAGAATTGAATGAGGATAAGGAACTTGAAGAATTTCATATTAGTAATGAGAGTGCTGGATAAATTAATGGGACTAAAAGCCAATAAATCTCCTGGATCTGATGGCCTACATCCTGACATGTTAAAAGAGATGGCTACAGAGACAATGGATGAAATGGCTTTGATCTTCCAGAATTCTTTAGATTTTAAAATTGTCCCCACATATTGGAAAGTAGCATACACAACTCTGTTATTTGTGTCTGTGGTTTTTTTTCTATGTTTACACTTCCACGAAGCCCCTTGGAACATTTTTCTATGTTAAGGGTGTTATACAAATGTAAGATGATGTTGTTGTTGTTGGAAGTATCAAGTTGGATATCAAGTAAAATAAGTCTGGGCAATGTCAACTAAGTTCCTAGCAGAAAAAGCCCACAGGACAAGGTTGCTCTTAAATTGGCACAAACTGATATTAAAAATGGATAATTTCCCACAAAGAAATGGATTGGGTGGAATGCCAGTTTTGCAGCCCACCCAATGTTACTCTACATTGACTGCAGTGGAGAGTAAAATCAGATGGGATGTAAAATCAGCATTGCACCCAATCTCATCAGTTTGATAGGCTGAAGAGGTCTCAGTGACTGATCTGGAGCATGTAAATACTATGCTGGTTCAGTAAGGGAATCAAGGCTCATCATTGAACTGGAGTAGAGCTTTACATAGTATTTGACTGTGCTGAACCAATCCCAAGAGGAATCAATGTCGGCTCCAGCTGCCAACATGGGCAAGTGTTCCATTCTCCAGGACCAATATCAAATCAACCTTGTGAGGAAAAATATTGAGTACAGCACACGTAGCATCTCTCCAATCAAAGCTGCCTGTCTGGATAAATTCTCATATGAACGACAGTCAGCCTCACAATTGAGAATCTGAGCCAATCTGCTCTGGGAGCCCCAATGCATCTAATGATTCACAGCTCACTGGAGATTTTCCACGTTTCAATTAATTGATTCTGAAGTCAGAACGGCTGAAAGATTAGATGTCATGGTCATTCATCAGCAGTGGATTTCCCAACCATTTATGCTTATAAATGAGAAGGTTTCATGCTGACAAGAGCGCAGAACCTGCTCACTGTAACTCAGCCCTCTAAAAGTGCTGTTTCAGGTTTCCTTCCTTCTCCTCAGGTACTGATCCACTCCTTTTCAAATTTGTCATCATCACCCAACTCCCCAAAAAACCCACCCTTGATCTTCATCTTAACCACCACCCAATTTGAAACCTCCCATTCCTTTTGAAAGGCCTTGAATACGCCAATGCCTACCAAACCTTTGCACAACTTTCCTACATTTTTGAACCTGTCCAATCAGGTTCCGCACCTAAATGGCAGTCACAAATTACATCCTATGTGACTGTGACCTCCCCTTCCTTCTTGATCTCTCTGCAGCCTTTGACGTGGTTGACCACATTATCCTTCCCCATTGTCTAGCTGAGTGTGAATATCCTTTCGTGCACCATCTTTGTACTCGCTGACAGCTTGGCCCCCAAATGTCTCACTTTTAAAATTTCCCATTCTGATTTTAAAATTCCTCCATGGCCTTGCCTCTCCTGATCTTTATAATCCCCTCCAGCACTACAGCCATCTGAGAAATATGGGTTCTTTCAATTCTGGCCTCTTGTGCAGCCTTGATTCCCATTGTCCCATCACTGGGAGCTTTGCCTTCTGCTGTCTTGGCCCTAATCTAAAGAAGTCCCTCCCTAAGCCTCTCAGTCCCTCCAATGCTTAAGACCTTCCTTAAAATCCACCTCAACCAAGCCTTTGGATAACTGTCCTCATTGTCAATTTTGCCTAGTTACGCTTATATCTTGTAAAGCACCCTGGAATGTTTTACTATGTTAAAGGTGCTATATAAATGCAAGTTGCTGTTGTAAAAATCTTTTCTGGTGATGCCAGTAAGTAGAGGTGCCAACTGCATTTGGTAGCAACTCCTTTCATTTCAATAGGGACCATGATTTTGCAACAGTCGGACAAGTCACTGGGTTAAAATCCTGGAACTCCCCCCTTACAGCACCGTGGGTGTACCTACACCATGGTTGAAGAAGGCAGCTCATCACCACCTTCTCAAGGGCAATTAGAGATGGGCAATAAATGCTGGTCCAGCTAGCGAAGCCCACATCCCTTGAATGAATTTTTTAAAAATCTGGGCATCAATTCAGAAGCGCTCACCATTCAATACAGCATGTGGCAGTTCCCAGACAGGAAGGTGTGATCACCTGGCCAAGCAGCTGATCAGCCAGTGCAATAGTTTCACTACTAACCACCTCCCCCATACCACCGCCACCTCCACCCCCACCGCCCCGCACCCCCCGGCCCCCGCACCCCCGCCACCCGCCACCACCACCGAAGATAGAGCCATGAGCTTCCCTGATAGTTCCAGCAATCTAATGTCAGTGTTGATAGCACAGAAAAGTTCAAGAGTTGACCACGATATGATGAGTAGAGATATATAACTGTGTCAGTCAATACTGGCACAGTTTCATTGATTTATTTTAATTAGTAACAACAACAGTAGGAATTTGAACAGCAGGCAGCTTCTTAACCAAGATAAGCAGTTAAAGAGAGCTTGCATATCTTTTATTGGTTGCCAACGAAAAAAATTTTCCATCAAATATTACCTTGCAGTATCAGGAACTAGTCCCACTCTCCTGATACTGCAAGTGTGACTGCAAGTGAGGCAGTTAGAGGGATCCTGTGTTCAGGAACAGGGGAGCCTCAGCTCTTGACCTTGCCAACAGGTTCGAGGTACTTGCTCCCTGTGTGGATGAGGAACAGGGCTATAGGGAGGATGAGCCAGCTGACCACGGCACCGTGGCACAGGAGGCCATTCAAGAGGGGGAAGCAAAAAGACAAGTGGTAGTTGTAGGGGATTCTATAATTAGGGGAATTGATAGCATCCTTTGTAAGCAGAATCGAGAGTCCCGCATGGTATGTTGCCTGCCCGGTGCCAGGGTGAGGGACATCTCTGACTGGCTTGAAAGGATATTGGAGAGGGAGGGGGAGGATCCAGTTGTTGTGGTCCACATCGGGGCAAATAACGTAGGTAAGACTAGGAAAGAGGACCTGTTTGGGGATTATCAGGAACTAGGAACTAAATTAAAGAACAGGTCCTCAAGGGTTATAATCTCCGGATTATTACCTGAGCCACGTGCAAATTGGCATAGGGATGCAAGAATAAGGGAAGTAAACACGTGGCTGAAGGAGTGGTGCAGGAAAGGGGAGTTCCATTTCGTGGGGCACTGGCATCAGTATTGGAACAGGAGGGATCTGTACCGTTGGGACAGTCTCCACCTGAGCCGATCTGGGACCAGTGTTCTAGTGAAAAGGGTAAATAGGGTGGTCAACAGGACTTTAAACTAGAAAGTGGGGTGGCGGGGGTGGGGGGGTGGTGGATTCAACTTCATGGAAAATTATGAAAAAACTGGAAAGAAAGGAGAGCCCAGGAGAGGCTATTAAAGTCTCCAGAACACAAAATAGGACAGAGTGTTTGGAAAGGGCTAGGAATCTAACTTCAAGCACATCAGGTAAATGGACGACAAGGAAAAAGGGGACGGGAAATACAGGACTGAAGGTGTTGTATCTGAATGCACACAGTATACGAAATAAGGTAAATGAGCTTGTGGCGCAGATTGAAATTGGCAGGTATGATGTAGTGGGCATCACGGAGACATGGCTGCAAAGAGATCAGGACTGGGAGCTAAATATCCAAGGATATACATCCTATTGAAAAGATAGGCAGTTGGCAGAGGAGGTGGGATTGCTTTGTTAGTAAGAAATGAAATGAAATTGATAGCAAGAAACGACGTAGGGTCAGATGATGTAGAATCTGTGTGGGTAGAGTTGAGGAACCGCAAAGGTAAAAAATCCATAATGGGAGTTATGTACAGGCCTCCGAACAGTAGTCAGGATGTGGGGCACAAGATAGACCAGGAGATAGAAAAGGTGTGTAAGAAAGGCAAGGTTACAGAGATCATGGGTGATTTCAATATGCAGGTAGAATGGGAAAATCAGGTTGATAGTGGATCCCAAGAAAAGGAATTTGTAGAATGTCTACGAGATGGCTTTTTGGAGCAGCTTGTAGTGGAGCCCACTAGGGAACAGGCAATTCTAGATTTAGTGACGTGTAATGAGGCAGATTTGATAAGGGAGCTTAAGGTGAAGGAACCCTTAGGAGGAAGTGACCATAATATGATAGAATTTACCCTGCAATTTGAGAGGAAAAAGCTGGAATCAGATGTAACAGTATTACAGTTGAATAAAGGCAACTACAGAGGCATGAGGGAGGAGCTGGCCAGAATTGACTGGGAGATGAGCCTAGCAGGAAAGACAGTGGAACAGCAATGGCAGGAGTTTCTGGGAGTAATTTGGGAGACACAGCAAAAATTCATCCCTAGGAAGAAGCAGCATACTAAAGGGAGGACGAGGCAACCATGCCTGACAAGGGAAGTCAGGGACAGCATAAAAGCTAAAGAGAAAGCATACAATGCAGCGAAGAGCAGTGAGAAACCAGGGGATTGGGAAGCCTACAAAGACCAACAGAGGACAACTAAAAAAGAAATAAGGAGGGAGAAGATTAAATATGAAGGTAAACTAGCCAGTAATATAAAAGAAGATTGCAAGAGTTTTTTTTAGATATATAAAGGGTAAGAGAGAGGCAAAAGTGGACATTGGGCTGCTGGAAAATGACGCTGGAGAAGTAGTAGTGGGCAACAAAGCAATGGCGGAGGAACTGAATAGGTACTTTGCGTCAGTCTTCACAGTGAAAGACATGAGTGACATCCCCAAAGTTCAAGAGAGTTGGGGGGCAGAGGTGAGTATGGTGGCCATTAGCAAGGAGAAGGTGCTAGGAAAACTGAAAGGTCTGAAGGTGGATAAATCACCTGGACCTGATGGATTATACCCCAGAGTTCTGAAGGAGATAGTTGAAGAGATAGTGGAGGCATTAGTGGTGATCTTTCAAGAATCACCGGAGTCAGGGAGGGTCCCAGAGGACTGGAAAATCACTAATGTAACCCCCCTGTTTAAGAAGGGAGTGAGGCAAAAGATGGGAAATTACAGGCCGATTAGCCTGACCTCGGTTGTTGGTAAGATTTTAGAGTCCATTATTAAGGATGAGATTTCAGAATACTTGGAAGTGCATGGTAAAATCAGGCAAAGTCTGCATGGTTTCATCAAGGGGAGGTCATGCCTGACAAATCTGTTAGAATTTTTTGAGGAGGTAACGAGCAGGTTAGACAAAGGAGAGCCAATGGATGTTACCTACTTGGACTTCCAGAAGGCCTTTGACAAGGTGCAGCACAGGAGGCTGCTCAGTAAGATAAGAGCCCATGGTGTTAGAGGCAAGGTACTAGCATGGATAGAAGATTGGCTGTCTGGCAGGAGGCAGAGAGTGGGAATAAGGGGGTCCTTCTCAGGATGGCAGCCGGTGACTAGTGGAGTTCCGCAGGGGTCAGTGTTGGGACCACAACTTTTCACTTTATACATTAATGATCTAGATGAAGGAACTGAGGGCATCCTGGCTAAGTTTACAGATGATACAAAGATAGGTGGAGGGACAGGTAGTATTGAGGAGGCGGGGAGGCTGCAGAAGGATTTGGACAGTTTAGAAGAATGGGCAAAGAAGTGGCAGATGGAATACAACATAGGGAAGTGTGAGGTCATGCACTTTGGTAGAAAGAATAGAGGCATAGACTATTTTCTAAATGGGGAGAGAATTCAGAAATCTAGAGTGCAAAGGGACTTGGGAGTCCTGGTCCAGGATTCTTTTAAGGTTAACTTGCAGGTTGAGTCGGTAGTTAGAAAGGCAAATGCAATGTTGGCATTTATTTCGAGAGGACTAGAATATAAAAGCAGGGATGTGCTGCTGAAGCTTTATAAAGCTCTGGTCAGACCACATTTAGAATATTGTGAGCAATTTTGGGCCCCATATCTCAGGAAGGATGTGCTGGCCCTGGAGAGGGTCCAGAGGAGGTTCACGAGAACGATCCCAGGAATGAAAGGCTTAACATATGAGGAATGTTTGAGGACTCTGGGTCTATACATGAAGGATGAGGGGGGATCTGATTGAAACTTACAGAATACTGAAAGGCTTGTAAAGAGTGAACGTGCGGAAGATGTTTCCATTAGTAGGAGAGACTAGGACCCGAGGGCACAGTCTCAGAGTAAAGGGAAGACCTTTTAGAACAAAGATGAGGAGAAACTTCTTTAGCCAGAGAGTGGTGAATCTATGGAATTCATTGCCACAGAAGGCTGTGGAGACCAGGTCATTGAGTGTATTTAAGACTGAGATAGATAGGTTCTTGATTGGTAAGGGGATCAAAGGTTACAGGGAGAAGGTGGGAGAATGGGGTTGAGAAACTTATCAGCCATGATTGAATGGCGGAGCAGACTCGATGGGCCAAATGGCCTAATTTCTGCTCCTATATCTTATGGTCTTATGGATACTTTGCTTCCGCTTTAATGTGACTTGTGGCAGAAAGGTTCAAATTTGCTCTTTTTCCGACACCAGTAATTATTAATTGGAGCATTCTCACTTTTGAGAGAAATAACAGAGAGAGAAAGAGAAAGATTTGCCTGCTAGATTTAAAGTAACGCTCCAGAGCTATAGACCCTAATATTCTCAGCTTGCTGTCAGGTAAGAAATGAAGTTTGATCGAAAAGGGCCCTTTTGCTTTCATCCTCTCGCAATACTATCCCATGACTATCGTGTTCATTGGCTGTCCATGGTCAAAGCTGGCAGCCACCATTTGTTTTGTTTACTCCACTCCCAAACCAACAGTTGTCATTAGAATCACATATTTCCACATCTTCAGAGGGTGCTTCAAAAGAAAAAGAGAATACAAAACAGATTCCAGTACAATCATTTTAGATTATGGAAGTACAACACCAATCCAACATTTAGCTTTAATTCAGAACAGTTTGGAGCATTTTGCCATTTTGTTTGCTTGAGCCTTTGATTTGGGTGTGTTCAGCCAAAGGGCTCAGCAAATTCAGCAAAGGCTGTTCATCAAGTACCCAGACCCAGGAGCACTGGCAATGCTGAGGGCCACATGTCACTGATAAATATTTTTCTTTTGGGAAGAACTCCAAATGAACAATGATACAGGCACCTCCCGAATAATCAACAAACATAACTCTGTGGTAATTAGCAAGACTGTATACCACACAAGACATTCCTTCTCATGCTAATTAAGAGTTATTAACCCTGAAAATGCCTAAGAATGGATTCAAAGGAAATTTAGCTGGATAGTTTTTAAAATTTGAAAACAATTTGCCCTTGGTTAACAAAATATTGTGGGTTTGACCTCAATCCTAAACAAACTTGGATGGAATACTCTCCACTTGCCTGAATGAGTACAGCTCCAACACCACTCAAGACGCTTGAGACCATCCAGGGCATAGCAACCTGCTTGATCGACACCCCATCCACCACCTTCAACATTCACTCTCTCCACCACTGATGCACAATGGGAGCAGTGTGTACCATCTACAACATGCACTGCAGCAACTCACCAAGGCAGCAGCTTCCAAACCTGCAACTTCTACCACTTTGAAGGACAAGGGCAGTTGATGCATGGGAACACCACCACCTGCAAGTTCCCCTTCAAGCCACCCACCTTCCTGCCTTGGAACTATTTCGCCGTTCTTTCACTAATGCGGTGTCAAAATCCCAGAACTCCCTTCCTAACAGCAATGTGAGTGTACCCAATGGACTGCAGTGGTTCAAGGTGGTAGCTCACCACTAGCTTCTCAAGAACAATTAGATGTGGGCAATAAATGCTGGCCTAGCCAGCGACGCCAATGAATAAAAAAATATAATTGCACTTGTTAGGTTTAGATGGGCTGTTCATAGTATAGATGTGAAAACAGGAATTAATAATGGAGAACGCTGATACAGGAGGGGCATGCAGCCAAGGCTTTTAATATAGAGGGTGTTCTAGTCGGCCGAGGTAGAGGTTCCACAGTAACTTATAACACTCAAGTCACTTCCAGCACAATGTGGATGTTCAAAAATCTGCAACTTGTTCTTTATCAGTTTCCAGCACGTGATTTACTGCAGCTCAGATCCAACAGCATTTGCACCATCTCTGGAACCTTTCCACACAAAATAGTGCTGGAATTTGCTGAACTTATCTTGGACATCACATCAGACCAAACTGCATGTCCTGCTAAGGGCAAATTAACCTTCTAATGAATCGGGTGATATGTGGTTACCAACATATTCTTTTTTCATGATGTGGAAAACTTGACCATCATTTTTCTCTTCACCACCTTCCCTTATACCACCAAACTCTACCCCATTAGCCCCCACCCCCCACCCCCCCACCAAAGAAAAGAAAACCCAAACATGACACAGAGGCATACACTGGTCGGATGATATCCTTTGGAAACCACAACAAAAACTTTTAAAACGTCCTTGCTAACTGTGGTGTTAAAAACAAATACATTTCAAAGAGAGGGGCCAGGAGGGTGGAGTAATTAAAATCCCTTTATGCACCAGGTAAATGCAGTCTTGGCAGAATATACTCATAGAAATGTGGAACATGGGAAAGGGGAAAGGGATGGGGTGCTGATGATAACCTCAGTCGTCCCAATGTTTAACTTGTGAAACATGTATTGACTTAGTTTCTCAACAACACAAGTCTAAAAGTCCATGCTTAAACTTCTCCATAACACCTCCAATTCCTAATTCTGTAAGCTCTTCCGGTGCTATAATCCCTCAACTCCAAAATCCATTCATTTCCTACTAGCTTCTGTGTATTATCCCAACCTTCAGCCAACTGGGCCCCATTTCTCTGCCTCTCCAAACCAGCCCTACCCAAAGTCCTCCTTAAAACCTACCCCTTTGACCAATCATCCCCTACATAGGACTACGTAGAATATATGACACAGAAACAGGCTGCTCAGTCCAACCAGACCATGCCGGTGTTTATGTTCCACTCAAGCCTCTCCTCATCTTTTCTCATCTAAATCTACTTTTGTAACCATCTATTCCCTTCCCCCTCAAATGCTTGTCTAGCTTCCCCTTAAATGCATGTATCCCACTCTCTGTAGTAGTGAGTTCCACGTTCCCATCACTCTTTGGGTAAAGAAGCTCCTTCTGAATTCCCTATAGGATTTCTTGGTGATTATCTCATATTGATGGCTCTAGTTATGCTCTTTCCCACAAGAGGAAACATTTTCTCTGTATCTATTTTCACAAAACCTTTCATAATGTTAAAGTTTGTGACGTACAAATAGACAGTTGAAGGCCAGTCGTGCGAATGGCATAACAAAAGCGAATAGCTCAACTGGGATATGAGTCAGCAGAGTTGGAGTGAGAAGAGGAAATTGAAAGAGACAGCTCAGCACAATCTCAGCATCATTAACAGAGATCTAAGAAGGGAAGAAAAAATTTGCAAGACTGCAAAAAGAGCTGGGGAGCAGGATTAATTGAATAGTCCTATGAACAAGTCAGCACAGACACAATGGACCGAATGGTCTTATCCTGCACTGTGCGCTAAGAACTAATCACACTGGGAAATGGAGATCACTGGGGAGAAGGGAGGAACTTTTCGAAATACTGTTAATTACAAGACAGAATCAACTAGCTTTCAGCCTTTAATAAAAGAGTTAATTTCACAGTGCTGGGAGAAAGAACTATATCCAATAATGTAAAAATAACATCCAGTGGTTAAAACCTTTACAGACTTTAAGAATGCTTTTCTTAATTAACCTTTGGAAGATGATAGAAGCCTCTTTTTTCTCTGATGTAAAGACTGGGGCCATAACATAGTTCAGTTAAGCTGGTTAGAACCTGCTCTATTGTTCCTACTACTCAATACACGGCACTTAGAAAGTCTTTCAATTCTTTATGGTCGACCAACTGCATTCATTTCAAATGAGTCATATTTGAAATGGTCTCAAAAGTTCCAAACCACAACATGAAGGAGCAATGCATTCCCCAATTTTTTTTAGTATTTTTCAATTCCACAAGTCCAGAGTTGAAACAACAGGGCAACAATAATGTAGGGAATTCTATATAAATGTGGCAACCACTTTATAGCAATTTCCAACAAAGATCAATGTCATAATGACCAGATAATCTATTTGAGGATATAATCTAGGTTGGCCTTCAATGAAATAGTGAGGGACTGTTGGGCTGTCAGAGGTGCTGTCTTTTGCTAGACATTAAACCGAAGTCCAGTTCTCATTCGTGAGTGAACATACAAAGTCCTGTAACACTACTCAAAAAGTACAGAGAAGTTCTCCCCCAGCATCCTGCCCAATATTTGCCCTCTTCCAACATTAGCAAAAGAAATATTATCTCCTTGCTGTCTATGGGACCATGCTAGGTGCAATTAGCTGCTGCATTTTCCTTCATTACAACAGTCATTGTACTTTAAAATGTATTTATTTGGCCATGAAGCACTTTGGAACATTGAGGTCATGAAGGGCATGATATAAATATAAGTTATTTTTTATTCTCTCCATTAAGCCTCCATTTTGGCCAATTATGTTCTGGCTTAAATTGAATAATTTACATTGGAAACTATTTCTGTGAACTTATTTTCTGGAAGGGTTCAAGGCAGCTACAGTCACCTTGGAAACACTTCTGACTAATCACCTAAGGGGGAAGTACATGAAATGAAAATATATACCGACCTTCCAGGTAGTGATGGTTACACAAGCCTCCTTGAAGCTTCTGCATTATAATATAATGGTTTGGGAAAGAGCTTTACTAAACCATACATGTTGGAAGATAATGGCAAAGGGAGTTTTCAAACAAACAAAATTTCTGTGATTTCTTTTAATTGGAGGGCTCCTTTTGCTGAAAGGATATGCTTTAGGTCACTTCACAGAACTTAATGATAAAGTTAGTTCAATCTGCAATTTGCTAATAAAACAAAATTAGTTGGGCTTACATATCCAGATACTCACCTTGATATTGCAGTAGTGGCAGACTAGTGACACAACCAACACTTGGACCCCACCCCCACCACCTTCTTTTATCTCTTGTGCATTTATTCAAACTCCTACCCTGCTATCTCCTTCCTTCTACACACCATTGCTTTCCATGCCTTCCGCCACTGAGGCTCTGCATTCTAAAATTCTCTCATTAAACTTGTCCATGTATCTCTCTCCTTCTTTAAGGTCCTTCTTAAAACCCAGCTCGTGGACCAAGCTGTAAACCACCCCTCCCAATATCGCATTCATGTTCTAATTTTATCTGGCTGTGCCTCTGTGAAGGCCTTTGGAATATTTACTGGTCATTAAGGATGCAAAATAAATGCAAGTTACCATTATCATTGAGCTATCGGGGAGCTCAAACACAGAGAGATAAAACGGAACTTGTTTTAAGAAGTAGTGTGCAAAAGGTTAATCCTCCTTCTCCCCGTAGCCCTGCACAATCTTCTTTTTCTACATTTCCACAGGAATCTTGTAATGATCTCACCAGAGTCCCTGTCAGGGTAATTGAAGAGCTCCCCGAGGGGCTACGAGGAGTGGCACTAGGAGAACTGCTCCATTAGAAAGCTAGCACAGACACATTGGGCCAAATGGCTGTAACCATTCTGTGACTCTATGGTTAACTTCAATATTCTATGGAAATTTTAGGGCTCAAGTTTCTGAGGAAAATTTCATAGACAGGAGCAGTGACAGAATAGGCTGCACAAGAAACAACAGCTTCCTCCATGGGGTGGTAAAAGCAGGAATGGTAGAATGGGACAACTCTTGCTAAATGGATGAGTCTCTGTTCTGTGTGTTGAGCATGAGATTATTCTGAGGGGACAGTTCCTTAAGCTTTGGGTATCTTTCAGGCTTATGCTCTTGATCTTTAGTCACCCAGTATGGAGAGGGGCTGCAGCTGGTGGTGGAGGAGGCGGATGTGCACAGGGAGTGTGGTTAAGTCAGAGGACTTCCTTATGGATCTGCACCTGGGCCTGGCTAAGACTGCGATTCACAGGTGCAAGATGTGGTGTCTGTTGGTAAAGCTCAAGGCTCTCGCTGACTGCTGAGCAGGGAATAGAGCATCTGGTAGATATACGCAATTATTTAGCATTTCAGCATGAGTTTCCTTTCATTTCTGTTGAAATCAGATGTAACGTTGCAATTCTATTGTTAGTTGTGCCTCCTTGACCCAAATGGGCACATGCAAATTTGTTTCTCTGTAGACGAATCTGAGGCAATCCAGCGTCACCTTTGTAGATTAATTATAAATGGCATGACCATAACAGAGTAACATGCAGCTCAGAATAGTTTCTATAGAAAAGTCTCAAGGCAGACAACACATGCTCCGCCTCTCGGGTCACTTGGGCTCAGATCAGACTGGGGAAGAGAGGCAGGTAAGCGGGCAGCGAGTGTATCCATCTGCAATGCCCCATTCCACACCTGCCACTATCCCCCATGCTGCCAATGGAGTCACAATCTTCCTGGGCATGGCGGCATAGTCTTAGCAAAATCCAGATACAAACCCACAAGAAGTTCCTTTGACTTATCCACCCTTCCTGCTTCTTCCCTCCCTCCACCCGCCACCCCCCTGCCGAGACCTCTCTGTGTTGGGTGGCCAAAGATCAGGAGCCTAGAGATGAACAATGCATTTCAATAACCTCGTAAACAGTGACTTTATAAAATCCATTGTTTCAGATGTGTAGAACTGACCCTTTAAACACAGAGAGATAAAACGGAACTTGTTTTAAGAAGTAGCGTGCAAAAGGTTAATCCTCCCCCCATACCAATGTTTACTTGTAATTCTAATATGCTCCAATCTGTCTTTGTTACCTAGCAACAAGACAATCAATCTCCTCGTGATTCTTTCCCAGCTTAAACCTGGAGGAAAACTATTTGCTTTGACATCTGGATATAGCTACAAGCCAAGGAGGAAATGTCAACTGCTGCCTTTTATAACAAATACTTGTGGAGATCAGATGACTACATTCCTCTGCTGCACCTGTTGTGCATAAAGGCCAACACCTATTTACCTTCCAATAGGATTATTCCAGCCAGCTCTACAAAAGCATCAAACAGATTTATTAAAAGATGATCAGTATTGTTTCAGTGAAAATCAATCCTCAAACAGAATAGCAGGACCTGCACAAAATACAGTGTCTGCAGTCAGCTGTGGCTGAAGATAGCCGAGAATATTATAGTACAGGACTCGTGGCATCGCTCCTCAGGAGGATGTTAACTGACATGCGCAGAGAGGATATCTTTCAAACAGGCTGACTGTACCCAGTGCTCTGAAGTGCAAAACTTATTTCCCATTGTTCTGCAGATACACATCCCAGTTCATTGCCCACATTTAGACCAGTTTATGTTCTAGTGAAAGTTTCTGTGGTGATGAAGTCTCAGTGGCTGGAAGGAGCCAGTGGGTGCTCTCATAAAAACAAAATGCTAGAAATACTCAAGCAGATCAGGCAGTATCTGTGGAAAGACAAACAGGGTTAACATTTCAGGTAGTTGACCAGATCAATGAAAGGCAAGCTCTGATGAAATTTTAACTTTGTTTTCCTCTTCTGATGTTGCCAGGCTGACTGAATATTTCCAGCATTTTCTGTTTTAATTTCAGATTTCCACCACTCATGGTATTTTGCTTTTTTAATAGATGCTTTCATTGACTTTGTCCCTCTGGCTACTGTTAAAGTTAAATGTTCAATGTAGTGGGGTAAGAAGGAGAAATATGCATCTAGTTCGTATGCCCAGATGCTCCACAGTTATGGTAGGGGAAGAGGGGACTAGTCATTTAGTCTCTCCTGATTCATGAATCTAATTCCATGATCATGTGAATGCAGCAGGGAACAATATACACAGGGAATATTAATTGTACAATGGGCTATGATGCTGTTGCTCCCAATCTTCAACCAGCACTCCCTTCAAGCAAAGCTTCCCTGCTGGGAATGCAGATTACACAATTAGCTATAATATCCAATTTCTAACATCATAACAGGTCCTAAAATCTTTTTTTTTTGTAGTACAAGCGTCTGGCACATATAGGGTTAACATGGAACTCAGTTCTGTACCACCATACAATGATGCATGAGAACACATGACCCAAACCTAGAGATCAGAGTAGTGTTAAACAGAGCCACGTGCACAAACAAGCACGGAGACAGCTCCTAGCTTGAACCCTTTACTGTATATATATATATATATATATATATATATGTACATAGTTCTTTTGTTAATAATTAAATACACTTAACCTACTTAAGATTATAAAAACTTAATTAGGACTTACTGATTGGTATCCAACACCCTACAACATGGTGGCAGCTCTTGGAAAAACTCAGGACTTCAGAGAAGCTGGAGCAGAAATTCAAAAGCTGGAAAATCAAAGGGGCAGCATTCTGACCTGACTGAAAGTAGCTGAAATAAAGATGCAGAGGGAGATCAGCTGAGAGAAGCTCCATAGCAGAGGGCAAAAGAAAAAACTCCACTGTGAGCTGAGGACTCCACAAGGTTGATTAGGGGCTCAGTTTGAATACCAAAAGAGTGCAGACTCAGCAAGCCTAGCAGAGGTGAGCTAAAGCTTTTAAATTCTAGTAAAAAGCACGACATGTGAAACTTTAAAATAGCTGTGGTAAGAAATTGCCATTTAAAATCTCCATCAGAAAAACCAGATTCCTGAGATGGCACCTGAACACTTGGCGTCCGAGCTCACTACAAAAAGAAAAGGAAAAGAAATTAATTAATTCTGAAGAATGGCGAATAAAGAATCAGCTTTAAAGGCCAGTAAAGGCCATGATTCGACACTTTTATGGCCCTAAAGCATAGCGCTGAAACAGAGAAATCTGCATCTAGTCGATCCAAGCAGCCATTGTTTATCATTTTTCAATGCTGAGCACAAGTACCACCAAAGCTGGCGAGCGTGAGTAAACTCTTTGTCTTCAAATGAGCGGCAGTGCCATCTTGAACTTATTAAAGCTGAACCTACATTAGAAAATGTTTTAACCATGGCCAAGATTTTCCCGTTGGCGAGTGGGGCCCGCTCTCCGACGCGTAAAATGACGCGCAGTGACGCCAGGTGGAACTCACGATGTCACCCCACCCCATTTAAATTTTCAGGTAGGCAGGAGCTCAGCAAAATCAGCTGTGCACCTGCCAACCTGTAAATGGCCAATTGAGGCCATTGGCAGAGTCATTTAAGTAATTAGTGGACCTGCCCGTCCAACCTTAAGGTTGGCGGGCAGGCCAGGAGCCCTGGCAGGCAATGGAAAAAAGAATGATACCTCATTCATGGGTGGGATGAGGGTTTCATGTAGGTTTTAAAAATTTTAAGCGTTTTTAAAAGTTATGGTCATGTCCCAACTCATGTGACAGTGTCACGTGAGGGGACATGTCAGGGAATTTTTTTTCTATTTTTAATATTTTTCAATGTGCAACCAATCTTCCTGAGGCAGTACAGGGAGTGCATAGCATTTCCGTGTAGGCATCACGCTGGGCAGGCCTTTATTGGCCTGCCCACGTAAAATGGCAGCTCGCCCGCTCTTCAACTTCCCCCCCCCTACAAGGGGAGTTTCTGCCCCATGGATCAGAAATCCACCATTCTAGATCTATTTGGACTCATCCAAGGCCCAGATCAATCACATAATTGGGGACTTCAGAGAAAAAGATTCCTTAGGTGCATGATTGCTTCAGGTCTGGATAAAAAGACAGAAGCTGAACAAGTTAACACACTGTTTTGTCCAGTAGGCCTGATAGCAGGCGACATTATTGCTAGACAAGGAATTAATGAAAAATCTGCTAAACTTGAAGAAGTACTAAAATCATTTGATGATTATTTTAATCCAAGAAGTAACAAAATTCTCAAAAGGGTCAAATTTAATAAGTATGTCCAGCAGCCAGGAGAACCTGTCGACTCATTCATTAATGATCTATATGGGATGGCTGAAGGCTGCAAATACAGAGACCTAAAATCTGAACTTATCAGGGATAGACTAATTGTAGGAATAGCGGATGACGCATTCTCAGACATACTGCAAGCGAAGGGAGATCTAACCCTTGAGAAAGCAATCTGGATTGTTAGGCAGTCTGAACTCAGTGTTTAAGTGGAGAAAGTAAACTATGGTACAAAAGAAACCCCACAGTTCAGTTAAAGAGCACAGAAACAGGGACATTCCAAGCCAAGGGCAGCATTACCCTAACTGACCATTAGAGTGACCATGCCAATGCTGTGGAGCAAAGCACCCCCACAGGCGAGATCAATGTCCTGCAATTTCAACCCAATGCTTTCAATGTGATAGGATTAGACACTTCAGCAAACTTTGCAAGGTCAAAACATCTAAACAGACAGAAGACCAAAAGATGATTCATGAGGCCAAGATGGCACACCAAGTGGACACACAGCCATGCTTCTTGGATGAGGTCAAAGACCCTGGGCTTTCGTTTTGCAATGTGGATGTTTTGGTTAACAGCCATCTCACAAAATTAAATTGGGCATGGGAGTCAGTGTTATGGCCCTATCAGACCATGACTTAGATACCTCTGGCTTCGAACAACAGACACACCACTTCAAGGGCCAGGAGGAATCTGACTTCTGGTCACAGGCATGATTCTGGAACCACTAAGGTACTGTGGCAAACAAATCTTCAAGCTTATGTATGTCATCCGTAGCCAGTCTCTCTCTCTCTCTCAAGCAGAGATGCTTGAATCTCCTCAAATCGGGAGAAGATGTAAAGACAGCCACTGTTGTAAATTATACTGAACTGCAAGTTTCCGAGAGCTCAAAGAAGAAAGGGTATCCTGACTGGGACTTCAGCTCTGAACTGTTGCGACCACAGAGTAAATGCTGCAACTCCCAGCCAGTAGGACAGTGCCACAGACAACGCTGGAACCAAGCAGCAGCTGTCCATTGCCATCAGCACACTTCATGACTAAATGCAAAGGTGAGCTTACTGAAAAAAAACCACATCCTTAGAACAGGAGTGGCCATATTTCGTCACAGAAGACATCAGGACAATCCACACGATGATAGAAAAGGAGAGAAAAACAACATGGAGATGAGCACAATGTTCATCCACCCCACAAGAAACGAGATGGAACAACATCTACCTCTCACCACAACTCCCAATTCGATAGAGTTGTTCAGTGAGTAGGCAATGGCATAGCGGTACTGTCGCTGGACAAGTAATCCTGAGACCCAGGATAGTGCTCTGAAAACCCGGATTCAGGTGTGGTTTCATGATGACCACGAAATCATTGTCGATTGTTATTCAAACCCATCTGGTTCACTAATGTCCTTCAGGGAAGGAAATCTGTCATCCTTACCTGGTGTGGCCTACATGTGACTCCAGACCCACAGCAATATGGTTGACTCTTAAATGCCCTCTGAAATGGCCTAGCAAGCCACTCAGTTGTATCAAACCTCTACAAAGTCACAAAAAAGGAATGAAACTGGGTGGAAAACCCGGCATCGGCCTAGGCACCGGAAACAACAACAGCAATCTCAGCCCTGTCGACCCTGCAAAGTCCTCCCTTCTAATATCTGGGGACTAGTGCCAAAATTGGGAGAGCTGTCTCACAGACTGGTCAAGCAACAGCCTGACATAGTCATCCTCACAGACTCATACCTTACAGATAACGTTCCAGACTCCACCATCACCATCCCGGGTATGTTCTGTCCCAACGGCAGGACAGACCAAGCAGAGGTGACAGCACAGTGGTATACAGTCGGGAGGGAGTTGCCCTGGGAGTCCTCAACATCGACTCCGGACCCCATGAAGTCTCTTGGCATCAGGTCAAACATGAACAAGGGAACCTTCTGCTGATTACCACGTACCGCCCTTCCTCCGCTGATAAATCAGTGCTCCTCCATGTTGAACGCCACTTGGAGGAAGCAATGAGGATGGCAAGGGTGCAGAATGTACTCTGGGTGGGGGACTTCAATGTCCATCACCAAGAGTGGCTCAGTAACGCCACTACTGACCGAGCTGGCTAAGTCCTAAATGACATAGATGCTAGACTGGGTCTGCACAGGTGGTGAGAGAACCAACAAGAGGGAAAAACATACTTGACCTCATCTTCACCAACCTGCCTGCCACAGATGTATCTGTTCATGACAGAAGTGACCACTGTACAGTCGTTGTGGAGACAAAGTCCCGCCTTCACATTGAGGATACCCTCCATCATGTTCTGTGGCACTACCACCGTGCTAAACGAGATAGATTTCAAACAGATCTAGCAGCTCAAGACTGGGCATCCATGAGGCATGTGGGCCATCGGTGGCAGCAGCAGAAATGTACTCAAACACGATCTGTAACCTCGTGGCCCAGCATATTTCCCCGCTCTACCATTACCATCAAGCCAGGGAATCAACCCTGGTTCAATGAAGACAACATGCCAGGAACAGCACCAGGCATACTTAAAAATGAGGTGTCAACTTGGTGAAGCTATAACACAGGACTACTTGCATGCCAAACAGCATAAGCAGCAAGTGATAGACAGAGCTAAGCGATCCCACAACCAATGGAGCAGATCTAAGTTCTGCCACATCCAGTCGTGAATGGTGGTGGATATTTAAACAGCTCACTAGAGGAGGCTCCACAAATATCCCCATCCTCAATGATGGAGGAGCTCGGCACATCAGTGCAAAAGATAAAGCTGAAGCATCTGCAACAATCTTCAGCCAGAAGTGCCGAGTGGATGATCCGCTCGGCCTCCTCCAGAGGTCCCCAGCATCACAGTCTTCAGCCAATTCGATTCACTCTACGTGATATCAAGAAATGGCTGAAGGCACTAGATATTGCAAAGGCTATGGGCTCTGACAATATTCCGGCAATAGTACCGAAAACTTGTGCTCCAGAACTTGCCGTGCCCCAAGTCAAACTGTTCCAGTACAACACTGGCATCTAACCAGCTATGTAGAAAATTGTTCAGGTATGTCCTGCACACAAAAAGCAGGACAAATCCAGTCCGGCTAATTGCTACCCCATCAGTCTACTCTCCATCATCAGTGAAGTAATAGAAGGGGTCATCAGCAGTTTAATCAAGTGCCACTTGATTAGCAATAACCTGCTCACTGATGCCCAGTTTGGGCTCTGCCAGGTCCACTCAGCTCCTGACCTCATGACAGCCTTGGTTCACACATGGTTAAAAGAGCTGAATTCCAGAGGTGAGGTGAGAGTGACTGCCTTTGATATCAAGGCAGCATTTGACCATGTATGGCATCAAGGAGCCCTAGCTAAATTGGATTCAATGGGAATCAGGGGTGAAACTCTCTGATGGTTGGAGTCATACCTAGCACAAAGGATGATGGTTGTGGTTGTTGGAGGTCAGTCATCTCAGCTCCAGGACATCACTTCAAGAGTTCCTCAGGGTTGTGTCCTAGGCCCAACCATCTTCAGCTGCTTCATCAATGACCTTCCTTCCATCATAAGGTCAGCGGGAATGTTTGGTGATGATTGCACAATGTTCAGCACCATCCACGACTCCTCAGATACTGAAGCAGTCCATGTCCAAATGCAGCAAGACCTGGACAATATCCAGGCTTGGGCTGAAAAGTGGCAAGTATCATTCGCACCACACAGCTATCAGGCAATGCCCATCTCCAACAAGAGAGAATCCAACCATTACCCCTTGATATTCAATGTTGAATGGCATTACCATCACTGAATCCCCCACTATCAATATCCTGGGGGTTACCATCAACCAGAAACTGAACGGGACTAGCTATATAAATACTGTGGCTACTAGAGCAGGTCAGGGGCTAGGAATTGTGCAACGTGTAACTCATCTCCCCAGAGCCTGTCCACCATCTACAAGACACAAGTCAGGAGTGTGATGGAATACTCCCCACTTACCTGGATGAGTGCAGCTCCCACAACGCTGAATAAGTTGGACACTGTCCAGGACAATGCAGCCCGCTTGACTGGCACCAAATCCACAAACATTCATTCCCTCCTCACTGATGCACAGTAGCAGCAGTTTGTACCATCTACAAGATGCACTGCAGGAATTCACCGAGGCTCCTTAGACAGCACCTTCCACACCGACAACCACTACCATCTAGAAGAACAAGGGCAGCAGATAGATGGGAACACCACCACCTAGATGTTCCCCTCCAAATAACTCACCATCCTGACTTGGAAGTATATTGCCGTTCCTTCAATATTGCTTGATCAAAACCCTGGAACTCCCTTCCTAATAGCACTGCGGGTGTACCTACACCACATGGACTGCAGTGGTTCAAGAAGGCAGCTCACCACCACCCTCTCAAGGACAGTTAGGGATGGGCAATAAATGCTGGCCCAGCCAGCGAAGCCCAAACCCCGTGAATGAATTTTTAAAAATCTAAGGAATGGATAAAGAGAATGAAAAGATACCCAGATGCCAGAGTAACTTCCAAATCAACAGCGTTTATCTTCAATGACAAAGCCTACCATTCCTCCGACAGTCTTGCGAGCATGATATGGAAGGGTTTCAGGGCCTCCAGACCATTTGAACCTATGAATTCAGAAACTTGAAGTGAGACGGGGTAGTAATAGCAATGTAAATACATGGGGTAAACCGGAATAATTTGAAATACATTGGATAAAGGCTTGGGGGTGTAGTATAAAGGCCTGGCACATATAGGATTAACGTGGGACTGAATACAGAAACCCATACAGAGATATAAAAGGACACATGACCTGCAACTAGTGGTCAATCTAGTGTTGGACAGAGCAGTGTGCACAAGCAAACATGGAGACAGCTCCTAGATTAAACCCTTTACTGTGCATTTTTTTGATTAAAACAAATGAACAAGTTAATGCACATAATTCTTGTAGTTAATAAATACATACATCTAACCTACTTAAGACTACAAAGGCTTCAATAAGACCTACCAAACAGTATCCAACACACTACAACATTCTCTATCCCTCCTTCTCCCAAAATCAGTGTCTTAGGTGGTTTCACAGGCACTAGTTCCTTCATGTGAGCAGCCATTCTCCATATGTGTGTTGCACACTAGCAACAAAGTAGATTTTTGATTATTCTAACACAATCCTGTCCAGTCTCCTGTGTTCCACCATTCATAAACTTGAGGTCATTGTGTCTTAACTTGCATCAAATCCTGTTCACCTATCACCCCTATTCTCACTGATCTACTCTGCCTCCCAGTTAAACAACACCTCACTTTAAAAATTCTCATCCTTGTTTTCAAGTACCTACATGGCCGCACACCTACCTATCTCTTCATCTCCTCCAGCCCTACAACCCTCCGAGACACCTGCCGCTTTCTAATTCTCACCTCTTGAGCATTCCTGAGCATTTAATCACTCCATTATAGTTGGCCATTCTTTCAGCTGCCTGAGCCCCAAGCTGTGGAATTCCCTCACTAAATCTTTTTACTTCTCTACCTCTCTTTCTTCCTTTAAAACATTCCTTAAAATCTACCTCTCTGACCAAGCTTTTTGTCATCTGCCCCAAGACCTCCTCACATGTTTTGGTGTCATATTTTGTTTTAAAATGCCCCTGTGAAGTGACTCGGGACATTTTGTTATGTTGAAGGTTTTTATAAATACAAGTTGTTGCTTTAGATTTTGAATGCCAGTTATATCATAAAGCAGGTGGGACAAAGTTTGCAACCCATGTTAAAGAAAAATAAAATCAGAAACGAACATGGGGAGCTCATAAACAATTCTGTAGATCACGAAGCGTCACAGTCAAGAATGCAGATACCACATTGTGCTCTTGGGGAGTTCACTGGGCAGAGGTTTAACATGAGTTACTAACACAATAGCTACAATACTGGATTAGATTTAGACCAACTAAATCTCATATCACATTACCATCACCCCTCGCCCCAATGCTAAAGTTTAGGAATAGGAATACTCAGTTTTTTTAACTGCTTCTGTGTTAAATTCTGCTCCAAATATGAAACAAACACCACAGCTACAGAATTCTGGGATGCACTGCTACTTATTTTTTTAAAAACAAGGATGGGCTGAAAAAGTGACCCCAGTTATCATGGAAATTCCTAAACTTATTTCAGTCACCTTATTCTCAGGGCAATTTTTAAAAAGTGACTCAGACCCAAACACTTGTACTTTAGACCCTGAACAACCATTAATAGAGCCACGGTTGAACATGAAATCCAGATGAATTACTATGTCCATGACATGAAAAAATAATTGTGGAAATTGCGACAAGGTTCTCAACTTAAAATGAACGATTTCAGATGGGGAAAGTGGATTTATAACAGATTTGAAAGGGCAGACAACAATTTATACACAAATGCTTTCCAAAATAGACAAGAAAGCTTTATAAAGATATCACATCCCCAATGAGAGAAAAACAGATGAAAAAGAGGAGAGAGTATGTGTAAGGCAACAGATGGAACCAACAGACGGAACCAACATAACAACAGATGAGTTTCATTTATAGCCAAATCAAAAGTTTACAAAACACTCTTTCATGGTCATTCTGCCACTATGAAAGGAGCCCACATTCTCCACTTTGGTCTCAGCTGTATAGAAGGGTACAAGGAAGGCTGGAAGTGCAATTATGATAGGTGATTCAATAGTTGGGGAATAAACAGGTGTTTCTGCAGCCACAGACATGAATCCAGGATAGTCTGTTGCCTCCTTGGTGCCAGGTTCAAGGATGTCACTGATCAGCTGCAGTGCACCTTGAAAGGGAGGGTGAACAGCCAGCAGTCATAGTCCACATTGGAACGAATGATGTAGGCAGAAAGAAGGATGTGGTCCTGCAGTCAGAATTTAGGGAGCTAGTTAGGAAGTTAGGAATCAGAAGCTCAAAAGTAGAAATCTCCCAGTACCACATGCAAGAAAGTATAGAAATAGGAAAATAAAACAGATAAATTTGTGGAGAGAGATGGTGCAGGAGGGAGGGCTTTAGATTCTTGGGATATTAGGACCAGCTCTGGGTGAGATGGGACTTGTACAGGACAGATGGTTTGCACCTAAACAGAGCCGGGACTGAGTTTCTTGCAGGGTAATTTGCTAATGCAATTGGAGAGGGTTTGAACTGACTTGGCAGGGGTGTGGGATCCAAGGTGCACAGTATACTGGGAGAGACAGTTGGCACTAGAATTTGGAATAGAAAGTGGGGGTCAGAGTAAGGGAGAAAGTAATAAAATTGTAAATCAGTGTTACTGTGAATGTATGTGAATGTTCGGAGTATGGTAAATAAGACTGGTGAGTTCTGGGCGCACATTGCCACGTGGAAGTATGATGTTGTGGCTATGACAGAGACCTATCTCAAGGAAGGGTAGGGCTATGTATTAAACATTTTTGGACACAAGGTATTCAGGAAAGACAGGAAAGGAAGAAAAGGGGGAGGAGTGGTAGTATTGATTAAGGAGACCATTGCAATATTTGACAAAGTGGATGTCCCAGAGCAATCAATGAAGAATCCTTTGGCTATAGCCAAGGGACAATTAGATTGCTTGGTATAGACTATGTGCCCCCAACTAGTGGAAAGGGTGTAGAGAACAAATTTGCAAGGAAATTACAGAGGAGTGTAGTAGTTATAATGAGAGACTTTAATTATCTGAATGTAGACTGAGATAGTAGCAGTGTAAAGGGCAGAGAGGGCCAAGAGTTCCTAGAGTATGTTTAGGAGAATTTTTATACAGCAGTATGTTTCCAGCACAATGAGAAAGGAGGTACTGCTAGATTTACATCTTGGGAATGAGGAGGGCCAAGTGGATCAAGTGTCAGTAAGAGAACACTTAGGGGACAGTGATTGTATCATAAGGTTTAGGTTGGCTATGGAAAAGTGCAATGAACAATCAGAGTAAGAATAATTAACTAGGGAAAGCCAATTTCAATAGGGTAATGGATCTGGGCCAAATAAATTGTAATCAAAGGTTGGCAGGAAAACCGATTGCTGAACAATGCATACATTCAAAGAAGATATATTTCGGACACGGTCAAAAAACATTCCCTTGAAAGGGAAAGGTAGGACAAACAAGTCCATAGTACTCTGGATGATAAAAGATATGGAAATTAAGATAAAGAAGAAAGAGTGTGCTTATGACAGATGTCATAGAATTGAGAACCAGGCTGAATGTAGAAGGCTCAGGGAGGAGGTGGAAAAGCAAATAAGAGGAGCAAGGAGGGAGTATGAAAAGAGACTGACAACCAACATAAAAAGGAATCTCAAAATCTTCTATAGGCATACAAATAGTAAAAGGAGGAGTGGGACCGATTAGGGACCAACAAAGGGGTCTATGCATGGAGGCTGAGGTATTAAATGAATACTTTGCATCTGTTTTCTCTAAAGAAGAAAATGCTACCCAGGCCATGGAGCAAGAGGAGGTAATTCAGACAGTAGAATTAATAAGGAGGTATTGGTTAGCCTGTCTTTACTTAAAAGTTGATAAGGCACCGAGGCTGGATGAAATGCATCCAAAAATAGAGGGAAGTGAGAATGGAAATTTGCAAAGGCACTGACCATAATTTTTCAGTCTTCCTTAGGCTCAGGGTGGTGTCAAATGACTGAAGGATTGCAAACATTACACCTTTGTTTAAAAAAGGGCATAAAGATAAGTCCAGCAACTATAAACCAGTCAGTTTAACTTTAGTGTTTGGGTAACTTCCAGAAACAATAATTTTGAACAAAATTAATAGTCATGTGGACAAATGTGGGTTAATCAAAGAAAGCCAGCACAAATTTATTAGGGAAAATGGTGATCAACTAACTTGCTGGAGTTTTTTGATGTGGTAATAGAGATGGTTGATGGGGCAATGCTGTTGATGTGGTGTACAGGGACTTTCAAAAGGCATTTGATACAGTGCCACACAATAGATTTGAGAGCAAAGTTATAGCTTATGGAATAAGAGGGACAGTAGCATCATGGATACAGAATTGGCTGAGTGACGGGAAACAGAGGTCAGTGGTTAATGGGGCTGGAATTTTCCCTTCCTGTCAGCGGCGGGGTTCATGGCAGGTAGGAGCAAAAAACATGATGGGAGCAGAAAGAAAAATCAGTTTCCTGACAGTGAGAAATGATGGCAGGAACATATGGTCCTGACTGACATGGCAGGATAATGGCGGGCTACCATTCCTGCCAAAGGTCATCGGGAACTGGATTAGCATATCATTAATGTTATTCAAATAAGCAGCCAATGGGAATGCTCCCCCCCTCCCCCCCCCCCACATGGGCATACCTCCACCCCACCAGCAGGAATTCACGTCTCCCTGATTCATAACTGGAGCCACATGGTTCACGTGGCGAGACAGCTCTTACCTGAAAAACTGTGGTCTGAATCATTGGAGGACCACACAGAGGTAAGGTGTCTGACAACCCTGGAGGGGGGTGGGACCGAAGGCAAATAGGTGGGGATCATAAGAAGGCAAAGGAGGGGGGATTCGCCGGAAGGCAAAGGAGGAGGGGCATCACCAGAGGACAAAGGGTGGGGGTGCATCGGAAGGCAAAGGAGGAGGGTTGTCACTAGAGGGCAAAGGGGGAGGGGATCGTCGGAAGGCAAAGGGGGAGGGGTCGTCAGAAGTCCTCCTCTAGGGTCTGGACAGAGTAGATAGGGAGAAACTGTTCCCACTTGTGAAAGGATTGAGAATGAGGGGGCACAGATTTAAAGTAATTGGGAAAAGAAGCAAAGGCAACACGAGGAAAAGGTTTATCACACAGTGATAAGGTCTGGAATTCACTGCCTGACAGCCTGATGGAGGTAAGTTCAATCAAGACATTCAAATTGGAATTAGACTGTTATTTGAAAGGGTTTACGGAGAGAAGGCAGGAGAATTGCACTAAGTGAAATGCTCATTTAAAGAGCAGGTGCAGACATGATGGGCCGAATGGCCCTCCTTTTGTGTTGTAACAATTCTGTGATACTGTCGCTAATGAGTTTTACTCCCCTCCCCCCTTATTATGCTCCTAACTGAGGAAAAAGCAGGCAGCTGTCAACAAACCTCAGACACTATCCTACAGCATACCCCAGTCCGTCCTAGGGGTTGTTTGTGTCATTTCTGCCTATGCTCTGGTTATTTTACGGTACATCTGATCCTCCTCACTCCATTCCATTGCCTCAGGTGAGAAAAAGAAACAAAAATAGAATAGATGAAATACAAAATATCACAAAGTTAAAACTATTTTTGGCCTGTACTTTTGCAGACTGCAATTTGTAGGCTTTTAATAAAAAGGTAAGATTAACATTTGAGTTTTAATTTAACCCCAAACCTGGCTCAAGTAGCAAATCTCTGGAGGTTGTGACTTTGCATGTTAGCAGCAGATAACTGACAATCTCACTGAAATAACTCCACACTCAAAAGATATTTCAATTAGGGAAAGAGTGAGAAAAACAAGGTATTTTGACAGAAACTAGACCTGCTATTCCACAGCTCCGACCAAGGTGAGCTGGGAACAAGCTGAGAGGAGATCACACGGACAGATACATGTCAAGCCAGCACGCTGCAGTTAAACCAGTCGCTGCGAGCGTGTTACCAGCAAAGCGAGTCTTACCTGCCTAAGCACTCGTAATACTGTTTCTAGATGGGGAACTGAGAGTTAAGTGCAGACTCCGGATCCCTTCTGCTAAACTACACCGAATCCATCTCTTCCAGAGGGAAACTAAAGTCTCTCAATTTGCACAGCAGGTTATTGCTGCCAATTTCCGGAAATGGGCCGTACAAACCTGGCGGCTAAAGACATTTTTTTCACTGAAACACTTCTGTTTTTAACCTTTTAAAGCCCACAATTCGATTCTTAAAGACATGTTTCTCCTAACTGACCCGTATGCCACTTCTCCTCGTGTTATTGACCGCGATCTGCACATTTACATTTGAAAAGTATTTAAATTGATTTGCTAATTTGGGAATGTTTATTTTCAGGCATGATTTCTTTCACCTTGAACCTGTCAGTAGAGCACCTGTTTAGATCCCAGGGGGCCGTGGAGGTCACAGACAAGGAAGAGGAGGAGGAAAATGCTTTTACCCCGTGAGTTCTTATGATCTGGGAGGCATTCTGAAAGGGTGGTGGTCGTTGTTTGGGACATTTAAGAGTCAGCCAAATTGCTGTGGGTCTGGAGTCCCATGTTGGCCAGACTAGGTAAGGACGGCAGATTTCCTTCCCTGAAGGACATTAGTGTGTATTTATTTGAAAAGATAAAGGGGCTAAGAGGAAATGGGGTAGGAGTTGGAACTAATGTGATTAGGTCTTTAAGAGCCAATGGGCAGAATACCCTCCTTCTGTTATGTGGCCTCCAACAGTAGATATTCCATGAGGATGGGTATAGAGTGCAATGTTGACCTGAATTTGGCAGTTGAGTTGATGTTGACAATGCAGACTTTAGTTTGGACAGGTTCCCCATCACTCTTTTTAGGTGGTTTTCAATGTAAAAATACAGATGCCATTTGGTCCACTGCACTGATGCCTATAGGTTCTGAAAGAGCTCTCCACTGATTCCCTTTCCTCCTGCCCTAGTATGTTGCTCTTGCTGCTACTCTTCTTCCATTGCCCCAGTGGCAGTTATCATTCTTCTGTTGCCCCACCCCTGAAGAGTTAATACAAACATTCTCTCTCCTGGTGTTCACACTGCTCACACTCATTACATGATGAATGGTCATATGGGTGAGAATTGTATCCCACCAAAGCTTCAACACTTTGGAGCAGGGTGGTTGTGGTAGTGAGAAAGTTGACAGAAAAAGGAGTGGGGGAAGAGGAAGGAAAGGCTTTGTACCTTCATAAGTGGAGGGGGCTAAAAAATGAATAAGAAAATATGACCACAATACAACCATGTCCAAATCACCTTTTCAACTGTGACTGTTCCACTGCGTATGTAGTTCCATTACTGTTGTTTGTCTGTCTGCTTGTATCCCGCTAAATGGAGCTACTATAGCAAAAGCTGTTAATTTATCTGTTTCTGCATCATTCCGCTCCCCAATTTCTCTTTTCCACTTCTGGACTGAAATTCTAAAGGTTGGGACTAGCACTTCTCTGTACTTTGCTACATTCTTCACATTTGAGCTTACACAGTAAAAGGCATCATGCTATTTAACATGAAAACCAATACACCCAAACTATTCTCAAGGTCACTCAGTACTCCTTGTCCTCCCTAATCTCTGTGACATTCAGCATGGTTGACCATACCAGTCTCCCATGTGCCCATGGTGAGACTGTGCTTACCTGTTTCCACTCTGTCCTAACATAGCTTCTGTATCTCCAGAAACAGCTTCTGCCCTTGCCACCAGAATCAACCCCAAAGTTGCCCATGACCCCGCTTCCTCATTTGCATTGTTATTCTATATCATCCATAAATGCAGCAAGGACTATATTGGACTTTTTTCAAAAATTGTTCTCGGGAGGTGTGTGATGCTGTCAAAGTCTTATTTATAGTTCCCATTTATTACCCTGACAACTCCCTTAATATCAACAAAACACTTTGTAGAATTGCTCAGTCATATTATTTTAGCATGATATTTGTTTGATGTTACTGGGTTCAAGTGAATATTACATTTCATTTGCCATGGTTATCTTCACAGACATGTTCAGAAAGAACATTGACATGTTCCCTTAATTCTAGTCTAGTCCAAGACGATTGTCATGTTTTGCCGGGCAGCAGTGATCCTCTCACTCCTACATGCGTCTGAGACTTGGACAACCCACAGCAGGCACGTCAAAGCACCGGAGAAGTACCACCAGTGGTGCCTTTGCAAGATTCCCCAAATCTGATGGCAAGAAATATGGTCCAACAGCAGCATCTCCTCCAAAGTAACATGCCCAGCATTGAGGCGATAATCACTCAAAACAGTTCTGTTGGGCAAGACACCAGATGCCTGACACTAGGCCAGACTCCCAAAGCAACTGCTCTACTTGAAACTTGATTGTGGCAGTAGAGTCCCAGGAGGACAACAGAAACCCTTTAGGGATGTCCTCAAAGAATCCCTGAAGAGGTCAAACATCCCCGCTGACTTATGGGAGTCCTTGGCTTGTCAACAAGCAAATTGGAGAAGGTTCAGTGGGAAGGCACCGAACACCTCAAGAGACTTTGTTAGGAACAAACACAAGTGAATCCAGGCATCAGAGAGAGCATACAAACCTTCTAACAACTCATCTACCCAACATTTCAAGCACCACCAACCCTGCATATGGCAGAATCTGCAGATCGTACATTGGACTTATCAGCAATCTCAGAAACCATCGAACCGGAGTGGATGCAAGTCATCCTCAATCCCAAAGGACTGATTAAGAACACTGTACTCTACATTAACCATGAGCAGACAGCCAAAAAGTACTTCCTTTGGAAGAAATTTTCATCCCCCACCTCTGAAAGCACCAAAGCAATTTCCACTAGCTCAATATGTTTAGTTAGTGAATAACTGAACCACCTAGAAAAAGTTTCAGGTTCAATTCTTGGTCCGTGTAAAGTCTACTCAGCACATTTGGGATGATAGTAGGAGTGATATAATTTGCTTCAACTCTCGTGAATCAAAGAGTTGAAAATAGCTTAGGGTTCTTAATTCCTCTCCTGAGCAGAAGGTGGGAGAGGAAAGCTTGATAAGTGTGGGGGACCTCCTGGTAACTTTCTGACCAGTGTTTGCAAATAGTCTAAATAACTCCCATTGCTCAGGAATTGTCTTCAGTCTCTTTTTTAAAAAACTGTTTTCTTCATCATTCTGCTGAGAGACCAATCCTAGTCTCATTCATTTCAGCCCAATCTCATTGTTAACTTCCCTTTCCTGTACAGTCCTCCCACAATTATCCGTTTGACTCTCTTCAGTCCAAATTCCACTTTTCATGGCACCAACACAACCATTAGTAGTGATAGATGTGCTATCACCAATAGTAGGAGTTTGTATTGCACACATATTTTCACAGACATGATACCCACATTTGCAAGTATTATGTAGCCTAGGATCGCCCTCTACTGCCCACTTCAATATCTTCTCAATGGACACCAAAGCAATATACAAAACAAAAACTGAATTACCTGGAAAAACTCAGCAGGTCTGGCAGCATCGGCGGAGAAGAAAAGAGTTGACGTTTCGAGTCCTCATGACCCTTCAACAGAACTGAGTGAATATTAGAAGAGGGGTGAAATATAAGCTGGTTTAAGGTCAGGGGTCGGGGGTGGGGTGGGGGGAGAGAGAAGTGGGGGGGGTGGTGTGGTTGTAGGGACAAGCAAGCAGTGATAGGAGCAGATAATCAAAAGATGTCTTTTCACAAAGGAACAAAGGTGTTGAAGGTGGTGATATTATCTAAACGAATGTGCTAATTAAGAATGGATGGCAGGGCACTCAAGGTACAGCTCTAGTAGGGGTGGAGTGGAAAGACTAGCAGGACATACAAGATTTAAAAATAATGGAAATAGGTGGGAAAAGAAAAATCTATATAAATTATTGGAAAAAACAAAAGGAAGGGGGAAGAAACGGAAAGGGGGTGGGGATGGAGGAGGGAGTTCAAGATCTAAAGTTGTTGAATTCAATATTCAGTCCAGAAGGCTGTAAAGTGCCTAGTGTGCCCTGCCATCCTTTCTTAATTAGCACATTCGTTTAGATAATATCACCACCTTCAATGCCTCTTGGCTTTGTCTGTGACATCTTTTGATTATCTGCTCCTATCACTGCTTGCTTGTCCCTACAACCACACCACCGCCATCCCCCCCTCCCCCACCACTTCTCTCCCCCCACCCCCCCCACCTTAAACCAGCTTATATTTCACCCCTTTTCTAATATTAACCCAGTTCTGTTGAAGGGTCATGAGGACTTGAAACGTCAACTCTTCTTCTCCGCCGATGCTGCCAGACCTGCTGAGTTTTTCCAGGTAATTCTGTTTTTGTTTTGAATTTCTAGCATCTGCAGTTTTTTGTTTTTACCAAAGCAATATATATCTTTTACCTTTTTATATTCTTCAGCATTGATCCCTTTTACAAGGCGTAACAGATGACGTTTTTGTTCCCATATAACTTTTTTACAGAATCTAGCCAAGTATGATATCAAAGGAGCCATATACAAAAGTTAGTCACACAGTTTAGTTATAAAATGCTCAGACCCTGCCTGATTTTAAAAAAAGTAATTTTATGACTTGATCTCTAATGATTGATCTTTTAAAAATATATATTAAAATATTTTATAATACGTTATGATTCAGACAATTTCTCAAGCATGCCTCAAAACATAGTTTTCACAAGCAATCCTGTACCTCCTTTGAACTGAGACATAACCTTACATGTGAAATAAATGTGTACCATATCACAGACTTAACAATCTACATGTTGGCTGCTTAGAAATCATACACTCATAACTTCAAAAGGTGGAAATATGCTATATTGGCAGGGTCATATAGCAGGTTAATAATAAAATATTTTTTTCTAATCTAATTACCAATATGTAGAAGCCAAAAATAAATAATCAGATGTTTGTTTTATTCATTCAGGGGGTGTGGGCTTCACTGGCTGGGCCACCATTTATTGCCCATCCCTAGTTGCCCTTGGGAAGGTGGTGGTGAGCTGCCTTCATCTGGTACATAGATATTATAAACAGCTTTTTAAAATGTTAGTAGTGCTTAAGTTTACAGAGTTGTCTCTCACTGTAGTCACCCAGATTATATGAATAAGCTTCACCTTATGACTTCTATACCGAAAGAAGCTTTTCCCATCATGTGTCAGCTTTGAGACTTATTTCTCTACTGAAATTTCTGTTTGGTTGTACAATGTAGATTATGGCTCTGGCAACCACCTCCTCTTGTCCTACATAGCAGGCTCCATAGAATCAAAAAAATGGGAGAAAGGATACTGATAAAGGATAGAACAACAATAAAGGATACCAAGGTGAATTTGACATTAGATCATTTGATACAAAACTAAGGAGGAATTTGGGAATTTTTTGGTTATATGTTTTAACCCAACTAGAATGAAGTCATACCAAACTAGGTTAGTTTGGTTACATCACTTATGCACATCAGTTCTAAAAAAAAGTCTTTTTCAGAGGAGATAGCTAGAGGTGCAACTTAAAAGGCATCCGGTGTTGTGGATTTGGTGATATCTGCAGGGGCCAATTGCAAGTACATTATGTCAAGATGTGCCTAGGAAAGAGCAGAAAGGAAAATCAGAAAGAGTAGCGTGACTTGATTGTTTGCCTCCTAGTGACTGGGTCAGAGCCAAGACCTAGAGGTGGTCACTCACCAATTTTCACTGCTATCATCAGTGCAGAACCTGAGCAGGCCAAGCTGTAAGAACTGTGAGGGAAAATGAGTGAAAAATGGTCCTCAAAAGAAAAGTAAATTCATTTTCAAGCTACTAAGCTTTAAAGTTCTCCGCAGGATCTTCTGAACCAGTTACTATAAACCATTAACTAATAAAGTGCCTTAAAGTACATTACTGTTACAAGATTGAAAGACTGTGATTATAAAATAGTTAGTAGTTTTTGAATATACTGCGCAGGATTTTCACATCTCCTTCTACTTCACATGAAGATCTACTCCTGACAAATGACATTTGCATTTCATGTTTTTTTTCCTATTTTTAAATTGCTTAAATCGCTAAACTTGGAAATATTGTGAACTATGAGAAGGATAGTGTGGAACTTCAAAAGGACGTAGAAAACTTGGTGGAATAGGCAGACAGGTGGCAGATGATATTTAATGCAGAGAAGTGTGAAGTGATTCATTTTGGTAGGAAGAACATGGAGAAGCGATATAGAATAAAGGGCACAATTCTGAAGGGGGTGCAGGAGCAGAGGGACCAGGGCATGTGAAATAGAAACAGGAAGAGCTGGAAAAACTCAGCAAGTTTGGCAACATAAGTGGAGAGAGAAACAGAGTTAACATTTTGAGTCCAATCTGATTCTTTCCACAGGTTGAAGAATCAAAACGCGAGGTCATAGTTTTAGGGAATTGGCAAAAGAAGCAACAGAGACATGAGAAAAAACATTTTCATATAGCGAGTGGTTAGGATCTGGAATGCATTGCCTTAGAGTGTGATGGCAGCAAATTCAATCAAAGCACTCAATAAGGAATTGGATGATTATCTGAAAAGGAAGAATGTGCAGGGTTACAAGGAGAGGCAGGAGGATGGTACTAGGTGCATGCTCACTCGGAGAGCCAGCACAGGTATGACAAGCTGAATGGCCTCCTTCTGTACTATAACAATTCTGTGATCCTGTGCTTTCTCAAGCGGGAAGCATCTCAATCAGACTTTGATGCAAATCAACCACACCACCTTCCTCCAATACCTCTCCTCCGTTGTTCAACTCGCTTGGACTCCTTTCACTTGGTTCCACTTTTACCTAATCAATTGTAGTCAGAATCTTCAGCAATGGCTTCTCTTCCTACTGCATTAGATTGTTGGACATTCATTCACCTCATGAACTTTCTGCCCCTTGACTATGCCATTAGAAGATATAGGCCGGGATTTTCATGACCCGCCATGGACAAGGCAGCGCCCCAGCCAGAAGTCCATTGACTTGAGGCGGGACTGGACGATGCCGGTGGTGGGCGGGTGCAGAAAACCCTGCCCATTGGGGTCAGCATTCAGACTTATGCTAACCGGACCCAGCTAAACCTCCGCCATTACACCGCTTGTCCAATATCCAGTGCTGAGAGAGCTATAATTTTGTTTAGTTAAACACTGGAAGGACCATAGCCTGTCCTTGGCACCTGCCACAAACACACCTTTGCCCACAATTCCATCTGTGACAGCGGCCATTCTCTCAGGCTGAACAGGTTGTTGGAAACCTCACCATTCTTATGTGATCTCAAGCAGTTTCTGATCACATCCTCTCCATCACCAGGTCCACCTACTTCTATTTCCATATCGCCCCTAGGTCAGCCCATTTGCAATTGAAATCCTCATTCAGGCTTTTGTCACCTCTGAGCTGGATTATTCCAATGTTGTTCTTGTCAGCTTCCTGTATTCCGTCCTCCAAAAACCTATGTCATCCAGAACTCACTTGCATGTATCCTTTCTCATATCAAGTCTTGCTCACTGGTCACTGGACTATTAATCCAGAGGCCCAGGTGGATGTCCTGGGGACATGGGTTCACTTCCCACCATGCCAGCTGGTAAAATTTGAATTAAATTAATAACATTTGGAATGGTGAGTAAAATTTCAGTAAAGATGACCATATAAATATAATTGATATTTGTAAAAACAGATCTGGTTCATTAATGTCCTTTTAGGGAAGAAAATCAGCCACTCTTACCTGGTCTGGCTGGTGTGTCTTCAGGCCCGTAGCAATATGGTTGACTCTTAACTGCCCTCTGAAGTTCCCTAGCAAGCCACTCAGTTCAAGGGCACTTAGGGATGGACAACAAACGCTGGCCTGGTAGGCGCCACCCACATCCCATGAAAGAATAAGGAAAGAAAAAAGCTCTTGCTCAAACGGCCTACTATTGTTCCCAGTCCAGCTTCTTAAATCTCAAATTTGAGTATTGCTGGGAAAGAGACATGTCTAAGATTTTTGTCTTGTACTTATTAGAACATTCGCAAGAATACCAATAGAAAAGGGAAAACAACAATTTATATGACATGTGAAGAGAATGCTGATTGGTTGGTAAGTGGCATTGCCATGGAGAATGCATCCCTGATGATGACTGATAGTTAACTGCCAAGCATTGTTTCAATTTAAACCAGGCTGTTTGATCCTGATTGGTCAAGGCATTGCCCTGAGGACTGAGTCAGCAAATGGCTGTCACTTATTTTCTTTAGCCAAAACAGGCGCAATGTTTGTACAAGTTCTTTCTGCCTGCAAAGAACAGGGCCCTGTGTATTAATATATGTAGCTTCCAGTACGTGCAAATGTGCCACATTCTGAGCCCAACTGACAATCTTAAATCGGTTGTCAGCTGAGGATTATTTAGCAAACATTGTCCAATCGTGGAATGACATCTAGTGTTGGACAGCTTTTGAGCTTTGCAAGCATGGGCTGATTGGGTACAGTCTGTTCCCTGCCTGTTGTGATATGATCCACCAATCTTTGGGACGTACGGCCTACATACCTAGCATCACACTGGCACTGAAATTCATACACTACATTACTCATTTGTGTGATAGGCAGAACATCTTTTTGGCGTGATGGCAGCATCCTGTTCGTGTTCATTGGACCTGCTGCTCAACATGACTGGACAGCCCTTCTCGAAAGTAAGCTAAAATAGCACTGGCTGGACTAGTGCAAAAGCACTGAGCTACCGTGGGACATATATGACAGGGTTCGTCCTCATGGTTCACTACGTCTGTATATGTATGGGCTACTCAAGACACACAAAAGTGATGTCCCTGTACACTCCATCTTATCCATGACTGGTTCTGCACAACATGAATTGGCTGAACAGTTGGGCGAGTTGTTACAACTAGTGTTGACCAAGTTTTCCACATACATGGTGAAGGACTCCTTCATGTTTGCTAAGGCCATACAGGATGTTGACAGCAATGCCATGTCCATGTGCTCATTTGACATTGCTAGCCCATTCACCAATGTTCCGCTTAAGGAAGCCATAGGTATTTGCACTGCAGCACTATATCATGGCAATCTAGACCTACCACCATTGCGTGAATCAGTATTCATTGAACTTACGAACTCGACAACTCTCACAGTTGAGTTCAGTTTTAAAGACACCATGTTTGCCCAAATAGATGGTGTTGCCATGGGATCTCCTCTCGGCCCAGCTCTCACAAACATCCTTGTTGGGTTCCATGAGAAACATGTCTTCGATGGAATAACAATTAACCTCCCACCCCTCGCACATTTCCAATATGTTTGCTATAATTAAATCTGCAGCTGCATGTAACAATTTCCCTTCATGTCTTAATGGGCTCCATTCTGCGCTCAATTTCACCTTTGAAACGGAGCAGTCAAATGAACTCTCTTTCCTTGATGTACTAGTTGAGAAATCTGCCAGGGGTTCTCCACCACAGTCCACTGCAAACCTACCTTCACTGGTCAATGTACATTTTGGGATTCTTAGGAACACATGCTATAGGATTGGTCTCATCAGCAACCTTGTAAATAGGACTTGAGATTTTGCTCACCATGCAAGCTTGATGCTGAAATAGGGCACATTAAAGGCATCCTGAGGGATAATAGCTATCCTGATCAGATCATTTTGCGCTATATATCTCACAAACTCATAAACAAGCCTAATGCCATCACTTTTGACCCATGAAAAGTGCCCAGTCTACCTCATATTACCCTGGAAGGGCAAGGTATCTCAAAAATTTGAGCAACAGGTGAAGCTAGCTGTTTCACGCTGCTACTGTGCAGTAGCAACCCGAGTGGTATTTGCCACTAACAGGATGCTGCCGACAAGCCAAAAAGACATTCTGCCTATCGCACAAATGAGTAATGTGGTATATGAATTTCAGTGCCAGTGTGATGCTAGGTATGTAGACCATATGTCCAAAGTTTGGCGGATCATATAAAACAGCACATCCTAGCAGTAGTTCACAACAGGCAGGGTACAGACTATACCCAATCAGCCCATGCTTGCAAAACTCAAAGCACAGTGTCCAACGTTAGATGTGATTCCTCAAATGGGCAATATTTACTCAATAATCCTCAACGTGCTAAGAATTAAGCTGACAACCAATTTAAGATTGTCAGTTGGGCTTATAATGTAACGTTCTTGAGTGTACTAGAAGCTACATGTATTTACACACGGGGCCTGTTCTTTGCAGACAGAAAGAACCTGTACATACATTGCGCCTTTTTCAGCCAAACAAAGTGACAGCCATTCGCTGACTCATTCCTCAGTGCAATGGCTTGACCAATCAGGGTCAAGCTGCTTGGTTTAAATTTCAAACAATGCTTGGCAGTTAACTGTCCGTCACCACCAATGGTGCATTCTCCATGGGCAATGCGCTTGCCAACCAATCAGCATTCTCTTCTCATGCCATATAAATTGTTGTTTCCCCCTTTATATTGGTATTCTTGCAAGTGCCCTGATGAGTGCAAGACAAAAAGCTTAGACTTTTTCAGCAATACTCAAATGTCAAATTATCATCCACCTGTTTAAACCCCTTCATGACATACCCCTCCTAATCACTAACCTCCTCTAACCCCACAACACTCACCTGAACGCTGTATTCCACTGACTCCAACTGCATCTCTTCACCCCACCATTGGTTGTTGCGCCATCAGCCATCTAGATTATTATGCATGGGATTCCCTCTCTGCTGTTGCCAGTCCGCGTCCCTCTTCTCAGCATGTTTGGTATCCAGGCAATATGTTTTGTATTTCTCTTCTCATACACCCTTTCTTGTGCTTTGGAATAGAACGGACAGGTTTTATCATGTTTAAGGATGTAAATTCAAATGACTAAACAATCACATTTGTAGGTCTTCAGACTAAATAAAAACATGCAAAACCAGACATTGTTCATGATGACATTCTGATGAATCAATAAAGATCTCCGTCTAATTACTTTGAAAGAAAGACTTGCAATCCTATTGTGTACATCACAACAAATGAAATACTTTTAAAATGTAGTCACTGTTGTAGGAAACAGAACCAATTTGTGCGTAGCGGGCTCCCACAAATGGAAATGTGATAATGACCAGGTAATTTGTTTTTTGTGATGTTGATCAAGGCCAAGAATATCAATTAGGACACCAGGGTTAACTGCCCTGCCTGACTCCAAACGTTAACATCTTCCTGAGAGAGCAGACAGGGCTTCAGTTTAACATCTCATCAGAAAGATTGCACCTCCAACGATGCCACACTCCCTTAGTACTGTGATAGAATATCAGCTCTGATGTTTGTATTCAAGTCCAGGAGTGGGACTTGAACCCCACAACGTTCAGACTCAGTGGTGAGTGCACTACACAACTGAGCCAAAGCTAACAAGCAAATTATCCAGGAAGTTGTTGAATCATAAGAGGTTCACAAACACCAGTTAATTGCAACACTTTATTATTAATAATTAACAACTCAAATAAGAGACTGATATTACAATACAGCAACTGAAGAATACACATTAGATCTGAACTATGTCACATTCAAAATCAACAACATCAAAATACAGCAAATTAGGCTTCCCTGATTGTCTAATGGATAAAGTCAATAGCAATGTAGCAGCAAGATTATACACACCAGAGACCATAAATTTGATTCCTGTGCCAGTTAGCTCTCAGTCAGGGTGCCATAATTGGGCACAGGATTGGGGGTAGGGTAGTGAAATGAGTCCACTGTATAGGGGAAGATAAAAAGAAAGTCAGCCAGAGTTCCTGCTTCCAATTACCACTGTGACATGAGAGAAAAATGTGAAAAAAAGGAAAGAGAAAAGGATGCATGTTTGTATGTGCATGGGCAGGCAACACAACTGGAGGATGAAGGATCGCACCTTGGTGTGGTGCCCTTGACAATTAAGTGAATGCTCTAACACATGGAGAATGGGTACGGGAGTCAGAGCCTTTATGGGGAGAGAGAAGGAAGTTGACAAGATATGTAAATTAGGGCCATTTACTGCTTTCTAAAATAGGAGCTTTCTTCCGGAAAACTCTCACAATGGCTAACAAGTCCCAACATGTCCAAAATCCTATATATTAAATATCCCATGTAACTGTTGACAGACTGTAAAAGAATTGCAGTCAATTATTTACAGATGAGAGTCTGTAAATAGAGAGAGCACACAGAGCAGACTGAACTTAGAACCAGTTCAATGCTCTGTGTGCTTCTGGTAGCTCAAAAAGACAAAACAAAATCAAAAAATGAAAAAGCCTCTTTGTTATTTTGAAGGGCACAATATAATGTCACAAGAGAATTTAAATGAATCACTTTTTAGTTTCAATCTCTAGTGCCACTTCAATAGAGCTTCCTTGGACCAAAGTGGCTGGATCAAAGTTAGCTCCCTATGTTGTTATATCACAGAATAGGTTTAGTGACTCTGTGGGCAGGATTTTACAGGACACCATGGTCCCCACCCCTCCGGCTAAAAAGTCATGGGGGGGTGCGGTGGGGGTGGGTGGAGCCCACCCACGATCCTGACAGCTGCCCTGCAGCAATTTAATGCTGGGAGCAATGTTAATTGCTTTCAGGAAAGACTTCTGTCCTTATATTGGTAGAAGGCCCACCTTAGAGAGCTGCAGGCCATTCGGATGGCCAGCAGCTCTGTAGGCCCAGCAACACTACCAGGAGCAGTGCCTGGGATTACAGGCAGGCCCATCATGCCAAGGACCCCAGGGGTCTGAGATCAGGAGTCAGGTTCAAAAGGTCAGGGGGCACAGTTAAGAGGATGGATGAGTGTCTGATGGGCTGGGGTTGGTGGGGGGATGGGTAAAGGAGGTCTCCCATTGCCCAACAGCAGCCCATGCAGCTAAAGCTCCCCCCACCCCACCTGCCTGACCCCACTGGTAAATTATCAGCGGTGGTGGGATGGTAATTAACTGATTACTTAAGGGCTTCAATTGGCCCAAGGCTGAGCAGGCAAGCCGATGTCTCCCATAAAATTTCAGGCAGGTCGGAGGCAGGCGGTTGGAAGGTCACCTGCTGAATTTTACATGCCGTCTCCCTGCTTTCAAACCTGCCAGCGGGGGAGTGTAAATTCCAGCCCTATATAATTTAGTGCCTCCTTACTGGACATTTGAAAGGTTAGGGGGAAAGGAGAAGGAACTAGCACTTGATAGATCATTTGCATGAGTATGATAGACCAAATAGTTTCCTGAATTGTAAAATGAATTTTCCTTTGGGACAGATTTAATTGTGGAAGTGGCACAGATTCTGTGACTTTAAATAGACAATGGAGCATTTGATCATATCTGCAGTGCAGTTATTTACAACTATCAAATGAACTTGTATTTATCTAACTTTTATATTTTCAGGAGATCCCATAAACCTCACAGCCATTGAAGTACTTCTGAAGTGCAATCACTTAAAAAATTAGCAGAAATTTTTTCCAATACTGGAAAGACCAATATTGAAAAGCATCTGCCTCAGTCCTTGCCACGAAGTCTCTTCCTGTGCTATCAACTCCATCCCTCTCCCTGGCTATAGTCTGAGACTGAACCAGGCTGTTCACAGCCTTGGCATTCTATTTGATCCAGAGTGGAATTTCCAGACCCATATTCTCTCCATTACCAAGACTTTCTACTTTCACCTTCACAATATTGCTGGTTTCAGCTGTTCTGCTGCTGAAACCCCTCATCTAGCCTTTGTTCCTTTAGACTTGACTATTCCAATGCTCTACTGTTGGCCTGCCACCTTGCACCCTCCATAAGTGAGAGTTCATTCAAAGTTCTGCTACCTGTATCCTGACTCACACCAAGTCCTGTTCAACCATCAATCTTGCACTCACTGGTCTATATTGTCAATTCTTTCCTTCCAGTTCATCAACGCTTTGATTTCAAAATTCTCAATCCTATTTCCAAATCCACTCCATGACCTAACCCATTCTCATCTCTAACCTCCTCCAGTCCTACAACCCTGAAAAACTTCTGCATTCTTCCAATTCTAATCTTGAGTATTCCCAATTTTCATCAGTCCACTATTGCAGCCTATGCCTTCAGCTCTATAAATCCCTCCCCAGACCTCTCCGCACTATCCTCCTTTTAAGATGCTTCTTAAACCTCTCTCTTTGACCAAGCTTTAGGTCTCATCATAATATCTCCTTACATGAGTCAGTATTAAATCATGTCTCTGTGAAGTACCTTGGGACATTTTACTATATTAAATAAGTGCTAGAAAAGACCAGTATACAAGTCAAGCTCCACTATTAACCCAAGGTTCTTCGTTAGTTTGAATTACTATGCTTTAGCCAACTATTGTTACATTGTGGATAATAAATTGAATATTGAATTATTTAAAGTCTGTATTGGCAGGGAGGATGGGTGGGGAGGGAAATCATGATTTTACCTTACTGAATTACGAAGATATCAACACATTAAATTAGCAAACTTACAAGCTGCATTGTTCTCCAGTTAGCAGGCAATTCGAGAGGTGCTAACTAAGAAACTATGGGGCAGATTTGTCTTCACTGCCTGGCATAGTGCCCACTTTTTACTGAACCAGCCCAGACTTCTGTTCCATTAATTTCAACCAAATGATAATCCAGTGAATCAGGGTGGGCAATCTGCTCAATCACATCAGTGCCCAGAGAGTGAAGATAAAAACCTACTCCCGTACATGGAGCATGCATATTAAAATGCTATGACACTGTAAATATGATCAAATGCTCCATTGCCTATTTAAAGCCACAGACTCTGTGCCACTTCCACAATTAAATCTGTCCCAAAGGAAAATTCATTTTACAATACTGGAAACTATTTGGCCTATCATACCCAGGCCAGTGATCTATCAAGTACCAGTTCCTTCTCCTTTCCCCCTAACCTTTCAAATGTCTCTGTCAAGCATTTATTTAGTTCCCTCTCAATAGTTGCCATGGATTTTATCTTCTTCATTATTCTGGCAAGGCATTCCACCACCATCTGAGTAGAACAATTTCTCTTACCTAATAGAAATAGTGTCTATTTGTCTGCTTAATACTCCTCAATTTTGGACACTTCTGTCAGGATATAAACTAAATACAACCACCCACCACTCAGCACTAACTCAACAATTCTGAGGAGTCTGCAAAAGATTGAATTAGTGAGAATATAGTGTGTGTGTGTGTGGAGCGACATATTGCTCAGCGAATGAAGACCCTATGAAATTTCACATCCTCCACACAATATAGAGCATGCCAAAATAGTATAAATTTGCGAGAGTAGGTTACACATGGGAGAAAATATCTTAGCAACCGAACTTGTTCTGACACATTTATTATCCAAAGCCATTCTTTACAAAAGGATTCAAGAAGCAGGGTTAACTGCATATTAATAAACTTTGCAAAACATAAAATAGTCTTTTGAGTCTCATTTAAATGAAAAGCTTCCCCGTTGCAGGGTCATTTTCTATCAGTGCCTAGAGATTATTAATCAAATTATATAGTACAAAGCATTGTCCACCGTAGCAGCATAATGCAAGTTATAGTGGCTTCTGAAGGTTTTTAAACAAATAGATTTTAGGTAGGTGTCACTAGGGGGAAAAAAAACAGAAAGAAAGAAAGAAAGCCCTTCAGAAAAGGTTATAAACTATGATAATAGACATCTAGAAATCATAATGTGAGGAAACCAGCACCACCTCTTCTCTATCTTCTACTTAGTATTAATTTAATAAGAGTGCAAAATCTAAAATCAGCATTAGATCATAGGTAAACTATAGTTGGATGCAATGTGTTAACAGAATTTTGTAATTAAGTTACAAAATCATTTGAAATGTAAAATCATAAGAGATGGTTTATCAAATTGGATTGTTTCCTTGCAATGTGTTCCAATATATATGAAACATCTAAATGTATTAGGGTTATATGGATCAGGTTTCCAAGTTAGACACTGGCTGGTGTCAAGTTAGTGGAAGCCAGGTGGAACACTTGAGGCACTTCAAATTATTTCAACACCTCCACGCTAAAAGGAGGAAGAGAAGCTGGTTTTCAGTTTTCAATGGCTATCTAGTGACTTTGCTGTGAAATGCATTGTGGAATCAGTGTTGGCTACGATGCCCTTCATGATTGGATAACTTCATTGATTTGGTTTACTCTTGGGTACACACTATGTAACAAAGAGCACCTTGCAGCTCAGTCAACCATATCCCTCCAAGGGTCAGTGCCCTTTGGGGAAAAATCCGGGTGGAAAGGAGGGTGAAAAGAGTTTCATTTCAACATAAACCAGTGAGATCCTCCTCAAATTATAGAACGTCCCCCATCCAATCTGCAACCCAGTCAATTACAATCTACAACTGTAACTTTAAATACTCACCACAATAAAACAAAGTCAAAATTTAGTAAGTACATTTTGTTTAAAAATAGCAAATCTATCCTCCTTTCAGCCACTTGAATTATATCTTTATGAAATCCACATCTTTTAGGGTGGAGCCTATGTACAGTTGATATAAACATTCTCAATTAATTTCAGCACAAGAAATTTAACATCTTTTGAAATTATTATAATAATGCAGATAAATCACATGGGGCAGTATATTCGTAATCCATAATATATACAAGGTAATATATAATAAATATATTATTTTTCATTTAAATGCATTTAATCTAGTGCTGGGCAGCTAAGGGTATAGCGATTAGGATACAGAAATGGGAGGTGCGGGGTTGGAGGGGGGTGGGGTGGTATGCTGGGAGGCTGAAATTGGTCTAAGCCAGTAGTGCTGGGTGCTTTTCTGGTGAATCAGCTTCAATGGGCAAGGAAGTTGGGTGTGGTGTAAAATGGGAGGCCAATTGCTAGAAGCCATTTAGCACTGCTGGTGAAGACCAATGTGCTACTGAACAGGCCTGACTGGTTGCACCCTTAATTTCCAATAGATGTAAATTATAGTCAAGTAATTAAGAGGTTCTAAAGAAGGGCTAACTTAGCACCAGAAGGTAATTGTGGCCCACTCTTTCGTATGTACAATGCAAAAGGACTCCATTATAGATTGCTTTCTAGCTCAATCAACCAAGGATTGGGTAAGATTTAAAGCAGAAGAGAGAAGCAAAGGAAAAATGGTCTATTAGTTCAACAAAGTATAAATTCTGCACTGGAGATTCAAATGAAGTCTATAAATCTTTTCAGTTCATGAGTGAGAAACCAACAATAAATTTCAACAGTGGTTGTACTAGGAGATTAAACCATTCTAGAAATGGTGGATGCCCTACACAGTATTTTACAGATATCTCTTTCCCTATCTGACATAATGCCTTATATACAAATTCAAAAATTTTAAAAAGTACCTACTGCATGCGTAAAAGGTTACTACACAAACTCTAGGTTCAGAGGATTGTGAATACTGCTTTAGCACACATGCAGTTATTACTCCAGCAGACTGTATAGAACAGTTACTAGAATATACCTTTATGGAGATGCAGCCTTTCCTACCCATTAAATTATAGTGGCATAATGATAATTTAAGTGATTAGATTGTAAGAATATTACATAACAAGGTATAAATTTATCTTAGAGAATAGAGCAAGACAGGCAATATTGCATTGGCCCGCAACAGGTATTCAGTACCATTCACTTCAATAGAAGTGAATCTTCAGCAGGTCATATAATATGCTAACAACCAAGGTGAATTTCTACTCTGACGTTTGTAAAATAGTCAGCCCTCTGGAACATCTGCCAATCAAATTTGTGGCGGGGGGGGGGGGGGGGGGTGCAGATGACCTATTGCTGGTCTTGGCTGTCTAGAAGTGAGTGGATAGTTTTTACTTTTGTTTTACAAGTAATGGAACACTGCACATCTACAAGCAGAGGTAAGTAATACAGAAGCTGAAAGTCAATATCTTGAGTTCAGCTGACAGATTTGCACAAACCACACCCACACTGAAGGAGTCTCTAAACACAAAAACAGTGCAGTAGAAACAAAACAATAAAATAATGTGTTTAGGCTGAGATATGAATCTAAAGTACATCACAAAAAGAAACAATCTATAAATATAGACAGCTATTGTGTAAGAAATACAGCAAAACTTAACAATAAATCCATTTAGGTTAAAAAAGCAAGAAATTTAAACCAAAGGATTTTAAATGACACTTTAAAAATTCCACTTTTTAAATAGTTCCAACTAAAATGAATCAAAGACTTAAAAAAACAGTAGCTTGGAACTGCATTGATCTGGCATAAGAATGTTGCACTGGTCCTATATGTAAAGTGATGAGGTATGAATACTTATTTACGCAATCTTCAGTTGGCAACTTCACTAGAAATTGTAATTTTTGTAAATATATCCCCCCTCCATCCACAGTGACATTACTCTTTGGTCTTCTACTTAGCTTTCCATTTCAGATTTCTCCAGATTTCTTTTAGGGATTCGCAATTCCATTCAGAAGTTCAAACCACTATCCAACAGCTAAATTTAGCTTCATTAATGACTGAAATATCCACTTTCTCTGAAAATTTTTGATTCTTTAAATACAAAAAATAAATTTGTCGTAAAATTTATATTTGTGACTCTTAAGGCAATAAAATTATATTCAAAATAACAATTACCAAAACATAGGCTATTTATCAGGGTACTGCTCTACTGAACGTGCAATATGGGTGCAGCCCCAACAATGAAACTGGTCACAAGCAATAGCGAAGTGATTAAAGAAAATAATTTTTTCAACTGGAAGAGGTTTGTTAAGAGCAGTTTAGCTGTGGATGCATAATTTCACAAGTTTTCAAACAGTTTATTTCCACATGGCACATTGCTGCATACGAAAAACATAAAATGTCTGTGTAAAAACAAAAATTATTTGCAGGTAACATGACACTTAGAGGATGAAATACTCTATGTGGAAGGAGGCTCCTTATGATGGTCAAATCTGGTCCCCATGGGCAGCAGAGGGTTTCATCTCTAAGCCAGGATCAAAATCCTGCTGATAGAGAGAGGCCTGCACATTCCAGTTGACATGGGGCATGCTGGGCCATAGGTGACGCTGGTATGCTTCACATTTTGAAATCAGATCCATCACTGAAGTATTGCTGCGGACCCACTTCTTAACAGACTTGTAGGTAGATGGTCCCTGTGGTATGAAAAGACTCTGGGTTCTTTGAAGCCGCATACTATTTTGCAGCCTGGAATGGAAAGAAGGAAACAAAATGATTGGCTCTTCCTCATTTTCAGTTTTTTTTTTAAAAAGTGATTTGTCATGAAGCTATTAATGTATTTAATGTTATTGAAAATTATTTTTTAAATAGAGGTTTAGTCTGTGGGTGTGTTTTTGTGTCTTAATTGGATTAAAGCCAGCTAGTCTGGGTGCTTTGATGTACAGTAGTTTTGAGATGTAAACAGTAAGGTAAAGGACATTTGTATTTTGTTGAATAGAGCATTCAAGCAGGGGAGTGAAATCTTGCACCTAGCTAGGAGAGAACAATCAATGTTTATATTACTAATAAAATTGGTACTATGAAAGGAGTTCAAAGGGCCTGGTGATACAAGGAGAATTTACATTCAAAGAGAAGAGTTGGGGATAACAGAGGGCAGTTTTGTGCGTGCAGGGCAGAGGCACTTAACATCAAAGCAGCTGTAAGCCTACAACTGTCTATAAAAGGAACCAAAGTGAAAGGAAACTTATTTTAAATTTGTAAGGTGAAAATGCTTTGCCTGGTGTCTGCTTCAAGTCTATGATTAATTGATATTAAAGATTGCCTTAGTGGAGATTAGTTTGAGAATGTGTTAAAAAGTTATGATAATAGTAATTTGTAGCCATGTGTATATGTTTAACTTGTGTAAATCAATAAATGTCTCAAATGGTTTGATATAAAAACCTCTCAGGAACTGGTGGTCTTATTCCTGAATTTAGAGCTGCAACTCAAAACAAATATAGGTTATGACAGTTGTTTAAAGTTCCCCTCTGATTTTAAGTAACAGCCTTTACCAACTGCTGTGTCATAACATGATTAAACAGGCATTAATATAGGAGAGAGGAGCTAACACCCTCTTCTCCCCCACCTCCACTATCAAATGCACTTTACTTATGAGAAGCTCCAGTTGAAAGTATGCTCCCCAGTGGGTTAATGACCATTCATTTCAATGGAAATTCTAGCAGATCCTGTGCCATACAAATCAAAAGGGTTCCAAGCTTGATTTCCCAGTGTTGAGTTCAATGATGTCAGCCTAGGGAGCTGGGGGGGAAGGTGAGTTCTCTGGCAATTCTATATTTGATCTCAGCAGTTGCCAAGGAGGTGAAGGAGAATCTGTGCTAGGTTGCCAAGAAAGAAATTACCATGGAATGGGGACAAAGTTTTCAATTATGACTATGTCAGAGAGAATTCCACAAGGAGGTGGGAGTGAGCAATCACTGAATTTAGATCAATTTAACTCATGCACTTGCCCCATCACACCTGTAGAATTAGATGGTGATGGTGATGGGCAGAGTACAAAGCTAGTTAGAAATAAATAATTTGAAAGCCAAGTGTGACCAAAGATGAATTTAATGTCATAAATAACAGAAATAAGTTAATGAATGTATATTATGCAGTTCAGCTGATCTCAGCCAGAATAGCCGTTGGAGTGCTACAATTGGCGTCAACTCACCAGTGAGGAACAGAGAAGGAAAACACAAACAGCTAATCCTGATCATTGTAGTATAACAGTGTTCAGGTTAGCAGGAGTTCATGTAGAACTGGGGAAACAGTACTGCCCACATTTTCTTTTAATTCTTTCAGGGGCGTGGGCATTGTTGGGCTAAGTCCAATTACAAAAGCAGAAGTCATAGGACTGGCAAGTTGGGTAGATGGAAAACGTACTAACATATTTATTTGTATGGAAAACTTCAAACATCCAACATTGCAGTCAATGTTTGCATGATTATTCTCTAATTCAACTGTCAGTACCTTGCTGAAAGACGACGTTCCAACTTTGCCTTGGCATTTGTTACAAAGTACCACAAAATACTGGCAATCTGGTCTTTCATCCAGTCAATATCTTCTGGGAGATCAGGCAACCATTCCAACATTCTGTCAGGTACAAATATAAAAAAGAGACAGGATTAGTTAAATGCCTGTGCACATATCTTCAGCTGGGGAATAAATGCAGAGTAGGTCATAAAATAGGAACTCCCAACACGTATAAAGCACTCCCTGATCTTGTGCTGTGTAATAACATCTTAGCCAACGTGCTCCTTTGCACAGTACACATTCCCATAATGCCACTCCAGTTCTAACCAAACTCTTTTGAATCTAAAGCAACATGACTTTTGGAACAGATACGGAATACTGGGGCACAAAAGAGTGAGTTTGTGATCTAAATTAGCATTCAGAAATGCAAACTATGAAAGCAACCTTTATAAATGTATCTTGGACAGTTCTAAATGCTTTTCTGCTAAGCTCTCATTTGTTGATAATGCTCCTGTGAAGAGACTTGGGACATTTTACTACATTAAAGAGGCTCTATAAATATATGTTGTGGTTGTATATGAAAACCCTGCCAGGTAACAAGTTGAAGCCAAAGGAGTTCCAGGTAGGCAAATGTAATTCATTCGTTCATGCGTGCTCTGCCCCAAAGCAGGTCCTTAGTTCACCATCTGCTGATGCTTCATGCTGAGCAGTTTCCTTGGCTGTTTTTTTCAGTGGTGGTTTACCATTGCCTTCCACTCTCAGGGGTAGGGCAAGGAGGCAGGTCCCAAGTCAACCTCAGCCAGAATATGAATTAAACCAATGCTTCTGCCTTAATTCTAAAGCACATGCTTACCATCTAGCCAACTAAGCTAACCAGCCCCATCAAACATAATTAAAAACACTCTGGTTATCCAATTATACAAATATTTCTCTCTTTTCAGGTAAAAGAAACCACAAAAGGCAATTTCCGACTTAACTCTTGGATTGTTAGTAACTCCAGGAAATTCCAGGCTCCTTGAGCCAACCATTTTACTTTTAATTCTCAATTAATGCAGTGTAATACTGAAAAATAGCCTAATTATACAGTACTGAAGCTAGTCAAAAACCAGAATTAGTTCTAATATTGAAAGATGAACTCTACACCTCAAAATAAGCATTATAAATAAAATGTCAGGTTGTCACCATCTCTCCTTCTAGACAGGCAGCTCCATGCCTTGGATTGTTTTAATAGCTTCTGACAGCTATAATGGTAGACGGCACTGTGCAAGCTCAGACTTGCTAGTGCTAATTCCACAATCTCACACGCTATTGGAGAAGTTGGTCTTGAAAGGAGCAGGGGCCAGAGGCATGGCTATACTATTGTACTCCAATTGTCTAACTAGTGCTCCCTGTGAATGAGGTTCATCACTGGGAGCACAGGGTTAGGGAATGAGCTCCTTTAACTTTAATAACTGAGGTTTAGCTTCTGGGGAAAATAAAGTGCTCCACCTAAAGGCTGAATTGATAATAGACAAACCAGGCAGTCAAACCCAGACTTCAAATGACATAAGATTTCTGATTTTCCACTACAGGCCCAAAAGGAAGGCAAATGGTCCCGAATGACGATGTGGAGCAACAGAAATTGCAAACTTACTTTATGGTGAATGAGACTGCGGATTCCAGGGGCAAGGTGTATGGAAGCATCATGGCAGAGGCTAGGCGGACTGGCAGCATGTTTGAAAAGACTGCACGGAAACGTCTTTTTTCAGCACAGGCTTCAAGTAGTGCTGAGAAAAAAGAACACAATTACAGAAAATGAATCAACTTCCAATCAAAACAAATTAGCACAAACTTGTGGGGGCGGGAATGTGGTATAAGAGCATAAGTCCAGGATATGAAAGAAATTGCTTGACACAGAAGGCAAGGACACTTCTGAGACTGTGTTCAGATCCATCTCAGAATACTGGATTTTGGATCGCATCGAATCTAACCATTTTCCATCCAGGTCACAGTGAACATAAAATATAATTTGTTCCTAATGTGAAACAAAATTACACCAAAAAGTCACAGGATGAATGGTGTTAAGAAACTGAAAGCTGGGAATTGAGGCTCACTCTTGGGGAACAGCAGAGGAACTTATAATTCCATCTGTTATTCCAGATGCCAACACGAAGGCAATTAGGGATGGGCAATAAATGCTGGCTGAGCCAGCGACGCCCACATCCCATGAACAAATAAAAGAAAACATGAAAATACTCCATTATCCGGAACTAACATAATGGCATCAATAATTTCAGACATTTACATTGTGGGGCAGGTGGTGGAAAGAAGTTTAGTAGCATAACTCACAGTTGCATCAGAGTGAGAGAAAGCTGGTTAGCATCAGCTATTCCTGGGTAGATGATCATTGGATGAGTGCATTTTCCTTAATGGGTTGAACATCCATGAGCTGGTGAGCTTGAAGCAAAAATTGCTGGCCACTATCTACATAAACACACCTCCCAATTCTTGATAAATAACCACAACCCGACCAAAGCTGCTACAGTAGGATCATTAAAACTTAGGGAAATAAACAAACTGGGCTGTCCTGATTAAAATTTCATCAACACAACAAGAGAGCACAGAATTCCACATCTGAGTCAATGAGAAGGAGTTAAAAAAAAAACCTGGCAAGTTTGCAAAGTTAGATCTATTTTGATAGAGTTCATCAGCATCGGGAAATATTAGGAGTGAGATTTAAATTTTAAAAACTTCAAAAATTTTAAAATCCCATTTTAATAAATGGACCCTCCTGAAAGCCGATTGAGCAAAGAACTGCTTAGGGGAGAGTTAAGCCACACTGAACAGACAATCTCATTCAATTACACCTGGGTGGCTGGAGATGAGAATATTTTATATGTGAACATACGAATTAGGAGGAGTAGGCCACTCGGCCCCTTAAGTCTGCTCTGCCATTCAGTAAGATCGTGGCTGGTCTGATTGTAACCTCAACTCCATATTCCTGCCTACCCCTGGTAACTTATCACCCCTTTGCTTATCCACCTCTGCCTTAAAAATAATCAGAGACTCTGCTTCCACTGCCTTTGCAGGAAGAGAGTTCAAAAGACTTATTTCTCTCCATCCATCTTAAATGGGCGACCCCTTATTTTTAAACAGTGACCCCTTCTCCTAGAATGAATAAGGGTGCAAAGCTGGCCATTATAGAACAAGTACTGGTAATCCTCTTCCTCTCTCCTCCAAATATCCAACATTGACCACATTGCCCTTATCCCATCACCAACTTTCCTTTTCTCTCCTTAGTCCTTAAACGTGATGCCGTCTCCAAAATCCATACCAATCTTAAAAGCAAATCCAAGTTTGAATGTCTTCAATCAGGTTTCTATTACTACCACAGCACCGAAATGGCCCTAATCATCATAACTTACATCCTCTGTGGCTGAGGTGCACTATTCCTCTTTATCCTTTATCACAATTGCCCACAAAATCCTCCATTCCAACAAATCTCTTCTGTTATCCAGCTTACTTGGTCCCAACTCTTACTAATCAAATTGGAGCTGGTGCATCTCTAGCAATCACCTCTCTTCACACTCCTGCACCATTACTTCGCCATTATCCTTGCCCACCACACCCCCTTTCTCATCTACCTGCCACCCTTAAAAATATCAGCCTTCACACATACTGACAATTCCCAATTTTACCCCTCAATCATCAGCGAGTTTAACCAAAGCAGCTGAACCATACATGATAGAAAAGTGCCAGGTTCCATCCCCAGTCTGCCAAGTTAGCTGATCTCAGCCAGGGCTGCAGTACAAGTGCAGAGGCTTGTTTCAAGTTCTTGGAATATGTAGTGAAAAAAAAAAGATTATTTGGCCAAGCTTTCCTATGCCTGATCATTATTCTGTGGCCATGACCTGCCAGATATGTACACATGGATACTGGAGCAAGATAACATTGGGCTTAGCTAATCTGAATGAAGTGCTGCAGTGACAATCAGCACCAATGGAATGGAATGCTGAGCAAGAAAAGACATTTACCCCTTTGAGCTGTAAGACTGCAGGTGACCTTACTTGAAGCAGTGAGCCATGCTATAGGAGCAGTAGGCCTTCCAATCCTTCAAGCCTATTTCACCATTCAATTATATCATGGGTGAACTTTGCTCACCTTGATGAAGTTGTGGTGACAGATGTTCCAGGATCTGGTCATTATTCTTACTGACCCTGTTTAATACTCTCATTTGATCTCCCTCTACTTCCATTGCCTCCTCCTCATCATCAGCTGCATCACATTCATTTGAAGCTGACTGGGAAGGGTTCCGCAAAGGTTGTGGCTGATTCAACAGAGCTGCAAAGTTGGAATGGAACAAGTATTGTTAGTTATTATTATTCTCGTGGAAAAGGCTGTTCTTTAGGTTGAACCAAAATAAATCCTGATTACTGTTTTAAACCTTATGCAGCTGGGTGTAATCTGTGCCTAACACTCGTTATGCAGACACCCAGATAGAGATGGCTCATCTACCCTCTATGTGGTTTTGGCAAGAGAACATCATCAGGAACAATTACATTTATAAAGTGCCTGTGATAGAGATGAACATTTGAAGGAACTTTATGGAGATACAGGGAAAATGGATGCTGACGCAAAGAAGGAAGCATTAGGAGCAGTATCCAAAATCATGGTCAAAGAAGTGGATTTTAAAGGTGGGTCTAATAAGAAATGAGAAACCTAATGGAGTATAGGAATGGCCTTCCAAAACATGGAGCCCAGGCAACTGAAAGTGCAGCTGCCAACAGTGAGATAAAAGCAGGGGAAATTCACACAAGAAGCCAGAGTCAGAAAATGATTGTGATGGGAAGGATTTGTAGGGCTGGCGGAGATTACAGAAATAGGGACAAATCTAAACACAGGATAGGAATTTTATATATGAGGGATTGTGAGCCATTGAGAAAACAGAGGTGACTGGTGATGAGGATTTGGTGCCAGATGTGATACAGGCAGCAGAGTTATGGATGTACTAAAATTTACGAAGTGTGGAAAATGGAAGTTAGGCTAGGACAGTCTTAGTGCAAGTTGAATCCAGAGGCATCAAAGGCAGAAGTAAGAGCTTCAACACCAGATGGGCTAAAGTAGGGTTGGAAGAGGAGGTAGGGGACATTGGTTTAAAATTAATTTTAAAAGAAGACACTCAAATTGGAAGTTACACATCTTTTATATCCAAGGCACAGTTAAACACATTTGTTGTAGCCTTTTTAAAGGGTAAAGCATTCTTCAAATAAAAGCATTTTAATTGCAAAACCTACTAAGAATGAAAATACCGCTAATATCTATAAGATAATGCTCAAAGGGAAGGTGCTCTAGCGGTTGTCCAAATTGGGTCAATCTGAGTTAACAATACTTTGAACCAGCCATCAAGTGCATACTTGGAAGACATCCAAGCACTAATATTTCTTTTTTCATCATCCCTTAATGTTTCTAGGTGTGCAGATTGTTGTCAATGTAGGGGGAGATGGTGGTGGTGATGATGGTGGTAGTTATGTCACTGGATTAGTAATCCAGAGGCTCAAGCTAATGCTCTGCGGACACAGGTTCAAATCCCACCACAGAAACTGGGGGAATTTAAATTCAACTAATAAATCTGGGGAAAAAAGCTAGTCTCAGTAATGGTGACCACGACAACTATCATCAGTTGTTGTAAAAACCCATCTGGTTCACTAATGTCCTTTAGGGAAGGAAATCTATCATCCTTACCCGGTCTGGCTTGCATGTGTCTCCAGAACCACAGCCATGTGGTTGACTCTTAACTACCCTCTGAAATGGCTGAGCAAGACACTCAGTTCAAGGGCAATTGGGGACGGGTGACACCCATGTCCCATGAAAGAGTAAAAGGAATAAAGAAGATGACCTCTGTCTCAGGTTGACCTTCAAAGCGTTTTATGACTCTAAGAAAGAGTACATATATTGTGTGCATCAGCAGTTTAACCTAGCCTTGGAAATCCAGGACCATAGTGTGGTTATGTTTATGGAAGTCCTGTAAAGATTGTATTTTTTTGCTCCATTAAAAGGAGACAGTTATCTGTCTCAAAAATATTTATCCTAAGCTCTGCAAGAAAACGTTTTCAAGGACAGTTCTCTTTTGACTGGTTTGGGTCATGAACAATTTCCAGGCTTTCGTATTTGTACTCATTTAATATCTTGTGCATCTGGGAATAACTTGTTTGGGAGGCTAGTCCAATAAAAAATTTGAATGGCATGACCAAGGATATATTTTCTGAAGTGAAGAGAGGCATGAAAAAGAGCTCCTATATTTGGCACCAATAAAAGCATTTATTGCTTGCCTGGGCAGACCACTGCATATTCATTACTTTATGCTTAATGTCACAGAGTGACTGAGGGCTTCCATTTGGAAGTGCTGGACAGTTTTTATTGGACATAAGAAAAAGCATTTGGAGTGAGCTCAAATTGTATTTTCTGGAGGAACCAACTGGGAAACACAAGAAACACAACTGGAGCAAAGACATACTGTCAGGACAGCATATGGATGGAATAGAGTTGATTTTGGGGCCCTAGAACCAGAAAGCCAGACAGGGCTACAAGTAGATTCAGATGATGCCACAAGCTACAAGAGCACAAAGTTATGAGTTATTTCATTTTTCCCAAAACAGTGGAACCAGAGGACATGGCCTACGCTCAAAACTAATCTGCAGAAAATGTATTTTGAGTTTGAGTGGTTAAATCTATGAATTAGATTCCCTAGGAAGATCATAGAAGCAGGGAGTACCAATTCATTCAAAATGCAAATTTTGGGATACAGTATATGAGTAATTTAAGCCATGGCATTTGGTCAGTGGAGAGGGAAAAGGTTGGCAGACGTTTTCTTATGTAGAAAATCGTGCTTTACAGTTCAACAACACCAGATGCCCTTTTAAATTTTAGCAAAGCAAAGCTAGCAACTATTTGTATATGTTGAGGGCTGTATTTATATGAACACACTTCCCCATTCTCAATAACCAACCACAACCTGAAAAAGACTGGTACAACAGAAACATCAAGGATCAGGGAAGGAAAAATAAATGGGCTGTCGCGACAATTCTAATTTCATCAACTCAAGAGGGGGGAAAGAAAGCTGGCATGTTCAGAAAACCAAATCCAGTTTGATAGAATTTGTAGAGACATCAATATCAGGAAATATTAGGAGCAAGATTTATCATTTTTTAAAAACAGCAACATGGAATATAAAAAATTTAAATACATGGAGCCCCACTCACTGACACTGATAGCTCAATAAGTATAACCACTGCTCAGAATAATTAAGATGTATAGACCAAATAATCTCAAATTTCAATTCCTAGACTGTGCTGGGTTCACTGAACTCAAGGGCTGCAGTCACGTTCAGTCAGAATTTCTGTTCCTGAATGCAATCCGATACCATCTGCTGCAGGACCAGATATGATGCCACGTTCAGGTAAATTATTCAACTTTCTCATTAATTGCATGTCTAAAGATATTGTGTGCGATGCATTTACTTCAACTCTTTACAATAAATTCCTTTTTCAGTCCATGTGTATGTTATCCCTTTACACTAACATTTTTGAAATTCACCACAGATACAGCCAGACTGGCTGAATGAGAAACAGAGAACCTTTAAAGTCAAATAGGACTCTTTGCCTTTGTTATGCCCACAGATGATGTTTTTTGCTGAGGAAGCCAGGTTTCCAAACAGAAATCTGTCTTACTGATCATAACTTTTTTTGTATTTTGAAAGCAAGGAGGAAAAGCTTTTTTCTTAAATTTTGTTTGTGGGATGTGGATGTCCCTGACTAGGCCAGCATTTATTGCCCATCTCTGACTGCCCTTATTCAGAAGGCATTTTAAGAGTCAGCCACATTGCTGTGGGTCTGGAGTCACATGTAGGCCAGACCAGACAAGGACTGCAGATTTCCTTCCTTAAAAAAGGAGATTAGTGAATCAGATCAGTTTTTATAACAATCGGCAATGTTTTCATGGTCACTATCATACCATTAATTCCAGGTTTTTACTGAATTCAAATTTCACCATCTGCCATTGATGGGATTCGAGCTCAGGTTCCCAGAAAATTACCCTGGGTCTCTAAAATACTAGTCCAGTGACAATACCATTATGCAACAGCCTCCCCGGAAGCACAGAACTCCAGGAACACCTTTAGGGTTTTGAAATGTTAAAAGATTCATTAACAAGAAGAAAGAAAAGTTTAAGCACATACAATTAAAGTTACACAGTTGAAACAGTCTTACAAAACATTCCCCCCAACCCCCATCCCAAAAAGAAGAAAACCCACTTGGTCAGAACACACAAGTAAACTGCTTAGCAAAAACTCCCTTATAGATTTTTAACAATAAAAATCCAATAATATTACCCCAAGGTAAAACTGCTGTTACTTAAGTAAAGGTATACCAGACAACTCCTCAAACACGTCCACTCTGCTGTGGAAATCCAAGAAAGTTCAGAAAACAAACTGCTTTCTGAAACAAAGACTTTTCTGGTTTGACTGGATGGCTGTTTTAGATTTTACACCTTCTACTCCCCGCTACACAGCCACCACAATTCAGCTCAACATCTTTCCTTTTCCCCTTTCATCAAGGTTCCATTGTCCTCAGCACCTCTTAGAACACAACTTTTCCAAAATATGAAAACTTTTCATATTTCCTGCTGCCTCCATTTTCGGGTCAAATAAAATTTGATAACTTTCCCTTGTTTACTTATGAAATCTTTTAAGTTGTAAAAGTACCTTAGGCTCCCTTTTGAAATTTAAACAGCTGCAAAGCCAAGTCCCTACTTATCTTCTAATGCAAATTAAAACCCAACTGATTTACTTGCAAATCCAACTTCACCATAGCCTCTCATTGCAAATGCATGCATCTAGCTCCTTTACCCTTTTACCTCTCAGCTCTCACAGATGAGCTAAATTGTCTCCATTAACCTTCCCCCAGTTGGATACACACACACACACACCTCCTTACAGAATACCACCATATTCCCAAAATATTAAAAGAAAATAACATCCATCTTCACGACTTGAAATGTTAACTCTGTTTATCTCTCTACAGGTGCTCCCAGACCTGAGTATTTCATATTTCCAGCATCTGCAGTGGTTTGATTTTATATTTGATTTGTTTTAAACACTGTTGCAACCCACAAGATACAAATTGCTGCTAAATCTGCTTTGCTAAAATTTAAAAAGGTGCTGGTGAACCATAAACCAGCAAAAAGCCAATATTTCTGAAGGCAATAGGAGAGGAAGTAAACTGGTAACCAAAAAATATGTTTTGGAAAGTGGTTACTTAGCATCACCACCAGATGGCAAAAAACAACCTGGAAGCAACCTTCTGCTCCAAAGTACACAGACAAAATATGTTGAAAAGCCCAATTATTCCAAGTAACAAAGTATAGCCCTTCATTCTTCTTTCAATTCCCAAAACTTTAGGCCATGATCCTCAGGTGGAATATCATCAATGCCATAATTTGATTGATCCAACAAAAGACAGGTTAGAACTACACCACCCTTTCTCCCTCCAGGGAGTTTCTTTCCTTTCTCTACGTAGAATCTGAAGACCAGTGATGTCTCCTAGCAAGTAGCTCAATATGAATATAACAAGACTGGGATTATGTTAGGTTATCCTACAGCTATGGCAGCCAACGAAAGCTGAGTCAGTGATATTTGTTTCCAGATAAATAAACACTTCTCTATAAACGAACAGTTAAATTAGCCTCCGGTTCAAGTTTTTAAAGTTAGCAATCAACCTTTTGAATTGTCTTTGTCAGAATCCTAAAAATTGAAGTGGTGGCAATGGTGAACTTCGTGGCAGCCATAAAACAAACATGGTTACTACCAATTGGATTGCCTTAAAACCTTCCGCAAATGAAACAGTTTTAGAAGCAATTCCCAGCACTATGACATTAAACCTAGCCAAATTTGGGGGGAAATTCAGACCAATTGTGTGTGAATATGTTGCCTACAGAATGACTGGTAGGTGCAGTTTTGTTTTCAAAATTTACTTATTGGAAGCTCTGTGGCATCAGAAGAGGATAAAATCTAGGAGACAGGTCATGTCATGGAATGTTGCCTTCATCAGTAGTGGCAAGTTGCATTGTGAACATAGCAATATCATGACCCTGTTCATCTTTCACATTTTTCAGTCTCTCCATTGAATTAAAGGGATGGCCTATTTATTCGTATGTGGCGACTGAATGATTAAGTGATAAGGAATGTAAAATTCAGCACATTCATAGACTACCATGCATTTTATTAGGGTATAAGTGTTGATCTGGTGTTTCACAAAAGAAGGAATTTTTCTGCTATTCTGTTTGATCACACTAAAACATCCAAAATAAGCACATGAAGACTGCATAATTTGGCTCCTCATAAATTCATCCAGGTGGAAAGGAGAACAATGTGTTCAATCTTCAAACCTCTTGTGCACTTTTCCTTATGGAGATGATCTGAACTGAACTCTGGAATGGCTCCCGGGAAAGGGACTGGATAAAATAAAGAGGAATCTTGACTTCAGGGATGGGGGTGCATGCTCTTTAACATATGCACTAAGAATATCCAGGCTAGACATCCATATTTACTTGGTTAACAATGGACCAGTGGGTGCTCTAAAATTAATCTCACTGAAGAACAAATGGAACACAAGCAGTAAGTAGATCTTCACCTTCCTTCTCCCTTTGTCTATAAAGGTGGATTTAAGATTCTTACCATCTTTTTAAAAGCAAAATTATTGGGTAGACCTATCATTGATTTTTTTCAAAAAATCAGACTCACCTGAAGAATTAGCTCTTCTTTAGGCTACATATGCATTGGTTGCGACTGCCTCGAGTAATTTAATCTAATTTTACAGAATATCGTTCTCACAGGCTTAAAAAAATAGAGACAGCAAATAAATCTGCATAGTTAAAAAACGTAGCAGGAAAACATTGGTCCAAACTCACAATTCCTCTTGAGGAAGTCAAATGCATCACTGTATCCCTGTTTCCACATATCCCGCATCACCTGCCAAATGGATTAAAACAGATTGAGTGGACAAATCTGTATTAGGTTTGGGCATGGCAATTGCTAACTTGTACAAATTTTCACATATTTTTCATTAGTATTAAATATGCCTACTGTGGAAAGTTCACTGAGAAGTCAGCCTTCTGGTTAATCTGTATCCTATCATCAAAAAGACATTTATGGAACTGAAACCTGCCTGTAATGCTTCAATGATCAACGAAATAGGAACTGTGCTGGTGAACTACGCAAAAGTAACAAAAACAGAAAATGCTGGAAAAACTCAGCAGGTCTGGCAGCATCTGTGGAGAGAGAAACAGAGTTAACGTTTCGAGTCAGTATGTCCCTTCGTTTGAGCTGAAAAGAAGTCTGGGAAGAGCATCCTGCAGTCAGCATCGTGGTGAAGCAGCCCGGCAAGAGTGTCCTGCAGTCAGCATCGCAGTGAAGCAGCCTGGGAAGAGGGTCCTGCAGTCAGCATCGCAGTGAAGCAGCCTGGGAAGAGCGTCCTGTAGTCAGCATCGCGGTGAAGCAGCCTGGGAAGAGTGTCCTGCAGTCAATTCTTGTTGAAAATCACAAAGAGTGACATCACAAGACAGTGCGAGAACGCAGTAGAAAGATCAGAACCAGCGCGAGTGCGGGGAAGCTTCAAAAAGTGACATCAGCACAAAGGTGAGAGCTGATTGGTGAGTAGTGGGTAAGTGTTTTTCTCCAGTTTAAAATAGATTAAGCTAAGGAAAGGTAAGGGTTCTTGTTTTTATTTAAAGTGCATAAACAATTTAACTTTTTAAAAAAACTGTATTTAAACTGCATTTTACTGCATGTAAGGGTTTTCTTTCAACTAGGGGCATGGCAGGGCAGCTCAGCCCCATGTTATGTACTGCCTGCAACATGTGGGAAGTCCTGGATGCTCCTTGCGCTCTGACCGACCAGTGTGCAGGAAGTGCCACCAGCCGCAGCTACTTGAGCCCCGAGTTTCGGGGCTTGAGCAGCAGCTGGAGGCACTGAGATGCATCCGCGAGGCTGAGTGTTTCGTGGATAGCATGTTTTTAAGATGTGGTCACCCCACAGCTTACGGAAGTGCAGACAGAGGGGGAATGGGTGACCATCAGTCAGAAGAAAGGTGTCAGGCAGGTAGTCAGGAAATCCCCAGGGTGCATCTCGCTCGAGAACCGTTTTTCTGTGTTGGAAAATGGTAAGAGTGAAGATTCCTCTGGGGAGCGCAGCCACGCTCATGGTATGGTGAGTGACTCAGCTACACAGTATGGGAGGAAAAAGAGGGGAAGAGCAATAGTGGTAGGAGATTCAATAGTAAGAGGAACAGAGAGGTGTTTCTGCAGCCGTAGATGTGACTCCAGAATGGTATGTTGCCTCCCTGGTGCCAGGGTTAAGGATGTCACTGAACGGCTGCAGGGCATTCTAAAGGGAGAGGGCAAACAGACAGATCGTGGTACATATTGGTACCAATGACATAGGTAGAAAGAGAGATGAGGTCCTGCTAGCAGAACTTAGGGAGCTAGGAAACAGAGTAAAAAAAAGGACCTCAAAGGTAGTAATCTTCCAGTGCTGCACGCTAGAGAGTATAGGAGGTTATCCCAGATGAATACATAGCTGAAGAGATGGTGCAGGAGGGAGGGTTTTGGTTTTCTGGGACATTGGGACCATTTATGGGGGCGGTGGGACCTGTACAAAGTGGACGGGTTGCACCTGAACAGGAATGGCAGCAACATCCTTGTGGGCAGGTTTGCTAGTGTTGTTGGGGAGGGTTTAAACTAACTTGGCAGGAGGATGGGATCCTGAGAGGAGGTTAAGCAGGGGGAATTGCACAGACAAAAATTAGAAGAGAGAGCAAATGAGCCTGAAAGGCATAGAAATTATAGGCCAGTTAAAGCATAAGGGAGCTTGGCAAGGTTGGATGGTATTTATTTTAATGCAAGGAGCCTGACGAATAAGGTAGATGAGTTAAGGGCACAAATTAACACATGGAAATATGATGTAACTGATGTCACAGAGACATGGTTGAGAGGGGGGCAGGATTGGCAGCTCAATATTCCAGGGTATATTGGTCTTCAAGCAAGACAGGGAAGGAGGTAAAAGAGGAGGGAGTATCGCAATATTGATCAAGGAATCAATTACAGCAGTAAGGAGGGATGACATCTTAGAAGGCTCTTCAAATGAAGCCATATGGGTAGAACTGAAAAACAAAAAAGGAGCAATCACATTGCTGGGAGTGTACCATAGGCACCCAAACAGTCAGAGAGAAATAGAAGAGCAGATATGTAGGCAAATTTCAGAGATGTGTAAAAATAACAGGGTAGTAATAATGGGGGATTTCAACTTCCCCAACGGTTTTGTCATAGTGTGATAGGTTTAAAGGGAGTGGAATTCTTAAAATGCATCCAGGAGAGCTTTTTAAGCCAGTATATAGAAGGTCCTACAAGAGAGGGGGTGGTCCTGGACTTAATTTTAGGGAATGAAGCCGGGCCAGTGGTAGAGGTATCACTGGGGGAGCATTTTGCGAATAGTGATCATAACTCCGTTAGATTCAAGGTTGTTATGGAACAGTACAAGGATTGGCCAGGAATCAGAGTTCTAAATTGGGGGAATGCCGATTTTAATAAGATCAGGTGTGATTTGGCCAGAGTGGTTTGGGAACAGCTACTTTTAACTAAATCTGCGTCAGACAGTGGGACTCATTCAAGAAGGTAATAGGGGGAGTACAGGGCCAACATTTTCCAGTAAAGACAAAAGGTGGGACCAACGAATCCAGGGAACCCTGGATGTCGAGGGATATACAGGATTGGATAAAGAGAAAAAAAGGAGGCTTATGGCAGATACCGAAGGCTCAAAACAGCAGAAGCCCTAGAGGAGTATAGAATGTGTAGGGGGGACGATCTTAAAAAGGAAATTAGGAGAGCAAAAAGGGGGCATGAAAAAACATTGGCAAGTAAGATAAAGAAAAATCCAAAAGTTATTTTACAAGTACATTAAGAGTAAGAGGATAACTAGGAAAAGAGTGGGGCCCATTAAAGACCATAGTGGTAATTTGTGTGTGGAGCTGGAAGACGTAGGTAGGATTCTAAACGAATACTTCTTGTCAGTGTTCACAAATGAGAGGGATGATGTGGGTATGGAAATCAGGCAGAAGGACTGTGATTATAATTAAAGAAATTAGCATAGAAAGGGAGGAGGGTCTACGTGGTCTGGCAGGCTTAAAAGTAGATAAATCTCCAGGCCCGAATGAAATGTATCCCAGGCTGTTGAGTAAGGCAAGGGAGGAGATAGCAGGGTGCTAGCAATAATTTTCAATACCCCTCTGGTCCCAGGAAAGGTGCCAGAGGACTGGAGGACAGCCAATGTGGTACTGTTATTCAAGAAGGGAGGAAGGGATAAACCAGGGAACTACAGGCCAGTCAGACTAACCTCAGTGGCTGGGAAACTATTGGAAGCTATTCTGAGGGACAGAATTAATCTACACTTGGAGAGGCAGGGATTAATCAAAGACAGTCAGCTTGGTTTTGTTAAGGGGAGGCCATGTCTGACCAATTTGATTGAGTTTTTCGAAAAGGTGACCAGGTGTGTAGGTGAGGGCCAAGTAGTCTACTTGGACTTCAGCAAGGCTTTTGATAAGGTCCCGCATGGGAGACTGATAATGAAGGTAAGAGCCCATGGGATCCAAGGCAATTTGGCAAATTCGATCTAGAATTGGCTGTGGCAGGAAGCCACTGGTTGCATGTATCCAATGGTGTTCCACAGGGATCGGTGTTGGGTCCCTTGCTGTTTGTGATGTATATATAAACAATTTAGAGTTGAATGTAAGAGGGTTGATCAGTAAGTTCGCGGATGACACGAAAATTGGTGGCGTGGTAAATAGTGAGAAGGGTACCCTTAGATTACAGGAGGATAATAGACAGGCTGGTCAGATGGCCTGATCAGTGGCAAATGGAATTTAATCCGGAATAGTGTGAGGTGATGCACTTGGGCAGGACAAACAAGGCAAGGGAATAGACGATGAATGGTAGGCCCCTGGGAAGTATCGAGGATCAGAAGAATGTGATTGCGTGAGAGAGAGTTCAGAGGAGATTTACCAGGATGTTGCCTGGGCTGGAGAGTTTTAGTTATGAGGTGAGATTGGATAGACTGGGGTTATTTTCCCTGGAGCAAGAGGAAATTGAGGGGGCACATGACTTAGGTGTATAAAATTATGAAGGGCATAGAGAGGGTAGACAGGAAGGAACTTTTCCCCTTGCGGGAGAGATCAATTACCAGGGGGCATTGATTTAAGGTAAGGGGCAGGAGGCTTAGACAGAATGTGAGGAAGAATTCTTTTACCCAGAGGGTGGTGGGAATTTGGAACTCACTGCCTTAAAGAGTGGTAGAGGCAGATACCCTCACAACATTTAAGAGGTATTTGGAAGTGCACTTGCGATGCCATGGCATACGAGGCTAGGGGCCCAGTGCTAGAAAATGGGATTAGAATAGTTAGGTACTTGTTTGACCGGTGCAGATTCGATGGGCTGAAGAGGCCTACAGCACAGAAAAAGGCCCTATGAGTCTATGACTCTAAGTGGAAATGTGACATTTCCACTAACACGTGACATGTGACACTTCCACTTCTTTTCAGCTCTGAGGAAGGGCCATATGGACTCGAAATGTTAACTCTATTTTTCTCTCCACGGATGCTGTTAGACTTGCTGAGTTTTTCCAGCATTTTCTGTTTTTGATTCAGATTTCCAGCATCCACAGTATTTTGCTTTTATCTATGCAAAAGTCACATAGCTTTGCATCTGCTTCAATGGAAAGTTTGTTCTAATCACACAGCCTACTACCCATGCTTCTTCACATCTATACCTTGTAGCAACCAAAAGTATTAAATTCTGATCTGGAGGCAATTCATCTGGCTCATGCAAGGCAAGTTTTGCATGGACTTGCCTGCTCTGAGAATAGCTCAGATTCTGTGGATTTTGTAAACAGCTCATGTTGGCTTTAGGCACCCTGTAATACCTGTCCCTCTTTGCCATATTGGTGAATCAGAAAAAATACGGGGGATAAGGATTCTTCCCAGAGTGAAGATGGCCTTTTAGCTGGCAACTCAAGGATCAATATACTAAGCTAAATTGCTTACAGGCTAAAAAGTGCTTCATCTGCCAATACAACCGTTGCAGGTTTGAGATCATCAGTCATAGCTTAATTGAGCCAGATACACCACCAATGTACTCCCTTCCAATCATTCTCAGGACACCAGTTATGCAAGGTTACAAAATGTCAAGTGATCAAAAGCTTTCTGATAGTTTATTACAAGTTGCATTTGTTCCAGATTAGAGCTTGATACTCCCAGTTACTAACGCTCAGGGAAGAAATTGAGGCACCTGCTGATAAGACCATAAGACCATAAGACATAGGAGCAGAAATTAGGCCATTCAGCCCATCGAGTCTGCTCCGCCATTCAATCATGGCTGATAAGTTTCTCAACCTCATTCTCCCACCTTCTCCCCGTAACATTTGATCCCCTTACCAATCAAGAACCTATCTATCTCGGTCTTAAATACACTCAATGACCTGGCCTCCACAGCCTTCTGTGGCAATGAATTCCATAGATTCACCACTCTCTGGCTAAAGAAGTTTCTCCTCAGCTTTGTTCTAAAAGGTCATCCCTTTACTCTGAGACTGTGCCCTCGGGTCCTAGTCTCTCCTACTAATGGAAAAATCTTCCCCACGTCCACTCTATCCATGCTTTTCAGTATTCTGTAAGTTTCAATCAGATCCCCCCTCATCCTTCTAAACTCCATCGAGTATAGACCCAGAGTCCTCAAACGTTCCTCATATGTTAAGCCTTTCATTCCTGGGATCATTCTTGTGAACCTCTTCTGGACCCTCTCCAGGGCCAGCATATCCTTCCTGAGATATGGGGCCCAAAATTGCTCACAATATTCTAAATGTGGTCTGACCAGAGCCTTATAAAGCTTCAGCAGCACATCCCTGCTTTTATATTCTAGTCCTCTCAAAATAAATGCCAACATTGCATTTGCCTTTCTAACTACTGACTCAACCTGCAAGTTAACCTTAAGAGAATCCTGGACTAGGACTCCCAAGTCCTTTTGCACTCCAGATTTCTGAATTCTCTCCCCATTTAGAAAATAGTCTATGCCTCTATTCTTCCTACCAAAGTGCATAACTTCACACTTCCTCACGTTGTATTCCATCTGCCACTTCTTTGCCCATTCTCCTAACCTGTCCAAATCATTCCGCAGCATCCCCAATACTACTGTCCCTCCAACTATCTTTGCATCATCTGCAAACTTAGCCAGGATGCCCTCAGTTCCTTCATCTAGATCTTTAATGTATAAAGTGAAAAATTGTGGTCCCAACACTGACCCCTGTGGAACTCCACTAGTCACTAGCCGCCATCCTGAGAAAGACTCCCTTATCCGCACTCTCTGCCTCCTGCCAGACAGCCAATCTTCTATCCATGCTAGTACCTTGACTCTAACACCATGGGCTCTTATCTTACTGAGCAGCATCCTGTGCTGCACCTTGTCAAAGGCCTTCGGAAGTCCAAGTAGATAACATCCATTGGCTCTCCTTTGTCTAACCTACTTGTTACCTCCTCAAAGAATTCTAACAGATTTGTTAGGCATGACCTCCCCTTGATGAAACCATGCAGACTTTGCCTGATTTTATCATGTGCTTCCAAGTATTCTGAAATCTCATCCTTAATAATGGACTCTAAAATCTTACCAACAACTGAGGTCAGGCTAATCGGCCTGTAATTTCCCATCTTTTGCCTCACTCCCTTCTTAAACAGGGGGGTTACATTAGTGATTTTCCAGTCCTCTGGGACCCTCCCTGACTCCAGTGATTCCTGAAAGATCACCACTAACACCTCCACTAACTCTTCAGCTATGTCCTTCAGAACTCTGGGGTGTAATCCATCAGGTCCAGGTGATTTATCCACCTTCAGACCTTTCAGTTTTCCTAGCACCTTCTCCTTGGTAATGGCCACCATACTCACCTCTGCCCCCCAACTCTCTTGAACTATGGGGATGTTACTCATGTCTTTCACTGTGAAGACTGACGCTAAGTACCTATTCAGTTCCTCCGCCATTTCTTTGTTTCCCACTACTACTTCTCCAGCATCATTTTCCAGAGGCCCAATGTCCACTTTTGCCTCTTTCTTATCCTTTATATATCTAAAAAAACTCTTGCAATCTTCTTTTATATTACTGGCTAGTTTACCTTCATATTTAATCTTCTCCCTCCTTATTTCTTTTTTAGTTGTCCTCTGTTGGTCTTTGTAGGCTTCCCAACCCCCTGGTTTCCCACTGCTCTTCGCCGCATTGTATGCTTTCTCTTTAGCTTTTATGCTGTCCCTGACTTCCCTTGTCAGCCATGGTTGCCTCGTCCTCCCTTTAGTATGCTGCTTCTTCCTAGGGATGAATTTTTGCTGTGTCTCCCAAATTACTCCCAGAAACTCCTGCCATTGCTGTTCCACTGTCTTTCCTGCTAGGCTCATCTCCCAGTCAACTCTGGCCAGCTCCTCCCTCATGCCTCTGTCGTTGCCTTAATTCAACTGTAATACCGTTACATCTGATTCCAGCTTTTTCCTCTCAAATTGCAGGGTAAATTCTATCATATTATGGTCACTTCCTCCTAAGTGTTCCTTCACCTTAAGCTCCCTTATCAAATCTGCCACATTACACGTCACTAAATCTAGAATTGCCTGGTCCCTAGTGGGCTCCACCACAAGCTGCTCCAAAAAGCCATCTCGTAGACATTCCACAAATTCCTTTTCTTGGGATCCACTACCAACCTGATTTTCCCCGTCCACCTGCATATTGAAATCCCCCATGATCACTGTAACCTTGCCTTTCTTACACACCTTTTCTATCTCCTGATGTGTTACTGGACTAGTTATCCAGAGGCCTTTACTAACTGATCTGATAAACATGAGTTCAAATCTCACCACACAAACTGAGGTGATTTAAATTCAGTTTAATTTAAAATATCTGGAATTCAAAATCTAGTGTCACAGGATTGTCATAAAAAACCCATTGGTTCATTGATATCCCGTGGGGAAGGAAATCTGCCATCTTTACCTGGTCTGTCCTATAAACATGACTCCGGGCCCACAGCAACGTAGTTAACTTTTAAATACCCTCTGAAATAGCCTAGCAAGCTATTCTGTTATGCCAAACCACAACGTCAAAGAAAAGCATAAAATCAGAATTGATCTGGGCATTGGACTGAGACACGACAAAGGCACACCATGTTAGTCAACTCTGCAAAGTCATCCTCGCTAAAATCTGGAGATTTCTGCCAAAACTGGAAAAGCGGTCCCACAGAGTAGTCAAGCAGCAGCCTGACAGTTATATTCACAGAATCATACCTTTTAGCCAATGTCCCAGGCTCCTCTGTAACAATCTCTGGGTACATCCTGTCCCCAGCAGGACAGACCTACCAAAGGTGGTGGCATAGTGGTATGTAGTCAGGAAGGAGTAGCCCTGGGAGACCACAACATTGATTCCAGGTCCCATAAAGTCTCATGGCATCAGCTCAAACATGGACAAGGAAACTTGTAGCTGATTACCACCTACTACCTTCCCTCAACTGCTAAATGTGTACTCCTCCGTGTTGAAACATCTCTTGGAAGAAGCAGAGGACAAGGGCACAGAATGTACTCTGAATGGGACATGTCATCCATTACCAAGTGTGGCGGAGAAGCACCACTGCTCACCAAATCCTGAAAGACAGAGATGCCACACTGGATCTGCAGGTGGTGGTGAAAGAAGCAACACGCATGACAAACCGATTTGGCGTTGTCCTCGGTAATCTCCTGCCACCTATGCATCTGTCCATGAAACACTGGTAGTAGTGACCAAAGCACAATCCTTCTGGAGATGAAGTCCTGTCTTCACAATGGGGTCACTCTCCATCATGTTCTGTGCACTACCACTGTGCAATACGGTATTGATTCAGAAAAGATCTAGCAGCTCAAAACTGGGCATCCATAATGTGCTAACGGCCATCAGCAGCAGAATTGTATTGTCTGTAATGTCATGGTCTGGCACATCCATCACTCTACCATTGCCATCAAGCCAGGGGAACATCCCTGGTTCAAATACAAGTATAGGAGTGCATGCCAAGACAGCATCCATTGTACCTAAAGATGAGGTGCCAAACTGGTGAAGCTACAACACAGGACTACATGCATGCTAAGCTGCAGAAGCATCAGGCTATGGACAAAACTAAGCAATCCCACAGCTAACAGATTAGATCAGCATTAACAAGGCACATGTCAGGAGTGCAATGGAATACCTTCCATTTCCCTGGATGGGTGCAGCTTCAATAACATTCAATTCTCCACTGGAGTAATATCTAGCACAAAGGGTTGTGGTTGTTGAAGACCAATCATCTCAGCCCCAGGACATCGCTGCAGGAGTTTCACAGGACAAGGTCTCAGGTCCCAACCATCTTCCACTGCTAACATAGGTCAGAATGGGATTGCTCACTGATGATTGCAGTGTTCAGGACCATTCATAATTCCTCAGAAACTGAAGCAGCCTGTGCCTGCATACAAGAAGATCTGGATAACATTTATGCTTGGACTGTGGAGTGCCATGAAATAACCATTTCCAACAAAAAGAGAGTCTAACCAACTCCACTTGATGTTCAACAGCATTATCATCTAATTCCCCACCATCAAGATCCACATTGGTCAGAAACTTAACTGGACCAGCCATATAAATACCAGGGCTACAAGAGCAGGTCAGAGACTGGGAATTCTGCAGCGAGTGACTCACCTCCTGACTCCCAAAAGACTGTGCACCACTACCAATTAACAAATCGTGAGTGTGATGGAATAATCACCTCTTGCCTAGATGACTGCAGGTCCAACAACACCAGAAAGCTCAACATCAACCAGGACAAAACAGGCTTCTTGATTGGCAGCTGATCTGCCACCTTAAACCTTCATTCCCTCCATCACCAAGTCACCACGATTTGAGAGTTTATACCATCCTCAAGATGCACTGCAGCAACTTGCCAAGACTTCTTCGACAATATCTCATAAACCCATTACTTCCACCACCTAGACAGACAGGGCAGCATGTGTGTGAGAACATCATCACCTTTCCAAGTCTCATACGCACCCGACTTAGAAATATATCAGCAATCTTTCATGACTGGGTTAAAATTCTGGAATTCCTGACCTAATAGCAACACAAGTGTACCTTCAGTACACGAACTGTAATGGTTCAAGTAGATGGCTCACCACCACTTTCTCAAGGCCAATGAGGGATGGCCAATAAATGCTGGATTTGCCAGCAATGCCACAATGAATTAAAAAAAACCTGTCATAATGCAAAAGCTTTGATCAGGATCATAAATTGCCAACAGTTTTCTGCTTTAAGTTTGTCCAGGAACAGTCAATAGAGCTGAACGCAGGACAAGGAATAGCAGTACCATCGCTGCAGTTGGTTAGTAAATAATTATTCCAATGTGGGAACAAAAGCAGACTAAACAGGAGAATATCTAACTGGCCTGAAACATCCCAAGGATGGCTCATTTTTGGATGTGGCCTCTCTTCCCTGCTGGTAGTTTCAAATTTGATCCACACAATTCATAGAACATGTCACACATTTTTATTTTTAAGGAATGAATAGGCAGGCTAGTTCCTCTGCAGTATTACATTTGATAAATAGCTTTTAGACAGAAGTACTGGTAAGTTGCAGGTTTAGTCGTCTGAACATCTAGCAGGAATTTCCAAAATGTCTCCCCACAGTTACCCCAATACATATATTGGGAAGAGAACAAAACACAGTGAGCTCTGGAATAGCACACCTCAATATCCCATTTATTTGCCTCTCTGCCACTTCAATTCAGCAAAGCAAGAATACTTTCTATATAATGCACTATTATGTTTAGTTAGGTAACACTTTGTGTAAATTGTGGACATTCCATTCTCATTACTGGAACATTTTTTTCTTTTGAAGATTTGTATGAAGAAAATGTTCAGCTAAACAACACTGCACAAAAATAGGCTACTTAGCACTGGCTGCAGTTACAGCAGAGCCACACCATAAAAGAACCATTAAGATCTCTTTGTCACGCATCCCCACCCATATTTAGACGTATTAATTTGGAATTAACCGAATGCACAAGACCTGTAGGAATAGGATTTCTACCCATTACCTTCCGCATCAATTCAGCTGGGAAAACTGGTCCTGTGATCAGATTGACCTTCCAAATATCAGACCATCACAAACTCCTTGGAGTTGAAAGTTGCCTGTTTACAGTGATTCTTCTATAGTTAAGAGAAGGAACTTTACTGATCTTTGCAACACCATGCCTAAGGTATACAGTTTCACATCTACTGGAACAGAAAAGTTTAAGCATGCACACCCACACCCACCCTCTGTTCATATCTTGAGAGAATTTGTGCACTCAGATTCCACAAGAAGCTGGGTTAAGGTGAGGCATTATTGTATAGATTTGGTTGGGAATCATGAATCTGCAGCACTAGACAGAACTCCCTCCTTATTTATTTGTTCTTACCTCTGGTTCAGGAGGAAATAAGGCCTTGGAGAGGCGGTACAAGTTCTGCAGGTTGAACTGAATGCTGGTATTGGTTATTCTTATTTCATGCATATTGCTAGAGCAATCACGAGGACAGATGTCACTTTCTCCAGCAAAGGGAGACACTGTAATTGTGTTTTTGAGTTCATACTGAGGTAAGTTATCTGTAATTCCTCCATCGACATATCGCTGTAATGAATAAAAATAAATGTAAAACTGTAGTAAAACATTTAAAACAATAAATACCATGAACAATTACTAAAAATGGTAACCTTGTATGGCCTTGAATATAATAAAGGGCCACATCACCAAGGTGCAATGCAGCCACAACTCACCGCCACCACTGCCCCCCAGCAACCCCCCTCCTCCCTGCCCAGTCCAATGCAGTCCAATACAAAGTTTGGAAGCCCACCCACAACCATATCAGGAATGGAGATTACATAATTTCTTCTGGTCACCATTTGTTGTTATTAGTTTCAGGAATGGTAACTTTTTTTTCCCCAGCAAGCTTTATACACATGAGGGCAAGAAAACAGAACTGAAGTGGAAGATTAGCCATGATCTTACTGACTAGCAAGCAGGCTGCAGGGGATGTACGGCCTAGATCTGTTCCTATTTCTTATGTTCTTATACTTACCTATGGGCTAGCTTTACCTGATCAGTGATATTAACAAATGAATAAGTGGACACCTCAAAATGCTAATTAGTTCTCTATTTACCCTATATTAGTCACAGAAATGTGTCCCACGAGAAGTAAATATGGTCAAGGTCACCACTCCTCATCGCTGGGAAACATACATGGATAGGTCTCCGCTGTGGACAGCAACAAGTTCAGCTGGCTTACCCCATAGTTGAATAGTTTGCTGATAATCACTGCCTCAGCTCATGCCATGAAGACTGGCCTCTTGCGCAAAATTCTGCTGGGTCCAGGGAATTGTGCACTAACATGTTACCTCCTTCAGTTTAGGAGGGAGAAACAAAAAGACACTTCAGAATGGCAACAACTAGTGCAACTTTTAAAGTGGCGTTGTTGTTACTGGTGGCATCTTTTGTGGATTAGCTCAGGAAGTAAAAGAGTTCTGCTTGAGAAAGCCTGTAGACATCTCATGCATGAACTGCTAGGAAATTTATGTATGCAACAATAACATCTGCATGCAACAATAACCTTCCAATCTTAAGAAGCTCTACTATTCACAGAGATCGCAAGACAAATGTGCAGCAGCCAAGTCGATTCATCATGAATACTTTTTTTGTACAACATAATAAAGTGGAGTTATTTTAGCATGGTGGCACTTTAACCTCAAGCTCCTAAAATATCAATTCCATATTTATACTAGTGCACAAACTCCAAGAAGCTCAAGATTAAGTGGTGAAACCCCAACATCACCCAAAAAATTAAAAACACAGAAAAGGAAAGAGTTGTCGGATGTTTTCCTGGTTATGACCTTTTGCTGGAATGTACTATTCCATGAACTAATGGCTATATTCCAAAGTATGACTCAGCTATGTACTGTATTTCAACTTTATAACACCAAGGTCCCTGGTTAATTATTTAACATACTACTGTTCGAACATAGGCGAACTGTCATCCCATGCCAATCCAAGCAATGAACCCTGTACACTCCTCCCTTCATTTTCAAATAATACCTGGAAGTTTACTGAGAACTGAAATTTCCAGTTAATTCCTTTATCATTGTATCATATGACTACCAGGATGGTAGAAGATCAGAATATTGCAAGAGTTTTTTTGCATGATATAGGTTTAGTTATCTGAACGGTACCAAGCAGCAGCAATCAGGATCAATGGATCAGAATTTTGACCAGCAGATGTCTTTAGTAACAAAGTTAAATTGAACATACACACATTACAACACGAGTAGTCTTACTCCAATAAGCAGTTACCCCTCACGCTTGGTAGAGGCAATAGAAAAACTTTTGCAGAGAGGAAGGCCCAAATTGGCCCCAACCCATGCACTCAAAAGACACCTGTTGAAAACACTGTTTTAAGGATTGGAAAACTCTGAGCAGTAATACATGATAAACATGTGGTGAGGGATAGTCCGTGTGGCTGCCTTATAGATAAAATTGTCAAAACAGGTATGCTGTCTAAATGGTAATTCCTACCAGCTCATCAGTCATTTCACAATCCTCTTTCCACATGACAAAGGACGTCCTAACTGAGTTGTGAACAGAATAACAAAGTACTCTGTGGAATTCTGATTGGTTGTTTTGGGGAGCGGGGGGGGAGATGGTGGTGGTGGGGAGAGGAGGAGGAAGAGGGAGAGGGAGGAGGAGAGTTAAAAAAACATAGGTAGTGGCTATGTTACTAGCCTAGTAATTACAAGACCTGCACTAATAATCCAGTGTGTTCATATCCCAATATAGTAGAGTTTGATTTCAGAATTTGTTCTTGACTACAAAGTTGTTGGATTGTTGTAATAACTCAACTATTCACTAATGTCCTCCAAGCAAGGGAGCAGGCCTTTTTTATCCAGTTTGATTTTTATGCATTGCTAGTCCCAAGCCAATGTGCCTAGTTCTCAACTGCCCTCTGAAGTAGCCAAGCAAGCCACTCAGTTGTATTAAAGTCATAACAAACAACTGCAAATGGTTCCACTCAAGGACAATTAGCTATAGGCAATAAATGCCAGTTCAGCAGTGACAACTACATCCTGAGAATGCAAAAATTCTTATGATCAAAATGAGATGGTACAACCATATTGTGGATAAACCTGACCAAACCCAAGAACTACTCTATCCACATGCTATTACAAATAGGGGCAATCTGCTTCTCTCTAACACTACAGGTTGAAAATAACTTTCAAGAGCAAGGGGTGAATTTTCAACTTTACCACCTAGGCATAAAACAGAAGACTGAAATCAATGGAACTTAAATCTTGGCACTTTCCATGTGGTAGCTGTTTCACAACAATTGTTTCATGCTCTGACGGCAAGCCGAGACTCTACCCCAGGAGAAACAGACAGGACAAGGAAATTGTGGTGTAGCAGAAGAACCAGAAATGAAACACGTGGGGTTTAAAGCGCAGAAAATCAGAGAGAATGTGAGGTAGGCAAGAAACAAGAAGCTGTTAGGGGAGTAGGAAGAGCCATATTGGACAAGAAATTATTTGCATTGTCATATATCTCAATTACTATAATACAAGTTCAAGCAAGATGAAACTCTGGTATTAACAATTAAACCAAGCCAATGAGATAATAAAACACAAACTCTTAAATACAGTGAGATAGGTATCAACTTAACATTATAACCCAATTACCAAGGACCCCTTCAGAAGAAGAAAAGCATGTCACTATTAACTACTTGCGCTGGTCTCAGTCATCAAGGAGTTCCCTTTTACACATGTAATTATCCCTTAAAGTAATGCCATCATGTCAATGTGTTCCCACTGAGTTAAGGAGTCTGTGCAATGCATTTCATTGATGCATAAATGAGAAATCTTTGATGAGAAATCACCGATATCAGTTATAAACCTGCACTTCACCTCTTAGCCCAAAACAACACTATACATCCTACATTACTTCCCAACAGCCACTTGACTGATTTACCATCTATTCTCATGGACGGTTAAGGAAGTAATGGGAAAAATTTTTAATTAACTCAAATTAAAATCAAGTCCAATGTCTCCAAGATACACTTACATTATATTAAAAAAATTTGTAGTTATTTAACCTTATGGGGAGATAGTGGCATAGTGGTAATGACACTTGACTAGTAATCCAGAGGCTCAAACTAATGCTCTGGGGATATGGGTTCAAATCCCATCATTTATATTCAATTAATAAATCTGGGATTATAAAGTTAGTCTCAGTAATGTTGACCATGAAACTACCATAGATTGTTGTAAAAATCCACCTTGTGCCATCCTTACCTGGTCTGGCCTACATGTGAGTCCCAAGCCCACAGCAATTTCCCTCTGAAATTGCCTAGCAAGCCACTCAGTTTGAGGGCAATTAGGATCGGCCTTGTCAACGATGCCTACATCCCATGAAAGGTTGTGGATCCAAGTCCCGGTCTAGAGACTCAAATATAACATTTTGGCTAACACTCAGTGTACAGATGGCACTGTAATAAATGAGTTGCCCCAAGTGTCCAGGCTAATATTTATCCTCAACCATCATCATTAAGAAACAAAACAAAAACAGAATTACCTGGAAAAACTCAGCAGGTCTGGCAGCATCGGCGGAGAAGAAAAGAGTTGACATTTCGAGTCCTCATGACCCTTCGACAACAGATCATCTGGTCATTATCTTATATTACTGTTTGTGGAACCTTGCTGAGTACAAATTGGCTGCTGTATGTTTGCTACATTACATCAGTGACTAAACTTGAAAAGTACTTCATTGGTTGTAAAACACTTCGGCAAGTCCCAAGGTCATGAAAAGTGCTGTAGAAATGCATGTCTTTTTTAAAAATCTTAACCAGTTAATGTCTTGATAGAAGGCTTCATCATGTGTTTCAGCAGCTACAAGCAGTGTTCCTTATGTTTTAGTTACTTTTAATAGCAAGATAATTAGAAAAGGCAATTACCCACTGAACAGAGACACAGGATTAACATTCTAAATTTACAACTATGCAATTGAAGTAGAGCAGCTTTTCCCCTTATTTACATGTGCTGCAAATTATTTCCACAATAAGGAACATCTGTCCTGAAGCATTGATTATTAGAGGCTATTTTATTCGAGCTAGCATTAGTATTGACAGCAAAAATGCACAAAGTCATTCAAGCTGAAAGTTCACATCATGTTGAATTTTGAATGCTTTAGTTGACTGAAATTCATTTGTTTTGTCATTGATACAAACCTTCGTCCAACAGCTGAAGCAGCAGTCAGCTGCACTGGGCAGCCAGCCATTTGCTTTTGCCTGTATTTGGAATTAAATATTATTCAGCAAATCCAGGTCAAACAGGGGTTTCATTTATTTTAAATGCACAGGATTCACAAAGGAAATAATTGGTGTGCCAGCAGATTGGTACAGTTCTAGGTTTACTCCTAGTTTCCTCGCAAGATAATTTGTTGACTTTGGCTAATCCATTTGTTTAAAAACAGTGTCAAGCAGAGACAGGACAAGAAAGAAAATAAAGCAACACTTGAAGGCAATTCACTTCATCATATCTTCCATACTTCCTGATCGCCAGTTCAAAGACTGCTGGAAGCAGATGCCTGGAATAGCTACTTTGTCAGATGTACAACAAAGACTGTGGGTAAGTGAAAAATTTCAGGTTATAGGAATGAAAAAAAGAATAAGGTCTACTTCATGGTTAGCTGTATGAATTTCAGTAAATTGAAAACATGAAAACTAATTGCACTTAGACAAAGAATGGAAATTAATGTAAAGTCTCAACCTCAGAGCTTCTCAAAAGTATATTACAGCCAATGAATTACAGTTATTACCTACATTGTTATGTAGGCAAATTCCTCAGCAAATCTGCGCACAGCAAGGCCTCTCAACAGAAAATGAGATAGCCCGGTATCCGTTTACTTCACGGTGTTGGTTGATGGGTAAACTTTAGTCAGGGTACTTGAAGAACTCTTTTGTCCTTCTTCAGATATGTCCAATTTAGCAAATAATCAGTGCCTTGGTTTAATGTCTCATCCAAAAGAGCTCCCCCCACCCCACTGCAACCAACAGTGCAGCATTCCTTCAGTACCACACTGAAATGTCAGCCTTGATTTTTTGCTCAAGTCCTGATATAGGGCTTGAACTTTCCAAATCAGAAGCAAGGGTCCCATCTAATGTTTATACACAGTCACATCGTTGACTTACCATATCGTGCCTCTCCTGATTATTTCTCTGTTCTCTATTTCAGGATGCTTTCTATTATTTTGTCCACAACTGATTCAAGTTCACAGTTCTGTCTTTCATCCACCTCTATGAAACACCTCGGGATTTTTTTTATGTTAAAGAGTCTATATAAATGCAATTGTGGCCCATGTATCCTCATGAAGAGCAGCCCTTTGGCAAGCTGCTGGAAAGTTAGTCATGTTTGTGGAGCCCTGCTCTAGCAAGAGAGATTTTAAGTGAGAAGTAAATTAATGGTGGCTAATCTTCCCCCATTTACATTCAATTCTGGGCTGTTCACATTATCCGTTGGAGAAATCAGTGATGAGGCATAACAGAGACATAGGGGACAAGCAGGAGAGATAGACATTAGGTCAAAAGAGCACTTTGTACTCTGCCAAGGCTATGTTGTTTGGCATAAGCCAACATGCCCTCAATAAGAGAGAGACAACAAACAACACCATGGAATACGCAAGGCTGCTGGGCCCATTGGATCCACTAACATCCAATAGCGAGAGTGAAGATAGAATGGTTTGCACAATGACTCATGTTAAACCTAAACTCATTTAATGTTAAGAGCTTTAAACAAATTTTCATAACAATTGTTATTGTAGGAACTTGAAAGTTCAATTGCAGAGTTTACACACATACTAGTGGGGGAGAGGAAGCATTGACAGATACTGTCAAATTTCATCCAAGTTGGAACGGGGCCAGCAGATAATATCAGGGCATTTATTGAGAAATAATTTTCTCAGAAACTGTACATTGTTGTATAACACGCTGGTTAAGCACTTGCTTTCTAATGCGGCATGAAGCAAGATGTCACTGCAGTGCAAGTCAGGAGTTAACAAGTTACCTCTCATTAGTTTCACATGTCCAATCATTCATGAAAGCCTCCACCCATAAACTCATACACAAAATTACAATTAACAGGCAGCACCACAGATACATTAGATTTATATGGATTATGTTAACGTGGTCACTTTCTTTCAAATTCACTGAATATTCTAGATTATACTTGAATACAGTATATAGCATTAACTCAACACAACAATCTGTATGGTGACTTTAGCAAATAATCTGTTTAGTAAATTTGAGGAAGACTCTAAAAATGGGAAAGGATTTTTTTTTTATTCATTCATGGGATGTGGGCTTCGCTGGCTAGGTCAGCATTTATTGTCCGTCCCTAGTTGCCCTTGAGAAGGTGCTGGTGAGTTGCCTTCTTGAACCGCTGCAGTCCATGTGGTGTAAGTATACCCACAGTGCTGTAAGGAAGGGAGTTCCAGGATTTTGACCCAGCAACAGTGAAGGAATGGCGATATTTTTCCAAGTCAGGATGGTGAGTGACTTGGAGGGGAACTTCCTAGTGGTGGTGTTCCCATCTATCTGCTGCCCTTGTCCTTCTAGGTGGTAGTGATCGTGAGTTTGGAAGGCGCTGTCTAAGGAGCCTTGGTGAATTCCTGCAGTGCATCTTGTAGATGGTATATACTGCTGCTACTGTGTGTCGGTGGTGGAGGGAGTGAATGTTTGTGGATGTGGTGCCAATCAAGTGGACCGCCTTGTCCTGGATGGTGTCCAGCTTTTTCAGTGTTGTGGGAGCTGCACTCATTCAGGCAAGTGGGGAGTATTCCATCACACTCCTAACTTGTGTCTTCTAGATGGTGGACAGTCTTTGGGGAGCCAGGAGGTGAGTTACTCGTCGCACGGTTCCTAGCCTCTTCTGACATGCTCTAGTAGCCACAGTATTTATAGGGCTGATCCAGTTCAATTTCTGGTCAATGTAACTCCCAGGATGTTGATAGTGGGGGATTCAGTGATGGTAATGCCATTGAACTTCAAGGGGCGATGGTTGGATTCTCTCTCGTTGGAGATGGTTATTGCCTGCTATTTGTGTGGTGCAAATGTTACTTGCCACTTGTCAGCCCAAGCCTAGATATTGTCCAGGTCTTGCTTAATTTGGACATGGACTGGTTCATTACCTTAGAAGTCGCAAATGGTGCTGAACATTGTGCAATCATCAGCGAACATCCCCACTTCTGACCTTTTGATGGAAGGGAGGTCATTGATGAAGAAGCTGAAGGTGCTTGGGCCTAGAAATAGTGTGGTTGGATCATGGGGGTAAGGGTTGGTGCAGGCTGCTGCGAATATTTTGAAGAAGGGGAATGAAAGCATCTGAGCAAAGGCAAGCATTAACAAACTTCATAAGGATAGGTAGTTGAATGGTCAGAAATTTGGCACAGAGAGGGAGGATTGAGTGAGCAGGAGATGAGGCTCATGAAAAAGATGAGTTTAGTATGGGACATGGGAGGACAAGAAGATACAGAATAATTGGAGAATTGAAAATTAAGAGATTGGATGATTAAAGATGTGGGAGGAGAAAGGGTCAACTGAAAGCAGTCTCAGTCTTAACAATAAAAAGAAATTCACAGGATCGATGTACTTTGCACTGGAGGTGAAGGAGCATAATTGTCTGAATGGAATGACTAAAATGGCTTTGTATTATAGCTGAAGGTCATATACCTGGCAGAAAAAAAATAATAAAAGGTCAAAAACACCACCCTGAAAATTCAAGCAACAAGGTAGCTTTAAAAATTGCATACAAGGAGAAGACTTTTCTCCATTTTAGTCACTGCATTCAGACAGTTATGCTCCTTCACCTCCAGTGCAAAATACATCGATCATACAAATTTCTTTATTGTTAAGACTGAGACTGCTTTTAATTGACCCTTTCTCCTCCCACATCTTCAATCATCCAATCTCTAATTTTCAATTCTCCAATCATTCTGTATCTTCTTGTCCTCCTCTGTCCCTTTCCAACTCTCATATTCTAAACTGGATATTCACAAATAAGGGTGTGGGAAGACACTAACCGAGAAGATTCCTTTTCTGTTTTTTTTTAGAAAAAGGATAAAAATCTTAAGATACTTCTTAAAACCTACCTCTTTGACAAAGCTTTTGGTCACCTGCCCTAATATCTTCTTGTGACTTGGTGTCAAATTTTGTTTGCTAGTAATCCTGTGTAACACCTTTGGATGTTTTACCATGTTAAAAATGCTGTATAACATAAGCTGTTGTTAAAGGAGAAAAGCCAGGCAGAGGTGGAGAGGTTTAGGAAGAGGATTTCATGGCTTATGTCCTTGGCAGCTGAATGATTGGGCATGTGAAACTGATGAGATGTAACTTGTTACCTCCAGACTTGAACTGCAACATCTTACTTCAGGTCACGTTACAAAGCAAGTACAAGCCACCACTGGTAGAATGATTAAAATTGGAGGATACTCACAAGGCCAAAGTTGGAGAAGTGCCAATACTGCAGAGGGCTAAAGGACTGGAGGAGCAAGGCAATGAGGGAAATTTGAAAACAGGCAGAAGAATGTTTAAAATCCAGACATTGCTGAAGCAACCAATGTAGGTTAGTGAACACAGGGGAGAAAGGTGAATGAGACTTAGGACATAAAGGGATAACCTCAAGTTTACAGAGGGTAGGACGTGGGAGCACTGGAATAGTCATGTCTCAAGGTAACAAAGGCATGGACAAGGGCTTCAGCAGGTGGTGAGCTGAGGTAGGATGGAACTGGGTGACATTAGACGACCTTAGTTATAGCACGGATATGACTGGAAGTGCATCTTGGGATCAAACATGACACCAAGGTCACAAGAGGTCTGGTTCAGACAGTTGCCAGGGACAGGAATAGAGTCAAAGGCTGGGGAGCAGAGTTCATGGCAGGGACCAAAGTCAATGGCTTTGGTCTTCCCAATGTTTTGTTGAAGGAAATTTCTGCTCATCTTGTACCAGATGTCAGGTAAGCAGTCTGACAAGTCAGAGAGACAGTGGAGGAGTCGAGTGTGGTGATGGTGAGTTAAAACTGGATGTTGTCAGCCTACATATGAAAACTAATGTGTGTTTTCAGATATCATTGCCAATGAGCAGCACGTAGATGAGGAATAGGAGGGGCCCCAAGGATAGATCCTTAGGCTACATGTGAATTGCACCCATAAAATGAAACAGCACAACCTCACAGAAACTCTTGATCTTGAGTATTGCTAATAAAAGAGACATGCTGTAGTGCTTTGTCTTGCACTCATCAGGACAGACACAAGAATACATAATTTCAAAGGGAGCAACATTTATACTGCATGAGGAAAGGTTGCTGATGGTTGTAAGTTGACTCTGATTGTTTGAGGCATTGCCATGGAGAATGCACCAGGGAATTACTGTCCTCCACACTTTTGTTTAATTCAAAAAGATGCACCACCTGGGCATGTTCCCTTTGAATTAAACAAAAGCATGAGGGACAATAGTTCCTGGTGCATTCTCCATGACAATGCCTCAACCAATCAGAGTCAACTTACAACCAATCAGCACCCTTTCCTCATGCAGTATAAATGTTGCTCCCTTTGAAATTATGTATTCTTGTGTCCGTCCTGTTGAGTGCAAAATGAAAAACTTTGACAGCATGTCTCTTTTTTCAGGAACACTCAGAACTGTACTACAAGTGACTAATTGTAAACTCCAGGATCTTATGTTTAGTGTCTGGAAGGGAAAGTATAAACATATTAGAGCTTCCACAAGGGCTTACCAGAAGAAAGTATTGAGTAGCTGAGACACAGCTCTGGGATTCCCAGTCTGTGCAAGCTGGATTAGAGGCTCAGATGCTACAGTTAGCCTCAGCATATCTGAATTAGGGAAGAAAAAAATAATGGTGACAGAACCTGCTCTCGACTTCAGGTAGAAATGCGCGAATCAATAATTCCTTTCCATGTGTGTACATAGGCAGGCAGTTAAACATGGGCAAGTTATTGGAAGATGCCTTATGGCCATTAACCTGTTAGTAAAGACGCACTGCTTCAACACAGATTAAAAAAAAAAGGAAAAAAAATGAAAGGTAACCGTACGACAGTAGTAATTCAACATATTTATTGTTTGGAAAGGGGAGGAAGGTATATCCAGATTCACTCAGATTTGCAAGCAATTTGATATTGAACAATGTTTTTAATCATCCTGGTCAAATTCCAGATCATCAGTTTCATTTCAACTGAACAGTCACAGTTCAACTTACCACTCCTTGCAGCGTTGGTGGTATAAGTCCACAGTACACAGGAATAAACATGCTGCATATACAGGCCTGCAAAACAGATCAAGAGCTTTTTTAAATGAGCTGCCAGTGACACAGCGTTTATGGCTGTACAAAGAGAACTTATGCCAGTACAATCTGCTGGGAAATTGGTAGATTAGGACAGTATTTTGACCAGTAGAATGTCCAGATCAGAAAACTCCTTTCTTTTAATCATTAAAGAAACCAGGTTTTGGCTTCTGGTGCATAGATGGGAGAAGGTCTTTGTTCCCTTAGTGGCGATCAATAGGGATTTGGGTATAAAAATGGAAAATTTCCAGAGATTAGAATCTTTTCCACCCAAGCAGAAATACTGAAACAAATTTAGCAATGTATTCCTACATCACCTGTATAAGCTCCTCTTTATTGTTGAAAACTGTCACCAGAACATTCTCGCCATCAGACACACGGGTCAAAGAAATGCCCAGTCGACCTGTTGCAAGCTCATGTGCATTGTCTGGAATTCCTTTGTAAAGTCGGCTACGGATGATCTTTATCAAGTTAAAAGAAGGGTGGAGTGGACCCAGGAACCGCTTGCGTGCTTCTCTAGAAACATCAATAATATTTGCGCCAGATTCTCCTGAAAATTACATTTGTTTAATAAACAAAATTTTAGTGAGCAGAAATTTATTAAATCCTCCACAGAAGATTCTTCCATGTGTCATATCAGTCAATTGTTCTTACCTTGAGATTCATTTTTAAAAGGTAGATTCTTAGTACCTGTCAGCTGATTTCAACAGGACATTGGTCACTAGTGACATCAGCACACTGGTGTTGGGAAGGAGAAAGTAATTCAGAAGATACTGCTATAGGCTGGTATCTCATCACTCTTGCTGGAAGTGAATTTGTACCAATTTCAAAAGAAAACAGAATTGGGTCCAGCCATGCTTTGTGGTCAAAAAACTAATTGAAATTCACTATCATTGTTCACTCATGCAAAAATAGCTACTTAGGCCATTTCCAGAGGATAACAGTTCTAGTAAAGCTATTCCAGCAAGTCGACATCTTCAAGAGCTAATTGTAAACAAAAACATACACATATGTGCATAAGAAGTTACATTTCCTCAGCAATAACTATCACATATAAACAATGGCCATTTAGGACAAGTTATAAGTGGTAGGGCAGTAAAACAAATAAAAGCTTAATAATGCAGTTCAACTACTTAAATGCCACATTCTAATTAGGAATTCATTTTCAAGCATACTATCTGTTAAATAACTAAATTACGGCTTTGGCAAACCTGAATGTAAATTAGAAGACAAAGTTTTCAGGTGGCAGTTGTATGATTGCAATTGTTTAACAAGAAAATAAAGCAGAAGATATGAACTTTAATTAAATAAATGAGCCAATATGATTTCTCACATCAACTGCAATATTAATGTATCACCTGGTTCAACATCAGCTTCAAAATAAATGCACAATGCAAATCAATTTTCTTCTTCAGGTGGGTCTGGGTTAGATCCAACTAACTGTAACATGTTGGAAAGAGACCGTTGTTCACCTCCTTGTGGAATGTGCCTTTGCATAGAAGGTTTGGAGAGAGATGCAATGGTTTTTGTCGAGGTTCATCCCGAGCAGCTCTGTGACACAGGACTCTGTGCTCTACAGACTGTTCCCAGGGACGCACACTGAGACAAACATCAACTGCAGCTAGAGGATCATCAACTCAGTGAAAGACGCTCTTTGGTCTTACTGAAACTTGTTGGTCTTCCAGTGCAAAGAGTTGCCCCCGACCAAGTGCTGCAGACTGGAACATTCTAAGGCCCAGGGCTACGTGCTGAGGGATGCACTAAATCAGCAAAGGCACAATGAGGACAGGTCGCTGTCCAAGACCTTTCTGCCACTGTGCACCGAGGGGCTGGAAACTGTATAGGCCCCTCAGGCTGTATAACTCAGAAGGAATATATGCAGTGAATACTAAATGTATCATAATTGTACTGAAGCACCTCAGAGTGCAACATGATCTATGTAGATAACTTGAATATCGTTCGCACTGCCTGACTGTCTGTAATGACCATATTTAAATGTCTGTAATGTTCATCGATTGTATTGAAGCACCTCGAGATTCATGTGGAAAAGTTGCATATGATTGCACTATTTGTGATGGCCATTTTGAAATGCTTTGTAATGTTCTTTCAGCTATTTTATGAATAAAGTGTATTTTTCCAAAAAAAAACCTAACTGCAACAGGTTCCACTGAAAGCTTTTTTTGAACAATAGCAGAGCTAATTGTTTCCTCATGGGAATTCGAGTTGGCTGTTGCATCTGCCCCAGAACACCAAGCATTTCAACATCTATCCATAATCCAACAGTCAACCACTATTCAATGATCATGGCCCACTCCCATTATCCCTCGATTCCCTGAGAGACCATAAATCTGTCTATCTCAGCTTTAAATATATTCAATGATGGAACATCCACACCCTCTAAGGTAGAGGATTTCAAAGGTTCACAACCGTTGGGGGTAAAGAAATTGCTCCTCACGGCAGTCTTAAATGATCGGCCCCTTATCCTGAGACTGTGCCCCTGCGTTCCAGCTTTCCCAGCCCACAGAAGCAACGTCAGTGTCTAGTCTGTCAAACCCTCTTAAGAATCTTATATTGCATTGAGATCACCTCTCATTCTTCCAGTCTGCAGAGAGTACAGGCCTAAATTACTTAGCCTCTCACCATAGGACAATCCCTTCATACATGAGCTTTTATCTTGTCTGTTAACCTTTTGTGTGGCACCTTACTGAATGCCTTTTGGAAATCCAATCTAGCAAAGCTTTGCTGTCCTTCTTCCAATGAAAATATGTCCTCCCTTGGATATGGAAACCAAAAGTGCACACAGTCCTCCAAGTGTGCTTTCACCAAAATGGAATACAATTGTAGAAAGACTTCCTTATTCCTGTACTCTGACCTCCTTGCAATAAAAAGACCAACATGCCCTTGCCTTCCTAATTGCTTGTTTTACCTGCACATTAACTTTGTGTTCTTCAAATCCCATCATGACATCTGGCAGAATTTAAATTCAACAAATAAAATCTGGAATGGAAAGCTAGTCTTAGCAATGGTGCCCATGAAACTTGTCGTAAAAACCCATCTGGTTCATTAACGTCCCTTAGGAACAAAATCTCTCATCCATACCCGGTCTGGCCTACATGTGACTCACAGCAATGTGGTTGACTTTAAACTACCCTCTGAAATGGCCTAGCAAGCCACTCAGTTCAAGGGCAATTAGGGATTGGCAATAAATTCTGGCCTTACTAGTGACACCCACATCCCACGAAAGAGTTAATTTAAAAAGACTACCCAAATGAATAAATACTTCTCCACATTGCGCTCCATTGATGACCTTGTTGCCCACTCACTTAACCTGTCTATATCTCTTTGCAGCCTCTTTGTATCCTCCTCATAGCTCACATTCACACCTAGCTTTGTCAGCAGCAAACTTGAATACTTGCTCTGTTTCTTCATCTAAATCATTAATACAGATTGTAAATTGCTGAGCCCCCATCACTGATCATTGTGGTTCTCCACTGCCAACTTGAAAAATTCCTCATTTATCCCTAATTTCTGCTTTCTATCTGTTAACCAATCCTCAATCTAGGCATACATTACCCCCAACTCCATAAGCCCTTATATAATATCACCTTCTTGTATATGCTCTTTTAAACCTCTTTTACACCCTTAGAACAGCTCTATTTGACGCTGCCATATTTGTCTATTGGACCATGCACAATGTCAGAACACGTGCAATGGGCAGTGTGCAAAAACACCAATAAAGAACTTGCAAATTGCAGCAGCAAGGTGTAGTCCCAACAACTTTATGCCTAGCATGTAAGCCATCAGGTCCTTGGGATTTGTTGATTATTAGCCCTGGATGTTTCTCCAATAGTTTTTCCTTGGCTGATAAAAGAACACAAGAAATGGGAGAAGTAGGACATTTGACCCCTTGAGTCTGCTCCCCCATTCATTAAGATCATGGTTGGTCTTATTGGGCTGCATTTGTCGCCAACAAGAACAGCACATGCATGACGTGTTTTACTCTGGTTGGGGTTTAGGAGCATGGGGCAGGGTTATGATCAGGAAACCAGGAAGTGTGCATTTCTTTGACCGTCTGAGTTCCTGACCTTGCTCTTCCCTCCAGCTGCAACATCACAGTATTTACCAGGGCCTTCCCCACCCGACACACAGTCCAGATCAGAGGGGAATTTTTCCAGGCAAGGGGAGGGGGTTGTGTCCGTGTGGGGGATCCTATCTGGACTTCCCCAGTCCCTTTACCCACTGATCTATTTTTCTTGTATTTGTAGCTCTCCATTCCTAACCCTGCTTTTACCCTACACAAAAACAAAAATTGCTGGAAAAACTCAGCAGGCCTGACAGCATCTGTAGAGAGAAAGACAGAGTTAACGTTTCGAGTCTGTAAGACTCTTCTTCAGAGCTCACTGTTCTTACCCTGCTGAGAAGGCCATCACTGTTTTATGATGATTAGAAAGTCCTAACTGCCTAAGGACAATTGCTAACTGATGCCCATCTCCTTCCAGGCCATGACTCCATTACTGATACCATGTCCCTGGATCCCTGTTACATTGTCCCACCCCACACGCATGACGTCATTTGATTCCTACGCATGTGAGGATCGGTGCACATGCCATCGGTGGCCATCTTGCATTGGCAGGGGACATAATGGATCTGATTGTGGCCTGGCCCCCATAACCCTCGACTCCCTTGTAGATCAAAAATCTGTCTAATTCAGCCTTCAATGACCCAGCACCCACTGCACGCTGGGGTAGAGAATTCAAAAGATTAACAACATTCTGACGGAACAGATTCCTCCTCATCTCTGTCTTAAACGGGAAACCCCTTATTTTGAAATTGTGCCCCCTTGTTCTAGGTTCCCACATTAATATTAATTACTTTAAGTTCTTCACTCTTATTAGCCTCCTTGGTTACCCTCTATTTCTGGTATGTAAATAATTGTTCAATGATATAAGATATAAAGAAGATAAAGAGAGAACGTCAAAGAAAGATGGATCTTTGCAGCCCCTCTTAGTTTTCTGTTTTCTCCTCTTTTTCAACAATGTTCCATGCATCGTTCCAGGACCATGAGATAAATGGATTCCTTTATCCTGTGCCTTTGCCCCTGAGGAAGTGAAGTACAACTCAATTCAACCCTTAAATTTCTAGCCCCCACTGCCACACCCAACATTTTCAGGCAAGGGACACAAATCCCTTTCCCTCAGTCGGAACTTTATATGTACCAACTTAAGGTGCAAACATGCATTCTACTTGTTAATGCTACAGCTTTTTAAGCATATTAATGCAGTACACCACAAGCCTGTGCCCATTTAGTTACAAACAGGACTGGAATCAGTAGAGACCAAACAAAACATTTGCTCTCAATTCAGAGCTATCAACAATGCTTAAAAAAAGGCCATTTATTAATAAAATCTACATTTCTGGCATTCCTTGTTTACTCCGATTCAGTAAGTTTGACTGCCTGAATTCAAGGAGATACCTTCAAACGCCCAATGACCTTCTCACACAGTGGTTTGTCAGTACTTAAGTTTAAATTACTAACTCCTGCTTGTACAATGTAAAATAGTCTTGGGTGGTGCTCTGGATTGATTTACCATACACAGAATTCCACAAGCCCTAACACAGTGCTAGCCCAGTCCAAGTTTAGCTCCAGTTACTGTACTAAATTACCAAAACAGTATAAATCCACAACAATCTCTGTATTTATGTTGTCTTTTACAGAACTCCCATCCAAGGTATGGAGCACATTTGAAGCACTTGTCTTATATCTCCAGTCTTTCTGCTGCCAATTTTCAGAGAAGTGCTTTGAAACGTGCCCAGGAGCCGGCTGCTGGCATTCAGCATGAACTGTTACATCAATAGAACGGAGTCAACAACTGCTGGATGCTAACGAATAAACCCAATTCTGGAAGCGCTGTGACATTGTGAGCCCACATTTTCCAGCCTCGCAGAGAAATTGAGAACAAATACAGGTGGTCTTGCTAAGCGCACAAAGATAGCAGCTCATGACTAGGTGCAGCTCAAGACAGCATGTAAGCTTGGGAATTTGGTAACTGAGGCAACTCGGTACACTGAGGGAGGAGGTGCTGTTCTGACCCTTTACCAAAAAAGAATGGCCTGAGAGAGGGGGTGCTGGGGGCCAACATTGGGGCTTGAGAGCTGAAGTCTGAAAGCATTAATTAGGTGGGCAGACTGGTGAGTTCAAGATTTTTTTTCTCTCTAAACAGGGGCAGTAGTTTAAACTGGTATTGGGGAGATACAAGTATTGTATTAAAATTTATAGCTTAACTAATTAAACCACTTGATACAAGTACAGATAGTCAATGCATGATATTTCTAAACATAATTTGTGAAATAAAACACAACAAAGATGGCAGGTCAGGTGAAACTGTACAGCAACTACACCTGCAGTAAGTGTCTGCAGCTTGAGGAGCTTCGGCTCAGAGTTGATGAGCTTTGGTCTGAGCTCCTGACACTGCAATGCATCAGGGAGGCAGTCATACCCCTTAGGCTCGTTACTTAGAATTTGGTCTGCTTTCATGGAGAGGAGGTTGTGACTGCAAGCGTGGCAGGTACTGGGATCCACTGGAGGAGCCACAGCCTTTGCAATTGTCAAGCAGGTTGGAGGTTCTTCCAGCTTGTGGACGAGAGAAGAGACTGCAGGAATGAAGAATTGATCATGGCACCATGGTTGAGGGGAGCAGGAGGCATTCAAAAGAAATGTAGTTACAGTATGGGACAGTATAGTTAGGAGGGTAGATAGAGTTCTCTGCAGCTGAGAGCAGTTCTATTGAAGGGTCATTTGGACTCGAAACATTAACTGTGTTCCTCTCCGCAGATGCTGCCAGACCTGCTGAGTTTTTCCAGGTATTTTTGTTTGTGTTTTGGATTTCCAGCATCCGCAGTTTTTTGCTTTTAGCTTGAGAAGTAGTTTGGGTGGCGATAAGAAATAGCAAGGAAAATAAGTCACTGGCAGTAGTTTATAGGCCTGCTAACACAGTAGGTCAGAGTATACATCAAGAAATAATGGGGGCTTACAAGACAGGTACTGCAATAATCATGGATGACTTTAATCTTCACATTGATTGGGCAAATCAAATTGGCAAAGATAGCATGGAGGATGGATTCATAGAGCGTATTCAGGACAGTTTCCTAGAACAGTACATTCTGGAACCTACCAAGGAACAGGCTATTTTGGACCTGATAATGTATAATGAGGCAGGATTAATTGAAGACCTCATAGTAAAGGAACCTCTAGGCAAGAGTGATCATAACATGGCAGAATTTCACATTCAGTTTGAAAGTGAGAAATGTGGATCCATAACTAGAGTTTTAAACTTAAATAAGAGTTGAGTAGAGTGGACTTGGTAAATAGGTTAAAAAGGGAAGACAGTAGAGAAGCAGTGGCAGATATTTGAGGAGATATTCATAACTCTAAACAAAGATATATTCCATTGAGGAAAAAAAGACCCTACCAGAAAAATGCTCCACCCATGGCTAACTAAGGAAGCTAAGAGTGGTATCAAATTGAAAGAAAAGGTGTACAATGCCTCAAAGGGGGAGGGGGGTAGGAAAAGGAGGTGTGCATTGAGGTCGAGACTGGGGAATTAGTAGTGGGAAACATGGAAATGGCAAAGACTTTGAACATGTACTTGGTATCAGTCTTCACAGCAGAAGACAGAAAGCATCTCAAGAATAGTCGAAAGTCAAGAGGCAGAAAGGATATAGGGAGGTTAAGTAAGTGGGCCAAACATTTGACAGATGGAGCATAATGTGGGAAAACGTGAGATTGTCCACTTTGGCAGGAAGAATAGAAAAGCTGAATGTTATTTAAATGGAGAGTGTACTGCAGTATTTTGCAGTCTGAGGGATCTGTGTGTCCTTGTACATGAATCATAAAAATGCAGGTACAGCAAGTAATCAGGAAAGCAAATGTAAAAATATTCTCGAGATGATAACACAACAAAAAAGATCCTCTTCACTTAAAATGAATTCAGCCTTTGGACCAGTGTGTGTGGAACCAAAATGATCAAAAAGAAATGGTCTGTACAGTCCACTTAGAAAGGCTGCACTAGACTTCCCATTTTAGTATTGCACTCCCTTAGATTGAAGCAAAAAGGAAACAAACTATACAATAAGCAGAAAGTGGAGTCTGTCAGAATCTATTAAGGGAAAAGACAGGTTAGCAATTGGGAGACAAATAATGTTTTTGGGCTTTCACTGTTATGGTTTGAAAGGGATTATGGTTTGGAAGGGATTTTGTTTTAATTTGCATTATGATCTTGGCCAATGGTTAAATTCAGCTTACATAAAGGGTGCAGCATTTTTTAAGATGTAATGTTCACAGTCATTTGGGATGGGAATCATAAATTAATTTATACACTGCATAAGAGTTTGCACCATGATACTGGAATGAATTTTAATCCTTATACTTAGCAGAAGACTTAACCGAAAGAACAAATACCGGGGGCAGGATTTTCCATGCCGGGCTCCGAACCCTGGGGACAGACATTCACACTGCATGGGAAACAGTCACTCATTGTGATTTTTCCTGGGACAGCCAAATATTGCCAAGAGGGTGGGCTCACTGTCCAATTAAAGATGGCAGACAGGCTCTTGAAGCTGGAGGATCAATCAGCGGCCTTTCAGCTTGAAAAGAACAGCAGGCAGGTAGGGAGGGACTCTAGGCCTGCCTGCACCACTGGTTCCTTGGTCTCCTGCCACCTGGAAAATCCCAGTCAGCCTCCTTTAACTGGCCGTTAATTGGCTCTTAATGAGCTGTGTCGGTTACCCAGCACGAGGGAGGGTAGCCCTACCAGCCCCATTTCCCTTATCCCACCTTCGCAAAAATACCCAGGGCTGGGATAGAGCTGGGGAACCAACATGCTAGGCAGCTGAGCTATTTTTAGCTTCCGCCCACCCCCATTCCCAGCCCTGTCAGGGGCTCAAAATCTTCCCCAAAATTTACAACGAATAACGAGAGGGCTTTTTAGTTCATGGTAATAACTGATCAGCAGCAGCTCCACAGTGTCAGTGACACCCAGAGTGGAGAGAGAGAGAGAGATCAAAGGGCAGTGTCTCCTTTTTCACCCTCTGGTGGGGAATGAGACAGATTGGGAAAGGCAGAGAGATTTCTTCTGGGAAGTTAGTCAAAAATACACATGGGCTTGAGGGTGGCAAGATACGCCCCTATTGCTTGAATCCTAAAGTTAGGATCAGTCAATGCAGAAATCACTAACATGCGAACAGGAATAGGCAGTGTATAATTTAATGTTATTAGGATATATAGGAAATAGATGCATCTCACTGGAAAATTGCATTCCATTCATGTATACTGCATAAAATAAACCTACTTGTTGGGTTACAAATCACAATAATGTAGCTTCAGCCTGCCTGTCAAAAAGTTAGAACATTAGAAGGTTTAGAACATGAAAGAGAGGAAAAGAGAAAAGCTGGATTGTTCTCCTTACAGCAGAGAGCATCAAAAGGAGATTTACTTGCGGTGTTCAAAATTATTAGGAGTTTTAATGCAGCAAATAGAGAGAACCTGTTTCCACTAGCAGGACTGTCAATAACATAGATTCAAGTTGATTCAACCAGAGTGGAGATGAGATTTTTTTTAATGCAGCAAGTTACCTAGAAGTGATGATGGAATAATCACTTTCAAACAGGAATTGGATAAATTGTTGAAAAGGGACTGTATTTGTAGGGTTGAGATGAACAAGCAACAGAGTAGAACTAATTAGATTGTTCTCTCAAAGAGCCAGCAGAAACCGGTGGACTGAGTAGCCTCTCCCAATGCGATATAACTATTCTAAAATGGACCCTTCTGTAGGACTAAACAAAATAAAGGAAACAAATATTGGGGAGTGACATCCTGTGAGCTGTGTTTATAGGCATCACATCACTCATGGGACTGTACTTGAAGAAGGAAAACAGAGAAATGATAGGGAAAGTACTGCTGAGAAGAAAAGGTGCAGGATCAACATCAGAACTAGTTTGGGAACAAACATATTTCTCATGACTCTAAAGCACAAGGATATGCATCTTTATTTTATTATGCTCTGATCATATTCTAGTATGTCAATTGTTCGTACACTGGGGCCAGCAAACAGTGGCATGCCAGACAACAGATGACTTTATTTCACTTCCTTAACTTTTGACGGTAAAACTACTTCTTCAGTTTCCACAATTTCCGTTCAGCTGCTATCAATCACTGCATATTTTCCTTTTAGATCCCTGCAGCATTTGCATATTTGCATCCAGCAATCATAACAATGGCTTATCTTTCCTCTGAAGAGACACAGCAGCCAAGAGGAAGGTGGTCAAAATGAAGAAACAGTTTGACAATCAGATGTCATGGAGACCTCTTTTGGTTTTTCTTGCGCAATAGCTTTTCTTTGAGCAGATGCCTGGAGCAGGGTTGTTTAAGAGAAAGGCAGTTGAAGTCTCCAAAGCAAATATGCAAGGAGAGAGCAAAATGTGTACTTCGTAATTGGATTTTGACGCCATTTGCAAAGTCTAGCTGTGGGTGAACGTAGGTCTCCAAATCCGGCAGGCAGATTACTGTGCTGGTCTTGCAGTGTGCTATATATATTGCTGTTGAAATGCTGTGTTTTTTTTAAAAGGTATTACTGAAATTAGGAATGCTGTAGTAATAGGAGACGCGAAAGTTAGAGGTGTGAGCACCATCTATGTCAGTCAGACCGACATCCAGGTGCTCTGCTGCTTCCAGGGGCATGGATATATTGGAAAGACTGGAAGGGATTTTGGAAGGACACAGATCAGCCATTAAACACGGTCAACGTTATAGGAAAGGAAAAGCTTGAAGCCCTGCAGAAGGAGTTAAAAAAAAACAGGCTAACTAACAGAAATTCAAATGTCCAGATTACTCTGACAGTCATGTGCTAGAATAGGGAAAGATAGGAAGATTAGGCAGCTTCTGTGTGGCTATAGAAATAGTCCCATGAAAACATGTAAGCCTTCTTTAGGGGGGGGCGTGGGGGAAAGAAGATGTGAACTATTGGATAAATCTAAGCAAGGAGAGAGCTAAAATAAGCACAACCAAAAATGGATAAATCAAAATGTGACAAACCATTTAAACTACAAAAAATAAAACCAATCTGAAAGAGCAAGTCAAGAAGATGGTAAAATCTGAGGTAAATATACAAATATCAAATTTACCAAGGTGGATAGCACACAGAAGGAACATAAGGGAGTCAAGGAGGAAATCAAATTGACCAGTTGCAAGGGGGAAAAGGCAGAAAGAAATTAGGTGTTAGGTTGAATAAAAAGACGTGAAAAGTAGTAGCATTAAATATAACCAAAAAGAGATGACATACTTGGTTGCAATCAATTAGGTAACAGGAAGGTATAAATTTAATAGCACGAACAGAAACCTCACCACAAACTTGTCAGGGGTGGAAAACAAACCAATTGAGCTTTTTTTTAATGAGGGTCAGAGTAAGTGAGAGGAGAGCTATGACAATATTGGGAAAGGAAGAAATACATATAGAGAGCACCAAAAAAAATACCAAACACAGAATCAATATAGTTAAAGATCATAGATTAAAAAATGAATTTATATATTAGTGAAGTTTTTCCCAACGCTGAAAAGGAAATAGAAGAGGAAATCTGTAAATGAATTAGGGAGACAAAAAGAAATAACTAAGTGGGGACTGGGAGGAAGTGAATGCAGGATGTGGAATGACGTTCTTAAAATGTGTGCAAGTAGTATCAGTATGTTTGTAAGGGGAGGCATTGCTAAATCCAGTTATGAATGATGAAATAGATCCGGTATGAGTTAAATGTGAGTGAGTGCCTCACCATCATTGTCCATAATATTTTTAAGAGTTCTACTGAGATTGGGTAGATGCTGGAAAATTGGAGAATGACCAATGTAATATCAATTCTCAAAAAGAGAGCTGACCAGAGTAATTACAGGCCAATTAGCCAACATCCATGTAGAGAAAATTTTGGAATCCTATATTGACAGATGAAATTACTAAACCTCTAACTAGGCTATGTGATTGGAAGCAGTCAACACATCTCAAAAAGATCATATTCGACAAACCTGATGGAGTTCTTTGGAGGCGACAGATGTAAGGGAAAGGCTGTGGATGCAATGCACATGAACTTTCACAAAAGGTACTTCGCAGGAGATTAAGGAGTCTGTAATTTGGGTGGGAGGTAGCAAACTCATTTAAAATAAAAGCAAAACACTGTGGATGCTGGAAATCTGAAATACTAGCAGAAAGCACTGGAGAACTCAGCAGGTATAACAGCACCTGCAGAGAGAGAAAAAGAATTAACATTGACTAAAACATGAACCTTCTGCAGAACCAGACTTCTGAAGAAGAGTCATATTCGACTCGAAACTTTAACTCTTTTTTTCTAAACTGGACTTAAAAACTGGTTAGAAGAGAGGAAATGGAAACTATGAATTAAAGGCTGTTCTCAGAGTGGTTGATGTTAATTGTATTATTAAGGTTAAGGATATACAGGTGAAGGGCATTGATTGATTAAGTGCCTTGAGCACATATAAAAAGAGACTTCCCTTGGAACATTATTTTAATTCGATGTTTCCTCTGTAGTTTTTGTTTTAGTTGCAGTACCCCTTTAAGGGGTTGTTAATTACCTAATTTGTTCAGAGACTTGGGGGAGGCGGTGGTATAGTGGTAACGTCATACCGGTACTTCAAAAAGAGCTATAAAGAAAAACATTTGGGACACTGGGTGTTGGTTAGTTCAGAGGCAAACATTTGTTATGTTGCATTCTGTAATTAAATCTAGTAGTCAGTAAAAATTTGGCATCTGGTTTCCTACTTCATCACCTGGCTTCAGAGTGAATTAACAGAAGTGGTTCTGTTAACCTAATCTCTCCCTTCATGGGAACAAAAGCTATTACCTCTGTCTCTGATAGTGGATCTTTTGCAGAACCTAGTCACGATGTGTCAGCAGCTGAGGTACAGGTGGAATCACAAGAGCTTAACATCTCAGCAGTTGTAAGCCACTTCAAGTCAAATTCAAGGGAACCATATAGTAAGCCAAACCTCTAGACTGTAGGCAAATTTGAGCCTGAAGCAGAGCACCATAGAGCCAGAGGCCTGAAATAGTGTCATATCCTCAGACTCCCCTAAATCAGTATCTCACACTCAGTAAAGGTCTAATTTAGACCCTCTGCAAGAAGTGCCTGATACTGTTCTTATCTTATCCCAGAACCAGCTAGACAAAGAACTCAGCCCGAAACGAAAACAAAAAATGCCGGAAAAAGTCAGCAGGTCTGACAGCATCTGTGGAGAGACAGAGATAAAGAAGATCTGAAGAAGAGTCATACGGACTCGAAACATTATCTCTGTCTCTCTCTCTCCACAATGCTGTCAGACCTGCTGAGTTTTTCTAGCATTTTTTGTTTTCGTTTCGGGCTGAGTTCTTTGTCTAGCTGGTTCTGGGATAAGATAAGATAAGAACAGTATCAGGCACTTCTTGCAGACGGTCTAGCATCCACAGTATTTTGCCTTTATTAAAGAACTCAGCCCATTTGCTATTAAATAATTTCATACGAACATACAAATTAGGACCATTCAGCCCCTTGAGCCTGCTCCGCCATTCAATAAGATCATGGCTGATCTGAACATAGCTTTAACTCTACATTCTGCCTCTCCCTGATTCCTTCGACTCCCTTGTTAGCCAAGAATCTATCTACTTCTGCCGCTCTCCAGGGAAGAGAGTTCCAAAGACTCATGATCCTCTGACTGAAAAAAACTCTCCTTGTCTCAACCTTAAAATGGGAGACACCTTATTTTAAACTGTGTCCCCTGATTCTAGTCTCATCCACAAAGGGAAATCTCCTTTCAGCATCTACCCTGTCAAGTCCCCTTAGGAACTTATATGTTTCAATAAGGTCATCTCTCATTCTTCTAAACTCCAATGGATATAGGCTCAACCTGCCCAAACTTTCCTCATAAGGTAACTCCCCAACCCAGGTATTAGTCCACTGAACCATCTTTGAACTGCTTCCAATGCATTTATATCCTTTCTTAAATAAGGAGACCAAATGTGTACACAGTACTCCAGAAGTGGTCTCATCAATGCCCAAACACTTGCAGTAAAACTTCCCTACTTTTATATTCCACTCAAATGAGTTTGATTTTTAATCACTTTTTTATTCCCCTAATGAAAATGAAAAAAAAATGTAATTTGAAGCCCTCAAGCAACATGCCTAACAGAAACTCAACACAAAGTTATGTTACACCTTGTCTGTAACCCATCTAATTGTTTATTCTTGGGTGTAGTACAGCTAGAATTCAAAATTTCCCTTGCCCTACCATCTTAGCCACATCGCTAAAGTCACTATATTTTGACAAAGGTCACGGACTTGAAACGTTAACCCTGTTTTCCCTCCACAGATACTGCCTGAGCTGCTGAGCATTTGTAATATTTTCTGTTTTTATTTCAGATTTCCAACACCTGCAGTATATTGCTTTTGTATTAAAGTCACACCAATACTTTAGGTACAAGGTCATCACATTTAAATAATATGTTTATCTAAACCAATGACATTCTCACTGCAATTTGAATGATATTTATCGCTTTAATTTGTAACTTTTTGTCTCTTATCGCAAAGACCTTCCAATCCTTTTGGTTGCTACACTGCACCCCTATCCCAATCCCAACATCATCCACTTGCAATAGCGTAAGTTTGAAATTGTTGTAACAGACATCACAGGCTAGCATCTACTGCAAAGTATCACACATGGTCATGAATACAAAGCATTGTTAATACGTCTGGGTCATTTATAGAGCTTTTCCAGAGATAAATACATTACAGACAGACAATGCCTCAGGTTTAATCTAGGCCATGAGATATCTAGATATTCATTATAATTTTGCATAATAATTGAACCTCATCCAGTAAATGGGGGACAGACAAAACTTTATTTTTGACAGAATGTCATCCACGTACAGACAATGCAGAAGCAACCTGATATACAATAGCTCACTCAGAACTCAGACTGGCAACCAAAATGAGGAAATAAGGCATGATTAGGTACTTGCATGTTTATCAGTCTGTTGGTATCGCGTGGGTTTTTTAGGAAATGGCACTCAAACATACTGCATTGGATCCAATTACAGTCCTCTTGCTTTCACTGACGGGCTGCTCTGTGATACACTGGGTGTCTATTCATAGCCTCAGTCGCTTTGGCATGATGATTAAGTTAGAACTCAATGTTATTCCAGTTTCTTTTCTTGCTCTCCAGGAGCCAAAAGGCAGCAGAACCAACAGAGTTCCCATCCGCAAGGAGGAATGCATTTGTAAGAAAGCTGAACTATTTATAGCGCCTCCTCCTTCCTATGGGAGAAAACCCTCACTTCCATTTGAGAACCACCTTACATTGCCAAGTATCAAAATTAACTCTCTGTGTAAGATCATGATATATTCTTGGCAAGTAGAAAGGGTGTCCCAAAGCAAATCACAGCCAAATTATTTTTAAAGCGTAGTCACTATTACTTGGGCAAACACTGACACCAACTTGTGTGCAGTAAGGTCCCATAGGCAAAAATGAGACAGCTGACCAGCAATTTTGTTTTTGGTGACGTTAGCTGACCAGGAAGAACGCCCCCGTTTCTCCTAACAATGCTTGGGATCTTTTATATCCACCTCAAAAGGCAGTTTAAATACATTATTTGAAAGACAATGCCTCAGGCTGAGCAGCAGTCCCTCAGTGCACAAGCATCAACACAAATTATGTTTTCAAGTCTTGGAGTGGGACTCAGGACAGTGTGCTACCATTGAGCCTTGCAGACAGCTGTCATCAAGCAACTGGTTTGGGCACAGGTTACAAGGCATTTGCTCTTCCCTATCCCAGTGGTGCTACTGAATGAGCAGAGAGGTCATTCAAAGTTCCACTTAACCTCTATGGATCTTCTTATTTGTAACACACTCTTCTGTGAACTTAGCAAAGCAAGAAGGCAAACATGTAACTATCTGCAATACTGTACACAGTGTACCAATATGCTGCTTGTTTTCATTACTTCCATGCTTAGTAATTAATAACTTCTTCCATATTCAGTACTGTGCTTCTTTTATGTACTTAAGTTCTTAGAAGCACTAGAAATTCTTCAAAACATTGGCCCTTGGCCCTTGACCAGCTGGTACAGTATCAAATGATTGCACATTTCAACAAGTGCAAATACTGGCACAGACTCAAATATGAATAGGATATTAAGGGCTGTTTACTACATGTACTGTGCTCAATTCAGTTAAAGACTCCCCCCAGGTTTTGAGCAATGTTTTCTTTAAAACAGAACTTATTCCTTCCACATCCCCACCTCATTCTCACCTAAGAGGAAAGCATGTTGCAAAACTAAAGAGGTCACAGGGCATGGCTGTACTTTGTAGCACATTGTGTTCCTTGCTGCCCTTGGGTTGTACCTACTGAGTGGAAAAGTGCCAGTTCCCCAGAACTAGGGGGTCAATATGTGGAGCTTCAAGGTATTGAACAGACAACAGACTAATATTTGTGATCACATCAAAGGGCTTTGCCAGTAGAAACCTTAGATTTCGTGCATCACCAATTGTCAATACAGACTTCATCTCAAATACTTATTTTTTTTATGCAGCAATTGTCATTGAAAATGTGCATGAGAATAAGATCATGCACTACCCTCCATGATCAACTGGCTTGCTCACCTACAGTTTTAAGTTCACATCTGCAGAATAGTTACATGAACCTTTGAAAGCATCCAACTTGCTCAATTCCAATAATAATCCACTGTGGGATTGTAGCCCAGCATGGGCACAGCCTCCTTGGAGTCTATTTTAAACTCAGGCTCATGTCCATCAGCAAGATATGGATCCGTAAACCATTTAGCATTGCCCTTTAAATAGATCTGTTTAGAAAAGAGTTTGTATAATGAGTGCTGCCTTTGTTTTGTCATTTAGACCAAGTAGAAAGACTGCATTTCCAGCATGGTAAATTTTCTGCAACAACTGAATATTTACTCAAAATAGGAAAGTGATTAGGAAGCACTGAATTTCTCTGCTCTGTAATCATGATGAGATTCTGCTAACAGTAGGCAGTTTGTCCAATTCATTCCAGAGATGTGCAGTCATGATGCTCAACACCAAAATATTTTGTTAAATAGAAAACAAAAGTTGATTTTAAATGGTCCTCTCAGTTTGGATTTGAGAAACCCAGCATCAGAAAACTATCCCCTAATGTTTACGTTGCTAAGCCCACTTCTCTGCAGCCCAATAATGGATTCTATTTCTGTAGCCCAAGTAAAACTGACTTAGCTGACAGCTAGGTCAGAAATGCTACATCCCCAAAACCCAACTTAAAATATTAAAGCATCTACAATTCATCCTTAATACATCAGCACATGGTGAATGTTAGGGCAGGTCATGCAAGATATGGAGAGGGAGGAAATGTGCAATCATTTGAAACTGTACCAGCTGGTCAAGGGCCAAGGTTTTGAAGAATTTCTAGTGCTTCTAAGAACTTCAGTACATAAGAGAAGCACAGTACTGAATACGGAAGAAGTTATTAATTACTAAGCATTTAATTATTAAATCTGGTCAAGAAAATATCCAACCAAACCAAGAGAAAGCCAGCTGACTTTATCGTACTTCACCACTCAGGTTGGCCGTTTACTTATAGTCACACCAGTTATGCTACATACCAATTTTTAAATTTTGTTTTAAAAATGCTAATAGGTCATAATGATTGTAGGATGCAAACACCACAAATACAACGTTCACCACAAAACTGGATGAATATGGAATGTGGGCAGCTATAATGTAAGTCAATAAGCCTTCATATACCCAAACAAGCATCAGTCTTGGCTCAGTGTCAGCACTCTCATCTTGGAGTCTCACTATTGTGAGCTCAAGACCCACTCCAGAGACTTGAACTTAAACTGGGACTATAGTGCAGTACAAAGGGAGTGCTGCACAGTCTTTTGGATGGGATATTAAGCTGACCCCTCAACTGCTATATCAGATGGCACTATGTGAAGAAGAGTAGGAGAGTGCTCCAGTTGTCTTGGTCAACATTTATCCTTCAACCAACACCAAACAAGATTATCTTGTCATTTATCATATGCTAATTGGCTGCCGCTTTTCAATAGATTGCGGGTAATTACAATTCAAAAGGGCTTTGTTGACCTTGAAGCGTTTTGGGACGTCCCGAGGTCATTAAGAGGCACTGTATAAAGATATTTCTTTCTAAACACAATTGTAAAGACTATCCAAAATGTTGTGCGAAGCAGTTTCTGAATGTAGTATGTCCCAAAATGGTGCAAATGTGAAATAATGTTAACACTTTAAATTTAATCATTTCAGTGTCTATTTTATCCCTCTTCCCCAAAACATTATTACAGCTGGTCTATTAATGTTACAAATAGCAACTATAAATCAGAAAGAAAGCAAAGCAGCAAAGTTCACTGACTTGCAGTGTGCTCAGATCAATGATAGGGAGGTGAGGGGAGGAACAAAAGAGCTGACGCATAGTTCAATAATCGCTAGAACCACTGAATTTTGAGTGGGGGGTCAAGTTACTCAAACTCACATGATGGTGATTGAAAACAAATAAAAAATTTACTTAGCAAGCTCAGAGGTTTATGCTGAAAAATGCTCCAACCCAGATTGCATGCACGTGCCTAGAGAATGAGACACTCAGATCAGTTATTCAACAACAATCCATATTCATATAGCACCCTGATGTACTAAAATGTCCAAAGCTGCTTCACAGGAATGTTTGGCAAACAAGTTTTGGCACTGAGACATTTCACAATATTCAGACAGGTAACAAAGAGGTAGGTTTTAAGAAAGCATCTTAAAAAGAGTTATGGAGAAGAGGAGAGAATTCCAGCTTCAGGCCTTGATAGCTGAAGGCATGGTCACTAATTATGGGTGAAAGGTTGGCGGCGGTGGTGGATTAGTTGTGGCTTGCAAACCACATCATTTTTCAAAAGGGATGGTTCTAAAACATCCTATGGTTGAAGTAAAAGAAACTGCTCCAAAACCAGCTTAAATACACATTTCAAGCTGTGGTACAATTCTCAATAAGAGAAACTCTAGAGTCTGTAGGCATGCAGGGCCCATGTTTGGTTTCAGATTGATAATACCAAACATGCAGTCACCAAGGACCCATCAGATCACAGAATCAAATTCCCCAAATGTAAAAGATAGCAACTCAAAACTTAAGAGTTGTAGGAGGCTCCAAAAACAATAACTATGCAAATGCTGCAGCTGAACTGTAACATGTAACCACAGGGCATTCAGATGAGTGTCTAGTCCCACGCCATCAGGAAGCAACCTAGTGAAGCTACTATAACCATACAGGGCCACCTGCAAACTAAGCACCCAAAGCAGCAGGCTATAGGCAGACTTAAGCAGCCTCTCAATCAAGCTCCCCAGACTGGTCTTCCAGTGCCGTATGACTCAGAACGAATGTATGCAGTGAATACTATATGTACCATTATTGTACTGAAGCACCTCAGAGTGCAACATGATCTATGTTGACAACTCAAATACCATTACACTGTCTGACTGTAATGACAACTGTTGAGTTGTCTGTAATGTTCATTGATTGTATTGAAGCACCTGATGATCTGTGGAAAACTAGAATATAACTGCACTTTTTGCAATGGCCATTTTGAAATGTTCTTTCAGATATTTTATGAATAAAGTATATTTTTCCAAAAAAACCCCATGTAGGAAACACTTGATGTGAAGCCTATGGACAGCACAGCCTCCAAGTCTTTCCTGTCATCTATCATGGAGGTCTTAGGTACACAAGAGAGTCTGGACAAACCAGACTAACTCCTGATGAACTAACTAAGGCCCTTGAATCCTTGGAACAGTAAAACTCCCGAAAGCGACAGTTTACCAGCTGTGTTGTATTCAGCTCTGTGAGATAAGGTTGGCCCAGACCTGCTGGAAGTATACAAGACTATACTTCTGGCAGGCAACATGTCAGAATCAATGAGGAAAGGCATCAACATCCTCACCTACAAGTGGAAGGGGGGAAATTAGAAATTTGAGACCCATTTCACTGTTGAATGTGGACTATAAAATTCTGTCCAAGGTCATCGCCAAATCGGGTCAAGTCTGCTCTGGAGTTTGTGATCCATCCTGACTAGATCTGTGATGTACCCGGCAGGAAGATCTCTGACTTCCTCGCACTACTCAGGGATACGATCACCTCTGTACTTAACAGGGGTGTGGACACCTGCCTCATCAGCCTGGACCAAGAGAAGGCCTTTGACAGAGTATCACACGCCTACATAGTGGATGTACTCTCCCAAATGGGGTTTGGGGAGGGATCCACAATTGTATCCAACTGCTCTACACAAACATCTGTAGTGCAGTTTCAGTCAATGGGTCAGAATGCTTTCCAATTAAATCTGGAGTCAGGCAGGGCTGCCCTCTCTCCGCTGTCCTGTTTGTGTGTTGCATTGAACCCTTTGCCTCCAATGCCTGGGATCGTCACTCAGCACTCAGGTCAAAGCCTCCCTGTACATGAATGATGTCAATGTCTTCTGCTCAGAACCGCTGTCAGTGCACAGACTGATCAACATCTGCAACCAGTTCGAACTGGCCTCGGGTGCCAAGGTAAATCATGGCAACAGTGAGACCATGTTCTTTGGGAACTGGGCTGACCGGTCCTTTGCCCCCTTCACCGTTAGGTCAGACTGCCTGAAGGTGCTGGGGATATCGTTTGAGGGACCAAAGCAAGGGTTAGAAACTGGAACAAGTGAGTAGCAAAGGTGAAAAAAAACTGGGCATGTGGGAACGACGCTCCATCTCCACTGCAGGTAAGAACCTGATCTTTAGGTGTGGGGCACTCTCAGTGTTGCTGTACAGGTCTGGCCCATTTTTCACTCCTGTGCTGTGGCGATCACCCTCGCCAGCTCCCACTTTATCTGGAAGTAGAAAATGGACTGTGTTCACAGGGACATGATGTACAAATCTCTGGATAGAGGGGGCAAAAAATGTGCCCAACATCGCCCCCATCAGCCACCTTTGTGCACAGCTGCAGCAAGTTGTGTGTAGACCCTCGGTACGCAAACACCAAATGTGAAGATCTACCTGTCCCCAGTGTTGCGAAGAATGGGTCTGGCTACGCTGCTGCGGAACGCTCCAAGTAGTTGGACTGTGCTGTACCACCTGCCCCTCATGGAAAACTTTATGCAGAGAAACACCTTTGACCACAAGTCCATCAGGCAGTGTTCGGTAGAGGCCCTATGGGAAAAGGAGATGGTGGACCCTGGTGGATGATTCCCCGAGCAGACTGTCAAAGTCATTTGGCAGAATGCCTCATTGCCAACAAGTACCAAGACATAGCTTGGCTGGTGATGAGAAAGGCCCTCCCAAACAGATCCTTCCTACATGCCAGGAATCTCACCCGCTCCACATGTTGCCCTCGAGGTGTCTGTGGTGGGGAAGATACTGTTGTCCACCTCCTTGTGGAATGCGCCTTTGCAAAGAAGGTCTGGGGAGAGAGATGCAGTGGTTTTTGTCGAGGTTCATCCCAAACAGTTCCGTGACACAGGACCCTGTACTCTAGCGGCTTTTCCCAGGGACACACACCGAGACAAACACCAACTGCAGCTGGAGGATCATCAACTCGTTGAAAGACACTTTTTGGTTTACCTGAAACTTGTTAGTCTTCCAATGCAAAAAGTTGTTCCCGATCGAGTGTTGCAGACTGGCACATTCCAAGGGAATCTCCTGTGGGATGCACTAAAGCTTGGGGCAGCTGCCGCAGAGGTGCAATGGGGAAAGGTCACTGTCTAAGGCCTTTCAGCCATAGTGCACCAAGGGGCTGGGAATTTTATAGACCTCCTCGGCCTGTATGATTCACATTGAACGTATGTAGTGAATATTACAGGTATCACAATTGTATTGAAGTACCAGAGTGCAACATGATCTATGGAGACAACTTAAATACCAATGCACTGTCTGTTACAACCATTTTGAAATGTCCATAATGTTCCTCTGATTGTACCTCAGGGTGCAACATGATCTATGTGGAAAATTGGATTATTATTGCACTCTCTGTGATGGCCAATTTAAAAGGTTTTGTAATGTTCTTTCTGATTTTTTATGAACAGAGTATATTTTTGCAAAGAAAATTCCAGTCAAAAATGGAAGACAGCCAGGCAACTGAACAGGAGGAGGCTCCACGAACATCCCCATCCCTAACAATAGTGAGCTCAATATGTGAGGGACATGGAACAAGTCTGAAACGATTTCAAGCATCTTTGGCCAAAGCGGGTGAATGATCCTATTTGGGCTTCTCCTGAAGTCCCCACTGTCAGCCTCCTGCTAATTCAGATTATGCCACGTGGAAGGAGTATGGATACTAACAACATCGTAGCTGTAGTTCAGAAGACCTGTGCATCAGAGTTAGTCACACCTTAAGCCAAACAGCTTTTGCGCAACTATGCCATTTTCACCAACTCAATGATGTTTACGTTATGTCCTATCCAGAAGAAAAAGGACAAATCTAATTGAGCCAGTTATTACCTTTATATCCCTATTGCTGTATTGTTGCTGGGTCAACAGCTCAAAATTCCCTACTTTACATCCTTGTGGGAACAGCGCCACCAGAAAGGCTGCAAAAAGCTATTTTAACTCACTCAACTAAAATTGAGCCCGATAGTTCAAAGGAGAAGGCCCATCATTACCTTCTCAATGCATAAATACATCCTTTCCACACCTCCCACATTTAAAAAAATGCAGGTCTACTGTGTTTTGCCTTAATAGAGATTTTCCATTACCAGCAGAGCCTTCTACCAACTTGCCTTTACAGGAAACCCCCTTCCCTAAACTGCTTTGGCTTGCATATCTCTGTATAGCTTCAACTTTATCCAACTGATGGGCATTGGAGAAAAAGTACAGAGGCACCTGCCCCAGGCCTCACCTATTCCTGCTCAGATCTGACTTCCAACATGAAGCACTTTGGGACATTTTGCCACATTGCATGTAAAATTTACATTGTTCTTGTAGGGCCTAAAACCACCTTGCTTGTGATTCAGCTGGCCACTTGCTGACACTGCAGGAGTTGCAAAATGCTATTAAATCTACATTTTCAGTTAGCTGAATATGCTGAAAACATATCATCTGATATAATGTTTTGGTTAGTAAACCAATGTTCGAAGTAGCTAAGCCCGACTGGAAACACATGATAAGGAAAAAACAAAATCTGTCCTTGCTCGAGTTCTGTAAATACATTCAATTTCCCTTACACCGCAACAGCCATTAATCTTGACCAGACAGTAAACTGGCATTCATCTTTTAGGATAAGAAATTTGTTTGTGTGCTATTTCTGGAAAGCAGATTAACAGGATTTCCACATGCTGCAAATTATAAAATGCATTAAACCAGGAAACTGAATTCCCCAGAAAGCATTCATTCATTGTTGAATCTATGATTTTATACATTACAAGAGACTACACTTCAATAGTTTTTCATTGGCTTTCTTTCTTTACAATACACTGATAAAGAACATGCTGTGGCACCATGATAATACAGTAACCTCAATCTACAGTGGCAGAGGGGGGGATTAGATTATTAAGAATGCTGCACAATAGGATAACAGAAAGCATTTACAGAAGTTAAAAATTAGAAATTTGAGTGATTTTTTTAAAGAAAGGATGAAGGACAATATAGTTGTGGAATAACATAAGTTACCAGGCAAGGCAAATAAAAAGGTTCGAAGGGCAACTAAACACGTTTCTAAAGAGAGAAGAGATTGAGGATATGGTGAGGAAGCTCAGTGATGAGCTTCCATGTTCTTTCCACATTCCGCAGGGAGAGGTTATTCAGTTTGCTCTGCCATTCAATTAGATCATGGTTGATCTGAAGGACAACACTGTTTACCCACTTTGATCCATGCCCCTTGATAAAAATCCATATACTTTGTCAAAAAACTGTTCATTTCAGTTTTGAACTGTTTAATAGATCCATTAACTACACCTTTTTAGGGGAAGAAATTACAGATTTCCACTATCCTGCATGTGTAGAATTGCTGCCTGATTTTACTCCTGAATGGTTATACTCCCTTGTTATGGACTCCCCCACCAGAGGAAATGGATCCATTTCCCCTTATTGGGAAGTGTTGAACATGGGGTCACAGTCTCAGAATAAAGGGCTGGTCATTTGGGACTGAGATTAGGAAAAATTTATTCACACAAGGTGTGTATCTTTGGAATTATCTACCTAAGAAAGCTGTGTATGTTCAGTCATTCAGCATATTCATGACAGATGTCAATAGGTTTTTGAGGCTAAGGGAATTAAGGGATACAGGGATAGTGCAGCAAGGCGGATTTATGGCAGAAGACCAGCCATGATCTTGTTGAATGGTGCAGCAAGCTGGTATGGACAAGTGGTCTACTCCTGCCCCTATTCCTTATTCTTCTTCTTCACATACCCCGTTGAATCCCTTTAACATTTTAAAGACCTCAATTAGATCACTGCTGAGCCTGCTATATTAAACAGAATACAAGCATGATAATTCAATCTGTCCTAGCAATTTAAATCTTTACGCTCTAGTATTATGCTTGTGAATTTGCTCTGTACTCCTTCTAAAATCATTACATCCCACCTGATGTGTTGTGCCAAAACTGAATGCATTGCTCCACATGAGGTCTGACCAAGGCTACAAACAACTGAAACATAAAACTTCCTTTTGCATTCCAATCTACTTAGCAATCACAGTTAAAAATGTCATGATAAACCACTTATAAATACAGTACCACCATTAATAATTTAACTGGGTAAAACATGCAAAATAATAAAACTGTATTACTATTGACACTGCAGCAATCCTTCATCCACAATGCTGTAAGTGACTATGGATCATTCCTGGCCTAAATAAACTTGTACAAGAGTTAACTTAATTAAGGCGTCCACAACTTTAGAAAATCTCCTTCCCACCAGCTGACCCTTCATTACATGTTCCCATTAGTTATGTAACAATATTCTTCTGTACTATGGCAACAGTCTGTCAGCCTTCTATTTATGTTCATCTACAGATTTTATAACACTGACTATATTTTAATGAGGCCATAAATCATGTAGATTATATGAAACTAAAAGTAATAAATATGTAATTTAATTAAGATGCACGCAAACTCAAGACAAGTGGATTCAGGTAAGATACAGATCTGCGATGATCTCACTGAATGGCTGAACAGGCTCAAGGGGCGAATGGCCTACTCTTGTTCCCAAGTAAACCATAAGGGCAAAGCTCAATTTGTTTAAAGACATCTTGGAGACTCCAAATATTAATGATAGTTTCATAACCATAATGAGTCATAGAGGTCTACGGAACAGAAGGCGGCCCTTCGGCCCATCGAGTCTACACCGGTCAATCAAGTACCTAACTATTCTAATCCCATTTTCCAGCACTAGGCCTATAGCCTTGTATGCCATGGCACCGCAAGTGCTATCTTGCGTAATGTTATCCCATTCACTGGCATGTCTTGGTTTGAACAAACATGACACTAGCACTAATGATCAGAGGAGGCTGACCCAAAATACAGGGACACTGACAGGAGGCTCTGTCTGCCCTCTAAGGTGGTAAAAGATCCCGTGACATTATCAAAGAGCCGGGGAATTCTCCAATATATATCCCTCTGCTAATATTAATAAAACAGATTACCCAGTCATTTATGGAATCGCTGTTTGTGGAATCTTACCGTGCGCAAAGTTGCTAGTCCTGTTTACTATATTAGAATAGCTAACTACATTTCAAAAGTACGTTATTGACTGTGAGAAGCTCAGGGATATCCAGGGATGATGAAAGGCGCTATTTTGACCCGGTGTTATTGTTGTTTCGTTCCTTTCCTTACTTGTCCGAGCTCTCTCTCTCTCTCTGGCTGGGTTTCGGATGAGCTCGGTTTCCCTGGGCCATTTTGCTGCGATTTAGTGAGAGAGGGAGGGTGGTGGCACTTACCGAGACAGGCTCCGCTGATCAGGGCACAGGCTGTCAGCGCACCGGCTGATGCCCCGTAGATGTTCTTGGCGTTATGCACCAGATGAGGAGCGTGTTCACACAGGCTGGTGGCTACCCCGATGTGGTAAATGCCCAAAAACCCGCAGCCGGCGAACGAGATGCTCCAGGAGGTCGAGTCGTCGGGAGACAACATCTCCTCCGCGGCAACAAAGTGTTTCCCCAGGGATCAGACAGGGCGCTGGGCTCCTATCAGCCAGCTCTCACTCATGGTCCTACAGCTTCACTCTGCTCCTTCATTCCTCTCTGCTTCCACCACTCCTTCTCTACGCCTGTTTTCTTCTGGTCTCGGTCCCCTTCATCCAATCATCTCCATCATACAGTCAGATTGACAGCCGCCTCCCCTCTCTTTCCTGTACCAATTACTGAGCTACGCTGGCCACTCCTCCCACCCATACTGGGATTCTCTCAGTCAACAATAACTTGTATTTACGTAGCACTTTAACGTAATTAAAAAGTCGCAATGTCCCTTCACAACAGAATTTTTAAGCAAAATAAGACATCGAGCCACGTAAGGAGAGATGAGGGCAGGTAACAGCAACCCCTCTTCGCGTATGTTTGGACAAACAACTGAAGAGAAAAAAATTGCTGAACTACAGGGAAAGGGTAGGGTATTGGGATGGGCAGAGTTGGTCTTTCAGAAAACAGATAATACAGGCTGAATGCACTGTAACCATTCTATGGCCTAAAGTATAGTCAAAGAAATAGATTGTAAAGAGTGTATTAAGGGAGGAAAGTGAGGCAGAGAGGTTTAAGAATGGTATTCCAGACTTTAGGGCCTAGACATCTGAAGGCACAGCCACCAATGCTGGAGCAATTAAAATCAAATATTCAAGAGGCCAGAATTAGATGAATGCCGATATTTCAGAGGGTTGTTGGGCTAGGCCGCCATGTTTTTGATGTTGTTTTCTCCTTGACGCACACTACGACATAAAACTTTTGACCAACCACTTTAATGTGAAACTTACTACCTAATACATCTGTTTTTTTTTTCCTTTTATCATTATCTTCCTCATTCTGTCATGCATACATTTCAAAGGTGCAGACACTTTCTCAGGTACCGGTGCACCAAGAAGGTAAGTGTCAGTGCTCCCAATTTATTTCCAGGTGCCCAATCTAAAAGCAATTGCAAAGTAAGCAATGGCCCAGATATTGTGCTGGGGCTGATGACAAACTCTGTGTTCAGCCATCATTACTCCACTGAAAGTGACGGCAACTTTGAGTTCACATTTGCAGTTAAATGCAGAAATCCATAAGTTGATGTAAGTGATGAGAGTGCCAACATGTCCCCTGTAAAATTGAAGGGTAGGACCAACAAGTCCAGGGAACTCTGGATGTCAAGGTAGATTAGAATTAGATAAGGAAAAAAAAGGCTTATAGCAGATACAGAGGGCCGAAAACAGCAGAAGCCCTAGAGGAGTATAGAAAGGGGGTACTTAAAAAAGTAATTAGGAGAGTGAAGAGGGGGCATGAAAAAACACTGGTGGGCAAAATAAAGGAAAATCCCAAGGCAATTTATAAATATATTAAGAGCAAGAGGATAACCAGGGAAAGAGTAGGGCCCATTAGGGACCAAAGTGGCTATCTGTGCATGGAGCCAGAGGACACAGATGACGTTTTAAATGATTACTTTTCATCTTTTTTCACTATGGGGAAGGATGATGTAGATGTAAAAATCAGGGAGGGGCCTGTGATATACTTGAATAAATTAGCATTGAAAGGGAGGAGGTGTTAGCAGTTTTAGCAGGTTTAAAAGTGGTAAAATCCCCAGGCCCAGATGAGATGTATCCCAGGCTGCTATGTGAGGCAAGGGAGGAGATTGCAAGGGCTCTGATACTAATTTTCAAATCCTCTCTGGCCACAGGAGAGGTGCCAGAGGACTGGTGAAAGTGAATGTGGTACAATTATTCAAGAAGAGTAGTAGGAATAAACCAGGTAATTATAGGCCAGTGAGTCTAACACCAGTGGTGGGGAAACTATTGGAAAAAATTCTGAGAAACAGGATTAATCTCCACCTGGACAGGCAGAGATTAATCAGGGATAGTCAGCATGGCTTCGTCAGGGGGGAGATCTTGTCTAACAAATTTGATTTATTTTTTCTAGGTGACTATTTGTGTAGATGAAGGTAGTGTGGTTGATGCAATCTACATGGACTTCAGTAAGGTTTGTGACAAGGTCCTGCATTGGAGAATGGTCAAGAAGGTAAGAGCCCATGGGATCCAGGACAATTTAGATCCAAAATTGGCTAAATGGCAAGAGGCAGAGCAGGTCAAATGTTGTTTTTGCGATTGGGAGCCTGTGATGAGTGGCGTACTGAAGAGATCGGTGCTGGAACCCTTGCTGCTTGTAGTGTACACTAATGATTTAGATGTAAATATAGGAGGTATGATCAGTAAGTTTGCAGATGACGTGAAAATTGGTGGTGTCATAAATAGCAAGGAGGAAAGCCTTAGATTACAGGACAAAATAGAGGGGCTGGTAAGATGGGCAGAGCAGCGGCAAATGGAATTTAATCCTGAGGTGTGAAGTGATGCATTTTGGGAAGACTAACAGGGCAAGGGAATGGTAGGAACTTAGGAAGTACAGAGGATCAGAGGGACCTTGGTGTACACATCTATAGATCCCTGAAGGCAGCAGCTTAGGTAGATAAGGTGGTTAAGGCAGCTTATGGGATACTTGCCTTTATTAGCTGAGGCATAGAATATAAGAGCAAGGATGTTGGAGCTGCATAAAACACTAGTTAGGCGACAGCTGGAGTAGTGTGTGCAGTTCTGGTCACCACACTGTAGGATGTGATTGCACTGGAGAGGGTGCAGAAAAGATTCATCAGGATGTTGCCTGGTCTGGAGCGTTTCAGCTATGAAGAGAGACTGGATAGGCTAGGGTTGTTTTCCTTAAAGCAGAGAAGGCTGAGGGGGGACCTGATAGAAGTGTACAAAATTAAGAGGGACATAGATGGAAAAAAACTTTTCCCCTAAGGAGTCAATAACCAGGGGGTATAGATTTAAGGTAAGGGGCAGGAGGCATAGAGGGGATTTAAGGAAAACCTTTTTCACCCAGAGGGTGGTTGGAACCTGGAGCACTGCCTGAGGGGGTGGTAGAGGCAAGAACTCTCACAACATTTAAGTATTTAGATGAGCACTTGAAACACCATAGCATACAGGGCTATGGGCCAAGTGCTGGAAAATGGGGTTAGGATAGATAGGTGCTTGATGGCCAGCACAGACATGATGGGCCAAAGGGCCTGTTTCTATGCTGTATGATTCTATGCACTGTTGAGGCTCCCCCAATCTGCAATCAATGGGAAATCTATGAATTGACCCAAACTTTCTCCTTTTAACGTAAAAACCCTTGGGAAAGTTTCACTTTGTTGAATGAGGTTTAACAGTGTTTTAATGCTGCCAATTACTGCTAAATAACCTCACTGGCCGCGAGAAGCTAATTCTCATCCATGTGTTAAAATCCCTCCATATCCTTGCCTCTCCTATCTCTGAAATCTCTTCCAGGTTTACTGGTGGTGTAGTGGCAATGTCACTGAACCATGTCAGCTGGTGGAATTTGAATTCAGTTAACAAATCCAGAATTGAAAACTAGTCTCAGTAATGGTGACTATGAAACTATCATCGAATGTTGCAAAAACAGGTTCACTAAAGCCCTTTTAGGGAAGGAAATCTGCCATCCTTACCTGGTCTGGCCTACATGTAACTCCAGACCCACAGCAACGTGCTTAACTCTTAACTGCCCTCTGAAATGGCCTAGCAAGTCAACAAACGCTGCCTTACCAGTGAACGAGTAGAGACTACCTGAGAATTCTGCATTTGTATAATTCTGACCTCTTGTACATCCGATTTCCCTTGTTCCTCCACTCATGGCCATGTCTTCAGCCCTAAACTCAGGGATTCCCTCCCTAAACTTCTGTTTTTCTCCTCCATTAGGCCAGTAAAAAATATCTACCTTTTTGACAAGCTTTTGTCACCCACCCTGTAGCTCAACATCAAATTTTGCCTGATAATTCTCCTGTGAAGCACCTCAAGACATTTTACCATGTTAAAAGCCACTACATGACAGCAACTTGTAGTTGCTTGGCTGTCAACATTACAGAATTCAACATTTTATTCTTTGCACTGCTTTGATGTTTTTGTAATACAACAGTTACTTTCAAAGTCATAACAATAGCTTCCTGATTTTTATTGCTGTGAATGTCCAGCTCTTTTCATTATCTGGACAGATTAGATGGGCAGGGCTCACAAATAGCATAGGTAATATAAAACTTACAACAAAATGTTTAATAATGTGTCTCTAGCACGGTTAGTGACAAAACGATATGGTAGCTGAACCAACTTTCAAAACATATTTCGAGTGATTGCATTTACACGTAGATATTTCAAATCCTTTCATGGCCTTGCCCCTCCCCATCTCTGTAATTCCCTCCAGCCCCACAACCATCTGAGAGACGTGTGTTCTTTTAACTCTGGCCTCCTGTGCACCTCCCTCCACCCTGATTTTAATTACTCCACCATTGCTGGCCGTGCCTTCAGCTACCTCAGCTCCAAGTTCTGGAATTCTCTCCCCACACCTTTTACCTCCTTCCAGACAATCCTTCAAACCTATTTCATTTGATTAAGCTTTTCATCATCTGACCCAATATATGTGGCTCAGCATCACACTTTGTTTAATAATGCTCCTGTGATGCATCTTGGGACATATTTCTGATGAGGCCCCTCACCTCCAATCAAAGTTAGGTTGGAGGGTGATCTGAGCCTTTCAGTGTCAACCTACATTTTTCTTCCACCAGACTTAGGTCAAAAGAATCTGCTCTACTTCAGTTTTTTTTTATGCTTCCCATTCAACTAAAATATCCCTCCTCATCCTGCATCATTTCTCTCATTACGCCTCCTGCACTTATCACTTCTGCCCTTTAACCAATTCCTTATCCCCAACTGAGCATTTCACTGGTCATTCTATACTTTTTGCTAAGTCAGTGTTCTCTCCCTATTCTATTCCTTTCTAAATGCTCTTACCTGACCCCAGTGCTTCCAGTACTTTTGATTTGTTACAGGTTTTCAGTATCTGTAGTTTTTTTGTCACTCCATGTTATTGTGCGCTGGGAGAATGGCCTGGAAAAGGCCAACTCTGATTGCCCTTTGAGAAAGAGTCTGACTTTCATTCTAACCAGCTCCCCACCTCACATCGCATACTATTCTCTACCTCAGCAGACTTGAGCTGCTCTACAATGGCCCAGCATTATGTCCTCCTTTAAGCTTATGAAAGTACTGCATATTCAATACGAACCATACAATACTTTGGTCTCTGAACTGACAACCCCAAGAACTCTTGTAATAATCCAACTGGTTCTTCAGGGCTAGGCAAACAGTGGAGGAGAAAGTGACAATTTAATTATTAAGTCACCACTAGTGTTCACCTCTCAGCACCTGCTTAGCCAATTATACCAAGGCTGAGAGATCAAATCAATTAATAGACCATTTGTTGAGTTGTTCACATACATATCCACCAAGTTTAAACATTAAAAATAGATTGGACAAATGGGAATTCATCTTGAGAATAAACTGGGGCCCACTGGAATTTATTTTGGATTTTCTCCACTAGCCCATTAAATGCAGATTATATTGAATTGGGAGTTATACAAACCACAAAGGTTCTACCTATCTCTATTCTGTATTGAGTCAGTTTAATCTCTGCTAATAAGGACTTTGGAACATTACAGTTAAGCTGAGTGTACACAGGCTTGGGGACAAGACATATTTGTCAGGATCCCCGCTTCAAACAACCAGTTTATTCTAAAAAAAAATTAGTGTGGTCATCAAATGCTCCTGGGCTTAACTGCAACTCCTTAATACCAAATGGTTGAAAAGCCTTCTCACACTCAATGACTTGGCTTACATGAAAAAGCCAATTAAAACAAGACTTACATTAAAACAGCATATTTCATGACCCCAGGACATACTTTTAAGTGCTTTACAGCCAGCCAATTAAGTATTTTTGAAGTTTAGTCTCTGTTGTAATGTAGGAAACATGGCAGCCAATTCAGGCCCCATAAACTGTTAAGTGATAACAACCTGATAATGTTGATAATCAAGTGCAGCAATGGACTTGTACCACCAGGAGTGACCGCCCATAGGAAAGGTGATTAATTTGTTGGTTTTTTTTTGAAGTATAGGGAAGGTGAAAGAGGCAAGGAAAAAATGCTTGCCTAGTTTTACTGATGTATTGACTTGTCAACTTAGGACATCGTTTGACTGTAGCTACCAAGCTCATATGTGATAACAGTGCCAAAATGGTCTATTGGATATTAAGTTGGTAAAATTAATGTTGCATTTTATCTTAAATAAAGAGATTTGATGTGTAAAGATCTTGTTGAAAAACTCAAACAAGCAGATTGGAGTATCATGCTGCGCTGTAATATAATTGGCATCAAATAGCTTGTTAATGTTCACACATGAATAGCCCATTAAGTGAGCTACTGGAGGCTGCATATGGAGCCATAACTCAGCAAGGAATTAACTTGTACAGGAGGCAGAAAAGTATATTAGTCCAAAATACTTAATCCAATTACAAACCAATTATGATAAAAATTTGTAAACCAAGCGTCAAGTACTTTTGTTTAATCAGGATTTTGTTCCTGACAATTAAGTCCTGCACCATTTTGTGGCATGTACATATATCGCAGCTCTTTAAAGAAACCTAGTTAAAATCATTAGGGCAATACTAATGAAGAAAGCATATTTCACATCTGTCTCATGGATTAGTTGAAGAGGCCAAGCACATTAAATAGGTAGTCAGCTAGCTTTCCTTGGCTCTCCAAATCAATAAGTGGCATTAAGACACTGCAGCAGGTTGCCTTGTCCAAAGGTAGAATTTGCATTTATAATAGTGCCTTTCACTTTCTTCAAAATGGTGCCATGGAATCTTATATGTTCACTTGAGGAGCGATGGGGCTTCAGTTTAACATTTCATCCTAAAGACAGCACTCCTTCAGTACTTCGCTAAAGCATCAGCCTAGATGTTTGTGTTGAACTCTGGCCCACAACTTTCAAACTTAAAAACAGAAGCAGAAAATAGCAGATCATACAGCACCTCGAGCCTGCTCCACCATTCATATCATGGCTGATCCTCTACCTCAACACCATACTCCCACACTCGGCCCATACCCCTTGATGGCTTTAGAGTCTAGAAATCTATTTAAATCTATCTACTTAAGAGGCAAGAGGCTATGGCTAACACCACACTGAATGGGCCAACCAGGGAGCAGAAGAGAGCTGGACTTCACATGCAAGATCCCACATTTGACATTGCTTGTTGCAAGTACAGCAATTATTCCCTTTTGTGCCTATAAATAAAGTGCCTTTGGCAAAACATGCCATCATTAAACTGGCAAATGAGCCATAACATTGGCCTGATGATGTTTCACTGGGTTGTATATACAAGGCAAAACACATCAATGTTTCCAGGCTACATCATAAGATTCAGATACATTCAAGGCCAAGTTTACGCCCTCTAAATCTCCCAAAATATGCTGACATGAATCACATGCAGCTTACACAAAACATGAGTACGAAAAATACAGTACAATTTGGATACAGAAAGGCACAAAGGAATGGGCTTCCAGTCCACAAGGCTGCAGCCCAGTGTCAAAATATCCAATAAACTCTCTATATATTTACACACTGAAAACAAGTTCTTACACCATAAATCCAAGTGTCCAGACAATTTGACTCAATGCATTTCCAAAGACTCCCGATAGTTGACCAAGAACACCAATTTTCCCCTTCATTAGTCCACAGGCCAATTGCCATGGCCCAACTTCTAACCCAGCTGAAATCACTCAACAGGTTGCATGCTACTAAAATGGGATATTTTCCCCAATGAACTGTGTTATGAGAGTTTGGAATAAACATAATTGCCATTATCAAACATCTGACACCATTCTTTCACATTGAATTTACTGCACAAACAGGCCACCCAGCCCAACTGGTCTGTCAGTGTAAACGCTCCACACAGGCCTCCTCCCACTTGACTTCATCTAATCCTATTTTAATGCACACAACCCAGCTGCCGTGATTTGCACAGATACCACTAGAGATTCTAAAAGATAAGTGAGATGCTTATGGATCGTCCGTCTCCAAACCCCACTGTTTGGTCAGTCTTGAGCAGGACATTTATTTAACAGTCCAATTGCAGTAAATAAGTGCACTATACTTTCAGTACCCTCAGTCTCCAAGATGCAATTGTGTTGGAGGCAAGCAGCTTGAAAAGCACCACAAAGTCCTCCTTCACTATTAAAGTGAAACATACTTCCTCCACCCGCCCCCACCCCCCCACAAAACTCATTTAGCCCATTCAATCCCTTTTATTCTGCAGAGTTTCAATCTTGCTCAGGTCTTTAATACACACCCCCCCCCCCCCAATACCCTATTGCTTGTGCTGGCACAGATCCACATTTCAGAAATGGCACTGCAAAAACAAAGGCAGCACTGTACATCACCCATCACAACAGCTGTGTGCACCAGCACATCAGCTAAAGATCGATAATTCCTCTCCAGGTAAAACTCATTTTCTTCGCTTCCCAATTCCCTCAGCTTGTAGCAATGGAGGCAGAGGGTAGGGCACTTAAAGGGCAACAATCTTTAGGTACTTGATGCACAAACTTGCCTTTGAGAACCCAGATGGAATTATTAACAGCCCTTCTACCAAGCCAGGTTGCACCCTATGTCTACACAAGTGGCAACCATTCAGAGATGGAAAGTGATACTGAGGCCAACCACAGAATCCCTTTGCATTGTCAGTGATGAAGACAAGTTGAGTAGGAATTGAGCCTCAATTCTCATTTGTACAACTCAGTCCCAACTATACAGTATTCTGGCATACTAAACCATTTGGAGTCAAAAAATGGTAAAAATACATATGTCAGTCAGTGCATGTAATGTTTCTGGTTTTAGACCCTTCCTCTGAATTGGGAAATAAGGGCAGAGAAAGGAGGACAAGAGCTATAAATCTTGTCTTCAACCCATCATTCTCCCATTCCCTCAATTTATTTTGGTCTGTACAGAAGGTACAAACTGCAGCTCAAACAGCAAATGTGGTAGCTCTGTCCTTGGAGCACAAGCAAATCCACATTCCATTTATGCCTTTTACTGCTCACTTGTTGTCCTGCCCGTAACCCCATATTATAAACTGTACCACTGTACAAATACAAGGGACATTCTATTAGAACACAGAACAGTTTATTTTAAAGACAGTTTTGTATTTAGTCAAAGAGACCAAAGCCCATGTCATCATCTGATTCTTCAGACTCTTCCTTCTTTTCCTCTTTCTTTTCTTCAACTGAAAAAAAAATGAAAAAGTTAAAAAACTAAGATCTTTATTTCCATAGTCACATGACTTAGTGAATTTATTTTATTCTTTCACAGGATGTGCACATGGTTGGCTAGGCCAGCATTTATTGCCCATCCCCAATACCCGACATAAGAAAAACAAGCCAAAAAAATCCTTTGTTCGAAAGGTGATTGAACATTGTGACAAAGCCACCAGAAGTTGCCAATCAGGTTAGCAGACCCTTTGCTGAGCCAGCTGACATGTTGCAGTGGCCACTGATGTCAAACGCCCTGACATCTCTCACAAGGGGCCATTCTTAAATGCCACCAATTCTTATCTGTAATGCTGGGTGCATCACATATTTTCGAAAACAATCAAACCCAGTGCTTTACAATACAGTGCATAGTGTAAGTGGGCACATTAGTTGAACATAGCCAACTTGCTTCTGGAATGTTAACAGAATCAGAATCACAGTGCAGAAGAGGCCCTTTGGCCGAGTCTGCACCAACACGAGAAAAACACCTAACCTACCTACCTAATCCTATTTACCAGTACTTGGCCCATAGCCTTGAATGTTAACAGAATCACACACATGCTGATATTTAGAGATAATTAACTGGTTGTGGCCACAAACCAGTAAACCCACACCTGACATACAAATGTACCAGAATAAATAAGTCATTGCAACATTCAAGTGCCTGATTTAAGAACCAAACGAAAACAGCTTGGCCTAAGTAGCCAAGTGGTTATGGGACTGGGTTTGTAACCCCAAGATCAAGAGTTCAAATCTCACAATGTCTGGTTCAGCCGGCAGCTAAGCACATAAACGTGCCAAACTACGGATTTGTTCCTTTAAATTTTTGTCCTTGGTTTTACAGCTGACCTGAATTAGGGGCTGTGCCTGATTTATCCCAATTTTGTTGATTTGGTTTAATTGTTTTCATATGTTCACAAAGTGCATGTAAATCAATAATACTTGGTGCACACTCTTAACATTTCCCTCACTGCTATCAGGCTGCAAGTTAACTAGTGCATTAAATTCCATTGTACATTTACCTTTTCACTCCCCAATCCTCAATACAAACAGACAGCCTGAAAATAACACGCAGCATCGAGCACTTACCAGCAGCAGCTGCAGCTGGAGCAGCACCACCTGTAGCACCAGCAGTTGCAACACCTCCAGCAGGGACACTTGCAAGCTTGGCATTGCCTAAAGATGAGGCAATTAGTTAACACAATGGATCAGTACTTGTGAAAATTGTGAAGAATAGCTAGACTAGTAAAATGTTGGTATCAGGGGAATTGCAAGGTCATTGTACATGAATCACAAATTTAAAATGAAGGTACAGCAAGCAATTAGGAAGCGAGTTGTATGTTTATTTCAAGAGGGTGGGCAGTGTACAAGGGTACAAAAATCTTGAAGTTAGGTAGGGCTTTCATTAGACCCACATCTGGAGTATAGTGTACACTTTTGGTCTCCCTGCTAATGTCCAAAAATGTCTTAGACTGGGTGCAATGAAAGTTCACTAGATTGATTCCTGGGATGAAAGGAGAAGTTGCATATTACTAGCCTAAACTCTGGAGAATGAGGGGAAACGTTAGAGGTTTTGGCATGGCAGATACGGGGAGGTCGTTTCCAATGGTCAGTGCTTCTAGACCAAGAGCCATAGTCTTGCGACAAGGCTTTGTCCATTTAGGACAAGAGACGAGGAGAAATTTCTTCACACAAAAGATCGTGACTCTTCGGAATTCTCAACCTCAGAGGGCTGTGTATGCTGAATCGATGGATATATTCAAGAGACAGATCAATAGATCTTTGGGCACTCCGGAAAACCTAGGTTATGTGGATAGGGTGGGAAAGTGAGTTGAGCCATCATGTTATTGAATCTTCCTATCTCTAATGTTTTATTTTGGGCTTGACCTATAAGTTCTAGGATGCCTGCTAACCCTTCAATTTTCCTAAACATCTTTGCACATATCTGTCCCAACCCTGACATTTTCCCATGACATCATTTTTATTATAACATCACCCAGCCCTTTCAACCAATTCTCGATTTCCTTTCTCAGCACCTAATTTTGTTGTAAAGAACTTGGATATCCCAACAGATTTCCATTTATCCTCTAGCGCATCTCTGCCTCATTCAGTGATTACACATTGAAGCACATTATTCTTGCCCCCCTCCTAACAGTCCACACACTAAATTCAGAAGAACTTTCACCTGAATATTAAAAACATTGCATTATTTAAACCTTGGCATAGTGATAGCTCTCCTGCTTCTGAATCAGTCTCACCCAAGATTTGAACACAATCCAGGTTCACGTTCCAATGCGACAATGTCTTTCCGAGGAAAGGTTTAACAGAGGCTCCTTCCCCCCCTCCAGTGTTTGGCCAACATTCATCTCAAGATCAGCCAAAAAATTCATTATCTCATTTTCATTTGTGGGAGCTTGCTGTGCAGAGCTTAGCTACCATGCTTCCCTACTTTACAGCAGTGACTAAACTTCAAAAGTACATCATTGTCTGTAAATTGTATTGCGATGCCTTGGGGATGTGAAAGGTGTTGCATAAACACAAGTACTTTCTTATCAAAAAGATGTTAAACAATCTATAATGACAAGCAACAGCAAGTACAAGTGACACTTATGGGAAAATAAACTAGTGTGTTAGATGTTGGTCTGAAACCCTATAAATGGCAGTCAGCAAAAGCACTAGCAAAAACAGAGCCCCAGGAAGCAAAAACTATCATTTCACAGGCAATGAAGCATCTCCGAAGTGCTGTCATGATTGTAATATAGGGAACACAGTGAAGTGAGGTCCAGAAACCACTAAGATATTGACCAGATACTTGGTTTTAGTGATGTTGGCTGAGGGTACTCAGAGACCTCCCCAGTTCTTTGAATACTACCATGGGATTTTTGATGCCCACCTTAAGTACAGATGTGGGCCTTGATTAACATCCAAGCTGAAAAATGGCATTGCCTGTCTCAGCAATCCCTTAGTACTGCACTGAAGTTTCAGCCTAGATTGTCTTCAACTCTGGGGCTTGATACCACAACCTGTGTCTGAGCCAAGAATTCATCAATAAGCCAAGGCTTACAATTCTACCCAACTCACCTCAACGTTAACCGGAAGCTTCCAAAACCCCATGTTCAACTACCAAAACATTTAGTTGCATTCTCTCATACAAAATCAATGAGGAAGGAACACATTTTATTCCCATCAATGAGAAACTCATCCTTGGCCACAGGATATACGCAGCTGGAGAAGGAAAAAGAAAAATGTTCCCCATGGCACAAGAGGGGAACTCTGACTATTCTAATTATTGCTCTTCACCTAGTCACAGAGGAGAGATTTGTGAAGAGACCATTCCTTCCCTGCACTGCTAAGGGATAGTGCTAAAAAATTAGGTTCGCAAAACCTTCAAGATTTATTTACTCCATACATCAAATTCTCCTTTACTGTAGGAAAGAACCCACCAAGAATACTACATAAGAGGCCATTTGGCCCATTATGCCATTCGGCTGCGTTGCAATTTTCCCCTCCCAGTATGTATCCAAATTCCCCTAAAGCCGTTACAGAATCTGCCTCCAGCAGCCCTTCAGCCAGCACATTCCAGATCATCAATGTGTAAAATTATTTCTCATCTCTTTTTTGCCAATTATCTTAAATCTGTGTCCTCTGGTTACTGACACAGGAAACAGTTTCTCTTACTCTTGAACACCTCTATCAAATCTCTTCCTAACCTTCTCTCCTTTAAGGTGAGCAACCCCAACTTCTCAAGTCTCTCTATATAACTGAAGCTTCCCATCCCTGGTAACAATCAGGTAAATCGCCTCTACATCCTTTCTAAGGCCTTGATATCCATCCTGAACAATGCACAACAATGCTCTGGACAATATTACAGATGGGGTCTAAGCAGTGATTTATGAAGGTTCGGCACAACTTCTTAATGTTTGTAATCTATACTTTTATTTATAAAGCAACCTGATCTACTTGTTCTGCCGCCTGCAATGATTCATTAGGTAAATCCCCAGTACTCTGTTCCCGCACCCTTATTAAAATTGCACCATTTAGTTCATAGTTCATTATCAAAATGCATCACTTCATGCTACTCAGCACTGAATCACATGTCTTTAAACATAAGTCTTCCAACATCCTCTTCACTGTTCATTACACTTCCAAGTTCTGGGTTATCTGCAAACATTGTATGCCCAAGTCCAGGTCACATACCAAAAAGAGCAGTGGGCTTAATACAAACCACAAGGGAACACCATTGTACACTTCCCTTCAGTCTGGAAAACAACCGTTCACCTATACACTCAGCTTTCATTTCGTAGCCAATTTAGTATCCCCCACTACCATTGTGCCTTTAATCCCATGCTCATGGTCCATTGTCAGATATTTTATCAAAGGTCTATTAAGTTTCTTCCCACGCAAGCAACCATTCTGTCCAAGGTCCCACAATATGCCATTGCAATCCAACAGTCACCTCTCCAAAGGCCCTCTGACCAAAAGTCCTTGTGCATTAACACCAAAATCACAGGATATTTGTTATAATTGTGATCACTATTGCAATCTCTTATGCAATGAGAAGGGATCCATCTCTAAGCTAATTGTTATAACCAAGGGCTGTTAAATTAAATCTATTCCAGCTCTATTATCACCTTCATGTACACTAGCAACTCAACCTTGCCTCTTCTAACAATGTTCAAACTCGGTGCATTGCTCCAAAATCACTTCATCTTGCTACATTGTTCTTAACCTGCAACATAACCCTTCTAGCATGCAATTAGTCCCTACAACCTACACCCTGTGTTTTCCAGATTTCTGGATTTTACCTGTGCTGACCAGCTATGTCAAGAATGCCCTCTGCTGACATATGCTTTGGAATAGGGACAGAATATTGGGGGGCATAGGCAATATTGCAGGCATAGGCAAGAGAGTGCATGTCCATCTTCTAAATGGCTGAGATGTTTATTTGCATGTAAAATTTGTTATAAAACTAAGCTGTCACACTAACCTCAATCAAAATATCAGATAAAAAGCAGTAACTGGGGCCACTAGTTTACAGTAAGAATTGTATGATTACATGCACATATTTCATTGTTGGTGCAGGAATCACATTTCATAGCTGTTCTTTTTTCACCATGGTAATCGTGTGCACTTAGCGAATACCTCAACACTAGATACCCAACTCAACCAGACACCCAATATTAGCGAGAATCTGCATTTCAAACAAGGTTGCTTACCTGCAGTGATGACATCATCCACATTCTTGCCTTTCAGCTCACTGATGACCTGAAATTCATTTAAAAGAGCATTACCTCCAGAGAAAGTGGGAATCCAGCCAATTTGAGAACTCAAGTACAGACAAAATCACAATACCTTATTCAATCGTTCATCATCAGCTTCAATACCAACACTGTCAAGAATCTTCTTGATATCCTTTGAAGATGGGGCTTCATTGCCACCCAACACGGCAAGAAGGTAAGCTGCAACGTAACGCATTCTAAAAGGAAGAACCGAACTTCTGTTATATTTATAGAAAAATTATACTCTAGGATCCCTATTGTATTTACCCTTCTGCTCAAAGCTCAAATTCCTGATCTCTCTGCACTTTTCATCAATCTACAGTTTAGCTATTTTTGAAAACTGATTGACCCAAGAGAAAATATTCAATTATCGCCCTTCTCCTGAAAGTACTGAGACAGTACCAGTCATTAGTTGCCGTTAGTTTTTTTTGGTGGGTGGGGTGGGGGGGCTTACCACATTAAACATTTTTCATAAAATATATATCTAGATGGCATGAGTCCGTGGAACTCTTCCCCAGAGATTGGTGTGTGTATATGTATATTAATATATACACATACAAAATCTGCTAATAGTGGTGATGGGTACATACCACAGTCAGTTGTCTGTGTGGCAGTGCCATAATGGAAACTTTGCTAGAGTTTGCAACATTAACAGAACAGCTTTTGATCATAGCAATACATTTCTACCTTCAGCAGCCATACTTCCCTTCTTCCCCACCAGACTGTCATCACAGTGCTCCAGGACCTCTGCCAAAAGTGCTCTTAACCTAGTTGTTACAACCTTACAGCAGCAATACCAGACACCCTCTGCTCAGCTGCTGCTGGAACAGTACAGGTAAAGCACATTTGTGGACAAGAGAATCTGTTTTTTCTGATCCTCTAAGCTCACTAAACAGCAATCAGCATCAAAGATTATCAAACCACAATACACAGAGCTAGTGGGATAAGTCATCGTCTTACTTTGCTGACCAGCTGTGCAGGTTCTATAATTTCTTCTGCTGACTGGTCCTCTGTTAAATCTGAATCCAGTAAGAGTCATGGCAATTTTGTTTGTAATTTCACTGGACAGGATTGACAACCAGAGAGGCACAAAATATGGCAACAACTCAGCCAGTGCCAAGACATCACATTTTGATGCCTAAGCACTGAACCCACCTCCCAGTCTGTCCTCAGGCTGTGTATCTATTCACCAACCACTAGGTAATTTTGAAGTAATTTATTTATTAAATGACTATTACTAAGCAGTTCATAGTTAAGGCTAGCAAATCAGGGCCCCAATCTAGTAGACCCAACAAAAACAGTTATGGCAATAAATGAGACTGCCTTCAGTGGTAGGAGGTAAAGGAAGATCCATTAAAATTTGCAGTGGGAGAGACACAAGAACACACTTTAAATATAAGCTTAATAAATATTGTCATATAGTACAGATGGAAAAAAAAATCCTCCCAAAATAGGATTCTCTGGCAGTGTTTTAAAATATATTTATTTGCTGGAAAGAGAGGCTTGCTTCCTTACTCGCCACCCCAAACATTCATTTATAAGCAGATCGTCAACCCATCTCTACAACCACATGCTTAATGCAACACAGGCTGCATATTAAAGCTTCTTGAAGTAGATTCCAAGAAATTGGGTGAAAAAATAATAATCGGGCCATTTTACAACAAAACATCCACAAAAACTTTCGTTCAAATTGAAAACGTTCTTACACCTCCACTTCTCAAGGCTTTCAAATTAACAGGCAAATAAAAATGCTGAATTCACGTAATGTATGCCTGGGTTATATATGTGTTATAACCACGCATGTGTTAGTTCAACTTGTCAAAAATACTGCCCTATTTGCACAACTAGACGATGCATAATTATAGAATGGAGGTTGCAATCTGTTGTAATAATGAGATTCCCGAGTGGCGAGAGTGAGGGGCAGCTTCTCACTGCAGGCCTCTCTGGGCCTTGTCTGGGAGGCTTGCTGAGGATCACGGCTCAGGGGGCATAGCGCAGCTCCCGGGTAACACACAAAGCGCGAGGCCGCCCCATGGAACAGGAGGCGCCGCCGCCAACATTCCACAATCGAACGCGGCGACACTTTTTCCGGCTACGTAACAATCGAGGCTGTTCGAATCCACGTGGAGGCCGCGCGCACATGGAGCTGGGGCGGGAAAGGGAGAAGGGGAGAACCCCATTGTAAGCGCCTTCACTTGCTCATCAACCGGCAATTAGAGGCAGCAAAACCCCCTCCGGAGCAAACACTGGGCGGTTTGAGGTTGATATTAGGGCCCCGAGTGCTTCCTCCTCCCCTCGAAAGCCTGTCTGCCTCGTTCTAGGCCTCAGCCTCCTTCACATCTCTATCCCTTAGAAACAGCTGAGAGTGTGCGGTTCCCGCAGGCCTCGGGGTGAAGGTTTTTACTGGTGGTTGGGGTGGGGGGATTCAGAGACCCAGGTGGGGCCTGAACTTACTTGGGAAACGAGTCAAGCTCCGCTATTCTGTTTCCTCACGCACTCGCTCGGAGCGGAAAAGAACGAGCCTCGTCCTGACTCCTAGACATAAAGATGATGTGCCGGCCTCCTGCAATACCATTGGCCGTTCCCAAACAGCTCTGAGCCAATCGTACAGGCAGCTGAGTAATCCTTTACCCCATTGGCCGGAAGTTTTTGAACCGCACTTAGGTGTCTTTGCAATACGCGACAGCAGGGAAAAGCTAAGTAACATGACCTGAACATTTCATTGTAGGAATGGAGCTGTCAACATCGAAAGTAAGAAACGTTCTCGAGTTTAAAATGTTGCTAGCTTTGGTATGTCTGTATGTTCATGGTTGACGGTTTAATTACTATTGAAGGATACTTTTTGGTCTTCCTGCCTCAGTACAAACGGGAAGATTAGAGAAAGGTTTAACTATGACTGACAGCAGAAACTCTTTAATACGAACTTTGAGTTTGCCAAAGGGACCAATGAACCAAGATTAATAGCACCTCTATAAGAACCCATTTTCTGTTAGAACCTCTTACTGGTGGAGAAATACAGAAGAGTTCTGTATTGTGGAATAATGGAAATGTGAAACCACAGATATCCTCCAAGCTCAGATCTAGTATAATCCTCACGTCTTGTTCCCTTTCTTATTTATTCGTACAGGCAACATTTAGCTACTAAACCATAAAAGCCCAACTGGCTAATTGCATCCTTTAGAGAAGAGAACTTGTTGCCCTGACCTGATCTGGCCTAAATGTGACTCCAGTCTCACAAATCCTGCTGGTTTCTAACTGCCCTCTGAAATGACCAAGTAAGCCACTATATAAAATTGCCATAATCGGGGCAACTAGCTATAAATGCCAGAATCACCAGCGACATACACAATCTGAAAATGAATTAAAAAATAAAAGCAGACACATTTAATACAGTACCCTACAATGAATGCTTTTTGGTGTTATTTTATGTAGCCAGCATTCTAAGGCTTTGAAGGCTAGCTTGCCAGCATTGTTTGGGACGCAGAACAAAACAGCACCTCACAGCACCATGCACTTCTGTTAAAGTATTGCATGTTTTACACTAGATAGTCTCTTGGCTACAACATTACTCAGTGCAAATTAAAGTGGACATCACATTCATATGATCTGAACTCTGTCTTTACTTCACAGTTAAATAACAATGTGGTGTGGGGTTGGGGTTGGGGTTGGGGTGGGGGTGGGGAGGTGGCTGGGGGTGGGATGGGGGGGTGGGGTGTGGTGCCATAAGTTGAATACTTGTTGCCTGTGCTGGATTCTGGATTCTGCCATGTATATCTCCTTGTCTGTAAGGAAGGTGGATTGAAAAGTAGCCTAGCAAGACAACGCATCATAAACCATTACAAAATACATGAACAAGCAGAATAGTTTCACCAATAAGAATTATTGGTTTCCTACTAATCCTCATTCAATAAGAACAATAAAGGTGCAACTCTGCCACTATTCTCCACTTTCTTTCAGGCTAACTGTTCATGATTTCCTCTGAAGATGCTGTCTCTTCAGAGAGTGAGAGCCAAAGAGAGTCCTCCGACCCCTGAACATTTTGGTGGAGGCTTAGCCTGTTGACTTGACATTCAAAGTTTCCACCCGAACAAAATGCCTTCCTTTTGATTAAGCAACTTACAGTATCTGTGTTTCTGTTTAGCAGAAGCTTTGCCGGCTTTATTAAATTACATCCATGTTACTACAATAGTGAAAATCGTAATTGACAATTCTCATTCTGGTAAGGTCAAAGTAACGGAAGTAAACAGCCTGTCAACTGGCCTACTTGGTATCATGTCCCCACCCCACAGAACCATTCTATCACCATGCCATTAACTGTCAGGGAATGTATTAAATTATTTCCTAAACAACATTCAGAATTACTTTCGAAATATTGCTGAAAAAAGAAACATGTTTAAGCTTTTCGTCTTGCATTCATCAGGACACTTGCAAGAATACCAATATAAGGGCAAAAACAACAATTTACACTGTGTGTGAGGAGAGTGCTGATTGGTTGGCAGGTGGCGTTGCCATAGGGAATGCACCACTGATGGTAATTGACAGTTAACTGCCAAGCATTGTTTGAAATTTAAACCAGGCAGCTTGACCCTGATTGGTCAAGACATTGCCTTGAGGAATGAGTCAGCGAATGGCTGTCGGTTATTTTGTTTAATAAGATTCATTGGTTTCCTACCAATCCTCGTTCAATAAAAACAACAAAGATGCAACTCTGCCACTATTCTACAGATGGTGACGTGGTGGTAATGTCATGGGACTAGTAACCCAGGGGCCCAGTTTAATACTTTGGGCACATGGGTTCAAATCCTACCATGGCAGCTGGTGAAAATTAAATTCAATTAATTCATAATTTCAAGTAATAACTCTGGAATTGAAAGCTATTCTCAGTAATGGTGACTGTTGTGGCATCAATTGTCATAAAAACACATCTGGCTCACTGATATCCTTTAAGGAAAGAAATCTGCCACTATTCTATTTTCATTTTCAAGCTAATTGTTCATGATTTCCTCTGAAGACGCTGTCTCTTTACAGAGTGAGAGACAAAGACAGTCGTCCAACCCCTCAACTTTTTGGATGGAGGCTTAGTCTGCTGCCTTGACATTCAAAGTGCTTGGCAGTATAAATTCTTGCTTTTCCCCCTTACATTGGTATTCATGCAAGTGTCCTGATGAGTGCAAGACAAAAAGCTTAGATATGTCTCTTTTTTCAGAAATACTCAACTTCTGTACTGCCAAACGACTATATGGAAATATTCTTGTTTGTCCACTTTGGGAGTTAAGCATTCAGAGGTGAATGTAATGTTAGAGCAATATCGAAAATGCAAGTTACAACAGGCCATACTGGTAAAAGTGAGACTTTGGGAGATCAGTTCCCCTCTCCGTCCTCCACAGCCCATGAAGTCTCCTTGTACGTGAGTCTGATATCTCGCTTATGAGTACTGTGCCCTTTTCCTTCCTCTGTAGCTGCCAATCCTGGATCGCAGGATTTCATGGCCCAAAAGAAAACCTGAACCACACACATGCCTGATAACTTAGACTAACCATGATTCCACATATTGTGCTGTAGGATCTGCCATCAGAGTCCAATAAGCCTGTGGGTTCCCTGTGGCCAAAACCATTGTGTGCCAACACCTGTCTCCCAACTGGAGTTGGTCTGTCTTCACAATTTCCCTGCCACCCACCTAAACAGCAAGGAATGGTTTGCTCAGGTCTCTACCATATGATCTCCCTCATCTTCCCCTTAAGTAATTTAAATACATAAGGCTGTGCTTTAACATTAGGTGACAAAGACAGTGGTAATCCATTACATCTTCATCCTCTATCCAAACTTCCTCAAGTACTAAGCAAATTTTACCTGCAATTTAAAAACATTTTCTACAGATTTCAAGCATAAAATCATAAGCATGAAGAACAGCTTATTTTATTATATCATCACCTGTTGGTTGGATTGGCAGGTGAAAATAAAGCGACTGCTTTATTGCTAAGTCATATTATGGGTTAATTCAGCTTTACATTTTGTCCACTTAAAATGACAAGCTCAAATACAACTATTAACATCACCTCCTTCCTTAAGTTTCGATTCAAATCAAATTTACAGAAATTATGGGGCAAAATGTTCTGCAGTTTAGTTGCTGATAGGTGTTTATTTGCTGTGTAATGGAACTAAGACCTCACACTCTGTATTTTTATTATATATATATATATATATATATCCTCATGGCTAATTTCTAAAATTGGACATTGACCTTCTTAAATTGGTTAAAGCTATGTCCATCTGGGACCCTGAACAAAAGGGGCTATTTAGCAGTATTGCAGGAACTTCCGCCTTGCTATTCGTGAAGGGAATTATACAAAGGCCATATACATTTCATAAGCCAGGCCTGGCCAACCAGAGCTAAATTGTCTGCCAGGACAAAGGACCCTGCTACCTCCCATTAAGATTTTATGGTTGGAACTTGAACCATCTCAAGAATCCGAAGTCGAGAGGTGAGTGTCATGTGACATGACCCTCCTAGCTGGTGAAACCGGTAATATTGCCTGGTGGAGCTGCAAAGCTCAGTCTGCCATCTTTCCACCTATTAAGCAGCAGCACAGAAAAGGGGTTCTGTCCAGGTTTGAATGCCTGGCCACATCTATACTGTTTCTACTTGAACTACTTGACATTTTGTACCATCACCTACAAGACTGATTCATCTCTGTGTGGCTGTCCCATCGTGGAAGTCATCTCTACTGGAAAAGTGAACTACCTAGCATCAGATTTCAGCCTGCTGACCTCTGTGAAGGAATATACCATTGGACTTTTGATTCTGGACTCTTGACACACATGAAACAATAATTATTTTCTCTGTGGTCTTTGTCCGTAAATAATTCTTTCTCTATCCCTCTTGTATGAGTGAAAAGGAGGCAATGTTCCTATGCTCCTCCCGCATTTTAGTGTGTGCAAATAAACTAATCCTCAGTTCATCCTATCACAAGTTTGCTGTGGGGTTATTAATAGAAATTGGATCACACCGAAACCCCAAGGGGTTGGGAAAGACACCACCGCTTATAAAGGGGGAAATCAAAACCAAAACACCTTTCTGTTTTTGGACAGGCAGTGAGAGCAAAAATCAGGCTGTTTAAATTAATGCCCCCCTCTTGTATGTAACAGCTGTAGTGTGAGGGGTATCAAATTATATCTTACCTTCACAGAGCAGGGCAGCTGAGGGCAGTGGTAGGTAGTCGATAAACCTGGTTAGGTAAATTCCAGCATTCTATAAATTTTGAAAGATATATATAGCAAATACTAAAATGCTATGTAGATGTTTGCTTTCTGTTAGTTACGAGTACTATTGTATGACAGGAAAAGTCTTATAATAGGATGTGTAGTTTGACTATCCATTCGATGGCTGGCCTCCTGAAATGAGGTCCACTGGAATACATCTTATTGAATAGGTTAATGTGATGTATTCCACAACCTGACACTCATAGCCACCATCACACGGTGGTCCCTCATCTTCCATCTGTGGAGCAGGTAGCCCCATTGTATGTGCTCTCTGTGGATTTGGTTGAGGACTGTCCAATGTCTTCGCAGGGGGGGGGGTCGAAGTCAGGGACATGGATTTCAACTGAAATTCCATCCCTCATGTTTCAAACCCACCCAGGATTACGGGTATCTCCGGGACATAAAACGTTTCTCGGACTGCTGTTCCCGTCGCATTCTGAGATCCACACTCAGTGCCATGCGCCGCCATATGAACACACTCGATCTCTCCCTCCAGCAGCACCGCCGTACCCTTTTTCAAAGCTGCGCGTGCCCGTAGTTTCATTTTATTCTTTGTCTCATCTGATGCTTCAACAAGAAACATTTTCTCTTTCTCTCAAGTGCTAATGAACACAAGCTCCAACTACTCATTGACACCAACACCCATCCAGGACCCTCCACCCCTGCCTGTCCATCTGTCTCCAACCGATCTTCCAATCCCAGCCCTGGCCGTGTATCCACTATACCCCCTGACCTTCCCCTCTCTGACGCTGAATGTTCAGTGCTCAGCAAAGGACTTAGCTTCATACCCTTACGCCATCATCTCAATGAATTTCGGACTCGGCACGATGCTGAACTCTTCTTCCACCGCCTTCGTCTCTGTGCTCACTTCTTTGGGCAGGAGTCCTTTCCCCGTTCAACGGATCCTTTTATCCACATCTAATATTCTCCCTCAACCTGGACCCCTCCCTCTGGATTCTTACCTTCTCTTGATCTTTTCATTGAGAACTGTCAGCATGGCATTAGTCATCTCAATTTCTCTGCTCCTCTCACCCATTCTAACCTGTCTCTCTCTGAACTTACTGCACTCTGTTCTCTCAGGTCCAACCCTAACATTGTCATCAAACCCGCTGACAAGGGTGGTGCTGTTGTTATCTGGCGCACTGACCTCTACCTCGCGGAGGCTGAGTGTCAACTCGCAGACACTTCCTCCTACATCTCCCTGGACCATGACCCCACCACTGAACATCAAGCCATTGTTTCCAGGACTGTCACTGACCTAATCTCCTCTGGAGATCTTCCTTCCACAGCTTCCAACCTGATAGTCGCCCAACCTCGGGCAGCCCACTTCTACCTCCTACCCAAAATCAGGTACTGACTGTCAGGACTGTCCCGGCAGACCAATCGTATCAGCCTGTTCCTGCCCCATGGAACTCATTTCTCACTATCTTGACTCCATTCTCTCTCCCCTTGTCCAGTCCCTTCCCACCTACATCCGTGATTCCTCTTACACCTTACGTCACATCAACAATTTCCAGTTCCCTGGCCCCAACCGCCTCCTCTTCACCATGGACGCCCAATCCCTCTACACCTCCATCCCCTACCGGTATGGTCTGAGGGCTCTCAGCTTCTTCCTCGAACAGAGGCCCGACCGATCCCCATCCACCACTACTCTCTTCCATCTGGCTGAACTTGTTCTCACACTGAACAATTTCTCCTTTAACTCCTCTCACTTCCTCCAAATAAAATGTGTGGCTATGGGTACCAGCATGGGCCCCGGCTATGCCTGTCTCTTTATGGGGTATGTGGAACATTCCTTGTTCCAGTCCTACTCCGGCCCCCTCCCACGACTCTTTCTCCGGTACATCGATGATTACTTCTGTGCTGCATCATGCTCTAGTCAGGACCTGGAAAAATTTATTAATTTTGCTTCCAATCTCCACCACTCCATCATTTTCACATGGTCCATCTCTGACACTTCCCTTCCCTTCCTCAATCTGTCTTAATTTCTGGTGATAGACTGTCCACCAATATCTATTACAAGCCTACCGACTCCAACAGCTACCTCGACTACAGCTCCTCACACCACGTTTCCTGGAAGGACTCCATCCCATTTTCTCAGTTCCTTTGCCTCCATCGCATCTGTTCTGATGATGCAACTTTTAAAAACAGTTCCTCTGACATGTCCTCCTTCTTCCTTAACTGAGGTTTTCCAGCCTCGGTAGTTGACAGGGCCCTCAACCGTGTCCGGCCCATCTCCCGCGCATCCGCCCTCACACCTCCTCCCTCCCAGAAACATGATAGGGTCCCCCTTGTTCTCACTTATCACCCCACCAGCCTCTGCATTCAAAGGATCATCCTCCGCTATTTCTGCCAACACCAGCATGATGCCACCACCAAACACATCTTCCCTTCAGCCCCCCCACCCCGCGGCATTCCGTAGGGATCGTTCCCTCCGTGACACCCTGGTCCACTCCATCCAAGGGCCCAAACACTCCTTTCAAGTGAAGCAGCATTGCACTTGCATTTCCCCCAACTTAGTCTACTGCATTCGTTGCTCCCAAAGCGGTTTCCTCTACATTGGAGAGACCCAACGCAGACCGGGTGACCGCTTTGCAGAACACCTTCAGTCCGTCAGCAAGCATTACCCAGACCTCCCTATCGCTTGCCATTTTAACTCTCCACCCTGCTCTCTTGCCCACATGTCTTTCCTTGGCTTGCTACATTGTTCCAGTGAAGCTCAACGCAAACTGGAGGAACAGCACCTCTACTTCCGACTAGGCACTTTACAGCCTTCTGGACTGAATATTGAGTTCAACAACTTTAGATCTTGAACTCCCTCCTCCATCCCCACCCACTTTCCGTTTCTTCCCCCTCCCTTTTGTTTTTTCCAATAATTTATATAGATTTTTCTTTTCCCACCTATTTCCATTATTTTTAAATGTATTCCACCATTTGTTTATTTCACCCCACCCCCACTAGAGAGCTACCTTGCTTGTCCTGCTCTCCACTCTTAATTAGCACATTCTTTTAGATAATATCACCACCTTCAACACCTCTTCGTTCTTTTGTCTGTGACATCTTTTGGTTATCTCCTCCTATCACTGCTTGCTTGTCCCAACACCCCTGCCCCCTTAAACCAGCTTATATTTCACCCCTTTCCTATTTCTACTTCTGTTGAAGGGTCATGAGGACTCGAAAGGTCAACTTTGCTTTTCTCCGCCGATGCTGCCAGACCTGCTGAGTTTTTCCAGATATTTCTGTTTTTGTTTTGGATTTCCAGCATCCGCAGTTTTTTGTTTTTACCTTTGCTATCGCCCAGTGCTGAGGTTTTGGTTTTTTTGTGCTGCATGTATCTCACGATTCCAATTCCATAGCGAATGGTAGGTGGGGCAATGTAGGACAGCCCTGGGAGACATTTAGTTGAGTTGGACTTGCACGTTCCTGTCACTGTCCTCGTCAGCGTTTAGCCGCAAGTCCACGATTTTTGTCCTGCAGGACCATGAGACAGTGTTGGAGCTGCACTGCCATGTCTTCTGTCAGGACAAGAATGTTAGACCAGCGAATTACTTAGTCAGCCTTGTTTCTCAAGACCTTTATATTATCATGCAGGGAAATTCACATGCTAACATAGAAAGATTTATGGCACAGGAGATCATTCGGCCCATTGTGTCCGTGTGGATCGAAAAAGAGCATATCCAGCCCTCAAAGTTAATTTTAGAATGACCCGGCCTGGCTCACTTACTTGATGTACACAAAAGAACAAAGGAACAAGTTTACCAAAAATTGCAGCTCGTTCCGCCGCAGTGTGGAAAGCCAGTGGTGCGGGAACTTTAGCTTGGTCTGAGGGGTTACCATCTGTCACTCTGGGACTTGGCAGTAGCTGAGCTCAGGTGTGGGACATGATAGATAGTTCGCGGCCGAAGCAGCTGTGAGCGTGTGCCTACGACTGCAGGCGAGTTACGATAACTGGTGGGCCGGTATTAGGAGCCAGTGAAGCCTGCAACCATCACCCCAACAAGGGAGGGAGATTTTGGTAGCAAAGGTTATTGCTGCCGCTTCGGGAACGTTTGTAATGTCGTAAAGTCGCAACGTTCTATAATTGGAATGCTGGAAAGTCGCAACATTTTAACATTAGAACCTTGCAAAATGGACTATTGGGACAGTGCTATGAGGCGGGAAGAAATTGACCCGCGGGCGCTTTCCAATAAGTGGGCGAGACGGCCGTGTAACCACATCCCACATTCACTCTCAGATTGCCTTAAACATAACCGATCCGGGGCTTCTTCAACTTTGGAAACGCTTTTGACAAATCGCATTAATTATCACCAGCACTTTCGTCCGAACTGAATTTGTTTGTAAGTGTTATTTCGCTGCTGTGCTGACATGGGATCAGGAAGAGTCTCAGCTTCCACCGCCCCCACCACCTTAAACTTTCTGTGTAGGCCAAATGCTTCAGTCTCTTTTCACGGGGAGACTGCAGTTTGCGATGTGAAACTACCTGTATTTGTTTGTTATTTTGCAACAATCTATATCAGGCAGTCGTATTTTGGTGTGGTGTAAAATCTTATCCTGTGACTTCCTGAATAATAACATAATTTGACGCTTTTATTAAAGGGAGTTTGTCTTGTTTTAAGTAGTTAAATAAGCTTTCTGGCGTCGCGGGACATTACAGGAAGATGACATTGTGCCTCTTGTGCAACAATAGCTTGTATTTATATGGCGCCTTTAATGCAGAGAACTGCTCCAAGCCCTTTCTTTGAAAGGCTTGAGGAAAACAGGCTGGGAGAGGTCAGGAGGGACTGCCAAAGCTTGGTCGAAGAGAAGAACTTTGATAAGGAATGAATTAATGTATTTACTCTCCCAGAATGCCTTTTGTGTTATTAGGACATTCCAAATGAAAGACTTTTGAAATATAGTCATGGTTGTACGGAAATGTGGTAGCCAATTTAACACATTAAGGTGCTATAAACAGCAAATAATTGATGAATCTGTTTTGGTCATGCTGGTTGAGAGATAAATATTGTGCAGCACAGGTGCAGAACTGCCCAATTTTTCACTAGCTAAGCTTCTGACCACATACTCGTGCTGTCACTAAGATCATCCATTTCTACCTCTCTAATATCCCCCAACTTCATCCCTTCCTCAGCTCATCTGATACTGCTGAACTCTCTTCCACACCTTTCTTATCTCTAGATGAGACTGTTTCAATGCACTCCTGGCCAGCTTCCCAAATTCTACTCAGAGGAGACAGTGGTGTATTGGCAATGTCACTGGACTAGTAATCCTGAGATCATGCTCTGGGGACGTGGGTTCACATCCCACCTTGGCCATGGCAGCAGTTGAAATTTAAATTCAATTCCTCTCTAACCCTCTCTCCTCCTTTAAGATTCTTCTTTAAAATTACCTCTTTGATCAAGCTTTAAATAATCTTCCCCAATATCTTCCTTTTGTCTATGACATCTTTGGCAATCTCTTCTTTGCCTCCATCTATCACTGGCCCTCTATCCAGCTCTACCTGTCCCACCCTCCTCAACCAGCTATATTTCACCTCATTTCTATATTTCCTCAGTTCTGATGAAGAGTCATATGGACTCGAAACGTTAACTGTATTCCTCTCCACAGATGCTGTCAGACCTGCTGAGTTTTTCCAGCTGTTTTTATTTTTGTTTCAGATTTCCAGCATCCGCAGTATTTTGCTTTTATCTCTTTCTGTGGCTTGGTGTCAAATTTTGCTTTACAACATACCTGGGAAGTGCCTTGGGGTGTTTCATTACATTAAACATTAAAGGCGCTAATTAAATACAAGTGGTTTTTGAAGCAACATTCAGAGGCTTTTGTTTTACAATTCCTTGAAAAGCCAGCGCCTCAATTTTGTAGCACTCCTTCAGTATTGCATTGAAGTGTCAGCCTAGATTACATGCTCAAGTGTTACTGTCAGGCTTGAACCCTTTAACTTCTGATTCCAGTGATGTTACTCCCGCTAAGCCAAGCAAACACTTGATAGTTTTTTCTAAGAGGTGAAGAACCTCTTCTAAGAGTGAAGTTCTAAAGAACTTTTTCTAAGAGTGAAGTGGCTGAAAGATCTGCCACCACTGGTTGGGAAAAGGGAGGTAGATACACAAAAAGTTGGAGTTTAGGATTGGAGCATTTGGGAGAGGTAAGGCTGAAGGAGATGCAGAGATAGGAGAGGAGAAAGCTTTTACAATGAATACATGGTGCAGCAGGCAGCCATTGTAGATCAGCAAAACCGGGGTAATGATTGAGTGGGAATGGGGTATGTGTGGAAAATTTTATACATTTTGGAGCTTAGGTGGCAAAGGCATGGATGAGAGTTTCAGTGGTTTCTGTAGCCGAAGGACTGAGGTAGCGACTCTTCTGACACCCTCTGCTGCTTTAGAAGTTACCAGTTTCCTACCCGAATCGTCTCCTTTTCACCATGGATATCCAGTCCCTCTACATCTTCAATCCCTCATTTGTGGGCCCTCCGCTTCTTGCTTGAATGATCAGACCCCGTCTCCCACTACCATCCTCTGCATGGGTGAACTTGTTATACATTAAACAATTTCTCCTTTGAGTTCTCTCACTTCCTTCAAAGAAAAGGTGGCACTGTGGGAACTCGTACGAGTCCTAGCTATACTGGCCTTTCTGTAGGATATGTGGTACATTCCTGGTTCCAGTCTTAGTCAGGTCCCCTCTCTCACCTCTTTTTCCGATACATTGATGGTTGTGTTGGTTCCGTTTCCTACTCTTGACCTGAACTGGAAAATTTCATTAGTTTTGCTTCCAATTCTCACCTTCCCCTCAACTTCACATGATCCATCTCCAATTCTTCCCTTCCTTTCCTTGATTTCTCTGACTCTATTTCTGGGGATAGGCTGTTGACCAATATCCACCATAAGCCCACTTGCTCCCACAGTTGCATTGATTACACTTTCTTCCTTCCTTCCTGCAGACCCCATCTTTTTGATTGGGCACTTTACATTAAATGCAACACTTTCAGATCATAACCGTGGCTCCCACTTTTTCAGTAGGTGCTGGTCATGATTCTGCTGCTGCCATTTACAGCTCCTCTAGACTCATCTTCTATTGATTAAGAACAACAAAGGGTGACAAAACCAATGGTAAGAGGTACATAAAAGGGGGTAGGGAAAGAAACTTGCAAAAAATATCAAAATCAACACATTTTTACAATTATATTAGGAAAAAGAGGGTGGTCAGGAGCAACCATGAAAATTAATAATGGTGATATTGTAAATGAAAACAAGGAACAGGCAGACGTATGTCGATACTTACAGTGGAGGATGAGGTTAGCAAGTCAGACATCCTAAGAAAACTAATATTGAATCATGGGCAGGGACTCAACAAATTTAAAGTAAGAAAAATACATTAATGAAGATAAAAGGCATTAAAGAGTGACAAATCCACAGGGACAGATGGTTTTTAATTCCAGGGTTCTAAAGGAAGTAGGTGAGAACATTGCAGGTGCCCTAATTATAATCTTGCACATTCTCTTGATTCGGGAACTGTTCCTTTTAGTTTGGAAAATTGTGCATGTCACTTCATATTTAAGAAAGGTGAGAGAGGGAAATCAGGGAATTATAGACCAGTTAGCCTAATGCCAGGAAATGACTTAAAGTCTGTAATTAAGGATAGAGGGCTGGACTTTCATCCTTGAGGTAAGTAGTGGGAGTCGGGAAAACTCCCGGTTCAGCTCACCCACTCCTCGGGAGAAAGTGCCCACGAGGATGGGATTTGCATTGTGGGCGGGTGTGGGGGGAATGGAATTCGGCTGCGGTCAGCCAGCCGACCCAGGAAGAAGTTTGGAAGCAGCCACAGGGAGTGCCACAGGCAGAGGTGGACTGTTTAAAAGGCCAGCCTTGTGCTTTCGGATTTCGTCCCAGTTATAATGAAGACAGAAAGGACCTCCAGCTCTCACCCCTCACACCCCCTCAACCCTCACATGTTTCCCATGCTCCATACGAGCCACCTGATGCCCCAACCCAACCCATATGGCTCCCCATGTTACCCCATGTCAAGGTATTCCCCACCCACCTCCTTTGGCACCTCAAGCCCCCATGCCAAGGTATGCCCACAAACAACCTCAATGGCTCCTCATTCCTCCATGTCAAGCTATGCACCCCAAACAACCCAATGCCATCCATAACACCCATGCCAAGATATGGCCCCCACCCAGCTCCTACGGTCTCTCATACTCCCATGCCAAGATATGCCACCCAAACAACCCCTATGATCCCTCATCCCCCGAATGCCAAGCTTTGGCACTTCCATGTCGATTCACCCACAATATTCTGTATAAAAGCAATGAACGCTATAGTAAGAAAGATCATAAGACAGTAGGAAGTGTAAAAAGAAAGCTTGAAAAAAAGTAATTCATTGATAACTTTCCATTCCCTTAAAAATCTCCTTTTTTACTACAGCTTAATAAAGTGTTAGTCATCCAGCTATTTAAGTATTCTAATTGATGGCTGGTCTCTCAGCCAAGAATGCATAATAAAGCTTGGCTGAGAGTCCAGAAATCCATTAACCTGTTGAAACACCTGAGCCTCAGGGAAAATGTTGTGTGATTCACAGTTCTGGCTGTCTGATCGCTGCTGTCAATTTCACAATATTTACACAAGATGACGCAGTTTCAAGTGCTTGAAGTTTCAACTAAAGATACTTTAAAGTGTTTGGGTGATTGTCACTTCCATTGGGCTGAAGTAAAAAGATTTTTTTTAAGAAAGTGGAAGATTATGTATGAATGACTTTTTAAAGCTTTTTTTACATATCCTACTGTCACTATAGGATTCACTGCTTCCATAGAGTATATAGTGGGTGAATGTGGGGGCATTCCTTGGTATGGGGGGCCATAAGGAGAGGTGAGGGGCATACCTTGGCATGGGAGCACAAGGAGGGTCTTTTGAACTTACCTTTTGAAAGGTCCCCTTTTGCAGACTATGTTTAATGACACCTCTTGAGTTGCTGTGAACTGCGACTCTTTGAAAAGCTGGTCTGACTCCATGAAAATTGCTGAAGACTAGGACATGCCGATCCCCGCAGGGTCTGAGTGCATGGTGCAGGCTTGCAACCCGAAGGTAGTCCCAAAAATTTGGAACCCTGGGGAGTCGGGACTCCCAGAATCGGGACCTACCCACCATTTTTAAAGAGCTCCTGAGTCATCCCGACTCAGCAAAGATCCAGTCCAGAAGGACTGAACACCTTGAAAATTTGCAGCTGATCGGAGAGAGTCAGCATGGATTTGTAAAAGGTAGGTTATGCCTGATGAACCTGATGTGAATTCTTTTGAAGATGTGACTAAAGTAGTGGACGGCAGAATGTCTGTGAGTGTTATTTATACAGATTCCTGGAAGGCTTTTGATAAAGCCTCTCATAGATTGTTGTTGTTGTAAAGTTGAAGCTTATGGAATTGAAAGCAAGTTACTAACCTGGTAAAGAAATTGCCTGAGTGGCAGGAAACAGAGCTACAGTAGGGATAATAGGCAGGTATTCTCATTGGCAGGATATGACTAGCAGTCTCCCGCAAAGATCTGTCTTGAGGGCCTCAACAATTCAACAAATGTATGAATAACTAATGTGATTAGATATAGAGCCACATATCCAAGTTTACCGATGGCACAAAGGTGGCAGTGTGAGCAGTTTAGAGGAAAGTGTAACGTTACAAAGGCATTCACTTAAGTGAATGGGCAAGTAGATTTCAATGTGGTGAAGTCGAGGTTATATTCAGATCAGCCATGATCTTATTGAATGGCCGGGCAGGCTTGAGGGGCTGCGTGGCCTATTCCTGCTCCTAGTTCGTATGTTTGTATGTAGGCAAATGTGAGGTCATTCATCTTGAACCCTAAAAGGATAGAACAGGGTAATTTCTAAATGGTGATATGCTAGAAACTGTGGCGGTCCAAAGACACTTAATGGTGCAAGTACACAAATCATTAGAATGTCATGGACAGATACAAAAAAAAATCAAAGAGACTTAATGGAATGCTGGCCTTTATATCTAGATACTAGAATACAAACGGGTAGAAGTTGTGCAATAGCTATACAAAGTCCTGGTTTGATCACACCTGGATTGCTGTGAGCAGTTCCAGGCACCACACCTTGGGAAGGATAGGTTGGCCTTCAAGGGAGCGCAGCTTAGGTTTACCAGAATGATACCTGAACTCCAAGGTTGAAGTCACAAGAAGAGATTACACAAACTAGGATTGTATTCCCTGGAATTTAGCATTTGAATGAAGTTTTCAAGATATTTAAGGTGAACTGATAGGGTAGATAGAAACTATTTCTGTCAGATAGGGGTGTAAGACCAGGGGGCACAGTTTAAGCATTAGAAAACGATCTTTCAGGAGTGAAATCAGGAAACACTTCTACAGTTTGGAAGTTTGGAACTCTCTTGTATAGATTCCTGTTAACCAAGGATAGTAAGGGAGATGAGAGTTAGGTCACAGATCAGCCATCACCTCATTGAATCGCACAAAAGGCTCGAGGAGCTAAATGGCCTACTCCTGTTCCTATGTTCCTTTACTTGTCACATTGCCATTCCCTTTTGGGATTTAAATCCCTCATCCACCATATCACAGACCTTCCCTTTTGTTCTTCACCCTTCCACCCCTTTCCTTATACCTGCTTAAAGCCTGTTATATCTGTAACATTTTCCAGTTCTGACATAAGATTACAGACCTGAAACATTATCTGTTGTTTCTCTTGCCACAAATGCTACCTGACCCGCTGAGTATTTCCAGTATTTTATGTTTGCATTTCATATTTCCAGCTTCTTCAGGATTTTGTCTTTTGAGGTAGGGAGGATTTTTTTTTTGAAATCCCTCCATTACCTCACTCCTCCCTATCTCTGACCTCCTTCAGAAGCCCAACCCTCCATGATATCTGTGCTCCTTCAATTCTGGCCTCTTGCATAACTCCAATTTTCATCGCTCGATGTTGGTGGCCATGTCTTCAGATGCCTTGGGCCTAAGCTCTGAATTCCCTCCAACATCTTTCCACCTCTCCTCCTTTAAAGCACTTCTGAAATCCATTGCTTTGGCAAACCTGTCCTAATACCTCCTTATCTGGTATGATTTAAAATTTTGTTCGTTAACACTCTTGTGAAGTGCTTTTGGCATTTTACCATGTTAAGTGAAAGTTGTTGTTCAGTGGTGAGAAATGTTACAGAGGTTAATGTAAGTGATTGTCAATGGTCATGGATTGAAGACAGGGTTTAAAGCTCAGCTTAGGGTTGAGCATGCAAAGATTGCAAATGCTCTAGCTGCACCTGAGAGTGGCTGGGGAGGGGAATGAAGTCTATAGCAAACGAGTGGTGACTGAAGATGGTGGCTTCGGATTTATGTTGAATGGAGAATGTTCTGATGAGTGCAAGATTTAATGTCGCCTAAGCAGCATGATAGCATCAAGGTAATGAGGGACTGAGAAAAGTAGAAATACAGCTGGATTTCATCAACATATGGTTGAAAGCTGAACTGCATAAAAGCATACTATTTACAAACTGCATGATTACTTTGAACTGTAGAATACAATTAAAAGTTTGTATTTTAAATGCTTCATTCATCAATGTGAATGATGTCAGTGCTGCAGAAAGTAACATCTTACATTTCAGATGTTCACTTTCAGCATCAGCATTGCCTGGCCTGGCCTTTACTCCATTGCCTCTGTGCTATCAGACAGCTTGTTTGTTGATATAGTTTCCTGCAACCTAACATTGGGAAGGTTGGAAGCACATTTTTCCAGCTTCTACCACAAACTCCATTCCCATACCACTAGACTCCATTTCCCTCCCCAGCCATTCTCAGTTGCACCAGACTCTGTGTCCATGTGAGCTAAGTTGTTGCCTCCTTATCCTCTTAACAAAGGCCACCTTCTTCCATCACAACAATAAAAGCTTGCATTTTCTTAATGCCTTTTAGGTCACAAAATAATGCTACCAGTAAAGACCAGTCAGCCTAACGATGGCACTGGGGAAACTTTCAGATAAGAATTCAGGACAAAATTAATTGACATTTGGGAAAATATGGGTTAAGAAATGAAAGTCAACACAGGATTGTTCAAGGAAAATTGTATTTGGCTAACTTGATTGAGTCATAGACGCATAGATGTTTACAGCACAGAAGGAGGCCATTCGGCCCATCATGTCTGCGCCGGTTAACTAAGACATGACTACACTAATCCCATTTTCCAGCGCTTGGCCCATAGCCCAAGTGAATATCTAAATACTTCTTAAACGTTATGAGAGCTTCTGACCCAACTACCCTTTCAGGCCGTGAATTCCAGACTCCCAGCACCCTCTGGTGAAAAACTTTCTCCTCAACTCCCCTCATAGTCTTGTACCTCTTACCTTAAATCTATGCCCCTTGGTTATTGACCCCTGTACTAATGGAAAAAATGCCTTCCCATCTACCCTATCTATGCCCCTCATAATCTTATACAGCTCTGTCAGGTCCCCTCTTAACCTTCGCTGCTCCGCTGCTCCAAGGGAAAAAACCCCAGCCTGTCCAATCTTTCCTCATAGCTCAGACCCTCCAGGCCAGGCAGCATCCTAGTAAATCTCCTCTGCACCCTCTCCAGTGTAATCACAACCTTCCTATAATATGGTGACCAGAACTGCACACAGTACTCCAGTTGTGGCCTAACTAGCGTTTTATATAGTTCCAGCATAACCTCCCTGCTCTTGTATTCTATGCCTCGGCTAATAAAGGCAAGCATCCCATATGCCTTTTTAACTACTTTATCCACCTGCCCTGCTACCTTCAGGGATCTGTGGATATGTACGCCAAAGTCCCTCTGATCTTCAGTACTTTTCAGGGTCCTACCATTAATAGTGTAATCCCTTGCCTTGTTAGCCCTCCCCAAGTGCATGACCTCTCACTTTTCCAGGCTGAATTCCATTTGCCACTGCTTTGCCTGCCTAACCAGTCCATTGATATCCTCCTGCAGTTTACGGCTATCCTTCTCACTATTTACCATGCCAGCAATTTTCGTGTCATCCCCGAACTTTTTGATCATACCCCCTACATTTAAGTCCAAATCATTTATGTACACCATAAACAGCAAGGGCCCCACACCAAGCCCTGCGGAATCCCACTGGAAATAGATTTATAGTCACAGAAACATCCCTCTACTGTCACCCTTTGCTTCCTGCCTCTCAGCCAGTTTTGGATCCAACGTACCACTTTGCCTTGGATCCCATGGGCTTTCTCTTTCCTGACCTGTCTACCATGAGGGACCTTAACAAAGCCTTGCTAAAGTCCATGTAGCTGACATCAAATGTATTGCCCTCCTCAACCTGGTTACCTGCTCAAAAGTTTGATCAAATTTGTCAAACACGACCTTCCCTTAACGAATCCATGCTGACTATCCCTGATTAATATGTATGTCTCCTAGTACAGATATATTCTATCCCTCAAAATTCTTTCTAGTAACTTCCCCACCACTGAGGTTAAATTGGCTGGCCTGTAATTTCCTGGCCTATCCCTTCCTCCTTTTTTTAACAATGGGACAACATTCGCAGTCCCCCAGTCCTCTGGCACCTCACCTGTGGCCAGAGAGAATTTGAAAATTACTGCCAGGGCCCCTGATGTCTCTTCCCTTGCCTCCCTCAACCGCCTGGAATACATCTCAAACGGACCTGTGGATTTATCCCCTTTTAAGGCCACTAAACCCTCTAGTACTTCCTCTCCCTCCAAGTTAATTTCCTTTCGTATTTCAGTCCTCCCCCCGATATCTATACTTGCGTCGTCCTTTTTCCATTGTGAAGACATGCACAAAATATTCATTGAGGACTGTGCCCATGTCTTTCAAGTCTACAAACAGATTACCCCTATGGTAAAAACAGAATTACCTGGAAAAACTCAGCAGGTCTGGCAGCATCGGCAGAGAAGAAAAGAGTTGACGTTTCGAGTCCTCATGACCCTTCAACAGAACTGATGCTGCCAGATCTGCTGAGTTTTTCCAGGTAATTCTGTTTTTGTTTTGGATTTCCAGCATCCGCAGTTTTTTTGTTTTTACCCCTATGGTCCCTAATTGGCCCTACTTTTTCCCTTCTTATTCTCTTGCTCTTGATATATTTGGAAAAAAAAAACCGTTTGGGCTTTCCTTTATTCTACCACCAATGCTTTCTCATGCACTCTCTTAGTTTTCCCAATTTCCTTTTTAAGTTGTCCGTTCCCCCCCCCCCCTCCCCCCACCAACTTTTTATACTCCTCTAGGGACTCTGCAGTGTTGAGCCCTCAATATCTGCCATAAGCTTCTCTTTTTTTCTTAATTCTAACCTTTATGTCCCTTGACATCCAGGGTTCTCTGGACTCAGTGCTCCCCTTTATCTTTACGGAAACATATTTGCCCTGTACTCTCACTATTTCCTCCTTGAATGCCTCCCTCTGCTCTGACACCGTTTTATCTGCAAGTAAAGTTCCTTTAAGTATTGGAGAAGGTTGATGAGGATAGTATCATTGATATTGTGTATTGTTATGAACCCCAGCTGAGGTTACCACTGGACGAGCCTGATTTCAGGGTGGAACCCAGCTTGATAGACCCTAACTTTTATTTGTTTGTTTAGATAGGTGGAGAGAGGCTACTGAACAGTCACACTGGAGTCAGCTAATTAACTTTTAACAAAAGCATAAAACATTTATTAAACAAGAAAAGATGAACTATATTACAATACTCCTTCACCCACAACTGTACCTTTACAGATATATACAGATTTGTATGGATAACAGAAACTACAAAAGCTATCTTATACTCTAATGTTCATAGTAAGCACAGTCCATGTAAACCAATTGGCACCCTGTGGTCAGACACACACACTCTGAGACCAAATGACAGACGCCATACCAGACAGATGCTATGGATCTCTCCTCAATTCCCCACCGCCCCCCACCCCCCAGACACTTGTTACACCATGAGCCAACCAGCCCCACTGAATTCCATCTTTCACACGTGGGTTTCCAATCTCCACTTTCCAAAAACTTGCCTTGGAATCTTCTTCCAAACTGACACTCTCTCTTAGACACCTTCTGCAAGGGAACACCTCCAGGGTTTCAAACTCTCCTTTCGATGTTCCTCTCTCCTGGTTCACCACATGCATTCAAGATTTCTTGTACGCATTCTCTCTCACTGACTCAGCTGTCACCAGTACACCACTGCTTCACATGCCTGTAACAAAGAGTTACAGACCTTCAGTTGCCTCTTTGAACCTTCGGACTTCTCACAAGCCTTTATATCACTTTGACTCTGCTTTCTGCAGCTTGGGGCTTTAAGCTTGGAGTCTTTCTCTGCCCATCACTCTTTGCTAAACAGGACCTTTTCCAGGTTCCTGTCCTTGCTTTGACTAGAAGGTCTGCTTGGAACTTTCTCTTGTTCCACTCCGCTGGATTCTTGGGAACTTTCTTCTTTAGCTTGGGAAGGCCTTTCTGCCCCCTTTGTCCCAGTCTTTCCCTGGCAACTACTTTCAACCAACTTTTGCTTGGAACTGGCTATCTGAGCCTTCTAGGCTGCTTCTGCCTGGCAGCTTTCTTCAAAACTAAACTTAAAAACTGCTGTTTCTAGTTTCTTGTGTGTGTGTCTGTGGGAGGGACCTGCCTCTCTGGACCCCTGTTGCTAGGCAATAGCCCAATTTTTCTACTGTTGTGTTTGCTTAACTTCTCTTACAGCCATAAACTTCCATTAGGAATGCAGGCACCTTTTAAAGTGAAACTAAAACACAAACTGACCTTTTCTTAATACACAAATACAGAAATACAAATCAAACTCAAACATTAAAGCTAAAACTCATTCCTAACACCAGCAAATACCAATATAACTTACTTAAACTATCTCTATTATCTGACAGATTATGGACTTCAAAAAAGCATTTGAAAAAGCAGCACATAATTGACCTGTTAGCAAATTTGAAATCTGTGGGATTAAAGGGGCAAGGGCAGCATAGCTACAAAATTGGTTAAAGGACAGAAAGCAGAGAGTAGTAGTGAATACCTGTTTTTCAGACTGGAGAGAAGTATACGGTGGTGTCCCTCAGGGTCTCTGTTAGGATCACTGATCTTTTTGATGTATATATTAATGACTTGGACTTGGGTATACAGAACATAATTTCCAAGTTTGCAGATGGCACGGAACTCAGAAATGTAATGAACAATGATGAGGATAGTAGGATAGCCTCAAAAGGATGTAAACAAACCGGTGAAATGGGCAGGCACGTAGCAGATGAGGTTTAATGCAGAGAAATGTGAAGTGGTTGATTTTGGTCGGATGATTTAGGAGTGAGAATATAAACTAAATGGTTACACAAAATCATAACAAGTTCATGGAAATTCTAACCACTGATTTTAGGCCTGGAGTAGCTCTCTTTAGAGCAGTGAAGATTAAAGGGAGATTTGAAAGAGATATCCAAAGTCATGAAGGGTTTTAATTCAGTAAATAGGGGAAATTATTTTGAGTGGCAGAACGGGCAGTCACCAAAGGACACAGATTTAAGGTGGTTGGAAAAGAACCAGAGGCAATATGAAGAAATGTTTATTTCATGCAGCAAGTTGTTGTGATCTGTAAGGTACTGCCTAGAAGGCCGGTGAAAGGATATTCAATCATAACTTTCAAAAAGGAACTAAATAAATACTTGAAGGGGGAAGAAAATTCACAGGATGATCAGGGCTGTGGGACAAAATGGAGTAACTGGGGGAACAGGAGATGAGTCTCATGGACAAGATGAGCTTGAAGAGAACATGACGTAAGATGAGGTAAAACCTACCTCTTTGACTGTGCTTTTGTTCACCTGTCTCAAATCGCTTTATGTGGCTTGCTTCAGATTTTTTTGATGATGCTCCTGTGAAGCACCTTGGGATGTTTTACCACCTTAAAGGAACCATATAAATGTAAGTTGCTGTTGTGATAGATTGCTAATTTTGCTGAATTACGACTATTTAGCATTTGTTGATTTATCTGACAAGGAGCTGGATTGATAGTTACCAAATTCATTTCACACGGGACTCTTACAGTTGGAGGATAGAAAAGACTTTTATGCTATTAGCTGGCAGCCTTAGCTCACTCACATTACTTTCACTTCTGAGCCAGAATGCTCACTCCAGAGACATGAGCACATAATCTTGGCTGACACATGTGTGCAATACCAAGTGAGTGCTGAGTGCCACAGGTGCCAAGTTTCAGATGGTCCCCTAGGGTGGGCAGAATAGATCCATGACACAAGTCAGCACCTTTCAACAGCACCTTCTCTACCATCTAGAAGGACAAGGGCAGCAGATGCATGAGAACATGATCACGTGCAAGTTGCCCTCTAAGCAACACACCATCCTAACTTAGAAATATATCACCATTCCTTCACTGTCACTGGGTCAAAATCTTGGAACTCTTCCTAACAGCACTTTGGGTGTACCTACACCACATGGACTTCAAGAAGGCAGCTCGCAATCACTTTCTTGAGGGCAACTAGGGGTGGGCAATAAATGTTGGACTAACCAGCAACATCTACACTCCCCCCGCCCCCCGAAAGAATAAAAAAGTCAGTTAAGACTCGGCAGGTCTCCCTGGTGTCCTGGCCAGTACCTCTCCCTTAGGTTACAACTGAAACAGATGACCTGGTCATTTACTTAATTGTTGCATGGGATCTTGGACTGTGCAACTTGGCTGCACATTTCCCATATTACAACAATAGCTACTGTACATTTCAAATGTACTTTATTGGCTGTAAAGCAATTTGGGACATCCTGAGGTTATGAAAGATGATGTATAAATGTACATCTCTCTTTGTCATCGCGCGCATACACTTTGTGTACATAATCAGGTGAGGACAAGATTGAGCCAGACTGTTACTTTTCTGATTGAATAACCTGTCCATGTCTCCCCATGGGCAAGTCGCGGGATTGCTATAGACTGTGCCCCAGAATGAGTCAGTCCCTTCAAATGAGATGGGGAACAAAGTGGAATACATTTATAATATAGTTTATTTTGCCCTAACTTGATGTACAATCCAAATGTTAATTTATGGCTGTCTCATTTTGCCAATCTGTTATGTTGCAGCCTATTCTCGAGGGAGATTTGTTGTGAACAAACGTCTAATGTCTGACCGACTTGTTGGAACATGCATCTCACACAGCTGAGCAATGGTAAAAGATGGCCCAATTGCTGCTTGGGGAAGCAGCCACCGTCGGCACTGCCGATGTGTACTTAGTAGACAACAGACTGAATTTAGACGTGTTTCCAAATAGCACCAGCCATTTTTCTGTACTTTACAAAACACGCAGAGAGGAGGTGCAACAGATTGAGTTTCTACGACTAAACTGCAATGAGGAGCAAATTGGTTCATCACTCGCCATCATCCCTGAACTAAGAAGGCTGAAATCACTTGTACTTAAAGGTAATGGGAGCCATTACAAATACATTGCTATCACTTGTGCCTCTCTTTTAGTTTCTTTTACATATAAGTAATTATTTTTAATTTTTTGAAGTGATACCTAATATGATTTTCTTTGAGTAAATTAGTTTCTGCTGGAGTAATTCTCTAATTTCCTGTAATTCCTGGTACCTCAAATCTTTTCCACAGCTGAGTACCATGTGAAATGAAGCAATCAGTGACTAGGATTGCACTGAGCCTTTCCTAAGCTTAACTTACTTTTTTGTTTCTGCAAGGTATCACTATTCGGGCTGAGGCTACATTTCGATGAGTAATAAATATTTCAGAACTTATTAGAAAAATTTGGACTTTGAAATATTCTTTACATTATCCAGAGCTGCTGACGTGTTTGTGGTGACAATGTAACCTCTTGATTTCCTTTCACATATGATAGAATTACTTGGACTGATATCTTACAATTCCAAAAGTTGGGAGGGAGGAAGTGCTGTGTACACAGGGAGATAAATATCTTAGAAAACCTCTTGTAACCCTTTGGCTTTATAGCTACAGTCATCAAGATAGCTGTCATTGTTCTATATCTGAATATGCCAATCTTATCCAAAAATACCTGAGTGTATTCCTGGATGCTGAGACACTGCACTGTGCCTGCTCTAATGGCACTTATTAAATTTAATTCACTAGGTGGTCATCTCAAGGATGAATATGGTGTGTGCCAGCGTGGTCTGGTGGCAACTTTGCCTATGGAGTTCAAACATCTCCAGCACTTGACCCATTTGGATGTGAGCTTCAACAGCTTTACTTCTTTACCTGAATGTGTGACCGAGTTGAAGGAGCTAACCGTGCTTCAGCTGTGCCATAACCAACTAGCTGCACTGCCCGAAAGCATTGGCAAGCTGGTAAAACTGACCGATCTTTTACTGATGAAAAACCAGCTGAGAGAGTTACCTGGAAGCATCGGTGAACTTGCAGCACTTCAGACAGCAGATATATCTGAAAATGAACTGGAACGGCTCCCTGACGAGATAGGAAACCTCTCCAGTTGTACACAGTTAGACCTTTCGGGCAATAGACTAACAACTGTACCATCATCACTTGGTGAGTTTAATTTAAGTTTAATTGCAAAACAATTCCAATTACTAGAATAGTGACATACCTTGATGTAAGATTATACATCATTAACGTAAGATTATACATTGCGCTGATATTCGTGAACTATTAAGTGGTAATAACATTTCAAATGTTTGATTTTTATTTCACCTATCTCACAGTGTAATATCCAAACTCTTTTAGTGTGTTTGACTATATGTCCATGCTACAGCATGTTTAATGTTTACAGCTCCAATAAGGTTTATCTGTCTATATTTATAATTAATAAATTGGTTGCAACCTTGTACTGTTGATAATCTTCACTAGTCTTGCAATTTTCCAGAGTTTTGTATATATGTTTTAATTTTTAATCTATTGGTATAGTAATATGATGTGATTTTAGATGCTGTTATTGTAAGAGATCTAATAACAATGCATTTTAAACTAAAGTTATAAATGACACAAAGCTTTATGTCCCTGCACACAGCAAACCTGACGTCTCTTAGGGAATTGCATCTCCACAGCAATCATCTTGTAACTATCCCAGCATCCCTTGCTCGCCTTCCCAGCTTGTCTAGACTTGACCTGCAGAATAACAGCCTGCGTTCCGTCCCTCCAGAGATCCAGAATTTCCCCTTTGTGCATTTGAAGGGCAATCCGATAGGGCGGCCAGAGAGCCCTAAAGAACAAGGTATTGAATTGGTAATTTGTGTTTCACTTCACTGGCTGTAACTTTGCATCTTTATGGAAATTTGTTATGTATTCATGTATTTCCCAAAGAAAATCCATAATGTCTCTTTTGGTTCACTGAATATTGTAAGCCGTGAAATGTGCTGCATATTTTTCCAATTCTACTTGTAAATTTCAAAGAAATTATGTATACAGGCGTTGTTAATTGGTCATGTGGTACCTCATCCCAGTGATCCATCTTCATGCTTTGAGCTGAAGTAATTAACAGTTTGATAATGGGAGGAGGAAGATGCTAGTTTTACACCTCCAGCAGCTGGGTATGGATCAGGAGTGGAAACTTTGGATTTTTGGTATAATTTGCCCCTTTTCCCAAGCCGGAGAACATGGAGACAGAATCATAGAATAGTTTACAGCACAGAAAGAGGTTATTCAGCCCATCTTATCTGTGCTGGCTCACTGCAACAGCTTCTCAACTAGTCCCATTTCCCTCCCTTTTCTCCATAGATCCATAAGCTTTTTCTCTTCATGTAATTATCCAATTCTCTTTAGAAAGCCTTGATTGAACCTGCATCCGCACAACTGTGACAGTGTATTCTAGATCCTAACTACTCTGGTTCTGATGAAAAGTAAGACCTGAAACAGTAGCTATGTTTCTAAACGGTTGTTTGGTAGTAGAGAACTTGAGTATAACTGAAAAAAGACATATGTCGAAGCTTTTTATCTTGCATTCCTCAGGACATTATTAAGAATACCAATGTAAAGGGAATAATAATGTATACTTCATGAGAAGAGAGTGCTGATTGTTTGGCAAATGGACTCTGATTGGTAGAGGCATCAGTTATGCACCAGCATGTCCCTTCGGCCGAACGTAACAAGCAATAACTGTACCCAACCAGCCCATGCTTGCAAAACTCAAAACACAGTGTCCAATATTAGCTGTGATTACGTGATTGGACAACCCTTGCTAAACAACCCTGAGTAAGAATTATGCTGATAACCAATTTAAGATTATCAGATAGACTTGCAATGTGGCACACTTATGTGTGTTAGAAGCTACACATATTAATACACAGAGCCCATTTCTTTGCAGACAGAAAGAACATGTACACTCAGTGCACTTTCAACTGAACAAAATGGGCGACAGCCATTCTCTGGTTTATTCCCCAGGCCAATGGCTTGACCAGTCAGGGTCAACCTGCCTGGTTTGAATTTAAACAAAGCTTGGTAGTTAACTGTCAGCCATCAGTTAACTGGTGCATTCTCCATGGAAAGACCTCTACAAATCAGAACCCACTTGCCAAGCACTCAGCACTCTGTTCTCATGAAGTATAAATGGTGGTTCTCTTTACATTTCGTATTCTTACAAATGTCTTGATGAGTGCAAGACAAAAAGCTTCAACATGGTGACTTTTTTCAGCAACTGCATTTCTCTTCATAGATGCTGCATGACCTGAGTAGAGGAAGTGAGAGATCTTGGAGTGAATATCTGCAGACCCCTGAAGGTAGCAGGACAGGTTGATAAGGTGCATGAGAAGCCATATGAAATCCTTTCATTTATTAGCCGAGGCATAGAATATAAGAGCAGGGAAGTTATGCTAGAGCAAAACAAAACAATAGTTAGGCCACAACTTGAGTACTGTGTGCAGATCTGGTCATCTCATAACAGGATGTAATTGCATTAGATAGGATACAGAGGAGATTTACGAGGATATTGCCAGGATTGGAAAAATTACAGCTATGTGGAAAGATTAGATAGGCTGGAGTTGTTCTCTTTGGAACAGAGGATGCTGAGGGGAGATTTGATTGAGATGTACAAAATTGTGAGGCACTTGGATACAGTGGATAGGAAGGGCCACTTTAGCAGAGAGACCAGTGACTCGGGGGCATAGGTTTAATGTGATTGGTAGAAAGATTAGAGGGGAGATGAGGAAAATATTTTCACCCAGAGGGTTGTGTGGGTCTGGAACTCACTGCCTGAAAGGGTAGTAGAGGCAGAAACACTCAACTTATTTAAAAGGTGTCTGTATATACACCTCAGGAGTCGTAACACCAGGGCTACAAACCAAATGCTGGAGAGTAGGATTAGGCTGGGCGGCTTGCTTTTCACCCAGTGTAGACATGATGGGCTAAGTGGCCTCTTCCTGTGCCATAAAGTTTCTATGATTCTATGACCTGCTGAGCATTTCCAGCATTTTTTATTTTTATTTAGGATTTCCAGCATCTGCAGTATTTTGATTATGTTTGAAGGACTGGACCTGGGTTTTTGCTGACCATTATATTCACGAGCTACTGGAAGTTCTTTTGTACTTATTTTTAGAAATACAAAAGCATTGCAAAGAATATTGACTCTCAGGGAGGATTCCCTTGCTCCTCCACCTCCACTCCTGCCATGATCTTACCCTCCACACAGCTGTGGGGTCTGCTGCATTCAGGCTACAGCCAATGACACTTTTACCCATCCTTTAGAAAATGAATGGGAATAGTCCAGTGAAACTTAAACATCTGATTTTTTTTCTCCTTCCCCACAACTTCACACACTCAAGAGAAGCGTCTGATTCTGCTTGATCCATGCCCATGTATGATAATATGATTGACAACTGAGTGAAGGGCAGTGGATTGACCCTCCCATTGGCATAGCATCTCTCAGCATTATGATTCATTTTTAGCACCTTTTTATTCTCTATTTCTCTTCTATCCCTGCAGTCACTGACTCACATTGAGATGCAGACATAGCACTGCCTTCCCCAAGTAGTTAGCTGAGTTGGTGAATCTCAACAGACCATGGCGGGACATTACAGCCAAGCCAGATCCTGTTCTTCCCTGACAGCTGTACCTGTTCTTTCTAACAAACTGACAAGAGAGTTCTTTGAATTACCATTCTCAGGGTTACTGACAAATATCAGTGTAATTCACACAGGTGTACTGTTGACCCTGGGACCAGTGTGGTCAATATGCCTCAATTCCACACTGGGGGATGCATTTACCAACCAAGCCGCTGGGATGCCCCTTGCAGCTCTTGTACCGATGTTTATATTCATTCATTTTCCTCCATGTATAGTTGCCTATTTAATAGTCATACTGTGCAAATGTTTCTAATTTCTTTGTATTTTGTACTGGGTGGGTGACCAGACACTTTTGTGTCCTGAGAAACAGCACTCTTGAAGCAGCACTGCTTTTTAATTAGTGTTGCAATGACCTGCTCGTTATAGTGGTTTTCTTGATGTTGTACAAAAATAAATTATAATGATAAACTTGATGTGTAGATTATTGGAAAGAATAATTGCATGGTTTCTTAGGAGCTCAATCAATGATTGTAAGTAAAGTAAAAACAGAATTACCCGGAAAAAATCAGCAGGTCTGGCAGCATCGGCGGAGAAGAAAAGAGTTGACGTTTCGAGTCCTCATGACCCTTCAACAGAACTGAGTGAATCTTAGGAAAGGGGTGAAATATAAGCTGGTTTAAGGTGGGGGGGTGGGGGGAGGAGGAGAGAAGTGGAGGGGGGGTGGTGTGGTTGTAGGGACAAGCAAGCAGTGATAGGAGCAGATAATCATAAGATGTCACAGACAAAAGAAAAGAACACAGGTGTTGAAAGTAGTGATATTATCTAAACGAATGTGCTACTTAAGAATGGATGATAGGGCACTCAAGGTACAGCTCTAGTGGCGGTGGGGTGGAAAGGCTAACAGGGCATAAAAGATTTAAAAATAATGGAAATAGGTGGGAAAAGAAAAATCTATATAAATTATTGAAAAAAACAAAAGGAAGGGGGAAGAAACAGAAAGGGGGTGGGGATGGAGGAGGGAGTTCAAGATCTAAAGTTGTTGAATTCAATATTCAGTCCGGAAGGCTGTAAAGTGCCTAGTCGGAAGATGAGGTGCTGTTCCTCCAGTTTGCGTTGGGCTTCACTGGAACAATGCAGCAAGCCAAGGACAGACATGTGGGCAAGAGAGCAGGGTGGAGTGTTAAAATGGCAAGCGACAGGGAGGTTTGGGTCATTCTCGCGGACAGACCGCAGGTGTTCTGCAAAGCGGTCGCCCAGTTTACGTTTGGTCTCCAATGTAGAGGAGACCACATTGGGAGCAACGAATGCAGTAGACTAAGTTGGGGGAAATGCAAGTGAAATGCTGTTTCACTTGAAAGGAGTGTTTGGGCCCTTGGACGGTGAGGAGAGAGAAAGTGAAGGGGCAGGTGTTGCATCTTTTGCGTGGGCATGGGGAGGTGCCATAGGTGGGGGTTGAGGAGTAGGGGGTGATGGAGGAGTGGATCAGGATGTCCTGGAGGGAATGATCCCTACGGAATGCCGCCAGGGGGGTTGAAGGGAAGATGTGTTTGGTGGTGGCATCATGCTGGAGTTGGCGGAAATGGCGGAGGATGATCCTTTGAATGCGGAGGCCGGTGGGGTGATAAGTGAGGACAAGGGGGACCCTATCATGTTTCTGGGAGGGAGGAGAAGGCATGAGGGTGGATGCGCAGGAGATGGGCCGGACACGGTTGAAGGCCCTGTCCACGACTGTGGTTGGAAAACCTCGGTTAAGGAAGAAGGAGGACATGTCAGAGGAACTGTTTTTAAAGGTAGCATCATCAGAACAGATGCAACGGAGGCGAAGGAACTGAGAGAATGGAATGGAGTCCTTACAGGAAGCTGGGTGTGAGGAGCTGTAGTCGAGGTAGCTGTTGGAGTCGGTAGGCTTTTAATGGATATTGGTGGACAGTCTATCACCAGAGATTGAGACAGAGAGGTCAAGGAAGGGAAGGGAAGTGTCAGAGATGGACCATGTGAAAATGATGGAGGGGTGGAGATTGGAAGCAAAATTAATAAATTTTTCCAAGTCCCGACGAGAGCATGAAGCAGCACCGAAGTAATCATCGATGTACCGGAGAAAGAGTTGTGGAAGGGGGCCGGAGTAGGACTGGAACAAGGAATGTTCCACATACCCCATAAAGAGACAGGCATAGCTGGGGCCCATGCAGGTACCCATAGCCACACCACTGAACATCAAGCCATTGTTTCCAGAACTGTCACTGACCTCATCTCCTCTGGAGATCTTCCTCCCACAGCTTCCAACCTGATAGTCGCCCAACCTCGGACTGCCCGCTTCTACCTCCTACCCAAAATCCACAAACAGAACTGTCCCGGTAGACCGATCGTGTCAGCTTGCTCCTGCCCCACGGAACTCATTTCTCGTTATCTTGAATCCCTTCTCTCTCCCCTTGTCCAGTCCCTTCCCACCTACGTCCGTGATTCCTCTGACACCTTATGTCACATCAACAATTTCCAGTTCCCTGGCCCCAACCGCTTCCTCGTCACCATGGACGTCCAATCCCTCTACACCTCCATCCCCCACCGGGATGGTCTGAGGGCCCTTAGCTTCTTCCTTGAACAGAGGCCTGAACAATCCCCATCCACCACTACTCTCCTCCGTCTGGCTGAACTTGTTCTCACACTGAACAATTTCTCCTTCAACTCCTCTCACTTCCTCCAAATAAAAGGTGTGGCTATGGGTACCCGCATGGGCCCCAGCTATGCCTGTCTCTTTATGGTGTATGTGGAACATTCCTTGTTCCAGTCCTACTCCGGCCCCCTTCCACAACTCTTTCTCCGGTACATCGATGATTACTTCGGTGCTGCTTCATGCTCTTGTCGGGACTTGGAAAAATTTATTAATTTTGCTTCCAATCTCCACCACTCCATCATTTTCACATGGTCCATCTCTGACACTTCCCTTCCCTTCCTTGACCTCTCTGTCTCAATCTCTGGTGAAAGACTGTCCACCAATATCCATTACACGTTTACCGACTCCCACAGCTACCTCGACTACAGCTCCTCACACCCAGCTTCCTGTAAGGACTCCATTCCATTCTCTCAGTTCCTTCGCCTCCATCACATCTGTTCTGATGATGCTACCTTCATAAACAGTTCCTCTGACATGTCCTCCTTCTTCCTTAACCGAAGTTTTCCACCCACGGTCGTTGACAGGGCCCTCAACCGTGTCTGGCCCATCTCCCGCGCATCCACCCTCACGCCTTCTCCTCCCTCCCAGAAACATGATAGGGTCCCCCTTTTCCTCACTTATCCCCCCACCAGCCTCCACATTCAAAGGATCATCCTCCGCCATTTCTGCCAACTCCAGCATGATGCCACCGCCAAAAGATGCCATATCTTCCCTTCAGCCCCCCTGGCGGCATTCCGTAGGGGTCGTACCCTCCGGGACACCCTGGTCCACTCCTCCATCACCCCCTACTCCTCAGCCCCCACCTATGGCACCTCCCCATGCCCACGCAAAAGATGCAACACCTGCCCCTTCACTTCCTCTCTCCTCACCGTCCAAGGGCCCAAACACTCCTTTCAAGTGAAGCAGCATTTCACTTGCATTTCCCCAAACTTAGGCTACTGTATTCGTTGCTGCCAATGAGGTCTCCTCTACATTGGAGAGACCAAACATAAACTGGCGACCGCTTTGCAGAGCACCTGTGGTCTGTCCGCAAGAATGACCCAAACCTCCCTGTCGCTTGCCATTTTAACACTCCACCCTGCTCTCTTGCCCACATGTCTGTCCTTGGCTTGCTGCATTGTTCCAGTGAAGCCCAATGCAAACTGGAGGAACAGCACCTCCTCTTCCAACTAGGCACTTTACAGCCTTCCAGACTGAATATTGAATTCAACAACTTTAGATCTTGAACTCCCTCCTCCATCCCCACCCCCTTTCTGTTTCTTCCCCCTTCCTTTTGTTTTTTTCAATAATTTATATAGATTTTTCTTTTCCCACCTATTTCCATTATTTTTAAATCTTTTATGCCCTGTTAGCCTTTCCACCCCACCGTCACTAGAGCTGTACCTTGAGTGTCCTGCCATCCATTCTTTTCTTCTCTGCCGATGCTGCCAGACCTGCTGAGTTTTTCCAGGTAATTCTGTTTTTGTTTTGGATTTCCAGCATCCGCAGTTTTTTGTTTTTATCTCATTGTAAGTAAAGTGTTTATTTAATGAGTGTAGGTATCATAACTTCATTTTTTTTAAAATTGTCACTAAATTTCGAGGGCTGGGAATAATGGTGGTGTTGCTATCTGCAGCCCTAAATTTCCCACTGTTGTCAGCTTTTCAGTACTGAATTCAACACACCACTAGAGGGTGACGTATACCATTTGTGCTGTTAGGAGGTGGATCTCACATTGTGTACTGTGCTATAGAGGCTTTCTCAGTGAATGAAAAACCAAGGGTATTTTTCAGCGTTCACAGTGGCAAAACCCCTTCCTGTGACATTTTTGTATGGGCCCACGACAGTCGGATCTGATTAAGTCAGCAATAGTGGGAAAAGAGTGCTACCTCCTGGAAAATCTATAAATTAGATTTCCTGTGCAACTTACCATTGGAAGAATTGTGTTACCAGCCTTCTTAATATAGTGTTATTATGCATAGTGGAGATGATAGAAGATTTTAATAAAATAAACTAATTGAAAGTACTGAGTGAATGTCGGGGTTACCGGTAGATGTCCAATTTTAAGGTTTACGTCATTGACAGGTTGGGTAAATATTGATCTTGTGTTTTTTGACATTATCTTAACCCATTATTGGATTAATTCATCTAATGTTTCTGCACACAAGCCATAATGAAAGAATACAACACAAAGGGACCCCATGTTAAGTGAAGGGAAGAGAAGCATTTTTAATATCAGTTTTCACTGCTGTGATTGCCCTGTACATGTCACTCATGGTTTTATTGCTTGTGGGCTTATGGGGCCATTCGTGCCAAAGAAATGGGAAATTATATTCCCAAAGCAATAAATTGGCAGTTGCTTGAAATTACTTGAAAAAAAATTGTACAAAGGAGGTGATTAAGTTCCACAACAGTTGATATTCAATTTCTTTCCTCATTTCATACAGACTGCACCAAACCCAAAGAAATCCTGGTCCAATACCTTGCATCCGACGCAGACAGGTACACACAGCTGGTGTTTGATTAAATCAGACATTTCCAGTCGTTTGTGGTTATATGATTAAATCTATGTGTTAATGAAATCTTCCAGCTTCACTGTGACCGCTGAAGGCTGCAATATTGTGTTGCCCTGCGGGATTGAAATCCACTTCCCACCTGAAGCGGTTTCCTTGGCGGTGATTACATGTAGTGTCACCTCCCCTGACCCACAGCAGGTGAAACTAAGGCATCATGACTTCCTACTGAGCCGGGTCCTGGAACTTCTACCTCATGGCATACAGTTTGAAAAGGTACATTTGATCTAAATTACTGGATGTTGCTTAGCATTGCTTATAGTAATTTGGTGGATACATTGTTACCAGGGCAGAAGCATGATTGTACATTATTCTGATGCTGCGTTGGATTCACCCCCTTGAGGCTACGAAGTCCAGTTGCTGTTAAATAAATATAGTCACGTGATTTAGAGTTTAACTGTTGTAGTGAGGAGTATTTGCAGATTGAAAGACATTTGTGAATTTCAGGCTCCAGGTTTGAAGCTTGGCACCATTTCTCTCTTCAGACTGATTTGTACCTGAAAAAGGATGACACTTTAAAGTGTGATGGACACGTGTTAGGGCAAGAGTATTGCACTTATACCAGAAGGCCTTCTGTGACATTGCTCCAAGTGAAGATATGCTATTTTTAATAATTCTCTCTCTGCTTCTTTCCAAGCTCCATCCCTCTATCTTTGACTTCTATCCTTTCTCTCTGATTTTTCACTGTATATTTCTCCTTAGGAAGCATATCCTTAATTAGGACATTGGTCTTTGTTAATGGTTATATTCTGCTGTTGCTGATTATGAGGTGACAATGGAGGAATGATTGTGGAGATAGCTTCTGATTTCTTTGGTATCATTTTAACTAAGTATGAGGAAGATTATCCTGCCCATTTCCTGCCCATGCTTCTCCTTCTTGAAAGAGCCTAAGTACCTCTCTATACAGCATTCAGTTGGTTTTTAAATGATTCCAGGATTTTCACCTTTATCTAGAAGTCCTGCCCACATATTGATCACCTTATATACATCTTAAGATTACTTGTGAGATCCTCCATTTGAGGATAAAAAGACCAAGCTTCTCCAATCTTTCCTCATAACTTTTGGCATTAGTCTTTCTGTGTCTTAATGGTCAAAGGGGAAGATCCTAATCCATGCCTTCAAATTCCTGTGTATTCTCACTTTGCTCTAGATATGGTGTTCACCAACTCTTTGCAACAACTCACGCCCTCTGCTTTTCTCACTCGGCTTAACTGCTTGATTTCCACGCCAACCACGCCTCCATGCTGTGCTTCACCGGAGGATGTTCCTCTAATCTCTGCAGTTCTCTCTGAAGACCACTTGGCCTTACTCCCTCTCTAAGTCAGTATTCAAAGGCTTACTTCAGCCCTGTATCTTGTAGTGTGCCTAAATCTGACTTCCTGCAAGTGCCCACTGTCTCCTCTTGCTAAATGCTTTGAGATATTCTTTCAGCTGGCATGTACCACAGAAATGGCGGTTATATTGCAGGATAATTGGTAATGATTACACTAAATCACAATTCCAAAGATTGGGAAATGCTGATCAGAAAATTAGATTAGGAATTTGGTGGTGGTGAATTATTTTTGAGCTGTGGATTGAATGTGCCTTGTTCTGATCTGAAGACAGTTAGAATAAAGTGGACACCTGTGCTGTCAGGAGTCTGTATTATGTGAACATTGAGTTGACCTTAAGATTGTAGTGGTGAACTGCTGATCCAAGTGTGTTCACATTGTACCAAAAGATAATACTGAAAGGCACATTATTGATCAAGACTTGCCTGATTTAACATAATTTTTCCTTGTGCACGGGCAGGAAGTGCTCATCCGGATGCCATATATTCCTCCTCAGTCTGACTGCCAAAGGGAGGTCGTCATCCGGACATTTAGTGAGAGCTGGAGTGATGTGGATACCAAGGTGTTCGAGGTATTTTCTCACCGTGGAGCTAATCAGTCAGGTTCACATTTTTATAAGTGTATTTAAAGCGGACAGTTAGTTTTTTCTGAGTGGTCCTTTAAATGCTAAATGTTGCAAAGGGAAACATCTGTATGTTTATTCGTGTCTCTTACTAGCTCTTGGTTACCATACTTTATGCTTTCAAAATGATAGAGACCACCTCCAGAATGTATAAACTGAGCGCACATTACTTTTCTCTTCCCTACTGGGTACGTGGCTGAGGGCGACCAGGCAAAGGCTGTGCAAATATAACTAGGAAAAAATTGTGTGATGGCTCTATTCTGCTTTTGTCAGAGGTTGGTGCCAGCCATTGCTGCTGCTCTGCTCTATTTAAGGGTTGCATGACAATATTAATGCATCTATGAGTGAAATATTATAGCCACAGGTTTATTGGGAAATAATCTATACTGATAAACTCAAGCTTTCTATATATTGTAAAGCAGGCAGCTGTATGCTGACTGAGAAATGAATACGGGTGAAGTACAAGTGAACTTTATTGATAAATTTTGTAATTAATCCTTTCGCCTGTTTAAAGACTACAATGATCAGACTTATACATGGCACTGTGATGAAGTTGTTGAATACAATATTGATTTCCCAAATGAAGAACAGTTGATTCACAGTTAAAGGTATCAGTGACTTGTATGGCTTTCCTTCAACAGTAAACATTGTTTTCATCAACTTTTTAAGCAGTATTTTATTTGTAAAACGTCTGTGTGGTCTATTAGTTTTAAAAGTTAATAATAATGAATGCAATTTTGGGTCAGTATGGTGTTAGAAACATTCACGCTTGGCTGTCTGTAACATCAACCAGAATTCTTTGGGGACTGAGTCACTCTGAGTCATCACACTGAAACAACACATTGACGGAATGTATCTTTCCTTTTATTTGGATATGGTCTTGGTTGGGGAAGTTTGTTACAGTTAGTTTCTTATAGTTTTGGTTGTGTAAATCCAGTGTAGGTTGTACGGTATGTCTTTCTCTAGTGGTCAGTCATATGATGTTAGTGAGTTTTTTTATTTTTGTTGGCACCATGTTGATGCTGCAGAATTCTTCAAAGGTAGTCATGGTGATGCAGTTCCCATGGTTACAAGCATTTGCTGGTCTTTGCCTTCTATATATAGAATAAATTCCATTCTCCACTACAGGCAAAACATCATGTCTCCCGTAATGCTCTGTGTTCCGTAATTTAATTAAAACTTTTATAATTTTACCTGTACAGAAACAATATTAATATTTAAATGCAGAGGAAACCTCACAGCCATACTTTTAAGTTCAATTGTCCCTAGCATTCTCTTCCCATTTCTTTTTAAATTAAGTAAATTGTCCCAGTAGTGTCATTAGTAACACAGCATGTATAATTCAGGAAAGACTTAATTCTAACATTTTTAATTCCGAGGTTGCATCTTTGTTGAATCAACTGAAATTTTAGGGCTGAATTTAACAAATTGCAGTAGTGTCATGGTGGTATAAGAGGAAGTGTGTGGCTCGACCGCTCCCGCCCTGCCCCTTTCTCCCTCCGCGATTAAGCACTGGTCAGCCAGTTGTTGGATGAGGGCGGGACACCCTGTAGTGGCGGGGTATACCATGACCTGCATAATTTAAAGGGCCGCCGGCAGTGTTGTTGACACATGGAGGAGCAGTATCTGGCATTCCGCTGCCTATCAGCTCAGAGGAAAGGCAGTGCTGTAGGAAGAGAGAGGAGGAGGAGCTTAAAATCACTGGGCAACACATCCGGCCTTGTTATGCTAACACTGATGTAAGCTGCCATCTCTGCCATCTCCCAGATTAAAATGGTGGAGATCACAACTGCTCCCCCATCGCCCAGAGTGACCCATTTCTAGAGCATTGGCAGCCATGAGCAGTGAAGGAGGTGAAAAGCCAGGCAGCCCCACGTTTGATGATGACTCTGTGCATGCCCTCCTCTAGGCTGTGACTGAACTGTGAAGGTTCTCCTACCACAGGTAGGAAGAGGAGACCTCCCCACAAGACCAGGGAAGCCTGGATGGAAGTGGCAAAGGAGGTAAGTAGCCGTGCGGTCATCTAGAGGACTTGGCTACAGTGCCATAAGAGACTGAATGACCACCTCTATTTTGCAAGGGCGAGTGATAAACTGAACTGGCAATGTGGGTGCACACAGATGAGAGGGTATGTGGATGCACATGGGAAGTGGGTGTCAGGAAAATGGAGGAATGGACACCACGTGGCCAGAGTGCCAACTGAAGAAGCTTCGACACCCTGCCTGGTTGGGGCTGGAAAGGTAGGGTGGCATGCAAGCAACACCAGCACATGGAGGAGCAAGGCACCATAGGTTGTGGGGCCAATGCTAAAGGCTTGATCTCTCCAGGGATGAAAATTATCACTCTCTCATTGTCTTCTCAGCAAAAGAGGGCCCATAATTCCCAAGAGAGGTCAAGGACCAGTGAAAGAGTGCCCAACCTGGGAGTCAGATGGAGGAAGACATCCTGCAGCTGGCCAGTCACCAAGGGTGCAGATCTGTTGGCCATGGAGAGGCTGGATCCTGTGCCGGGTGTAGTGAGCATCTGAGGACCCTCGCTTGGTACATGGGGTGGTTCTGTGGCTGTGGTGATGGAAGGATGGGTATGTATTGGGCAAAAGCTGAAAGGGCATTACTCTTGTCTCATGAATTACATTGGGTAAGTGTCTGTTTGAGATGTGGCAATCTGCAGTGTTGAACGGTGCTCACCTTCCTGTTTTCTCCAACAAGTCATCGGCCCCAGCAGCCACTGTCCCCAATGGACAGGCATTGATCGCTGAGGAAGATGGAGGGACCTTGGAGGGTGCACCTACCCATCCTTGCTCTGCACCTTCCATCAGCTCAGATGCCTGTAACCCAGTGGGAATGCAGGCATCAGCCAACATAGTAGCACAAACTGGTTTGTGCGCTGCAAAAGCGCTGGACCAGCTGTCAGAAGCTATGACAGTCCAGGTCTTAGACACTTGGAGGAGTGTGAGAGTGCAGGTTGTTGCTGAGCCCCAGGCTGATGACGAGCCTCTGGAGTCATCCTTAAGCAGGCAGATGCTGGTTGTATAGTGGGAGGTGTGTGAAGATCTGGCGGTGATTCCAGGAGGTATGCGCGCCCTGGCATGGACAGTGGAGAAATCCATCCAGGCCACGAGTGTTGCAATTCCTTCTTGCCTGCACATGTGGTTTCCTCCATTGAGAGATTGGCGACTCTCATGGAGAGCCAGAATCAGCGGAACAGTCAGGGAATGCTCGGCAATGGGCACTCCTGAAGGTGACAGTGGCTCTTCCACCATTCTGCCAGTAACACCAGTGCCTCAGGGTGGTGTGGTGACAGAGGAAGCTCCTATCATTGTGCAGGAGTCCCTCACAACACCGGGATTCTCACCTCCTCAACTGATTGAGGATGTCTGTCAAGGTCATCCCAGGTGAAGGCCCATGAAAGTCAGCAGTCTGCCTCCAGCACAGGGGAAGCACCATGGCACAGGTAGGATTAAGAAATCACTCCAGGTATGCATGGGTCATCATGGATGCTTGCTGAAGTCATTTTTCTGTGTGAGGTATTGTTTGTGAATCTTTATTAAATGCATATTTAATAAAGCACCGAATATGATCGTGCTTTTGCAGTGAGGAATCTCGGGGTTAGATAGTAGTGTAAAGGGCAGCGAGCCCATGAGTACTTGGTGATATCTGAGGTGGCACAGGTCCTCAGAGGTTCCTTCGCTGAGGCACTGTGCAATGCTGACCTTGATGGTGTTGGCTTTGAATGGTCATACGGGATTGCAGAATGGGAGATTGCGGAGCACTGCTCTTTGTATTAAAAGGTCTCACATCCTCTGTTTTAGACCCCCAAGTCTCTCAGGCAGCCAATCCCTGTTGATACTCAGGTGGAAGAGCAGGCTGGTCTGGATCGTTCTGATCCCCTTCTGATTCCTCACCCGATTCTCCATCTGTGGATGCGTGCTGGTCAATGAGATCCTCTTCTGCCAGGGCCACCTCCTTTCTGGAGCACAAGGTTGTGAAGAGCACAGCAGAAAACCAAAATCGAGGAGACACAAGCTGGCACCACTGTCTCAGGCCAGGCATTTGCATCTCATTTGGAGAAGACCAACACCATCCTTACTGGTGTCAAGAGCCATCTCTCTATCAGATATGCCCTGTCACTAAGTATCCATCACTCCATTAGCAGTGTTGGTTGAATAGTTGGGGCACCTGGGAGCACCTGAGGATATAGGCATCATGGTTACTGCCAGGATACTGAGCACTAATCTGCATGATCCTCTGGTGATGGTCATATACACGTTGTACATTCAGGGAGTGAAACCCCTTGCCATCCATGAATGCCCTTGGCTGGTCCATTGGTACCTGGATGGCCACAGGTGTGCAGTTGATGACTCTCTCAATTTGAGGAATCCCACTATGACACCAAGCCCTCTGGCTCTCTTGGCCTGACTGACCTCATCTGTAGTATAGTCAATGAAGTCACCCGCTCTCCTGAAAAGTGCATCGCCCTGATACAGTGATGGGTTCATGCCTGTGAGATGCCACACAGACCTCCAGCTGGTCCCTGGAAGGACCGTGAAGTATAAGGGTTCCAAGGCAGCTGTCACCTTGAGAGCAATGGGGAGCAGGTGGTCACCAGTTCATTTGGAACTTATCTCCCCTGCCAACATTTCACATGGAGATGTTATTGCCTCCTGGAAGAGACGCAGCTGGTGAAAACACTGGCATTGCAGATAGTTTGGGCATTGCCTGTGCACTTGCCTGCAGTGTAAGTTCTTCTTGGCTGGCCTTGCTAAGCATGATCTCTGCAGCCTTCTGCCCCAGGAACCTCACCTGGTACCTCCTGCAGCTGGTCAGCAGGGTAATACTATCTCTGTCCAGCTGCCCTCCTCTTCTTCCTCCTGCTGTTCTCTTCCTTGTGGAAGAGCCTCCACCACAGTGCACAATGTCCATGGGGCCAGTGACCTATATCCTTCAGTGTGACCCTCCTCATTTAAGAATCCTCTGTGGCTCCAGGGCCCCATGAACTGTGAATCCCTTCTGAATCCTCCTTTGTAGTATATTACCTTGAGAAGTTGGCCCAGGATCAATCAATGAAAAGCCCCTCGCCTCTAGCAGCAGAGCTGCTGCCTTCACTTTCTCAAAGTGAGTCCAAGCTCCAGTTTGCTGTCCATGAAAAGCTGCTGTGAATCATTGCCCCTGTTTGGCCTGTGACTTCCTGAAAAATTGCATGGGCCACATCAAATTTGCATTGGCAATTTAATTGCCTTAATTAGTTCTTAATTGTTGATTTCTGAAAAGCAGGTGGGTTTTTGATCGCCTTCCAAGTTGTTGCAGACAGGTGTCATGACATTGGCTACCTGACCCTGCGACACGATCCTCGATTTTACAGAGGAGAGACAGCCGCCTGATGCATTCCCTAGTGTAAAATTCAGCCCTTAGTGCAGAAATAGTTTGTGGATTTATGTGGTTTACACTGTGAAGGTAAATTCCAACGTTTGCTACTGCTTTTTCCAGTCATTTCTTTTGCAAACCAATCTTTTTCCTTTATAGTCACAATATATAGCCTGCTGCAGTGTGCTCCATTTCTCCTGGTTCCTTGTCATTTCTCGACTGACGGAGAATAACTGTACCATCCCCCTTGAGGGAACTCGACTGTTTTCTTCTGTGGATCCCAACATAAAGGTGACCTTCCCACCTGGGGCAGTAAATGAGTCTCGCAAAGTGAAAATGCAGGTTTGTGCATCATGTTAAATATTAAACCCTGGAAATAAAGTACCTAACATATCGCCTTCCATTAAACAACCCATTGTTTTATTCTGTAATTGTATGCTTATCTGGTTTCTTGCTCAGCCAAACACTTTTTAAAATCTCCTTAAATTTACATACAGGTGTTACCAGTTGCTGTAGAGGAGTTACACAAGCTCCTAAATGATCAAGATTCTGCAGCAAGTGCTTTGCTCTGTTTGTCACAGAATACAACCGACAACTTCCTGAAACCAGTCAAGATTCAGCTTCCATTACCCAGTGGGATCACAGGTCAGTGTTTTAATACTTAAAATAGCAATGTGTTTGGGAGATTAAGTGTGTTATGGATGATAATAGCCTTATTTCATCTCTGATGTCCAGAATCAAATTTAATTGGAGCAATTTAAAATAATGCAGAGACTAGGGAGTGTACGTAGATAGGTCTTTGAAGGTTGCAGGACAAATTGAGAAGACAATTTTTTTATTATTCATGGGATGTGTGCATTGCCCGTCCTTAATTACCCTTGAGAAAGTGGTGGTGATCTGCCTTCTTGAAACACTCCTGTCCATCTGGTGAAGGCACTCCCACTGAGCTGTTAGCTAGGAAGGTCAGGATTTTGGCCCAGCCACAGTGAAGGAATGGCAATATTATTCCAAGTCAGGATGGCATGTGGATTGAATGCAAATGTGAGGTGCTAGTATTCCTGTGTACCTGTTGTCTTTGCCCTAGGTGGTAAAGGTGCTGTAGAAGGAGCCTTTGTGTGTTGCCACAGTGCATCTTGTAGTTGGTACACACTGTTGCTCTTGTTTGCCAGTGGTGGAGGAAATGAATGTTAAGGTGGAGGATGAGATGCCAGCCAAGCAGATTCCTTTGTCCTGTATGGTGTCGAGCTTCTTGAAGCTGCACGCATCCAAGCAAATGGAGAGTATTTCATCACATTCCTGAGGTTTTGGAAGGCAGGAGGCGAGTCACTCACTGAATGATACCCAACTTCTGACCTGCTCTTGTAGCCATATTGTTTATCTGGCTAGACCGGTTAAGTTTCTGGCCAACGATGACCCTCACAATGGTGGGGGATTTGATCATGGTAATGCTGTTGAATGTCAAGCGGAGGTGGGTTAGACTTTCTTGTTGCAGATGGTAGATAGGATCCTTGGCTTTATAAATAAAGGCATAGAGTACAAAAGCAAGAAAGTTATGCTAAACCTTATAAAATGCTGGTAAGGCCGCAGCTGGAGTACTTTGGCCAATTATGGGCACCAGAATTTAGGAAGAATGTCAAGGCCTCGGAGTGGGGACAGATGGGATTTACTGGAATGTTAGCAAGGACGAACAATTCCAGTTACATGGAGACACTAGAGAAACTGGGATAGCTCCTCTTTGAGCAGAGAAAGTTACTGAGAAAATTGATTGATGCTTTTAATGTGGTTAAAGAATACCTGTTAATTGCATACATACACAGTCAATTCACAGATCACATCCAGCTATTAGCCAAATAATTATTTACAGAAGCCTCACCCCATTTAGATGTTTAACCAGCACAAAGCAGGTTACTATTTTAATCTCACAAAATAACATCACATAAATACACCAGTTTCCTTTTCTCCAATTTTATTACAGAGTATTAGCTGAACATGACATTCTCAGGAATGTTTTACTGACCTGTGCAAACCAAGCTCAGTTTCTCAGTGTTATTTAATAATTCAAGGAATTTACATTATTGCAACATAATTGAAGACTTAAGCAAGACAAATTGATGATTTTTCCACAATTATAAGAACCAAATCAGCAGGATAATAATATAAGCTGGAAATGCTAGAAATACTCAGCAAACCAGGCAGCTTAATAATGGCACTTGCTCACTGAATGAGACCAAATTGAATGCACCTTGGTGTCACAGCAGCAGCTGGTTCCCCACCTCTGCTCCCTTCCTGTTGAAAGTAAATATACGGCTCACTGCTGGCATGGGGTGTGGAAGTGCTATGAGGGGACCCTTTTGAATTCACCTTTCAGAAGGTTCCCTCATGCAGACCATGGTTCACGACACTCCTTGGTTGCTGTGAGCGACAACTCTTTGAAATGCTGGCCCCACTCCAGGAAAATTGCGAAGGACTAGGACATGTCTATCCACGCAATGGAGCTGGCCAAGTTGGGAGTGCAGGGTGCAGGTTTACAACACATACCAGCCCATGCCATTAAAAGGCATTCCTGAAAATGGGAAACCCCGGGAATTTTTTAAAATATTCATTCACGGGATGTGGGCGTCACTGGCTAGGCCAGCATTTATTGCTCATCCCTAATTGCCCTTGTTTAGACAAAGGGTATTAGTGAACCAGATGGGTTTTTACAACAGTCAACAATGGTTTCATGGTCATCATTAGACTTTTAATTCCAGAGTTTTACTGAATTCAAATTCCACCATCTGCCGTGGCATGATTCAAACACAAGTCCCCAGAGCATTACCCTGGGTATCTGGATTATCAGCCCAGCGACAACACCGCTATGCCATCGCCTCCCCTTAGGAATTCTGGAATCAGGTCCCGCCTGCCATTTTTAAAGGACTCCCGAGTCATCCCGACCTGAGTAAAAATCCAGCCTGTAGTACCCAAATTAACTTTCGGAATTAATTCTGTCATTTTATCTAATAATGATACAACACTAATGAGTCTATAGCTACTTTGGTCTCTTTGCCACCCTTTTGAACTTAGGATGCCATTTGAGCTGTTTCCAGTGGGTTCTGAATCTCTCCAGTACGCTACAATTTCCATATAATGACCATTAATTCTTCCCAAATCTCTTATTTTTTCCTCTTTCAGCATACAGATGTAAACACATTAATGGCTCGGAATTTCTGCTGGTCGCACTTTTTTTTGCACAATTGTCCTGAAATTGGTCAAACTAATGCCAAAAAACCATGAAATTTCGAGCGTGCATTACTTCCAGGGTAAATCAAATTTCCGCCATCCTTTGCACTAGTTTAACAAAATATATGCTGGAAGCTGGTCTTGCCCACCGTACTTGTCACTCTATCAGCTCGTTAATCACCATTGTATTAATAAAACTGCAGCAAGTTACCATTTGTAAACATATCAAGGAACATTTTAAAGCAAGAATTATTTTTTTTTATTACTTTCTAAAAGCTGCATGATTGTGCTGTTTCATGGCAGATTTGATGTTTGGCAACAGAAATAGAGTAATTTTGGTCACAGTTTGTGCCTGGATTGATGATTGTGCCCAAGGCAAAAGCTCCAACCATTCTTTCCCTGGGGCTTTTAAAGTCATTTATGTTGAAGTTGTGAATTCTTATGTTATTGCAGTTGGGAAGGGCTTGTTGCTCATATTTTCCATAGTGAATGTTTGCAATATGTTCATCCGCTATTTTGGCCCCGTGCTCATCTTCTAAGAGCCTCTGACTGCTTTCTTACTGTTATGTTTTGCAGCTGTGTTTTTTTTCCATGCCTTACTTTGCTCTGACGTCCTTGTATTTTTTCTGGATGTCTCTATTAATCTTGGGAGACTCCTTCAACGTTTGTTGTATAGGATTTTGAGAGGCTATTTTTCATTTCTGTCTAATTAGTTAATCCATTTAGGATCACATTTTTTGGTCTGCATTTGCCTAATCCTGGATATATATTTTGAATTTTCAGTATTTTGATTTTAAGGATGTTTAATTTGTCCTTCAGTGAAATGTTATTGAACAAACCCTTCCCCCTGAATCAACAATTTGCTTTACCTTCATTTTCTTAACTATTGATTTTTTTTTAAACTAATATACTTGATTCTTGATCATTAGTATTTCTGAATCTCAGATTCTGTTGAACTTGGTCATTCTATGATTGCTATCCTCCTAGGCCAGAAGTTTCATATCATCCATGGAATTTGGGTCACTTCATCACCAAGACAAGATACACAGTCAAGCATGACATTTGCTGAAATATACTCCAAATGACTTGGATTTTCCAAGTTTATACTTGGTTGATTAAAGATCTCGATTAAAATAATTTTGTCGATTTCACACAGTCCTTGGGTTTCTTTGTATAGCAAACTGTCTTCTTCCTTCTGGGTATCCCTTCTGTCTGCCAACAGCAAGGATTCTTTATAAAAGGAGCTTGGTTGCAAACTCTCAACACAAAAGCACACATGGATTGGTATAGCTTCTGTCAGAGACACCATAAAGATGGTTGTTGCCAGAATTTTTTTTTAAATCACAGTGCAGTCTTTTGTTTAAGTACCTTAGTAGAGCCTGCGGAACCTTACTCTGCGTCTGACCTTGCTTTATCTGTCCTAACAGTGCAGGTTGTGGATGCTGTATGCTTAAAATGGCAAAACATCATTTCACATTCCTGATGTTCTGGCATTGCTCCATAGATCTCTCTGCCTTTTCTCTCCTCCTTTAAGACTCTCCTTAAAATCTGCCTGCTTGACCAAGTTTTTGGTCATCTGCTGAAATATCTTCTTATGTGGCTCAGTCTTCCATGTTGATTGATAATGCTCCTGTGAAAGGTCTTGAGATGTTTTACCATGCTAAAGGTGCTATGTAAATACAAGTTGTTGTTGTGTTAGACAACTGCCTAATTTTAATACTTAATATTTATTTCCTTATTTTCTCCACCAGAGCCATATGCATTCTGTAGCTGTAAGGGTAGGTAGGGACTCTGGGTTATATTTCTGCTGGCTTAGGAGAGAATGAGAAGAGCTCTGGATGGCTGTTCACTTCCTCTATGGAAATGCACGTAGTCTTTACTAAACTATACTTGCCTGGGTGATTAGAAATTTGTGCACTTGTATCTTCTTAAAAAAAATCATTTTTGAATCATGTACTATTCCTGTTTTGAAAGCTTATTGGAACTAGTAATTCTATTCAGTTTTAAACAATCTGATTTTTTAAATTAACTTCTGATCCAGGTTCAAATTTGGACCGCTCCAAATTACACTTACTTCATGGAGATCCAGAAGTCCAGGACTGGATGGACATTACTAATCAGGTGGTGCTGGAATTCACTCACTTGTATGCTCTTTTTGAAGTTAACCATTTCTCGTGGTAAGATTTTATAAAGTTTCACTCTTTCGACACATTTTTTGACTGATACTTTTTGAACATTCTCTCCTCCTTGGAGTTGAGGGGGAGCCAAACAGGTCCTTTTGTGACCATATTGGCTATAAGCTAACGTCCCTGGTGCTGGGAGATGAATTAAGTTGACCCTGACTTGCAACCTTTGTGGTCAATACATGAGTGAAGCAGCTCAGCAACATTCCAAATCCTATCGATGATTAACAGTTAACCCAGCTTATTGAGAGGATTTGGAGTGGCAAACTTGTCATTGGGAAATGGACCTTTTCCCAATTTACTCTGGATAATTTTAAAATAAAACAATGCCCTAACTGAACAAGTAGAGGGAAGTTTACCAGTGGATTATGCTAGTATGCTGTGCAGAATGTAGACTCCAGAAGTATCTTTCTGCAAACTCAGAGCCCTTAGGCTCGGCTAAGTTGGCTCTGAGCAAAATGTTTTCTGGGCTTAGCTGAGTGCTGGGTGCCTACTCTGAGTACAATGGGAACTCCGTATCCGGAAGATTGAAATTTCTGCATTTATTGGTTTGGAAACTCTTAAGCATGGTGATAATTTCCAAATATGTCTGTCTCCCAGCTAACAAAGAAAAATCAACCAATGGAATCTTCTGGAATGTAATGGAAATTACTAGATTAAAAGAGTCCTTGTCATAGCTCTCCAGCTCCAAAAGTCATTGGAAAAGTGCAAGTGTCAATGTTAGAGGCCATTTTAGCTAAATAGCCTTGAGCACTTCATTGCCTTCCATATGAGTGGCTGCCCAGGAATGCAGACTGCACATAACTTGGACATTGATGCACGATTCTTATATGGAAGAGAGCTGATTTGTTTAGCCCATGATTGCAGTTAAAAAATTCATTGCTGTTCTGAATATGATCAAGGAAAGTAGCTGGCTCTGAAGGAAGATATCTTAAAATACAAACTGCATCTTGGCTAGAGTTGACTAGAATTCCCAAAGTAAAATGTCCTTAATAGTAATGGGTGGGGTTGAAAAAATAAGCCATTTGAATTATTTCCAGGAAAGTGTGATGACTGCAGTGCAAAATATGTGCTTGATATTTGTGCTTTATTTGCTTTTCACTGGATAATTAATGCTCATGTTTTCTCAAGTTATTTTTGCCCTTTTATGACTACATAACAGCAGTGACTACATTCCAAAAGTAACTCGTTTATTGTGAGGCACTTTGGGATGTCTGCAGAGAAGGGAACCTTAACCCCTAAGAATGTGTAGGTGGGGCAGATCAAATTTTGGATTTTTCAACTGGGAATGCAACTATTCAAGTTACAGGACTTATAGACGAAGCTCATCTTCCTTGACCTGACATGCAGTGCTTTCACAGGCTGAGTTCGCCCAGTCAGGTGGTGGCCTCCAACAGGAAAACCTGCTGGATATGCATTATCAGTGGCCAGATCACTCCAGGGCACTATCAGAGACACATCCAGGATAACCCAGTGGCAGTGCAATGATGTATTACTTTGCCAGAACCGATATTTAGTTAAATTTCCCTTGGTATGACAATACTCAGAATGAGAGACATATGGATTGGCCTCTTGGCTAGATTCCCACATGTGCAGGATACCAATAAATGCATAAATGTGGTAACCTGAAAACCACCACAGCAACCAGGAGTTTGTATGAACTGTAAGGGATATTCATCCATCAATATGAAACTGGCATACAACTGCTAAAAAGATTCATGCAGGTCTGCGTCAGATTCACTGGGTGCTGTCATGAGACCTCTACATTGTGACAGCCAAACATGGATCTGGATGTGTCCTTCAGTACTCGCCAGTGAGTGTGTTAGGATAGTGGTGGTATGCTGCGCTGTGCAGAACCATTGCGCAACAGAGAGAATAGTAGTTGGAGGAGGAGGATGATGGGGCTTATCGCTCTCCTTTGACTGTGGAGAACGTAGAGCAGAAGAGAAGTTAGATGGGGCACCCTTCACCAGACCAGTTGCTGATATTGCTGCCAAGGATGTCCTAATATCACGATGCAGTCTTTCTCTTAAATTTTTTTGGGGTTTTTTACGCTATATATTTTCTGGTTTCTGTATCTCTGACCATTCCTGTAAGTGGACCCCTGGCTCCTAGTGACACAATGGTGCCTTTGCTCATCCAATATCAAAGATCTACAGGATAATGGACTTTGAATTGAATGGCTTCACCCGGTACCTGTGAACAAAGTACACTGTTCCATTTAATTACTTCTGAGAAATTTCAGATTAACGCCTATTTGTAGCTGCAGTGAAATTATTGGGCCCAGCAGTAAAGCACAGAGTTCCAATTTATAAATGTATGGCTGATACCAGGAAATAGTAATCTAACTCTTGATGAAAAAAAAAGTTTACAGTTTTTCATTTTTTTCCTTGTTTTTTTGTTCACATGATGTGAGCGTTGCTGGTAAGGCCAACATTTATCATGCATTCCCTTACTACCCTTGAAGGTGGGAGTGAACCATCTTCTTCAACCGCTGCTGTCCATGTGTTGTAGATACACCTACTGTGCTGTTAAGGATGGAGCCCCAGGATTTTGACCCAGCCAGAATGAAGGAACGATGATTATAGTTCCAAGTCAGAACAGTGTGTAACTTGGAGGGGAACTTGCGTGTGGTAGTGTTCCCATGTATCTGCTGCCCATGTCATTCTAAGTAATTGAGCTCGGAAGGTGCAGTTGAAGGAGGGTTGGTGAGTTGCTGCAGTGCAACTTGTATATGGTACATACTGCTGACATTTGTATGCTGGTGGTGGGGGGACTAAATGTTCAAGGTGATGGTTGGGGTACTGATCAAGCAGATTGCTTTGGCCTGGATGTTGGTGGATGCAAGACTGGGAATGGCTTACTGATCTGCTTAGTGGTCTCCTCTACATTGGAGAGACCAAACGTAAACTGGGCGACCGCTTTGCAGAACACCTGCGGTCTGTCCGCAAGAATGACCCAAACCTCCCTGTCACTTGCCATTTTAACACTCCACCCTGCTCTCTTGCCCACATGTCTGTCCTTGGCTTGCTGCATTGTTCCAGTGAAGCCCAACGCAAACTGGAGGAACAGCACCTCATCTTACGACTAGGCACTTTACAGCCATCCGGACTGAATATTGAATTCAGCAACTTTAGGTCGTGAGCTCCCTCCCCCATCCCCACCCCCTTTCTGTTTCCCCCTTCCTTTTTTTTTCCAATAAATTATAAAGATTTTCCTTTTCCCACCTATTTCCATTATTTAAAAAAAAAACCCCACTAGAGCTATACCTTGAGTGCCCTACCATCCATTCTTAATTAGCACATTCGTTTAGATAATATCACCAACTTTAACTTTAACACCTATGTGTTCTATTGTACTATTGTCGTTGACATCTTTTGATGATCTGCTTCTATCACTGCTTGTTTGTCCCTACAACCACACCCCCCCCCACCTCTCTCTCTCTCCATCTCTCCGCCCCCCACACACACACCTTAAATCAGCTTATATTTCAACTCTTTCTTGGACTCGAACTCAAGTTCTGTCGAAGGGTCATGAGGACTCGAAACGTCAACTCTTTTCTTCTCCGCCGATGCTGCCAGACCTGCTGAGTTTTTCCAGGTAATTCTGTTTTTGTTACTGATCTTCAATACAGCTTCCCCTCACGTACTCTCGCCGCTAGGTGTCATACCTGTGCTGTTGAACCTTAGAACTTGTGGCCCAGTTCCACCAAATCCCAGTATAACACTCTTAATTCTCATAAACCTTCACTGTTGCAACTAAGGGCCAGAGTTGGCTGTGCGCCCGCCGATATTTAAACGGCCTGTTAAGGTCATTAAGGAAGTAAGTAATTGTTAATGTTGCCCATCTATCCCTCCAAGGCTTCATCAAACTTCAGAACCACTCAGTAATACTGAAAAGCATTCCATCATGATCCTGCCTAATCTCATCCTAGTTCAAGCAGTCTACTTGTGATCCAATTGCTGCCAGAGGTCATGGATCAGGATGCAGTTGAGTGAGGATGTAGCAGCAATGTTGGAATGAGGGTGTTGGTTAAGCCAGGAACTGTTGGGGGAATTAATTTGTTGAAAGGCTTTTCAGTAGTGGAGAATCCTGTGCTTTAAATTAAATACTGGGCTGTATTTTATTTACACTGCCGTGCTTTGTTTTATTTTAAATAATAGAAGCCTCTCTGTTGAGGAAACCTCCAATATTTAGTTAAGGTTCAGGATATCCTCTCCCTCTAGGCCTACCACTAATCCCTCCCCATCATGCTAAAACCTCAAACCTTAGTCCTTCCTCTCACCGTTTTCTTCCTCATCATCACCCGAACTCTCTCTCTTTTCTGTTCGCCTCATCTACCCAATCTTTCATAATCATCACTCAGCACCAAACTCTTTCTAATCCCAACTTTCCTCTTCCTTCAGTCCCTAAACACCTGTTTTGTGCTGTCATTCAATCCAACTCCCACTTTACCACATGTTCTCTGCAAATAGAAGAAAGAATTGATGGTATTTTTCAAAAGCACCTCACATACAATGGGCAGAATTGTCCCTTCGGCGAGCGGGAGCGGGGCCCACTCAGCAACGCGTAAAATGATGCGCAGTGATGTCGGGCGGGCGTCCTGACGTCACCCTGCGCCATTTAGATTTTCAGTTCGGCGGGCACGCATCCGAATTGGCTGCGCGCCCACCAAACTGTCAAAGCCTATTAAGGCCAGTTAATGAGCAATTAAAACAATCAACTGAGCTGCCCGTCCAACCTTAAGGTTGCCAAGCAGGTGAAGAGCCCAGGCGACCTTCAGAAAAAACATGAAACCTCATCCACGGACAGGATGAGGTTTTGTGAGGGTTTAAAATTTGTATAAAATGTTTAAGTAAAAAAAATTGACTATCCCAGCTCAGTGTCACATGAGGGGACATGTCAGGAATATTTTTTTCTGCCTTTGATGAACTTTTGAATCTTGAGCTGATCTACTGAGGCAGCACTTTGCCTCAGGGAGGTCTGTGCGTTCTTCCGCCTTAATTGGTCTGCTCACGTAAAATGGTGGTGTGCCCCTGACCAGGGGCTCCAATCGGGAACCCGCCCGCTCGCACCTGACCCCACCCGACGGGGGGAAAACGCTGCCCAATGAATTATTTTTTTGAAGTGTGATCATTTTTACCTAAGCAAATGAGCAGTCAGTTTTCAGTCCAAATATTTTCCTGAAGCAGCAAGTGAGATAAGTGAGTTTGCTGTTAGTTAATGGAGAGATATTGACCTTCTGAGGTGACAGTATTAAACATGTGCCCCAACTTCCTGTCTCATGTGTCTTCCTGGTACATCCGCTATCACTTGCCAGCATAACCACAACCTACTCCTTCACAAACATACTCATAAATACAAAATCCTATAAATATTTTTGTTATATCTGTATACAAAATCCATGCAGATATATTTATTTCATTTATTACTGCCCATGAATTAGAGATATACACACAATATGTTTACATAACAAGTATATAGAGATTTCAAGTACTTCACTTATAGTTACAAAGAGCAACTCCTGTGTTCTTTATTCATCAGCCTCTGAATTTGAAAGAGCTGGGTTCAAGGCCTATTCAAGGACTCGAGTGTATAATCTAAGCTGACATTTTACTGCAGTACTGTGAACGTGCGGCATTGTTATAGGTGCCATTTTTTTTGGATAAGACATTAAATAGAGGCTTCATCTGTTTTTTTCCGTTGGCCATAAAGATACTCTGGCACTATTTGAAGAACAGGCGAGTTTGTTCAGTGTCCGGATCAGTATTTATATGAACTAACGTCACCAAAGTAGATTAATTGGTCATTATTTCATAGCTATTTGTGGGACCTTGCTGTGTGCAAATTGGCTACCAGGTTTTCTGATGTAACAGTGACCACACTTCAAATATATTTATTAGCTATAAGATGCTTTGGGGCATTCTGAAGGTATGGGGGTTGTGGGGGTTAGATAGATAAAAGTAGTTATTCTACAGATATATAAATGTTTCCATTTTACAATTATTTTCTGTTACATTAATTTCATTTCTATATATTTTCTCTTTACCACTTACTCCATTTTAGATTTTTAAAATTTTGAATCAATATCCTTTATTATCAACAATAAATCAATATCCTTTATTATCAACAATATCAATAGTATTCTATTACTAAAATACATTCTTTCTTGCTTCATATTTTACACTGCACAAATGTGCACAAAATCGTAGAATCCAAGCCTGTAAATATCAACCCTACACTGCCACAGTGTTCTAACAAAATAGTTTAACTTATTTACTTGCTATAAATTAATGGTTGTGAAATTTAACTGAAATGGTTTATTAAGAAACTGACTTGGCATCAGCAATGCCACAGGAAGTCTGCTCGCAAAAGATTTACGTGCACATGGACTTCCTGGCCAATCTCACTTTAGACATCATATACTGTTGAAAACAAAGTCCTGTGCCTCATTCTTTACAAAAAGCTACGACGAACAAAGGCAATGCCCACCCAGGAACACACAATACTGGAGCCAAAATGTCTGCAGACATTCATCTGACCTTCCTATGTATAAATCCAGAGTTCTGATCTCCAGCCTTACTGGCAAGTAACCTTTGAGTGGACTCACCTATTGTTTATGGAACATCAATTAGACTTAATACTCTTAAAGGAATTATTTTTCCAAAAATATACTTTTTTCCTAAAATTTGTACAATTGCATTACGTAACAGTTCAAATTTGACAGTGCAATATAGAGCAGTTTCTTTCAATACAGTACATGAGGTACCTCACTACACTTGCCATTACAGGTTACATTTACAGTATATAATTACATTTCATGTGAAACATTTTCTATGCATGCAACCCAAGGGGTTTTACATGGTTTTCAATCCCTCGGTATGTTATGGCAGGAAGGCCTTTTCTCACTGAGCTTTTGTGGCAACTGTCCCAAACTTCAGTGCATCCCTAAGCACATTGCCCTGGATCTTGGAATGTGCCAGCCTGCAACTTTCTATTGTCGACAGCTCTTTGCAATGGAAAATCAGGAAGCTTTGGGCAGTCCAAAGAGCATCTTTCATCAAGTTGACAGTCTTCCAGCAGCAGTTGATGCTTATCTCGGTGTACATCCCTGGGAATGGCTCAGGGAGCCATAATCCTGTGTTATGGAGTTGTTTGGGATGAACCTCAGGCAAAACCACAACATCTCTTTCCAAACCTGCTAATGCAAAGGCACATTCCAGAAGGAGGTGGGTGACAGTCCCTTCCCCATCACAGCCGCCTTGAAGGCAGAGTGTGAAGCGTTGAGACTGGGCATGCTGGAAGGATCTAAACGGAGTCCTTCTCACTATCAGCCAAGCTATGACTTATAGTCTTTAAGGAATCGATATAATAGATTTTTACTTTCACCACTTGGGCGGCAAACTGGCAGAGTATATCTTTCATGAATATACCCAGTTTTCATTCCTTTTGGATTGAAAGTCAAGTGGACTCTATAAATAATTTGTCAGATTACTGAGCATACGATGGAGATGATCATGTAGCCCACTGCTTTATATGTTATTCTGTTCCAGACCTTGTAAAATAACTCATCCTCTGATTTAGCATGAGCAACACTATGGAACATTCACTAATGTTTAACACATGGTGCAGAAGTCATTTGCAGCTGGTTTGAATTTATGCTTGAGTTCACAAACCATTTCTTTCTATTCACTGCAGCAAAACTTTAGAAATGGATGTTGAGAAGATTTGGATTACGGTGCAATTTGACCAGCTCTGCCTTGCTTGAGATGCTGGTTGGGCAGGAAGTACCTGATTGAAGTGGCCTTTTTTCATATTTTATCTCCAGTCTTCTAATTTTTTTTTTAAAAATGTATTAAAGCTCTATACTCAGTCACAGTTACTTTGGATTTTTGCTCCCACAGTGGGTAGTGCAAGCCGGGAAATTCAGCGGCTTGCCTTGGGAGAAACCGCTGCAAATGGCACGACCTTCGTTCCAGGTGGGGGGTGCAGGATAGAGTTGGGCCTGCTGCCCCTGGCCACTGGTAGAAGTTGGCCACAGAGGCTGCTGAGTGCCAAGGTGGGCTGTGTAAAAGGCCCACCTTGGTTCTGTGGGACTTCGTCCCAGTTGTTTTGTGAAATTTTAGGCCTCTAACCCTCACACCTGATTACACCCCCACCATTCTCCATGCCATTTCCATGTCCCTATGCAAATTTAATGCCATCCCATTCTCCGACCCACCATCTTGGCCCCTTATAGCTCCATGCCAACTCATGCCATCCCACCCAGCACTTAGTCCTTACAACCTCCATGCTAGCTCACCCAATATCCACCATGGGCAGACTTCAGGAGCCATGTTGAGCTGAAATAAAATAAAAAGCTAAATATTATAGCCTTTACTATAGTAAAAAAAAACACTCCCATTCATGAAAACTCATTCAAACCATTTAAATCCCCTCAAGTACTTATTTGCTTAAAAATAAACAGACTTGTATTCACAACCTTACATCAAAGACAGCTAACCTTTTCATAACCTCTTTGAGCTGTCAACCAAACTGTGAACTTAGAATTACCTCAGTAGTGGGGTACTAAGTTGTGGAAAGCAATCAAACACTCATAATGGCATAATGATACCCTTGGGGAACTGTCACCAAACAACTATTGTAATTGGTAGAACAGATTTTTTTGAATTTTCACTGGCACAAGCAGCCATTTTTTAATTTTTAAGGGCTGAGGATTTAAATAACTTCACAACTTGACTGTTCTCCAGACCTTAAATGTCCTGCATAAGCATTTAGGTCTACTTTAAAACTTAGTGACCCCCACACTTTTATTCATTCATGGGATGTGGGCTTTGCTGCCTGGGCCAGCATTTATTGCCTATCCCTAGTCGCTCTTGAGAAGGTGGTGGTGAGCTGCCTTTTTGAACTGCTGCAGTCCATGTGGTGTAGGTACACCCACAGTGCTGTTGGGGAGAGAGTTCCAGAATTTTGACAGTGAAGGAATGGTGATATATTTCCAAGTCAGGATGGTGAGTGGCTTGGAGGGGAACCTGCAGGTGGTGGTGTTCCCATCTATGCTGCCTTTATTCTTCTCAAATGGCAGAGGTTGTGGGTTTGGAAGGTGCAGTTGAAGGAGCTTTGGTGAATTCCTGCAGTACATCTTGTAGATGTGGGTACACACTGCTGCTACCATGCGTTGATGATGGAGGGAGTGAATGTTTGTGGATGTAGTGTCAAACAAGCGGACTGCTTTGTCCTGGATGGTGTCCAGCTTCTTGAGTGTTGTGGGAACTGCACTCATCCAGGCAAGTGGGGAGTATTCCATCACACTCCTGACTTGTGTCTTCTAGATGGTGGACAGGCTTTGGAGAGTCAGGAGGTGAATTACTCATCGCACGATTCCTAGCCTCTGACCTGCTCTTGTAGCCACTGTATTTATATGGCTAGTCCAGTTCAGTTTCTGATCAATGGTAACCCCCAGGATGTTGATAGTGGGGGATTCAGTGCTGGTAATGCCATTGAATATCAAGGGGCGATGGTTGGATTCTCTCTTGTTGGAGATGGTCATTGCCTGACATTTGTGTGGCGCGAATGTTACTTGCCACTTGTCAGCCCAAGCCTGGATATTGTCCAGATCTAAGAACATAAGAAATAGGAGCAGGAGTAAGTAATTCAGTCCCTGGAGCCTGCCCCGCCATTCAATACGATCATGGTTGATCTAATTTCGGCCTCAATTCCGATTTCCTGCCCTCTCCCCATAACCTTTCAATCCGTTACTAATTAAAAATCTGTCTATCTCCTCCTTAAATTTATTTAGCATCCACAACACTCTGAGGTAGTGAATTCCACAGATTTATGACCCTTTAAGAAAAGTAATTCCTCCTCATCTCTGATTTAAATCTACCACCCCTTAGCCTAAAACTATGGCCTCTCGTTCTAGAATGCCCCCACAAGGGGAAACATTCGCTCCACGTCCACTTTGTCTATCCCCTTTAGTTTCCTGTATACCTCAATTAGATCTCCTCTCATCATTATAAACTCAAGCGAGTATCGGCTCAATCTCTCCTCATAAGACAAGCCCCGCATCTCTGGAATCAATCTAGTGAACCTCCTCTGAACGACATCTTTCCTCAAGTAAGGGGACCAAAACTGTGCATAGTACTCCAGGTGCGGTCTCACCAATGCCTTGTACAGTTGCAACAACACTTCCCTATTTTCATACTCTATTCCTTGAGCAATAAATGCCAAAATTCCATTTGACTTCCTTATTACCTGCTGTACCTGCATACTAGCTTTCAGCGATTCATGCACGAGGACACCCAGATCCCTCTGCACTGAAGCATTATGAAGTTTCTCTCCATTTAAATAATAAGTCACCTTTTTATTCTTCCGACCAAAATGGATAACCTCACACTTATCCGCGTTAAATTCCATCTGCCAAATTTTGGCCCATTCACCTAACCTGTCCATATCCATTTGTAAATTTCTTACTTCTTCATTGCAACTTACTTTCGCATCTATTTTGGTGTCATCTGCAAATATAGCTATAGTACTTTCTATCACTGAATCCAAGTCATTAATATAGATTGTAAATAGTTGGGGCCCAAGGACTGAACCCTGTGGCACCCCACTAGTTACAGCTTGCCATCCAGAAAAAGACCCATTTATTCCAACTCTCTGCTTTCTGTTGGTTAGCCAATCCTCTATCCAAGCTAGTATATTACCCCTAACTCCATGTGATCTTACCTTGTGTATTAATCTTTTGTGCGGCACCTTATCCTAGGCCTTCTGGAAGTCCAGATATACTACATCTACAGGATCCCCAATATCCACTTTGCTCGTCACATCTTCAAAGAACTCTAGAAAATTAATCAAACATGATTTAATTCTTCATAAAACCATGCTGATTCTGATGGATTGCTTTTTGACTTTCCAAATGCCCCATTACTACTTCCTTAAAAATGGATTCCAACAATTTCCCAATGACAGACGTTAAATTAACTGGTCTATAGTTTCCTATTTTCTGCCTTCCCCCCCTTTTTTTGAATAAGTATTAGCATTTTTCCAATCCACTGGAACCTTTCCAGAATCCAGGGAATTTTGGAATATTATGGCCAGTGCATCCACTATCTCCGCTGCCACTTCCTTTAAGACCCTGAGATGTAGGCCGTCAGGTCCTGGGGACTTGTCAGCCTTTAATCCCAATAGTTTGATCAGTAATTTTTCTCTAGTGATGGTGATTGTTCTGAGTTCCTCCTTCTCTATACCCTCTGCACGACCTGTTATTATTGGGGTGGTACTGTGAAAACTCCACCGTGAAAACTGAGGCAAAATATTGATTAAGCTCCTCTGCCATTTGTGCATTCCCCACTATTAACTCCCCAGTCTCGTCCTCCAAGGGACCAACATTCACTTTAGCTATTCTCTTTCCTTTTATATACTTGTAGTATCTTACTATCAGTTTTTACATTTTGCGCTAGTTTTCTTTCATAATTTACCTTTGCTCTTTTTATTTTTTTTTTAGTAACCTTTGTTGATCTTTAAAAGTTTCCCAACCTTCCAGCCTGCCACTGACCTTTGCAATTTGGTATGCCTTAATTTTTGCCTTTATGTTATCTTTAACTTCCTTGCTTAGCCATGGATGCTTTTTCCCCTCTTACCATCTTTCTTCCTCTTTGGAATATATTTTACTTGGGAGGAATTGAATATCTCCTTAAATATCTTCCACTGTTCATCAACTGCCCTACCTTGTAGTCTTCCTGCCCAGTCCACTAGGGCCAAATCTGCCCTCAAACCTATGTAGTTACCTTTGTTTAACTCCAAACACTCGTGTAGGACTCAAGTTTCTTGCTCTCAAACTGAACTTGAAATTCTAGCATGCTATGATCACTCTTCCCTAAAGGATCCTTTACTATGAGATCATTAATTAATCCCATCTCATTACACAAAACCAAATCCAGAATAGCCTGCTCTCTGGTTGGTTCCACAACATATTGCTCCAAGAAACAATCTCTAATACACTCTGTGAACTCTCCCTCGAAGCTACCCTTGCCAATTTGATTAGTTCAGTCTATATGCATATTAAAATCACCCATGATTATTGCCGTGCCTTTCTTACATGCTCCCAGTATTTCCTGGTTTATACTGTGCCCTACAATTTGGGGACCAATAGATTACTCCCACCAGGGACTTCTTTCCCTTGCTATTTCTTATTTCTACCCAGACTGACCCTACATCTTGCTCTCCAGTGCCTATATCATTCCTCACTATAGCACTGATCTCTTCCTTTACTAACAAAGTTACACCACCTCCTTTTCCTTCCGCCTATCCTTCCGAAATACTGAGTACCTTTGGATATTCAACTCCCAAACCTGTTCTCCCTGTAACCACGTCTCAGTAATCGCCACCAAATCAAACCTATTTATCCCAATTTGCGCTGTTAACTCATTAGTTTTATTCCGAATGCTACCCGCATTAAGATACAAAGCCTTTTAAGTTTGCCGTATTGTCAATTTTCCCTACTCCTATATGATTCTTTGGCGCAATATGGCGTTCACACACTCTGTCCCTTCCTTTCACTTTTCGGTAGCAATCAGCCTCGTCACTAACCAGCTCTCTTACACTCTCCTTAAACTTTGATTTTTTATATTTCTATGCAACTGAGCCCTCCCCCCCACTATTTAGTTTAAAGCCCTAACTACGACCCTAGTTATGCGATTTGCCAGGACACTGGTCCCAGCATAATTCAAGTGGAGCCTGTTCTAATGGAATAGCTCCCTCTTTCCCCAGTACTGGTGCCAATGTCCCATCAATTCAAACCCACTTCTCCCACACCACTCTTTCAGCCATGCATTTACCTCTTTAATCTTATTGACCCTGTGCCAATTAGCTCGTGGCTCAGGTAGTAATCTGGAGATTATTGCCTTTTCGGTTCTGCTTTTTAATTTAGCCTCGAGCTGCTCATATTCCCTCAGCTGAACCTCTTTCCTTGTTCTATCTATATCATTGGTACCTACGTGGACCATGGCAACTGGATCTTTCCCCTCCCACTTCAAGTTCCTTTGCAACCCAGATGAGATATCCTTAACCCTGGCAACAGACAGGCAACACAGCCTTCAGGACTCTCGATTCTGGCTACAGAGAACAGTATCTGTTCCACTAACTATACTATCCCTGATTACAATTACATTTCTCTTTTCCCCTCCCACTTGAATGGCTCCCTGTACCACTTGCTGCATTTGGACTTGGACCGCTTCAGTACCTGAGGAGTCGTGAATGGTGCTGAACATTGTGTGAGCATCCCCACTTCTGACCTTATGATGGAAGGAATGTCATTGATGAAGCACTGAAGATGGTTGGGTTTAGGACACTGCCCTGGGGAACTCCTGCAGTGATGTCCGGGAGCTGAGGTGCCTGACCTCCAACAGCCACAACCATCTTCCTTTATGCTAGGTATACTCCAATCAGCAGAGAGTTTTTTCCCTTGTTCTCATTGACTCCAGTTTTGCTAGGGCTCCTTGATGCCACACTTGGTCAAATGTAGCCTTGATGTCAAGGGCAGTCACTCTCACCTCACCTCTGGAGTTCAGCTCTTTTGTCCATGTTTGTACCAAGCTATAATGAGGTTAGTAGTTGAGTGACCCTGGTGGAACCCAAACTGTGCACCAGTGAGCAGGTTATTGCTAAGCAAGTATCGCTTTATAGCACTGTTGATGACCCCTTCCATTACTTTACTGATGATGGAGAGTAGACTGATGGGGTGGTAATTGGCTGGGTTGGATTTATCCTGCTTTTTGTGTACAGGACATACCTGGGCAATTTTCTACATAGCCAGGTAGATGCCAGTGTTGTAGCTGTACTGGAACAGATTGGCTAGGGGCACAGCAAGTTCTGGAGCACAAGTCTTCTGTACTATTGCTGGAATATTTGTCAGGGCCCATAGCCTTAGCAGTATCCAGTGCTTCCAGCTGTTTCTTGATATCACACGGAGTGAATCGAATTGGCTGAAGACTGGCATCTGTGATGCTGGGGACCTCCGGAGGAGGCTAAGATGGATCATCCACTGGGCACTTCTGGCTGAAGATTGTAGCAAATACTTCAGCCTTATCTTTTGCACTAATGTGCTGGGCTCTTCCAAAATTGATGATGGGGCTATTTGTGGAGCCTCCTCCTCCAGTGAGATGTTTAATTGCCCACCACCATTCACGATTGGATGTGGCAGGACTGCAGATCTTAGTTGTATGTAGGATCCATTGGTTGTGGAGCCGCTTAACTCTGTCCATCATTTGCTGCTTATGCTGTTTTTCACCAAAGTAGTCCTGTGTTATAGCTTGTCCAGGCTGACACCTCATTTTTAGGTGCTGCTCCTGGCATGCCCTCTTGCACTCTTCGTTGAACCAGGGTTGATCCCCTGGCTTGTAGAGTGGGGGATATGCCAGGCCATGAGGTTACAGATTGTGTTGGAGTACAATTCTGCTGCTGCTGCTGATACCCAGTTTTGAGTTGCTAGGTCTGTTTGAAATTTATCCCATTTAGCATGATGGTAGTGCCGCACAACACGATGGAGGGTATCCTCAACATGAAAGCGGAATTTAGTCTCCACAATGACTATGCAGTGGTCACTCCTACCGATATTGTCATTGACAGATGCAGCTGCGGCAAGCAGATTGGCTAGGATGAGATCATGTATGTTTTTCCCTCTTGTTTGTTCTCTCACCACCTGCTGCAGACACAGTCTAGCTGTTATGTCCTTTAGGACTCAGCCAACTGTGGTGCTTCTGAATCATTCTTGGTGATGGACATTGAAGTCCCCCACCCAGAGTAAATTCTGCATCCTTGCCACCCTCAGTGCTTCCTCCAAGTGGTGTTCAACATGGAGGAGCACTGACTCATTGACTGAGGGAGGGAGGTACGTGGTAACCAGCAGAAGGTTTCCTTGCCCATGTTTGGCCTGATGCCATGAGACTTCATGGGGTCTGGAGTCGATGTTGAGGACTCCCAGGGCAACTCCCCCACCCCCGACTGTATACCACTGTACCGTCACCCCTGCAGGGATGGTGATGGTGGTGTATGATGACTATGTCAGGCTGTTGCTTGACTAGTCTGTGAGACAGCTCTCCCAATTTTGGCACAAGCCCCATATGTTACTAAGGAGGACTTTGCAGGGTCAACAGAACTGAGTTTGCTGTTGTCTTTTCCAGTGCCTCGGCCGATGCCGGGTGGCCCGCCTGGTTTTATTCCTTTTTTGTGACTTTGCAATGGTTTGGTACTCGGTTGATACAACTGAATTGGTTGCTAGGCCGTTTCAGAGGGCATTTAAGAGCTAACCAGTCTGTCACATGAATATGTAGTTAGTCACATGGACAGATTTCCTTCCCTAAAGTGACATTAGTGAACAAGATGGGTCATTAAAACAATCGGCAATGGTTTCATGGTCATCATTCAACTTTTAATTCCAGAATTTTATTCTGCTGTGATAGGATTCGAACCCCAGTCCCCATAGCATTACCCTGGGATTCTGGTTTAGCGACAATATGCCTTCACCTCCCCTACAGGAATACTTTTGCTACAGCGAAAATCGTGTCTGTTTGAACTTAGCACTGAGTTCATATGGCCCTGCTGAGTTCCGATTTCCTTCATGCCCTGCCCTCTTCCCTCTACCAGCTAAAATGGGATCTGTCGGAAATGGGGGCGGACTTTTCGAACCTGGGTCCCGCCCACTATTTTTAAAGATTTTGCAGAGTCTCCACGACCTTTATCTCTCTCTCTTCCGTGCCCAAACAAGCTAACAAATTGTGGCTTTGAAATTTGAATTTTTTGACAACATAATTTATTTAGCTGACTGTTTAAATACAGACAAAAGAGGAATTCTGCCCACTAAAGAAGGATTTCCACATTTTAGTCTGGGGCCAGATCAAGTTGCCACAGTTAGTGAGTGGACCACATATGATTTTGTGTCAAGAATAATCACCATTAAATGATGCATTTGATAAAGCCATTTTTATTTCTAACAACCAAAGCAATATTACTCAAAACCATTCAAGACATGAGGGGAGAAATTTGTTCATGTGGTTACAAGCCATTATCTTCAATAATATCACTGCTTAGGTAGCAGGCCATAGCAGTGTCTGTCCCTGGGGAATCAATGAAGCCCCTCTTTGAAATAATTTCTCCTCCTCCATGTTGGCATTACTCACATTTAACAAATGAGTGCTGTGGTTATTGATTTTTTTTCTCTCTCTCTCAAAGCTTGACAATTTATATCAGCAAATTTAAATGTGTGGAAAACTGCATTTTAAATTCACATGAACATGCAAAATTGACAAGCAGGAAAAGCCCACTGGTCCATCACGCCCACCTCATACCTAACATGGCTGGAAGATCAGGACTAAACACTTCCCTTCATCCCAGCCTCCCAACTCCTGCAACCATAATGTCTTTAGAGACATGGGGAGAAAGTAGCTGACATGGAAAAAATTACTCTAGGAAATTCCTCTCCTACCCTTCCTCAGGTGATTAAAGCCAGTCCAGGAGATCACATGGACCAAAATTTGCATTGTGACTTAAATACTCCATTCCATTACTGATGCCAACTCCACTGTTTTCATAGCCTCTACAATCTTCCCAAACCATTGATGGTCGTTGTTTCTTCTGCGGTTGATCGCAGTGTTTTGAATTTTCAAAACCCAATCGATAGGTACAGGCTTGCTGTCTGGAGAAAAGCTGTTCCCTAACTGGTAAATCAATGGTTGAGGTGGCAATCTTTCACAGTACTCCATATTCAGGAAGTTGAAATACTAAAGGCAGCATTGGAAGAAATTTATGCACAGTGAGATGGAATTGAGAAACAAGTGACTGTGGGCTTGGACAATTGAATGAAAGGAACTTGCTTGTCAGGTCTGACCAGTTTCTGTTTCTGGGCATTTCTGCTCTATGGGGTTATAACAGTGGCCTGGAGCTGGCACTCCTCCCAATTATCTTTTTTCCTTTTTCAGGAAGATGTCCATGACATATACGCAGCATTACTGGAGAATCAGAACTACTTGTTCAGAGCAAATGCCTTGCTGATGAATTCTGCTTTTTTTTTGGGTTAAACAGGTACTGGTTGTGGTACACAACTAAGACATATGTCGGTGGTATTGCTAAAAAAGTGTACGAACGCTTACGGAAGTGGCAGGTCAATTTTTTGGCGCTGCAGAGAAAGAAGGACCCAGAGCAAATTTTCCTGCAGTGTGTTCCCAAACACAAGGTATGCTTTCCTCACAGAAAGAAGAAAGATTTGCATTTATTATCATCTTTTTAGATCTCAAAGCATCCCAAAGTACTTTACAGGCAAGGAATAATTATGAAGTATAGTCACTGTTGCAGTTAAAGTCAATGTTGCAATTAAGGTCACAGTTGATGAGTTTAATCTACATGTAAATTGAATGAATTGCATCAGCAAAAGTAGCATGGAAAATTAGGTCATAGCTTGTATTCAGGACATTTTCTTAGAGTAGTACATTCTAGTATCAATGAGAGACTATTCTAGACCTGGAAATGTGCAATCAGACAGGATTAATCAATAACCTCATTGTAGAGAAGCCTGTTCATGATAGCAATCATAACATGATAGAATTTCATGTTCAGTTTGCGGGTGAGAAGTCTGGATCTAAGACTAGTGCTTTGAACCTAAATAAAGATAATTATAAGGGTATAAAGGCACAGTTGGCAAAAGTGGACTGGGATACTAGGTTAAAAGGTAGAATAGTAGAGATGCAGTCGAAGACTTTTAAGACACATTTACTAACTCTCAGCAAAGATTTATCCTAGTGAGAAAGAAAGACTCTAGGAGAAGGATGCAGCAACCTTGGTTAAACAAGGAAATAAGGATAGCATGAAAGAAACACCAGACAAATCTTTGAAGATTAATGGCAGTTCAGAAGATTGGGCAGATTTTAAGAACCAGAAAGAAGGGCTAAAAAAAAAACTAACAAAGTGGGAGGAACTAGAGAATGAGAGAAAGATAGCTAGAAATATAAAAACTGATAGTAAGAATTTCTCCAACTATTTAACAGGAAAAGATTAACTATCTAGTTGGTCTCTAGAGAATGAGTCTGGGGAATTAATACTGGAAAACAAGGAAATGAACAATGGTATTTTGTATCTGTCTTCGAAAATTTCCCAAAGACACTTAAAAATCAAGAAATGAAAGGGGTGGAGGAACTTAAAACAATCACCGTCACCAGGGAAAAGGTACTAGGAAATCTATTAGACCTAACAGCTGATAAGTCCCCAAGACCTGATGGCCTGCATCTCAGGGTTATAAAAGAAGTGACTGCAGAGATAGTAGATGCATTAGTTATAATTTTCCAAAATTCCTTACATTCTGGCAAGGTCCCAACAGATTGAAAAATAGCAAATATAACACTTTTATTCAAGAAAGGAGGGAGACAGAAAGCAGGAAATTAAAGGCCAGTTAGCCTCGCACCTGTCATAGGGAAATTGCTAGAATTCATTATTAAAGAGCTTATAGCAGAATACTTAGAAAATCACAATGGAATCAAGCAGAGGAAACATTGTTTTGTGAAAGGGAAATTGTGTTTAACTAATTTAGTAGAGTTCTTTGAGGAAGTACGAGGCAAACTGGATAATGGGGAACCTGTAGATTTGGTGTACTTGAATTTCCAAGAGTTATTTGATAAGGTGCCACATCAAAGGTTACTACAAATAAGATCTCATGGTGTAGGGGCAAACATAATTAGTATGAATAAAGGATTGATAAGCTAACAAGAAGCAGAGTAGGGATAAATGGGTCTTTTTCGGGTTTGCAAGCTGTAGCTAATGGAGTGTCGCAGGGATCAGTGTTAGGGCCTGAACAATTTACAATCTATATCAATGACTTTGGTGAAGGGACCAAGTGTATGATAGTTAAATTTGACGATGACACTGAGATAAGTCAGTAAGTTGTCAAGAAGAGGTGATGAGTCTACAAAGGCATATAGACAGGTTAAATGAGTGGGCAAAAATTTGGCTGATTGAGTATAATGTGGGAAAATGTGAACTCGTCCAATTGGCAGGAAAATGGAAAAGCAGTATACTATTTAAATGCAGAGAGAATTTGGTAGTAGAGGATATGAGTATCCTGGTACATGGATCAAAAAAGCTAGTATGCAGGTACAGCAAGTGACTAGGAAGGCAAATGGAATGTTGGCATTTGTAAGGGGAATGGAATATAAAAGTGGGAAGTTTTATTGCAGCTGTACAGGGCCTTGGTGAGTACTATGGACCGTGGAGTACTGTGTACAGTTTTAGTCTCCTTATTTGAAAAATGATATAATTGCATAAGAAGCAGTTCAGTGAAGGTTCACTTGACTTATTCCTGGGATGAAGGACTTACCTTATGAAGAAAGGTTGAACAGGTTGGGCCTATACCCATTGGAGTTTAGAAGAATGAGGTGTGACCTTATTGAAACATGTAAGATCCTAAGGGGACTTGATAGGATGGTTACAGGGTGGTTGTTTCCTCTTGTGGGAGAGACTAGAGCTAGGGGCCACAGATTAAAAATAAGAGGTCTCCCTTTAAGACAAAAATGAAAACAAAAATTTCTCTTGGAGGGTTGTTAGTCTGTGGAATTCTCTGCCAGAGAAAGCAGTGGAGGCTGGGTCATTGGATTTATTCAAGACATTAGATAGATTTTTGAAGGGCAAGGGAGTCAAGGATTATGGGGGACAGACAGGAAGGTAGAGTTGCGACCACAATCAGATCAGCCATGAATGGTGAAGCAGGCTCAAATGGCCGAATGGCCTACTCCTGCTCCTAAGTCCTCTGTTGCTAATGTAGGAAATGAGGCAGACAGTTGGGCTCAGTAGGACCAAAAAGGAATGTGGTGGTGGTAGGGGATAGTATAGTAAGGGGTGTTGACACTGTTCTCTGAAGCAAAGAGCTTGAGTCCAGATGGCTATGGTGCCTGCCTGGTGCCAGGGTTCAGGACATCTGCTCAGAGCTGGAGATGAACTTGCAGTGGGAGGGGGAGGATACAGTTGTCATGGTCCATGTAGGTCCTGATGACATAGGTAGAACGAGGAAAGAGGTTCTGCAAAGTCTGTATGAGGAGCTAGGTACCAAATTAAGAAGCAGAACCTCAAAGGTAATAATCTCTGGGTTATTACCAGAGTGTCCTGCAAATTGGCATAGGGCATATAAGATTAGAGAGATAAACGTGTGACTGAAAGAGCGCTTTGTGGGGCACTGGCATCAGTACTGGGGAAAGTCGGGGCAGTACCGATGGGACGGTTTACTCCTGAACTGTACTGGGACGAGTATCCTCGCAAATCACATAACTGAGGAAGTAGACAAGGCTTTAAACTAAATAAGAGGACTGAGGGATCAAGCTTGGATAGAGGTAGCAATTCAAGGTGTAGAGTAAAGACAGGAGAGCAAAATAGTAATGTGAGAAATGAGGGTCAGAGATTGGCAGGAAGGGCCAGAGAGAAAAAACCTAAGAATACATCAAAAGTCAAGATTAGATGTTGCAAAGATAACAAAAAGACAAAACTGAAGGCTCTCTGTCTGAATGCGCGAAGCATTCATAATTAAGTAAATAATTTGATGGCCCACATTGAAGTAAATAAATATGATCTGATCGGTGACATGGCTGCAGGACAGCAAAGATTGGTCCTTAATTTTGAGGAGCACATGACATTCAAGAAGAATAAGAAGCTAGGTAAGGGTGGAGGGGTACCACTGTTAATCAAAGAGGGTATTGATGCAATAGTTAGAGATGACCTTGGTTTAGGAGATCGGGATGTAGAATCGGTTTGGGTGGAGATGAGGAATAGTAGGGGCAAAAAGTCATTAGCCGGAGTGGCATACAGGGCCCCTAACAGTAGCCACAATGTAGGACAAAGTATACAAGAGAAAATATTGTGTGCTTGTGATAAAGGGACAGCAATAATCATAGGTGATTTTAATCTACACATAAATTGGAAAAATCAGATTGGCAGTGGTAGGTTGGATGAAGAGTCCTTAGAATGCTTTCGAGATAGCTTCTTAGAGCAGCATATTCTGGAACAAACCAGAGAGCAGGTTATATTAAACTTGGTATTGTTTAATGTGACAGGATTAATTAATGACCTTAGAGTAAAGGCATCCCTAGGTAGCAGTGACCACAATATGATTGAATTCTACATCAAGTTTGAAAGGGAGAAGAGTGGGTCTAAGACTAGTATCATAAACTTAAATAAGGGCAACTATCTGGGGATGAAAGCTGCGCTAGCTAAAGTGAACTGGGAAACTATGCTAGAAGATAGATCAATACAGAAGCAGTGGCAGACATTTAAGGGGATATTTCAGAGTATTCCGAATAAGTAAATTCCTATTATAAAGAAAAATTCTAAGGGGAGGACCCACCATCCGTTATTAACTAAAGAAATTAAGGAAAGCATCAAACTTAAGGAAAAAGCATACAATCCACAAAAATGAGTGGCAAGACAGATGATTGGTCAGAATATAAAAAACAACAGAGAATGTCTAAAAGGTTAACCAGGGGAAAGAAATTAGAGTATGAGAGGAAACTAATTAGAAATGTAAAAATGGATAGCAAGAGTTTCTACAGGTGTTTAAAAAGGAAAAGAATAAACAAAGTGAATATTGGTCCTCTAGCAGGTGACAGTGGGGAGTTAATAGTAGATAATAAGGAAATGGCGGAAGAAATGAACAAATATTTTGCTTCTGTGTTCACTATAAGAGGATTAAAAAATTCCAGTAATAGCTGCAAATCAGGAAGTGAAAGGGAATGAGGAATTTGGTGAAATTGAAATCACTAGGGAAACAGCACTGAGAAAATTGATGTAGCTGTGGGCTGGCAAGTCTCCAGGTCCCGATGGACTACATCCTAGGGCAGAGTTTTGCCCTTGGCATGTGGGATTGGCAGGGACAGTTGGGAAGCTGACTGCCACCCACGATCTGCAGTGCACCGCAATTTCATGCTGGCGGGCCAATTAAGGCCTGCCCAGTGTGATCCGCGTGCGGCAGCATTGATTGCTGCCTGTGGGGTGGGGGAAGGAGTGCGAGCTGGCCTAGCGCGTACTTCGCTCATGTGCGCAAAGGAGCGCTGAATAATCTCCCTGAGGCATGGAGCTGCCTCAGGGAGATGATCAAAATATTGAAAACATTTTTAAACATCAGAAAAATTTAATAAAACATGTTCCTCATGTGACTCTGTCACATGAGCAGGGACATGTTTTTAATTAAAAATTAAAGATCTTATTCCATTTGTACTTGCTTTTGGAAACCTCATCTGCCCTTGGATGAGGTTTCCAAAAAATGCAAAGGCCACTTGGTCTTCTCGCCAAAAATTCAGGACAGTTGATAACTTAATGGCCTTAGTAGGCCTTATAATGGTTGGTGGGCGCACTGCTGTCTTCGGTGCGCACCCACTGACCGAACTATCGAGCGACTCTGCGTTGATGCTTGACACTCGGCCACGCTCGGCAGATGACAATGCGCGTCATTTCATGCTTGGTCAGGTCGGGCACGCGCCCACCCGTTGAGCTAAAAATTATGGCCCTAGGGTCTTAAAAGAGGTGGCTGATGAGAAAGTCGATGCACTGGTGTTAATTTTCTCAGAATTCTCTAGATCCTGGAAAGATTCCATCAGGCTGGAAAGTAGCAAAAATAACCCCTCTATTCAAGAAGGGAGGGAGGCAGAAAACAGGAAACTATAGGCCAGTTAGTTTGACATATGCCGTGGGGAAGTTGTTAAAATCAATCATTAAGGAGGTTGTAGCTGGGCATTTAGAAGAGTTCAAGGCAATCAGGAAGAGTTAGCATGGTTTTGTGAAAGGGAAATCATATTTAACCAATTTATTCGAGTTTTTTGAAGGATTAACCTACGCAGTGGATAAAGGGGAGCCTGTAGACATACTGTACTTGGATTTCCAGAAGGCATTTGATATGTTGCATCACATTATTATGAAAATAAAAGCGTATGGTGTAGAGGTTAACATATTAACATGGATAGAAGATTGGCTGGCTGGCAGAAAGCAGAGAATATGCATAAAGGGGTCTTTTCTGGATTGGCAGGATGTGATGAGTTGGGTCCCAGGGGGGTCTGTGCTGGGGCCGCAACTTTTTACAATTTACATCAATGACGTAGATGAGGGGAGTGAAGACGTGGTAGCTAAATTTGCAGATGACACAAAGATAGGTAGGAAAGTATGTTGTGAAAAGGACATGAGGTCGCAGTTGGATATGGATAGGCTGAGTGAGTGGGCAAAGACCTGGTAAATGGAGTTTAATGTGTGAAAATGTGAAGTTTTTCACTTTGGCAGGAAGAACAAAAAGGTAGACTATTACTTAAATGGAGAACGGCTGCATAATTCTGAGGTGTAGAGGGGTCTAGGTGTTCTAATTCATGAGTCACACAAAATTAGTAAACAGGTACAGCTATCTTTTATTATAAGAGGGATTGAACATAAAAGTAAGATATTATGCTTCAGTCATATAAGGCATTGGTGAGACCGCACCTCGTATATCGTGTGCAGTTTTGGTCTCCTTGTTTAAGGAAGGATGTAAATGCATTGGAGGCAGTTCAAAGGAGGTTTACTAGATTGATACCTGGATTGAGTAGGTTGCCTTATGAGAAAAGTTTGGGCAGACTGGGCTTGTTTCCACTGGAGTTTAGAAGAGTGAGGGGTGATTTGATTGAAGTATACAAAACCCTGAACGACCTTGACAAGGTGGATGTCGAAAGGATGTTTCCTCTTGTGGGTGAGTCCAGAGCTACGGGGCACTGTTTTAAAATTAGGGCTCGCCCTTTTAGGGCAGAGATGAGATAATTTTTCTCTGAGAGTTGTGCGACTCTGGAACTCCCTGCCTCAGAAAGCAGTGGAGGGGGGGGTCGTTGAATAATTTCAAGGCAGAGGTAGATAAATTCTTGCTAGGCAAGGGAATCAAAAGTTATCGGGCTTAGATGTGAATGTGGAAATCGAAGCACAAGAAGATCAGCCATGATCTTATTGAATGGCAGAGAAGGCTTGAGGGACCAAATGCCTATTCTTGTTCCTATTTCTTATGTTCTTATGAAAGGTGCAGCGTGATAATAACCTAATAATCTGTTTTGATAAAGTTGGTTTAAGGATAAATATTGGCCAGGACAACTCCACCTGATAAATCAGGTAGGGCCTTGATTTAACATCTCATCTAAAAGAGAAAGTAAAAAGAAAGACTTGCATTTACATTGCGCCTTTCATGGCCATCCCAAAGAGCTTTAGAGCCAATGAAGTACTTCTGAAGTGTAGTCACTATTGTAATGTATGAAACGTGGCAGCCGATTTGAGCTCAACAAATTCCCTAGTCAGTAGCAATGCAATAATAACTAGATAATCTATTCTTGTGATGTTGATTAAGGGATATTGAGGATAACACACCTGCTCTTCTTCAAAATGGTGCCATGAGATCTTTATCATCTACCTGAGAGGGCAGATGGGGTTTCAGTTTAACGTCTGATTGAAAAATGGCACCTTCGAAAATGCAGCACATCCTCAGTATGACACTGAGATGTCGGCTAAGATTTTTGTGTTCACGCTTCTGGAGTCCACAACCTTGTGACTCAGAGGCAAATTTACTACCAACTGAGCCACAACTGACACAAAAAAGCTAGCACCTTTGGTAGCACAGCGTCCCCTCTGTACTGCATTAGGATGTCAGCTTTAGATATTGTGCTCGTCTCTAGAGTGGGACTTCAACTCAGTCAATTGAGCCATGGCTTGCACTTTTTATACACTTCATGAGGAGGACAGTTGAATTTCTTTGTCTAACTTTGCAGACAATTTTTTTTATTTATTCGTTAACGAGATGTTGGCATTGCTGGCTAGGCCAGCATTTAATGCTTGTCTATATTTCACAATGCTTGTGAGACTTTATTTGCCTGGTTTTTCTTAATGTGACCTTCCATTGCTTAGGTTGAATCTGTATGCAAGAAACTGGAGCTCCGGTATTGTGGTCCTGAGCCATCTGATATGGTCGAAATGTTGGAAGGGGAAGAGTTTTTTGCTGGATTTGAAAAAGGGATTGAAATAGAGTCAGGTAATGTCATGTAGTGGAATGGTGTTCAATCCAATGATGTGTGAGATTTATGAGGTTCCCAGTGTCAGTAGGATTTTGCTTTGGAGCCTGCAGCTCTTTTCTAATAAAATTATTCATATTAAAATACGTCTACATTAAAATTATATACTGTCAAATAAAAATTCATAGTTCAGGAGCTGTATTTCACCAATCCAGTAGTTATCATTCATGTGCCTTCTAAGCAGGTAGACAGCTGGAGATATTTATTATATTGCAATTGAAGAGCAGTACATTTTCTGTCACATTATACCACAGGCTGATTGCACAGCTGCTAATTCAAGGTCACAAATTGAGAAATGGGGGAGGCTGTTTAAAATACTTTTTCCAGATGTCTCTTGACAAGTCTGATGCATTCATTCTGAAACAATGGCACAGATGATGAATCAAGATAATCTTGAGTTGGGGATTCTCATTTTGATCACTGTTTTCAGGAGACAATGGTTCCAGGAAAAATTCGTTTTAAAGCTGCATTTACAGCTGTTTTAAAACAGAGGAAAATTTGTGTTTCAAGGCTACATGACATTGTAGAGTTCTGATTAAAAACCAAAATAATAAAGCTTGAGTACTTCATCTAATCTTGAGAACATGGTCAAAATCGTAATTCAGTTCATAACTCCACATGGCATCTTATACCTTTTTCATAATGCATAGGATTCTATCTTAATATAAATTTCATTTTTTGAGTACTATGATAGTCTAGTTTAAGTTTATGCCTCCTATTCTGGTATGTGGTATTCTATATCCTATTTTTGATTTCTTATTGCACAATGGGAAAAACAGGCAAACAAAAACATGTTTTGCCATTTAAATGGAAGGGACAGTTTTAGAATGATAGAACCTTACAGCACAGAAGGGGGCCATTTGACCCATCATGCATATGCCAGCTCTTTGAAAGAGCAGTCCTGTCTAGCCTCACACCCCAGCCTGTTACCCCCCATAACCCTGGAAATTAGTTGTCTTCCAGTATATGTCCAATTGCCTTTTGAATGTTCATAAAGAATCTGATTCCTTTGTCCTTTCAGGTACCATAGCGCATTCTAGATCTTAATAAGTCTCTGTGAAAATATTTCTCCATTTCCCTGCTGGTTATTCAGCCAGATTACCAACACATTTGCCAAAGGAAACATTTGTCCATCAAAACCCCTCATCATTTTAAATAGCCCAATTCAGTCCCCCCTTAACCTTCCCTGCTCCAAGGAGAACAATCTCAGCTTCTCTAATCTCTCCACATAACTGAAGCCACTCATCGCCTGGTTTCATCCTGGTAGACTTCCTCTGTACCCTCTCCCAAGGCCTAGATTTGCTGAAAGTAATTTGTGTGTATTTTTATGTATAGATGTATGTTAATGCAGCATATGGGCCACGTCCTAAAGTGGTCTTTTTGCTGCTCATGTTTTGGAGTTTACATTCGCAGTATACCAGCTCTGGATGTTGCAGAGAGAGAGAGAAAGGGATATTTTGGAAAAAAAATGGAGTTTAACAGTGTTTGATCTGAGTGACAAGCAGTAAATTACTGCTCAGCTTCTAGCACTTAACGAAGAGTAAGCGAGTTTCCTGACCCAGAAATTATTGGACCTGGCACATAAACTATGAAGGGGAAGCAAGGATTGTTTGCTCAGAATATGAGCTTTAGATTTAGGATTCCAATGTTAATCATTGATGCATGCCTTAAAAAAAAATCATGGTCAATGTTTTCTTTCCCATATTGTGACATGAGGTGTTATGGTGTACTGAGTTACTTTGGATCGTGAAATATGAATTGTAAACATTGTCCTCCATGTTGTATAATGGTATTCTCAAGTAGAACCCTTGGTGTCCTGTGTTGTGCACAAAGTAAGATGACTAAAATGCTAGATTTAGCCAGTTGTTGCAAACATTTAATTTAATTTATAATCGTTCATTGCCAGGACCAGTACACAAACTTAGGAAGGGACAGAGAAAATCTATGCTGGCGTCATGATTAACTGTTTTCTGGGTTAATATTTTAAATGTTGATTTGTGCAATGGATCATTTAAGTACTTTTTTTTTCAGATCGGCCAGACTGTGTAGATGGGAGGATTGTGTTCATTTTTTACTCGCATCTGAAGAACAGTAAGGAAGTTTATGTCTCTACTGCAGCAGACAGGAAAACAAAAGCTGTGAAAGGACAGGTAAATGATGTTCCCTCTTTTTTGAAAAGATTGCTGTGAATCTGCATTTCCATAGTCACAAGCTAAACAACTTATTGATGCATTATGTTTGCTTCCAGAATCCAGGATAGCTGCTTAATTTTGGGTTATTGCTGTGTGAGTGTTGCCCATTCAGGAGGTGCATTGTGTAACTGGGAATGTTAGTGAGCTGTTTTTTGGAATGTGCAACACGATTCTCAAATTGGTGAGCAGTGGGACTAAGTGTCTGCAGACCCTGAACCAAAGCAGCATGTCTCATGCTTTCTGTACTCCAATTTTGATCAGTTTGAAAAGGTTATTCTAGGCCTTGGGACCCAGTTACAAACTGTAGTCAGGTCTTTTACTGGTCCTGAATTTGCAACCTAATTGTATCAGCCACCCTTCAGTTGCCCTCACAGTTTCTTTCTATATTACAGAGCACAGAAGTGTGTTCCAGCATTTGCAACAGTTAAATTATTTACACTGAATGACAGAATTTACAGCACTGTCTCACGATGCAGCCAAGGACCAGTAACTTTTTGTTTCAAGTAGATGAAATTTGAAATCTCAGATATTCACTGAGAGAATAAAGCTACAGGAATCGACTGTTTTAAACAGAGAAATTTTACCTATACAAGAGTCAAAAAAGCAAACAGTCAATACTATCTATCTTATACTCCAACATCCATAATTAACATGCATTAAACATGAATTAACAAGCAAACTGTGGTTGAATATACTATAAATTGCACCTTAAATGGCAAAAACAACCACTGCAGATCCCACAAAATATTTGCAAACAGCCCACCCTTAGATCAGTGATCACTGCGAATGATGTAAAAAAAAAATCCATCCAACCCTGTCTTCTGCATAAGGGATTTCAGCTCCTCTCCTTTGAGGCATTAGCCTCTGATTTCCCTTCAACAGCAGCTCCAATTCGGTCTGGAGGCCTTCTTGTTTCTCGTGTCTACATTTAGCTGCCAGGCAATAATAATGCCCTCATGATTGCTCACCTCCCAACTGCTCAATCTCTTCTCCCTAGATTGGGTCCCATTACGTTTACAAGACTGTACCCCAGCATCTAATCACCAGCACCATCCCAGCTCTCTAGCTGCGCCAAGCAGACAACCACAGCTCATGGGCTTTTCTCTGCCATAACTCCCAGCTTAACAGAGCAGGCAACCACTTCAGCTTTGCTGACCTGACAACCACTCCCCACAGGCTTTCTTCCACTCCCCATCTCCTAACTGCATTGAGCTGACACCTGCCCTTCAACTTTGAGCTCCTGCTGCTCTGGTGGCTGTTCTGAGACTCATGCTACTGACCTTCTTCTGCCCAGACTGATCTGTCCACATGGGCTAGTTTTCACACCCAAAACCCTAGTTACCTGAGCAAATTTTCGTGCCATCTCCACAGGTCCCATGGTCAAATTTTCACACCATTTACCCATGCAGGCGTATTGCTGCCTCAACTTATGAACCCAATTTAAAAAGGCAGATTCCATCACAACTGAAGCAGGCCATTTGGCTGAACCATTCTATGCTGATATTTGTGCTCCATATGAGCCTTCTCCCACCTTTCTTCAACCAACCCTATAGTTCATTCTGCCTTTTCAAAAATGTGCATTGTGTTGGTCACTGTCGCTACAATAGCAGGTCTGAGGCTGGGAATTCTGCATGAGCAATTCACCCCTTGACTCTCCAAAGCCTGTCCACCACCTACAAGGCACAAGTCAGAAGTGTGATGGAATATCCTCCTCTTAGCAGGATGAGTGCAGCTCCAACACTCAAGGAGCTTGACATCATCCAGAACAAAGCAGCCCACTTGATTAGCACCCATCCACCACCTTAAACATTCACTCCCTCCATCACTGACAACAGTGTGTACCATCTACAAGATGCGTTGCAGCAACTCACCGAGGGCTCCTTCAACAGCACCTGCCAAATGCACTTCTACCACTTCAAAGGACAAAGGTAGCAGATGCATGGGAACACCACAACCTGGATGTTCCCCTCCAAGCCACAAACCATTCTGACTTGGAACTATATTGTCGTTCCTTCACTGTCGCTGGGTCAAAATCCTGAAGTCCCTTCCTAACACCACTATGAGTGTACCTACACCACATGGCCTGCAACAGTTCAAGAAGGTAGCTCACTGCCACCTGGCAGAAATTAAAATTTAATTAATAAAAATCTGGAATTATAAACTAGTCTCAGTAATGGTGACCATGACAACAATCATCAGTTGTCGTAAAAATCCATCTGGTTCACTTATGCCTTTTAGGGAAGGAAATGTGCCGCCCTTACCCTGTCTAGCTACATGTGACTGTAGGCCCACTGAGCAATGTGGTCAACTCGTAACTGCAATGGCCTCTGAAATGGTCTAGCAAGCCATTCAGTTCAAAGGCAATTAGGGATGGCCAACAAATGCTGGCCTTGCTAGAAATTAACACATTCCACAAAAGAATAAAGGGAAAAAAATATCTACCACCTCCTCTCGGGTAATTAGGGATGCACAATAAATGCTGTCATAGCCAATGACACCCACAGCCAATGAAATTATAAAAAACCTCTCACGGTTGCTGGCACACGTCCATTTTCAATAGAACCCTGAAATATTTCTAAAGCCTCTGCTCTTTTTCCCCCAATTTCCCATCAGTTTCCTGAGACACATCCAGTAAGTCCTAACATTTTGTCCTGTCTTAGCTTAACAAATTTCTCTAATTCTTTTTATTTATTATAATATCTTTCATCTCATTTTTAACCACTCCAAGATTTACCCTTTCCCAATAAGTACAAATACTGAAGCAAAACACTTGTTAACCATTCCCATGACCCCCTCCTCTCTGTTAATAATTCTCTTTTTCCTTTTGTATTTGTAGACTAATCTGATGTTCTTTTTAATATTTCTTGGGATTTATGTTACCAGTGTATTTGAAATCAAATTAAAAAAAGAACTTGCATTTATATAGTGCCTCTCACAACTTCGGAATGCTCCAAAGCTAATAGGGAAGCTTTTGAAGTGTAATTACTGTTGTAATGTAGGAAGTTGCCCACAGCAAGGTCCCAAAACCAAGGATGAGATAAATAACCATTGATTTTTATTTGGTGGTGTTGGTTGAGGGATAAATATTGACACTGGAGAGAAATCTCTTGCTGTTTAAATTGGTGCCATGGAATCTTTGACATCCACCAAAGAGGGCAGACGGGGTCATGGTTTATAAAATTTAAATGTAAAATGTATTGCTGCCTTTAAAATGTCAGGATTATGCTGATCACTTTCTCTGCTGATGATTATCTGATGAGAGGATATTTTTTATCCTGAAGACACATGTGATTTCATATCAGTCGCTTAATTATGACACAGAGGCATAAGACCGGAATTTTTTTCATTTAACGAAGGGTTTCTGGTAGGTTGTTGAAGCGGCTGCAATTCAGACCAATTCATTTCATACCTCTGATTTATCAGTTCAATGAAATTAAATGGAAATGTGGTTGCATTGCTTAAATTTTAGTTAATTCCTTGTTTATAAGGCAGGAGTGCGTTCATTCATCTCCTGCTACTTGTTCATCCTTGTATTAGAGAGAATGAACATCCTTTGTGTTCAGTGCTGTGTTGAGGATTATCCATGGATTCACTCTTGTTTTCTTTTTTTCTCTTTTATTATGAGGCGGTTCCTGTTCTGTGTGTGTAGTGTGCATACATATATTTGATCTATGTTGAGGTCGAGGGGAGAGTGGGTCAGTCAGTGTTACAGTACTGTGGATTCCTGCTGGAACTATGTGGTTGCTGGATTTATCCTTTGACTTTTCTGGGTTTGCTGCAGTGCGGAGAAAATATTACAGTATCCTCTGCGATAGAAATGCTCTTTTAACTTTTTTATTCCTGATAGATGGTAACAATTTTAGGAAAATAGGCAACCTTTGGACAATGAAATTTAAATGTTAAATTGTTTGGCTTAATTTAAAGTTTTATGCACGCGTTGATCATTTTCTCAACTGAGTGTGTGATCAGCTGATGGGAATGCAAGGGAGTCAGAGCTCATGGGGGACAGGTGGGGAAGTGGAGTTAAAGCCACAGTAAGATCAGCCATGATCTTATTAAATGGCAGAGTAGACTCAAGGGGATGAATGCCCTACACCTGCTCCTATTTCTTTTGTTCTTATTGTTCTGGGAATACATGTGACTTCACATCAGGCACTTAGTAATAAGGAAACAAATTGAGAAAGTATTCTTGTCATGAAGTATTTCATTTATTCTTTTGTGTGCTGTTTTCTGCTGGAGACCATGAACAGGAGGGTGGCTCTGAGGCTTCACTTGAGGCAGAGCTGTTGGGAGGTGCACAAATGCTGAGCCTTCCCTGTAGAGAACCATCTGGCCTCTACTGTTGAGAACTTGCCACAAGAGGAAGTACACATTTGAACCTGTGTAGCACCCCTCCGTGATTAGCAGCTCTAGAGCCAGCCCACCTACCACTACAAAGCTTCCAATCAGAATTTTCTAAATAACAGGATCCAGTGCGCGAAGCAGAGATTACAAGATGTAATGATGTTTTACTGATCTTCATTCTAGGTTTCCTTTTACAGAGGATCCTTGCCAAAAAATATACCCGAGGAAGCTGCTAAGAAGCGAAAAGGCCCAGATTCAATGTGGCTGGCCACTTTGCCAATCAAATTGCCAGTAAGCTCCTTCATTTTTGTCATTTCTTTCAAGATTAAAAGCTGCCAGAAACGAATCACCGTATACATTTTATTAAGAGAAGAAAGGCTGGCATTTACGTTTTATCACATTTCAGGAATTACTTAGAAGTGCAGTGACTGTTGTTAGTGGAAAATGTGGCAGCCATTTTGTGAACTGCAAGGTCCCATGAATAGCAGTAAAATGACTACATTTAATCTGCTTTTTGTGGGACTGGTTGAGAGAGAGGTGTCGGCCAGAAAACTGGAGAAAAAGTCTTTTTTTTCTTAAAGTACTACCATGCAATCTTTAAAGTGTATTTGCAGTAGTGTAACAGCTGAAAAGATCCTTGATTTGATCTCTCGCCCTAACAACTAGCATGTCAGACAATGCAGCACTTCCTGAGTACTGTACTGAAGTACACGCCTAGATTTTGAGCTCAAATCCAGCAGTGGGGATTGAACCTATAATGTTCTAACTGTGACTTTAGACTGCTTAAAATATGATCTGTTTGCATACAGTCCATTTTCTGCTTGTACCATTTCAAGTGTGGCTTTTTAAAAACCAACTACATTTTCTCTAGAAGCAGAAATCAAGGCTTCATAATGAGTCAAGAATGGAATCATCCTATCCTCCATTAAATCTAGGTGATGAAGGTGAGACTGTATTACTTTCCAAATATTTAATTGCATTTTTTGTCCTTGTCGAAGTGTTGGACAATGGAATATATTTTCTACTTATGTGGTCCAGTGTCTGCCAGCACCATGAACTCCCAGATCCAGTAAGCTTTCTCTCCTGTGTCTGAGCATTGTATCTTAATGAGAGCCTTAAGAGGTTTACTGCTATGGGCTCTGCTATTTTTAATGTAATTCAATACAGTACTGTAGCTGCATTCTATTCTCAAGAATGATGGTAAAAATTAGACCATTTCCAATGGTGATTGTATGGCAAATTTTTTGCCCACAAAATTATTTTTTATTTTAAAACAAAAGGAAGAGATTTGGTTGAAAGAGAAGTGTTGTTATTAGGCAGTATTTGTGTCTTGTCCTCCTTCTGCATCATCTTGAATAATAATTAAGTGGTAAACGCAAAATGGTAACCAATATTAAACCATGATGAAATTTTATTATGTGATTTGAATGGATGATCACTGCGAGCTGACAGAACATTGTAGAATCTAAATATATAGGATTGCTTAAATATCCATTTGACTGCAACACTTAATAAATTATTGACATTCCAGCCCTGATAAAAGCCAAAGATAGACCAGTAATGTCAACAATGCTATTGTCATTCATTGCTTGTTAGAATCACATCAGTTTCTGGCCATGATTGTACAGATATGAGTCATAAAATAGAATATTAGGTTATTGCTTGGATTTAACTGTTTAAAAATATATTATGTACCCATTGAGGAGTAAAGTTTTTGTTTTTTTTTATCTAAAACTGAACTTGCTGATGAATTTTTCATTTTGTGTTGTCTCCAATTTGCATTATAGAAATAACTAGTGTTTTAGCTCCCTAGTACAGTGGTGGTTGTCAGATTAATTTAGAGGACGGCAACAATAGAAGGTCTGTATCTTAATGGCTTTTGCTACCTTGAATGGTGTAAATCGACCAAGTAAGTGCACAAAAGGAAGGTAAGTGAGGGTTCCCCCTACCCCAAGCAATTTGGGTCATTAGCAGTTGTGCCTGAGGAGAATTATATTACCGCTTACATTAATGCACACGGTTTCAATGTGAAAATGACAGAAGAATGCTACCTGGAATTGGATTCTGATCTGATTCCAGCACACAGTGGTGTGAGACCCTTTCTGGAAAGTTTTCTCACGAGCTTTTCAGAGTTGACACTGGCTGGGCCTCCTGGCTCTTTTATAAACTTACCTGTTGTCTTTGTGAGTGTTTTGAGAAAGCAGATAGTCTCGCCCACAATCACAAAGCATTAGGAACGCATGATGTGGATTTGGCATTTATAATTGCTCTTCGCATTCTGCAGCTGCTGGTCGTGAGCTTCCAGCATATTACAACCTTTAATGAAGTTGCCTGTTACTGGCACGGACAGGTGGTAGCTTTGACAAATGCCCTTCTCCAGGGCAGGTGCCTCACGATCCTTCCGACAATTATTATTTTCTGGCATGGAGTAACCCTACTTGAAAATTCTCATTTAGTTTTACACAATGCGTTGAAACTATATTCATGATCATAAGCCTAGTAATGGGAAGAGCTAACAAATAGATTCTAGAAATATAGAATGGACACAGGTTCATGATACTGTTACACATTCTTCTAAATGGTTTCTTACTTTACCTTTGCACAGAAACTGGCTACCTCACTGAAGCTAATCTTTTGAGTATCGCAAGAAGAATTGGGCCGGAATGGCAGAATATTGGTATAAATCTCGGTTTATCCTATTCGCAATTGGAAAGAATAGGACATAGTAATAGGTGAGGAAGACACTTCTTTATAACAATGGTCACTAGTTTGGTTTACCTTATTGTCCTAGTACAGTGGTGGTTGTCAGATTAATTTAGAGGACGGCAACAATAGAAGGTCTGTTTCCCTCTTTACACTCTAATGACATATGCTAGTAAGAACAATTCATGCACAGAAAAAACCTGCAATTGTAACATTGATAGTCAAGTTCAGCAAAGTGAGCTTCAGATATGCCCTCCTTTCCTTTCTTTTTCTGATCCACAACTTGGCCTTTTGACATTACCATCCTTTTGCAAATGGCTGCATGCCAAATCACCCAGTATGTGCAGCGCATTCCTGGTATGTCATTGGCATAGCACATTTGCTTATGTTTTGTTTGCACTTGACCTTGAACCATTTTCACTTGATGCCAAACTTACGTTTTCCCTAAAGGGCAACAGATAAAGGTACATCTGTACTGGATCATCCACTGCCACCACATGGCTGATTCAGCGTTACTCCCTTGTCCCCCTTGTCCTCACTTATCACCCCACCAGCCTCCGCATTCAAAGGATCATCCTCTGCCATTTCCGCCAACTCCAGCATGATGCCACCACCAAACACATCTTCCCTTCACCCCCCTTATCGGCATTCCGTAGGGATCGCTCCCTCCGGGACACCCTGGTCCACTCCTCCATCACCCCCTACTCCTCAACCCCCTCCTATGGCACAACCCCATGCCCACGCAAAAGATGCAACACCTGCCCCTTCACTTCCTCTCTCCTCACCGTCCAAGGACCCAAACACTCCTTTCAAGTGAAGCAGCATTTCACTTGCATTTCCCCCAACTTAGTCTACTGCATTCGTTGCTCCCAATGTGGTCTCCTCTACATTGGAGAGACCAAACGTAAGCTGGGCGACCGCTTTGCAGAACACCTGCGGTCTGTCCGCAAGAATGACCCAAACCTCCCTGTCGCTTGCCATTTTAACACTCCACCCTGCTCTCTTGCCCACATGTCTGTCCTTGGCTTGCTGCATTGTTCCAGTGAAGCCCAACGCAAACTGGAGGAACAACACCTCATCTTCCGACTAGGGACTTTACAGCCTTCCGGACTGAATATTGAATTCAACAACTTTAGGTCGTGAGCTCCCTCCCCCATTCCCACCCCCTTTCTGTTTCCCCCTTCTTTTTTTTCCAATAAATTATAAAGATTTTCCTTTTCCCACTTATTTCCATTATTAAAAAAAAAACCACTAGAGCTATACCTTGAGTGCCCTACCATCCATTCTTAATTAGCACATTCGTTTAGATAATATCACCAACTTTAACTTTAACACCTATGTGTTCTATTGTACTATTGTCGTTGACATCGTTTGATGATCTGCTTCTATCACTGCTTGTTTGTCCCTACAACCACACCAACCCCCTCCACCTCTCTGTCTCTCTATCTCTCCGCCCCCCACACACACACCTTAAACCAGCTTATATTTCAGCTCTTTCCTGGACTCGAACTCAAGTTCTGTCGAAGGGTCATGAGGACTCGAAACGTCAACTCTTTTCTTCTCCGCCGATGCTGCCAGACCTGCTGAGTTTTTCCAGGTAATTCTGTTTTTGTTTTGGATTTCCAGCATCTGCAGTTTTTTTGTTTTTACTCCACCTTTATCAGCTTTGCCTGAATCCCAGTGATACTCACCCCTGCAGAACCTTGATGTTGGTTGCTTTGGTATTCAAGGTGGTGAACAGCTTGAGCCTCCTCAATTTTTGATATGCTTTCTGTAGCAGATGCAAGACTGGCAGTGAGGTGGACATATGGCTTCATGGTAAACTTTAGCATTCATCTTTATGCTGTGTTGATTAAACGTATGCTTCCTGAGATACCTGGAGAATGAATTTGATTTTTTGATCCAGCTAATAACCTCTTGGCCAATGATGTTTTATTGTGGTGAAGATGCCCAAGTTCATACAGTGTTTGACCACCTCAGTTTGGGCTGTTTAATGGTGGTGATTGGTGGAGCATGCAGATTGGGTAGGATAAGTTGGTAATCTCGGGTTTCTGCAAACTGACTATTAACTGGTAGCAGTTGTGACAAATCACTCTGTAACGTCGCCTTGTATGAGCGATGGGTTACTTAATCCAATTTTCAGTAGTTAACTAAGAGATGCCGGGGCAGTGGCATCAACTTCATGTATGTCACCGAAACTTTTCACTCTCATAAGCAAAACGTTGATTAGCTTTGTTTAAGGTGCAAAGTGCAGAAGCCTGAGGATTTACTAGAAAAATATGCAGCTTGTAAATATATATCACATGAAGTAACACAAAAGGCATATCTATCAATAGCCTTTAGTTCATATAATTTTTCATTAGAACTCTGTCAACTTATTTCCTTCCCGTCCATCATTTAAATAGTTAAGATGGTAAATAGTTGAGCTGGGTAGATCAGGATGATCCTTGCCATGTGCTCAGTTAGCTGTTCACAGGTAGAATACTGTTTAGGATGCTGCAGTTGCTTGGTGTGGGGTCACTTTCCAGATGTATGCCGATGACACCCTGCTTCACCCCTTTCCCACCTCAATTAGCCTCTCCTCTGTCTTTATGTTGCCAGACTGCTTGCATGTAATCCATTCGTGGATGAGCCCTGACTTATGTTATGATACGGCAGGTGGTATTTGCCAGGCTGACCAAATCCACAAGGGAAACTTGGCCACGCTATCACAACAGTTTTGAAATTTGTGCGCTGAATTCAGAAGTAATGAGACCACTAACACCGTTAGAGATTTTAAAAATTAAATTAAAACATTTATTATGTTATGTTCCCCGGCTGAGGTTACCACTGGTCAAGCCTGACCCTAGGGTGGAACCCAGCTTGATAGATCCTGACTTGTATTTGTTTCCTTAGATACATGGAGAGTGGCTACAAAGTTCACAGTAAGAACACAGTCCATGTAAACCAATTGGCACCCTGTAGAAAGACACACCACTCTCTGAAACCAAGTGACAGATGCCACCCCAGACAGATGCTATGGAATCCTCATCAATTCCCCCCACACAAAATGAGCCAACCAGTCTCACTGAACTCCGTCTTTCACACGAAAGTTTCAATCTCCACTTTCCAAGAACTTGCCTTGGAATCTTCTTCCAAATTGATACTTTCTCTCAGACGCTTTCTGCTAGGATTCACCTACAGGGTTTCAAATTCTCCTTCCAATGTTCCTCTCCTGTGGGTCACCACATGCATTCAAGCTTTCTGTCACGCACTCTCTCTCACCGATTCAGCCATCAACAGTACACCATTGCTTCACACGCCCATAGCAAAGAGTTACAGATTGTCAGCCGTCTTTTTGGGCCTTCTGGCCTCTCACTTTAAGTCTGCTTCCTTTAAGCTTGATCCTTGGAGTCTTCCTTTCTGCTCCTTTCTTTCACTTGCACAGAACATGTCCTTTTCCCTGTTCCTGTCCTTCCTTTGACCGGAAGGTCTGCTTGGGACTTTCTCCTGTTTCACTCCTCTGGACTTCGGGACTTTTCTTTAGTCTGGGACTGGCTACCTTTGTTCCAATCTCTCCTGGCAGCTGTCTTCAAAACCAACTAAACTCAAACAGCTTCCAAATCAATCTGCTGTTTGTGTGTCTGGGAAGGACCTGCCTCTCTGGACCCCAGTTGCTAGGCAACAGCCCAGTTTCCCTACTCCTGTTTGTTTAACTTAGCTGCAACAGTCATAAAACCCATTAGAGGTGCGGACAACTTTTAAAGTGAAACTAAAACTCAATTTGACCTTTTCTTAACAAACATACAGAAATACAAATCAAGCTGAAACATTAAACACCCACAAATACAAATGTAACTTACTTAAACTATATCTCTTTCCTAACAATTAACAAAAGAAATGACACATGCACGAGATTACAGTTACACAGTTACCTAATATTATAATAATTCCCAAAATTCCTCATTCACCAGACTCCCAACTATACACCCCCTTTAAGGCAACAGTCCAAAATAGGTATTAAATTTATAGAGGCAATCAAGAGGCAAGATTACCACAAGCACCCACTCAACAGTAGAATTTCAAAGGCTTTGAACCCAACTTTGGTGACTGGAACAGCAGACTTCTGCAAAGTGGCTAGAGGCTTTCCCCCTCAAGTCTGTTTCACACTGTGTACATTTCAGATCTTGCACAGCCACCCCACACACAGCCTTCCATCCTTCTTTAAATATATTTCTTCCTCTTTAATCTGTAAATCTCATTGTTCTCCCATGTCTTTGGAATTTCCTTTTCCCAAATATAAAAATCTTTTATGTTGTCATTATTGTCAGCACTTCTGGGAAAAATCAACGCAATAACCTTGCCCTATTTATCTTGCCAGTCGTAAAAACATTATGATGTCCCTTTGAAAATCCAACAACTTTTCCCCTTTTCCAAAAATGCAACCCTATCTGCTGTCTTTACCCTACCTCACTCATTAGTATTTCAAATTCCTTTTTACCCCTAACTTTTTTGATAACTTCAACCTTGCAGTTCTCTAATTTCCCTTCTCTAATTTAATTAAGTCAGCTACACACACATATACACATCTACTTTACAATTTCCACAATAATACTATGAAAAATACGATAGCTTAATGATGCTTATTTTACTTAAAATTTGGAAAGGCTAAAGCCATAATTTCTGGCCCCATCTCAAACTCTATCCCTTGCCAGTGTCTCTATTCCCGTCCATGGCCAGTGTCACCATTTGAACTAATCCAACCGCAACCTTGGCATCATGCTTGATCCAGAGATCAGCTTCCAATCTCATATCTGCCTCTATTTCCTATTTCCATCTCTGTAACATTGCCTATTTCTGTTGCTACCACTGTCCTTCAGCAACTGAACTCTTCATCCATGCTTTGGTCCAGACTTCTTTAGGTCAACGCTCTTCCATCAGCCAGTTTCCCATCCTCCAGCACCTGTAACTTTCTGTTCATTGAAAACATGCTGCCATTGCCAAATCTTTCACCAAGTTCTGCTCATGTATCAGCTCTTTCCTCACTGATCTGCATTGATCCTGAACCCCTTGCCTTTAAATCTCTTTATCCCTCCCCATCTCTGTAACCCCCAGCTGCACTGCAGCGTGCCTCATCCTACTTCTAGCTGCTCCAGATTTCTTCATTAGTCTGACTTAAATCGCTTGTGCATCCTCCCCTCAATTTACCCCAATCATTGACAGCTGGTTATCCCTGTTGCCTAAGCTTACACTTTCAAGTCTCTCTCTCGAAAGTTCTGCACTTGCCTTTCTGCTTTAAAAAAACCTTGCTTAAAACCCACCTCTTTGACCAAACATTTGGTTGCACCTCTGATGTGTCCTTGGATGTTTTTCTACATTAGATGTTATGTGAATGCAATTTCTTGTCATTACAAGATGTTTTTCTCTCTAAAAGATGAATAGCAACTGATGCAAAAAAAAATGAAAAACAAGCATTGCATTCATACAGTATCTCTTCAAGCACTTTGCTTGCATTGGGTTACTTGGAAGTTCACTGACTGGCTCTGTGTTGGTGGTAAAACAATAGGCACTGTAGTATCCCCCAAACAACAGTTAGATGAATGACCAGTTGATCTTTCTTAGCAGTTTTAGTTGATGGAGGAATTTTGCTGGAACACGGGGGAAGCTCCCTGTTCATCTTTGAATAGTGACATGGGAATTTTAATATTCACCTAAGCCAGAAATGGAATCTCAGTTTCACGGTTTGTTTAATACTGTTGACTATTTAGCACTATCTTAGTACTACAGAGCACTGTCAACCTAGTTAATGTATACATGATTTTTGGTGGGCCTTGAAACCGCCACCTTCTAATTTAAGGGGTGAAAGTTGGTACAGAACAAGAACTTAGTTAAGTTGGAGTAATTAATAATCTGAAGCTCTGATACATACATTTAGCGCACTGTGGTCAGCGCTATATAAATTGTTGTGGCCATATACAAACATGGGGGAAGAAAACTGATATTTTTCATATTTTGGCTTTTTTGAAAATATCAATTTTACTTTGAGCCCTCAAAACTACTTTTGTGCTAAAGTTGTTTTTGCAAAGAATTTCATTTTTTGAGATCAGGGCAGATATTTTTCTCGATTTGCTAAAGTTAGCAAAGAACAGTGCATTTACTTCCTTGCTTTCTCTTTGCTAAAATTGGCAGGTGAACACCCTAAGTATGGTATATAAAATCATTGTTAGGCTGTTTGAGGGTGTAATGCCTCTAAATTTCTTTGTGCTTCATCTTTGGCCCCTCTAGCCTCCTCAGTCCAATGGCCAGCTAGTGCCACCTGCCCATGCTACTCTGAACCAGCTGTGCCAGGAGGATTGCAGAAGTGGCACTCTTGTGATTTCTAATCCTTTTCTAACCTTTAAATTCCACCTGCCCACCTATAACTGAGAGGGAGAGCACGGAAAGATGGGGAACAAAGGATGTGGGCAACAGTTAATTTCAGTCCATTGAACATGAAACTTCAGCCTTCTTGGATATTGCCTATAAAAGAAATGTTATTTCAAAACCAGTTCTTGTCTTTTCAAGATATTACTTCATTTTCTTTAGGGGCGACCTGGACAAGCAAATTTTAGAGATGCTCTTTAAGTGGGCGCACTGCAACGTGAGTGTACCAGGCTGCATCAGTCAACTAATTCAGGCAATGAAGGAGAGTGATCGTGAAGATATTGCTGAAGAAATACATTGTATTATTGAACTGGGCAGGAAGAAATATCATGATTCCATTCGCCGAGTAGGACTGAGCCAAGAAAGCAGCAACGAAGATTCAGCTATAGCAATGGTATAACCTGGAAAACATTGCTCCAGTAGACAGTGCATATGAACCTTTGAGGTGGTGCTTGAGGGCAGGGAGGTTTTTATTTATTTATTCTTTCACAAGATATGGCATTGCTGGCGAGGCCAGCATTTATTGCCCATCCCTAATTGCCCTTGAGAAGTTGGTGGTGAGCTGCCTTCTTGAACTGCTATAGTCCATGTGGTGTAAGAACACCCATAGTGCTGATAGGAAGAGAGTTCCCGGATTCTATTTTAGACGTCAATTTTTGCTGGCAAGAGGTGTCATGGGGGACAGTGAACTCTTGGCAACATTGTATGGGAAATGGTACACTGTATGCAACTTCAGCAGAGCTCATTCTACATAAATACCAAGAATCACCGTGGTTGTGTTTTGCAGAGAAATATGGGGAAGGCCAACAAGATTTGACGATAGTACCAGTCAATTTGCACTGATGTGTGATTTAGTTTGGTTTCAGCCACAGTGATGTGCAATTTTATTCCATGGATGTTACCCAGAATAGCATACCTTGAACTTACTTTAAAATGTTTAATGAACTTCTTTACTCCTTAAGGTGAGGAATGTCTGCAGTGCACCTTGGAATTTTACCGCATTGAACTAGCTATTCAACTCATTAAATCTGCACTAGTGTTTTCTTCCACCTGAGCCACCTAGTCTAACCTCACCCTGCTACTATTTCCTCTTGCACTTTAAATCTGGAAAATGGGGGTCTTTGCCACTTAGACACATAGGATCCTGGTATCACCGAGCCTCACCATGGGTCAACATGGATTGGAATTCTGGTGCACCACCCAGCTGTGTGTGCCACCCCATCTGGTATGAATGAAAAAAACAGGACAAGAGTGGTGGGCCTGCATTGACAGCCATTCTCTGCTTCCTTACAAAGGAATTACATTAATGAGTTTCCATGCTAAAATTTGAGTTGTTTAGATGATATACATCCCTACTGTTTACTTGGCCCATGTAAAGTAAATGAATTAGTAAACGTGGTCTGGTGTAGTTGGATTCTTAAAAGGTACTCGAGCACAATTCTGTAACCTCGTGGCCCGGCATACCCCCCACTCTACCATTACCATCAAGCAAGGGGATCAACCCGGGTTCAATGAAGAGTGCAGGAGGGCATGTCAGGAGCAGCACCAGGCATACCTAAAAATGAGGTGTCAACCTGGTGAAGCTATAGCACAGGACTACTTATATGCCAAACAGCATAAGCAGCAAGTGATAGACAGACCTAAGTGATCCCACAACCAACGGGTTAGATCTAAGTTCTGCAGTCCTGCCACATCCAGTTGTGAATGGTGGACAATTAAACAACTCACTGGAGGAGCAGGCTCCACAAATATTCTCATCCTCAATGATGGAGGAGCCCAGCACATCAGTGCAAAGGATAGGGCTGTAACATTTGCATTAATCTTCAGCCAGAAATGCCAAGTGGATTGATACATCTCGGCCTCCTCCAGAGGTCCCTAGCATCACAGATGTCAGTCTTCAAGCAATTCTATTCACGCCGTGTGATATCAAGGAACTGCTGAAGGCAATGGATACTGCAAAGGCTTTGGGCCCTAACAATATTCTGGCAATAGTACTGAAGACAAGTCCTCCAGAACTTACCACATTCCTAGCCAAGCTGTTCCAGTACAGCTGCAACACTGGCATCTACCTGGCTATGTAAAAAAATTGTCCAGGTATGTCCTGTACACAGAAAGCAGAACAAATCCAACCTGGCCAATTACCGCCCCATCAGTCTACTCTCCATCATCAGTAAAGTAATGGAAGAGGTCATCAATAGTGCTATCAAGCGGCACTTGCTTAGCAATAACCTGCTCACTGATGCTCAGCTTGGGTTCTGCCAGGGCCACTCAGCTCCTGACCTGCTTACAGCCTTTGTTCAAACATGGACAAAATAGCTGAACTCCCGGAGTGAAGTGAGAGTGACTGCCCTTGACATCAAGGCTGCATTTGACTGAGTGTGGCAACAAGGAGAATTAGCAAAACTGGAGTCAATGGGAATCAGGGGGAAAACTCTCCGCTGGTTGGAGTCATACTTAGAACAAAGGAAGATGGTTGTGGTTGTTGGAGGTCAGTCATCTCAGCTTCAGGACATCACTGCAGGAGTTCCTCAGGGTAGTGTTCTCGGCCCAACCATCTTCAGCTGCTTCATCAATGACGTTCCTTCCATCATAAGGTCAGAAGTGGGGATGTTCGCTAATGATTGTGCAATGTTCAGCACCATTTGCGACCTCAGATACTGAAGCAGTTCATGTCCAAATGCAGCAAGACCTGGATAATGGCTCATTCGGATTTGAAATGTTAACTGTGTTCCTCTCCGCAGATGCTGCCAGACCTGCTGAGTTTTTCCAGGTATTTTTGTTTTTGTTCTGGACAATATCCAGGCTGGGCTGACAAGTGGCAAATGACATTCACGCCACACAAGTGTCAGGCATTGACCAGCTCCAGCAGGAGAGAATCCAACCATCGCCGCTTAATGTTCAATGGCATTACCATCAATGAATCCCCTACTATCAACCTCCTGGGGTTACCATTAAACCAGAAACTGAACTGGACTAGCCATATAAATACATGGCTACAAGAGCAGGTCAGAGGCTAGGAATCGTGCAACGATTAACTCACCTGACTCCCCAAAGCCTGTCCACCATCTATAAGGCACAAGTCAGGAGTGTGACGGAATACTCTCCACTTGCCTGGATGAGTGCTGCTCCCACAGTACTCAAGAAACTTGACATCACCCAGGACAAAGCAGCCCGCTTGATTGGCACCACATCCAGAAACATTCACTCCCTCCACCACCGACGCACAGTAGCAGCAGTGTGTACCATCTACAAGACGCACTGCAAGAATTCATCAAGGCTTCTTCAACAGCACCTTCCAAATCCATGACCACTACCATCTAAAAGGACAAGGGCATCAAATGCATGGGATCGCCACATCTGAAAGTTCCCCTCCAAGTCACTCACCATCCTGACTTGGAAATATATTGCCGTTCCTTCACTGTCACTGGGTCAAAGTCCTGGAAGTCCCTCCTAACAGCACTGTGGGTGTACCTACAACACATAGACTGCAGTGGTTCAAGAAGACTGCTCACTACCACTTTCTCAAGGGCAACCAGCGATGGGCAATAAATGCGGGTCCAGCCAGCAAAGCCTACATGCCGTGAATGATTAAAAAAAAAATCCAGTGGCAGTTCCCACACAATCCCAACACTGTAGCTCTGGCTCGTATGTTCTTTTTTCATTTTCATCCTTTTTGGCCACATTAAGTGCAATTGGCAACTTGTGCCAACTGGAGAACTCGCTTCTTTCTTACTTTCACGTAAATTTAGCTGCCTGTGGAGCACTATAAAAGTTTACTACAATCAACTACAGGGTTTTGTGAAGGTCATAATTACTGTTGACATCCCGAGAAAAGAGAGTGATTAAAGCACGAAGAAGTGTTTGATATACCAGTGTTTCCTCATTTAAAAATTACAGGTACATATGGTAGCTTGGGCTATTCCGATCTCATACAGAATATGCCATGAATTTATCATTTTGGAAAGCATGTAGCACAGTATGGAAATGAATGCATCCCTTAACTGAACTGGATCTATGGGTATGTCAGAACATAACTTACAGTTTACAATAGACTTTTGTTCAAATGCAAGTTGTCATATTTATTCCACCAGGCTGAAACCAAATAAGCCCAATGGTATGTAGATTTTTTTTAACGTTTCTCTTCATTTAACTGTGTAAATATGAATGTAGATATTCTGTTTATGTATGGTTTTTTTTGCACTAATCTTTAATGTTTTCATTAAAGATTGCACTGAGCTAAGGAGCCTAATTTGTAAAGTTATTCTCCTACAACTATAGCAGCCACTTCATGTTAATATATTTTGGTAAACATCAGACTGAGAGGAGTTGTACGTGAGTCATAAACAGTGGATACTCAGAAATTCATTTATTCTAAAATGAATACAGCAATATGAATATGGATTGCAGCTTGCTCTCAACACATACTTAACTTTTCAAATATGGAAAATTGGTAATAACTTATCCTTCTTTTGACAAAAGTACATTTTAAGAAAAATAGTCAGTTTTTAACATTTGAGTAATCTGATGTAGCCACCCACAACTATTAGCTGTCAGTTGTCTAGGTACGAATCAACAAGTGACTGACATATTTGAGATGTTGAGTCCCAGTGACTTGCTCAGTTGGTACCACAGCCTCTCAATGAAATGTAGACTGGTTAGGCTGGTCCCACACAATGATATTTTGCTTCTTTAGATATGACTTCTTTCAGAATTGATATGTGCTTGAGATATTTACCCTACTAGATTAATGCTTATTTACATTTCAGATGGTAGGCTTTGCAACGCCACAAAATACATATAGATGGGGAAGGGCATTAAGTCCACCTTAATTCATTTATCAAGTAATACTCCAAATTTTGCAAGGAGTTTCACCTCTGGTATATATCCAAAAGTCATTTAACACCCTCAGTTAAATTAAGAGAAACATTTATTCTTGCAATAACACTGAAAATGCGGTGGGACATAGATTTTTAACAAGTTGTGGATATGTCCACCATTCCTTCACTCATAAGTTGAGGAAGATTTGTTTTCCAGAGGATTGACCCTCCCTCACCCCAGAGATTTTGATTTTATGGCACTTTATTTGTTGCACTTGTAGCATCTCTTTTTATTTAGTCATTCACAGGGTGTGGGAGTCGCTAGCAAGGCCAGCATTTATTGTCCATTCATAATTGCCCTAGAGAAGATGGTGGTGCGCCACCACCCTGAACAGCTACATTCAGGACGGTGAAGGCAAACACTCAGTGCTTTTAGGAAGGGAGTGCCAAGATTTTGACCCAGCGACAAAGAAGGAACAACAATATACTTGGAAGTCAGAATAATGTGTGACTTGGAGGTGGTGGCATTCCCATTTGCCTGCTGCCCTTATCCTTCTAAATGGTGGAGGTCACAGATTTGGAAGGTGCTACAAAAGAAGCCTTGGCCAGTTGCTACAGGTGGTAGTAACTAGATGGTACACATTGCAGACATTGCATGCTGGTAGTGAAAGAAGCCATCATTTAAGGTGGTAGATGAAGTGCCAAACAAATGGGCTGCATTGTGCTGGAAGGTGTCAAGCTTCTTGCATTGTTGCTGGAGCTGCACTCATCCAGGCAAGTGGAGAGTTTTCCATCACACTACTGACCTGTTCCTTGTAGATGGTGGAAAGGCTTTGGGGAGTCAGAAGGGGAGTCATTCATTGCCAAATGCTCAGTGTCTGACCTGCTCTTGTAGCCACAGTATTTATATGGCTGGTCTAATTAGGTTTCTGGCCAACGGTGACCTCCAAGAAGTTGATGGTGGGAAATTCAATGATGACAATGCCATTGAATGTCAACAGGAGATAGTTAAATTTTCTCTTGTTGGAGATGGCCATTGCTGGCACTTACAAGGCATGAATGTTGCTTGTCACTTATCAGCCCAAGCCTGAATATTTCTCAATCTTGTAGCATGTGGCTGCAGACTTCTTCAGTATCATGAGGTGTTCCAAGTGGAATTGAACCCTGTGAAATCATCAGCGAATATCCCAACTTCTGGCCTTATAATGGAGGGAACATTATTGATGAAGCAGCTGCAGATGGTTGGGCCTCGGACACTACCCTGAGGAACTTCTGCAGGGCTGAGATGACTTCCTCCATAACCATCTTTCTTGGTCCTAGGTCTGACTCCATCCAGTGGAGAGTTTCCCGGCTAGGGCTCCTTGATGCTACATTTGCTCAAATGCTCTCCTGCTGCCAAGTGCAGTTAGTCTCACCACACTTCTGGAATTCAGCTCTTTTTGTCCATGTTTGGAACAAGGTTTTAATGAGGACTGAAACTATTATTAGCAGAACCCAAACTGAGCATCAGTGAGTAGGTTATTGGGGAGTAAATGCTGCTTGATAGCACTGTCGATGACACCGCTCATCATTTGCCTGATGATCGAGAATACATTGATGGGGCAGCAATTAGCTGGATTTTATTTTTCCTGCTTTCTGTCAACTAGTTATATGTGGGTAATGTTCCGCATTGCCATGTGAATGCCAGTGTTGTAGCTGTACTGGAACAGCATGGCTGGAGGTGCAGCTTCTTCTGTGGAACCAGTCTTCAGCACTAAAGCTGAAATGTTGTTGGGGCCTATAGCCTCTGCTGTATCCAGAGTGCTTAGCTGTTTCTAGAAATCACTTGGAGTGAATCAAATTAGCTGAAGACTGGCATCTGTGATGCTGGGATCTCAGGAGAAGACCAAGACGGATCATCAACTCGGCATTTTTGAAGGTGCTTCAACCTTGTCTTTTGCACTCATTCTGGGCTCTCCAGCATCATTAAGGATTGGGATACTTGTGAAGCCTCCCCCTCCAGTTAGTTGTTTAATTTTTCCAACACCATTCATGAATGGATGTGGCAGGGCTACAGAGCTTTGAACTGATCCATTGGCTGTGGGAATCACTTAGCTCTGTCTGTCGCATGCTACTTCCATTGTTTGATGTTCAAGCAGTCCTGTGTTGTAGATTCACCAGTTTTGCACCTCATTTTTAGTTCGTCACCTGAGTACATTTTGTGCCATTTCTACCCTCCGTGCTTCTTCCAAGTAGTATTAAACATGGTTCATTAGACAAGGGAGGGTGGTGGAAATTTCCTTGTCCATGTTTGACCTGATGCCATGAGACTTTATGGGGTCCAGAGTCAACGCTGGGGACTCCCAGGACCACTCACTCTCAACTGTACATACCACTGAACTGCTGCTGCAATGACTTCCATTGCTTGAAAGCTTGTCTTTAATCGACAGTTGCAGCAAAAATTGTCTAGATGGTACTATTACCCAAAGTTTTTAGTGACTTGAATATCTCATTCATTCAATCCAACTTTAAATGATGAATATAATTTGGAATTAGAAACAGAACTCTATCTCTAAGATTGTTTTTATTTAGAATGTTTAATATGAAGTTAAATTGTTCATGTAAAATTAAGCTGCTAAGGTTACATACTCTATGGGTTAAGTTGTAATTTCTATTTATAAAACTGCTTAATAAAATGTAAAAAAAAAATTGTACAAAATGTGTCCTCCAGTGATCACTGACACACAGACCGAGCACTCTGTCGTCTTCCTAAGATCATGGACATGCAGACCGAGGGCACAGGTGTTCCTGACACAGTTGACATACATAGGAACAGAAGTGGGCCATTCAACCACTTGAGCCTCTTTTGTCATTCAATGAGATTATGGTGATGGGGAATCTGCCTTGGCTCCACATCCCTTAAGCCCATGGCTAGCAAAAATCTACCAAACAAATGATTAACTGAGTTAGCGTCTATTGTTTTTTGTGGTAGAGTTCTGCACTTCTAATACACTTGCTTGAAAAAATATTTTCTAACTTCTCTCCTGAAAAGGCCTGGCTCCGATTTTAAGGTTATGCCCCCTTGTTCTAATCTCCCCTGACAAGTGGAAAAAAAGTTTCTCTCTCTCTACCCTATCAATTCCTTTCAAATCCCTAAAAACCTTGAGCAAATTACTCCTTAACTCTCTATATTTCAGGAAATACAACCCTAGTTGATGTGATCTCTCCTCATAAACTAATCCTTAGAACCCTGATAACATTCTAGTGAATCTGCACTGCATTCCTTCCAAAACCATTATATCCTTTAAGCTACGCTGCCCAGAACACAGGACTCGAGATTTGGTCTAACCAAGGATTGTAAAACTGTAGCAAAACTTCCTCCCCTTTATATTCTAGCCCTCTAGTTATAAAGGCTTCAGCCTTCAGATACTTAGACTCAGGACATTGAGGTCCACTTGAGATCCAAGCAGTACTGGGGGCATGCTGCACTGTCAGGTGCCGTCTGTAAAACCAAACCCCAACTGTTCTATCCAGTGGATGTAAAAGATCCAATGGTACGATTTAAAGAAGAGCAGAGGAATTCTCCCAATTTCCTGGCCAGCATTTATTCTTCAACCAACACTGCTAACACATTTAATTGGTCATTTATCTCATTGCTGCTTTTGGAACTTGGCCATACACAAATTTGCTGCTGTGTTTCCCCAAGTTACAAGAGTGATTGCACTTCAGAAAAGTACTTTTTTGATTGTAAAGATCTCAGGGACATGCTGGGATCTGAAAGGTGCCATAAATATGAAAGTCCTTTCCTTTTCTTGTGTATCTCCATAAAATCAAGTTTCAGATGATCAAAGTTGAAATGTCCTGTAGCCTTTCTAGTTTGTAGGACCTGGATCTATAGTTTGAATTGGGATGGGAATGGGGGACACTTTTACTTCAATTAACAGCTGTTAGCAATGGCCTTTACAGCAGATTATTGTAAAATCCACCACCTTAAACATTTGCTCCCTCCACCACCAACATACCTGTGCCTCATTTACAAGATGTACTGCAGCAACTTGCCAAGGTTCCTTCAACAGCATCTTCCAAACTCACAATCTCTACCGCCTAGAAGGATAAGGGCAGCAGATGTATGGGAACACTGCCACCTGCAAGTTCCCCTCCAAGTCACACACCCATCCTGATTTGGAACTATATCACCATTCCTTCACTGTCGCTAGGTCAAAATCCTGGAATTCCCTCCCTAACAGCACTGTGGGTGTATTGACACCACATGGACTGCAGCGGTTCAAGAAGGCAGCTCACCACTACCAGCTCAAGGGCAATTAGGATGGGTAATAAATGCTTGCCTAGCCAGCAATTTTCACATTTCATCCATGATTAAAATAAAATAGCTGACATTTGCTGATGAAAGTTATTCAACCCGAACAGTTAATTTTGTTTCTCTCTCTACAGATGCTGACTGACCTGAGTATTTCCAACATTTTTTGCTTTTATTCTTCAATAATCTGTTTAGAAATGCAATACTCGGTATTTCCGGTGAAAGATGTACAAAATAAAGAAAATAAATTACGAGGAGTGATCAAAAATCCTCTCAGTTCTTGATTATATATGAGTCATAATCGTTGAAATAGCATTTAGCTTGCCATTCACTAGGTTATTAATTGACACACTCCACACATGAAAATTTTCTAGGTATTCAGCATGTGTTGCAGCAGGTTGAGAGTGTACCTGTCTATGGTTGTGTTGTCTGGACTGGACCCTCCTTTGAGAGCATATGCAAATTATATTTTAAGCCATCTGTGACTATGTGAGATAATGAATTGCCTGCAAAGAGTTATGTTTTATTTTCTAAGGGGAAGAATGCCTTAACTAAGTGTATATGTGTAATTTGAGAACATACCAGGCAAGGCCAGACACCCTGAGCTTCCGACAGGGCTATTATGAAGTACACCATGTGCTTATGAAGTACACCATGTGCTAATGAATTGCAGGTGATTTTCTATAAAACTAATAAATTGCCTGCTTAGAAACCAATTTCAAATGAGCTGGCTTCCTTCTACTGTGATGAAACTCAAATACCGGTCCTGCACACCTGCGCAGAAGCAAGGAAGGGCAAACGGCTCAAAAAGCAGGTCAGATGACCTGAGCCAGAGCAGCATTACCAAGTAGGTGACTCAGGGAGCAAGAGACTGGAGGGGGCACCGAGAGATCCCAGGTAAGGGACAAAAACAGAGTTCAGAAATAGGTCCCATTAAGTTAAGCTAAAAGAAAGGAGCAGAGAAATAGTCTCCGAGTTAAAGAAAGAGCTGCAGTGAGCAGACATGAAGTGAAGTGGACTTGAGAGAAGCCCTGGAGATCTGAGAAGGTAGTCAAAGGTTGGTGACTCGGCGCTGTGGGTCACTGGGGCAAAGGTGTCTATTTAAAGCAGTGGTGTTCTGCTTGGCATGGTTGAAGATCTGAAATTGGGCTGGGAAGGTGATGCTTGAGTGCACTCGGGAATCCAGGGGAAAGGAATCTCTGAAGGTGAGATTGAAACCCTGCGTGCTGGGCCATTGTTGAAACTGCCTGAGTGGGAGTGACTTTTGGAAAGAATTCCAAGGTGACAATCCAAATGTGGAGATTGGAAACCCTCATCTGAAAGACAAAGTGTCAGTGAGATTGATCGGCTCACAATATGACAAATCTTTGGGTGGGTTGCTAAGAAATCCATGGAATCTGCTTTGGTCACACCTATCATTTATTGTGGGAATGTTTGGTGTGTGTCAGAGAGAGGGGACAGGAATTTTAAGCTCTTTGAGAAGAAAAACTATAATTTGGGGCAGCAGTTAACTGAATAATCAGTTAAAGGACTCATTAAAGTGATCAGTTTGGCAGAAGTGCTACTGGAGGACTGAGTTTAAGGAACTCTTTTGTTGCTCTGCAGTTGAAGAGACAGTGAGTTTAGAGTGTGGTTTATGGGTCTCGGGGAGAGATATGAGTTAGACGAGAAGCATCAAGTGAATGCTCAGGAATTCACCAGAAGAAAACCATTTGCAACTGTGCCAGTCCGAAACGAGAAGCCTTAATGTCAAGCTAGTGGTAACTCTTCACATGTGTCAGTCAAGATATTGCTAGGGTAAAGGAATAGTAAATTTGAATTGTCTTCTTGTGTTTGTATTGAGAACTTTCCAACTTTTTTGTCTGGTGTAATATAGTTCATTTTTCTTGTTTTAATAAATATTTATTCTTCGTATTAAATGTTCATCAGCAGACTCCTGTGAATTTGTTCAGTAACTTTCCTCCACAGTTTCTAAAAAAAAGTTAAGATCTATCAAGCCAGTTTTCAATCTGAGATCTGACTTGTCCAGGATTAACAGCAATTGAGATAGTAACACTACAATGAAAGAAATGGAATCCATGTCCTGATATTTACTCTTGGTGGATACAGTGTAGCCTGAGCATGGTTTTGAAAATATACATAATCCATGAGTTGTTACTCATTTTGTACCCTGAAGCAAACTTCATTTTTTAGATTGCGAAAGGTCGCAAAAATCCAATTTGAAGATTGAGGCTACAAAATTTGATTGTGTAGCACCCGTATTTTCACCACTATGAATGTCGTTTTGTGTACAAATTGGCATCTGAGCTGCATGTGCACTCTTTTGGTGTGGGTTATGCAGGACACCATTTTGAGTACATCATTAATGCAATTACTGGAAGCTTGCACTGCAAGTACACAGACTAGGCAGATTGTGACATCATTCAGTGTCTAACACCTATTGACTGTTGTGGCACATTTTTGACCTCAGTGCTCCAGCTGATGCCATCTAATCTTGTGCAGCTGAAAATGCATTCTGCAGCAGCAAGGGCACCCCATCAGTATGATTTAAAAGATCATCATGTATTCTCAGGTTGGCTGCTGCTTGATTTCTCTTGGCTGTTGCTGAATTAGTCAGTGTGTGTGGAGGTTGTACTGCTAATTGAAGCTTCTGAGGTCTACAGGGAATGGTGTGGCAGGTGATGAAAACCTTGATTCTGACCGAGTTCTGCTCCAGCCACTTGCTCCCAGACATGCGTACAATGGTGTCCATCTTCCTTGGCTTACAGCATGACAGGATGAATGAGCAGAGGTGATACAGAGGAGGACAGGCTGCTCGAATAGGGATAAAAGCAATATACTGTGGATGCTGGAAATCTGAAATAAAAACAGAAAATGCTGGAAAAACTCATCAGGTCAGATAGCTTATTTCTCTATCCACAGATGCTGTCAGATCTGCTGAGTTTTTCCAGTATTTTCTGTTTTTATTATGCTCGAATATGGAGGAGGAGGAATGTGAGAAGCCTCTCAGCAGAAGGCTGTATCCACCCAAGGCCTTCAGCAAGTAACTCTCCTAGCTCAACCTCAGCGAGGAACAGTGTGCACAAAGTCTCTGTTTCACTAAGAAGGTCTTCATTGAAATCTACCACCAGTTACTGGCATACCTGCAGCCTCAGTGTTGGTTGATGATGACATTGCCAGTGACTGTGAAGTGGTACTGATGACTCTTTTGTGCTGGATTCCTTCCAAGCTGAAGCAGGTGCTATTTTCAACATCTCCCAGTTTACTGTCCACTCTTGTATAAGACTGCAGTCACTGGAGCTATGTATGCAACGAGGGCTGAATACATTTCCTTCCCTGTTGCCAAAGAGAAGCAAACGGATCAAGCACAGAGCTTCACCTGGATAGCAGCTTCCCCGTAGTGCAGGGAGACATTGGGCAGAATTTTGCCCTTGATGGGTGGCGGATCCCACCGGCTCGTCAGCGGGTGGGCAGCCAACCGCCGCTGCCGAAATGGGCCCCGCTGCCATTTTAAGTGGGCGGGCCAATTAAGACCCACCCAACGGGCCGCCCGACAGGAAGCACTATGCCGAGCGGCCCGTTGGGTGGGTCTTCCTGTGCGGGTGGTGGGTCTTCCTGTGCGGACGGGGGAGATTCCCCAACTGCCAGAGTGCGCTCTTTTGCGCATGCGCACAGAAGAGCGCACATCTCCCTGAGACTAAGTGCTGCCTCAGGGAGAGCATGAAAGTGTTAAAAATAGAAAAATTAAAAAATTATTTATATGTCCCCCACATGTGACAATGTCACAGGAGATGGGACATGTTAATAAATATCACAAACTTTATTAAAGTTTTTTAAAACTGACATGAAACCTCATCCCACCAGTGGATGAGGTTTCATGTTTTTTCAGAAGCCCGCTGGGGCTCCTGGCCTGCCTGCCAGCCTTAAGGTTGGATGGGCAGGGCCTTTAATTGATTTAACTACCCTGTCAATGGCCTCATTTGGCCATTGACAGGTCGGCGGGCGGACAGCTGATCACGCTGTCCCCACACCTTCCTGAATATTTAAATGGGGTGGGATGACATCGGGAGTTCCCCCTGACGTCATCCCGTGTCAGCGAGCGGGCCCCGCCCCCAGCTCGCTGATGGAAAATCTGCCCATTAACTGCATACATTGATCTGCAGGTGTTGCATGTAAATTCAGAAATGTACTATAACCACGGAACAAGCAACTGGGATGCTGACTGGGTTCCTTTTCTTTCTCTCTCTCCATCCAACTTTTAAGTTTTTGAACTCTATCTGCTGATTTGACTATACACATGCCACAGAAATTTTAATAAGAACTCAACCTAGCTCTATTGTCTCCAAAAGAACAGATAAATTGCCTGTCTACATCTTAAAACCACCTTGACATTGAAAGTAGCAGGACCACCAAATTCAGCCTGAATCCTGCCAAGTCAGCAACCTTTAAGAGTCGTATACCCCTTTAATTTTACTGGACTCTAAATTACTTAATCTATCCACCATACTCTGGTGTGTATCTGTGTGTAAAAGTCGGAGTGTTTGTAAAATTATTTTTCTTAGACCAGTCAAGTATAGTAAAAATTATCCTCTTTTATTTTTCTACAACTCAAGAAAATCTGTCTGATCATGATTTTTATGGTTATGTATGTAAATAGTTAAAGACTCAGAATTGGCAAGTATATCCATTGTTTAAAAAAAAACTTGTTGTGGCCTAATCAGGAGGAGAAGGAATAGAGGGCAGCCATTTGACTCCTCATCAGCTGATCATAATAGTCAATCAATCATCCTGTTGTGCTTACTCTCTTAGTGCCTGTCTTGCATGTATCTTTGCCTGTCCTACGCAGTGCTCCTACGCAGTGCTATCCCATTGGTTGCAACATGGCTGGTGGTTGACGCTGCTGACTTTCAGTGGCAAAGCCTTTAGATCACCTTGCAGGGCGATCTGTAGTAGCTCTGGTCCTAGAAGGCCCAACTTTGGACTGCACCACCTTCACATGGGCAGCATCAATCTGGGGTGGCTGACTGACAGGCAATAGCAAGGGCACTTGAGGCGTGGCAGTGGTAGGAGGACAAATGCTCATGCTCACGGAGTCACTGCCACTCATATGGGATGACTTCTCAGCAGTACCAACAATATGTTGAAGGACAGATTGCTGGACTGCCGTGATACACTCCAAGCCTCTTCAAGCACTGATATCTCTAGCCATGGTGGCAGCAGATTGAGCTTATATGTCAACAAGCTGAACTTGCATGGAAACAAACTGAACTTGTGTGGTTTCAGTCTGAGCTTCCATTATCGCACTGAGACATTGGGCAACTTCTATTTGTGCTCCGAACAAAGCTGAGACAACAGCCATCAGGCGCTGCATCATGTTTGAGTCCACAAGTATCTCATGGAATTGTCCACCACTACCACGCTGGAAAGGATGGACTCCAAGTTACCTACAAACCCCTGTGCCAATTTGGTGTTTTGCTTCTCTTGACAGTGATCACAGGCTTTCTGGCAAGCTTGCCAATGCATCAAGTATTTCTGTGTGCATACGTATCAGTCTGTTTCTGTACGATACCCCTTCAAAGTCTTTCAAAGGATAAATATGTATTTTTCAGCTTGGCAAAATTGAACCACTGGGGTGTTACAGGGATCAGTGCTCGGGCTCAACTATTTACAATCCATATCAATGAGTTGGATGAAGGGACAGAGTGTATTGTAGCCAAATTTACTGAAGACACAAAGAAACATAGGAAAGCTAGTTGTGGGGAGGATACAAGGGATATAGACAGATTAAGTGAGCAGACAAAAATTTGACAGATGGTGTATAATGCGGGAAAATGTATCCATCTTGTTCTTATTTTCTAAATTGCTATACAGGGGATGTAATTTTTTTTATTTTAATCATTCATGCTTTATTTTTATCAAGTATTTTCTTATTACTTCGTATAACCTTTTCTGTTCCTGCACCATTTATGGCGCCATTATCACTTTTTGCACTCTGACCTTTATTCTGATCCTTTCTTTTATCTTTAGGATACTATTGTTCAACTGCCTCTCCCTAAGTTTCAATAGCACTACTAATTCTTCCCACTTGGAATTTTGGTCCCAGCCATACAGCTCCTTCCTGTCTCACTGCACCTCCTTGGACTGCTTCCTTCTTCATGTTGCCTTGGTTAGCTTTCTGACCATTATTCCTGCAGTTTTACAAAATTGAAAATACAATTAAAATTAGTCAGTATGCATTTCAAAAAGCTAAGTCATGCTTAACAAACCTGATAGAATTATTTGAAGAGGTAATGGAAAGAGTAAACCATGGTAATGTGGTAGCTGCCATATACTTGGATTTTCAAAAGGCCTTCAATAAATTATCTCACAATAGACTCACATCACAGATTACAGCATGTGGAGTCAGGGATTAGTATATTGTAAATTGGCTAAAAAATAGGAAGCAGGTTCTGGATGAAGGATAGTTACTTAGATTTAAGGTGTTTCTGGAAAAAGGATAGTTACTTAGATTTAAGGCAAGTAGAAAGTGGTGTTTCACAAGAATCAGTGCCTGGACTGCTGTTATTCATAATTTACATTAATGCTTTGGGTTTAGGAACAAGTAATTTAATGTCAAAATTTGCAAATGATACCAAACTGCTGGTGTGGCTAACACTGAGGCAGAATATAATATAATACAATGTGACATTGAGAAAACTTGCCGAGTGGGAAGTTAAATGGAAAATGAACTTTTTTTAGGTGATAAACTTTGGTAGGAATAATAGAGATACAACCCTCACCCTAGAAAAAAAACAGTGGGGTAGAAGAGAAAATGGATCTAAGGATACAGGTGAAAAAAATCATTAGTACATCACAAGTCAGCAAAGCAATTAAAATGCTAACAAAGCACTGGGATTTATTTTTGGGTGTATAGAATTCAAAAGGAGTGAAGTTATGTTAAATTTGTTTTAGACTACGGTCAGGGTGCACTTAATGCACAATTCCATACAATGAAAAGGGCATAGAACTGTTGGAGAAAGTGGGATGGCGCGGGGGGTTACAAGGATGGTACCAGAAATGCAAGATTACAGAAATTGGCAAATATTAAACAAGTTGGTTCTATTTTCTTTAGAAAAGAGAAGACTTAATGGTGATCTGATTTACAATCTTGAATTGGTCAATCGATTAGATGTGGAGACAATGTTTCCACTTGTGGAAAAATCCAAAACCAGTATTTTATAGTTTCTTATAAATCTAAAAGGGAAATGAGGAGTTATTTCTCTACTCAGAGAATGGTTTAAATATGGAACTCACTACCACTGGAAGTGGTTGAGCCTAATAGCTTCAAAGAAAACTACATGAGTGTGTTATGAATATTGGACTTTATAAGACAGTTATGTTTGAAATTGTCTCCTTTAAGTAAAGGTAAATTTAGTTAAAGTTTGGAGAGGGGAATGGGACCTCATGTGGGATATTTCCGGAAAAAATCTCATATGACCTGCTTATTATGGAGACAGAAACTCAAATTCAAACCTGTTCAAAGTAAGATACAAGTTTTAACACCTTGACACAAAAGAGGAGGCAGCTGTTTGTGCTGCTGCCCAGACTCACTCTCTGAAGTAGTCAGACTGAGAGATTTGGGGGAGAAGAATGAAAGGATGTGCTCATCAAAACAGAGGTTAGGGAGGGAATTCACAATTGGATCCAACTGCTCTACACAAAAATTAATTAATCGGAATCAGAAAACTTCTTGATCAAATCTGGAGTCAGGCAGGGCTGTCCTCTCTTCCCTGTTTTGTTCATGTACTGTATCAAATCTTTTGCAAAGTCTTTTGTTATAAAGCCATGCTTTATATAAAAATGACTTTATGTATTTATTAACTGAAAACCACTCATGGAAGTTTTAAAAGACTGAAATGACAGTTTCTAAGGTGGCTGAACATGTGCATGACTGTATCCCAGAAATTCTGAAGCCATTACGATGGAGTCAACCCATCTTGAAAAACCTCATCAGAAACAATCACTTTGAAGGAGTGTGAATGGGCCATCTCCTAACCCATTCACAAAGCATCCAGACAATTGCCTGGGTACTCAACCAGGTGGGGACCAAGCATTGGGCATAATCATCTCAGACAATAAATTCTGGTTGAGAGAGGAATTCATCCAGCCATAATCTAATCCCATAAACCATGGACCTGGTATCCACTGGCCAAGACCATGTTTGGGTAACTGGTCAATTGGAGACAGGGGATCATGTCACAAGCCAACTAACCCTCCTTTATGGTTAAGATACTGCTTTAATCAAGGCCACAAAACAGAAGCATGACAGCTGAGGGACACTCTCTCTCTCTCTCTCTCTCCTTTTCCATCCAGCCAGCAAGTTTGACCCTTGTCTGCTGTTCAACCGTACACATGCTGCAGGCAGTGTTTTAATAAGCAACCCAGCAGCTTCTGACTCTGTAGAAACAGATATAAATCGTCCATCAACATACTTAAATCATCTCGACACCAAATCCAAAGGGATCATTGAACTCAGCCTGAAACCATCCAAGTCAGCAGCCTACAAGACCCATATATCTTAACTTTTACTAGACTCTAAAAAGACCACTTAATCTATCCTCCCACTCTGTAACTTACTTGTGTGTGAACCTTGAGTTCATGTGTATGTGAAAGTCAGAGCATTTTTATTATTTTTACTTTGAGCAAGTTTACAATAAATACTTTTTACTTTTTACTCTTTTACTCTTTACTTTTAAAGACTTACAAGGAAACTTGTCTGTGTGTATCTTTTACGGTCACAGTATGTAAACAAGTAATCACTCATTGATTTAGCAAGCAGATCCTTTAAAAAAAACCGTTGCAGTCAAACGAGGAGTGGGAAAAGAAGGGAGCTATTCTATCCCTCTTCACCTGATTGTAACATCATCAGGAAGGATGTGGATATAAGAGGGATAACAATCCCAGGCAGTGGGGACACTCATGTCAAAACCTTCCTGTACATAAATGATGGTGGCATCTTCTGCTCGGATCCACTGTTGGTGTGCAGACTGATGAGCATCTGCGACTAGTTTGAATAGGCTTTGGGAGCCAAAGTAAATTGTGGCAAGAGCGAGATTATGCTCTTTGGGAACTGGTCCAACTGATCTTTTGCTCCCTTCACCGTCAGGTCAGACTACCAGAAGATGCTTGGGATATAGTTCAGAGAGGCTAGGGCATATGCCAAAAACTGGAAGAAGCATGTAGCCATGGTAATATAAAAACTGGTCATGTAGAGCAATGGTCCCTCACCATTGTGGGTAAAAACCTGGTCGTCAGATGCGGAGGTGCTCTCAGTATTGGTCTACATGGTGCAGGTCTAGCCCATACCCATACCCTGTGTCATGGTGTTCACCTAAGTCATCTTCTGCCTTGTCTGGAGATCAGAAATGGCCTGTTTTTACAGGGACATAATGTACAAGTCTCTAGATAAGAGTGGAAAATATACCCAATGTTGCCCTCATCCTGATGGCCAGTTTTGTGTGTGGCTGCGTCAAGCTGTGCGTAAACCCTCACTATGCAAACACCATGTGTCACTATGTGCTGAGCTTTTTATACCCTGTGTTGTAAAAGATGGGTTTGGCCACATTGCTGTGGAAAGCTCCAGTTAGTTGGTTCATGTCAGACCACCTGACCCTCTTGGTGAAGTTTATGCAGAAAAACACCTTTGACCAAGAGTCTATCAGTCAGCGGTCCATATGTAATGCCCTCAAGGCGCTGCGGGAAAAGGAGATGCTGGATCCTGTTGCATGGTTCCCTGAGCAGACCATCAAAGTTATTTGACAGAATACTTCATTGCTAGAATTTTCAAACACCAAGTTGCAGCTTAACCGGTGGTGAGAAGAGCCCTCCCTGTCAGACCTGTCCTTCATGCCTAGAGTCTCACTCCCTCCGCACATTGTCCTCATGTTGGCTGTGGCAGGGAAGAGAGCCTTGTCCATCTCCTTCTGGAACATCCTTTAGCAAAGCAGGTCTGGAAGAAAGTGCAGTGGTTTTGTTGTGGTTCATCCCAACCAACTCTGTGATGCAGGACTCTGTGGTCATTGGGCTGCTCTCAGGGACACTCTCTGAGACAAATATTAACTGTGGTTGGAAGACCATCAACTCAGTGAAAGATGCTGTTTGGTCTGCCCAAAACCTTTTGGTCTTCCATTGCAAGGAGTCGCCCATGACTGAGTGCTGCAGACTGGTACATTCCAAGATCCAGGACCATGTGATGAGTGATGCGTTAAAGCTTGGTGTAGATGCTGCTAAGGTATAATGGTGAAAGGCCATTGTTTAAGGCCTTCAGCCAAAGAACACAGAGGGGCTGAGAGCTGAAAAAAAACCCTCTGGTTATATGTCTGTTGTGATGAATATTGTAAATATTGACTACACGTAAATATGGTGAGCAATATACAGCATAGGAAGAAACTGATTGTTTTGCATTTTATGTAATGTTAAATTTGAACAGTCATGTAATGTATTCTTAAAAATTTTATGAATAAAGTATATATTTGGGAAAAAAGGAAGCAAATGCTGCTATGCCAGACACTGGAAATGTGTTAGGCCAAGTGGATCTAGAGTCTTTGGGGGAACATTTGGATAAAAGTGATCATCATATCATATGATTTAGCTTAGTAATGGAGAAGAGCAAGGAGCAATCTAATATATGCCTTATAAATTGGAAGAGGGCTAATTTCAATGCATTGAGAAGGGATCTAACTAGGGTACAATGGAATTAGAGACTGACAAGAAAAACTGTAATGGAACAATGGGTGATTGTTCACCTTCATGCTTCAAATGCAGGCTAGGTACATTCCAATAAGGGTGAAAGATAGGGGTGCCAAAACCAGGGCTCTTTGGATGATGAGGGAGATAGAGGTTATGATGAAACAAAAAGGAGGGTGTATGATTCATGTCAGGTGAATTCTTAAGTGAGAATCAGGTCAAATATAACAGGTTAAGAGGGGATGTAAGTCTGGCAAAGAGACAGTATGAGAATAGAATGGCAGTCAACATAAAAGGTAATCCAAAAATCTTCTACCAGCATGTAAATAGCAAGTGGGTACTAAGAGGTGGAGTGAGTCCCAGTAGGGAAAAAGAGGACAATGTATGGTTAGAGACATAGGGCAAGGCTAGAATACTAAATGAGTTCTTTGTATTGGTGTTTACTAAGAAAGGGGACTCTGGCTAAATATAGGTAGAAGCAGAGATAGTGGAGGCAATGTAAAAGTTGAAAGGGCAGAGGTACTGTTAAGGCTGCTATGTAAGGGATGTAAGTTGCCTGGTATGGATGGCTTGGAAAGCAAGTTGCTGAAGCAGGTGGGGATGGACATAATGGAAGGCTTGCCTTTCTTTCAATCTTCCCTAGATATAGGGGCGGTACCTGAAGATTAGCAAATGTGTGATACCCTTAGCTGAGAAAGGGGGTAAGGACAGTCCTTGCAACAAAAAGCTAGTTAATTTAACATCAATGGTGGGTAAGATTTTGGAATTCATAATCGGGGAAAAAAATCAATAGGCCCCTTGGAGAGGTTTGAGTTAATTAAGAAATGCCAGCACAGATTTGTAAAAGGCTGATCATACTTGACTAATCTAATTGAACTTTCTGGTGAAATAACAGAGAAGGTTGTTGAAGGGAATGTGGTGGACGTTGTTCATGTAGGTTTTAAGAAAGCATTTGACAATGTACCACATATAAGTCTGGTTGACAAAATTGAGGATCAGGAAACAGGAGGGTCAGTGTCCAGTTGGGTAAAATTGGCTTAAACACAGAAAGCAGCGAGTCATGGTAGATGATATTATTTTAGACTGGAGGGTGATAGAGTGGTTTATTATCACTGTGTGAACTTTCAACACAAATATTCACTTTGTCTCTCTTCACAATTTTGATAACATGCTTGCGTTCAAGTAGGTTGTGCTCACCTTTGCTGGATCTACTGTTACTAGTGTAATACAATAATTATGCAGGAAAACAAAGTTGCAAACTACTCAAAGAGGAAATTTCATATTGCATTCCCTGTTCACGTTCTTTTACCATTTTGCTCTCAAAGTAGTGAATCACTTGTTATGCGATTTCTTGACATACTTGCAATTGATTTCCCAAGCTAGTACTTTCTCCCAAGTAAACAGTAGATCAGATGGTGTGGTGAGAACCTAATCTCCTGTTCAGATGTTGCAATAAACAGCAGGATTGAATCACTTCCAGTTTATATTTAAAACCTTCACTGCTGTTCTATGATGACCAAGGGAATGAACAGAACTTTTCATTTTTGGTGAGGGGAATTACAAAGCTTTGACGATTTGCCATTTAATGTACATTCTCTTTTTTATGTAAGGAACGTTTAAGATAGGGCATTGAGTAAATTACATTATTATATGAAACATTTCGTTTTTGCATTATTATATGAACTTTTGTGACATCCTTAAGATAAAGGTTTAAAATTACAAATCAGTCAGACCAATAAAAATTTGCATTTGTGTGACCAGTTATTATCATTTTCTCCTAAAAATATTTGCACAGCGGGATGGCGGGGGAGAGACAATTTTTTTCTAAAAATATACTTTATTTATAAAATTCGTAAAAGTACATTGCAAAACATTTCAACGTGAAAAGTACAGAAAGTGCCATAAAACTCGAATTGTCTCCGTTCAGTGTGTTCCACTCTTAGGTGCCTCTTATACGATTGTAATTCTTATATTTACAATATACATTCCATGTCAGGCATACAGCCTGGGGGCAAAACACTTCCAATTGAAAATAACAAAAAAGTGCAAGAAAATTCAAATTCTCTTTATATACACTGTTCCTCGTTGAGGTGCCTCAAAACAATTTCAATACTTTTGTATTAATATGCAGCGGTAGGCATACAGCCCAAGGGGTTCCACAAACTGAACAAATATAAGCAATTGGGAAGGCACATCAGGCACTGGTTGCTTGCTGCAGGAGAGCATTTCTATATGAAGACCGCTGGAAGCTTGGACCATTGCGACAGCCTGACCAATGGTGCGCTGGCCTGACACTCACTCGCGCAGTCTCGCGCTACTTTCCTGCGCCCCCAACCCCGCGGTGAGACGTGCGCGCGCCTGCCGCTCACACCCACGAGCTGCGTGTGCCCGACAACGGTTCACACGGTTGCGGGCTGGGCGGCGCGCGCTGCCAGCTCGCCAGCCAGAGTCTGCGGACGTCGCGAGCAGCCATAGCAATCCTGTGTCTAGATGTTTTTTTTTCCGCAGGGAGAGGTTACGGGTGAGAGTTGGCGAAAGAGGGAGAGCGAGCGGGCGACCTGAGGTAAAGAAGCGCCTGGGCGAAATGCAATGGTTAATAACAGCAGCATAATACAATGAATGAGGGAGGAGCGCCCTATCGTTTATTTCCTTTTTGCTTTTTGTTTAGCTTGTCTCTGCTGCGCTCACCTAGCGGTTTTATGAATCAAGCCACAATTTGCTTGTAACACAATTACACAGGAAATTTGTGAATTCCCGAGCGAGAAATAAATAGATCGGCGGGCTGACATATATTAAAGTAACCGGTAACCCGGTCACCGTGTTGGAACTGGTGTCAGTACGTGTGCTCTGTAAATACGCACTGTTTTATTTTTTTTTAAATATATTAACGTTTAATCTAACGACAGCCCAGCGATCCTGAGGTGATTAAAGGTGGATTATTTTCCTTGAGAGAGGGAGAGATTGGTGGAACCAGCCACAAATCTGGTTCATTCTATCCAATAGGAGACGTGTCAGTCAGTTTAATTCGCCCTTTATTTATTTTTTCGCTGTGGTTCACAAGCTTTTTAAGTGTTTCAAGTAACCTCTTGCAAACCGAGTTGATAATGAATGAGTGAGGACAGTAACAATGGCTGCTCTAGAATGTACTGAGGTTAGACAAGACTGAAAGAAATACTCCTTGTGTTAGCAGATCGCACCGTGCTGTGTGAATAAGTGTGTCCTGCATTTAGAGGTTGATTTCAGTCATTTTGTTTGACAATATTTGCAAGGGTTTTCATTTTTTTTCCAAATGAAAGTCTAATAGGTTAGTTTATTTTTATTAAACTATCTTGTTCTTATTTTGCTTTGGTCCTGAAAAATATTGGCATATAATTGACAGGAGGGAGTAGTGTGAATCTCGAAAATTCCGGGAACTAGGCTTGGCATTTGGGCATTGTTTCGAATTCCACTCCAAAAGCCAACAAGCATTTTCCTACTTTCACGTTAATAGCATTCCAAGGATGATGAAATAAAACGGAATGAACATGCAGTCCCCCACCCCCCTCCCGTAACCCATTAAACTTTGTTCACCACACTAAACGGTGTAGTAAAGGTCAATAGTGACAATCTGATGAAAGCTGATGATAGCTTTTATTCCATCTTGTGTAAAGTCAAATCTTATCAACTTTCTAAATAGGAACTCATATGTTGAGTTACTTAAAGGCACGCTGATTTTGTCCATGTCCCCATTATGAGTATTTTAGATTTAGTGAAAATTTGAAAGGAATGTTTTATGGAAAGGTTAACATCTCAGTGAACCTTATCGAAATTTCTATGCTAATATGGAACATTTTATATACAGATGGTTTACCCACATATTGGGTTGTTTGCAGCCATCATATTCTCTGCGTGGTGATTTTTTTAAGAGTGAAGCAATGGTCAGACATCAAATAGGAATGGTTGATTTTTTCTTACTGAGATTGCTTGATGAAGGTCATGAGTGTGGGACCCCGCCAAGGTGGAAAGGGGTGAGGGAGGAGACAAGATCATTTGAAAAATAGTGGTTAGGTGATGTCAGGGTTGGGCTTTAATTGTCTGTAGTCTGTAGGAGAAAGAGAAAATTTGAGGGATGCAAGGAGTGTAGTTTTGAGATCTTGCAAAAAGGTAAATCAAGATATGGTAGCAATGGTCTTGATCATGGGTGCTGGTGTCTCAACCGAAGATGTTAGATTCTGCTTCCAATACAGTTTTTTCTAAAACATGTTTTAGAATTGGATTCTGTGACTGGGATCATTTTTGTGAAAACATGAAAATCAATAGCCTTGGCTCTGAACTGATTGAGAATGTAGGCAAGAAAAGGGGCATACAGAGTGCTTGAAACATGGAAACAAGAGAAAAGTTCACCTAAACACTGATGATATATTGGTAAAAACAAAAGAAATTGTGACAGAGAGCTTGGAGATCAGAGATGAGAGGTTTGCCTATTAGTAGATAAGTCTTCCTTTTCCATTCTCTGTCAGAGTGTTCAAAAAGCTCCCCTATATAAAGTCCCACCATAGTGTACATCTTTTACATCCTTCCAGCTCTTCAGTTAAAGGGATGTGATGGCTACAATTCAGCTGCTTGGGAATTGGGAATCTTTCCTTGGGGTATACTTAATTGTCCCTTTTTTTCAGCTGCTTAAGTTTTTAAAAAATTCTTTCATGGGATATGTGCATTGTTGGCAAGGCAGCATTTTCTTCTCTAACCGTAATTGCCCTCGAGAAGATGATTATGAGCTGCCTCCTTAAACTGCTGCAGTTCATCTGTTGCAGGTACACCCACTGTTCTATTAGCAAGGAGTTCTAGGATTTTGACCCAGCAATAGTGAAGGAATGGGAATGAAGATATAGTTCCAAGTCAGAATGGTATGTGGCTTGAAGGGGAACTTGCAGGTGTGCTATTCCCAGGCATCTGCTGCACTTGTCCTTCTAGATGGTAAAGGTCACAGGCTTGGAAGATGTTGTTGAAGGAGGCTTGGTGAGTCATTGCAGTGCACTTTGTATATAATACACACTACTGGTACTGTACGTTGGTGGAGGGAATGAATGTTGAAGATGATGAATGGTGTGCCAATCAAGCAGCTGCATTGTTTTGGAGAGCTTCGAGCTTCTTAAGCAATGTTGGAGCCGCATTCACCCAGACAAGTAGAGAGTATTCCATCTCACCCTTGACTTGTGCCTTGTAGATGGCGGACAGGCTTTGGGGAATCAGGAAGTGAGTTACTCACCGCAGAATTCCCAGCCTCTGGACCTGCTCTTGTAGCCACAGTATTTATATAGCTCATCCAGTTAAGTTTCTGGTCAGTGGTAACCCTCAAGATGTTGATGTTGGGGGAATTTCGCAATGGTAATGTCGGTTGAATGAGAAGTAGAGATAGATTCTCTCTTGCTTGAGATAGTCATTGCCTGGAAATTGTATGTGGATCTTACTTGCCACTTATCAGCCCAATGTTGCATGTTGTCCAGGTCTTGCTGCATTTTGACATGGGCTGCTTCATTATCTGAGGAGCTGAGAATGGTACTGAACACGGAAATCATCAGCAAACATCCTCACCTTGATCTTCTGATTTAAGCAGCTGAAAGATGGTTGGGCGTAGGACACCAGCTTGAGGAACTCCTGCAGTGATGTCCTGCGGCATCAACAACCCCAACCACCTTCCTTTGTGCTAGGCATGACTGCAAACAGTGGAGAGTTTTCCCCCTGATTCCCATTGACTCCAATTTTACCAGGCTCCTTGCTGCCACGCTCAATCAAATGCTTTGATGCAAGGGCAGTCACTCTCACTTCACTTCTTGAGTTTAGCCCTTTTGTCTCTGTTTGGATCAAGGCTGTAATGAGATCAGGAGCCGAGTGACCCTGGTGGAACCCATACTGAGCATCAGTGAGCAGGTTATTGCTGTGTAAACCTTCCATCACTTTGCTGATGATTGAGAGTAAACTGGTAGGGTAGTAATTGGCTAGAGCAGATTTGTCCTGCATTTTAGGGGCAGGACATACCTAAGCAATTTTCCATTGTTGGGTAGATGCCAGTGTTGTAGCTGTACTGTAACAGCTTAGCTAGGGGTGCAGCTAGTCTTGGAGCACAAATCTTCAGTATTACTGTCAGATGTTGTCGGGGCTCGTGGTTTTTGCAGTATCCAGTGCCTTCAGGCATTTCTTGATATCATGTGGAATGAATTGAGTTGACTGAAGACTGGCACGTGATGTTGGGGACCTTGGGATGAGGCCGAGATAGACCATCACAAGTGCTTCAGCCATATCTTTTGCATTGATGTGCTGGGCTCCCACATCATGGAGGCTGGGGATATTTGTGGAGAATCCTCCTCTTGTTAGTTGTCTAATTGTCCACCACCATTTATGACTGGATGTGGCAGGTCTGCAGAGTTTTGATCTGATCCGTTGGTTGTGGGATCGCTTATCTCTGTCACTAGTATGCTCTGTCTATAGCATGCTCTGTTCACCAGGTTGGCACCTCATTTTTAGGTACTGCCTAGTGCTGCTCCTGGAATGCTCCTTTACTCTCATTATTGAACCAGGGTTATCCGGTGGCTTGATGGTAATGGTAGAGTGAGGGATATACTAGGCAATGAGGTAACAGATTGTGGTTGAATACAATTCTGCTGCTGCTGATGTTTCACAGCTGCTAGATCTGTTCTGAATCTGTCCCAGATTTATAGATCATGTAATGTTACTCCTCACGATGCAATATTTAAAGAAGGAAGATTGCATCCCCTTCAAAACTCCAGTAATATTTAATTGGGACATTGGAGTCTCACTTCAGTGTGATTTTGCTTCCTTTATTGCTCCTGGTAACTAGAAAGAGAATAGTGAAACTCTGACGTGCTGTAATCTCATCCTGCTTCAAAATCCAATGTAAAACATCAGGGTAAAGCTCACTCAGTTTATAACTGCCGTTGAATATAGATTAGATTAGCCTCAACATTGCTTTTATGGCAGTTATTACCATTTTAAATTTTATCTCCAGCTTTCCTCTTCCCCACCACCACTGCCATCCCCAACAAACCTCCACCCTATTCTTGAAGTTGCTGTGGTGCAGTTCAACACACGCTACATGAACTCCAGTACTCTATCTTACCCAAGAGATCAATTTTCATATGTGAACAAATGGTATTGTTGGTTGACTATGTTACTATAGAGGCCTATACAGCCAGTCTGGTTTTGCACCCATGACCCTGCACAGCCCACACCCATCGTACCCCCGAGATTTCGCTGGATAGTGATTAGGGACTAACTTATCACCACCTTAGCTGAGGCCGATTAGAATGCCTCACCTGCAGCTTTGTCTGAAATTGAATAAAGCAAGAATCAAACTAGGTTTATTCCTCAACAGCCAATAGGCCATTTAGAGGCTTATTATTTCTTATATAATAGTGTATGCTGTTAAATAGCTGACATGACTAAATTTAATTGTATACTCCTTTTAGATTTCAGCAGATTCCATGGCAACTATCAATGTCTACTGCATGCTGTTATCATTGATGTGCAAGACTTCCATTTTGACAAGATTAGCAAATATGACAATCGGTGCAAAGTTATCACTTGATTACTGGGAAGTAATGCCTTTAGTGCACATTATTTTGAATAAGAATGCAGAGAGATGTAGTCTGAAAAAAACACAAGTTAAACTGCATTGTGAACCTCAGAAGTGTGTCACTACCGGCACATTATAATCAGATTTACATCTGAGCTTGACAGGGTGAATTGATTTATCACAGCATTCTTCCCACCATGGAAACATAATTCTTCAGACCTGATGCAGTAAACATCACAGAAAATTGTAAATCAGATTTGCTGCTGTGTAGCACAAGCATGGTTCTGTATGGGAGTGATGGAAGTTCACACTTCAGTACAGAATGCAAGGGGGAGGCAATTTAGATCACTCTCCACAATGCAGCTCCAAGTATCAAGGTCAGAGATACAAAGTTTAGTTAGGTTTCACAGGTTAAAGGTGCTAGCATAGAGAAACTTTGTCAAGTGCCATGTCAATGAGATTTCTTAATTCTTAGTGAAAGAAAGAGCTTACATTTATGTACCTCAGGATAAAGTACAACAAAGGATTGAAACATGTTTCAGTAGTCATCAGGAAGCTGCCTTTCCTCCACCCCCTTCCCATTTTACTGTACTTTTGGTACGAGAGAGAGGATACAAAGACCAGCCAATTGTGTTGGTAATAGGAAGTGGTTTGAAGAAAAACTTGCATTGCTCGAGTTAGCAATTTAATATTTTTAGCCCTATTTAACATTTACTCTGAACTGTATACCAGTTACAATTTGTACGCTTATCCCTTCCTGCAGAACAGTGATGGTGAAAGAGATCATTTATCTTTGAAAGTAAATTTGATCATTTCTTACCTCTTGGTTAATACTTTTTACAGTCCTACCTGCTGAAAATAAACAGCAATCTTAACTGCATCTGTGAGGATATTTCTTAGATTGGAAATTATGTTTTGCACATCGTTGGGGAGTTTGTAAGAGATAAGCAAGGTCACTAAGCTCCAACATCAGAAGGGAATTGCGCTTCCAGTGGTGATACAATACAGACTGTGAGGTGAAATGAGCCATCCCACCTCATTCTTGTTCACTAGGCTCCAATTTCTTTTAGTCCTTTGCATATACTAAGGTATCTATGCATGGGGTTGTCTTGGACTGGATTCAAATTCATGCCAGAACAATAGCAGGATAATTGTTTGTATTTATGTATATAATGTGTATGTGTGCATGTATATATTTACAATGAAATTGATCATATATTAGACTATCCTTTAACTAGTTGTGAAAACAAAAAAACTATACTTTCTTAGTTTAATCATTGGGCGTGGGGGAGAAAGTAAGAATTTTAATCCTCACTGACTTTAACTATGCTGTTTTGCTGGTTAATATGGTTTGTTAGAAGTGTGGGGTAAATGCGATTGTCATAGGATATCATGCATTTTTGCTATGTGAACGAAATGAGTCTTGATGAGGGCTGGGGATGAGTGGGATAAAGGGTGACAGAGTGCAGTAGGGAGCTGAGAGTGCAGCAGAGAAGCCCTCAGAAGATTGCTGGCTGTCATATGAAAAAGGATTCAGGGTAAGAATGGCTGCAGGGGCTAGTGTGGATGAAAAGCAAATATTCTGCTATTTTTGACTTTTCGGATTAAGGGGGAGAAAAGGCACCAATGCCTAACAATACCTGATGTTCTGAATGGGAGGGAGGTAGCTGCTTTTGCTGTTTATGTAATTTGATATTGTATATACAGAATCATATATTAATTAATTAACAGTGGTCCAACTTGATTAATTGACCTTCTGATCAGGGAAGTCACACTGGTTTCAGTGAGTTTTGTGTTAACATGCTGTTGCATTTAAGATGAAAATTACAGTGTTCCTTTGTGAGTAGAAAAATTGTGGGATTGTGGTTCACTGGAAATCTACTTTTTTAATTAAGTACAATAGCTGCCTTTATCTATTACAAGTCATCTGGAAAAAATCCTTCCAAATAGGACCAGAAAAATCCCAAATTAAATTAGAAACAGAAAATTTCACTACACAATTGGGACAATGTCTGATTTGTGATGTGATTTGGTTTCGTTGAGATTCTACATAGAATAAACAGCAAGTTGCCATTTTATCTGGAGCTGGCTTTGCTTTACATTGTGTGAAAAAAAAACAATTTTTTAAAAGAAAAATCTCTTAATTTAGAATGACTATCGGAGCATATATCCAGACCACTGCTTTGTCAAACAACATTTTTTTCTTAAAATAACTTGAATCATGCTTCACATTTATTGATGTGCATACCCGTTCAGCATTTCCATATCTGCAGAACTTTCACTATGTAGAGATTTCTAATTTTCACATGAACAGCTGTCCCACATAAAACTAAAACCAACACCATAACCGCAGTGGCGTTCATCTAATATATCTTTCTCCCATTATTCTCTGTTTCTTGAAGATACAGCTTTTTTCTGGATTCTGCTTCCATAGGACTAAGTACGCTCCACCACCCTCACCCAGACTTGTCCATATGTGGATGGCAGTGAATAATGGAATTATGATATACTAGAATGGTGGTTGTGGGGGCAGCTTAAACACTGTCCTGAATGTGTAGATTTTCTTGTAAAGGGCACTTTATTTTAACTCAATTTTAGCTTTTAAGATGGCTTGCAATAAATAAAAACAGCATTCATATATATATATTATATATATTTGTAATTAAAAAAAAAAATCATCAACCTAGTGAATCACAATCCTACTACTGATCCTCCAAAAAATAAGGAATGTTGTCATTATCGTTTTAAATTATTTGCAGTGCAAAACTCACTGAAACCAATGTAACTGTTCTGATTGATAGTTCATTTAATTAGATATTTAATGACCTAAATGTTAAGCTTGGTCATCCGATGTGGCCAAGCATCATCGTTATTTCTGCTGCCCAACCAATCTTGTCGTTATCTGACATCTTGACATGCACGTTTGTCCAGCAAGAGTCGCTGCATACTAATCATGATAACTCCTGGCAGATTTCCTCCCCATCACCCCGGTTGAGGACTTTGGCACTTACAGTGGCACTGCTAACTTCCTACAAAGCTGAAATTTGCTGACTAGCATTGATGGGGGATGGAGGCTAAATCTTCCTGGCATTGGCCAGTTACAAAAAGGCAGTGAAACGATAAGGGGGACTTAAGCTTACAGAGTTGTAAAAGCACTGACTCTATTCTTACAGAAATGTATTCTATAAGTACTTACACAACTCAACAATCAATAGTCACACACTATGATAACTTCAAATAGTAAAGAACATTTCTAAATTATTTCAGTGCTCAGTTATTCTCCTATTCCAATCACAGCATTTACAAACCTCCAGTGTTACTTAAGAGTTGCAGAGCCAGATAGCATCACATAATTCACATTAATCTTTGAATAACCTGTATTGTTGAATCTTCCATTTTGGTGCAGAACTGTTTCAGCAGTCCTTCGGGGATTAAGAATTTGGTTCTGGACTGCCTACTTCTATTCTCACAGTTGAAAATACATCTCCCTACTCAAGTCTAGTTCGCATGTAATATCATGTATAATAAATATTGTCATGCTCTGTTGTTTTATTTTAAATATAAGAAATGAGGTGACTTCTTTCAGTGGAATTTTCAACTTTATTGCTGGCGTGAGCTGACAGTGATTCCTGTTCCTGGGAAAAACTCATGAGATGAGTTCCTCTTTACGAGATCTTTGATGCCCTGGCATACGGACATTAGGGGTCTCCGATGTGAACTGTTCCTATTCTTACTTCACATAATCTTTGGAGTCTTTGATTCTTTTTTCCAGGTGAGAGAGGGAGATTGTGAGACACAGTGTTTGGAAGTGGAGAGGGTTATGTGTCTTCATCAAGTATACCTTTAGCCCTGAGCTGTGACAGGAAAGGGGGGAAAGTCACCATGCTCTCTTATTGTATGTTGCTTTGACCCCCTCCCCCACCCTCCCATACAAAGAGGATTGACCCTGCCATAACCTCAGACCCAAGGAATGCTTTCTCAAAAGGAAACTTTGCTCTTGCCTCCCCTGATGGAGAAAGCCATGTTGATTTTTTTGAGATTTCTAACGGTCCTCCCTTATTTCACTACTGACTCATCCCTCACCATTAAGCGAAAGATATAAAGATTGACGTTCTTTGGGAACTTTGGGCATAACTAATAGATGCTGGAACAGGATACCTTGAGTAATCTACCAAGCGCCTGAGGCCTACGGCACTGATTATTGCATATTGCCACTATAAGGCTTTCAACAGCAGGAGAAGATGTTTTAGAGCACATCTGTGATGATCGCGGGAGGAATCTGCAGAAAGATTGTGACATGATACTTCCAAAATCCAGACTTCTCATGAATAAATCTAAATCTGTCCAATGCAGAATGGTTAGTATTTCATAGGAACATAAGAGTTAGGATCTGCCATTCGATAAGATTGTGGCTGATCTGATTGTGATCTCAACTTCACTTTTCAGTCTGCCCCCATAACCCTTGGCGCCTTATGTATCAAAATTTTGTCTAATTCAGTCTTGATAAATTCAGTGACCTAACCTCTGCTACTTTCTGGGGAAGAGAATTCCACACACCAACGACCCTCTGAGAGAAAAAAAATTATCCTCATCTCAATCTTAAAAGAGAGACCCCTCATTCTTAAACTGTGTCCTCTAGTTCTAGTCTCCCCCATAATTGGAAGCATCTTCCCGGTATCCACCCTATCAAGTCCCCTCGATCTTTTATGTTTCAATTAGATCACATCTCATTCTCCTAAACTCAATGGGTCCAGTCAGTACAGCCTTTCTTCATAATAAGTCCTTCATCCCAGGAATGGTTTTAATCGAGAAATTTCTAATTTCCACTCTTGCTGATCACAGGCAAACAGCTGAGAAAGCACATTTATGGTGACCTGGGAATGAGCTGCCCAGCAGGATGTCCTCGCACCTGTAGGAAATGGGTAGCATGCATGAAAGAGAAGGATTTAGAACAAAAAACAGAAAATGTGGGGAAAACTCAGCAGGTCTAACAGCATCTGTGGAGAGAAAAACAGGGTTAACGTTTCGAGTCCACGTGACTTCTTCAGAGCTAAAGAGAAATAAAAATGTGATGGAATTTATACTGCATAAGGGGGGTGGAGCAGGTGAAGCTAGGTAGAAGACCAGCGCTAGGTGGGGGCAAAGGAGAGATTGACAAAGATGTCATGAATGAAAGGACAAAGGGGTGTTAATGGTACTGGTACTGGCTAAAGGAGGTGCTGATGGTGGCATTAAAGTAAGAAAGCAGAATGTGCTAATAATAGGACAATGGAAAGAACAACATGAACAAGTGACAGATAGCCCTTGTGGGGGTGGGGTTGGGGTGAGGGGACAGTATTGGGGGAAAAAAGATCAAAAATAGGATAAAACAATGAATAAAAATGAAAATAAATAAAAAGTGGATAAAAAATAAAAATTAAAAGATAAAAATGAATATTTAAAAAAGGGGTGAGGATGAAGGAGAGAGTTTATGGTCTGAAGTTGTTGAACTCAATGTTAAGCCCAGAAGGCTGTAAAGTGTCTACACGGAAGATGAGGTGCTGTTCCTCCAGTTTGCGCTGGGCTTCGCTTGAGCACTGCAGCAGGCCAAGGAGGGACATATAGAAAAAAAGATGTACTATTTTTGCTTTCAAAAGCAAATGTTGCAACCGGCACATTTATTTGTAATTTTCTCTTCCCTCTTCTGAACGTTTTGACTAAGGAAAAAAGTAACTTCTTTTGTATCACATCTGCCATCTCCTCAGGATTTCCCAAAACTTCAAAGCCATTGAAACACTTTTGAAATGTATTCATTGTTGTAATGAATGTAAACAATGCAGGCAAAAAGCACAAAATAGGGTTCCACAAACAGGAATGAGATAGATGACTGCATAATTTGTCTTTTGGTGATGCCGATTGATAGATGAATATTGGCCAGGAGACTGGGGAGAATGCCACTGTTGTTCTTCGATAAAATGGCATAGAAACTTTTAGATCCACTCTAATAGTGTGTTGGGGCCTCTGTTTAGCATCTCATCTGAAAGATGCAACTCTCCCTCAGCAGCACAGTGAAATGTTAGCCTGCTTTACATTAGCCTGATATCTACAGAGAACAGTGGTTCTCTAACTTATCCAAGTGTCTATTATTCATATATAAGCCCTGAGTTATGATCCTTGGCCAGATCCCCAGGTTGTTGGTAATAGTCGATTAGGGACCAGTAACATTTTGATTAAAGTAAACAAAGTTTCAGATGTAAGACGCTTGCTCAGTGAATAAAGCCGCAAGATTCCATGGGTTTTGAACAAACAAAATAAACTTTACTATGCAAGGTCAGAAAGATAAAACAATTTAGAATATCTATATTATACTCTAACATTCAGGGTTGATTTGTGGTATATATGAATCAACAGGCAAACTGTGGTCGAACACACCACACTGCAAAATAAATGACAGATACAACCAATTCCATGGATTTCTGAACAACCCACCCAGATGCCAGCCAATCTCACTGAAACTCTGTTTCCCTCACGAGGGAATCTTATCTTCACCTTCGAAGATCTAAACTGGGAATTCTCTCCAAAAGTAGCTCCAACTCGGACGGCTTCTAAAACAGTTCACCTCGCAGGGTTTCAGTCTCCGTTCCCCTAGATTCCTGAGTCTGCACTTGAGCACCATATCACAGGCACAACTTAAGCTCTTCGGCCGCACTGAGCAGGACACTACCGCTCCAAAGGACAGATGGCCCCACACTTTTGCCCAGCGGTCCACAGCACAGAGTCACCAAACTTCAGCTGCTGTCTTGGATCAACAACAGCTCACCTCACAGGGTTTTAGCCTCATCTCCCAAGATTCTGTTCACCTGGATTCCCAAGTATACACCCAAGCACAAACTCACAAGTATAATTTCAGATCTTTGGTTGCTTCAAGCAGAACACTACTGCTCCAAAGGGGTACCTTTGCCCCAGTGGCCTGCAGCATGGAGCCGCCAACTTTTGGCTGCCTTCTTCATGTAAAGTCCGCTCCCTGCAGCCCTTTTCCTGTTTGGAACCTGTTTCTCTGCTCCCCCTTTTCCTTAACTTAGCTGTGACCTGTTTCTGTCCTCACCTGGGACTCCCTTTTGGGGCCTCTCCCTGTCCCCTCTTCCCTATTTGGGACCTCTCCCTGTCCCCTACCTAGCACACTAGTCTTTAATGGTGCACTGCTCTCAGTCACCCGACCTGGATCTTTGCACGGTTCTTTTTCTGTCTTTATACACAGGCACTGTGGACCTGTCCTGAGCCTGAAGAACTTAAAGATGCAGATCTGCTAAATTCTGCATGTGTAGCCTGCTCCCAGTCTGCGCATTGTGGGAAGTCCAAGGTTTGTTGGGGACTTTGAGTTCCTGACCCCTGCACTCAACATTAAGTTTGGGTTTCATAACACCTGGCAGCAAGTGCCAGCAGGCTCTCTGACTCTGGAGATATCACAGGTGAACCTGATCCTGTCCCCACTTTGACTCAAGCAGAACCTCCTGGGTAGTAATTAGCAGCTGACTTTTCCTGGACAAGCTCGGTGGCTGCAAACTAAGGCCAGATAATTTGATACTCCTGCTGGTGGTTAATTGGAACATTAGTTGCATCAGTCACAAATTTTATGACTTCAACATTTTTATGCTTATGTCTGGAAAATATATTGTGCAATATTTTTTGAGTTGGATGAAGCCATATTTTTAAATATGAAATTGAAGGATACAAATGTTTGAATTGGCTTTCTTCAAAAACATTTCAACTATAAAGTGCCAATGTTCTGTCTCATGCCTTTACTTCTAAAAGCCTGAGTCAAATGTTAGTTATGTGATCACAGTTTAAAATGGAGTTTAAAATGGAATTTAATACCATAGGCTGTCGATTAAGGGAATACATATAAGCTTTTTTAATCTCCATAATCAGGTATTATTGTACCTACAGAGGCATCCCATTAGTATTGTAAATGAGTTGATGCTAGTACTTTTGGAGGCCTCTAAGGGAAAGATTTCAGGAGATGTGCTTCTTAAGAAGCCTCCTGAGACAAAAGGTGAATGTAAACTGCAGCTTTTAATGGCGTTAGGTGCTGTGGGTAGTTTAACACCTTTGATTTTCACATTGCTGGCCGGTATGGAACCCTTTCCCACCAACAACAGAGAACTTGACGGCCAGAAACTTAAATTTGACACTGCAACCTTTCCATGATCATGTACATTGTTTCAAAAGCATATTATTTTCAATGTTACATTGCAGAGTGCCAGCTAACTGGCACCCAGTGTAAACAGCGTAAAATTCATCCCACCAGCAGCCTGGTCACTTCGTAGAATGTTTCAGTTGATAGTTTGTAATACAGGCATGCTAGAAGGTGCTTCCTTTTTTCTTCCCTATTTGATCATACACAGTTTTACTACATTTGTGTAAAATGGCTCTGAAGGACAAAAAAGACCATTATTATATAACCTGAATATCAGTCACTCTGTATCTCAGATTATATTTCTTCCAAATACTGGAATTTAGTATATAAACCAAAAGAGCAATGCATTACTCATGAGTTAGGATCATCACCACAAATACCGTATTGGATGGCAGAATTTGTCTGACTAGAGAATGATGCATCTGTTGAACCTGCATCACTTTTTGCCGATATTGTTCTCAGACTCAAGGCTGCAGTATTATCATGCCATATTATCACTTTGCAGCTGTGCACCGAGTGCACCTTCATAGTGCAAGAGCTTATTTATTGAAAAGCTGTTTGTTCAATGGTATAATTCGTAAGGCTGATTTTACAATATTTAAAATGAGTGCAAGAAGACTTTGGCTGTGTGCCAACTCCAAATAATGTTGTGGTCCTGCAGTGTTTGGTCCTCTAGCTCTCAGGCACTTTCCTTGTAACCTGGGCTAACATTTGAAAAGGAAGCTGCACCATAGGATATCATTGAACCTTTAAATCCTTCAGCTACAAGATTGCAGGCAATCATATCAATGTAGTTTTGCTAGATTGCCGTTGTAACACCACTGATTGTGTTCTAGTACCTTGTTTTTTTCCACAATTATAATTTTCAACCCATTATCTTGCAGCTAATGTATCAGTGTGTGTCTTTCAATCATATGCTTGTCTGAGCACAATGGATACTGGTACCGTGTAGCCCTTCAGAATGGGATCTCGTTTATAGCAGCCGTTTCCAATATTAGCAGCGGACTGCTCATTAATTAGCAAAATACAAGGCTGACCAAGTGTAGAAAGCAGTAAGTTTAATTACAGCTTAATGATTTCAAGCTATGATGCTCATTAACATTTGATGCACATCATGACGCAAACCAATGTCTTGCTGAAGGGCTGTTTTCAGGCATGCTGCAACATGTTGTACTGTACCTCAGAGTGATGAAACATGGGATTGTACCTACTATTCCTTGCACAGTGAACTTCTTATTTCACTTTGGGCATTTGGCAGGTGGAGGATGGGCAAACAACCCTGGGCTAATGAGAATTCAGTTCAAAACACTTAGACTTTTGTCTACGTTATTGTCACTATATTCCAAAATGAATTGGTTATTTTAATAGGGCCGTTTCATTTGCTATGTGGAACCCCTGAGCACACTGCTTCCTAAAGCTTTGGCACCTTTTACTGGAATGCAAGAATGAGAGATAATAACACTAAAGTCGTACTTGATCAACATCCCTCAACGGGGAAGCTTGTGATTGGTTTCTCATATACTATGGAGTTAGTGAGTATGGTAGGGTAAATGGTTCCCAGACTGAACTATGTGTATAAGTAAGTTTATGGAGTGATTCCATGACTCCAGTGCAAAGAAGCTACTGAATTATCTGGATCTTAAGACTCCATAGGTTACAAAATAATTCTAACTGGGACATTGACTCCTGAACAGGAGGAAACCCTTTGTACAATCAAGATTTGTGAGATACATTTGTGGTGTTGACCTTAAATTTTGGGTAATGTAATATAACTGCAACCGATGCAGAACAAGCTTTTTAAACTTTAATTTTTCCTTTTTTAGTGTTGGGAATGAGCAGTGTGTTCCTCACTTCCTCATCAATGTTAGCAGTAAATCCATGTTTTGATGGCAGAGTAGTTTGTGTGATTGGAGAAGGTTGCAGACCCTAATTGTGAAACTCAACTGCTGACTTTGCATCACTTTTTGCAGGTACTAAAATCTATACCTGCAGTATAACTGTACCATATGTTGCCTTCTGGCTTGGTTTTAGGTAACCTGGAGCTGCTAATTAATCTATTTGCTTGGAGAGACCTGCCTGCATTCAGTGGCTTCAGTTGCTCCCAAAAATGGTCCGGGTGCCTTACCTTTATGGGAGTTGACTCAAACTATCTTATATCTCCTTGTACAGTACTGGAACATTGGGATTTGACCAGATATGTCTTTCACGGGTGTTTTTCCTTTAGCCTGAACTGATAACTCTGCTTCTTTCTCTGCATGGATTCTGCCTGATCTGCGTATTTCCAGCATTTCCTGTATTTATTTCAGATTTCCAGCATCCACAGTATTTTGCTTTAAGTTAACCTAAGATGAAATGAAGCTAAATTACTAAGTATTCCCCACAGTATTGGGAGCGACCAGAGCAGTGGTTATGATAATTACTTAGTTCAATCATGTTATCTTGCTTGACTTAACTCCTCTGCATTTTGTTCCACACCCTCTCTCTGCAGATTCCTATCTTTGTTTAGCCTTGTAGCATTTTGCTGGCTGGCCTCTGAATTCATTTCTAATCCAGGTTTAAAGCTTCTCTTTCTGTGTCAACAATCCCTTCCCTCTCCGCAGCTCACAGAATGACTGGATCAAAAGCTTTTCCAATACAATGGTGATGGGCATTTTTCTGATTACCAGATATACTATTGATTTGTTTAATCAATGGGGAAAGCAACTTCATATACCCACCTTTTGTCTGATTGGCACTGTACTGAGAAACCGACCTATTTTTAAAATTAGCTTTAGCTTAAGATGTATTTTAAAATTACTTCAGTCCAAATTCTCTGAAAATTTGTGGGACAAATGAATGTGGAGTCTTAAAATGCAGCCTTGTCAGATGTCTTTTTAAAATACTTATAGAATGAACATTTCCTTTGAAATAACTTACAAAGATAAGTCATTTAAGTATTTAGACAGTTATATCAAAACGTGAAAGACTGTAGAAGGTCCATTACTCTTTTTGCTGAACAATGCTGAATAAAGTCTGATTTTTTATTATAAATGGACACAATCTCACCATAACTGGGCAACAATTTTGTTTACTTATTGGATGAAAAAAATTAGGTCAATTTTTCTCTGTAAACAAGTTCACCTGTATATCCAAGTTCACTTAACTGTGCTTTACTCATTCTCTCAGCCTCCTGATTTCAAGGAGAAAAATTGAACTAGAAATCGTATTGAAGGGCTTTGTCATAAGCGCAAGCATACTGATGACATGTCATTTTGCTGTTGGAACTACGTTCTGACTGCCTCAGTGTAGCAGCAGCCAAACCACCATCTGGAAAAAATGTATTTTGACACAAAGCCTCTTAGACTGGCCTTTACAATTATGGTCACAATCATTATTCTTGTGATACTTTTCTTTCCTCCAGCATGTCTTCCCCTTTCCAACTACTGTCTGTTTCTGATTATTTCCCTCTTTCTCTCTGTGCTAAAGGTGTTCTTGATTAGTGACTCTCACATTACCTGTTCTTTCCTGCTAACCTTAAGTATTGAATACCTTAATTGCAAGGTCTGTTCTGGCCTCTGTATGGTATATCTGCTTCTTGTGCATTGTAGTTTGGTCTAATTTGTATTCTGTTTTTGAAAAACATCCCACAATCTATGAAGCAAGTCACATAAACAACTTTGTAAGCTTTTAACATTTTGGAATGTGCAATATCTCAGCTGAATACTTTTGTGGTATGGTGGGTTGGGAACTTGCCACGAGTGTTTCCCGTACCGTTGCCTTCACCATCAGTTTTTTGGGAGTCAGCATTTCAGAATTATATTCTGCTGGGTGTGTGAGGCAAAGAACCTGTTAAGTGTGTTTGGAATCTACAATCTGATACATTTTTCAATGCCACTTTGGTGTCTAATCATGACCCACATTTTTCCCCACAATTTTGTTTCCCCCCACCCTTCCCACTCCCCTTTTCTGACAGAAGTGACTCATGCTGGATAAGGTCCCAGAAACATTAACAGCCCTCCAGTAAGTTCTCCCAGATGGCCACTTTACACGTTTGCCAATTATCATTTACAAATTCCTCTCTCGACTTGCTTCAAGCACCTCTGTGACCTCCTCCTAGCTTGCAACCTGTCCTCTTGACTGTGATCTATTGTGAATGGCACTCCCTTTTTCCACACTCTACCTCCTTCGACCCACCATTGGTGATGGAATCTTCATTCACCATACTCTTGCACTTTTGGATCTCTTTCTAGACCTTTCCTCCAGGTTTGTGCAACTTATCATCATAGTCCTCAATTCCCAGTATATTCTGGTGATTCTGCATTGTACCCCTTTCAAAGCGCATCTTTCCTAAGGCTCCATGCCCAAAACTACAGTACTCTAGGTTGGTTCCGACCTAGGCTTTATACAACTAAAACAACATTTTTCCTCCCCTTTTTATTCCAGTCACCTTGAGCTGAAAGCTAATAGTCCAGTGGCTATTTTTGATTACACATTGTACCTGTGATTATTGTATATGGACACTGAAATCTTTGCTTCACTGCCCCTGTGCTATAACAGTTAAGAAAGTTTTTGTAATTTTGAATCCAGGATGGATGATCTCACACTTCCTCATATTGAACCTTATCCATATCCAGTTGTACCTTCCTGCTCCTTACCCACAGAATTTTGTGTCTCCTAAATTGGTGTAAATTTGTGTCAGCTGCAACCTAGACATTGTTACGGAGAGGAGGGGGGTTAATTTAAACAGCATGAATTTCTTCTCTCACTACCCGTCTGTAAACAGAAAGGTATTTTGATTTGGTTCCCTCTTTATAAGTGGTGATGTATTTCCCAACACCTCGGTTTTGGTGCAATCCAATTTCCTATTAACAATCCCACAGCAGATAGGATGAACTCAAGGGGTTAGTTTATTTGCACACATTCAAAACATGGAAGGAGGGTCAAAATGTCACCTCCACACTCAGACAGTAAAGAGAGGGATCGAGAAAAGAAAGATTTACAGTATAGAGGCCACAGAGAAAATAAATATTAGTTCACATGAGTTCAAGAGTCCAGAATCAAAGTCCAATGAGGTATTTCTTCATGGAGGTCAGCAGGCTGAAACCAATGTTGCAGAATTCACGTTTCCGGTAGTGTTGACTTCATAAGATGAGATAAGCATGCAGAGCTGAACTAGTCTTGTAGGCGATGTTATAGAATTTCCAGCAAAAGCAGTGTAGATGGGGCCAGTGTTCAACCTGGGCAGAGCTTCTTCATTGTGAGGCTGTTGGTCAGATGGTAAACAGCAGACTGAGCTTTTCAGTTTAGCAAGGCAATATTATTTGTTCCATAAGTCAGAGGCCCATGTCAAAGGACTTTTTCCGCTCTGCCATCTTTGACAAAGGATGTGTATCCATCACCTGGATCCCAAAAACTGTTAAATGTCTCAGCCATTAGGAATTGAAAGGAAGATTGCGGGGTCTTTGTCTTAGCAGATGATCCATCTCCTTCTGGCTAGCCTGGGTTATTAAATGCAAATGGTCTTTGTATTGCTCTGTTGAAGGGTCATGAGGACTTGAAACGTCAACTCTTTTCTTCTCCGCTGATGCTGCCAGACCTGCTGAGTTTTTCCAGGTAATTCTGTTTTTGTTTTGTATTGCTCTCTTTGATGTCTGCAGGAGGTCCTTAGTGGCTACTCAGTGATAATAAGTTGTGTGTTTTCCTAAAACTGCCAGGTGGCTTCTTTTGTTGCAAGATCAGACACAGTTTCAGCCATTTTAAAGGTCTTTGTTCAGTTTGAAAAATTTTAGAAATAGCCAATGAGTGTATACCTCATCAAAATATACAGTGTGAAGTCTCAGCCCTTTACATTTTACAATTCTTGCTCCATCCAAGTCATTAATAATGATTAGTAAAGCTGAGGCCCCAGTGGTGTTCCCTATTGCCAATCAGAGTGCATTCCTTTTATCCCTACTGTCTCTCTCTTACCTTCTAATCCCATTACTAATCTGCATCATTAGGTGCCTTCCAATTGTGTATGCGTTTTTTTAATGTAGGATAAACAGCACAGACACAGAGTTTGAATCAACTAGCCTGTTCTAGTGTTCATACTCCACACAAGTCTCCTCCTATTCTATCTATCTCATCTCAGCCTTTCAGTATATCTTGCTGTTCCCTTTCTTTTCATATGTTCCTATTCTCTTGGTATTTTGTCGTCTTCCTCTACTTGACAAAGGATACAAATTTCACAAGTCTTCCGTTTCTTTTTTGCCTGAGCTGCATCTGTCTTTAATGATTTCACATTCCCACTTACCACTCTCTCAACATACTCAGAAGAAACATGTGCTGATAGTTTTTTTTTGTATTCATTCAGGGGATGTGGGCTTTGCTGGCTGGGCCAGCATTTATTGCCCATCCCTAGTTGCCCTTGAGAAAGTGGTGGTGAGTGGCTTTCTTGAACCGCTGCCGTCCATATGATGTAAGCACACCCACAGTGCTGTTGGGAAGGGAGTTCCAGGATTTTGACCCAGCGACAGTGAAGGAATGGCGATATATTTCCAAGTCAGAATGATGAGTGATTTGGAGGGGAACTTCCAGGTGGTGGCATTCCCATCTGTTTGCAGCCCTTGTCCTTCTAGATTGTAGTGGTCACATGTTTGGAAGGTGCTGTTGAAGGAGCCTTGGTGAATTCCAGCAATGCGTCTTATAGATGGTACACATTGCTGCTACTGTGCGTCGGTGGTGGAGGGAGTGAATGTTTGTGGATGTGGTGCCAATCAAGTAGGCTGCTTTGTCCTGGACTGTGTCAAGCTTCTTGAGTGTTGTGGGAGCTGCAATCATCCAGACAAGTGGGGGGTACTCCATCATACACCTAACTTGTGTCTTGTAGATGGTGGACAAGCTTTGGGGAGTCAGGAGGTGGTTTACTCGTTGCAATGTTCCTCTCTACTCTTGTAGCCACAGTATTTATATGGCTAGTCCAGTTCAGTTTCTGGCCAATGGTAACCTCCAGATGTTGGTAGTGGGGGGGTTCAGTAATGATAATGCCATTGAACATCAAGGGATGATGGTTGGATTCTCTCTTTTTGGAGATGCTCATTCCCCAACACCTGTGTGGTACAAATGTTACTTGCCACTTGTCAACTCAAGCCTGGATATTATCCAGGTCTTGCTGCATTTGGACATGAACTGCTTCAGTATCTGAGGAGTCACAAATGGTGTTGAGCATCATATAATCATCAGCGAGCATTCCCACTTCTGACATTATGATGGAAGGGTAGTTGGGCCGAGGACACTATCCTGAGGAACTCCTGCGGTGACGTCCAGGAGCTGAGATGACTGACCTCCAACAACCATCTTCCTTTGAGCTAGGTATGACTCCAACCAGTGGAGAGTTTTCCCCCTGATTCCCGTTGACTCCAGTTTTGCTAGGGCTCCTTGATGCCATGCTGGGTCAAATGTGGTCCTGATGTCAAGGGCGGTCACTCTCACCTCACCTGGGGAGTTCAGCTCATCTGTCCATGTTTGAACCAAGGCTGTAATGAGGTCAGGAGCTGAGTGGCTCTGGTAGAACCCAAACTGGGTGTCAGTGAGCAGGTTATTGCTAAGCAATTGCCGCTAGATAGCTCTGTTGATAACCCCTTCCATTACTTTACTGATGATGGAGAGGATACTGATGGGGCAGTAATTGGCCGGGTTGGATTTGTCCTGCGCTTTGTGTACAGGACATACTTGGGCAATTTTTCACATAGCCGGGTAGATGCCAGTGTTGTAGCTGTACTGGAACAGCTTGGTTAGGGGCGCAGCAAGTTCTGAAGCACAAGTCTTCAGTACTATTGCTGGAATATTGTCAGGGCACATAGCCTTTGCAGTATCTAGTGCCTTCAGTCATTTCTTGTTACCACGTGGAGCAAATCAAATTGGTTAAAGACTGGCATCTACCAATGGGGACCTCAGGTGGAGGCCGAGATGGATCATTCACTCGGTACTTCTGGCTGAAGATTGGAGCAAATGCTCCAGCCTTATCTTTTGCACTGCTGTGCTGGGCTCCTCCATCATTGAGGATGGGGATATTTGTGCAGCCACCTCCTCCAGTGAGTTGTTTAATTGTTCACCAGCATTTGCGACTTGATCTGGCAGGACTGCAGAGCTTAGATCTGATCCGTTGGTTGTGGGATCGTTTAGCTCTGTCTATCACTTGCTGCTTATGCTGTTTGGCATGTAAGTATTCCTGTGTTATAGCTTCACCAGGTTGACACCTCATTTTTAGGTATGCCTGGTGCTGCTCCTGGCATGACCTCCTGCACTCTTCATTGAACTGGAGTTGATCCCCAAGCCTGATAGTAATGGTAGGGTAGGGGATATGCCGGGCCATGATTACAGATTGTGCTCGGGTACAATTCTGCTGCTGCTGATGGCCAACAGCGCCTCATGGATGTCCAGTCTTGATTTGCTAGATCTGTTCAAAGTCTATACCATGGTATGCTAGGCCACGATGGTAGTGCCACACAACATGATGGAGGCTATCCTCAATGTGAGCACTTCGGGACTTCATCTCCACAATGTACCATTTACAAGATGCACTGCAGGAGTTCACCAAGGCTCCTTAGACAGCACCTTCCAAACCTAAGATCACTACCACCTAGAAGGACAAGGGCAGCAGATAGATGGGAACACCACCACCTGGAAGTTCCTCTCCAAGTCACTCACCATCCTGACTTGGAAATATATTGCAGTTCCTTCACTGTCGCTTGGCCAAAATCCTGGAACTCTCTTCCTGTGGGTGTACCTATATCACATGGACTGCAGCAGTTCAAGAAGGCAGCTCACCACGACCTTCTCAAGGGCAACTAGGGATGGGCAATAAATGCTGGCCCAGCCAGTGAAGCCTTCATCCCATGAATGAATTAAAAAAAAAGAAAAAAAAAATCAGGACATGTAGCTCCACATCTCCTGATGTTAACTCGAGTGCTTCAGTTACAAATGTGTAAATGAAAAACATGACCAATTTTCCATTTGTAAGTAACTCAGAAAATAGTTGGGAACGTGGAATGTTTCATTTGATCAATTTCTCTAAATTGACTTTCCAGTCATGAGCCAGAAATGACAGGACATTAATGGAGGAAGCCATAATGCATTCCACTGATCCATTGCTTGATTATTTCATGCAGGCACCATCTTGATTAATTAGCATGGTGTAATGCATCTGCAAAAATGAAGGACAGATAAAAGTATTAAATGTCAACTGCACAATATGCTAATAGTCAATTCTTGGTTCATTACTCATTCAAATCATAGCATACAGTTCTTATCAGATTTGAAGTCCATCAAAACATAACTTGTAAATATTATCGATCTCACTTTTACCTTCAATGTTTAACTCTGTTATTTAACGTTCTGTGTAGATCAAGAAAAGTTCAGAAACATTGTTTGTACTGTGCTGATAACAGCAGAACTGGCTTTGTGGAAGGGCAGTGTGAAGAAGCAGGCTGAAGTGTCTCAGTTCAGCTTTTTACCTGATCGATGTGCATGTACCGTATTACCCTTAATAACTTCAGACCAGCCTTGCCTGGTGACATCAACGTTTAACTATTTGAAATTGTATTACTACAAACCACCTGTGGTTTTCTTTAAAGAATGATGGTGATTGCCATCATTTTTAGAGGGCCTTGATGGTTCCCTCTATTCATTATTCACGTCCATTAGATGCTCACTTCAAACAGAAACTGTGAAAGGTCAGTTCACCGGAAGCAAATATGCCGCATCTTGGAATTTGTTTTCCTAAAACCAGTCTGAATTATTTTTCCTGCCAGTACCCTTCCTGCCTTCAGAAGCAGCCCCCCACAAAAATTAATCTGGTCGACAGTGCATTCATTCTCCTTCCCTTCCCATGTTGTTTCCCATGTGGGATACTGCACTAAATACGACTAGTTATCATGATGGAATCCTAACTGATTCTTCACCCAGTGTGGGACCACAGAGTCACTGTTGGCTGCTGTAATCTGTGTGCACGTATGATTTTTTGTTTTGTATTAATCCATCCTTGACTGTTTTGCCTTTTTATTTGGACCCCCACCCCTCAGCAACGGCATCTGCTGATTGTTCTTCTGAGGGCTGCAACTGATGATAGCTTGTTCCATATGCCATGTCTCACCGTGCCACTGCTCCATTTTCTTTTTACAATTTCGGGGTTCACTTTTGGGTAAAACAAAGTCCTCCCTGATCAAGAAATTCATAACAAACAAGACTTCAAGATTAAGAAATAACATTTGTTGTACGCAGAGCTCAAAATGCAAATAAGTCATCAGCATCTACGTTGCTGGATTGTAAGAAATTGTGAACAGCCCAAAGAATTTTGTGAAGCATTCCGGTACCTCCCCATGCTTCTGTACACATCTAGAAAGAACTTATGAAAAACCCAGTGGAGACTGGCTGACGTTGGCAGTGTATGATGTTGTAGGAGTGAATTTTTCATCAAACTAATGGGTAGTACAGAAGGTTATATGCTTTTCAATTGAGATTCAATTGCAGCTCAGATTCTTGGGATGAGCAGTCTCCTCTTTCTGTCAGCCGCAAGGATCCTACATGCAATGTGTTTGGACAGACTCGATCTGATTCTGATTGTTGTGAAAACTGTCCAAAACTGAGTATCATGGGCGGTCCCACTCAGAGAAGATGCAAGGTTAGCTGATGCAGAAAGTAGAAATGCCATACTACCACAGTTAATCAAACCTCTCCTGAGGTTTCGAATGAAGTACATTGTTAGGGCAGAGCAGGAAGCTGTACTCTGGATCTTGGTGTGGTGTCCCTGAGCTGGGAGTTCTGGGCATTGACTTTAAGGGCTCATTTGTTAACTCCTATGCAGGAATATGACAAATCGAGCAACATTTCCATCAATTCTGGTGGCCTGGCCATTAACTTTGTGTAGCAGGAGACTACCACCTGATACCAGCTTAAGAAGGGGAATCCCTGGGGTAAGGGGCGAGGAAGGCTAAGGCAGGGAGTCAGTGAGAGCACTCCTGCTGCTCTTGGTCAAGAGACAACTTTTTTTGTGAAAAAAGACTGGTTTTGGCTGCTGTTGCTGACAGCCTTTGCCTGGCTGGGAAGCTACCCGGCTACCTGCTCAGACCCCAGATTAAAATGGCAGATCAAGTTCTGATGATGGTACCTTCATATTTAAAGAGGAGCCCACTGGCTTGGGACAATTGTTCTTTCACCTTGCAAATTAAAGTTGAAGTTAATCTAATTAGTGTAAGAAAGGAATGGCTATGTACTCTCTGCTGTTTTAATAGCCCCACTGCCTGAACAGTGCCAGCTACATGAAGTTAAAATCAAGCCCTAAATTTAACAGTAATGTCTTGCGCTATTTCATTTCTTAAAGCTTCCTTGGTTCTTAATAGTCTTGGTACATCCTTCCAACCAACTTTGAGTGTAGAGTCCTTAAGCGTACATGCCTGAGACCAAATCTAACTTTTTCCTGTGCGTAACAAGGGTAATATTCCGTAACTCAGAGATTTGTATTTTCTCTCTTCCCCCACCCCCACCTATCCATTGCAATTGCTAATCCTTTAACATTTTGCTTACTGCTAGTGTAAATAGTTTACATTAAGTCTTCAAGCAATCACTAGCACTCTTATTACAAAAACTCTGTGGTTTCTGCAAGTCGGCAGTGTGCCTTTAATATTGAAAAGTTTGAAATTATGTATATCAGTGCTAAATATCGTAGCTTTAATTGCATAAGAAAAGATATAGTTTAAGTTAGGGCCAGTGGGGAAAATATGTGGGTGTGTAAGTTGGCTAAATATTGAAAGTGTTACACTCAAGGTAACAGTTGCAAAGGTAAACATTAGTGTAGTTTGTGCAGTGTAGTGTAGTTCTAACTCTGAAATCGTGGTGAGAGAGCATTGATTGTTTGGATATCCTGCTTATAAAAAGAAAAGCACCTGAAAGGAGCAAAATGAAATCAGCCTTGGTGATGACCAGTCTTAAACCAAAGAAGCAGAAGGAGCTAAATGTGAGCTCCTTCAAAGAGTCTGTCGGTAAATCAGTATGTAAGTGACGTCATGCTGAGACCAGGAAGCCTCAGCTTTAGTTTCTGCTTTGTGCTTGAGTTGCTGAAACTGAGGTGCTTCAGTTAATCTGAGCGAGGACTGCTGCTCCTGATACCAAATCAGCCACTCCTGCTGATAAGCCTATGTCTGATGTATGAAATACAGCCACATGGGGAAACACTGTAGGATGGGGTATTCAGGAAGAAATAAATGGGGCGCGTAAGAAAAGTATTACCATAATCATGGATGAGAAGTGTGGGTCTAAGACTAGCATTTTAAACCAAAATAAGGGTAATTATAAGGGAATTAAGACAGATTTGGCCAAACTGAACTTGGAAACCAGTTTAAAAGGTAAAATGTAGCGATGGACATTTAAAGAGATATTTAATAATTCTAAGCAAAGATTTATCCCAGTGAGAAAGAAAGACTCTTTGAGAAGGATGCATCAGCCATGGCTAAATAAGGAAGTTAAGGACAGTATCAAATTGAAAGAAACACTGCAATTCTATGAAGATTAGTGGCAGATAAGAAGATTGGACAGGTTTTAAGAACCAGCAAAAAAGGACTAAAAAAAAAATGGAGAAATTAGAAATGAGAGAAAGCTAGCTGGAAATATAAGAACAGATGTTGAGATTTTCTACAAGCATTTAAAAAGCAAAAAGGTAACTAAAGGTAGTGATGGTCTTCTAGAGAGAGAGTCTAGGAAACTAATAATAGAAAACAAGGAAATGGTGGAAGTATTAAACAGGTATTTTGTGTCTGCCTTCACTGTAGAAAACTGCCCAAAGATATTTGAAAATCAAATTGTGAAGGGAGGGAAGAATTTAAAACAATTACCATCGCCAGGGAAAAGGTACTGTACTGGGAAAACTATTAGACCCAAAGGCTGACAAGTTCCCAGGACCTGATGGTCTGCATCCTAGGCTCTTAAAAGAAGTGGCTGCAGAGACAGTAATGTGTTGGTCATAATCTTCCAAAATTACTTCGATGGGTCCCAGAGGACCTCAAAAAAGCAAATGTAACACCTTTATTCGAGAAAGCAGGGAGACTGAAAGCAGGAAACCATAGGCCACTTAGACTAACATCTGTCATAGGGAAATTGCTGGAATCCATTATTAAGGATGTTATAGCAGGATACTTAGAAGGTTATTATGGGATCAAGCAGAGCCAACATAGTTTTGTTATAGAGAAATCATGCTCAACTAATTTATCTGAGTCCTTTGAGGAAGTAACAAGCAAGGTGGATAAAGGGGAACCAGTAGATGTGGTGTGCTTGAATTTCTAAATAGTATTTGATAAGGTGTCACATGAAAGTTTACTACACAAAATAAGAGCTCACAGTGAGGGATAACATATTAGATGGATAATGGAGTTGTAAGCTCACAAAGCAGAGAGTCAGAATAAATGGATCGTTTTAGGATTGGCAGGCTGTAACTACTGGGGTGCCTCAGGGATCAGTGCTCAACTATTTACAGTCTATATTAGTGACTTAAACTTGGGGACACAGTTCAAAAAATTTAAGGCAGAGATTAGGAGAATTTTTTCTGAGTGTTGTCATCTGTGGAATTCTCTTCCTGAGAAAACAGGCTGGGTCACTGAATTTATTCAAGGCTGAGTGAGATAGATTTTTGATGGGCAAGGAATCAAGGGATGTGGGGGAGCAGACAGGATAGTGAAGTAGAGACCACAGTTAGATCAGCCTGATATTATTGAATTATGGAACAGGCTTGAAGGGCTGAATGGCCTACTCCTACTCCTGAATCCAATGTTCCTGAAAAGGCATGACCTTAAAGGAAGACTGTAAGTGTAAGGGAAGACTTTTCCATGTGACATACTCCATACATTGAGAATGTGTCGTGGAAAACAAACCACCCTGAGATTCAAACTTGACATTCAGCTGTTTGCAGCTATGATCCCACTCATCAACTGTTACCATAGAGACCATATTGCCCACTGTTCTTTCCCAGTTCTGGATGCTAATCATGGGAGGAGATTGACTTCAAAGTTCGTTAGTGGTTGACACAGCTCTGTACGTTGTTTCTGCTTAGCTACTGCTTTAGGAAAGCCAGAGCTATTGGCAGTTGAACTTTAGAAGCAAAATGGCAGCAGTCTTGGAGGGTGTTTGATGTGTTTTGTACTGAACTATACTGTTTAGATAGGCAGGGAAGGATGAAAATGGCCAATGCGAGTCTCCCAACAAGGGGAATAAAAAATTGCATTTATATAGCACCTTTCATGGCCTCAGGATGTCTCAAAGTGTTTTACAGCCAACTGTGTACTTTTAAGGTGTTGTAATATAGAAATGCAGCAGCCAGTTGGTGCACAGCAAGATTCCACAAAGAGTTGTGTGATAATGCTGAGGGTGTAGATATCATGCCAAGAGTAAATTAATTGTGATGAGCTAATTGAAATTTTGATCTTTCTTGCTTTATATTATCTTATTAAAAATTCGTTGTTATTCTGTTGCCCCAGAACCATGGAGATTAGAAAGCCAATTTCTGCATCAGTGGTGTTTCTGAACATTTAAATTAATCTTTTAAAACCTGATAGAAGAGTTACTGAGGTGGTTACCTAGCAACAGATCACTTATATCCTCCATAGAGTTTTATCACCCTCGCCTGATACATTCAATTGACTTGTAAAAGTAAGTGCCATGTTTCGCAGGCTGCCATTCAGTTTCCTCCAATATGGGTATGTTTGCAGACATATTTTTAGGTTACACTTTGAAAGCTCATTTATTAAGAATATTGTGACGACCACTGTAAACAGTTCCACCGTTAGGGCATACTTGCATTATCAATAGAAGGCCTAGCTTATAGACACTGCCTATTATGTATGCCAACCAATTGGCGGTGACTAAGTTTTTCACTCCCTCTGCTTTTAGTTAACAACAGAATTACCTGTGGTCAAATGTTTCCACTTCTCTGTTTAGATCAAGTGCCTTTAGGAATTAGGCTCCCTCATAATTCGAATAGTTAATGGGCAGTGAGGTACTGTATTGGGATTTATAGTGTTTCACAGCTATGCCTTTGGGAATTTCAGGCTCTGTCTTGGGAAATATAGGTCCTAAATTGATGAATTTGAGTCAAGCCATTCAGCAAGTTAGTAAGTCTGTTTGCAAGCAGGTTGGACTTGTCATCCTGCCTTATTGAAGTTATTAGGTAATGATACAATATGTAATCTGTTTAATGGCAATTTTTCTGTTATACTTTTTGTTTTCCCAGTCTCTGTTTTCCCGATGACTACTTGTAAAATAAGCAAAGCACCCCCCTTTATTGCTTTGTATACAAGTTAAAGTATGCATCTGTGTATGGATTTGATGTGCCAATACTTAACATGTAATCCCTTGTGAGCCCATTCCCTTTTCCTTTATCAGTGGCTAGGATTTAATGATGGGGCCTAAAGGCAGGCTCCTTAACACCCAAAGATTAGGCTGCTGTTTTTCACAAGATGGCCAAGTATTTCCTTCAGTGAGTGTTTTTCCTATCCTTTCTGATGTTTCTCTTCGGCATCTGTGCAGTCAAATGAATTGCCAGGTAAATTATAGCAAAAGAGAAGTTGTTTCCTCTTGCATGTTTTTATATTAAAGGAACTTTTAATTTCTCATTTGGGGCTGCATTCTCAGAGTCAGGAATTTCTGTTCTCTCGCTATGAGGGAAAATTGAAATGGTTAATTAACGTCGAACACTACACAATAGTTGAAAAAAAACTAACGTTTACCAATCCACTCTTTCATTACATCGTGCACTGTAGGTTCTCAGAAAAGGAAAATGCGTTTACAACAGTAGTGCTTGATTTATTACAGTATATCTAGTGCATTTGCACCTTGTTACCCTTACCACGATGTAATGGTATCTTAAACTCACATCGGTATTATATTCCTTTGTGAAACCATTTGTAGAGATGCAGAATTAATCACTCCAGCGGTTTAAGTAATGAATGGATCCCCAGAGAATGACCAAATGATTCAGAACATTCAGAATTACTTAATATTAGTGAGGAAATAACTTCTGTGGACTGAACTTTGTACTGTTACATATTTTACTGAGAGTGGGCTGAAAGAAAAGCAACTAACCACAACCGCTGAAATAGAAGAAGAATACTGTAGATGCTGGAGATCTGAAATCAAAACAGAGTGCTAAAAAAATGCAGCATCTGTGGAGAAAGGAACAGAGTTATGTTTTGAACCCAATATGACTCTTCAAGGCTCCGAAGAAGAGCCATATTGGATGCGAAACGTTAACCCGGTAATTCTCTCCACAGATGCTGCCAGACCTGCTGAGTTTTTCCAGCACTTTTTATGTTTATTACCCCATAGTCCATAGCCTCCCTTTCTCAGTAATCTCCTCCAGTCTTGCAACCCTCTGAGATATCTGTATTCTTACAATTCTGGCTTCTTGAGCATTTCTGGTTTAAATCGGTGGCCATTCAGCTGTCAAGACGCTAAGCTCTGAAGTTCCCTCCTTAAACCAACACCCCCCCCCCCACCCCACCACTTCTCTTTCCTCCTTTATGGCATTCCCAAAATCCTACCTCTTTTCCCAAACTTTTGGACATCTGCCCTAATATCTCCCTCTCTTCAGTGTCAAATATTATTTGATAATGCTCCTGTGAAACACCTTGGGACATTTTACTACATTACAGGTGCAATATAAATATAAGCTGCTCATTTATAAAGGACTGGAGATTCTGTGGGATGTCAACAGCATTCTATTGCCTTCAAAACAGTCAATAATATATTGTCAAACTGGTGGCTTAGGCTAAAACTAATGTCCTTCGGAAATACGATAATTATGTAGACAATAAGAATCAGTGAGAAACCATTACATGGGTTAAGATCCTTTTTTTGAATGTATTTCTTCCAGTTCAGTAGCCCGAAAGACCAATTGCTGGAATAACCTCTGCAGACTTCTCAATAAAACATTGGAGTTGAGTAATACAATTCCAAATATAACATTGGAGTTGAGTAATACGATTCCAATGTCAATCTTGCAAACTTTAATTTGCCAATTCAACTGAGTTAGACTCGATTGGCTACTGGGTTTTTACATCTGAAGAAGTCTATTATGTCTTAGATTTTTAATGGTGCTTTAGGGCAGGAGTGGGGTACCTTTTTTTTTGTGATGGGCCATTCACACAGACGCAACTAGTCATGGGCGACACACACACAAAAATCAACCAACTTTAGTTTTTTTAGCGAGAATATAGAAATACCTGCTATTTTAATGCAATGGCTGAATTTGAATATTATATTGTTAAATATTATAATAGTAATTTAGCTGACGCTTTCATTCAAAGCAAATTCATAGCAATGATGATAAATCCTAGTTTGAAGATACTACAGTCAAAGGTCTATATTTTTAGAAATCTTGCTGCAGGCCGGATGAAATTGAGCAACAGGCCAGATCTGGCCCATGGGCTGTGGGTTCCCCACCCCTGCTTTAGCGGGTGAAATGTAACACACCAGCAGTTTCCTTCATAACATATCCTTTATGCGTTGTTTGACTTTCTCCGATCAGGTTTTGGCCCTTCCCCCACTAACCCCAAATTCACAAAATGTGACTGTGGAGTATTACCACTCTTCCCCTCACTGCAACTTTTGATGCAGTTCACCAGGATATCCTCCTTTACAAAGTCTATCTGGAATTGTTTCACTCTTACATTTCCAATCAAAGCATCTTCACTGAAGGCTGCCCTTCCTTTGCACTGATATCCTCAGGAGCTGTCCCTGGACCACTCTTCTTCCTAATTGATATTTTATTCCCCTTGGCAACATCATCTGCAGATATAGGGTCAAATTCTACATCTGTGCTGATCCAGCTCTAGCCACATCTCAATCCCTCTGCTGCCTCTTTGCTGCCACACTGCTTCTCTTACATTCAGTCTTGGATGAGCTGCAGCTTCCTCCACCTGACCAATGAAAGACTGAAGTTGTTATTTTCAGTCCTCTCTACACATCTGTACCATCAGTACTGATTCCAATCCTCTCACAAGCCACAGGTTGAATCTGAGTTAGCAACTTTGCTGCCCTATTCAGCTCCAAGCTATATGATCCCACATCTCTGCATCACAAATGCAGTCCATTTTCATCTCCGCCAACACCTCAGCTCACCTGCAACTGAAATCTGCATCCATGAAATTGTTATCAACTTGACTATTCTGATGTTAACCTGGTCCTCTTGCCAATCTCCACACCATGTAAAGTTCACTTCTTATCTCTGTACCCACCTCCAGCCCCACGAAAATCTCCCCAAATACTCTGCTTCACTAACCCTGGTCTCTAATCCATCTCACTTCATTCCACCATTGGTAATTGTGCCTCCAGCTGCTATGCTATGTGCTTTGGAATTCCCTCCCTAAATTTCTCTGCCTCTCAATCTCTACCCTTTCAAGAATCTCCCGAAACCCCTTTGATTAAAGTTTTGGTCCCTTCTCCTAATATCTTTCCTTTTGACTTGGCTTTTTTTTTAATTACATCTTTGAAGAGCTTTGAGATGTTTTTCTACATTAGAGTCATTGAATAAATGCAAGTATTTGTAGGAAAGAGTCATAAAGACAAAACTACTTACTTAGTGCTATTCTCTAATAGAATTACATGACTCGAATGCCTGCCAACTAACAACAGAAAGAGAAAAAAATGGATTGTTCACTCGGGATCCCTCAGAATTAAGGGTTCTGCAACTCTAACCCTTCTTTCTCTTTCAGATACAGATTGACTTTGTGTGCTATCAGTATTTTAATTTTTATTTTAAATTTCCAATTTTTCCCCCTTTTTCCTTCTCCTTACATGTTCTTTCCATGAGGAGGTGGTCAGCTCTGCACAGAATAGTCCCTTTTGGTAACATTTGCCCATGGTGCTCAGCTGGATGATGCCAGCTGAGTCAAACTAGTCATGCTTTGGCCATTGAATTGAGAGCTTTTAATGAGCAATGTGAAGTAGTGAAGGACTTTAAACAACAACCTGCATTTATACAGCCATTAATTCAGTAAAACATCCAAGATGGTTCACAGGAGGGTTATCAAACTGAATTTAAAACTGAGCCATATGAAGTGAAATTAGGACACCTGACCAATAGCTTTGTTAAATTGGTAGCTTTTAAGAAACACCTTAAAGGAAGAAACAGAGTTGGAGAGGTTGAGAGAGATGTCTTTATGTAAAAGGCTGCTTAGAATGTATTGATTCAGAAGTTGTGCCAATTGTTTACAAACAGAATTTAATTCATAGTATAATGACTTTTAAAAGATGCATAATTGTGCAAGTATAATATTTGCATTAAAAAAAACGGCCTAGCCCTTGCTGAATTTTCAGATAGCACTGGATGAAATAGGAGGAAACAATGATTGATCTCTCATGATTAAGTTGCTTGCTAGGATGAATCTACTTTTGAAGTGTAGTCACTGTTCGTACATTACAACAGTGAATAAACTTCAAAAGTACTCGTTGGCTGTAAAGTGCTTTGAGATGCCTGGTGGTCTTGAAAGATGTTGTATAAATGTAAATCTCTACCTTTTAGTTAGAAAGTGGATTTATTTGTTTCTGGCCCCTAAGGAGCTTCCGATCTCAGATGTCCGGTCAGGTGGGGGAGGTGGGCATAGGGGAGGCGGGGGGGATGTACTGAGTCAAGGCATGCTGCTCATTCCCAAAAAGAGCAATCTAAATGCAGTCCACCTTAGCGGACATTTACATCTGCAAACAAATGGTTGCACAGCAGAATTGGCAAAGACCTGGCAGTGCGTCACTGCGGCCCGCACAATGGGTGTGTGATGCAGCAAGCTTAAAAATAGCATTTTTCCACAAAGTACCCAGTGTGGGATGATTCCTTGCTGTAAACCACATGATGAGTCTGTCATGTGCTTGATAAATTTGATTCCATATGTTCAATATAACAGGGTTTGATCAATGAAATCCTGAAAGTAAGATTCCAAAGTGCATTACAAGCTATTCAGTTCCTCGCTGCAGTAACTAAATATTTCATTTTCTCTCCTCCCCAAAATGAACTGTAAATTACCCACCATTTTATGAACAACCATCCTCCCAGGAAAAAGACCCTTTCTAAGCCACAATAAAGATATTCAAACATTTGGAATTTAAGTCTTTTAGTTCTGTTGTTTCTGTGTTGTTGGCTCTGGCTCACTCACAGTCAATCTTTATAGATGTTCATAGGTCAACTAAAATAACCTAAATTTGAAACACTTCTATCACATCTTAGAGCTGCAGTCAAACTAGAATCTTCATGACCATCTTTAGAAACGTTTAAAAAAAAATTCTTCAAATTTTAACTGAAATAAATAACCACATGGTTATAAACATAGTTCATAAATTCAATCATGGATGATGTGTAATTTTAAGCTAACATTTCTGCACTTTCAGCCTGTCTTGTACACCACATTAATTGAAGACGAATGAGTTACTTTGCTATTGCTGGGCATTGTAAATCACAGTCCACCAAGACAAACAGTCCTGAAGCACTGTTTAGTTTTATTCTCAGGCAGTTAAGTTGATCACAAATGAGTGCTGACTGCGTCGCATGTAACTATTCCAGCAATACTTTTATGATAATATATAACAATTTTTTTCTGCCTAAAATGCATAGAATTGAATACATAAGCTGCTTTGAATCAAAATTCATTCCCTCACCCCTATTTCTGTAATCTCCCTGAGCCCACAACACTCTGCGATATCTGTAGTCCTCCAATTCTGGCCTCTTGTGCATCCCTTGATTTCACTCACTCCACCATTGGTGGCTGCACCTTCAGCTGTCTAGGCCCTAAGCTCTGGAATTCCCTTGCTAAACTTCTCCAGCTCTCTACCCTCTCTTTCCTCCTTTAAACCTAACACTTTGACCAAGCATATATGCATCTGTCTTAATATCTTCATCTATGGCTTGCATCAAATTTTGTTTGATGACACTCCTGAAAAGCACTTTGACAAATTTTGTGATGTTAAAGGTGCTACATAAATATAAGTTGTTTTTTTCAGGGTCCTCCAGTACCTCTGTCAAATGACTATCATTCATGTATGAGCCTTAATTTGAATGTTAACAGTCTGTTCAACTTGAGGAGCCATTTCAGCCGACCCCAGTAATATTAATAACTAGTGTTGACAAGAGGCTAACTTCTAACAAGACCTACTGGACCGCTGTCTCATTTTCCCCTCTCTCAACAAGGGCACAAACGATGGTGTCTTGCTCCCTTTATCCAAGCAAAGGACCATACAAAACAGATATCCATCCTGGTCCCTCCTGTGACAGAAGTGCTCACCAGATAAACTCACTGAGCCATTGAGGAGAGTCTGTTTTTAATACTTCAATCCAACTTCAATTCCGCAATTTGCAGAGGGTTCATTTCTGTGGTAATCTGATATGTAATATACCTTTAAGAAGAACGTTATTTTGGAAGATCACATGATCCTGGTATCCAATAGCAGAGTAGCGCGGGCTACCTCTATAGTTCGTAGTCAGTAGTTAGGGTAGTGTTCGGATAGAGTTTGAAGAGTAAGCACATGTTTAGTTGCTGCTGAGTACCTTTGTAAATAAACAGAGTTTCTGGTTATGAAGTGTCTGCTATTCAACTCTATCGTTAGTACCAAATCGGCCACTCCTTACAATAAGCATATGAACAGGATCCAACAAACTGATGACTAGAATCCAATAATTTCCATTAATTAATAGGCTTGTGTAAATTTGTCCATACAGACATTAACCTGTTCAATTGAAATAAATTAATATTTGAAATAATGTCAAAATATAGTATAATAGAATTTTACATGAACAGGTTAACTTGTGTGGTATTCGAGTATCCTGATGGAGGCGCAGTAGGCTGACCCACATCCAACAGAAGACCTCAGTGATCCACTTCACTTTGTTAATGTTTGATCAGATGCTTTTTTGGATTTGCGTTATACAGAAGTCCACCTGCAGTGTAATAAGAAACATAACTAGGAGAACTGTGGGTTTAAAGACTCTTGAAGCCACTCTGGCCAATTATCAACTGTTAGAAAATCATGTTGAATTGAGCAGTTTGGCTCCTACTAGTTATAGCAAACCAAATAAATGGAAACAACTGGCCTTGTGTTTAACTTAGGGTTGTGTATAGACCATAGCATAATGTGCAAAGGGATAAAGATAGGTTGAGTTTAAAAATAGGGAAGTCTTGTTGCAACTGTACAGGGTGTTGGTGAGGGTGCACCTGGGGTACTGTGTACAGTTTTGGTCCCTGTATTTAAGAAAGGATATACTGGTTTTGGAGGCAGTTCAAAAGAGATTCACTAGGCTGATTCCTGGGGTGAAGGGGTTGACTTATCAAGAACGGCTAAACAGGTTAGGCCTTTACTCATTAAAGTTGAGAAGAATGAGGGGTAATTTTATTGAAACATACAAGATTCTGAGGGGGCTTGACAGCTTAAATGTTGAGAAAATTTTTCCACTAGTGGGGGAATCCTGAACTAGGGGACGTAGTTACAGAATAAGGGGATGCTCATTTAAAACTAAGATGCGAAGGGATTTCTTCTCTGAGGGTAGTGAATGTCTGGAATTCTCTACCCCAGAGAGTTGTGGAGACTAGATCACTGAAAGTATTTAAAGAGGAAGTAGATAGATTTTTGAAATATCAGGGCATTGAGGGCTATGTGGAGCTGGCATGAAAGGGGAGTTGAGGCCTGGGGCAGATCAGCCATGATCTTATTGAATGGTGGGGCAGGCTTGAGGGGCTGAATGGCCTACTCCTCCTATTTCTTATGTTCCTAAGTTCTTATGTGCTTCAATGAAGTGACTGTTAAACAAGCTTTCACAGAAAAAAAATTGAGATTCTTGCTTTTTTAAAATGGTTAAACCAAATTTGCAATTGAAAGATTAAGTGAAATGGAGTCTGTAAAATTACATTTTTGAGCATTTTTTTAAAGGGAGAAACTTTGTGTTCTGAGATTCAGAAGAAGGTACAGTAACAACATTCATATTGGCTACCCGGCACCAACATCAATCATTTCCAGGCCAGGTGGTTACCAAGAATTTGATACAAAGTAAAACTCACTGGACTGTTTCCCACCAAAGTGTCTTAATCTCACGGAGAAAAATACCTCCTTCTGTAACACTGTGACTTTTTATTCTCTGCACTAGCCATTTTTATTGCCTCTCTGAGTCAGATAACCAAAAAGTTAGCTCAGTATTAAGAGGTGCCACGTTAGGCTAATTTTCTGGGCCTGTTCACATTAGCTTGGATTAAGACTGCCCTAATTTGACTCTCATTGGACACTTTACAATCAGGGGAAAGGATACTTGGTCTCTTTTTTGGATTGGATTCACACTTGGAGATGAAGGACCCAGTGTATCATGCAGTCCTCAAACAGGTAGCTGTAATGCTGTTCATGGAAACCCAGGCAGCAGAACTTCCTACATCTTGTCTCATGGTGAGGTTGGATTAATTGTGAAGAACAAGGGCAATGTTGAAATATCAATTTAGAAGTATATTGGCAGCCTGCCAAAAGCAGTGTGTGGCAGAGCACTGGGAACTGGGTTCGTGCACCCAACCACAAATGCTCACCTGAACCACTGTGATGCCCCTTGAGAGGGAGAAAGGAAAAAATTGCACATGGCTTAGGCCAAGCCACTCTTGAGCTCTTTCCAGAATCTGTGTGGAGAAGCACCGATCAGGAGCATGTCACTTGTTTGGAGGCCTCATTCCCCTGAGGGCATATTGGTGATTTGTTACCAGGCTGCTGTTAATGTCAGCTGTAATCTGATTATAGTAGATGCATTAAAGTGGAAGGGCTTGATTCTCCAATATTTTCTTTTCTCCTTCTCCTCTGTAGGGCAAGATCTTGAATTTGCTTGCAGCTTATATTTTATTCATTCGCAGAATGTGGGCTTCGCTGACCAGAACAGCATTTATTGCCCATTGCTGAAGGGGTTGTGGTAGGTCTTCTTGAACTCTTACTGTGTGTGGTGAAGATGTTCCTACAATACTGTTGAGTAGTGTGTTCCAGAATTTTGTAGCAGTTTAACTGAGTGGCTGGTTAGGCCACTTCAGAGGGCACATTTTTAAAATTCATTTATGGGTGTGTGCATCACTGGCAAGCCAGCATTTATTGCCCATCCCTAATTATCCTTGAGAAGGTGGTGGTGAACTGTGTTCTTGAACTGCTGCAGTCCACGTCATGTAGGTACACCCATAGTGCTGTTAGGGAAGGGAATCCAAGATTTGACCCAGCAACAGTGAAGGAACAGCGATATATTTCCAAGTCAGGATGGTGAGCGGCTTGGAGGGGACCATCCAAGTGGTGGTGTTCCCATGTGTCTGCTGCCCTTGCCTTCTAGATGGTAGATGGTAGATTTGGAAGGTTCTGGTGAAGGAGCCTTGGTGAGTTTCTGCAGTGCACCTTGTAGATGGTGCACACTGCTACCACTGTTTGGCAGTGGTGGAGGGAGTGAATGTTTGTGGAAGGGGTGCCAATCAAGCAGGCTGCTTTGTCCTGAATCATGTGAAGCTTCTTGAATGTTGTTGGAGCTGCACTTATCCAGGCGAGTGGAAAGTATTCCATCAAACTCCTGATTTGTGCCTTGTAGATGGTGGACGGGCTTTTGAGGTGTCAGAAGGTGAGTTACTCACCACAGGATTCCTAGCCTCTGACATGCTTTTCTAGCCACTGTATTTATATGGCTAGTTCAGTTCAGTTTCTGGTCAGTGGTAACCCCAGGAAGTTGAAAGCAGGGGATTCCACAATGGTAATGTCATTGAACGTCAAGGGGCAATGGTTAGATCCTCTCTTGTTGGAGATGGTCTTTGCCTGGCACTTGTGTGGCGCGAATGTAACTTGCCACTTGTCAGCCCAACCCTGGATATTGTCACATAAATATGATACTGGTGTCACAGATAGGCTAGATTGAGGGAGAGCAGTAGGACATCTTCTCTAAAGCAGTGGTTCTCAAACTTTATTTTGGTTGAAGGATCCCTTTCAAATAGAATAGCCGCCTTGGCCCCCATCTAAATTATAATACTTTTTAATGTGCAACATCAAAGTACTCCATGAAAGAATATTAAAATAATGCTTTCAAGAAAACAGGTATTTACTTTGGTTTCACTCAGCACTCTTCCATGCGTGCTCCCCTGCTGTGTGAGATAACCAAATCACTTGGCACTGGACATGTGGTGGATGCACTATGCCCTATGTACGCCAGAGGTCAGCTGACCCCAGTTTGAGAATCACTGCTCTGAAGGACATTTGTGAACTGTTTTCTTTTAATGACAAGCCAACAGCTTCATGGCCACGTTTACTTCTAGATTTTTTTGTTCGGAAACTGAATTCACATTCATTAATGATCATGGTGGGATTTGAACACTCATTCTTTGGATTATTAGTTCCGGATGGGCAGCAGAGCTTGATTAACTTGCCAGATGTTCATTTTATCAGTTCACATCCAGATAATTTCATGGTGTTGTTTGTTTATGTGACATATATATGTATTTTAATGCCTACCATGTCAAAACAGCTGGCATTACCGACAGTAAATTGGAGGATATGAAATTTAATAACAATAGTGATGTTGTGTCAGCTAGGGAACAATGCTGGTTCATGGTGACTGAATCAGTCCAATTCCATTACTGTTACATGTGTGTTTCAGAATCTTACTGTTGTTCGGGAATTAAATTCTGCGCTCATTTAATATTCTATGAAAATTGTAAATGAATGACTGTTTGGTCATATATATCCTTGCCTAATATTTTGTTTTATTTGTCCTGGTCTTTTAAAAATGGCAGCATGCAAAATGTAGCAAATTGAAAGTAGGTATCTGACATTTTAGCTGCATTGGAAAGGGAGTTTATTTATCAGCACTAGGATGGCTCAGGGGCTTTGGTAGCACTGAAGTGATAGTCCTGGATTTAGGCAGAGTTGAAGTGGGGATTCTGGAGTGTAGAAGAATGATAGAGGACAGAGGTCCAGTGATTTGGCTACACTGTAACAAGTACGCTGGAATGGTAGAATTCTTGGGTAGAGTTTGGGATCACCGGTCGGGAGAGTGTAGGCATTCTTCAGCATTTATATACAAAGGAAATCTTGCTTGGCTCATATACTTTTAGAAATAGAACAGATCACAACTGATTAGAGAGGAATCCCTGCACACCCGCTACAGCATCACACACACACACACACACAAACACACACACACACCCCCGGCCAAATCTCAGTGCTATCCAGCCCCAGGTTCAGCCTTCCTTCACCTTGCATTTGTACGCAGTCTCTAATGCTACCAAAGCTCAGCATCTCTTTCAAATTAAGTAGTATTGTCACTGGACTAGTACTCCAGAAACCCAGGGTGTCACTTTCTGGGAATCTACCACGGCAGATGGTGAAAATTTGAATTCAATAAAAAATCCGGAATTAAAAGTTTAATAATGACATTGTCAATTATCGTAAAAATCCATGTGGTTCATTAATGTCCTTTAGGGAAGGAAATCTACTGTCCTTACCTGGCCTGGCCTACATGTGACTCCAGACACACAGCAATGTGGTTGATTCTTAAACACCCTCTGAAATGGCCTAGCAAGCCACTCAGCTCTCAAGGACAATTCAGGATGGGCAATAAATGCTGACCTAGCCAGCAACGCCCACATCCCATGAACGAATTAAAAAATATCATTGCTGAATCGCACCTGCTTAATTTCTGCCTGCAGCATGTCGCCCACTCACCACCTGTGTATCTGAGGTTTGTGAAAAGTGATAAAGAAAAGATTAATATATGGCTGAAACCATTGCATCTACTGTTTTCCCAGATTAGTGGACTGATTCATGGACTGATGGACAGACCAAAAGTACTGTGTTAATAAAAACAGAATTTGACTTATTCAGTCCTTTGATGTTGGTGACTCAAAAAAATGGCATAGTATTCCTGTTATTACAAAAAGAGTACATGTTATAAATTGTGTATCCTCCAGCTCAGCATTTGTAACACAGAAGAAGATTACGTATGTTATATACACACAAAATATAGCCTGAGCATCATATCCATTTAATGTTCAGTAAATATTTAGACTTCCTTTTGTGCATTAGTTATTTAATGGTGAGATTTCTGATTTGGCTCCATTCTATTTACAGGTGACCGAGTTAAGTAAACAATTGAACTCCACCTGGCTGCACAAATCTCTGAGGTTACTTTGTGGATTTAACATCGAGTTGAAGAATCTTTCTTTCTGCAGAAGATTTGTGTTTTGAATTAAATGGCTGATAAACAAATAAGGTATTTGCACTGATGTTATTTTCACCATTGTAAAATCTTTTGCCTAGAATTATTTTTATGCATGTGTAAAATAAATTCCATCTAAAATCAATAATTAGATAACCTATCCCCATATCTATAGGCACTACAACATGAGTGATTAAAAGTTTAAATCCTAATGAGGAATCTGTTTTAATTCTGGGTTGCACTCTTTTAATCTTTCCACTTGTCTTCCCTCCAAAGTGCTGGTGCACACCGGGGTACAGTTTCACTGACATTGGTCAACCATGCCTATTCTTCTTGTTTAAATCTATCCAATGACTTTGGAACAGCTGTTCAGCTGTGGAGGTCATCACAGTTGTTTTCCTCCCCTCACCCGATACCTACATCTTTAACCAGTTATGCTGTATAATGAAAAAGAGTGAACCTTGTTTGTTCTCCCTCCTACCTCATCACTTTACCCTCTTCTAATCCCAAGAACAATGAGCTTAGTGTAGCACCTTGGTTGTGATTATCTACAATTAATGCTCCAATTAATTGAAATTACATAATAAAGAATTTCTGTTAATTTATGTTAAAATCACAGAAAATAAGCCTATTACATTAATAGAATAAATTTATATCATTGAATAATTCCTTTTTTAAGGAAAAAAAATGACTTCAAATTAACAGCTTTCTATTATAACTCAGCATGGACTAGAGACTAAATCTCAAACCTTCTTGATCATTATAACTACATGTAACATGCTTACCTCCTAAAAAGTCATGGGAGCAGATGTTTAGGCATAAATTGTTTTACTCATAAGTGACTTTGATAGGCAGACTCTAATTTCTCAGCTCTCTGATACACTAAGCACTGCATCGCAAGAGGAGCGTTACACTGATAATTTTACTTTCTGCAAGATTCAACTGACTATTTTCTGGAGAGGATTTTGCTTAGCTCACTTTTATGTACTAAATTTTGTTTGCAGCTTGGAAAAGATGGTTTCTCTCAGCTTTTTTCTCCTGCAGTGATTTTTTTTGTTGTCAGTATATTTGTGCTGAGAAATGGAACACTTCACATTTTAGGTAATCCATGTCAGCAAGGCAAATTGCTGGTCATGATTAGACACAGAGGTGAGCTCCATCTGGTCTCTTCTCCCCTCCCCTTCAACCTCAGAATAACACCCTTTACTTCACCTGTGTGACATTATCCTTCCCAACATGATAATAGGGATGTAATGTTGTGGTGATAATGGAAACCTAGCTCAAAAAAGGGCAGGACTGCGAACTAAATATTCTCGGAAAAAAGATGTTCAGGAAAGATAGGGAAGGAAAGAAAGCAGGGGTGGTGGCTGTAACGATTAAGGAGAATACTCTAGTGCTGGAGAGAGAGAGAGGATGTCCTGGAGGGGGGGATGTGCGGTGGCACTATCAAGGATAGAATCTGTTTGGTTAGAGTTAGGAAATAGAGTGACATTACACTACTGGGTGTAGGCCACCAACTAGTGGGAAAGATACGGAGGAGCAAATTGGCAGGGAAATTACAGAGAGCCGCAAAAACTCTGGAGTGGTGATAATGGGAAACTTTAATTATCCAACTATAAATTGGGATAGGGATAGCAGTAGTGTAAAGGGCAGAGAGGGGAAAGAGCTTTTGAAATGTGTTGAGGAAATTTTCTTGATCAGTATGTTTCCACCCCAATGATGAAGGTATCATTGCTGATCTGGCTCTGGGGAATGAGGTGGATCAAGTGTCAGTAGAGGAACATTAGGGAACAGTGATCATAGTATTGTAAAGTTTAGATTAGGTATGGAAAAGGATTCAATTGTGTTTTTCTAAAGGGAATTGGATAGGCATCTCGAGAGAATTTGCAGGGCTACGGGAAAAGGGCAGGGGAGTGGGACTAGCTGAACTGCTCTTGCAGAGAGCCAGCACAGCTATGATGGGCCAAATAGCCTCCTTCTATGCCGTAACCGTTCAATAGTTCTATAAACTATCATACTCAAACCAAGTCCACAAAAGTCAAAGACTAGCATATAACCCCCAGAGCTGAGCTTTATCCAGTTTCCATTATGTAACTATCTGCAAAAATATACTTTTGATAAATTATTGTGCCTGCTTTGCTAACAATGAGATGGCATTTTTGAAAGGGCAGCATTAAATCCAGCTGGTGCTAAACTCAGGACTGGCTTTGTAGCTGATTTGGATCAGCTTTGAGTTTATTTCAAATTGAGTGATTGTTGAAACCAAATGGGACTGTGAAACTGAGAATTCTTCATAAATTTAATGTTTAAAGGGCTGAACATCATGATATCTGATTTTTGGTAGACCTCGATGTCAGCTAGAATGTACTTTTCTTTGTTGCAAAACCCAGGTGAAAGGTCAAGGCCCGCAGTGCAGGATACTACCAGGGCTGATAAGTTAGATAGAAGATCTCAGTGAGCACGTGGCCAATCTGTGGAACAGACTCCCTATGGAGACGATGGAAGCGGTTAGTATTGATTAATTCAAATGCAAATTAGATAGATCTCTTTCGGAAAATAACATTTTGGGATACCGTGTATGAGTATTTTGAGACATGACATGTGAGATAAGGTTAGCATTCTTAGAAGGAAAATGATGACTTTGGATCTATAATTGCCAAAGATCTCCACCACTGGCATTTTCCTTCTCTGATCCATTATCATCATAACATTACATAGTATGTTGGTTGTACCATGTTGGTGATTATGCTTTTCATAAGCCTCCACCCGCACCTCTTTGTCTGTGTCAACATATCCTTTTTTTCCCTCCCTCATGTTTCCTCTTGAATGCTACTTGCCTCGACTACTCCCTGTTGTAGCATGTTACACATTCTGACCATTCTCCAGGGAAATAAAAACAGAAAATGCTGAAAAACTCAGCAGGTCTGGCAGCATCTGTGGAGAGAGAATCAGAGTTAACGTTTCAAATCTGTATGAAGTCCGCACTGAAGAAGACATATGGACTTGAAATGTTAATTCTATTTCTCTCTCGGCAGATGCTGTCAGACCCGCTGAGCTTTTCCAGCATTTTCTGTTTTTATTTCAGATTTCTAGCTTTTATATTTTGCTTTTATCCAGCGAAATAAGTTTCTCTTAAATTCCCTAATGGATTTGTTAGAGACTACCTTGTCTGTATGGCCCCTAATTCTGGTCTCGCTCACAAATGGAAACAACTTCGCTACAGTGTGACTACCAGGATAGGAGAAGGTGAACTAGGTGGAGTGTAGCTCCTATATTCCTGTGAGGTAGATCAAGAAATAACGAGTAAAGTGGAAAAAATGCAGTTTTGAGGTCCTGGGAAAGAATGGGTTAGATTAGGGACGATAGTAACGTTAATTTGGCATCACTACTTAATATAAAGTCAAATCCATACCCTTTGGAGCACATCAGTGACAATTTGAATAGTACTAATCTGCTCCTGTTATAAACTGTGGGCCAAATCATAAGAAGCCACACGAATGCACCATTGATCTGTCATTCAATCTAGCTCACAAAACCAGTTCATTTAATGCTTTTCCCACACCCTCTTGGTCCCCTCTAACATGAACTGTTGTTCGTACTAACTCTTTTCTTTGAGTTTCAGGTTTTCAGTGAGTTCTGAACTCATTTGGCAGGACCACAGTTTGCGTCTGTTCTCACTGTGTGGCCAGATCACTGTGGGGAATAGTAATGAAAGATAATTATGGCTCTTGGCAGCATGACCAATTACCTCACTTCATCATTAATCCTGTGCCTGTCCAAATGACTATTTAGGATCAGCTGGTCCGCAGCCCAAAGGCGGCCTAGCAGGTCCTCTTGTTCCTCTGGCACATCCTCTTCCTTTGGGCATTTCGGCTTGTTCCAACCCTCTCATCTGTCATTTAAAATCCTTTAAAATATTGCCCACCCAGGTAGCACAGTTTCCTTGAGAGAGCTTCATTGCCTTTCTCCTCCAGTCACTGCACTGAAGTCATTGCTAAATTTAAATTCGGGATTGATAAATCTTTTTTAGCTAAAGGTGTTGGGATATATGGGATGAAGGTAGGCGCATGGAGTTCAGTCACAGATCAACCATGACCTCATTGAATAGAAACAGGCTGAAGGGGTTAAATGGCCTACTCCAGTTCTTATGTTTTGTCTAAATTCATTGATCACCTATCCTCACTTAATCCCTTCCTCTATATAAACTCCCAACCCATATTCATGGTTGCCTACAGTGTGGGTCATCTGTTGAAGTGAACTCCCTCTTTTCTAGTTATTTTTGAATGGAACAAAATCTTTATTATGCAGAGATAGACAGACATCAAGTGCACTTTTGTATGTCAACGGACGCAAACAAGACAGTTGTAACTAGTAAGTCTACAAATTACATTACCAATCAAACCACTTGACTTTACTACAGTCATAATACAACATTTTATAGGTTTGGAAGTCTTGAGTTTTCTCACCGCCCTCCCTCCCTTCCTCCCTCCTTCCCTTCCACCCTGCCTCCCTTCCATTAAAAATGAGAACTTCACTGGGAAAACCCCCATTCTTTCAGCTTCACGAGAAGTCAGCCCAAGTAGCTGGCCCAAAGTTAAAACCACCTGTATTGTACCCACCTATGTAGTTGTTCATCGTTGGGAGGCACAGCTTTGTTATTGGTTGTAAAAGTATGATCTGTCAGAACTTTTGATAGTTCAGTGTTTGCTGTGTCGTGGACCTGTGCTGAGCTCACCACAGTAATGTGAAAAACCTTGAGAATCCACATTGAGACTTTAATGGGAGGAAGCGAGTTCTTTTTTCTTTGGCAGGGAAATTTAATTCTGACCCAGCTGCCTTGGGTCTGCATCTTGTACAATCAAATGGAATGTGTTGATTTTTCCCAATTAATTTAACTGCTTCCTGCTATAACCAGTTTCAATCAATGCCAGTGTAGGCTGAGTTGATAGTACAAGATAGGAGGGATTAGTTAGAATACAGATTATCATTCTTACTGTTGTGTAATTTCCTGAGTTAGCTTTGAAGGAGTTGAATCCCAAGAGTATAAAAGCTCATGGCAGACAGGCAAATTCTCATGAATTTATCACGAAATGTGATTTCTAAGTGAAATCCAGCCTCACTCATGATCTTGCACTTGGGCTCTGAAATCTTAGGATTCCTCACAGGTACTTAAAAATGCACTTTTTGTAGGCTGCTCTGTCCTGCTCCCAGATAGATCATGTAATCACAGCCAACAAGAGTGCTATGGAGCAAGTGTTACGATCTTAGTAGAGATTGGTAACATTTAGAAAGAAACACAAATTCCCAGTTATTAACTGAAAAGGACCAAGCAACAAGATTCCATGTTTTAAACAAAATATCTTTACTGTGACAAATGTCCAAACAAAACAAGCACTACTAACTTAACACTGTATCTTCACAGAAACACGGAATTGTTACAATGCAGAAGGAAGCCATTTGGCCCATTGTGTCTGCACCAGCTCTCCAAATGAGCGAATCACTTTGTGCCATTACCCCCGCCTTCTCCCTGTAACCCTGGATGTTCTTCCTTTTCAGATAACAATCAACTTCCCTTTTGAATGCTTCAGTTGAACCTGCCTCCACCACACTATCAGGCAGTGCCTTCCAAACCATAACCACTTGCTGCGTAAAATTTCTCCTCATATCAATTTTGCTTCTTTTACTAATTAACTTCAAATCTATGCCCTTTTGTTCTCAATCCTTTCATGAGTGGAAATAGCTTCTCCCTAGCTCCTCTGTCCAGACACTGCATGATTTTGAAAACCTCTATCAAATCTCCTCTCAGCCTTCTTTTCTCCAAGGAAAACAGTCCTAACTTCCTAGTCTAGTTTCATAACTGAAGTTCCTCATCCCTGGAACCATTCTCATGAATCTATTCTCACCCTCTTGAATACCTTCACACCATTCCTAAAGTGCAGCGCCCAGAATTGGACAGATTACATCAGCTGAGGCTGAACTAATGACTTATACAAGTTCAACATAACCTCCTTGTTCTTGTACTCTATGCCCCTATCAATAGAACCTATATGCTTAATTAACTGCTCTCTCAAACTGCCCTGTCACCTTCAATGACTTATGCACATATACACCCAGATCCTTCTGCTCCTGGCTCCCCGTTTAGAGTTGTACCCTTTATTTTATATTGTCTCTCCATGTTCTTCCTACCAAAATGAATCATTTCACACTTCTCTGCACTAAACTTCACCTGCCCATTCCACCAACTTGTCTATGTCCCTTTGAACTTCTCCTCCTCACTATCCTCCTTACAGCTCACAATGCTTTCACATTTTGTATCTTCTACAAACTTTGAAATTGTTCCGAGGTCCAGATCATTACTGTAATACATTTTATTCTGATATGGCAGGTGGTATTTGCCAGACTGACCAAATCCACAAGGGAAACTTGGCCATTTATTACGAGAAAGTTTTTGCACTGAATTCAGAACTAATAAGTCCACTAACACCTTTAGAGATTTTACAAATTAAATTAAAACATTTATTAACAAAAGAAATGAATAAAACATATATACAATATTACAATTATACCATTACTTAATAGTATAACAATTCCCAAAATTCCTAGTTAACCAGACTCCCAATTGCACACCCCCTTAAGGCAATAGTCCAAATTAGATGTTAAATTTATAGCGACAATCCAGCAGTGTTACCACAAGCACCCACTCAACAGTGGAATTCCTAAGGTTTTTTAACTCAATTTTGGTGACTGGAATAGCAGACTTTTTCAAAATGGCTAGAGGCTTTTCCCCCAAGTCTGTTTCACATGGTGTACCTTTCAGATATTACCCAGCCACCCCTCATATAGCGTTCCATCCTTCTTTAAATATATTTTTCCTCCTGTGCTTTGTAAATCCCATTGTTTCCCCCATGCCTTTGGAATTTAATTCTCCCATAATATAAAAAAAATTTATGTATTGGCTTGCACTTTTGGGAAAAATCAACATAATAACCTGCCTTATTTATCTTGTTAGCTGTAAACATCCTACCATGTCTCTTTGAAAACCAAACACCTCTCCAGTTATCTTAAAATGCAACTTTCATTCACACCCTATCTGCTGAGACTTTAGCCTAGTTCACTCATTAGCATTTAACATGCCCTTTTACACCTAATTCTTTTGATAATTTCAACCTTGCAGTCTATCCATCTCTAATTTAATTAAGTCAGTCACACAGAACCATCCACACACACACATAAGTCTACTTTACAATATCCCACAATAATATTATGAAAAATATGATAGTTTTGTGACAATATCAGGAAAAGCAAGGGCCCCTGGGTAACTCAACTACAAATCTTCCTCCAGCATGAAAAACATCCATTAACCACTACTCTGTTCCCTGTTGCTTGGCCAATTCCATATCCATGTTACTACTATCCCTTTTATTCCATGAGTTATAACTTTTATCGCAAGTCTGTTGTGCGGCACTATATCAAATATCTTTGAAAGTCCATATATACCACACCAACAACATTGCCCTTATCAACTCTCCCTGTTATCTCTTCAAAAAAAAATTCCAGCAAATTAGTTAAACATGATTTTCCCTTAAGAAATCCATGCTGGCTTTCCTTTATTAACCCACATTCGTCCATGTGACTATTAATTTTGTCCTGAATTATTGTTTTCCCACCACCAAAATTAAACTGACTAGCCAGTAGTTGCTGGGCTTATCTTTACATTGAAGGGTCATGAGGACTCGAAACGTCAACTCTTTTCTTCTCCGCCGATGCTGCCAGAGCTGCTGAGTTTTTCCACGTAATTCTGTTTTTGTTTTGGATTTCCATCATCCGCAGTTTTTTGTTTTTATCTTTACATTCTTTTTTTGAATGAGAGTGTAATGTCTGCAGTTCTCCAGTCCTCTGGGGAGACCCCTAAGTCTAAGGAAGACTGAAAAATTATGGCCAGTACCTTTGTAATTTGCACTCTCACTTCCCTCAGTATCCTTGGATGCATCTCATCCAGTCCCAGTGCCTTATCAACCTTAAGTACCAATAACCTTCCCAACACTACTTCCTTTTCAATTTTAAACCCATCTTGTAGCATCTTCTACCTTGGTGAAGAGAGATGCAAAGTATTCATTTAATACCTCAGCTATGCCCTCTGCCTCCATGTGTAAATCCCCCTTTTGGTCCCTAATATGCCCCAGTCCTCCTTTCACCACCCTTTTACTTGAGTCTGAGCAGCAAGAAACAGCGAGAGCAGCGGGGTTACAAAGAGCGCAGAGAGGGAACACGGGAGCTCAGTCTGAGTGGTGAGAAACAGCGAAAGTAGTGGGAATGTAAATAGTGCGGAGAGGGAAGGGCGATAGCTCAGACTGAACAGCGAGAATCAGTGAAAGCAGCAGGGCTACAAAGTGTGTGGAGAAGGAAGACGATATAGCAGAGACCTGGCTCAAAGAAGGAGCTGGACTGGGTGTTAATATTCTTGGGTTCAAAGTGTTCAGGAAACAAAGGACAGGGAGAAAAGGGGAAGGGGTGGCAGTATTGATTAAGGAGAGCAGTGCAATGCTAGAGAAAGAGGGTGTCCCAGGCAGATCAATAGCAGTATCTATTTGGCGAGAGCTCAGGAACAAAAAAGGTGCAATTACATTGCTTGGTGTAGTCTATAGACCGCCAACTAGTGGGAAGGATGGAGAGGAATAAATTTGAAAATAAATTACAGAGAGGTGCAAAAATTATTGAATACTTATAAATGGGGACTTTAATTATCCAAAAATAGACTGGGATAGTAAAAGTGTAAAGGGTAGAGAGGAGCAAGATTCCTGAAAATTTCCTGAAGTGTTCAGGAGAATTTTCTTCAGTATGTTTCCAGTCCAGCAATGGAGGAGGCACTGCTGGGGCTGATTCTTTGAAATGAGGTGGACCAAGTTGATCAAGTGTCAGTGGCAGAACATTTAGGGGACAGCAATCATTGCACCATACTATGATGACTACGGAAAAGGACAAAGAACAATCCAGAGTGAGAAAAATTAACTGGGGGAAAGCCAACTTCAATAGGGTAACAAAAATAGCTGGAAAAACTCAGCAGGTCTGACAGCATCTGTGGAGAGGAATACAGTTAACGTTTCGAATCCGTGTGACTCTTCATCAAAACTAAGAAAATATAGTGTTGAAGTAGGGCTGAGTTTTTCCAACTATTTTTGTTTTTGTTTCAGATTTCCAGCATCTGCAGTGTTTTGCTTTTTTCAATAAGGTAAGAATGGATCTTGGCCAAATACATTGGAGTCAAAGGTTGTTAGGATAAATGGTAGCTGATCAATGGGCTACCTTCAAGGAAGAGATGATTCAGGTACAGTCAAGGTATGTTGCCTTAAAAGGGAAAAGTAGGACAAACAAATCCTGAGCTCCCTTGGTGGCAAAGGAGACAGAAATTAGATACAGAAGAAAACGTGTGCTTATGATAGGTGTCAGGTAGAAAAAACAAGAAAAAGCCAAGCTGAATACAGGAGGTTCAAAGGAGAGGTGAAGAAGCAAATAAGAGAAGCAAAGAGGGAGTACAAAAAGAGACTAGCTGCTAGTATAAAAGGAATACGAAAGCACTCAGTTCAAACCAACATACTGGACTGATATGAACTCCCCACTCTACTTTTGATTTCAATCAGGAATCCCTTTGTGCATTAATTTTGTGAGTGGTCATTCAGTTTTCCTGGAATCAAACCAAGATGTTATAACTCCCAACGGAATTCACGCTGATTCTCCTTAGTTTCAGTACCATCTTAAGCGGTGAGGGATTTTCTGGGAATTTTCCCTTTAGCATCCAATGAGGCGAACCCTTCAGCCCTACTTCAATACCTTTCAAATTTGGATTTCTCCAGCTTGAGCACGTGCCTCACTTGTATCCTTGCGCAGTGACTCCAAATCAGAAGCACCCCTGGTTCCTAAGGACTTCTCTGCTCCTTGTTCTGGTTGCTGGCAGGTTCTTTTTCTGCCTGTTTCAAGCTGCTCTGGACACAAATTGTCTTCTCACAGGCTCCCAGACTGACTGCCCCACAGGCTATCAAAACAGCAGAGATATATTAAAAGAGAGGAAGCTTCCCCTCTCAACCCATCTCCATGGCAAAATGACAAAGTTTGCTTTCATATAAAGATGCAAATCAGTTTGATCTGAAGAGTTTATGGATACTTTATAACTTTTCCTTGTTTACCAGGTACGTTCAGACCTCCTCTGATCTGGGAAAATTGCATGAATAATTTACTCCCCCATGCCGAGTCCTCATAGGCAGACTCTCTTCAAAAGATAGTTAACAAGGCTTCCATTGTTTAACTTCTAACACCTAATGGTTTCACTAACGTAACATGGGCCTCTCTTTAATTTGTAATTACCCCAGGCTTGTCTGCTAGCCTCTCAGACCAGGCATGCTTTCAATTACCCTGCATTTAAAAATTACAATTTTGAAACTAAAAATAATCTTCCAAGCATTTGTAACACCAGGCAGCGTTCTCATGACTTCAAGTAAATTTTAAAAAGGCATAAATAAATTTATTTACCTTTCTCATAGCTGCTGCAGCCTAGGGATATATATTAGCTGCATTTGTAGTCTAAAGCCAACCACCCAATTTAGCAGTCTCCAAGTCGCTGCCACTGGAATCCTCTGCTTTCACACTGCCTCCTTCAGGCCCCAATTGGTATGGTTATACTCTGGAAACTTCTGGCTGGTGAAGCACCCCTTGCAGGATTGTAGATTGGAATGACTCACAAGCAGGAGGGATTGTCCGGCTGTTCCTGTCTCAACTAGGAGGGGCTAATTTCTGAAAGAGATAGGGAGCACGTTGGTCATTTAACATCACCTTGCCATCACTCGGCCTGTGTTTCTGGTTTACTGTCCATAATTCCACCCTCTCTTCCTCTCTGTCTCCCTTTATGGTGTTGAGATCAGATTTCAAGGGAATCAGCTGCCCTCACCTGATTGACCATCTGTGAGGCTGGGATGGGCAGGGGTTGGCGAATTTTTAATATTTGTCCATGGGGCACATCACCACCAGGCCTGATCCTGTCCTCATTCAATGTTCACATACTAATACTCACTCTCAATCACTTGCTCCCACACTCAATCACTCACTTACTTAAGCACATATTCACTCACTCATGCACTTACTCACATGTAGACACACACACACACTCATTCACACACAAACACGCATACACACACACACACTCATTCACACAATTGCTTCCTGGCTCACTTTCATGCAATCTCACCTGCTCACTTGGATGTGCCTGTAATTGCACAGGCCATTCAGCCCAACTAACCCATGCTGGTGTTTATGCTGCACATAATCCTCCTCCAAACTTATTTCATCTAACCTTATCCTTCTGGGCATTTCAGGAATTATGATCATGATCTAGAATACATTTCCTGAAAGGATGATGGAAGCATCTGCAATTGTAATCTTCAAAAGGGAATTGGAGAAATGCATGATGACAAAAAAAATGACAGGGCTCTGGAGATAGAGCAGGGGAGTGTAACTAATTGGATAGCTCCAAAGAGTTGGGGCAGGCACAATGGGCTGAACGGCCTCCATCTGTGCAGTCTCTTTGGTGAGAGAGCAGATCCTTCTTTAACATGTGCAGAGATAACAGGCAGGATTTTTAAGACTTTTTTTGTAAAGCATTTTCAGATACAGTAATATAGTTTTTGTAAAGACTTCTTGCCTGCAGGAGATTAAATAAACAAAAATGAGGTTTATAAACCTAATGTTAATCTATGATGGGCTTATGTTTGGAAAAAAATATGATTTTATTACAAATCTCTGGAGTTTGTCTCTTGATTTTTGAGACAGTGGGGTTGGCATGCCTCTTATGGCTCAAAATACATCCCTGTAACCTGTGGAGTTTATGTGTAAAAGTCTTGAATAGCTAGCTGCAGTGAGTCAGTCTCTGTTCAGCAGCAGTGTCTGGCTTCCTTTCGGTTAGTTGGTGTCCCACATGGCCGTGATTACTTGAATTAGCAATGCTTAGAAAACTGTCCATTCAGCTTTTGCATTAGTGCTTAACCACTACCCCCCCACCCCCCCAAGCCTTCCTAGAAATGCAATTCTTTCTCTTTGCTCTGAGCTATGCCAGTGCTGATCTTTGGACTTCACCCAAGCGGGTTCCTCATATGTGATGATGACATTAAGTAGTGATGGACAATTTTTGCTATGAGGTGACAGGGGGGAAGAGGGCATGAACACTAAGCCAAAACACTCCCCACGTGATGTTCACACACTTAACTGTGGCCTTTGGTCTAAGATCAAGACTGCCATAGGAACTGGAGTTGGCCATTTAGCCCTCGAGTATGTTCTACATTTCATTGAGATTATGGCTCATCTGTGATCTAACTCCATAAACCTGCCTTTGCCCCATATCACTTAATAATACCGTTGGCGAACAAAAATCTATTAATCCCAGTTTTAAAATGAGCAAATCAAGCACCAAGTGCAGTTTGAGGAAGAGTGTTCCAAACTTGAACCACCCTTTGCCTGAAGAAGTGTTTCCTAACCTTTCCTAATTCCGAACTGAAAGATCTGGCTCTAATTTTTGACTGTGTCCTCTAGTCCTCGACTCTCCAATTAGCAGAAATCGTTTCTCCTAATTTACCTTATCTGTTTCCCTTAATATCTTGAAAACTTCGATGAAATCATTGCTTAACCTTCAAAGTTCCAGGGAACACAATTCTAGTTTGTGGTAGTAAAGCAGAAAATGCTGGGTATTCTCAGCAGGTCTGACAGCATGTGTGGAGAGAGAAACAAAGTTAATATTTCAGGTCAATGACCATTCATCCTTTCATCTACTTTGTCAACCATGGTTCAGTGCCATTTCCATAAGGCTGTGAATCCAAGGCCCATTACAGAGACTTGAGCACAAGCCAGGCTGATACTTCACTGCAGGACTGTCGTAGATGCTGTCTTTGGGTTGAGACATTAAACTGAGGCCTCGACTGCTGTCTCAGGTGAATGTAAAAGATTCCATGGCACTTTTAAACAGGAGCATGGAAGTTCTCCCAAGTGTCCTGCCAAATATTTTCCCTCAACCAACATCACTGAAACAAGTGATCAGGTCATTATCTTGTTGCCTTTTGTGGGAGCTTGCTCCACACAAGTTGGCTGCTGCATTTCCTACATTACAATAATGACCACATGCCAAAAGTACTTTATTGGTTGCAAAAGATGCAATGTAAATGCAAGTTTGTATTTTCTGTGAACATTGACTTGTCTTTCTTTTTCACTGCTTCTTAGCCAGATTGCATTAGAGCAAAATTTAGCAGCTATCTCAGTTGAGGCCAGCTGACTCAGCATAGATCAGGGATTAAATCTGGAACACGCCTGGCATGCGAGGCTCATGACTGCTTTTCTTGCTGACCAAATCTTTAGCAGTGACTGCAATTCAGAGTTACTGGCTGTATAGGTGGCTGGAAAAAAAATGCTACCTATATTGCTCTCTTGAGCTGAAGGTGGGCGTTAAGTTATATTCTTGAGGCTATGTTGAGGAGCTTTGCTTTGCATCACAGTATACCATATCTCAATGCTTACAGTGGTGCAAATTGAAATATTTCTACCTCTTTCCCACTCCTCCCCAGCACCTGATGTCTTTTCACTGAAGGGCATAAAAATAATCTGCAAATTGAATTTAGCTTTAATAACTTAGAAATTTTGAAGAATTGATCCTGCAACTCATTATATTAAATTCATTTTGTTTTGCATTGCCCTATACCGTAGCATTTTCTCTGCAAAGTGTTTTTTTTCCCTGAAATGTTAATACCTTCAAAAAGAAGGCTGCTGCAGGTGTAAACTAAGACTTCTAGGATGCCAGTGGTCAAGGCACACATTTCCCACATCCTCATGCATGCTCCTGCATTGTAAAGCATACCCAACCCAGTTGTCTTGTCTATTCTCAGATCAGTTACAGCAGATTGGGTGGTAATGTTGTTGCATCTCATTGCTATACTGCTGCAGGGCAGCCATGGTAGTGGAGTGATGGAGACTGAGTGAGGTTGCTAATGACAAGTTAAGGCTGCTTCGCATGTCCATATAACAATGGACATGAGATCATCCCTGTTAAGGTCAGAATGTGGCCACAAACTATCACAAAGGGGGAAAATAATCCAACACTGCAGGATCTTCTCTGTGGAGGCTAGATTTTTGAAATCCCCCTGTCCAGCTTTATGCAGCACTTGTCATCAAAGCATCCTAACCCTATCCAAACAGTACATTGTCTGCAGCACATCTACCACCTTAACCCAATCCCCAACAATTCTGCAGAAACCAAGCAAACTTGTACACTAATTTCACAAAATACGTGTTCTCCTTTTCTTTAGGACATAATAAAGAAATCTGAAATATTTGAGGGACAGGAAATATTTTGAGTGAAACTTTTTTTTAAAAAAGGCAGATTCCTTTTTAAAGAATACTATTTTTCATCTTCATACTTTTTCTCTTGCCTTCACTGAACTTAATTAGTTATGCTTAATAGTTATATTTGTTTGAAATGTCAAAGGCCAGGATTTTCCGGCGCTGCCGAAAAGTCAATAGACCTTGGCTGGCTCTCCAAATTTTCCTGAAAATCCTAGCCAAAGTTACACATTTTCAGATACTGCTCCAGCCTAGCATGACATACTTCTTTTAATCCATATGTACAAGGTTATTTATTTGTATTCAATAGAAGTGACTATCAGATTAATAGGGACAGGGATTGGCTGTTCAACACCTTGAGCCAGCTTTGCTTTCAGTTCGATCGTAGTTGATCTCTACCTCAACTCTATTTACTTACCGTAGTTTCATCATCATAATTTTGGTATTCTATATATATGTGTGTGTGTAATTTTAATCATTGTGTATGATCTCTAAATTTAAGGGTAGCATTGTTTATTGAAGAGCCTTATTTCACTAAAGTTGCAACTGTAGAACAGTGGTGGGGCTAGCATGCAGCTATATTGGATTTATAGGAATTGCATGATGTTTGAACACATAGTGATATGATTTTCTTTTTTAGCACCCATAAAGTGACTGAAACAGGAGTTTAACGCCCTAAGCGAATGGTGTGAAGCATTTTTTTTTGCTGGAGGCATGATTAGTTTGCATCACTGCATGCAGTTCATTCATGTTGTTGTGCTCTGCATGCTTCTGCAGTTAAGCGAATTAAGTAACTCTGAAATTACAGTGAAATGCCCGGCCAAAATTTACACAACGTCACGGAAATTACTTCCAGGTGGAAAACAAATTGTGGTTGTTTCCGGATTGAAGACCACATGTGCAGTGTAAGGCTGTGTAAAGCCAAAGGGAGAAAGCAACTCAATACTTGAATGTAAATGGGCCTCAACTGGTTACTGCAACACCTAATGAGTGAATTCAAGTAGATCGATTTTTGGGTTCTCAGGGAATCGCAGGATATGGGGAGTGGACGAGAGTGTGGAGCTGAAGTTGAAGGTCAGCCATGATTGTATTGAATGGCGGAGTTGGCTCAGCCAGCTGTTTAGTTTATTTCTGCTCCTATTTCTTATGTTCTTATGAATTAAAAGTTTCTCTTTTCTCTCTCTCAGTTTACCTGCCAAGCTGATCAACGGAGGCATTGCAGGCCTAATTGGCGTCACCTGTGTGTTCCCAATAGACTTGGCAAAAACACGGCTTCAAAACCAGCAAAATGGCCAGCGGATGTACTCCAGCATGTGAGTATAACAAGAACCTTACCCACAAACACACCACCTCAGCATGATCTTGGCAATAGAAGTGAGGGTTCTATGTGCTTGATAATATCTACTTCATGCCCATATCGTGTCCTTGATTTAAAAGAAAATAAACCTGGTCTTTAGAATACTGGAATATGAGTTCACAATGATTAATGGCCGCTTTACTTTAATATGAGTTCTTCTGAGTGTCTGCTCTTTAGAAACACATTGCTACTTTGTTACCCACATAACAGAGAGAAAACCATCCATCAACTTCTTGAGGTTATGAATTCTATCCAATGTTGCTTGGCTATTTGAGAATAAATGGTAGAATTTAACTTACAGTTGTCCCGGGCAGTTTTCTGTCCTCCTCATTCAGTAGTAGATTGTTGATTTTGATTCCTCTTAGGGTGCAGTTGAGCAGAGTTTGTGAAGTTTATAAAATACCCTTTGCAGCAATTGGAGACCTACCATGCATTGTACATTGCTTTGCCAATGTAAACAATGATTGGGACAGGTTTTTAATGGGTAATCGAGCTGATATTGCACATTCTATACTTGCGTCAAAGTCAAAATTATCTCCTAAATATTTGTAGTTAACCATTATTAACCCATCTAGGTCATCTAGTGTTATGATTGCTATAAGCGGTCACGTTTGGTGTGGATCTGGTTTTCCTCATATTGTTATTCCTTGTTTCATCAACAGAATACAAATGCTAGCTCAACCCAACAACTCTGCACTTGGAGTAACTCAAATTTAGGCTAACAGGCCAACTGTATCATGAATAGCTATTAAAGAAGAATAGGCTTTCTTATTGAGCTTGAACATTACAGTGTGTAAGAAAATGCAAATACGGACATTATGATGTTGGCCTTGTGGAGTATTGTTTGTTGTGCAGGCTGCAAACTTGTTATATTGCAGTGAAAGTGCCATCAATCATAATGTTGGTGAATCTTTGACCTCCAACTGTAGCTGCACTTTGAATATAAAAAGGCAGCTGGCCCCCACCCTTGACAATACTAACTAAATACTTAACTGAACCTGGACTCAACTTACAGTATTTATTGTTCTTACTCAGCCTGTACTCTGTGAGAAAAGATGAGTGAAATGTCCTTTGTTTTTTCTGCTGTAAAAGTACTGGTGACAGACAACTTCCTTCACTCCCAGGTTTCAGTATTTATAAGTGCACAGAGAGAGACTGACCCTGGTTGACAGTGTAGGAGCATTGTTTAAAGAGACTGGGACATCAGGAGCAACTGATATTACTTTGCATCTATTTATTTAATTTTTTGACTTGCCAAAGTTTTTGGGATGTTGAGCCCTTGCAGAAATACAGTGGTGCCGTTTGAGTGTATATTTAATTGGTACCAATAATACCCATGATCTGGCGCAGTGGGTAGCATCCCTGCCTCTGAGCAAGAAGCTCCAAGTTCAGGTCCCTGTACAGGACTTGATAGCCAAGGAAGGCGCGTTCATAATACGGCCAAACAGGTTGAACCTCAACTTGTAAATCCTTCCAACATATGCTCGTGGCAGACAGTAAGAGCAGGAGAGATTCCTGGTCAGCCATATGACGGAAAGAAATTAGAGCCTCTGTCATCACTATTCATGGCTACAACATGCTTGAGCAACATTGGAGGGGTGGGGGGGGGTGGGTGTAGTGCTGGTTGGCCCTGTTGCCTGGACAGCTAATGTGAATCAGATTGGTGTCAACAGCACAGAGTTCAGTGCCTATTCTGATTGGGGTGGATTCGGGACCTGCCTCCTTGCCCTACCTGTGCTGGGGAACACGTTGCTGTGGTTGGATCTGCCTTTGGGCAGGGAACAGAAGAAGAAGATGTTTGTATTATCAGATTGCAGATGGAAATTGGCCGAGCAAACAAATAAGAATTAAGATTTGAAACCAGGTTGTCATCAGAAGTTGTTTCTTCATTCACAAGATGTGGGTATTGACATTGAGAAGATTGTGGTTTGCTGCCTTAAACCACTGTAGTCTGTGCGGTTAGGGTACCCTCATATTGCTGTTAGATAGGGAGTTTGTGAATTTGATCCGGTGACATTGAAAAAGCAGGGATATATTTACCAGTCATATGGTATGTGGCTTGGAGGAGAACTTGGAGGTGGTAGTATTCCCAGGTATTTGTTGCCCATTTCCTTCCAGGTGGTACAGTTCATGGGTTTGAGAGGTGTTGCTAAGAAAGCCTTGGCAAGTTGCTGCAGTAAATCTTGTGGATAGTACACACTGCTGCCAATTTGTGCTGGTGGCGGAGGGAGTGAATGTTTAAGGTGGTGGTTGGAGTGCCGATCAGACAGATTGCTTTGTCCTGGATGATGTTGAGCTTCTTGTGCGTTGTTGGAGTTGTAGCCATCCAAGCATGTGATGAGTATTGTATCACACTCCTGACTTGTGCCTTATTATTGTGGTGGACAGGCTCTGAGGAGTCAGGAGATGAATTAGCCTACTGTGGAATTCCCAACCTCTGACCTGCTCTTTTAGACACAGTATTTATGGGTTGGTCCAGTTCAGTTTCTAATCAGTAGTGACCCTAGGATATTGACAGTCGTGAATTTGACAATGGTAATGCCATTGTTCCTCAAGCTTAGGCTGTTTGATTCTCTCTTGTTTGAGATGGTCATTGCCTGTCACTTGTATGGCATCAATGTTATTTGCTAATTATCAGCCAAACGTGAATCCTTCCAGGTCTTGTTGCGCTGCTTCATTTTCAGAGGAGATGTGAATGGAATTGAATGCTGTACAATCGTAAGCAGTCATACCAACTTCTCATCTTATGATGGAGGGAATGCCATGATGAAGCAGCTGAAGGTGGTTGGGCCGAGGACACTACCCTGAGGAACTCCTGGTGCAAAGCCTCCAGCAACATGCTACTTAAGATCTAAGATTTTTCCTTTCAGGCTGAAAAGTCTAAGGAGCAAATTTCAAATCATTGAAAATTAAAATTGGCAGTTTCTATCTCTGCTGGCTGATCTTAAATGGCATTTTTATGCCAAGGTGAAAAATTGGCAACTCCCAGTCTTTCCTCCTAATTCAGACCCCTGAAATCTTCTTGTTCTCAGCTCCACCTTCAGCGCTTGAGCATCTCCCTTGTTTCTTGCCGATCACACATGGTGTTATTTGACCAAAATACAGTACAGTTTGTCATGACTTTCTCAGATTTGTATTCTATTGTTTTAGCATGGTCTTTGAAATCCTACTGCTGGTTTGCATTGGTTGGACATGTTGAGGACTGATCCTACTGAGACTCCCATGCCTCTCTCAACCCCACCTGTAGTAATTTCAATGCCATTTACAGAGTAGATATTTTTCCCACTCTCCTTCCAATGGGCAATACTTCACTGTTGTCTGCATTAAATTTCCGCTGCCATTGTTTGGCCCATCACATTTTTGTTAGCTCATTCTGTAATTTCTTATGGTGTCCTTCAATCTTCAGCACTTCTGAGTTTGGCATCATCAGCCCATTTGACCAATTTGCAAAGAGCTTCTGAATCCGAGTTATTAATGTAAATTACACAGTAGTGGTCTCAATACTGACCTAGGAACACCCTATCTCATACTGCCCCTAATTTCCTCCCTCCATAACCCTTGTATTACGCCTCAAGACAGTACCTATTCTTATTTACCCTTAGCATACAAATTATTTTCCATGCCCAAGTTTTGTCTAAATTTCCACAGTTATGAACCTAATTAGTACCCTGGCATGTGAAACTTTTATCAACTGCCTTTTGGTAGTTTAAGTGCATAACATCTATTTAGGGATTTATTGATCGACTTGGGATGTCACTTCCTCAAAGAAATTCAGATCAAGAAGGATCTTTCCATTCTGAGTACATGTTATCTGTTGTTTACCAGGTTAATATTATCTAGATAATCTCCAATCCTGCAATTTGTGATGGTGAAAATTACCCCAATCACTAGCCTAGCAAATAAGAAGAGGAGCAATTCCACCACTAGCTCTTTTTATTCACTATAGAACCCAACCAATTTTGATTTCAGTTCATTTTCATTGAAATCATTCGAAATGGAGATTGGGCAAGTTCTATAACTGGTGTGTGATTCACTCCACCAGTTTACCGCCCAATAGTGAAGGTAAAAATTGCCACCAATGTTTCTTTTGTTTTTAAAGACAGAGCTTTCTGTGCTCAATTGTTTGTCACCCCCTCACTTCTCAACCAAACCACACCCCCCCCGCCACCATATTCTTTCTTTATCAACTCTGCTTAAAACAACCCTTGCAAATTTAGCTCCCATGACCAACATTTTATTTTAAATAGTGATGCTGTAATGAGGGAAAACATTATGAAGAAGGAACTGATCATTCATTTCATAATTTTCAAATAGTTACCAGGTAGCCTGTGTGTAAAAGTTCTGACAAATGGAATATGAAGCCAGCTCTAGGAAGAGGAAAAATAGATTCGCCATGTGGACTGGTTGGGGATTATCTCAATGCTGCCCAAGCATACTTTTCTTAGTTCAAGGATTACCATCTGTCTGGTGTTTAAGCGAGTTATCTGGAAGTGTCTGTCATGTAAACTCGATACCAAAGGTCTCATGTGTTTTAAATTGAGGTCCTTTTTTAATATTTATTAAAACTTTCTTGGATTTTAATCAGCATCAGAGAAAACATCAGATGGCGAGCCTTTGCCCAATCTGCTCCAGTCCTACCCTGGGGCTAGGGTTAGAGTCTAAATAGTGAGATCAAATTCCATTTCAGTTACATTGATTTAAATTGAATTGAGCCCCAGTTCAAGCTGGTTGTGGGTCTACACCTGCATTTGACCCAGTTGTTGTGATAACTGGTTGCATGTTCCTGGATTTGGAACTGAACCTTCCAGAAAAATTCTCTTTTCTTCTTGTAGCTGGGATGGGGTCAAGAAGGGAGCTCTACTTCACCTACCACCTCTTGGGCACATAGTCTATTCAGAAATGGAATATTATAATATCTGTGGAGCAGCCTCAAATGTTCCCATTGCAATATATTTATTAATTGGGGTTTGTTGTTCATGTCTTCCAAATTATACTTCTATTTCATATTCATAATAGAAAATGGAGTCCGCTGAATAGCTGCTATTTATGCTGTCTGGAGTCTCAAATACCTAGACAGCCTCAGTTTGGGCAACAGGAAAGCCCTTTCCCCAAGCTGAGATGTATCTTTCCCAATAGCAAAGCTGGTAAAGCCCTTGTGGGATATATATTTTGAGCCAGTGTATAGCCTCCCTTTGGAACTGGAGGAATACCAAGCAATTTGCAGTTCATCCCTGAATCAGATTGAATCAGTGGTGTTTTCTTGAATTAAAGATCAATGAGCAGGCAAAGCACTCTTCCCTTGACTTAATGGCCAGGATTTTCCCGTCGGCGATTTGGGGGCAGGGCCCTCTCGCCGACGGAAAAATGACGCGGGATGACGTCATTGACGTCATCCCGGTCCCTTTAAATTTTCAGGCAGGCGGGCGGACAGCGAAATCAGCTGTCTGCCCGCTGACCTGTCAATGGCCAATTAAGGCCATTGACAGGCTAATTAAGATCGTTAAAGACTTGCCCGTCCAACCTTAAGGCTGGCGGGCAGGCCAGGAGCCCCAGTGGGCTTCTGATAATGCATGAAACCTCATCCACTGGCGGGATGTCCGTTTTTAAAAAGTGTCATAAAGTTAATGTGTTTCTTATTAACATGCCCCATCTCATGTGACATTGTCATATGAGGGGGACATGTTAATAATTTTAATATTTTTCTATTTTTGGTGGGTTTTTTTACCTGTCAGTAATCTCCCTGAGACACCACTTGGTTTCAGGGAGCAGTGTGCGAAAGAGCGCACTTTGACAGATGGGGAATCCCTATGCTTCCTGTCGGGCAGGCTGCTGGATGGGCCTTAATTGGCCCGCCCACTCAAAATGGCGACGGGCCCTGTTTCGGTGACGGCGGTTGGCTGTCCACCCGCCGCTGAGCCGGTGGGGCCACCAAGGGCAAAATTCTGCCCAATAGGTTTCCACAGTGAGCCATGCAGACCAGGAAGGATCCAGGTTAAATCGATGGTCTGGGTTGTCAGCTGATCTGAGGTGGGATGAACGATCCCATGGCACTAATTGAATAGTGACAAGGGATTCGTCTCCAGTGCTCTGGCCAATATTTATCCCTCAACTCATACTACAAAAACAGATTACCCGGTCATTATCTCATTGCTGTTTGTTGGATTTGTTGCTTGCAGTTGATTGATGTGTTTGCCTACATGACAACAATGACTACTTTTCAACAGAGTTCATTGGCTGTGTAGCATTTTGATAGTCTAAAGATGTGAGGTGCTATATGAATCTTAAAACTCTCAATGGGCTTCTGTAAAATATCAATCTGTGAAGCAGATGTTAATGTTATGTTAACTGACTGAAGCTTTGGTATAAGCATGCGCTGACGATAAAACGCATTTTCAGAAAGGGAAAATTTCATAGAGAAAATTCTTCTTCCTATTTTCCTGACGTGTCCATACTGCCCTTGATTTTCTGCCTGTGTTACATTTTTCCTTGCTTGCTGTCTTGCTTCCTGTGCTCTTTTGCAGCTTCAAGCCAAGCATGAGTCAGAATTAACTTGGTTTATGTCCAAAAGATGGAACCTTTAACAGTCTAGCACTCTTTCAATACTGCATTGATATGTATACCTACATTATATGCGCAAGTAACCGTGAGTCTGAGTGTGAGGTTGGAATTACTTGTGTTCCTTGGCACTGGCAAAACCTTGGGCCTTTAACTTTGAATACATAAAAACAGCAGCAAAATACTTCAGTGCCATCCTGATGGAGTCGTGCACTGTCAGTGGCCTCGACTTTAGGGTGAAAAGTTAAACTGACTGCTTGCTAAGGTGGACATAAAAACCCTAGGGCACTATTTCAAAGAAGGGCATTGGAATCCTCCCTGGTGTCCTGTTAATATTTATCTCTCAATTAACCTCTCTCAAACAGATTATCAGGTCATTACCACATTGCTGTTTGTGGGAGCTTGCTGTGTGCAAGTTTCCTACATTATAACAGTGACTAAGTAGGATAGAGGAGCAAACAGATCTGAGGTACAGATAAATAAATTATTAGAAGTAAATATACAAGCTAACAAGGCCATATAAAGCAAACAAAGTATTCAAGCTCATTTCTAGAGGGACTTGTCATAATCCTTGACCAGACCCCCAACGTTTTAGTAAGGTTCAGTTAGGGACAGTTGGCAGATAAAGTTTGAGATTCAAGACATTTACTATTAGAATAAAGCCACAAGCTTCCGCTGGTTTTGCACAAAACTAAACTTTACTTTACAAGGTTGGAAAGATGAAACAATTTATATATCTTATACACTAACATTCAGGGTTGATATGAGGTACATGTAAATTAACAAGCAAACTGTAGTCAAACACAGTACACCCAGATGTGACCAAGACAGAGTTCACGGATTCCTCAATAACCTACCCAAGTGCCAGTAAACACTGAGTCATCCAATCTCATTGAAACTCTGTCCCTCTCCCGAGGAATTCCAGTCTTCACCTTCACAAATTTAACCTGGGAATTCTCTACAAAAGTTTCTCAAACTTGGATGGCATCAACGACGGCCCTCCTCGCAATCTTGCCTCCTCAGATTCCATTCCCCTGGATTTCCAAGTACGCAAGCACCAACTCGCAAGCGTAACTTTAGCACTTTGCCCACACTGAACAGAGCCCCAAAAGCGGGACCTTTGTCCCATCAGTCTGCGGCACAGAGTCACCAACCTCTGCTTTCTTGGATCTTCAGGGCTTCTTCTGAGCACTCCCCAATTGCCAGGGCTTCTCATGTGTTTGGAACCTGTTTCTCTGCTCTCTTTTTAACTGAACTGGGAATTTTTCCTGTCCCTGTCTCTTTTCCGTGACTTTCCTTTTGGCACCTCTTCCTGTCCCCTGCTTGTGACACTAGCTGGCAATGGTGCTCTGCTCCCAGTCACCTGATCCAGGTTTTTGTGCTATTTTTCATCTCTGCGCCGGCATGCTAGGCCCATACTTGGCCCAAAGAACTTACACTGCCAAACTGCGCATGTGCAGCCTGCTCCCAGTCTGCATGTGCACGGAAAATCCGAGGTTGGTCAGGACTTGAAGTTCCTGACCTCTGCTCTCAATGTTAAGCTAAGTTTAACTTTCATAACAAAGTGAATTGGAAAACTGTGAAACTATGTTAAACTTATATACAATCTCAGTTGGACTGTGAGTTTTGTGCACAGTTCTAGTCTCCATTGAATATAAAGAGGAGAGGGTGTGATAAAATTTCATAAGGACGATACCAGACCTGAGAAGATATGCATTATAACAGTGACTACGTTTAGAAAAAACTTAATTGGCTGTAAAAGTGCTTTGGGATAGCCTGAGGCTGTGAAGTTGCTATATAAATGCAAGTCTTTTTAACTTACTAGGAAGGCCTGAACAGGCTGCCACTTTTTTCAATAGAAAAGAGAGGGCCAAAGGATGACCTGATTGAAGGTTTGAGGTTTCATAGGGTGGATTTGGAGAAGATGTTTCTACTTGCGGTGGAGATCAAAACTAGGGGAATGAAAATAAGATGACCACCAATAAACCCAATAGAGAATTAAGGAGAAAATTATTTGCCCAAAGAATAGTAATAATGTGGAACTAGTTGCCACAAAGTATAGTTGAGGCAAATAGAATAGGTACATTAAAGGAGAAGCTTCATAAGGAAGAAAGCACCAAGACACATAGGTATGTGCTGGTTCCACTCAGAAAGAGCAGGTGCAGCTTAATTAGTGCTTAATCTATCAAGCTTTTCCAAATTGTAAACTACCAGGTTATTGCCAGCTGGCTTTAAGCCTGTTAGTCACCTCAACCCTGATGTGAAGGGTTGAAGCAGATAAAACCTGGGTTAGATTTCTGAACCACATGAGAGTGAAAGCACGTGCAAGTTCTAAAGATTTTTACTCAATTTAAAGTTGAAGAACCTCTTAATGTGGATGTTATTCATGACCTACAGTGATAGGGAGAAACGGGAGATGGTTGCTGAGCTTGTATTGACACTAAATCCAGCACTGGCATTTGGACCACATCATCTGCTTTGCCTGCCAGTATCTAAAGTGCATTTATACTAACTCCCTTCTCCAGTAGATGTTTTGTTTTAACTTGCATCCTCTTCTACCCCAGCTTTTGGTCTCCTCTGTGTAGGCAACCAGTTTCAAGTCTAAAGCTATACACCTGCTGTGAGATCTAAGTCAGTGCAGCAGTGCCATGCAGACACATGATAACTGCATTACATACACAATTAGTGTTGTAGAACCAATATGCACTTGTCTGCACTTACTAATGAAAGTCTGTACATTCAAAACCTTTTACATTTCATTGAGGTCACCCCATGTGATCAGTTATATCAATTTTGCTACCAGCTACACAGCTCCTGGTACCTGCTTGTGCTGCTTTGTCCAAGGATCAAACTATGCACCCCCCACACCCCCCTAAAGAAAGAATGGTAACAGGAAGTGATGCTGAATGAATGCCATTTACTGGTTGATAAACATCATCAATGGACCACGAATTGTGAATTGGAGAAACCTTGATCTCATGGACACCCATTGTCCACTCCTCCATCACCCCCTATACCTCAACCCCCTCCCGCGTCACCTTCCCATGCAACCACCCCTTACTTCCCCTCTCCTCACCGTCCAAGGGCCCAAACACTCCTTTCAAGTGAAGCAGCATTTCATTTGCACTTCCCTTAATTTAGTCTACTGCATTCGCTGCTCCCAATGTGGTTTCCTCTACATTGGAGAGACCAAACGCAGACTGGGTGACTGCTTTGCGGAACACCTTCGGTCTGTCTGCAAGCATGACCCAGACCTCCCTGTCGCTTGCCATTTCAACATTCCACCCTGCTCTCATGCCCACATGTCCATCCTTGGCCTGCTGCATTGTTCTAGTGAAGCTCAACGCAAACTGGAGGAACAGCACCTCATCTTCCGACCGCGCACTTTACAGCCTTCCAGACTGAATATTGAGTTCAATAATTTTAGATCATCAACTCTCTCCTCCATCCCCACCCCCTTTCTGATCCCCCTTTTTTCCAATAATTTATATAGATTTTTCTTTTCCCACCTATTTCCATTATTTTTAAATGTATTTCCATCCATTGTTTTATCTTTGTCTTTTAGCCTATTTGAATCCCTTCCCCCACCCCACCCCCACTAGGGCTATCTGTACCTTTATTATCATATTCCTTAGATAATATCACCAGCTTCAACACCTCTTTGTCCTTTTGTTTATGACATCTTTTGGTTATCTCCACTTATCACTGGCCCTCTATCCAGCTCTACTTGTCCCAACCCCCCTTAAACCAGCTTATATTTCACCTCTTTTCTATTTTTCCTCAGTTCTGTTGAAGAGTCATACGGATTCAAAATGTTAACTGTGTTCCTCTCTGCAGATGCTGTCAGACCTGCTGAGTTTTTCCAAGTATTTTTGTTTTTGTTTTGGATTTCCAGCATCTGCAGTTTTTTGCTTTTATTTTTGCTTTCATCTCACAAGGCTGGGAATTACCTGCCCCAGTGCACAAATGGGTTTGATCTTCGAGAGCAGCAGGAAACATGTTGCGGGAAGGATACTGAGGAATAAATTTGGGTAGAAGAGTGCTGAGGTGGATGGTAGGGAGAAGTAGGGTTGCACCATCTTGAAGGAAGAGAAGAGGACCAGAAATTGGAGAAGGGAGTAGGAACAGTAAATGAGGCACAGCAGCATGAGAGAAAGGAGCATAGCCAAGAAGAACCCTACTACATTGCACCTGTAACACAATCCAAAATAACAAAAGAACAATTGCACCAAGGAAAAATCATCTAAGTTTCCCAAGTTATAAAAGAAGCCTCCCTTTTTGAGCTCCATGCACCTGAAAGAGGAAATGTTAACTGGTTTTACTGGCATTTGATTGCTAGCCAATGACTTCTCATGGAAAGTACCCATCTGTGGACGTTGGGGGAGGGTAGATGTGATGGCCTCAGTAACAGGAATGGGCTTGCATATGCCAAACATACTTGCACAGGAAATAACCACTGCTGCAGAACCAAACTGTAGAATAAACCGGCACCATCAGAATAGAAGGGAAAGGTAATTATGAAGCAATTACATTAATTCTAATGAAAGGTCACCAATCTGAAATGCTAACTCTGTTTTTGCTGTCCACAAATGCTGCGTAACCTGCTGAGTATTTACAGCATTTTCTGTTCTTCATTTCCAACATTTGCAGTATTTTCCTTGTGTAATTGTAAAGCGATGTAGAAAGGTACTCCTTGTAGTGTATTTGGTATGCTGCAGCTTTTTAACTACTAAGGATCATTAAATCTTTAGTGTAAAGACGGTTGGGAAAACGGGAAGCTATTCAACTGGCCAACAGCCGCCTAATCAGATAAGTCAGTTGAGAGATGAAGAAGTGGACAGAACCAGGCTACAGTCTTAAAAAACAAAAAAAAAACACAAGCCTTGGATGACATGAAAATGATGCTGCCATAGAATGGTTGGCTATGGGTTTATAATTTCAGCTGTGCATGTGTAGAAGAGGCACCTAATCCAAATTAGAAACTTGTTCCTGAGAAGAGAAGCTGAAGAACACTGTGCAGCCTCTCTTGTTAAAAAAGCTGGATGCTAGATAGGCTGCCCTAGAAAATGGCTCTGGCGAAGCAAGGGGAGGAATCCTGGTGGGGGACAGGGCAGGAAAGTAGAGCAATATCTATGGTCACAAAGAAAAAGATCCATTGCAGTCCATTAGGCGCAGAGTGACAAATAAGAGAAAGGAACTTGGAGAGAATCAAAAAATAAAGAGTAGGAAGTCATAATGACACACTGACTACTTAACCAGCCTTGGTATTTGAAGGAAATCACATGCTTAGAGCTCTCCTTGTCCAATGATTTATATATATTTATTGGTGATTACATTTTACATGGTGGACAGATAAAACCTACCACTATTAACTGTAGTGAAATTATTAATGTGAGAATGGAGAATACGTTTTCAATTTCATCACAAATAATAATTTGATGAAATTGTGCAGTATCTGTCTTTTGCTGTAATAGATTACGCGAGTAACTACAGGAGATGCTGTTTAACAGATATCTTTTGAAATTGAGACAGCCTGTGTTTTTCCTTTCCCAAGTCTATACTTGCTGAAGAGAAAGTTGTAATTCTCTTGATTTTCTTTCAGGTCTGACTGCCTTATTAAGACAATCCGATCCGATGGCTATTTTGGGATGTATCGAGGTAGGCGTTTTAAAATTTTCTGTTTTCATGTTGTTCCAATTATTAGATTGCAGTGCAATTTCTATCGAGTGAAACATTTTAACTCCTTACCTTTCTATGTTTAGCCAAGTTAGTAAGAAATTACCTTGTGTTTTGAGATCATACCCTCTGCCATTGTAGTTGCTTAGAAAATCCTAGGGCCCCAGTCAAGCTTTCTGTGGGGAATGGAGCAAAGATTGACGTCTAATCAGCTTCGATGCCCCAGGTGCCTAGGCACCTTCTTGGTGCTTCACCTGTGGCCAATATTCATGCACGATCCTTGACTCTGAACATTGGCAAGCTGCACAATTCTGTGGTAGTCACATCCACACACAACTCCCCTGGTATCATCAAATCAGTGGTCAACCTTTTTTTTAATATAGTACCTCTAAAGTAGTAAAATGTCCTCAGGTGCTTTACAGGAGTGTTTTCAAACAAAAATTCCCCAACTCTGACAAAAGGTCATCAAGCTGAAACATTTGTCTGGATTTTCCTCTCTAGCTTGCGAAATGACAGTCAAGCCCTTTTGCAGCTTCCGAAATGTACATCTGACTCATGACTGACTTTGCCTGGGATTTTTGTTTTTCCAAGCAAAGGGTGGGATCCAGGTGTGGTTTGGGAGCCGCACTGTAGAGTGGGAGGAGTGTGGGTGTGGAGGCGAGCTGGTTAGAAGGCCTACTTTGGTTCTCAGGAACAGTAGTCCAGGTCCCAACATTGTTCTTATGCCCTCTAAACGTCAACCTTCACCTCCTCATAATCTCCTCCTCCTCCTCCTCCTCCCCCCCCCCCCCCCAACCCACCCACCCACCCACCCACCACCACCACCACCACCACCACCACCACCCCCATATCGACTCTCCCAGTAACCACTATGTACAGTCCTCAGGAGCCATGCAATAACAGTGGGTGCAGGTGAAAAAAAAACTCTGAACAATCTAATAAGACTATTTAAACCTCTGTCATTGAAACTACAAAGAAAAATTCCAGCCTTTTAGAAAAAAAAGTTTTAATCCCTTAAGTGGCCATTAAGTTGTTTTAACAAATAACCATGTATTCTGGAACTACATCAAAGGCAGATTTTGTTATTATAACTTCTTAAAATTGTCAATCATTTCCTTAAGGAATTGTGTCAGAAGAGCTGTGGACCCATAGCCTTTGGAATTCTGAAAAGCATTCATAATGGTCACGGTTATCAGAACATTAGCTTTTAGCTCTAGACTCACTGCAATTGAATGAACAGTTGGTGCCTTTTCTGTTTCAAAGCAAATTGCCAATCAATGGAGTGGAGCAGATTATGCAACAGCAGGGCATTTTTCTTCAATTTAAAGGATCTCTGGACATCTTTTGACAGTTTTGAATGCATTATTACACTTTCTCCATTGGGAGAAGTACTGGGATGCACATCAACACTTACACCATGTCACTGCATTAAAAACACATCTGCATTACAACACAGCCTCTACTAGTGACATTTGAAGGTGTCAGAACCTGTCAAAATTTAACACTTACCTGCCAGAATGTTCTCGACTCCTCAGCAAATTCTCAAACTACCCAAGGAGGTGCACTTTTTCAGACTTCCAAAACCCACACCAGCATACAGAAATAGCGTGGGGAAGGAAATTCAAATTAGTATGATCCTCAAAATGGTGCCCCGGCCTCAGAAGAGGTGCACGTGCGTTTAGCACCTAGTATCTTCCTGACCTGCAAAAAGATCAGAGGAAATTAGCATGGGTAAGGAATATAGAGGAAATTTGTTTTTGGAGCCTAAAACACCCAGGTTTTTTTTATGTATATCAGGTAAAATATCAGGTTTCCCGACTTCATTCTCGCCTGCATTGAGAGATGAAAATCCGGTCCATTAACTCTTTTTCTCTCTTCATTGTGAATGTCTGATCTGCTGAGCATTTCCAGCATTTTCTGTTTCTATTTTAAAATTTCCCCTTAAATTAATCTATGGTCTTCACCTCAGTCTCTACATGTGGCATCGAGTTCCATATTCTCATCACTTTTTGAGTGAAGACATTTCCCTTTGATTCCTTATTAGATTTATTAGTGACTATCTTATATTTACGGCTCCTAGTTTTGGACTCCACCACAAACATCGAGTTATGCAGCATGGTATTTGTACCATATTTATTTTCTAACCAGTTTTTGCTTAGCTGCCCAGCAGCATAATTGCTGCATTTGGCTTCAGCATCCCTCTGCAACAGAGAGGAAAAAGCAACCAGGCTTTCTGACCCTGTACAATATCCATTGATGCCTGCTGGAAAGATTATTCAGGTGTCATTAGGTAAGAACCAAATTGGGTTTGGCTGCTTTGCCTCGCACAAATGAATAGGTGGCCAGTACTGGCTATCTTTCTCGGGGTCATACATGAAACATACCCACATTGGCAAGATGCTAGGTGAATGGTGGAACTGTACCCTTGTACCCATGGAACTGTATTTTAGCTTTCACTTTTAGAAGTTTGGAAAGAAGTAAACCAGAAAAAAGTAGAAAATAAAATTGTTTGTACCTTTCTCTGATGGAGGTTCTGAACTCCTTGCATTAAAGAGTAAATTCTTTAGGAATATAATGTGGGTAGGAATGACATAATTCAAAAAGTCTAGATAATTTTTCTTGTAGAATTGTTTCTGTCCTATACTAATCATCGACATATATGAGCTGATCTGTGTGAGGATTCATTGTCTGTGCAAAGTAGGTTTTCAGAGGGGATGCACACACAGCTGACAGGAAGTTTATAATGCTGCTACATGCTAGCTTCAGTATCAAAGGAATGGAATTGAAGTTGTAATATTCCAGTAAACTCAAGGGTTTGTTTGCCCTTGCATACCTGAATTCACTGGAATACATTCTGGATGAAGGGAGGACACAGAGGGCCATAATGAGGACACTCGTCCCAGAAAAGAGTGATCCAAAACATGTGGCTCGAATTTGTGGATGGAATGAATGCTGTCAGCAAAGTCCAGAGGACTGGGATCCAAATAAGGATGAAAATACCAGCTGCCACAGTAAGACTACACAAATATATCTCATACTAAGTAGTTTCCACTGTAGTCATGCCACAAAATATTTCCTGATTATCTGTGACTGTGTGACCATGGTGCATCATCCCTCCCTGATGTCTCTTGAATGCTTAGCGTGACTTCCTCCAATACCTCTCATCCAATATCCAGCTTGATAGAACTGTTTTCACTCCAGTCCACACATACACGTGCAGTTATGACTCAAGCATCAGTTGCTTCTAATGGAACTCTTCAGTTATTACTGATGAAGACATCCAGTTTCTATTCTTTGCCCCTCCATTGCCTCATCCACATATTGCCATTTGGCAATATCATCTGAAGATGTTAGATCAGATTCCACATGTATACTGGTGACATAAAGCTGTACCCCTGCACTGCCTCGATGTTGTTAGACTGATATCCAGTCTATGATAAATCTTCCAGCTAGACATTGGGAAGATCCAAGCCTTCATCTTTGGCCTCCACCAAAACTTCCACACACGTGCCATTGATTTCATCTTCTTCTCTGACTGCTAGACCTTGGGATGAGAGCACACTGGCAAGGCCAACATTTGTTGCTTATCCATCATTGCCCTTGAGAAGGTGAGCCGCCGTCTTGAGCCATTGCAGCCCATCTGGTGTAGGTGCTGTTAGGAAGGGATTTCCAGGAACTTGACCTATTGCTAGTGAAGGACCGGCGATATATTTCCAAGTGGCTTGGAGGAGTACTTGCTGGTGATGGTGATGTACCCATACATCTACTGTCCTTGTCTGTCTAGGCGCTAGAGGTTGCAGGCCTGGAAGGTGCAGTTGTAGGAACCTTGGTGAGTTGCAGCGCATCTTGTAGGTGGTACACACTGTTGCCACTGTGTTGGGTGAGGAATGAGTGTTTAAAGTGTTGGATGGATGCTGGTCAAGCGGACTGGATTGACCTGGATTGTGTCGAGCTTCTTGAATGTTGTTGGAGCCGCACTCATCCAGGCAAGTGGAGAGTATTCCATCACATTCCTGACTTGTGCTTTGTAGATGGTGGACAGGCTTTGGGGAGTCAGGAGGTGTATTACACTCCACAGAATTCCCAGTCTTTAAACTGCTCTTGTAGTTAAATCCCAAGATGAGCTCTGATCCCATAATCTTCAACACAAATACTGCTTACTTTCAACTTTGTAACATCATCTACCTCTGTCCCTACCTCAGAATATATTCTGCTGAAACCCTCATTTGGATCTCTTGTCACATGCAGGCTGCTGTTCCAGTGCTGCTCTTGCCAACCTCCTGACTTCTACCCTCCATCAACTTCAACTCATGCCCATATCCTATTCTGCATTAAGTTCTGTTCACACATCACCCCTTTCCTTACCAACCTAGATTAGCTGCTAGTCCCCCTACTGCCATTTAAATTTAAAGCTTTGATCCCTGTGTCTAAAATGTTTCATGTCCTTGTGTCCTTCTTCTTTGTTGTCTCCTTCAGCACTACATTCCATGCATTTGATTGTTTACCATGGATGAAAACAGTTGCACAAACATAAATTGCCACTTGCAATTGAAGTTGTTGTTGCATTGAAACTCTTTAAGGATTCTTAGAAGAATCTATGTCAAGTTCTTCACACCCTAGCCGCTATGATGGTACTTGTGTATCACGTTATATAAGCTTGAAATTTGCATCATTGCAAGACCCTGCTAACAGAGCAAGATGGAGCATAATAAAAGCCAAGCTGATTTATATTAGAAGAAAGCCTTGCAATTTCAAGTTCTTGACTCCCTTGGAAGGACTCTGCTGAATAAGGGGAATGCCAGGCTGATTCCTAGGATACCAGGATTGTCGTATGAGGAGAGATTGGGCAGACTAGGCCGGTATTCACTGGCGTTTAGAAGAATGAGAGGGGATCTCATTAAAACATATAAAATCCTGACAGCGATGGGCAAACTGGATGCAGGGCCGATATTTCCAATGGATGGGGGGCCTAGAACAAGGGGTCACAGTCTCAGGATATGGGGTAGGCCATTTAGGACTGAGATGAGGAGAAACTTTACTCAGCAGGTGGTGGACTTATAGAATTCTCTACTACAGAAGGCTGTGGAGGCCAAGTCACTGAATATGTTTAAGAAGGAAATAGATTTCTGGACTCTAAAGGCGTCAAGGGGTATGGGGAGAGTGCAGGAGTACGGCGTTGAGATAGCGGATCAGCCATGATCATACTGAATGGTGGAGCAGGCTCGAAGGGCTGGAATGACCTACTCCCTGCTCCTATTTTCTGTATTGCTATGTAATGTGAAGGTGGAAGGTTCCATCAATTTCAGGCTAGTGCTTAAGATGCTTTCTTCACTCACTTGCTCACTGGCACATACAAGCAAAAAATATCAAACGTGCTGTCATGCAATGACTGCATTAATGGGTTGCTTGCAGTATATGTTCTTTTACTGCTTTGTAGGCCTGGCAAGCACCTGCTAATCGTCCCAGTGGTCAGGAACAAACCATTGCATCTTGCATCATTTCAGATCAACTGTTTCAAGTACCAGCCCAGCTACAGTGCATGTGTAAGGTGGTAGCAGATGAGGAGCAGGAGGTTGCTGTAGCTTAATTCCTTCCACAAATGCACTGCTTAGAGATTTGGTCCCCTCAAGGATTGCTCATAAAAGATTGAGGACTCTTTGAGTAAGATTGTCTACAAAAATCAATTGAGTCTATCTGTAAAATGCCTTGCCAGGTATGGCTAGACATGTGGAGGAATTTATTAGTGGCTTTTCTGCAGTACTGATGGAGGAAAGCTTTACTGGAGTAAAGTCTAATAAAGGATGTGAGCCAATTCCATTGGAATCTGAAGCTATGCCCCTGGTGAGATGATCTCAAGCACATTGGCTTTGTTTTTCTTGAATGTCCACACTGTTGCTACAGAGACCTTGGGTTGCAATCTTTTTTTTGCGGCTTCACCGTGCTGGAGGATCAGACCATTGGCACCAGTGAGCTTTTTTGGATCCCTGTCTCAAGGTCTGCTCCTACTCATGTCAATGAGCATGCAGAGGTGTGAACATGCCCAGCATCAGATACATCACTGAAGCAGCCATAACTGAGGCTGCAGTCGCTCAAGATAATGCCATACCTGCAAGGGATAGCATATGTGCCTCATGAGAAAGTTCTGAAAAATATCAAACTTGGTATTTAAGTCAGCATGCTGAAATGGACTGAATTGTGATTGTATGATCAGAGGCAGGATCGATCTGAAGGGCAGATGTTCTGGACTGAAGATTTGCAGGGTTTAGCATTTAAATGAGTGTTTTCAATATTTTCATAAATGACCTGGACAAGGGTATAAGTAGCTTCATCGCCTATTTTAGTACCATCCAGAAAACCCTGATTGTTTAATCCAGTGGAGGATGGAGACTTGGAGTGTTTGGGGAGAAGGTAATGTAATAGTAATGTCACTGGACTAGTAATCCAGAGGGGCACAAGTGCAAATCCCACCACAGCAGCTGGGAGAATTTAAATTAATAACAATTAATAAAGCCTGGAATTGAAAGCTAGTCTCAGTATGGTGACCATGGAACTACCATCAATTGTTGTGGAAAAAAAAACTCACCTGGTTTACTAATGTCCTTTAGTGAAGGAAATTTGCCATCTGTACCTGGTCTGGCCAACATATGACTCCAGATCCACAGTAATGTGGTTGACTCTTAACTGTCCTCTGAAATAGCCTAGCAAGCCAGGATGGGTAACAAATACTGGTGTTGCCAGCGATGCCCACATCCCACAAAAGAATAAAGAAAAAAAGATGTCAGGCGAAGTTAAATGTAGAAAAGTCTAAAACCATGCACTTGGAGGTACAGAGCAGGCAGAGGCATTACAGAATGAATAGAGAAATACTGACGAGGAGAATCTGAGAATCATAGGAAGACCTAAAAACATCAAAACAATATCTAGCTATTATTGAAAATGCTACCAAGTTGCACAAAAAGAAAAATGGAGCAGATCAAAGGAAGTTATCTTGCCCCTGCACTAAGCATCAGTCAGGCCTCACCTAATGTATTTTGTGCAGCTGTGGAAATCAATTATAGGAAGGATGTAGTTGGGCCTTAGTAGGTACAAAGAAAGCTTGCTAAGATAGTGGGAGTACATGGTAATGGCAAACTGAAGATTAAGACCTAAGCGCATCACCGAAGATCTGGGACTCTTTTTGAGGAGGAGGTGACAAAAGGTAGCAATTATTAAGACTCGAGGATATAGATGAAATAGATGGCTCAGATATGCATCTACGTCCCTGCTGAACCAAAATCTGTGGAGGCAACTGTTCTCCATCGTTGATATGTAGTTCTGGTGGGCCTTTTGAAATGATTAGTAGCAAAATAACTTGTGATCAATCACATTTGTGCCAGCTGATATCTTTGTATACGCATTTGTTGCCCTTGATACTCTGAAATCCTGTACAAGAGGAGCAGTGAAAGCAATTCTCGAAGCTTGCAGTGGATTTCAGAGCAAACTGGAATGAATAGTGCAGCTTTAAAGCATCACATCTCATTAAGCGGGAACATTGCAGGACTGGACAAGAAAAAAAACTTTTCAGCTGATTGGCAATTAGCAATATGTTTCCATTAAATTTCATTGAGAAATGAAGCTCTCGCACATTCTGTGAATAAAAGCAGGCATCTGGGAGGCAACTCAACAGCAATATTGTATAGTTTTTAGAGTGGCTAGAAATTTTCTGTTTCCGGCTCAACAGCTCCAGCTGGCAGTATGGATGGAATTCACTGCCTATTTAACATGGTAGGCATCAAAAAGCAAATGGGTGTTTGCTCGTTTTGTATTAAAAAGGCCTTGTTCACCTTCGTTTGTTTATCCAGTGTCTATCAACATAGGTGCCTCTAACTAAAGTTGAACCTGATGACTTTTTCATGTTTGCTGATTTGTTCTTGGGTTATGGAAGAGTACAACAAGGCAGCATTTACTGAAAATTCCTATTTGAAGACAGAGGAGTTAACTATGTTATGTAGCACTAACAGGTTTTCCATCCCTGGAATACAATAATGAAATTGTTTTTTTTTTTATTTTTATCACAATCACACAGCTTGTATCACTATTCTTTTTCCAGTACCAACCCACAAATTATAGGATTGTTTGATTGATTGATTGAATTCAAATTCACAGCTTGTTGTGTTTCAATTTGAACTCGCAGCCTCTGCTAGTTGGTATCATTGCCACTACATTTCCTTACCAGCTATTGTCACAACAGTACAATGACTACTCTGTGGAAGGGATCTTATTTTTACTGAGCAACCAAGCTGAAGGAACAGATCAATATAGAGAAAAAGAGTTTGTGTGCTTGGGTGGTGCTTGGACTTTGACAGCCTGATATTTTTGGGAAAGACTGAGTAGAGATTGCATGACAACAAAGTGGGAATAGAACCCAGAAAAAAATGTATGGGCGTTGCAGTTGGAGCATGGATGGAAGTGGATAGAAAGTTCAGTGAAGTACTGACCACCATTGTACGGTGAGTTTAAAACAAGAAAGTCAGAGGTTAGAAGCGAGAGGGCTCATTTATCAGGTGATATGCTTTTGCCTATACTCTATTATCAAGGAGAATAAAAAAGGAAACTAAGGTTTTTGGAGGCAGCTTTATCATTTAAATGTGATTTAATGCAATATAATATTTTGTATGCCTTTTTGTATAAAAATGTACTTTATTCTCTCTAAAAAGTGACTGACTTGAGTACAAGAAATCAACTCACCCTTTAGCACCTGTTGTAAGCTTCCTAGTCCACACATTACATCATGGGGACGTGGAACACTTCGCACTTAATCTCATTCCTATCCTCACCCTACGAATGTACACTTGTTATTTTCTATTAGGGATCACTCAAGGGTCTGCTTCCTCCTCCCCACTTGCTTCTCTAGTCTAGTCTAGACTGACAACAACTGTAGTATTTCCTCTGCTCTTCCTTTTGACCTCAGCTGAGTTCAGCTAACTCAGCGCAGGTTGAGTTTGAGCCTTCTCTGTCTGTACGACTCAGGATTACACTGGGTGGTGTCCTTATCCACGTTGTATGTAGACAGAATTTCTATTTGTTTGAAATCATTTTGAAGCTAATCCTTGCGTATCATTTTTTTGGTAAAATGGTGTTTTATTCTGTAGCTGAGTTATTTGAAGGTGCTTGTGAGATTTTATATTAATATGCAAATGGAAAATGTATACAGAGCTGTTATAAAGGAAGTCGTAAAATGTAGATGTGAAAATACCTTATCTGTTTTCTTTCAGAGGACGAGAAAATATGGGCACTCTAAAGACCAGTGCCACTTTTAATGGTATGGTAAATGCATATAATGAAAGAACTTGTTGCACTGTCCTTTTTTGGAGGATTAATGGGAATGTTAGAATAAATGCTTTTTGTACGGAATGGTGAAGGGACAATTTTGGAGCAGGGCTCGTTTTCTTACTAACTGGTGTTTTGCATGGAACTCACTCACATTTTCCCAAGTTGATAGTCTAAATTATTTCTGCTGTTTGAAGCCTATGCATAAAGTTTATGATTTTTTAAAATGTTCATCTCATGGAGCAGCAATACTTTGGACTATTGCATTGACAAAGTATTTTAATACTTTGGTTTAAAAATTCATTCTTGGAATGTGGACCATGGTGGTAAGGTTGCATTTATGATATGCTGCAAGTTGCCTTGCTTAGGTGATGGGCAGCCTTCTTAAACTGCTGTAAAACGTCCTTGTGGTGAGCATGCCCCCACAATGGTGTTAGGTAGGGAGACCAGGATATCAAGCAAGTAATGTTGAAGGACCAGTGATGTATGTCTATGTCAGGATGGCAGATGACTTGGAAATGGCAGAGCTTCAAGTTCCTCTCACAAGTCACGCATCATCCAGTGGTTCACTGTGACTAGCGTCCTTGAATTGTTGAAGTGCAAGAACCATTACCCAGAAGCTGTGCAATCAGTCCTTTGCAGGTCACATGATATGATTCAATCTTTTTGAAGAATATTAGTTTTTGCTCTGGCCTAATTAAATTGCAAATTTCTTGTCTTCAGTCCAAAAAGACTATGTTTAAAGATCCAAGAATGCCATGAGAAAGGGAGATGATTTAGAAATTGTCAAAGGTCAGATGTAACATAGTGGAGCTGATCATGTGACATTGTATGACAATTCTTGTAATGTGAGGGTGCAAACTCATTTTAGTTACTTTCTCTCCAGCTTTGTCATGTTGCCAGTCTGAAAATTTGCTTTCAGGCCTTCCCAATGCCCCTTTCTTGCACTTGTAGCTAAGAAACCTCCTCCAGCAATGCATCACACACCTTCCAATTTTTATTCACTCTACGGGAAAGCCAACAGCCTTTTGCTGGATTGTAGCTGTGTTCAGGAATTTGGTAACATATGAAATTTAACCTGGGTCTTGTCTTTCCACATCAATGAAACCTCTGTTTTTATTTGCCCCGTTGCATAACTATGAATTTAGTTAGACAATTTTCAACTGTCAACTGAATAAAGGAAACATGAGCAGTCTGGAAATCTATCTTTTGGGATTCCTCCTTTACGGTCTGAAGGTAACTTCATATCATTTTTTGGTTATTATTGAAGGACTACTATCAACAATATTGAAATTGCCATCCATCACCTAGAGACTATTGGACATTGCCAAAATCCCAAAACACTGTGTCAGCAAATTACTTGATTTCCGCCATCATTTGCTTGATTTGGTTACTTTGTTCCACTATTGACTGACTGAGTAATGATGAGAGTGGTCTTTTCCTCTTCCTAGATTCCATTCTGCTTGATTTCTCCTTAATCAATATGTATCCTGCAATCAAGAGAATAGGAGGGAGATGTTAGCGTTGGGTCCTCCTAATGTCTCTGAGGCACATGGAGATGACTAGCCTTTATTTTCCTTTTGGATACATTACTCTGAGAGACTAAGAACTCAGTAACCCAGGAGATGGAGCACAATATTTTCTACTAATCCAATTACGACATTTACATTTTGCCTTAAGAGAATTGCTACTTGCACAAGTATAACTGAAGTAGAGCAGGAGCTGATTAAAATTTACAAGTTTGAAATCCAGTTAGAAATGTTAAATTGAACTGTGAAAAATTTCAAAACAAAAATAAAAATACCTGGAAAAACTTAACAGGTCCGGTAGCATCTGCGGAGAGGAACACGGTTAACATTTCGAGTCCATATGACTCTGAAAAATTTCACCCTCTTCACACTAGAATGCATCCCTAAGAGGGTGCATGAGTGATTGGGTATCCCACTCTGTATCTCTAAAATATTTCTCCCATGTCAAGCTACCAGCACGTTTGTGTGTGATTGTCCCTCCAATTACATCTCCTTTCCTGCAAAGAATTTTCTGGCCTCCAACCCACCTGATGTTGGTATGATATCATAAGCATGATGCACTCCACAACAATGGGCTTTGGAATTTGAATTCTTTCTGTGATTACACTGGCCCTGAGAATTGGTGATTTTAAAGTGTTCCCTGCAAGATTTCCATTTTTGAAATACTTTCCTTTCATCCGAGGTGTTGCTGGTGAGGCCAGCACTTATTGCTGATCTGATTGAGTGGTATGCTAGCCCACTTCAATGAGTAATTGAGAGTCAACCACATTGTTGTGGGACAGCAGGTTTCCTTCCCGAAAAGACTGTACTGAACCAGTTGCATTTTTACAAGCTGATAGTTCATAATCATTTTTACTCGCTCTAGATATTTATTTGAAGATGCTTTTCAAACTAAATTTAAATTCTCATTCTGCCAAAGTGGAATTTAAATTGAAGTTCTCTGAATTACTAGTTCCAGTAATATATCTTTTTTTATTCTTTCACGGGATGTGGGTGTCGCTGGCTGGACCAGCATTTTTATTGCCCATCCCTCATTGTCCTTGAGAAGGTGGTTGTGAGCTGTCGCCTTGAACCGCTGCAGTCCATGTGCTGTTTTGGGGGGGGAGTTCCAGGATTACTGTAGTAGGACCTTCTACACCACTGCAACCTTTCAAGAATTGCAATAAAAACAATTGCTAATTAAAAATGAAAGGTAGCATGAATTTATTTGCAGTACACTTTTTGCTGTATAACCTGACTTTTTAGAGGACTCAAAATTGTAATGTGTTTAAAGAGTACTACAGTCCTTTATGAGCCTGTCAGATTTTTAAACTACAGATTCTATGGTTACCTAAAGTGACAAACCATATTGCAGCAGTTTTCTATTGATCAGAGATTGTTTTAACTGTCTATCCTTAGTTGTTTTAAAATGCTTTTTCAAAATGGCCTCTTCCAAGAACTCTCCGATTTAGCATTTATGCAGTTAACAAACATTCTGATTTCTGTACTCTTGTAAATGTGTCTTGAATCAACTGTACCTTGTATGAGGGAGCAGTTGATATGGGTTTGCAATTCTTTTCCTCTCTCATTGAATCCCCTGTCTCTGCCATCTTAATTTTCCCAAGAAAATTGGTAGGAAAAGACAGACTGATGCATCCAACCATTCTTGCCCTGACATAATCTAAACTTCATACACCATCAACCCCATCCCACCTTAGGGGTGCAGCAGGTGGGAGTCAGGCACTTACCGATACTGCATTGAGGGAGTGAAATGTGAAGAGAGACATGCTCCCAAGCCACTATTTTAGGCATTCTACATCACCTAGATTGAGAATGAAAACCTTGGGTCAGGCTACCTGTCTAATGCACACACACACAACACCCCCCCAAAAAGCCTTCTGTCTCCCGGTTGCGGTTGATGCAAATCATGAAATCAAAATCGTGTTGGCTTAAAACACACCACCACAAAGAAAAAAAGTAACAGATGATCAATAAAAGAAAGTCTTGTGTGTTTAAAAAGCTGATGAAATTTGTCAATAAATAAAAGGCTATGACTCTCATAGCAACAAAAGTTCGCAATTTTTTTTCCACTAAATTATGACTTATTTTGTTTCCCAGTTGTTCAGATTTTTCTCTCCTTACAATGTGCTCAGAGTCCTCCTCCAAGCAGTAGGCTGCCAACTTCTCAAATCCTATAGTTACCCTATAGTATGATACCAGAGAACCATTCAATTAGAAATGGGGGGGGTTAGTGTTGCCACTTCTCTCTCTACCTGGACCAGTATTTTTTTAAAAGAAATTGGCTGCTTGTATCTTGAAACTGCAGTACTCTTATGTGGGTTTGCTTTTCCTCGCATTTGCTATTTCGTATATTCTTGTGTTCAGCCATGTCAGGTTTTTTAATAATATCAACAGACAGCAAGTTTTTAGTTTTCTCCAGTTTTGCACCAGCTTCGTTTGAAGGTTTTCATAGAAATTTAGAACTGTTACTGCATAGAATGAGATTGTTCAGCCCATTGTGCCTGTGCTGGGTCTCTGCAAGAACGACTCAGCTTGTCCCACTTCTCTGTCCTTTCCCTATAGCCATGCAAATTTTTTCTCTTAGATAATTAACCAATTCACGTTTGAAAGCCACAATTGAATCTGATTCTATCTTAGTCTCAGGCAGAGCATTTCCAGATCCTAGCCACTTTCTATGTAAAAATATTTTCCTCATGATGCTGTTGTTAATTTTGGCAATCACCATACATCAGTGTCTTCTGGTTCTCAACTCATCTGCCAATGGAACCAGTTTCTCCCTATCCACTTTGTCCAGACCCCTCATGATTTTGAACACCCCTGTCAACATTTTTTCTAAGGAGAACAGCCCCAGCTTCTCCAATCTATCCATGTAATTGGTATTGCTGGCTTTGTAGTTAACTATCGGGACCAGCCCAATCCAAATTGTTCCTTGGCAAAAAACTAACAGAGCTTCATAATGAAGTTCAGCAGCACCAACGAAGAGAGCAGCAACCAAATTCAGAAACTGTAGGTGTTGTACCTAATTCTACTCACTTTAAACAAAAACCTGGAAAAGATTCTACCTAAATATATTAATTATTGAGGCCATACGATAGTTGAAATAATGTGTCTTGTATATGTAAACAATCCCTAAGTCATATCCTTATGTTCATTTTTGGACTTGGCAAAATTCGGTAACCTGAGAAGGGAGGGAACTCGAAGGATAATATTGTCCCCCCTTCCTCTATCACTTTTGTTTCCATGTTTGTGTCTAACTAAGAGTTGACAATGAGGCAAGCATGCAAAGTTTGAGTCGTGGCAGTCCTGGCTCTCAAATGTGTCTGGCTTGGAGCTGAGCTACCATTTATCCTTCATTATGTATTTTTTACTTATTAAAAAAAACCTAAAATTATTAACAATTAAAGGTACTTATTTTATACCTGATTCTGAAACTGCTCTACTTATAGGTTCATATAACAGTGAGATCCCATCAGATTGGGTGCTCCTGCTTATATATATATGTTTGCTGGTTAATGTTGTGCAATCAACCCTTGAACAGAAAGAAGCTGAAAGTTCACAGTGTCATGTAGAAGTTATGAGTCATAGCGCGTATTTGGCTGCATGTCCCTCCATGAAATGTTTCAATGCTGAACTCCCCACTTAGGAACTGGAGCCTCTTTCAGAGCTTCGCCTTACTAACTGTAGATTGTCCTTGTGCTATTCCTGTCCTCTGCATTCTGCTACCTTCAATTAGTGCTTTCATGCAACATTGGAAAGTTGTGACTGTGAAGTCACAGAAGTGTAAATAACTGTTAGTTTGTGTTTTTGCTTTATAATAGCCTACATGTTTCTGTCATATTTGCATTGTAGGTTTGAGCTATTGTAAGTTGAATTTTTGGAGAGAAAAAATACTTTTCATAACCGGGAATGTTTTTTTTTCTTCTTTTTCCCTCCCATCTACATCACTTTTAGGAGCTGCTGTCAATCTTACCCTAGTTACGCCTGAAAAGGCCATCAAACTTGCTGCAAATGATTTCTTCCGTCACATACTCTCCAAAGATGGGTGAGTGGAAGTTTCTTTTAACAAATTAAGACAAAGATGAAGGTATTGGGTGGGAGGAGGAGATTTGTCATCTGTAATGTAGTTAAATACAGCAGCCAAAACTCAATGCTACTTACTGAATGCTTCAGAAATTATGCCTTAATCTCTTCACTGAATGCAATTCCAAGTATGCCACTAAAAATAATGGGGATTGCAGGATTATCTCAACTGGCTCAGACTGCAGCTGTGGACATGTTTTGAAAATATTATTTGTTTGTGTTAAATATAGAAATGGAGCATCTCTGTGTACGAACGCTCCAAGTTTTGAAATTGCACTGAATGCTGCGCCAAAGCACCTGGACTACATTATGGCTGTGTTTATTTCTGCCACAACACTAGGGGGAGCACTTCGTGCACATGCTTAGATGCAGTGTCAGAGCTTATGTTTGTCCAAAGTGAGAGATGCTTTTAAGTGCAACTGTGCCTTCTATTGTTGAATTATACATTATTTAGCAAGCTGGTGAGTTATTAGTGCCTTATTTACAACAAAACCAGTTAATGGAAAAAAATTACAGCTATTCAGAGAGCAACATTTTAACAGTCAGGTTCTTGTAATGGCAAAAATAATGATTGTAAATGTTTTTAATAGTTTGTTTAAAAATTACTTCACCTTGAAATTTGGAATTATTAGATTTTAGACAATTGTGAACCCCCTTGCCAAGCCAAAATTGCTAGAAATAGGATCTTTATGGAAGAACTTGGATGTGTATTTCCTTAGTAACTGTGCATTCTATAAATATATCTTCAGTGTTCAAAATTTAATTGATTATGATGGACTTTATCTTGGAGCTTTAATTATGATGAAGGATTTTATTTAAGGTGAAGGCTTGCAAATTATTAAAGACAGCAATTTTTCAAATAGTTATTCAGTGAGTAAAGATACCTGGGAGTGACAGGATAGGTGTTTTATTCCCCCTGCAACTAATTAATTTGGGTGAGAGACAGCCTCGGAAACCAAACCTATATACTCTTAACTGGAGTTTCGCCATTGGTAAAAATCAATATAAATGTATTTTGAATAAAACATTTAAGAAAAAAATTATCACCCAATGTGGGGCTCGAAACCATGACCCTGGGATTAAAAGCCCCATTATCTACCAAGCAAGCTTGGTTGTGTATGAACTCTGCACAAAGCCTTTCCAACTTGTTCCAATAAATCAAAAGGAAAGTACCATTTATTGGTTAAAATTGCAGTGTTAAACTGGCACTCTCCATCTTGTAGAATCTGCGCATGCACCAACGGCTGCAGTGCGGGTCGAGTGCGAATGTACAACTGTTCCTGATGCCTTTCCCGTTGATGGCAGGAGTTACAGTACCACATTAATTTCTGGGCATGCAAAGGTTTCCTGCTTTTATGCATTTTCAACATTTTAACTTGCTCTACTTGGATTTTCCATGAGATCCTAATTGAGTGGATGCCAGCTGCAGCTTGGATATAGTTTTCTGGCACTGGATTTAGAAGAATTGAATGGTGCTTTGGTCTGTCTTAAATGCTAGGAAAGTTGCAATTCATGTCAAATAAAAGACATGGCCAAGCAGTTACCAAATTTATAGACCTGCAACAGAAGGACTACCTCCTGTCCACGTGCAAGATGCACATAGCCTAGCATTGAGGTAGATTCCTGACATAAAGGTGAAATAATTGCAAGAAGAGAGTTGTGTTGACCAGTCACTCAACACCCTAGAGGTGGCATCAGCTTTACTTAATTTTGGGTTGAGAATCAAATAGCTGCTGCTGAGATGTTTCCAGCCGGTGGAGTTATCATTCAGTGAGGTAAGGGATGTGTCCATGGTACAATCAGGATGCTCATGGCGATGTACTCGTACATTTTAATGGTGAGCTGTGCAATTCACAATATGACTTGAAAAGAGCCCCTGATACCTGTCACCCACCTCACAAGGACTCAAAGCCTCCATTAATTAGTGGTCTGGTAACCAGCTTATGACCGTTTGTCTTACGGTTGGAACTTAGTGGGATTTCTTTGGTATCAAAAGCAACTTCAAAGATGGTGACCAAGTCAAATCTCTGTGGCAGACTCAGTAATCCAGTAAATGAGCTGTGCTGGCCTACACCATTCCAACGCACTATTTATGATCAGTGAGCCTCACCACTGGAAAGGTAAACTAGTCACTAGAGGGTGGGATTCTTTCCATTCCATTTCAGTTACCATGCAGGCCTAAGGCTGAATGAGATGGTCCTAGCTGAAGAAATATTGGGAAGCCTACAAGTGACAATACTCACTGACAAATGACAATGCATGGTTTTAGTCGGTTAGATCCCAGCAGTACACTTGGGGAAATCTCAAGACTTTGGCCATGCCAGCTTACACCCATCTCTCTAGTCTGAAGTAAATGAGATGTGTCCTTAGAGGGGGAGATTATGTACTCCATTTTGGGCAGAGTGAAACCGTAACAATGGATGTAGATTTCTATGTTGATCGTTTTGGAGACTTTTTAAAAATGGCAGAAGATCTGACTTTCTCTGAGTGACCCCACATGATTATAACTCAGATCACAAATTTTCATTTCTGTTGGTGGCATCTCCTGGTTCAATTCAGACGTTCAAAATGGCTGTAAGACCCATTGCAACAATTTTCAAATAAGGGGTGCAGGATACTGTGTCCTCCCAAATTCTTAAAAACCTTGATGTGGTGTGTTGTGATGGACTATATAATTTTACTGATCCAAATAATATGGACATTATTTGAAAGGTCATGAAAAGTTGAATTTTTTAGCCTTGATTTTTCTTAAAAAGCCCAATTCTTTTACTGGATCTTGTTTTGTTTGGCATTAACTTGTTTTAACCTTGCAGACAGTCAAAGTTATTTGCAGCTCTGGCTGACTCAGATCCCTATGGAGAAGCTAGCAGATGCTCTTGCATGTAATCACTATGTATGGATGATGGCTGTTTCCAATATATGAGAAGCTGGTGACTGGGGGATGAGAGATACAGAATAACACAAAGAAGCAGCCTCTCTCTGTCTCTCTCTGTCTGTCTCTCTCTCTCCCCTCTCTCTCTCTCTCTCCCTCTCTTCCCTCTCTCTCAAATCCAACGTGCAAAAAAAAAATAAATTGTTGGTTAAGCTTCCATTGTGACTTACTGGAATGGTCCTTGCCTTATGGTTCACCTGTAATGTTTGCTTGTAGCTTAACCTTCAGTACTAGCTTGCTATGGCATGACTGGAAAAAAGCTGAATGTCATCTTATCCTATCCATTGCAGATGTAGCAGCCTTGGAGTGTTGTACAGAAAGCAAATCTGAATTAATTAATTTTCTTAGCATGTATTTATGAGAAAAACCTTTGAAAAAAATTTTCAAATATGCCCAATACTTAACAGAGAGGGAAATAGTATCTCCAAATATATAACATTTTTGTTGGTTGCCAATTTTAATTTTTAAAAATTTTTATGTCTAATAAAATGTAACTTTGGGGGTGCATCCCTGGTGCTGTCCATTTCCCGTGGCTAAAGTCATGCTGGCAGCCAGGTTTTAAAGTGCAATGAAAATGTCCTACAGGAAAGTTGTTCCACATCACGAATTTAGCACATTGCCAGAAAGAGTCTCATTTATTCTTCTGCAGAACAGACAACTTGAGTAATGACTTTATCAAACACTACACAACCAGATTAAATAATGACAGCAAGGACCTGCTCAAATTATTTTTTGAAGTTACATATATCATTTGTTTTAGGCACAAGACTATCAATAAGGATTTGTTTACATGGAATACTTCATGTTTCCCTAAACTTACTTTCCCCTTTAAACATAATTGTTTGAGAGAGAGGGAATGCCTAATGGGCACTTTACATCTCTCCACTGGAACTTGCCAGACAATCATAATATCCTTTCACAGCCCATTTTACATCTTTCCTGATCTGATTTTCACTGAAGTACTTGTGTGACTAGATAAAGGAACCTGTGATGAGTTTGCTGAACTCGGTCTGACTAGTAGTACAGGCGTTAATATTGGCATCAGCAACCTTGGGCTACAGAGCAGAAATTTATCAACCAGAATGCTTACCCGGCATCTTGATTGTTACATAGTAACCCATGCTAGAGTATGTTTGTTTGTGTAACTAAATATAAGGATCATTCTCGGTTGTAAGTGCCCCACAAGACTGAATAGCTCACCTACATTCACCAGCTAGCACATGGATAATAGCAGCTATAGAAAATCCACCTGTAACGTTGACCGATAAAATTAAAGAGGGCAATCATTACCTTAAGGGATTTCTTTGTTGATATAGCAATGTCAGATTCTAGGCTTCCGTAGAGAATAAGCTGAGCACTAATTAACAGTGGCTGAATGTCCTCCCTGCTCATTGGCAAGGCATATACCTGGGCTTCTCACTCAATGCTGCAGCGGTGTGTAAATCTGTTCTGCAGTTATATCTAAATTAGTATGTAGAAGGAAAACCTGAGGCAGCATCTTATAAAATCCCAAACTCCTACTTTTCAACAACGTTAAAGAGAAAAAGGTGTGTGGTTTCCTTGTTTTCAATTTCCTTTTACTGTTAGGTTGAACTGGGTAGGTCTAATCCTTAGGAGAATTCACCCTACTAGTCATAAGCTTCACATCTAGTAGGCCCCAGACAAAAAGGGTGGAATCTTACTGCCTAAGTTTTAGTGAACGTTTGGGAACATTTCCAGGCCCTAACCCCAATGGTTTCTGAGGTCCGCCTGCATGATCTTATTGGAGGCAGCCAGAATCCAGAGCTTCAACATGGAGGGAGCCTCTCAGGACTTTAAAATGTTTAAAGATAAATTGTGGCCACAATTGGCAGGTCATCATTGGGGGCGGGGAGTGGGGTGGAGCTCCTCCACAGGTTGGCCTGCACAGCTGTGGCCCTTTGTCAGCAGCGGCTCTAGGTGTGGCAGGGTGGGTTCAAATTATAGGAGGCCTCACTGGTCTTCTTGGCTTGCTGCTGGGAGGCCACCTCCATTCACCTTCCGGGCTTTGGCCTCAGTGGGGGGACACATCTGCTAATAAGATCTCATCAATGCACCACCAGTTAAGAACCACTGAAGCACTCTTTGAAGTGTGTTCACTTTTGTAAGAGCTCATGGTGTTGGGAATGATATATTAGTGTTGGTGCAGGATGGCTAACCAACAGGAAATAAAGAGTCGGGATAAATTGGTCATTTTCAGGATGGCAGACCATAACTAGTGGAATGCCACAGGAATCATTGTTGGAGCCTCAATTATTTATGATCTATATTAATGACTTGGATGAAGGGATTGACTATCATAGCCAAAACTTCTGATGCTACAAAGATAGGAAGGAAAGGATAGTACAAAAATTCTGAAAAGGAGTATAGATAGGCTAAGTGAGTGGAAAAAAATTTGGCAGATGGAATACAATTTGAGAAAATGTGAGATTGTTCACTTTGGCAGGAAGAATAGAAAAGCAAAATATTATTTAAATGGAGAGAGACTGCAGACTGCTGCAGAACAAATGGATCTAGGTGTCCTGGTACATGAATCTCAAAAAGTTAGTATGCAGGTACAGCAAGTAATTAGGAAAGCAAATAGAAGGTTGGCCTTTATTGCAGGAGGAATGGAGTGTAAAAGTAAGGAAGCCTTGCTACAACTGTACAGGACATTATTGAGACCACACCTAGAGTAATGCACAAAGTTTTGATCTCTTTTCTTAAGGAAACTAGCATTGGAAGCAATTCAGAAAAGGTTCATTTAGCTGAATCCTGGGATGAAGGAAAGGTTGAACAGGTTGGGCCTACACTCATTGAAGTTTAGAAGAATGAGAGATGATCTTATTGAAATATATAAGATTCTGAGGGAGCCTTTGACAGGGTAGATTCTGAGGCGATGTTTTCCCTCATGGGGGAATCTAGAACTAGGGGGCACAGTTTAAAAATAAGGGCTCCCCCATTTAAGACTGAGATCAGGAGAAGTTTTTTATGAGGGTCATTAGTGTTTGGAATTATCTTCATCATAGAGCGGTGGAGGCTGGGTCATTAAATATATTCAAGGCTGATTTGGGCAGATTTTTGTTTACAAGGGAGTCAAGAGTTTAGGGCTCCAGGGGGCAGGCAGAACAGTGGAGTTAAGACCACAATGAGATCAGCCATAATCTTACTGAATGGTGGAGCAGGCTCAAGGGGCCGAATGTCCTACTCCTGCTCCTATTTCTTAGGAACTTATGCAAAGGAGGAAATATGGCAATTTTTTTTTATCATTCACGGGATGAATCCCGTGAATGAATCCCTAGTTGCCCTTGAGAAGGTGGTGGGGTAGCTGCCTTCTTGAATCGCTGCAGTCCATGTGGTGTAGGTACACCCACAGTGTTGTTAAGAAGGGAGTTCCAGGATTTTAACCCAGCAACAGTGATGGAACAGTAATATATTTCCGAGTCAGGATGGTGAGTGACTTGGAGGGGAACTTCCAGGTGGTGGTGTTCCCATCTATCTGCTGCCCATGTCCTTCTAGATGGTAGTGGTCATGGGTTTGGAGTCAGGCGGTCCCACAAATGGCAATGAGGTAATGATTTTTACGTGATGTTGATTGTGTGATAAATATTGCCCTAGACAGCAGGGAGAATTTCTTTCTCTTTCAGTAGTGTCATGGTATCTTTTATGCCCAGCTGAGAGTGCCTCAGTTTAACATATGATCTAAAAGACATCACTTCCAACTGTACAACACTCCCTAACTACTGATGTGTCAGCCTAGATAGTGCTTGACTACCTGGAGTGAAACTTGAAAGACAACTTTTTCACTTAGACAAGAATATTACCAGCTGAGTCAAGGCTGACATCTTAATGCTGGGTCGTGTTTTTTGAAGCTTTTATCCCATGTCCAATTACGATACAATTTCTGCTACACAGCTGCAGGGACCCAGGTTCAATCCTGACTCCGGGTGTCTGTCTGTCTCTGTAGAGTTTGCACATTCTCCCCTATCCACGTAGGTTTCAGCCAGGTGCTTCGGTTTCCTCCTACCATCCAAAGACGTGCTGGTTAGGTGGATTGGCTATGGTAAATTGTCCCCCAGTGTGTGTGTGTGTGTGTGCCCTGTGATGGACTGGTGCCCTGTCCTAGTTGTACCCCACCTAGCACCCATTGCTCGTCAGGGTAGGCTCTGACCCCCCGTGACCCTGAATTGGATGAATTGATTCTGTAAAAGGGATTGGTTGAGAGATCATCTGTTTTTAAGACCACTTGTCTGTCATAACAAATTTTAGATCCCTCCAAGGAATTTATTGACAATTTTAATTAATTTGTAAAGACCATCTATTGTCCATTTGGTTGAATTGTCAGAAGCTTCAGAAAAATGCAATTCATATTTAATATTCTTGTGCTCATCATGCTGAGAGATGTTAGCACTATGGAATGGAACACTGGAGCATCTGTTTACAGTATCATGCAGTCCCAAATCGGGTATGTAATTTGGCTTAAGGGTAACAGGCTTTCTACTTTACCCCAACAGATGGAGTGAAAATGGAAAAAGGCGGAACATAGGTGGAACTATATTTGCTGTCCGTTATATGACACACTTGATATTCAGTGTTATTGAGGTCAATGGAATTGAATATCAGCCAGGGTGTTCACATCCATTTCCAACTTCATCCTCAATGTATTTTATCGTTTGACTTGGAATAGCATCTTCAGTTGCATCTTAGTGCTGATAGCACATATTTCCACTTCCAAACTTTGAGTAAGACAGACAACTGGATGCCAATTAATACCAAAATCTGTTGAGCTTGATGAGCACTTTCACTCACTCTGGGATTAGATTAAGCACAGGCCTTTACAGTCAGTGAAGAAAGAACATATCCCATTAATCAGAATGGAATCAGACCCAACTATTGGAAGTGAAAGAGAACTATGCTAAACCATTGAATTACTCAGCCCTCCAAGAGAAACAGAATGTGAAGAACCTTAATGCCTGAAATTGAATCATTATACTTAGGGACCTTTAGAATGTTCCTTAAAACTTATCTTTTTGACCAAGCTTTTGGTCACCTTTCTTAATGTCTTATTTGGCTGGCTGATGATTATGTCTGATTTCACTTCCGATGAGTATGTTGGGATGTTGCGCTACATCAAAGGTACTATGTAAATTAAAGTTATTTTTTCTTCATTCTTTCATGGGATGTGGGTGTTGCTGACTGTTGTTGTATTTGTGCCACCTTAGTCTTGAGGGTGACTCATGGTGATTTCAAATGCATCTTGTTTTCTGTTCCCAGGATTTTGCCTCAAGGTAATGTTATTGTGCCACAGTCAATACTCTTGACTCAAAGCAGGGTAGCAGTGCAGTACCTAAGCAGGATTCTCAAGCTAGAAACAAATAAGCCATGACCTCAAATTCTTGGTTCTGTCTCAGTGCTAACTTGGGAATTTTGGGTGGGCCCTACATTCAGTTCTCATTCAGATATAAGTAGGTTACTAATGTCACCTTTTGGGGAAGTGAGCTCTTCCCCACTCTCCCGTGTTCGGGTGAATGAAGCGGTTGAGGCTCGAGTGCCCGCATTTACTCAAGAAAACAGATTCCGAGTTATTTATATAGGAGCAACCAACAAATCCCTCTTCTGACTGTAAGCTGCTTTTCTGATACCTCAACCATTCCACTGATCCCACAGCTTCCCATTGAGCAGTAATTAATAAAGATGAAGATCTTTATTTGGCTGTCAAAAATAGATGAAGTGGATGCAATCCAATAACCAGAAGTTTTGACTCAAAATGTGTGTATGATAATGTCTATGTCTCATGTGAAATATTACAAAGCTAGAAGGTTCTATCTTCAAATCTCGGTCTTTGATGAGTTAATTGATCTCCAATGGAGTATTAAAATTTGCCCCCATGCGCCTCGGTTAGGAATGGGAGCAAAAGCCAACATTCCTGTCCCTGATTGCTATCCAGTGACCCCTCTGGGAACTGCATGTGTCTGAGTGATAGTGAAGGCAGGATTGGTTTGAGAGTTATGATCTTCCATAGTCAAATAGGCTGAGGACTTACCCCAGGCTCCTATCAGAAGCACGGATATTTGTGAGAGATACCATAGTGTTGGTGCCTGTAGAACTGTACTCCAAAAGGTGTTCGATAAAGTACCGCACAGAAGACTACTTAAGATAAGAGCCCATGGTTTTGGGGTAGTATATTAGCATGGGCAGAGGATTGACTAACTAATAGAAAGCAGAGAGTTGGGATAAGAGGAGCATTTTCAGGATGGCAACCTGTAACTAGTGGAGTGCCAAAGGGATCAGTGCTGGGGCCACAATTATTTACAATATATATTAATGACCTGGATGGGGGAAATAATTGTACTATCAGCAAGTTTGCAGATGACACAAAAATAGGTGGGAAGGCAAACGGTGAGAATGACAAAGAGTCTACGAGAGGGATATAGACAGGTTAAGTGAGTGGGCAAAAATTTGGCAGGTAGAATATAATGTGGGAAAATGGGAGGTTATGCACTTTGGCAGGAAGAATAGAGGAGTGAATATTATTTAAATTGAGTTAACGACTGCAGAAAGCTGTAGCACAGAGGGATTTGGGGGCCCTCGTACATGAATCACAAAAAGCTAGCATACAAGTTCAGCAGGTAAAGGGGGGGGGGGGGGGTGCAAATGGAATGTTGGCCTTTATTTCGAAGGAAATGGAGTATCAAAATAGGGAAGTCTTGCTAAAACTATACAAGGCACTAGTTAGACCACACCTCGAGAACTGTGAACAGTTTTGGTCCCCTTAATCTAAGGAAAGATATACTGGCATTGGAGGCAATGCAGAGAAGGTTCATTAGGCTGATCCTGAGTATGGAGGGATTTTCTTATGAGGAGATGTTGAGTAGGTTGGGCCTATTCTCATTGGAGTTTAGAAGAATGAGAGGTGACCTTATCCAAACATATAAGATTCTTAGGGTGCTTGACAGGGTAGATGCTGAGAGGTTGTTTCCCCTTGTGGGAGAGCCTAGGACCAGAGGACTTAGTCTCAGCATAAGGGGTCACCCATTTAAGACAGAGATGAGGAGGAATTTCTTCTCTCTGAGGGTAGTGGATCTGTGGAATTCTTTACCACAGGGGGCTGTAGAGGCTTGGTCACTAAGTATATTCAAGGCTGAATAATCAGTAAGGGAATCAAGGGTTATGGGGAAAAGGCAAGAAAGTGGAGTTGAGGATTATCAGATCAGCCATGATCTCATGAATGGCAGAACAGACTTGATGGGCCGAATGGCCTACTTCTGCTCCTATATCTTGTGGTCTTACTCCAGCAAGGGTCAGAACCTTTAGCACATGAGAATTTAAAGAAGAATGTGGGAAATGAACCAATAAAGACCGTAGAACAAAGTTCTGCATGATTATTAGATGGTCGGGTGGGCGGGATGGAGGAGGGGAATGAATCTTTTAATTTATAAAGAAAATGTATCACTGGAGTACAGGATATAATTGACCCAGAATCTAGGGACCTTTGAATTCTGTATCAGATATCACTGAGGAGGGAATGCTGTTACCCAGCACGTTAGAGAGCTTTATATTGAAATACATTGAGCTCCCTCAACACACCAGCCAGATGGTAATCTGCTCTAAATTATTTTGCCAGACATGACATAAGATTTTATGTTTCTGAAGCAAAGGAACCAGTCCCAGAAGACCAATAGCACTCTGTGTGAGATTTATCTCAATTCTTCACATTGATTTTGATAAACATTTCTTTCCCTTGTGCACCTTTGACTATTTTTCTTATCCACATCCACCATAGGACTGGACTACTGGACAATATTAAAGTAAACATAGAAACTTTACTCCCCCTGTGAATTTGGCTTTTTTTTTTTAATTAAGTCACTGGGCTATTCCATGGGTAAATATGCAATTGTCACTGCCCTTTCTGTGGATTGTTGTGGATATTTTTGTTTTGTTTTTGAACACTGAGTGACCTTGGGTTTATACATCCCATCACACATAAATCACTTGCTGCCTTCAACCAATCTAAAGTCACTCATTATTGTTATGTGCCTCATGTTGCTGTGGCCAGGATGTATTTTGTGTACACAAAGCAGTGTTTCAAAATGTAAACTGTAAAAGGAGCAATTTTTGTGGCTGAGATGCTGTTCTTTAAAAAAAAACTTTGAAAAGTAGCATGCCTGCTTGAATGGTTGAGATACTGTCCAGCTGTTCTGAAACCTAGTGCAAATTCCAGCCCTGACTGATGGTCTGTAAGGTACCCACTTTTAACAGCACCAAACTTCTTATGGCACAAGTCTTGTGGCACAGTGCAAAATGTAGCATTGGTTGGCAATAAATTAAAAGTGCTCAAGGAGATAGTACAGGAAAGCTTTACATGGTATTTTAACCCTTGCTGTACCTTTGCTTGAAGCTAACACTGGGTAAGCCAAGTAGAATCTGATATCACTGCCCTTGAGTACAAAAATAGAAATGCAGAAACGATCCGGTTCCCTTTCTCAAAAATACCTTCAGAACACGAAAAGAACTAGATTTTGATTGCATCTTTCAAGCTATTGGTGTGGCATGAGAGGCTCAATTTTCAGTGCTTAATAACAGATTCACTGTTAGCTTATTTTTATTGCTTCCTTTCGTAGGAAGAAGCTGACCTTGATCAAGGAGATGCTGGCAGGTTGTGGTGCTGGGACCTGTCAAGTAATTGTAACCACCCCTATGGAGATGCTGAAGATCCAGTTGCAGGATGCAGGACGTCTTGGTATGTAGCAGTAAAACAGTAACCTGTATAGTACTAGGCTTCTAATCGTCCCAGGGTTGTGCCAGAGCCTCCAGAGATTAAAAATTAGTTTCTTGGATACTGCTGTAAGCAACCGGGTTAAAAATTATAGTATGTGTTTTTTGTTTTTCTTTAAACACTTCTGTTTGTTGGCAATAAAAATATCAGAGATGGAAAGAAAGGATATTTGACCAAATGGGATAGTTTAAGGCAAGAGGTCAAGTGAAGAAACCTTTCAGAATACTTCTACCCAGAGTTGGCTGCTTAATAGCAACACACTGATGTTGATAGCTGAAGGATATTTCAAAGCCATTTTTGCCAGGTCCATTTTGTAACCCAACCAGCAATTAACTTGCTGTCTTCTCCATGTTCTCTGCTGAAGCTGCTGACTTTCACTTGGGGTATTGGTTCTACAGTGGGATTAGCAGCAGCACCGTCCTTTATTATCTTACCCAAATAGCCATTCTTCATGTGTGAATTTAGGCATTGAGTGTTAGGCTATTCAACTGCAAGGGGCATCATTGCCAACCCCAATGCTGCCCCAACCTGATGTCTGTTAGTGAGCATTTCCAACATAGGTTACTGTTTCAGAAATGTTGCTCTGCTTTGGGAGATGGTTAACTAACCATAACTCTTTCCCTAATCCCCACTATTGCCTTGGCTGCGATAATAAAGTCAGTACTGACTGGCAATGAAAGCTGGGATTTTTCTGGTCTGTGCTGGAGAGGGGCGCTGTTTTCCACTTTTTATTGTGGACGGTCAAAGAGTGTATGAAAACAGTGTTTTATAATGGCAGACTGCCAAGATAATCACAACTGTAACTAACTCCTTGAGCTCTGCACTTCGCCAGTAACATCCCTGCTATGCATCTAATTATTGCTGAACAGAACTGACACTGTGACTTCTAAACATGGAACATTGCAATTGAATATTGAATGTGCAGAATTATCTCAATTTTTTTACATTGCCAAAATGAAGTCTACCAAAATGAGTGACACATATTGGGGCTTTTATATTTAATGTTTCCCCATTGGTTAGTTGTTGCTCAGATATCATAATGTTATCTCTTTTGGAATATAATTAATTGCTAGAAATCTTTGAACAAGAGAACAGAGCAAAATATCTGAAGTTCCCACTGCAGATCTGGGAAATGTGACCGCACAGGTTTCAGCATTACCAGTGAAGAGAGAAACCTCTGAATATCGTATTTGCACCATAGGCCACTTAGGCTGAGTAGCTGAGATTTATACCCCAGTATGAGTCTGCACCTTTTGGACTGGATAGAGGGAGGAAAGAAAATTGGAGGGTCAAATAATAGTACCTATTTCATTGACACTGAAGTATTCTACCGTGCTGCATTATTTGGCTTGTTTAATCTGTTTGCTGTAACTGACCTACTTTCTCTATTTGATTACATGCAGCAGCCCAACGGAAGCTGATGGCAGCCCAGGCAGTGTCAAGTTCCCCTGTGGGGAGCCCCATCTCCAGCACAGGTCACACTACCTCTACCAACAAATCCCAACAGACTGCTACACAGATCACCAAAGAGCTGCTGAGGAGCAAAGGAATTGCTGGTCTTTACAAAGGCTTAGGTGCAACATTGCTAAGGTAGCAACATGCGACATTGTATGAATATAGTGCATATTAATTACCGCAACATGCAATAGAATGACATCCAATGTCAATGCAGTTCAAAACCCATGACACCTTTGCACTGACAGAAGCAATTGGGTTGGCACTGAGTCATACAACAACAGTGCATTTATGTAGTACTGTTAACGTAGAAGAGGACTGCAAGGCATATACAGAGGTGTAGCTGAAGAAATGAAAGCTGAGTGGAGAGTTATTGGGAGGGGAGACCAAAAGCATCGTCAAAGAGGTGAACTTTAAGGATAGTCCAAAAATAGGAGAAAAGGTGAAGAGGCTGGGGCCTAAGTGGGGCAAAGGGAGTTGAGGTCAGAGTCAAAGGAACAGAGAATTCGGGAGGGTGGGAAAAAGGATTATAGGACTGGAGAAGGTTACAGAAATAGTGATGGGATTTAAACACAAGGATAAGAATGTTAAATTTGAGGCGACAGTGTAGGTCAGTAAGTCAACTGGCAATCATTCCAAAAGCCTGGCTGCCCAATGAAAGCCTGGCAGCCGTAGCCAGTAAACAGTACACCAAATGGCTGCAGTTCAAAGACTGTCATCAAAATACATCACCGAGTGATTCATAAAATGCAGCCATGCTGAAGATCAACTAACAGTTCAGGTATTTCTCAGCCATTGGATACCAGTGCCATGAGTAAACCCTTTTATTAAAGAGTTGATGTAAAGGCTGAGTTATGTGCACCAGCATTTAGATTTTAAAAATAAAGTCTCTTCATCGGTATTGAAACCTAAACAGATACAATTAACTTGAATTGATTAATTGATTGTAATTGGGTGTGTTAAAGATAGCTTTTGATGAACTGTCAATGCTGGAATGGGGAGAGGAAGGTGAATTTACATGTATAGTGATGCAGCCGTTAACTCAGCTTTTCAAATATGAGATTTTCAGTGCAATCTCCCTTTTATTTGCCCTTAATAGTATTAAGCTTCCCCAGGTCAATTTACCCTCATCCAGCAATGTCAATTAATACTCTCTGTATAAATCAAAAATATTCTGCAAATATTAGCAGAAATAGAAACAGGTCGAAGAATTGAAGTTAATTCACTTTTAAAATGGCAAGCGACAGTGGCAATTTATCTTTTTTTTTCTTCTACTCCCCTCACCCCCCCCGCCCCGATTTTCTCCTTAATTGTCCTAACAGCACTAATTCCATGTCGGAACTGTTTCCATGAACACTAACTACTCTCTGACCCAAGTGGTCATTTTTGATAAATGAGCCTTGGCAGGGGTATTCAGCTATTTGACTGTATGAAGCATCACAGCAGATCCTGGCTATTTTTCTTGTTTCCTTAGAGAGTGGTGTGAAATAGTGGAGGAATTTTCAGACTGATTAACATGAATGATCTTATACGGCAGGAGTGCTTTATGGCATCTTACAACCTATATGATGAGGGGACACAACAACCCAGTGTTTGAATCTTGTGCCTTCTGACCCAGAGGTGTGGCTCTTTTCGACTAGCTGTTCCCTCACTTTTCTTCAGGAGTAGGAACTCTTGCCAGTTTTTCCATTCCTTAGTCCACGGGTTCTGAATGTCCCTGGCTGCATGCAATAAATTTAGCATAAATTAGTGATCAAACCAGATCTTTCCAATGTGCGTGGCATCTGGTATTTTCCCACCAAGCAGTCAGAGAACTGGGTTGTTTCTTGGTGCTAAACTGTTGTAAATAAACCAGTGAAGATTACACCATGCCTTATTTACAAAAAAATTGTTTATATATAATTTTGCTGGTGCAGCATACCTAAAGTATTGTCGTATTCAAGCTTACTGCTGCAGTTAGTATCTTGTGCATGCTTCAGGGTAGAAGGAGGCCATTTGGCCCATCGTGTCTGCACCGGCTCTCTGAGCATTTTAACTTAGTGCCAATCTCCTGCCTTTTCCCTGTAACCCTGCACATTGTTTCTGTTTAAATAATCATCCAGTGTCCTCTTGAATGCCTCAGTTGAACCTGCCTCCACCACGTTTACAGGCAGTGCATTCTAAACCCTAACTACTCACTTTGTGAAGAAGTTTTTTCTCACCACACATTTGATTCTTTTGCAAAACACTTTAAAACTGTGCTCACTGGTTCTTGATCCGTTTACGAGCCGGAACAGTTTCTCCCTATCTACTCTGTCCAGACCCCACATGATTTTGAAAACTTCTATCAAGTCTCCTCTTAGCCTTCGTCTCTCCAAGGAAAACAGTCCCAACTTCTCCAATCTTTCTTCATAACTGAAGTGTCTCATCCCTGGAACCACTCCTGTAAACCCCTTCTGCACACTCTCCAATGCGTTCACATCCTTCCTATAGAGTGGCACCCAGAACTGTACACAATACTCCAGCTGAGGCCTAACCAGTGTCTTATATAAGCTCCTCATAACCTCCCTGCTCTTGTACTCTATGCCCCTATTAATGAAGCCTAGAGTACAGTATGCTTTACTAACAGCTCTTTCTACCTATCCTGCCACCTTTAATGGCATATGTACATATACACCCAGGTCTGTCTGCTACTGCACACCCTTTAGAATAGTGTCCTTTATTTTATACTATCTTTGCATGTTCTTTGTATCAAAGTGTATTACCTCACATTTCTCCGCATAGAACTTCACCTGTCACCTACCTGCCCACTCCACCAATGTGTCAGTGTCCTTTTGAAGTTCTACACTGTCCTCCTCACAGTTTACAATTCTCCCAAGTTTTGTGTCATCCGCAAACTTTGAAATTGTCCCCTGCATACCAAGATCTAGATCATACTAGTCAGCTAACAAAATAAGTAAACAGGAAACCTGCTCAGTCCTCACCGATTGCCATTCCCTAACTGTGTATAAAGGGTCGTAAGAGTACTTGAAGGGTCAATTAGTCTCACATACAATTTCCAATCTTGGCCACCTGGTGTGGGGGGTGAGTGGGGCCACTAAATAGAAACCAAGGTGCTTAAAATCAGGGGACAAATGCCCACCAAACTACTCTTGTTGCCTGATTGCAGAATGATGTTTGATGAGGCCTAGGAACAAGCTCTTGGTCAAGAGGGTAGTAAAATAAAATGTCTTTAATGCAGTATGTTGACCAAGAATGGCCTTTCCTTATAGTTAGGTTATTAAACAGCTAGCTAGTTACTGGCTGAATTCACTGGTGGAGAAGGAGTCCATCGTTTACATATTTAGGCTTTGCATGAATTAGTTCACTGGTTGAGCTACTCAATGTAGGGGTGACAGAGAGGAGGAAATGTTATAAGAAGATGATTACATACTTCCCATCTCATTGTAGAATGATATTGATGCCAAATTACGGAGTCATCTACATTTCTCAGCTCGCTGTCTTTGATTACAGTATCCTCTGCATCCTCTGAAGAGAGATTTGGGATCAGAAATAAAATGTATTGAGCTATCTAACTCTTGTAAAATGCAGTTGGAACCATTCCTTGACACTGTTTCACCTTTGATGCCCCAGTCTCCAATAAAAAATTACTCTCTCTCGCCCTGTTCATTTTCCCAGGTATGGCCCTCATCCCCACTCTAAGCCCAAGGTACACAGACATGAAAAGAAATGGTGAACAACTTGTTTGGCCAATCTCCTGGCTGGACCATATAAAGTTACTATTGGGCCCCGCTGTCACCTGCTCTCTCATCTGTCAAAACTGCTGACTATCCAGGATCAACCAGGGATGCAAAGATAATGCCTAGCTTCTTTTCTCTACTTTAAACAGTCTTCTTAAATCCCTTTCCAATGTCTATTCCACCTTGTCTCCAACACGTGCAAGGAACTCATGGACTTTTTTATCACTAAGATTGAGACCATCTGATTAGCTGCTTCTGCCACTTCCCTCCTTCTCTTCCACCAGCCAAACTTCCCCTAAATTTTCACCCTGCCCTAGCCCTGAGTTTATATCTTTCTTTAATTTCTCCCCTATATTCTCCCTTCATACTCCCACTCTGAGCTCAAGTTGTCCATGAGACCAATCTCCTGCTGCCACAGCCCTATTCCCATGAAACTACTGACTATCCAACTTATCCCTCCTCCCTACACATTAGCTGAAATTGTTCATGGTTCTCTCTCTTTAGGTGTTGTCTGCCTATCTCTCTCTCTCTCCTTTAAATCTGTCATCCTCACTAATCTCATCAAAAGGCAACCCTTGACTGCCCCCTCTCCCCCCACCCCAACCATCATCCTTGCTTCTACCATCCCATCTACAACCTTCTTCAAAATCTTGGACATCTTCTTATTTCCCAAATCTATGCTCACCTTTCCTGGAACTCAATGTTTGAATCCCTCCAATCAGGTTTCTGCCCCTGCCACAATACCAAAACAGCTCTTATCAAAGTTACAACTGATATCCTATGTGACTGTGACAAAGGTAAACTATCCTTCCTTGTCCTCCTTGATCTGTCTGCAACCTTTGACACAGTTGTCAATGCCATCCTCCTCCAATGCCTCTTCACTGTTGTCCAACCCGGTGGGACTCCTCTTGTCTCGTTCCAAGCTTATCTATCTAATCGTAACCAGTGAATCACTTGCAATGGCTTCTCTTCTCGCTTCTGTACTGTTACCTTTGGTGTCCCCCAAGGATCTATCCGTGTACTTCTATTGCTCAACGCCATGCTGTCCCTTGATGAAATCAGTCAAAAGCACAGTATTAATTTTCACATGGATGCTGATGACATCCAGCTGTAACTCAGTACCACCTCTCTCAGCTGCTCCAAGGTTGCTAAATTATCAGACTGCTTATCCAGCATCCAGTCCATGGATGAGCAGAAATTTCCTCCAGCTAAATACTGGGAAGACTGAAACCATTGTCTTTGGTGCCTGCTCTAAACTCCTCCCCTTACCTACCAGTTCTCTCTTGTTCCCTGGCAACTGTCTGAGGCTAAACCCTGGGATGAGCTTTCGACCACATATCCATGCTGTCATTAAAATCGCCTATTTGTACCTCCATACGTCGCCGATTTCTCCCTTACTTCAGCTCGTCTGCTGCTGATACCCTCATTCATGCATTTTCTGCTCAGACTAGATGACCCCTCCCTTCATCTTCCCAGCTCTCTATCTCAGCTTCCTTCTTTAAGACACTCCTTAAGAGATACCTCGTTGTCCAAGGTTTTGGTCATCTGCCCTAATATCTTCTAATGCGGCTTGTCGTCATATTTTTGCTTTTTCATGTTTCTGTGAAGTGCTTTGGAGTGTTTTGTTATGTTAAAAGTGCCATATGAGTATAAGTCATTGTTCTTGATCAGTGATCTTCTGTGTTGGTTTTGATTTACTTCAGTGGATGTTGGAGGTTATTTACAGCTCCCAGGTCTTTCCTGGCCTTTTAAGTATTAACTAGGCTATCAAATCTCCTATCGTCACAACTGAGTTTTATCAGCAAAATGTTAAATTGGGTCAAAATACTTCCATAAACTCTCCAGTGTTCAGTTTTAATTAGATTAGGTACTTGTACACTTCTTTCTAAATTAGCTGAACAAGCCGTAACTTAAAATGTACATTGAAATAAAAGAAAATGTGGAAGTGCTGTTATGTGTAGTGCGCTCTGGTTAATGTAATTCTGTTTATTTAAAGGGATGTTCCTTTCTCCATCGTCTATTTCCCACTGTTTGCTAACCTTAACGAGCTGGGGCAGAAGAGTCCAGATGAGAGAGCTCCATTTTACGTATCCTTCATTAGTGGCTGTATTGCAGGCAGCACAGCTGCTGTAGTAGTGAATCCTTGTGATGGTAAGGCACTATTTTCATCTTTCTCGTGAAATGTTGCAGGAAAACCTACTTTCTTTTCATGTCTTAACTGTCATGTCACTCTCCAAGGGTCTGACCACCTGTCTCTGTCCATTAATCTCTCTCTTCATCTCTGGAACAGAACAGGTGTAGACCATTCAGCCCCTCCATCTTACTTCACCATTCAGTTAGGTCACAGTTGATCTGCATCTTCATTCCGTTTATCCAACTTTGCACCATATTCTTTGATACTTTTACTTAACAGAAGTCTAGCAATTGGTTTTGAAAGCTCAAATATATCAGTGGATGTCTATCTGTTTGATTGCCTCAGTGTCTATCCCGCTTTCCTTTACATGTCTATCCTATGAAATGAAGATAAAGGATTGGCGTTGACTAGTGTGCCCATTTTTCCTCTCAACATTAAGAAAGTTTTGAATCCACTTAAGGAATAATAATTCCTGTTTCATTAGTCTGGACTACATTGAATCTATGTTCATGAGATCCAGAACAGTGTGCTAACTCACTGTAACACTCCAGCATCTGCTTAACTCTGCTATTCCATTCCTTCCTAACAGGAATAACATCTTGTTTGAAGTATGTCTGTACCTCAGAGCGATGTTTTTATTTTAATCGAGATCTAGGTGTAGTGCCAGGTTCCACCAAGATTGAAAAGAATAGAAGAACAGATGAGATAAATCAAGAAGTAAAGATTAGGTGATTGGTTTGAGTGAGGCAAGCCTGTAGGTCATAGTGAAAGAGAAAACTGCTGGAGGTAATAACTTCCAGCAGTTTAATGGGATAGATAAAAGAATGAGATAGGTAAAGATAGGTAACTTGTGGTCAATTGTTCTTGATTTGCTTCAGCTCTAGTGTGTGAATAATCTTGGAGATGTACTGAATTATTCATGTGGTTACTTATTAGCCTGAGCAGATAAACAGGATTGCTCAACAAATTGTGCAGAATGTGAATGCACTTTAGACCTTTAAAAACAGAAAGTCTCATTTATTGGAATACCTGTGCTGAGAGCAATTAAAGTTTAATATGGAGGTAGAAATTGAGGCTGGGCAAGAAGCAAATCAGGATCATATTTAATTCTCTTTTTAATGTTTGAGTTATTATAATTGCCAATTATATTGTCAGTTAATGCGTTCACACTGCTCCACACCATTACTTATACCCAACGTATAAGCATGTGTTGTATAGTTTTGACTCAAATGCTAAGAGTACTCTGGACTGTGACTGGTTTGCTAGGGAGTTCTGCTTCTGAGTATCACTTGCCCCATAGTCACAATTGTCATTCTTTAACGTGAAGGCAGAATTAACCATTGCCAGGCAAAAAAATTGTATATGACATCTTAATATTAAAAAAAAAATCTCATAACATTAAAAGCTGCTGTTCTGCCTTTAGACACAGTTACTGCAGATCCAATTATGGTTCCTGGATATTGAGGCTGTAAACCTACCATATTAAATTCTGTTCTATCATGAGCAGGTAGTGCACTGGTATTTTTGAGTTTTCAGCCTTTATCAGACTGTGAGGTTTTTGAAGATGCTCGTTAGCTTTTCCCTCACTCATTGGATTCATCATTCATTTTCCAAGCAAATTATCTCTCTTCTTTTCTGGACATTTTCACAGAAACCTAAATTGAAAAAGAAAATTTCACTCCATTCAGTAACTTATGATGGCAAAAGAAGCATCAGAGTTGAAGCCCTGCCTAGCCTGCATTCTGAATGCATTGGGTTTGGGATTTGACAAAAACTGGAAACACAGTTCTATTAAATTAACTTGCATAAGAGAAAATCACAGCCTGATGCATTGTGTGTGCCTAGTATAAGGATGTGACAGTAAGCCCCAAGCACTGAATGCATTCAGGTTTTTAATGGGTAATATTAAGAAGTTTGGAATACTTTTGACAGTTTGAACACCAGTCAGTGCAAATTGTGATTTATATTCAGGCCAAACTTTCACATTCCCTGTTTTCTTGGACAATGGGAGTTTTCCCTTCAGGCATAGCCCTTGATCAGAATCTGAAGATGTTACAAATGAGACGGTTATAAAAGATAGTAGATTGAGGGAGCAGGGAAAAAAAACACATGCACAAGAGAGAATGAGCTGTACAGGGGTTATTACAAAAAAGTAGGTACTTAACTTGCAGTATGATAATAGTGTAAGACAAAAGGCAGATAAGGGAAAATTCATAAATAAAATATGTTTGTAAGACCCAAAGAATGTACGAATTGTTAAATCAGGTTATCTAAAGTGAAGAGGGATGCATGAAAACCTGGCAAAACAGAGTACGCTGGAGGGGCACAAGATTTTAGTAGAAGAAAAGCAAGTCAATACGGTGGTGGGTGGGTGGGTGGGTGGGTGGGTGGGTGGGTGGGTGGGTGGGTGGGTGGGTGGGTGGGTGGGTGGGTGGGTGGGTGGGTGGGTGGGTGGGTGGGTGGGTGGGTGGGTGTGTGTGTGTGTGTGTGTGTGTGTGTGTCCACCCTATCACCAGTATACCCATGGACGAGGGCTTCGATACCCAACCACCCACCCACTCCTTCCAACATGCCCAGGGAGATTGTGATCGAAGCCACTTAGCAGTAGAGATATTACAGTTGGCTACAGTGCATCGAGGCTAGGTAAGAGAAAATCATTAAGGATTCCTTGCCATAATTACTACTTTGTGATTGCACTGGAAGAATGTGTGTCAGTATTGAGTGAGGATGAGATTCAGATGTGATGATCATTCAGTATCAGGATTCACACATCAAAGGTGGCCACTTGGGCAAGGTGCTGTTTATGGGCAGTCTGCATTCCTGGAACTTTGCACCAATGTGAGAGTCAAAGCTGAAGCTTATTTGGTGCATGAAATTCTTCTGCTACAAACAGTAAAAACAAATTCCTCTTTTCTTCCTGATCAGTAATAAAGACAAGACTTCAATCTCTTCAAAGAGGAATTAATGAAGACTCATACTCAGGAATAGTAGACTGCACCAGGTAATAATTAAAGATGTGTATCTTCCTAATCACAACATGTTGCATTTATATGGTATCTCTAACATAGAAAAACACCCACAGCACAACACAAGTGTGAGGAAAAAACTGACGCCAGGCAAAGCAGAAATTAGGATGGTTGACAAAGAGCTTGGTCAGTGGTGGGCTTTAAGGAGGACCTTAAAGGAGTAGAGGGGTTTAGAGAGGGAATTTAGATTACAACCTAGGTTACTGAAGGCAGAGCTACCAAAGGGTGCATAAGATGTCGGAATCATAAAAATGGAGGTGGAGTTTGGGTGAGAGCTGTTAGAGTTGTAACAAGTAAGAGATGAGGAGGGATTGATACTATCGAAGGATTTAAACAGAGTTTCAAATTCAAGGCATTGTAGAACTGGGATGTAGGTCAGTGATGAGGGAGAAGATGAAAGAGTACGATATGGTATGGGATAGAAGGTGTTGCTGCAGAGATTTAGATGAATTGAAGTTTATGGAGGCTGGAGGGCTAGAGGCCATCCAGGAGACTATTGGAATAATCCGGCCTGAAGGTTTCACATTCTCAAATGACATGAAGTAGGAGTAGAAGCAAATAATGCTAATCCTGTTGAGAGTAATATTTTGAAGAAATTGATACTACAATGTTCAAATCAGTTCAGGGTTTGTGACAATAAACTAGAATCTGAAGGTAACAGGTGCATATTTGTATTTAGTTGAAGATGTTACTGTCTGTTCAAGGTTACTTTTGCCACCTAACTTTACTTCTTAACCTGAAATCTATATCTGATATTAGCAGGAGACCAGTATCTGTTGACAGTAATACTAATCAGGATTTTCCAACATGACTGCTCTTTACCTATCAAATTTCACTATTTGGGTCTATGAACATGAGTTAATGTTTCTCTAAAGTTAAGTCATTATGAACGTATAGGTTCCAATATGTTTTTGTTTAGTAACTCTGTTGCTGATTATAACACAATATTACTTCTGCTAGACCAATTTTTTTTTTTTACCATGTTCAAGATAATGATCCTGATTTAGAAATGAATGAAAGTGCATTGCTAACCTTGTGATGGTCACTTGTTTAAAAGCACTGCAAGTGATATTGCATTGTTGACCTGACTTGCATGGGTGTTTATGGGGAGGGATGCAGATGCCAATATGAGGTTTAACACCTAGGTTTAAGTAACTGTGTCGGTGTGTCTATGAAACTTGTAATATTCTGGCTGTCCATCAGCCCTTACACAATTGCCATGGAGATACCAACATTATTAATGTCAGGTAATCTGTTTACTAGTCTTTGTATTTATATCAAAACAGGTTTGAGATGTAATGAACTCCAGATGAAGCTCATTTACTAAAGCAAAAAATAACACTTTCCATTTAATAAAGCATATCCCAGGAATAAAATCAACTGGGATTCAAACAGTATAAGGGGCACTGAGGGAGAAAAATTCATGTAGTGTGTCCAGGTAAATTTTTTCAACCAGTTAGTGACAAACCCAACGAGAGGAGATGCAATTCTAGACCTAGACTTGGGGAACGAAGAAGGGCAAGTGGGTGAAGTGACAGTTGGCGACCATATCGGGGACAGTGATCACAATACAGTCAGATTTAGCATTACCATGGAAAAGGACAGAGATGAGGCCAGAGTAAAAGTCTTGAACAAGGGGAAGGCAAATTTTGCAGAAATGAGAAGGAACTTGGCTGAACAGCACTGCTGGAGGATAAAACAGTGGGAAGCACTAAAAAGCGAGATCCGAATTGTACAAAGTAGATATGTCCCCTACAAAAATAAGAGTGGTACTACCAAATCTAGACCTCCCTGGTTGTCTAGAAGAAGGGGAAGATCAAACAGAAAAAGAAAGTGTACAATAGGCACAAAGAACTAAGCACTACAGATAGCCTAGACGAATATGGGAAGTGCAGGGACAAATTAAAAAAGGAAATAAGGAAATCAAAGAGAGGGCATGAAAAAATATTAGCAAGTAAAGTTAAAGATAACCCAAAGATGTTTTACCAATACATTAATGCTAAAAGATTAGTTAAGGAAAAAGTGGGACCTATCAGAGATGAAGATGGAAACTTGTGTGTAGATGCAGAAGCTGTAGGAAGGGTTTTGAATGAATATTTTGTCTCCATGTTTACAAAGGAAAGGGAGGATGTAGGTATGGTAGTCCAGGAGGAACACTGAGATATTGGATGGGATAGTCATAAAGAGAGAGGAAGTACTCAAAGGGTTGAAATCCTTGAAAGTTAATAAGTCGCCAGGGCCAGATGGATTGTTTCCGAGGCTGCTGAAGGAAGTTAGGGAGGAGATAGCAGATGCTCTGAGGATGATTTTCCAATCTTCACTAGATACAGGGGAGGTACCGGAGGAGTGGAGAAATGCAAACGTAGTTCCACTGTTTAAAAAGGGATCAAAGGAAATGCCAAACAATTATAGGCCAGTTAGTCTTACATCGGTGGTGAGCAAATTAGTAGAATCAGTCCTGAGAGATAGGATTAACTGTCATGTGGAAAGGCATGGACTAGTCAGGGATGGTCAGCACGGATTTGTTAAAGGAAGGTCTTGCCTCACAAATTTGATTGAATTCTTTGAGGAAGTGACAAGAAGGGTTGATGAAGGTAGTGCAGTGGATGTTGTGTACATGGATTTTAGCAAGGCATTTGACAAGGTCCCACATGGCAGATTGGTCAAGAAAGTAAAAGCCCATGGGATTCAGGGTAATGTGGCAAACTGGATAAAACGTTGGCTTTGTAACAGGATACAAAGTGAAATGGTTGATGGATGCCCTTGCGAATGGAAAGTTGTCTCAAGTGGTGTTCCACAGGGCTCGGTGTTGGGACCCTTGCTGTTTGTGTTATATATTAACGATTTGGATGTGAATGTGGGGGGCACGATTGGGAAATTTGCAGATGACACAAAGATTGGCCGAGTAATGGATAGTGTAGAGGATAGCCATAATCTCCAAAACGATATAAATGGGTTGTTGGAGTGCGTGGTAAAGTGGCAGATGGATTTTAACATAGAGAAGTGTGAGGTCATACAGTTACAGGGATTACAAAATAAATGGGAATATACTAAGAGGGGTAGATGAAGTGAGAGATCTTGGCGTACAAATACACAGGTCCCTGAAGGCAGCAGTTCAATTAGACAAGGTTGTAAAGAAGGCATATGGAACGCTCTCCTTCATTGGCAGAGGTATAGAATATAAAAGTAAGGATACAATGTTGGAATCGTATAAAACACTGGTGAGGGCACAACTGGAGTATTGTGTGCAGTTCTGGTCACTACATTACTGGAAGGACGTAATAGCTCTGGAGAGAGTGCAAAGGAGGTTTACTTGAATGTTGCCAGGGTTAGAAAAGTGTAGCTACGAGGAGAGATTGGATAGATTGGGGTTATTTTCCTTGGAACAAAGAAGGCTGAGAGGTGACTTTATTGAGGTATACAAAATTATGAGAGGAATAGATAGAGTGGATAGGATAAAATTGTTTCCCTTGATGGAGAATTCTAGAACCAAGGGACATAGATTCAAGATAAGTGGCAGAAGGTGTAAGGGGGACATGAGGAAGAACTTTTTTACACAGAGGGTAGTGGGTGTCTGGAATTTGCTGCCCAAGTTGGTAGTTGAGGCAGAAACTCTAAATTCTTTTAAACAGTACCTGGATCTGCACCTAAAGTGCTGTAAGCTGCAGGGCTATGGGCCGGGTGCAGGAAGGTGGGATTAGAAAGGGCACATGGGTGTCCTCGGGCTGGTATGGACAAGATGGGCTGAATAGCCTCCTTCTGAGCTGTAACTTTTCTATGGTTCTAATTCCTACTGAGTGGAATCCCTTGTACTGATATAATGTACTAAGTAATTCCCATTGGTTTGCTTTACCTAGTTGGTACCACTTTTGCCTCTGAATCAGAAGATTGGAGGTTCAGGCTTCACTACGGACATAATGGAGGCTGACACTTCATTTTTCATAATTTGAAGAAGAGCTAGGGGAGTTATTTTCGGTGCATAGGCCAACATTTACCCTTGACCCAATACTACCAAAAACAGGTTACCTGGTCATTTATCCCATTTGCTGCCTATGTGTGAAAATTGGTTACTGTATTAGCAACATAGCAACAGTAATTGAACGTCAAATGTCATTGAGTGTGTGAGAAGCAGATTTAGATGTTCTCAGAATCTGAAAGGTGTATATAATGCAGACTTAATCTGCAAATTAAACAGACCCGCCAGACCTGTGACCCTTACTGCCGAGAAGGAAAAGGGCAGCAGGTGCATGGGAACACCACCACACCAGATTATTACATATCTCATCAACTCTTCTACACCTGTTTATTCAGTTATGAGATGCGGAATTTGCTGGCCGGGCCAGCATTTATTGCATATCTCTAATTGCTCTTGAGCATGTAATGGGGAGCTGCCTTCTGAAACACTGCAAATTATATATGTAGTCTCACTGCGTTGTTAGGTAGTAAGTTACAGGATTTTGACCCAGTGACGATGAGGGAATAGCAGGATCTTTCCAAATCAAGAAAGTGTGCAACTTAGAGGCAATAGTGCCATCAAGCAGAATTTATTCACCAATAACCTGCTGACCAATGCTTAGTATGAGTTCTGTGAGGACCACTTCACTGCAGACTTCATTATGGCCTTAGTTCAAACACAAAAGCGCTGAATTCCAGAGGTGAGTGTGATTGTCCTTGACATCAAGAAAGCAATTGACCAAGTGTGGCTTCAAGGAGCCCTAGCAAAATTGAAATTGAAAAGTGAATTGGGGGAAACGTCTCCATTGGCTGAAGTAATACAAAGCACAAAAGAACATGGTTGGAGGCCAATCATTCTCACCCTCAGGACATGACTGCATGAGTTCCTCATGGCAATGCCCAGTTTCAACCACAGCAACTTTTCATCAGTGACCTTCCCTCCAACATGAGGTGAGAAATGAGGATGTTTGCTGATGATTCTAAAGTGTTCAGTTCCATTTGCAACCTCTCAGAGAGTGGAGCAGTCCATATGTGCATGCAGCAACACCTGGGAAACTTTCAGGCTTGGGCTGATAAGTGGCAAGTGACAAGTGACAATTCTGCCACACAGGTGCCAGATAATGATCACCTCCAACAAGAATCTTGACATTCAATGGCATTACCATCACTGAATTCCCCCACACATGAACATCCTGGAGGTCACTATTGTACAGAAACCTAAATACTATGACTACAAGATCAGGCCAAATGCTGAGTATCCCGTGGCAAGTGACTCACCTCTTGACTCCATAAAGCCTTTTCACCATTTCTATGGCATAATCAGGAATGTGATGGAATACACTCCACTTGCTTGGATGGCTTCAGCTCCAACAACACTCAAGAAGCTCGACACCATCCAGGACAAAGCAGCCTGTTTGATTGGCACCCATCCACAACACTAAACATTCATTCTCTTCAACGCCGTGCACATTGGCAGCAGTGTGTACCATTTACAAGGTGCACTGCAGCAGTCGTCAAGACTGTTCGACAGCACCTCCTAGACCCATGACCTCTACACTTCGAAGGACAAAGGCAGCAAGTGCATGGGAATGCCACCACTTACAAGTTTCCCTCCAAGCCATACACCATCCTGACTTGGAACGAAATTGTCATTCCTTTACTGTCATTGGGTCAAAATCCTGGAAATCCCTTCCTAACAGCACTGTGGGCATGCATAAAGGAAATAGACTGGAGCAGTTTAAGATGGTGGCTCACCAACATCTTTTCAAGGGCATTTAGGGATGGGCAATAAATACTGGCCTAGCCAGTGACACCCACATCCTGTGAAAGAATAAATTTTAAAAATTGCTCTTCAGTATATTTCCCACTACTTACTTACCTATGGAATACATCCAGTAATGGAATGGCACCTCTATTGTTTCTTAGCTCTAACCAAATAGATTCTGTCCTTAATCTCTCTGGGGTATCCTTTCACTTCAGCAGTGTAATATTCAACTTAGTCAATACTGCTACCCCTCCCCCTTTCTTTCTTTCTCTATCTTTTCTGAACATTTGTACACTGGAATAATTAGTACCAGTTCTGCCCTTTTTTGAGCCAAGTCTCTGTTATCACCACAACATCACATTCCCACATGGCTGTCTGTGCCTGCCGTTCACCAACCTTATTTACCACACTTTGTGCATTCACATACATGCACAGTAAACCTAATTTAGACCTAATTGCATTTCCTTTTACTCTGATCCCGTCTGACTTTGATCCTTTCTGTCTCTCCCACTTCTTTGTGCACTTTGTCTAATCTAATTTTACCTCTTAGTTCCCACTGGCTTTGCAAGTTAGGTTAAACCCTCCCAACAGCATTAGCAAACTGCCTCACAAGGATATTGGTCCCCACTTTGTTCAGGTGCAACCTGTGCAGCCTGTACGGGTCTCATCTTCCCCAGGACTGATCGCAATGTCTCAGGAAACTAAAGCCCTCCCTCCTTCACAATCCCTCCAGCCACACATTTATCTGCTCCGTCCTCCTATTTCTACACTCACCAGCAAGCACACCAGGGATTACTATCTTTGAGGTTCTACTTACTAGTCCCTTTCCTCGATCCATAAAATCTGCTTTCAGGACCTCAAACCTCTTTTTACCAATGTCTTTGGTACTAATATGGGCTACGACCTTTGGCTTATTCACCCACCCCCTCAGAGTGCTCTGCAGCTGCTCAGTGAAATTCTTGACCCCAGTACCAGGGAGGCAGTATACTGTCCTGGATTCATATCTGTGACCACAAAGATGCCTGTTTCCCTAACTATAGAATCCCTATCACTATTGTACTCCCAATCCTCCTCCTGCTTCCCTCACCACTCCCCCGACCCTTCAATATAGCTGAGTCAGCCATGATACTATGGGCTTGTCTCCGGCTACACTCCCCAGAGGAACCATCATTCACCATTATTCAGAACTGAATTGTAGTAGGAGAGTGAGATGCACTCTGGGCTCCTCACGACCTGCCTGGTCCTCCTTGACTGTGTTTACTTGCATATCACTAAGTTGCAGGATGACCATATCCAGAAACATGTTATCCATAAAACTCTAGCTTCATGAATGCACTGCTTAACTCCAGCTGCTGGTCAAGCTCTGAACCCTGGGCTTCTCCAGTTGATGACACTTGCTGCACATGAGCCTGTCCAGGACACAAGAAACATTTTGGAGTTCCCACATGGAACAGGATGCATTCCACAGGACTGAGATACCTTGCCATATCTCCATTTATTAGACTATTAACTGACCTAACAGAAATATACTTAAGTCTTGAGTAAATAAACAGTCACTGGCTACACACAAATCAGTTGTGTTCTTTATGTGATGTCACTTTATTTTACAGGCAATTACCTTAAATGTTCTCCTTAACTTTTGTTTTCCAGGTTCCTTAGATCTTAGATTATTGAAAAAATGAGAACCCTGTAATATCCCTGTCCTTTGCTATTTAATTTTGACTTTGCTACCTCGATCTGATTAATTAATTTATTGTAATTTAAGATTGATAATCAAAAATGGCTTTAGTTTTTATACGCATTAAATTATCTAATCTTACCAGTAGTTCATTAATTCAAGTTAAGATTTAAAGCTGACTAATATATTTACTCCACGTGACTCCTTGCTCTCTGAAGTCATTTTATGACATTTGTTTTTCCTTTCATTTGGTTCAGACTCTCAACTGGATCACAGCAATGGTCCGCTTTGATCCCTGGTCTCTACTTTTGTGCCTCTGTTTTGTAGCTTTTTCATTTGTTCGTGGGATATGGGCACTGCAAGCAAGACAATCATATATTGCCCATCCCTAATTACCCTTGCTTTGAACTGCTGTAGTTCATGTGATACAGGTACACCCTCAATGCTGTTTGAATGTTTTTGATTTTGACCCAATGACGATGAAGAAATATTTCCAAGTCAGCATGGTATATGGCTTGCAGAGTAACTTGCAGGCAATCGTTTTCTTTTTTGATGCACTATTTCAGTAGTCAACCACATTGCTGCCCTTGTTCTGGAGTCACTTATAAGCCAGACTAGGTTAAAACAGCAGATTTTCTTCCTCAAGGACATTTGTGAACCTGATGGGTTTTTACAACAATATGGTAACCATTGCTGATACTAGCTTTTTATTCCAGATTTATTTAATTATCTGGATTTAAATTCTCCAGTTGCCATGGTGGGATTTGAACTCATAGCTCCAGACCATTAGTTCAACCTCTGCATTACTAGTCCAGTAATATTACGACTATATTACTGTACCCTATACAATAGCTTCTGATATATAAAAAGAGTTTAGTAAAGTGTTTGTTTTTATTTAGATTCAATCCTAGTATAAATGGCTCAATGAGAGAAATTATGAATATCATTAACAGGTTTTTTTTCAAAGTAACTAGTTTCAGCATTTTGAGCAAGGCAGAGAAAACATCTGCAAAGATTTTGCCTTCTGATTGCTATCCAACAGCTGGTTCTAGTAAGTGCTTCTGTGTGCGAGAGTGCTGGATCAGGCTTTGCCGTGATGTCTCTAATGCTGAATAGCTTACTGACATGATGTAATCTTACATGTGAAGAGTAGCTCTTTGGATGATATATTGGAAAATACTCAGTGCCTATGGATCTGCTCCCCCCGTGAGAAAATAGCGCTGTTCTCGAAGAAGGGAGAAATTGGAATGTAGAATATTGCTGCATGATATCTATGAAAAGAGTGCACATAACTAATCTCCCAGTACATCACCATTGTTACTGTGAAAGCAGACTTTAGGTGGTACATGAATTATGTTGCATGTGACTCTCCTGCCACTATTACTCCCTGTCGTTGCAGGAAAGCACCAGGTCTCATTACTAACTGTGCCCAGAGACCTGCCCAAGATTGGAAACTCGGTGGGGCTGAAGACCTCCTTGTGGAATGTGCTAGCGCCCCTTCAGTTAGCCAACATACTAATTTTGCGTAATGGCCATCATGGTCCACGAATAGCAGTGATTGTCAGCAATCATATGGTGTTTGAAATCTTGGAACAGTTCTGATTTCCTGTTGTCTTTGCCCATTGTAGGAAAATCTGGAGGAATGAAGGAGCAAAAGCTTTCTTGAAGGGAGCGTACTGCAGAGCCCTGGTTATCGCCCCTCTCTTTGGCATTGCACAAGTTGTTTACTTCCTGGGAATAGCAGAGACCGTGTTAGAGATGCTTCAGAGCAGACGATATTAACCCATGGAAGCACCTTTGCAAGACATCCGGCCTGGTTTCACAGGATGAAGTATGTCATTTGAAGAGCACATTTTTTGGAGATTAAAACTTAAACTACCGTCCTTCTGTGTCTTGCCCCTACCCCCACCTTTATCACAGAAACAGAACTTTATTCTGCCTCCTCTAATCATTCCTAACAGCCGTCAGTATTTTTTTTTGTTTTTATTTACATTTTCATCCTAGTGTTAACAATTTATTGTGGGTCAGTCAACCAGCACCAGATATTATAAGAATTATTGTAATTCTGTAACTCTTAAGTTGGTCAGTACTGATACAACAGAAATGTTTTAAAGGGATCACCTCTGCAGAAAGCAGAAGGCCCTCTCAACTAGTTATTCCCATGTAGGGTGTATAAGGAACAATGCAGGGGACTGAGTGGAGTTCCAACAGCAGAGCAGTGGTTAACTGGCTTGTTAATACTAGGCGCGGAATTTTCCAGCCTCATTGCAGCGGGGGCGGGGTTGCAAAATGCAACAAGCCGTTGAAAAATCCATTTACTTCGGTGGGACCATAAAATCTAGCCAGCGTAAAATTCTGCCCTAGGTGTTTTTGGAGTTCCGTGTCCAGGCATTGGGTGACTGTTATTTAAGAAAAAGAAATGCTAACGTAGAGTTTATCCTTTATTGTACTGCTTTGAACGTGGTTTTGTTGGAATAGCAGTTAATTTGATCTTTTTACAGCTTGGCAATGAAATTCAACTTGGGAAGGTACACAAATGGGCAGGATTGCATTGACATCCTGTTAGATAACTTGCCACCTATTCCATTCTTTTGATGTCAATAGAATTGAATATGGATGGGGCATTTAACAGCCAGCTGATATGATACTACCTGCTTTGCATCCCTCACCCAAGGCCAGTTTCAACCTCCCCACCACCCCCCATCTCACCAAGTGTCTGGACATCTATAATTCTGAAAATGTAACTTGAAACAAAGCAAATTTGAAGTGAAATTGGGCATTGCAAAATTAGCATTTGTACTAAACAACATGTGGAAAGCAGAGTAGGCGGTTGGGGGCTAGCATTGGTTTGTATGGGCATTCTGGTTGTCAAAGCTGGAACAGGAGATTAAGACACCTGAGGTGGTGCAGACAGGATAAACGATGAATTTGAAATTACCTTGACTGATTTTGAGCTTAAATGAACTATTGAAAGCACAATATTTTACTTCAAAGTAGCTCCTGAATCGTGTTGACTGTAAATGCAGACTACCTATGCTGAAGCTACATGGGGAAGTTGATGGGTTTTCCCACTGTTGTGCACTGACGCACTTTGAGCCAATGTCTTCTTATCACTGGCTCCCAAAGGCCATCTTTGGTACCTTTTGTGCTCCTGTTTGGATGACCGGTTGTTCCCCTTATGTTTCAATCTCAAAAATAACCCAATATCGCAGGCAGTGCTTTTGCATGACTTGAGAGGACCTGTCTCACCTAGTATTACTTTAACTTGCTTGTGATGTAAGAACAAGCAGCCACCATCAATTCAATATTAATAGAATTTGTTTATGAAACATGGACATCTGCCTCGGGATTATAGGCAGCTGAATTGCCATTAAAACTTAATTAACATATGGTTACAAAAATACTTTTAAAATTGCACAAAAGCCAATATACTTTAATCTTCATTAAGACACTTAATTCATGCAATCAAGTTGCTCCCAATAGCTATCAGCGACAATGTCTGACAGTGACCAGTTGATCATTCATGAGTGATATAGATCAAAATATTTTCTTCAGTTCACCCTTCATTCACAAAGTCAAGTGGACAATATACAAGAACTTCAGAGGTCCACCATATTTTAAAATCCTGGCACTGCTGGGGCAGTGATCATAAGCATTAAGCAGCTGACAAACTGCTGAAGCTTTGTTCTGAAGGTTTTTGACATTACCTGAACTCCATGATTGATTTACTGCCTGGTAATGCACTGCCCCAACATCTGATATCTTCTGTCTGCCAAGCCTTCTGTACATTTGTATGAATGTTTGAGGGCTGATGAGTTTAAAAAGATGCTGCTGTAGAATGGAACTAGAGAGGAGGCTTTTGGATATTCGTGTTATCATACAAGCTACTCGTATTCGATGGAAAGAAGAAACACGGGTACAATACATGTAGGTTTAGCTTGGGAGAATTTTGTTTTTCTTAAAAGAACAGAGTAATATTTTTGTAAAGGACACCATTTCTTCAAACCTCTAAGCACCAATTCCTTTTGCAACCATGTTTTAAAACTTCCTGATGCAATCCCTTGGGAATGCTGGAATGTAAAATTCTGCTTTTTTAAAGTACAGTACTACTTATACCTAGATTGTCAGTATTACTTGACCTCTGATTCACATGGCTCAAGAAGATTATAATCCTCGTCTTTTTGGAGGTGCTGAGTACTTGTGTTTTAATTACCAATGAAACTGTATGCATATAGGCTGAACAGGGATTTGAGGTCAGTGTTGATTGTCTGGAAGTATTGAGCACAGTTGTAAGGACCATCTGTTAAAGGACTCATTTCTGGCAAAAATTGTATTTGATACCTTAAAAGATTTGTTCCCATAAACGTGCAATATGGATTTTAAAAATCTGTGGGAGACCTGGGCGATGCAGTGCGTAACACTGTCGCCTTAAACCTCAGGAAGATGAATTCAAGTCTGGTTTACACATCTCTGGATTTAATGACCCAATGTGAAATGAGTTTAGGCAGCCTCACAAAACTGCTAGTAATTGGCACTAAATTGCCAGTCTCACTAAGATACACTACAGGCTGACTGCTGTGGCAAGTGGGACAGTGGAGAGCAGTTTTCAAGGGTATCTCAGCAAAATACTGAGAGTACCTGATGCTGATATTTCATGTCCCGCCAACATCATTCATCTTAAAAAGCAGAAGAAAAACTGAATGCTTAACATCTGAATTAGCAGACGGAGGAAAGTTAAATACATCAGATGCTTATTGACCTGTCAAAATTCTCCGCATTTGCTGCTTTTGTACACTACAGTGAAACTCCATTATAATGAAACACTTCAATAGGTCCCATAGGGTTACCAGACTAAGACTTGAGTATGCATAAATGATTGTTGGACGGATTTCACCAGTGCAGTATCCTAGATTATACTTAATCCTGTAGTTACTCCCTAGGCCAGCCTCTCAATTAAAACCCTGAATTTTTTTATTTGCCTTAATTCCTGTTCTGCAGCATTGAGCTATTATGGACATCATGGGTGTCCTGAGAATAGCTTGTATTGGTGGAAATCTAAATGTCCTACAGTTGCGCCCAGTTCCCCAAGGAAGTGAAAGATGAGCTGATTCATGTGCCAGTACCCTTGTTGTTGGCAACCCCTGGCACGGAATCTTTCGGTTCGGTTCACATATTTGCTATCCTGAGCTCAGCCTCTTCCTTAATTTCCTTTTGTTTGGAAGGCAGATGAGTAAACTATGCATTACTTGATCTCCCTGCAAGAAAGATTCAGATGATCAGTAGTCAGAGTGAATGAATGATGCACATGTAAAACCTTGCAGTCTTTCCGCACCCCAACCTCAACCCACATTGCTTAGTTCTTGTGTATCATTACTCTCACTTGGAACCATGCTAATTTCTGAGCACTACAGGGTTAATTTGTAGCCCTTGCATAAAACAAGTGAGTTATATAATTAACTATTTGTTAATGCATTGGTGTAATAACTGTGCACTTGTTTTGTGAAGCAGCATTATGTGGGAGCAATCCATAATTTTATTTTCATGATAGAATTTTTGTCCTAGATCAATTCCGTTTTTAAATACTTACTCTTACCATTTTAGTTAACCTATTAGTAATGCATATTGGAATATCACAAGTATAAAGTGTTGCTAATTTTATATCTAATATATTCCCCCTAGAATTATTTGGAAAATACAGTATTTCCTTAAAGTGTTATTTTACATAATTCTGTTCATGGAGTTACATTTTTTGTTTGTCCCGCTTCACTTTAAAAAGAAAAGCAACACAGTTGGTGGGAATGAATTCAATGATTGACTGGATTGGTTCTGCATTAAAGATAATTTAGTGATGTTTTGCTGCATTCTTTCTCTCAAGGTTGTTTTGGGTTTAGTGAATCAGGCTAAGTGCAGGACCCTTCAGCTCACAAATATTGGAAGCTTTGAATATCAATTGCTCCACTGTCAGGGACAGTGAAAGGATAACATTTGAGGTTTGTGTTATTGAGTAGACTAGGACTATATTCCTTAAAGTTTAGAAGAATAAGAGGTGATCTCATTGAAATACATTTTTTTTTAAGGAATTTGACAGGATCGATGCTGGAAGGATGTTTCCCCTGGCTGAGGGGCCTAGAACTAAAGATCATAGTCTCAGAATAAGAGGTCAGCTATTTATGACTGAGATGAGAAATTTCTTCACTCAAAGGGTTGTGGTTCTTTGGACTTTCTACCACGGAGGTCTATAAATGCTCAGCCTTGCTTAGCCTTTGAATATATTCCAGCCCAACATGGATAGATTTATGGATACTAAGGGGATTGAGGGATATGGGCATAGTGCAGGAAGGTGGAGTTGAAAGGTGGAGGAGGCTTGAAAGACTGAATGGCCTACTGCTGCCCTTATTTCTTATAGAAAATGGATTCAAAATCTGAAATAGGAGTTTGTCTGGCATTGTTTCAGTGATATGTTTTGTTTCTATCCATTTTCCCCTATAATTGGATATAATATTTAATTAGCTATTCTATACTGCAGGAATCAATGATAATTAGATTGAATACCATAACAGAAACAAGTCACTTTGCTCAACTTGTCAATGCTGATGTTTATACACCACATGAACCTCCCCCCACGCTAATTACCTCTTGTCACTCTGTCCCATATCCTTTGATTCCTTGATTTCGGGATACATCAAGCCTCCCATTAAATGCATCAATATCGGTTTCAACCACTCCATGTGGCAGAGTTCCAGATTCACCACTCTTGAGTAAAATAATTCCCCCAAAGTTCTTTATTTGATCTGTTGATAGCTAATTTGTATTTATGGCCCCTTGTTCAGGATTCACCCATAAGTGGAAATAATTTTACTCATGTTATCCACAGAGAACAAGACATTTTTTTCTGAAGAAAAATATTGTTTTCAGCCCATAATTTTTTTTCCCAGTGTCATAGTTTATTGAGAAAATCGTCAATGTTTAAATTATGTATTTGAGAGGCTCCAAAGTTTCCCTGGCATTAGATAGATCCTTCCGCTGTCATTTCAGTGATACCCTGAATTTGTCCATGCTACCTCATAGTTTACACAATGGCAGTGATTTTAGTTTCCAGTCGATTATGGGGTATGGGGCAAGTGCAAAACACATTCATATGTCCAAATTTGAGGCCCAGGATACTTGAACCCCCAGGCCTCAGCTGCCTACCCGACTTGATGAGGAAAGCAGCAGGTGGAGGCCGGCACCCATTGGAAGGCTCAATGGCAAGCAAGGAACAATGTTTTGGGAGGGTCTTTCAGGATTCCAATGGTAAGGCTGAACACTCCATTTTAAAGGCCCTTCCATCCTGTTTCCACCAGGCTGGATAAGGATAAAATTCCCCTCAATGTGCCACTGTGCCAGGCATGTCTTCACCCTGCCAACTTTGTGATCAACCACTAGTCCATTCTAGCACTCATGCTCACTTTCTCTCTATTCATCATAATAAATTGCTACTGCTGTCTCGTCTGACAGGCCTGTCATTAAGTAATTCCATGCACTTAATTTTGTAAGCCCTAATTAAGAAGACTTGTGCAATAATACTCTCCCAGTGTCAATTTCGTACATGCAGTGTACCTTCATTAAACTGCAGACTTGAAGTCCGACACTTGCCTGAGACCCATTGCCAGTTGACAGCATATGCAGCTGAAAAATGAACCCAGTCCTTTCATTGATGTATTCTACTTGAGTAAGTATCTCAGACAACATGCAGTAGAAGGATTAAACTTTTGCTTTGCCTAATTTACAATAAAACTGAAGGGCAGCAATAAAGGCCTCAAGAACCTTAAACAAATCACTCCATTTGATAGGACTAAGGGTTCAGACCCATCCATGATTGAGGAAACTCCATGAGGAAATGCTAAGTGGGGCCTCTCACATTAAGCTGACAGTAGGTTTTGTTTAATGACAGAGAGAAACAGCAATAATTTGCTTCTGCTACAGAGGGAAATTGGAACAATGATCACTTCTGGTGGGAATTGACTTGACACCTCATTGGTCCTGCATCCCCAATGGTTGCATGCAAATTGCCACGTATGTGTTTCTGCCATTGTTCTCTAAATCCTGGCTCCAGCAGCATCAATTATTGGACAATGAATTGTCATGTAGGGATGGATGGAGCAACAAGTATGTTGAGAGCTACTGGTGATGGACAGGAGGATCATGACTGGCCTCTGAACTATACAAGACTCCTCCCTGATTTTTAAAAATTTTTGTTTTTTTACTCATTTACAGAATGTGGGCATCGCTGGCTGGGCCAGCATTTATTGCCCATCCCTAAGGTGGTGGTGAGCTGCCATCTTAAAAGCTGCCTTCTTAAACCGCTGCAGTCCCTGTGGTGTAGGTACACCCACATTCAAGGAACGTGGACCTCGCCAGCATTTGGTGCCCACCCTCAATTTGCTCTTGAGAGCTGCTACCCCGAATGGAGCTAAGTGGCTTGCGAGAGCAGTTAAGAGTCAACCACGTTGCTGTGGGTCTGGAATCACATGTAAGTTGGACCCGGTAAGGATGGCAGATTTACTTCCCTGAAGACATTAGTGAAACATATTTCTTTTTATGACAATTCAGTAGTTTTATGCTGATACTGACTTTTTATTCCAAATTAACTTAATTAGTACTTCAAATAGAACATGGTGTATTTAGCCTTGTACAATTTGAGGCCAAGTTCTGCTGCGTCTTGTTGCATCCAATGGAATGAAGGCCCCTTGAATTAGATGCAACATTAAAATTAGTTATCCTTTCAGGTCCATTGTTTATTCTTCTCCTTTATTCTCCGTTGGTCCATGAACAACCAGGTAATTTGTGCATTAGGTTTGGATTCAAAGTTATGGTTTTCACTTCTCCAAGTTCCAATTATGGTCAGTTTCACATTGTCTTGTCAGTTACTGCACTTATGTGGAAAAGAAACACTGAGCATGATCCAAACTGGACAAGTTTTGTTCCTTCATTGATTTGGTGCAATTTGACACTGAGAAAAACTACTGCATGAATGTTTTTGTTGAGCAAAAACAGAAATCAACGCATCCCGGACAATAAAATCTATGAAAAGCTGAATGTGAGCTGGGTGAAGTGAGCAAATAAAAATATTGACCACACTTACGATGCAGAATTTGGTAATCATGTATCATAGTATCTGAGTTGTCTCTGGTATGTGGAATAATGAAAGGAGTGGTGGGAATCATGATAGGAATATTACCAGAACAATGTTGTAAAACTGGTCAAACAGGGCAAGTAGGGAAAAGGATCAATTTTAGGTGTAGTGTTGTCTGATAAATGAATGTACTTCCCAAACGTGAAGCTGTTGATTGGTGATGCTTGTGATGTTGGCTTAATTTTTTTTTTATTGCAACCGTTTGAAAAGAGACTATGCTGTGTTTTCTGCAGTGAGTCATCATTCAGTTAAATCACATTCAAAGTAATCTGTGCTTTCTATGCTAGAGTATTTCAATGTCATGAAATATTAGTGTTGTAATTCTTCCAGTTTACAGTTTAGAAATCCATGCAGATTTTGTTTCATTGGACAATTCCATTTATTGCAATGCCGTGTAATTTGTGCAATATCCCTGAACTCAGCTAGTAGAAAAGTGAGCTTAGTGATATTTATTTGGCATAAATATTTTGTTCTGTTAGGGAGGATGGTTTATGGCAAATGTACTGGCCTCACTACTTATATTTACACTTCTACCTGTTTTATATTAACAAAGAGTCTATTAATGTACTCCTTGGTAGTTTTTTCAGTTGTGCTTTTTTATGTGATGTTTCGCAGTGTGATGCAACTGATAGCACACTAACCTACTGGCAAGAGGTTTGTGGGTTTGCATGCACATAATCTTGGTAACAGTCCAGTGCAGTAGTGTAGGGGTGCTGCCTGTACATTATCTCCGATGCAATATTAAGTTGAGACATCACCTGCCTTCCCACCCCTTGCACACACACACACACACACACACACACACACACACTCACACCCACCCACCCCCATCCCCCAACCACCACCACATTGTCTTCCTGTCCCTTTGCTTCAGTTGACCTTTTTAAAAAAAGTCCCTAGCTCTAATTGAAGAAGGCTGTGGGCTTTCCTTGGTGTTCTGGCTAACATTCCTCCCTCAATCAATACCACCAAAAGGAAACAAATTATTTGATAGTTTATGTCATTGTCTGTGTGACTTTGTAGATGAAAAACGGCAGACTACATAATGAGCCATTTATCTGCAAAAAGTAATAAATTACATGCAGCATTTCGTGATGTGCTATAATAATGTGCTATGGTGCTATATAAATGCAAGCCTGTCTTCCTCTCACTTTGTAAATCCTCTGCTGAACTGTTTGCAAATTGCTGAAAAAAAGACATGCTATCAAAGCTTTTCATCTTACACTCAGGATAGGTGCAAGAATACCAAATTTCAAAATGAGCAACAATTTATACTGCATGAGAAAAGGGTGCTGATTGGTTGGCAAGTGGATTTTGTATAGTCAAGGCATTGACATATAGAATGCACCAGGGAACAGTTATCCCCAAACTTCTGTTTAAATTCAAAAAAGGCAGGTCAACTCTGATTAGTTCAGGTGTTGCCATGGGGAACGTGCAAGGTGACAGTTGTCTCCCATGTTTTTGTTTAATTGCAAAAGGCATAATGCTTTGAGATATTCTTTCTGATGCTGAGGACAGGGCCATGCAAATGAACATATGTAGCTTCTAGCAAGCTTAAGTAAGTTACATAGTGAGCCCAACTGATAATCTTAAATTGGTTGTTAGTGTAATTTTTTTTAGCACACTCAGGATTCTCCAAGTGCTGTCCAATTTTGGAATCACATCTAATATTGGACACTATGTTCTGAGTTTTGCAAACATGGTTGATTGAGTATGGTCAATACTCTGCCTATTGCAATCAGCTGAAGGGACGTGTTACTTGATGTGACCTACCAGGCAAGAGCTAAGTGTTCCCTGGTGCATTCTCCAAGGCAACACCTGGCTCAGTCAGAGTCCATTTGCCAACCAATCAGCATCTGTTTCTTAAAATTTGGCATTCTTGCGTCTGTCCTGATGAGTGCAAGACAAAAAGCTCCAACAGCATGCCTTTTTTTCAGCAATACTCAAGTTCTGTGCTACCAAGTGACCATTTGTTTGCATATAATTTACTGAGAGAAGGACAGTATACTATGAATGCAAAGGGAGGAAAAGAATGTATGGTTTCTTGTCCTCCATCGTACTGCTGACAGTGGGCAGAAATGGGATTTATGTTCATGAGCAAAACTCTTAAATTTAGGGGATGAATAGAACATTTAATCTGAACTTTTAGGAGTATTGAAATCAGCCTTATTAAAATAAAAAAAATCAAGGAGGGAATTGTTTGATTCATATCGCACCATTCTTCTGCCAGTGGGATAAACTTTTTTTTTTAAATGACTCGAGTGGTTCAGTGCAGAAGTTTTGTTGGTCTGTGAAATTTCCTATTATTCTCTGTGCAGGCTTAAGAACTGGGCAGATCATAAGACAGCCTGTATGTTTGAAAGCAGCCTTGCTGTAGGCGACATGAACTAATGTAAACATTTTCCAGATTTTAGTGTTGATATTCTGTTTTTAAATTTTAAGGGATAAATGAAAATGAAGATAATTATTGCTGATCACAGCTTAAAAGTGAATTCAGAATCTAATGTCGTACTTCCAAATGTTGACAACCAATTTTCAAGGTCAGTTCTTTTAAAGTCCAAAATCCTGAACCGGCACCTCTTTAAAATATGCAGCAAATAGCATGCCCTGTTCTGATAGATGGTGTCGCAGATACTGGAAAGAGAAGTAGAGGTAAATCAATAAATGACACACTTAGAGGGAACAGTCAGTGTGGTTGGTTGGATGGGAGAGGACTGCCTTTGACAATCTTGGGGGCATAATTCAGGATCTGAATCATTTGACCATTGTAACTTCAAGTATTTGTAGTGAGTTATGAGAAAGGTTGACACTGACGGTTTAGATTGAGGATTTATTTCAGAGTGAATAAATCATAGATAGATTTGAACAAAAGTTAATTGAAGGCATTTAACAACCCTGAATTACTAAACACTAGCTCCTTTATTGATGTACAATAGAGTGCAATTTATAATTGTTTATTTTTTAAAAATGATGGAAATATGCGCTGAACAATTTGTGCAAGGATATAGTTAAAATTATATTTTTGTGTATTTGCCCACTATTGCAGAATACTGGAGGTGATGACCTGTAAATCATGAATTTGCCATGTTTTAGTTCCCACAGCAGTGGGAAAAGCTCTCCGTACATTAATTGACGTTTCAAAAAAATTGGAGCTGACTTATTTTTGCGCTTATTGTTCTGAGCAGCATGTGCTTCCCCCTTTTTAGAAAAATTAATTTTTTTTATAAATGGATGCTTCAAAAAATAGTATTTTCTGAAGTCTATGAAAATGTGAAATGTTTTCCTCAGCAGTGGGTTGTTTAAATGCAGTTTTAATTGAGATCCAAAGTTAACCTGCTGTGATGTGTGTAATATTGTGAATTGCTATTATTTGAAGTGAACCCCTCGACACTGCGTTCAGTAGCTGCTGCATAACGGCGATGTTTAAATCTGTAAATGGATCTGTATTAAAAGAATCATTGAATTGTGTAATTTATGTCATGTGGTAAAATAATAAAGGTTTTTGAGACCAAAGCACTAAGCTGGATCAGTTTATGCCTTTTCTGTAATTCCATTTCTTATTCCTCATGATGGACAACATATCAGCTTGTTTCAGACAGCAGCACTCTGGCCTTTTGGTGCTGAGAGGCTGTTTCCCCTGGCTGAAGAGTCCAGAACGAGGGGTCTTATTCTCAAGATAAGGAGTCGTCAATTTAGGACTGAGGGTTTGTGGATCTTTGGAATTCTCTACCCCGGAGCACTGTGGATGCTCAGGCATTGAGTATGTTCAAGGCTAAGATTGGTGCACTTTTGGATACCAAGGGAATCGAGAGATATGGGAATCAGATGAGAACGTGGAGTTGAAGTCGAAGATTATCATGATCTTATTGAATTGATGGAGCAGGCTCAAGAGGCCTGTTTTTTACCGACACTGGTGAGATATGCTCATCCATGTTAAAACTGTGACAACTTCGCGGGGGTGACCAATCTCACGTTTATGCCGTTGAAAAGCATCACAGGTACTGCATGTAGACAATGAACCATTGGCAAGGCAAATCTTACTATGCTGCCCATTATGACTGATATTTTTCTCAGTATCTCAACTGTCTATTTGCAATGCAGATTGGGCCAGTGTTACAATCGTGACCAGGGCTCAATCTGCTGACACCTGTCAGCAATTCACTGTGATCAAACAGTCCATGCTTCGAATGGATGGTATTTCTGTATAGAACCATGGAAACACACACACAGATCAAGAAGCTGATTGAATGAGACAATCTTAGGAATTTCCATTCCTTAATCTCTGAAAATTAGACATAGAGCTGAGAGCTCCATGTTCTCAGCGGACTAATTAGGTTATTCAGATGATGTATGGGATGTAAAAATGCTTTTAAATGATAATGTAAAGATTGCAGTGCCATTTTAAAAAATGAACCCATCTTTCACTATGCAGCAGTGTTTGCTCAATATTTTTAGTTGATTAGATTTCCGCAATCTATTCCCAGGATAAGGAACAACGTAGACACACAATGATTCCATGAAAAATACACGGAGTGGGTAAAGAATTTTTTTTTAAAAAAAAGCTTCTCCATCTGTTCTGGTGAATTGAAACTTCTCTGTCCTGTGATAACTACCACAGAAATGTAGAAACATAAGAACAGACTAGACCAATATAGCTTCTCAAGCTTGTTCCATCATTCAGTTAGATCATGCTTGATTTGTGTCTCAGTTCTATTAACCTGACTTTGATCCCCTTATTTAACAAAGATCAATTGATCTCCACCCTGAAAGCTTCACCTGACATAGCATCTATAGCTTTTGGAGGAAGAAAACTCAAAGTTTCTACGCAACTTGTGTGAATAAGTTCTTCCTTTATCATTTTAAACATGGCAGACAACTCCTGAGCCTACCACATCCATGGGAATACAAGACAAGCTTATGCAACCTGCCCTCATAATTGAAACCTGTAAATCCAAGGACCATTCTGGTGAAATTGCACTGTATCCCCTCCAAGGTCAATATAATCTTCCTGAGGTGAATGCAGTACTCCAGATGTGTTTTGACCAAGACTCTGCACAACAGAAACATTACTTTGTATTCCAGTAACTATCCATCATCCTTCCCGTCCCCACTATTAACAGGGATAGACAAAGTGTGAAAGACTTAGAGGGGGCGGAATTCTTAAAATGTATCCAGGAGAGCTTTTTAAGCCAGCACGTAGAGAGTCCTTAAGAGAGGGGGGTGGTGCTGGACCTAGTTTTAGGGAAAGAAGCTGACAAGTGATAGAAATGTCAGCGGGGGAGCATTTTGGTGATAGTGATCATAACTAAGTAAGATTTAAAGTAGTTATGGAAAAGAACAAAGATGGACCAGAAATAATGGTTCTGAATTGGGGGAAGGCCAGTTTTAATATGATAAGACAGGATCTGGCCAAAGTGGACTAGGAGCAGCTACTTTTGGAAAATCTACACCAGAGCAGTAGGAGTCATTCAAAAAGGAAATAGTGAGAGTGCAGGATCAACATGTTCCCGTAAAGGTGAAGAGTGGGACCAACAAGATCAGAGAACCCTGGATGTTGAGGAATGTACAGAATTAGATAATGAAAAATAGGGAAGCTTATGGTAGATACCTAGGGCTCAAAACAGCGGAAGCCCTAGGGGAGTCTAGAAAGTGCAGGGGGTTACGTAAAGAAATTAGGAGAGCGAAGAGGGGGCATGAAAAAACACTGGTGGGTAAAAAAATCCAAAGGCATTTTATAAATATATTAGGGGCAAGAAGATAATCAGAGAAAGAGTAGGGACCAAAGTGGTAATCTGTGTGAGGAGCCAGAAGACTTAGGTGAGATTTTAAATGAGTACTTTATACCTGTATTCACTATAGAAAAGGATGATGTAGGTATAGAAATCAAGGAGAGGGACTTGATATACTTGAACAAATTAACATTGAATGGGAGGAGGTATTAGTGGTTTTAGCAGGCTTAAAAGTGGATAAATCTCCAGGCCCAGATGAGATGCATCCCAGGCAGCTATGAGAGGCAAGGGAGGAGATTGCAGGGGCCTTGACAATTTTCAAATCCTCTCTGGCCACAGGAGAGGTGCCAGAGGACTGGAGGACAGCTAATGTGGTACCATTATTCAAAAAGAGCGGTAGGGATAAACCAGGGAATTATAGGCCAATAAGTCTAACATCAGTGGTAGGGAAACTTTTGGAAAATAGTCTGAAGGACAGAATTAATCTCCACTTGGAAAGACAAGGATTAATTAAGTTTTTTTTTGTCAGCGGGAGAATATGTCTTAACAAATTTGATTGAATTTTTTGGGGAGGTGACTAGTTGTGTAGATGAGAGTAGTGCAGTTGATGTAGTCTGCATGGACTTCAGTAAGGCTTTTGACAAGGTCTTGCATGGGAGACTAGTCAAGAAGGTAAGAGCCCATGGGATCCAGGATGATTTGGCAAATTGGATCCAAAATTGGCTTAGTGACAGGAGGCAGAGGTTGATGGTTGAAGGTTGTTATAGTGACTGGAAGCCTGTCTCCAGTGGCGTACCACAGGGTTCGGTGCTGGGTCCCTTGCTGTTTGTCATGTACATTAATGATCTAGACATGAATGTAGGAGATATGATCAGTAACTTCACAGATGACACAAAATGTGGTAAATAGTGAGGAGGAAAGCCTTAGACTACAGGACGATATAGATGGGCTGGCCAGATGGGCAAAACAGTGGCAAATGGAATTTAATCCTGAAAAGTGTGAGGTGGTGCATTTTGGGAGGACGAACAGGGCAAGGGAGTATACGATGAATGGTAGGACCCTAGGAAGTACAGAGGATCAGAGGGACCTTGGTGTGTATGTCCATAGACCCTTGAAGACAGCAGGACAGGTAGATAAGGTGGTTAAGAAGGCATATGGCATACTTGCCTTTATTATTCGAGGCATTGAATACAAGAGCAGGGAAATTATAATGGAGCTGTATAAAACGTTAGGCCACAACTGGAGTTATGTGTGCAGTTCTGGTCACCACAATATGGGAAGTATATGATTGCACTGGAGAGGGTGCAGAGGAAATTCACCAGGATGTTGCCTGGCTGGAGCGTTTCAGCTATTGTCATGACTGACTGGGAGTAGTGTGTTGTAATATCAAGCCCCACTGTTCCCCGAGCCATGACAAATGTGAAAAGTTTGACCAAGCTGCCAGATTCCCCCAATTCTACCTAACTGTTTAGATTAACAGAATATGAACAACAGGTTTGTAGACTTAAAAACAAAAAAACTGCGGATGCTGGAAATCCAAAACAAAAACAGAATTACCTGGAAAAACTCAGCAGGTCTGGCAGCATCGGCGGAGAAGAAAAGAGTTGACGTTTCGAGTCCTCATGACCCTTCAACAGAACTTGAGTTCGAGTCCAAGAAAGAGTTGAAATATAAGCTGGTTTAAGGTGTGTGTGTTGGGGGTGGAGAGATAGAGAGAGAGAGAGGTGGGGGGGTGGGTGTGGTTGTAGGAACAAACAAGCAGTGATAGAAGCAGATCATCAAAAGATGTCAATGACAATAGTACAATAGAACATATAGGTATTAAAGTTAAAGTTGGTGATATTATCTAAACGAATGTGCTAATTAAGAATGGATGGTAGGGCACTCAAGGATTTATTTTCCAATAAATTATAAAGATTTTCCTTTTCCCACCTATTTCCATTATATAAAAAAAAAACCCCCACTAGAGCTATACCTTGAGTGCCCTACCATCCATTCTTAATTAGCACATTCGTTTAGATAATATCACCAATTTAACTTTAACACCTATGTGTTCTATTGTACTATTGTCATTGACATTTTTTGATGATCTGCTTCTATCACTGCTTGTTTGTCCCTACAACCACAGCCCCCCCCCCCACCTCTCTCTCTCTCTCTCTCTATCTCTCCGCCCCCCACACACACACCTTAAACCAGCTTATATTTCAACTCTTTCTTGGACTCGAACTCAAGTTCTGTCGAAGGGTCATGAGGACTCGAAACGTCAACTCTTTTCTTCTCCGCCGATGCTGCCAGACCTGCTGAGTTTTTCCAGGTTTGTAGACTTAATGAGTAAATAACTGTTTATTAAACAAATTGTCTTTAACTAGTGGCAAAAGAAAGAAATATGAACTGCTAACTTCTAACTCAATAACTTAAACTCCACCCCTTCTTAAACCCCATATACACAAACACACATACACATAAGACACACAAAACATGGATTTTAAGGGTGAGATAAAACAGTTCACCAGCACCAACCTGGAGTACAGGATTAGATGCGCTGATTTTGATTAACGTCTTTCAAATTCCTTGTAGTTTGTAGTTGATGACACAAGGTTGTCTCCCAACACTTTTAGTCTGTGGTTCACTGGTTGAAAAAAATTTGCTTTTCATTGTCTGTACTGGTGATTTCTACCCTTTTCCTCCTGACAGAGAAAGCAGGTTATGGAGATGTGAGGATTAGACAGCTAGCTATTATGGTAGAATTACTGGAACCTTACAAACACAGGAGAGGGAGGTTTTAGGTTTTAGATCTTCCCTTTTTGCAGGCTAGGAGCTGTTCTCCCTGCACTGTTACCACACAAAAACCCTGATCACCTGGTCAGGAGTCAATTAAAATGCTGTCGTCATGCAGTTCCCCTTAGTCCAGGGCTCCTTTCCAGCACTATCCTGTTCTTTTATGACACACTATGTTCCAGGATTTTTCTGGTTAGCAAGGTGTAATGATTGGTGTGCCACAGGGATCAGTACTGGGGCCTCGACTTCTTACAATTTATATAAATGACTTGGATGAAGGGACCGAAGGAATGGTTGCTAAATTTGCTGATGACGCAAAGATAGGTAGGTGTTATGACAGAATAATCCCAAAGGGAAACTTTAAACAACTGTCATAACCTATATTTTCAATTGGTATGTTTGAGATGCAGCTCTAAATTCAAGAATAAGATGACTAGTTCTTGAAAGGTTTTTATATCAAACTAAATGAGACATTTATTAATTTGCAACAAGGTATTAAACACATACACATGGCTACAAATTACTATTATCATAACTTTTTAACAAATTCCCAAACTAATCTCTACTAAGGCAACAACATCTCATAGACTTTAAGCAGACACCAGGCAAAGCATTTTCACCATACAAATTCAAAATGAGGTTTCTTTCAATTTGGTTCCTTTGCAGACAGTTGTAGGCTTACAGATGCTTTGATGCTATATACCTCTGACTTCCACACACACAAACTCCCTTCTGTTATACCCAGCCTGCCCTTTTAATACAAATTCTCATTGTATCACCAGGCCCTTTGAACTCCTTTCATAGTCCAATTTTATTAGCAATATAAACATTGCTTGGGGTCTCCTAGCTAGGTGCAAGATTTTACTCCCCTTCTTCAATGCTCTATTCAACAAAATGCAAATGTACTCTTTACCTCTCTGTTTACATCTCAAAACTACTGTACATCAAAGCACCCAGACTAGCTGACTTTAATCCAATTAACACACACACAGAATGAACCTGTATTTAAAAAAAAAATTCCAATAACATTATATATCTTAACAGCTTCATGACATCCCCCTTCCTATCGAAAAATGAGCCGTCATGGTTCTAAAAGACGGCTTCATTTTTTAATAACCCATCTCACACTATCTCCTATACTTATTACACTATTACATTACCAGATGCATGCATTAACATAATATATATACACAAGTCCTTGGTATCAACAGAAAGTACTCCAGTTCAGTGTCTAGCGTTTTAAAAATGTTCAATTTTCCTTTAAGCTTCAAACTCTTAATAACACAACTGCAAACAGATTTTCTCTTGCAGCAGTAAAATCTGTAGATTAAATGGTTGTAATAATAGACTCCATCTGAAAAGTCTTGCACTTTTGTCTTGAAGTTTGCCCAGAAACTTTAAAGGATTATGGTCTGTATAAAGAATTGTTTCTGATGAATTGTTTGCCACATAAATTTCAAAATGCTGCAATGCTAACCCAAACCCAAAGTCTCTTTATTGATCATTGAATATCTTCTCTTTTGTACATTCAGCTCCTGTGAAAAATACCCTATCGGTTTTTCAATTCCAGTGTCATCTTCTTGAACAATACAGCCCCAATGCCTATATCGCTTGCGTCAATGGCCAATTTAAATTGCTTGGCATAATTGGGTACTGCCAAAACTGGTGTTATAGTTAATATAGTTTTCAAAGTATTGAATTACTTCAGACACTCCAGTGTCCATTGAAACAACTTCTGTTTTAATAGTTCAGTCATTGGAGCAACCACCCGGCTAAAATTTGGTAAAATTTCGGTAAAACCCACTCTGCCCAGAAATCTCAAAACTTCCCATTTTGTTGTAGGCACTGGGAAATTCTGAGAAACAACTTCCTGGGAACTTCCAGCTACTCCTTCTCTTCCCTAACTACTCAACTTTCTTTCACCTTCCCACTTTCTATCCTTTTCCAATTTGAAAGGGTGATGAAAAAGGTTTAGCTCTATAAATTAACTCATAATCATCAGCTATCTCTGCTACTTGTCTTACAGAATCAACTCTCTGTTCCTCCACATGAGTTCTCACTACTAAAGGGATTGAATTTTAAATTCTTCCAAAAGAATTACTTCCCTAAGAGCTGTATAGGTTGTCTCTATTTTTAACGCTCATACCCACTGGTCAAAATAACTTTACTTTACTTTTTCAAACTCAATATAAGTTTGCCCAGGCTGTTTTCTCATATTCTTAAATTTCTGCTTGTATGCTTCAGGAACCAAATTATATGCACTCAAAATAGCCTTTTTCACCACATCATAATTCACCAACATTTCTTCTAATAGCAAAGCATATACCTCATGCACCCTACCCACTGACTTAGACTGTAATCATAATGTCCAATTTTCCTGTGGCATTTCATCCATTTAGCTAGCTTCTCAAATGAAAAAAAGAATGCTTCAATATCTTTTTCCTCAAACTTCAGAAGAGCTTGTACAAATTTAAACATCTCGCCACAGGATTCTCTCTGGAGATTGGTCCTTATTCACCGACTAGCGTCACTTTTTAAACTGCCAACATTTTCAGCTGGAATTCTCTCTCACTCTTTCTCTTCCCTCCTTCTCTATCTTCACAATTTCTAATTCCCTTTCCTGTTTTTTTCTCTCTCCTGCCTTTCTACCTGTTCCCTTTTGAAAGCCACTTCTCTGTCCTTTGCTTCTCATTCAAGTCTTTTCAGCACCTTCGCTTGTTCAAATTCAAGCCTCTTCATTTGTAACTGAAGTCTCACTACCTCCAGCTATGACTCACTATTGTCAGGTTTCACTTCCAACTGTAGATGCTATGTTGTACTTTTCATTAAATCTGATTTCCCAGCCCCTCAGGTAACCCCAGTTTTAATTTATCTGCCAACTTTGTTAACTTACTTTTGGTTATTTTTCCCAACCCAATCAATTATATCTTCTACTCCCAGACAAGTCTTAGCAATTGCCAAATCCATCCTGCAGTCTCATCACTTCTATAATTCTTCACCACCTCCTGAATTCAAAGTGCTTCTCATAATCCCAGAGGGAAACTTTAAACAACTGTCATAACCTATATTTTCAACTGGTACTTTTGAGATGCAGCTCTAAATTCAGGAATAAGATGACTAGTTCTTGAAAGGTTTTTATATTAAACATTTATTAATTTGCAATAAGGTATTAAACACATACACATGGCTACAAATTACTATTATCATAACTTTTTAACAAATTCCCAAACTAATCTCCACTAAGGCAACAGCAAACCATAGACTTTAAGCAGACACCAGACAAAGCACTTTCACCTTACAAATTCAAAATGAGGTTCCTTACAATTTGGGTCCTTTGCAGACAGTTGTAGGCTTACAGCTGCGTTGATGTTACATGCTTAGCCTGCCCTTTGAATGCAAATTCTCATTGTATCACCAGGCCATTTGAACTCCTTTCATAGTACCAATTTTATCTGAAATATAAACATTATGCAAGATTTCACTGTCCTGGAATGCTCTGTTCAACAAAATGCAAATGTACCCTACCTTACTGTTTACATCTCAAAACTACTATACATCAAAGCACCCGGCCTAGCTGGCTTTAATCCAGTTAGCACACACACAGAATAATCCTCTATTTAATTTCCAATAACATTATATACATTAACAGCTTCATGACAGTAGGAAAGTAAATTGTGAAGAGGACGCAAGGAGGCTACAAAGTAGGATAAATAGGTTAAATGAATGGGTAAAGATCTGGTAAATAGAGTATAATATGGGCAAATGTGAAATTGTTCATTTTGACAGGAAGAATAAATAAGAAGCTTATTATCTAAATGGTGAGAGACTGCAGAGCTCTGAGATTCAGAGGGATCTAAGTGTTCTAGTGCATAAATCACAAAAGGTTAATATGCAGCTACAGCAGGTAATTAGGAAAGCTAATAGAATGTTATCATTTATTGTGAGGGGAATTGATTACAAAAGTAGGGAGGCTAAGCTGCAGTTGTACAGGGCATTGATGAGACCACATCAGGAGTATTGTGTACAGTACTGGTCTGCTTCTTTAAAGAAAGATGTAAATGCATTAGAAGCAGTTCAGGGAAAGTTTACTAGTCTAATAACCAAGGATGGGTAGGTTGTCTTATGAGATAAGGCTGGACAGGTTAGGCTTGTATCCACTGGAATTTAGAAGAGTAAGAGGCAACTTAATTAAAACCTTTAAGATCCTGAAGGGTCTTGTTGAGTGAATGTGGAGAGGATGTTTCCTCTTGTGGGAGAATCTAGAACTAGGGGCCACTGTTTGAAAATAAGGGGTCATTTAAGACAGAGTTGAGGAGAAATTTTTTCTCTGAGGGCTGAGTGCCTTTGGAACTATCTTCCTCAAAAGGCGGTGGAAGCAGAGTCTTCAAATATTTTTAAGGCAGAGCTAGATAGATTCTTGGTTAACAAGGGGGTGAAAGATTATTGTGGGTAGGCAGGAAAATGGGTTACATTCAGATCAGCCATGATCTTATTGAATGGCAGAGCAAAGAGCCAAGTGGCCTACTCCTCCTAATTCATATGTTGGTTTGTAGGACACTGATCGGAAGGAAGGAAGGGTGAGTGCTAATCCCGAGGGAGGAGATTGGGGGGGTGTGTGGGAGTGGTGGGGAAGGATGGAGGTTGGAGGCCCATTGAGTGTGAATGAAGGCCAGGTGGGGGCTGGTATTAGGAAAAGAAGTTGGAGTTCTCATGGTAGATCCAGTGGCCTTGGGACATGCCGAGGTGGTGGTGTGGAAGGTCAGTGGGATGTGACTAATTGTGGGGTCTCCTTGGACAGATACCTAGGTCCATGTGGTACTGAAGGCACTTAACTCCTGAATCCACCAAGTTCTCAACTCAATGAAGCTGCCGAGTTTTCTGATGCTCAGTAAACCCGAGTACAGCAGTTAAAGCTGAAAACCTGAATGGCAGCGTGGCATGCAGCCTTATTATTGCTGTGTTCCAACCCACCACCTTCAGTTGAGTTGGTCACCTGCCCACGTTCTGGCTTTAGTTAAAACTGGAAATGGGCAAGTGTGATTTAGGGACAGCTTTTTCAGGCACGATCCAAACCCACTTCTTTTAGTTCAAAATTCCCTTTCACTGTTAACTCTGATTTCTCCTCACAGATGCTGTTTTTATTTCAGATTTCCAGCTTCTGCAGTATTTTGCTTTTGTGCTTTGTCAAATGGGTATTCAGGTTGTCTGACAGCAGTAAAACTATATGTCGCTTCAAGATATGATAATGAACATTTTCTCAAAATATTCCTGACTATGTTTTTATTATTGCAGTAATTATGGTTTTGTTAACTGTTCGACTATGCCTTTAAGAATTGTCCTGTAATGTCAGATCACATGAACTGTGTAAACCAATGAGTTAGCAGTTGCCAGCTACCTCCACAGTCAGTGTAGAGATAGAGTTGGAGTTGAATACACACCTGTAGTTGCTGCTGGCTGAATTGTAAATAAACCTAATGTTTCCAATTAGAAAGTTGTCTGCAAATCAACTCTACTACAAATAGGTGACAAGGCTACACCATATCAAACTGGCTATGAGGATAACTCAGGATAAATCAAAATAAATCTGATTCAGTACTACACCACACCCACGTTTGTGAGTATCAATGTCCGTTTAAAATAACAGAAGATGTACTCACCCAAAAAGCCATACTTTGATAGAATTGATCTCTTTGAACCAGCCACAGATGATTGGCCTCAGTGTATAAGAATGCCTTGCATTGTTTTTTCAAGTGAATGAAATTACGGAGGAAGATAAGAGGCGAGCAATCCTCTTGAGTCCTTGTGAGAGCAAAACCTACAGTTTGATTCGAAGTTGGATGGCCCCCAGTGTTCCAGATTTGAAGAATTTCAGAGAATTAGTGGACCTTGTGAAGGGACATTTTCAACCCAAGCCCTCAGTCACGATGCAGATGTTCCGGTTTAATTTATGAAATAGAGCCCCAGATGAGACAATTGCTAGCTACGTGGCAAATTTGAAGCAACTAACGGAACATTGCAAGTTCAGTGAGATTCTGAACAACGTGCCTAGAAATCTTTTAGTGTGTGGTTGGAAGAATATACTATTCAGAGAAGATTGCTAGCTGAAGTGAATCTGTATTTTACGAAGGCATTAGAAATAGCACTGGCCATGTAAAGTACTGTAAGAGATTCGTAAGCAATACAAGGGGCACAAAATGGCACCGTCCTCCAAATCGGGCGGGAACAGTCAGCCAAAAGTGGCGTGAAAAAGCAAGACTCCGTCATGAAGCAGGAAATAGCCCTCGCTAACCAAAACATAAGAAGAAACAACTTAGCAGCTAAATGAAAGAGCAACTTTAATCAATGTGGAAACAATCAGTCTTTTAGCGATTGGCAGTTTAAAAAAAGTAAAATGTTACTTTTATCACAGAAGTGGACATATAATGAGACAGTGCAAAGAGAGATTTAAACAGGTTTGCAACCAACGGAAGAAGCCCAATGAAATCTATGGTGTAGCAAAACAAATTCTGACATTTATTCATTGTTTAACATGAAAGATAGGAAGACAGAGGCAATACTTGTTACAGTATAAATGAATGATAAACCAATAAAAATGGAAGTAGACACGGGGGCTTCCACTACTGTAATTGGAGAACACACTTTCAGATATTTAAATAATGGTGAACGTCAATTAAATTTGGAACAAACATCTGCCAGGTTGAAAATGCACACAGACAAAAAAATCCAAGTAAAAGGTACCACCAGAGTAACTGCCCATTATAGAAACCATTCGGCACAGCTACCCATGATAGTCATAGTAGGTGAAGGGCCAAGCCTTCTTGGGTGAGATTGGTTAAAGGAAATTAAAGTAAACTGGTCCAAAATCTTCCAGTTGAGAGCAAGTGGGCTACCAGAGCTGCTTAAAAGGTATGACATTGTCTTCAATGACGAACAATGAAAATTCCCAGGTCTGCAGGCCAAGATTTACGTGGACCCAGAAGTAACCCCTCGCTTCACGAAAGCAAGACTGGTGCCAATACGCCCTGAGAGAGAAGGTTGACGTTGAGCTGAACTGGCCAGAGAGGCTGGGTGTCATAAAAGTGGTTCAGTTCTCAGAGTGGGCAGCACCCATAGTCCTTGTCCTTAAACCCGACCAAACTGTCCGAATCTGTGGGAACTGTAAACTAATGGTCAACAGAGCAGCCAAACTGGACAGGTACCCCTTTCCAAAAATTGAAGACCTATATGCCAAGCTAGTAGGAGGGACAACATATACAAAGCTTGACATAAGTCACGCTTATCAGCAATTATACCTGGATGACACCTCTCAAGAATTCATCACAATTTTGGTGTTTCCTCAGCTTGTGCCATCTTTCAGAGAACAATGGAAAGCTTACTGCAGGGACTACCCCAGGTTGTAGCTTACTTAGATGATGTGCTGATAACTGGATTTGCTGAAAAGGAACACTTGGCTAACCTAGAGGAAGTCCTAAAATGTTTTTTACAAGCAGGAGCATGACTGAAAAAAAATGCACTTTTCAAGCAATGGAAGTAATCTATTTGGGCCACCGGGTAGATTCTCAGGGGTTATATCTGGTTGAAGAGAAGGTTAAAGCAATAAGAGAGGCACCTGCACCAAAGAACACCTCTGGACTTAAATCATTTTTAGGAATGATAAATTATTATGGGTGACTTTTACCTAATTTATCTACAGTTCTGTCTTCATTCAATGCTAAGAAAGAACCAATGTTGGTCTGGGGACGCACCCCAAAAAGAGACTTTCAAAAAAGTGAAGCAGCTATTACACTCATCCAGTCTGTTAGAGCATTATGACCATACGAAAGACTTGGTGCTAACATCCAACACATCTCCCTAAGGAATGGAAGCGGTACTATCTCATAGAATTATGATGGCACAGAGCGGCCAATAGGCTATGTATCCAGGACGCTTACCACAGCTGAAAAAGACAGTTCCAGATTGAAAAGGAAGATCTGTCGATTAGTATTGGTGTAAAAAAGTTTCACCAATAGATGCACAGGCGGCATTTCACGATTGTATTAGACCACAAATCACTGTTGGGTTTGTTTAGCGAGGAAAAGGCTATACCACCGATAGCCTCAGCAAGAATACAACGATGAGTCCTAATTTTGGCAGCTTATGAATTTACCTTTACGCATAGGCCTGGCATTCACATTGCAAATACCAATGCCCTGAGTCACCTGCCCTTACAAGAGTATGACGAACACATCCCAGTTCCACAGGAACTCATTTTACTGTTAAATTTTCCTGATTCCTCGCCAGTACGTGCCAGGCAGACCTGAGACAGGACAAGTTGGGACCCAGTCCTATCTCGAGAGCGAGACCAAGTGTTACATGGTTGGTCCCTGGAGCCAGTCTCCGATGAAATGAAACCGTTCTTCAACCAAAGACTCATGATGAGCAGTCAAGATGGCATTCTATTTTGAGGTACATGGGTAATAGTTCCTCCAAAGGGAAGGGAGCCACTTTTAATCGAACACCACAGTGCCCATCCAGGGATATCCCAAATGAAGACCATAGCGCGCAGTTACCTATGGTGGCCAGGGATGGGTGGCAATATTGAAAATGTGCCAAAGCACCTTCTGCAATGTTAGTATCTGCAAAAGTTGCCAGTGGCAACCCACTGCACTCTTGGGAGTGGCCTGGTAGACCCTGGGCGTGGCTACACATTGACTATGTTGTACCCTTCCTTGGAACCATATTTCTACTGATTATATATGCCCATTCCAAGTGGTTAGATGTTTATGAGGTGAAGTCACCTTAGATTAACTGTGCCAGTGCTTCACCATTCATGGACTGCCAGATGTAGTCATATCTGATAATGGCACTGCATTCACAAGTACTGAGTTCCAATGATTTATCAGCTTCAATGGTATCACCCATATGAAGACTGCACCATACCATCCGTCATCAAATGGACTGGCAAAAAGGGCAGTTCAAACTTTTAAGGCAGGTATGAAGAAGTTAACAGGGGATTTGTTGGAGACCAAGCCCGCATGCTTTCTTTTTCACTACAGAACGAACCCCCACATGACAACAGGAGCAACACCTGCAGACTTGTTGAAGAGACGCCGTCTTAGGACAAGACCGAGCCTAATATTTCTAAATTTGGAGGGGAAGATGGAGTAGAGACAAGGAAACCCAAAAGCTACACATGACTTGCATAATCATGAGAGACAATTCATTGTTGGCGAAGCACTATATGTGAAGTGGTTACCTGGTAAAGTAAGTTCAGTGACTGGACCATTATCATGCCACGTGAAAGTGGAAGGCCAGATCACCTGTAAGCATGTGGACCATTTAAGAAAAAGAGAGATATTACAACAAGACATGTTTCCACCTGTAACCATTACTGAACCAGTGCTTCCTGTTGAAGATGCTCAACCAAGAATTGACATGTCTGAATATCTCTAACAGAGTGGAAGACGCTGAACTGCAAGTTCCCAATGAGGTACCTTATGTTCATGAAGTTTCAGAGAGTGTGGTTCCTGAAAAAGAATCTGAAGTCATGAAGCTATGACATTCCACACAAATGAGGAAACCACCTGAAAGACTGAACTTGTAAATTTCATGACCTGTGTAAATATTCTAATGTCATGAGATAAATATACTGGTAAATACATTATGTACAGCAAAGTTTAAGGGGGAGGAATGTAGTAATTATGGTTTTGTTAAATGTTGGCCTGTACCTTTAAGAATAGTCCTGTGATGTAAAATCATATGATCTGTGTAAACCAATGTGTTAGTAGCACAGGCTACCTCCACTGTCAGTGTAAAGATAGAGATGGAGTTGAATATGTGCGTGTAGTTGCTGCTGGCTGTATTGTAAATAAACCTAATGTTCCCACTTAGAAAGTTGTCTGCAGATCAACTCTGTTACAAATAGGTGACAAGGCCACACTAGAACAATTATGATTCAGTTTTAGGTTCAGTCTCACATCTGAGCCAAAGCCTGTTGGCAACTGATGCCCATGTATTTTCTACCAGGAGCAGGAAGCTTGGATGGTTTTCAATTCCCCCTTTTCTGCCACCAGGGGTGTTAAAATCAATTGCTGCAACCTTCCTCTGTCTTTGTTGAGATCAGCCAACTGGATTCAGACCAAAGAGTGAAACTAGCACTTCTCAGCTTTGTATGGCTCACGACTGGATTGAGTGGGGACATTCACCCGGTGAGCTATGAGGGAAGGCTCTAGTTTATGTTTAACCAATCCAACAAAGTGTCACCAGACAGATTTCATTTGAGTTACTAAGTATCGCAGCCAAGTGACCTCGTCAGTGAATCCAAAATGTAACATTAGCACAAGTGCCAGGGACAGCTATTTTCAAGTGTACTTCAGCTCCCTCTACTGAACAGGTCCCAATCTGTTAATCTGCAGTAACTTCCATTCTCCAAATCAAATTCCCATGGAATTCTACCAAAACAGTTATTGGAAATTTCCTTCCTGGTCAAGTGTTTCTGCATCCTCCTGCAGGGAATTATGAACAATTTATAACCCATCAATGGCCACAGTTGCTCACGGAATGTGGTTTGTAAAGAGAGCTACCTTGCTCTCAGAGTGTCGGGTTATCAACAATATTGGGATCAATGGCCTACTCTTATTCCTAAATCCTTGGATTCTGATTTCAGCTTTGAGGGGCAGAGAAAAACTTTGTAGAGACTTTCCTCATTCATGTGGTGCACTGTCATGTTGAAATGTTTCAAAGTGCAACAATTATTGAATATAAGCACAAAAGGCAGGATTGTACTAATCCGAGGGGGGAACAAACTCTGCTCTGCATCAGTGGCATTTGTTAAATGCGCAGGAGAAACATGGAGAAGATGGGGGTAGGGAGACAGGAGAACACAAACTTTTACAGTTGGTATATAAGTAAAATCAGTAATTTGAGGTGGCTTGTTCCACTGCCATTCAGTTAGATCATGAATGATCTGACCTGCCATTCTTTCTTCTTCAGCCTTGACCCGGTTACCTTCCCTGGTATAATATCCCATGTAAAAGTTCAGCCATGACTGGTCAAAGTTCAGTCATGATCTTACTAAGTGGCAGAGAAGGTTCAAAGGGCCATATGATAAACTGCTGCTTCTATTTCTTATGCTCTCTTGACCTTAAAACTTTGTTCCCCATGCCTTCTAGATAAATTTAATACCCAAGCTTGGTGTCATCATCATTGCGTGAAGCTCCTTAAGAGGTTTTCTGGGTTAATGACACATCTCCAACTATCTTGGTTCTTGGCTTTCATCATGGCAGAGAAAATCTCTATAGTCCAGAACATGAGGTCAACTACAATGGTCAAGAACCAAGTGTTTCTTGGCTATTCTCTGGGTGGGACCACATGCTGAGGGGAGGGACGTTGTTTCCAAATATTTGGAGGACAGGCTGAGAAGGTCCTGGAGGTGTCCTTGACAGTGATAAACTCACAGAATTGTTACAGCACAGCAGGAGGCCATTCAGCTCATTGTATCTGGACCAGCGGTCCAAATGAGCAATTTACTTGCTGCCATTCTCTCGTCTTCTCCCTGTAATCCTGTATATTCTTCCTTTTCAGATAACAGTCCAATTCTAATTTGAATGCTTTGATTCAACCTGCCTTTACCAGACACTCAGGCAGTGCATTCCAGACCTCTATCACTCGCTGTATGAAAAAGATTTCTTCATGTCACTTTTGCTTCTTTTACCAATTACTTTAAATCTGTGACCTCTCGTTCTTGATCCTTTTATGAGTGGGAACAGCTTCTCCCTATCTACCCTGTTTAGACTCCTCCTGATTTTGAATACCTCTATCAAATCTCCTCTCAGCCTTCTTTTTTCCAAGGAAAACAAACCAAATCCCTCCAATCTTTCTTCATAACTGAAGTCCCTCATGTCTGGAACCATTCTTATCAATCCTTTCTGCTCTCTCTCTCTCCAATGACTTCGCATCTTTCTTAAAGTTGGTGTCCAGAACTGGACGCAACACTTCAGCTGAGGCCAAACCGGTGTGTCATACAAGTTCAACAAAATCTCCTTGCTTTTGTACTCTATGCCCCTATTAATAAAGTCCAGGATACTGTTTGCTTTATTAACTGCTGTCTCAATCTGTCCTGCCATCTTTAATGATATATGCACATATACACCCAGGTGCCTCTTATCCTGCACCCCCTTCAGAGTTGTACCCTTTCGTTTATGTTGTCTCTCCATGTTCTTCCGACCAAAATGAATCACTTCACAAATCTCCGCAATGAACATCATCTGCCACTTGTCAGCCCATTCCACCAACTTTTCTATCTCCCTTTGAAGTTCTATACTGTCCTCCTCACAGTTCACAATACTTTCAACTTTTGTATCATCTGCAAACTTTGAAATTGTGCCCTATACACGAAGGTTTATGTCATTAATATATATCAGGAAAAATAAGGGTTACAACACTGACCCCTGAGGGAACTTCTCTACAAACCTTCCTCCAGCCCAAAAAACACCCTTTAACCACTACTCTTTGTTTCCTGTCACTCAGCCATTTTCATGTCCATGTTGCTACTGCCCCTCTTTTTTTCCATGAGCTATAACTTTGCTCATAAATCTATTGTGCGGCACTGTATAAAATGCCTTTTGGAAGTTCATGTATACCATATTAACAACATTGCCCCCATGAACCCTCTCTGTTACCACTTCAAAGAACCCCAGCAACTTAATTAAACACAATTTTTCCTTAAGAAATCCCTTACATTAACCTGCATTTAGAGCATAACATAAGAAATAGGAGCAGGAGTAGGCCATTCAGCCCCTCAGGCCTGCCCCGCTGTTCAATAAGATCATGGCTGATCTGCCTCAGGCCTCAACTCCCCTGCCCAGCTCCTCATAGCCCTCAACTCCCTGCTATTGCAAAAATCTGTCTACCTCCTCTTTAAATATATTCAGTGATCTAGCCTTCATAACCCTCTGAGGTAGAGAATTCCAAGCATTTATTAACCTCTGAGAAGAAATTCCTTCGCATCTCAGTTTTAAATGAGTGTCCCCTTATTCTCATAGAGTCATAGTCATAGAGGTCGACAGCACAGTAAAAGGCCCTTTGGCCCATCAAGTCTGTGCCAGGCAAACAAGTACCTAACTATTCTAATCCCATTTTCCAGCATTGGCCCATAGCCTTGTATGCTATGGCATCGTAAGTGCACATCCAAATACTTCTTAAATGTTATGAGGGTTTCTGCCTCCAGCACCCTTTCAGGCAGAGAGTTCCAAATTCCCACCACCCTCTGGGTAAAAAAATTCTTCCTCACATCCCTTCTAAACCTCCTGTCTCTTACCTTAAATCTATGCCCCCGGGTTATTGATCCCTCCACCAAGGGGAAAAGTTCTTTCCTGTCTACCCTATCTATGCCCCTCATAATTTTATGAACCTCAATCATGTCCCCCCTCAAAATCCTCTGCTCCAGGGAAAATAATCCCAGTCTATCCAATCTCTCCTCATAATTAAAACTCTCCAGCCCAGGCAACATCTGGTAAGTCTACTCTGCACTCTCTCTCCAGTAAAATCACGTCCTTCCTATAATGTGGATTCCAGAACTGCACGCAATACTCTTGCTGTGGCCTAACCAACATTTTATGCAGTTCCAGCATAACTTCCCTGCTCTTATATTCTATGCCTCGGCTAATAAAGGCAAGTATCCCATATGCCTTCTTAACCACCTTATCTACCTGTCCCGCTGTCTTAAGGGACCGGTGGACATGCACACCAAGGTCCCTCTGATCCTCGGTACTTCCCAGGGTCCCATCATTCATCGTGTATTCCCGTACAAAAACAGAATTACCTGGAAAAACTCAGCAGGTCTGGCAGCATCGGTGGAGAAGAAAAGAGTTGACATTTCGAGTCCTCATGACCCTTCAACAGAACTGGGTGAATCCAAGGAGAGGGGTGAAATATAAGCTGGTTTAAGGTTGGGGGGGGGGAGAGGAGAGAGAAGTGGAGGGGGCTGGTGTGGTTGTAGGGACAAGCAAGCAATGATAGGAGCAGATAATCAAAAGATGTCACAGACAAAAGAACAAAAGAACACAGAGGTGTTGAAGTTGGTGATATTATCTAAACGAATGTGCTAATTAAGAATGGATGGTACGGCACTCAAGGTACAACTCTAGTGGGGGTGGGGGGCATAAAAGATTAAAAATAATGGAAGTAGGTGGGAAAAGAAATATCTATATAAATTATTGGAAAAAACAAAAGGAAGGGGGAAGAAACAGAAAGGGGGTGGGGATGGAGGAGGGAGTTCAATATCTAAAGTTGTTGAATTCAATATTCAGTCCAGAAGGCTGTAAAGTGCCTAGTTGGAAGATGAGGTGCTGTTCCTCCAGTTTGCGTTGGGCTTCACTGGAACAATGCAGCAAGCCAAGGACAGACATGTGGGCAAGAGAGCAGGGTAGAGTGTTAAAATGGCAAGCGACAGGGAGGTTTGGGTCATTCTTGCGGACAGACCGCAGGTGTTCTGCAAAGCGGTCGCCCAGTTTACGTTTAGTCTCTCCAATGTAGAGGAGACCGCATTGGGAGCAACGAATGCAGTAGACTAAGTTGGGGGAAATGCAAGTGAAATGCTGCTTCACTTGAAAGGAGTGTTTGGGCCCTTGGACGGTGAGGAGAGAGGAAGTGAAGGGGCAGGTGTTGCATCTTTTGCGTGGGCATGGGGAGGTGCCATAGGTGGGGGTTGAGGAGTAGGGGGTGATGGAGGAGTGGACCAGGGTGTCCCGGAGGGAACGATCCCTACAGAATGCCGCCAGGGGGGCTGAAGGGAAGATGTGTTTGGTGGTAGCATCATGCTGGAGTTGGCAGAAATGGCGGAGGATGATCCTTTGAATGCGGAGGATGGTGGGGTGATAAGTGTATTCCCGTGCCTTGTTTGTCCTGTCCAAGTGCATCCCCTCACACTTATCCAGATTAAATTCCATTTGCCACTGATCAGCCCACCTGACCAGCCTATCTATATCGTCCTGTAATCTAAGGCTATCCTCCTCACTATTTACCACCCCACCAATTTTCGCGTCATCTGCGAACTTACTAATTGACCCTCCTACATTCAAGTCCAAATCTTTTATATATACCACAAACAGCAAGGGACCCAACATTGATCCATGTGGAACCCCACTGGACACAGGCATCCAGTCACAAAAACACCCCTCAACAATCATCCTCTGCTTCCTGCCACTCAGCCAATTCTGGATCCAATTTGCCAAAATGCCTTGGATCCCACGGGCTCTTAATTTCATTATCAATCTCCCATGAGGGACCTTATTAAAAGCCTTGCTGAAGTCCAAGTAGACTACGTCAAATGCATTTCCCTCATCTACACACCTGGTCACCTCTTCAAAAAATTCAATCAAATTGCTCAGACATGACCTCCGCTTAACAAAAACATGCTGATTGTCCTTGATTAATCCTTGCCTCTCCAAATGTAGATTAATTCTGTCCCTCAGAATTGCTTCCAATAATTTCCCTACCACTGAGTTTAGACTGACTGGCCTGTAGTTCAGAGATAAAAACAAAAAACTGCGGATGCTGGAAATCCAAAACAAAAACAGAATTACCTGGAAAAACTCAGCAGGTCTGGCAGCATTGGCAGAGAAGAAAAGAGTTGACGTTTCGAGTCCTCATGACCCTTCAACAGAACTGATCTTTCTTTACAAGGAGAGGGAAATAAAAGCTGATTTAAGATGGGGGGGGAGGGGGAGAAGTGGAGGGGGGGATGTTAGGATAGGAGCAGATCTTCAAAAGATGTCACAGACAACAGAACAAAAGAACACAGAGGTGTTGAAGTTGGTGATATTATCTAAACAAATGTGCTAATTAAGAATGGATGGTAGGGCACTCAAGGTATAGCTCTAGTGGGGGTGGGGGAGCATAAAAGATTTAAAAATAATGGAAATAGGTGGGAAAAGAAAAATCTATATAAATTATTGGAAAAGAAAAAAAAACAAAAGGAAGGGGGAAAAAACAGAAAGGGGGTGGGGATGGAGGAGGGAGCTCAAGACCTAAAGTTGTTGAATTCAATGTTCAACATTGGCTGTAAAGTGCCTAGTCGGAAGATGAGGTGCTGTTCCTCCAGTTTGCGTTGGGCTTCACTGGAACAATGCAGCCGGCCAAGGGCAGATATGTGGGCAAGAGAGCAGGGTGGAGTGTTAAAATGGCAGGCGACAGGGAGGTTTGGTTCATTCTTGCGGATAGACCGCAGGTGTTCTGCAAAGCGGTCGCCCAGTTTACGTTTGGTCTCTCCAATGTAGAGGAGACCTCATTGGGAGCAACAAATACAGTAGATTAAGTTGGGGGAAATGCAAGTGAAATGCTGCTTCACTTGAAAGGAGTGTTTGGGCCCTTGGACGGTGAGGAGAGAGGAAGTGAAGGGGCAGGTGTTACATCTTTGTGCGTGTGCATGGGGTGCCATAGGTGGGGGTTGAGGAGTAGGGGGTGATGGAGGAGTGGACCAGGGTGTCTCGGAGGGAACGATCCTTATGGAATGCCGACAGGGGGGTAAAGGGAAGATGTGTTTGGTGGTGGCATCATGCTGGAGTTGGCGGAAATGGCGGAGGATGATCCTTTGAATGCGGAGGCTGGTGGGGTGATAAGTGAGGACAAGGGGGACCCTATCATATTTCTGGGAGGGAGGAGAAGGTGTGAGGTTAGATGTGCAGGAGATGGGCCGGACACGGTTGAGGGCCCTGTCAACGACCATGGGTGGAAAACCTCGATTAAGGAAGAAGGAGGACATGTCAGAGGAACTGTTTTTGAAGGTGGCATCATCGGAACAGATGCGACGGAGGCAAAGGAACTGAGAGAATGGGATGGAGTCCTTACAGGAAGTGGGGTGTGAGGAGCTGTAGTCACGATAGCTGTGGGAGTCGGTAGGCTTGTAATGGATATTGGTGGACAGTCTATCACCAGAGATTGAGACAGAGAGGTCAAGGAAGGGAAGGGAAGTGTCAGAGATGGACCACGTGATAATGATGTAGTGGTGGAGATTGGAAGCGAAATTAATAAATTTTTCCAAGTCCCGACGAGAGCATGAACAGCACCAACGCCTCAACAAGGAACTTTTTCTCTTTCTCTCAAGTGCTAAGGAGCACAAGCTCCAGCAACTCATTGACACCAACACCCATCTAGGACCCTCCACTCCTACCTGTCCTTCCGTCCCCAACCCGTCTTCCAATCCCAGCCCCAGTTGTGTATTCACTATACCCCCTGACCTTCCCCTCTCCGACACTGAACATTCAGTGCTTAGCAAAGGACTTAGTTTCATACCCTTACGCCCTCATCTCAATGAATTTCGGGCTTGGCACGATGCTGAACTCTTCTTCCTCCGTCTTCGTCTCTGGGCTCACTTCTTTGGGCAGGAGTCCTCTCCCCATTCAACGGATCCTTTTACCCACCTCCAATATTCTCCCTCCACCTGGACCCCTCCCTCTGGATTCTTACCTTCTCTTGATCTTTTCATTGAGAACTGTCAGCGCGACATTAGTCGTCTCAATTTCTCTGCTCCTCTCACTCATTCTAACCTCTCTCTCTCTGCACTCTGTTCTCTCAGGTCCAACCCTGACATTGTCATCAAACCCGCTGACAAGAGTGGTGCTGTTGTTGTCTGGCACACTGACTTCTACCTCGTGGAGGCTGAGCGTCAACTCGCAGACACTTCCTCCTACCTCTCCCTGGACCATGACCCCACTACTGAACATCAAGCCATTGTTTCCAGGACTGTTAGTGACAGTCTCGTCTGGGGATCTTCCTCTCACAGCTTCCAATCTGATAGTCGCCCAACCTCGGACAGCCCGCTTCTACCTCCTACCCAAAATCCATAAACAGAACTGTCCTGGTAGACCGATCGTGTCAGCTTGCTCCTGCCCTACGGAACTCATTTCTCGTTATCTTGACTCCCTTCTCTCTCCCCTTGTCCAGTCCCTGCCCACCTACATCCGTGATTCATCTGACACCTTATGTCACATCAACAATTTCCAGTTCCCTGGCCCCAACCGCTTCCTCTTCACCATGGACGTCCAATCCCTCTGCACCTCCATCCCCCACCAGGATGGTCTGAGGGCCCTTGGCTTCTTCCTCGAACAGAGGCCCGAACAATCCCCATCCACCACTACTCTCCTCCGTCTGGCTGAATTTATTCTCTCACTGAACAATTTCTCCTTCAACTCCTCTCACTTCCTCCAAATAAAAGGTGTGGCTATGGGTACCCGCATGGGCCCCAGCTATGCTTGTCTCTTTATGAGTATGTGGAACATTCCTTGTTTCAGTCCTACTCCGGCCCCCTTCCACAACTCTTTCTCCGGTACATCGATGATTACTTCGGTGCCGCTTCATGCTCTCGTCGGGACTTAGAAAAATTTATTAATTTTGCTTCCAATCTCCACCCCGCGATCATTTTCATGTGGTCCATCCCTTCCTTGACCTCTCTGTCTCAATCTCTGATGATAGACTGTTCACCAATATCCATTACAAGCCTACCGACTCCCACAGCTACCTCGACTACAGCTCCTCACACCCCACTTCCTGTAAGGACTCCATCCCATTCTCTCAGTTCCTTTTCCTCCGTCGCATCTGTTCTGATGATGCTACCTTCAAAAACAGTTCCTCTGACATGTCCTTCTTCTTCCTTAACCGAGGTTTTCCACCCACAGTCGTTGACAGGGCCCTCAACCGTGTCCGGCCCATTTCCCGCACATCTGCCCTCACGCCTTCTCCTCCCTCCCAGAAACATGATAGGGTCACTCTTGTCCTCACTTATCACCCCACCAGCCTCCGCATTCAAAGGATCATCCTCCGCCATTTCCGCCAATTCCAGCATGATGCCACCACCAAACACATCTTCCCTTCACCCCCCTGTCGGCATTCCATAAGGATCGTTCCCTCCGAGACACCCTGGTCCACTGCTCCATCACCCCCTACTCCTCAATCCCCACCTATGGCACCTTCCCATGCCCACGCAAAAGACATAACACCTGCCCCTTCTCTTCCTCTCTCCTCACCGTCCAAGGGCCCAAACAATCCTTTCAAGTGAAGCAGCATTTCACTTGCATTTCCCCCAACTTAGTCTACTGTATTCGTTGCTCCCAATGAGGTCTCCTCTACATTGGAGAGACCAAACGTAAACTGGGCGACCGCTTTGCAGAACACTCGCGGTCTGTCCGCAAGAATGACCCAAACCTCCCTGTCACTCCACCCTGCTCTCTTGCCCACATGTCTGTCAAACTGGAGGAACAGCACCTCATCTTCCGACTAGGCACTTTACAGCCTTCCAGCCTGAACACTGAATTCAACAACTTCAGGTCTTGAGCTCCCTCCTCCATCCCCACCCCCTTTCTGTTTCTTCCCCCTTCCTTTTGTTTTTTTTTCTTTTCCAATAATTTATATAGATTTTTCTTTTCCCACCTATTTCCATTATTTTTAAATCTTTTATGCTCCCCCACCCCCACTAGAGCTATACCTTGAGTGCCCTACCATCCATTCTTAATTAGCACATTCGTTTAGATAATATCACCAACTTCAACACCTCTGTGTTCTTTTGTTCTTTTGTCTGTGACATCTTTTGATGAACTGCTCCTATCCTAACAACCCCCCCTCCACTTCTCTCCCCCACCAACCCCCCCACCTTAAACCAGCTTATATTTCCTTCTCCTTGTAAAGAAAGATCAGTTCTGTTGAAGGGAAATGAGGACTCGAAACGTCAACTCTTTTCTCTTCCACCAATGCTGCCAGACCTGCTGAGTTTTTCCAGGTAATTCTGTTTTTGCTCTGGCCTGTAGTTCCCTGGTTTATCCCTTCCTTCCTTCTTGAATAACGGTACCACATTGGCTGTTCTCCAGTCCTCTGGCACCTCTCCTGTGGCCAGGGAGGTATTGAAAATTATTGCCAGCGCCTGTGCTATCTCTTCCCTTGCCTCACTCAACAGCCTGGGATACATTTCATCCAGACCTGGAGATTTATCTATTTTTAAGCCTGCCAGACAACTTAGAACCTCCTCCTTTTCTATGCTAGTTTATTTAATTATATCACAGTTCTTCTGCCTGATTTCCATACCCACGCCATCCCTCTCACTTGTAAACACTGACACAAAGTATTCATTTAGAACCCTGCCTATGTCTTCCAGCTCCACACACAAATTACCACAATGGTCCTGAATGGGCCCTACTCTTTCTCTTGTTTATCCTCTTACTCTTAATGTACTTGTAAAATAACTTTGCATTTTCCTTTATCTTACCTGCCAATGTTTCTTCATGTTCTGCTCTCCCAATTTCCTTTTTAAGTTCCCCCCTACACATTCTATACTTCTCCAGAGCTTCCACTGTTTTGAGTCCTCGGTATCTGCCATAAGTCTCCCTTTTTCTCTTTATCTAATCCTGTATATCCCTCAACATCCAGGGTTCCCTGGATTTGTTGGTCCCACTCTTTATCCTTACTGGAATATGTTGGCCCTATACTCTCCCTATTTTCTTCTTGAATAAGGCTCACTGCAGATTTACCTAAAAGTAGCTACTCCCAGATCACTCTGGCTAAATCATACCTGATCTTATTAAAATCAGCCTTCCCCCAATTTAGAACTCTGATTTTTCTGGCCCATCCTTTTCCTTTTCCATAAGAACTTTGAGTCTAACGGAGTTATGATCACAATCTGCAAAATGCTCCCCCACTGATAACTCTACCACTTGCCCGGCTTCATTCCCTAAAACTAAGTCCAAGACCGCCCTCTCTCTTGTAGGACCTTCTACTTACTGGCTTAAAAACTCTCCTGGATGCATTTTAAGAATTCTACTCCCACTAAATCTATCACACTTTGACTAACCCAGTTAATTTTGGGGAAGTTGAAATCCCCCACTATTACTACCGTATTATTTTTACACTTCTCTGAAATTTGCCTACGTATCTGCTCTTCTATTTCCCTCTGACTGTTTGGGGGCCTATAGTACACTCCCAGCAATGTGATTGTTCCTTTTTTGCTTTTAAGTTCTACCCATTTAGCTTCATTTGAGGAGCTTTCTAAGACGTCATCCTTTCTTACTGCTGTAATTGATTCCTTGATCAATATTGCGATAACCCCTCCTCTTTTACCTCCTTCCCTGTCTCGCCTGAAGACCCTATATCCTGGAATATTGAGTTGCCAATTCTGCTCCTCTCTTAACCATATCATACTTACGTGTGTTAATTTATGCCCTCAACTCATCTGTCTTATTTATCCGACTCCTTGCATTAAAAAGTGTGCAGCAAGTGCCACCAGCTGCAACTACTTGAACTCCGAGCTTGAGTGGCAGCTGGAGGCACTGAGGTGCATCCTTGAGGCTGAGACTTTCGTGGATAACATGTTTTTAGACGTCACCCCACAGCTTACGGAAGTGCAGACAGAGAGGGAATGGGTGACCATCAGTCAGAAGAAAGGTGTCAGGCAAGTAATCAGGAAATCCCCAGGGTGCATCTCGCTCGAGAACCATTTTTCTCCAAGTCACTAATATAGATAGTAAATAATTAAGGCCCTAGGACTGATCCTTGTGGCACTCCACTAGTTACGTCTTTCCAACCTGAAAAAGACCCGTTCATCCAGGCTGTCTGTCTTCTTTGTGTTAGCCAACCCTCAATCCATGCCAATATTTTATCCCCAATACCGTGAGCTCTTATCTTATGCAATAAACTTTTATGTGGTACCCTATCAAATGCCTTCTGGAAATCCAAATGCACTACATTTACAGGTTCTCTTTATCAACTCTGCTTGTAATACCCTCAAACAGCTCTAGCAAATTTGTCAAACATGATTTCCCTTTCACAAAACCATGCTGACTCTGTTTGATTGTGTTAAGCTTTTCTGAATGTCCTGCTATTTCTTCCTTAATAATGGACTCTAGCATTTTCCCAACGATAGATTTTAGGTTGACTGACCTATAGTTTCCTGCTTTTTGTCTACCTCCCTTCTTGAACAGGGGTGTCACATTAACAGTATTCCAATCTGCTGGGACCCTCCTGGAATCCAGTGAGTTCTGAAATATTTCGACCAATGCCTCCACTATCTCTGCAGCCACTTCCTTTAAAACCCTTGGATGCAGGCCATCAGGTCCTGGCAGCTTGTCTGCCTTTCATCCCATTAGATTGTCAAATACTTTGTCCCTTGTGATAGAGACAAGATCATTCCCCCCATTTGCTCCTTGCTTATCTGATATCTTTGGGATGTTCATAGTGTCCTCCAATGTGAAGACCGATGCAAAATATTGGTTTAAATTATCTGCCATTTCTCTGCTCCCTGTTATCAATTCTCCAGTCTCATCCTCCAAGGGTCCCACGTTCAATTTAGCTGCTCTGTTTTTAAAAACTTGTAGAAGCTCTTGCTGTTTGTTTTTATATTTCTTGCCAATTTACTTTCATAATCAATTTTTTCCCTCTTTATTAGCTTTTTAGTCTTCCGCTGCTTGTTGCTAAAAAAAATCCCAATCCTCTGGCCTACCACTAGTTTTTGCCACTTTGTATGCCTTAATCTTTGATTGGATACTCTCCTTGACCACCTTTGTTAACCACGGGTGGTTCATCCTTCTCATCAAGTCCTTCTTTTTGACTGGGATAAATTTTTGTTGAGCATTATGAAATAAGTGCTTAAGTGTCTGCCACTGCTTATCCACTGACCTTCCCCTTAGTCTATTTTCCCAGCCCGCTTTAAACAACTCTTTCTTCATACCTCTGTAATTGCTCTTATTTAAGTTGAGGACACTGGTTTGAGACCCGTGTTTGTGCTGTCAGCTCATCTATCTTGTTACAAATGCTGGGTGCATTCAGTGACTATTAATTTTGCCCTGAATTATTGTTTCTAGAAGCTCCCCCACCACAGAAGTGAAACTGACTGGCCTATAGTTGCTGGGCTTAACTTCACACTATTTTTTGAACAAGGGTATAATGTTTGCAATTCTCCATTCCTCTGGTACCACCCCTGAGTCTAAGGAAGACTGGAAAATTATGGTCAGTGCCTCTGCAATTTCAACTCTCACTTCCCTCTATCCTTGGATGCATTTCATCTGGTCCTGGTGTCTTATGCACTTTAGATATGGACAGCCTATCCAATATCTTCTCCTTATCAATTTTAAATCCTTCTAATATCTGAATTACCTCCTTTTTCACCGTGGCTTGAGTAGCATCTTCTTCCTTGATGCAAAGTATTCATTTAGTAGCTCAGCCATGCTGTCTACTTCTATGTGTAGATCCCCTTTTTGGTCGCTAATCACTCCTACTCCTCATTTTACCACTCTTTTACTATTTCTATGCCTATAGAAATTTTGGGCTTCCCTTTTATGTTGGCTGCCAGTCTCTTTTCATTCTCACTCTTTTCTTCTCTTATGTTCTTTTTTTGGGCAATTTCGAAAAATTAGCTTACCTAACCCGTAACACTTGGGTTAGCTGCTCTTCATTGCTTCTCTTTTTATACACAAGACCACACCCAAGAGGGTACAGAGGAGATTCATGAGAATATTGCCAGGAATGCAGATTTTAACTTTGAGGAAAGATTGGATAAACTGTGGTTATCTTCCTCTGGAAAAGAGGAGGCTGAGGGGCATAAAATTATGAGGGACCTAGAGTCGATTAGAAGGACCTATTTTTTCATAGCAGACAGGTCAATAACAAGGGAGCATAGATTTCAAGGAATTGGTAGAAGGATTAGTAGGGAGTTGAGAAGAAATATTTTCACTCGATGATGGTGGGGGTTTGCGACTCATTACTCAAGGTGGTAGAGGCAGAAACCCTCATCACATTTAAAATGTACTTGGATATACACTTGAAGTGCTGTAACCTACAGGGGCCAAGAGCTGGAAAGTAGAATTAGACTGGAGAGCGGTTTTTCAGACCCAATGGGCCAAAAGGCTGTAAAAATCTCATGAATCTTTCATTCTATGAGCATTCTTAAGTCAAGCAGCATTTATGAGCTTTATGGAAACTGAGCATAAGTTTCATTTGACTCTGTTTTAGACATATTTTGAAGTGCATGTTTCATATTATCTTAAATTGAACAGCATGTTTTGAAGCACAATAGCCTTGAGCCTACATATGTATTCTTTTTTCTTAAATAGCTTTGTTGCCTGGCACTATTTCTAATGTGGTTGTTGGATTGTTTTCACAATTTAAAAACAACATTCTTCTTAAATAGAAGCAGAGAATGCTGGAAAGACACAGCAGTTCAGGCAGCCTTTGTGGATAGAGGAACAGAGTTAACAATTCAGGTCAGTGGCCTACTGTCTCTCCTTTATTCCACCTCTTCCACCCATTGTCACAAAACCTTCATGCATGCTCTCTTACATGTTCAGCCATTCGTCAAAATACCACAGCCAGATTACCTTTTCACAAAACTGCCACTGCTTCCTGCAGCCACACGACACCTCCGTTTTAAGAGGTGCAGGACTGCCTTTTGGTAGCCCTCGCCACTTGTGATATTGGGCCGCCTGCTGGTGAGTACAGTCAGTGGACAGCTCAGGCAGCACTGGCTGCATGCAGCAATCATTTAAAACAGCAGTTGGCACCTATTTAATGTGCCACTGGCACTGAGCTGACACAGGTTAATCGCATGCCGTGATGCCCACACTCCAATTTAACTCCTAACAGGTGGTCATTTTAATTGGCAGCATTGAGTGCAGCATTGTTTTTATGCTGCACCCGATTTTGCGTTCCGCTGGAGTTAGTGGAGAGTAATATTGCAAAAGTGTAATACTAGTGTTCCAACGATTCTGTAGGTGAGTTGGATGAAAATCACTCCTGGTACTTTCCAACCTCCAACATGAAAATGGAGACTGAACTTACGATATGTCGGGCTGAGTTTTAACCTGAAAGACTACGGGGTTGGGGTGTGGGTGGGTGGCTTAAAATCAGCAAAATATCAGCCCATCAGGAAACTGACTCCAGTTGCTGTGTTAATCCACACTCCTTGATTTAACATGAGCTGCTCATGTTTCCCAGGTTTCCCGAAACTCACCAGCCAGACTGAAGGCAGCAATTGAAGGGGCTGTATCAACCTCCGGGAAAAATACCAATAAATATTCAGGACTCAGAATTGCCAGTGGAAGATAGTGTGTTCTTAGTATATTTGCTGTTAGTTTATTTTCTACACTTTGCAGGTTTGTTCCATCACATCAGGATGAACATTGCTTATACTGCCTTTGATTCAACCTCAGATGAGAACCAAGACAACCAGCAGCAACCTGTTGGTCACACGCCTGTAACTTGACAGGAGGCATCCAGAGAAGTGCACCTCACATGAGGCTTTACCCACGAAACAGGATCTACAGCTGGAGACTGAGGCTGGATGGATACAGGGTATATGTTGAGATGATGTTTCCACTAGTGGGGGAATCTCGCACTAGGGGACATAGTTACAGAAAAAGGTGACACTCATTTAAAACTGAGATGGGAAAGGATTTCTTCTCTCAGAGGGTAGTGAATGTCTGGAATTCTCTACCCCAGACAGTTGTGGGGGCTAGATCACTGAATGTATTTAAAGAGGAGGTAGATAGATTTTTGAAATATGAGGGAGTTGAGGGCTATGAGGAGCTGGCACAAAACGGGAGTTGAAGCCTGGGGCAGATCAGCCATGATCTTATTGAATGGTGGGGCAGGCCTGAGGAGCCAAATGGCCTACACCTGCTCCTGTTTCTTATGTTCTTAAGCGTTTGTGTGCTGTAAATGTCAAGGACCATGGAGGAGGGCAGCATCAAAGTAATACAGGGCTTTGTGCAGAGCTAGGAGCCCATCCTTTCCAATATGGAAACCGTGGTCACCTCTATCAGAACACCTGTGGAACCAATCATAATGCAGTGTCAGAGGGCCAATGTCACAGCTTGTATTACAGCTGCAACAGTTTCCATGAAAGAGCTGCAGTGGAAGCTCAGAGTCTGCCATTGTGGTTCTGGATACTGCCGTTCAAAGGGGTTTCCGGGGGGTCACAGCATTCCACCAGTCTGTTCCAACAGACTACTGGGATTGCTAAGGGAATCCCCAGGGGCACTGGCTCTGTGAAGAATGGACCTGCTCAGCTACCTCAGGAGGACAGCATTCCTATTCTGACCCCTTGCATTCTGCCAGTGCCTTTACTGTTGCCTATAGGCCAGCCAGCCTGGACTGCTGCAGCCCAGGCCATGTTAATGCAGTCTGAAGCTGGGTCTCCTGGGCTGAGAGTTGCGCAAGGTCATTCTCTAACACCATCAGCAGCCTTCCACCAGCCATGCTGCAACTACAAGGGAAACATCTTGTAGGAGAACTAGGAGAGACAAAGGCACGTGGAAGGCAGGTACTAAGGAATTGCACAGGGGTGGTTAGGTTAATTTTACGTAATCGTTAAGCAATGAGTGAATTTTTAAATTGGATTGGAATCCCAGAATGAAAAAAAACAATAAAAACTGGGAAATAAGAATACTGGCCTAAACTGGTCTTGTATACCTTAAGATAGAACACCAGTAAAAACTGGGAAATAATATTACTGGTCTAACTGTTATTTCCTTCTGGAATGTGTATTAACCAATGGTTTTTATTTTTGTGTTGTTCAGAAGAGGTTGATGTGATGAAGGAAAGGTGAGGAGGCAACAGTCATTATACTACCTAGCAGGTGAACATCTGAGAAGCAGAAACACCAGGAAGAGGAAGAAGAAATGGAGGGAGAGAGGAAGTGCAGCAGGAAGACAGGAAGAGGTAAGGAGTGTGGGACTGGTGAATGGGGAGTTATGGTTGAGGTTACTGGTATTGCTTGTGAATTCTTTGCTGATGTAGAGCCCAGGCAGAAAGGGGATGTGTACATTATATGCCCTCTTCCTCTTACTGTTTTATATCCTCCTCCTCCATTTCTTCTTCTGCCTTTTTCTCCTCCTCTTCTTCATGTCTCTGTTCCTCAGATCCTCATCTGGTAGGTGGTGTAAAAGGGCTGTTCCTTCAGAATGGACGGGTTGGGCAGCATGTAAAACACCACTGCAGATCTTAATACCCAGTAATCTGAATGCTGCAGGTCTTCTCCAGAGAAGTCTAGACATTAGAAGCGTTGCTTGAGGGTGTCGATGGTGTGCTCCATAATGTTCCTTGTGGCAACATGGCTCTCATTGTTAGGCACACATGAATAAACCCTTTTACCAAGTGCTGCACACTTCCTGTGTCTCGGTTGCTTTTGTGCAACCAGAACAGTGATTTTAAAACTGATATTGCAGCTTCCAATACAGCACCACCTACTGGTATTACAAGGAAATATAACAGATAAGAGTCAGGGGGTGAATTTGTTTTCCATAGCGCCGTCTGTATGCCCCGCATGCGCTAGAAACCTCAGAAGAAACGCTATCCTGATGTCACACAGCCCCAGCTGTTGACTTACTGATTTGGACCACACAGGTCCATTGAACAAATTTGTGGGTCACTCTGCAAAAAAGCATTGAGCTGCAAGATGGGGCCTGCACTCACATTCTTTAAAGGGTATAAACATATGAACGTACGAACAAGTAGACCATTCAGTCCCTCGAGCCTGCTCCACCATTTAATAAGCTCATGGCTGATCCGATGGTAACCTCAAATCTGCACCCCTGATAGCCTTTCATCCCCCTGCTTACCAAGAATCTATCCATATCTTCCTTAAAAATATCCAAAGAGTCTGCTTCCACCAATATTTCAGAAAGAGAGTTCCAAAGGCTCACGACCTTCAGAGAAAAATTTCACCTTGTCTCAGTTTTAAATGGGCGACCCCTTATTTTTAAACAGTGACTCCTAGTTCTAGATTCTCCCACAAAAGGAAACATCCTCTCCACATCCACTCTGTCAAGACCCTTCATGGTCTTGTATGTTTCAATCAAGTTGCCTCTTACTGTTCTAAACTCCAGTGGATATAAGCCTAGCCTGTCCAACCTTTCCTCATAAGACAACCCTCCCATTCCAGGTATTAGTCTGTTGAACCTTCTCTGAACTGCTTCCAACGCAATTACATCCATCCTTAAATAAAGTGACCAATACTGTACACAGTACTCCAAATGTGGTCTCACTAGTGCTCTGTAAAACTGAAGCATAACCTCCCTACTTTTATGTTCAAGAAATGATAACATTCTATTAACTTTCCTAATTTCTTGCTGTACCTGTGCACTAGTCATTTATGTTTCATGCACTAATACACCCAAACCCCTCTAAATCTGAGCTCTGCAATGTCTCACCATTTAGATAATATGCTTCTCTTTAATTCTTTCTGTAAATTTTTAAAATTCATTTACAGAATGTAGGCTTTGCTGGCTGGGCCAGCAATTATTGCCCATCTCTAGTTGCCCTTGGTGTTGAGCTACCTACTTGAACCGCTGCAGTCCATGTGGTGTAGGTGCATCCATAATGCTGTTCGGAAGGGAGTTCCAAGATTTTGACTCAATGATAATTTCACATTTTCCCACATTACACTCCATTTGCCACATCTTTGCCCACTCACTTAATGTATCTATATGTTTTTGTAGCCTCCTTATGTCCTTTTCACAACTTAATTTCCTATCCATCTTTGTGTCATCAGCAAATTTGGCAACCACCCCATCCATCCCTTCATCCAAGTCATTTATATAAATTGTAAACAGTTGAGGTCCCAGCAATGACTCCTGTGGCACACCACTCGTTACATCTTGCTGGCACACCACTCGTTACATCTTGCCAACCTGAAAAAAGACCCATTTATGCCTACTCTGCTTCCTGTTAGCTAGCCAATCTTCTATCCATGCCAATATGTTACCCTCTATACCATGAGCTTTTATCTTCTGCAATAACCTTTGATGTGGCACTTTATCAAATGCCTTCTGGATATCTAAATACAGTACATCCACCAACTCCCCTTTAACCATAGGACATGTTACTTCCTCAATTAACTCCAATAAGTTGGTTAAACATGATTTCTCTTTTGCAAAACCATGTTGGTTCTGTCTGATTACCTTGAACTTATTCAAGTGCCCTGCTATAACTTCTTTAATAGTAGCTTTTAACATTTTCCCTTTGACAGATGTTGAGCTAACTGGCCTGTTGCTTCTTGCTTTCTGTCTCCCTCCTTTTTTGAATAAAGGAGTTAGATTTGCTATCTTCCAATCTAATGGGCCCTTCCTCGAATCTAAGGAGTTTCGGAAAATTAAAACCAATGCATCAACTATCTCAATAGAGACTTTTTTTAAGAGTCGAGGATGACGCCCCATCAGGACCCAGGCACTTGTCAGCCCACAGCTCCAACAATTTACTCAGTACCACGTCTCTGGTGATTTTAATTTTCCTGAGTTCCTCCCTCCATTCCATTTCCTGATTTATAGCTGCTTCTGGAATGTTACTTGTAAGCTCCACAGTGAAGACTGATGCAAAATACCTGTTGAATTCATCTGCCATTTCCTTGTTTTCCAGAATCAATTTTCCAGACTCACTTTCTAAAGGACAAATACTCACTTTCTTAACTTGTTCCTTTAAAAAATATTTATAGAAACTCTTACTTTCTGTTTTTATATTTCTAGCTAGCATTCTCTCATACTCTAATTTTTCCCTCCTTTATTAATGTTTTAGTCATCCTTTGCTGTTCCTTATATTCTGTCCAATCTTCTGACCTTCCACCTATCTTTGCACAATTATATGTTTTTTCTTTAAGTTTGATACTATATTTAAACTTTCTAGTTAACCACAGATGGTGTGTCCATCCCTTGGACTTTTACTTACTGGTTGGAATGTATCTATTCTGTGTATTCTGAAATGTCCCCTTAAATGTTTGCCACTGCATCTCTATTGACCTATCCCTTAACCTAATTTGCTGACTTACATTAGCCAGCTCTGCTTTCATGCTCTCATAATTGCCCTTATTTAAGTTTGAACAGTCTCAGGCCCACTCCTCTCTCCTTCAAACTGAATATATAATTCAATCATATTATGGTTGGTGCTACCTAGGGGCACCTTTGCTATGAGAACATTAATCCCATCAGGCACCCAACTTGCAGATAAGTTTACTTTGAAGAACCTATGCTGTTCCAAGATCTCTGGAAGTACCGTGGAGTGTTTCTGGAGGGGTTATGGTGAATTCCTGGATTTACAGAGAGTGCTGCTGCATCTTCACAGAGAAGGGAGTAGGTAATCTGTTCACACACAGACTGCAACAGGTAAGGGGACAAGAGTGGCAGGCCCCTTGGTCTGCAGCACAACAGGGAACTCGAGAAGATGCTGCAGAGAGGGAGGGCTCTGTGTGATGGCCTCTGCCAACTCGGACCTGATCCCCTCCATAATTTCTGACAGTGACAGAGGCTGTCTGGCTGCAGCATCACAGTGTGCATCCTCATCAGAGTTCTCCTGTATGTCATCACATCGAGGTCCACAACTGAATCCCCAAAAGCAGAACTTGCCTGCAACCTCACCCTCCCCTGTGCTGGGATATGAAACGTTCTTTGCCCCAGCCTGGCTACTGCCGGCTCATGCCAGGCGACACAAAATGTGCCGATTCAACTTTATATTAAGCCTCCAGGGCAGGGGCAGTATCAGGATCTGAGATTGTGGCTGCGAGTGTCAGATCAAGTGGCCGGTCCTCTTTATCAGTGCTGGGCAGTTGTTCTTTGTCCCCAGGCTGCTGGGTATGCTGTGGCTGGGCAGATAACAGTTCTCGGGTGCCTGGAAGCAGCAAATCAGAAGGGGAAGCAAGAGGTCCATGGTAACACCCTCAGCAGCTTGGTCATCATACCAAATAGCAGGATGAGGGTGTGCTGAGAGTTGAGAAGAAGCATAAGCCAGGACTGTACCAACATCCTCAATGTCATGGGCCCTGCTGCAGCGAGTCCCATGATGCAGAGAGCCATCTCCTCAATGCATTATTGTAAGATTTTCCATTTGCCACACAAGGCATTCCTGGTGGTTTCTTAGAATGAGACTGCCAATTTAGAGACAGTTTAAACATATATTGGACTTTTGAGGCCAGCAGAAGGAGAGGAGACTTTAATCTTTCAGTTCTGGGATGTATATGAAATCAGTTTGCAAAGATGAAAAGCCAATGTCTAAGCTACTGCACTACCCACCTCAACTTGCCTGTGTTTATTGAATTCTCAAAAACGGGCCAAATTTTGAGGGAGAACTTTAACACCCAACGCAGGTGTGCATAATTTTTTTTAAAACCTCATAACTGCACCCAATTTGCCTCTTTTAGTTTTAATGGAGGAGGGAAGACTGAACAATTAACCCACTCCCAGGAGGGGAGTCACTCGCTTCAACATTTTAATGAGGTGGTGAGAGCCACATGTTAGGTCCATTTTAAATGTAATGCTGTTGGCTGAGACTCCTGGGCCTTGGAAACCAAGCAGCTTAAGGGAGGTGGCGATTACTGATTGGAAGAGGTAAGTGCATTTCCAGCACAGCTTGTAGGCCAAGAGGAGGAGGAGAAGGAGACCGTCTTCCCAAGTTAATCTGCTTCTCTCCCCATGATTGGATTTCATCATGATATCGCCATCACTCACCACCCCCCCCTCACCCCAATGGTCAATGAAGCTCCACTCTCTCTCAATCACTGAACCTCTTGCTCACGGATTCTGCCCCTCCCCCTATCATCCACTCCCCCATTACCCACTCTCCCCATGATCACTGACCCCCCTCCATGATCATTGAAGCCCTCCCATAGTCACCGTCGCTTCTCCTCATTCTTACGACCGCCTGTCCACACCATCACTGACCACTCCCGCCCGATCTCTTCTATCCATCACTGACCAACCCCCCGACCCTCTCTATCCATCATCGACCCCCTCTTTCCTCCCCAAACCCCTCTATCACTTCTCCTGATCTCTCGCTGACCTCAGTTACCCTTTCCTCTCCCTCAAGATCACAGTGTACCCACAGCCCACCACTCTCTGCCCTGATCTCTTAGCCAAGAGATGGAAACCTACCTGCTTCTGGCCTGTGACCTCTGCTGCAGTGCTCCCCACTCGACAGGGATCCAGGACTGTCAGTCTGGGCCTGGGAGAGGGGTACACAGATGATGCGAAACATGGAGTTTCTTGTCATCCAGACTGAGCAGAGCCACAGACTGGCTTTAAAAAAAATTGTAACCAGAGAGTTCTGATATTTTTAAATCAGGTCTGTCAGTGCCGGTGTCAATTTCACTGTGTTGCTGCATTGCTGCTTCTGAACTTTGGGCAGCCTCGTGGGTCGAATTTTCTTTTTGAAAAGCCCGCCAGAAAACTGAAGCTGCCCAAAGGTGAACAGAGCTGTCAGGAGAGTGTTCTTGTTTGAAAAATGTAAGTGAAATCCTTGTAACTTTAGAACCAATTGGATGTTGTGTGTATGTGGGGATTTGGAGAGTTGTGGTGAGGGAGGGAATGTTTGGGGGGGAAATTTGAGAGAGCGTTTGGGAGAGATTGGAGGGGGAGTTTTGGGGGGGTGTTGGAGGGGTCTTGTGGAGGGGTTGAGAGGGGACATTAATTACAGAGCTGAATTATTTTATAAATGTAGTAATTTATTTGTAGCCACTTTCCTAACATCAGTTGATTGCTCTGTGATTAATTATCCTTCGAGAATCAATATTGGGCCTCCAGTTTCACCATTGCTACAGTCACACTGCCTACTGCAATCAGGTGCAATGAAGGAAAGACAAAACTTACATTTATACAGCACCTTTCACGATGTTGTAAAACACTTTACTGCCAATTAAATACTCTTTAGTAGTCACTGGTATAACATAGGCAATGTTATCAAATGGCAGAGCAGGCTCAAGGGGCCGAATGACCTACTCTTGCTTATAATACGTATGTTTGTGTGCGATTCTGGGATGGATGATATGAACTGGGCTAGATGGCCGATGTCATCCATAATTAACTTGTGAATGGAAGGTGGAATCACGACTGTAGTTCTGTTTTATTTTGTAGCTAATGAAAGTTTACTGTGTGGGATTTGTGGGGTGAGATTATGTACCTCTGTCCAGGCAATGTAAATCAGTAACCTTTTTTACACTGCACATGGGTTTCAAGAGTCTTTTCCATTGACTTTAATATTATCCTTTTGTTTACATACCTATTATCCCACCCTATCTTGGTGCTTTTAATGAGCTTTTTGAGATCTTGAAATATTGTGATAAAGTTGTGTTGCATAGTAGATATTGAAAATATGTTGTAGTGAAAAGCAGCAATCAGTTGAGTCTCCAGACCTGCTGATCACGAAAATACAGATACATTTGTGAACCATTCGGTCTTTGGCCTCTGGCCTCTTAAAAGTTGTGTTTCACAGAGACACCTGAGGGCTCCAATGCTTCTCGCTGACAGTGAAGACCTATGTTGTTCAATCATTCCACTTTGTTGCTCAGGAGTCATTTGATCTTTCCACCATGTGCGATTGCTAATAACATAGAATCCAGTTACACCCCTTGTATGAAATAATTATATTAATAATATCATGCACCAGGCAGGAAAAAGTCTTCTAATTCTACAGAATGGAAAAGATCTTGTGCAATTTATCTGGGTTGCGAGTATTGAATCTTTCCCCCAAACATGAATTAACAGTCACCGTGTCGATATGGTGCAATGTGCAGAATATGTTGATGAGGGCTGAGGCAGTCACCAAAATTGATGATATTGTCTGCACAGTGTTATAAATAACTAATAAGATATTTTCCTGTCAAATTAACAACATTGTACTCTGCTGTTAAAGTAAAACTTGTACTCTCTGGTTTGTTCAATAGTCCCGGTGGGATCACCTATAGGGCTCATACATTATATTGTTGCTGCTCTTAATATTAATAAACCATGCTGCATATATATCTGATGTTTGTAACTGCATGCTAACAATAGGTGTCTCATTTTACTAGAGCTTTCTGTGCTTTTCGGTGAATTGATTGGTGAATCGTGAAAGGGAAAAGATGTCATTCATGATTGAGGGGGATGGCTCCGGGAAGCCCACCAACCTCACGTCACCTCACCGACCTGGGAGGCAGTTGCAAGGGGAGGTCAGGTCTTCGGGCACCTGCCCAAGGAACGCCATCCAGCACAGGAAAGGTATGAATGATCTCATCTGCTCTGCCAGGGTAAGTCAGCCTTCAGCTCATTCCAATCTCACACTTTCATAGTGACATCATGCACTCAAAGGGTAACAACGCTCAGGGATCTCACACAATATTAGCCGGAGACATAAGCACTGATTGTCTCATGGACACTTTAACATCACCAGCACTACATCCATCATGCTCCATCCTCAGCCCTTACTGGAGAGGGCTCAGCACACACAGCAGGCATGCATGCTTCCCACCCTCTCCTCCATCCCTTCTCATCACATTCCATTCCAGCTATCTTCCTGCAGGCCAAGCTTGTCCACAACTGGAGGGTGATATCCCAGACAGGAGGAGGGACGGCAGACGTCCTGGAGCTGTCCCACTTAGATAAGGATGCTGCCGAGTTGGCAGGTGAAGACAAAGATCGCTCCTGTGGGGAAGGCGAGATTGGCCTCTCCCAGCAAGCCAGTATGAATGATCTCTCCATGAGTTAATCACAACCTGATAATCACAGTGAGTGACAGGCAATGTTGTATTCTGCCTCCTTATGACCTAAATCTATCTTCTCTTTCCTACAGGCACCAACAGGCCCAGACAGACCACCAGAGCTACCATCAGCCCCAGCCTGCAGGCCACTTCAGAGGAGGATACTGAGGATGCATCAGAGGAAGATCCACCACAGGGTTCACCCGCACCCTCCACCAGTGCAGAGACCCCCACCCCATTGGGTCAGGGATCTAGACTAGGCTCAGTGTCACTTTCTGGGGAACACCTCATTGACACATCTCTACAGAGGCAGTGACAGCCCAGGTCTCTGGAACTCAGAGGACTGCTGGAGATCAGGCATCCACTGAGTCTGAGTCAGATGTTAAGCCTCTTCCAGCAGTTGTCTTTAACATGCTGGAGGTGCAGTAACAGGCGGCAGCATATCAGGCAGAGTTGCGAGAGACAGTCAGCAGACTTGAGCAAAGGATGGAAGAGTCTGTCCAAGTTCTGTCTGATGTTGTGGCTCTGACATGAGAGCCTTAAGGTCTTCATGGGAAGGGTCTTGGAGACCTTGGTCTAGCAGATCTGTCAGATTTGCACATCAACTTGCAGTCCATCACTACAGGTATTGGTGGGATCCATCAGTGGCCAGGCAAGAGGGAGCGAGGCTCCTTGACCTCCCTTCAGGTGGCCCTTCTCCTCAAGGAGTCAGACAAGGGCCCATAGGAACTCATAGGAGGAGAACCAGCAGCTGGAGACCCCAGGGCCATCCACCCAGGTGACTCAGTGTCCAGCTGACCCCAATCCCCTCTTCCTGTGACCCCATTACTTCCAGCTGTACAGGTCGAGGAGGGTGCACCAGCCCTGTAGCAGGACACCCAAAGAGGCTGGGCCCCTCCAGGTCTCAGCCCTCTAGAGGATGTCCACCAAAGTCATCAAAGACAACAGGATGTAGCAGTCAGCAGGCTGTCTCCACCCCTGCTGCTGATGTCAGGGAGGCACCAACTTGTACCGGTAGTGTTAGAAAAATTAAGAAACTGTGACAACACTTCTGGGTTACAGGTGTTCATTCGATCATGCACCTTTGTAAATACATTTGCTGTTCATGTGAATGGTCTTGTCATTTGAAAGTGCTGTGCACACGCATCTATGTGCCCTCTTATTGCAAGGGTGACCCAAGCTCCCTCTCAGTGATCACCTTCCTTTGTCAGCCTCTCGTTTATGTGATGCGTAGCTGAGTCATGATAATTATTTGACCCATGTGTCATGTCAGGGAGATGTGTCAAACTCTTTGCCGAAAGTGTTTGCCGAATGTGTTAGTAACTTCTACTCCTTACAAGACAACATGGAGTTAGGCGTGTTCACTAGCCTTGGAGGGGTAGCTGGAATTATTTCTCTAAATGAGACAGCTCTCTTCATTGGTAGTGCCAAAGCACAAAACCTGTAGCCAAGATGGTCTCTCCAACCATGTGTACATCTCAGTGTCCGCTAAAAGTTTCTCATTAAAGTGGTGATGACTGCATCAAGTCCTTTAGTGCAGTGTTTGCGCTATTGCGCTGACTTTCACTTTCCAGACCACACGGATACAGGGTTCACTACTGACCTTTCCAAATATTAAGGCCTGGTGAATCACGAGGGTTGAAGGTGCAAATCTGAATGTTGAACTTGCTCTCGATGTTACTGGTTGTTATGTCCTTTCAGTGCACTGGCATGGCAGAAGGAATGTGGCCGTGTCCTGTTGCTGCACCTTACTCCTCCTGGAATCTTTTAGCTATCAGTGTGGCACGGACATGACTGTTGTTTTTCATAGCATCCTCAAATGGAAGCTGACCCTCATCTCGATCTTCAGGTTCCTGCCCTTCCTGCTCTTCATCATCTGAATAGCTCTCAGCCTCCTCCATGTCTCCTGCTGGCAAGGGATTCCACCCTTTGAAGCATCAGGTTGTGAAGGGTGCAGTAGGCCACAATGATGCGGCACACCCTTTGTGGAGAGCACTGCAGAGCCCCACCTGAGCGGTCCAAACACCAGAAGTGCATCTTCAGGGTGCCAATGGTCTGCTCTATGATGGATTGTGTCGAGCTATGGGCCGCGTTGTCTTCTCCAAGTGACTCAAAGGACAATGCATGGGCATCATGAGCCATTGTTTGAGTGGTTACCCCTTATCCCCAAGCAACCAGCCCTGCAATTGCTGAGGCCCTTCAAATATTTGAGGCACCTGAATGTATGAGTAATGGGAATTCCCAGGGTACCTGGCACAAACATGCATAATGTGCTTCTGATGATAACACATTAGTTGAACATTCAAGGAGCGGAACCCTTTCCTGTTAATGAACATCAGGGGCTGCTGCCATGGAGCTCTCATAGCCACATGTGTGCAATCGATTGCACCATGTACTCTAGGGAAGCCAGAAATAGCAGCAAACCCTATCTAGCAGTCTGGCTGGCTTCATCGACTGTGAACTTCACATAATGATGAGCCTTACTCTAGAGGGCACCTGTCACCTCCTTGATACTTTTATATATTGAGGACTGAGAGATGCCCCATAGGTCTCCTGTGGATCCCTGGAAAGATCTGCTGGCAACATTTTTGAGTGCAGAAGTGACCTTCAGGGCCACTGGCAGGGGATGTCCTCCCAGCCTATGAGACGTTATATCCTCTGGCAGAATGTGGCAGATATGATCCACCACAACTCTGGACAAGCGCAGACATGTGCGACATTGTCTTTCACTCATCTCCAGATAGGAAAGTCTTTTTCGGTAGACCCTTGGCCATGCGAGTTGCCTCTGTTGGATGGGTCTAACCTCCTCATCCTCTGGGTCTTGCTGGGGCTCTCCTGGACCATGGGCCTCAGGCCGGGCCTCCTCTCAAAGCTGTGCTAGACAACACTGTGGCCTTCTCCTCAATCAGATCACTGTCACCAGGAAGGCAGCACTGAGCCTGGGCTCCATTATTCAATCCCCTTCCTTCCTGTGGACTGATGGATGCAACAGTTTAATGAATACTCGGCAAATGTAGGGGACCTTCTACTCAAAAACAGAAAGCCACTGTGAAGCCCTAGAGCTGGGTCTGTGCTATTAGCTTTTCACTGATACAGCCTTGCAGCTGAGGCGCAAACTCACAGATCTAGGTGACAAGATGCCAACCCTGATACTCGACATCTCAATCCCACAGAGGTTGGAAGAGGTTTGGACACATTCTTACCAAAGACACTCCTGCAATCTCTGATCTGGTCTGCTGATTAAGCTCAATTTGCATTTCAGCAATGACTAGGTGCCGTTTGGCCCTGTAATCCATGTTGTTGTGGTCACTTTGACAAACGGATCATAGAAGTCTCAGGTACAGGTCACGATCGTTTATTCGATTGCAAGGGGAGAACCATCTCAATGCAGCTTGAGATAGCACTCTGCTAAACTACAAGTGTCCACCATATTTATACATTATTGGCCACGTACAAGAACATTCTCCAGATTCCGATCATCAACGTGGATGTTTACATTAAACAGACACCTCTCTGGTAACAAAGGTACAAAGGTGCAGGCATCATCTGTTCCTACCTTCACCCTGGTGGAGACCTTCCCTCCCCTTATCTGCTTTAAACCTTTAAACAGACCCAATCTTGGTTGTTTTTCAACGTAAGGCTCCGGACTGGCTCCCTTGATACCTAATCCATAATATTTGCATTCCTCTCTGTCCAGCCTGGCCTTGCTGATAACCACAGGCCCTGAGCATGTGCAAGGTTCAGATTCCTTTCTGTCCAGCCTGGCCTTTAACTGTTAACTGTTTATGTACTTGCAGGCACTGGCTGCTTGAATATTTTAAGTAGTCCATTCCTTTCAATAAGTTCTTACTGTATCCCTATATTCCCCCCTAACAGTGCCAGTTGGAGAAAACACATTAGAGGCTTTCATTGATGACCTGGCAGATGTGCAGCAGCTGTGCTTCTTTAATGGATGCCTCCATTTTCCATTCTCCCATACCTCTCTGTTAATGCTCAAATGGAATGTGAAGCCAATGACTTCTGCAGTCTCTAGTTAACCAAAAGGCAATGGCTCCAATTGATCCTTCTCAAGGAAGTCTTCTCTTTTCTCTCCGACTGTATTTCAATGTTGTGACTTTAAGTAGTTTGAGCGTGCTCCCTGAAAGGGCCCTTTAGTCCAGACGTGGGCTTCTCCCACACTGCCTCAGACCCCTCCCATGTGGATCTTTTCCAGTTTCGATTTTTAACTGTGCAATAACTTTGGGATTTGAAGATGGTGGTGCTGCATTTTGACTTTCAGACCAGTTTTGACCCTCCCCCTGTCAGTGAACAGGTCCCTCCAACATTCCTGGAACCTCACGATGTGCAGGTAGAACATCCTCTGGTTATTCTCCAACCTCTCCCAGTAACCCTGAATCCCATTGTCACTGTGGTGGAAATTCCAGCCCTCCCCCGAATCCATCACTGTTGATATCCCCATACCCCTCCCCATCTCACACAGTCACATACAGAAGTGAATCCCCCAGGAGAGCTTTAAACTGCCAGCCCCCCTGACTTTTTATAATGTTTTCCCCATTTAAAGGCTGCAGATGCCTCCCCTGACTATGACCATCCCATCTACAGCTCATTACCAAGCCAGACAACCCCATCACCACTGACTGTAAGACCATGAACGCACCCTGCACACCAAGCTGTGTCTAAGCCCCATTGAACATGCAGGTTCTGCCCTCCCTTGGGGCAGGATGATGTGCGTGCCATGCATAACCCTGTAGCATGGCCTGCAAAAGCCCAGGACTACTTTTAATCTCTCACCCTGACTGTTAGGTCCACTAAGCCCCAGGACTGCCTTTAATCTTTCACTCTGACCTCTTGGCCTCAGATTAGGGACTGCAATTTGCCTTTAGATGAGCTACCCCATTCCTTCATGACTGAACACAACACAATCTGCCCCCCCCCCCCCCCCAACCCAATAAGTCTCTGAGCAACCTGTCTCTTGTGCCACATTAACACAACATCCTGCCCAGCCTCCCCCACTGCCTCCTATTCTGGAGTCTGCATGCATCCCCTCCCATTCATATCGTTTGTTTCCCATCCACCTCTTTCTGTGTCTGCATTCCAGTCTTCCATATCGGGCTCCAGCTTCCCCACCCTTGGTCTCCAATCTGTCTGCCATCATTTTCCTGACCCCCTAACATATTCCATTGTCCACCATGAGCAGACTAACCCTACAGCCCCCACCAGTGTGACATCACACTGGCATCACTGAGGAACTGGACCAGCGCTGTTGCAGGTAGGCTTTAAACAGTGTACTCACCTCGAAGTCACAAGTGAAGTGAGGTCAGACAGCTGCACGCCACTTATATCTGAATGGGATTTAGACTGGTCTATTTTCCCCCTGGCGTGGCATGTAATTGGGAGGGGAACTGATTCCAGCGAGTAGCATTTTTAATGAGCATTCATGGCGTGGTAACACATGTAAATGGATTCTCAACGTGCATCAGCGGGAAAGCCAACCTGCCATCAACCCACCATGAAAGTGGTAAGGGGAAAATTCTAAACTGATTTCCCACTGTAGGGAATCTGAATTTTCTGTTTCCGCCTGCCACGAAACCGCTATTGGCAGGACAGGGAAAATTTCACCCAATGTTTTAGGTCGGATGACCTTTCTTGAGAATTGGGTAAAGTTTAAAAAATGTAATGAAAAGGTTGTAAGCAAGGGAAAGGGAGGAGGGTGGGATAAAGAAAAAAAGGGAAGGGTTGTGATAGGGAAGGAGAGAGGAGCAATTAAATTACACAAGCGGTGATGGTGCAGGATCAGTTAGTGGCAATGGAGCCAGTAAATTAGAAGAGGTATGTCTAGTGGACATGGTCTAGGAGACCCTTTGGGGAGTGTAATGGAGTGCTCCGCCAGATCTGTCGAGGCATCAAAATTGTATCTTCAGCATATGAGTTAGGAGCAGGAGTAGGCCACCCAGCCCTTTGAGCCTGCTCCGCACTCAATAAGATCACGGCTGATCTGACTGTAACCTCCAGCCTAATCCCCCCACCCCCCCACCCCCCACCCCCCGTTACCTTTCACCCCCCTTGTTTATCCAGGACCTACCTACCTCTGCCTTGAAAACTGCTTCCAATGCCTTTTGAGGAAGGGAGTTCCAAAGAATCTCAATCCTCTGAGAGAAAAAAAAGTCTTCTCATCTCTTTCTTAAATGGGCGACCCCTTATTGTTAAATGATGATCCCTAGTTCTAGATTCTCTCACAAGAGGAAACATTCTTTCCACATCTGCCCTGTCAAAATTCCTCAGGACCTTACATGTTTCAATCAAGTTGCCTTTTACTCTTCTAAACTCGAGTGGATACAAGCCTAACCTGTCCAACCTTTCCTTGTCAAGATGCCAATGCTCTGCTCTACCAGTGTTTGAGTAGCGATCTGAGTATCGTTGTATGTTCTCTCTGCAGGGTTTTGTGGTTTCCATAGGGGCCTCATTGGCCAGGCCCTTTGCAGATACCCTTTGTCACCGAGGAACCAACCCTGGATTCTGTATGGCCCCTCAAAAATGTCAAGGATCTGCTCAAGATGTGTGAATCATGGCAGCTTCCTGGGTATTGTACACACTTGCATTATTTGCTTCTTATGGTCGCAGACCAGCTGAACATTGAGCGAGTGGAATCCTTTCCTGTTTATGTTTTGGAGTGCCAGTTGCCAGGGAGCTTTGATAGACACATGAGTGCAGTCAATAGTACCCTGCACCTGTGGAAATTGCAGTCTCAGCAAATCCCAGTGCTCAGGCTGCTGGCTCTTGATCGCCGGTGAAGTGCACATAAATGTGGGCCTTTGCAAAAACGGTGTCTGTCACCTCATGCATGCACTTGTGCATTGATACTTGGGAGATTCTGCATAGGCCTCCACTGAAGCCCTGGAAGGAGCCACTCATGTAAAAGTTCAGTGCGGCAGTGACTTTCAGAGTAACTGGCGTTGTATGTCCTCCCAGTTCCCATGATGCCAGTTCCTGCAGAATGTGGCAAATGAGAGTCACCAGATACCTGGACATGTGGAGGCATCGGCGACTCTATGTCTTGCTCATATGCAGATAAGACATGCAAGGTCTGTAGATGCTCGGTCTCGAGAGCTGCCTAGGCACCATGTTGTTGTTAGCCTCATCTTCTGTAGGCGCCCTGCTGCTCCTTGCTGTTGTGGGTTTAGTTCTTCCCTCTGGTGAGCCTGGAGCTGCAGTTGCAATTGTCTCTGTCTTCTCTCATGCCTGTATGTGAGAATGCAGGCAGCAACAAATCCAGCCTCCATCTTCCTAAATTTCTCGCTCTACGGCATCAATGAGGGAAAAAAAAGAGTCTGCATGAGCCTCCAAATCTCCAATTTCTGTATATTTCTAGTGTGCAACTATGGGTTCGAAGGCTTGGATCCAGTGATGGCAATAATTCGTCACTGAAATGCTGGCTCGCCCAAGGAATTTTTGATGGTACACCTCCACCCTGCTGTCCTCTTCCTCCTCCTCCTCCTCTTCTTCTTCTTCTTCCTCTTCTTCCTCCTCTTCTTCCCCCACCCCCCAGCACCAAATCTGCGAGCTCCTGCTTTAAAGATGCATCTGGAGCTTGCCCAGTTGCCTAAATGGTCTAGACCTCATGATTGCTGTGGGCAATTGGCTCTCCAAGAACAAGGGGTTAAAGCAAGAGGCTCTATTACTGCCATGTCTGGTCATTAATCCCAAATGAATGCACTTCATTGCTTCGCTTTCCTGATTCCCTGTGTTATCTTTGAAAGGCTCCTAACATATTTCAGGTGCCATCTATCGTCATTAGGCAATACACAGTTTAATTGAGTGCTTTCATTTAATTGGCCCCCAGCGCATTGCATCAGTCCTCCAAATGACCCTCAGGGCCCTCACTATTCCTCAGATTAATTTTGTGTTGCGCCATCCCTACAGGTTGTAAGATGTTGGTGCTAAGGCCACACTACCAAACCAGCTTGGATCATCCTTTGTGAGAATGCAGTGATCCCTGCCATCGTCCTGGAGGTGCATTATGTTCAGGTTTCCCTCTCTCCAAGGATTCTCAATCCTTCCCCTCCAAAGCTTTATGCCATTTTGATTGTGGGGGATATCCCTGTGCAACTCCATGAATGCATTGAGGCAGATGTGCCTATGCCCCACTGGCAGATTAGCCAACCCCTTCTGAGCCCAGCCCCCACCATGAAACCCTTGAATGGCCCTACAATTCCTTTGAATCATCTGCAGCCTACCCTGACTCTGCCAACCACAGCCCATTATTGAGCCAGAAACCCGCCGGACCACATGCTGCACATAGCTTGCTGGGCACGCCTTCCCTCTCCCTTGTCTAGGACAATTCTTACAAGGTCAACGCTGTAAAGTTAAGTGCCTTGTCACACTGCCATCTTCCTATTCTGGCCCTAGCTCGCTAATGACCCTTTGAGATACACTTCCCCATTCTGGCCCAGAGGATGCATCCAACCCGCACCACCCTAGCCATGTCACGGAGTGCATAATTTGCCACTTTTGCCCCTTTCCCGGTGGAGGCCTTGCCCTGTGGCACAGCATCCCCGCCTTACTGCTGGTCTGGTAGGTAGAGCCTTGCCTGTGATACCTCCCTGAGAGTGATGTGGTACTGCCTGCAAAGTCGAGGTGGTGTGAGTGCAGCGTGATGAAAGGTGACCAAACATCAAAGTCACAAGCAAAATACTGGTCGCCAGGTGCACGTCACTTATACGCCACTGTGTAACACATCGGTCTAATTGGAAGCCGATATGCCCTCTTGATCCAGTGTGGGGGGATGATACTGGCAAGCAGGCTTTATAATGAGTATTCATCACATTTAAATGTATTCATATATCCTTCCCAACATTGTGCTTTGAGAAACATGCTCTGCTATTGAAGGCTGGAGCGGACAATAAGATCCTGTTTCCCCTCTGACGTAAAACAGATTTTTAGGCACTTTCGACGTTTTCCGCTCCTACCCACCATGACAGCCGCTGCGGGTGGGAACAGAACATCCAGGCCTCTGGTTTGGCCTCAGCTGAAGTATTGTGCCCTGGGCGCCTCACTTTATGAAGGATATGAAAGCTTTGGAAAGATTGCAGACTCACCACCACTTTCTCAAGGGCAATAAATGCTGGCCTGGCCAGCGACGGCCCCATCCAATGAATGAATAAAAAATGATTCATGAGAATGTTTCCAGGGTTGAGGAAGTTCAGCTATGAAGATAGAAGTTAGGGCTGTTTTCCTTGGGGAAGAGAAGGCTGGGAGGAGATTTGAGAGAGGTGTTTAAAATCATGAGGAGTCTGGACAAAGTAGGGAGAAAATGTTCCCACTCGTGAAAGGATCACAAGAGGGCACAGATTTAAAGTAATTTGCAAAAGAAGCAAAAATGATATGAGAAAAAACACTTTCTCGCAGCAAGTGGTTAAGGTCTGGAATGTACTGACTGAGAATGTGGTGGAGGCAGGTTTGTTTGAGACATTCAAAAAGGATTTGGACTGATATTTGAAAAGGAAGAATGTGCAGGGTTATGGGGAGAAGGCAGGAGAATGGCACTAAGTGAATTGCTCTTGGAGAGCCAGTGCAGACATGGTGGGCTGAATGGCCTCCTTCTGTGCTGTAACAATTCTGTGATTCTGAAAACCAAATACTGCAAAGAAATAGGAAACAAAATGGTATGAAATTGTTGAACTCAGTGTTCCGTCTGGAAGGCTGTAAAGTGCCTAGTTGAAAGATGAGATGCTGTTCCTCGAGCTTCATTGGAGTAATGCAGGAGGTGGAGGACAGAGAGGGCAGTCTGACAGAAAGGTTCAGGATTTAAAATGACAGCCCACATGCTTGTGGACTGAATGCAATATTCTGCAAAGTGGTCACCCAATCTGCTTTTGATCCCCCCAGCGTAGGACAGACCTTATCGTGAGTATCAAATTTTAAACTTGCTGGTGTTCTTTATTGGAATGAAACCTTTCAGTATCTTAATAATAAAAAAAATACAGCTTCACTAACAATGCACGATATATGACGTTTTTATTGCCTTTATCAATACTGATGAAGATGATAAACTATATGTGACCATGTAAGATACTGTTTAAGATACTGCACTGCTGTCTGCAATTCACTGCCTGGAGGATGACTCATCCACAATCCCAGAAATCAATTGGGATATAACTGCATTTCTGCAGTTTTCTAACTGTACACAGTGACCTTGAAAAATAGCAGATTGGGAGTCAGAATGAGAATCTATACAATATTCAAAAGTAGCTGTCAAATTGAATAATATTCTCGACATTTTTTTATCAATATATCCTTAGCATTCACAATGACAGAATGACGTGTTTTATTAATAAAATTGGTTGGTTTTGTAATCACCCACAGGCTATTGAGAATGGTAGATTCCAATTCTACAGCTCATAGCTGGCTCTCCAATATACTGCCTCCTTCCTATCTTGCTTATATTGATCCAGCATCTTCAGACATTAGGCCCAGCTTCTTGCAGTGAGGTGGAAGGACTGTGGACGTCACAGGGCTGCAGCAGAGTTGGCTCATGGTTGTGATTCCAGAGAGCCCGAAGGAAAAGCAAGACAGAAGCTAGCAGGTAGGATGGCTTCATTAGAATTGACAAAAGGCTTTGATCTGCTAGTACCAGGTAAAAATGGAAAACTGCATTACATTATCTTCAGATTTGGATGGATGTAATTTAGCTAACAGAGGTCAAGCTGCTGGATTTCTGCAGAGAAGCAGTGTGAATGTGGTGGAAGCATTTAATGAATTGAGCTGTAAACAAGGGAAAAATCACTGTGAAAAGGCAGCCAGCTGCAACATCCTCCTGTCACAACCATTACAAAGATATTCATTTAAATACTGTAAACGCAAATCATATTCCAAATGATTGACTCGTTTCACAATATGTTTGTGAGCACCTTGTTTTTAACCATTGCTGTGCAGATTTAAAATATTTTTTTTTGAAAATGGAATTGATAATTTGTAAGAGAATGCTGAGCTGATTGCAATTGAAGTAGAGATAGGTTTTTTTCCTCTCCTCTTGTGACATGCAGAGAGGAAGACCTAACAGACGATATGTTTCTAAAATGAATTGTCTATCGGTTGAAAGGACCTTTAAAACAGTTGCGGATATACATCCTCACTGTTGCAAGACTTGACCTTGAATGGTTGGGCCATGTTATTAAAGTCAATTCCAGATCGATAACACAGCTCCAGATCCCTTTGCTCGACGGAAATTTGCAGAGTGCTGGAAGTGAGGGAAAGGAAGGAAAGGCAATTCAAGAGCTCCTTGCTTTTTACTCAGTGTACAATGAATGTCATTGGGCACAGGAGGGATGGTGACACCATGTTGCTCGCAGTGTTTGAAGGTTGTGACTCATGGGTGAATTGCTTAATGGACCACACTGGGACATTTGCAGTTTGTCAAATTCAATTTCCCTTGGACAGTTAGGCAAACATAATATATTAACATATTATTGACGGCGGATGAGATTTTAGGACCATGCCTTTTGTGGGGCCCCATCCACTCTGCAGAAGCAGGGGTTTCAGGGCTACAATATTGCGCCTTGCGATCTGGTGCATTCACTGACAGACTGACGCTAGCCTTGTCAGCTTGCCCATTATTTTCCTAAAGCAGAGTAGGCCTGGGGTAGGAGGGGCTGCCTTCTAACCAGTAAACTCCCAAAGTAAGGCTGGTTGATAGGGACTGGGCCATTTTTAGCCCACAATAATTAACTCTCATCCCCTGTGTTATGAACATTGACTCATTACGTATTTGATTCCACAGTTGAAATATATTTATGTCCTTGACCCATTTATTACTTTAATAAGAACAACTTTGTTTCTGCAAATTTGACCTCCCTTCAGATTTGGTGGAGATGCCACATGGGCAACACATCCATCTAAAGGAATGTTAGGGTCCCAATTCCAAGAACTCAGTTACTAAAGGCATCTCTCTGAGTTGAGTTGAAGGCTGTAGTTGAAGGGTGGGTTATTAGAACCATCCAAAGGATACCTGGGGAATAGGGATCCAATGCCAATTACCAGAAACATCTCTATGAGTTGAGATCAGCTTCCAAAGTATGGTTCAGCAACGCTCCCCTAGATCACATGCACTTGCTGTTGGCTGTGATAGTCATAGTAGGTGAAATGCAAATGGATTTGCTCATGTAAACATAAAATCCTGGTACCTGTTACCTGACCAGCAATATTTTTTTTATTCATTCATGGGATGTCGCTGGCTAGACTAGCATTTATTGCCCATCCCTCATTGCCCTTGAGGAGGTGGTGGTGAGCTGCCTTCTTGAACCGCTGCAGTCCATGGGGTGTAGGTACATCCAGAGTGCTGTTAGGGAGGGAGTTCCAAGATTTTGACCCACTGGCAGTGAAGGAATGGTGATATATTTCCAAGTCAGTATGGTGTGTGGCTTGGAGGAGCAATTTGAGGAGGTGGTGTTCCCATGTGTCTACCGCCCTTGTCCTTCTAGGTTTGGAAGGTGCTGTCTAAGGAGTTCCTGCAGTGCATCTTGTAGATTCAAACCTGAACTTGTCAGGAAGTGACTGTCTTCCTGTTGGGTAGGTGACTGAGAGTTTTTTATGGCCAATTTGGCTCCAAGATGAAATTGGATAATGGAGTGGCGTCGATCCAGCACGGCAGACATGGTACCTGAGCCGGGTCTGCAGTACTCATGAGCATTGTTGATGATTGGCAGCAAGCCTGGTTCACCTCCATCTTCACTGGGTTGTGTGGTTAAAGCCCCATTTTACCCAGAGTAAGAACACAACTGAGCAGTTAAGAAAAGCAGACTGAGCATAGTGGTTTGGAATTGTAGCTGGGAGTTGTTCAGTATTAGTCACTCTTATTAGAAGGCTTTTTAGGAAGCAGAAGCCAGGGAGGACAATTCGAATTACACCCACAGGCAAAGGCTCTCATTTCACTTTAATGGGTAGGGTGCTGTTGTTGCAGTCAGTGGGAGGTACATTTCCAAGACTGAGCAACAGATTCCTAGCCTGATGATAATGGATATTTAGCAAAAGGACCAGTTATGAGTCACATATCAATCACATGTCAAATATTCCCTCTTGAAAATAGATCTTTTCACCTGATTGCTTTACATAGAATATATTTTTCTGTTCTGAAATAGCTTTACCTTTGATAGACTAGTGTGTGCTGATTGAATGCAAAGTGAACAGCATGTCTCACATCAGCAAAAACAGGGTTCTACAGTCAACAAGGATTGTACACCCTCAATATTTATATTTGGGAAGCTCACCCATCAAAGCAAGAAAATAAAACATACTTTCAGAAGGATGAACTTCTTTTGGTGAAAGATGAATGGGTGTGCAGAAAAAAAGTGAGTAGATTTATTGAGGTAAAAATTCAGGCTGTGCAATTAGTGGGTGCTTGAAACAAGAGCCTGAGGATTAATAGAACTTGGTCTTTGGGCCTCATCTGCGTATTCAGGTGAGCCACCAGGCTATTCCCACTCACACAAGCAACCCGCCCTACAGGAAAATCCAATTCAAGGTTGTTTGCTTCACTGGTAGCTGCCCTCTGTTAAATCCTAGGAATTGGGGTTGGAGCAATCTCCAGGGTGGCGGGTTTAGGGCAGGGAGGTGATCCGAGGACTCCTGATGCCTATAGAGTTGGAGGGGGGTGGTGAAGGAAACACTCCTGTTCCTCCCTGGATCCACGGAAAGGGTTTAAAATATATTTCCATACTTTTTATTGCTGACCCCGAGGACTGCTGAAGTATCCTAAATAGGGAAAGTCTGATATCTGCCTTACTCGTCAGGAAATAATTTCTTGAAAGGGTCCTCAGCAGGCAATGGACTTTCCCCACTCCTCCATCCCCTCCATAGTTAGCATACTTGAGGGGGCTAATGGTAATTTTCAGCACACATCTGGGTCAACTAAAAGATGGCCCCCATTAATCTAGCAGCGGGACCAATGCCTGTGCTGATTGGGTGCGGGGCATCCTACTGCTAAACTGGTACAATTTTCACCCATTTAACACCAAAGTAATGGAGTTGAGATTGGCTAACTTCATTCCACAATGATATAACTCTCACAGAGAGCAGGAAGCCAAGACTAAAACTGCATCAGTCTGATTAAAGTCAAGCTTCAAAGATGGAAGGGCCAGTATTAAAGCCACTTCACCATTCAAAGGAGGGGTGACTCTCTCTGTTTTTTTTTGTTTCCCTCCCCCCATCCTCTCTGTAGGAAATGCCCAGGTCCCATTTGATGCTAAACTGCTATCTGACCTGTGCCACATTCAATGTAAAATTTATATGCAAAAATTATTTGCATTAAGATTGTTATTAAATATGCAAAACATAAAATAGCTTATGAGATTCTTGTCTATATGACTAAACATAAACAATTAGTATGAGCTATGCTAATAATTGCAATATTGGTTAGTGAGAAAATTGCATTTATAAGTTTCATCTATAGATTTTGCCACAAGCTCTAATTATTGTATATTATGAATCAAAGAATTCTGCAACACAAAGGAGGTCATTTGGAAAATCATGCCAAATCAGTGGTCTTAAAGGGTTATCATTTAGTACAATTTTATGGTACTCCCTATCCCTACACTCATTAAAAAATGCTTTACTTCAAAGGTTCATTCACTTCCCTTTTAAAAAACTAGAATGGCTTCTGCTTCTATCACTGTTTCTGAAAGGACATCCCACGACTAACCACCTTTTTGTAATACAATTTCATTGAACTGCTTCCTTTGTTCTTTTGATGATGATCTTAAAATTACACCCTCTAGTTACCAACTCTCAGCCCTGTGGATATAGTTTTCCAATTTACCTTATCACTCTACATAATTTAAGACATTTCCATAGTCCTCCTGAACTCTTATGTTTTAATGAAAAGAGTTCCAGCTTCTGTTGTCTCTTTTCATAATTGAAGTGTCTCATTCTTGGCATCAACTTAGTGAATCTCTTCAGAATCCCTCATGCCTAACATCCTTCCTAAAGTAGGGTCTTCAGAACTGGACGCAATTTTATAACTGTGGCCTAATTATTAGTTTAATATTATCTCTCTGTTTTTGTACTCCACATCACTACTTATCAAAAGATAGGATCCCATAGCCTTTTTTTTAAAGCTTTGATTTGAAAACAGAATTGTCACATTTAAATGCTGTAGAGAAACTGTTTTTACATAATGTGGGCTGAAATGATTCACTTTTTGAAAGGGCCTTTTGTTGACTCACCCAGTGGTTTAGCAGATAATGCAGCATGTGGTGTGATCCACAGATCAGAAGAGCTCCAAGTTTGATTCCTGGTCTGTGCTGAATAGCCATCACCACAACTGCCTCCAGAATTCCTGTAAGTAAAATTGTTTACAGTATCTGTCGCTGATTCCTATCTGATAATCCCAATTGGGAAGTGTACTTGTGCAACTTCAAATGAGGACAGGGCCATGCTTGGATCGGTTGGTCACTTTTGGTCAAATTGCCTGCTGCTATTTAATGCCTCGGCTCACATACAAAGAATATCTCCTTAAGTAAACTACTGGAGGATTACTGGTGCCCAGAGAGTTGTGCTCTAGTACTGGCAGACTTCAAACAGAATGGGAGAGGATTTAAAAGCTATTACAATCAGTGTAATGAATTCATAAAAATTTAAAAAGATACATTTGATTGTCAAAGATAGTTTTATTTATTTACCGATAAGCAGAACTAATTTTTGCACTCAGTGAATGATCGAATCTTACAACATAAAAGGAAGTTTTTCAGCCCATTGTGTTGGTGCTGGCTCTTTCAAAGAGCTATCCAGTTAGCTCCACTCCCCTGCTCTTTCTCTATAGTTCTACATTTTTTTTTCCTTTTCAGGTATCTGTTCAATTCCCTTTTGAAATCTGCTACAGAATTTACTTTCACCACTGTCAGCTCAAATCAACTCACTGTATAAAGGAACTTCCCCAAGGCTCGTTTGTCAATTTTCTTACATCTGTATCCTTGGTTACCGGCCCTCTTGTTATTATCTATCTACTCTTATCAAAGCCTCTCATAATTTTAATCACTGCAATTAAATCTCCGCTTAAACTTCTCTGCTCTAAGGACTGTTGTTCTGATTGATTGTTCTATTTGCTCTTTTAAGGTTGTTCCATCAAGACCGTGGAATATGAGAATTGAAGAGATAACTGAAAAGGAGGCCTGTACATTTACGATGAATACATTTTAAAAAGACCATCTGATAATTTTGCCTTTGTAGATTGGAAAATACTGAAAAGCACTATCGCAGTGGTGCTGAGATTCATCCGGAGAGGGAGAGTTTGGACGGAAGCTTGAAGGCAGCCATGGAAATGAGAAACAGATCCAAGGCAGAAGCTAAGGAGTCCCCCAAGTCTGCCACATTGAAAGCGAGCACCGCAGCTGGGGATAAGAAAGAATTTTCCAGCAAACCACCCGAGCCCACCAATGCCCCTAAGAAACCAGCCACGGAAGCTCCTGCAGCCAGTGAACCGAAGTCCACAGGGGACAACTCAGTAACACCGCCCGCCAGCACTTCAGATAACAATAAGGCAACAGATACCCAGCCAGAAGCCCAGGATAACAAGGGAGATACTTCTGAAGGGCAGCCCAGCAATTTTTTTGAAAACATGAAGCCATATATACTGGGGGGGGCTGCCATCACAGCCCTTGCTGTCCTCGTAGGTGTGGTATTCATACTGCACAAGAAATAAGAAAAATGTATAAAGTTGTATATCAAAGCTGGTTACTTTCTGCATGTATGTACATTGGAGGAAATATCTTCCAGCCCCATAATAAGTAATTGTACAACTGTGTTCACCACTATAAGTCTTGGTTTAAAATGATGGTATTTAACTCAGTGTCCATACACATTGCATACAAAACTTTTGAATTAACCTGTATATTGTAAAAGTGGACTTCACCCCCACCCAGTCCTCCATTGCCACCTTGTACAGAGCTTATAGCAATGTAAAATGGGCCACACTTGTTCCCATGCTAGCTTCCCAGTAAAACTTTTCACACACTGTAGGTTCCCCCTATAAGCATTGAGTGTATATCTTATATTCTAGTAGGAAGCCTTGTAAAAGTAGCCCACTCCCTTGTAGCAAATAAAATGAGATGTATTTCAGCAGCATGTAAACCAATTATTTTTTTTCCCCGGGGCCCATCTCACATCTACACCTCTCTCTTTTGCTACAATCATCAGTGACAGCAACCGCACCAAAATAAAAACACCTTTAATTGGATCATTGCAATGATCAGAGGCATCAAGGTTATTAGAGAAAAAAAGGAAGGCAAAAAGGAAGCTATGTGCCGAAAGCAATAAATCTGAGTTCCACTCCAAACTCCCATTCCTTCTAGAACTTACTAGTAGATTCTCTGTGTGATTTGTTCTTGGGCCCATGAGAGTATTTAATTCAACTAATGATGTCACATTTACTTTGACTTAAAACAAGCGTATACATGCAATAAAAAGCTAAGTTTAAAAAAAAAACAAATTACTAGTTGGAAGTTGATAATAGGTAGAGTAGCTGTGCACAGTGTGACCCAGGCTGCTATTAATGTACCCATCTCTCCTATACCCACATACTCTGGACACTGCTTGTTATTTTAAGTGTTGTATCAGCTTTTAAGTGAACAGTAAGGTTGGCTAACAGATGTGCTATATGTGAACTACATATTCTTTACTCTGTACATAATAAATGAGCCGCTATTTGTCAGAATTTAATGTCTGGCTACCCTGTTGCTCTAAGGAATGTAATTCAATAAATTAACATTTCTGAAGGCCAGATGTGATGTGTTGGTTTACAAGATGTCTTTCCCCTCAGGTGGGGCTATCCCAGCTTCAGTTCCTTTTCTCTAGTTGTCATCAGTAAGTTATATACATTTCCTGAAGTTACTATATGGTTTTATCACACAGAAGTTGTGGGAGAATATATTCCCTCATTAGGATTGTTGCCATTTCTGTGCTTATGCTGGTGACAACATGTTGCTGGAGGCCTGAGATTTTGAGGGAAACTTTCACCTCACCCGCCCTTGTGGGTTGGTAGATTGCCCATTTTACTCCCTGTCTAATATATTCTCCATTGAAATGGGTACCTGTCTGCAACTCACCCTGTGGGCTAAATTCAAATTATTCCCATTGAGTCATATGAAGAACAAGAACATCTTAGGCTTGCTTCTTGGCCTGTTCTGAGTTGGCCTATCTGAGCTGGACTCGAGATCGGGGCATGACAATTGATACCCTGGGCAAGGAAGAAAATAATCAGTCGCGGTTTCTTTCCCTCTAACAGGATCTAGTGACTACTAATGGAAAGTGCACAGGTATGCATATTGAACGAGAATTGGATCAGGTTTTAATAATTGAACCATCTGCTTTGCTCAGTGTCTACCTCACTCCGGAAGAATGGTTTCCATTACTTCACATAGGTGGCAACACTTCATCTGCAATTGGATGTTGAAGAATTGTCATACTATTCGTTGGCAACATGGGTGAAGAATGCAGCCTGTTGCCATGGGGTTCACCAGTGCCTTTTGCGGACAGCTACTGTCACCAGTGCTATGTCCAGCTAGCCACTAGGAGAGACACAACAGCAGAACTATTCCTAATTCTTCCTCATTCCTCTGGGGACATGTGTGCTTTGTACCTCACCATGCACTGCAACTCAGCTACAGCACTGAGCTGAGTGAGGGCATGGGCTTGCATCCCTCACTCCATGTCACTAGTAGCCCAACTTCAGTGAGTACAGTAACAAATGCTGGAAATTCCCAGCAGGTTAGGCAGCATCTGTGGAGTGAGCAACAAGAGTTATCCTTCCAGGTCGATAACTTTTCATCAGAACTGATAAAAGTTAGAGATGGAGCAGGTTTTGAATAAGTGCAGAGGTAGGAAAAGGAGATGGAGTGGGAGAAAGAACATAAGGAAGGATAAGATGAAAAGCAGGACAAATTAAATGACAAAAGGGATGACGGTGCAAGGTAAAAGGAGAGGGTAATGGGACAAGTAAAGAAACAAAAGATGGATCTAGCTGGGAAATAGTAGAATCATAACAATGGCTGCTGTCCAAAAAAATGGGAGCCATGGTCATGATACAACATTGTTGAACTTAATACAGAAAGCAGTATAGTACTTAACGAAAATATGAGGTCCTCCTCTGCCTTCCATCCTATTGCCTTATCAAAGGGAGCACTGACATAGGTGCAATCTTCCAAATGAGATGTTAAACCAAAGTCCCACCTGCCCTCTCAGGTGAATGTCAAAGATTCCACAGCATTATTTTGAAGATAAGGGGAGTTCTCCCTGGTGTCCTGGCCAATAGTTATTCTTCAACCGATATCAATAAAAAGCAGGTTATTTTGACATAATCTTGCTGCTGTTTGTGCAACCTTGTGTGTACCTTGGCTGCTACCTTTCCTACATTGCTTCAGTGACTGCAATTCAAAACTACCTCATTGAGATTGCAAAAGGCACTATCCAAATGCAGGTTCTTGCTTCTTTTATGATGTTTTTCCTGCATTTTTTTCTAAGGCATTCCTGTCAGTTGGGATTAGTGGCTTGTATTAATAGGGTATGCCGCCATTCAGGACTGCTAGTGATGGTTGAAGGGCATCTTATCCCTCAGCAGAAAAATCTTATTGATACACTGAAAATGCAAAGAACACTGGTAAAATCAGGCAACTGTTGGACAGGTTCAGTGGCGTACTGCATGCTTTCATTAAATAGGCATTATTCTTCTAGGTTCAGTTGCAAGCATTCATTAGCTAAATTCTCCTCTTGAGATTGCTATTGTGTACACATTTTTGAATAGGTTTGTCATATTTTCCTTTTACCTATTTGTAAAAATCCCTATTCTTTCTAAGCATTCATCTCCCTGGTCCTCTAATGGTAATACTAATGGTAACTTCCCCGTATTTGTTTTCATTAGGGAGGAGAAAAAAGACTTGAAGTTTGGCAAAGCTAACTTACTTTCATATCCATATATGGTAAGTGTTTGTCATCATTTATATCAATTGCCTTAATGTGTTTTAGCTGATTATTTTTGCTATCTGCCATCTTCTTCCTCACCTCGGGTGGGATTTTCCGGCCCCACCCACCACCCGGATTGTCCAGTCGTGCCGAAAGTCAATGGACTTTTGGGTGGACTGCTGCACCTCCCTGCTGCGGGCCTCACCATGGCGGGGCTGGAAAACCCTGGCTCTCCTGTTAGGTCCTACAAATCTGAAGAAGCATTGACAAGCTCACAGTTCTTGCCCACGTCTGCAGAATCAAGCTCAAACAAGGAGCAAGGGTGAAAGGAGCCAGGAAGGAGGCCAGCTGTCTTGCAGATCATTTCTCTTTGTTCCCTCCTAGTAGCAAAGCCTCGTCAGTAAAACAGCATTTTTGTTTCTAAAACAAAAACAGAATTACCTGGAAAAACTCAGCAGGTCTGGCAGCATCGGCAGAGAAGAAAAGAGTTGATGTTTCGAGTCCTCATGACCCTTCAAAGAGTCATGAGGACTCGAAACGTCAACTCTTTTCTTCTCCGCCAATGCTGCCAGACCTGCTGAGTTTTTCCAGGTAATTCTGTTTTTGTTTTGGATTTCCAGCATCCGCAGTTTTTTGTTTTTATCTCAGCATTTTTGTTTCTGTCTGGACTGCTTGAATTTACGCGGAGATTGCTGAACAAACAGTTGGACTGGGTTGTTGTTTCAATCATTGGAGTGAGAGCTCAGTGCTCTTAAAAAGTGTCAGGTTCAATTATTAATGGTCCTGTTCAGAGCAGCAAGAGTGCTACTACCAAGTCATAGCTTGGCTCAGTTGGGAGCACTTATGCCTTTAAGTTAGAAGGTTGTGGGTTCAAGTCCAAATACAGAGATTTGAAGCATTTAGTCCAGGCTGACACTCCAGAGTCTGCTCTCTCAGGTCATTGTAAAAGACCTGATAGCACTATTTTGAGGAAGAGTAGGTTAGTTCTCCCTCATGCCTTTGCTAATATTTAACCCTCAGCTAAAACTAAATGTTCTTCTGCTGGATGGCCTGCTGTTTGATTATTATTGTGTATGTTCTATTGCGTTGGAAATCTTGGAAATCTGCAAATTGTGAATTCATGAGCTGGCTTAAGAAACTGAAAAAAGGGGGAAAAAACTTGCACTTGTACATGCTTTTCACAATCACTTTAAGTGCTTTACAGTCAATGAAGTACTTTTGAAGTGTAGTCACTGTTGTAATGTAGGAAACGCAGAGTCAAACTCCCACAAACAGCATTGTGACAATCACCAAATAATCTGTTTTTGTGATGATGATTGAGGGATAAACATTGGGCAGGACACCAGGGATAACCCCCTGCTCTTCTTTGAAATAGTACCATGGGATCATATACATCCACCTGAGCATACATCTGATCATCTTATCTGAAAGACAGCACCTCCAATAGCACAACACTCAGGGGCAAGAATGCTACCAATTGATCCACAACTCATGAAACAGTAATACTTAAGCAATCCTTCATTATCACACAAACAGTATATTCTACCATTATTTAATTTAACAGGGTGCCCTTACGGACACCTAACTGTGAAAGCTCTTGATTAGATGAAGTACTGTATTCTACAATCTCTGACCATGCTCTGTAACAAAGTGCTTCATTCAAAGTGACTCCTTCAGTTTGTATCTTTGGAGTAAGTTCCCATCAGAAGTCCTTTGAGTAGCATGGATTAAAATGACATAAACTCCCATTGGAAGTCATTTGAATAGCATGGATTAAATTGACATATCATTTTGCCTGAATTAAGCAGCATCTGGGACTGAATGCTGTAGGAATGGAGCAAGCAAAATTAGAGGACAACCTTGTCCCTCTGGATTAATAACTGGTCAATACTCATTTTAGAATATAGTTCTTATTTTCTGACCCAAGATTGCCAAAGCTGAGCAGCTGCTGAGCCTGTAGAAGTAAGCAAAAATAGTTTTGCATCCATTAAATATGGAATGCTGATACTTAGGAACAGGATTAGATCTAAGAATATGAAATCTGTCTGTTCAGGTTTGACTCATTGACACCACAACCATGTTTTGGCGTAACATGGACTGTTCCAAATGCATCTGGATATGCACGGATGTATATTAAATGCAGATTAAAAAATATAAATAAGGATTCTTCCCTTGTAAGGCAATTTTTGTCAAATTGGTCTGCCACAGTGCCTGACTTGCCACACGATAAACTCACTCACCAACATGTAGAGCTAACAGGCAGCAAGGGTCCTTCAGCAGTGCTATTTAGAAGGCTCATCAATTATATACAGGTTAGATGCTGGTTAATCCTTTTAGGCTGCTGGTTAACTACTGGGTAGTTTTTGGATCCAGTTTTCTGATTCATAAAACAATTCTGACTTTTGCTGGTGTTGCTCTGCTTTGGTTGCCTTCAAAACAGTTTTACTGCAGTCATGGAGGGCCTGGTGGGGCCATCTTTGGGTTTGGAGGACAAAAGATAGGAATGAGCAGGAGAATCTATGAGAAGTGGCAGGGCAAAGGCATGCACAGGAGACCACCTCACGCTGGGTCTTCATGAATCATTTTTCCTTCCTTAATGTCTCTGAGGAGCATTGTCTGAGGCACCTTCACTTCACAAGGGAGGTTATCACTGAGCTGTGTCACTTGCTGCAGCTGCAACTTGAGCCTCAAAGCAGGGCATGGCCAGTACAGTCTGTAATTGTCAATGATACTGTGTCCTTAACTTTGATGCTATAAAATCCTTTCCAACTACAGCAGGTGAGATTTGTGGTATCTCAGAATCCACCACTGTAACAGGAGGTCATTGATGCTCTCTACACCTGGAGCAATACTTATATCGCTTCCTCTATGGACAAAGCAAAGCTGGATGGGACAGCAATAGACTCTAGCTGCATTGCAGGCTTCCCCAAGGTGCAATGGAGCATTAACGTCATCTGCATTGGCTTACGTGCTCCCTAGCATCTTTAACAAAAAATGGGAATCCACTCCCTCAACTGTAGATTGTTTGCGATCACAAGCAGTGCCTCGTGCATGCCTATGCCCGCTTCATTAATCATTTGTTTGTACTGTCTTTGTTCCAAACAGGCTGTGATGGTTGTAGGGTGGCTAATGAGTGACAAGAGCTATGCCTTGCAGCCTTAACTGATGTCTTCTTTCAGCAGACTGGGGATAGCTGCAAGGGACTACAGTGAGAGCCATGCTTTTAGCTGAAATGCCATCGAACAGACGGTCAGTGTGCAAGCAATGTTTCCACTGCCTTCACCATTTGACAGGAGCTAGGCCCAACCATCTTCAGCTGCTTCATCAATGACCTTCCTTGCATCATAATGTCAGACGTGGGATGTTGGCTCATGCACAATGTTCAGCACCATTTGCAACTCTTCGATACTGAAGCAGTCCATGTCCAAATGCAGAAAGACCTGGACAATATCTAGGCTTTGGGTGACAAGTGGCAAGAAACATTCATGCCACACAAGTGCCAGGCACTGACCGTCTCCAACAAGAGAGAACCTAACCATTGCCCCTTGATGTTCAATGCATTATCATCACTGAATCCCCCACTATCAACATCCTGAGTGTTACCATTGACCAGAAACTGAACTGGACTAGCCATATAAATACTGTGGCTATAAGAGAAGGTCAGAGGCTAGGAATCCTGCGATGAGTAACTCACCTCCTGACTCCCCAAAGCCTGTCCACAATCTACAAGGCACAAGTCAGGAGTGTGATGGAATGCTCCCAACTTGCCTGGATGAGTGCAGCTCCTACAACACTGAAAAATCTGGACACCGTCCAGGACAAAGCAGTCCGTTTGATTGGCATGACATCCACAAACATTCAATCCCTCCACCACTGACGCACAGTAGCAGCAGTGTGTACCATCTACGGAATGCACTGTAGAAATTCACCAAGGCTCCTTAGACAGAACCAAGATGGATGGGAACACCACCACCTGGAAGTTCCCACTTACCATCTTGACTTGGAAATATATCACTGTTCCTTCACTGCTGCTGGGTCAAAATCCTGGAACTCCCTTCCTAACAGCACTGTGGGTGTACCTACACCACATGGACTGCAGCGGTTCAAGAAATCAGCTCACCACCACCTTCTCAAGGGCAACTAGGGATGGTCATAAATGCTGGCCCAGCAAGTGAAGCCCACACCCCCTGAATGAATAAAAAAAGGAGCTTTGCAATACAACCCTAAGCAAGTAACTTGATTTGTGAACATCTGCTGTACGCTCTGCAACTTTTCCATCAAGAAGAACCAGTTCTTAACATTACTTGGGCATTAAGAGATGCAGCAGATGGAGAAGCAAGTGAAGGAATAGAAGCAGGAGCATGAATGAAATGAAGAGAAGAAGCAACAAAACCAACCCCTGCTGCCAGAGATCTTAGAACAACTGAGAATGCTTCCCATGAACCAACCATTCCAACTCCAGTACACTAAGAGTCCACAATCCTTATCTTCACCGTCCACATACCAGCATTCAAATACATTTTTTCAGTAAAACTTCACCAATCTCACTCTTAATTCACAAGAAATATAAATGCTAACACCAAGGCCTTGTTAAGGCACCTCATCTGATGCCTTAACAAGAAAGTTTGTCTCTTCCTTTCAGGTGCTAAGGAACACAAGCTCCAACAACTCATCGACACCAACGTCTATCCAGGACCCTCCACCCCTTCCCGTCCCTCTGTCCCCATCCTGAATTCTAATCCCAGCCCTTGCTGTGTATTCACCACACCCTCTGACCTTCCCCTCTCTGATACTGAACATTCAGTACTCAGCAAAAGTCGCAGTTTCATACCCTTACACCCTCACCTCAATGAACTCCGGGCTCGGCAAGATGCTGAACTCTTCTTCTGCCGCCTTCGTCTCTGTGCTCACTTCTTTGAGCAGGAGTCCTCCCTCCATTCAATGGATCCTTTCTCCTGCCTCCAGTATTCTCCCTCCACCTGGACCAGTTCTTGATCTTTTCATTGAGAACTGTTGGTGTGACATCAGCCGTCTCAATTTCTCTGCTCCTCTCACCCACTCTAACCTGTCTCCTTCTGAATTTGCTGCACTCTGTTCTCTCAGGTCCAACCCTGACTTGTTATCAAACTTGCCGCCAAGGGTGGTGCTGTTGTTGTCTCACATACTGACATCTACCTCGCAGAGGCTGAGCGCCAACTGTCAGACATTTCCTCCTACCTCTCCCTGGACCATGATCCCACCACTGAACATCAAGCCATTGTTTCCATGACTGTTACTGACCTCATCTCCTCTGGAGATCTTCCCTCCACAGCTTCCAACCTCATAGTCTCCCAACCCCGGACAGCCCGCTTCTACCTCCTCCCCAAAATCCACAAACAGGACTATCCTGGTAGACTGATCATGTCAACCTGTTCCTGCCCCATGAAAATCATTTCTTCCTATCTTGCCTCCATTCTCTCTCCCTGTGTCCAGTCTCTTGCCACCTACATCCATGATTCCTCTGATGCCCTATGTCATATCAACAATTTCCAGTTCCCTGGCCCAAACCACCTCAACTTCACCATGGACGTCCAGTCCCTTTACGCCTACACCCCCCCTGCCAGGATGGTCTGAGGGCTCTCCGCTTCTTCCTTGAACAGAGGCTCGAACAATCCCCATCCACCACCACTGTCCTCCATGTGGCAGAACTTGTTCTCTCACTGAACAATTCCTCCTTAATCTTGTCTCACTTCCTCCAAATAAAAGGTGTGGCTGTGGGTGCCTTATTGGGCCCCAGTTATGCCTGTCTCTTTATGGGGTATGTGGAATATTCCTTGCTCCAGTCCTGCTCAGGCCTCCTCCCACAAATCTTTTTCCGATACATCGATGACTATTTTGGTGCTCTCATCTGGACCTGGAAAAATTTATCAATTTTGCTTCCAATTTCCACCCCTCCATTACTTTCACATGGTCCATCTCCAACACTTACCTTCCCTTCCTTGACCTCTCTGTATCAATTCCTGGTGATAGTCAGTCCACCAATATTCATTACAATCGACTCCCACAGCTACCTCGACTACAATTCCTCAAGCTCTGCTTCCTGTAAGGACTCTATCCCATTCTCTCAGTTCCTTCGCCTCCATCGTATCTGTTCTGATGATGCCACTTTCCAAAATGGCGCTTCTGAGATGTCTTCCTTCTTCCTTAACCAAGGTTTCCCACACACTGTGATTGACAGGGCCCTCCACTATGTCCAATTCATCTCCCATGCCTTTGCCTTCACACCTTCCTCCCCCTCCCAGAATCATGATAAGATCCCCCTTGTCCTCACTTTTCACCCCACCAGCCTTCACATTCAAAGAATCATCCTCCGCCATTTGCGCCAACTCCAGCATGATGTCACCACCAAACACATCTTCTCTTCACCGCCCCCATGGGCATTCTATAGGGTCCATTCCCTCTGGGACACCCTGGTCCATTCCTCCATCACCCCCAATATCTCATCCCCCTCCCATGGCACCTTCCCATGCAATCGCAGAAGGTGCAACACCTGCTCTTTTATCTCCTCCCTCCTCACCATCCAAGGGCCCAATGCTCCTTTCAAGTGAAGCCTCTTCTTCAGTTTGATTTACTGCATTCACTGCTCCAAATGCCGTCTCCTCTACATTGGAGAGACCAAATGCAGGCTGGGTGACCACTTTGCGGAACACCTTAGGTTTGTCCGCAAGCATGACCCAGACCTTCCTGTCGCTTGCCATTTCAACACATCACCCTGCTCTCATGCCCACATGTCCATCCTTGACCTGCTGCAATGTTCTAGTGAAGCCCAATGCAAATTGGAGGAACAGCACCTCATCTTCCGTTTGGGCACTTTACAGCCTTCTGGACTTAACACTGAGTTCAACAATTTCAGACCATGAACTCTGTCCTCCATCCTCACCCCTTTTTATCCCCTTTTTTCAATATTCATTTTTATTTTTAAATTTTTATCCACTTATTTTTATTTTATTTTCATTTTTATTTATTGTTTTATCCCCACCTTTTATCCTATTTTCGCTTTTTTTTCCACCACCATTCCCTCTCCCCGCCCCACCCCCATAAGGGCCATCTGTCACTTGTTCTTTCCAGAGTGCTTATCCTTGTCCTGCTATTATCACATTCTGCTTTCTTACCTTAATGCCACCATCAGTACCTCCTTTAGCCGGTACCACTACCATTAACACCCCTTCGTCCTATTGTTCCTGACATCTTTGTCAATCTCACCTTTGCCTCCACATACTGCTGGTCTTCTATCCAGCTTCACCTGCTCCAGCCCCTTAAACAGTATAAATTTCATCACATTTTTACTTCTCTTTAGCTTTGAAGAAGTCATACAGACTCGAAATGTTAACTCTGTTTTTCTCTCCACAGATGCTGTTAGACCTGCTGAGTTTTTCCAGCATTTTCTGTTTTTATTTCAGATTTCCATCATCGGCAATACTTTGCTTTTAAAAAAAATGATCAAACGACTCAGTGACATCTGTATCTAATACTTAACAGAAATAATTGTGAATCGCCCCTGTGCAATATCTTACAGCCTAACTCTCTGCTTGTTTACCTATCCTAGTACTCTATGAAGTGTTTCCCCAATGGCTTCAGATTGGGAGAACAAAAGCTGCTGAGATTCCATTGAATATACTTGGACCAATTCTGGACTTTGATGGCCTGGATGCAGACTGCCGCATCCATGTGTGGGCTGGGAAGTCTAGCCCAGTTGACTGTGTGGCACAAACAAGAGTACCGGCAGAATAGGTTACAGGTGAGCAGGCTTCTGGTCATGATGAAGAAGGACAGCAACTACCTGTGAAATGGAGCCAAGGCCACTCTCCTAGGACTGCACCTCATCATGCCTAGGGCTCCATGCAAGAACAGAGTACATGAATGATGTGACACTCTGTAAGCTCTTGTCAACCCTGAATCCAGAGCTAAGGTGACAGCTGTCTAAGCTTCCATAGCAACCAAATGAGTTGCCATGGAAACTATCAGAGATGTCAACAGAAACCCATCATGGTAGGTGCCACTGTTGTGTTCATGGAGCAGGTCACTTGGTCCAGGTTGGATAGAATGACATTCCTACTCTACATGAATCCCGAACACAAGTTGATACTGGACTGTTCCATGCTCTGAACCAAGCTCACTGACAGATTGCCCAATGTACCTAACATCTGCTAGTGTACGTCTGCCAGCCTTCCTCGGTAGCCTGGGCCCACAAAGTGAGCATCAGAGTCTGCTACAGCAGACCTAGTATGTGATCTTGCCCATGGATGAACTGGCATCTTGTGGCATTCTTTCTAGCTCCTGCTGACTTGTAGCTGGTGATTCACCATGTGACGATCTATCCTTTGTTTTAGGCTCTAGTGTATGTGTGGTGCCAGTCTGAGTTGATGCTTGCTGGGTCAGATCAAGTGTTGTCACTCTCCATGGTCATGACTGGATGCTGCATTGTCCTACATTACAACAGTGACTACATTTCAAAAATACTTCATTGGTTGTAAAGCACTTTGGGCATTCTGAGATGATGAAAGGTGCTATCCGAATTTAAGTTCTTTCTTGACCATCACAATGTGTAGTCCCCAGATGGCCCTTCACTCTCTATGTATCATCTTGTAAAAGCACAAATAAGCGCAACTTGTAGTTATATAGCGCCTTTAATATAATAAAATGTTTCAAGGCGTTACACAGGAGTGTTATCAAGCAAAGTCTGATACTGAGCAACAGAAGGCGATATTAGAGAAGATAGACAAAAGCTTAGTCAAAGAGATAGGTATTAAGGAACGTCTTAATAGCGGAAAGAGAAGTAGCTAGGCAGAGAGATTTAGGAAGCGATAGTGAAATGATTAAAAATGGGGATGCTCAAGAGGCTAGGATTAGAGGGCTGCAAACATTCAGTGGGTTGTTGGGCTGGGGGAGATGGAGGAGATGACAGAGATAGGGAGGGGCAAGACTATGGAGATATTTGAGGACAAGGATGAGAATTTTAAAATTGAGGTGTTGCTTAACAAGGAGCCAATGTAGGTCAGCAAGCACAAGGGTGATAGATGAACAGAATTTGGTGCGAATTAGGATATAGACAATAGAGGTTTGAATGACCTCAAGTTTCTGTGGCAGCCTTCTGTCTCATCAGATGATGGTTTATACTGTGGCCATCCACTCTGTGTTAAGCATTGCTAAGTTTGGCTCAGGGGCCCCACTCTGGCATGGCAGTCTCTGCTGTATTTGCTGCAGAGGAAGACAGTGGGCTGTGAAGGTGCATGATTCACTGGCCTTTGTTTTCTCTGGGACTGCTTCTCAGCCAGCTGAGCTTTTGCTTTCTGCTCGCCTCTTCCAATGCCCCTCCAGTCAGCCTCCAGAGTACACGGCTGTCAGCAACTGTCATCTGGTTGTCAGTGTCAATATCTGTCACCTTCAAATCTCGCTTTGCAGCTGACCTTGTAGTGGAGGTTTGAATGCCCTGGACGTCGCCAATTCACCATACAGAAGGCCTTTAGGCTTACAGCTGTCTTCTATTTGTTGAACATGGCAGAGCCAGTGCAGGTGTCATTAGCTTGGCAATGAGTATTTACTTATGGAATTAGCACGCTCCATATCTCTGAGTTGGTGAACTTGTCCTGCCAAGAAATGCCAAGGTTATGTTTGAGACAGCGAAGGGGGAAACTATTCAGCTTTTTCTCCTGTTTAGCATATACTGTTCAGGACTCACCACTGCTGAGGTGTGCACTGCGGACACAGGCCTGATAGACTCGCAATTCAGTGTTCTCAATCAGCTTGCTGTTGTTTTAAAACAAAAACAGAATTACCTGGAAAAACTCAGCAGGTCTGGCAGCATCGGCGGAGAAGAACAAAGTTGACGTTTCGAGTCATCATGACCCTTCAACAGAACCAAGTAAAAATGTTCTACACTTTCTTACTCAGCTTGGACATAACAGCTGCAGCTTTTGCGATGCCTGTGCGTTGATTTCAGCATCAAGATTGCTGGTGATTTGTGGAATCTAGATATGTGAAGCTATCAGCAATCCCCAGCATCACATTGTCAATGCTGAAAGATGGTGGTATGGCAACATCCTGGATCATGACATTTGTCCTCCTGATGCTGATGGTCAAATCAAACTCTTTACATGCATGAGAGAGTTTGTCCATTTGCCACTAAAAGTGTTCCTTAGTACGGAATGCTACTGCGGCATCGTCAGCATAAAGCAACTCCCTGATGAGGACTTAGTGTACCTTTGTCTTGGATCTCAGACAAGCAGGTCTGAACAGCTTTCTGTCAGTTCTGGTAGATGACATGAAGGCATGCGACAGCAGCAAAGAGAAATTTATACCACAGAGAGTTGATGCCAGAACACAACCCTGTTTGACCCCACTGCAGATTTCCAAGGGTTCTGATGGTTCCCTGTCATAGCTTCTGTTATCCAACATGTTGTCATGGAAAGAGGAGATCACATTGAGCAGCTTCAATGGGCAACCCCCAGTTTTTACCAGCATGTTAAGTAGACCGCCTTTGCTCACAGGGTCGAATGCCTTGCTGAGATTGATGAAGGCAATACACAATGATCTCTTTTGTTCATGGCATTTCTCTTGCAGCTGCCGGACTGAGAAGGTCATGTCAATTGTAAATCTTCCAGTCCTGAAACTACACTGGGATTCAGGAAAGATGCGTTCAGCCAGGATCAGCATTCTGAAAGGGGCAACATGGGCAAATACTTTCCCCATGATGACCAGCCGGGAGATGCCTCGATAGTTGTTGCAATCACTATGGCCACCCTTGTTCTTGTACAGAGTCACAATCTTTGCATCATAGAAATCCTGGAAGTTTGTAAAGGTGTTGCAGTAGTGCCAGTTTCCCTTGCTTGGTGAGTTCGGACAGTATAGCATTATCATCTGGAGATTGTCCTTTGTGTTGTATAATTTTTTAAGTTGAATATAAGGTTTTAGTTTCATTTAGGTTGCTTGTGAGCCATGGTGCCTAGGAGTCTGGATAGACTCCTGAGAAAAAGGAGTTTGTTTGTATATATACATTTTAATGAGTTTTACAACCCCTGAAGTTAAAGAGATGGGTTAAAAGGGGTTAAAAGTTTAGTAATTCAGCGGAAAAAAACATGAAGTAGAAAAATATTTTACTGTTGTCTAGCGACAGTGGTCTAGGGACATAGACACAGAAAAAGACAGGAGTTCAGAGTGGTGGAGTTCAGTGTATGTCACAGAGAGAAGACAGGGATTTTAAGCTCTCTGATAAGAAAAACTACATGACCGTGGTTAACTAAATAATCAGTTATAATACTCAGTAAATTGATCAGTTTAGCAGAGGTGCTACTGGAGGACTGATTTTAGGGACCTTATTTTGTCTGCTCTGTAGTTGAGGAAACAGTGAGTTTAGAGTGTGGTTTTTGGATGTCTCAGGAAGAGATATGAGTTGGGTGAAGAAGCATCTAGTGAATGCTCAGTAACTGACTGTAAGGAAATTGTTTGCAACTGGGCCTGTCCCAAGTGAGAAGCTTTTGTGTCAAGCTAATGGTAACTTTTCATTGGTTTATGTGTCTCTGAAGATATTGCTGGCGTAAAGGAATAGTGTGAATTTGAAGCGTCTTCTTGTGTTTGTATTGAGATCTTTCCAATCTCTTTGTCTGGTGTAATGTAGTTCATTTTTCTTGTTTCATAAAAATTTTATGCTTTGTGTTAAAAGTTCATCAGCAGACTCCAGTGAATTTGTTCAGTAACAGAAACAGAAAATGGGAATAAATGAATCTTTTTCTGGGTGGCAAGCAGTGACTAGTGGTGTACTGCAGGAATCAGTGCTTGGGATCCAGCTATTCATGATATATATAAGTGACTTGGATGAGGGAACTAAATGCAAGATTGCTGACGAGACAAAACTGGGCGGGGTTGTGATTTGTAAGGCGGCTTCGAGGCGATTCAGACAAGTTGTGTGTGTGGGCAAATACATGGCAGATGCAGTATAACGTGGATAAATGTGAAGTTATATGCTTTGGTGTGAAAAACAGAAAGGCAAAGTATTATTTAAATGGTGATATATTGGGAAATGTGGGTGTACAAAGGGATCTGGGTGTCCTTGTACACCAGTCAATGAAAGTAAATAGGCAGGTGCAGCAAGCAATTAGGAAGGCAAATGGTATGTTGGCCTTCATTGCAAGAGAATTCGAGTTCAGAAGTAGGGATGTCTTACTGCAGTTATACAGGGCCTTGGTGAGACCACGCCTGGAGTATTGCATGCAGTTTCGGTCTCCCTACCTAATAAAGGATATACTTGCCATAGAAGGAGTGCAGCGAAGGTTCACTAGGCTGATACCGGGGATGGCAGGAGAGATTGGTTCACTGGAGTTTAGAAGAATGAGAAGGGATCTGATTGAAATGTATAAAATTCTAACAGGGCAAGACAGACTGGATGCAGGGAGGATGTTGGGGAATCTAGAACCAGGGGCCACAGTCTCAGGATATGGGGCAGGCCATTTAGGACTGAGATGAGGAAAGCTTTCTTCACTCAGAGGGTGGTCAACCTGTGGATTCTCTACCACAGATGACTGTGGAGGCCGGGTCACCGAGTATATCAAGAAAGAAATTGATAAATTTTTGGATATTAGGGGCATCAAGGGGTATGGAGAGAAAGCGGGCATATAGCATTGAGATAGAGGATCAGCCATGATCATATCGAATGGCATTGCAGGCTCAAAGGGCCTAATCCTCGAATGGCCTAATCCTGCTCCTAGTTTCTGTGTTTCTATGTTTCCTCCACAGTTTCTAAAATAATGTCAGGCTCTATCAAGCCAGGTTTCACTCTGGGATCTGACTTGTTCAGTATTAACGTCAGCTGGGATCATAACACAAGCAAGTCAATTGCTTTGCTAAGATCCTCCAGTGTCAGTTTGATATCTAGCTCTGCCCAGACAAGCAGGCTTTCCATGGTGTCTAGAGTTTCTTCGGTGACAGCATTCTCCCTAGAGTACAACTCAAGGTAGTGTTCCACTCATCTCTCCGACTGATTATTAAAGCTGGTGATGACTTCCCCTGCCTTTAATTTCAACTGAGCTGTTTTATTTGCTGATGGACCTGTTGTCTTTCTGATCCCTTCAAACATGCCTCTGACATTTCCTGTGTTGAAGGACATCTGGATATTCTGGCAAGTATTAATCAGTGATCTTGGTGCACTGCCTAGCATCCTGTTGGACTTTACTTTGAGTAGCTCTTAGTGCATTCCGAGTTTTCTCACTCAGGTCTCTCTTTATTAATGAGAGCGGACCTTTTAGCTTATATGACAAGCTCCATCACAGTGATGTTAACCTTGAACGAGTCAATATTTTTCTGTTTTTACTTCCTATATATTGAGATGCAGTATTATAGGTTATGTCTTGAAGTATGTTCCATTTTCCCTCTGCACTCCGTGTGGGAATGCCAGATAGCACCATTTTTATTGAGACAGGGAACTGTTGATTTTTATCCGGGTAGGCATTATGCCTGACATTGATACAAGGATGGCACATCTACTTTGAATGAAAGGCTTCGAAGGTTGGATCCTCACCTGAGTGCACACCTGTCTATTGCAGTCAGCGATGTGGTAGCTGCCTATATTGAGAATGCTGTTCAGAAAGTTATGTCTGATAATGATCAGGTCCAGCCGGGGCAGATTGCTTGATCTTGGATGTCTCCAGGAAACCATGTTCTGAAAGAAGCTGTTAGTTACACAAAGCTCATGGTAGCAGCAAAACTCAAATAATCTCTGTCCTTTCTCACTTATCTTTCCCAGGCCATGAAGTCCGAGGCAGGATGGCTATGCCTCATAATCTGTGCCCACTCTTGCATTAAAATTCCCCCAGCAAGTAAAGATATTCTGACATAGGAGTCCTAGCAGTGTCAAGCTCCTCAACGGACAAATTATTCACCTGTGTAGTGGAGCACAGTGTTGGACCACAGATACTGATTTGGTCCAGTTTGAGTTGAGAGGTGGATGGAAAGAATGTCAATGGGTGCTGAGAGCTTAACAAATAGACATAACCCATCACACCAGGAAAATGAAAGAAATAAAAAGATGCCAAGTTTTGGGTTGGTAAGCTGGAATGTCAGGACCATGCACAGAGGTCTGACCGACGACTTGCAAGACACTGATTGACAGGATAATGTGCTCCAGACCGAATAATGTAGTCAAGCATGTCAAAAGCTGCAGACAGTTCCAGGAAGACTATGAGGGAAAAAGGAAGACATTTGTGACATTTGTTTGGTAATGTAGCAGGGGGAGAAACTTGATGAAGGGATTCAAACAAAACATTTCGGGAAAGATGGGCATGGATTTGGGAGGTGACTACATGTGTAAGGATTTTGAACTGTGCCAAAATGTTACAGTGTTTGTAAACATTGTTGAATCGAAAGAAATAGATTGGTATATCTTTGAAGCTAGAGATGTAATGCTACCTGGTGCCGCCAGGCTCCGCTGCGTAGGACGGGGGCAGCGGCTGAATGAGGACCTCGAAGCTGCAGCCAGAGTGCCGGGTAGAGAGAGGGAGAGATGGCGCGGAGAGTGATGTGAGTGAGGGTCTGAGGACGGGTCAGAGAGGGGTCGGCGTTGGGTTTCCGAGGTCACCACACGGGTTACAGTTCCAAATCCCGGCCGGTCGATATCCCCTACCCGGAGCTCGGGATGCGGAACGGAGCGGCCCTGGATCCCGAGGCCCAAAATTCTGAAGGTGGCGAACAGTCTGTCCTCCCTCCAACCCGGTCCTCCACCACCCCACTCCCCCCCCCCACCCCCACCGTCCACTAACCCCCCCCCCATCCCCCCTCGCCCCCGTCCCCCCTCGCCCCCGTCCCCTCTCTCCCCTCGCCCCCGTCCCTCTCGCCCCCGTCCCCCCTCGCCCCCGTCCCTCTCGCCCCCGTCCCCTCTCGCCCTCACCCCCCGTCCCCTCTCGCCCCCGTCCCTCTCGCCCCCGTCCCCTCTCGCCCCTCACCCCCCCGTCCCCTCTCGCCCCTCACCCCCGTCCCCCCTCGCCCCCGTCCCCTCTCTCCCCTCGCCCCCGTCCCTCTCGCCCCCGTCCCTCTCTCCCCTCGCCCCCGTCCCTCTCGCCCCCGTCCCTCTCGCCCCCGTCCCTCTCGCCCCTCACCCCCGTCCCTCTCGCCCCTCACCCCCGTCCCTCTCGCCCCCGTCCCCTCTCGCCCCTCGCCCCCGTCCCCCCTCGCCCCCGTCCCTCTCGCCCCCGTCCCCTCTCGCCCCTCGCCCCCCGTCCCCTCTCGCCCCTCACCCCCGTCCCCCCTCGCCCCCGTCCCCCCTCGCCCCCGTCCCCCCTCGCCCCCGTCCCTCTCGCCCCCGTCCCCTCTCGCCCCTCGCCCCCCGTCCCCTCTCGCCCCCCGTCCCCTCTCGCCCCCCGTCCCCTCTCGCCCCCGCCTCCGTCCCCTCTCCCCTCTCGCCCCCGTCCACCCTCGCCCCTCACCCTGTCCAATCTCGCCTCCGTCCCCTCTCGCCCCTCGCTCCCGTCCCCTCTCGCCCCTCGCTCCCGAACCCTCTCGCCCCTCGCTCCCGTCCCCTCTCGCCCCTCGCTCCCGTCCCCTCTCGCCCCTCGCTCCCGTCCCCTCTCGCCCCTCGCTCCCGTCCCCTCTCGCCCCCGTCCACCCTCGCCCCTCACCCTGTCCAATCTCGCCTCCGTCCCCTCTCGCCCCTCGCTCCCGTCCCCTCTCGCCCCTCGCTCCCGTCCCCTCTCGCCCCTCGCTCCCGTCCCCTCTCGCCCCTCGCTCCCGTCCCCTCTCGCCCCTCGCTCCCGTCCCCTCTCGCCTCTCGCTCCCGTCCCCTCTCGCCCCTCGCTCCCGTCTCCTCTCGCCCCTGGCCCCGTCCCCTCTCGCCCCTGGCCCCGTCCCCTCTCGCCCCTGGCCCCGTCCCCTCTCGCCCCTGGCCCCGTCCCCTCTCGCCCCTCGCCCCTGCCCCCCCCTCGCCCCCGTCCCCTCTCTCCCCTCGTCCCCTCTCGCCCCTCACCCTGTGCAATCTCGCCTCCGTCCGCTCTCGCCCCTCGCCCCCGACCGCTCTCGCCCCTCGCCCCCGTCCCCGCCCCCCCCGCCCCCGTCCCCCGTTCATCCTCGCCCCCGTCCCCGTTGCCCCTCGCCCCCTTCCCCCCTCGCCCCCGTCCGCTCTCGCCCCTCGCCCCCGTCCGCTCACGCCCCCGTTTGCTCTCGCCCCCGTCCGCTCTCGCCCCTCGCCCCCCGTCCCCTCTCGCCCCCGTCCCCCGTCCCCTCTCGCCCCCGTCCCCCGTCCCCTCTCGCCCCCGTCCCCCGTCCCCTCTCGCCCCCGTCCCCCGTCCCCTCTCGCCCCCGTCCCCCGTCCCCTCTCGCCCCCGTCCCCCGTCCATCCTCGCCCCCGTCCCCCGTCCATCCTCGGCCCCCGTGCCCCGTCCATCCTCGGCCCCCGTGCCCCGTCCATCCTCGGCCCCCGTGCCCCGTCCATCCTCGCCCCCCGTGCCCCGTCCATCCTCGCCCCCGTGCCCCGTCCATCCTCGCCCCGTGCCCCGTCCATCCTCGCCCCCGTGCCCCGTCCATCCTCGCCCCCGTGCCCCGTCCATCCTCGCCCCCGTGCCCCGTCCATCCTCGCCCCCGTGCCCCGTCCATCCTCGCCCCCGTGTACCGTCCATCCTCGCCCCCGTCCCCCCTTGCCCCTCGCCCCCCCTCGCCCCTTGCCCCCGTCCCCTCTCGCCCCTTGCCCCGTCCCCTCTCGCCCCTTGCCCCCGTCCCCTCTCGCCCCTTGCCCCCGTCCCCTCTCGCCCCTTGCCCCCGTCCCCTCTCGCCCCCTTGCCCTGCCCCCTGTCGCCCCCGCCCCATGTCGCCCCCGCCCCCTGCCGGCCCCCGCCCCCTGCCGCCCCCTCTCTCCCCCCGTCCCCTCTCTCCCCCCGTCCCCTCTCTCCCCCCGTCCCCTCTCTCCCCCCGTCCCCTCTCTCCCCCCGTCCCCTCTCTCGCCCCGTCCCCTCTCTCGCCCCGTCCCCTCTCTCGCCCCGTCCCCTCTCTCGCCCCCGTCCCCTCTCTCGCCCCCGTCCCCTCTCTCGCCCCTCACCCTGTCCAATCTCGCCTCCGTCCCCTCTCGCCCCCAACCCCCGTCCCCCCTCGCCCCTCGCCCCTCGCCCCGTCCCCCCTCGCCCCGTCCCCCCTCGCCCCGTCCCCCCTCGCCCCGTCCCCCCTCGCCCCGTCCCCCCTCGCCCCGTCCCCCCTCGCCCCGTCCCCCTCGCACCCTCGCCCGCTTCCCACCTCGCCCCTGTCGCCCCTCGCCCCCGTCCCCTCTTGCCCCTCGCTCCTCGCCCCCGTCCGCTCCTCGCCCCCGTCCGCTCCTCGCCCCCGTCCGCTCCTCGCCCCCGTCCGCTCTCGCCCCCGTCCGCTCTCGCCCCTCGCCCCCGTCCGCTCTCGCCCCTCGCCCTCGCCCCCGTCCGCTCTCGCCCCTCGCCCTCGCCCCCGTCCGCTCTCCCCCCTCGCCCCCGTTCGCTCTCGCCCCTCGCCCCCGTTCGCTCTCGCCCCTCGCCCCCGTCCGCTCTCGCCCCTCGCCCCCGTCCGCTCTCGCCCCTCGCCCCCGTCCCCTCTCGCCCCTCGCCCCCGTCCCCTCTCGCCCCTCGCCCCCGTCCCCTCTCGCCCCCGTCCCCTCTCGCCCCCGTCCATCCTCGCCCCTGTCCATCCTCGCCCCTGTCCATCCTCGCCCCTGTCCCCGTCCCCGTCGCCCCTTGCCCCCGTCCCCCCCGTCCCCCCTCGCCCCTCGCCCCCGTCCCCTCTCTCCCCTGGCCCCTGTCCGCCCTCGCCACCGTCCGCCCTCGCCCCTCGCCCCCGTCCCCTCTCGCCCCCGTCCCCTCTCGCCACCGTCCCCTCTCGCCCCCGTCCCCCCTCGCCCCCGTCCCCTCTCGCCCCTCGCCCCCGTCCCCTCTCGCCCCTCGCCCCCGTCGCCCCTCGCCCCGTCCCCTCTCGCCCCTCACCCCCATCCCCCCTCGCCCCTTGCCCCCATCCCCCCTCGCCCCTTGCCCCGCCCCCTGTTGCCCCTGCCGCCCCCTGTCGCCCCTGTCGCCCCCGCCCCCTGTCGCCCCTGTCGCCCCCGCCCCCTGTCGCCCCTGTTGCCCCCGCCCCCTGTCGCCCCCGCCCCCTGTCGCCCCCGCCCCCTGTCGCCCCCGCCCCCTGTCGCCCCCCGCCCCCTGTCGCCCCCGCCCCCTGTCCCCCCGCCCCCTGTCCCCCCGCCCCCTGTCCCCCCGCCCCCTGTCCCCCCGCCCCCTGTCCCCCCGCCCCCTGTCGCCCCCGCCCCCTGTCGCCCCCGCCCCCTGTCGCCCCCGCCCCCTGTCGCCCCCGCCCCCTGTCGCCCCCGCCCCCTGTCGCCCCCGCCCCCTGTCGCCCCCGCCCCCTGTCGCCCCCGCCCCCTGTCGCCCCCGCCCCCTGTCGCCCCCCGCCCCCTGTCGCCCCCGACCCCCCTCGCCCCTCGCCCCCGACCCCCCTCGCCCCCGACCCCCCTCGCCCCCGTCCCCCCTCGCCCCTCTCCCCCGTCCCCCCCTCGCCCCTCTCCCCTGTCCCCCCTCGCTCCTCTCCCCCGTCCCCCCCTCGCTCCTCTCCCCCGTCCCCCCTCGCCCCTCTCCCCGTCCCCCCTCGCCCCTCTCCCCCGTCCCCCCCTTGCCCCTCTCCCCCGTCCCCCCTCGCCCCTCCCCCCCGTCGCCCCCCCGCCGCCTGCCGCCCCCTGCCGCCCCGCCCCCTGCTGCCCCCCCCGCCCCCGCCCTCCCCGCCCCCCGCCCCCCGCCCCCCCCGTCCCCCGCCTCCCCCCGTCCCCCGCCTCCCCCCGTCCCCCGCCTCCCCCCGTCCCCCGCCTCCCCCCGTCCCCCGCCTCCCCCCGTCCCCCGCCTCCCCCCGTCCCCCGCCTCCCCCCCGTCCCCCGCCTCCCCCCCGTCCCCCGCCTCCCCCCCGTCCCCCGCCTCCCCCCCGTCCCCCGCCTCCCCCCGTCCCCCTCCACGCAGCCCGCCCCTCCGCACCTCCGCCCCCTGCACCTCCCCTCACTTGCCCTCCCCTCCTCTCCCTCTTCCCTCCTCTTCCCTCCCCCCTTGCCCCCTCCCCCCTTGCCCCCTCCCCCCTTGCCCCCTCCCCCCTTGCCCCCTCCCCCCTTGCCCCCTCCCCCCTTGCCCCCCAACCCCTTGCCCCCTCGCCCCGCTCCCACCTTGCCCCCTCCCCTTTTGCCCCACTCCCCCTTGCCCCCTCCCCTTTTGCCCCACTCCCCCCTTTCCCCCTCTTCCCCCCACCCCTCCCCCTCTTCCCCCACACCTCCCCCTCTTCCCCTCTTCCCCCACCCCTCCCCCTCGCCTCTGCCCTCCCCTCTGCCCTCCCTACCCCTCCGTCCTCCGCCCTCCGTCCTCCACCCTCCGTCCTCCGCCCTCCCCCTCTCCTCCGCCCTCCCCGCTCCCCCTCCCCTCCGCCCTCCCCCTCCGCCCTCCCCCTCCCCTCCCCTTCCCCTTCCCCTCCCCTCTGCCCTCCACCTCCCCTCCCCTTCCCCTCCCCTCCGCCCTCCCCCTCCCCTCCCCTCCGCACTCCCCCTCCCCTCCCTTCCGCCCTCCCCCTCCCCTCCGCCCTCCCCCTCCCCTCCGCCCTCCCCCTACCCTCCCCTCCGCCCTCCCCCTACCCTCCCCTCCCCCCTCCCCCTACCCTCCCCTCCGCCCTCCCCTACCCTCCCCTCCGCCCTCCCCTACCCTCCCCTCCGCCCTCCCCCTACCCTCCCCTCCGCCCTCCCCCTACCCTCCCCTCCCCTCCGCCCTCCCCCTCCCCTCCGCCCTCCCCCTCCCCTCCCCCCGCCCTCCCCTCCCCCCCTCCGTCCTCCCCCTCCCCCCTCCGTCCTCCCCCTCCCCCCCTCCGTCCTCCCCCTCCCCCCCTCCGTCCTCCCCCTCCCCCCCTCCGTCCTCCCCCTCCCCCCCTCCGTCCTCCCCCTCCCCCCCTCCGTCCTCCCCCTCCCCCCCTCCGTCCTCCCCCTCCCCCCCTCCGTCCTCCCCCTCCCCCCCTCCGTCCTCCCCCTCCCCCCCTCCGTCCTCCCCCTCCCCCCCTCCGTCCTCCCCCTCCCCCCCTCCGTCCTCCCCCTCCCCCCCTCCGTCCTCCGTCCTCCCCCCTCCGTCCTCCGTCCTCCCCCTCCCCCCTCCGTCCTCCGTCCTCCCCCTCCCCCCTCCGTCCTCCGTCCTCCCCCTCCCCCCCTCCGTCCTCCGTCCTCCCCCTTCCCCCCTCTGTCCTCCCCCTCCGTCCTCCCCCTCCCCCCCTCCGTCCTCCCCCTCCCCCCTCCGTCCTCCCCCTCCCCCCCTCCGTCCTCCCCCTCCCCCCCTCCGTCCTCCCCCTCCCCCCCCTCCGTCCTCCCCCTCCCCCCTCCGTCCTCCCCTCCGTCCTCCCCCCTCCCCCCTCCCCCCTCCGTCCTCCCCTCCGTCCTCCCCTCCGCCCTGCCCTCCCTCTGCCCTCCCCTCTGCCCTCCCCTCTGCCCTCCCCTCTGCCCTCCCCTCTGCCCTCCCCTCTGCCCTCCCCTCTGCCCTCCCCTCCGCCCTCCCCCCACCCTCCCCTCTGCCCTCCCCCCACCCTCCCCTCTGCCCTCCCCCCACCCTCCCCTCTGCCCTCCCCTCCGCCCTCCCCCTCCCCCTCCCCTCCGCCCTCCCCCTCCCCTCCGCCCTCCCCCTCCCCTCCCCGTCTCGCCCTCCCCCTCCCCTCCCCGTCTCGCCCTCCCCCTCCCCTCCCCGTCTCGCCCTCCCCCCCCCCTCCCCGTCTCGCCCTCCTCCTCCTCCCCCCTCCGCCCTCCTCCTCCCCTCCCCTCGGCCCTCCTCCTCCCCTCCCCTCGGCCCTCCTCCTCCCCTCCCCTCGGCCCTCCTCCTCCCCTCCGCCCTCCTCCTCCCCTCCCCTCCGCCCTCCCCCTCCCCCCCTCCCCCTGCCCCTGCCCATCCCCCTCCCCCTTCCACTCCCCTCCCCCTTCCCCTTCCCTTCCCCTCCCCCCCTGAAAAGATCTCTAACCCAATTGAGAATGTGTTAAGGCCTCTTGAGCTTAGTTCACTTCCTGATATCTGATGTCAACATAGATGTGCCATTTGATTCCATACTTTGGATGTAAGGGATGTGTAGCTGGGGAATGAAGCTCCTTATGTCAGAAATGCATTTTTTGTTTATAGCATAAAATTTTATCTTCAAAGTGCACCAGATGGTGTGCATACATATTTGGATGGGCGCATATGTGGTTCTCTATGAACTGGCTGTGACTTTATGAACTGGCTTGTGGAAGCAGACAGTGTGAAGGAATTAGATTAAAGCAGTGCTGATTTTTGTTTAAAGATTTGGAACCATTTTTGCCCTTGGAGCTATACAAATTTGAACTTTTATGGTATGCTTTTTGTGAGGTTTTGGTTTTAAAGATTATAATTTTTCTGACAGCATGATTGATGACACTAATATATTACACTGACCATTTACAGTCCTTCCCGTAACTCTGAACTAACTGAATTAAGATTAGCCACAAGTGCCTTTGAGCAGTTGTTACTAAAGCTCTTTAACATCAGTAGATACTTTGTTGATGCAAATTAATTTAGTGCCCTCAGTAACTTTGATAGCCATTTTGGCCCCCCCAACCCCCACCCCTTGTATGTTGTCTTTTAGGTGAAAAATGATTGCTGAAGTTAATAATTAAACAAAGGATTGACTTTTTTTTTAAAGAGTCCAGATGGTGAGAGGCCATTGCTCTAATTGGAACATTGCCAACAAAAGCTCTCTGTCTGCCAACTGTTCTGAATTAAACTGTGTGTGAACTGAACCCAACTGGTCTCAGCATGTCCTAAAACTGGAATTGGGCCTATGCTGTCAGTTCACAGTGTACCCAATCTGCACTCTTCTTGAGTCATAGTAGTTGGGTCAACTGTCGATAAAGGTAAAAATAAAAAATGCAGTGTTGTATATTATAATCTGGAATGTGCTGCCTGAAAAGGTGGTGAAATTGGATTTGATCTTACCTTAAGGGAATTGGATAAATACTTGAAAAGGAAACACTTGCAGGGTTATGGGTAAGAGAGGAGTGCAACTCATTGGATAGCTTTCAAAGAGCTGGCACAGGCACGATGGGTCACATGGCTTCCTCCGCTTTGCAATTATAAAAGCTGCAAATTCTCAAGTAAATGGAGCAAATATTGGAATTACACAGTGGCTTTGCCAGTATCTGAAAAGAGAGCAGTTAGCCATTTCTTCTTTTGAAAGTTTATTTATCTGCATTCTTAGACTGTCTACCTGCATTGTTAACCCATCTTTTCTCCCAAAGTATTTTCAACATTTGCTATTTTTAGTAGTGGAATTTGAATTGGTCTTGCAACTTTAAGCAAAACCCAAGAAGTCTGTCCATTTTAAATACTTTTTGCAAAACTTCTGTGAATAATTCCCAAGGGACTATTCCTAATGAACTGGCCAGGCCTCTGCCTCAGCCACACATTTACTTTTTCCATCCTCTCAGCAGCTGGCCAACTTCTGTCAAGGGCACTGAACAGCAGGACTTAATGTAAATCTATAAATTTCATCTTGTTTAGAATGGAATGCGGGCTGGACTATGCTCTGTGAGGCAGGAATATGCTGAGAGATTGATAAATTAAAGCAATATCATTTGAACCTGGAGATGTGTCAAGTTCTTGGAAATCAATTCACTATTGTAGAAATGAAGGAGTATGTGTACTTGTTTTCAGCAGGTGAATGGGACACTCCATTGTACTACTTGGTTTGAACTCAAGTGCAATAATACTGGGCTCCAAGAGTTACTTTTAGTAGGAACTTCTTGACATATGAGAAAGGCCACATTAGCATGTTAATCATCAGACAGATAAAATTAGACCTGCTGCACAAAATAAAAAACTTTTAAAAATATTTTTCATGGGATGTGGGCATTGCTGGCAAGGCAAACATTTGTTACCCATCCCGAATTGCCCTTGAGAAGGTGGTACTGAGCAGCTTTCTTGAACCACTGCAGTTCATTTAGTGCAGGTACACCCATGGCCCTTTGGTTTTGTACAACTGAGTAACTTGCTATGCTATTTTAAAGGGCAGTCAAGAGTCAGCCACATTGCTGTGGGTCTGGAGTCATATGTAGGCTAGGGCAGGTAAGGATGGCAGATACTGTTTCCTAAAGGACGTTAGTGAACCAGAGGGGTTTTTACAACAATCGACATGGTTTCATGGTTGCCATTACTAAGACTAGCTTTTCATTTGCAGATTTTTATTATTAATTGAATTTCTAAATGCATTGAATTTCAATCCCACCAGCTACCGTGGTAGGATTTGAACTTGTGCCGAGAGCATTAGCCTAGGCCTCTGATGTTACCACTAAGCCACCATCCTCCTGTGTTTGAATTTATATAGCCTCTTTCACAATCTTAGGATATACCAAAGCACTTTACATCCAATGAAGTGGTGTTCTCAAGTGTAGTCACTTTTTTAACCTAGGACATGTGGCTTCTAATTTACACACAGCAAAGTCCCATAAACAATTAGGATTGTGACCAGGTAATCTGTTTTAGTTATGTTGAATGAAGGCCAGGATGTTGGGTCAACCCCGCTGCTCTTAACTAATCCAATATTCTGTGCTTTTCCAGAAAGTGTTCAGTCAAATTGGCTAATCTATATGTGTTATATTGTGCATTAGAATAAGAATGAAAGCCCTGACCTAAGATTAGTTTCCTAATTTAAACAGTACACCTTGCATCTTCTAGAGATTGACTGACGTGATCCTGCAGGTTCACTGTGAATAGATTCAGATAAAGTCAATGTTCTTTGGCTCTACCAAGATGGTCTTTAGATTTGAATTAAATGCAGAAAGAAGTAAATGATAAGTGAAGTGCAAGTTTATTTCCAATGACATTAGATATTAAATTTTCAGACCAGGCTGGGTTAGAGGATGGTAGTGCTTGTGGGGATTTGAGGGGGAGGGGGTGGAACAAGGAGGAATGAAATCAGAGCAGGAGATCAGGAAGGAAAGGATGATGAAAACATGGAGAGGCAGGGTAGAGGGAAAGGAGTGAACCAATGAGGGTAAAAGCGTAGGCATAGAATAATTAGCCATCATACTAAGAGAAACCTAGCCACTGGGAGGTCGGGGGAGGAAGTTGAGCAGTTGATTGGGCATATATTTAGGATGGGGTGAGGGTGGAGATGTTACTGTAAAAGGGATAAACTGTTGGTAGAAACTGTAAGCAAGGTGTGGTGGGTAGGAATTAATAGCTTGGGATAGGATTGGAATGAGAAATCCTATTGGGTGGTGGGGGACAGGGGTCAAAGCCTTGCTCGGGTCGAGCCGGGTAATGAGTTGGCTGACACCTCTGATTTGGTCTGAAATCAGAGAGGTAAGGGTGAAATCTTGGTGGGAGGAGCAAATAGTTTTGAGGGAGTCTCAATCTGGTTTGCTTCAGAGTCAGTTCAGCTTTGACACCTGGTTTACAGACCGCAAGTTCAGTCTCGGCAAAACTGTCACTGCTTCACTAACTAAATTTGTTACGTAAATGCAGAATGTGTGAAGCTGGCTCCCCCTCCACTATGTATTACAAATATGTAATCTAATGGATTTCCTGTTGTTTTAATCACAGCAGGTCAAAGGAAATGCATTATTGCTAACTTATGTATGTAGGACGGACTGTCTCTATCTTTTAGTTGTATTCTGATTTGCTGTGGCCTTCTGCATCTTGCTTTGTGTTTTTATTTTTTAATTTAGCTGCAAGATGTTGGGTGCATAGCGTGGCAGCAAAGGAAAGCTCAGGGCCACATAATTTCCTATTAGGAGATCTGGGATAAATGCAGCTTGTTACTGCTTAATGGTCCCCTTCTTCAGTACTGCCCATTCACACCATTTGTTTTGGTGTTGCACCCATCATTTGCCCACAACGTTGATATTCCCACTGTCTAATCATGTTCGATCAATGCTGTTGCTTCATTGCTTTATTTTGCTCTTCATATAAATAGGAAAGTCTGAAACTGTGTCTGCTTCAATTTTACTATGATTTTCTTCTCTGGCACCTTGCCATTTAGTGACCTGCTGCCTGCCTAACTATCTCCTGTCTCGGGTTGGTGCTCTCCCTTGCAAACCCATAACTTGCCTCATGAGCCAGTTGTATTCCCTTGCAGAGTGGGAGCAGAATCAGGTTGAGGGATGGGCTCAGACCCATGCTGGGAAATTAGCAGCTGGAAGGAAGGAGCATGTCAAGATTAGGCTGAGACAATGTGACAGGTGGTGTTGTCACTTGAATTATTTAGCATTGTGGTATAAATACATTCCATTAACTGGGAGGCAAAGGCTAGTGACTTGGAATGTGTGATGGTTTGGGAATGAGTGGGGAAATAACAGAGTTGGGACTAAAGGAGCTGAGTAACAAAAAAATCATGACATGCAGGAATGGGCCAGCCTGCCAACTCGGGGATACAGTGGGGCACATTGGCGATAGGTCAGACGGAGCATGGGAGAGGCACTGTGGAATCCGACAGTGGAAATCTTTTGGTTGCAGACTTAAGTGGGTTCCTGAGAGGATCCTCTGGTTGGAGTCATATGTAGCACAAAGGAAGATGGTTGTGGTTGTTGGGGGTCAATCATCTCAGTCCTAAGACATCGCTGCAGGACTTCTTCAGGGTAGTGCCCTAGGCCAACCATCTTCAGCTGCTTCATCAATGACCTTCCCTCCATCATAAGGTCAGAAGTGGGAACTTTCGCTGATGAATGCACAACGTTCAACACCATTCGTGACTCCTCAGATTCTGAAGCAGTCCATGCCCATCTGCTGTGAGACCAGGACAACATTCAGGTTTGTGCTGATAAGTGGCAAGAAACATTCCTGCCACATAAGTGCCAGGCACTGACTGTCTCCAATGAGAGAAAATCTAACCATCTCCTTTTGACATTCAGTGGCATTAATATTGCTGAATGCCCCATTATCAACATCCTGGGGGTTTATCATTGACCAGAAACCGAACTGGACCAGTCATATAAATACTGTAGCTACAAGAACAGGTCAGAAGCTGGGAATCCTGCGGCAAGTAGCTCACCTGGCTTCCCAAAGCTTGTCCACAAGCCAGGAGTGTGATGAAATACTCTCCATTTGCCTGGATGAGTTCTGCCCCAGTGACACTTGAGAAGCTCGTGACCATCCAGGACAGAGCACCCGCTTGATTGGCATCCCATCCACCACCTTAAATGATCACCTCCTTCACTGATGCACAGTGGCAGCTGTGTGTACCATCTACAAGATGCACTACAGCAACTCACCAAGGCTCCTTAGCACCTTCCAAACCCACGACGTCTACTACTCGAAGGACAAGGGCAGCAGATGCATGGGAGTACCACTACCTGCACGTTCCCCTCCAAGTTGCACAGCATCCTGACTTGGAACTATAATGCCTTTCCTTCACTGTTGCTAGGTCAAAGTCCTGGAACTCCCTTCCTAACAGCACTGTGTGTGTATCTACATCACATGGCCTGCAGCGGTTCAAGTAAGCAGCTCACCACCACCTTCTCAAGGACAATTAGGGATGGGCAATTCAAATGGTGACTTAGCCAGTGATATCCACATCCTGTGAACATAAATAAATAGAGCAAAGAGGTCTAAACTGTCATGGAATGGGGAAAAGTAGATGGCAGGGACTGGAAGAAAAATGAAGAGGAATAAAAAAAAACAGTTGGAGGAAAGAAATTTTATATAAAATTAAGCAGAATGTTAAATTTAAAACTTGGTTACCCTTTCCTGAATTGGGAAATGGTTAAAAAAGCAAAATGGCAGGTGGCATCAGGAGAGTTTTCTGAAATTGAAATTTGCTCCACTGTGCCCTCCGATGACCACAGGCTGCAACTACATCATTACAGGACATATCTTAGTTATAAAAGAAAGAATGTAGATGTATAATGCATTTCACTTCCTTTGGTCATCCCAAAACACTTTGTAGCCAGTGAAGAATTTTTGAAACATAGCTGGTGTTGTGAAGCAGAGAAAGACAGCAACTGATTTTTGCACAGTGAATCCTCGTGATCAGCGGTGAGCTAAATGACCAGGTAATTTGTGGCATCTGTCATGGATAAATGTTGGCCAGGACAATGTTTGGTGGGAGGGATGATGTGGCCTTAGTTTAACATTTCATTGGAAGTTAGAGAATTTCAGTGTGAAATGTTAATGCTGAAATGTCAGAAAAATGTGACAACAGGAAGAGAAATTCTTGAACAAGGATTGTGCACATGCACAAGATTTTTTAATATATGAGCTCAATGGCAACATTGTTCAGTATTAAATATATATATATTTAAATTTCATCTCTCATTTCCCTACAGCTATCCGTTATATCAACTTGGGAACCCTCAGCTTCGGATATTTCGAACCAACTTTTTTATGACCCTAGTGAGGCCTGGAAGGGAGCAGCCAGAGAATACAGTCCAGTTCAGAATTCCTATGGAGTAAGTATGAAGATATAGAAATGAACTTGGCAAAATTGAGTGTTGTTAAGACTTTAAGTGAAATCGAGTGGGCCTGATGCACTTTGTCCTAGTTTAAGGGCATCAATATTCGGCTTTCCTGGCCATCCTGTAGTGAGAGGTTGAGCTAGTCCTTAACCTCCACCGGTTCTGTTCTGTGCTAGCTTCTAAGGAATGTGACATTGGCCCCGATGGCTGTTCTAATGTGTTGTGACGGCTGGATCGATTACACCTGAATTTTTGGGAAGTCCTGAGAGACCTGTGCAAAAGGCATACGTCTTGATGGCTAAAATGTGTGTGTTTTCAGACATTCTTTTAATATTCTCCCATTATTGCTCTACAGTACTAGGTTTCTTCCACTAGAGGCCCTGAGTGAGCTGTGCAGGTACATTGGACATTTCTGAATTTGAAAGTTGGAAAGTTTAAGCCTCAGTTCTTGAGAGTTTGATACTGGAAGCCACTGTGGAAGATCTTGGGTAGAAGCTTTTCGCCATCATGTAATGACACAACAATGTATCGAACCAGTAGTTTGCTGTCAGTCACTGCTAGTCAAAGCCGTGAAACTAGTTTGAAGCTACATAATGGTTAGACTCTGATTCCTAGGTATGCAAAAACATTTGGTCGTTTCTTTATGTAAACCTTAATATTTTAGGATTTTTGTTTCATTTGTCTTAGATTTCTAACCTGTATTTTACAGGATGACACAATTTGACGTGAAGAATTACCTACAGAGCATCTACAGTGTCCCAGTGGCTGCAGTGAGGACCAGAATACAATACTGTAAGTATTTGCCAATGCTGGTTAAAAGCACAGCCTGCATGCTATTACAATAAGCCTTGCTTTGACATTGGCCACAAGACATGCCATTTCCTGATTAGGGAGAAATTTTGTCAGTTGTCTTGTTTTTCTGGGTGAGTGAGCTAGTGTTTGGGACAAAGGGTTTGGTAGGGATAGGACATTATCCTAATCCACTTTACATGCGGGCTCCTAAAACTCTCTTTCAGTTCAAGTCACTGGATAGAACTCAGGGGTGAGAACCCATTTTATTTTTTTAATCCCCTCCTTAAACCAGAATATAGAGGTCAGTTTTAGCTTGTCTGCTGCTGTGGTCAGCTAACTTGGTAAGGGGTAGGGATTGAATCTGATATCTTCCTGCTCTGTATAGTTTAGTTCCACACCTGACAATGAATTAGCTATAAGAGCTACTGAAAGTGATTTCTTTCTTCCTGTATCATTACTGAGAATACATTTCAGTTGTTTAAATGTTGAGGAAAGAGGGATGGTAATTTCAGAACATTATAGGGAACAAACTAATTGTTCAGTTTGAACCAGTATCATTGAAGGTATTCAAAAAATAATTTGTACACAAATTTTCCTGCAGGATATGAAAGGTTTCGTGTGAAGAGTGCTACACAGTGGAAGTTTGTGCAGAATTTATTTTGTGAAGAGCGATGTTATTGGAGGACTTCACAGCACACTTCAGTCAGAATTTTAGTGACACGGCTAACGATGATGGCTGGGCAGGCTGGGGAGCTGGGGACATAAAGAAAAGAAAACAAGAGTAATAGAGGTTTCAGCACTGAATAAAAGTGAGACTGAGGAGAAAGCACCCTGCTTGAATTGCAGAGGACTGGAAGATGCTGGGAAAGGTGTAAAGGAATGTTGTAGAGGTTGGTAATTTAAGGAAAGGAAGTCAGAATGCCGAAGGAGCCTGTTGGTGAGAGAAGAGGTCTGAGGAGTATAAGGCAGGCAAGACAACCAGATTGTAATGGTCATCCAAGTGTTTGGCATCACGAGGCAGGTTAAGTTGAATGCTGGAAGTCTGTCTGGAAGAACGGACGGCTGAATGAGAGTGATGAAACGGTGTGATCACAAACCTGATGAGAGCAACATATTTAGCGTGGCAGGGACAAAGATCCTGTCGATTTCATCAACGTGTTGTTAGAAAGCATATTGTATAATACTAAAAACTTCTCTTCAAATATACTGCACTGGGACAAGGCCTCTGATTTTATATTACTCATGGCCACTCAAACCTGTTGTTTAGGTACTAACAAGAAGAGAAATCATAAGAATCAAAGAGTGAAGCGCCCTGATTATAAAGTCGCTTATGTTCAGCTGGTAAGTGCAGGCCAATTTCTTTCTATTTTATTTGCTACAGCTCTCAAGTACTGTCCATGATTGGCTTCTCTTCTGCTTTTAACCTAAGTTACAACTCCTTTGTTTAATTGCCTATGTACAGATTAAATGGTTACTGGACATCAGGAGCAGCTCTGTTACTTGATAACGAAAAAATACTTTGTGTTTTCCTCCTTTAGAAGCAAATAAGCTTGCTGTAAATTCCATGAATTCTTTCGCATTCATCCTTTTGTAAAATGCATACAAATGATTAAATAAAGGCATTCCAGTGTCAACTGTGATATGTTTCATTTTAGCTGAACATTTTACTTATCATCAAAGGAGCTAAATTTGCTTTATTATCTAAGGCGGCACCCTGTGCTGTGGAGGTGTTATTTGTAATGGAAATGCTGGGAGGTGCTTGGAATGTGCCTTGGAATTTTAGGATACTTCTGTTTAAAATTTTTTATTTTTTTTTATCATCCCTGGTTGCCCTTGAGAAGGTGGTGGTGGGCTGCCTTCTTGAACCGCTGTAGTCCATGTGGTATAGGTACGCGCACAGTGCTGTTAGGAAGGGAGTTCCAGGATTTTTACCCAGTGATAGCAAAGGAATGGCAATATATTTCCAAGTCAGGATGGTGAGTGATTTGGAGGGGAACTTCCAGGTGGTGGTGTTCCCATGTGTCTGCTACCCTTGTCCTTGGGCTTGGAAGATGCAGTTGAAGGAGCCTTGGCGAATTCCCGCAATGCATCTTGTAGATGGTACACACTGCTGCTACTGTGCAACAGTAGTGGAGGGAGTGAATGTTTGTGGATGTGGTGCCAATCAAGCAGGCTGTTTTGTCCTAGACAGTATCAAGCTTCTTGAATGTTGTGGGAGCTGCATTTACCCAGGCAAGTGAGGAGTATTCCATCATACTCCTGACTTGTGCCTTGTAGATATTCGACAGGCTTTGGGGAGTCGGGGTGAGTTACTTGTCACATGATTCCTAGCCTCTGACCTGCTCTTGTAGCCACGGTATTTATATGGCTAGTCCAGTTCAGTTTCTGGTCAATGGTAACCCCCAGGATGTTGATAGCGGGGGCTTCAGTGATGGTAATGTCATTGAACATCAAGGAGCAATGGTTGGATTCTCTCTTGTTGGAGATGGTCATAGCCTGGCACTTGTGTGGCACAAATATTACTTGCCACTTGTCAGCCCAAGCCTGGATGTTGTCCAGGTCTTGCTGCATTTGGACATGGACTGCTTCAGTATCTGAGGAGTCATGAATGATGCTGAACATAGTGCAATCATCAGCGAACATCCCCACTTCTGATCTTATGATGGAAGGAAGGTCATTGATGAAGTAGCTGAAGATGTTTGGGCTGAGGACACTACCCTGAGGAACTCCCGCAGTGATGTCCTGGAGCTGAGATGACTGACCTCCAACAACCACAACCATCTTCCTTTGTGCTAGGTATGACTCCAACCAGTGGAATGTTTTCCCCTTCATTCCCATTGTCTCCAGTTTTGCTAGGACTCCTTAATGCCACTCTTGATCAAATACTGCCTTGATGTCAAGAGCAGTCACTCTCACCTCACCTCAGGAGTTCAGCTTTTTTGTCCATGTTTGAGCCAAAGCTGTAAATGCTTAACAGTATCTGGTACAGACTCTTACTTGCCAGTGTTTGTGAATCTGGATCTTGCCAACACCTTTTGAGCTCATTGCAAGACATTCCTGTTCGCATGGAATTGCTTTTATTGGATCAGTTATGAGTAAGCGGTTACTGTCATTTACACCTGACATCAAAGAATAAAACTTGCCTTGGTAATGGAGAGTGACACAAGATGCTCAGGTTCATAAAGCAGTCTAGGCTCCTGAACTTGAGAAAGCCAGACACCTTCACAATTTCCAAAATAGTGGGTAACTCTGTCAGGATATGTCCCAGAAAAGTGGACCTTTGGAGTATATTCCAAAGAAGTGCAATGCTGTCAAACACCAGATTTTAATTCATTCCAAGATATTTCCAGAAGTTGGTGGATAATTTGTACATCACACACTGTGTTGGATAGTGGGTGGGAGAATTCTGGTTAATATTTCGTTGTTCTTGGGGCGACATGTGGCAGATAAAACTTCTTGGGTGAGGAGCTAGGAGAGGCAATATTGAATAAAGGTTACAATTCAAAAGGGGGTGCAGGAGCAAAGAGGCCTGGGGGGTTTTTGTGAAGGTGGCAGGACAGGTTGTGAAAATGGCTAACAAGGCTTACAGGATCTTGGGCTTTATGAATAGAAACACTGAGTACAAAAGTAACAAAGTTATGGTGATCTCCATTATAAAATCCTAGCTCAACCCCAATTGGAGTATTGCATCCAGCCCTTTAGAAGGAGGTGAAGACATGAGATTAGAAAGGATGCAGTAAAGATTTACGAGAATGTTTCCAGGGATGGGAGACTTCGGCTATGTGGATAGATTGGAGAACCTGGGGTTGTTCTCCTTAGAGAAGAGAAGGTTGAGAGCAGATTTGATAAAGGTTTTCAAAATCGTGAGGAGTCTGGACAGAGTAGATAGAGAAAAACTGTTCCCATTGCCCAAAGAACTAGAGGACACTAATCTAAGGTGAATGTAAAAGAACCAAAGGTGACATGAGGAAAAACTGTTTTACACAGTGAATGGCAAGGATCTGGAATGCACTGCCTGAGAGAGTGGTGGAGGCAAATTCAATTGTGGCTTTCAAAAGGGAATTGGATAATTATTTGAAGAGAAAAAAAATTGCGGGGCTACGCCAAAAAGGAAGGTGGTGGCATTAGTTGAGTTGCCCTTTCAGAAAGCTGGCAAGGGGCACAATGAGCCTAATGGCTGCCTCCTGTGTTGAACCATTCTATAATCCCTATAGTGTCTGGATTTGAGAGGATTGATGGAGTAGATGGGGAGAAACAGTTTCAGGAGGGTGGGTAACCAGAGGCCGTGTATTTAAGATAATTGACAAGAGAAGCTGTGAGGGAAGTTGAGAAATGTTTGTACATAGCACATTGTTGTGATCTTGTGAAGATTATTGTCCTCTCTATACAAGCAGTGCTAGAGAGAGCTGAACGTGGGTGGTGGTTTGCAAATTCTGTATTTCAAACGAGCAGTAATTGAATAAGAGAGAAAATGTCCAAAGAATGTGTTGGGTAGTGCTGAAAGCTGTTTTGCTGGTTGCAAGGCAGTGGTAAAAATGTTTGGCAGATGATTCAGATGTAAATGAGTGGCTGGGGAAGAGGAAGGTTAAGGTTTCCCTGGAGCAGCTTGTTCTTGGTAAACAGGAAACATTAATTTTTATTTCAGCAATTATTTTTTTAATCCTCATGAGCTAGTTGGAGCAGAGTGTCAGATCAGTAAGTGTTGAGTTTGCTCGCTTGTTTACAAGCTGCCAAATGATGGAGTGGGACAGTTTGAGACCGCTAATTGGCAATAAAATGGGAAAGAGGTAAAAGATTTTTTAAAGAAGCAAGTAAGCCTTGTGAGGCAGAAGTTCTCACTGACTGTATTGGGCACACATTTTCCCATAACTTCCTGATTTAAACACCTAAGTAGCTCTCTTGAGGGAGCAAAATCAGCCAATTAATTCCAGTGAGCCGCTTGCCTGCTCTCTCGGCTGTGGAATGGTACATTATTTGGTGAGAAACTGCATGGTCAGACGTATACACAGTTGGGGAAAGTAGAAGAACCTGCATTTTTATAAGCTTTTTATATTGTCTAGCCTGATGCTGCAAACCACTATGCATAGGCTGCTTTGAAGTTCCCAGAATGACGTCCTAGCCCACTAGAGAGTATGCATGTGAGAAATGGAAAGCACGTTTATGTGGTGCTTTTCAACCCTCAAAATATCCCAAAGTGTTTCACAGTCACTATTATGCAAGGAACTATGGCTGTCATTTTGTGCTTAGTGAGGTCCCACACACATACTTGAGCTAAATGATACTTAATCTGTTTTGGTGTTGGTTGAGGTATAAATGTTGACCAAGTGATGGGAAGCTCCATGGATCTTTTATGTCCACCTGAATGGGAAAAATGAACCTTGTTTTAGTATCCTGTCTGAATGATTACATCTAACAGTGCAACACTCAATACTGGTCGCTGAAGTTAGGCTTAAACACATGAGCTGACTAAATTGACACTTGAAGTCTTTCACATATGCTGCTTACCCTTTTTAATTCCATGTCATAAGGCAACATCCTTGAACACCTTGACTAGCTCCCAGGAGAAGGATGCAGGTTAATATGGAAAGAGAATATTAATCGATGTGTGACAGCCTGTTACAGGACAGTGATCTGTTAGGGAGGCTTGAGTGCTGCCTCTTCTTTCTCAGCCTAACTGTACCTCAGGAGAAGTGAACAATGTGCCTCTGTTCTTGATTCGTGCTCTGTCCCTAATGTTTGGATAGGCACACCAGAAAACCAGGCACACCAGAAAACCCAAGGTTCCAGAATATGACGCACAATGCAGATTGTCTACTGAGCATTCAAAATGGTGACGTGTGTAATGACTTCCCGAAACTTGTAACAATATCATTTGCTTCTCAAAAGATTAAAAAAAAAGACCTTCTGGACACCGATCCTCTGTAGTTAGGTTGCATTTCATGATTAAGTATTATTTTGGCATAATATATGTTGTATTTCACTCATCTGCAGCTTGGATCCCAATGGAGAAGAATGTGGACATAGCCACAGATGCTGACCTTTTTGGGATGTCACCTTGTTCCTCATAAGTCATGATATTCTGGTTTGGAAGGCATATTTCGATTCATTTTAATAGGTCCAAAAAGGACTGTGCCTTATGAAAAACAGTATAGTTGAAACACTTGCAGCATGTTAATATTTCTGTGTGGCAGCTGAATACTATAACTTGTCAGGCTGCATAATAGTTTAATTATTTTGACCCATGCTAAAATGAATAAGATTTTACTCTGATGCCTGCAATATCCTTAAGTGAAACAGTGTTAAGAATCATATGAGAATCTTGGTGTTAGTAAAAGAAAACACATATTTGCATAGCCTCAGGATGTTGCAAAAGTGCTTTATAGGCAATAAGTTATATTTGACATGTGGTCAATGTTGTAATGCACCCAGGAAAGCCCCACAAATTGCAAAGAAATGAATTGTGGAATGATACATTGCAGGAGGCCATTCAGCCCATCATGCCTGTGCCAGCTCTTTGAAGAAGTTATCCAATAAGAGTGGTTCTTTTACCATAATCTGCAAAATTTCCCCCTTCAAGTACTTAGGCAGTTCCCCTAAAAGTTGTTAAATTAGCCTCCGCCATTATTTCAGGCAGTACGTTCCAGATTCTTATTCTTATAACTTGTTGAATAAAATAAACTCTTCTTTTGTCAGTTTCCTTAAATCTATATTGTCTGGTTACTGACCCTGCTGCCAGTGGAAACACTTGCTGTATCAACTCTCTTTATTTACACTATCAAAGGCTTCATAACTTTGAACAGTTTGATCAAGCCTCTCCTCAATCTTCCCTACTTTGAGGACAGCCCTAAATTCTCCAATTTCTCCACATAACTAATATCATCCTAGTGAATTTTGCTTGCAACCATTGTTGAGGTCTTGACATTATTCCTAAAGTGTGGACTTCAGAATAACCAGTTATCTGTTTTTGGTGGTGTTGAGTGATGGAGAAAGTTTAGTTTGGACATCGGAACTGCTCTGCTCTTTGAATAGAGCAATGGGATTTTTTCTATGTCGTTCTGATCAAGCAGACAGGGCATCAGTTTAATGTTTATCCAAAAGACAACACCTTCAATCACACAGTATTTGTGTGCTGGAGGTCAATCTATATCATATATCAAGCCTTGGGGTTTAATGCCACAACCTACTAACTCAGGCATGAATTCAACCACTGAGCCAAGGCTGACAAATGGCACTGATGACCAATTTTTACTGGTTGGTGATTTGGAGCATTCATTTGAAGGCACTCTTTTGTTTGTTCTGGCTTCTCTTGGGGCATTTGGAGGTCAATTACAAGACTGCAACCTGTTTTTCGATTTGTCCAGCCACTGTTGATGGGATTTAAAAACTATTACACTCTCAAAATACTCAGAAAACTATGCACTATGCTGAACATGAACATTGCCCTTAAATTTCTAGAGTTGAGAAACTGTGTTCTCTTCACACTTTTATGCGGGTTCTGTTTGGAATTGTGGAAATAAGACATTTACTGCTGTTGCTGCTCCGTTCCATGATAGTAACACTGGGGCCTGGAGCATTGTTTCAGTGGAAACTCTGAACTATTACAACTCCCGTTTGTTGAGATGGTCTGTTCCTTGTGAGTTGGATTTGCATTCAAAAACTTTGTACCATAATTAATTGATTGCTTAATTCTTCTCGTGATGAGCAGGCCAGTTTTCATCAGAATGGAGTTGGCATCTAAAGGGAAAATGTGATGGATCTTGTAAAGCAGCAGATGCACCACTTCATTTCATGATGGGTTCTGCAGTCCTCATTGCCTCCTTATGTCTCCTGATCTCTAAGTCGATCCTTAGACTACTATAAAAGAGGGAATCTTTACAGCGTTATATCTCCATATCATAATCTTGCTGTCTAAGAGTGGTACTCATCTCTTCCCAGATCTGATGGCACAGTTCTGTCATAGCCACATCATAAAGTTCCAGGTGTTGTAGATTCAGATTCTCAAAACCCACATTCAGTCATTTTGTTTGTTCTAATCGTTGCAGTGTCTTTTCTGGTTTAATACAAATGTGAGCTGATCTCATTGAAGTGTACAAATTCTTACAGGGCTTGACAGGGTGGATGCAGGAAGGGGGTTTCCCTTGGTTTGGTGGGGGGAGGGGGAGTTGGTGGTTTAGAACTAGGGTACACAACCTCAGAGTAAAAGGCAGGTCGTTTAGGACTGAGATGAGGAGGAATTTCTTCAGTCAGAAGGTGGTGAATCTTTGGAATTTTCTACCCCAGTGAGCTGTGGTGGAGGCTCAGTCATTGAGCATGTTCAAAGCAGAGGTCAATGGATTTCTGGATACCAATGACATTAAGGGCTGCAGGGGTAGTCTGAGGCGATGGCGTTGAGGTAGATCAGCCATGATCTAATTAAATGGTGGAGCAGGCTTGAGGGGCTGAATGGCCTACTCCTCTATATTCTTAAAGGCGATGTAGAGTTTAGGATAGAATTTTATGGGGCCGGGGCTGGAAAACCCCGCTGGCGGGAGGGCATGCAATATTCTACCCATAGTAATTGTTCATGAATTATTTGTACCACATTATGCAATGTTGTTTTTAATGTGTCAACTTAAGTGTTTGCTCATGTTCCAAATGTGGGAGGCTTCTTATTGGAGTTCGTGGTTCATTTTCAAATCAATTTCTATTCATTTATCAAAAGGACGTCTGAAAATATCAGTGTATTTTCAATGCACAATTGTATGTATTGGTGACTGAGATCAAAAAGCTATTATCCTCTAGATGGCAGTATTGCCTTAAAACAAATTCCATTTCCTGCTTTTCATAAAGTAGACTGTTTCTCTCGCTATGTTAGATGGCAGCACACCATCTTTCCATATTTATATGGTAATGTGTAACCCTACCTTAAATCCCCTTGCACTGTCAATACCCACGGCCGCTAGTGCTGACACCGTGCTGAAAGATTCATGTAAGCTTTCCTTTAGAGTATACAGCTGCTCCGTTGGGAGTGCCTTTGAACCTGTTGACCATTGCTCAGTGCAAATGATGATCAACCCTGTGGTTACCGGGTGGAAGATCCATTTTGGGGGATGTGTCTGAGAGTTACTCCCTCACCCTGATTTTGTGTGTTGTCTCTGTGAAGTGGGAAAATAGCTGTTATTTTGACTCCTCGATGGGGGATTTAAGTATGACTGAAAAGGCTTTGTGGTTGGTCTTAACACTAGATGACAGCATTAGGATACTGCTGAGTTTCATTGGGTGAGGTGTTAAAGAACAGTGCATCCCTAACTGCACTAGTGGAAAGTAGCAGAGCCAAGGAACTGTGTCTTACCCATCTCTCCTTTCCCCAAAACACCATTTTAGTAACTCGATTCTCTACTCCTTTGCCATCGCTCCCTGCTCTCACTCAGATATAAGATGTAGCACCATATTAGTTTGACATTCATAAATTAATGCACTTAGAGGGAAAAACCAATGCTTGTCTTGCCAGCTTCTAGTTGTTTATACTTTGGAAGCTGACTATCTGTTCCTGTGTGAATAATTGACTCTAATTCAGTTAGGTGCTTGGAACTTGCAGTGGACCCACTGAACAATGTGAAAGAGAGGTTCTTATTCAAATGTGTGACAAATACAATATAAATCTCAGTTCTGTTCTGTCACAGACCAAGGAAACAGAAATAAAACAAGTTCCACGTGAATGGGACGCATAACATGTGCCACCTCCACAGACGGTGCTTCCTCCAAGCTATTGCCCCACTGGGCTGACTGATGCATCACGTTCTAATGACTGGAATTATTTTCCTTTTGAAAGTGCTTTTAAAAAGCATAATCACTCTATAATCATTCTAAACCCACGCCAATAGCATAATTAGCAATTGCATTGTCTTCAGCTGAGCTGAAACCAAAGCACAAAGGCAAGATAGTACACCATCAAACCTATTCTTTTAAGATGCACACTTACCTAATTCTTCACTGCCTTTGTGTTAATATGGAGCATAAACAGAGCATATTCTGCGAACTAGAGATGTAAGTTTTGATCTGAAACATAACTTTGCTTATAAATTACCAAGTCAACTAACTCTCAGATATCACAGCTGTTTCTATTTTATGGTTCTTTAATTCCCTTTCAAGCACTGAAATTCTGTGGTTAAATGCAGGTTTTCTTTGCACCTTATGATTTTTCATTTAAATATTTTTCCTTTGGAGCAATATCTTGCACAAATTTTAATTTTTATGTACTGTATCAGCGCAAGTATTTGATTCAGCTTTATGCATTTTAAATTGTTATGGAAAATTGACTTATTAAAAATACAGCAGTCCAGTCTTCCACAACCACGCTGTCCATAAAACTGGGTGAGGGGGGAAATATTTTTCTTATTGCTAGAGTGGGGACCATCACTTCAGGAGTTGCATACTATTAGTATGCTAAATGTTTGGATTGTGAAAGATCTTTATTTTCAAGTTTTGAGCCTTTTTTGTTTAGTTTTGACTTGAGCATTTACAATTAAAATATAATACAGGCTTCTATACTTGTGAAGATTCATTTGTCTAGCAGAGTCTGCGCAAGAGTATTGATCTGTTTTTTAAAGAGAATTTCTTGTTATGATAAAATGTCTTTTTGGCAAAGGGAAACTGAGAGCAGCTTTTTCTTGTTTGTTTGAAACATGGCAACAGTGAATTAGTTTAAAATTATAGTAAAGTTGTCAACTGGTCAAACCCATCAGCAGGTCCTTTCACTGTAGCAATTGTTTATAGTAACAGAGGATGTTTTCAGTAAATGTCATTGGAGCCTGCATCTTATTTCCTGGTTTTTGCTCCGTGTCCTTGAAATGTAATTGGAAAGCCATTTTCAGTTGTACAAGTGTAGAGAATGCCTAGGAGGTGTGCGGGAAAGTGTGGTATGGTTTGCAGTGATGTTCCTATGGGCTAATACAATGATTGGAATGCTGCATTACAGACCATAGCACTCTTTTATGAATTTTTTTCCATGCTAGGCTACATGTGTGACTGGAAAGCAAAAGTGTTTATGCAATAATTTATTATTCTTCTGGGGCTATTTTATCAGCCTTCAAACACTGCCAGTTATGACGGTCAAGCCCACTTTTGGCTCCTGATGGTTGAAGCGTTGACATGAGTGAGGAAAAGGAGCAGCAGAACGCAGTATTCCCAATAGTACTCAGTACCAACACATTAAAACTAATCTTGAATGCCAGTAAAAGAAAAAAATATTCCTGTTATTGACTTCCATTTTTCTATTTATTTCCCCTCCTTGGGTGTGCTGTATTCCTCTCTGGGTCAGTTTCTCTCTCTCTCTCTCTCTCTCTGCTGTCTGACATTCCGTGCATGGTTCTTGCATCTTGCTTCCTTCTTGTAAGTTTTCTCTCACCGTTGGCCTTGTACTGGCCTATACCGGCTTTTCTGTGGGGTCTCATTCTTTTGATTGAGACAGTGTACTGGCATGCTGCTGATTGATGTTAAGTGCCTTAAATATCCTAATTCCACTGAATTGTACAGAACTGTGATTATAGAGAAAAAAAGCACATTCAACCTGCATTTATATAGTGCCTTTCACAACTTCAGGATGTATCAAAATGCTTTGCAATCAGTTAAGTATTTTTGAAGAGTAGTCACTGTTGCATTGGAGTCAGTTTGCACAAAACAAAGCCCCAAAACAGCAAAGGGATAATTACCAGATCATCTGTTTTAGTGATGTTTGTTGAAAGATATATATTGACCAGAAAACTAGGGGAAGCTCCCCTGCTCTTCTTCAGGAAAAGTGTTGTGGAATCTTCTACATCCATCTGAGAGGTCAGCCGGACCTCAGTTTAATGTCATCCAAAAAGCAGCACTTCTGACAGTGCGGCACTCCCTCAGCTTAGATTCTGTGCTCTATTTTGTGGAGTGGAAATTGAAGCCACAGTATAAGTGTTATCCGTTGAGCCACAGCTGACTCTTTGTGACTATTATTTGTGGACTCTGTATTTGTGGTTTATTTTGCTGAGTCCCATTCTTGTATTAATTTCCAACTGAATGGCTGCTTCGCTGGTAAAGCTTACAAAACCTTGCTTTGAGTCTTTTTCCCCTCGGTCCCCTTGAACTAAGCCATTACACATTCAAAGCCGTGCACAGACAAGGTAGCTTTACCCAGTGCCCAGATTACCATGTGATGAAAAGAGTTTTTTTTTATTCATAAACAGGCATTGGTGATGTTAAAATACCACCTGTGCTGTATACTATTGACTAGGGAAGAGCATATATGAGGAATGATGCATTGTTCTCTGTGGAGACTTCTATTTGGGTGCGTACAGGATTTTTGATATCAGTATTTGGTTAAAATAAGGAGTCAAGTGAAAAAATGAGATGTGGATGAACCCTGTCTCTTTGCTTTTGTCTCCCCTGGTTAGATGCTGCATCTTGCTAGAGCTTTTGTTTATTCTTTCATGGGATGTGGGCATTATTGGTTGAGCTAGCATTTATTGCCCTTCCCTAATTGCCTTTGAGAAGGTGGTGGTGAGACACTACTCGAACCGCTGCAGCCCAAGTTGTGTAGGTACACTCAGTGTTCTTGGGGAGGGAGTTCCAGGATTTTGACCCAGTAACAGTGATGGAACAGCTTATGAGGGGAACTTGCAGGTGGTGGTGTTCCCATGCATCTGCTGCCCTTGTCCTTTTAAGTGGTAGAGGCACAGGTTTAGAAGATGCTGTCGAAGGAGCCTTGGTGAGTTGTTGCAGTGCATCTTGTAGTAGTGCACACTGCCACAGTATGTCAGTCGTGGAGGGGGTGAATGTTCAAGGTGGTAGATGGGGTGCCAAGCAAGTGAGCTGCTTTGTCCTGGATGGCATCAAGCTTCTTGGGTGTTGTTAGAACTTCACTTTTCTAGGCAAGTGGAGTGTATTACAACACAATACTGACTTGTGCTTTGTGGATTGTGGACTTGCTTTGTGATTGCACTGGAGGGGGTGCAGAGGAGATTCACCAGGATGTTGCCTGGGATGAAACATTTAAGTTATGAAGAGAGGTTGTGTAGACTTGGGTTGTTTTCGTTGGAGCAGAGAAGGCTGAGGGGTGACCTGCATGAGGTGTACAAGATTATGAGGGGCATGGACAAGGTGGATAGGGAGCAGCTGTTCCCCTTAGTTGAAGGTTCAGTCACGAGGGGACACAAGTTCAAGGTGAAGGGCAGGAGGTTTAGGGGGGGATGTGAGGAAAATCTTTTTTACCCAGAGGGTGATGATGGCCTGGAATGCGCTGCCAGGGAGGGTGGTAGAGGTGGGTTGCCTCACATCCTTTAAAAAGTACCTGGATGAGCACTTGGCACGTCATAACAAGGCTATGGGCCAAGTGCTGGTAAATGGGATTAGGTAGGTGGGTCAGGTGTTTCTCACATGTCGGTGCAGACTTGATGGGCCGAAGGGCCTCTTCTGCACTGTGTGATTCTGTGATTCTGAGAGTCAGGAAGTAAGTTACTTGCTGTGGAATTCTCACCTCTGACTTGCTTTTGTAGACAGTATTTATATGACTGGTCCAGTTCATTTTCTGGCCAATGGTAATCCCCAGGACATTGATAGTGGGGGATTCAGCAATGATAATGCCATTGAATGTCAAGGGGAGATGGTCATTGCCTGGCACTTGTGCGGTGCAAATGTTACTTGCCACTTATCAGCCAAAGCCTCAATGTTGTCCAGGTCTTGCTGCATAGGGACATGAACAGCTTCAGTATCTGAAGAGTCGTGAATGGTGCTGAACATTTTGCAATCATCAGCAAACATCCCCGCTCATGATTTTATGACAGAGGGAAGGCCATTGAAGCAGCTGAAGGTGGGCCTAGGATACTACCTGAGGAACGCTTGCCGTGATGTCCCAGTGCTGAGATGATTGGCTTTCAACAACCGTAACTATCTTCCTTTGAGCTAGGTATAACTCCAAACAGTGGAGAGTTTTCCCCCAATTCCCATTGGCTTCACTTTTGCTATGTCTCCTTGATGCCACACTCAGGCAAACCCTCCTTGATGTCAAGGATAGTCACTCTCATCTCACTGCTTGAGCTCAGCTGTTTAGTCCATGTTTGGACCAAGGCTGTAATGAGGTCAAGAGCTGAGTAGCTCTGGTGGAATCTAAACCGAGCATCAATGTACAGGTTACTGCTGAATAAGTGCCACTTGATAGCACTGTCAACACCCCCTTCCATCACTCTGCTGATGATCGAGAGTAGACTAATGGGGCAGTAATTAGCTGGGTTAGACTTGTCCTGCTTTTTGTAGACACGACTTATCTGGGCAGTTTTCCCACCTTGTTGGGTAGATGCCAGTGTTGAGGCTGTACTAGAACAGCTTGGCTAGGTGCATGGGTCATTTTGGAGCACAAGCCTTCAGAATTGCTGTAATGGTCTTAAGGCCCATAGCCTTTGCAGCACCCAGTGTCTTCAGCCATGTCTGGATATTGTGGAGTGAATCAAATCGGCTGAAGACTGGCATCTGCAATGTTGGGGACCTCAGGAGGAGGCCGAGATGGATCATCCACTCGGCGCTTCTGGTTGAAGATGGTTGCAAATGCTTCAGCCTTGTCTTTTACACTAATGTGTTGGGCTCCCCATCATTGAGGATGGGGATATTTGTGGAGCCTCCCCTCGGCTTGTTTAATTGTCTTGTTTACTTGTTTAATTGTCCACAGTCATTCATGACTGAATGTGGCAGAAGCGTAGAGCTTTGATCTGATCTGCTGGTTGTGGGATCGCTTAGCTCTGTCTGTTGCATGCTGCTTCCACTGTTTGACATGCCACATGGTATGTGTTGTAGCTTCACTAGATTGACACCTTTAGGTATGCTTGGTGCTGCTGGTGGCATGCCCTCCTGCACGCTTCATTGAACCAGGATTGATCCCCTGGCTTGGTAGTAATGGTGGAGTGGGGGATATGCCAGGCCATGAGGTTGCAGGTTGTGGTTGAGCTCATTTCTGCTGCTGCTGATGCCCACAGCACCTCATGGATACCCAGTTTTGAGTTGCTAGATCTGTTCAAAACCTATCCCATTTAGCACACAACACAACGTGAAGACGGGACTTCGTTACCACCAGGATTGTGTGGCAGACACTCCTACCAATACTATCATGGGCAGATGCATCTCTGGCAGGAAGGTTGGTGAGGATGAGGCCAAGTATGTTTTTCCCTCTTGGTGGTTCCCTCACCATCTGCTGCAGACCCAGTCTAGCAGCTATGTCCTTTAGGACTCGGGCAGCTCGGTCAGTAGTGACGTTACCAAGCCAGTATTGGTGATGGACATTGAAGTTTTCCAAATAAAGTACATTCTGTGCCCTGGCCACCCTCAGTGCTTCTTTAAAGTGGTGTTCAACATGGAGGAGCACTGATTCATCAGCTGAGGGAGGGTGTAATGTGGTAATTTACAGGAGGTTTCCTTGCCCATGTTTGACCTGATGCCATGAGACTTCATGGAGTCCAGAGTCAATGTTGAGGGCTCCCAGGGCAACTCCCTCCTGCCTCTATAGCAGTGTGCCGTCACCTCTGCTGGGTCGGTCCTGCCGGTGGGAGAGGACATACCCAGGGATGGTGATGGTGGTGTCTGGGACATGACCTGTAAATTACGATTCCGTGAGGATGACTATGTCAGGCTGTTGCTTGACTAGTCTCTGGGACAGCCCATTTTACATCTGTTTCCACAAGCCCTTGCAGCCCTCTAGTGCCATGCTTTAAGTGGCTATTAACAATTTGTGACTTGGACAGTCAAGTTGACAAGTTATTTGGTTATAGAAGGTGTCACAATCAAATGAAACCCTGTCCTCACTAGACATCCACACAAGACCACTTTCCAGCATTCATTGTTAGGTTGCTATCAAAAGCAAAACCTGTGGCTATCTTTTCCGCCCTTCCTAGCACGGGGCATCAAGGCTAGTAATATTATTGTTGTTGGCGTCTCTGAACTAACCTAGTACAGATTAGGAGTTGAATTTGGGGTTTGGTCTTTGTGGCTGTCTTTACCTACTAAACTGTTTGTGGAATTTCTCTGCATGTCTATGGGGTGACCATGTGGAACTGATAACTACCAATTGTATTATACAGAAATATTGAAGAATCTGCAGTGTGGCATGGACATCTAAACTGGGTAGCTAATCACACACATTTGCTGACCAGTTGGCTTAGGTTGTTGCACATATTTAAGTATAACCAGTTTGTGGTCTATATGTTTAAATCTGTTGTTGTTTCTCCTCTTCTACCTCATATTTTACCTTTTCAAGCAGCCCTTCATGTTCCTAGTTTTATTTTGTGCCATGGCAGGCCTGGGCTTGATAATGGTTATAATGGCCTTTGGCTTATGTCCATTTTAAGTAGCTGTGAACTTTGAAACCTGTTGTTTGTTTTTAAACTTTTATGCCCAGGTTCATCTTGGAAAATGTCGTGTGAGAGACTAATTTTCTTCAAACATTGTGTTGTTTGAGACAAGCATCACTTCCTGGTGTAAAAATACAATGTTTTCCCTTTCATAATTATAGATCCTGCCTCAAGGAGACTGAAGGCAAAAATGTAATTTTAGTTTCATTGTACATCTGTCTTGTTAAGTGCTTTAGGAAATGTAGCAGACAGCCATTGATCTTGTTCACCATCGATCTGTGGGCATTAGTCCTGTGCTTAAGACTGTCATGCAATTTCCATTATCTTTCATTGCCAAATATAGCACCCTCTTGTTGCAAAACAGGAGTTCAGTTAGCGGGGCAATATTCCACAGTAGATCTTCAGACTGAAAATCTTTTTGGTTAGACATAACCATTTCATGCATCTCTAGTTGTTGAAGGTGCTGTTCTTTCAAATGATACGTTCTTCAAGGGCTGCCAATTTTTAGATTTTGATGTAGGTTGTAATTGTATGAGAGAGCAGTTATGGTTTTGGAAGGATATAGTAACAGAATAAAGGCCAGGCAGGATGTGAATGATTTGTATGGCTGATGTAGTTTTTCCCCCCTCTCTCTGTGCTGTCCTCCCTCCCCGCCTCCTTGACTGCACCCCTCCAGTTCTGGCCTCCTGTGCAACCCCATTTCCATCACTCTGCCATTGGTGATTGAGTCTTCAGCTGGCTAGGCCCGAAACCCTGGAATTTTCTCTGGAAACTTCTCTGCCCCCTCAATCTCTCTCCTTTGCTCTCTCTCATTTCATTTGAGACCATTTTCAAAACCTACCTTTTTGACCAAGTGTTTGGTCACCTGTCCTTGTAATTCTCTATGTGACTGGATGGCAAACTTTGTTGAATAATGCTCTTGTGATGCACTTTAGGTTGATTTATTTCAATAACGGTGCTATTTAATATCTGTTGTTATTGTTATTTTTTAATGACGTGGAACATGCTGCCTATGAGGATGGTGGAAGTAGGAACCATCAATGATTTCGAAAGGAAATTGGATTGGCACTTGAAGGAAATAAACCTGCAGGGCTATGGGGATCGAGCTGGGGAGTGGGATTAACTGGATTGCGCTATGAAGAGCTGGCATGGACTCGATGGGCCAAATGGCCTCCTTCTGAGAATTTCTTTCTTAGCTGCATTTCTTAGCTTAAAAATTGAATCTGTTAAGAGAGATACCATCTTAAAAATGGTTTCTGAAACTATCCTAGGAGAAAAGCTCCTTTTGGCTTTGCAAGAAATATATAAAAACAAAACAAAAAACAGAAACAAAAAAGTCAGTCAAGTAAGTACAGTTAATTGTTTACCCAGATTCATATCTTGTTTAGCAATCATCAAGTGGTAGAAGTTATTAATGTGATTCATTGAGCTTTGTTAATCTAATCGGGAAATAACAAAGACAGCACTTGTCTAACATGAAAGATAAACATCATGCTTTCTGTGCTTATTATGAAACTTGCTGTCTAGTTTTCAAGTAATGTACCACTGTCTTGCAGACTGACTTAAAGGGTTTGTGAATTTAACAATCAGACTTTCGATGCACCAGTTCGTTACTGTTTATATCTAGCTTCAATGGTTGTGGAGGCAAGATGTATTTCTGAAGGTAGCTGTCCCTACATAGCTGCACGAAAGACTAACCAGTATTGATCAGGAGGCTGCTCCCATATTGATAGCTTGAAAGATCTGTGAAGAACTTACCCAATGGATTTGTCTGTTTGACCATTTCAAAAAGTGATTCAAGCTGCTGTTATTTGGATTGACTTCAGTAACTTGCTCTCACTACTTGTTTTTTGCATAAAGTTTTGTGTGGTTTAATCTGTTAAAGTGTCTGGAGCACGAGATGTTTGCTTTCTGTAGTGATGCCATATAATGGAAATTCAGCATGCAATTTAGAGACAAAAAACATTCATTCATAGCACACTATTACTGGCAACTTCTGCACATAAAATCTCACTTCAGTCCCTAAGTGGTGTAGGCTAGCCTGTGGGAGCTGACCTTTGTGTTTGGCTCGTGAAAGTTTACCAAAGCTTGAATTGAAACAGTACTGTCACTGTTAACTATGTGTTGTTGGAGCATTTGAAAAGGAGTAGGCCATTCAACCCTTTGAGCCTATTTCGCCATTTAATTAGATCAAGATTGGTCTGTTTCTTAACTCCATCTACCCACCTTGGTTGTACAGTCCTTAATATCTTTGCCTAATAAAAATCTATTAATCTCCATTTTGAAATGGAGATGGCATCTCTCAAATGACCTAGCCTCAGCAGAATTTTGGGAGTGAGAGTTCCAGATTTCCATTACCCTTTGTTCAAAGAAGTAGAGAATAACTTTGCAAAGTTTTAAAATATCTTCATTTATTGTGCTGCTCTGTGGTTTCTTTACAAACAGTATATTTATTTTAGGACAAAGTGGAACAGACACTAATATTAAGTGGGGTGAGTTGATCTCTTGACAGTTGTCTGTACTGAGGCATTAATGCATATGGGAAAGATTGGTTTGGAATTTATATCCAGAATAAATTGCTCTCTGCCAAACTTTGGTTCTGAGACATCCCTAGACGAAAACAGTTCAAATACAAAAGAAGATCACAGCCAATAGTAGTTAAAGCTTTTTGTGGACAAATTAGAATTTTCACTTAACCTGCAGCTGACTGTAGAGACTTCAAGGACCTAACACCAAAAGCTGTGTGCTGGTAAACAAAGCTAATTTGTTTGGCATTATAGAGATGTGAGAGTTGGCCAGAATTCCTGCTGCTGATTGTGTCTGATCCCAATATCAGGGCAGGATCAGGCTTGGCTACGATGTTGTACTGTGGCCCAAAGAGCCTGCCAATGTTCACCAACAAGACTCTGACAGGAATAAAGACCAGTTGGGCAAGATACTGGAGTGTGGCCATTGAAATTAGGATTTTAAACCTTCAACAGAGGAAGGTAAATGAGAGAAAATTAGAAAGTGGGCATTGTTAGTGGTGGGAAAGAATCTTACAATGTAGTGTTGTAGATGTGATCATCAAAATAGTTATTCAACCAATCTTTCAGACTTAACATGATCTTTCAAAATTAATATGATATGGCACGAGCTGTGACCAAAATCATAGCAGCATGACATGCAAATCTCGTAACCATCAGTGTTAAATCTTCAATGGTATTAAATGGGAAAATATCATTTAATAGACTTCAATTGCCCCTCTGACCACAAAAAGTCTGCCTTCTGGTTCAATGTGTTGATTCAAATATCTTTAAGCCTGTGACTAAACCAACTCATCTAAGCAGTTATTTAAAAATTCGTTCTTGGGACATTGGTGTCAAAGGTAAGGCCAACATTTATTGTTCAATCCCTAACAACTGAAGGACGGTTATGAATCTTCGTGTGGGGCTGGAATTAAGTAAATTATAAGAATGGCAGGTTTCCTTCCCTTGGGTTGTTAAAACAATGCAGCATTTTAATGGTCACTTTAACTGGTACCAGTTTTTTTTAATTTATGGAATTCAAGTTCTCAATCTGCCATGGTGGGATTTGAACTCTCATTAATTGGATTACTAGTCTAGGCCTCTGGATTGTTAGTCCAGTAACATGACCACTGCATTGTCACACCCTTGAAGATTAAAAATATGGTTGACCTTCTCTTGAAAAGAGTGTTGCATCAGCTTTGCAGCCTCAGCTGCTGCTTCTTAGATCTCAAGAGAGCTAGATGTTGAGCTAAAAAAAATGATAAAAATGCAATTTGCTCTCCAGGGACCATCTCTCTTTTGACAAGTTGCAATGCATTATTTATCCAGCCTTGAAAGAGGGGAATGCAGCTTGGAACCTGCAGTATGGAATCTGGAATGCTTGGTCCAATGTTAGCTTTTGGAAGCCTTCACTTTTATACCGGACAATAATTACATTTTACTTTCTGATTGTCATAAAGGTCAATTAAATATGTTGAATGATTAATATAACTCACCATCTTGGAGTTTCTGAAACTTTTAAGTAGAATTTTTTTGAAGTGAGTTGTGGGCATCCTCTCAAAATCTTAAGAAAACCTCACAATTTTGATATTTTACTTAGACTTTGTGAATGAGAGAATAAACACTGGCTCTTAACGTCTCTAAATTTATTGTGTAGTAATGTGATAGAGTATGAACAGAATCCCATTTTCCAGCTCTTGGTCCATTGCCCATAGTAGGAGTAGAACCATTGATTCCAATTGATAAGAACCTTCTTCAGGCCATGTCTTTAATGGTAAACCTGAACATAAATCTATTGTTTTATTATAAGCATTCTCAGCTGCCGCTTTATATTAATGTTGGCGAACATTGGCAGGCTCTTTGACCACAGTGTGGCATCACAGTCAAGCCTGATCCTGCCCTCACCCAGCACTGACATGGGACTGTGAATCAGCAGCAAACTTCTGGCCAACTTTCACCTCTTTTTATAATGGCAAATAAATTAGCTCGGTTTACCAATACACAGTGTTTGGTATCAGGCTCTCAACATCTCTGCATTCAGCAGGGGGTTAAATTAAAATTATAATTTCAGAAAGCTCTAACAAAGAAAGATTTAACATATATGGCACAGAAGGAGGCCATTCAAAATATCACGTCTCTGCCGGCCAAAAAGGAGCTCGCCAGCTTAGCCTAATCCTATTTTTCAGCTCTTGGCCCGTAGTCTGTAGAAGAAGTAAAATTATTCATTTTCCATTGATAAGAACTTTTGTAAGATCCTGCCTTTAATGGTAAATTTAACCATAACTTTGCTGTTCCATTTTAAACATTATTCTCAGTTGCCACTTTGTTTGAATAAGGCAACCCTGTTTCATTGCAGGCTGGTTCTGTAGGTTCTAACAAAGTGTACTTATCACACATATAAGAGCTCCCAATTAGTTGCTTGACTGAAACAAAGAAATTGAATTAGATAAATGGAAACCATTTCAGATGTCAGACTTTTGTGTGACATAGCATTAATAATGAAACAGCAATGTAAGTAACATAAATGGAACAAATGCATTCTGTATTGAAATTAATTGTATTTTAATATGTGTACAGTTACAGTATAAACTATTGTTGATTTATAGATATTAATGAAGGCTATTGGTTGTTTACTTGAAAGAGAGAAACCCATTGACTATGAAAGTTGATGGGCAAGTTCTGTTCTTCATTGAAACATGCCTTCCTCTTTATTGCATCAAATGATGTAAATTTCCTGAAACCAGTTTGGAACAGAAACAAGTCATCAATTACGAATGAATAGAAACATGATTGGCAGAAAAAAGTATCTAAGTACTACAGCATTACACTTTGCATCGCACATCTGTTGGTTTACCTTGGTGGTGGGAGTATCTACAGGTGATTATTTGTCAGTTTAACATCTTTTAGGTCCAGTCAGATCACACCACCATAAATTATTTTGTTCTAAGTACCATAGAGACATATTGTAAATCCAACAACTACCATCTTAAAGAAGAAAAACAAACCACTTTGATACATAGTGAGACTTTTGGAGATGAAAGATATTCCAGTCACTTGGTTGGGGAGGCTGGATATTACACAGTATATGCCATCTTAATTTGGTCCATTCCCAAGTTGAACTTCTCAACTAAAGAGTCTCTCTCAGTGAGTTACCTGTGTAGTGGTTCATTGCAGAGTTTTGTTGTAGCTCATTGCCCTTGCCTATGCTTTCCTGCACTCTAACTGGCTGCTAGAAGGCATGCAGGAATGATTTAGCTTTAAAAATTAATTTTCTCTGTTTGCCCTCAAAGAAAATATGGTATGTACTGTGCTGCACCTTAGTACCTCCTGTTGCAACTGGGAACTTGCCATGTTGGGAATTGCAGGTGTAGCTGCAACTTTCAAAACTCTGCAGCATTGCATCACCCGCATGTGAGCCCCTTTTGTTAATTACATGTGAGTGTCTAATTTGCTATGTATCTTTAAAATGTCAGCAATCTAAACGTTAAATATGTGTTGGATGATTGCCTCCACGCAACCGTTTAACATTTTTAATGCATAAAAATGTTCTTTTTTGTTTCATTTAGGCCCAAGGTCAGACTTTCAATTTTCCAGACATTTTTCCTCAAAAAGATCAAACTCCTGAACCAGGCTCTATGGAAGAAATCCAAAATAAGTTTCTGGAAGATGAGAAGCAGAAGCAGAAAGCTGACCCGCGGCGAGGAGGCGTCACTGAATGGTTTGGACTTTAGGAGAAACAACTTTTCAAAAGTTGTATGTGCATTTTTAAAAAAAAAAAGAAAATATTTTCTAGATAGCTTGCTGACCAAGCATGAACCAAGTGTTCTGCTTTGAAAGAGCGTCTGTTTGGTAGGTTTCAGATGCTTCATATTATTCATTGTGAGGGGTACCCCCTGTGGACATTTGCTCATCTTGTGTAACATTTACTGAATAACAGCTGTTGTTTAACAAGTGATTCGAGCAGCCTCTTGTAATCCATCACGCAGTGCTCTGTTGTAAGGTGGGCTTGGAGTGAGCTTTGACACCTGATGATTGGAAACCTGGCTTCCAGTAACTGGCGCAAACTGCTGGGTGTTCTTATCTGGACTTGGAGCTAAGAATCCTCTGGGAACTGTGATTTTGTGAATGTATATGTAAACATGTGATGGTAGCCCAACAGCTTAAATTACTTTGTTGCGAGGTTAAATTCAATGTTGGTGGAGCAAAGTGAAGCTATTCTGAGGCCAAAATTCATGGTAAAAGATCACGCTTTTCAGGGAATTTGTTGGGTTACTCTGTACACTATTTTTGACAAATAATCCAAATTGTAACTGTTCATTCTAGTTCAAGCAACAGTCTAATATATTATGTGATGATATTTGAATAAAAAATTTAAAGAATTATTGCATTAGCCGGTTTGTACCACATCCAGGAACCATGAAAAACTGAAATATTTCATGAATTCCCAGCACAAATTGTGAGAAAAGACAACTTTGATATGTTCCAATCCCTCAATGCTGTGTTTTCAGACTTGTGTGTTATTTAAGGTGGAGAAGAGGCTAAAAGTTTACTCAAAATCATGGTGTGACATTAGTACCAACCACTTACAATCTAGCATAGGTTGGGAAGGAGAAAACCAAATAGATTATCACATAAATCTTGCTATTTAAGAAAAATCTGATGTGATAAGGCTACGTCCTGATGTTTGTTCAATGCATGCATCAATTTATGGATATATATTGCAAAGCATTCCATTTTTATTGTTAAATTCACAACTGATCAGGCACTACATTAAGAGCTTGAGAAACCTCTCCCCTCTTAACAAAACTGAGAACTGGTGAATAGGAATCAAAACTAGCAACCAGTTCTCCAGTTGACTGCTGAAATAAGTGAACAGTTAAAGAAACAGAACACCCAGTGCCTTTAAGGAGAGGGGATGGTGAGTGGAAAGTTAGCAGGAACAGTACCACCCATGACCTGATCAGTCATCAGAGAGGCTATTAATGGGCTTCATTAGAAGAACATTGTTCTAAGCTCTTGGCTTGGAATCAAGGTGTGGTGGCAGGCAGTAACGTTTGGGGAGTGGGGTGGGGTGGAAGGGAAGTGCAGTGTGGCGTAAACCGATAATGCAGTGTATCATTTTTGCCAACTTGAGATTTAAAATTCCGTCAGAACTTTGGATCCTGTGACTTTCCTGTCCCCTTAAATGTAGTTGCTTCTATTTGTGATGGCTTCTTTATTTTCATATGCAGTCTTTTACAAATATTAAGATGGCTTTGCACAATTTCTTGCTAGCTGTAATAAGCAGTTCACAGAATCACAGTGCAGAAGAGGCCCTTCGGCTCATCAAGTCTGCACCAACATGTGAGAAACACCTACCTACCTACCTACCTAATCCCATTTATCAGCACTTGGCCCATAGCCTTGAATGTTATGATGTGCCAACCGCTCATCCAGGTACTTTTTAAAGGATGTGAGGCAACCCGCCTCCACCACCCTCCCAAGCAGTGCATTCTAGACCATCACCATCCTCTGGGTAAAAAAGCTTTTCCTCACATCCCCCTAAACCTCCTCCCCCTCACCTTGAACTGATGCCCCCTTGACCCTTCAATTAGGGGGAACAGATGCTCCCTATCCACCCTGTCCATGCCCCTCATAATCTTGTACACCTTGATCAGGTCGCCCCATTAGTCTTCTCTGCTCCACCGAAAACAACCCAAGTCTATCCAACCTCTCTTCGTAACTTAAATGTTTCATCCCAGGTAAAATCCTGGTGAATCTCCTCTGCACCTCCTCCAGTGCAATCACATCCTTAAAGTTACACACGGTTGCCATTTTTCTTTTGATTACAGCACTTAACTTTGTGGAAAATCTTAGCTGTTGTTAATTTATCAATGAGATATCAATGTGTATCAAGTATGTCTCAATTATGGGGTTAGTTAGGTGTCAGAACTCATGGGTTTGGTAGATACCAAAAGTCATTATGGGTCTAATTAAATCATTTCTGTAGAGAAAGAACATTGGTGAGCAGTTCTTTCATGTCTGTTTGCTTGGTTGTGAGCAACTGCTTGCTCTAATATGGGGAAGACTGCTGTCTTGTGGCATTTTATGTAATGCAGCTATATGGCAAGGGAAAATATCGGATCTGGGCTATAAGTTTGTTGTGCCAGTTACAAACTAGGATGGCTTGAGAGGCCGAAGACTGGTATTTTATTGCTAGGCAGAATTCCAGTTTTTACTTGACTTTGTTCTAGAGAGCAGGACTTAATCATACTTTCAAATATAACGTCTAGTTTCTCAGGAAACACTTTCACCTGTGGAAGCTCAGGACCTCTGTCAGCAAAAGTCAGATTCAATGGACTGAATTTTGGGGCCCCACCGTAGACAGGAATGGAGGCGGGGAACCCCGGAAATACTGGTGCCGGGTAACATGCCGATTTTAAGGTACTGATCTTGGTGCCGGCAATAATAAGCAGTGCAGGGAGATGTGCCATCTTTCATATGAGACACTAAAAGAACAAAAAGGCATGCATTTGTATAGTGCCTTCCATGACCTCGGGATTTTTAAAATTCATTCATGGGATGTGGGTGTTGCTGGTCATCCCTAATTGCCCTTGAGAAGGTGGTGGTGAGCTGCCTTCTTGAACCACTGTAGTCCAGGTGGTGTAGATACACCCACAGTGCTGTCGGGAAGGAAGTTCCAGGATTTTGACAGTGCTTTACAACCAATATAGTACTTTTGAAGTGTAGCAGCTATGGTAGTGTAGGAAATGTGGCAGCTGATTTGTGCACAGCAAGCTCCCACAAACAGCAATGTGATGATGACCAGATAATCTGCTTTTAATGATGATGATGATGATGAGGGATAAATGCTGACCAGGGCACGGGCAGAACTCTACTAGTCGGCTTCAAAGTAGTATCATAGGATTTTTTATATCTTCCTGAGAGACCAAATAGGGCTTTGATTTAACATCTCATCTGATGTCAGCACCTCTGACAATGCAGCACTCTCAGTATTGCATTGGAGTGTCAGCCTAGATTTTTGTGGGCTCAAGTCTTTGGATCTTTAACCCAGGGATGACAGTGCCACTAAATCAGATACCATCTACCTTCCCAAGTGAAGGATCCCATGGTACTATTTTCAAGGAGAGCAGGGGGATTTTCCCCAGTGTCCTGGCAATACAGTCATCAGTAAAACGGATTATCTGGTCATAATTGTAATGCTGGTTATGGGAGCTTTGACATTGTCTGCTGCATTTCCTACATTACAACAGTGCCAAAAGTATTTCAAGGGCTGCAAAGGGAGTGGGGAGGGAGGTGGTGGTGTAGTGGTATTGTCACTGGTCTAGTAGCCCAGAGACCCATGGTGAAATTTGAATTCAATAAAAATCTGGAAGTCTGATGATGACCATGAAACTATTGCTGATTGTCGTAAAAACCCATCTGATTTACTAATGTCCTTTAGGGAAGGAAATCTGCCACTCTTACCTGGTCTGGCTTACGTGTGACTCCAGACCCACAGCAATACGGTTGATTCTTAAATGCCCTTTGAATAAGGGCAATTAGGGATGGGCAATAAATGCTGGCCTAGCCAGTGACACCCACACCCCATGAACGAATATTTTTTTAAAAAAGCACTTTGTGACCTCTTGAGGTTGTGAGGGGCGCTGAATAAATGCAAGTTCTCTCCTGTATCTTGGCTTGTTTGTTGCATGGAGTTCTGTTCAGTGCCTGCCTGTGATTGAAATTTCTGGTTAGATGGATGGCCCTTTCCTATCAGTTGAAACTTAAAGGTTGTCCAGCATTTTCAAAACAGCTTTTCAATTATTCTGCAGCTAATGCTAAGAGGCTAGCATGCCAGACTCCATTAAAGTGAATTTTCCCTGTCATGCATCATTGCTCAACTCCACTTCTGCCTCAGCTTATTTCTGCTAAAATCTTCATCCATGCCATTCCTACCTCTAGTTTTGACTATTCCAGCACACTCCTGGCCTGTGTTTTACCCTCCTTAAACTTGAAGCCATCCAAAACTTTGCTGCCCATGTCCTAACACAGCACCAAGTCCCGTCCATTACCTCTGTTATCGGTGACCTACTTTGACTCCTGGTTAAGCAATGCCTCAATTTTAAAATTCTTGTATTTGATTTCAAATATCTCAAGGTGTTTTATAAATACAAGTTGTTGTTTTGTTGATGATGCAGCACTAAGTCCTTTGAAAATCACTATTAAAGCATGGCAGAACTTTAGTCTGTGGGAAGTAATGTGAAATACTGAATGTAGAAGATTTACCCAAGATTGCATTATAAGAGATTTTACAATAAAGATTAATTTTTAGTGTCATGTTCAACTGTCTTTTGAAAATACGATTTTTATGAAATTTAAAGAACCAGATCTAAATACTTTGAAAAGTGTTTAAACATGACATACGATAACCAGTCTCTCTGTAAACTCAATTTTTTTTTAGAAAAAAATATTTTGACTCAGTTGGAGCTCTGAATATAGTTAATGACTCATGCAATCTTCCAATGGCTTATCAAAGATTCCAAAATGTTTTTTACATGGTTGAGATGATTGCTGGCTGCATCATCCATGACTGTTAGAATTCCCATACGCCCATAATTAGGGCTGAAGGACTAAGGAGTAATTGTGAAGTGATTGATATGGTGCGTTGCCATGGGAATACACAAACACAAACTCTAATAGATCATGGTGACCGTCTTCTCTCATTACAAAGGATTCCCTCTTATCAGTCCTCAATGTTCCGACCACCGCAGCAGCTACCAAAGCTGACCATATGGATTATGTTATAGGGCTGAGCGGTCTGGGGATTTTGACGTGCAGCCTGACACCAGACAGTCTCAGATGATAACCCCCAGAGTTTTGGGAACAGCTTGACTTTACAAGTAATGGTCACAGAACCTGGCATGTGCTTGTGATCATTGCAGAAAGCAGATTAACTAATGATCTGTAAATGATGTCGTTAGATAATTAAATGAATGCTGGCCTGTTTTGATTGGTCAACAAAGTCGAAGCCATAACTATTTAGCAAAGTAAAACTTGACATCAGGGAAAACATTCCTTTTTTTTTGTACAATTCTCTGCTGCAGTTTGTTGCAAAGCTGCCACTTCAGGTGAAAGGTCAACTGGGCTATTTCTCATCTGTAGGTCTCCATATCACACATCGTTCTAGACAGATTGAGGGGTTCCTGTATCTAAACTGCCCCCGATCAACAGGCCTTGAGATTGGCTTTGTATGTTTTCCCTATGAATCACAATCCCCCCACAGTTCCCACACCCCCCCCCCCCCCCCAAACCTCCGTTGAGGAGTCATGTCGTGCCAGTTTGCCATCTGTACAGCTTGATGGGTACAAGCCTGTGTTAAAGCTGGCCTATTCATTTAAAGCCAAAAAATATGTTTTTTGAAAATAAAACTTGTTGCTGAGTTTTGAGTAGAGAATGTTAGACTGTAATGCTGTTGACAGTTCAGGCTGCAGCTGAGAAGGACAGCAAGTACTGGATCTTAATAAAGTGTAATGCCTGCTTGTGCTGATGTCATGCTCAAGGTGTGTCATGATCCATTGTTTTTTAGCAACAGATCCTGTGTCATGATAATGTACATTGCACTGGTACACTGATTTATTGTACAGTATGTTAGCCTTTTTTATTATAGTGTTGCGGAATTTTTAACCACTGATTAGGGGAGTGAATTTCAAAATGCTCCTTTTTCCATTATGTAAATAAGTAGCATTGATTATTAAGTATACTCAATGTTTTTACTCTTTCCTTAAAGCCATGTTACAGAATGAGATAGTGGACTGGGTTGAAGGTAGTTGAGTGGCATTTCACAACGGTGGGTGAAAGGCACACACTTTGATTTGGTAAAATTGAAGGGGGAGTGCTAGATACAGCAATATTGCAGTTTTGAGCATGGGATATAATTCCTGAGCTTTGGAGATACTCTGAGTAGAAGGACCCTGAGTTGGCACTGTTACACTGGAGTCTGGTTTTGATAGAACTAGGGTGAAAGTCTTGAGATTTGACAAAGTTTTGCATGGGGTGACCTTGGGAATTAGTAATGATGTGGGGGGTAGGGGTGTTGAGTGGGAAGAATTCTTAAGTTTAAAGGCTACCTCTCTTTCCTCCTCTAAGGCGTCTTTAAAAGCTACCTCTTTGACAAAGCTTTTGGTCATCTGGCTTAGTATCATCTTATATGGCTCGGTGTCAAATTTTATTTGCAATAAACTTCCAAGTATTATTGTTAGAAGTGCTACACAAATGTAATTTGTTGTTGTTAACCGCAAGGGGGTAGCCTTTATATTTGGGCCCTTTGTATCAATATAGGAAGAGCAACCAAATGAATACATAAATTAGAAACAAACTTGCATTTATGGTGTCTTAAAAAATATTGCATTGCTGTGATGAAGAGCACCTCAATTAATACTTGAACCAAAATATCTGCAATTTCTGACTGACTTTATCAACAACACAATATGAGGAGCCATCCAGAATCTTGACATGCAGCTGGACTCATCTCATCCAGTGAAAACCATATTCTTGATTGGCATTAAGCTTATGTTTAAATGCATTCTGCACATTCATCATGATGGTGAAAATGCAGAAAGCAAGTAAAAAATACTTAGAAGCCCATTGAGTCTTGGAAGCAAAAGACCAGATCATGGGTAAATAGCAAATACTGCCTTGGAAAGTAGAATTGGGGGGGTGGGGGTCAGAAAGGACAGCTTGTGGCAGCAGGGGGAGCCATTTGGCAACAGGAGAAATGTAATAAGCCTGAGGCAGGTGGCGTTGTGAGGATTGATTTAGAGGTACCGGTAACTATAATGTAAAAGTGTTTAAGCATGAAAAGCAGGCTTGACCAGAAATTAATTTGCCACTTAGGGGAAGTGTACATTCTAACGTGTGCACGATAAAGGATCAAGTGAGGTGATTCAGTGAAATTGTGATATTTATCAAAATAATCTGCTTGAAACCATTGCTTAATAGCATTTTCCCTCCTAATATCAATCAAATAGGAAAACTTTATATCATGGACTATGGAGCTACTTGTGTGCTAGAGTAGACAACTCATTCATCCTTCAGTGCTTGTATTTTGACATCAGTTGGATTATTTTCCATGCTCCACTCTATTATTTATTTTAGTGCTAAACATAACTAGCAACTATTGGGTCAGAGACTGCAGCCAGCTATAAGTTTGAATGGGCATTTGTCATGGGCTACTATGGACTCATTACCTAGACTAGGCTTGTATTTCCTCAAGTATATTAGATTAAAGGGTGATCTAATTGAAGTGCATAAGATGATTAATGATGATTCCAGAGCAGGAAGACATAACCTTAAAATAGAGCTAGACTGTTAAGGGGCAATGTCAGGGAGCACTGCTAGTAGAAACATGGAACTCTCTCCCAAAAAGCTGTTGAGGCTAATTCAGTTGATAATTTCAAAACAAGGATTGATAGATTTTTGGTAAGCAAGGGTATTAAGGGTAATGGAAACAAAATAGGTGGATTAAGTTAAGATAAAAATCAACTATGGTCTGACTGAATGGCCGCATAAGCTCAAGGGACTGAATGGCCACCTCCTGTAAATATATTATCCTGTCACATGCAATTTTGAAACTGATGAATGCATCGGCTGCTAATATTTGATATTTTGCATAAGAAATGAGGTGGAGAATTTCCCTGATGGTCAGTGGGCAAAGGCACTGCCTGACTAAATGCAGAACCATGCATACCTGAATAGTACTAGGTTTAATTTCCTGGCTCTGCTGATTGTATTTTTAACTCCCCATTTTCAGATGGTATGATGCATGATATTTATACCATTCATTAATGCCAACTGCTGTCCAGCCTTCATTCCAGTTTTCTGCCATCTATTTGAATTCTATCCAGCATCCATGATATAAACTAAAAACATGCCCATAATCTGTTGGATGTGACATTGGGCACTTGACAGACTAAATGCTCAAACACATTGGAGTTTTTATTGCCTGTGCAACTAAGCTTAACTTCTGGCCTGGAGTCCCCTTCCAACCTGCCGAGGTAGAAAAAGGAACGCGTTAAGACCCTGAAGGTCAATCTTGTGCTTTCATTTGTAGAGCTTGTCTGCTGTTGTTTGAGTCGTTCTTTGGGAGGTTATTACCTCTGGGATTGCGAGTAAAGTTTGTCACTCAGAAGCCATCCACTGGCCTGATTTTCTCCTCTACAAAAAAGTCAGGGAGCGCTGAATTTCAAAGGGGAAGCAGCCATCAGTAACTTTCAACCAATCTTTCATTGATATATCAGATTCACATTTGGTCATGCAAAACCTGTAGAAGGAATAGAAGGCCTTCCTACAGAGATAGATGAGAGGTTTCCGTGCAAGCTTGCAAAATGACGCAACTACCATTAATTTTACCCTGCACCGGCAGGGGTGGGTGGGGGGGCTTTGTGGGGAGGGGGAGCCAGTAATGCTGTGAAACTGATTTTCCCTATCACACTGCAGCCTTACTTAGAGGCCAAAGGTGATAGATTCCCCTGTTCTGTTGAAAAGTATGCCGATTTCCTGATGAATATGCAGCCTGGCTCATATTACATCTGAAATCAGCCTGTGCCAGAAATGTGAGACCACATTGCATAGTTGTGATTTGGCCTCCATTCCCAACCCCTGGGTGTTCTGCATAATATTAAGTAAAAACTCATCTTTTTTAAGCACCTAGAGGCATCATCCCCACTTCAAAATTATTGGCAAAGCTAATAAGTTTGCTTACAAGCTCATTGTGTCATTTGTTTGTGATGTTGATCATAAACACACAATGAAAATTAGACTTTTATACTGCAAAATCCTGTGGCGTAGGGTTTATAATGCGTGGAGTTGATATACTATACGTGAGTGCTTCTCTACTCTTTTGGGCCTCATGGTGTCTGGTCTTCTTTTAGCTGGCTCCAAAATGTTATGGCAATTAAAAAATGGTCCCATGAGTGTGGTGTTGCACTGATCCAATAATGCAAATAATGGAGCTTTTCCCTTCAGCTGTAAAGCACCTTTTGATTTTGTGAGAGGACAAAGGCTAATGAGCAAATTCCTCAAAACAGCCCAACACTAACAACAAACTTCCAACCAATGCTATTACGAATGAAGCTACTAGTAATTCATGTTCTTTGCAACCAAATTAGCTTTTGCCAAATTATATTATTGTGATTTGGCTCCATACCCACATTGCTCTCTCTGAGACTAGGCGAGTTTGGGTGCAGACTCTCCTGCAGTAGATGATAGAGTACACTATTAACTTCTTTGGTGAAGCACGTTCTTCTTGTGCTGAGGCCATCATTTGAGGTGTGTTACCTGTGTAATCTTTGGGCAAGGTAACATCCAATAGCATCCATGTTCCTTCAATGCTGCCTGACTCTCCTTCATTCAAGCCTTCTGCTGCTCCTCTAAGGTCATGACATGCAACACTATGCCCATAGGGAGTGCCACACCTGTTCCTGGGAAGCCTTCACTGTGGGTAATGGTTGTTTGAGGTGAAAATGTGCCGACCGATTGTCAGATGCAATGAGAAGCAAGTCCTGGTCTGTGTTGGTAAAATGGTCAAAAATAAAATCTGCCAAAACTTTCTCCCAACTACACAAGCCCTCCACACTGTTCGGGCTCTGAAAGCCCTTACTTCAGCATGTCTCAGCCAATGTATAATTCTTGGCAAAAAAGTGCATTACAAATGCACGTTCAGGAAACTCAAGAAACCTGTGCCACTGACTCTCATCTTATTTAAATGAGGGTCCCTGGAATTGCCAGGCCTGTCAAGGGAAGGGCCAAAAAGCACAAGGGAATTCAGTGTATGACGACGGGGGAGCCATTTTGTCGTGGAAATCAGGTGGAAAAGGCTTCTGCCCCATTTTCCTGCAGTACGATTATTTGCCTCAACTATGCATCGGGAAACGATGAAAAAAGCAAAGGAATTCACCCACGGCATAAGTGCAACAAGACTATAAATGCAATCAGATGAAAATTCTAGAAAGAGCCATTGAAGCAGAAAATCTAGACTTTGGTGTTCACCTTTTTCCTAAATGTGTTCCAACCTTAGTATAAAAGTCTCATTTTCATTGCGTCTTGTGTCTTTGTGATCAATATCACAGACAAATGACACAATGTGTTTGTAAGTAAGTTTATTAGCTTTGCCAATAATTTTGAAGTGGTGATGATGCTTCTTCTGAGTGCTTATAAAATATAAGTTTTTACTTAATATTATGCAGAACACCCAGGGGTTGGGAATGGAGGCCAAATCACAGATATACAATTTGGTAAAAGCTAATTAAGACTAGAATCTAATTTGGTTAAAAAGAACATGAATTACTAGTGGTTTCATTCATAATAGCATTGGTTGGAAATTTGTTTTTAGTGTTGGGCTGTTTTGAGGAATTTGCTCATTAGCCTTTGTCCTCTCACAAAATCAAAAGGTGCTTTACAGCTGAAGGGAAAAGCTCCATCATTTGCATTATTGGATCAGTGCAACACCACACTCATGGGACCATTTTTTAATTGCCATAACGTTTTGGAATCAGCTAAAAGAAGACCAGACACCATGAAGCCCAAAAGAGTAGAGAAGCACATCAAGCAACCCGTAAAGCAACTCCATGCGCTATAAACCTTACGCCACAGGATTTGCTAAACATATGTATCTTTCAGACAGAGCATTCTTTGATTTTTTTTGTGTGTGTGTTCCTAGCTGAGTGACGCAGCTCGGCAGATAGTTGGGTTCACCTGCTGTTTGCTGCTTCAGACATCTTGGCAATCTCGTGAAAGTCTGTAATTTATTTTCCTTGTTCACATCAGAGGTAGAAAGATCTGTACTAAAGCAGTATATCTAAGCAACAACAATGACAGCCTGCCTTTATATGGCAGTCAAAGTAGGAAATTGTCCCAAGGCACTTCTTGGGAGTGTAATTGGGACCAAAAATTACACTGAGGCACAGAAAAATATGTAAAAGCTTGGTAAGAGAGATGGATCTTAAGGAGGGAGGAAGAGAGGTATGGGGAGGAAATTCACATGTTTAGAGCCAATAGATGGCTGAAGGCTTGTGTAAGAGGTCAAAGTAGGAGGTATGCAGTGTTCTTGGAGGGTTGTAGGGCTGGAGGAAGTTACAGAGAGGCAATAGAGGGCTATGAGCCTGAAGATGTGAATTTAAATTTTGAAATGTTAGTGATCAGGGTGTTTGGTGTGCATTGAGCTACAAGCAACAGAGCTTTTATTAAGGTCAGTTTTATGGAGGTTGGAGGATGGGAGGCGAGCCAGGAGAGTCTAGGGATAATAAAACCATGGCTGACAGTTACAGCAGCAAATGGACTGAGGCAGAGATGGGGAAACAAACCATGTTATAGAGGTAGAGGGTAGGCTGTTTTTGTGATGAAAGGAGATGGGGTTGGAAGCTTAGCCTGGGTCAAATGGGATACCAATGTTGCAAACAATCTATAAAAACAAAAAAACTGGGGATGCTGGAAATCCAAAACAAAAACAAAAACAGAATTACCTGGAAAAACTCAGCAGGTCTGGCAGCATCGGCGGAGAAGAAAAGAGTTGACGTTTCGAGTCCTCATGACCCTTCAACAGAACTTGAGTTCGAGTCCAAGAAAGAGTTGAAATATAAGCTGGTTTAAGGTGTGTGTGTTGGGGGTGGAGAGAGAGAGAGAGAGAGAGGTGGAGTGGGGGTGTGGTTGTAGGGACAAACAAGCAGTGATAGAAGCAGATCATCAAAAGATGTCAACAACAATAGTACAAAAGAACACATAGGTGTTAAAGTTAAAAGTTGGTGATATTATCTAAACGAATGTGCTAATTAAGAATGGATGGTAGGGCACTCAAGGTATATCTCTAGTGGGGATGGGGAGAGCATAAAAGATGTAAAAAAAAAAAAATTTTTTTTCTTTTTTTCTTATATAATGGAAATAGGTGGGAAAAGGAAAATCTATGTAATTTATTGGAGAAAAAAGAAAAGGAAGGGGGAAACAGAAAGGGGGTGGGGATGGGGGAGGGAGCTCACGACCTAAAGTTGTTGAATTCAATATTCAGTCCGGATGGCTGTAAAGTGCCTAGTCGGAAGATGAGGTGTTGTTCCTCCAGTTTGCGTTGGGCTTCACTGGAACAATGCAGCAAGCCAAGGACAGACATGTGGGCAAGAGAGCAGGGTGGAGTGTTAAAATGGCAAGCGACAGGGAGGTTTGGGTCATTCTTGCGGTCTGTCTGCAAGAATGACCCAAACCTCCCTGTCGCTTGCCATTTTAACACTCCACCCTGCTCTCTTGCCCACATGTCTGTCCTTGGCTTGCTGCATTGTTCCATTGAAGCCCAACGCAAACTGGAGGAACAACACCTCATCTTCCGACTAGGCACTTTACAGCCATCCGGACTGAATATTGAATTCAACAACTTTAGGTCGTGAGCTCCCTCCCCCATCCCCACCCCCTTTCTGTTTCCCCCTTCCTTTTCTTTTTTTTCCAATAAATTATATAGATTTTCCTTTTCCCACCTATTTCCATTATATAAAAAAAAGAGAAAAAAAAAATTTTTTTTTTTTTACATCTTTTATGCTCTCCCCACCCCCACTAGAGCTATACCTTGAGTGCCCTACCATCCATTCTTAATTAGCACATTCGTTTAGATAATATCACCAACTTTTAACTTTAACACCTATGTGTTCTTTTGTACTATTGTTGTTGACATCTTTTGATGATCTGCTTCTATCACTGCTTGTTTGTCCCTACAACCACACCCCCACTCCACCTCTCTCTCTCTCTCTCTCTCTCTCTCTCCGCCCCCCACACACACACCTTAAACCAGCTTATATTTCAACTCTTTCTTGGACTCGAACTCAAGTTCTGTCGAAGGATCATGAGGACTCGAAACGTCAACTCTTTTCTTCTCCACCGATGCCACCAGACTTGCTGAGTTTTTCCAGGTAATTCTGTTTTTGCAAACAATCTAGTTCAGCCTGAGACAGTGGTTGGGGCTGGGATCAAATTGTTGGCAAGGGTATGGAGTTGGTGGAGGGGGAGGAACACCGAAAACAATGGCTTTGGCCTTCTCAATGTTTATTGGAGGAAAATATAATTCATCAGGCATAGATGTTGGACAAGTCATCTGACAACACTGAGACAGTGAACTTCATGTGCATTACCACATCTATTATGAAATGTATTAGTCAAGGTTAGAATTTCATTATCAGTGGCATTTCTGAGGAGTCTCAGTGTAACTTATTAAGGGAAAATGATGGAAAACAAAGCATTGTGCTTTTAATATGGAAGGCTTTAAAAACAGTACCATCAGTGCCAGTCACACAAGCTGTATCTCAGCAGAAATTGAAAAGGACAATACTTAACCATACATTCAAATAAAAGATGCTCTGCCTTAAAGATAGTTTTTCAGGTGTGAAAGAATTCAGTGTTAAAGGAAAGAACTTGCACCCACATTTCACTATTTAATTTTCAAGGTGTCCCAAAGTACTTCATAGTCAATTAATTACTTTTGAAGTGGGTCAGTGTTATTTACATCGGCAAACGTGCAGCCAATTTGCATACAGCGAGGAGCTACAAATCACAATAAGATAAATGATTGGCTTTGGTGTTGTTTACTGAGGGATAAATTTTGATTAGTGATTTTCCCAACTGGTCTTCGAGTAGTGCTATGGGGTCTTTTCCATTTCCCTGAATAGGCAGGCATGGTTACATTTTAATGTTCCATTTGATAGATGATGTTCATCTACTGAGACTTCTGGACTAAAGTTGCTGGAAATATCATTGTTGTTATTTATGGTCATTACTGGTTGTAGTATCTTTAATGTGAAAAAACTCCTTTTTAATTCTTTTTGTGATGGGGAGATGTTTTTTCAATGCATTTATATTCTCCATTCCCTTCCTCCTATTGCTCCATGTCACAAACTCACTCACTGGTGAAAGTGCGGGTAGGTGATATGCTCCCAGATTTATGCCAGCGCTCCTTTCAAACCAGCTGCTGGGAAGAATACAAAAGAAGCCTGTAGTGTCACCGTCTTTGATTTCCCCTTCCACACCCCCTGTTTCCTGTGGGTAAGCATTCGGCCTCCGCTCAGCACCATCCTATGGTTTTGTTGCTTAAGAGCAGGCACTTCAGTGTGGGAGGGGGTGAAGGGTGTGATCTGTGGGGCAGCATATTATAACTGCCGCATGCTGCTCTGCCCTTTGAGTAAGTTATAAAAAACACTACAATAGTTGACCTGCAATGATCAATTTATTTTTAAGATCAAATTTACTCCTAGTGAAACTCACTGGCCAAATGTTTCCACTTTGGGCATAATGACCAATCTGGGCATTTTTATGTTCAAGTTTCTGCTCTGCATGCTGTTGAACGTGGAATCTTCCATGAACCAGCAGAATTGCACATCATTTTAGGATGCAATTTTTTTCAAAATATGTTTTGCTATAAGAAATGTTCCTTGAGATTTTTATTTATATATATATATATATATATAACCTGTCTGTGGGGGTTACCATCCCATAAAATCTTGCAAATGGTGAAATTGCGAACAATGAACATACTTTTTAATGGGAGAAAATTAAATAGGTTCCAGCAATGCGAGGGTAGCATTGATTTGTGCAGTTTCTCTACAGCAAATTGTGACACAGTACCTGTATACAACGGATGGGGGGAGCCTCTGAGCATAAAGACGTATTGAAAATTTTAAAAAAAGAGAAAAAATAAATCCCTTCAAAACCGGCAGACAAAATTGGCGAACATTTCAGAATTGAACAGAGCCATTATTGCAGCTCAGGACAGAGAGATTTGGATGTTTCCAGGTTAATCTCTCAGTTCTGCACTTCAGCTGCAACCATTCCAGGCACCACTTCTCACCCCAGTCGGAAAGGTACTTAAAAAAAAGAGTATTAAATGTCCACAGCCAGGACCAATGGAAGGCATCCACTTCCAGAGACTTTGACCCATTAAAATGTGTTGAGGTCGCCGCTCTGTCATGGCTGCCGTCTCCCCAGGAGGAGAAAGGGGAAAGAAAATGTAGATAAGCAAACATTGCTCACATGATGGGTGATGAGGTGTACAAAGTACGTGTGGTAAATATGTGAACGAGGAAGTCACAAAAGCAGGGTTTTAATAGGATTTTTAATCAGACCATTGGCCAACATTCCCTTTAAGCTGCACATCCACGGCTGTGCAACAGGCAACAATTTACCACATGGACAAGAAGTTGCGTACAAGAAATGGTCCCTTTAAGATGTGCACTTGTGCGGCTGCATAGCAACCTTAAAGGAGCTGTGCAGTTTAACAAATGGGCCTCGCACAGTGAAGGGAAATTACATTGTTCACCACCTGTGAGTAATTTAATTTTAAATAACAGAAGATTACTTTAAATAAGCTACACAGAACCTTTTACTAGTTACATTGGTTTAGCGGTCAGTTACTTAGTAAGTTTAAAACAATAAAAGCTTTCGACATGCTGTCATGCCTGGTACAGGCATGGAAATATTACAAATTTTAAAGTTGCATTTGTTTTAAATGGACACAATAGTTTTTAAGATGGCTGACAACACATCATGTGACTTTGGCAATATTGGCTCCTGACAAGATTTGAAACTCAAGCAAATACCTCATTAAAATGTGAACAATCCCAGCCACTTGTGAAACTCACAAGTCCTTCCGTTAAAAATGAACTGTAAACAAACAGGACTATGATACCAGCTGATTCATCTTCCAGTGTTACCATATACAATAAAGATGTCGAAACTCAATGGGTGTTAGACGAATATGAAATGAGTCTCATCAAAATTTCACTGTATTTTTTAAAATTCATTTATGGGATGTGGGTGTCACTGGCTCGATCAGAGTTTATTGCCCATACCTAATTGCCCTTGTTCAGAGGGCATTTAAGAGTCAACCACATTGCTGTAGGTCTGGAGTCACATATAGGCCAGACAAAAAATCCTTAATTCTACGAACATCTTCAAAGGCCTGTCTGTGGGCACAATTTATGGAAACTGGTCATGGTGATTAATTAGATTCAAGGGCATGGCCAAGATTGTGGACATATCTGGTTTCCAGTGCGACCTTTGTTCCATCAGCAGAAAAGATATTCAGAAACACAATTTGAGATGAACATAATTTATACTTGATATTCCTCTATTTTTGTTTGACCGATTTTGGGAAAATTTATCAGTGCAACCCAGTGGAAACCTCTGGGCCTCCCCAAATTCATTTGGGTAATGCTGCTCCTAGTGACACCACGGACGCTAACCCTGTGTCTGCCTGAACATGTTGAAACAGTTCTCTCTTGCCATCACATAAGCCAAATCAGCTGATGTGTCACCAGGATCCTGAAATTGAACAACACAGGTGCTGGCAACACTGACAGGTTTGGATAAGGTAGACAAGGGAAAACTGTTCCCATTAGCTGATTGTACAATGACCTAGGGGCACAGATTTAAGGTTTTGGGTAAGAGATGCAGAGGGAATGTGAAGAGGAACTTATTTATGCAGCGAATGGGAAAGACCTGGAACTCGCTGTGCACAATGGTGGTGGGAGCAGAAACAGTCAATGATTTCAAAATGAAATAGGAATTGCACTTGAAGGAAATAAACCTGCAGGGCTACAGGGATTGAGCTAGGGAATGGGACTGACTGGACTGGTCCATGGAGAGCAGCATGGACTTGATGAGTCAAATAGCCCATAAATAGCTGTAAATGACCATGTGCAGGTGGAAGTTTTTGTGTGTCTGAAAGCAGAATGTCAGAAAGGGAGGGTTGGGATAAGGGGTGAAAGATGGGATGGAAAGCAAGAGCTCTGTGGTCACGCCAATTACAGCTTGCCCATCATGCCAAGTAGCAGGATATTGGTGAGCTAATAGTTGAGAAGGATGCATAGCAAGAACATATTATCATCCAGAATGTTTTTAGTGACACAGGGCTTTATTGCAGCCAGTCCCATGATGCAGACACCATAGGGGTCAGGAGATGCAGGTGCCCTTTTCCCCTGGCAGCCCTGCCCTGCTCTCCTATTGTGTCACCTTGTCCTGCAAGAGAGAAGGCGGAATGTCGGTAGTTGTATTGCACTATATTTGGGTGATGCACCTGCCGTAGCCAAATAGCTGGAGGTTTATGGAGGTGACAGGTGTAGATGTGAGGCTGGTCACATTCATAGATGTATGAGGATGAGTGTCTGAATGTTAGGCCTGAATGTCGAGTGCTAGGCAGTGCTGCTGAGTGTTGGGTGGTTATGGAGGAGGGGGGTGTGGTGCATTGAGCAGTGGAACACCAGCGGCAGTGGAATTAGGTCTTTAATTGCTACTTACGAGCCTCAGTTGGGCCCAGGGCAGGAAGGTCGGTCTTGATCTCTGACAATCGGGCAGAGTTGGGAAGGTGACGGAACCTCTGAGATCTCCACCATGCGCCCTCCCATCCAATTGAACACCCCCGCCTCACCTCCCAGGTCTCTCCCAAGGGGCATTAAATTCCTCTCTATGTTTCAGATTTAGTTCTGAACCGATGAAACTCATAACAGACAGCAAACATTAAGGGGTGCTGGAACGTAATGCTGGCAGTGCAGGCAGGCCCCACGTATAGGAACTATCTGATATTCCTTTCCATTGATTTGAAATCGGGTGGTTTCTATAATGGGCCAGTTTTACACCCCAGTGCCAGGTCAAAAATTAGTCCTGAAGAGATGCAAATTATTTTTCAGCATTTGAAAGCGAGAATGGGTTAATATCTTAGGTGGGCACTGTCATCAGTGCCCTGATATATTAACCTGTCTTTCCCTTTTAGATGTTGGCGAACTTGCAGTGCAATTCCATAATTTTTTGTGTTTGTTTTTGATTTCCAGCGTTTGCCGAGGTTTTTTTTATCCCCAAAGGAGGTAACATTTCACCAAAATTTTGCAAGACAGTGTAGCTTTATCCTTTGCCAGGAAAGTACTGTAAAGAAGGAACAGAAAGTGATGGTAAATTACTCCAACCAGAGACCCTGTGATTCCTCAGGAGACACATCAGGACTGAATGGGCAGGCTGAACTATCCTGTTTTTGACACTTCCAGCAGGTTTCTGAGTGTGCCTTTACCAAGATTCCAGAGGGCCTGAATCACCTTAAATCTCAAGTCTTGTGCTTTATGGCTGCAGAACAAGCATGAGCTGTTAACTCTTCTATGAGTAAATTCTACCTCATGAACAGTGGTAGATTTCTCCTCTGCATTTTGATGTGCTATAACTAAAATAACCCATGACCACGGGTGTGCACGAGTCACTAGACAAATAACACTCAATAACTTTGTTGTTGCTGTGTCTCAGTCAGTCCATTTGTGTAAATATGCTATCACCATTGGTAAAGCCACAGTGTAACCTTAATTAGTCTTATTTCTGCAGTTCTTCCCCCAGTCCCACCCAGGAATGATCAGCTATGCAATTGACCTCTCAGACAAATAACATTTAGTATTTTTTTCTGGACTGGAAAATAAAGTCAAGAGTCTTTAACTGAACTGTTTCTGCCTCTCATAGGACACTCGTCCAAGCCAGTGCACCCTGCACTGAGAAATAATTGTTAACATCCTATCCATACCTTTGATATGCTGATGTGTTAATATTTAAGACCATTTCCAGACTGCAACATAAACATGTCTCAAAGACCTGACCCAACTGATCACAGCAGATGAGACTGATGTCCTCAAATAACTCGGCTGAGGTTTTTTCAGTCATTGATTTAGAAATGTGGAGAACAATGTGATGCTTTCATAGTGATTGTATCTAGATCAGTTTGTGATACAACACTAAAGTGCTGTGTAAGGGTTATGTAATCAGTGCACAAACATGCTGAATCACACCCCATTAATATTTCTTCCAGTTTTTGTTTGTGGGAAGGGAAGATTTAAATCTGACCGGAGTTTGCATTTGCTCTTTTATTATTTAAAAATCAAGAAGAAGGGACAGGAGAGCATTACCACAAATTAAGTGATACCAGTTGGAGATCAATTGCCTATCGCCAGATCGAAATTTAATTCTTTGTGTGCTGTCCACTTCTGTAAGCAAATGCAAACAGCAAGGTCCACCATACAAAAACTATGTTTCTTCCTTCCTCCAACATACCCTATCCCATCCCCTTCCCCACATAGGTGCCCATTTCCTTCCTCAACTGCATTCATTTTAAATAATAGAAAATTCTAATGATATATAATAGATCAAGCAGTGCCTTTAGTTCCCACAACAAACTCTGTTCCCTAGGCACTGACTCCATCTCCCTTTCTGGCATCTGCCTGAGGCTGAATCAAACCATGTTTCACCTTGCAGCCTGCAGCTGGGCGACCAAATGTTCTGTATTTTAAGGGATTGTTCCGTGTTTCTGCCTTTGGTCCCTCGTCCTGTTTTATGTCTCCCCGTATTTCTAGGAAAAGACGGTAGGAGACTGCTGGGAGTTTCCTTTTGCCTCTGCCTTGGTGTCTTTGTCTTTTGTGCAGGTGCATAGTGCCCCCCTCCTGCCTTTGACCACAAGGTGGAGAAGGAGTGTGTGGAGAGTGGGACTGCTAGATTGATGGTGGACAGTACTTTCTTTCAGTGAGGTGGGACAGGCTCCTTCCCTAATCGCTCTCATCATCACCTCCCCCTCTCCCTGGCCCCACAGTCGAAGTGTTCCTTATTTTGTTTCTTATGAGTTTCTCACCTTGCCTTGGTGCGAGATGAGCATTTGACCACATAACTGCTCCAAAATTGGCTAATTCCATCTCTGAAACATTGCCTGACTCTGTCCCTGCTCAGCTCCTTTATTGCTGAATCCCTCATTCATGTCTTTGTTACTTCTAGACTTGACCATTTCCATGCTCTCCAGCCTTCACATTGAGGATACCCTCCATCGTGCTGTGTGCCACTACCACCATTCTAAATGAGATAGATTTTGAACAGATCTAGCAACTCAAGACTGGGCATCCATGAGGCGCAGTGGACCATCACAGGCAGCAGAATTATACTCAAACACAATCTGTAACCTCATGGCCTGGCATATCCCCCACTCTACCATTAACATCAAGCCAGGGGATCAACCCTGGTTCAATGGAGAGTGCAGAAGGGTATGCCAGGAGCAGCACCAGGCATACCTAGAAATGAGGTGTCGACCTGGTGAAGCTACAACACAGGACTACTTGCATGCCACACAGCATAAGCAGCAAGTGATAGACAGAGCTAAGTGATCTCACCACCAACGGATCAGATCTAAGCTCTGCAGTCCTGCTACATCCAGTCGTGAATGGTGATGGACAATTAAACAACTCACTGGAGGAGAAGGCTCCACAAATATTCCCATCCTCAATGATGGAGGAGCCCAGCACATCAGTGCAAAAGATAAGGCTGAAGCATTTGCTACAATCTTCAGCCAGAAGTGCTGAGTAGCTGATCCATCTCAGCCTCCTCCGGAGGTCCCCAGCATCATGGATGCCAGTATTCAGCCAATTCACACCATGTGATATCAAGAAATGGCTGAAGGCACTGGATACTGAAAAGGCTATTGGTGCTGACAATATTCCGGCAATAGTATTGGAGACTTGTGCTCCAGAACTTGCCACACCCCTAACCAAGCTGTTCCAGTACAGCTACAACACTGTCAATCACCTGGCTATGTGGAAAATTGCCCAGGTATGTCCTGTGCACAAATGCAGGACAAATCCAACTTGGCCAATTACCGCCCCGTCAATCTATTCTCGATCATCAGTAAAGTGATGGAAGGGGTCATCAACAGTGCTATCAAGCGGCACTTGCTTAGCAATAACCTGCTCACTGATGCCCTGTTTGGGTTCCGCCAGGGCCATTCAACTCCTGACCTCATTACAGCCTTGGTTCAAACATGGACGAAAGAGCTGAACTCCCTAGGCGAGGTGAAAGTGACTACCCTTTACATCAAGGTTGCATTTGATTGAGAATGGCATCAAGGAGCCCTAGCAAAACTGGAGTCAATGGGAGCCAGGGGGAAAACTCTCTACTGGTTGGAATCATAACTACTACAAAGGAACTTGGTTGTGATTGTTAGAGGTCAGTTTTCTCAAATCCAGGACATCACTGCAGGAGTTCCTCAGGGTAGTGTCCTTGGTCCAACCATCTTCAGCTGCTTCATCAATGACCTTCCTTCCATCAGAGGAATACAGGGGAAGATCAAACAGAAGAAGAAAGCGTACGATAGGCACAAAGAACTAAGCACTGCAGATAGCCTAGACGAACATAGGAAATGCAGAGACGAAGTAAAAAAAGAAATAAGGAAATCAAAGAGAGGGCATGAGAAAAGATTAGCAAGTAAAGTTAAAGATAACCCAAAGATGTTTTACCAATACATTAATGCTAAAAGGTTGGTTAAGGAAAAAGTGAGACCTATCAGAGATGAAGATAGAAACTTGTGTGTAGATGCAGAGGCTGTGGGAATGAATATTTTGTCTCCGTGTTTACAAAGGAAAGGGAGGATGTAGATATAGTAGTCCAGGAGGAACACTGTGAGATATTGGATGGGATAGTCATAAAGAGAGAGGAAGTACTCGAAGTGTTGAAATCCTTGAAAGTTGATAAGTCACCAGGGCCAGATAGATTGTTCCAAGGCTGCTGAAGGAAGTCAGGGAGGAGAAAGCAGATGCTCTGAGGATGATTTTCCAATCTTCACTAGATACAGGGGAGGTACCGGAGGACTGGAGAAGTGCAAACGTAGTTCCACTATTTAAAAAGGATCAAAGGAAATGCCAAACAATTATAGGCCAGTTAGTCTTACATCGGTGGTGAGCAAATTAGTAGAATCATTCCTGACTGTCATGTGGAAAGGTATGGACGAGTCAGAGATGGTCAGCATAAATGTGTTAAAGGGAGGTCTTGCTTCACAAATTTGATTGAATTCTTTGAGGAAGTGACAAGAAGGGTTGATGAAGGTAGTGTAGTGGATGTTGTGTACGTGGATTTTAGCAAGGCATTTGACAATGTCCCACATGGTAGATTGGTCAGGAAAGTAAAAGCCCATGGGATTCAGGGTAATGTGGCAAACTGGATAAAAGAATGGCTTTGTAACAGGAAACAAGAGGTAATGGCTGATGGATGCCCTTGCGAATGGAAAGTTGTCTCAAGTGGTGTTCCACAGGGCTCAGTGTTGGGACCCTTGCTGTTTGTGTTATGTATTAACGAGTTGGACATGAACATGGGGGACACGATTGGGAAATTTGCAGATGACACAAAGATTGGCCGCGTAGTGGAGAGTGTAGAGGATAGCCATAATCTCCAAAATGATATAGATGGGTTGGTGGAGTGGGCGGTAAAGTGGCAGATAGATTTTAACATAGAGAAGTGTGAGGTCATACATTTAGGGAGGTCAAACAGTTACAGGGATTACAAAATAAATGGGAATATACTAAGATGGGTAGATAAAGTGAGAGATCTTGGCGTACAAGTACACAGGTCCCTGAAGGCAGCAGTTCAAATAGACAAGGTTGTAAAGGAAGCATATGGAATGCTCTCCTTCATTGGCAGAGGTATAGAATATAAAAGTAAGGATACAATGTTGGAATTGTATAAAACACTGGTGAGGCCACAACGGGAGTATTGTATGCAGTTCCGGTCACCGCATTACAGGAAGGACATAATAGCTCTGGAAAGAGTGTAGAGGAGGTTTACAAGAATGTTGCCAGAGTTAGAAAAGTGTAGCTACGAGGAGAGATTGGATAGGTCGGGGGTATTTTCCTTAGAACAAAGTAGGCTGAGAGGTGACTTGATTGAGGTATACAAAATTATGAGGGGAATAGATAGAGTGGACAGGATAAAATTGTTTCCCATGGTGGAGAATTCTAGAATGATGGTACATAGATTCAAGATAAGTGGCAGAAGGTGTAGGGGGGACATGAGGAAGAACTTTTTTATGCAGAGGGTAGTGGGTGTCTGGAATTCACTGCCCAAGTTGGTGGTAGAGGCAGAAACTCTAAACTCTTTTAAACAGTACCTGGATCTGCACCTTAAGTGCTGTAAGCTGCAGGGCTATGGCTGGGTGTGGGAAGGTGGGATTAGAAAGGGCACCTGGGTGTCCTCGGGCTGGCATGGACAAGATGGGCCAAACGGCCTCATTCTGTGCTGTAACTTTTCTATGGTTCTATGGTTCTATGAGGTCAGAAGTGGGGATGTTCGCTGATGTTCGCACAATGTTCAGCACCATTTGCAACTGCTCAGATACTGAAGCAGTCCACGTCCAAATGCAGCAAGACCTGGACAATAACTAGGCTTGGGCTAACAAGTGGCAAGTAACATTCACGCCACAAAAGTGCTAGGCAATGACCTTTCTCCAACAAGAGAGAACCTAACCATCACCCCGTGGCATTCAATGGCATTAACATCACTTAATCCCCCATTATCAACATCCTGGGGGTTACCATTGACCAAAAACTGAACTGGAATAGCAATATAAATACTCTGGCTACAAGAGAAGGTCAGAGGCTAGGTATCCTGCTATGAGTAACTCATCTCCTGAATCCCCAAAGCCTGCCCACCATCTACAAGGCACAATTCAGGAGTGTGATGGAATACTCCCCACTCGCCTGGGATGAATGCAGCTCCCACAACACTGAAGAAGCTGACACTGTCCAGGGGAGGTGATGGTGTAGTGGTATTGTCACTGGACTAGTAATCTAGGAACCCAGGGTAATATTCTGGGGACCTGGATTCGAATCCCACTAGATGGTGGAATTTGAATTTGATTAAAAAAATCTGGAATTAAAATTCTAACGAAGATCATTGTTGTTAAAAAAACCCATCTGGTTCACTAATGTGAAGGAAATCTGTCCTGTACCACCCTCTGAAGAAGGGTAATAAATGCTGTTCTAGTGATGCTACATCTCATGAATGAATAACAAAAAAGGTCAAAGCAGCCCACTTGATTGGCACCCCTTTGACAAGCATTCTCTCCCTCCACCATCAATGAACAATGGCAGCAGTGTGTACCATCTACAAGATGCACTGCAGGAATTCGCCAAGGTTCCTTCGATAGCACCTTCCAAACCCACAACCACTACCATCTGGAAGGACAAGGGTAGCAGATAGATGGGGACACCACCACCTGGAAGTTCCCCTCCAAGTCACTCACCATCCTGGCTAAATGATGGCCCAGCCAGCGAAGCCCAAATCCTGTGAATGAATAAAAAAAACGTTCTCATCCTTGTTTTCAAATCTCTCTGTTATAGCTTCCTCCAGCCCTACAAACCTCTGAAATATTTGTACTCTTCCAATTCTGGCCTCTTGCACATTTTAATCATTCCACCTTTGGCAACCATGTCGTCGGCTGCCTAAGCCCTAAGCTCTGGAATTCCCACCCTAAACTTCTCTGTCTCCCTACCTCTCTCTCTTAGATATCAGCCATGGCTGAGTTGGTAAATCTCTGAGTAAGAAGTTGTGGGTTCACTGCAGAAACTTGAGCACAAAAATCAAGGCTGACACTCCAGTGCAGTACCAAGGGAATGCTTCACTGTCAGAGGTGCCATCTTTTGGTTGAGATATTAAACTGCCCAATCTGCCCTCACAGGTGGATGTAAAGCATCCCATGGCATTACTTCAAAGGAGAACAAGGGAGTTATCCCCAGTGTCCTTGCCAATATTTTTCCCACATTTAATACCACTAAAACATATTATCTGGTCATTAACACATTGCTGTTTGTAGGAGCTTGCTGTGTGTAAACAAACTGCTGTGTTTGCTACATTACAACATGATTATACTTCAAAAGTACATCACTTGATATCTTGAGGTCATGTAAGGTGCTATAAGAGCCCTTTAAAAGGCTGCTTAATTGTACTGTTTTTGCCAGAATTAAATCTTCCCTTGTTTGCAAAAGATCTGATAGGATTTCATCTAAGACCCCAATCACATTATGAATTAATTCATCTCTGAGGACCCCATGGTCACACCTCTCCGTGAATCTGTACATGTCATTTTAAAATGAATCCATGGATTCGCCTCCTATGTGATTTAGCACCAAATTTTGTGTGATAGCGCTCGTGTGAAGTGTAGATTAAAGGGTTAACATCAGGGACACATGATACTGATGTAACTACTGATGTAACTATACTGCAATGCTACATGACTAAGAGACTGAGATCTGGTGGGAAGCAGAAGTACAACCAGTGGATGAAAGTCTTGTCAAATTAGCAAAAAGCATCCTCTTTACAACATTGGGTGCTAACAGCAGCTTTTAGCAGTTGCCTCTGGACATTGAATCCAGATTGCTGACTACTCTTATCACCCCATTTGGCCGTTATTATTTTAACAGGTTGCCATTTGGAATTGCTCCTGCATCTGAGATATTCCAAAGAACAATGTCTCAGACCCTGGAAGGCATGAAAGATGTAATATGCCTTGTGGACGATGTTCTTGTACGCGGTTCATCAAAGGAAGTACATGGACATCAAGTGAGAGCCATCCTCAAAGTCCCAAAAGAAGCAGCTTTGAAATCAAATGACAAATGTGAATGTGCAAAGCCAATGATCAAATTCTTAGGGCACATTGTGCAAGCTTCGGGAATTATGTCTGACCCACAGAAAACTAAGGTCATTAGGGAGTTCCTACATCACAGAATTACAAATATTCCTTGGGATGGTCAATCAAGTAGGCAAGTTCCTTCTGAACTTGGCAGAAATCAACAAGTCATTATGACAGCTGTTGAGACAAGGTCAACAGTGGTGCTGGAACACGGACCAGCAAAATGCTTTGACTAGATCAAAAATCTTCTAATTTCACCAAAAGGTCTTGTGCCAGGCTTGGGCCCAGTGCTGTTTCAAGTTCAAAATGATGGACAAAGAAAACCAATTTATTATGCCTCAGCATCTCTCATGGACACAAAGAATAGGTAGGCAACCAATGAGAAAGAAGCATTAGCAGCCACATTGTCCTGCAAGAAGTTCTCTAATTATGTCATGAGATTAAGGTTTAAAATTTAAACTGATCACCAACCTTTGGTTACTCTTCTTAACCTAAAGGAAATTGCAAAAATGCCACCTATCATTCAATGGTTTAGACTGAGACTCATGAGATATGTTCCAGTTATTGAATATGTTTAAGGGAAGTAACATATGAGAACATACATTCAAGGGAAGTAGCAGACAACAACGGTTGCATTATCAAGAATACCAGTGGAAGGAGTCAAGCTGGAAGATTTAAACTTTATTGATGAAGTAGAAGCATATGCATCCCTCATTACTAAACACTTACCAGCAATGGAAAAGGGAGTATGAGAAATTAAGCAAGCACAACAGTGGGGTGACAAGCACGCATCAAAATAAAAGAGCATTGCCAGAATGGATGGCTGGATTACACTCCCAACAACCCAATACTTCACCAATACTTAGAAGAGAGAAACCATCTCACCATCATTAATGATTTCTTAGTTTTTAATGACAGCCTAATCACCCCTAAAACATTTGACTCGACATCAGAAAGTAAATTAACATCACTTGGAAATAGCAAAATGCAGAACAAGACCCCAACATCAGTGTGGGGGCCAGGCATCAGTCACTCCATTAAAGGGTTAATCAAAAATTGCCTTATGTGTGCAATGCATAGCCAGCAGCAAAGCGAACCACTTGCACATTCTACCTTTCCCACAAGGCCATGGCAGTGCCTAGGAATGGAGTAATTCGAGTTCAAAGACAACACTTTCATCATCATCATTGATTACTACCCTAGGTGTTTTTTTAAAATTCATTCACGGGTTGTGGGCTTCACTGGCTGGCCAGCATTTATTGCCCATCCCTAGTATTGTCCATCTCCTGGTTTGAAGTGAGTAAACTGCATAGCATCACGGTGGAGTCATTATATCACTAAGAAGAATCTTTACGACACATGGCACCCCAGACGTTGTGGCGTCAGTCAATGCTCCTCAGTTTGTGAATGTGCTGTCCCATAACTTTGCCGATGAATATAGTTTCATGCATGTGACTAGCTCGCTTAGATATCCTCTGTCAAACAGTGAAGCAGAAAGAGGAGTTTGAACAATTGAGATATTGATAAAAAAAGAACAAAGATATTAACTTAGCCCTTCTTAACTACAGAACCTCATGACTAAAAAACAGGTTGTCGCCATCAGAACCATTGGCAGGAAGATGGTTGTGAATACAACTTCCATCTCTACAACAAACACTACAACCTAACATTACCCCAGATGATCATGAGAGAGTTAGGAAGCATGAGGAGCAACAAAGAGACAGTCAAGCTCGTAATTTCAACTTCAGGCACAGAGCATGAGACTTGAAAGTGCTACATCCTGAGGAGAGAGTATGGATATTTGATCAACAGAAAAAAGGCATTGTAACAGAAAGAGCTCCACGGCCAACATCTCAAAGAATTCAGATGGACCAGGGAAATATCAGAAGAAACTGATGAGCCTTGATGTCATTGGGAAGGAAACCAATAGAACCTTGGACATACTATTTAGATCCAGATGGAGACAAGGAACCAGAAACAAATAGAAACTCTACAACCACCCAGGTGGAAGACATTCCTATCGAATGACGAGAAAGTGACCTTTGTTCTCAACCTCAAAATGAAATCAGGACTAGATCAGGGAGATTGGTAAAGGCACCACAGAGACTAACGCTGTGAATTCTGAGACCTTGGGTGAAGATGTAGGATAATGTATATAGTTGGGATAAAGACTTGGGGGGAGAGGTAAAGTGTTAACATCAGGAGCACCTGATACTGGTGTAAATACAAATGTAACTATGATGCAATGTTACATGACTGAGGGATTGCACACTAGTGGGTAGCAGAAGTACTACCTTTTGTAGAGTTACTGAGGTGTATATAGATCTGTAATAAACAAGAATTTTTTTTTTTACAAATAATGGCCTATGGCAGCATTCTTAGGACAACAGGCAAATCCGAAAAAAAACCCATCTAGACCCTGAACCCAAGATGAAACATGAAGAAGCCTGGAATGTTTTACTACATTAAAGGGGCTATATAAATGCAAATTGCTGTTGTACAGAAGAGGAAGATAGGTTAATATTTCAGATATAACTCTTTATCAGAACTGGATCACAGTCAGGCTGGAGAAATCCCTCAGAAAGGACACAATCAAATGATGAAAGAAGTGGTGGAGCTGAGCATTAAAGATTTGGTAACTATTTTCATGAAAGCAATGCATGGGTTTAATGGGTAAAAAGATTTTAAAATACAAGGAAATGGTGTGAAGAAGTAAATAGTGTATATTTAATGTAGGATTGCTGCTGGTTATATGAAAGCTTAAGGAGCTCCTGCTCCTAGAGAGTTTTTTTAATAAAATTAACATTTGACAAGCTTCAGCCAAACAACACTCTCCCAAACTAAAACCAACACAGCAGACCACTAGCAACACAGCATAAAAACTGACTTCATATTCAATTCAACCCCCAGCAAAAGCTTTCCCTGCCATTTTAATCCACCATGAGTTCAACATGCTGTTGCCTTCCTCAGCAACATTGGCTTCCAGTCCTCCAGTGACAACATTTAGTTTAGTACAGGGTACAATCCTCATTGGTTCTCTTTTTGCTGCTTGTGTTCCAGTGCAGCTTCTAATCATGCTCTTTGAAATATGTGATGGACAATTCTGAAACTTGACATTTGATGATGCTCCTCCTTTTGATGAGTCCAAAACTGGTATGTCCTAGGACTGGTGAAACAAATTTCTCAAAGCAAACAGCTTTGTGTAATACAGAAGGGAATATTGCATGCCAAGTGTGTAATGGATGCAAGCGAGATACCCTAAACAATCCTGCTCAAGAACTGCCTGATGGCTTGTTTTTTTGTTCTTGGGGTGTGGGTATCACTGGCAGAGTCAACATTTATTCCCCATCCCTAATAGCCCTCGAGAAAATGGGATGAGCAACAAATACATCTGATTTAAAATGCCACTTATGTGGGTGACATATCCAGATCAGTCTGAATACTAAGTCTTCATCCTGTCTGCAGTTGGTCTCATATTTTCCAATCATAAATCTCACGTCCAGCATCTCCCCTCTGTCGACATCACTGCTTATACCATTGGTTGAAGGTTTTTACGATTTACAATGTTTCATATAATGGGGGTCTGTTTTATGTGAGGCAGTGCTGGGTTCCAGTAGGACACAAAAAGCTCTGTCTTTTTTCTTGGCACTCTTTTTCCTGCTGTCATCTTCCTATTGCCACTCCACCCAAATTACAGGACAAAATCTGCTCCTCTAAATTCAAAGCCTCTTTATTCAAATTATTTAATCATTCAACTTTTCTTAACAAAGTTTGCCACTATTGCATGTTATTTATATTGCTTAATTCAAATGATTGAATAATTCAACTTTTTCAGTGCAAAGACAAACAACTTGAAATGAGCAGAAGTAGGCAGAAGTACAGCGTGTCACAATATGTTAATACAGCTATAGGCTGTATATAGAAGTCAGAAGAAGAAACAGAAAGAAAACTATGCATTCATCAATGCATTTTATAGCCAATTAAGTCTTTTTTTGAAGTGTAGTCACCAATTCGAAGAGTTTGATCAATGCTATCTGAACTCTGTGCTGTGCCACCCTTTTGAATCATTGACCGATGTTATTTTAATGTTTTTTTATGAGAAATACAACATTGAAATTCTTTCTGTGGAAAGAAATTTAGCAGGTTGGGTGATAGCTGAACTAGTAAATTGTGCCTCGGATTCAATTTTTAAAAAAATATTCTTTCACATGATGTGGGTGTCACTGGTGAGGCCAGCATTTGTTGTCCATCCTTAATTGCCCTTAAGAAGGTGGTGGTGAGCTGCCTTCTTGAATGGCTACAGGCCACATATTGTAGGTATACCCACAGTTCTGTTAGGAAGGGAGTTCCAGGTTGAAGTCTAGTTGAAATTACTTGAAATTTTATTTCACTGTCTGAAACAGGCAAACGCCTGAGTTCTTGTGTTGTTGTAATTAGATAAATATCTTCACAGATCTGACAGAGAAATCTAAGGATTGTAGGAGTCTAGGAGGATATGGCATTAAATTATAGCAGCCATTAATAAGGGCAAGGAGACTCCATATGAACAAGCAAAGTCCTGTGCTGTAACCTGAAGTGCCAGTGTTATAAATGAGGTGGTTATGTACTCCACACACTTATACTGTAGGCTTGCTTTGGTTAACCGCTGAGATCAGAGTAAGAATTGAAAATGATTAATGAAGCTAGAATCCTTAACTGTCTGATTCTTTTGAAGTGTTGTACTCTCTATTTAGCTATCCACCTCTCCTTTCCTCATTCCCTTTCACCCTCATTCTCTCTCACTCCCTCCAGTAGGCATCCACTGTATATCAAGATGCCTGATTTATATTTTAAAAAAGAGAATGAAAGATATCCATTTGATACTGGTTATTCTGAGCTGGAGCTGTAAATTGACAAACATGTTGCATCTTTTTGTTCTCTTCCCTTCTTGCACTCCCTTCTATGTCACCTTGTTTCTCTTTTAAATCTGCCAGGGACACTTTATGCTATTTCAGCTGAAGCTCTGAGTGTTGGTGAATGGAACCTTATCCTTCTTTGACATCCAGTATTGACAAACATTCCATAAGGTGGCAGTAGTGCCAGTTGGATGTTATAGCTGAAGCTCTTTCTAATCTGTCCCCAAAATATATCTTAATTCCCCACCTCAGAAGAGCATTCCCTACTTGCATCGGTGTGATGTGTGCAGGGAAATGGGATAAAAATCTAAATATCCTAAAGAGGACCATTTTCAAGAGAAGTGCCAGAATTCCTTTAATGACAAGACTGTTTTGAATTGACCAGGTAGGTAGCAGATGTAGCTCAGTTCTCTTGCCTCTGAGTCAGAAGGTTGTGAATCTAATTCACACTGCAGAGACTTGAGCACATAATCCAGGCAATGAGGGAGGGCGGCACTGTCAGGTATTATTATTATGACACAGCCAATGGTAAAAGCTGAGCTGTTCAAATCCCAGAGGGAAACTTGAAACAACTGTCATAACCATTTTTGCAATTTATATGTTTCGAGTTGCAGGCTTTGAATTCAGTAGTGATAAGACCACCGAGTCCCCAGAGGTTTTTTATAAAACTAAATTAAACATTTACTAATACAAGAAAGATTGTAAACACATACATATGTCTACAAAATTACTGCTATAAGAACTACAAAAATCCCATAATTAATCTGAGGGCAGAATTTTGCCCTCGGTTGGAGGGCAGGCCCCACTGCTTGGCAGCAGGCGGTCAGCCAAACTCCACCGCCGAAACGGGACCCACCTCCAGTTTGAGTGGGCGGGCCAATTAAGGCCCGCCCAGCGGCTTGCCCGATAGGAAGCGCTATGTGCTTCCTGTGAGGGAGGTGGAGGGCTTCCCCATCTGTCAAAGTGTGCTTTTTTGCATGTCCACGCGAAAGAGCGCACTGCTCCCTGAGACTAAGTGCTGTCTCAGGGAGATTACTGACAGTGTCAAAAACATTAAAAATAGAAAAATATAAAAATGATTAACATGTCCCCCAATGTCACATGAGATGGGAAATGTTAATAAAAAGGACTTAAACTTTATTAAAGTTTTTAAAAACGAACATGAAACCTCATCCTGCCATTGGATGAGGTTTCATGTATTATCAGAAGCCCGCTGGGGCTCCTGGCTTGCCCGCCAGCCTTAAGGTTGGATGGGCAGGTCTTTAGTTATCTTAATGACCCTGTCAATGGCCTCAATTGGCAATTGACAAGTCGGCAGGTGGACAGCTGATTTCACTGTCCGTCCGCCTTCCTAAACATTTAAAGGGTCTGGGATGATGTCGGGTTACCTCCCGAAGCCATCCCGTGTCATTTTCCCGTTGGCGTGCGGGCCCTGCCCCAAATACACCCCCGGTAAGGCAACAGTAAAGCTCATAGATTTAACAGACATGTGGCAAAGCACACCCTGGACAGTTGCATTCAAAATAAGTTCTTTCAGATGAGATGTTAAAACGAGTTCCTGTCTTCTCCCTTCAGGTCGATGTAAAAGATTAAAGTGGCACCATTTGAAGAAGAGCAGGGGAATTCGCTTGATGTCCTGGCCAAGACTTATACCTTAACTAACATTGCAGAAAATAGTTATTTGGTCGTTACATTGTTCCTATATCACAAGACTAACTACACTTCAAAAGTACTTCATTGACTGCTTTGGGATGTCCTGAGGTCATGAAAAGCACAAATGCAAATTGTTTCTTCTTTAACTGCTGTTTATGAGCAGTATGAAAGAAGAATGTGGAAGTTTCTGTGCTGAGGAGTTCATTGTGCTGCACAAAGTAAATAGAATGATTCAGAAGCACTTGGTCTTTAGTTATCTTAACTGCATTGTTTCCCTGCTGCTGCGTAATACTTAGCCAGCCTGATCTGCTGTCCGATAGAAAGGTGGAGAGCAAGTGATTCAGAACATGGCTGGGACTGTAATCAGAACTGAAAATGCTCAGCAGGTCAGACAGCAACTGTGGAAAGGGGGACAGAGTTAACTTTCTAGGCCGCTGACCTTTTATCAGAATTACCAACACTGTTCCTGTCTCTGGTGAGGAAGGTTCTAAACAATATGAACTGTGAGAGTAGCCCTTATGCTTATGTCTACTGAAAAAATTGGTAAACATGAGATTAGTCAAATGCCACAGAAGTCTAATGTACTTAAAATAAAGATCCGGATGACCTTGTTTTGGTGTTAATCCTTCCTGAGTGTAGAATTTCATTTTGTAGGCTCTGGGCAAATGTTTATTTTCTTTGCTGTTACATTCCAGCTAAACACATCATCTGGTGTAAAAAAAATGAAATATTTATACGGTCAGCAATTTCAGAAGACCTTAGTAGAATGGTTAATTGAAGTTATGGATAATGACTACAGGAATACCTCATTTTAAGTACTACATACGTTCCTGAAAATCACTACTTAAAGTGAAACTGCTTATATTGAAACAGCTTTGCCCATTTAAGTACATGTAAAGGAGATGGGTGCCCAACCCAAGATTTTCAGCCTCAATACGGGAAATACATCTTATTTATAAGCCAAAAATAGACAAAACACAAAGCACACAATTCACAAAAACAGTGAACACTCACCAAAAATAAAATGGGCAAAGGGGTTACTGGGAGATCCAAGAATGAGGGTTCTCTTCTGTTTCACTATTTGCTTTGATGAATGCTCAAGTGGATTGTCGAACCTTAAGGGAGACTTGGGACTGCTGGATTGGGGAATGGAAGATTGGGGAATTGGGGATGGGAGAATGGGGAGTGGGGGAGAATAGGGTCGCTGAATGGGGGGGAATCCGCAGAGCCAATGGAGTTGGGGTTGGTAGGTGTGAGGGAGAATCAGAGCCAGAGACTGAGGGTAGGGGGAAGACTTGGGGCCAATGGGGATGGGACTGGAGGGTGGGGGAGGATATGAGAGTGACGTGGAGCTACTGAGTTGGGGCCTCCATCCTCCTTCGGCCCTCACTAACTCACTTTCAGGCGGGGTCAGAGTCTCCGCTCCGCTCTCCAACTCCATTCTCCAACTCCAGCTTCCTTATCTCTGGGCTAGGATGGGACCTGTTTACACTCTTCTCTCCTAAAGACAGGCGCTGAAGCCACTTGGCTCCAAGCTTACACCGTGTACTGGTGCAGGTCAGGCCAGTTCACACCAGTAAAGAGGAGAACACGGGAAGGGTTAGAAGGAAGATAAATAAACCACCTCTGCAATGCAGTGTAGCAATGTACCTTCAAAATGTAGCATCATTGTTTACTATATTTTGAATGAGTTGGTGTTTGCTTAGTCAGCATAAAGTCATTTCTATCCAGTCACTTGTTACTACACGACTGAATATTGCTGAAAAGAGAGAGATGTTGCCGAAGCTTTTCATCTTGCACTCTTCAAGCCAGATGCAAGAATACCAAATTTCAAATGATCACAATAATTTATACTACTGGAGAATAGGGTGCTGATTGGCTGAGACATTGTCATGAAGAAAGCAACAGAGGAGAACTATAGGCTCCTCATGCTTCCAGGTAATTCAAGAAAGGTGCTAGCCTTGAGCCTCGGCCAATCAGTCGACTTGCCAACCAATCATTGATTATTCTAATAAAACAGCTGGCCTTTCTGTTTTTATTTTAGATTTCAAGCTTTTGCAGACTTTTCTTATTTTCTTTTTCATTTCCTTCCTTCACCTTGATTAGTCCATTCGTCGGATTATTCTGATTGGCTTATTGGACAGGCCAAAAATGTTGGCAAAGTATGTTATAGCGGGGCAAGCAATATGTAAAACTATTAAACTAGTAGTAATTTTTAAACCACATTATAAGGAAAATATGTCATTTGGGACTTCTTAAAGTGTGGTACAGCATTAGTCTTTCCCTTCTGACAAACCAAAGTCTTCAGAAAACTCAGCAACAGTTTACTGAAAGCTTTTCATGTCTACAGAGAGTCCATTGGTGTCAGAATTACACCAATTTTTTCTGCTTCTGAATGTGACATGGCAAGATGCTTTAGAGCAGAGGGATATTAAACTAATCTGCTAGTTTAATGACTGACTGTAATAAACTATTCAATTGCACAATGAGGTGATTCTCTCCATATTCAAAACAGTTTCAAGTAAATGTCCACTGTACAAATGGACTAGGTATTGTAACAGTGAACTATACATCATCAAGAAAGGCCCCATTTAAAACTCTGCTTTGTGCTGAAATAACTGACTTTAATTGGTCGGTTGTGGGAACATAATGGTTGATCTCAGTGTCCCTGGGCTAAGGACAAGGAGAAATGAACCAGGGGTACCACTTGTATCTCTGTCAGAACGTGTACCTCTGCAGCCAATGCTTAAGGACCAGACTGACATAAAAGATTCCATGACACTATTTTGGAAAAGAGTTGGGGAATTCCCTCTGGTGTTCTTGTCAATATTTATCCTTCAGCCAACCTCTAGATTATCTAGTCATTCACATTGCTGTTGATGGGACCTTGCTGTGCACAAAATGGCTGCTGTGCTGTTTCACATTACAACAATATCTATAATTCAAAAGTATTTCATTAACTATAATCCTCTTTGGTATGTTCTGGGGTTGGGAAAGGCAAGTTTTTTGGTTAGTTAAGTTGTGTGGGAATTGGACTTCAAGAGAATTGCATTCTGTAAACAAGGATATTGATTCAGCTGGAGTTTTGAGTCAGATTCCCAAACTTGAGGGATAAGGGACAATAAGGGACACTGATAAATCAAAAATAGTTCAAGAAACTGAAATAAGTGAGCTTTCTTTGCCATTATCCAGTTTTTTAGCTTCACAAAATGAATATTTCTCTGGCAATGTTATTTGCAAAGACAGTTCAATTACTTCTTACTATACTAATGTTTATAGTAATTTTCATTAATTTACTAAATTCTTTATTCTTTATTTAATTGTAAATATGAGCTGTTACAGTTTGTGTTTAGTATGTGCCAATTTTAAGGATGCATGTGGCTATGGGAGCAACAAAAACCTAACCTGCCCATTGGGAAACTGGGACGATCGGATGCAACACTATTTTTTACAATGCACTCTATTTTACTCACCACTGAAATTGTGAGAGTGATATTGGGTAAGGAAGCCTTGTGGCGCAGTGGTAGTGCCTCCATCTCTGAACTAGAAGCTCTGGGTTTGAGTCCCACTCTGGGACTTAATGGCCATGGAAGGTGTGTTCATAATGTGACAAAACAGGTTGAACATCAATCTGCAAATCCTTCCAATGTACCTATGGCAGGTGGTAATAGTGGGAGAGTCTCCCGGTCAGCCAGAACCTGTATAAGGCAACACCAAATCACTGCAGTATCTTGCCAAGCATGACCATGGACCAACACATGGAAGTCTACGGTTGCCAATGCCCTCTTAAGGACTGGTACCTAGAGAGGGTGGGAGTAAAATCAGCATTCCACATAATTCCATGGCATTCTTGACTGACAAGTTAATTAAAATTACCCTCTTTGTTTAGTCCAGTAAGCAGATCATGACAGATCAAACTATTAACTGTTGGGTCATGGAACTTCACAAAGGATGGACAGATGCAATTTCCAGTATTTCAGTCCTTCATTGATTCTTTTCTACCGTAGCTGCTCTTCCCTTGTCTCAGGAGGCTCATTCTTTAATACCAAACTTATTTTTTTTTCTTTAAGGATTTGTTCCCCTTGTTTGCTATATTAACATTTTTGTGAGTGAAAAGTTCATTTGAATGAGCTTTTTAATGAAAATGTCAAATTTGCCAAGCACTACATTTGTAACTACATTTTCTTCACATCGACTTGAATGAATGACGAACATGTTTTGGCCAGAATTGTTTGTAATGCCAGAAAAATAAATGGATAGGTTTATTCACTAAACAAATAATGACATTTTATATCCCTACCCTCATGTTTTATGAGAAGTACATTTTAGATTGATAGATATGGTCTTCACTTGCACAAACATTTTGAATAACATGACTTAGACACTCGAAACAATTATGTCACCAAGATCAGCTGTGTTAACTGTTGAAAACAGTGACTTCATTTCCAGTTCTGTAGAAAATGTGATTCCAACCACTAGTTGTAAACTGAGTTTGAAAAGAATAATGTGTAATTCTACTGAACTGGCCAACTTGTTCCTTTTTAAGATGTGCTATTCCTGTGGACAAAGTTCATGATCTGTGTGTGTTGGCCTTGAGACTACATTCTAATGTCCTGAAGTCTAATGCACCAGAGCCAAACTGGTTTAAAATGTAACGCTATATTCAGTTCCGAACCGTGAAGTAACCTGTTGTACTATTGGTTATTATGAAGGTACTATGAAGTAATATGGCCGAGTTCACCTCTGTCTAATAATGTGCTACATTTCCCGTAAACAGCCACTTGATGATTAAAACTTCACATGGATGGCTAGGGTCAGTCCTCAAACCTTTACTACGGTGCCACAGGAAAGTGCTCAGTGCTGCCCATTAGTTTGTGCACTTTAAGATGTATATGCATTTTAACATCCAAAGATGCTTTCTTCCAGAGTGACCAAATCTTGATGCTGAATGAAAGAAATAACTTTCATTTACATTGCGTCTTTTACATCCTAAGGGTGTTCAAAACTGCTAGTAAATTTGGCAGCTAATTTGTGCACAGCAAGATCCCACAGTTAAACAATTTTTCTTGGTGTTGGTTGAGAATACATGTTGACATTTTCTCACTGGGCTGGGATGTTTCACGCGTGTAAACAACCGAACTATTCCTCAACCAAGTATCCATGGGCTAGAAATTGAGAAAAAACACTTGTGATGAAGGTGTAAATTAAAGTCTCTAATGTGAAGATATTGGATTTGTAGTAGCCCAATTATACACCATAATGCTCAAAAACAATGAGCAATTCTGATTTTAGTGAGTCCCAGTGTATTACTCCTGGGCCTCTTCTGCATAGGCCCCAGTCTCTTGCTGGAGCCTGGAGGGTGTTTAACAGGCAGGTGTAGGAGTTTGTGTGTCAGGAGACCACCACTGTGAATCTGAAAAAGCAGCTCCCAGTAACATCAATTAAGTGGTTGGGGAGTTGCGGGGTGGTGACGGTGCCAGGGTGGAAGAAAACTTGGGCAGAAGAGACCTAAAGTTTACTTGTGGTGCCATAGTGCAGGTGTCAGGTTAAAATTAAAACCGTTTATGTCATTGGAGCTAGTCTGCATATTTAAGGAATATGCCTTTCTGACAGGTTAAAATTGCAACCCTTGGGAAGGCAGAGGGGTTGATGAAGTTAATCTGGTGTGTCCATTTTAACTGCCTGATTTATTTTGGGCGGCCTGTATTACATTCAGTCAGTCTTCTTTTCTTGAACATCTTGCAATCATTCTAAATATTCTTATGATACTCTTCCTGCACGTGTTCTCATTGAGGTCATTTATAAATATTAATATTAGGAGAAGCAGCAGCTTCATTTATTGATGCAAGTGGAATACTTCCAATAGCTTCTGTGGCTTGATTTTCAAATCAGGGCCAGGCACCTGCCACTCGGATAATTTCCGGGCCCCAGACTAGTGCCGTGTCTGCGTTGCTTACGTGATACAGCACTGAGCTCTGTCGGTAGGTGGGAGACGACTGTTGGAGCAGAAGAGCCAAAGGAGATGGCAGCCACGTTGGGGCCTGCCACTGCCTTGCACAAGTAAGGAGGCAAGAATTTGGGGCACCAGAAGCCTCAGTGCTCAGAAAGCAGGCCAGCCGGCCAGGGGGTAAACATTTTTCCGGTTCCAAATAAAAAATTTATAGCTCCCCATATTGCAGCTGACAGCTGTGCACTAATGTGCACCAGACACTTTGGGTTTGTCATTTTCTGATTTGTAAATCACCTCCTGGATCTTGCCAGCCCATTAATAAACTCCTCAAGGAGCTCAATGGACTTTTAGTTAGTGATGAGCATGTTCCAGTTTCCCTGCTTCCTGCCCTCCTTTTGAAGATTGCATCGCACTCCGTAGACGTAGGGATCCAGTGACACCCTCCGGGAATGCAATTTTCAATGCGAGTTCACAGCCTTACTCATCCACCTCCTGCAATTGAAAATTAAGCCCCTGAAGCCTAATTAGACTGGCTCCTGTAGATGAATATCCAGTTGCCTCCCCTTTAACGTTCATTATCCATTTTATAGTTTACTCCTTCAGCTTGAGAACTTTTCCTTCAGCCATAAGTCACCGGTAAAGGGGTCTTACCAAAATCATTACAAGGTCAAGATATTTAGGCTGTGAGCATTCTACTAGTGTCCCAGTGCAATGCAAACAAGAAACCAACAGTTCCCCAACAGACTGCAGCCACAACCATTTCCATTGTTTCCCTGGGGGTCCTGCTAAAATAATGCTAAGAGACTGGTGGAGCCCCCAAGGAATTTCAGCCCCCATAATATATACCACATTACTTTTATCAGCTACCAATGTTTCACCCAAGAGAACCTGTGAACTTTTGACACTACCACATATGATTCAGTGCAGCACAATATACCATGCAACACTGTTAACTTAAATAACACTACACTACAAGATTGCGATGCATCACACTATACCACATCACAGTACTGTAGCATACAACACATTACACCACATTGGACCACAGTACCTTGCAATACAACACACCGATACCGCACAACATACTATCCAATACCACATAATCTCATACTATTCACACTCTTGATGTAGAAGAGCAGCTGAGTCGACTTATAGCCACAAATATTTTGGAACTTTCAATCTAGTAAAAATCCTTTCCATTTAATCCTAAACATGTATAATCATAATAAAGCCCATGAGAATTTCTGTTTGTGCTTATGTTCAGGTTCTTAAGAGAAACCGGTTGATGGACTAAATGTGGAAAGGTCTTTGGTAGGTACTTGGAAATCATTCATTGAATGCAACACAGTTTAAGCTTTGTCTAACAGGTTTGAACAGAGGGCCTTGCCCCTTCACACATATGTCTACCAAACTTTCAAAGCTTCAGCCCCAAGGCTGCCACGTTTTCTTTTCGATCTCTTTCCCTACAGAAATTATAAAAGGACAGTCATTAATAATTGCAACTGATTTGTCACTCCATGTTTAGCTCTTCATAAATTCTTATATCCATATGGAAAACCCTGGTCCCTAACATGTTTTTCACTTCATAAACATACACACACGCACACACACACACGCACACACACACGCACACACACACACATACACACACGCACACACACAGATTCACACACGCACACACACACACACACACAGACAACAACACACACAAACACACATACACACACACATGCATGCATACACAGACACACACACGCACACATGCACACAACCACACACACACAGACATACATACATACGCATACACACAGACACACACACATGCACACACATACATATACACACACACACACACATACACCTGTGGATATGATGTGTTGCTGTTTTCCAATGCTGATTACTGGAAGGATGAGTCTTACTGAAGAGTACTCTCGGTAACTTGCCTTTCCTACCACACCATAAGGAGCTGAAAGCAGGCCACTATGCTTTGTTTTATTTCCTTCTCCGAGTGCAGTTACATAATTGTTTTCTTTACTTCATCCAGCTGGTGAAAGACCTATTGGCTTCTGGGGCGCAAAAAGTAGCCAGCTCGAGTAACTCATTGATTCTGAAGAAACACTACATCGATTGTGCCAGGAAACACTGAGTTAATTTGGTGGTTACAGAAGGAATACTATTACTTTTCAACTGAAAATGTTACTATATGTGATGTCACGGATTTTCCAGTTAGTAATATGAACCGAGATCCTTGAAATTAACGCAAGAGGGCTTTCCCACAATAAAACTACTAAACATTCTTCATGAATGCCTTGTACTGTAGTTATTTCAAGGCTTTACTTAGAAACAAGTCCAACACATAATTGTGTTTCTGCAAACACATGATGTTGACTTCTATCCCAGAGCAGTATAAAGAATGTATCTGTTAGTGTTTAAGATTTTTTTTAATATGTGGTTACAGTTTTAAAGGCACCACAAATATTTATGGAATAATAATTTTTTTAAAAAAAAGGTCCGATCCTGCTCATTTGAAAACTTGTGCATTGGCCATGGTTAAAATTTCCATTTTGATTGGCAGAAGTTTGTCCTGTGTTTGTTTTTGTCCTTGACATAGATAGACGAGGGTGGGATTAGACCCGTTTATAGTAGCTTCAGGGTGGTTACAAGGTGAAATCTCTGGAGTCAATTTTCAGTTTTATCCCCAAGCATTGGCAGATTAGCCTTTCGATTTACAACTTCCATTCATTTTTTTACTTCATCAATTCAACAGAGACCAATTTGGGGTGGGGTGTAAAATGAGAGGCCACGATCCACTTTTGTCTGGTGGTATAAGTGAAAATTTGCCCTTCTGTCTCTGAGATATACACACCTGGAAGGTCCCCTTAGTTTTCACCCTGTTCAGTGCCCTGTCAGTTGATCTCAGGTAAACGTACTAGTCAGAAGATTTATCATAGGCCATTGTGCCCCCCTGGGTTAGGCAGAAGCAATGGTCAGGAATTCTGATTGGTGTTGAGAGATGTCCAGTGGAAATGTATATGCAGATGCTGAGTGAGGGAGGACATGACCTCTATTCTGATAGTCTACTGGCTCTTGCCACCAAGGCTTGAGTGTGTATCTTGAGGTCCTGGAGAACACATTGCTATCCTTGGAACTGTGCCCTGTTAGCTAGGGAATCAATGTGTTCAAAATGGAGAGGTTTTTTTTAAAAATAGTTCATTTTTCTTTAATTTCATCCAAGTGACTATTGGGAAGGCACCGCAGTCCAGTCCAATTCACTCCTCAATGATGTTCATACTTGCGTACACTCCATCAAGGGTTATTAGAAAACAATCAAGAAGGGGTCTTAGCTGATTTCACAGTCATTAGATCAGGATATTAAAGCTTGATTTGTTTGGCTCAAATTTCATATACATAAAACAGGAGCAAATCATAGCAGTTTGAGAGCATAGGATCTAAAACAAACCCTGCTAAAGTCATATATAACCCAACAATTAGGGCTCATCAATCAAAAGTGTCAGTAAGCTACCAATAATATAATAGCAGGAGGAAAATGGAATGAGGCTGTTCAAAACGTCTTTTGAAATTCTTTCGAACGGCCAACCTGTTTCCTTCCTAAGCTAAGAACCTTGATACTAGAACTAAGATCTCTAACATCATATGCACCAACAGGCAAAACTATCAGAATACAGTGGGTCTTTCCATGAATGCACCCTATGTACTACAATTCCAAGAACATAGGTTAAGACTGAATTCCTTCTGTGTACAATGAAAAGCATCACATTTTGGAGCCAGAGGGGAAACTACAAACCCAAATAGTTTTTAATAATTATCGATAGTAAGGCTGGTCTTCAACATTATGTACCAAAACTTGTTTTTTTTTTCCGATATGGGTATGTTAGCATCGTGGTCATTTCACTGGAGTAGTAATTCAGAGGTCTGAAGTAATAATCCATAGAGAGTGAGTTCAAATCTTGCTATAAATTTGAATTCCGCTCATTAAAAAAAACTGGAAAAAAAGTTACTTTACATGAAATTCTAAGAAAGAAACCCAATTGATTTACTAATGTGTCATGCTTACTCAGCCTGGTCTATATGTGACAACATGTTTGACATTGAGCTGCTTGCTAAAGTGACCTTGCAAGTCACAATGTCAAACTGATTTAACTATTCAAGAAGAAGGCCGACTACTGAATTCCCAGGCTAACAAGAGATAAACAATAAATTCCGTCTTGCCAGAGACGCCCACTTTCTGATAATTAATTTTTTAAAAAGATACCCATGACCATCTAAATGAGGCCAGTCCAGACCATTGGTGAACCTGTTCTGTGTTAACCATGTAATAGAGTTACCAGTGTATTTTGTTTTTATTTTAAATAAATGTCATTTTTAGTGCACTTGAAAGCATGTTTGCACTAACCAATGTTGTCTTTGAAAAAAAAATACTGATTGCTTTGAACAAGTATAGTTCTAGAGTTCAGCTAAGTTTATGCAGTTTAAGAAAGATTTATCTAGTTTCTTGTGATTATAAACTTGCAGATTTAAACTATTCATAAGAAATGTTCACAGGGCAAATGTTGTACAACTGTGCTGCTTTTATGAAGAGTGTACTCTGCACTTGAATTAGATATTGGCAAGATCTAGAGAACTTCTTTTTAATTTTGAAGATTTTTTCAAGACTTATTCACTGGTTGTGTGGATCAACCTCATTAGACTCTAACCCATATCAGATAATGCAATCTCATTGTGAACATTTATCTATCTGCTTTGTTCTAATGCATAATTTGGGAATTAAATTTTAAAGACCCTATTTTGGGTGGCGCATGGTTTTCTTTAGTGTGCAATGTACTTTTAAGAACAATACCTGTTAGGAAAGACCACATGACGTGTAGTAACCAATAGGAGAGTTGCACAGGGCTACCGCCACAGTCAGTTAGAGATAGAGTTGGAGTAGAAAGCACATGTGTAGTTGCTGCTGAGTACATTGTAAATAACTTAATGTTTCCACTTAAGAAGTGTCTGCAGATCAACACTATCATTTATAGTACAACTCAGCCACCTTATAACAAACTGGCGATGAGGATAAAACAGGATTGAACAGAAGAAATCAAGTTAGAAAAAAATTGGCTTGTAAGTAGCAAGCTCCATTAGAATTGAAGCAGTTGTCCCCTCTCAGAATTTGGGTGAATTGATCCTTTTGAACCAGCCACAGATGATTGGTCTCAATACATAGAACGCCTCACGTTTTTTTTCAAATGAATGAGATTACGGGGCAAGAGAAGAGGTAAGCGATCCTTTTGAGTACTTGTGGGAGCAAAACCTACAGCCTGATTTGAAGTTTGATAGCACCCAGTGCCCCAGATTCAAAGAATTTCGATGAATTGGTGAACCTCGAGAGGGGTCATTTTCAACCTAAGCCCTCAGTCATGATGCAGAGTTTAAGGCTTAATTTGCGAAATAGAGCCCCGGATGAGACAATTGCATGCTATGTGGCAAATTTGAAGCAACTAATGGAACATTGTGAATTTGGTACGACTCTGAATGACATGCTCAGAGATCATTTCGTGTGGGTGTGAAAGAGGACACAATTCAGATAAGATTATTGTCTGAAGTGGATCTGGGTTTCAAGAAGGCGCTAGAGATAGCACTAGCCATTGGAAGTGCAGTAAAAGATTCAAAAGCAATACAGGGTGTGTAAAGTGGTGCCATTCTCCACATCTGGCAGGAAACCTCTGCTGAAAGTGGTGCGAAAAAGCAAGACTCTGCTGAGAAGTGGAAAACAGCCCCCAGTAGCCAAAGAATAAAGAAAAATAACTTAACAGCAAAATCGATGAATAATTTTAATAGAGGTGGAAACAAAGAGTCTTTTAGTGACTGGCAGTTTTAAAAAATTGAATGCCATAATTGCCACAGAAATGGACATATAATGAGGCAGTGCAAGGGAAGATTTGAGCAGGCTTGTAAACAAAAGAAGAATCCCAATGAAATCTACAATATAGAAGAGCCTGAATCAACAAATTCTGACATGGAGTGAATTGAATTGGCTCAAGACTGGCATCTGGGATGCTGGGGACCTCCGGAGGAGGCTGAGATGGATCATCCACTCGGCACTTCTGGCTGAAGATTGTTGCGAATGTTTCAGCCTTATCTTTTGCACTGCTTTGCTGGGCTCCTCCATCATTGAGGATGGGGATATTTGTGGAGTCTCCTCCTCCAGTGAGTTGTTTAATTGTCCACCACCATTCACGATTGGATGTGGCAGGACCACAGAGATTAGATCTGATCTGTTGGTTGTAGGATTGCTTAGTCCTGCCTATCACTTACTGCATATGCTGTTTGGCATGCAAGCAGTCCTGTGTTATAGCTTCACCAGCTTGACATCTCATTTTTATGGATGCCTGATGCTGCTCCTGCTCCTGGCATGCCCTCCTGTACTCTTCATTGAACCAGGGTTGATCTCCTGGCTTGATGGCAATGGTAGAGTGAGAAATATGTCAGGCCATGAGGTTACAGATTGTGTTTGAGTACAATTCTGCAGCTGCTGATGGCCCACAGTGCCTCATGGATGCCCAGTCTTGAGTTGCTGGATCTGTTCGAAATCTATCCCACTTAGCGGTAGTGCCACACATCGTGATTGAGGGTATCCTCAATGTGAATGCAGGACTTATTCTCCACAATGACTATGCAGTAGTCACTCTTACCCATATCGTCTGGATAAATGCCTCTGTGACAGGCAGATTGGTGAGGATGAGGGCAAGTATGGTTTTCCCTCTTGTATATTCCCTCACCGCCTGCCGCAGACCCAGTCTAGCAGCTATATCATTTAGGACTCAGCCAGCAGTGGTGCTACTGAGCCACTCGTGGTGATGGAGAATGAAGTCCCCCACCCAGAGTAAATTCTGTGCCCTTGCCACCCTCAGTGCTTCCTCCAAGTGGTGTTCAACATGGAGGAGCACTGATTCATCAGCTGAGGGAGAGCAGTACATGGTAATCAGCAGGAGTTTTCCTTACCTGTGTTTGACCTGATGCCATGAGACTTCATGAAGTCTGGAGTTGATGTTGAGGATTCCCAGGGCAACTCCCTCCTGACTGTATACCACTGTGCCGCCACCTCTGTTGGGCCTGTCCTGCTGGTGGGACAGGACATACCCAGGGATGGTGACGGTGGTGTTTAGGACATTATCTTTCAGGTGTGATTCCATGAGAATGACCATGTCAGGCTGTTGCTTGAGTAGTCTGCGAGACAGCTCTCCCAATTTTGGTACTAGTCCCCAGATGTTAGTAAGCAGGACTTTTGCAGTGTTGACAGGGCAGAGATTGCCGTTGTCATTTCCAGTGGCTAGTTCGATGCCAGGTGGTCCATCTGGTTTCATTCCTTTTTGTGACTTTGTAGTGGTTTGTTACAACTGAGTGGTTTGACAGGCCATTTAGGAGGGCATTTAAGAGTCAACCACATTGTTGTGGGCCTGGAGTCACATGTAGGCCAGACCAGGTAAGGACTACAGATTTCCTTCCCTAAAGGACATTAATGAACCAGATGGGTTTTTACAACAATCAACAATGGTCTGATGGCCTTCAGGAGGCTTTTAGTTTCAGATTTTTTTTTAATTCAAATTCCACCATCTGCCGTGGCAGGATTCGAAACCCAAAGCATCTCTGGATTAACAGTCCATCAACAATACCACTACGCCACTGCTACAATTGACAAATTGTCAGGCACTACAATTGATAAACCACGTCAAGTTTGGCCATTCATGAACTACCAGAAGTAGCCATTTCTGATAATGGCATGGTACTTATGAGTGCTGAGTTTCAATATTTTCTCAGCCTCAACAGTATCACTTCTGTAAAAACTGCACTGCACCACCCTTCCTTAAACGGACTGGCTGAAAGGGCAGTTTAAATGTTCAAGGCAGGCATAAGAAAGCTAACTGGTGATTCCTTGGCAATCAACCTAGCACACTTTCTTTTTCATCACAGGACTACTCCTCACACTACTCCTCACACAACAAAAGGTGTCACACCTGCGGAGTTATTGTTAAAATGCTGTCTCAGGATGAGATTGATCTTAATAATGCGGAATTTAGAGGGGAAGGTGGAAAGGAGTCAGGGAAGCCAGACAGCTAGACATGATCGGCATAGTCACAAGAGGAAACTTACAGTGGGAGAGCCGGTATACATGAAGAACTTCAGGGAAGGACCAAAATGGTTATCGGGTGAAATAAGTGTGGTGACTGGACCTCTATCTTACTATGTGGAGGTGGAAGGCTGGATCATCCTTAAAGATGTGGACCATTTAAGGAAGAGAGAGACAAATCATTGAGATATGGTTCCACCAATGACCATGACCGGGTCTGTGTTTCCTTTTGAGGATGCTCAACCCAGGACTGACATGTCTATGTTCCTGTAAGAGTTGATGATACAGACTGCAAGTGTCCACCAATGCATCTGATGTTCAGGCAACTCCAGAAAAGGAGGTTCCTGACAAAGAATCTGTGGAGCTGTGATGTTCCACATATATCAGGAAACCACCTGAAAGAATGAACTTGTACACTCCTTACCCACTGTAAATATTATGTTGTGTTGAAAAATATGTACTTGTAAATATGATATGTACAGCCGAGTTAAAGGGGGGGATGTAATAGTTATGGTTTTATTTAGTGTGCAATGTATCTTTAAGAGTAATATTTGTTAGGATAGATCACATGATCTGTAGTAGCCAATAAGAGAGTAGCGTGGGGCTACCTCCACAGTCAGTGTAGAGATAGAGTTGGAGTAGAAAGCACACATGTAGTTGCTGCTGAGTACATTGTAAATAAATGTAATGTTTCCACCCTAGAAGTGTCTGCAGATCAACTGTATCATTAATAGTACAACTTGACCACCTTACAACATGTGGTAGTATTTTTTCACTTTTGTGATGTTTAGATTTGGTTTCCCTGTCACTGCCTGCCTCAGGGCAAACCTAAATTATAGCAGGGACATGAATCTTGTGTTTGCATATGCAAATGGAATAATGCCTGCTTCAAGCATGGGTAAGTGATTCCTTTGGGTTTCCCTCACCCAATATGGCAAGTGGTTTACTTCCTAAGTGTGTGCACACTTCCAGCCCACCATTTTGGTGGTTAATTGGAGACTGCAGTGCCTAAACAATGGGTATTACCAGATTCAATTTAATCCCCTGTGCCTGTCTCACTTTGGCCATCATATTGCCCTTCATACAAATTTAAGTGTAACACATATGTTTGGTTCACGTTTCATATTCACAAAGCAGGAAAATAAATCACAACTGAGCAGCTAAGGAATGTACGAAAAAGGAATAAAAACTACAAACTAAGCACTTCTAAAGATGTAGTAAAGCTAATAACTGGGCCTCATTGCCACTTGGTTGAAATCATGGGATTCTCTACCTGTCATCACTATGGGGTAACTTCACCCTGTGGATGGCAGTGGTTCAAGAAGATTCACCATTACCTTCTCAAGGGATGCACAATAAATACTGTCCTTGCAAATTAAGTTTAAAAAGAAAAGATTTTGATCATGCACACCAGTGTAACACAAGACAAAGCATCCAGAATTCACCAGCAAGAAATTGATGCACTACATGCTATCGGGATTAAGGCAGACCTCTTCTAAGTCTATTGAGCAGAACCATGTTGTTGAGGAGTGTTAAATAAACTAGACAATACCTACCCACTCCCATCCCTGGAGCCATTGTAATCTCCTGAGCAAGGCAAAAATAACACAGAAAATCTCATGATCAACAAAAGTCAAAATGCACTGGAAAACTCCTCTTTGACCCTCTGGGGTGATCAAAATCAGTCCAGGAGATCACATGGACCAATTATTATCTATAAGGACACATCCTATATATGATATGATCTTTGCCTCAGTCAAGAGCCCGTCCAGCTCACTCTTGAAGAGATGCAGAGAGTCAGCACCTACCACTAGCCGGCAATGTATTCCAGAGGCTCACTGCTCTCTGGGTAATGAAGCATTGCCTAACATCCAGTCTAGTCCTGCTCTTATTTAGTTAAACTGCTGTCCCCTGCTTCTCCCCAATCATTTACACTGGAATAATCTATCAATAGGCACGCTATCTAGACCTTTTATTACTTTGTAGATCTCTATCTGATGGTTTCTAAGTAAGCGCTGCTCCAAAGTAAGTAGACCATGGTCCTTAAGCCTATCAGGGAAGTGGAGGCACTTTTAAGTTGCAGACTAAAATAAATGGTGGAGGGGGTAATGAGGCTACAATTCAATCTTGCAGTTATGCTGATAATACATGCCTGAATAATGCTCGAATGGGCTGTCATGGTTTACGAATTATGATTATCAACAAAGCCCAGGATTAATTACAGCCCTCCAGACTAGCCACTATTCTACATATAATCTGAAGGTTGTATAAGAAAATTTACGTTATTCTTACCAGAAAGGAGAAGATTGATAGGGATGAATGATTCCAGAAGACCACTTAAGTTATGGAGGGAATCACAAAAGAGATTTTTGGACAGTTAAGCTTTACGTTGTTGCTTTTTAAAAATTTTATATAATAACTATTGGTGAGGCCTATGAAGAAAATGTAATTTGTGTGCTATTAAATATGTTTACATTTTATGCATATGTCCATTAAAGACATTAACCACCCAGTTCTAGGACTGGAGGCTGTTTGGAGAGTGGCAGGGCACACTGACCTTGCAGTGTAGTCCAACCCAAATGCAAAAGTAACTTTCAAAAGGAAATTTGCTATATACTTGAAAAGGAATAAAAAATGCAGGGCTGTGGGGAAAAGAGCAAGGTAGTGGAACTAATTGGATAGCTTGATGGTACAATGGGCCAAATGACCTCTTTCTGGGCTGTAAGCTTCTATGTCCACAAGGTCCTTCTGTCATAAAGACAGAATATTGGTATTGTATTTTGTACCTCAGAGATGTATAGAGGTGACTCTCACCAGGTTCTATATGTGACAGGAATTGCAATGCGTTTAAAATGTCTGCTTTCTCCTGCTTACTGTTTGGTTTCTATTTCTCTAACCACATCCACAGGCTTGACTCACAGCACACAGCACAGTGAGCAGTCAACAGTCACATACAATCAAACACCCAACAATTGAACACAACTTCTTTTCCCCTTTGTAAGTTAAACAATCCTAAACAAACATACATATATGGAGTCATTCCTTAGAATTCTGAGTGTCCATTTTCTTGAAGTACTGGAATAGTTTTTGAGATATAAAGATCACTGGTGACAGTGCTGGGATCTATGAGATTCAGGCTGTGATTCCACATGTTCATTTCGATGCGACGGATGATCAAAATCATAGTCACTTACCGGAAAAGGAAACGTAATCACCTCATAATCAGGGTCCTCGAAGTATCAGACGTTCCACTTTGTGTTGTTATCCAACACTGAGCATCTGCTTGATCTGCTTTGATCCTGAAAGAGATAATGTGAGCTTGTGGTTGCATTTTGGCCATTTGATGCAAACCCAATCTCCAACATCAAATTGTAGTTTCCTTGCACATGTTCACTTGTTGAAGTATGCTTTTGCTTTGTAGCTTTGCAATTTCTTCTGCTTTTGCTCTGACGTTCCTGTTGAATGGCGGTGATGGCTTAAGAATGGTCAGCGGCATGCAAAAGTTATGACCAATCATAACTTCAGCCAGTGACTTTCCCGTGTGGGATGGCTCAGTATGTGCAGAGTAAGATATGAATGGATTGTTCAAAAGTTTTCCCCTCCAACATACCAGCTATTAGGCGGCCTTTCACCCTGTTGAACCATTCAGTGCCACCATTCAATTGAGCATTGTATTATGATGTCAGGTAGTGGTGAATTCGATAGCTTACTAGGAACTCTGTGAACTGACTGGAAACAAACTGTGGTCCACTGTGTGTAGTAGTAGTCTTCGGCAAACCCCATTTTGTTAAAAACTTGCCTAAAATGTTAATGACCGAAGTGATGGTTATGGAATTTGTTGTAATGATTTGTAGTCATTTGCTATGTAGATCATTAGTTGCATGCAAAAAACATTGATTGCCAGAGGCTGCGTGCACTTCTCCAAAAGTGTCTACTTGGAGACGTTGTCATGGTTCTGTTGGCCATGGGGTCAGTTGTAGAGATGTGCTGCGATATGCTTTAACAGATTTCTCACTGAGTGTACAAGCTACGCAGTTTCTGATGAACTATTCTGTACAATGATCTATTGCTGGCCACAAGATTGCTTTGCAGAATTGTTTTTTCATCTTAGCAACAGCCAGATGTCCTTCACTGGAAGGATGCTGTGGCGCTTTCTGGATAACTGCTTGAGTTCCGTGTTCAATACATTTATCATCAAACAATGCAAGCTCAATGCATACTCTTTAGTAGAGGAACAGTTCCTCCTCTATTTTGTGAGGCCAATTGTCTTTTAGGTGCTGGCTTATTTTCTGTTGCCAATTCTGCCTTCAACTCCTCTCGCGTAACAAAATTTGCAGTCACATGTGAAATCATCATGATCACCTCGCAATGTCACAAGTCGCTTCACTGGTAGTATGGCTAAGCATGTCAGCTACTCAGTTATGAGATCCTGTGAGATACTTGACCTCAAGCTTTTATTGAGAAATAAAATGTATATGTATAGAGGTTGATGACCAAATTTGGACATGGCTAACAATGTAACCAGCACTTGGTGATTTGCGCAGAGAGTGAAATTTCTACCATTGAGGTACACATGCCAATGTTCACAAGCATAGATGCAGACTGGTGCTTCCTGCTTTCTAGTAGAGTATTTGCATTCAGTTTCCAACAATGGGTGTGATGCATAAATGATTGCACCTCCGCTTCCTTCAATGTACTGTGAGAGTACAACTCTAGTCACATTTCCTGATGTATCCCTTGTGACATAGGTCTCCCTATGTGGGTTGGACTGGCAGAGATGCAATCTTCACATTTAACATGTCAAATGCTGTTTGCTGTGCAATTGTCCATTCCCATGAGTTTCCAAAGAAGCTCTGATCTCTGCATACTTAGGAATGAATTTGTAGTACTGAGGAACGATACCAACTGTTTCAGGTTAGATGGGGTTGGAAGCACATGAATGGCTTTGACATTGTCGTGTGTAGGCTTTAAGCTGCTGTCATTCTGCACCATAGAAAGTCAATCTCAGGTGCTGAAGAAGTGCATTTGTCCTTTTTGAGTGTCAAATTGTGTAACATGAATTGAGCGAGTACTATTGATAACTGCTGGTTGTGTTCTGCTTTTTCCCTTCCATGATCAGTGACATCATTAAGTAGGTTGAGCATCCTTTCAATGTCTGACAAGACTGAAGAAACGACCTTCTGGAATGCACTAGGTGCTGAATTTAGTCCACAGGACATTCTGTGGTATTAAAACACACCTTCATGAGTAACAAAAGCTGTAAGATATTGACTTTGCTCTGCCAGTTGAAACTGGAAATAATATGTCGAGCTTCATCAAGACTATGAAATCATGAAATGATGCCAATAGTACTTATTTTTAATTCTTTCATGGGATGTGGGCATCATTGACTAGACCAGCATTTATTGCCCGTCCCTAATTGCCCTTGAGAAAGTGGTGGTGAGCTGCCTTCTTGAACCACTGCAGTCCATGTGGTGTAGGTACACCCACAGTGCTTGAATCAAAGGAAGTGGATGCTTGTCTGGAATGATTGCTTTGGTGACCGTCCTGAAATCATGGGGATGAGTTGATTCACTCAACGATACCAACTGCTTCAAGTCCTTTTAGCTCCTGTGACACTTTGGCATGGATTGCAAATGGCAACTGTTTCAAGTTTTGTGAAACAGGTGGAATTGATGTGTCAATGCGAGGAGCATGACAGTAACCCTTAATCTTCCTGAATTTGGTAAATAAGGAAGGATACGGTTCTGCACAGCCGGTGTCATTGATCACATTAATGTGTGCTCTGAAGGGTTCTTCAAGTTTGAAGCCAAGCTTATTGAACAGGTTGACCCCCCCCATATGTTCACGTGGAATATGAACTTATCCAGGTGATGTTTTTGAAGTGCACTGGAACTGTGATCATTCCTAAAAGCAGAATAATAGAGTCACTGTAAGCTTGAAGAGTATCTGTTACAGGAGTGAGAGAAAGTTGCAAAAAATAATGATAATAGAGTTTGCCGCTCAGTATAAATACTATCCTGCCAACATCAATGCCCACAATCTTGACTGAACATTGCTTAAGATGACCTGGCTGTTTGTGATGCTATATGTCAGGCTGGGAGGTATATTCTTCCAAATGTCAAGCTGATGTAGTCTTCTTCTTTGATAACATGCACACCTTTGTGAAGTGATTCATTTTTGAGCATGTATTACTCTTGTTCCCTTGAGCTAGACTTGGCTATTGTGCATACCCATTGTGAATCGATGGGTACCTCCACAATTTGGGCACAATTTTGAGGGTATCTGACCATGATGGGGCAAGTATTGATGAGACTGCTGAGATTTCTTTATCTGTAACCCTTGTGCTTGAGCTTGTTGCGCTAGCTGTTTCTGCAACCTTGAATCTGAGGGTGCATTTCTGTGCAGCCTCTTTGAATAAAAAATGGTGGATTCAGTTTGAACTGCCAAGGTCAATACTTTTCTCAAGGCAAAGTCATTATCCTCGATGAGGAGGCAATCTCCAATTCGTGGAATTGACATTTTCTCAATCAGTTAGCAGAATGTATATCATTTGATCATCGCACTTTACTTTGGTCTGCAGTATTTTTCGAGAGTACTTAGTACCATATCAAATGTAGATGGGTCTTCTTTGAGCTGCTCGAATACTTGTTGCCTTTCTGCCCTGTGACAATGGATGAGTGCCACCTTCTTGTGAATTGCTGCTACCTGCAGACCGTCTGCACTTGTTGCAACTAAGTAGGTCTTGAACCCCGAAACCCATCGACCCCATATGGCATTAGTGTATCTCCCAGTGAAGAAAGGAAAGGAACAATGCGCAACAATTGAACATAACGTGCAGGATTTTCCCATCCCACCCACCATGATGCCTGCTGCTGGCCAGCCTTGAAAATCACAGCCAACAATTGGCTTATTGAGTGTACATATTGCAAACTCTTTAACAAGTCGAAAGTACCTCATTCACAACGTAACCTAATATATCCTATCTGAATAAGAAGACATGAATATAAGAAGGACCAGAGAGGAAGAAATTAGATGAAGTTCCACTTTGGACTTGGTGGGGGCGGTTGGGGAATGGTTGAAGGGATTGATGTAATTAAGAAAGGTTGCCTGAGCAGACACATCAGTCAGCACAATAATTGCAAAATTACTTGAAGGATGTGAGTGACATATTGGTGGAGGATTTGTTTGATTGAATACTTGAATATATTTGGCCTAAATCAATTCAGTACACTTTTGAAACTGTAACGTCAAAAAGAAGATAGCAGAGTAAAACACTCAAAAGGTCCATCAGCACCTGTAATACGAACAGATGATTAAATGCTGGTGATGTTCATCTTCAGGTACAAAACAATTCTATTCTTGTTTTGCACTGCTTGAAAACCAGCTGGAATCCCAAGTCTTATCAGAGCACAATTTTTATGTCTAGCTTTATTTGCACAATGTTTCACAATTCCATGTGCAAACCCTGTTGGTTTTAATGATTGTAGTAGACAAAATGGGCAGAATTTTATGCTGACAGTATTTTACAGTCCCATCGAAGTCAATGGACTTCTGAATGGCTCACCGCATTTTACGGCCCCGCCCCTGCGCGACGGGGCTGTGAAATTCTGGCCAATGTGTGTGTAAGTCAAATTTGAATGGATGAAGACAATTAAAGGGAAAGGTTCCAAAGAGGTAGGCAAAAATTTAGAAGGCACCTCAACCCATTAGTAGCTTTTGCTAGGGCTGAAGGGTCCTGGGATAAAGATATGGCAGGCCTGGATGAAGGCAAAAGGGCCTATTGGTGCAGGCACAAGTCAGTACAAGCAGAATTCCTGGCTGGCTGCTGAAATCAAGGTGGGCTGCATCAGGGCCTGGCTTGTGCCCACTCCATGGTACAAATCCATTTCAATCCAAAGCTGACTGTTGCTATCTCTGCAACTGTGCCAGCTTTTGCTGCACAATAGCTAGCAGTGCCCTTTCAATAGGTGGAAGAACTTGTTATCTCCCCCTCCGTTGATCCAGATTCTGAGTGGGCAAATGACCACATTCCTAGACATGTCTGGAGACAAGCAGTCAGGAAGAGCGTGGAAAAATCAGAGGAGAAAAGAAATGACCAGATGGCGGAAAAGTGAGTGCACCAGAAGGAAAAATCCTCAGCCGACCTTGGGCCAACGCTATTCATCTATGCCAGCTGCAAAAGGGCTGCCACTTGAGAATTGGCCTCTACAGACACAACAGACAATGTCCAATCCTGAAGTGACATAAACCTTTGTCGCAGTCCTTTGCCTCCTGTAATGGACAGATGCCATCCTCATCATCCTACATGAGTTTGTCAGGGCCGACAAAAATGGTTGTAGTATTGTGTCATGTAGACTATATGTGACCAAACATGACAACACCAGCTCCAGGTTATCCTGCCATGTATTCTTTCATGCAATTCTTTGTGTGGTATAATTCACTGAGATTAGTAAGGCTTCTGAGAACCTTCTAGAGTAAGTGTTGGACAGGCATTCAAAACTCATTGTCATGTCACTGGGCATGTGCTGTGATAGCCATCATTGGGAAGAAGAACCTCCACAAATAATGGGAGGTTTACCATGTGTCTCTGAAGATGTTGGTGTGTGGCTGAGGGCAGGAAGGTCCAGAACGCCTCTTGAGCTACCTGGCATCTTTGTTGGCCTTCTTCTAGACAAAACACATTGCTTGAAGGATACCTGAGGCAAATTATCTGGTGCCAATGGGGAGAGCTTGGAGTAAAATAAATAAGTGTCTAGTTCTGAGGCTCATGAATGCCCAAGTGCCCGCTGGAGGCACAACAAAAACTACACAAAGGGGCTTTAAAAAGGCTGAATGCACTTACTTGCAAAAGTGTGTGCGCCTTGAGGGTTCACTGTCCAGAATGATCTTGGAGCCAGAAGTGGCACACAGCCTTTCCACTCCTATTTTCATTTGAGTCATAGAAGGAGACCGTTTGACTCATTGAATCCATGTCTGCTGTCCTTGGAGAAATCCAGTCAGTCCCACTCCCTGCTCAGTGCCCACAGCCCTGCAGGTTTATTTCCTTCAGGTGTCCATCCAATTTAGTTTCAAAATCATTGACTGTTTCTGCTCCCACCACCCCCGTGGGCAGTGAATTCCAGTTCATTCCCACTTGCGGCATAAAAATGTTCCTCCTCACTTTTCCCTTGCATCACTTGCCCAAAACCATAAATCTATGTCCTCTAGTACTTGTGTTAGGAACTAGAGATAGTTTAAGTAAGTTATATTTGTATTCGTGGGTGTTAGGAATGAGTTTTATGTTTAAGTTTAAGTTTGATTTGTGTTTCTGTGTTTGTGTGTTAAGAAAAGGTAAACTTGAGTTTTAGTTTCACTTTAAAAGATGCCTGCCTTTTGATGAGGTTTTACGACTCTTGAAGGGAAGTTAAAACAAACACAAGGTAGAAAAAGACTGTGCTGTTGTCTAGCAACAGAGGTGCAGAGAGAGGGACCCACAGAGACAGAAAAAAACAGAAAAGTGTTTTTTAGTTCAGTTGAAGCCAGGAGCTGGACAGGAGAGGGAACTACAGAAAGCAGATTTCCCATAAGAACAGGAGAAGGTCCTAGAAACCAGGGAGTGTGAAAGAAAGACAGTCCCAAGAAGACCTTCTAGTCAAAATAAGAAAAGGAGTCTGGAAAAGGCCCTTTTAAATGAAGTTAAGAGTGAGGAGCAGAGGAAGGCTCCAAGCTTAAAGATAGAAAGCTGCAGGATGCAGACTTAAAGCAAAATAGGCTTGTGAGATGCCCAAAAATCCAAGGAGACAGCCGAAGGTCTGTAACTCCTTACTAGGGGCATGTGAAGCTGTGGTGTTCTGTTGGCACAGCTGAGTATCTGAGACAGTGTGCATGGAAGGCAAAGTTTGAATGCAGGAGGCGATCCAGGGCAGGGGAATATCAGAAGGAGAGTTTGAAACCCTTGGGGAGCTGGACCCTTGTGAAAGGCATCCAAGAGAAAGTGTCATTTTAGGAGAATATTCCAAAGTGAGTTATTTGAGAGTGAAGATTGGAAACCCTCATGTGAAAGATGGATTTCAGTGAGACCAGTTGGCTCACAGTGTGACAAGTACCTGTGGGGAGTTGATGAGAAATCCATAGCATCTGTTTGGGCGGTATCTATCATTTGGCTTCAGAGTGTGGTGTGTCTGACCACAGATTGCCTATTGGTTTACATGGAATCTGTACTTACTGTGAACATTAGAGCATATGATAGCTTTTGTAGCTTGTGTTATCCTTAAGAATCTGTGTATATCTGTAAAGGTATAGTTGTGGATGAAGGATTATCGTATTAGAGTTCATCTTTTCTTGTTTAATAAATGCTTTATTCTTTTGTTAAATATTCATCAGCTGACTCCTGTGACTCTGTTTAGTAGCCACTCTCCACATTTCTAATAAAAAATAAAAGTTAGAATGAATCAAGCTGGGATCCACCCCGGGATCTGATTTATCCAGTAGTAACATCAGCTGGGATCATAACACTTGCACTATCAGCCAATCGGAACAGTTTTTCTTTGGTTACCTTATCTAAACCTGTCATAACCTTGTACACCACTATCAAATCTCCCCTCAATCTTCTTTGCTCCAAAGAGATCAATCCCAGCTTTCCAACCCAACCTTGTACCTAAAATGCCCCATCCCTGGAACTGTTCTGGTAAATCTCTTCCGCACCCTCTCAAGGACCCTCACAACCTTCCTAAAGTGTGCAGACCAGAACTAGATGGAATACTCTAATTAAGCTTCATCAGAGATTTTTAAAGTTCAGCATAGCTTCAATGCTTTTGTACTCAATGCAATGAAGCCCAAAATCCCATATGCTTTGCTAATCACCCTCTTAATATGTCTTGTCACCTTCAAAGGTTGATGCACACGCATCCCCAGATCCCTCTGTCCCAGCACACTCTTTAGAACCGTGCTATTAAACCTATATTGTCTCTTTCTATCTCTTCTGCCAAAATGCATCACCTCACACGTCTCTGTATTAAATTCCATCTTCCACTGGTCTGCCCACTCTGCTAACCTATCTATGACATGCTGCAGGCTATTTGTATCATCCTCATGGTTTGCCATTCCTCCAAGTTTGGTGTCATTAGCCCATTTTGAAATTTTACTTGTATTCCAAGATCCAAATCATTTATACATAACAAAAAAATAGTGGTCCTTGCACTGACCCTTGGGGAATATCACTGACTACCATCCTCCAGTCTGAAAAATAACCATTTATTATGACTTGCTGCCTTCTGCCCTTAAGCCAATTTTTAAAATCCAATTGGATACTGACCCTCTTATTCCACAAACTTCAATTTTGTTAACCAGCCTTTTATGTGGTGCTTTGTTGAATGCTTTCTTAAAATTCATATAAACAACACCTGCTGCATTCTCTTTATCAGCCTTCCTTGTTACTTCATCAAAACTTTCAATTAGATTAGGCTAGCAAGACCTGCTATTTATAAATCTGTGCTGGCCATCCTTAATTAACTCAAAAGTGCCTGTTGATGTTTTTTCTGTATATCATTTCTAAAATCTTAGCCACTATTAATGCTAAACTGACTGGCCTGCAGTTGTTTGGACTACCTTTGAATAAGGGTATCACATTTGTCACTTTCTAATCCTCCCTTGTATCTAGGGAAGATTATGACATGACCTTCTGCTATCTCCACCACAACTTCCTTCAGTAACCTATTTGCTAAGGAAGCTTCCTAGCTTTGGTAGGTACTTCAAATGGCCATTGCCCCAGGCCCAGGCACCTTGAGTATTGAGCAGGGCTGTAGGTAAGCCAATACCTGGTGATACTGATTACTGTCAAGAAGATATAATAATTCTCATAATGTTACTGGAATTTATTGTAAAATAGAGTATTAGTGGGATGTTTCTATGTGTATATATGTATCTGTGTGTGAGATTTAATTAAAATAGAGGCAGTTAGTCTGAGTGCTATGATCTAAGAGAGGGTAGATTTGAAGTGTTAATTAGATAAACACGGAAGTTTTAGAAACATAGGTGTCGAGGGAACATCTGCATTTTAAAATAAACCAGACGGGATTGTTTTCAAAGGAGGAGTGAAATGTGTCACCTAGCCAGGTGAAGTTTAGAAATAGCATCCGCCCTCACACCTTCCTCTTCCTCCCAGAACCATGATAGGGTCCCCCTTGTTCTCACTTATCACCCCACCAGCCTCCACATTCAAAGGATCATCCTCTGCCATTTCCGCCAACTCCAGCATGATGCCACCACCAAACACATTTTCCCTTCACCCCCACCGGCGGCATTCCATAGGGATCATTCCCTCCGGGACACCCTGGTCCACTCCTCCATCACCCCTTACACCTCAACCCCCTCCCACAGCACCTTCCTATGCAACCGCAGAAGTTGCAACACCTGCCCCTTTACTTCCCCTCTCCTCACCGTCCAAGGGCCCAAACACTCCTTTCAAGTGAAGCAGCATTTCACTTGCACTTCCCTCAATTTAGTCCACTGCATTCGCTGCTCCCAATGCGGTTTTCTCTACATTGGGGAGACCAAACGCAGACTGGGTGACCGCTTTGCGTAACACCTTCAGTCTGTCCGCAAGCATGACCCAGACCTCCCTGTCACTTGCCATTTCAACACTCCACCCTGCTTTCATGCCCACATGTCTGTCCTTGGCCTGCTGCATTGTTCCAGTGAAGCTCAACGCAAATAGGAGGAACAACACCTCATCTTCCAACTAGGCACTTTACGGCCTTCCGGACTGAATACTGAGTTCAACAATTTTAGATCATGACCTCTCTCCTCCATCCCCACCCCATGTCCGATCCCCCTTTTCCCAAGTATTTATATAGATTTTTATTTTCCCACTTATTTCCATTATTTTTAAATGTATTTCCATCCATTGTTTTATCTCACTTTTGTCAATGTGAGTGTCCCCTATGTGCCAACAAGCACATCGCTATTGGTTAGTTTCCCACGATCTTTCAAATACTGCATAATGTGTGGCCATCTTCGCCAGGTCACTTTGACTTCATATTCACACTCTGGAGTGTCCTGCACCCAAAACTCCGAAGACAGGGATTCCTCAGAAGAATCATTGTGTAGTCCAGATGATGTGCCCAAGCAGTCCTCCGGTCTACCATGGAAAGCAATCATATTGTGTATGTCTGGTGTCCTGTCTCTTAATCTACCAATATTTTTTTTCAAGCTAGCCTATTTTGATCCCTTCCCCCCACCCCACCCCCACTAGGGCTATCTGTACCTTTATTATTACATTCCTTAGATAATATCACCAGCTTCAACACCTTTTTGTCATTTTGTCTATGACATCTTTTGGTTATCTCCACCTATCACTGGCCCTCTATCCAGCTCTACCTGTCCCAACAGCTACCCACCCCACCCCCCCACCCTGGCACCCCCTTAAACCAGCTTATATTTCACCTCTTTTCTATTTTCCTTAGTTCTGTTGAGTCATAATGACTCGAAATGTTAACTGTGTTCCTCTCTGCAGATGCTGTCAGACCTGCTGAGTTTTTCCAGGTATTTTTGTTTTTGTTTTAGAAATAGCGTGTTTATTTTTTCCCAAAGATTAGTGGTAAAACTTAATAATATGAGAGGGTTTTATTATCAGGGAGATAAGGTCCAAAGACATAGTGAAACAATAGGTATTTGCATTCAAAGAGGAAGATATAAAGTAGCAAGGGCTGTGCGTAAGGGAAGGCATTTTTAAGATCTTACAAATGTGAAAAGCCGTCAGTATCTATGCCTCAAGCAGCTGTCTTCAAAGGACTGAAGTTAAGAAAACTCACTTGGAATTTGACTTGTTCAGGGTTTCTTTGCCTGGGTCTTTTAAAATCTATGTGTCTTACTGTTGCCTTAACAGAAGTGTTAATGGGAGTTAGATTAAATAGGGGATTTAGAAGTTATCAAAGTAGTAAATTGTAGATCTAACTATGTATTTAAAATAATTTCTCTCATTAATAAATGTTTGATCTATTTTTATAAAAACCTATAAGACTTGGTGATCTTATTACTACTGAATTCAAGGCACGCATCTTGAAATTTTTTACAAATTGAAAATTATTTGCGACAGTTGTTTCAGGTTCCCCTCTGGGATTTGAACAGCTTGGCATTTAGCACCTGCTGTGTCATAACTGTTACTGCCATATTTTTCGCCCTCTTCATTCCCACTGCTGCCTGAAACTGGAGCTGATTGAGGGATGAATATAGCCCCCACTCCCTAACCTTTCAGGTGTGGACTCAGCCACAGAACTGCTTTTATAAGTAGTAAAGCCAGATTTTTTTTAAAAAGAAGAGGGCCTGCTAGTAAGATATGGCAGAGAAAGGCTGAGAACCAACTTTGTTTATTGAATAGAGCTGACACAGAGACCTCGCAAATGTTCTTAGAGCAAAATACCTTAAGAAATTTCCCATTGGCGAGCATGGGTGGGGCCCACTCGCTGATGCGTAAAATGACAAGTGGTGATGTGTGCCGACGTCACTGTGCGTCATTTAGATTGTCAGTTTGGTGGGCGCGCAGCCGACTCAGCTGCGCACCTGTCAAACTGTCAAAGGCCTATTAAGGCCATTAAGAAAGTCATTAAAGCTATTAAGAATGCTGCCCATCCAACTTTAAAGTTGGCGGGTAGGCGAAGAGCCCAGGCAGCCTTTGCTTTTTTCATGAAACCTCATCCACGGATGGGATGATGTTTCATGAAGTGTTTTAAAATGTAATAAAAATGTATACTTTTATTCTTTGACAAGTCCCAGCTCATGTGATATTGTCACATGAGGGGACATGTTTTAAAAGTGTTACAAACCTTTATTTGAAACTTTAGCACTGAAAGAAATCTCCCTGAGGCATCTCTGTGCTTCGGGGAGATTTCTGCACTCTTTCGCACACCTGCACGAAAGAGCACAGGGAACCTCTTAGGGATTCTCCCCCCACCTCCCCCCCCCGCCCACACAGGGAGCACTTAGCGCTTCCAGGTGTGCGTCACACAGGGTGGGCCTTAATTGACGGTGCCCACCTGATCGAGGGTACTGATCGGGTTCGCGCTCGCTCCTGCCCGCGCCTGCACAACTCCCCCGATAGGGGGCGAATTCAGCCCTATGTTCAGTTAAAGGGAGTTATCTCAAAACAGCTGTAGCTTCCCCTTCCATGGAACTAGATGTGAAGTAGAATGGCCACCTCCTCTTGTCCCTTTGGCAGTCTACCAATGAGAATACTCTACACTGAACAGATACATTTCTATTAAAGGAATAGCAAGCAAAACAAGTGCAAGTCAAATCATTTAAAGAGTGACTTGTTAATAAGGTTTCTGACTCTGGTTGGACACATATGTCTGGAGGTTTCACCACAGGATCTACCGTTTCAAATAGACCTGACCAGATCACCTTTTCCACCCATCTCCAATATTGTTACAACTTGAAGGAAATGAAGCAAAGAATACACAATACTTGAAATCCCAATACTTTTCTCCCCAGTTCCTCACAGTGGTATCCCGATTAACAACTCCAAAACAATCCTGGAGTGTTGGCAACTGAGATTCTCAAACATCACTTAAAAGCAATTGCATGTCCATAAGACCATAAGACCATAAGACATAGGAGCAGAAATTAGGCCATTCAGCCCATCGAGTCTGCTTCGCCATTCAATCATGGCTGATAGGTTTCTCAACCCCATTCTCCCACCTTCTCCCCATAACCTTTGATCCCCTTACCAATCAAGAACCGATCTATCTTGGTCTTAAATACACTCAATGACCTGGCCTCCGCAGCCTTCTGTGGCAATGAATTCCATAGATTCACCACTCCCTGGCTAAAGAAGTTTCTCCTCAACTCTGTTCTAAAAGGTCTTCCCTTTAATCTGAGGCTGTGCCCTCGGATCCTAGTCTCTCCTACTAATGGAAACATCTTCCCCACGTCCACTCTACCCAGGCCTTTCAGTATTCTGTAAGTTTCAATCAGATCCCCCCTCATCCTTCCAAACTCCATTGAGTATAGACCCAGAGTCCTCAAACATTCCTCATATGTTAAGCCTTTCATTCCTGGGATCGTTCTCGTGAACCTCCTCTGGATCCTCTCCAGGGCCAGAACATCCTTCCTGAGATACAGGGCCCAAAATTGCTCACAATATTCTAAATGTGGTCTGACCAGAGCCTTATAAAGCCTCAGCAGTACATCCCTGCTTTTATATTCTAGTCCTCTCGAAATAAATGCCAACATTGCATTTGCCTTCCTAACTACCGATTCAACCTGCAAGTTAACCTTAAGAGAATCCTGGACCAGGACTCCCAAGTACCTTTGCACTCCAGATTTCTGAATTCTCTCCCCATTTAGAAAATAGTCTGTGCTTCTATTCTTCCTACCAAAGTGCATGACCTCACACTTCCCCACGTTGTATTCCATCTGCCACTTCTTTGCCCATTCTCCTAACCTGTCCAAATCCTTCTGCTGCCTCCCTGCCTCCTCAATACTACCTGTCCCTCCACCTATCTTTGTATCATCTGCAAACTTAGCCAGTCGGTCCAGTAGTATGAGCTTCTTGACAATTGACTGAGCCCATGCAGGCAGTTCACTTGTTCTTTTAAAGTGACAGAGGTTATTCTTTGAAACCATTTTTCAGAATGGTTTAATGACCAAGTTTCCTGTAGCAAGAGTCCACTCTGACACGCATTGCAATTCCATGGTGTCGCCTAATGGTTAATTACAGTGTTTTGCATGACCAGGAGACCCAGTGAGGTGTAAACCAAAATAATTCATTCCATGACAACTAATTGCAGTTTTCCATGTGAGATTGTAGCCCACACTGTGATGGCTATGCTGTTAAAGGAAATAATTCCAAGGCAGTTTCTGTCAGTGTGCCACCAATAAGCATCAAACACCCATAACCCCATGAGCACACAGGCGCCCATTGCTACTGTATTCTCATGGGTGAACAGCACCACTGCCTCGTCAGTAACCTATTGATTCTGTGGGTAATGTTAAACCAGTAATTTGTGCACTTTCCAAAAAAGCCTGCTGCCCATCAGTGCGAGAGGCTGGTATTGTATTTAAAAAAGCTTGGGGGTGATATAGTGAAGAATAAAAACAGACTGCCAAAATGCAATCGCCAATTTTCTGCTGCTGCCTAAAGACCAATTTTTCCTCTTTATGTTTGGAGAGTGGGGCAGGTTTTGTAAATAACCTTCCCACCATCTTCTACCATCCTCCCTTAAAGGCACATTGTCATGCTAAGGGTCAGTTTCACAGGATTCAACTGTGAGTTCGTCAAGTGGGATGGGGTGTCAGCAAAACCACATGGGTGCCCCCTCCCCAACCCCACTACATCTCCAGTGGGAAAAAGGTATTTGCAGAAAATCCTAAACTCCGCTGCTCTTAAAAATGTCCAGGCGGTGGAACACCCTTGTGTGGAGGATTGCAGCAAAATATTAAAACAAATGTTAATACAAAAAGAAAAGTGAGAGATCTCCAGGCTAATGAAAAATCACCCCATCTCCTTTACAGTGAAATCTTATACACTGCTCTCCTCAATGCTAGGAGTTGATATTTCTTTTTTCCTGGTGCTTTGACATTCTTTTTGAATTATAGGAAATAAATCCCAGGAAACTATCAGAGAAACAGGAAGAAACGTATCAGATGGAGTCAAAATGGCTTTCTGAAAGGGAAATTCTACTTGGCAAATTTATTCAAGTTTTTACTTTCATTGCTGAAAGTGGACAGAGGTAATGGTCTTGTCCCTGCTTGTTAGTCTCTTTGTCTGTATATCTTAAAAATGAATAGACAGATTTCAACAAACCTTGATACACAGATGGGTTTGGCCCAAGAAAGAACTGATTAGCTTTTTGAGAAGATGTGGATCCAGATTTGGATCCTGGAATTTTTGGGAAATAGGGTGAACTGACTTTTCTTTTAGAATTTTTTGATTTGTTGGATATTGCTGGAAAGAGAGACATGTTGCTGAGGCTTTTCATCTTGCACTCATCAGGACAAATGCAAGAACTCTAAGTTTCAAATGATCACAACAATTTATACCACATGGACCCTATATGCAGAGACCAGTTCGCTGTAAGCAAAAGGAATATGCTCGAGCCTTGTGTCTTTTTTGAATTACCTGGAAGCATGGGGAGCCTATAGTTCCCCATTGCTTTCTCCATGGCAATGCCTCAGCCAATCATTCGGCTTGCCAACCAGTCAGCACCATTTTCTCCTGTAGTATAAATTGTGGTAATTTGAAATTTAACATTTTTGCATTTGTCCTGATGAGTGCAAGATAAAAAGCTTCAGCAAAATTTCTTACTTTTCAGCAATATTCAAGTGCTATACTACCAAGTGACCATTTAGAACATTGTTGATTGTTTTAGAATGTTGTGGATTTTTTAGCTGCCGTGGTGGAATTTGTCACAGCTGTCAAGTGTGCAGAATTTTCAGAATAGGTTGTTGGATGTGTGAGATGTATGCTCTTAAAAATAGTTTTTTTAGTTTTGTAGCCACAGAGCATCAACTCAATAGGAACATGCTCTACTGAGTGTCTGTTTTGAGGATGTAACTAATAGGGTAGATAAAGGGGAGCCAGTAGATGCAGTAAACTTAGATTTCCAGATGACATCCAATATAAGGTGCCACACAAAAGGTTAATCTACAAAATAAGAGCTCATGGAGTTGGGAGTAAAACATTAGCATGGATGATTGGTTAACTGACAGAATGGTCAGAGTATGGATAAACGGGGCATTTTCAAGTTGACAGGCTGTAACTAGTAGAATGCTGCAAGGCTCAGTGCTGGGGCATCAGCTTTTTACAATATATATCAATGACTTAGACAGAAGAACCAAGAGTAATGTACCCAAGTTTGCTAACAATACAAAGCTAGATGGGAATGTAAGTTATGAAGAGGACATGATGAAGCTGCAAAGTGATATATATAGGTTAAGTGAATGGGCAGCAAGTGGGCAGATGGAATATAAGATAAGAAAGTGTGAGGTTATTCACCTTGGCAGTAAGAATAGGAAATACATTATTTTTTAAAAGGTGTGAAACTTGTAAATATTGATGTTCAGAGAGACTTGGGTGTATTCATACAAGAAACACAGGAAGTCAACATGCAGGTACAACAAGCAATTAGGAAGACAAATGGCATGCTGGGCTTTATTCCAAAGGGATTAGAGTACAAGAATAAGGAAGTCTTGTTAAAATTATATGAGGCTTTGGTGAGACCACACCTAAAGCACTTTGTGCAGCTTTGGTCCCCATATTTATGGAAGAATACGCTTGCATTGGAGGCAGTTCAGCGAAGGATCACTAGTTCGTTCCTGGGATGAGAGGGCTATTCCAATGAAAGGAGACTATGTAAACGGGGCCTATACTCTCTGGAGTTTAGAGGTGATCTCACTGAAACTTGGAAGATTCTGAAGGGATTGAAAGGGTAGATACCGAAAAGTTGTTTGCCCTGGCTAGGGAACCTAGAACACAGGGCCCAGTCTCAGGATAAGGGATTGATCATTGAGAACTAAGATGAGAAGAAATTTGTTCACTCAGAGGGTTGTGAACCTTTGGAATCCTCTACCCCAGAGTGTTGTGGATGTTTCATCATTGAAAATGTTTACAACTGAGATAGACACAATTTTATCTCTCAGGGAATCAAGGAATCTTGGGATGGTGGGGGGTGGTTGCAGGTAGGAAAGTGGAATGGATAAATAAGATCAGCCATGATCATATTGAATGGTAGAACAGGCTTGAGGGGCCATATCATCTACTCTGGCTCCAAAGGCCTTAATCTTCTGATGCCAACAGCAGCAAATGTTGAGAAGTTTGCCACTCTTATGCATCAGGACTCTTTGGAAGTCCTGACTCACGCACAAGTGAGGTAATTGCTCCAGAAGTTTAAACTTCCAATGAGCAGCTTTGCACTGCCCACAGGCCCCTTTCCCGATGTTGGAGTCGTGTGCCTGGAGTGCAATACTTACTTGAATTTTTATCCTAGTGTTGTCTTGCTGTTAATTTCTGGTGTAGTTTATTGATTAACAGTGGAGCCCATGCATGCACCTTCTAACCCCTTCATGAAAGCCCCACCACAACCTGCTGACACAGCCACACACCCTCACCCCCACCCCCAATCACCCTTCCCTCAACCCAACTACCTATCCCTGCAACCTGATTACCCTCCCACTGATTACCTTGCCTCCGACTGCCCACCTCCCCAACATACGCCCCCATCCCACCCAAATACCCACCACTTTCCTCCCCCGCTCTTCAGCCCGGGGCAGGAAGAGCCGGCTGTAAGGATGGAACATGTTAGGCTGTAATTATCCTCACAGTCAGCAATGATTGCTGCGGCCTAGAAGATCTGGGCCCATGTCTTATGCCCTTCCGAACAGATCACATGGGAGGGTTACCTGGAAAAACTCAGCAGGTCTGGCAGCATCAGCGGAGAAGAAAAGAGTTGACGTTTCGAGTCCTCATGACCCTTCGACAGAACTTGAGTTCGAGTCCAGGAAAGAGCTGAAATATAAGCTGGTTTAAGGTGTGTGTGTGGGGGGCGGAGAGATAGAGAGACAGAGAGGTGGAGGGGGTTGGTGTGGTTGTAGGGACAAACAAGCAGTGATAGAAGCAGATCATCAAAAGATGTCAACCACAATAGTACAATAGAACACATAGGTGTTAAAGTTAAAGTTGGTGATATTATCTAAACGAATGTGCTAATTAAGAATGGATGGTAGGGCACTCAAGGTATAGCTCTAGTGGTTTTTTTTTTTATTTTTTTAATATTTTTTTTTATATAATGGAAATAGGTGGGAAAAGGAAAATCTTTATAATTTATTGGGAAAAAAAAAAGAGGAAGGGGGAAACAGAAAGGGGGTGGGGATGGGGGAGGGAGCTCACGACCTAAAGTTGTTGAATTCAATATTCAGTCCGGAAGGCTGTAAAGTCCCTAGTCGGAAGATGAGGTGTTGTTCCTCCAGTTTGCGTTGGGCTTCACTGGAACAATGCAGCAAGCCAAGGACAGACATGTGGGCAAGAGAGCAGGGTGGAATGTTAAAATGGCAAGCGACAGGGAGGTTTGGGTCATTCTTGCGGACAGACCGCAGGTGTTCTGCAAAGCGGTCGCCCAGTTTACGTTTGGTCTCTCCAATGTAGAGGAGACCACATTGGGAGCAACGAATGCAGTAGACTAAGTTGGGGGAAATGCAAGTGAAATGCTGCTTCACTTGAAAGGAGTGTTTGGGTCCTTGGACGGTGAGGAGAGAGGAAGTGAAGGGGCAGGTGTTGCATCTTTTGCGTGGGCAAGGGGTTGTGCCATAGGAGGGGGTTGAGGAGTAGGGGGTGATGGAGGAGTGGACCAGGGTGTCCCGGAGGGAGCGATCCCTACGGAATGCCGATAAGGGGGGTGAAGGGAAGATGTGTTTGGTAGTGGCATCATGCTGAAGTTGGCGGAAATGGCGGAGGATGATCCTTTGAATGCGGAGGCTGGTGGGGTGATAAGTGAGGACAAGGGGGACCCTATCATGTTTCTGGGAGGGAGGAGAAGGAGTGAGGGCGGATGCGCGGGAGATGGGCCGGACACGGTTGAGGGCCCTGTCAACGACCGTGGGTGGAAAACCTCGGTTAAGGAAGAAGGAGGACATGTCAGAGGAACTGTTTTTGAATGTAGCATCATCGGAACAGATGCGATGGAGGCGAAGGAACTGAGAGAATGGGATGGAGTCCTTACAGGAAGTGGGGTGTGAGGAGCTGTAGTCGAGATAGCTGTGGGAGTCGGTGGGTTTGTAATGGATATTGGTGGACAGTCTATCACCAGAGATTGAGACAGAGAGGTCAAGGAAGGGAAGGGAAGTGTCAGAGATGGACCACGTGAAAATGATGGAGGGGTGGAGATTGGAAGCAAAATTAATAAATTTTTCCAAGTCCTGACGAGAGCATGAAGCAGCACCAAAGTAATCATCGATGTACCGGAGAAAGAGTTGTGGAAGGGGGCTGGAGTAGGACTGCAACAAGGAATGTTCCACATACCCCATAAAGAGACAGGCATAGCTGGGGCCCCTCCATCATTTTCACGTGGTCCATCTCTGACACTTCCCTTCCCTTCCTTGACCTCTCTGTCTCAATCTCTGGTGATAGACTGTCCACCAATATCCATTACAAACCCACCGACTCCCACAGCTATCTCGACTACAGCTCCTCACACCCCACTTCCTGTAAGGACTCCATCCCATTCTCTCAGTTCCTTCGCCTCCATCGCATCTGTTCCGATGATGCTACATTCAAAAACAGTTCCTCTGACATGTCCTCCTTCTTCCTTAACCGAGGTTTTCCACCCACGGTCGTTGACAGGGCCCTCAACCGTGTCCGGCCCATCTCCCGCGCATCCGCCCTCACTCCTTCTCCTCCCTCCCAGAAACATGATAGGGTCCCCCTTGTCCTCACTTATCACCCCACCAGCCTCCGCATTCAAAGGATCATCCTCCGCCATTTCCGCCAACTTCAGCATGATGCCACTACCAAACACATCTTCCCTTCACCCCCCTTATCGGCATTCCGTAGGGATCGCTCCCTCCGGGACACCCTGGTCCACTCCTCCATCACCCCCTACTCCTCAACCCCCTCCTATGGCACAACCCCTTGCCCACGCAAAAGATGCAACACCTGCCCCTTCACTTCCTCTCTCCTCACCGTCCAAGGACCCAAACACTCCTTTCAAGTGAAGCAGCATTTCACTTGCATTTCCCCCAACTTAGTCTACTGCATTCGTTGCTCCCAATGTGGTCTCCTCTACATTGGAGAGACCAAACGTAAACTGGGCGACCGCTTTGCAGAACACCTGCGGTCTGTCCGCAAGAATGACCCAAACCTCCCTGTCGCTTGCCATTTTAACATTCCACCCTGCTCTCTTGCCCACATGTCTGTCCTTGGCTTGCTGCATTGTTCCAGTGAAGCCCAACGCAAACTGGAGGAACAACACCTCATCTTCCGACTAGGGACTTTACAGCCTTCCGGACTGAATATTGAATTCAACAACTTTAGGTCGTGAGCTCCCTCCCCCATCCCCACCCCCTTTCTGTTTCCCCCTTCCTCTTTTTTTTTTCCCAATAAATTATAAAGATTTTCCTTTTCCCACCTATTTCCATCATATAAAAAAAAAATATAAAAAAAAATAAAAAAAAAAAACCACTAGAGCTATACCTTGAGTGCCCTACCATCCATTCTTAATTAGCACATTCGTTTAGATAATATCACCAACTTTAACTTTAACACCTATGTGTTCTATTGTACTATTGTGGTTGACATCTTTTGATGATCTGCTTCTATCACTGCTTGTTTGTCCCTACAACCACACCAACCCCCTCCACCTCTCTGTCTCTCTATCTCTCCGCCCCCCACACACACACCTTAAACCAGCTTATATTTCAGCTCTTTCCTGGACTCGAACTCAAGTTCTGTCGAAGGGTCATGAGGACTCGAAACGTCAACTCTTTTCTTCTCCGCCGATGCTGCCAGACCTGCTGAGTTTTTCCAGGTAATTCTGTTTTTGTTTTGGATTTCCAGCATCCGCAGTTTTTTTGTTTTTATCACATGGGAGGGTGTTGTTCATTTGATAATATTGATCACAATATAGAGAAGTGGAATCTGAGATGGGTTTTACCTCCTCATAGGATGATCAGTGGTTCCACATCCCCCTATCTGATCAGTATTGGCCTACAGGTTTCGCATCGGACTCTTTTGACTGGCACAGGGTGAAGATTTCTATCCCAGCAATATGGGCTGAGTTGATACAGGATGAGCAAAGACATGGGGCGGAATTTAATGGAGCCCATTAGAGTGGGAAACATATTGGGCAGGACCATCGAATTGTGCAGGAGGACTGGGATCAGGAAGGAAGTGAGGTGGCAGTCCCACTCAGGAGTAATGAGAATGTAGTCAAACTCGTTGACAAGGTCACTCTGCAGTGAATTTTATGCTGCCTTGCGAATTTAATGGGTGGCGCACGGGAATCTCGTGCCATCAGAATCCCATCCATTAGAAGCTGGCTGTTACCGGTGACATTCTGAAAAGTTGATCTGTCTTTCAGTACATTCTACTGAGTAGAGAGGGAAGGAAAAGCTTGGGCAATTAAGTGGGACACCCCTGAGGAGCTGAAGGGACCACAGCAGAATCAATCCATCCGAGGCAATCAGTCAGTAATGGGTGTGAGTCATAAAGGCTGCAGTTCCTCTGGCCTCTCTGTATGTGATAGCACCTCCCTGCTTTCCATAGGGTTACACCTGGAGGAGTGTCCAGGTGCACTGCTCACCTTTTGCTTGACCAGCACTGTAGTGAGCTCATGGCCACAGGGATGGTCTGAAGGTTTGCACTCACACCCGCCATCTAATGGGTGGTCTGCTGGAACTGGCTCTCCATGACGGTCACCAATCTCTCCAAGGAGCAAGCCATGCACTCACATACCAAAGCAATGATAGAATTCACAGCTTGAATTGACTCCTCTCTGTTATTGTTGATTTTGGTCTGCTATGTGGTAGTTGTGGACTTTCTGATAAGGCTGGAGGCGATACTGTTGGCAAGCTCTATCTTTTATTTAACAATATGCTGACTATTTACAAGATAGTCTCTACACAATGCTCTATGTAGAAGCATCTCCCTCCATGCTTGGTTATCATGGGATCTTATGTCACTGATGATGTAGACTATATATTTACATATTTACATAAACTCTTTTATACTACATCCTTCATCATCCCCAAACATCTGCTCAATGCCTCAGGCAACTCCACCAGACTTGCCCCTCTTCATTGCTGCAATTCCAGTAGATTGAGCGTAGCCAACATCAGAGGCCCGTCAGCAGTCTGAGGCGTAGCATGGGCCTGTCCTCCAAATGTCCTCCAACTGTTGGAGCCCTCGGCAATCACAACCTCCATCAGCGAAGTTGCCATACTCTTCGGCCAACTCAGTACCTCCATCTCAGTGGGGGCCAGTGTTCGAATATCTCGCTCTCCTCCTCACATCTTCATCCTTTCCTAGTGGTTTTCTTTCCTCTTTCAGGCAGAAGGGGAGAGCATGATGAGGTGGACCCATTTTCGCTGGCCTTTCCTTAGGCCCATGATGGGCCCTGATATACAATTCTTAAAACATGACCACTATCATGGGACTTTCACTGGCACCGAGATGCAAATGCCTGTCACGCACATGCAGCCATTCCTCCTGAGGCATCTGCTGCAGGGTACAAGTATATGCATGACAGTCCTTACAATCCCTTCCAAGTTAATGACCCTTTACTTCTGGCCCGCCCTGTAACCACAGCTCAATTCACTCTTGTGGTGTGGAGTAGGTCATTCACCCTCTTCCTGCACTGGACCCTGTCTCTGTGCTGCATCCTATGGCTGCTTACCTCCACTGTGACCTCTGTCCAGGCTTTCGTGATTAGGCAGGAGGGTTTCTCCCTCTCATCAGCTGGGAACAAGACCTCTTACTGTTCCTGGACTACCTGGAGGAGGACATGCAGGGGTCCGTCACTGACCTGTGGGGCTATCCCGTGTCTGCTCTGTGACATCCATAGGGCAGGACCGTTCCAGATTTGCACTAAGTGTGTTAGCGGGTGGGGAAAGTTATGTTTTACCTGCTGGCTGCAATGGCGGCTTCTCACCCGTATTGCCCCAAACCTGCCGCATTAATTATGTATTCCTGGGAAACACACCGTTTCCATAACAGATGGGCCCTCATTCGCCTTCCATGCTGTCACCTCACTGCTCCATCATGCCCGATGCCATATTTAAAGCTTAAGCGCCTGCACACCTCTCATTGCTTCCAGTCAGAACTGCTGCACAGAAGATAGGATGGCCCCAAAAGGCAAGAAGACTGCAGCCTCCCATCCCCAGTTTAGTGACGTGTCCCCCGAGCACCTTTTGGATTCTGTGGAGGCCCACCGTGCTGCCCCCTAACCATAACCCCCCTATTCTGGTTGTAGGACGGGCAGCAGCATCACCAACCTGGCTTGGGAGGTGGTGGCAGCAGTGGTCAGTGCCAACGCCAAGCAAAAGAGGACAGCCATCCAGTGCCACAAGAGGATGAATGATCTCCTCTGTTCCTCCAGGGTAAGTCACTCTTCTCATCACTCTCAACTCACACATTCACAAACCCAGCACACATCCACAGGGATCCCATTCACTGCCAGTTCACGGGACATTCACTCTCTCGCACACACCTTCATTGTCCTCATCCCCTCCATGGGACCACTCACCACCCACATATGCCAGGCATACTTATCTTCTGGCCTGGCAGGTGTCCCGCTTACACTCCCTCCATCTCTATCCATGTAGGATAAGCTGGCACACAACAACAGGGAAAGGTCGCAGAACCGGTGGAGGAATGCCTGAAATTAGGGTCCTCACAGACTTTGAAAATAGAGCCATCCAGCTGGCTGGCGAGGATCTGGACCGGTCCTATGCTGACAGTGAGGTCGGCGGTGAGAATCCAACAGTGCAACATCCATCAGACAACCATGCCGTGAGTGATGTGTCCTGTTTCACAGGCCCCTGTCATGCACTAATTATCTCTCTTTGCTTTTGCAGGCACATCTGGGAAACAGATGAGACAGTCCATGGCCCAGGGCCTCCAATCAAGCTCCAAGGGAAGCTCAGAAGAGGAATCCATTGAAACCCTCCTTGAAGTCCCATCACAGGGCTCACCCCCACACACCACCAGCACAGAGCCACACACCTTGGTGGGACCTAGCTTTAGAGTAGCCCAGGGATCACAATCTGGGAAGTCCCTGCCACTGTCTGATCCACAGCATTCAGTGGCAGGGACTTCCCAGGCCCCTGCCACTCAGAGGACTGTTGGAGGCCAGAGATTTGCTAAGTCAAAGTCAGATGTCAAGCCTCCAGACTTGGTCATGTCGCAGTTGTTGGAGCTGCAAAGCCAAGCTCAGGAACGTCAGGAAGGGATGTCTGCTGCACTCCCCAGATTGTAACAGACTGAGGTGATAGCGCCGGCATGCCAATGGACCAGGCACCTGGGAAGTCCCTGCCGCCACCTGCTGTGGATCAAAAAGTGTGATGTGCTCACCAGAATGTGATCCAGAGGCTACTCTAAAGTTAGGTCCCACCAAGTGTGTCTCTGCGCTGATGGAGGGTGTGGGTGAGCGCTGTGATGGGTCTTCAAGGAAGGTTTCAGCAGATTCCTCTTCTGAGCTTCCCTTAGGGCTTAATTGAAGGCACTTGGTCGTGGACTCTGTCGGCTGTTTGGCAGATGTACTTGCGAAAGCAAGGAGAGATAGTTAGTGCATGGCAGTGCAATGCACCGAGGTCAACACTGGTATGATAGTGGCCGCCATGCTGCACTGCTGCGGGGGCTCAACTCCATTGCTGACACCAGAGTTGTCCTCCAGCAGTGTGTACATGAGAGGGGTGCTGGGCAGCTTAATCTCACTCCAGCTACCCCTTCTCCTCAAGGAGTCAGCCAGGGATAGCTCAAGTAGGCGCCCATAGGGAGGAGGATTGGTGGGTGTACACCCAGAGCCATCCATCCAGGTGACTCTGGGAGTGTTTGGTCCATCCAAATTCCCTCTTCCTGTGACCTCAGCAGCACCAGCTGCACAGGCCGAGGCAGGTGCCACTGCCCACACAGCAGGACCCTGAAAGCAGGCCGGAGCCCTCCAGGTCCCAGCCCTCCAGGGGACACCCGCCAAAGTCATCATAGATAGGGCGTAGCAGTCAGCAGGCTGCCTCTACTTCCACTGTAGATGTCTGGGGAGCAGGTTTAGGAAGGTTAGTTGTACATCCTGGGCACGGATGTTAACTACTTGTACATAATGTTCACTATTGTAAATAAACTCCCAAGAATGTCTCCTGCCTATGGCTCCTTTTTCTGTTAAGCCGTGTTCATGTCACTCAGATGTGAAACCTTTCTGCACAAGATAAAGGCAGGAGTCTCAGTCCAGGGCATCTTCCCTGTGCTCTGTGCAGTCTTCAGGCCAAAGTGATGGTCCGGCCTCAAACTCCCTGGACACATTATTGATGCCTGCACCTCGTTGGTGCTTGTCATTGCTACCAGAATATCGTGGGCAGGCATCACAGAGTTCCATCATACTCTCTGTGTGCTCTCAGCATCTTTAAGGCAGGGGGCTGGCCCCCATCTCTTCAGCATCTGTAATCAGTGATGCTGTGCTCCTGAAGGGCTCAGGTTCTGAATACGGACAAAGGATCAGATGCTTTAAAAGTTCCTTGTCTGTGTCTCCATGATGACCCTGACCACGAGTCAGACATTCTCAGAGGCCATGTGAAGATCTATGGAGTGTCCTCACAGCATATCGTCATCATCCTCCTGCAATCAGGTGACTATTGGGGCCTCCACTGTGTCTCCATGACAGGAGCATTCTCACGGAGGGTATGTACGCTGCCATAAGCTAGACTGGAGTCAAATATTTATGGATGCAATGTGAGGATCTATGGGGACACCTCACTGCATGTCATTATCATCCTCCACAAATTTAGCAGCTGTGAGGGCCTCCTGAGGGCGCATGCCTTGTCTGGCTAGTGCAAGGGCCTCATCCCCTTCATTATCGCCTTCGAGGACCACCTTACCCTCATCCCTGTTGATGTCCTCCTCATCAGGGGAGACCAACAGCTCCTGCATCTCCTCCTCAGTCAGCTCCTCTCCTGTTGCAGCGCCAGGTTGTAAAGGATGTAGCAGACGATGTCGATGCATGACACTGTCTGTGGACTGAGGGCTCCACCACACCGGTCCAGGAACCTCATTTTCAGCATCCTGATCGTTTGCTCCAGTAAGTTGCGAGTTGCAGCATGAGCCTCATTATACCTTCGCTCTGCTCCAGTCTGAGACTGCTGCATTTGTTGGTGGAGGCTTGTGATATCCCACAGAGGCCACCTGTGGAGCCCTGGAAGGAGCCACTGGCATAAAAATTGAGTGCCATGGTCACTTTCATGGCCACTGGCATTAAAAGCCCTCCATGTCCCCATGGTGCCAAGTCCTGCAGTAGCTGGCAGATGTGATCAACTAGTTCCCTAGACATGTGCAGTCTTCAGCGACACTCGTTCTTAGCCATCTGCAGGAATGAAAGGTGGCGTCTATAGATCTTCGGGCTAGCTTGGCTTGCTGTGGCCCTTCAGGGATGTGCATGGGAGCCCAGCTGCCCCTTCTTCCAAAGGGGGCTGCTCCTCCCTCTGTGCAGCCAGGCATGTCTGTCGCTCTCTTCCCTGTTGTCTTCACTTTCTATATGCCACGAGGCATACAGCTAGTTAATCATGCTCCATGCTCCTGATGTACTCCTCCTGTAGGATGAAAGAGAGAGACACGTGGGTTAGCATGGGTGTATGAAGAACCTCTCTTGGTTAAGTCTGAAGGCCCCTTAACATATCCCGGAGAGTGCTGGACACCACTCGGATGGCCAGAGATTAGTGTGCTGCATGGCTGCCCGAAACCACACTCTCCTCCGCCCCACTCCGCCTGACCAATTGGCGGCAACTTTACCCATTGCACTGCATGCTGTACTCTCAGCTCAAGAGAAGGCATTCTCCTAACACACACTGTAAGGCTACACTGTTAGCTTGAACCATGTGAGAGTCTGTTCCAAACTGGGATGATGACATTGCAAGGGGCTGTGAGCACCTCCACCAGTGACTGCTCCATGGCCACCTTTAGCAAGGAGATTGTACAACGTGCTCAGTCATCCAACTGTTCTGCAGTCCACTGAAATGCTCATTAGTTTGCAGTCTGTGCCCATGGGGTGAAAAGCTCTGGAGCACTTGATGGCACTTTCATGCATCTGCATTGCTTGAGTGGGCAGATAAGCTAGTGACCTGACTTCACGCATATCAATGTGACTGCGCCTGAACTGTCTCAGCTGCAGAGGAATGGTCACTTTATACAAGGTTTCCTTAATGCCTGGCTGTTTCCCCCACCATCACCATGCATGTGCTTGTGCACCACCATCAACCACAGGGCAGCCCTTGCCACCCCAACCCCAACAGGCCTCAACTGCAGGGCAGCCCTTGCTCCCCTCTCCAACACGCCTCAACCTTGAATCCCTCGTGATCGCTCCTCAGTGTTACTGTGCACTCACTTCTGAATTCTCCTCAAAGTGCAGCCCGCCAAGTACATGCCTTATATATGCTGTTGTGAAACACGTCAGCGTGCAATCACACCGAAGTGGATGGATGATTCAGCGTGGGGGCGGGGTGGATAGGGGAGATTCAGTGTGGGTGGGTGGGCTGGCCTTATAGTGATATGTTAATGTATAACAACGAGGCTCTTGACGTCCGATGGTGGGAAACGTGGCCCATCATTGATGGGCTGAATGGACGCTCGCAAACTGGTTTCACGACATTGTGAAACCGATTTCTAGCTTTCTCGCCCTATTGTCTGCTCCCATTGCTGAAAACGCCCAACACCAGCGGGCACAGAAAATTCCATCCATGGTCTTTAACACTCTAGGCCTTGTTTCTCAAAATGCTCACTGTGGGTCTAAGTGTGTAGGACGATGGCTTTGAATTTTGAGTGTTCTGATCCGCAGTCAGGGATGCCCTTCTCAGGGTTGAGATACTTTGAAGTTCTCTTTTCCTTCACCATACTGTTGTCAAAGAAGTGATGAAAGGGTACTTAAACACTGCGAGCAGGCATGGCTGCCGTTTAACAATGGAAACATCATCTGCCCCTGGGATTGCCCCGTTAAGACTGAAGGGGCTCCACACCTTCTGCTCATTAATTGTCTGACCACTGAGTAATCGCGTCTGGCCGGTCGCTTCCACACTGCGCAGCAATGCTGCCAGCTTCTGGGTCCACTGCATCTCCATGGTCAAATTCCATCCATGGTACTTATCCCTTAAGGCCAGTGATTTAAGTTAATGGCTCACCAATGTCTCAGACGTTATGTGAAGTGAGAGCTCAGGGGAGAATGACGGGGCTGCACTGCAGCTAATTCGCATAATACAGATAACACATTTTCTTTTTTGTTGCTTTGTCGAGGTAAACCCATTTTGTCTTAAAATTAGGTTCTTCAGATATTAAAATGTGAACACTTGAGATGTTTGTGTAAAAATGTCCACTATTTAAATGAAGGCAATAATGCTTTCATTTTAAGTGCCTAAATCATTTAACATAGCAGGCAAAGAAATCCAATACAGAAGCAGTAAAGTATTCATCTGAAGAGCCTAATTTCAAGACATTTGGCTGACAGCTAGGAAGTTGAATGCAGGCAGTAAAACGGGCTGGCATCAGGAGCATGTTCATGTATTTGAAATTTTCTGGCAGACACACTCGGCGCTTGATGAGGAAGTGGATAGTAAGCCATGGTTTCCACAATTAACTGAAGTAACAGCACCTAGCCATTGTATTGCAGTTAAATGTAAAAATCCCTCTCAGTGGCACTATTGCTGTATCACATTACTGCCCTGTCTTGCTTTTTTTTCCGATGGATTCGGTTTTAGTCAGCAGTTTGAAAGTGCTCAGTGTTCTTTTTAAGGATTTATAATATTTGGCAAAATGTACGTCCATGTGTCAGATGGGAGTAAGGAGACTTTTCCAGTTCTGTGTTGTTATTCCAAGGAAAGATTGAAGAAATAAATATACACAAATTAAATAGCCATGTTCCATTGTAAACAATTGCTGAACTGGTGCTAATTCAGCATCCATTCAAATGTCAGCATAAATTCACATGACAACCTAAATGAATTCTTAAGGCTTGCTTGGTCAAGTTCTGGTCACTGTGGACCGAGAAGGTTCAAATCAGTTGCCTCCAGCAACGAGCCGAGTGGATTAATTTGCACAATTATTGCAATTAAAGTTTTTTCTGTTCTTTCCTTTGACCAGAGATTATGTTAGCAGTACTGAGACAATCACTGTACAATTGCTAATACTATCCCTTTTTGCCTTGAGTGGTAAGGTTATTGTTAAGCAAGTATTATTTGTTAAGTATTCAATGGTACAGTATGTAAGACAAGCGGAAAGAACCTGCATTTATATAGTGCCATTCTCCTCAGCCAATGAATTACCATGAACCGTAATCATTGTTATTATGTAGGCAACTTTGTCCCACAAATGGCAATGAAATAAATTAGAATTGCATAGAATTGACAGCACTGAAACAGGGCAATCAGCACATTGGTCCATGTCTGTCTTTATACTCCCCATAGGCCTCCTCCTACCTTGCTTCATCTCAATATCAAGCATACCAGTCTATGCCTTTCTCCTACATGTACTTATCTATTGTCCTCTTAAATACATCAATATTATTTGCCTGAACTACTCCAAGTGGCAGCACATTCCATAATCTAAACACTGAAAAAGGAAATTCTTCTGAATTCCTTATTGGATTTATTTGAGACATAGCACATAGGTTTGGACTCCCCCACAGGTGGAACCTTCTTTTCCACATCTACTCTATCGAACCTCTTCATAATCTTAAAGACCTACATCAGTTCATCTCTGAGTTTCCGTTTTTCTAGAGAAAAGAGCCCCAGCCTGTTCAGTCTTTCCTAATAGTTTTAACCTCTCAGTCTGGTATCATCTTGTAATTCTTTTTTGTACTTTGGCCAGTGCCTCTATATTCCTTTTTGTAATAGTGGATGGTATCTTCTGTTCTTTCAGGACGGTGGCATACCTGCACCCACCGCCTTACTGCCTCCCCCAGAATTAAGTTCTGGGCAGGAAGGCCCATAGTCAACCTTCCCACCCTGCCATGAATTGAGACCCTTTAGTGGCCAATTAATGACCACTTAAGGGCCTCTTCCCACCATATCACAGAATCACAGAATCACAGTGCAGAAGAGGCCCTTCAGCCCATTGAGTCTGCACCGACATGTAAGAAACATCTGATCTACCTACCTAATCCCATTTACCAGCACTTGGCCCATAGCCTTGAATGTTATGACGTGCTAAGTGCTCATCCGGGTACTTCTTAAAGGATGTGAAGCAACCCGCCTCCACCACCCTCCCAGGCAGTGCATTCCAGACTGTCGCCACCCTCTGCGTAAAAAAGTTTTTCCTCACATCCACCCTAAACCTTCTGCCCCTCACCTTGAACTTATGCCCCCTTGTGACTGACCCTTCAACTAAGGGTCATGCTGGTATTAACCTAGCTGCACACGGGCCTATTCGTCATGTGCCACGCAGGGCAGTTAAAATCACGAGGTCAGCTTGTTACCTAATGCGGAGTGTCTGATTGAGTGACTGGACATTGATAAGGGGGGGGGGGTGCTGCAAAAAGGCACCTCACTGCCCTTGCTGCTGACCCCCCATGCACTCTTGTCCCCGTGACCCCACTCCATGAAACCCTCCCCACCACCCCCCACCCCACACTTACCTACTTGTGGCCTGGGTCGCTCCATGATCCTGGGACTCTGGTGCCTGTCCTTCTGGCAACAGCTATGGTCTCCTTGGTGGTGCTGCTGAGCAAAAGTGCTGCCGACCTCTGAGACTTATGGCCCTTGGGAATTTGATTCTAGGGAAGGCCCGCTGCTGGGCTCTCCATTGCCTGATTGGCTCATGGTTGGTGGGCCTTCCCGAAAAGAGGCAGCATGGGTCTCTTGCCAGCTTCCCAGCCGGCAGGTGAGACCCCTGATGTCTAACAGGATTTCACCCAGTGAGACCAGAATTGTTCATTGTACTCCAAGTGTACTCTAACCAAATTCCTATATAGGTTTAACATAACTTCTCTGCTTTTCATTTCTGTTCTATCCCTCTAGAAATGAACCCCAATACATTCTTTGGAATTTTTATGGCTTTCTGAACCTGTGTTGCTAGTTTTAATGATTTGTGAATCTGTACCTCTAGATCCCTATTCTAATCTATTACAATTAGACTCTTATTTCCAAGAATAGGTAGCTTCCTTAATCCAACAGAAACCGCATCCCCACTATATATTAAATTCATTTGCTGTTTATGTACCCAATACAAGAAGTAATGACTTCTTGTATTTTATCACAGTCTTCCTCAGTATTAACCATACCTCCCAATTTACTGTGGTCTGCAGATTTTGAAATTGTTCTTCAGATTCCCAAGTCTAACTCATTTACTTAAATGCTGGGGATACAGTAGTCCCAGCACTGATCCATGTGAAAGACCACTTCCGTTGATCTGAGTAACTTCCTTTCAACACTATTACTTTAATAACTATTGCTGAATAATACCATGAAGTCTTTTGGGTGCAATAAGCAGGCATACATGAGTTAGGTTTGGCTTCTCATTGAAACATTGATGCCTCAATTCTGGACACATTCATACCCATGATTCCCTACCCAGCAACTTTCTGTTTTCCATCTTTGTCTTGTGTGGAAAAACTTGGACTTTCCCACAGGGATAGGAGAAAATATTGAGGTTTGGACCAATTGTCATGTCAAGCTGCATCTTTGCACATCCTGGTAGCTGATTTCAGATTTCACTAGGAGAATATTGTGCAAACAGTTAAATAATTAACTATTTCACCCAGAGAGAGTGGAAATGGAATGAACTATCTGGTGAGGTAATAATGGATGATTTGTTGGTAAAGTTAAGGGGAAGCCAGATAGATATTTGATGAGAGAGGTGACTGAAGTGAGAGACATAGCAAGAAGTACCATTTTCTAGACTTTATGATTAAACTGATGGGCAGTCATGGTCTTCGCTGGTCCTGTGCATCCTATATTCAGCTATACAAAGCCCTGGTTAGAGCAAACTTGAAGTACTGTGAACAGCTGTGTACCTTAGGAAGGCTATATTGGCCTTGGAGGGAATGCAGAATAGATTTACTATTGCAAAGGTTAAATTACAAAGCCAGATTACACAAGCTAAGGTTGTATTCCCTGGAATTTCAAAGGTTAGAGGGTGATTTGATCAAAGTTTTTAAGGTATTAAGAGGGATAGATAGACTAGATAGAGAGAAACTAGTTCCACTGTTTGAAGAGTCTGAAACTAAGAGCTATAGCCTAAAAATTAGAGTCAGATCTTTCAGGAGTGAAATTACAAAACACTTCTACACACAGAAGTTGGTAGAAGTTTGAAACCCTCTTCAGCAAATGTCAATCAATGCAAAATCAATTATTAATTTTAGATCTGAGATTGATGGATTTTTGTTAATTAAAGGTGTTAAGGAACATGGGGCAAAGACAGGAATGTGGAGTTAGGTCACAAATCAACTATGACCTCACTGAATGGTGGAACAAACATGAGGCGTTGAATGGCCAACTCCTGTTCTTATGTTCCAAAAGCTTGCGCAATCTTTCACAGCATGTTGCAAGGTGGGACGGAATTTTAAAATTGTCTGGATAAGTGAAGATGACTCATCTTAAGGGTCTATGCATTTACAGTTTTGAAAACTTTCAGCACAGATTCCATTAGTGCAGAGTGCTATGGTCAGCGTGGGAAGTAGTGTCGTATCAAAGAGAGACCAAAATGTCTTAGGAAAAGAGAATGAGCAAAGGGAGCCTAAAGAGCATAGTGGGATGACAATTCAGTGCAGTGATGAGGGAGTGCGATATTGTTGGAGCTGCTATCTTTCAGATAAGCGTTGAATCTAATATTAGTTTAGGTAGAAATAAGAAAAGCCTACTACATAATAAGCCTAGGACAAGATGTTCATTTGGCATCCTGGCCAACATTCATTTTTCAACTAACATCACTAACAGATTGACTGACCATTTAACTAATCTGCTGCTTCTGGAACCGATGTATATTGGCTGCTATGTTTGCCAATGAAGCAATGAATTCAAAAATAATTTATTGGCAATAAGGTGCTAGGGCTGTCCTGAAGACATTATGTGTGCCTCTGGTGTGGAACCTGCAACTTTAGTTAATTCCTCAAAAAATTCAACTTGTCTCATTAAATTTACCCATTACAAATCTATCCTTTCTCTTTCTGATCAGTTTATATTTGTCCAAACATTTAATCACTCTGTTCCTAATAACAGATTCTAGTAATGTACTCACAAAAGGCATGAGAATAATTGGCCTAAAATTTCCTTGGTCACCTCTCCTGACCTTTTATAATAAATGGGATGATGTTGATAATGTTCCAATCCAAGAAGACAATTCCTGAATTAAGGCAGTTTTAGAATATCATGGCTAAAGCATCTACAAGTTTCTCATCCGCTTCTGTTAATACCCGGGGTGGAAACCAGCAGATGCTGGAGATGTATCTATCTATAGCCTCATTATTTTCTGCATGATTTTTTAAAAACTTATTTTGGGCCTGAGCTTCTGCAGAGTGACAATCAGAGTTGCATTGCTACTCCACTCCTGCTTTCCTCCTTGGAAATCCAACAGTCCTTTCTTGCCCGACCTTCCGACTCAGGCCAGGTGAGAATTGTGTAGGGCAGCGTGCTCCAGAGGCCTTCAGTTGAGGGCTGGAGAATCGGAGGTCAGGAAGCCTCTTTTTTTACTGCACCAACTGCTGTAAGGGAGATATATTTAAATGTACAGTAACTTTCTGAAACCATGGAGAAGGTAGGTTTGTAAGGTTAAGTAGGCAGGATTGGGTATTGGTGGGGTGTCTGGTCGTCAGTGGGATCATTTGGTTGGGGGGGTCAGGTGGTCAGCATGGGGAGGATGGGGTTGGGTGGTCAGTGGAGGAGTCGGTTGGTCAGGGAGAGGTTCTGTTGAGGGGGGTGGGTGGTCAGTGGGGTGGGGTTTGGGTGGTCAGCTGGTTGAGTTGGGTGGTCTGTTGGGGTTTGGATGGCCAGTGGGGGGTTTCGGTGGTCAGTCAGGTTGTTGGGTGGTTGGGGAGGTCAGTGGGTGTGGGGAGGTGTGTTCAGTGGGGGGCGGTGTTTAGGCGGGGTGGTCAGGTAGTCTGGGAAGTCCCTTGGTGGGGCTGGGGTGGGGTCAGTATTATAATCACCCAGGAATTAGAAGTGGTTTTAATTCTGCTAACATTTCCTGGGTAACTATTACTGTAAGACAGTCGGTCTATCCAAAATTCGTGATTTAAATCGTACTTTCAGATGGTTCTGATTGCAGGGCAATTGCCCAACAGAAGTTTGAACTTCCCTGGCAACTACTGGGCAATCCTTACCTGGGGACTTCTGGGGGAGGGGAGTGGGGGGGGTGGGGAGGGAAGTTCCCCAGCACATCTTTTGGGTACCCCCAAGTTACAACACCCCAGAGCTCAGAAGTTACAGGCCATTAAGTATAGTAAGGTCTTACCCTTGATTCCTTTTTAGTTTTCCTCATATCTTTGTTATCTTATTTTTTCTTCTAATGTGAAGTCTGCTATGAAGCAAATATTTAGCAACTCTGCTTTTCCTGACTTTCAATCGCAACATCACCTGCACCTGTCATTAAGAGGCCCCCATTGCTATTAGCCACCCTTTCTCTGAATATATTTAAATCTTTAGTGTTGCCCTTGATTTCCCTCACAGCTTTTTCTAGTACTTCCTTTCTGTAACTCTGACCATTTTCTTGCTATCTTTTTGCTCTTCCTTATATCTCTCCCAGCCTGTCAGAGCTCTACAGTTTTTACATTTCTGTAAGCCCTTTCCTTTAACTTTATAATATCTCCCTTTCCTGTTGTTAATCAGGTTTGTTCAATTACACAAGTAGATCTCTTGCCCTTTAGGCTTATGTGCAGGTCTTGTATTGAGCCAAATACTTCTTTGAACAAATCCCACTGTTCCTGCTTTTTTTTAACCTGTTAACAGTTCTCCGCTGTCTAATGTGTTCAGTTTCTGCCTCATCCCTTCAAAATCAGTCTTACCTAAATTTAAAACCTTGGTTTATGACATACCATTCTCCTTCTCAAACCTAATATTGAATTTAATCATGTTATGGTTACTGTTGGCTAGATGTTCCCTTACCATTAGATTGTTGACTATGTTAAGATGAGGTGAGGAGAGGTGGAATGTGTCACCTCTTTTCCGCTTGACCACAACATGTTTTTTAAAGGATATACTTGCCAATTCAATGAGTGTTTAACTGTTTATGTGCTGTGGCTATGAAAAACACAAACAGACAGGGTTCCTTGAGTTTTTTTAAAAGGAAAAGAGAATAATTTTTATTGTATTTAACATGCTCCAACTTTCACATACACACACACACATGTATACACACACACACACACACACACACACATGTTCACACATACAAAAGTAGATTACAAAATGGGAGGATAGATTAAGCAATATTTTTAAAATCCAATGAAGGTTAAAGTAATATGGTTCTTGTAGATTGATAACTTGGGTGGATCCAGGCTAAGCTCAGTGGTTCTCCTGGTTCCAGTCTCGATGTGGTTTAAAGATGTAGATGGACAATTTACTTGTTCTTCTGGAGTCAGCAGGTGCTGGGTTGAGTTCTTTAAAATGATTCTGCCTGCGGCATGTGATCAGTCAAAAACAGTAGGCAGGGTTCAAGCTTGTAAAAATAGGCTGAGAGTGAGAGAGAAAGAGAGGCCCACATATGGGTCTTCTGCTCTATTCATTTAAAAACTGGCTTGTTTCTTCCCAGTTATTGGAGCAAATAAGATTTGTTTTCAGTGAGATTCAATTATGTGACCATATGATTAATACTTCCATTGTCCACGTAAATTATTTGAAATTAGAAGCCATTGCTACACAATGGGGATTGGATGGTGGCTATTCACATCTACTTATGAGGAACTGGTTCTTCTACAGCTCTCCTTGTTATGTGTATCTCAGAGACATGGGGCAGAATTTTCTGCCTGTCAGGTGGGTGGGCCCGACCCAATCTCCGGCAGGCGGGGAGCTGATCCCCGCTACCATTTTACGTGGGCGGGCCAATTAAGGCCCACCTAGCGTGACGTTGAGCAGGAAGCGCTTTGTGCTTCCTGTGTGGGTGGGGGGATTCCCCAAAAGCGAGAGTGTGCTCTTTTGCGCATGTGCACAAAAGAGCGCACATCTCCCTGAGGCTAAGTGCTGCCTCAGGGAGATCGTTGACACTTTTAAAAAGATTAAAAATAGAGAAAAAAAATCCTTAACATGTCCCCCTCATGTGACAATGTCACATGAGATGGGACATGTTCATAAATTACAGTAAAACTTTATTAAACTGTTAAAACCCTGCATGAAAACTCATCCCGCCGGTGGATGAGGTTTCATGTTTTTTCTAGTTGCCGCCGGGGCTCCTGGCCGACCTGCTAATCTTAAGGTTGGACAGGCAGGTCCTTTAATTGTTTAAATAATCCTGTCAATGGCCTCAATTGGCCATTGACAGGTCGGTTGGCCTACAGCTGATTTTGCTGCGTCCCCACCTTCCTGAAAATTTAAATGGAGCAGGATGAAGGCCGGGGTTCCGTCCGCCATCATCCTGCGTCATTTTACGTGTCGGCGAGCGGGCCCCGCCCCCTGCTCGCTGACGGCAAAATTCTGCCCATGGAGTTAGGACTTTTAGTTTTGGGCACATAGACAAAAGGATGTGTGAATTCCACAGATGACTTTATCTCAGCATGTCCATTCAAGTGAGGGCAGTCCATCCAGGGTAATTTAATTAAGAACTTTCCAGAGACCTATGATAATTCTGAGTCTGTGTCAAAATTACGAAAGTCACCTGGCTGTCAGTGACTCTTAACAGCTTGTTGTTTTACTCCTTTTAAAACTTAGTCAGTGATTTTCAGCTAGTGAATACACAAAGTCATTTTTATAGAGCATGGCTTCATAACAACTAATTCTGGCTCATTATGCGTCACAATCATCAGCTCTGATTGAAGCAATTGAAAGAAAACTTGCATTTATAAAGCACCTTTCACCACCTCAGAATTTCTCAAAGAGCTTCACAATCAATTAATTATTTATGAATTGCAGTCACTCATGTAATGTAGGATTGCGCAGATGCCAATTTGCACACAGGGGCAAGTAACTAGATAATCTCTTTTTGATGATGTTGGTTGAAAATTCTTTTCTCAGCTGTGTCAGTAAGAACAGGTTCTGCATGCTGCTTTTCAGCAGTTCCAAGCAAGAAAATGTTTTGCTTCCCACCCTTCAGTCAAGGGACACACTTTGACCGCCCCCATATATATTGAAATGAAGATACGACAGGAGCAGGAGGAAGAGGAAATGACAGACACACACAAGATACAGCAAAGAGGAAGACCACCAACGTGGAGCTACCCTTCCAAAAGGGCCCGAAGATCACGCTGCTTCCTCCTTCATGTCTTAAAGAGGTTTTTATAAGGAGGAAATGGTTCAGTAAGGGCATGGAAATGAACATAAAACATCCTGTTAAACAAAGAAACCAAACATAGTTGGATTAGTATTGAAATACTTACAGAAGGGCCCAGACTTTCACCCCTGGGTCGAGCTTGCAGAGCCGGGGGAATTCCCTGGCTTGGTGAAACTGACTTTAAAAAATGGCTGCCTGCAGGACGGGTTTTTGGTTGTGTTGGTTGGGGTTGGGGGGGGGGGGCGGTGTGGTGTGGAGAGTGGGGATTGGGGTGGGGTGCATGTTGCTGGCTGAAATAGGAGTTGGGGACAGGGTGGGGGGTGTGTCCTCAGAATGAGTGCAGAGGAACTGGGCAGAAGGCCTGCCTCTGTGCGCTAGCACTGTGTTTAATTAAATAAAAACTAATAATATAGCAAAAAATATCTCCAGCCCTCACTCCTCAACCCCCCCTCACTCCCTATGCCCCATCCATACCAATGACGGCCAACCCATAACCCCACCCACATGGCCCCTCATATGCCTATGCCAACCCATGCCCCTCTTCCCAACATCCATGGGTCCTCATACCCCCATGCCAGCCCATGCCCCCCATTCACCCCCATGGTCCCTTATACTCCCTATGCCAAATCATGCCACCCTATAGTCCCCCATCTACAAAAATTTGCCCTTACCCTCTCCATGTCAACTCACCTAGTATCCTTTGACCCTGCCTGGACATCATTGACACTTCCTGGATAGCTTGAAATTTCCTTGACAGCTGGACAATTCCTGGACATCTTGACAGTTTCTTGACAGCTGGACGGTTCCTTGACAGCTTGACACTTCCTTGACAAATTGACACTTCCTGGATAGCTTGACATTTCATTGACAGCTGGGCAGTTCTAATGAGTTTGTGCATAAATAGTGCATAATTATGTTTAATTCTTACCTCTCCCAAAAGTGTCCTGGGACTGTTTGCAAAGGGGGACTTTATCTCTCCAAAGGGATGCCCTAGCTATCCAAAGAATCCATCAAGTTCAGACCTCCTCTAACCTGGTCTGCCTGCACACTCTGGGATACATAGAGCTAGAGTTCAGTGGAGGCAGCTGGTGATTTAAATTTCATCCATTTCCGGGATTTTTGCCATGATGGAGGCTCTCCTTTGTGGTGAAAATCTGGGCCTAAGTGCTTCTTTTTACAGAGGTGGTACCTGAAGGCCAGGTGTCACCTCGGGGTGTTTAGCTGCACGTGGCATTTTAAGTTTCTGGGGACTGAGACTGCTGTTTTTGCAGGGTTCCTGATGCCTGGAACAATTCATCAGCAGGCTTCTTCACTATTTCAGATAGATGGGGAGCCTGGTCCCTTATCTTGACACCAACATGAGCACATATCTGTGGGGTCTGCTGGAAAGCAGCCTGAGCTATCAGCAAGAAGAAGGTGGCTTTGTGAAGGTTGATGGGAATCATGTTTTATATACGGGGCTTTGGATTTGAATAACCACTGATTATGGAGAGGGCAGACCCAATGGTATCAGTTAGATCCCACACACCCTCAGAAATTGTGCCCTGAATCCTTTAGAGTTGGGTGCCATTGTTCCACAAGGCCTATGGGACCAATTGTTAAAACCACATTGAACGTCATGATTGGCCTGGAGGCCTTACTCTCAGTTATTTCTGGTGTCACCTCTTGCTTCAAATAGTATTGAATTGTGTTAGACCCTTCCAGCATATTGATACTGAGAATGACATAGGGCTCTGCCACAATGCCTGAGATGTGTCACAGGTCCTTTGTGATGGTCCTCAGTGCCTCCTAGTGAATATGATGTTCATCCAGCATCCTTCAATATATATTAGGACCCCAGAGAACTGAATCTGCAGGCCCTAGAGCCCAGGGGCTGATTTCTATAGAGCTCCTGCTTTCCACTGTTAGATCTCACTTGTACCTCTGGGTCCTCTAGTCTCCTCGTGTATTGTGTCTCACCCAGTGAAAAACTCTCAACAGAATTATCTACATTCCCCAGGCAGACATCTCTGGGCTAGTGAGAGAAAGGGTGAATGATGGTGTGGGCTCGGCAGACATGGAAGGTCTCTTGTTGTTCTCCGCCTTGGGTTAGCTCTAGGTAAAGGGAAATGAAAAGGTGTTAGACAGCTCTAGTAACAGTTTCTGTGCAACATTTGAAAATGTCCAACCATATTTCTTGGGTTTTTGTGTTCCCAAATTATTATACAGGCAAAATCCAAATGGTCCAGAAAAGCCTGTAACATCCTCTGGTTGTCAGACATGCCCTTTTTTTTTACAATTTCAGCTTCACGGCTCCACAGAATCTCCAAAGTTTCTTTCCCATGGGATGTCAGAAGTCTGTTGTTTTGGGAAATCACAATCCATGGCCTGAAAATCCCAAACACGCTTGTCCCTCCCACTCTGGATCTCCTTGAAGTGGGTTGCTGTTTTTTCTTGAAATGGCTACCATCTTATTTTGCCAGGTTGTCTGCTTCCTCCAGCGTTATCACTTGTTCCTTTAAGCCATATGTTTTATATCATCCTCTCCCATCTCGATGTTCCACTTTCCTACTTTATCAAGCTATTCAAAGCAACTTTGGGCCTTATTACCTCAGCTGTGGCTCAGTTAGCACCCTCACCTCTGAGTCACAAGGTCCTGAGTTCAAGTCCAACTCCAGGGCTTGAACACAAAAATCAAGGCTGACGCTCCAGTGTAGTACTGAGGGAGTGCTGCACTGCCATCTTTCGAATGAGACATTAAACAGAGGCCCTGTCTGACCTCTGATAAGATATCCAATGGCACTATTAAGAGGAGGGGAGTTATCCCTAGTATCTTGGTCAATGTGTACCCCTCAAGCAACATCACAGAAACATTATTACATTGCTGTTTATGGGAGTTTGTGGTATGCATATTGGCAGCTGCATTTCCTATCCTACAACAGTGACTACACTTCAAAAGCATTTCACTGGCTGAAGAGTGCTTTGAGGCATCAGGTGGTTGTAAAAAGCGCTATGAAAATGCAAGCTGTCCCTTCTATTTTCCAGCCTCTTCATTCATTTACAGACTCCCCATTCCCCAGCCCAGTGTATCTAAGGTATAGCAAGCTGGATTTAGACAGGCTGCCCAACACTTCATCTTCTAATCTTGCAATTTAGGTTAGGACTAGGATGTCACATAGGCTGGAAGTCTGCCCTGCCTCACTTCCAAACCTTTGCAGGAATTCTTGGGAGTCTAAGGCTTTTAAAGTAATGAGGCAAAATGTAGCAGCCAATAAATACTTTAAAATGGATTGGTTTTACTGAGCAGGAAGGATGTTTTTCAAATTTAAGGGATAACAAGGGGAAGGTGCCAGTGTACTCCAATGTGCTGGTGGTTAATTGAGATTGGCTGTTGAGTTCACACCCAAATGCCGAGCTCCCAGACTCAGCCCAGTTAATCCTGAATCTCCCTTCCTGGAGAAATTTTCCATGTCCCCATTCGCAACTGGCACAGAACATGTGCAAAGAGAGACAGGCCTGACAGAGGGAACAGGCTGACCAACTTATTAGCCACAGTTGACATGTTGGCCTGGGAGATGGGGAAAATGGAGAGATGAAAGAGGCTAGCCCTCGAAACTGGATAGGGGGGGTGGGGGGGCGTGCATGATCTGTGGTTTAACCTGTTGACTGAAATGCAGGCAGCATGTGAACTTTGTGCTGCCTGCTGTTTAATCAATAGCAACCCCACTGTGGATTGCCTCGACCCCTGAGTTAGGAGGCCAATACCGTGAGTAGTTAACACCAGTTGAAGTTAACCTGAAGCTCATAAAGGGGAAGTGCTTTGTGGCTGAAGCAGATGCTGACAGTCCTGTGGGAACTGAACCTGATCTGAGAAAGACGCAAGAACGGCAGAATATGGGACAGAGCAGGCTCCAATGTTTTCGAATGCTGCACTGATGTCCTGTATTGATAGGGGGCCAGGACGCCCTCCAGACACATGCTTAGATGGAGTAGATAGCCACAGAGATCGAAGCCAGGAGTTAAGCCCCAAGGACCTGGATGCAGGAGCCAACAATCTCACATGAGTACTTAAGGTCTGTGAATGCATCTGCAAATTCCAAATCCTACCAACTGCACCACTCGCTTCAGGCAATGCTCATTTGGCTACATCCCCATCACTAGCCGACCACATTCTCTATCATCATGGCACATAACAGACATCTATATGCTACATTGCGCCCTCATACACTTAAGAACATAAGTATTAGGAGCAGGAGTAAGCTCTATGGCCCGTCGCGGCTGCTCCACCATTTAATAAGATCATGGCTGATCTTCAACCTCAACTCTTTTTCTTGCCCGATCCTCACATCCTTGATTCCCTTAATATTGTAAAACCTATCGGTCTCTGGCTTGGTTAATTGAGAGTGGCTGTTGAGTTCACACCCAAATGCCGAGCTCCCAGACTCACGGACTGAGTTTTAACATTCCTCTGGGATGAAGAATTCCAAAGATTCACAACCATCTGAGTGAAGAAATGTCTCCTTGTCTTAGTTCTGAATAGCTGACCTTTTACCCTATGCCATCCTTTGTTTGTTTTAAGGCTGCAACTGCGCTTCAGCAGATGGCAGATTACGGTGAGGGCTTCATTACTGAAGCGCAGGTGTCTCATACATTGTTCCTTGCAGAGGTTCACGGAGAACCATGGCTCCCCTATGTCTAGACTCTTCAGCCATGGGAAACAACCTCTCAGCATCTACCCTGTCAAGTCCTCTCAGAATCTTAAATGTTTCCATGAGGTCACCTCTCATTCTTCTAAACTTCAGAGAGTATAGGCCATTTTACCGAAGCTGTTCTCATAGGACCACTAACTTATACCAGGAATCAACCTTAGTTTCACTGCTCCTCAGGCAAGTGTGTCGTTCTTTAGTAATAAAAACATAAAATGCTGGAAAAACTCAGGAGGTCTGGCAGCATCTGTGGAGAGAGAAACAGAGTTAACATTTCAAGTCTGTATGACTCTGCTTCAGAGCATTTTCCAGCATTTTCTGTTTTTATTTCAGCTTTCCAGCATCCACAGCATTTTGCTTTCATCTTAGTATTGTTCCTTAGTATGGAGACCAAGATTGTACATGGTACTCCAGGTATGGTCTCACCAAACTGTGTACAATTCCAATAAGACTGCTGTACATTTATACTCCAGTATCTTGCAGTAAAGACCAACATGACATTTGTCTTCCTAATTGCTTGCTGTACCTGCATTTTAACTTTTTTTATTCTTTCATGGGGTGTGGGCAAGGCCAGCATTTATTGCCCACCCCTAATCTCCTTCAAACTGAGAGGCTTGCTAGGCCATTTCAGAAAGCAGTTAAGAGCCAACTGCTGTGGGACTCATGTAGTCACATGTCGGCCAGATTGGGTAAGGGTGGCAGATTTCCTTTCCTAAAGGGATGTCAGTGAACAAGCTGTGTTTTTACAACAATCGATGATACTTGTCATGCTCACCATTACTAAGAGATGAGCTTTATATTCCAGATTTATTAATTGCATTAAACCCCACCAGTTGACATGGTGGGAATTGAACCTGTGTTGCCATGGCATTAGCCTGGGCCTCTGGATCGTCCAATTACATTACCACTTCACTACTGTCTCCCCTAACTTCCTGGGTTTCATGTATAAGGATAGCCAAGTCTCTCTGAACAGCAACGTTTAATATTTCTCAACCTTTAAAAAGTATTTATTTTTTCTATTCTCATTACCAAACTGAATAATCTCACATTTCCTCCTGGAAGACACCATCTGCTAGCTTTTTGCTCAGTCGCTTATCCTATTGCAGACTCTTTGGGCAGGATTTTCCCTGCAGGCTTCTGAATCCTTCCATCAGGTTCAAATGGAGGTCAGAAACCAGCAGTGTGTGGGAAACAGTCACTCATTGTGATTTTCCGTAAGCAACTAATTCATGGTTAGAGGGCAGGCTCGCCATCTAATTGAGGATGGAGGGCTGGCTAACGAAGATGGAGGGCCTGTCAGAGGCCTTCCAGTTTGAAAGCAGTAGCAGGATGCCAAGGTAAGTGAAGGATTGGGCACTTCATAATCCAAATGCTTTCCCGCCAACTTCTTTAAACATTAAATGAAAACTGGCCTTTGTAGTCAGGCCACCACAGTAATGTGAGGAGAACCCTACTCCTGGGCGACTTGAGGTTGCTACTGCAACTGTACAGGCAGGAAGGGCCTGCCTGGAGCACTGGCCGCAGGTCTGCTGCTGGGAGGTTACCTCCTGGCATCTAAATTATCTCCCACTCCCTGTGGTGACCTAGAGTCTGCCCAGAAAATCTCAGTTGGATCTCTTAAATAGGCCTTAATAGGCGTTTAATTGGGCCAGTAGGCTACCTGCTGCTTCAGGTAGATAGCCATGCTGCACCACCATCCCATCTTTGGGAAAATGGCTTGGGAGTGGAATAGAGCCAGGGCACCACCATGCAGGCTGACAGCATGAAATCCCATGCCCAGCCGCATGGTGGCAACTAAAAATCTAGCCTTTGTGTCTTCCTCACAGTTTACTTACCACTTGCTTTGTATTATAAGCAAACTTGCATACATTCCACCTCTGGTGGGAACTAAAAATCCAGCTCTTTATATCCTTCTCACAGCTTACTTTCCCACCTGGCCTTTTATCATTAGGAAACTTACATACATGCTCTCAGTCTCTTCATCTGACTTGTTAGTGTGGATTGTACATAGGTGAAGCCCAAGCATTGAATTTTGCAGCACCCCACTAGTAACACACTGCCAACCTGAAGACGTCCAGTTTATTCCCCCTCTCTGTCTTCTGTCCTTTAACAAATCTTCTATCCATGCTAAAATATTCTCTCCAGCCATGTGGAACCATATCTTGTGCATCAACTTTTTATGTAGCACCTTACTGAATATCTTTTGGAAATCCAAATATACAACATCCACTGGGTACCCTTTATCCACCCTGCCAGTTACATCATCAGAAAACTCCACTAGATTTGCCAAACATATATCCCTTTCATAAAACCAGGTTAACGCTACATGATCAGGTTATGATTTTCTAAGTACCCTGTTAACTCCCCTTAATAATGGATTCCAGCATTTTCCTGAACACTGATGTCACTCCAACAGACCTGTAGTTACCTGTTTTCTGGTGTTACATTTTCTAACTTCCAACTGACTGGAATTATACCAGAATCTAGGGAATTTTGGAAGATCACAATCAATCCCTCTCTTCCTCTTCCTTCTCCTCCTAATCCTCCTCATGATCCTGTTCCTGAACTGCTCACCATATAACTGGAGGCAAAGGGCTGTGCAGCATACAGCAGACCACCCAAGATTTTGACAGCCAGTCTGCTGAGTACTTCAGGACTCCAGGCAGTGAAGATGTTGTTTCAGCACGGCAATGGTCTGCTCTATTTCATTTCACATGGCAGCATGACTTGCATTGTAAGTATGTTGCACACATGTGGATGGTTTGCACATCAGAGTCATGAGCCACATCATCAAAGGATAGTCCTTATTGTAGCCACCATATGGTTTACTGTGGTGGCTCAAATGCAGCTGGCACAGTGCATTGCTGCAGATTGAAGACATCGTGACTGCTGCCAGGATGCTGGACATTGACCGGCAAGATTCTCTGTGTATGGTCGCATACCAGCTTCACTTTGAGGGAGTGGAATCCTTTTCCGTTGCAGTACATCTCAGAGTTGACATGGTAAGCCTGCGTTGTGATTTGCATGCAGTCAAAAGCAAGGAAGACTGAAAACCTTGCAAAATCCTTGTCCTTGCTCAAACTCTCTGGCAAGAGAGAATGTAATGTAACTATCTCTCTTTGATTAGAAAGCTTCAGTGACCTCCCACAGTAGATGGTAAACTGGGAGATGGTTACAAATATCTCCAACTCTAGCCTAGAAGAAGCCATAAAAGTTTATTGTTATGGTCATCTTCACAGCCATCAGTAGTGCCATCCTTTCCTTGCTCTGAAGTTGAATTGTGCAGCAGGTGGCATGTTTCAGTAGGGATGTCCTTACTGAAATACAGGTGTCTCACACACCATTCCTTGCTGAGGCTCAGGTATGAGAACTTCTCCCTGAACAGCCTGGGTGGATATAGCCTCTTGTTGAGGGCCTTTCTCCTCTCACCTCCTCCTTCGTCTTTCAGCATCCTGTCCTACTCTGTATTTCATTCTCCTGCTCATGCTCGATACCAAGAGAAAGGCTTATTAGTCCATCCATGTCTGGAAGCTGGAGCATTGAACTCCAAAGTGTCACTTCTGCTGCCAAATCAGCATTGTAGCCATTCTCTGTATGCAGGCTCACCCTCTCACTAACATGGTGTCTGGCACAACTCACCCCCAAAATGTGCACATGTCACAGATACCATTTTGGACACCAAATAGTACATGTAGTGCCTGTGCATCGGTGTTACCAATTGAATTTTGCACCGAAAATAACTTTAATACCTTGTTGCAAAGGAACAGTTCATACCAGTACAAGAAAAATAAAGCAACGGACTAAATGAAAGTTTGGAAGGAACTTCTTGTAGTGACTTGTTTATTTAGATAATAAACTGGCACCTAGGAGAATGAACACTGGGTCTACAGATTCTTTCTAAATGGAACTGGATGTGTTTTTGTTAGATGATTTTAAACTTAAGGCAGGCTGGCAATAGAAAAGGTTATGGTCTGGGATGATGGAACAGGAGAATAATAGTGGATTTACATCACAGATGTATCAGATATAATGAGCTCGATGAAGACTGAAAATACTAACAATGTCCAGCAGGTCAGTAAGCATCTGAAAGTAGAAAAGATAGTCTAAAGTTTCAGGTGTGGTTTTTTTGACAAAGCTGAAATGGGGGAAAATGAGTCCCTTTATTGGACAGAATGAAATGATGATGATGGGAAGGTGGAGTAGAAAGAGTAAAAATTAAGAATTTGACTGCTGTTACAGAGAGGAGTCAATGGCTTTAATAGTATTTAGTGGGCCTATATACTTTTGTGCTTATTAATGTAGAATTGTTAGTGCTCACTTGTGGAATTCATTTTCAGTTTTGCCATCCAGTACTAGCCTTAGGCCCTCTCAGCTCAGATATAATCTCACAGCACACACTGAAACTAATGATGTTGTTCCTCATATCCCAGACCAGTGATTTTTACAGTTTTACTCTCTCTCTCTTATTTTATGGGCAGTGCTCTGTTGTGAATTTAGTCCTATGATGAACTGCATCGGGACTATTCAAAGTCACTTCGAGACTTTGCAGCCATAAGACTGCAGAGATATTCATCCCATCAGTCTTATCTGGATGCAAACCTGATTTTATGGTAATCTTTTTACAGCATGTAAGATGAGCTAGAGACAGATGGAAGGGAGAGGAAGAAAGCAATCATTGTGACAACATATTAGGCTGAAATAGTTCTTCATGTTAATCATAAGCTCTATTTTATAAGTACTTTTCTTTTCTATTTTCTTTTTTGTCAAAAGGAAAAACTAGTAAATCATGTCCAAACTCATCCTGTACACCTTAAAATGGAACTCCAGTATTACTGGTGCCATATTACTGATTTTTTACTGGGACTTGAACTGGTTTTTCCTTCCTTGTTTGATTAATACATTCATGATTTAATGCTTCAAACCTTCCTTAACAAGCAGTTTGTCTTTTTTTTACCGAAATTATTTAAATGGTAATGGGCTGTGTGTTCAAGCCCCACCCTAGGCCTTGAGGACTTTACGCAGACTGATACTTTAGTGCAGTATCAAGGGAGTGAGCTGCTTTATTTCAGAATGTCTGTTCAAAGGAATGCAATGGGTCCCATGACCCCATTCAAAAGGCACTTTTCCTTACTTCGAAAGGTAATACATTATATCTGAAGTGCTTGAGATATCCTGAGAACATTAGAAAGTGCTAAATAAATGCAAGTGTTTACTGCCTAATTTTAAATCACCTGTTTTACTGATCCAGTCTTTCACTATCATTGCCAGGGTTGATATTTGGAAATTAGGGCCTTAACAAGTATGCTATCTCTTCTTGCAATTAGACTACAATCCTATAGCAGTCCACATTTTAATTGATTTGAATGGTTGAAAATGGATCCTGCCACTGGGAAATATTATGGCTAAATTTTTCAGTATCAATTTTCATTTACAAAAAAACTGAGCTTGACTAGAATCTAAAAGATTCTCCTTTATGTTAAAAAGAGAAATAGAATCAATATTATATAGTTGTATTTTACATGACCTTCACCAAAGTAAATTTTGAGGACCAGTCCTATATTTACGTATTAAAGCTATTGGGCAGCCAATACAGATGCAATCATAAACAGATGGACATAGCTCAACAGTGAGTCCTGTCAGGCCTCATCAAAAAAGTACAACAATATAGTCAAAAACAGTCAGGAACACACAGATTGTCCTCTGAGAAGTTTGCTTCATTTTCTTTTACTAGCACATAAGGCAGCCACAGTCTAGCCAAGAACCCAGTTGTAACATTTCCAGAATGAAAAAAAAAATCATAGAAATCAGATGGAAATTGTGTGGAAACATCTACAAACACTGAGTTAATAGAAAACTGTACTTTCTCTCTTCAGCAAATTGCCTAGGCCTAAAGGTCATTATGATTCTGACATACCCATATACTGACACAATCGTGCCCTTCATTATTCCTATGGGGCACAGGGGAGTTTCCTTACGGTAAAATCTAGTCTAAGAAGGTAAAGCAGCAACACAGGAACAATTTAGAAACTGGCTGGAAAATGCCCAAAGCCACAATGGAAATCAGTGCACACAGAGGCAAGCAAACTGTGTAACAAAGGTATTCAGATTGCGGTCATTGAGTCATTTAGGCAGGCGAATGCATTGTCTGCAATCAGTCATGCTAGAGAACTAAGCTTCAACTGTGCTATCTCAGTGAAATGTATTCTGAAACCCCCTAACATTAATGTCAAAATATGAATTTCCTAAACTTAGAGCTGGGAAAGCATAAACGTTTCCACATGCGTACTTTGGCAAGAGGAGGGTCTTTCTTGGCCCTAGGAAAATAAAAACCTTTAACATGTAGACATTTCAATGAATGTAATCCTTGACTGTGGCAAAGCATCTACAGGTAAATCAAGGGAAATTGAAGCAGAAATTTTCCCCTTCACCAAGTTATATCACAAACAAATGTGTTTAGATTTTCCCCGAAATCTCTGACATCCCTCAGAATAATTGCTTCTTGAAACACCAGCAAAGTAATGCAGTCTTCCATTACATCATTTAATTGGCTGGAGTGGAAAATATATTAATTTATATCAATACCTTCGAATATATCTGGTCTCTCCCTTTAACACTCAAAGTCCTGGCAAGTTCAGGGGAGCTCCTGCATTCGAATGAGGCAGACCAATTTGGCTTGTCTTCAAGTGAATGAGGGAGTAATAGAGGAATCTAGGTTTTGATGAGGAGGATACATGAGATGAAGGAGAAGAGTATCGGAAGGTAGCTCCAGGGGTGCTGATGGTTGAGGACTCTGACACCTCTAATGGAGCAGAGGGAGCGACAATCCATGGGAAGATTAATTTGGAACAGTGGGAATTTAAGGCTGGCATTGGTTAATGAGGCTGGATGACACCATGGGCTGGACGGACTTGAAGACAAAGATGAAAATTTTGAAGGTGATGAAAAAATATTAGCATTGAACTAAACACATCGTGGTCCCTCGGAGCAAGGAGGATACTCACCACCAAGCCCTAGAGCAGAGAGAGGGAGAGAGGGAGATAACGAAAATGGGAGAGAAAGAGGCTGAAAGAGGTAGGAGTGAAGTCAGTGTAAGGTAATGGAGGTGGAAAAGGGAAAGTAAAAGGCTAAGGGAGAAACAGCATTTAAAAAAATCCAAAATCCACATTCTACATTGGCAATCAGTCATTAGTTAGTCTGTTGGTCAGTCCATGGTCAATGAAGGGTTGTGCACCTTCTTGAGCTCATTCTTCTTGCTTAGCATCTTTACATTATATGTCCAGCAGAGCTTGCAATGAAAACTCCTGTGCTGAAATTTCTATTTTAAATGAGTCCATACTTCTCGGTTACTCTTATACATAACCTATTTACTTTTGATACCTATAATATTAATGTAACCTCCAACTAAATATTGGGAAGACTGAAGACATTGTCTTCCATTCGTGTCTTAAAGCTTGTGTGTTAGTATCGACTCCATCCCTCTCCCTGGCAACTGCGAACTGAACCAGATTGTTCACAACCTTGGTGTCATTTTTGACAAAAGATGAGCTTCTGACCAAATAAACATGCCATCACTAGGACGGCCTATTTCCATCTCCGTAGTATCCTCCACTCTGCTTCTGTCTTAGCTTATCTGCTAATGAAAACCTTGTCCATATCTTTGTTACCTCTAGACCTGACTTTTCCGATGCACTCCTGGTCAGCCCCACATTCTATCCTCCATAAACTTGAAATAAACCAAAACTCTACTTCCTGTGTCTTAACATGTACCAAATCATGTTCATTAACCAGATCTGTGCTTGCTGACCTAGGTTGGCTCCTGGTTAAGCAGCACCATTTAAAAAAGTTCTCATCCTTGTTTTCAAATCCCTCCATGTCCTTATCCTTCCCTATCCCTGTAATCTCCTCCAGCCCAACATCCCTCCGAGAATCTGCTTTCCTTCAATTCTAGCATCTCTCATTTTAATCGCTCCACCATTGGTTACTGTGCCTTCGGCTGCCTGGGCCCTAAGCTCTAGAACTCCCTCCCTAAATCTCTCTGCCTCTCTACCTCCCTTCTTCCTTTAAAATACTCCTTAAAACCTACCTCTTTGACGAAGCTTTTGGTCATCTGCCCTAATATCTCCTTATGTTAGAAGTCAGGTGATAAATTTTGTTCATAAAGTTCTTGTACATTATTACATTTAAAAGTGCTATATAAATACAAGTTATTGATGTTGATGTTCTATGATGCAGATATAAAGGTTGCATCTGCATGCAGTTAAAGACTTTGGACACCAGGTTATGCTGTTGAACAATTTCCACCCCAACCCACCCCGCCTATTTCTGAAGCATGATTCCACAATTTGATTTCAAAAGCAAATTGGATGAACACTTGAAGGAAATAAACTTGCAGGGCTATAGGGATAGAATAGGAGAATGGACAGACTGAATTGCTCCATGGAGAGCTGGCATAGACTAGATGGGCTGAATGGACTCCTTTTGTGCTATAAATGACTCCTTATTTTCAATAAGATGTGGGATCTTACTCATTTTGAACCTCTGTAGTTCCTCAAAATGTGAATCTTCTACTGCCTGCAGGGACTCTTTTGTATTCTTCCTCATCATTGATGCTGGCCCTAGGTTGAGCAAGTGGATACTACCAACCACAGATTTTCAGTGCTTTTTTTAATAAATAGGCGTTTCAAGAATTTTGAGAAAGCAAGAGGAAAGGAAGATGTGAATTGACATAGGATCTTTCGTGACCTCAGCATGACCTAAAGCACATTCACAGCCAATGAAGTATTTTTGAAGTGTACTCTGTCATGCCCATGCAATTATACTCATGGATTTATGGAAAACAAACACTACTTTTAAAACCAAAATGGAGAATGGACCCTCTGCTTTGAAACAAGATGGAGTTGAGAGCTCAGGTGACGTCCTTTCTTATATGCCAATATACATAGAACTACACAAGGCTGGAAGTTAGTCTGCTTGTCTGACAGGACATTAAAATGGAAATGACCTTTTGGGACATTCCATTAAGACAACATTTAAAATGCAACATATTTTTGCTGTGGATTTAATGTCGGCCTTTATCTAAATACCTTCAGGAGTTGGTTCACAATGGACCAGCAGACTTCTTGGCTTTGGAATGGAATTCCACACAATGGATGTGAGGAGAAACCCATTCCATCACAAGGAGATGGAAATGGCTGAAATGGCTATTTTGTGCCAATGCTCAAGTGATCAGGGACTATTAGTGCGGACAATGATAATACAGATACTATGGTCACCTGACAAAAAGCAGGTTGTGATAAGGAACATTTATTAACACACATATTAGAGCAACCTCAGTGAGTCAGTCTGGGCAGACAGAGAGAGAGAGACCAACAAAAGAAGGACCCTGTCTAGAATCTGATAGCAGGCAGAGAATTGGGGCTAGCTTTTAACCTACCAATTTGAAGACCCAAACCAGATCTTTGCTGCAGGGGTTCAATTGCACCTCGACTGGACTGAGGCCAGAAACCTGCTGCAGCAAGCAGTAAGCCACTGTGAATCTGTCATCGGAAACTTCCAGCCTCCTCTTCTTCAGTGAAACCAAAAGGGAATCATCAGGCCTGCAACATTTCAAGTTTCCATCTTGAGAGACTCAAGTTTAGTAGTGAATGTTTTGGACTTTTTAAAAACCTAAGTGAATGTTACCTCTTTAATCACATTTTCTTGTGCGTGTGTGTATCTTTGTCCGTGTCCATGTGTGTGTGGGTATTGTTACGAATACATTCTGTTGCTGAGAAATAAACGCTTATTCTTTCTTTTTTAAAAAACACTTATGAGCAAGCCTGTCTTTTGTCTGTTCTTGAGAGTCAGCACTCACAGAAACACTCTTTCTCTTCAAAATACGTCCAGATGTGATCAGTGGAGAGGTGAATAAAAGGGGGAACCATCCTGTCATCTCTTCCCTGTCCTTGACAAGGCACTGTTGTAATAGAGGAAGCGCATCAGGCAATTTTGCACACAGCAACGTTGCAAAAATAGCAATGAGATAATGACTAAATATGAAGAGATGCTTAGAGTTTATAAGCTGATGTTTTAAAAATTGGAATGTATGTAGGAATTTCCTCTGAGAGAAATGGTGGTTTATAATCAACTTCTACCGCACACACTAACTGTCCACATATTGCGACTGCAACAAGTGCTCAACCTCTCTTTGTAAATGGTTAATGACTTAGCTTCTTCTTCCCTGTGTCTGTACTCATCAAGTGATTCATCAAAAATTGATAAATCAAATGTAGAATCCTGGGATTCATGGTGTGTTGGGAGATCCACTGGGCTGTATAGGTTATACTGAGGACTGGATGGATCATTCAGGAGACAGGCAAACATTAGGGAGCATAGGGATCTGATGATGTTGTAGGGATTCATGGTGGGGGGTGGTGGCAAAGACTTATTAGAGACTGGTGATTCCAGCCACATCCTGCCATACCTTTGTTACTGTTGTGTTTAACCATTGCAAAAAAAGGAACAGCAATCAGTATTTTCCATATTTATAGGTCACACTTTTCTCCTGCCACCTGACCCTGCTTCATCTTCCCACTTGATCCCACAGCTAACATCTAACACTTCTCTACCTTTATCCTCCAAACACTAGACCCACTGCACCTCCCTCCTTTTGGCTTCCATCACCGCTGACCTCCCTTGACCCGCCATTAGTAATGTAGCTCAGTTTTATCACTTAGAAGGCTAACTCTAAGCTACCAAGACTAAAAAATGTAATAGTTCAGCATAAAAAGAAAAAAAAAAGTCTTTCTCTGTGCTCACCCTGGCTTCATCCTTAATCTTTCTTCTTTCTGATGAGATATTAAACTCTCTGTTCTTTTAGGTCGATGTTAAAGGTCCCATGGCACTATTTGTTGAAATGCAAAGGAGCTCTTGCTGGTGTTCTGGCCAATATTATCCTTCAACCAACATCACTAAAACAGATTATCTGGTCATTAGCTCATTGCTGTTTGTGGGGCTTTGCAGAATGTAAACTCGTTGTCATGTTTCCCTACATTTCACCAGTGTCACACTACCAAACACACTCATTGGCTATAAAGTGCTTTCAGACATCTTGAGGTTGTGAATGGTGCTATATAAATGCCAATCTTTTTCTGCTCCTATTCGCTTGAAAAGTTGTGAGCTAAAATTTTACTGTAGAAAGTTGTGAAACTGTCTAGCATGAGGGGGGAAATAAGAATCGCAAAAGCAGATGGGTTTTCACAGAAAGCCAACTGCTTCGCAAACGACTTTGGAAGAAGAAGACAGCTATCCCTACCCAGTTATGCATACATATGACTCCAGCCCTACACCACAAAGTTGACTCTTGATGGAATCTCTGAAGTAGTCTAGTAGATCATTTAAGTCACTGAAAGACACACCTAAGGCTGGGCCATGGTCTTGCCCACATTCGAAGCACAAAGATAAAAAAAACCTTTGGCAGTAAATATACTGTTGCTTTAAACAGGACTGATTAACCTGATTGAAATCCTCCCTGAGTCTGCTAACAGTGTATTCCATTACCTGTTTAGTTGGGAAATGAAACCAAGATAGGTAATTTTAACTACAGATGATGGTTTAAAATGCATCACTGGAAATTGGCTGCCCATTGTACACCATGCCTGATTTCCCCAGATTGAAAGGAAAACTGGGCAACGTGTACAGGGAGCTCAGAACCATAGGTAATAATCCAATTGCTGGGGTGGCTTTTGGGTGTTTCGTGACTCCGTAGGCATCCAAAATGTAACACCCAATAGTTGGGGACTACCGATCCCAATTATGTTGAATGTCTTGCCTTACACTTGGGCACCAGTGGAACCATCCCTTGACATTTTGATTACTGCATAAGAATTTGCATGGCTTTACTTTTGATAACATCAAAACAGAGTTCTGAGCTTCCCCAAAAGCAATGGAAATCAAAAGATCCTGCATGGGCCCTATTCTTGCACGCAATTAATAGTGCCATTTTGGTAAAGAGGTTAACACCTGTGCACCTAAAGTCTTATGGCAGTATGCAGAGCAGGTTGATCGTGTTGTCAATCAGTGTGTAGCCCTGATATGATGCCAGTGTTTCCATTTCGGAGCTCCATGCTCTAACTGACACCCATTCTGCAGCAGTCCACTGTGCAATCTGCATTTGAACCAACATGCAAACTAAAGGGTGGCTACAGGGCGCCAAGGGTTATCTACTAAAAACATGGCTCATGACTCTGGTTCCGAACCACGGGAAGCAAACAATGATAACCATGCTGCCACAAAAGTTTGGTAGATCAGAACATCGGCGTTCTGAAACAGCAGGCGGAATTGTCCCAGATTTGCATTAAGTGTGGTAGCGGGTGGGTAAAACAACGTTTTACCTGACGGCTGTGATGGCGGGTTTACACACCATATCATCCCAAACCCGCCACATTAATTATGCATTCCCGGGAATCACGCCAAGACGAGCGGGCTCTCATTTGCTCCGCCACACCATCATCCTGCCACTTTATCACACCAGGCGCCACATTTAAAGTGCAGCCACGCATACACCTCTCAGTGCTTCCAGCCCAGGACTGCTGCACGGAAGACATGGCTCTGAAAGGCTAGAAGGCTGCAGCCGCACTGTGGAGACTCACCATGATGTCCTCTACCCCAGCTCTGGCTGCAGGATGGGCAGCAACCTTACTAATCCAGCTTGGGAGGCGGTACAATGGTGGCCAGAGCTAACGCCCTGCGAAAGAGGACAGCCACCCAGTGCAGCAAGAGGATGAATGATCTCCTCCATTCCACCAGGGTAAGTCACTCTTCTCATCACTCTCAACTCACATACTCACAAGCCCATCACACATCCACAGGAGCCTCACTCACTGCCGGTTCAATGAACATCACCATTCACTCTTTCACATACATCATCATTGTCCTCATCCTATCCATGAGACCACTCACCACCCACACATGCCAGGCATACTTATCATCTTTCTATCTCTATTCAAGCAGGACAAGCTGGTACATAACAAGAGGGAGAGGTTGCAGACCAGCGGAGGAATGCCTGAAATCAAGGTCCTCACGGATTTTGAAAGCAAAGCCATCGAGCTGGCTGGCCACGATTTGGACAATTCCTGTGCTGATGGTGAGATTGGGGCTGGTCTACCAAGTGAGGATCCAGCAATGCAACATCCATCAGACAACCATGCCGTGTGTGATGTGTCCTGTTTCACAGGCCACTGCCATGCACTAATTATCTCTCTTTGCTTTCGCAGGCACATCTGGGAAACAGCCGAGAGAGTCCACGGCGCGGGGCCTCCAATCAAACCACAAGGGAAGCTCAGAAGAGAAATCTGCTGAAACCCTCCCTGAACACTCATCACAGGGCTCACCCACACTCTCCACCAGCACAGAGACACACACCTCAGTGGGACCTAACTTTAGAGCAGCCCAGGGATCACAATCTGGTGAGCACATTGCACTTTCAGATCCACAGCAAATGGCGGCAGGGACTTCCCAGGTCCCTGGCACCTGGAGGATGGCTGGAGGCCAGATATTTGCTGAGTCCGAGTCAAATGATAAGCCTCTGGACTCGGTTATGTCGCAGTTGCTGGAGCTGCAAAGGCAAGCTCGGGAACATCAGGAAGGGATGTCTGCTGCACTCCTCAGATTGTAAGGCACAATGGAAGAGTCCATCCACCTTCAGGCTGAGGTTAGAGCGGGCATGCCAATGCACCGAGGTCAACAGTGGGAAGATGGCGGCTGGCCTGGAGACCTTGTTCCAAGATATTGCTCCTGCACTGCTGCACAGGCTGAACTCCATCGCCGACACTATAGTCAATCTCCAACAGTGTGTATGCAAGAGGGGTGCGAGGCAACCGGATCTCAATCCAGCTACCCCTTCTCCTCAAGGGATCAACCCAAGGGCCCTCGGGCACCCATAGGGAGGAGGATCAGCAGGTGCATGCCCCAGGGCCATCCATCCAGGTGACTCTGGGAGTCTCCGGCCCATCCGAATCCCCTCTTCCTGTGACCTCAGCAGCTCCAGCTCCACAGGTCGAGGAGGGTACCACTGCCCACAGCTGGACCCCAAAAGCCCTCCACAGGATGCCCGCCATGGTCATCACACACAGGGCATTGCAGTCAGCAGGCTGCCTTCACCTCCACTGTGGATGCCTGGGGAGCACCAAGGCATAACGGCAGGGTTAGGAAAGTTAAGACGATGTAACTCTTTCGAGTACAAACATGTTTCCATCTGAAGTTACATTGTTTCATAGTTTGCCAATGTGAGATTTGAACTCTTGATCTTGGGGTTACAAGCCCAGTACCATAACCACTTGGCTATCATACCAGAACTAGTTGAAAAGATGTGACTCTTTCGAGTACAAACCCGTTTCCATCTGTTTCAGATGAAGTTCTATTGTTTCATAGTTTGCCATTGTGAGATTTGAACTCTTGATCTTGGGGTTACAAACCCAGTACCATAACCACTTGGCTATTTAGGCCAAGCCCCCAATTATTGTGTAACTCTTTCGAGTACAAACACGTTTCCATCTATTTTTCAGATGAAGTTACATTGTTTCATAGTTTGCCATTGTGAGATTTGAACTCTTGATCTTGGGGTTACAAACCCAGTACCATAACTACTTGGCTATCATACCAGAACTAGCTGAGAAGACATAGCTGCACAGCCTGGACATGGATGTTAATCACTTGTGCATAATGTTCATCATTGAAAATAAGCTCCCTAGAATGTCTCCCTGCTGATGGCTCCTTGTTCTGATGAGCAGTGCTCCCATCACTCAGATTTGAAACCTTTCTTCAGAAGATAAAGGCAAGTGTCTCAGTCCAGAGCCTCTTCCCTGTGCTTTGTACAGCCTTCAGACCAAAGTGATGGTCCGGCCTCATTACTGGGCATATTAGTGATGCCTGCACCTCAATGGTGCTTGTCATTGCTGCCAGAATATTGTGGGCAGGCGTCACAGAGTTCCGTCATTCCCTCCGTGTGCTCTCAGCACCTTTAGGGTATGGCTAGCCCCCATCTCTTCAGCATCTGTGACCAGTGATGCTGTGCTCCTGAGGGGCTCAGGTGCTGAAAGCGGGCAAAGGATCAGGTGCTTTGAAAGTTTCATGACCCTGATCACAGAGCGCAAGCGAGCTGCCCTCGGACAGGAGTCAGACATTCTCAGAGGCTGTGTGATGATCTATGCAGCATCCTCATTGCATGTTGTCATCATCCTCCTGCAATCGAGTGACTATTAGGGCCTCCACTGCGCCTCCATGGCAGGAACATTATCACAGATGGTATGTGTGCTGCCATCAGCCAAACAGGAGTCAAACGTTCACAGATGCAATGTGAGGATCTTTGGTGTCTCCTCACTGCATGTCCTCATCATCCTCCAAATATCTAGCAGCTATGAGGGCTTTCTCAGTGTGCCTGCCTTGTCTGGTCAGTGCAACAGCCTCATTGCCATCATTGTCACCTTTGAGGACCTCCTCACGCTCATCACTGTTGACGTCCTCCTCATTGGAGGAGTCGTCCAGTTCCTGCATCTCCTCCTCAGCCAGCTCCTCTCCCAGTTGCAGCACCAGGTTGTATAGGGCACAGCAGATGACAATGATGCATGAGATAGCCTCTGTGGGCTGTATTGCAGGGTTGCACTGGACTGGTCCAGGTACTGGAGTCTCATTTTCAGCATCCCAATGGTTTGCTCCACCAAGTTGCAAGCTGCAGCATGAGCCTCGTTATACCATCGCTCTGCTGCAGTCTGAAGCTGCTGCATGGGTGTCATTAGCCACGGCCTCTGTGGGTAGCCCTTGCCCCTGAGGAGCCAACCCTGCAGACTCTGTGGACCCTGGAAACTTCAAGGACCTGTGACCGAATGAGAACTCAGGAGTCGTGGACACTCCCTGGAAACTGTGCATAGACCTGCAGGATGCATTTGTGCTGGTTGCACACCAGCTGCAATTTAAGTGAATGCAAGCCCTTGTGGTTGACATAGTTGAACACTTGTTGCGAAGGAGATCTGCAAAGAAGCACCACATGAGTGCAGCTGATGGCACCCTGTACCTGTGGGAAACCCAGGATTTGGGTGAATCCAATTGCTCTTGCATCCTGGCTGTCTTGGTCCCGAGCAAAATGCACAAACTTGTGTGCCCTCGTGAAGGTGGCTTCCATGATGCCATGGGTGCATTTGTGCACGGGGGCTTGTGATATCCCACAGAGGTCACCTGTGGAGGCCAGGAAGGAGCCTCTGGTGTAAATATTGAGTGTCATGGTCACTTTCACATCCACTGGCAGTGGATACCCTCCATGTCCCCGTGGTGCCAAATCCTGCAGCAGGTGGCAGATATGACCGGCCAGTTCCCTGGACATGCTCAGTCTTCAGCAACACTGCTTCTTGGTCACCTGCAGGAATGAAAGGTGCCATCTATAGGCCCTTGGTCTAGCTAGGCGCTGACCAATGGTGGCTCATTGTGGCTCTTCAGCAGCTTGTGCAGCGCAGCCAGATGTCTCAGTCGCTCTCTTCTTCGTCATCTCCGCTCTCTGTATGGCACGGTGCATACAGCTAGTTCACCAGGCTCCATGCTCCTGATGTACTCCCCTTGCAGGATGAAAGAAATTGATGTCTGGGTTAGCTTGGGCAAACTAAGAACATCTTTTAGTTAAGTCTGAAGCCCCTTAACGCATCCTGGAGAGTGCTAGCCACCACTTGGATAGCCAGAGTTTAGTACGCTGCATGGCTGCCCCAAACCCCGACCACCTCCGCTCCACTCCACCTGACTGACTGGCAGCAGCTTTGCCCATTGGACTGCATGCTGTACTCTCAGCTCAGGCACAGGCATTCTCCTAACCCCCCACTGCAAGGCTGCACTGTTAGCTTGAACCATGGGGGAAACTGGTACAAACTGGGATGATGACATTGCAAGGGGCTGTGAGCACCTCCACCAGTGACTGTGCCATGGCCAGCTTTAGCACAGAGATTGTATAAAGCGCCCAGTTGTCCAATTGTTCTGCAATCAACTAAAACGCTTATTTTGCAGTCTGTGTCCAAGTGGTAAAAAGCTCTGGAGCACTTGGTGGCACTTTGATGCCCCTGTGTTGCTTGAGTGGATAGACAAGCTAGAGGCCCGACTCCATACATGTCAATGTGGCTGCGCCTGAACTGTCTCAGCTGCAGAGGGATGGTCATTTTATACAAGGTTTCCCTAATGCAAGGCTGCTTCCCTTCCCCCCAACCTTGTAAGTCCTTGTGCATTACCTTCAACCGCAGGGCAGCCCTTGCCCCACCCCCAAGTCACCTCAATCGCAGGACAGTCCATCCCCCCCAACCTCCAAGTTGTCTCAACCACAGGGCAGCCATTGCCCCAGCCCAAGTCACCTCAACCACAGGGCAGCCCATCCCCCCCAACCCCCAAGTTTCCTCAACCGCAGGGCAGCCCTTTCCCCCATGCATCCATGTTGGCATGTTGCCTCAATCTTGAAACCCAACAGGCAATCCAGGTGAGCAATTCACAATGTTACTGTGCACTCACCTCCGGGTTCCCCTCAAAGTGCAGCCCGCCAATTGCACACTTTATATATGCTGTTGTGAAACATATCAGCCTGCAAGCACACCGAAGTGGGTGGACGATCCAGCTGGGGGGAGAAATGATTATGGTGGTCTGGCCTTATCATGATAAGCTGATGTATTACAATAAGGCTCCCAACGTCCGATGGTGGGAAACGCGGCCTATCATCGATGGGCTGAGCAGATGATCGCAAACTGGTTTCACAACGTCGTGAAACCAAGTTTTGGCCATCTCACCATATTTTCTGCTCATGCTGCCAAGCGTGCCCAATTCCAGTGGGCACGTACAACTCCGCCCAATGGTTCCGCTGCTGAATGGACCACTCTGAAGGACTTTGTTGTGGCAGTATGCTACAAGCTTGTGGTAATCTGAGGTGCAATACACCTTTAAGAGAATAGGAGCAGACTGACCATGTAACTATATTATTCAATGGCTGTGTAGCGCGGGCTACGATGTTAATCAGTAGTTTAGAATAGGGCCTGGTTGGGGAAGCACAGTTAGTGCTCTGTTCCTTGTGTAAATAAATACCATGTGCTTCATCTTATATTGGTCTCTGTGTCAGCAGTATATTGTTTGCCAACTCACCCATCAGCAGATAGGTGTGCAACTGTGTTCGATGAGCAAAGCGACTCAACAGAAGGATCATAACAACTGGCGAAGAGGCAAAACATGACCAGTTGATGACACCAAGGAAAGCTGCGAAAATTCCACTGAAGTAAAGCAGCTGTTCATTGTGGGCCAATTGGAAATACATCCCTCACCATAGTCGTTGAAGTTATCTCCCTCCAGTATGCCACAGTTTGGCTGTATCGAGCCATTTGATCAGACCACCGATGACTGGTCACATTATTGAAAGCCTCGCGTTCTTCTTTTTGGCCAATGATATATCAGGGGACGAGAAGAGGTGGGCGATCCTCTTATCGACATGCGGCAGTAAAACATATGGCCTAATTTGTAGCCTAACAGCATCCAATGTCCCAGATTCCAAGAGCTTTGATGAGTTGATAAATCTTGTGAAAAGCCATTTTCAGCCGAAACCCTTGGTAACAACGCAGTGTTTTAAATTTAATTCAAGGCGTCGCGCTCCTGGAGAGACAATCGCTTGCTATGTAGCAGCCATAAAACAACCGACAAAGCACCGCGAGCTCGGGACGTTGATTAATGACATGTTAAGAAACTGATTAGTATGTGGGATTAATGAAGACACCATTCAAAAAAAGGTTGATGTCCGAAAAGAATTTAGACTCAGCAAGGTGCTGAAGTTGGCACTCGCAATGGAGAGCACAGTCAGGTACTCAGAAGAAATCAAGGGAGTACAAAATGGTACCATCCTTTGTGTTGGGAGGGAGGCACCAGTTAGAAATGGCACGGAAACGTTGGGCTCCACGGAAAGGCGGGAAACAGCCACCATTAACAGACCAGCAAAAAAGCAATGGCTTAACAGGGAAAACTCACATAAGTAATGGCAGAAATGGAACCAGGCAGCCTGTAATTGAACAACAATTTAAAAGAACCGAGTGTTTCTACTGCCATTGTAATGAGTACATTGTGCAATATTGCAAAACTAGATTGAGATAAAATTTTAAACAAAAAGGTAGAAATCGTGAAATCCACATAATAGAGAACCAAAAGAATCAGAGTCAGATATTTACTCACTACATAACTTAAAAATGGGTAAAGCCCCAATCTACGTGACAGTGGATGTCAACGGAAAACCCATCGGAATGGAGGAGGCCACTCACTAAATCTGGAAAATTCAGATGCTAAATCAAGGAGATACACTGGTGAAGACATATGAGTAAGAGGTACATGCAACGTTCCAGTACAGTATGGAAATCAGTCTGTTAATTTACCCCTGACAGTGGTAGCAGGAGAGGGTCCAAGTCTACTTGGTTGGAACTGGATTGAGGAAATAAAGTTGGAGTGGACCCAGATTTTTCAACTCAGAATGAAAGATCTGCAAGAATTATTACAGAAATATGCCTCTGTGTTCAGGAAGAGCTTGGGAAGATTCAGGAGCTGTAAGCTAAAATCCACATGGATCCCAGGGCAACCCTCAGATACTTGAAGGTGAGACTAGTCCCCTAGTCATTATGAGAGAAAGTTGATGTTGAATTAGACAGGCTGGAAAAATTGGGAGTCTCACAACTTGTACAATTTTCCAAATGGTCAGCACCCATAGTTCCAGAACTAAAGCCTGACCAGAGTGTGCAAATATTTGGGGACTACAAGTTGACTATTAACGAAGTTGCCAGACTTGATAGGCATCTTATACCGAAAAATGATGAATTGTACTCCAAGCTGGCAGGGGGAGCTGCATATATGAAACTCAGCAGGAGCCACGCTTACCAGCAAGTCGAGATAGAAAAGGCCTCTTGGGATTTTGTGACTATCAACACACATTGAGGGTTATACCAGTATACCAGGTTACCCTTTGGAGAACCATTGGCTTGTGCCATTTTCCAATGGACTATGGAAAATTTACTTCAAGGTCTACCCTATGTGGTGGTTTATCTTGATGATGTCCTAATAACAGGACTAACTGATGAAGAACACGAGGCTAACTTGGAAGAGGTATTGAAGCATTTCTCACAAGCTGGAGTACGTTTGAAAAGAGAAAAATGTATCTTCCAAGCAAAAGAAGAAAGAGAGTCATATGGACTCGAAACGTTAACTCTGTTTTTCTCTCCGCAGATGATGTCAGAACTGCTGAGTTCTTCCAGCATTTTCTGTTTTTGTTTCAGGTCTCTGGCATCCACAGTATTTTGCTTTCATAAAAAGTGCTTTATCTGGGTCATAGGGTCGACTTGCAGGGCTTTCATCCAGTAGAAGACAAGGTGAGAGCAATTCGTGAGGTGCCAGCACCGAAAAACGCCACAGAACTCAAGTCCTTCTTGGGAATGATTAACTATTATGGTTGTTTTCTCCTAAATTTGTCAACAGTACTGGCTCCATTATACAGTTTGCTCAGGAAAAACCGCAGGTGGACGTGGCAAGCTCCATAACAACAGGCTTTTACAACAGTAAAGTAGTTGCTACATTCATCGGCCCTGTTGGTAAATTTCAACCCACGGAAAGAATTAATTTTGACCTGCGATGCATCCCCTTATGGAGCAGGGGCAGTACCCTCCCACTGGATAGTGGATGGCTCCGAACGGCCCATTGGTTACATCTCAAGAACTCTCAGTGTTGTGGAACGAAGATATTCACAAATAGAGAAAGAAGGCTTATCCATTATATTTGACATTAAGACGTTCCACCAATACATCCATGGTCGCCACTTTACTATTGTATCCGATCACAAGCTACTACTAGGCTTGTTCAGGGAAGATAAGGCAATGCCCCCAAATGCCTCTGCACACATCCAAAGGTAGGCTCTGATTCTAGCTGCTTACAAATATACTTTTATCCACCGGCCGGGAAGCCAGATTGCAAATGTCGATGCACTGAGCCGCTTATCTCTAAAAGACAGAAATGTGAATGTCCCAATTCCTCAACAACTTGTCTTGGTATTAAACTTTCTGGATTCATCACCAGTGAATGCCAAATAGATCTGAGAATGGACAGACTGTGATCCAGTTTTGTCTCACGTAAGGGAACAAGTCTTACTGGGATTGTCTAACGAGAAAATTCTGACAAAATGAAGCCCTATTTTAATAGGAAATATGAGCTCACCTGCCAGGATGGCATCTTGCTGTGGGGAGCGAGAATCATTGTGCCTCCGAGAGGAAGGAAGCCATTATTGTCTGAATTGCATAGTGCAAACCCTGGCATCTCTAGAACAAAAATGTTGGCGCGCAGCTACTTATGGTGGCCAGTGATGGATACAGAAATTGAAAACTTAGTCAAGAGCTGCACACAGTGCCAACAGGTACAGAAATTTCCCCCTTCTGCTCCATTGCATCCCTGGGAATGGCCAGGAAGGCCATGGGCCTGCCTTCATGTTGACTACATGGGGCTCTTTTTGGGCACATTGCTCCTCTTGATTACAGATGCTCACTCAAAGTAAATAGATGTACACAAAGTAAGATCACCTACATCTGCCGCCACCATAGACAGATTGTGTTAGAGTTTTGCGATACACGGGTTACCGGAGATAATAGTGTCTGATATGGAACGGCATTCACCGGTGTGGAATTGCAAAGATTTACAGGTCTCAGTGGCATAACACATGGTGTTACTTGGAAGGACAGAGATTAGTGCGCTGCATGGCTGCCCAAAACCACCCCACACATCCACCTGACTTCACCTGACCGATTGGTGGCAGCTTTGCCCACTGGACTGCATGCTGTGCTCTCAGCTCAGGCACAGGCATTCTCCTAACCCACACTGCAAGGTTGTACCGTTAGCTTGAACGATCGCGGAGACTGGTCCAAACGGGGATGCTGACATTGCAAGGGGCTGTGAGCGCCTCTACTCGTGACTGCTCCATGGCCAACTTTAACAAGGAGATTGTACAACGTGTGCAGTTGTCCAATTGTTCTGCAATACACTAAAATGCTCATGACTTTATGGTCTGTGCCGAGGCAGGGTATAAAGCTTTGGAGAACTTGGTGGCACTTTGATGCCCCTGTGTTGCTTGAGTGGGCAGATAAGCTAAAGGCCTGACTCCAATCATATGAATGGCTGTGCTTGAACTGTCTCAGCTGCAGAGGAATCATCACTTTATGCAGGTTTCCCTAATACAAGGCTGCTTCCTTCACCCACCCAACACCCCCACCCTGAATACTTGTGCGCTATATTCAATGGCAGGGCTATCCTTGTCCTCCAACCCCTCCCACCCCAAGTCATCTCAGCTGCAAGGCAGCCCTTGCCCCCCACCTCACAAATTGCCTCAACTGCAAGGCAGCCCTTCACCACCCCCCCACCCACCACCACCAACCCCCCTCCCCCACAGTGCTCCTCAAGCTTGGACTCCAACAGGCAACCCTGGCGAGAGCTGCACAACATTGCTGTGTACTTACCTCCAAGTGCCTCTGTAAATGTAGCCCGCCAAGCACACGCCTTTTATGTGCTGTGGTGAAACACGTAGGCCTGCTTTCCTGCTGACGTGGATGGATGATCCAGCGGTGGGTGGGGGGGTGGTGGGATGAACGATTCGGGTGGGCTGGCCTAATAATGATATGCAGAGGTATTGCAATGAAGTTCCCAACATCCGATGTCGGGAAACGCGACCTGCTGTTGACAGGCTGAGCGGATGCTCGGGAACTGGTTTCCCGCCGATCACGCCATATTGTCCACTCATGCCACTGAAAATGCCTGGCGCCAATGGGCATGGAAAATCTCAGCCATAGTCTTGGCTTTGATCTATCTCTTGCCGTTGCATTGAAGGGCCTCCACCTCTTCAAACAAGACTTCCAGTGCAGTGTTTGAAAACATTTATAATATCATCTTGATCCAGTGTGGGGGTAAAAGCAAAATACTGCAGATGCTGGAAATCTGAAACAAAAATAAAAAAAGCTGGAAAATCTCAGCAGGTCTGACAGCATCTGCGGAGAGGAATACATTTAACGTTTTGAGTCCACATGACTCTTCATCAGAACTGAGGCAATATAGAAATGAGGTGAAATATAAGCTGGTTGAGGGGGATGGGACAGGTAGAGCTGGATAGAGGGCCAGTGAGAGATGGAGGCAAAGGAGAGATTGCCAAAGATGGCATAGACAAAAGGACAAAGGGGTGTTGATGGTGGTGATATTAGCTATGGAATGTGCTAATGGTGACATTAAGGGTAGAAAGCAGGACGAGCAAGTGACAAATAGGCCCTAGTGGGGATGAGGTGGGGGGAAGGGATCGAAATAGGCTAAAAGGTGGAGATGAAACAATGGATGAAAATACATTTAAAATAATGGAAATAGGTGGGAAAAGAAAAATATGTTGCAAAAATATAAATTATTAGAAAAAGGGGGATCGGAAAGGGGTTGGGGATGGAGGAGAAAGTTCATGATCTGAAGTTGTTAACTCAATGTTAAGTCCGGCAGGCAGTAAAGTGCCTAGTCGGAAGATGAGGTGCTGTTCCTCCAGTTTGCATTGAGCTTCACTGGAACATTGCAGCAGGCCAAGGATGGACATATGCGCATGAGAGCAGGGTGGTGTGTTGAAATGGCACGTGACAGGGAGGTCTGGGTCATGCTTGCAGACAGGAGGAGTTTTTTGGCCCATTGTGCCTACGTTGGCTCTTTAAGAGCACTCCAATTATTCCCACTTCCCTGCACTTTTCCTATAGCCCTGCAAGTCTTTCCTTTTCAGTATACATCCAATTCCCTTTTTAAAGTTATATTGAATATGCTTCAAACACTCTTTCAGGAAGAACATTCCAGACTATAACTAACTGCACCATAAATTTTCTTCTCATCTTCCCTCTGGATCTTTTGCCAATTATCTTAAATCTGGGTCCTCTGGTTTCTAACCCTCCTGCCAGTGCAAACATTTATCCTTATTTGCTCACTCAAAACCCTCATAATTTTGATCAGTTTTTCTATTTTTTCCACATGATAGAAGTCCCTCATCCCTGATATCATTCTGATGAATCTCTGTACTGACTTCAAAGTTTTAACCCAGTAAAGTGTGCTGCCCAGAATTTAAAACAATCTTTCAGCTGAGGCCGAACCAGTAATTTATAAAGGTTGATCATAACTTTCAAACAGTCAAGCTACTTTGTCTTGATGGATCTTAAATTTGGGTCCTCTGGTTTCTAACCCTTGTGCCCTTGCAAACATTAATCCTTATTTGCTCACTCAAAACTCTCATAATTTTGATCAGTTTTTCTATTTTTCCCACATGATCGAAGTATCTTTTGAGGAGTGTCTTTTTAAAATTCATTCATGGGTTGTGGGCTTTGCTGGCTGGGCCAGCATTTATTGCCCATCCCTAATTGCCCTTGAGAAGGTGGTGGTGAGCTGCCTTCTTGAACTGCTGCAGTCCATGTGGCGTAGGTACACCCACAGTGCTGTTAGGAAGGGAGTTTCAGGATTTTGACCCACCGAGAGTGAAGAAACGGTGATATATTTCTGAGTCAGGATAGTGAGTGACTTGGAGAGGAACTTCCAGGTGGTGGTGTTCCCATCTATCTGCTGCCCTTGACCTTTTAGATGGTAGTGGTTGTGGGTTTGGAAGGTGCTGTAAGGAGCCTTGGTGAATTCCTGCAATGCATCTTGTAGATGGTACACACTGCTGCTACTGTGCATCGGTGGTGGAGGGAGGGAATGTTTGTAGATGTGGTGCTAATCAAGAGGGCTGCTTTGTTCTGGACAGTGTCAAGATTCTTGAGTGTTGCGGGAGCTGCACTCATACAGGCAAGTGAGGAGTATTCCATCACACTCCTGACTTGTGCCTGGTAAATGGCAGACAGGCTTTGGGTTGTCAGGGGTACTCATTGCTAGATTTCCTGGTCTCTGACCTTCTCTTGTAGCCACAGTATTTATATGGCTAGTCCAGTTCAGTTTCTGGTCGATGGTAGCCCCCAAGATGTTGATAGTGGGGGATTCAGTGATGGTAATGCCATTGAACATCAAGGGGTGATGGTTGGATTCTCTCTTGTTAGTCATTGCCTGACCCTTGTGTGGTGCGAATGTTACTTGCCTCTTGTCAGCCCAAGCCTGGATATTGTCCAGGTCTTGCTGCATTTGGACATGAACTGGTAATGGTGCCGAACATCATGCAATCATCAGCGAACATCCCCACTTCTGACTTTATGATGGAAGGAAGGTAATTGATGAAGCAGCTGAAGATGGTTGGGCCAAGTTCACTACCCTGAGGAACTCCTGCTGTGACGTCCTAGGGCTGAGATGACTGACCTCCAACAATCACAACCATCTTCCTTTGTGTTAGGTATGACTCCAACCAGCAGAGAGTTTTCCCCCTGATTCCCATTGACTCCAGTTTTGCTAGGGCTCCTTGATGCCACACCCTGTCAAATGCTGCCTTGATGCCAAAGTCAGTCAATCTCACCTCACCTCGGGAGTTGAACTCTTTTGTCCATGTTTAAACCAGGGCTGTAATGTGGTCAGGAGCTGAGTGGCTCTGGCAGAACCCAAACTGGGCGTCAGTGAGCAGGTTATTACTAAGCAAGTGCCGCTTGATAGAACTGTTTATGACCCCTTCCATTACTTTACTGATGATGGAGAGTCGACTGATGGGATGGTAACTGGAGGAGGCCAAGCTGGATCATCCACTTGGCACTTCTGGCTGAGGATTGTAGCAAATGCTTTAGCCTTATCTTTTGCACTGATGTGCTGGGCTTCTCACTCATTGAGGATGGGGATATGTGGAGCCTCCTCCTCCTCCAGTGAGTTGTTTAATTGTCCACCACCGTTCATGATTGGATGTGGCAGGAATGCCAGAGCTTAGATCTGATCTGTTGGTTGTGGGGTGGCTTAGCTCTGTCTATCACTTGCTGGATATTCTGTTTGGCACGCAGGTAGTCCTTTGTTATAGCTTCACCAGGTTGACACCTCATTTTTAGATATGCCTGATGCTGCTTCTGGCATGCCTTCTTGCACTCCTCATTGAACCAGTGTTGATCCCCTGGCTTGATGGTAATGGTAGAGTGTGCGATATGCCTGGTCATGAGGTTACAGATTGTGGTTGTATACAGTTGTGCTCATGCTGATGGCCCACAGCACCTCATTGATGCCAAGTCTTGAGTTACTGGATCTGTTTGAAATGTATCCCATTTAGCACGGTGGTACTGCCACTAAACATGATGGAGATATCCTGAATGTGAAGGCGGGACTTCGTCTCCACAATGACTGTGTGGTGGTCACTCCTACTGATGCTGTCATGGACAGATGCATCTGCAGCAGGCAGGTTGGTGAGGATGAGGTCAAATATGTTTTTCCCTTTTGTTGGCTCCCTCACCACCTGCCGCAGACCCAATCTAGCAGCTATGTCATTTAGGACTCGGCCAGCTTGGTCAGTAGTGGTGCTACCGAGCCACTCTTGGTGATGGACATTGAAGTCCCCCACCCAGAGTACATACTGTACCCTTACCACCCTCAGTGCTTCCTCCAAGTGGCATTCAACATGGCGAAGCAGTGATTCATCAGCTGAGGGAGGGTGGTACGTCGTAATCAGCAGGAGGTTTCCTTGCCCATGTTTGACCTGATGCCGTGATACTTCATGGGATCCAGAGTCGATATTGAGGACTCCCAGGGAAACTCTCTCCTGACTGTATACCGCTGTGCCACCACCTCTGCTGGGCCTGCCCTGCCGGTGGGATGGGACATACCCAGGGATGGTGATGGTGGTGTTTGGGACATTATCTGTAAGGTATGATTCCATGACGATTACTATGTTAGGCTATTGCTTGATTAGTCTGTGAGACAGCTTTCTCAATTTTGGCACTAGCCCCCAGGTATTAGTAAGGAGGGCTCTGCATGGCCGACAGGGCTGAGATTGCCATTGTTGTTTCTGGTGCCTAGGCACTTAAGCAGTAGGTTCCTTTGGGAGCTAAGGTCACTTTGCGTGTTGCAAACTTTTCCTTATCTAGGGTAATACAATTAGCCCATCAACAAACCTGAGATGTGGCAGAATATTTTTTAAAATTGATACATATTAGAAAGCTACAAGTTCCTTCTTTTTACCTCCAATATATGGGGGTTCTTATGAACTGAAACCCTCAGGTTTCATAATATCCTAACTGCAAAGATCTGCTAAATGTAATTGTAAAACGTTCCTTAATAATTGGGACATTTTGAACTTTCTACCTTCCAAATGTGGTCTAAAACGTGGAAAAACATAAGCCTTACCCAAAACTGAATTGAGCAGTATTCAGAGCTCAGGCTAAATGCAGGAAACATCATTCTGGTGTCTATAGTATTTGGTTTCTTTTTAATGTGCTAATGTGGCTTTGGAAGTTCTATAATTTGGTTGAATTATGAAAAACTCTAGAGAACTGTGCAAGTAAGAACTCTGGGTAAATATGTTGGAATTTGACGAGTTCAGTGAGTTCATCTTCATACTCCACATGACACACAGAACAAACTGGCTGATTTAATAGCACAGTGAGTTCCAATTTTACTTAATAATGTGTTGTAATTTTAAAAACTGAAACTTTTGCTTTTAGCTCCCTTTATTAATCAAGGTCCCACATCTGAGATAAATTTAGCACACAGTACGTGTTACAGATCTTTTTGAAAATGTAGAAGGCATTGAGGGGTTGAATTGCAACAGTGTAATAAATTGCCTAACATGTTTTTGCATTAGAAACAAGAGTTGGCCTGAGGTGGTTTGAAATGCTAATAAAATTGTTGACAGGCTAAGGCTTGTTTAAATGGCTTGTATCACTGTGTGTTTACACCTCAATTTCCTCATTGATTTTTCAGTTTCCTACAATTGTGTTTTTGAAGATTTGCATTTATTTGGCACCTTACAGAACTCAGAAACATTTCAAAAACACTTCAACATAATGTTGATTATAGAGCGTTCTTATATAGTAAATTACACAATTATTTAGTCCACTTTAAGATACCACAAAGAAATGTGCTACAAGACCAGTTCATCTGTTTTTGGTAGCAGAGCGAATATTGCACAGAATACCAAGACAACAAACTGTTTTTCTTCGAGACGTGTCAGGGGAACTTAAATATCCAACTAGAAAGACAGGCGACAATTTTGTTCATGGTTTGCGGGTCCTGCCTTTGTACCGTGGTACTCAACTTACTGCTTCAACAGGTGCCACCTTCAAATGTCTCCTTATACAGATCAAGTGGGCTGCTTTATCCTGCATTATGTTGAGCTCCTTGAATGCTGTTGGAGCTGCATTCATCCAGGCAAGTGGTGAGTATTCCAAGGCACAAATCAGGAGTGTGTTGGAATACTCTTCACTTGCCTGGATGAGTGCAGCTGCAACAACACTCAATAAGCTCAACACCATCTATGACAAAGCCCACTTGATTAGCACCTCATCCACCAGTTTAAAGATTTATGCCCTGCTCAGTGGCAGTGGTGTATACCATTACAAGATGCACTGCAACAACTCATCAAAACTCCCCTGACAGAATTTCCAATTCCACAATCTCTACAACCTAGAAGGACAAAAGCAACAGGCACATGGGAACACCCCCACCTCCAGTTTTCCCTCCAAGTCACGCCAGCATCCTGACTTGGAACTGTATCAGTGTTCTTTCATTGTTGCTGGGTCAAACCCCTGGAACTCCCACCCTAATAGCACTATGGGTGGACGTACACCACATGGAACTAAAGCAGTTCAAGAAGGTGCTCCTCACCACCTTTTCAAGGGCAATTGGAGATGGGCAATAAAGTCCACATCCATGAACAAATAAAAACAAATGTTGGAAATAGACCTAATGTGTAAAGGCCTTGCTTGAAGTACATCAGAGAGGAGTCAATACTGTTGACTAACACACCTAAATATTTCATAGAAACAATTATCCAAACGCAAGAAAGAATGTGCAAGCATCATTAGGTTAATAAGCAATGAGTCATAGAGCCATAGGCCCAGATGTCTCCATCAGTGTTGGAATGGAAGTGGGGAGGATTTAGAAATTATTTGTGGGACCTGAATCTGGGATTCATGCCCTCATTTCTGTCAGGTGGTATTTTTATGGCCCTGGGATAAGGGTACAGGTAGTGAGACTGCACTAAGCAATTCTGCCCTGGCTGGCTCAATTGCAGTTTAACCCCCCCCGCAATTTACATGGAATCAGGCCAGGTTTGTTAGGAGATGTGGTTCATGGCACCTTGGAGGACCCATGAACCATGAGGGAACTCCAGTCCCAAGTGGGGGTGCAAAAAAAAAGCACCTACTTAAAACTGAAGAAAACACTGCCTCGGATCACAAATGTAATAACCTGAAGTAATTTAAATGTTTTAAAATGAAAACAAACCTTCAGAAGCTTTCATTTAGAGAAAAAAATGCCCCCACCTGCTCCTGGACTCGCTTGATTGACAAGGCATTTGGTATAGCTTGGGAAAAAAAGGCCACCTGGGTTTTCAGTTTCAATAGACTCCATTGCTTACATTTCACAAGATTTGTCATTATAGCTGAGCACATTTTGAATGCTTGGCTGAGTTTCAAAAGCTCAAAACCACTTATCTCAGCAGGGGTCATTGTTCATATTTTGATTGACAGTTTTAAGAGATTATTAAATCTATCTGTCTTTGATCTAGTTAGTGAAATAGATGTTTGTTTTTACAACAGATTAACCACTTGAGAGATTTAAATGTTTTGAATTGGTTTTATGAATGAGCTGGTTTCAGTATGAAATCAGTTTAAGTGACAGCTCTATTAGATTGTTAGAAGTTTAATTATTTTTCATGCCCATTTTAAAGATGTGGCTCCTGAAGTATGTTCATAGCGGATAGTTGATGAGTGAAAATGGAGGGTTCTTAGGGGAAAGGGGGTGTGTGGCATGGGAAATATAAGGGGGCATGGAGCGGGCATGTGTGTTGGGTGGAGGGGTGAGGAAGGGGCGAGGGGTGAGGGTTTGAGGGCCTGACATTCATCATTAAAACTGGTCTAATTTCCCAATAAGTGGAGTTGGGCATTCTAGCCTGCTGGTCTCACTATCTGCCCACCTCCATTGCCACTTTAAGTCTGTGTCCTCCATTGGCAGGCCAATTCCATTTGACTCTCGCCTCCCAACACAAAAATATGGTGGTCAGGGAACTTTTTAAAGGTGATGGGTCTGCCAACTTGGGAAGTTTCCTGACTCAATCTTCCCCCCTCCTCCATTAAAATCTGGCTCATAGAGACACTACGGCAAGAAAGAGGCCATTCTGCCCATTGAGTCCACACCAGCTCTCTGTAAGACAATTGAGTCAGTCCCTTTCCCCTTCTCTATGCCCGTAGCTCTGCAAATTTATTTTCCTCAAGTGGTCATCCAATTTCCTTTTGAAATCATTGATCGCTTCCATTTCCACCACCCTTGTAGGCATTGAGTTCCAGGTCATCATCACTTGCTGCATTAGAAAGTTCTTCTTCTCATCCCCCTTGCATCTTTTACCCCAAACCTTCAATCTGTGACCCTTAGCCCTAACAGGAACAGTTTTTCTTTGTCTACCTTATCAAAACCTGATGTAATTTTTTACAGATCTATCAAATCTCCCTTCAATCTCCTTTGCTCCAAGTAGAACAACCCCAGCTTCTACAACCTAATCTTGTAGCTAAAACCTCTCGCCCTTCCACTAATCTGGTAAATCTCTGCACCCCCTCAAGGGCCCCCAGATCTTTCCTAAACTTCAGCTACCAGAACTGGATGCAATAACTGTGGCCTAACCAGAGCTTTGGAAAGGTTCAGAATAACTTCCCTGCTTTTGTGCTGAATACATCTACTTTTCAAGCCAGGATCCCATATGCTTTGCTAACCATTCTCTCAATATGGTTCTGCCTCCTTCAAAGACGTACACATTTAACCTCAGGTCCTTCTGTCTCTGCTCACTCTTTAGAACTATGCCATTAAGTCTATATTGCCTCTCTCTATCCCTCCTGGCATGATACATCATTCGCACTTCTCTGCATTAAATCCCACCTGCCACTAGTCTGCCCATTCTGCTGACCTATTTATGTCCTGTTGCAGTCGATTGGTATCATCCTCAATGTCTGCCACACCTCCAGGATTGGTATCATGGCTAAATTTTGAAATTTTACTCTGTATTCCAATATCCAAGTCATTTATACTGAACAAAAAAATGAGTAGTCCTGGTGGAACCTTGGGGAACACCACTGTCTACCATCCTCCAGGCTGAAAAATGACCATTTGCTGTGACTCCCTGGGCAGAATCATCCCAGATTTGCACTAAGTGCGGTAGCGCGTAGGAAAAATTATGTTTTACCTGTTAGCCATAATGGCAGCTTCTCATGTTGTATCATCCCAATCTGCCACATTAATTATGTGTACCTGGAAAACATGCCGTTTCCATGGCGGGCGGGCTGTCAATGGTCTGCCACACCATCACCTCGCCGCTTCGTCACACTGGGCACCATACTTAAAAGTTTAACCACCCGCACACCTCTCAGTGCTTCCAGCCCAGGACTGCTGCACGGAAGAAATGGCCCTGAAAGATAAAAAGACTGCAGGCCCCAGGTTTAATGACACATCCCTCGAGTGCCTTTTGGATGCAGTGGAGGCCTGCTATGATGTCCTCTACCCCCACTCTGGCTGCAGGATGGGCAGCAGCATTACCAATCTGGCTTGGGAGGCGGTGGTCAGCACCAACCCCCTGCAAAAGAGGACAGCCACCCAGTGCTGCAAGAGGATGAATGATCTCTTCTGTCCCGCCAGGCTAAGTCACTCTTCTCATCACTCTCAACTCACACACTCACAAACATATCACACATCCACAGCTCAAGGGACAACATCACTAACTCTCACACACCCTCAGATCTCCATCAGGCTCATATCCTCTGGAGCTCATGTCCTTATCCTGCCCATGGCTCCACTCACCACACAAACATTCCGCGCAGTGCCATGTGTCCTACTCACACTCTCTCCATCTGTTTTCATGCAGGAGAAGCTGGCTCACAACACCAGGGAGAGATCCCAGACCAATGGGGGAGCATCACACAGAGCTGTAGGAAGCCCTCAACAGAGTGGCAGGTGAGTCAGAGGAGTACAACTTTGATGAAGTGATGCCCACATATGCGTGTATGAAGGTCTCCATGGGGAGGATGGCAAACGCCATGGAGACCCTGGTCAAGCAGAATGCGGAGATGTATGCAGACCTGCACTTCATCGCGGGTGCTATGGGTGAGTCTCTGCAGTGGCAACGCGAGAGGGAACTGGGGCATCTCGATATCCTTCCAGGTGTACCTTCCCCTCAAGGAGTCAGACTGGGGCACCTGGCCACCAGAAAGGACGAAGAGCATTGGACACCCCGGGTCATCTACTCAGGAGTCTCAGAGGGTGTCCTTTCTCTCCAAGTCCCCTTTGCCTGTGAGCCCCTCAACCTCATCCTCTGTCACCACAGAGAGAGTAGTTGGCCCACAGGAGGACAGCCAAAGCAAGTGGGGGCCTCCAAGGCCTTGGCTCTCCAGAGGACCCATGCCGAAGGCATCAGAGGCAACAAGGCCCACCATTGAACAGGCTGTCTCCAACCCTGCTATGGATGTCAGGGCAGCAACTAGAAGTCTAAGGCATTCAAAATTTAAGAAATTCTGATCACAGTTGGATGCATGGGTGAACATATGTTGTCACTTTACCAGCTGGAAATATATGCACTTTTGCTGAATAAGGTGTAATGGTGTCTATCAGCTTCATTGACAGGCTTTGCAAGTCCTCCTGCTGTGCAACCCCCACCACCAGCAGTTCAGATGCACGCAATTGGCCCATGAGTGATTCTGGAGGGAGAAGTGGAGGAATCTGTGTGTGGCAGGGCCTTCCACAGCCTCATGCAAGCACTCTCCCATGCACACAGATCCTTTCCGTATCACACTTGTTTCAATGTCCTGAGCATTTCAACGCTGCCTGCTGTGGTTCACTTCCAGTCGTCCATCTGAGCTGACCTGCATCTCCGCCCATCCACCGATCACACTCCCTAGCATCAACTGATCTCTCCCACCATGACTCTCGTTTCAATTTCGATTTAGCCAGCATGGTAGTGCTACAGTTTTTCTTTCACTCCCACGGCCTTTCCCCTCCCCCTTTCCCCCATCACTGTTGACATCCCGGCATCACCTTCCACCTCCCCTCCGTGCCCTACCAGCTGCAACCCTTTTCTTTCGGGGATGTCCAGGTGAACATGCCCTTTTTCCTTTCCGAAAATCCCACCCCATTCACATTAACCTCCCTGACCTCCTCCTTCCCACCCCTAGGGCCAGTGTCGATCTCCGGTTCCCCGCCAATCACACTCGCTATCCATTCTACCGATACTGCTGAACCCTCACCCTCCCACCTTTCTGCCTCACTCTGCCCTCGGTCATTCTCGCCATTCCCCTCTAACATGCTCACCCTCAGTTTGCTCCCCAGGAGGCAGTCATGGATTCATCAGAGCCATCCATTGCACGTTCACCTGGACATTCCCCTTCCAGATTCCTTACCCCTTTGGAACCCCTTCCCCTCTTGGAACTCCTTCCCACCTTGGAACTTCTTCCCCTCCTGGATCTCCTTCCACCCACCCCCAACCCCGGGCTCCCCCCTCTTAGTTTTTCCCCCTACTTCGGACTACACCGCACCCCCTAGTCCTTCCCCCTTCCTGACTCCTCAGGCACCCTTACTTCTTCTGCCACCCTTACTTCTTCCTCCAGCCTTACTCCTTCCCCCTTACTGATTCCTTCCTCCACCCTTACTCCCTCCCTTCGCTGCACTCCTTCATTCACCCTTACTTCTTCCTCCACATTTACTCGCTCCCCTCTCTGCACTCCTTCCTCTCCCTGGACACCTTCCTCCCTCTGGACTCCCTACCCTCTCCGTACTCCTTTTTCCCCTGGACTTCTTCCCCCCTCTGCAACTTCCATCCTCTGAACTCATTTCCTTTCACCTTAACCCCCCCTTACATCTACCTCCCTGGTTGGCATATTCTCCTCTGTTACCCCCTCCTCCGCCATAGTCCCTCCAGCCCCAACCTCATGCTCCCCTGATACTTTTGCTCCCCCCTAACCTTACCTACCTTGACACCTTCATTTCCCCTCCCAACCTCACCCCTCCAAGAGCTTCGTTTCACCCTCCCAAACTTACCACACTCCCCCGACACCTCTTCCTCCCCAAGTCGATCCTCGACCTTCCTCTCCCGCCAAGGTACATCTTCCTCTCCCAAACACAGCTGGACCTTCCTCTCCACCCCCTTGACCATCATCCATTGTGAACAGACCCTCAACGGTGACTTTCCAACTTCAGTGAGCTGCTTTGCGGCGCAGCCGTGTCCATGAGAATCCAACCAGCATGTGATGGATATTCCTCCAGGGTCCAGTTGCTCCAGCATCTTCTGCTCCTTGGATGTCTGCGATGTGAGCAAGTCCCTGGCAGTAAGTCCCAACTTCTGCACGTCACACTTGTCAAGATGTGTTCTGCACCAATGTGGGCAGATGATCCAACATGGGGGGCGGGGGGGGATCATTCTGGTGAGCCAACCTTAAACTAATATGCAGATATATTACAATGAAGTTTCTGACGTCCAATGGAGGAAAGCACAGCCCACCATTGATGGGCTGAGCGGACATTCGTAAACTGGTTTCACAGCATTGTGAAACCGATTTCTGGCCTACCACCATATTGTCCACTCACACTGGGATACCAGCGGGCACGGAAAATTCTGCCCTCTATTTTTTGTCCTTCAGCCAATTTTTTAATCCAAGCTGACACTGATGCTTCTATTCCATGAGCCTCAATTTTGGCAACCAGCCTTTTATGTGGTACATTGTCAAATACTTTCTTGAAAATCTATACAGCCAACTTCCTTTTAAAGTCACAATCTGATTTAGCCAGAGGTCATAGCTTTAAAATAATTGGCAGAAGAGCTAGAGGGGAAATGAGGAGAAATTTCTTCACACAGATAGTTCTTATGATATGGAATGAAAGGCCATAAACTGTGGTGGATTCAGATTCAGAACTTTCAAAAGGCAATTGGACAAGTGCACATAGAGGACTAATTTGCAGGGTAATGGGGAAAAAGCTGGGTTGTGGGATTAAATTGAACAGCTCTTACAGAGAATCAGCAGAGACAAGACTGACCGAAAGGCTTCCTTCCATGCAATAAGATTCTATCCAGGGGTGGGAGTTTTTTTACTTGCAAGAGTGTGTGGGTTTGGGAGTGATGGGATATTAAAAGCGCTGAAATTGACAGTGCACTGGAGGAGCTGTCTCCAACCTGCCAACTTCTTCATTTAACTGCAGTGCATTGAGCTGCATGTGAGAAATCACCTCAAGAGAGGCAGGATGCCAATTTAATTATGTTGATACCTCACTAACAGCTTTTCTAACAAGATTTTCACCTTTAACTGCGGTTACAAAGGGTTCCTGAGCTTCCTGCAACTCACCAGTGAAAGCAAGGTACGAGCATGGTGGCAATTGAATGGGCTGCAGAAATGACTGGCAAGTAATCCCATAAGCACTAAAGCCTCATAACTGCTTCTTTGCCTAAGTGAAAGGCTTATGATTAGTGTACTTGTGCTGGCAACATGTTGTCAATACTTTGGAGATGATTTGTACTACTTTGGCTGTGTCTTTCACTACATTGGAGGTTAATTTCACCACTTTGGAGGTTTGTACATCTGATTTCCACCTTTCAACAGTTGAACATCAGATCAGCATGAGTGCTGCTTTACTTTGGATCTCAGATGAGGACCAAGATCATCATCAGCATCAGCAGTAGAACGAGTAGCAGGGAACCAGCAGCAGGAACACCATTGGGAGCAAATTATCCCTCTTGCAGACTGCCATTGCTCAGCTTTAACCATTGTCTAACCATTCATCACAAGTGATAAGGCCACTTGGCAGGCTGCAGGCAGAAGTGGCCAAGGTGCGAAGGTGGTGCAAAATATTAAATTTTATGTAATTCAAAAAATAAATTGAAACTTAAAAATTAAACATTATACAACACATCCATGTGTATACCTTTGTGCAACCATAAATCTTTACTCTTCATTTTCCTAGCACTTCTACCTCCTTGACTTCAGCAGAAGTAGAGGCAGGCTGCTTAGTGTCCTGCTCTGATTGCTCAGATACTCTTGGCCAATGTCCTCTGGGTACTTGGAGCCTTTGAAGGTCCTGCCAAAGGCTGCCCCAACTGCGTGGGGACAGACTCAACCTTTGGGATACAAGGCAGAATTTAGCGCACTGACTAAGGGAGGAGGGCGGTGGCAATGGGTGAGAAGTGGAAGCGCTTTAAGCAGAGTCTCGACTCCCATGTTATCTTTCATCATCTTCCCCATCACCTTATCTGATTTTTAGGGGGAGGTGTGACATTGTATTAAGATGTTAGTGGTGGATGTGCAGATAGGGATGTGAGGAAGCATATAAACAGAGAGTGGTGAGAAAACTGCAAGATAAGATGGTGTAAGGAATGATGTGCTGGAGTAAGCTTGAGAAGGAAGGTTGTGGGGTTTGGGATGGTATTCAAAGCAGGGTGCAGTTGAATACGCCACTCCACTCACCTTTCCTGACCTGATTAGGAGGGATAGGGAGAGGCAATATGGACTTAATGGGTTGGGAAGTAGTGTATTGGCAGCCCATTTCACCCTATGGCCCATTTTGCATCATTACCCAAGACAAATTTCACCTCCTATGTGTAAATAATTTCTTCCATTGTAACAGTGTTATGCTTCAAAAGTAACCCACTGGCTGTGAAGTGCTGTGAAATATCCTGAGGTCGGAAGAGGCATTAAATAAATTCAAGTATTTCTTTTTCTTTTATATGCATCCACCTTTATCAGTTTTGTACATTAATCATACAGTGTTCTGCAAAAAATGGATAGGCTGATGGTAAATGCAAAGATACCATCAATCCATGTAATTAATTTTAATTTACCACATTCAAACATTTTTTTGATAGTGGCATTGTAAATTCAACATTGGGAGTTGATCACACAATTCCAGACAAAGGAAAGAATGTATGAATTTTATTATTGCCTTTTGATATCAAACTACTTGAAGCTTAATTTCTTATCAATACTTGTGTTTCTGTTTTGTTATTTTTGCAGTTTTCCGGTGATTGGTATATTTGGGCCCTGAGATTTACAGGGAAGAAGTGGTAGCTCGTGTTTGTGGTTGGGAAACCTAGAAATCCCAGGAATGTGGAATTTAGTGGCAGTACCTTAACATTTTCATACTTCATTTCCTGCCTGATTGAGAGCTGGTTGGAACAACAAGTGATAGGAGGCTGGAGAAGATAGGGGCATGGTGTTGGGTGGGTTTAAAGCACAGTATTGAAGTGATTGGGAGAAGGGGAAGATCATAGATTTTGAATATTTTGGGGAGTCGGAAGTTTGCAGCAGATTCGCTTGAGGGGCAGGGGGAAGCTCTCTTGCTTTTCCCAGTCAACAAGCTATGCTCTGCAAGCACTTACCTCCTGGATCCAACAGCTGCAGTCTTCCTGCAGCTGCCAGGTTTCCTCAACCCTCAACCGTGGCCAATAAATTCAAACGGTTCCCAAAATTGGAGGAGTTTAATTTAAATATTGTAATCATGTACCTGCCTCTCCTGAGCAGGTTACTCAGAAGCCCCCAAACCCACCATGGTTAAATCAGATGTAAGGGTGCTTGCAACAGAGTTGAGCTTCACATATTTATGGATTTAACCTCCTTGCTGAGCCTCTTTTGCCTGTTGTAGGAGGTAGGTTCAGCTTAAAATGCCCCCCCGCTACCTGTTGCCATTTTGTCTGAAATAGCCCGTTTGACTTAAGAGGAACAAGTTTTGAGTGTGGAATTCATTCCTGACCACTTCGGTGCAAACACAAGCCTACATGCAGACCTAGATGCCTGATGACAGGCCACCGATTCCTGACAATTCAAGTCTACTTCATGTTAGAGCTGTAAAATAACTTGACATCACTGAATCTTGTGTAAGGCATTTGGTTTCAGACTATATGAATATTTTAGTTGTTAAATATATGAATAATTGACGCGCTGCCTCCCTTTTTCACTTTCCTTGCCTTTTTTTAGTTCCAGTGATACTGCAGTCAAAATAAAATGAATGTCTGACTTGAAGTGATAAAAGAATTCAAGCAAGCATGACACAAAATTTCACTTTGTGCATCAATAATTGAGATGCTGCTTAACCTAATTTCTTCATTTTACTGGAGTGGGGAAGAGTATAGTGTTTTTGTAACTTGCTGGCGAAAAGTTTTTTTTCCTTCAATACTTTTCCTTTTAATATTTTTAGCTGATTAATATTACCTTTTGAGGATTAATTGTACAGCATAGCTTTGGGGCAGTTATTAAGCCATGAGGTGCACTGTATTGATTTAAGAGGGTGCCTGGCAGTAGGAGTGCTACAATGGGCCTTAACATTTCTGGATTAGTTATGGAACATAATCAAGCAGTGTTCTCACTCCTCAAAACTGTCATTGGTCCTCTGCTGCAAAGTGTAATTGTCTGTGGGTATCAAGTATAGGGATAGGATGGTAGCTTGGATGCCATGCTCTCTATGATAGAATAACCCATTGACATATGCACATGTGTAGGCTCACATCTGAGGAACAACAGCATTGAGAATGTAAGAATGGCTGCCAAAGTCTGTGCCTACACCTCCAGAGAAGGAGAGAAGAAATTTTGGGAAAAGTACAGTGTATTTTTTTACAGAAGTAACTTGGCTGTGATTGAAGCTGGAGCTGATTTTTTTCTTAATAACCCAGGGCAGCTGAGGCCAATTGTAATATCCTTATTATTGTCCCAGCAGAGATCAGTCAACTGAATATGGACTAGGGATCAAAACTGGGACCCTACCTCACCTGCGTGGTTGAGCTATGGTTAAGTATGTTACAGGTGAGCCTGTTTCATAATGTTTACAGTAACAAAGTGATGAAAAATACGACTCTGAGAGTTCCCCTGCTTCTTTTCTTTGTCAATATATATCCTCTAAGTACTTGCATTTTCTGAGGTTTACCAGGACTGAGCAGAGTTCCAGGATCCTAGGTAACAGTTTTCCATTTGCACAGTGTTGTATAATGCTTATGATTCAATTTGCTTTGGGGATTGTTAGAAAGGAGCTCATCCCATTCCCCTAGTCATTGAGCTAGATACATTCTCACCATACCCTGTGTGCACTAGGCTAATTCACTGCCTCCCTACCCTGTGCACCATGATCTTTCCTTAGTGACACATTCGGTCACGATTCACAAGATTCATTTCCTTCACTACACACCAAATCATTCGGTTGATGAGGTGGTATTGGATGGGTTGGATTTGTCCTGCTTTTTATGGACAGGACATATCTGGACAATTTTCCATATTGTTGAGCAGATACCAGTGTTGTAGCTGTACTGAGACAATTCATCTGTTTGCCCACATGAATCACATATATACAGTCATCAAAGCGCAAATGAAATGTTTCTAAAAGTATGAAAGCCCTGTCTTCCGAATGAGGCATTAAACTGAGGCTCCATCTGGCCTGTCAGATGGATATAAAAGATCCCACAGCACGGAAGCAGTCCATGTCCAAATGCAGCAAGACCTGGACAATATCCAGGCTTGTACTGACAAGTGGCAAGTAATATTCACACCACACAAATGCCAGGCAATGACCACCTCCAACAAGAGAGAATCCAACCATCGCTCCTTGACATTCAATGACATTACCATCACTGAATCTATCAACATCACTACCACCACTATCAACATTCCATTGACCAAAAACTGAACTGGACTAGCCATACAAATACTGTGGCTACAAAGGCAGGTCAAAGGCTATGAATCCTGCAGTGAGTAACTCACCTCCTGACTCCCCAAAGCCTGTCCATCATCTACAAGGCACAAGTCAGGAGTTTGATGGAATCCTCTCCACTTGCCTGGATGAGTGCAGCTCCCACAACACTCAAGAAGCTTGACACCATCCAGGACAAAGCAGCCGCTTGAATGGCATCCCCATTCACTCCCTCCAACACCGACGCACAGTGGCAGCAGTGTGTACCATCTATGAGGAACTCACCAAGGCTCCTTACCTTCCAAACTCATGACCACTACTATCTAGAAGGACAAGGGCAGTAAACACCACCACCTGGAAGTTCCCCTCCAAATCACTCACCATGCTGACTTGGAAAGATGTCACTGTTCCTTCACTGTCGCTGGGTCAAAATCCTGGAACTCCCTCCCTAACAGCACTGCAATATACCTACACCACAGGAACTGCAGCAGTTCAAGAAGGCAGCTCACCACCACCTTCTCAAGGGCAATTGGGGATTGGTCATAAATGCTGGCCAGCCAGTGAAGCCAACATCCCATGAATGAATAAGAAAAAATTGTTTTGAAGAACAGGTGGGCTCTCCTCTGTGTCCTGGCTAATATTTATCCCTCAATCAACATAATTAAGAAACAGATTATCGGGACATTACCACTTTGCTATTTATGGGAACTTGTTGTGAACAATTGGCTGCAGCATTTCCTACATTATAACAGTGCCTAAAGTACTCATTAACTGTAAAACACTTTTGGACAACCTGAGGTTGTGAAAGGTGCCATGGAAGTGCAAGTCATTCTTCCTTTCCTTACTTCACTTTTGCTTTCTTTCTCTTTTTATCATAATAATAGTTATCTGAAAAAAAACTCTCAAACAGGAAATTGCCCTTTTTTCTTTTTTGTATTTTCTCTCCCCTGCCACCACCAAGATCAGAGTTTTTCTGAGTATACAATTGTACTCATTCAGAGTGGTGGACCTGCCAAAAATAAATCTATTACTGAGAATGAACAGATTCAACTGCGCAACATGTTCTTAATGATCTTGAACTTGGGATGTACCCAGGCACCAGATGGTTGGAATTTAGTCATTTCGGTGGACAGATGAGTTCTAAATACTAAAGGAACCCCCAGCCACATTGGCAAGAATTTCTTGGTATTGATCTAGCCAAATAGCAAATTGGTGACAATTACTGGCACTATTGCTAATGCTCCAATGTTAGGTTTTGGCCAAGCTGTGGCTAAATTAAAACTAACACAGTCTGTTATGGATTGGGCTCCTCCCAAAAAAAAAAAAATGTCTTGTGTTCATATTAGAAAAGCAATTTCAAAAGTAAACTGAAGCTCTTATGAAGCTAAACCTTTCACCTGAAGTGTATGAGTTGGCACACCAAAATTAAACAATGAATCTCTAATTGTAGTAGTTCAGTGGAGATCACTTGCAATATGAGTCATGTTCTCCTTAAGGATAGAAGATACTATAGCCTACTGGCTATAATTATTGAATTTGTTTACAGATTACATTGATGCCAAGTGATAAAGAAAGATATTAAGTCAGTACAATGATTAAAACAATGAGGTTAAAGTCACTCCATATTGTGTTCAGCTAGTCTTGTTAGAACATGGGAAAACTATCTGGTAAACAAGACATGAAGACTAAACAGTCAGGTTTTTCTCTTGGTAGACCTTTCAGATACAACTTCGAATGTGGACAATGTCCACTGTCCAATGTAAACTTTGCTTGCCGAGTTTAGGTTTCTTGACAGAGTGTAAGATATGCCCACATCTTGAAAATTTGAAAGTAAGTAAATGGAAGGAGGCCTAAGCCTGGGTTTTTGTCTTCATGTCAGGTGCACAGAACCGGGCTCCTATAAATGTGGCCCTGCATGAACATCAGATTTTCAGTTCAGTGGGGTGGGGAGGGGAAGCCTATAATATGAGTTGGGGTGGGTGACCCCGGAAGTAGTATAGGGTTTGAGGCAGGCCCGGTGCAGGTTGGGCATCTCGGGTGCACATAAAAAGTGGCCCTCAGAAAGACCACTTTGAGTGGTAGGTCGTCCACAGTGAAGTCTCTGTGCTTTGGAGGACATGTCATTGACTTGTAAAGTGAGCGGAAACTCTGTAAATGTTGGCCAATTGTTAGCTGACCCTGGAACAGATGGCCCAACATGGGCTTGCCCTCAGAAAAAATTGTCATTGTTGCTGCCTATTCACAGTGTACTGCACTGAAGCACTGGCATCACTGAGTGCATTCACAAGGCACAACCATCGGGTGGGATTGTCTGCACCCGCCCGCTGCGGGATCTTTCGGTCCAGCCACAAATCAATGGACTTCTGGCTGGGATGCCGCCTCGCTCGCGGCAGGTCCCACCTGCGACGAAGTCGGAAAATCTCGGCCATTGTCTTTGTACCACTACGTGGTAGAGATATTATGCAGTGAAGTAGTTAGCAGCCATGCCTCAATGGATGAGTGAGTGACAGTGCAATGCTCATTATTCCCTCTTCTTGCCCTCCTGCCACCCACCTATCAGGACACACCCACACTGTTGACCCTTGACCAGGTCCCTCACATCTACACACCCTCATGGTGTGATTAAGAGGGTGGAGACCAGCAGGGTTGGCAGTGGTCACGGAGTACAGCATGTTACTTGGAGTGACAACCACACCATTCATGGCACCAAATATTTGTGCAGAACCATTCTCTCCTCCACACTTTACGGTACTCATTGATAATACATTGAAAATGGTTAGCGCATGTACACACACAAAGTGAATGAGGGCATTGTAAGATGCATTTTTTTTGTCACACAGGTGAGGGGTAAGGGATTAGTTCAGCTGCTCCACACTTATCAGATCAGGACCTGCAAATGGCATGTTGGCCTTTATTGCAAGAGTCTTGAAGTACATGAATAAAGAAGCCTTGATACAATTGTACAAGGTTTTGGTGAAACCGCTTCTGGACTACTGTGTGCAGATTTGGTCTCCACATTTAAGAAAGGATATATTTGCATTGGAGGTGGTACAGTGAAGGTTCACTAAATTGGTCCCTGGGATGAGAAGCTGAGTTAATTGGGCTTGTATACTTTGGAGTTTAGAAGAATAAGAAGCGATCTCATTGAAACCTACAAAATTCTCATGGGGCTTGATAGGGTGGACACTGAGAGATTGTTTCCATTGATCAGGGAATCTAAAACATGGGGTGATCATTTAGGACTGAGATGAGGAGAAATTTCTTCACTCAAAGGATTGTGAACCTTTGGAATTGTCTACCCCAGAATGTTGTGGATGCTCCATTGTTGAATACATTTAAGGCTGGGATAGGCAGATTTTTGGTGTCTCAGGGAATTAAGGGCTTTGGGAAGCAGACGGGAAGATAGAGTTGAAGCCCAGGGTCTGCCATGATCGTATTGAATGGCGGAGTAGGCTTGATGGGCCGTGTAGTCTATTCCTGCTCCTATTTCTTGTCCTCTTATGTATTTGTCAAAGAGGTCCAGGGGAGGACTGACTCATAGAAACATAGAAAATAGGAGCAGAGTAAGCCATTCAGCCTTTTGAGCCTGCTCCACCATTCATTATGATCATGGCTGATCATCCAACTTAACAGCCTGCTCCCGATTTCTCTCCATATCCTTTGATTCCTTTTGCCCCAAGAGTTACATCTAACTCCTTCTTTAAAACATATAATGTTTTGGTCTCAACTATTTTCTGTGGTGGCGAATTCCACAGGCTCACCACTCTTTGGGTGAAGAAATTTCTCCTCATCTCAGTCCTAAATGGTCCACCCCATATCCTCAGACTGTGACCCCTGGTTCTGGACTCCCCCACCATCGGGAACATCCTTCCTGCAGCAACCATGTCTAGTCCTGTTAGAATTTTATAGGTTTCTATGAGATCCCCCTCATTTTTCTGAACTCCAGCGAATATAATCCTAACCGACTCAATCTCTCCTCATATGTCAGTCCCACCATCCCAGGAATCAGTCTGGTAAACCTTGTCTGCACTCCCTCTATAGCAAGAACATCCTTCCTCAGATAAGGAGGCCAAAACTGCACACGATATTCCAGGTTTGGTTTCACCAAGGCCCTGTATAATTGTAGCAAGACATCCTTGCTCCTGTACTCGAATCCTCTCGCTATGAAAGCCAAAATACCATTTGCCTTCTTTACCGCCTGCTGCACCTGCATGTTTACCTTCAGCGACTGGCATACGAGGACACCCAGGTCTCGTAGCACCTTCCCCTTTCTCAATTTATAGCCATTCAGATAATAATTTGCCTTCCTGTATTTGCTACCAAAGTGGATACCTCACATTTATTCACATTATACTGCATCTGCCATACGTTTGCCCACTCACACAGCTTGTCCAAATCACACTGAAGCATCTCTGCATCCTCCTCACAGTTCACCCTCCCACCCCGCTTTGTGTCATCTGCAAATTTGGAGATATGACATTTAGTTCCCTCATCTAAATCATTAATATATATTGTGAATAACTGGGGTCCCAGTACTGATCCCTGCGGTACCCCACTAGTCACTGCCTGCCATTTGGAAAAAGACCCCTTTATTCCTACTCTTTGTTTCCTGTCTGCCAACCAGTTTTATATCCATCTCAATACACTACACCCCCCAATCCCATGCACTTTAATTTTACATGCTAATGTCTTATGTGGGACTTTTGTCAAAAGTCTTCTGAAAGTCCAAATAAACCACATCCATTGGCTCCCCCTCATCAACTCTACTAGTTACATCCTCCAAAACATTCCAGTAGATTTGTCAAGCATGATTTCCCTTTCGTAAATCCATGCTGACTCTGTCCAATTCTGCCACTGTTTTCCAAGTGCTCAGCTATTAAATCTTTTATAGCGGACTCTAGAATTTCCCCCACTACCGATGTCAGGCTGACTGGTTTATAATTCCGTTTTCTCTCTGCCTCCCTTTTTAAATAGTGGGGTTACATTAGCTACCCTCCAATCAGTAGGAACTGTTCCAGAGTCTATAGAATCTCAGAAGATGACTACCAATGCATCCACTATTTCTAGGGCCACTTCCTTAAATACTCTGGGATGTAGATTTTCATGCCCTGGGGATTTAATGGCCTTCAATCCCATCAATTTCCTCAACACCATTTTCCTACTAATACTGATTTCTTCCAGTTCCTCACTAAACCCTGTGTTCCCCAACATTTCTGGTATGTTACTTGTGTCCTCCTTTGTGAAGACAGATCCAAAGTATATATTTAGCTGGTCAGCTATTTCTTTGTTCTCCATTATAAATTCCCCTGTTTCTGACTGTAAGGGACCTACATTTGTTTCCACCAATCTTTTTCTCTTCACATACCTATAGAAACTTTTGCAACCAGTTTTTACGTTCTCCGCAAGCTTACTCTCGTACTCTATTTTCCCCTTCTTAATCAATCCCTTGGTCCTCCTTTGCTGAATTCTAAACTGCTCCCAATCCTCAGGTCTGTCGTTTTTTCTGGCCAATTTGTATGCCTCTTCCTTGGATCTAATACTATCTCTAATTTCCCTTGTAAGCCATGGTTTGGCCACCTTTCCTGATTTATTTTTGTGCCTTACAGGAATAAACAACTGTTTCAGTTCACCCATGTGCTCTTTGAATGTTTGCCTATCCACCGTCATCCCTTTAACTAATGCTTCCCAATCCATTATAGCCAACTTGCGCTTCATATCACTGTAGTTTCCTTTATTCAGATTCAGGACCCTAGTTTCAGAATCAACTATGTCGCTCTCCATCTCGATGACGAATTCTATCATATTATGGTCGCTCATCCCCAAGGGGCCTTGCACAACTAGATTGCCAATTATTCCTTTCTCATAACACAATACCCAGTCCAGGATGGCCTGTTTTTTCGTTGGTTGGTATTGGTCCAGAAAACCATTCCTTATACACTCCAGGAATTGCTCCTCTACGGTATTGTTACTAATTTGATTTGCCCAATCTATATGCAGATTAAAGTCACCATAATTGCAGATGTATGTTGCATGGGTCTCTAATTTCCTGTTTAATGCCATTCCCAACATCACCACTACAGTTTGGGTGTCTATATACAACCCCTAATAATGTTTTTTGCCCCTTAGTGTTTCTCAGCTCTACCCATACAGATTCCACATCGTTGGAGCTAATATCTTTCCTCACTATTGCGGTTAATTTCCTCTTTAACCAGTAATGCAACTCCACCACCTTTTTCTTTTTGCCTGTCCTTCCTAAATACTGAGTACCCCTGGATGTTCAGTTTCCATCCCCGGTCACCGTGCAGCCATTTCTCTGTAATCCTGACCATATCATACCTGTTTACATCTATTTACGTGGTTAATTCATCCACTTTATTGCGAATGTTTCTCGCATTAAGGCACAAAGCCTTAAAGACTCCCGTAGCTTGTACCCTGTTGGCTAATGTAATCCCCCAGCCACCACAAAGAATACCTGGATTCAAATCTCAGCTGCAGTGAGTGTAGCAAGAGACCATGAGAGACCATGGATACAGTGCAGAAAAGGTTCAATCATCTGCTGTGTTCTGGCAAGGTGAGCAGCTTGGCTCATCCATACAGAGGTCCAAGAGAGGGGTCACATCTGCACGCTGCAGTTAAGGTGTGAGACCTGGTGCATGCTTCTGCTTCAGCATTGAAGCTTGTATGTGTAAACAACTCATGTAGGTGCACAGGGAGCTCACGTGAATGAGCACAGTGACACACAGAGTGAAGAAAAGTATCCCTGCATACATGATCTATCAGGTTAATGTGAGATCACATTGTTGTTGCAGTTGAAGAGGGTGAAGAACGCCAAGGTGATGATGGGGCCTGGGGGTGGGTCAGCCTGGCTGAAAATGATTAGAGCAATGGAACAAATGGCCATGGAGATTTCCAGGGTTCCTGATCAGTGGCCTATTAATGATGGTGAATCGCCAATAGCAGGTAATAAAGGGGGTGGTAAATGCACCTTGGAATATCCTGGTAATGGTGGCGGTCATGCTGTCAGTTCACTGAGCACCAAGGCATGTTGACACGAGAGGGAGTGTGAGGATGGGGTTGTGTCACAAGGGCAGTGCAAACATGGTTAAGTCAGTGGCATGCATCAGAATGTGCTTTCACAATGAGAATGGCTATACCTAAATAACTCCTTTTGTATCACACACAGGTCCTAGCTCCGCTTGCTCACCCCACTGCAATCCCCTACCCCAGGTCAGATCAGCCTTGTTTTATCAGGAGGTGGAAGAGACATCCAAGGAGGCAGCGTCATCTCTGTTAGGAGATAGAGATAGCTTAAGTAGGTTCTACTTATATTTATGGGTCTTAGGAATGTGTTTTAGCTTTAAAGTTTAAGTTTGATTTGTGTTTCTGTATCTGTGTGTTAAGAAAGGTCAAATGGAGTTTTAGTTTCACTTTAAAAGGCTGCTTGCATTCCTAATAAGACATTTACAATCCCTATAAAGTGAAGGTAAACACATAAGAGTAGGAAAAACAGTGTTGTTGCCTAGCAACAGGGGGCCAGATAGGCAGGTTCCTCCCACAGACACACACACAGGAAAAGAAAGACAACAGTTTGCTTTGGAAGCTGTTGAATTCAGTTGGTTTGAAGGCAGCTGTCAAGCAGAAGCAGCCTAAAAGGGGACAGATAGCAAGTCCCAAGCTAAGAAAAACTCCAAAATTCCAGGGGAGTGGAAGAAGAGATAGTCCAAAGAAGACATTCTAGTTAAAGGAAAGACAGGAACCTGGGAAAAGGTCCTGCTAAGTGAAGTTAAGAGTGAGGGGCAGAGAGAAAGGCTCCAAGCTTCAGATTTAATGTGAGAACAGCTTGCAAGAAGCAAGAAGGTTCAAAGAGACAACTGAAGGTCTGTAATTCTTTGCTATGGGAACGTAAAGCAATGGTGTTCTGTTAAGGCTGAGTTGGTGAGAGAGAGTGCATGGAAGACAGTTTGAGTGCATGTGGTGACCCGGGGAAGAGGAACATCAGAAGGAGAGTTCGAAACCCTGGAGATGAACCCTTGCAGAAGGTGTTTGTGTGAAAATGTCAGTTTGGGAGAAGATTCCAAGGCAAAGTCCTGGAGAGTGGAGATTGGAATCCCTCATGTGAAGGACAGAATTCAGTGAGACTGGTTGGCTCATGATGTGACAAGCATCTGGGGGGAGTTGAGGAGATATCTGTTTGAGATGGCATCTGTCACTTGGTTTCAGAGTGTGGTGTGTCTGACCACAGGGGGCCATAGGTTTACATGGACTGGGTATTTACTGTGGATATTAGAGTATAAGATAGCTTTTGTAACTTGTGTTATCCTTACAAATCTATGCACATCTGTAAAGGTATAGTTGTGAGTGAAGGAGTATTGTAATATAGTTCATCTTTTCTTGTTGAATAAATGTTTTATAATTTTGTTAAAAGTTCATCAGCTGACTCCTATGCCTCTGTTTTGTAGCTACGCACCACGTATCTAAACAAGCAAAAATAAAAGTTAGGATCCATCAAGCTGGGCTCCACTCTGGGATCAGGCTTGTCCAGGGGTAACCTCAGCTTGGATCTGAACACATCTGACTAGCCCACAATACACAAATTCAGATACCAGCACATCGGAGGGATGTAGCGGGTGTGCAGAGTTGGTGGTACAGGGTGAAAGTCACCATACCAAAGTACAAGTGCGGTTGTCAGAGTCAGAGACATCTGTGCACAGTCCCTCTTGAAGGAGGGAGGAAAGTCACGATGATACTCCAGTGGGCAGGAACATGGTGCCTCAGGAGTGACCTTTTACAGGGGAGAATTTAGATAATCAGCAGCAGGTGACTGGACATCTGGCATAGTTCCCTGAGGCAGTGGGAGCTCTAGGACTGCAATTGGAGGAGTCCAAAACCACCATGAGCTCCACATTGTCTCAGGGGCTCAACTGCATGAGTACTGACCATGAGAGATTGTACAATCTCATGCAGAACCACATGCAGCAACATTCGGAGCGGATTCAAGAGTGGGGCTTCGTCCAGGAAAGGGTGCAAGCCTCCTTCAGTAGCCTGGATCAACCTTTTCAGATTATGAGTGCTGACATCCATGGGATACATGAAGAGCAGCATACCCAGAACAGGACAGCTGCACTAAGATAAAAGAAAAGTACTGCAGATGCTGGAAATCTGAAATAAAAACAGAAAATGCTGGAAAAACTCTGATGGCACCTTTGGAGATAGAAATTGAGTTAACATTTCAGGCCTGTATGATTCTTCAGAGCTAAAGGGAAGTAGAAAGTGATGGAATTTATACTGTTTAAGGGGGATGGAGCAGGTGAAGCTGGATAGAAGGTCAGTGATAGGTGGGGGCTAAGGGGAGATTGACAAACATGTCATGGACACAAGACAAAGGGAGTGTTAATGATAGTGGTAGGAGCTAAAGAAGGTGCTGATAGTGGCATAAAGATAAGAAAGCAGAATGTGTGAATGGCAGAACAAGGGTCAGCACTCTGAAAGAACAACATAGAACAAGTGACAGGTGGCCCTTTTGGGGGGTGGGATGGGGGTGGTGGTTAGGGAAAAAGATTTTAAAAAGGGATAAAAAAGGGGGATAAAACAATGAATAAATGAATAAGAATAAAAATAAGTAGGTAAAAAATAAATTTGAAAAGGGGGATTTAAAAACGGGTGAAGATGGTGGAGAGAGCTCATGGTATGGTGCTGTTGAACTCAATGTCAAAGTCTGGAAGGCTGTAAAGTGCCTCATTGGAAGATGAGGTGCTGTTCCTCCAGTCTGCGTTGAGCTTCACTGGAACATTGCAGCAGGCCAAGGACGGACATGTGGCCATGCGAGCGGGGTGCTGTGCTGAAATGGCAAGCGACAGGGAGGTCTGGGTAATGCTTGCGGACAGACCACAGGTGTTCTGCAAAGCGATCACTCAGTCTACGTTTGGTCTCCCCAGTGTAGTGGAGACCGCATAGGGAGCAGCAAATGCAGTAGGCCAAATTGAAGGAGGTGCAAGTGATGCACTGCTTCACCTGAAAGGAGTGTTTGGGCCCTTGGAAGGTGAGGAATGGGGAGGTAAAGGGGCAGGTGTTGCACCTTCTGCGATTGCATAGAAGATGCAGAAGCTGCAGTCTGAAGAAGTCCCCGATGGATGCCTCGCGATGATGCTTGGCCACCATGCTCCTTATTGCCATATAGGCCAGGAAGTGCGCAGCCTGCCTGCACCTCCTCTGAGGCAACATGGGGGCACTTTGTAGGAGTGTGTGTGAACACAGAGCGCCGCCTTGCCTAGAGCACTAATGGGTTCACCATGGTTACACTTTTCAATTTGTAAATGTCACATCTAAACAAGTTTTGAATATATGTACATACACTTGTGGATATTTTGGTGTGTCTTTGTACATTACAGATCTCAATAAGAATGTTACCATTTTTAAAAATTATTCATTTATGGGATGTGGGCTTCACTGGCTGAGCCAGCATTTTATTGCCCATCCCTAATTGCCCTTGGGAAGGTGGTGGTGAGCTGCCTTCCTGAACTGCTGGAGTCCATGTGATGTAGGTGCACCCACAGTGCTGTTAGGAAGGGAGTTCCAGGATTTTGACCCAGTGACAATGAAGGAACGGCAATATATTTCCAAGTCAGGATGGTGAGTGGCTTGGAAGTAAACTTCCAGGCAGTGGACTTTCCATCTGTCTGCTGCCCTTGTCCTTCTAGATAGTAGTGGTCATAGGTTTGGAAGGTGCTGTCGAAGGAGTTTTGGTCAATTTCCAGTGGTAATGAAGGCACATGCTGAGTTCCATCTCACATTGGGGTCATCAGGAGCAAGCGCATGGTCAGATTTGTGAGGCATTGGAAGGCTTCTCCCTTCTCTGGTCTAATGAGATAAGAATCAGTATTTAAAGGCTCAAGCACTGAGATGCTTCTTGTATCTTTCACTGTCCATCCAAGTTTGACTTTAAGGGAGGCTCAATAATCAGATTCCATGAACAGATGCTGGGCAGCAGGTGCATTTCAAGCATGAGTGCTGGGTGCAAGACATTCTTCTGTATTGCAGTGTTACACATTAGCCTAAGTGTAGGCATCGCAGGTCGAGAGGCCGTGTATACTCCAGGGAAGATTGGTTGTCTGTTGTCCCCACTACTTTGGCAAGTGGCAGAGGATATGTTTTGTGCAGGAAGAAGAGGTTTATGGAAACCTTGGAATGTTGCATGTGGTATCCACTCCACAAACTGGACCATTGGTCAGTGTGAATAGTACGCAAGTTATTTTTAGGAGCTGATGTTGCATAGCTGTGGGTTCATCCTGCACAATATGCCTTACCTGCATTTATATTGGCACATACAATCCTATCAGCATGTATTGGGTGTGAAGTCTTAAGTCATGGGGCTGAATTTTCTCTTCGGCGTGCGGGGGCAGGCCTCGCACGCCGACACGTAAAATTACGCGTGGTGACATCGGGTGTGCGTCTCGACATCACCGCGCGCCATTTCGATCTTTCGTTCGGTGGGCATGTACCGGAGTCGGCTGCACGCCCGCTGAACTGTCAAAGGTCTGTTAAGGCCATCAATAAACCACTTAACCATCTTGAACTTAGTCTCCCTGAGGTAGCTCAGGGAGATGCCTGCGCTCTTTTGTGCACATGTGCGAAAAAGTGCAGGCCCCGACTCCCTCCTCCCCCTGCCTGCACAGGAAGCACTGAGCGCTATTGGGCATACATCACGCTAGGCAGGCCTTAATTGGCCTGCCCATGTAAAATGGTGGCACACAGCTGATCGCGGGCGGCTATCAACTCCGTGTCCGCCTGCGCCCTCTTCTGACTGGCCCACCCGACAGGCAGAAGATTCTGCCCATAAAATCACTCTCAGCATTGTGGGCTTGGTCTAAGTATGCACAGGATGGCAGCTTTGGCACCGCATTTACAGACACTGGCCTTCATGTAGGGGGGCAGTTTGTGAAGGATTTATAAATAGCTGGAGGCCAATGGTTATGATGATGAGGGATACTGCCATTTTAATGTAACTGAATCAAAACAAATTAATGCTGTTTTTCTCCCTTGTTGGGGATGGGCAACCCCATGAGTAACTGTGGACTCAATGTAAAAGGTTTTTGTTTTATTCATTCATGGGAAGTGAGTGTTGCTAGCTGGGCCAGCATTTATTGCACATCCCTAACTGCACTTGAGAAAGTGGTGGTGAGCTGCCTTCTTGAACCTTTGCAGTCCATGTGGTGTAGGTACACCCACAGTGCTGTTAGGGAGGGAATTCCAGGGTTTTGACCCAGTGACAATGAAGGAATGGTGATATATTTCCAAGTCAGGATGGTGAGTAGCTTGGAGGGGAACTTCCAGGTGGTGGTGTTCCCATGTGGCTGCTGTCTTTGTCCTTTCAGATGGTAGTGGTCGTGGGTTTGGAAGGTACTGTCTAAGGAGGCTTGGTGAGTTCCTGCAGTGCATCTTGTAGATGGTACAAACCGTTGCTACTGTGCGTCAGTGGTGAAGGGAGTGAATTTTTGTGGATGGGGTGCCAATCAAGTGGGCTGCTTTGTCTTGAGTGTTGTTGGAGCTGCACTCATCCAGGCGAGTGGAGAGTATTCCATCAGACTCCTGACTTGTGCCTTGTAGATGTTGGACAGGCTTTGGGGTGTCAGGAGGCGAGTTACTTGCCACAGAATTCCTAGCCTCTGCCCTAGACCTGCTCTTGTAGCTACAGTATTTATATGGCTAGTCTAGTTCAGTTTTGGTCATTGGTAACCCCCAGGATGTTGATAGTGGGGGATTCAACGATGATTATGCCATTGAATGTCAAGGGGTGATGGTTAGATTCTCTCTTGTAGGAGAAAGACATTGCCTGCATTGCCTGTCACTTGACCAGTTGGAAGTTACTCTTCAGGGATTGGCTGATGGTAAGTGTGATATCGGAGCACTCTATGTGAACCTATTTTTCACAAGGAACCATCTGGCGATGAGATCCTCCTGCGCTGAATCAGCCCTGGCTACTTGGGCATGCCTCCAGCTGCTCTGCCATTGGTGGCCTCCTCATCCTTCTCCTTTTCAGAATCATCAGAATGTACAGGGGCTTCCTCCTCGTCTTCCACATCTTCCTCATCATCCTCTTTCTCAGAGGTGGGAGCTCTAACCATTATATCATTGTCTTCTAGTTGTAAGCCTCTGCACTGTGCAATATTATACAGCCTGCAATACTGGATACCTTTGCTGGGGCATATTGCAGATCTCCACCTGAGGGCTGAGGCACCTGAAGCATGTTCTTAGAATGTCAATGCAATGGCCTTCTTAGTTATACTCCTTATGATGATATGGCTGCTGTTCCTAAGAAACCAACTACAGCTCTGTGAAGGTGGCTGAAATAGCTGATGGAGTTGAGAACCCTTCAAAATGAAGGAGTTGTGGTGGCTACCAGGAAGCCTTGCATAGACTTGAAGGAAAAACTTGTGGTTGCAAACCAGCTGCGCATTAATTGAGTTGAAGGACTTTTGGTTGATGAAGGTGTCCAAATGCTGAGTTGGAGCCTTTATGGCTTTATGGCTGCTGCTGAGTCCTGGAAAGATCCTGAGGCATAAAAATTGAAAGTGATGGTTAACTTTTCTGTCACTGGCAGGGAATGGGTGTTGATGGATAATATAGATAAAAATATATTTATGAAGCAAATTGCAATGGGGTCCCTGCACCTGTCCAAAAGGATACCCTGGCTATCCAAACATATCCACAAAATTCAGACCAGCTCCTACCAAGTCTAATCTGCACACCTCATGTTTCACCTAGGTCACCACAATCAGACATGAGTGGAGGCAGCTGCTGATTTAAATGGACAGCTGCCTCCGCGAAACGTGAATGCATGAAATGTGACCGAGCCCCATTCCCATCCCTGTGAAAATGGTAGGTGCCATGCTCAGGGCAAGGGTTGGGGGGGGGGGGACTTCTGAATATCCATCTGCTCCACCATTTTTGCAACAACAGAGAAGATCTCCATTGTTGCGAAAATCCAGGCCCTCGTGTTAATCCGTCACCAATCAAAAGCAATGTTACAATTTTTCTCTGCTCAACTGTAGGAACTTTACTGACAACATCAAAATGAATTTGAGTGAATAAAATTGGATGAAGTCATGATAGGATCACATAAGTGCAGTATTGACACTTATCTGATACTAAGTCTTTACACAGGGAAAAATCTAGGCCCAAGACCAGAGTCTATCAGTTAGCCTTAGACTATTGAATTTTTGTTCAGAACAAAGATCTTTTTCATATAGTATATTTAAAGGGGAAAATTGTAATATAGATAGTATTTCAGTTACTTGGACAATTAATCCCAGTTTCTTGATCAGCCTTGCACTGCTGAAATCGCCACTTTGCAAGTCTGAGTGCAAGTGTCACCAGCATTTGATATCATACCGCATGGCAATAATGGCCACCCACTGTTCTCAGTAAAAATTATCATTATTTACAAGTGGTTCTTGTTCTTAGTAAAGTGCCGGCAATAATGTGCAAACTTTTTATGCCACAGAATGATCAAAGCAAAGTAGTGTGACTTGTAATCTTCAGAGAGTATGACCAGTTCATGTATAGCACTACTGTAAAATTAAGAGCATGCTAAATGGGAAACAGCTGTTGAATACTGTAGGAGGCTTATGTCCTATCTAGAATACAGTACTGGACACTAAAACCTAATTGTATTCTGACCTACGACTTGACCTTAAACAATATACCATAGTCTGGTTTTACAGTAAAGTTCTCATCAGAAAGAATGTTATTGATGTTTCATTAAAGGGAAAGTATCCCAACTCGTTTGTCACATTATCCCAGTATTTGTAATGGGAGCTATCTGGAGACGTACTGATGTTTTACAAGGCACTTTGTTAGTGTTTTATGTTTTAAAATTTCTTATTAAACAGCAGGCATTCTGTGGAGAAGTCCCACTGGTCATTAGTGAGGAGTATTGAGCACTGTTATCTGCCCAAGTGTTCTCCTGTTAACAATGCCACTACCTTCATGATGTCCCATCAGAGGAAGTTCTGTTTCCAAACTGTCTCTAACAAGCAGTTTTAAATAAAGAAAAACGGAAAAAAGGGATGATTGGGAAACTTTAGGGGCTTGTTTTCCTTTGCTTGTCGGCTGGTCAAAACCTTGGCTTAAGAAGTACTTTTGTGCTATTTTAATGTAATTGATATTCTGTTTAAAAATAAAATTAGTCACGCAAAGAAGAATATTTTTTAAGTGATTGTGTCAGTGTTAAGGAAGGAAATCAAATCCTAAAGTGGGCAATTATCTCCCTTTATAACCTTTAGTATATGTGGTATTTGCTTTGTAAAAACGCATCTCAGTATTCTTTTAAAAGTCAAATCACTCTAAAGGATTTAAGCAAACTTTATTTTCTTTTTCTTTTCTGTGCAGTAATTGATCTGGTTCATTTTAAATTTGTTTTGTCATGTGTGATGTGCAGGAGCTGAACTTCTATCGGTGAGTTGTTGGTCAGTGAAAATATTTAAAAATTCAACCCATGGATGTTAATTGAGCTACTCTGGTAGACACGTAAACTTCTGGCTAGTTCTGCTGGTACCATCTTTGATAATGCAAATAAAGATAATAAAAAGTACTGAGGTGATGTGTAGTCAGTTTGTTAAGGTTCAGTCCTCTGCCATGTAGGATTCAGCTTTGGGCTTATGATTTCCCACATGGTTTAAGCTGTATAATTGGGGTGATGCCAGATGAAAGCTAGGCATTTTCCCACAGGGAAGGAATATCACTGGGTGTGCTTATCTAGACAAATATTCTGCACCTGTTGGCAGAGGTGGTTGGGAACAGAGGCCTGAGAACAGATCATCTGTCTGTCCTCTTAATTATTTGGGATAGTTGGTGTGGGGAAACTTGTGCATCAGTTTTGAGGCGCAATAAATCTGAATAGAAATGACTAGTATCAAAGTCATCAGTATAGATGCAGGGGTCCCATGCTGGATATATGTGGGTTTAAATACTTTTTGATCATTCATATAACAATAGAGAAGTACATCATTGACATGATTTATTTTCTGTAACAGCTCCCAGAAAATTTCAATTTTGAATACTCTGGTGCATTTAAATATTTTTGAAGTAGGCTTTTTGGCCCAGATTTTCCACCGTAATAGTGTTTGGGATAAGATGTGAATGAGGATTAAACACAGTCAGGGTAATATTCTGCACTCCCATTGGGAAAGCCACACTGAAATAGAGTATGGATTAGAGCTGGGGCTTAAATAGGATAGCCTTCATATTTTTCCAAACTACCCTCCCTGGGAACATGCAATCAAAGAATTCACCCTGGTGCACATATGTGAAATATATTTTGTTTAGAATTAAGCACACCTCATCATAGGGGTAATTTTCTGAGTTTATACTTGGTAGAAGCACATATTGGGAATTGAAAGCTGCACACAAGCTACTGCACATGAATAGAGCACCATGGATTAAGTATACCACTGGTTTCATGCTGCCAGCAAAATAGGCATATTCTTGTCCTTGACTCCAACTTGGGTGTCAGTCCCTGTTCCTGTATTGGGTGACATATACAGATACAGGACAGCATTCCTATTCTCAGCCATCCTGCCACCTTTTGCTCCTTAGCCAATGTCCAGCATTGTTAAATCATTTGACATTTGTATGTAGCATTTTTTAAATTTCATGATTCTCCATATTTCTCCTTTCCTTGGTTTCACACTCTTAAACATTACAGCAATCATGTGGCTTCCCAGCCAGCTATAGCTCAGTTTGTAGCACTCTTGCTTCGGAGTCAGAAGGCTGTGGGCTCTAGTTCCACCTCAGAGACTTGAACATGTGATCTAGGCTGACACTCCAATGCAGTACTGAGGGATTTTTGGATAAGATAATAAACCAATGACCCTTCTGCCCTGTCAAGGAAGTGTAAAAGATCCTTTGGCAGCTTTTGAAGAAAGGCAGGTGAGATTCTGCCTGGTGTCCTGAGCAACATTTATTCTATGTCTAAAACAATTGATACAGTCACTTACTTCTTTGCCATGTGCAAAGTGACTGCCATGTTTCCAATATTACAACAGTGACTACACTTCAGAATTATTTCATTGGCTGTTAAGAAAACAATATTGTGCAATGGTGAATGTAGGCTCCAGATAAGTCCTAGGTTTTGAATAAAAAGACATCTGCTCATGAATGACAAGCAAGATCCCCAAACTGAAAGGCAATGACCATGTTCAATTCACTTGTACTTTTCACTAAGGCTCTGCAGGCAATTCTTAGATACTTCACAGGGACCAAGAGTTGAATTCAAATAGCAACAAAGTTTAAATGTACTCAAGCCCAGATTTTTTGCTCCTCGGTCTAGTGTGCAGAGACAGGAGGATTCCCTTTAAAAATGGCCACCCACAGTTGGAATTTTTGTTCCAGGGAGGCAGGCTGGATTAGAAGTCGGGCCCGCTGCCCCCAGAACAAGTGCGGACGCTGCCGGGTGCGGAGGCATGTGAGGCGGAAGGCCTGCCTCTGTACGTCGGTGCTTTGTTGCAGTACTAATGGGGAGAGGGTGATCACGGGTGCATTAAAGAAGTAACCGCAAATCACGCAAACTTTTTTTATATCTGTGAATATAACTGCGTTGGAGGTAATATGGCATATGTTCACAAGATTGGTTTCTGGAATGAGAAGTTGAGTATATTGAGTCTATAATCCCCAGAATTCAGAAGAATGAGAGGTGATGTCATTGAAATATACAAGACTCTGAAGCCACTAGACAGGGTGGACACTGAGACAATGGCCCAGATTTTCGCTCCTGGGTCAGGGTTTTTGTTTTGCAGTGGGGTGGGCTGAGTTAGAAGTTGGACCTGCTGCTCCCAGAATGAGTGTAGAGGCTGCTGTTGTGGAGGCAGGATGGATGGAAGGCTTGCCTCTGTGCTCTGGCACTGTGTTAAATTAAATTAAAAAAGATTAAAACAAAGACACCCCCTTACATACCCTCCAGTGCCCCATCTATGCCAAACTATGCAACCTCATGCCTCTCACCCACTTCCCATGGCCTCTCATATCACTTATGCCAACCCATGATGGAGGTAAGAAACAACAAGGGGAAGAAGACACTGGTGGGAGTAGTCTATAGGCCCCCTAGCAGTAGCTATACTGTATGACAGAGAATAAATCAGGAGATAATGAGGGAATGTAAAAAAGGCAGTACATTAATCATGGGTGGATTTAATCTTCATGTAGATTGAGAAAATCAAATTGGCAGAGGAAGACACAAGCAAGAATTCATAGAGTGTATTTGGGACAGTTTCCTAGAACAATATGTTGTGGATCCAACCAGGGATCAGGCTATTTTGAGTCTGGTAATGTGTAATAAGGCAGGTTTAATAAATGATCTCAGAGTAAAGATCCCCTAGGAAACAGTAACCAGAACATGACTGAGAATGAGAAACTTGGGTCAGAAACAAATGTGCTAAACTTAAATAAGGGTAATTACAAAGAAATGAGGGCAGAGTTGGCTGGAGTAGACTGGGAGGGCCAGTTAGCAGAAAAGATGGCTGTTGAACAATGGTAGGCATTTAAGAAAATAGTTCATGACTCACAACAAAGTTATATCCCAGTGAGGAAGACGGATACTAGGAAGGGGGTAAACCAACCATGGTTAACCAAGAAAGTTAAGGATAGTATCAAATTGAAAGAAAAAATGTACAATCTGACAAAGATTAGTGGTAACACAGAGGATTGGGAAAATTTTAAAAGCCAACAAAAGATGACCAAAACACAATAAAGAGGGAAAAATAAACTTTGAGGGTAAACAAGCAAGTAATATAAAAACGGACAGTAAGAGCTTCTTTAAATATATAAAAAGGAAGAGTGAGGCTGAATTGAACATAAGCCCCTTAGAGAATGAGGCTGGGGAAATATTAAAGGAAATGGCAGAGGGGTTGAATAAATATTTTGCATTAGTCTTCACAGTGGAAGACACAACAAGAAGACACTAATAGCATTCCAAAAATACTAAATAATCAAGGGGCAAAAGTGGGGTTGGGGGTGGGGGGTGGTGGTGGAGGAAATAATCATAATAGCTATCACTAGTGAAAAAGTATTAGAGAAACTGATGGAGTTAAAGGCTGATAAGTCTCCTGGACCTGATGGGTTGCATCCTAGGCTATTAAATGAAGTAGCTACAGAGATAATGGATGCACTGGTGGTAATCTTTCAAGAACCCTTAGATGCTGGAAAAGTCCCGGAGGATTGGAAAACTGCCAATGTAACACCCTTATTCATAAAGGGAGAGAGAGACAAAAATACAGGTAGCTATTGGCCAGTTAGTTTTATATTCCTCATTAGGAAAATGTTAAAGTCTATTATAATGGATGTAACAGCAGAGCATTTAGAAATGCATAATATAATCAAGCAGAGTCAGCATGGCTAAATGAAGGGGAAATCATGCCTGACAAATTTATTAGAATTCTTTGAGGAGAAAACAAGCAGGATAGATAAAGGGGAACCAGTAGATGTAATATATTCAGATTTCCAAAAGGTGTTCAGTAAGGTACTGCACATAAGGCTACTTAAAAAGATAAGAGCCTATGGTGTTGGGGGGTAATACATTAGCATGGATAGAAGATTGGCTAACTAATAGAAGACAGAGAGTTGGGATAAGGGGAGCATTTTCAGGATGGCACCCCATACAAATGGAGTGCCACAGGGCTCAGTGCTGGGGCCACAATTATTTACAATATATATTAATGACTTGGATGAGGCAAGTGAATGTACTATCACCAAGTTTGCAGATGACACAAAAATAGGTGAGAAGGCAAGTGGTCAGGATGACACAAAGGCCGGGATTTATCGGCCCCGTTGCGGGCAGGACCTGCTGCGGGTGAGGTGGCGTCTCAGCCAGAAGTCCATTGACTTGTGTCAGGACTGGAAGATCACGGTGGTGGGTGGGTGTGGAAAATCCCGCCGAAAGAGTTTACAGAGGGATATAGACAGATTAAATGAGTGGTCAAAACCTTGGCAAATGGAATATAATGTGGGAAAATGTGAGGTTGTGCATTTTGGCAGGAAGAATAGAAGAGCTGAATATTATTTAAATGGAGAAAGACTGCAGAAAGCTGCAGCACAGAGGGATTTGGGATCCTCATGCATGAATCACAAAAATCTAGCATACATGTTCAGCAGGTAATAGAGAAGGCAATTAGAATGTTAGCCTTTATTTCAAAGGGAATGAAGCATAAAAATAGGGAAGTCTTGCTAAAGCTATACAAGGCATTAGTTGGGCCACACCTAGAATACTGTGAACATTTTTGGTCCCCTTATCTAAGGAAAGATATACTGGCATTGGAGGCAGTCCAGAGAAGGTTCACTAGGTTGATTCTGGGTATAAAGGGACTTTCTTATGAGGAGAGGTTGAGAAGAGGTTGGAGTTTAGAAGAATGAGAGGCAACCTTATTGAATCATATAAGATTCTTAGGGGGCTTGACAGGGTGGATGCTGAGAGGCTGTTTCCACTTCTGGAGAGTCTTGGACCAGAGGGCATAATCTCAGAGTGAGGGGTCGCCCATTTAAGACAGAGATGAGGAGGAATTTCATCTCTCAGAGGGTGGTGAAACTGTGGAATTCTTTATCACAGAGGGCTGTAGGGGCTGGGTTGTTAAGTATATTCAAGGTTGAAATAGGCAGATTTTTAATCAGTAAGGGAATGAAGGATTATGGGAAAAAGGCAGGAAAATGGAGTTCATCAACCATGATCTCATTGAATGGCAAAGCAGACTCAATGGGCCGAATGGCCTACTTCTGCTCCTATGTCGTATGGTCTTATGCGGCTCCAGCCAACCCCCATGACCCCTCATACCCACATTGCCAACCCATGATGCTCTATCCACTTCCCACTTATACACCTTATGCCAACTTAGTGCCATCTCCTGCCAATCCATAACCCTACCCACCATCCTTTGACCTTAACCCTTCCATGCCAACTCACCTACTATTCCTTGACAGTTACTTGACAGCTTTGACAGTTCCTTGACAGCTGGACAGTTCTTTGACAGTTCCAATGAGTTTGTGTGTAAAAATTGCATAATCATGTTTACTTTGAATTATCCCAAAGGGTGCCATATCTCATGCACTTTCTACTCTCAGGGGATTGACAGAATCCTGGGACCAGTTTGCAAAGTCAAGTTCTCTCAGCAGGCTGTGGTGCACAGCATAGGAATCACATCACAGAAATCAGAATGTGCCTTAAAGCCATTTCTACCCACCCTGTAAAAAGGTTAGAAAAATGGAAATGCCTTCCAAGAGCAATTAAAGCCTGCATTTTTCTAGAACCTTTAATGTAGTAAAATGTCCCAAGATGCTTCACAGGAATGTTTCACTGAGCCACATTAGGAGATATTAGGGCAGATGACCGACAGCTTGGATAAAGAGATATGATTAAAAGAGCATATCTTAAAGGATTTAAACAAAGCAGAGAACTTGAGGAAGAGAATTCCAGAGCCCACAGCCTAGGCAATTAAAGGAATGACATCCAACTGTGGAGCAATTAAAATCAGGGATGCTCACAATGACAAAATTGGAGGAATACAAATGTCTTGGAGTGTAGTGGGGCTGGAGGAGATTACAGTGATAAGGAGGGGTGAGGTCAAGGAGAGATTTGAAAACAAGTATGGGAATTTTAAGATTGAGGTGTTACTTAATTGGGAGCTAATGTAGGCCAGCGAGCACAGGGTGATTGCAATTAATGGGCAGAAAGGTTTTGAATGACCTCAAGTTTCTCAAAGCTGAGAGTTGGGAGGCTGGCCAAGAGTGCACTGGAATTGTCAAGCTTAGAGGCAACAAAGGCATCGATGAATGTTTCAGTTTACAACATGGGTGGAAATAGGCGATCATAGTGATGATGCAAATATGTGACTGGAAACTCACCTCGGGCTCACATACAACATCAAAGTCGCAAACAGTCTGGATGAAACGCAGACATTTTCCAGGGAGCAGGATGGAATCAGTGGATGGGGAACCGAAAACAGTGACTTTGGTCTTTCCAATATTTAGTTGAGGAAATTTCTGATCACCTGGTGCTGTTCAGGAAGTCTGACAACTTAGAGAGTGCAGAGAGGTTGAGAGAGGTGGTGGTGAGGTAGAATTGGGCATCTACAGGGTACATGTGAAAACTAATGCAGTGATTTTGGATGATGTCGCTGAAGAGCAGCATGTAGATGAGAAATAGAAGGGGTCCAAGGATAGATCCTTGAGAGACGCCAGAAACTATGTTGTGGAAGTAGGAAGTGGAGTCATTACAGTTGAGTGATTGCCCAAGATTGCATGGATGAGAATGTAACTAGGCAAGTGCAGTCCCATCAAGTTAGACAACAGTGGAGTGGTGTTGGAGGAGGATGGTGTGGTTAACCCTGTGAAAGGCTGCAGACAGATCAAGAAGGGCCAAGGGCAGCAGTTTAATTTTACAGTCATATAGGATGCCATTTGTGACTTGGATAAGAGCAGTTTAGTGAATCAATTTGCACTACATGAGCCAGCAGCCTGTTCCACAGGTCAATGAGTGCAGGAGGAATAACAGAAGCTGGATGGTTGTATGCTGAAGCTTCCAGCTTTACCCTAGCTGAGCCTCCTATGTATTTTCAAGTTACGGTAGGTTGAGCATGGCCTGTTAAAAATTATTTGAGCAGTGTAATGTTAAGGGGCCCACCTCCCAGTCAGGTCTGCTCATTCCTGTTAGGTGCTTCCCTATTCAGCAAGGGGGGATATGGTGTTTGTGGCATTGAAAGTTTAGAATACAGAGTAACTGGCAAATATGTATCCCTATCCCAGGGCAAGCCAACGAGCAAATGCTATTTGGGTGTGGTTGTGTTGCAACTGTGCTTTGTGGACTCTCTTCTGCAAATGGTCTCATGTGCCAAAAGTTTCTTTTTGAAGTGACAATAATAAGGCGATACACTCAAGGGTTGGAAAGAGTTATTTTTCTGAGAGTTTAGCATGCAATCTCGGTTGGGATGTAATGGAGTGAGAGGAAATTCAATGTGGCGTGCATAATTTGCCCTTCTACATGCTGCAGTGAAACACTAACTCGCTTTACCTTGGCAAACTCTTTGAGGCTATTAATCTTTCTTTCCTCATCTGCCTCCAGTGTGTTTGTAACTATGTTTACTCTGGCAGTCAACTGCTGCCAAGCAGACTTTGTGGAGCGGATTTTCCTCTGTGCTGCAATGGCGACAGATTTTGGCTGGGTTTGGCCCCCGCCCACCCTGTGCCTGCAACTCTGACCTTGGCTGATTTTGCCTGGTCAGGGTATTTTTCATAAGTTGGGTGGATGCCAGGACTGGTTCTGTCACTGATAAGTTACTTGCCACCGGTGGCTAGAGTGGGATTCCTGTGGCGGCTTGCCACAATATAGCACAGCCATTGTGAAGCGCTGAAGATGGCATTTTTAAAAATCCTAATTTAATTGTTTAAAATTCCTGCCTTGCCTAGTGCAATTTAGCGGACATCACAAAAACAGATGACCTGATCATTATCACATTGCTGTTTGTGGGAGCTTGCTGTGCACAAATCAGCTGCTGCATTTCCTAAATTATAACAATACACTTCAGAAAGTGCTTAATTGGTTTAAAGTGCTTTGGCATAGCCTGTGATCATGAAAGGCACTTTATAAATCCATGTGTCTCTTTTCAAAATGTGAAGTTCTCCCTCTGCACAGCCCTGGAGCATTCCTTACTCCTGTGTAAGACCCTAAATTATAATGCAGGCAGATAGTCCCTGAAATGGCATGGACAGTTGGCAGAAATGTCTACCACAGCCAGCCTATGTTCTGTTGGAAATGGAAATGAAGGGAGATCTGCCCCATGTTTCTTCAGTGTGGACAGCACCCTGTCATTCCTTGCTGTCCAATTACCATCAGTTCCGTTTGAAAACAGAGGTTCTCTGCAGCTTGGGTTCCATCTCTTCTCGGCAACAATGAAATGACCATTTTTATTAATGCAGCTCCAACCTTTACAAGCTGCATGCTATTTCTCACCTGTGACTGATAGCAAGTTCTCACAGGCCAGGAACACGATCGAAACAGCTACCTTTATGAAGCTGAATTTGGAAAATGCCACAGGGTCTGCTCAGTGTGGGAAGTGCAATGTGCGATGCGATACTCATTGCTCCGCAGCCATGTTACTGTGGTGCCTATAGTGAAAAATTAACCCTCCAATATCAGTACAAAGAAACCTTGGGTCAGGTCCATTCAGGTTAGATTTCCCTGCTCCTTCTCCATCTCCGCTGGAACTCCGTTCCAAAGCCGCTTTGATTTGTGAGCTTCCCCCATACTTTGATTCCACGTTCCAAAAAACCATTACTTTGTGCCTATTTTTGTTGCCTCTCCGCCTTACATTCTCTCACTTCTAGCTCAATCTCTGCCTCTTCCCTTGTTAAACATCAAGGGTTTTATCTGAAGGAGTAACATGACATAAAAGTAAATTGCTGTTCCTGAAAATCATTTTTCTAATCCCAGGGGATGTCAGTTCTATTTATTTGCTTACTTTTCTGTCAATAGATGTAAAAAAATGTTGACTGTCTCTGGAATTTCCCAAAATCTAGTGTGCTTACAAAGCCAGCAGCCTGACTAATGTTTGTCACGCACGCTATCTGGTGACTGGTTTGACACCAGTTTCCATTATTTGTTGCCATTTTGTAAACACGAGCAACCATTTTCCATCAACAAATCTGAATGACTAATTTGTAGAACTCATGTTTTTGCAGAGCTGTTTTCACAATTTGTCGACCAACTTGGTTTTCTGAATTCCAGGCTGCCTCAGAGCCCACTTCTCAAGCTGACTTGTGTTATTAGTTTATCCCCCTCTGTTAGAATTGACAAAAAATGTTGCTGATGTGTACAGTGAATTCCATATAGTTGTCTGTCCATCTGTGTGTAGCTAAAATTGGTGATTGATTAAGGTTTACTTTCTCAAGGGAGATTTTCAATTACAAAGGTCAGGGTGTGGTGCGCTGTTGTGGAAAAGCTTCTAGCTGATAATTTTATAGTGCGAATACAAAATGGAAGATCCTGACTGAAGGAAAGCCTCATTAACATTATTCAATTAGGTGACTGCAGTCATTAAATTATCATTGAAGAAGTCAATAGAATTCCAATGCAATTGTGAAATATCAGTGGGTGGAATGTCCAACACTTACTGGTGCTTGGTGTTGAGCTGCTGAATCATCCTCCTCCTAGCCTCTCACAAATCAATACCTCTATTCCCGTGACCTTCTGGGACCTCCTCTTCCTCCTGCTGGGAATAGTCCCTGGCAATCACAAGAATCAGGGATTGGGTGGCAGGAGAGGTGTCAGGGGTTGGTGTTGCCCATTTTGCAGACAGAAAGATCATGACAGGTTTATTTGAGGAGTTGGGAAAGTACTCCGGTCCCCCAAACAGTGCTGGAAATGTACTTAGCTGCAGGATCTGACAGTTCCTCTTTCTTTTCAGCTCTGGGAAACTCACTCTGCAGATGATCATTCAAATTCCTCCCAAATACTGAGGAATGGAGCTTCATTAAAATACGACAGTTACCACTTGGCCTTTCAGGATTATACGACTGACACTAAACTACCATGGTTAAACTGTAAGTGGACACTTTTGTGGCGGTTTGCGTTTCCATTTTTTTCAAGTGGGGAATGGGGGTCGGCTAAGATAGCCTACCCAGTGTATTGTTTACATTTTCTGTTCAGAAGGCTTATCTATTTCTTCTTTGTAACTGTATTGTGCTCCATTTCTGTTTCATATTTTTAAAAAAATGTAATGAAACAGAGGTAGTCATTTGGAATGTATAGAGAAGCTCTCCAAGAACAGCAAATACTGGAGTCAGAAGCTTAGGTGTTGTGATGCTGTGATGCCCAACAGATAAATTACAGTATATGGACATGGTGCCCACTCAAACACTCCAGCTTGATCACAGTGGACTTTCTGGGTCAGACTCATTTTCATATTGGAGGCTGTCTCCCAGTGGTTTTTCTGAAGGAACCGGGAAAGTTCAGTAAACACCACCACATTCTCAGGCAGTGCATTCCAGACCCTAACCACTTGCTGTGTAAAAAAGGTTTCCCACCCTTCCAGCAAGTTGAATGATTCTGAATAAAATAATATTGTAACTTATAGTGGTCTGAACATTTCTGTAAACCCATGGAAAATATTATTCAAGGAAACCGAATCCTTAAGTTGGGCTTTGATGACTATCTCTCCTGTAAATATCTTTGTTGATTCTGATTAGCTGCTGTCCATCATCATAAAGCCCTCTGATCCATTTTTAGTCCCGAGTTGCATTTAATTATCCATCCCCACTGATTCAAAACGAGAATCAATTAATTTAATTTTCTTTGAGCAGCATACAGAGGTTCCAGGGAAAATGCTGACATGGGGAGGGCAGAATTGGATTATACTAGCTGTAATGGAATAGTCTCTCAACACTGTCAGAACTAACCAATGATCATTGATCATATTAGGTTGGGAGAGTGGGGGGAATGTTTGTGGGTATTGGATAAGTAATCAATATCTGCAGGTGGGAAGAGAAACTTGTCAATCCTGAGGATAAATTAATTTCTGTCAAGCACAGGAGACAGATTGGGAGAACAATCCCTCTCTCCAGTAGGAATGCTCTACAGTTCTGCAGGTAATTGGCTCAATTACCTCATTGACTACATATTCGATACTTTTGGTGGGTGTTTCAAGGCATTTATTTTCAGGAGAGCTAGAGGAAGAAATTGAGTGTTTACCAAATTAGGATATCAACAGATGGTGTCTGAAGGTAGTCCACAATGGAATAATCTTACATGACCTTGGTAGGCTGAATGGCCTCTCCTTGCTCTGGATTATCTTGTATTATTGGTGCTCAGTACATATACATTGTCCTTGCAGATTTATCCACAAACGTAATAAGTAAAAGCCAAAAGTCTGTAGACAACACTTTCACCAAAAGCAATCAATGCTACACGTCTTATCTCCTTCAGAAAAATAAGCTGTGTGAATATCTGGTAAAAACTGAAGCTGAGTTACAAAGATAACTATAAACTAGATGGTGACACTCGCTATGGAAGACAATTATTTCTGGTCTGCTGGGTACATGGGAATGTCATCTGTGGAATGCAACTGGTCAGGGTTGAATAATGAAGATTGCAATATTATATTAACACGCTTAACTTGAGTTTTCCCTGATTATCTAAGGGTCAGAGAGGAATTTCATTCATTTGTCACCTTGGAAGGTTTATCAGGTGTTAATTTACACCCTAGCAGGTTAGATGTCTTGGGTAGAGTATGTCATAGTGCAGTTTGTATTTTGGGGATGTAGAAATTTGACGGTGCCCAACTCTCAGGCATGAAGGAACAATGTAGCCACAACAAGCAGCTGAACCAATAGGCCGAGGCCTAGGCCAGCCCACAATTGGGCCTCAGGCCTCATTAATATTAAATGGGTAAAATGTCACCATTTCTGGTGCCTCTACAGGCAGCTTGCCCATTTGAAAAAGCTGAATATTGGTCTGCTTGCCTTGCCAGGAGTGGCAAGTCCCGTGGGGAGAATGGGTGAGGTTAGGTGCAAAGCAGCAGTGAAAGTGGAAGGGTGGTGGGGGTTACTCGATACTTTGGAGTCCGGAGAGCATTCGTGCTCCTCCTGGCTTAACAGCATCGTGTTTTTTTTGAAAATAACATTTTTAAAAATACCTACCTTTTGGTGGCAGCCTCTGCTTCATCCGCAACAGTTGCTGAAGATTCTGAGTGGAGCGAGCCCAATCACTGCTTAGTTTTTTGTAGACCAGTTTCAAAACCTGGTACTTAAACAGGCGTTAGGATCCTCATTGACATTCACAAGGCGCCTAATGCCTGTTTCAGGTGGCTGCCTGGGGCAACTGAAGGAAAGGGCCCAACTAAATCAGCAGTGGCCCGAACAAATGTCGTGATTGGGCACAGGTACTTCTACTCCTAAATTTGACATCACTGCGCCTGAAAAATGGACATGGCACTCTAACACTTACCCCAGTATGATGTTAGGAGTAGACTGGATGGAATAATGCCTTTTCTTAATGTGTTCTTTCTTTGGTGTTGTGCAAGAGTCTTATGAAGGTATGAACCTCTTTGCTTTCTCTCCAGTGTCTCTGCCTCATGGAGCCATGTACCTGTAGTAGTTGAGCAGTCAGCTGAGAGATTATGCTATTTCAGGAGACTGCTTGGAGATATTTTGTGGGGAGCTGGAGCAGAAATTTGAGTTTGGCAGGTGGGCCCAGGATCGGCCTGTGACACCGCCTGTGATTGGCCTCCAATCGCAATTTCACACTGGCAGGCCATTTAAGGCCCACCCAGTGTGAAATGCGGTTCCCCACTGGTTGGGAAGGGTCAAGCGGAGGTGGGGGCCTGTTGACTGCTGGGTTCAATGGCGGCCATTTTAAAAACGGCACAGGCAACCTCTGGAAGGCTGCCACTGAAGAACGTCTGTTCGGCAATAGCAAACTCAAGTTATGGAGTCGAGCGTGGCTTGAGATGCCAGGTGGGAGAACAAGTCGGGTGGGCACTCGGCCCCCTGCTTTTTGGATGAGTACCTCACAGTCCTCCTGGAGAAGATGGCTGCCAGAAGGGGCATCATTGTCCTCAGAGATGGGAGTAGGAGGCCACTGCACCTCATTAAGAGGGCATGGGGGGAGGTGTCAGCACTGGTTAGCAGCCTTGATGTGGAGTGGTGCACATGGGTGCAGTGCTGGAAGAGGTTCAATGAACTCCTGCACTCAGGAAGCATGAGTACTGTGTTGGCATGGGTCAGTATGCAGAAGTATTAAGGTCTGGCCATCACCCCATGGACCTGAGGGGTGTTAGAGTCTGAGTGCCAACTCTCAATGACACCGGAGCTGGCCAAGGGGGTGAGCCCTGGCTGCTTGGGCTGAGTCCCTTGCAGCTCGAGGGCCGCGACTCGGATGTGCCCTGGCAGGTGCTCCTCAACTGCGTTTGGCCGGGCTGCAATGGCGCTGCAGGTAGAGAGTGGACTAATCAAAGCTCCTCTGTCCTGTCAGGAGAAGACAAGCCATAACCAATCAGAGAGGTCACGGACAGGTGGAGGCCCACCCAACCTGCTGTTGCTGACCAGGTTCGAGCAGGACGCCCTTGAGCTGGAGAGCCAGCATGTTCCATATGCAAACCTGGTGTGGAGAGGCGGGGGTGCCAGACAAAGGTAAGAGCACAGTGCACTAAGGTGAGAATTTCGGATTGTGCAACCATTCTACTGTAGACTTTTCATTGATGTGAGCTTGAACTTGGAGTCCACATTGATCATTGAAAGACAATGGCACCATGATGCAGATCTCCATTGTCTCACCAGGGTGCCTGGTATGCACAGTGACAGTGTGATGGCTTTAACTAATGACATGTCTTTGTTCTCCCTTAGATTTGCCAGCACACACTCACTCTCTGGATCCTGAAGGGCCACCCCGATGCCGGAGGACCACTGGGCATCGTTTGGACCTGCGTCATACCCGGTCTCTGAACCAGGCACCAGGGCAGATACCAGCACCTCGTTGGGCATTAGATTAGTGGCAAGAATGTCAGTGTACATTGGTGCACTTCACACTTGCTTGAGGCAGAGAGTGGCCAGGGCGCCGGCAGTAGGAAGACTGCTGGGAACCAGGATGATGCTCAGTCAAAGGCAGATGATGAGCCTCTGGAGTCATCCTTTAGGTGGCAGATGCTGGATGTCCAACGGGATGTGTGGGATGATCTGGCGGAGATCCATGAGGGTGTGTGTGCCATGGCTTCTGTTGTGGAGGAGTCTATGCAGAGTGTGAGTGCTGCTTTGACCCTCATCGCCGAGCACGCTGCCTCCTTCATTGAGAGAGCATGGTTCTCATGGAGATGGAGGAACAGCATCAGGGATTGCGTTTGGAGCTGCAAGCCCTCACACAGGCACTGATCTCAGGTGGTTAGTGCCAGTGTGGGAGATCGATGAGGCACCCAATATCCCAGCTAGGTGTCTGTCCATCAATGGTGAGCAGGGAAGTCCAGAGCGACCTCACGTTGGTGTACGAGCTGCTTGTCGTCTCTGCGACTCCTCACAGGGCACTCTGGATGATGGCAGCAGCTCTGCCCCTTCACCAGTAACCATTGTGTCTGATGAGACTGCGATGACTGGGGACATGTCAGGTGCCAAGCATGACATTGACCACTCCCTCCCAGGCGGGGCCAGCACAAGCTCCGCTAGCCAGAGGATGACCACCGAGGTCATCAAGGCCAACAAGACGGCAGAGTCAGCAGGCTGTGTCCAATCTCGGTGCCTGCGAGGGGGTTGGATGGGCACCAAGATGCAGCACTCGGAAATGTAAGTCAAAGGCACCATGAGCACAAAAGGGACAGTTGATGGGTGATTTTCTGTTCATTTATGTTTGGTTTATGTCTGCTGGCGTGGACATCAATACCAGTGATGGTAACGTCGTTATGCATTCAATGTGACAATATCATTAAATTTGCTTTGGTTTGGATGGCCTGAGTACGCTTCACCTTTTTCTATCTGGTGCAGGGTACGCCAGTATGTAATGCTGGATACTTTATTGCACAGGAATTGAGTGGAATTTGGGTGCAAATGAAAGGGTCATTTCAGACATCCAGGATGAGAGGTGGCAGCCTTGGCATGAGGTGGATGCAGATCTTTGGCAGCCTAGCTGAAGGAATGTTGGATCAAGGCATCTCTGGTGTCCCTGCCTCCCTGAAGGTTACAAAGGTCTGCCTCCATACCCTCAGCATGTTCCTCACTGTGCTCCTCTCCTGAATCGTCACTGGATTCATTCTCTGTGGCCTGTGCAGCTGCCTCAAGATCCTCTTCCTCCAGTTAGTTCCCACCTTGCCAGTGCCAGATTGTAGAGCGCAGCATGCAACCACTATCAGTGACATCCGCCATGGGGTGGTATTGTTGTGCTCCCCCTGAATAGTCCAGGCAATGGAAGCTCATCTTGAGAAGACCTATAGTCTTTCTACCACTGCCCTTGTAGAGGCATGACTCCTATTATAACACTGCTCTGCCTCTGTTCTTGGGTGGCAAAGAGGCATCATGAGGCACTTTTCAACAGATAGCCCTTGTCACCCAGCAGCCATCCTTCTAGTCGGGCTGGAGCACTGAAGAACCTTGGCACCTGGGAGTGTCTCACGATTTAAGCGTCATGGGAGCTGCCAGGTTACCTTGCACAGACTTGCAGAATCTGCATCCTGTGGTCATACACTATCTGCACATTCATGGAGTGGAATCCCTTCCTGTTGATGAAGGCACTGGCCTCACCCGCTGGCGCCTTGATGGCCACATGTGTGCAGTCGATGGCACCCTGGACGTGGGGGAACCGAGCAATCGCTGCAAAGCCTCTGGCTCACTCAGCCTGGCTGGCCTCATCTATACAGTAAAGAATAAAGTTCAGTGCCCACCTGAACAGAGCTTCTGTCACCAGCTTGATGCAACGGTGAACAGCTGATTGGGAAGCTCCACATGGATCCCCCACTGACCCCTGGAAGAACCGGAGGCATGGAAGTTGAGGGCCACTGTGACCTTCAGAGCCACTGGTTTGGGGTGTCCACCCACACAGTTGGAGCTGATCTCAGGTCCAATCATCTGGCAAATGGAAGTCACGGTCTTCCTTGAGAGGTGGAGCCTCCTTCGGCATTGCACCTCAAACATATTGAGGTAGCTGCACCGCTGCCTTTAAACTCTGGGAGCAGGATAGTAGTGTCTCCTGTGGCCCTTTCTGCCTTGGACTTCCTGCTGGCCCTGTGCCCCTTGTGTCTGCGCCACAGGTTGCTCCCCTGGAAGCTGCATTCGGATGGCCTCCTCTCCCTTCTGCCCCTCTCTTCCTCCACAGAGGAGGTGCCACCAGCGGAGACCACAATCCCCATTACCATGGCAATGGAAAGTTGTCTGATACCTGACACATGGTCTGAATCCTCCGGGGGGCTTGGAGATACCAGGAAGCCCTGAAATGAAGCTTGTAAATGCTTAGAATGAAGCTCCAAACAGGGATGAAATTGCCAAGTACCAATAAGCAACCAGCAGCAAACTATCTCCAAAACTCCTCCCTACACACACTGACAATGCTGCTGACCCTTTTTATCCTGCCTTTGGTTGAGGTTTTGCAAAATGTCAGCTGTCCACCTGTCCGCCTGTGCGACGAGTGCGAAATCGCAATGTAAAATCTACCTTAATTGCCTTTTTGATAGCCTTAACTGGCCTCGTAATTGATGGCAGATGCAGGTCCAACTCCCCTGCTTGCTTGCTGACTGAAATATCGCACAAGTGTGCGGCGACGTCAGGACGCTCGCCCATGTCATCACACGCTATTTTACGCTTGAGCGGGTCGGGTGTGCGCCTGCCCACTCAACGAAAAATTCTGCCCCTGGTCCCAAACATTAGCTGAGCTAGATTTTGACCTCTTCCAGTGGCCCAGTTAGTCTGTAAGGGGTGAGTAATTGAACAAAACAGTGGAGAAGATAATAGATTAAATCTGCAGTAGACTGATTTTTGCCCACTCAGAATCAGGGATGTTATCGGTGACTCCTCTCCTCCCTTCCCCATCCAACTGCAGAGCAGAAAGTTCCTGCCAGCATCTTCATCACTTTCCTGCTTGGATCTGCAGTAATTCAGCCCTGGCCACAGAGCTTGCTGCTACTGGGGGAATCTTCAAGACTTTGTTTAGTCAGATATCAAAAGGAACATGTGGCAACCTCACCTGACATAACATTTTACAAAATAATTTATAAATTCATGGGACTATGGGTGCTGCTGGTAAGGCAAACATTTATTGCCCATCTTTAGTTGTCCTTGAGAAGGTGGTGATGATCCACTGAACCAGTCTAGGAAGTGAAGTTATTTCCACGGTGCTGTTAGGAGGGTGGGGGCGGTGTAGTGTGTGGTGGCTTCCAGGATACTGACCTACGAACAGTGATTTATTTCTGTGCCAGGATAGTGTCTAATTTGGAGGGGAACTTGCAGGTGGTGGTATTCCCATGAGCCTTCTGATCTTGTTCTACTAGGTGGTAGAGGTCATGGGTTGGAAGGCGCTGTCAAAGAAGCCTTGCTGATTTGCTACAGTACATCTTGTAGATGGTACACACTGCCATCATAGTGCACTGATGGTACACTGATTGAATGTTTGAAGTGGCAGATGGGGTGCCATCAAGCAGTCTTGCTTTGTCCTGGATGGTGATGTGTAGTTTGAGTATTGTTGGAGTTGCACTCATCCAGGCAAGCGGAGAGTGTTCCATCATATTCCTGACTTGTGATTTGTCAAGTCACAGGAATCAGGATATGAGACATGGCAGAGTACCCAGTCTGACCTGCTCTTGTAGTCAGATATAATGGAGGTATTGTATAAAAATAATAGATTGCATTTTAAATTGAATCATCCCCATACCTTGGAGAATAACCAGTGTGAATTAGTAAATCTCGTGTTATATTTTTTAAAAAGTCAGAAACCGTGTATTGCACATGGCATATAGATAAATGTACAATGGGAAATAGTGAATCTACTGTGTTAGATAAACATGACATGCAGTGAGAGACAGTAGACCTGCTACACAATAGTAAACTGAGCCATTCACTGAACTCGATTCATGAAGAAACCTTTGATGACTTCCTCAAGTAACAAGCTAGATAAGTCACTAAGGCAGACTATGTAGTGAGCTAGCGTACAATCCTTGTGGGAACAGGTTTTAATTCCATCCCAGATTAATGAATGAAAGGCTCTTCAATTGGTCAATTGGGAAGGAATGCCCTTAAATTGGGTTTGCTCTGTCTCTGTTACAGCAGCTCATGAGCCACAGCACATAGCTACACTTGATTGAGCGATAAGTGGGAAGTACATTCTGCCAAGATATTAGGATGGCTGAAATAAGTTCAGATGCTATAGATCTTACTATTCAGAAGTTAGGGATTGAGGGTGATTGTAGGGACAAGGTAAAGGCAGCTTTAACCTGAATCTGACCATGCAAAATTTAATCTGAAAGTGCTACATTCTTGACATTGGGTGCCAGAGATGGGGGAAAGTGTTCACATCAAGCATTCACATAACAAATAAGAGAAGCAAAGGCTTGCCATTTTTTAAAGATTACATTATAAGGGAAGTTTTTCAGTTGAAGATTTGTTTCATTAGTTGCAGCTGGATAGCAGAGTTAGTTTGGTGTAACAGTGTGAGAGAAGGCACTATGTAAACCATAGGATGTTAAGGGCTCTGTATCTGAGAAATGGATACAATTTAAGAAGCTATGTAAAAGAGGTAGCTTTAAGAAATCATCGACCTTACTTGCCTTTAATCAGTGTTAGTTTGGTGTAATCAGGAACAATTGCAGCCTGTAAGGATAAATGGCAGGGCTGAGTTAGGAAGAGGAGTTTGGGGGAGGAGACAGGATGAACTATCTTGTTCATCATGCCAAGTAAAGATGCAACATGGGTGAATAAACCTCATTTTCTTTAAGATCTAGTCTGCATATCTAATTCACCACTGGGTGCTGGGCTTCCACCAGCTCGTTACACTGGATAAAACGTTTACGATCAGATAAGCAGTGTTGGACTACTTGGAGTACAACAAAACCACGTTGTGCAAGGAACTTACACTTTTGCTGAAAGCAAGTATTCTCAGGACTAGGCCGGTTTGGAAAAATGTCAAGCTAAAATATGAAAAGGACTCAGTATAGCAAAGAATGAGAATAAAGGACCACTAATGAACCCCTTTCTCTATACCAGAATAGTCTTTCCTTAAAAAGAACAGATGTAAATTTTTTTGGAAATGCTGCTGTAATTACAACTGGGCAATGTGAAAGAAAACTGAGTCCCTTCAAACAAATCTACATTCAGTCATAATGCTGGGATTCCGAGGCGTCTGAATTAATTATTGCAGGCAGGGTTTGGTGTCAAAGGTCAGACTTTAACCTTAGTGTCTCCCAGTGTCTTCAAAAATGTTTATATTAGTCATCCCTGATGTTTTAGCAAAACACAGAAAAGCTTCACAGATCTGCCCATCTCATAGCATTTGGAATAATCCTTGATGCAATTGTTCATTCTCATTGAAGGGAAAAGATGCTTCATGCAAATTAGATATCAGGACCTTGGGTCAGGTCAAAACTCAAGAGTGCAATGAGCTGAAGAAGCTTTGACTTTTTAGAATTTACTTGGGACAAATAGTCACCACCTTCCAGTCTCAATCCAAATGATTTGAACGTTTTTCAGATCACTTCCTTCATTTGCATTGTATGGGATTAAGGAAGGCACACATAAAAAAAACCAGCAGATGAGCAAAGCTTATTTGTGTTCACGTTTAACTTTCAGAAGTTAAAAAATATTGTCACTGTGAAATGATACATTTTGTAAACTGACGGATCAACCTGATCAAGGCTGGAAACAGGTAATTCCAGTAATTGTCCACTTTGTTGTCAAACTTCACACTCTTTTCATTTCACCCATTTCCCCTTTAAAAGATTGAACGAATCTGGCAGCAAGGCTGCTTGCCGGTTCCAAATGTTGCTTCATGTCTAGCCATGTGACATTGTTTACTTTCTGTGTGGGACTCTCATTTATTCAACATCCTTCTCTCACAGTGCTTCCATGCATGATCTGCCTGAGAACAGTTGCATGGCTTTTGTCCTTGTAAGCTCTGCAGTCTGTTCAAGGTAGACCCACGAGGTTTCTGCAAAAACATTTTGCGAAAGCTGAACAAATAATATTAGAACTGTAGCAATTTCCTTCCTGAAGCTTTTTTTTTCAAAGTTTAAAATGTTATTGCTTTTCTCAAAGTATCTGATAGACTAGTTACTTATTCTGAAGTGGTTTGGCACAAAACACTGATGTGATTTTATAATTAAGCTTCTAATACCAATTTGGTATAAGGATTGTTTTGGTGGTCTTTGAGTCTTTGAGCATGCCTGGGTTATGAAGCAAAAGCTAGGAAACAAGATAGCTCTTCCACCCCTTCCACAAACTATGTTTATATGCTGAACTCCTATCTCAGCCCAGTTGCTTGATGGATGGGCGGAGAGAGATGCCAACATTACTTGGACTTTCAGAGAACTTTTGGCAAGGTGCCACACAATTGATTAGTTTATAAAGAAGAATCCTGTGGGATAGGTGGTTGATCATACACTGGATATTAATCTGGTTTGTTCTAATTGTGATTAGTCATGTACAGACACCAAGTGGACCAAGTGTCACAACGCTGCATGAGGGAAAATTGTGAGGATATGGCTGATGACATTTTTGTAGATAAACCCAGTACTAGGTGTGTGGGTAAAGCTAACGTCAAGCACATGTATACCATGTTTGGGACAGAATTATAAAGCTGTTGAATGGGAAAGGCATATAGTACACAAGATTCTGAAGATACAATGTTGAAGAGGCTACTGAAAATACTCTGTGTAGTGAGGACAATTCTGAATAAAACTGATCTATAAATGTTCTTTATAGAGACTATAGTTAGACCTAATAAAAATACTGTTTTGAGTTTTGGTCCCTCACATGGCTGTAGAAAATATTCAAAGGTGGCCCTTAGAATGATCCCTAACTTAAATGGCCTTGGATCTCAACTGGGTTGGAGAACTGGGTCTTTTCATTCTAGCAAAAGTTTGAGCTTCAGGAGGATTTAATTGAAGTGTTTTAAAATAATGAAGGGCCTAACCTTTAAGTGTAGACAAACAACTCGAATTACATAGAATACAGTTACGAGGGGTTATGTGTGTAAGCTATGCAACCAGGATAGCTGTTGAAGAATCCTGTTTTGAACACCATGAAGTAGGCTTTGTGGTCTAGAGTATGTTGGCAGCAAGTCTTTATTAACAATTCATAGTTAACAATACCAATATGCATAGTTACAGTGGTGGGCACAGGTAAGGAGCTGACTCCAGTTTTTATCTACCTCTAGACTGACCCTGGCACTGGGTCGTGTGGCTTCTCACATCACTGTGTGGGTGGTACTTTACTCAGTCCCACATTAACCCTTTATGAACCAGACCCTACTACTCCCGCTGTCAGACAGTTTTTTTAAGCAGAGGATTGTCACAAGCTACAGCTTGTGTAGTGAGTGCATATTTGCTAAAGTAGTTCTGAAGAAGCTGGATGAATTTCTGGGAATGATAATACAGTAAATTCTTAACCTAATGAGATGGGAACAAGCCAATATATAAAGTGGATGGTGAGGGGTGGATGTTCTAAGGTGGTCCTTAGTTAGTAGACAGACTGTAGTCATACTCTGGTACCTGCTTACACTTGTTTATTAGTACTACATCTAAACAGGTTCCAGAGTAGGCACGTTGCTCCTAGGCATGGTGTTCCAATCTCTCTCTCTCTTGAGTCTAACACATGACTGACTGATGTCAGAGCTACATTATCATCTATATTATACATTAGCATATCCCATCTGTTAACCCTTTATACTATACCACACAAAGTGTACTGTCCAACTTTCAACAACACTAGGAAGTCTTTAACTATTTACATTGCATTTCTGTAACTTCCTTTTTACAACTGCAGATTCAATCCAACTCCAACTCTTACTCTTCCCCCTCACAAGTCACAATCCTGGGGGATTCAATCTCCCACAGTATTCTTGGCCCTTAGGGTCAATGTCCTGGATATATGAGGGGCTTCTTCTGCATCTGGGGAGACATCAACATGTGCAGAATAGGACAGCAATTTAGTAGCATTACTGTCAGCATTATTGGGAAGCAGAGTGTAAGGTTCAGGATGACTGAACTGCAAGGATAACAAAAACATTTCAACAAAAACTGATACAAGAGAAGAGACTGAAGGGCATCAATCTTCTGTTCTCTGGGACTATAAGAGAAGAGCTCAGGGCTTTGAGGAACTTGAGCACACAGTCAAAGACCTTCAGAAGAGGAATAATCTTCAACTCCAGGGAAGACTGTCACAGCCATATCATTCACTACTGCATCAAAGACTGAAAAGGCATTGAAGATCCAAGATTTCAATGAACTTAAACGACAAAGGAAAAAAAAATGACAAAATTTCTGTAAACCATTCAGATACAGATGAAGAGATGATTTCCCATTGATAATTTGGGATGACTGTCTACTTTCTGTAGGCAGTGATAAGAGAGCCACACTTCTCTCTGTGTGATGTTGTTCCACTCAGCAATGGGAAGAATTGCTGAGGATATGGGGACAAGACAGCACCATCTTCTGTAATGGGACAAACTTCCCTTAGATGAATAACACAGAGACAAGATTGCTGTACAGGATTCTGCAGCTTCAGAAATGCTAAAGATTCTGCTGCAGCTTTTGTACTGATATCCATCTCTAGAGGGAAGAAGACTTTCAACTGGGACTGAAGTATGGATGTCACTTGACTTTTACCCCTGGAAGGTATCAGGTCTTTTGCAGTGTGATCCACTATGAACTCTGACATAGACTCAGGCAAGGCATTCTCTCTGGAAGACTTTTCATGGACAATGAGAGATAAACTAGGCAATTCATTCGTAGGTTCAGTGGTACACAGCTGGCTGCAAAACAGCAGAGACTTCATATTGTTTGTCTATCAACTCGAAAGATGAGTCAAACTTTAGGACCTCATCCTGCAACAGATCATTTGGTGTTGCAAGGTTCCACAAAGGTTACCAGTGGAGCCCAGCAAGGAGCCTCTGCTGTAGAAATGGAGCACTGTGGTGACTTTAACTGCCACTGACAAGTTATCACAACGGTTTCTTCATGGCTCGCTTATAGTGCTGGGGCAAGGGCAATGGTGCCGGTGGGAAGGGAACCCCTGGGCCTTGTGGTGCCAGATCCTGCAGAAGGTGGTGTATGTGTTTGACTTGTTCCTTTGACATGTGCAGATGTCGGCAACAGTAGTTCTTGCTCATCTGCAGGTAGCACATGCGGCGTCTATAGATCCTGGGTCAAGTGGCGTGCCTTCAAATGACAGCTCTGTGGGGTTCATCCTCCATGTGCGGAGGTGGCCGTGATGCCCCTTGCTCTTCAGGGATCTGCTCCTCCTTTGGCGAGTCAGGCACCTCTGTCACATTTTCCTCCTTCTCTCCTGCCTATAAGCAATGAGACAGACAGTGAGATCAGCAGGCTCCATCTTCCTGATGGTCTCCTCACTGCTGTATCAAAGAGGGAGCTGCAAGGGTTAGTAATTGTCTCCTAAGACTCACTTTTGGTCAAGTTATCACCTGCAGCTACCTCTCAAGGCCCCTTAGCGCATGCTAGAGAGTCAGGCTGCCAGATAGATGCCCATGACAGTTCACCATGCCCCACCCAGCACCGCCCCACACCACATGACTGAGTGGCTTCAGTTTCGGCCACTCAGCTGCATCCTGAACTCTCATCTCAGGCGCAGGCATTGTCCTAACCTACACTCCAAGGCTTTGCAGTTTGATTGGACCACGAGGGGGACTTTTCAATGTCAACTTAAACATAATGCAAGGGACTAGGAGCATACCCCCTGTCAGTGTTTGATGTCCACCTTTCCCAAGAGGGTCCTCAAGCTTGCCTAGTCGCCCACTGGTTCTGCAGCACTGTAGTACTCATTCAAGTTTGAAGTACGCTCATGAGGGGTTAACAGCAGAGGGCAATCATTGACACTGCCTGCAGTTAGTGCTGCTTGACTAGCCAGAGTCCAAGCATATCAATTGAGCTCAATCTAGACGGCGTCAGCTGCAGAAGAGTGCTTATCTTTGACGTGTTTTGGCATTTTCTCGGCCGTTTTCTTCCTCTCCTCAACCACTGCATGTTTTTGTGTTCAAACTTCAGTCTGTGCTGCCATGACCCCACCCTTGCACTGTTGCCCTACAAGCCAGCCATGAAGTCGCTGTGTGACTTGTCTGTGACACCCCCTGCCACCCCCCAAATTTGCGGAGCCACTTCCTTCCATTGGGATCCTCCCTATCTCTGTGCAAAGTTGTGTGTACCCACCTCTGAGTGCCCCTCGAAGTTCAGGTCACCAGGTGCAGACCTTTTAAAGGCAGTTGTAAATCACGCCATCATAAAATCACAGCGACGTGAGCTTTAAATTTGACAAGGGGGTGGGGGAGTGATTGCGGCATAAGTTCAATGGCAGGAAATGCAGTCCATGGTTGATGAGGGGTGGGGCCAATCGCCTCCTGGATTCATATTGCCGGGAATTGTGCCAGGGGCCTTCTCGCAAGGTTCTACCATCTTGCCACCGACCACAGCTGTGACGATCAGACATGGAAAATCCAGGCCAGTGAGCCGTTTAAATGGTGGGCAGCATCCGGTTTTTCTAGGATTCCCAGAAGTATGCCAACATCACCACTCGATAAGAATGTGTGTTGATTGTGGAGATCACAGAGAGAATCAACAACTTGGCACTCCTTGTAGCGAAGAGGAGCAATAATCCTGCCCCTAACTGGAATGTCTGTGCCTCCTGGGCCTTGTAATTTGATAACTGATGGATGAAGGATAAGTGGTTGAAGCCAGCTGTCGAGATTATCTGCCAGTATGTTAACAGCAGATTCAGAATCAATTTTAAAGGGGGCATTGAAGCCTTGAACTTGTACTGACCAATAGCCTGGACTAAGACCATGAACTTTGCCTAGGAACTCTGTATTTTCGTCTTTATGTTGATTTCCAATTTCTTGGATGGGGTGTGTGTCGGAAATATTTTCTTGTCTTCTGCCTCCATTAAAGTTGTTGGAGTTGCAAAAATGCTTGAAATGTCCACTTTTGCTGCACTGGAAACATTCTGCACTCCTAGCTGGGCAAACATGACGTATATGTTGGTTTCTTGTGTTACATTGCGAGCATCTTGAAATGGATGCTGGTGTCGAGTTTCACCCACTTTTGCCGGGCTTGGCAGACTTGGGTATGGGTGGGGCCACTGCCCGTTTGACGAGCTTTCGTGTGGGTGAGGCCACTGCTTGTGGGCCAACCCAGTTAACAGAGTCGAGCGACGCCTCAGAGTCGTGTTGGATTATAGCCTGATTCAGCGCCCAGGCCTGCGTTGAGTACTGAACTGTTTGGTCAATAACTGGGTTCTGTGGCGGGTTAAAATATGTGAAGGCTTTGAGAATGGTGTCAAAGTTTGCAGTGGACTCCTTCACCCTTTGCCTAAAGAGAACATCGTCTGCTACCGGACACACAGCAAAAACAAATAAACTGACCTGGAGCTGCTGCTCTCTATCATACTTTCCCGATGCCGTCCAACACCTGAGGAAGTTTTTCTTCCATCTCTTCCAGCTCTGGTGCCTCTGCAGACCCTCAAATATTTTGAACGTCTACGGCAAGGGCAGGGACTGCTAGAGTGGTGCTGGCATCATCAGCACATCCTAGTTTGCCTCCTCCTCCTGTCGATTTGTAAGTACAATCTGTTACAAAGGTTTTCTTCACTTTGTGGTTCCTTCAATAACAACTATGTATCTTTTACATCAATGTCTCCAGTGCTACCACCATGTTCTGAGATGGTCCTCCTGTCTATGGACTCTAGGCATGGTACTTGGTTAGTAGACAGACTGTAGTCATACTCTGGTGTCTGCTTGCCACTTGTTTATTATTACTACATCTAAACAGGTTCCAGCGTAGGCATGTTGCTCCTAGGCATGGTGTTCCAATCTCTCTCTCTCTCTCTCTCGAGTCTAACACATGACTTACTGATGTCAGTGCTACATCATCATCTATGTTATACATTAGCATATCCCACCTGTTAACCCTTTATACTACAGTGAAAAGAGTAACTTTAAAAATATATGTTAATTAAGAAAGGTAAGAGAACAAGACGGAAGCTCTTGATTTCCTAATTTCATAAGCATTGCTCCTGCGAGAATTGAATACTGGGCAACATGGGGCCCCATATGTAAGTGCTGCTGGTAACAAGGTGAACTGTTAGACTGAGGTAGTTTTTTTTCCTCATTCTTTCAGGGGATGTGGCATTGCTGGCAAGGCCAGCATTTATTGCCTGTGCGTAATTGTCCTTGAGAAAGTGGTGGTGAGCTGCCTTCTTGAACCTGCTACAGGTACACCCACAGTGCTGCTGGGAAGGTTGCCCTTGTTTTTTTGAGGTGGTAGAGGTCACAGGTTTGGAAGGTGCTGTTGAAGGAGACCTGGTGAGTTCTGCAGTGCATCTTCTGCATGGTACACACTGCTGCTACTGTGTAGCGATGGTGGAAGGTGTGATGTTTAAGTTGGTTGATGGGGTGCCGATCAAGCGGGTTGTTTTGTCCTGGATGATGTCGAGTTTCTTGTGTTGTTGGAGCCAGCAAGTGGAGAGTATTCCATCGTACTCCTGACTTGTGCCTTGTAGATGGTGGACAGGCTTTAAGGAGTCAGGAGGTGAGTTACTTGCCTCAGATTTCCCAGCCACTGACCTGCTCTTGTAGCCACAGTTTTTATAGGACTAGTCCAGTTTAGTTTCTGGTCAGTGATAACCCCCAGGATGTTGATTTGGGTCATTGAATTTATTCAAGGCAGAGTTAGACAGATTTTTGATAAACAACAGAGTTATGAAAGGCAGACCGGAAACTGGATTTAAGATCACAACCAGATCAGCCATGATCTTATTGAAGAGCAGAGCAGGTTTGAATGGCCTGCTCATGCTCCTAAGTTCCTATGATAGTGGGGGATTCAGTGATGGTTTGCCATGAATGTCAAGCAGCAATGGTTAGATTCTCTCTTGCTGGAAATGGTCATTGCCTGGCACATGTAAGATGCAAATGTTACTTGCCATTTATCAGCCCAAGTCTGAATGTTTCCTTCCCTCTGTACTAAAGGGACATTATTGATTCAGATAGATTTTTTACAACAATCAATTACTGAGATCAGTTTTCAATTCCAGATTTTCAAGTCATGAATTGAATTAATTACATATGAATTTCCTGGGCATGGTGGGATTTGAACCTGTGTCCCCAAGGCATTAGCCTGCAATTGAGGATTACTAGTCCGGTGACATTACCGCTACACCATCATCCCTCCTTACAGTTTACAACAAGATTTGATACAGTCTCCTAGAACAGCAGTATCTAGTGTATTTGCGTAACCATACTAGCAAAGAGACCTGATGCTCATTGGATGTACATAATAGGACAGTGTGCGCACAATGGCCATGATCATCAGTCCATTAAAATTAATGTTGATGACACAAAAGTTGGAAATTCAGTCCCCTCCTATACACCAGTCATCTTGAGTATCTGGTGCAGTACCTAGGTCATTAAAGGTTACTCCAAAATAAAGTTAGGAAATTACATGCTTTCTGGCGCATTGATATTGTAAAGGCTCAAAGAGGTAAAGCACTGCTCAACATCTTATCTGTCATTTAAAATTATGAATGCACATAGTAAAACTAATTGGTTATGGGCACCAATATTTGATGAAGTCTTCTTGGTATGAGTAAAATATGAAGTGGGGAAACTATTGAATAAGGAATATGAATTATTTGTCCTAATTTGTAATGGAGTTAGGGAGATGACTGGGAAGTGATCAGGCAGTATTCTGAGTGGAGAAACCACAGAGTGCAAACTATAATGCTTGTAACTAAAAAGGTGGATTGTTACTATGAAGGGCAATGTGAAGAGCAGGGAAAACATCCTGCCCTAGATGCACCAGGATTAAACAAACCCGGAATGAACTAAAATAATTTTGACTCCAACCCTTTGGAGCTGTCACCAGCTGTATGCTTGTAAGTTGTGTGCCTTATTTTGGGTTTGGACACAGGTGCCGGAGGTAAAAGGACAGCACTCCCCATTTCCAAACTCTATGTGGGAAATGTTTTTGCAGTTCTGGGACTAAATGAATCATTAGTATTTTGTTTTTCCATTCTGACTGGAAAGAACAACGATTGAGGGCTGCCAACCAATAATAAATTGCGTGCCATGAAAGCCTGCCTTATTGTAACACAAAGGCTAATATCATAAAATTATAAGCTAGAAACTTTAGAAAGGAAACTATTATACATAAATTATTTCTTTAAAAAATTCTCACCTTGTGTAGCTTCCTTCCGTTTTTATAGATGTGAGCAGTACCAGTGTTCCATGCAGATTTTGACCTAATTATTGTACAGGTTCCATGCTTGCCAAAAGTTTCTGGAGTTGGATATCTCTGTTTATTTTTGCCCCTTCCAATACATATCCCTAATACACGTTTGACTTTGTGCCTCTTGTGGAATAAAAGGTTAACATCAGAAGAATACATGATGCTGATGTAATAATGACGTCAGATCACATGACTAAGAAGTAAGCGAGACCTGGAAAGAGGAGAAACTCCAACCTTGTGTAGAGGTCGAGATGTGTAAATACTTGCTGTAATTAAAGAGTAATGGTTTTGAGAAACTACAGACTTGAGAAGCCTACCTTGGGGAATAGACAATACCCAAAACCTCCATCTAGACCTTGACCACACAATGAACATGGCAGATCTTAAAAAGAAGATACAAGGCTGGCAAAGAAAAGATCCTCGAAGGAAGGGGAAAAGAAAACAAAAGAAAACTCACCAAGATATTGGAACATTGCATGACCAGCAGATGCAATCTGAGGCACAGACCCAGAGACTGGACAGCAGTGAGCCCAGGCCTGAAGCAGCAAGCAGCAGCACAAAAGGAGGAACAATTTCAGGGCTCAGCAGAAGCATGGAATCCACACTACCACTCCCAGAACCATTTCAGAGCTCAGAATGCTCACAACAGGCCCAGGACTGAGACACCTGGAGAAAAAGGTTCACAAGGTACAGAGCTGCTTCAGGAGTGCACAAAATAAAAATTAAAAGACCAGGTCAGTATACTACTTTAAGCAGTGGGATCTATTGCTGATGATAGCAAGGCAGGGGGTCGATGAGACTTTAACTGTGACTCTTATATCAGTGTCTGTTGGAACTTAATTATAGGGAGGGCTAAATATAATAAAAGAAAGCTAAGAAAACAAAAGATGGATTCATTTGTCAATGATTTTTATTGGCTGGTAAGGAACGGTGATTACAGAATCTTAAAGCACGAGCTGGTTCACGACAGGATTGTAGTTGGGGTTTTAGGCAAAGCATTATTAGATCTCTTACAGACAATGGAGGATTTAGCATAAGGCAAACTGAACTCAGGAAAGAGAATCAGGCATTTGTTCGAGGAGGAGGAAAGGTCCTGTGGAGAAGATCAAGTGAAACCATCCAATTTTTAGCCCATAAAATAGAAGGCACACCAATGACTAAACCTGACAAAATAGGGGAAAGTGCACTCAGTGCCACTTTAAAAAGTCTTTTGTGTGGTGGAAACAAACTGCACAAGTGAGAAGAATGTCCAGCAAGGTAGTGGGGGACAGAGTGCCATGACTGATGAAAAATAGGCCACTTCAAACCATTTGTTGCTCAAAACTGCTGACAACTTGTAAAAAGAGGGAGAATATTTTAAAACGGAACCACATGCAAGAAGTGGAAGAACCACAAGCAAAGGAACTTACCTTCCTCGTCGAGGTAAATGATACTGAAAACAAGTATTGGAGTATTAAACTTGAAGTGGATGGGCACCCCACAGATATTAAACTACACACAGGACCACGGGTTTCTGTTTTATCAGATGAAGTCAAATGACTCAAACAGATTGCATTGCAACCCCCATCTATCAAATTACAAGGTTCTGGTAGGACATCTAAGCGTTGAATTTTCCCCCCGTTTGGGGGGAAGTTGAATGCAGGCGCGCACAGGTGCGCTTCTGATCAGTGCCCCCATTTTACATGGGTGGGCCAATTAAGGCCCGCCCAGCGTGATTTCCGCACAGAAGCATTGTGCGCTCCCTGTGCGGGCGAGGGGGTAATCCCAAAATCGAGCATGCCCACGAAAGCGCGCACTCATCTCCCTGAGGCTAAGTGCTGCCTCAGGGAGATCAGCTGTAAATGTCAAAAAGATAAAAATAGATAAATAGAATTTCCCTAACATGTCCCCTCATGTGACAATGTCACATGAGTTGAGTCATGTCCATAATTTTCACAAAAACTTTATTAAAATTTTTAAAAAGCTACATGAAACCTCATCCCGTCCGTGGATGAGGTTTCATGCTTTTCCCAATTTGCGCCTGGACTCCTGGCCTGCTCGCCAACCTTAATGTTGGACGGGCAGGTCCTTTAATTACTTAATAACCTCTGTCAATGGCCTCAATTGGCCATTGATAGGTCGGTGGGCACGCGGCTGATTTCGCTGCACCCCCACCTTCCTGAAAATTTAAATGGGGCATGATGACGCTGGGAGTTGCCCCCGACGTCACCGTGCATCACTTTACTTGTCGGCAAGTGGGCCCTACCCTCGTTCACCAGTGCGTAAAATCCTGCCCTAAACGTGCAAGGCCAACTCATGGCAAAGCCAAAATATAAAGACTAAGAAATCCTCGAACCTCTCATTCAAAATCAAGAATGCTCTCTACTAAGCAGAAAGATATGCCTAAAACTGAAATCAATCTATAAAGTGGCCAAAGTTGCTGATGATAATACAGCAGTACATTTCAAAATGAATTTCCAAAATTGTACACAGGCCTAGGGAAATTAAAGACCCAGTACCATATCGCCCTAGGAGCTGCACTTATCCAATTTGCCTGTTTACATGGAGGAAAGCCCCTCACCCACTATTGGACAAAGTCCAGGGTGAAATTGAAAAGATACTGCAGCAAGGGACTATCTGACCAGTCACCATGCCAACAAAATGGTGTTCAAGAATGGTTACGTTTCCAGATCAATGGCGCTATATGAATCTGTAAGATTCCTCTATAAGGCTCAATTAAATAAATCAGTGAACGTGTGATCCGCCCGATGGCTTCAGTGGATGACAGCTTTGCCAAACTAACCAAGAATACTTTATTTACAAAATTGGACGCAGACAGTGGATTTTGACAGTTGCCTCTGGACAAGAATCCAATTGGTGACCACTTTTAAAACATCATTCTGTCATTCTTATTTCAACAGATTGTCCTTTGGAATAGCATCTGCTCCAGAAATTTTCCAGAGAACAACGTCTCACACACTCTAGAAGGTGTGGAAGGAGCAATGTGCCATATGGATGGCATACTTACACATGGTTGCACAAGAGAAGAGCATAATCACCGAGTCAGAACAGTCTTGAGGGTCTTACAGGGTGAAGGCCTAACATTGAATGAAAAATGTGAGTTCGTCAAACCTATGATCAAGTTTCTAGATCACATTGTACAAGCCACTGGAATCATAGTTGATCCACAAAAAGAAAAAGTAATCAGAAAATTTCCACAACCCACAAACATAACTGAGCTTCAAAGATTCCTTGGGATGGTCAACCAAATAGACAAGTTCCTACGAAATGTCACGTGAGAGCTCAGTAATCAGTCTGGTGGCCAGGCATTACTCGTTCTAAAGAAGAAATTATTTCTAACAGCCGTAAGCAGCCAGGAACAAAACCCCTCAGACCCAATATCACCACGAATGATCATGAGAGGGTAAAACAGCATGAGGAAGAATGAGAAACAACCAGGCTCTGAACTTTAATCACAGGCACAGAGCACATGAGTTACCAGTGTTGAAGCATGGGAAGCGTGTATGGGTTTGAGGCCAATAGGGAGAAGGTACTATCATTAAAAAAACTCCACGACCAAGATCATACAGGATTGAGACAGATAAAGAAAAACTGCAGCGTCTTAATATTTTTGGAGAGAACCCCAATAGAAACTTGTGCTTACTACTCAGGCTCAGAAAGAGAAGAAAGACTTACTAAAAGCTTCACAGCCCCCCGGGAGAAGAATACACACCAACAGAAGAGAGAATATGGAATATCCTTGACTTCAAAAGGAGAGCAGAATGAGATCAGGGAGATTGATCAAAGCACCTCAGAGACTAACCCTGTGAAGTCTGAGACTTTGGGGGGAGATGTTGGAGGATGTAAAAAGATAGGGCTAAAGACTTGGAGATATAGCGTAAAGGGTTCACATCAGAAGCATACATTCTTTCAGGAGATGTGAGCATTGCTGGCAAGGCCAGCAATTGTTGCCCATCTCTAATTGCCCTTGAATTGAGTGGCTTGCTAGGCTATTTAAGGGACAGTTAAGGGTCAACCAACCTGCCTGGAGTCACATGTAGGCTAGGCTTGGTAAGAAAGGCAGATTTTCCTCCATAAAGGGCATTAATGAACCAGTTGGAATGCTCACCATTACTGAGACTAGATTTATATTCCAGATTTTTTAATTGAATTTAAATTCCACTATCTGTCTTGAACTCATGTGCCCAGAATATTAGCCTGGACCTCTGGATTACAACTTCATTAGGACCACTACAGCATCATTTCCCCTCGTGCTAATGTAATAATGATGTCAGATTACATGACTGAGGAGTAAGAGGGATCCGGGAGGAGGAAAAGCTCCAGTCTCGTATCGAAGTCTAAATCGTAAATACTTGTTGTAAATAAAGAGTAGAGGTTTTGAGAAACTACAGACACCAGCAGCATACTTTTGGGGAATAGACAATCCCCAAAAGCCCCATCTAGACCCAGACCACATAACGAAACATCTCTCAGCTCACCAAGGATCGATGGAACTCACCACTACTGAAACTCTTGCACTTCATTGTGCAAGTGCTCCCAGTGCTAATGGTACCACACCATGTGCCAGGCTGCTAGTGCTCTTGAATCTGTCCTGTTTCCATTGCAGATTTAACCTTATCTACCTGTTGAGAACTAAGCAGCTTTGAGTCATATAGCCATTTTACATTATTCCCAATTGCTCGCTCCAGAAACTTCAATTAAGTGGGTGGAATGTAAAACTGCCAACTGTTGAGAACTTGCTCATTCCATTGGCTGAACTTGACTAAATTCAACACTGTAAGTTCAGAGTATGACGAAGCAACTGCATGTATGAGATGTTATTTTGTTGTCAGAGTTTCTTTGTTGGTGGCTGAGGGGGGATGGTTCTTGCGATTCACTGCCTTGACATTGGAAAAAACCTTATTTATATGTGACTCCAGCCTGCCTGATGATGCGAAAGTTACAGGAGCTGATTGGGAGGATCCTTGAGGAAATTCCCACTGAATGTGTCTGATGGGAACTTTATCTTTCTCAGAAGGTCTTTGGGTGCAAATTACCTGGAATTTCCTCAAAAGCAGGGAAGATATTCCTCATGACCTGTTATTCCTCAACCAACATCATAAAAATGAGTTACCTGGTCATTATCAGATTGCTGTGTGCAAATTCGAAGCAATGTTTTCTACATTTCCGCAGCGACTACACTTCAAAAATATATCATTGGTTGTATAGTGCTCTAAGGTATCTTTGGGAAAAGTGCTATATAAATACAAGTTTTGCTTTCTCTTTCAACGCTATTACTTGGTTCAGAAAGTTGTGTGTCCCAGTTGTCACACAACTGTTTTCTGGCTAAGCACCTTTGCTTAACTTTTGGTGCAATTAGTGTAAAACTCATGTAAAATGTGAGTAAGAAGCAGACCTCCAGGAAACTTCTGTCCAGCCTGTTAAAAGAAATTGTCTGTTCTCTTCAACAGAATTTTGGTGGATGAGCAGGTATGACAACAAGAGCGCATCATTTATTTCTCTTCAGTTTCTTCACTGCATGTCTTTCCAAGCAACACCCACAAAACTAACTGCACTCTGGTTAAGGGGAAATCTAATTTCTTATCACTTTAGCAGCTCAAAGTGCCTTGCACAATGTCAAACCTCCTTTCTCCACATTCATAGGAACAGGAGTAGGCCATTCGTCCCCTTGACCCTGCTTCACCATTGAATGAGATCATGGCTGTGATCTGTGATCTAATACCATACACCTGCCATTACCTCATATCCCTTAATATCTTTGGCTATCAAAATCTATCAATATCAGATTTAAAGTTTACAATTGATCTAGTATCAATTGTTGATAACAGAAGAAAGTTCCAAACTTATACCACCCTTTGTGTCTTGAAGTGTTTCTTAATTTCATTCCTAAAAGGTCCAGCTCTAATTTTTTTGACCATACCCCAAAATCTTATAGCCCCCAACTAGTGGAAATAGTTTCTCTCTATCTACCCTATCTGTTCCCCTTAATATCTTGAAAATTCAATTAAATCATTCCTTGGCTTTCTAAATTCCAGTTTGTGTAATTTCCCCTCATAATTTAACATTGGATGTCCAGGTGCCATTCTGGTAAATCTTTGCTGCAATCTCTCCAAGGTCAAAATATTCTTCCAGTGCCCAGAACTGCTCACAGTAGTAGGGGAGTGACATTGGGAGGGGGTAATGAAGGTGTCAGGGGGGTGAGGTTGGGAAGGGGGGAATGAAGGTGTCAGGGGGGGTTAAGGTTGGGAAGGGGGGAATGAAGTTGAGAGGGTGGAGGTAGTATGGGGGGAGGAGGGCTTAACATGGGAAAAGATGGCAACTGGGAAGTAGGTGTAAGGGGGGGTGGATAGTGTAAGAGAAGAAGTTCAGAGGGTAGTAGGAGTGTGGAGAGGGGAGGGACTCCAGGTAGGAAGGAAAGAGGGGAGGACGTATGGTGGAGGAAGAAGTAAGGGTGGAGGAAGGAGTTGGGAAGGGGGAAGGAGTAAAGCTGGAGGAAGAAGTGAGGATGCCTGAGGGAGTCAGGAAGGGGGAGGGACTAAGCAGAGGGGATTAGTCTAAGGAGTGGGAGGACTATATAGGGGGAAGGGGCTCCGGCGGGGGAGGGGCTTCCAGAGGGAGTGGGGGGTGGGTGCGCAGGATGTCCAGTGTTCCAGTGGCTCCAAGGCAAATGGGGTCCAGAGTGGGGATGGGGTCCTGAGGGGGGAAGGGGTTCCAGGGGGGAAAGGGGTCCGGATGGTGGGGAGTGTGGGATGTCCAGGTGAAGAAGCAAGGGATGGGTCTGATGGGGTCCATGACAGCCTCCTGGGGAGCGAACTGAGGGAATGGTGAGAATGATTGAGGCCACAGTGAGGCAGTAGAGTGGGAGAGTAAACGTTTGACAGTAGCAGGAGAAGGGACGGCGAGGGTGATTGATGGGGACTCGGAGGCAGACACAGCCCAGAAAGTGGAAGGACGAGGTTGGGGAGGTGAATGTGGATGGGGATGGGATTTTTGGGAAGGAAGGGAATGTGTACGTTCACCTGAACATCCCCGAAGGAAAAGGGTCCTGGTGAGGTGAAAGATGATACCAGTGGGGTCAACAGTGATCGGGGAAAGGAAATGGGGGGTGCTGGGGGAGAGTAAAGGATGGGGGAGTGAAAGTAAAATCAAATTAGCACCATGCTGTCAAAGTTGAAAGTGAAATGAATCATGCAAGTGAGATCAGGTGCTGCATAGGAGTGTGCTCAGTGGGTGGGCAGAGATGCAGGTCAGCTCAGATGGACAACTGAAAGTGAACCCCAGCAGGCAGCATTCAAAATGCTCAGGACATTGAGAAGAGTGTGATATGGGAAGGATCTGTCTGCGTGGGAGAGTGCTTGCATGAGGCTCTGAAAGGCTCTGTCGCACACACGCTTCTCCATCCAGAATCACTCATGGGCCGACTGCTCCCTTTGCGGTGACAGAGGGCAATATTGAGGGGCTCATAGGCAAAGGGGACTTGGAGGGAGTGGACAACCTCTGAGATTACTGAGTGGATGATCCAGGGGGTCTCCTTCTCCACCCATCGGGTGCCCAAGGACCCTGGCCTGACTTATTGAGGGGAAGGAGCACCTGGAGGAATGTCGAGGCGCCCTGTTTCCCTCTCACATTGCCAGTGCAGGAACTCACCCATGGGTTCCGCGATGGAGTGCAAGTCTGCGCACATCTTCGTGTTCTGCTGGACCAGGGTCTCCATGGTGTCCGCCATCTTCCCCATATGCGCACATGTGAGCACCACTTCATCAGAGAGCAGGCTGACACACTCCTCTACTCGCAAACCACTCTGTTGAGGGCTTCCAATAGCTCTGCATGATGTTTCCCTGCCTTCTGCAGTCTCCCTAGGATGGGTTGGAAGGCCTAACCCAGAGATTCGTCATCTGACCCCCAACAGTCCCTTGAGTGCCGGGGAGCTTGGCTGAACCAGCCTTCTCCTGCTGCGGACGTGTGTACATGCGGTGACCACCAGATTGTGAACCCGAGTCTGCCCTAGATCTATGTCCCACTGAGATCTGTGTCTGCCCTGGTGGAGGGTGTGGGTAAGCGCTGTGACTGGTCTTCCAGGCTGCTTATTTCCAGCTCTTAATTGGAGGAGGTGTCCTCTTAGCTGGAGGTGAGGGGCCTGGATGGGAGCTGAGGGACTGGCCTGCTGAGAGTGTCAGTCGCTTGGCTCCCTGTGAACCAAAGGAGAGACAATTAGAGCAGGGCAGCACAATCAAAAGCAGGAGAGAGAGCACTCAGAGTTGTGTTGAAAGAGGAATGATGTGGTGCACGTGATCCTCAGGTGGGTGTTGGCCGCGATGTCACTGTTGCTGCAGGCACAGTCCACATCCTCACGAGTCATCAAAGTGAGTGAGGGGCCTACTGTGGGCAACTCCACCCCTGGTCTGGGACCTCTCCCTACTGATGACATTGCATGGAATGTTTGTGTGGTGAACGGAGCCACGGACAGGATGAGGACACGAGCTCGAGAGGGTACGAGCCAGATGGAGATGTGAGGATGTGTGTGAGAGTTAATGGTGTTGTCCATTGAGGTGTGAAATCCTTGTGGATGTGTGATGGGTTTGTGAGTGTGTGAGTTGAGAGTGATGTGAAGAGCGAGTTACCCTGGTGGAACGGATGAGACCATTCATCCTGTAGTGGCACTGGGTGGCTGTCCTTTTTTGCACTGCATTGGTGTTGACCACCAATGCCATTGCCTCCCAAGCCGGATTGGTGATGCAGCTGCCCAACCTATGGCTAGAGCCGGGGTAGAGGAGCCTTTGCTGCATCGAAAAGGCTCTTGAGGGACACATCATTGAACCTAGCACTGCATGCCTTTTTACCTTTTGGGGCCATGTCTTCCATGCAGCAGTCGTGGGCTGGGAGCACTGAGAGGTGTGCACGTGGCTGGACTTTAAATATGATGCTTAGCGTGATGAAGCAGCTAGATGATGGCGTGGTGGGCGAATGAGAGGCCACTCACCATGGAAGCAATGTATTTCCTGGGAATGCATAACTATTACAGTGGATTTGGGATGATATGGCGTGAAAAATGGTATTGCGGCCAACGGATAAAATATTGTTTTACCCGCCCGCTACCACACATAGAGGAAATCTGGGGCTTTGATTTGACCAAGGATTTTACAGCTGATCGAAGCATGACATCAACAGCCTTCTAGATATAAAGGCCAGCATTCCATTTGCCTTTTTCATTATTTTCTGTAACTGTTCTTGAAATTCTAATGATATAGGTATCTGGATCCCCATTTTCTTTCAACCTCCGCTGTTTCTGGCTTTTCACTATTTAGAAAGTGCCCTGTTCTATCCTTTTTAGGATGACCTGACATTTGCCTACATCAAAATTCATTCACCACAATTGTGTCCATTCACTTAATGTATCAATATCTCTTACTAATTTCATACTTCCATCCACACTGCTTTTATGTCTTGGGTAAATGAGTTTGTTGGCCAATCAAGCCCTAATTGCATGCTTTCCTATGTTCTCATCAATTGCTGCTTGCAATCAATAATGGGAAGAGACTGATGTAAGAATAAACAGTGATGGTTTATTGAGACATAGGGCAGAGCTCCAGATCATATGTGCTCACTCAGAAACCTCCAGAACTGAACTTACAGTTCCCAGTTGCCCACGCTGTACAGTGATTTGTCAGTGCTGTCACATGATCAGTACACTTGCATTCTCTTAAAAGAACAGGGTACTTCACTTTACCACAACTGCTTACAATGCCATTTGTCTTTTTGCCATCAGCAACGGTGACTTAACCCCATCATCTAAGTTGTTAATGAATACAGTGAATAGTTGAGCCCTCAAAAGATCCTTGTAGGACATCACATGCATATCCTGTCAATTAGTACCTGCTCATTATCCGTACTCTCAGTCTCCCGCTCCACAGCCAACTGCCTGTCCAGGTCAATAATTCATCTTCTAAGTTAACTAACAATCCCTTATGAGGGATATTATCAAATGCCTCTGCAAGCTCAAATAAACAACATCCATAGACATTCTTCTGAATTTGGTCACATCTTCAAAAAAAATTCAGTCAGGTTCATCAGGAATGAATCCATGCCTGCTCTCTCTGATCAGCTGAAAATTATTAAGATGTTCAATTACCCGATTGTTAATTCTAAATTCTATTAATTGCCAGACAACAGATGTTCAGCTAACTTGACTATAATTCTGTTTTCCCTCTCTCATCTTTCTTAAATAGTGAAGTGATATGCACAATTTTTCAATCTAAAGGAACAATTCCCGAATCAAGAGAACTTGCAAAATTATAAGCAGGGCACCTACAATGTTCTCACCTACTTCCTTTAAAACCCTGTGATGGAAACCATCTCGTCCTGGGGATTTGCCCCTCTTTTGTACCATTATTATTTTCATTACTGTTATTTTATGTTAATTTTGGTAAGTCTCTGACCCTGGTTCAATTTTAGTTTCCTTGGGATGTCTGGCATGCTGACCTCTTCCTCTACTGTAAATACTGACACAAAAGTATTTATTCAGTGTGTTTGCCATTTCCTATTTTCATTGACAATATCGCTATTATCAGTTGTCAGGAGGCTGTCAGTACTCCTGACCACCCCTTTTCTTCCCTATTGCAATTGTTAAAATCTTTTGTTGATTTTGTTATCCCTTGCAAGTTTATTTTCATACTCTCTTTTTGTAGCTTCTGCTATCTGTTTTGTCACTCTTTGTTGTTCTTTATATCTTTCCCATTTGCCAGGATCTGTACTTTACTTGCATTTTTGTATGCTTTTTCTTTTAGTTTTATGTTGTCTCTTGCCTTTTTAGTTGTCCCCAGTTGATTCTTTTTGGCGTGTAGAGCTCTTGCCCCTTACAGGGTATAAACTGGTTCTGTATCACATTAAATTCTTTTTTGAACACCTCCCACTGAACTTCTGTAATTTTACCCATTAACAGATTTGCCAGTTTACACTGGGCACTCTCTGTCGCATCTCACTGAAGTCAGCATCACCTAAACCTAGAATCTTAAGCAGCTATTTTTTGCATTTCTCCCTTTCAAACACTAAGTTGAACTTGATCATACCGTGATTGCTATCAGAAAAATGTTCACGGACAGTTAGGCTATTAATTAAATCTGGTTCATTACTCATTACTAAATCTAATATGCCATGTTCCCTTGTCACCTCTAGGAGATATTGCCACAAAAAATATACCCTGGGGTATAGCAGATGTCTCTAGCGAGTATTTAAGAGAAATTGTATAGTGGTGGATTTTGTTTTAATACTTTACATTGATGTATCCATTAGCTACCAAATATTTTCACAACATACTGATCAAAATTTTGTAATCAGCTTTTTCATCATATAGTTAAAAAATGTACTTAAGAGTATTTAACTTATTTTCAAATGTACCAGAGTGACAGCGAATGCAGAAAAAGGATATGTGCACTGTTTGCATCCAATGAGCAAACACATGGCTTCAAACTGTTTGCCCCTATTAGTGCCTTTTCATTTGCAACTTTTCCACTTGTATTGGGTAAATAAGTACATGAGAATGTAACCCTCCAAAATGACAGATGGCTAAAAACAGGGAGCGTTAAAAAACCAATAATGAGAAGAAAGTGCAAGCACCAGTATGACTACTGTGGACATTGTAGAAGTCTGATTTTACATGTGAGTTCTGCCCTGGACTTATGTAGCAAAACAATAACTGACATAAAACAGGAAGTGTACCAAAGAAATGTACATATGATGAAAAATGCATTGAGATTGGGTTCACTTGGACTGGACCCGATGATTATCCTCAGCTACTGAGCACACCATGCTTTCATTTAAACAGTTTAAAAGAATCACTTTTACGCAGACATTTGGAAATGAAACATGAGCAATACAAAGACAAACCACAAGAAATTTTGGAATGAGCACATCAAAACTTTTGGCTAGCAAGCACGTTTTATGCTCCGTTTTGACAGATGACAATGCAAAGGCCCTTGAAGCATCATACCTGAGAGTTACTGAGTGGCAAGGTCAGGGAAGCCTCATGCCATAGCCAAGGAATGAACACTAACCTGCAGCCGTGGACATGGTTGGCACTATTATTGGGGAGAAAGCTAGAAAGGCTATTCAAATTGAGGCATTGTCAAAGAACCATGTGATTTGGTGCATCGACAACATGACCAATAATGTTCTGGGGAGGTTGACAAGGAGGCAATTAGTATACCAGGTAATTAGCAGCAACCATATTGCTCTGCAATTGGATGAGTCTACAGATGTGGCAAACCTGGTTCATCTCTTGGTGGACATGAGGTATATGACAAAGGGTCATTAAAAGACGACATTTTATTTTGCAAACCATTATCTACTCAAACAACAGCTGAGGAGATTTTCCAACTGCTTGATAGCTTCATCACTGAATAAAGGATTTTGTGGTCAAAATGTGTTTGAATCTGCAGTGATGGAGCTAAGTCAATGGCAAGGTAGTAGAGTGGAGTGGTGACACATGTGAAAGCAGGCACCCCAGATGCAACGTAGGTGCATTGCAGCATATACAGGGAGGCAATTACTACTAAGAACATGCCCACATGATCAATACTTCTATTATCCACAGAGATGATACAATGTTAATAGCCATTGCTACAAAAGGATGAATGGTGGTTGTTCACATCTGCTTGTGATAAACTGGTTTCTTCATACCTCTCTTTGTTAGCTTTCAAGTTCGAGTCTGGGAAATAATTTTATTTGCGTTTTTGTAGTTATCAAGACAATAGGAGCTTCCACAAGTGAGCTTGTATTTTGAATATCTTTTCAACGGATGGTCTTCCACCTATGGACATTTACATTTTAATGACTTTCCAGAGACAGGAGTTAGTTCTTGTCGATGCAGAAATAACAAACTCACCTAATCTCCTGGGTCAAGGTAAATTATCCATATGCCATGTAGTTCTTTTTTTTTCAATTAAAAATGTCCATCATCTTCATATCTTCATTCATGGGCATACATTGCGAGCATGCACCAGAAAGATTCAAGATGGAAACATCTGCTGCAGATGTGTTGTCTCGGGAGAGTCTTGCTGTCTACAAATTCCCACATAATCCAGTCAAGGCACACAACCTGCTCTTCCATATCTTAGTTTAGATTATTTATATTACTTAGCTTGTTATGAGATTTTTTCCTTCCCTGCATACTAACATGCACTTAACACCAGACAAAAATTTAAGTACTTACTGCCTGAAGCCTACAGGACCCAGTACAGGTGTTGGAGGCAAAAAATCAGCAGCTCTCTCCCTCTCTGTACTGAATTCACATTCTCATCAAATTCTTGGCTTTTGCACTCTATTCATGGTGCACTCTTTTCACGACCACTCTGCGCATAGCAGATAATGCTTACATTGTGCACCTTTTTGAGCCACACCCAAGTTGCAAGTGCTAATTCAGATTCCTGCTCACAGTGATTGGCACCTAGCCAAGCAATCACTTATAGCTGATTGACAATGAATTGCTCCTGGCAGGAAGTTCCTGGTAACAATTTGTAGCTTTTTTAAGTTTATGGTATATTTCAAAAAGATAAACTAAATTTCAGTTTGAGAAATACTCACCTATACATAAGATACTCACCTACACATACTACTCACCCCAATTCCAAATTTGCATTCTTTTTATGCAGCACCCATTTCACAATCACATTGTACCTCACACCTTTGTCTTCAGCTCTTCAATGCTGCTTGACATACACACTCCTCCACTGCTGGTAATTTACTTAACTTTCTGCAGGAGAAATTAGCACATAATGCCCACCAAATACTTGTCACCAGGGAGGGCTTCCTCAACTAATATCCCTTACTCTATTCTGGGGAAGTCAAGGGCACTCACTCATGGGTGTAGAATAAGGCAAGGTTAAATATTGTCACCCTGGCAACTGTGCACCTCTAGTGTCATCCAGGTTTGTTTAGCATATCTTCACACTCTCTTCTCTCTTGGAGAATGGTGTGTAATGTTGGATGGATTTTTCAGGCTGATTAACAATCTGCTTTCAGCAACATGAACACTTCTTCCATCCTTATCAAGTCCTAGAGTGGGACTTAAACCCAGGGCCTTCCAACTCAGTGGCAGGAGGGCTAACAACTGAGCCACTCAGGCTCCCATGATCTGGATAATAGAGAACCTATACTGCTGCCCCGGTAGTCCTGTGAAACACTATCACAAACAGAGTCATCCAGCCTCTTTGTGTCCTTGATTCCAAGGGGTTAATGATCATCCATTTTTACGTCCTGTTGTTGCAGACCATCAAAGGCAGCTGGAAGGTGCTACTGAGGAAGAGAAGGACCTGGAGAGTTTTGTTTCTCTTGCCAAGTAGGAGACAATGCTGAGGAGAATGACACCAGCCCCATGTCTATGTGCTTCATCAGCTGACCCTCCAAATCACCACCTGTGCCATGAGCTTAAACACTTTTATCTGAGGGGAACTAGAGTGAAGAATTGGCGCTGGGTGGTTTAGTGAGTGAAAGGGCCTGGAGGAAAGGGAAGTGGAGGAGATATGCTCCCTTCCTAGCAGAAGTTGAGGGGAAGGCTATCTCTAGCTTTAGGGTTACATGATACAGATTTCATTGGTATCTGCTCTGAAATGAAGCATATTTGATAAACATATCATTTCTGAGGATAATCTGTCAGGATGTGCTGTAACTGATGGGTGTGACTCTCAAAGTTAGCTGCTCTGCTCTTGAGGTGATATCACAGGAACTATGTCTACTTTCCAGGCATCAGTGCAGCAAACAGCAGATCATTCAAAACCTGCAGCAGCTCCTCAGTTAGGAAGCAGCCAGGGATCAGTCAGTGACTTCATCTCTCTGGTAGCACAGGATCCAGTTCTGGAAGGTAACCATTACATCTCTAGACTTCCAGGGTCTGATTGCTGCCAAGTGGAGAGTATTCTATCATACTCCTGATGTGTGCCTTATAGGTGGTGGACAGGCTTTGGGGAGTCAGGAGATGAGTTACTCGTTGCAGAATTCCAAGCCTTTAACCTGCTCTATTTTGTTCCTTTATTCTTTCATGGGTTTGTGGGCATCACTGGCAAGACCAGCATTTGTTGCTCATCCCTAATTCCTTGAACTTTTCGGCTTGCCTTGGCCATTTTGGAGGGCAGTTAAGAGATGGAGTTAAGAGTTGGAGATGTCATTCCCTGGCACTTGTGTGGCGCAATTGTTACTTACCACTTCTCAGCCCAAACCTGCATGTTGTCCAGGTCTTGTTGCATATGAACATGCACTGCTTCAATTTCCGAGGAGTTGAGGATGGTGCAATCACCAGCGAATGTCCCCCACTTCTGCCCTTATGATAGAGGGAAGGTCATTGATGAAGCAGGACACTACCCTGAGGAACTCATGCAGTGATATCCAGGAACTGAGATGATTGACCTCCAACAGCCACAACCATCTTCCTTTCTGCTAGATATGAGTTCAAACAGTGGAGAGTTTTCCCTTGATTCCCATTGACTCCAGTTTTCCTAGGGCCCATTGTTGCCACATTCAAACAAATGCTGCCTTGATGTCAAGGACAGTCACTCTCACCTCACTTCTTGAGTTCGGCTCTTTTGTCCATGTTTGGACCAAGGCTGTAATGAGGTCAGGAGCTGTGTGGCTCCAGCGGAACCCAAATTGAGCATCAGTGACTAGGTTGATGCTGAGTAAGTGCTGCTTGATAGCACTGTTGATGACACACATTCCATCATGTTGCTAATGATTAAGAGTAATTGGCCAGTTTGTTCTGCTTTTTGTGGACAGAACACTCCTGGGCAATTTTCTACATTGCCGGGTGTGTGCCAGAGTTGTACTGGACTGAAACAGCTTGGCTAGGGGTGCGGCTAGTTCTGGAGCACAAGTCTTCAGTGCTATTGTCGGAATGTTGTCAGGGCCCATAGCCTATGCAGTATCCAGTGCCTTCAGCCATTTCTTGTTATGATGTGGAGAGAATTTAATTGGCTGAAAACTGGCATCCATGGTGCTGGGGACCTCAGGAGGGGCTGAGATGGATCATCCACTTAGAACTTCTGGCTGAAGATGGTTTCAGGGTTGATGGGGCTGGGTTTGCTGTTGTCATTTCCACTGCCTACGTCAATGCTGGGTAGTGTGTCCAGTTTCATTCTTTTTAGACTTTGTAGCAGTTTGATACAACTGAGTGGCTTCTGAGGCCATTTCAGAGCCAAACACATTGCCATGTGTCTGGAGTCTCAAGTAGGCCAGGCCAGGTAAGGATGGCAGATCTTCTTCCCCTAAAGGGCATTATAAGGAACCAGATGGGTTTCTACTTATACCAACAATGGGTTCATGGTCACTATTATTGAGACTAGCTTTTAATTCCAGATTTATTAATTGAGTTCAAATTCCATCAGCTGCCGTGGCAGAATTTGAACACATGCCCCCAGATCATTAGCCTGGGCCTCTGGATTACTTGTTTAGTAGCATTAGCACTACACAAGCACCTCCCCCTAAATTGTGAGGAGAGAGGGGGCATGTGATGAGCTGAGTGTTGGAGATGGAACTGCCAGGAAGAAGGAAAGAGAAAGGTCTAGGACTAGATGGAGGGATGCAATGGTGAGACACTTAAACGTAGCGGGATTGGAAGAAGAATGGGTGACTGATGGGAGGAGATGGAGAAGGGTGATCAACCAGCCTTGTGGTGATCCTGGTAAAATTGGGAAGTCACTCTTGTAATATAGGCAAATCAGCAGCAATGTCCCACAAACAACAACTTGGTTCTAGTATTGCAGGCTGCAATATTGGTCAGGTCACCAGAGAGAATTTCTTTTCTTCCAATGGCCCTTTTACATGAACCCTTTGTTTAAAGTCTCATCCAAAAGACATCTCTATCAGTGCAGTGGATTCTCAGTTCTTCACCAGAGTGTCAGCTTAGATTGCACCCTTAAGTCTCTGGATTGAGACTCAAACCCACAATCTTCTGACTCACAGGCAATAGTTCTACCACTGAGTCACAGTTTATTTGGCCCTTGCTTTTCTATTAATGGCTTGTCTACATAATTGGTACCTGTGAATTCAGCATTGCTGGGTTCTAAGTTCCCCAATTGCACTGAGGCAATCATGAGAGAGAAAGAAAAGAGCGTGAATTTGTCAGTGAGATCGCTTGACACAACTCTCCTGCATTAAAAGAAGGCAGATTTTTTTTCATAATCATAACTTTTCCCCTGATGATGATTATTTTTACACATAACACGGGTTGACCTTTCCCTAGCCAAGGTAAACTATCAGTTTCCACGCTGGTAGTGGCCACTTCAAAGTCATAGTCAGGCGGCTTTTCTTTTTAATTGAACAATGCAGTTGGAGCACACGCTACTTCTGGGCACTTGTCTGAAGGCGTTCTGCTCTGCTGCATTGTGCCATTTGCTGATTCCTTTTATGTGTGTTTCTTGTCGCTCTGTGTGCGTTTTTTCCCTTTATTTTTGCAATTAATAAGGTCCACGCCAAAAGCTGCCACTCATTCCTTTAAACCTCCTGAGGCAAATTTAAAAAAAATAAAATTCTTTATCTTCCCATACTTCACATGCCGTTCTTATCCCCAATATACCTATCGGATGATGGATTAAAATTTTATTCAGTAGTGGAGAAGGGAGTCGTGTTAACTGATTTCAAAGCTCCTGGGATCCCCACTCCTTCCAATGTCAGAATGACTTCTGCAATGCGTAAAACTCAGCGGTTGTGTTAAGTGGTTTGGCCAGACTTCAGTGGCAAGAGTTCGCGCTGCAATTCCTGTCCCATATTGATGCATAACTCTATTGCTTTGATTGGCAGAGGTTTGCAGCTTTCCTTGTGTCTCTCCAGCGTAATAACACGCAAGACTGCCTGTAATGCACAAATGCACACCAAGCATCAGGCAGGCTCTTGTTTTCTCTTCCTGACCATGGGTTATGAAGATTGAGTTTGGAGGGGGTTATGATGTTCTGAGCCCTTGAAGTTTTAAACCTCAGCACTGATCTTAAAATCAATAATAAGTGTTGACCAGACCTCATTTATTCTGCAGTTTGCACATCCACACACCTACCACTGAGGCAAATCTGTGCATGCATGCTCATGTGTATTCTCTTGTTTCCTGTTGATAAGATGGAGATATTCTGAACACATGGTGAGAGCAACATACACCTTTAATCAGTTTATAAAATGTCCATGGTGTCCAACAGAGTTCTAAACACTTGTAAAATTCACATTGACACTTTACTGGTTATGTTTTTTTAATTCTTTCACAGGATGTGGGCATCATCACTGGCTAGGTCCACATTTATTGCTCATCCCAAATTTCCCTTGAGAAGGCGGTGGTGAACTGCTTTCTTTAACCTCTGCAGTCTATCTGCTGTAGGTACACCCACAGTGCTGTTAGGGAGGGAGTTCCAGGATTTTGACCCAGAGACAGTGAAGGAATGGTGATATAGTTCCAAATCAGGATGCTGAGTGGCTTGAAGGGGAACTTGCAAGCATTACCAACCACTTGCATTTATATAGTGCCTTTCATTCATTTCAGGACTTTGAAGCACTTTGCAGCCAATTAAATACTTTTGGGAAGGTAGTAAATGTTGTAATGTAGGAAATGTGGCAGTCAATTTGCACACAATGTCCCAGAAACAGCAATAAAACAAATGACTAGATAATCTGTTTTATCAGTGATGTTGATTGAGGAATTAAATAGTGCCAGGTCACCAGGAAAAGTCCCTGGCTCCTTGTAAGATCTTTTACCTCTATTTGAGAAGGCAGTCAGAAACTCAGTACTATTCTAGAATATCATCCTAGATTAGATATGTTCAAGTCTCTGGAGAGAGCCTGAACCCACGACCTTCTCACTTAGAGGTAAGAATGCTACCTGACTTGATATGTCAAGCCAAAACAATGAGAGATGGTCTCGATGTTTAACACTGCAGTAACCATATAGCTGCACCTGATCATAACTCTGCTTCTGATTTATTTTTTTCTTAACCATGCCATCTTAGCTCACCAAGGTGCATTGGTGCGTGTTTCTGGCCTAGGGGCCATTATCATGCTGTTATTGACAGGAGTCTCCTAGGGATAGGTTATGTGGATAGATTGGAGAAGCTGGGATTACTCTCTTCAAAGAAGAGAAGGTTGAGGGGAGGTTTGGCAGGTGTTCAAAATCATAGCGGTCTAAACAGGGTAGATAGAGTGAATCTGTTCCCATTGGTGAAAGGATCGAGTGCCAGAGGATCCCAATTTAATGTGACTGGCAAAAGACTTAACAGCATCATGAAGAAAAGCTTTTTTATGCAGAGAGTGGTTGGAATCTGGAGTGCACTCCCTGAGAGTATGGTGGAGGCAGATTCAATCCTGGTTTTCAAAAGGAAATTGGATCAGCACCTGAGGAGAAAAGATTTGCAGGGTTAAAGGGAAAGGGTGGGAAAATGGGACTAGCTGAGTTGCTCTTGCAGAGAACCAGCACAGACATGGTGGACTAAATTGCCTCCTTCTGTGCTTGTAACAATTCTGTGATGACACGACACCAAATTATCAATCTCATTAGTATTTACACGTAATGGGTACGTGAACTCCCTAATCTTAGAACTGAACCACCAGGAAGATCAAACTGAACTGGGCCAGCCATATAAATACTGTGGCTATAAGAGCAGGTCAGAGGCTGGGAATTCATAGGTGAGTTATTCACCTCCTGACTCCCCAAAGCCTATCCACCATATGTAAGGCACAAGCCAGGAGTGTGATGGAATACTCTGCACTTGCCTGGATGAGTGCAGCTCCAAAAACACTCAAGAAGGTTGACACCATCCATGACAAAGTGTATGCATGATTAGCAGACCATCCACTGCCTTAAAAATTCAATCCCTCCACCACCAACATTCAGTGGCAGCAGTGTGTAGCATCCAAGAGATGCACTGCAACAACTTGCCAAGAGTCCTTCAACAGTAGCTTCCAAACCCACAACCTCTACGACCTACAAGGACAAGGTCATTGGTCGAATGGGTACACCACCACCTGGAAGTTCTCTCTAAGCCATGCACAATCCTGACATTCCTTCACTGACATTCAATGGCCGTTCCTTCATTGTTGCTGGGTCAAAATCCTGGAACCCCCTTCCTGTACCTACACCACATGAACTGCAGTGGTTCAAGAAGGCGGCTCACTACCACTTTCCCAAGGGCGATTTCTCAAGGGCAATTAGGGATGGGCAATAAATGCTGGTCTAGCCAGTGATGCCCACATCCTGTGAACAAATAAATATAAAAAAACCCCATAGAATTAACCCTTGATCTGTGCACTGACCTGATCGTGGCTTGGATGGTAGTTGGGCTACTTCAACTAGTCCACTGCTCCTTGTTTAAGGAGAAGGGTATGTAAGTGAATTGTGTGAAAGGAAACAGGCTCAAGCACATTACCTTCCCAATCTGCTAACCATTACGGTTGAAGCTCATGTGTAAAAAGGGTCACTCATGCAAGGTGCTTGAACCAACAGGCCTGTACATCAATGTGAGACAGTATCTTCAGGAGAATTGGTTGCTGGAGTTGTTCTCCACAGCAACATATGTGAAGAAGTGCTCCGATTGAGGTATTCAAAACCATGAAGGGTTTTGATAGAGTAAATAAGCATAAGGGAGGGAGAAGTTTCTTTAACCAGAGGGTACAGATTTAAGGTGATTGGCAAAAGAGCCAGAGGCAACTTGAGGCAACTTTTTTTTTACATAGTGAGTTTTTAAGACCTGGAATACACCACCTGAAAGGGTATTTGAAGCAGACTCACTTTCAAAAGAGAATTGGATAAATATTGAAGGGGGAAAAATACAAGGTAAAGGAGAAAAATCAGGAGAGCAGGATTAATTGGATACCTCTACCAAAGAGCTAGTGCTGGCACGTTGGGTCAAATGGCCTCCTTCTGTGCAGTATGGAGAGTGGCACTGGAGAGAGAAACTGAAGGGTTGGGAAATTTCAATACAGGATTATTAACTAGAAGGGAGCAGTCCTGCCTGTCATTTATATTGCAATGCCCACATCATTGACATTGTTGCCCCCAGAACAGCAACAGCAAAATCCTTTTCCCATTCTTTAAAACCTTGCCCTACATTATTTTTCCATCCCATCCTCTTTCTTCCTTCCATCCTTGGAGTTAATAGCCACCACATTTCTGTAGTTTGCAATTCCTAACTGTACATATTGCTACCTCGCTCGTTGCCTTGAAAATCCACCTCTGAACACAGCTTTTAAGTGTGCTTTCAGTTTCTTTGGCTAACTTCTCTCCCCCTTCCTACCCCTTATTCTGCAAAGCACCTTGGGATATGAATGGTGCCAAGACACACAGACTACTGCCACTGTTTTCAAGACTGACTTTGGGGGCCAATGAATTAATCATGCTGTTGGGTTTTTGGCAGGTGAGTAACAAATGGCTTGCTAGTTATTTGAGGAGGCCATACCTCTTTAAGGCCGTGGCATTTTAAGGGAAAAAAGTAAGCCTATTGTATTTTGATAATTTTGATAATTTTGACTGTAGCACAGGTCAAAAAGGCACTTTGTCTGTCTTGAAGCCATTGCCAATCCAAATCCTCTGCTGTTGAACTGAAACACAATTATATTTAATTTGGCTTGAAGTGTTTTTACAGTAATATCTGTCCACATTAGTGTTCTCAGACAGTAACAATGTAAAGCCCGTTTCTCATGTTTACATCCTAAATGCTTGTTTGATCTCAGCTTATCTACTCTATGTATTTTTGTTTTCTTCTCCAGGTGATCAGTTTGATCTCAAACCTTTGAGGTAAAACTGACATATTTTCATTTTGGAACCAGTTACAAAAAAATATACACAAGATAGCAAATGACCTGGCAACTTGCTCCGAAAACAGCCTTGTAATCCCTTACTACTAGTCATGCAATCTGATATCATGTATTTACTTAATCAGAAACACTTGTAATATGCACTTATTGACGTCACTTGGCTGTGCTTTTCAGTGCGTAAAACTAAGGCAGATCAAAGACTAGAAATGCAACTGGGAATTGCAAATTTTTAGCACAGAAAATCAGATTTATGCTTACAATGTTATAAAAAATAATAGATATCCAGGAACCAGTTAAAGACAGTAACAGAATCTCAGGGTTCAGATACTCTGTTTAAACAACTGGATTGTTCTCACGATCTGTCCCTCTTGATTGGGCCATTGCTTTGTAATTTTTAATTTTCTAAGAAGTAGAACCCTGGGTGACCCAATAGCATTTACTAAGCTCCCTTCATAACCTACATGGCCAGACTTCTTGGATAATTTATCATCAGCACCTCCCTGCGGAAAGGGTTACCACTTTTTGCCAAGTATAAGCATGGACTTAAATGATCTGATGGCATTATTTCAAAGCAGGGCAGGAGAGTTTTCCCTGCTGTCCTGGTCAAGATTTATTGCTCAAATTGATGTTAAATAAAAAATCATCTGGACATTTTTATATTGCTGTTTGTGGGACCTTGGTGTGTGTAAATTGGCTGCTGTGTTTCCTACATCACAATAACACTTCAAAAATACTTCATTGGCTGTAAAATGCTTTGGGACATCCTGATGTTGCAAGGAATGCAAATCAACACACTATAGAGTGAAAGTTGATCTGTCTATAATCCTGATTCGCTGAAATCTCAATGTAAACCTTGCCAATCTTTTATTTGGCAACCCCCAAATGGCTCAGTAAGTGTATCTCACATAACAACCAGAAAGGTCTCAGATTTGATCACTGCACTGTGCTGACGTAACTTAGTTCAGGTGGGGCAGGAGTAGCTGCGGCACACTTAATCTCAGCAGCTGTAGGCTGGTGATAGGCAAATCAGATTTCCCAATCCAGATGACTATTCAGCAACCATGCTGGAAGTGCATGTGTGGATGTTGAGTGAAGACAGGATAAAACTTGGCCTAATACCATTCACTGTTAAGACAAAAACATGGAGAATGGCCACATTCATGAGGTTGAGCACTGTGCTTCGGAGACTGAGATCCGCAAACTCCTGGGGGAGAGTAGGGATTTTCCAGCAATCATGAAATAGTGAAGCACTAAGCGAGTGAGCGACAGCTGGAGGCAGGCTTGGGGTGTGTGCTGAGAGGGCCATGAAGATCACCAGGTGGAGCTGCAGTTACAAAAACTGGTGATTGGCACCAGGTGAATTCAGTCTTGTTCAAGTGAGGTGAGTTCCTTTAAATATTAGTGCTCCATACTACTTAAACTCAAAGAAAGGGGGCAAAAATACAGTGTGGAATTTTCCCAAATTTGCACTCAGTGCAGTAGCGGATGGGCAAAATAGCATCCTACCCGCCGATGGCAATGGCAGGTTTGCACGCCATATCATTCCAAATCTGCCACATTAATTATTATTCCTGGGAAACACGCCGTTTCCATGGGGGGCCGGCTCTCGTTCATCTTCCCAGCATCACCCTTTTGCATCATGCCGGCCGCCATGTTTAAAAGGCAGCTGCCAGCGCACTGCTCATTGCTACTAACTCACTACTGCTGCCCGGGAGACATGGCCAGCAAAGGAAAAAAGATCACAGCACACCCACTCCGGTTTAATGATAGGTCCCTATGATAGGCTGCTGGATGCATGGAGGTCTGCTGGGATGTCCCCTACCCCCGCACTGGCTGCAGGATGGGCAGCAACATGACCAATCCAGCTTGGGAGGCAGTGGCAGCAGTTGTCAGCGTCAACGCCCTTCAGAAGAGGACAGCCACACAGAGCCACAGGAGGATGAATGATCTCCTCCATTGCACCAAGGTAGGTCACTCTTCATCACACTCAACTCACACTCACAAACTCAGCACACATCCACAGGGCCCTCACTCACTTCCAGTCCAATCAACATTCACTCTCTCACACTCATTGTCATTGCTCTCATCCCGTCCATAGGACCACTCACCACCCACGCAAGCCAGGCACATTTATCATCTGGCCCCGCAGGCATCCTGATACACTCTCTCCATCTCTATCCATGCAGGATAAGCTGGCACACAACAAGAGAGAGAGGTTGCAGACCGATGGCAGAATGCCCAAAATCAAGGTCTTCACGGACTTTGAAAACAGAGACATCTAGCTGGCCGGTAAGGATCTGGGCTGACCCTGTGCTGATGGTGAGATCTGTGGTGCTCTACCAAATGAGGATCCAGCAGTGCAACATTCATCAGACAACCATGCCGTGAGTGATATGTCCTCTTTTACAGAACACTGCCATGCACTAATTATCTCTCCTTCCTTTTGCAGGCAGGTCTGTCAAAGAGCCGATGGAATCCATGATCCAGGGCCTCCAATCAAGCCCCGAAACCTCTGAAGGGGAATCTGAAGGCACCCTCCTCGAAGTTCCATCACAGCGCTCACCACATCCTCCACAGCGCAGAGACACACAGTTCAGTGGGACCTAACCTTAGAATAGACATGGGATCACAATCTGGTGAGCACATCACACTTTCTGATCCACAGCAGGCGGAGGCAGGGACTTCCCAGGTCCCTGGCACTCAGAGGACAGCTAGAGGCCAGAGATTTGCTGAGTCCGAGTCAGATGACGAGCCTCTGGACTTGGTCATGTCACAGTTGTTGGAGCTGCAAAGGCAAGCTTGGGAACATCAGGAAGGGATGTCTGCTGCACTCCTCAGATTGCAAGGCACGATGGAGGAGTCCATGTACCTTCAGTCTGAGCTGCTAGCACCGCATACCAACGCACCGAGGTCAACACTGGTCAGATGGCGGCCGCCTCCATGGCAGTCAACGACGATGGTCCAGGACATCACTCCAGCACTGCTGCGTGTACTAATTTCCATCGCTGACACCATAGTTGGCCTACAACAGTGTGTAAGTGAGAGGGGTGTGGGGCAACTCGGTCTCAGTCCAGCCTACCCCTTCTCTTCAATGAGTCAGCCAGGGGCTCGTGGGCACCCATAGGGTTGAGGGTCCATCCACCTAGGTGACTCTGAGAGTGTCCGGCCCATCTGACTCCCCTCTTCCTGCGACCTCAGCAGCTCCAGCTCCACAGGCTGAGGAGGGTGCCACTGCCACACAGTAGGACCCTGAAAGCAGGCTGGGGCCATCCAAGTCTTGGCCCTCCAGAGGATGCATCACAATCAGCAGGCTGCCTCCACCTCTGCTGTGGATGTCTGGGGAGCACCAAGATGTAGCGGCAGAATTAGGAAAGTTAAGGAGACTTATTTGCACTGCTTGTGCACAGGTGTTAATCACTTGTACAGACTGTTCACTATTACCAATAAACTCCCAAGAATGTCTCCCTGCCTGTGGCTCCTTGTTCTGTTGAGCAGTGGCCTTGTCATTCAGATGTGAAACCTTTCTGCACTAGATAAAGGCAGGTGTCTCAGTCCAGGGCCTCTTCCCTGTGCTCTGTGTAGCCTTCAGACCAAAGTGATGATCCGGCCTCACATTCCCTGGAGACGTTACTGATGCCTGCACCTCGGCAGTGCTGGTCATTGCTGCCAGAATATAGTGGGCAGGTGCTACAGAGTTCTCTCATTCCCTAGATGTGCTCTCAGAGCCTTTAAGGAGGGGCTGGCCCCCATCTCTTCAGCATCTGTGATCAGTGCTGCTGTGCCCCTGAAGGGCTGAGGTGCTGAAGGCTGACAAAGCATCAGATGCTTCTAAAGTTCCATGGCTATGTCTCTATGATATGAGCCTGATCACAGAGCACAAGCGAGCTGCTCTCAGCCAGACAGGAGTCAAACATTCTCAGAGGCTATGTGAAGATCTATGGAATGTCCTTATTGCATTTCATCATTATCCTCCTGCAATCGAGCGACTATGAGGAACTCCGCTGCATCTCCATGACAGGAGCATTCTCACAGAGGGTGTTCACGCTGCCATAAGCCAGACTGGATGCAATGTGAGGATCTATGGGGACATTGCTTGTCGTCATCATCCTCCACAACTCTAGCAGCTTTGAGGGCCTCCCGAGTGTGCCTGCCTCATCTAGCCTGTGCGGGGGCCTCATCACCATCATTGTCGCCTCTGAGGACCTCCTCACCCCCATCCCCGTCAGCGTCCTCCTCATCAGAGGAGACCTCCAGCTCCTCCATCTCCTCCTCAGCCAGCTCCTCTCCCAGTTGCAGCGCCAGGTTGTAAAGGGCACAGCAGACAACGATGATGCATGAAGCCCTCTGCGGACTGTATTGCAGGGCTCCACCAGACCAGTCCACGTACCAGAATTGCATCTTCAGCATCCTGAAGGTCTGTTCCACCAAGTTGCGAGCTGCTCCATGAGCCTCATTATATCATCGCTGTGCTGCAGTCTGAGGCTGCTGCATGGGTGTCATCAGCCACGGTCTCTACGGGTAGTCCTTGTCCCAGAGGAGCCAACCCTGCAGCTTCTGTGGACCCTGGAAGACTGCAGGGATCTATGACTGACTGAGGATACAGGCATTGTGCGCATTCCCTGGAGACCAAATGCACACCTGTAGGATGTGATTCTGGTGGTCGCATACCAGCTGCACATTCAGTGAATGGAATCCCTTGAGGTTGATTTATTCCACCGTGTGTAGCGATGGAGACCTGAGCGCCACATGGGTGCAGTTGATTGCACCCTGCACCTGTGGGAATCCAGAGATCAGGGCGAATCCAATGGCCCTTGCATCCTGGCTGTCCCAGTCCTGAGTGAAAAGCACAAAGTTGTGTGCCATGATGGAGAAGATGGCAACTGTGACCTCATGGATGCATTTGTGGGTGGAGGATTCTGAAATCCCATAGAGGTCACCTGTGGAGCCCTGAAAGGAGCCACTGGTATAGAAATTGAACACCACGGTCACTTTCACAGCCACTGGCAGTGAATGCCCTCCACTGGCGCTAATTCCTGCAGTAAGTGGCAGATGTGAGCCACCAGGTCCTTAGATACGCACAAAAACAGAATTACCTGGAAAAACTCAGCAGGTCTGGCAGCATCGGCGGAGAAGAAAAGAGTTGACGTTGCAAGTTCTGTCGAAGGGTCATGAGGACTCGAAACGTCAACTCTTTTCTTCTCCGCCGATGCTGCCAGACCTGCTGAGTTTTTCCAGGTAATTCTGTTTTTGTTTTGGATTTCCAGCATCCGCAGTTTTTTTGTTTTTACCTTAGATACGCACAGTCATCAGTGACACTGGCTCTCAGTCATCTGCAGGAATGACAGGCGGTACCTCTAGACCCCGGGTGTCACTAGGTGCCGACCAGCCATGGCTCACTGTCGCTCCTGGGCAGCGTGTGTGGGAGCCCTGGCTGCCCCTTCTTCATGAGGGTGCTGCTCCTGCCTTTGCGCAGCCAGGAACCTCAGTCACTCTCTCCTCTGTCTTCACCATTCTCTGTAGACTATCAGGCATACAGCTAGGTCACCAGGATCCATGATCCTGATGTGGTCCTCCTGCAACATGAAAGAGAGAGAGAGAGAGAGAGAGAGAGAGACGTGGTTATTATGGCTGTACTTAGCACCTTTCCTGGCCCTGTGTGACCGCCCCTCGATGCTTCCCGAAGAGTGCTGGTCACCCTTCGGATGGCCAGAGATGAGTGCGCTGCGTGGCTGCCCTGTCAGCCTGCAACATGGGGGACATTGGTCCAAACCAGGATGCTGAGATTGCAAGGAGCTGTGACCGCCTCCAGCAGTGACTGCTACATGGCCAGCATTGTGGAGGAGATTGTACAACGTGTGCAGTCCAACTGCTTTGCGGTCCAATAAAGTGGTGGTAGACTTGCAGTGTGTGCCTGGGGGCAAGGTGGGGGTTTAAGATCTTGAGCGCTTGGTGGCCCTTTGGTGCCGATCGCGTGGCTTGCATGGGCGAGCAGGCTAGGAGTCTGTCCCCAATCATATCACTGTGGCTATGCCTGATCTGTCGCAGTTGCAGAGGAATGGTCAGTTTATACAGGTGTCCCTATTGCGTGGCCACTTCCCTCGCCTAGCCTGCCCTTCACCTCAATTTCTTGTGCACGGGGAGGTGGGGAGTCAACTGCTGCCCTCCAACGCCAGGGCAGCAGTTGCCTCCCCACCCCCACCGACAACAGCAACAGTAGCCTCCGAGGTTGAGCAGCAGTTGTCCTGGACACCCCCCCCCACCCCAACCACCCCCCACCTTCTCCCACCACCAAAACAGCCACCTCCGAGGCAATCTCTAATAATACTCTGATGTTTTACAATGAGCTCCCCGAAATCCGTTGGTGGGAAATGTGGCCCGCCATTGGCAGGCTGAGTGGAAGATCACCCCAGCCTGCCTTCCTGCTGTCCTGCAACCAATCACACCATATTGTCTGCGCATGCCACCTATCACGCCCACTGCCAGTAGGCATGGAAAATTCCGCCCACATGCTCATGCAGGTATTTTGAGTAATATATCAGGTTATGATTTAGATATGGGTGGCCATGTTTACTAATCTATGCAAAAAGGGGTCCTTCAACAAATGACTTTGAGAACCACTGGCCTAGCATTGGTGAAACTATAGCCCAGTTAAGTATCATTAGCTTCAGCAGAGGAAGTCTGGTAAAATTTGAAGAAAAAAGCAAAGTTCTATAATATATGTCAAGCCTGCTTTTATTTCTCAAACTTTGACTTTTGGGCTTATAAATTAGGCACACTCAGTTTCAGTGCAGGTGGAGGAAGAATCACTGCATCTGAGTAGTCAGGCCCGAGACGCTCCCAATATTGGACTTTGGACCGAATTTCCATTGAGCCAGCAAATGATGGACAGCTAGAGGCAGCTCGCTGGCATCGCAGTGAAGCTTTGTAAGTGAATAAGAGGGTAGGTGGCATGATGGGGTCCGGATGGGATTGTGGTGGCCGGGGCAATGGACTGCGTGCTTTGAATGTGGGATGGGGGTCAGCTGCTCCCCATTCCACATTTAAATCTTGCAGAGAAGTAGATTTTTATAAATGACCTCCTTGTTTGCAGTTTAACAGGTGGGCCCTTTCAAGTACTGCTGTTTAGGTTACTTGTAGACCCGACATTTCTAAGTGCAGCTGGTGCTGCTTCAGGTCAAATCAATCTTGCAGAGAAGGCTTAATGGAAGTTACGTCCTTTATTGAAATTTGGCACTGACATTTTGGTCTTCACTATTGCAGTGCGCTTCTGGCTGGCAATGAGATGCATTTCCTGCCCCCTGTACTGGAGGCTGAGGAGGCCATTTTAGCACCTGATCAACGAGCATTGTGCAGCCAAATTTCTGGCTTTGGTGTCTGGTTTTAATTTTGAAATTTTGGCGAGGAGCACCTATAAACTGGATGGTATGGTACAATATCAGACAAGTTGCAACCTGAGCAAGCTACAATGGGATGATGGAGTCTGTCACAGTTGCATGGATGCCTTTGCCTTCCTGGTTGAAGGAGGATGAAGAAGAAAGTCATCATTCCTGTAGAGTTATAAGGAAAAATGACCAGAATTTAGCAAGGCCTGCACAACACTGTCATGGTGTCATCACAGAATCACAGCATGGAAGAGGTCCTTACGGCCCATCGAGTCTGCATCGACATGAGAAATACCTGACCTACCTACCTAATCCCAGTTACCAGCACTTGACCCACAGCCTTGAATGTTTTGACATGCCAAGTGCTCATCCAGGTACTTTTTAAAGGATGCAGGCACCAAATATATCGAGAGACTTAGGGGCATTCTGAGGTGAAGTTGAGACATCAGAGAGAATGCACAAACTCCAAACAACTTACTTATCCAACCCCTCAAGAACCACCAACCTGCATATTAAAGAGTCTGCAGATCACACATTGGACTTGTCAACCATCTCAGAACCCATCAACAATTCACTGCCTCCACCACCGACACACAGTAGCAGCAGTGTGTACCATCCACAAGATGCATGTCAGGAACCCACCAAGCCTCATTAGATAGCACTTTCCAGACCCACAGTCTCTACCACCTAGAAGGACAAGGGCAGCAGATGCTTGGGAAAATCACCACCTACAAGTTCCCCTCCAAGCCACTCACCATCCTGATTTGGAACCATATTGCCATTCCTTCACTGTCATTGAGATAAAATCCTGGAACTCCCTCCCAAACAACACTGTGGGTGTTCCTACATCACGTGTACTGCAGCACTTCAAGAAGGCAGCTTACCACCACCTTTTCAATGGCAAAGAGGGATGGGGAATAAATGCTGGCCAAGCCAATGGCACCCACATCCCATGAATGAAAAAATAAAAAAAGAGTGGAAACAAGTCACCCTTGATTCTGAGGGACTGCCTAAGAAGAGTCGTACATAATGTCAAGGCTTCAGATCATCCTATCCTATCCTTTTGTTGGAACTTGAATGAAATTATAGCCAACAAATATTAACAGCTTTGCTTCTGCCCTGCCATTCAATATAGCAGTTGGCAAGTGATTGAGTACAATTACACTTCTGTCCTCCCCCCCCGCCGGTCCAATGCAACATGTTATCTTGCTCGGTCTTGGATACAGTGTATTTAGCTAGTCAACAAGAGGTAAAGGTACTACGTTTTCAGGGCCAGGAGTGTGGGTAATTGGGGGATCAGGAGAAGAGGCTGAGGAGGAAAGCAGGTGGTTCGGGGTTGGGAGCAGTGATCAGGAGGATGGTTAAATGTGTGGTTGGCAGGAGTAGGATTCCCCTCTAGGTTCCACTTTTGAGTAGGTCAGTTGCCTTCTTTATTGCAGCTAGGGCTGGTTTCACTGAATACAACCCACAATGTTTCTGAACTGTTTCACAGCAAAGAGGACCTCAAAGGAACTAGTGGCTTCTTCAGGGATGGGTGAAGACCCCTTGTTTGTACTTATCCAAAATGATGAGCAGTGCATTTCCTGCTGAAAATCCGCAGCTGTTGCCTGCTCACCACTTTGAGATTTTTTGGGTACTGTGTGATTTCTAGGCTGTGTTATCTTAATGGAGGATTAATGAATTGTGTAAATTAAAGCAGAAAATGCTGTAAATAAATAGCAAGTTAGTCAGCATCTCTAAAAAGAAAAGTAGGTTAGTATCATTTTGGGTGCATAAGCGGATTAGATCCTTTACTCATATAACTTGTTAATATTCATTAACTGTGCTTCTGATTTCTCTGTTGCAAAGTTTTTGTTTCTTTAATAGCAATAAGGAATCTCACCTATTTGTACCTTCTAAATGGCCTGCTGTGCACTTCCAGCATTTTCTGTTTACATTTCACATTTCCAGCGCTTGCGGTTTCTTTTTATCTCATTTAACTCTATAGCTGTTTTCCATGGGGATAAGACCCTGCGGTCATTTAACACCAGCGACTAGAAATCGCTGAACAACAGAACTCCAGCTATCCTTTTGATGGTAAAGCCTCAAAGCTCCATGAAATGTTAGCCTGTTCCTGCGGAGGAACAAAACTATAGCTGAATCTAGTTGGCCATCCTCAAACTAGGCTGAAGGTCGCAGAGTGTAAGCGGGTCACTGTCAGCCAGGTTGTTGTTCTCAAAAGCAACATTGTTCCGGAGGGTTTTAACACTTGTGGAATTGATAATGAATCACACACGCCCAATAACTTTCACCAAACTGGATTTAAATAACCCATTTCTAAGAACCATTAAATTATTTGAGAAAGCAGAGGGGAGGACTCCAGTTGTGAGATTCCCCATAGGGGCTATATACTACAGGTTTGCAGTCATTTGTGGACGGAACGTACTGCGCAAGTATATTAAATGATAAGTTACGTAGTTAAAGCGATTTATTTTAGAAACTGTGTTCCCCTCAACGGATGCTATAAGCTTAATTTTCTTTTAATTGCCCTAGTGCACACATCAGGAAAAAGCACACAGCATCCTAAGAGAAACATTCCAGTCTTGAGCACTCTGAATGAAACATTGCACTTTTCAGCACCCTAGCACAAATGTTCGACTCCTCTAGGAAGAGTTTGTGTGGATTCTCAAAGTAGTTTTACACAATGAGAGTGTAATTGATGGCAGACACGCAGTTCTCCCACTGTGAGCACTGCTGCAATGTGTAACAACAAAAGAACTTATATTTATATAGCGCCTTTAACATTATGAAACACCCCAAGGAGTTCACAGGAGCATTATAAAAGTATGACACCAAGCCATGTAAGGACATATTAGATCAGATGGTCAAAAGCTTGGTCAAAGGTTTAGACTTTAATGATTGTCTTAAAGGAGGGATGTGAGGTAGTGTTGCCAACTCTGGCTGGACATTTTCTGGGAGATGTCGGCGGAAGTGACATCATAGAAAGCCGGTGGCATGGCTCAAGCGGGTTCTAGGTTTATGAATTGGTTGTACGATCAGAGATACATAAATCCTACTCCATCTTCTCTTACTGCTGTCAATGCACAATAACTGGGCAGGTGGTGGGGTGGTGGTGGGGAGATGGAGAGATACTGGAAATATCAGCAACAAGAAAATTTAAATCTCAATTGAGCTGCTACCCCTGGTCACAGCTGTATCCAGCCACTACTCTTAACTTTCACCTCAACTTCTGGCATTTCACTTGACAAGTCACATCACCACCACTCCTCCCGGCAACAGTATCCTCAGGGATTTGTAGTCTGCTCTCTAACTAGTTCCCAGCCCTCTGCTATTCAGGAATGGAGAGACTACACTTCCCAGCCAGTGCTGCGGGACCCTCCTTCCTGGTTTGGTGTCGGGGTGGGGTGGGGGGTAGTGATGATGCTTGTGGATCAAACTGGCTCAACTTACTCAATGGCGTTGGTGAAATATTGTTTTAAAGTCTCTGGAAAGGCTTCCTTTGACCACTCAGAGATTGATACCAATTCCAGGAGACTACCAGCCATTCTGGGAGGGTTGACAACTCTAATGAGAAGTAAAGAGGCAAAGAGGTGAAGGGAGGGAATTACAGAGCTTGGGGCCTAGGCAGCTGAAAGCATGACCATCAATCATGGAGCAGGTAAAGTTGGGGATGTACATGAGGCCAGAATTAGTGGTGTACAGATATCTCAGAAGGCTGTGCAGTTGGAGATTACAGAGATTTGAAAACAATGATGCGAATTTTAAAATCAAGATGTTGCTTGACCAGGAACCAGTATAGGTCAACAAGCACAGGTGAACAGGACTTGCTGTGAGACAAGACATGGACAGCAGAGTTTTGGATTACCTCAAGTCAGTGGAGAGTGGAATGCTGGAGACCAGCTAAGAATGCATTGGTATAGCCAAGTTTAGTGATAATAAAGGCATGAATGAAGGTTTTGACAGCAGGTGTACAGAAACAGGGACAAAGTCGGACAATGCTATGGAGGTGGAATAGGTGCTCTCAGATGGCATGACTATGATTCATAAACTCATTTTTTTTCATTCTTTCATGGGATATAAGCATTGTTGGCAAGGCCAGCATCTGTTGCCCATACCTAATTGCCCTTGAGAAGATGGTAATGAGCTGCCTTCTTGAACCGTTGCTATCCACCTGGTTTAGGTACACCCACAGTACTGTTAGGAAGGGAATTCCAGGATTTTGATCCAGCAACAGTGAAGGAATGGTGGTACAGTTCCGAGCCTGGATGGTGTGTGGCTTGGAGGGGAGTGTGCAGGTGGTGGTTTTCCCATATGTTTGCTGCCCTTGTTCTTCTAGATGGTAGAGGTCACAGGTTTGGAAGGGCTATTGAAGGAGCTTTGGTGAGTTGTAGCAGTGCATTTTGTAGATGGTACACACTGCTGTCACTGTGCATCGGTGGTGGATGGGATGTTGATCATACAGTTTTGTCCAAAATGTTGTTAAACTTCTTGATTATTTTTGGAGCTGCACTTGTCCAGCCAAGTGAAGAGTATTCCCATCACACCCCTGCCTTGTGTCGTGACTTTGGGGAGTCAGGAGGTGAGTTATTCACTGAGAATTCTCAGCCTCTGACCTGCTCTTGTAACCACAGTATTTATATGGTCAGTCTATAGTAACCTATAAGATGTTGATGGTTGGGGATTCAGTGACGCCAATGCTGTCGAACGTCGTGGGAAGATGGTTAAATTCTCCCTTGCTGGAGATGGTCATTGCCTGGCACTTGTGAGGTGTGAATGTTACTTGCCCAAAGCCGAATGTCATTCAGATCTCACTGAAGATGATTTACTTCCATATCTAAGAAGTTGTGAATGGAGCAGAAGACTGTGCAATCATCGGCAAACATCCCTACTTCTGACCTTACGACAGAGGGAAAGTCATTGATGAAACAGTTGAAAATGGTTGGGCCTAGATGGTGTGGGAGGTTCCCCCTGATTCCCATTGACTTACATTTTGCATTGCGGGAAGAAATGGGTGATTTTGGGAAACCCACTGCATTGTAGGGACATGCGGGTCTATGGCCACAAAATCTGGCTCTGTAGCGCTTGTATTTCCTGCTCGAAAGGTACCTTTTTGGTTCCAATTTGTCACATTCCCCATGCATACTTCTGGAGAGGTGATTGTCGGGTGGCATTTGGGTAAGGCCATTAGGAATGTTTGGTGGAAGTATGCAGAATAGATAAATTGTGTCGATAGCGTGTAACCCTATTCTCCAGTGCTGCTATTTTTGATCTCACACTCAAGTTAACACAATCTTTTAAACTCACATCTGCACATGCATTCACCACCCCCTGACCAGTGATATTTAAAGGGAACATCAACTATTTTCAGGTAAGTTGTTGGTTGATTTCTACTGACTTTTCCTTATGCATCCCCAGCTTTAACTGAGGGGAATTGTGAACGTATGAACCTCATGGTCTTCTATCTCAACTTCACTTTCGTGCACTATCCCCTTGTCCCTGATTCACAGGGTATAAAAAAACAATTGATCTCAAGTCTTGAATATACTCAATGGCTGAGCATCCAGAGCCATCTGCTGTAGAGAATTCCAAAGATTCACAACCCTTTGAATGAAGGACTTTCTCCTCAGTTCAGTCTTAAATGCTACAGCTGTGATCCCTACTTCTTAACCAGTGGAAACATCCTTCTACCATGTCAAACCCCTTATATGTTTCAATTAGATGGTGTCTCATTCTCTTAAATTCTTGAGTATAGGCATAGGCTACTCAATCTCTCCTTGTATAAGAATCCCGTCATCCCAGGAATTAGTCCAATGAACCTTTGTTGCACTTTGTCTTAGGTAAATATATATTTCCTTAGGTAGGAGACCAAAACTGTACATAGTTCTCCAGGTATGGTGTTGTCTAGCCCCTATACAATTGTACTGAAACTTCTTTTCTCTTACATCCAATTCCTTTGTAATAAAGGCTAATATACCATTTGCTTTCCTAATTGCTTGCTGCACCTACCTGTTAACTTTCTGATTGGTGTGCAAGGGCAGACAGGTCACTCTAAGTACCAATATTTCCCAATCTTTAACCATCCAAAAATATTCGACTTTTCTATTTTTCCTTCCAAAATTGATAACTTCACACCTCCCCACATTACATTCCATTCTCCATACTCTTGCTCACTCACTTAACCTGCCTCCATCACTTTGCAACCATTTTGCATCCTCCTCTCAGTTTACTCTCCCACTAACTTTGTATCATCAGCAAATTAAGATATTTACACTCAGCCTCCTCATCTATTTGCGGTGGCCTCCCTCATTTTCCCTCCTTCTCCCTTGTATTTTGTGCTTTTTCCCCCCCCCCCTCTGAATTTGCATGATAAACTGATTTGAGTGATTGAAGGCTAGCTATTAACCTGGTGGATGAAGTGTATTTGGAGAGGGCAGATCATATTTCATAAGGATTTGGATTGGTGGCAGCAGCTGATGGATAGGTGGAGAAGTGTGCACAGAAGATGAAAGCTGCGTACTACTGAAAGTGGAATAATGTGATGGAATGTGGTTGGAAAGACAGCTGGAGGGGGTGGGCTTAACCCACTCAATCTTGGTGAAACAGCAGATGTGCTCACTTTTCCTGACCTGATGAGGTCATTAAATCACTTCCTGCACAACATCCAAGACCTAAGCACAATGCTCTCACTACTCAACTCTTCACTTACTTCCAAACATGCCATCTTGGTGAAAGCCACAGGTTTCTTGCTGACATTGTGGGGAAACTGTTTACCTCTCCTGCTCCTGACTGTATCCAGCAGTAATTCCAGGGTTTGGAAGTCCAGGGCCTACAATTGAAGTTGTAGATATGGATTTCTCAAAGGTGTTTGATAATATGCTACAAAATAGACTTGTTAGCAAAATTGAAGCCTATGATATGAAAGGGGCAGTGGCTGTGTGGACAAAGAGCAGTAAGTATTGGTGAACAGTTGTTTTCATATCCAAGGAAAATTTACAGCAAGATCAGTGTTAACACCATTGCTCTTTTTATTCCTAGTAATGGGCTGGACTTTGGTTTACAGGGCATCCAGGACATCAATAAATCTAGATGCCCCGCTTGTTGTATGTGCTTCCATCCTAAACACTCCTGGTTCCACCAATTTCATTTTCTGCATTGTCCCTATTTTTTTCTATTCATTTACGGTATCACTGACTAGGTTGGCATTTAGGTGGTAGTGAGCTGCCTTCTTGAACTGCTGCAGTCCATGTGGTGTAAGTACACTCACAGTGCTGTTAGGAAGGGAGTTCCAGGATTTTGACCCATTAACATGAAAGGAATGGTGATATATTTCCAAGTCAGGCTGGTGTATGGCTTGGAGGGGAACTGCCAAGTGGTGGTGTTCCGATCTGTCTGTTGCCCTTGTCCTTCTAGATGCTGGTGGTCGTCAGCTTGGAAGGTGCTGTTTAAGGAACCTTGGTGAGTTCCTGCAGTGCATCTTGTAGGTGGTACACTGCTGCTACTGTTCGTTGCTGGTGGGAGGAGTGAATGTTTGTGGAAGGGGTGCCAATCAAGCAGACTACTTTGTCCTGGATGGTGTTGAGCTTCTTGAGTGTTGTTGCAGCTGCATTCATCCAAGCAAATGGAGAGTATTCCATCACACTCCTGATTTGTGCCTTGTAGATGGTGACAGGCTTTGTGAAGTTAGGAGGTGAGTTAATTGCTGCAGAATTCCTAGCCTCTGACCTGCTCTTGTAGCCACACTTTATATGGCTAGTCCAGTTCAGTTTCTGGTTAATGGTAACCCCCAGGATGTTGATAGTGGGGGATTCAATGATGGTAATGCCATTGAATGTCAAAGGGTGATGGTTAGACTTCCTCTTGTTGGAGATAGTCATTGCCTGGCACTTGTGTGGCACGAATGTTACTTGCCACTTGTCATCCCAAGCATGGATATTGTCCAGGTGTTGCTGCATTTGCACATGGACTGCTTCGTATCTGAAGAGTTGTGAATGCTGCTGAACATTGTCCAATCATCAGCAGATATCCCCACTTCTGACCTTTAATGGAAGGAAGGTCATTGATGAAGCTACTGAAGCTGATTGGGCCTAGGACACTACCCTGAGGAACTCCTGCAGTGATGTCCTGGAGCTGGGATGATTGATCTCCAACCACCACAACCACCTTCCTTTGTGCTACGTATGACTCTAACCAGGAAACAGTTTTCTCTAGTTCCCATTGACTCCAGTTTGGCTTGGGATCCTTGATGGCCACATTCGGTCAAATGCTGCCTTGATGTCAAGGTCAGTCACTCAACACACATCTGGAGTTCAGCTTTTTGTCCATCATCTCAGTCCTAAATGGTCAACTCCTTATTTTTAAACAGTGGCCCCTAGTACTAGATTCTTGCACGCAAGGAAACATTCTCTCTACATTGACCCTGTCAAGACCCCTTAGGATCTTATGTTTCAAAAATCACTTCTTACTCTAATCTCCAGTGGATACAAGCCAAGACTGTCCAATCTTTCCTCATAAGACATCCCGCCCAATCCAGCTATTAGTCTAGTAAACCTTCTCTGAACTGCTTCCAATGCATCTACTTCCTCTCTTAAATAAGGAAACCAATACTGCACACATTCCTCCATGTGGCCTCACCTATGTCCTGTATAACAGAAGCATAACCTCTCCACTTTTGTATTCAATTCCCCTCGCAATAAATGATAACATTCTATTAGCTTTCCTAATTGCTTGCTGTATCTGCGTACTAGCCTTTTGCAATTCATGCATTAGGGCACCCAGATCCCTCTGCACCTCAGAGTTCTGCAATCTCTCAACATTTAGATAATATACTCCTTCTTCATACATCCTGCCAAAATGGACAATTTCACACCTTATACTCCATTGGCCAGGTCTTTGCCCACTTACTTAACCTATTTATATCCCTTTGTAGCCTCCTTGTGTCCTCTTCACATCTTACTATCCTACCTATTGTTGTATCATCAGCAAATTTATGAATCGTGGGTTCTATCCCTTCACCCAAGTCATTTATATAAATTGTAAAAAGTTGAGGCCCCAGCATTGATCATGTAGCACACCACTCATTACATCTTGCCAATCAGAAAGAGACTCATTTAGGCCTACCCTCTGTTTCCTTTTAGCTCGCCAATCTTCTATTCATGCCAATATGTTCCCCCCTACACCATGAACTTCTATTTTTTGCAATAACCTTTGATTTGGCACCTTATCAAATGCCTTCTGGAAATCTAAATATAGTATATGCACCAGTTCCCCTTTATCCACAGCATGTTACTTCTTCAATGAACTCCAACAAATTGGTTTAACATGATTTCCCAACCATGTTAACTCAGCCTGATTACCCTGATTTTTTCCAAATGTCCCGCTATAATGACTTTAATAATACCTTCTAACATTTTCCCTATGACATGTTAAGCTAACTGGCCTGTAGTTTTCTGCTTTCTGTATCCCACCCTTTCTGAATAAAGGAGCTAGATTTGCTATTTTCCAACCTCATGGAACCTTCCCTGAATCTAGGGAATTTTGGAAAATTAAAACCAACACAGCAACTATCCCACTAGCCACTTCTTTTAAAATCCTGGGATAAAGTGCATCAGGACCCGGGGACTTGTCAGCTCCAACAATTTTTCTCAGTACTACTTCCCTGGTGATTGTAATTTCCCGAGTTCTTCTTTCCCTGCCTTTTCCTGACTTACAGCTATTTCTAGGATTTTACTTATATCCTTTATAGTGAAGACAGATGTAAAATTCTGATTGAATTCATCTGCCATCTCCTTATTTCCTATTATTAATTCCCCAGGCTCACTTTCTATAGGACCATCGTTCACTTTGTTAACTCTTTTTCTTTTTTAAATAGCTATAGAAACTCTTACTATCTGCCTTTATATTTCTAGCTAGCTTTCTCCCGTAATCTAACTTTCCTTCCTTATCTCATTCTTTGCTGTTTTTTATATTCTGTCCAACCTTTTGACCTGCCACCCATCTTTATGCAATTATATGTTTTTTCTTTAAGTTTGACACTATCATTAACATTTTTTAGTGAACCACGGATGGTGAGTCTACCCCTTGGAATTTTATTTTCTCATTGGAATCTATCTATTCTGTGTATTCTGAAATATACCTTAAATGCCTGCCACTGCATCTCTATTGATCTATCCTTTAACCTCATTTGCTTGTTCACTTTAGTTAGCTGTGCTTTCATGCCCGCATAATTGCCCTTATTTATTTTAAAATACTAGCCTTGTGCCCACTCTTCTCTCCCTCAATCTGTATGTAAAATTCAATCATATTATGATTGCTGCTACCTAGGGGCACCTCATTATGTGGTCATCAATTAATCCTATCTTGTTGCACAATACCAGGTCCAGTATAGCCTACTCTCTGGTTGGTGCCAGAATGTGCTGTTCTAAGAAAACATTCTATGAATTCCTCATCTAGGTTATCTTTGCCCATCTGATTTTCTCAGTCTATATTAAAATTAAAATCCCCCATGATTATCACTGTACCTTTCTGACAAGCTCCCATTAGTTCTTCCTTTATATCCTGTTCTACCATATGGTTACTGTTAGGGGGCCTGTACAACACTCCTACAAATGAATTCTTGACTTTATCACTTCTCATCTCTACAAATCGTTTCTACATCCTGGTTTCCTGAGCTTAGGTTGCCCCTCTCCAATGTGCTATTACGATCATTGATTGACAGAGCCACTGTTCCACCTTTTCCTAGCTTCTTGTCCTTCCTAAATGCCATGTACCTTTCAATATTCAGGTCCAAGTTTGTCATCCCACAGCCATGTCTCTGTAATGGCTATCAGATCATGCTTATTTACTTCTATTTGTTTTGAATGCTACATGCATTCAGATATAGAGCCTTTAGTTTTGTACTTTTATTATTTGTGTAATCTCTAGCCTTATCTGATTTACTCTTATATTTGTACTTCCAATACCCTCATCGTCTGTTTATTAATTCCCACATTAATAAACTTTCTCTCCTGCCTTTTCTATGCTCTTTGATTTACCACATCGTCCCAAATTTGATCCCTTGCTCCCATAATTTAGTTTAAAACCATCTCTACTTCATTCATTATGCGGCTTGCTAGAATACTGGTCCCAATGTGGTTCAGATGTAGATTGTCCCAACTGTACAGCCCGCACTTTCCCAAGTCATGGTGCCAGTGCCCCATGAACCAGAACCCACTTCCCTTGCACCAGTCTTTGAGCCACATATTTACCTCTTTAATTTTTTTTCTACCCTATACCAATTTTCATGTGGCTCATGTTCTGCTTTTTAATTTAGGGCCTAGCTCCTCATATTCACAATGCAGAATCTCTTTCCCAGTTCTACGTAAGTCATTTGTACCTACATGGACCATGAAAACTGGCCCTTCACCTCTCATTCCAAGTTCCACTCCAGGCCTAGGCATGGCACCAGGCAGGCAATGCCACCTGGACTCTTGCTCTTCGCTGCAGATAAGTGTCAATCATCCTCATTATATTGTCCCCTACTACCATTACATTCCTTCCCCCCACTTGAATGGCTTCCTTTACCATGGTGCCATGGTCAGTTTGCGCATCCACCCTGCAGCCCCAACTCTCATCCAAACAAGCTGAGAGAACCTCAAACCTATTGAACAATTGCAAAAGCTAAGGCTCCTGCACTCCTGCCCCCTGGGTGCCCTTACCTTCCTCATTCACAGTCACATCCTCCTGTCCCTGATCACTGACCAAATCAGATGACCCTATCCTAAGTGGTGTGACTGCCTCCTGGTACAAAGCATCCAGGTAACTTTCCCCCTCTCTGATGTGTCGCAGTGTCTGTAGCTCAGCCTCCAGCTTCAGGACTCTGAGCCAAAGCTTCTTGAGCTGCAAACACTTGCTACAGATGTGTTTGTCCTGTATCACACTGGTGTCCAGGAACTTCCACATGCTGCAGAACTTGACACATCACCTGTCCTGCCATCCTTAATGTATTTTAATTAATTACTTAATTATACTATTCACTTATTTATTTTCCTTTTTTATATATTTTATTAACTTTACCACCAGTTTGTATACTATTTTAAACCTTAGGACTTAAATAGACCTTAACCACATTCCAGATACTCACCAAACAGCTAGCTCATTTCCCTGTGCTGTGCCATAGGAATCAGTGCTAGGGCCTCAACTTTTTACTATTTACACAAATGACTGGAATGAAGGGACCGAAGGAATAGTTGCTAACTTTGCTGATGACACAAAGATAGGTGGGAAATAAATTATGAAGAGGACATAAGGAGGCTACAAAGTGACATAGATAGGTTAAGTGAGTGGGCAAACATCTGGCAAATTGAGTATAACGTGAGCAAATGTGAAATTGTTTATTTTGGCAGGAAGAATAAAAAAGCTTATTATCTAAATGTAAGAGGTTGCAGAGCTCTGAGATTCAGGCGGATCTGGGTGTCCAAGTGCATGAATCACAAAAGGGTACTATGCAAGTACGGCAAGTTATCAGGAAAGTTAATACTATGTTATCATTTATATGAGGGGAATTGATTACAGAAGTAGGGAGGTTATACTTCAGTTGTACAGGGCACTGGTGAGACCACATCTGGAGTGATGTGTACAGCACTGGTCTCCTTATTTAAGGAAGGATGTAAATGCATTAGAAGCAGTTCAAAGAAGGATTACTAGATTAATACCAAGAATGGGCGGGTTGTTTTATGAGAAAAAGCTGGAAAGGTTAGGCTTGTATCCACTGGAATTTAGAAGAACAAAAGGCAACTTAAATGAAACCTTTAAGATGCTGAGGGGTCTTGACAGGTGTGGAGAGGATGTTTCCTCTTGTGGGGGAATCTAGAACTAGGGGTCACTGGTTAAAAACAAGGGGTCACTTATTTAAGACAGAGATGAGGAGAAATACTTCTCCTAGAGGCTAGAGAGTCTTTGAAACTCTCTTCCTCAAAAGGCAGTGGAAGCAGAGTCTTTGAATATTTTTAAGGCAGAGCTAGATAGATTCTTGATTAACAAGGCTGTGAAAGGTTAACAGGGGTAGGTAGGAATGTGGGGTTGAGGTCACAATCAGATCAGTCATGATCTTGTTGAATGGCGGAGCAGGCTCGAGGGACAGAGTGGCCTACTCCTGCTCCTAATTCATATGTTCGCTTGTAGTAAGAACCAATTCCTACAGGATGAAAAAGATAGAAAATTCAAAAGGAAAGAAACACCTCTTTGCCTGCCTTGCTGAACTCCCCCACTCACCAAACTGCCAGATATGCACTCAATTCCAAAGCTGCACTCATTTACCTTTGCTACACTGAAGAACCCTGCATTAAAAATAAACTGAACTGGAACCAGAGAAACCAGATTCAACCAGTTAGCTAATTAACTACTCAGCTCTCTCAGCAGTGTGTGTTTACCCTGCCTAAGGCTGGGAGAAAGAAAGAAACTTAATCTACTTACACAGTACTTTCCAGTTACTGCTAATTACAGACTAGATTAGATTTTTAAAGAACAAGATTAACACTTTAAACTCTCCCACTCACCAAACTCCCAAGTATGCACTCAGTTCCAAAGCTGCACTCATCCACTCATATGGCATTCTTGACTGTATAAATAGAAGCATGCAGTACAAAAGTAAGGAAGCTATGCTAAACTTTTATAAAACACTGGTTAGGTCCTAGCTGAAGTATTGTATCCAATTTTGAGCAACACACTTAAAGGAAGGGAGGTTACAGAGGAAATTTACTTGAGGTTACCAGCATGAAAGACTTCAGTTACGTGGAAAGCTTGAAGAAACTGTGCTTGTATTCGTTAGACCAGAGAGGTTAAGTGGAGACTTAACAGAGGTGTTCAAAACCATGATGCACTGAGAAAGAATAAATAAGGAACAAGAACATAAGGACATAAGAACTAGGAGCAGGAGTAGGCAATTCAGCCCCTCGAGCCTGCCCCACCATTCATTACGATCATGGTTGATCTCATTTTGGCCTCAACTCCAATTTCCTGCCCTCTGCTCATAACCTTTCAACCCATTGCTAATTAAAAATCTGTCTATCTCCTCCTTAAACTTATTCAGCATCCCGGCATCCACTGCACTCTCAGGTAGTGAATTCTACAGATTCCCGACTCTTTGAGAAAAATAATTCCTCCGTATCTCCGATATACCTACCCTTATCCTAAAACTATGGCCTCTCATTCTAGATTGCCCCAGAAGGGGAAACATCTGCTCCACGTCTACTTTGTCTATCCCCTTTAGCATCTTATATATCTCAATTAGTTCTCCTCTCATCCTTTCAAACTCTAGCACATATAGGCCTAAACTGCTCAATCTCTCTTCATAAGACAAGCCCTGCATCTCTGGAATTAATCTAGTGAACCTCCTCTGAACCGCCTCCAATGCAACTACATCCTTCCTCAAGTAAGGGGACCAAAACTGTGCACATACTCCAGGTGCGGTCTCACCAATGCCTTGTACCGTTGTAACAACACTTCCTTATTTTTATACTCTATTCCTTTAGCAATAAATGCCAAAATTCCATTTACCTTCCTTATTACCTGCTGTACCTGCATACTAGCTTTCGGCAATTCATGCACGAGGACACCCAGCTCCCTCTGCACTGAAGCATTCTGAAGTTGCTCTCCATTTAAATAATAAGTCACCTTTTTATTCTTCCAACCAAAATGGATAACCTCACACTTATCCACGTTAAACTCCATCTGCCAAATTTTGGCTGATTTGCCTACCCTGTACATATCCATTTGTAAATTTCTTATTTCTTCACTGCAACTTATTTTCCCACCTATTTTGGTGTCATCTACAAATTTAGCTATTGTACCTTCTATCCCTGAATCCAAGTCATTAATATAGATTGTAAATAGTTGGGGCCCAAGGACCAAACCCTGTGGCACCCCACTAGCTATAGCTTGCCATCTAGAAAAAGACCCATTTATCCCAAAACTCAGCTTTCTGTTGGTTAACCAATCCTTTATCCAAGCTAATATATTACCCTTAACTTCATGTGATCTTATCTTGTGTATTAATCTTTTGTGCGGCACCTAATCAAAGGTCTTCTGGAAGTCCAGATATACTACATCTACAGGATCCCAATTATCCATTTTGCTTGTCACATCTTCAAAGAACTCTAGCAAATTAGTCAAACATGATTCATTCTTCATAAAACCATGCTGACTCTGATGGATTGCATTTTGACTTTCTGAATGCCCCATTACTAATAATGGATTCCAACAATTTCCCAATGACAGACGTTAAACTAACTGGCCTATTGTTTCCTACTTTCTGCCTCCCCCCCCCAAGACCCCCTTTTTGAATAAGGGCATTATATTAGCATTTTTCTAATTCACTGGAACCTTTCAAGAATCCAGGGAATTTGGAATATTATAGCCAATGCATCCACTATCTCTGCTGTCACTTCCTTTAAGACTCTGGGATGTAGGCCATCAGGTCCTCGGGACTTATCACCCTTTAATCCCAATAGTTTGCTCAGTACTTTTTCTCTAGTGATGGTGATTGTTCTAAGTTCCTCCTTCTCTATATCCTCTGCACTATCTGTTACTGTTGGGGTGGTACTAGTGTCCTCCACTGTGAAATCTGAGGCAAAATATTGATTAAGCATCTCTGCCATTTCTGTGTTCCCCACTATTAACTCCCCAGTCTCGTCCTCCAAGGGACCAACATTCACTTTAGCTACTGTCTTTCTTTTTATATACTTGTAGAAGCTTTTGCTATCAGATTTACATTTTGCGCTAATTTTCTTTCATAATTTACCTTTGCTCTTTTTATTATTTTTTTAGTAACCCTTTGTTGATCTTTCCTACGGCAGAAGGATCAGTAACACAAGGACAGATTTAAGGCAATTGGCAAATGACCCAGGGGCGAAAGGAGAAAAAAGTATGCAACAAGCTGTTGTGATATATGTGCACCCCCAAAGCTCGTCATTTTGCTGTAGGCACAGGGAAATCCACAATAGCCTTGCCTTTTACATCTCTTGGAGCCACCTTACCATGTCCAGTGGTATGGCCTAGATATGTAACTTGTTCTTTTGCAAATTCACTTTTAGCCAAGTTCAACATGAAATTAGCTCCTTGTAATTGACAAATCAATTCTTCCAGATGTTGTAAATGCTCCTTCCATGTTTGACTGAAAACTATCATGTCATAAATATAAACAGTGCAATTGCTCAGTCCTGCAATTACTTTCTTTGTCAGTCTTTGAAATGTTGCAGGTGCATTTTTCATACCAAATGGCATTATTTTAAACTGATATAGTTCATCTGGTGTCACAAAAGCTGATACCTCCTTTGGTCTCTCCGATAATGGTACTTGCCAATAACCTCTTAGCAAGTCAATCTTGGTGATAAATTTTGATTGTCCCACTTTGTCAATGCAATCCTCCAACCGTGGTATAGCATATGAATTTGCTTTTGTCATGCCATTTGGTATGAAAAATGCACAGTCCACACACAGTCTTTGTGTTCCATCTGGCTTTGGTACCTGCACAATAGGCAAACTCCAGTTATTGCAACTGGACTCAATGATATATTTTTGAAGCATGAATTCAATTTCTTTCTATACTTGTGATAACTTTGCTGGATTTAATCTATAAGGATGTTGCTTTATCAAAGATGAAACTTCTACACACATATCATTTATAGCTAAATTTGTCCTCAAAAACTTATTCCCACAATTTCTGTGACTGCAATAGGTTCTCCAAATCACTTTGACACTTGTCTGGAAGGTAACTCAATATTACATTTAAATTTCCAGTACCCCTCGTTATCCAATTTGATTAGAGGACAATCAATTTCAGAATCCTTCATTTCTACTTCTTTCTCTTTATCTACCATCACTAATACTTCCTTTTGGTCCTCTTTCTTGTCAAAGTACTTTTTAAGCATATTTACATGACATACCTTTTGCTTCTTTCTTCTCTCTGGAGTATTTATTAAATAATTTACTTCACTCAGTTTCTTTTCAAGACTGTAAGGCCCACTAAACCTTGTCTTTAATGAGTCACCCAGTACTGGTAACAGAACTAGCACCTTACCCCAGCAACAAAACTACAAACTGTAGTTTTCCCACCTGCCTTCACTTTCATCACGTGCTGAGATATCTTTAAATGTTCCCTAGCTTACTCACATGCTCTGTCCAATCTTTCTCTTGATTTTGATACATAATACAGGAGAGTAGTTTCTGAATTTTGACCCACAAATTTCTCATAAATCAATTTCAGTGATCCCCTTACTTCGTGACCAAAAAATAGTTCGAAAGGACTAAAACCAGTTGAAGCATTAGGAGCATCCCTAATAGCAAATAACAATCCTGTGGATAGTCCTGACTATAGTTTATAGTTTTTATATCATATTGTTTATCATAGTTTTTAAAGTTTGACACCATCTTTCCAAAGCCCCTTGTGACTCAGGATGGTAAGCTGTTGACTTAAACTGTTTTATCCCTAAACTGTTCATTATTTCCTTAAACACCTTTGACAAGAAATTTGAACCCTGATCTGATAGTATTTCTTTAGATGAACTTTATGTTGTAAATAATTTAGTCAATCCTCCAAATTTTTCTTTGTTGTAATATTTCTCAAAAGTATCGCTTCAGGAAACCTGGTAGACATGTCCATTATTGCCAGTAAACATTGATTTCCCCTTTTAGTTTTAGGGAGAAGTCCTACACAATCAATTGTGACCCTAGGAAAAGGTTCTTCAAATGCTGGAATGGGAATTAAAGATGCCGGCTTAATCACTGCTTGTGTTTTCCCTATCACCTGACATGTGTAACATGTTCTACAGAATTTGATTATATCTCTATGCAATCAAGGCCAACAAAAATGTTTTTGTATTTTTTGCCTGTGTCTTTCTAATTCCTAAATGTCCCCCCATTGGAATTTCATGAGCTATTCTCAGAATCTCATTTCTATATCCAAATGGTGCAACAATCTGATGCACTTCTTGCCAGCTTTCATTTGTTGAAACATGACAAGACCTCCACTTTCTCATTAGAACATTACCCTTAAGGTAATAACATTCTGGAATACATTCTGCCTCTGTTTCTGAGTAAGCTACCTGATATAACTGTCCTATTTGCATATCCTTTTTCTGAAACTCTACCAATTGCCTTTAGCTAAATACATCAGCTGCATTATCCTCCATTCTTTCTTCCTGGGCAATCTTATCAAAAACAGTGTCAGCTAATTGAACTTCCACACCTTCTCCATGCCTTTTAACTTCCTGTTCCTCTTGTTTCAACCTCTGAGCCTGTGATCTTGTTTTCACACAATCAGGAGACAATCTAGGATGCTCCCTCTGCCACACTTCTGTTGAAGACACCTCTACAGGCTGCTCAACTACCAAAGGCCTCACCCACATCTGTGACCCAGCTATATCATTACCTGAAATAAATTGAACCCCTGCAATGGGCAATTCTTCCATTACTCCAACAATAACCTCACCTGTTTTCCACTTACTCTTTAAATTTACCTTCCACAATGGAATAGGTTTAGTAGCTCCATGAACTCCACTTATTATCACCTGTTCCTGTAATACTCCCTCTGAACAACAAATAACATAATCCCACAACATCAAGGATTGACTAGCCCCTGTGCCTCTTAAAATTTTTACATCTTTACTTACTGTATCCCATACACATGGAAATACTTCCCCTTCACATACAAAATCTTTAAACATTTCTGCAACCTGCTCCTCAGAACTCCCTTGCATAACTTGTGAACACATTCCCACTTCTTTACCTATCACTGGTTCTTCTTGTTTTACCTTTACACAAACTAATGGTTTTTCCTGCGCCTGAACCTCAAAACCCACAGTACTTATACTTCCAGAACTTTTCTGCACCCTAACGATTCCAGCAGATTTTCCCTGTAATTTCCAACACACTATTTTCATGTGTCCAACTTTAATACAATGAAAACACCTCAATTTTCGCATGTCCCTTCTACCCTCAGCACCTTCCTTCTTATTCTGAAAAAAAAATTTCCTGGGAATTTCCACTTACTCCTTCTCTTCTCTGACTACCCACCGTCCTTTCAACTTCCCACTTCCTATCATTCTCTGATTTAAAAGGATGACAAAAAAATGTTTAGCTCTATGAACTAACTCATAATTATCAACTATCTCTGCCATTTATCTTGCCGTTTCAACCCTCTGTTCTTCCACATGAGTTCTCCCTACCGAAGAAATTGAATCTTTAAATTCTTCCATAATAATTACTTCTCTAAGAGCTGCATATGTCGGCTCTATATTTAATGCCTGTATCCGCCAGTCAAAATTACTTTGTTTTACTCTCTTAAACTCAATACAAGTATGCCCAGGCTGTTTTCTCATATTCCTAAATTTCTGCCTGAATGCCTCAGGAACCAACTCATATGCACTCAAAATAATCTTTTTTTACCACATCATAGTTCACTGACATTTCTTCTGACAGTGATGTATAAACCTCATGTGCTCTACCCACCAGCCTAGATTGTAACAACAATGTCCAGTTTTCCTGTGGCCATTTCATCTGTTTAGCTGTCTTCTAAAATGAAATAAAAAATGCTTCAACTTCTCTTTCTTAAAGCTTGTACAAATTTAAACATCTTCCCTCTGGGTTCTGGTCTGGAAATAAGTCCTTCTATACCTTCTGGTGTCTCTTTTTTAACTGTCGGCATCTTACACTGGAATTTTCTCTCTCCTTTCTCTTTCCTGCCTTCTTAACCGCACCATTTCTAATTTCCTTTCCTGTTTTCTTTCTCTCTCCTGCCTTTCTGCTTGTTCCCTTTGGAATGCCCTTTCTCTTTCCTTTTCTTTTCCTGCTGCCTATAGCTCCATTTTTTTCATTAGTAACTGAATTTGAGCCCATCCCAATGACCCACCCCTTAGAGAACTCGGTCTCTCAGGTATTCCTTCCAATTTCAAATGCTGTGTTTTACCTTCAATTATGTCTGAGTTCCTTACCCCTGCAGGTAATCCTAATTGTAACTTATCTGCCAATTCCATTAACGTAGCTTTATTTACCTTTTGTAAACCAACCAAAGTTATAACTTCAACTTTCAGACAAGTCTTAGCAACTGCCAAAGCCATATTGCAGCCTCACCACTTAAAAAAAAACTCACACTAACTCCTGAATTCAAAGTGCCTCTCATATTCATAACCTTTAAGATTCACCAATCCCAAACCAATCGAGGAATTTCAAATATATCCTGCAAAGAGCCCCCAGTTTTGTTATGGCACAATGGATGGTAAATGCCAAGCTGCTCAAATCCCAGAGGGAAACTTGAAACAGCTGCCACAATTGTTTTGCAATTTGTATTTTATTTTGAGATGCATGCCTTGAATTCAGTAGTAATAAGTTTACTGAACCTTAGAGGTTTTTTATTTACAAAAATAAATTAAGCATTCATTAATAGAAGTAAAGATTTGAAGCACATACAGAGGTCTACAAATTACTACCACAATAACTCCTAAATCCCCTAATTAATCTGACTCCCAGTTACACCTCTGTTAAGGCAACACTAAAAACAAATATATTTCAACAGACTCAGGCAAAGCACACGATATCCTGGATAGGGATATTCACATGAGTTTACTTAGCTTCGGTTCCTGTAGACAGCGACTTGATGCATAGAGGTTGGAGGCTTTTCACACTTGTTAGATCTTAGAATGCTTACTTCTTTACACATGACCTCATCTCGTTTATACATGTTTCTCCCTTTTTAATGTAAATTCAATTGTTCCAATATGTCTTTACAACTTTTCTTTTCTCAAACTATTAATCTTTCATAGTACTCATATTATTAGTAATCTTTGGGAAAAATAAACATATTGTTTGGCTTAGCTTCTTCTGGCTAGGTGTAACATCTTACTATCTGTTTGAAATTCAAACAAATTAATTTATCTAAAAATGCATATGTTCCTCACACCTCCCATTCTAAAAGTTCAGCCATGTTTACGTATTTAGCATTTCAAACCTAGCTTCCGTTTTGATAACTCAAAAGCTCCAGTCCAGTTGCCTCCAATTCAATCAAATCCCCCACAAACACATCCGCACAGAGAAATTAATCCAAATCCCACTATTAACCTACCTTTACAATAAATCACAATAATATTATGAAAATTATATTTTCATGACACTGTACTTTACCATTCTATGTTTCTATCATAAATATTCCTCAGTTGATTAGTTCAGCTGCTAACTGGAATAATCCTCCAAGTAATTGAGAGAACATCACAACCTTAAAAGCTGTCTGCAGTCACTGCTGGTGATCTGAAACCAGTCCTGCATGGTGAACAGGGTGAATTCAGGACAGCTAGGGAGGATCACATGCTACATTACTGCCTCTGCAAAACAATGTTTTACTACACTAAACATTCTGTACAAATGCAAGTTGTTGTCGTAAAAATATGTCAAATGAAGGTGAAGATCCAACCAAGGGCATAAGGGATTGTGAGGGTTGAGTAGGTGGGGGTTGTTGGGGGGGCGGGGGGGGGGGGGGGGGGGTGGGGGCGGGAGTGTGGTGGTGGGGAGGTAGGTGGTGGAGGCGATATATCCAAATTGGACAAGGATTCGGGGGTACTTTAGGCTCCCAGAAACCTCTGTGAGAGCAACACCTTTCATTTGTTCTATTTTGATATAACATTTACCAGTAATCTAAATAAAAAACTTGAATTATGCTACACATTTGAAAGAAAGTTCAGAAAACACTGTGACCCTCAAAATGAGAAAAGGTGGCAGGTCTGCTTTATAAGAGGAGCACAAAAGAAATTCTGAATAGATCTTCATTTATCACATGCATAGAGATCCAAAGTGCTCTATACAAGTGATTTGGCATCCTGACCATCACCTGTAGCTTCATTACAAGGTAATACTTTAAAAAAAGCCAACATGTGTGAAATTCAGTGGGGGAAAAACTGAAGGCTTCTCGTGTAAAAAGGCTAAAAAAAATTCCATCTGAACAAAACAAGAATGTCTCGATGGGAGGAACTCTTGTACTTGTTTGCATAAGAATGTTGACCTGAATTCCTTTAGGCACCAGGGATTGACCCAGAAAAGAAAGACAGGGAGATGGGATAATTCGAGACTGCAGTGACATACTACAGACAGAGTTAGCAAAGAGAGTAAACATGGATATTTCAGTAAAGAAGGGCACCTGCATAACTAAAACAGCAAACTTATATTAAGCTTGCAGAAATTGCTGAAAATCTAATTGAAAGTCTAATCTAGAGACTGCATGTTTACCCAAGCTGGCTTTAGGTAAACATACCCCTGCTTTTTCCACAAATGATCACTCTAAAAGTTTAAATGGTTACTAAATTCTTACAGTGTTGTGGCATTGAGGAGGGGGTGGTGGTTGGTGGTTGATTTTTTTTGTGGTGGTCAGCATCTTGAAAATGTCACATCCTGAATTTCAATAAGAAAACAAAAAAGGGAGCATTCACTGCAGTTGCCAAAGAAATACCAGGACTGCAGTCACCATGAAATCAGAAAGTGGATGCCAAATATATGCCTTCGATGCTGGCTGGTGCTTCAAGCAGAAAAACCTCTAAATATGGAATAACGGTGTACTTCATGGGATGAACAATGCATGCAGACAGAAAACAGAATTTCTCTGTTCTTATCCCAATGTTCCTATAAGGTCCAGCACATTCCTTTGTTATCTGTGACCTCTCTGCAGACACTAGGCACGGAAATTGTAAATATTTCCCTGTGACCACTGAATTGAAATCATGGACTTTCACTTTTTAAACGACTTGATTATGGGATGTGTTTTTCTTGCACTGTGAGATTCTGACCTTCTTTGCTATAAACAGCTCTGTGTACTGCAAAATCGGATGCAAAATCCCTCAAGTTGCTTGGGGTTTTAGTATGAAAATATTGACTAAAGTTTAAAAAAATTCACCTAAAATGACATCTCGTCCTTTTGCTGGGGAATTTCTGTCAGTGCTGCTGCAAACCTCACTGAGCTACAATTGGTTTGGACGACAAATCAAATGAAATCATCAGGCGAAATTTTATTTCTGTGTTACTTTTCCCCATTAAGAGGTATTAAGAGTTCAAATCATGAGATACTGATTTGTTTATTATTCCAGAATTATGTCAAAGTGATTAGATTATGAGCCAAATCTACACAGACCTTCAGGAAGCAAATCTCCGATTGCAATGTCAGCAAGGAACAGTGCGCTTGACATCTCTGTTTTATGAAGGAGGTACATGCTTGAAATCTGCCCCTATTTTCAGGCAGATCTGTGGCCTCAGGCAAGGAGGACACTGTCAGTGTTTGTGAAGGTAACCGTGGCCGTGGACCTATTCGCACCAGGATAGCTCCAGGCTGCAGCCTGGCAACCACATCTGCAGTCAGTGTCTACAGCTCAAAGACTGTGGCCCAGACTTGATGAGAAGGGGTCTGAGTTACGGACACTGTGATGCATTAGGAGGGGGAATCTAGGAGATAGCAATGGAGGAGCCTCAGCTATTGTTATTGTTATTGTGCAACAGCTTTGATGTTCTTGCAGATTGCGTGGATGAGAGCAGGGACTGCAGGGATCCTGCAGGGAGCGCAAACTGACCAAGACACTGTGGTGCAAAGGGAGTAAAAAGGAATGTGGTTGTGGTAGGGGACAGTATAGTTAAGAAGATAAACACTGCTCTCTGCAGCCAAGAATTTGAGTCCTGAGTCACCAGAATTTTCTGGCCCCGTTGGCATCGGGCATCAAGCTGGGCGAGAAGACCAAAAATCAATTTCACATTATTGTGAAACCAGCTTGTGATGGTCTGCTCCACCCATCAATAGCGGGTCACATTTCCCGCCACGCAACCTAATTTCAATACTTTAGCATCTCATTATAAGCCTTACTTGCCAGAATCATCCCTCCCCATGCTGGATCATTTGGGCACATCGGCATGATTGTATACTGACGTATTTCACGACTGTACATAAGTGACATGTGCCTGGCGAGCTGCATGTCACTCAGGACTTTGGGGTTTGTTTGTCTACCTTGCTTTGGGCAGCACATGTGGTCATCAGCGTCAGGCTTTGTAGACAGCACCACAGCACTTTTAGGGGGGCTCACGGGCAGGTCTCTACCTACCAGACCAGGTAGGGTGGCTTTTCAATGGCTGCAGGCCTAGGTCTTGTTTGGGGGTGGGGGAGAAGTGGCCTCAGGCATGGGAAGAGGCTGCAGGGCGAGGGCTGTACTGAGGGATATCCCAAGGTGTGTGTGGGGGCACATGTTGATCTATGCAAGTGGCCTCAAGATGATGAGGGTTGAGGAGGCAGTCTCCAAAGGAGATCAGGACAGATGGAGATGTGAGGGTGTGTGTGAGAGAGTGGTAATGTCCCTTGAGCTTGCCGTGAGTGAGATGCCAGTGAATGTGTGATGGCCTTGTGAGTGAGTGAGTTTAGAGTGATGAGATAGTTGCCTTACCCTGGCGGCATGGATGAAATCATTCATCCATTTTCTGCACCGGATGACCAATGTCTTGTGTGCAGCATTGGCACTGATCACCTCTGCTATTGCCTCCCAAGCCAGGGTGGTGAGCCTACAGCCAGAATGTGGGTAGAGGAAGTTGTGGCGGGCCTCCACAGCATGCAGGGTTGCATCACTGAATTGGGGGAGCTGAACTCTTCTTAGCTTTTGGGGCTATATCTTCACCGGAGAAGTCCTGGGCTGCAAGCATTGAGAAGTGTGTGAGCAGCTGCAGTTTAAATATGGCGCTCTGTGTGAGCAAGTGACAAGGGAAAGACGTGGCGGGAAAATTGGAGGCCGCCCACCAACGAGATAGTATGTTGTTTCCTGTGGCTGCATAATTAACGAGGCAGGAATGGGATGATATGACGTGAAAACACACCATTGCAACAGACGGGTAAAACGATTTTTTTCCTGCCCACTACTGCACTTAGTGCAAATCTGGGAAGATTCCACCTTTGGAGTCAGAGGGAAGAATCCAGTTATTGTGGTCCATTTGGGTACCAATGACATAGATAGGCCTAAGAAAGAGATTCTGCTGAGGCAGCATGAACATTTAGGGGCTTAATTAAAAAGCAGAACAACAAAGGTAACAATCTCTGGATTACTACCTGAACCACAAGCAAATTGGTAAAAGGTTAATAAGATCAGAATCTGTGTAGAGTTTTGGTCTCCTTACTTATCAAGGGATAGACTTGTATTGGGAGCATTTCAGAGAACTAAGTTGATTCCTGGTATGAAGGGGTTGTCTTATGTGAAATGTATGAACAGGTTGGGTCTATACTCACTGAAGTTTAGAAGAATGAGAGGTGGTGTTATTGATATAAGATTTTGAGGGGACTTGGCAGGGTAAATGCTGAGAGGATGTTTATGGGGGAATCTAGAACTAAGGGGCACAGTTTAAAAATAATGGGTCTCACATTTAAGACAAAGATGAAGAGGAATTTCTTCCCTCAGAGGGTTGTGATCCTTTGAGAGCAATGGAGGTTGAGTCATTGAATATATTCAGGCTGAGTTAGACAGAGTTTTGATCTAATACAGAGTCAAGGTTTAGCTGCTGCTGCCTGCCATCCTGTCCTGCAGGAGAGAGGGAAAAGCATCAGTGAGTGTCATGCAATTTTATTGGGTGATGCAGCTGTCATGGTTGTGTGTGCAGCGTGTGCAAGCTGTGAGATGTGGTTCGGAGATTTGAATAGTGATAAGTGTGTGAGGGTTGTCATGTCCAGTACAGTAATGAAGATATTACAGAGTTTAAAGCTATATTTTAAAAATGGACACAAAAAATTTTAAGATGTCTGGCAGCATATCATGTGACTTTGGCAACATCACCTCCAGGTAGACCTGAATCTCATGCAGATACCTAATTAAAATATGGACAATCACAGTCACTTGTGAAATTCACAAGTCCCTTTGTTAAGGATGAACCATCAACAAACAATACTAACATACCAGCTGACTCAACTTTCTACTTTACTTTGTACAATAGAGACATTGAAACTCAATGGGAGTTAGCCGAATATAAAAGGGATCTCATTGAACTTCCATTGTATCGTGATGGCTCCCCAAACCCCAAACACAAAAACCTTGGCTGTTTCAAACTCTCAAAGTGTGAAAAGCCACAACACAGAGTGTGCATCAGCCTTTTACACCACCTTATTTGGAAAAGGACTTTGGATCCGTAACAGGTAAAATGGGCAAGGCAGGAGTGTTTTCTTAATAATAACAGCAGAAACTGTTCTGAACCAGAAACACCACAACAGCTACCACCTGAAACACCATCTGAAAAGCCATTGAACCACTGGAAGACAACTATGCAGCCAAGGTAAATCAGTTGAAAGTGGGAGAAGGACTCTCCTCGAACCAGTTCTAACCTTAAATTCAACTGAGAGCCAACCTCTTGGCAACTCAACTACAAGAAGCCTTACAGCTAACTGTGAATCCTCTGCTTTTACAATACCTCCACTCCAGCTAAAGCATCAATCCATCTAAGAAACTACAGGCCTGCTGAAAAAGAGAGTGAAGTAATTCCAGATTGTAATTGTATTGTTTTTTGTTCATCAATATCTGATCTTTGTGTGTGTGAGATGTCACGTTTTGAACCTCCAGGGAAAGTGTGTGGTAATAAATAATCTTTACTTTTAAATTCACAAAAACTTGCTGCTGAAATCATTTAAATTGGGATAAACAACTCTAAGGGTAAGAAGACACACAAACCTCACAAATAAAAACACTTTGATCATGGACAACAGCAAAACACATCAATTCTGTCCATGACAGTGTGATGTGAAACTATGAAGGCAAGATATGAGTCATAATCGATAGAGATTGTTGGTAGGTAAGTGATGGGGTTGTGGTGCATTAAGCACAGTGCGAGGCCAGTGGTGAAAATTGGTGTGACATGGCATTTGAAGATACATTTACTGATCTTGACCACCTATGTGAGATCATTGAACTTCTTTCAGTACTGCATCCAAGTCTGAGGGACTACACTGCTGGCATTGACTGTGACAGATATATGCTTTCTTAGCATTTGTCTGAAAGGGCTCCTTGCGCTCTGAGGATAAAAGACCTCTTTCCCCTGTCAACCAGCTGCACAAAGGCCTCCAGTACAAAGAACACTGAAGCTTGCCTTTCTTCCATTTTCTGCTATTCCTGTGTTTTTCTCAGGTCAAATTAACAGCTTGAATGACTTCCAGCACCTGCTCCAGCTGAAATGCACTCCCCTTTACGAGGTGTGTGGGATGGCTTCAATTAGAGTAGGCTAGCTTGAACGTATGCTGCCTTTTCTCAATTTTGCAGCCCCTGCTCAGACCTGCAGCCATTCAGCAGTGCGTTTAACATTGGCTGTTTGCTACAATCATCTAAAAGAGCAGCCAGCATGAAATTTATGTATTGCCGGCACTGGAAGGAGTGTGTGCAAGTTAATCGCATATGGAGATCCCCATGTCTGTTTTTAGGTGCTGATGACTTTCATTCCCTATCTTTCAGAAATTACCACAAAATTTAACTGTCCCCTTCCAGCAAAAAATAAATCAGTCACAAAAGCTGCAGAAACTTAAAAAAAATGTACATCAGCCTGGTATGAATTTTACATGACTATATAACTGATTATAAAGGATAAAAATTGTTTAATTCCACACCGTTCAACCCCATTGCTAGTAAAGGTAATCCTTGTCTTTTGTGTAATGACCATGTTATTGAAAGCTGACGAATGCTCTTTTCTGCTTAGCTGCCTGAATATATGCTATTCCTTTCATCAACCTGGGGTATTTCAATCAAGACTTGCAGAGATGAACCAATATCAATTTTATCGACTTTCTGGTGTTATGCAATGAAAATCAGATGAGCTCTATAATGGCTGTGAGATTTGGTCCACGAGATTAACAGCCAGGCAGTGAATGTGAAAATCTACCATTGCATGTTTATCTCCTTTTGCCACCTTAATTCTGCCTGTCCTCTCCTGAAGGTTCTAACTCACGCTGTAAGTACAGTCCTGTAGGCACCAACCACCAATGGTACATCGCCATATTGGGGACTCTGTCCAATGTGAGCCTGGAGAGTGGCACAATATTCAAGGGATCATCACAGGCCAATCCTATCGTGCCCTCACCAAACATTCACATGTGTAATTGAATAGGTACATCCGAACAAGAAGTTATTCAGCCCATCAAGCCTGTTGTGCTGCCATTCAATTAGATTGTGGCTGATCTGTACCTCAAGTCCATTTACCTGCCTTTGTTCCATTTCTCTCTGAACGCCTTACTGAATAAAGAACTACTGGTCTATCTTAAAAGCTTCAATTGACACAGCATCCACAGCTTTTTACTGGAGAAGGTTCCAGATTTCTACTACTTTTGTATGAAGAAGTGCCCTTTGATTACACTATTTTTCACAAAAGGGACCTTTGATTTTATTTTTCTTTACTGCCAGTTCACAAAGGCAGGTCTTGTGGTGCAGTGGGTAGCATTGGCCATAGCGTGGTCAAACAGATTGGTTATTAAACTGCAAATCCTACAACATGCACCAATGGTAGGTGGTAAGAGCAGGAGAGATTCCTGTTCAGCCATGTGACAGAGAGAAAGTTGGAGCCTTGACCATCATTATCCAAAGCTCCAGACTACAAAGTGCATTTTGCCACAGCGACCTGGGCTCCCTGGGTGAACTGCAACACATCATCACTGATTTACTGTGATCAAGTGTATCTTCATTACTGCTTCCAGAACTGGCCAAGTAAAAGCAGTTGTGTACCTGATGTTCTGATTGAGTTCCCATTGATCCAGTGCCTGCTGAGTTCTCCCTGTTCCCCTACATTTTATTCCTGATTGAGCTCCATTGGTACTGATGCCAGGTAGTGTTCCTCCAGTTCACCAGTGTCCTGTTGGGATCCCAAGTCCCTGATCTAATTCTGGAATGGGCGGACAGATTTTCCTTGGTCTTGTTCCACTGAGTTTTCCCAATTAACCCAGTGCCTTTCCTTCTGCCAAATCTTGAGGCTCTTTAGAATATATTAAAAATATTTTTTAGACCTCATGATATTAAATAGGGAACAATCATTACTATACAACAGACTGGAGTTGAATTTCCCTCATGACATCCATTACATTTGTGCACACTTATGGGGCAAAACATGCTGGATGTCATATTGGTGCAGAGTGAACGTCCTCTGGAGGTATACAGAAAAGGCAGATCATGATGTCAATCGTATGCAGCTTTGATTTGATACCAGTGCTGCAATTTTGGAGCTCAATGACCAGTCAATGCCTTTGATTTAGCTCACACGGCTGAACACATGTTCAACAGCAGAAAGGACCCCCAACTCCCTCATCACCAGCTTTAATTAAGGGAATCATCACCTACCAAAAGGGTTGTTGCTAATTGATGTCTTCTGGCTGTTGCTTTGATTCTGCAAGAGTTTGGTACTTTCTGTAGTTGCTCCAAGTTCCAAAGGTCTACAGGGAGAGATGTGACAGGTGGTGAAGGACATTTTTGTGCTGACTTCAAGAATTTTCCACAAACCAATTGTCTTTAGGCATGGATGTACTAGTAGACATTCCCCTTGGAATACAGCATGACTGGGACAATGAGCAAAAGGCATGCAGAGCAGGACAAGCTGCTGGAAGAGGGAGGAGAAGAAGGGGAAGTCCATGCTTTTGAAGGCAACTCTTCTACCTGAACCTTAGTGAGGAATAATGTGTAAGACGCCTGACACTCATTCAGTAAGAATGCCCTCACAGAAATATGCAACCTGCTGCAGCCCCAGCTGCAATCTCAGTGCAGTGCAAGGAAGGCATTGCCAGTGGCTGTGAAGGTAACTGTGAAAATTAACTTTTATGCATCAGGCCTCTTCCAAGATGGTGTTGGAGATATTTGCAATGCCTTGCAGTTTACTGCTGCGTAAGTGCGGTCACTGAGAGCTAACTTGCCAGAAAGATGCAGGTTGAGCAAGCACAGGGCTTCTCTCGGATTGCAGACTTCCCCATTGTGCAGGGTGCAATTAACTACACACACATTGCTTTGTAGGTGCTGTATATGAGCTCATGCTGCCTTTATTCTGTGGCTGCCCACTGTGCCAGCTGCATTTGAGCCACCACCACAATCCAAAGGGTGGCCACTGGGTACAAGTGCTATCTGCTGATAACATGGTGGACGACTCCAGTGTGCAATCTGTGCATAATGAAAGCTATGCTGCAACACAAAGTGTGATAGAGCAGACCTTTAATGTCCCAAAACAATGAATCTGCTGTCTGGACTGCTGTGGGGTCAAGGCAGCTTGACCTCTATCACGCAGCAGTGCTGCTGTCAAGAACCGTGGTGATCTGTTGTGCATTTCACAACCTTGGCATCATGAGGTCACTGCCTTTGAAGAGGAAAGGCGGGAGAAGGAAACCTTGACAGCCCCTTGCTGTTGGTATTGTCCATGAAGAAATCATTCGAGTTTAACGCCTGTAGGTGCTACCCCAATTCCGCATTTACCAACAGTTCCACGCCTGACCATTGCAGTGTCTACTTAGTCACAATGCAAAGGAGAGAGACACCACAAAATAAATGAATAGTTGTTTAGTTGTACAGAACTTGAGTTTTGCTGAAGAAAGAGACATGTTTTGTTAAAGCTTTTCATTTTGCTCTCATCAGGACTATTCTCACGACTACCATTGTAAGGGAAACAAAAAGTTTATACCGTATGAGAAGAGAGTGCTGATTGGTTGGCAAATGGCATCTGATTGGTAGAGGCATTGCCATGGAGAATGCACCGGTTGATGGTGACTGACAATTAACTATCAAGCATTGTTTGAAATTTAAACCAGGCAGCTTGGCTCTGGTCAAGGTATTGCCCTGAGGAATTCCTTGCCCTGAGGCTTTTCAGCAATACATAAAGTAAACACTTCAAACCAAGCTTATAAATGAAATCATGCCATATTGCACCCAAAATTCAACTAATTGTCATTGTGCATTCCCTTAGTGCCTGTCTTCTGTGTGCCTTTGCCTGTCTGAGTGCTCCTATGTAGTCCTATCCCAGTGGCTGCAGCATGGATGTTGGAAGGCTGCTGACTTTCAGTGGGGAAGACTGCAAATGGATCTGCTTGAGCAGCTTTGGGCATTAAAGGGCCAGCTGCAGACTGCACCATCTTGGTATGGGTGGGAGCAGCCTGGGCTGGCTGACTGGCAGGCTACCAGTGGAGTGGCAGGGTTTGGAGGATGAACACTATCTTCCTGAGAGAAGACATCAGGTTTGTGCTCCATGGAGCCACTGCCACACCCCCGGGGCAGCACCTCAGCAATTCAAAGAAGCTGTTAGCACTCAGATTGCTGAACTGCTATGACACCCTCAAGCCCTTTTGCAATTGTAATCCATAGCTGCAGTCTGAGGTTGCATGGCAGCACTCTGAGATTCCATTGCAGCACTCAGAAGTGGGTTGGCTGCTGTTTGCGCTGCAGTGGAAGTTGTGACATTGGTTATCAGACATGGAATCCTGGTTGGATCCACAAGTTGGCTGTAATGGTTGAATAGCTGGCAGTGTGTACAAGAGATGTGGGTAAGAGGTTTGTAGAAATGGTAAATGCATGAGGGTAAAGTGAACTATGATGCTGGGTATGAGGTCTGATTGATAGAGGTTGTGGGTAGCTGAGTGATTAGTTTGAGCAGTGGCTGAAACTCCTGCTGCACATGATAGGATATTCCATTTAAAGATGCACTCACTGATCTTGACACTCATGTGGGGTCGCTGAACTTGCAGCACTGCATCCAGATTCTTGGGGCTAAGTTCTGACATTGACTGCTATGGCCATCTGCACCCCACTACCTTTTAACCTTGTGTCTGGAGGGCCTCCTTCCTTTCTGCAGAGACAGGAGGTCTCTCCTCCTTTCCACTTCCTTCACCATGGCCTCCAGTGCAGTGTCCTTGGACCCAATGCTCTTTCCCATGTTGTGCCATTCCTCACTGTTTCTCAGGTCAGATTCACTTCAACCACAACTCCCAGCACTTGCTCCAGCCACAATACCCCTTCCCTTTAAGCAGTGTAAAGTAGTTTTAAGCAGTCGGCTGACTTTCAAGGGTGCTAACCTCATGCTATTACTCTTCTGCTGATGTATCTAGCCAATGAACAGCGCAGTTAGTGCTGGACAAAGTTAGCATGCTACTTGTGTTGCAATCAACAGGCACATGTCAATTATGCTTTGTAAAGTCTGTGTCCGTTTTCTGGGTACTATCCAATTTAGCTCCTTTACTGCTTATCTGCAACAGGGGCTTATTTAATGCCTGAAGGCAACACCTCTGACTGTACAGTACCAACTGCCAGCCTGGCATGTGATTAAAACCCACAGTTTCTGATTGAACCGACTGAAACACACCAGATCAATAACTTTTTTTTTGCCTGTTGCGCCAATCATTTATGCCATTGTTCATTTACCCTTTGCTCTAAGGTTAACCGTAAGTTTGCGTTCTCCTCCTCTCTAATTGGTTAATTCGACTTGGGTAATTAACTAGTTCCATTATCAAAATATTCTTCCATAATTTTATTTTTCTCCTTGATCACTTTCTAACAAAATTCTATCAAATCACCAATTTCCAGATTGGTGACTCTTAACTAATCTCTCAAGTGGCCGAGGAAGTCACTCAAATGTAAAATCCATAAGGAACACTGCAGTGATTCAAGAAGAAGATCCATTACAATCTTCTTGGGCTAACTAGGAATGGGCAACAAATGTTAGCTTTGACAGACAGTGGCCTAGTGGTATTGTCACTGGACTGGTAACCCTGAGACCCAGGGTAATGCTCTGGGGACCTGGGTCCGAGTCCTATCATGGCTGATGGTGGAAATTGAATTCAATAAAAATCTGGAATTAAAAGTCTAATAATGACTGTTTAAAAAGATTGCCAATTGTTGTAAAACCCTGTCTGGCCTACATGTGACTCCAGACCCACAGCAATGTGGTTGACTCTTAAATGCCCTCTGAAATGGCCTAGCAAGCCACTCACTCAGTTCAAGGGTAATTAAGGATGGGCAATAAATGCTGGCCTAGCCAGTGATGCCCACATCCCATGAATGAATAAAAAATAGTGATGACCATGAACAAGAAATGAAAAAAAATGTGTGGTCTCAATATATATGCAATGTTATATTAGTGGGGTCTTAACCTGTTTAAAGCAAATGGGCTAATGCCTCTTCTCTAATAGAGGCAAAATTTAAGATGTAACTTTAGGGTCTATATATTTAGTAAAAAATGATCCACTAATAGAAATTAGACCCTGTGGATTGTATAGGCCAGTGGTTGATTCCCCTAAGAATTAAAAAAAAAAGAAATTAAACATCAGCCTAATGATTTTGTTTTTATTCATCAGGGAATTTCCTGAATCATGACTTACATCCAGCCTCATTACATTTTATGATTAATTTTATCACTTATATAATGCCTTTAATGTAGCAAAACATCCTGAGGTGCTTCACAGGAGTGTTGTCAAACAAAATAAAACATTGAGCCACAGAAGGAGGTTAGCCAAAGAGGTCAGTTTAAAGAAGCATCTTAAAAGAGGAGAGAGAGGTAGAGAGGCAGAAAAGTTTTGGGAAATGATTCCAGAACTTGGGGTCTAAGGCCGGGCCACCAATGATGGAAAGAAGTAAATTGGGGACTTGCAAGAGTTGACGGAGCACGGACACTGAGGCAGGTTGTACAGCTGAAGGAAATCAGAGAGGTGGGGAGTTGCAAGGCTATGGAGGCATTTGAAAACAAGGGCGAGAATTATAAAACCAAAACATATCTGGACATTGAAACATTTTAAATGTACTTTCCCCTAAGTCTGATAGATGGACTGTAACTGAGTATTAAATTTACCTGCCGAAACACTGAAAAGTGGCACCCAAATCAGAGACTGTTGTGGTCAAACAGGAGAGCATCCTGATTCATTCACACCTTTCGGGCTGCACCCAATTCTGGCCAATGAGACACAAAAAACGATACTTAAATCCTGGAGCTGATACTGAGCCAAGAGGCTGATCTCTAACATTAGTGACATCAGTTATGATAAAAGGCTCCAGAAATAACGTAGGGGGTTGTTTCCATGTACCTGTCGCCTGGGTTCATGCTTGGGGGTAGGTGGTGAAGGGGGTGGGGGGGTGGGGGGGTGGGGGAGGTGGATGCGGAGGTGTTGGGTGTGGGGGAGTGAAGGTTGGATAACATTTTAAAAAAATATCTCTCACCCACTAGCTGCCTGAGGCCCAGCTGACTCCATTTTTGAATGGCTCTCCAGCAGCCTGTACTTCTATCCTAAACTGGAGGGAACCTATACTAATGAAGACCCTGGATGAACCAATGATACTTAAAAGGATTATTGGAGGCTGCTCTCACATGCCCCAAAGAAGATCTGGGGCGCTAGTTTTTGTGAGGTCAAGAGGAACATGAATATCTTCTCACCCGCTACTGCCCATTCTGTGACTGCAAGTCAAGTGGCAAACTAAGTTCAAACTAGTGAATGGTAGGATAAGGTTTGATGACAGAATGTTCTTCACATACAGAGTGATTAACTCATGGAATCTATTTCCTGGTGGGACTTTGGAGCTGGAAATCCTGGAAAAACCTAGGAAATGTAACTAGATATTGTGATGGTGGTCTGAAACAAGATGGGCTGAATGGCCTTATTCCTTTATACTTAACTTACAATTTCTTACTTCCCTTTGCCACTCCTCCATGTAAATTGGAGATATTCCAAATGACTAACCCCAGGATACTCTGGGATTATTTGTGCTTGACAAAGTTTTGTAATTTAAGGAAGACATAGGACACATAATGTATCACTTGGTTCTTTTCTTCCTTTATCTGTTCTGTTTTTTTCCCCCTGTTCATTGAATTATACTGTGTGATCTTGCTGGCCGACTGAAAACATGATTCAATTCACAAATTGCATGGAAAAATAAGATTCTGGTGAAACGGGTTTGCAAAGCTTGCACAGAGAGGTCAATTGAGTTGACCTTCATTACAAATGTCAGAGAGTAATTAGAAAAAGACCAAATTTGCATTTAAAACACTCTTGGAATTTTTCTTTATGCTCAGAAGTGCAGAAAAAGTTTTGGGAAAGCTTTGGTGATATGTTTTTACTTTACCCTGATGTGGCCGAAAATTGTGGGGAGTCATGCTTGTTTTGATTTGTTGGCAGAGGATTGTGGGTAAAACTGCAGTGACCTGTTTTCCTTTGCGCTTGAAAATGACAGAGGATTATTGATAAGCTTTGCTGACATGTTTCTGGATTGTTTTCCAAGAGTTTCCCTTTGAAGCAGTTCTAAAGCGGACGTATGAAATAACAGATGGGAAATGTGAGATAATAGATGGGAAATGGCTGAACAGCCAAAAATCCATTAAAAACAATCTAAAGAGTACAGAGTGTTGAGGGAGAACTTACATAAGGAGCAGGTCATAAAAACCCAGCCAATGGCAAAGGTCTCAAAACGAACAGGGTTGTAGTCAGAGAACTATTGGTAGCCTGTTTGGAATTGTGATGTCTAGAAAAGTAATTTACACCTTTTCCGACAATGTTTTTTTTTAGATATACTGCTGTGCAGATAGAAATGATTTTGCTAGAAGTCACCAGAGGAAGCGCCTATGGCATTCCAGAAATTTGTTCTATTTCACTAGCAAGCATCCTTTTGTTGTTCTAATTAAATATATAGGTGAATAGCAAATAAGAAAAATATATGAGAGAATGAAAGGTCTGAAATATGGTTAATTGTTGAAGAATAGCATCTGGAAGAAAGGTAATTATTAGATCATTCTCATGGTGATACCTTTCCAATTTGTTGATGTTTATCAAGCTGACTGCCAACAAGAAGGTCAATTGGACATATTGCATCAGAATGATCATGCTTTCACATTCCTTCATCTTACACACGTATTAAAATTGATTTCATTGTCCTTTTGGGGAGAGTTCATGATAGCAGTGGTTCTTTAAGAGATTTTGCTTGTTATATCCTTACAATGGTCAGACTACTTTCTCCCTCTCTTGCATTTTACAAGATGAGCGGAATGCTCCGTTTCTTTTCTTCCCTGGATGATGAGTTTCTCATTGCTTATAACAACTTCTAAAGTTGCTCAATCCCTTTTTTTGAGGATGAGTTATCTTTTTCTCAGGTCTCTCCCTTAAGACACTGACTCTTGGATGCTCCTGTATCTCACTCAAGTGACCATTCTTTATGACTGTCGGTGTTTCAGTAAGCTATTTAACCATGGGGCATCACAGCATATGAGACATCCCCTGATTTGCATGCTTGCAATCACATGTCGCTGGATAATAACCAGGAATAAGAATCCTGACTTTTTTTTGCCCTTTTTTTAGGGTTTTGCGACTAATCTCATAACCCATCCCCACCCATGCCGCTAACTGAGATCCAACCATTCAGCTAAAAACAGCGACTTCAGCTAGGATTTGCTTGGTCTGTATGTTTTATCACCACACTGACATTATCAACAGAGCCATTGAGGCAGCTTGATCATTGATCCTGTTTTACAGCTACACTTTACTAAGGTGTGGTAATGTGAAGGTTGTTTTGGCTTATGTTAAGAGCTATTAGTCAACCAACTGGGTGGCCCTAGAATTACAAGAGTCTGCAATCCTAGATCTGTCTATGCAATGGCTAACTGACCTCAATTCAAGCTGAAAGACAGAAACAACTTTTAGCAATGCATTTTCTCAGTACACTTTGAATTGAGGATTAGTTTGATAATATGGATTTAAGGTGAAATATAAGACCATGCAGTTTTCATTACGTTGGTAAAAGTGATTGGTTTTCCATTTGTTTTTGTTCAAATCAAAATGATCCCCATCCTCTTTTCTGCACTGATCAGTGTACAACTTGCTAACCAGTCTGAAAAAGAATGCTTGCATTGAATTTAATACAGGCGTGGTATGTACTTTCCTAGGACTTCCAAACTGTGGATCCACTTGCCTCTCTCAGTCTTCCCTTTCTCTCGTAATTAAGAGCCAAGATCAATATAATGGATTGGCTAATTCAGCACTCATTCTGCCACTGTACGTGTAGCACAGTGGACAGCAATGCCATCTTCTTCTGACTCCACTGGAGTATCCAAGGTCAGGATGATGCTCTTTAGCATCTTAGGTCAGAAATCCTAAGTGGTTACTGAAAATTTCTATCTACTATATTGACATCACCCAACTCCTAGTGCTTGTTTTAGTTCATCCTCAAAACTGCTTATTTTCAGTTTGAACTGTAGGCTGGAGACCTTTATCAAAGTTCTTAGGGTTGTTCATAATCTCAGTCGTTCATTTGTGAAGGCACTCTGTGTCCAATGCCATATAGACTCTATACAAAAGTTTTATAACTATTGTGTTGCAACCAGAGTACGGTTGCAATAATATATTCTTTTAAAACGATAAGCCTTTCGCAATACCAGTCCTTATGCAGCTGCTGACATACTCTGATTTTTTCTTTCTGTTTTCTGTAGAGCAGTGGAAAGTTTTGAGAGTCAAGGCCGAGTGAAGAAATGTAACTTTTCAAGGTCTAATTTCAGCATTAGAGTAAAGGCACTGAACAGAAGGCTAAACACCATGAGGTAGGTTCCTTAAAAAAAATTCCAAAAACTTACTTAAAAAGTCAATAAATACACTAACGGGCAAAGGGTTATGGGTCATTTTTCTGGGGCAATTCTTGAAATGCCAATTGCTGTTTTTTACCCATAAGTTGATGGAATGGTGAGAATGATGCCAGAGTTTTATTTACATAGTTCTCTTTGCTCAGTTCGTGCTTACTCTATTTACAACATTTTTATTTGATTCACTTCCTATTACCTTTCCTTTCATCAGGCACTCCGTGCGAGTGGAGACACAACAACTGCATTCCAGTCATTACAAAGTCATCATGTACCATAATTACACAACACAATAGGCAGCTGCAGACTCCACACAAAAACCATATTAAGTAAACAATCATAGCACTACTGTGCTGAGCTGTTGGGCGGAATCGCCCCGGATTTGCACTAAGTGCAGTGGCAGGCGGGAAAAAGGTCCCATTCCTGGCATGTCGCAGCGCATTGATGATTCATTCCCAGGAAACATGCTGGGCTGCGGACAGGGCAACCTCTGATTCGCCCACCTCGCTGCCAGCCCAGGCCTTCAGCAATTGGGGCACCATATTTATAGGGCGCCTCTGCACAGAGCTAGCACTCTTCAAGGGATAGCAAGCTGCTGGGAACAGATGGCTACTAAAGGGAGGAAACATCCTGCTCCAAGATTTAGCAATGCCCCACTCGAGCGGCTACTGGATGCAGTGGAGGCCCACTGCAATGTCCTCTACCCCAGCTCTGTGTGAAGACCAGCACCAAGGTTACAACATGATAGGCTGTGGCAGTGGTGGTCAATGCTAATGCCCTGCAAAAAAGGACAGATACCCTTTGCCAAAACAGGATGAATGGTCTCCTCCGTTTCGTCAGGGTAAGTCACTTATCTCATCACTCTCAACTCACATATTCACAAACCCATCACAGATCCACAGGGATCTCACTCACTGCCTATTCAAGGGCCATCACCATTCAATCTCTCACACTCACCTTCATTTGCCTTGTGGATCGTGTCCTCATCCCATCCATGGCACCACTCAACATGTCAGGCATCCTTGTTATCTGGCCTGGCAAACGTCCTGCTTACATTCTCTCCATCTGTATTCATGCAGGACAAGCTGGCACACAGCAAAAGGGAGAGATCACAGACTGGTAGAGGAATGCCAGAAATCAAGGTCCTCATGAATTTTGAAAACAGAGCCATCCAGCTGGCTTGCAAGGATCTGAACCGGTCCTGTGCTGACGGTGAGATTGGCTGTGCTCAACCAAGTGAGGATTCATCAGTGCAACATCCATCAGACAACCATGCTGTGGGTCACTTTCCCTGTTATGCAGTCCCTTGCCTTGCACTAATTATCTCTTCTTGCTTTTGCAGGCACATCTGGGGAGCAACCGAAGGGGTCCGTGAGCAGGGTCCTTGAGTCAAGTTCTGAAGAAATCTCGGAAGAAGAATCTATGACTCCCTCATTGAGGACCAGACACAGCGCTCAGCCACACCCTCCGCCAGCACAGAGACACACACCTCAGTCGGACCTAGTTCTATAGTAGCTTCGGGGGTCACAATCTGGTGAGCACATGGCACACTGTCTGATCCACAGCAGGCGGAGGCAGGGTCTTCCTAGGTTTCTGGCACTCGGAGGAATGTTGGAGGCCAGAAATCTGCTCAGTCTGAGTCAGATGATGAGCCTCTGTACTTGGTCATACCTCAGTTGCTGGAGCTGCAAAGGCAAGCTTGGGAACATCAGGAAGGGATGTCCGCTGCACCCCTCAGATTGCAAGGCATGATGAAGGAGCCTGTTTGCCTTCAGTCTGAGGCAATAGTGTCGGTATGCCAACACACCGAGGTCAACACTGATAGGATGGCAACCGCCATGGACACCTTGGACCAGGGCATTGGTCTTGCTCTGCTGTGTGGGCTGATCTCCATCGCTGATGCCATAGTTGTGCCTAGTCAACACGAGTGGGTTGCGAAGCCGCTCAATCTCACTCCAGCTTCCTGTTCTCACCAGGGAATCAGCTAGGGGCCCTTGGGCACCCATAGTGAGGAGGATCAGCAAGTGCACACTCTAGGCCATTCACCCAGGTGTCTCCAGGAATGACAAGCCTATCCTAGTCCCCTCTTGCTGTGATCCCAGCAGTTCCAGCTCCACAGGCCGAGGAGGGTGTCACTGGCACACAGCAGAACACGAAGAGCAGGCTGGGGCCCTCTAGGTCTCAGCCCTCCAACGATGCCCATCAAGGTCATCACAGGCAGCCCATACCAGTCAGCAGGCTGCCTCCACCTCCGCTGTGGATGTCGGGGGAGCACCAAGATGTAGCAGCAGAGTTAGGAAGGTAAAGAAGATGTAACTTTTCAGAGTCAACCAAATAAACTAAATTAACAAAATTAGGGACAAATTAAAAAGCAGCCCATTAAAGGGAAACTGCAAAAACAAAGGCAAAATTTAAATGAAACTTACAAATATTAAACCAAAACGTGTTTAGCAGGGTCAATAAAACACCCCAGCCCCTCCAGTGCCCACCGGGCATGGAAGGCCTAGACGGTGCCAGCAGACACCGCGTGATCCCTCTCCAGGGACACCCGGCCGTGAACGTAGATGTGGAAAAGGGGCAGACAGTGGGGTCGGAGGTCCCCCTTGTTTGCCCGCTGTCTGGACCTGTTAATGGCCAACTTGGCCAGGCCCAGGAGCAGGTTCACGAGGAGGTCCTTTTCCCTCCCGGCCCCCTCTCCGCACCAGGTGCCTGTAGATTAGGAGCGTGGTACTGAATTGCAAACAAAGCAACAGTAAAACATTTTTCAAATAACTGAAAAGGTGGCGCAGCCTACAACACCCTATATAGACATGGTCCACAGAATCCACAAAGCCGCAAAAGATGCAGGCATCTTGGGAGTCCATGTACCGACATGTCGTGTGGTTGTCTGGGACTGCTGCATGCTACACCCTCCACCCCAGGCCCCTAATGGAAAACGGGATGACGTCCCCGAAGAGGGACCACCACACTGGGGACCTTCGCTGCCGGATGACAACAAGGCACACTAGGGCATGTCCGGGCGGTGGGTGAGGGAAAGGAAGTGAAGGGTGTGCAGCAGCAGTCATTACAGGAAACACCTCCGCGCCGTACTAAAGGACACGGAGGGCATTTTCGTGAGGCATTTCAGGCTGCGGGGCACTGGGTCCCGAGGGTGGGTTCGAGGCTTGGAGCCAATGTGGAACTCCATCTGAACAGGGGTATGCTCAGATGGAAGGCCATCGCACACCTGTGCTACCTCGACTCCCAGAAAAACCTCGGGGCCGAGCACGACCATCCTAAGGTTTTTGATGGCATTGGCCATGAGCTGGACATCCACTGATGTGCGTTGCACCAAGTCCTGTGGAAGCATCCAGCCCACTCCTCCGCCATCCAGCACGTCTCCAATCCTGGTCACCCCGGCAGCTACAGCCTTCTTCTCCGCCAGCCACTGAAACGGGCGGAGGGTTCGGATTCCTGAGCAGCAGCTCTCTGACGGTAGCCGCTATTCCTGACGGTGGAGAGCTGCGTCGCGAAGTGACCATGCTCCAATCTTTGATCAGGTTCTGGTAAAAGACGGGCAACGCCTGCAAGGAGCCACAAAGGCCTCTCCGGTCTACAAACAGGAGCTGCACGTCATAATTCAGGCCGTGCACCTGGTGGAAGGAATACGTTGCCAGGACACGCCATCTTGGAGTGGGCTCGATTTAAAGGTATCGCTGCAGAGCCTGAAGCCGGAAAGTCACCACCTGGGTGCGGAGGCACACCAGTGCCTGACTGCCCACCCTATGTGGGAAACCTAGAACCTCAGAACCAGTGCAGCCTTTTGTCCCAGAAGAAGTCGATGAGCATTCTCTGGATTTTTGTGACAAAATCTGGGTGAGGGGTCAAAGTGACCAGCCGGTACCACAATATGGTGGCGATCAGCTGGTTTATGATCAGAACTCGACCCCGGTAAGACAGCACTCAGAGCAGTTCTGTCTAGCGCTGCAGGTGAGTGATAACTTGGTCTCCAGTTCCTGCCAGTTCGCTGGCCAGGATTCCTCAGCAGGGCAGAGGTGGACCCCCAGGTAGAAGAGGCTGGTCCTGCTCCAGGTGAAAGGCCTGAGCTCCTCGGGTAGGGGATCCATCTGCCACTGACTGACCAGGAGCCCAGAACTGTTGATCCTGGCAGAGGACACGGCAGAGTAGACCTCGCACACCCTCCGCAGGTCAGCTGGGTTGGTGAACATGAAGAGCACGTCATCGGTATAAGCCAAGAGGACCACCTCGATGCTTGGCCCACGCAGAACCAATCCTGTCAACCTCCTCCGTTAGAGGTGCAGGAAAGGCTCTATGCAAATAGAATACAACTGGCCAGACAGGGGGCAGCCCTGCCGCACTCCTCTCCCAAAGTGAAGGGGCGCCGTCAGGGACCCGTTAACCTTAACTAGACACTCTGCGGCAGCATACAGAAGTTGGATCCGGGTAACGAAATGCATCCTGAACCCAAATGCTCGCATAGTTCTGAATAAATATTCGTGATCCACCCTGTCAAACGCCTTCTCCTGGTCAAGAAACAGGATGGTGCTCGATAGACCAGCCCTCTGGGAGAAGTGGATGACATCCTGGACCAGATAGATGTTGTCAAAGATGGTACGGCCAGGACAGTATAGGACTGGTCAGGGTGGATCATGTGATCCAGCATGGTGCCAAGATGAGATGACATTGCCCTGGCAAAGATCTTGTAATCTGTGCTGAGGAGGGAGACTGGGTGCCAGTTTTTAAGAAGGCGGAGATCCCCCTTCTTAGGCAGCAGGCTAATCACAGCCCTGCGCCATGAGAGTGGCATCTCCCCACTTGCGATGCTCTCTCCTAGAAGGCCCTGAGGAACTCCATGGTCAGCCCATCCAGCCCTGGGGTCTTGCCCCTGCAGAGGCTGTCGAGGGCGCCGGTCAGCTCCCCCAGACCTATAGGGGAGTCAAGCTTTCCGGCACCCTTCGGGCCGACCTGCTGCAGGTCCTCCCACAAAACTCTGCAAGCATTCTCGCTGGACGGATCCAGAGAGAACAGGGCAGTGTAGTAGGTTTTGGCAATGGCCCTGATGCCCTCTGGATCTGAGGCACGGGATCTGTCATCGGTCAGCAGCGTAAGGAGCTGCTGACGGATCCCGTGTCCTTTTCTACAGCGAGTGGAAGAAGGGGAGCCACGTTCCAGGTCCCAGAGGCACCAGATCCATGACCTCACATACACGGCCCAGGACCCAATGAGTTGCAGGTCCCACAGTGCGCCCTTCTTCTCTTCATACACAAACCGCAGGGCCGGGTCCGCTTCGGGCTGACGGAGATGTGTCTCCAGGTCGATCACCTCCTTCTCCAACTCCTCGACCCTGGATTTGCGCCTCTTTGTCGACCCCCTCATGTACTCCTGACAGACGACGCGGACGTGAATCTTGCCCCGTCCCACCATAGCCTCAAGGACAGGAAGCCTCCCCGCTTCCTTCTCCAGCCGGCCCAGAAACAACGGAACGAGTCCAGCAACTGCTTGTCCTCCAGCAGCAGGTTGTTAAAGTGCCAGTACGTGGACCCCGTCCGAGTGCAGAATGGAGCGAGCTCCGCACACACCAGATGGTGGTCCGTGCATGGCACTTGCTGCACAGAAGCCGACGGAACGCAGGACACGTATGTCTTAGAAATGTAAAGGCGGTCGAGTCTGGATGCTCCAGCTCCAGGTGACACAAAAGTGAAAACACTGGAGTGAGGATGGAGATATTGCCAGACGTCCACCAAGTCGAAAGGACCCAACCAGATCCCTCAACTTACTCACACCTAATGAGTGGTTCTGGGCACCGTGATGGTCCCTGGCCCCGAGGATACAGTTGAAAACCCTCCCGAGGACGATGCGCTCACCTGTGTCGATGAAGCTGAGATGAGTGGATACTTCCTCAAAGAAGCTCGCTTGCTGCTGCGCACCCAGGGGAGTGTACACATTCACAAAGAGAAGCGCCGCAGCCCCTAGGCACACAATAAGGTGCAGCAACTGGCCTTGCACCGGCTCCTTGACCCCCAAGATCTCCAGCTGAAAATGTGGGGCCAAGAAGATAGCCAACCCGCCAGAACTGGAGGCTGGGTGACTCATGTAGACCCCCCCTTGCCGTTCCAGGAGTCACGTAGCTTTGTCTCCCGGAACAGTATGGGTTTCCTGCAGGAAACACACCACATACTTCTCGTCCCTGAGGTCTGAGAATTTCAGGAACCTGTGCTGTGTATCCCTGCTGCCATTGATGTTGAGGCTGACTATGGAGTCTTCATTGTCAGAAGTATGTGCTACCATTACCAGGTCTAGTGTAAGAAAGAGAGGACTATTTTAATACTTCCTCTCCTTCTGGACCCCAGCGAGAAATGTGTGGACCTTCCTCTTAGCTTTCCGGTCCAGCCCAGGGGTCTTGAGGGCCTCACGGGCAGACCAGAACACAAGAGGAAAGGAATGCCACTGGTCCAGGGCCGACTGGACCCTGTCTCAGCAACTGCGATTACTCACTAAAAAACCCTGGAGCTGTCATAAAGGGATGAGGAGAGAACTGATGGGGGGCACCAGGGGATCCACCTCACCTGACAATGGCTCTAGGCCATCCCTGGTTTTCATCATCGAAACCTAGCCTCCTCCAGGTCGTCACCTCCAGCTTCCAACCCTTCCTCTGTATTGTGTACAGGGGCTGGTTTGGAGCTGCTAGTTGGCTTCACCTGCACCTCGATCCCACCCCCAGGATCAAGGGCACAGGGATCCTCTCTGGTGTCCTCTTGGAGATATGGGCCAAAGGGTGGCAGCGGCTCAGGGCTCTGCTCCCCCTCAGGCACAGTGTCGCCTGGCGAGTCCAGATAAAGCTCCAGACCTAGGACGGAGGCGCCCGCGCTGAAGTTGGAAGGGAGTGGGGAAGCCTTTTTCGCCACTGCCTCCCAATGACCCAGCAGTCGGGGCCATGAAGGGACTGCCGCGGTCTCCTGGCGGGCTAGATGGTATCTCGGAGGTACAAGGTGGGTCGGGGTGGGGCACCACCGCAAGAGTGATACCCTCACTGACCCCCGAGGGGCCCTGCTCAGGGGGCCACAGCAAGGGGTCAGGGATTTGGGATCCCCCCAGAGGACAGAGTGAGGACTTACAGGGCAGAGGCGCCAGCACCTTTTCATTGGGGAAGGGACACATCCAACCTCACGTTGCGAGCCCCTCCCCCTCCAAGGGGGTGGCATCTCTTCTGGGATAGGCTGGGGGCTGGGAGACCTGCATCTGCGAGGCAACATGGTCTTCACAGCTCCACCAAACCAAGAGTCCAGACAGCCACCTCAGATGTAATGAAAAAAGTCCTTGCCTCCTGGCCTCCCTGTCTTGCAGCACCTCCTCTCTCTCTCTCTCCTCCAATTCTTCGGGCCTCAGGCCTTGCAGGTGCCAGGCTCCAGGCCCCTGGCGCCCTGGCAACAAGACCAGCAGTAGGCTTCTAGTGTTCCTTGGGCAGCAGCAAAACCAGAGCAGCTTGTAAAAGTCCAGAGGAGTATGTTGGAAAAAGCAACAGTGGCAGCAGAGTGTACCTCTCTCAGTAGTAGCAGCCACAGCCAGCACACAGCAACAACTCCCACTCAGGTAACTCTTTCGAGTACAAACACATTTCCATCTGTTTCAGATGAAGTTACATTGTTTCATAGTTTGCCATTGTGAGATTTGAATTCTTGATCTTGGGGTTACAAACCCAGTACCATAACCACTTGGCTATTTAGGCCAAGCCAAACTTACATCCAAGCATGTAATGATTGTAACTCTTTCGAGTACAAACACGTTTCCATCTGTTCCTATTCAGATGAAATTACATTGTTTCATAATTTGCTATGGTGAGATTTGAACTCTTGATAATCTTTTAAAATGAAAACAATTAAACTAAATCAACAAAATTGGGATAAATCAGGCACAGCCCCTAATTCAGGTCAGTTATAAAACCAAGGACAAAGTTTAAAGGAAACTTACAAACTTTAAATCAAAATGTGATTAAAGGGGTCAACAAAACACCCCAGTCCCCGCGGTGCCCACCGAGCACGGAAGGCCTCGAGTGTGTCAGCAGACACCGCGTGCTCCCTCTCCAGGGACATCCGGCAGTGAACGTAGCCGTGGAAGAGGGACAAACAATCGGGCGGGACTCCCCCGTCGATCGCCCGCTGCCTGGACCTGTTAATGGCCAACTTGGCCAGGCCCAGGAGCAGGTTCACGAGGAGGTCCTCCTCCTTCCCGACCCCCTTCCGCACCGGGTGCCCATAGATCAGGAGCGTGGGGCTGAAGTGCAAAGAAAACATCAATAAAAGGTTTTTCAAATAACTAAAAAGGGAATGCAGCCTACAACACCCTATGTATACATGGTCCACGGACTCCACAAGACCGCAAAAAGGGCACGTGTCCTGAGAGTCCGTGAACCTATGCATCCTCTTATTATAGGGGACTGCTGCATGCAACACCCTCCAACCCAGGACCCGATAGAAAGGGGGAGGACACCTCCGTGGAGGGCCTCCCATCGGGGGCCTCCGCCACCGGATGGCAACAAGGCATGCCAGGGCGTGTCCAGGCGGCGGACAAGGGCGAGAAAATGGAAGGTGTGCAGCAGCAGTCCATACAAAAAGGCCCTCTTTGCCGTGCCAAAAGGCACAGAGGGCATGTCCCCGAGGCGGCTCATATTGCAGGGCACCAGCACCTGAGGGAGGGTTCGGGGCTTGGGGCCAATGTGGAAATCTGTCCGAACATGGGGAATGCTCAGACGGAAGACCACCACGCACCTGGGCCACCTCAAGACCCAAAATAACGTCGGGTCCGAGCACGACCGTTCTCAGGTCTTGGATGGCATCGGCTGCGACCTGGACACTTACAGACGCGCGATGCGCCAACTCCTGCGGGAGCATCCAGCCCAGTCCTCCGCCACCCAGCACGTCCCCGATCCTGGTCACCCCTGCAGCCACAGCCCTCCTCTCCGCCAACCACTGAAAAGGACGGAGGGGCGGATTCCTGAGCAGCGGCTCTCTGACGATAGCCGCTACTCCTGATGGGGGAGAGCTGCGTTGCGAGGCGACCACTTTCCAGACTTTGATCAGGTCCTGGTAAAAGACGGGCAACGCCTGCAAGGAGCCACCGAGGCCCAGCTGTTCTATAAACAGGAGTTGCACGTCATAATTCAGGTCATGCACCTGACGGAAGAAATACGTCGTCAGGGCAAACCATCTAGGAGGAGGCTCGACGTAGAGGTATTGCTGCAGGGTCTGAAGGCGGAAAGTCGCCACCTGTGTGCATAGGCACACTAACACCTGACCACCCTCCCTAAGCGGGAGACTCAGAACCTCAGCAGCGACCCAGTGCAATCTTTTGTCCCAGAAGAAGTCGACTAACAATTTCTGGATTCTTGTGACAAAGTCCAGGGGAGGGGTCAAAGTGACCAGTCAATACCACAACATGGCGGCGATCAGCTGGTTTATGACCAGAACTCGACCCCGGTAAGATAGCACTCGGAGCAGTCCTGTCCAGCGCCACAGGCGAGCGGTGACTTTCGTCTTCAAAGATGTAACTCTTTCGAGTACAAACCCGTTTCCATCTGTTTCAGATGAAGTTACATTGTTTCATAGTTTGCCATTGTGAGATTTGAACTCTTGATCTTGGGGTTACAAGCCCAGTACCATAACCACTTGGCTATTTAGGCAAGTCTGCAGCCTGGGCACGGGTGTCAATCACTTGTACTTAATGTTTACTTTGTAAATAAACTCCCAAGAATGTCTCGCTGCCTATGGCTCCTTGTTCCGATGAGCAGTGTTCGTGTCACTCAGATGTGAAACCTTGATTCCTGCAGAGATAAAGGCAGGTGTCTCAGTCCAGGGCCTCTCCCCTGTGCTTTGTACAACCTCCCCAGCACACTGGTGGTGCGTCTTCACACTCAGTGGACAAATCAGTCATGCCTGCACCTCGATGGGCTTATCATTGCTGCCAGGATGTCCTGGGTCGGCAGCACAGAGTTCCATCATTTTCTCTGTGTGTTCTCACTTTCATGGCCGCTAGCAGTGGATGCCCTCCATATCCTGCAGAAAGTGGCAGATGTGATCGTACCCCTGCCCGGACATGCGCACTCTCCGGCGACACTGGTCCTTGGCCATCTGCATGAATGACAAGTGCTATCCGTAGACCTAGATCTAGCTAGGTGCCAACCAGTGATGTCTCGCTGTGGCTGTTCAGTGGCATGCATAGGATCTCCAGCAAACCCTTCTTCCTAAGGGTACTGCTCCTCCCACTGCTCAGCCAAGCACCTCCATCGCTCTCTTCTCCTTCGTCTCCGCTCTCTGTAAGTCATGAGACATACAGCTAGGCCACCAGGCTCCATGCTCCTGATGTACTCCTCCTACAAGATGAAAGAGATAGGAGTGTGGGTTAGCATGTGTGCATTGAGAACCACTCTTGGTTAAGTCTGAAGGCCCCTTAACATATACTGGAGAGTGCTGGCCACCACTTGGATGGACAGAGTTTAGTGCGCTGCATGGCTGCCTGAAACCCCGCCCATCTCCACCCTACTCCACCTGACCGATTGGTAGCAGCTTTGCCCATTGGACTGCATGCTGTGCTCTCAGCTCAGGGGCAGGTATTCTCCTAATCTGTGCTGCAAGGCTGCTCTGTTAGCTTGAGCCATGGGGGAGACTGGTCCAAAAAATAATGAAGACATTGCAAGGTGCTGTGAAAACATCCACCAGTGACTGCTCCAATGCCAACTTCCGCAAGGTGATTGTACAACTTGCCCAGTCGTCCAATTGTTCTGCAGTCCGCTAAAAAGCTCATTAGTTTGCAATCTGTGCCCGAGGAGTGAAAACGTCAGGAGCGCTTGGTGACATTTTCATACCTCTGTGTTGCTTGAGTGGGCAGATAAACTAGAGGCTCTACTCCACGCATGTCAATGTGGCTGCGTCTGAACTGTCTCAGCTGTGGAAGAATGGTCGCTTCCCCCCACCTCTCCTCACCCAGTCCCCGCATGTGCTTGTGCACTACCATCAGACTGTGCTGCCTTACGCCCCCCACAACTCACCCCAACCACAGTGCGGCCCTTGCCCTGGCCTTACACTGTCAGCCAGCTGGGGAAAAGCGATTTGCCTGTGCCCTCACCTGAATGTGCAACACCTCCTCCTTGAAGTCCAACGGGCAACCCTCACCAGTGCTGCGCAACGTTAGTGTGCACTCATCTCCGAGTTCCCCTCGAAGTAATTATGTTATTACAGATTTTAAAGCCAACTACTTTAAAGGCAAATTTCTGTTTTCAAACCTTTGCATTGAGTTTAAAAGCTTTTTACAAAATGGAAGTATGGACAGACAATGTGGCACCTTTCAATTTGTTCAAACCTCAACAAACTCATATCCCTAGAGCTGGCTACAAAGCGTCATTAAAATTGCAAAGATCTCTCCAGGGATGTCCCTTGAATTTGACCGAGTGTGGCATCAGGGAGCCCTAAAAAACTGGAGTTAATGGGAATCAGGGGAAAAACTCTCTGGTGGTTGGAGTCATATTGAGCACAATGGAAGATGGTTGTGGTTGTTAGAGATCAATCATCTCAGTTCCTGAATATCACTGCAGGGATGCCTCAGGGTCGTGTCCTAGGTCCCTCAGATACTGAAGCAGACCATATCCAAATGCAGCAAGAGCTGGACAATATCCAGACTTGGACTGACAAGCGGCAAATAACATTCGTGCCACACAAGTGCCAGGCAATGACCATCTCCAACAAGTCACTCAATGACATTACCACTGCTGAATCCCCCATTAACAACATCCTGGAGGTCACCATTGACCAGAAATTGAACTGGACTAGCCATATAAATACTGTGGCTGCAAGAGCAGGTCAGAGGCTAGGAATCCTGTGGTGAGTAACTCACATCCTGACTCCCCAAATCCTGTGCACCATCTACAAGGCACAGGTCAGGAGTGTGTTGGAATACTCCCCACTTGCCTGGATGAGTGCAGCTCCAACAACACTCAAAAAGCTTGACATCATCCAGGACAAAGTAGCCCACTTGATTGGCACCCTTTCACAAGCATTCACTCCCTTCACCACAGATGGACAGTGACAGCAGTGTGTACCATCTACAAGATGCACTGCAGGAACTCACCAAGCCTCCTATAGACAGCACCTGCCAAATCCACGACTGCTATCATCTAGAAAGACAAGGACAGCAGACAGATAGGAACGCCACCACTTGGAAGTTCCCCTCCAAGCCAGCCATCATCCTGACTTGGAAATATGTCTCTGTTCCATTACTGTCGCTTGGAAAAGATCCTGGAATTCCATTCCTAACAGCACTGCAGCAGTCCAAGAAGGCAGCTCACCACCACCTTCTCAAGGGCAATTATGGCTGGGCAATAAATGCTGGCCTAGCCAGCGACCCCCACATTCCGTGTACACACACACAAATTCTTAGCTCACAGACCACTTTAAGGAAATGCCTTTCATGTGGTCGTGACAGTAGGAACAGACTGAAAGTATCGTGGTTGGGTTAGAAGTTGCATTTTTGTAATGTGTACCTCTGTAAATAATTCTAATAAAAGTGTTTAAAGATTGGCTTCAGTTCTATCCTTCATCACCTGGCATTTTGGAGGATAAAAAATTGCATTGTTAGAGGTATTGCTCTTTGCATAAGATGTTAAACCCAGGCCTCATTTTTCTGTTCTGGAGATTGTTATGGATTTGTTGGCAGTTTTTGAAGTGGAGCCAATTGCTCCCTTAAATTCTTGGCCTGCATTCTTCCTTCAACCATCAAAGCCTAAAAGCAAATTGATGATCAATCTAATTTTTCTCTGTGGAATCTTGCTACGTACAATTGTCTACATGACGCAATGACTGCACTTCAGAGTAATTCAATGCATGGACAGTGTTTTGAGATGTCCTGAGGGATATGAAAATATAGCTTGCTTTTTTTCCGATATGAGAATTAAAATGTGCTAAAAATCAAACTACAGGTGCAATGAACTTGCTCTGCACCAGATTGAATAAACTGATCCATGGAAACTTGCAGAATGATAGGCCTTTTTCATACCTTCAATCTACCAATTTCAATTGTGCCATCTTTTATGACTCAGTTAGGAACTCCCAATGAGAGACCAGGTACTACCTCAAGGAAATGGAGGAATGTTGAATGCCACATCATCCTTCCCTGCTTCTAGCAGATTAGATCTTCAGTTTGTCTTCCTTGCAGAGCCACAAGCATGGCATAGAGAGACTCTTATGAAGGAAAAACGGGTGGGGGGGGGGCGCGGTGGTGGAATTAAAGGATTAATTAGCGGAAACTGCCTTTTACCATGGTTACGCTTGCAGCAAGGGCAGCATATAGATGGGAACACCACCACCTGAAGTTCCTGTCCAAGCCATTCACCACCCTGACTTGGAAATATATTGCCGTTGCTGTTTCAAAATCCTGGAACTCCCTCCCTAACATGTAGGTGTACCAACACCACATGGACTTCAGTGGTTCAAGAAGGCAGCTCATCACCATCTTCTCAAGGGCAAATAGGGATGGGCAATAAATGCTGGCCCATGAAAGAATAAAGAAATGTATGTGTGTGCATGTGCATGTGTGTGTTGTGTATCCTTGTGCATGTGTGTGCATGTGCGCTTGTGTGCATGCGGATGTGCGTATGCGTGTATGTGTGTGTGTATATGCTTGTGTGTGTGCATGTCCCCGCCATGATGAACCCTAACATCCATTAGATTTTAGTGCCAGCTCTCAAATCTGAAGGTGAGAATTTGGGTGGGGAGCCTGGCAATTTCTGGTGGCTTTGGAACTGTACACCCCAGCATCTTCGTGAAAAGAGAGCAAAATTGGGAAAAAAAAGTGTTTAAGGAAGGCCCCAGTTGGTGAAGCAGAACTATTTAATTGAAATTTTTAACCAGGACATGCTTCCAACTTACATTCCACAGTTAGTTTCCTTTTCTTGATTTTACAGTTGTTCTCACCCTCCCAGCACTTAAGCGTCCACATACCATTCCTCAACTTTGAAAAACTGCTGGAAACCTGACCTCAAGCCTTTTCTACCAGGACAGTGAAGGATCATACCTGGACAAATGAACTTCCGAATTGTTGGTGCTACCAGTAGGGAAGAGTCCCACAAATCCTCTCTACTGGGCTTGGAAGAAATCAGAACCTCCTATTTTGCTCCCTTTTGGTAAGCTAGTGCACTGATAACATCAACCTCAATGCATCTGCGGCACCTGTTGTCCATGTTATTGCAGTTCACCTGTAGGTGTAAGCTTTCAGTGAGATGCTTTGAAGTTTACCTTATTACTTAACTGCTCATGATAAGAAGACACTGATAGCAATTTCCCAAGTGGCATGTACTTACAGATAGCAGAGGAGGAATGTTGTTTCATGAATGCAGCTACCCGTTCCAGTCAGAACAGAAAATAATGTAACATTTTCTTGACCTGTGGAATAAAAAACAACATGGAGACATGTCAGTGTATGTATTTTTTTTCAGCTATTGCCAAGTTATTTTAAGTTATTTAGGTGTTCCCTTCTTTCCATCTTCCTCGCTGCATTAGCTAAGAAGGCAGCTGGAGGAGCTGCCTGTAGGAGGTGTGCATTGTTTTCCCCCACCTCTCAATCTTGTGGGGAAGCACCTGACATTCACTCTTTCCTCTGCTGTCTGCCTATAGATTGCAATTGGTGCAGGACCAAAATCAGACCATCAGTTCACCTTTCTTGCAAAGGCAAACATACAGCATACAGACAAGGGAAATGTGGGGAGAAAATTATAGGAAAAATGATCAGAATTGTGGCACAAATGAAATCAGGACCTCTATGTCAGGAAAATTGAGGACAGAATCCACGGATCAAAGCACTACAATGGGTGACTGTGCCAACTTAAGCGATGACACATTTATTTGTAGATAGCTGTGTTTACTGTAGCTATTTTAAATGTTATTAAAGAAACACAGACTCTCCTTGGAACTAGTTTGAATGTCCTTTGCCTATTGAATGATAGCCCTTTGGATTTTACTCTGGTGTCCTTTAAAAATGTTGAAAGGGCATGTTTTATTCTGCATATGTTTGACACATTTAGAAGACCTACTAAGAGTGGGGAACATTTCCATAGCTATTATCTTTATGACATCACATACAGCCCAGTACCAATGATACTTTAGAGTAGTTTCAGGTTCCATTCATTCATTCATTCATTATCCAGACTAGAAAGTAACCAGTCCGTCTACACGTGTAGTCTGTCTATGATCTCCAAGACATGATTCACTCTCATTTTGGTGCTGAGGTGCTGCTCTGGCCTATTGAGGGTTAATAAATATTGATGAATTATGTTGCACAATCTACTAAGATTTAAAAGTTTCATTGTTGAATGTGAAAATGCAGAGGTGCTGAAATCTTTTAAATGATTCGTCATTTAGGATATTTTCTGAATAAGATAAAATGGGCATAAATGGTTACTTTTCAATTTACTGTTGAGAAGAATATATAGTTATTTCTCCTCAAGCTGATAGCATGGGCAATATTCCTGCTCCCAAACCTCTGCCAGTGTTTCTCTGTAACGGGCTCCCAGGAGGCATGTGAGAGAACAGCCAAGGTCAACTTGATGCTGGTTTCCCTCCCTCCCTTGGCTGTTTACAATCATAGGAGAGCCACCGTTCACTTACTGTGCAGACTGAGATTGGACAATCTGTCTTCACATGTGGTCCATGTAGGTGGTCTCCTCATACATTTTATTTTATTCTGAAAATATTACAAACAATAAATCAGCTCATGGATTTATATCCTTTTATTTTATTACATTCAACAATGAAAACTTATTTGCACATTGTGGAACATAATTTATCAACAGTTCTTAATCCTCAGCAGTATCTTGGCAACAAAACTAGAGTGAAACATTTCTTTGGGACCATCTACTCAGACAGACCACATGTCTGAACAGATTGTTTAATATAGTAACATAATATAATATTATGATATAATATAATAACTGACAATAAATGACTCATAATGGCTACTCACTTGATTGTAAATTCAATACAGGCGCACTGACATGCAATGCCTTGCTAGAGTATGTTTGTGACATTTCAATAGTTTCTCTTGTAGGGCATTTTTAATGCCCTCCATTATAATCTTAATGCATCATACAGTGCACTAAACCAACAAGGGAACCTTAAAATGTAATTAATTTATAAATGGTAGCTCAGTGTTGGTTCTTCATGGAGTCAGTGGACTGTGCAGCCTGCAGTTTGGCAGCATCTTTGAAGGAATCAACAATATGCATCTATGCACCATGGAAAGCATAGCCACTCCAGCCCCTATGCATTGGAGTTTCACTTGATCAGGATTCTGTACCCAGGCTTGGCTTCCTTCACTGGTGCAATGGAGACCTTGAACTATAATCTTCAGCAGTCTGTCTCCACTGAATTCATTGTGTTGAGGGAATCAGATTGAGACGATCAGAATGCAGGGCTTCAACCCAAAGGACTGCTGCCCCCTAGATTTCCACCATGTTGATAAACTACTTCGTAGCAGGGAAGTGGTAAAGTTAATGGAAATACTTTTTAACGCAATGGTACGAATGACGACAAAATGGCCAACTCAAATGCCTGCAGTGGTGTTTGATACATTATAGGTGCAGACACCCACTGCCTCAAAAACCATAATGCCTGCAGTTGCAAGGCCACTGACTGACTCAGCTTAAGGAAGTAATGGACCATGGATTTCCAGACATGAATTAACAACTGGCAGCCGGCCACGTCACTTCCTCATTTTGAATAGGGGAACATTTGGAAGGAGAACATCATTAGGAAGTAGAAGACACTATCCATACACTCTCACAAAGGGAAACACTGAGGTAAGTCACAGTGAACACTCCAGCACTACACTCCATTGAGGTCAATAAAATTTGTATTAATTGGGATTTTAATGTGTCACAATGCTTCATTTGATACAGTCCAGTATAAAACAAGTGTTGAGAAAGCCTATTATGTTCATGGATTGTGAAGTAAAGCTAATGGCATTTAAGGGAGGGGTCTGATTTGGGATGACTTATGTTTCCCAGAAAATTTAGTGAACACACGGGGAGTTAGGTACGGAGGTACCTACAGTTATCAATTCTCTGGTTCCAACTTCCTGTTATCCCACCATTGCCCGATGGTATTTCCACTTAGCAGGGTTAAGATGGACTACTGAGTGCTTTCAATATAAAGAAATAACCCATGCAAACTGGACAGCTTTGACCTAGATTATATAACAGTCCAGGGCCCATATTTTCGCTCCCAGGTCGGGTACGCAGGGACAGGAGAATTCAGGGCTCTGTGAACCTGACTTTTAAACGTGACCCCCATAGTTTTGTTTGTGGTGGGGTGGTGGCAGGGGGTGCAGGCTGGATGACAAGTTGGGTTCACGGAATGAGTGCGGAGGCTGTTGGCTGCAGAGGTGGGCTGGGCGGAAGGCCTGCCTCTGTGCTCTGGCACTGTGTTGAATTAAATAAAAGAAAACAAAAAACAGCCGTTCAGCCCTCACTACCCCCCCAACCCCTAAACACTCCCTATGCTCCACCCTTCCTGAAAACATTGACAGAATTCTGCAAGCAGCAGTGTTAACTTGCATTCGGGTGCGATACTCTGAGTTCAGAAGCGATTTTTAAGTCACCATTTGACATCTGAAACTGGTCAAGTGAAGGAACTGACCTGAAACCACATCAATTGTGAACATTTATTTGCCTGCAAGCATTGAAACCACATCAGTTGTGAATAACGATCATTCAGCTGACATCACTGGTGTTGGACTGATATGGAATGATGTCGAATCAGCTCACGGTTGGCTTCAAGTGTGCTCACAGCAAGGAAATTGGCCTGCTTAAGTGCTCACGGATAGAAATTGTTGTTGGAAATTAACTAAGTCCATGCAGCCTGTACTTGGAAATTTGTCCCTGCTATGTGGTTAAGTGCACATACCAGCAGTTAGTATGGGCCGTCCTTGTAGTGAGCACGTCCACTTCCCAATTTCCGGTATTACAGAGTATAGAGATATAGTTAGGTGGAATATAGATATTAGCTAGAATTCATATATAATTAGGACTTTATACTTCAGGATTGAATAAATGGTTACAATTTGTTAACAGGCAGAAAAAGGCTAAAAACGTTTTACCCACTTCGTATGCACAGGGACAGCTCTGAAGTATTTCATGGGCAGAATTTCTCACCCCGCGGGCGGGTATGTGCCTGACCTGAATGGGAGTAAAATAGTGCGCGATGACATCAGGTGAGCGCCTGACTTATTTGCACACTTGCACAATATTTCACTTGGTACGCGCGTGTGGGTGCTGAACCGGTGCCCACCATTAATTAACAGGCCACTTAAGGCCCCTAACAGTCCAATGGACTGTGATTTTACCTTGAGCATGCGATTTCCTGCTTGTTGCATGGGCAAAACGGGCAGGCAGCCAGCTGACATTTTCACAAACCTCATTCAAGGGGGCATGATAAAAAAGGTCAGCAGCATTGCCGGTGTGAATAGTGAACAGTTTTGGACACCAGTTTGCAGCTGGTTGCTTATTGGTACTTGACAGCTTCATCTCGGTACGGGGCTTCATTCTTAGCATTTCCAGGCTTCATTTCAAGATTCATTGCTGTCTGCCAGGCCCCTGGAGGATTCACAATGTGTGGACCCTTCCAAGTATTGGACAGCCTTCCATTACCCTGGTAATGGGGATTGTGGTCTCCGCTGGTGGCACCTCCTCTGAGGAGGGAGAGAGGGGCAGAACAGAGAGGATGCCAGGTGCCCCAGTGCAGCTTACAGGGGAGGGACCTGTGGGAGGAGAGGCGCAGACACAAGGGCCGCAGGGCCAGCAGGTATTCCAAGGCCGCAGAAGATACTACTATCCTGCTGCCAGGGTTTACAGGCGGTGATGCAGCTACCTCAATAAGTCGGAGGTGCAGTGTTGAAGGAGGCTCCGCCTCTCAAGGGAGACCGTGATCTCCATTTGCCAGATGACTGGGCCTGAGATCAACTCTGACTGTGTAGGTGGACAGCCCATGTCAATGGCTCTGGAGGTCACAGCAGCTCTCAACTTCTATGCTTCCGACTCTTTCCAGGGCTCATTTGGGGATCTGTGTGGAGTTTCCCAAACAGCTGTCCATAGTTGCGTCAAGCAAGTGACTGATGCTATGTTCAGATGGGTATTGACCTTTATTCTTCACTGTACATATTGGGCTAGCCAGGCTGAGTGAGCGAGAGGTTTTGCGGCCATTGCTGCCTTCCTCTGCGCCCAGGGCGCAATCAGCTGCACACATGTGGCCATCAAGGCGCCAGCAGGTGAGCCCGGTGCCTTCATCAACAGGAGGGGCTTCCAATCCATGAACGTGCAGATAGTGTGTGATCACGGGATGCTGATTCTGCAAGTCTGTGCAAGGTACCCAGGCAGCTCCCATGACACGTACATCCTGAGACACTCCCAGGTGCTGGGGCTCTTTAGTGCTCCAGCCCAGCTGGATGGATGGCTGCTGGGTGACAAGGGCTATCCTTTGAAGAGATGGCTCATGACACTTCTCCGCTATCCAAGAACAGAGGCAGGGAAGTGTTACAATTTGAGCCATGTCTCAACAAGGGCAGTGATAGAAAGGACCAGAGCATCAAGATGCACCTCCGTTGACTGGACCGTTTAGGGGGAGCATTACAATACCCCCCAGAGTGGGTGTCACTGATCGTGGTTGCATCCTGTGCTCGCCACAATCTGGCACTGGCAAGGGGGATCCTGCTGGAGGAAGAGGATCTTGAGGCAGCCCCACAGGCCACAGATGATGAGTCCTGTAGAGAGTCCGAAGATGAGCATGGTGAGGAGAACGCTGAGGGCATGGAGGCAGATCTCAGTAACCTCCAGGGATGCAGGGACACCAGGGACACCTTTATCCAACGCTCCTTCAGCTAGGCTGCCAAAGATCAGCTTCAACCACATGTCAGGGCTGCTGCCTCCATCCCAGATGTCTGAAAGGATCCTTTCATTTGAACACAAAGAACAGTCAGCATGGACTCCTCTATCATGGAGACCATGGCATGCATACCCTCACGGATCTCCACCAAATCCTCCCACACATCTCACTGGACATCCAGCATCTGCTGCCTAATGGATGATTCCAGAGGCTCATCATCAACCTTTGATTGAGCATTGTCCTTGTCCCAAGCAGTCCTCCGATTGCTGGCACCCTGGACACTCTCTGCCTCTACCTGCACCTCAAGTGATTGTGAAGTGTCCTCACCAATGTGCATCGAGATACTAGCTGCTGCTCTAATGCCTGCTGAGTTGCTGGTATCTGTGCTGGTGCCTACTTCAGAGAGGGGGCGTGACACAAGTGAAAATGACGCCTGGTGGTCCTCCAGTGTCAGGGGTGGCCCTTCGGGTTCTGCAGACCAGACGCCTGCTGGGGAACCTAAAAGGGAGAAGAAGGGCATGTCACTAGTTAAAGTCATCACGCTGTCACTGAGAGAGAGAGAGACAAAGAGAGAGAGAAGAAGCGAGAGAGAGAGAAACAGACTGACAGAGAAAAACAGAGACAGAAAGAGACAAAAACAGAGAGAGAGAGAGACTGACAGATAGAGACAGGAAATGAGAAAGACACACAGGGACAGAGAGAGAGAGAGGAGAGAAAGAGAGAGCGAGACAGGGACACAGGGAGATAGAGACCCAGGGACAGAGAGAGAGAGGGACAGAGAGAGAGAGAGGGACAGAGAGAGAGGGACACATCAGAGAGACAGAGAGAGACATACACACACACACACACACACACACACACACAGGGACAGAAAGAGAAATAGGGACATGGAGCGAGAGCATGACATTAGGACACAGGGAGAGAGAGGGAGACAGGGAGAGAGAAGGAGAGACACAGGGAGCGAGAGACACAGACATGGAGTGAGAGAGAAGCACAGGGACACAGGGAAAGGGAGATGCAAGGACAAAGGGAGAGAGATACAGAGGGACACAGCCAGAGCCAGGGACAGATGGGGAGAGACACACAGGACACAGAAAGAAAGAGAGAGACACACACACAGGGACACAGTGACAAAGGGAAAGAGAGACATAGGGACACAGGGAGAGAGACACAGGGATGGCAAGAGAGAGGGAGAGATAGAGAGAAGGACACAGGGATACAAAAAGTGAGAGAGACAGGGGGAGAGAGAAAGACATGGGGAGAGAGACACAGAGAGAGAAAAAGAGAGAGACACACACAGGAACACAGGGAGAGAGACACAGGGACACAGGGAGAAAGAGACACAGGACACAGAGAGAGACACACAGGGACAGAGGAAGAGACACACACAGGGACTCACGCAGAGAGAGAGAGACATACAGGGACACAGGGAGAGAGAGAAAGAGACTCACAGGGAAGAGAGAGAGAAACAGGGGAGAGAGACACACACAGGAAGAGAGAGAGACACGGGGCACAGGGAGAGAGAGACACACAGAGATGGAGAGACAGAGAGGGGTCATAGGGACACAGGGAGAGAGGGAGGGAGACACAGGGACACAGGAAGAGAGGGACACAGGGACACAAGAAAGGAAAGAGATGGAGAGAGACACAGGGACACAGGAGGGAGATAGACACAGGCACACAGGGAGAGAGAGAGACACACTGGGACACAGGGAGAGAGGGACACAGGGAAAGAGAGAGATATAGGGAGGGAGAGACACATGTAGGGAGAGAGAGAGACAGGAAGAGAGAGACACACACAGGGGCACAGGAAGAGAGAGGCACACACAGGGACACATGGAGAGGGGGACACAGGGGAAGAGAAAGATACCGGGAGACAAAGACACACAGGGACAAGGGATAGAGAAGGACAGAGAGAGAGAGAGAGAGGCACACATAAGGACACATGGAGGGAGGGACATGAAGACAAAGATACAGGGAGAGAGACACAGGGACAGAGGGAGGAAGGGAAAGAGAAAGACAGGAAGAAAAAGAGGCACACACATTGAGACGGAGAAAGAGAGAGATGCAGAGAGAGAGAGACACAGGGACACAGGGAGAGAGAGAGAGAGACAGGCAGGGACAGAGAGTGAAGCTGGGAGAAGGGGCAAGAGAGAGGCAGTGTGGGGGAGTGGGGAGAGGCTGGGAGGGGAAGGGGCTTTAGGGGGGTGGGAAGAGGACCAAGGCTTGTGGGTGGGGTGTGCAGGCCCGAGATTTGAGGGGCTGCTGGGGGTAGGCCTGAGACTGGGATGGGGGCTGGCCCATAGTCCCATGTAGGTACACATCTGGCACACCTGAGAGGAGGGAAAGGGTCCGGGGAATGAGAGCTGGGTGCTGGCTGTTGCTGACTTAAAGCAGGGGAAGTGGGATCTGGGAAGAACTGAAGTGTGAGGGAGGTGGTGGTGTACCGCCAGATTGTGGTTTTTAGCCATGCTTTGGATGGTATATGTTTATTTAAAAAAAATTTTATTCACATTATGTTTTTGCTTTTTTCTGACGTCTCCCGTCCAGCTTTAAAACTTGCTGGAATGTCTGGATTTCTTGGGCAGTAGCATGGCCTGGATGTTGGGGTGGTCCCCACCCTGGGCTATGGTGACACAGGCTAGGCCAGCATTTATTGCCCATCTCTAATTGCCCTTGAGAAGGTGGTGGTGAGCCACAGCAGTCCATGTGGTATAAGTCACACACAGTGCTGTTCCAGGTTTTTAATCCAGTGCCAGTGAAGGAATGACGATGTATTTCCAAGTCAGGATGGTGAGTGGCTTGGAGGGGAACTTCCAGGTGGTGGTGTTCCCATCTATCTACTGCCCTTATCCTTCTAGTTGATAGAGGTCATGGGCCAAAGAACTTTACAGCCATAGTCGTAGTTTGAAATGTAGTCACTGTTGTAAAACAAAACATGTTTTGTGTAGCACAATATGTTTATTTCTCTGATCCCATGGAGTCGATAACTATACTGGACTCCCATCTCCCAGAAGGCATTTTTGCCACTCTGAGTTATTTTACGATGAACTGACAGCTGTACCATTGAAAGAATGTACCAGGACTTGCTGTTTACAAGTCCAGACTGTCCTGACTTCTCCTGCCTTGATATCATTCAGTGTAAAAGAAATAATGATTAGAAAAACAGAAAAGCCACCATTGGAAGCAATTACAGTCACTTAACCTCTTTGAATGAAATAATGGTATGAATTTATGAGTGTTAGTGATAGATACAAACTAAGCTCGCCACAGAAAGTGAAATCTCGTCATTTCAGTCTAAGTACCCTGTAAAAGACATGTGGTAAGTGTTAATTACTGCCAAACAACCTATCTGGTACTGAAAATTAACTACAACATGTTTCATTCCTTTAGGTTGTAAGTGCTGATGGAGCTTTTAAATATGCCAAATTTAATTTTTTTTAAAAACTGTTCCTTTCTGTCTTTTCTTCACTCTCTCTTAATCCTGTTCATTTTTCCTTCCATTTATCTTGCGGTACCTGATTTGACATTGAATTCACCCACCCTAATTTATACTTCCTTCTCAGTTTTTTGCTGTGAATTTCATTATCCTCCAATCTCATTGATTAAGGACACACACAATATGCTCATCCTGTTGACTTAGGTATTAGATGACCTAAGTTTCTCTAACTTGGTATTATCAGCTTGCTCTTTTGCAATTTGTCATGCAAAATATTTAAAAATCTTCAGGGCAAGTTTAACTAGCGACAGATAGATGGCATGCTACAGGAAAATCTGGGCCATTTGTATTTCAAAATGTTGGTGTTGTTTACTTTTAGGAAAATTGTGCAACATTCTAAATAGTCTGAACATCTGCATCTCTTTTATTTGTTTTTATCCCAAAGAAAAATAAACGCAATTGCAGAAAGGTTGGCAACTTCTGAAAGGACTACCAAAATTGAAGCCTTTAATTTGAACATATTGAAGGAGAAGCTTTTAGTAACACTAGCAGTATGCCAGAGGCATGTGGTAAAGCAGGAAAGATGTAAATAAGTTCAATTTTTTTCTTCTGTTTCATATTTTTTGATTTTAAGTATATAAATCCACAAGTTATACTTATGGGGCAATCTGCTTTTTGATGTTGTAGTTCAAGGGAATGTCAGACAGAATTTGTGGTTCCTTTCACTGTCCACCAACACCAACATTTTGAAATACAAATGGCCCAGATTTTCCTGTAGCATGCATGTCCATGATCAGTATGTTTGTATGTAAGAAGTGCGTGTTTTCTTACCCTCAGAATGTCCCATAACTAAATAATTTCAGCAACACGTTTTTGTGAGTTTAGAAACAAAGGTTACTTATTATCAAATGTTTACTCTGAATTTAACGCAATGTTTCACTCACTCATCCCACACACTCTCATACACACACATATTGGTTACAGATGAAGGCAGTATACTGTTACAGCTTATAATTATTTCAGTCTCTCTCATGGCAGGCCTGTGGTTTCTTGGATGATGTTGGTGCTTTAGTTAAATTGAAGGTCTGATAAAGTGAAGGATTCTTAGTAAGCTCTGAAGTTATAGTCAAACTTCCAGAATGTTGGCTCTCAGGTGAACTTTAACTGGAATTTTTTGGAGAGTCCTTCTCTCTTTGTTAGGATCTTCCACTTTCAAGGTATTGCTGTTTATTACCTTGGCTGCTGGGATGACTTGCAACTAGTTCAATAGCTTTTGGTGGAACTCTGTGCCTGCAAGCAGCTTCTAGCTGATTTAAAAGCAGATAGAAAACATGGTTGTCTCAACATGTGACCTTTTAGAAGTCCAAAGACATTTTCCAAATAAGGTGGGTAGTTAGGCTTATTATATACCTTGTGTTGTGGATTTCACATCTTGAGAATTTGAGGCTTGGCTTAAATAGCCAAGTGGTTATGGTACTGGGTTTGTAACCCTAAGATCAAGAGTTCAAATCTCACAATGGCAAACAATGTAACTTCATCTGAAACAGATGGAAACGGATTTGTGCTTGAAAGAGTTGAGAGTTTGAGATAGCCAGTGTCTTTGTATTTGAATGGCCCATTCAATTTGTTAATATGCTTTTGGTTCAGTTTCAGGAAAGGGCATTGATCCAACATCAAAGGAATGTTCCTTTTGTTCCATCATGAGACAGGGGAGTGGTTTCAATCCACAAAAAAGTCAGGTGACGCTCAGGCAGCCATTTTTTCCTTTCAGTTTTAAAATATAAAAATTAGTTTGAAGTGCAAAAATATACTGGGGCATGACAGGAACCATAATTCATATTATTGTTACCAAAATATTGCACTATTCCCATGAAAGAAACATGGATGAGACATTAAACTGAGGTTTACTGCCCTCTCAGATCCCATTGCACTAGTTGATGAAGAGTAGGTGAGTTATCCCAGTGTGCTGGTCAGCATTTATCCCTTATTGCAGGCCACCAAAAACAGATAATCTGGTTATTTCATTATTGTTCGCAAGAGCTTGTTAAGCACTAATTGGCTGTCACTTTTCCAACATTGCTATAGTAACTATGCTTAAACAGTATCTCATTGACTCTCAGATTTCTTCAGGTTAAAATTGGAATGAGCTTTGTGATCAAAAAGCATGAAATTCACCACAAAACCATTTCATCTTACAGGAGAAGGAAGAATCAGATGTTTATATAAAGAACACATTCATCATTTTCCTCTAAGTGTAAAACAATGGAAATCTTCCCTATATAATTATGATTATTTTAAGAACTGAGATACGTTAAAATTGGTTCCAAATCAAAGTGAAGGAGAATTGATCAGTCAGGGCCAGGGATTTTAAAGTATAACTAAAAAGGAAGGAAGGACAGAGAGGGCATGTGTAGGATAACAGATATTTTCATTGTAATATTTAAGATTATGTAGCAATTCAGTAAAACAAAACACTTTCAACATTCCCTTGAGAATCAGGATTCTCCCATGTAGGTCACATTGCTGGTTTTTCATGGAGGTGCAGTAATGAAATAACTGTTCTGAAAATGCTGGGCACAATCAAACGTTCAAGGAACACACACTGACACAATAATTTATCATTTTCATGCATGATAACACTGGCATTTGTCCCATTTTGAACCATCTGTAACTAGAAGTTACGCTGTCCTCAGATTCCTCCTCAGGGAAATTTCCCCAATTTGTGCAGTTCAGAATGTACAAGTAGAGCGAATGAACGCAATGCTTTATGCAGAAGGTCAAAAGAAGTTCTTGTTCTCAGGCAGTTAAATATTACAAATGTCATAAGAATAGAGGTCAAAAACCTTATTTTTTATGGCCCCCTTGTTATCATCACACTGTTTGGGTATGTCTTTTCTCGCAATTGCCTATTCCCCTGATTGATTCTCAATCATGCTGCCTCATTTTACACTAATCAGGGTGCAATGATCCACATGTGTTTAAGCTTACGAATAAAGCTATCAAGAATTGTTTACTACAAATGTCAGCCATTAGTAGGCTTCGAGTAGAGATTGACATTATGCCTTTCAAGACTCTTAAACAGGGGGGTCTCATTACCCTACAAGGTCTGGACCCCGTACTGAGTATCAATGACATGAAACAACTTTGGATACAAGTTCCACTTTATATTAAGAATCTTTAACCTACGAAGCAATAGTATATACAAACAACACCAGTTGCTTAGTAAGATCCATGTGCAGAAGCCCGTTCTTGCATGGTCAGTGAACTTTAAAAAAATTTATTCATGGGATGTGGGCATCGCTGGTTCGGCCAGCATTTATTGTCCATCCGAATTGCCTTTCGGAGGGCATGTAAGAGTCAACCGCATTGCTGTGGGTCTGGAGTCACATGTAGGCCAGACCAGGTAAGGACGGCAGATTTCCTTCCCTAATGGACACTAGTGAACCAAATGGGTTTTTATGACAATCAGCAATGGTTTCAGTTATCATCAGACTTTTAATTTTTTATTGGATTTTTATTGGATTCAAATCTGCCATGGTGGGATTTGAACCCTGGTCCCCAGAGCATTACCCCTAGTATGAACAAATTCTTCTATGTGACTTCCTGTGACTGACCAAGTCATGCTTCCTCGCTGCTGTAGTGATGTCCTTGAGAGGCTTTATACCACTTTCTGGCCCTGGTCCAGTGGCATATAAGGTAATGTCTTAAATTGAGTCATCTGATTGGATTATCAATCCCACGCTGGCCATGCATAGACCACCTGCACGTGGTCATTTCCTGCTCTTAGCAGGGAGTGTCTCCTGGTACCTCCCAGCAATGGATATGATTTCTGTATCTTGGTAAGGCAGGAAGAAAGCCATTCACACAAACCCGAGAGGCCATTGCCTAGATCAGTTTCTGTAGACAGGGTGTCTGGTGATTGGCCACTGCACCAGTGAAATGTCTTTGTCCATGTGTGTGTGTGTATTCTTATTCAGTCTTTATTTTTAAAAAGCTCCATATAAACCTCACCTTTGATGCCTTCAGTAAGAATTCTTCTCCCTTTGTCCTGATGTCCTCTATGCTTCATATTCCTACCACCCAGTTTCAAGCTCTACATGCTGGTCCACACCACACGGGTTACATTTTACTCACAAACAGAAATACAAGGCATATTAAAAATGCCTTACAACAATAACAGGAATACCCAAAATATCAAAATGTCTCACAGCCTCAAAGGCACAGGGATCTTATAAGGGCTTCATAAGGTGCCAAGCACCATAAAAATGGTCAAATTCACCAACTCTTTCAAATTCACCCCAAATGGTGGACAAGGAAATACCAGTATAAATTGGTAAAAGGCAAGTTTAGGACCAATATCAGAAAGCAATAGGTCAGTGGAGCGAGAAGCTCTGGATTCATTCAAGGGGCAGCCATGTGCTATGGTGGGGACTACAGGATTCCAACAAAAGGATAAAATAGATGTACAAAAATAGTTTCTGCATCACCTTTTTATCCCCATTAATTTGCATCTCTTAAAATTCCATGCCTTTCACACTTTATACAATTCATCTCTACCTGAAATGTGCAAAGTGTGCCATGCATGAGGATTATGTAAACCCATTAACGTCAAATTCTTTATCAGATGTTTTACAGAAAGTAAGCCCAATTCAGCAGGCAAAAGTGCAAGGTGTGCAATGCATTGTGACTAGCAAACAGCAAGTCAATGGACCTAAGGAGATTGGAGTTAATTAATATCATTGTAACCCTGAACAGCAACTGTTGGCCGTTTCAGGTATTGGTTACCTTCTACATAACTAGCTCACCTGGTGAGATGAAACGTTACCAAGTAGAATTTAGGGGGTAGTGGCAGTTACTACGGTGGGTGGGGATGGGGTGGTAGTGCTCAGAGTCTAAGGGCAGAATTTTCCTGTTGCAATGCAGGGGCGGGACCTGCATGCTGACACGTAAAATGACACGTGGTGACGTCGGGCGAGTGTCCTGACGTCACCGCACGCCAACGCGATATTTCGTTGGTCGGGCGCGTGATGATATCTGATGTGCACCTGCTATTAATTAATGGGCCACTTAAGGCCCTTGAGGTGCCAATCAATGACAATTTTTCAGTGCCCATGCAATCTTCAGGTCAGCGCACGGGTGCAATGTGTAGGTGGATAGGACACATTTGTATAAAGAGTGCTGAGTGGGGTTGCGAGTGTGCTCAATCAAATATTGATTTTTTAAAGTTACTGATACTTGCCTGTGTGATCTGCAATACTTCAAAACATATACCAGCTGCTTGGTCTGGACTCACAACCTTCAGGTCAGCACTCTGCAGTGAGGAATCATTTTTGGGGCCTGCAGGTTTCAGGAAGCCTTCCCTTAGCCTGGGAATGGGAGCTGAACTCTCCACTGGAGGCATCTCCTCTGAGGAGGGAGGGCTAGAAGTGGGAGGAGGCCAGGTGTGCACATTCAGGGGAGCCACCTCTGGGAGGACAGGCACAGGCACAAGGGGCGCAGGGACAAGAAGTAGTCCAAGGCAGAAGGGGCCATAGAAGACGCCACTATCCTGCTGCCAGGATATACAGGTGGCGAAGCAGCTACCTCAATATGTCTGAGGTGCAGTGCTGAAGGAGGCTCCGACTGTCAAGGGGGACAGTCAACTATATCTGTCAGATGATTGGCCCTGAGATCTCTGCTGTGTGGGTGGACACCCCATGCCAGAGGCTCTAAAGGTCACAGCTGCCCGCAACTTCTATGCCTCTGGCTCCTTCCAGGGGTTGGTGGATGATCTTTGCGGTGTCTCCCAATCAGCTGTCCACACTTGTGCCAAGCAGGTCACAGACGTTCTATTCAGGTGTGCATTGACCTTCATCCACTACCATTGGGACGAGGCCAGCCAGACACAGCGAGCCAGAGGATTTGCGGCCATTGCTGGCTTCCCCCACGTCCAGGGTGCTATAGACTGTACACATGTGGCCATCAAGGTGCCAGCAGATAAGCCCGGTGCCTTTGTCAACAGGAAGGGCTTCCACTCCATGAATGTGCAGATAGTGTGTGATCACAGGATGCTGATTCTACAAGTCTGTGCAAGGTACCCAGGCAGCTCTCACGACATCTACATCCTCAGACACTTCAGTGCTCCAGCCCAGCTGGATGGTTGGTTGGTGGGTGACAAGGGCTATCCCCTCAGAAGGTGGCTCATGACGCCTCTCCGCCATCCAAGAACAGAAGCTGAGCAGCAGTACAGTAGGAGCCATGCCTCCACAAGGGCTGTGGTGGAGAGAGCCATCGGTCTTCTCAAAATGCGCTTCTGATGCCTGGACTGCACGGGGGGTGGGGGGCGCACTCCAGTACCCCCTAGATTGTGTGCCACTGATAGTGGTTGCATGTTACTCTCTACAATCTTGCGCTGGAAAGGGGGGACGCAGTGGACGATGAAAACGTTGCTGCAGTGGCTGCAGCTGCACACGATGAATCCAGCAATGATTCCGAGGATGAACATGCACAAGGAAATGCTGAGGGAGTGGACACTGACCCGGGCATACTCCAGGGAGGCAGAGACACCCAGGAGGCTTTAATCTAACAAAGCACTAGCGCTCCACATATGGACATCCAAGACAAGCCTGGACAACAGGCTCCATATTCTGCCTGGATAGGAACATTAACTAAGCGCCTTATTAATAAAGCCGAATGTCCCACAAATCACGCATAACATTACTGGAAACTATCCACCTGCACTTTTGCCTGCTGAACTGGGCTTACTTGCTGCAAAACATCTGATAAAGAATTTGACGTTAACGGGTTTACATAATCCTCATGCATGGCACACCTTGCACATTTCAGTAGAGATGAATTGTATAAAGTGTGAAAGGCAGAAGAAAAGAGGCACCCTCAGCGATGGTGAATGTCTGAATTTAATATTACAACCAAAGGAACTTAAGAAAACTAAATGACAAAAGTGTTAAACATCACACCAACTCATAAGGACCTCATTGCGGGCCAACACAAAAGCACCAGTGATAAACCCGTGGTGTGCCTAAGGTGCATTATGTTTACGTTTTCATGTGCTACGTCTTGGTGCTGCCCCTTCGCTGGGAGTGGCATCTGAGACAGCTTGCTGACTCTGCTGTCCTGTTGGCCTCGATGACCTTGGCTGTTGTCCTCTAACCCGTGAAACCTGTGCTGGCCCCGCCTGGGAGGGAGCTGCCTGCCTGGCAGAGATGGTGTGACGCTAGTGAGTCCATGACTTCAAGGCCCTCAGGTGTGAGAGGGAACCTCTGCTGCTCCTCCTCCTGACCCTGCTCTGCTGATGCTGGAAGGAAGAACAAGGACATTGGATTTGTTAACGTGAAGACAATGTCAATATGCATCCCTGTCCCCCGGATCATTATGCGCTCATCCTTCCATAAGCAATGGTCAAGCCATGTTGCAAACTTCAATCACTGAACATTCAGCACTGCCATAGCTGTTGGGAGAACAATGGTGACCTCACTGCTGGGCATACATACCTGCCCATGGCATCCCAGCCTCACTGACCTGGACGCATGGTGCCTCTCCAAATCTAGGGCCTCCTGCTCAAAGTGGCAGAGAATCGCCAACTGGGCTGGCCCTCCGCCAGCCCTCACCTGCTTGGCGGCATTATGTGCTTTCTTCTCCTAAAAAGGAGAGTAGAACATTGATTATTGCTACTTGTACCTGGGCTCTCTTCACGGACAGCCCACCCCGACCAGAATGGGACATTGCAGGGCTCCAGTGTCTTCTCACCCTGCTGTTTCCAAATACTCACACAAAGATGCTAGGCCTGTCCCCCTCTCCCACCCCCTTGGCCAAATGCTGTCCACATCAAATTAGGCACCACACGGTATATCCTTCCATAGCAAGGAGGCGTAAGCACGTGGAGTGCAGAGGGCAGCAGATGGTGCCATGCCACCTTGAAGCTCCCCTCCCAGCATGTCATCACCCTGACTGTAACATGTCCTGGAGTTCCAGCACTGCACCTAGATGCAGCTCCTCCAGGTTGACCCCAAAGCAGTAATGTGGGTCTCAGTGTACCACATGCTGCAGGTGCAGAAACTATCTCTTCACCACTCTCTCACAGATCCGATCGCCGCCTGCATGAGCAATTTCTGCTGGCCCACCCAGTGAAGGACACATGCCGTCAATGATTCAATGCAGTCACTACACTTGGTGAGGAGCGGGGTGCCAGGGGGTAAAGCCTACCTGCTGGGTTAAGTGACCAATGTCAACATGGTACTCACCCTTCCTGAGCACAACAGGTCGTTGAAGCGCTTGCGACACTGGATCCAGGTGCGCCGCACCACGTCGCAGGAGCTCACCATCTCCGCCACCTCCTCCCAGGCATGTTTGGTCATGTGGGAGGGGCCTCCTCTTCCCATCCTGGTGTACGAGCGCCTCCCTTCATGCTGCCCCGTCCTCGAGGAGGGCAGCAAGGCAATCATCAGAAAAACGAGGGGCACAGTGCCCTCTGCCTACCCTCCCGCCTGGAAAGGCTGCAGCGACTTTGTATAACAGGTCGCCGGGTCGCTATTGTACTTGGTGTTCATTGCAGTCCCGCCGCCGCTTGCTCACTCCCGCTGACCTTGGGAGCCGCGATTCACACTGGACAGGCCTGAATTGGCCTGCCTGCATTAAATGGCCGAGTGGACCTGATCGCAGGCGGCGATCGGATCTGTGCCCACCCACGCCTGCTCCTGCATCGCCTGCCCGACAGGCAGAAAATTCTGTCCTAAGTATAGTAAACTGCTTTGAATTAGTTTAAAATAAAGGACTTGTTTAAACAAAATATATTAGTTCAGCAGTACTATTGTACTGAGATTAAGACATCCTGAAATCCTGCGTAGATTTGCCACAGCTAGAATCTATTCTTTCCTCGCTAAATTGGCTTGGATTGCTGTAGAATTTAGCTTTCTGGTGTCGCTGAATCCTTGGCTCCTGGGTGGAACTGAATACAAAATTCAGAGCAAAGTTCTCTCCGCTGTTTCAGTACCATGCTTTTACCTCCAGCTCCAAAAAGTGCACCTCTACTGCATCATTGTGAATGTTACCATTTCCCACCCTCGTTCTCCTTGCAGTCTCAATGAGTAAGACTGCCAATTTAGTGAAATGTTATGCTGTGAATTCACCTCCACTAGCTCATTTGAAGCAGAACAGAGAATTTAATCTGCTCAGTACATGCGTGCACACATAACAATTTATGTTAAGAGGCCACAGATATGTGAGTTATCTTATGGCTGGCCAGTTTGGTGAGATTATAACGAAAACCTTAAGTGCGCTGTGGCTGATGTGGCAGCTCGCTCAGAACTTGACCCGATTGAGTGCCTTCCACTAATTTCATTGGTAAATCTGTGCTGGATTTGGTGCAGATTACAAAGATTACAAAAAATAGTGTATGGGCAGAATTTCACGTTCCACGGGCAGGCATGAACCATACCCATTCGGATGTAAAATGTGCGAGATGACATTGGGCGAGCATCGTCGTGGCCGTATTTGTGCGATATTTCATTGGCAGGTGTGCGCAGCTGTCGAAAGCGCACCCACCGACAATTAAGCGGACAAGTAAGCCCATTAACGGCGCAATTGAAGGCAATTTTTTGTGGCCTATCCAACCTTATAGTTGGCGGACATGCCAATCGCCAGGCGGGCTTTATATTTTACATGAAACCTCATCCAAAGGCGGGATGAAATCTCTGTTAGGAAATAAAATAAAAAGACACATCTGGGGACAGCATTTTTATGATATATGCTTTGTGTTTGCATTATGATTGTGTTGCATGGACATCTTTTGCAGCTTTTTTATGCTTTATTCTATTATTTGCAGCTCTGCAGCTTTCTGAGGCAGCTGTTTGCCTTCGAGGAGCTCTCTGGAAGAGCTCACCGCCACCGTGGTGACGTCGTTGCCTGTCCTCTTCCCACACCCACCCAGGCAGTGCTGAGCTTTTCAGGGCGCGTTTCACGCTGGCTGGTTATTAATTGGCCAGCCAGCGTGAACTCGTGGTTGGGAGCCAATCACAGTCGGGGTCCTGTTTCCTGACTGCTCCCAGGCCCACCAATCTCGTGTATCCAACCAGGGAAAAATTCAGGCCTCTGAATCTTGAATAGTGCTGAAAAAAAGGACTTTTTTTGCCAAAGCTTTTTGTCTTGCACTCATCAGGGCAATTTGCAAGAATACCAAATGTAAAGGGAACAACAATTTATACTGTATGCGAACAGGGTGCTGATTGGTTGGCAAGTGGACTCTGATTGGAGAGGCAGTGCCATAGAGATTGCACTGGTTGATGGTGACTGACAGTTAACTGCTAAGCATTGTTCGAAATTTAAACTAGGCAGCTTGACCCTGATTGGTGAATTCCCTATCACTTATTTCATTTAGCTGAAACAGGTGTAATCTGTATATATGTTCATTTTGTCTGCAAACCAATTTAAGATTATCAGTCAGGCTCACAGTATGGTGCATTTTCGTGAACCAAAAGCTACATATTTTAATACACAGGGCCCTGTCGGTCAACATCAACTGGTACATTCTGCATGGCAAAGCCTCTACCTCTGACTTGCCAACCAGTCAGCACTCTCCTCTCATACAGTATAAATTGTTGTTCCCTTTACATTTGAAATTCTTGCAAATTCTCCTGATGAGAGCAAGACAAAAAGCTTTGACAAAATAAAAGACTCTTTTTTCAGCAATACTCATGTTCTGTACTACCAAATGACTAATTGTATGAATCTTCTGATGATAAGAGTATTTTTAACTTTTGCTGAGAGGCAGAAAAGCTGCCAAATAATATATTGGGAATGAATTTCCTCAGTGCTCTTCCCACTCAGGTAACAACAGTGGAAATCCATTTCAGTGTGTAACTGGAAGTTCTGCTCAAGTTACAATGATGGTATGGGGAAATCCCTGGGGGAAATTCACCCTGGCTCTTTTTCTCACTGATGAATTTGTGCATAGGAAACCAGCAGTTTGAGTTGATTGACTTTTCTCGGCGTTTTCTTGGGGTTTGAGTTCTCTTGGGGTTTGCTGAGAGTTAGCAGAAATGAAGTTGTTTAGCAAATTCCTTGGTTTATACTCTGCTTGATAACAATATAACATGAAAGTTGATATTAATCTGATTTTCTAAATGTGCACTTCCAACAGGGACCCGCATACACTGGGAGTGAATATCATGATTTAGAGGGTTACTTTAAAGGACAGGTTGCATAAACTTGGTTTGTGTTGCCTTTAATGCAGAAGATTGATAGGGTGATCTGATTGCAATGTTTAAAATGTTGAAAAGTTTTGATAAGATAACTGCAGATGGACTATGTCCTCTGATGGAGGAATCAAGACCGAGGGGACAAATATTGAAATTAGGCTTAGGCCATTCAATGGGAAATCAAAAGCACTTTTGTAGAAATCTGGAATTGTCTCCCCCAAAAGTCTGCAGATAATTGGCAAATTGGCAGTTTCACGATAAAGAGTGATTTTTTTTTAATATTCATTCTTGGGATTTGGTTGCTGTTATCAAGGCAAGCATTTATCGCTCATCACTAATTTCTCTTGAGAAAGTGGTAGTGGGTCTCCTTGTTAAAACACTTCAGCATGTGTGATTTAGGTACGCACACAGTTGTGTTGATAACCAGTTCCAGGATTTTGACCCAGTGATAGTGAAGGAATGGCCAAAAATTGTCAAGCCAGGATACTGTGTGACTTAGAGAGTACTTGCTGGTGGCGATGTTCCCATCTGTCTGCTTCCCTTGTCCTTCTAGGTGGTAGAGGACATCAGCTTGGAAGTTGCTGTCGAAGGAGCCTTGGTGAGTTGCTGCAGTGCATCTTGTAGATGGTACACACTGCTGCCACTGTGTGATGGTGGTGGAGGGAGTGAATAATTAAGTGGTGCATGGGGTTCTAATAAAGCAGGCTGCTTTGTTCTGGATGGTGTCAAGCTTTGTAGTGCTGCTGGATTTGCACTCATCCAGTTAAGTGGAGAGTATCCATTATACTCCTGACTTGTGCCTTGCCTATTGTAGACAGGCGTTGAGGAGTCAGGAGGCAAGTCATTTGCTAGAGAATTCAAAACCCCTGAGCTGTTCTTGTAGCCATAGTATTTATGTAGTGGATCTTGTTAAGATTCTGGTGAATGGTGGCCCCAGGATGTTGATGGTAGGGAATTTAACAATACTATTGAATTTCAAAAGCAGGTGGTTGGACTCTTTCTTGCTGGAGATAGTCACAGCCTGGGATTTGTGTGGCATGAATGCTGCTTACCACTTATCGGCCAAAGCCTGAATGTTGTCCAGTTCTTACTGCATATGGGTACAGATATTGTCTAAGGTGTTGCAAATGGTACTGAACATGGTGCAATCATTAGCAGGCAACGCAGTTACAACCTTATAATGAAGGGCAGGTCATTGATAAAGCAGTTGAAGAAGGTTGGGCCTAGGCACTATCCTGAGGAACTCCTACAGTAATGACCTAGATGATTGGTCTCCAACATGCACAACCACTATTTTTGTGCTGGGTATGAGCCCAATTAGTGGATAGTTGTCGACATGATTCCCATTGACTTCAATTTTACAAGGGCTCCTTGATGTCTCACTGGGTCAAATGCTGCCTTGATGTCAAGTGCAGTTATTTTCACCTCACATCTGGAACTTAGGTCAGAATTTTCCTGCCGGTTAGCGTTGGGTGTCATGGAGGGCAGGGGGAGTGGTGGTGGTGGGACAATATGCTGAGAAGGCCAAAAATCAGTTTCATGCTGTCGTGAAACAGTTTGTGATTGTCTGCTGCGCTGGTCAACGGTGGGCCGTGTTTCCCACCGCCGCATCAGGAATCTAATTTCAATACTTTAGTATATCATAAGCCCTGCTCATTGGAATCATCCCCAGCGCTTGATCATTTGGCACGTTGGTGTGATTACACACCGACGTATTTCACAACTGTTCATAAGCGACGTGCACCTGGCGATCTGCACTTTGCTCGGGACTTCGAGGTTGTTTCTCTACCTTGTTTCAGGCAGCACTTGTGGTCCTCAGCATCAAGCTTTACAGGCAGCACCACATAATTTTAGGGGAGCTCACGGGCAGGTCTTCACCTACCAGACCATCTGTAAGGAGGGGGTGGCTTCTCAACAACTGCAAGGCTATGGTTTGCTTACGGAAGGGGGAGAAGTGGCCTCAGACAAGGGAAGAAGCTGCAGGGTGAAGGCTGTACTGGAGATGGGGCGGTATCCCAGGGTGTGTGTGGGAGCACATGTTGATCTGTGCAAGTGCCCTCAAGATGAAAAGGGCTGAGGAGGCAGTCTCTAGAGGAGATGAGGCCAAATGGAGATGTGAGGGTGGTGTGAGAGAGAGTGAGTGGTGATGCCCCTTGAATTGGCAGTGAGTGTGTGATTGCCTTGTGAGTGTGTGAGTTTAGAGTGATGATATGGTTGCCTTACCCTAGTGGCATGGATGAGATCATTCATTTGTTTTCTGCACTGGATGGCTGACCTCTAGTGTGCAGCATTGGCACTGACCACCTCTGCCACCTCCTCCCAAGCCTGAGTGGTGAGACTGATGGTCCTCTAATGGTCAGAGCAGGAGTAGTGGACATTGTGGTGGGCTTCCATGACGTCCAGGAGGTGTCCCAGAGATACCTCACTGAATCGGGGGGGCCGCACTCTTCTTGGCTTTTGGGGCCATGTCTTCATTGGGCTGCAGGTATTGAGAAATGTGCATGCGGCTAAGTTTAAATATGGTGCCCTGCATGAGGAAGTGGCGAGGTGATAGTGTGGCGGGAAAATCAGAGGCCATCTGTCAGTGAACTGGTGTGTTTCCTGTGGCTGCATAATTAATGAGGCGGGAATGGGATGAAACGTGCCATTGTGGCCCGGCGCGTAAAACGACTTTCACACTTTGTGCAAAGCTGAGACAATTCTGCCCTCAGCTCTTTTGTCCATGCTTAATATTTAATGCTGCCAATATTTGTAGAAGATACCATCTGTGGCAAGGTACAGTGAGCTGCCAAATATATGCAGTATCATTTACTGCAGACAAGGCAGGGAGCTCTGAAATTCTATTGATTTTCGTTCTAGCATTAGTTCCTTTAATGTTCAATTTCATTTCCCCTGTTCTTTTAAGTTGTAACATGACAGGCTCTGACCATCAAAATCAATCCTCCTTCCTGTAACCGAGACAAGAGTCTGCATTGAGATGGATTTTAAAGCCTGGTAAGAAAGGACTCTATCATTAATAGTGGAAGCAAAGCTGAGCGGGTGGATTATTTTTAAAGTACTGTCTCAATATATGTGCAAAATATGTAACAAGAAACATTTCTTTTAGAAAAGTTTGAATTTTCCATATTTAAAGGAGATTTGGCATGACAAGGCTCCTTCTTTCTATCCTGCCTTGTGTGATGGTAGGTTAAACTATGTCCACATTGACTTCATGGATGGAATTTTACAGCACCATGGTGGGGGCGGGGCCAGAAAATGTGACAAGCCATTCAAAAGTCTGTTGATTTCGGCGGGACCGGAAAACCCCACCGACGGGATGGGCCGTAAAATTCTGCTCCTTTCATTCAAATGGAGGTCATGAATACTGCCTATTATAGCTACTGATTTCATTGGGGCAATGCAGTTGGTCTTTATTGATTGAAAGATTTAATGTTTGCTTTTTAGATGCTAAAACAAATTAGGAATTTGAAAACTGTTTGCCATTAGAATTTCCTCCTTTAAGTCAAATAGAATTCTGGAAGGATGGCCCATGAAAAATAGCACAGTTTACTTACCCCAACTATTATACCTGTTTTTAATTGCCCCATCATTGACAGTTCTGCCATCAGCTGCCTAGGTCCTAAGCTCTGGAATTCCCCCCTTAAACCTCTCTGTCTCTCCTTCCTCCTTTGAGATGCTAGGGGCTTGGTCAGTAAGGGAGTCTATGCCTGAGTGAGAAGGAGACAGAGTGAGTACTTGGAAATTGGATTCAAAGTTGGAATTCAACAGGAAGGAAGCATTGCTGCACCTGGTCAGTAAGGGAGACTACACCTGAGTGAGAGAGAGAGAGACAGAGTGCGTACTTAGGAATTTGATTCAAAGTGGGAAATTGGTGCATAGGAGGAAAGAGGTGCTTTAGCCAAGGTTTATTGCAACAAGTAGAGCTTGCTGAGTTGGGAGTCCAGTGAAGTGAGGAGGAGGTGCTCCTTCTAATTTTTTTCAGCCTCCATCATTTGATTTCCACTTTGATGCAGCAGAAGATGTAGGTTAATCAGTAACTGGTAATTAACTGGAGAGATCTGAGAGCTTAAAACAGTGGAGACAAAGAGCCGGGAGTTTACAGATAAAATCCAAAAGTGATGTCATAGGAGTCCCATAAGTTGATTGGTTGGCAAGTATAGGCCTTTCCAGACTCGGCACAGAGGAGACGACTGGTGAGTGACAGGTGAGTTATTGTGTTATGCCATACTGTAAACACTGTACATCCTGTGGGATTTAAGAAGTTGTGCAGGCACAAAGTGCCCTTGATGACTACAGCTGCAGAAACTTGAGCTCTGGGTTGTGGAATCATGTGGCAGCTGGAGTCATTGTGGTGCATTCGCAAGGCTGAGGGTCACTTGGATAACATGTTTAGAGGGGTGGTTACACTGCAGCTAATAAGTACACAGGCAGAGAGGGAATGGGTAACCGCCAGACTATCAAAGAGAAATAGGTTGGTAGTGCAGGGATCCCTTGAGGCTATCTCGCTCTATAACTGTTTTTCCATTTTGGATACTGATGAGTGAGATGGTTTGTCAGAGGGCTGTAGCAAAAGCCACATTTGTGGCGCTACAGGTAGCTCAGCTGCGCAGGAGCAGAGGAGGAAGCACGGAAGTGCTATAGTGGAAGTGGATTCCATAGTTAGGGGATCAGACAGGCATTTCTGCGGCTGTAGGTGTGACTCCAGGATGGTATGTTGCCTCCCCGGTGCCGGGGTCAAGGATGTCACAGAGCGGCTGCAGGACAGTCTTTTGGGGGAAAATGAACAGCCAGAGCTTGTGGTCCACATTGGGACCAATGACCTGGTGGAAAAGGGATAAGGTCCTGAAAGCAGACTTTAGGGAGTTAGGAAGGGAATTAAGGGAATTTAAAAGCAGACCTCAAGAGCAGTAATCTCAGGATTACTCCCAGTGACACGTGCTAGTGAGCACAAGAATAGGAAGATTGAGCAGTTCAATATGTGTTTGGAGAAATGGTAGAGGGGGGGCTTTAGATTTCTGAGGCACTGGGGCTGATTCTGGAGCAGGTGGGACCTGTTCAAGAAGGACGGGTTACACCTTAACAGGACTGGGACTACTGTCCTCATGGGGAGGTTTACTAGTGCTGCTGGGGAGGTTTAAACTACTTGGCAGAGCAATGGGAACCTGAGAGGAAACTCAGAGTGGAAAGAAGAAAAACTGGCAGTGAGAAGTAGAGAAATATTAACTGATAAGGAGGATATATCAGAGAGTAGTATATATCAGAAGGTAGAATACTTGGAGAGTTTGATAGAATTAGAGTAGGTAATAGTAAGTCATTAGATATGGTCAGAGTAAGGGGGAAAGTGAAACCTAAATCAGGGTTAATGCGCAAGTATGTGAATGCACAGAGTGAGGTTAATAAGATTGGTGAACAAATGGTTGACAAATGGAATTATGATATTGCTATAACCTGGCTCAAAGAAGGGCAGGACTGGGCATTAAATGTTCCTGGGTACAAGGTGTTTAGGAGACACAGGAAAGGAAGAAAAGGGGAAAGTGGCAGAATTGATTAAAGATGGCATTACAGTACTGGAGAGAACGGATGTTCCAGAGGGATCAAGGACAGAATCTCTCTGGCTAGAGCTAAGGAATGCAAAAGGTGCAATAACATTGATTGATGTAGTATATAGACCACCAACTAGTGGAAGGGATGTGGAGAAACAAATTTGCAAAGGAGAGAGGTGCAAGAATTATTGAGTAATTACAATGGGGGACATCAGTTATCCAAATATGGACTGGGATAGGAATAGTGCAAAGGGACAAGAAGGGCAAGAGTTCCTGGAATGTGTTCAAGGTAATTTCCTGCAGCAGTATGTTTCCAGTCCATTGAAAGGGCAGGCACTGATGGACTTGGTTCTGGGGAATGCGTTTGGCCCAAATGGATCAAAAAGCAGTGAGAGAGCATTTAGGGGAAGTGAACATTGGTTTTGGTTGGCCATGGAGAAGGACAAGCAACAGTCCAGAACAAGGATAATTAATTGGGGAGAAAGCCAACTTCGATGGGATGAGAATGCATCTGAGTCGAGTGAGTTGGAATCAAATGTTGGCAGAAAAGACGGTGGCTGAACAATGGGCCACCTTCAAAGAAAAAGTATTTCAGGCAATGTCAAGGTATATTCCCTTGAAGGGGAAAGGTAGGACAAATAAATGCAGAGTGCTCTGGATGACGATAGAGATAGAGGTGAAGATGAAAAGGAAGAACTGTACATATATCAGGTAGATATCAGGTAGAAAATACAATGGAGAATCAGGCTCAATATAGAAGGACTGGAGGGGAAGTGAAAAAACTAATAAGAAAAGCAAGGAGAAAGCATGAAAAGAGATTGGCAGCTAACATAAAAGGGAATCTCAAATTCTTCTATATATATATAAATAAAAGGTTGATAAGAGAAAGAGTGAGCCCAATTAGGGATTAAAAAAAGGAGACTTGCATGTGGAAGCAGGAGAAATAGCAAAAGTATTAAAAAAACGCTTTGTGTCTGTCTTTACAAAGGAAGAAGATGTTACCCAGGTCAAGGTGAGAGAGGAGGTAACTGGTACTTTAGAAGAATTCACAATTGAGAAGGAGGAGATGTTAGAAAGATTATTTGTACTTAAAATTGATAAGGTACCAGGACCAGATGAGATGCATGCAAGAGTACCTAGGGAAGTGAAGTGGAAATTGCAGAGTTACTAGTGATAATCTTCCAGTCTTCCTTAGATCCAGGAGTGGTGCAAGGATAAAACTAGCAACTACAAACCAGTCAGTCTGACCTCAGTGGTAGGGAAAATTCTAGTCACCAGTCAATATTCACTTAGACAAGTGAAGGATAATGGAAAAAAGCCAGCATGGATTCATTAAGCAAAAATCATGTTTAATTAACTTGCTGGAGTTTTTTGAGGAGGTAACAGAGAACGTTGATAAGGGGAATGCTGTTGATGTGGTGTATATGGATTTTCAAAAGGCATTTGATACAGCGTCTCACAACAGGCTAGTGAGGAAAATTCTAGACCATGGAATAAAATGGGAAAGTAGGCACTTGGATAAGAAATTGGCTGAGTGACAGGAAACAGAGAGTAGTGACAAATAGTTGGGGGAAGGTTTGTAGTGGAGTTCCCCAGGGTTCAGTGTTGGGCCCCTTGCTCTTCCTATATATATATTAATGACCTAGACTGTGGCGTTCAGGGCATGATTTCAAAATTTGCAGATGATACAAAGATTGGAAACATTGTCAACTGTGATGAGGATAGTCTTGAACTTCAAAGGACATAGACATGTTTGCAGATTGAGCGGATAAGTGGCAGGTGAAGTTCAATGCAGAGAAGCGTGAGGTGATTCATTTTGGCAGAAAGAATATGGAGAGACAGTATAAAATAAAGGGAGCAACTCTAAACGTGGTGCAGTAACAAAGGGACCTTTGTGTATATGCACATAAGTCATTGATGATGGCAGGGCATGTTGAGAGACCAGTTAACAAATCATATTGAATCTTAGGCTTTATTAATAGGGGCATTGAGTACAAGGGTAAGGAAGTCATGTTGAATTTGTATAAGGCACTAGTTAGGCCTCACTTGGAGCACTGTGTCCAGTTCTGGGTGCCAGAAGGGTGTGAAGGCATTGGAGAGAGTACAGAGGAGGTTCACAAGAAAAATTGCGGGAATAAAGGACTATTGCTATGAAGATAGATTTGAGAAGTTGGGTCTGTTTTCCTTGGAGTAAAGAAAGCTGAGAGGAGACTTGGTAGAGGTATTCAAGGTCCTGAGGAATATGGACAGGGTAAATGGTGAGAAGTTGTTCCTACTCAAGATAGCATCAAGAACTAGAGGGCACAGATTCAAAATAATTGACAAAAGGAGTAAATGTGATGTGAGGAAAAAATTTTTACCCAGAGGATGGTTAGAGTCTAGATTGAACTTCCTGAGAGAGTGGTGGAAGTAGGTTCGATCAAGGTATTCAAAAGAGAATTGGATTTCTACCTGAAAAGAAAGAATGTGCAAGGTTATGGGGATAAAGCAGGGGAGTGGGACCAGGAAGAATGCTCTTTGAGAAAGCCAGTGCAAACTTGATGGGCTGAATGGCCTCCTTCTGCACTGTAAAGATTCTGTGATTCTACAATTAAAAGCTACATTGTTGACCAAGCTATTGTGCACCTATCCTAATATCTCTTATATGGCTTGGTGTCACCTGCGAAGCACACTGAGACATTTTGTTATGTTAAAGCTGCTATTTAACTGCAAGTTGTTGTACCCTGCTGGATGCTGACAGTGGTATAATGGAACAAGGGATTATTACACTGGCCACGAGGTAAGAGATTTGTCCTCTAAACTCCAAGGAAGGGCTGAGCAAGTTCTTGAATTTATCAGGTTGTGCTGAGCAGTTGACACTTTGCTGAATCTGACTCATTTAAACAGTAAGGAGTTATTTTGTCCGCAGTGCAAAGAGGCACTAAATGGCTACAGTGCTGCTTGAAAGCTCAGTTCTGGTCATAATTGATCCAATCCTGTCCAGTTGGCTGGGACTGTACTCACCTGGTTCCATTCTTATCTTATTGTAGACAGAGAATCACTTCTTTTCCCAGTGCTGCACTGGTCCCCTAAGGATCCATCCTTGGACTCCTTTTTTTCATCAACATGCTGCACCATCTAGTCCCATACCACATCATTCAAAAACAAGTCAGTTTCCTCATGCATGCTGATATGTACACCCGGCTCTGCCTCACCACCACCTCTCTCAAACCCTCCATTGTCTTTAAATTGTCAGACTGCTTATCCGACATCCAGACTGGATAAGCAGAAATCTCCCACAATTAAATATTGGGAAGAACTGAAGACATTGGGCGGAATCATCACAGTTGCCTTTGAGTAGCTGTTGGTGAGCTGCCTTCTTGAATTGCTGTGGTCCATGTGATGTAGGTACACCCACAGTGCTGTTAGGAAGGGAATTCCAGGATCTTGACCCAGCGATAGTGAAGGAACAGCGATATATTTCCATATCAGGATGATAAGTGACTTGGAGGGGATCTTTGAGGTGGTGGTGTTCCCATCTATTTGCTGCCTTTGTCCTTCTAGTTGGTAGTGATCATGTACTTGGAAGGTGCTGTCGAAGGAACCTTGTTGAATCATGGAGTGCATCTTGTAGATGGTACACACTGCTGCTACTGTGCGTCAATGGTGGAGGGAGCGAATGTTTCTGGATGTGGTGCCAATCAAGTGGGCTACTTTGTCCTGGATGGTGTCAAGCTTCTTGAGTGTTGTGGGAGCTGTACTCATCCATGCAAGTAGGGAGTATTCCATCACACTCCTGACTTGTGCCTTGTAGATGATGGACAGGCTTTGGGGAGTCAGGAGGTGAGTTACTGGTCACATGATTCTTAGCCTCTGACCTGCTCTTGTAGACACAGTATTTATATGGCTGGTCCAGTTCAGTTTCTGGTAAATGGTAGCCCCTAGGATGTTGATAGTATGGGATTCAGTGATGGTAATGCCAGCGAACATCAAGGGGCGATGATTGGATTCTCTCTTGTTGGAGATGGTCATTGCCTGACACTTGTGTGGCGTGAACGTTACTTGCCAATTGTCAGTCCAAGCCTGGTTATTGTCCAGGTCTTGTTGCATTTGGACATAGACTGCTCCGGTTCTGAGGAGTCGCAAATGGTGCTGAGCATTGTGCAATCATCAGCGAACATCCCCACTTCTGACTTTCTGATGGAAGGAAGGTCATTGATGAAGCAGCTGAAGATGGTTGGGCCAAGGACACTACCCTGAGGGACTCCTGCACTGATCTCCTGGAGCTGAGATGACTGACCTCCAACAACCACAACCATCTTCCTTTGTGCTAGCTATGATTCAAATCAGTGGAGAGTTTTCCCCTTGATTCCCATTGACTTCAGTTTTGCTAGGGCTCCTTGATGCCACACTTGGTCAAATGCAACCTTGATTTCAAGGGCAGTCACTCTCACCTCACCTGGGGAGTTCATCTCTTTTGTCCATGTTTGAACCAAGGCTGTAATGAGGTCAGGAGCTGAGTGGCCCTGACAGAACCTAAACTTGGCATCAGTGACCAGGTTATTGCTAAGCAAGTGCTGCTTGATAGCACTGTTGATGACTCCTTCCATTGCTTTACTGATGATTGAGAGTAGACTGATGGGGCAGTAATTGTCCAGGTTGGATTTGTCCTGCTTTTTGTGTACAGGACACATCTGGGCAATTTTCCACATAGCCGGGTAGATGCCAGTGTTGTAACTGCACTGGAAAAGTGGGGTGCGGCAAGTTTTGGAGCACAAGTCTTCAGTACTATTGCTGGAATATTGTCAGGGCCCATAGCCTTTGCAGTATCCAGTGCCGTCAGTTGTTCCTTGATATCACGTGGAGTGAATCGAATTGGCTGAGGACTCACTTCCTTCAGTGAGTGCTGCCTTACCCTCCCACCACCCCTTCATTGGCCTGACCCACATGGAGCCTCTGTCCCAGCACAGCACTGAAAGCCAGCCAGGAAAAAGTGACTTGCCTGTGTCCCTCCCTGAGTGCACGACGCCTCTTCCTTAATGTCCTATGGGCGATGCTCGCAAGCGCTGCGCAAGGTTGTGTGCACTCACCTCTGAGTTCCCCTCCAAGTTCAGCTAACCAGGTGCAGGTGTCCCATCCCCCCCTTAAACCAGATTGTTTCACCTCTCTTCTATTTTTACTTAGTTCTGGTGAAGGGTCATTCGGACTCAAAACGTTAACTGTGTTCCTCTCCGCAGTTGCTGCCAGACCTGCTGAGTTTTTCCAGGTATTTTTGTTTTTGTTTTGGATTTCCAGCATCCGCAGTTTTTTGCTTTTATATTAAGGAGTTGAAGCCAGCATTGGGAATGGCTACTGAGAGTATCATTAAGTGGCTGATTGTTAATGCAATTGCCAGTTAGCACACATTAAAGAGACTGTACATTTTCTTAAGAGCAACCAGCTGAACTCTAGAAAACAAGTCGTTGCTGAGAATTTAGAATGCTACTTAAAAGGTATATTAACTTTTACTGTTCACTTACTGCTGAAGGTTTGACGAGGTCCTCTGAAATATATTGGGAGACTTTCTGGGGCACTTTGTCAAGATTCACGAACATGCGAGTAACACTTATTTTAGATATTCTGAGGACTTTACCTACAAATGCTACTCTACCTTATAGGAGTCACCAGGAGAAGGGTCGTTTTTCTTTTAATATGCAATAATTTTCCTCAGACAAATGTATTAATTTGCTTTGAACTGTGTCCTACTGTGTTACAGATGATGTGATACACCTCCCTTCATTGTTCTTAAAAAAAACATTGGAAATGTTCTGTTTGTCTTGATGTTTCATGTGTGCAGTTTGTAAATTTAAGAAAACTTTTCCTCGTAGTGAACCAGCTGATGCTGGTTGACCATGCTGTTACTAAAAAAGGTAAGAGACATCAACACTGAAAATGCAACATTTTTCTCGATTTCCAGCTTTAAGTATTCAGATATTGCACTTACCGAGTTTCTTGCAATCAACCCATCACTCAACTTGAGTATCCCTACCTCACCAATATGATATTTACTTTTCCCACGCTCTTCTATCTTTATGGTCTCTCCGAATGAGATTGCCAAAAATCTGCCAATTAGAGAGGAATTTGAGGGAAGTCTTTGCTTGGGACTTCTGCCTGCCAGGAACTGTATGAGATTATCTAAACACTTCATTTATGATCCTTATAGCACATTGCCCTTTCTCCCCTTTACCTTCAACACCCTCCCTGGGACAGAGTTCATCCCAGCTCTCAAAGGTGGAATGGACTGTTCTTCCTACTATAACAGGCTCTTTCGAGCCATTGACGGCAGCAAATCTTACCGGCTTTACTTCTGGCTAGCAGCCTGCTGCATGAGTTCCAACGTTGAAATTTGGCACCAGCAGCACAGGCCTTGGAGCTTTAGGAAATTAATAATGGAGCTGTTGCCAGAATTGGAGAAAACAATTGCACTTTGCAGTACTGCAACCTGTAATAATGAAGATGCATTATAGTTCACTATGGGTTAGGCTTTTCTTCCCTCTTTACTGGGGCTTCAGCTGGTACTTGGTAAAATGCCTTTGTTGTAATCTTGGCCTTTAGAATTCTGTGGCATCCCAAGCCCAATCAAATTCTTCAGAATATGAATGTAGATTCTATATCAAGACTGTCCAAGATTGGACAGCACCATAATCATGTTAAAGCTAGCGTGCAGATTGTCAACTCCATTGAAAACTTCTTATAATATTCCCTAAGGAAATTCCAATGTTAAAATGTCCAGATTCCTTGTTACATTTCCCTATAACTCCTGTAGGTGGCACTATAATAGTATTTCCAATGTTGATGTGATCACTGACCTGTGATACCTCTCTAACACGATCATGTGCTGCAATATTATCTTTACTCCACAAATCACAATCAGGTTTTATGAAAGACCTTGTCCTTGCTTTCTGAGTAATAAGTGTGTGATGTCCAAAATAAAACATGAAGCAAAATTTTAAAATTCCCCAAATTTTCCATGTTATAGTGCTTTAAAATTTTTATTTGAAGCCTTTAGCCTCTCCCTAAAGTTTGGGCTTGGATTTGATCATTTAACTTAGAACTATGCATCTGGTTGAAAGCAGATTGTGCAGCCTGAGCAACTGCAGTGCATCTAATTTCTCGGGATACACCAGTACAATCAGCAGTACAGTTGGGATATTATATTTCAACTTTCAAAAGTTTATGTTCAGTTGTTTTTGCCAGAGACAAATTTTGAAAACTTTAATGTTTCTTTTTAAACTCACGAAGGCTGAGTATGTGAGAGAGAAATAATCATATACTGGCTGCATACCAGTTGTAGCTGTTGTGTTCTATGAACTTCAGGTGGTATATTAAGCTGAGAAAGGGAGGTAGAGTGTTTGCGCTTATCTTAATTTTAGTTAACTTTTAAAGAATTGCACTTTGAGGCAAACAGAAAACTTTGAATTACTTTGTCTAAGTGCTACTAATAGAAAACATAAACGATCTAATTGTTGATGCCTCACCATAATTTGTCTTTCAAGTTGTTCATCATATGGGATGTTTTGTAGGCTTCCAGTGGGTTTGTAGGGGACTGTCAAGGCCAATCTGTGCCTGCAAACAGGACAGGATACCACAGATGATTGTGTTTTGGACAAACTGCTGGCTCAGGATTTTCTGTCTTTGAATTTTGCCTCTGTCTCTGATATGCATTTGCTTTCATAGGGAGCCCTCACCCTTTCTTATCTGTTTGTGCCAGGTGCAGCAAGTTACTCCCAGGACTTGGGGGCAATATCAAAACTCCTAAGTAAAGCCTTCAGAGTGTCCTTGTAGTCTTGTAGTGCTTCCTATGGCCACCATGAAAGCATACCCAACACAAGCTCTCCATGGAAGTGTTACTTATTTTAAGCGAGTGGCAGGCATTCTGGAAACATGACCAACTCAGTTATGTGACTGTCTCAGAATGTTGTGGGTGCTTGACATGCCAGCTTGCCTGGGCACCTCAGTGTATGGAACTTTGTTCTGCCATCTGATCTTCAGAAATTTCCAAAGGCAGCTCAAGTGAAAGTGATTGAGCTTCTTGCCTTGATTCTAGTACATCATCCAAGCCTCACTTCCATAAAGCAGAGTAGGTGGAACTATTGCTGTATAATCTTTCAGTTTGGTAGGCAGACTTACTCCTCTTCATTACCAGACTGATGTTCAAAGTCTGCCATAGGCTGCATTTGTTTTGGCACATGTCTCTTGTCAATATAGACAACACAAGAGAGTGTGCTACTGAGATAAGTGAACTTATCTACTACTGGCAGGTTCTGATCATGGACTGAGACCTTGGGCTTGAGACAGAGTTTTTCTGCAGCAGGCTGGTACAAGACTTCAGTTTTCTCCATGCTGATCATAAGGCCGAAGTTGGCACACATTGGAGAACAAATCCATGTTCACATCCAGCTCTGAACTGGCAGCTAATGTACAATCATTGACAAACAAGAAATTGTGAAGTATATCCTTGGAGAGCCTGGTCTTTGCCCAGAGTTGTCTCAGTTTGAGCAGCTTACCACCCATGTGATATCTGATATTTTGCTGATACCTCTGAGGCACAGACAATGTCTTTCCTAATTTTATTTGAAGGAATTTTGAAATGGACAGGAGGCAAAGAGATAGGGTTAAGGAGGAAAGGAAACATGTACAACTCATCCTTGTGAGGAGTGGATGTTGAGCTAAGAAGGAGGGAGTGACAATGGGGCAAGGAGAGAAGAAGAGACTGGAGTTGAGTTGATAGTTCAAAGGGGAACAAATAATGGAAGTGAGGTAGTGTGAGCGAGCAGTAGAAAGGAAAGAGAGCAGCGGGATGATGTGGAATCCAGAAAGAAGAAAAAGAAAGACTTGCATTTATTTGGCGCTTTTCACAGCCACCAAATGCCTCAAAGCACTTTGCAGTCAATGCAGTACTTTTCTGAAGTGTAGTCACTAAAGTAACGTAGGATACAGTAGCTAATTTGTAAATAGCTAAATCAGCAAAACTCCTACAAACAACAGTGTGATAATGACCAGATGTTCTGTTTTTTGTGATGTTGATTGAGGAATAAATATTGGCCAGATCTCTGGGGATAATTCCTCTGACCTTCTTCGAAACAGTACCATCAGGTCATATACCACCACCTGAACAGGCAGATGAGACCTCAGTTTTAATAAAACATGATTGTTGGTGGGAGTGGATGGGTAGGAAGAAGGAGAAAATGAGAGAGATCACATTCCCCAAGTTATTCCATGGTATATCTAATATGTTAAAATCTGAGTTACATTGGATAGCATCCAAAATGGGTGTGGCGAGCGTGAAACACAATCACACTGCACTTGTTCGATATAATGCAGGCAATGTGGCACCATCTGCCTGCAGATTATCATGATTTTTGAATGTTAACCATACTGTTGATTGACTACAGGAACCAACAGGATGCTCAAAATCCTTACTCACTAATAATACTTAAAGCTAGCCTGCACTGCTTAATGCTAATTTGCAAATCTTAAAGGGGAGCTGGTTGAAGAAGATGCTGGAGGTTTAATGAGCTCAATCTGACAATGGAAAAAGAGAAGAATAGCTGATCATGGGAGAGAGCATGCACTCAGGTCTTCTGACATTGCAATGGAGATCTTGGTGAATGAGGTGGAAAGGAGGAGAGATGTCCGCAGGGAACCAGGTGCAATAGCTTTTGACCAAGTGAAAGGGGGGAGAAAGAACAAAAGGGAAGATTTGTGATAGGGTGGGCAGCAGGAGAGATTAAATGGTAAAAGGTTTTGTGGTAGTGGATGAAGTAAAGAAACGAGAGATGTGTTCAAATATGAGAGTGGCTGGATAGCAGCTGTCTGAATGCAATGTGAAGGAATAAAGAAAGAATTGGAATGGGGAGTATTCTGGATTGAGATGAGTGGCTACCAGCAGGACTGAGTGTTCTTTTCAATATAAATGATCTAGAAGGAGTTTGCGTACCCGAGTAGACTGATGTCTCGAGGAATCAAACCAATGTCTGGCCGCTGTCAAAAAGCAAATGTGACGTTAGGCTGCATCAAAAGTGCGGGTCATAGGACGAAACCCTGTTAACCACATAAAGCACTAGTTAGATCATATCAGAATACTCTTTGCAGTTTTGGAGCCTGCACTACATATGGGATATAGCAAAGCTTAAAACAATGACACAGAGGACAGCTACTAAGATGATAAGCAAGTAAAGAATAAAACATGGGTTAGGTTCAAAGAATTGGGCTTTTTTGTTTTTCATTCATTTATGGGATATGAGAGTCACTGGCTAGGTCAACATTATTGCCTATCCCAAATTGCTCTTGGGAAGGTGCTGGTGAGTCACCTTCTTGAACTGCTGCAGTCCATGTGGTGTAGGTACACCCTCAATGCTGTTAGGAAGGGAGGTCCAGAAGTTTGATCCAATGACAGTGAAGGAACAGTGAAATAGTTCCATGTTGTGGTGGTGAGAGGCTTGGTGGGGAACCTGTAGCTGGTGGTGTTCCAATGCCAGTGAGTGACTGAGCTATAAGGGTAGTTCTCTTGTCCTTTTAGATGGTATAGGTCACGGGTTTGGAAGGTGTTGTTGAAGGGGCCTTGGCGAGTGACAGGGATCCCAGTGCATCTTGTGGAATGTAGATTATACACACTGCTGCCACTGTGCACTGGCATTGGAGGGAGTGAATGTTTAAGGTGGTGGATGGGGTGCCAATCTTTGTCCTGGATGGTGTCGAGCTTCTTGAGTGTTGGAGCTGCACTCAGCCAGGCAAGTGGAGAGTATTTCCCTTGTTCTAGTTGGAGAGGAAAGGAAGGAAAGAGGATACAGCTGAGACTTTAAAAATTAATAACATTCGGGAATGTTAAGGGTCAGTTAGGACTATACACATTGGCACAAGACAACAGATTGAGAGGACATATATACTGGCTGAGAAGAGAGACTTAGACGGTAGAGGAAAAAATGTTCCTGAGGGGGTGGTCAGTTTTTGGAATTGCTGACTGAGGGATGTTGTAGCAGCAAACAGCTTAAACAGAAACATATTTTTGGATACAACTTCTAGGGCACCAAGAAAGGCAAGCATGGTGTTACATAATCACTGCTTCCTGATTTAGGATTTGAGTAGATATTGAGTAGAATTTCAGATTATTGAGCTCGAGCTTAAATTGCTTTCTTAATATTACAATCCTATGCTCGTGGTAGGGAAACATAATCACACACTCCATCACAAGAAACATTGTAGCAAATTCTTTTTCTTATTTTATCAAAAACTGATAAGATCAGATTGTCGCGACTGGAGGAAATAAAGATCTAAAGCAATATGTGATCTTATCAAGTGGAGTAGATCAAATGGGAGTTTGTGACCTGCTGTAATATTAACTAATGCAACCTTCTCAGGGTATGACTTACTATTATCCTCCTTTTTACCTTAGTGTCGCTGATTTTTTTTCCTCCTGCTCTCTTTCATGTTTCTCTTTGTCACACAAGGCTCTGACTTTCGAGGAAGGCTTTGACAGTTCTGCTATTGAACTCAACTATTATGAAATGCACATAGAAACTGCTGCTGATTTTTTTCCCCTTTTCTTGAGGTGAACATTCCTCCTCCTGGCATGGCAAAGAATAAGAATTTGTCACATTGTGGATTGTGGCTGCAATCTTTGCCTGGCAGTCAGTGGCATAGAAGGGTGTGCCTATTAATATACCTGAGCTTAATTGGTAATGACACCAAGTCAAGTGCCGAGATATTCCCTGCAGAATGATAATGTTCAAAGGGGTTAGGAATTTGTGCCAGTGAATGGGAGCTACAGCTCAGTGAATTTTGCCAGTGAGTGACTGAGCTATACAAGCTATAAGGGCAGTTCTCTTGTATGTACTAAATTTGCTGATTTCAGTGGCGCTTTTGCAATTGGCCTCAATGTCCATTGGTGATACAGCACATAAAGCTGTCAGGGTATAATGTTGATTGTGGGTCAGGCCAAGATTGGGCCTGGCAATGAAGCTCCCATGAATGCATTGCTTTCTGAAACTCCCTGCCAAAAGCTCAAACTGTGGAGCTGTGATGTAGCGAGAATGCCCACGTCAGTGAAGAGAGGATAGCAAGTTGGCCAGGAAAATAAATGGAATTACCAATGTGAAAAAATTAAGTAAAATTGATTGTTAGACAATGTAATATGTGTGGGTTTTTGTATAGCAGCAATCAGGACTAGCAAATCATAAGCATATGAACCAGTATGAGAGAATATAAATGGTTCATTGAAGTAATGAGAGGCACATTACTTCACAACAATGATTTTGAACCTACTTTTTCTCCAGTTTTTTCCCTTCAAGGTCCTGATCATCTGGCACTGCTGACCCACCTGCACTTCACCCAATTGGCCAGACTTCATAGAGGAAACATATGCATGCTTCTTTGTAGAGGGCTCAAATTACTTTAAAACCAGGCCTGGGAAGTATTAGTGTGTGAATCCTCAGAATACACTACTATGAATTTTTAGAACAATGACCCCATATTTATTAAAATATATATTCTGATGGATTGTTCTATTTTTACAGTACAAATTTAAATTGATAACATTGAAATGTGCTATAGGCTGGAGCCCAAGTACACAGATGGTAAACAGATACAAGTAATACCTAGACTGGGGTTTTGAGTTAGGTCAGGGGGCTGATTGTTTTAGTTGTTGTCACCAACCTTGAACATCAGAATGGCTGAATGTGCCAGGCTGTTTTCATAATAGCTGTGTACGTCAATGTCAATGACAAACTGTCGTTAACCAGTGGCAAAAGAAAGAAATATGAACTGCTAATTTTTAATTCTATAACCTAAACTTTACCCCTTCTTAAGTCCCTATACACACACATACAACACACATAAGACACACAAAAACATGGATTTTAAGAGTGGGATCAAACGATTCAATAGCACCAATTCTGGAGTACAGAATTCGATGGGTTGATCTTGATCGATGTCTTCCAAATTCCTTTCAGTTCTTGTTGGTGACACAAAGTGGTCTTCCAGCACTTTCAGTATTTAGTTCACCGGTTGAGCACTTGTTTTTCAATGTCCCTAACAGTGATTTTCCCCTTTAGCTCTTGTCAGGGGTTTCAGATTGAGTTTGTTCAATAAACAGTCATTTACTTATTAAGTTTACAAACCTGGTGCTCGTATTCTGTTAACCTAAATTAAACTGTTAGGCAGAATTGGGGTAATTTGGTGGTTTGGTCAAACTTTTCACATTTGTCATCGGGGAACAGTGGGGCTCGATATTACAGCGCACTATCCCCAGTGAGTCGTGACATCATATTACATCCCCACTATTGTAGGTGACAGGTCAAGCAGGATGCCTGATCCCCCAATATCCCTTGTGTGCTCAGCCACCATTGTAGTACATTGACATACCCAGGTATTATAAGAACAGCCTGGCACATTCAACCATTCTGGCATTCAATGTTGGTGGTAAGGTTGAACAACTAAAACAATAAGCCTCCTGACCTAACTCAAGATTATCAAGATATGAGGAGAAAAAGCCAGCTAGCTATTATTATGGAATTACTGGAATCTTGCACACACAGGAGACAGAGGTTTTAGGTCTTGATTCTTTCAGGTCAGGAGCTATTCAGCTTCACTGCTCTCACACAATACCTGGTCACCTGGTCGGGAGCCAATTAAAACATTGTTGCCAGGCAGTTTCCTTGATCCAGGACTACCTTCCGGCACCATCCTGTCTTTCATGACACGCTTTGTTCCAGGACTGCGACATTGTATATATCTCTCATCCTGTTCCAGTGGACAAGGCTTTGAACCTGCGGCCATTGTAATTTTAACCCACAGTCGAATGAAAATAAAAAGAAATGTTCTTTAAAATGAGGATCTAGGAAATGAAAGAGCTAAGTCAAAATTTAAAGACAAAGAACAATTATAAGAACATAGGAACAGGCATAGGTCTTTCAGCCTCTTGAACCTGCTCTCCCATCCAATTAAATCATGGCTGATCTGTACCTCAACTCCATTAACCTGCTTCAGGTCCATAATCTCTTGATATCCTTACCCAACAAAAATCTATCAATCTCAATCTTGAATGCTTCAATTGTCCCAATTTCTGCAATATTTTAGGAGAGAGATTTTCAAATTTATAGATTATTTACTGTTCATTCAAACTTTGGCTAAATGTATTTAATATCCAACTTACATATGTTACTAACACATGTTGCTATGATGTTAAACTTGGCAGGGCTGGGGGATGTGGGTAGTTATTTTAGCCAAACGGTGAAAACAGTGACAGATGGGTGCAGTGCTAATAAGACACGCTTGTTTGGACAACTGGATTTAGAAGACAATTTTGATTTTAATAGCTGATTATCGTAATTTGAACTTTTCTGGAAATGCTGAAACAGAAACATACAGGTTTAGCACTCAAGTGTTGATTAGATGCACTTCTCATGGAACCAGATATGGGGGCTGCTCACACACACCCCCACTGGAGTTTTGTGGCATGTTGCAGGATTCCTCATGGACTTGACACCTTGCCCTTCTTGCCCTTCTGCACCTCTCTACTGCAACAGGTGATGCTTCACTGCCTGGCCTCATTTACTCCTCTCATTCCTCGCCCTGACCCCTAGCAAGATGCCCATGACCAAGCATCCCCTTTCTCCTGGTGACTCCTGCAAGGTGGAGTAGCACTTACTCTTTTTATTGAAGTTCTCAGAGAATTTCTGGAATAAATGTTGCATGACATATGATGGCTTGACAAAGCATTCTAGAAATCGCTCTGATATGTTTTAGAAGTCCTCTTCGCAGCTCCAGTAGCAAGTGAAAATCAAATGGTGAGCATCCTTTTAAGTAAGTCAACAACAATGCTGTGTTTATTCCCAAACAGCTGGTTGCTGTTAAGAGAGGGCATCAGTTGAAATGCTAGCCACCAAAATGTGATGCAACTTTGTTAATGAGTGCCAGCAGGCATTGAAAATGACAAATATCTGTTCAGTGAGCTTTTGGGCAGTTGTTCTGAGTGCAAGATGGTGTATTGCACTAAATGTGGGTGAAACCAACTTTGCAGCTTAAGACCCCATCTTTACTGCCCTAGAGGCTCTTCAAATGATCCACCGAAAATTAACCCCATTGCTTTTCTGGTAAGTTTATTGGTTAAGCACTGCAACATGATCAAGTTAGGAGAGGAAAAAGGAGAGAAATGCTGCTCTTAAATGTGCCTTGAGACAAAAAAATAACTGAGATACACGCTCCAGTCATTAATCCATATTTAACGAATTCAGGTTAGCACAACTTTGGTGCCCTTGACCTGATGGAGTGACTCTAAGATGCTGATGTAATCTAATGAACTAATGGTTTTGTTAATGTTAAGATCTGAAGTATTTTGAACATTGACCCTTTTTTTACAGGAATCAATTAAAGTGGCGGATAAATTAATCTTCAGAGAGAAGGTGAATCTTGAACAATCTTGAATATGAGAAAGTCAGGAGCTCTGACTTTGACATTTAACCACAACACCTTGGTCGAATTGCTCCATCAGTATCTTGGGAATTGAGATTGACCAGAAGCTTAACTGGAACAGTTAGATCTGTGGCTCTGAAAGCAGGACTGAGTTTGGGTACTTTTTGATGAGTTGCTCACCTCTTGATCCCTCAAAACCTATCAACTATTTTGCAAAGCTCAAGTCAGAGGTCTGATGGAATATGTATTCTTTTTCTACCTCCCTCCAAAAAAAAACTAGTTGAGCATCACATTTTGACTGGAGCTTCTGGCCACATATTCATGCCATCACTAAGACTACCTATTTCCACCTCCCAAACATTGCCCATCTTTTCCCCTGCCTTCTCATCTGCTGCTGAAACTCTCAATCATGTTTTTGCCATCTCAGTAGCATAGAAGGGCATGCCACTAATATACTTGAGCATCCAATGCATGCCTGGCTGATCTCCCATGTTCTATCCTCTATAAACTTGAGAAAATCCAAAACTTTGTTGTCAGGTCTTAACTCACACCAATTCATGTTCACCTACCCCTACCACCCCTATGCTTGCTGGTCTACCTTGATTCCTGGTAAAGCAACACCTTGATTTGAAAATGTCATCCTTGTTTGCAAATCCTTCTATGGCCTCGCCCCTCCCGATCTCTGGAATATCCTTTAGCCCCACAACCTTGCGGGATATCTACGTTCCTCTAATTCTGGCTTCTTGAGCATTCCCGTGTACCATTGATGGCTGTGCTTTTAGTCGTCTAGGTCATAAGCGCTAGAATTCCCTCCCTAAATCTCTCTGCCTCTCTACCTCACTTTCCTCTTTTAGGACACCCCCTATTGACCAAGCTTTTGGATCATCTGCTCAAATAACTCCTTGCTTGCCTCACAATATGAAAATTTGTTTCCTGAGAAGTGCCTTGGGTCAATTTATCATGTATTAAATATAAGTTGTTGTTTCCCCTGAGATTGCCAGAAGTAAGCTAATTGATCCCAAAGAGAATTGCTTACCTTATACTATCAAAGTTATCACACTATTGAAGTTGGAGATTCTTTACTGCAGCTTTATCTTCAGCCTGAGTAGGGCCTTGTGGTCTCTTAGTAGACTGTAAACTTAGTAGACTTAGTAGAGGTGCCGCTCTGCTTCCAAGAGGCAGATTAGGTTAATTGCTTCTGATGCATCCTTCAGGCCTGGACCACCTGTCCTAAAGATACTAATGATCCTATCTCTGCATTCTGAGGTAAGCTCCATGTCATCTTCTGTAGCAGGCCATATTGCCTCACCAGTGCCAACAGAGTGAGCCCATCCGAATTCCACTTCTTTTATTTTGAATTCAAGTCAAATAATTTTGTGTGAAGCTGTTGCCCCTTTAACGTTGGGATGGCTAAACTTGACAAGTCATTGTTCCAGTGCCAAGATGTATGACCTTTTGTACAAGGCAGGATAATGGTGTGGTGAATTGCTTTTAATGCCGTGCAGCTGTCCGTGGGGTCCATTCACTTTGTTTACACTCGAGGGAAGATTCAGAACACCAGCATCAACATGCACTGGAACAACTGTGTATATAAACTGCACTGCGGTTCTACATAAGTGGACTGAGGATTCTGCCTACCTACAGCCAGAACAAAATGGCACCCTACCTACCTCCCTCCTCCACCACACCACCACCCCCGACCCACGCCAGAGATAAGATTGTGTTCTGTGTCTATATCAGCAAGCTTACACCTTATTTATATACCACCGCCTCTTCCAAAGGTATGGCTGTGTAAGTTCATCTTCTCAATTGGGATAGAAGAGAGGGATGCGCCACTGAACTTGACTTTGAGGGGAAAGTCAACTCAGTCTCCTGTTCCTGTTGTTCTTCAGTGACTCCTGCTGGAAGAGAAAAGGGTTTGTCTTTAGAAAAGTGGCACTGAGCTTTTTACGATGCATAATCCAAAAGAATACATTGAAGCAACTTTGTAAAATGTCCTGCTGCACAGTTATTATTCCTGCAGATGTTTCAAAGATTGTCAACAGCTCTGCTGAGATTAGTGAATGGTTTGAGAATTTGCAATGCTAAATTTGTTTTTGAGATACAGGTCCTCTTATCAGTAGGAATATTGGGTAAGGGAAGTGAGTTACTGTCTTGACAATTAAGGGATAGCAGTCGGAAAGGGTTGGATGGGGCATACTGGAGCATTAAATGCTTTGAAAGTTTTTGCAGTTAAATTACTTGGGGGAGGGGTGGGGGAATCCATTTCAAATTTTCAAATGAGCACATTTAATTGATCATATTGATTCTTGGTAGGTTTGCTCTCTGCCAAGCAAGCTCATCAGAGTTAATCAGTAGCGACCTTGTACCGCATGGTGTTTTGGACATGGTGTAGTCGAACCATGGGTATTGAAGAGCAATGCATTTGTGTGTCATAGGAGTTTTCTCTTAGAATTGGGGAGCAGGTTATATCTGAGAGTCTCAGAATAGAGATGGGGTACATTTTACAATGGTGCTGTGGCTTTTAGTGAGCTAGAGCAATGTGGAAGTGTATAGTTGAGACTAACTCTCAATCTGACACCGCAAGAATGTACAACCACTAAACACAGCCCTGATGTCTCCCAAGTGCTCCATGTGTATTGTTGAGACAGATCAGTAGTCTGAAGTCAGGGAAAACACTCATCAAACGCAGACATGTGTCCGTGATCTAATCATACCCTCCCATCACAACTGACATTTGGAAGAATTTCAAACAGGTTTCAGTATTTTTGATTCAAACTCACTGCCAGCACAAGCTCTGTGATGTACCGTTCCTAATCTGCTAGGAACAAGGATCCACCTACATAACAGGATCATATGTCACGCACTGTATCACCTCCAGATGCACAGTCATGTATCATAATAACCCAGCACAATGAGCTAAAACATGTCATAATAATGCAGAGATTTTTAATTTCTTTCCCTACAAAATCGACTTGCCTTTGAGAAAATACACATTACTGATCTGATTTGTAAACCACTCCAGCTTACAACCAGCCAGCATTTTCTTTAAGGAGATTGAAACATGTGATAGGAAACTAGGGACTGAAATGTTTTTCCTGGATTTCAGACCAGTGCCTTGAGTTTGGAATATCGTGTTCTTTTAAAGAAAGGTTTGCTCAAAAATTAGCAAGATTGTATCATCTGAATTAAGATTCAAAAATAAATTTCTGTCTTTGTAGCCTCTGGAAATTGGGTGTACTATTGCCAATGATTCGTTGGTGATTCATTTAAATGGTCTCAAAGTGATACACAGAGCTGTACAAATTTACAATATATGCTTCAGGAGTTGAGGCTTCCTATTAGGAGCATAAAATTGGAGATTGTCCTTAAAACACCTTCTTTTTGGCCTGATGTTCAAAAGGCATTGCTTACTGATCCAGGCCAGGCCATGGCAACAAAGGGTAGATAAGCACTGAATGCTGGGAATTTGATCTAAAAACAAAGTGAACAACTGGGACCAGAAGCCACCTTGGAGATCCAGCTGAAATATTGATCCAGATATTGTAGTCAGCAGTGAAGGAACAGCACTTGTTGTTCACTATGCTGATATCTGTCCACAAGGTTTTTGAGAGCTTTTGAGTATAGACTTGCTGTCATTGCACGACACTCTCTATGGAGGAATCTGGGGCATCGCTGATTAGGGCGAGAAATAGTAAGGATCTTCAGCAAATCAGATTGAAGGATCTTCACTTTTCTCACCCAACTTCTGACTCCCACACTTCTTACTTTCACCTGTCTCCTCAATACGACCTGGCCCTTGTCTCTTTCTCATTTCAGGTCCCAAGAAATGCAACCTGGCCAGGAGGGAGAGCAAAAAGAAAGTGAAGTTGAAGACACACAATCATTCAATTTCACAGTTGCAGCTACCAATCACAGATACTGATATTGTGTGTAGATAAGGGCATAGGATAGAAATGGAATCTGCATGTGGTGAGACATCGGGCACAAGTGTGCTGCAGCTGAGGCAGGGGTAAAGGATAGCACAGGTTCTAGCTCGCAAGAGGGCAAGCTCACACAACAGCTCTGCTGCAGAAGACTTAAATGGTAGCTTGGATGTGCCAAGCTACAGAGGAAAGCTGATGGGCGTACACATCTAAATGCTTGGTGCAGGGCCAGTTACTCTGCATTTAGTGTAAAGGAGCATGCAGTAGTCCAGCACCAACTTAGCATGAGGCTTTGCACAGGACTGGGAGTTCATCCTTTCTAATATTCCAAAATATACATTACAGTGAGATATTAAAAACTCCATGAGAAAAGTGATCCATCCACTTCAAATTAGAGTTTAAGGATAATATTAGTTTAAAAGAAGAGGTGTACAATATTGCCAGTAAGTGTGGCAAGACTGGGGATTGAGAGAGCTTTAGAAACCAGCAAAGGATGACCAAAAATTTGATGAAGTGGGATAAATATTAGACTATGAGAGTAAGACAGCAAGAAGTGTCAAAAAGAGATTGCGAGAGCTTCCACAAGTATGTAAAAAGATAGCGTATGTGAAAAGCAAAAGTAAATGTGGGTCCCTTATGCTGAGGCAGGACAAATTATAATGGAGAATAAGAAATTGGCAGAGATTTTAAACAAATATTTTGGCAGGGTTTTAATGAAACTGGCCTGCTCACAGCTGGGGACATTGGGAATTCAGGGGAAGGGTGAGGGGCAAACACTGCCAGTGGCAGGTTAGGAGTCAGTTTCTCAAAGCCAAAGTGGGCTTTGCTGTGGCTGTTTAACTCAGCCAAGGCATTAACACCCTGACATTGTGTTTCCTGACCAAACATAGAATGTGGGTATGATGGCAACCTGCAACTATCAATGGGAGTATCTCTATTTCAATACCCTGCAGGGATCAGAATGGCTGTACTTTATATGGGTTCTTCAGACTACTGGTAGGACAAGAATGGAAGCAAGATCTGGGAAGACTGCTTCCAGTTCTCTGAACACAGAGAAGTTTTGTTTCCTGCGGGTGGAAGGAAGAGGCCAGCCTCACGGAAAAAGCAGGCATGGTTGGAGGTGACAGGCACAGTGAGCAGCAGATGGATTCCCTTGAACCTGGATTCAGCCCTGCAAGAAGTTCAATGACCTGATGAAGTTGGGAAGGTGAGTGTCATCCTGTTTTCAGGTGCCAAGCCTCTCACTCTGACTTTGCCAGCATTCTCCTGCACAGCACAACTCAGGTCAACATTCCTTGAAGCTCCACTCATTCCTCTCTCTTGAAGCACTGCCTCACATTCCCATCTGAACAGCCAACACTGTCATTCACCCTCATCTTAGTGCATTTTTACACTCATTTTGTTTGTCAACACCCCTTTGTCCTTTTGTCTATGACATCTTTGGCAGTCTCTTCTTGGCCTCCACCTATCATCGGCCCCGTATCGAGCTCTCCTGTCCCACTTCCTTCCAGCAGCTTATATTTCATCTTATTTCTATATGTCTTAGTTCTGATGACGGGTCATACGGACTCGAAATGTCAACTGTATCCCTCTCTGCAGATGCTGTCAGGTATTTTTGTCTTTGTTCTAGATTTCCAGGATCCACGGTATTTTGCTTTTATCTTGTTGTTATTCCATCGTCTCCACACAATCCAATTCTCAAACTTGTAACTCCCTGCATTCTCTCCTTGCAGAATAAGAGAGTGCAGATTTCTCAAAGAGAGACAAAGAATCGGGGGGGTGCCCTGTCTTCATAGCCACCCTGACTGCTGCAGAAGAGGAGGAGACCTTAGAGATTGGCAGGGTGACAGAGTGCCTGGTTGTTGATCATGGTGAAATCAGTGTCCCTCAGATACATGGTGATAGATTTAGAAATCATACTGGCGACTGATACCTAACATTCATTAATGCGGATTTGCTGTCACCATGAACTGAAATGTGAACATTTGAGCAATGATGATACAGGCAGCTTTCTTGAAATGGTGGAACAGCAGTGTCTCAGGAGGCTCAGGCTTTCACAACAGGTCAATGCTGATGTCTGCTGTCCCCTGAAAGAAAACCTCCTCTCAGTGGACTGGGTGGGCACACATTGACAATGGCTGTCAAGGTCATCACAGCTCTAAATTTCTTTACCTTCAGCTCATTCCAGGGATTTGCTGGTATCTTCTTCAGGGTTTCACAAACTGCTGTTCACAAGCATGTCACCCCAGTGGCCAATGCCAAAGCTACCACATCTTCCCCTTTGCTCTTTACAGCAGGGCTCCCAGTACTTGAACACAAAACTTTGTTCTGTTGAAGAGTCATACGGACTCAAAACGTTAACTGTGTTCCTCTCCGCAGATGCTGTCAGACCTGCTGAGTTTTTCCAGGTATTTTTGTTTTTGTTTTGTTTTCCTTCATCTGATAGTCTGCATTGTTCATCGCAGAGGAAGAAGGATGAACTTAATGTTATGGGACTACCCAGAAATGCAACAAAAGACCCAGTCCATTAGAATGCTTGAAGCTTGCAGAACAGAAGGAAGAAATTTGGGTCATTGTGTCTAGGCTGGCTTTTAGCTAGACAAAGCCAAAACTAATGATCTATCTTGGAGGGTGGATGTTAAGGATTGAAATTTATCATAAATAAAATCAGTGGCAGACACTGCAGTCAGAAAGTCATGGGCAGTGCACTGTCATCTGATACAGGCTGGCAATATGCAAGGTTTTCCAGGTGTGGTGTATTTTCTGAAACTCACCCAATGTGGCACTGAGCCATCAGCATTAAGAAAGTCCCAGTTTCAATACCCAGTCTATGCTGAGTTATTTAAGCTTAGCTAGTGTGTGATAGGAATATAACTGTACCCCCTCGGTTGCAAGTTTTAAAAAGATCAGCAAGGGCTAGGCCACTTGGCATTGACTTCTGTTGGAATGTGTATGTGCATGTGGATGATGAATGGGGGTAGAACCAATGTTGGCTGTGGTTTTCTGCAGCACAGGTTGATGGGTCACATGGCCTTCTGTGTTACAAGGTTCTATGACTTCTTGTAGTGCTAAATGTAACAACAACACAATCACTTCTTGAGATTGAGAATCATTAGAAATAAATCTGGACCATTGTCCTACTGGAAAATTATTGGGTGATTCAGCAAGATTCTTTGGTGACCACAGTTCCTAGGAAAGAAATAACCTGCAACCATGCACTGAATGTTTTGTTTATGCTTTAACAGTATTTCCATTTGTACTTCCTCAGTTCCAATGCTTTCCCCCGTCTTTGCTATCTCTTTCCAACTGGGAGAGCAGAATGTTCTGGGGCAATGGCTATCATCATGGCACCCCTTACTGGCCAAGATGAAGCATGTTTGGCTAGAGTTTCCATCCTCAGTGAATTCTCCTTCCTCTCTCCCAACAGCATACATCAAGGACAAACTGACATTCAGTTATATAATGCCCTTTACATCTCTAGGATGTCCTAATGTGCTTCACTTATTTTTGAGGTAATGAATGGAAATACATCAGCTAACTTGTACACAGCAAGCTCCCAGAAACAACACTGAGGGGATAAATGGCCTGGTAATCTGTATTATCAATGTTGGACAAGGTATAAATATTGGCTAAGCCAACAGGAGAACTCTACTGTTCTTTGAATTGTGCCATGGTATCTTTCACTTCCACCTGTGGAGGCAGGCAGAGTCTCAGTTTAGCATATCAAAAGAAATACATCAACAACTTGCATTTACATAGTGCCTTTAATGTAGTAAAATGCCTTGAGGCTCTTCACCGTAACATTATCAAACAAAATTTAACATTGAGCTACATGAAGATATTTTAGGAAAGCTCAATAAACGCTTGCTTTTAAGGACAATATTGCTGCCGTGCCGAGCTCCCTCAGCACTGCACTGAAGTATTAATCTACATTATGCCATCAACTCTTTGGACAGGGACTTAAACTGAAAACCTTCTGATTCTGAAGCCAGAATGCTACCAAAATGTCAGCACTAACCTATAAGGTGTTCAATCAAAAAGCTACAAAGTTGTTCCACAGCAGTTAGCCAAATGAATGACAATACGGTGAGGATTAATTCCCAGAACTACACAAGAGTCCATAAGTACATCAGAACGTATTAAAAGCTGCAAAAAGGTCACAATCAACAAGTACTGTTATTACTACTTATTCTGCCACCTCATTGGATGGTGATATCATGTTTTAAATAGCACACCTTCTAATGCTCAAAAATGTTTCTTAGCAAGAACAGTCATTTCCATACTTTATTGTTAAATTATGTACTCTAGAGTCAACACCCTGCCTCGTTTATTACCTTTTTAAATCCTGTCCACCCCCAAAACTACTAATTCCCTTCAACATGGAGAAGCAGGGACTCTCCATCCCTTCAGTTATTGCAAGAAGGGTGTCCATTTACATCTAATGAGAAAAGCTCAAATGTTTGTCCAGGAAAGTCAGCTGATGAGAAAATCACTTGGCCATTTATTGGCACTCACCAGCAGACTTGATGGGCTCTGCCACATGATTGAGCAGCTCAGAAGGATATCACTTGTCACAGACAGAATGTGTTTGGTCATTTACTGTCCATAATCAGTATGTTTTGTGTGGAAATGTATGTGTCTTTTCTTACACTTGGAGTGTTTATTGCAATGAAATAATTCAGCAGCAAGCTTTCATGAGTTTAAAATAAATAAGATTATTTATTCTCAGATGCTTATCCTGAATTAAAGCAGTATCAAACACACACAGGCACAAAGATTGGATATCGATAAAGATAGTGCACTTTTACAGATTACAGTCACTTCAATCTCAGAATCAACCTCCTAGATATTCAACTACAAGAACTTCACAACTTGCTGTTAACCCTTCCCTCATTTATGATTTACAGTCTTCCATGTGGCAGGCCTGTGGTTTCTTGAATAGATTTGATGATTCAAAGTTGAAGTGAGGGTCTTGTAAGTACCACAAGTACTGGTGCATGGTGTTTAATCCAATACCCAATCAGAAAATGGGCAACACAGTTAATTGGAACAGATTAGTTAACCATGCATTGAGGGGAGGATTTGAACTCTCAGTCTCTGGGCTCTGTTTCCCGACCACTGGAAATACCACACTGGCTGTTCCTCTGCATTGTGTGATAGAGGAGAAGGAAAAAGTCTTATTCATTGAAATGTTTCACTGTGTACGGCAAAAGGAAATTTTTTTGCAACTTGCGTTTTTGAAATTTCAACATCTCCTTATGAAAACAATTTATTTAATATAAGTTTCACTGGCTATTTGCCAAACAATTAGAAGCTAACAAAAACCTGTTAGTCTGTCATGATGGATAAGTTGGTAAATGTGCTATTTGGTAAGTAAACGACCCTTTCAGACATGGGAAGGAGAACGACCAGCCAGGATAGCTGTGCTGATTCTCCATTCAGTGACTTCTGTTGAAAAGTGTGCATGCACGGACATCTGATAATGATAGATTGGGCTTGGTTCTGCTGCTGTCTGTGCTCCAACACTGCTAGAGAATGGCTTCATGACTGAGGTTCCAGGGCAGCCAGCATCCAAAGAACAGCGTAAGCCTTCACAAGAAGAGGGGAGAAAATAAAACTAAATGATTGCAATCTTTTTGGATAGTTTTCTGTAAAAAAATTATATGTATATTACCCAGTGACTTACTTGAAGGAACATTCACAGATCAATTAACTCGTACACTTTCTAATTCACCTTTTTGAGTTGGTCTTCATGTATCTTTCCAGCAATGTTGAGGCATCTGAAAGAACTTGCAGTGAAACTGTGTGTCACCTTTCTGAGTTTCAGTAGTATACTTGGCCTTGCAGTTGATGATTTCCATAGTATCTCCAAATTTGGAACTTTTTCTCTTTCCTGAGCATCTTTGAAAAAGATTGCCACAAATTAACAACGCAGGAGTCTTTTGGTTTTGGTTTCTACAGGAAAAAAATAAATGTCTTTTAGCTACTCCATCACAAGGAAACACATGTGCAAAATGTATTCCCCGATAAGAGATAACCAAAGCAAAATCAATAATGTGGGACTTCTAGATAGGCTAAGGGGCTCAAAACCACCAAATCACCAAAGGCATTTGTCCCTAAGGACTGATAGAGAATAGGAAAGCACTTGTGAGGCATTATGTGGCTACTAGGGAGGTCCCAGGAATTTAGAAGCATTTCAGTGTGGTGTCAATATTGAAAAAAGGGGGACAAGTAGATATTGACAATGACAGATCCGTTAGTCTTGTCTCCAATCCATATAAAATAATTGACTGGATTGTCAGTATTAGCATCTAATAGGTTCTGTTGATGGATGCTAAACACCCAGTAGTTTAAGGTAATAAGGTAAACAGGTGTTGGGTATTAAAAACAGAAAATGCTGCAAAACTCAGCAGGTCTGACAGCACCTGTGAAGAGAGAAACAGAGTTAACGGTTCGAGTCCATATGACTTTTTCAGAGCTAAACAGCATTTCCAGCATCTGCAATATTTTGCTTTTGTCCAGGTGTTGGATATTGATTAGCTAATTATATTCAGATCTGTATATAAAGGAGAGTCAGTCAGTATTGAGGAAAGATTATGTTATAGTGGAGAAGTAAGGTTTGTGGTGAGCAATAAACAGTCTCTGCCACAGCATTCTAGTCTCAGTGTTTTCTTCACAACCAGGTTTGATAGTTTGCTCTGGAAATTTGAGCATCATCAGTACAATTACCACTTAGTAAACAATAGTTAACATAGATTCCTAAGGAGAAGGCACGAACTGACCATTCCTTTCACCTGCTTTGAGGAAGTGACAACCCAAGTAATTTGAAAAAGATGCACTTGCAAGGCTTTAGTCAAACACAAAGTTATGGGGATTCAGGGTAAACACCAGGCACAGATAAGGAATTGGCTGACAGGTAGAAAATTATTTGTTATAAGAGTTATGCCAGAAGGAGGAGGAGGATGTACTGAGTGGAGTACTCAGAAATCAGTATTGAGAACATTACTATCCCTTATAAGTGCAACTTGCTGGTGATAGTAAGCTGAGAAATTAGAGAGTAAGTTGGACAGAACAAAGATATGGACAGATCAATGGTGGATGAAATTTAATGCAACAAAAAAAAACAAAGTACTGCACATCAATGGGAAAAATAAGTAATGTACATACTTCATGAATGGTAATGAAATGACTAAGGATGAAGTGGCAAGAAATCCAGAAGTCTTGCTAGATGTGACACTAAATATGTGCAACCAATGCAGAGCAGCAGTCAAGCAATAAATTTCATAGTGTACAAGTCAGAAGACAAAACTATACAGCCAGCTGGTGAGAGCACATCTTGAATATTATATCCAATGGTGGCAGATAAGGCACGAAGGGGGCATTCAGCAGTTGGAAGCAGTGAAAGAAGAACCATGAAGCTGATTCCTCGTTTTGGAGCTCCGAGCATCGAGGAATGGTTAGAGAAAGCAGGGCTTTTCAGATTGGAAAGAAGGTCAGATAAATGACTTAAAGAAGCATATAGATCCTGAATAAATGGTATGGAATAGGTGAATCTGGATTATTACTTTAAATCAGATCATGAGAGAAGGACAAAAGGCCACAGATGTAAGCGTTTCAAACACAACTTTATGACTGAAATCAAGAAATTCTTTATGTCGAATGATCAACATTTGAAATTAACCTTCTGTACTTGGAGACAAGAAAAGCAGGATGTATTTCAGAAACAGTCAGGAAACACAGTGAAGGCACTGTAATGCAATTTGGTCTGAATGGCCTTCCTCATTTGTAATTATCTTGTAATCCCACCATACATATGGGAAGGATCTTTGGGAAGATGGGGAGGAATGACTTAGGAAGGAGTGGGTAGATGTTTACACTTGCCTTACACTACAAAATTCCAACAGTTGCTAGAGACAAAAGGGAAAACAGAAATCATACCTCACTTTACACAAATGCAGGATTATTGCTGGAATCCTATTGGACACAATGTAAATCAGAGAGAGTGTAAGGAAGATGACAGTCTCTGCCATTTTTCCCAATCCAGTCCAGGTATGATACAAAAGAAGATGGAGTCACTCACTATTGACTCTATCTCCACCTATCTTCTCAGTAGGACCACTCATGGAGATCCTTTGGGTTTTAGAATAAACTGCATCCCTAGATTTTGCCCTTCCAAACCTGGGTTATGCATGGATAGAGCATTTTGAGCTATGCTTCTAATCCCAGCCCTTGCTGTGTATCCACCATACCCCCTGACCTTCCCGTCTCTGATGCTGAATGTCCTGTACCCAGCAAAGGACTCCGTTTCAACCCCTTACATCCTCACCCCAATTTTGGGCTTGGCACAATGCTGAACTCTTTTTCCATTGCCTTCATCTCTGTGCTCCCTTCTTTGGGCAGGAGCCCTCCCCCTGTTCAACAGATCCTTTCACCCACCTCCAGTATTTTCCCTCTACCTGGACCCCTTCCTCTGGCCTCATATCTGCTTTTGATCTTTTCATTGAGAACTGTCAGCATGACATCGGCCTTCTCAATTTCTCTGCTCGTCTCACCCACTCTAACCTGTCTCCTTCTGAACTTGCTGCACACCATTCCCTCAGGTCTAACCCGGACTTTGTTATCAAACCTGCCAACAAGGGTACTACTGTTGTTGTCTGGCCTCCACCTCGCAGAGGCTGAGCGGCAGCTCTCGGACACTTCTTTCTAGCTCCCCCTGGACCATGGCCCCACCACCGTACATCAAGCCATTGTTTCTAGACTGTCATTGACCTCATCTCCTCAGGAGATCTTCCCTCCATAGCTTCCAACCTCAGTCTCGAACCCCATACAGACCGCTTCCACCTCCTCCCCAAAATCCGCAAACAGGGCTGTCCCAGTAGACTGATTGGCAGGTCTGTTCCTGCCCCATGGAACTCATTTCTTCCTATTTTGACTCAATTCTTTCTCCCCTTGTACACTCTCTTCCCACCTACATTTGTAATTCCTCTGATGCCATACGTCAAATCAACAATTTCCAGTTTCCTGGCCTAACTGCCTCCTCTCCACCACGGACACCCAATCCCTCTACACCTCCATCCGCCACTGGGATGGTCTGAAGGCTCTCTGCTTCTTCCTTGAACAGAGGCCTGAACAACCCCCATCCACTACCACTCTCCTCTGCCTGGCTAAACTTGTTCTCTCACTGAACAATTTCTCCTTTTATTTGGAGAAAGTGAGATAAGTTAAAGGTGTGGCTATGAGCATCTGCATTGGCCCCAGTTATGCCTGTCTCTTTATGGGGTATGTGGAACATTTCTTGTTCCAGTCCTACTCACGCCCCCTCCTACAACTCTTCTTTCAGAGCATCATTGACTGTATTGGTGCCGCTTCATGCATTCATCCAGACCTGGAAAAATTTGTTGACTTTCCTTCCAATTTCCACCCCTCTCTCACCTTCACATGGACCAGTTCCAACTCCTGCCTTTGCTTCCTTGACCTCTCTGTCTCCATTTCTGGTGATAGACTGTCCACTAATATTCATAACAAGCCTACCAACTCCCACAGCTACCTTGAGTACAGCTCCTTACACCCCGCTTCCTGTAAGGACTCCATCCCATTCTCTCAGTTCCTTCGCCTCTGTCGCATCTGTTCCAATGATGCCACTTTCCAAAACGACGCTTGACATGTCTTCATTTTCCCTTAGCCGTGGTTACCCCCACCACTGTCGTTGATGGGACCCTCAACCATGACTAACTCATCTCCCGCACCTCTGCCCTCACCCCTTTCCCTCCCTCCCAGAGCCATGATAGCATCCCCCTGTCCTCACTTTTCACCCCATCAGCCTCCGCATTCAAAGGATCATCCTCTGCCATTTCTGCCTCACCACCACCTCCCCCATCAGCATTCCGTAGGGACCGTTCCCTCTGGAACACCTTGGTCCACTCTTCCATCACCCCCAACTCCTCATCCCCTTCCCACAGCACCTTTCCATACAATCGCAGAAGGTGCAACACCTGCCCCTTTACCTCCTCAGCATCCAAGGGCCCAAACACTCCTTTCAGGTGCACCTCCTTCAGTTTGGTCTACTGCATTCACAGCTCCCAATGTAGTCTCCTCTAATTGGGGAGATCAAACGTAGACTGGGTGACCACTTTGAGAAACATCTTCGATCAGTCCATTAGCATGAGCCAGGCCTTCCTGTCGCTTGCCATCTCAACACACCATCTTGCTCTCATGCCCACATGTCTGTCCTTGTCCTGCTGCAATGTTCCTGTGAAGCCCAACGCAAACTGGAGGAACAGCACCTCATCTTCTGAGCACTTTAGAGCCTTCTGGACTTTGACATTGAGTTCAACAACTTCAGACCATGAACTCCTCTTTTAATTCAATTTTTATTTATTTATTAATTTAAAAAAATATTTAATGATTTGTTCACTTTTTTATCCTTTTCCCTAAAACCCTCTCCTCACAGGGCCATCTGATACTTGTTTTTATATTTTGTCTTCATGAATGCTGACCCTTGTTCTGCTATTAATACCTACTGCTACCTTACCTTTTTGCCACTCTCAGCACCTTCTTTACTCTTCACCACTACCATTAACACTACCCTTGTCTTGTGTCCATGACATCTTTGTCAATCTCTCCTTAGCTGTCACCTAGCCCTTACCTTTCATCTCGCTCCACCCACTCTTGGACAGCATAACTTTCATCATAGTTGTATTTCTCTTCCGCTCTGAAGCAGTTACACAGACTCGAAATGTTAATTCTGTTTCTCTCTCTACAGATGCTGCCAAACCTGCTGAATTTTTCCAGCGTTTTCTGTTTTTATTTAAGATGAATGTATTGATAGTTTTAGGCATGGCATAGGTGGTAGTTGTGGTGGGTTCAATTGAAGCAATGAATGTTAATGATATGCTAATTGTATTATCAAGGCTAAGGATACATAGGTGAAGGCCAATGATTGATTAAATGGTTTGAATCCAATTTCAAAAGACCATATAAAAAGGGACTCACTGGGTGGTGTGGTTTAGTTAGTAGAATTCTCATTTGAGGCAGAAGGTTTTATGTGCAAGTATTGATCCAGGAGTTGTGCACAAAATCTAGACTAATAGTGTAGTACTGAGGGTAGTGCAGTATTGTCAGAGGTGTCTTCTTTGAGATAAGCTAAACAATGCCCCCATCTGCCTGCTCAAGTGGGTTTATAAGATCCTGTGGTGTTATTATGGAGCTTATGGTGAATGGTAGTGTGTTTGACTCTAGATTAGAAGGTTGTGTTCAAATAACATCAGGCTCACAGAACTTTTGCAGCATTTTGGGCCTGGCAGTAGACTGTAGACCTGATTGCATATGCCTCTTCCATGCCAGGGTGTCACAAGAGAGGGGGCATGTGGTATCTGCTAGTATACTTGAGGTTTTCTGTGACTTGGGTGCTAGACGGGCTGCAATACACTGTCAGCACCCCCAAAAACATAATTTAATTGATAAGTTTCCTTTTGAAAGTTTTTAGTGCCCTTTTTAAGGGGCTTTCAATTAGTTTATACTTTTTGTTTTACAAAAAAGTATAACTGAGGCTCAGTCACCTGTGACTCAATTGATAACGCTAACAGCTGAGTCAGAAGTTTGTGGGTTCAAGTCCCAATTCAGGACTTGAATAAAGAATCGAGGCTTACTGTCCAATGCAGTACTGAAATGGTGCTTGCTATTGGTATTTTGGAGTGGAAATGGTGCTGTTGTGGTAATGTCACTGGACTGGTAACCTAGAGGCTCAGGCTAATCTTTCTCTTTAAGGGTCTGTTAGCTTGTTTATTTAAATTTAATTCGTTTTTATTTTTACTTGAGTATAAAAAGACTTCCTTCAATGTTATCTTAATTTGTTTCCTTTAAAGTTTTTGTTACAGTGCCCCTTTAAGAAATGGTTCACTAGCTGACTTGTTAGTGTATTTAATTGGTATACTTGAGTATTAGACAAGACTCTTGTGTTGGTTAGGAAGGAGACAGATATATCTAATGTTGTATTCTGAAAATCTAGTATTAGTCTGGCTTCAGAATGAATGAACAATGAATCCAGTGTATTGTCACTATTGAAGCAGAGAGGTAATTCCGTGATCCTGGGGGCCAGTCTATTGGTATCTATAAACCTTTGAGACAGTGACAACACAAATGGAAGGAATGATAAAGACTACAATTGGCAGCTGCAACATCCATAGATAAGTTTTTTTTAAAAAAAAAAGCTTGTAAATCATAAAGTTATCTTACCAGTAATGCCTTAAGACTGTGAAAGGGCAACATTTTCCAGCTATTCACTCATAAAGGTTATATATTTTTTGAATGGTAGTTTAACAAAAGATGTATATGGTTCTGTACAAGCTTTGTTGGCTGCTAATATCAGTTCACAAGAGCAACTGTGTTTAAGTCATTCAGAACTGATCTAGGTAGGAAAAATCAATGTTTTTTCCAATGACATCATTGATGTTTCCATCAGAGGCAAACATCAAAATAGGTGTTTTAATTGAATTTATTTGAGAGAATCTAAGTAAACAACTTCAACAAATGTAAACAGTAAGGTTTCCTGTCAGTTGAAACACATTTGTGGAGGGATTCTATTGAGATTCCACATCAAGGCATTTGTCAGGAGTTTATCTCTTGATATGCAAGCAGCTTGTCCAGCCACCCACCCCAAATCCAGCAATTAGATAATCCATGGGGCAGCACCACAGCTGTGTTTTAAGGTAGTCTGAATTTGGTTGGGGAGGACAATTAATCTGAAAGCCGCTTTCTCTAAAGTTGGTTTCATTCAGCTCTCTGCCCTTTACATACCTTTGAAAGGGTTAGTATAAAGATGTGAAAAATTAGGGATATAGTAATTTTAGACACATTGGGGAAAGCTTCCTCCATGTGGTGCTAAGATATTTGTTCTCAGTAAATGTGTGCAAATTGTCCATATTTACCACTGACAAAATCAATTTTGGAAAGCAAAATTCAATCAAAGTGCTAAAATACATCTGTTATTGCAAGTTCTTGCGTCCCATACTGATGAAGAAAGTAATCCTAATGTTACAGTTACTCTAATTTTAGCAATTGCTTTGATTTTGCAACATATACTTTACAATAAATGGAAATGATATTGAGGAGAAGGTGGAAAAAATATCCAAGGATGGTATCAGAACTGTGATTATAACTGTCAAGAAGTATTGATCAAGCTGGGGCTTTTTTTTTTCCCTACAAAGGAGAAAACTGAAGGATAACCGTACAGAAGTCTTCAACATTATTAAGGGGTTTGATAGGATAGAGGTAGAGAAGTGGGGAGTCCAAAACTAGGGCGTGTAAATTAAATGAGGAATTCGGGGGGAAAAATGTCTTCAGCCAGAGTGGTTAAAATTTGGAATGTGCTACCACGTGGAGTAGCTGAGGTGAATAGTGCCAATCCATTCAAGGGGAAGCTAGAAAAGTACATGAGGGAGAAAGGAATGGAAGGATAAGCTGATCAGTTAGATGAAGTAGGGTGGGAGGAGTCCAACATAGGTTTAGAGATAACAAGAACTAGAACTTACATTAAGGTATTACATGAATATAATAAAACATCCTGTGGTGGTTTACAGGAGCAATATAAAACAAAGTATAACACTAATCCATTAGCTTTTGTGGATCAAAGACTGAATGGCCTGCTTCTATGTTGTAAGTTCAACGTATTTCTGTTACATGAACCCTAAGTCAGTAAGCTAATAACTTTAAAAGCTGTTACATCAGAATAAAAATGTTGTAAATCCTTTACATCAGGAGGACATTAACCACTCCCCCCCCTACCCCTGCCAAAACAAAAATGCTTGTGTCAAACTACCCAAGTTGAGATCATCTAAAAAGTTAAGTCACTGGGCACCAGACATGTGTAAGAAGAATGACATTAAAAATCAATGATCATTACATAGGCCACAAAGGCCAAATTTGTGGCCACACAAGTAAAATCTTTTACTGCAGCTGAACAGAGGGTGGCCCTCATCTTCCACATTTTGAAGAGGAGATCCAATTTCTGATTTCTCAGACTGGGTGAGTTATTCCACAATTCATATGTAACAGTCACTGGGCAAGGGTAACAATAACATACTGCAGGCTACCTGCACCGTGTTGACAATATCAGTTTGTGCAGCATCTAGTTTGGGGGGGAAAAAAGGCAGGAGGTGCATAACGGAACACACCTGCAAGCTCTCTCTCAAATCACACACCGTTGTGACTTGGAACTATATCGCCATTCCTTCACTGTTACTAGGTTGAAATCCTGGAACTCCCTTACTAAATAGCACTGTAACTCTTTTGTGTCACAACCAATTAAACTAAATTAACAAAATCGGGGATAAAGTAAAAGGCAGCCCCTTAAAGGAAACTGCAAAGATAAAATTTAAGGGAAACTTACCAACATTAAAACAAAATGTGATCAAAAGTGTCCACATCACCCGAGTTCCTGCAGTGCCCACCGAGTATGAAATAGCTCGACAGTGCCAGCGGGGACACATGCCCCCTTTCCATGGACACCCAGCTGTGATGGGAGGTAAGACAGTCAGGCTGAATGACCCCTCAATCGCTTGCTGCCTGGGCCTGTTAATGGCCAACTTGGCCAGGAGCAGGTTCAGGAGGAGGTCCTGCCCCCTCCACACCAGGTGTAAATAGCACTGTAGGTGTACCTACACCAGATGGGCTACAGTAGCAAGGCAGCTTGCCACCACTTTCTTGAGGACAATTCAGGATTGGAAACAAATGCAGACCTTGTCAGGGATACTCATCCCATGAAAGAATAAAATATGACACCATTTCATAGATTTTATAGGATAGAAGAGGATGAGTACTTCCTCCTATCACATTGTGGCATCATTTCCACCACAGAATCATGTGATTTGATTGCCTTAAATTTCATGTGAGAAATCACAATGTAACAAACGAATTAAAGCAGAACCTGGACAAACAAATCACTCAAACTGATTTCAGAACCCTTTCAGTTGTAACTAACCAGCACCCAGTAACTACAAGACAGTAAAATTAACCAATATAGGAGCTGAACGAATCAAGTCACTCTACAAAATAAATCTTCAACATTTGAGTTACCTTTTTTAAGTAACTGAAATTTATGAAGTCCAACATAGGTCTAGGGATAACAAAAACTAGAACTAGAACTTACATTAAAGGTAGCATATGAATATAATAAAACATCCTGTGGTGGTTTACAGGAGCAATATAAAACAAAGTATGACACTAATCCATATAAGAAAATACTAGGGCAATTACCAAAGGCTTGGTCAAAGGTTTTTAATAAGTGTTTTAAATGAGGAAAGTGAGGTAGAGAGGTTTAGGGTGGAATTCCAGGATTTAGGCCCTTTGCAGCTGAAGACATAACCACTAATGGTGGAATGATTAAAATTGGGGATGCTCAGGAGGCCAGAGTTGGAGGACTGCAGTATCTCAGTGGGCTGTAGAAGATTACAAAGATAGGGAGGGGAGAGGCCATGGAGGAATTTTAAAATGAGGATGAGAATTTTAAAATTGAAGGGTTGCTTAACTGGGAGCCAGTGTCAGACAGCGAACTGTAATGGGTTGAACAGAATTTGGCGCAAGTTAGGACACAGGCAGCTGCGATTTAGATGACCTCAAGTTTGTGGAGATTAGAATGTGGGAGGTGGCCAGAAATTCATTAGAATAGTCAAGTCTGGAGGAAACAAAAGCTGAGATGGTGTTTTCAGCTGCAAAAGTGTTGAAGCAGGGTTAGAGTTGGAGGATGTTACAGAGGTGGAAATAAGTGATGTTACAATCCCTGTGGTAAACCATTAGCCAAAATAACCAAATTTACTGAACAAACCCCCAAATGTGGAAATTACCTAAACATTTCACTTTTTGTATCTTTTGCTTTAACACAAATGAGAATCAATGCAAATTAAACATGAAATAACAGGTGAATCACAGCCCGTACAAACTATAAATTGCACATGGAATGGCAGATAGAACAAAGAATATATCATGGCAATGGAAGGCAGTCTACTTCACCTGTATAGTCCCAGTTCCAGCGCACAGTTCATCAAAGCAGAATTTCAGTACCTTTCCTTCTAGGACTTGGCTGATTATCTGTAAGCAGGTCATATGAGCCAGTATTTTTTATTATCCAAAGATTATAATTGATTCCTTCACAAGATATACAAACGTTGAAAAGTCCTTTCAAACATTTTATTAAAACAATTAGATTTCTCAAACATTTTAATGTAATTACAACTTTTATTTATTGTTACTGCTTCTGGGTAAAAGGCCATCACAGTGGTCTAAATGATGGCTCAGATACGTGGTTGAAAACTCACCTCACATTGAATAGACATAAAAATTATATGTTTCATATCAACATGAAAGTTTTGGGTCTGATTCTAATTGAAAGATTGAGATCTGTCAAAAACATGGGCTCGGACTTGTTATTTGTGTCTCGAACTATCGCTCTGTATTTAGCTACCTGCGCTTGCAATTTGAAGAATTTTGCACTGAGTGGGTGCAATGTGCAGAAGGTATCCTGCATCTTTCCCAAACACCCTGCCATCTGTCAGCTTTCTTGAACCCCTACAAGCCCCCATTCCCATTACGATCGGCAGACTCCTCTACTCTTCATCATGCTTTTCCCACTCCACCCTCTGACCTTTCTACCTGCATCTTCAGTCCTATGAAACCTATCTGCTATGAGGCTGGTCCTTAGAGCACAGCCTTCTTTGTCTGGCAGGTGTTCAGACTATCGATCCAGCTGGCTTTTGGGAGGGGAGTGAAATGATACACCCTGAAGTTAAAACTTAAGAGTGTTTGGGGAAACCTGTACTGCTGCGTTTCCTGAGCTTAACTTCCCCACCAAGTGCCCCTCCCCCCAGCAACCATTGTCAAAGCCCATCCCAGTAAATATTGGGGGCAACAAGTTAGTTTGTTTCTCTAAATGATTTTAAAACATTGCAAGTTAACAATTTTGAAGTTGTTAATGGCAAAATTACATAGAATTTACAGAACAGAAACAGGGCATTCGGTCCATTTGGTCTATGCCAGGCTTTATGCTCCTGACTCCTATATGTCACCCGCTCAGTACACCCTTCAGCTTCTTACACACGGTCCAGCCCCTACTATAACCCCCACAGCTACTGCCTTGCTGATAGGTCAACACTTCTACAGACAAGGCACACAAGTTGTCTAATGACCCAGAGGGATCACTCTCATCAGGAGCAAGCAAAATTTAGCCTACTTGGCTTTGTCTCAATCACCTCAGGACTGGTGCCAGATGCTACAAAGCCCTTATGTAGAAGTGGGGATACAACCAAATGCAACTGTGGAGAGGCATCCCAAAAGATGAAATACTTCCTATAATTCCCTCCACCACCACAGCCATGTAGCTCTGGAGGTCTTCACTTCTTGGGCCAGGGCCTGTGTGGAACAGTGGCAAGAGGAGGTATAGCAACATGAGAAGTAGTACACCCTTCAATTTCTTTCTCCCTCATGGATTTATCTAGTTGCACTTAACTGCATCTACACTATTTGCCTAAACTATTGCATGTTGTAGCATGTTGTCCCAGGTCATGAGTGCAGGAGTTCCTCAGGGTAGTGCCCCAGGCCCAAACATCTTTAGCTGCTTCATCAATGACCTTCCCTTTATCATAAGGTCAGAACTGGGGATGTGCGCTGGTGATTGCACAACGTTCAGTATCATTCGCAATTCCTCAGATATGGAAGCAGTCCTTGCCTGTATGCAACAAGACCTGGATAACATTCAGATTTAGGCTGATAAATGGCAAGTAATATTCATGCCACACAAGCACCAGAGAGTAACTATCTTCGACAAAGGAGAATCCAAACATCTCCCCCAACATTCAACCACATTACCATCACTGAATTCCCCCATCATCAGTTTCCTGGGAGGTGAGGGTCACTATTCACCAGAAAATTAACTGAACTAGCCAAATAAATACTGTGGCTATAAGATGAAATCAAAGGCTGGGAATTCTGCAGCTTGTAACTCACCTCCTGAATCCCCAAATCCACCATCACAAAGCACATGTTAGGAATGTGATGGAGTACTCTCCACTTGCCTGGATGAAGCAACATTCAAGAAGCTCAATACCATCCAGGACAAAGCAGCCTGCTTGATCAGCACTCCATCCACCACCTTAAGCATTCATTCTCTCCATCACTGGTGCAGAGTGGCAACAGTGTGTACTATCTACAAGATGCAATGCAGCCATTTACCAAGATTCCTTAATTGACAGCACGTTCCAAATCCTACTCTACCATCTAAAAGGATGGCAGATGTATGGGAACACCACCATCTGTAAGTTACCCTCCAAGTCACACACCATCCAGACTTGGGACTATATCGCTGTTCCTTCACGTGTACTGCATCAGTTCAAGAAAGTGACTTACCACCATTCTCTCAGGGGAAATTAGGGATGAGCAATAAATCTGGTCTTGCCAGTAACACTCACATCCCATGAATGAATGAAAGGAAACTGCTGAATAAAAAGGTTTCACCTGAGTTCCTTTTTGGACTATCTTATATTTATGTCCCCAAGTTTTGGGCTTCCCCACATATAGGACCATCTTCTCTATTTCTAGCTTATCAAAATGCCCTGATAGTTTTAGAGGCCTCTATTTGGTCAACACTCAGCCTTTTATTTTCTAGAATAAACGGAACCAACCTGTTCATTGTAAATTATTCTAAAATGTGTATTTTTTGTCTTAGAAATACTGATATAAAAATCGGTCATTCCTTGTGCTTGAACTGATTTTTGAAATTCCAATTTTTTTATTCTATCATGGAATGTGAATATTGCTGGCAGTGCCAATATTTGTAGCTCACCCTTAATTACACTTGAGAAGGTGGGGGATGACCCCACTCCTGAACTGCTACAGTCCATGTGGTGTAGGTACACTCAGAGTGCTGTTAGGAAGGTAGTTCCATGATTTTGACCCAGCGACAGTGAAGGAACAGCGATATAATTCCAAGGCAGGATGGTGTATGTCTTCCAGGAGTTGGTTTTCCCATGTATATGCTGACCCTGCCTTTCTAGGTGGTAGAGGTTGCAGGTTTGGAAGGTGCTGCTGACAAGTTACTGCAGTGCAATTCATATTTGGTATACAGTGCTGCCACTCTGCTTTGGTGCTAGAGGTACTGAATATTTAAGGTGGCGGTTGTCATACTTTTTCTAATGATATAAAGGCATCGATCACTCAAGGGATTGGGTAAGCACTTTCTGGGTTCATTTATTAAGACTCGGCACATGAGAATAGATATATATGGGTGTAAAGCTTGAAGGCATCAGCAACAGAGCTCTGGTGCTGTGTTCTGCTCATAGGCTGAAGTGAAACTGGATCACATGACACACTTTCCTTCTAATAATGGCATGGGGCATATTACAACACCCTCTTTCTTTTTAAAAATACTTTTCCCCCAGTCCAAAGAGTTATAACTATTTACAATACATGGTTATGTTTAGTTACCATTACATAGGTGTGTAGGACTGGTGAATCTATGAGTCTGTAAAGCATAGAGGTAATCTGCTGGTATGCCAAGATCTTGTAATGGTAACCATGTCTGGAGGTTTCTTCAATTGCTCACAATGACCTGTGGGACTGGCATTCTTGGATGTTGTTCCTGGTTGCATTTAGGATCTTGTCTGAAATGCAGTAGGACTGTATGGTGGTTGAGGAGCTGGAATGGATCTTATTTGTCCTCGGTATATCTCACCATTGTGACTTTGTATGTAATGATTTCATAGGACCTTGTATATGAACAAATGCTTGCCACCTTGGCTGGTTATCACATACCTTCTGTGTACCAGATCAATTGATGGACTTGCATTCTCCTGCCAATTTTGTCGAAACATTCTAGATATTTCAATGTTAGGTCATGAACTGAGGTGGTAGGAGTAGGTTCTGAGGTTGATCTGCTATTTGAAGTCTGAATAATTCCATGGATTGTCACTAATGTGATGTCACAGTGTGCTAGTAGACCTACAATTGAGGGCCTTTACTTTCCAAAATGTAGAGCATCTGTGACACCCAGGAGGATTTAATGTTTGCACTCCAGGATTCTGGACATTGCACATGGAATTAATGAACCATTATATGCTGAAAGTTGCTGTAGTAATTATGGTTTTATTTAGTATGTAATGTATCTTTAAGAACAATACTTTTTAGGCAAGATCACATGATCTGTAGTAACCAAGAGGAGAGTAGTTTGGAGTGCCATGGCAGTCAGTGTAGAGATAGAGTTGGAGTTGAAAGTGCATGTGTAGTTGCTGCTGAGTATATTGTAAATAGACTTCAAGTTTCCACCCAAGAAGTGTCTGTAGATCAACTCTATCACTAATAATACAACTCAGCCACCCTACAACAAACTGGCGATGAGGATAAAACAGGATTGAACAGAGGAAATCAAGTTATAAAGAAATTCGCACTATACCTTGCACAATGATTGTAAGTAGCAAGCTCCTTTAGAATTGAAAAAATGATCCCCTCTCAAAATGCCATAGTTTGGGAGAATTGATCCTTTTGAACCAGCCAGAGATGATTGGTCTCAGTGCACAGAATGCCTAACTTTTTTTTTCCAAGTGAATGAGATAATGGGGAAGAGAAGAAGTGGGTGATCCTCTTGAATTCTGTGGGAGCAAAACATACAGCTTGATTTGAAGTTTGATGGCATCCAGTGTCCAGGATTCAAAAAATTTCCATGAGATGGTGGACCTTGTGAAGGGTCATTTTTAACCAAAGCCCTCAGTAACAATGCAGAGATTCAGGCTTACTTCATGAAATAGAGCCCCAGGTGAGACAATTGCATGCTATGTGGTAAATCTGAAGCAGCTAATGGAACATTGCGAGTTCAGTACATCTCTAAATGACATGCTCAGAGATCATTTAGTATGTGGTGTGAAAGAGGACACTATTCAGGAAAAAATATTGTTCAAAGTGAATTTGGATTTCAGGAAGGTGCTAGGGATAACGCTGGACGTGGAAAGTGCAGTAAGAAATTCAAAAGCATTGCAGGGTGCGCAAAATGGAGCTGTCCTCCACATTAGGGTGGGAAACCTCTGCCGAAAGAGGTGCGAAAAAGCCATACTCTGCTGAGAAGCAGAAAACAGTCCTGGCTAGATGAAGAATAAAGAAAAGTAACTTAGCAGTAAAATCAAAGAATAATTTTAAGAGAGGTAGAAACAGGTAGTCTTTTAGCGATTGGCAGTTTAAAAAAATCGAATGCTACTATTGTCAAGAAATGGACATATGACGAGGCAGTGCAAGGAAAGATTCAAGCAGGCTTGTAAACTAAAGAAGAAGCCCAATGAAATTTACAATGTAGAAGAGCCTGCAACAATAAATTCAGACATTTATATGTTGATTAATCTGAAAGTTGGAAAGGCCGAACCAATATCTGTCACAGTGAAAGTAAATGGCAAATCTATTAGAATGGAAGTGGACACGGGAGCTTCAGCTACATTAATTAGGAAACATACTTTCAGATGTTTGTAGAAACGTTGCAGCAAAATTGAAGAATAATTTTAATAGAGGTGGAAACAAGCAACCTTTTAGAGATTGGCAGTTTTAAAAAATCGAAAGCTACTATTGTCACAGAAATGGACATATGACGAGGCAGTGCAAGGAAAGATTCAAGCTCAATGAAATCTACAATATAGAAGAGCCTGAAACAACAAATTCAGACATTTACTCGTTGTTTCATCTGAAAGTTGGAAAGACAGAACCAATATTTATCACAGCGAAAGTAAATGGCAAACCTGTTAGAATGGAAGTGGACATGGAAGCTTCCATTGCAGAAATTGGGGAACATACCTTCAGACATTTGAATAATGGTGAACATTAATTAAGTTTAGAAGAAACAGCTGCCAAGCTAAAAACATTTATGGGTGAAGACATTCAAGTGAAAGGCATAAGCAGAGTAACTGTCCATTATGGTAGCCAATCGGCAAAGCTCCCCTTGATGGCAGGTGAAGGGCCAAGGTGCCTGGGGCGAAATTGGTTAAAGGGGATTAAGTTAGAATGGTCTGAAATTTTCCAGTTGAGAGCAAGTGGGCTACCAGAGCTACTTAGAAAATATGCCACCGTCTTTAAGGATGAACTGGGGAAAATCCAAGGCCTGGAGGCCAAGATTCATGTGGATCTGGACGCAACCCCTGCTTCATGAAAGTGAGACCAGTGCCATATGCCCAGAGTCAATGTTCTCAAATCTGACCAAAGCTTTCAAATTTGTGGAGACTACAAACTGATGGTTAATAAAGTAGCTAAGCTAGACAGGCACCCCATTACAAAAATCAAAGACCTATATGCTAAGCTGGCAGGAGGGGCAATTTACACAAAACTTGACATGAGTCATGCTTGTCAACAATTAGAGTTGGATAATGCCTCCCGGCAATTTGTTGCAATTAAAACCCACAAAGTGTTGTACCAATATACACGATTGCCTTTTGGTATCTCCTCCGCTTGCGCCATCTTTCAGAGAACAATGGAAAGCTTATTGCAGGGATTGCCCCAGGTTGTGGTCTATTTAGATAATGTATTGGTGACAGGATTTACTGAAAAAGAGCATTTGGCAAACTTAGAAGTCTTAAAATGTTTCTTGCAAGCTGGACTGTGTTTAAAAAAAGAAAAATGCGCTTTCCAAGTGGTGGAGGTAATCTATTTAGGTCACAGGGTAGATTCACAGGGCCTCCGCCCGGTTGAGGAGAAAGTGGATCCATAAGAGAGGTACCTGCATCAAAGAATGACTCAGAGCTCAAATCATTCCTAGGAATGATCAACTATTATGGGTGGTTCTTTTCCAATTTGTATACAGTGCTGGCCCCCCTGCATTCTCTACTCGAAAAGAACCAATGTTGGCCTTGGGAGGCACCCCGGAAAGAAGCTTTTATAAAGGTGAAACAATTGTTGCACCCGTCCAATCTATTAGTGCATTATGACAGACGTAAGAATTGATGCTGAAATTTACGCATCTCCCTACGGAGTGGGAGCAGTGCTATCTCATTGGATGGATGACGGTATGGAATGGCCAATAGGTTATGTGTCAAGAATGCTCACCACTGCGGAAAAAGGATGATCACAGATAGAAAAAGAGATAGTGTCCAACATCTTTGGTATCAAGAAATTTCACCAGTATGTACATGGCTGCCATTTTACAAACATTTCAGACCACAACCATTGCTAGGATTGTTTACTGAGGACAAGGCTATACCACCCATAGCCTCAGCAAGAATACAACAATGGGTTTTAATTCTGGCAGCATACGAATACACTTTCATATATAGTCCTGGCAATCGAATCACAAACACCGATGCCCTTAGACATTTGTCTTTACAAGAAAATGATGATCACATCCCAATTCCACAGGAACTTTTTTTACTGCTAAATTTCTTAGATTCCTCGTTGGTATGTGCTCAACAGATCAGAGACTGGACAATTTGGGATCCACATGATTGTACTTAGGACCTGTGACAGTACAAAATAAAGGGAGAGCCTGTAAAGGAGGTGCAGGAACAGAGGGACCACGATGTATGCATAAATAGGTCACTGAGGATGGCAGAGCATATTGAGAGAGCAGTTAATAAGGCATATAGTATCTCATTATTAATAGGGGCATTGGCATTGGATACAAGAGTAAGGAGGTCATGTTGAACTTGTATAAGACACAAGTTAGGCCTCACCTGGAGTACTGCGTCCAGTTCTGGGCACCATATTTGAGGAAGGATGTGAAGGCATTGGAGAAGGTACAGAGGAGATTCACAAGAATTATTCCCAGGATGAAGAACTGTAGCAATGAGGATAGATTGGGGAGATTGGGGCTGTTTTCCTTGGCGAAAAGAAGGCTGAGGGGAGACTTGATAGAGGTATTTTTTTTATTCATTCATGGGATGTGGGCTTTGCTGGCTGGGCTAGCATTTATTGCCCAACCCTAGTTGCCCTTGAGAAGGTAATGGTGAGCTGCCTTCTTGAACTGCTGCTGTCCATGTGGTGTAGGTACACCCACAGTGCTGTTAGGTTAGGATTTGTAATCTATGTGACATCTAGTCTTGATTCTTAGTTCATTATTAAGTTTTTTCTCTCTGTCCCTTCTTGCCATTCTCTGATTCTCATTTTTCATATTACTATTCTCCTCTCTTACCTTGTCTGTACTCTTGATATACCACATCTTTCCACATTTGCCCCCACTATTTAGTTTAAAACTCTCTCTACTTCCCTATTTATGTAATTCACAAGAACACTGGTCCCAGCACGGTTCAGGTACAGACGGTTCCAACAGACCAGCCCCCCCTTTCCCCAGTACTGATGCCAGTGCATCACAAACTGGAACCCACTTCTCCCACATCTTTGAGCCATGTGTTCACCTCTCTAATTTTATGTACCCTATGCCAATTTGCACGTGGCTCAGGTAATAATCCAGAGATTATAACCTTTGAGGTTCACAGTGTCACAGTATTTTTACAGTGCAGAAGGAGGTCATTCAGCCCATTGAGTCTGCACTGACTTACTGAAACAGCATTCCACCCAGTCCCACTCCCCTGCCTTATCCCCATAACGTTGCACATTCTCTCTTTTCAGGTAGCAATCCAAGTCCTTTTTGCATACCTCAATGAAACCTGCCTCCCTCATCCTTTCAGGTCACTTGTTCCAGACTCCAACCACCCTCTGGGTGAAAAATATTTCCTCACATCACATTTAGTCCTTTTGGCAATTATTTTGAATCTGTGTCCTCTAGTTCATGGTGTTCGCTTGAGTGGACACAGTTTCTCACTATTTACCCTATCCATAGCCCTCAGGATCTTGAATATTCGCCACTTGCCTGGATGAATGCAGCTCCCACAACATTCAAGAAGCTCGGCACCATCCAGGACAAAGTGGCCCGCTTGATTGGCACCCCATCCAAAAAAATTCACTCCCTCCACCACTGACGCACAATAGCAGCAGTGTACATCACCTACAAGATACACTGCAGGAATTCACTAAAGCTCCTTAGACAGCACCATCTAGAAGGACAAAGGCTGCAGATAGATGGGAACACCACCAGCTGGAAGTTCCCCTCCAAGTCACTCACCATCCTGACTTGGAAATATATCGCCATTCCTTCACTGTTGCTGGGTCAAAATCCTGGATCTCCCTCCCTAACAGCACTGTAGCAACTAGAGAGGGGCAGTAAATGCTGGCCCAGACAGTGAAGCCCACATCCCATGAATGAATAAAAAAAATACAAAACTAAAGGCTCTGTATCTGAATGTGTGTAGCATTCATAACAAAGTAAATAAATTAATACAGCACATTGAAGTGAATAAATATGATCTGATAGCCATTACAGAGACGTGGCTACAGGATGACAAAGATTATGTTCTGAATATTGAGGGGTATATGACCCTTCAAGAAGAATAGGAAGCTAGGTAAAGGTGCAGGGGTAGCACTGTTAATTAAGCATGGCATTTGTGTAATAGTTAGAGATGACCTTGGTTCAGGAGATCAGGATGTAGAATTGATTTGTGTGGAGGGGAGCAATAGAAGGGGAAAGAAGTCATTGGTGCGAGTTGTCTATAAGGCCCTAACAGTAACCACAATGTTGGACAAAGTATACAAAGGAAACATTCTGATAAAGGGGCGGCAATAATCATGGGTGATTTTAATCTACATATAAACTGGAAAAATTAGATTGGCAATAGTAGCCTGGTTGATAAGTTCATAGAATGCTTTTGAGAGAATTTCTTAGAGCAGCACATTCTGGTAGTGACCAGAGAGCAGGTTACATTAGACTTGGTATTGTGTAATGTGATAGGGTTAATTAATGACCACAGGGTAAAGTCATCCCCAGGTACCATTGGCCACAAAATAATTGAATTTTACATCCAGTTTGAAAGGGAGAAGAATGTGTCTAAGACTTAGTGCAACCATATGGCATGAAATCTGAGCTAGCTGAAGGGAACTGGGATACTCAGCTAGGGGATAGATCAATTGTGAAGCAGTAGCAGACATTTAAGAGGATATTTCAGAATACCCAGGATAAATATATTCCTACTATAAAGAAAAATTCTAAGGGGAGGACCCACCATCCATGTTAACTAAAGAAGTTAGAGAAAGCATCAAACTTAAGGAAAAAAACATATAACTGCGCAAAGATGAGTGGCAGTTCAGATGGATGGTCAGAATATAAAGAACAGAGAATAAATAATAGGTTAATCAGGAGAAAGAAATTAGAGTATGGGAGGAAGCTAGCTAGAAATGTAAAAACGGATAGCAAGAGTATATTTATTTACAGGTATTTAAACAGGAAAAGAGCAGGTAAAGTAAGTGTTGGTCCTCGAAAGTGACAGTGGGGAATTAATAGTGGATAATAAGGAAATGGCATATGAAATGAACAAATATTTTGCTCCTGTCTTCACTATAGAGGATATAAAAACATTCCATAATGGCTATAAATCAGGAGGTGGAAGGAAGAGAGGAACTTAGTGAAATTACAATTACTAGGGAAGCAGCACGGAGCAAACTGGTGGAGCTGTGGGTGATATGTTTCCAGGCCCAGATGCACTTCATTCTAGGGTCTTAAAAGAGGTGTCTAATGAGGTATTAGGTGAGTTGGTGTTAATTTTCCAAAATTCCTGAGATTCTGGAAAGGTTCCATTGGACTGGAAAGTAGCAAATTTTTTTTATTAGCTCATGGGATGTGGGTGTCGCTGGCTGAGCTAGCATTTATTGCCCATCCCTAATTGCCCTTGAGAACTGAGTGGCTTACTAAGCCATTTCAGAGGGAATTTAAAATTCATTTGCATTGCTGTGGGTCTCGAGTCACATGTAGGCCAGACTAAGTAAGGACGGCAGATTTCCTTCCTTAAAGGACATTAATGAACCAGATGGGTTTTAACGATAATTTATAATGGTTTCATGGTCATCATTAGACTCTTAATTCCAGAAAAAAAAATAATTCCTCTATCCAAGAAGGGAGGGAGGCAGAAAAAAGGAAACTATAGGCCATTTAACTTGATGTTTGTCATGGGGGAGTTGGTAAAGTTGATCATTACAGAGGTTATAGCTGGACACTTAGAAAAATGCAAAGCAATTGGGAAGTGTCAGCATGGTTTTGTGAAAGGGAAATCATGTTTAACCAAATTATTAGAGTTCTTTGAAGGAGTAACATGTGCTGTGGATAAAGGGGAGCCTATAGATGTACTATATTTCAATTTCTAGAAGACATTTGATAAGATTATTGCGGAAAATAAAAGTAAAAATAAAAAATTAAAATTAAGAATAAAGTAAATAAAAATTCATGGTTTAGTTGGTAGCATATTAGCTTGGATAGAAGACTGGCTGGCTGGCTGGCCAAAAGCAGATTATGCCTAATTGGGTATTTGTCTGATTGGCAGGATGTGACTAGTGGGGTTCCGCAGGGGCCTCAACTTTTTACAATTTACATCAGTGACTCAGATGAGTGGAGTGAAGGCATGGTAGCTAAACTTGCAGATGACATAAAGATAGGTAGGAAAGATTATTCGGCAGGGATGATGGGATATGGAGTGGAGTGATGCACAGACAAGTACAGAAGAAAAACCAAGCCAGCCTGGAAAGCAGAGCATATATAGTCAAGTTAAGGCACAAGGGAGCATGGCAAGGTTGGATGGCATTTATTTTAATGAAAGGAACCGTGTGAGTAAGGCAGATGAGTTGAGGGTGTTGATTAACACATGGGAATATAATATTATTATTATCACAGAGACATGGTTGAGGGAGGGGCAGGACTGGCAGCTCAATATTCCAGGGTATAGAATCTTGGGGGTTGGGTGTAAAAGAGAAGCTGTTTTGCAATATTAATCAAGGAGTTAATTACTTCAATAAAGAGAGATGATATCTTAGAAGATTCCTCAAATGAGGCCATATGGATAGAATTAAAAACATTGCTGGGAGTGTACTATAGACCCCCAAACAGTCAGGGAGAAATAGATGGACAGATATGTAGGTAAATCTGACAAGTGTAAAAATAATAGGGTAATAATAGCAGGTGGCTTCACCTTCACCAATACTAACTTGGATATACAAAGTGTGAAAGGCATAGAGGGGGTGGAATTCTTAAAATGTATCCAGGAGAGCTTTTTAAGCCAGCACTTAGAAAGCCCTACAAGAGAGGGGGCAGTGCTGGACCTAATTTTATGGAACAAAGCTGGGCAAGTGGTAGAAATGTCAATGGGGGAGCATTTTGGTGATAGTGACCATAACTCAATAAGATTTAAGGTAGTTATGGAAAAGGACAAAGGAAGTAGAGGTTCTGAATTGGGATAAGGCTGATTTTAATATGATAAGACAGGATCTGGCCAAAGTGGACTGGGAGCAGCTACTTGTAGGAAAGTCTACATCAGGGCATTGGGAGTCATTCAAAAAGGAAATAGTGAGAGTTCAGGGTGAATATGTTCTGTAAAGGTGAAGGGTGGGATCAACAAGTCCAGTGAACACTGTATGTCAAGGGATGTATAGGATTGGATAAGGGAAAAAAGGAAAGCTTATGGCAGATGCTAAGGGCTCAAAATGGTGGAATCCCTAGAGCAGTATAGAAAGTGCAGGGTTTACTTAAAAAAGAAATTAGGAGAGTGAAGTGAGGGCATGAAAAAACATTTGTGGGTAAATTGAAGGAAAATCCAAAGGCCTTTTTATAAGTATATTAGGGGCAAGAGGATAACCAGGGAAAGAATGGGGCCCATTAGAGACTAAAGTGATAACCTGTGGGTGGAGCCGAAAGATGTAGGTGAGGTTTTAAATGAGTACTTTGCATCTGTATTCATTATAAAGGACGGTGTAGGTATAGAAATCGGGGAGGGGGAGGACTTTGATATACTTGAACAAATCAGCTTTGAAAGGGAGGAGGTGTTAACGGTTTTAGAGGGCTTAAAAGTGGATAAATCTCCAGATACAAATATCCCAGGCCACTGTGGGAAATAAGGGAGGAGATTGCAGGGGCTCTGACATTAAATTTCAAATCCTCTCTGGCCACAGGAGAGGTGCCAGAGGACTTGAGGGCAGCTAGTGTGGTGCCATTATTCAAGGGTGGTAGGGATAAACTAAGAAACTGTAGGCCAGTAAGTCTAACATCAGTGGTAGGGAAACTATTGGAAAAAATTCTGAGGGACAGAATTAATCTCCACTTGCAGAGGCAAGGATTAATCAAGGATGGTCAGTTTGGCTTTGCCAGGGGGAGAATATGTCTAACAAATTTGATTGAAATTTTGAGGAGGTGACTAGATGTGCAGTTGAGAGTACTGCAGTTGATGTAGTTTACATGGACTTCAAGTCAGGCTTTTGACAAGGTCTTGCATGTAAAACTGGTCAAAAAAGTAAGAGCCCATGAGATTCAGGGCAATTGGCAAATTGGATCCAAAATTTACTTAGTTGCAGGAGGCAGAGGCTGATGGCCGAAGGTTGTTTTTGTGACTGGAAGCTTGTGTTCAGTGACACACAACAGGGTCCAGTGCTGGGCTTCTTGCTAATTGTAATGTGCGTTAATGATCTAGGCATGAATGTAGGAGGTATGATCAGTAAGTTCGCAGATGACACAAAAATTGGTGGGTGTGGTAAATAGTGAGGAGGAAAGCCTTAGACTACAGGACAACATAGATGGGCTGATCAGTTGGGCAGAACAGTGGCAAATGGAATTTAACCCTGAAATGTGTGAGGGGATGCATTTTGGGAGGACTAACAAGGCAAGGGAGTACACCATGAATGGTAGGACCCTAGGAGGTACAGAGGGTCAGAGGGACCTTGGTGTGCATGCCCACAGATCCTTGAAGGCAGCAGGACAGGTAGATAAGGTGGTTAAGAAGACATATGGGATACTTGCCTTTATTAGTTGAGGTATTGAATACAAGATCAGGGAGGTTATGATGGAGCTGTATAAAATGTTAGTTAGGCCACAGCTCCAATACTGTGTGCAGTTCTGGTCACTTCAATATAGGGAGGATGTGATTGCACTAGAGAACGTGCAGAGGAGATTCACCAGGTTGATGCCCTGGCTGGAGTGTTTCAGCTATGAAGAGAAACAAGATAGCTGGGATTGTTTTCCTTAGAGCAGAGAAGGGTGAGGGGGGGGGACCTGTTTGAGGTGTACAAAATTGAGGGGCCTTGAGAGGGTAGATAGAAACTTTTCCCCTTAGTAGAGGGGCCAATAACCAGGGGGCATAGATTTAAAGTAAGGGGCAGGAGGTTTAGAGGGGATTTGAGGCAATATTTTTTTTACCCAGAGGGTGAGAGTTATCTAGAACTCACTGCCTGAAAGGGAACCCTCACAACATTTAAGAAGCATTTAGATGAACACTTGAACACCATAGCATACAAGGCTATGGGCCAAGCGCTGGAAAATGGGATCAGAATAAATAGGGGCTTGATGGCCGGTGCAGACATGATGGGCCGAAGGGCCTCTTTCCATGCTTTAAGACTCTATGACTATATTGTGAAGAGGACATAAGGAGTTTGCAGACAGATATAGATAAGCTGAGTGAATGGGAAAAAATCTGACAGACGGAGTATCGTGTAGGAAAATGTTAAATTGTTCACTTTGGCAGGAAGAAGAAAAAAGCAGGGTATTTCTTAAATGGCGAATGCCTGCAGAATCCTGAGCTGCAGAGGGACCTAGGTGTTCTAGTGCATGAGTCACAAAAAGTTAATATGCAGGTACAGCAAATAATTAAGATGGCTAATGGAATGTTACCCTTTATTAAAAACAGAATTGAACATAAAAGTAAGGATGCTTCAGTTATACAGGGCATTGGTGAGACCACAGCTCAAATACTGTGTGCAGTTTTGGTCTCCTTACTTAAGGAAAGATGTAAATGTGTTGGAGGCGGTTCAGAGGAGGTTTACTAGATTGATACCTGGAATGAGCAGGTTGTCTTAGGATGAGAGGTTGGACAGGCTGGGCTTGTTTCCACAGGAGTTTAGAAGAGTGAGGGGTGATTTGATTGAAGTATACAAGATCCTGAATGGTCTTGACAAGGTGGATATCGAAAGGATGTTTCCTCTTGTGGGCAAGTCCAGAACTTGGGGGCATTGTTTTAAAATTAGGGGTTGCCCTTATAGGACAGAGATGAGGAGGGAGCTGAAGAAGAGTCTTACGGACTCTAACCATTAACTCTGTTCCTCTCTCCACAAATGCTGTCAGACCTGCAGCATTTTCTGTTTTTATTTTAGATTTCCTGTATTTTGCTTTTATCTTAATATGATCTAAGGCTGTACACCATGTGGTAACCCTATTTAATCTTGTTGCCAAGCTGTTTAACCACCACTGAACACCAAGTCATGTTTTTATAAGTATATAAAGGCACCAATCACTCATAAGGAATTGAGTAACTATGTTATTGTTCATTTATTAAGACTAGGCACATGAAAACAGATATACATGGGTATAAAGCTTGAAGACATCAGCAGCAGAGCTGTGTGTGCTGTGTTTTGCTCACAGGCCAAAGTGAAACTGAGACTGGATCACATGATACACTTCTCTAATGAGAACATGCTGCTCTCCCTCAAAGGCAGATTACAACAATGGATGGGGTGAAATCAAGTGGGCCGCTTTTGTCTTGGATGGTGTCAAGCTCTTTAAGCATCACATTCCTGACTCACACCTTGTAGATTGTGGACAGGCTTTGGGGAGTAAGGAGGTGAGCTACTCACTGCAGAATTCCAATGATAATGATTTTTTAAAAATAGAAAACATAATTATTTATCCAATTACAGTGGTTAAGAGGAAAATGAGGGATCATGTTAAAATTATCCACCCTGCCAAACATGACAACCAATGCACTAATTGTGACACAACCCAAAACTCTCACCCAGTCCAAGCAAAACCCAGAACCCTTCATTGGTCTCAAATCCAAGAGCCTTCCTCCCAATGTTGCTAAGCATCATCCACCTACCTCCAAAATTGTATCTGTAACTGAGTTTTGAAAGAAAAAGAAGATAGATTTTAGTACATATTTAAAAGATCAGGAGCATCTGAGGCCATAAGAGCACAGTCAAGATGTTCCTGTGGCTATTTCCAGCTCAATGTTGTCTAATCCTGCCCAACTACAGGCCCTCACAAACCACACTCCCCCATCCCATTTCAGCCATACCCCATCCCCTATTGCTCCAAATCTTGGGAACAGGTTCTATGTTCCCTTCTCCAAATCCTTAAGATCCTAGGAACTACTCCAACGTTTCTGGAACACTTGGACTTTCCTGCAGTGTTTCCAATCCTAGGATCTTCTTCCAGTACTCCCAGACTCTTACTGCTGGTAAGACCCTGAAGTTCCCTCCCAATGTTTTCAAATCTCAACACTTCTCTCCTAAGTGCTCCTGAACACAGAAGCCACCTCTTTATCAATGCCATGTTCCCAAAAATGAACCTCCTCCCCCCACCACTCCCCCAAAGTTGCCAATTTCCAATGTTTGCATAACCAGAATCTAGTCACACTGCAAAACTGCTCAATTCCCCACAGTTTCTAACACACCCTGGGGCATCTTTCACCCTGACCCCACTGTCTGCAGTTCAGGCAGAAACTGATTCCCCCACCAATGCTGCCAGACTGTGGAAGTCACACCCCAGTGCTTCCATACCCAATGTCTCCTTCACAGCTCTGCCACCGGCCCCATCCAAACTAAACCCGAATAAACAACCAGTACACCAACACCCACATTCTCCTCACTGCTGCCAAACCTTCAGTATCCCTTTCAAAGTAATGCCATAGCCCAGAGCCAACAATTTTAGTAAAGCCCAATATCCTCCATAATAGCTGCTAAATGCTGCAATCCTTTCCCTCCCAACTGCTGCTAAAACATTCATAAGGACTTAAAATTGCTGACATATAGCCTCCAATTTTCACTGTGTTTCTGGAGCTTAAACAAAAGCAAGAAATGGAAATGAAGGCTTCAATATATTGAAAAGCAAACTTGTTCAAGAATCACTCATTGCAGAAAATTTCTAAATGCATCAGGTATTATATGATAAAACTGCTTGAAACAGAATATCAGTCTAAAGTACAGTTGGAGGATGGGTGCAATTCCTCTTGTTCCTAATCTTGGAGTAAAAGTTGGCCCTCGTTTTGAATTTCCATTTTAAAATAAGTTAAAATGTCAGACATCTGCAAGAGGAATTTCACTACCTCAGGAGTTATGACTGCTGAATTTTAAGTTGATTAATTGAATGTATATAAGATCGTGCCCCACTAGATGATACACCTTTCAACCAATTTGCGCTGCTTTGCTGAGGTTGTGTTTAATATCACAAAGACAATGAGAAGCAGCAATAATTACTCTTTAAGTGCTCTATTATCGGCAATGGTACCACAGTGCAATTACTGCTAAATGTACAGTAACATTACCACACACAGGACAATCCAGGCTATTGACTTTTATCTTGTTAAAAGACAGCTTGTGCTTGAACAGTTTTTAATGTCAGTAAAACCAGAACAGATTCACATCTCTGCAGCTGTTCAAACAAATAAAACACTTGAACATATTCATACACCAATGACACACAAGAGCTCAAAACAAAATCAGCCAATATTTAGTTCACCTCTTAGAATTTCACATTGTTTGGTGAACTTTAGATAAACCTATTAGAGTTACACGGGATGCCCTTTTCTTAAATGGATTGAAAACAAAATCGCTGCTAGTTCAACATCTGGATTTTTTTTTACCAATGTCCTACCGCCACCCCCCCACACTTAACAATGCATCACGCACAATATAATGAATCACCCAGACAAGTTTAGGCTAGCAATCCAACGAGCTCAATGTGAACCTTCGTAAAGCTGTACGACCTCACATTATGATTGGTTTTGTACTAAAATGCTTTCCAAAATAATCTTAACTTTAAAAAGTCTGTGTCACTGCTGAAAGTAATGTGACATTTTTGTTCTTGTTTACTTTTTAGTGCCCCCGACCCCAAACAGACCTGCCAGAAAGGGAAGGATGGTTGGGGGTGGGATGGGGTGTGGGGGCAGGGCAGGGTGCAGGGGTTGGGGGTTGGGGGTGGAGGGCTTTCCACTTTTCATGTGATAGGCTGGCAATTTAGAAGGTAAGCAGGTTGAATAGATTTTGCGCTCAACAGCCTTGGATATTAAAAGGAATCACAGCCCTTTTTCCTGCTTTAAGCAAAACTTGTATGTGAGGAGGAGCTGTGATCAAGCAGTTTTAATGATCTAAAACCAGCCCCACTTCAAAGCTGCAATGTCAACCTGGAGGCTCTAGTCACCAATGATGCTGGTTCCAACAGCTGCGATTAATTCCATCCGAACCCAGTGTCTTTATGACATCAGTTGCAGCAACTTCTTTCCTGAAGTGTGCTCAACTTTGACAAGATGCTATTGAAGTTTATTAAAGGCACAAGGGGAAGCTTTCCTCTGGTGGCTGTGCACTAGTAACATTGTAAGCACAGTAGGAAGCTTTCCTGTTGTCATTGTTCCTAGTTAAATTCTAAAAGCATTCTAAAGCAATAGTTTCACCCAAAATAGCAAACATTTACTATATTATAACATATCATCATTGCAAGAAACTTCGCCCCATTGTGTCATCTTGCTTCCCTAATTTTTGGACTTGCACATCTTAAATGCAGGATAACCCATGCCCTTTAATGTTGAATTGTATAAAAAGGGATTCCTTGTGCTGGGAGGTTAGAAGCTAAATCATTCACCTATGATCCTTGATTTAAAGCCAGACTCATAGAGCAACTGAAATCTCTCTTTATACATACAACAAATGTATTTTATGAATAATAAGAAGCATTTGAAGTATTTCATGATATTCTGTACCACTTCACTCCAAGGCATTGCCTGGGCTGACAGGGAAATCAGCACAATGGGCAGAATTCCAGTGAAACTAATTTGCCCACAGTGGAGTGATAGAGGGAGGGAGCTTGCGATATGGGGTCGGGAGCCAGATTCTTTTAGCAGCAGGCTTTTTACTGTGGCTGTGGGTCAGTGGGTTCAACATTGTACCATAAGGCTTCACAGACTCAGGTTATCTGAACAATGTCTGAAAGATTTTGTCAAGGAGTCTTCTCTGGCAATGCAGTGCGCATCTGTAGGCACTCTGAACACATTACGTTCACCGTTAGCTCCAGTCTTCTCTGCAGCTCAAAGATGTGTGAGGCACGGCAGATCTCTATCATTCTGGAAACTCTTGCTGGTACATACTGAAAGGCGTCCCCAGATCTGTCCAGGCACCAGAATCACATCTTCAGCAACTCAATGGCTTGCTCAATGAATGCCTTTGTACTCATTGGCATCTTGCAGGTGTCATGAGGCATGTCCTCGGAAGGTAGGCCTTATCTTCAAGACACCACCCATTTGCCCTCTTTGGAAATGGGGAATGTGACTGGTGCAGAGTAAAGGAATCACAGATGTGCACGAAAATCTTCTGGTGGTCACATACCAGCTGATCATTAATGGAGTAGAATCCCTTCGTTGACGAAGACTGCTGGTTGATCTGTAAGACACCTTGGTTGCGACGTGTGTGCAGTCTATGACAATGTACCTTGAAAAACCAGTCACTACAGCAAAAGAGAGAACCCTCAGGTTCTGACTGACCTCAACAATGGCTCAATGGACATAAGTAAACCTAGGAAATGCTCCTGTGCATAGATTGTGAAATCCTGTAGAGGTCACCCAGCCAATCCCTGGAAGGAGCTGAAGGTCAAGAAATTCCCCGCTGTGGAGACCTTGATGGCCACTGGCAATGTGTGCCCACTTGGGCCACTGAGAAGGAGGTTTTGTTCTAGATGTCAGCAATGACCTATCATAAAAACCTGAGCCTTCTGAGACACTGTTGTTGAGTCATGAAATATAAATGCTTAAAGTATTTACTTGGTCAGAATGGGGAAATAAATCTCCTTGCATTATCACCTTCTTACATGTGCTTGCAGCAGAGTATGTTTTTAAAAAGTGCAAACTCATTTATCATAGTAGAAGAATTAATGCTGAGAAGCTGTATATACTTTTCAACAATAATAATTGTAATACACAATATGTATAATCACTGTTAATTTCTACCCTGTAAATGTTTTATATGTTTAAAACAATGTTATAGTCTTATAGTGATGTGCAACATATTATAAGCCTTCAAATTAAATATTTTCACATCCTTGAGGATGTTGAGAAGAATTCCATCATACAGAGCAGGTTTGTGGACAGGTAATTGTTCTATTTCTGCATAAAATGTTCTGTACCTACTTCTATTTGTGCTGTGGCTCACTCAGCCTTGATTATTATGATTAAGGTTTGTCCATTGTCTTCCTTTGTGAAAATGGATGTGAAGAATTCATTCAATATTTTTGCCATATCCTGACCACCTTTAATTTATACTCTAATAGACCCACCTGTTCTTTGGCCTTGCTATCCTCTGTTCCCTTTTGTAGGATTCCAGATCTTTTTTTTCATTTCGTTGCATTTGGGTCTTGCTATACATTATTTCAAATGGAATACACTTTATCTCCTAATCCGCTGTAATTGTCTTGTATATATTCCATGCTTCACTGCCCTATTTTAAGCTCTGGTGCCCTATAATTAATATTTTCAAAGACTTCTCCCAATTCTCCAGACTTTCCAAACTCCTGTTTGAGCAATGTATTGTTGGTTTTGGTCTTAGCTTTGACAATGTTAAATCTAACAATACAACAATCACGCAATCCCAGGTACTCAATAACATCTTGGTTACTAATCACGGCTAGTCGATTGGCAAGCACCAAACCCCAGGCACAGACTCTGCTCTCGTAAGCCGCTGCACAAGTTGTCATAAAAATCATCCCAGGGCTGTTTAAGGAATTTGTTGTATGCTCACCTCTCGCTTCAAATTGTCCCTCTTCTGTTCATTCAACCAGTGGGAAGTTGAAAATTCCTCCCATGATCAGGATATTGAGATATTCCATAATGCTGTCCAGTTAAGTAGTTTCCTGTGCAACCTTTCACCTTATGCAATGATCTATTGTCAGTTCCAATTAATCATTTGTCACCTCTATCATTACCTAGATTTATCCTTACTTCTTCAAATTATCCCCTTCTGCTATACCTACTTTCTATCCTGTAACATCATCCTTTGTCAATATTGCAACTCCTTTACCTCTCTGTTAGTCTAGGTCACAAAACGTTTATACCATGAGCTCCAGCTCTTGACAATTGTTATGGCACAGCTGATGGTAAATGCTGAGCTGTTCAAATCCCAAAGTGAAACTTGAAACAGCTGCAACAATTGTTTTGCAACTTGTATAAATTTTGAGCTGCGTGCCTTGAATTCAGTAGTAATAAGACCACCAAGTCTTATATGTTTCTTACAAAACTAAATTAAATCTTTATTAATGGAAGAAATGATTTTAAGTAAATAAATAGATCTACACACTACTATGATAACTTCTATATCGCAGTTACACTTTTGTTAAGGCAACAGTAACTCTTTTGAGTACAAACACGTTTTTTCCATCTGTTCCTATTCAGATGAAGTTACATATTGTTTCATAGTTTACCATTGTGAGATTTGAACTCTTTATCTTGGGATTACAAGCCCAGTACCATAACCACTTGGCTATAAGGTGTACAGATTTTAAAAGACCCAGGCAAAGTAACACACAATATCCTGAACAGCTAAATTCAAGGTGAGTTTTTCTCAGCCTCGGCTCCTTGTAGAATGCAGCTTGAGGATTAGATGCTGGAGGCTTTTCACACTTGTGTTAGATCTTAGTATGTCTGCCTTTACACACATCCCTCCCTCCTTTATACATATTTTCCCCTTTGAATGCAGATTCCCATTGTTTCACTATGTCTTTGGACTTTATATCTCTAATAATAAAATCTATTATGGTATCAATTTTACCAGTAATCTTTGGGAAAAATAAATATACTGGGCAGAATTTTCTGGCTGGTAGGGGAGCGGAGTGGTAGCGGGCATGGACCCGATTGCCGCTTAGATCAATCTCCTTGAGGAGGGCAGCCTCCTCGAGGAGATTTATGCGGGCGGGCCAATTAGGGACCGCCTAGTGTGAATCACAGCTCCTGAGGACAGCGGGAGTGGACGGGCGGCAGTGAGACTGCAATGACCGCCGGATCCAATGGTGACCCAGCAGCCTGTTTTAAAAGTTGTTGCAGCCTTTCAAAGGCTGCGAACCATGGCCAGTGGAAGGGCACCCCAGAGCGCTGCTGGAGAACAGGCCAGGCAGGAGGGTAGGGCAGGGGGGCACTGTGCCCCTTCTTTTTCCAATGATTGCCTTGCTGCCCTCCTCGAGGACATGGCAGCATGGCAGGAGGTCCTGGTATCCCAGGACATAAGGTGGAGGCCCCCCACATGACCAAACATGCATGGGAGGAGGTGGTGAGCTCCCATGATGTGTTGCGGTGCACCTGGATCCAGTGTCACAAGTGCTTCTATGACTTGTTGCGCTCAGGAAGGGTGAGTACCATGTTGGCATTAGTCACTTAACCCAGCGAACCATCTGCTGTCCTCTGCACTGCACGTGTTTGTACCTCCTTGTTATGGAAGGTTGGACCATGTGGTGCCTAATGTGATATAGGCAGCATTTGGCCAAGGGGGTGGGAGAGGGGGACAGGCCTAGCTTCTTTGTGTGCATGTTCGGCAGCAGTGGGGTGAGAAGACACTGGGGCCCTACAATGTCCCACTCTGGTTGGGGTGGGCCGTCCACCAAGAGAGTCCAGGTACAATTGGCACTAATCAATGCTCTTCTCTCCTTTTCAGGAGAAGAGTGCCGCCGATCGGGTAAGGACTGGCGGCAGGCTGGCACAGTTAATGATTCTCGGCTGCTTTGAGCAGGTGGCCCTAGATTTGGAGAGGTGCCACGTGCCCAGGTCCACCGATGTCAGTGAGGCTGGGGTGACATGGGCAGGTATGTTTGCCCATCAGTGAGGTCACCATTGTTCTCCAAACAGCCATGGCAGTGCTGAATGTTCAGTGATTGAAGTTTGCAACATGACTTGACCATTGCTTATAGAAGGATGAGCGCATAATGATCTGGGGGACAGGGATGCACATTGGATCAGTTAACGTGGAGACAATTTCAATGTCCTTGTTCTTCCTTTCAGCATCAGTGGAGCAGGGCTGGGAGGAGAAGCAGCAGAGGCCCCCTCTCACACCTGAGGACCCTGAAGCCTCACCGATGTCACACCATCTCTGCCAGAGAGGCACCAGCACAGATACTAGCACCTCAGTGGGAATTAGAGCATTGGCTAGTGTCCTGGGACATAGTGGTGAGGGCACTTCAGTCGCTGGAGGAGCTGGCAGAGGCAGAGCGCCTATGGCACCAGCAGTTGGAGGACTGCAGGGGACCAGGCACATGCTCAGTCAATGGCTGATGATGTGCCTCTGGAGTCGTCCGTGACGCAGCAAGCACAGGAAATGTGGCTGGGTGTACGGGAGCATCTGGGGGAGATAAATGAGGCTATGCTTGGCTTGGAGTCCGTGGTGGAGCAGTCTACGTGGACTATCGCCGAAGCAATGAGCCTCATGCTTGAGTGCCATGCTTCCTCCATGGAGAGAGTGGCGACTCGCGTGGAGAGGTTCCTCCAGGAGACCCATCAGGGCTTCCTGGGGATGTGCTCGGACGAGCAAGCCCTCACATTGGCATTGACCTCAGTTGGTCAGTGCCAGTGTGGGAGATGGTTTGAGCACCAAGTTTCCCAGCATGGTGCCCATCCATCCATGGTGAGCAGGGAGGTCCGAAGCGACCTCACTTCGCGCTGCAGCTGCCTGTCATCTCTGCGGGCACCCCTCAGGGAACTCTAGATGAGGGTGGCAGCTCCTCCGTCCCTCTCCCAGTGATCGTCGCATCTGGTGAGGCTGTGGCGACTGGGGAGATACCAGCTGTGGAACTGGCAGCTCCCTTCCATGGGTCAGCACAGGCTCCATGGGCCAGAGGACGACCACCAAGGTCATCGAGGACAACAGGACAGCAGAGTCAGCAGGCTGCCTCAGATGCCACTCCCAGTGAAGGGGCAGCACCAAGACGTAGCACCCGGAAACGTAAACATAAGGCATCTTAGGCACACCATGGGTTTAACACTGGTACTTTTGTGTTGGCCCGCAATGAGGTCCTTATGAGTTGGTGTGATGTTTAACACCTTTATCATTTTGTTTCATTAAGTTTCTTTGGTTGCAATATTAAATTCAGACATGTCTCCATGGCTGAGGGTGCCTCTTTTCTTCTGCAGGCGGATAGTTTCCAGTAATGTTATGAGTGTTTTGTGGGACATTCAGCTTATTAACAAGGACCTTAGTTAATGTTCCTAACCAGGCAGATTTTGCACTTAGCTCTTGAATATGGAGCCTAGAGCTCAGACTTGTCCTGGAGGGCCATATGTGTGTGCTAGCTGAAGGTTCATTGGATTAATGCCTCCTGGGTGTCCATGCCTCCATGGGATATGCCCGGGTCAGTGTTTATCCCTTCAGCATTTCCGTGTGTGTGCTCATCCTCGGACTCATTGCTGGACTCATCGTGTGCAGCCGCAGCCACTGCATCGACATCTTCATCATCCACAGCGTCCCCCCTTTACAGCGCAAGATTGTGGAGAATGCAGTATGCAACCACCATCAGTGACACACGATCTGGGGGGGTACTGGAGTGCGCCCCCTGAGCAGTGCAGGCATCAGAAGGGCATCTTGAGAAGACCGATGGTTCTCTCCACCACAGCCCTCGTGGTGCCGTGGCTCCTATTGTACCACTGCTCAGCTTCTGTTCTTGGATGGCGGAGAGGCATCATGAGCCACCTTCTGAGGGGATAGCCCTTGTCACCCAGCAGCCATCCATCAAGCCAAGCTGGAGCACTGAAGAGCCCCAGCACCTGGGAGCATCTGAAGATGTAGGCACCGTAGGAGCTGCCTGAGTACCTTGCACAAACTTGTAGAATCAGCATTCTGTGATCACACAATATCTGCACATTCATGGAGTGGAAACCCTTCCTGTTGACGAAGGCACAGGGCTCACCTGCTGGAGGCTTGATGGCCACATGTGTACAGTCTATAGCACCCTGGACGCGGGGGAAGCCAGCAATGGCCACGAAGCCTCTGGTTCGCTGTGTCTGACTTGCCTGGTACCAATGGTAGTGGGTGAAGGTCAATGCACACCTGAACAGAGCGTCTGTAACCTGTTTGACACAAGTGTGGACAGCTGATTGGGAGACAATGCAAAGATCACCCACCGACCCCTGGAAGGAGCCAGAGGCACAGAAGTTTAGGGCAGCTGTGACCTTTAGACCCACCCACACAGTTGACGGTGATCTCAGGCCCAATCATCTGACAGATGGACGTGACTGTCTCCCTTGAGAGATGGAGCCTCCTTTGGCACTGCACCTCAGTCATATTGAGGTAGCTGCTTTGCCGCCTGTATACCCTGGTGGCAGGATAGTGGCGTCTTCTGCGGCCCCTTCTGCCTTGGACTGCCTCTTAGTCCTGCACCCCTTGTGCCTGTGCCTGACCTCCCAAAGGTGGCTCCCCTGAAGGCTAAATGTACACTCCTGGCCTCCTCCCCCTTCCAGCCCTCCCTTCCTCCTTAGAGGAGGTGCCTCCAGTGTGGAGTTCAGTTCCCATTCCCAGGCTAAGGGAAGGCTTCCTGAAACCTGCAGGCCCAAAAAAGATTCCTCACTGCAGAGTGCAGACCTGAAGGTTGTGAATCCAGACCAAGCAGCTGGTATGCGTTTTGAAGTATTGCAGATCACACAGGCAAGTATCAGTAACTTTGAAACATCAATATTTGACAGAGCACACTTGCGACCCCACTGAGCCCTCTTATCCCACCTTGGATGAGGTTTATACAAATGTGTCTTACCCGACTGCCCGTTGTGCCTGTGTGCTGTCCCATAGATTGCACGGGCGCTGAAAAATTGCTGTCAATTGGCGCCTCAAGGGCCTTAAGTGGCCCGTTAATTAATGGCGGGTGTGCATCGGGGATCAACGCGCCTGTCCAAAGAAATACCGTGGCGCCGTCGGGATGCTCGCCTGATGTCACTTTACACGCAGGTATGCAGGGCCCGCCCCCCGCACAGTAATGGGAAAATTCTGCCCACTGTTTCTTAACTTCTCCTGGCTAGGTGAAACATTTCACTCGCTCCTTTGAATTCAAGCTAGTCTGGTTTATTTAAAAATGCAAATGTTCCCTTTATACCTATGCTTACATACTTAACATTTCAAACCTAAAACAAAAACAGAATTACCTGGAAAAACTCAGCAGGTCTGGCAGCATCGGTGGAGAAGAAAAGAGTTGATGTTTCGAGTCCTCATGAAATTCAAACTTAGTTTATCTTCTGATACATCAAAGCCTTCAGACCAGCTGCCTTTAATTAAATTAAGTCCCACCCCCCATACACACACAGACACACACCCCACCATTTCTCTGCTTTACACTCAATTATGATAACATTATGAAAATTATTATATTTTCCTAACACCATCTTCTTTCATCAAATAGGTTCCAAGAAAACATGCTTTATAGCAAAAAATTATTTTTGAATCTACTGGTTGGAAACCCCTATCGCTTTTTTAAATGAGATTAAAAACATATTCTAGTGACTTGAGCTCGCAGCCTAGGATGGCTACACCATTTACATCACTGTACCTTGTACATTCCAACAGCATTGAGATGGAATCTATCTGCCTGCAAAAAAGCACCAAAAACAATGACTTCAGGGTAATGCGAATTACCCACACCCCCTATTCCATGAGCACAGCGTCCAAATACTCATCCAAGTACTCAACTGGGTGCAGACAAACCATAAACCATAACCACTTGTACAATGAGATCCTGGCTAAGAGAGGGATCCCCAGGCATGAACTAATAATGATACAATTGGAATACACTGGCCATGACCTTATTTGGATCTCTGGCAGTTGGAGGAGCAAGGTCACGTGACAAGCCAACCTTTCAGGTGTTTTAAGCACATGCTTTCTCTGCAGGACAGGACAAGCTGCCGAACTGCTAAAGGAACATGACACAGAGTAGCTTCCTCCTTCTCTCTCTTTCTCTACCCAACTTACAAGTTTTTGAATGCCGTGTATTGATTGTGACTACCCAGGCGCCACAGGCAGAGCTTTTTGAAATAATTTAACCCAGCACTGCTGCCTCCAGAAGAACAGATAAATCATCTGTCTGCACCTTTAAACTGCCTTGTTGCCAGAAGTGTCAGGAGCTCTGAGTGAAAGCAGCAGGCTCGCCAAAATCAGGCAAATCACCTAGTTAAAATGTATATGTGAGGCATAAAATTCTGCTGCGTGTGTGAGGCTGAGTCAGAGCGTATTTTATTATTTTATTTAAAATCAGTAAAAATGGGGAAAGTTTAACAGAACACAGGCAACTGAGTCCATAGAAAATAGGACCTAACTATGCATGGTTGCAGTGCGGCTGCATATGCAGATTAACACAATAACATCCAGTGGCAACAAAGAAAATGGGCCTGAAAGCCCACCCAACAACTCAGAATGCAGACACTACAAACACAGCTCCAGGTTTCTCAGACATAAGAGATCTGCAACCAAAAATGTTTAGTGAACCCCTCAAATGTTCAAATGTGCAGCAAGTTTATTGCTGGTGGTTCTTTTTAAAAACAATAATGGGTTAAGTACAATAAAAGCTATCCTCTTTTCTTTGTTAAAACTCAAGACAACCTGTCTGTGCCATTTATGATCACAGTGCTCAAAAGTTAACTACTCACTGAATTGGCAAAGATATCCTTTTCAAAGAACCTGTTGCAGTCAAATCTGGAGAAAGGAAAGAGGGGAGTCAATCGACTCCTCCTCACCTGATCATAACATATGATTCTGAGATGCCAGTTAAATCAGTGTTCTCACTAGTTTCATATACACTATTTCTAACTCCATTACTTTATTCCCAATAGACCATGCATTTGCACAGAAAACTTTTAAGTTCATCCCTCAAAACATTCCTTTCTCATTTGATCTGCCTGCTATGATTAATTTTTGTTTTGGTCTATTTTGCTTACCCCTGCCCTGACTTATTAGTTTGAAAGATTCCCACTGTTCCATTTACCCTCTATTCGGATACTTTTACTATTCCAGTTTAGAGAACCTCAGGCAATATAATTGAAATTATGAAACTGCATGCATTTCGTGTGTCTCTGTCTGTCAAGCTTACTGTGCCACACTATATAACTCATGCAGTTTGTTGTCACACTTGAACTTGATTGCTTTATCAAAATTTCAGCCAATGTAAAATCACAACTGAACATAAAGAACATGAGCATGTAAGAAACTATAATTTCAAAAAGCTTTCACTGAAAAATCAGCAGTCAGCAACAGATAAGGAGGACATAAGCCAAACTAATCAGAGTCATTTTTGATTGTCTTTTCATCAGCCTCCTTGATCTTTCTTGAGCAATGAACAGTACCACAAATAAACTCGCAAAAATGTTTTTAAAAAGAACCACGAGCAATAAACTTGCTGCACATTTGAACATTTGAGGTGGTTCACTAAAAATTTTTGGTTGCAGATCTCTTATGTCTGAGAAACCTGGAGCTGTGTTTGTAGTGTCTGCATTCTGAGTTGTTGGGTGGGCTTTCTTCGTTGCCACTGGATGTTATTGTGTTAATCTGCATATGCAGCCACACTGCAACCATGCATAGTTAGGTCCTATTTTCTATGGACTCAGTTCCCTGTGTTCTGTTAAACTTTCCCCATTTTTACTGATACTTCCAAATGTTTTTGAAATATTTTCTGTTTTCCTCGAATGGGCCTGATCATACTTCTATGGTTGCCTCTTGCACATATGTGAAGGCTGCTTGTTTTTATTTTGAAGTTTATTCTCTTGTAATAAACTGTTTTCTTAAATTCTGCTTTTGCAATTTTTTTACTTGCTCTTGTTGGCAGCAATTGAAATGTTTTTGTTTAGTGTTTACTTAATTCAGGCACGACTTTGCATGTGCAACTCATGACTCTGTGATCCATGCTGGAGCGATTCGGGGCCCTATTTCCCACTAGATCCATTTTTGCGATTCTCATAGACTCATAGATGTTTACAGCACAGAAGAGGGCCATTCGGCCCATTTTGCCTGCTCCAGTCAACAAAGATCTGACTACACTAATCCCATTTTCCAGCACTTGGCCCATTGCCCCGAAGGCTATGGCAATGCAAGTGAATATATAAATACTTCTTAAATGTTACGAGGGTTTCTGACTCAACCACCCTTTCAGGCAGTGAGTTCCAGATTCCCAACACCCTCTGGGTGAAAGGATTTCCCCTCAACTCCCCTCTTAGCCTTCTATCTCTTTCCTTAAATGTATGCCCTCTGGATATTGACCCCTCTACTAATGGAAAAGGTGCTGTCCTATCCACCCTATCTGTGCCCCTCAATCTTATACACCTCTATCAGGTCCTCTCTCAACCTTTGCTGCTCCAAGGAAAACAACCCCAGCCTATCCAATCTTTCCTCATAGCTCAGGCCCTCCAGCCCTGGCAGCATGCTCTCTCCTAACAATAAGAACATATTATTTCTTTAATATTTCTCTATTTGTATTATCACTTATATTAAATGTTCTTTACATTACATTATATTGTGTAATTGCAGGCCTGTGGACCTTAATCTGATGTTCCTATTTTATCCATCTTTGCCCTTTTTGATATTTTTACTGGTGGAGAGAGAGGGGGAAGGTTGGAATGTCTGGTTTTGGCTTTCACATTTATTGTGCCAGCTATTGGTTTTTGCAAGTCTTTTTCTCTTGCTCCAAATAGCCTGAGACAACCCTTTAAAATACTTGCAGTCTTGCCTCATCTGCTGCCCTTTTCTAATAGGGTTTGGCAGCAGCTATTGTGGTTGGTCTATTAAATTGAATACTTACAGAAAGGCAGTTCATGGTAAGGAATATAAAAAATTACAAATGATTAAACTCACTTATGTATTAGAATTTTCTGTATTTGAAAAGCCTAATCCTTGATACATGTCCCAGTCCCATCACTGTTAACTGAATAAATTCAAGCACAGTGGCTATGTCTTCAAACATGCACGTGTGAGTACTACTTCTAGAAATGGTGCTCAGTGGATGGGCCATTGAGAAATCTCTGTCCCCTCCAATGGAAGATTGTTAGGAAGAGAAACCTACAGGATAAGCACATTTTAGGACAATAATAGGAATGTGCTTTTTTAAATATGGAATATCAAATTCAAAACTAAACAGGTTTAAAAAACTTTAAAAAACAGGTTAAGATATTCAAATTACTGTTTATAGTTTGTTGCATTGATGAAACTTTAAAGGTTGCTAGTTTTCAATGGTGAGTATTTATATTTTGTAATGAATTTCAAATGGTTAAAACAGCTATCTGCCAATATTGAAAGCTTGAAAACAACGAGTGCCGTCCTATAAAGATAGGAATGTATTATTCTTTAGATCTGGCGGAAAATTCTGAATCTAATACCTGAAAATTTTGCTGGAATACACTAAACACATGTGGGTTGGGGTCAGGTTTCAGATTTTAAAAAATATAACATCAGACCTTCCCCTAGCCCAGCCATTTTTTGTTTAATTTCAACCCATTGTGTGCAGCACTGCAGGAGTTCTGATAGCATATAATACAAAGTGTTGCATCCAACAGTTCTGCTTCTAATCTGTTTTGTCCATCAGGCTTGGTGTCACAGTTGCTGTATTCACTTTGAGGGTCACACCTGAATATACACATTTCTGTGTCAGATTTGTAACTGATCTGTCATTTCCAACTGTTTGCATTTCAGCCAAACAGTTTTTGATCCACCATCAAGAATTTTCCCCTCATTCAACATGCTGGTAAAAGTAACGTTTGTGATACAAGAAATGAGATAAAAACAATTCTGAATAAGGTGCTTATTCTATTCATAGAGTTGGTTAACATAGTATTATAAGTTCCTAGGAATTTATTTTTTAGGAATCCCCTCTCCTGTCTTATGATCATAAGGCTCAGCATAGAGTACTTAACCAGATCTTTGAACTATTGGTTCAAGTATTTTTGACAAAGTTTTTCTCCAAATACCTAATTTTCTCTTGAATGGCTATGTCCCATGAATGAGGAGAACATGGAAGTTTAAAGCGAAGAAAGGGAGTGAGGAGACAGAGCAATCGAACTTGAGGGCGAGAGACAGAACAAAACAGGATAGAGAGAGAGACAGAGAAACAATAAGAGGTGCCATTATATTACTGGTTGTATTCTATAGGCCACAACTCCTGGGAAATATATAAGGCAGTCACTTTGCAAGCAAATTACAGAGAGGTGAAACAACCATAGAGTAGTGATAATGTGGATCCTCAATTTTCCTAATATAAACTGGGATAGTAACAGTGTAAAAGGCAGAGAGGTGGAAGAATTTCTGAAAGGAGAATTTTCTTGATCAGTATGTTTCCAGCCGAATGAGGGAGGAATCATTGCTGGATCTGGTTCCGGGGAATGAGGTGGGTTAAGTGGATCAAAGTGTCAGTTGGGGAACATTTAGGGGACACTGATCATAGTATCTTAAGGTTTAGATAGACTATGGAAAAAGACAATCTAGAGTAAAAACACTCAATTAGGGAAGGGTCAATTTCAGCATATTGAGATCTTGGGTAAATTGGAAACAAGGATTGGAGAGCAAAACTGTAGTCAAACAATGGACTGCATTTAATGAAGTTTGATTACAGTCTAGGGATATTCCCAAAAGGGGGAAGATAGGACAAAAAATGTCAGAGTTCCCTGGATGTCACAACAGATAGTAAGATGAAGTAAAGAAAGGGGGTGTAGGACAGATGGTAAATTGATGATACAAGTGAGAAAGTAAGCAAGAGAGTCAAAGAGTAAGTATGTGAAGAGACTGGCAGCTAACACTGGGATCCAAAAAAACTCCACCGTCAGATAAATAGTAAGAGGGTAAAAAGAGATGATTAGGGACCATAAAGGGGAGTTATACATGGAAATAGAGGTACCAAATTAATACTTTTCAAAACCAGTAAGAAGACATTGTCAAAGTCATAGCGAAAGACGAGACGCTAGATGGACTAAAAATTGATAAAGATGAGATGCTAGAAAGGCTAGCTGTACTTAAAGTTGATAACTCATCAGGATGGGATGCACCTGAGGACCTGCAGGAAGTAAGGTTGGAAATTGCAGAGGTACTGGATATGATCTTTCGATTCTCCATAGACATAGGGGTGGTGCCAAAAGACTGGAGAATTGCAAATCTTTCATCCTTGTTCAAAATAAACCCAGTAACTACAGGTCAGTCAATTTAACCTTGGCAGTGGGAAAACTTTTATAAATGATAATCTGATACAAAAATTAACAGTTTCTTGGACAAGTTTAGATGAATTAAAGAAAGCTGCATAAGTTTGTTCAAAGCAAATTGTATTTTATCAACTTATTTGAGTATTTTGATGTGGGAGCAGAGAGAGGTGTTATCCCCGTGGGGAAACTATAAATCAAAATGACGAAATTTACTGAATGACACCCAAATGAAGAAATTACGAACAAGAATCCACTTTAACGTGAACCAGAACCAATGCAAATTAAACATGAATGAACAGGTGAATAATAATTCAAATAGAAAGATAAATTTCACTTTAAGTAGTTGATGCAACAAAGATATGTCAGATACAACCACAAACACTCTCATCCCTCCCTGCAAAATGTGGCACTATGTCGCTACACAGTCCCACAACATGCTGTTCTTTATTCACACAGGGTAGGTCTAGAGTCCTAACTTTCACCTTCAAGTTTCATAGGTACGATTATCATCAAGGCATACTTCTATGAGCTCTCCCCTCCTCGGGTCATGACAGTTCTGGTGGTATCGCTTTCCAGAGGTCCTTTTCAACCAACCAACCAATTACACTCTGGTTCATGGTTTGGCCACTCTTAGTAAAACACCCAGCTCTATTCTGTCTCAAAAACTATTCACACAGCTTTTCAAGCTTTAGACCTTTTTAGCCAGCTTGTGCAGTACCCCAAGAATTCCTATATCCTTTACTGCCAGACAGAAAATCTGACCTCATCCAGAGAGCGATTTGCTTCTTCTCCTCACAAAATTTGATGTGTTTCTCTTTCTGTACCTGTATGCTTTCCCTTTGTGTCTGCATCTGGGCCTTCACCATCAGCTCCTCTGCGTGTGGCTCTCCTTTGTGCCATATAGCTTTTAGCTTTAACTTCCATTCTGTTAGTACTGCTTCCAGGTCAAAGGTCACTAGGTGATATGGACCGGTATTTCTTATTATCCAAGAAAATTACAGTTGATCCCTTTACAACTGATGCAAACTTTTAAAAGTAATTTTCAAACATTCTTAAAAACAATTACAGATTCCACAGACGTTTCAAGGAAATTACAAATTTTCTTTACTGGACTGTCTCCGAGCAAAAGGTCACCACAGGGGTAATGAAAGTAATGTGGTTGATGAGGTGTATAAGGACTTACAAATGCCATTTTATAAAGCGCCACATATTTTGCTGTCAGCGAGCAGGGTGCAGGGCCCACTCGCTAATGTGTAAAATGATGTGGGATGATGTTGGGCAGAACCCCCAACGTCACCGCGCCCCATTTAAATTTTCAGGTAAGCGGGGGCGCAGCAAAATCAGCTGTGTGCCCGCCGACCTGTCAATGGCCAATTGAGGCCATTGACTGGATCATTTGTACAATTAAAGGACCTGCCCGTCCAACCTTAAGGTTAGCGGGCAGGCCAGGAGCCCCGGCAGGAACTAGAAAAAACTGGTGGGATGCGGCTTCATGCAGGGTTTTAAAAAGTTTAGTAAAGTTTTACTGTAATTTATGAACGTGTCCCATCTCATTGTCACATGAGGGGAACATGTTAGGGAATTTTTTTTTTCTATTTTTAATCTTTTTAAAAGTGTAAGCGATCTCCCTGAGGCAGCACTTAGCCTCAGGGAGATGTGCGCTCTTTCGTGCACATGCGCGAAAGAGCGCACTCTCGCTTTTGGGGAAACCTCCCACCCGCACAGGCAGCGCATAGCGCTTCTTTCCGGACGTCACGCTGGGCGGGTCTTTATTGGCCTGCCCACCTAAAATGGCAGCGGGGCCCACTTCTCCGGGGGGGGGGGGGCGGGGCGGTTATTGACTGGGTTGGATTTGTCCTGTTTTTTATGTACAGGACATCCCTGTGCAATTTTCCACATTGCTGGGTAGATGCCAGTGTTGTAGTTGTACTGGAACAGCTTGGCTAGGAGGCGTGGCAAGTTTTGGAGCACAGGTCTTCAGTACTATTGCCGGAATATTGTCTAGGCCCATAGCCTTTGCAGTATCCAGTGCCTTCAGCTGTTTCTTGGTGTTACCTGGAGTGAATCGAATTGGTTGAAGACTGACTCTGTGATGCTGGGGATCTCTGAAGAGGGCCAGATGGATCATTCTCTTTGCACTTCTGGTTGAAGATTGTAGCAAATGCTTCAGCCTTATCTTTTGTACTGATGTGCTGGGCTCCCCCATCATTGAGGATGGGGATATTTGTGGAGCCTCCTCCTCCAGTGAGTTATTCAATTGTCCACCACCAGTCATGACTAGATGTGGCAGGACTGCAGAGCAAAGATCTGATCCATTGGTTGTGGGATTGCTTAGCCCTGTCCATCACTTGCTGCTTATGCTGTTTGGCATGCAATTAGTCTTGTGTTACAGCTTCACCAAGTTGATTCCTCTCTTTTAGGTAGGCCTGGTGCGGCTCCTCGCATGCCCTCCTGCACTCTTCATTGAACCAGGGTTGATCCCCTGGCTTGATGATAATAGTAGAGTGGGGAATATGCCGGGCCATGAAGTTACGGATTGTGTTAGAGTACAATTCTGCTGCTGCTGATGGCCCAAAGCGCCTCAAGTCTTGAGTTGCTAGACTTATTTGAAATCTATCCCATTTAACACAGTGGTAGTGCCACACAACATGGTGCAGCGTATTCTCAATGTGAAGATAGGACTTCGTCTCCAAAATAGCTGTACAGTGGTCACTCCTTTCGATGCTGTCATGGACAGATGCAACTGTGGCAGGCAGGTTGGTGAAGATGAGGTCAAGTATGTTGCTTCCCTCACCACCTGCTGCAGACCCAGTCTAACAGTTATGTCCTTTAGGACTCAGCCAGCTCAGTCAGTAGTGGTGCCACTGAGCCAGTCTTGGTGATGGACATTGAAGTCCCCCACCCAGAGTATATTTTGTGCCCTTGCCACCCTCAGTGCTTCCTCCAAGTGGTGTTCAACATGGAAGAGTACTGATTCATCAGCTGACGGGAGAGGGGGTGGGGGTGATGGTGGGGTGGGGTGGTATGTTGTAATCAAACGGTTGAGAGTGTTTGCTGATATTTAGTTTTAAGGATGAACAGGTTACTTTTGTGACATACAGCCAAAGATAGGCTGCAGCTTTGCTTTTCCACAGCAGCTCTTAGCTGGGTATACATATCAGCTATGGATTGACAGGCTGGATCTCTTTTCTCTTGATAAAAGAAGGCTGAGGGGTGACCTAATAAAAGGTCTTTAAATTTTATGGAAGATTTTGATAGAGTGGATACAGAGAGAATGTTTCCTCTTGTGGGGAAGAGCGTAGCCAGAAGCTCTCAATATAAGATAGTCACCAACATATCTACTAGTGAATGAAGAATAAAATTATTTACCCAAATAATTGCAAAATGGTTACAGCACAGAAGGAGGCCATTCAGCCCATCATTTTGGCACCAGAGCAATTTACCTAGTGCCATTCCCCCTCATTCTCTCCTTGGCCCTGCACATTCTTCCTTTTCAGATAATAATCCAATTCCCTCTTGCTGCCTCGATTGAACCTGCCTCCACCACACTCTCAGCCAGTGCATTCCCGATCCTAACCGTTCGCTGTGTGAATAAAGTTTCTCTTCATATCACCGTTGCTTCTTTTCCCAACTACCTTAAATCTGTGCTCTCTGGTCCTCAATCCTTCCACCAATGTGAACAGACACTCCCTATCTGCTCTGTCCAGACCCCTCATGATTTTGAATGCCTCCATCAAATCTCCTCCCAACCTTCTCTTTCTCAAGGAGAACCGACCCAACTTCTCTAATCTAACTACATAACTGAAGTTCGTCAGCCCCAGAACCATTATCCTGAATCTTTTTGGCATTCTTTCTAATGCCTTCACAACTTTCCTGAAGTGTGATGCTCAGAATTGGATGTAATACTCCCATTGAGGCTGAAACAGAGTTTTATACGGTTTAACATAACATCCATCCATTTATACTCCATGCTCGTATTAATAAAGCCTAGGATGCTGTTTGCTTTATTAACTGCTCTTTCAACCTGTCCTGCCACCTTCAATCTTTTAAGCACATATATACCCAGTTCCCTCTGCTGCTACACCACTTTTAGAATCCTACCTTTAATTCATATTGTATCTCTGCATTCTTTCTATCAAAATGAATCATGCCATACTTCTCTACTTCTGCTACTTGTCCGTTCATTCTTTTAACATATCTATGTCCTTTTGAAGTTCTACACTATCCTCCTCACTGTTCACAATGCTTCCAGGTTTCATATCATCCGCAAATTTTGAAATTATGCCCTATACAGCAAGGTCTATGTCACTAATATATATCAGGAAGAGCAAAGGTCCCAACACTGACTCTTGGAGCTCCACTACAAATCTTCCTTCAGTCCAAATAACATCCATTCACCACTATCCTCTGTTTCTTGTCATTCAACCAATTTTGTATCTGTGTTGCTACTGTCCCTTTTATTCCACGAACTCTTACCTTTCCCATTAGTCTGTTGTGCAGTATATTATCAAATACCTTCTGGAAGCCCACATATAGCATATCAACCTCATTAATCTTCTCTGTTACCTCATCCAAAAACTCCAGAAGTTAGTTAAACACAATTTGCCCTTATCAACTCCATGCTGGCTTTCCTTAATTAACCCACATTAATTTTGTCCAGAACTATGGTTTCTGGAAACTTCACCGTCAAGATTAAACAAACTGGCTGTAGTTGCTAGACTTATCTTTACATACATTTCCGAACAACGGTGTAATGTTTGCAACTCTTCAGTCCTCTGGCTCTACCCTGAGTCTAAGGAAGACTGGAAAATTATGGCCAGTGCCTCTGCAATTTCCACTCTCACTTCCCTCAGTACACTTGGATGCATCCCATCTGATCCTAGTGCCTTACCAGCTCCATGCACAGACAACCTATCCAATACCTTCTCCTTATCAATTTTAAGTATCTTAATTACCCCCTCTTTTATCATGACTTGGGCAGCATCTTGTTCGTTGGTAAAGACAGGTGCAAAGTATTCATTTAATACTGGCGCCATGCCCCCACCTCCATATGTAAATCCCCTTTTTGGCCCCATTCCTCCTTTTACCACACTTTTTACTATTTTTATGCCCATAAAAGACTGGGATTCCATTTTATATTAGCTGCTAATCTTTTTTCATACTCTCTCTTTGTTTTGCTTATATGCTTTTTCACTGCCTTGCTGAACCTTGTTTGTGCTTGAACTATCTCTTCTCTAAAGGCAGCCCATTGTTCAGAAACAGTTTTGCTTGCCAGCTTATGGTTCCAATTGATCTGGGCCAGGTCCCTTCTCACTCCATTGAAGATGGCTTTCCATCAGTTAATTATTCTTGCTTTGGATTGTTCCTTGTCTTTTTCAAAAACCAATCTAAACGTTATGCCACAATGATCACTGTACCCTAAATGCTCCCATACTGATACATGATCCAGTTGGCCCACCTCATACCAAAGAAGCAGGTTTAGCAGTGTCTCCTTTCTCGGACAGGAAACACTGCTGTGAAAATTTCCCTAACCACACCCTTGTCCCTCTTTGTCCTTTACACTACCACTCTCCCAGTCTATATTCAGAAAACTAAAGTCTCCCATTATAACAACTCTGTGGGTGGAATCATCTGCTCCTGTTGGCGGCAGGTGGGCTTGACAGCATGAGCGGACAGTATGGTGAAAAAGCCAAAAATTGGTTTCAAGCTGTCATGAAACACATTTGCAACCATCCACTCCATCCGTTAATGATGGGCTGCGTTTCCCAACGCCGCACATCAGGAACTTCATTGCAATACATCTGCATATCATTATCAGCCCAGCTTGCCCCCCCCCCCCACCCCCCCCCACCCCACCGGTGGATCATCCAAACACTCTGACGTATTTCACAGCAGCATTTATACAGCATGCATCTGGCGAGCTACACTTTGAGAGGAACTTGGAGGTGACTGCACAATAATGTTGTGCACAATAATGTTACCTTTTGGACCTCAAGGTTGAGGAGCCATGCATTCAGGTGAGGAAACAGATAAGCCACTTTTTCCCGGCTGGCAGACAGTGCGGTGCTGGGGTAAGGGCTACACTGCGGTTGAGGTGAGTTGAGTGGAGCAAGGGCTGCACTGCATCTGTGGGGAGTTGAGGGAGGAAGGGCTTCTCTGGGGTTGATGATATTGTACAAGCATGTTTGGTGGGGGTTGGGGGAGGGAAGCGGACACGCATTATGGAAACCTTGTATAAAGTGACTATTCAAATACAGCTGAGATGGTTCAGATGCAGACACATTGACAGTCAAGTCTCTAGATTAAATGCCCACTCAAGCAATGCAGAGGTCTGAAAGTGCCACCAAATGCTCCAGAGCTCTTCACCCCTTGGGCACAGACTACAAACTAATGAACATTTTAGTGGACCATAGAACAATTGTACGACTAGGCACTTTGTACAATCTCCTTGCTAAAGTTGGCCATGGAGCAGTCACTGGTGGAGGCGCTCACAGCCTCTTGCAATGTCAGCATTCAGATTTGGACCAGTCGCCCCCATGGTTCAAGCTAACAGTGCAGCCTTGCAGTGCAGGTTAGGAGAATGCCTGCGCCTGAGCTGAGAGCACAGCATGCAGTCCAGTGGGCAAAGCTGCCACCAATCAATCAGGTGAGTAAATTGGAGGTGGGTGGGGTTTCAGGCAACTATGCAGCGCACTGAACTCTGGCCATCCAAGTGGTGGCCAGCAGTGTCTTCACATAGCCTCTGTGAATGTCTGACTACGGTCTGGCTGAGGGCAGCTCATTTGCACTCTGTGACCCCATGGTCGTATCATGGAGACGGGGCCATGAAACTTTAAAAACACTTGACCCTTTGTCAGCCTTCAGCACCTGACCCCTTCAGGAGCATAGCATCACCGGTCACAGATGCTGAAGAGTTGGGGGGGGGCCAGCCCCACCTCAAAGGTGCTGAGAGCACAAAGAGGGAATGATTGAACTCTGTGAACCTTGCCCAGGACATTCTGGCAGCAATGACAAACACCATCGAGGTACAGGCATCAGTACTGTGTCCAGGGAGTGTAAGGCCAGACTATCACTCTGCTCTGGAGGTTACACACTGCACAGGGAAGAGGCCCTGGACTGAGACACCTGCCTTTATTTTGTGCAGGAACCAAGAAATGACATGAACACTGCTCATTAAAGCAAGGAGCCATTGGCAGGGAGACATTCTTGGGATTTTATATCCAAGAGTGAACATTATGTACAAGTGATTAATTCCCATGCCCAAGCTGTGCAGCTACATTTTTTCACCTTCCTAACCCTGTCGCTACGTTTTGGTGCTCCCCCGACATCCACAGCCGAGGTGGAGGCAGCCTGCTGACTGCTATGCCCTCTCTGTGATGAACTTGATGTGTGTCCTCTGGAAGGTGGAGACCTGGAGGGCCTTGGCCTGCTGTGTAGAAGTGGCACCCTCCTTGGCCTGTGGAGCTCGAGCTGCTGAGGTCACGGGAAGAGGGGATTCGGGAGTCACCTGGGTAGATGGCCCCAGGGTATTTCTGCTGATCCTCTTCCCAATGAGTGCCCAAGAACCTCTGCCTGAGTCCTTGTGGAGAAGGGGAAGCTGGAGTGAGATTGAGCTGCTCCGCACGCATCTCATGTTGCCACTGTTGGAGGCCAACTGTGGTGTCAGTGATAGAGCTGAGCCTGCGCAGCAGTGTAGGACCAATGTCCTGGACCAAGGTCGCTATGGTGGCTGCCATCCTGCCAGTGTTGACCTTGATGTGTTGGCATGCCGGTGCTATCATCTCAGACCGAAGGCAGTTAGGCTTCTCCATTGATACACTGGCATTGGAGGCAGTTCAAAAGAGATTCACTAGGCTGATTCCTGGGATGAAGGGATTGACCTCTCAAGAACAACTAAACAGGTTATGCCTTTATTCATTCGAGTTTAGAAGAATGAAGGGTGATTTTATTGAAATGTACAAGATTCTGAGAGGGCTTGACAGGATAGATGTTGAGAAGAGGTTTCCATCAGTGGGGGAACCTCGAACTAGGGAACACAGTTACAGAATAAGGAGACATCCATTTAAAACTGAAATGCAAAGGAATTTCATCTCTCTGAGGGTACCGAATGTCTGGAATTCTCTGGCCTGAAGAGTTCTGGAGGCTAGATCACTGAAAATATTGAAAGAGGTAGATATATTTTTGAAATATGGAGGAGTTGAGGGTCATGAGGTTCATGAGAAGCTGGCACAAAAGAGGAGTTAAGGCCTGGGGCAGATTAGCCATGATCTTATTGAATGGCGGGGCAGGCTTAAGGGGCTGAATGGCCTACTCCTGCTCCTATTTCTTATGTTCTTGTACTTTTTGGGGCCATGACTTCTTTGCTGAAGTCCTGGGCTGGAAGCACTGAACGCGGCTGTACTTTAAATGTGGTGGCTGGCGTGATGAAGGGATGAGGTGATGGCAGGGTGGGCGAATGAGAACCTGCCCATCATAGAAATGGCTTGTTTCCCAGGAATACATAAGTAATGTGGCGGGTTTGGGACGATAGGCATAAAAACCCGCCATCGCAGCTGCTGGGTAAAACAATGTTTTACCCGCCCTATAACCGTACTTTTAGTGCAAATCTGGGATGATTCTGCCCAACATCATATTTCTACATGGCAATCTGTGCCTGCAACTCACCAATCTTATTTACCACACTCCGTGCATTCGCACACATGCACAGTAAACCTATTTAAACTTTGTTACTTTCTCCCATACTCTGAATCCACCTAGTAATTTTCTATTTCCTCTTAGTCCACACCTACCTAATATGAAACTATTCCCTTTCCTAGCATTACCTATTATTCTAACTTTATGCGCCTTAATCATCTTTTCTACTACTAAATGATGGTCCACAACCCTCTATGAATTTAGTTTCCACCCTCTCATCAAGCACACTAACTAATCTCCTCACAAGGTTATTGGTCCCAGTCCCTTTTGAATTGCTGCCTTTTGCCCCAGAAGTGGTTCCAAGGTTCAAGAACCTGAACCCTTCCTCCTGCACCATGCCTCAAGCATTGACCCTTGCTATCTCCTATTTCTACTCAGACTAGCGGGTGGCATTGGGAGTAATCCAGAGATTACTATCCTTGACGTCTTACTTTTTAACTTCTTCCCTAGCTCCTGAAAATCTGACTGTCAGACCTCAGTGCCTGCTCTCCCTGTCATTGATACCAATGTGTTCCACAACTTCTGGCTCAATCCCTTCGCCCTGCAGAATGTTCTGCACCCTCTCTGTGATGTCCAAGAGTGGTGAGAATGTGGAACTCATTACCAGTAGTATAGATACATTTAAGGGGAAGTGAGACAAGCATATGAGGGAGAAGGGAATAGAAGGTTACGATAAATTTAGATGAGGAAAGATGGAAGGAGGCTTGAGTGGAGCATAAATATTTTCATGGATTGGGTGGGCCAAATGGTCTGTTTCTGTGCCATATCCTATGTAATTCTATGTGATCCTAAGTATATGAATGCAGACCAGTCTTTGTAGTTAATTCTATTGCAAATCTTTGGAACTAGTTTTAAAGCAAATCCTGATGACGATGCACTCTCTTCAACAGCAAGAAGTTCTGAAAACCTATGACGTTGTACATTGATTGTCTGTTGCAGAATGTTTGGCCAATTATAATTGCTTTAAAGCATTTTTTTATACCAGAGGTACCTGTTTGAAACTGGAACAACAGGGTATTGGAAAGCCTGCATCATTATTTCAACATGAAGATGAAAAGAAGATTGAGGTGATTAAATTGTCACCAATAACCTTCTCAATGATGCTTAGTTTAGGTACTGCCAGGATCACTTGGCTCCAGACCTCATTTGCACCCTAAGCCAAATATGGAATAAAGACTTGAATTCCAGTGGTGAAGTGAGAGTCACTTGACATTAAAGTAGCAACTGACTGAGTGTAGCAGCAAGAAGCCAATTGAGGGGAATCAATGGGAAAATTCTCCACTGGCTGGAGTAATACTTAGGACAAAAGAAGGTGGCTGTGGTTGTTGGAGGTCGAGCATCTCAACCCCAGGACATCGCTGCAGGAGTTCCTAGTGTCCTAGGCCCAACTATGTTCAGCTGCTTCATCAATGATATTCCCTGAATCATAAGATCAGAAATGGGGCTGTTCGCTGATAGTTGCAAAATGTTTTTTATTTATTCTTTCAAATATGGAATGTGAGCATCACTGGCAGGGCCAGCATTTGTTGCCCATCTCTAATTGCCCTTGAGAAGGTGGTGCTGAGCCACCTTCTTGAACTACTGAAGTCCATCTGATGTTGGGACACCAACAGTGCTGGTAGGATGTGATTTCCAGGTTTTAAACCCAGTGACAGAGAGGGAATGGCAATAGAGTTCCAAGACTGCATGGTTTGTGGACTGGAGCAGAAATTTCATGTGGTGGTGTTCCCGTGCATCTGCTGCCTTTGACCTTCTAGTTGGTGGAGGCCACAAGGTGTTATCAAAGGAAACTTGGTGAGTTGTTGCAGTGTATCTTATAGAATGTAGATGGTACACACTGTTGCTTGGTGGTGGAGGGAGCAAATGTTTAAGGTGGTGGATGGAGTGTTGATCAAATGGGCTTCTTTGGTATTGAGCTTCTTGAGTGTTGTTGAAGCCACACTCATCCAGGTAAGTGAAGAATAATCCATCAAACTCTTAACATATGCCTTGTAGATGGTGGACAGGTATTTTATCTGCAACTTGTCAAATAATTAAATAAAAACAGAAATGCTGGAAACACCCAACAGCTCTGGCAGCATCTGTGGAGGGAGAAACAGGATTAATATCTTAGGTCTCTGATCTTCATCTGAATAATTTTCTGTTTTTATTTCAGGTTTCCAGCATTTGCAGTATTTTGCTTTTGTATTAGTCCTCAGATAATGAAGCAGTCCTTATCCCTGTATAGCAAGATCCAGACAACATTCAGGATGGTAGTGGCTCATAACATTCATGCAACACAAATTCCAGGCATTGACCATCTCCAACAAGACAACCTAGGCACCCCGCTACCTCCCCTTGACATGACAGAATTATCATTGCTGAATCTCCCACCTTTAATATCCCGGGGTGATCAGAAACTTAACTGGATGTGCCACACAAATACCCTGGCTACTAGAGCAGGTCAGAGGCTGGGTATTCTGCAGGGAGCAACTGACCTTCTGACTCCCCAAAGCTTGCCCACTACAAGACACATGTCAGGAGTGTGATGAAATATTCTCCATTTGCCTGGATGAATGCAGCTCCAACAACATTCAAGAAGCTTGATGTCATCCAGAACAAAGCAGCCTGCTTTACTGGCATTCCCTCCATCATTGGCACACTGTGGCAGCAGTGGGTATCATCTACAAGATGCATTACAGCAACTCACCAATACTTCTTCAACAGCACCTTCCATACCTATGAACTCTACCACTTAGAAGATCAAGGACAGCAAACACATGGAAACACTGCCACCTGTAAGTTCCCCTCTAAGTTACACGCTATAATGACTTGTAAATGCATTACTGTTTATTCATCATTATTGGATCAAAATCCTGAAACTCCCTTTCTAACAGCAAGGTGGAAGCGGCTATAATACAGGCCCTGAAGCAATTTAAGGAGATTGCGTACCAGCACTTAAAGAGCAATTAGGGGTGGGCAATAATTGCCAGTGGTCCCTGCATCCCATGAATGAATAAAGAAAATGTCTGTAATTGCTTCATGGGACATTTTTCAATCTTTGCTTCACACATTTTCTAGCTTTATTGTGATACATTGTGAGACTGCCTATGGGAGCTGATCTCCCATTTTAGGCCTAAATTCAGTCTACATGGCAGAATTTTCCTCCCGTTGGGGGGGAAGTTCAGGATTGTGCGCATGGAGGCGTGCCTCTGATCGGTGCCCCCGATTGGGGGCACGCTGCCATTTTACGTGGGTGGGCCAATTAAAGCCCGCCCAGCGTGATGTCCGCAAGGAAGCGCTATGCACTCCCTGTGCGGGTGAGGGGGGCATTCCCTGAGCTGAGAGTGCGCTCTTTTGCGTGCGTGCGCACCAATCTCCCTGAGGCTAATTGCTGCCTTAGGGAGATCAGCTCCACATTAAAAAATGTTAAAAATAGAAAAATAGAATTCCTTGATGTGTCCCCTCAAGTGACACTGTCACATGAGTTGAGATATATCCATCACTTTGAGTTTCACTTTTATTAAAAATTTATAGACATACATGAAGCCTCATTCTGCCGGTGGATGAGGTTTCATGCTTTTTCTTAAGGCCGCCAGGGCTCCTGGTCTGCCCACCAACCTTAAGTACTTAGTAATGGCCTCAGTAGGCCATTCACAGGTCGGTGGGCGCCCAGCTGATTCGGCTGAGCCTCTGCCAATCTGAAAATTGAAACGAGGCGGGGTGATGTCGGGAGCTCCGCCTGACATCATCCGGCATCATTTTACATGTTGATGAGCGGACCCCACCCCCCCGCTCACCGACCGGGAAATCCTGGCCCATGTCTTAACACTTGAATTACTTCGTACTTTTCATTTGGTATTGATTGTAATTGTGTATTATATATAACTTAAGAAAAATTTAATATAGATTTGGATGAAGGGACTGAAGGAATGGTTGCTAAATTTGCTGATGACACAAAGATAAGTAAGAAAGTAAATTATGAAGAGGGTGTAAGGAGGCTACAAAGTGACATAAATAGGTGAAGTGAGTGGGCAAAGATCTGGCAAATGGAGTATAATATGGGCAAATGTAAAATTGTTCATTTTGGCAGGAAGAATAAAAAAGAAGCTTATTATCGAGATGGTGAGAGATTGAGGAGCTCTGAGATTCAGAGGGATGTGAGTGCCCTAGTGCATGAATCACAGCAGGTAATTAGGAAAACTAATAGAATGTTATTGTTTATTGTGACTGGAATTGATTTCAAAATTAGGGAGGTTATGCTTCAGTTGTACAGGGCATTGATGAGACCACATCTGGAGTATTGTATACACTACTGGTCTCCTTATTTAAAGAAAGATGTAAATGTATTAGAAGCAGTTCAAAGAAGGTTTACTAGACTAATACCAGGAATGGGCGGGTTGTCTTAAGAGGAAAGGCTGGACAGGTTAGGCTTGTATTCACTGGAATTTAGAAGAGTAAGAGGTGACTTAATTGAAAGCATAAGATCCTGGGGGCTCGTGACAAGGTGGATGTGGAGAGGATGTTTCCTCTTGTGGGAGTATCTAGAACTAGGGGTCACTGTTTAAACATAATGGGTCACTCATTTAAGACAGAGATGAAGAGAAATTTTTTCTCTGAGTGTTGAAAGTCTTTGGAACTCTTTCTCAAAAAGTGGTGGAAGCAGAGTCTTGGAGTATTTTTAAGGCAGAGCGAGATAGACTCTTGATTAACAAGGAGGTAAAAGGTTATTGTGGGTAGGCAGGAATGTGGGGTTGTGGTTACCTTCAGATCAGCCATTGTCTTATTGAATGGAGGAGCAGTCTCGAAGGGCCGATTGGCTTACTCCTGCTCCTAATTCGTATGTTCGTTTTCCGCAAGATCAATCTCTATTCCCTGTTCCTGATTAAACCATTTTATTTATGTATATTTTAATATAGCCTCTTGATCTATTCTATTTTGAGAGTTGACATTCAAGAGTATCCTTACTTACTTAGTTAGCATGTTTCTGAGCATTTAGAGTTTGCATGAGCATTTACCATCTGTGGCACAAAAACAAATGTCTGCTCTGCCACTTGTGCCGCTCTGGCACACTGCCATTTCTATTTTTCTTGTAAAGCTGTAACTTGTTTCATCTTGTTATGGTGGTGAGGATTACAGTGTTAATTCATTTGGTATGGACCCCTCTAAAAATACATTTGCGCTAATTGTTGGACTTTAATTCAGAACAGACCTATCTCAGCTGAATTTGATATCTCTGTATAATTCATCATTTATCTACAGCTAGAACTCAGAGAAGCTCCTTTCACAATCTCAGAATGCTGCAAAGTGCTTCACAGCCAATTAAGTATTTTTTGAAATGCAGAAATGTATAAATGCAAGTTGTTGTCATAGCCACCACTGTAAGGTCGGAGACATAGCAGCCAACTTGCACACAGCAAGGAGCCACAAACAGCAATGCGATCAAGGCCAGGTGACCTGTTTTAATGTCTTAAGGAATAAATATTAACCTGGATACTGGGGATAACTTGCTTGCTCTTCTTCAAAATAGTGCTTTGGTATCTTTCTCTTCTACCCAAGAGGCCAGATGACGTCTTGGTTTAATGTCTTGTCCAAAAGAAATGTAGAGGCAGTACCTTGAATCTTAAACCTAGCGTCAAATCCTGGCTCCTCATGGATCCAAAGATTATGAAATGCCAATAGCAATTCTCCCTTCAGACTTTGCTGTTATATTCAATCAGTGTGGCATATTCACCCTGGATCAGAAGTTTTTGAGTACAAACCTTACTCCAGATGTTGCCCGCATAGTCTTGGCAGATAGTCCACTGGTGTACTGAGGTAGTTCTGTGTTATTAATGCTTATAGAATGGCTCCCCATCTGCTTCTTCACTTGTATGTTTGGCTATTTAAAGAAGGACAGGAAGTTGTTGCAAGGGTCTTGGCCAACATTCTTGACCTGTCTCTGAATGGTTGACCCTGCTTAGAGTGGATAAGTTGCCTGATCCATGTAGCTTGCATTTGGAAACAATAATCAGGGGGAAAAAGGCAACAGGCACTTGGAGAGGTTTGAGCTAATTAAGGAAAGCAGGCAAGGATTTGTAAAAGGCAGATCGTATTTGACTAATCTAATTAATTTTTTTTTAAGATGTAATAGAGAATGTTGATGAAGGGGAAGCAATGAATCTATACGGATTTTAAGAAAACCTTTGACAAAGCACCATATAAAAGGCTGGTTAACAAAACTCAAGCTCATGAAACAGGAGTGTCAATGTCAGTTTGGAGAAAAAATTGGCTCAAGGCCATAAAACAATGAATCATGGTTAATGGTTGTTTTTGAGACTGGAGGGTGGTAAGTGGTGTTCCCCAAGGGTCAGTAATAGGACCACTACTTTTTTTGATATAAATAAATCTCTTGCATATTGCAGCATAGAGTAAAATTTCAAAATTTGCTGATGATACCAAACTGAGAGGTGTGGCTGGCAGTGAGGATGATGCCAATTGACTGAAACAGAATATAGAGTAATGGGCAGACAAGTGGCCAATTGATTTTAATGTCGGGAAGTATGAGGTGATTCATTTTGACAGAAGGGATAGGGAGAGGCAATATAGACTAAATGGCACAGTTCAAAAGAGTGTGTAGGGACAGAGGGACCTGTGGGTGCATGGAAATTGTTCTCTGAAGATGGAAGGACATGTTCAGAGTGCAGGTAGCAAAGCATATGGGATCTTAGCTTCATAAATAGTGGTACTGAGTACAAAGGCAGGGAAGTTATGCTGAACATTTATAATGCCCTGGTTAGGCCACAACTAGAATATTGTGTCCAGTTCTGGTCACCACATTTCAGGATGGATTTTTGAGGGCCCCTGAAAGGGAGCAGAGGAGATTTATCAGAATGGTTCTAGGTGAGGGACTTTAGCTACAAGGTTAGGTTAGAGAAGCTGGGGTTGTTATCCTTTGAGCAATGGAGATTGAGGGGAGATTTGATAGAGGCGTATAAGATTATAACAAATTTAGGCAAGAAAAAGAACAAAGAAAACAAAGAAAAGCTGTTGCCATCAGTTGATAGTACAAGGACTAGGGGATACAGATTGAAAGTTTTGGGCAAGAGTTGCAGGGATGTGTGAGGGAGAACCTTTTTATGAAGTGAGTAGTACAGACTTGGAACTCACTGCCGACTGGAAGTGACTGTTTTGTGACTGGGGATAGTGACTGTTTTGAAAAAAAATGAGATGGCACTTGAGGGAAATTAACTTGCAGGGCTGCGGGGATAGAGTGGGAAAATAGGACTGATTGGATTAATTGACAGAGAGCTGGCCTGGATTTGATGGGCCAAATGGCCTCCTTCACTACTCTCCTTCCATGCTCTAATGGCTTCCTGGGCCAGATTTTCAAGTTCCTATGCAATGGGGTCAGGAAAGCCATGAAGTTTTTGACTGCAAAAAATGAATTTCCTCTCCCTTCTTGACCCCATGCTATTTTGGTGTGGCCTTTTTGCAGATCAGCAGCGCTTTAGGTTGTGACCCCACATGTACCTCTTCTGAGGTTTGGGCCACCATCATGAGCCCTATAGGAAATTTAGATTTCCTCTCCTCCACTACTTTTGTGTGCTGGTCTCGTGTTTGGAAGCCCTAAAAAAACCCCCGCCTCATTAGAGCATTCTTGAGCTCAAGCATGCTGAGGAGTCAGGAACATTCTGATAGGTGAGAGTTAAATGTCTTGACAACTTCAGATGTCACTATTGGATACTATATTGTAATGTTGAGCTGTTTTAATTGTAGTGATTTATGATAGGACTTTGTCCTGAAAATGTTAGTTACCATTACATTGGGCAGCATTACTTTAGTGTTGAGATGCATTATAGTACTTTTCCCATTCGGAAAAGTGCTCTTATGTATTCAAAGCTGAAGAAAACAATGCTTGGCACCCCTGTATCTCACGTATAATAACTTGAAGTGATTTAAATAGCCATATCCCTTTTCAATTGGAAAAGAAAATCCTTCAGTATCTTTCACTTAGTGAAAAATAGTTGCCACCTGCTCCTGGACTGTTTTGATTGACATGACATCTGGTATAATTTAGAAAAAATGGCTATCTGGTTTTCAGTTCCAATGGACACTATTGTTCACATTCCCCAGGGTTTGTTTTGATATCTGGAGCTATTATGAATGCTTCAAAAGCTGCAGAACCACTTATCTCAGCAGGGAGCTGTGTTCACATTTTGATTGAGTGGCTATTAAAAAGTTACCTTTCTTTGATGTGGTAAGTGGATAAGATGTTTGTTTTTACAATAGATTGACCACTTGAGGGGATTGAAATTATTTTGAATGGCTTTTATGAATGACAGTTTTTTTTCAATATGGAGTGTGTTAGAATGACAGCTCTATTTGATTGTTAGTTTATTTTTTAATGCATTTCAAAGAGATCCTGAGGTCTGCTCATGGTGGATACTGGTGAGTAGCTATGGAGGATACAAGGGAGGTCATGGCAGGGGTATGGGGTTTTGGCTAGGCACAGAGGGGACATCAGATGTCTGAGAGAGCATGGAGAGGGCATGGGGGTATGAGGGGGAATGGAGGAGGCATGGGGAGTATGGGGGGCTGGAAGGGGGTATGGGGATGGGTGGGGGGTGAGGAGATTGAGAAGTGAGTTTAGGGGACGTAAGGATGATTTTGGAGCTGGACTGCTATCTTTGAGAATCGAGGTGGGCTTTCTAACCAGTGCGCCTCAGCACCCACACTCTTCCTGCACAGCATCGCAGTTCACAATACCCAAACCCTCCCAGTGCACTCTCAGATAGAAATATAGCCTGAATGGTTCAGAGGCAGGCTTATGATTTGGAAGCTGTAAGGGGGCCTGACCTATGTTTCCCTGTCCCTACATGAAAATCCATCCCTATGACTCTATGGGTGGAATTGTCCAACCCCTTTGGCAGTGGGTGTCAAGGTGGCTATGAGTTGACAATATGGCGAGAATGCCAAAAATTGGTTTCATATCATTGTGAAATAAATTTGCGATTGTCTGCTCTACCCATCAATGGCAGGCCGCATTTCCCACCTCCCAACTTCAGGAGCTTGACTTTATTTGCATCTCATTATTGTGCCCTCATGCCGGAATCATCCCCCCACATCAAAGTTACTGCCAACGTTGGCATGACTTCAGAACAGCATACTTCATGACTGCCTTTAAAAGCATGCACCTGGTGAGTTGAACTTCAAGGGGAACTCAGAGGTGAGTACACACAAACTTATGCAATGCTTGATTGCCCATAGGACATCAAGGAAAAGGCACTGAGCATTTAGGGGCTTGGGGGAGGTGGTGTGCAGGCAAGTCGCTTTTTCCTAGCTGGCAATGCAGTGCCGAGGCAAGGGCTTCAGTGTGGCTGAGGTGGGGGTTAGAGGTGTAGGAGAAAGGCCACACAGACTGAATGAAGTACACAAGTACATTCTGGGGTTTGGTGGGGGGTGGGTGAGGGAAGCGGCCACACACTCGGAAAGCTTGTCAAAAGTAAGCATTCTTCCATAGCTGAGACTGTTCAGCTGCAGCTCCATTGACATGCTTGGAGTCGGGCCTCTGAAGCTTTTCTGCCCACTCAAGCAAAGCAAAAGCATGACAGTGCACCAAACGCTCCAGAACTTTGCACTCCTCAGGTGCAGACTGCAAATTAATGTGCATTTTAGGGGGCAACAGAACATTTGGCTGACTGGGTAACTTGCAGAATCCCCTTGCAAAAGGTGGCCATGGCGCAGTTACTGGTGGAGGTGCTCACAGCTCCTGGCCAATGTCTTTATTAAGGTTTGGACCAGCATCCATCATGACTCAAGCTAACAGCGCTGCCTTGCAGTGCAGGGTAGGAGAATGCCTATTCCTGAGCTGAGATCACAGCATGCAATCCAATGGGCAAAGCTGCTGCCAATCGGTCGTGAAGTGGGGCGGAGGTGGGTGAGGTTTCTGACAGCCATGAATCTCAATACAGAGGGGGCACCCAAGTGGTGTCCAGCACTCTCCTGCATGCATGATGAAGTGGCCTCCAGACTTAACCAAAAGAGGTTCTTAGGACACATGCTAACACATGCATCTTTCTCTTTGATTCTGCAGGAGGAGAACATCAGGATCATTCAGCCTAGTGAGTTAACAGTATGTTTCATGGCTTACAGGGAGCAGAGAAGAAGAAAAAGAGTGCAGTAGAAGTGCCTGGCTTGACAAAGGGAGGAGCACCTCCCTGAAGATGAAAGGGTGGCAGGGTCTGCTGCAGGTGCAGCTGAAGATCTCTCCCCCAGAGAGGCATCGCTCGTAGGCGCCTCGCTAAACCCAAGGTCCATAGATGGCGCCTGTCATTTCTGCAGATGACTGAGAACCAGTGTTGCCAAAGACTGCGCATGTTTAGGGAACAGGTTGATCGCATATACCACCTGATGCAGGATTTGGCACCACAGGGACATGGAGGGCATCCACTGCCAGTGGCAGTGATAGTGACCACGGGTGCAATTTTTATGCCAGTACCTCCTTCCAGTGCTCCTCAGATGACTTGTGTGGGATCTCATAAGCCTCCATGCACAAATGTATCCAGGAGGTCACAGATGCCATATTCATAAAGGCACAAAACCTAATGCATTTCGCCCAGGATCAGGAAAGCCAGGAAGCAAGAGCACTGGGAATTGCTCAGATCTCTGGTTTTCCACAGGTGCAGGGTGCCATCGACTGCACTCACATGGCGTTTAGATCTCCATAGCAACAAGCAGGCAACCACACCAACCACAAGGGCCTCCACCCGGTGAATGTTCAGCTGGTGGACGACCACCAAAAACGCATCTTACAGGTTTGCGCACGACTCTCAGGGAGCAGGTCGCAGATTCCTGATGCCTCCCAGGGTCCAGAGAGGCTGCAGGGTTGGCTCCTTGGGAACAAGGGCTAACTGCAGAGGACATTGCAGATGACGCCCATGTGGCAGTCTCAGGCTGCAGCAGAGCGACGGTATAACGAGGCTCAAGCCCGCAACCCGCACTTTGGTGGATCATCTTGAAAAATTAGGTCTGGTGCCTCGGCAGGTCCAGTGGAGCAATGCAGTACAGTGCCCAGAGGGTGTTGTGCATCATCATAGCTTGCTGCATGCTGCACACCTGAAGAGCTGCACGTCGGCTCCGATAAGGAGGACATCGAAAGGAATGACGGTGATAAGGCCATCGCACTAACCAGACAAGGCAGATGCGCTTGGAAGGCCATTATAGCTGCAAGATTCATCGAGGATGATGACGAGTTACAGTGAGGACAGTCCTGACATCCTCACCTTGCGCTTGTGAACATTTGACTCCTGTGTGGCTGATGGCAGCGCACATACCCTCAGTGCACAAGCTCATGTCATGGAGATGCAGCGGAGGCCCTGATAGCCACTAGATTCCAGGGGAATGATGACGACATGCAGCGAGGACACTCTTTAAATCTTCATATAGCCTCTGTGAATGCCTGACTCCTGTCTGGCTGAGGGCGGCTCGCTTGCACTCCGTGATCAGGGTCATATCATCGAGACGCAGCCACAAAACTTTAAATGCACCTGATCCTTTGTCAATCTTTAGCACTTGTCCTGTTCAGGAGCACTGTGTCACCAGGCACAGATGCTGATGAAATGGGGGCCAGTCCCACTTCAAAGGTGCTGAGAGCACACAGAGAGAATGACAGAACTCTGTGACACCTGCCCACAACATTCTGGCAGCAGTGACAAACACTGTTGAGGTGCAGGCGTCAGTAATATGTCAAGAGAGGGTGAGGCCGGACCATCACTTTGGTCTAAATGTTACACACTGTACAGGGTAAAGGCCTTGGACTGGGATACCTGCCTTTATCTTGTGCAGGAACTAAGGGTTCACATCTGAGTCACACAGACAAGATACCACAGGCAAGGAGACATTCTTGGGAGTTTATTTACTATAATGAACATTTTGTACATGTGATTAACACCCATGTCCATGCTGTGCAACTATACCTTCTTAAACTTCCTAAGCCTGCCGATATGTCTTGGCGCTCTGCCGACATCCACAGTGGAGGTGGAGGCAGCCTGCTGACTGTTTGCGAGCGTGCATCCTCTGTAGGGCCGTGACCTGGAGACCCATTGCCTGCTTTGAGTGTCCTGCTGTGGGGTAGCTGCACGCTCTTCAACGTGTGGAGCTGCAGCCGCATGGAGTCACAGGAAGAGGGGATTTGGATTGGCCGGACACTCCTGAGTCATGTTTGTCAATGGCCCCAGGGTGTTGAGCTGTTGGTCCTTCTCCCTATGAGTTTGTTCCATTTTGCAGCCCCTGGCTGACTCCTTGGGGAGAAGGGGAAGCTGGGGTGAGATCGAGCTGCCCCGCACCCCTCTCTGTTGGAGGCCAATTATGGCATCAGCATGGAATTCAGTCCATGCAGCAGTGCAGGACCAATGTCCTGGATGGCTGACCTTTTCTTTGGCACTGGCACTGACCACCTCTGCCACCATCTCCTAAGCTGGAGTGGTGAGACTGATGGGCCTCCTGCAGCCAGAGAGGGGGTAGAGGACATCGCATCAGCCTCCATGGCATCCAGAAGGCGTGCCAGGGATGCATCATTGAATCGGGTGGCTGTATGCCTATTGGCTTTTGGAGCCATGTCTTCAGCGCAGCAGTCCTGAGCTGCAAGCATTGAGAAGTATGTGTGTGGCTACATTTTAAATATGGCACCCGGCATGAGGAAGCGGTGAGGTAACTGTATGGTGGGCCAGTTAGAGGCCGGCTGCCAGTGACCTGGCGTGTTTCCTGTGACTACATAATTTATGAGGCAGGAAGGGGGCAATACAGCATGTAAACCTGCCATTGCAGCCAGCGAGTGAAATATCTTTTACGCCTGCTACCATGCCTAGTGCAAATCTGGGGCGATCCCGCCCTATGGATAACCAACAGTGACAAACAACAAATTGATTGGCCCTTACTCCGACAACCATCTGTGGGACAGTGTAGAAAAATGTTGTTGCCCAACACATTGCATGGCATCATCAAAAATTTGTATTTGCTCATTACATACTCGTGAGTGTTTATCTTTCCTTTTCATTGAGGGTTCACTCATTATCTTACACAGTGGAAAATGTCAAAGATGCCTTTGGAAAAAATGTTGTCCAATAACTGGTCTCCATGATACTTGAAACAATTGTTGCAATCCTTTTGGAAGGCAAGAGTATTGACCTTTGTTCATATTGTGCAATTTCATAACTATTCTGAACTTGCTGTCCTTGTACTTTTCTGAGTAATTGATTTCTTATACAGGGTACCTGCTTAATGAAGGTTGTTGGCATTGCCCATTATTCATGCTGACAGAGGATTAACCATTTTGAGGTTATACTGAAGTGAAAGTCGCTGAAGCCAAGGCAAAATGGCGTTTTGTTCTTGTGATTCTTTCAGCTGCAGAAGAAAGATACATTTCATTTATCTATAAATACATTGGTGAAAGACGGAAGAGTTCCTTCATTCACTAATGATAGCAAAATTGTACATGCATTCTTAATACCATGGCCAGGATTTTACAGCCCCGCCGCAGTGTGTCTCCCCTCCCCATGGCGGATGCGGCGAGTCATTTAAATCTCCATTTAGTTCGGCAGACCGTGATATCCCACCGGGCGGGAGGGGCCATAAGACCCTGGCCCATGTTTACCATTTCACTACAATGGTGAATAGTAGACATTTTCACCCAGGCCTCTAAATAGTAGCAGTGCTGTGCCAAGCAGCATGCCTCCAGCACCCAGTTGCTGCTGCTATCAGTTGACAGACTTTATGCATAAATAATGACTGGCACCATCTTTTTCTTTTAAATCAATGATCTTTTTAACAAGGTGCCTGTGAATGTACAGAATTACAACTGGTATTTTTCTTACCCAAGAGCTTTTCCCTACTGGCCTTTCAGGATGCAACTAAGCCTCTCACATTGGCTGGAATGGGAATCTAAGTTAGGGAAAGCAGTGGAGGCAAGCTGTGCCTGTTGTCTGCTGAAGTTCATCCTTCATGGCAATGTAGCACTTTGTTGCTGAACATTTTATTCCATGAGAATAGCTGCAGCTCTCATGAGGACCACATGTCTTCTAATTAAAAAGTCTGCAAAATAGAACAAACCAATCAACATTCAGAAGCCTGAAATTCAACTGGCACCCAAAAAGGGTGCAAAATGGGCAACGGAATGGCTGTGGGAAATCAGCTGTGATGTACGCTAGGTTGGCCAGGAGGATGGGTCTGGGGAGAATGATCCTGGTTTGAGTAGGGGTGGAGATGACGGGGTCCTAGAGCATGCAAATAGCAGGAGGGGGTATATTTGTTCAGCCGAGGAAAATGATTCCTGCTTCTCCCTGGTCGACAAAATTAAAAACTGAAAAATTCCTGGGCCTTTTTTTAATGGTTTTCAGCAGTCCCTTTAAGGATCACAGGTTAGGCTCATGAAGACTTGGTGAAACTTGACACAGTATGTACAGTGAAGGTTACAGACAACTGTGGCTGAATTTTGCTTTGGGATCCTACAACCATTTGTATATTTAAAATGCCTAATGTCTATTTGGGTAAGGTGTTCTAGCCTTCCAGTTTAGCTCAAATGTTATGATTTATGATGCAAATTTCAAAGGTCTAGCACTAATTTTACTCTGGATAAATAGGTGACTTCAGTTGGATTTCTTCCCCTGTGTGATTCTTTTTTGTAATATAAATTCGAAAATGAAGGAGATATGCACAAAGTATGCATTGCAATAGTACTGTAGGGGAAGGAGACTTTGCCTGGGTTTTCACTGAGTTGGGACAACTCAGGGGCCCTTTAAAAATGACAGGCAGGACCCAGATGAGGAAGTCCTCCACCCATTTCTAGCAGATACCATTTTTGCTGGCAGGTGGAAGGGGGCAGGGCATGAGTCACACAGGCACAAAACACGAACCTGCTGGGTCATTTGAAATTAGTCCCAATTTTCACACTGCCATGGACTCAACCTGTAGTGTGGAATTCACAAATTTATGATGGAGGCTGTTACATTCTACTGTGGGGTCAATTTGTTTGCGAACCGGTTGGTGCTTATCTGTTGTTGGGTGAGTTGATAACAATATACTGCAGACACAGATATCGTTATGAGGTGAAGCACATGCTATTTATTTACATAGATAACAGAGCACTAACGTGACGTGCGCTTTTCCAACCAGACCCTACTCAAGACTAAAATTAACATTGTAGCTTAGGCTACACAGCTATTGGGTCATACAGTCATGTGGTCAATCTGCTCACAGTCTCTTAAAGGTGTATTGCATCTCAGCTTACCACAGAGGCATAAACACTTCTGAAAGCCTCACTTAAGTTGTGTAACTCTTCTATAGAGCTCCGTAAACTAAAACTTTAAACATTGAAGCCTGGAGACTAGGACCATGCTGAACCAAAAATGATAAGCCTCTGGAGACGTCCATTAGGTGGCAGATGCTAGATGTCCAGCGGGATGTGCAGGACAATCTGGAGGAGATCCATGAGGGTATGTGTGCCATGGTATCTGTTTTGGAGGAGTCCGTGTGGAGTATGAGCACTGAGTTGACCTCAAGGCTGAGCGCACTGCCTCCTCCATTGAGAGTGGTGACTCTCATAGAGAGGCAACTCCAGGGACAGGATCAAGTGTTCCTATGATTGTGCTTGGACCTGCAAGCCCTCACACAGGCGACGACTTCAGGTTCCACCGTGGGAGATGGATGAGGCACTCAGTATCCCAACTAGGTGCCCATCCATTGATGATGAGCAGGGAAGTCCAGAGCGTCCTCACATTTGTCGTTTCTGCGGGCTCTTCTTGCTCTGGATGATGGCAGCAGCTCCTCTACCCCTCTGCTGGTGAATGTGGTATCTAATAAGGCTGTGATGACTGGGGAAATGCCAGCCATGGCACTGGCCGCTCCCTCCGAGATGGAACCAGTGCAGGCTCCATTGGCCAGAGGATGACTGCCAAGGTCATCAAGGCCAACAAGACAGCAGGGTCAGCAGGCTTTCTCCAAGGCCACTGCCAGCGAGGAGGGGGAGCAACAAGATGCAGCACATGCAAACCTAAGTTTAAGGCACCATGAGCGCAAGAGGAACTGTTCACGGTTGATCTTCTGTTCTGCCATGTTTTGTTAATATGTTTACTGGTGTGACCTTAAACACCTTTTATAGCTATGTTCATTTGATGTGAGTGTCAACATGATATAAATTTTGCTTTTGTCTTAATGGTCTGAGTATGCTTCACTTGTGGTATAGGTGCAGGACACGCCAGTATCTAATGCTGGATGTGAGTGACTCTAAACTTTACTGTACAGGCACCAAGTGGACTTTGGGTCCAAAGGAAAGGATCATTTCAAACATTCGGGATGGAGGTGGCAGCGCTGGCATGAGGTGGAAGCAGGTCTTTGGCAGCCTAGCTCAAGGAGCGTTGGATCAAAGCATCCCTGGTGTCCTTGCTTTCCTGAAGGTTACAGAGGTCTGCCTCCATACCCTCAGCATTCTCCTCACCGTGTTCCCCTTCTGACTCACCACTGGATTCATACTCTGTGGCCTGTGGAGCTGCCTCAAGGTCCTCTTCCTCCAGTGGGTGCCCCCTTGCAAGGGCCAGATTGTGGAGAGAGTAGCATGCAATCACTATCAGTGACACCTGCTCCCAGGGCTACTGTAGTGCTCGCCCTGAACGATCCAGGCATCAGAAGTGCATCTTCAGAAGATCTATGGTTCTCTCTATCACCACCCTTGTGGAGGCCTGACTCCTATTATAACGCTGCTCTGTCTCTGTTCTTGGGTGACGGAAAGGCGTCATAAGCCACCTTTTCAACAGAAAGCCCTTGTCACCCAGCAGCCATCCATCCATTTGGGCTGCAGCACTGTATAGCCTTAGCACCTGTGAGTGTTTGAGGATGTAAGCGTCATGGGTGCTGCCAGGTACCTTGCACAGACTTGCAGAATCTGCATCTTGTGGTAATAAACCATCTGGATGTCCATCGAGTGGAATCCCTTCCTGTTGATGAAGGCACCCGGCTGACCCACTGGCACCTTAATGGCCACATGTGTGCAGTCGATTGCACCCTGGATGCGGGGGATCCCAGCAATTGCTGTAAAGCCTCTGGCTTGCTCACCCTGGCTGGCCTAGTCCATACGGAAATGAATAAGTGTCATTACCCGCCTGAAAAAATTATCAGTCACTTGCTTGACGCAACTGTGGACAGCTAATTAGGACACTCCACACAGATCCCCCACTGACCCCTGGAAAGAGCTGGAGGCATAGAAGTTGAGGGCCACTGTGACTTTCAAAGCCACTGGCATGGGGTGTCCACCCGCACAGTTGGAGCTGATGTCAGCTTCAATCATCTCACAAATGGAGGTCACTGTCTTCCTGGAGGGGTGGAGCCTCCTTCAGCATTGCACCTCGGACATATTGAGGTAGCTGCATCACCGCCTGTAAACCCTGACAGCAGGATAGTGGCGTCTTCTTTGGGCTCCTTCAACTTTGGACTTCCTGTTGGCCCTGCGCCACTTGTGCCTGCGCCTCTCCTCCCACAGGTCCCTCCCCTGGAAGCCGCATAGAGACACTTGACCTATTCTCCCTTCTGCCCCTCTCTCCCTCCTCAGAGGAGGTGCCACTAGTGGAGACCACAATCCCCATTACCAGGGTTACAGAAGGCTGTCTGATACCTGGAAGGGTCCACACAGTCAAAATCCTCTGGGAGCATTGGAGACACCAATGAGTCCTGAAATGAAGCCTAGAAATGCTAAGACTGAAGCTCAGAACAGAGATGAAACTGTTAAGTTAAATAAGCAACCAGCAGCAAACTATCACCTAAACCCGTCACTACTCATACTGGCAATGCTGCTGACCCTTTATATTCCATCCTTGGATGAGACTTCATTGAAGGTAGGCTGCCTGCCTGCCCGTTTTGCCAGGGCAATGAGTGCGAAATTGCACAGGCAACATAAAATCATGAACAATTGCCATTTTAATGGCCTTAAGTGGCCTTTTGATTGACGGTGAGCGCAGCCCCTAGACCCATGTCTGCCTGCCGACCTGAAGTTTGCTCGCATGTGGGATGACGTCAGGATGCTCACCTGATGTCATCCGTGCTATTTCACGCCAGTTCGGGTCGGGCGCGTGCCCACCCATGAGGCGTGAAATTCTGCCCATCATTTCTGGGGGTGTATTCCACATGTCCAGTATCCTGTTGTGAAAAAAGAATTTCTCTAACCTTGTCAAAAGCTGATGAATTCTGCACTTATGCCTTCTGACTCTATGTTCATTGTCCAAGTTAAATAACTTGATTACTTCCACTTTATCAATGCCTTTCATTATTTTGAAGGCCTGTATCTTGTCCCCACTTTACTCTAGCAAAAATAAGTTCAGTTGCTAAATTTTTTTCCATAAGTTGGCCCTCTCATTTGCAGAATAATTCTGGACACTCTCCTCTCAAGCATTCTCAAAATCTATATGTGTGTTGAGGTAGAATGCAATGCTGTCCTGACCAATCCTCGTTGATTGATACAATGAAACATTTTTGCCTAATGATATTTTTGTAACTGACACTTCAAAAATCAATCAGTGTGAATTTAGCAGTCACCTAAAAGCTACCTGTTGCAAAGTATAAATTTATTCATTCATGCGATGAGTGTTTCGCTGGCTGGGCCAGCATTTATTGCCCATCTCTTATTGCCCTTGAGAAGGTGGTGGTGAGCTGCCGCCTTGAATTGCTGCAGTCCATATAGTGTAGGCACACCCACAGTGCTGTTAGGAAGGGCATTCCAGGATTTTGACCCAGCAAAAGTGATGCAACGGCGATACATTTCCAAGTCAGGATGGTGAGCGACTTCCTGAGAACTTTGAGGTGGTGGTGTTCTCATCTGTCAGCTGCACTTGTCCTTTTAGATGGTAGTGGTTGTGGGTTTTGAAGATGCTGCCTAAGGAGACCTGGTGAATTCCTGCAGTGCACCTTGAAGATGGTACACACTGCTGCTACAGTACGTCTGTGCTGGAGGGAGTGAATGTTTGTGGATGGGGTGCCAATCAAACAGGCTGCTTTGTCCTGGATGGCACTGAGCTTCTTGAATGTTGTTGGAACTGCACTCATCCAGGCAAGTGGGGAGTATTCCATCACACTCCTGACTTGCAGGAGGTGAGTTCCTGCTGCAGGATTCCTAGCCTCTGACCTGATCTTGTAGCCACAGTTTTATATGGCTAGTCCAGTTCAGTTTCTGGTCACTGGTAACCCCCAGGATGTTGACAGAGGGGGCTTCAATAATGGTAATGCCATTGAACATCAAGGAGTGATGGTTGAATCCTCTCTTGTTGGAGATGGTCATTTCCTGGCACTTGTGTGGCATGAATGTTACTTGCCACTTATCAGCCCAAACCTGAATATTGTCCAGGTCTTGCTGCATTTGGACATGACCTGTGTCTGAGGAGTCACGAATGGTGCTGAACATTGTGCAATCATCAGCAAGCATCCCCACTTCTGAAATTATGATGGAAGGAAGGTCACTGATGAAGAAGCTGAAGATGGTTGTACCTCGGACACTACCCTGAAGAACTCCTGCGTGATGCCCTGAAACTGAGATGATTGACCTCCAACAACCGCAACCATCTTCCTTTGTGCTAGGTATTACTCCAACCAAAAGAGAGGTTTCCTCCTGATTCGCATTGAATCCAGTTTTGTTAGGGCTCCTTGATGCCACATTTGGTCAAATGCTTTTTGATGTCAATGGCAGTCACTCTCACCTCACCTTGGGAGTTCAGCTCTTTTGTTCATGTTTGAACTAAGGCTGTAATGAGGTCAGGAGCTGAGTGGCCCTGGCGGAACCCAAACTGAGCATCAGTGAGTGGGTTATTGTTCAGCAAGTGCTGTTTGATAGCACTGTTGATGACCCCTTCCATCACTTTACTGATGACCGAGAGTAGACTGATGGGGCGGTAACTGGCCGGGCTGGATTTGTCCTGCTTTTTATAGACAGGACATAACTGGGCAATTTTCCACATTGCCGGATAGATGCCAGTGTTGTAACTGTACTGGAACAGGTTGGCTAGGGGTGTGGCAAGTTCTGGAGCACAAGTCTTCAGCACTATACCTTCCCTGGCAATAGGCTTTAGGAAATTTCTGAGCACAATTTTTAAATAGCTGCAGACTCTAGGTTAATTTCTTCTTTAGCCAGACTGGCCTGCCCTAATACCCATCCAACAGAGTGGAAAACACCAAGGGAGAAGTGTAAGGGCCACAGATGTCTGCCTCTCTTTTATAAATGGCTCTATCCCCTATCCTTGGGCAGATTGGCAAGTAGAGGTCCCACCCTGTTGCACTTTGATCATGCAATAACCCAATTGGAATTTTCAGGCTAGAATATCCTTTTCTATTTGCTTCTGTGTATAAAAGCAAGTTTTTTCTTGGACCACAAGAATTCTTTCTAAGAATAATAATTGGAAATTCTCTCAAGGGCAGATTTAACAGGAAAGTCTTTCAAAAATAGTTGGAAAATGTTACATATTGAGTATGGATAGGCAGCCAGTGTAGTTGAGCAAAACATTGGTGGAAGTGTATTGGACCATTGCATAATGAATAGGGCTTTTAATATGTTGGAAGGATCATGCACTTAGGTGAAGGCATCATCCGAGAGATTGTGATGTGAAAAATATAAAGACTTTAATTTTTATAACATCTCAGGATGACCCAAAGCACTTCACAGCCAATGAAATACCTCTTAAGCGCAGCCACCGTAGGGAAAAGTGACCGCCAAGTCCCACAGACAGCAATGAAAGAAATGAAATAAAAAGAGAAAATGCCGAAAATACTCCACAAGTCTGGTAGCATCTAGAGAGAGAAACGGAGTTAATGTTTCAGGTCGATGACCTTTCATCAGAATTGGGGTAGGTTAGAGATGTAACAGATTTTAAGCAAGTTCAGAGTCTCTTTCCTTGCTTAAAACCTGTTATATCTCTAACAGCAAGGATAACTTGCCTGTTCTTCTTTGAAGATCTTTTATGTTCACCTAAGAGGGCCTCAGTTTATTGTCTCAACCAAAAAACGGCACCTCTGGCAGTGCAATACTCCATTAATACTGCACTGCAGTGTCAACCTGGCTTATCTACTCAAGTCTCTGGAGTTAGATTTTAACCCATAACATTCTGACGCAGCAATGAATGCCTACACTGAGCCAAGGCTGACATCTTGAGCAGAAAATTTTGATCCACTATGTTTATTTGTTTGAATTCTGTGAGTTGTGCTGGGCACCCATACTGATGAGGTATTAATGTGCATACAGTGAAATAGAGAAAAAAGTTTTTTTTTTCAGAATGCTGTGGATTGTCTCAGCTGTTGTGGTGGAGTTTGTCACAGCTGTCAAAATGTGAGCAGGTTGTTGAATGTGAATTGGCCTGAATTTTCCTCAGTGAGATGGAAGCTCTTCATAAAAAGATTTCCTTTTTCAGCTTGTAGCTACAGAGCATCAACCAGGCAGGGAAAAATATTAAGGAAAAGCTGTGTAAATGTAATAATATTGAGTTAACAAGGCCTTGTGGAGGCCTCTTTGCTTGTTGTACATGTATTTGGTGCTTTCTAAAGTTGCTAAAGTCCACAGGAAGTGCTGTGGCAGGTGCTGAAGGATTGTGTCCTGACTTCAAGATTTCTGCACAAACCAGTTGCTCCCAGGCATGAGTACAACACTTGACATTCCCCTTTAAATAGAGTTTAACTTGGAGATTGAGCAAAGCCAACACAGAGCAGGACAAGCTTCAGGAAGAGGGAGAAGTTCTCTCAGCTGGAGACCGTATCCATCCAGGGTGTTCAGGAAGCAATTCTCCTATCTGAACCTCAGTCAGCAACAGTGTATCAGATGTCTGTGGTTCACTAAGGGATGTCCTCAATGAAATCTGTTATCTGCTGCAGTCGCAACAGTAACCTCAGAACAGGGTGAGGATGATATTGCCAAGTTTCTGTGAAGGTAGTTCTGACTATGAACTTTTAGTGTCTGGTTCCTTCTAGGCTGGAACCAACAATATTTGCAATATCTCTCAGTTTGCTGTGCACTGTTGCATAAGGGAGATCACTGAGGCTCTGTATTCCAAATGAGTTGACTACATTTCAGGATGTCATTGTCTGCACACACGTCACTTTGCAGGCACTGCATCTCAACCCAGAGATGTACTACAACTGAAAGAGATTCCATTTCCTTAGTATCCAGCTGGTGTGTGACCATATGCAGAGAATTATGCAGTCGATGCCCATTATCCTGGCAGCAGTCATGGTGCCTTCATTTTATGGCAGTTGGCTGTGACACCTGCATTTGAGCTATCTCTTCAAACCAAAGGATGGCTACTGGATGACGATGCCTATCCATTGACACCATGGCTGATGACTCCGGTGTGCAACTCACACACACATGGGCTGTGTGCACAAAATAAAAGCCATGCCGACACACGAAATATGATAGAGCAGTCTACTGGCATGCTGAAACAATGTCTCCACTGTCTGGACTACTCTGGAGGATGTGTTAAGATTGTTTAAGATTTATCATATTCTGCTGCATGTTGCACAACTTTTCCACCATGAGGGCACATCCCCTGCCACCAGGTATAAGACAAGCAGCTGAAGAGCAACGGAAGGAGGAGGAGGAAGATGACAGGGATGAGGCACCTGCGACAACCCCTTTCTGGCTAGGTTGTCCAGAACACCTCATCTGACTGCGATACCAGTAACATCAACCTCAATTCCCCACTCACCAATAGAATTCTGAGCTTCCACTGCAGCACTGAGATGTTGGGTGGTACCTGCTTGTGCAATGAAACTGAGGCATCGGCTATTGGCACACGTAGTTGGGTCTACAAGTGTACTGATGAAGTTGGCTATCACTTCAATGCTGGAAAGCGTGGGCTCCTAGCCTTTCCCAAATCTCTGTGTTAAGTTGGTGCTGGACTCTTCCATGTTCTTTGACATTGCATGGAGGCTTTCCCTCACAACGTGCTAATGCACCATACATATTCATCAGCCTTCTTCTGTAGCCTGTCTTATTGAAGAGCTCATCTGATTCCTCTGCAGCAGAGCTTATGTGCTGCCTCACCCTCCGATGAGCTGGCACCCCTGCTGGCTTCAGGCCACTTGTGCCCACTGTTCCACCATGTGCAGATCCCACCTCTATGTTACCCTTTAAATTACAAGCAGTATCAGTATCAGAACCAGTGGCTGTGAGTATTAAATTGAGGGAAAGTGTATCTTGTTGATCAGTTGTTCTTCCACCACTGCCTGGCCAAGTGGCAGTTTTTGGGTATCTGAAAGAAGAAAGGCACAAGGTTGGGGTTCTATGGGGGGAAGCAGGGGAAAGCCGGAGGTATATGCTGACACCATCTGCAGCTTGTAAATCGGCGGGGTTGTGGACAAATAGAGTGGTGGAAGGAAAGATATCAGAATATTGTCACCTTTAATGGTTCCAGCCCTGCCACTGGCCATACCCTCAGCAATGGTTATTCCAGTGATAGTGAGCACTGTCTTCTCCATCAGGGTGATGACATGCAGCCATGCCTGTCCTCCTCTTGTTAGCCCCTGCTGCCTCCAGTTGTGGGGCTCCTTATCCTGCAAGAGAGAGGTAGTTCTTTTTCCTTATTCCATGATGGGATGTGGGCGTCACTGACAATGGCATTTTTTGTTGATCACTAACTGTCCTTGAACTCATTGGCTTACTAGGCCATTTCAGAGGGCAGTTAAGAGTAAACCATATTGCTATGGCTGTGGTTCTGGAGTCACATGTAGGCCAGACCAGTTAAGGATGACAGATTTTCTTCCCTGAAAGTCATTCTTGAACCAGATGAGCTTTTATGAAAATCAATGATAGTTTCATCACCTCCATTACTGAGACTAGCTTTCAATTCCAGATTTAAGCAATTGAATTTAAATTTCACCAGCTGTAACGGTGGAATTTGAACCCATGTCTGCGTCTCTGGATTACTAGCCCAGTGACATTACTACCATCTCCCTATGTGTGTCAGTGAGTCTGGTGCAATGTGTTGGAATGATATGGCTGTCATGGTTAAATAGCTGATACCAGCTTTGAGTCTTGCAGTAGTGTGATGTGTGTGAGAGCGAGACCAGCTGAGTGTTAGGTAAGAGTCATAACTGATAGAGTTTGTTGTTTGGTGAGTGCTGGAGTTGTGATGCTTGAGGTCCTCCTGGCCCCTGTGGGGACAGCACTTCTCTCCTTCTTTGGATCTCTTCAATTAAGTCTTCTACTGCAGCGTCTGAGAACCTTGGAGGTCACTCTCTCCCATGTTGTGCCACTACTCAGTCTTTTTATGTATCAGAGTGACTTTTACAAGGACTCCCCCAACTTGCTGCAGCCTCAATGCACATCCACTAGAAGCAGTGGTTATATGTAGTGCAGGCTAGATGTATCTTATGATAGCCTCTCATGATGTCAGGCCCCTGCTGAGGCATGCAGCCACTCATCAGCGCCTTTAGCGCTGGCTGCAAGTTACAATCATGGTAATGAGCAGGCAGCACAATGTTGGCATGCTGCCTGTACCACACTGAATGGGTACTGGATAATTACGCAAAACGAATCCCATGCTTGGATAACGGGTCAGTCTAATTTAGCCTCTTTCAAGTCTTCCGGCTGCAAAGTTGTTTTAGTTGGATTGTTGTCAAATCTCCTTGGCTGTGAATAAACCTCCCCTTTTTTTTAACTCCTCCATCATTTGCTCTATGGTTGAGCTTCTCTGAGTGGCAGAGTTATGAAGCAGGCTATATTAAACACACCACGTTGTAAAAAAAGCCTGTTCAGGCATCAGAATCACTGCTTCAAGCCATATATAACATATTCAGAAATTACCTATGTGTCTGCTAGGACGTCATTTCAACTTTCATCAGTTATTATTTGTAGCTGTTGCATTGATATCACAAGGCAGGTATAAAGAGGGCAGAGCTGCTTTCCTAGGGACTTCCATTCCTCCTTCTGTTTCAGATTCTTAAAATGAAACAAATTAATTTTGCTGCCTAGGATAGGGAGGTACATTTACCTGCATGATCCTGCTTTGCTCGTCACCATCACTGGCATATTGATGGAGCAGAACCCCTGCAGTTCATCAAGTTGATGTATAGGAGGCTGTATTGAGACATGAGTCCCATTCATACATGAGCTATGGGGAAGCTTCCAGTGTGGGAAAATTGCAGTGCTCTTTCATTCTTTTGCCACTTTTCCTTGGGGACTGTGATAAAGTGTTGGTTCTGTGAAAGAACATATCAGTGACCTATTTGATTGGCTGAGGTTACTAGTGTTCCTCATTGTAGCTTACAATGAGAGTAAGATATAAATTTTTTGTCGAGTGGTGATTTTTATTTCCACTGGCAGTGTCCTTATGGTCAATGTTGTCTGCAAGCTAGATCCCAGCAGATAGCACAACATGTCACTACTGCCTCCCTGATGAAGTAAGCTGCGAGAGCAGTTGTCTTTGAACATTACTGCATAGTTGTGCTGGTTCTATGTAGGTGGATGCCATGGTTAAGTGTGGTTGCAGGCAGCAAGTGAATCTGTCTTCCCTCTTCTTCTATCGTCTTCTTGCTGCTATTTCAAAAAAAAATCCCAACTTTGTTTGCAGTAATCAAAAATCTTGCAAAGACAATATGCAGTTGTGAAAATCCTGCAGTTGAGTCTTTAACAAATAGCTTTTTGGGAGCCCAGCATATCCTTGGCCTGTAACAACCAATTTATATAGCCAAGGGGTGCACAGCGTGTTCTTTGATTTAAACACAACTTCCATGAATTACATAGTAAAACGAAGCTCTTTAGACATTTTCAACTAGCTGAAAGGCCAGATGGCAAATTAAATACTGTGCACAATGGATTCTGCACAGTTTTCTAGCTCTAGCTTGCCTGCATTGCAGCTGAATAAATGATTCACTGGAAGATCTTTCCAAATAAATCAGTAAATATAATGAGACTCAGGAGTCAATGAAAGTCTTGAAGCTGTAATTAGTATGGACCTAGTGTTTGTACATCAATTTTACTCTTTTATTTTAAATGTGGATTTATACATCGCGTTTCAAAGCCACAATATCACATTGATGAAAAGGATTTGGTACCAAAATGTCTCACCTTTGAAACACTGGATAAATTAAACTGATACCAAAAGGGCAAGTCGAGGCACATAACATCCCGATCTGTGAACAGTGAAGCTCTCTGTGATTAATGGAAAAAAAACCCTTCATTTCTACCGTCCTGACCATAATGACAATTATGATCTGGCTGGTGATGCTTTCAGTTAGAAAGCCTTGGTTTTGAGGCTGATTTGGGTGGGATTCTTGATTGATGCAGGAGTTCGATGCATAGCCAAGTTTGATGAGATATTCCAAAGTAACTATTCCTGCAGAGACAGTTAATAAAGGAGGGAAATACAAATTAGTTTAATCTTTCTTCAAAGATTTATGTATTTCTGGGTCTCACTTTAGAAACATAGCATAAAGCAGATGGAGCGCAAAGAGAGTCCCTCACGTTGCATGACATCATTCCTATATTCGTTTGTCTGTAGTACGTTCAAGGATTAGATTTATTCAGCTACCTGGGTAAGGAAAACAGGATTGTATTTACTTTGGAGGAGTCAGGTGAAAACACTGAGATGATGCCTTCTTTTCAATCTCTTTTAGTGGAGATGCCCATTTCCCAGGTATTTTCCCATCGATGCATAATACTAATAGAGACCTGCCACTGTTTGTTACAGGGCTCACTATGTTTATACTTCAAGTCCATTTAATGGTGTAATAAATTTAGAAAGACTATGCAGAATCATTGGCATGAGAGGAACTATAACTGCAAAGGAACTTCTTTATCTCATTGGCCTTGTGATTTTATGTTGCTTACGAAGGTGTTATAGATGAAACAGGATTTATGACAAAGTGATCACGTTTATTTATTCAAGTAACAGGAAGCCTCGAAGGTTGGGGTAGGGTAGGGGGAATATTCGTTCATGTAGTGCCACTTCAAGCTCCACTATGCAAACTTACATTGGTTCTCTGGGGGCAGGCAGCACTGTGGGCTGCTATGTGAAAGGCTTGTGTGGGTTTCTCCATTGATATCATGGGGGCAACTCATATGGATCATGCAGGTAGTGACCCATAGTGGTACCTGCTCCCCCAAGGATTTGATATAAGCCTAGTGTACCTGCTTGAAGTGGCATTATACAAACAACGTTTCTTCCCTCAAGGCACACAAAAAGATTTTTGCTATTTGGGTTGAGTGTTGGTGTTATAGCAACAGAAAGAGCAGTGACGTGTGGAGCATCTGAACAGAAGTAGGCCTCTAACCTCTTTGAACTGCTCTGCCATTCAGTTAGATCATGACCGATCTATGACCCAGTTTCAGGTATCGGCCTTTGTAATGTATCACTTGATGCCCTTATCCGACACAAATATTGATCTCGTCTTGAAAGCTCCAGTTGCCCCAGCATCCACAGCCATTGAAGGGAGAGAATTCCACATTTCTACTACCCTTTGTATGAAAAAAATGCTTCCTGATTTCCCACCTAGCCATTAAAAGACTATGCCCCCACATTCTTGATTGTGTATCAAAGGAAATAGTTTCTCTGTATCAGATTCTTTTAAGATTTTAAACACCTCGATCAGATGACCTCAGCAACATCTCATGACCTATGTAGTGAAGGAAGCAGTGGTATTGCTGTTCATGTGATGCAATCTGTTTACTGGAACCATGTCACCGTGAGTGAAACCTCAGTGTAGTTATTTTCATACAGAGCTGCTTGATGGGGTCAAACTGTTACTTTTTAAAGGATTCAGGAAGCTAAATATAACTCGTTAATGGTGTTGCTTCAGACCAGTCAATTAAGCCAGTTAAGAGGTTTGTGTTTTTTTAAGCAGCAGATATGTAATCTATTGTAAACAATTTAAAGTTTGTCCATTAACTTCTACTGAAAATATGTGAGTATTACTTATGTCTGTTTTCCCCCTATCAATTGAAACCAAGTTATAATTTTGAAGCACTTTTTTTCAGTCTGCCTCGCCAAGTGGACCAGGACCTGTTTACCAATGGTAAATAAATTAGGATAAGCTTAACTAAGTGGTTCCCTCGCCACTCCCAGTAAGTTTTTACACCCATAAATCTTGGTACATCCAGAAGTTAACAGTCTGTCTCCATACTGAAGAGCCAGGAAAGGTTGTTAACTACCTAAGGTACAAGATATCACATGCGTTGTGTGGTTAATTATATAGAATTACATTGAATCTACAGCACAGAAACAGGTCATTCTGTCCAACTGGTCTTTGCTGGTGTTTATGATCCACACAAGCCAACTTCCACCTTTCTTCACCTCACCCTATCATTCTTCTATTGCTTTCTCCCTCATGTGTTTATGCATCTTCTATGGTATTTGCCTCAACTTCTCCCTGTGGCAGCGAGTTCCACATCCTCACCACTCAGTGTAAATAAGTTTCTCCAGAATTCCCTATGTGATCTATTGGTGACTGACATATTTATAACCCCTGGATTTGTAAACAAGTGGACACATCTTCTCTATGTTTACCCAATCAAATCCCTTCATAATTTGAAATACTATAATAAGATCATCCCTCACTATTCCCTTTCCAGGGGAAAGTGTCCCAGCCAATTCAGCCTTTCATGATAAGTATATCCTCTCAGTTCTGGTACCATCCTAGTAAATATTTTATGTACCCTCTCCAGTGCCTCTGTGTATATTATGGAGGCCAGAACTGTGTACAATACTCCAAATGTTGTATAACCAAAGTTCAGTACAAGTTTAACATAACTTCTCTGCTTTTCAATTCTATCCTTCTAGAAATTAAATTGTTGGCTTTTTAATGGCCTTATTAACTTATGCCTCTATTTTCAATGATTTATGTACCTGAACCCCTAGATCCTTATGTTCCTCTACCCCATTTATACTCCTACTTTCCAAGCAATATTTGCCTTCCTTATTCTTGCTAGCAAAATGTAACATCTCACACTTATCCATATTGAAATTCATTTACCAATTACACACCTATTCTGCAAGTTTATCAATGTCTACTTGTGTTTTGGTACTGTGTTCCTCTTTATTAACTATACCCACAATTAGGTGTTGTCTGCAAATTTTGAAGTTGTACTTTCAATTCCCAAGTCTAAATCATTTATTTAAATGGTGAGCAACATTTGTCGCAGCACTGATCCCTCTGGAACGTCGGCTCCCATCTTTTGCTACCTGTGTAGCTGCCATTAACCCCCAGGCCGGGATTTTGTCAGTGTTCTGCAGCCAGGCTGAGAGGTTGGAGGGATGGCAAAATGGCAGAAGTGGGAAAGACAGCAGTTCGGATGCCTGCTAACCAAACTCAGGCAGCTAATTCAAATAATTAAAAGGCCAATGACAGCAAGTTTCTAAGGCCCTGTAAGCAGTGGCATAATCCCCCACCAATGGAGAGGCTGGCAGCTGCATGGAGGTGGCCTTGGTTTCTGGAGAGGGTGGCCCAGCGACAGTGGCTTCCCACAAGGCCCTGACACTGACATTGGAAGAGTTACTCCTACAATCGCTGGGATTTGCCATTCTGGGCCCGGCACAGAAATAACTAGTTAAATTTTCCTTCGAGGCATCTCAAAATGGAGATGCCCTGTTGTTTTCCTTGCAGCTTTAGCAGTGGCCACCTCTCTCAGGCCGGCAGTATGGAGATCCTTAATTGGATGGCAGGACTGCCGGCAGCCTCTTAATTGCCCGCAACCGGGATGATTGATGCCACAGTTTCACTGCCCACCCCCATGGGCTACCTGGGAGATGGTGGCACAGTGGTATTATCGCTGGACTAGTAATCCAGAGATGCTGGGTAATGCTCTGAGGACTTGGGTTCGAATCCCACCATGGCAGATGGTAAAATTTGAATTCAATAAAAATCTGGAATTAAAAATCTAATGATGACCATGAAACCATTGTCGATTGTTTTAAAAACCCATTTGGGGAAGGAAATCTGCCTTCCTTACCTGGTCTGGCTTACATGTGACTCCAGACCCACAGCTTTTAACTACCCTCTGAAATGGTCTAGCAAGCTACTCAGTTTCTCAAGGTGCAATTAGGGATGGGCAATAAATGCTGGCGAGCCAGCAACATCCCATGAATGAATTAAAAAAAACTTACTTCATGCTGCCAAAAATCACAGCCCTGTTCTTCATTTTCTTTTCTGTAACCAGCTTGCTACCCATTCTCCTACTTTTCGCATGACTCCATGTGCTCTGACCTTAGCCTTGATTCTATGATTTGGTACTTTATCAAAGGCCTTTCAGAAATCCCAATGAAATCTATGGCATTTACTCTCATCTACGCTTTCTCTTATTCCTTCGAAGAATTAATTGAAGTTGGTCAAGCAGGAACATTCCCTTTTCTAGATGCTTCTCTGTTGCATCTTTCAGTAAAGATTTCATTATTTTTTTTCTACGCCTGTTGCTAAGCTAATTGGTCTGTAGTTCCCCAGACTTGCTCGATCTCCCTTTTAAAATATTAATATAATATTAGGAAGAGAATTTTAACTTTCAAAAGTGATTGAGTTTGGGCCCAATGGGGTTATAAAAGTACTGAAGTTGACAGTGAAACGGGAAGCTGACTCCAAACTGCCTACCTGTGCATTTAAATGCAGCATATTGGGCTATGTGTGAGAAACTCTGCTCCAGAGAGGGAGATTGCCAATTTAAATATGTTATTAGGTTATTATGTGTGCTGTTAACAGAGGTTTTGGCTTTTAACTGCGGGTGCATGGGTTTTCTGGGCTTACCTGAACTTGCCAGGGAAAGTAATTTGAGAGTACATGGCAAATGAGGGGCGGAAGAAATGACAGGCGAAAAATCCCATAAAACTGAAACTTCATAATTGCTTTCGTGCTTTATTGTGTGAAAGCCTTTCGCTCACAAGACTCATTCTGAGAATTTACATTCACTAATTAACTGACAATTTCTACTTTTGGGAGGTCACTTTCACTACTTGGGAGATTTTGGCCAGAATTTTATGGGCTACCACTGGCAGGACAGCAGGTGGGGGTGGGAGGGTGGTGGCAGGGGTTGTAAAGTTAGGCACCATGCCTGAGACGCTATTCCTGGCATCTACCAACCATGCTGCAATCTTACCAATGGTGAAGAAGTTATCATTTGACCAGCTTGCCTTTAAGTGGCTAATTAATGGAGGAGGTGTCAGTGCCAAGTGTCCAGCCTGCTGGGTGTAACCTCCTTTTCAGGCCCTCCTATTTCAATCAGAGGGTCTTTCCCACTCAGAGGCAAACTCCCAACAACTCATCTCCCTGACCCTTCAAGCACCACCCGCCCCACATGTGGCAGAGTCTTCAGATCACACGTTGGACATATCAGTCATCCCAGAACCCATCGAACCGGAGTGGAAGCAAGTCCTCCTTGATCCCAAGGGACTGCCTAAGAAGAAGAAGGAAGATGTCTGTTCAAAAGTCTCTCTAATATGAGTGACTGCTTGTGGCATAAATGCTGTACAGCCATAGCTTCTCTTAGCACTGTGGATTCACTTCAAGATTGTGAAATCCACCATTGTGATGTTGTCATTTTCCATTACCACTGGAATAAATTCTTTTTCTTGCTGTCGCCTTTGCTCAGCAAGCAGTAGCAATATGGTCTATCATTTGGCAGTTAAATTATTTGCCATTCCTGTACTGGTATTCTTGTGCCGTGTAGTTCCCATTACAGTGATCAACAAGTCACTATACTGATGTCACCAACACTGTTCTGACTAGGTTTCCCCACTTCAGGATTGACCTTCTGATTATGGACAGAGGTTGTAATAGTCATATAAATAAAAGCAAAAAACTGCGGATGCTGGAAATCCAAAATAAAAATAAAAATAAAAATACCTGGAAAAACTCAGCAGGTCTGGCAGCATCTGAGGAGAGGAGCACAGTTAATGATTCAAGTCTGTATGACTCTACAGGTTGTAATAGTCACTTTTTTAGGACAAAATTCCTGAGCATTCTTTGACTCCATCTGCTACTTTAGTTGTGTCTTCACAGTGGAAGACACAAATAACTTCCCAGAAATGCTAGGAAACCAAGGGTTAAGTGAGAACAGGAATTGAAGAAAATTAGTATAAAACAATTGTGTTGGAGAAATTAATTGGACTGAAAGCCAATAAATCCCCAGGGCCTGATAATGTATATCCTAGGCTACTAAAGAAGGTAGCCATGGAAATAGTGGATGCGTTGTTTGTCACCTTCCAAAATTCTGTATATTCTGGGACAGTCCCAACAGATTGGAGGGTGGCAAATGTAACCCCACAATTTAAAAAAGGAGGGAGGGATAAAACAGCGAATTACAGCCTGGCTAGCCTAGCATCTGTAGTAGGGAAAATGCTGGAGTCTAATATAAAGGATGTGATAACAGGACACTAAGGCCAGGATTTTCTATTTGGCGGGGTGGGGAGAGCGGGAGCGGGCGTGTACGGATGCGGACCCGATCACCACCCGCAATCAGGTCCGTGCCACCATTTTACGTGGGCGGGCCAATTAAGGCCCGCCCAGCATATTTCCCGACTCCCGTGGATAGCGGGAGTGTGCGGGCTGCGGCAGGTGTGCACAGACCGCCAGGTCCAATGGTGACCCGGCAGCCTGTTTAAAAGAAGGCCTGGCAGCCTTTTGTAGGCTGCTCACAATGACCAGTTCCAGGCTACAGCAGAAGGGTTTGGGTGAGCAGGTTAGGCTGGAGGGTAGGCCAATGGGGGGCCAATGCGCCCCTTGTTTTTCTGATGACTGCCTTGCTGCCCTCCTCAAGGAGGTGGCAGCAGGGCGGGAGGTGCTGGTCCCCCAGGATGGGAGGAGGAGGCCCCCCAACATGATGAAAGGTGCCTGGGAGGAGGATGCGGAGGTGGTGAGCTCCCGCTATGTGGTGTGACACTGGATCCAGTGCCATAAGCACTTCAATGATTTGTTGCACTCTGGCAGGGTGAGGACCATATTGGCATTTAACCCAGCAGGTTGGCTTACCCTCTGCGCACCCCCCACCGCCCCAACTCCCAAAGCCTTAGTGTTGTGACTGCATTGAATTATTGAGGGCATTTGTCCTTTGCTGAGTGGGCAAGCAGATAGTGCTCATGCTGAGGTCAGCCTGAGTGGGTCACAAGGAGATGAGTTTTCCCCTGCAGCATGTGTTGATCTTAGTCCCACATGACTGGTTTGGGGGCAACATGGAGGAGCTGCACCTAGGCACAGACTCAGGACTCCAGGACATATCCTTGTCAGGGTGATGAGATGGTGGAATGGGAGTCTCAATGTGGAATGGCAACGAACCATCTGCTGCCCTCTATGCTGCATGTGCTTGCACCTTCTTGCTATGGGAGGAAATACCGTGTGGTTCCTAATGTGATGAAGACAGCATGTGTCCAAGGGGGTGGTGGGGGTGGTGGGGAGCAGGCCTAGCATCTTTGTCTGAGTGTTCGGCAGCAGTGGGGTGAGGAGGCACTGGAGACCTGGTATGTCCCACTCTGGTTAGGGTGGGCCATGCGCAAACAGAGTCCATGTGCAATTTGCCCTAATCAATGTTCTTCTCTCTTTTTCAGGAGAAGAATGCACAGAACGTGGCCAAGCAGGTGAGGACTGGAGGCGGCCAGGCACAGCTCTCCATATTAAGCAGCTTCGAGCCCGAGGTCCTTGAGCTGGGGAGACACCATGCACCCAAGTCTACTGGTGTTGGTGAGGCTGGGGTGGCATGGCCAGGTATTTAAGGCCAACAGTGAGATCCGCATTGTCCTCCCAACAGCCATAGCACTGATGATTATTAAATTAGTTATTGTTGCATCATTGCTGGGCCATTGGTTATGGAAGGTTGAGCCATTTTGAACCAGGAAAACAGGGGTGAACTTTATCATTATCTGCACGCTAACTGATCCACTGTCCTTGTTCTTCCTTTTAGCAAAATCAGAGCATGGCCGGGAGGAGGAGCAGCGATGTCCCTTCTCACACCTGAGGGCCCTGAAGTCTCACCAGTGTCACACCATTTCTGCGAGGCAGGCACCAGCGCAGATATTAGCACCTCGGTGGGAATTAGAACAATGGCTAGTGTCCCGGGGCATAGTGGTGATGGCACTTCACAGTCACTGGAGGAGCTGGCAGAGACAGAGAATGCCCATGGCGCCAGCAGTCGGAGGACTGCAAGGGACCAGGCACATGCTCAGTCAGTGCCTGATAATGTGCCTCTGGAATCGTCTGCGATGCAGCAAGTGCAGGAAATGTGGCGGGGTGTACAGGAGGGTCTGGGGGAGATACATGAGGCTATGCTTGGAATGGTGTCCGTTGTGGAGGAGTCTTTGCAGACACTCACTGAAGCAATGAGCCTCATGTCTGAGCGCCATGCGTACTCCATGGAGAGAGTGGTGATCCTCTGAAGAGCCTACTCCAGGAGACCTACCAGGGCTTCCTGGGGATGCGCTCTGACCAGCAAGCCCTCACATAGGTAATGACCTCAGTTGGTCAGTGCCAGTGTGGGAGATGGTGTGGGTATCAAAGTTCCCAGCTCGTTGCACATCCATCCACGGTGAGCAGAGAGGACCGAAGTGACCTCACATCTGGCGCAGCAGCTGCCTGTCATATCTGCGAGCTCCTCTCAGGGTGCTCCGGATGAGGGCGGCAGCTCCTCCGCCCCTCTCCCAGTGATCGGAGCATCTGGTGAGACTGTGATGTCTGGGGAGATGCCAGCTGTAGAACAGGCAACTCCCGCCCAGACAGGGCCAGCACAGGCTCCATGGGCCAGAGGATGACCACAAAGGTCATCGAGGATAGCAGAGTCAGCAGGCTGTCACAGATGCCACTCTGAGCGATGGGGCAGCACCAAAGCGTAGCACCCGTAAACATAAGCATAAGGCACCTTAGGCACACCCTGGGTTTTTCACTGGTGCTTTTGTGTTGGCTCAGATTAGGTCCTTATTAGTTCTTTTTGACAGTTTACACTATTGTTTTCCATTTGTGATAACTTCTGCTTCACACATTAAATGCCAGATGTATGACCATGGCTGAGGGTGCCTCGTTTCTTCTGCATGTATATGTTTAAGAAAACTATAATGAGTGCTTTGTTGGACATTCAGCTTTATGTACAAAGCACTTAGTTAGTGCTGCTAACCTGGCAGATTTTGCACTCAGGTGTCGTGTATCAGGGCAGTAGCCCAGACTTGTCCTGGAGGTCCTTCTGTGGTGTGCTAGCTGAAGGTTTGTTGGATTAAAGCCTTCCAGGTATCCCTGCCTCCCTGGGGTAGTCCTGGGTCAGCATCTACCCTCTCAGCATTTTGCTGTGCGTGCTCATCCTCAGAATCACTGCTTCATTGTCCACTGGGTCCCCCCTTTCCAGCGGAAGATTGTGGAGAGTGTAGCATGCAAACACTATCACAGAGACACGATCTGGATTGCGCCCCCTGAGTGGTCCAGGCATCAGAAGAGAATCTTGAGAAGATCAGTGGTTCTCTCCACCACAGCCCTTGTGGTGCCGTGGCTCCGATTGTACCGCTGCTCAGCTTCTGTTCTTGGATGGTGGAGAGGCATCATGAGCCACCTTCTGAGGGGATAGCCCTTGTCACCCAGCAGCCATCCATCCAACCAGGCTGGAGCATTGAAGAGCCCTGGCACCTGGGAGTGTCTGAGGATGTAGGCGCCATGTGAGCTGCCTGTGTATCTTGCACAGAATTGCAGAATCTGCATCCTGTGATCACACACTATCTGCACGTTCATGGAGTGGAAGCCCTTCCAGTTGACAAAGGCACTAGGCTCACCTGCTGGTGCCTAGATGGCCACATGTGTACAGTCTATAGCACCCTGGACACAGGGGAAGCCAGCAATGGCCGCGAAGCCTCTGGCTCGCTACGTCTGGCTTGCCTGGTCCCAACGGAATTGGATGAAGGTCAATGCCCATCTGAACAGAGCGTCTGTAACCTGCTTGACACAAGTGTGGACAGCTGATTTGGAGACACCACAAAGATCACCCCTGGAAAGAGCCAGAGGCATAGAAGTTGAGGGCAGCTGTGACCTTCAGAGCCACTGGCATGGGGTGTCGGCCCACACAGTTAGTGGAGATCTCAGGGCCAATTATCTGACAGATTTGGTTGACTGTCCCCCTTGACATTCGGAGCCTCCTTCGGCACTGCACCTCAGACATATTGAGGTAGCTGCTTCGCCGTCTGTATACCCTGGCAGCAGGATTGAGGCATCTTCTGTGGCCTCTTCCGCCTTGGACTACCTTTTGGCCTGCTCCCTTTGTGCCTGCGCTTGTGTTCCCAAATATGGCTCCCCTGGAGGCTGAATGTGCACTCCTAGCCTCCTCCCAATTCTAGCCCTCCCTTCCTCCTCAGGAGCTGCCTCTAGTGGACAGATCAGATCCCACACCCAGGCTAAGGGAAGGCTTCCTGAAACCTGCAGGCATGGAAAAGATTCCTTACTGCAGAGTGCTGACCTGAAGGTTAAGAGTCCAGAAAAAGCTGCTGGGATGCGTTCTGAAGTACTGCAGATCACACAGATAAGTTTGAAAAACTTTCACCAATAAATGCTTCACAGAGCAGATTCATGACCCCACTGAGCCCTCTTATCCCGCCCATGGATGAGGTTAATACAAATGTCCCCTACCTGCCTGCCCGTTGCGCCTGTGCGCTGACCCAAAGATTGCATGGGTGCCAAAAAATCGGTGTAGATTGAAGACCAACGAGCCTTAAGTGGCGCATTAATTAATGGCGGGCGTGCATCAGACTTCATCGTGCACCCACCCAGTGAAATATCGTGATGGTACACGGTGAGGTCAGGACACTAGCCTGACCTCACCACCCGTCATTTTATGCGCGGACATGCAGGGCCTGCCCCCCACACGTCAAACTGAAAATTCTGCCCTTAGAAAATATCAACAGGATTATACAAAGTCAACATGGATTTGTGAAAAGGAAACGATGTTTGACAAAACTACTAGAGTCTTTTGAGGATGTAATTAGCAGAATAGATAAGGGAGAACCAGTGGATGTGGCGTATTTGGATTTTCAGAAAGCTTTTGCTAAAGTTCCACATAAGAAGTTAGTGCGTAGAATTAAAGCACATGGGATTGGGGTAATATATTGACATGGATTGAGAATTGGTTAGCAGACAGGAAACAGAGAGTTGGAATAAATGGGTCTTTTTTGGATGGCAGGTGGTGACTAATGGGATACCGCAGGGATCAGCGCTCGGGCCCCAGCTATTCACAATACATAGCAATGATTTGGATGAGGGAACTAAATGTAATATTTCCAAGTTTGCTGATGATACGAAACTTGGTGGAAATGTGAACGGTGAGGAGTGTGTTAAGAGGCTTCAAGATGATTTAGACAGGTTGAGTGAGTGGGCAAATACATGGCAGATGTAGTGCAACATGGATAATTGTGAAGTAATCCACTTCAGTAGGAAAAACAGAATGGCAGGTAATATTTAAATAATGATAACTTGGGAAATATTGATGTACAAAGAAACCTGGGTGTCCTTGTACACCAATCACTGAAAGCAAGCATGCAAGTGCAGCAAGCAGTTAAGAAGGCAAATGGTATGTTGGCCTTCATTGCAAGGGGACTTGAGTACAGGAGCAAGGATGTTTTACTGCAGCTGTACAGGACCTTAGTGAGACCACATCTGGAGTGCAGTTTTGGTCTCCTTTCCTAAGAAAGGACATACTTACCATGGAGGGAGTGCAGAGAAGGTTCACCAGACTGATTCCTGGGATGGCAGGATTGTCGTATGAGGAGAGATTGGACTGAATCGGACTGTGTTCATTGGGGTTTAGAAGAATAAGAGGAGATCTCATTGAAACATATAACATTCTGACAGGGCTGGACAGACTGGATGCAGGGATGATGTTTCCTCTGGCTGGGTGGTCTAGAACAAGGGGTCACAGTCTCAGGATACGGGTTATGCTATTTAGGACTGAGATGAGGAGAAACTTCTTCACATACGGTGATGATCCTGTGGAAATCTCTAACACAGAAGGCTGTGGACCAGGTCACTGAATGTATTTAAGAAGGAAATAGATTTTGGACCTGGTGTCAAGGGCTATGGCAAGAGAGCGGGAGCATGGCGTTGAGATAGAGGATCAGCCATGATCATATTGAATGGTGGAGCAGTCTCGAAGGGACGAATTACCTACTCCTGCTTCTATTTTCTATTTTTCTGTTTCCAAGGAAGGAGCGATCTTACACATTTGGACGGTCCGCTACTACCTCCTACCCAAAATACACAAACAGGACTGTCCCGGCAGACTGATTGTGTCAGCCTGTTCCTGCCCCACGGAACTCATTTCTTGCTATCTTGACTCCATTCTCTCTCCCCTTGTCCAGTCTCTTCCCACCTACATCTGCGATTCCTCTCACGCCCTACATCATAGCAACAATTTCCAGTTCTCTGGCCCCAACCGCCTCCTCTTCACCATAGATGTCCAATCCCTCTACACCTCCATCCCCCACCGGGATGGTCTGAGGACTCACCGCTTCTTCCTCAAACAGAGGCCTGAACAATCCCCATCCACCATTGTTCTCCTCCGTCTGGCTGAACTTGTTCTCTCACTGAACAATTTCTCCTTAAACTCGTTTCACTTCCTCCAAATAAAAGGTGTGGCTATGGGTACCCGCATATGCCCCAGCTATGCCTGTCTCTTTATGGGGTATGTGGAACATTCCTTGTTCCAGTCCTACTCAGGCCCCCTCTCACAACTCTTTCTCCGGTACATCGATGACTGTTTCGGTGCCACTTAATGCTCTTGTCTGGATCTGGAAAAATTATTAAGTTTGCTTCCAATTTCCACCCCTCCATCATTTTCACGTGGTCCATCACTGACACTTCCCTTCCCTTCCTTGACCTCTCAGTCTCAATTTCTGTTGATGCTCTGTCCACCAATATTCATTACAAGCCTACCAACTCCCACAGCTGTCTCGACTACAGCTCCTCACACCCTGCTTCCTGTAAGGGCTGCATCCCATTCTCTCAGTTCCTTCACCTTCATCGCATCTGTTGTGATGATGCCACTTTCCAAAACACTTCTTCTGAAATGTATTCCTTCTTCCTTAACCGAGGTTTTCCACCAATGGTGGTTAACAGGGCCCTCAACTATGTCTGGCCCATCTCCTGCGCATCTGCCCTCACACCTTCCTTTCCCTCCCAGAATCATGATAGGGTCCCCCTTGTCCTCACTTATCACCCCACCAGCCTCCGCGTTCAAAGGATTATCCTCCGCCATTTCCACCAACTCCAGCATGATGCCACCACCAAACACATCTTCCCCTTCACCCCCCCTGGTGGCTTTCCGTAGGGATCGTTCCCTCCGGGACACCCTGGTCCACTCCTCCATCACCCCCTACACCTCAACTGCGTCCTACGGCACCTTCCCATGCAACCGCAGAAGATGCAACACCTGCCCCTTTACTTCATCCCTCCTCACCGTCCAAGGGCCCAAACACTCCTTTCAAGTGAAGCAGTGCTTCACTTGCACTTCCCTCAATTTAGTCTAATGCATTCGCTGCTCCCAATGCGGTCTCCTCTACATTGGAGAGACCAAACGCAAACTGGGTGACCGCTTTGCGGAATACCTTCAGTCTGTCCACAAGCATGACTCAGACCTCCCTGTCGCTTGTCATTTCAACACACCACCCTGCTCTCATGCCCACATGTCCGTCCTTAGCCTACTGCAATGTTCCAGTGAAGCTCAACGCAAACTGGAGGAACAGCACCTCATCTTCCGACTAGGCACTTTACAGTCTTCTGGACTTAATATTGAGTTCAACAATTTCAGATTATGAACTCTGTCCTCCATCCCCTGCCCCCTTTCCGATCCCCCTTTTTCCAATAATTTAAAATGTTTTTACAAATATATTTTTTTCTTTTCTCTCCTATTTTTAAATTTATTTCAATCTATTGTTTCATCTCCACCTTTTAGCCCATTTTAATCCTTTCCCCCCACCCCACCCCCACTAGGGGCATCTGCCACTAGCTTGTCCTGCTTGCTACACTTAATGTCCCCATTAGCACATCCTTTAGATAATATCACCACCGTCACTCTCCTTTTGTCTATGACATCTTTGACAGTCTCTTCTTGGCCTCCTCACTGGTCCCCTATCAAGCTCTACCTGTCCCACCCAACCCCCTGTACCAGCTTATATTTCATCTCATTTCTATATGTCTTAGTTCTGATGAAGGGTCATACGGACTCAAAATGTTAACTGTATCCCTCTCCAAAGATGCTGTCAGACTGCTGATTTTTTCCAGGTATTTTTGTTTTAGCTCAAATGGAAGATTTTGTATGTCCAGTAACTTTGACTGGACTATTTTATCCATCAATGTGCACACAAATCTTTATTGTAATGCACAATCTAAGAATCATTTGCCTTGTTTTGAGCAAGAAGGTTGCACAGCAACGAGACTTGAACCTTCAGGAAGGGCAAGGCACAGAGCACAGAATTTCTTTGGACGAGGAAGTGAACATCTGTTGGACAGTGCATCAGCAACATTGCACATTGCTGACCAGGATGCCTTTATGATGATGAGGTTCTGGTAGGTTGCATTAGTACATCCATCTGGCAGGATCCTTTTCACATCCACCCATTGCTCAGCTTTAAGTCTTGTTTTACCATACACCACAATTGAGAATGCCACTTGCCAGGCAGTGGGCAAAACTGTGCAAAACCGGAAAGTGGTGCAAACAAATAATATCCATGTGGCTCATAAATTAAGCAGAATCTTAATCTAACATTGTTGAACACATCCATTTGCATACCCTTGCCCAACTATAATTATTGAAAAGGGTGAAAAGTGGAAGCACCTTGAGTTGATTCCCCACTCCCATATCTCCTTTCACCATCAGCCCTCTACTAACCTGGCCAACATGAGTGAGTGTTGTGTGTCATGTGGTGTGTGATATTTAATTCCATCACCGGATAGCTGGTAGCCCCTAACTCCCCTTCTCCAATGGTCAGGCACACCAAGATTCCTGCTGGATGACCATCTCCACTTCTCTGCCTCTCTGATGGTGTTCTCTGCTCTCTTCTCCTATAAATGTGCAAATAAGAGACCAATTAGTCTGGTATAATAATTGGATGGATGGACAACATTCGTTGAGAGTGTAATGAGGGAGAGACTTCACATTGCGTTAAGTTCAGGGTGAGTGTTAGTGGGGATGGACAGTTATGGATGTGAACAAGTGCATTGACAGTGAGGGATGGGTGCACCAGAGAGGTGAGTTGGTGTGAGGAGTGATGTGTAGAAGTAGATTTGAGAAGGCAGAGTGAGGGTCTTAATGTGATACACAGAGCAGGATGAGGTGGAATGTGGCACTGCTTTCCTGCTGTGATTACGCCATTAAACATCCTCCAGCACTGTATCCAGGGGTGTGGCAACGTGCACCTCCTGAGCATCCTACAGCCATGTCTTCTTGCTTTCTGTGGCAGGCTTTTTCTTCCTATCAGCAGAGATTATTTTCCAAGGGCTCTTACAAGATCGCAGTATTGAATTGAGGGCAGCATCACTGAAGCGAGGTGCAGACTTGACATGTTGATACTCTATTATGACACTTATTCTTCTCTTATCCTAACAACTGTCAAGTTTGCAGCATTCCTTTAAATAGTGCAGATGAAACTGACTCCTGCCAGCCATCAGCATGCTTGTTTAATGCTAATTGGGCAGGAAACCTGGGAGTCAAATGCGAATTCAATTGCCTGGTTGAAAAGTCACTGACAGAAACATTGTACTTATTTTCAGCTTCCATGTATGTCACTGGTCTCCCACCCCCGCTCCACCATCATCCTCCCCATCCCAACTGGTTCCCAGCATGTCGTTAAGTTAAAACTCCTCCAGCTCTCCAACAGTACTTTGGCACTATTTTCCTTTCAAATTATGTTTATGTCATAGTGCCTCTGCTATCTCATCCCTAACTTCTTTTAATATGTACGGGTGCAATCCATTTGAAGGTTGGGATTTCATCCGCCCTAAAATCAGATGGCATTTTTTAAATCTCTTCCTCTAATGTCATTGCTAGTCTCCGTAATAAACACTGAGGCAAACTGTAACTGTTACTGTCAGTTAGTTTATCTTGTGTGAGCCAGAGTGAACTTAACCCAATGCTGCTTTATTTTTGTTCTTGTTATCTTTATAGAATGCTTGATAATTTAATTTCGATACTCATTGATAATTTAATTTTGGAGCTCCTCTTTGCCTTCCTAAGTGTATTTTTTATTACTTCTTTCTTAACCACTTAGCATTTCATTTTGTCATTCACTCCTTTATTGTCTTTGGGCCAAAGTTCCCACTTTCGACGTTAATGACAATCTGAGTGCAAATTGGGCCCAAAATTGCACAAATTCGAGAAGTGCTTTAACTTCTCAAGCTCCTTCTCAAACTAATTTTCATTTTTGCTGTACGCAAACTCTGTCATGATCCAGTACAGACGGGTAGTGTAAATTTGGACTGAAAAATGTTCCTTGATATTTTTGAAATTGGAATCTTGGTGCAGTTTTATCGATGCAGCTGAAAAAATAGGTTTATGACAAAAAAAAACTCATTTATAATCATTGTTTCTTCATTCCACTACCTGTGTGTAATCCATTTTAAATTACTGAAAAATTTGAAAAGAAACATAACTGTTTGCTGTTTTGCTTGGTGCGCAGGAGTCAGTTTCTTAGTAAATTAAAAGAAAATACGCTTAAAAGTTTTTTAAAATGTGCCTTTTAGTGTCCTTGTACTTAAAAGAATCAGCTTAATTTTCAAAGCCTCCAAAAAGGTTTGCAAATGACTGCAATGAGCACATACACTGAATGGTGACTGGGAGCCTGTCCAATCTTGTGAGAGGGACTGGCTTCCAGCATGATGATTTCTAAACAAGGGCAAAAGATCATAGAAATTCAATTAGCATTGAATGTAATTTGCACTCAAAATTCCTGCAATCTTTTGCACAAGTCATGTCAATTTCACACAAAATGGCACTGGCAAAAGCCAATGAAACCAAATGAAAACTCTGCCCCTATAGACCTACATTTATTCTGGTTGTTACAATTCCAGGCTTCAGAGATAGGCATTGATTTTGGTGGCCCATCAGTGTGATATTAAATATTGTAAGTCAGCAGATCATGCAAATGCAGACAGTTTTTTGAGATTTCCCATGAATACCAATGCATTTTTAGCCATTGAATTACCTGTGAATTACGTTACATACACAAATGACATGCCAGTGCCTGCCAGAGAAATTACTGAAGAAAATCGCAAGGAAGTGGTGCTGTGACGTACTCAATTAAGTCATAAATAGCTGGCCTGAAGCTTGTAATGATGAGAAATTGCAGGAGTATTTCACATGTAGAAATGAATTGCGTGCAGAGCCATAGAGTTTTACAGCACAGAAAGTGGTTCTTCAGCCCATCGTGTCTGTGCCAGTCATCAGGCCCCTATGTACTCTAATCCCAGTTTCCAGCACTTGGCCCATAGCTTTGTATGCTATGGTGTTTCATGTGTCGATCTAAATACTTCTTAAATGTTGTGAGGGTTCCTGTCTCTACCACCCTTTCAGGCAGTGAGTTCCAGATATCCCCACACCCCCCACCCTCTGGATGAAAAAAATTTTCCTCAAATCCCCTCTGAACCTCCTGCCCCTTACCTTAAATCTATGCCCCTGGTTATTGATCCCTCCACTAAGAGGAAAAGTTTCTTCCTACCTATACCTACTCTGCTCCTCATAATTTTGAACACCTCAATCAGGTCCAACCTCAGCTTTCTCTGCTCTAAGGAAAACAACCCCAGTCTATCCAGTTTCTCTTCATAGCTGAAACTGTCCAGCCCAGGCAACATCCTGGTGAATCTCCTCTGCACCCTCTCTAATGCAATCACATCCTTCTTATAGTATGGTGACCAGACAGTACTCCATATGTGGCCTATCTAACGCTTTATATAGCTTTATAACGCTTATATAACCTCCCTGCTCTTGTACTCAATAAAGGCAAGTATCCCATATGTCTTCTTAACCACCTTATCTATCTGTCCTGCTGCCTTCAAGGATCTATGAACATACACACCAAGGTCCCTCTGATCCTCTGTACTTCCTAGGGTCCTACCATTCATAATGTACTCCCTTGCCTTCCAAATGCATCCCCTCACACTTTTCAGTATTAAATTCCATTTGCCACTGTTCTACCCATCTGACCAGCCCATCTATGTTGTCCTGTAGTCTAAGGCTTTCTTCCTCACTAGTTACCACACCACCAATTTTTGTGTCAGCTGTGAACTTACTGATCATACCTCCTACATTCATGTCGAGATCATTAATGTACATTACAAACAGCAAGGGACCCAGCGCCAAACCCTGCGATATGCCACTAGACACAGGCTTCCAGTCACAAAAGCAACCTTCAACCATCACCTTCTGCCTCCTGCCACTAAGCCAATTTTGGATCCATTTTGCCAAATTGCCCTGGATCTCATGGGCTCTTGCCTTCTTGATTTGTCTCCCATGCGAGACCTTGTCAAAAGCCTTACTGAAGTCCATGTAAACTATAGCAACTGCACTACTCTCATCTACACACCTAGTCACCCCCTCAAAAAATTCAATAAAATTTGTTAGACATGCTCTCCCCCTGACAAAGCCATGCTGACTATCCTTGATTAATTCTTGCCTCTCCCAGTGCAGATTAATCCTGCCCCTCAGAATTTTTTTCCAATAGTTTCCCTACCACTGATGTCAGACTCACTGGCCTGTAGTTCCCTGGTTTATCCCTACCACCCATCTTGAACAATGGTACCACACTACCTGTCCTCCAGTCCTCTGGCACCTCTCTTGTGGCCAGAGAGGATTTGAAAATCAATGCCAGAGCCCCTGCAATCTCCTTCCTTGCCTCCCACAGCAGCCTGAGATACATCTCTTTTGGGGCCTGGGGATTTATCCACTTTTAAGCCTGCTAAAAACACTAATACACCCTCCCGCTCAATGCTAATTTGTTCAAATATATCACAGTCCCCCTCCCTGATTTCTATACCTACATCGCCCTTTTCTATAGTGAATACAGATGCAAAGTATTCTGTTAAAACCTCACCTACGTAGATCAAGGCTGTCTCCCATGGGGTTTAAGAGTCATTATTCCACCAGGGTTTGGAGACAGATTGTTAGTGAAACTTAATCAAGAGCACACATATGAAAGCAGGAGCAAGAAACTATTACAAAAACAGAATTACCTGGAAAAACTCAGCAAGTCTGGCAGCATCGGCGGAGAAGAAAAGAGTTGACGTTTCGAGTCCTCGTGACCCTTCAACAGAACTTGAGTTCGAGTCCAAGAAATATAAGCTGGTTTAACGTGTGTGGGGGGCGCGGAGAGAGAGAGAGAGAGAGAGAGAGAAGTGGAGGGGGGTTGTGGTTGTAGGGACAAACAAGCAGTGATAGAAGCAGATCATCAAAAGATGTCAACAACAATAGAACAAAAGAACACATAGGTGTTAAAGTTAGTGATATTATCTAAACGAATGTGCTAATTAAGAATGGATGGTAGGGCATTCAAGGGATAGCTCTAGTGGGGGTGGGGAGAGCATAAAAGATTTTAAGATATTTAAAAATAATGGAAATAGGTGGGAAAAGAAAAATCTATATAATTTATTGGAAAAAAAAGGCAGGGGGAAACAGAAAGGGCGTGGGGACGGGGGAGGGAGCTCATGACCTAAAGTTGTTGAATTCAATATTCAGTCCGGAAGGCTGTAAAGTGCCTAGTCGGAAGATGAGGTGTTGTTCCTCCAGTTTGCGTTGGGCTTCACTGGAACAATGCAGCAAGCCAAGGACAGACATGTGGGCAAGAGAGCAGGGTGGAGTGTTAAAATGGCAAGCAACAGGGAGGTTTGGGTCATTCTTGCGGACAGACCGCAGGTGTTCTGCAAAGCGGTCACCCAGTTTATGTTTGGTCTCTCCAATGTAGAGGAGACCACATTGGGAGCAACGAATGCAGTAGACTAAGTTGGGGGAAATGCAAGTGAAATGCTGCTTCACTTGAAAGGAGTGTTTGGGCCCTTGGACGGTGAGGAGAGAGGAAGTGAAGGGGCAGGTGTTGCATCTTTTGTGTGGGCATGGGGTGGTGCCATAGGAGGGGGTTGAGGAGTAGGGGGTGATGGAGGAGTGGACCAGGGTGTCCCGGAGGGAACGATCCCTACGGAATGCCGATAGGGGGGGTGAAGGGAAGATGTGTTTGGTGGTGGCATCATGCTGGAGTTGGCGGAAATGGCGGAGGATGATCCTTTGAACGCAGAGGCTGACGGGGTGATAAGCGAGGACAAGGAGGACCCTATCATGTTTCTGGGAGGGAGTAGAAGGCGTGAGGGCGGATGCGCGGGAGATGGGCCGGACACGGTTGAGGGCCCTGTCAACGACCGTGGGTGGAAAACCTCGGTTAAGGAAGAAGGAGGACATGTCAGAGGAACTGTTTTTGAAGGTGGCATCATCGGAACAGATGCGACAGAGGCAAAGGAACTGAGAGAATGGGATGGGGTCCTTACAGGAAGCGGGGTGTGAGGAGCTGTAGTCGAGGTAGCTGTGGGAGTCGGTAGGCTTGTAATGGATATTGGTGGACAGTCTATCACCAGAGATTGAGACAGAGAAGTCAAGGAAGGGAAGGGAAGTGTCAGAGATGGACCACGTGAAAATGATGGAGGGGTGGAGATTGGAAGCAAAATTAATAAATTTTTCCAAGTCCCAACGAGAGCATGAAGCGGCACCGAAGTAATCATCGATGTACTGGAGAAAGAGTTGTGGAAGGGGGCCGGAGTAGGACTGGAACAAGGAATGTTCCACATACTCCATAAAGAGACAGGCATAGCTGGGGCCCATGTGGGTACCCATAGCCACACCTTTTATTTGGAGGAAGTGAGAGGAGTTGAAGGAGAAATTGTTCAGTGTGAGAACAAGTTCAGCCAGACGGAGGAGAGTAGTGGTGGATGGGGATTGTTCGGGCCTCTGTTCAAGGAAGAAGCTAAGGGCCCTCAGACCATCCTGGTGGGGGATGGAGGTGTAGAGGGATTGGACGTCCATGGTGAAGAGGAAGCGGTTGGGGCCAGGGAACTGGAAATTGTTGATGTGACGTAAGGTGTCAGAGGAATCATGGAAGTAGGTGGGAAGGGACTGGACAAGGGGAGAGAGAAGGGAGTCAAGATAACGAGAAATGAGTTCTGAGGGGCAGGAGCAAGCTGAGACGATCGGTCTACCAGGGCAGTTCTGTTTGTGGATTTTGGGTAGGAGATAGAAGCGGGCCGTCCGAGGTTGGGCGACTATCAGATTGGAAGCTGTGGTAGGAAGATCCCCAGAGGAGATGAGGTCAGTGACATTCCTGGAAACAATGGCTTGATGTTCAGTGGTGGGGTCATGGTCCAGGGAGAGGTAGGAGGAAGTGTCTGCGAGTTGACGCTCAGCCTCCGCGAGGTAGAGGTCAGTGCGCCAGACAACAACAGCACCACCCTTGTCAGCGGGTTTGATGACAATGTCAGGGTTGGACCTGAGAGAATGGAGTGCAATAAGTTCAGAGAGAGACAGGTTAGAATGGGTGAGAGGAGCAGAGAAATTGAGACGACTAATGTCGCGCCGACAGTTCTCAATGAAAAGATCAAGAGAAGGTAAGAATCCAGAGGGAGGGGTCCAGGTGGAGGGAGAATATTGGAGATGGGTAAAAGGATCCATTGAACTGGGAGAGGACTCCTGCCCAAAGAAGTGAGCCCGGAGACGAAGACGGCGGAAGAAGAGTTCAGCATCATGCCGAGCCCGAAATTCATTGAGGTGAGGGCGTAAGGGTATAAAACTAAGTCCTTTGCTGAGCACTGAACGTTCAGCATTGGAGAGGGGAAGGTCAGGGGGTATAGTGAATACACGGCTGGGGTTGGGATTGGAAGATGGATTGGGGACGGAGGGACAGGCAGGGGTGGAGGGTCCTAGATGGGTGTTGGTGTCGATGAGTTGTTGGAGCTTGCGTTCCTTAGCACTTGAGAGAAAGAGAAAAAGTTTCTTGTTGAGGCGTCGGATGAGCCGAAGAATAAAATGAAACTGGGGGCATGCACAGCTTTGAGAAAGGGTACGGCAGTGCTGCTGGAGGGAGAGGTCGAGTGTGTTCATATGGCGGCGCATGGCACTGAGCGTGGATTTCAGAATGTGACGGGAACAGCAGTCCGAGAAACTTTTTATGTTCCGGAGATACCTGTAAGCCTGGGTGGGTTCAAAACATGAGGGGTGGAATTTCAGTTTTGACGTTTGAAAAGTTTATGGGTTTCCAGAGGTGCTTGTGTCAGATAATGGTCCATTGTTTATGTCAGAAGATTTTGAAATATTTCTGAGTAAGAATGGATTTAAGCACACTCCCATACCACAATATCACCCAGCATTGAATGGTTCTGCAAAAAGAAGTCTACCGATCGTGAGGAGGTCTTTGCAGAAGTATTTAGCAGGTGACAAGCTAAGCAGTAATCTCCATGTTTCTCGTTGACACAGGTTAGATAATTTTCTGTTATCTTACAGAATAACCCCACAACCTACAACAGGTTGCTCACCTTTGAGTTAGTGTCACTATTATTAGGACAAGTTTTAGTTTGCTTAACCCTGATGCCAATACCAATGTAAGAGAAAAGCAAGACAAAGTGAAGATGAGTCATGATACCACTAGATATGAAACTAAAGGAGTTCAGTACTGATCAGAAGGTCATGATGAAAAATCAGCAAGGTGATAAGGAGACCTGTGTGATTGGAGTTGTTATAAAGAGACTAAGTGCCATCACATACCTAATGAAGATTGATGAAAGACTCTGTCAGTGTCATGTAGATCATTTGCCTTAAAGGGGAAACCTGACAAAGTCCAAGCTCTTCCTACAGCCCAAAGTGGAAGTCAGGAAGAAAGTGAAAGTCAAAAAGAAACTGAAAGTTTGCTGGTATCACTGGATCCACCAGAGGAGCAAAGTGAGTCTGGGTCTTTGATTAAGACAAATCAATCAATGTCACGGTCCCAACTTTTAAGTGGAGTTGATAGTCAGAGTTCAGATTTGACAGTTAGAGATGTTGAGAGAGCAGATCCAAGCTAATGGAAATGCAAGTAGATACACAGACAGAGACAGGAAGAAGCCAGATAAGTTAATTGAATGTATGTAGGAAGGAAGAAGAAATAAGTTGTTCTTTTCATTGTTTCTTGTCAAATGATATTGTTGTTAAAAGCATGCTGGTGTTAAGGAGGAACATTTTTTTACATGTAAATTAGTCTGGCAATGTCAGTCATATATGTGTTAGATGTAATTGCAATGACAATAAATTGGCAACCCAACCTGTTAAATTTCATATATTGTTTATGTTGGTTTAGCCATGTTTTATTCTGGGAACATATGTACATGTACCATTTTACATTTTAATGTATAAGTTGTTTTTTAGTGGGAATGGAATGTAGCCTATTGCAAGATCTGAATATTTTGTGATACTGCCCGATCTGTTGCCCTTTATATTGGGGAGATGTGGGTAAAGTTAGGATCAATAATTGCTGCCTGCAGCTGAGCATGTGTTAGTCTTACTTAGTGTAATACATAAGGTTCTCCATTTTTCTAGCTCATCTTGTCCTTTAAGATTCTTCTTAAAATTGATCCCCTTCTTTCGACTGATGCCATTTTTGTCTGATAATGCTCCTGTGAAACTCCTTGGGACATTTTATTAAGCTAAAGGTGCGATATTAATGTAAGTTGTGTTGTTGCACCATGTCATGACAAACGCCTCCTTCAGGATTTGATTTGCGGGTGTCTATTTTAGACTCTGAAGTTGGCTTAGCGGCGTGGAATTTGCAAGCTTAGCTGCCTGATTCCATGCCAGAGCAGAAGTTGGTGGCTGGATAAACCTACCCAAGTGTGAGTGGCCACATTAGAATTACATTTAAATTGCATCCAGGCAGCCAGTGCTCCTAGGCATCTGTCACACAGCTGCACAGCTTCAAAACCAATTGATTTTGTCAGATACTAATTTCCTGGGAGAGGCAGAAAGTAAAACAGTTCAGAGAAAAGAATTCTCTGGGAAGTGCCTCTTCAATGCCACTCCACCAACCACCTCCCCCCCCCACCGCAACTCCCCACCAAAGGAGATAAATCGAGTTCAAGGAGATCATGGAGACTGGGTGATCCCCTAGGATCCATCTACTCTCTGTGTAAAATTATGCTCACCACTGTCTGGAATTCATTCAGCATACTTTTGAATGCTTGCAGCAAATCTGTACTTGCTGTACATGCATGCAACTTGTTCCAGAGTTGGCTGACTGTCTGCAAACAAATTCTAACCAAGTTCTACACTTAATTAATTGACAGATATATCCCCATGCTCCAACCTGCCCAGTTCAAATAGCTGATCAACTTGGATGGAGTCGAACCCATTGTGCTGGATTTTCACCGAGTCAAAATGACTCGGGAGCTCTTTAAAAATATTGCCCAGGACCCGATTTCAGGATTACCAACTCCATTCCTGGGCTTCCAATTTTCAGGAGTGACTTGTAGCGGTGCAAGCTGGTTTGAGTCAAAAACCCACACCCTGAACTCCTGACCTGGCCGGCTCCATTGTGGGAATACATAATGAGACTTGGCTGAGTGCCCAGAAATCCATTAGTCTGGTAAAACAGCTGAGCCCTGGAGAAAGCATTGCTTGGTTGACAGCTCTGGTTCTCTAATCTCTGCTGTCAATTGCACAATGTTTATTCACACAAGGTTAAGAGTGCTTAGAGTTTCAGCTATTGAAACTTTAAAGCGCCTGGATGATTGACACCTCTATTGCTCTGCAGTAAATGGACTTTTTTTTATACAGTGGAAAGTTATGAATGAATGACGCTATTTTTTTAAATGCATCCTATTGTCACTATAGGGTTAATTGGTTCTATCGAGTGTATAGTGGGTCAATGGGCATGGAAGTGCCACAGCTGGGCATGGTGGACATGAGGGGCATTGCTTAGCAGGGGGGTGGGGAATGAGGGGCCATAGAGATGGGTGGGGGGATTAGGTGGATTTGATGGGGCATGGGGAGTGTGTGGGGGGTGAGGGGGGGCTGTGAGTGAGGACTGTAGGGCATTTCTGTTTTTATTTTAACAGGGAGCAAAGTTGCACAGCACTGCAGTGGGCCTTTTAAGCAGCCCGCCTCCGCACCCGACAGCCTCTTTTGCTGCTTCCAATCTTTCCTGGGTTGGCTGGCCTGACTCCGGCCTTCACCCGCCACCCTTCAGAATGAAAATCCCTTCCTTGTGGGCACTTTCTCCTGAAGAGGACAGGCTGAGCTGGGAATTTTCCCGACTCCTGATACCCTGCTCAAGGATGAAAATCCAGACCATTATTTTAAAGATGCAATCATCTCATTTAGATTTATGCTTTCCTGGAGGACCTGCAATTTTGAATTGATTTCTGTCTTCAGAGATTTCAACAGTGCACCTTATGTGCATTGATATTTCGTTCGCCTAAATGGGCTAATTATTTGAATGGCTTCCACTATTTTACAAATAATATAAAATAGTTAAATGAATGAGAGACAGTAAACTAAAGTCTTAAATTCAGATAGACATATGTTCAATGAGTGTTCAGGTCAGCTGCACATTTTGAGGATTGAAAATTGCCTTCACATTTCATGGTGTGTGTGATTCACTGGAACCCCGTTTGACCGGACTCAGAATTTTAGTCAAGATCACTCTTTATGTGTTTCATTATATTTTCTCTTCAGGGTTTAGATTGTTCTTTGTGCTATAGTACACAGACTAGGTAAATACTATCTCAATTATTTTTAGAGAGTCATGTTTGGTCCTTGTATTTATGTCAATTGTAGGCTATCACTTAATTTCACTTAACCTTAAATTTCAGGGTTTTATATTAATCCTTCACTTAGGATGCCATCACATAGCTAAGGACCTTCAAAGACAATTCTTCAAGGTTTCTCAGTATGAAACATTGAGAGATATTAAAAAGTTACCTTAGTTATGGAATTAATTGAAAATGCAACAAAACTAATAGCAGCAAAAATAAATAAAGTAAAATAACTTTTTGGTCTCTTTCTAGTGGCTTCTTAAGGAATGAGTGCTGCAGATGATACCAGAATAGTAGTGAAATGTTGTGTTTTACATTTTATCCTTTTCATTTGTTTTCTTTTCCAAGTATTTTTTAAAAATGGTGAGTTTACCCCGCAACTGTTAGAACATACGAACATATGAATTAGGAGCAGGAGTAGGCCACTCAGCCCCTTGAGCCTGTTCCGCCATTCAATAAGATCATGGCTGATCTGATTGTAACCTCAGCCCCGCATTCCTGCCTACCTCCTTGGTAATAATAATGATAACCTTTCACTTCCTTGTTAATCAAGAATCTATCCAGCTCTGCCTTAAACATGTTCAAAGAATCTGCTTCCACCAGCTTTTGAGGAAAAGAGTTCCAAAGACTCACCCCTGAGAGAAAAAAAAATCTCCTCATCTTTGTCTTAAATGAACAACCCATTATTTATAAACGCTGACCCCTAGTTCTAGATTCTCCCACAAGAGGAAGCATCTTCTCCACATCCACCCTTTCAAGACCCCCCAAGATCTTAAAGGTTTCAATTAAGTCAGCCCTTACTCTTCTAAATTCCAGTGAATATAAGCCTAACCTGTCCAGCCTTTCCTCATAAGACAACCTGCCCATCCCTGTTATTAGACTAGTAAACTTTCCCTGAACTGCTTCGAATGCATTTACATCTTTCTTTAAATAAGGAGACCAGTACTGTGCACAATACTCCAGATGTGGTCTCACCAGTGCCCTGTACAACTGAAGCATAACCTCCCTACTTTTGTAATCAATTCCCCTAACAATAAATGATAACATTCTATTAGCTTTCCTAATTACTTGCTGTACCTGCATACTAACCTTTTGTGATTTGTGCACTAGGACACCCAGATCCCTCTGAATCTCAGAGCTCTGCAATCTCTCACCATTTAGATAATAAGCTTCTTTTTTATTCTTCCTACCAAAATGAAGTATTTCACATTTTCCAACAATCTACTCCATTTTCCAGATCTTTGCCCACTCACTTAATCCACCTATGTCAATTTGTAGCCTCCTTATGTCCTCTTCGCAATTTACTTTCCTACCTATCTTTGTATTGTCAGCAAATTTAGCAATCATTCCTTTGGCTTCTTCATCCAAGTCATTTATATAAATTATAAAAAGGTGAGGCCCCAACACTGATCCATGTGGCACACCACTCATCACATCCTGCCAACCAAAAAAAGACCATTTATGCCAACTCTCTGCTTCCTGTTAGTTAGCCAATTTTCTATCCATGCCAATCTATTACCCTCTACACCATGAGCTTTTATTTTCTGCAATAACCTTTGATGTGACACTTTATCAAATGCCTTCTGGAAATCTAAGTACAGTACATCCACCCTTTATCCACAGCACATGTGACTCCTTCAAAGAACTCCAATAAATTGGTTAAACATGATTTCCTGTTTGCAAAACCATGTTGACTCTGCCTGATTGCCTTGATTTTTTTCTAAGTACCGTGCTATAAGCTCTTTAATAATAGTTTCTAACATTTTCCCTATGACAGATGTTAGGCTAACTGGCTTGTAGTTTCCTGTTTTCTGTCTCCCTCCCTTTTTGAATAAAGGAGGTACATTTGCTATTTTTGCTTCTCTGAACCTAGGGAATTTTGGAAAATTAAAACCAATGCATCAACTATCTCACTGGCCACTTCTTTCAAGACCTTAGGGTGAAGTCCATCCAGACCTGGGGATTTGTCAGCCCAGAGCCCCAACAATTTCTCAATGCCACTTCCCTGGTGATTATAATTTTCCCAAGTTCCACCCTTCTTTCCATTTCCTGATTTACAGCAATTTCCAGAATTTTACTTGTGTCCTCTATAGTGAAGACCAAAGCAAAACACAAGTTTAATTCATCTGCCCTCTCCTTACTCTCCATTATGAATTCCCCAGACACACGCTCTATAGGACCAATGCTCACTTTGTTAACTTTTTACTTATTTAAATATTTAAATAAACTCTTACAATCCATTTTTATATTACTAGCCATCTTTCTCTCATGCTTTAATTTTTTCCTTCCTTTGTTAATCTTTTTGTCATTCTTTGCTGTTATTTATATTTCTTCCAATCTTCTGACCTGCCGCTTGTCTTTGTGTAATCATGCAATTTCTTTAAGTTTGATACTGTCTTTAACATTTTAGTTATCATGGATGGCAAAATTTTCTTTCACATTGGAATGTATATATTCTGTGCATTCTGAAATATCCCATTAAATGTTTGCCACTGTACCTCTATTGACCTATCCCTTAACCTCATTTGTCAGTTCACTTTACCTTTCATGCCTTCAAAATTGCCCTTATTTAAGTTTAAAATACTAGCCTTGGATGCACTCTTTTCTCCTTCAGAATGAATGTAAAATTCAATCATATTCTGATCGCTGCTATCTAAGGGTGCCTTCACTATGAGGTTATCAATTAATCATATCTCGTTGCTCAGTACCAGGTCTGGTATAGCCTGCTCTTTGGTTGGCTCCAGAATATGCTGTTCTAAGAAATTATCCTGAAAACATTCTACGAACTCTTCATCTACGCTACCTTTGCCCATCTGATTTTTCTAGTCTATATGTAGATCAAAATCCCCCATGATTAGTTGCCCAGTTTCCTGAAAGTAGCTAGGAACAATAAACTGACAAGTATTCTAATCAATGCTGTCATTGCCATTAAAATAACTGATAAATAAGATAGATTGAAAATTAATAGTTTGTCAAGGCGTTGAAGCAATGGCTTATAATGGGGAACAAAAACAAAAACAGAATTACCTGGAAAAACTCAGCAGGTCTGGCAGCATCGGTGGAGAAGAAAAGAGTTGACGTTTCGAGTCCTCATGACCCTTCGACTGGGTGGTATTAAGGGATTCAAGATTGTCACCTCCTCATTTACATTGCCACAATGGATTTGAAGGCTTCTTCAGCTTCAGGATAGCTCTTACGTACCACTTACGCTTTTCTTCAGCCACTGAACAAAATTTCTGCCTTGTAATTATTCCTTTGATCCATTTTTCTGTCTACGTATTTTATCAAATGTCAATACTGTTTTACAACTACTGATCTTTAAACCGATTATCAATTGCATTTTTATCAATAATGGAAGCGCAATCTCCATTGTCCTCACCATTATTGCCCAGAACAATTTTATTTAGAATCACACAGACTAAACCAGAAAATATACCCTTGGCTAGAAACAAAAGATTTGAGTGATTATTTTTAATAAATATTTGGTCAGTACATAGAATCAGATAGGAGTACCGAAGGAGGCTATTTGGCTTATTGTGCCTGTACTGGTCCTTTGAAAGAGCAGTCGTACGTAGTCCCACATCTCCGCCTTTTGTCTGTAATACTATAAGCTCCTCATTCTGAAGTACCTAACTTATAAAATTATTTATGGAATCACCTTCCACCACCTTTTCAGATAGGACAATCCAGATCCTGATAACCCAGTGAAAAAATTCCCGTCTTCTTACCTCTAGTTCCTTTGGCAATGAATTTAAATCTATGTCCTCTGTTAAGGATTTGAATCTGAAAGGAGGAGATATTTGCAAGGCAGGAATTCCTACCTTAATCTTTAGCCTGTTTGTAATAATATATAATCTTTTCCAATAAATGTTTAGTTTGGAAATAGTCTAAAAGTTGCAACAATGTTTAGCATGCTACCAAGAACTGTTTAATTTTTTTTAATTGATTGACAAATAAAATTGACATTTGCTGTGATACTTTAGACTATATAATTCAGAAGGAAAAAAGTTGTCTGCAGTTATATGTGGACTTGTTCCAAGAGCAGAATGCAAGAGCATTGAGTGAATTACTTACTCACCTTTATAGTGCAGGTACAATTTTTGAATGTGTTTTGTTCTGTTGATAAATTCTATGGTTAAAGTTCATAGGGTGGAAAAAATCACCAAGGTTGAAAAGAGGAAATGACAAGGTAGTTGACAGAAGCCTAAATGCCAGTCAACTGTGAGAGGAAGGGAACACGAAGGGCAATAAGGAATTCCACAGTTTTGAAGCAAAAAGAAATGGACCAATTTGTAGAAAAGATTCAGGCCGGAAATTTCCTGCCCCGTTGGTGTCGGGTATCATGGTGGGTGGTGGGGGACAATATGGTGAGAAAGCATATTTGGTTCACACTGTTGTGAAACCAGTTTGCAATCATCCACTCCACCTTCAGCGGCGGGCTGCGTTTCCCGCCACTGCACATTGGGAACCTAATTTCAATACTTTAGCATCTCATTGTAAGCCCTGTTTGCCGTAATCATCCCCCCATGATGGATCATCTGGTCTGACTTGTTTCACAGCTGTTCATGAGCGACGTGCACCTGGCGGGCTGCACTTCACAACAGGACTTTGAGGCCTGTTTGACTACCTTGCTTTGGGCAGCACTCGCGGTCATCAGCTCCAGGCTTCACGGGCAGCACCGCATCACTTTTAGTGGGGCTCATGGGCAGGACTCTACCTACCAGACCAGCCATAAGGCAGGGGAGGCTTTTTAATGGGTGCAGGGCTAGGGCTTGCTTGGGGAAGGGGGAGAAGTGGCCTCAGGCAAAGGAAGAGGCTGCAAGGCAAGGGCTATACTGGGGAAGGGGGATATCCCAGGGTGTGTGTGGGGGCACATGTTGATCTATGCCTCAAGATGGTGAGGACTGAGGAGGCAGTCTCCAGAGGAGATGAGGCGAGATGGAGATGTGAGGGTGTGTGTGAGACAGTGAGTGATGATGAGCTGGCAGTGAGTGAGATGCCAGTGAATGTGTGATGGCCTTGTGAGTGTGTGAGTTTAGAGTGATAAGATGGTTTCCTTATCCTGGCAGCATGGATGAGATTATTCACTCATTTTCTGCACTGGATGGCCGACCTCTTCTGTGCAGCATTGGCACTGACAAACTCTGCCACTGCCTCCCAAGCCGGAGAGGTGAGACTGATGATTCTCCTGTGGCTAGAGCAGAGGTAGGGTCTCCACTGCATCCCAGAAGGCATCCCAGTGGTGTGTCACTGAATCGGAGGGGCTGCACTCTTCTTGGCCTTTGGGGCCATGTCCTCAGCAGAGTTGTCCTGGGCTGCAAGCATTGGGAAGTGTGTGCGAGGCTGCTGTTTAAATATGGTGCCATGCAAGAGGGAGTGGCGAGGTAATGCCGTAGCGGGAAAATCGATGGGCACCCACTATCAAGACAGCGTGTTTCCTGTGGCTGCATAATTAATGAGGCGGGAATGGGATGATATGGTGCGAAAACCCACCATTGTGGCCAGTGGGTAAAACGACTGTTCCTGCCCGCCACCACAGTTAGTGCAAATCTGGGATGATTCCGCCCTCAGTGTTGATATGCATCAATACAGTTAAAATACAATTGGGGCAAGAATGTTTATATACAAGGAAAGGCCTAAGAAGAACTCCCATTTATTTTGTGCTTTCACTGCTGATCTTGAATCTTGCTGGTACGCAATGTTCTTTCCCTCTTCTATGCTAAATTCATTCTTGTTGTAGAAGAGTCTTTGGATCTTAATATATACATGATACTGATCTTCCAGCAAAGACAAGAGTTGTAGTTCTCACTGTCTTGTGAAATAATGTGTGGGCTCCAAACAAACAGTTCTTTGCCTGGATGCCAGTTTGCTCTCAATTCTCCTTAGCCCTGGTCTTAGTTATGGTTCCACACCTGGTAATAATTATTTACATTTTTAATGTTTTATACTCAAATTTTGAGGCAAGAAAAGAGTTTGGGTTAAAAAATGCAGAGGTATGAGGCTGGTGAGGTGAGAGTGACTGTGCTTGACATTAAGGCAGCATTTGACCAAGTGTGGCCTCAAGGAGCCCTAGCAAAACTGAAGTCACTGGGAACCAGGGGTAAAATTCTCCACTGGTTGGAGTCATACTTAGCACAAAGGAAGATGGTTGTGATTGTTGTAGGTCAATCATCTCAGTCCTGGAACATTGTTGCATGAGTTCCTCAGGGTAGTGTCCTAGGCCCAACCATCTTCAGCTGCTTCATCAATGACCTTCCCTCCCTCATGAAGTCAGAAGTGGGGATGTTCGCTGATGATTGCACAATGTTCAGCTCCATTTGTGACTCCTCATATACTGAAGCAGTCCATGTCCAAATGCAGCAAAACCTGAACAATATTCAGGCTTGGTCTGGATAAGTGGCAAGTAATATTCATGCCACACAAGTGCCAGGCAATGACCATCTCCAAAACGAGAGAATCCAACCACTTCTCCTTGACATTCAATGACATTACCATTGCTGACTTCCCCACTATCTAAACCTAAAGGAGACATTCTGGAGTCATGGAGTGAGCCTAGAGGCAGATCACGGCAGTCCACTTGATTGGCACCCCATCCACTACCTTCAACGTTCATTCCCTCTACCACTAACGTACAGTGCTGACAGTGTGTACCATCTACAAGATGCACTGCAGCAACTCATCAAAACTCCTTTGACAGCACCTTCCAAATCTGTGACCTCCACCACCTAGAAGGATAAGGGCAGCAGATGCATTGCAACACCACCACCACCTGCAAGTTCACCTCCAAGCCACCACCATTCTGACTTGAAACTATATCGCCATTCCTTCACTGTCACTAGGTAAAATCCTCGAAGTCCCCTCCTAACAGCACAGTGGGTGTACCTACATCACATGGACTTCAGCGTTTCAAGAAGGCAGCCCACCTTCATCTTCTAAAGGACAATTAGGGATGGGCAATATATGTTGGCCTAGCCAGTGATGTCCACATCAAGTGAATAAATGAATAAAAAGTACAGATGGTAAGCTGAAGTTTTGGGTATGTAGTACAGAGCTGTGAGGAGAGAGGGATGAGAGGAAATGGAGTGACGAGAAACCAATGTAGCTGAAATGGGGGAGGGGTGAGCAAATTCCAGATTAGCAAAGAAATGTTCAGTAAGGGAGAAGGAGATGGTGTAAAAGGGAGAAAAGAGTGGGAGGTGAAAAGGTCAGAGGACACAATGGAAGCAATGTGTCCTCACCTCAATTATTCCCCGTGGCAAAGCTTTTCATGCTCCAGCTACCATCCTCATAAAGATGTATCTTTTAACCTGTCCCCTCAATCTTAGTGACTATTTTAAATTGATGACTTCTTATCACTAACTCTCTAACCAGGGGAAGAAATCTTTCCCAAAAACATTCTATTAAATCAGTTCATAATTTTAAAAGCCTCCATTAAATCTCCTTGTGGCCTTCTCTGTTCAGTTGAAATAGTCCCAGAATACCAAGAATTTCTTCATAACTATTGTTTCCCTTCCCTAGTGTATTCCTGGTGTATCAAATATGTGGCTTAAATGTCCAAGTATTTTGTTTCCTAGCCTTTGCGCGATTCTCTATTCATGCTGTTGAATTTTTAAAAAGTGTCTTATAACATAATTTTTAAACAAAATTTTTTAACTCTACATACATTGCTGACAAATCACTAGTGTGGCTATGGTAACACCATTTTTGTTTAAGTTAACTGGGAAAATGACTTTCATACACTCACAACAGAACAAATGAATACACTTCAAGTGTATACTCACTTAACAAAAAATCGACCATCATTTAGTAACCAGGGAAGTAAAGCACTCACAATAATCAAAAATGTTGCACATTCTGCTTTTTATCTTACTACTTAACCAAAGATGTATAAAAAGATTAAAATACACATGCATGTGCTGTGCAAATATGAGTATTGAGATAGATGATGTCTATTGCTGATTGTTTATTCACTAATTAGAAATCCAAATAACCACATCTGGGGTGGAATTATATGGCCCTGTTGTGGCGGGGATGGGGACGTAAAATGCGGTGAGCCACTCAAAAGTCCATTGACTTCGGCGGCACCATAAAATCCCACCGGTGTACAATCCTGCCCCTGGATTTCCAATTAGTCATAAAGGACTAGTAGGTAGTGGCTAACATAATACGTCTGAAGCATTCCTTGTTTTCTTCAAGAGAAATTCTATCATTTACCCAGGAAGTCACAGTGATCACATCTTGTGCTCCTGAAAGTATCCTCCTAAGCCACATTCAGCTGCACTCTTGGAACAGAATAACATGTTGTATAATGAACATACCATTTTAAAACCATGCATCCCAGGATACTATCAACAGAGCCTCAGGAAACCGTATAGAATGAGTAACTCATATTAAAACTAATACTCCGTATATTTCATGAGCTGAGGTTGGCAAAATATAAGACACTGATACCATCATTAAGTTTAGATACAAATCTAAATGTTTTTGTGAATATTTGCTAATCGACATGATGGATTTCAAGTTTGGGAGCTGCTGACATTTTTCCATTATTGGCACCTAACCCTGTAATTTTTGTTGGTTGTATTAAAGAAAGAAAGACTTGTATTTGTATAGCACCTTTCACAACCTCAGGATGTCCCAAAGATACTTGCAGCCAATTAATTACTTTTGCAGTGTAATTCATACGTGAATCCTTAGCATTAATTTACATTAAATGGGCTAGCAGCTGTTAAAATAGCAAACAGGACATCAAATGAATAAATTAAATATTCACCTGTTAATATTGAAAACAGTCATTTTAAGACTGTCGTGTCTGAATTATGCATTCCCGGCAATGTTCATTTTGTATAACGTGAATATGCTATTTCCCATACCAGTCATCTTTGCAACCTTTCTGAATTAAATTGGCAATTTAGTGCTGATTAACCATGAAACATGGCCAGTTTTGTTTGGTGAACTCATGCCATTAAAGATCTAGGTTTTCATACTCATTTATTGAGGACTCTTAAAGCCACTGGAGAAAGGAGATTTTCACCCCATTATCTGGCTGAAATTGAAATGTAACTTGGTTCCTTGCAGTGATTGTAAGTTTAACCATTTCTTACTGTTATGGGGATCATGTGACTGTATAGACCAATCAGACCTAAGCATGGGGAATCTTAGGGGTGGAGCCTTTTAGCCATGGTCTTGGAACAACCGTGTAGCCTCATCTGAAATCTGTTAATAAAGTTTACTGTTTCTGACAAGAAACCCGTCCTGTACTCTCCAAGTTCATTATATTTCTCTACTGCTAAAATGTAATTGCAGTAAAGAACAGTTCCATTCTTATCTCACTTATTTCTTATCTTCAGTACAATTTATCTTGAACATTATTGCAGATTAGTACCAACATCATGATTTAGCAACTGTATCCAATTGAATTGGAATGATGGGGAGGATCCCATTATCAAGGCAACACCTTGTACCAAAGGCTCTAGCGGAGGTAATTCTTATCTTGTTGCTGGCCTACTTATACCTCAAAACAGAACTACTGATTGTCCACCAATTCTAATTTGCAGATTGGCCTTAATTTAAGCAGCCTCAAATTTTCCACCAAAGTTCACGTGGAGAGTTGGGAGAATTCCTGTAGAACTTAAACCTCCTCCTCAGGGGAAGGGGATTTAAGTGAAGATGCATTTTCAATAAAGACTGACATTTAATATGGCTCCTTTAACATTAGAAAAGATTCAAGGTTCTATTTCAAAATCAAGTCTGTATGGCACAGAAGTTCTTGTTATGTTTAATAATTGACGCAAGCACAATGTGTGCAAGTGGAATTGTAGAATGCAAACTCTCATCTATAACTGAAAACAATGGGCTTTGAGCTGAGCAATAAATCGCTGCAGACTCTCCTAGCACTGACCATTTACAGGATTTTCATTTTGGTCAATTTGGAATGGCTGGTTGCACAATGGTAATGATTGAGAAAATCCACTTAATTATTGGCCCTGAAATTAAAAGAGCTTTTAAAATAATTGCTTTAACATTCTCCAATGCACAGTGACCTTTGATACAAACACATTGCTTTTGGCTCCTATTGCAGAACCATCTGAAATACCCGCTGCAGCACACCCATTGAAAGAATATGCATTGGTCCCGCCAGCTTTCAAAGACAGTGAAGTCCAGTTCACTCAAATGAAAAAAAAGTAACAGCTTTTAATGTTTTTAATAAGACCTTACTGATTTATTTGACCATTTGTAATCTTGGCTAAACTGTAGATGTTTTTTAGTTGCATTTGATCTTTTGTAATATTGCCTTCAACTAATAACTCTTGGTCAATCACTTATGTTATAATCACAACTTCATCACTGAAATCACTTGCTCTGGGTGGAGTGACGCTAGTGTTGCTACTTTGATCATCAAATGGTTAAATTTTGCTGCATCAATTTTAATAACTCAATTTTAATAATACAGTAGCAAAACATATATGTGACGTCTGTGCCTTTTTTTAGTAACAGATTTTTACAATGCAGCTATTTTAAAGTAGAGACAGGCTTTGGCACAGAATGAAAGAATTGTAACAGTTCATTTAAAGCTGTATTTGGATAATGAGTCAGTTCATGAGCATGGAAAGAAATGCCCCAGTCTGCAAATGATATGATTTATGGTAGGACTATGAAACAATTCATGGCCTGGGTTCTATCAGGCTATTATGGCTATTTAAAATCAGGAACAGATAAAGAGGTAGGTTATCATGATCTCTCTAACCTTTGTCCTGGTGAATGAATTTTACCTGACGGTAGTGCAAGAATAAAGTATACAAGATGGATTGGCATCCAATATGAAATTTGGTGTTTACTTGCTATCGTTACTTTAACTGAAATAGACAAGAAAAAAAATCATCCAATTAGTCCATCCATAGTTCCTGGTATTAAGAACATGTATAGCAGTTTACCCACTACATTAGAATAGGAATAGAAAGAACCATGAGTCTAATTTTCCTTGATGAATCCCACATAACCACCTTCTCACTGAACTGAATTTTACGCTGATGGGGCAGATGTGTGCCCGACACATTAGGGCGTGAAATCACAGGAGATGACGTCGGGCAAGCGTCCCGACGTCATCCCGCACTCGCATGATATTTCAGTTGGTGGGCATGCGCGGGTATCGCAGCTGTGCCCGCCATCAATTAAAATGCCACTTAAGACCATTAAAAAGTCAGTTGACCAAGATTTCACGTTGCCTGTGCAATTTCGCGCTTGTCGCATGGGCAAAACAGGCAGACAGGCAGCTGAAATTTTGCAAAACCTCATCCAAAGGTACGATAAAAAGGGTCAGCAACATTGCCAGTTTGAGTGATGAGGAGTTTTGGAAATAGTTTGCTGCTGGTTGCTTTTTGGTACATCGCAGCTTCATCTCTTTTTGAGGCTTCATCGTTAGCATTTCCAGGCTGTGTGTGAGGACTCATTGCTGTCTGCAAGGTCCCCAGAGGATTCAGACTGTGTGGACCCTTCCAGGTATCAGACAGCCTTCTTTTACTCTGGTAATGGGGATTGTGGTCTCTGTTGGTGGCACTTCCGCTGAGGTGGAAGAGAGGGGCAAAGGGAGAGGAATCCAGGTGTCCCTATGCAGCTTCCAGCAGAGGGACCTGTAGTAGGAGAGGCGCAGGCACAAGGGGCACAGGGCCAGCAGGAGACACCACTATCCTGCTGCCAGGGTTTACAGGGGGCGATACAGTGACTCAATTTGTCTGAGATGTAATGCTGAAGGAGGCTCTGCCTCTCGAGAGAGACTGTGACCTCCATTTGCCAGGTCATTGGGTCTGAGATCAGCTCTGACTGTGTGGGTGGGCACCCCATGCCAATGCCTCTGAAGGTCACAGTGGCCCTCAACTTCTATGCCTCCAGCTCTTTCCAGGGGCCAGTGGACGATCTGTGTGGAATCTCCCAAACAGTTGTCCACAGTTGCATCAAGCTGGTGACAGAAGCTCTGTTCAGGCAGGTAATGACATTTATTCTCTACCATAAGGACAAGGCCAACCAGGCTGAGTGAGCCAGAGGCATTGCAGCGATTGCTGGGTTCCCCTGCACCCAGGGTGCAATCGACTGCACACATGTGGCCATCAAGGCAGCAGCGGGTCAGCTGGGTGCCTTTGTCAACAGGAAGGGATTCCACTCAATGAACGTGCAGATAGCGTGTGACCACAAGATGCAGATTCTGCAAGTCTATGCAAGGTACCTTGGCATCTCCCATGACACTTACATCCTCAGACACTCCCAGATGCCAAGGCTGTTCAGTGTTCCAGCCCAACTGGATGGATATCTGCTGGGTGACAAGGGCTATCTGTTGACAAGTTGGCTCATGATGCCTCTTCACCACGCAAGAACAGAGGCAGAGCAGCATTATATTAGGAGTCATACCTCCACAAGTGCAGTGATAGAGAGGACCATGGGTCTTCTGAAGATGCGCTTTTGTTGCCTGGACCGTTCAGGGGGAGCACTACAATAGCCTCCAGGGCAGGTGTCACTGATAGTGGGTGCATGCTGCGCTCTCTACAATCTGGCACTGGCAAGCGGGGGACCCACTGGAGGAAGAGGATCTTGAGGCAGCTCCACAGGCCACAGAGGATGAATTCAGCAGTGAGTCAGAAGAGGAGCACAGTGACGAAAATGCTGAGGGCGTGGAGGCAGACCTCTGGAACCTTCAGGAAAGCAGGGACACCAGGGACGCCTTGATCCAATACTCCTTCAGCCAGGCTGCCAAAAATCCACTCCCACCTCATGCCAGGGCTGCCGCCTCCATCCAGGATGCCCAAAATGCCCCTGCCATGTGAACCCAAAGCCCACTCAGTGCCTATGCAATAAAGATTAGAGCTACTCACGTCCAGCATTACATACTGGCGTACCCTGCACCAAAAATAAAAGGTAAACCATACCAGACCATCACAACAAAAGCAAATTTAATGTTATTTTCACATTCAAATCACACTGACATGACCATTACTGATGTTGATGTCGATACCAGTAAACATATAAACCAAACATTACTGAACAGATGATCAACCGTGAACAGTCCCTCTTGTGCTTGCAGTCCCTTAAACTTACATTTTGGAGCGCTGCATCTTGGTGCCCACAGCCCCCCTCGCTGGCAGCAGCATTGAGACAGCTGACCTTGGTGGTCATACTGGCCCCACCTGAGAGGGAGTGGCTAGTGCCACAGCTGGCATCTCCCCAGTCATCGCAGCCTCATCAGATGCCATGGTCACTGGCAGAGGTGCGGATGAGCTGTTGCTGTCATCTGGAGTGCCCTGAGAGGAGCCTACAGAGACGACAAGCAAGTTTTGCATCAACATGAGGTCACTTTGGACCTCCCTGCTCGCCATTAATGGATGGGCACCAAGCTGGGATACTGGGTGCCTCAACCATCTCCCACACTGACACTGACCACTTGAGGTCATTGCCTGTATGAGGGCTTGCAGGTCCGGGCGCAACCCCAGGAACCCCTGATTCTGTCCCTGGAGCTGCCTTTCTATGAGAGTCGCCACTTTTTCAATGGCGGAGGCAGTGTGCTCAGCCATGAAGGTCAACTCAGTGCTTACGCTCCGCATGGACTCTTCCGCAACAGAGACCATGGCACGCATACCCTCTTGAGTCTACACCAGATCCTCCCGCACATCTCGCTGGACATCCAGCATCTGCCTTCAACCCAGCATTGTCCTGGCCTCTAGCAGTCCTCTGACTGTCTGTGCCCTGGGCATGCTGTGCCTCCACCTGCACCTCAAGTGAGTGTGAAGTGCCCTCACCAATGTGCACCAACAATGCAGCCCACCAAGGTGCTGATATCTGCACTGGTGCCTGGTTCAGAGTGCAGGTGTGACACAGGGCAGAGGAAGCTGGTGGATCTCTGGCGTCAGGAGCGGCTCTTCTGGGTCCTGAGAATGAGTTCTTGCTGGTGAATCTAAGGGAGAACAAGGACCTGAAATTAGCTAAAGTCACTCTGCATGCCAGGCACTCTGGCGATAAAATGGAGACCTGCATCACAGTGCCCTCGTCTTTCAATGATCAGTGGGGACTCCAGGTTTGAGGCTCCCATCAATTAAAAGATTACATTAGAATGGTTGCACAAGCCAATACTGTCATCTCTGTACACTACACTCTTACCTTTGTCTGGCACCCCCGCTTCTCCACTTCTGGTTGCATGGGGACCGTGCTGACTCTCCAGCTCCAGGGTGTCCTGCTCGAATCTGGTCAGCAACAGCAGGTTGGATGGGCCTCTCCACGATCTCTCCAATTGGTTACAGCTTGTCTTCTCCTGAAAGGACAGCGGTGCATTGATTAGTATAACCTTTACCTGCAGCACCATTGCAGCCTGGCCAACCCCAGCTGAGGAACATCTTGCAGGGCACATCCAAGTCACGGCCCTCGAGCCACAAGTCAATCAGTCCAAGCTGCCAGGGCTCATCTCCTTGGCCAGCTCCGGCATCATTGACAGTTGGCACCCAGACTCCAACACCCCTGATCTCCACAGGGTGTCATCAGCCCTTAACACTTCATCACACTAATCCAGGCCAACATGGTACTCACCCTTCCTGAGCTCAGCAGGTCATTGAACCTCCTGCGGCACTGCATCCATGTGCACCGCACAACATCGTGGCTGCTGACCAGCATTGCCACCTTCTACCAAGCACTTTTTGTCAGGTGCAGTGCCCTCCTCCTTCCATCCCTTGGTGCAAGGATGCACCTCCTGGCAGCCACTGCCTCTAGGAGGACTGCGAGACAATCGTCTGAAAAGCAGGAGACCAAGTGCCCATCCGATCTGCCCTCCTGTCCGGTGTCTCCAACGGCTGCCGAGGCCATAGGTACCATTTCCACAACGCAGACTGTATACTTCTTCACTGGCAGCTTTCAAGAGGCTGCCTGTGCCATTTTTAAACTGGCCACCGGATTGCTATTGGACCTGACACATGACAAGCCCCCGCCCTTGCCTGGCCCTTCCCGACCATTGGGAAGCCATGTTTCAAGCTGAGTGGGCCTTAATTAGCCAGCCAGTGTGAAATTGCGGTCGAGGGCTGATTGCGGTTGGGGGCCTGTTTCTCGGCCGCTCCTGGGCCCGCCGATCGCGCCCGCCCGGCGAGCTGAAAATTCGGCCCACTAACTTCAACCTTTTCCTCTGCAAATCACTCTTTGAACCATTTATATTGTCCTCTTTAAAAACCTCACAGGTAACTTATTCCGCAGCATAAAAAATTTCTGCCTGACTTCCATTATTCTACTGACATGTGTCCCCAGTCATTGAACTCTTCACCACACGGAACATGTTGTCTGTGTCAACTTTTCAGTCACTTTTATAAACATAAGAAGAGGCTAAGAAGTTTAACTGCTTTATACTGCACACCTATGATACATTTAAAGTTTTATTTATGGCACAAAGGTAATAGTTATTGTTATGTTTTTCTGTCACTCTTCTTCAACACACATTTCTCTCTCTGTTTTTAACCATATCTCCTCTCCTGAAGTCTGGCTTATTCTCCTCAAGACTAATTTATACATGTATTCAAATGTATCTTTTTTCCATCTTTTCGTGCACTTGATTGCGAAATATTGAACTTTATTCTAACCTCTGAGCTGCCATGCCCTTGCATCTCCTCAAATGCTGTCGTACAGCCATGTTCCATGACTGAGGCCCCCCAGTTTTGACATATCGTAAAACTGCTCTTAGTGCTGCTGAATATTACGGCTAAACCCTGCATACCTGTATCCAATCAACTGCATCTCAACCACCATCCTCACATGTATCTTCAGCTTTTAAAATGGTAAGAGAAAAGAATTAAACTTGTAAAGGCCCCTCATTAGTGGGTTAATGCAAAAATGGACAGGGCTATGAAATTCGAACTTCAAAACACTGGCTTAAAATCAGGATTGCACTGCACAGAACATTAGAAATGAAAGTTGAGTTATTTGGTGACTATAAAGCAATGGTGCCAAAATACACTTTGAATACAACGCCCCATTATACAAGTTATCACAGAATGTCTGCTCTGAATATAAAAGCTTTACATATGGGTGCATTTTATCCATCACATTTTTTAGGTGTAACTCCCTGTCTAATAAAGATTTCTGAGCCAGATTTACTCAAGTTGTCCCTCTCAGTTTAAACTGCCTCTGCTGTTTGTTTCACCCACCACATCAAAACAATTTTGGTCGGGCACTTTGTAACATATCTCTAAGGTAAATTATCTTTCCTGAGATAAACTTTAGAAGTTTTTAAGGCTGACCAATTGTAGAAGGCTTGCTGTTTAAAGCCGTTGACCACTTTTCAAGTGATGTGAATATTGCTCACAGAACAAAGCACATATTTAGTTGTCAGAGTATAATTTAAAACAGGCACATTGGTATCAATGTGTATGTGCTAGAGACTGGAACAGAATATAGAAATACATTAATTTCTGTAGTAAGCTATTTTTTAAAAGAATGGATGTGTTAGCTTTTATAATTTATGCAGTTTGATTATGAAAGCATTCATGTGTTTTTTTACCATTTCAAAGATGCGGGTTAGTAATTAACTGGGGCTGCCTGGGTTACCGGGGCTGTGACATTCCGAAGAGGGTTTACTGCCCTGGTTACACTGGCACACCTTACTGGCTGCCATCTTCAAAGGGGCCTACTGTTAGGTGCCTAAAATGTCTGCCTGTTTCAGTTAGTAATATGTAATCAAGCCCCCTGAAGTAGATAGGATCCCAATTACTATTTAAGCCTAGAACAGGCCGGATTGTGGGTTCAATTGCCAATCTAGCTGAAGAGGAGACTTGAGATAAGTTTCTATTTATTCTTGTGGAGTCAGATGCTCTCCATGACGGCGATAGTCATCCTCCATACCATGGCACACATTCAACCTCCTTCTCCTGTGAATGGATGTCACCACCCCAGTCCCACTATCTATCTTTGATCAGGTCAGGCCAACCCCTGTGTTGCCTAATATTGTGGTGACCAGAAGTTGTGGGCAGGGGGCTGCTCCTGTTTCTGCCCATGACCCACTGCAAGTGTATGAGAATGTGGCTTGGCCCTCAAAATGGACTTGGGACACCTTTGGAGCTATCAGGCAGCTGGCTGGTGTGCTTTGATGGTGGAAAGTGGAGCTTTCATATTTGAAGAATGGCTGTCTGTCATATCTGTACATCACACAAACTATTTTTTAACTTTATTTCTTATATTTCCTCTGATCGACTCATTCTTTCAATATGACTCTCTTGAGTTGGGTTCCTTTGAGCTGATGACTTCCTTCTCCTAGTCATGGATAGTACTGCACTTAAAACCAAAGTGCTCACTTGTAAACTGTCACCCAAGACACACACCTACCAAAACAAATCACGGAATACACTGAAAATCTGAAGCAAAAAGAGAAAGTTCTGGAAATGCTCAGCCGGCCAGGAAACATCTGCTGAGTTAAGAAGTTAGGGTTAGCATTTCAACCAAACTGGAAGATGAATGACTTGTGAGGAGGAACATAGTGAGGGAGCAGACAGTGGTGGGGGGAAATAAAATGAAGAAAAGAATAAAAGAAAAGTAAAGTGATGTGGTGAAAAATAAGACATGATTATGCTATTATTAGTTCCACCATTTATTAACCTCTCCCCTCTGGTCCTAACCCACTCTGTTGCAGATAGACCAGATTTGAAGTGTGCCTAGCCATAACCTAGCAACTTACTCAGTTCTCTAAAGTATTTACAACACTTTTACCAAAGTAGTAAATAGTATTTTGAAAGTGCTCAGGTCAAAGTGGGAATACAACACTCTGTCCTTTCTGGGAGTATGGGCAGGTGTCCACAAATGGCTTTGATGGCATGAAGCCAGGAGTTATTTTTACAGTTGTTTAAAGTGCACATATGCTGTGTTTTCTGACATAAAGTCAGCAAGTACAGGAGAAACACACTAAGCACCTTAAACAATAAAGAACTTGCTCCAGTGCTGGGAAACTCTCTTTTGAAATGGATCTGAAACTCAATGGGAGGAGGAGGATGAAGATTGGGAACCTCTGTTCACCCGTACCCTCCCTCTCCTAACAAGCTGTGAGGCCGCAGACTACTCCAGAAAGCTGCTTCAGTGCTTTCAAACCCAAAACGTGTTCTTCCCAGATTTCTCAAACCTTCAGGCATCTGTCATCAGTACCTCTGCACTATAGAATGAATCCTCCCCCACCTCCAAACCCCTTCACTCACCCACTCCCACTGTCCCCCAAGGTGTGCCCCACCCACCCACCCCCTCAACACCTGGCTTCCAGTACTGCTAAGTCTGAAGACTTTTCTCCCAGTGGTCCCAAGCTCTAGTGTCAGTCCTACTAAATCAGTTTTCTGGTAAAACAACATTTTGACGTGGCAAGGAATATTTAATTATAAAAGGGTTCTGTTGTAAGCGCAAGGTAATGTATGAAGCTTACCCTACTGGCAGACAGGAGGTCAGGGTCTTATGAACAATTGACATATTCTTTAGATACATGGAGCCAACTTTTCCAATCATGTTCACAACTAGCTGCTTTCATGTGTCTGTAAAGAAAAATGGAAGACCTACTCCTGCCAAGTATGTGTTTCTTTCATACAGTAAACTAACTCACACAGTTTTCTGATTTGTAGCCATCTGCTTTCAGTTCTGTTGTAGATCTAAAGATAACGATACTGAAAGCAGCCTTTGCCTTTCCATTGACTGTATGCTTGTAATTGGCAATTCTTCAATCGAGTAGGATCCTGAATATCTAAATGTTTTTATTCCCTTCACTTTAATTATATTGATAATTAAGCACGCTCTACATATTGGTCATTTCTTTACCTATTTGTGTATGCTTGAATGATAGATTTTAACTTTACACGCTTGTGTAAAATTAGTGATAACGGTCGGAATTATCCGTGCCCGCTGGCATCGTGTGCGCTCAGTGCCATGAGCAGACAGCATGGCAAGAAGGCCAAAAATCGTTTTCACGGCATCATGACACCAGCTTACGATTGACCGCTCAGCCCGTTGATGGAGGGCCGTGTTCCTCACCATTGGATGTGAGGAACCTCATTGTAATACATTTACATATCATTATAAGCCCAGCCCACCGGAATCATACCCCGCCCCCGCTGGATCGTCTGTCCACGTCGGCGTGCAGAAATCGGGGCTTACCGCCAGGGCCTTGCTCACATCGCGGACATCTGAGGAGCAAAGGTGCTGGAGCCTGACATCAGTGGCGCACTGGAGGAATATCCATGGTATGTTGGCTGGATTCTCATGGACGTGGCTCCACTGTGAAGCAGCTCATGGAAGTTAGAAAGACACTGTTGAGGGTCTGTTCACTACAGATGATGCGTAAGAGGGTGGGGAGGAAGTTCCAGCTATGTTTGAGAGAGGAAGATGCACTGTGGGTGGAAGAGGAATGTCTAGGGTCGACTGGGAGAGGAAGAGGTGTCAGGATGGGGCGAGGTTGGGAGAGGGGGGGAATGAAGGTGTCAGGATGGAGTGCGTAAAGGGAGGAAGTCGGTGGGGAAGAAGGAGTGCGGAGAGGGGAGAGAGTTCTTTAGGGAGAAAAGAGTGCAGGGAGGGGAGGGTGTCCATGGGGAGGAAGGAGTGTGAAGAAGGGAGGGAATAAGGCTGGCAGAAGAAGTAAAGGTGTCTGAAGGAGTCAGGAAGGGGGAAGGAGTAATGCTGGAGGAAGAAGCAAGGCTGGAGGAAGAAGTAAGGCTGGAAGAAAGAGTTGGGAAGGAGGAAGGACTAAGGGTGGCAGACCAATTAAGAGTGCCTGAAGGATTTAGGAAAGGGAAAGGACTAAGCAGGAGTGGAGTCTGGGCAGGGGGGTGGGAGGACCAAGGGTGGAACGGGTTCCAAGGGGGGAAGGGGTCCGGAGAGGGGGAATGTTCAGATGAATGTGTAAGGGGGGCTCTGATGAGCCCATGACTATCTCCTGGACAGCGAACTGAGGATGGGTGTGGTATGAGGGAATGGTGAGAATGACCAAGGGCAAAGTGAGAGGGTAGAGTGGGATGGTGAGGGTTCAACAGTATTGGTAGAAGGGACGGCGAGGGTGGTTGGTGGGGACTTGGAGGCAGACGCAGACCCGGGGGGTGGGAAGGAGGAGGTCGGGGAGGTGAATGTGGATGGGGTGGGATTTTTGGGAAGGAAGGGAATATGCACTTTTATGTGGACATCCAGAAAAAAAAGGGCTGTGGCTAATAGGTCACGGAAGGGAGGTGGAAGGTGATGCTGGGGGGGTCAACAGTGATGGGGGAAAGGAAATGGGTGACTGGGAGAGGAGAAAGGACAGGGGAGCTGATGATAAAGTGAATCCAGATGATGCTGTCCAAATCTAAAGTAAGATGACAGTAGTGGTGGGCGGGAACAGGTGCTGCATTGGGGTGTGATCAGTGAGTGGGTGAAGATGCCGGTCAGCTCAGATGGACAACTGAAAGAGAACCCCAGCAGGCAGTATTCAAAATGCTCAGGACATTGAGGTGAGTGTGATACAGGAAGGACTCATGTGTGTGGGAGAATGCTTGCACGAGGCTCTGAAAGGTCCTGCCACACACACACTTCTCCCTCCAGAATCACTCGTTGGCCAGGTGCTCCCTCTGCAGTGAGGACATGGTTGTAGGGGTCACAGGCAAAGGGGACTCAGAGGTAGAGGACAGCCTCTGAGATTCCGGAGTGGAAGAGCCAAGGGTGTACAGCTGCTGCTCCTCCTCTCTTTGGGTGCTCAAGGGCCCTGGCCTGACTCCTTGAGGGGAAGGAGCACCTGGAGGGACATCGAGGTGCCCATTTCCTCTTCACATTACCACTGTGGGAACTCACCCATGGCTCCCGTGATGGAGTGCAGGTCTGCACACGCTTCTGCGTTCTGCTGCACCAGGGTCTTCATGATGTCAGCCTTCCTGCCCATGGAGACCTCCATACATGCACATGTAGGCCCCACTTCATCAGAGAGTAGGCAGCTGCACCCCTCTTACTCGCATGCCAATCTGTTGAGGGCTTCCAACAGCTCTGCATGCTGTTCCCACAGCTTCTGCTGACGTTCTAGGATGGAAGGCCAAATCTAGAGGCTCGACGTCTGACTAGGATCTCACAGATGCCTGATCCCCAGCAGTCCCCTGAGTGCTGGGGAGCTTGCACGAACCTGCCTCCTGCTGCTGCTGACATGTGTCCCAGTGGTGACTACCAGATTGTGAACCAGAGCCTGCTCTAGATCTAAGTCCCCTGAGGTATGTGTCTCTGCGCTGGTGCAGGGTGTGGGTAAGCGCTGTGACAGGTCTTCAGGCTGCTTATTTCCAGCTCTTCAATGGAAGGCGTTTGGCTCAAGATGTGGACCTGGATGGAGCTGAGGGACTGGCTGACTGAGGTTGTCAGTCACTTGGCAGAGCTCCCTGTGAACCAAAGTAGAGATAATTAGTGCGTGGCAGCAGAGTCAAAAACAGGAGAGAGCACTCACATCTGCATTGAGAGAGGGATGATGTGGTGCAGGATCCTCATGAGGGTGTTCGCTGCCGACCTCACTGTCACCACAGGCACGGCCCATGTCCGCACCAGTCAGTGTGATAGCACTCTCCTCAAAGTCAGTGAGGGGCCTCTCCCCCCCTGTCCTGAGACCTCTTGCTAATGATTTTGAACAGGCTTCTCCTGCATGAAAACAGATAGAGAGAGTGTGAGCAGGACACATGGCACTACGTGGAATGTTTTTGTGGTGAGTGAAGTCATGGACAGGATGAGGACCCGAGCTCAGGAGGATATGAGCCTGATGGAGATGTGAGGGTGTGTGTGAGAGTTAGTGGTGTTGTCCCTTGAGGTGTGAGATCCCTGTGGATGTGTGATAGGTTTGAGTGTGAGTTGAGAGTGATGAGAAGAGTGAATTACCCCGGTGGAACGGATGAGATTATTCATCCTGTGGTGGGCACTGGGTGGCTGTCCTCTTTTGCAGGGCATTGGCGCTGACCACCGCTGCCACCACCTCCCATGCTGGATTGGTGATGCTGCTGCCCCTCCTATGGCTAGAGCGGGGGTAGAGGGCATTGTGGCGAGCCTCCACAGTGTCCAAAAGGCACTCGAGGGACACTTCACTGAAGCAAGCAGCTGCAGTCTTTCTGCCTTTTGGGGCCATTTTGTCCTGGGCTGGAAAAGCTGAGAGGTGTGTGCATGGCTGCACTTTAAATGTGGAGCCTGGTGTGATGAAGCAGTGAGGTGATGGCATGGCAGGCGAATGAGAGCCCGCCCGCCCTGGAAACGGCATGTTTCCTGGGAACGCATAATTAATGCGGCGGGTTTGGGACGATATGGTGCGAAAACCCACCATCATGGCTGAAACAACATTTTACCCATCTGCTACTGCACTTTCAACGGAATCATCCTAGATTTGCACTGTGAGCGCTAACTCTCGATTTTTGTTTCTGTTAAATTGCATGGAACTAGAAATTGGGAAGGATGTAACCTAGGCTGCTGATTCGCTGCCACCTGATTTACACAATCACAAGCTTGATCTACACTAGTGAGTTCATGATCACTTCAGTCCCTCTAATTACTGAGCCCATCTCTCTCAAAGATGAAAATTTATCCTCAGTGTTAAACAAATGACTCTGTAGTGGCCCCTTATTATAACATGGGAGAGAAGCGATGTGCTGCAGGAAGCCGTACATCACAGGAGAAGAGGTGAACTAATGGCTGTTTTGTGGAGCTGGCGACTTCAGTAGGATGCTCTTTTGGGCTGTGCAGCTTGCTGGCAAAGTGGCAATGAGGCCTGTGTAGGAGGATGTATATATTTGAGATAAAGACTTGGGGAGATGTAGAGTAAAGGGTTAACATCAGGAGCATCTGATACTGATGTAACTGCTGATGTAACTATGATGCAATGTCACATGACTAAGAGACAGTGATCTGGTGGGAAGCAGTACAACATCGTGTAGAGTTACTGAGATGTACGTAGATCTATAAATACACAAGAATGTTTTTTATGAACAACAGTCTATGGTAGCATTCTTAGGGTAACAGGCAAACCCTAAAGAAACCTCAACTAGATCCCGAACCCAAGACAAAGCAGTTTGACTCTCAAAATGGTTGGGGCATCTCACTGGCACCCACTGGCACCCACCCGTTCTATGCTGGATTTATAAAGTGCACTGGGATGACAGAGTGTTCAGCACAGTGGTACTTTTTTTACAGAAAGAGAAGTGGAAATTAGGAACTCTCTCCTGCAAAACATTGTAGACACCGCAGCAATTGAAATTCCTGAGACTGAAGTTGATAGATTTTGTTAGGTAAGGGTATCAAGGGATATGCATCAAAGGTGAGTAAATGGGCTTGAGCTACAGATCAGCCACAATCTAAATTAGTGTCGGAAAAGGCTCGAGAGGCTGCATGGTTTACTCTCCTTGTGTTTCTATGAAGTAGGCCAGTTGGCCCGTTATGTCTATCCTGATGTTTTGCTCCAGAATGACCCATTCAGTTGAATATCATTCCGCTTTTCACTCCCCATACTCTTTAATATTGCTTTTTCGGGCAATGATCTAATTCCATTTTAAGGGACTTTATTGACTGTGCTTCAACAATAGTTATTGGCAGCGAGTTTCACGTTTTAACTTCCTTCTCGGGAAAGCAAGTCTGCTGTTAGTAGGTTATCAACATCAAAACCTTACCTTTGCTCATAGCTGCATTAACTGCCCATTTCATATTTTATAGAATCTCAGACTGCTCTGCATTTCTGTATTCCTTTGGTTTAGTTACAGACTTAACTAAAAATATATAACTTCTAAAACTACAAGTAAGGGAATAATCACAGCTATGTAGATGCATGGTTAACTTCATATGAAAAATAAAAACACACCACTTTGCTTATTGGAATTCCCTACTCTTTTGATATTCCTCCCATGTCATCATGAATGGTGAAGGTGAATTGTGGGCATTTATGTTTGAACCAAATCTTGATATTACTGGGGGTGTGGGAAAAATTTGTCCTAAATCATCTGGTTCCAGATTACCTTGACTAGCAATTTCTAAGAACAAAAAAAAGAACTGCTGTGAGATTCAGGTTAGTTTTTTGTTATTATTATTCTGAAGAATTGATTCCTTTGCATGTTTTTATTTGTTCCAGAAGAGTATTTTTCATTGCAGGCCAAAATCACCTCAAGCTAGGGAATTGAAGTGAGCTGCGGGAAATCCTGAAATTTGCTGCTAATTTGTTCCAGGCTGACTGTTTGTAGGCATACTTGGGAGACTCTCCCTTAACGCCACCACTGACTATCACATTATGGATTATGAATCTCTCTATCTTTTCTCTTCTCTTTTATCTCCTCTATTTTCTCCCACTCTTCTCTCTCTGTTCTCTCCTCTCTCCTCTGTCTCTCTTTCTCTCTTCTCTTCCTGCCCTCTCTCTCTCTGCATGTTCTGCCTCCCTCCCTTCTCTCTCTTTTCTTCAATCCCACAGGTTGCCAGTATATTCTCACGGTCAGTTTGTCTTTTCCACAAATGGCTGTGGCTGACTTGGACAAATGTAATGGAGCATTTATAATATGAGCATTTATTTCTTGGCATCAAACAAAAATCATATATAAAATTAAAGATCACAGTTAAAGCTTCCTCAGATCAGTATTTTACACTGCATGAGGCATTCCAGTTTGGATATATCAGTTCCTGAAGCTTGATTAATGATTTTTTAGCACCCCACTTTGACAAGAGTAAGGTATGGAGGGAACTGGAGGTATTTCCATTAACAAAATATAGATCTTACCCCAGCTGGAATATCTGGTTAATTTACAGTGGATGGTGGTCCAACCAGTGTTATAACTGAAGTAACACTGTTAACAGAGTACTGCACTAAGGATGGGTTGTATGTCAAATGCTTTTCTGGTGGGTAATAACTCTTACATTACTTGCACTTTCATTGTTTGGCACTCCAGATTTTACTGTTCAGTTCCTGAAGAACTCATTGTACTTTCTATTTGGCTCAGTTCCTGTGACCTCTCTAACTTGCAGCAGCTGCTTATTTGGATCCCCACCAGCATTTTATATCCTTATTAAATAGTCTGAAATACGGCGTCTATGCTGTTCTTTTCAGTAAACCTTTAAATTTCCCTTTGAAGGCAAGAAGTTAAAGTCTACATCCATCTTACCTTGTAATATCAGTGCCTCACATAAAATGTCAAGAACAGGTTATGTGTTTGGAACGCTGGGTGACCCGGCATCAAAGACTTTCTTTTACAATAGCTCCATCAAGATTAAACAGAAAAATTCTGGATTTGGAGCGGTAGGGGGCTGGGCTGGGGTGGGGGTGGGGTGGGGGTGGGGGTGGGGGGGGGGGGGGCGCGGGACAGGATGTTTCAGTACTGATATTTCATCTCCTATTAAACACCAGGATTGTCTCAGTGTTGATATTCCAATTTTCAAAGAAAGCTAATCCTTGCCCTGCATTTTAGCCAGTTAACTGGTTCGGCTTGGTGAGCTCTGAAGACCAAGAAGGAAGAATGAAGAGGAACAATATGAATTAAAGGTACAATTTTAAAAAGAGATGTAGGAACAGAGGCCTGGGATTTCACATTCATAAATCTTTGAAAGTGGCTGCTAAAAAAGCACCCGGGATCATAGACCTTATAAATAAAGAAGCTATGGAAAACCTTGTAAATCACTGGTTGGGACTCAGCTCGAGTATTGTGCCATATTCAGGGTAGCACATTTTGTGAAGGTTGTCAAGGCCCTGGAGAGGATACAAGGGAGAATTACTAGAACCTTCCAGTGGTTGAGGGGCTTCAGTTCTGTGGTTATACTGGAGAAGCTGGTGTTCTTCTTAGAACAGAGAAGGTTCAGTAGGAATTTCATAGAGATGTTCAAATTCATGAACAGTTCTGATGGAGTAAAGAATGAGAATCGGTTTCCATTGTTGGGAGGGTTGATAACAGAATGATAATTATAAGTTAATTGGTAAAAGAACAAGTGGCTGGGGGTGAAGAAGGCTTTTTATTAAATGGCGTGATGATCTGGAGTGAACTGCTTGAAAGGATAGTGGAAATAGACTCAATAGTCATTTCAAACTTAGATGTATAATTAAAAAGGAAACTATTACAGGGTTCCAAGGAAAGAGTTGGAGAGTGGAATAATAGCTCTTCCAAAGAGCTTGGCGTGGAGAAAAAGGGCTGAATGATCTCCTTCTGTGCTACAAGATTCTACGGGCTAAAAATTGGTTAGCCATTTTTCTTTGGGCATCAATTCAGCTTGAGCTGGACAATATTCAAACTGTACAGAGAAAATGGAACCAAAGATTGACAAGAAAATCTGTAACGGAACAATGGGTGGACATTAAGGAGGAGGTGTTCCTGGTACAGGCTAGGTAAATTCCAACAAGATCAAAAGGTAAGGAAACCAAAGGCAGGGAACCAAATCCAAGGCTTCTTGGACAGCAAGGGAGATAGAGAATATGATGAACCAAAAAGTGAGTGTGATCCATGTCATGTAAATTCTTCAAATGAGAACCACGCCAAATACGATAAGTTAACAGGAGAAGCGAAAAGGAAAAAAATACAACAGGAAAAGAGATAATGTGAGAATGAAATAGCAGTCAATAAGAAAGGGAATCCAAAAGTTTCTACTGGCATGTAAATTATAAGCAGTAGTAAGAGGTGGGACCCTATTAAGGACAAAGAGGGTGATATATGCTAGATGCATGGGGCAAGAATAGAATACTTAATGAGTACTTTGCATTGGTATTTACAAAGAAAGGTGAATCTGACAAAATATCGGTAGAAGCGGAGGTGGGAGAGGTAATGGATGGGGTGAAAATTTTATATCAAGGATGTACTTAGGGTGGATCAGTCATCCAGCCCAGATGGCTTGCAACCCACATTGCTAAAGGAAGTGAGAGTGGAGATAGTGGAAGGGATTGCCATAATTTTCTAATCTTCCCTAGATACAAAGGCAGGTGCCAATGGATTGGGAAATGGCAAATGTGACATCTTTATTCAAAAAAGGGTGTAAGGATATTCCTAGTAACTACAGGCTGGTCAGTTTGAGATCAACGGTGGGGAAGGTTTTAGAAACAATAATCGGGGGGACAAAAAAGCACATAAAGAACTTTTAGTTAATTAAGGAGAGCCAGCACAGATTTGTAAAGGGTAGATTGTGCATGACTAATCTAATTGAATTTTTTTGATAAAGTAACAGGGAAGGTTGATGAAGGGAAAGGATTTATGTCATCTATGTGGATTTGAAAAATAACATTTGACAAAGTAGAACATCAAAGGTTGGTTAACAAAATTGAGGTTCACTGAATAAGAGGGTAAGTGTCAGTTTGGGCAAAAAAATTGAAAAAAAGCAAGTTGTGGTAAATAATTGTTTTTCAGTCAGAGAATGGTAGACATTGGTGTCCCCCAAGGGGTAGTGCTAGGACCACGGCTTTTTTGATATATATAAATGATTTGGTCTCATGTTTTTATAATGTTATAAAAGCACCAATCACTCATAGTGGATTGCGTAAACACATTGTGGGTTAACTTATTTAGACTAGACATATAGAAAAGCTATAAAAAGCTAGAAAGCTTGAAGATACCAGCAGCAGAGCTGTGTGTGTGTGCTCACAGGCAAAAGTAAAACTGAGACTAGATCACGTGACACTCTTCCCTTCTAGTGATGCTGCTATTCCTTAAAGACATATTACAACATTCCGGCCTTTTTCTTAAAAGATACTTTTCCCCTTCCAAAGAAGTAAACTATTTACAATACATGTTCATGTTCAGTTACAATCACAAGTGTAAAGGACTGGTGAATCAATGGGCAGGACTTTCCAGTCCTGTCCATCTTGGGAATTGTGGGTGGGGTAGAAAATTTGGTGGGCCAGCAAAAGGTCCATTGACTTTTGTTGGGAATTTCAGTCCCTCAGGAGGCGGGACCAGAAAATCCTACCATATGAGCATCTAAAGTATAGAGGTGATCTTCTGGTGCACCCAAATCAAGTAATGGTGACATTGTCTGGTAACAGTGATCTATGGGATTGTCATTCTTGGATGTTGTTCCTGGTTGCATTTGGGATTTTGTCCTAAATGCAATAGGACTGTATGGTGGCTGAGGAGCTGGAATGGATCTGATTTGTCCTCAGTTACGTCTCAATGTTATGCCTTTGTGTGTAATGACTTCATAGGACCTTGGTTCCAAACAAATCATTGCCACCGTTGCTGGTGGTCATGTACCTTTTGTTGGATCTTGGGTGCAAACCTATTGTCCCAACTGTAAACTTGGCAATTCTGTACTTGCATTTTTATCGTGCATGTTGGCCATCTTCTCTTGCAGTTTTAAATGTTGCCCTCTAGTTTCTGAGAAAGTAGAATTGGTAAGAGTAGGTAAATTGGTACACACTGGTCTGCCAAACATGAGATCTACTAGTGATGGAATAGTTGCTCTTAAAGATGTCGCTCTCAGATGTAACATTGCAATGTATACATCTTGCTTGTTCTGTCTACATCTGAGAATTCGGGATTTCACCTTCAAATCATTCATTCAGCTAGGCTGTTAGATCTAGAGTAATGAGAAGAAGAAGTAATGTGATTGATATTTTACTTCTCACACATATCCTGAAATGGCTTACCAATAAATTGCAGACCATTATCTGTAACGATCTCTTCAGGCACACCAAATAAACTGAAAATAGCATTTAGAGTGAAGGTGACAGTTATGCTTGACATATTGTGCACTTGCCAAATAATGGGGAACTTGATAAAGTAATCGACAATGATGATGAAGTCAGTACCATGGACATGGAAGGGGTCGGATGCGATTTTGGACCAAGGATGGTAAGAACTTCATGTGGAATCAGTGGTGCTTTGTGCTGACTTGGCATATGCTCTTGACGTGCCTCACACTTCTGACGATGACTTCAATGTCATTGTTCATACCTGGTCAATAGACTGTCTCTTTTGTGAGACTTCACGTCCAATCTATGCCCATGTGTGATTGATGAAGTTGTTAGAGAATATCAGCTCACAAAGATTTTGGTGTGATGACCTGCCTGCCGTTAAAAATGACTCCCTGGGAGATGCTTAGCTCATCCCGATAAGGCCAAAATGGTCTCACATGTTCATGGACATGCTGAATTGAATCAGACCATCCTTTGATGAAGAATTTCCACAGTTTCTGTAATGTGAAATCTTTCACTATTTCTTTTTGTAGCTGTTGGCATTTGAATTGTGCAAAATGTACCAGGATCAATTTGGAGAACATCTTCAAGTTCAATGTCAATTAAGTCAACTTGTAGATCTAAGGATATATCTTCTGTTTTCACTGGGCTAGGCAGTCTGCTAAGTGTACCCAATGTAACCATCAAGTTACCTGGATTGTACCTGATCTCACAGTCATAACCTTGAATCTTTGTCAAGAAACATTGCAATCTTGACAGTGCACAGGTCAATGGTTTTCACCAAACCATCTCCAATGGTTAGTGTTCTGACTCTACCACAAACCTTTTACCAAATAGATAGGTGCGAAAACGCATGATTTCAAACATTAAAGCTAATGTTTCCCGCTCGATGTTGGAGTAGTTGGATTGCATTACAGACAGAGATTTTGAAGCAAATGCATTTGTCTTTTTGTAGTATGCGTGTTCTCAGACCTCTCTGTGAGGCATCTGTCTCCAGGGTAGTTGTCTCCCTAGGATCGTAAAATTGCAGTACCAATGCTTCTGCTAATGATAGTTTCAGCACTTCGAAGAGATGTTGGTGGTCTTCGTGCCACAGGAAAGGCACAACCTTTCTCAACAATTCCCTTGGCGATGAAGATTTTTGAGTGAAATTGGGAATGTATGGAGACAAGAAGTTAAAGAAAGCTAGACACCTTCGAAGATTGTGCTTATCTTGAGGAGTTGGTATGGCTTTAATATCCTCTATTTTACTTGGATCAGGAAGTATGCCAGAACTGGAATAAATAGAACAAAAGAAATTGATCTGCTGTACGTTGATGGCACATTTCAGACTGTTGAACACCAATCCTTCATTGTGTGCTGCTTGCATCAATGAGTGCAGATTATGGTCATGTTCTTGCTTTGTTCTTCCCACAGCAGCAATGTCATTGGCGATATAGCTGCATCTGGACACAGTGCATAAAATGTAGTCCATGAGAACTTGGAAGAGATCTTGCCAGCAGATAGCAGAAAGGAAGTCATTGAAAACAATATCATCTAAATGGGGTACGAGATGTAGTAAGCTGTTGGGACTTTTCCGTGAGATGTACTGAGCCGTTGCCATGCTTGGCATCAAGCTTCAAGAAGAATTTTTTATTATTCATTCGCAGGATGTGGGCTTCGTTGGCTGGGCCAGCATTTATTGCCCAACTCCAATTACCCCTTGAGAAGGTGGTGGTGAGATGCCTTCTTGAACCACTGCAGTCCATGTGGTGTAGGTCCACACACAGTGCTCTTAGGAAGGGAGGTCCAGGATTTTGACCCAGTGACAGTGAAGGAACGGCGATATATTTCCAAGTCACGATGGGGAGTGGCTTGGAGGGGAACTTCCAGTTGGTGGTTGTTCCCATCTGTCTGCTGCACTTGTCTTCTAGTTGATAGATGTTGTGGGTTTGGCAGGTGCTGTCTAAGGAACCTTGGTAAGTTCCCGCAGTGCATCTTGTAGATGTACACACTGCTGCTACAGTGCGTCGGTGGTGGAGGGATTGAATGTTTGTGAGGGTGCCAACCAAGTGGGCTGCTTGTCCTGGATGGTGTCAAGCTTCTTGAGTGTTGTTGGAGCTGCACTCGTCCAGGCAAGTGGGGAGTATTCCATCACACTCCTGACTTGTGCCTTATAGATGGTGGACAGGCTTTGGGGAGTCAGGAGGTGAGTTACCCGTTGCAGAATTCTTAGCTTCTGAGTTGCCCTTATAGCCACAGTATTTATAAAGCTAGTCCAGTTCAGTTCTGGTCACTGGTAACCCACAGGATATTGAAAGTGGGGGATTCAGCAATGGTAATATCATTGAATATCAAGGGGTGAAGGTTCAATTCTCTCTTGGAGATGGTCATTGCATGGTACTTGTTTGGCAAGAATGTTACTTTCCACTTGTCCGCTCAAGCCTGGATATTATCAAGGTCTTGTTGCATTTGCACATGGATTGATTCAGTAACTGAGGAGTCATGAATTGTGCAATCGTCAGAGAACATCCCCACTTCTGACTTTATGATGGAAGGAAAGTAATTGATGAAGCAGCTGAAGATGCTTGGGCCTGAAACACAAGCCTGAGGAACCCCTGCAGTGATGTCCTGGAACTGAGACGATTGACCTCCAACAATCACAACCATCTTATTTTGTGCTAGGTATAACTCCAACCACTGGAGAGTTTTCCCCATGATTCCCATTGACTCCAGTTTTGCTAGGTCTCCCTGATGCCATACTTGGTCAAATGCTGCCTTGATTTTTAGGGCCGTCACTCTCAACTCATCACTGGAGTTCAGCTCTTTTGTCCGTGTTTGAACCAAGACTGTAATGAGGTAAGGAGCTGAGTGATGCTGGTGAAGGTAAACTGAGTTTCAGTGAACAGGTTATTAATAAGCAAGCGTTGCTTGATAGGACTGTTACCGACCCCTTTCATCACTTTACTGATGATTGAGAGTAGACCAATTGGCCGGGTTGGATTTGTCCTGCTTTTTGTGTACAGTACTTACCTGGGCAATTTTCCATGTTGCTGGGTTAATGCCAGTGTTATAATTGTACTGGAACAGCTTGGCTATGGGTGCAGCAAGTTCTGGAGTACAAGTTTTCAGTACCATTGTCAGGGCCCATAGCACCGTATCCAGTACCTTCAGCTGCTTCTTGTTATCGTGTGGAGTGAATTGAATTGGCTGAAGACTGGCATCTGTGATACTGGGGACCTCTGGAGTAGGCCGAGATGGATCATCTACTTAGTACCTCTGCCTAAAGATTGTTGCATCTGCTTCAGCATTACCTTTTACACTGATGTGCTGGGCTCCTCAATCATTGAGGTTGGGGATATTTGTGGAGCTTCCTCCTCCAGTGGGTTGTTTATTACCCATTCTTGTGACAGGGCTGCAGAGCTTGGATCTGATACGTTGATTATGGAATTGTTTAGAACTGTTTATCGGTTGCTGCTTATGTTGCTTAGCACTCAAATGGTCCTGTGTTGTAGCTTCACCAGGTTGACACCTCATTTTTAGTTCTGCCTAGCACTACTCCTGGCATGCCCTCTTGTACTTTTCATTGATTTAGGATTGATCCTCTGGCTTGACGGTAATGGTAGAGTGGGGGATATGCCAGGCCATGAGGATACAGATTGTGGTTGACTACAGTTTTGCTGCTGCTGATGGCCCACAGTGCCTCATGGATGCCCAGTCTTGAGTTGCTAGATCTGTTCAAAATCTCTCCCGTTTAACACAGTGGTAGTGCCACACAACACGATGGAATGTATCCTCAATGTGAAGATGGGACTTCATCTCCTGAAGGACTGTGAGGATGCATCTGGGGAAGGCTAGTTGGTGAGGATGAGATAAAGTAGGTATTTCCCTCTTGTTGCTTCCCTCACCCCATGCTGCAGACTCAGTGTAGCAGCTATGTCCTTTAGGATTTGACCAGCTCATTCAGCAGCAGTGCTACTGAGCCACTCTTGGTGATGGACATTGAAGTCCCCCACCCACATTCTGTGTCCTTGCCATGCTCAGTGCTTCCTCCAGGTTGTGTTCAACATGGTGGTGTTCTGATTCAGCAGCCAAGGGGGCTGGTACATGGTAATCAGCTGGAGATGTCCTTACCCATGTTTTGACCTGGTGCCATGAGACTATATGGTGTCTGGAGTCAAAGATGAGGACTCCCAGGGCAAATCCCTCCCAACTGTATACCGCTGTGCTGCCATCTCTGCTGGGTCTGTCTTACCGGTGGGGCAGGACATACCCGGGGATGGTGATGGTGGTGTCTGGGATTACATTATCTGTAAGGTATGATTCTGTGACTATGACTATCTCAGGCTGATGCTTGACTAGTCTGTGAGACAGCTCTCCCAATTTTAGCATAAGCCCCAAATGTTAGTGAGGAGGACTTTGCAGGATCAGCAGGGCTTGGTTTACTGTTGCCATATCTGGTGCCTAAATCAATGCCGGGTAGTCATCTGGTTTCATTTCTTGTTGATTAGTTTTTAGCCACAACTGAGTGGCCTGCTAGGCCATTTCAGAGGGAATTTACGAGTCAATCACATTGATGTGGTTCTGGAGTCACATGTAGGCCAGACCAGGTAAGGACAGCAGATTTCCTTCCCTAAAGGACATTAGTGAACCAGGTGGTTTTTTATGCAATCGACAATGGTCATTGTTAGATTTTTAATTCCACGTTTGCACTTTCTGCAAATCTGGATGTGAAGCACCTTGAGAAGTCCGAAGGATGAAAATGCAAGTTCCTTGTTTCTGTCTCTCTCAGGTAAACATAGCACATTTTTCCATAATCAATATTTATCCCTGAACCAGCATCACTAAAATAAGTTATCAGATCATGATCACTGTTCCATGCTGTGCACAAATTGGAGCTATGTTTCCTGCAATAACACAGTGACTATGCTTCAAAAATCCACCAATGTCAGTAACATGCTTTGAGACATCTTGAGGTCATGAAAGATGCTAAATAAGTTCAAGTTTCATCTTTATTTTATATTTTTAGCACATTCTCATTTCTAGGGATTCAGTTTTAACTGTAACTAGTGTTGGTTGAATGCAAGAGACTACTATAGTGCCTACAGGGCAGTGGAACACAGTTTTACTGTGCTAGGTAAAGTACTCAGCAATATAATTTTAGACAGCCTCTTGCCACATTCAAAGGAAAGAATGTGTCTCATTCCATGCAGGGATATGATTAGGATAGATGCTGTTTTTAATTGTAGGAGTAAGAATAACATTGTAAGCTAAGTTAGTATTTGTGACTCATTTGGTCAGCTAGGCCACAAGAGAAATACTCCTTCCATAGTATAGTTTCCCTCACTCATTTACTCTGTAAGAATGTGCCTTGTTTTATTTTAAGTAGCTTGCTGTTCATTTCTGGTCAGTTAGTTCTGACTTGTTTGTTGGTAGCATAAACCAAATGGGACTCTCTCCCACATATTTCAGTATCCTCGATTTAGTACGAGGGAGAGAAGCTCTGATTCATTCAAGATCCTCAATTGGTACTTTTAACTCATTATGCACTTACCACTTGCACTACCAGAAGGTGTCATATGTATAAATCAAGTTGAATAGAATATCAAAGCAAAATACTGTGGATGCTGGAATTCTAGAACAAAAACAAACACAAACAGGCCTCCTACTCAGGCCCCCTCCCACAACTCCTTCTCTGGTACATCGATGACTGCTTTGGTGCCGCTTCATGCTCTCGTCTGGATTTGGAAAAATTTATTAATTTTGCTTCCAATTTCCACCCCTCCATCATTTTCACGTGGTCCATCACTGACACTTTCCTTCCTCTCTGTCTCAATTTCTGGTGATAGACTGTCCACCAATATTCATTACAAGCCTATGAACTCCCACAGCTACCTCAACCACGGGTCCTCACACCCCGCTTCCTGTAAGGACTTCATCCCATTCTCTCACTTCCTTCGCCCCCGTCACATCTGTTCCGATGATGCCACTTTCCAAAACAGTTCCTCTGACATGTCTTCCTTCTTCTTTAATCGAGGTTTTCCACCCACGGTGGTTGACAGGGCCCTCAACCGTGTCTGGCCCATCACCCACGCATCCGCCCTCACACCTTCCTCTTCCTCCCAGTACCATAATAGGGTCCCCCTTGTCCTCACTTATCATTCCACCAGCCTCCACATTCAAAGGATCATCCTCTTCCATTTCCGCCAACTCCAGCATGATGCCACCACCAAACACATCTTCCCTTCAACCCCCTGGCGGCATTCCGCAGGGATCGTTCCCTCCGTGACAGCCTGGTCCACTCCTCCATCATCCCCTACTCCTCAACCCCTCCCAGGGCACCTTCCCATGCAACCGCAGAAGGTGCAACACCTGCCCCTTTACTTCCCCTCTCCTCACCGTCCAAGGGCCCAAACACTTCTTTCAAGTAAAGCAGCGCTTCACTTGCACTTCCCTCAATTTAGTCTACAGCGTTCGCTGCTCCCAATGCGGTCTCCTCTACATTGGAGAGACCAAATGCAGACTGGGTGACCACTTTGCGGAACACCTTCGGTCTGTCCACAAGCATGACCCAGACCTCCCCGTCGCTTGCCATTTCAACACAACACCCTGTTCTCATGCCCACATGTCCATCCTTGGCAATGTTCCAATGAAGCTCAACACAAACTTGTAGAACAGCACCTCATCTTCTGACTAGGCACTTTACAGTCTTCCAGACTTAATATTGTGTTCAACAATTTCAGATTATGAACTCTGTGCTCCATCCCCTCCCCCCTTTTTCCAATAATTTAAATTTTTTTTACAAATATATTTTTTTCTTTTCCCTCCTATTTTTAAATTTATTTCGATCTATTGTTTCATCTCCACCTTTTAGCCCATTTCGATCCCTTCTCCCCACTCCACCACCACTAGGGGCATCTGCCACTAGCTTGTCCTGCTTGCTACCTTAATGTCCCCATTAGCACATCCTTTAGATAATATCATCACCGTCAACACCCCTTTGTCCTTTTGTCTATGACATCTTTGGCAGTCTCTCCTTGGCCTCCACCTATCACTGGCCCCCTATCGAGCTCTTCCTGTCCCACCCCCCTCTACCAGCTTATATTTCATCTCATTTCTATATGTCTTAGTTCTGATGAAGGCATGGACTCGAAACGTCAACTGTATCCCTCTCCAGAGAGGCTGTCAGACCTGCTGAGTTTTTCCAGGTATTTTTGTTTTTGTTCTGAATAAAAGATCATTTTGATTTCATTTTTACTATTCAGGTGGCAAATGGCATTGAAATCACCATCTATTTAATATTCAATTCTCTTAATTTCAACAAATGTTGGCAGTGCAATCCCTCTTTAAAATGCAGTTTTAGCAATGGTAAGCAGAAACAACTTAGAATATGGAGGTAGCCAATGTTAAGCATGATACATAGTCAAATTACTATTATTATAAATACATAACCAGCCAAAGTTCGGCGGAGTACACTTACCTAAGACTCTTAATATGCTGGTCTTCTTAAACATCGCCATATCATTTTGGGGATACATGTTGGGAAATATTAGAACTGGGGAACCAAGGAAATTGGGCACATATCACTTGTGCATGTATTTGAAATGGAAGGTAGACTGGCAGTCATTCTAATGAAGCAGTGAGTGACATGGGAATCAGTGAGATCTTGGCAAGTTGCTGGGACTTGCATCTAAATCTTGTGGTTTCCTATAAAAAAAGAGGAACATAAAATAGTAAGGTTACTAAAAGATACCCTTTCAAGCAGAGCTTGCAGAGCTAATAATATATGCTGTGTTGGCGTCCTGAAGTGTGAATAAATGGGAGGAGGGAGAGTAAGAGGAAAAGGAGTTTATTAGTTCTGAGTTTTGGGGATATATTCAACTTTTTTGGTCTATTCTCTCTATATTCTCAGACCCAGGCTGTTGAGCATAGCCTGTTGAAATTGACTCAGTGGTTGAAACTCAAGGGAAGGTTCTCCCATTCAGGTTTGTTCACTTCTGTTCTTTGCTGCCTTCTTACAAAAAGAGATGCAGTGTTGGGATCTTGGAAGGTTGAAGGGCAACTATAGTGATGCCCAAGGATCTGCCCTGCAGTCTCACTCATGTTTGTGTAAGTTACTATGCATTCTGCAGCTATGTTGTGTTGCAATGTTGCCTTGTGGGCTCACCTTTACACATGGTCATGTAAGTACATTTTCAAGTTATAGTGGCAGTACTAGAGTGTTCTGTGCTGCAGTTTAAAGGGTGTATTTTATAATCAAACCAATGAGAATACACTGGATTACCCCAATGGAATCAACCAAGAAAAAGTTTAAAATGTGCCCTTTTTTAAAGGGCATAATCAAAAGGATAAAGGAACTGCATCAAACTAAATGACAATATAATTCTGGACATCCACGACACACCCTAGTCTCTTGCAATTCTCAACATTTGCGGAGGCCTCAAGTATTATCATGAGACACTTGTGTACTCCTTTTCCAAATCTACCCGGTTGCGGACAAAACTGTGGGAGCGAGGCAAGCAACCAGATTGACCCCACACGAACACCCCACACGGGAGAACATACCCAACCTGTATGTTGTATGATGTGTCTATATGAACATTTGAGAGAACTTCTCTCTAATGCTTTAGTCAATTAATAGAGTGAGGAGAAACTCTTTGCGGCATGCATTATTTTCCCTTCTATTTAAGAGAATGGCATACTGATATACCAATCTGGTCCACCAATGTCCTATAAGGAAGGAAATCTGCCATCCTTACATGGGGTGGCCTGTTTGTGATTTCAGATTCACAGCAATGTGGTCTACTCTTAACTGCCCTCTGAAATGTCCTAGCATGCTATTCAGTTCAAAGGCAACTAGTGATGGGCAACAAATACTAGTCTTACCAGTGACGCCCACATCCAATGAAAGAATAAAAGATATTGACTGACCTTACCACAACAGACTTTGTGAAGCTATTGATCTTTTTCTCATTTGCACTCGTGCCCTTTGGCTATTGAAAGCAGCACTGTGGCCATCACCTCTTGCCCAGGGGAGTGCATAGTTTTCCTATGGGGAAAGTGCCCTCCTAGGCTTCTTTGTTAGGCTTCTTGCAGAAACAGCTCCTGAGCATCAGGTGCAAGTAGAGGGCATGGTTGGCCTCTCATCTGAAGTTTTTCTTTGTTCAGCATCATTTGAAGCAACTCCTTTAAACAGCTGCGTGCTATTTCCTACTGCCTGGTCAGACTGGGAGTTGCTGTGCATACATAATGCAGCTAACCTTAGGAGGAAGCCCCAAAGACTGATGTTGGTGTTAAGCTCTGGACTCACTGCTACTGTACAGTTTGAGACTGGAAAATAAGCTGTAATTCACAATGGTCTTACTTCGGTTGGATACTTTATTTTCTAATTTACAAATAAAGTATTTTTGAACATGCCATGTTTCAGTTGCTAGAATATTTTAGGCTGCCCTTGATATTATATACACTGAAAATAGTTTCTTTCTTTACAGCTAGCATGATGTAATAGTGCACTCCTATTATCACCTTGTCTCCTCTTTAGTCAGCAACCATCTGCTTGCTAATTTAGAACAGTATTATGGTTCTGAATTGATAAAGAAGAGACTTTTAGAGTTTGTGCATTGAATTCTACAACAACACAGAATAGGGTAACAGATAATCAAGGCTGAGTGGTATGTAAACGTGTTTATGTGACATATAGCACAAGCTTGAAACTGCAGACAGGTTTATTAATTGAAAGATGTGTTAAATGCCAATTATCATATGGGATCTCAAGCTCACTGTCATCTCCCCAACCACTTGAACCCCAATCTCAGAACTGCTCATGCCCAATCCCCAGAATTGCCAACCCTCCAGGATTTCCCTGGAATCTTCAAGATTTGGAGATTCATCTTCTTGCTGTGAGAAACCTAGGAGAAAAATCATAAGGCCATTAAAAAGGAATATCCTATTTTAACACTTGTTTATTAATTATAAAAAGGATTAAAAATGGGGAGAAAAGACTATTTGACTGGGCAGGGCAGTTGGATGGAGGTCATGCGATGAATCCTCAGTGAAAATGTCTAACTAGAGTTAGTAGGACTTCCAGTCCCAGCACCAAAATTCTGCATAGCCTAGCTACCAAATTGCTGCCAATTACTGTGAATTGTATGCAGATATGTACCAGGAACCAGACTTGGAGCAGTTCACTGCATTTCACTGAGGGACTTAGAGTGAATAGAGGCTGCCATCCTACTAGCGTATTTTGTAGGTGAAACAACCATCCCATAGATAAAAGAATGGCAATTCAAACAATTGTACCACCCAGTTTCCTAAATATGCAATTCTTTCTAAATGTTTTCTTACTGAGAAACCTAATTGAACAGCCACAGGCTATTATTTAGAATCCCCCAATATAATAACAAAGAACTGAACTCCTTCCTCTACTAATCTGCAGTTAATAGTTATTTTGGCTCCGAATAGGTAAAAGCCTGCATCAACCGACTAAAGAAGTTAAGATGAGTACATTAAACATTTACACGTTAACAGATTCAAAACCAAAAACCACAGATGAGTGCTCTAATTAATAATATTTATGATCATTATGTTGTGAAGCTCTACTCACAATGGCTAAATGGCATTTCATGGGAGCACAGGCTAGCTAGAGTGCTATAACATTGCAGGGCAACCCATATTTTCATGTAGCAAGGTCCCATACTGTGCGTGAAGCCTCACAAAATTACCTATGTGGTGTGCAAAGCTGTTAAATGGATGTTGAATTCACCCAAAAATAAATCAAATTCCACCTTGTGTTTGCCACTGTAGGTTGGTTGAATTGTTCCCGCTGCATTGTGCTTGTCTACCATGTCTACCCCAAGTCCAGTCAGCCTATTACCAATTCAGTTGCCATCAATTTTGGCTATAAACTAACAGTGTTAACCAATTCCAACTCCCCTGCACCCTCCAGCACACCCCACCACCCCACCTCATGCTGCCTGCTGACTTTCTCATCCTTATTGACAGCTATATATAAACTATCAGCTGCTGCCATGTAAACAATAAAATTCAGTAATACATTTTGTAGAAGTCTTTGCTCCTCTCTGATCCTTAGATGTGTTATAATTCAATTAGGGACCATTAACATTTAAAAATAAATCCAAGCACCTCATTTTAATCAATAGAACTACACCACAAGATTTCACTTTCTTTTAACAAAACAAACTTTATTATATATAAAAGACTTAAAACAGAACAAGCACTATTAACTTACCAATATGGTTTATAACTATATATGTTATGCACTCAGTTTTACTTCCTACTTCCCCTAAGAATTCTCTTATACAACACATCAATTTTAACGTTGTTAACTTCTGTTGGGACCACCCATAAGTATGCTACAGTCCTCTGGAGGATTTTCCTCAGCTCCAGCAGGTCTCAGAGATAAAACTTTCACTTATTTGACTGGGGGGCCTCAGTCCCTTGTTCTGATTACTTTTCAATACTTCCAAGCTGATCAGCTGGTTACTTTTTTTAATGCCGTAAGGCACTGTGAGGCCTCCTGTAGATTCTCCCGCCAGCTTTAAATGAGGCAATCTTCCAGCTTCTGTTCCTCACAAGATTCAAACTGAAATTAAGCCTCACCCGCCTCCCATGGGGTCAATGATGAAGTTAGTGTTTTACTCTGCTTACAGTGCAGGTCTGTCTAACTGTCATTTATTTTGGCTAACTTCTCTCAGTGAACTGCAAACCATATGAGGTCCAAATTTCAACTAACTTTTCTAGCAAACACCCAGATAAATTAAAAGTAGAGAGAGCCTTCCTAAGCTCCACCCATCTCCATGCCAATGTAGCCTGCTCTGGGCTGTCCTCAAATTGACTGTTAAGATCTTTTTTTGATCCGATGAAGTAAATGGATTTTTTCAGAACTTTTCATAATTTACTGAAGGCTTTTAAACTAATATAGCTCTAACTCTCAAAACAAAAACATCTCTCTGGACTTCACTTTTTGCAAGCAGTGTAGACATCAGCTAGGTAAGCCCACTGCTGTTTTATGATCTTATCTTTCTAGTTGTTAACCACTTAAAGCAACATGGCCCCAACCTTTTCAGTATAATAAACTTCAAGCTGCTTTAATTGTATTTATTCCATTTTCTACATTTAAACTTTAATTCCTAAAACTACAACTACCAAAACACATGAACCATGAACTAGATATTTGCAACACATGTCTAACTTTTAAAACAATTTTTCCATATAAATAATTACTGTGTATGACTACCTCTCTAAAGAGATAATAGCATAAAAAAGGCTACTCCATTCATCCTTGAAGGACTTGTACACCGAATCTCATCTTCAATTCAGGGGGCAACATTGTTACTAACCATTGACCCCAACACAATAATGGAGAAAGAATTTCAATGGTTGCAACGTATAATAATGTTGATAATGCACCATGAAGAGTTGGTTCCACAATTTAACTACATATTTAAAAATAAATTTGTTGGTGGCTTTGTTAGAAATATTGACAGAGAAAAATTTTACATACACTTTTGCACTGCTGCAAGACATAATCCTTGAAACTGCAATTGGTACAAGTCATTCTGCCAGTAATGGAGGACAATTGTGTGATTCCTCCCTATTCAACTCTTCTCATTAAACTGCTACGGAGCTTCTGAGCTGGTGGAGCCTGATAAAGCATGTGCATTAAATTTGTTCCTCTTGGTATTTCAGGGGTTACTGATTGTTAAGAGGTGAGCCCATAAAATTGCAACCATCACACATCATATGTATGATATGCTAATCTCTCCCATGAGAAATGAATGTTAGAGCATAAGCAGATTCATACATGTTAGGATCGAAAAGGCAGCTACACTGGTTTCAATGCATGTGCTGTTACAAAGTTCACAGCTATGGGGATTGAGCAAAACATGGCTGGCATATGATTACCATTGCTTGATCTGGAGAGAAGGAAAGAACTCAATATTTCTATAGTGTTTTTTCATGTCTCTAAGGATATCCCAACCAATGGATTACTTTTTTTGAAGCACAGTTACTGTTATATGGCTAAATACACAGCCAATGTTGCAAACAGTGAAGTCTCACAAGCAGCAAGTGATTGACTGTCAAAACTCTTTCTGATGGAATTGTACATCCAAATGTACAAATAATAGTGTCCTGGCTGATTATGTTCAGTGGGATCAAGAGATTGAAATTCCTCGGATAACCACAGGGTCTTGCTCTGCTCCCTTTTTATTCTGTGCCATCTGGTCATGCAAGCAGATAATTTGTTTTTCAGATTTTAAAAGTTTAGGTAAGGTGAAGACATACAGCTGGTTACCCTGTTTGACACGATAGGGATGTGCATGATGCAACTAGTTTGCCTTATACAGATTTCTTGTGTGTCTTAAGCTGCTTGAAGATTTCTGTCTGATTACAATGTGAATTATAAGTTGTTGTTGCTATTTGACCCATTGTGCAGTATGGCCACATGTGATCAGAATTCACTATGCTTTCAGTTGGAGTGCACAAGACAATCTTCCATGAATACCTCAGGCAGGTCAGCAAAGAAGTTGAAGGCTGTGAGATTAGAGTTTGTAGTGTGCTTTCTTGGCACCAAAAGCTTGACTGCAACTTTACTTTAACAGTGTTCCTCAACTCAATCATCATTTGCTTGGCTCTTACGCAGGCTCTTAAAACCTACCTCTTTGGCCAACTTTCGGCCACCTGTCCTAATGTGTCCAGACGTGGTGTCAACTGTTGCCCAACTGCACTACCGTGAAGTGTCTTGGGATCTTCTTTTCTGTTAAAGATGCTATATAATGCATGTTGTTGCTGTTGTTGTAGACATTGATTCAGCTACCAACCATTTCTGTCCCATACCAGGCATTTTCCTTTTCCACACTTCATGGATAAAGGCTTGAATATAAATATTAACAATTCTCAACTCAGGAAGTCTCCACTTCATCGCAACACAGTGGGACTGACCGCTGGCCTGAACTCCCCTGTACCAACCAGAGGGTTTAAATGTCTGCTTATCTGCTCATCTGCTGATTTAGTTCCAATGGTTAGTCCCACTATGTGGCAGCAGATTTTCCAATGATATATGTCCTGATATATGTGGCAACATTAGGAGTTAACGGTTGTTGAGTAGCATATTGACAAATCTCTTGCTGATATTTGTGCAGGATCATTTATCGTGATGAGTCAGTGGGATGGATTTTAACTTTCACCATTGGGCAACTAACTGGCGGTGGCAGATCACTGCACCCCCTGCTCGACCCCTATCCCTATTCCCATTTATACACCCTGCCAGATTTTCCTTCGTATTAAGTTCATTGCATGGGGTGTATTAAGTGGGTGGATATGTTCCCCCTCGGCACTGAAAGGGAAAATGGACAACAGTTTGTTGGAGAATCTTTGAGCTGAGAAAATGAATCATGCAGAAAACATTCTCCTGAATTCTATTGCATTTATAGACTGCACAAATAGATAATGTGGCATGCTCAGAATTTGGACTGTTCAGCCCTTTAGGATTGCCCGAGCTTGTCTGGATGATTCACAAATAGAAATTTTATTGCAAATATATCCGAGTGAGGGTTGGAGGCTAATGAAGAAATCAACAGCTACAAGAGTATCTGAAGGATGCTGTTGAGGATTGTTTTCCAGGTCATTGACCTTTGCAAATAGTTTTTGCGTTTGGTCAGGGATGTCAGCATGCTTGATAATATTTCAGCAGTGCCCTTAACATCTGTCTGAGGGCTGACGGATGTTCTTTTCTAAGTATATGTTCTCATACAAAATAGCAACAGTTCAATGCTCCCAATGGGAATTTGGTCAGACAAGACTGCTCTAAATGGCACCAATAATAACAGGTGCTATAGAATATGGAGGCCATTTGAATGTTACATTTGGTATGAGTATTAACGAGTGTCTCCTATCAGTGGAAACAGCAGAAGATGTAAGTTTGAACCCCACTCCAGACTGTCCCAGCGAGTTGAGACCAGGGGCGAGAAATTGGTCCGGGCCATTTTTTGGGAGGGGCACAGAGTTTGCGATTTGTGACCTGCCTCAGCCTGCACACCCCCATCCTTGTATCTGGCATGATGAGCAAGCTGCAGATGGTGGGACCATGGACCTGCCGCTTTACAACCCACTCTGCTTCCCTTATCCCAAACTTCTGCTTCTCATTTTCTGTTTTCAGACATCAAGCACTGCTACCTGCCCAACCGCAGCACATCCCAGGAGGAGGAGAGAGAGCAACAGCACCACACTCATAAAGATGCACTGTCACATGATCTGACATCTACAGCCACCAGCGCAGATAATGGTACTACTCGTGGCAAGCATAAGGCCAGGATCTGCACATGATGAGTCACCAGGCACAAGTGGGTTGCAGCCAGGGATAAAGGATGGTTCATATTCCAAAAGGCTGATGCCGCAGAGGAATTCTGCTGCAGGGGACTTGGTTGAGAACCTTGATGCAGTGGCATACAGGAGAATGCTGATGAGGATGACACTGAAATGCTGGGTGCATTGGCTGGCTTGCCATATAGCCTCCAGTCACTGGCAAAGAGCTTGGAGGAGCCTTGCTCCAACTTGATAGAGGGCATTGTGCAGATCCTGCCCTCTCCACAGCCTCTGCTCCATCTCCCTGTCATGACTCAAACCCAGAGACACTGCTACTGCTGCTCCCATTATCTGTTGTAGCCTTTGAGTAGACAGGTCACCAAATCCTTCCCCCCTTTCTTTGAAGATGCAGCAACACTTCTTGTCAAACTCGGAAACTCACCACAATCCAAAAAAAACTCAATATTGCCAGAGACTTCACCATAGCAAAAGTTATTCTAACTTTCCTTTCCTGTCTGGTCCTTTTGAAAAAAATGCTAGTGTTGGTCCCCTTTTGCAGCTGAATGTATATCTTTGGTGAGTGACAAGTGAATATGTTGAATGGACCTGTGTGATCCAAGTCTGCAAATAAAGCCATTAGATCGACTGACAGGTTGAGTGATGTCGTGGCAGCGCCAGTTCAGAGTCTTCTGATGCAGGTAGGGAATGCACATGTGAGTGCCCTTCCCAGCATGGGGCACCACGTGAGCAAGGCCAGAAGTGACAGGAGACACAGTGCATCCAAATTGGAGGGCCTTCAACTTCTGTAGCATCATGTCCAGCTGCAGTTTAGATCCAAATTTCACATCCAGACCTCTGGGTCTGAATTCTGAGTTAACATCCAGTGGGATACTCACTTACGGTGGATCCGTTGCCCCTCCCCATTATTGTACAGTATATGTGAGCCAAAAATCCCTCCTGTCATTTAAGAGTAGTTACCCTGTATAAAGATGGTCAGTGTCATGGAAGCAGCATCCATGTTTGTCAGACTGTTAATCAGCCTCCGAAACTTCCATTAGAGCCCACTATTCTCCAAACGAAAGCCTCAACAACCCAGGAAATAAACACTGTCTGGGAGTGTACTGCAAGGAGCTTAATGATATCATAACCTGCAAAAGTGAAATGTGGGTGGCATATGAATACGATCTGAACCTTGAGAGAAGGTTACAAGCTTCAAACTCATTCTTTATTTCTCACTGTACACTTCTGCATTGTTTCATTTTGATTAGCTTTCTCCTCTGGTTTTATTCCCGTTGTATCTTCTTTTTGTATTACTCATGTCAATATGGCAACCTTGTATCATCGTGTGACAGGAAGAGAGGTTACTTTATAATGACAGACCAGAGCTATACGTAGACATAAGGTAAAATAATATAAAATAGTCTACTGTAAAATAATGCGCATAAGTATTATGATATGCATCAGTTTGTGTATTCAAAACTATTTTTCAACTTCACTCTTCAACATCTCTCACGGTGTACTTATGCCATTCATCATAGGACTGTCTACAATCCACTTGGGATGTTACTTCTTCTTCAAGGAAGTAGATTAGTTAAGCAAAATCATCCCCTTTTGTATCTGTTGGCTACTATTTACTAGATCATTACCAAATCAATCTCAATGTTCATGTCTGAAAATCAGTTCCATTTAGATATGGTGCTATTATGTTTGTAGCTGCCTTGGGTCTGTTTTGTCATATCTTTTCAAAATGGGCACAATGATTACTGTTTCTATTCTAGTTTGATCTCTCCAGAGTTCATAATAACAAAACAGTTGGCTCTTTTAGATCAATAGTATGGGAAGGTGTCATTGAGGTAGACGATCAGCTATGATCTTATTGAATAGTGGAGCACAAAACAGCTGAATTCCTGGGGTGAGATGGAAGTGACTGCTCTTGACATCAAGGCAGCATTTGACCAAGTGTGGCATCAAGGAACTATAGCAAAACTGAAGTCAATTGGAATCAGGGGAAAAACTCCCCACTGGTTGGAGTCATACCTAACAGAAAGGAAGATGGTTGTACTTATTGGAGGCCAATCATATCAGCCCCAGAACATCACAGTAGGAGTTCCTCAGGGTGGTGTCCTAGGCTAACCATCTTCAGCTGTTTCATCAATGACCTTCCTTCCATCATAAGATCAGAAGTGGGGATGTTCCTTGATTGCAAAGTTCAGTTTGATTCGTAACTCTGCAGATAATGAAGCAATTCCAATCCAATGTGCTGATAAGTGACAAGTAACCTTGGTGTCACATTAAAATGGCCATCTCCACAAGAAGGAATCTAACCACCTTATCTTGACATATGACAGCCTACCATCACTGAATCAGCTCCCATCAACATCCTGGGGACGTCATTAACCAGAAACATCACTGAACTAGCCATATAAATACTGTGGCTACAAGACCAAGTCAGAGGCTGGGAATTCTGAGGCAAGTAACTCACTTTCTGACTCTCCAAAGCCTGTCCACCATCTTTCCGTCACAAATCAGAAGTGTGATGGAATATTCTCCACTTACCTGGGTGAGTGCAGCTCCAACAGCAATCAAGGAGCTCGACACCATCCAGAATTTCACACTCCTCATCGGCTGGTTTGTGTGTGAGGTGGGAGTGTGAAATAGCACAAACGGGCTTCCCACTTGTTCCCGACTTTACATTGGCGTGGGCAAAGCCTTGGACAGGCTGCCCGCCCTTGCTGTAATTGAGGCCCTTAAGTGGCCAATTATTGACCACTTAAGGACTGTTTCCAGTGCAACCTCAATTTTTAGGCTGGGGGAAGCCTGAAAATGATTGGGTTTAGGCTTCGGGTGGGAAGTCGGGTGGAGGCACCATCAGAAACTTTCTTCTAACTTTACACTCCTACCCCTTAAAGTTCAGTGGCCACTGGATCTCCCTCCCTCCCAACCCAACAATGGCCTCTCCCCCGTTACCCAGACCCCACTATCCAATCACTTAGACCTTCCCTACACTCACCACCCTGGAACCCCAAAAACTCACCTTTCCATGCACTCCCGGGACTTAGGCTTCATGAAATTCCGCTTCTGTCCACTGCAGCTTCTATCACTGCAGGGGCTAGAGAGCTGTCTGCCAATCAGATTGGCCAGCAGCTCTCTAAGGCAGGGCTACCACCTGAATGAGGGGCAGGGCTACCGCCAGCAACCAATTGGAGCGTGAAAAGTCTTGGGACAGGCAGTTTCGGCGGGGGACTGTTCAGATGGTGGGATAGGAAACCCCGCGATCTGAAATATCCTGGTCCCCATGCACCACCTTAAACATTCACTTCCTCCACCACCGACACACAGTGGCAGCAGTGTGTACCATCTGCAAGATGCTCTGCAGCAGCTCACCAAGGCTCCTTCAACAGCAACTTCCAAAGCCGTGACCTCTACCGCCTAGAAGCACAAGGGCAGTAGATGCATGGGAACGCCATCACCTGCAAGTGCCCTCCCAAGACACTGACCATCCTGACTTGGAACTATATTGCCGTTCCTTCACTGTTGCTGGGTCAAAATCCTGGAAACCTGTCTCTCACAGCGCTGTGAGTGTGTCAATGCCAGATAGACAGCATTAGTTAAAGAAAGCAGTTCACCACCACCTTCTCAAGGACAGTTAAGATTGGCAGTAAATACTGGCCTTGCCAGTGAATAGGGAATACAAAAGGACACTGGCAGATAGCATAAAAGGGAATCTGAAAGTCTTCCACAGACATAAATAGTAAAAGGGTGGTAAAAGGAGGATTTGGGCCGATTAGGGACCAAAAAAGGGTTTACGCTTGGAGGCAGAGGGCATAGCTGAGGTTTTAAACAAATATTTTGCATCTCTCTTTACCAAGGTAGAAGGTGCTACCCAGGCCATGATAAAAGATGAGATAATTAACACACTTGATGGGTTTGAAATTGGAAAGAGGAGCTATTGGATAGGTTATCTTTACTTAATGTTGATAAGGCACCAGGACCAGATGAGATGTATCCAAGGATACTAAAGGAAGTGAGAGTAGAAATTGTGGAGGAACTGGCTGTAACTTTTCAGTGTTCTTTAGACTCAGGGGTGGTGCCTCAAGACTGGAGAATTGCAAACGTTACACCCTTGTAAAATGAGTGTAAAGATAAGCCCAACAGCAATAGGCCAGTCAGTTTAACTTCAATGATGGGGAAACTATTAGAAGCAATAACTGGGGACAAAATTAATAATCACATGAACAAATGCAGGTTAATTAAGGAAAGCCAGCATGGATTTTATAGGGGAAAATCATGTTTGACAACTTGCTGGAGTTTTTTGAAGAGGTAACAGTGACGGTAGATGAGGGCAAAGGTATTGATGTGGTGTACATTGTGTTTGGTACAGTCTTTGGTACAGTGCCACACAACAGACAAAGTTATCGCTCAAGGAATAAAAAGGACAGTGGCAACAAGGATAAAACATTGGTTAGTCATGGTTAATGGATGTTTTTCCTGCTGGAGGAAGGTTTGTGGTGGAGTTCCCCAACGGGCAGTGTTGGGACCCTTGCTTCTCTTGATATATATTAGTGACATAGACCTTGGTGTACAGGGTACAATTTCAAAGCTTGTGGATGATACAAAACTTGGAAGAATTGCGAACTGTGAAGAGGATAGTGTATAATTTCAAAGGGACATAAATAATTTTGTGGAATGGGCAGACAGATGGCAGATGAAGGTCAATGCAGAGAAGTATGAGGTGATTTGTTTTGGTAGGAAGAACATGAAGAGGACATATAAAATAAAGGGTACATCTCTAAAGTGAGTGCAGGAGCAGAGGCACCTGGGTGTATTTGTGCATAAATCATTGAAGGTGGCTGGGCAGGTTGAGAGAGCAATTAGTAAAGTATCCTGAGCTTTATTAATAGGGGGAATAGAGTAGAAGAGCAGGGAAGTTATGCTAAATTTGTACGTGTCACTAGTTTGGCCTCGGCTGGAGTATTGCCTTCTGTTCTGGGCGCCGCACTTGAAGAAGGATCTGAAGGCATTAGAGAGGGTGCAGAAGAGGTTCACAAGACTGATTCTAGAGATGAGGAACTTCAGTTATGAAGATAGACTGGAGAAGGTGGGACAGTTTTCCTTGGAGAAAAGAAGGTTAAGAGGAGATTTGATAGAGGTATTCAAAATCATGAGGGTCTAGACAGAGTAGATAGGGAGAAACTGTTTCCACTCATGAAAGGATCAGGAATAAGAGGGCCCAGATTTAAATTAATTAGTGAAAGAAGCAAAAATGCTATGATAAAAAAACTTTTTTACACAGCGAGTGGGTAGTGGAATGCACTGCCTGAACACTTAGCAGAGGCAGCTTCAATCCAAGCATTCAAAAGGGAATTAGGGTGTTATCTGAAATGGAAGAATGTCCACCGTTATAGGGATTGGCACTAGGTGAGTTACTCAGTCGTAGAGCTGATGCAGACATGATGGGCCAAATGACCTCCATATGCGCCGTCACAATTCTGTGATTCTTTGAAGTCGACATCTCATGAATGGATAAAAAAATTTCTCGATAGCTCTCTCTCGTTCAAGCAAACCCTCACAGCCCTTTCACTTTTGAGCAGCCAGGTAAGCACACACAGAGAAAAATGAACCACTCTGGCATATGGAGCAAGCACAGAAGAGCATGGGAAGTTTAAATCTCCATTGATTTTTAATGGCAAGCTCAGATACTGTCCAAAGTGCAAACGGCTGGCACATATGCAGAAGTTAACATCAAAAATCAATGCAGACTTCAATTTAACGTAAAGTGTACTTGGAAGATGTCACTCAGGATGCTGGAGTAAGTTGGATGGTGTCTCTAGAGGTTCTTTTTCAGAGTGCACTATAAACAAAATTCTCCTCATGCAACTGCAAGCATATATCAGGTATTGGATCCATGGATGAGTACTTGCTGTGAAATAGGGAAAAGTGATGAGGTCGCCTCTAAGGCAAAAATGGGACTTTTAAAAAATGGATCTGATAAAAATCAGTGGATTGTTGCCAAGACAAAGAATTGCAGTGCAAGAAAAGAGACCAGGTGTGATTTACCCAGCACCAAAAGAAATCACAATATTTAAAAAAATAGGGACTGAGGAGAAGTAAAAATGGGGATGACCTAGCAAATTATTGCGGGAAGGAATAATTTACACATAGTAGGGCACCAAGGGGGAGCTGAAGGAAATTGTACCATTCACATTCCCATATGCCCTACTTCCTGATTTGTTAAGAGAGCTTTAAGCTTTCTCGGCTGCAGAACTAACATACACATCAATTTCTCCAACTGCCCTCACAGAAAGCCACTTATGATTTCAAATTCTAGGATGGAAAAAGTTTCAAGTTGCCAGAGTGTTGCTCTCTCTCCCCCTCTGCCAGGACTAGTTTGTCCTCTAGGTTGCACATGCAGAGAAGAACAGAATTTTTTTTTATTCATTCACGGGATGTGGTCTTCGCTGGCTGGGCCCCCATTTATTGCTTATCCCTAATTGCCCTTGAGAATGTGGTGGTGAGCTGCTTTCTTGAACTGTTTTAGCCCATGCGATTTCGGTACACCCACAGTGCTGTTAGGGAGAAAATTCCTGGATTTTGACCCAGTGGCAGTAAAGAAATGGCGATATATTTCTAAGTCAGGATGGTGAGTGACTTGGAGGGGAACTTTGAGGTGGTGGTGTTTCCATTTATCTGCTGCCCTTGTCCTTCTAGGTGGTAGCAGTTGTGGGTTTGGAAGGTGCTGTCTAAGGAGCCTTGGTGAATTCCTGCAGTGCATCTTGTAGATGATATACACTGCTGCTACTGTACGTCAGTGGTGGAGGGACTGAATGTTTGTGGATATGCTGCCAATCAAGTGGACTGCTTTGTCCTAGACGGTATCCAGCTTCTTCAGTGTTGGGGGAGCTCCACTCATCCAGGCAAGTGGGGAATATTCCATCACATTCCTGACTTGTGCCTTGTAGATGGTGGACAGGCTTTGAGGAGTCAGGAGGTGAGTTAGTCGTCGCATGATTCCTAGCCTCTGACCTGCTCTTATAGCCACAATATTTATATGGCTGGTCCAGTTCAGTTTCTGGTCAATGGTAACCCCCAGGATTTTGATGGTGGGAGATTCATTGATGATAATGCCATTGCACATCAAGGGGCAATGTTTGGATTCTCACTTGTTGGAGATGGTCATTGCCTGATATTTGTGTGGCGCGAATGTTACTTGCCACTTGTCAGCCCAAGCCTGGATATTGTCCAAGTCTTGCTGCAATTGGACATGGGCTGCTTCAGTATCTGAGGAGTCGCAAATGGTGCTGAACATTGTGCAATCATCAGCGAGCATTCCCATTTCTGACCTTATGATGAAAGGAAGGTCATTGATGAAGCAGCTGAAGCCGAGGACACTACCTTGAGGAACTCCTGCAGTGATGCCCTGGAACTGAGATGACTGACCTCCAACAACCACAACCATCGTTTATGCCAGGTATGACTCCAACCATCAGAGAGTTTTCCCTCTGATTCCCATTAACTCCAGTTTTGCTAGGGCTCCTTGATGCCACACTTGGTCAAATGCTGCCTTGATGTCAAGGGCAGTCACTCTCACCTCACCTCTGGAGTTCAGCTGTTTTATCCATGTTTGAACCAAGGGCTGTAATGAGGTCAGGAGCTGAGTGACCTTGGCAGAACCCAAACTGAGCATCAGTGAGCAGGGTACTGCTAAGCAAGTGCTGCTTGAAAGCACTGTTGATGACTCCTTCCATTACTTTACTGATGATCAAGAGTAGACTGATGGGGTGGTAATTGGCCTCATTGGATTTGTCCTGTTTTTTATGTACAGCACATACCTGGGCAATTTTCCACATAGCCGGATAAATGCCAGTGTTGTAGCTGTACTGGAACAGCTGGGCTAGGAGCACGGCAAGTTCTGGAGCACAAGTCTTTCGTACTATTGCCGGAATATTGTCAGGGCCCACAGCCTTTTCAGAATCCAGTGCCTTTAACCATTTCTTCATATCATGTGGAGTGAATCGAATTGGCTGAAGACTGGCATCTGTGATGCTGGGGTCCTCTAGAGGAGATTGTTGCGAATGCTTCAGCCTTATCTTTTGCACTAATGTACTGGCATTCTCCATCATTGAGAATGGGGATATTTGTGGAGCCTCCTTCTCCAGTGAGTTGTTTAATTGTCCACCACCATTCACGACTGGAGAACTGTTGAGCTCAGATCTGATCCATTGGTTGTGGGATCACTTAGCTCTGTCCATCACTTGCTGCTTATGCTGTTTGGCACGTAAGTAGTCCTGTGTTATAGCTTCATCAAGTTGACATCTCATTTTTAGGAATGCCTGGTGCTCCTCCTGGCATGCCCTCCTCCACTCTTCATTGAACCAGGGTTGATCCGCTGGCTTGATGGTAATGGTAGAGTGGGGGATATGCCGGGCCATGAGGTTACAGATTATGTTTGAGTACAATTCTGCTGCTGCTGATGGCCCACAGTGCCTAATGGATGCCCAGTCTTGAATTGCTAGATCTGTTCGAAATCTATCCCATTTAGTACGGTGGTACTGCCACACAACACGATGGAGGTATCCTGAATGTGAAGGCGGGACTTCGTCTCCACAATGACTGTGCTGTGGTCACTCCTACTGATACTGTCACGGACAGATGCATCTGCGGCAGGCAGGTAGGTGAGGATGAGGTCAAGTATGTTTTTCCCTCGTTGGTTCCCTCCCCAAATGCCGTAGACCCAGTCTAGCAGCTATGTCATTTAGGACTCGGCCAGTTCGGTCAGTAATGGTGCTAATGAGCCACTTTTGGTGATGTACATTGAAGTCCCCCACCCAGAGTACATTCTGCACCTTTGCCACCCTCAGTGCTTCCTCCAAGTGGTGTTCAACATGGAGGATGGTGGTAGGTGGTAATCAGCAGGAGGTTTCCTTGCCTATGTTTGACCTGATGCCATGAGACTTCATGGGGTCTGGAGTTGATGCTGAGGACTCCCAGGGAAACTCCCTCATGACTGTATACCACTGTGCCGCCACCTCTGCTGGGTCTGTCCTGCCGGTGGGACAGGACGTACCCAGGGACAGTGATGGTGGTGTTTGGGACATTATCTGTAAAGTATGATTCCTTGAGGATGACTATGTCAAGCTGTTTCTTGACTAATCTGTGAGACAGCTCTCCCAATGTTGACACTAGCCCCCAGGTGTTAGTAAGGAGGACTTTGCAGGGTTGACATGGCTGTGATTGTGGTTGTCATTTCCAGTGCCTAGTTAGATGCCGGGTTGTCCGTCCAGTTTCATTCATTTTTTGTGTCTATGTAGTGGTTTGTTACAACTGATTAGCTTGCTAGGCCATTTCAGAGGGCATGCAAGAGTCAACCACATTGTTGTAGGTCTGGATTCACATCTAGGCCAGACCAGGTAAGGACATCAGATTTCCTTCCCTAAGGGACATTAGTGAACCAAATGGGTTTTTACAACAATCGACAATGGTTCCATGGTCATCATTGGACCTTTAATTCCAGATTTTTTTTATTGAATTCAAATTCCATCTGCTGTGGTGGGATTTGAACACTGGTCCCTGGAGCATTACCCTGGGTCTCTGGGTTACGAGTCCAGTGACAATACAACTACGCCATCCCCTCACCTCAGAGTGCCAGAAGTTTTAATGTCCACTGATTTTGATTGCCAAATGCAGAGACTTGGATACTGGGTCTCAACCACTGGCTGTCTGTGTGCAATATGGATTGTTCATAGGTAAGTAGCTAGCTCCAAATAGTCATAACAGAACAACCTGAATCATGCCTTGCAGTCAAGAGTGATGGTCCAAAATAATGAACGTAACAAGCAGAAGAGGCAATAAGTCCCATGACTTTTCTCAACTGACCTCAGAGCTATAACAGAGAGCAACTACCCAAATGAAGAAGTCAAGAGAGTTTGCAACATTATTTTGCTTGTAACTGGATTTCATTTATTACTGCATTCCATGGATAAATATTGAAGAATGAGGCAATTGTGAGGCTGTCTCCTGAGGCACTTGTTTAAAATCGTATATTGCTGCCTGCCTGATGTATGCTGAAAATATGGAGAAGAAAATGTCAGAGTTCCTGCTCCTGTGTGATTCCTGCAGGAATTTTGGGCCTCTGAATGTCAGCTACAATAGGGCAGGACCAGAATTAGAAATGATGGTCTTTGTGGTGAAATAGCTTGGCCATACACAAAGCTCAGCTCATATTTGAAGTATCTGAAGAAGAGATTGGAAGTTTGCTGAGACTATACATTAGCATTAGTCATGGTCTACAAGGTAAGGGATGGATGAGAAGAGATTGATGGAGGTTAGCAACATCAAAAGCAAAATAGATATAAAAATAAATCTGCTTTTTAAGAATAAATATTGTTTTACAGCAAAATAAACTAGAAACGTCAGAGCTTCAGAGATTGAATTGCTACAGTAACCCTTCTGAATTCAGGCAGGGTAAAATTACTCAGACCTAATTATTGAGCAACAAAATGTGTACTTGTGCATCTCGGAACATGACAGCTGTGAACATCATAAAACCATGAAACCACATAATGTCCTAGATTCTTTATGGATGTCTTAATGTGTGACAGCAGGCCAATAACAAAACATAATGATCATGTCTAATCTAGTTTTGCTCACTTCAACATTACCATAGTCAATAGCTCCAATTCAAGAGTAAAGATGGAAGTGAAGGTAGAGGGAACTGTAGAGGATTCAGAACCTGTTGACACAAACTGTTGTAATCTTACACTGAACCAGTGCAGGGTTTAGAATAACTACCACCTGGTGCAAATAGAAGTATAATGAGGACAATAGATTCAATCTTTCTTTTTATTAAGCAAGTTTATTTTCATTTTGCACCTTACAAAAATGATTGCCCGATGTTGTGAAGTTTCAGATGCTGAAGATCTCAAAGTTAAACTCTTCGATAATGGTCTAAAGAAAAATCTTACCCAATAGCATCCAAAGATGCTTTTTAACTTTCTGAAGGGAGGCGGCTACATAGTTAAAAAGGAAACATTTGCAGGTCAATGAGGTTGGGGGAAGGGAGTGGGACAAATTGGATATTCTTTTCGCAACAGGAAAGACACTTCGGGCTGCATGGGCTCTGCCTGGGCTGCAAGGGCTCTGCCTGGGCTGCACGGGCTCTGTCTGGGCTGCATGTGCTCTGTCTGAGCTGCATGGGCTCTGCCTGGGCTGCATGGGCTCTGTCTGAGCTGCATGGGCTCTGCCTGGGCTGCAAGGGCTCTGCCTGGGCTGCATGTGCTCTGTCTGAGCTGCATGGGCTCTGCCTGGGCTGCATGGGCTCTGCGTGGGCTGCATGTGTTCTGTCTGAGCTGCATGGGCTCTGCCTGGGCTGCAAGGGCTCTGCCTGGGCTGCATGTGTTCTGTCTGAGCTGCATGGGCTCTGCCTGGGCTGCATGTGCTCTGTCAGGGCTGCAAGGGCTCTGTCTGGGCTGCATGGGCTCTGTCTGGGCTGCATGGGCTCTGTCTGGGCTGCATTGGCTTTGGCTGAGCTGCATGCGCTCTGTCTGGGCTGCATGGACTCTGTCTGGGCTGCATGGGCTCTGACTGGGCTGCATGGACTTTGTCTGGGCTGCATGGGCTTTGGCTGAGCTGCGTGCGCTCTGCCTGGGCTGCATGGACTCTGTCTGGGCTTCATGGGCTCTGACTGGACTGCATGGGCTTTGGCTGAGCTGCATGCGCTCTGTCTGGGCTGCATGGGCTTTGGCTGAGCTGCATGTGCTCTGTCTGAACTGCATGGGCTCTGTCTGAACTGCATGGGCTCTGTCTCAGCTGCATGGGCTCTGTATGGGCTGCATGGGCTCTGTCCGGGCTGCATGGGCTCTATCTGAGCTGCATGAGTTCTGTCTAGGCTGCATGGGCTCTGTCGGAGCTGCATGCGCTCTGTCTGGGCTGCATGGGCTCTGTCTGGGCTGGATGTGCTCTGTCTGGGCTGCATGGGCTCTGTCTGGGCTGCACGATTCTATCCATGAAACATTCCTTTTCTTTGATCATTTAACATCCTATGTGTTGGCATAAATTAAACAGAAATATGCTAATTGAATTATGTGTGTTGAAAGCTCCCCCAATGGTTTAGTATGTGGACACATCACTCTCCTGTGTTTTACTACGCTACACAGAGAAGAATTGATTCCTAAACTCTGCTCAGTTGGATGATCTCAGTTGAACAGCAATTGGCCTCGAGAACACAGGAATATACATGGGAAAATACCTATCAGTGTTCCCACCCCTTGCTGTCATCCAATGACCCCTGAAATGGAAGAACTATAAGTGAAGAGACTGAGGGTGAAATTTAATGTAGGCGATGGAGGTCTCGCCTACCTGCTGGGGAGCTGGTGAGAGCTCCACAGTACCTGTTTTTGGGAAGGTCCACTGCAGTAACTGGGCAGCGGTGAGCCTTCCCCAGGATCAAGGACTCAGGGGCAGAAGTCCCACCCACTAAGAGCAGCCAGCCAATTCATTGTTCAGCATCTCCACCGAGGAGGTGGTGGTGTAAAGGACTCAGCCGAGGCCCAGGATCACTGGTGTATTCAAGTCACAGGTGAGTGATGGTAGGAAGGGAGATTGCCCTGTGGGGCTGATGAGGGGTCATGGGAATCAGCAGCAAATCTGGGGTAGTGGGGGTGGGGATGGGGATGGGGGGGGTGGTGTGACTCTCCACAGGTCTCCCCCTTCCAGGTGCCAAGTCCCTCGATTAGGCACTGAGTGCTTTTGAATGAGAGACCCCACCGGGGAGTCCGCAAGCAACCCAACAGAGTTTGCTTTTCAGGCTTCCTGTTTGACGAGTCCCCAGTGGTGAATACCAACAGCAGTGAGATGGGGCCTTTAACTGGTCATTAATTGCCCACTTAAAGGCCTCAATCAATTGGCAGTGTGGTGGGAAGGCCAATGCAGAGCCTTCCCTTCATGGACTTAATCAGAGCAGAGGTGGGAAGAGGGTGGGGGTGGGAGTCCCCCCACCACCAAACTCGCCACAACAGGGAGTGTTAAATTCTGCACTGAGTGAGGACTGCATTAGATTTGGCTATGGTCTCCTCTATAGTTGAATACACTGCTGACTCTCACAGTCTGAATGCTTGAGCACAGCACTGGGAGGGGGGCTGCTCCCATTCACAGAATGGTGTCTGCTCAATAGAGTCAGCGCCTCTAATAGAAGAGGAGAAAAGCAAACCGAAAATATCATTGACACATGGCTCTCCTGGTTCACTTTCCCTTCTCAACCCTATAAAAACATACCTTCCTAATAGCTGAGCCTCTTTAGTCACAGAAAGTAAGTAAACTGGTTTGGATTATAACTTGAGCAGTCTCAAGCTTATTGTACTGAGAAACTAATCCTCATGTTTGTCATTTTCTCATATATGAGTGAGTCAAGTAGCTACTTTGTTTTAACTGCCTTTGGGAACATTGTATTTTCTCACATCTTCTAATCCTCCTTCTTGCTGACACTGGCCTGGTACTGCACTTCAGAATCACAGAATTTTAACAGTACAGAAGGAGGCCATTCGGCCCATCATGTCTGCACTGACTCTCCAAATGAACATTATGACCTAGTGCCATTCCCCTGTACCCGTACCTTTTCCCCGTACCACTGCACATTGTTTCTATTCAAACAATCATCTAATGTCCTCTTGAATGCCTCACTTATGGATATAACTGCAATACCTGTGTGCACAATGACCACTGTCACTAAAATGTCCTGTCAAAGATACTGCTAGGTGCTGCTTGTGGCTCAGAGCCTTTGTTCATGAAGCTGAATTCTAGTTTAATATTCTGACCTACAAGGAGTTGGTAATAGCTTTGGGTACACTTGTGATATGGATATACCATTTATGTGTCTGTCTTTTTAAAAGCTGGACAGATGCTCAATGGGCATACTTATCCACATGTCCTGCACACAGCTTACCTCAGTGGATCTTCTGGCTGTGCTCCAATCTGGAGTAGGCCTCCTCTATGGAGTTTACTCAAAGAGTGGAGGAGGTGGGCTGAAATTAATGCAGCTCTTGAAGGGCCAAGGCAGCCATTTCGAAAGGGCAGGTTTTTTTATTAGTAACTAAAAATTGTATAGAAATTCGAATTAATGAGGCACTGTAACAGTGATAGGTGACAACGCTTACACTTCACAGACACAGCTATGGAGTCGTTGCTTCAAAATATTTTGCACTTTGAGACAGGAGGAGTATGGGTAGGAGTCACTGGAGAGAATGTTTGCTCTGTCCAACTTCCAGAGGATAAGATAATTTATCAGCCTGAGAAAATCAGCCAAGCTAAAGCTACCCAGCTTCCTATATCAAGTACATGATCATCTTTGAGATTCATGTTCTCTGCCAGGCCAGAACCCCACAGGGGCCCACTCATACCCTTGTGGAGGCTGGTACACCTCAATTTGAACTGTGCACTGATAAGGTTGGACCCCCATTTGGGGCCAGGAATGGAAACTCTTGGCTTAGAGAATCCTTTGCCCTTTCATTTGCTTTGTAATGAAGAAATGTTAAAAAAAAATCCCTTTCATTTCTTCAAAATTCCCTATCATTTCTTCCCTATAAGGACCACTAGTTAGGCCACTAAGGAACTGTAGAATCTGGTACAGTAGCAAGGCCCATGCTTTGACAAGTTCTGCACAAATTTTGCAAAATGGTCTAGAAAGAGGTACAGGACCCTCTGTTGTTTAAATCAGTATACCCCTGCTTTCAGGTGGCCACCAGTCATGCCGAAAACCTGCGAGGAACAATATAGCAGCAGCTACGCTGGCATCACATAAATTCACTCCCAGAATCTGGTAGATATTATGCTTGTTTTATGCCTGAACCAATTTTGACTGTATAGTTAAATAATGAGCCCAATTTTGAGGTGCCAGTAGCTGCAACCCATTCAGCGCTCACTACTACTGGATGTCAGATAGGCTCTGCCACTTCTGGAGCACACAGTATGCTAATCTGGAAAGCTGCAGTGCATCAACCAATGATATTCCAAAGGGTTCACTATTTCAAATGGAACCAACGCAATTTTAGTCTAATTGGCTGTTCATTCCAAAGGAATTCGTTTTGTTTCGATCGAGTAAGGAGGGGTCGAATGGCTCCCCTCTTTTCCCTCTCCCCTCTTGACTGCAACAGGTTTTTTAAAAATGGGTAGACTTGCCAATTCTGTGACTGTTTAACTGGTTATGTACTATGACCATAAAAGACATAATCAAACAGGTTTTCTAAAGTTTTACAAAAGAAAAGAGGGTAGTTTTATTGTACTTAGCCCAGCCTAAGTAAAATAATTTTAAAAAGTTTCCAGCTTTCACACATGGACACACTCGAAGTTCATGCACACATGCACATGCACACAAATAAATTACCTAGATTGTGGTGTCTGGACATGATTTCAAAATTTGCAGATGATACAAAGATTGGAAATATTGTCAACTGTGATGAGCATATTCTTGAACTTCAAAGGGACTTGGACATGTTGGTGCATTGGGCAGACAAGTGGCAGATGAAGTTCAATGCAGGGAAGTGTGAGGTGATTCGCTTTGGCAGGAAAGATCTGGTGGGATCGTACAAAATAAAGGGAGAGCCTCTAAAGGAGGTGCAGGAACAGAGGGACCTCGGTGTATACCTACATATGTCATTGAAGATGGCAGGGCATGTTAAGAGAGCGGTTAATAAAGAATATAGTATCTTAGGCTTTGGGCGCCACATTTGAGGAAGGATGTAAAGGCATTGGAGAAAGTACAGAAGAGATTCACAAAATGATTCCCAGGATTAGGAACTGTAGCTATGAGGGTAGATTGGAGAGGTTAGGACTGCTTTCCTTGGAGAAAAGAAGGCTGAGAGGAGACTTGATAGAGGTATTCAAGATCCTGAGGACTATGGACAGGATAAATAGTGAGAAACTGTTCCCACTCAAGAGAACATCAAGAACTAGAGGGCACAGATTCAAAATAATTGGCAAAAGGAGTGAATGTGATGTGAGGAAAAAACTTTCACCCAGAGGGTGGTTGGAGTCTGGAACAAACTTCCTGAGAGGCTGCTGGAGGCAAAAAAGAATTGGATTGCTACCTGAGCAGAGAGAATGTGCAAGGTTATGGGGATAAGGCAGGGAAGTAGGATAGGTGGAATGCTCTTTCAGGGAGCTCGTGTGGACTCTTTGGGCTGAGTGGCCTCCTTCTGCACTTTAAAGATATTGTGATATGACTCTTGAAGGTTGGTGGCTTGGCTGACATCAGGCCGAGTTCAGTGGTCCTGCTGTTTTCACTTGGTGGCCTTGCTGATTTCAGCGCTGAGGCAATTTAAAGGTGTAGACTGATTATTTATCTGTTCTGGAGACAATAGAACTGGATTGAATTATTTTTAAAATCTCTGTCTGTAGCACCTGCATAATCAAAATCAGCAGACAGGTTTCAAAACTTGCCAGTTGAATGGAGAGAGAGAGGGAGAAAGAGAGGCAAGGAACCCACTCTTTTCCTTTAGGGTTCCAGTTGTTTGTCCAGTTTTGCAGGAAAAACAGGTGCTTACACACACACAAGGTATTAGCTTGTCACATGACCTTCTTTCTTCAACTGCCCAATGACCCAAATATGGTTGTGACTTGGTATTCCAGTTACCTTGATTAAATCATGGCTGGGAATTCCTCTCTCAGCTTGGGTTCCATTGTCCAACTTTTTATGACCCAGATTTTTGCATCCGGGTTAGGTGCGTAGAGATGGGAGAATTCCTAGCTCTGTGAACCCAACCTTTAAAAATGGTGGCCTGCAGTTCTAATTTTCATTCCAGGAGGATGGACTAGATTAGAAGTCAGGCCTACTGGCCCCCAGAATGAGTGCAGAGGCTGCCGGGTGCTGGGCGGAAGGCCTGCCTCTGTGCTCTGACAATCTGTTGAATTGAATTTAAAAATTATTAAAACAAATAACTGCCCTCTAGCCTCACCCCCCTCACACACTCCTCATGCCCCATCCATGCCAAACTATGTCACCTCATACTCCCATCCACGACCCCTCATAACTCCATACCAACCCATGCCCCCTCATACCCATTAGCCAATCTATGTCCCCCTACCCAATCCCATAGCCTTCATACCCCTTATGCCCCACACATCCTCATGGTCCTTTATAGCCCCTATGCCAATTTAGTGTCAACTCATGCCAACACCTGTCCCCCTACCCGCCACCGTTTGTCCTTAAACCCTCCATGCCAACTCACCTAGTATCCACCATGAACAAACTTAGGAACCATGCTGACATGAACAAAGTTCTATGTCTATTGATGATACCACTATTTTAAACAAATAACACTCTCATTTGTTTTTTAAAAAATGAATATATATAAATTCCTTAACTAATCTCTTATGAAACGAACATTTATATTCTATAATCACTTGAAACTGTCAGTCAAACTGATCACTTAACAAGCACAAGCCCTCTAATGATAACTCTGGGGATTATATCAACAGAAATATGAAGCACTGATTTTTTTAACTCTAGACTTTTAAAAAAATTAAAGCCCAGCAGAGTTAAATCCATTGACAGCTTTGACAGTTCTTTGACAGCTTGACAGTTCCAATGAGTTTATGCACACTTTACACACAATCATGTCTAATTTTAACAATCCCAAAGGATACCTTGCCTCTCCAAAAGGTGTCTTACCTCTCCCAAAGGGTGTATAACCTATCCCAAAGGTGTCCCAGGACAATATTCAAAGGAGTACTTTATCACTTCAAAGGAGTAGACTGCCTTTCCAAACAAATCCACCAAGTTAGACCTTCTCTTATCTGGCCTAATCTGTACACGCTGGATTTCTCGCTGCTGGGTTACCAAAATTTCGGTACAGGCAGCTGATGACTTAAATGGTCAGCTGCCTCTGTAAAATACACCTGCACGAACCCTGGCTTGACTCCAGTCCCGCCTCTGCAAAAATAAGAAATACCGTGCTTGGGTCTGTGACTTAGGATTTTTAGCCACTTCCGCAATTTTCACCACAATGGAAAGCCTCTCCATCGTTGTGAAAATTTGGGCCTATGTTTGATAGTTGTCTCCACCCAGTTGAGTACCCAGGTGATTGGCTGGACACTTTGCTAATAGGAGATGGACCCCATTCCTCTCTTTCAAGGCAATTGTTCCTGTTGTGGTTTTGCAGACAGGCTGCCTCCATTTCAATAGTTTTGGAATGTAGAAGGTACAGTGGTGCAAATGACTGGGATCATAAGTCATTGGAATATGGCTTTAATCGTTTTTTAAAAAAAATCAGTTAAGGGTTTCCAGCCAGTAAATTCAAAAATCATTTTTTTTTGATATAAAACATGGTTTCACAACAAATTCAAAATTTTACATCTGGATTTACAAGCATAAGGGCCCTCCTCTCAATTAGTGAATACTTATGGAGGAGGCCCACACCATTTTAAAAGTTAAAATGGGTCGATTTTTAAACATGGAATCTATTATAAGACAGATAAATCTTGTTAAATCATGCTAAAAAGCCATACATTTTATTTTATATCAGAGTTCCTAAATATCATTTTTTGAATGATTTTTCTGTATTTTATTGTACTTTTAAAGATATGCTTGCATTTATAATTTTGAAAATAATGTCTAAATTTTAAATATTGTGAAACATTTCTAATTTTTTAATGTTATAAACCTAATTATACCCACTAAAAATGTAATTTCCCAATGGCATTTTTAATGTGATTTTACAGCAGTCTGCTTTATATAGCTATTGTGATGCAGTGACTGTAAACCATGGCCACAACTGCCTTTTGTTTTCGCCTGCACTCCACTGCATTGCTAGGTCTCGATATGACCCATACCAGGAGGGAATCATCCCTCAAGCTAGCTGAAACTCTCACCACCAGGACCGTGCAGAGATTTATTTGAGGTCACCTGTGCTGCTGCCCACAAAATCTGGGCCACAGTGAGTGTTGGAAAGAACAGTTCATGCTAGGAATATTTTATGCATTGCAAAACATGAATTACAGTGTGGTTCCTTTTCTTGCCACTCTTAGGAGGGTCATTGAACTTTAGTCAGCACTGAACATTGGTCCAGTGCTTCTGGCATTTACTTGAAAAGACACCTCCTACCAAGATTTGTCACCCGCCCTTCAGCTCATCCGACATCCACCGCAGTGCAACAAGAGACTTCCCTGATTGCATTTGCTGCAGTGGATTGTCAAGCTCCTGTCCATTGAAGTGGGATGCCTTGCAGTTGCTATGATTGTCCCCTAATATTGTCTTCAGTGGCTACTGTGGTATCAGTAGCTTTTTCATTTAAACTGCCACGGATCCTTAAGGCATGCAGTGACCCCATTTTCAGAACGTGCTGAACCAGAAGTAGTCACCCCATCTGACAGTAATAATGTCAGGTTAACTGGGCACAAGGTGAATGGCCCAGACAAATGCCCACCAGGAAGGTTCCTGATTCCTTGGTTGTGTTCAGGAAATCCCAGGCCCTGAACCTTAGGCACTCCATTCTGTATGCCCAGGAGTGGCATGCTGAAATGTAAGCGAACTGAGTTGTTAACTGGCGAAGCTAGCTGCCTGCAATAGCATTCCTTGCAGTGCCTGAGAAGTGCTGTGAATTATGAGCCCCAATAGTCATTGGTTGCTATGTTGGGGTACAGAAAAGTGGGGAATGAGCCAAAACATGAGGTGTGGAGGAGCCCACATTAGAAGACTGGTAAGATCACATCTAAAATACTGTGTTCAGTCCTGGACACCATGTCCCAGGATTGATGTACTGGACTTGCAGAGGTTACAGCACGGATTCACCAGAATGAAGCTTGGGCTTAACAACTAAATTAGGAGGACAGGTTGGGTGGATTAGGGCTTGTATTCCCTTGAACATAGAAGATTAAGGGATGATCTGATTGAGATGTTTAAAATGTCTAAAGGATTCCATTGACTAGATGGAGAGAAACAAGGAGCATAATCTTAAAATTACAGCTAGGCCATTCAGACCAGATGTCAGGAAGTGCTTTTTCATAGAAAGGGTCGTGAAAACTTCAAACTCCCGCAAAAAACTGTAGAGGCTGTCAATTGTAAACTTCTAAACTGAAATCATTGGATTTTTCTTAGGCAAGAATATTAAGGGATTATGGAGCCAAGGTGGTAGATGGAATTAAGATACAGATGAGATCTAAAGTAACGGTGGAAAAAGCTCGAGGGGCTGAATATCCTCCTCCTGTTCCTAAGTTCCTAGAAAGGGCGTAAATCGGAAAATAAAATTATACGCAATCATAAAACACAATTTTAGATTGGGCACAGTTAGACATGCAAAGAAACAGCTAAAGCATTGCTCCAAAAAAGAAAATGATGTCACCCTAATGTCTAAACGTCTGAGTGAGCTGGGTGCAATTCTGATACCAACAGCTTAGCTCAGTTGATTAAAAAAAGACATTAACAGCAGTGCTGAACTTTAAATGATCTACAATTATGAGTGTGACTGTGTCTGTGTGGCAGGCAGTTATATTTGAAATAAACACATTAATTGCCTTTCACCATATTGTAGTAAAAGATTTTTCAAAATATGCAGCTCAAATATGTATGTGGAAAGAGAAACAGAATTAGAAGATTAGAATTAGGGGATTTAATAGGGTAGATACTGGGAGGATGTTTCCAATTGTAGGAGAGACTAGAACCAGGGGACACATTTTAACAACATGAGGTCTACCTTTTAAGACTGAAATGGGAACTCTTTTCTCTCAAGGATTTGTTAGTATGTGGAATTCTCTTCCTCAGAAAGCAGTGGAGGATAGTCATTGAATTTATTCAAGGCAGAGTTAGACAGATTTTTGATAGACAGGGGAATTGAGGGTTATGGGGGGCAGATGGCAAAGTGGAGACCACAACCAAATCAGCCTTGATCTTATTGAATGGCGGAGCAGGCTTGAAGGGCTGAATGGCCTACTCCTGCTCCTAAGCCCTATATTATAATTAATGGGCAAAATTTTAGCAAATCTGTGATGATGGACTTGGAGGTGGAGCTGCAGGGGGAAATCAACTGCATGCATGTAGTCATCTAAGCTCCCACAAAGCAGCCTGGACCCTTCATGAACAGTAAGTGGTTCCGCTCTGAATGTTCAATTAGTCTGCGAATACAACAAGAGGATCCTGCAGGTCTATGTGCATTCCCTGGAAAGCTGCCAGGACTCTCACATAGCTGTTTACACATGTGCAGAATCCCACCATCAAACCAGAGGACACGTACAATCAATGCCAAAAGACTGTAAGGGCCACAACTAAGAAGGCCCATAGACCTTCTGAAAAGAGATTCATATACCTTGATAGATTTTTGGGAGCCCTGAAATATGCCATATCAAGGATCTTACATATCATTGTGGTATACATAGCCTAGCGCTTCAGACAATGACAGCTACATTGAGCACACCACTTCCTCTGAGGAGGAGGAAGACTTAAAGGTACTTTCAGACTAGGCAGCCACTGGAAATGCCCCTGTCTGATATCAATGGGCATTGATACCTAAACCAGGGAGACATGTGACTAACTCATAAGCACATGTTTTTCTTGAGAGACCATTAAACGCCCCTGGAGACGATTCTCTCTTCCCTCTGAGGTAGCATTGGTGGCCTTTTATTAGATACATTAACCATCTCTGTGACCTCATTATTCCAAGGGATACACTCATCATTGCCCTCATTCTGCATTCACCTTTCCATGCTCTCCATCTCAAGTGGTCACCAGCTGGTGCATAAATGAACAGACAAACCATCATAGAATGCATCACAAGTCCTTTTAATTTGCATATACATATAATGCTTTGACATTGGCTATGACACTATCACACAGTGAGAACCCAAGTGCAACTAGGTGGATCTATGTAAATGCTTTTGGGTGCTCCTATGTTATGCTCTCCCGGCATTGCAGTTGATGTGGAGATAGGCTACTGCATGAGATGGTGGCAATGGTTGGTCTCTGGGTGCCTGAGGTCTAGAAGGCCTGGCACATGGATAGCCACCTGCACCTCTACAGGAACACTTCTCTCACTGGGCTTTCATGCAGTATTGGGTCAATGTTACAGGGACCAAAGATCTGTCCTCAACACAGGGGGCACCTTGAGAGAGTCCAGTCACTCCTCCGCCTTTTTAAAGCTGAACTGCCTTTGCCTGCCTACTTGGCAGCAGGTCGAGGTGTCTCAGGACTATCTCACCCATCTATCGTTCAATAAAACTCATGGAGGACACCATACAGTGAATGTTGGTGCCTACCACCTTCATCCACTCATTGGTAAGTTGCATAGTGCTCTCCATGAATGTGGTCTGTCTCTCTCTTTCTTTCTTTCTCTCTCCCTCCAAAGAGAGGCCATGTTCTCAGACATCAGGGGCCTGGTACCACTCATGGCATTAGTGAACTCCTCCATCGTTTGCCCTTGGGACCGAACAACCTCTGCTAACCCTGACAGATGTCCACACATATCACATTGCTACTCCAGTATAATCCATTTGGCTGATGATCCCCGAAGCTCAACACATGCACAAAGCTGAGCATTGCTGGGTTATCCTCAATCCTCCAATGGGGAGTGGCCATAGCTGTCACTGCCTCTGTTTCCTGTTTTTGTACGTCTGTGACGTGCTTACTAGCTGGTGCCACCAACTCTAACTGTGCACCAATGCCCACTGTCATGAGAGTATCTGAGCTGGTGGAGGGTGCGCAATACTGCCGTGATGCTGTCTCCTTAGATAGTAGACCTTCTCTGAGGTCTCATGCATCCCCAGAGCTATCAACAGACCCTCATCTGCTACTGGACCTGCGGGAGATACGACTGATGTTAACGAGTTGCATTTTCAACCTACTCCTGCTGCCTGTCTTTATCTGGAGTTTCCACTGTTCACCAAAGCCCACAGGGGAACCATAGTTAGCATTTGTCAGAAGGTTTAATGCCTGCTTACATCGCGTTACTCACTCTCCACAGGCTTCAGATGCACCTCTCCCTCAATGCTAGGCTACCCTACTTCCTATTTCCATTGTAATCAGCATCAGCTAGAATTTTTCGGTCATTGGGCGCACGCGATTGGCTGGCCTGGGAGCGGCCAGGAAACAGACCCCCAACCATGATTGGCCCTCTGTAGGCATTGTTCCCTCTGGGACACACTGGTCCACTCCTCCGTCACCCCCTCCTCCTCAACCCCCACCTATGGCACCTCCCCATGCCCACGCAAAAGATGCAACACCTGCCCCTTCTCTTCCCATCTCCTCACCGTCCAAGGGCCCAAACACTCCTTTCAAGTGAAGCAGCATTTCACTTGCATTTCCCCTAACTTAGTCTACTGCATTCATTGCTCCCAATGCGGTCTCCTCTACATTGGAGAGACCAAACATAAAGTGGGCGACCGCTTTGCAGAACACCTGCGGTCTGTCCGCAAGAAAGACCCAAACCTCACTGTCGCTTGCCATTTTAACACTCCACCCTGTTCTCTTGCCCACATGTCTGTCCTTGGCTTGCTGCATTGTTCCAGTGAAGCCCAACGCAAACTGGAGGAACAGCATCTCATCTTCTAACTAGGCACCTTACTGCCTTCCGGACTGAATATTGGATTCAACAACTTTAGATCTTGAACTCCCTCCTCCATCCCCACCCCCATTCCGTTTCTTCCCCCTTCCTTTTGTTTTTTCCAATAATTTATATAGATATTTCTTTTCCCACCTATTTCCATTATTTTTAAATCTATGTCTTTTATGCCCTGTTAGACTTTCCCCACCCCCACTAGAGCTATCTGTACCTTGAGTGTCTTGCCATCCATTCTTAATTAGCACATTCGTTTAGATAATATCACCACCTTCAACACCTCTTTGTTCTTCTGTCTGTGACATTTTTGATTATCTGCTCCTATCACAGCTTGCTTGTCCCTACAACCACACTCCACCCCCACCCCCCCACCCACTTCTCTCCCCCCACCATCCCCCCCCACCCCACCTTAAACCTGCTTATATTTCACCCCGCTCCTAATATTCACTCAGTTCTGTTGAAGGGTCATGAGGACTCGAAATGTCAACTCTTTTCTTCTCCGCCGATGCTGCCAGACCTGCTGAGTATTTCCAGGTAATTCTGTTTTTGTTTTGGATTTCCAGCATCCACGGTTTTTTGTTTTTACCTCTTAAAAGTACTGTCCCCAGATATTTATTTTATATGGAAATTTCATCCTGCCTTTGGATGAGGTTTGATGAAAAATGTAAAGGCTGCCTGGCCGATTCACCCATCCACCAACCCTAAGGTTAGACAGGCCACGAAATATTGTAGATAACTGCCTCCTTAATGGGCTTAATTGTCCACTTAATTGTTGGTGGGTGCGCTTCTGACTTTTGCACATGCTCACTGACCAAAATATCGCGTGAATGTACTCGTGTGATTTTTCGGTCAGTGGATGGCGCAGAAGTTAGAAGTCGCTTGTCGACAATTAAGTGAGCAATTAACCGTGTGGTGTAAAATGCTGGTCACTATGTCTATGAACGCCACACCACCTCCAGTTCTTCTCAGCTCCCTGCATTGTGGGCACTTCTCCTGCAACCAGATAGATACACAGTGTCGCTCATGCCCCAGTCTTGGCAATGTAATGATCAACACTGATAGATCATTGCCTCCTGTACTTTGCATCTCACTGAATGCTGGTCCCTGGTCATTCTTGATGCATGTTGCCACCTCACTCCTTATCATATGGTTACTATTGAGGGCATTCATGGCCACAAGCTTGTTATTATGAATGTCACTCACCTTTCTGGACTGTACCAAATCAGTGAAATGCTTCTAGTACTGCATGCATGCTTGAGAAACCACCTGTGGCTGCTGACTTCCTTGATCATCTCCAGCCATGTCTTCTTTGTGAGGCCTTCACATCCTCATGTCTACTGGGAAAAGTACCTTTCTCTAGTCCCATCCTGCCTGTAGACTCACCTTTAGGGAGGATTCACTAAACCTTGGAGCCACCCTTTATCTGATTCTAGCCAGTTCTGCTCAGCTTCTCTTGTACAGCACCCCTCTATGTTAGCAGCCTGTAGGCTGCTGACTACCTTTAAACATGGCGTCTTCCTTTGCCAAGCGGGAACATGCCCATCATGGTGGCTGGCTTTTTGCCCACTGGCCGTTAATTAGCTGCAAACAGGAAAGTCCTTCAGGATGCCCTTCCACCCTCCCGTGTGTCACCCTAAATCAACCCTGGTATTGGGACTTCCTCTTAAACGGAAAAATCCTGCCCAGTGTTTCAGGTCAACATCGGCATCTGATGAAAGATCCATGATCTGAAATTTTAACTCTGTTTCCCTCTGCAGAAGTTGCCTGATCAGCTGAGTATTTCTAACATACTCTGTTGATTTTTCAGGTTTCCAGCATCCACAGTATTTTGCCTTTGCATTACAGCCTTAGGTTCTCTTTTGAATTTCTAACTATACCTGACCTAGAGTTCTTTTTCTCCCTTCCTTCTGATGTGTGTAGTTAAAGAAGTGCCACAAGTTCCTGTTCATATTTCAGCTGTGCAAACCATGGCAGCTGAGTGTCAGTGTGAAATTTGGCCATAGGAAGTATTTCAACTGAGGACGATGAAAATGATCTGCCCATAGGTATTGAAGATGGTCAAAATGTTGGCTTCCTCTAATGCCTATCAACAAGGACAATTTTCATTTAGACAGCACCTTTAATGGAGTAAAACATCCCAAAGTGCATAGGAATGTTAAAGATAAAAAATTGGTACCAGGTCACATAAAGAGATATTAGGGCAGGAAAGAGGTACATTTTAAGGGGTGTTTTAAAGGAGGAGAGAGAGAGGTTGAGAGGCAGAGAGATTTAGGGAGGGAATTTCAGAGCTTAGGACTTAGGTAGCTGGAGGAACAGCCACCAATGATGGAGTGATTAAAATCAAGGATGGGCGAGAGGCCAAGATTGGAGGATGGGAGAGATTTGGGGAGGTAGGGGTGGAGAAGGCTACAGGAATAGGGAGAGGTGACATTATGAAGGAATTTGAATACAAATCTCCCTATTCCTATAGTCGTGAATACTTCATGGGTAAATACACTGATCCACACTCCCAGCAGCTAATCCTGTTCAAAGGGAGAGTAAGTTGGAGAATCAGTGAAGATATTGTCACGTCTGTCTCCAGCCTTTGCTCCCTTCAGATACAGCTTCTCACTGTGGGTTTGATGAATTCACCCTCCTAAGGTTGTAATCTTTCCAGCTGCTTGGTGGCAGTTTTGGAGGAGCAAGGTGTTTTAGAAAACCTTGTGTCGGAGACCCTCCCTCACACGCTCCTGTCTCCAAGCAATCTTGGGAATGATACTTGTCTGGCAGTGCTGGGTAGGTAATCGGCAGCAATTAAGTGCCCACTTAGGGGCAAACTGTTTATGCTGTTGGGGTGTTACCAGATCCGGACAGGCCTCCCAGTAAGGCTGAAGCATGGCAGATGGCTAGAAGTGGCATCAGGCCAGGGGCCATTGAGGCTTTCAACCCCTGTGCTGTGAATGCCAAGGGCCTCATCTGCAGCCACAGGTCATTCCATGAAGGGGCTCTCCTTCCACAATGATGACCTGTCAACTCTGGCCAGTTTATTTTTAAAAATACAAAAGTCTTCAGAGGGTGCCTCCATCTTGAGGCACCTTTCACAGTCTCACATGTACAACGGCAGCACCCACCTCTCCCGATGGGACAGCTTGCCGCTCAGAGCTTCAGATGCTTTGTGTGACTTACCTGCCTGCACAGCCCTCCCACCATCCTTAATTGGACGGGGCTCCTGGAGGGGGCCTCTTGGCACCTCTGGTCAGAGTGGACAGGTGGATGGCCTTCAAAAATCAGCGGGGTCACGAAAGGAAATGGTCCTGACCGTTGATGCAAAACTAAGGCAGTGAGATTCCGCCCTATAATTTTTTGGTGAGTAGCTACTTCAAGCTATCTGTGTAATTTTTTATATAAAATGAAAACATTCATGCCCTGTCATTCCTTGTGTCCTGATCCTGATGCTTATATCTGGATTGCGGTTGATAGTTCCCCCCCACCACCACACTACTGCTGACCTTGCTGGAGTTTGTAGGCCCAGTGTGCAGGCAACTCATTAGCGTGGGCCATTTTGGAATGAGTGCACCTTTGGGTGAATCTCTGACACCTGACTGCTGGAAATTCTAGTGAGTGTCTGCCTGAGGAGAGAGGGTTTTTGTCCAGGCTCTGACTATGGACAAGAGCTGGTCTCCATTAGCCTAGCTCATGTTTGGATTTGTGGAAGCTGGTTTCCCTCTGCTCACTTGGCATAGCAATCACCTCTATTGCCCTGGGCCCCGATTGAAGCCCAGGAGTGTGAACTTGTGACTTGGGGAGTCCGTGTCCCTGGAGCTGTCCTCTGGCCAACATTTGTCTTGCAAAGAGCAGGTAGATGTTCTGCCCCTCACAAGGAATTGCTGTGGTTGGGTCTTTGCCAGAGATACAGAATGGAGGAATCCAAAATACATTTTGAAGCCAACAATTTGTAGTTGTTCAAAGTGCTTCTTCTAATATGATACGCATGCTCATGTTTTACATGCATTTTTAATACCATGGGGTAGATTTAACAGATGAAAAGCAGGTGGGTTCTATAAAGTGCAAACAATGCTCTCCACAAGATTACCACCAAGCACTGCAGACAAAAATCAATCCCCATGTTTACTGTTTCTTAGAATATTTAGGTAAATATATAGAATGGAATTATTGAAAGGAAAGCAATTGCAGGGCTATGGGGAAAGAGCAGGGGAGTAGGGCGAATTGAATGATTCTATCTATGATTCAGCCCTTGAAACTTGAGCCTTCCCAGGACTGTGTATAATTGACCTTACAATGAAACCCTATCCATGTTAAGATCTGGAGGTAAAGCTCTCCATAAGGACGTCCTGATTCCCAGAAGGCTAGCAATTTTTATCTAGTTTCATTTTCCATTATTTTAATCTTTGTCTGCCACCATATAGACAATGTCCCCACTGCTCACAGCACAGGAACCATTGGCTGGGATTTTCTGTGTCCGCTGGCACCAGGTGTGTTCGGTGAGGTCAACGGGCAATATGGCGAGAAGGCCAAAAATCGGTTTCACGATGTGAAACCAGTTTGTGATCATCCTCTCAACCCACCAATGGCGGCCCGTGTTCCCCGCCATCAGACATCAGGGACCTCATTGTAATACGTCAGCATATCATTATAAGGCCAGCTCGTCGGAATCATTCCCCCCACCCCTGCTGGATCGTCCGCCCACATCAGCGGAAAAATACACCAATGTGTTTCACAACAGCATATATTAGCGGGCTACACTTTACACAGGACTTCGAGATTTGTTTGCCTACCTTCGGTCAGCACTCGCAGTCATCAGTGCCAGGCTTCATAGACAGCACACATCGCTTTTAGGTCTCTTCCTACCAGATCACCTATATGTGGGTGGCTTTTCAATGGCTGCAGGGCAAGGTCTAGCTGAGGGAAGGGGGAGAAGTGACCTCAGGCAAGGGAAGAGGCTGCAGGACGAGGACTGTACTGGGGAAGGAGAATATCCCAGAGTGCATGCAAGGCACATGTTGATCTGTGCAAATGGCCTCAAGATGGTGAGGGCTGACGAGGCAGGCTCCAGAGGAGATGAGGCCAGATGGACATGTGAGGGTGTGTGTGTGAGAATGGGTGGTGATGTCCCTTTAGCTGGCAGTGAGTGAGGTGCCAGTGAATATGGATGGACTTGAGTGTATGAGTTTAGAGTGATGAGATGGTTGCCATGTTCTGGCTGCATGGATGAGTCGTTCATCCTCTATCGGCATTGGATGGCCAACCTCTTCTCTGCACCATTGGCACTGAACACCACAGCCATTGCCTACCAAACCAGAGTGGTAATATAGCTGCCCCTCCTGTGGCCAGGGTGGGAGTAGAGGACATCACAGCAGATCTTCATGGTGTCCAAAAGGTGCTGGAAGGCTGCAGTCTTCTTGCCTTTCGGGGCCATGTCTTTTTGCTGCTGTCCTGGGCTGGAAGAACTGAGCGCAGCTGTACTTTAAATTTGGTGCCTGGCATGATGAAGTGGTGAGCTGATGGTGTGGCAGGTGAATCAGAGCCTGCCTGCCATGAAAACGGCACGTTTCCCAGGAATACATAAGTAATGCGGCAGGTTTGGGACAATATGGCGTGAAAACCCGCCATTCCAACCAATGGATAAAACATTGTTTTACCTGCCCACTACCGCACTTAGTGCAATTCTGGGACAGTTCCACCAATTGTGTCCTAAGCTATGAGCTATTTGGTGTTGCAAGTCATTTATCTTTATTACCATAAATCCTATTCCCAAACTTACATCTCCTTAAAATTCAACTTTCTTTTTGTTGGGGCTGAGTTCCACATTTCTGCTAACTTTATGGAAAAAAAATGTTTTGTTCAGTCTCTAGCCTTGCTTGAACCTTATTATTTTTAATCTAATTCCCTCTAGTTTTGGCCCACACACTAATTACGGAAACCTTACAATGATTATGCCACCATTTTTATAGCAAGCACACATGCATCTGTGTACAAATAAATGGAAAAATACAAAAAAATTATGCAACCATCCTAGGTAAACTTATTTTCCATCGCAAAACTCCAGGATCCCATGTTGTCTACATGGTTGGCATACAATATGTTTATCCATTCTTTCCTTCTGTGATCCCCAGCCCAAAACATAACTGCTTGGAGAGCCATTGCTCCATCAATTCAATTCCCTTCAGAACCTATTCAAAATTGAATGATTTCCAATGTAACTGCTAAGCTTGAGCTCTGCCATATGCAAATTCTATTTCTTTATGGACTGTTTTGGTAGCATCTCCAGCATTGCTTCTAGGTAGAAAACATCTGTGAAAAGATTTTAACTCCTTGCTATGAGGTTTAAGATGCCAGCAAACATTGTAAAATATTTGAAAGCCACTAAACTCCTCTCCAACACAATTTTTTAAATTGCAAATATTTGACCCAATGTAAGACTTATTTTAGTAAGAAAGCCATATTTTTCTCATTGTAATCATAACTAATGAGAAATCAAGATAAACTACCAAAACCCATCATGAAAATTGGAAAAAAGTACAAGATGAGGCAATAATTAAGTAGCTTCTGAAGCTTGGTTTATGTAGTAGGAAGAAAAGAACTGAGAAATATAATGTTCCTTAGTTTGGAGATTGAGAAAGAATGAATTAGAGTAGTAAACGATGTGATACATCTACATTAAGAAACAATGCGGATGTTGGTGTTCTATTCCAGAAAGCCAATTGGTGAGGGGTGATACCAGAACCAATCTTTACTCAGTCTTATGTTTATTTACAGAGTGAAACATCACAAGCATATACCTCCCAACTCAATCACACCACAGTTTCAGTAAGTATCTCTTTATATCTGCTCAAGTGAAAACATAATTAATGCCCTCCCCCTGCATATAATTAAGCACAATTGATATACAATTAACAGTTGGGAGAAGGACAATAGTAATAATAGTCATCATAGTAGTATCATTAAGTTAGAGAAAGGCAACAAGCACTGTAATGGAGAGAGGATGGAAGTTAGATTTAGGAGAGGGGTTGCAATAGTTTTCTTATATCACATCCACAAGTGTAAGAGACATTCAGCTATTGGAACAGTATTAATATTTTCAATGATTTTTGACTTAAAAAGGAAAAATTTGCAATGCTGTGAGGAAAGAATGAAAGTGTTGTCCTAATTAAATCGCTGGTAAAGAAGTGGCGCAGGGACAATTGGCTGAGTGGCCTCTTTCTATGCTGTTTGATTCTTTCATTCATATGCAGTCATTTATCCTTTAGCAGAAGCTTATCTTTAAATTTAAGGTGGTGCCTTTAAGAGCAACTGGTTCAATCTGAGCCAGGAGGTTGCATTAATTATGATAATTGTATAAGCTCGTAAAAAGAATGCAAGTCTGAATTTTACCAAAATCTGCAAGCATTGTTTGAATCTCTGGGGAAGTTGGCTTTGACCTGCTTGATTCCATGTTGGTGCTTAATGCATATTGAATCAAAAAGGTCCCTTTCAGGTCATAAAGGCAATGTTTCACACAGGGAATATGGGAAAAGTTGATGATTTTTTTGTACACAAGAGACAGCAGGTGTAAAATTTTGTTGCTCTCTCACTTTGTGCTCTTAGTCAATGATGAACCTTGTTGACCCTTCAGTAATGCACCTGTGATTTACTTGATAAGTCTGTGAACAGCAAGTGGGATGAAACTGTAAACATCTGCTTTTCTGGTCTAGAAGGATCCTGATGTATGAAGAAGCAGGGCCATACTGACCATGGCCAAACATGTGGATGTTACTTATTGTCTGGATCTCCTTCTGATGGAGGTGCCTCTCACCTAAACCTCAACATTTTTGGGAATATTTTTATTGTTCTTACTAGCTAACTGTGCCTGGCATGTTTAATACACCAGTGGGACTTGATGGTATGCCATTTGACACCATGGGCAGGCCTTCCCTGCTCTTGCTTGTCTTCCTCTAGTGCAAGTTAAATAAAGGATGTGTGCAAAAACATACAATTTGGACAGATAATTTGAACCAACTTTTGAATGACTCGAGCTTCCTCATTGTACCCTTTACTGACCAGGCTTCTTTGTATGAGAGGGCTGAAAGCATCAAATGAGTGATTCTTGGCTGCTGCAATATGTGGTTCTTCACTGTTAAATATCAGTCTGCAGGGTTGATTGTCCTCATGCAATTTCAGCTCAATGGTACTTTCACATAGATGCAACTCACAACACTTTTGAGAGGGCCAGGAAATGATGGGTGGTAAGTGAATGCCAGGCCATATACTCCTGTGACTGGCAGGCTACTCTCTCCATTTGCCATTGGCATTAAGCTTAATGTTGACAGAAATACTAAGGAATATTTCTAGGAATATAACACAGGTTTAGCTAAGCTCTCAAAATAACACAACCACTTTACTTAGTCCTTTGAAATCATTTCTGGACGTTCACAAAGGCAAATATATGGTGAGGTGCCCAAAATTCAATCATAGAAGTCTGCAGCACTAAAGGATGGCAGCTCTGTGTCAGCTTTTTGCTGAGCAATCCAAAAATAGTCCTTGTGCTCACTCCATAATCCTATAACTTTTACTCCTTGAGATGCTTATGCTATTTTTCTTAAAGGATGCTACGGCTTCTGCCTGCACCTTTACCATTCCAGCATTGTCACTTTATATAGACAAGTGGGCAGCTCGTTTGCTTACAAAATTCAATGAGAAATAAATTCAGCAGTTGTTGCCTGAGGGAGGGGCACTGGCCATTCTTTGCTCTTTCTCAAACACTACCATGTGATCTTAAATGTCTATCTGAGCCAATGGAAAAGGAGCAGAAAGATAAATCAATTTATGAGCAAATAAACGCCTTGGGAGCAAGTTAGCTGCACAGTCCGCTTGGTCTAGTGGAGCAGTGTGCAGCAAGGAAAAGGGAGTAAATTTAAAAGGCAAAACAAATATTAAACGTAATTTTAATGTAGTTAATTTTCTTTGTGGGTTTCTGTTAATCTTGCTGTAGAACCAGGGGGAGTACAACAGCAAATCAAGATGAATCATCATTCAATTCTCCCTTTTCCATCTGTGTCCTTTTCTGAGAGTAGTTAGACTCAATGTGAAGGATCTCAGGAGGAATTACAATCCATAAAAATACCCCACAACCTCCAGTGCATTGGAGAAATTCCTATTTCTATGCTGGGTGCAGCATGAGTGGGAGGAAGAGAAGGAAAACTCCAAATGCTCAAAATTTCAGGGAAATCTCTACAGACAGGAGTTCTCCAATGTACCTTTGTGTATAGATTCAATCCAACTGGGTTGCTAGAGCAGTGCTGGTTGCAGTCAAATATGCTACTCCTATTTGTCTAAACAAAGAAGAGGAGAGAAGGTTTATTCAAAAATAAAGTGAATCTCAGCAGTTATAATTTATTGTATATAAATTGACATTTTCATCACCAGACACTTGTTAACAGTTCTATGGAACCAGTTTTCCTTTCGCTCTAGTCAGACCAATTGCACATCACTAGACATGACATGAACACAACTGCATTCTCAAGATGAGCTGATCATAATAGGCCAGACTTCCCTCATGCAGGTCCACACCTGACAGGGCCCTGTTCCTGGAAGCATAGAACTCTTCTCAGATCCTCCAACGTGAACAAGGCCCTGGGCTTAATTTTGGGCCATCCTCCAAAACAGTGTGAACCTAATGTTAAGGGAACCAGGGAACTAAGTGAGCTGGAGTTGGGGGTGTTGCCATCTTTGGAGACCCAGAAATCTTAGAGCAGTGCAAAGGTATCACAGCTCTCCAGGCCATTACTCTTTGCATTGTACCTAGGAAAATGAACATTTCTTGGGTATAGAGCAAAAGAAAATCCTGCACGTATAAGTTAAAAAGAAAAAGACATTCTAGTTGCATGCTACAAGATTAATAAAAAATCTCAATCATTTCATTCTGGTCATGAAAATGATATTTTTGATTTTCCAATGATCATTATTGTCCCTCTGGTGTCTCAGTTGGTAAAGTTAATGAGTAAATGAACCATACAGAACAGAAGGTCCAGGTCTAGTCATCAGTCTGTACTGCATTAGCAGGCATCAGTTTACATGGTAGTAGGGGTGCTGCAAATACCCACAGCATTCCTTTGCTGAGAGGAAATGAAAAAACAGCCAATTAGGTTCTCACCCTTGACCAGTGACCCTCAATAGAAAGAGAATTTCCTAGAAACTTACATCACAGAAGGAGGCCATTCAATCCATTGACCTATTGTGCCTGTGCTGACTCTTTGGAAGAGCTATCCAATCAGTCCCAACCTCTGTCCTTTACCATAACCCTGCAAATTTCTCCTTCATAAGCATTTATCCAATTCCCTTTTGAAAGTTACTATCATAACAATTGCATAACAACTCTGCCAGCTCTGACTCACTTATTTTCTAGTTTCCTCAATGTTGGATTCATGCTGTTTTGGAGGAGGCCTTTGGCCTTGTTCACATCATAAATTCTTCTCATCTCCCCACTGGCCCTTTTGCCAATTACCCTCAATCAATGTCCTCTGGTTACTCTGGACCCTCTTGCCAGATTCTCCTTATTTACTTTATCAAAACTCCTCCCAGTTTTGAATATATCTAATCTGAACATGGGGAGGGGTGCATTATATTTATCTGTAATACTTTTCAGTCAAGTAATAGGTTGACATCTGCTGTTTAGACTCAAGCGAAAAATGGGTGTTGAGAACACGACGCCTGGATCTTTTCTGGGTCCCAACTGCATTTTTAAAGTGCAGATTCCCCAGCTAGGCCAGAGGGAAGTTTGGCACCAATTAGTGGCACCAGGCACTGCCAGGGTGGAAAAACTGACTACAATCAGCACTCCTGGGCTGCATGCTGCTTCTCACAGTCATCACACTTCACTCTTCAGGTGCTGAGAGAAGCATTTCAGGGATTACACTGACTAGAACCTAAACCTAGTTCACAACTAAAACTGGCAAAATGGGCAAGGGTATACAAACTCTGTCCAATCCCTGATGCACAGGAGTGGGGGAAAGTGCATGTACAGTTTGACAGCACACAGGAGTGGAGACCATACAGTCTGATAACTGACACACAAGAATGGGGAACAGCATCTTGACTTCAGCCAGTCAGTCCCCAATTCACAAGCCAACTGTTCCCAGTAAATCACAACCAATCACAGGCAAAATTGGTTAACAAAATCAGGTGCCAACTGATTTTCAGTTGGATTTTCCAGTTGTTTTCATTGCTCCTAGTGCATGCCGGTTATTCCTAGCCGAGGCTGGTAAGATGCAGTTGCAGTATTCAACCTAGTTCAACTTATTTTTCTTTCTGGATGAGCTAATCAGTGGCAAAACATTCCATGTTCCAACAATTTCCTGCAAATAGAAATTCTTCTTAACCTATATTTTCTCACTGCCTTAGTAATAATTTTAAATGGATCAGCTTTTCTCACTATATGCCCAACCAGAGGCAATAGCCTTTCCAAGAGCACAATATTTCAAAATTGGGTCAAAACAGTACTACTTCCTTGCATTTACATTCTATAGTGGTGAAGTTAAGTATCTTAATGTCTGTTTTGATCACTTTTTTCACTAGTGAGTGGACACATAATGACTTCTGCCCTTGGACCACAAAACTATTTTCTTTGTAGAGCCACAGAAACTTGCAGCAAAGAAGCCTAACAACCTCAGCTTGTTGCTGGAGCCCATTGCCATTAGCTGGAAACCATCACCCCTGGCTCTTTGTTGGACCTATTGCTTGTGGCTATTTGCAAGAGTCTTTCGCTTCTGAGACCTTGCTGAAGCCCATAGGATCTGGCTCTTTGAAGGGACTCATCATTTCTTGCTCTTCATTGGAAAAATTGTGGCCCCACCCCTTTTTAGCACTTCCCTGTTTACTCTGTCTTCACATCAGCTGTTTCTGCTTACAAAGTTTACAATGCATCTGCTATCATTCTCCCCCCTTCCTTTACCCATTTGTGTACTCTTTAACAATTTTCTGCTCCCTTCCTTGTTCACTATACCTGCTAGTTTAACAGCGGGAGATAAGTTCTGTTCATTTATGCATGGAGGTGGTTTAGGCAATATGACTTACCAATCATTTCCTATAGCCCTTTCTCTTTTCCTTATTCCCCAGGAGGCAGGGAATGCAACAGAGGTTCAGGGTTTGGTTTTGCTTTATGTGAAAGGTATGCAGCAATTGGCTGTGCAAAAAAATGTCTTCAAGGCTGGGCAGCTCCCTCCCAGTAATTCTAATAGTCTTCCAAAGAGCCTTTCCAGAGGTTGCAGTATAGTGGGATGCACACTGCACTATACTGTGTGAGCAAATGTTGCACAGCTCCAGACGTTGCTGTTCTAGAAGCAGAGTTAATTATCTGTGCTGAGGGGAAGAAGGTGAATCTCAGAAGCGCATTTCTTCAAAAAAGATTCCACGTATGGAAAATGAATTAGTTGACAAAAGGAGGCTTTGAAAGTGAGTAAGAGTTTAACAATGAATTTTAGAAACAAAGGAATCTATAACAGAAGGGCAGCTATATGGCAGAGAAGTTTTTGTCTGTTAATGGGGAAGCTTTTTCTTGCTTGTAAAACTATTGATGTTGTTGAATTACTATGACTACTATTAGACTTTTAGGGAAGGCTTATCAAGCTTTCCTAAGCTTTCAAATAAGAGAAGTTAAACAACAATACGCAAGATACATCAAATGTCATATGTGCAGAGAAATATAGTGATTTTTGTGTGTTCAAAATATGAGGATTTAACTGCTGTACACCACAGATAAAAGGATATGAATTCCTCTGGGTGATATGTGTAAATACTTTGTTACTGGTTTCCTCTTTTTAATAACTTTTAACGAGGTTATAAAAAAACTATGAAACCGAACAGGGATAAAATGTTCTTACATACAGATTATTTGGTAAAAAGTTAGATTGTTTAAAGAAAATAAGAGAGGAACAATGTATTGATGTGCTGATAACAATCTGTGTAGTGCTAACAAGTAGTATGGCGAACAAGAATTCCTCAAAGATGGTTAAATATAATTTTTTTTAAATCAAGAATTTCGCTTGAAAGAAAGTTCCTTGGACTAATTTAGTGGATGATAAATATTAATTGGATTAAGGAAAAACAGATGATATTGTGGTGAAGGAGGGATATATTGAAAGGCCGGCACAGGAAAGCATGTCCTGAGTATGGGGTAATACAGACATATAACTGTAGTATGAAGGAGCAAGAGGTAACTGGATGGATATATCAAGTTTTGAGAAAGCAGATTTTAAGGTCACAATGGGAAGGACAGTTTTGGAAAAGGTATTAAAGAGTATACAGCAAACAAAAATGAAAGCCTTTTAATATATTAGTAGAGGTAAAAATGTAAAATCTATTATAATCTTAAAAGTTCTGTGCATAGCAAGAACTTCCATTAAGCACCACTCTATCTCCTGTATGGTTTAGCAGTCACACTTAAAATACCAGACTTTGGCTGGCCCTCTGACTCTTGTTGTGAGCAATACCAAAGGTGATCTGCTAGTAGAATAGGAAAATAGCAGCTCAGCACAATAGTTTGTATTCTTCCCTGCAAGCGCTGGTCCTCCTTCCTTATATTACTGAAATGAAACTTCATTGTGCACACATCAGTTGAGGTTCAAAAAAATTAATTACCCTTCAGCTGTCTCAAGTGCTGAAGGCAAGTGCAAAACATAAGACATGGCAATAAAATAGCTGAATCATATCGGTTATCTCTTTTCATCTCTTTTGTTTTGCGTGATGATTCAATACATTTCTCATTGCAATTGCTTGCTGTTCCCTCACAAAATAGGTCAATACCTAGCACAGTAATCCAGTTCACATTCAAACGCCAATTAGATCAATTCCTAATTAATGAGGTTATGGAGGCACACAGGAGTGAGATAAGAAAAAGATGAGGAATTCTGAACACAAGTGCTGAAACAAAGCCCATGGGCTGAATTTTGCCATCAGCGAGCAGGGGAAGGGGTCCGCTCGCCGACACGTAAAATGACGTGGGATAACATTGGGCGGAACCCCCAGCATCATCCCGCCTCATTTAAATCTTCAGGAAGGCGGGCCCGCAGCAAAATCACCGGCGGGATGAGGTTTCATGTAGGGATTTAAAAAGTTTAATAACGTTTTAGTGTAAATTATGAACACGTCCCATCTCATGTGACATTGTCACATGAGGGGGACATGTTAAGCATTTTTTTCCCTCTATTTTTAATGTTTTTAGAATTGCCAGAGATCTCCCTGAGGCAGCACTTAGCCTCAGGGAGATGTGTGCTCTTTCGTGTGCATGCACGAAAGAGCGCACTCTCGCTTTGGGGAACCACCCCCGCCCCCCCACCCGCACAGGGAGCGCATAGCGCTTCCTGGCAGATGTCACGCTGGGTGGCCCTTAATTGGCTCGCCCACATAAAATAGCGGCGGGGCCTGCTTCTCCGGCGGGGATTGGCTCCCCATCCGCCGGAGATTGGGTGGAGCCCACCCGCCCGGCAGGCAGAAAATTCTGCCCCATATGACAGAGTGAGATAGATTGACTTAGTTACCTTCTTGTGTTCCTATGCTTGAGCCTTAAATCCAATAAAACTCTTCAAACAGCATGTGGTGAAGCCATTAGCAGGCAGGGAACTCATGATATTCTTTAATCGGTGGGCATAAAGTTATAATAAGTGGCCTGGAAGTAAACTTTAGTTGAGATTTCCAGTTTTCCCTATTACAAGCATTTCATTATTAATGCTGAGTGACAAACAGCCATTTAAAACCTCTCCAATGCAATTAATTATCTTTCTCAGTAAGTGAAAAGTGAGCTCATTAAAATTAGTTCTTATTTAATGGAAAAGGTGATAAAAGTGACTAGGTGCTGTGAATTAGGTATTTGAAAAGCACACTGTTTATTAAGTGAATGTTGCTAGGGTGATTGGGTGGTACAATGGAGTAAGGCACAGTTCTGTTACTATCAAATCCTGGGTTTAAATTCAGCCCAGATTCATGGATGAAAGTCTCCCTGGTTCACTGCCTATGTGCTCAGACAGCTTCAGCCTAGGTGCACGTGGGCTTGGGCACACAGCACAAAACTGCCTTTAATGCAACACTAAATTAAAACAGAACAGCTAGCATGAGAATCAAAAAATGGCACCCTGGTGCTGGAGGGAGCATGTGCCTGAATTTAGAACTGAATTATTTTGGTGGTGCAGAGTAAGAGGGTTTTCACTTTGGATTTAACTCTATTCTAATATCCCGTGTCTTGGGCACACTGCAGAAAAAGAAAGTAAGAAAAAAACAATTTGATTTAAACTTTCAATTTTTGTGCATTGCACTGCTTCTGCACAAAAGACTGCAGGGCTAGAGAGAAATCAAATGTGAGGTTATGTTATTGTGATTTTATAAACAGTCTCTAGCTTTAAAACCAAACACATATTCACCTTTATTTATGGTTACTGGCTCTGGCTGCCTTTGTTGAATGCCTTTGCATTGTCGAATAAAATGATCAGGAGACAGGATCTTTGGTCGTGCCTCATGACGATTTGCACTTCTTGATAACATACTGGTGGCTGTACTTCAGCTTCCTGGGCTCTAAACTGGAATTCTCCCTCAACCCACCTCTGCCTCTCTCTCCTATTTTAAGGCATTCCTTAAAACAAGCTTTATCATGCATTTTGGCCACCTGACCTAATATCTCTTTATGTGGTCCAGTGTCAACATTACTTTGATAATGCTGCTGTGAAGTTTTATTCCATTAAAGGAGCTATTTAAACGCAAGTGGCTGTTGTTGATGATAGGGAACTTGTAAACTTCATCTTCGTAAATCACGGAACGCTGGTGCTGAATTTATGGATTTTCCCTTTGAACTGCATGTTTTATAACAAAATTCAAATTCTTGTTATTTGATTCTATAAAACCAATTACAATAGTTGCTTTTTATTTTCTTAAAGCTATCATTCCCTATGAATCTTGTACCCTTTAACCATTCCTATTCAGTGTGGTGATGCTTCTCTCAATTCAAATGGTTAAATTAGACAAATATTTCTGAAATTTTTCTGAGAATGTAAATATTTAATGGGTGTAGTCTCCTCTTATTTGATTTGAAAGTTCATCTACAGCGATGTTACAATGAGGTCAACCAGGAACAACGAGACTTTCAGCTTTTTGTAGAGTTATTTAAACATTTCAGGTGCAGGAGTTCTAGAACTTGCACAGATTCTCCAAAATTGTGCAACTTGTAAGTCAGCTTTAGTGCATAAAAGGCAAAACCATGATAGCATAGATGGGGAAATCAGTTATTTGCTTTGAGGTCCATTTGAGGAGCTAATTTTAGTGCCGTCTAGCTACAAGAGAGCTGGAAACTTTATGAATTATTTACTTTATAAATACTTGGTCAAATTTCAAGACTTCTTCAGTAATGAAAAATCATAAAATCATACAACACAGAAGGAGGCCATTTGGCCCATCGTGCGAGTGCTAGGTTTCTGAAGGAGCAATCTAATTATTCCCATTTCCCTGCTCTTTCTCCATAGCCCTGTTTCTTTTTCAAGTACTTATGCTATTCTAATTTCAAAACAACTATTGAATCCGATTCCACCAACCTCACAGGCAGTGTATTTCAGGTCTTGACTTTGTAAAAAAAAAACTCATCTTTGTCCTTGCTTCTCTTGCCAATTATCTTAAATATGTACCCTTTAGTTACTGACTGTCCTGCCAATGGAAGGAGTTCTCCCTATCTACGCTATCAAAATGCTTTATAAAGGCTTTCCAATGATATATAATTTAGCTGTATCCATCAGACTCCTGGGGGAAAATAAAGTGTAAAGTACATTCCTATTAATGCTACTTTCAGCTTGTAAACCAAAGAAAAATATAATCCCATTTGAGAAAACATCTTTGAACACTTACTATATCCAGCAGCCTGTACATATGGAATCTAAATAGCCCACCTACGTGTCAACTGCATTTGTAAGGTATGAGCAGGACAGCAAAGGATCAAAAAAAGTGTAGTGGGCTTGAAAAGGGAACTTTTATAATGCAAGCTTGAATTGGGGCTCAGAGAACAACAAACTCTAAGTGAGGAGTTCCATGGGACCAACAAATAAAGTTGAAATTAGTGATGGAGCTTGGTTTTGAGAGACTACAAGTACACTGCTTCATAGTCCAAGATGAACAAAGGCAAGGAGAGGGTGCCAGTGAGAGACAAGGGTGCCAGTGAGAGACATGGGCACTAGAATCGGACTACTAATCATAACTGCAGGCCCAAGTGAATCGATTTGACAGTGAGCATAGGAATTAGGCCATAGGACTGTGGCTGAGAAATCTGATTGTGCTGTGCCCATTTTTTTAGGCACCAAACAGATGAGTAAGCCTCCAATATGGTGAGCGGGAACCATTTTGATGCAGAAATGTGTCACATGCCATAATCTACCGCCATAGGTATCCAGAGCGCCTTCCAGACTATTTAAAGCAATGAAAAACTTGTTTAGATAAGGGTCCTTATTTACAAGCTTATTGGAGAGCTCTTTTTCAATTTTTTTTATGTCTTAGTGCCTGATGAGTTACATGCTAAACATATTGTATTAAAACCGCTACAAAGTTACAAAAAAGGAATGAAACAGGACAGACCACCTGGCATCAACCTAGGCACTGGAAATGACAACAGCAAACTCAGCCCTGTCAACCTTGCAAAGTCTTCTTGAGTCAAAGAAAGCAAATTTATTAACCATTAAACCAGAGGTAAATAATAAATGTGAGGTGAAGCCTTAGGCCCTCATGCAGTCATTCAGATGCACGCACACACACACACATACATTTCAGAAATAAGGAGGGTGGGGCTAGAGTCCAATAACAAAAAAGGCAAAAGAAGATATGGTTAAGAAGAAATGGTCACTTGCCATTTCAATACTCCACCCTGTTCTCATGCCCACATGTCTGTGCTTGGCCTGCTACATTGTTCCAGTAAAGCTCAACGCAAACTGGAGGAACAGCACTTCATCTTCCACCTAGGCACTTTACAGCCTTCCGGACTGAATATTGAGTTCAACAATTTTAGATCATGAACTCTCTCCTCCATCCCCACCCCCTTTCCGCTCCCCCCTTTTTCCAATAATTTATATAGATTTTTCTTTTCCCACCTATTTCCATTATTTTTAAATGTATTCCACCCATTGTTTTATCTCTACCTTTTAGCCTATTCCGATCCCTTCCCCCCACCCCATCCCCACTAGGGCTATCTGTCCCTTGGTCATCCTGCTTTCTACCCTTAATGTCACCTATTAGCACATTTCTTAGCTAATATCATCACCGTCAACACATCTTTGTCCTTTTGCCTGTGGAATCTTTTGGCTATCTCCACCCATCACTGGCCCACTATCCAGCTCTACCTGTCCCACCCCCACTTAAACCAGCTTATATTTTACCTCTCTTCTATTTATCCTTAGTTCTGTTGAAGGGTCATACGGACTCGAAACATTAACTGTTTTCCTCTCCGCAGATGCTGTCAGACCTGCTGAGTTTTTCCAGATATTTTTATTTTTGTTTTTGTTTTGGATTTCCAGCATCTGCAGTATTTTGCTTTTATCTTAGTGTTTAATTGACTGCCACTTCTCTTCAAGGAATGCCTACCTTGAAGAAGTATTGCTCTTCTCTCCGACAGGATTTCCGTCTCTCTCTTTTGCCTTGTTCATCTTCATTACTTTCCATTTCTCTCCTGGTGTTTGACAAGGTGTTTACTAAAACCCGCTTTCACAGCCATATTTCCTTCCTCAGTGACTGTCTCTGTCTCTGACTTACCCCACGTGGATTTCAACTGAAGTTCCATCCCTCATGTTTTGAAACCACCCAGGATTATAGGTACCTCCGGGATATACAACGCTCCTCGTCACATCCTGAGATCCACATTCAGTGCCATGTGCCGCCATATGAACACACTCGACCTGTCCCTCCAGCAGCACTGATGCACCCTATTTCTAAGCTGCCCGTGCCCCCAGTTTCATTTTATTCTTCGTCTCATCCGACGCCTCAACAAGAAACTTTGTCTCTTTCTTTCAGGTGCAAAGGAACGCAAGCTCCAACAACTCATCGACACCAACGCCCATCCAGGACCCTCCACCCCTGCCCATCCCTCTGTCCCCACCCCATCTACTAATCCCAGCCCCGGCCATGTATTCAGTGTAACCCCTGACCTTCCCCTCTCTGATGCTGAAGGTTCAGTGCTCAGTTTCATACCCTTACGCCCTCATCTCAATGAATTTCGGGCTTGGCATGATGCTGAACTCTTCTTCCGCCACCTTCGTCCCCGTGCTCACTTCTTTGGGCAGGAGTCCTCTCCCTGTTAAACGGATCCTTTTAACCACCTCCAATATTCTCCCTCCATCTGGACCCCTCCCTATGGATTCTTAACTTCTCTTGATCTTTTCACTGAGAACTGTCGGCGTGACATCAGTCATCTCAATTTCTCTGCTCCTCTCACCCACTCTAACCTGTCTCTCACTGAACTTGCTGCACTCCGTTCTCTCAGGTTCAACCCTGACATTGTCATCAAACCTGCTGACTAGGGTGGTGCTGTTGTTGTCTGGCGCACTGACTTCTACCTCACATAGGCTGAGCGTCAACTCGCAGATACTTCCTCCTACCTCCCCCTGAACCATGACCCCACAACTGAATATCAAGCCATTGTTTCCAGGACTGTTACTGACCTCATCTCCTCTGGAGATCTTCCTTCTACAGCTTCCAACCTCATAGCCTCCCAACCTCCGACCCAAAATCCACAAACAGGACTGTCCCGGCAGACCGATCATGTCAGCCTGTTCCTGCCCCATGGAACTCATTTCTTGCTATCTTGACTCCATTCTCTCTCCCTGTGTCCAGCCCCTTCCCACCTAACATCCCTGATTCCTCTGACACCCTACATCATATCAACAATTTCCAGTTCCCTGGCCCCAACCGCCTCCTCTTCACCATGGACGTCCAATCCCTCTACACCTCCATACCCCACCGAGATAGTCTATGGCTCTCCACTTCTTCCTCGAACAGAGGCCTGAACAATCCCCATCCAGCACTACTCTCCTCCGTCTGGCTGAACTTCTTCTCTCACTGAACAATTTCTCCTCAAACTCCTCTCACTTCCTCCAAATAAAAGGTGTGGCTATGGGTACCCGCATGGGCCCCAGTAATGCCTGTCTCTTTATGGGGTGTGTGGAACATTCCTTGTTCCAGTCCGACTCCTGCCCCCTCCCACAATTCTTTCTCTGGTACATCGATGACTGCTTCGGGGCTGCTTCATGCTCTTGTCTGGACCTGGGAAAATTTATTAATTTTGCTTCCAATTTCCTCCCCTCCATCATTTTCACATGGTTCATCTCTGACACTTCCCTTCCATTCCTTGACCTCTATTTCTCAATTTCTGTTGATAGACTGTCCACCAATATTCATTACAAGCTTACCGACTCCCACAGCTACCTTGACTACAGCTTCTCACACCCCACTTCCTGTAAGGACTCCATCCCATTCTCTCAGTTCCTTCACCTCTGTTGCATCTGTTCTGATGATGCCACTTTCAAAAACAGTTCCTCTGACATGTCTTCCTTCTTCCTTAACCGAGGTTTTCCACCCATGGTGGTTGACAGGGCCCTCAACCGTGTCTGGCCCATCTCCCACGCATCCGCCCTCACACCTTCCTCTTCCTCCCAGGACCTTGATAGGGTCCCCCTTGTTCTCACTTATCACCCCACCAGCCTCCGCATTCAAAGGATGATCCTCCGCCATTTCCGCCAACTCCAGCTTGATGCCACCACCAAACACATCTTCCCTTCACCCCCCCGGTGGCATTCGGAAGGGATCGTTCCCTCCGCGACATCCTGGTCCACTCCTCCCTCACCCCCTACACCTCAACCCCCTCCCACGGCACCTTCCCATGTAACCGCAGAAGGTGCAACACCTGCCCCTTTACTTCCCCTCTCCTTACCGTCCAAGGTTCCAAACATTCCTTTCAAGTGAAGCAGCATTTCACTTGCACTTTCCTCAATTTAGTCTATTGTATTGGCTGCTCCCAATGTGGTTTCCTCTACATTGGAGAGACCAAATGCAGACTGGGTGACCACTTTGCGGAACACCTTCAGTCTGTCCGCAAGAAGGACCCAGACCTCCCTGTCACTTGCCATTTCAACACTCCACCCTGCTCTCATGCCCACATGTCCATCCTTAGCCTGCTGCAATGTTCCAGAGAAGCTCAATGCAAACTGGAGGAACAGCACCTCATCTTCCGACTAGGCACTTTCCAGCCTTCCGGACTGAATATTAAGTTCAACAATTTTAGATCAAGAATTCTCTCCTCCATCCCCACCCCCTTTCCGATCCCCCTTTTTTCCAATAATTTATATAGATTTTTCTTTTCCCACCTATTTCCATTATTTTTAAATGTATTTCCATCCATTGTTTTATCTCTACCTTTTAGCCTATTTGGATCCCTTCCCCCACTTCACCCCCACTAGGGCTATCTGTACCTTGCTCATCCTGCTTTCTACCCTTAATGTCACCTATTAGTATATTCCTTGGATAACATCATCACCGTCAACACCTCTTTGTCCTTTTATCTATGACGTCTTTTGGCTATCTCCACCTATCACTGGCCCTCTATCTAGCTCAACAGTCCCACCCGCCCTTAAACCAGCTTATATTTAACATCTCTACTATTTTTCCTTGGTTCTGTTGAAGAGTCACATGGACTCGAAACGTTAACTCTATTCCTCTCTGCAGATGCTGTCAGACCTGCTGAGTTTTTCCAGGTATTTTTATTCTTACTTTTGTTTTGGATTTCCACTGCCCAATATCAGGACCTACAACACAATATCGAGGAATCTTTGGACTTGATCTTGCAACCACTTCTCTCATTATAAGTTTTCTCTGTTGTCTGTAGCCAGTGCACATCTCCTTTTTAACAGATGCTGGCTGCCTTTGGTTGGCATCAGAGATGCCCAATATCTTGCCCCCAACACAACCGTGCAGCCAATGAATGGTGGGGTAATGTTAGCCACATGCCTGTCTCTTGATAGTAAGCAGACAGGATGAATATTACATGCTGTGCAGGACCACAGTAAAAGATGCATGACCAACCCTCTATGTTCCAATTCCTAGGCACAATCAAATCTTTACACCTGGCATCACCCCACAGCCAATTGATTATGGCATACTGCCCATAAAATTGTAACTGTCAATGGCAGTTAAATAAGTAGTTAATGTATTAGTCACATGTCCACCAGTTTCATCCTCCTTCCTGTTGAACAGCAACAAGTTAATATGGCTGCCTATTACCACCAGAGGATAGGTATCGACAGGACTGGAAAAGCAATATTTTTTGCCCATCTGGTTGAACCCAAAGTTGAAAACCAGAACACACCATTCACTAACTGTATCACTCAATTGATGCTCTAACCCAAATGCCAATGCAACTCACTCAGAAAATTACTGATGGTGTCAATCTTAAATTGCTTCCCTGGACAGTTTACATGAAATATGTATCACTCATTGTGTAGCATTTTATCTGTCCATTCACTATACCTCTTTGGAGCTTCAACCTATGTTCCATTGTTTTCATTCTCAGGATCATAGGAAATACATTGATACATTGAAGAGTCTTGAAAAACACAATAATATCTCTTTGCAGTGTTCTCTTCTCAAACTTCATTATTCAACTATTTAATCCCAGTTATCAATATAAAATTAATTAGTGGCATTGATGGGGCTGTCTCAGTGTACCAATATCATGATGATGTCTCATCTAACTGGTTCAAATGATTTTAAATGTGAAAATCTTTGAAGTTATGCATGTGACTGTTGTAGGTTACAGGGCCCTGTGCTGAAATATGCCCATGCATAATAAGCCATGAAAGAGCTATAATGTACAAAGGCTTGGCATGGACCAGTGGCAAGTCTACAACAGGCTAATCAGCAACATGTTGTGGTATGCGTACATGTGCCATCTACCCAGGGTTGGTGTTCAGTTATTTCTGGCCTCTTGTGCATTTCCAATTTTCATCACTTCACCATTGGCAGCTGCTCCAAGCTCTGGAATTTCCTCTCTAGACACTTCTGCCACTCTACCTCTGTCTCTGTTTTTAAGATGCTCCTCAAATCCTACTTTTCAGTCAAGTATCTAATCACCTGTCCTAATATCACTTTATTTGGATTGGTGTCAAATTTCATTTGATAACACTCCTGTGAGTTGTTACCTTTCTTGGCAGCCTCCCTAAGGTGTGTCATTTTCTTCTGTATAGGTTCCCGGTTCTGGAGTTAGTGCGCAACACTTACTCTGGCTGCCACCTCCTGCCAGCACATTAAATTGCTGTAGCCTGGAGTGCCAAACAGCATGCCATCCAACCCTCACCCGGCATCCACCTCATCCACTGGTACTTTCACTTTGCCAGTCATCATTCCGGTGATACATGGTTTCATCAGTCCAACCTGCCTCCTCCTTGGAGTTTTGTTGGCCCCCCCTTCTTTTTCTTGATTCTTATCTTTGGACAGGATGAAAAAATTCTCCCTACTGTCCCCATCTTTACATGGGTTTTCTTTCAAAAGTTGCTCATGGAAATGTATCTTCATGTGATAGGTTTGCCAGAGCTTCTCATATTTTTCTGCCAAACTCATGATGCTATGACCATGAGACTTTGCGTAATACTGCCACTAAAATATCACCATGATACATATATACAATTGCATGGTGCTTTCTGCTCTTGGCTGCAATGGTTAGTTGCCCTTTAAAGCTGGATTCTTTGCCAGGAAATAGATGACAAAGTTCAATCAAGAAGCTTAGTCAAACAGAAGCGAATTAAACCAAACTGAACAGGAGGTCAGAACCTTGGCCAGCTCATGCATCCCTAATTTTGAGATCCACCACTTTTGTTCATTATCCCAAAAGAAACATAATTGCAATCGTGGGGGAGGTCATGGTAGATATTATTAACAAGGAATACGTCAATGTTGATTTTTATTTAGAAGGCTGACATCTGTGGCTGGTTCTATCAAGCTGCGTAGCTCAAGTTGGCCACAATGCTGGATTTGACATGGAATTTGCTACAAGAGAGAGTAGTGATGTTATCCCCCTATCAGACCCCACCCCCCTGAACCCGCTACAGTTGAGGCAAGAGGAAAAACCATTGTATCTGAGGTTTTCACATAACCCTGAAGCAGTTCAGAACATTTTTTAGTGAGTCTTGTTCATGGCTAAACTATTCATTTTTATAACCGTTTTATGAAGGGAGATGAAGTTTGGCTGTGGGTCAGGGTTAAAATGGAATATCATCTCCTGCGATCGAGCAAAAGTCTATCTCAGACTATAGTGATTTCCTTAGAGATCCAGCTGTTTCGGTATGTGGCTGTAGATTGTAAAGTGAATTGTTTATACAATGGCCCTGCTCAGTTTTCTCAACCATCCAAATAACTTCCATAAGAGAAAACCTCTGTTGTAAAGTTTATGAATGTTCTACTTCAGCAGTGCCAAAAAGTTACAATTTTGGTGGATGACATGATATTAAAGGTTCTCAAAGTGTGGGATGCTACAAGGTCACCGAGCAAATCGCGAAATTCAATTACAAGACCACAATGTGTATTCTCTCCAGCTTGAGGAAGCAGCTCACTGTGTAGAGATTTAAAAATGATTGTTAAGCTGTTGTGCAAAAATATCAAATTGCAGGGCCCACAACCATTCCATCCATTTCCTGAACTTCTGTCCTCACCCCTTCCCCTCCCTCCCAGAACCCCTTGTTCTCACCTTCCACCCATCAAGCCTCCACGTTCAGTTGAACATACTCCACTATTTCCACCACCTGCGGCACGATGCCTCTACTGCACGCATTTTCTCTTCCCTTCCCTTTTTGGCATTCTGAAGGGACTGCTCTCACGAGATACCCTAATCACCTTCTCTTCCCCTTCCATTACCATACCACCTTCTCAAGCAAGTGCAGAAGATGTAACACCAGCCTTCTTACCTTCATCCTTCTTACCTTTCAGGGCCCCAAGGTGAAATGGCAAATTACTTATACTTTCTTCAATCCAACTGTATTTGCTGATCATGATACAACACTCTATATTGGGGATACCAAACTTAAATTGTGTGATCACTCTGTCCATAAGGGTAACCCGAGGTTCTGGTGGCCCTGCCCCACTCCCATTCTGACCTCTCTGTCCTCGGCCTCCCCCACTGTTACAATGAAGCCCAGTGGAACAATACGTTGTCTTTTTGATTAGGCACTTAGCAGCCACCTGGACCCAAAGCTTGATTTCAACAATCTCAGATCATAACCAGCAGATGCTGGTAATGGTTCTGCTGCTGCCATTCCTCTAGGCATATTGTTTATTTCTTAACTTGTCCCTTTAGCATCAACTGCACCTTGCATCAACATCATCTCTTTTGTCATTTTATGTCTCCCACCTTTCACCCTATCACACCCTTATGTATTAAAACACATGGACTTACGATTAGAGTCTCAAATGTCTATCAAAGGCATAAGAGTTTATTTTATTCTGCCTTTCTTGCAAAATTAACACATTTATTTTTATCCTGCAGGGCATTTATTGCAAATATGTGAATATTTTAGGATTTCTTTATACTCTATAATGCTGAGAAGAATTCTGTGCAATTTTCAGGAGTCTCATACGTTCTGCTTGTCAGGCATTGTGAATTGTTTATATTGCTCTGTTAACTGGTTTAAATCACACCAAATGCAGTATGGCTCAGTACTTCATATAGCCTTTTGAAGTATCAGGAGTTTTATCCTTAAACTTGAAAGTGATTATTAGTATATGCATTGCCAATACTATCGGTTTAAGAAGTGCTCAATTGCTGTGAAATGCTGCTCTGCCCATCAATTAAGTGGTTTGAGCAACATGTGAGTTAAAATGCTTATCACCTCAGGAATCATGTGGTAGACTGAAGTTTGATGCAACTATTTCAATGCAGTTTTTCAATTTGGCCCAACTATGATCTGAACTTGAGGTCTTTGAGCTTATGTACATACTTTCAAGGTCTGAAACCGGTGTCTTTTTTCAAAAAAAAAATCACTAGGACAATTTTGTTATGTGTTCGGACAACCCACCCTATTTCCAGGGAAAGGGTTCTGCAGTCTGCCAATGAATACCATTGATCATAAGCTTCAAATTAAATTTTACATAATGTCCTCACTCTCCCACCCCCACCACACCCCAATTTCCAGCCCCACTTTTAATTATTGACTAGAGAATTCCCTGAGCTCCAGTTAGGAGAGGAGATGGAAGACTGGAGGACTGGTCAGGACTTGGAAAAAAACAAATCTATTTTCTCCATGTGAACAACTGGCCAACTGTAGGGGTGACACTTCAGCTGGCCATTGTGGTCTCACACACACACACACATATAGATCTCAAGTGTGTGTTTGTCACAGTGGTGAGAGAGAAGCAGGCACTTGCATTTTGCTATTTTGAAACTGGGTGTCTGACTTTTTTGTATTATGCTTGCCAGCTCCTTTGTTATTCTTTAGCACACAAGTACATCTCTCTCTGACTCTTTTTTTTCATTCTTCCCTTCTCTCTTTTTAACTTTCACTCTTCTTATTCTGTATCTCACTTCCTTTCTCACTTACTTTTCCTCTCTTACTCTCTGTCACGAGTCAACTAGGCATTGAAGCAATGTTTCTATTCTGCCACACAAATCATTTCACCAATGCCTGATCACTGAGAATATGAGATCAACTGACTGCTACATTCTTTTGCAATGTGCATGATGTTTCAGCCTATCAGGGGCAAATGTTACTTTATATGTGCAACATTTTACCTGTCTGGCAAAGTGTGACATTTTTCAATTGCGTAAATGTGTCATTTTGAAGTGTGATAAACATGAACCAGGTGCAATACCTTTCATTTATTTACACTTTTAGTTTTGATTAAGTTTGTGCTGAGCAAGTTAAGAAAGAATAGCAAAGAATGGTACACTTTTTAACTTTTAGCATCTAGTGCCAGCATCAAAGGTTCAGGAACCTAGGAAAGGATTTGCTTCTGACTCAAGGACTCCTAAAGGACATAGCTGCTAGACTGGCTCTGTGGCAGGTGGTGAGGGAACCAACAAGAGGGAAAAACATACTGACCTCATCCTCAACAACCTGCCTGCCGCAGATGCATCTGTCCATGACAGTATTGGTAGGAGTGACCACTGCACAGTCCTTGTGGAGACAAAGTCCCGTCTTCACATTGAGGATACCATCCATTGTGTTCTGTGGCACTACAACTGTGCTAAATGGGATAGATTTCGAATAGATCAGGCAACTCAAAACTAGGCATCCATGAGGTGCCATGGGCCAGCAGCAGCTGCAGAATTGTACTCACCAAAATCAGTGACCTCATGGCCCAGCATATTCCCCACTCTACCCTACCCACCAAGTTAGGGGATCAACCCTGGTTCAATGGAGAGTGCAGGACAGCATGCCAGGAGCAGCACCAGGCATACCTAAAAATGAGGTGTCAACCTGGTTAAGTTACAACACAGAACAACTTGTGTGCCAAACCGCATAAGCAGCAAGCAACACATAGAGCTAAGCGATTCCACAACCATTGGATCTTGCAGTCCTTCCACATTCAGTCGTGAATGATGGTGGACAATTAAACAACTCATTGAAGGAGGAGGTTCCACAAATATCCCCATCTTCAATGATGGGGGAGCCAAGCACACCAGTGCAAAAGATAAGGCTGAATCATTTGGAAGAACCTTCAGCCAGTGCTGAGTGGATGATCCATGTCGGCCTTCTCCGGAGGTCCCCAGCATCACAGTTGCCAGTCTTCAGCCAATTCGATTTACTCCATGTGATATCAAGAAATGGCTGAAGGCACTGGATACTGCAAAGGCTATGGGCCCTGACAATTAAAAAAAAATGTTTATGGGATGTGGGCTTCATTGGCTGATCCTCAGATCAGATCAGGATTTTTTAATATATTTTTCACAGGATGTGGGTATCGCAGGCTAGAGCAAGATTTACTGACCCTCCTTAATTGCCCTTGAGAAGGTGTGGTGAGCTGCCTTCTTGAACCGCTGCAGTCCATGTGGTGTAGGTACACCAACATTCTGTTAGGAAGGGAGATCCAGGATTTTGACCTAGCGACAGTGAAGTAAAGGTGATATATTTCCAGTCAGGATGGTAAGTGACTTGGAGGGGAACTTCCAGGTGGTGGTGTTCCCATCTATCTGCTGCCCTTATCCTTCTAGATGATAGTGGTCGTGGGTTTGGAAAGTGGTGCTGAAGGAGCCTCGGTGAATTCCTACAGTGTGCCTTGTAGATGGTACACACTGCTGCTACTGTGTCGGTGGTGGAGTGGGTGAGTGTTTGTGGATGCGGTGCCAATCAAGTGGACTGCTTTGTCCTGAATGGTGTCAAGCTCCTTTAGTGGTGTAGGAGCGGCCTTCATCCAGGCAAGTGGGGAGTATTCCATCACACTCCTGATTTATGCCTTGTAGATGGTGGACAGGTTTGGGAGGTCAGGAGGTGAGTCTTACCTGCTCTTGCAGCCACAGTATTTATATGGCTAGTCCAGTTCAGTTTCTAGTCAATGGTAACCCCCAGGATGTTGAAAGTGTGGGATTCAGTGATGGTAATGCAATTGAATATCAAGGGGCAATGGTTGGATTCTCTCTTGTTGGAGATGGTCATTGCCTGACACTTGAGTGGTGCAAATGTTACTTGTCACTTGTCAGCCCAAGCCTGGATATTGTCCAGGTCTTCCTGCATTTGGACGTGGACTGCTTCAGTATCTGAGGAGTTGCAAATGGTGCTGAACATCGTGCAATCATCAGCAAACATCCCCACTTCTGACCTTATGATGGAAGGAAGGTCATTGAAGAAGCAGCCGAAGATGGTTGGGCTGAGGACCCTGAGAAACTCCTGTAGTGATGTCCTGGAGCTGGGATCACTGACCTCCAACAACCATAACCATCTTCTTTTGTGCTCCAACAAGTGGAGAGTTTTCCCCCTGATTCCCATTGACTCCAGTTTTGCTTGGGCTCCTTGCTGCCACTCACATGTCAAATGCTGCCTTGATGTCTAGGGCAGTCACTCTCACCTCACTTCTGGAGTTCAGCTCTTTTGTCCATGTTTGAACAAGGCTGTAATGAGGTCAGGAGCCCAGTGGCCCTGGCAGAACTCAAACTGAGCTTCAGCGACCAGGTTATTGCTAAGCAAGTGCCGCTTGATAGCACTGTTGATGACTGCTTCCATTACTTTATTGACGATTGAGAGTAGACTGATGGGGAATTGTCTGGGTTGGATTTATCCTTCTTTTTGTGTACAGGACATATCTGGGCAGTTTTCCACATAGCTGGGTAGATGCCAGTGTTGTAGCTGTACTGGAACAGCTTGGCTAGGGATGTGGCATGTTCTGGAGCACAAGTCTTCAGTACTATTGCTGGAATATTGTCAGGGCCTATAACCTTTGCAGTATCCAGTGCCTTCAGCCATTTCTTGATATCAGGTGGAGTGAATCAAATTGACTGAAGACTGGCATCTGTGATGCTGGGGACGTCCGGAGGACATCGAGATGGATTATCTACTCGGCACTTCTGGCTGAAGATTATAGCAAATGCTTCAGCCTTATCTTTTGCACTGATGTGCTGGGCTCCCTTATCATTGAGGATGGGGTTACTTGTGGAGTCTCCGGCTCCAGCGAGTTGTTTAATTGTCCACCATCATTCACAACTGAATGTGACAGGACCTCAGAGCTTAGAGCTGATCCATTGGTTGTGGGATTGCTTCACCCTGCCTATCACTTGTTGCTTATGCTGTTTGGCACACAAGTAGTCCTGTGTTATAGCTTCACCACTTTGGCACCTCATTTTAAGGTATGCCTGGTTCTGCTCCTGGCATGCCCTCCTGCACTCCTCATTGAACCAGGGTTGATCCCCTGGCTTGATGGTAATGGTAGAGTGGGGGATATGTTGGGCCATGAGGTTATAGATTGTCTTTGAGTACAATTGAGTACAATTGATGGCCCATGGCCCCTCATGGATGCCCAACTTTAAGTTGCTAGATCTGTTCTAAATCTATCCCATTTAGCATGGTGGTAGTGCCACAGAACAAGCTGAAGGGTATCTTTAATGTGAAGGTGGGACTTTGTCTCCACTCCTACTGATACTGTCATGGACAGATGCATCTGCGGCAGGCAAGTTGGTGAGGATGAGATCAAGTATGTTTTTCCCTCTTGTGGGTTCCCTCACCACCTGCTGCAGACCCAGTCTAGCAGCTATATCATTTAGGACTCGGCCAGCTCAGTCAGTAGTAGTGCTACCGAACCACTCCTGATGATGGACATTGAAGTCTCCCTCCCAGAGTACATTCTGCGCCCTTGTGGTGTTCAACATGGAGGAGCACTGATTCATCAGCTGAGGCAGGGTGGTACATGCTCGTCAGTGGGTGGTTTCCTTGCCCATGTTTGATCTGATGCCATGAGACTTCATAGGGTCTGGAGTTGACGTTGAGGACTCCCAGGGCAACTCCCTCCTGGTTGTATACCACTATGCCGCCACATCTGATGGTGATGATGATGGTGATGGTGGTGTCTGGGACATTATCTGTAAGGTATGATTCTGTGAGGATAACTATGTGAGGCTGTTGCTTGACTAGTCTGTGAGGCAGCTGTCCCAATTTTGGCACTAGCTTCCAGATGTTAGTAAGGAGGACTTTGCAGTTTCGACAGGGCTGTGATTGCTGTTGTTTCCAGTGCCTAGGTGGTCGATCCGGCTTCAGTCCTTTTTTGTGACTTTGTAGCAGTTTTGTTACATCTGAGTGGCTTGCTAGGCCATTTCAAAGGGTATGTAAGAGTCAACCACATTGCTTTGGGTCTGGAGTCACATGTAGGCCAGACCAGGTAGTGTCCCAACCCAACCATCTTCAGCTGCTTCATCAATGATCTTCCCTCCATCATAAGGCCAGAAGGGGATGTTTGCTGATTATTGCACAATGTTCAGCAGCATTCACAACTCCTCAGATGCTGAAGCAGTCCATGTCCAAATGCAGCAAGACCTGGACAATGTCCAGGCTTGAGCTGACAAGTGGCAAGTAACATTCGTGCCACACAAGTGCCAGGCAATGCCTATTTCCAACAAGAGAGAATCTAGCCATTGCCCCTTGATATTCAATGACATTACCATCACTGAATCCCCCTATCAACACCCTGGGGGTTACCATTGACCAGACACTGAACTGGACTAGCCATATTAATACTGTGGCTACAAGAGCAGGTCAGAGGCTGGTAATGGTTCTGCTGCAGTGAGTATCCCGCCTCCTAACTTCCCATATCCTGTCCACCATCTACAAGGCAGAAGTCAGAAGTGTGATGGAATACTCTCCATTTGCCTGGATGAGTACAACTCCCACAACACTCAAGAAGCTTGACATCATCAGGACAAAGCAACCCGCTTGATTGGCACCACATCCACAAACATTCACTCCCTCCACCACAGTGGCAGCAGTGTGTACCATCTACAAGATTCACTCCAGGAACTCACCAGGCCTCCTTAGACAACACCTTCCATACCCACGGCTGCTACCATCTGGAAGGACAAGGGCAAGACAAATTGGAACACCACCAAGTGGAGTTTCCCCTCCAAGTCACTCACCACCCTGACTTGGAAATATATCACCATTCCTTCACTGTCCCTGGATCAAAACTCTGGAACTCCCTTCCTAACGGCACTGTGGGTGTACCTACACCACGTGGACTGCAGTTCAAGAAGGCAGCTCACCACCACTTCTGAAGGGCAGCTGGGGATGGGCAATAAATGCTAGCCTAGCCAGTAACACCCACATCCCGTGAACAAATACATAAAAAAATCCTGATCTGAGAGGAGCACATCCAACTGCACTATTGTGGCATTTTTCAAATTTCCATACTAGCCACCTTATGGCCTCTTTGTAAGACTGCAATTTTTGTGATACGTTATGGTCGGTTTTAAAGTGTGAGCCTGCACCCACTTTCAATGTGATTTACACTGCCCAAGTTAATTGCATTTAGAAGGACAAGCTCAGCTCATGGTTGTCCATTTTGCACCTGAGAAACAGGCAGCCAGGAGTTAAAAATCAGGCAGGGCACCTCTGCCTAAGGCCAGCCTAAAACAAGCACAGGGCTGCTTTACTATGCAAGACTGGGATCATCTGGTGGTTGCAGGACTCTGATGCAAAATTCAAGTGCAAACTCATTGTACAGATCTTGAGACGTTTACTGAATGCAGTTGAAAAATAGGGCCACAAAATGATTATAAAGTCAGATTTTTTTTCGAGCCAGAAGGAGGAGCTGTGCACCTCTTTTCTCAACAAAAATACTATGAGCTGTTGCTGGCTTGGATTCAATTCCCCACCTTGGACTCACATCATCTCCTACCCCTACCCTCACTTTCCACTCTTACCTTTCTACATCAGGCCAGAATATCTTTTGCATTGTTTGGATTCCAGCCCTGATGCTGTCACTCTTAGGGTATCCCAAAGCTCTACCTTTGGTACCTTCATCTATATCTTGCCTCTTGATGACATCCCCCACAGAAATGGGCCAGAATTTGCACTCCCCCAAAGGCGGGTTTTTACGCAGGGGTGCGTGAAATTGAAGGGACGAGATTCCCTCCGCGTTCCTGCCTGCCTCAACCACACAGTGATTTTAAGCTGGGGTGGGCAAGTCCTCGGACAAGAAGCCCGCCCTTGCCCCAGTTGAGGCCCTTAAGTATCCAATAGTTGGTCACTTAAAGGCCGTTTCCTGCCCAGCCTCAATTTTTAGGCTGGCGGGTGGATTAAAGTTGTGTGGGGGAAGCCTGAAAAACAACAGAGTTAGATCACAGGTGCCATCAGATGCCCCCTTCTGAAGGTGGGCACCTCCCCCTCTTTAAGGTCTACTGGCCTCCGGATCACCCTCCCCCCACCACCAGCCCCACCCCATTGGCCTCGCTCCCAAGACCCTGATTGCCACCTTCGCACTCCCTCAGGCCTTCCCTACATTCCCTGCTCTAGGACCGCTTAAACTTAACTGGGCCTCAAGTGCCTGGACTGCGTCTCAGGCGTCCTCCTGCATTCTCTCACCAGTCCACTGCAGCTCTTGGCACTGCAGGGACTGGAGGGCAGTGGCCAATCAGATTGGTCAGCAGTTCTCTAAGGCGGGACTTCCTTTAGAATGAGGAGTGGAAGTCCAACCTGCAGCCAATTAACAATCAGTCGAGCGTAACATGGCTGTGGGGCAATTGGAGTCAGCGGGAACTCTTCAGATGGTGGAAAGCATGGGATCAGCTTTCACATGTGAACTAATGACCTCAGCTGTACTTCTCACTATTTCCCTTGACCCGTCGATTAACTCTGTGCTGTCAGACCACTTGTCTGGCATCCAGTCTCAGATGAGCTATAATTTCCTTCACTTCAACTTTGAGAGAACCAAAATATAATTAAGGAAACTGAGGATAGATCCAAAGAGGAGTCATATAAAGTTGCTAGAAAAAGTAACAAGCCTGAGGATTGGGAATGGTTTAGAATTCAGCAAAGTAGGGTCAAGAGATTGATTAAGCGGGGAAAAATAAAGTATGAAAGTAAACTTGCAAGGAACATAAAAGTGATCCGTAAAATCTTCTATAAGTATGTAAAAAGAAAAAGCTGGGTGAAGACAAATGTAGGTCTCTTACAGTCTGAATTTATAATAGGGAACAGGAAAATGGTACAGCAATTAAACAATTACTTTAGTTCTTTTGTTTTCAAGGAGCAAGATACAAATAACTTCCTAGAAATGCTAGGGAACCAAGTGTCTAGTGAGAAGGAGGAATTGAAGGAAATTAGTATTACTAAACAATAGTGCTGGAGAAATTAGTGGGACTAAAAGCTGATAAATCCCCAGGGGCTGATAATCTACATCTTGGACACTAAAGGAGGTGGCCATGGAAATAGTGGATGCATTGGTTGTCATCTTCCAAAATTCTGTACATTCTGGAACAGACCCAGCAGGTTGGAGGGTGGCAAATGTAACCTCTATTTAAAAATGGAGTGAACTACAGACCGGTTAGTCTAACATCAGTTGTTTGGAAAATGCTAAAGCCTATTATAAAGGCTGTGATATCAGGACACTTAGAAAATATTGACAGGATTAGACAAAATCAACATGGATTTATGAAAGGTAAATCATGTTTGACAAACCTACTGGAGCTTTTTGAGGATGTAACTAGAAGAATGGATAAGGTGGTAGATTTGAATTTTCAGAAAGCTTTTGATAAAGTCCCACATAAGAGGTTAGTGTGTAAAATTAAAGCACATGGGATTGGGAGTAATAAATTGTCATCGATTGAGTATTGGTTAGCAGACAGGAAACAGAGGGTAGGAATAAATGGGTCCTTTTTGGAGTGGCAGATGTTGATTAGTAGAGTACCACAAGGATCAGTGCTTGGGCCCCAGCTATGCACAATATTTATCAATGATTTGGATGTGGGAACCTAATGTAATACTTCTAAATGTGCCAACAACATGAAATTGGTTGGAATGTGAGTGGTGAGGAGAGTGTTAAGAAGCTTCAAGGCGAAAGCCACAGCTTGAGTGAGTGTGCAAATACATGGCAGATGCAGTATAGCATGATAAGCGTGAAGTTATCCAATTTAGTTGGAAAACAGAATGGCATTGTATTATTTAAATGGTGATAGATTGGGAAATGTTGATGTACAAAGGGACCTGGGTATCCTTGTACACCAATCACTGAAAGCAATTTTGCAGGTGCAGCCAGCAGTTAAGAAGGCAAATGATACGTTGGCCTTCATTGCAAGAGGATTTGAGTACAGGAGCAAGGATGTCTTACTGCAGCTGTACTGGGCCTTGGTGACACCACACCTGGAGTATTGTGTGCAGTTTTGGTCTCCTTACCTAAGAAATTATATACTTACCGTAGAAGGAGTGCAGTGAATGTTCACCAGTCTGATTCCTGGGACGGCAGGATTGTCATAAGAGGAGAGATTGGGCTGACTAAGACTGTATTCACTGGAGTTTAGAAGAATTAGAGGGGATCTCATTGAAACATATATAATTCTGACAGGGATGGGCAGACTGGATGCAGGGATGATGTTTCCACTGGTTGAGGGGTCTAGAACAAGGGGTCACAGTCCCAGGATAAAAGGTAGGCCATTTAGGACTGAGATGAGGAGAAACCTCTTCACTCAGAGGGTGGTGAACCTGTGGAATCTTCTACCATAGAAGGCTATGGAGGTCAAGTCACTGAATATATTTAAGAAGGAAATAGAGTTCTGGACTCTAAAGATGTCAAGGGATATGGGGAGAGGGCGGGAATATGACGTTGAGATAGAGGATCAGCCATGATGATACTGAATGGCTGAGCAGGCTCGAAGGGCCTAATGACCTACTCCTGCCCCTATTTTCTATAGTTCTGTGTTTCATTGCTTTCAGTCTCTGTCACAAACTACTAAAGACTCCATTGCTCTGCTTGACCATGCTATCAGGCAGAATGAGATAGTGAACAGCTTCAGCATCCTTTTCATCCCCAATCTAAGCTCTGATCCCATATCCTGCCCATCACAAAGATAGCTGACTTCCAACTCCATATCATTTCCTACCTCTGCCCCTACCTCAACCTATCTGTCACAAACAGTGTCATCTATGCCTTTCCCATCTCCAGACTTGGCTATCCTAATGCCCTCTAGGCTGGTCTACCATTCACCATCCTCTGTAAACATCATTTAATCTAAAAGCTTAAGGCATTGTTCCTGTGCTGATAGGGATTCCAGTTGGCAATGGGGGCATCTCATGTAGTGGGCTTAGAGCACGTGGGGGCATGCTGAATCATGTGAGGGGCACACCCCTTCCTCCCTGGCCCCACCAGATCCATGATGACTGCCAGTGCACAGCTGTGGCTGTTGGCCACCCCCTGGAAGGATTGCTGCCCCAGGGTCATGGCCAGACACCTAAAGATTAAAAATAACTTAGCTCCACTTTTCTTTTGCTGTCTGCCTCCTCATGACAGCAGCTCTCACCTCGGCCAGTGGGGCTGCCGATCTCTGAATGATTGACAGTTCCCTACTGGGGAGCCTAAAACATAGGTTGGGACCTGGAACCAACCTCCATTTCTGGTTCCCTACCCTGATTAAAAATCCAGCCCCAAAACCTCAAATTTTCATTCCCTTTTTAAAATCCTTTCAAGACATCACCACTTCCTATTTCTGTAATTGTCTCCAATCCTACAACTCAGTAAGAGGCGCATGATCAGTGAATGGAGACTTCGGCTTGAGTGAGACGGAGATGGAGTGAGTGTTTTTGGGAATTTGGTTCAAGGGGGAATTCAGTAAAGAGGGGGAAAGAGGAGCCTTAGGTAAGGTTTACGGCAAGAACTGTGAATTAGAATAGAGTGCTGGGAGTTGGGTAATTAAGGTAGTTAGGGAAGGAAGGGAAAGGGATTCTCTTTTGCTTTCTGCTTTCTAACTTTCTCAGCCTTCAGGAAGTGGTCATTCTCTGCTACAGGGGAAGAAGCTAGTTATTTTGTGAGTATCTGGTAAGTGACTAAGGTTTATTCTATTCCTAAGGTTCAAAATAAATAGTCTAGCAACTGATGGTAATGTTAATAAAATAAATAAAAACAAAAGTAAAATATATAATTTAATGAAATAATTAAATAGTTAATTAGAACACATGAAAGATGTCAGGATAAGTGATGTGTCACAGCTGCAATATGTCGGAGCTCCTGACTTCCAGTTTGATCCAGAGCATACACGTCTGCAGTAAGTGTTTGAAGTTTGAGCAGCTTCAGCTCAGAGTTTATGAGCTAGAGGCTGAACTACAGACACTGCAATGCATCAGGGAGGGGTTAAGTTACCTGGATGCTTTATTTCAGGAGGCAGTCACACCTCTCAGGACAGGGTTTTCTGATTTGGTCAGTGGTCAGGGGCAGGAGGGTAAGACTGTGAGTGAGGCAGGTAAGGGGACTCAGAGGGCAGGAGTGTGAATCTCTGCAATTGTCCAACAGGTTTGAGGTTTTTTCAGCTTGTTTGGCTGAGAGTTGGGGCTGCAGGATGGATGAGCGAACTGGCCAAGGCACCATGGTACAGGAAACCATCCATGTGGGGGAAGCAAAAGAGAGTGTAGTGGTAGTAGGGGACAGTATAGTGAGAGAGATTGACACTGTTCTCTGCAGCAAAGAGCATAAGTCCAGACGGCCTGCCCGGTGCCAGGGTGCAGTACATATGCTAGGCGATGGACACCAACTTGCAGTGGGAAGGGGAGGACCCAGTTGTCGTGGTCCTTGTAGGAACGAACAACATAAGCAGGGCAAAGGCAGAAGTTCTGCACAGTCAGTGTGAGGACCTAGGCACCAAATGAAGAAGCAGAGCCTCAAAGGTCATATTCTCTGAATTATTACCTGAGCCACGTGCAAATTGGCATAGGACAATTTAGATTAGGGAGATGAATGTGTGGCTCAAAGACTGGTGTGAGAGAAGTGGGTTCTGGTTCGTGGGGCACTAGCACCAGTACTGGGGAAAGTGGGATCTGTACCGTTGGGACGGTCTACGCCCAAACCATGCTGGGATTGGTATTCTTGTGAACCACATAATTAGGGGAGTAGAGAGGGTGACAAGAGCCCAGGTCCTTATGGACTTCATCCTAGGGTCTTAAAAGAAGTGTCTAATGAGATAGTTGATGCATTGGTTTTAATTTTCCAAAACTCCCTATATTAAGGGAAGGCCCCATTAGATTGGAAGATAGCAAATCTAACTCCATTATTCAAAAAGGGAGGGAGACAGAAAGCAGGAAACTACAGCCTTAACAGCTTAACACCTGTTACAGGGAAAATGTTAGAAACTATTATTAAAGAACTTATAGCAGAGCACTTGGATAAGCTCAAGGTCATCAGGCAGATTCAATATGGTTTTGTGAAAGGAAAATTGTGTTTATTATTGGAGTTATTTGACAAAGTAACATGTGCTGTGGATAAAGGGGAACCAGTGGATGTATTGTACTTAGAGTTCCAGAAGGCTTTTTATAAAATGCCACATCAAAGGTTATTGCAGAAAATGAAAGCTCATGGTGTAGGGGATAACATACTGGCATGGATAGAAGATCGGCTGGCTAACAGGAAGCAGAGGGTAGGCATAAATGGGTCTTTTTCAGGTTGGCAAGATGTAATGAGTGGCATGTCACAGGGATCAGTGCTGGGACCTCAACTGTTTACAATTTATATAAATGACTTGTATGAAGGGATCGAAGGGATGGTTGCCAAATTTGCTGTTGACACAAAGATGGTAGGAAAGTAAGTTGTGAAGAGGACATAAGGAGGCTACAAACAGATATAGATAAATTAAGTGAGTGATCAAAGATCTGACAGATTGAGTTTAATGTGGGAAAATGTGAAATTGGCAAGAAGAATAAAAGAGAAGCATATTATCTAAATGGTGAGAGGTTGCAATGCTCTGAGGTGCAGATGGCTCTGGGTGCCCTAATGCATGAATCACAAAAGGCTAGTATGCAAGTACAGCAAGTAATTAGGAAAGCTAATAGAATGTTATTGTGAGGGGAATTGAATACAAAAGTAGGGAGGTTATGCTTCAGTTATACAGGGCATTGGTGAGGCCACATTTGGAGTACTGTGTACAGTAATGGTCACTTTATTTAAGGAAGGATGTAAATGTGTTGGAAGCAGTTCAGAGAAGGTTTACCACTAACACCTGAAATGGACGGGTTACCTTATGAGGAAAGGTTGTACAGCCTAGGCTTATATCCGCTGGAGTTTAGACGAGTAAGAGGTGACTTGATTGAAACATATAAGACCCCGCAAGGTCTTGACAGGGTGGATGTGGTGAGGATGTCTCCTTTTGTGGGAGAATCTAGAACTAGGGCTCACTGTTTAAAAATAAGGGACCACCCATTTAAAACAGGGATGAGGGGAAATTTTTTCTCTCAGAGGGTTGTGAGTCTTTAGAACTTTCTTCCTGAAAAGGTGGTGGAGGCAGTGTCTTTGAATATTTTTAAGGCAGAGCTGGATAGATTCTTGGTAAGCAAGGAAGTGATAGGTCATTAGTGGTAGGTGGGATGCAGATTTCAGGTTACTATCAGATCAGCCATGATCTTATTAATCACAGAACCACAGAATCTCACAGTGCAGAAGAGGCCCTTCAGCCCATCAAGTCTGGACCGACACGTGAGAAACACGTGACCTACCTACCTAATCCCATTTACTAGCACTTGGCCCATAGCCTTGATTGTTATGATATGTCAAGTGCTTATCCGGGTACTTTTTAAAGGATGTGAGGCAACCCGCCTTCACCACCATCCAAGGCAGTGCATTCCAGACCGTCACCACCCTCTGGGTAAAAAAGTTTTTCCTTACATCCCCCCTAAACCTCCTGCCCCTCACCTTGAACTTATGCCCCTCGTGACTGACCCTTCAACTAAGGGGAACAACTGCTCCCTATCCACCCTGTCCATCCCCCTCATAATCTTGTACACCTCGATCAGGTCACCCCTCAGTCTTTTCTCCTCCAATGAAAACAATTCAAGTCTATCCAACCTCTCTCCATAACTTAAATATTTCATCCCAGGCAACATCCTGATGAATCTCCTCTGCACCCCCTCCAATGCAATCACACCCTTCCTAAAATGTGGCAACCAGAACTGCACATAGCATTCCAGCTGTGGCCTCATCAAGCTTCTATACAACTTCAACATGGCCTCCTTACTTTTGTAATCTATGCTTCGATTGATTAAGGCAAGTGTCCCATATGCCTTTTTCACCACCCCACTAACATGCCCCTCTGCCTTCAGGGATCTATGGACACACACGCCAAGGTCCCTTTGTTCCTCAGAACTTCCTAGTGTCATGCCATTCATTGAATACTTCCTTGTCAAATTACTCCTTCCAAAGTGTATCACCTCATACTTTTCAGGGTTAAATTCCATCTGCCACTTATCTGCCCATTTGACCATCCCGTCTAATCTTCCTGTAGTCCAAGACATTCAACCTCACTGTTAACCACCTGGCCAATCTTTATGTCATCCGTAAACTTACTAATCCTACCCCCCACATAGTCATCTATGTCGTTTATATAAATGACGAATAATAGGGGACCCAGCACAGATCCCTGTGGTACGCCACTGGACACTGGCTTCCAATCACTAAAGCATCCTTCTGTCATCACCCTCTGTCTCCTACAACTAAGCCAATTTTGAATCCAATTACCCTGTATCCCATGTACATTTGCCTTCTTTATAAGTCTCCCATGTGGGACCTTGTCAAAGGCTTTGCTGAAATCCATATAAACTATACCAACTGCACTACCCTCATCTACACACTTGGTCATCTCCTCAAAAAATTCAATTAAATTTGTTGGGCATGACCTCCCTCTGACAAAGCCATGCTGACTATCCCTGATCAAACCTTACCTCTCCAAATGGAGCTGATTCTCTCCTTCAGAATTTTCGCCAATAGTTTCCCTACCACTGACGTGAGACTCACTGGCCTGTAGTTCCCTGGCTTATCTCTACAACCCTTCTTAAATAGCGGAACCACATTAGCTGTTCTCCAGTCCTCTGGCACCTCCCCCGTGGCCAGAGAGGAATCTAAAATTTGGGTCAGAGCTCCTGCGATCGCCTCCCTTGCCTCCCTCAGCAGTTTGGGACACAAATCATCTGGACTACTTTTAAGCCTGCCAACACCTCCAATACCTTGTCACTCCCTATATCAATTTGCTTAAGAACCTCGCAGTCTCTCTCCCCGAGTTCAATACCTTCATCCTCATTCTCTTGGTTGAAGATTAATGTGAAGTATTCATTCAACACTCTAGCAATGTCCTCTGGCTCCACCCATAGATTTCCCCTTTGTTCCCTTATGGGCCCTACTATTTCCCTGGTTATCCTCTTCCCATTGATATACTTATAGAATATCTTTGGAGTTTTCCTACTTTTACCAGCCAGAGCTTTCTCTTAAATGGTGGAGCAGTCTTGTAGGGCTGAATAATCTACTCCTGCTCCTTGTTCGTATGTTCGTATGTAACTCTCTCCTTTTCTCTAGAATTGGCCTCTCTTATATTTCTCTTCTCGCATTGAGCTGCTTTGGAAAAATGCCCTGCGATTCCCTCCCTAGATTACTTTGCCTCTGCATCCCCTCTTCATCCTTCAAGGCCCCCCCTAAAATTTGTCTCTTTGATCAAGCTTTTGGTCCTAATAGCTTCTTCTTGCACATGGCATCCATTTTAAGTGTGATCGGTTACCTATCTATGAAGTACTTTGGGATATCATCAAAATAAAAGGCACAGTATAAATGCATGTTTTTATTTGGCATGAATGTGGTACTACCCAGTTACCCCCTTGCTTTATTATGCTTAATGTACTGTAATTTGTTATTTTTTAAAATATCAAACAGAATAAGATATATGATACAGAGGATGATTGTGCCAACAAACATGATCAAATATTTACTTAACATGAGTCAACATAATTCTAATTGACATATATAATAGTCAACATTAGAAACATAACTGACTTTGGAATCTCAATTATAGCTGACTTGGTGAGAACACAATTCTGCACTTACTTGATTTAATAAGGGCCAAATCTGATTTGGAAGGGAAAGATTATGAACGCTTTACATTGGAAGGACACTTTGTGCTTAGCCCATACAAACTCTTGGCCAGTGGGAGGTCACAAACAGCATTTGAACAACTTGCAGGAATGTGGGCAATAATAAAGAAAATGTTCAAGCTATGTTATAATAAATCATTAATTGAAATATTATTGAATGAAGATTGGAAGATGAATTGGGACCAGATTTGATATTGATGCATGAGCTGCTCTTGTTTGGGAACCATTCGCCTGCAATATATATCCACACTAGACAAGTATAGTTTGGAATAATATTTAGACCTGATTTTGCCCTGCACACCCTATATGAATGGACCACAGACCCTGCTATGGCTCTTTGGAAAATTCTACCATATACATGCTTTGGGATTGCCCTCTGATATCAGTTTTCTGGAAAGCCATTCTGGACTTTATCCAATTGTGTAAGAGGCTGCTTCAGACATTCCATTAGCTAATTGTCTGCTACAGCTGGGAGAGATCTCAGAGCCGAAGTGAAATTCATGTCAGAGGATGAATCTGCTTATTGTGCCAGCTCATAGATACATCCTTATAAAGTGGAAAGACTCATGGCCAAATACATTTCTTTTCTGGGTCAAAGTCGCCTTGGGCTGGATTCTTATGCAAGGATTCACTAATAAGTTAGAAAAAAGAAATTCAGGTTTTTAAAATCTGGAATTCATTCTTGATTAGAGTCAGACTGATGAGTCTATGTCTGTTCTGCATAAAAGTACTGATCCATAACCACAGTCTGCAACTAACAAGGCGAAGTAACGATAACAACCTCTGGGATGTGTTGGCTGGTTTGAACATTTCAATGACATGGAGTTAATTGATCCCACCACTCTTTTTAATGTTCCTTTTCTTCAAGGAATGACTTATTTTGAATTCTTTGTATGGTGCAGCTTAGTTTTTGCCTGTTTTATGTTTGTGTATCTAAGAGTTGCATGAAAACAAACTTAACAGCATTAATAAAATGCCCAATTTAAAAATAAGTATTCCACGCCTGGCTCCAAGCCAGCGAGTCGGGCTTCTTACCCATGTAAAGTTTGAGAATAGGTTGAGATCGTTTCGGCCCCAAAGACCTCTAATCATTCACTTTACCAGGAAAAACTGTGTGCGATGGCTGGGTGTTGCCCAACGCTCCAGTGCCATCCATTTTTAGGGCTAGTAGAATTCACCTAGCATCCTTGTTTAGTGCAATAATATAGACTGCTTATTTTTGCATGTAATAACTTTGGCCTTATTATCAGCACCAAAAAGACTGAAATCCTGTACCAACCTGTCCCACAAAAGCATTATGTGAAGCTAACTATTACAGTCTATGGTCAAAGGCTTGAAGCAGTTGAGAAATTTACCTACCTCATCAGCATCCTCTCCAGAATAACTCACACTGACAACCAAGTCAATGCCAAAATAGCAAAGGACAGTGTTGCCTTTGGCAAGCTATGAAAGAGTGTCTGGGAATGAAGACGAATTTCTCTCTCAAAAAACTGAAGGTAAACAGAGTGGTTGACCTTCCCACTCTCTTATAGCTTGTGAGACATGGACAATTTACTCCAGCATGTAAACAAGCTGCACCACTTTCACATGATCTGCTTGTGGAGACTATACAAGATCAAATGGCAAGACAAGGTTCCTAGTACAGCAATACATTCCTGACTGACATGCCCGGCATCCACACTGTGTTGAATAGAGCTCAGATAAGATGGACAGGACGTCTTGTCCGAACGTTTGATAAATGCTTGCCAAAAAAGATCTTCTGCAGTGAGCTAATTGAAAGGAAAAGTTCACATGGAGGCCAGAAAAAGCATTTCATGGGCACTAATGATTTTCAACATTGCCGATAAGACATGGGCGAACCTTGCACAGGATGGCTCTATATAATACAGTCTTATACCAAAGATGCCAGCTTCTAGGAACAGAACAGCCACACATTAGCCAACAGGGAACATTCGCAATACCAGAGCCTCAAGCACCTCCTCTGCACCAACAATATGTGTGTCCAATGCATAACTGATCTTTTCATGCTCAATTTGGACTTATTAGCCATCTTCAAACATTCTGCAGCTGAAACTTAATTCAGTGAATTCTAGTCGATGACGAAGGCCGAACGCAACATTGGTTGGGCGGAGGATCCGCTAAGTCTGATGTCAGCAGAAGACCCAATCAATTTTCATGGTTGAATTTAATTGAAATAAAATAAGAGAACTGGCATCACTAATCATGCTCTTTATTGGTAGATCACTGATTGAGAGGGAGATCATAGCTTAAATGTAGCCTGCACCCCATAAAAAGGGAAGTAAATCTTTCAAAGTTTTGCCTTTCACTGAAGAGTGAACCATTGGGACACATGGTCATTCTCTGATCAGCTTGTTGGAGGTACTTGTGAAGCAAGTAAGGAACAGGAAAGAGGTCCTTTTTTTTTTCTAATAACCTAAGAATGGTATTCCAGAAAATTAACCCACCAGTTAATGTTGCCAGAATTGTTCCAAGGATCTGACTGCATTGCAGAGGGACTTGAGCAGGGCTGCAAAGATTCCTCTTCACATCTCTCTTACTCCCTGCCATTTCTTCAAATAGCTCCCTGCAGCCACACAGACTGAAGAAGGGAACTCTGCTCAAGGTGCACCACCACTTTCTCTTTATCCTTCAGCACAGAAATCAGTATCCATCCTGCTATGGTTGGTGAGATATAAAATGATTCACTCAGCACAAGTGGAAATGGCAGCCCACAAAATGGCTTCCTGAGAGTAAGCTTGGGCCTTAGTTCAGCTTAAGAAGACTTTAGGGACCCAACATTCAAAAGAAAAATGTTTTCTGGACCTGAGTATTTGCTGAATGCAGCAAATGCCTGCCAGGGAGCTATTGCAACATGTTGAAGATTGTGAGAGAGTCCATTATCAACTTGTTTGAGGTTTGAGGTTTGAGGCATGTGGCATTCAACTATGGAATGCATGGCCACCTCAATGGATGATGCAGCTATGCCCCTTTGTGAAGTCATTGATGAGCCTCTGCCAAACAGCTCTGGCTGTTGGAATCCTCCTGTTTCTTTGCCAACCACTATTTCACCAGTATTGTCTCAGTCATCATATCCAATGATTGGCAATTGTCTACATTGCAGGGTAAAGTTATACAGTGCATAAAAAATTACAATCATATGGGACATTCTTTGCAGGCTATATTGCAGGAAACACCATTGGACCAATGCAGGCAATGAATTTGTTGCTTGAAGACTCGAATGACCTCTTTGATGAGGGCTGTAATTGATTATTGAACAGTCTGGCCACCAAGCATGGGTTCCCAAGTTAATTCATGAACTAAGTGTCCACTCTTGTCCCCATACTACCAGCCTCACTTCCTGTGCATGGCAATGAGTTAGGGTAGAAATGGAGAGAGGATTTGATGAAGAATTGGTCTAAGATAAAAGTGTCATTGAGAAAATATAGCATATCGGTTGCACATTAAAGACTATTTACAAAAATAAGAAAGATACACAGTAAAAATGGATGTTTGAAGCTAAAGATATGTAGCACAGGGATTCATTGAGATATAGACTATATAGAAATTTCTCAGGTTGGTTACAGCCACTGAAATATTTTTGTCTTCATGCATTTCAGCTGCAGCAACAGTTTCCTTACTTTCACTCTTCCATTCAGATCTTTTGGTACCACATAGAAACAGATGGATATTATCAACATACAGGCCTAAGAAGTTAAATAGTGAGATTAAAGGTTAATGGATGGAAAATCATTTGGCTGTGAATCAAGTGCATTGACCTCAACACCCAAGATCCTGATATGCACTGGGAGCACTAAATTCTAACACTTATTCCTATTCCCTGACTTTTAGAAATGTGTTGCTAAGCTACCTCAAAAGCCAAAATCAAAGAGAAAGAAGGAGAGAGAGGTGGGGGAAGGGATGGTGAGAGTAGTTGCATTTATAAAGTATCTCAGACAATGAAGTCTATTTGAAGGCAGTCACTGTCATTATGTAAACAAACTGCAGCAAATTAGAAAACTGCAAGATCCCACAAGCAAGCAGTGAGCTGAATGATCAGTTAATCTGCTTTTGGTTGTGTTGGCTGAAGGACTAATTTTACCCAGGAAACCAAGCAAACTCCTTACTCTTCTTCAAGTAGTGTCTTATCATAAAATCAAATACGATCAGACCATCAAATAGATTGAGGTGAAGAAAGTCCTTCAGCGACTTGATTCCTTCCATATTATCAGCCCTAACATCACCATAGCACCACAACACTAGCTGACCTTAGCCATTATTCCAGTCCATCATTTTCTACTGTTTCATCCTCTCTGCAAAAAGATATTTCCTAACATCTATCTCAAAACTGCCCTTCACAATATTGAACCTTTGTGCTTTTGGCCTGTTGCATTTATATGATCAAAAATACTGTGCTGCATTCACATTCTATATTTCATTAAGTATGTTATATAAGGTCCAATCGAAATATATGTTTTGAAGCTAAAGAGCCTTGTTTTATCTATTCATCTGTTTTAACTCAAGCACAAAAAATCAGTCGTGTCACTCTTCTCTGCTCTGCACCTAGGTTCTTGATAACCCCTTTATGTTGCATTAACAAAAACCTACACAGTCCTCTCAGGCTATTCTAGCCAAAGAATTGTACAGCTTCAACATAACAACCGCAGAATGGCCACAGCTAGTTTAGTTATATATCCTGTATTCTGTTCAAGTTGTCACTTGTTTCTTTGTAAAGGGCATGGTGAGTAATGTATCTATCAATAGTGCTAGTTTTTTCAACTTCTAACAATTTTTATCCCATTCACCATCTACACGTGCCTCCTAGTTTTATTTCCAGTGTTTAATACCTTGCATTTGTCTGTATTAAATTTCATTTATCACTGGTTAGCCAAGATGTAGACCCTGCCAAAATCTTTTTGTCAAATTTTGGCTGCCTCTTCCTAATCCAGAGTCTACTTTGACTCAGTATCTTTTGTGAATTTAACTAACTTGCAAATCCAGGTCATTTATGTGTCCAACAAACAGGAGGGCCACTGCACAACTATATGGGTCACCCTGTTCAAACCATCACTCTGTTTCAATCTAACTGCCCTATGAATACCCTCTGCTTCTTTCCATTCAACCAGTTATTAATCCATATCCATTTTTTTACCCTTGACTTTGATTTATAACGGAATCTCTTAGGTAATACTTGATCATCAGTCTTTTGGGAATCTCGATACATATATCACATGAGTTTTGCCTGCCAGTATGGCATGCTATCTCCTTGAAAATTCTGAGATTGGTCAGATTTTTTTCTGTTCTGAAATGGTTTTGGTTGATATATATTAGATTCTTTTCCTGCAGCTACACTTTCATTGTCCTACTGATCACTGATTCCATTTGGTTCTAATTATTGAGATCAGGTTAAAAGCCCTATAATTGCTATGTGTAGCTCTGTTGTCTTCTTTAAATATAATAGGATGAAAGTTATGAATTTTCTCATATGTCAGGACCCAATCACCAAGGTCTAATTTTCGACAGGGTTCTTCAGCTTTTCTGCAAGAATTTTGGTGCAACATAGATGGAAAACCCACAAAAGCGGCAAACACCACTCACAGAGAGGCAGGTACAAATCTGGGAAGTCACTCATCCCATCTCAGTTATCCTTCATAGAATCCAATAGTCCTGATGAAACATCATCAACCCAAAACGTTAACTCTCTTTCTCTCCACAGATGCTGGCTGACCTACTGTGCATTTCCAGCGCTTTCTGTTTTTATTTCAGATTTATAGCATCGGCAGCTTTTCTAATCTGACACAAGGAATTTGCTTTATGGCCCTTTCCTGTGATGCTGCTGGGGCTTGTGTTTTTTCCCTCTCTTGTTCTAGTAGCCAGATCAGAAGGCTGAAGTTGAAATGTGGCCCAAACAGAGGGCACTTTGTAACTTTAGTGTGGTACCCTCAGAATTTTATGTTACTGATACAGAAATTAAACTTATTTTTCTCGAGTCTGATTACTGCTCAGCAATGATTGGACATGGTACCTAGTGAGTTAATCAATGTCAGACCTCTTTTAATCTATCCTCTAGCTAGTTCGTCACTATTCATTGACTACACTCTCCATTTTGTCTTCCAACATGCAACACTTTGCACTTATCTGTTTTGCTAATTTATGAATTTTGTCCAGATTCTTCTGTATTTCCTTGGCTGCTTCATTAGGCTTCCTAGTTAAGTATCATCTGTGAACCTGAACAAATTTCATTGTGTTTCCAAATCTAGGTTATTGATGTAATTTAAAGATAATAAAAATAACAGCACCTATTGCTTGGATACTCTCGTACACCTCTGCAGCCAACTACCTTAAGTTAATCTTATTTCGAAACCCCTTTATTGCAGACCCTTCAATCACTCAAAACAGTCTGCCTACCATGTCCAGACCTTTCATAACTTTGAAAGCTTCTACTAAGTTGCACTGTAATCAGTCAAATCTAATGAAGAAAGGCCCCTTTTTGTGTTCCTTTTGGTATTTGTATTTCGGGAATAGATAATTATTGGAAGGTACTGCATATCAAACCAAATTAGGATCGCACTGGAAGTGTGCCTTCATAACATCAAATGAAATCATGCATTTGAAATGTTGCCATAGCTTGATTATTTGGCATTTTACTCTGGGTGGGTGGGGGTGGTTGGATCTTCATATATCTGTGGAAGAGCAGAAGAGCAAAAGCAGCAGAAAAAGTGTCAACTTAAAGGAGCGAAATCCTGGAAGAAAGGCAGTACCATTCAAATGAGCTGGGGCGTTTGGATATTGCTCAAGGCTGCCTGTTAACTTAAGATGTATTATTCATCTCTTTTCAGTAGGAGACAACGCATTAGGGGAGCTGTTATCGATAAAGCCACTTACCCACTCCAGAAAGGCTGTGAGAGATAATACCACAGCTTGGAGGCTGTAGAGGGCGTGGGCGAGGTACAAACTGAATGAGAGGACCTTACTCCTGGTTTACACAATGAGGATCGATAGTTAACTGTGGCAATGAGTTTCAGTAGGTGTAAATCAGTGATTGCAGCATGCCAAGAGAAAATAGTGTATACAGCAACAGAATGTCTAAATACACCAATATTTTCATATTACATCATTTTCTAGCTTTGGATTTTTCACAGCTCTAGAACAAGTAATCAGGTCTAACAGGACCACAAGCTTCAATACAGGAACCTCTATCAGAATTGCAACTTGTACACTTTTTATTGACTTAAATGTGGTATGAGTCCCGAGTCAGTGTGGACGGCCTGAATTTTCATCCTCAAGGTGGGTAGCAGAAGTTGACAAAATTCCAGGCTCAGCTTGCCTGTCTTGGGAGAAAGTGCCCACAAAGGCGGGATCTTTATTGCCCAGGGGTAGCTGGAGTAGGGGAATGTGGGCATAGGCTGGAGTCAGGTCAGTCAATCCATGAATAAAGTTCGGAGGTAGCCACAGGGGCTGTCGGATGCCAAGACAGACTGTTCAAAAAGCCTATGTCGGCGCTGTGGGACTTGGTCCCAGATATAATAAAAACACCAAGGCTCTCTTACCCTCATACCACCTCTCCCTCCACACACTCCTCATGCCCCATTCATGCCATCTCATTCACCCTCTGCCAAGCTATGGCACTCCATCCACCTGCTATGACCCCTTGTACACCCTATGCCAAGCAATGGCACTTCCATGCCCACTGACTCATTATACACACCGTATAGAACCAATAAGCCCTGTAGTGACAGTAGGATGTGTTTAAAAAAAAAGCTTTTTTAAAAGCCATTCATTCATTACTTTCCACATTTTAAAAAAAGAAGTCATTATAAGACAATAAAAATGTCAGTCATCCAAGTACTTCAGGTAACAATAACAAAAACCACAAACCCTTGTAACAACTTAACCATAGATAAATAAATATTGTGAAATTGACTACAGAGATCAAAAAGCCAGAGCTATGAATCAAGCAATGTTTATCCTAGGGTGCAGCTGTTTCAACAAGAGTAATGGATGGCTGGGCCCTTAGCTAAATGTACTCAATGAGGCCCTCATGCAGACTAGGATTCATGACTCCTCCGAGGTGCCGTGCACCACAACTGTTTAAAAACTTGGCCTAACCCCATGGACGTTGAGGAGGAGTAGGATATGCCTACCTCTGCAATGGAGCCAGTCAGGTCAGCAGAGCTGGGGGCGAGCTTTTGACAGAAACCAGCCCTTACCCATTAAAGGCAGTCCCAAAAAGCAGACAGCCCAGGAATGGGGTTGGGAATCCTGGAATTGAAACCCAACCGCCATTTTTAAAGGGTTTCCAAGTCATCCCAACTCTCTGAAAATTCAGCCTGAAGTGTCAGGAATAATGACTAAAGGAACATTGGCTTTTGTTGCATAGCGGCTGAGTATGGCCATTGTCCCTGCTGAAATGCTGCATGATTCCAACCTATGGATCACCTCTGAAATTGAACTTATTGTCCAATCGCAAATGTCAGCAGTGATCACTTGTTACCTTATTGTACTGCATACTGGTCCAACCAGTAGGCATTTGAGCACACTGTTACACACTCACAACTCTCTGGTCAGAATTTTACACTGCCCCTACCTGACAGGTGCTGAGACGGTGGGGGAGTGTGAAATTGCAGGACGGGATTCCCTCTGGGTTCGCACCCGCCCTGACCTCGCAGCGATTTTACACTGGGGTGAGCAGGGTCTCAGACTGGAAGCCCACCCTCACCCCAGTTAAGACCCTTAAGTTGCCAACTAATGGCCACTTAAGGGCCGTTTCCCACCCAACCTCAATTTTTAAGCTGGTGGGCAGATGACAGCTCAGTGGCGGGGGGGGGGGGGGGCTAAAGCTGGTAATGAAGAGAGTTGGATCTCGGGTGGGAAGTGAGGGACAGGGGGCGGGATGCATCCATGAGAAGCCCCCTTCTGACTGGGGGCACCCTCCCCTTAAAGTCTTGTGACCCCAGACTTCCCTACTCCCCGGCCTATCCCCCGAGACCCTGATGGCCCCCTCACAACCCTCCAGGCCTTCCTTACCCTCCCCACCCTGGGACCCCTGACAGTTATCTGGGCCCCCGGTTCCCAGGGCTGAAGCTCTGACAGCTCTGTGCAATGCCTCTTCTGGCCACTGCAGCTGGAGGAAGTGCTGAGCTACCAGCCAATCTGATTGGCCGGCAACTCCCAAGGCGGGACTTCCTCTGACTGAAGGGTGGAAGTCCCGCCTTATACCAATCAACACTTGTTAGCAAACCCTGAGCCCCTGCCTTTCTAAAATTCAGCCCTAGGGACACGATTTTCAGAACATTTTAAGACAACGGTCACACTCTTAAAAATGCCTAAAAATGTGCGACTTTGAGGAAGGTAAACTATTTCAAATAAAATTCAGCCCCCTGTTTTGCAGACTGCCTTTGGGCAGGATTGCAATATTGTGGCATCTGCAGGTGAGACCTGAGAGTCATGGGCCTTTTCATAAGATGCAAAGTTGTTGAATCTCTCAGGAATGTTCTCATTGGCATCGGTGATAAATTGCTGACTAATTCCAAAATATAAAGGCTAATTTTTAACATATTTGAATACTTCCTCTGCAAAGTCATGGGGAAGGAATTCAAAGACAGGCTACAGGTTACCTTGGGACATGCTGTCACAGATCAAAGGAACCTGGCGACTTCCAACAGCAGTGAGGAAGCTACTTTTAAGTTGTGATTGACCATAGCAGTGCATTGGCTATTTTACTAAGCTGTAATCCAGGGAATATGAGTTTAATTCTCACCATCCCAATTTAAAAATTTAAATTCAGTTGAAATTTTTAAAAAAGCTGACATCAGCAAAAGTGAACCACCAACCTGTTGAAATGAAAACCCAACTGATTTACTAATGTCCTTTAGGGATGGAAAACAGCCATCCTTCCCCAGTCTGGCCTATGCGTAAAACCAATCACACACCAATGCACTTGACGCTTAGCTGCCCTTTAAAGTGACCTAACAACCCTCTTATTATTTTCAGAGCAATGAGGGATGGTCACTTAGCCAGTGGCTCCCATGTCCCGAGAATGAATTTTTTAAAAGCCACTACTAGCCCGTTGCCATTAAAGAGTTTCTGGACAAATGGCAGAATAAACTCCAACCTTGGGCTTTTTCTTTCTCTTTTTTTCCTCTCTTAAGTGATTGCATGACAGACTGGTGGTCATAAGTTGCACTGATGGGGCAAGATTGATGGAAGCACAGGTCTTTTCCTGTTCATTGTTTTCATAGGTTCATTAGCATGCAGCCTCTGCAGGTAGTAAGAAACAGTCCACTCCTGACTTACATGTAGAACCATCTGGGTGTGCAGCATAAAGAAATAGATAGCCAGTAAATCATGAGAAGTTGTTAGGACGTCTTTCAGGAAGCCTCCATATCCATGTGTTCTGATAAGGTAGCACTAGAAAGTTCGTATTGTGAAAGATGACATATTGCGATGGCATTGCATGGCAGTACATCACATCAAACACAATCTGCATTATTTACAGTTTAATTGTTCAAATATTCCAAAATGGTTTATTATTCAAATATGAAGCAGCAACTTTCCATATGAATTAGTCTTGTTGCAATGGTATCCTTTATATGGGCTCTTTCTAAAAAGTCACCAGGTTAGTAATTTGTTATTGTATTGCCGCCTTTAGTGGCACTACAGAACCTACTGCTGCTCATGTCCCCAATCATTTTCTATGTGGCTCGCATGGCATTGCTGGATAAAAAGGTGCAGATAGGTTTGTCCCCTGTGTGTGCTGGAAGATCTTCAATTGACACTATCTTGACATCACACAACCCAACCAGTTGATGTGATACCAGGAATCCAAACTTGGACAATAAAAGAGCAAGCAACCTCTTCATTGCTCACTCTGCAAGCAACAAGTGTGAAGCTGCAAGATGGACCCTGAACCTGTGCTATTTAACAATGAAAGTCACCATCAAAGAACTACTCCACAATTTGCAGGTAGGGTGGAAGCTACTGCCTGAAAGTGTGGTGGAGGTAGCTTCAACTGAGGCATTCAGAAGGGAATTAGACTGTTATTGGAAGAGGAAAAACATACAGGGTTATGGTGAGAAGGTGGGGGAATGGCACTAAGTGGATTGGTCATTTAGAGTGCAGACACAATGGGCTGAATGGCTTCCTTCTGTGCTGTAACAATTTGTGATTCTGTGTTTTTGAGTAATATTTGCTTAGGCAGAGTTGTGGGAGCTCTGCTGTGGGTTCTTGGGGGTGTTTTCTGCCAGTTTAGGAATATAGCCAAGGGGGCAAGAGGACTACCTGATCCCAGGTATGGGGGCAGTTGGTTGCAGTGCTTCCTTGTATGCAGCATGACCAGGAAATGGAACGGAGAAGATAGAGAGGAGAAGCTCTGTGAGCAGGGAGAGTTGGAGGAAGAAGAGGAGAAAGCACAAGAGGAGGGGGGAAGGAGACATTGTGGACCCTGTGTAAGTAGATGGACTTTGCATGAATGAACTGAAGGGCTGCACTTCCACTTCAACCCACCTCCCATACCAATATGGCGCCACCATCACACCAATTTCATATTCTACATCACAATGTTCCTTGGCCAACATTCGGCAATGAAAGCCGCAATCAAAAACCTTCACAAAATATCTTTATACACAACCACATTTAATGATACAAAGAGCATTGAACTATTCACCCCTGTGCATTTGCTTAATGCTTGGTTTGTGGGTACCTTTGCACCCAGTGACTCACAATGTGCTGTACTCGACTCTATATTAGCTTCTAAAGTTCACAGAGTGCCAGTATCTGAGCTGGTAGCTGGTGCCACATGCTGCTGCTTCTTCATCATTGACATGGAATTTCTGTTGCTCTCCCTCCTGGCTCTGCTGAGGCTGTCTAGACTGGAGGTCTTCTGTATCTGAAAGCATACAAGCAGAAGGGGAGGACTGGGGCAAGGGAAGGGCAGGGTAAGTGAGGAGAATAGCAGTAATTTCATGGTCATACCATCACCGGTCTGTGAATCATGACCTCTGTGCCCAAAAAATGGGGTTACCCCATTTCTAACCCACCATCTTTATTAGGTGGAGGAAGAACAACTGAAACTAATGAGTCATTTTCACCATTATTGTTGTGATTGAAACAGAATTCCTTTATGCTTCATATTATAAAATGTATTGTATTATAATTTTGAAGATGAATTTTTAGCTTGGTCAAGTATAGTAAGCTTAAATCGGAACTATGTTGCTATGTTCTTTTGCTTGAGGGCCTGAGGTTACAGTGAATAATACTGTCTAGAGATTAATTATTGGTATCAAAAGGTAGTGGCCAGTGCACCAGAGAGATCATTACATGCTAACCATAACAGAAATTCTCTAACAGCCTATTAAGTACTGGATGACTGTTTGCAGATGCATAATGGTCACTTAGGGTTATTTAAGGACCAAACTTTTGAAAGACACAAGTATGACAGAATGTGGCTGAGAGGATTCCCCAAGATTCTCCAATACAGCATGGGAAACCTTGGTGCAGGAGGAGGACAGGAAGAAAGGTGTCTTTGATCTACAAAGGATCACAAAGGTCAACCTTGTGACAGACAGGCATTGTGACGGCACTGGGAGAAGCCATCATGGTGGTCAATGCCAGCAGTATAGCCCTGAGTGCCACAAGAAGACTTCACACACGTGGTCAAACACTTGGTGCATTGACAGGCCTGCCAGAAAGCCTGTAGTTATTGCCAAGTAGCATGGAGGAGTCCAGTACCATCTTGCACAGGGCTTTATGTGAAGTTTGGAGCCCAGTCTTTCCAGCCAGGAAATGGTGGCCAACTCCTTTACCATCCTTGTGGACCCAACCTGAAATGCCTGATTACCAATGTCTCATCTTCCGTTTTAGCACAATTAGAATCCATCACATGCTGCAGTGGAAGCTCAGGCTGAAGTCATGCAAGGTCAAACTCCTCCATTGAAATTCAGCAGCCTTCTGGCAGCAATGTTGCAACCACTGAGGTAGCACTGCATGGGAGCTTTAGAACAGGCAGCACTAGGAAGACAGGTATAAGGGAATGCACAAGGGTGATTAGTTGACTTTTGTATGGAATATTGAATGGTTTGATTGATGAAGTTGGTTTGGAATGTTTGTTTGTGACAGCTTATATTTCAGTATTGTGGCCAAGAGGGCACTGTAATGGTCAGTGGTAGAGAAATGGTAAGGTGTGAGAACGTTGGTGAATTAGAACTTGGTGTTGCGTTCATTGGGACCACAGTTGGATGAAAAGGCATTCTGTTGGTTGCCTCCTCCCTTCCTCCTACTATTGATTTGCTTGTCATGGGCAAAGCTCCAGGTGCTGATGCTATACTGCCTGAACTCATCAAGCATGGGAAACCAGCACTCCTGCTGCATATGCACAAACTTCTCTGTCTCTGCTGGAGGGAGCGGGCAGTGTCCCAGGATGTATGTGATGCAAAGATTGTGACTGTACAAGGACAAGTGTGACTGCAGTGATTGAAATAACTATGGAGGCATCGCCCTGCTGAGCATCATGGGAAAAATATTAGCCCATGTTGCCCCTGTCAGACTGCAGATCCCAGCTGAAAACATCTATCCCAAATCCCAGTGTGGTTTCAAAACTGGAAGATCCACAATTGACATGATCTTTTTAGTCTGGCAGCTGCAAGAAAAATGCTGTGAACAAAGGAGACCACTACATATTGCTTTCATCAATCTCACCAAGGCATTTGACCCTGTGAGCAGAGGTGGACTAATTAAGCTGCTGTTAAAAATTGGCTGCCCACTGAAGTTGCTCAGTGTGATCCCTTCTTTCCATGACAACATGATGGGTAACAGCAACTATGACAGGGAACCATCAGAACCCTCTGAAATCTGCAGTGGGGTTTAACAGTGTCTGCCACCGACATTCTTTTATATATCCTTCTCTTTGCTGCTATCGTTTGCCTTCAGGTCATCCACAGAGGTTGTCTACTTGCATTCCAGAACTGACAGAAAGCTGTTCAGCCCTGCTTGTCTGAGATCCAAGGGAAAGGTACACTAAGTCCTCATCAGGGAGTTGATTTATGCTGACGGTGCCGCAGTAGCATTCCGTACTGAGGAACACTTTCAGCAGCAAATGGATAGACTCTCTCACACATGTAAGAGTTTGGTTTGACCATCAGCATCAGGAAGACAAATGTCATGGTCCAGGATGTTGCTATACCGACATCTATCAGCATTGACAATGTGACATTGGAGGTTGTTGATAGCTTCACATAACTAGATTCCACAGTCACTAGCAATCTGTCACTTGATGCTGAAATCAACACAAATATCACAAAAGCTACAGCTGTTATGTTCAAGCTGAGTAAGAGAGTGCAGAACAACAGCAACCTGACTGAGAACACTGAATTGCAATTCCACCAAGCCTGCATCCTCAGTGGTGAGACCTGGACAGCATCTGCTTGGCAGGGGAAAAGGATGAACAGATTCCACCTTTGCTGTCTCAGACGTATCCTCGGCATCTCTTGGCAGGACAAGGTCACCAACTCAGAGGCTCTGGAACGTGCTAATTCCATCAGTGTACACTCAATGTTCAGCCAGTGATGTCTGTGCTGGTATGGCCACATTCATTGGATGGATGATGGCTGAATATCCAAAGACCTTCTGGACAGTGAATTGGCCACTGGGTCACGCCGTCCTTGGCATCTGTATCTCCACTGGAAGGACATCTAAAAGTGAGATATGAAGATGGTAGGTATTGACACAGACAGCTGGAGACAGTCGCTGATGGCTGAGTCCTCTGGAGGCTGACTGTTTAGAAGGGCATTGGTAGAGGCGAGCATAAACAAAAAGCTCAACTGGCTGAGAAGAGGGTCAAGAGAAAACAGAGGGCAGTGAATCATGGACCCTCTCAGCCCACTGTCTACCTCTGCAGCAAATGCGGCAGAGACTGCCATGCCAGAGTGTTGTTCTTGAGCCACATCATGTAATGTTTAATGCAGAGTTGACCAGCATGGTTCACACCATCCTCTAATGAGGTGGAAGGCTGCCACAGATAGTTTCCTCCTCCTCTTCCTCCTCCTCAGCTGCTCACCATATACCTGTTCAGGGGAAAAGGCTGTACCCTCATGATGATGAGGTTCTGTGGAATAAAACAGACTGTGACAAATTGTGATACCCACTCCTCTGGAGTGGTCCACCCAGCAGAAGACTTGCTTAAACACCCCAATGATCTGCTTGATCAAATATCATCTGGCAGCATGGCTCTTGTTATATGCATGCTGCAGATGTGTTTTCTCTAATAGTCTTTCATGGGCTATGGGCTAGGCCAGAATTTTTATTGCCCAACCCTAATTGTCCTTGAGAAAGTGGTGCTGAGTCACCTTCTTGAACCCCTGCAGTCCATGTGTTGTAGGTACATCCACAGTGCTGTTAGGGAGGGAGTTCCAGGATTTTGACCCAGTGACATTGAAGGAATGGTGATGTAATTCCAAGTAAGGATGGTGGATGGCTTGGAGGGGAACTTGCAAGTGCGTCTGCTGCCTTTGCCCTTCTAGGTGGTAGAAGTCATGGGTTTGGAAGGTGCTATTGAAAGAGCCTTGGTGAGTTGCTGCAGTGAATCTTGCAGATGGTACACACTGCTGCCATGTTGCATCAGTGGTGGAGGGAGTGGATGTTGAAGATAGCAGATGTGGTGCCAATCAGGCTTTGTCCTGGATGGTGCCAAGTTTCTTGAATGCTGTTGGAGCTGCACTCATCCAGGCGAGTGGAGAGTATTCCATCACGCTCCTGACTTGTGTCTTGTAGATGTTGGACAAGCTTTGAGGAGTCGGAAGGTGAGTTACTCATCACAGGATTCCTAGCCTCTGATCTGCTCTTGTAGCCATAGTATTTATGTGGCTAGTCCAGCTCAGTTTCTGGTCAATGGTAACCCCCAGGATGTTGATAGTGGGGGATTCATTGATGGTAAGGAGAGATGGTTAGATTCTCACTTGTTGGAGATGGTCATTGCCTGGCATTTGTTTGGCATGAATGCTACTTGCCATTTAGTAACTCAAGCCTGAATGCTTTCCAGTGATGGTAATGCCATCAAATGTCAAGAAAAGGTGGTTAGATTCTCTCGTGTTGGAGATGGTCATTTTAATGTGATGCCAAAGATACTTGTCACTTATCAGTGCAATTCTTGAATCCTGTTGCATGTGGATAGGAACTGCTTCATTATCTGCAGAGTTACCAATGGAACTGAACTCTGCAATCAGTGAACATCCCCCACTTCTGACCTTATGATGGAAGGAAGGTCATTGATGAAGCAGCTGAAAGTGATTGGGTTGAGGACACTACCTGAGGAACTCCTGCAGTGATGTCTTGGGACTGAAATGATTGACTTCCAACAACCACAACCATCTTCCTTTGTGCCAGGTATGACTCCAAGCAGAGGAGAGTTTTTCCACTGATTCCCATTGATGTCAGTTTTGCTAGGGCTCCTTGATGCCACACTTGGTCAAATGCTGACTTGATGTCAAGGGCAGTCACTCTCACCTCACCCCTTGAGTTCAACTCTTTTGCCCATGTTTGAACCAAGGCTGTTATGAGGCCAGGAGCTGAATGGCCCTGCCGAACCCAAACTGAGAGTTAGTGAGGAAGGTGTTGTTGAGTTAAGTGCTGCTTGATAGTACTTTCGATGATTCCTTCTATCACTTTGCTGATGATCGAGAGTAGACTGATGAGAGTGTAATTGGCCAGGTTGGATTTGTCCTTTTTTATGGTGGACAGGACATAAATGGGCAATTTTCCACATTGCCGAGTAGATACCAGTGTTGTAGCTGTGCTGGAAGATGTCAGGGCCCATGGCCTTTACAGTATCTCGTGCCTTCAGCCTCAGGGTTGTGCACGAAAGTCATAAGTCAAGTTGCCTAGGCACCACCCTCTGGTTTCTCATGGTGGCTCAAATACTGATGGTACAGTGGACAAGTGGACTGGCACTGAATGTAAATATCATAATTGCTGCTAGGACACCAGACATTGACCTGCATGATATGTTGAGTATGGTTGCACACCACCAGACATTGACAAGTGGACTGGCGCTGAATGTAAATATCACCTTTGCTCATTTTCCATGGCCAAGAATTTGCCTTGTCAGGCGGGCTCTGCGGGGGCAAGCAGTGGTGGCCGAGAATCCAATTAAGGCCCACCCAGCCTGAGTTGTGGTGGAGGAGGTTGTGTGTGCAAGTTCATGCATGCATGCAGGGAAAGCTCCCTGAAGCACAGAGCTGCCTCAGGGAACTGAAGATATAAAAAATTAAAAAATAAAGGATTTTATAATGTTAAAAAACATGTCCTCTCATGTGACTCTGTCAGAATTTAGTTTGAAAATTATTTTTTTAATGACTCCCCAAAACATCATCCCAGCCATGCATGAGGTTTCACAAAAAATGCGAAGGCCGCTTGGCCTTTTCGCCTGCCTGCCAACCATAAAGTTGGATGGGCAGCGAAAAAGCTAATTCAATTAGATCTTTAATGGCCTTAATAGCCCTGTTAATTGTCGGCGGGCACACTGCCAGCTCACGCATGTGCCAGCTGACCGAAATATCGCACGAGTGCACAATGACATCAGGACGCTCACTCAACGTCATCACGTGTCATTTTACGCTCAGTCAGGTGCGCTCCCGCCCAGAGAGCAGAAAATTCTGGCCCATGTCATGTTGCTGGCCAAGGGTGAAACATTTTACGCCACCCATGACTTGGAGTAAGTGGTGTGAGCAGAACCCTTGACATCAGAATCAATGCTTCACCGTCTGTTTCACCACTTCCTATAGAATTTGTCAACTTCATCTCATGGGGCAGGGCTCCAAACTTTCCTACTAACCCAGCAACAATCAGTAGAAAGCCATCAACTTACCTGAAAGTATTTGATATCTTTAAATAGGTTGGTGGAGTGTAGTGCGGGCTGGCGATGGAGGGTTGATTCTTCTTGCTGCTGAGTGCATAGTTTCCTTTGTGAGCTTAAGAGATGCTTTCAGTGGAGCTTTGAGGCTGAAAATGGCACTGCTTGAGTCAAATCAGCGTCACACATTGACTGACATCATGATCTGGCTGCTCTGCCTTTTCTGGTGCATACTCTCACTGCTGCACTGGTAACCTACCTGAAATGACATCTGGTACAGTCCTTACCAGAAGTGTGTGTTTGTGGACACTATTTTGGACCCAAAACTGCACCTGTACAGGCATTATGCAACTGATTTTTGCAGCAAATTTTGCTAATTGTTTTCTTAATAGAGATGGTGGATCTTTAAATGTGCTCACATTTTATGTGAAAAATCAGTGAAACTCACATTTTTTGTGAAAAATTATGACAGGATTGTAGTGCACTTTAAAAAAAAATACATTTAGGGGGAAATCTTTCATCATCATTGAAAGGAGACATAATGAACTTTCGCTTTGACAATCTGTACAAAGCCTGTCTAGCATTCTGCATAAGGTAAAGGAACCATTTAAACATGCACATGTTCCAACATTATTCATTCACATATATGATAGCTGGATAAGTTCAGTAACAAAAGCAAATATTTTATACTGAAATTGTTAAAATATTTATTCAAAGAATCTCATGTAGTTTCCTAACATCTCTCTTATGTCAATGATCTCATAAGTGTTTACATTGTCATTTTTATCTCTGTGAGGATTTACATTAAAGTGTGTTATCTCCACCTGGTTAAAATATTACTCAGTCAAATGAACCTATTTACTGTGACAGAAATTCAGAACTGGCAGCTGTTTGAAACTTGTTAAAATTAAAGTTCACAGAGTACAGATAAATATTGTCTTTAATCCATGCTGTTAAAATCATTCCACGTGGAACAGACCATATGTAAGAGCCTTACAAAATGCATCCAAAAAGATGCTTTTGGCTCGTTTCTTATATTATATTCTAAAGATGTTGTCGGCACATAGGGAGGAAGACTTCCTCTTGCTGTTTTTTTTAGTGACGTGATCAACATTTTAGGCCTTTTATTCCACCAGGACGACAGAGGTCCTCTGCTTTATATTAGTGTGTTGTTGATTGCAGGATTCCTACATGTCTGTCGCTGACAGCACTTCAATAATAAATTAACTTCAGATCTCAGGTTTTTATGCAGCATCTGTGGTCTCTGCTATAACTAACCTTGGAATGCTTCATTGATGCGTAAAATAGATAAGTGCTCCCCAGCACTGACTTCCCTTCTTTTTTTCTTTTGATCTCCAATTTTCTTTCTTTCTCTCCTCACCTAAAAGCATCATTGTATGGCATCAAGACCAAACTCTTCCTTACCAACCCACCTCAATCATTGCCCCCACCCTCGCCTGCCGCCCCTCCCCCTTCTCTCAACTCCACTGCCACCAATAAAGCTGATGCTCTGTGGTGCTTTGGTCATGTCTGTACATCCACAATGAGTGTTAGCAGAGTGTTTTACAAGATCCTGCAGCTCCTGCTAACCCAGCAGGAGGTTTGATTATTTCTTCAATGGTTGCAGAGGTTTTGACTCCATTTCATACCCTGACCCCAATCCTAACTGATAAGTTTGAAGCTACGATTTGGGCCAATTTACATGACTTCATTTGAATTAATTTTCCACAATTACTTTTTCTATACTACTTACTATTGTATACTCCGCTAAATGGAGAATTCACAATTGCTTCCTCTCAAGGCGGAAATTCTTCTAGTTCTTCTTGATATCATAGATCTTTAAACTAGTGATTTTTAGCATTTGTTGCTCATCCCTAGTTGCCCTTGAGAAAGTGGTAGTGAAATTCTTCTTGAACTGTTGCAGTCTATATGGCGTAGGAGCACCCACAGTGCTGTTAGGGAGGGAATTCCAGGATTTTGATCCAAAGACCTAAAGAATGGCAATAGTTCCATGTCAGGATGATGTGTGGATTTGAGATGAACTTCGAGATAGTGGTGTTCCCAGGCATCTGCTGCCCTTGTCCTTCTAGCTGGTAGATGTCATGGATTCATACAGTGCTAACGAAGGAGCCTTGGTGAGTAGCTGCAGTGCACCTTATAGATGGTACACACTGCTGCCACCATTGGTGGTGGAGTGAGTGAATGTTTAAGATGATGGATGGTGTGCCAATCAAGTGGACTGCCGTGATCAGCCTCAGGGCTCACTCCAGGACTCCAGAATGTTTCCTTTAGGTTTCGAACACAGGAACTGAATGCAGTATTCAGAATGTGGTCCTATTAAAACTTTATGCGTAACTTCCTCTGACTGTTACTAACACTGTTTTTGTCATATAGTCCTACATTTCATTGGCTTTATTGATTGCAACTCGCTTCTGGTGAGACATATTAAATCAACAACTCCACCGCTCCCCCACCCACCCCCACTGAAATCCCTTTTAACATTAACTAATGTGTATTTCAACATTGTTTGTTAGTAGTTGATATCACAGCTGAATTTATTCCTAACTTCATCCATATTCAACTACAAATGCAAAACTGATCAGACCTGGAACTCAAGCCATTTTTGGCATTTTTGTGGTGCTCAGTTGGAGTAATTCCTCTTCCTTTTGGCCAGAAAGATAGAGTAACACCATTTCTGCACCACAAACGATACACCTAAATTTATCATTGCAATTTGGCCCTTTCTGCCATCTGCTAGTTGAGACTCCATAAAGCTTATTTTAATGTATGTAAATGAGGGCCAGTGGTATGTGAGTTTGCAATCTCTGGAAACTATGTCCACAGTGCACTAGAGATAGGTTAGAATGACAAACAGTGGTGGCACCTGTTGTCAGAGTGAGCTGATACTAATGGATGTGAGTAGGTTTGGAGCTGGAAGACCATTGAAAGTTTGAGATCCTGATTGCTATAACTAGGAAGGACATTTTTTGGCTTTTTGATTTTTCCTTTGAGCTCAGGTAGCATTGGATCTACTTCTGACTGCCTATGGCATTGTAAGACCACCAAAGTCTTTTGCCTCATCCCTTTAGCTCATCCCTCTTTTGCCACATCAAAGGTTTATCAGGAACAGGAATCAGAATTCCCAATGGAAATACTTTGGGAAAATCATGACCTCACTGCACTTTTATGACACTGGGTCAATTCAAGCAACCACAAGGAATTGCTGTAATATCACCCAGGTGCTGTCCATGTGTGGATTTGTTAGCTGACTGACACATTTTTCAGTAGATCAGGGGAATTCATTCAATTTTCACATGACAACAAGGGCAATTAGAGATGGGCAATAAATGCTGGCCTTGCCAGGTATGTTCACATCCCATGAATGCATTAAATATAAGTGCTAACACTCATTGAATATCTAAACTGTGTGTGAAAGCAGGTGTGAGAATCTTGCATGTAATGTGTAACAGTACATTTATCCTTTAGAACTTAATTGTTCCTGAGATGTTCATGGAAGAATATCATGTCAAAGGATGCCTCATAGTGGATAACTCATGTCCAGTGCAACCAAACATAATGACCCATCTAATAGTTGCATGAGTAGCAGCAAGGGTTCACTATAGTAAGACATGCACCTTTACTAGAATTCTCATTGAGAGGAGCACTGTGATCTTAAAGGGATCTTTTCCTCATCTTTACAGGTCAGGCAGAGTTTGGCAATAGGTTCCAACTTGAGCATCTCATATATTTGTAGCTTACGCCGCTCTGAACAATTTTGCAATCCAAAAAGATCTGAACATGGACATTCCTGGGAAGGCCAATGTGGCTTTGGACATAGAAGTGCATGGAGCAAAGCATCAGAATGATCATCATTCCAAGGACTCCTTAGGGATTACTGGTAGGAGCATCAGATTACAACTGCTCAGTGAAGTGTTCTCATCTATTTAACATGAGACTGAATTTCTCCAATGTGTTCACATCCTCCCTATAATATGATGCCCAGAACTGTACACAGTATTCCAGCTGAGATCTGATGAGTGCTTGATATAAATTCAGCATAACCTTCCTGCTCATGTACTCTATGCCCCTATTTATAAAGCCCAGTATACTATATGCTTTATTAACTGCTCTCTCCATCTGTTCTGCCACATTCAATGACCTATGCACATATACACCCGAGTCTTTCAGCTCCTGCAACCCCTTCAAAATTTCACTGCTTATTTTATATTGTCTATCCATGTTCTTCCTACCAAAATGCATCACCTCACACTTCTCCACACTGAACTAAATCTGCCACCTATTTGCCCACTCCACCAACTTGTCTCTGTCCTCTTGAAGTTCCACACCATCCTCCTCACAGTTCACAACACTTCCAAGCTTCATATCATCTGCAAACTTTGAAATTGCTCCCTGCACATCAAGATCTAGATCATTAATATATATCAGGAAAAGCAAGAGTCATAATACCAACCCTTGGGGAACTCCACTACAAACCTTCCTCCAGCCCAACAAAATATCTATTGACCATTACTCTCTGCTTCCTATTTTTCAGCCAATTTTGTATCCATGTTGCTACTGTCCCTTTTATTCCATGAGCAATAACTCTTCTCATAAGTTCATTCCTGCCCCATTGAAGTCAGCTTTTGTCCAGTTAATTATTTTTACTCTGGATTGTCTATCGTCCTTTTTTGCCACCATCCTAAAACATAGGTTACAATGATCACTGTCTCCTAAATATTCCCCCACTGACACTTGATCTACTTGGTCTGCCTCATTTCCAAGAACCTGGTCCAATAGTGCATCTTTTCTTGTTGGATTGGGCACGTACTGTTGTAAAAAAAATTCTCCTGAACACAATCCAGGAACTTTTGCCCCTCCCTGCTCTATACACCAGCACTATCCCAGTCTACATTGGGGTAATTAAAGTCCCCCTTTATAACTACACTATAATGCCTACATCTCTCTGTAATTTCCCTGTAGATTTGTTCTTCCATGTCCTTCTCACGAGTTGGTGGTCTATAGACTACACCGAGCAATGTAATTGCACCCTTTTTGATCCTTAGCTCTAGCCAAATTGATTCTGTCCTTGAACCCTCTGGGACATCCTCTTTCTCCAGCACTGCAATGCCCTCCTTATCACCACCCCTCCTCCTTTCCTCCCTTTCCTATCTCTTCTGAACACCTTGTACCCAGGAATATTTAACACCCAGTTCTACCCTTCCTTGAGCCAGGTCTCTGTTATCGCCACAACATCACATTTCCACAAGGCAATCCGTGCCTGTAACTCCCCAATCTTATTTACTATACTCCATGTATTCACATACATGCATCATAACCCTGATTTCGATTTTGTTATTTTGTCCCTTGCCCCCACTTTACTTACCTATTAACTCAATATTCTCTATACTAGTGCTATATGTCCTTCTAATATTTTGTGCACCCTGGTATTCCTCTCTAATACTTTTTCTTGGTTCCAACACCCCTGCCGCATTAGGTTAAAGCCCTCCCAACAGCACTAGCAAAATGCCCCACAAGGAACTCAGTCCCAGCTCTTGTACAGGTGCCATCTCCCCCAGAGCCAGTCCCAGTGTCCCAGGAACCTAAAGCCCTCCCTCCTGCACCATTTTACCAGCCATGCACTCAACTTGTTATCAAACCAATTGATCCTGATAATACACTGCCCATGTCATAAAACGTTTGGTATGAGCAACAGGGTGGGAGCAGGAAGCCCAATTTTTTAACTTAGATGTTTAAAGGGCAGCAAGGTGGTGGGTGGGGGGTTACTCTTCGGGGGCTGTCCTTTGCTGAACATGGGATGGCCTCCTCTTAGGTCGAACACACCCTTCCTTCCTACCTGCTTCCTCCCTAAAACCACCCTCTCCCCCACTTTGCCCCTTTCCCTAACCTACCTAAACCCTCCCGGCCCAGAACTCTGGACTTACCTGCTCTGCGGATCCATGGCCTTGATCTTCTTTTCCAATTGCAGTCCTAGCAGTGGCCACTGATGCCTTCCTGGCGCTGCCAAGGCTGATGGTGCTGCTGGCTAATCGATTTGGCTGTCAGATCCAGAGGGCAGGACTTCCACCCCAATGAATGAATGAAAAAAAATTCCAATTAAAGGTCTAATCTTCAATCCAGTAGTCTTCCTAGAACATTGGATCACATCAGATTTCTTTGTCCTTGCATGAACGTATCAATCAACAATTTCCTGATTGAATGAATAAACAGGAAAGTTCACGCCTTCCTGCATGACTCTGATTTCTATAAATAACAAAGAATGATAAGAGCCCATATTTTCAAGCACTACAAAAAAACCCATAGTGAACACAATCTAACTACCTTTTCCTCACTTCACACTGTCCCTGGATGATTTAATGTGCCCTTCTTTCTCCTATTTATTGCTTCTCTGAGATGCAACTGGGGCCAGTAACATAGAAGTTACAACAATACAGAAACAGGCCATTCAGCCCAACTAGTCTGTGTTGGTATTTACCCTCCATATGAGCAAATAGTCCTAATCATATTTACCAACCCAGTTTCCATATCCCATTAACCCCTTTCCTTCACCCAACTATTCCCTCTAACCTTGAATGTTGTCATAATTTCTGCCTCAATCATTAATTTGGGAAGTGAATTTCACAGCCTCACAGCACTCTGTAAAATGTTTTCTCCTGCTTACTCTTCATTTTTATGAATCATTCACCTCACCTTTCTAAAACTCATTCCTCACATTGTCTTGGATACTAGTATCTGTCCTGATGCTGTGGGCATCAACGATGCTTGATGCAAGCTACATAGAACCATAGAACCATAGAACACTACAGCACAGAAAACAGGCCATTCGGCCCTTCTAGTCTGTGCCGAAATATTGTTCCGCTAGTCTCATTGACATGCACCTAGTCCATAACCCTCTCCCATCCATGTATCTATCTAATTTATTTTTAAAACTTAAGAGTGAGCCCGCATTTACCATGTTAGATGGTAGCTTGTTCCACACTCTCACCACTCTCTGAGTGAAGCAGTTCTCCCTAATGTTCCCCCTAAACCTTTCCCCTTTCACCCTAAAGCCATGTCCTCTCATGTTTATTTCTCCTAATCTAAGTGGAAAGAACCTACTCGCATTTACTCTGTCTGTACCTCTCATAATTTTGTAAACTTCTATCATATCTCCCCTCATTTTTCTACGCTCCAAGGAATAAAATCCTAACCTGTTTAATCTTTCCCTGTAACTCAACTCCTTAAGACCCGGCAACATCCTAGTAAATCTTCTCTGCACTCTCTCAATCTTACTGATATCCTTCCTGCACACAATACTCCAAAGTTGGCCTCACCAATGTCTTATACAACCTCACCATAACATCCCAACTCCTATACTCAATACTTTGATTTATGAAGGCCAGTATGCCAAAAGCTTTCTTTACAACCTTGTCTACCTGTGATGCCACTTTCAGGGAACTATGTATCTGAACTCCCAGATCCCTTTGTTCCTCCGCGGTCCTCAGTGCCCTACCATTTACTGTGTATGTCCTACCTTGGTTTGACCTTCCAAAATGTAACACCTCACACTTTTCCGCATTAAATTCCATCTGCCATTTTCTGGCCCATTTTTCCAGTTGGTCCAGATCTCTCTGCAAGCTTTGAAAGCCTTCCTCGCTGTCCACAATGCTTCCAATCTTAGTGTCATCAGCAAACTTGCTGATCCAATTCACCACATTATCGTCCAAATCATTGATATAGACAACAAGCAACAATGGTCCCAGCACCGATCCCTGAGGCACACCACTAGTCACAGACCTCCAGTCTGAGAAACAATCATCCACTACCACTCTCTGTCTTCTCCCACACAGCCAATTGCAAATCCAGTTTACAACCTCTTCATGGATACCAAGTGGCTGAACCTTCTGAACTAACCTCCCATGTGGGATCTTGTCAAAAGCCTTACTAAAGTCCATGTAGACAACATCCACAGCCTTTCCCTCATCTACTTTCTGGATATCCTCCTCGAAAAACTCTACAAGGGTCGTTAAACACAACGTACCACGCACAAAGCCATGCTGACTATCCTTAATCAGCCCTTGGCTGCCCAAATAATTATATATCCGATCTCTCAGAACACCTTCCAATAATTTGCCTACCACTGACGTCAGGCTCACTGGCCTGTAATTACCTGGTTTACTTTTGGAGCCTTTTTTAAACAATGGAACAACATGAGCTACCCTCCAATCCTTCGGCACCTCACCCGTGGCTAAGGACATTTTAAATATTTCTGCCAGGGCCCCTGCAATTTCTACACTAGTCTCCCTCAAGGTCCGAGGGAATATCATGTCAGGCCAGGGGGATTTATCTACCTTTATTTGCTGTAAGGCAGCAAGCACCTCCTCCTCTTTAATCTCTATACGTTCCATGAAACTACTGCTTGTTTCCCTTCCTTCCTTATACACAATGCCAGTTTCCTGAGTAAAAACTGATGCAAAAAAACTGTTTAAGATCTCCCCATCTCGTGAGGCTCCACACATAGATGACCATTTTGATCTTCAAGGGGACCAATTGTGTCCCTTACTATCCTTTTACTCTTAATATACTTGTAGAAACCCTTGGGGTTTAACTTCACATTATCTGCCAAAGCAACCTCATGTCTTCTTTTTGCCTTCCTGATTTCCTTTTTTAGTATTTTCTTACATTTTCTATATTCTACAAGTACCTCATTTGCTTCTTGTTGCCTATACCTGCTATACACCTCTCTCTTCTTCTTAACCAGATCGCCAATATCCCTTGAAAACCAAGGTTCCCAATGCCTGTTAACTTTGCCTTTAATCCTGACAGGAACATGCAAACTCTGCACTCTCAAAATTTTGCCTTTGAATGCCTTCCACTTACTGAACACATCCTTGCCAGAAAACAACTTATGCCAATCCACTCTTCCTAGATCCTTTCTCATTTCCACAAAATTGGCCTTTCTCCAATTTAGAATCTCAACTCGAGGACCAGACATATCCTAATCCATAATTAGCTTAAAACTAATGACATTGTGGTTACTGGACCCAAAATGTTTGCCTACACATACTTCTGTCACCTGACTTGTCTGTTTTCCTAATAGGTGAGCAAGTATTGCATCCTCTCTCGTTGGTACCTCTATATATTAATTTAGAAAACTTTCCTGAACACATTTGACAAACTCCAAGCCATCCAGCCCTTTTACAGTATGGGAATCCCAGTCAATATGTGGAAAGTTAAAATCTCCTACTATCACAACTTTCTGTTTCTTACATCGGTCTGCTATCTCTCTACAGATTTGCTCCTCCAATTCTCTCTGACTATTGGGCAGTCTATAATACAACCCTATTATTGTGGTCACACCTTTCCCATTCCTCAGCTCCACCCCTCAGCTCCACCCATATGGCCTCTGTAGACGAGCCCTCCGGGCTGTCCTGCTTACGCACAGCCGTGATATTTTCCCTGACTAGTAATGCCACTCCTTCCCCTTTCATCCCTCCCCCTCTATCACGTCTGAAACAACGGATCCCCGAAACATTGAGCTGCCAGTCCTGCCCCTCCTGCAACCAAGTCTCACTAATAGCAATAATGTCGTAATCCCACGTGCCAATCCACGCCCTAAACTCATCTGCCTTTCTGACAATATTCCTTGCATTGAAATAGATGCACCTGAGAACATTTCTATCACTTACGGACCCTTGATTTCCGTCTATACATGCATTCCTCGCTTGACCTTTATGCTCCTCCACCTCACTATCTGCTTTAACACTCTGGTTCCCCTCCCCCTGCAAATCTAGTTTAAACACCCCAGAGCAGCACTAGCAAACCTACCCGCAAGGATGTTAGTCCCCCTCCAGTTCAGGTGCAAACCATCCCATCGGAACAGGTCCCACCTCCCCTGGAACAGAGCCCAATTGTCAAGAAACATGAAGCCCTCCCTCCTGCACCATGTCATTAGCCACGTATTTAGCTGCATTATCCTCCTATTTCTAGCATCACTAGCACGTGGCACGGGTAGCACGCCTGAGATCGTAACCCTGGAGGTCCTGTCCTTCAACTTAACATCTAACTCCCTAAACTCTCTTTGCAGGACCTCCTCCTCCTTCCTATTCACGTCATTGGTCCCTGCATTGACCATGACATCTGGCTGCTCACCCTCCTTCCTGAGAATACTGAGAACTCGATCTGAGATATCGCAGACCCTGGCACCAGGGAGGCAACAGACCATCCGGGATTCTCGATCTCTCCCACAGAACCTCCTATCTGTCCCCCTAACTATCGAATCCTCTATCACTACTGCTATCCTCTTTTCCCTCCCTCCTTTCTGAGCTGAGGGTCTAGCCTCGGTGCCAGAGACGCGACCACTACAACTTGTCCCTGGTAGGTCATCCCCACCAACAGTATCCAAAATGGTATACCTATTGTTGATGGGAACAGCCATAGGGGTGCTCTGCTCTTTCTGTCTATTCCCCTTCTCTCTCCTGACATTCACCCAGCTGCCTGCCTCCTGACTTTTAGAGGTGACTGTCTCCCTGAAACTCCTGTCTATTACTGCCTCTGCCTCCCGTATGATCCAAAGGTCATTCAGCTCCAGTTCCCTAACTCGGCTTCTCAGGAGCTGCAGCTGGATGCACCTTTTGCAGGTGTAGTCATCAGGGACAATTGTGCTGTCCCTGACTTCCCACATGCTGCATTCGGAGCACTCGACTGCCCCAACTGCTACCTCCATTACCTACTCCTAATTTACTTGAAGGACTTTACCTGGCCCTACCCCACTGGGAGCAAGATCGTCCTCAGCCTCTGCTTGCCTAAGCCTCTCAAGCCAAAGCCTCAAAGCTCCACTCCTTCACTGGGCCACTCACACGCTGGCCGCTCACAGGCTGGCTGCTCCTCTTCAGCTTCCCCTCCTTTTACTTTCAATCTCCGTGCTCTTTTTCAACTGACCTGCCTTCAAGATCAGCGCTCTTTTTCAAATGTTGAGTGCAAGAGTCCTTCTCCTCGATTCCCTCCTGAGTCGTGGTGACTGCGTTGACTTCTCCTAGACTGTTTCAGTCACTTTTCACCAGCACCCTCTGGGATGTGGTGCCACTCTTGCCTAATCTTAGAGAGAACATTTAGCAAGAGAAAAGGAAGAGAGTTTATCATGTCCCACAAAGACAATACCTTCAAAAAGAGGTACAAGGACAAAACCTTTTGTGTGCCATGCAACTACTGAGCAAGTGTTGTGACAAATGCAGTTGGTACAGCTGAGTTATTTAAAAATCCCAGGGGGAATCTTTAAACAACTGCCATAACCTATAATTTTAAGTGTTAGGTTTGAGATGCGACTCTAAATTCAGGATTCAGATCACCAGTTCTTGAAGTTTCACATTAAACTAAATTAAACATTTTATTAATTTACATAGGTTAAAAAAAAAATATATATATATATACACATGCCTACAAATTACTACTATCATATCTTTTAACAAATTCCCAAGCTAATCTCCATTATGGCAACAGCAACCCAGAGACTTAACCAAACACCAGACAAAGCATTTTCATCTTACGAATTCAAAATGAGGTTCTTTTCACTTTGGTTCCTGTGGAGACAGTGGTAGGCTCACAGCTGCTTTGATGTTACATTGCCTCTGCCCTGCACACACAACACTGCTAAAGTTATACCCAGCACCACTTATGGAATGTAAATACTCATTGTGTCACCAACCTTGGAACTAAACCGCTCTAACAATAAAACCCCTTTTGTAGTACAAAATTTAATAGTAATATGAACATGAACATATTTCTTGGTATCTGCTAGATAGGTGTCAGTTTTCACCCCACTTCTTGAATGCTCTATTCAAAAAATGCAAATACACTCTATCTCTTTTACATATCAAAACTAGTACACATCAAAGCACCTGGGCTAGCTGGCTTCTAATACAGTTAAGACACAACCACAGATTAAACCTCTATTTTAAAAGAAAAATATTTTCCAATAATATTATATACATTAATAGCTGCAAGTGTAGCTTTTCTTTGAGGATTAAGAGAGTGGGTCAGTGTAGAAAGAATAATAAGATACTTGCTGGATGGTTGCACTATGCAAGCAAACCAATCCTTCCATAGGTCTGCAGTTATAAAAGAATGAGGGTGATCTCCCTTGTGAAGGTGTCTATGCTTGGCTGCTCCACCACCTATCTTGGCCCTCTCCTGGTAGTTGTGCACTATCTTGACCTGCACACAGAAGATATTTAGGGTTATATCAGCAGCTATTTGGGTACCTCCTTTCCACGTTCAGGACCTGGTACATTAAGTAGAATGGTATATCTGCTATCTGTACTGAGCTGAACTTTGAAAAGTTATGTCCAACATGTTACTGTGTCCCATTTGAATTCTGTCTTCCAACCTCTGAAGGAGATTTTTTTGTTATTCTTTCACGGGACATGGGTGTCGCTGAGGCTAGCATTTTTATTGCCCATCCCTAATTGCTCTTGAGTAGCACAGTGGCAGATGTTCTATGTGTTCCAACTCCCTCAGAGTGAGATAACGAATCATTTACTTTGGTCCATGCCTTCTCTGGAATAATTATAAGAATGCATACAGAGTGGGCACATTTTCTTGGCTGTTTTGCCATTTACTCAATCTGGGAAACCGCATTCGCTTGCTCTATGATGTCCATATATTCAGCATGAACTTTAGGTGGATAGACTTCAACAATAAATGGTGCTAACTTCCCTCAATGCACCTCCCACTACTGAACTTACAAGAAGTTTGTACTAAAGGTGAGAATCCTCACTACTGCCCCTGGCAGGAATATATTGTGATAAAATCAGCGGACTGGTATTGCAAAGGACCAGTGAATGATGAGGCTCAGACCAAGCAAGCATGCTGTGACTGCAGTAAACCACCTGCTCCAGGGGCATTCTGTTCTACCAGTGGCAGAGGATGCCACCAGTGTTCTCTTTTACAGTACAGTTCTTCTGGACTGGAGACAGCAAAGCAATCAACCACTGTTCCACTCAGGAGTAACTGGAACTCTTTCTTATCATGCACCAACCTATACTCATCTCAGCAGTGAGTAACCAGCAGCAGCAAAGAAAGCTAAAGTTTTACAAAATTGGCCACTTCACCGTACAGGGCATCACTGCTTGTACATATGTGCCTACCAACAATCTTATAGCACATGTATAGTTACCAAGCAAACAGGACTGTCCCAGAGTTCACAGAAATTAAAGACAGATTTCCTCAACAGGACTGCGAGCAACAGTGGAGAAAATAAAGCATAACAGAATTAAACAAATTGTGTGCTTTTTCAATTTGCTTTTTTAACGCTTGCATTTATTAGATATAGGAATATTGGAATTGGTGTAAAAAGGCTGTTTGCAAGAACAAGGCAATTTGAGGTCACCTCCAGGAATATATTGGCAACCCTAAGCATGTGTGAATAGCAAATGTTACTATTCCATCAATATGTAGCCACCACCCATAAAATGGGACTCAGTAGAAAAACCAGAAAGCAAGACAGAAGCAAAGCAGCTTCTGGTCTGAGCTGGTATATCTACACCATCAGCTCCTTTCTCTTTCATTGCCTGCTGCTCTTTCAGGAGGCTGCTGTCCACAGTTAAATTTTACAGCATGTAGAATGCTGTTAGCTTTTTTTGGAAGGAGTGCAGAAGAGGGCCACAAGATTAATCCCCAATTTAAAACACTTTAGTTGCCCTGATAGGTTTAATAAGCCGGGCCAGTACACTTTAGAGAGGAGTAGAACAAGGTTTATAAAATAATGAACAGACTGGACTGTCTTCACGTGGACCGATTATTTCAACAGAAAAGTTAGGGAGGGCTATGGGGTCACACTTACTAGTTATGTAAGGGTCAATCTAGCTTGGCTCTTAGGCAATTCTTCTTTTCTCAGAGAATAGTGAATGTGTGGAACAGGTTGCCAACTTGTGCAGTGAATGCTGATTCATCAAATACCTTCAAGAGAGAAGAACTTGTTTTTGGCTATTATTATATTTTGTATAAGAGGCAGATATCCTGTAACATAAATCAGGATCAATGTGATCTCCTGGACTAGTCTTGATTGCCTGAGGGGGTTGGAAAGGAAGTATCCAATCTTTTTCCACTAATTGGCCTGGGTTTTTATCTGGTTTGTGTTTCTCGCAGGAGATTACATGGTTCTGGATGGATTGAGGAGTTTATGTGCTGTGATGTAAAAGACATAAAATCCGTATGAGCCTCAATGTAGTTTGTAGTTTTTTATTGTAAGGATTCCCGGACTAGTCCAAGAATCTGAAGTATTGCTTCACTTAAGCATATTAATCAATTTGAGAGGTGTATTGTCATTACATGAATGATTAAGGACTTGTGCACCATGTGTATGGTTACATTGGTGCAACTATAATGCAAATCATATAATGAATGACCAATTTAGTGAGCATCAAGTGGCTGTGTATCTGTTCAGTTCTTGAGCTTGGTCCCTTCAAGAAATTTCCCCTCAATTTATTCTCCAATTTTCAATACCTATTCAGTCATTTTCCACTTCTGTAACTTCACCCCTGGGTCTACCCTTTGCCCTCCTATAAGTTTATTCGAGGATTAGAGTCTCTTTGCTTTCATAGTAGGTGTAATAAAATTTGCATATCCAACTCTTTTCACTTGTGCTACATTCTTTACTTATAGTTACAGAAGTTCTTTGATATTTTCGCTGTCATGTCATGCTGTTGTTTTTCTTATCTTGGTTTTTTTTCAATAAAAGAAACCTCTTCTCTCAATGTTATCACAATAGTCAACCCTAATCTCACAGGATCTATACTACATTGCCACATAGACTGCTACTGTTAACAACTAAAATAAATCTTGAATCTTTATTATTCGGTTAACAAGTATTTTCTACCTGGGCAATGAAACTGACCTTGTAAATTTGCTCCTTAAGTTTTTATTCCAAAGGATATTGAAAATATTCATAAATTTTACCAATTAATAGCTTAATAGCTGCTCGACACAAGATAATTAATAGTTCAGATTTTGCTGTTGTGGAACCTTTATTAGCATCTGCCATTACTTAGACTTGCCCTTGCATGTCTAGGTTTTAAAACTTTTGTGTGGCAAGTTACTGGAAGTACGAGCTGTTAATGGTGCAGTGAGGGAAACATGGTATCTGGAACCTGAGAGAACAGAGCAACCAACTGTGCGTCTCCTTAACCATTGAGATTGAAGTATTGAGAAGGGGTGTAGATTGGATTGGGTAAGTTCAATGCTAAATCAGGTGCAGAATGGGAAATAAAGAGAAGGACGAAAAGATTGAATTAAGAGATAGAGAAAAAAAGAGACAGAAAGAAAGAGTAACAAAAAAATTCAAATTTTTACGCTTTTAAAATCTCCACCAATTGAAATTTGAAGGAATGGGGCTCATTGCCAGAGAGGCTGTAATTCACATTTATCCCATTGTTAAAAGAATACTTACGTTTGAAATGACAAGACTTAATTTTCCGTGATGCGTTCATACCCACTGCTCAAACACAGCAACTACAAGCAATTCAATGCATCTCAGTGGTGTGACGCAAACAGTCCAGTGCTGTTCTCAAAAAGTTAACAGCAGAATGGCACAACTTAGATAGCAACTTCTGGATTTTAAAAATTAACTGTGCATCTGCCATTCACCTGAAGCTGTTGTAATAAATAACTCTGATCGCCATTATTTTGACAGCAAAATCTGGACTATTATAGATTTGTCACAATTTCATGTTGTTCTTGCTCACTGATTCATATTTCACAGAAGTATCTATTGTCTGTTTTGAATCTGGTTCCTAAAATCTATGTGAGAAAGATATTTAACATCTTATACAGAAAGAAAAGGAAAATGGGGTACTAAATTATTCCACAAAGACTGGAGGTCATCTTGTATGGATGGGTTATGAGCTCATATCAAAATCCTCCTTCCTTCATTTTAATGCGTTACCTTTTAACTTATCACATGACAATTCACACATTCATTCCAGTCTAAGTGTATCTCTATTAAATGCAGCTTCTAGTGACGTTTGCAAAAGACACCAATAATTTTCAGTTAATATATTGAAACTTTGTGCATTTATTCATTTGTGAATGCTCTTGAAAATTTTATTGAACATGCAGTAGACCTTCTGTAACATTTTTCTTCTGTTTGTTTAGTAAAATTGGCTAAAAAGGAATTGTTTCTGGAACATAGCGTTCTTTAAACTGTTATTTATTACCATTGCGAATGGCTCCATTTTTCTTTTAGTTATTTTTCCAATTTTCTCCCTCTTCTCATGAAAGTATTAATTCTTAAATTAATTAAATCGCGGGCTTTATTTCCATGGGCACTGTCTAACGTCTTGTACTTCGCCCAAATTCTAACTCTTTACATGTAGATCATAGAACCATAGAAAAGTTACGGTGCAGGAAGTGGCCATTCAGCCCATCTTGCCTACGCCAGCCAAAAAAGAGAAAAAAGAAACTAACCGCTTATCTTAATTGCGCTTTTCAGCACCTGGTCCGTAGCTTTGCAGGTTGCAGCACTTGTGAGCTTGCATTGCTGAGCTCATCACTGCAGTTATCATTGGCATGGTGCCCTACATAATAACAGACTGCACAGTAATGTCATGCCACCTCACATTACAACTTTCATTTATATATCACCTTTGACATAGTTAAAAACTCCAAAGTTGCTTCCCACAAGCACTATCGAACAGAATTTGACACAAAGCCATAGAGATATTAGGACAGATGACCAAAACCTTCTTCATTGAGATAGGTTTAAGGAGATTCTTAAAGGAGGAGAGAGACAGGTTGAGAGATAAAACAGTTTAGTGAGGGAATTTTGGAGTTTAGAGTGGGCATTGCAGTGAGAATTGATAGGTCACCAGCTCTGATGTCTACAGGTTGGTGAGGATGAGATCAAGTATGATTTTCTCTCTTGTTGGTTCCCTCACCACCTGCGGAAGACCCAGTCTAGCAGCTATGTCATTTAGGACTTAGCCGGCTCAGTCAGTAATGGCACTACCGAATCACTCTTGGTGATGGACATTGAAGCCTCTCCCCGCAGAGCACATTCTGTGCCCTTGCCACTCACAGTGCTTCTTCCAAGTGGTGTTCAACATGGAGGAGCACTGATTCATCAGCTGAGGGAGGGTAGTACGTGGTAATCAGTAGGAGGTTTCCTTGTCCATGTTTGACCTGATGCCATGAGACTTCATGGGGTCCGGAGTCAATGTTGAGGACTCCCAAGGCAACTCCCTCCCAACTGTATACCACTGTGCTGCCACCTCTGTTAGGCTGGTCCTGCCGGTGGGACAGGACATACCCAGTGATAGTGATGGTGGTTTCTGGGACATTATCTGTAGGGTATGATTCCATGAGGATGACAATGTCAGACTATTGTTTGACTAGTCTGCGAGACAGCTCTCCGAATTTTGGCACTAGCCCCCAGATGTTAGTAAGGAGGACTTTGCAGTGTCAACAAGGCTGAGATTGCCATTTACCTTCTTCATTGAGATAAGTTTAAGGATATTCTTAAAGGAGGAGAGAGGCAGGTTGAGAGATAAAACAGTTTAGTGAGGGAATTTTGGAGTTTAGAGTGGGCATTGCAGTGAGAATTGATAGGTCACCAGCTCTGATGTCCACAGGTTGGTGAGGATGAGATCAAGTATGATTTTCTCTCTTGTTGGTTCCCTCACCATTGTCGTTTCCGGTGCCTAGGTCGATGCCGGGAGTTTCTGTGACTTTGTAGTGGTTTATTACAACTGAGTGCTTTGCTAGGCCATTTCAGAGGGCATTTAAGAGTCAACCACATTTCTGTGCGTCTGGAGTCATGTGTAGGCCATGGTAAGGGCCTAAAGGGCATTAGTGAACCAGTTTTTACAACAGTCGAGAATGGTTCCATGGTCATTGTTGGACTTTTAACTCCAAATTCCACCATCTGCCGTGGATAACTAGTCTAGCAACAATACCACTTAGCCATCACTTCCACCTAAAGTTGTCAAAATATTTAACATTTACCTGTTGGGGAGGCTGCAAGGTAATGTTACCCTCATATATAGCTCATGCAGCATGCACCTTCAATTTTCTAGCCTTCAGGCAACACTCCCATTGTTTACCTAGAGGTTCTATTGTCCGCTTCCATATTTGTTTATCCATTATGGACCTCTTGCCCGAACAATCTTTGGAAAGACTGATGACACTTGTTATTGAACATGCAGTCCCACACCTTTAAGTCACCAAGAGCCTGAAAGGCCTGGCTGGCAGCCCTTAGGTGACTGACATATCTCCCCTCACCCACAACTACCCCACTTCTGTGCACCACCGCCCCGCCCCCCCCACCAACCCAAGACAATGCTCGCATTTGGTCAGCAGACCTAAACCAGCCCAGCTGTTCTTTATAAATGTTATTAATGTTAATTAATTTATTAATGTTGATAAATATTAAAACAAAACTTCCAGTGGGGTACACCATTTGTGATTTGTGCAAACTTTCAAGCTTGCTGTGCCCCTGTCCTCCCTCCTCAGCAACAGCAGCAGAAACATTTCTTTATGTTGCGGTTTCACATGAGGTAGTGACTAAGCTATAGTGGGATACAAAACACATTTATTACAGCAGATAATAATAAAAAATGATTTTTTAAATTTATTAATCAAAAAGTAGCAACTAAGAACATGGCTGAAAGGCCCCAATATGCAATCATTTTTAAAGATTCAACCATCTTCAGCCTTTTTACAGTGTAATATAGAGAAGTTCTTTACAGCTTCCACTGTAAACAGATATTCATTACTAAATCTTATGCCACTCATCCAATGATTGCTGGTGTATATTATGGGTCAGATACACCTCTGTTAACACAGTAAATAGTGGTGATACAATACAGTAGATTATTCAAGGTAAAGTTAAATGTGTTGGGGAAAAAATGCATGGTTTACTAAACTCTGAACCTTTTGTGAGAAGAGTGTATACTTTATTTTATTGAAGCCAAATACTTTGTAATATATATTGTAAGGAACATATCTTTTTATTTCTGTTGGACTGTTGTAAAGAACATATCTTTTTATTTTCCGTTGGACTGTGGTAAAATTACAATGGCTGCAGTTGAAATATATGTCCACTGGAACATGATGAGATATATATACAGTTTTGCATTCCTGGAACAGAGTGCGCTATGAAAGACAACTTGATGCCGGAAAGGAGCCCTGGATAAAGGGAGCTGCCTGACAACAGCATTTTAATTGACTCCTGACCAGGTGGCCAGGTTTGTGTGAGTGCAACAGAATAGTTCCTAGCCTGAAAAGGATAAGACCTAAAACCTCTTTCTCCTGTGTGTGGAAGATTCCAGTAATCCCATAATAATATCTAGCGGTTTTTCCCCCCTCATATCTCTATAACCTGCTCTTTGTGAAAACCCCTGCCAAGAGGCAAAGGGGAAAACCACTATTAGAGACATTGAAAGGCAAGTGGTTAACCAGTGAACTACAGACTACAAGTGTTTGAAGACCACCTTGTGTCATCAACAAGAACAGAAAGGAATTTGGAAGACATCAATCAAAATCAACCGATCGAATCCTGTACTCTAGATTGGTGCTATTGAACTGTTTTATCCCACTCTTAAAATTCATGTTTTGTGTGTCTGATGTGTTTTGTGTGTGTGTATGTATAGGAATTTAAGAAGGTGGTAGAGTTTAAGTTATAGTGTTAGAAGTTAGCAGTTTATATTTCTTTCTTTTGCCACTAGTTAAAGACAGTTTGTTCAATAAACAGTTATTTAAGTCTACAAACCTGGTGCTTGTATTCTGTTAATCTAAATTAAACGGTTATGTAGAATTGGAGCAATCTGGTGGTCTGATTAAACTTTTCACACTTGTCGCGGCTCAGGGAACAGTGGAGCTTGATTTTACAGCGCACTATCCCCAGTGAGTCATGACAATATTTTCTAAGTCTGCCTTTATTGTCATTCACTTCCCTAACTATCCCACCATGTGATTCATTTCACCCATCCCTCTTTTTAAATATTTGTCACGTTGAATGTTTTGTTTTATATATAGTACCTAACTAGTTGATTCAGCCAGTAAGATTGCTATATTAGTTACCAGTTACTTCAGTTTTTACAGACAGAAGGGGAAATTTATTTTTAAAGCAATTATTAGCTGCATTTATATTAGGTCTAATGGAATGCTGGGGGTACTGATTTCTGACTTCTAGATCTTGGCAGACAGCAGTAACTCCAAAGTAAATTTTCCATTTTTGTTAAGGGCAATAGACAGCAAGCCTTTTAAAAACAGTTATTGTACCCAACTAACCTAATATAAAAATCATTTCTTCGGTCATAGATTGTACAAATTATTAACACCGAACATTGTTCCACAAAGAATTATGGATAATGAAACAGGTTGATAAGCTGAACTTACTTGATACATTGGCTTAATTTACTTGGCTCCATGGGGGCAGGAGAGGCTGGGAAAATAAGGGAGAGCTGCATCAGGACAGCCTCCTGCTGTAACTTATTGAAATGTAGTCACTGTTGTAATGTAAGAAACAAAAGATAACTAGGATGGTTCTTGGGATGAGGGGATTGTCCTATGAGGTAAGATTAAGTGGATTAGGGCTATATTTCTGGAGTTTAGAAGAATGAGAGATGATTGAATTGAAACATATAAAATTCTTTAGGGGCTTGAGAAGGTTGGTGGTGAGGAAGTTGTTTCCCTAGCTGAGGAATCCAGAACACAAGATCACAGTTTCTGAATAAGGGGTCAGCCATTTAGGATTGAGGTGAGGATAGATCTTCACTCAAAAGGTTGTGAGTCTTTGGAATTCTCCACTCTAGAGAGCTGCAAAGGGCCAGTCATTGAGTATATTCAAAGCTGAGATCAATAGATTTTTGGGAACTGAAGGAATGAATGAATAAGGGAATTATGCAGCAAGGTAACATTGACATAGCAAATCAGCCATGAACTTACTGAACAGCAGAGTGGACTCATGTTTCTTATGTTCTTATGTAAGGGTAGAAATTGCTGACGTGCTGACCACAATTTTCCAAACCTCCTTCAATATAGGGGTGGTTTTAAAGACAGAAGGATTGCAAATGTTACATCCTTGGTCAAAAACGGGATAAACCTGGGAATTACAGACCAATCAATTTGACAATGGAAATGGGATAGTTTTTAGAAACAATAACCTAGAGGAGGTTAACGATTATTTAGGGCCTAATGAAGGAAAGGCAGTGTGGATTTTTTAAAGGCAAATCATAGTTGACTAATTTGATTGAGTCTTTTAATGAGCTAACAATAGTGCGGATGATGGCAATGCAGTTAATGTTGTGTATATGTGTTTTCTAAAGACATTTGATAAAGTACCACCTATTGGGCTTAAGGATGATGCACAGTAATGTTCCCCAGGGTTCAGTACTAGGGCAGTACTGTAGTTTTGATATACATTGATGATTTGGACTTGGGGCACAGGCACAATTTCAAAATTTGTAGATGCCACGAAACTTGAAACTGTAGTAAGCAATGAGGAGGATAATAATAAACTTAAAGAGGATGTAGACAAGCAGAAACAAAAATAAAAATACCTGGAAAAACTCAGCAGGTCTGACAGCATCTGCGGAGAGGAACACAGTTCACGTTTTGAGTCCATATGACTCTTCAACAGAACTAAGGAAAAATAGAAGAGAGGTGAAATATAAGCTGGTTTAAGGGGATTGGGGAGGGACAAGTAGAGCTGGATAGAGGGCCAGTGATAGGTGGAGATAGCCAAAAGATGTCATAGACAAAAGGACAAAGAGATGTTGATGATGGTGATATTAGCTAAGAAATGTACTAATAGGTGACATTAAGGGTAGAAAGCAGGATGAGCAAGGTACAGATAGCCCTAGTGGGGATGGGGTGGGGGGAAGGGATCAAAACAGGCTAAAAGGTAGAGATAAAACAATGGATGGAAATACATCTAAAAATAATGGAAATAGGGTGGGAAAAGAAAAATCTATATAAATTATTGGAAAAAAGGGGGATCGGAAAGGGGGTGGGGATGGAGGAGAGAGTTCATGTTCTAAAGTTGTTGAACTCAATATTCAGTCCAGAGGGCTGTAAAGTGCCTAGTCGGAAGATGAGGTGCTGTTCCTCCAGTTTGCGTTGAGCTTCACTGGAACATTGCAGCAGGCCAATGATGGACAAGTGGGCATGAGAGCAGGGTGGAGTGTTGAAATGGCAAGCGACAGGGAGGTCTGGATCATGCTTGCGGACAGATCAAAGGTGTTCCGCAAAGCGGTCACCCTGTCTGCATTTGGTCTCTCCAATGTAGAGGAAACCGCATTAGGAGCAGCGAGTGCAGTAGACTAAATTGAGGGAAGTGCAAGTGAAATGCTGCTTCACTTGAAAGGAATGTTTGGGCCCTTAGACGGTGAGGAGAGGGGAAGTAAAGAGGCAGGTGTTGCACCTTCTGCGGTTGCATGGGAAGGTGCCGTGGGAGGGGGTTGAGGTGTAGGGGGTGATGGAGGAGTGGACCAGGGTGTCCCAGAGGGAATGATCCCTGCAGAATGCCGCCAGGGGGATGAAGGGAAGATGCATTTGGTGGTGGCATCATGCTGGAGTTGGCAGAAATGGCGGAGGATGATCCTTTGAATGCAGATGCTGGTGGGATGATAAGTGAGGACAAGGGGGACCCTATCATGGTTCTGGGAGGGAGAGGACAGTGTGAGGGCAGATGTGTGGGAGATGGGCCGGACACAGTTAAGGGTCCTGTCAACCACAGTGGGTGGAAAACCTTAGTTAAGGAAGAAGGAAGACATGTCAGAGGAACTGTTTTTGAAAGCGGCATCATTAGAACAGATGTGACGGACTGAACATCAAGCCATTGTTTCCAGGACTGACCTCATCTCTTCTGGAGATCTTCCTTCCACAGCTTCCAACCTCATAGTCTCCCAACCTCAGACAGCCCGCTTCTACCTCCTACCCAAAACCCACAAACAGGACTGACCTGGCAGACCAACCATATCAGCCTGTTCCTGCCCCATGGAACACACGTCTTGCTATCTTGACTCCCTTCTCTCTCCCCTTGTCCAGTCCCTTCCCACCTACATCCATGATTCCTCTGACACCTTACGTCACATCAACAATTTCCAGTTCCCTGGCACTAACCGCTTCCTCTTCACCATGGACGTCCGATCCCTCTACACCTCCATCCCCCACCGGGATGGTCTGAGGGCTCTCCACTTCTTCCTTGAACAGAGGCCCAAAAAATCCCCATCCACCACTACTCTCCTCCGTCTGGCTGAACTTGTTCTCTCACTGAACAATTTCTCTTTATAGGCTATGTAGAACATTTCTTGTTCCAGTCCTACTCTGGCCCCCTCCCACAACTCTTTCTCCGGTACATCGATGACTGCTTCGGCACTGCTTCATGCTCTCATTTGGACCTGGAAAAATTTATTAATTTTGCTTCCAATTTCCACCCCTCCATCATTTTCACATGGTCCATCTCTGATACTTCACTTCCCTTCCTTGACTTCTCTGTCTCAATTTCTGGTGATAGACTGTCCACCAATATCCATTACAAGCCTATCGACTCCCATAGCTACCTTGACTACAGCTCCTCACACCCCTATTCCTGTAAGGACTCCATCCCATTCTCTCAGTTCCTTCACCTCGGTTGCATCATTTCTGATGATGCTACCTTCAAAAACAGTTCCTCTGACATGTCCTCCTTCTTCCTTAACCGAGGTTTTCCACCCACGATAGTTGACAGGGCCTTCAACCGTGTCAGACCCATCTCCCACGCATGCACCCTCACACCATCCTCTCCCTCCCAGAACCACGATAGGGTCCCCCTTGTCCTCAATTATCACCCCACCAGCCTCTGCATTCAAAGAATCATCCTCTGTCATTTCCGCCAACTCCAGCATGATGCCACCACCAAACACATCTTTCCTTCACCACCCCTGGTGGCATTCTGCAGGGATCATTCCCTCCAAGACATCCTGGTCCACTCCTCCATCACCCTCTACACCTCAAACCCCATCCCACGGCACCTTCCCATGCAACCGCAGAAGGTGCAACACCTGCCCCTTTACTTCCCCTCTCCTCACCGTCCAAGGGCCCAAACACTCCTTTCAATTGAAGAAGCATTTCACTTGCACTTCCCTCAATTTAGTCTACAACATTCGCTGCTCCCAGTGCGGTTTCCTCTACATTGGAGAGACCAAACGCAGACTGGGTGATCGCTTTGCAGAACACCTTCGGTCTGTCCGCAAGCATGACCTATACCTCCTTGTCGCTTGCTATTTTAACACTCCACCCTGTTCTCATGCCCACATGTCCGTCCTTGGCCTGCTGCAATGTTCCAGTGAAGCTCAACGCAAACTGGAGGAACAGCACCTCATCTTCCGACTAGGCACTTTACAGCCCTCTGGACTGAATATTGAGTTCAACAATTTTAGATCATGAACTCTTTCCTCCATCCCCATCCCCTTTCCGATCCCCATTTTTCCAATAATTTATATAGATTTTTCTTTTCCCACCCTATTTCCATTATTTTTAAATGTATTTCCATCCATTGTTTTATCTTTACCTTTTAGACTATTTTGATCCCTTCCCCACACCCCACCCCACTAGGGTTATCTGTACCTTTCTCATCCTGCTTTCTATCCTTAATGTCACCTATTAGCACATTTCTTAGCTAATATCACCACCGTCAACACCTCTTTGTCCTTTTGTCTATGACATCTTTTGGCTATCTCCACCTATCACTGGCCCTCTATCCAGCTCTACTTGTCCCACTTCCCCTTAAACCAGCTTATATTTCACCTCTCTTCTATTTTTCCTTAGTTCTGTTGAAGAGTCATACAGACTCGAAACATTAACTGTGTTCCTCTCCGCAGATGCTGTCAGACCTGCTGAGTTTTTCCAGGTATTTTTATTTTTGTTTTTTTTTTGGATTTCCAGCATCCGCAATTTTTTGCTTTTATATAGACAAGCACGTGGGATTGACAGCATCTCACAGGGCAAATGGAATGCCATACAGAAAATATGAGGTGCTACATAATTTGGTAGGGAGAATGGGGAGAAACAATACAAACTAAATGGTACAGTTTTAAAGAACAGAGAGACTTGAGGGTGTTTGTGCACTAACCTTTGGAGATGGCAGGACAGATTATCAAAGGAGCTCATAAAGCACGTGGGACCCTGGGCGTTATAAATAGAAACAAAGTGCAAAAGGCAGGAATTTATGCAATACCTATATAGATCATTAATTTTGTCCCAGTTGGAATATCGTGTCCAATTCTGGGCACTTCGCTTTGGGGAAGTCAAGGGTCCCAAAGAAATTTTCTAGGAAAGTTCCAGGGAAAAGGGATTACAGTTTCATGGATAGGCTGTAAAAGCTGGGGTTGTTCTCCTTAGAGCAGAGAAGACTAAAAGATTTAATAGAGGGGTTGGATGTTTTGAAGGGTTTATATGCAGTAAATAAAGAGTATTTGTTTACAATGGCTGACAGGTTGATAACAAGAATGCTCTGATTTAAGGTGATTGGCAAAAGAATTTCTATGATTTGGGATGCAAGACCTGTTAGGGTGTTGAATACAGATTCAGTGGTAGCCTTCAAACAGGAATTAGATAAACACTTGAAGGAGAAAATGTTTCAGGGATATGAAGAAAGAGCTGGGGCATGGGAGAAATGAGATTGCTCTTTGAAAGAACAAGCACAAACTCAATGGGCTAATAGCCTTCTTGCACGCTTTCATATTCTATGATTCTACATCAATGAGGCCATTGGGTCTGTGCACACATGAGGAGACTCCAAGTGAGATAAGGAGGGATGTGGCACTGGGTGGTTGCATCGTATAGAAAAGTGTGAGGAGAATTCCCGCCCTTTATCTGAAGAAGTTAATGGTGCCCCTGATGGCAAAAATGTTAGCAGCTTTGGAAGACTGTGAGCTCTTTCGGCCCTTCTGCCTCCAAACAAGCTTTGTTATTTACTTACTATGTGGTTCATGCTCATTTTTCAGGTGGTATTGGAAACTAAATGGAAAATAAGAAAGTACCAATTTACATTTGCTGAAACAGAAGATAAGTCTGACATGCTGGAAATGTTTTATTACAAATTTCACCATTTTTTTTAACCTACTAAGTACTTGAGTTTGGTAAAACTTAACAGGAGAGGGCAGGAGTGGTGTTTGGCTATTTAAGGGTCATGGCATTGAAATCTAGGTATTACTAATCCCTAAATATGGTTCAAGGAGATTTTGTGGTGCAGTCTTCTGAGCCAGAAGTTCCAACTTCAGGACTTGATGACCATTGAAGGTACGTTCATAACACGGCCACAGAGGTCGATTGTCAGCCTGATGACAGGCAGGAAGATTGGAAAAGGTTCCTGGTCAGCCATTCTGCAGAAGGCAAAACTGGAGTCCGATGGGAATTGTGGGGAAAGCTCCATTGGTTGGAGTCATCCCTAGCACAAAGGAAGATGGTTGTGGTTGTTGGAAGTCAGACATCTCAGCTCCAGGACATCACTGCAGGAGTTCCTCAGGGTAGTGTCCTAGGCCCAACCATCTTCAGCTGCTTCAGCAATGACCTTCTTTCCATCATAAGATCAGAAATGAGGATATTCACTGATGATTGCACCATGTTCAGCACCATTCACAACTCTTCAGATACTGAAGCAGTCCATGTCCAAATGCAGCAAGACCTGGACGATATCCTGGCTTGTTCAAACAGGTGGCAAGTTACATTTGAGCCACACAAGTGCCAGGCAATGACCATCTCCAACAAGAGAGAATCCAACTATCACCCCTTGATGTTCAATGGCATTACCATCACTGAATCGCCCACTATCAACATTCTGGGGGTTACCATTGACCAGAAACCAAACTGGACTATCCATAAATACTATGACTATACAAGAGCAGGTCAGAGGCTAGGAATTGTGCAATGAGTAACCCGCCTCCTGATTCCCCAAAGCCTGTCCACCATCTACAACGACAAGTCAGGAACATGATGGAATACTCTCAAATTGCTTGTTGCCAAATATTGACATCTTTTGTCTTGTGCTCAGAGTAAGGGATGTTAATGTGAGCACTTGATCAGTTGTTCACCTTCTGTATCTGGTGTCAGCATTAAACCCTCCCAGATCTGATGCATCTGAGGTTAGATTGCCCACACCAGCCATCCACTGACTTCTCTGATCATACTTTGGATAACAGTAGATAACAAACTCTGAAGTGAACTGTAATCTTTATGCAATGACAGTGGCCTACAGATCACTGCAATTACTCCTGTGAGATACTGCTTTGTTCTGAAACTAACTCAACATTGGGAGCTGCACTGTACCAATCATGATTCACACCACTATTGTACTCTAATCAAACTTCAGTGGAACAAGAAATCATTATAACTAGAGACACAAGTACAGCTCCAACAACAACAGCTTATATTTATATAGTATCTTTAATGTAATAAAACACCACAAGGGGTTTACAGGTGCACCATAAAACAAAATATGACATCGAGCCACATAGGAGATATTAAGTCAAATGACCAAAAGCTTGGTCAAAAAGGTAAGTTTTAAGGAGTGTCCTAAAGGAGGAAAGAAAGGCAGAGAGGTGTAGGGAAGGTATTCTAGAGCTTAGGGCCTGGGCAACTAAGGCACCAATGTTGGAGTGATTAAAATCAGAGGGTGGAATCATCCGCTCCCGTTTGCAGCTGGCATTACAGCAGGCAGGAGCGGAATATATCGGGAGATTGCAAAAATCGGTTTCACGTCGTCATAAAACCAGTTTGCTCCACCCGTCAATAGTGGGGCACATTCCCGCTGCCACACATCGGGAACCTAATTTCAATACTCTAGCATCTCATTATAAGCCCTGCTCACTGGAATCATCCCCCCCATGCTGGATCATCCGGGAATCATATCGACGTGTTTCCAGGAAAGATGGGCACAGACTTTGGAGTTAAAGGACTTTGGAGAGAGAAGGAAGGCTATAGATGGGATGGTAGTTTGCAAGGATAGGGGGGTAATGTGTTGGTTTTTGAGGAGAGGGGTGATGATGACAGATTTAAAGGAGAGAGGAACAACACCTGAAAAGAGAGAAGCAGTGACAATATTGGCGAACATGGGACCAGGAGGGGAATTTGGTTGTTCAGGAGTTTAGTGGGAATAGGATTCAGGGAGCAGGAGGTGGTCTCATGGACAAGAGGAGCTGGGCATGAGGGAAAATAGGAGAAAAACTAGAGAAGGATCTGAGTTCAGGGTGAGAGGAGCAGGGATCTGAGCTAGGGGAAGGGATGATGAGGCAGATACAGCTGGTCTTGATCTTAGTGACCAAGAGATCGCATGAGCTCCTTGAAGTTTTCATTGGAGATAAGTGTGGAGGAGTTGGGGAGAGGGATTTAATGAAATGGTTTGCATTAGAGAAAAGAAGCCAGGGTTGTCTTTGCATTCCAAGATGATCCTGGAATAGTGAGCAGCTTTACCAGATTACACTAGGGCCCATGATGCTTTATATGGTCCAGCCAGATCTGGCAATGGATAGTTAAACCAATTATCCACCATATCCTTTCATATCTGTGCCCTAAGGACTTAAGGGAGTGGAGATGAGGGCCATAGTAGGGGGGATGGCTAGGGTGAGAGACAGTAATGGTTTTATTGGGGATACTTGGCATTGAAGTTGGAGGTCAGAGTGTGGTTGAGCAGACGAGTAGCTGCAGAAATGTTGTAGCAAACAGAGGGACAAACGCTAGACATTTGGGATTTTGAAAGTGCAGTTGTAAGTGAATTGGGGGGGTGGGCGATAGATTTTTTTACTGTGCTGAATTCAGAAGGAAGTAGGTGTAGAAGGGAGATGTGGTTGGAGTGTGACAAAAGGAAGAGATGGTCAGAGTTGACCTTATCTTGATAAAATGTGACTATCAAGATGTTGTGAGATGGCAAGGTCAAAGAGGTGGCCGTGAATATGGATTGAGGAGTTTACATTGAGAGAAAGATGTAGAAAGGATAAGACGGCAGTGACATCAAGAGGAGAGCTAACACAATGAGTTCAGATGTAGGTTGAAATCACCAAGGGTAAGCAGTCAAGACTGAGGGAGAAAAGCAGTGAAGATATCTTCATTATTGTTGTTTTTATTATACTTGAGAATGTGGTAGAGAATGGTGACTTTGAATTAGAGGTAAGAGGGTTGCAATAAAGTGAGATGCTCAAAGGAGGAGAAAGTAGGAGAATCTAATAATAATCCCCCTCCTGGAGGATCAAAAGATTAGACCATGGTGAGATTTGGTGATAAGCACCATGCTGCCACCGCGGTGGTTATGACAGAGCAAGTGGTAGAAGATGTATCCAGGATGAAGGGGGCTTCATTCAGAAGAAAGGTATCATCATGCTCAGCTGGGTTTCTGTTAAGGCCATGACGTCAATGCAATCATCCACAATAAGTTCACCGCTGGCAAGGGCTTTGTTCACAAATGAATGAACATTCTTGAGGGAGATGCATGGAGGGGCAGTGAGAACTGATCTGCTGGCAGAGCCTAGACAGCTAGCCATGAGTTAGACAGAAAGGAAATTGGCAAGATTAGTTCTCAGTGGGCACACTGGGCGGGAAGGTCAATGAGAGAGTGAAATGGGGCAATTGGACTTGCTGCTCGTAATGTGCCAACGCTGAGTGCTCAAGGAGCCGATCAGAGAATGCCAAGACAGGTACAAAGGGAAGCTGTAGGCTTATCTAAGAGGGTGTTAAGTTTGAGATGGTGGCAAGAGAGCAGGAAAAGTCAAGGACTACTGGATTAATGGGGTAGAGAATTGGGAGCACAGAGTACCTGAGAGAGGAGAAATGAAAGAAGGCAGAATGATAGAAGAGATAGGACGAGAAAAGAAGTTAAAAAAGAGTAAAAATGGAAATAGATTGATGGGCTCTGGTCGAAGCGGTAGCCAAAATGCAAATACAAATGAACTCAGGGAAAGATCAAGTTACATCAAATGCACAAATACTTCAGTCAATTTAAACATGTGGAATGAATATGAAATCACAGAATTAATGTTTCCCACTTACAGCTGATGCAGGCCTTGGCTTTTATTCCTGGGTGCCACCTGAAAGTTGCACTTGGACATTACACCCCCATTTTGTTGATGCCAATTTTGGCCCATGTATCCTTCCAATATCATTAGAATACACCCAAACTCAAATTGTGTGTAAATTGTCATAAATCAGTGTGAACAATCAAGGCCCAAGCAGATTGATACATTCACCTATTTCCTGCTGTGTGCATCACTCCACCCTCCTCACTCTGCTTTCTCAACCCTACTCCATTCTATCACTCCTCACATCCACTTCCTTTCCAGGTCCTTCCATTTCTTTCTGTCTATGTACTTCCCCACATCCCCATCTCTCTATCCCTAATGATACTCAACCTCATTTTTATGTAATTTCATGCAGTTCCCACCTTCACAGAATACACTCCATCCCAATGGATGAACACATGCCACTGCAGTCACTCACAGCCAGTCTTGATCTCATTGCCGAAAAGAGCTCTGACCAGGGAGAGGGAGATAACTGGTGGTGGCCTTCCCATGCATGACTCATACAGCCCAGGCCCCTGCTTGGGTGCACAATTCGATGGGACCAGTAAGTTGGTTTTCAACTGCTGGTGATGGTGGTGCCCGTGACCGCAGTGGAGATTCCACATCAGAGGGCACAGGTCTGTGCAAGCTCTGCCCAGCTGGGCACAGATGATGTACCCCAGGGGCTGTTGATGAAAAGGAGAATCATTGGGCAGCAGCGGACAATGTGCCATGCACTGACATGCCTTCCAAGCCATGACTGTGAGAATGGAAGAATCTGCTTCAAACAAGAGTTATTTTTATATTCATTCATGGGATGTGGGCTTCGCTGGCTGGGCCAGCATTTATTGCCCATCCCTATTTGCACTTGAGACTGTGGTGGTGAGTGCTGTTGCAGGGCATTGCAGTAATGTGTTCTTCATGGTTGGATTGGCCAACTCCATGGAATATCAGATGCAACTACCAACTAAGTCCATGCAAGCCTTGACCATGGCTGTGCACACTTTGGATGCCAACATACCATCACCTTAAATATGATTACAGGTACCTTAGCCTTGGCATAACTGTGCTGCACTGATCTGCATCATAGTGCTCTCCTTCATCACGTTAACAGTGAAATCCAGCTGAGACATGAGAAGGATGATGGCAAAAGAAAACATGGAAGTGAGGACTCCACCAAATTAATTCTACTTCTAACCCCCAAGTCAATAGTCCACATCATGGCATCATCTCCCAGAGGCTGAGTTGCCCTGTATAGGTGGAACAGACTTGGGCAGAGTCCTTATGGGCTCCAAACCCAGCGAGCGTTGGGTAATTGACTCTCAACAGTCAGAGCAAGGATGAGAACAGCCTGCCTCTACCCCTTTTGAGGCCACAATGGTTGCCCCAGGATCCTGGGAAGACCATTAATGCACTGTAAAATTTGAAAATGAGTTGAAATATCACTCTAATTGACCAATTAGCATATGCTATTAGGTAATACTCTGTCAAGGAGGTTGCATGCAAGTAGCCTAATATGCCCCTTTTAAGTCTGGAAGTCAGCGGCTTGGAACCAGCATCCCAATATGCTTATATTTTTGATGGTTTTAACTCCAGCTTCCCACCTTGTCCCCACCTGTCCAAAACCCCACACACCCTCTAGGTATTGTTCACCTCAATATGTTCACCATTTGAATTTGTGATATCCCATCTTATCTCTTGTATTACAGAAGTGGAGCAACTCTAGTTTAAACATTGGCTCACACTTTTGTCTATGTGACAAAGGGGAGACAGATGACACCTGTTCAGAGAAATGGAAAACAAAAAACTTTAACACTCAATGTTACCCTTTGTGATGGAAGAATATTTCAATGCACCTTTGGTACTTGAGCAAGAAATAGATGTTGTTCCACTTAGCAGCAGGTTATTAACATCAGTTGCGCCACAGAGGTGAACTTTTTTTGGCAACTGATCATTTTGAGAATTGTGTGATAATTGTTCTGATTAAAAGCAAATAACGGGTTGGAAAATTCTACTTTTCTTAGCGAGAACAAGCTTGTTGCGCATCTGTATTCCCAGGATAATTTCTGATCTTACCAGTTAAAAAACCCTGCATAATTAAAGAATGATTAACTACTTTCTTGTTAGAGAGAAGTTAAACAATACATGACATTTCTAGGAAGATTTTTTATTCACATTGACCTGGTGTTACAAAACATGTCAATAGGACTTTGATGAAACATTTTGGACCCAGACTGCCAAAGGTAGACAGAACAGGGTGTCACTAGATAAGGATCTAGTTGGCACCTCCACCCTTTGCTTTATAATAAAGCCAGTTAAGCAAGTAACTATGATTGAGAGGACTTTATAAAGTTGATTTACCTATTTCTTTGTAAAAGTGATGTATACAGAAATGAAAATGATTGAATTCTATAAAGCACACAACAGACCATTCATCACAGTGTATTCATTGCCATTTGGAGTATATGATCCAGCTGACCCTCAGTTGGCTGTGCCTCTGAGATTCTGCCTCATGTTGAAATGAAGATTCCACCTAAGGCCAATTGCAGCAGAATGTCAATCACGTAGATGGAAGGGGCTACTCAATGGCAAAAAGGAACATTGCTAATGGGCTATAAGGAAGGAGCAGTGGAGTGGAACAAATTGGTAAGCTGTTTCAAAGAGGTGGCACAGGCACAATGGGCCAAATGGCCTCATTCTATTTTGTTTGATTCTGTGACTCAGCTCAGGATGCAATTTGATTGACTTGGAAGAAACCACCAAATTTAGAAATGTGTTATGTAACACATGAGATAAAAGTGTGTGAGTTCTACAGGCAGAAATGAAAATTTAGCCCTGTAAAGTGTTATGCCTGTAACCTTTCTAAGTAGTGAGCTGGCCCAAATCTGCTGCTCAACAGTACTGACATAAACAAAGAGTTTATTCTTAAAGGGGACACCTTCCCCCCTTTGGTTACTAGAGATGAAATGAAGAATGAAATAGAAGAAGATATTTTACCTAATTATTTCAGTAGTGATGATCTGCCCATGGGCAGGTCCTCTGTTCATTTCACCATGCTTCACAATCTTGTGCTTTCCTCTTCAGTTGCTTGTAACAGCTTCGCATTTTCAATTTCAATGAGCAATATGGCTAGCAAAAAGAATACATGAATGAGGTTTCCTTTCTCATGTATGCTTAAAGTAAAGAATATGCCTGAAAACAGCCATTGTCCCTTGAGGTTGCACCTCTTCCGCCATCAGCATCGAAAATTTGTTGGTTCTGTGCTGTTGGCCTTAGATCATAACGTTGAGCATGGGACACTTACCTGGGCCTGGGCTTCTTGCAAAAGGATCACTGAGATTTCAAATAACCCTGCTATCCTATCATTCGAGTAACCAGAAATAATTATACATGTTTAACCCATTCTGCAAGCTCACATGCCAGGAGATTGGATGTACAAATGAACAGTAAATCTCTGTGGGTAGTATTCTATGTACAATTGTTGGCAGGAGGTGGTGGCATTGTCACTGTGCTAGTATTCCAGCGACTCAAGGTAATGCTCTGGGGACCTGGGTTCAAATCCCACCATGGTAGATGGTGAAATTTGAATTAAATAAAAACCTGGAATTAAAAGTCTGGTGGACCAATCTGGTTCATAAATGCCCTTTAGGGAAGGCCTGGTCTGGCCTACATATGACTCCAGACCCACAGAAACATGGTTTACTCTTAAATTGCTGGCCTAGCCAACAACATCCACATCCCACAAACCAAAATAGTTGTGGTGAGCCAGGAAGCCTACATACTTGGCTGTGCAATGAATTGAGCAAATGAACAAGAAAGAGATCAGAAGTCACAGTAATTCAAAGGACAGAATATTAAGCAATGTGGTGAACCAAAAGAGTGTAACTCTTCAGTACACTCTAGTTAAAATTAAATGTTCGCATGGTGGACACTGAGTGGAATGAGGGAGATACAAGTGTTGTCACTGAGGCCAAAAAATAAAGTTAAATGCCTAATTACTTAACTTTCTTGTTCTAGACCACTACAGTGTCAGTTTAATAACAATAGGTCATGGACCATTAGCCTGAACTCACAAAAGGTTTGAAAGAGAAGCCTGAATTACTCGAGCTAAATATCAACATGGGTGATTCAGTACCACTGCTTAACTAAAAATAGTGGCTTCCCTTACTAGCTCATATTACACCATAAGGACATGATAACCCGAAGCTAACAAAAATTGGCAGTGTTGTTACTTTCAAATTCTAGGCTGGTATTTTATTCTCCAATGTGGCAAAAGCAGGAGAAAATTGAGTTGGAAGTCTCTAGGTTGATAGAGTGCTTTTAGATAAAAGGAGATAAATCAGCAGGTTGGTGCAACAGTCTTCAATCAGAAGGCACATATAGATATGTAATTCCCTCCTACATGTTTAAAATTAATGCTAAATATAAGAACATAAGAAATAGGAGCAGGAGTAGACCATTCAGCCCTTCGAGCCCACTCCGCCATTCAATGACATCGTGGCTGATCTTTTACTTCAACACTATTTTCCTACACTATCCCCATATCACTTGATGTTTTTAATATGTAGAAATCTAAAGATCTCAATCTTGAACATACTCAATGACTGAGCCTCCACAGTCCTCTGAGGAAGAGAATTGCAAAGATGTACCACTGTCTGAGTGAAGAAATTTCTCATTATCTCAGTACTAAATGGCCTAACCCTTATTCTGAGACTGTGTTCCTTGGTTCTAGACCCCCCAGCCATGGGAAACATGCTTCATGCATCTACCCTGTTGAGGATGTAAAAAATGTTGTATATGTGAATGAGGTCAACTCTCATTCTTCTAAACGCCAGAGAATAAAGGCCCAGTCTATTTAATCATTCCTCATAGACAATCCCTCCATCCCAGAACCCTTAGTGACCCTTTGTTGCACTCCTTAAGAAACTCGCCTATAATGTCTATTGCAGTTATTACCATTAACTTTAGGTCATTTAGTTGTGTCATTTTATTTTCCACAATTTGTTAGATAGGTTTCATTGGAATAAAAGCAAAATACTACGGATGTTGGAAATCTGAAATAAAAACTGAAAATGCTGGAAAAACTCAACAGGCCTGACATCGCCTGTGGAGAGGGAAACACAGTTAATGTTTTAAGTCCAAATGTGTATCTACTTTGGAACTCTAGGTTTCACTGTGGTCTGTAGCTTATCAGATGCAAGGTGATAATGGCCAGATCAGAAACACCTGGTCCCATAGCTTAAAATTACTGATTTATCAGGGAACTTAGGCCCATTAAATTCAGCCAACTACCAACAAGGAAATCAGAGTTGGAGGCATAACAAATAAATGAGTAGGAAAACTGGATATTACTACACAGTAAGTGTCAGGCTTGGCCTAAATAGCCAAGTGGTTATGGTACTGGGTTTGTAACCCCATGATCAAGAGTTCAAATCTCACAATGACAAACTATGAAATAATGTAACTTCATCTGAAACAGATGGAAACAGGTTTACTCAAAAGAGTATCAAGAGTTCAAATCTCACAATGGTAAACTATGAAACAATGTAACTTCATCTGAAACAGATGGAAACAGGTTTACTCAAAAGAGTATCAAGAGTTCAAATCCCACAATGACAAACTATGAAACAATGTAACTTCATCTGAAATAGATGGAAACGTGTTTGTACTCGAAAGAGTTACTATACAAATTGGGGAAAAAAATTTTTTTTTTTTTTACCGGCAAACTGGCAGGAACTGGAGACGAAAGTCACCGCTCGCCTGCGGCGCTGGACAGGACTGCTCCGAGTGCTATCTTACCGAGGTCGAGTTCTGGTCATAAACCAGCTGATTGCCGCCATGTTGTGGTATCGGCTGGTCACTTTGACCCCTCCCCCTGACTTTGTCACAAGAATCCAGAGATTGTTAGTCGACTTCTTCTGGGACAAAAGATTGCACTGGGTCGCTGCCGAGGTTCTGAGTCTCCCGCTTAGGGAGGGTGGTCAGGCGCTAGTGTGCCTACGCACACAGGTGGCGACTTTCCGCCTTCAGACCCTGCAGCGATACCTCTACGTTGAGCCTCCTCCTAGATGGTGTGCCCTGATGACTCTCAGGACACATGCCCTTTTTGCGGTCTTGTGGAGTCCGTGGACCATGTATACATAGGGTGTTGTAGGCTGCACTCCCTTTTTAGTTATTTGAAAAAGCTTTTATTGATGTTTTGTTTGCACTTCAGCCCCACGCTCCTGATCTATGGGCACCCGGTGCGGAAGGGGGTCGGGAAGGAGGAGGACCTCCTCGTGAACCTGCTCCTGGGCCTGGCCAAGTTGGCCATTAACAGGTCCAGGCAGCGGGCGATCGACGGGGGAGTCCCGCCCGATTGTTTGTCCCTCTTCCGCGGCTACGTTCGCTGCCGGATGTCCCTGGAGAAGGAGCACGCGGTGTCTGCTGGCACTCTCGAGGCCTTCCGTGCTTGGTGGGCACCGCAGGGACTGGGGTGTTTTGTTGACCCCTTTAATCACATTTTGATTTAAAGTTTGTAAGTTTCCTTTAAACTTTGTTCTTGGTTTTACAGCTGACCTGAATTAGGGGCTGTGCCTGATTTTTCCCAATTTTGTTGATTTGGTTTTCATTTAAAAGATTATCAAGAGTTCAAATCTCACAATGGCAAACTATGAAACAATATAACTTCATCTGAAACAGATGGAAACGGGTTTGTACTCGAAAGAGTCACCTCTTTGTGTGCCTACGCACACAGGTGGTGACTTTCCGCCTTCAGAACCTGCAGCAATACCTCTACGTTGAGCCTCCTCCTAGATGGTGTGCCCTGATGACGTATTTCTTCCGTCAGGTGCACGGCCTGAATTATGACGTGCAGCTCCTGTTTATAGAACAGCTGGGCCTCGGTGGCTCCTTGCAGGTGTTGCCCGTCTTTTACCAGGACCTGATCAAAGTCTGGAAAGTGGTCGCCTCGCGACGCAGCTCTCCCCCGTCAGGAGTAGCGACTATCGTCAGAGAGCCGCTGCTCAGGAATCCGCCCCTCCGTCCTTTTCAGTGGTTGGCGGAGAGGAGGGCTGTGGCCGCAGGGGTGACCAGGATCGGGGACGTGCTGGGTGGTGGAGGACTGGGCTGGATGCTCCCGCAGGAGTTGGCACGACGCGCGTCTGTGAGTGTCCAGGTCGCAGCCGATGCCATCCAAGACCTGAGAACGGTTGTGCTCGGACCCGACGTTATTTTGGGTCTTGAGGCGGCCCAGGTGCGCGGTGGTCTTCCGTCTGAGCGTTCCCCTGTTCGGACGGAATTCCACATTGGCCCCAAGCCCCGAACCCTCCCTCGGGTGCTGGTGCCCCGCAATATGAGCCGCCTCGGGGACATGCCCTCTGTGCCTTTTGGCACGGCAAAGAGGGGCTTTTTGTACGGACTGCTGCTGCACACCTTCCATTTTCTCGCCCTTGTCCGCCGCCCAGACACGCCCTGGCGTGCCTTGTTGCCGTCCGGCGGCGGAGGCCCCCGATGGGAGGCCCTCTACGGAGGTGTCCTCCCCCTTTCTATCGGGGACCTGGGTTGGAGGGTGTTGCATGCAGCAGTCCCTTATAATAAGAGGATGCATAGGTTCACGGACTCTCAGGACACATGCCCTTTTTGCGGTCTTGTGGAGTCCGTGGACCATGTATACATAGGGTGTTGTAGGCTGCACTCCCTTTTTAGTTATTTGAAAAAGCTTTTATTGATGTTTTGTTTGCACTTCAGCCCCACGCTCCTGATCTATGGGCACCCGGTGCGGAAGGGGGTCGGGAAGGAGGAGGACCTCCTTGTGAACCTGCTCCTGGGCCTGGCCAAGTTGGCAATTAACAGGTCCAGGCAGCGGGCGATCGACGGGGGAGTCCCGCCTGATTGTTTGTCCCTCTTCCGTGACTACGTTCGCTGCCGGATGTCCCTGGAGAAGGAGCACGCGGTGTCTGCTGGCACTCTCGAGGCCTTCCGTGCTCGGTGGGCACCATGGGGACTGGGGTGTTTTGTTGACCCCTTTAATCACATTTTGATTTAAAGTTTGTAAGTTTCCTTTAAACTTTGTTCTTGGTTTTACAGCTGACCTGAATTAGGGGCTGTGCCTGATTTATCCCAATTTTGTTGATTTGGTTTTCATTTAAAAGATTATCAAGAGTTCATTTTCTTAACGATCTTGTGGAGGTAATTGTGGATTCAGTTGGTTTCCTGATACTGAGGAGAGAAGGTGTGTGGTGTTGGTGTTGCTGCTCCTCAGTGTTTCAACTGTTTCTGCTGCTGCCTTTGGGGTTGTTGCTTCTGCTGTGTGCTGCTGCTGCTTCTGCTTCTGCTGCTGCTCCTCCAGTGCTGCTGCTGCTGCCTTGCCCCTGTGGTGCCAAAGGAGAGAGAGGGAGTGAAGAGAACAGTTGCTGCTGTTGCTACAGGACAGGAAGGCCAGGAGGCCAGGACTGAGTTGAAAAACAACATCCTAGGTGGGTGTCTGAACTGTGTATTTTTGTTTAAGGTGGGGGCAATTAAGGACTGTGTTTTGTAGGGGGAGGCAAGAAGACTGCCAGAGGAGTTGGGGAAGGAAGAGAGGGAGGGTGTGTGTGTGTGTGCTGAAACGATCTTTCTGCCACCCCTCCCCCCAACCCAGCCCTTTTCCCAGTAAGGCCAGCAATAGCTGGTGAAGACATCGCCTCCCCCTGCCTGAAGAACATCAGGCCCCCACCCACCGTCCATCCACCATCGAGGACACCCACCTGGACATTTACCTCTTTCCCTCCTGTGCCTCCCTGTCTTTTACTCCTCTCCCTCCTCTCCTCTCCTGCCTAAAATAGGGGAGGTTGTTTCTACCTCTCTCCCCCACCCCCTTTCCTCAAACAAAATGGCCAATCCTTCCCAGGGTGGGCGTGGCTCTGGCCCTAAGGCCAATTCACCATCGCCTATGGCCGGGCCCTCGAGGGCTAATGTGGAGGCGGTTTTGTCACCGGTGGCAGGGCCTCAAAAAAAGAAAACCTATGCGGGGGTGGTTGCTTCTGCGGCTCCAGCTGCTCCCGCTGCCCTGTCACCATTCCGCCTCCTCACCAGGGCCCTTGGGGTAAAGAGCTATGCTCACCCTGAAATGACAATAGAGGCCTGCGTAAAGGCTATGGCTGGGGTCGTCGGCCCCTCAGCCATTGTCGCGGCCTCTAAAATGTATGGGAAGGCCATATTCTTCTTGAGGTCCGAGCGGGCGGTGCACCTCGCCCTGCAAAAAAGACTCACTGTGGGCGGGACTTTTCTGGCGGTGGACCCCCTTGAGGCCACCGCCCAGAGAATTATTATTTCGAACGTCCCGCCTATTCTATCCAGTGAGCTCCTCCTCCCCCACCTTAATAAACTGGGGGAGGTCAGGTCGGGGGTTGCACCAATCCCGCTCGGCCTCAAAGACTCGGCCCTCCGCCATGTGTACTCCTTCCGGCGCCAGGTATTTGTCCGCTTGGCCCGGGAGGAGTGCCTGGAGGGGGCCTTCATTATCAATTTTGAGGGGACCGCCTATCGGGTCTTCTGGACCGTGGAGGGCGTGCGGTGCCATGCTTGTAAGGAGGCGGGGCACGTGAGGAAGAACTGCCCCACCTCCAAGGCCACGAGCCCCACCCAAGCGGCCACGGCTGGCACCACCCCTCCTCCCCCCGCCACCACTCCCTCTCCCTCCCGGCAGGGGGAAGCGACGCCGGCGGCCACTGCCATCTCGGCTGCCGGTGAGGCGGGGGGAGAGCCCCTGCGCCGTAAGAAGGCGCGGAGGAAGACCCGCAACCTGGAGGCAGCCCCTGAAACGCCCCAAAACCCCCAAACACCTGCAAGCACCGGCTCGGGGGAAAAAACATCATCCGGCCCCGGCGTCGTGTCCGCGTGTGCTCCCGGGCCCGTGGGTGCTAAGGCGCCGAGTGCTGGGCCCGGCGTCGTCCCTGCGCGTGCTCCCGGGGCCGGCGGGGAAAAGACGCGGGACCCCGAGCCGGGGAATCTAACGCCCAAAACCCAGAGGGTGGAGTGTCCGGGAGGGCTGGACAAGGAGGAGGGGGCCTCGGAAATGGAGGTCTCCCTTGCCCCCAGCCTGACCCGGAAGAGACGTCACGCTTCGGAGGAGGAGGTGGCTGATGCCCAAACTGAAGAAGTTGGGTGTGTCCCTTCCCCCGATGAAGAGGTGGTGGCGTCTCCACCAAGTAAAATCTCGCCCTGTCCTCTGGGGGAACTCAAAACCCCTGCACCGACTCCCACCACTGTTACCCCCGTCAACCTGCTGCAGTCCCCTGAACAGGGCCCCTCGGGGGTCACTGAAGGCACCTCCCTTGAGGTGGTGCCCGACTCAGGAACCCTCGATACCCCCGAGGTTCCTTCTGGCTCGTCGGGGGACTGTAGCTTTCAAAATTTAAAAAATGTTAACGGGTCATTGGGTGGCGGCGAAAAGGAAGGCCTTCCCGCTCCCTCCCAAACCTTAGCACCGGGCGTCCTAGTTTTGGGTCAGGAGCTTGTCCTGAGCTCCCCGGACGACCCGGTGCTGGGAGGAGAGCGGGCATCAGAACTGCCGCTGCCCTCTGACCCAAAACGTTTAGAGGAGACCAGAGAGGACCCCTCTGGCCTTGATCCTGGGGGTGGGATCGAGGTACAGGTGGGGCCAGCTGGCAGCTCCGAATCAGCCCCCGTACTCAATGCGGGGGAGGGGTCGGAAGCTGGAGGCGATGACCTGGAGGAGGACGGGGTGTCCGTGGTGAGCGCTGGAGATTACGCTGAGTCGCTCTCAAGCGAGGCGGTGGATCCCCTGGTGCCCTCCACTGACTCCCCCCTCATCCCCCCAAGGGAACTCCGGGACTTTTTGGCGAGTCATCGCGGTCGCCGAGACAGGGTTCAGTTGGCCTTGGACCGGTGGCATTCTTTTCCGCTGGTGTTCTGGTCCACTTGCGAGGCTCTCAAGTCTCCTGAGTTGGATAGGAACGCGCGGCGGAGGGTCCAAACGTTTCTCGCTGGGCTCCTGAAGGAGAGGAAGGACTAAAAAGTCCTCTTCTTCTTTTTAATGACTTAAGGTGAAGGTTTGATGTACCTTTGACAATGAAGACGACTATAGCCAGCCTCAACATCCGCGGCAGCAGGGCCGCACAGCGCAGGTTCCAGAACTTCTCGGTCCTCAGGGACGGGAAGTGTGCGTTGTGCTTCCTGCAAGAAACCCATACCGTTCCGGGAGACGAAGCCACGTGGCTCCTGGAGTGGCGAGGGGGGGTCTACATGAGTCACCTAGCCTCCAATTCTGGCGGGGTGGCTATCTTGTTGGCCCCGCATTTTCAGCCGGAGATCTTGGGGGTCAAGGAGCCGGTGCCAGGCCGGTTGCTGCACCTGACTGTGCGTCTGGGAGGGGCGGTGCTTCACTTTGTGAATGTGTACGCTCCCCTGGGCACGCAGCAGCAAGCGAGCTTCTTTGAAGAAGTGTCCACTCATCTCGGCTCCATCGACGCTGGCGAGTGCATCGTCCTCGGGGGGGATTTCAATTGCACCCTCGGGGTCCGGGACTGTCACGGTACCCCGCACTGCACGCGAGGTGTGAGTAAGTTGCGGGACCTGGTCAGGTCCTTCGACTTAGTGGACGTCTGGCGAAATCTCCATCCTGACTCCAGCGTGTTCACCTTTGTGTCACCTGGAGTCGGAGCGTCCAGACTCGACCGCCTTTACGTTTCGAAGGCGTATGTGTCCTGCGTTCCGGCTGCTTCTATACAACAGGTTCCGTGCACGGACCACCGTCTGGTGTGGGCGGAGCTCACTTCGTTCTGCGCTCGGACGGGGTCCGCGTACTGGCATTTTAATAACCTGTTGTTGGAAGACCAGCAGTTCCTGGACTCGTTCCGTCGCTTCTAGGCCGGCTGGAGAAGGAAGCGGGGAGGCTTCCCCTCCTTGAGGCTATGGTGGGACGTGGGCAAGACTCACGTCCGAGTTTTCTGTCAAGAGTACGCGAAGGGGTCGACAAAGAGACGCAAATCCAGGGTCGAGGAGTTGGAGAAGGAGGTGCTCGACCTGGAGGCACGTCTCCATCAGCCCGACGCGGACCCGGCCCTGTGGTCAGTGTACGATGAGAAGAAGGGCGCGCTGCGGGACCTGCAACTGGTTGGGTCTCGGGGCGCGTTCGTGAGGTCGCGGATCTGTTTCCTTAAGGAGATGGACCGTGGCTCTCCCTTCTTCTACTCACTGGAAAAAAGGCACGGGGTCCGTAAGCAGCTCTTTACGCTGCTGGCCGGATCCCTTGTCTCGGATCCGGAGGGCATCAGGGCCATTGCCCGAGATTACTACACTGCCCTGTTCTCTCCGGATCCGTCCAGTGAGGAAACTTGCAGAGTTTTGTGGGAGGACCTGCTGCAGGTCGGCCCGGAGTGCGCCGGAAAGCTCGACTCCCCTATACGTCTGGGGGAGCTGACCGGCGCACTCGACGGTCTTTCTAGGGGCAAAACCCCGGGACTAGACGGGCTGACCGTGGAGTTCTTCAGGGCGTTCTGGGATGTCTTGGGGAGCGACTTCGCGGGGGTCCTGGGGGAGAGCATTGCTACCGGGGAGATGCCCCTTTCGTGGCGCAGGGCCGTGATTGCCCTGCTGCCGAAGAAGGGGGATCTCCGCCTTCTTAAAAACTGGCGCCCGGTCTCCCTCCTCAGCACGGACTACAAAATCTTTGCCCGAGCCATGTCTTCTCGGCTCGGCACCATGCTGGACCACATGATCCACCCTGACCAGTCCTACACCGTCCCGGACCGAACCATTTATGATAACATCCATCTGGTCCGGGACATCATCCATCATTCCCAGAGGGCTGGTCTGTCGAGCGCCTTCCTGTCTCTCGATCAGGAGAAGGCATTCGACAGGTGGATCATGAATACTTACTCGGAACTCTGCGAGCTTTCGGGTTCGGGACGCATTTTGTCGCCCGGATCCGACTTCTGTACACCGCCGCGGAGTGTCTAGTGAAGGTTAACGGGTCCCTGACGGTGCCCCTTCGCTTTGGGAGAGGGGTACGTCAGGGCTGCCCCCTGTCTGGCCAGTTGTATTCTATTTGCGTGGAGCCTTTCCTGCGCCTCTTGCGGAGGAGGTTGTCGGGATTGGTTCTGCGCGGGCCGGGCATCGGGGTGGTCCTTTCGGCTTACGCCGATGACGTGCTCCTTATGTTTAGTGACCCGGCTGACCTGCGGAGGATGCGTGAGTGCCAGGAGGTCTACTCTGCCGCTTCTTCTGCCAGGATCAACTGGGGTAAATGTTCTGGACTCCTGGTCGGTCAGTGGCAGATGGATCCCCTACCCGAGGAGCTCAGGCCTTTCACCTGGAGCAGGACCAGCCTCTTCTACCTGGGGGTCCATCTCTGCCCCGCTGAGGAATCCTGGCCGGCAAACTGGCAGGAACTGGAGACGAAAGTCACCGCTCGCCTGCGGCGCTGGACAGGACTGCTCCGAGTGCTATCTTACCGAGGTCGAGTTCTGGTCATAAACCAGCTGATCGCCGCCATGTTGCGGTATCGGCTGGTCACTTTGACCCCTCCCCCTGACTTTGTCACAAGAATCCAGAGATTGTTAGTCGACTTCTTCTGGGACAAAAGATTGCACTGGGTCGCTGCCGAGGTTCTGAGTCTCCCGCTTAGGGAGGGTGGTCAGGCGCTAGTGTGCCTACGCACACAGGTGGCGACTTTCCGCCTTCAGACCCTGCAGCGATACCTCTACGTCGAGCCTCCTCCTAGATGGTGTGCCCTGATGACGTATTTCTTCCGTCAGGTGCACGGCCTGAATTATGACGTGCAGCTCCTGTTTATAGAACAGCTGGGCCTCGGTGGCTCCTTGCAGGCGTTGCCCGTCTTTTACCAGGACCTGATCAAAGTCTGGAAAGTGGTCGCCTCGCGACACAGCTCTCCCCCGTCAGGAGTAGCGGCTATCGTCAGAGAGCCGCTGCTCAGGAATCCGCCCCTCCGTCCTTTTCAGTGGTTGGCGGAGAGGAGGGCTGTGGCCGCAGGGGTGACCAGGATCGGGGACGTGCTGGGTGGCGGAGGACTGGGCTGGATGCTCCCGCAGGAGTTGGCACGACACGCGTCTGTGAGTGTCCAGGTCGCAGCCGATGCCATCCAAGACCTGAGAACGGTCGTGCTCGGACCCGACGTTATTTTGGGTCTTGAGGCGGCCCAGGTGCGCGGTGGTCTTCCGTCTGAGCGTTCCCCTGTTCGGACGGAATTCCACATTGGCCCCAAGCCCCGAACCCTCCCTTGGGTGCTGGTGCCCCGCAATATGAGCCGCCTCGGGGACATGCCCTCTGTGCCTTTTGGCACGGCAAAGAGGGGCTTTTTGTACGGACTGCTGCTGCACACCTTCCATTTTCTCGCCCTTGTCCGTCGACCGGACACGCCCTGGCGTGCCTTGTTGCCGTCCGGCGGCGGAGGCCCCCGATGGGAGGCCCTCTACGGAGGTGTCCTCCCCCTTTCTATCGGGGACCTGGGTTGGAGGGTGTTGCATGCAGCAGTCCCTTATAATAAGAGGATGCATAGGTTCACGGACTCTCAGGACACATGCCCTTTTTGCGGTCTTGTGGAGTCCGTGGACCATGTATACATAGGGTGTTGTAGGCTGCACTCCCTTTTTAGTTATTTGAAAAAGCTTTTATTGATGTTTTGTTTGCACTTCAGCCCCACGCTCCTGATCTATGGGCACCCTGTGCGGAAGGGGGTCGGGAAGGAGGAGGACCTCCTCGTGAACCTGCTCCTGGGCCTGGCCAAGTTGGCCATTAACAGGTCCAGGCAGCGGGCGATCGACGGGGGAGTCCCGCCCGATTATTTGTCCCTCTTCCGTGGCTACGTTCGCTGCCGGATGTCCCTGGAGAAGGAGCACGCGGTGTCTGCTGGCACTCTCGAGGCCTTCCGTGCTCGGTGGGCACCGCGGGGACTGGGGTGTTTTGTTGACCCCTTTAATCACATTTTGATTTAAAGTTTGTAAGTTTCCTTTAAACTTTGTTCTTGGTTTTACAGCTGACCTGAATTAGGGGCTGTGCCTGATTTATCCCAATTTTGTTGATTTGGTTTTCATTTAAAAGATTATCAAGAGTTCAAATCTCACAATGGCAAACTATGAAACAATGTAACTTCATCTGAAACAGATGGAAATGTGTTTGTACTCAAAAGAGTTACACAGTAAGTATCACTAAAGCACCAAAGGCATTGAATGAACAGGTATAATGCCAAGCAGAAAATGTAAATCAAAAAGAGAAAAATGCTCCATTTACCTGATAGCCACCTCAGTTACAGCCATGATGGCAGAAGCTTGTCCAATGAGACATGGCTCATGTTTTAGATGAAACACTGAAAAAAAAGACAAATGAAACTCAAGGTTATGCCAATCAGGAATCACTTCCTTTCAGAGATTGACACTCACAACCTAAAATTTCCCAGCTGATGCAAACATTTACATTTAAACTCACAATTCAAGCTGAACTGATGCAGCTTGGGACATTTCAGATTTTTGATTCTATACGAAGTACAGCTCAGTGTTGGAAAAAAAATTACATTCAGATGTTGAAAGTTTCTTCAGATTGTCCCAAGGATGCCAATTAGGCAGTAGAGCAGATCAACTGAAAGTAGTGTACATTAAGCACTGATTGAATGGTGTAGCAAGGTCCAAAACAAAAACTGGCACATTGAGAGGAGGTGATGGAATGGTAATATCGGTGCTGGACTAGTAATCCAGAGACCCAGGGTAATGCCCTGGGGACCCGGGTTCAAATCTCATCACAGCAGATGGTGGAGTTTGGATTCAATAAAAATCTAACGATGAAACCATTGTTCATTGTTGTAAAAACCCATCTGGTTCACTAATGTCCTTTAAGGAAGGAAATCTGCCGTTCATACCTGGTCTGGCCTTCATGTGACTCCACAACAAAATGGTTGCTTCTTAAATGGCATAGCCAGCCACTCAGTTTCAAACTGCTATAAAGTCTCAAAAAAGGAATGAAACCAGACAGACCATCCAACATCGACCTAGGCACCGGAAACGACAATGGCAAGCTCAGCCCTGTCGACCCTACAAATTCATCCCTACTAACATCTGGGGGCCAGTGCCAAAATTGGGAGAACTGTTTCAAAAGCCTGACATAGTCATCCTCACAAAATCATATCTTACAGATAATGTCCCAGACACCACCATCACCATCAATGGGTATGTCCTGTCCCACTGGCAGGACAGGCCCAGCAGAGGTGGCAACACAGTGGTATGTAGTCGGGAGGGAGTTGCCCTGGGAGTCCTCAACATAGACTCTGGATCCCAGGAAGTCTCATGGTATCAGGTCAAATATGGGCAAAGAAACTCCCGCTGATTATCATGTACTGCCCTCTCTCAGCTGATGAATCAGTGCTCCTCCATGTTTAAGACCACTTGGAGGAAGCACTGAGGGTGGCAAGGGTGCAGAATGTACTCTGGGTAGGGGACTTCAATGTCCATCACCAAGAATGGTTTGGGAGCACCACTACTGGCCAAGCTGGCTGAGTCCTAAAGGACATAGACTGGGTCTGCGGCAGGTGGTGAGGGAACCAACAAGAAGGAAAAACATACTTGACCTCATCCTCACCAACCTGCCTGCCGCAGGTGCATCTGTCCATGACACTATCGGTAGGAGTGACCACCACACAATCATTGCAGAGATGAAGTCCCACCTTCACATTAAGGATACCCCCCCCCCCATTGTATTTAGTGGCACTACTACCATGCTAAACGGGATAGATTTCGAACAGATCTAGCAACTCAAGACTGAGCATTCATGATGCACTCTGGGCCATCAGCAGCAGCAGAATTGTACTCAACCACAATCTGTAACCTCATAGCCCAACATATCTCCTACTCTATTATTACCATCAAGCTAGGGGATCAACCCTGGTTCAATGAAGTGTGCAGGAGGGCATGCCAGGAGCAGCACCAGGCTAACCTAAAAATGAGGTGTCAATCTGGTGACGCTATAACACATGACTATTTGTGTGCCAAAAAGCAAAAGCAACAAGTGATAGACAGAGCTAAGAAATCCCACAACCAACAAATCAGATCTAAGCTCTGCAGCCCTGGCACATCCAGTCGTGAATGGTGGTGGACAATTAAACAACTCGCTGGAGAAGGAGACTCCACAATTATCCCCATCCTCAATGATGGGAAAGCCCAACACATAAGTGCAAAAGACAAGGCTGAAGTGGTTGCTACAATCTCTACAATGGGTTACCATTGACCAGAAACTGAACTGGACTAGCCATATAAATACTGTGGCTACAAGTGTCAAATGAATGATCCATCTTGGCCTCCTCCAGAGGTCCCAAGCATCACAGATGCCAGTCTTGAGCCAATTGGATTCACTCCACCTGATATCAAGAAATGGCTGAAGGCACTGGATAGTGCCAAGGCTATGGGCCCTGACAATATTCCGGTAATAGTACTGAAGATGCATTCTTAGCCAAGCTGTTCCAGTACAGCTACAACACTGCATCTACCAGCCTATGTGGAAAATTGGCCAGATATGTCCTGTACACAAAATGCAGGACAAATTCAACCCAGCCAATTACCACCCCATCAGTCTACTATCGGTCATCAGTAAAGTAATGGAAGGGGTCATCAACAGAGCTATCAAGCAGCACTTGCTTAGCAATAACCTGCTCACTGATGCCCAGTTTGGGTTCCACCAGGGCCAATTAGTTCCTGATCTCATTACAGCCTTGGTTCAAAAATGGACAAAAGAGCTGAACTCCTGAGGTGAGAGTGACTACACTTGATGTCAAGGCCATGTTTGACCAAGTGTGGCATCAAGGAGCCCAAGCAAAACTGCAGTCAATGGGAATCAGGAGGAAAACTCTCCACTGGTTGGAATCGTCCCTAGCACAAAGGAGGATGGTTGTGGTTATTGGAGGTGAGTCACCTCAGTTCCAGGACATCACTGCAGGAGTTCCTCAGAGGAGTGTCCTAGGCCCAACGATCTTCAACTGCTTCATCAATGACCTTCTTTGCATCATAAGGTCAGAAGTGGAGGTGTTTGCTGATGATTGCACAATGTTAAGTACCGTTCACAACTCCTCAGACACTGAAGCAGTCCATGTCCAAATGCAGTCAGAACTGGACAATATTCTGGCTTGGGCTGACAAGTGGCAAGTAACATTCGCACCACACAAGTGCCAGGCAAGGACCATCTCCAACAAGAGAGAATACAACCATCACCGCTTGATGTTCAATGGCATTACCATCACTGAATCCCCCACTATCAACATCCTGGGGGTTACCATTGACCAAAAACCAAACTGGACTAGTCATATAAATACTGTAGCTACAAGAGCAGGTCAGAGGCTAGGAATCCTGCATGAGTAACTCACCTCCTGACTCTCCAAAGCCTGCCCACCATCTACAAGGCACAAGTCAGGAGTGTGATGGAATACTCCCCACTTGCCTAGATCAGTGCAGCTCCCACAACACTCATGAAGCTTGACACCATCCAGGACAAAGCAGCCCACTTGATTGGCACCACATCCACAAACATTCACTCTCTCCAGTACCAATGCACAGTGGCAGCAGTGTGTACCATTTACAAGATGCACTGCAGGAATTCAATAAGGCTCCTTAGACAGCACCTTCCAAACCCACAACCACTACCATCTAGAAGGACAAAGGCAGCAAATAGATGGGAACACCACCACCTGGAAGTTCGACACCATCGTGATTTGGAAGTAACATCACCGTTGCTTCACTGTCGCTGGGTCAAAATCCTGGACTTCTCTTCCTAACAATACTGTGAGCATACCTACACCACATGGACTGCAGCGGTTCAAGAATACAGCTCACCACCACCTTCTCAATTACAATTAGGGATGGGCAATAAATGCTGGCCCAGCCTGTGAAGCCTGCATCCCATGAATGAATAAACAAAAAATGGAAGATCAACTGTCATGAAGAACCTCACATGAAAGGAGCTAAAGGGACACACAAGCAAGGGGTTTTCCACTAAGGAAGAAGTTTGTCTCTTTGCTTATCATTCTCAAGTTTAGGTATATTCTGCAGGAATATCAGCAGGATACTCTTTCCCCATGTGCCTTATTGCCTCTAAACTTTGAGTCATGTCGACAATCAGGAAAGCCAAGCTGATGTGAAATGTTACAATAATAGATTAATATTGTTTGTGCATCAGGGGTCGGTTAGCTTCACAGCACCATTTTAAAGATGACCACTGTTCAGTAATTAACATACAAATCATGAGATGGAAATCCTGGAGGTCGTCAGGAGGTCGTGGTGGGCGGGCCTGGGAGTGGCCAGGAAAAGGTCTGCTGCCCGCGATCAGCCCCCGACTGCGATTTCACACTGGTGGGCCAATTAAGGCCTGCCCAGCGTGAAATGCGGCTTGTCACTGGTCAGGAAGGGCCAAGTGGGGGTGGGTGCCTGTCGGTCGGCAGGTCCAATGGCGACCCGGTGGCCGGTTTAAAAATAGCCCAGGTCCTGGAAGGCTGCCACAGAACAGCATCTGTACTGCATTAGCAAACTCAAGTGATGGGATCAAGTGCAGCTGGAGACACCAGATGGGAGGGCAGGTCGGTTGGGCACTCGGCCCCCCTGCTTTTCAGAGGAGTGCCTCACCGTCCTGTTAGAGGAGGTGGCTGCCAGGAGGGACACCCCTGTCCCCAGGGGTGGATGGAGGAGGCCACCACACCTCACCAAGAGGACATGGGAGGAGGTGGCAGTGCTGGTGAGCAGCCATGATGTGGTGCGATGCACATGGGTGCAGTGCTGGAAGCGATTCAATGACCTGCTGCACTCAGGAAGGTGAGTACCGATCAGTGTGCAGAAGTGTTAAGGGGTGGCTGTCCCTCTGTGGACCTGTGGGGTGCTAGATTCTGAGTGCCAGCTGTCAATCACCCTGCAGCTGCCCAACTGGGTGAGCCCTGGCTGCTTGGACCGAGTGCCTTGCACCTCGAGGGCCGTGACTCAGATGTGCCCTGCGAGGTGTTCCTCAGCTGGGATTGGCCAGGCTGTAATGGCACTGCAGGTAGACAGTGGACTAATCAATGCTCCTCTGCTCTTTCAGGAGAAGACGAGCCATAACCAAGCAGAGAGGGTACATACAGGCGGAGGCCCACCCAACCTGCTGCTGCTTAGCAGGTTTGAGCAGGACCTTCGAGAGTCAGAATGCTCCCCGTGCAACCAGGTGTGGAGAGGTGGGGGTGCCAGACGAAGGTAAGAGTGCAGTGCACAGAGGTGAGAATTTTACCTTGTGCAACCATTCTAGTGTAGTCTCTTCATTGATGATAGCTCGAACCTGGAGTCTCTGTTGATCATTAAAAGACGATGGCACCATGATGCAAATCTCCAGGGTCTCACCAGGGTGCATGGCATGCGCAGTGACAGTGTGATGACTTTAACTAATGACATGTCCTTATCCCCCCTTTTAGGTTCACCAGCAAGTAATCACTCTGTGGACCCCAAAGGGCTACCCCTGATGTCGGAGGACCTATGGGCTTCACTTGCACCTACATCACACCCACTCTTTGAAGCAGGCACCAGCGCAGATACTAGCACCTCGGTGGGCATTAGATCAGCAGCTAGAATGTCGGTGCACATTAGTGAGGGCATTTCATACTTGCTTGAGGTGCAGGCGGAGGCAGAGAGTGCCCATGGTACCGGCAGTTGGATGATGATGCAGATGATGAGTCTCTGGAGTCGTCCATTAGGCAGCAGATGCTGGATGTCCAGCGAGATGTGTGGGAGAATCTGGTGGAGATTCGTGAGGGTCTGCGTGCCATGGTTTCTGTTGTAGAAGAGTTCATGTGGAGCGTGAGCACTACATTGACCCTCAAGCGTGGTAACTCTCATGGAGAGGCATCTTCATGGACAGGATCAAGTGTTCCTGCGATTGTGCTCACACCTGCAAGCCTTCACTCAGGTAATGACCTCAGGTGGTCAGTGTTAGTGTGGGAGATGGATTAGGCACTCAGTATCCCAGCTAGGTGACTGTCCATCAATAGTGAGCAGGGAGGTCCAGAGCAACTTCACGTTAGCACATGAGCCACTTGTTGTCTCTGCGGGCTCCTCTCTGGATGCTTTGGATGATGGCAGCAGCTCCTCCGCCCCTCTGCCAGTGACTGTAGCATTTGATGAGTCTGCGATGACAAGGGAGATGTCAGCCATGGCACTAGCCACTCCCTCCCAGGTGGGCCCAGCACAGGCTCCACTGGCCAAAGGACGACCGCCAAGATCATCAAGGCCAACAAGACAACAGAGTCAGCAGGCTGCCTCCAATGCTGGTGCCAGCAAAGCAGGAGGGCACCAAGATATAGCATTCACAAACATATGTTAAAGGTGCCATGAGCACAAGAGGGGCAGTTCACAGATGATTTTCTGTTCATTTATGTTTGCTTTATCTTTACTGCTCTGGGAATGAAGACCAGAGAAGGTTATGTACATTTTTTTGTATTGTCAAAATGAGATAAATTTTGTTTCTGTCTTAATGGCCTGAGTATGCTTCACCTTTTTATTTTTTTGGTGCAGGGTACACCAGTATGTAATGCTGGATGTGCGTGGACCTAAACTTTAATGCACAAGCACTTAGTGGACTTTGGGTTCAAATGAAAGAGTCATTTCAGACAACTGGGATGGAGGTGGCAGCCCTGGCATGTGGATGAAGCTGCTCTTTAGTAGCCTAGCTGAAGGAGCGTTGGATCAAGGCATCCCTGGCTCCCTGGAGGTTACCAAGGTCTGCCTCCATGCTCTCAACATTCTCCTCACTGCGCTCATCTTCTGATGCAGCGTTTTGATAGTTGTGCTCGATGTCGGCGGTCTGACTTCATACACATCCATCCATTTAGAATGCGCATCTACGATCAATAAAAACATTGTACCTAAGAACAGTCCAACATAATCAATAAGTGGTCTAACCCAGGGTCAATCAGGCCACTCCCATGGATGCAGTTGAGCTGAAACAGGCAACTTCGTTGTTGTTGACAATGGAGGCAGTGCTTGACCATGCTTTCAATGTCACTGTCAATGCCTGGCCACCAGACATAGCTTCTCACAAGCATTTTCATCTTTGATATGCCTGGATGTGTACTGTGAAGCTCTGTCAAGAGTGGTTCTCTACCTTGTGAAGGGACGACAACTCTCGAGCCCCACAACAAGATTCCTCCTTGACAACTGAACTCTATTTCTCGGGCATGGAATGGTCTCATCTCTTCAGACAATGGTGAAGTTGGCCATCCTTGCAATACAAGGTCTCAGGCTTTTGACAAAAGTGGGTCTCTGTTCATCCAATTTCTAATTTGCTTCACACACACAAGTGAAGAATCCAGGAAATTCAGTAATAACACAAATTCTTGTGGAATAGGAACATGTACATTGATAACTGGTAATGGGAGACAACTGAGTGTGTCTGCATTTGCCAAATGCAAGCCAGGACTGTGCATAAAGGTTTACTCATACACAGATAATATCAAAGCCCAATGTTGAATTCTTGCTGATGCTATTGGCAGAATGGCTTTATCCTCACTAAATAAACCCATTAATGGTTTATGGTCGGACACAATGGTAAAATGTTGTCCATGTAGGTACAGGTGAAATTTCTTCACTCCGAATATCACCAATAAACCTTCCATTTCTAGTTGGGAATAATCCTTCTCAGCTGTGGAGAGGGTTCTGGAGTCTTAGCCAATGGGCCTTTCTGATCCATCTTCCCTTGTGTGTGATAACACAGCTCTCACACCATAAGGAGAGGCATCACATGTGAATATCAATTCTTTTGATGGGTCATAGTGTACTAATAAACTTGATGAATATAACAGTTTCTTTACTTTCAAAAAGGCTTCGTCCTGTTGTGAATTCCACAACCAACAATGATTCTTTTTTAACAAGTGTAATGGTGCCAACACAGTTGACAAGTTTGGCAAGAAGTGGCTATATTAATTGATCATACCCAGGAAAGACTTGAGTTCGGGTTACACTGGATGGAGAGGGCACATCTTTGATTGTGCTAACTTTCTCTTCTACCAGATGCAAACCCATGGCATCTACCCTGTGACCCAGGTAAGTAACTTCTGGTGCTTGGAATGTACATTTTTCTTTCTTTAATCGCCCATGAACACCCTCAGCACCTCTTCCAGGTTGGCCAAGTCGGTCCCAGCCTGTAATCAGAACATCATCTAGGTGTAGTACCACTCGGGGAAGTCCTTGCAAAAGACTCTCCATTGTCCTTTGGAAGATTGCACATGCAGACGATACTCCAAAGAGCAGGCGAGTATATTGATAAAGATACTTGTGTGTGTTGATGCTTACATACCCTCTAGATGTACTATCCAGCTGTAATTGTTGATAAGCATGCCTCATGTCCAGTTTTGAATAGGATTTGCCTCCAGCTAGCTTTGCATGTAATTCATCTATCCTTGGAGTAGATATTTATCCAGTTTGGCTGCCTTGTTTACGGTCAATTTATAGCCCCATAAATGCGTATATTTTGGTCAGGATTCACCACAGTGACTATGGGCGCCACCCATTCCAAAAATTGGACAGGCTGGATAATGCCCAGCTTTTCTAACCAGCACAGTTCTGCATCCACCTTGTCCTTTAAGGCATAAGACACAGGTCTGGCCTTAAAGAAACAGGGTGTCACCTGAGAATCCACATATATTTTTGACTGCAAGCCTTTTAACTTCCCTAATTCGGCATGAAATACACTGTTGTATTTCCTTAGCAGTTCAGGAACTCCACCTGTTCTCAAGTGAAATATTTCAGACCAGTTGAGCTTAATTTTTTGTAACCAGTCTCAGCCTACAAGACCAGGTCCTTCACCTGTCGCTATGATCACTGGAAGGTGGGCTGTCTGATGCATATAGGGCACTGGTACTCTGGTGATGCCCTTCACCTGTATAGATTCCCCAGTGCATGTCTTCAATTGAGCAGTTGTCCACTCCAGATTCAATGGCTGGGTACCTTCATTTAGGTACTTAAATGTGTCCCACCACTGTGGTTAAGGCTCCTGTATCTACCTCCATTATTAGTGGCTTTTCTTTAACTTGAATTGTGACAGTGATAGGTTCAGTTTTTACAGTAGTAATGTTATACAGGGAATAGATGCAGGTATCGGCAGCTTCAGGTTCTGTTGTATTGTTTAATTCAATCATATTGGTCTGCTGCTTTATGGGCTGTTTTGATTTTGCCCTGCATTGCTTTATTACGTGTCCTTTCTTATGGCAGTAATGGAATTCTGCCTCCTTGAATCTACAGGTGTCTGGTACATGGTCAGCCCCACATCAGTAACAGATTAACCTTGGAGTTGCTGCTGAAATGTTTCTACTAGGCCTTTCCATGCTATAAAAATGGAAATTAGCTCTTGTGATGCTGCTGTGTCTCTGGTTTTTGTGCCACTCCTGGCAGTAAGTTCCCACCCCATCTGAAGAACAGCACCATGTTGTACATGTTGTAAAGCTCACAAATTTCTTGCAGCACTTTCCACGGCTAGTGCTATTTTCAGGGCGTGCTTAAAACCGATGTCGATTTCTGTGAGTAAACACTCCTGAATGGTGTGTTTGTGAACTCTACAAAGTAATTTGTCCCGCAACATATCATTGAGTGTGTCTCCGAAGTTGTAGTGTTCTGTCAACTGCTTCAACGTCGCTATATAAGTTGTGATGGAATCTCTAGGGGCTTTCACTCTAGAATTAAACTTAAAACGCTGCATTATTACAATGGCTTCGGCTGAAGTGTGTTTTCATGAGGCCCACCAATTTGTTAAAGGATTTAAGAATTGGACACATTTAGGGCCGTGAGATTGCAGATGAGATTGCTGATGAGATTGTATGTCTTGCTACCACCTACACTCAAAAGGATTGCTTTCTGCTTTTCCTCCGCATGTTTGCTTCGAAATAAAATCCAAGGTGCTCTACATACTGGCTTCAGTCTTCCATAGTTGTGTCATAAGGATTGATTCTGCTGAAGAGCGGCATGACTGGTGAGTAGTCTTTTCTTTTTTCTTAAGATTCGCTGTACTCACGATAACAAGGTGAGGTGCAGTGTCGGAGCTATTTTACCTTCATCACCAAATGCAATGACTTGACATACCGTATAGGTTTCATTACGAAACAGTTAACTTTATTACAGAGAGCTTTTCAGATACTACGTGCTTGAACCACGTCCTCGGTAAGAAGCCCCCACTCTCCGCATTACCTGCTTGGGGTTCATTGGTCGGAGTCTCCAAGAATAGTCACATGACCCCTGATAGACAGTAGGAGAGGCTACACCTTCAATAACTACACCTGTCTCATTTGAATGTACAATATCAATGCTCAGCAAAGTCCTAAAGAACCGTGTACAGTAATACTAAATAACAAGGAAGTCAAAGATTATAGGGGGTAGACGGGAAAGTAGAGTTGAGGCCACAGTCAGATCAGTCACCATCATATCAAATGGCGGAGCAGGCTTGAGGGGCTAAATGGCCTACTCCTGCTCCTAATTCATATGTTCGTATGCTCAGTTGGCAAAATACTCTGGAAGGACTAATTTATAGCAAAGCACTTCTGAAAACATTGCACTAAGGTTTTACTGAAATTCTCAAATTTTCAGCCCTGGCCAAGCTTAGTGGAAATAATGGTTTTAAGATTAATTAATTAATTAGTAGATATAAATCTGCACAAGGCTGGCTGTTATATTATCTCTCACAGAATAAAACCCCTAAATTATAATCCAAGAAATAATATGGCTACAGTGATACTGACCTAACTATGGAAAACAATGATTTGTGGACAAAGTGATTTTTACCCTTGTCATAAATTGATGGTTTCTCATTACCATTTTCAGCTGGAAATCATAAGACAGGACACAGATGGTAGGCCCTGAAAATTGACAAGAACTATTCTTAAAACAAGGCTATTATTTCCATGATTTACTGCACTGTCTCTACAGTATAAATCTGTTTACATGCTTTTGTACTGATTTTTTTTTAATTTCGCGGTATTCAGCATGTTTGTATAATTAACAAAGAAGATACTTCTAACGGTGGGGGGGTGGCGGGGGGGGGTGAATTTTTCTTTAAACCGCACAAACCACAGCAGAGAAAAGCAGTAGCTTAATTGCTGGGGATAAATGTAGGCAAATAAATACTTCCTTTTTGCATTTGTGTTTATGCAGCTGTTGTTAAAAGCTAAAAAAAGGATAATTAAATCGAATGTCCAGGGAAAACCCAGCCTTCAAAGCAAAAGCTGGTATTTGCAGGACACTGGGTTTCAGCAGAGACTTTGGGTGAGGTAGAAAACATTGATGTCATAGGTCACATTCCTGTATTTCATTAGGCAAATCTCCTGCACACTTTGCTGACTGCTGACTAAGGATATTAACGCAAAATGTAATGAGGGAAAGTTGTTCTGAGTTTTGTAAGTGATGGCTGGAATTCCAGAGGCGGTGACAGGGAAATTGAGCTGACTCATTGCTGACACTTATTTCTAAGTATTTCTAAGACTGTACAGTAAGTTGAATCTGATGTCTGTTCATTGTTATTTATGCATATAGCAGAACGTAATGAATGTTATGATTTGTCCCTTAATTTGTCAGAAGTAGGGCTGGCTCAGCAAGCTAGCGAAGGGTGTATTTTCTGTATTATGTCCAGAAAAATAAAGTTACATGGGAAAGAATAGTATTGCTAGTGGAAGAACAAAGTAAGACACACAGATCTTTGTCTGACTTATAACCCCACAAATGCTCATAAGTGCCACTTTAGCATGTTTATGGCCTTGCTAACAAGCACCTATGTACTATATGGGCAGAATTTTTAGGTTGGTGGGTGGGTGCAGCCCGACCCGACCCGACCCGATTGGATGCAAAATCGCGGGAGATGATGTCGGGCGAGCATCTCGATGTCATCCAGCACTCGCACGATATTTCAGTCGGCGGGCAATCGTGAGTGTTGAAAGTACACTTGCTGACAATTAAGAAGGCAACTGAAGTTGTTAAAGTTCCAATTGTCCTGCATTTTTCGTGGCCGTCCAACCTTATGGTTGGCGGACCAGCGAATCTGCCAGGCAGACTTTACACTTTTGATGAAACCTTATCCAAAGGCGGGTTGAGGTTTCCGTTAATAAATATATTAAAAAAAGTATATCGTCAGGATTTTCATGTATATGTTCAGGTAACTGAAATGTGGACATTTTTTCCTGGTTTTTAAAAGCTTTATTTATTGGTTTCAAAGTCTTTAGCTCCCTAAGGCAGCTCTTTGCCATCAGGGAGCTTTCATTAAGTGCTTGCCCACGCCCACACTTACGTCAGTACCTGCCCTCCTCCCACCCCCACCCCAGCAGTGCTGAGCATTTCAGTGTGTGCTTCATGCTTGCTGACCATTAATTGCCAGTCAGTGTGAAATCGCAGTCGGGGACTAATTGCGGCCATGGGCCGATTGCGGGCAACGGTCTGTTCCCCGGCCACTCCTGGGCCCACCAATTGCACCTGCACGCTGACCTGAAAATCCTGCCCTATGTGTGAGATAAACAGCTCCCCATTTGCACATGCCAAGCTTTTTGTTCTTTCTGTAGGAATGTAAAATGGATGTTTTCCGTGATCAGATTATACTAGGGCAGGCTATTTTGCTATCATTTTCTTCCCCCTCCATTTTATTTTTCTTCCTTCCCTTTCCAAAGACACTGGCGATGCCCACAATTGATCTTTGGATCTTGAGAACGAGTGTCATCAGGCAGGTGGGTAGGGTGGCATCTAATTGACCATGGGGGGAATCCACAATCAACTATGATCCTGTCCCCACCCAGTCCACCCTCATACACACACACACACACACACACACACACACACACACACACACACACACACACACACACACACACACACACACACACACACACACCACAATGGAAAGGAATCAGGAAAAGGGTCCATTATTGATCTTTTGTTAACTACACATACCCCACAGATGAAGTAACTCAGCATATACTGGGATTGAATCTAGATTTTCTTAATCTGGATTTAGTCAGTTCTACATTGGCTGAGTTAGTTGAGTCACTAACTGAATCAATGGTGGCGTTCACATTGGATCATTCTTGTACATCTTATTTTATCTATATTTAGAGCAAACTGTTGGAGGTCTGAGAGGAGGTTGTTCCTTCTCCCTCTTGACTGTGGCCAGTATATGACATGAACTACAGAAAAAGTATCTCACCCTAAGGAGAACTATACTTATGCACAAACTTTACCCCATTATATATGTCTCATGGGCATACAAATATATGGGACAAAATTAGAGCTTTTGAAACCTTTGCATATACAGAATACAATCAGCGATGCATCTGAAATAAGTATCAATTATAGAAGAATGTTTGAATATTCACATCTATAAATTGCAACAAATGTGTTCCAGTATGGGTTTGCCCTCTTTACAAGAATCTGTATCATAAAGTAAAGCACTTTTAAATTAATTAACCAGACTATTTTCACAGCGGCAGACTAAATATGGGATCCAGAATTGTCATATCTGGAAAACGGTGGGATCCAGGATCACTAAAACTGGAAAAGAGTGAGATATGGCAGTTTTACTTTGGGGAACAGTAGGAGAAAAAACTTCCACAATCAGGTTGGGATCATGATTAGCTTGAGAAGTTATTACTTACGAGTGCCATTACTTTTCCCCATTTTGAACTCTTTATAGCACAAGCACAATCATGCTAAACAAAATTCGTTTATAATTTGTTGAAAAATTAACTTAATTGGGTAGACCATCGGTAAACATGGAACACGCAAGTATTACAAGGAAAGCAGTAAGTCACCACAGAAACGACAGTTATGTTTCTACCGATTATCTCAGGAGCCTTTATATAGCTGGATCCACCAGTAATAGTGATGCTAATCACGTGAAAAAGCACAGAGAATTCAGCTCACAGGCCTTAGGCCTGTTTTGTGCCTGAAGTACCAGTTTTTAACTAGGCTGCATTTTTACACACACCTTTTCGTGTGTTACTCTAATTAAAAGTTAAACAAAATTTGTTAATGTCTGCTGTTACCATGTCTGGCATTTCGCACCATGAATGCTCTGAACTTATTCAGTACCCACTTCAAGCAAGCATTGAATTGAAAGCATATTTTGGGAACTATACTCTTTAAGAGGAGTACCATTGACTATAGAAAGTTGCTTTGCTGCAATATTTGTTAATTATTCGCCTTTTCTCCTCATTTTCTTTAATTTATTACTGTTCTTATTTCTGGCTTAATTTCTGTATTTTTGGCACCTATCTTCCCTGCTCCATATCTGTCACTTATTTCTAGGTACCATTTAAGTTGTCACATGCATCATTCTGAAGCTGGGCATCCTGCTTGGTGTACTTATAGTTTTGTCTTTTAGGGGAGGATGAAGCACACTAAAAGACATGAGAGTGAGGTGCGTTTATGCTTGAGGAGGTCCTGCTGCAGCCTCCATGTCTCTAGACTGAGATACACCCACCCTGACATATCAGGAGATCTGTTTTCCTCACCTACCCTCCACTAAGAAGACAGTCATAGAAATGTACCATTTCCATGGGTCAGATCTCCAAGACAAGCTTTACGGTAGGGTCAACTCTGCCAGCGGCTGTCAAGGTAATCATAGTCATAAACATTTTATGCTGCTGGATCCTTTTGAGCAACAACAGTGGAATGCCAAACTTGGTATGCAGCAGTATGCTGATGCATAAAGACACTGGCAGGTGCCTTGCACAGCAGGGTAAATTTCTTCACCTCTTCTCCCATTCAAAGCAGCCAGGGTTGCAAGAAAACAATGCATTTTTTTCACTATGAGTATTGTCACTAAATTGTAGAATACTGCTAAGGCCACATCAGGCCATATAAGCCTCAATCTCAGAGTTTTCATGAGCAGAAAGTGACTCCATTTCATTCATCCGAAGACTACAAAAACTATTCATGCGATACTAATTTACTCTAGAATCAGTTGTGCCACTTTCACTTTGCATCTTGCTGCCACCATAACAATGGGTAGACTGGGTGAGGACTAGTTTTATGACCAGCGACATCCCTTTCATGCCTTGAACAGAACAGCAACATGATAAGGCAGCACATAGAGCTGTCAGGATCTTTGCCGAACTTATCATCAATGTGCTAAAACAAATGGATATTTGGTCAGATCAAGGTGCTGCTTACAAAAATTATAGCCTGTGAAGGTAGCTAAGGAAACTGTAGTATGCTGCATATTGCTTAATCTCCCATATAAAGATACATTACCATGGAACAATTGGAAGACGAGCCCAGCCACAATCATTGGCAGAAAAGGAAACTGAGACAAAGTCTGAAGACAGGTCGGCTAAAACTGAGTTGTAGAATAAAAAGTTTCTAAGGCTGTAACATAGCAAGGCCTTCAGTCCTGTCTCCATGTACCCAACCAAATGGGTTTGTATACTAACCCCACCATTGCTTCTGCCTTCTCTTGGTTTCTATGGATACCAATCTGTTCAACTGTTGCTATCTTATTCCCTCCCATATCAGCTATAGCAGGACACAGGTGAACAAAAACCCATTGTCTAGCTGTTTGTGGGAGCAATCTCTGAGCAATTTGGTTGCTGTGTTTCGCATTACAACAGTCTTTCTTTCTTACTTAAGGCTTTTTTACACCTCGTCTAAAGGATGTAAGGTATAGCTGCTAAATAATTATGCTCTAATCCCTCTTGGACAAAACAGATTCCATTATTTCTCCTCTGGAAGTTGAACAAGACAATTCAAAAACCAGTAATACAAAAGCCAAATACTGTGGATGCTGGAAAACTGAAATAAGAACAGAAAATCCTAGGAATACTCAACAGATCTGACAGTATCTGTGGAGAGAAAAACAGATTAATGGGACAAATTTTATTTTCCCCTAGGAGATGAGACTGGAGGCAGGGGGCCCATTTAATCAAGTGGAAAGGTGCAAGATGGAGAAGCCCATTGCTGTTCCAACTTCTCCAATCAGGCCCAGGGCAGGAAGACTTGAGCATGGCCTTCAAACCAGAAATGGTGCGGCAGTATTGCCACCGGCTCTCCAGCATGTAGATGGGCCCAGTCCCATGAACATAAAATTCCACCCAACATTTCAGGTTATTGACCTTTCAGCAAACATTTCACCAAGGTCACAGATTTGAAGTGTTGGGATGGATTTTTGCGTAGTTGGACTGACTTCTGAGGCCTTTAAAAATGGTGGGTGGGATCCAGATGCAGAAGTCCCACTCCCATTTCCAGCATATTCCATTTTTGCCAGCATCAGAAGAGGCAGGGTGTGAATCACACAGATGGGAAACCTGAACTCAGCTGAGTAAAGACAATGAAAATAAGTTACACTTCAAGTGAAATTAGATATTGTAAAGTGCTCTGAAGCAGATGAATGTGCATTGAATGTCACTAGAGCTCTTGAATGGTGTGTGGAGGAAGTTGTGGCCAGACTGTGTTATAGCCAAGGGAACCTATTGGGAGAATCCAAAAGATGATTATGGAAATGAGCAAGCAAATTGGATTGGACAAGCTCATCACCTGAGGATTTTGTAGATTTGCTTGCTTCCCATGCAGAGTATTATCTACCGAGGACCTGAAAGAAATGAAACAACAGAGAGAGGAGACAGAGGTAGGACTAGGGTTGATCAAGGAACAAAATGGAGTAGTGAAAGGCTGTCCTGGGACAAGAGTTATAAGAATGTCCAAGGAAGAGTCAGAGACCATCCTAGGGCTGGGGCCACACAGTTGGAAGCATATTGAAGCGACTGTCCTGGGCTGTGTGGGCCATGTTAGCAGGCTCTGCATGGTACGCATGTCTTGGTCCTGGTCTTGGGCGGGGGAAAGCCTTGCTGGGCAGTAACAGTTGTGCACAGTATGACGCGCAGGGCATGGTCAGTCACCCAAAGAATTTGATCCTAGGGGTCAGGGTCATGGTACTCTGAGGCAGATGGCACAGTCACGTTCAGGAAGGTATCTGCATCCTGTAGGTCAGTTTCTGAAAAGTTATGGGGGAGGGGAGGGGGGCGGCGGTTGTCCCAGAAAGTCAGGGTGCATGTGGCCTTGAGGAGAGGGGTCAGGTCAACAAAAATCATGGTGGCATCAAAATTAAAAGGTTCGGGGGGAGAACAGGAATATCCACATGGATAATGATGGGTTCAAGGGTAACAGGGGGAAGCTGGATAGTGACAGGAGGAATGGGAATTCAGAGGCAGTGAGTATGGAGGAGGAAGGGAGGGAATTGGTGGGTGATAGAGGAACGTTAGAAGCTTGTTTCCCAGAGGAAGGTCAGCAGCACCATTTTCGATCTCACCTTATAATGACACAGTTCAAAAAACAAGTTAGAAAAAAATCAACTGGGGAGGGGCCACTGGGCATGTGGGAGGAGTTCAGCACCGAAAATCATGGCTGATTGAAGGGGAACCCTATAAATGCCCTGCTCAAACCATTGAGAGCATGACTCAGCCGACTGCTGGACCTGAGGGTCTAATGAACAATGAATGAGCTTGGCTCCTTTACTAATGGTGTGCATTCAGGTGACAATCCACTACTTTTGGTTGCTGTGGTGCATATCATCTTAATTGGCACCTAATCCTTACAGAGCATGTCAGAATGGATGCAACATCCAAGAATCAATGGCCACATCTGCAGCATAGAGGCAGCATGAGCCTGACAAGTCTCCATGTTCCTAATGCATTGGGCTTGGCATTCAGGGTACCATGCTTGGAGTCATAACATAAGTGAAGGACTGGGTATCCACAGTTATTGTCAAGGCCACGAGGACAACAAACACAAGGCTGAAAGTGGCCACTAGGACCCTTGTTATTAATGAGCAGTCATGTCTGGGGGTAAAACTCAGCCACATGTTACCCTCCAGGATGATATCGTCCTACAAGGGGTGGCTTTTGTATGCAATGTGCAGACTGTGGGAAAGTCAAGGGTGGAGACTGCATCCTTGCCTTGTATATGGAGGGAGACCATTCAACAGGAACAACCATTAATTGTATCCATTCACAGATACAAGGAGGTGTGGAGAATGCAGTCTGCAGGCAATGCTGCCTTCTTGATAACTTTGATTAGAATGAGGAGCAGAAGAGCCTGTCACAGATTGGCACAGCTCATGGCAGACCATCACCATGAGGACCAAGAGCTAGCGAGGATCCAGGAAGACCCAGATGCCAATGAGAAGGGGCAAAACCCATGAAGACGTTTGATGCAACCAAGAGTCTGCAGAAGGCGCAGCTCATACATGGAGATGAGTGAAAGACAGTGCAGCAAATGTCTTCGCTTGTCCAGGAATATGGTAGCTCATATTTGACACATTCTCCATAAGGAACTGATGCTGCACAGACTTGGAGGGCACCCATTGATGGTTGCCCTGAAGGTTACCACCACACTGAACTTTTTTGCCTGCAGATTCTTGCAGGGCTCCTCTGGTAACTTTTGCAGAATCTCCCAATTGGCAACACACAAATGGATAAGGAAGGTGTCTGTTGCCCTTTTCAATACAGCTGACCATTATGTGCAATTCTGTATAGATGAAGCAAGCCTTAATGCCAGAGCTGTGGGATTCGCTGTGATTGCAGGCTTTCCACAAGTGCAGGGTGCTATTGACTGCACACCTGTGGCCTTGACAGCTCCTTGGCAGCAGCTTGTGAGATTAATTAATAGAAAAGGATTTGACTCTCTGAACGTCCAACTAATTTGTGATGACAGAAAGTAGATCATGCATGTTTGTGCTAGGTACCCAGGGAGCTCACATGACTCGTAATTTTGAGTCACTCCCAGTGCCAGAGATATTTGAGGGAGCTTAGCGCTTGGAGGGTTTGCTCCTTGGTGATAAGGAGTACCCCTGAAGACATGGCTAATAACAATGGTTCATTGTCCACAGAATGCATCTGAGAAGAGATACAATGCTGCACATTCAGCCACAAGGTCCTTAATAGAGCAGACTATTATCCCCTTTAAGATGCGTTTCAGATGTTTGGACTAATCAGATAGAACTCTCCAATACTCAACACAGAGAAAGTCCTGCATCATGGTTGTTTGGTGCACCTTGCATAATGTTGCACTGCAAAGGGGGATGTTTTGCCACAGGGAGACATGATTCACTAGACGATCTCCTTGGATGAGGAGGATGTTGAAGGAGATGAATCTGAAGAGTGCAAGGATTTAGATGAGCCACATGAGGATGCCATTGCACATGAGAACCTCATAGCCACAAGATTCCAGGAGGAATAAGGTGATGACAAGTTGTTATGCAGTACTCTTCACACTTTGATGCAGGGGACACTACAACATCTTCATTGTCGTCTTCAATGTGCCACAAAAGGTCAACAATCTCACAGTGAACACTGAGGAAGCATAAGTCACCTTCAACCCTAAAGATGAGGTCATCTTTGGATGGTGCAGTAGCCTAGGGACCATGTGGCCACTGTGGAATGTGATTAGCACTCCACAAGCAACTACACATAGTGTAGTCCTTTCAACCATGGCGCCAACAAGTCAGTGGTTATGGGATCCTTCAAGAGGCTGAAATGCAATGCACATGTAGACGCATTCATGCATTAGCAAGGCAGCTCTAAGAGGAAAAACATTTGTCAATGGTTAGCGCTGGACCATCTCAAGAGGGAGCTACGTCCAGACAGCACCATCTCTCTAAGAGACAGCAAGCTGGGAGTTAAGTTAGCATTGTCCTCACAAGAATGGTTCAGCAGGACCATCATATAATTATTGACAAGCACTCATGACGTACATTCGTCAGAAGCATGCCAAGTTTATGTCCTGCATTGCCTTGGCACTTGGGAGAGATGTGGCCCATTCAGTTTTGACACAGCAGTCAATGATAACTTATTCTCTTTATCGATACTGCTGAGCGCACATCAGGAGATGTGCCGGAGCATCACTTTCATCCATTGCAGTCCTCAATATTGTCCATCTCACAAAGGCCAATCATTCTAGGAACCCCAAGTCAATGATGAATTAGATATTGATTTGTGTTTGTGACCTCAGAGGGATCCCATGAAGCACCGCCAGGCAGCCGTTTAGGAGCAAACTATGATCCTCACAGCTAAATGGATGGGTTTATCAGGATGATATCACACACTCATCTCCCTTTAGCAGACATTTCCAATGTCACCAAGTGGAACCAACTTTCACTTTCAGCGTCATGCATGGGGAGAGTAGGGACCAATAAAGGAATAGCATTCAGCCTTAAAAGTAGAGACAAAATTACATGCATAGAGGCATGAAGGACAATGATGCTCGATGCTGATTACTACTTTTACCAAATCCTCACAGTAATAAAATAAATGCCATTGCAAAGTGCATTTGGGTGAAAAGACTCCAACGTTGGTCATAACTTATAACATCCACATACTGCAGACTTCAGCCAGATGAGCCACATGACGATGCCATTGCACGGGCATCAAGATAATCACTAACTTTGATGAACAATTCTCATGAGGTCAAATAATGTCTACCTAAGATGCAAAGGTTACGTGTGTATTGTCCAGCTTTTATTTTGATATAGAAAGTGGCCTTTGTTCATGTCACTGATATGGAACTAAAGGTGATTCACTGTGACCAGATTAAGTGAGACTTAATGGAGCTGAGGGACAAGATGGGAGATAATTGGCAGGGCTGTTCATTTTGTACCCTTGAATGAACGCATGACCTTGCATCACACCAATTAGTCATTCAATACCTGAGACCTGAAGAGGGATAAAAGCAAAATATATTTCCAATAGCGCAGATCATGTACAGTGAATAAACACCCTTGCCACCACTGTGCATTCAAAACTTCTTAGTTTTCTTAACTCTACAGCTATGTCTAGGTGCAAACCCAACATCTGGAGCAGAGGTGGGTGCAGCCTACTGAATGCCATATGTCTTGTTGCCTGAGATGACTATGGCAGGCGCCTGAAGCCTGGATGGCCCCGGTGCACTAACAGGCTCCTGCTCTGGGACAGGTGCACCTCCCTCATCCTGACCTGCTGGAGTTGATGGGGTCATAAGCAGAGGGGATCTGGAGCAGAGAACACACTTGGAGTGTCCTGGGTGTCTGGCTGGTGCTCCTCCTCCCTTTGGGTGCCCAAGGGCCTCTCCCTGACTCCTTGAGAAGAGGGGGAAACTGAAGGGAGGTTGAGGTGCCACTTTCCCGTCTTGCCTAGCCATTGATGGAATGCACCCATGGCTAGAGTGATGGTGTGCAGGTCCAAGTGCAAACCCAGCAGAAACTGCTGGATCTGGGTCTCCACTGCAGTTGCCATCCTTCCCATGGAGACTTTGATGTGCTCACATGCTGGAGGCAAGACATCAGACAGAACGTGGACAGACCCTCCATCTTGCATTGCAGTCTGGTGACAGCCTCTGACAACTCTGCTTGATGATCCCTTGCCTGTCTTTGTATGGTAATTTGATGTATAATGTACACTTTAAGAAGAATGTTATAATGGAAGATCACATTATCTTAGTATCCAATAGCAGAGTAGCGCGGACTACCTCTGTAGTTAGTAGTCTGTAGTCAGTAGTTAGTAGCAGCAGTGGTGTAGAGATAGAGTTTGAAGTGTTAGCGCATGTTTAGTTGCTGCTGAGTACCTTCGTAAATAAACATAGAGTTTCTACCTACGAAGTGTCTGCTACTCAACTCTATCATTAGTACCAAATTGGCCACTCCTTACAACAAGCATGTGAACAGGATCCAACAAACTGGTGACTAGAATCAACACTTTGCAACTCCAACACTTCTCTCAAGGCTGATTGCTGAGGTTCATCATTGGACTCGGGCTTTGGAGAGGCCTGGTTTCCAGCTGTCCTCTGAGTGTCAGTGACCTCGGCTGTCACTGCCTCTGCCTGCTGTGGTCACGTGTCCATGAAGTGATCACCAGATAGTGAACCCGAACTGACTCTAGAACTAGGACCCACCGAGATGCATGTATCTGCACTGGTGGAAGGTGTGGATGAATGCAGTGGTGGGTCTTCATCAGATCTCAGTTGAGGTGCTCTGGGGCTGGGGCTGAGGCACTAGCTAGACCTCTTCCTATGCCTTTTCTTGCAGGTGGCTGGATTAGAGAAAAGAGATAATTAGTGCTTGACTAGGCTGACTCCTACATCATAGATCACTCATAGTCATTGTCTGCATGTGACCAATGTACACAGGATGGACCCTCACTGGCATGTTGGGGGGAGGCTGACCTTGCCTTCCATGCATGGGCAATCTCTGTCCTCACCAGCGAGCTCTGCTGCTTCCTCCTCATAAGAGGAGAGTGTCCTCAGCTCAGGAGTGGCCCCTCCTGTCTTCGTATTCTCCCATTAATTGTGGGTGATTGTGTCCTGCATAAAGACAGATGGATTGACTTTGAGCACTACAGTTGAAAGAACATTTCAGAAGCATGTATGCCTGCTGTGTGTGCTGAGTCCTCCCCAGCAAGGGATTAAAAAATTGTTTGTTCAGGATCTTAAAGGTGAGCTTAAAGTGGCTGGCAGACATTTAATGCTGATGTCCCATTGACTGGTATTGTCTGACATCCCTGTAGATTCTAACCCTTAGACTGCCTGATGCCCTTATGAGAACATGAGTTTGATGCGAGTCAAAGTTTCACTTACCCTGACAGAGCACATCATATCATTCATTCTTTTCCTGCACTGCAGGGTGGTCCTGTTTTGGATGCCATGGGCGCTGACCTCCCTGGTGACCTCCTCCCAGGACACTGTAGTGCGGTGGCAGGACCTACTGCGCCCATCTCGGGGAAGGAGGACCTCCTACCTTTCCTGGACGGCCTTGGGGAGTCTTTCCAGGGAGGTCTCGCTGAACTGTGGTGCAGAGGGTTTTGTATGTTTGGTGGGTATGCCAGGGTAGACCACACCTGCAGTGAGTGAATGTGCGTGTGGGAGTGCTGTTTAAATATGGCGCCAGGACTTTTGACCCCATAAGGTAATGGCAGGGTGGACAAATCACTGCCTGCCCCGCCACTAGGTTCGTCAAGCTCCTTGTTGTTGCATAATTATTGAACTGAAAAGCGGAAAATCAGGCACGAAAATCTGCCCTGCTGCCCAGCAGGAGTTAACGCTGTCTTTGCCTCCCACCACCACACTTAGTCTCCAGAATGGAAAATTCCGCCCTATGTTTCTCATAATGTTGTTCTGTATAACAGGGTATTTTCCAAGAATCAATTAACAATGTTAAGCAAGGACTCCTTGTATATGTTCTTCCTAGTCATTTGGATTTAACTTTCTGTGTACAATACGAGTTCAGTACAATATTCATCAACTGGCTTAGCTGCAAATATCCAAACCAGGAGGATCCCAGTTGAAACTCCTCATCTGTTCTAATGTAACTGACCTCCTCCATTTGTAGGGATGCTATAATTGGGATTATTGCTTTGATGAAACAGTTAGCACCAGCTTCCAAGCTTGTTTGCTGATCAGTGGGCCCCGCTGGGGAATGTATTCATGTTGCAGAGAGCAGAAAATAATTTTTGGGCTTGACTCAATTGCTCCCTCACATAGTGGAATAGTCTGTTAATACTCAGTGACAATTAAGCACTGAGATGCAATATCCAACCCTGTTGCTGATACCAATGGAACCGTTCCCAAGTGATTAGTCAGTGGCTGCAAGAGAGGAGGGGATAAAATTAACGAAGCAGAAATGATTAAAAGACACATGTCCTCATGGAAAGATGTCATACACAATGCTGAGAATGAGTATTTTTTTATATGTGATTGCCTTTGCATTGTCTTAACTTGAGTACTTGCTTTCGCCCTGACAGCAGATGTGCCAAGTCAGGTTTTGGCTGATTCCCACCCCTGGGTTGTGTTCTCACAGCCCTCACTGAAAGCAGTCCGAAACTTGACTCTTTTCACTTTCTAACTTCAAGAGAAATGCGGCAGTTCTGAACTTGACTGCTATTGCGCTGTGATTGTGTTTCCTTTAAGACTACAAAACATTGCACTAGTGAATACAAACAACAATTTTATCTTGCTGTTTTTTGTGCTGTAATTTGGCACTTATAGGAGGATAGAATGAGGCAACACTAAGTCATGCTTTGGACCACCTTCCTCTATAATTTCTCTGAAACATATTACCGGAACTTGGCAAACCCGTGATAGAAATTTAAAGCAACTGGAGTTGGTCTTTGAAGGTACAATAAGTCCTTGGCTGCAGTTCCCTGTAAATTTCATAAGGTGTTGTGCCTGGAGCACAGGGGCTGATTGATTAAGTGAGTCTCCCACTCCTTTTTCACATGGCGGGAGGAGAAAGAGAGAAAATAAATACAGAATACTGCGCAGTTACACAGCAAAGCACAAGCTGCTCCTATGAACAGGTCACGTTTTGTGTCATGGTCCAACATCACCAAGGAAGAGTTTCCATGCAAAGGTTTAAGTTCAATTTATTAAAATTCTTCTTCATTACAAGATATAGAAGCACAGTAAAATATAGTTTATGGATACAAGTGCAACCCATTTTAAGGGATGACTATTGCCTAGGAATTAGGTGTTATCCACAGAGCAATATCATTCACCTGTTCATAAAATCATAGCATTTTGCAACACAAAAGGAGGCCATTTGGCCCACCATTCTTGTGTTAGCTCTTTGAAAGGGCTACCCAATTAGTCCCAGTGCCTTGCTCTTCCCTAGTACCTTGTAAACCGTTTCCCCTTCAAATATTTATCCGTTTTGGAAGTTATTATTGAATTTGTTTCCACCATCGTTTTAAGAAATGTATTCCTGGTCAGAACAACTTATTATATAAAAGTTATTTTCCTCATGTCATCTCTAGTTCTCTTGTCCATTGCCTTAAATCTATGTCTTCTGGTTATCAATCCTTCTGCCACTGGAAATAGTTGCCCAGATTTTCACCACAACGGAAAGGTTCCATGGGGGGTTTGGTAATGCAGGTCGGGGGCATGGATGAGGCATGGGGAGGGTGCAGGGAATGAGGGGGGCGGTGAGGACTGGAGGGCTGTTTTTTGTTTATTTCTTTTTATTTATTTAAACATAGTGTTGGAACACAGGAAGGCCTTGCACCCGTATCCTCACTTGTTCTGAGATTGCTCGCCCTGACTCCTATTTCAGTGCCTTCCCCCATGCCCCTGTCCACACCCCACCCCTCCACATACACACCCCACCCCCACCCACCCCGCACCCATCCCTCCGACTGAAAATGCGACTTGTGGGCTGACTGGGAAATCTCCCTTCTCTGAACATTTGACTTGGGATGAAAATCTAGGCCAGTTTCTCCTTTTACACTCTCAAAACCCTTCATGACTTTGAACATCTCTATCAAATCCTCCCCTTAACTTTCTCTGCTCTAACAAGAGCAATCACAGCTAATGTAGTCTTTTTAAGTCCTTTAGCCCTGATACCATTCTAGTAAACCTCCTTTGTACCTATCTAAGGCCTTGACATACTTCCTAAAGTATGGTGACCATAAGGCATTGCTGGGGCCTAACCAGTGTTTTATAAAGGTTTAGCATAACTTCATTGTACTCTGTGTCTGAATTTATAAAGCCAAGGATCTTGTATGTCTTTATTTCATCTCCTCAACTTGTTCTGCCTTTAAAGACTGTACATGCATCCCCAGGACTTACTGTTCCAGCACCCCCTTTAAAATTTACTACTTTATTTATATTGCCTCCCCTACAAAAATTAATCACCTCACACTTCATTTTGTTAAATTTCATCTGCCATGCATGTATCTGCAATTTTACAGAGTCACTAACTTTAAGCTCTTTTAAATAATTGACAGGTGATTAGAATAATACGAAAGTGCAAAGGATTCTCTTGATGCCAGTAGAGGGATAGCCTGCGTTACGTGCTTCATGGGCAGGCCCTATTCTCAGATGTTGTAGAAACCAAGGGCGAAATCATCTCAGATTTGCAGTAAGTGTGGTAGCGGGCGCGTAAAATGACGTTTTACCCGCTGGCCGCAATGGCGGCTTCTCATGCCATATCGTCCTAATCTGGCCGCATTAGTTATGCATTCCCAGGAAACACACTGTTTTGATGGCAAATGGGCTCTCATTTGCCCGCCATGCCACTACCTCGCCGCTTCATCACACCTGGCGCCATATTTAAAGTGCAGCTGCATGCACACCTCTCACTGCTTCCAGCCCATGACTGCTGCAAAGAAGACATAGCCCCAAAAGGCAAGAAGACTGCAGCCCTCCAGTTCAATGACACATCCCTCAAGCGCCTTTTGTACCCAGTCAAGGCCTGCCGTGATGTCCTGTTCCCCCTGTCTGGCCACAGGATGGGCAGCAGCATCATGAATCCAGCATGGGAGGCAGTGGCAGCGGTGGTCAGAGCCAATGCCTTGCAAAAGAGGACAGCCACCCATTGCCTCAACAGGGTGAATGATCTCATCTGTTCCACCAGTGTCAGTCACACTTTTCATCACACTCAACTTACACACTTACAAATCCACCATACATCCACAGGGATCTCACACCTCATGGGACAACACCGATAACTCTCACACACACCCTCACATCTCCATCAGGCTCATATCCTCTGAAGCTTGCGTCCTCATCCCATCCAAGTCTCCATTCACCACACAAACATTCCAAGCATTTGTCCTACTCACACTCTCTCCATCTGCTTTCATGCAGGAGAAGCTGGCTCACAACAGCAAAGAAAGATCCCAGACCGGAGGTGGAGTGACCCACATTAGACCTCTCACTTATTTTGAGGAGTGTTCTATCGCACTGACTGGTGAGGATGTGGACCGTGCCTGTGGCGACGATAAGGTCGCTGGCGAAAACCCTCGTGTGGATGTTGCACTACATCATCCCTCCATCAGTGCAACTGTGAGTGCTCTCTCTCTCCTGCTTTTGACTCTGCTGCCATGCACTAATTATCTCTACTATGGTTCTCAGGGAGCTCTGCCAAATGACTGACACCCTCAGCCAGCCAGTCCCTCAGCTCCATCCACGTCCTCACCTCCAGTCAAGTGAACACCTCCTCCATTGAAGAGCTGGAAATAAGCGGCCTGGAAGACCCACTACAGCGTTTACTCACTCCCTCCACCAGCGCAGAGACACACACCTCAGTAGGACCTAGATCTAGAGCAGATTTGGTTTCACAAGCTGGTGGTCACCGCATGGACACCTGCCCCTAGAAGGAGGAGGCAGGTTCAGCCAAGCTCTCCAGCACTCGGAGGTCTGCTGGGGAAGAAGCATCTGTGAGGTCCAAGTCAGATGACAAGCCTCTGGATTCAGCCTTCCAACTCATCCTGGAGAGTCAGCAGAAGGTGGGGTATCAATATGCAGAGCAATTGACAGCCCTCAACAGAGTGACGCATGAGTCGGAGGAGTGTGTCCGCCTGCTTTCTGGTGAAGTGGCACCCACATGTGTGTGTATGGAGGTCTCCACAGGGAGGATAGCGGACCATGGAGATCCTGGTCCAGCAGAACGTGGAGATGTGTACAGACCTGCACTCCATCATGGTAGCCATTGGTGAGTCCCTGCAATGGCAATGCGAGAGGGAAACGGGGCACCTCAACAACCCTCCAGGTGCTATTTCCCCTCAAGGAGTCAGGCTGGGGCCCCTGGGCACCCAAAGGGAGAAGGAGCAGCAGCTGGACACTCCTGGGTCATCCACTTAGGAATCTCAAAGGTTGCCGGCTCCCTCCAAGTCCCCTTTGCCTGTGACCCCCTCAACCTGTCACCACAGAGGGAGCAGCTGGCCCACGGAAGGACAGCCAAAGCAAGCCGTGGCCCCCAAGGCTCTCCAGAGGACCCATGCCAAATGCATCAGAGGCAATAGGGCCAACAGGCTGTCTCCACCCCTGCCGCAGATGTCAGGGCAGCAACTAGAAGTCTAAGGCGTTCAAAAGTTGAGAAATTCTGATCATGGTTGGTTGCATGGGTGAAGACAGTTTGTCACTTTACAATCTAGAACCTTACTCACTTTCACTGAATAATGTGCGATGGTGTCTTTCAGCTTCATTAACAGGCTTCATGAGTCCTCCCACTGCATTCCCCATTCCCAGTAACAGTTCAGCTGCACGCAGCTGGCTCACGAGTGATTCTGGAAGGAGAATTGTGTGTGAGACAGGGCCTTTTGGAGCCTTGTGCAAGTATTGTCCCACCATGTGGATCCTTCCCTTATCACACTTATCTCAATGTCCTGAACATTTTCAATGCTGCCTGCTGGGGTTCACTTTCAGTTGACCATCTGAGTTGACCTGCACCTCCGACCACCCCCTGATCACACTCCCCTGCAGCACTTGATCTCTCCCACCACAACTATCGTTTCACTTTGATTTAGACAGCATGGTGATGCTACAGTTTTTCTTTCACTCCCTCGGCCTTTCCCCTTCCCCAGTCACCCATTTCCTTTCCCCCATCACTGTCGATGCCCTGGCATCACCTTCCACCCCATTTCTGTGACCTACCAGCCTCAACCCTTTGCTTTCGAGATTGTCCAGGTGAACGTGCATATTCCCTCCCTCCCCGAACATCCTACACCCATCCACATTAACCTCCCTGACCTCCTCTTTCCCACCCCAGGGTCTGCCTCCAAATCGCCACCAGCCACTCTTGCCATCCCTTCTACGGCTACTGTCGAACTCTCACCCTCCCACCGTACTGCCTCACTCTGCCCTCGGTCACTCTCACTGTTCCCTCGTACTATGCTCACCAAAAGTTTGCTTCCCAGGAGGCAGTCATGGACTTATTACAGCTCTCCCTTGCACTTTCAGATGGACATTCCCTCCCCTCCAGGCTCCTTTCCCCTTTAGCATTCCCTCCCCCCCACTTAGAACTCTTTCACCTCCCCCCAAACTGCACACCCCCTACTCCTTCACCCTTCCTGACACTTTTAGACACCCTTACTTCTTCCTCTAGCCTTACATCTTCCCCCTTTCCTGCTCTTTCCTCCAGCCTTATTTCCCCTCTCACCCTAACTTCCTCCTCCACCCTAAGTCCCTCCCCTCTCTGCACTCCTTCCTCCCCCACGGACTACTTCCTCTCTCCTCACCCCTTCCTCCTCCAGGAGTCCCTACCCTCTTTGCACTCCTTCCTTCCTTCCTTCCCCGGACTCCTCCCCCTCTCCCCATTCCTCCCCCCCTCCAAACTCCTTTCCATCCCCTTTACACGTACCTCCCCAGTTGCCATCTTCTCCCCCATTACCCGCTCAGTCCCTCCCCCACCTTCTGACCTCCACCCCTGACACCTTCGTTCCCCCTTCCCAACCTCCCCCCCAACCAGCGCCCCCCACGACACCTTTTCCTCTCCCGGTCAATCCTAGACCTTCCTCTACCACCCCCTGGTACACCTTCCTCTTCCAAACACAGCCGGACCTTCCTCTCCATCCCCTCAACCACCATCCATTGTGAACAGACCCTCAACGGTGACTTTGCACCTTCCATGAGTTGCTTCACGGCAGAGCCATGTCTATGAAAATCCACCCAGCATGCTATGGACATTCCTCTAGGATCCCGTTGGTGTTGGTCTCCAGCATCTTTTGCTCCTCAGATGTCCACAATGTGAATAAGGCCCTGGCGGTAAGTCCCACCTTCTGCACGTCACAGTTGTCAAGACATGTTGTGCACCGGTGTGTTTTCCCACCAACATGGATGGTCCCTTCAGTGTGCAGGGAATGATTCCGGTGAGCTGGCCTTATAGTGATATGCAGATGTATTACAATGAGGTTTCTGACGTCCCATGGTGGGAAACGTGGCCCGCCATTGATGGGCGGAGTGGAAGATTGCAAACCAGTTTCACAATGTCGTGAAACCAATTTTTGGCCTTCACGCCCTATTGTCTGCCCACGTCACTGACCATGCCTGATGCCAGCGGGCACAGAAAATTCCACACCAAAATTCAGGACTCATTATGAAGCCACTCTTCAGCCTTTTTTTGATAATTTTAAGCCTTACTTTAATGAAGAAAGGGATCTTTGACCTTTTTTTGTGTACTTTTTTCCCCTTGCCATCTACAGAGCTTACATCTGAGAATGAGTTCACATCCAAGTAAGGCTCAGTATAGTACTCAGTGGAAGGTATCAAAACAATTATACACATGTAAATAGCATTAAACATGGAAAAGGGCCTGGGATGGATTTGAGGTAATAAATGGAGTAAAATACATTCAAAGCTAACTGCCCCAAATTTCTAACAAAAAAAAACCCGAATAATCCTCCCAAAAAAAAAGCACTATTCCACTTTAACCTCCACACACACCATCTCCCCCAAGCACTGGGCCAATCAGCTTCATGTGACAGGGCACAGATAACCATTCAAACGCACTTCTTCTGCTGTGAAGAGGAGGCAGGGGAGGGGGGGGGGAATATCGAAGAGGCAAGAATGGAGGTCTTTAGAGTGAACTATAACAGATGCCTCTTCCCTAAATGATATTACCCATTTGCCAGGGTCTAGAAAACAAAAAGTCTGACTGAATTATACTGTTATAGGGAAAATTTGTCAACTGCTGGCTAAAGATCTACCGCAAACTGCCACCAGGAGGACAACAGTATCTGTATCAGTTACGGACACCACCGCCTTAAATTTATTTGGACCTGGAAACCTTCCTGGTGACACCGGGTGACCTTTTCCACAATTGTCACGCATTTGCTAACCTTTGCACCATGAAGTTCACTAACACTCCATTCAGGAGAGTTGCATAATTCATCTTTTTCCCAATAGGTACAGACAAAGAAAGAGAAAAAGGGTTATCCAGTTCAACGTACTGGCTAGTCTCCAACAGGTACATGAAACAGTTGAAAGAAGATGTGGCATTCAAAGTTCCATATGAAATCCACCCCCTCAATTCTATGAATAGGAAGAAGGTTTTAATCTTATGAATGTCCAGCTATTACATGAAACCTATTATCCTATCCTGCCAGATACCATGAGGCTTCCCACATGTGGCAATTCAGCACACCAGCCCTCATGACTCCGAGACAAATACCCAGATGACTGGTTAGTGTTTAGGGTAGCTGGGCCTCTGGCAGCAGGTAGCAATGGGGCGTTGGGGAAAGAGGGTGCATGATGAGTGCACCAAGCAGAGGAACTGTTGGCCCTTCCCTGCAGGGAGTAGTGTCTTTGGCAAGCTGAAGGGCAAAGCCAAATGCCATGAGGTGAGGGAGAAAACAGTAAGATCTGGAGCAGTGAGAATCAATATTCACTGTAGTTTGTTCCTTGGAGTTAAGATTTCCCTTGAGAGTTTATACAGCTTTAATGCCAGTGGAATAAAGGAAGACTGATTTATAACCTTCGTGCAGTCTATGTGCTTAAATCTCACGTTACATCAGGGCTATCCAGATGGATAAATTAGAGGAGTTTTGAACATAGTCCAAGGAGAATCCTGAGATTCTTGCTGCATTTTACAAAATATTACGGGTTTGCTACTTCCAGAAGTTGAAGGCAATAATGGAGAAAGGGAAGTGGAAAGGGAGGACATGGGGCAAGATAGACAGCAGCCAGATAAAGGATTGTGCTACTGATAGCCTAAAGTGTTCAACAATTAAAAGTCAACTTATGAAATGAAGTCACATTGGCCTGTTCTCTCTTCGGATCCTCACAAAGTCCCTCACTGTCAGATTCTTCTGCCAAGTTCTTTAATAAGATGAAAGTCATCCAAATCCCAAAAAGAGGAAGATTATGCAGAAATGATCCTGGAGCCTTAAGTGCTCAAGTAGTAACTGCTTCACAGAATACTATATTCTCCAAAAAACACCGTGTATACCCTCTATGTCAGCCAATTCATATGCCTAATACTAATAATACTAATTCATATGCCTAATTACTGCTCCCATGAGGTGTTCCCTGAGTGTGATGAGATTGATTGATGGGTGGCTAGTGTCTCTGAATCTATAGAGAACTAAAGTGACTCAAGTCTCAGGGAATCTATCGTGGAAGGATCAACTTCCAACAGCTTTTATTTTCCCATGTCTGAGCCCAAGTATGGAGCTCTCTCATTTGTAAGTATTGGGGTGAGTGTCCTTTAAGACACAGTCTTAATGCCACTCCCTATGAAACTTGCTACTCCAGATGATATCAATGTGGGTAGAAGCTGCTCCTGGTCTCGATACCACATAAATCTCCCATGTTGTGACAGTGCAAATTCTAGGCAATCTCCTGGAATTTATTGCAGATGCAGGGAGTAGACTCCTCCCATTTGTTTATCATCTCAACCATATTTGCAGTCATATTTATTTGGTCTTCTCAATCTGAGCAACAAATACAGTATACTAACTTGAAAGATGTAAATCACTATCACCAGGAAGGAGTGTTTGGGGCCTTGTTCCCCCATTCTGTTTCCTTTTCTTTGCATGACTTAGCCTTGGGCCAATTTTGAAGTGCAGGCTGCAACACCTTGAAATGCAGGGCTGGAAGTATCAGAGAAGGAAGTTTTGAAGAGGAGGCAACATTTTGACAGCTCATATAGCAAGGACATTAACTGTGGAGGCCTTTAAGCCTGAACTTACACTCAAAATGTTATCTGCATTTGGCCGGTGAGGGCAGGAACTGGTGGTAATCTCATGGGCAGAGATAAAAATGGTGGTAAGCTGTAAAAAAAATACATCTCCTGACCCCAGATAACCTTTAGTCATGAGGTTCACACCTGTGGGAGCACAGAATAGGTGGGAACCAAGCACTAAGTCAGAGCTCCAAATGGTTGTGTTATCTTGCTTCCTGCCTCATTTATGAATGTAAGTGGGGACACAGGAACATGAATATAACCGCCAACCCCCAACCCCCTCACCCCCACCAGACCAATGTGTGGAACGCTTTAATAACTGAAAGCATACTTCCTGCGAAGGAAGAGAAGCTGTGGCTGCATAACAGGTTGTGAAAGAACAGCTTGAATGGGTGGTCCTTCAGCTACTGACCCAAAGAAACGAAAACACTGGAGCTGATGACAGAGGCCAACACATTTAACAACACTTGCAAATGTTGGGTCAAGGCACAGAATCCTGACACGCCTCATTGGTAAATAGGATAAAGTTCACTGATCCTGTGATCTTGTCAGAGAGCATCGGCCAGAGAATTTGAGCTACAGTGGTGTAGCCCGATAGCAAATCTATGTTCCCTTGGAATGTACACTTCCTCTGGGAGTGGGGATTAGGGAATATAACCTGTTCAAAACTGAGATAATACATTATATGGCTTTCAATACACCATTTAAGTATTTAGAAGTTGTAGCACCACTCAGTGCACTATGACTGTTGAAAGTTACACTTATATCTGTAAACTGTATTTTAAAGTATTCTTTTAATCTTTTAGTGAATAATTTTAATTAATTTAAATTTCTGACGTTGCAGACACAAGAAAAAATAATTTGATTTCCTTTGAAATTAGATTACTGAAGAACCAATCAAAATGACAGAGATGATAATGAGATATTAGGCAATTTAACAAATGGAACCTCAGGAGACAGGAGTGCAAGTAGAAGACAGGCTAGAACTGAATGCCCCTGTTCTCAGGCCCATGCTCTGAGCTAGCAAGTTTTGGCTCTAGGAGAACAGCTTTGTTGAATCTGTGCCTTTAAGTAAGCAAATTGGTATCAAAATGTCTCGAACCACAACTAATTTGCTAATGCTCATACTTAAAAGGATTCCTTGATTTTCTTTCCGTTATTTTAATGTGTGTCATTCGTGGGGATAGAAGGGAGAAAATTCTTTCATTAAATGCAAAATCAATAAGTCATACATAGCATCATATATGATGGAGTCCCAATCAGAGTTATCACAGAATTTATCACAGCACATAACAGAACAGTAAGTTGCATAATATAAAGTATCCAGATTGTTTTAATGTAGAAATGTAAATTGCTGGAGCATTTGGGTTATGTTCAAAGAGCAATAATTGTGAGCTCTGAGCTGCTCTCTTTCTTTTTCACTCACCCTAACATCAGGTGGGGATTGACAATTTTATGCACCCGTCCCCCACCCAGTCCTCAATTCTCTCCTGCCAACTGTGGGGATGGAGAAGGGTGGTAAAATTAGGACTGAATCTTCCTCTGGGACAGAATTTTTCACTCAATGGGTGGGCAGGCGCCCAACCTGCTTGAGCGTGAAATGAGGCTTGTTGACACTGGCCGAGCATGCTGATGTCAATGCGCAGTCACGTAATGGATTGGTTCGCAGGCACATGCCGGAGTGGGCAGTGCGCCCGCCATAAGTTAAAAGGCCTGTTAAGGCCATTAAATAATCAATTAATGTAAATTTTTCACTAATGGTTGGCAGGCAGACGAAAAGGCCATGTAGCCATTGCATTTATTTTTTTAGAAACTTCAAGCACGGGCAGGATGAGGTTTCCAAAAGCAAACAAAAATAAAATATCCCTGCACACGTTTTATTAAATGTTTATTTTCTTTATTTTCTTTTTCTAAAACGTTTCATCTCTGAGGCAGCTTTGTGCCCCAGGGAGATTTTTAAGCGCTCACTCGCACACATGCGTGAAGTTTGCGCTCGGCCTCCTCCCGCACCCCCTCCTGCAAAGGCAGTGCCGAGTGCAGCCGCCCGCATTTCACACTGGCAGACCTTAATTGGCCGGCCAACGTGAAATCGCAGTCCGGTCCCGATCCCGACCACCTCCGCCTGCTCCTTCCTGCCAAGCCTGCCCACCAAGGGCAAAATTCTGCCCTTGGTCTTGGAGAAAACCCGACCTGTGCACTTTTGTGGCTCCCACACTGCACACCCAGCCCGTGTGTAACTTCACAGACCATTTTTTCTTTTTATACTGAGGTTGGGTTCACAGTGCAGTTTGCGAGCTACGAACAAATGCTGGAGGAATGTGGGTGTGAAAGTGAGCCGATTAGACAGCCCATCTTGATTCTCCAACACAGTAACCAACCTCCCAACAGTGTGTAAAGTCCCTCTAAACCTCATCCCTCAACTCTGTCACCCACCACCCACTCCCATGTATTCTCCATGTCCCCTCAGATCACCATTCCACCCCTATGACTCCCTTGCATCCTCCATGCTCCCTCATATCACCTATGCCACCTTAATCCCCCATGCCTCCCTCAGATCATCCATTCCACCTCTATGCCCCCATGCATCCTCCATAGCCACTCTCCCAGTATGCATTATCCATAGTCCTCGGATTCCATGCAATATCAATGGAAAATAATTTACATTTCTTGGAGGGGGCAGTAGGGTAATCCTGTTAGCTTGTGTGGACAAACCAGAAACCATATCAAAGGCACAATCTTTTTTTAAAACTTCTTGAAACTGTCATTCATTCTCAGATGAACAGATCACCTACTGTGCTAAAACCCATTAGCACTTGAAACTCAGTCAAGCATTGATAATGGCCACAGCTGTCCAAACAATAGCCTACTCTCTGGAAAGGAAAAAACAGGTGCTCATTTCAATTCAAAGTAAAGTGCCTATCAATTAATGCAGAGAACCTGATGGTTGTTTTTTTTTGAGTGTCAAAACCAGGCTTTTTGTTCAGCCAGAGTCATTTAAATCACAGTAGAAAAGATGACAGCAGTGGCTGAAAGGACATTTTGATACATTTTTCACTGCATTATGCTGCTTTTTTTTCATTGGAAAAACACAGCAATACATGTGAATAAATTTACAAGGCTAGTCAAAGTAAGGATCAAGTTACCTTTAAAAGGATAGATCCCTACGCTGAATCACTGCATTAAAACACACACTGTCTCCTACCATTGTAAGATGGCCACTGATACCTATCAGCGCATGTGCAGACAAGTGCACATGCGCAGGAAACCAATGACATAATTGGTAGGAAACACACCACCAGCGAAAACCTGTTATAGAATGGCTCAGAGGCCCAGAGTGAGATCATGAGTGGGTTAAACCATTGGATTCGTGTCCGAGACAACAGCCTACTGTATTCTCTGGTGGCCTCCTCCGGTTTGGGGACCTGAGGGGAGAACATTGTTGGCTGAAATGATTTTTTTTTAAACTGGTTTGATTGGATCTTGCCTGATGTTTTCTTACAGTGTCTGTATTTGCTTAAAATATCTTCCAAATTTATGGGAAAATGTCTATAATAACTGTTTGATAAGCATCTCTACTTCTGGCCTCTGCCTTCTCCATCACTTGCAATAATATTACAAAGCAAAACACTACAACTGCACAGTGATAGCAGCAAACATATCTTTCACAAACATTCAAACCTGGCTTCCAATGGGCTTCCAAAATCCAGACAAAAATGGTGTGCGGGAGGAAATCCGATTTGCATCCTCTATTTAAGACAGGGAGCCCTATCTTACCAAGGTGAGTGTGCATGCTGTACACCAGGTAGCCCTAACCACAAAAAGGCCAGAGGCAAATGGCATGTGTTCAGGAATGCGGAGGAAAATTGGGTTTCCTCCAAATAAAAGGGAAGTGTGGCCATTCATGCACTGAACCCTGACAAAAATTCGGCCCAATAACACCCACCAAATAATGGAAGTCAATGCAAGAGTGATGTGATAACATTGTGCACACAATATAAATACTGATCAGGCAATGGATTCCTGATGCATCAGCCAAAGTGACACTTAGGTTACTAACAAAACATCATAACAACAATTATAATAGAAGCTATGATTTCTAAAATTCCAGAATAGGTGCCAGTTTTCATCAACTGTCAGAATAGGATAACATTGGAAACCCAATGTCTCCTCGCTGTAAACACTCAGGCACTATAAAAATCAACAATTGATGTCCTGTCATTGCTGCTTCTGAAAATAAAAAAAATATATTTATCATAACATATATGCACAATATCATTCACTAGCAAACCAGTCGAATGGACTCTGAGGTGTAACGGCAAACAAATGAATTGGTCCTAATTTAGTGAAGTATCTAGCAATATGTTAAATTGCCTATAAAAAATGCAACTTATCATTAAATAATTGGGTTTTCACAATAATAACAAAATGTCAAAACAGAACTTAGGTCAGCCGAAGGTCTTTAAAACAGGTTTTGGCTTTCACCAGATCTTTCATGAAAATGCTCCTGCCTTTAATCAACCTGCAGCTTTGTCCTTTATCAAGGAAGCTTTAATAATGTGTGAAACTGGCCTTTCAGGAAACAAAGGAGTGATAAATACTCTTCACCTCCATTATCTCTTGGGTTTGTGCTAATGGCATCAGTAAGGTTAACAGTTTAAATGATGAGGCAGCACAAATGACAATGCAGTGATAAGAATGACTAAATGCGAGCTTTGATAAAACTCAGCTGTGCTGATAAACCAACACTGAAATGGGGCACAAAATATCCACCTGCAAAAACATTCTTGCTCTTGTTTTAAAGATGTAGATCTCTGGTTAATGGATATTAAACAAAAGTGCCTTCATGTTTTTACCTTTCATTGCCTTCAACCAAGTGACCCTGATGGATCATTACTTTTTAAAGGACACCATCTATATGGAACGTTGCGGAAGTGCTCATTTCTTTGAACACCGAGAAGGATCGGACATTGCTTTAGTTACAGTGAAGTTGTGTTGGCATCTGATGGTCAGATTATCATCATTTTGCGCAAGAAAATGAAAACAAAAGAAAGCTGATCCAGATATGGTATTACTTAAGTTTTATTGTAAATAAAAAATATCAATTGGTGCAAACAGAAGCATTCCTGACAGAGGAATTAAACATTTAAACTTTAATGTCACTAAACTCAAAGGATCAGCGGCAGAAAATAAATCCGTGCAGTTATTCAGCAGAAGCTCCACACAGGTTAGCAAAATATTAGCTTAGTGCTGGCCTACACAAAGTTGAATCAGTATTTGACCTGTTCATGGGCAGAAGAAAATTGGGGCCAGGTTCCTCATGCTGCTGAGCACAATTATAACAGTGATAAAAACAAAAAAACTGCGGATGCTGGAAATCCAAAACAAAAACAGAATTACCTGGAAAAACTCAGCAGGTCTGGCAGCATCGGCAGAGAAGAAAAGAGTTGACGTTTCGAGTCCTCATGACCCTTCGACAGAACTTGAGTTCGAGTCCAAGAAAGAGTTGAAATATAAGCTGGTTTAAGGTGTGTGTGTGGGGGGTGGGGGGGGGGGGGGGGGGTTGGGGGGGGGGGGGGGGGCAGAGAGAGAGAGAGAGAGAGAGAGAAGTGGAGGGGGTTGGTGTGGTTGTAGGGACAAACAAGCAGTGATAGAAGCAGATCATCAAAAGATGTCACCAACAATAGAACAAAAAAACACATAGGTGTTAAAGGTGGTGATATTATCTAAACGAATGTGCTAATTAAGAATGGATGGTAGGGCACTCAAGGTATAGCTCTAGTGGGGGTGGGGAGAGCATAAAGATTTTAAAATATTTAAAAATAATGGAAATAGGTGGGAAAATAAAAATCTATATAATTTATTGGACAAAAACAAAAGGAAGGGGGAAGCAGAAAGGGGGTGGGGATGGGGGAGGGAGCTCAAGACCTAAAGTTGTTGAGTTCAATATACAGTCCGGAAGGCTGTAAAGTGCCTAGTCGGAAGATGAGGTGTTGTTCCTCCAGTTTGCGTTGGGCTTCACTGGAACAATGCAGCAAGCCAAGGACAGACATGTGGGCAAGAGAGCAGGGTGGAGTGTTAAAATGGCAAGCGACAGGGAGGTTTGGGTCATTCTTGCGGACAGACCGCAGGTGTTCTGCAAAGCGGTCGCCCAGTTTACGTTTGGTCTCTCCAATATAGAAGAGACCACATTGGGAGCAACGAATGCAGTAGACTAAGTTGGGGGAAATGCAAGTGAAATGCTGCTTCACTTGAAAGGAGTGTTTGGGCCCTTAGACGGTGAGGAGAGAGGAAGTGAAGGGGCAAGTGTTGCATCTTTTGCGTGGGCATGGGGTGGTGCCATAGGATGGGGTTGAGGAGTAGGGGGTGATGGAGGAGTGGACCAGGGTGTCCCGGAGGGAGCGATCCCTACAGAATGCCGATAGGGTGGGCGAAGGGAAGATGTGTTTGGTGGTGGCATCATGCTGGAGTTGGCGGAAATGGCGGAGGATGATCCTTTGAATGCAGAGGCTGGTGGGGTGATAAGTGAGGACAAGGGGGACCCTATCATGTTTCTGGGAGGGAGGAGAAGGCGTGAGGGTGGATGCGCAGGAGTTGGGCTGGACACGGTTGAGGGATCTGTCAACGAAAAATTTTTTGGAAAAATTTATTAATTTTGCTTCCAATCTCCACTCCTCCATCATTTTCATGTGATCCATCTCTGACACTTCCCTTCCCTTCCTTGACTTCTCTGTCTCAATCTCTGGTGATAGACTGTCCACCAATATCCATTACAAACCCATCGACTCCTACAGCTACCTCACTACAGCTCCTCACACCCCGCTTCCTGTAAGGACTCTATCCCGTTCTCTCAGTTCCTTCGCCTCCGTCGCATCTGTTCCGATGATGCTACCTTCAAAAACAGTTCCTCTGACATGTCCTCCTTCTTCCTTAACCGAGGTTTTCCACCCACGGTCGTTGATAGGGCCCTCAACCGTGTCCGGCCCATCTCCCGCGCATCCGCCCTCACGCCTTCTCCTCCCTCCCAGAAACATGATAGGGTCCCCCTTGTCCTCACTTATCACCCCACCAGCCTCTGCATTCAAAGGATCATCCTCCGCCATTTCCGTCAACTCCAGCATGATGCCACCACCAAACACATCTTCCCTTCACCCCCCCTATCGGCATTCCATAGGGATCGCTCCCTCCGGGACACCCTGGTCCACTCCTCCATCACCCCCTACTCCTCAACCCCCTCCTATGGCACCACCCCATGCCCACGCAAAAGATGCAACACCTGCCCCTTCACTTCCTCTCTCCTCACCGTCTAAGGGCCCAAACACTCCTTTCAAGTGAAGCAGCATTTCACTTGCATTTCCCCCAACTTAGTCTACTGCATTCGTTGCTCCCAATGTGGGCTCCTCTACATTGGAGAAACCAAACACAAACTGGGCAACCGCTTTGCAGAACACCTGCGGTCTGTCTGCAAGAATGACCCAAACCTCCCTGTCACTTGCCATTTTAACACTCCACCCTGCTCTCTTGCCCACATGTCTGTCCTTGGCTTGCTGCATTGTTCCAGTGAAGCCCAGTGCAAACTGGAGGAACAACACCTCATCTTCCGACTAGGCACTTTACAGCCTTCCGGACTGAATATTGAATTCAACAACTTTAGGTCTTGAGCTCCCTCCCCCATCCCCACCCCCTTTCTGCTTCCCCCTTCCTTTTGTTTTTTTCCAATAAATTATATAGATTTTTATTTTCCCACCTATTTCCATTATTGTTAAATATTTTAAAATCTTTATGCTCGCCCCACCCCCACTAGAGCTATACCTTGAGTGCCCTACCATCCATTCTTAATTAGCACATTCGTTTAGATAATATCACCACCTTTAACACCTATGTGTTCTTTTGTTCTATTGTTGGTGACATCTTTTGATGATCTGCTTCTATCACTGCTTGTTTGTCCCTACAACCACACCAACCCCCTCCACTTCTCTCTCTCTCTCTCTCTCTCCGCCCCCCACCCCCACCCCCCACCACACCTTAAACCAGCTTTCAACTCTTTCAACTCTTTCTTGGACTCGAACTCAAGTTCTGTCGAAGGGTCATGAGGACTTGAAACGTCAACTCTTTTCTTCTCTGCCGATGCTGCCAGACCTGCTGAGTTTTTCCAGGTAATTCTGTTTTTGTTTTACAATTATAACAGTTACTGGTAGCAGCTATGCCCCTTCCCTACATTACAACAAGTGACTACATTTAAAAAAAAAACACCTTTTTGGCTGTAAAACACATGGCAACATCTTGGGGATTGTGAAAGGCTCCATATAAATTAAAGTCTTCCATTCGTTGTGACAGAGGCAAGAAAAGCCCTCCAAAGATGGTACTTACGAATGACACTTTGATGATTCTTTGATAGCATCACCACTGAATTCAGGACTGTTACAGTAGCAATGTTTCATTGTTATTTATTTCATTTCAATTCAAGTAGCATTGGTTTTGACATTTGTATTGATGGAATTGAGATCAAAAAAGGAGTGATTTAATTGTACATAGCAAATACAGTACTGGAACAGGCATTCAGACAGACAAGTCTATTCTGGTGGGGCAACTTCCTGCCCAGGAACTGAAATGCACAAGAATTTCAGCTCCTGGCATTTCTTCTTAGTATCAATTAGACAACGCAGATTCCTTTCTTTTATTTTTATGGTCTTGCTAGGACCTTGCAGTATCCAGTCACGCATCCAAATGCAGGAGAGTCGCAGGGATACATTTAGTGGTGTGCTTATATGGTAACTCAACCACTTGCACAGTCAAGGGAGCCCTTAGTTCTGCTGTCTACTTCAGGAGTGGTATACACCCTGCAAAACAGGATGATTGATCAAGTTCAAAATACTGTGGCCTCAATCCAAGAAAAATAAGACCAGATCTGTACAAATGGGATGGAATGGGGGGCTGGGGTGGCTGTCCTTGTTGGAAGAATCTGATTAGCAGCAATAATATGTGCACAGAGCAGGCTTTGAGACAGCTTTGAGATCTCTCCTTCCAGTTTTCAGCGCAGAACCTTTTGTAAGTGGAAATCTAATGACTTAGTTTTTTAAATTTTATTTTTAATTTTTCTTTAATCACTGATCTAAACCTCATCCCGCCCGTGGATGAGGTTTCACAAAAAGTCCAAAGGCCGCCTGGCCGATTGGTCTGCCTGCCAACCATAAGGTTGGCAGGGCAGCGAAAAATTTATTTCAGTTATGAATTTATTGGCCTTAATAGGCCGCTTGATTCCTGCATGTGTCCGCCAGCCGAAATATCGCGCAAGTGTGTGATGACGTCGGGACGCTCCCCTGACGTTATTGCTCGTCATTTTACGCTCGTTCGAGTCAGCGAGCAAAGTATTCCGCCCTATGTTCCCAGGATGTTGAGAGTCAGGGATTTGACAATGACAATGCCATTGAATGTTAAGGGCAATGGTTAGATTCTCTCCAACAACAACAACTTATATTTATCTAGCACTTTTAACATAAAATGTCCCAAGGTGCTTCACAGGAACAGTATAAAACGAAGCATGACAACAAGCCACATAAGGCAAAATTAAGACAGATGACCAAAAGCTTGGTCAAAGAGCTAGGTTTTTAAGGAATGTCTTAAAGGAAGAATACACACAAGAACAGAAGAATTAGGAAAAGGAGGAGTAGGCCATTCGATAAGATCATGGCTGATCTGATTATGGTTTGAACTCCACTTACCTGTCTGGCTTCCATAACCCTCGACTCCCTTGTCAATCATAAACCTATCTAACTCAGATTTGAATATATTCAATGACCCAAGCTCCACTACTCTCTGGGGAAGAGAATTCTTTAGATTAACAACCCTCCGAGAGAAAAAATGTCTCTTCATCTGAGTCTTAAATGGGAGACACCTAATTTTTAAACAGTGTCTCCAGGTTCTAGATTCCCCCATGAGGCAAAACACCCTCTCAGCATCTACCCTGTCAAGCCCTCTCAGAATCTTAAAAGCAAAATACTGGGGATGCTGCGGAAAGATTCATATGGACTCGAAACGTTAACTCTGTCTTTCTCTCCACAGATGCTGTCTCCCCTCAGAATCTTATCTTTTTCAATAAGATTACCTCTCATTCTTCTAAACACCAAGCTGCTCAACCTTTCCTTATAAGACAACCCCCTCATCCCATGAATCAACCAAGTGAACCTTCTCTGAACTTCTTCCAATGCAAGTATATCTCTCCTTAAGTAAGGAGGCCAAAACTGTACACAGTGGGCAGAATTTTGCCCTCGGATGGCGTGCGGGCCCCACTGGCTCAGCGGCGGGTGGACAGCCAACCCCCTGCCACCGAAACGAGGCCTGCTGCCATTTTGAGTGGGCGGGCCAATTAAGGCCCACCCAGCAGCCTGCCCGACAGGAAGCGTTATGCGCTTCCTGTGCAGTGGGTAGAAGGATTCCCCATCTGTCAAAGTGCACTTTTTCCTGCATGCACGCGAAAGAGCGCACTGCTCCCTGAGGCAAAGTGCTGTCTCAGGGAGATTCGTGAGAGGTAAGTAAACTCGAAAAATAGATAAATATTAAAATTATTAACATGTCCCCCTCATGTGATAATGTCACACGAGATGGGACATGTTAACAATAAACACATAAAGTTTATTACATTTTTAAAAAACCGACATGAAACTTCATCCCCCCAGTAGATGAAGTTTCATGAATAATCTGGAGCCGGCTGGGGCTCCTGGCCTGCCTGCCAGCCTTAAGCTTGGATGAGCAGGTCTTTAATTTTCTTAATTAGCCTGTCAATGGCCTCAATTGGCAATTGGCAGGTCGGTGGGTGGACAGCTGATTTCACTGTCCGTCCGCCTTCCTAAACATTTAAAGGGACCGGGATGATGTCGGGGATTCCTCCCGACGTCATCCTGCATCATTTTGCCCTTGGTGAGCGGGCCCTTCCCACAAATTGCCAAGGGGAAAATCCTGGCCAGTATATCAGGAGCGACTTCACCTGCCCTGTCCAGTTGTAGCAAGACTTCCCTACTTTCATACTCCATCCTTCCTGCAATAAAGTCCAACATTCATCTGCCTTCCTAATTATTTGCTAGACCTGCATGCTAATTTTTTGTGAATCATGTACAAGGACACCCAGATCCCTTTGTACTGCAGCATTCAGAAGTCTCTCTCTGTTTAAATAATATTCTGCTTTTCTGTAGAAAATGAGGTAGACAAGTAGAGAGGGAATACCAGTGCTTAGCACCCAGTCAGCTGAACACGGAGTGATTAAAATCAAGGATGACAAAAGACCAGAATCTGAGCCGAATTAGAGGATATCTCAGGACGTTCTTGGGCTGGGGGAGAGTGTGACATTGGGAAGGGCAAGGTCATGAAGAGATTTGAAAATAAGGATAAGAATTTTAAAATCAAGACGTTGCTTGACCAGAGCCAGTGTGAGCAGAGGGGTAATAGGGGAATGAGGCTTGGTGTCATTTAAGAGCCAAGGCAGCAGAATTTTGAATGATCTCAAGTTAGGGTAGAATTTAGGAGATCAGCTGGGAGTGCATTGAAGTGGTCAGGTCTAGAGGTAACAATGGCATGAAGGAGGATTCCAGCAGATGAGCAGGGATGTATTAGAAATTAGTTTGAAAATTCTTTATTTTTTTTAACCACTGATCTAAACCTCATTGACAGAGTCACATGGGGGGACATATTTTTAACATTGTTAAATTCTTTATTTTTTATTTTAAAAATCTTCAGCTCCCTGAGGCAGCAGTGTGCCTCAGGGGCTTTTATTGAGCACACCCACACGCATGAGCGAACTTCCACGCTTGCCCTCCTCCCCTCACCCCACACCAGCAGCACTGCGCACTGCAGCACACGATACATGCTGGCTGGCCGTTAATTGGCCAGCTAGCGAGAAATCACAGTCAGGGCGGCAGTCTGTTTCGCGGCCGCTCCTGCTCACCCCCGCCAAGCACGCTCAATGACCGTAAAATCATGGCCATAGAAAATAGGAGGAGTAGGACATTCGGCTCTTCAAGCCTGCTCCATCATTCAATATGATCATGGCTGATCTTCTATCTCAATGTCATACTCCCGCACTCTCCCCATATCCCTTAATGCCTTTAGAGTCCAGAAATCTATCTATTTCCTTTAAATATATAGTGACTTGGCCTCCACAGCCCTCTGTGTAGAGAATTCTACAGATTCACCACCCTCTGAATGAAGAATTTTTTCCTCATCTCAGTCTTAAATGGCCTACCCCGTATCCTGAGACTGTGACCCCTTGTTCTGGACACCCCAGACAGAGGAGACATCATCCCTGCATCCAGTCTGTCCATCCCTGTCAGGATTTTATATGTTTCAATGAGATCCCCTCTCATTCTTCTTAACTCCAGTGAATACAGGCCTAGTTGACCCAATCTCATACAAACATATGAATTAGGAGCAGAAGTAGGCCACTCAGCCCCTTGAGCCTGCTCTGCCATTCAATAAGATCATGGCTGATCTGAGTGTAACTCAACCTCACATTCCTGCCTACCCCCAATAACCTTTTACCCCCTTCTTAATCAAGAATCTATCCAGCTCTGTCTTGAAAATATTCAAAGACTCTGCTTCTACCGCCTTTGAGGAAGAGAGTTCCAAAGGTTCACAGCACTCGAGAAAATAATTCTTCCACATTTTTGTCTTAAATGAGTGACCCCTTTTTTTTTTAAACAGTTACCCCTAGTTCTAGATTCTCCCACAAGTGGAAACATTCTCTCCACATCTGCCCTGTCAAGACCCCTAAGAATCTTAAATGTTTCAATTAAGTTGCCACTTACTCTTCTAATTCCAGTAGATACAAGCCTAATCTGTCCAGCCCTTCATTATAAGACAACCCACCCATTCCTGGTATTAGTCTAGTAAACCTCCTCTGAACCGCAAACACATTTACACCTTTCTTTAAATGTGACCATCCTGTAAACACTACTCCAGATGTAGTCTCACCAATGCCCTCTACAACTGAAGCATGACCTCCCTACTTTTGTAATCAATTCCCCTCAATAAATTATAACATTCTATTAGCTTTCCTAATTACCTGCTGTACCTGCAAACTAAGCTTTTGAGATTCATGCACTAGAATACCCAAATCCATCTGAATCTCTCACCATTTAGATAATAAGCTTCTTTTTCATTCTTCCTGCTAAAATGAACGGTTTCACATTTGCTCACATTATACTCCATTTGCCAGATCTTTGCCCACTCACTTAACCCATTTATGTCACTTTGTAACCCACTTAAAATTCTCCTACAATACTCCTTCACAATTTATTTTCCTTCCGATCTTTGCGTCATCAGCAAATTTAGCCATCATTCCTTTGGTCACTTCATTCAAGTCATTTACATAAATAACAAAAAAGTTGAGGCCGCAGCACTGATCCCTGTGGCACACCACTCATTACGTCCTGCCAACCAGAAAAAGACCCATTTATGCCAACTATCTACTTCCTGTCAGCTAGCCAATCTTCCATCCATGCCAATAGGTTACCATGAGCTTTTATTTTTTGCAATAACCTTTGATGTGGCACTTTATCAAATGACTTCTGGAAATCTAAGTACAGTACATCCACAAGTTCTCCTTTATCCATAGCACATGTGACTCTTTCAAATAACTCCAATAAATTAACTAAACATGATTTCCCTTTTACAAAACCATGTTGACTGCCTGATTGCCTTGAATTTTTCTCGGTGCCCTGCTTCAACATCTTTAACAATAGTTTCCAACATTTTCCCTATAATAGATGTTAGGCTAACTGGACGGGACACCCTGGTCCACTCCTCCATCACCCCCTACTCCTCAAACCCCACCTCCGGCACCTCCCCATGCATACGCAAAAGATGCAACACCTGCCCCTTCACTTCCTCTCTCCTCACCGTCCAAGGGCCCAAACACTCCTTTCAAGTGAAGCAGCATTTCACTTGCATTTCCCCCAACTTAGTCTACTGCATTTGTTGCTCCCAATGCGGTCTCCTCTACATTGGAGAGACCAAACACAAACTGGGCAACCGCTTTGCAGAACACCTGCGGTCTGTCCAAAGAATGACCCAAACCTCCCTGTCACTTGCCATTTTAACACTCCACCCTGCTCTCTTGCCCACATGTCTGTCATTGGCTTGCTGCATTGTTCCAGTGAAGCCCAACACAAACTGGAGGAACAGCATCTCATCTTCCGACTAGGCACTTTACAGCCTTCCGGACTGAATATTGAATTCAGCAACTTTAGATCTTGAACTCCCTCCTCCATCCCCACCCCCTTTCCATTTCTTCCCCCTCCCTTTTGTTTTTTCCAATAATTTATATAGATTTTTCTTTTCCCACCTATTTCCATTATTTTTAAATCTCTACCTTTTATGCCCTGTTGGTCTTATTTCACCCCACCCCCACTAAAGCTGTACCTTGTGTGTCCTGCCATCCATTCTTAATTAGCACATTCTTTTAGATAATATCATCACCTTCAACACCTTTGTTCTTTTGTCTGTGACATCTTTTGATTATCTGCTCCTATCATTGCTTGCTTGTCCCTACAACCACCACCCCCCCCCAATCCACCTTAAACCAGCTTATATTTTACCCCCCTCCTATTTTTACTCAGTTCTGTTGAAAGGTCATGAGGACTCGAAACGTCAACTTTGTTCTTCTCCGCCGATGCTGCCAGACCTGCTGAGTTTTTCCAAGTAATTCTGTTTTTGTTTTGGATTTCCAGCATCCACAGTTTTTTGTTGTTATATAGTTTCCTGTTGTCTGTCTCCATCGCTTTTTGAATAAAGGAGTTGTATTTGCTATTTTCCAGTCTAATGAATCGAGGCAATTTTGGAAAATTAAAACCAGTGCATCAATTATCTCACTAGCACAACAATCATACAACAATCCTGCCATCCCAGGAATCAGTCTGATGAACCTTTGCTGCACGCCCTCTATGGCAAGTATATCCTTTTAGGTAAGGAGACCAAAACTGCACACAATACTCTAGGTGTGATCTCACCAAGGCCCTGTACAGCGGCAGTAAGACATCCTTGCTCCTGTACTCAAGTCTTCTCACAATAAAGGCCAACATACCATGTGCCTTCTTAACTGCTTGCTGCACCTGCTTGCTTTCAGTGAATAGTGTGCAAGGACACCCAGGACCCTTTGTACATCAACATTTCCCAATCTATCACCATTTAAATAATACTGTGCCATTCTGTTTTTCCTATCGAAGTGGATAACTTCACACTTATCCATGTTATACTTCTGCCATGTATTTGACCACTCACTCAACCTGTCCAGATTGCCCTGAAGCATCTTAACACCCTCCTTACCACTCACATTCCCACCAAATTTCACATTGTCAGCAAACTTGGAAATATTATGTTTGGTCCTCTCATCCATTGATATATGTTGTCAACAGCTGGGGCCCAAATACTGGTCCCTGTGGTACCCCACTAGTCACCACCTGCCACTCCAATAAAGACCCATGTATTCTTACTCATTATTTCCTGTCTGCTAACCAATTCTCAATTCATGATAATATATTACCCCCAACTCCATGTGGTTTAATTTTGCACACTAACCTCTTGTGGGACTTTATCAAAAGCTTTCTGAAAATCCAAACGCACCACATCCACCGGTTCTCCCTTATCTATTCTGCAAACTACGTCCTCAAGAAACTCCAGTAGGTTTGTCAAACAATGAATGAACATTGTATGAATTACCTTTCATAAATCTATGCTGACTTTGTCTAATCCTGCTGATCTTTTCTAAATGTCCTGTTATCACATCCTTTAGAATAGACTATAGCATTTTCCTTACTACTGATGTTAGGCTAACTGGTCTGCAATTCCCTGTTTTCTCCCTTCCATGGGTAACCCATTGACCAGAAACTGAACAGGACCAGCCATATAAATACTGTGGCTACAAGAGCAGGCCAGAGACTGGGAATCCTGTGGCGGTAACTCTTGACTATCCAATGCCTGTCCACCATCTAAAAGGCAAAAGTCAGGCAATGTGATGGATTATTCTGGATGAGTGCAACTTCAACAACACTCAAGAAGCTCAACACTATCCAGAACAAAGCAGCCCACTTGATTGGCACTCCATCCACAAACATTCACTCCCTCCAGCAATGATGCACAGTGGCAGTAGTGTGTACCATCTTCAAGGTGCACTGCAGCAACTCACCAAGGCTGCTTAGACAGCACCTTTCAAACCCACAACCTCTACCATCTAGGAGGACAAGGACAGCAGACATATGGGAACACCAGCATATGGAAGTACCCCTCCGAGCCACACACAATCCTGACTTGGAAATATATCACCACTCTTTCATTATCACAGGGTCAAAATCCTGGAACACCCTTCCTAACAGCACTGTGGGTGTACCTGCACCACATGGACTGCAGCAGTTCAAGAAGGCAGCTCACCACCACCTTCTTAAGGTCAATTAGGGAGGAGCAACAAATGTTGGCCCAGCCAGCGACGCACACATCCCGTGAATGAATTTTTAAAATTGTTCTACTTGATTGTTACTGAAATTCGGCAATGACACAATCTTTAAGTTTTTCAAGAGGAAGAATCAAAAATGAATCTTTTGATGTAACAATTTTTAAAAAATCAGATAGTCAGAGTCTACAATTATTCCCAAGTTTTTATTTGGCTAATTATTGGAGGCAGAATTGCAAGAGGTGCAATTCTCTAGCCTGCAATACCAGTTAAAGGATTCTTAACAGGATGTCTGAAATATATGTGGAATATTGAAAGACCTGTGTGTAGCATTAACACAATTTGGCAGTGAATATTCCAAACAGCATATACTTACTACTGAGCCATTACAAAGGTATTTCCTACATTCCTGCATGTCACTGAACACCCAGTGGTAAATGGAGTAACTCAATCAGTCCACGGTTTCCATTGTTATTTTACATGTCAGAAATTCATCTCTACTGTGTGGTGCTTTCCAGAATTTCAGTTGCAAAAAATGATGAACGTGAAGGAGGTGAAATTGGACACGGGCAGGGACATTAACATACAGTATTGCATTGCTCAGTCATTATACACCCTGCTTGCAATTCAGTTCCAATGACAGTGATAGAATTGAAAACTGGGCATGCCAGTAAATGAACAGCACAAGTGACACCAACTGTTGTGTGCCCCTGGCAATGTCCTCAAAGCTTTGGAAGCTAATGTTAGTTGAGTTAGAGATAGACGATGTGCTCCAAAGAAAAGGAGCCCAATGATAGTTGAGAAGAATGTTAACGGCTAACTCTGCACATTACAAGGCCTAGGAGAACGATAGGGGCTCTAAAATCTGTGGACTCTGATCCAGGCATCTCTGCCAGGATAACACCACCAGTGTCTGAGTGAAGTCGGTGGAAGGAGATGTAATGCATACTGGCCATGACTGGTGCATCCCTGGTGTCTGCCTACCACATGTTTCTGGACTCTTTGGCTTTCAGGGGCACAAGAGTCCCAGGCGCTTGCCACAGAGATCCACGTTAGGCTTTCTCCATGGCCCCATGTGTAAGGGGTTGATAGAAATACACAGAGAAGTCTCACCCAGCTTAAAGGACACTTCCCTGCACAAGAATGAACTCCACTCCTTACCCTGGCCTCTGCCTTTCCGGGGTGGGTCAGCCTCATCTCACTGCCAATTTGCTTGATGCCAGGTATCTGACAAACCAAGTCCATTCTTCTTCAACTCTACTTACTGACATTCTACTAATTATTAGAGACAGTAAGGTCTAACAGAAACAATCACTGTACCTGGGTTCTGGCTGGGTTTTGGGCCCTGCCATTATATTCCTGCCATCTTCTCTTTAAGAGACCACAAGAGAGGAGGAGCATTTTTGGCTCCATAGCCTGCAGATTACCGGAAGGCATGGATTAAATTGGATGAAACATTTTAACAGTAATAAAACGATATTCAATGAGAAAGTTGTACTTAGCTACTGGAATTGCATTGCCAATGCTTGCACCCAGAAGGCTTTGACACAAGTGAGATCACCACTGATTCTGATAAAACCTCTAACAGAGTTAATGCAATTAAAATGTATGCAAGAATCAATAAAGAATGTCATTTCCCCCCCAATTTTCTCTCCTTTCTCAAGGTACTCACTTGTTAGCTCGTTCTGCTATGGAGACCAGCAGCTCTCCAGTATTTTATAGAAATGTCCATCCTTCATGTTTGGGTGTGATGTTGGGAGTCAGCACAATTCTGAACTGTGAATCCTCATCCTTGCCACATTCACATGTATCTACTTTTCGAATAGATCAGTGGTTAACAGTCAAGATTGAGATTACATTTTGCAGCATTATGAGGAGAGGGCAGGGTAGTGGGACAAACTGGATAGGTCTTTCCAAGAGCTATGTGCTGTAGAATCGTGATTCTATCTCAGAGGTGTGATGGCTAATTGTAGTACCACTACTGCTGTCCTGATTAGCTCAACTTATTTAAAAAAGACACAAATCAAACATATATTACTGCTTAACTTTTATTATTTTGGCTCTGATATCTTAGATTAGGCATTTGTGACAGTTACAAATTTCTCCGTACATTTAGCTGTCTATCCTTGCCTTAAGATCCGGATAAGCTACCAGTAATGTGTCTAGGGAATGAACTTTAAGTCCTGTCCAATAATTGGTTTTATCTCCATACCTTGAGAGCAAAGAAGTATTGTATTAGATCTAAGTTTAAAATATCAAGAAAATGTATTTGACAAAATATGAACAATCACATATTGACAGTCATTATAATCATTTTGCAAACCTCTATCAAATCCCTCCTAAGCCTACGCATCCAGCTAGTCTAGGTAGCTAAGAAATTTTAGATTGGGAATTAGTCCATGGCCCTCCACCCTTCCAAAGTCTCACTATTGACCACCACATGAGAGAACAAAGCTGGACACAGTATTCTAAGTGAGGCTTAACCTAGGTCTTATACAAGGCCAAATTAGTTTACTTTGCTATGTAGCAAATTATCCTGTAAATACATAATAGCATTTTATTCGATCTTGTTATGGCTGCATGTCATTCAACATGAACCGATAGGGATTGATGCCCAAATATGCTTATCAAATTACATAGATTTTCTCCCGCCTAAGTCCATGAGTGAGCAAATAAAAAAGATTGCATCTCTAAGAATTAATTTCCTTGTAAACAGTTCGTAAATAAGTGTTTCCTCATTGTGACAATCTCATGAATCTACATTGTTGGAAATTCAAACCACTTTTCCTCTCTTACAGCAGTTTCAAAACTGACTTCTTTTCAATCTTCCTTCTCTCTGATCTCCTTGATTTGAACATGCAGTTCTTTATTATATCCCAAAATAGAGTTACTGGGGAACCCTTGGTTTTGAATATACCACCATTCAGATTTAAAGCAGAACTATTAGTCAGATACAAACTAAACCGATCAGACATCACAGTTTAAATTTGGTTATTTCTCTCTACAGTCTGTGTGAAACCTGTTACATTGAGATTGATTTTCAAGTTACAGCCTGGGTGTAAAACTGCCTGTCCATTACTGAATTCCATGGAATCAAAATCAAAAGAAAATGGACAGAAACCAGTTTAATATATAATATTAAATTTAAAATCTATTGCATCAATCCAGGTTTGGTACCAGGGCCTGGACTATAGTTTTTTTGTTGCAAACTGCTAATGTAAAATTATTAAATTTGAAGGGACTAGTCACTAAAAGTACCTCTGTTTTTGCCACAGGAGTTTTGATCAGCATGGCTCAGGAGCACATCAGGCAGTGCTTTTACTAACTGAGGCATCAGACTGCCATTTTCAATCTGTTCTTTAGTCTGAATGCTGCATCAATGGTCAATCACCACTAATGTTACGTACAATCAAAACTATTGATAAACCAGTTAATTCATCATTACTACATTAACATGGAAACGTCATGTGCTCAGCCTGACACTGTAATCAGCAACTGAACTCCACTCGGCAGATTCCCCTGACAAGATTGAGAATGAGACGATTTGGGGAATTATGAGCACCTAACTCCAAAGCCTGGCACTCTGTCGTACAATAGGTTTAGACACCATCATTATACTGCTAGTGAGTAAATGTTATATGACAAGGAAAGATTTTATCCTCAGAAACAAATATAGTTGGCACTTGGTTAAACAATTCCTGTCAATTAGAAGAGAAAAGTTGGGTAAAAGAATAGTGAAGTAATTGATATTGCTGGGCAGACTCACTCCTGACTAACTTTTTCTTTCCATCAATTTTTGCCCTACACATATTTTCCTCTACCTTTTATTTCCTTCCATTGACTCTGACAGATTTTTTCTGTTGGAAACTAAATATGCCTTACGTCGCTTGGAATATTTTGATATATAAACAATATCCTATATATAGAAGTGGAACGTAAAGGATGTATTGTGAACATGCATCTGGGCCTGATGCTCATATTGAGACAGTATGTAATTTATGGAGTGACGTAGCCACAAATTGGTGGATAAACCCAAAGTCAACAATGTGCAGAATTTTAATCATTCATCTTTTTCCAATCTGTCGTTTCTATCCTCCACTTTCTGATGTGTAGACTGCATGAGTGAGTGGGTTTATAATGAGATTTATAATTAGGATATATGGCAGCAAAAGTATTGTGGTTGTGAACTCCTTTGTGGATCATTGCTAACTGTGCTACTTGATGTGCTACTGAACCATTCATATTAGGAAGGTTCCAAATTTAGTCTGTGCTAAATTAGGCATTCTCAACCAATCAGGCGGTGAGGTCCTACAGTGGTTCCAGTGGTCCAGCAGTGGGGGCTGAAAGGGTCCCGTCAGATGTATGGGCATTGGCCAAGGACAGGATGAAGTCTGGACTGAGATTACCCTAGTGGTCAAATATCCTGTTAGCCCTCACTGTTTATGCTCACAAATGGAGAATAGCCACATGGGTGAGGAACTGGACAGGGAAGTAATCCGAAAGCATTTGGTAGCATGACAGACCTGTATGTGCCCTTAGAGGGCAAGAGCACTACTTATGTAATTAAACAACTTTGGTCAACATGTTAGAGATATTATAAAACTAAAAGAAGGGGTTTATATGAATGCAAAGAACAATAGAGTCCATAGGGAGAGATATAATAAACAACAAAGAAATACAAGGAAAGTAGCAAGAGCTACAAAACAACATGGGAAAAGCTTGCAAGGGATGTCATGGACAATTACAAATACATTAAGAGAAAGAGGGTGGCTAACTTAATGGGCCACTTAATGAGACGCAGGTGATTTTTTTACTTTTTAAGTCGGTCTTCGCAGTAGAGAATGGGGATAAAATACAAGAGTTACAAGGAAAACAAAGAAAAACTTAATGGCAGTAACTAACTAGATTCAATTGGGATGGTATGGCAACATAATGGTTATGTTATTAGGCTGGTAATCCAGGGGCCTGGGCTGAATATGCAGAGGCATGAGTTCAAATTCCACCAGGATATATGGGGATTTAAAATTCAATTAATTAAATAAAATCTGGAATTAAAAAGCTAGTCTCAGTAATGGTAGCCATGAAATTACTGGATTGTGGTAAAAACCCAACTGGTTCAATGTCCTTTAGGGAAGGAAACCTGTCATCATTACACAGTCTAACCTCCATGTGACTCTAGACCATAGCCATGTGGTGACAAAGTGATGAAAAGTGCCATTGACGGTGCTACTAGTACTCACTCAGCAATAACCTGCTTGCCAATGCTCCACGTGGGTTCCATCAGGGCCCTGGACATTATTAAAGCCTTCTCCAAAAAAGCTGAATTCCAGGAGGTGAGGTTCACGTCACATTAACATCAAGACCGCATTTAAACAAGTGTGGCATTTGGCAGCCCAAGTAAAACTGGGCCAACCTACTCGATTCCCACTAGCCAGATCAAGTTAAAATTGGGCCTCATTTCAACAAAGAAGAATAAATTAGATAAGTGGTTAATGGAAAAGAGGATAAAGGGATACAAGATCAGAGTGGGCACATGGGATTAGGATTCTTGTATAGGGAGCAAACACCAAAATCTGATAATTTCTGTATAATTCTATGTAATTGCAGTCCACACATCTTCATACTTTGATCTCCAAAAAGTTTTGGAAAGTAAATTACATCAACTGTACAGTTTTGTAAGGAATGATTTAATCTTGCATCACTTTCCCAGACTTATTTATTGCTAACTATATGGTGGTGGTGTTCTGTACAGTCTCACACATTTATTTTCAGTGCTACGCAATTAGAAAAATGTAAAACAGATGATTATTTTTTTCAACTGAATATTTTTCAGATTACATCACATAACCTTAGTTCATCGTGACCTTGATTGACTCTCCATAAAGGACATTCATTCATATATTCAATTTTCTTTTTAAACACTGCATGCACCCAGGATCCTTTTATGTTATATGAACGAAATAAGAGCAGAAGTAGGCCAATCTGCCCCTCAAGCCTGCTCTGCCATTCGATAAAATCATGGCTGACCTGTTTGTGTTTCCAATTCCATATTCCTATCTACCCCCAATAACCTTTGATTCCCTTGCCAAACAAGAGAAACAATCTAGCTCCGCATTAAAAATATTCAGTGACTCCTTCCCTATTGCCTTCTAAGGCAGAGAGTTCCAAAGTCACACAACCCTCAGAGAAAAAAATTCTCCTCATCCCTGTCCTAAAAGGGCTACCCCTAATTTTAAAACAGTGCCCCCTAGTTCTGGACTCAACCGTAAGAGGAAACATCCTTTCCACATCCACGTTATCAATACTATTCAGGATCTTATATACGGCAATCAATCATTCCTCACTCTTCTAAACTCTAATGGAAACAAACCCAGTCTGTCTAGCCCATCCTCATAAGACAACCTGCTCATTCCAGGTATCAATCTAGTAAACAAAAGCAGAAAATGCTGGAAAAACTCAGCCGGCCTGACAGAATCTGTAGAGAGAGAAACACCAAGTTAAAGTTTCGAGTCCATATGACCCTTCTTCAGAGCTGAAGAGAAGTGGAAATGTGATGAAATTTATATTGTTTAAGTGGGGTGGGGCAGGTGGAGCTGGATAGAAGGCCAGCGATAGGTGGGAACAAAGGAGGGATTGACAAAGAGGTCATGAACTCAAGGACAAAGGAATTTCTAATGGTAGTGGACAGTGCTAAAAAAGGTGCTAATACTGGCATGAAGGTAAGAAAGCAGGATGTGATTATAGCAGAACAAGGGTACCATTGTGTGAAAGAAAAACATGGAACAAATGACAAATGGCCCTTTAGGGGATAGGGGTGGTGGTTGGGGAAAGGAAAGGATAGAATATGGGATAAAAAAAAGGGGATAAAACTACAGATAAAAGAATAAAACAAGTGGATAAAAAATAAAAACAAATGTAAAAGAAAGGGGATTAAAAAAAGGTGAGGATGGAGGAGAGAGTTCATGGTCTGAAGTTGTTGAACTCGATGTTAAGTGCAGAAGGATGTAAGGTGCCTAATCGGAAGATGAGGTGCTGTTCCTCCAGTTTGTGTTGAGCTTCACTGGAACATTGCAGCAGGCCAAGGATGGACATGTGGACATGAGAGCAGGGCGGTGTGTTGAAATGGCAAGCGACAGGGAGGCATGGGTCACGCTTGTGAACAGACTAGAGGTGTTCCGTAAAGTGGTCACCCAGTTTGCATTTGGTCTCCCCGATGTAGAGGAGACTACACAGGGAGCAGCAGATGCAGCAGACTGAATTGAAGATGGTACAAGTGAAGCGCTGCTTCACCTGAAAGGAGTGTTTGGGCCCATGGACGGTGAGGTGGGAGGAGGTAAAGGGGCAGGCGTTGCACCTTCTGCAATTGCATGGGAAGGTGCCATGGGAAGGGGATGAGGTGTTGGGGTTGATGGAGGAGTGAGCCGGATTGGTCTTCACTCTTCAATCACCTGCAACACCTCATCCCCTTCCTATGGCACTTTCCCATGCAATCGCAGAAGGTGCAACACCTATCCCTTTACCTCCTCCCTCCTCACTGTCCGAGGCACGAACACTCCTTCCAGGCGCTTCACTTGTATCATCTTCAATTTGGTCTACTGCATCCGCTGCTCCCAATGTGGTCTCCTCTACATTGGGGAGACCAAACGCAGACTGTGTGCCCACTTTTCAGAACACCTCCGGTCTGTCCGCAAGCATGAGCCAGATGTCCATCCTTGGTCTGCTGCAATGTTCCAGTGAAGCCCAACCCAAAATGGAGGAACAGCACCCCATCTTCTGATTAGGCACCTTACAGCGTTTTGGACTTAACACTGAGTTCAACAACTTTAGATCATGAACTCTCTTCTCCATCCTCAAACCCTTTTTTATCCCCTTTCTTCTACATTCATTTGTATTTTTTATCCACTTGTTTTATTTTTATTCATTTATCCATAGTTTTATCCCCTTTTCTATCTTTTTTCCCCCAAAATACCACCCCCTCCCCCAACCCCTTCCTCTACAGGGCCATCTGTCCCTTGTTCCATGTTGTTCTTTCACACAATGATACCTTTGTTCTGCTTTAATCACATTCTGCCTCCTGACATTCATGCCACTATTAGCACCTTTTTTTTAAGCACTAACCACTATCATTAACAATCCCTTTGTCCTTTAGTTTATGGCATCTTTGGCAATCCCTCCTTTGTCCCCACCTATCTCTGGCCTTTTATCCAGCTCCACTTGCCTCACCCCACTTAAACAGTATAAATTTCATCACATTTCCACTGCTTTTCAGCTCTGAAGAAGGGTCATACAGACTCAAAATGTTAATTTTGTTTTTCTCTCTCCATGGATGCTGAGTTTTTCCAGCATTTTGTGTTTTTGTTTCAGATTTCTAGCATCGGCAGCATTTTGCTTTCATCAATCTAGTAAACCTCCTCTGAACCACCTCCAATGCAGTTACATCCTTCTTTAAATAAGGAGACCAAAATTGCACACAATATTCGGGATATGTTCTCACCAATGCCCTGTATAACTGAAGCATTGCATCCTTACTCTTATGTTCAATTCCTCACTTATAAAAGGATAACATTCCATTAGCCTTCTTAATTACTTGCTGTACCTGCATACTAACTTTTTGAAGCTCATGCACTAGAGCACCTAGATCCCTCTGTACCTTGGAATTCTGCAGCCTTTCTCCGTTTAAATAATAATCTGTTTTTTTATTCTTCCTGCCAAAGTGAACAACTTCACATTTTCCCTCATTATACTCCATCTACTCCAGATTTTTGCCCACTCACTCAATCTATCTATATTCAGCTGCAACCTCATGCCCTCATCACAACATATATTCCTAGCTATCTTTGTGTCATCTGCAAATTTAGCTACCAAGCCTCCAGTCCCTTCATCTAGGTCATTGATATAAATTGTAAATCGTTGAGGCCCCAACACAGACCCCTATGGGAACCCACTCATCACATCCTGCCAATCAAAAAAAGACCCATTTATGCACAGTCTCTGTTTTCTGCCAGCCAGCCAATCTTCTATCCAGGCTAATACATTACCCCATACACAATGAGCTTTTATTTTCCGCAATAACCTTCGATGTGGCACCTTATCAAATGCCTTCTGGAAATCCAAGTACAGCATGTCTACAGGGTCCCCTTTATCCACAGCGCATCTTACTCCTTCAAAGAAACCCAATAAATTAGTTAAACATGATTTCTCTTTCACAAAACCATGCTGACTCTTCCTGATTACCTTGAGTTTTTCTAGGTGCCCAGCTATAACCTTCTTAATGATCAATTCTAACACCTGTCCCACAACAGGCGTTGAGTTAACTGGCCTATAGTTTCCCGTTTTCGCCCTCCCTCCCTTCTTGAGTAGAAGGGTTATATTTGCTGCTTTCCAGTTTGATGGAACCTTTTCAGAATCTAGCAAATTTTGGAAAATTAACACCAATGCATCTCCTACCTCATTAGCCAGCCCTTTCAAGATCCTCAGATGATGACCATCAGGACCTGGAGACATGTCAACCCACAGCTCGATCAACCTGCTCGATACTGTTTCCCTTGGAGTTGTAATTTCACCAAGTTCCTCTCTCCCTTCCACCTCTTGATTTTTTTGTATCCTCTATTGTGAGGACAGAGTGAAAATATTTGTTCATTTTGTCCCACATTTCCTTATTATCTACAATTAACTCCCCATTGTCACTCTCTAGAGGACCAACACTCACTTTACTTATTCTTTTCCTTTTTAAAAACCTGTAGAAACTCTTGCTATCTGTTTTTACATTTCTAGCTAGCCTCCTCTCATGCTAAGTTCTTCCTGATTAACCTTTTAGTCATTCTCTGCCAGTCTTTATACTCTGACCAATCATCTGTCCTGCCACTCACCTTTGCACAGTTATTTGCTTTTTGGTTAAATTTGATACTTTCCTTAACTTCTTCAGTTAACCATGGATGATGGATCCTCCCTTTAGAATTTTTCTTTATAGTAGGAATATACTTATTCTGAGTATTCTGAAATATCCCTTTAAATGTCTGCCACTGCTTCTCTATTGATCTATCCCCTAGCCTAGTATCCCAGTTCACTTCAGTTAGCTCAGCTTTCATTTCCACATAGTTGCCCTTATTTAAGTTTAATATACTAGTCTGAAATCCACTTCTCCCTTTCACACGATGTAAAATTCAATCATAATGTGGTCACTGCAAACTAGGGGTGTCTTGACTCTGAGGTCATTAATTAATCCTGTCACATTGCACAATAGCAAATCTAATATAACCTGCTCTCTAGTTGGTTCCAGAACATGCTGCTCCAAAATCTATTTTGAAAGCATTCTTTGAACTCTTCATCCAGGCTACTGCCAATCTGAATTTTCCAGTTTATATGTAGATTTAAATCACCTGTGGTTATGGCTGTCCCTTTATCACAAGCACCCAATATTTCTTGTATTCTCCGTCCTACACTGTGGTTACTATTAGGGGGCCTGTAGACCACTCCCACTAGTGACTTCTTTTCCCTACTATTCTTCATTTCCACCCAAGCTGATTCTATATCCTGTTATGACTGTTCTTAGTTATAATTTATTTTTCTCTAAGCTTTACCCTTTCTGAAATATGGCTCCTCAAGGAGTAACAGTGCTCCCAGTACCTCGACTCAGTGACTATTCTCCAATCCAGAGAAATGAGATTAAAATGGACACCCCAATTTGAAGAGCTTGTGATCTTTGACCCGATGGGTCAAATGATGTTGTATTTTCCAATTATATGCATTGGGCCCAGTCAATAAACCTTGATAATCATTCAACTATGGAAGCCATCACAGTCAAGGGTGATCCTGCCCTCATGCAATATCAATGCATTTGCACTTTCTAGAAGTTCTCACTGGTTACTGAACATGTCTGAAAACTACGGGTAATTTTCCTTTCAACCCAGGGAACTGAGACCAATTGTAAAGGCCCTTACCATCTCCTTGTCCAAGTTCAATTCAGCAGCCAGTGTCCCCAATGCTAGTATATGCCACCAGATCCTGCTTTAATTGCTGTGGTGCCCACTTGTTGCTAAGTGAAAGATCTGTTCTCATGATACATCATAGTGAAGCGGATCAACCGTATCAAATAAAATGAAGATGCTTCTTAATTTGGATGCTACAAATATTTCAAACTTGGTTTTTTTTGTCCTTGAATAGAATATGTTACTCTTTACACCCAGTGATCATGCACTCCACTGATGTAGTTTTGATACAATGCCAAATTCTCTCCCTCTTTTCCTGATAATGTGCTGACATCCATGCTGTATCGTTATCTGATTTTCATAAATACCAAGGGCAGTTTTGTGTCTGTGCATGTCTGTGAACTGCCTTACATGTTTGAGGATGTGTATACTTAACTTCTTTAGGATTGTTAATTTGTGTACCTAAGATGAATCTGAACTCAGGTCTCAGAGATGGAAGGACAGTGTTTAATACTACTTGGTGCATTACTGAGGGAGTGTTGCATTGTTGAAGGTACTGCCTTTCTGATGAGATGGTAAACCACAATCCAGTCTGCCAACTCAGATCAATGTTGGCACTATTTTGTAGAAAAGCTGAGCAGCTCCCTATGCTGTCATGGCCAATATTTATCCCTGATCCAACATTAATAAAACAGATTGTGGTCATTATTTCCATGCAGTTTATGGAACTTCTGTGTGCAAATTGGCTGTTGTGTTTCCTGATATTATAAAAGTGAGGACATCTCAAAACTACCTCACTGGCACTAAGGAGTTTTGGGGCATCCTGAGATGTGAAAGGCACTGTATAAATGCAAGTTCTTCTTCTTCAATTCCTTAGGCTATGGATGTGAGTGCTGAGCCAGGGAGAGCCACCCCGCCCACAACAACCACACCACAGAATCTCATAACTGTTTCCTCATAAGCAGGAGCTCGACCTTCCCCAAAGCCAATCTGTTATAATAACAAATTGTCTGTGTTTGGCACAGTGATAAATAACACTCCGCCCGATCAAGGGTATGTTGTAAACTCCACAATTCATGTTTACAAAATATTATTTCTCTGTGAGCGGACACATTAATGCATTTCCTCACAGTGGTTAGGTAAGACAAAGATACTGGGCAAATCTCTATTGGTCAACAGCAATATAGTGGGCTTGTAGCGCTCCAGAACAAAATATACGCTGTAAAAACAGCTAAAAACTTTTGCTATGTACCCCACCCTGTAACCATACCACAAATTTCTCAATTATATGCATCAATTTTACAACATCATACAAAATGAAATTATATAGCAACCGTGTGATTCATAATTAAAGAATTATAATACAGCTTGTCAATAATTATATAAAAAACAGAAGCTAGTGGTAAACAAGTTCTAAGAAGCAGTGATTTAAAACAGAACTTTTACCCATATCCTGTTTCCTTCATTTGCCACAAACTCTTGATTGTTTACATTTTAATCTTTGAAACAAAAAAATCATTAACATGAGGGGCTTTTAAACCCAATTTCCCCTCTCCCACTCCCTAGAAGTGATGACTCACATGAAGGGGTGCAACACCCATGTGTGAACCTAAGTAATGAGCGCTGTCAGGCCATCTCCCATGGGTTACAGCATAACTGAGCTCAGGGACAATAATGCTAATTGTTTTTCATCCTTCAACATGGAAGATGACAACCAGGGTTTCATCTAATTTTCTGCACTGAACCTTTGTTGATGCTTGATGAGACTTACTTTTTGCTTGGAATGAGCATCCACAGATTGAACACCAGTTTGGGAATCTTGATTTCTCAGCTGAGACTTCCTCACCTGGCATTTACATTCAGCATCAGCAATGTGATGGGCCTTACATTAGGATGTCCCTTCATGGATTCACCATCTTATCTTGAATAAATAGTTCTGACTTATGGATCTACTTTGCCATGTTTCACAGCAACTTTCAAGCAGTTTTTCAACCTCTTGCTGACCTCATGCTGCTCCCCCATCAATACCTCATTCAGATAGGCCAGTTAGAGGGAAAAAAAACATCTTTTCTACAGACATTAACTTGTCATCTAGTCAATCTTGTCAGATACTTTTAATGTATTTCATAAGAAAGCAATACCTGCCTTTCTGACTATGTTATTATTGGTTCTTGGGGTGCCCTCTCTGTAATCCTGATAACTATCAGGAAACGGCTGAACTGAAAGGCTGAGTCTCATTTCTCAAGAAAAGAGAAGGCAATAAAGCTGTGAACTAATAGAGGTCTTTAAAATCATGAAGGGGTTGATAGTCAGATGTAGATAAAACATTCCATTTGTGAATAAATCCAAAACCAGGGCTCATAAATATAAGATAGTTTCAAATAAATCTAATAATGAATTCAGAAGAAGTGTCTCTACTCGGAAAGTGATGAGAACGTGGAACGTGCTATCTCATAGGTTAGTTGAGGTGAATATCATAGATGCATTTAAGGGGAAGCTAGCTATGTACAGGAGAGAGAAAAGCAAATGGGAAGTTATGTGATTACATGAGATGCAATAGGAAGGGAGGAACTCGTAGTGCAAAAAGCAGCATAGACCAGTTAGGCTGAATGGAATAGTCCGATGCTGTGAGTTCTAAGCAATTCAATAGGGAATGTGTGCTGGAGTAAGATTGACATTGTTGGAAATGGTCAGAACAAGAAATAGTGGAGAAGACATTATAAATTATGAAATCACTTATTCAGCATGAACATTCAGCTCCTGGGAAGGTACATATCAGAATACTTAGGCCGGGATTTTCCGTGCCCATTGGCGTCAGGTGTGTCCATTGGCCTGAGCAGACAATATGACAAGAAGGCCAAAAATTGGTTTCACAATGTTGTGAAACCAGTTTGCAATCATCCACTCAGCCCATCAATGGCGGGCCGCGTTCCCCGCCATCAGGAACCTCATTGTAATACATCAGCATATCATTATAAAGCCAGCCCATTGGACTCATCCCCACCAGCTGGATCATCTGTCCATATTGGCAGGAAAACATGCCGATGCAGAACACATCTTGTCAACTGTGATGTGCAAAAGTCGGGACTTGTCGCTAGGGCCTTGCTCACATCACGGACATCTGAGGAGCAGAAGGTGCTGAAGCCTGACAGCAACAGGATCCAGAGGAATGTCCATGGCACACTGGGTGGGTTCTCATGGACATGGCTCTGCTGCGAAGCAGCTCACAGAAGTTGGAAGGTTGCTGTTGGCACTCACAATGGATGAGGGTTGAGTGGGTAGGAGATGAAGGAATCAGTTGGAGAGGAATAGGCATTGGTGGGGCGGGGGAGGTGGGGTTGAGGGAGTACGGGGTGGAGCGAGGGTAATGGGAGAGATGGCGGCAACTGGGGTGGTACGTGTACTGTTGGGGGAGGGGTGGAAGATGTAAGGGAAGGAATTCAGGAAGGAGTGCAGAGAGAAGTAGGAGTCCAGGGTGAGGAAGGAGTGTGGAAAGGGGAAGGAGTTCGGTGGGAGGAATGAGTGTAAAGATGGGGAGGGAGTCCAGGGGGAGGAAGGAGTGCAGAGCAGGGAGGGAGTAAAATTGGAGGAAAAAGGAGGGTGGAGGAAGGAGTTGGGAACGGGGAAGGAGCAAAGCTGAAGGAAGAAGTGAGACTTGAGGAAGGGGTAAGGCAGGAGGAAGGAGTTGGGAGTGGTGAAGGACTAAGAAGTAAGGCAGAGAAGTAAGGATGTCTGAGGGAGTCAGAAAAGGGGAGGGACTAAGGAGGGGTGTGGGGAGAGGAGGGGTGGGGAGTCCAGGGTTCTGGAAGAGAAGGGGTTCCAGGTGAATATGCAAGAGAGGGGTCAGATGGGTCCATAACTGCCTCCTGGGGAGCAAACTTAGGATGGGATTGGTATGAGGGATTGGTGAGAATGACCGAGGCAGAGTGAGGGGGTAGGGTGGGAGGGTGAGGGTGAGGGATCGACAGTTGCAGTAGAAGGGACAGCGGGGGTGGTTGGTGGGGATTTGGAGGCAGACACAGACCCTGGGGGTGGGAAGGTGGTGGTCAGGGAGGTTAATAAGGTTGGGGGTGGGATTTTCGGGAAGGAAGGGAACGGGCATGATCACTTGGACATCCCCGAAACAAAAGGACTATGTCTAGTAGGTCATGGAGAGGAGGTGGAAGGTGATGACAGGGAGGTCAACAGTGATGGGGCAAGGGAAATGGGTGACTGGTGGATGGGAAAAGATGAGGGAGAGCACAAAAAGCCGAACCCAGACCATGCTGCCCAAATCAAAAGGGAAACAACAGTCATGGTGGGCAAGATCAGGTGCTGCATGCGAGTGTGACCATTGGGTGGGCAGAGATGGAGGTCAGCGCAGATGGACAATTGAGAGTGAACCCCAGCAGGCAGCACTCAAAATGCTCAGGACATTGAGGAGAGTATGATACTGAAGGATCTGCGTGTGTGGGAGAGTGCTTGCACGAGGCTCCGAAATGCCATGCCACACACACGCATTTCTCCCTCCAGAAACAATAAATCAGTCATTGGCCAGCTGCTCCATCTGCGGTGATGGAGGACAAGGTTGTTGGGTTCACAGGCAAAGGGGACTGAGAGGGAGAGGACAGCCTCTGTGATTACTGAGTGGATGACGCAGGCTGCTTCTCCTTCCTTCAGGTGCCCTGGTCTGACTCCTTGAGGGGAAGGAGCACCCAGAGGGAAGTCCAGGTGCCCCGTTTCCCTCTTGTGTTGTCACTGCAGGAACTCACCCATGGCTCCCATGATGGTATGCAAGTCTGCACACATCTCCACGTTCTGCTGGACCAGGGTCTCCATTGTGTCTGCCATCCTTTCCATGGAGACTGCCATACATGCACATGTGGGCACCACTTCATCAGAAAGCAGGCTGACGCACTCCTCTGACTCACATGCCACTCTGTTGAAGGCTTCCAACAGCTCTGTGTGATGTTCCCATGCCTTCCAGGATCAATTGGAAGGCCAAATCTAGATGCTCATCATCTGACTCGGACCTTACAGATACTGCTTCCCCAGAATCCTCCGAGTGCCAAGGAGCTCAGCTGAACCAGCCTCTTGCTGCTGCGGACATGTATCCGTAAGGTGACCACCAGATTGTGAACCCGAGCCTGCTCTAGGTCTAGGTCTCCTGAGGTATGTGTCTCTGCGCTGGTGCAAGGTGTGGGTAAGCGCTGTGACAGGTCTTCCAGGCTGCTTATTTCCAGCTCTTCAATGGAGGAGGTGTCCTCTAGGCTGGAGGTAAGGACCTGGAGGGAGCTGAGGGACTGGCTGGCTGAGGGCATCGGTTGCTTGGCAGAGTTCACTGTGAACCAAAGTAGAGATAATTAGTGCATGGCAGCAGTCAAAAGCTGGAGAGAGAGCACTCACAGTTGCACTGAGGGATGATGTGGGCAGGATCCTCATGAGGGTGTTCGCCGCCAACCTCACTGTCACCACAGGCATGGTCCACAGCCTCACCTCTCAGTGCAGGTGCACACTCCTCAAAGTGAGTGAGAGGCCTAATGTGGGTCACTCCACTCCCAGCCCGAGAAGCTGATGTAAGCAGGCTTCTCCTGCTTGAAAACAGATGGAGCGAGTGTGAGCAGGACACATGACACTACGTGGGATGTTTGTGTGGTGAGCGGAGCCTTGAACAGGATGAGGATGTGAGTTCAAGAGGGTATGAGCCTGATGGAGATCTGAGGATATGTGTGAGAGTTAGTGGTGTTTTCCCTTGGGGTGTGAGATTCCTGTGGATGTGTGATGGGCCTGAGAGTGTGTGAGTTGAGAGTGATGAGAAAAGTGAATTACCCTGGTGGAACGGATGAGACCATTCATCCTGCAGCGGCACTCTTTTTGTGGGGCATTGGCGCTGACCATGGCTGCCACTGCCTCCCAAGCCGGATTAGTGATGTTGCTGCCCATCCTGCATCTAGAGCGGTTGTGGAGGACATCATGGCGAGCCTCCACTGCGCCCAAAAGATGCTGCAGGGGGGTGTCATTGAACCTGGGGCTGCAGTCATTTTGCCTTTCGGGGCCATCCTGTCTTCTTTGCAGCAGTCATAGGTTGGAAGCACTTAGAGGTGTGTGTGCAGCTGAACTTTAAATATGGCACCTCGCATGCTGAAGCGGCGAGGTGACAGCAAGGCGGTCGAATGAAAGCCAGCCATGGAAACGGTGTATTTCCCGGGAATGCATAATTAATGCAGCGGGTTTGGGATGATACAGTGTGAAAAGCCGCCATTGCAGCCGGCAGGTAAAATGTCATTTTACCAGCCCGCTAACACACAAAGTGCAAATCTGGGACAATTCCACCCTTAGACTTGCATTGTACACATACACTGTCCAATATCTTCATACTCAGTCCATTTCTGGGCTTCAGACAGAAGCCAATTATGAGAACTCCAGGGGCAGACACAAATTGAATTCATATGCTCATCTATTATTTATAACTTTAAAAGTCTATTATTCATTTATAACTTAGAAAGGCTGCACAACGCTGTATTAAAAAAGGAAACAAAGACAGTTTAAACCCTGTGGCACAGTTATAATGCAGCTTCAAGGCTCTGCCAGTGCCCTAAATCAAATGGAGCCATTTGCAAATTGGTAGGACTCCATTGCTTGTGTTGAAGCCTACATTACATTCCAGGTAACTTTAAAGCTTTCCACAATGACTCAGTGATTAATTAATCTTCCTGGTGTAGTTCGGAGTCTCATAATCCCTTGTAGGTGCTTGGCTAGCACTGCAGTGACCTCGGTGACTCCCCTAAGCTAGGAAGGGAAAAAATGAATTAACCAAGGTTGCTGTTCCTGGTTGTAATATAGTGCAGCTCTGTTGGAACATGAACATTATATAGTAAGAATTCCCCTCGTCTCCACAGGCAGCAACATTTTAAAGTCTTTGTTCTTCTAGAACAGGTTGACAAATTCATTCAATAAAAGTGGCAGAAAAATTTTCACAAACATATTTATGTTGTCAGTACACGTGGTGACTGGAGGAATTATTACTCAAGCTGGTAGGCCGAATTGAGCTCAGCTGTGATTAGCGTCAATACTCTCAAATTATTGGGCGGCATAGATTGCACCCTAGGAGTCCTTCCACAAACCCATTAACTACAGAGGGAGTCTTGAGCAGCAGCATAACATGAGTGATAGCAAACAGGCAATCCCATATTACCCACTGCCTCATTTTCTATTTCATTGGGGCATAGACAGACTTTGAATGCACTATCACTCATCCTGTGCAATGGTGCCAGGCAAGCTGTTACGTCTCTAATTTTTGACATTCTTAAAGCGGAAGAAAACCCAGAACAGCAGGGACACTTATCAGGTCAGCCCACTCCATAAGGAGATGGTTACAAGAGTGCACTGGAGGTGAGCAGAGGACAGGTCCCAGATGCAGGCCAGTCTTGGCACTTTGTTCCTCATCACCCTCTTGTGATTGGATTACATGCAACCTATTATCAAGCTACATCATGTTGCTCACTCCTCACTCATACTGAAAGTGAAATGCTGGGCCCAGGAGAGGGGGATGCAGACAGTGCCAATCAATCATCGGGGCCCAGGGATGAAGAGGGCCTGGGCTTGGTGTTTCAAATAGAGTTCTCAAGTCATCCGCACTAAACAGCCAGAGCTTCAGACCTGAAAGACTGGCTTTAAAAAATTGGAATTGTCAGGCTGACTGTTCCAATTGTTAAGTCGGTCTGTCAGGGCAATTTCAATCGTTGCTATGCTGCTATTTCTCAACTTCAGGCAGCTTCATGATTCCAATTTTATTTTTTGAAAAGCCTGCCAGAAAACCATGAAGCTGCCTGAAGGTCAGCAGCAGTGCAGCAGCTGTCAGGAGTGTGCTCTTGGTTGAAAAATGGTAAATGAATACCTCTAATTTTAGAACCAATTGGATGCTGTGGAGTTGGGGGAGAGGAGGTGGGGAAGCTGGGGGATTTGGAGTGGGGTATTGAGGGGTTAGAGTGGGAATGAATTTGGAGGGGCTTTGGGGGGAATTTGGAGGGGGCTTAAGGTTGAGTTTGGAGGGGGGTTGGAGACTGTTTGAGGAAGTTTTGAGGAGGAGTTTGGAGAGAGGGTGGGGGAAGTTTGAAGGGGTTTGGGGGGAGCTGGTGAGGGGTGGGGGGTGTTTTGAGAGGGGTGGCGGGGAGGTTGGGTAGGGGCAGAGTTTGGGAGGGTTGGGGGATGAGTGGAGAGGATGAAAGGGGAGGTGGGGGGTAGATTGAGTAGGGCAGTTGCAAGTGGGAGGTTGGAGGGGTGGTTAAGGGTTGAGTGTCAGTTTTAAGGTTAAGTACCACAAAATTAAATACTGTACACTTCTCAAAATTATCTTTTGAATTTAAACAGCATACCAACAGCAGTCTAAAATTTGGATTATGCCCTAAGGTAGGTACAATTCTGAGGACACACTATGTTGAAGTACCAGGGGCTTGAAATTCTTGGGCCTCATCAAATTAAATCTAAAAACTGGAGGTGATGCAAAACGGTGTTGACTCACTGTCGTTCATTTTATTACTCTTGCAAATAGGGAACAAATCCCTACTTGTCCCTAAGTGATTGCTTAAAAGGAAGGCTTTATACATTTCTACTCCATGTTAGGTTTACCCCATCCTGCACCTTCCTGGTTAAAATCTAGCAGAAGGTGGTTACCCTGTGGAACTAAAATTTCTCTTGGGGGATTGGGGGGGGGGGGTGGTGGTGAGGATTCCCAATTATTCATTGTAACTTTGGCAAAAAAATCCATTGAAATCTCAGAGAAATAGCAAAAAGGCTTTTACCATTAAGAGCCGTTATACAAATCCAATCCTATGACTTAAGCGCTTCTAGGAATAATTTCTCTTGGAATTTTGCTGTCGCACTCTTTTTTGCTGTTGGGAGTTTCTTATTTATTAATTATATTTTTCCACTTAATTTGCTTGTTTCTCTCACACCTCAAACAACTAGAATTTAAAAAAAAATATTGTTAGCATATGTATTTGTAATGCAACATCATACAGAACCTGTGGATTCACTGTGTACACAGTTGTATGACAGTGGATTGAAAAATCAGAATGTAAAGGTTGTATTAGCTAAAGAGTTGAATTGTTTTGTAAATGTAATAATTTATTTGCAGCCACTTTCCTAAGGATAATTAATCAGAGCAATCAGTCTCCAACTTCACCATTATTAGTCACACAGCCTACTGCATGTGGGTGTAATGAAAAAGACAAAGTCTACATTTATACAGCACCCCTCATGATGTCCCAAATCACTTTACAGCCAATTAAGTATCTTTGAGTTGTAGCCACTGGTATAATGTATGCAATGTTACCAAATAATGCATCAGGCTCAGGGGGCTCAATGGCCTACTCCTGCTCCTAATACGTGTGTTCATGTGTCATTCTGGATGGAAGAAATGAGCTGGGCTAGATGGCCTTTGTCGTCCATAATTATCTTTCAAACAGAGGCTGGAATCATGGCTGGAGTTCTGTTTATTTTGTTACTAATGAAAGTTTACTGTGAGCAGGATTTGTGGAGTGAAATTGCCAAGACATGAGTGTAGAATGGGCTCATAGTGAACCTACAACCTGTTTTACACTGCACATGATCCTCAAGAATCTTTTCCATTGACTTCAATCTTTTCCTTTTGTCTATTTACCCATTACCCCACCCTATCATGGTGCTTTTTATGAGTCTTTTGAGGTATTGACACATTGTGATAAAGTTGTGATGCATAGTAGATATTGAAAATATATTATAGTGAAAAGCAACAGTCACCAGACGTGTTGATCAAGAAAACACAGCTACAATTGTGAACCAGTTTTTACCTCTGGCCTCTTAAAAGGTGTGTCACACAGACACCCGAGGATTCCAACTCTTCTCACTGACAATGACCACCCACATTGTTCAATCATTCCACTATGTATTGAAACTTTCCACCAAATATGAATTTACTGTCATTGTCTTCATATGGTACAATGTGCGGAACATGTTAATGAGCGCTGAGTCAGTCATCAAAATTAGTGTCATCATCTGCACAGTATTATAAATAAATAAATACCCTAATGGTATATTTTCCTGTCAAATTCACAATATTGCACAATGCTATCAAAGAAAAATTTGTACTCTGGTTTGTTTAATACACAGTGGGATCACCTAGTTTGTGTGCACATTGCATTTTATTGTTTCTGCTCTTAATATTAATTAACTGTGCTGCATATATATTGGATGATATTTGTAACCAGATGCCAACAATGGGCATTATCATTTTATTATGACCTGTGATTGTTTGGTGAACAGATTGGTGAGTCTTGAAAAGGGGAAAAATATTTAAGATGATCGAGAGGGAGGGCTAAAGTCCAGCGGGGGTGAGGAAGTAAGGGGCCCAGAAACAGGAGAAGCACCAGGGCCCATGATTTCTCTCCCTGGCCCTGGTAACATGTGAACCCTACCCTTCAACAACCCACCTTTGCTCTCCTCTAGATGTCACACAGTAAAAAGCAGAGGAGGATGAAGATCTGCCAGATCAAACCCCAAACTCTGCCACTATCCCAATTTGTCCTTTTCCTGCAAAACATCAGCTCAGAGACATCCACCCGAGAGGCATTAGACAGTGAGTCAGAGCAGAAGTACACAGGGTGACAGAGGGCATAAGTAGTCATAAAAAGAACAGTAAGTGGAGGAAAAAGAGGAAGATATTGCTGACTGCAGGATCAGGAGATGTCTTCCCTCAGATGTAGACCCTCGGGGTCCAGGTCTCATGGATGCCATCTTTTAAGAGAAAATGCTTTCAAAGGATTAAGCAAATGTGTGGACATATGGGAATGGTCTGATTATCTTGACCTGGGTTAGCAGCACATCTTGTTGAGAGTTTTGCACATTGTCGTTCAAATGGTTCCCAACTGGTAATCCTGCTTGCTGATGATGCCTGGCTTTTCAACTTACCACAGACATTTAAAAGCAGCTGAAGCTCGCTATTTCTTATAATTCCCACGACCTCCATGGAGTTCCTAGTGAGAGCCTGCCTGCATTATTTTGATTAAACTGACTAGTAAAGCTTGCAGTGCAGCGGGCAGGTAAATCAAATAGTGCTATCAATTAATCACAGGTAACTTCTGCAATTAACTTGTAAATCTTTTTGGCGATGTTTTCTTTGTAAAGGGCTTCATTGTGAAATTTACAAATACAAGGTTTTTAATCTCATAAGAGGTGCAAGATCACTTTTTGAAGAGATGAGGTTGCCATGACAATTACCATCGGAGTCAGCTGTAACCACTCCTGTCACTCATTACTTGTTTGCAAAATGAGTTCCTGTTTAAGCAATGCCAAAGTGGGGCATCCAGTCACATGGGTACTGCAAGAACACATTCTCTCAGAACTTGTAACATGGCTCTGCATCTAGTATTTTTATTGCTGACACATTGACAAGAACTTCAAATTGGCTTCTATCAATCCTAATATCCCTTTCCTCCTATCACTTGGGCCATCAAGCAATTTTAGAGCAGCTGATCTGCCAAATATCATTCCAAGCCAGTTTCTGAGATGTGCAGCAGCAGTTTATCAATTGCTTTCTTTTTCATTTTCTCTCAAGCTCTGGGGAGATGCTTTGCTTTGACTTAGTACTTTCAGAAGTTCATCATTAAGATTGGGAATTCTGTGATTTGACAGGGAGGTAATGTTATGGAAAATCCTGGCTTTGAACTCACGCCATAGCATGCCATAGCAGCAGGCAATGATGCACCATACCACCTGATGTAGCAACACATCTCCTGACAAGGAAGGCTTTTTGAAAACTCAGCATTTGCACAATAGTATTTGTGCAGGGCAGTTTCAAGGCCTCTTTAAATTTAACTTTTAACCTGTTATATGCTGTGAACTAACACACGCCAGTGTTAGCTGTGGCTCAGTTCGTACCACTTGCTGTTCAAGTCCCACTCCAGAACTTGAGCATAAAAATCAACTAACTGAGGGGGTGCTGTACTGCAACAAGGTGCTGTCCTTTGGATGAGGTGTTAAATCAAACCCCATCTGCCCTCTCTGGTAAAAGTAAAAGATTCCAATAGCACTACTTTGAAGAGCAGGGGAGTTCTTCCCTGGTATCCAGGTCATAAAATCATAGAATGGTTACAGCACAGAAGGAGCCATCCAGCCCATTGTGTCTGGGTCAGCTCGCTGCTGGAGCAATTCACTTAGTGCCGCTTTCCTGCTTTTTCCCTGTAATCCTGCAAACCTTTCCTTTTCAGATAATGATCCAAAGATTGACAACCATTCCCCACACTCTCAGGCAATGCTTTCCAGATCCTAACACTCACTGCATGAAAAGGTTCATCCTCATGTCGCTGTTGCTTTTTTTTCCCTCGCAATTACCTTAAATCTATGCCCTCTAGTTCTTGATCCTTACACAAAAGGGAGCAATTTTTCTGTTTCTATTCTGCCCATACCCACCACATCCCACACTTCTATCCAATCTCCTCTTGACCTTCTCTTCCCCAAGTTTTGTATTGTTCACAAATTTTGAAGTTAGGCTGTGTACAAGATAGTCTAGGTCATTACTATATATCAGGAAGAGCAGAGGTCCTAGCACCATGCCCCCTGGGAAATTCTACAAACTTTCCTCCATCCGAAGAATAACCATTCACCAATATTCTGTTTCCTGTCACTCAGTACCATGAAGCTATTAATGGACATAATATTTTTGTTAAATATTTTTATTTTAAAATAGAGGTTTAGTCTATGGGTGTGTCTTAATTGGATTAAAGCCAGCTAGTCTGGGTGCTTTGATGTGTGCTAGTTTTGAGAGGTAGAGTGCATTCACATTTTTTGAATAGAGCATTCAAGAAGGTGAGTGAAACCTGGCACCTAGCTAGCAGAGACCAAGCAATATGTTTATATTACTAATAACGTTGGTACTATGAAAGGGTTTTATTGTTAGAAGAGGCTGGTGATACAATGAGAATTTACATTCAATAAGCTGTGCTAGGTATAAGGATAGCAGTTTTGTGTACGCGAAGCAGAGGCAATGTAAGGTCAAAGTAGCTGTAAGCCTACAACTGTCTCCGCAGGAACCAAAGTGAGAGGAACCTCATTTTGAATTTGAGAGGTGGAAATACTGTGCCTGGTGTTTGGATAAGTCTATGGGTTGCTGTTGCCTTAATGGAGACCAGTTTAGGAATTTGTTATGATAGTAGTAATTTGTAGCCATGTGTATATATTTAGGTTGTGTAAATTAATAAAGGTCTTATGTATTTTGATTATAAAACCTCTCGATAACTGGTGGTCTGATTCCTGAATTTAGAGTTGCATCTCAAACATACCACTTAAAATATAGGTTATGACAGTTGTTTAGAGTTTCCCTCTGGGATTTTTAAAGAACTCAGCTTTACCAAACTGCTGTCTCATAACATTTAGCCAATTTCGTACCTATGTTGCCACTGTCCTAATTAATCCAGATCTTTAATTTTGTTCACAAGCCTAATGTGCGGCACTTAATCAAATGCCTTTTGCTAGTCCATGTATACCACCACATCATCAACCCTTTGTTACCTCAAAAAACTCAAGCTATTTAAACATGATGTAACCTTTACAAATCTATGCTGGTTTTCCTTAATTAACCTGCATTTACTTAAGTGTCTATTAATTTTTTTCAAGAATTATCATTTCTAAAAGCTTCCTCACCACCAACAAACTGACTGGCCTATAGTTGCTGAGCTTATCTTTTACACTTTTTTTGGACAAGGAGGTAACATTTGCAATTGTCCAACCCTCTAGTGCTACCTGAGTCTAAGGAAGATTAGAAAATTATGGCCAGTGCCTCCATGATTTCCAACTTCGCTTCCCTCATGCATCCCATCTGGTCCTGGTGTCTTGTCAATTTTAAGTACACACAAACTATCCAATACATTCTCCTATCAATTTTAAAACTTTCAAGTATCTGAGCTACCTTCTCTTTCTCCATGACCTGCAGCATCTCTTCCTTGGTAAAGACACATGCAGAGTATGTATTTAGTACCTCAGCCATGTTCTTTGTCTCCATGCATAAATCCCCTTTTTGGTCCCTAATCGCCTCACTCCTCCTTTTATCATGCTTCTACTATTTAGAAGCCTACAGAAGACTTTTGGACTCCTTTTATGTTAGCTGCCAGTCTCTTTGCTTCCCTTATTTGCTTTTTCACTTCCCCTCTAAACCTTCTATACTCAGCCTGGTTCTCAATTGTATTATCCACCTGACATCGGTCCAAAGCACACTCTTCCTGCTCCATCTTAATCCCCATCTCTTTCATCATTCAGGGAGCTCTGGATTTGTTTGCCCCAATTTTCCCCTTTATGGGAATATACCTTTACTGTACCCAAATTGTCTCTTCAAAGGGAGCTCATTTTTCAGTTTGTTCTACCAGCCAATCTTTGGTTCCAATTTATTTGGCCCAGATCCATTCTTACCCTATTGAAATTGGCTTTCCCAGTTAATTATTCTTACTCTGGATTGTTCTTTGTCCCTTTCCATAGCAATCCAAATCCTTATGATACAATGATCACTGTCCCCTAAGTGTTCTCCCACTGACACTTGAGCCACTTGGCCCACCTCATTCCCAAGAACCAGATCCAACAATGCCTCCTTTCTCGTTGGACTGGAAACATACTGCTGTAAAAAATTCCCCACTCTAGGAACACTTGTCGCTCCCTACCCTTTACACTGCTATCCTAGTCTATATTCAGATAATTAAAGCCCGCTATTATAACTACGCTATAAAACTTGCACTTCTTTATAATTTCTTTGCAAATTTGGTCCTCTGCATCTTTCCCATTAGTTGGTAGCCTATAAACTACACCAAGCAATGTAATTGCACCTTTTTTGTTCCTTAGGTCTAGCCAAATAGATTCTGTCTTTGACTGCTCTGGGGCATCCTCTCTCTCCAGCACTACAGTGTTCTCCCTAATCAATACCTCCTCCTTTCCTTTCTTCCTTATCTTTCCTGAACACCTTGTACCAGGAATATTTAATATCCAGTCCTGCCCTTCTTTGACCATTTCCGCATTATCGCCATGACGTCATGGGCTGAATCTTCCGGTCGGCGTGTGAGTGTGGGCCTGAAACACCGACACCTAAAATGCTGTGTGATGATGTCAGGTGTGCGTCCCGACATCATAGCGCTATTTCATTCAGCAGGCATGCGCCAGTGTCTGCTATGCGTTCGCCGAAATGTTAATGGACTATTAAGGCCATTAAAGGGATTAATTAATGTTCTATAGAATGCTGCCCGTCCAACCTTAAGGTTGGCGGCCAGGCAAAAAGCCCAAGCAGCTTTCACATTTTTCAGGAAACCTCATCCACGGATGGGATGAGGTTTCCTGAAGCTTTTATAAAATAAATAAATTTTCCCAACTTCACAAACATGTCCCAACTCATGTAACACTGTCACATGAGGGGGACGTGTTTAAATAAATTTTTACTTTATTTATTGAAATGTTTTATTCTCTATTAAATCTCCCTAAGGCAGCTCCGTGCCTCAGGGAAATTGCTGCGCTCTTTCACGCATATGTACGAAAGAGCGCAGGCTCTGACTCTCCTTCCTTCCTCCCCCTGCCCAGGTAGTGATGAGCACTACCGGCCACACGTTACACTGGGCTGGCCCTAATTGGCCTGCCCACATAAAATGGCAGCACGCAGCTGATCACAGGTGGCAATTGGCTCTGCGCCCACCCCCGCCCATTCCGTCCACCATAGGAAAAATTCAGGCCCATATTTCCATGCGGCTATTAGTGCCCGCAACTCACCAATCTTATTTATCATGCTCTGCACATTCACATGCATGCACAGCAACCTTAAATTAGATTATATTGTTTTCTCTCGTGCACTGAACCCACCCAATTCCTTACTTTCCTGCTCTAGCACTATGTCTCTCCAAATATTCTGGACAGCTTGGTATTCCTCTCTACATCCTAGTTCCCACACCCCCACCAAGTTAGTTGAAACCCTACCCAATTGCATTAGCAACTCATCCCACAAGGAAATTAGTCCCAGCTCTGTTTAGGTGCAACCTGTCTGGCCTGTACAAGTCCCATGTCTGTGGCCACAGAAACACCTGTCTGTTCCCCTATAAAATCTCCCATCACTATTGCTCTTCTAGTCTTCATGCCCCCTGTACAGCTGAGCCAGCCTTGGTGCCATGGAATTGGCTCTGGCTGCACTGCCCTGATGAATATATTGCACAGTGCTCACTGACACATTTCTCTTTTTCTTGCAGTGGGTGGTGGTGCACAACAAGAAATAATGAAAATTAGCAGGCGAGAGAGATAGGCACATGGGCATGTTTAACCCCCATGGAGGAGATAGTGCTGGCCATAATGGGAAGGGTTACTGTGGAGTGAAGCTATGGAAGGTAAGGGTATCCTCATACCTAATCCTCCTTCTCTCATCCCACTTCTCCCTCATCCCTCAATCTCTTCTGATTTACAAGCTGCAGATAGTGTAAGCACTCAATTCTTACCTTCTATTCTCTCCTCATCGCACCAACCCTTGTCCCTTTTTCATTTCAGCTACTCAAGAGCATGAAGCCATCTAGAGAGCAGAAGAAGAGCAAGAAGAAAGTGAAGATAAGAGATACTATTATTTGTTTTCAGACTTGCAGCTACCAGCTCAGATACTAACACTGAATGTAATTTCAAAGCTAAGATAGCATGTAATATGATCCTGGGCACATGGGTGCTGGAGCCAGGACAGTGGGAAAGGATAATGCAGGTGCCTTCTCCTTCAGGGTAATATCACACAGGAGTTAATGCTGCAGAGGACTCAGAGGAGGACTTCAATGGGCACTGCTGTAGAAGAAAGCTCATAGGTGTATGCACCAAAAGGCACCGCAAAGACTGCTGGAAAACCTGCATTCAATGCCAATGAGCAATGAGGAGTCAGCTCTGTACAGTGCTCGAAACCCATCCTTTCCAACATGGAACATGTGACCTTTTCCATCAATACACCTTGGAATTAACCATAATGCAGCATCTGATGGCCGATGTCTCAGCTTCTACTGTGACACAAATAGCATCCATCCAATGTCCAAGTGCTGCAGTGGAAGTTCAGACTGAGGACGTGCAATCTCAGATTGCTACAATCATGACTCTGGATACAGTATGCAGGAGGGCTTCCAGGGCATCATCGCAGTCCAGCAATGTGTTCTTAAAAAAGCTCAAGGATTACTGAGGCACTGCTCCTAGAGAGTGGCAGTGGCTCCATGGAGTACAATCCTGTTGGCCTTTCAGGATGCCACTCTGTCAGTGCTCTCGCTGTTACTTGTCAGCCAGCCCAGAGTATTGCTGCCCATGCCAACATGGCGCAGTCTGCATCTGGAACTTCTAGGCCCACAGCTGCTCAAGGTTGCCCTTCAAGGCCACTTGCAGTCTCCTTCACTGGAAATCAGCAGCCTTCCACCAGCTATGCTACAGCCCCTGGGGAAGCACCTCATGGGAATTCTGGGACAGTCAAAGGCAGATGGAAGAGGCACTAAGGAATGCACAAGACTAACTAGTTTATGTTTGTATGTATTATAACCTGATTTAGTTTATAAATTTGGATTACAATATGTATTTAATGTTGACTTTTATTTTTGCTTTGCGGGAAACAGGACGATGTGACGGCCATTGACAGAAGAAAAGGTTGGAGTATGGGCCTGTTGGTGAATTGGAGTAGAGTTTTTTTTTATTCTTTCAAGGATGTGGGTGCTGCTGGCTGGGCCAGCATTTATTGCCAATCCCTAATTGCTCTTGAAGAGATGGTGGTGAGCTGCCTTCTTGAACTGTTGCAGTCCATGTGATATATTTTGACCCAGTGATAGTGAAGGAACAGCGATACATTTCCAAGTCAGGATGGTGAGCGGCTTGGAGGGGAACTTCCAGGTGGTGGTGCTCCTGTGTGTCTGCTGCCCTTGTCCTTCTAGATGGTAGTGGTTAAGAAAGGCTTGCAGGTTACAAATATTGCTCATTGATTATTTGCTTATCTAGGGTGTTCTTTGAAATAGTGTTACACAGAATGCAGCATACTCCACAAATCTTGGTGCTTGCTCAGTTGTATATTACAGGGCTTCTCCAAAATAGTCCAGGCAGAGGTAGCTTTGCTTGAGGACACAGAAAATGTGCTTCATAACATTCCTTGTAGCAAAACGTCTCTAGTTGTAGGCCTGCTGTACATATTAACAAGGAGCAGGAGTAGGCCATTCGGCCCCTCAAGCCTGCTCCATCATTTAACAAGATCATGGCTGATCTGATCATAACCTCAAATCTGCATCCCACCTACTCGCTGATAATCTTTCACCCCCTTGCTTACCAATAATCTACCATCTGCCTTAAAAATACTCAAAGGCTCTGCTTCCATTGACTTTTCTGGAAGATGGTTCCGAAGACTCACAGCCCTCAAAAAAAATTCACCTCATCTCCATTTTAAATAGGTGACCCCTTATTTTTAAAGTGACCCCTAGTTCTAAATTCTCTCACGAGAGGAAACATCCTCTCCATATCCACCCTGTCAAGATCCCTCAGGTTTATGTTTCAAGCAAATCGCCTCTTTCTCTAAACTCCAGTGGATACAAGCCTAGCCTATCCAACCTTTCCTCATAAGACAACCTGCCCATTGCAGGTGTTAGCCTGGTAAACCTTCTCTGAACTGCTTCCAATGCATTTGCGTCTTCCTTAAATTAGGTGACCAATACTGTACACAGTACTCCAGATGTGGTCTCACCTGTATAACTGAAGCATAGCCTCCCTACTTTTGTATTCAATTCCCCTTGCAAGAAATGATAATATTCTATTAGCTTACCTGATTACTTGTGGTATCTGCATACTAGCCTTTTGTGATTCATGCACTAAGACACCCAGATCCCTCTGCACCTCAGGGCTCTCAATTTCTCAACGTTTAGATAACATGCTCCTCTTTTATTCTTCCTGCCAAAATGGACAATGTCACATTTCCCATTGTCACATTTCCCATTGTACATGAGTATGGGGCATGAGTCTGGACTCATGAATCATGTCACGAATGACTAGTCCTTGCCATCCAGTAGATATGCTTTTGTTTGCTATGGTGGTTGAATTACAGCTGGCACAGAGGACTGCTGCAGGATGAATGAATTCTGAACACTGCCAAGATACTGGGCATTGGCCTTCATAATCCAGTACCTATGGTCATATACCTGAACGTTGAGGGAACAGGATCTTTTTTGGTTCAGTAAAATGGCCAAGCTCAGCAAAGGCACTTGCAAAGCCATGTGCTTATAATCAATGGCACCCTTCACTATGGGGCAGCCTGCAATCCGCAAGGATTTCCTTGTGCTTGCTCTGTTTGTCCCTGGCAAGAGGAAATCAGGTGAAATGGTCTCTTTATGGATAATCTCAGGGACCTCCTTTATGTAAGTGCACTGCAAACCCTTGGAGATATAATGCTCATAATCTCCAGCAGCAACCTAGAAAGAGCCAAGCAAAGGTTCAGAGCCATGGCCACCTTCACAGCCACTGCTGTCCTGGGGGTGGGGTTGTGGCTGCAGATGACAAATTTCAGTTATGACCTTGTTTGTGAAACAGACAACAAGCCTGGGAAGTTCAGTTCAGTGACTTGACTTGCTCTCTAAAGACTCTGCGAATATGACCTGCTGCTTGAGGGCTCTTCTTCCTCTCCTCCTTCCTCTTCTAGCAGACTGTCTTGCTCTGTGTTGCCTCTGCTCATTGTCCCAGACATGCTCCATACAAAGAGGAAGCTCTAAAAGGTCATCCATGTCTGGAAGCAACAGATCTGTGCAAAATCCTTTAAGTCACCAAAAGAGTACACCACCACCATCTGGACTGCTCCTTGCAAACTACTGAAACTTTAAAACAAGATTGGGAAGGCACCCAACAGGTGTAGAATTGCAGTATCAGCCAGCAACTAACCTGGAAATAGTTAATGATCCCTTTAAATAGCAGTGTTGGTGCTAGGGGTCCTTCATATCATTTATGAATGTTTAGCTGTGCAGGGTTAAGAGAGGACATTGGCTGGAGTGTGAAGCTACAAAAAAAAAGGTCAGCTTTGGTGTCAAATCAGGGTTACTGCTGATTAGCTTCACGATCTGCCTGCTTTACATTCTGCTAGCTGAAACAGCTTTAAAATTACCATGTTTGTATGTGTACACCACAGATGCTAATTTCAGAGTTTAAAAGGCCTCATAGCACCCAAAAAAACAAGTGCTACCATGTCAAATTTTGCTCCAGTGTTCTCACATGACAGGCAAAAAGTTCGATTTAAGCATAATACAGCAGCTCCTGCTCTTCAGCAAATTAGTTCACATTCCAAAACATTTTACAGGCAATGAAGTGCTTCTGAATTGTAATCACTTTTGTAATACAGGAAACATGACAGCCAATTTACACACAAGATCCTACATACAATGAGAAAAGGACTGAATAATCCATTTTAAGTGATATTTGTTGAAGGATGAATATTTTGACATCAGGCAGAACTCCCATGCTTGTCTTTGAAATAGGATCATGCCATGGGATCATTTATGCACACCTGAGTGCAGAGGGTGTCTCCGTTTAGCGTCTCATCCAGAATATGGCATTTCTGACAGTGCTGAATTAAATGTCAGACAGGATTGTGTTCAGGTCTCTGGAATGGGGCGTGGCAACAGAAGAGAGCTACCCACTGAGCTATGACTAAGGCCTGCTAATAGCAACATTGTTCCCTGTCAAATGGGAATGAACTGCTCGAATCTAGGGTGCTAAAAAGCCTGCTTGGGGTCACATAAGTTCTGCTGGTGCCTTTCATTCTTGCAAAGCCTTATTCCAAGGTGTCTTTCCATGTTGAATTTATAAACTTCAGTTATAAAGTATGGCGTGAGGAAGCAACATTTTTTTTTTTAAACAAAAAAATTTCCAGGGTTTGAGCATAGCTGGGAAGAACATCATTTGTTCCCTATCCCTAATTCATCTTGCAATGTTGATGGAGCCGTCTTTAACCACATGCTGAAGTCCATTTGGTGTAGTTGCACCCACAGTGCACTGTTAGGGAAGGAGTCCCAGGATTTTGACTCAGCAAGTAGAAACAGCAATATATTTACAATTCAGGATGGTGTGTGTGACTTGAAGATTGTGGTCTACCCCTGCATCTGCAGCCCTTGTTCTTCTCGGCAGTAAAGACTGAGTTTGGAAGATGCTGTTAAAAAGATCCTTGATGAACTATTGCAATGCATCTCGTATATGGTAAGCACTGCTGTCATTGTGCGTAGGTGGTTGGGGGAGTGAAAGTTTAAGCTGGTGGATGGGATGCTGATCAAGGTGGACTGCTTTATCATGGATAGTGTTGAGCTTCTTGAATGCTGTTGGAACTGCACTCCTCCAGGCAATGGAAAATATTCAATTACACTCCTGTCCTCATGATGGAGCAATGGTCATTGATGAAGCAATTGGAGATGGTTGTGTCTTGGATACTGCCTTGAGGCTTCCCTCCAGTGATGTCCTGGTCCTGGGCTGAGATGCTTGGCCTCCAACAATCACAATCATCTTCCCTTGTACACAATATAGTGTAGTGTATCCAACCAGTGTAAAGTTTTCCCCCGATTCCATTGACTTGAATTTTGTTAGGGCTCCTTGATGCCACACTGTCAAATGCTGCCTTGATGTCAAGTTCAGTCACTCTCACCTTACCTCTGGAGTGGTATTCTTTTGTCCATGCTTGAACCAAGGCTGCAATGAGGGCTGGAGCTGACTTGCCCTGGCAGAACTCAGACTAAGTATCGCTAAGCAGATTGTTACCAAATAAGTGCAGCTTGATAGCATGACACCTTCCAAGACTTTGCTGATGAATGAGAGTAGACTGATAGGGCAGTAGTTGGCTGGATTGGGTTTGTTCTGCATTTTATGGACAGGACATTCCTGGGCAAATTTCCACATTGTCAGCACATGACAACTTGGCAAAGGACACAGCTAGTTATGGAAAACAGGTCTTCAGTATTACAGCCAGGATGTTGAAGGATCCATAGCCTTTGCAGCATCCAGTGCATTCAGCCATTTCTTGATGCAATGTGGAGTGAAATCAAATTGTCTGAAGACTGGCATCTGTGATCTTGTGGACCTCAGGAGGAGAGAGATGGATCATCCATTCGGCACCTCTGGTCAAAAATGGTTGCAAATGCTTCAGCCTTTATTTTTGCACTGATGTGCTGGGCTCCCCCATCATTGATGATGGGGATATTTGTGGAGCTTCCTCCTCCAGTCATTTGTTAATTGTTCATCACCATTCACAAGTGGATGTGGCAGGACTGCAGAGCTTAGATCTGATCTGTTGGCTGTGGGATTGCTTAGCTCTGTATCTGTTTAAAATCTCAATTTAAAGATTCTGAAAGGAATTCTAAAACTTGAGATTTCAATGAACTTCCACTGTTGCCACTGAATGTTAATTAGTCTATAGCCACTCTTACCCTGAATGGTAATTAGTCAATATTACCATATCATACTCGAGCTGACATTGCCTCCATTGAGGCATAAAGGCAGCTGCATGTAAAACCGATGGCAGGCCTACCACTGCCTGATGGTAAATGTAAACATTTCACCCCAATGTTATTTAGTAAGTTAAGCCACATATGCTGGTTGTTTGCTTCATTCTTTTGATCATGTGGTGGAGAAAGGAGTCACCAATGACTGGGACTTTAACTGGGTTGGAGATTGTTTGGAGAACATAGCCCTCAATGGCTTACTTCTCATCCCCTTCCACAATCAGTCCCTTGCTCTCTGCCCTTTCACCTTAGAAACATTGGAACAGGAATCAGCCATTAGCCCCTTGATCAAGCCTGTTCCTAGCCTCAGTTAGATCTGAGAGTGACCATTACCTCACTCCATTTACTCGCCTTTATTCCCTATCCCTCAATACCTCTGCACAAAAATCCATTAATCTCCATTGATCCATCATGCACAAATTGAGTGGAGAGTGTTTCAACTCTTGTGAAAAAGTGCCTCCTCGTTGCACTCCTAAATAGCCTAGTTCTAACTTAATGATTATGTCCTCTTGTTCTGAATTTCCCCACCAGAGGAAATGGTTTCTTTGAATCTACCCTTTATTGAAATGCAAACAACTCAAGCATAGGTTGTCACTGAAGTTCAGTTCAGTGAATTGCTCTCTGAAGACCATCTGTGGATATGGCCTCTCGCTTGAGTGTTCTTCTCCCTTTTCTAGGAAAAAAAGAGTCCTTCACTGAGTCTCCACTCAACCTTCTAAAACTCAAGAATACAAGACAAGCTTATACAACTTGTTCTCAATGCAGCCCTTGAAGACCTCTACCATCCTGGTGAACCTATCCCTTCCAAGGCCAATATACAATACCAAAAATTAATGTAGAACCCCAGATAGAGTTATTCCATCACTTATACTGCACAAGTTAATGTTGAGTTCACTGCATTTTTCAGTAGAACTTTTGACATAGCATACCATTCCCATGTACAATCTGCATAAATAAAAAACTGAGGAATGAGACAAATGGCACCATAAAAGTTATGCAGAACTTTTGTCATTTACTGTTCTTTGATAGGGTATATTTAGAGATAACTACACTTGTGGGGGTGCACAAAACTGGAGATCATAAATAGGAGATGCTCACTAATAAATTCAGTTAGGGATTCAGAACAACTTCTTTGCCCAAAGAGATAAAAATGTGAAATGCACTACCACAATGACTGGTTGAGGTGAATAGCATGGACGCATTCTAGGGAAAGTTAGATAAGCACATGAGGGAAAAAGGAAGAGGGGTATGCTGAAAGGATTAGAAGAGGGGTAGAAAGAAGCTCGGGTGGAGGATAAATACTTGTGTAGCATATAGACCAGTTGAGCCAAAAGGCCTGTGTTCGGACTATAGACTTTATGTCATTTGTGGAATCTGACCGTGGTTCTGTATAGCTTTATATGACCTTGCTAGCACAGCTCAACTTACAATCACTAATCCTATCTCTTCCTCTGAACTACACACTCGACCCCAACCCCATCATGGGGAGATAATAATGTAATGGTAATATCACCAGACTGGTAATCCAGAGGCCTAGGCTAATGGGGACATGGGTTCAAATCCCATCACAGCAGCTGGTGGAATTTGAATTCTGTTAATAAATCCACAATATAAATCTAGTCTCAATCAACCATGAAACTATCCAAACCCAACTGGATCACTAATGTTCTTTAGGGAAGGAAATCTGCCATCCTTATCTGGCCTACATGTAACTCCAGAATCACATGGCTTACTCTTAACTGCCCCAGTAAGCCACTCAAGTCAATGGCAATTAGTGATGGGCAACAAATGCTGGTCTTGTCAGCGATGCCCACAACTCACGAAAGAAAAAAAAAGCCTTTATCCAGTTTTTTAAAATGTGCTGAGCTTGCATGATCACAAGGTAACAGTTATTGTATCACACAATGTGACACCTTTAACATTGAAAGTACTCATTACAGCACCACTTACTGTAGTAATAGATATTGAAAGAATTTATAATGAATTTCAATTGAATTGCAGGACCAACACACTATATTAATTGTTATGATAGATATGACATGAATCTGAAGGCCAGATTTATGGTGCTTCTTGCTAGTAGTGTGATAGGCAGTGACCCAGCTGATGTAAAATGAGTGATGGCAAGAAGCATAGTCTGTCTTGAAATTGTGATTGAAAAACCTAAAGCATGTTTGAGTTTTTCCAGCTCCTTCCTTCAGTTTTTCAGTTACATTTTGCTTTGTATTTTGAATGTTTTGATGTAGTTTTTCTATTTGCACTTTTGACAAATAGACTTCCAGTTCCTGTAATTAAAATTCAGAGCATTTCCTTTTCTTTTGGTATTCCTCTAGGTTTCTTTCTATTTCTCCCATTGAATCAGTGATTCTGGGGAGAAACTCAAGGACCTGAGGAAGGCTGAGGCAGATGGCCCTTACAAAAGCAGCCATAGGAACAGGTTTGGCACAGCTATTTAAGTATGTTTGAGGTTATCTGCCTTCATGAGGGAGGCTCTGGCAGAGTCTGCCGTATGCACGTGTCTGAACTTCAGACAAACTTCACCACAAGATTCTCTGCCAACAGCTGGGAAGGTGACAACAGCATGGCACTTTTATACCTCCAGATCATTCCAAACCACCACTAGGAATATAGTGGTAGCTATGGGCCTATCCAAGCCCATATACCTTAGCCTATAGCCTTCATGAACTACAAAGGTTTCTATTACATCAGTGTATGAGTGATCAGTGACCAGCAGCACAGCACCTTGCAGGTCAATGCCTTCTTCCCAGGCAGTAGTTGTGATTTCCTCATCTTAAGGCAATTGGAGTTCTGAGAGTTTGAGTTATTTGAAAGAAGGCAAAACGGGAGCATGTCTGCTAGAAGACAAACGACACCTTCTTTAGCCTCGACTCCATTCAGACAGCTGCAAAAATGAAGTGAGTGGTGGTATATGCAAAGTCTGAAAGGGTAGTGGAAGCAGATTCAAGAATAACTTTCAAAGGGGAATTGGATAGATAACCTGAAAGATAAACATTTTCAGAGCTAGTGAGAAAAAAGTAGGAGTTGGATTAATTGGACAACCTCAAAGAGCTGTTTCAGGCACAATGGATTGAATGGCTGATTCTGTACTCCGATTCGATGGACATTTACATTGTAAATTGCTGTGTTAACATTTCTCATTCAATTTTTCTACATCAACTGTTATATATTAGTCATAGCTCTGCTAGAGCACTCATTTCCCAGTCAGAAACTTGTGGATTAAAATCCTGTGAGAATAGAGCATAAAATCTAAGCTGAGAAAGTGCTGCATTCTCAAAGGTGTTGTGTTTAGAATAACATTAAACTGAGACTGTCTGCCCTCTCAGGTGGATGTAAAAGATCCCAAGGCCCTATTTGATGGGCAGGGAACTCTCCCATGTTCTGCCCAATATTTATCCCCATCCAAATGAAGATCTCTTTTAGTGATGTTAGGACATGGTTGTGCACAAATTGACTGACATGCCTACTATATTAGCGACTACACTTCAAAATTATTTAATTGAATGTGAAGAACTTTGTAAAGAGCTTTGACGGGGTTGTAAGGTCATGAAAGGCACTATATAAATGCAAGTCAGTCTTTTATTTACACACTCTGGCCAATAGATGGCTCTGAGTTCCTGCAGTCAGTCAATCTCCAAATTCTATCCATTAGCTTCTTGGACATACAAAAAGGTATGCTCATCAAATGACCCTCGGCATCATCAAAGACCATTTGCTAGCTACCTGGGTTAGCTTTTCCAATGAGGAACACTGCATAGAAATTTGTTGGCTAAATGCATGATTTCACAATGTGTGCTTCCAGTAGGTGAGCTGGGAGCAACACAATTAGAAAATGTAACCTAATTTATTGATACATGCACACTTAAAATCTCATATTGGCACAAAGAACAATTTGGCTGAGAGCAACTAAGCTATTTGATATGAAACATGTGTCAAAGGCAATCAATTCACAAGACTTCTGAAACCTGCTCAAATAGAAAACTGAGCAGTGGAAAGATTGTTTTGATCTGGTGTCGGAAGCCTACTCCGAGTAGTGTAATAGCTGTCAGCTTTCCCCATTCCAGAAAACCCTTCTTCACCTATATGTTTTTACACAATTAAGACAGAAGAAATGCTCAAATATTATGTGTCTCATGTAAAAGGTTTCAAAAGGACTCAGATTTCAGATATCACGAAGCCAATATTTGTTCATATGTGCAAAATGGACAGAACATAAGACTTGTGCACAAGAGAGAGTTTAATCTCCTTGGGCCTCTTTGGATTAAATGCTTCCAGTCCAGCACCTTGATGCACAGGCCCAGACACCGAGCCAGTCCAAGGAGGGTGACAAATGGGAGGTTAGGAGGAAAGAAGCTGGGGTGCCATGAATGCATGGCAGCAATAGTCCACAATGTTAGTGAAGCAGGAGCAGCTCTCCTAAACTCCATTAAGTCAAAAAAATGCCTTACATATCAGTTAATTCAGAAGCCTCTTTCAACCCTTTACTGACCATTGGTTAGGTTGCTGATGAACCCAAGAAAATAATTTCAGCAACTTTAGCAAATCGTTCCTGAAGTGAGCACAGGACCTTCATTACAATACAGAACTGAGGGCTGCATTGATTTCAGAAGGGTGCCAAGTGCCAGGGCTGCATAAACAAAAGGGCTTACAAATTTAGAAGCCTGAACACAGGGCAGAATTTTTAGCTCAGCAGGCAGGTGCATGCCTGACTGCGAAATGACGTGTGTTGACGTTGGCATCCTTGGCCAACGTCAACACACTCACGATAGTTCAGTTGACAGGTATGCACCATAGCTGGCAGCATGCCTGCTGGCAACTAATCAATTCTTGATGCGCAGGCAAAAATGCCAAGCGGCCTTTGCACTTTTTTGGAAAACTCATTTATGGGCAGGGTGATGTTTCCAAAAGCAAATACAAAGGAAATAAAAACTTAATTTTTAATTAAAAACGTGTCCCTGCTCACGTGACAGCCACATAAGACATCTTTTATTAATTTCTGTTTCTCAAAAATTTGTTCAATATATTCTTCACCTCTGAGGCAGCTCCATGCGTTGGGGAGATTATTCAGTGCTCCTTTGCACTCATGTGCAGAGTGTATGCTAGGTCTGCTCACCCTCTTCTCTTCTTTTCCCCACCCCCCACCCCCGACCTGCCCAGGCAGTGCTTAGTGCTGGTGCTCACATATTACACTGGACAGGCCTCAATTGGCCCGCCCGTGTTAAATTGTGGAGCACTGCCAATCATGGGCAGTCAGCTTCCTAATTGCCCCTATACGCAAAGGGCAAAATTCTGCCCATAGGATACAAATCACACTATCCTACAGACTCATACAAGTAAAAGAAGGCCTCGCCTCCCTTAACAATGCATTCTCTTGGCTCCAATCTAGACAATCTGCTCAGCTTCAGGACCAAGGCTCTAATTTAGAACAAATGGTTAGCTGCACCACTCCCACAGATGCAAAACATTTCATTCAAAACATTTGGTTCTACTCAAAAAGAAGTCAATCCACTAAACTAAATTAAAGAAAACTAGGGACAAATTAAAATAGCAGCTCCTTAAAGCGATGCTGCAAAAAGAAAAACTAATCTTAAAGGAAGCTTACGATTGTCAAATCAACATGTGATTAAAGAGGTCGATAAAGCACCCCAGTCCATGGTGCCCACCAGCACCTGTGGTGCTTTGATCGTGCCAACAGACTCTGCATGCTTCCTCTTCAGGGACACTTGGCTGTGAATGGAGCCACGGAAGAGGGGCAGACAGTTGGGCCGAATGACCCCCTCAATCGCCTGCTGCCTGGACCTATTGATGGCAAAACATTAGGTTATTCAAACCTGGCCTCATATTATCCAAGGGAGGCTCTATTCTTTAGAAGTTCTACATTTAAGGTTCAGTGTAATTGTGCTGAGTTCTAAGTGAATTGTTAATCTGTAACCAAAGTATACTGAAACTGCATTCTTGCAGTATTTATTTTACCTTGTAGAATTTTTTTGTTTTACCCTTGCTTCATCCATTGTCCATTTGTTCTTTGCACTCTTGGATTGGTGGTGAATTTAAACAATTATTTATTCAAATCTATTTTTAAAGCCGAACAGTGAAACTACATGCTTCAACACTTCACTGTAAATATTCACAATAGATTAAACAAAGTGGAAGCTTATTTCTCTATATTAAAAAATCACATCCGCATGGACCATGTTCCCTATTTAAAGTAAAAAGCATAGAAAGTCACATGTCTATCAATAAGTAACAATGAGTAAATGAGAGATTGACATAACATTATACAGTAAACTCTGACTGCCACCTATTTCAGGCTTTAAAGTCAATTTATTGGGGTAAATGGAAGCTAAAATTCAAATAAATTAGACAAATCCAGTTTTTATTAGGCACTATAAATGATATGGGTTACAAAGTCTGAATTTGCATCAGTGGGACCTAATCCAGTTCAAGTATAGAGTCTTTGGCTTTGCCAGTTCAGACACAACCAAGAATGTTCTTTCTGAAACAAAAACAAAAAATGCTGGAAAAACTCAGCAAGAAAAACTCAGGAAAAACTGCTGAAATGCTCTTTCATGTATTCACAAAGCAGACTCTCACCACTGACTATACCTGCAGAAATATTCCTGCTCTCTCCCGATTCTCACATCTTTACATGTTACCCATCACATTGTGCATGTTGGTCGGTTCATGTTGCCATTAATGTATGTGTGCATTGCCACCATCTTCCTGATGGAAACCTGGAAGACAATTTCCCACTGCACAATGTTTAAATTCACCAGCAGTCCTGAGCTTCCAAAGTAATGGCTCACCTTGCTGCACTCCAAATAGGGCACCTATTGCACCAAGCCTCCATGTTCCCTCATTAGCTAGTGTCAGGTGGTTCTGAGCAGGGTGGTGGTAATGTGTCAGCCATCTTGAAATTTTTGATGTCCAATTCCACTGCCTTTACCAAGGTTAACAAGGTTAACAAGGGTCTGCATGTTAGAGGTGTTGTGTTTTTATAATGACATAAAGGCACCAATCACTCGTAAGGGATTGGATAAACACATTGTGGGTTTATTTAGAATAGGCATATGAGAACATGTCTTCAAACTTTCTATCCATGTATCATACACACAGCTCTGCTGCTGATGTGTTCTGCTCACAGGCAACTGTGAAACTGAGACTGGATCACATGTCCCCTCTATTGATGGCATGCTGCTATTCCTTAAAGGCATATTACAACATCCCCTTTTCTTTCTAAAGATACTTTGTCCTCCTTCTCCCCTTCCACCCTTTCCAAATAACTATTTACAATACATGTTCATGTTCAGTTACCATTACACAAGTCTATAGGACTGGTGAATATATGGGTGGAATGCTCCCATCCCATCCACAGTGGGTTTCATGTTGGACAGGAGCAGAGAATCCAACAGCAGACAAAAACTTGCAAATCTGCCGTTGTTAAAATAAGTTGCAATTCTCCCAATAGTGTATTCATGGCGGGTCAGTTATCCTGCCGACCAGTGGCATGAATGCAATTTGCAATCATTAACATGGCATGAATGCTCATTAAAATAACTGCTCGCTGGAATCTTGCCAGGCTTCTAACCTTGCGCCATGCTTGTGGGAATTTAGGTTGGTCTCAAATCCATTTGAAAAAAGGGGTGGGGTGCACAAGTCAGACCTCAGTTTGATGGTAACTTTGAGTTGAGTAGAATAGAACATACATAGCCTGCCAGCCATAGCGCAGCACCGGTCCTGTTTCAATTAACATAGGGGCTGTAGGGTTGGTCTGCACCTACTCTTTGCCTTCTTTGTACCGAGGAACACTACTGCTGCGGTACTAATGCAGGCCTCCACTTTCAGAAACCAGCATTTCAACCGGGAGTGGACTGTGAGGCAAGGGTGGGGTTGATGAACACAATGTAGGCAATGGGACGGAAGGCTGGGGAATGGCAGTGAGGGGGAAGGGTGAGTATGAGGGGGGACTTTCTGGGTTCGCCCTCTAACCTCTTGTGGCCGCAAGAGTGAACAGGAGTCTGCTTAGAAAAAAAGGAGGATGGCCTCCTTATGATGAAAGCCAATGGCTTCATTAGGACTTCATTAGCATTAAAGGGCTATTCAGAACTCAGTGGCTTCACATCACAGTCGTTGCATCTCAAGAGTAACACATAGGAATGTAGAATTTGGGAATGCAGGCAATAGTGAAAGAGTCACAGCTGTATCATATATGGCATTCCATCAATGAACACCTGTCACCTGTTCACCAGAATTGACACTCCTAACAGGCCAAAGGGCAACCAATCATTGACCATGAACAACTCATTGGTCATTAATATGCCACATCAGAGATTGGAGCACAGAGCTCAGTTGAGTCATTCATCTCACTGAAACTTTAGCATCCCACGCAGGGCTCAAGGTGTTACATTTTAGCGATGCCATCTTGGTCACATTGATGTGTGCGCTAGTATCTCAGAGACAAGGTGATATCAGCCACCATGCAAGTAGGTCAGGAAAATTTATGGACCTGTACAACCTCCAAATGTATCATCTTCTGATCCTCATTACAGAAACTTAACAGCACAGAAGGAGGCCATTTGGCCCATCATGGTCCAAATGAGCATTATGACTTAGTGCCATTGCCCTGCCTTTTTCCTGTAGCCCTGCACATTTGCCCTCTTGAATGCCTCAATTGAACCTGCCTTCACTACACTTCCAGGCAGAGCATTCCAGACCTGAACCACTCATTGTGTGAAAAAATTTCTCACATCACACTTGCTTCTTTTGCAGCTCACTTTAAATTTGTCCTCTTGTTCTTGATCGTTTTACAAGTGGAAACAGCTTCCCTACCTACTCTATCCAGCCCCCTCATGATTTTGAACACCTCTATCAAATCTCCTCTCAGCCTTCTCTGCAAGGAAGAAAGAGTCCCAACCTCTCCAATCTATCCTCATAGCTGAAGTTTCTCATCCCTGGAACCAGTCTTGTAAACCTCTTTTTGCACTTCTCTAATGTGCTCACATCCTTCCTATATTATGGTGCCCAGAACTGTACACAATATTCCAGCTGATGTCTAACGAGCATCTTATATGAATTCAGCATATCCTCCCTGCTCTTGTACTTTATGTCCCTATTAACAAAACCCAAGATACTTTATGCTTTATTAACTGCTCTCTCCACCAGTCCTGCCACCTTCAATGGTCTATGCACATAGACACCCAAGTCTTTCAGCTCCTGCACACCCTTCAAAATTTCACCTCTTATTTTATATTGTCTGTCCATGTTCTGCCTACCAAAATACATCACCTCACACTTCTCTGCATTGAACTTCATCTGCCACCTATCTGCCCACTCCACCAACTTGTCTGTGTCCTCTTGAAGTTCCACACTGTCCTCCTCATAGTTCACAACACTTCCAAGCTTCATATCATCTGCAAACTTTGAAACTGTCCCCTGCACATCAAGATCTATATCACTTATAATCAGGAAAAGCAAGCGTTTCAATAAAGACCCCTGGGGAATTCCACTACAAACTTTCCTCCAGCCCAAAAAACATCCATTGACCATTACTGTTTCCTATTTTTCAGTCAATTTTGTGTCCATGTTGCTACTGCCCCTTTTATTTCATGAGAAATAACTTTTCTCACAAGTTGGTTTTGTGGCACAGTGTCTAATGCCTTTTCAAAGTCCATGTACACCACATCAATAGTATTACCCTCCTCAAGCTTTTGTTACCTCTTCAAAAAACTGTGGCAAGTTAGTTAAACACAATTTCCCCTTTAGAAATCCATGCTGGCCCTTGTTTATCAACCCATATTTTTCCATGTGACTACTAACTCTATCCTGAATAATTGTTTCCAGAATCTTGCCCACCACTGAAGTACAACTGACTGGTCTATAATTGCTGTGTTTATCCTAATGCCCTTGTTCAAAAAAGGTTGTAATATTTGCAATTCTCTAGTTCTCTGGCACCACACCTGAGTCTAGGGAAGACTGAAAGATTTATGGCCAGTGCCCCAGCAATTTCTACTGTCACTTTCTTCAATATCCTTGGATGCATCTCATCTGGTCCCTGTGCCTTGTCAACTTTTAAGTACCGACAATCTATTCAACACTACCTCCTTATCAATTTTGAATCCTTCTAGTGACAGAGTTTCCACATCTGTAACCATGGCCTGGATAGGATCTATCTCCCTGGTAAAGATGGATGCAAGGTATTAATTTAATACCTCAGCCATGGCCCCTTCATCCGTGTGTAAATTCCCTTTTAGGTCCCTAATCAGCCCTAGTCCTCCTTTTATTATTTATATGCCTATAGAAGACTTTGGGATTCACATTTATGTTGGCTGCCAGTCTTTTCTCATAATCTCTCTTTGCTTCTCTTATATGCTTGTTCACCTCCCCTCTGAACCTTCTATATTCCTCTTGGTTCTCAGTTGTATTTGCTACCTGAAACCTGTCATAAGCACATTTTTTCATAATTGCAATTGCATTTTTCATCCAGGGAGCTCTGTATTTGTTTGTCCTACTTTTCCCTTTCAATTAATATACCTGTCTGTGCTCAAACCAATTCTATTGGTTTGAGCAGGACCCCTGCACTACCTCCATACTCTCTTGGACAACCTGGTGGTCACCCATTCCTTCTGTCTTGTAGTGTGACCACCTCTCTGAATGTGCTGTCCACATAGCTCTTAGCCTTGCAGATGACTCCAGCCACCACTCGAGCTCTGAAACCCAGAGCTCAAGTTTCTGCAGCTGACAGCACTTGCTGCACATGTGGTCACCTAGGACACCAGTAGCATCCATGACTTCACACATATTACAGGACATGTATTCCACTTGACTGAGCTGCACTGCCATGTCTTAACTCTACTTCTCTTACGTTAACTTTATTCCACTTTGGATTATTTATATTACTTTATTATCTTGGCCCTAAATTTCCCTTATTCCTGGCACTTCACGATTAAAACCAAGTATAGGACCTTTAAAAATATTACACTCTGCTAATTTACTCACCAGTTCCTACTTACCAAGGCTACCACCCTTCTTTCTAAGCAGTGGTAGAAAAAAAATGGTCACTCCTCCTTTCCACCAAGTTCCAGCTGAAGCACTCTACTACAGCTAACCAAAGGACTCTAGTGCAGATGAAGTCAGCACTAGCCGACAGCTTACTTTTATATTCTCTGAACCTAGCCTCTGCAAACCTGATTAAGCCAGTTATCTAATTAACTAGTTGCAGCTGCAAGCAGAGCCCGTATGAGACCTGCTTTAAGGCTGGACTAAAACTCACCTTCTTCCTCTCCTTCGGCCCCACAGGAGCAGCAGCAGTACACAGCAACACCCAGGAGTAGGAACAGCAGTAGCAACACGCAGGAGCAGGAGCAGCACGCAGCAACACTCAGGAGCAGCACACAGCAACACTCAGGAGCAGGAGCAGCATGCAGCAACACTCAGGAGCAGGAGCAGCATGCAGCAACAGTCAGGAGCAGGAGCAGCACGCAGCAACAGTCAGGAGCAGGAGCAGCACACAGCAACACTCAGGAGCAGCACACAGCAACACTCAGGAGCAGGAGCAGCATGCAGCAAGACTCAGGAGCAGGAGCAGCATGCAGCAACACTCAGGAGCAGGAGCAGCACGCAGCAAGACTCAGGAGCAGGAGCAGCATGCAGCAACAGTCTGGAGCAGGAGCAGCATGCAGCAAGACTCAGGAGCAGGAGCAGCACACAGCAACACTCAGGAGCAGGAGCAGCACGCAGCAACAGTCAGGAGTAGGAGCAGCACACAGCAACACTCAGGAGCAGCACACAGCAACACTCAGGAGCAGGAGCAGCATGCAGCAAGACTCAGGAGCAGGAGCAGCATGCAGCAACACTTAGGAGCAGGAGCAGCACGCAGCAAGACTCAGGAGCAGGAGCAGCATGCAGCAACAGTCTGGAGCAGGAGCAGCACGCAGCAAGACTCAGGAGCAGGAGCAGCACACAGCAACACTCAGGAGCAGGAGCAGCACGCAGCAACAGTCAGGAGTAGGAGCAGCACACAGCAACACTCAGGAGCAGGAGCAGCACACAGCAACAGTCAGGAGCAGGAGCAGCACGCAGCAACAGTCTGGAGCAGGAGCAGCGCGCAGCAACAGTCAGGAGCAGCACGCAGCAACAGTCAGGAGCAGGAGCAGCATGCAGCAACACTCAGGAGCAGCACACAGCAACACTCAGGAGCAGGAGCAGCACGCAGCAACACTCAGGAGCAGGAGCAGCATGCAGCAACAGTCTGGAGCAGGAGCAGCACGCAGCAACACTCAGGAGCAGGAGCAGCACGCAGCAACACTCAGGAGCAGGAGCAGCACGCAGCAACAGTCAGGAGCAGGAGCAGCATGCAGCAACAGTCTGGAGCAAGAGCAGCATGCAGCAACACTCAGGAGCAGGAGCAGTACGCAGCAACACTCAGGAGCAGGAGCAGCACGCAGCAACAGTCTGGAGCAGGAGCAGCACGCAGCAACACTCAGGAGCAGCACACAGCAACACTCAGGAGCAGGAGCAGCATGCAGCAAGACTCAGGAGCAGGAGCAGCATGCAGCAACACTCAGGAGCAGGAGCAGCACGCAGCAAGACTCAGGAGCAGGAGCAGCATGCAGCAACAGTCTGGAGCAGGAGCAGCATGCAGCAAGACTCAGGAGCAGGAGCAGCACACAGCAACACTCAGGAGCAGGAGCAGCACGCAGCAACAGTCAGGAGTAGGAGCAGCACACAGCAACACTCAGGAGCAGCACACAGCAACACTCAGGAGCAGGAGCAGCATGCAGCAAGACTCAGGAGCAGGAGCAGCATGCAGCAACACTCAGGAGCAGGAGCAGCACGCAGCAAGACTCAGGAGCAGGAGCAGCATGCAGCAACAGTCTGGAGCAGGAGCAGCACGCAGCAAGACTCAGGAGCAGGAGCAGCACACAGCAACACTCAGGAGCAGGAGCAGCATGCAGCAACAGTCTGGAGCAGGAGCAGCACGCAGCAACACTCAGGAGCAGGAGCAGCACGCAGCAACACTCAGGAGCAGGAGCAGCACGCAGCAACAGTCAGGAGCAGGAGCAGCATGCAGCAACAGTCTGGAGCAAGAGCAGCATGCAGCAACACTCAGGAGCAGGAGCAGTACGCAGCAACACTCAGGAGCAGGAGCAGCACGCAGCAACAGTCTGGAGCAGGAGCAGCACGCAGCAACACTCAGGAACAGCACACAGCAACACTCTGGAGCAGGAGCAGCATGCAGCAGCAGTCTGGAGCAGGAGCAGCACGTAGCAACAGTCAGGAGCAGGAGCAGCACGCAGCAATAGTCTGGAGCAAGAGCAGCATGCAGCAACAGTCAGGAGCAGGAGCAGCATGCAGCAACAGTCTGGAGCAAGAGCAGCATGCAGCAACAGTCTGGAGCAAGAGCAGCATGCAGCAACAGTCTGGAGCAAGAGCAGCATGCAGCAACAGTCTGGAGCAAGAGCAGCATGCAGCAACAGTCTGGAGCAGGAGCAGCACGCAGCAACACTCAGGAGCAGCACACAGCAACACTCTGGAGCAGGAGCAGCATGCAGCAACACTCTGGAGAAGGAGCAGCACGTAGCAACAGTCAGGAGCAGGAGCAGCACGTAGCAACAGTCAGGAGCAGGAGCAGCATGCAGCAACAGTCTGGAGCAGGAGCAGCACGTAGCAACAGTCAGGAGCAGGAGCAGCACGTAGCAACAGTCAGGAGCAGGAGCAGCATGCAGCAACACTCAGGAGCAGCACACAGCAACACTCTGGAGCAGGAGCAGCACGCAGCAACAGTCTGGAGCAGGAGCAGCACGTAGCAACAGTCAGGAGCAGGAGCAGCACGCAGCAATAGTCTTGAGCAGGAGCAGCACGTAGCAACAGTCAGGAGCAGGAGCAGCACACAGCAACCTTCTCTCCTCAGTGTCAGGAACCAACTGAAGCAACAACGATCTCAACAAACTTGTTAAGAAGATGTAACTCTTTTGAGTTAAAACAATTAAACTAAATTAACAAAATAAAGGATAAATCAAGCACAGCCCCTAAGTCAGGTCAGCTGTAAAATCAAGGAAAATGTTTAAAGGAAACTTAAAAACATCAAACCAAAATGTGATTAAAAGGGTCAATAAAACACCCCAGTCCCCGCGGTGCCCACCGAGCACGGAAGGCCTCGAGAGTGCCGGCAGACACCACGTGCTCCCTCTCTAGGGACACCCAGCCGCGAATGTAGCCGCGGAAGAGGGACAAATAATCGGGCGGGACTCCTCCCTCGATCACCCGCTGCCTGGACCAGCTTGGCCAGGCCCAGGAGCAGGTTCACGAGGAGGTCCTCCTCCTTCCCAACCCCCTTCCGCACCGGGTGTCCGTAGATCAGGAGCGTGGGACCCTTCTTCCAGCACTAACAGCAACTTTTAGTTAATTGATAAATTAAAGAAAGTCCAGACTTTAGATAGAATTTAACCCTTAAACTCCCTCAGTCACCAAACTCCAAATGAAGCTCTCTACTGCAACCACAAAAAGCGCTCCAGTGCAGACTTGCCCCTTGAATCATTAATGTCTTCAATGTTTCCTTTCAGAGAGAAGGCAAAAGCACATATGGATCCAGGGCTCAATTCTGCCTTTGACAGCGTCCTAATGCAATGGAGGAGGTGAAGGAGGGAGAGGCAACTCTGCACGCAGCTCCAGCAGGAGGGACATGGTTAAGCAGAGCCAGAGCATGAATTTGAGGGTCAGGAGGAGAAACCCAGACAACTGAGGCAACTCACCAGACCTAGTTTATCATAGAAGAGTCTCCTATTTACAAATGAGTTAGAGATGAGGCTGTGCACGTCTACGTTGGTCCCAAAATTTGGTACTTCAAATATGCCACATTCTTCATAAATACCTGATGCCATGTGGAGTTGGAGGGGATCCCCTTCCAGTGGCTTTGAAGGTGACCGCAGCTCTCAATTTCTTGGCCTCTGGTTCTTTCCAAGGATCAACAGGGAACCTGTGCGGCATCTCTCAGTCTACAACACATCGATGCATAAAGGAGGTCACAGATGCCTTTTACAGGAAGATCCATCATTATATCAGGTTTGTTCTGGATGAAGATGGCCAGGCTGCAAGATTCACTGTCTTCGCCACCATCTCAGGCTTCCCAAGAGTGCAGGGTGCAATAGACTGCACCCGTGTGGCTATACGGGCTCCATGGCAGCAGCCCATAATGTTTATAAACCACAAGGGCTACCATTCCATCAATGTACAACTGGTGTGTGATCACCGGAAACACATACTGCACGTCTGTGCATGGTACCCTGGGAGTTGCCATGACTCCTACATCCTGAGTCACCCTCAGGTACCTGAGATTTTTGAGGGGCCGTTACGTGTGCTTGGGATAAGGGGTACCTACGGAAACACTGGTTAATGACACTGGTGCATTGCCTCAGAGTCGTTCCAAGGAGAGGTACAACGCTGCTCACAGCTCCACATGCTCCCTTATAGAGCAAACCATAGGGCTTCTGAAGATATACTTCAGATGCTTGGATCATTCAGGTGGCTCAATGCAATACACACACCACAGGGTTTCCAGGATCATCGCAGTGTGTTGCACCCTTCACAATCTGGCAATGCAAAATGCTGAACCCCCTGCCAGAGGATGAACTGGAGAAGGATGAGAGCTCATTGGAGGATGAACGTCCAGAGGCCCAGCAACCTTATGAGGCTGCTGAGGGTCAGTATGAGCACGATCATGCCATGGAGGAAGGAAGACATGGGAGATGTGCATGTGATACGTTATTCTTCCTGGAACCCGTCAGCAAATAAAGTTGTGAGGCTATATGGCCACATCTCTCCTAGCCCTCAATGCCATTCTCTTTCAACTCATGGGATGTCCACCTACTTGCAATGAGAACAAGTCCTGCATTCGTACTTGCATGTTCTGATCCCATGAATCTCCAGGCCATGATCTCTGCACTGGTACATGGAGCCCTGTGAGTGAGCTCACTCTGGGAACTGAGAGCCCACTTAGGAACAAGATCGATGTGAGAGAAGACTTGACGTCTTCGCCGCCATCTAATGATGCAAATACTGCTGTGACTGAGATGTGGACATGCCTAGGGATCTCCTCCTCCTGTATGTGTCTTTTCTTCTGCCACCACCACTGAAGAGATGCAAATGCCACTAGAATGATGAGCTGCTCTCACTCAATGGTGTTCCTTGAGGAAGAAGGGGTAGAAACGTTTACATCAGACACTTCTAATAAAGGTTTAAGCACATTTCCCTGACATCACGCAAGGGTGCAGAGACTGATTCAACTGAGGTTGACATCACAGGAATGTGAATCTCATGGTGGGACACTATCACCGAGTGGGAGGAAGGCTAAACCTCGAAATAAGAGGATTCCAAAGTACAAAATCCCAACACCTTCAGTTGACAGGAACATTCACATAACCATCAAATGTATTAACAGAAGTGCAACTTCTTTACACATATAGCACACCTGTGACCTAAAAGTGAGATCCATTTTTTTAACTTCCCTAAATCCACTGCTATGCCTGGGTGCAGCCCTGACATCTGCAGCAGAGGTGGAGGCAGCCTGCTGACTGTTACGTCCTGGTGTCGGTGATGACCTTGGCAGACGTCCTCTGGTGGCCTGGGTCCTGGAGGTTTCCAGCCTGATAAGGGTCACCTGTTCAGGGGCAGAAGCACCCTCAGTAGCCTGAGAAGCTGGAGTGGATGGGATCACAGGCAGAGGGAGCTGTGAGCGGCTGCACACCCTTGAAGTGCCCTGAGCGGAGGCCCCCGGGGTGTCTGGATGATGCTCATCCCCCCCGTGGATGCCCGAGGGCCCCACCCTGACTCCTGCTGGAGATGGTGCAGCCAGAGGGAGGTCAAGGTGCCTCGCCCCATGTCACCTACATCCTGATGGTGTCCACCAGTGTGTGTGGCCATGGAGTGCAGGGCCGAGTGTGAATCTAGCAAGACCTGTTGGACCAAAGTCTGGTGGTCTCCAGCCTTCCCATTGTGAGCTCGTGGCGCTCACATGTTGGAGCCACAACATCAGACAGAATGTGGACGGACTCCTCCAATGTTTACTCTAGTCTGCTGAGTGACTGTCAAATCTCTGCCTGATGTTCCATTGCCTGTTGTTACATCCCCAGCATTGATTTGGCAGCCGCTTCCAGAGGCTCATCACCTGACTTGGACTGAGTATGTGGCTGGTTCCCAGCAGCTCCCTGAGTGCCGGAGACCTGGGCTGTCCCTGTCTCTGACTGCTGCAGGGACCTGTCAGTGAGGCGTTCCCCAGAAAGTGAGCTCGAGCCTTATCTACAGCTGTACCCTCCCAGTGTGTGTCTCTGAGCTGGTGGAGGGTGCATGTGACTGCCGTGATGGGTCTTCCAGAGCTTCCTCTTCAGGCAAAGTCTGCGGGTTCATACTGGTGTTGGACTGGCTAGGGGGCCTTGATCTGCTGGTGCCTACAAAATAGAACATAGAGTTTCAGTTAATGAGTATGAGCTAGACAAGACTGCATGTGACTCACTGTGATTGTCAGGATTTGATGGTGATGGAGCTGTGATCTGTACTAAGTTGGTGGGAGAGGCCGATCTCCCCTCCCCAACAGGAGCGATCCCGGTCCTCCCCAGCCAGCTCACCAGCAGCCTCCTCAAACTCAGTGAGGGCAATGATGTTGGCTGTCCCTCCCCTGGTCTGCGCTCTTTCCCTTTTGTTGTGTGCCAGCTTGGCCTGTATGAAGAAGAAAGAAAGGCATGTGATGAGAAGGGAGAGAGCTGAGGGTGGGTGAGACGCAGGTTTCCTGGGTGTGGTGATCCCGCCCCAGAAGGGCCAGAGGATAGAGTGTCAGCAACATGATAGATGGGATGGTGGTGATGTGAATGTCTCAGTGAGAGAATGAGTGTTGACATATGTCCCCCACTAATGATTGTGTGGTCCACTGAAGAAAGTATCCGTTTGAGTGCATGATGCCATGATGAGAGTTTGATATTGGAGGCTGTTGAAGAATGCCTTGTCCTGGTAGAGAGGATGAGATCTTTCATCCTCTTCCTGCACTGGGCGGCATTTCGGGAGAGGTTGCCAGCCACACTGACTTGCACTGCGATGGCCTCCCAGGCTGGAGAGGTGAGGCTGCTGTGCTTCCTGCAGCCATCCCTTGGATAGAGTGCTTGCCTGTGCGCCTGCACTCCTCTGATCAAGGCCAGGAGGGCCTGCCGGGTGAAGTGCCGTGCTGCCTTCTTCTGGGGCTCTCAGCCTTCCTTTTCTGGCTGCCCAACATCTCTGGAGGGCTCGAGAGAATGAGATTGTGTGTTCGACTGGTCTTTAAATGTGGACCTTTGGACCTGCCAGCTGACGGCAGCCATATGAATCAACGCCCAGCTTGTCAGGTGATTCGAACCGATACGCACTGTTGCATAATTAATGAGGCTCCAAGCGCAGAATTGGGCGCCATTTCCACCATTCCAGTCAGCAGGGTGGGTGCTGGTGAAAACGCCCGCCACTTAGTCTCATTTATGGAAATTCTGTCCTGACTCTCTAACTCATAGAAGTCATCTGCTGGTCTGCTGAGATCTTGTAATGGTAACAATGGTAAACTTGCCTGGAGGTTTCTTTAATTGCTCACAGTGATCTGTGGGACTGTCATTCTTGGATGTTGTTTCTGGTTGCATTTGGGATCTTGTCCTAGAAGCAATAGGGTTGCACAGTGGTTGAGAAGCTGGAAAGGACCTAATTTATCCTCAGTTATGCCTCACTGTTGCGCCTTTGTGTGTAATGAATTCACAATTCCTTGACACCTTGGCTGCGGTATCTTCTGTGGTATACTAGATGTGTTGTCCCAACCGTAAACTTAGCAATTCTGTACCTGCAGTTTGACCGTGCACATTGATTACCTCCTCTTGCAGTTTTAAAAGTTTCCCTCTAATTTCTGAAAGTAGAATGGATAAGAGTGGGTAAGTTGTTGAGCACTGGTCTGCTGAACATGAGCTCTGCAAGTGATGGAATAGTTGCACTTAAAGGTGTCACTCTCAGATTTAACATTCCAATATGTAGATCTTGCTTGGTCTGCCGACATTTGAGAATTAGGGATTTGACCATGCAAATCAATCATTCAGCTAGGCTGTTAGATCTTGGCCAATGAGGAGAAGAAGTAGCGTGATCAATATTTCACTTCTCACACATATCCTGAGACAGCTTACAAATAAATTGCAGACCATTATCCGTAGTGATCTCTGTAGGCACATCCAAGCTTGGGTGACAGCTGTGCTTGACGTATTGTGCAATTGTCGAATAATGGGGTATTTGGTAAAGTAGTTGATGATGACGGTGAAGTCAGTGCCACTGACATGAAAGAGGTCAGACGCGACTTTGGACCAAGGATGGGTCGGAACTACATGCGGAATCAGTGGTGCTTTGTGCTGACTTGGCATATGCCCTTGACATGCCTAGCACTTCTTGACGATGACTTCAATGTCATTGTTCATACCTAGCCAATAGACTGTCTCTCCTACGAGTCTTCTCATCCAATCTATATCCATGTGTGAGTGATGAAGTTGTTGGAGAATATCAGGTCTCAAAGATTCTGGTGTGATGACCTGCCTGTCTTTAAAAATTACTCCTCAGGAGATGCGTAGCTCATCCCGGTCAGGCCAAAATGGTCTCACATGTTCATGAATTGAATCAGGCCATCCTTCAATGATGCTTTTTCACAGTTTCTGTAATGTAGAATCTTTCACCATTTCTTCTTGTAGCTTCTAGCCTTTGCATTGCACAAAATATACCAGATCAATGGACAGACTTGCATTTTCCTGCAAGCATAATGCTGCAGTTCCCTTGAAACTGCCAATTTTGTCAAAACATTTTGGATATTTCAATGTTAGGTCATGAACTGAGCCGAAAGGGATAGTTTCTGGGGTTGATTTGCTGTATGAGATCTGACTGATTCCATGGATTGTCACTACTTTGAGGTCATGATATGCCGGTAGACCTACAATTGTTGGGGCTTTAGACTCCACAATATAGAACATCTGTGATACCTAGGAGGATTGTTGTACTTGTACACCAGAACTATGGAACCTGTACATGAAATTAGTGAACCATTGTACGCTGAGAGTTGCACACTAGTAGGTTTCGCCATGGCCCTCCATGTTTGTGAATAAATGTCTTTTAGAATTTACAGCTGTGGTATATTGGTGCTTGCCCCTCTGTTAATCTTGGCCAATAACGAGTAGTTATCAACTTTCTTAGGACAGACCATTTGAATCTTGGTAAACGTTTTGTACAGTGAGATGGCATTTATGTTTTCTATGAGATTGACAGCGTGAAACATGTTCACCAATCTTTGTCGCGCCATGAACATCATTGTCATTTCCGGGTTTCTCATTCATCTCGTGTATATGTTTCTGATGGGATACTGGATGGTCATTTTTATTGCTTGAAGATACGTACCCATTGTGTATGGTCTGTTTGGATTTGTGAATGGATCCTTGTAGCTGCATCAGCTTTTGCTCCAGTGCACTGCTACTTCCAATGACTCCTTTGTGCCATATGCTTTGCAGAATTGCTGGAAAGCTGGGCATTTCCTTGGTGCATGCAGAAGGCCACATCTTCCACATGTCTTGCTTGATGTGGGCATTCTAGTACGTGAGTCAACAATCAGGGTTGTGCTCAGGATCTGGAAGCTTCATTGACCTGTAAGGATCGTATCGTACTTTTGTCCATCTTTGGGTAGTTCTTCCATGTTATACGTTATGAGCTTGCCTAACAGACCCTTCTGGAATGCTTCCATGGAAGTGAATGCAATCACCAACTCAACAATTCTGCTGTGCATTTGAAAAATCACAATACATACCCTTTTTTCTGCATCTGCCGATTAAGTGGTCTATGGATTCTGTAGGCTGTTATCAAAATAACATGAACTCTAGTCGATGAATAGGAAAGTTTAACGTGATTCTGAACCAGTTTTCCAATGCAGTCCAGGTCCTTTGGGAATCCTTTACCTCTTCAACAGTTAATCCTGATGTGTTCAGCCTGTGTAGACCTTCATTCCCAATTGCTAGGTAAATTTTTATGGCTTGTTTGTCTGGTTTAGACACACTTGAATTAAGAAACCATAGCCCATTATGAAATGCAGATAATAGGTCAGCTGCATCCCAATTCAAACTAGGGAATTTTGTGAACATTTTCACAATATCCTTTTGGCCTTCCTCGTGGTTTTATTCAATATATTGTTCAGCAACGCTCGAAGCTACCTTTTATAATCACAATCTTCTCTGGTCCGATTTTTATGATTACTTTGTTTGTTGTTTCATTGCTTGACTCTGACTCGTTTGCTATCGATCCGGCCCACACCCTGGTCACTCACCTTTCCTGACTGAGCTAACCCAGTGCTGGTCCCCTCAGTGCACAGCTCCACTCACTGAGTTGACAGGCTATGTGCTGCAATCTCATCATGAGGGATCCGTCTGCTTATCAGCTCTTTACTTGAACGCTATCCTGGCACTGTCTTCAAAGCTTTTCTGCGCAGTCACCACGCTGCGAATTCAATACTCTCTGATGCTGTGAACTTGTTGAAGTCTGGCCAAAATATCAAGGGTTGTCTCATGCTATGTAGTATGATCTAAAACTGTTCACCATGTTGTACTTCTACTTACCCTTGCCGCCAGGCTGTTTGACCACCACAGAACACCATATTGTGTTTTTATAAGGATATAAAGGCACCAATCACTCATAAGGGCTTGTGTAAACACATTGTGGGTTAATTTATTTAGACTAGACACATGAGAACATATATACATGGATAGAAAGCTTGAAGACATCAGCAGAGCTATATGTGTTGTGTTCTGCTCACAGGCAAACATGAAACAGAATAGACCACATGACACACTTCCCCTCTCATGATAGCATGCTGCTATCCCTTAAAGGCATATTACAACAAGGGGCTTTGGTACAATAATATACCAATACCTAATCTAACAGGTGGCCCCTTTACCTTAAGAAAAGATGACCCAGAGGCTCCCTGTTTGCTATATGGCATGTGGTATTTAACCTACTAAGACTTCCTCTATTATATGGCACCCCCTCTTTTCTGAAGCAATCCTGTTTGTGTTATGGACTGGAGAGAGAGGAGCTGAACTTCTTTATCCTCTCCCAGTCTATCCGTAAGCAGAGGTGTTTTTGAATTATTTCTAAAGTAGGTTGTGGTGTGTTCCCCAAACCCTCAGTTTGTATGATCCAATTTAATAATCACTCACAGCAAACACACGTTATGATTAACTTAGAAGGTTAGTTTATTCACATTCAATTCTGAGGGTGGGGGTGGTTTGGGTGGAATGTTTGCAATCACATGTACACACACAGACACACACACACACACACACAGTAAGTAGGGAGGCGGGGGATAGAAAAGAGGAAGATTTACAACCATGAGCAACAACAGTAACAGAACCACAAAAATGAATATTAGTTCATGTGGTTTCCAGAGCCCAAAAAGTCAAAGTCCAGAGGGTGTTCCCTTTGTGCTGGAGTTCACTCCAGATGAGGTCGTCGTAGCATACAACAGCACAAAAATCCTTGAAATGAATGTTGCTGCAGCCTGATGGGCTTTCTGTGCTTAAAACTCTTGGCAGGCAATGATCAGAGACTTTTAAAATCAAACAGGCTTCAAGGAGTTGAGAGATGGTGGTTGGCTGTTTGCTCAGCTTGGAACTGCTGGAGTTCTTTCTGGTTGGTGTTAAAACAGCAGTCTGAGCTGTGAGGCTAGAAATGTAATATTAAATTATCTAAAAGGCTAGAAGCACAGGGTCATGTGATGTGGCCCATTAATGAGTTAATTGCAGTCTTGAAAGCAGTTTCTTTGCTCCTGACTAAAATTCATTGTTTCCCTTATGAGCAAAATGGCGGCTCTTAACACTTCTTCAGGTATAATGAGCTTTGATGTTTCTATCTTTGTTACTGGCCCGGCTGGGTTGGGGGGGGAGTCAGTTCATCTGTTGGTTGTCAGGTTTTGTGATTGTACAATAAAAAATGAGATTCCACAAGGATGGGAGTGGAACTCTTTTGTTCTTGTAGTCTTTGTTGGAACCTTCCAGAACAGATGGCCAATCTTGAGAGTCATGTGACTTGTGGAAGCCATTTTGTGGTTCAGCAAACGTCCATTTTAAAAATAGTGAAAAAGAATAAAGTTTTGATACATAAAATTTTGGATTTCTTTTCATGTCTTATTGGCAAAGCATTTGACTCTCTATGTTCATGCTATGCAGGATAAGAGATGATTGTGTTTGTAACTTTAGGTACACTGGTGGTAAATGCTAACCATAAATTTAGCAATTTAGTGCATGTGTAAATTATTCCTAAATTCCAAAATTTATTTTCATCTTGAGTTCTTTTTTCAATTTTTCTAAGAAAATAATTGAGGAGCTGTGCAAAAATTGTATATATGTCTTAAAAATAGCATGTTAAATTTGTAGTAATTTAGGGATTTCTTTGACATAGTTTTCAAAATATGCAAATATTATTTTAATTTCAAAGCAATAGTAACTCGCATTGTAGAAATATTAGGCTGGAATTTGCTGAAGCAGAGCATGTTGCAGTGTTCTGGGTTAGTTAATTAGTTTTCCTGCCCCCTTTAGCTCAAAAATCTTTTATCCATAAAATCAGTTCCCCATTGCACAAGGTTTTCGTCCACCAGCAGTGCTGGGCTTCCACAGGAATGGCTCACCATGCTGCACTCCAAAAAGGATACCTATCTCTCCAAACCTCCATGTTTCCTCATTAGCTAGTGTGCAACAACCACCAGCCTTCATGTTAGGGGTAGGTTCTGAGCAGGATGATGGCAATGTGTCAGCCATCTTGACGTTTTTGACATCCAATTCCACTGCCAGGTACCCAGGAAGTGTGAGTTGACAGTGATGTGTGAGAGCAATGGTGCACCTGGGACCTTGGTGAATGAGGGGACCAACGTTATATATCCTTAACTCATGAGATTTAAGAATCAAGAAATAAACAGAGAAAGATCTGAGAAAAAGAGTGAATTAGAGGAAGATTGGATTAGGAAGGAAGAGAAAAGATGCAGCGAAGTAAAAAAACAAGAAGCTATCTTCTTTAAAATTTAACACAATTCACAAGCTGAAGGAATGAGGTACCATATATTTAATTGTTTACTTTCTGAGCAATAGAGGCTGATTGGAAGTCATTCACAATTATGTCAGTACCTATGCTACTAATTACTAGATTTAATTTTCTGCAGTGAGTTTAATAGTCAATTAATGCACAAATGCAGAAACTTCATGGGTAGGATTTTACGACCCTCCTGTGGGTAGGTTTGCATTCGGGAGCCAATAACATTTAGCACAGAATATCTAGACATATTGAACTAGCCTCTCTGAACAGATCCCAAGAGCTTCCAACAATTAGATTCGGGGATAAGGAATGACAAGACCAAAGTCAGATTCTACCAGCAGCACATCACCAGTATTGACTGAAAATGCTATTCCCCCCACCCCACTCTCCAGTCACAGTGGATTTAACGCAGTCAATCAACAAACACATCACCTACCCACTCACTGCTAACCTTGCTGCTATTTTATGGGCAAGGTTGGCAGTGGGCGAAGCCACCCTCACTCCAATTGAGATGGCTGGCAGCTCTTGGAGGCAGGAATTCCTCCCTAGATGGGAGTGGAGGCCAGCTTTCAGCCAATTAACTCTCCTCAGGACGCTAAATGATTGCAGACCTGCCGTACAGAGCGTGGGGTGAAATTCATCGCCAATTTTTTTGGGTGGCAGGGCAGGAAACCCTGCTCCCTATTAAATGCTCCTCCAAACTTATGGAGAAGTTAAGAGTAGGATACCATTTCTGGAAGCAGCACAAATCTTCAAAAATGTGTATTGATTTGCACTCCAAAGAGTATCCCTTCCTCACCATAAGTTGCTGGCCAATCTGCGCATTAATAGCGGCTTGTGTCATTCACATGCTGTTATATTTCAGCAAATTCCAACCCGTTAGGTAAATGCAGGTCTTTCTTCTTAAATTGGACCTCAAGCACATGAAGTAATCTGCCATGTTTAAGGAGTCAGAAATTTTATGATTCCATACTCTCATATAAAAGCCTTGCCCTACAATTCCCCTCCACATCCTGAGGGGAATGGATAGTAAAAACATAGGGGTGTCTTGTGCACCATTTTCTTAGCAATCTCTGGTGTCCTTCCAGAAGGTGAAGCTACTCTTCCAGAGGATGAATTCAGTTATTCCTTTCACTGTTATCATAAGGGGTTGTGTGGGACACAACCAAAATGACATTTCTTTTTATACATCAGTTGAATGAAAGGGCAGCCAATCCTGAATTGTAATTGCAGTTAATCCTAAGGAACCCTCACCACATTGTCCTTTTTTATTCATCCTCTGCCCAACTGAGTCATCGATTTGACGTTCTCAATACAGCTTTTCAAAGGCAAGGGGCTAGCTACAGTACATTTCTTCTGTTGAGCTAAAGATGCAGCTACAGACAATTACAGGGTACCAGACTGGCCAAAATTCACTTGCAGGCAAACCAATATACTTAACATGTAAACTGATGTGGTGGACATTCAACCAAAATACTTCAAAAGAGCCAAATAAATGGCTGTTTTCAAAAAGCAACATACCAACCACCTCTTCCATCCCAAAAGAGGAAACCTTGTATATTAGGAAAAGAGACATTTATTTCATGCATAGTTGAGGTAATGAAAAAGGAAAAGGGAAAAAAAACAGCTGCAGCAGGAATTTTCTCCTTAACTGCATTAATCTTGAACATGAAAAAACGCAATGGCTCCCACTTGGCTTTGAAAACTCTTGTGTAGGTTGTGGGCTGTTTCCAATACTGCTAGAGCTGTACAGCTTAAACACCAGTTACAAAACAAAAAAAACACCATGACAGATGATGTAACAGCTCATTTCTAGTAATGATTAAGGTTCATTATTGTAATTAATGTTCAGCTCCCTCAACAACTTAGAGGTAAAAGACAAAGGGGTTGATTTTGACCTTTGGATGACCGGCCAGGAAAAGGCATTGGTCAGACGTTCATCCTGGTGACAAAAAGGGCCTCCATGGTTTTTAGGCACCTGAGTGTTTTGAGGCATGGCCTCATTTAAATTTGCCACGCAAACTGCAGGGCACCAAACAGGCATCCCAGTGTGGCACACCAGATTGAGGCCTTAAAATTGATGCCACCAGCAAGGTGAGTTGTTGGGATGGGAGAGTGAAGTGATGAGGGAGGAAGTGGAGCTGTGGCTGCTGGAATGACCAAGAATATTTTTGTGGGCCCTGGAGGTACCTTTTCTTTTCCATCACCCCTGGAACAAGACTTCACTGCACAAACCTGATCAGCTCCAACCTAAAATGGTGTTCAGGGTCCTATTTACGTCAGAAGACATCCACTTCCGTTTTAGGTCAAATCAGATGGGCACTTTGGACATTCAGCAGCCAGCCCCTTCGAAAATGGAGCCAGGCACATTGCTAGTGTTACCAACCCCACTTTGAGGCCGTTACCACCCTGTTCACGCCAGGTGAGCAGACTCAAAACCAGCCCCACTGTCTGAACCGCACAGACTGAGAAAGATCTCTGATTGAAATGGCAGTCCGTGATGAGTTAGCTGATCCCAGTTACGGCAGTGAGCATTAGAACTGGTCACAGCAGCCTTCAAATCCGAAAAGGAAAATCAATCAGAGTTCGCACGCCGAACTGCTAACTGTTATTGCATCTTGGAATTGCATATATGAGAACATCAGGTGAAAGCTGAATCCATTTGCTCTGTTAAGAAGCAAAGGCTCACCTATAAATAAGGCACTAAAGGGTCACTGATAATCTGCACCTCAGCAAAGAGTCAGCACTATCAGGAGAGGCAGGGAAATGAAAACCCCAAATTAACATGTAATAATACATATAAATTGAGTTCATTGAGCTATTGAAGTACATTGATCAATGTTAGATAAATTAGGCCATAACCTCCTTAATCTGAATTGGTTTTTAATTAAAAGTCTTGAAGCTGATGATTTTACACTGCTTCAAAACTACCAGCATAGCTTTCTGATTATATGTTCCCAAAATGCCATTGCCACAAACATGGTAACATATGTTTGCATATGTTGGTGCATCTGTCATGAAGGGTGTGTTGTGTATACATCAGAAGGCATTGAAATATAAATGAAGTCATCTATTGTCTGATTTATTGGAGCATCAGAACCCTTCTATAAACATTGCTTAAATATCATCAGCAGCGCTTTAAAAACACTGCAATAAATCAGTTAGTGGGATTAGAAACATGTAAGTTTTTGCATATATCGGCTCAAACAGCTGTTTTTAAACCCCAAATTGATACAATGACTTGTTTAAAACATAGGAAAGACCTGCGGTGGAATCGTCCCAGATCTTGCACAAAGTGCAGTAATGGGCGGGAAAGGATGTTTTGCCTGCCCGCCACAATGGCAGCTTTTCACGCTGTATCATCCCAATCCCGCCTCATTAATTGTGTATTCCTGGGAAATATGCTGTTTCGATGGTGGGCAGGCTCCATTTCGCCCACAACGCCATCACCTCACCGGTTCATCACATTGGGCACCACATTTAAAGTGCAGTCGCACACACACCTCTAAGTACTTCCAGCCCACAACTGTGGCAAAGAAGATTTGGCCCCAAAAGGCAAGAAAACTACAGCCCCTCCCAATTTAGTGACACGTTGCTCAAGCGCCTTTTGGACACCCTGGAGGCCTGCTGTGATGCCCTCTATCTCCGCTTTGACCGCAGGAGGGGCAGCAATATAACCACTACGGCTTGGTAGGCGATGGCAGAAGTGATCAGTGCCAATGCTGCACAGGAGAGGTTGGCCATCCAATGCAGATAGAGGATGAATGATCTTATCCTTGCTGCCAGGGTAAGGCAACTATCTCATCACTCTAAACTCTCACATTCAAGTCCATCACACATTCATTAGCATCTCACTCACTGCCAGCTTAAGGGACATCAACACCCATTCTCACACACGCACCCTCACATCTCCATCTGGCCCCATCTCCTCTGGAGACTGCATCCTCAGACCTCACAATCCTGAGGCCACTTGCACAGATCACCCTGCCCACACACACACCCTGGGATACCCCTTCTCCAGTACAGCTCTCATCCTGCAGCCTCTTCCCTTGCCTGAGGCCACTTCTCCCCCTTCCCCAAGCAAGCCCTAGCCCTGCAGCCATTGAGAAGCCACCTCAGCCTTATAGCTGATCTGGTAGGTAGAGACTGGCCACAGACCCCCAAAAAAGTGATGTGGTGCTGTCTGCGAAGCCTGGCACTTATGGCCGCGCGTGCTGCCCGAAGCAAGGTAGGCAAACAAACCTTGAAGTCCTGAGTGAAGTGCAGTTCACCAGTTTCATGTCGCTTATGTACAGTGTGAAACACATCAGCGTGCAATCACGCCAATGTGCTCGGATGCTCCAACGTGGGGGGATGATTCTGGCAAGCTGGGCTTACAGTGATATACAGGTGTGTTACAATGATGTTCCCAATGTGCGACAGTGGGAAACATGACCCACCATTGATGGGCAGAGTGGACAATTGCAAGTTGGTTTCACAACGACGTGAAACTGATTTTTGCCTTTCTTGCCATATTGTCCACTCTGGCCTGCAAACATGCCCATCACCAGTGGGCATGGAATATTCTGCCCTTGATACTCTGCTTATTTAGCACTGGGTTTTGTAATGGTCTTCATTATTTTGAAAAAATACTATCTGACTAAATTATTAAAATCCACCACATTGACTGCTCAGCAGATCCATTTGCTACTCAGTGTAAAACTGAATTGTACAAACTAGTAAGTTCATCAGTTTGACTCGTGGTCTGCGCTGGTAGCTAGTAGAACTCATCCAGGGTGGCGATGTGAAAACTGGCCTCAGCATCCTTCAGCTATTCAGGGGAAAAGTCAATGGGTTCCCAATCCTGGTCAGTGTCCAGAATACATGCCAACTAACAAGGTTTCCTCCTGCCTCATTCCTACACATTGGGCAGGATTTTCTAATTGTCGGGTGAGCGCAGCAGGTGGGCCTGGGAGCGACCGTGAAACTGTCCGCTGCCCATGATCAGGCCCCGACTGCAATTTCACACTAGCTGGCTGGCAGGGGAGCATGCACTGAAAGCTCCCTGACGGCAAGGAGCTGCCTCAGTGAGCTGAACAATTTTAAAGTCACAAATTTTAAAATCTGAAAAAATATCCCAACATGGCATTCGCTCACAATAAGATTCGCTGAATAAAAATTCTGCCCAAAAGTTTATATTTATTTTTTATTTAATTGCAGAAACCTCATCCCGCCTGTGGATGAGGTTTCAAATCATAACGCCACCTGGCCAATTCGCTGCCCACCAACCATAAGGTTGGATGGGCAGCAAAACATAGGTTTAAATTAATTGATTAAGGGCCCTAATAGGCCTCTTAATTGTCAGTGGGTATTCTGCGGGCTCTCGCAGATCAAAATGTAGCGCGAGTGCTCGATGATGTTGGGATGCCCGCCCGACGTCATCACACACTATTTTATGCTCCTCCCGCGGGACATAAAATCCTGCCCATTAAGTTTCAAAGCCCATCTAGCTACTTTTTTTTTTACATGTTGTAGGCTGATACTCAGGCTAAACTGAGTTGTCAGTGTAAATCAGGCCTCTCTCCCATTGCCCTTTTCCTTTCCCTCCGCCTCTCCCCTCTCCCTCCCTTTTCCTCTGCGCTCTCTTCTCCTCCTCCTCTCCCTACTCCTCTCTCCTTGATCCTTCACCCTCTCTCGCCTCTTCCCTCCCTTTACCCCTGCCCTCTCCTTTCTCCTCGCTTCCTTTCCCCTCTCCTCTCCCTCTTGCTATTCCTAAAAGAGTATTTCCACCAATGGAAATTATTTCAGCCATTGCATACAATGAACAGAAATTCTTACAGAACAGGAATTTCTGCCTACAGTTTGCAAAGACCAGAGTACTGTCCATTTACAGGTAGCAGCAATGATAAGGGAAGTGGGATGACAATGAAGAGGAAAGGGCCAGGAGGGTAGAACTGATAAAAAAAAGAGTTGTGGAGCAAAGAGATTCAAGGGTTTAATAGTGGGAGGGCAAGTTGACAAAATAGGAGCAAAAGCAATGTGGGATCCCAGGTTTTACAAATGGAGCATTAACTCCTCCTCCTTCAAGTACCATGATCTATGAGGGCATTGGCAACCATGGACTGGTTCATGATTATGCTTGACATTGCCTTCTGCAGTATGGCTGACCAAGAAACTCTCCCACTCTTACCACCTGCTATCAGGCATATTTGAAGGATTTACAGTATTCTAATCAACTTGTTTGGCCACATTATGAAGACACCTTCTGTGGACTTGAACCCAGAGCTTATTGCCCAGAGGTAGGGATGCTACCACTGCACCACAAGACCTTCTGAGACATTAACTAAAAAGGCAAAAAAAATACAGCACCAATACAAATCGCTGCTTAACCCACAAACAGAATATTGTGTTCATTTTCAAGTAGCTTTCTTTAGAAAGGATGTCAAGGCCATAGGCAGGTTGGGAAAGAATTGCAATAGGATGATAACAGAGAAATTAGGCTCTAGTTAAGACAGATGACCACAGAAACTGGAGCTACTTTCTTTAGAGCAAAGAAAATTAAAAGGAGGTTGAATAGAGATGTTCAAAATTATGAAAGATTTATTAAGATGGACAGTGAAAGGTCATTTCCACTAATCAATGAGTTGGTAACTCGAAGACATAAATGTAAAATCATCATTGCAAGATTAGGGGAGAGAGTTAACAACAGTAACAACAGCTTATATTTATATAGCACCTTTTATCATAGCAAAACATCCCAAAGTGCTCCACAGGAAGGCTATAAAGAAAAATCTGACACCGAGCCACATAAGGCGACAATAGCACTGATGGGCGAAAGTTTGGCCAAAGAAGTAGATTTTGACAAGCATCTCCAAAGAAGAATAAGAGGTAGGGAGGTTGGTGAGGTGTAGGGAGGGAATTCCAAGATGTAGGGTCAAAACAGCTGAAGCTAATGGCCAACAATGGTGGAGCAATTAAAATCGGGGTGTTCAAGAGGCCAGAATTAGTGGATATCTTGGACAGCTATGGGGCTGCAGGATGATAGAAAAATGGGATTTAATTTGAGTAAAGACATGGGTAGCAGAGATTTGGATGATCTCAAGTTTACCAAGAGGAGAATGTGGGAGATTGGCCATGAGTGCATTGGAATAGTCAAATTTAGAAGTGACGGAAGTTCAAGGAAATAGGGAAAGAAGAAAGCAGGTGAGAGGGGTTCAATATCTCTCTGAACTTGTTTTGAAAAGGTCACAGTGCTTTGTAAATTATGCAGAACGGTTGGACATGGAAGCGTTATTGTTCAGATGGACTTTAGGGAAGAGATGGTCTGATTGGCCTGTTGGAATTCCAATTCTGATATTGGAATTCAATGAAAATTAAAATCAGGGGAGATGGAAAATGGACTGCCAGATTGCTCCTGTCTGTTTCACATTATCACACAAAGTCACAAGTATTTTTATAAATGTAGAAGTTCAAGGGTTAGTTTGTTGGATGTTACACTGTGTCAAATCAGTTGCTCTAATAATAGTAAGACCCCAGTTGGAATGAAAAATGGTTCTTAAGCCACACTCCTTCACTTTCAGCATATAATATGCAGCATTGTTGCTGATGGAAAAAAATGAAGCAGTTTTCAATCATAATAGTTTTGATTGGCGACTTTAATAAAAGTCTATAATAATGATAAGTTTATCTATTTCAAGGACACTGTTACTTCTATTCCTACTTCTATGAAACATATAGTAAAACATTTTCAGATGCATTAAATTCCTGTTTGGAGTTCAAGTGGCCAATGTCAACTGCCCTCAAGAAGCATGTTTGACGAACATTCATCAGTTCTTGACTGAACGGATCAGCACTACCACACAAGAGCACATCTAGGCTCTGCCAGCCATAAGAATGGTACTACTGAGGCCATTGGAGGGGCCTGACGTCCCAACCATCATGTACAATCAGGTGAGGAAAGAAGATTGTAGGAAAAAGAACAGGGGAACTTGGAAAGTGCAAATAGTTAAAAAGGTTTCCTTTAGAAGTCAAAGAATCCAACTCAAACTGAGAATCAAAAATCTCTCGTATGCCTAATAAGGTTCTTGAAATGAAATCAGCTTAAGATAGTCCAAATCTATTAAATGTAAGCCTCATAATCCAAAAATAATGGAACCAATTAACATCATTATTGAGACAGGAGGCATAAAAGTTGACACGCAGCCATCATACTAAAGTAATGAAAGGCATTCATCTGAGGCCAGAGATTAAGGGGTGTTTCTGGAGCAATGTACTGGGTGTTTTCCCTTGTTTCTACCCTATGTTATATACGGCTGGGAATGCTTGATGCTGACACCAGTTCAGCTTCCTAACAAAAGAATAGAAGACAGACTTGCATTTTAGCCGCACCTTTTATAACCAATGTATATCTCAAAATGCTTTACAGCCAATGCAGTACTTTTTGAAATATAGTCAATTTTGAAGTTGTGGCTTGGTCAATCTGGGCTTCAGGCTTCAAAACTGTAGCTGTCGGGCAAAGTTTTAAAGTGAAGCATGAGGTACAATTGCTGGAGAGCTGAGGTGAGAAATGCAGACATAAGGAGGAACGGACAAGGGAAAGGAACATTTGAACATAAGTTTTTCAACAATACAATAGCAAAGTAGGAAATGGCTGAGGGCAGGGGCATAAGTAAACAATTAAGGGTGGGGATGGGGAGGAGATAACATATATAGGAAACAACTGGGTCCTCAACATAATAGCTTTTTGGGAACTTCAAACAAACAAATGATTATGAGCTGGTGTGGTACTTTCCATTAATGGTAGCTGAAAATTAGATTCAACACAATATGATCTTATCATATACATTGAGATGCAGTGTAAACATTCTCTTGCTGTTTTGAGAGTGATAAAATAGGTTTCCGATGTCCACCCAGTCTCTGGGTGTGGTGCTGAATGGTTCATTAGACAGCAGGGGTTAAACTCTAACTGACTCGTGTTTTGCCAAACTTAAATGGGTCGTTAAAGACAAGCATAGCAATCTTAAATATGATCTAAACAGCCAGAGCGTGCTGCTGCTCATCAAAACATGTTGTTTGAAATTCTTCATCTGTAAAACATGTGTTAATGATTAATAATATTTAACCACTAAAAGATAAGTACATCATAAATGGCTTCTAAAATTAACACTTAGAGGCAATCTGTCTGGAACCTCCAGTCTGGGGTGCTTAGGTCAGAAATAATAGTGCAGCCCAATTTGTTTCTTTACATAATGAATCACAGACTTGCATTTCAGTAATATGAAAGCCTTGAAAAACACTGAAATGTAGCTACCGTTGGAGTTCAAATTTACATAAGCAAATAGTGACTTATTATTTTCATTCAACCAGTTGGCTGCACCTTAGCAATCTGACTAGCTATAATTTCCATTGCATGTTACATAGGTTAGATTGTACAGAGTTAATAAGGAGTGAGATAAGGAGAGGTGAAGTAAGGTCAGGGCGGAGACTTAAGAGAACTTTCCTTGAATTGCTAGGAGTACAATGGTAACATGTCAACATTTCTCCTTCACTATTTCCTTACATTATTGAATATAAAAGATTGGACATACGACATTATCTCAAATGTGAGGCATTCTTGATGGTAAATTACAATGTTTGTCAGGGGTGGAATAAATAGCATCTCACAGTTATACAGAACTACTGTTGCTGAAGTTACTGCACAACACACCCATATCAAATTTCTTTTTGGTATACAATTAGACGTGGTAACCTATTGTAAATAAAACAGCCTAATGCCTCTCTTAAAGTAGCATTGAATAGAAATTTTTTACAGCTGTATTAAGTCGTTGTACACTAGCACAGAAAAATTTGGTGCAAATGTATTAAACAAAAACAAAAACATTGTAATAGCAATTTCTAGGTTTGTGTTTCTTACATAATGCCAATGCATTACATTTAGTTATTAATAAGGGTTCATGTTTCAATTTCCAGTCTGTCTATGGGGTAGCACTGGTGACAATGCTTTCATTGCTTCTCTGTGGCAGGAATGTCATCAACAATTATCCTATTCAGGGGAATAATCTGTGCACATCAGTAGAAGAAAGGGATAAATACTAAATTATTTCTTATATGTTCTTTTAGTGAACGTATGCATCAGTGAGAAAGACTGGAGAAAGTTCACAAAGCATGCCATTACAGTGAAGGGAAATATATATAAATTGATGCTCAGTGAAACCAACACAGATTATGTTGCCTTGTGCAGGATACACACTTATTATACTGGTCTCACCTGCATGTATACAATGGCCGGGATTTTCTGGCCCTGCCACGGGTGGGACTTGCCATGGGCGAGGTGGTCCCCCAGCCAGAAGTCCATTGATTTGCGGTGGGACCGGAAGATCACAGCAGCGGGCGGGTGTGGAAAATCTCGCTGAATAAATAAGGGGAGGCAGTGGCATAGTGGTATTGTCATGGGACTAGTATTCTAGACCTGGAACCTGAGGACCTAGGTTTAAATTGTACCACAGCAGATGGTGAAATTTGAAGTCAATAAAAATCTGGGCCATGAAACCATTGCCAATTGTTGTAAGAACCAGATGGATGAACCATCTGGTTCAGTAATGCCCTTTAGGGAAGGAAATCTGCTGGCCCACATGTGACTCCAGACCCACAGCAATGTGGTTGACTCTTAAAAATGCTCTCTGACCGAGGGAAATTAGGGATGAGCAATAAATGCTGGCCTAGCTGTGCCCACATCCCATGATTGAATAAAAAAAATATGAAAACAATTATCTTGAAGGAGCAGTGCTTTCTTGAAAAGAAATGTTCAGGTCTTAGAAAAGACAAGTCAAGAGAGCAGTAGATCACATTCTTCATGATGACATAACTGACATGATTTTTTTCAATCACTAAGAAGGGCATGTGTTAATAAATAAGTTTATAAAAATTTGGTAACTTTTTTTGTGTGAAGTATGCCTCTATAGCAGAACTATTGGATTGCCAGATGGGGCTGTGAAATATATGAAAGATTTTTGGAACAATACCTTCTCATCTTGCTGATGGAAACACAATTCAGCCGTATATCTGAAAACCAATCATATCCAAAAATCATTCTTTTTTTGAATCTTTTGACCTCTAGCGTGGGAAATCTGTGACCCAAGCTAACATGACTCAAGCGGACACAAAAACTTGCCGACTGCATCCGACTTTTAGCGCGGGAAGACTTGTTGTTTGTCTGCACTGTTTACTTTGTGAATTTTTGTATGCACTGTTTACCTTGTGAATTTTTGTCTGCACTGTTTACCTCGCGAACCCTCTCCTACAAGCAGAATTGCAGATGGTACCACAGGTGGGAACTTATTATGGATAACCTTTATTTATTATTCAGGAGTGCATCTTACTTTTCTTGCCATTTTATTTACTTGGGGCTATAGCTAGCCTAGGCTTCGCCCATTGTAGTGTAAGTAGGCCTAGGCCTATGTGCATATCCGAAAACCGAAATGATCTGAAATCCGAAATGCAATCGGCCCCAAGGGTTTCAGATAAAGGATACTCAACCAGTACTACTGTGTAATGATCAACGTTTTATTGCATTTTATGCAACAAAGTGTCTTTTAAACTCAGCCAGGGGCATAATTGTCTTAAAGATCTGTTGGTTAATATGTAGCAGAAAGGTTATCACTCCTAATTAGAAGGGCTTATTTCAACTAACATCACTAAAGCAGATTATCTTGTTACTATTATATTGCTGTTTGTGAGACCTTGCTATGCATAAATTGGCTGCTGTGTTTCCTACATTAAAATAGTGACTACATTCAAAAGTACTTCATTGATTATAAAATGCTTTGATAGATCCTAAGGTCATGAAAGGCACCATAAATGCAAGAATTTTTTCTGTATTAATTTCATCTACAGTTGAAGTTGATTTCTTGACAAAGGAGTAATGATATTCCAAAAAGGACTAGCATTGTTATGTTATATGAGGTTATATCTCAGAGAACTCTTGTTTCCCAGAACCAGAAAAGTGACAGCTTTCAATTGCCAGATGACATATGTTGCCATTGCTACAAGAGCCAATGTAATCATTTGTTCTCCAGGGAGAACCAAAACACTTTTTCTATGAACATTATTCTCTGTGTGGACAATTTAATGAGGAAAGTATAGTGATTCATGCATAAATTAATCCTGCATCACCCTACTGAGAGCAATGATCTCACCCATTACCACCCCCTGAAGCAGCAAAAGATTCCAAATGCCTTTTTCTAAACAATCTCTCATTAGTAACAACTGCAGTTACGTGCCTTTAAAAATTAGGCTAAACCTTTTATACAGAAATATTGTCCTCGTTCCCATTCATCCCTCCTTTAAGCGGCTCCTTAAAATCTACCTCTTTGACCAAAATTATGGTCACTTATTGTAATATAACTTAATACGACGAGATGTCAATTTTTGTCTGATAATGTTCCCATGAAGCATCTTGAGATGATTTGCTTCATTAAAAGCACAATATAAATGCAAGTTGTTGTTCTTGTAAAGTTACCAGGCACAGCCTAATCACTTTAGACTATTAGCTGTTTCTATGATGATGTCTAACATATTATGAGAATGTAATTTACCTCATTTTGTGTTGTTGTGCGACTTAAACATGAGCCCAGATGCCCCTTCAGGTTCCAATCACTGCTGAAGTACTGATCAGAATTGTGTTTCTTTTTCTAAAGTTATTATTTGTGTGAAGTGTATAAGAGGAATTTGATTCCTGCAAGGGTTTACTGTTAGTCCAGGCTAACAATATCTACTTTTTAAGCTAAGCACAGAGAGTTATCAGTGCAGGCAACCTAGTAATGTGTATCCTCAGTGTGTCCTGGGATAGCACATTTGCACCAAGTGTCTTAAATTATGTAGCAAGAGGATCGGTGTGGTTGATCAGCAATTGCCTACTGAATGCAGTTTCAGGCAGGGTATAGGCTTTTTGGATTGGATCCTCTAGCAGTGCTAGGCAGCTCAGAACACAGACCAGAAACAAAGAAAAGGTGACCATCCACAGGGACAATGAAAGAAGGCAGGACTTGTAGGTGCAGAGAATCCCTGATCAATTGGAACTGTCCTATAGATACTTTTTGTTGGGCAAATACGAAGTGGACAATTGCACTAACTCAGAACTCTGAGCAAAACTGTGGTACAATAAAGCAATAGACTACCCAAAGGAATAAGAGGCAGGTAGTTACAAAAATATGAGGCATAGGCGGGTGATTCTGTCCCCAGAGCTTTAGGCAACTTTTATTTGCAGTTCCGCCTGGGAGAAGCAAATGTTATGTTGCATTTCTGATGCTAGGGTAAAATACATCACAGAATGACTTCTGGAAAAGGAAGGAGAGCAGAAAAACTTTGTGGTCCATGTAGGAATGAATGACATAGAAAAATGTAAATTTTAGGTCTTGTGAAGGGAATTTAGGGAGTTAACCACCAGATTGAAAAACAGTCCTCAAGGTTGGTAATGTCCGATTGCTGCCTATAGCAGTCTCTGGAAAGGTTGAGGAGAAGAAGATTAGAAAGTTCAAAGTATGGTTGCAGGGCTGGTGCACTAAGGAATTGTTCACATTCTTGCGGCATTGGAAAGATGTTTCCATCAAGGGAAGGCTGGAGAAAAAGGACAGCCTTCATCGGAATGATTGTCTTGTGGAAAGGTTAAAAACAGCAGTGGGAAAGAATTAAATGCATGATGGGTAATGGTGAAAGTCTAAATTTTGAGACTAAAGAGAGAGAGCACAATTATTAAAGTTATTAGAACAGAAGCAGAAGATAAAATAAATAATGAGATGATACTGTAAGAACAGAAAGAAAGAGGCTATCAGGTAGTATACAATTAAAACACATGTTTTTATGCAAGGGAAAGAATATTACAAAATATTAAGTGAGAATATCAGGAAAAAGAATATAGATTAATGTTCCAGAATATTGGAGTCAGGTTTGAATGATATGTATGTGAATTCCCAAGCATTCTAAACAAACAAGAAAATTAGAATAGCTATGGAGGGGTAAGATATTATAGCTACAATGGAGATGTGTCTTGGATTTGGACAGGGTATTCTTATTATATATTTTCAGGATTGACAGGGAAGGAAAAATGGGAGATGGGATGGCAATGTTACTGAAGAATCCTATCACAGTAGAACAATGTAAGGATGTCCAAGATATTGTTTTAGAGTAGGATGTATTTGGATAGAATTAAGAAATAGATTGGGAAATGGTACACATCTTGAGCATTGCAATCCATTAAACAGTGCAGGTGAGATTGAGGGGGAGAATTTGCAGAATGTTCAGGGATAAAAAATAGCCATATGGCAATAATGATGGGTCATTATAACTATTTCAAGATAGACCGTGCTCATGTGGGGAATTAATTTTAACATGCTTCCAGAACTGCTTCCTAGGTTAGTATGTTTTCAGTCCAACAAGGAAAGAAGCATTAATGAAAAGAGAAAATGCTGGAAATACTCAGCAGGTCAGGCAGCATCTGCAGAGACAGAAACGGCATTAGTGGGCATCTTCCGGTAGGCAAGAGGGGGGTGGGGGGTGTGGGGTGAGGCCCACCTGCCGATGCGTAAAATGACGCATGGTGATTTTGGGCAGGCATCCCAATGTCTCCCTGCATCATTTACATTCTGAGGTTGGCAGGGGCGCAGCCGAGTCAGCCGCGCGCCCGCTGACCTGTCAACGGCCTATTAAGGCCATTAAGAAAGTAATTGAAATCATTAATGGATCTGCCCGTCCAACCTTAAGGTTAGCGGGCAGATTGGGAGCCCAGGTGGGCTTCTGAAAACACATGAAACCTCATCCATGGGTGGGATGAGGTTTCATGAGGGATTTAAAAATTTCAGAATATTTTAAAATTAAAGCTGTGGACATGTCCCAAGTCATGTGGCTGTGTCACATGAGGGGATATGGCAGCAAATTTTTTTTCTCATCTTTGTTTAGTGTTTCAAGCCTGAGCTGATCTCTCTGAGGCGGCATTTTGTCTCAGGGAGATCTGTGCGCTCTTTCGTGCGCACGCGTGAAGGAGCACACTCCTGGCTCAGAGAATCACCCCCTGCCTGCACAGGGAGTGCATAGCACTTCTTGTCAGACATCACACTAGGTGGGCCTTAATTGGCCCGCCCACTTAAAATGGCAGCATGCCCCCAACTGGGGGCGCCGATCAGGAACCCGCCCGCTCCTGCACATTCCCCTTGACAAGGGGAAATGTTGCCCAACATTTCAGGTCGAAGACCTTTCATCACAACACTGATGTAATCAACTTGAAATGTTTCTCTCTGCCTAGATGCTGATTGGGGGACATTGTATGTCATCTTTTTTTAAAATTCCATAGAAACTCAGGATCCCTGTGGTGCCCTGATAAAATTAGAGACACAGAATCATATAGTTCAGAAGGAGGCCATTTGTTCCATCATATCTGTACTGGATCTCTGAAAGAACTACTAGTTTCTCCCCTTCCCCTGCTTTGCAAGCTGATGAAAGGGAAAGAACAGCTGGGTTCACTGTGAAATGAAGATAAACTTCATTTATGATCATAATAGTTCCTTTTTTGAAAGAGGGAATTCTGGCTAATGGTTGGAAAAAGCAAAAATCAAAATACTTCAGGTGCTGGAAATTTGAAACAATAAAAGAAAATACTGCTAACAATCAGCATCTTAGGCAGCATCTGTGGAGAGAAAAGACAAGGTTATGTTCAGGTGTGAACTCTATAAAGGGAATTGAAGAGTCAGACTGCTCTGCAGGTAAGGAGACAATCTGCCGGTGGGGGGAGGGGTGAGGCAAGACAACGCTAGTGCATGAGATAAGTATGCCTAAGGTGCAGGATGCTTGAGATCTTACTATTACTTGCAACAAGAAAATCTCAAGTAAGGTAAGGAAAAAGGCCAATTACATAAAATGAACAGATAGAAACAGGCCATTTGACCTAACCAGTCCATGTTGATGTTTAGATTCTACTTGAGGTTCCTCCCATCCTTCCTTAACTCTATCAGCATAACCTATTCCATTTTCTCTCATGTGCTTATCTAACTTCCTTTATAAGCATCTAAACCATTAGTTTCAACTACTCCCTGTGGTAATGAGTTCCACAGTCTCATCAATCACTGAGTAAAGAACTTTCTTCTAAATTTGCTATTTGATTTCTTGCTGAATAATTTATATTGACGTCCTCTAGTTTTGCTATTCTCCACTCCCTGTCTATTCTGTCAAATTTATCATAATTTTGAAGATGCCTATTTGGTCATTCCTCAGCCTTCTCTTTTCTAGAGAAAAGAGGTCGAGGCTTTCAACCTTTCCTGATAGATTTAACCTCTAGTCTAGGTACATCATTGTAAACATTTTTGACACCCCATCCAGTGTCTCTATATCCTTTCTATAATGAGGAAAACCAATGACATACAATACTCAAAGTGTAGTCTAACCAAGGTTTGATACAAAACTTCTCCACTTTTGAAATATAGGCTGCTAGAAATAAACCCTAATGCTCAGCTTGTTTTCGTTATGGTATTATTGGCCTGCATCATAATGTTTCGTGAATTGTGTATATGTATTCTCAGATCCATTTGCTCCTCAGCCCCACTCAGACTTTTTGCAATATAATCTCCCAATTTTTAATTCTATTGAAGTTAAATCTATTGTTATTTGTTATCACCTCCTTTTCACCCTCACGTTATCTGAATATTCTTTGTGTGTGAGGTGGTGTAGAACTATTGTAGAAGGGAACTCTATACCATGAGCTTAAATAATGAACTAAGCATCATGTGTTACATTGTTATAGTGTAATTACATTTCACCAGTAACTTCTAACTACACAAATTACTATAAGGAAACAAGGGTTTTCTAGTTAATCAGCACAAAGGGAAACAATGAAGGTGATTGATTAAGGATGTCTCATACTTTTAACTTTGCATAAACAAGGCAAGAATCAAATTGGTACAGAGAAACGGGTATATGTTAACAAAAGGATCTCATCCTTCCAGGAACTTCCCTTTATCCCTCTTCACTGCTGTGATGTAAAATATTAAAAAGGAATAAAAGGCGAAGGAGTAGATGTTGATGAGAAAGAGTCATAAAATTAAACTGTTTCAACCACCTTGTTTGTGTGGAAGACTTAATGGAAAAACCATAGTTGTTTATGATTTTTTTCTTTCGCTAAATATTTTTTCTTATTTTGACTGAGAAAGTACTTGTAGAAGCTGCTTTTTCCAAACTGTGTCAAGAGACTCCCCCAGTGGTGTCACTGTCATGTGTGAATGCCTAACTACCTTTAATGCCAGGTGCTTCTCTAGAAGCTGCCCATCACAGTATTTGACACTGTCGGAAGTAAGTCAGGTCTGTCCTTCCTAAAGCTCCATTTCAGTCAATGCCTACGATTGGCACTAATTATGGGAATGAGTTTCCAGCAGAGAATAGAACGTTATTTGCACTTCACATTTTGCGTGCAATTCACTCCAGTTTTTATCCAGTGGAACCATTTGTTTCAAGGTGGTTTAGTTTCCAGGGTACCCCATACAATTGGCTATTCTACATGTATGACTTTGAACAATAAGTGGTGATTGCTGTAGAGACAACCTTTGTTTTCTTTCCATTAATGTAGTGCAAGTCACTGAAGTCAGCTGTGCTGCATCGATAGTTATCCTGACTAATATTAGTTAACTCAGCATAGACCAGTGACAAAACCTGGATCCTTCTTGGTGTGTAAAGCTCAGTTCCCAACCTTATACTTATCAAGTCATCAGGGTAGGCCATAAATGTAAATTTCATTTTTGACCTAAATGGAATAACGGAAGCACATCAACCTCAAGAATATTTGGAGATACAATTATTTACAGAATTATTGCTGCCAATATATAATTAGCCATATGGGACAAGTAAATATCGATAACATTCAACTGACCTTGGCTGAAGTGTCTTGTGTCTTATTCAAAGGTTCATTTTGTCAGGTGCGCAAAATGTATGGCCACTGCACATGGAGGAGCTGATCAAGAAAGAACTCATATGGTGTCTTATCACGTCTCTCAGAAACTTTCTCAATTACATGCCCGATTATAAAACATAATTTCATGAAACATAATATATTTGTAGATCTTGCATAAGATCTTGTTAGTCTAGCACTCCACCAGGAAGGACTTTTGCATGTCAAGGCTCCAATGAGAAACACTTGAACAGTATGTCATTCTGTGAGCCTGGCTGACTGACTGATTCTTGTTTGCGATATCCGAGATCAACACCAAAACATCTCAAAAATTTCACCCTATGGCTTCAGAAAAAATGTCAATTGCACTCAGTGGCACGAAAATATAACCCAATAAATATCGTCCATGTATACTTTTACTATAAATAACTTACATTATTAAAAATATGGAAAAATGATTCTCTGTTACATTTGATTTGTTTTTCTGTTGCTTGAGAGTGCTTTTGTTTGAAAAAAATATCACTGTAAACTCTGGGTAATGCTCTCTGTCCCTCAAAGACATAATTTGTTTCTAGCAGCTAATTGTCAGAATTCCAACTTGAAATCCAGACTCCACACTGGAGCACAGGCCAGTCTCAGAGAAACATCTTTCAAGCATTTCTAACATTGAGGTAATTTTGTCAGTAAGCAAAGTAGTTTTATTTTTGTTATTTTATACAAACTGATTCCACTGGTAAAAGGTTAGTGACCAGAGGATAGAAATTTAAGATGATTGGCAACAGAATTATGGTGGAGATGAGAGAAATCACACAGCAGTTGTTATCATCTGGAATGCACTGCTTGGAAAGTTGGTGAAAATAGATTCAATATTTACTTCCAAAAGGGACTTGAAGGTGTAGTTGAAAAGGTAATATTTTGGGGAAGAAACAGGGGAGTGGGGCAAATGAGAGTGACTGCACTTCACATCAAGGCTGTATTTGACCGAGTGTGTCATCAAGGAGTCCTAGCAAAACTGGAGTCAATGGGAATCAGGGTGAAAACTCTATGCTGGTTGGAGTCAAACCTAGTATAAAAGAAGATGGCTGTGGTTGTTGGAGGTCAAACATTTCAGTTCCAGGACATCATTGCAGGAGTTCCTCAGGAGAGTCTCCTCAGCCAACCATCTTCAGCTGCTTCATCAATGATCTTGCTTCCATCATAAGGTCAGAAGTGAGGATGTTTGCTGATGATTGCACACTATTCAGCACTATTTGTGACTCCTTAGATACTGAAGCAGTCCATGTCCAAATGCAGAAAGACCTGGACAATGTCCAGGTTTGGGCTGACAAGCGGCAAGTAACATTCATGTCACACAGGTGCCAGGCAATGATCATCTCCAACAAGAGCGATTCTAACCATCACCCCTTGACATTCAATGGCATTACTATTGCTGAATCCCCCACTATCAACATCTTGGGGATTACCATTGACCAGAAACCGAACTGGACTAGCGATATAAATACTGTGGCTGCAAGAGCAGGTCGGAGGCTAGGAATCCTGTGGTGAGTAACTCACCTCCTGACTCCCCAAAGCCTGCCCACCATCTACAAGGCACAAGTCAGGAGTGTGATGGAACATTCTCCACTTGCCTGGATGAGTGCAGCTCCCACGACACTCAAGAAGCTCAATGCCATCCAAGACAAAGCAGCCTGTTTGATTGACACCCCTTCCACAAACATTCACTCCCTTCACCACTGATGCACAGTAGCAGCAGTGTGTACCATCTACAAGATGCATTGCAGGAATTCACCAAGGCTCCTTAGACAGTACCTTCCAAACCCATGACCACTACTGTCTAGAAGGACAACGGCAGCAGATAGATGAGAACACTACCACCTGGAAATTCCCCTCTAAGTCAGTCACTATCCTGACTTGGAAATACATCATCATTACTTCACTGTTGCTGGGTCAAAATCCTGGAACTCCCTTCCTAACAGCACTGTGGGTGCACCTACACCCCATGGACTGCAGCAGTTCAAGATAGCAGCTCAGCATCACCTTCTCATGGGCAATTGGAGATGGGAAATAAATGGAGATAGGCCTAGCCAGTGACACCCACATCCAGTAAATTAATTAAATAAAATTGGATACCTCTTTCAAAGAGCCAGCAGAGGCATAAGGAGCTGAATGGCCCTTCTGTGCCGTAGGATTGTATGAAAGAATACTGTAAGTTGTTTGCTCTACCTGAGTGAAGAAATAAAATGGTCACAGCAAACAGTGAAAACATTAATTGTTTGGTTAGTTTTGGGCTATTTGCTAGTTTAGAATTGTCTTAAAATAAAATTATATCAGATTATTTGTTTTTCCACTGGTTCATCATTCCTGGTGAACTTTTTTCCAGTGAGAACTTTTTTGCTACTATTGATTTCAGATATTGCCTTGTAGCTTTTACAGTTAGATGGCTATTTGAGTCAGTCATGTTATTTTTTCAACCTCGGATGGATGGCTGATGCTTTAAGATACGATGGGCTGTGTTTTGCCACAAGTGTCGGGCACCAAATATCTGGACCATTTCCGACTCCCAGCCCAGCTCTATTGTACCTTGCTGGCTGAATTTTACAGGAGACAGCCAATTAGTAGACCGCCTCCATTTTTCGCTGTCCAATTAGGGACGGCGTGAGGGATTTGGAGGTGGGAGCTCAAGACAGCGCGGTCCACGGCAAGAGTGGCTAGCAACCCTCCCAACGTGACCAATGGGAGCACTGGCTTGAGCCCAAGCAGCAGGGAAATGCTGGAGCTGCCATCAGCATCGGGGAAGTGGCTGAGACCTCATGGGGCTCATGGTGATGGGAGACATCCAGCTCCAGGAATTCTGCAGACAGAAAGCTGTGAGGTGGGAAGGCAGTGGCCTCACCATTTACTGCTGGTATTATTTTTAAATACCCTGTAACACAGCCTCCACCTCTGCCTCCTTTTATTTGCTGGAGTGCGGACACAGCTCATGGTCCATGTGATGCTGACAAAATCGCTGCCCTACTTCAGTTAACACCATCATCTGGCTCCTTAGTTGGGTTGATTGCATTCCCCTGAAGCCGCCTCCAGATAAATCACGAGGAGGTGGCAACACATTGGGCAACCGGCATGCTGTCGCCTGGGGCGAGTTTGCAGGCCAGCCCGCCTCGAAAGCCACCTCAGGATCTGTGAAAATAATATTCCTCCCCACCCCCCAACACCCCCACACCCACTGACTCCTCTCCCCCATCTATCTGTCCCTGAGGGCATCCTATTAGATATTATGTGTGATATAATGTACACAAGGCTTTGATGTAGACTGTTGTTGAAAATAAGGTCATGTCCTCAGTCATAGTAAATGGGACGAAGCGTTCCAGTCAGTAAAGAATGTGCTATGCCGAAATTGGAAGGATTAAATATTCGTGAGGGTCCTGGGCCAAATGGGATACATCCTGGAATCTGTAAGGAATTTAAGCAGGAAATTAGTCATGCTTTGGTTGATATTTTTCAGACCTTCATAAATACTGGAGAAGTACCCACAAACTGAAGTATGGCAAATGTCGTTCCAATATTCAAAGGAGGAATAAAGCATGTACCTAGTAATTACAGGCCAATTAGCCTCCTATAGCTGCAAAAAATGCTTGAAGGCATTCTGCAGTGTGCTATAAATGAGCTTCTAAAGACTAGGAGTATCACAGGGAGCAATCAGCATGGTTTGAACAGTGATCAGTCATGCTTACATACTGACTGTAATTCTTTGAGGATGCATTTACCACAGTTTCTAAAAGGTGTGCAGCTGATCAGGAAGCTTAGCGCTTTTGGACTAGTTGACTTGTTGGGGTGAATTATAACCAGCAAAAATAGGTGGGTTGACATTTTGTGAGATGTTAAAATTTTAAAAATCTCAAAATTGACCCCAACTCACCTTTAATCTGTCTACTTTTGGGTCTTAGGGAGGCAGGACAGGGCTATAGGTTTTCAATTGGGGATAAAAGTCAATTAAACACCTCAAAGCAACAGCCAAAATATTTGTAGCTATTGCTGTCAGTTAATTTTTGATTTTTTTTTTAACTTAAGAAGCTTTAATTCCTGATGGGTACAGCGCTTATTTAGTTTTCTTGGTGTCAGCCAAAGCTCATTGGTATCACTCTTCCATCTGAGTCAGAGGGTTTTTGTGTTCAAATCATACTCCAAACACTTGACCACATTAGCTAGGCAGATATCTCAGTGCAGTACTGAGAGAGTGTTTCACTGTCAGAGGTATCATCTTTCAGATGAGTTGGAAGCCCCATCAGCCTCCCAGGTGGAAGTAAAGAACTCCAAGATGCATTTGTAGAAGAGTAGGGGAGTTCTCCCCCATATCCCTGGCCAGTATCGATCCCTCAACCAACATTAAAATAGATTATTTGGTCATTACCTTTATTGTGGCCTTGTTGCCTTCAAATTTATTGCTGCATTTCCTACAACAACGACAACTCTTCAGAATTGCATCATAGGCTGTAAAGTGTTTTGTGACATCCTGAAGTTATGAAAAGTGCTTTTTAAATGTAACTCCTTCTTTAATTTGATGCTGCTTTTTAAATAAAAAGGTTGAGCCAATAAATTATAAAAAAACTTGCACAAGAAGAGATGCAAATGATATTCAGGATATGTGGAGCCCTGGGGGGAGCCCAGTGATTTGGCAGCATGGAACAGGAAGGTTCTAGGCTTTGGCATCGCTAAGGAGGTTGGCCTTGGAGATTGGGACAACTGGAATTTGAAACAACTGGGATTTGGCACTGCTCCTGTGGAAGCGCAGCACAGGGGAGGAGGTCTGGAAAAACTGGATATTATTGCAGTAGCAAGAGAGCTAAAAAGCTGGCAGTTTGCAGAGAAGCTTGTCACCAATGGAATGAAAAGTACATTGGTTCTATAAGTGGCTGGCGATTCGCTGTACTAGTTTGCTACAAAAGACAAAGATGAATCTTTATACTGTAGTGCTGAAAGGCAGCAAACAGATTGAGGGTGTAGCAGAGTGGTGGGGTAGGCCTGATATGACAATGGGTTGAAGGGCCAGACCAGATTTAAATGCTTTGGCATCAGGGGTAAGGATAAGTTAAAACAAATGGGTTAGGAGGGAGTCGGGTTGCTAAGGAGTCAGCCGGCACAAAATTCAGTTGCATAGCACTTGTGTTGTCACCACTGTGGGTGCCACTTCGATATCAATACCTGTGCCAAGTGTGCACACGCCTGATTCCATTATGAGTAGGTTGGTATTGCAGGTACTGGGAACATGTATTGAAAGTAGGCCGAGTTGGCAGATTTTGATATCATTCAGCATGTAATGTTGATTTGATGTCTGTGCTGCTATTTTCAACCTCAATACCCCAGAAAATGTCCTCCCTTAACCTCACACAGCTAACAAGCATTCTGCAGCAAGAAGGGACCTCCACTGGTTCCACTTAAAAGGAACACCAATTACTTTTAGGTTAGTTGCTGATTGATTACTACTTACTGCTGAGTTAGTAGAGCTGTTTGGTGGCTTGTACAGCTATTTAAAATTGGTGAAATTGACAGGAAGTGGCGCGGCACTTAGTGAAATCCTTGTTTCTGACTTCAAGGATTCTGTTTGGACGCCTTGCTCCCAGTCATGGGTATAGTAGTTTCTATCCTTCTTAACCTGCAGCATTACAAAGACAGTGAGCAGAAGCAACACAGAGGAGGATATGAAGCAGGTGAAAGGCTCTCAGTAGGGGATCGTATCCACTGAAATCCTTTATAGGGTATGTCTCCTCTATCAATTTCAATGAGGAACAGTGTGTGAGATATCTCCATTTCACTAAAGAGGTTCTCACTGAATTCCACCAGCTGCTATATCCATAACTGCAATCTCAGTGCAGTGGGAAGTCGGCAATGCCGGTAGCTGTAAAGGGACCCTTCTGTTTGCATTAGGTTCCTTCCAAGGCTGGAGTAGATGATATCTTTAATATCTTCCAGGTCACTGTGTACTGCAGCAAGAGGAAAGTTATTGAGGCCTTGGTGGAGTACTGTCTACAGTTTTGGAAGCAACAAAGATTCACTGGACAGATTTCTGGGATGAAGCATTGGGGTTATGAGGAGGGATTCACTAGAGTAAGGCTATATTCCCTAGAATTTAGAAGAATCACAGGTGATCTCATTAAAATATTTAATATTCATAAGGGCTTCACAGGATAGTTGCTGGGAGGATGTTTTCCTTGGCTGGGGAGCCTAGAACAATGCTTCAGGGTGTTAGAATAATGGATTGACCATTTATGACTGAAATGAGGAGAAATTTCTTCACTCAAAGGATAATTGATCTTTGGAATTCTCTCCCCAGAGAAATGTGGATGCTCAGTCATTGAGTATGTTCAAAGCAGAGAATGGTAGTTCTTTGGATACTAAGGGATAGGGGAATAGTGCTTGAACATGGAGTTTAGGTAGAAGATCATCCGTAATCTTAATTAAAGGTGGAGCAGGCTCAAAGGGCCAAATGGTCTACTGCCCTATTTCTTGTGTTCATACATCCTTATGCATGCTGTCACCCTGAGAGAAGCAGCAGGTTCCTGATCCATGGAATCGCTTCCATACCCCTAGGACAATAGAATACTAGTAATGTGTTGGAGGACATATTGTGGACCACTGTGAGCATTTGCAAGCCCACTTGAATACTAGTATCCACAACCATTGGGTAGTGATAAGCTACGCTTGCATGGCAATAACGTGAGATGACCTCAGTCCGAGTTTCCACTGCAGCAATGAGACATGGTGCAGCTTCTACCTGTGCTGTAGTGGAAGCTGAGACATCGGCTATTAGACACTGCATCATGATTAGGCCCCCAAGTGTGCTAATGAAGTTGGACACCAGTTCTACACTGAAAGGATATTTCCATGCTCTGCAAAACCCTGTGTAAAGTCAATGCTGGACTCTTCCATGCTCCTTGAACACGAGCACAGGTTTTCTGTTAGGTCTGCCAATGCACCAATAATTTTGCGTATTCTTTAGCCTTCTTCCTTACACTACATCAAAGAAGTGCTCATCAGAGTCTCTGCAGCAAAACCCCTGTACTACCTCACCCTCTAGCGGACTGGCACCAGTGCTACCCTTTGCCCCTTCCCTGACTGCAGGTCATTCATGCTCATGTCTTACCACATGCAGATCCCACGTCTATGCTACCATATAAGGTATGTGTATTGTCAGTGTCAGGGCTGGTGGCTGTGAGTGTGAGATTGAATGACAGTGTTTCTTTGTCATCAGTCTCTTCTTCCTCTATCACTTTTTGCTGCTGTATGACTGCCTTTAAAGTTGCAGGTCTTGGACATCTGAAAGGACAAAGGCACAAGAGTCAGGTTTCTGGTGCGGAGTGGTGGGGTGGTGGGGGGTGGGGGGGTGCCTGTGTGGAGGATTGGGTAGTGGGAAAGCAAGAGGTCCATGCACCTGTAGCTTGTAATTCAGAAGGGGTTGTGGGATGAGGGAGAAGTGGGATTTTCAAAGGATGGTTTAGGTATGATTATACCGTTATCTTCGATGGTTTCAGCTTCACCACTGGCCCCAGCCTTAATCATGGCTGCTCCAATAGGCAAGCACTATCTCATTGGGCTGAGGATATGCAGCTGCACCTGTCACTTACTGGTTAATTGCTGCTTCCTGCAATTGTATATCGCCTTGTCGTGCAAGAGAGAAGGAAGTGTGTCAGTCTGTTTGGTCGATGTCATAGTTGAATAGCTGGCAGTTTGTGCAAGCTGTGAGAAATGGATGTGTGGTTTGCAGATGTGTGAACTGTGTTGAGTGTGGAGGTAAGCTTGTTATTGTGAGGTAAAAGTTGTGATTGTTGGAGATTGCTGGTGAGTGAAAGGCAGGTGGTGAATGGAGCAGAGTTTGAGGTTTATGGTTAGTTTGTGGAAATTTGGCATTTAAAGGTGCATTCACTTACTTTGACCAGCCGTGTGAGGTAATTGAACTTTATGCAGCACTATATTAGTATCCTTGGAGCTACAGCACAGGCATTGGCCTGTTCCCACTGCCTCCACTGTGTCTGGAGGGCCTCCTGGTCCCTTCAGGATAGAGGACCTCCTTCTTTCCATCGATCTCTTGTACTACGACTTCCGATGCTGTGTCAGAGAACCTCGAAGCTTGCTCTCTTCTCTCTCACGCCATTATTGTGCTCTTCCTGCTAGGAACCTCTTCACTAGCCACTTCCAGGCCTGATGCAGTGAAAATGCACCTCCCCTTTAAGAGTCATAATGGACCTGAAACGTTAATTCTGTTTCTCCCACCACAGATGCTGCCAGAACTGCTGAGTTGTTCCAACACTTCCTGTTTTTATTTAAGTATTGATGCACCTGCAGTATTTTCCTTTTTATTTCCTCACCTTTAAGAGGTGCACGTTAGCTTTAAGTAGCGCAGGCTAGCTTTAAGTGGTGCTAACCTCACTTGCATTTGGACTCCCTGTTGAGGCATGCATCTACTCAGCCACGCATTTTGTGCTGCCTGCACTCCACAATCATATAAATGAGCAAGCAACACAAAGTTTGCCTGCTACCTGCATCGAAAGGAACAGCCACGTTTTCAGGGGCTATCCAGTTTCCTCTCCAGTGTTTGGCCACCTTTTATTGGTGGGTTTTCCTGACTTGTCTTAAGGTTTGTTTTCTTCACAACACTCCAGTAATTTCTCATTGGTGGTTTTCTAACTAACTTGGTCAATTTTATTTCAATTGTAACTTTTTCACCTTCTTCAGTTCTGATTTGCTGAGGCTGGTTTACCTTGAGCCAGTAAAGAATAAAATCTAAAGTTTAAAAACAAAAAAACTGCGGATGCTGGAAATCCAAAACAAAAACAGAATTACCTGGAAAAACTCAGCAGGTCTGGCAGCATCGGCGGAGAAGAAAAGAGTTGACGTTTCGAGTCCTCATGACCCTTCGACAGAACTTGCGTTCGAGTCCAAGAAAGAGTTGAAATATAAGCTGGTTTAAGGTGTGTGTGTGGGGGGCGGAGAGATAGAGAGACAAAGAGGTGGAGAGGGGGGGGTGTGGTTGTAGGGACAAACAAGCAGTGATAGAAGCAGATCATCAAAAGATGTCAACGACAATAGTACAATAGAACACATAGGTGTTAAAATTAAAGTTGGTGATATTATCTAAACGAATGTGCTAATTAAGAATGGATGGTAGGGCACTCAAGGTATAGCTCTAGTGGGTTTTTTTTTATATAATGGAAATAGGTGGGAAAAGGAAAATCTTTATAATTTATTGGAAAAAAAAGGGAAGGGGGAAACAGAAAGGGGGTGGGGTTGGGGGAGGGAGCTTACGACCTAAAGTTGTTGAATTCAATATTCAGTCTGGAAGGCTGTAAAGTCCCTAGTCGGAAGATGAGGTGTTGTTCCTCCAGTTTGCGTTGGGCTTCACTGGAACAATGCAGCAAGCCAAGGACAGACATGTGGGCAAGAGAGCAGGGTGGAGTGTTGAAATGGCAAGCGACAGGGAGGTTTGGGTCATTCTTGCGGACAGACCGCAGGTGTTCTGCAAAGCGGTCGCCCAGTTTACGTTTGGTCTCTCCAATGTAGAGGAGACCACATTGGGAGCAACGAATGCAGTAGACTAAGTTGGGGGAAATGCAAGTGAAATGCTGCTTCACTTGAAAGGAGTGTTTGGGTCCTTGGACGGTGAGGAGAGAGGAAGTGAAGGGGCAGGAGTTGCATCTTTTGCGTGGGCATGGGGTGGTGCCATAGGAGGGGGTTGAGGAGTAGGGGGTGATGGAGGAGTGGACCAGGGTGTCCAGGAGGGAGCGATCCCTACGGAATGCTGATAAGGGGGGTGAAGGGAAGATGTGTTTGGTGGTGGCATCATGCTGGAGTTGGCGGAAATGGCAGAGGATGATCCTTTGAATGCGGAGGCTGGTGGGGTGATAAGTGAGGACAAGGGGGACCCTATCATGTTTCTGGGAGGGAGGAGAAGGCGTGAGGGCGGATGCGCGGGAGATGGGCCGGACACGGTTGAGGGCCCTGTCAACGACCGTGGGTGGAAAACCTCGGTTAAGGAAGAAGGAGGACATGTCAGAGGAACTGTTTTTGAATGTAGCATCATTGGAACAGATGCGACGGAGGCGAAGGAACTGAGAGAATGGGATGGAGTCCTTACAGGAAGCGGGGTGTGAGGAGCTGTAGTCGAGATAGCTGTGGGAGTCGGTGGGTTTGTAATGGATATTGGTGGACAGTCTATCACCAGAGATTGAGACAGAGAGGTCAAGGAAGGGAAGGGAAGTGTCAGAGATGGACCACGTGAAAATGATGGAGGGGTGGAGATTGGAAGCAAAATTAATAAATTTTTCCAAGTCCTGACATGAAGCGGCACTGAAGTAATCATCGATGTACCGGAGAAAGAGTTGTGGAAGGGGGCCGGAGTAGGACTGCAACAAGGAATGTTCCACATACCCCATAAAGAGACAGGCATAGCTGGGGCCCATGCGGGTACCCATAGCCACACCTTTTATTTGGAGGAAGTGAGAGGAGTTGAAGGAGAAATTGTTCAGTGTGAGAACAAGTTCAGCCAGACGGAGGAGAGTAGTGGTGGATGGGGATTGTTCGGGCCTCTGTTCGAGGAAGAAGCTAAGGGCCCTCAGACCATCCTGGTGGGGGATGGAGGTGTAGAGGGATTGGACGTCCATGGTGAAGAGGAAGCGGTTGGGGCCAGGGAACTGGAAATTGTTGATGTGACGTAAGGTGTCAGAGGAATCACGGATGTAGGTGGGAAGGGACTGGACAAGGGGAGAGAGAAGGGAGTCAAGATAACGAGAAATGAGTTCTGTGGGGCAGGAACAAGCTGAGACGATCGGTCTACCGGGGCAGTTCTGTTTGTGGATTTTGGGTAGGAGATAGAAGCGGGCCGTCCGAGGTTGGGAGAATATCAGGTTGGAAGCTGTGGGAGGGAGATCCCCAGAGGAGATGAGGTCAGTGACAGTCCTGGAAACAATGGCTTGATGTTCAGTGGTGGGGTCATGGTCCAGGGAGAGGTAGGAGGAAGTGTCTGCGAGTTGACGCTCAGCCTCCGCGAGGTAGAGGTCAGTGCGCCAGACACTCTGTGTTTAATTGACTGCCACTGCTCTTCAAGAAATGCCTACCTCCTTGAAGAAGTTCTGTTCCTCTCTGCGACAAGATTTCCGTATCTCTCTGTTGTCTTGCTCACCTTCCTTGCTTTCCATTTCCCTCCTAGTGTTTGACAAGGTGTTTACTAAAACCCGCTTTCACAGCCATATCTCCTTTCTCAGTGACTGTCTCCGTCTCCGACTTACCCCACGTGGATTTCAACTGAAATTCCACCCCTCATGTTTCGAACCCACCCAGGATTACAGGTATCTCCGGGACATAAAACGTTTCTCGGACTGCTGTTCCCGTCACATTCTGAAATCCACACTCAGTGCCATGCGCCGCCATATGAACACACTCGACCTCTCCCTCCAGCAGCACCGCCGTACCCTTTTTCAAAGCTGCGCGTGCCCCCAGTTTCATTTTATCCTTCGGCTCATCCGACGCCTCAACAAGAAACTTTTTCTCTTTCTCTCAAGTGCTAAGGAACGCAAGCTGCAACAACTCATTGACACCAACACCCATCTAGGACCCTCCATCCCTGCCTGTTCCTCCGTCCCCACCCTTTCTTCCAATCCCAACCCCAGCCGTGTATTCACTATACCCCCTGACCTTCCCCTCTCCGATGCTGAACGTTCAGTGCTCAGCAAAGGACTTAGTTTCATACCCTTACGCCCTCACCTCAATGAATTTCGGGCTCGGCATGATGCTGAACTCTTCTTCCGCCGTCTTCGTCTCCGGGCTCACTTCTTTGGGCAGGTGTCCTCTCCCAGTTCAACGGATCCTTTTACCCATCTCCAATATTCTCCCTCCACCTGGACCCCTCCCTCTGGATTCTTACCTTCTCTTGATCTTTTCATTGAGAACTGTCGGCGCGACATTAGTCGTCTCAATTTCTCTGCTCCTCTCACCCATTCTAACCTGTCTCTCTCTGAACTTACTGCACTCCATTCTCTCAGGTCCAACCCTGACATTGTCATCAAACCCGCTGACAAGGGTGGTGCTGTTGTTGTCTGGCGCACTGACCTCTACCTCGCGGAGGCTGAGCGTCAACTCGCAGACACTTCCTCCTACCTCTCCCTGGACCATGACCCCACCACTGAACATCAAGCCATTGTTTCCAGGACTGTCACTGACCTCATCTCCTCTGGGGATCTCCCTCCCACAGCTTCCAACCTGATAGTCTCCCAACCTCGGACGGCCCGCTTCTATCTCCTACCCAAAATCCACAAACAGAACTGCCCCGGTAGACCGATCATCTCAGCTTGTTCCTGCCCCACAGAACTCATTTCTCGTTATCTTGACTCCCTTCTCTCTCCCCTTGTCCAGTCCCTTCCCACCTACATCCGTGATTCCTCTGACACCTTACGTCACATCAACAATTTCCAGTTCCCTGGCCCCAACCGCTTCCTCTTCACCATGGACGTCCAATCCCTCTACACCTCCATCCCCCACCAGGATGGTCTGAGGGCCCTTAGCTTCTTCCTCGAACAGAGGCCCGAACAATCCCCATCCACCACTACTCTCCTCCGTCTGGCTGAACTTGTTCTCACACTGAACAATTTCTCCTTCAACTCCTCTCACTTCCTCCAAATAAAAGGTGTGGCTATGGGTACCCGCATGGGCCCCAGCTATGCCTGTCTCTTTATGGGGTATGTGGAACATTCCTTGTTGCAGTCCTACTCCGGCCCCCTTCCACAACTCTTTCTCCGGTACATCGATGATTACTTCGGTGCCGCTTCATGCTCTCGTCAGGACTTGGAAAAATTTATTAATTTTGCTTCCAATCTCCACCCCTCCATCATTTTCACGTGGTCCATCTCTGACACTTCCCTTCCCTTCCTTGACCTCTCTGTCTCAATCTCTGGTGATAGACTGTCCACCAATATCCATTACAAACCCACCGACTCCCACAGCTATCTCGACTACAGCTCCTCACACCCCGCTTCCTGTAAGGACTCCATCCCATTCTCTCAGTTCCTTCGCCTCCGTCGCATCTGTTCCGATGATGCTACATTCAAAAACAGTTCCTCTGACATGTCCTCCTTCTTCCTTAACCGGGGTTTTCCACCCACGGTCGTTGACAGGGCCCTCAACCGTGTCCGGCCCATCTCCCGCGCATCCGCCCTCACGCCTTCTCCTCCCTCCCAGAAACATGATAGGGTCCCCCTTGTCCTCACTTATCACCCCACCAGCCTCCGCATTCAAAGGATCATCCTCCGCCATTTCCGCCAACTCCAGCATGATGCCACCACCAAACACATCTTCCCTTCACCCCCCTTATCGGCATTCCGTAGGGATCGCTCCCTCCTGGACACCCTGGTCCACTCCTCCATCACCCCCTACTCCTCAACCCCCTCCTATGGCACCACCCCATGCCCACGCAAAAGATGCAACTCCTGCCCCTTCACTTCCTCTCTCCTCACCGTCCAAGGACCCAAACACTCCTTTCAAGTGAAGCAGCATTTCACTTGCATTTCCCCCAACTTAGTCTACTGCATTCGTTGCTCCCAATGTGGTCTCCTCTACATTGGAGAGACCAAACGTAAACTGGGCGACCGCTTTGCAGAACACCTGCGGTCTGTCCGCAAGAATGACCCAAACCTCCCTGTCGCTTGCCATTTCAACACTCCACCCTGCTCTCTTGCCCACATGTCTGTCCTTGGCTTGCTGCATTGTTCCAGTGAAGCCCAACGCAAACTGGAGGAACAACACCTCATCTTCCGACTAGGGACTTTACAGCCTTCCGGACTGAATATTGAATTCAACAACTTTAGGTCGTAAGCTCCCTCCCCCATCCCCACCCCCTTTCTGTTTCCCCCTTCCCTTTTTTTTCCAATAAATTATAAAGATTTTCCTTTTCCCACCTATTTCCATTATATAAAAAAAAACCCCCACTAGAGCTATACCTTGAGTGCCCTACCATCCATTCTTAATTAGCACATTCGTTTAGATAATATCACCAACTTTAATTTTAACACCTATGTGTTCTATTGTACTATTGTCGTTGACATCTTTTGATGATCTGCTTCTATCACTGCTTGTTTGTCCCTACAACCACACCACCCCCCTCTCCACCTCTTTGTCTCTCTATCTCTCCGCCCCCCACACACACACCTTAAACCAGCTTATATTTCAACTCTTTCTTGGAATCGAACGCAAGTTCTGTCGAAGGGTCATGAGGACTCGAAACGTCAACTCTTTTCTTCTCCGCCGATGCTGCCAGACCTGCTGAGTTTTTCCAGGTAATTCAAAATCTAAAGTTTGTTGGGCAGGAGGCAGGACCTGCATAGCAATTTTTGTAGCTTCTTTTTAATACAACTTAGAAGATATTGAAATTAAAGGCAGAAGATGCTGGAAATACTCAGCAGGTCAGACAGCTTTTTCCTGTGGAAAAAGAAACAGAGGGGGGAATCGCCATGCCCGCTGGTGCCGGTGTGTCCGGTGGCGTGAGCAGACAATATGGCTGGAAGACTAAAAATCGGTTGCATGACATTGTGAAACTAGTTTGCGATTGTTCGCTCCACCTGCCTACATCGGGCCCAGCTTCCCGCCATCGGATGCCAGGAACCTCATTGCAATACATCAGCATATCACTATAAGGCCTGCCCGCCAGATTCATCGCTGATACACCTCCTCCACCCCCCCCGCCCCCTGCTGCTGGATCGTCCGCCATCATGCCGACGTGTTTCACAACATATAAAAGGTGTGCATTTGGCAGGCTGGACTTTGAGGGGAACTTGGAGCTGAGCACCCAAAAACTTTGTGGAGCGCTCGCCCAGTTCATCTGTTGGGCTTCAAGGTTGAGGTGCATTGTGGCAGGGGGGTTGGGGCAGGGCAATGGTTGCCCTGCAGTTGAGGCATGTTGCGGGGTTGGGGGTGTAAGGGCTGCCCTGTAGTTGAAAGTAGCGCACAATCAAGTGGGGGGTGATTTGGGAGAGGGAAGCTTTAGGGACATCTTGTATAAAGTGACGATTCGTCTGCAGCTGAGACAGTTCAGGCACAGCCACATTGATATGATTGAAGTCAGGCCTCCAGCTTATCTGCCCAATCAAGCAAAGCAAGGTGCCACCAAGTGCTCCAGAGCTTTTCACACCTCAGGCACAGACTGCAAACGAATGAGCTTTTTACTGAACTGTAGAACAGTTGGATGACTGGGCACATTGTACACTCTCCTTGCTAAAGGTGGCCATGGAGCAGTCATTGGTGGAGGTGCTCACAGCCCCGTGCAATGTCTGAATCCCAGTTTGGACCAGTGTCCCTTATGGTTCAAGCTAACAGTGCAGCCTTGCAGCGCAGATTAGGAGAATGTCTGTGCCTGAGCTGAGAACACCGCATGCAGTCCAGTGGGCAAAGCTGCCACCAATCGGTCAGGTGGAGTCGGGTGGAGGTTGTTGGGGTTTCAGGCAGTCATGCAGCGCACTAAACTCTGGCCATCCAAGCGGTGGCCAGCACTCTCCGGGATGCGTTAAGGGGCCTTGAGACTTAACCAAAAAAAGTTCTTAGGACACCCTTGCTAACCCACACATCTCTCTCATTCATCCTACAGGAGGAGTACATGAGGATCATGGAGCCTGGTGAACTAGCTGTATGCCTTGTGACGTACAGAGAGTGAAGGCAGTGGAGAAGAGAGCGATTGAGGTGCTTGGCTGCGCAGAGGCATCGCCGAGTTAGACCCAGTTCCCTAGACGTTCACAGTCTTCAGCAACACTGATTCTCAGTCATCTGCAGGAATGAAAGGCGGCATTTTTTAAAAATTCATTTCCGGGATGTGGTGGGCACCAATGGTTCATGAAGGCAGCTCACCACCACCTTCTCAAGGGCAACGAGGGATGGGCAATAAATGCTGGCCCAGCCATTGAAGCCCACATCCCATGAATGAATAAAAAAAAGATGCCACCTTTCATTCCTGCAAATGACCAAGGACCAGTGTTGTCGAGGACTGCACATGTCTAGGAAACTGGATGGCCACATCTGCCACTTGCTACAGGATTTGGCGCCATGTGGACATGGAGAGCATCCACTGCCAGTGGCCGTGAGAGTGACAGCAGCGCTCAATTTCTATGCCAGTTGGTCCTTTCAGGTCTCCACAGGTGGCCTCTGTGGGATATCACAAGCCTCCACCCACAAATGCATCCATGAGGCCATGGATGCCGCCTTCGCAAGGGCACACAACTTAGTGCATTTTGCCTGGGACCAAGACAGCCAGGATGTAAGAGCAATTGGATTTGCCCGGATCTTGCGTTTCCCACAGGTGCAGGGTGCGATTGACTGCACTCATGTGGTGCTCGGGTCTCTGTCGCAACACATAGTCAACTATGTCAACCACAAGGGGTCCCATTTGCTGAATTTGCAGCTGGTATGCGACCACAACAAATGCATCCTGCAGGTCTGCACACTGTTTCCATGGAGTGTCCATGACTTCTACATTCTCAGTTGGTCACAGATCCCTGCAGTCTTCCAGGGTCCACAGAAGCTGCAGGGATGGCTCCTCAGGGACAACGGCTACCCACAGAGGATGTGACTGATGACACCCAAGCGGCAGCCTCAGACTGCAGCAGACTGAAGATATAACAAGGCTCATGCTGCAACTCACAACTTGGTGGAGCAGATCATTGGGTTTTAGTGCCTGGACCAGTCTGATGGAACCTGCAATAGATTCCACTGAGGGTATCACACATCGGCGTAGTCTGCTGCACCCTTTACAACCTGGCGCAGCAACAGAGAGAGGAGCTGGCTGAGGAGGAAATGGCGGTCTCCTCTGATGAGGAGAATATCGATGGGGATGAGGGTGAGGAGGTCCTCGAAGGCGACGACAAGGGGGAGGAGGCCTTCGCATTGGCCAGACAAGGTAGGTGTACTTGGGAGGCCCTCATAGCTGTTAGATTTATGGAAGATGATGACAACATGCAGTGGAGGGACACCATAGATCCTCACATTGCATCTATGAATGCTTTACTCCAGTCTGGCTTATGGCAGCGCACATACCCTCTGTGATAGTGCTCCTGTCATGGACATGCATTGGAGGCTCACATAGTCGCTTGATTGCAGGAGGATGAGGACGACATGCGGTGAGGTCACTTCATAAATCTTCACATTGCCTCTTTGAATGTCTGACTCCTGCCAGGCTGAGGGCAGCTCACTCTTGCGCTCTGTGATCAGGCTCATGTCATAGAGATGCAGCCAGGAAACTTGAAAAGCATCTGATCATTTGTCCGCCTTCAACACCTGAGTTCTTCAAGAGCACAGAGTCACTGGTCACAGATGCTGAAGAGATGGGGGCCAGCCCCACCTTAAAGGTGCTGAAAGCACACAGAGAGAATGACGGAACTCTTTGACGCCTGCCCACAACATTGTGGCAGCAATGACAAGCACCATCGAGGTGCAGGCATCAGTAATGTGTCCAGGGAGTGTGAAGCTGGACCATCACTTTGGTCTGAATGTTACACACTGCACAGGGAAGAGGCCTTGGACTGACAGTCCTGCCTTTATCTTGTGCAGAAAGGTTTCACATCTGAGTGACACAAACACTGCTCATCAGAATAAGGAGCCATAGGCAGGGAGACATTCTTGAGGGTCTATTGACAATAGTGACCATTATGTGCAATTGACTAACACCCGTACCCAAGCTGTGCAACTACATCTTCTTAACTTTACTAACCCTGCTGCTACGTCTTGGTGCTCCCGTGACATCCAAAGCTGAGATGGAGGCAGCCTACTGACTGCTATGCCCTGTCTGTGATTATCTTAGTGGACACCTTCTGGAGGACCAAGACCTGTAGAGCTCCGACCTGCTTTCTTGGTCCTGCTGTGTGACAGTGGTGCCCTCCTCAGCCTGTGGGGCTAGAGCTGCTGAGGTGACAGGAAGAGGTGATTCAGATGGGCTGGACACTCCTGGAGTCACCTGGATGGATGGCCCCAGGTGTACACCTGCTGATCCTCCTCCAAATGGGTCTCTGTCTGATTCCTTGAGGAGAAGGGGTAGCTGGAGTGAGATTGAGCTGCCCCACACCCCTCTCACGTACACACTTTTGGAGGCTAAATATGGCTTCAGTGATGGAGTTGAGCCCGCGCAGCACTGCAGGAGTGACATCTTGGACCAAGGTCTCCATCGCAGCTGCCATCCTGCCAGTGTTGACCTCGGTGTGTTGGCATGCCGACACTATCACCTCAGAGTGAAGGCAGACAGACTCCTCCATCATGCCTTGCATTCTGAGGAGTGCAGCAGACATCCTTCCCTGAAGTTCCCGAGCTTGCCTTTGCAGCTCCAGGAACTGTGATATGAGTCCAGAGGCTCTTCATCTGACTTGGGTTTGGAAAATTTCTGGCCTCCAGCAGTCCTGTGAGTGCCGAACACCTGGGAAGTACCTGATACAGCCTGCTGTGAATCAAATAGTGTGATGTGTTCACCAGATTGCAATCCCCCGAGGCTACTGTAAAGCAAGGTCCCACCAAGATGTGTGTCTCTGCACTGGTGTTGTTGAGTGCTGTGACGAGACTTCAAGGAGGGTGCCTCCAGGTTCCTCTTCAAAGGTTTCTTCAGGGCTTGATTGGAGGCCCTGGGTCATGGACTCTGTCGGCTGTTTCCCAAATGTACCTGCAGAAGCAAGGAGAGATAATTAGTGCATGACAGAGGCCTGTGAAACAGGACACATCACTCACGACATGGTTGTCTGATGGATGTTGCATTACTGGATCCTCACTGGGTAGGGCATGAAAAGTGACTATTGCAGCCGGCGGGTAAAATTTTGTTTTACTGCACTTAGTGCACATCTGGGATGCTTCAGCCCAGAGTTAACATTTCTGGTCGATGACCTTTTATCAGAACTGAGGCAAGAATGAAGTGTTTGAAGCAAATGAAAGTGGGTGAGAGGGAGAGAAAGAAGAAAAGGGAAGATCTGTGATTGGATAGAGAGCATGAGAGATGAAATGACAAAAGAGTTCATGGTATAAAAGCCAAAGGGAGTGGTAATGGGTAAAGTAAGGAAACAAAAGATGAGGTTGTCTGTGGATTGCACATCAAGAAATTAATGCAGGTCCATCGTTTGTCACACACCACAAAAGCATCAAAATTATTTTTGTTATGCCCATAGTTTCCTCCGAGTTTCTTTTGATCTTGATAATCTGGATTTTCTCTGAAGGAAGCAGCCAGGGAGTTACAAGCAGTTGCCAAGCTTCAGGAACTTCCTGCAACAATTAACCTCTAATTGACCTTGTGATGTGAACTGTTTGACCGCTTCCCCACAGGTGATCCTTGAGCAACGGCCTTAAAGGGACAAGCCTAGTTCAGTGCATCTTATCACTAACCAATACTCCAAACCCCAGACTGCCTGTGTGAACAATCCCATGTGAGATCAGTTAGTGCTAAATAACTCAAATGTACAATGTGGGCACAGATGTCAAGTAGTGATCGATGAGAATCAGGAACCCTACTTAGTGTCCAACAGGTAGCTGTGAAATTAATATTGATTTATGAATGTCTTTCATATGCATACATGTTCATTTCAACAGTTATTGATTAAACTGAAATTTCAGCAACAAAACTCCCTATTAACTTACATAGGGGCGGCATCCCTAAATAATGCGCTGATCTGTTTGCTGTTTATTTTCTTTCACTCTTCCACAATATTTTTTCCCTATCAGCACTTTACAATACTTATAGTATTGAGAAGCAATGGGGGTTTCCTCTGTCTTTCCTAAAGAATAGTTTGTTAAAAACAGTCTTTCCAATGATTGTGTTAGCCAGGTTTCCAACTGAAGTGTAGTATTTCAAAGCTGAAATCGATTACTCTTCATAATTTTATTACTTTATTATTATCTTTGAGTATTCCCCACAATTTTCTTTCCAAGAATTCCCAAAACTTATGGGACTGCTCAAGAATCATCCCTGTTATCAGTAGATTGTGCCTGTAGTATCTGTGGGAATATGTGCTACCATCAAGCAAGAATAGGATCACAGTGGATTTCCAGCATCTTATGCACCACATGGCATATCCAACCAATAACACCACTAGTCTCATTCAGTGACCCTCCATCACTCACCGACCAATAGTCTCTATCAATCAATCATTAACATTTCAATTCATATGTGTTACCACACCCTCGGACACTTAGCACTGTTGCAAGTCTCGCACCCAAAACTGCCAATACTGGCAGCTATTCAGTCAAGACAGCCATATGACATAAACATATTGCACTACACTCACTGATACACTTCCCTCCTTCTTGAAGGAACAGGTGCCACATAACAGGAGGCAGCAGCAAAGAACTGGAGGAGGTTAAACGTGGCAACATGTTTTAACCCCCAGGTGGATTCAGTGCTGGCCATCATTGGGAGGAGCATTGTGGAAGTTGTGGCCACTGATGAGGATGGAGGTATTAATGATGAGGGTATAATGCTCCTCTTTTCCCACTTTTCCCTCATCCCACAGTCTCTCAACTGACTTACAAGCTGCAGATGGTGCAAGCACACATTTCTTATTTTCTCCTCTTCCTTAACCACAACCCAGCCCTTGTTCTTTATTCATTTCAGCTATTTAGAACGGGAACATTTCTAGTCAGGGGAGGAAGGGGAAGTAGGCAGTGAAGATGGAAAAACACCATCACTCAATATTACACTTGCGGGAACAAATGAGCGATTGACACCACAGATGTTTTAGAGACTAAGGCCGGCATTTTACTGGCACACTGGGTGATCCACCACCAGAAACAAATATGGTTTCTGAGCCTGCACAGGTGAAAGGCGGGACCATGGAAGCGAGTTTACCAGTGACAGCCAATTAAGAGGCACCGGCAGGACCGCTGTCCCATTAAGGCAGCATCATCGATTCAGATGGCCACTGTTGAGGCTGCAAGGGAAGGAGAGGTCACCTCCATGTTGAGCCACCCTCAAATGGACAGGAAGAAAATTTCTTAACGTCAGGGCCAGGCAGGCAGGCTTTGGTTATCAGAGGGATGAACCCAGCAAAGATCTTGGAGCCGCAGGGAAGGCCATTGTCACTGGGGGACCTCTCTGTGGGCCATTGAGCATCCTGAAAGGAAGGATCCCCCAACCACCCCACCATCCCCAGGAAGCTGCCGGGAGGCACTGTTGATCTACCTGGTGGTTTCCCTACCCAGCAGGGGTCCATTCAGAAATCAGCAAAATGCTTTTGGAGGTGTGAGATGGCCATTAATAGGCCAATTAATTTGGGATTAATTGGCTGCCTGCCTCTGGTCTGCAGGTGCCGAGCCACTGCCATCCCCACCGTTCAAAATATCCCTTGATGGTGGTAACATTTCGGACTTTTGTACCGATGCCTCCTGCCACCATTTTACCAATGCTCCAGAGGGCGGGTAAAATCCCTGCCTAGGGTAATGGAGAGATCCCCATGTAGTGAAAACCAGGCACAAGAGCCAGGTTAGAGGGGAAAGGATAGAAGAGACATAAACTCACCAGAGGGTGAGATCACATATTAGTTCTACTGCAGAGGAGTCAGGCAAAAACTTTGATGGCTCAGGCTACAGGAGAAGGTTGATGGATGTACATAAGCAAACACTGGGTAGGCTTGAAAGCCTGCCAGAAAGATTGTGTATAATGTCATGGAGCATGGAAAAGTCCAGCACCAAATTGACACAGTACTTTGCGCAGAGTTTGGAGGCCATAATAGAGATCCATATAACAAAGATTGGTGGCGTAAGTAAATAATATAGGTGGGAGCATAAAATTGCAAAACAACATTGATAGATTAAATGAGTGGGCAAAACTGTGGCAGATGGATTTCAATGAAAGTGTGAGGTCATCCATTTTGGATCAAGCGAGGATAGATTCAAGCATTATATAAAGCTGAGAATACTGTGGGTCTAAATAAATTTGTGTCCACCTGCATAGATTACTAAAATGTAGTGGTTGGGTGAAAAAATAATCTATATACTAGAGGTCTAGAATTTAAAGAGGAAGAAGTTTTGCTACAGCTATACAAAGCCCTAGTTAGACCACATCTGGACTATGTACAGTTCTGGGCACTGCGCTTTCAAAAGGATATATTGGTCTTGGAAGGAGTGCAGTGTATATCCACCAGAATGTTAACAGGGCTCCAAGGGTGAGATTGCGAAGGGAGATTACACAAACTATATTTCCTTGAATATAAAAGGTTAAGGTGAGGTTTTTAGGATTTTGAAAGGAATTGACAGGCTAGATAGAGAAGCTGTTCCCATTGGAGGGGTTTTGGACAGAGGCACATTGCCTTAAAAATAGAGCCAGGATATTCAAGAGAGAAGTTATGAACTATTTCTTCATGCAAACGGTAGTAGAAGTATGGAACGCTCTTCCACAGAAGGCAGTAAATTTTAGCTCAATTAGTAATTTTAAATCTGAAATCACTAGATGTTAGAAAAAAAGAAAAAAAGAAAAACAAAATACTGCCAATGCTGCAAATCTGAAATAAAACAGAATATACTGGAAATACTCAGCAAGTCAGACAGCATCTGTGGAGAGAGAAAAACATAAAGTTAACATTTCCAAAGCGTTTTTTGTTTTTACTTAAATGTGTGAACATTTATGGAATCAAGGTAGCTGGATGAAGTTAAGATATAAATCAGTCATGATCTTAATGAATAGTAGGACAGGCTCAAGGGGCTGAATGACCTACTGCTGTTCCTATTTTTCACATTTTATTGTCAGAAAGAGGAAGATGTGATGGCTAATGAGTGAGGAAAGCTGAGGACTGAGGAAACAGATGTTGGATAGTTGAGGTTAGTGGTATCGTTGATGAATAGTCTGATCATGTAGCCCCTGTGCAAATGAGATTGTCTACATTACAGCCTCCCTTCCTCTTCCCTCCACTTCCTCCTCCTCTTCTGCATCTTTGTGATCCTGCTTCTAAGCTTCTCCCCTGATAGGTATTGGTAAGACCCGTTCCTACATAACAGCCATATTGCACACTGATTTAAATCATCATCGTGCTGTTCTGCATGCTGCCAGCAATCATTAGGCACAGGCTCTCTTAAATGCCTTTACAAAAAAGGCATCACGTGAATGCACCTCAGACCACATTTTTAAGTCTGATTTGGCTGAGTAGCACAACATGGCCCATGTTTTGTACCTCACATTTAGATCAGCTTCAATTTGCTCATTACTATCCAACAGTTCATTGCTGGACTGCTTTCGACACGAATTTTAATATACATTTGTTTAAATGGTTACTTTCAGGTGAGACATTAAACTAATGGCCCATCTGCCCTCTCAGGTGAACATAAAAGATTCAGTGGCATTATCGGAAAAATAGCAGGTGTCCTGGCCAATATTTAACCCTCAATCAACATCACTAAAAACGGACTATCTGTTCATTATCACATTTCTGATTGTGGGACCTTGCTCTGCGCAAAATGGCTGCGCTGTTTCCTAAATTATAACAGTAACTATACTTCAGAAGTATTTAATTTGTTTAAAGCATTTTACAATGCCCTTAGGGCCTGAAAGCGCTATGTAAATGCAAGATGGTATTTAATTCATTGTAAGGCACTTTGGGATGCCCTAAGGAGATGAAAGGTGCTAAGTAAGTCTTTCTTTCTGCTTTTTAACTGCAGAATTCTTTTTCCAACAAGCAAATGTACTAAACCTAAATAATACATCAGAGTTCTATATTAACTACAGTTAATAGCCTCATAAAAAATTTGTACTAAGACCAATGTAGTGAAATAAGGTAGAGTTCCCATTTAGTAGGCACTATATAAAGGCTATTCCTACTTGCATGTAAATGCTACCAATTTTTATCTTTTAATCTAGATATTAAAACACTCACCGTACCATGTAGATACAAAATAGTATTTTTTTAGTTGGAGTGGGCTTCTCTTTGCAACTCACTGACCTGTCTTGCATCAGCACACATTGACCCTTGTGCCTGTATGACAAGCTTCAATGTCATTCTGAAGGTAGCTTGGTGCTTTGGTATCACTGAACTCTGTACAGCACACTTAGACACAGGAGTTTAAAAGCCGATTGTGTAAGTTTGGCAAATAGGAGATTCATGCTGCCGTGTGCAATTCGTAAAGACTGTTATATGACAGTTGTAGCATTTGACGTGAAACCAGTTGGATGATTGCTGTTGGCTGCAATAATCAGCCCCACACAAAGACAGTCATTTTTGGTTTATATAATTTTGACCATCCAATATTTGTAATGTAAGTTTGGAAATTCCAGCTGGCAAAAGAGCTTTCCTGGCACAAACTGTTCAAGTGTGGGTTGGGAAGTCATCAATTCAGGAACTTGTTCTCTTTCCACTTGTTCAGAGCTTTGGATGAATTTCCTTATCTAGTTGTGCGCCAGCAATACATTCTTGCACAGTATGGGTGAGAGCTTCCTTTAACATTAAAGAGCAATGGCAATCATCTGTTAATGACAGAGTGTCTGAAGCTCCCGACATCTTATTTAGATGACATCAAGCCTTTCTTTAAGGAAGTCCTGATGTCCACACGTCGAAGTTGCCGCAAATGCCTCCAGTGTCTTCATACATCATTCTTTGGAAGTGGCTCATTACTACAGTGTTATTGTTGTCACATAACTGTAACTATGACAAGGCACACTGCAACTCAGAAAGAAGTGCAAAGATTTCCATATGTTGTAATTAACTTGTTCTTAGTCCACATGTCTAACATAGACTTAAAACTACATCAAATAAAGTCACTCAGTCCTTGAAAAGGTGGTAATGAGCTGTCTTCTTAACCACTGCAGCCTGTGTGATGAAGACACCCCCAAAGTGCTGTTAAGTAAAGAGTTTCAAGAATTTGACCTAGCAATGTTGAAGGAGCAGTGATAGACTTCAGCAACAAAAGCAGCAGTGATATACTTCAAGTCATTTAGGTGTGTGACTTGGGGGCAGCTTGAAGGTGATGGTGTTCCCATGCATTTATATTCACAGGTTTGGAAGGTGCTGAAAGAGGAGCCTTGAAGAGTTGCTGCAGTGTATCTTGTAGATAGTACACACTGTTGCCACTGTGTTCCGGTGGTGGAGGGAGCTAATGTTTAAAGTAATGAATGGGGTGTCAATTAAGAGGGCTGCTTCTTGAGTATTGTTGGAGCTGCACTCATCCAGATGAGTGGAGGGCATTCCATAAAACTTCGGACTTGCGCCTTGTAGATGGTGGTGCACACCAAAGCTGTGCTTTGTAGGTCTAGAACTGATTGATGTTCTACTGCAAGGCCAGCTGCAATCTCCTGAAAGGAAAGTCAGCAGCTTTCCACCTGTCATGCTGCACCTATTAGGTTAGCATTTGAGAACCTCAGGCAAAGGCACACATAATCAGTCACAAAGGGACTGCACAAGAGGATTAGTCAGAGAGAAAACCCTCTGCTGGTTGGAGTCATACCTAGTACAAAGGAAGATGGTTGTGGTTGTTGCAGGTCAACCATCTCAGTTCCAGGACATCACTGCAGGAGTTCCTCAGGGCAGTGTCCTAGGCCCAACCATCTTCAGCTGCTTCATCAATGACCTTCCTTCCATCATAAGGTCAGAACTGGGGATGTTCACTGATAATTGCACTATGTTCAGCACCATTCGCAACTCCTCAGATGCTGAAGCAGTCCATGTACAAAGGCAGCAAGACCTGGACAATATCCAGGCTTGGGCTGACAAGTGGCAAATAACATTTCCACCACACAAGTACCAGGCAATAACCATCTCCTACAAGAGAGAATCTAACCATTGCCCCTTGACATTTAATGGCATTACCATCACTGAAGCCCCCGCTATCAACATCCTGGGGGGTTACCATTGATCAGAAACTGAGTTGGACTAGCCATACAGATACTGTGGCCTCAAGAGCAGTTCACAGGCTAGGAATCGTGTGGTGAGTAACCCACCTACTCACTCCCCAAAGCCTGTCCACCATCTACAAGGCACAAGTCAGGAGTGTGATGGAATACTCTCCACTTGCCTGGATGAGTGCAACTCCAACAACACTCAAGAAGCTTGACACCATCAGGACAAGCAGCCTGCTTTACTGGCACTCCTTCCACAAACATTCACTTCCTCCACCTCCAAAGCACAGTAGCAGCAGTGTGTACCATCTACAAGATGCACTGCAAAAACTCACCAAGTCCCCTTCGACAGCACCTTCCAAACCCACGACCGCTGCCCATCTAGAAGTACAGGGGCAGCAGACTCAAAGGAACACCATCACCTGGAAGTTTCCCTCCAAGTCACTCACCATCCTGACTTGGAAGTATATCGTCATTCTTTCACTATCGCTGGGTTAAAATCCTGGAACTCCCTCCCTACCAGCACTGTGGGTGTATCTGCACCACATGGACTACAGCATTTCAAGAAGGCAGCTCTCCACCACCTTCTCAAGGGCATTTAGGGATGGGCAATAAATGCTGGCCTAGCCAGTGATGCCCATATCCCATGAATGATTTAAAAAAAAAATTGATGCTTGCCAACTGATGCAATAAGGCATGTTTTGATTTTTAAACTTTATTTGAAATGTTAATTTTGTGGTAACTTTTATTTTTGAATTGTGGTCAAGCAGAAACTGTGATGATCCGTAATAGAAGGAAGGTGAAATGTGAGACTGTTGGTGAATGGAGAATTAGTGTTAAAGTTACTCGTATTGCAGTCAGGTGAGATGTTCATGGACAGCCTGGTCAGAAAAGGGCTAAGTTGGTTTTCTCCTTCCTCCTTCTTCTTCCTCCTGCTGTTTTAGCTGTTCAGTGTGAAGCTGGTGGCAAAGACTGTGCTCTCATGATGACATGGTTGTGCAGCATACGGTGAACACCATGAATCTTGACCCCCATTCTGCTGAGTACTGCAACAAGAACAACAACTTATATGGTACCTTTAATGAAATGAAAATTCCAAGGTGCTTCGCAGGAGCAATATAAGTATGGTGCTGGACATCTATTGACAAGACAAGGTCACCAACTCAGAGGTCCTGGAGCTTGCTGATTCCATCAGCATACACTCATTGCTACGCCAACAACATCAGTGTGTGCTCGACCACATTCATGGATGATGGCCGAATACCCATAGACATTCACTACCTTTAAAGGGCCACTAGGTCATGACCTGCTGAACATTCACACCTCCATTACAAGGACAGCTCAAGAGAGATAAGTAGATGGCAGATATTGACCCTGACAACTAGGGGACAGTCGCTGATGGCCATGATCTCGGGAGGCTGACTGGCAGGTTATTGGTAGTGATGAGCAGAAACGAAAAGCTAAGCTGGCCGAGAAGAGGGTGCAGAAAAAAGCAAGGCCAGCGAAACATACAGCTTCCCAGCCCACTGTCTTCCCCTGCAGGAAAAGTGGTAGAGACTGAGCCACATCAGGTGATATTTAATACAGAGTTGATCACCACGCCGCAAACCATTGTCTAATGAGACGGAAGGCTGCCACCAGAAAGACACCAAGCCATTTAAGGAGATGTTAGGTCAGATGTTCAAAAGCTTGGCCACAGTGTCTTAAAGAAGGAAGGCGAGGTGGAGAGGTGTTGAAGGGAATCACAGATCTTCAGGCGTAGGCAACTGAAGGAACCAGTGGTGGAGGAATTAAAATCGGAAGTGCACAAGAGGCCAGAATGAGAGGAGCTCAGATATCTAGGAGGATTGTGGCATTGCAGAAAATTAAAGAGATAGGGAGGAGTGAGGCCATGGAGGGATTTGAAAACAAGGATGAGAATTTTAAAGTCAAGGCTTTGCTTGACCGGGAGCCAATGTAGGTCAGCAAGCACAGGGATGAAAGGGGAACAGGGCTTGCTGCGAGTTAAGACACGGACAGCTGTGTTTGGATGACCTTGAGTTAATGGAAGGTGGAATGTGAGAGAGCAGCCAAGAGTGCATTGGAATAGTCAAATCTAGAGATAACAAAGGTACGAAAGAGGGTTTCAACACCAGATCAACTCAGAGCAGGAGCAAAGTGGGTTGTTGTTAAGCAAGTGGAAATAGGCAGTCTTAATGATGTCACGAATATGAATTTGAAAGCTCATCTTGGCATCAAGTGTAACACCAATGTTGCAAATGGACTGGCTTAATTTTAGCCTGTTGCCATGGAGAGAGATGGAGGTAGTCACTGGGGAATGAAGTTTAGAACGGGGACCAAAAACAATGGCTTCCACTTTCACAATATTTAATTGGAGAAAATTTCTGCTCGTCCAGTACTGACTGTCGAATAAGCAAGCTGATAATTTAGCAACAGTGGAGAGGTTGAGAGTGGTGGTGTTGTCAGCATACATGTGAAAACTAATGATGTGCCTTTAGATGATGTCACTGAGGGGCAGCATGTGGATGAGGAATAGGAGGGTGCCAAGGATAGATCCTTGGGAGACATCAGAGGTAATGGTGTAGGAGCAGGAAAAGAAGCCATATTGCAATTAACTACCATTAGATATATAAGACTGGAACCACGCCAGAGCAGTCCCATCTAACTGAGGAGGCACTGGAGGAGGATGGTGTGGTCAGTCATGTCAAAGGCTGTAGACAAGTCCTGAAAGATGAGGAGGGAAAGTTTATCTTTATCACAATCTCATAGGATATCATTTGTGACTTTGTTAAGAGCTGTTTCATTACATGGCAGGGGCAGAAATCTGATTGGAGGGATTCAAAATGGAATTCTGGGAAAAATGGGAATGGATTTGTGAGGAAAGGGAGTTGGGTCAGTGGAAACAAGTGTTGATTTTTTTGAGGATGGAGTGGTAATGGCAGGCTTAAAGGAGAGTAGGACAACATTTGAAGAGAGATGAACGTTTACATATAAGCTAACATGGAGGTCAGGAGGGGAAGCTGGGTGATCAGCAGTTTAGTGGGAATAGAATTGAGAGAATAGGAAGTGGTTCTTAGGGATAAGATGAGCTCACAGAGGGCATGAGGGTAGATAGGGGAGAAACTAGAGAAGGATGTGAGTTTCGGGTTAGGGCAGGTGGGAGCATTAAAGGAAGCTTGGCCTGGTGAGCTATTGGAAGGGAGGGACATAGCAGAGGCAGCTGATCGGATTGTCTCAACCTTAGTAACAAAAATGTCCATGAGCTTCTTGCACTTATTGTTGGAGGTGAGGTGCCATGACAGCTGCCAGGATATTGGGAATTGACCTGCATGACTCACTGCGTATGGTTATGCACCAGCTGGATGTCGACAGAGTGGAATCCATTTCAGTTGAGGTACATCTTGAGTTGAGATGTGTCGCCCACAAAATGATGTACCTGCAATCAATGACACCCATGCGGAAATCAAAATCCTTGCAAAGCCATGTGCCCACCCTGCTTGCTCCTCTTTGGCAAGAGATATTGAAATATCATCAATACTCTTTGAATGTAGAGTGATAGTTGTGATATGATTTATTTGTATCTATAAGGGGGTGTATTTTAAACTGCTGTCAATCACTATCACCTTGACAGGATGTGGTGTATCAGTACTATGACTTGTAGCAGCAGATGGCAGGGTCAGACACGTATACTTAGCACTCTAGTTAACATCGTTGATAGTTAGGTTGGGATTTTCCGGCCCAGTCATGGCCGGACCCGCTGTGGGAGATTTGGTGGCCCAGCAAAAAGCCCATTGACCTTCAGTGGGACCAGACAATCCAGGCAGCGGGCGGGGTTGGAAAATCCTGCCCTTAGTCTTATCTTCAAACAAAGAACCCACACTATTGTTTCACCAATCCTTGTTGTGTGATTGGTACATTTACATCTAATGGATAAGAATGTAACAGCTGTGATCTCCCTTACACAACAGTAGATGGCAAACTGGGAAATGTTGCTAACATCTTCTGTTCCAGCCTGGAAGGAGCCCAATGTATAAAGATTCATGGCCATGGTCACCTTCACAGCCACAGGCAATGTCATCCTCACCCTGCTCTGAGGTTGTAGTTATGACTGTAGTAGGTGGCAGATTTCATTGAGAACTTCCTTAGTGAAGTGCAGAAATCTCATGTTCCTCGCTGAGGCTCAGGGAGAACTGCTTCCTGAGCACTCTGGGTGGATATGGTTTTCTGCAAAGAGCCCTTCTGGCCCTCCCCCTCCTTCTCCTTCTATCAATTTGTGCTGTCCTGTGTTGCCTCTACTCATTCTCCCAGTCACGCTGTATTTCAAGGGGAATGGCTGCTAGTGCACCCATGCCTGAGAGCACCTACTTTGTGCAGAAACCTTGAAGTCAGGACTGTCCTGCAGGACCTGCCACATCATCCCCTGTAGACTTTAGTAACTTCAAAGAACTCCAGAAAGCACCAAACAGTTGTACAATGATAGTAATAGACAGTAGAAATTTATTAGCAACTAACCAGGAAGTTGTTAATGATCCCTGTAAATAGCACTGTTGGAGGTTTCTTCCTGCTGTTGAACATGTTTTCAGCTGTGTGTGATTAAAAAGGGGTGTTAACTGGAATGTTGAGCTTCAAAATGGCATCGCTGGTGTTACATGTTGACTGATGTCATGGTCTGCTTGTTTTGCACACTTCCAGTGGATGCACATTGTGTGCGCTAATGCCCTAAACAAAATAGCTTTCAGTGTAACTCACACCAATAGTATGCTCGCATACCATAGATGGTATTTTGAACCCCTAAGGCCACCCATAGCACCCAAAAAGCAGGGGATACACATGTGAGTTTTGCACCGTTAGTGTCCAGAGCAGTTCTTCACCAGGTCTCCATTCTCAAAATTCAGTTTGCTATTTCAATGCGAATACTGGAATATCTGAAGAGGATCGGGTGGGGAGGGGGAGAAGGTGGGGTGGGTGGAGGCAGGGGTGGTATTGGGCACAAATTGCACCAAGCTATATATTGACAGGGAATCCTGCAGGCTTGGGCATAATGAATATCCCAACAGTAGCTTAAAAAAAAGAGTTAAAACCAAGGAGAGGGATCTTTGAATGGTGCCACAGAGATATGCCTTACAGCGCTTTAGCAACCCCCAAATTCATGGACTCCTCTAGAGGTCATTTTGTCCCAAATAAGAGAAAACTGAGAGCACATATTTGGAATTGAGGGAAGAATGCTGACTAACTGCGGGGACACGGTGTCATGTTGGGAAAAAAAGTTCAGTGCTAAAAATGGAAGGAATAGAGATTGCACAGGGAGTAAAGAAATTTCTAACGGGAAGATCATTGCCTCCTTTGTTCAATGTGCAGGGTGGAGGTGGTAATGGAAACCTTAAAGAGAAAGGCAGAAACTTTGATGTGGAATTCTTGAAGTAGAAAAAGAAACAAATAAAAACATTACTTGTAACTTTTGTAATCACACCAAGTTTCAGCTTCTCAAAGTTTCAGTTAAGTAGCTTTTTAAAGTTGCTTCTGGCTATCAGGGGCTGCCTCGCATTGCTGGATGTACCAGCATTGTCATTGTTGTGGGGATTGTCAGAGGTATCAACATTGGGGAATCTAATGCTTGACGTCATGATGTTATGAAACATAAAATGAACATTGTTACCTATATCCAGGCTGATATTCCTATCACTACTATTGCTTTCAGAATAATACCAGAATGGTCATTCTTTTGTGTGGGGACATAGCATTGAGTCCCTGCAACTTTGTTTCCCCGTCCGAGCATAAACTGCCAGAAATGGCTGAAGACGATCCGAAAATCAACACAATCAAATCAAACTGCGTTTATGTTGCAGGGTGACTGGGAGTCTTGCCAATGCTTTGTGGCTAAACTTCACAACTTTGTCCATTATTCTATAAAAGTGGTGAATACATCGACTTTGGTTTTTTAATATATGTTCCTTTAAGTGTCTATTTAATTTTTATCCTTTACTAATTTTGAAACTGAGCATTGATAATAAGGTAGCATGGAAGTCCGGGGCGGGGGGGTAGAAATTCGCCTCGCCTCAGGTGTAGTGCTAACAGGTGAAACCAGTTGGCCTCCCATTAGAACCCCTGAAATTCAGTTCCATTGCAGTTAATGTAATTAAATATCAGGCCCTCTGTATGATGGCTGGCTGATCCAATGCTGCCCATTTGCAACAGTGCCCAAGACAAATTCTTTCCCTCTCGTATGTAACAGTAGTTGGGGGGAGGGGGTGCAGGTGGGGTTGGTTCTCCGTCATGTTTGAAATGGTAGACAAAAATTGTTTTGAGTGATTTGATTGGTTTACCTTTTTGTCCTTTGGTTGTCCTCCTCACCAGCTATTAGCAATGATTGCTTCAGATTTAGCCACTTCAGACTGGCAGCTTCCCAACTATTTTTTGTGCTTTTGATTCACATGGTCCCTACCTCTTCAGTACTGATTGGCTCAAACTGATGTACAAAAGTGTAATGGAAACAGTCAGACACGGGAAGTGAGTGTGACAGGTAAGCAGTGTGTGCCAGAGATAACTGTAAGTTACTAGTAGATCTGCTGAAGCATTATTTATGTTCCACAATGTCATAACAATAGGGATGTTTATACTGATTAAAACTTGCATCAAGACCACCAATTTACAGTGACTGATTCCAATTGCCCCACCCTGGTTTGATTGCAAGTCTGCAGGAGCTTGGCATTTCAATAGCCAGTAGATGTCCTAAAGGAGTTCCCACCACCAGGATGGGGTGGAATGTTGGAGGGCTCTTTGCCTCATCAAGCAGGAATCAATAGGCTAAAGAGTTGAAGCTCATTCAATCTCTTTAGTAAAGCTCCGTTGATCGCAGGGAATTGAAGTTTGTTTTGGGCCTTTGGCGGCACTGAGGACGCTTTTGGGGCCTGGCAGAATTGCACTTGGGCTTCTGGAACTTGACAGCATGGGGAGTCCTTTGACCTGCATCAGTGTATATCTGTCTCTCTGATTATATCTCTCTGTGCCTTCCACTGATTCTTTTTCTTGCTTGCACCTGACATATGCAAATACCAGCCGAATTTGCAGCTCTTCAGCCAGATTCTCACCAAAGTTACAGTCAGAGTGGAAAAGGCTGCAGATGAATCTCAAGTTCCAAAATGCTGGTATTTTCCAAATGTCATCATAACAGAAATGGTAATCAGGTGATAATGTGAAGTCTTTCAAATTCAACCAATTTTTTTTTAGTAAACTGATAAGGATGACTAAAATTATTTTGACCCTCCCTCAACCTAATGAACTTTCTAGAAATTTTTAGAACACAGCACAAAAGCTATAAGAGGTCTGTGAACAGTTTTCTTTGTTTCATTTTTCTCTGACTCTCTCCCACTCCCTTTCTGCCTTTTTTTCCTCTCTCTCTCACACAGACAACAGCCTGAGCATTATAGGTTTTGGGGTTAGGTGATCATATCAGTGTTGAAAATCATTAGATCCATCCATAAACATCACAATAAAGATAAAGTGGAGCAACAACATGAACATTTTAAGGTGAAAATCTCCATTAGAATGTTTATATTGGACTTTTCAGTAGAACAAGTTATACATGTGCCAATTTTAGTAGAATAGATACCTGTGGCAGAATTTTTCCTGTGTTGGGCAGGCTCGGTGGGAGTGGGTGGAGGCGGTCAGAAACCCAACCGCTGCCTGTGATCAGGCCCGCACCGCCATTTTATGAGGGCGGGCCAATTAAGGCCCACCCAGCGTAATGCTCGACTCCGCTATCAGCGTGAAGGGGTGGGTGGGCCGGGAGCTCAATATCCGCCCGGTTCAATGGTGGCCTATTCAAAAACAGTGCAGGCAGCCATGTGAAGGCTGCCATTGACTTGGAGGACCATTGTTGTGGAGAATGTCAGTGCTGAACACAGCAGGCGGGAGGGCAGGTTGGCTGGGCAGTCAGCCCCGCAATTTTCTGATTAGTGTCTCACTGCCCTCCCAGACGAGGTGGCAGCACGCTCGGATATCCTTGTCCCCAGGGACAAGAGGAGGAGGACCCCCACCTCATCAAACATGCCTGGGAGGAGGTGGCATCCAGGGGCAGCTCCCATGATGTGGTGAGGTGCACATGGGTGCAATGCCGCAAGCACTTGAATAACCTCCTGCGATCGGAAAGGGTGAGTATTGTGTTGGCAGGGGTCACTTTGCACTGCAGTTAGGAGCATCCCCCTCTGCCCCATTTCCCCCCACCCTGGACCTCAGAGGTCTTAGGGTCTGAGTGGTAAATGTCAATGAGGGAACATCTGGGCAAGGGGGTGAGCCCTGTCTGCTTGGAATGAGTGTCTTGCGGCTCCAGGGTCATGAATTGGCTGAGCCCTGCAGGTGGGGTTGGCCAGGCTGCAATGGCAATGCAGGTACAAGGTGGACTAATCAGTCCTCCTCTGTCCTTTCAAGGGAAGACATCCATAATAATGCTGAAACGTTGCAAACTGGCAGAGGAATGCCCCATCTTCTAATCCTGTCCAGATACGAGCAGGAGACACTGGAGCTGGAGAGGCGCCATGCACCTAGGTCAACCAGCTACGGTGAGGTTGGGGTGCCACAGGGAGGTAAGAGTGCCATGCATTGAAGTTAGAATGTCTGTCATAGCAACCATTCCACTGTTGACTATATATTGATGTGAGCCTCGAACATGGAATCCCCACTGATAATGGGTGCCAGACATGCACAGTAACAATGTAATGACTTCAACTAATGACATGTTCTTGTTCTTCCTTTCAGGCTTACCAGAAGCCTCTCAGGGTCAGGAGCCTGAAGGCCTGCTGCTCATCCCAGAGGACACAGTCAATATAAACACAATAACGTCACACCTTCTCAGCCAGGCAGGCACCAGCAGAGATACCAGCACCTCAGTGGACATTAGATTGGCGGATAGTATCTCGGTGCACAGCGGTGAGGGCACTTCACATTCGCTTGAGTTGCAGGTGGAGGCAGAGAGTGCCCAGGGTGCCGGCAGTCGGAGGAATGCTGCAGACCAGGAACATGCTCAGTTGGTGGCTGATGATGTGCCTCTGAAGTCGTCCGGGAGGCAGCAGATGCTTGAAGTCCAGAGGGGTATGCGGAACGATCTGGTGGAGATACATGAGGGAATGCGTGCCATGGTCTCCGTGATGGAGGAGTCCATGCGGAGCATCAATAATGCAATGGCCCTCATGGCTGAGTGCACTTCCTCCTCCATGGAGAGAGTGGCGACTCTCATGGAAAGGCTGCTCCAGGAGCTGGATCAAGGGTTCCTGGGGTTGCACTCGACCCTGCAAGCCCTCACAGCAGCAATGACCGCAGCTGGTCAGTGTCAGTTTGGGAGATGGATTGGGCACCCAGTATCCCAGCTAGGTGCCTCCCTTGAGCGGCATTGCAACTCAGACATATTGAGGTAGCTGCCTCACTGCCTGTAAACCCTGGCAGCAGGATAGTGGCATCTTCTGCACCCGTTTTGTTCTGAACATCCTGTTGGCCCTGTGTCCCCTGTGCCTGCACCTCTCCTCCCACAGGTGGCTCCCCTGGAGGCTGAATAGGGACTCCTGGCCTCCTCCCCCTTCTGGCCCTCCCTTCCTCCTCAGAGAAGGTGCCTTCAGCGGAGCCAACAATCCCCATTCCCAGGGTAAGGTAAGGCTGTCTGAGACCGGGAAGGCCTAAAGTGGTATTTCTCCTCCGGAGTCCTGAACTGAAGCCTCTTATTTCTGTCAAAGCAGCTCTGAAGTGAAATGAAGTTGTCCTGTTCACACAATCAAGCAGCAGTAAGTTATAATCTAAAGTACTAACAACTCTCATTAGTGAGTTCAATCACCCCTCTTATCCTGCCCATGGATGAGGTTTTTGAAAAGGTGGCCTTCCTGCCTGCCCGTTGTGCCTGTGCGATGCCCTAAAAATCGCATGGGCTGAGCAAAATCAAATACAATTTGTGCTTCAAGGACATTAACTGGCCCATTAATTAATGGCGGGCACGCCTCTGTCCTCATAGTGCCTGCCTACCGAAATATTGCGATGGTGTGCAATGACGTGTCACTTTACATTCCAGCGTGTCTGGCCCGCCCCCGCACGCTGAATGGAAAGTTCTGGCCTCTGGATAAGTTATAACAATACACTTCTACATCTTACCAAAAGCAAACCATTAGAATTTCCACCATAAGGATTATCAGGTTATCACAGTTGTAGCACTTCTGCCTCTCATGGATCCAATAGGCCCACAGTGTGGTACTTTGGAAGGCTACATTGTCTGAGCTCTGGTGTTTCACATAAGCCATTAAACTAAGTTCCTGATCGAGGTGGAGCTTCAAGATCCCATAACACTATTCAAAAACAAGCAAGGAGTTCTCTTGGTGTCCTGGGCAGTATACTTTCTTCAAACAGCATAATTTGTTTCTGGAAGACACAAGATGATGAATAAAGTAAGCAGTTTTAAATGATTGTGTGTAACTTGAACAATTTCAGTTGACTAAAACCTGAGCATGGCTCTAAATTGCGAACATATTTTGAATTACAAATGAGAAATCTTAAATATGAACTGTCAAACTTGTAAAAAGGGAGAACGTGGAAGAGAAAGAGAGAGACATTGGGCAGAATCTTGTCTACTTAGTTCCTGCTGGAACTGATTTGCATGCCTTGTGGTTGCTCTTTCTCAGAGCAATCTAATTATCATTCCATCTCCAGGTTCCTTTACCAATCTGGGAGGGTGGGCAGGATGATGCATCCACTCTGTTAAAGGAAAGGTTTCAAACTAAAGGGTCATGGCCTGGCTGAGAAGAGCTGGCTGGGAACCACAGGAATGGAGAGGAAAGCTGCAAAAGCTGCTCTTACCTGGGGAGGTCCTGCAGCAGTATCTGATGGGCTGCATGAGGTGAGCTCTCCCAAGGATGGGGGGGGGAAGAAGGCAACCTCTCCAACAAAGCAGGCGTAAATGGAAGTAGCTAAGGAAGTCAGCAGCAGATGTGTGGTCCCTCCAACCTGAAAGTGTACCAGGAGGATCAAGGACTTCAGGAGGGCGGGAAATGTGAATAGAAAAACACTTTCAGGTGTGAATTCCCACACTCTGACTTTCCTAGCATCCTCCTGCACAGCACTCCTCAGAACAACACACCTTGCACTTCCACTCATTCCTTTCTCTCAAGGCAGCTCCTCATATACCCATCCAACAGCCAACACCCACATTCACCCTCATCCTATTGCCCTCTCACAGCCATGCCTCACATTGACCGTCCACAAATGTTGCCCTTCCCTCCTCTCCAGAAGCCTTTACAAACATTCACATTTCTCTGCTTACTCACTTTGCAGGGGGAGAGAACACAGTACTTGGTGAGAGGCAAAGAGCAGACTTACAAAGGTTTGGGTGGGGGTAGGGGTAGTCCTCCAGTTACGACACCTTATTGGCTATTGGCAACTTGTACCCACATGCTCTGCTGAGAAGGAGACCCTGTGTTGGGGGTTTCACCTTTCAGCTGGATCTCAGTGCTGGGTCTCATGCCCCCCCTTAGGAGAGGTATGCGACTGAGGAAAAGGCTGCTGATGTTGCTTCTGGTGTGACTCTTACTGCTGTTGGTAGTTTTTGGTGTTGGTGTTGGTCTTGCTTCTGCATTTGCCCCTCAGCGGAGATGCATGGTAGTGCTGCATAAGCTGATCCCATGCATGGTGAATGCCTGAGGCAGGAAAACGCAGCTGAAGTGCTGGACAGGTGAAGTACCTTCCCAAAAGTTGACAACAGCCTGTCAAGCAGGGATTGCACTCTCTGGGAGAAGTGCTTTGAACAGCAACCTCTCAATGGCCTGGCTAGACTCTTCAGTGTAACTGAGAAATGCCTTCCCAGCCTGGCTGTTTCACTTAAAAAGCACTTCCCACTGTGCACTCACCATGATCCTGGTGAGGTGCAGGCACTTTGTGGAAGCCATGCGCAGTTGGGAAAGAAGGAATTTGTGTTCAAAAAAGCTCTCGATAGCATTTTTCATCACCTCCATTGCTTTCCTGTCAGACCTAAGGAGGTTCTTTGCATTATTGGAAACCTGCTCAAGGAAAAGCAGGAAGAGGGAGGGATGACATTGGAATCCCGACCAAACATCATTTTCTGGGACTTTTACACCTGCTTTCACCTATCTGGGAAATTTCTACCCATTATGTCAATGATGTGTAACAGAGCACAGACTTAAAAGTTACCCAGCCCTGGAAAAACATGCTCAAATAAGCACTATGTATGTTCTAAATGGCAAAACAATCAAAATTGAGTGCCTGCAAAAGTAATGTAATGTATGCAGTCTTTTTGTTTGATAAGACATTGCAGTTTGAAGTCATTGCTCCCACTTTCCCAGTGGGATGTATGGGTCAGTGATAGGGTTGCAACACTGTACCTACCTCCTACATTTGACTTCAACTACAATTCAGTGCTCAGAGTGCAGGGTTAGTGAGTTCATCCTTTTATTTATTTTCTCTTTTGGGTGTGAAGCCCTTTTGTGTCTTTAGTATTTTCTGTTCTTATTTCAGACTTCAGCACTTAGATTTCTTTTTCATTTTTATTCAAGTCTGCATATTTTTATTTATCACTGAAAATAAATCAGGTACTCTTCCTTTCTAGTTTAATGGAACCAAAATGATTTGGAACAGAATAGTCTCATCAGAAAATCTCAAGGGCCAGAATTTTTGTGTTGGCTTGTGGGGGTGGGCCCTGCACGTCCGCATGTAAAATCATGTGCCGTGATGTCGGGTGAGTGTCTCGACGTCACCGTGTGCCATCGCGATATTTCGCTGGGTGGGCACACATTGATGTCCGACGTGCACCCGCCATTAATTAATGGGCCACTTAAGGCCCTTAAATGTCCAATTGAAGCTGATTTTTTGGCACCTGTGCAATCTTCGGGTCGGCGCATGGGCACAATGGGCAGGCAGGTAGGACACATTTGTATTAACATCATCCACGGGTGGGAAAGAAGGCTCACTGGAGTCGTGAGTGTGTACAGTCAAGTATTTATTTTGGAAAGTTTTACAAACTTGCCTGTGAGATCTGCAGTACTACTGGACATATACCAGCTGCTTTTTCTGGACTCACAACCTTCAGGTCAGCACTCTGCAATGAGGAATCTTTTCTGGGCCTGCAGGTTTCAGGAAGCCTTCCCTTAGCCTGGGAATGGGAGCTGAACTGTCCACTGGAGGCAGCTCCTCTGAGGAGCAAGGGAGGGCTAGAAGGGGCAGGAAGCCAGGAGTGCAAATTAAGCCTCTGGGGAGCCACCTTTTGGAATACAGGCGCAGGCACAAGAGGCACAGGGCCAACAGGAAGTCCAAGGCAGAAGGGGCTGCAGAAGGTGCCATTATCCTGCTGCCGGGGTATACAGGCAGCGAAGCAGCTACCTCAATATGGCTGAGGTGCAGTGCCGAAGGGGCTCCGTCTCTCAAGGGAGGCAGTCAACTATAACTGTCAGATGATTGGGCCCGAGATCTCTCCTAACTGTGTGGGTGGACACCCCATGCCAGTGGCTCTAAAGGTCACAACTGCCCTCAACTTCTATGCCTCCAGCTCCTTCCAGGGGTCGGTGGGTGATCTTTGCAGTGTCTCCCAATCAGCTGTCCGCACTTGTGTCAAACAGGTTACAGGTTCAGTTGTGCATTGACCTTCATCCACTACCGCTGGGACCAGGCAAGTCAGACACAGCGAGCCAGAAGCTTTGCGGCCATTGCTGGCTTCCCCTGCGTCCAGGGTGCTATAGACTGTACACATGTACATCAAGGTGCCAGCAAGTGAGCCCGATGCCTTCATCAACAGGAAGGGCTTCCACTCCATGAACGTGCAGATAGTGTGTGAGCACAGGATGCAGATTCTACAAGTCTGTGCAAGGTACCCAGGCAGCTCCCACGATGCCTACATCCTCAGACACTCCCAGGTGCCAATGCTCTTCAGTGCTCCAGCCCGGCTTAATAGGTGGCTGCTGGGTGACAAGGGCTATCCCCTCAGAAGGTGACTCATGATGCCTCTCCGCCATCCAAGAATAGAAGCTGAGCAGCGGTACAATAGGAGCCACGGCACCACAAGGGCTGTGGTGGAGAGAACAATCGGTCTTCTCATGATGAGCTTCCAATACCTTGACTGATTAGGGGGCGCACTCCAATACCCCCCAAATCGTGTCTCCGTGGTAGCAGTTGCATGCTGCACTCTCCACAATCTTGTGCTGGAAAGGGGGGACCCAGTGGACAATGAAGATGTCAATGCAGTGTCTGCGGCTGCACACGATGAATCCAGCAGTGAGTCCGAGGATGAGCATACACAGGGAAATGCTGAGGGGGTAGACACTGACCTGGGCATACTGCGAGGAGGCAGGGATACCCGGGAGGCTTTAATCCAATGAACTTTCAGCTAGCACACCCCATATGGATCACCAGGACAAGCCTGGGCTGTAGGCTTGACACTCAACACCTAAGTGCAAAATCTGCCAGGTTAACAACTGTAACTAAGGACCTTGTTAATAAAGCTGAATGTCCAATAAAGCACTCATTACAGTTTTGGAAACCATACATGTGCAGAGGAAAAGAGGCACCCTCAGCCATGGTGACATATCTGAATTTAATGTGTCAAACACAGCAGCTTATTACAAAAAAAAGAGAATAGTGTTACAAATCAAATAAAAAATCATAAGGGCCTCATCTTGGGCCAATACAAAAGCACCAGTGAAAAATCCTTGATGTGCCTAAGGTGCCTTATGTTTACGTTTCCAGGTGCCATGTCTTGATGCTGCCATCGCTGGGAGTGGCACCTGAGACAGCCTGCTGACTCTGCTGTCCTGTTGGCCTCGATAACTTTGGTGGTCGCCCTCTGGCCAGTTGAGCCTGTGCTGGCCCCGCCTGGAAGGGAGCTGCCTGTTCCAGAACTGGCACCTCCCCAGTCGTCACAGCCTCACCATTTGCTACTGTCACTGGGAGAGGGGCAGAGGAGCTGCAGCCCTCATCCGGAGTGCCCTGAGAAGTGCCTGCAGAGATGCCAGGCAGCTGCTGCGCCAATGTGTTCGCTTCGGACGTCCCAGCTCACCATGCATGGAAGGGCACCGAGCTGGGAATCTTGGTGCCCACACTATCTCCCACACTGGCGCTGACCAGCTGAGGTCAACACTGATGTGAGGGCTTGCTGGTCTGAGCACATCCCCAGGAAGCTCTGACGGGTCTCCTGGACGAGGCTCTCCACGAGAGTCGCCACTCTCTCCATGGAGGACGGACGGCACTTGGACATGTGGCTCATTGCTTCGGTGATTTTCCGCATAGATTCCTCCACCACGGAGACCATGCCAAGCATAGCCTCATGTGTATCTCCCTCAGATGCTCCCACACACTCAGCCGCACTTCCTGCGCTTGCTGTGTCGTGGACGACTCCAGAGGCACATCACCAGGCACCGACTCAGCATGTGCCTGGTCCCCTGCAGTCCTCCAACTGCTGGCACCATGGGCACTCTCTGTCTCTGCCAGCTCCTCCAGCGACTGTGAAGTGCCCTTACCACTGTGCCCCGGGACACTAGCCACTGTTCGAATTCCAACTGAGGTGCTAATATTTGTGTTGGTGCCTGCCCTGCAGAAATGGGGTGATGCTGGGGAGACTTCAGGCCCCTCAGGTGTGAGAGGGGGACTCTGCTGCTCCTCCTTCCAGCCCTGCTCCGATGATACTGAAAGGAAGAACAAGGACAGTGGATCAGTTAGCGTGCAGACAATGACAAAGTGCATCCCTGTCCCCTGGATCATTATGCGCTCATCCTTCCATAATCAATGGTCAAGCCATGTTGCAAAATTAAATCATTTAACATTCAGCACTGCTATGGCTGTTGGGAGAACAATGCTGACCTCTCTGTTGAGCATAAATACCAGGCCTTGGCACCCCAGCCTAACTCACATCAGTGGACCTGGGCGCATGGCGCCTCTCCAGATCCAGGGCCTCCTGCTATAAGCGGCTAAGAATGGCTAACTGCGCCTGGCCACCAGCAGTCCTCACACACTCTGCCGCGTTATGAGCATTCTTCTCCTGAAAATGAGAGACAAGCATTGATTAGTGGAAATTGCAAATGGACTCTCTTCATGCACGGCCCACCCCAAACAGAGTGGGACATATCAGGGCTCCAATGCCTCCTCATCCCGCTGCTGCCAAACACTCACACAAAAGCTAGGCCTGCTCCCCCCACAGCCCCCCCACCACTTTGGCCACATGCTGCCTACATCACATTAGGCACCACACGGTATATCCTTCCATAGCAAGGAGGTGCAAGCACGCGGAGCACAGAGGGCAGCAGATGATTTGTTGCCACTTTGATACTCCCCTCCCAGCATGTCATCACCCTGACTTGGACATGTCCTGGAGTTCCAGCACTGCGCCTTGGTGCAGCTCCTCCAGGTTACTCCTAAACCAGTCATGCGGGTCTCAGTGTAACACATGCTGAGGGGGCAATACACATTTCGTCATCACCCTCTCAGGCTGACTTCAGCTTGGGCACTATCTGCTTGCCCACCTAGCAAAAGACAAATGCCATCAATGGTGCAATGCAGTCACGACACACGGACTTGAGGGGTGGGTGGTGGGGGGGGTGGTGGTGGAGGGAGCAGCAGGGGGGTAAGCCAACCTGCTGGGTTAAATGCCCAATGACAACATGGTACTCACCCTGCTAGAGCACAACAAGTCGTTGAAGCGCTTGTGACACTGGATCCAGGTGCACCACACCACATCGTGGGAGCTCACCATCTCTGTCACCTCCTTCCAGGCATTTTGCATCATGTGGGGGGGCCTCCTCCTCCCATCCTGGGGAACCAGCATCTCCCGCCATGCTGCCGCCTCCTCGATGAGGGCAGCAAGGCAGTCATCTGAGAAACAAGGGGCACATTGCCACCCCCACCCTATCCTCCAGCCTCGCCTGCTCCGCTGGCTTACCCTCCGGACTGGCCTGCTCATCAGAAGCCCTCTCCTGTGACCTTGCGCTTGTCATTGTGAGCAGCCCAGAAAAGGTTGCCAGGCCTTCATTTAAACAGGTTGCTAGGTCGCCATTGGACCCGGCGGGCTGAGCGTGCCCACTGCCCGCCCACTCCCGCTATCCTCGGGAGTTGAGAAATACACTGAGAGGGCCTTAATTTGGATCGGGTCTATGTCCGCCCGCTCCCACTCCGCCCCCCTACCAACTGGAAAATTCAGGCCATGGAACTAAAATTCTCCAGACTGATTCATGCACCCCGAGGATTAGGGAGGCGCTGCTCCTTGTCCGCTGAGTGGAGCTCTTTGCTCCCAGCTTCCCCCCACCCCATGCATCATAATCTCATTAACCAGCATCAATATGACAAAAAAGCATGTGCTTTGGAAGGGGAAAGAAAAATATGTTTATGAACTGTTTAATTGTTTAAATTATTTATTTGCTTCTGGTGACAGTAAACCTCAAACAATCAAGTTGAGGGACTTGTCATCCATCATCCAAGGGCAAGGTCAACTCACACAGTCATTTTTTAATGAGATCATTGAATACAGCTGCTATAGTGGCAGGAAGAACTCTAGCAGTGAACCTTGTACACTTGTGATGCTGCGCATTTTGCATCAGTGTGAAGCAATCATACCTTCAACAGCAAGCATTTCTGTCCAAGCTCAACTCCTACCTTGGGCGGATGGTGATATGGGATAACTGTTTTTCACCATTCAGGATGGTGGGCTGCTGTACTTTGCCAGCTTCTTCTTTCTAAGCTTCGAACCTGTTTTGATTCAAACCTGATCCCTGGAATTTCCGTCTCTCCCATTTTCCCACCTCTCCCTTAAGGTTCCCATTGTCTCAGCAATGCACATGCCCTATTTACTTCTTTAAAGTTTCCTTCTAATACTTGAATGTGATTATCTACTGCTTTACACTACTGTGTCCATTGCTGGTTGTTTATCTGTTTGTTCCTTCCCTGCTCCGTTTCCCTGATTTAGCTATACTTGCTTGTCTCTTCGTGTTCGGTTTTGAAGGAAAATATGAGCCCCACATGTCAGCTGCTTGTTCTGTGCACAGAAGGTGATTGACCTGCTCTGTGCTTCTAGCTTTTTCTGTTGATGGTTCAGATTGCCTGCATTTCACACTAAAAGCTTCTCTGCTCACAACAGTTGTGTTGGTTCTAGTGCAATTTGCACATTATCCAAGGTAGACAGTTTATTTTAGTGTTCAGTTTAAAGCCCATTAATATCCCTCACCACTGACTATACCTGAACTACTCTATATTGATCAGGAGTCTCAGCACTCTATAATTCTGAGTCATTTTTTCAGTACCTTTCTCTACTGTACACCATAGTTATTGTGTGACATTCTGTATGATTCTCACACTGACGGATGTGGCAAAGAACCATGAACTCATTTGCGTTTCCATACTGACACTGTCCTCAGAGACCAGTCAACCTTGCCTCAACCTCCTGAGCTCAATACACCCAGGAATCAGGGCTTATAGCTATGAAGGAAGGCTCAAGTAAATTGGGACATTCATCACCAACTGAGAAAATTAAGGAACATGAAAATTATGAAAGACTATGAGAGAGCAAATACTGAAAGATTGTTTCCACTGGTTTGTGAATTGATAACAATTCAACCAAGACTCAGGATTATCACAAGAAAAATGTGGGGGAAGTTAGAAGAAATGCTTTTGCACACAGCGTTATTAGAACACAGAATGCTTTACCATATGTGGCACTGAAACAGAAAGTATGTCATTTTAAAAAAGGATTGAAACATAATTTTTAGAGGAAAAGTATGAAAGTATGAAGCAAATAAGATAAGTTGTGCATAGGTCTAGTTGAAGAGCTAGCATATGCCGAGTGGGTTGAATGGACATCTTTCTGTATTGTAATTTCTATGATTGAAAGATTTTGTTAAGTAGTTATGTAAGAATAACAGCTGAGTGTGAAATCAGTGTCTATAATTTACATAGCCTGAAAGCTGTTCACTTTTATGAAAATAAGTGGCAATCAGGACTAACAGTTTATCATCAAGAAGATCTCAGTTTTCAAGCCAGTTTCCGTGTTGAAATTGGTTTATATGTTTTGCTGTTAACCGTAAAGTTGGTCGTTTGAGGCCACTCGGGTGAACACATTCACTATAACTGGCATGGTAACAAGGGGCTTAATGGCCTCCTATGTCATAAATTTTCTATGTTTATAAAATGCGAGCCACATCACACACACTGGAATCTTGATTAGGTAATCTAAATAGGCCAGTCAGAAACAAAAAAATTCGCAAGAGTCACTGTAGGAAAAGAAGGGGGATGTGTGGATATCTTTGAGAAAGTGAGCCTAACTTTTTATTTTCACAGCTGAAGCTATATGTGTTGAAGTGGATTAAGTTAATGGAACAAAAGTGATCATTGGCTGCTAATATTGACCTCCAGGACAAAGTGAGAAGGGCTATGGTGAATCACTTTAGACACAAATTACAAGTGCAACTAAAGTGTATCTGCAACTGAATCAAGTCTATTTTTCATTTGGGCATTGACCTTGCACTGGGCTAGCCCAATGTCAAATTACACACTACATGTGTCCTCCCCAGTAAGTGGAAGTTGCTAGTATGAATGGTCCATTCAAACTATAAGGTGTAAGTTAAAACACTATCTGATTTTCTTGGTCTGTAAAACAGCCCATATCCAATGGTTTCCATTAGTTGTGAAAAGTTTTACCAGTGAACTACTTGTAATCTCTAACTCACATGAAGTCACAGAAGGGCTTGAAAGAACAACTGAAGATTTGAGGAGCAATTGAATCAAGATTATTTTGAAATGGTCTAATACTGTGAGATAAAAACAAAAAAACTGCGGATGCTGGAAATCCAAAACAAAAACAGAATTACCTGGAAAAACTCAGCAGGTCTGGCAGCATCGGCGGAGAAGAAAAGAGTTGACGTTTCGAGTCCTCATGACCCTTCGACAGAACTTGCGTTCGAGTCCAAGAAAGAGTTGAAATATAAGCTGGTTTAAGGTGTGTGTGTGGGGGGCGGAGAGATAGAGAGACAAAGAGGTGGAGGGGGGGGGGGTGTGGTTGTAGGGACAAACAAGCAGTGATAGAAGCAGATCATCAAAAGATGTCAACGACAATAGTACAATAGAACACATAGGTGTTAAAATTAAAGTTGGTGATATTATCTAAACGAATGTGCTAATTAAGAATGGATGGTAGGGCACTCAAGGTATAGCTCTAGTGGGTTTTTTTTTATATAATGGAAATAGGTGGGAAAAGGAAAATCTTTATAACTTATTGGAAAAAAAAGGGAAGGGGGAAACAGAAAGGGGGTGGGGATGGGGGAGGGAGCTTACGACCTAAAGTTGTTGAATTCAATATTCAGTCCGGAAGGCTGTAAAGTCCCTAGTCGGAAGATGAGGTGTTGTTCCTCCAGTTTGCGTTGGGCTTCACTGGAACAATGCAGCAAGCCAAGGACAGACATGTGGGCAAGAGAGCAGGGTGGAGTGTTGAAATGGCAAGCGACAGGGAGGTTTGGGTCATTCTTGCGGACAGACCGCAGGTGTTCTGCAAAGCGGTCGCCCAGTTTACGTTTGGTCTCTCCAATGTAGAGGAGACCACATTGGGAGCAACGAATGCAGTAGACTAAGTTGGGGGAAATGCAAGTGAAATGCTGCTTCACTTGAAAGGAGTGTTTGGGTCCTTGGACGGTGAGGAGAGAGGAAGTGAAGGGGCAGGTGTTGCATCTTTTGCGTGGGCATGGGGTGGTGCCATAGGAGGGGGTTGAGGAGTAGGGGGTGATGGAGGAGTGGACCAGGGTGTCCCGGAGGGAGCGATCCCTACGGAATGCCGATAAGGGGGGTGAAGGGAAGATGTGTTTTGTGGTGGCATCATGCTGGAGTTGGCGGAAATGGCGGAGGATGATCCTTTGAATGCGGAGGCTGGTGGGGTGATAAGTGAGGACAAGGGGGACCCTATCATGTTTCTGGGAGGGAGGAGAAGGCATGAGGGCGGATGCGCGGGAGATGGGCCGGACACGGTTGAGGGCCCTGTCAACGACCGTGGGTGGAAAACCTCGGTTAAGGAAGAAGGAGGACATGTCAGAGGAACTGTTTTTGAATGTAGCATCATCGGAACAGATGCGACGGAGGCGAAGGAACTGAGAAAATGGGATGGAGTCCTTACAGGAAGCGGGGTGTGAGGAGCTGTAGTCGAGATAGCTGTGGGAGTCGGTGGGTTTGTAATGGATATTGGTGGACAGTCTATCACCAGAGATTGAGACAGAGAGGTCAAGGAAGGGAAGGGAAGTGTCAGAGATGGACCACGTGAAAATGATGGAGGGGTGGAGATTGGAAGCAAAATTAATAAATTTTTCCAAGTCCTGACGAGAGCATGAAGCGGCACCGAAGTAATCATCGATGTACCGGAGAAAGAGTTGTGGAAGGGGGCCGGAGTAGGACTGCAACAAGGAATGTTCCACATACCCCATAAAGAGACAGGCATAGCTGGGGCCCATGCGGGTACCCATAGCCACACCTTTTATTTGGAGGAAGTGAGAGGAGTTGAAGGAGAAATTGTTCAGTGTGAGAACAAGTTCAGCCAGACGGAGGAGAGTAGTGGTGGATGGGGATTGTTCGGGCCTCTGTTCGAGGAAGAAGCTAAGGGCCCTCAGACCATCCTGGTGGGGGATGGAGGTGTAGAGGGATTGGACGTCCATGGTGAAGAGGAAGCGGTTGGGGCCAGGGAACTGGAAATTGTTGATGTGACGTAAGGTGTCAGAGGAATCACGGATGTAGGTGGGAAGGGACTGGACAAGGGGAGAGAGAAGGGAGTCAAGATAACGAGAAATGAGTTCTGTGGGGCAGGAACAAGCTGAGACGATCGGTCTACCGGGGCAGTTCTGTTTGTGGATTTTGGGTAGGAGATAGAAGCGGGCCGTCCGAGGTTGGGAGACTATCAGGTTGGAAGCTGTGGGAGGGAGATCCCCAGAGGAGATGAGGTCAGTGACAGTCCTGGAAACAATGGCTTGATGTTCAGTGGTGGGGTCATGGTCCAGGGAGAGGTAGGAGGAAGTGTCTGCGAGTTGACACTCAGCCTCCGCGAGGTAGAGGTCAGTGCGCCAGACAACAACAGCACCACCCTTGTCAGCGGGTTTGATGACAATGTCAGGGTTGGACCTGAGAGAATGGAGTGCAGTAAGTTCAGAGAGAGACAGGTTAGAATGGGTGAGAGGAGCAGAGAAATTGAGACGACTAATGTCGCGCCGACAGTTCTCAATGAAAAGATCAAGAGAAGGTAAGAATCCAGAGGGAGGGGTCCAGGTGGAGGGAGAATATTGGAGATGGGTAAAAGGATCCGTTGAACTGGGAGAGGACTCCTGCCCAAAGAAGTGAGCCCGGAGACGAAGACGGCGGAAGAAGAGTTCAGCATCATGCCGAGCCCGAAATTCATTGAGGTGAGGGCGTAAGGGTATGAAACTAAGTCCTTTGCTGAGCACTGAACGTTCAGCATCGGAGAGGGGAAGGTCGGGGGTATAGTGAATACACGGCTGGGGTTGGGATTGGAAGAAAGGGTGGGGACGGAGGAACAGGCAGGGGTGGAGTGTCCTAGATGGGTGTTGGTGTCAATGAGTTGTTGCAGCTTGCGTTCCTTAGCACTTGAGAGAAAGAGAAAAAGTTTCTTGTTGAGGCGTCGGATGAGCCGAAGGATAAAATGAAACTGGGGGCACGCGCAGCTTTGAGAAAGGGTACGGCGGTGCTGCTGGAGGGAGAGGTCGAGTGTGTTCATATGGCGGCGCATGGCACTGAGTGTGGATTTCAGAATGTGACGGGAACAGCAGTCCGAGAAACGTTTTATGTCCCGGAGATACCTGTAATCCTGGGTGGGTTCGAAACATGAGGAGTGGAATTTCAGTTGAAATCCACGTGGGGTAAGTCGGAGACGGAGACAGTCACTGAGAAAGGAGATATGGCTGTGAAAGCGGGTTTTAGTAAACACCTTGTCAAACACTAGGAGGGAAATGGAAAGCAAGGAAGGTGAGCAAGACAACAGAGAGATACGGAAATCTTGTCGCAGAGAGGAACAGAACTTCTTCAAGGAGGTAGGCATTTCTTGAAGAGCAGTGGCAGTCAATTAAACACAGAGATAAAAACAAAAAAACTGCGGATGCTGGAAATCCAAAACAAAATCAGAATTACCTGGAAAAACTCAGCAGGTCTGGCAGCATCGGCGGAGAAGAAAAGAGTTGACGTTTCGAGTCCTCATGACCCTTCGACAGAACTTGCGTTCGAGTCCAAGAAAGAGTTGAAATATAAGCTGGTTTAAGGTGTGTGTGTGGGGGGCGGAGAGATAGAGAGACAAAGAGGTGGAGGGGGGGGGGTGTGGTTGTAGGGACAAACAAGCAGTGATAGAAGCAGATCATCAAAAGATGTCAACGATAATAGTACAATAGAACACATAGGTGTTAAAATTAAAGTTGGTGATATTATCTAAACGAATGTGCTAATTAAGAATGGATGGTAGGGCACTCAAGGTATAGCTCTAGTGGGTTTTTTTTTATATAATGGAAATAGGTGGGAAAAGGAAAATCTTTATAACTTATTGGAAAAAAAAGGGAAGGGGGAAACAGAAAGGGGGTGGGGATGGGGGAGGGAGCTTACGACCTAAAGTTGTTGAATTCAATATTCAGTCCGGAAGGCTGTAAAGTCCCTAGTCGGAAGATGAGGTGTTGTTCCTCCAGTTTGCGTTGGGCTTCACTGGAACAATGCAGCAAGCCAAGGACAGACATGTGGGCAAGAGAGCAGGGTGGAGTGTTGAAATGGCAAGCGACAGGGAGGTTTGGGTCATTCTTGCGGACAGACCGCAGGTGTTCTGCAAAGCGGTCGCCCAGTTTACGTTTGGTCTCTCCAATGTAGAGGAGACCACATTGGGAGCAACGAATGCAGTAGACTAAGTTGGGGGAAATGCAAGTGAAATGCTGCTTCACTTGAAAGGAGTGTTTGGGTCCTTGGACGGTGAGGAGAGAGGAAGTGAAGGGGCAGGTGTTGCATCTTTTGCGTGGGCGTGGGGTGGTGCCATAGGAGGGGGTTGAGGAGTAGGGGGTGATGGAGGAGTGGACCAGGGTGTCCCGGAGGGAGCGATCCCTACGGAATGCCGATAAGGGGGGGTGAAGGGAAGATGTGTTTGGTGGTGGCATCATGCTGGAGTTGGCGGAAATGGCGGAGGATGATCCTTTGAATGCGGAGGCTGGTGGGGTGATAAGTGAGGACAAGGGGGACCCTATCATGTTTCTGGGAGGGAGGAGAAGGCGTGAGGGCGGATGCGCGGGAGATGGGCCGGACACGGTTGAGGGCCCTGTCAACGACCGTGGGTGGAAAACCTCGGTTAAGGAAGAAGGAGGACATGTCAGAGGAACTGTTTTTGAATGTAGCATCATCGGAACAGATGCGACGGAGGCGAAGGAACTGAGAAAATGGGATGGAGTCCTTACAGGAAGCGGGGTGTGAGGAGCTGTAGTCGAGATAGCTGTGGGAGTCGGTGGGTTTGTAATGGATACTGTGAGACTTGGCAAAGTACAATCTCACCATTACAAATTATACACTGTAAGTGCCCTCCTCACGGGAGAGCACCACTCATGCATTAAAACAATACCTGGTTTTCTTGGTTAGCAAAGCAAACTATATTCACCAGTGTTCATTTATCACACATGCATCACACATAATGGTGAAAACCATGTGATCTCTGTTTGCAACAACTTGTATTTATATAGAGCCTTTAGCAAAATGCTTTGGGATGTTTTAGTATGTTAGAGAGTTATCAAAAAAAAATTGGCATCAAGCCACAGAAGAAGAAATTGGATAGGTGACCAAACGCTTGGTCAAAAATGCAGGGTTTAAGGAGTGTTTTAATGGAGGAGAGAGAAGTAGAGAGATAGTGAGATTTATGAGGGAATTCCAAAGCTTAGGGCCTACACAGCAGAAGGTATCATCACCAGTGTTGGGCTGATCAAAATGGTGCATATGAGTGAGGCTAGAATTGGAAGAGTGCAGAAGTCTCAGGGCATTGTGGGAAAGGAAATTATAGAAATTGGAGGGACAAGGTCATGAAAACAAGGATAAGAATTTCAAAATTGAGCTCTACCCACATGGCCTTGAGGCAGTAACAAGCAACTGTCCCCAAATATCTTACACATCCTGGGCCTGTGAAGGCCACCAAAACTAGTGACACTGGGTTACATCTGTACAGGAATGCAAGTGCCTTCCTCAGAAGGAGGCATATGGTCCATTCAGATTGAGACATATGCAAATAAAAGTAAAACAACTAAATCATAATTTTGTTTGTATCATTGGTTATGCAGTTAACATCCTGCACACTCAAAGAAGTAGAAGTTATTCTTTGCAAGCCCTTTACTCATATCACAACTTGCTAAGTTCTGGGTAGTTGCTATGGACTAGGGGGTAACATGTGTGTTGCCAATATTTAAAAAGGACAATAAGCTAGCATCAGGAAATTACAGGCCCATTAGCCTGATTGAGCATTATACAAGTTGCTAGAACATTAGGGAAGAACTATACAACCACCTTGACAGAGAAGGGGTTATTGGAGAGTCTCAATATAGATTCTGGAAGAGAAGGTCCTTTCTCACCAACCTAGTTAAATTTTTTTGAGGAAGTTACCAGGTTGGTCGACAGCCTAGTTGACCTTTTGTGCCATGGTTTTCAAAATATCTTTGATAGGATGGCACAGAAAATGACTACTTAATAAGATGTCAGATTAGCTAACGGAAGATTATTAATGCCAGTGATTCTGCATTGGAACGATTAAAATAGCGGAGTCCAGCAAGGATGGATGTTGGGATCAATGCTTTCCACTATCCTTATTAATATTCTAAATGAATGCATCTAAGGAATTATCCACAATTTTATGGATAATAAAAAGATTTGTATGAGTGCTAAGACCATAGGTGAGAAACTTAGATCCAAAGTAAGGATGAGGAGAATGAGCCCATCTTTAGAAGATGTAATGTCATATAGTTAAATGTATTGTTATACATGAGGGTAGCACCAGCAACAAGCATTTGTACAATAGGTAGGGCTGCAAACTTAATGCTGCTGAGTGAGCAACAGACTGTACCTGAATTTTTGGAAGTCTAGACCAGTCCCACAAAACAAATACATAACCAAATAGAATGCTAGAATGATTAAATACAGACTAAAAAATACTATTCCATCCTTTCATAAAATCTTGGTTATGCTTCATTTGGAATACTGTGTCTGATTTCGGTTCCTTTGCATGAAGGATGAAATTGAGGCCTCAGAAAAGGTTCATAGGAAAACCATTAAATTGATACATGGTTTAAAGCAGTTATGACAATTGATACAAAATATTGAATTTTTTTTCTGGTTTTATTTTGCCTCTCCCAGGACATATACGATTGTCTGGAAGGTAGGAAGATAAGGAAATAGCAAGTCATGGAGTGTATACATTGCTCGTGACAGGGGCAGGTTTGACAGACCAACTGGAATTTTCTCTTCATTTAACTCAGCAATTCCCTTTCACTATGTTGGATATCAAGGACCACTGTGAGTTGTTAACAGAAGCAACAACTTGCATTTATGTAGCACCTTTAAAGTAGCAAAACTTCCAAGGTCCTTCACAGAAGTGTTATCAGACAAAATTTGATACCAAGCCGCATAAAGAGATGTTGAAACAGGTGACCAAATGATAGGTCAGAGGCAGTGGTTAGCGCTGCTGCCTCACAGCTCCAGCAACCTAGGTTCAATTCTGACCTCAGGTGTCTGTCTGTGTGGAGTTTGCACATTCTCCCTGTGTCCACGTGGGTTTCTGCCGGTTGTTCTGGTTTCCTCCCACTGTCCAAAAACATGCTGGTTAAGGTGGATTGGCTATGGTTATATTGCCCCTTAGTGTCAGTGTGCATGTGAGTGTGTGCCCTGTGATGGACTGGCATCCTGTCCTTGGTGGTACCCCATCCAGCACCTGTCGCTTGTCAGGATAGGCTCTGACTCCCTGTGACCCTGAATTGGATAAAGCAGTTCTGGAAAAGTGAGTGAGATATGTTTTAAGGAGTATTTTAAATGAAGGAGAGCTGGAAAGGTTTAGGGAGGGAATTCCAATACTTAGTGTTAATTGTAGGTAAGCAGGTGAAGGGCATTCATTATTTAGCACATATAAAGAGACACTTCCTGACATGGGTGGCTGAAAACAGGTGTAAATTGTCAGGGTTGTGAGTTTTACACTTGTAGTGTTTCACTTTGTGAATAAATCTAAAGTGGGTAAGGATTGGTCTCCTCCCTCATCAAATAGTTGTTAGAAGTTTAACATGGTAGCAGAGAATGATCGTGGAGAGGTGAAGGTTGGAAACTAGGAGTGGGAATTTCCGGTCCTGCTTGCCACAGGAATCATTGCGGGTGGGAATAGAAATTGGCAGGCCAGCAAAAACTTTGACTTTGGGCAAAAATTTCCAGTCCCACAACAGGCCAGACCAGAAAATCCCACCACAAGATTTTTTTTTTAAGTAGAAGATTACAATCTGAGTAGCTTTTGTGAAGGATGGCTGAAAACAGGTGCAAATTGTCAGGGTATGGTCACCTGCAAATGTTCTCAGAGTCAAACTTGTGACCAGTGGAAGAATGAGATGGTTATATGGGCATGGATTACATCACTACTAAAGGAGAAACACAGTATGGCTCTGGCATTGTCGCTTCCTAACTAAAATTAAATCAGAAGCAAAGTAGTTTGTGAGCTGGATGCCCATTAGTTGGATACTGAGGAAGGGTTGGTTCTTCTATTAGTCTCAATAGAAGATTGGCTGCCTGGCAGAAAACAGAGTATGCAGAGATGGGCCTTTTTCTGATTTGCAGGATGTGACAAGTGGAGTCCCGCAGGGGTCTGTGCTGAGGCTTCAACTTTTTACAATTTACATCAATGGCTTAGATGAGGGGAGCGAAGGCATCATCGCTAAATTTGCAGACAGCACAAGGATAGGTAGGAAAATATGTTTTGAAGAAGGTAAAAGGAGTTTGCAGCGGATATAGGTAAATTGAGTGAGTGGGCAAAAATCTGGCAGATGGAGTATAATGGAAGCTGCTCTCTTTGGCAGGAATAATACAAAAGCAGAGTATGACTTAAATGGAGAATGACTGCAGAATTCCGAGGTGCAGAGGGATATAGCTGTTCTCGTGCATGAGTCATAAAAAGTTAGTACGCAGGTACAGCAAGTAATTAAGAAGACTAATGGAATGCTATCCTTTATTACCAGAGGAACTGAACATAAAAGTAAGGATGCTATGCTTGAGTTATCCAGGGCATTGCTGAGACTGCATCTCTAATACTGTGTGCAATTTTGGTCTCCTTATTTAAAGAAGGATGTAAATGCATTGTAGGCAGTTCAGAGGAGGTTTACTAGATTGATACTTGGAATGAGCGGGTTGTCTTCTGAGGAAAAGCAGGACAGACTGGGCTTGTTTCCACTGGAGTTTAGAAGAGTGAGGGGTGACTTGATTGAAGTATATAAGATCATGAATGGTCTCGATAAGGTGGACGTGGAACAGATATTTCCTCTTGTGGGTGAGCCCAGAAGTAGGGGTGCTATTTTAAAATTAGCAGTCGCCCTATTAGGACTGAGATGAGGAGAGTTTTTTTCTCTCAGAGGGTTTTACGGCTTTAGAACTCTCGGCCTCAGGAGGCAGAGTCACTGAATATTTTCAAGGCAGAGGTAGATAGATTCTTGTTTACAAGGGAATCAAAGGTCCTCGAGGGGACAAATGACCTACTTCTGCTCCTATTTTGTATGTTTGTATGTTCATATATTCATATGTTCAATTAGGTTCATGGATGAAATTTACCAGAAAGGTGATTTATTGGTGATCTACGAGGCATGTTCAGGCTGGATAGATTTCAAAATACAGACGGTCATTCCATGGAGGAATATATCATGGATTTGAACAAACTGTATAAAAGATTGCAGAAAGTCAATTTGGAGGTTCCTTGTTCAGTTCTCGCATTTTAAGTTGCTGAATTGTGCTAAGGTGTCACATATGGACAGGCTCCTGGTCTTAACTGGAGTTCAGTTCTCAGAAATAGATTTCTTTTTGGAGTAGATGCCTGTTGCCTTGAAAATATCCTAGCCAATCAGTCATTTCCACAGCCTTGATGGCATAAATGGTACATTCTGCAGTGTCACACAGGATGGGGGCTAAATAATTGGGGCATTTTGGGATATTTTTAATTCATTCATGGGATGTGGGCTTCACTGGCAGGGCCAGCATTTATTACCCATCCCTAGTTGCCCTTGGGAAGGTGGTGGTGAGCTGCCTTCTTGAACCGCTGCAGTCCATGTGGTGTAGGTACGCACACAGTGCTGTTAGGAAGGGAGTTCTAGGATTTTGACCTAGAGACAGTGAAGGAACAGCAATATATTTCCAAGTCAAGATAGTAAGTGACTTGGAGCTGAACTTCCAGGTTGTGGTGTTCCCATCCATCTGCTGACCTTGTACTTCTAGGTGGTAGTGGTCGTGGGTTTGGAAGGTGCTGTCTAAGGAGGCTTGGTGAATTCCTGCAATGCATCTTGTTACTACTATATGTTGGTGGTGGAGGGAGTGGATGTTTGTGGATGTGCTGCCAATCAAGTAGGCTGCTTTGTCCTCGATGGTGTCCAGCTTCTTCAGTGCTGTAGGAGCTGTACTCATCCAGGCAAGTGGGGAGTATTCCATAACATTTCTGACTTGTGCATTCGGATGGTGGACAGGCTTTGGGGAGTCGGAAGATGAGTCACTCGTTGCACGATTCCTAGCCTCTGACCTGCTCTTGTAGTTACAGTATTTATATGGCTAGTCCAGATACTGGATACAAGCACCAGTACAAAGGAAGAGTTATAGATAGAACGAATGAGGATGAAAGCACTTCTAGTAGATATGGGGATACTACACCAGATGACTGTAGCAGCAATAATATACAAATTAACCTCTGGAATGCCCAGAAAACAGTTACAGGTGCTTCAGGTGCAACTCAAAAAATTATGCAATGAAATTCCCAAAGCAGAAAAATAGGATTTTCACAGTGACATGTGACACATGACACAGAGAATTTGGAACAAAAACAGAAACAGAAATACCTGGAAAAACTCAGCAGGTCTGGCAGCATTGGCGGAGAAGAGCAAAGTTGATGTTTCGAGGACTCGAAACATCAACTGTGCTCTTCTCTGCCGCTGCAGATTCATTTAACTGTTTGGTGTTCAATAGTGGTTGCACCTCAACAGTGTGTGGAACAGGTTGTCTAAAATGCTAAATAGATTCATGCAGTAGTGAGGATCAATGGAAGTTTAGGGAGTTTGAAGGGTCTACTTGTTTCAGGTTCAGGGATGGCAACACATTAGGTCACTGAAAAGAGTGGTGATTTCATGCAAAATAGCTGGAGTAAGCCACATTACTGCTGATGTAGCCTCTAGTGAGATATCTTTGTGGTTAAGTAAGCTTTCCATGAAAAAGGCACAAATGAAACTGGACATGGAGCTTGATAAAGCAATTGTTTTTGGAAAGTCAGTGGATCAGCAGTTTTCCCAGTCAGGACATTATTGTACTCCCTTAACAAAACCTGATGTTTTTAATCAGAATTTTAGAGAGCATTAATGACAGGTGATAAGAATCAGAGAAAAAAAAAATTGTCTTAAAGCTGCACAGACAATTTGCTCATCGTTCTTGTCAAATATGAAAAATCCTGCTAAAAGTTGCAGGTGTGGTTGACAAGGAGTGTACAGGGCTCATTGAAGAGATCAGTACAAAATGCAAAATATGTAAAAAGTATCGAAGGACACTGCCACGTCCGATTGTAAGCCTTTCATTGGCTTTAATGAGGCAGTTGGCTTGGATCTGAAGGTATGGAACAAAGATAGGAATATTTTCATATTACACTTCATAGCCAAGACAACCGGATTTTGTCTTTTTACAATTACACATGACAAGGACAAAAGACTGATTGTAGATAAAGTTATGGAGAAGTGGATAAGGACAGACTTTGGACACCAGCAAAGTTTCTAACTGATAATGGAGGGGAATTTTCTAATGACACATTTAGAGACATATGAACGTATGAACATGGTTGTTATGAATACCACAGCTAAAAGTCCTTTCAGCAATGTACTCTGTGAAGAGAATCACAGGGTGATAGATGAAATGCTGCAGAAAATCTTACCAGATAAACCAAACTGCAACTTGATAACTGGACAAATATGGGTGGCTCATGCAAATAATTTATTTTAAATGCTGGGAGGTATAGTCCCTACCAATTGGAAGATGGAGGAATCCCAAATTACTTTCTGTGCTAGGTCATAGTCCCCCTGCCCAAGAGGGGATTACAATTAGTTCAATTTCTGCAGATTTGAATGCGTTACATGCAGAGAGGTCTATCTGTCAAGCCTGAGGTCTTAGAGAAAATTTGGAGATCTTTAAGGTACCATATAAGACCATCTGAGATAGGCTTTAATTCTGGAGCTATGTGGTATTACAAAAAAGAGGGCCATAAGGAATGGAATGGCCCTGGTAGGGTAATAGGGGTAGTACGACAGTAGCTATCCAACATGGAAATCAGGCTATTCAGGTTCATTCCTCATGGTTAATCAGCATTGATTACAAATTCTCAGAATCTGAGTAGCTGCTAGAAGGCACCCTGTACCTCACATAGTCATGTGTTCTGTAATGACAGTCCTGAGGAGCATGATACAATAGATCAGGGGCTGGATGGTGGCTGAGTGATCGTGATAGCAGGGCTATCACATCCAAGGATTAATTGTCCAAAACAAAAACAGAATTACCTGGAAAAGCTCAGCAGGTCTGGCAGCATCGGCGGAGAAGAAAAGAGTTGACGTTTCGAGTCCTCATGACCCTTCAACAGAACTAGGTGAATCCAAGGAAGGGGTGAAATATAAGCTGGTTTAAGGTGTGTGTGTGGGGCGGGGGCGGGGGGTGGGGGCGGCGGTGTGGAGGGTTGGGTGGCGGGAGAGAAGTGGAGGTGGGTGATGTGGTTGTAGGGACAAGCAAGCAGTGATAGAAGCAGATCATCAAAAGATGTCACAAACAACAGAACAAAAGAACACAGGTGTTGAAGTTGGTGATATATATCTAAACAAATGTGCTAATTAAGAATGGATGGTAGGGCATTCAAGGTATAGCTCTAGTGGGGGTGGGGGGAGCATAAAAGATTTTAAAATATTTAAAAATAATGGAAATAGGTGGGAAAAGAAAAATCTATATAATTTATTGGAAAAAAAAAGGAAGGGGGAAGAAACAGAAAGGGGGTGGGGATAGAGGAGGTTGCTCAAGACCTAAAGTTGTTGAATTCAATATTCAGTCCGGAAGGCTGTAAAGTGCCTAGTCGGAAGATGAGATGTTGTTCCTCCAGTTTGCGATGGGCTTCACTGGAACAATGCAGCAAGCCAAGGACAGACATGTGGGCAACAGAGCAGGGTGGAGTGTTAAAATGGCAAGCGATAGGGAGGTTTGGGTCATTCTTGCGGACAGACCGCAGGTGTTCTGCAAAGCGGTCGCCCAGTTTACGTTTGATCTCTCCAATGTAAAGGAGACCACATTGGGAGCAACGAATGCAGTAGACTAAGTTAGGGGAAATGCAAGTGAAATGCTGCTTCACTTAAAAGGAGTGTTTGGGCCCTTGGACGGTGAGGAGAGAGGAAGTGAAGGGGCAGGTGTTACATCTTTTGCGTGGGCATGGGGTGGTGCCATAGGTAGAGGTTGAGGAGTAGGGGGTGATGGAGGAGTGGACCAGGGTGTCCCAGAGGGAACGATCCCTACCTACGGAATGCCGACGGTGGGGGTGAAGGGAAGATGTGTTTGGTGGTGGCATCATGCTGGAGTTGGCGGAAATGGCGGAGGATGATCCTTTGAATGCAGAGGCTGGTGGGGTGATAAGTGAGGACAAGGGGGACCCTATCGTGTTTCTGGGAGGGAGGAGAAGGCGTGAGGGGGGATGCGCGGGAGATGGGTCGGACACGGTTGAGGGCCCTGTCAACGACTGTGGGTGGAAAACCTCGGTTAAGGAAGAAGGAGGACATGTCAGAGGTACTGTTTTTGAAGGTAGCTTCATCGGAACAGATGGAACCAGGCGAAGGAACTGAGAGAATGGGATGGAGTCCTTACAGGAAGCAGGGTGTGAGGAGCTGTAGTCGAGGGAGCTGTGGGAGTCGGTAGGCTTGTAATGGATATTGGTGGACAGTCTATCACCAGAGATTGAGACAGAGAGATCAAGGAAGGGAAGGGAAGTGTCAGAGATGGACCACGTGAAAATGACGGAGGGGTGGAGATTGGAAGCAAAATTAATAAATTTTTCCAAGTCCAGACGAGAGCATGAAGCAGCACCGAAGTAATCATCGATGTACCAGAGAAAGAGTTGTGGAAGGGGGCCGGAGTAGGACTGGAACAAGGAATGTTCCACATACCCCAAAAAGAGACAGGCATAGCTGGGGCCCATGCGGGTACCCATAGCCACACCTTTTATTTGGAGGAAGTGAGAGGAGTTGAAGGAGAAATTGTTCATTGTGAAAACAAGTTAAGCCAGACGGAGGAGAGTAGTGGTGGATGGGGATTGTTCGGGCCTCTGTTCAAGGAAGAAGCCAAGGGCCCTCAGACCATCCTGGTGGGGGATGGAGGCCAACTCCAGCATGATGCCACCACCAAACACATCTTCCCTTCACCCCCCCTGTCAGCATTCCGTAGGGATTTTTCCCTCCGGGACCCCCTGGTCCACTCCTCCATCACCCCCTACTCCTCAACCCCTACCTATGGCACCACCCCATGCCCACGCAAAAGATGCAACACCTGCCCCTTCACTTCCTCTCTCCTCACCGTCCAAAGGCCCAAACACTCCTTTCAAGTGAAGCAGCATTTCACTTGCATTTCCCCCAACTTAGTCTACTGCATTTGTTGCTCCCAATGCAGTCTCCTCTACATCGGAGAGACCAAACGTAAACTGGGCGACCTTTTATGCTCCCCCCACCCCCACTAGAGCTATACCTTGAGTGCCCTACCATCCTTCTTAATTAGCACATTCGTTTAGATATATATCACCAACTTCAACACCTATGCGTTCTTTTGTTCTGTTGTCTGTGACATCTTTTGATGATCTGCTTCTATCACTGCTTGCTTGTCCCTACAACCACACCACCCACCTCCACTTCTCTCCCCCAAAGCCCCCCCCCCCACCCCCCCCACCTTAAACCAGCTTATATTTCACCCCTTCCTTAGATTCACCTAGTTCTGTTGAAGGGTCATGAGGACTCGAAACATCAACTCTTTTCTTTTCCGCCGATGCTGCCAGACCTGCTGAGTTTTTCCAGGTAATTCTGTTTTTGTTTTGGATTTCCAGCTTCCGCAGTTTTTTGTTTTTATCTCTGTTACTAATTGTCCAAAGTGGGGATGTGGGTGACACCTGTTCTGAAAGGACCCAGTGAATGGAGGAGTGTGACTATTGTGAGGCATGCATGAAAAGCTACTGGCAAGTTTAAATATCAATTAAATGACCAAGATGATGGGTAAGAAGTGAGGTCTGTGGGCTGGCGGAATGGGGTAAAAGAATGGAAAGTAAGAAAGCGCAAAGTGAGTTCTAATAATTGGTCTGAAAATGATGACATACCAGAGAAAGAATTTCCAATCACGCGAGGGAAAGATTTCAGAGTAATAGTCCAGAAAGACATTGAAGTGCCAAAGGAGGTCGCAGCTTGAATAGATTACACAATGAAAGGGGGGCTGCAGAACAGTCTCGAGATAGAACTAGAAGCAGAGGCCCTCATGACTGTGAAGGTTAGGTGGTTGCCAGTAAATTAGAGGGTGAATTAATAAGGGGAACAAAACAAAAGCAGTTAGATAGTTCGAAGGAATTTAGAGTTTATTCTGACAGCCTTGTTTGTATGGAAAAGGCCCTTGCAGATGAGACTTACAAGGCTAAAGTGAGGCTAGTTATTAGTTGCTCGGGGTTTTGAAGAGTGACTGGGCAATACAGATGTTACAGTGGTCTTTCCCACAATAGGAAAAGTAATCCTATAAACCTTTCTAACTCTTTGGCCATGTATAGTGGGAACGTAGACCAATGGCATGCCTTGCTGCTGCAGGGTGAAACAGTTCGGAGATAAGTGTTGCTGAAACCACTTAAAGAGGCAAATGATAAAAAGGGAAACTATGGAAATTAGACAAATGCATTTATTGCCTGAATGATGCTTCAAAAGTGTGTTTATTTCTTTTGCTGAACATAGGCTGTATTTAACTAAGAACAGACCCTGAAATGTATTATTGGTATCAAAAAGGGAAACCTTGAGGCATCTTCATGATGCATGTTGATGTTTTCTTATGGGGCAATATTGTGGAATTTGAGAAACATGTTATTAATAAGATTAAAGTGGAATTTAAGATTAGAAGCCAGGCTTCATGGGCTTTTAAGTGTATTGGTTTAGACACAATAAGTCTGGAGTGACTTTGAACCAGCAACCTTATTTAGGGAATATTACTTCTATCCTTGTTAATCATGTTATATCATCACAGAAAGATGATGTCACATCTAAAGAAGGAACAGAGCTTGATTGGTCAATTGAATTGATTATGTACTCAGACAAGACTGGATGCCAGTTTTGATGTAATGGAACCAAGTACTATGATGAAGCACCCTAAAGTCAAGGATGGCTTAAGGGCAAATAAAACATGAAAAAAACACAGAGAAATGCCTACTTAAGTTTCTATCTTCGGGTAACCGAAGGATATGAAATTAGTTACTTTATTGATGTCTCTCATGCCAATCTTCCTGATGGGTATTCAAATGGAGTGGGTTCAGAATATTTTTGGTGGGTGAAAATGAGAAATGTTGCCCATCAGCCTGGGAATTTAAGAAAATAAAGAAGACTGTTAAAATTACTTTAACTAGCTTTTGTGGAGGTGGAGGATATGGGATTCTATTTCTCAAATATTTTAGGGGAAATTCTATTCAAGAGGTGTGTTGAAAACAGTTTGTCCATTGAATAAATAATTGTTCCTTTTGGGATAGCGTTCACTCAACAAAAAGTGTAAGTGAAAAACTATTAAAGATGACCTTACTAGCGTGAAGTAAGTGTGAGAAAAAAAGGAAACCTCTAAGATCAAATAGGTTGATGCAAGTCATTAATTATCTCTTTGTTTTAGGAGGCGTGCTTGGACAAGAATTATTGGCATTCTAGAAGAGAAGTCTAATAATATAGTGCTTTATGTATAGAATATGGAAAATCATTTTTTGTCCTTCTTCAATGTGTTTTGAACAAGAACACAAGAAATGGGGGCAGGAGTGGGCAATATGTTGTGCCATACAATACAAACATGGCTGCTCGTGGGCTTCAACTCCATTTTCCCGTCCACTTTCCCTGTACCTTAATTCCCTGAGAGACCAAAATCTGTCAATCCCAGCCTTAAATGTATTCAATGATGAAGCATTCAGAACCCTCTGAGGTAGACAATTCCAATGCGTTACAATCTCTTGAGTGAAGTAATTTCTCCTTATCTCAGTCCTAAATGATTGGCCCCTTATCCTGAGACTGTGCTCTTGTTGTGAGCATTAATTGTTAAGTTTCATTTAAAGGAAAGAAGAGAACCTGTTAATTGTATAAATTAAGGGTAAGGATAAACAGATGGACAATATTCATTATTTGACTACATATAAAGAAGCACTTATTGACACTGAGGTTGTGAGAAGGATTAGGAGTTATACACTTGTAATGTTTCACTATGTGAATAAATCTAAGCGGAGTAATGATTGACTTCTGGTCTTCTGCTTCACCAAATGGCTGATAGAGGTTTTAACACTTATGACCTAGATAGTTAAAAGCATGGAAACCAATTGTGGACCATTGGAAATCAAGGATGCAAAGAGGCCAGAATTGGAGGAGCACAGAAATTTTGGGAGGTTGTAGGGCTAATGGAGGTGAAAGAAATAGGGAGAGATGAGGATATGGAGGGATTTGAAAATAAGAATGAGAAAATTAAATTGAGGCTTTGCTGGACCAGGTGCCAAAGTAGGGCAAGAAACACAGGAGTGATGGTGATTGGGTCTTGGTGTGAGTAAGCAGGGTTTTGGATGAACTCATGTTTACAGAGGGTGGTAGATGGAAGGTTGGCCAGGAGAGTATTGAAATAGTTGAGTCTGGGATAACAATGGCATGGATGATCCTACAAGAAGTGTGATTTCACTCAATGGCAAGATAAAAGGTCAGATTGAATGAACTTGGACCTTTCTGAACTTTAGTGTAATTGTCTTGACCTAGCTTCATGATCAAGCAGCATTCAGATGAAGTGTGTTGACCCTAATATGTTACATTTTGGCAAATGAGTTTGCTGGTCCAAATTACATCTGTTTATTTTTTTATCTGACTTTGCATCTCTTCATCTTTTATTTGTTTTCATCTTGCTTATCTTACCTCCAGTGGTGTCTTTTCCATGCCTCTTCTGAGTCTCTTGATGTTTCTTACCCCAATTTCCAAATGACACAAAATAAATATTAATTCTATCTTAATCTGCACAAGGAATCTGGGACAAGCACAGTAATAATACAGGAGAGTAGGAGTATGCTAGTCACTGAAACGATTTGCAACACTACTATGAGACTGATAAAATAGAAAGCAGTTTTAACTCAACATGCTGCTACACTGTTTGTGAAAGTGCGTGATAGCTACTTAGACCAATGTAGTCTTTGCATCATTCCCTATCATGGGCACATGAAAAGAGCTCCACTTACCAGATCCCATAGTTATAGTTGAATTTTAATGTAGCAACAGTGAAGTTGGCTTATTATAAAAGGTTCAAAAATAGAATTTAAATGGTTTGCTTCAATCCCCCCTGTTAACCTTGAGAGCTCACACACCGTTGTTAATTAGATGTCAGCCATGCCCTCTGGCCACTAGTTGGTCAATCCTACCAAAATCAATGGCGGGTGACTGCTGCCAATGCAGAATGAGATCGGGACCCACATTTGATCATAATGAATGAGTGGTACATCATTGGCCAAGCTTCTCTTACATGCATCATAAGAATCTTGTGCTTTGGACCATTCCTATTTCAATTTTTTTTTCAGTGTCTCATTGGTGTCTCAACCCAACACAGAAAATCCTGCCCCAGAGGGTACCAGGCTCATTACTGTCCTGTGGTGATTTGGCTGATCTCAACCAAGTGGGCAGAGGGGTTGTTACCACTGATACCGGTTAAGGGAAGTAAAATCAAAAAAAGGTGACCACAGTTATGTGAATTTTGGGTATGCGCTTATATGTGTACATGTACGCTGGATGAGGACAGGGTCGGATTATAATGAACCCTCCCCACCACCCCACTCAAGACCCTCATCCCCATCAGTTATGAGATAGCCTAACAGTGTATAAATCTAAATTTTCCAGGCAGTGTTTTCTAGGCTTTCCTGCCTGGGCTCACACATGGATAATGACTACTTAAGGAATGGGAACAGAAGGGGACTGAAGTCTGTGGAAATGTGTACCAGTGTGTCATTTGTTTGAGGATATGGGGCATGGCAGTTAGAGAATTGGAAAATGGTGCAAAGTTAACCTCATGTTGTTTTGGTTATACTGGCGTGAAACCCAAGTGGCGTGAAATTATCACCGTGTAGTGATCACACAGTATTTACCTAAATTCAATCTAAATTAAATCGCACATTTTGCAGTGCTGTAAACTGCTTCACACTGATGCATACTGTGTGGGATTTCTGGCTTGCTGATTGCTCATTATTTCCATCAGCACGAAAATAATTTAAGGTAAAATATGTGCAATGTGGGCAACAAACTACAGTCAGCGTGAAGCAAGATATGTCCATTAATTCTGCTCAATCATTTGTAATAAGACGACTGAGCACATCTCAGAGTAATTCAAAGCAATGGGGTGATTTCAAGTCAAACTGAACGGAATCCACAGCCAGCATGGTTACTGATGCGAAATAGTAAGGTAATCCATCCAACGATGTGTTATTTAAACAAAATCCAAGGGCTGGATTTTTGCCACAGAGGGTGGGAAACAGGAGCCAGGTCTGTTTTTGTGTCAAAATCCCACCTCAAGCTGGAAACTGAATGAAGTTCAGATTTTTGTGGGGCCAAGCCCTTAATTGACATGAAGACGGCTTTCCTGCCCAATCAGGATTGGTAGGGGCAGGAATGGAGGCAGGTTTCAGATACCTAAGGCAGCCAACACTGAGGCTGCTAATTGTTCTCAGAGAAAGAGTTTGTGCTAAAGCCTTTCACAGCACCACATGTAAGTGAGATACCACAGGGAAACCAGGGGCTTGGCATGATGAGGGCGAGGAGAGAAGTCCTCTTCCAGGAGGGTGGCAGAAGGAGGCCATCTCATCATGCAGCAGGGGCACTTCATTGTTCAGCCTCATCCCCCTCTGCCTTCGATCCCTCCTACTTTCTTACTTTCTGTTCCTGCTCTCCCAGTGAACTGTTCCCTTCCTGGTCCTCAAGGTTCACACCTCTCTGGAGGCTCATGTTATGGAGAGTGCAGCGGGCCACCACGATGACCAAGACCCTTACCGGAGGGTATTAGAGGACAACACCTAAGCAGTCCAGGCATCGGACCCAGTGCCCTCTGAGTTTTCGATGTCCATCAGTTGTGAATCGTACGCCTTGTCCAGAATTGGTGAAGAAGGCCTCTCTCACCTGGGTGATGCACCGACGTGCAGCCACCTGTGAGATGATGCATATGTCAAACTGATGAGGGCACAGATGTCAGGGGATATCTGCCTAGAGAGTTGCCATCTCCTTCAGCACTGGTTCTCAGTCATCTACAGGTATCTTCACCTCTGCCTGTAGAATAAGTGCTCAGGGTGGCATCCCTTTCTCCTTTGTGCCTCTTGTCCCTCTCATTTGACCTACTGATGCCCAGCATTCTGCCCTTCCAGTAAAGGCTGCTGCTGCCCATCTATAATGGCCTTGATATCTGAGGGTGCAGCACCCATTTCCAGTTCCTCCCTCCTTGACAAATAGATCAGTTGGGCTCTTTAGGAGCCCAGTGAGTTTGGAGCCCCTGCTTTGCCCATCCTCATGAACATTGCTCTTGCCGGATACAAAGGGGAAACATCCAGCTGCACAATATCTCTGCCATTTTTTCTGGCCGGCACCTCTGTTCCGGCCAAAATCTGTCTGAGAAAATCTGGCCCTGATTTGTAGAATATGAAATTCTTCTCAGACTGAAGTACTATGACTTCTATACACTTGTATGAAATTAATAATTGAACTGCTAATTTGCAGAGAACAGCTGAAACATTGATTTTTAAATGAATTGGAAAAACCATCTATCAAATCCAGGACAGTGTTTATCTCTCAACTAACATCATTAAAATAAACATATTGGCCTGGATTTTTGCAAAAATGGAGGTCTCTCCTTCGTTGCGGAGATGGCTGATATCCAGATGTCCCGCTCACAAACATGGCACCTACTATGTTTGCAGGGATGGGAATGGGCCCGGCTTGGGATATGGGCATGCACATTTTATGGAGGCAGCTAACCAACTAAAATAGCAGTTGCTTCCAGCCATGTCTGATTTTCATTTGCCGGGAGTGGGAAACAGGACATGTCAGGACCTTGACTACAGCTCCTCACACCCCGCTTCCTGTAAGGACTCCATCCCATTCTCTCAGTTCCTTCGCCTCCGTTGCATCTGTCCCGTTGATGTCACTTTCCAAAACGGCGCTTCTGACATGTCTTCCTTTTTCCTTAACCGAGGTTTCTCACCCACGGTCAGGGACTTAACTGTGTCGACCCATCTTCTGCGCCTCTGCCCTCAAACCTTCCTATCCCTCTCAGAACAATGATAAGGTCCCCCTTGTTCTCACTTTTCACCCCACCAGCCTCCGCATTCAAAGGATCAGCCTCCGCCATTTCCACCAACTCCAGCATGATGCCATCACCAAACACATCTTCCCTTCACACCCTCATCGGCATTTCATACAGACCATTGCCTCCAGGACACCGTGGTCCCCTCCTCCATCACCCCAAACACCTCAACCCCCTCCCACAGCACCTTCCCATGCAACTATAGAAGGTGCAACACCTGCCCCTTTACTTCCCCCCTCCTCACTGTCCAAGGGCCCAAACACTCCTTTTAAGTGAAGCAGTATTTCACTTGCACCTCCTTCAATTTGGTCTACTGCATTCACTGCTCCCAATGTAGTCTCCTCTACATTGGAGAGACCAAATGCAGACTGGGTGACCGCTTTGCGGAACACCTTTGGTCTGTCCGCAAGTCTGTCCAGACCTCCCTGTCGCTTGCCATTTCAACACACCGCCCTGCTCTCATGCCCACATGTCCATCCTTGGCTTGCTGCAATGTTCCAGTGAAGCTCAACGTAAACTGGAGGAACAGCACCTCATCTTCCGATTAGGCACTTTATAGCCTTCCAGGCTTAACATTGAGTTCAACAACTTCAGGCTGTGAACTCTCTCCTCCATCCCCATCCCTTTTTGATCCCCCGGCTTTTCTTATTCATTTTCATTTTTATTTATTTATTTATTTATTTCCCCACTTATTTGCATTATTATTATTATTTTTTAAATGTATTTCCATTTTTACTCATTGTTTTATCCCCGGCTTTTAGCCTTTCCAATCTTTTTTCCCACCACCGATCCCTCCCCCCACCCCACCCCCACTAGGGCCATCTGTCACTTTTCAGAGTGCTCATCCTGGTCCTGCCATTATCATATTCTGCTTTTCACTCTTAATGTCACCATTATCACCTCCTTTATCCAGCACCACCACTATTAACAACCCTTTTACCTTTTGTTTGTGACATCTTTTGCATCTCTCCCTTGCCTCCACCTATCGCTGGCCTTCTATCCAGATTCACCTGTTCTGCACAACCCGCCAACCCCCCCCACCCCCCCCCCACCTTAAACAGTATTTATTTCACCACATTTCTACTCTCCTTAGCTCTGAAGAAGAGTCATATGGACTCAAAATATTAACTCTCTCTTTCTCTCCACAGATACTTTCAGACTTGCTGAGTTTTCCCAGTATTTTTTGTTTTTGTTTCATGTATAGATGAAATCTGGTAGCAGCTGGTTAAAACTTTGCAGAACTCTTTGAAGAGGTGGTGTACCCATTTGGTTAAGTAGGGTTCCCCTTTGGATATGGTCCCCGGACACCTTTGGGAGAGGTAAGGTGCCCTTTGGGAGAGATAAGGTGAATTTGCGATTATTAAAAGTGGACATGAATATGCATAAAATGTGCATAAACTCACTGGAACTGTGGAGAGAGCCGTCAAGCGGAACTGTCAAGACTGTCAAAAGGAACTATCAAGAGGTCAAAAAGTGTCAAAAGGAGCTGTCAAAGGCAACTGCCAAAATTGTCTGGCAAACTGTCAAGGCATTTAAAACTCTTTCCTTTTAAATCTCTGACAAAATGCTAATGCACTAAGGCAGGCCTTCTTCCCAGCCTGTCTTGGCACCTGCCAGTCTCTGCACTTATTCTGGAGTTGCCCAGCCCTATTCCCAGAGAATCCCACCAGCCCAGAATGAAAATCCCAAATTCTGGGGCATTTTCTTCCGGGTTGGGTTTTTGGAGCCGGAAAATGTTCTGACTTTGCACTCCAGACCTAAGAGCGAAAAATCAGGCCATTATCACAATGCAATTTGTGGAACCTTGTGATGTGCAAAATGGCTGTCACCTTTCCGACATTACAAGTGATATACACTTCAAAAGTATTTCCTTTGCTGTAAAATGCTTTGGAACATCTGGGGGTCATAAAAGATGCTATATTATCCAAGTTCTTGCTTTCTTCTATCTCCATCCTGTCCCAAAATGAATGCTTTTACAAAGGCATTCTGAATTTCTAATGGAAATTGTGGTCAACCTATCTGCATGTTTCATGAACAAGCAGTCTGACTCTTTTGCTAGGGATGTGCCATCTCTTCTTATCTGTCATTCCATTCTTTGTAAGGTGTGTATGTGGCATGAAGACGCAGAGCAGAGTCCAACTGTGAACGTGTTCAAAGAACATTTGGCATGAGGACGAGTGTTCTAGACTCTGAATTTTCACTTCACAAATGAAAATTTAAAAGCACAGCTTGTTCCTTCTCTCACAATCCATTACACAGCAGGAATGTCTTGAACATATGGCACATAGCTAAACGGAGAGGAGGAGGGAGAATTTCTTTCCAGCTTGTATCATCTTCCCCACGCCTGGTGACAAACTTTTCATCTCCAGGCATATTTTTTTCTGTCTCAAGATAGAATGTTCCCCCACCTGGTATTATTTTGTTTACTAGTTGTTGAGATTAGTTATGATGAATAATAATGTGAAACTCCACGGTGTGCATGCCATTTTCCCTTCACTATTTTACCTTAATGTCATCTATTGACAAACATTAGTTGTAGGTAAGGTGGTTCTCTTGATGGTTCAGTGGTTAAATACCTTAGCTGGAGAAGAACGAGTATGCAATTTTATCTCAAACACTCCAAAGAAATCCATGCTGAGTGTAGAAGAGAGAAGCCATCAACATCGGCTGTCCCTCAATTCGAGGATGACATCTACTTAGGGTAGTGGGTTTCTATCATGGGTTTTCGTGTGACTGAACAGGATTATTCTGAACCCACATATCCTTGGTCACATGGAGGAGGACATCCCACGAGTTAATGGGATCCGGAGCACAGGATCTGTTTCCTTTCCTTTCCTCCTCTGCCACTGCTCTGCCTCATCATTAAGATGCTGAACCTCAAAGTGTGATACAGCTTGATGGACAAGTTGTTGCCAATTTGGTCACAAGCTCCTCCCAGTTATTAATGACAATGCTGCCACACTTCAAGGAAAGCTTTAGAGCATCTTTGAAGCATTTTCTTTGTGCTTCCCTGGAACATTGGTCATTTATCATAGAATCATAGAATGGTTACAGCTTACTGAAGGAGCAATTCACCTAGTGCCACTCTCCGCCTTCTCCTTGTAGGCCTGCACATTCTTCTTTTTCAGATAATAATCCAATTCCCTCTTGCATACCTCAATTTAACTGGTCTCCACCACACTCTTAGACAGTTTATTCCAGATCCTATCCACTCACTACAGGAAAAAGATTTTCCTCATGTTGCCATTGCTTCTTTTTCCAATAACCTTAAACATGTGCCCTCTTGTTTTCAATCCTTCCACCAATGGGAACAATTTTTCCCTATCCACTCTGTCCAGACCCCTCTTGAATTTGAACACCTCTATCAAATCTCCTCTTAGCCTTCTTTTCTCCAAGGAGATCAGTCCCAACCTCTCTAATCTATCTACATAATTGAAGTTTGTCATCCCTGGAACCATTCTCATTAATCTTTTCTGCATCCTCTCCAAAGCCTTCAAATCCTTTGAGAGTTGAGAGAACAAGACCTGGCGGGGAAGATGGTTTCCGGCCATCTGAGTACTGTGCCCAGTCCATCGAAGATGATTTTGCAGAAGTTTTGCCTGAATGCTTGTGGAGCTGGCTTCAAGAAGGACACTAGCGTTCATGCAACAATCCTCCACTGAATCCAGAGGATGCAGCAGGGGTATTGCTGATAGAATTTCTATGGTGCTCATATGTGTTGCTGCTGCAAAGCCCAAGTCTCACTGTAGTACAGGAGTATGGTGATGGCAACTGTACTAAGGCTTTTGTTGATTTGCCTTTGTTGTCAAACATTCATGCTGTAGTTTGTAGAAGGTTGAACTGGCATAGCTGCTTGGGTGTTGGATATCTTTGTCAATTATGGCCTTATGAGAGAGGTGGTTGCCAAGATAGGGGAAGTGCTCAACGTATTCCAGAATCTCTCCTTTAACATATATGGGAGGTGGAATATTTGGCTGACCAGGTGTGGATTGATATACAAGTTTTGTTTTGGCAACAAGGACAGGCTGAGTTTCTTGTTTGCAGAATTGAAAAGATCAAGAGTGATTTGCAAATCCGGTTTAAAGTGGGCAACATCGCCGCAGTCATCCGCAAACTGTAGATCATGGGCAGAGTTTTTCCCTCATCCGACGGGCTCGGCAGGCGCAGGCGGCAGCGGTCGGGAAGCTGTCGCAATCGGGGCTGGACAGCGATTTCACACTGGTTGGCCAATTAAGGCCCACCCAGCGTGAACGCCGGCAGGAGAACCTCCGAGAAGGGGCAGGCGGGGGCGGGTTGGGGTGGGGTCCTGTTATCTACTAGATCCAATGGCAACCCGGTGGCCAGTTCAAAAAAGGAGCAGGCAGCCCCAGGGAGGCTGCCCATGTCAGAGTTGCGGCAGCGACTTGGCTGCAAACAAGGACGCAGAGACCAAGCAGGAGGTGAGGTCGACTGGGCACTCGGCCCCCTGTTTTCCTGATGAGTGCCTTGCCGCCATCCTGGAGGAGGTGGCTGCCAAAAGGGTCACCCTTGTTTCCAGAGATGGGAGGAGGAGCCACTACATCTCACAAAGAGGGCATAGGAGGAGGTGGCGGCCTGGGTAAGCAGCCATGATGTGGTGCAGCGCACCTGGGTGAAGTGCCGGAAGCGCTTCAATGATCTCCCTGTGCTCAGGAAGGGTGAGTACTGTGTTGGCATGGTCAGTATGCTCAATTGTTTTGGGCTGGTAATCCCCCCATGGAGCTCAGGGGTGTTAGAGACTGAATGCCAACTGTCAGTCACACCAGAGCTTGTCAAGGGCTGGTCCTGACTGCTTTAACTGAGTCCCTTGTAGCTCGAGGGCCAAGACTCAGGTCTGCCCTGGATGGTGCTCCTCAGCTGAGGTTGGCCAGGCTGCAATAGCGCTGCAGGTAGAGAGTGGACTAATCAAAGCTCCTCTGTCTTTTCAGGAGAAAACACCCCATAACAATATTGAGAGGTTGGGGACTGGTGGAGGACCCCCACACCTCAGCCTCCCCCGGAATGAGCAGGAGTCCTTGGAGCTCGAGAGGCACCATGCACCTCGATCAACCGGCTGCGATGAGCCTGGGGTGTCAGACGAAGGTAAGAGTGCAGTGCACTGAGGTGAGAGTTTTGGATGGTTCAAACATTCATGTGCAGTCTCATCAATGATGGGAGCCTCCAGATTGGATTCCTCATTGATCATTGAAAGACGGTGGCACTATGTTGCACATCTCCATTTTCTCACCAGGGTGCCTGGCATGCATAGTGATAGTGTCATGATTTAAACTAATGACATTAGTAGATCTGCCACTAAACAGAAAAGCACATGACCTCCAGGTGCTACCCCTGACACTGGAGGACCACCATGCTCCCCAGCTACCTGCATCACATCTGCTCTTCTGAACCAGGCACCAAAGCACATACCAGCACCTTGGTGGCCATTAGTTCTATGGCTAGTATCTCGGTGCACATTGGTGAGGGCATTTCACACTCGCTTGAAGTGCAGGCAGAGGCAGAGAGTGCCCAGGGCGCCAGCAATCGGAGGACTGCTGGATGCCAGGATGATGCTCAGTTGAAGACAGGTGATGAACCTCTAGAGCCATCCATTAAGTAACAGATGTTGGATGTCCAGCTAGCTATGCGGGATGATCTGACGAAGATCCAAGAGGGTATGCGTGCCACAGCCTCCGTTGTGGAGGAGTCCCTGAAGAATGTGAGCACTGCGTTGACCCTCATGACTGAGCACAATGCCTCCTCCATGGAGAGAATGGCAACTCTCATGGAGAGTCTGCTCCAGGAACAGAATCAGGGTTCCTGGGGTTACGCTCGGACATGCAGGCCCTCAATGACCTCACCTAGTCAGTGTCAGTGTGTAAGATGGATGAGGCACCCAGTATCCCAAGTAGGTGCCCGTCCATCAATGGCAAGCAGGGAGGTCCACAGCGGCCTCACATTGGCACAGAAGCTGCTTGATGTCTCTGCGGGCTCCTCTCAGGGTGCTCTAGATGACAGCAGCAGCTCCTCCACCACCTCTGCCAGTGACCGTCGCACCTGAAGAGGCTGTGGTGACTGGGGCGCTCCTTCCCAAGTGGGGTCAGCACAGGCTCCACTGGCCAGAGGACGACTGCCACGGTCATCAAGGCCAACAGGACAGCAGAGTCAGCAGGCTGTCCCCAATGCTGGTGCCAGCGAGGGGGGAGCACCTAGATGTAGCACCTATAAGCCTAAGTTTAAAGTACCTTAAGCACAAGACGGACTGATCACGGGTGAACTTTTGTTCCCCCATTTTGTTTTTATTTTTTTAATGGTGTGACTACCAACACCAGAAATTGTTCCATTCAGTATTAAGTGAGTTCCAGCATTAAATTACATTTTCTTTTGTGTTATTGGCCTGAGTGTGCTTCATTTGTTTTGTAGGTACAGGGTAGGCCAGTATGTAATGCTGGATTTGGGTGGCTCAAAACTTGATTGCACAGGCACTGAGTGTATCTTGGAGGCCAAGGAAAGGGTCATTCCTGTGATCCAGGATGGAGTAGCAGTCCTGGCATGAGGTGGTAGTTCTTATTTGGCAGCCTAGCTGAAGGAGCATTGGATCAAGGTGTTCCTGGTGTCCCTGCCTCCCTGGAGGTTAACGAGGTCTGCCTCCATGCCCTCAGTGTTCTCTTCACTGTGCTCCTCTTCTAATTCACTACTGGACTCATCATCTGTGGCCTGTGGAGATGCATCAAGATCCTCTTCCACCACTGTGTCCCCCTTTGCCAGTGCCAGATTGTGGAGAGCAGAGCAAGCAATGACTATCAGTGACACCCACTCTGGGGGTTATTGTAGTGCTCCCCTCGAATGGTCCAGGCATCGGAAGTGCATCTTGGGAAGACCTCTCTACCACCGCCCTTGTGGAGGCATGGCCCCTGTTGTAGCCTCTGTTCTTGGGTGGTGGAGAGGCGTCATAAGCCACCTTTTCAAAGGTTTCACCTTGTCACCCAGCATCCGTCCATCCAGTCGGGCTGGAGCACGGAAGGGCCTTGGCACCTGGGAGTGTCTCTGATATGCGTCATGGGAGCTGCCAGGGTATCTTGCACAGACTTGCAGAATCTGCACCCTGTGAACACACGATCTGCATGTTCATGGAGTGGAATCCCTTTCTGTTGATGAAGGCACCCGGCTGGCCCGCTGGCACCTTAATGGCCACATGTGTGCATTCGATTGCACCCTGGACACGGGGGAAGCCAGCAATCATTGCAAAGCCTCTGGCTCGCTCAGACTGGCTGGCCTCATCCATACGGAAATGAATGAAAGTCATTGTTCGTCTAATCAGAGCTTCTGTCTCCAGCTTGATGCAACTGCAGACAGCTGATTGGGAGACTCACTCTGATTCCCCCACTGAACCCTGGAAAGAGCCAGAGACATAGAAGTTGAGGACCACCGTGAGCATCGGAGCCATTGGCATGAGGTGTCCACCCACACAGCTGGAGCTGATCTCAGACTTGATCATCTGACAAGTGGAAACCATTTTCTCCCTGAATATGTCATGTTGGATATATTGAGGTAGCTGCACCACCACCTCTAAACTCTGGCTGCAGGATAGTGGCGTCTTCTGCCTTGGGCCATCCGCTGGCCCACCACATCGTGTGCCTGCACCTCTCCTTCCACATGTCCCTCCCCTGGAAGCTGTATTGGGACACATGGCCTCCTCTCCCTTCTGCCCCCCCTCTTCTTCCTCAGAGAAGGTGCCTCCAGAAGAGACCATAATCCCCATTAACAGGGTAAGGAAAAGCTGTCTGTTACCTGAAAGGGTCCACACATTCCGAATCCTCAGGGGGCCTTGCAGACAGCAATGAGTCCTGAAATGAAGCCTGGGAATGCTAAAATTGAAGCCCCAAACAGAGATTAACCTGACAAGTACCAATAAGCCACCAGCAGCAAGTTATCTCCAAAAATCCTCACTTAATCATATTAACAATGCTGCTTATCCTTCTTATCCCAACTGTGGATGAGGTTTTGCAAATTGTGGGCTACCTGCCTGTCTGTTTTGCCCATGCGATGAGCAAAAAATCACATATTCAATGCTAAATTGCCATCAGTTGGGTTGTCAAGGGCCTTAACTGGCCTCTTAATTAATGAAGGGTGCGGCTCCAACTCATATGCACGCCTGCCGAGTGAAATATCACACGTATGCATGATGTCATTCGGATGCTCGCCCGACATCATCGCACATAATTTTACGCTTGTTCAGGTCAGGAGCGCCCGCCTGACTAGTGGAAAATTCTGCCCCATATATATCTACAGTGGTCAGTTTAGTTTTTGCATGGAGGCATTAAGGTTAAGTTTTCTTAGATATATGTGGCAACAAAGACCATTTTGGAGGTCCATCCGGCAGGTCTAAAGTCACACTGCATCTCAGGGAGGATTTGCTTAGCTACAGGATTCAGGAGTATGCGTTTCAGGACATTTCCTACTATGGACAAGAGCGAAATACATTGATAGTTTCCACAGCATGGTTTATCTTCCCTCTTGAAGATAGTTACAACTGTTGCATTCTGGAAGTCAGGGGCTGGGGAGAGTTCTTTTTCCTCCTAAATCTGCAGGATTAATGCATGGAGTCTTGATGTAAGCCAAAGACTACCAGTTTTGAAGACCTCCGCTAGAATACCATTGCTGCTTCAGGCTTTGTTGTTTTTCATCCTTTTTATTGCTTCGTGGTGGTTCACCAATGGATTCCACCACAGGCTACTGGGGGACAGCTGCCACAGTGGATTCACGGTTGAGGAGTTGTTCAAAATGTTCTTTTCAGTGTTGAAGGTTGGCATTATCACCCTTAAGAAGAGAAGCACAATCCTAGGAACAGAATGGATTTTGTCCATTTGACCTCCGTCTATAGATGACCTTGGTGGCCTCAAAAAAGGTTTACATGTAATGATGATCAGCATATTGTTGGATCTCTTGGGCTTTCTCTTCCCATCACATGTCCTTTATCTTCTGGATTTGTCCATGGGCATCAGCCATGAGCTGATGGAATTTGGTTGGATGTGTGAAGATTTTCCAAATTGGTTGTGAATGGCACTTGGAATGCCTCTCTTTGGTTGGGCTGCCTTGGGGCTGAAACATGCATCTTCTTTCTCTTGGACTTTTGGGCCTTGTGATGCATTAGTGCTAGGTGGATGTTCATCACTGATCGAACATGTCGCTGATCTGTCCAGAATGCATCAGCCCCCGACTGGATCGAGTGATACAGTCATCAATTAGATCTTTAACTCAAACAATGACGTAATTCAGGAAGTGCCACTGCTTTGATTTAAGATGCCTTCATATGGTTTTGTATTTGTCCTTCTGTAAGAGGGTGTTGGTTATAATGAGGCCACACTGAGCACACTTTATCAGCAGAAGATGCCATTTGCATTAGCTTTTCCCACACTGTTTTTCCTAATAGTTCCACTCAGACATCAAAGTCATAGCCAACCTTGGCATTAAAGTCCCCCAAAAGGATTATTTTTCTTCTTTTGGGATGGCAGTGAGGACTTCATCGTGATCAGAGTAGAACTTATCCTTAACATCTTCATCAGAGTCAAGGGTTGGGGCCTAATTGCTGATGACTGTTGCATAGTGGTTGTGGCTGAACTGTAGGTGAAGGGTCATGAGTCTTTCATTTATATAATTGAGGAGTTCTGGCAGTGCAACCAAATCCTATTCCGGGTGGCAAAACAAACTCCATGAACAAGACAGTCGTTGCCAGCTTTCCCTTTCCAGGAGAAGGTGTTTCTCTCTGCTTCTTTCAGCTGCCCCTCCCCAGGAAGATAGGTCTCACTGAGGGCTGTGATGTCAATTTGATGTCTGGATAGCTGTTAATCTTCACTATATCCATTCACTTAATCATTGAACGCCTATAACATTCATTGCTCACATACTGCTCATAATTTGAAACCATGTCCTCCTGACTAATTCTGGCACAATCTGGAATGAAGTATCCAGCTTCAACAGAAGTGGGATGACTCATGATTCTTTCAGCAGTCAGTTCTCATCAGTAGGCATGTTCAAGCCCTGGGAGGCCAGCAGTGAATGGCCATAAGGTTGATCCTTAGGATGAGAGAGTTAGACTTACTGGGGAAAGTTAAAAAATCTTGGAGACTTCAGCCAGAAATAAGATGAATAAGTGGAAGAATAGAGATCACGGCATAACAGGTCAATCCAGAAAACTAAAGAAAGCTGACCAACAGAAAACACACAACCCTAAAAAACCTAAAAACTCAAGAAAGGCTCAGGCATGTGAAAACAAGTAGTTACATGATTATTCTCACCATGCAAGATCTTACAAAATAAGGACGAGCATCCTACATACAAGGGGCCAGTTGGCTAGATGGCTATTGTATAACACCAACAGAATGGGTTCAGTTCCTGTTCCAGCTGAGGTAGACTTGGGTCCTGCCTCCTCTCTCTGTCCCTAAGAGTGGAAAGCAATGGCAAAGCACCACTGACAAAAATAAACTGCCAAGAAAATGTCTCAGGATGAAGCATCAGCAGACAATGAGCTTCAGACCTGCAGCAGAGCACACATGGCTGGACCCTATATACATATGTAAAATTTAAATTTTTGAGACCAAATTTTTTAGGCCAGAAGTCGTGGGATTGGCTTTTACACAGGTAATGTTTTTTGAGGCATTGACATACTTGCTTGGTTTGGACCCAAGTGAAATCCAAAAAAGACCATTGTAATGGGATAAAGTAACCAACAACACTAAAGAATTCATATTAATTATCTAACATTTGTATAATAATGATGCAAACTATACATATTTCATTCAATACAGTATAAATATCTAATGAATTAACAACAACACTTTGCATTGAAATCCTTCAAAATCACTCTGGTCTCTATCTGAATTACTGAACAATTTGTCTCTTCGCCTGGTTGTATAACATCATCTTATGGGTCTTCCTTGTCTTCACCACCATCATCAGTAGTAACTTTGGTGTTATTATTCCACAAGTAATTGTCCTTGTTGCCATTGAGTGCATTTGATATTCCACATTTCAGAAATGATTTTTTGACAAAATTGGGCTCAATTTCATTCTACGAATCTGTGACCCATTGATGCAATGTTGCTAGTGAGGTTGCGCTCATATTTTTTCCCGAACTGAATTTTTTCTGCCTTCCAGCATGCAATTGTTCCACATCTTTCGGATACTGTCCTTGAGAGGTTTACTTATACACATCCAAGGGCTGAACAACACCCATAAGACCATCAGGAATAACCACCACATCAGTGTTGGTTGATCTCACATCATGGATTACATCAATGACGAGATGGGATTTGAACATGCCCAGATGAACTAACCTTTTCCTTTGTGTAATCCTCCTGGTTTTAAGTTTCAAACTTCTTTGATCCATTTCTTGCAACCACCTTCATCCAGCCAGCCTTTCTCATGAACATGGATGTCAACACCTTTCTAAAAGTTCTTTTTTTTTCACTCAATCATGGGACATGGGCGTTGCTGGCTGGGCCACCAATTGTTGCCCATCCCTAATTGTCCTTGAGAAGGTGGTGGTGAGCTGCCTTCTTGAACTGCTGTAGCCCGTGTGGTGTAGGTACATCCACAGTGCTGTTAGGGAGGGAGTTCCAGGACTTTGACCCAGCGACAGTGAAGGAACGGTGATATATTACCAACTCAGGATGGTGAGTAGCTTGGAGGGGAACTTCCAGGTGGTGGTGTTTCCACCTAGTTGCTGCCCTTGTCCTTCTAGATGGTAGCAGTCGTGGGTTTGGAAGGTGCTGCCTAAGGAGCCTAGATTGTACTCACTTCTACCACTGTGCATCCATGGTGAAGGGAGTGAATGTTTGTGGGTGGGGTGCCAATCAAGTGGACTGCTTTATCCTGGATGATGTCAAGCTCCTTGAGTGTTGTTGGAACTGCACTCGTTCAGGCAAGTGGAGAGTGTTCCATCATATTACTGATTTGTGTCTTGTAGATGGTGGACAAGCTTTGGGGAGTCAGGAGGTAAGTTACTAGGATTCCTAGCCACTGACCTGCTCTTGTAGCCATAGTATTTATATGGCTAGTCCAGTTCAGTTTTTGGTCAATGGTAACCCCCAAGATGTTGATAGTGGGTGATTAAATGTTGGTAATGTCATTGAATGTCAAGGGATAATGTTTAGGTTCTCTCTTATTGGAGATGGTCATTGCCTGCCATTTGTGTGGAATGAATGTTACTTGCCACTAGTCAGCCCGAGCCTGTATATTGTCCAGGTCTTGCAGCATTTGGACATGGACTGCTTCAGTATCTGAGAGTTGCGAATTGTGCTAAACATTGTGCAACCATCAACGAACATCCCCACTTCTGACCTTATGATGGAAGGAAGATCATTGATGAACAGCTGAAGATGGTTGGGCCTAGCACACTACCCTGAGGAACTCCTGCAATGATGTCCTGGAACTAACCTCCAACAGATACAACCATCTTCCTTTGTGTTATTTATGACTTGAAACAGCGCAGAACTTTCCCCCTGATTCTCGTTGACTCCAATTTTGCTAGGGTTCCTTGATGCTGCACTCAGTCAAATGTTGCCTTGATTTGAAGGGCAGTCACTCTCACCTCATCTCACCTCTTGAGTTCAGCTCTTTTGTCCATGTTTGAACCAAGGCTGTAATGAGGTCAGAAGCTGAGTGGCCCTGGAAGAACCCAAACTGAGCATCAGTGAGTAGGTTATTGCTGAGCAAGTACTGCTTGATAGCACCATTGATGGGGAGAGTTTTGCGCTTTAATATCGCCATTGGTTTTAATATTGTGTCATCCACTATTTAAGACGGAACTGCTCTGAACCACATCTTCTTGTGGCCAGTTGACTTGACAAGGAAGGTTTTTCATCAGTCTTGGTAACAATCTTGTTTGCTGGCCTGTGAATGTCCTTTGGTGTTTCATCCATATTTATAGTGCTGGCAAATTGACCCCCATTCCTCAACCCTTGTTGAAGACAAATCCGTGGTATTTGGTGAGTTTATCGTTACGGTCAGGTAGCAGAGGCTGTGAAATTTTCATTTTCTGACGGAGTACTAAATCATGCTTTTTCGTGAATCTTGTGCACCACCCGGCACTGGCTTAGAATTCCAAAATACCATCTTGCTTCATTCCTCTGAGGGCATAGTCAGGCAGTTCCATGGATGACCATTTTGCTGATGCTCGCGAGCACATTCTGCCATTTTTTTCTCCCGTGTAAGTTGAACTACGTACTTGTTATTCTTTCTCTAAGGCATAGTTATAGATCATGTGGTACACATTAGCCTTGTCAATTGGCTGGGAGATTGCCGCTAGAATTTGCAAAGAGAAAATCTAAAGGTGCCTGCCCGTGCCTTTTATTAATGAACTGTAGTAATTACTGGAAAGTAATAAAAAATCACACAGCAGTTTAATCCTTGAAAAACTAGGGTCAACTGTTACAAAGAGGTTTCTGAAAATTACATTTTTTTTTACCAAACGTCATGGAGTCAACTTTTACGTGAGATCAACTTTTACATGAGCATTTACGGTAATTATTTTATTCAGGAAAAAATGTAGCTTGTATGACAGCATTGTCAAGGATTCTAAACAGTCTAACAAGTTTCAGGCAATAATTCTGACTTTTGAACATGGCCAAATGTTTCCTTAGTGTTTATGAAGTCTCTAGAACTGCCATGGTTCTGCGCCTTTTTGGTCTGTGAAGTTTTCATGCTCATCAGTGGAAGGAATGGAGAATAGAACTTTCCATTTCAGGCACCCACTGTTGGCATGCACTCTCAGGGCCAGGTGTTGCATGCTAAACCTAGAGAAAACTCCCTCTGCTTTGCTGCAATCTCCGTAGAAAATGCCCTCACTGAACCAGCAGGGTATTTTGTCACTTCCCACACGTGCGAAGTCTGGCCAAATTGTGAATGGCAATTTAGTACCAGTTTTGCCTTGTAGGTCCATTCTTAGTATATCTGCATTGAAATAGCCCCATTTCATTTTACATATGATTTCTACAGCTAGCCAACAGGGGAGATTGCCATTCATTGAAGCTGGAGTCAAATCCAAGTACTGGAGATGAAAATTCAGGTATAGAAATTTGCCTCTGACAGTGAAAATCGGTTGATATTAGATCTGTTATACACAGTGCCTGATGATCAGTTCCATTGCAGTCAATGAAATTAAATATTAGGTGCTGTGCACAGCGGGCAGCTGATCTGATATCACCCGTTGTGCGCCACAGCATGAGCCAAATTTCTACCCCTCAGCGTTTAATGTACTGGCCTACTCCATCTTCCAGATCATCCTTAGTTCAATTGCTACCATATATTGTTGGTGCAAGCCATCTATACCATGCAAAATAAATTGTTTCAGTAGGGAAGAATGGGAGAGAGGGAGAAAGGTCCCTGGGCTATACTTGTTTTTCTCAAGCTTTGGGAGATGATGTCACAATGAAATCTCTGTCTGTCTGCTTTGAGTTGAAACAGCTGTTGCTAAGCCAGATGACGTTCCGATGGCTGATAGAGTCAGCTACACTGACCTAACCACACACAAACACACACAGACATAGCAACCCAGAAAAGATCATTATTCCAACCATGTACAGTACCACTTATACAGATCTTAATAAACAGCAGGGGTCCCATTGTTACATCCTTCCTTTTAGTAGCACCGACAGTTAATACTTCTATCAATAAATATATAGAAAACAGCACAACATGTGTTATTTTCCTTCATTTTGCTCAGATGTGTGTCAATGTTAAAATATCATTACCCTACCTATGGAAATGCACAGAGTAAGAATGGACTGGTATCGTAAAGTATATTCTTGGTTAGTCCTGATGTCCTGAATCTGAACACCCAGCACAGTGCCTTAAAACTGATGGCAAGTGTTGAAAAATCCAGGCCCTGACCTTTTGTGCCTGATTCCTGTTCCTGATTTTTCAGCAGATCAGTTAGACACTGAAATGAAACCATGCTCCTAGTAAGCATGGGCCTCATTTAAATATTAACATTATTTAACATAGCTTCTACCCTAGATTTCCTAACAAGGCTGCTCCCATAGCGTGTACCTTACCCATCCATACGGTGCGCATGGGAGTCCTGCTGCGCTAAGGCAGCCATCTTAGAGGGAGCTGGCTTAGTCCCTAGTGAAAGGATTTTTTTTATTTTTAATTACAATTTGCTCCAGGCATCAGCTCGTATTATGAGTCACTGTTATTTTTGCATTGTCAGTGAGCTTTTCTAGAATTTTTCTTCATTGCTGCTGGAATTGAAATCAAATTCTACAAAGTAGGGAGGATGGTTCCTTTGAGGGTTCCAAATATGCTCTATGACTTATTGACTGAAGAGGGTGATTTCATGATGGGACAATCAATTGAGGTACAATGATATCTGAGGCATTTGGCTCAAAAACTGGTCACTACCCCTTGCATTTATCAAGTCCTCCGTATCGAGGTGGATACGTAAGAGGAGACCTGTCTTGTCTGCTTCCACTTCATAAAAATGGTTTCCACGGGATTGTGGCATGTGTTGCAGAAAAATCCGTCAACACCATCTGGGTCAGGAACACCCTTCCCACAGAAAGGTAAGTTACTTCAACATGAAACTTTCATGTCACCCACATGCTTTCAATCCATCACAGGTGACACCTCTTATATCATGCATTCTATCACTGTATGCCTCTATCAAATTAGTGTTGAATGCTATGTTTTCAAAGAGGTGACATCATTTTCCCCATGGAAAGGATGAATAATTCTAACAGAGCACACAGCTCTTGCTGGGTGACAGAGTTCACTGAAGAGTAAGTTGTTGTCAAAACACCCACGTGAGCCTCAGGGCTGTTCAGAGCAACCCAACAGCCTACATGAGAAAAAATAATTTCCACTGAATTACTGTATCGGTGGATTCTGATTACAGAAAAGTCATCGCTCACGTCAGTAGCTCTTAATCGGGAAGCAATTTTGATGTGTGCTGTGCCTGGAATGTTTGAAGAAGGAAAACTGAATGGATGGCTCTTTGGAGAACAGAGCTACCCTCCACATTCACGGTTGCTGATGCTACTGAGAAATCTCCTAATAGCAGAATAGTTTTTCAGCTTGGATGCTTCAGCATCGGTTTGCTTTTTCACAGCTCTTACCTCTACTTTCAAGAAATGTGACTCTGTCTCAATGAGAGTGCATGCCAAAGGGCAATGATGGTGTATGATGCATAAAATGGAGCTGCCCAGGAGATGCAGCAATTCATACTCAGGGTTGTACCATGGTTGATGGGTTGCACAAGATTTGGTGAACAAAATTGAGAAATGCAGTTAGCTTCATTTTCTTCCAGACAGCCACCACTATTTCATAATTGGAAACCCTTTCTGTGGGGTCTGGATGACTGGGCTCTTAGCTGACAACCTTCCTGTATGCAGTTCCACCTGTGCTTGTAATGGAGGTTGGCATTGAGCTTCAATAAAGGCCACCATTCTTTATTGCATATTCTGCCGCAAAACCTCCAACTATTCAACATTAAAGAGAGCAATGCTGCTCAGATGTCTCCACAATGCTGTTATTAATAATTCTTTATTTTTAAAATTGCCATCACCATCATTCCTTCTTTAATAGTGATTTTCTGTATTTTCTGCTGTCAGCTGAGCAAGCCACTGACCTAGTTCTCTCGGCCAACATTTCAAAAGCATGATAAAAGCAAAATACTGCAGATGCTGGAAATCTGAAACAAAAGTAGAAAATGCTGGAAAAACTCAACAGCTCTGGACTTGAAATGTTAACTCTGTTTCTCTCTCCACAGATGCTGCTGGACTTGTTGAGTTTTTCCAGCATTTTCTGATTTTATTTTAAAAGCAAGTACTGTTTTCAAATTCGGAGGGGGAGCTCCAATTGGAAAAGTCGCTATGGTCCTCCATTAGAAGTGAACTTGTACTCTGGTCTTGCTGAACCGCATGTTTGACCTTATCCAAAAATGGGAGTTTGAGAATGGTCATCCTTCCAAGATCTGGCTAATGGGATGTTGAGCATTATCTCAAGCGATTAGGTATTCTAAAATAAGGAAATGATGTTTTAGAGCCTTGATCAGAAGCCATCTAGAAAATTGTGGCCAGTTTTGGGCACTGCACCTTAGGAAGATGTATTAGCCTTGGAGTGGGTGCAACACAAATGATACTGAGGCCAGAAGGATTAAATTATGAAGATAGGATGCATAAACTAACTTTTCTCATAGTTCCTTGAGTTTTAAAGGTTGAGGAATTACTTAATCAAGGCTTAAAATTCTTCAGGGTAAATTAATAAACTATTACTCCTGGTGGGGGAAACTAGAAGAACAGAGCATAATCCTCTATTAGAGGTAACTCATTTAAGAGTGAAATCAGAAAGCCTTTTTGATGCAAACATTAACAGAAACCTGGAACTATCTCTGGATATCAGGTCAATTTAAATTTTCAAGACAGATATTTATTGGGTAATTGTATCATGGGACATGGTGCTAGAACAGGTAAATGGGACTTGAAGTATTGATCAGCCATTAATCTAACTGAATAGCAGAAAAGGCCACTCCTATGTTTCTTAAAACAAGGTCTATTTTGAGAATTCAAAAGCCACCTAGGTCTCAGTCTCAAGTCTTAGTCAATGTTGATTCCAGTCAGATTGTGGAAACGATATCACCCATCGGTTTCAGCACCTTCAGACTAAGAAAGGGAAAAATCAGCCAGAATTCCCTCTTCTGATTGCAATTACTCTTGGACACAATACAAGCCAACGTTTCCTTCTGGCAGTTTGCCTCACTGACAATTGCTGTGAGTAGGAACTGCTGCTTCTGGCCTGGCACCAATGCTGGAAGAAGCTTAATGACCTCACATGGGTAGTCAAGCTTTGTGAATGCACCTAAACAGAACAACTCATTCCCAACAGAACATCAACCTCTCATGCTGCTCATTGCACCATCAGCAGTCACTAGCACTCAGGACCAATGCCTAGCATTCACATACATCAGTTCACGCTCACACACCTTCGAATGCTGCCAACCACTCACCCACCTCTCGTTGCCTTCACATACCTCCAGCTAACTAGCTATAGACACATCACCCAAACACAGTGTGTGCTACACGATCACTAACAATTCTGTCCTCCCTCCTCTAAGACATGGTGACAAAAAAATACAAGGAAACCGTAGAGACAGCTTGATGCCAGGCACACCTTCATCCCCTGAGCCTGATGGATGAGATGTTGCTCCACATCCTGGGGCTGGCTGCAACAGAACCCTTAGCTGAGGCCATTGAGAATGGTGTTATGTTACTGCCTTATGCTCTTATCCAACTCCCATCTCACCCTCATCTTTTTGTATGGAAATGAAGTGTAAGCTACGACTGGTATGACCATGGATCATGTGTTTTACTCCCCACTTCCACTCACCCTGACCCTCCTCTTCTGATTTTCTGCTTTCAGATATCCAAGAACTGTTGCCTGGCCAGCCACTGCAGCCTCAGGAGGGAGAGAAAGAGAGAGCTGCACCAGACCTCTGAGATAAAAACAGCATCACTTGATCTGACACTTTCAGTCAACAGCTCAGATTCTAGCACTTTGCAAACTTTAGATGCTAGTATGGAGTTGAGACCTACATGTTCAATGTTTGGCTATGATATGCCCTTTATAGTTAAATAGCCTGCCAGTACTCACTGCCCAAATCATGCATGAAAAATGGTAGAAAATCAGAAGGTAAGTGCAAATACTGGGGAAGAAAACGTGTTTGTAGATCACCAGAAACACTTTACATTGCCAATGCTAACATTAACACTTTTTACATACATGCTGTAGTCTAGCGTTATGGATAGTGATGGTAAAGGCTCCAATGTTCTTTCCATTACATGGCTGACCAAGAATCTCTCCCACTCTTACTATCTGCTGTTGGTGCATGTTGAAAGGATTTGCAGGTTAATACTCACCTTCTTTGGCCTCATTATGAACACACCATCCTTGACCATCAGGTCCTGGGATGGGACTGAACCCAGAGCTTCTAGCTCAGAGTTGGGGATGCTACTCACTGTGCCGTAAGACCTCCACAATAATAAACTACATGTGCCCAAAATAAACATTTTTGCCTAACTGAAGAATGGCTTCTTTAATTCTGTTCAGGTGAACAGAGGTAAAAAAAAACAGCTTTAGTGGGGGAGAAAAATCATATCTCAACCTAACTCAGCATCTTTTTGCAATAATTGGTTTCTCAAAAGCTGGATGATTGACGGGCAGGGATTGAGTAGGTGTTGCAAGTAGCTCAATTGAAATACAAGCATTTCTGTGTGATTTGGTGAAATATGGGTTTGACTGACAGCTCTTTTTGAGTTTAACAGACAACAATTTATATTCTGCTTGGTCACAGATACAGTTTAAATGCGTTTATCTTCCTGTCTTTTCCAAATAATTGAGTCTACCTGGAACTTTTGAGCAGAGTTAATCAACGCAGACAGACTGCTTCTATAATTGACAAGAGGAGGAAACCATTACGTAAAAAAAGTAAACTTTCTAAAGAAAAGCTTAGCTTAATTTTTAAATATATGTTGCACGTCTGTTACTAATTGCTTATTATCTTAACATTTAATACAGTTTGGTGGTTAAAAACCTAAAGCAAGTCTTATGTAGTATTAGTCTGCAAGCTTACTCAGAAGAGGAGGATCTTATGAAGAACCTGTAGCTGAAAAAGGGTTCTCTGTGTTCATTATTCCAGGCATGTTATGACGTAGAGAACTAGGAGTCAGAGTAAACTAAAACATGGAAGGCAAAAATATTTAGGATACAATAAAAGAGACCACGAGAACATGACAGTACCATTTTGAAGTAGGACGCACCAGAACCACACCATGTATCAGTTTACAAAGAAACAACTGACAGGATGGAAATCATTTTCAATGAGAACACATACTTCTTTCTCCAAAGTGGAAAAGATGACAAATGAAACATCGTCTCAGTAGGTGAATTGTGATCTCTAACATCATTGCACAGTTATGAATCATAGCTCTGGCAATAATCTATATAAGGCTGATTTTGACTGCCAGACAACTGTGTCTGAACCCACAATAATGCATAAACTTGGCTCAACCTCACAAGTGCTCATTTGTTTCTTTGTCAGGATTGCTGCTACAAAAATAAGATTATTGCAGCAATGAGAACATGATAAACATTTAACACAAAATCTTTAATATTGTGACAGTAATTAAAGTAAAACCAACTCTTGACCCCACCAATCTTGAAAATTACTGCCCTGTCTCCAGCCTCCCTTTCCTCTCCAAACTCCTTGAATGTGTTGTCATCTCCCAAATCCATGTCCAGTTTTCCAAGGACTTAATGTTTGAAGGCCTCCAATCAGGTTTCCACCCCTGCCACAAAACTGAAATGGCTCTTGTCACAAATGACACCCTATGTGACCGTGACATAGGCTGTCCCTCCTTGTCCTTCTCAGTCCACCTGCAGCCTTTGACAATGTTGACCATGCCATCCTCCACCAATGTCTCACCACTGTCATCCAGCTGGTTGGGACTGTACTCACCTGGTTCAAATCTTATTTATCTAATTTATCTTATTTATCAGAGCCAATGGCTTCTCTTCCTGCTCCCACACTGTTAACTACCCCAAACATCTATCCTTTGGCCCTTCCTATTTCTCATCTCAATGATGCCCTTTGGTGATATCATCCAAAAACACAATGGGGGTTTTCACATCTAAGCTGATGACACCCAGTTCTACCTCACCACCAGCTCTCTCAGCTCATCCAGGGAATTGCTTGTTTGACATCCAGTATTGACAAACAGAAATTATCTCCAATTAAGTATGGGAAGACTGAAGCCACTGTTTTCTGTCCCTGCTACAAACTCATTCCCTGGCAACTGTCTGAGACCAAACTAGACCATACTGGATTAGTAATCCACACATCCAGGGTAATGGCCTGGGGACCCGGGTTTGAATCCCACCTTGGCAGATGGCAAACTTTGAATACAATAAAAATCTAGAATTAAAAGTCTGATGATGACCATGAAACCATTGTCAATTGTTGCAAAAACCCACCTGGTTCACTAATGTCCTTCAGGGAAGGAAATCTGCCGTCCTTACTTGGTCTGGCCTACATTGATTCCAGACCCACAGCAATGCGGTTGACTCTTAAATGCCCTCTGAACAAGGGCAATCAGAGATGGACAATAAATGCTAGTCTAGCCAGTGATGTCCACATCCTGTAAATTAATTTTAAAAAACTAGACAGTTCAAAGCCTTGGTGTCATATTTGACCCAAGGTGAGATTGCGACTACATATCCGCCCCATTACTAAGATCAATTTTTCCACTAACATTATCCAACCCCATGCCTAGGTAAGTTCAACTGCTGCTGGAACTCTCTTCTCTAGGCTTGACTATTTCAACACACCCTTGACACCATTCAAATTCTGCCCTCCATAACCTGGAGGTCATTAAAAACCCTATCGCCCATGTCCTAACTCACACCAAATGTTGTTCACTCATCACCCCTGTGCTTACTGATCTACACTGGCTCCTGGCTGAGCTCCATGGTTTTGCTCCTCCCTATTTCTGTAATATCGTCCAGTCCCCCAACCTTCTGAAATATCTGCACTTCTCTAATTCTGGCTACTTGAGCAACCTCGAGTTGAATTAGTCCACCATTGGTGGCCATGCCTTCAACTGCCTAAACCCTGGAATTCCCTCCCCAAATGCCTCTGCTCATCTTCTTCTTTTTCCTCCTTTGAGATACCCCTTGAGACCTATCTCATTGTCTAAGCTTTTGGTTGTCAATCCCAATACATCCTTACATGGCTCAGTATCAAAGTTTGCTTTATAATGCTCCTGTGAAGAGCCAAGGGCATTTCATTACATTAAAGGTACTACATGGTCCTCATTGTTGTTGTTGATGTAATTCCATTTAATACTGTTATTAATGGGAATTTGCTTGATGTTTGGCAACCAGTCTTCATTTCACAATTCAGTATGCCAAATTTTCACAAAGTAGATGCAGGTGACGGAGATTACTTGACCCAATTTAGCTCATCCAACCATAAATATTCAGATTCTGCCCCACCCCATCACAGTATCTAACTGTCTGGATCCAGAGTTGTTGCTTCCACTGCGCATATGGAAGTCCAGCCTACGTGTTGCTCATTTTTCTTGTAAAGAACTTCCTAATCAGTCCAAATTTGTCTTTTACTAGTTTATGCCCATGTGCCCTAGTCCTGCTCCATATTATATTCCGGATCAATATTCTGTCTGTGATTTATGATCGGAAATGAATCTGTAAGGTCACTTTTCACTTACCTCCTCTCAAGGTGGAAAAGTCCTAATTCTTTCAGTCTTCAAAACTAAGATGTTAATATTTGGGATGATTCTTATGGCCCTTCTCTGCACCATTCTGACTGTGTCTTGGTCTTGGTGACCTGAACTGGACCAACTGCTTAATATGTAGTCTTGCCAGGGCACTATACTCTCTGAAGAGGACTTCCTTTGACCTGTAGTCTACATTTTGAATATATTCATTTTTCCATTCTCTGTATAGATTGTGTTAATCATTGGGCTTACTGAAGTCATTATGCCATTCTCAACTTCAAACTTAGCCATTTTGACATGGCCAAATTTGTGGACTTTTGATTCTTTTTTCCTTGTAGAAAGGATTTGAAGATTGAATTATGTTTAAGGTTTCTGTTTTTAAAGAAATAAATTTGCCCAGGTTTGAAAGAAAGGCTACAAACTGTAGGCACCTGATATGTGCATTAAATCTAGATAGTCCAGTTTGTGGAATTGACAACTGATTTTTCTTTTCCAAAAATATATTTTATTCATAAAATTTATAAAAGTACATTACATGGCCATTCAAAGTTTTTGTTACGTAAGGTGCAAACCAAATCAGTTTCTTCCAATACTGTATGTTACTCACTACATTTAAAATCATAGTTTATATTTTCAATATTCATTACATGTCAAACATACAGCTGGAGGGGTTTTATCCAGTTTCCAGCCATCCCCCGCCCCCCACCTCCACCCCCGTGTACTACATCTGCTGCTTTGGCTGAAATGCTTTAGACAGTGGCCTTTCCCCAGATTGCCTTCACAGCAGCTGCCCAAGCTTTATAGTGCCCCTGAGCATGTCGCCTTGTGTCATCCCGGGCCCATTAGCCAGAGCGACTTCTTACTGATCTTGAGAACAGTAGGAAACATCCTTTTTAAAGTCGCCTGTCAAGGAAACAGAAGAGGTACCTGTAGTTGACTTTACTGACAGGCTTACTGGCAAATCATCAGATGGAGGAAGCCAAAATATTCAGCTCTACTCCATGGTTGTGGACACAAAGTAAAATTAAGATAAGTGAATGGAATTTTTTCTGACTGTGACACCAGTCCATGTTCACTTGCTGTCTGAAATATAACAGTTTAATGATGTGGACTTGACCTTGTCTTGCCAAAAATTTCAGTCCGCCTTCAAAAAAATTGGAGACGTGCATGTGCAAAGGATACAGGAATTGAAATTGGTCTAAGTCTGCAGTGTGAAACAGGTTTGTAGCAAATTGGCAGCCAATTTTTCAGCGCACTCAATCTTTTTTCCATTGAAGCTCACAGAATAATAGTTCAAACTCTCCTTGGAGACTCAATTCCTAGCCTCACTGTTGTTTTTACTTAATTTTTGAAATTAAAAATCTTGGCAATATTTTCCAATGTAAAATAAAAGCTGGTGCAGTGTATAACATTTTGCTGCTTCATTACGAATCTTTCATGCTGCTGGCATAGTCTAGCTTAACCCCATAATATCAGATCATATGAGGCCCCTATTATCACATCTCTGATTTAGACTATTGTATAACAATGACAATAACAGTTTACATTTACATAGCACCTTTAGTGTAATATAACATCCCGAGGCCCTTCACAGAAGGGTTATCAAAAAGAATTTTGGTAAGGAGATATTGTGGGTGAAGATGACCAACAGCTTGATAAAGAGAAAGGTTTGAAGAATTGCCTTAAAGGAGGGGACAGGATTAAGAGATGCAGGGAGGTTTAGAGAGAAAATTCCAATTAGTTGCATGGGCAACCCTCTATTTGTAAAATGCTGAGACCCCTTGTGGGGGGAACTAGCAAGGTGTACTTAAGGCCCTAAACTTGTTCTGAGCATCATTCATAAATGATTTATGGTGTCCACTTATGCTTCCTTTGATCAGTAGTTTACGGTCATTCATACTATATTTCATCTGCCATTGTTTCACTTATTCTCACATTTTTGGAATGTTAAATTTGTACTCTGAAGCTGCCACTTCAGATTCAGCTACTTTGGTATTCTCCGCAAAATTGACTCTTTTGGTTCAGTTAATGTCTCAACAACATTTTCTGAGGCTGTTTTTTCCATCATGATATAACCGCTCTGGCAAGTAGTACCCACTATTCCCGACATTTTGTTGTGTTTTATGCCTCAGAGACATGCAGAGATAGCACCAGGATCTAAGTGTGCAAGAGTTTTATTCAATGCTTTAAAATGTCTGCTCTCATGCTTACAGCTGCTTGCTTCAGTTTAGTATTTCTTTTTCAGTAACCAGATCCAAGTTTAACTAATCATACAGTACAAAGCAGAGTCAAAAGACACACAAGGTGGAATTTTCCATTTCTGGTGGAGGCGGTTTTGGTGGTACCAACCCCACTGGCTGGAATGGCAGGAACTCGTGCCCGATTCCGTGCTTAGAAACTCATTAATTATGCACAGGCGAGTATCAGGCCAAACCGTCTGGCGGGTTGGGAGATGATTTGTCTGCCCACTGTCAGCTGGCAAAGTCGAAGGTCCAGGTGCCACATTTAAACGCCAGTCCAACACATACACCTCAATCTCTCCAGCCCACCTGTCTCCAGGACATGTAAAGAGATGCTCTCCAGACACAAGAAGAAGGCTGGAAGCATTAAGAAGAAGGCAACACCCCGCTTCACCCACCAAGCCCTCCAGATCTTGATCAGAGGAGTGTGGGCACACAGGCATGACTTGTATCTGAGACGATCTGCTGGTGAGCTGACTGGGGAGGACAGGGATCGCTCCTGTGGGGGAGGGGAGTTCGGCCTCTCCCACCAACTTAGTATGGATCACAGCTCCATCACCGTCAAATCCTGACAATCACAGTGACTCACAAGCTCATGCTCATTAACTGAAACTCTATTCTCTATTTTGTAGGCACCAGCAGATCGAGACCCACAAGGCAGTTCAGCGCCAGTCTGAGCCCCCAGACCATGTCCGAAGAGGAAGCTCTGAAAGAACTGTCACGGCACTCACACGGACCCTCCACCACTTCAGAGACACACATTGGTGGGGCACAGCTATAGATTAGGCTCGGGCTCACTTTCTGGAGAACACGTCCACAGCAGTCAGAGGCAGGGACAGCCCAGGTCTCCGGCACTCAGGGGGCTGCTGGAAACCAGCCACACACTCAGTCCAAGTCAGGTGATGAGCCGCTGGAAGTGGCTGTCAACTCAATGCTGGAGATGCAACGACAGGCGGTGGAGCATCAGGCAGAGACTCGACAGTCATTCAGCAAACTAGAACAAACGATGGAGGAGCCGTCCACATTCTGTCTGATGTTTTGGCTCTGACGCGCACCTCAAGGTCACCATGGGAAGGCTGGCGGCCACCATGGAGACCTTGATCCAGCAGATGTTGTCGGATTTGCGCTTAGCCCTGCACTCCGTGGCCCACACCCTGGTGGGCACCATCAGGATGTAGGCGACATGGGGAGAGGCACCTTGACCTCCCTTTGGCTGCACCATCTCCTGCAGGAGTCAGGGTGGGGCCCTAAGGCACCCACAGGGGGGATGAACATCATCCGGACACCCCAGGGGCCTCCGCTCAGGGCACTTCAAGGGTGTGCAGCCGTTCACAGCCCCCCCTGCCTGTGATCCCATCCACTCCAGCTTCTCAGGCTACTGAGGGTCCTTCTGCCACTGAGCAGGTGACCCTTATCAGGTTGGGGCCCCTCCAGGCCTCGGGCCACCAGAGGATGTATGCCAAGGTCATCACCGACATCAGGACGTAGCGGTCAGCAGGCTGCCTCCATCTATGCTGCAGAGGTCAGGGCTGCACCTAGGCATAGAGTTAGGGTTAGGAAAGTTAAGGAATTTTGATGTCATTTTTGGGTCATTGGTGTGCTATACATGTAAATAAATTACACTTTTGTGAATATATTTGATGGTTATGTGAATGCTTTGGTCGTCTGAAGGCATTGTGAATTTGTACATTGGAATTCTCTTATATTGAGGTTTAGCCTTCCTCCCACTCAGTGATAGTGTCCCACGGTGAGATTCACATTCCTGTGATGTCAACCTCAGATGAACTAGTCTCCGCATCCTTGTGTGATGTCAGGGAGATGTGTTTAAATCTTTATTGGAAGTGTGTGATGGAAGCATTTCTAACGCTTCTTCCTCAAGGAACACCATTGAGTGAGGACAGCTCATCAGCAGTAATATTCTAGCGGCATTTGTGTCTCCTCAGTGGTAGTGGCAGAGGGAGGAGGAGATCCCTAGACATGTTCACATCTCAGTCACAGCAGCACTTGCATCATTAGATGGCTGCGAAGGCTTCATATCTTCTCTCGCATTGATCTTGTTCCTAAGTGGACTCTCAGTTCCCAGAGTGAGCTCACTCACAGGGCCCCATGGACCAAAGCAGAGATCACGGCCTGGAGATTCATGAGGCCAGAATGCGCAAGTGTGAATGCAGGACTCGATTTGACTGCAAGTGGGTGGACATCCCCTGAGATGAAAGGGAATGGCATTGAGGGCTAGGAGAGATGTGGCCATATTTCCTCACTTAACTTTACACTTCCTGAAACCTGTCAACTATTAAAGTATCACAGACATGTCTCTCACATCTTCCTTCCTCCGTGCTGTGATCACGCTCCTACTGACCCTCAGCCGGCTCCTGAGGTTCCTGGGCCTCCAGACCTTCATCTTCCGATAGGCTTTCATCCTCCTCCAGTTCATCCTCTGACAGGAGTTCACCTCTTTGAATAGCCAGATTGTGAAGGGTGCAACACACTGCGAAGATACAGGAAACCCTGTCGGGAGTGTATTGTAATGAGCCACCTGAGCGGTCCAAGCATTTGAAGCTCATCTTCAGAAGCTCTATGGTCTACTCTACAAGCGAGTGTGTGGAGCTGTGAGCAGCGTTGTACCTTTCCTCAGAATGACTCTGAGGGTGACACACCGGTGTCATCAGCCAGTGTTTTAATGGGTATCCCTTATCCCCAAGCAGCCATCTCTGCACATGTAATGGCCGCTCGAAAATCTCAGGCACCTGGGAGTGACTCAGGGTGTAGAAGTCAGGGCAACTCCCAGGGTACCATGCACAAATGTGCAGAATGTGCTTCTGGTGATCACACACCAGTTGTACATTGATGGAATGGTAGCCCTTGCGGTTTATAAACATTAGGGGCTGCTGCCATGGAGCCCATATAGCCACATGGGTGTAGCCTATTGCACCCGGTACTCTTGGGAAGCCTGAGATGTCAGCGAAGTTGGTGAACCTTGCAGCCTGGCCATCTTCATCCAGAGCAAACCTGACACAATGATGGGCCTTCCTGTAAATGACATTTGTAATATCCTTTAGGCATCGATGTGTTGCAGACTGAGAGATGCCGCACAGGTCCCATATTGATCCTTGGAAAGACCCAGTGGCAAAGAAATTGAGCGCTGCAGTCACCTTCAAAGCCACTAGCAGGGGATACCCTACAACTCCAGGTGGCGTCAGGTCTTCACGAAGAATGTGGAATAGGTGACGTACCAGAGCTCAAGACAAGCGCAGATGTGCAAGGTATTGCCTCTCACTCATTTGAAATAGCAGACTCTTCTACAATAAACCCTAAGACTAGCAATTCGCCTGCATTGTCTTGGTCTCTCCTCCTGACCCTTCTGTTCATGCTCTGGCTCTGCTGGACCATGTCCCTCCTGCTGGAGCTACGCACAGTGTCGCCTCTCCCTCCCTCACCCCCTCTATTGCATTAGGATCCTGACAAAGGCAGCATTGAGCCCTGGATCCATATCTGCTTTTGCCTTCTCTCTGAAAGGAAACATTGAAGACATTAATGATTCAAGGAGCAAGGAAGTGAAGCTCAGAAGATGACACGTTTGGAGACTGTAAGGTCCATAGATCTTCCTGCCCTACTTGCATGGTGGCTGATGCTGCCTTGTCCCTGAGACACTAGCACACACTTGAGGTGATCAAGATGTCATCGCAGCTATGTAACATCTTGAGCCCTGCATGAGAAGCTAATTAAGATGAGTGACCCAACCTAGCTCTGTGCTCCAATCTCTGATGTGGCATATTAATGACCAATCAGTTGCTCATGGTCAATGAGTGGATGCCCTTTGGCCCATTAGCAATGTCATGTCTGGTAACCACGAGACAGGCCTTCATTGATGGAATGCCATGTATGATACAGCTGTGCCTCCTTCACTATTTCCTGCATTCCCAAATTCTACATCCCAATGTGTTACTCTTGAGATGCAGTGAATGTGATGTGAAACCACTGAGTTCTGAGTAGCCCTTTAACAGTGCTAATGAAGCCTTTGGCTTTCAGTAGCTTTCATCACAAGGATGTCATCTTCCTTTCTTAATAACCAGACTCCTGTTCACTCTTGTGGCAATAACAAGTTAGAGAGCAACCCCAGAAAGGGCCCCTCGTATTCACCCTTCCCCCTCACTGCCATTCCATTGCCTTCCTTCCCCATTGTCCACCTTGTCTTTGTCATCTCCACTCTTCCCTCACAGCCCACCCCTTGTCGAAGTGCTAGTTTCTGAAAGTGGAGTTCAGCCTGACTACCACTGCACAATGGTGTCCTTATGTCCTTGCCCTCAGCCACTGTACTCCCCAACCCCAGCCACAGCGCGTGTCACTGAAACCGGAACCTGCACGAGTACCACAGCACAGTGGTGTTTGTTGGGACAACGTAGGTAAAGAGCAGGAGCAGACCAATGCTACAGCCCCAGCAGTGAGGCATTCATCGCAACAAGACCGGCTCAGCGCTATGGCAGATACGCATGTATGTATGTTGCCCTCACTTCAAAGTTACGAGGAAACTGAGGCCCAACTTGTGCATGCGACCCCTTTTCAAACAGGTTTGAGGCCAACACAATTTCCCGCTGCGGTGACACAAGATTGGAAGGCGTGACAAGATTCCAGCAAGCAGCTGTTTTAATGAGCATTCCTGAGATGTCAATGAATGCAAATAGTGTTCACGCAGGATAACTGACCCACCATTAACCTGCCATTGGGAGAATTGAAAACCGTTTATACTCCAGTGGATTTCCAACTTTTTGCCTGCTGCTGGATTCTCCACTCCCTCCCACCACGAAACCCACCATGGGTGGGATGGGAAAATTCCACCCATATAATCAAACATTGAACTATTGAACATTACACACTTCATGCATTTCTTAACCTTTTTCTAGGTTTTTACCTTGAATTCTCAGTATGTTTCCTCAAGTGGTAGACTTCAGAGTGGAATGGTGCACTCTGAAAAATCAAAATACTGTGGACTGAATATATTTTGGTGATTCCAACTGAAAGTTGACTGACCAGGCCATCACACTCCATTGAAACTGCTGCCTGCCACCCTTGTTCCACTTGTCACATGTGTGTGCCCCTCTTATCATCGCCCCCCGAGACTGCCTAGAGTGAAGTCTTGGGTAGTCATGGCAAAGAACCTGAATTATGCCAGTGTAATAGACCTCTCCTCCCCCTATTGGCCACTGTACATTAACCTTTATTGTCCTCAATCTCTGCCAAGGACTGCAAAACCAGTATGTTTCTGCATCTCCAGGGATTTAGTTTCTCTTTCCGATCTCTTGTCATCTCTCCTGGTCCAAGTGTGGGTCTTGAACTCACAGCCTCCTATCTTGTACCAAGTGAACCAAAATGACCCTCATAGGAAAGCATAGCTATCTCCCAGCAGAGACTCCCAGCCTAAAGTGAAGCTAGCACGAACTGTCCTTGGCTAGTTCACTTGGGCGAACTCTCATTTCAGCTTAAAAAAAAACAAAAAGCAAAGCCTATTGACTTGCTTCTAATCTGACATCAATCAGTTGAAGCTTCATAGAAACTACCTTCACACGGGAGTTTGAACAACTCAAAATTACTATTTACTGTACGTGGTTATCTATATGATGCATACAGTAAATACACAGCATAGATATGTTAAACTTGTTGATAAGGAAAAGATAATACTCTGTGAAATTTCTCCCTGACCCCCTTAGGTAATGGAATGAAACACCGCATTATCAATCTAACATTACAATTTGCATTAGCCAACCCTGACCAGTCGCATTCCAAAGATGGCATTCCTATGGTCCCTGCAGTGCTCAAACCTTCCTGTTCCATGGATATTAGACAACCTATGTCTACATGCACCATTATAAGGTTCAGTCGCATTCATAATCAGATATTCATCCTGAACTTTCCTTAAAGCGTAATTTGTGTTTTCTTGCCCTTAGTAGAGTTCAATCCATATATTTGAAGAGTCTGCACTCTTGCAATGAAGCTTTGCTTAATAAGGTCCAGGATAAAAGAATTAGGTATGGCAGCTAGTTCAGTGTTCCCATTTCATTTTCCTTTATATATCTGCTGCTCCTTGGGGGTTTAAGGGGCTCCTAATCATGAAATAAAAAATCCAAAGGTGGGAATGCTATCAATTTATCAAGCTTACATTAGTCTCATTTGATCTTGCTTTTGTGCTCTCTAGTTCTGGGATCACAGTTTAAGTTAAACAATCTCTTTATCTCCATCCTTTCAAGGTGGGCATTCTGGTGGTGGACATGATGTGTGACGAGCCAGTGCTAGACAAAACTCAGCCCAGACAGTTCCACCAAAACCTCTGCTTCTGTGATAGTGAGATGATAGGCCCAATCCTCCTGCATGCAATCAATCCACCAATCATTGGAATTCACAGAGTTGGGACTGCTTACTTGAAGACCTACAGCAAACATTGAAAACAAAATGTTCTACCTGAAAAATAAAAACCCTGTATTCAACCTTGCAGAGCAATGGCAAGAAGAACACAGCCTCACAGATAATAGCTGTTGTATCAGGAAGTGAAGCTAAAGAGAGTGGTCCAGTGCAGCACTACATAACAGCCAACACTGGAGAACAGTGTGGAAGGACTGAGCGCAAGCTGAGCAATAGATCAGTGCTATTTTCAACAATCAGTGGACTTAGTTACAAATGTTTTTTTCTGTGGAAAATCTGTCAACGAAAACCTACCAGGAACTTTTATCAATTAATAGATGCCACAAGAATGTGATCAGCACCTCCTGAAGGGGGAGGGGTTATGAAAGCTGATATGAGAGAAAGGTCAAGTTAAGGCTACCCAAAATTTCCGTTTAGCAAGTAAATGGTGAACTCTGCATGTTTTGTAGTTTCCTTGTAGTTGCTATATATTGACTTCTATACTGACTTGCTTATATATTTAATTGCTTAACATGAATGTATAAAATACATCAGGACATGCTTTGCAGTTGCAGCTTACAGCTGAAACTCTTGATACACTTACATTTTTAAAGGTGTGATCACAAACAACTCTTCCTTTTTTTAAATCATTCATGGGATGCGGGCTTCGCTGGCTGAGCCAGCATAAATAGCCCATTCCTAGTTTCCCTTGAAAAGGTAGTGGTGAGCTGCCTTCTTGAACCGCTGCAGTCCATATGGTGTAGGTAGACCCACAGTGCTGTTAGGGAGGAAGTTCCTGGATCTTGACCCAGCAACAGTGAAGGAATGACGATATATTTCTAAGTCAGGATGGTGAGACTTGGAGGGGAACTTCCAGATGTTGGGGTTCCCATCTATCTGCTGCCCTTGTCCTTCTAGATGGTAGTGGTTGTGGGTTTGGAAGCTGCTACCTAAGGAGGCTTGGTGAATTCCTGCAGTACATCTTGTAGATGCTGCCACTGTGCCTTGGTAGTGGAGGGGGTGAATGTTTGTGGATGTGGTGCCAATCAAGCAGGCTGCTTTGTCCTGGAAGGTGTCAAGCTTCTTGAGTGTTGTGGGAGCTGCACTTATCAGGCAAGTGGAGAGTAGTCCATCACAATCCTGACTTGTGCCTTGTAGATGGCGGACAGGCTTTGGGGAGTCAGGAGGTGAATTACTCATCACAGGATTCCTAACCTCTGACCTGCTCTTGTAGCTACAGTATTTATATGGCTAATCCAGTTCAGTTTCTGGTCAATGGTAACCCCTCCATGATGTTGATAGTGGGGGATTCAGTAATGGTAATGCCATTGAATGTCAAGGGGCGATGGTTAGTTTCTCTCTTGTTGGAGGTGGTCATTGCCTGGCACTTGTGTGGCAAGAATGTTACTTGCCACTTGTCAGCCCAAACCTGGATATTGTCCAGGTCTTGCTGCATTTGGACATGGACGGCTTCAGTATCTGAGGAGTCGCAAATAGTGCTGAATAGTGTGCAATCATCAGTGAACATGCCTATTTCTGACCTTATGATGGAAGAAAGTCATTGATGAAGCAGCTGAAGATGGTTGGGCCTAGGACACTACCCTGAGGAACTCCTGCAGTGATGTCCTGGATCTTAGATGACTGACCTCCAACAACCACAACCAACTTCCCTTGTGCTAGGTCTGACTCCAACCAGCAGATAGGTTTTGGCCTGATTCCCATTGACTCCTGTTTTGCTAGGTCTCCTTGATGCCACACTCGGTCAAATGTGGCCTTGATGTCAAGCGCAGTCACTCTCACTTCACTTCAGGAGTTCAGCTGTTTTGTCCATGTTGGGACCAAAGCTGTAAGTGTAATGTATGATCACCTACTCACATAAATACAGGATGGGAACTTCTCTGTATTCTTGCTACCTTCAATGGCTTAATAATTTTTCTTTCACTGAAGGACAACGTAGCTCATAACAAGGGGGGATGTTCAGTGCCAGTTTTAGTTCAGTGGTAGTATTCTCACTCCTGAGCTGGAAGGTTATGGGTTTCAGCCCATTCCAGAGATTTTAGCACAACCTAAGCTCATTGTCAATGCTCTGATCTGGGCATACTCATGAGTGTGCTTGCAAGACTCTCTTTAGATATCTCAATTATACACCTTGCAGCTAACACAATAATCTTGGAGGCCTCAATGAGGTTATGCTGACAGACATATATATCTGAAGTGATGTTTCAAGATGGCCATTGAAGTTGATGGAATTGTTATCTAAGGAGGTATCCTTTCAGTCTGACTTCACTTTTACTGAAGTTGGGATGGATGATTGCCTTGTGACTGCTGCCTGGAAGGTGACAAATGCTCTATCTGACTCAAGTTCCTGATCACCCTTGAACTGCACATTGCTGGAGTGAGCTCTCTGCATTAATCTAGGTCATGGTATTAGGCCTTGCATGAGCATGACATCAATACAACATCATGCTTGAGTCTTTGGGGATCCAACAAAGTGTTGAAATAAGGCAGCCATGTCACATTGCTGTTGTTATTCTATGGAAAAGGCAATGTAAATGCTGTTATGTTGAACAATGCATTTTTCATTTGTTTGACACATCTGTGTGAAGCTATTTAGTTGACGATACAGATTGAAAGTTTTGGAAGGAGGTGACCTTGACTGTCATTGAGAGTTGTTCTTATGATGAAGATTGTCTGTGCCCACAGATGCCCTTACAACAGATGGCACAGTTTTATAACTCTCTCACTGCTGACCTGGAGCTGAGATGTGTCTCAATGATTTCCAGGTAAGTGTGCCAGCCAGCATCTGCAGATACAGTGATTTGGGCAATGAGACTCTGATGTTTCATGGTTTCTTTGGCATACTTTCTTACACCTTCAACCATTGCAATAATTTAAATAATACTGTGCCTTGTGTGGTTTGGACGCAGCCTCAATAATTAATTTTAACTTGCTTGATTACATTGGACTCTATGTAGCTTGCAGTTAGATGTCCTGACTCTCCTGGTGCTGGTGCAAACTTTGCACTCTGGAAACCACTTTACAGATCTTCAGTCACTGAACGGTCTCCTTGTTCTGCTCGATTCTTGTAAATGTTTTATCATCAATTAACTCGTCAATATTTTTCAGGACAGTTAGCTACTATTCTATTAATAGCGATTTTCTATAGATTATTGAAAGAAAAACATTTTTATCCAAAATTGAAGAAAAAGAACATTTAAAGCCTTCCCTTCACAAAAAAACTGTGCCCCTTTAAGATTAGACCTCCACCCTGCATATGTTTACTTTTAACCCGATGTGATTGTTTGGAACTAACGTTGAGCAGGAACTTCTTCTCACCCTTCCCATCGCCACAACAACAGCCCCCCACTCATTCCCACTCCTTTACACTACACTATTGAAGAATATGGGACTATTTCAGTTACTACCATTTGCTTGCAGGGCACATGTTTAATGAAGTTCTTACAATTTTTCTGCAAGAGCATCATATTGACAGAAGGACATGGTGTAAATTAGCATAGAGAAGGAGTTTTCAAATGGAAGTCAGCCGGGATTGCGAAACATCCAATTTTCTGGTCCCCCCATGCTCACTTGATGCCTGTCAGAATACTCTCATCAGTTGTAAATTTTTGCACAGAATTCTAAAAAGCTCATTTATGCCCTTTCTCGATCTTTCTTTCAATGTAAACAAATCCAGTTCGATAAGGTTCTCCCCAATAATTCCAGTTTTACGAAATCACAGAATCACACAGTGCAGAAGAGGCCCTTCGGCCCATCAAGTCTGCACCGACACGTGAGAAACACCTGACCTATCTACCTAATCCCATTTACTAGCACTTGGCCCATAGCCTTGAATGTTATGACATGCTAAATGCTCATCCAGGTACTTTTTAAAGGATGTGAGGCATCCCATCTCCACCACCCTCCCAGGCACCATATTCCAGACCCTCTGGGTAAATACTTTGAACATAGAATCACAGAAATTACAACACAGAAGGAGGCCATTCACCCCACACCCCCTGTTGGTTATTCATCTGGAACCATTCCATTTCCATTTCCATTTTTATTCCATTTCCTTCACCTTTCCTACATCCCTTTTATATTATTTTTGCTTCAAATGCTTGACCGGATCCCTTTTAAGTGCAGGTAAAGTCGCTAACCCAATGCTTTTGAAGTGATAAGAAATCTGTGTCAAAAAGACCCTTCTATTTCCCTATTTTTCTTCTAATAACTAGTGATAATCCTGATTCTATGCCATCTGGTATCAGTCTATCAACCAGTGGAAACAGTCATTCACAGTTTACTACTTCAAGATCCTTCAAAATTTTGCAATGGTTTCCCATGTTTTTTCCCTGTGAAGAAAAGCTCAAATATTCAAGTCTATATCAACAATCACTCATTATTTTGATCAGTTGCTGTATTTGATTTAGTTCTTTCATGGGATGTGAGCATTGCTGGAAAGGCCAGCGTTTGTTGCTCATCCCTAATTGCCCTTGAGAAGGTGGTGGCCACCTCTAGATCCGCTGCAGTCCATGTGATGTAGGTACACCCACAGTGCTGTTAGGGAGGGAGTTCCAGGATTTAGACCCAGCAACAGTGAAGGAACGGCAATTTAATTCAAGTCAGGAATGTGGCTGGCTTGGAGAGGAGCTTGTGGGTGGTGGCGTTCCCAGATATCTGCTGCCCCTGTCCTACTCGGTGATATTGTCACTGTATCCTTTCCCTGACTCTGATATCCCCCTTGCAATGTGACACACACAGCCGAATTCCAACAGTGACATAACCAATGTGTTGTTTAAATTCAACATTATAATCTTGCTTTAGCATAAATGTCCAAAACAGGACGCCATTGGGGTTGAATTTTCACTGAGGTTTTCCTGATCATCCACTGTAACTTTGGCAGAAGATCCGTAGAAGCCCTGCAGAAACAGCATGCGCAATATTTATATAATTTCTCTATAAATTGGAGTTATGGTGGATGATTAAGAGAATTCAACCCCAATAGTACTAAATGTATGCTCATCAATGAATTGTACAGGATTAAAATACTATATTCTACTCAGATGCCCTCATATTAATGTTATTATCAGCAGTTTCAGATTTACTGGATACTTTTAATGAGTGGTTAATATTCACAGCCAAATCATTTTCTTGAACCATCATCATGAGCAATATTATTTTGCATATCATTACAACAAATTATCACAAAGCATTTTGCACAATGAATTTGTTCTTGATGTGCAATGGCCATTATTATGTGATCAAACAGCAATCCTTCTGAACCAGTAACGTTTCACAACCAGCAATGAGTTGAATAACTGGTTAATTTGTTATTTTGTGGCATTGATTGAGGTAGGATTGTTGGTTGGGAACTTGGAAGGACTCCCTGTTCTTCGAATCGTTTCATGAGATTTTTCTTACATAAAACATCCACAGGAACAGGCAGACAGGGACCTCAGTGTATCATCTCATCCAAAGCACAGCACCTCCAAAGATGCAGCACACTGTGACCACAACTTTGAACTGTCAGTTTAGATTATAACCTGACTCAATCACTCAAAACCCATAACTTTCTGACCCAGTGACAAGAGTGCTCGTGGGTCGATCTACTTAATTGATCTAGATCCCTTTGAATGGTATTAATTCCCATTATATTAGTCACTTGACCAAATAGTCAATAGCATAATTATATTCTACCATGAGCAGTACCCATCCTATATCATTTTGTACTTGTTTTTCCATCCTTTCAATTATGTGACGTCAAGCTGAACAAGACAACATTCACTTGAGTGGGAAATCTCTCACCAGCAAAGTAGCATATTTTCATCTAGGTTGGCCACATAAGTAAAACCACTCCAAGACCCCTAAAAAGAAATGCTATAATGCTGCTTTCTGAATAAAGGAAATCACAGCTGACTGGAGGTTTTGCATTCCATTGACTGCTCAATTCTCGCCTTTGCTTGTTTTGCCTTCATTTTTTTGAATGGTGTTACTAATCCTATTGAGGTGTTTATGTATAAGTTGAGGTGATCTCCTGGTACCATATTTTGTACTTCATAATAGCACTGGAATGAATACCAGAAACATGCAAAATGCCTGCATATATTTTCACAAGATATCCAGCATGTCTGCTGTCTCCACAAGGCAGCCATTCGGCATGAGATTGCAATTTTGTTACAGTAACTCTAAATTGCTGAAAGCAATGCAGCTCACACTTTTAGAGTGCAATATATCTGTTGGCAGTAGTTGATATAAATGCTTGGTACGTATTGATCTACCTGATGATTTATTCAGCAAAGCAAAGGCTTCAAGATGACTTAAGACCAGCAACACAGTAGGTGGAAGAATTTCAAAATGACAACCACAACTTCTTTGGGTGTTACAGGGACCATTTCTGTTCCAAAATGGTGCATATATACACCTCTGGTGTGGGTCACCTTGGGCAGGGTGTTAGCATAGGTGCAGGGAGAAAATGCCAGAGGTATGCGAAGTAGGTAGATTATGACATCAACCAGCGTATAACATTCATTTGATGCCAGCACTGCCATTTTCGAGCTCAACACACCAGCTAACACTATCTCTTAATCATTCAAAGCTGAACACACCTCCCCCACACCAGGGATCATCAGCAACATACAAGTCATTTACTGATTGATTTCTACTGGCTGTTTCTGCGCTTGTAGAAGTGTTTGATGGTGTATTGCTATTTAAAGTTGCTGATGTCGACGGGAATTAGTGTGGCAGCTGCTGAAAGACTTTACCCTGACTTCAAGGATTCTGCACAAAACACTGGCTCCCTGACAATAGAGTGATAGTTCCAACACTGACCCCACTCCTGCCTGGCCTCAGAGTACAGAAAGGGTGGCATTACCAGTGACTCTGAAAGTGACCGTGGCCGTGAACTTTTATGCGTCTGGCTCCTTCCAGGTTGCAGCCGGCGATATTTGCAACGTCTCTCAGATGGCATAAGGGAGGTCACTGAGGCTCTGTATTCAAGCAGAACTGAATACATATCATTTCCTCTTGGCAGGGAAAAGAAGGCAGAGCAAGCATGCAGCCTGCTTCCCCATGGATTCAATTGACTACATGCACCTCGCCTTGTGGGCATCGCATGTCAACTCTGAGGTATATTGCTGCCAGAAGGGCTTTGTTCCCTCAACATGCTGGTGTGTGACCAGATGAAGCGTACCATGCAGATCAATATCTGGTATCCTGGCAGCAGGCATTGTGCCTTCATCCTGTGAAAGTCTGCTGTACCATTTGTGTTTGTCAAACCAGAGGGTGGCTATTGCAAATCAAGGCCAATCAGCTGAGCATCTGGTTTACGACTCCGGTTGGCAATCCAAGATCACATGGGTAATGCCCATAACATGCTGCCACACAAAATGTCACTGAGCAGACCCATTGGTGGGTTTAAGCAATGCTTCTGCTGCCTGGGCCGCTCTGCTGTACTTGGCGGAACATATTTCAAGATTTTGTCACATTCTTCTGCACGCTGGACAACCTCGTATCATGAGGGTGCAGCCTTGCCACCAGCTAAACAGTTACCAACTGAGGAGGAGGAAGGGAGCAGATAATCCACACAGCCCCTTTCTAGTTGGGCTAAGTGTGATCAACTCATCTGACTGTAATAAATAAATCCCAATTCCCCCATTTGAAATATCTCCACAAGCAGAGTTTTGCAGGGAGGGTGCGAAGCCATAAAATATCATGGGTGCTGTGCCGACCGCCCACCGGCTGGCCCTGCCCCCACCACAATTTTACCAGTGGTGGGGTTTGGGCCTCAGGTGGCCAGCCCTTCCTTGAGGCCTTTAAATGGCCAATTAATGTCCACTTAAGGGTGTCATCCTGCCGTTGTGGTGATTTAACCAGCAGCAGGAGAGGCCCACTCCAAGCGTCTAACCCGGTAGCATTCCCTGCACAGGCTGGTGACAGGCAAAGGGATTCCCTCCTTAATGGGCCTTCTGGGCCCATTGGAGGGCCACCTAAAGTCTTACTCCTCCTTCTGGTTCCCCTTCTCCCCTCTGGCCTGTCTATCCTGTCTCCCTCCAGCCAGCTTACCCCACTCATCGGGGCCTTCTAGCCTAGTCCCATTGAGATGACAAGATTTACCTCCAGTCCTGACTCCAGGCTCAACATGCTTTGAGGCAGCCATCTGGAATGGGAGTGGAATCCCACCAACTTTTTAACTGAGGGAGGGTGTCGTGCGGCCACAATGCCCCATTAAATCCAGCCCTACATCTTGCTTCAAGAAAAACCACCACAAACAAATATTTGTAAATCAAGTTATTCAAAGTTCCATACAGAAGTCAGCTAATCACTCTCGTGCATTCCCTTAAGGTCCACTTTCCATGTGCTTTTGCCTGTCCTAGTGCTCCTAAGCAGTGCAACCCCAAGGCCGCAGCATGGCTAGCGGAAAGCTGCTGACTTACAGTGGAGGAGACTATAAGTGACATTGGAAAACACCCTCTGCTGAAGAAGCAGTGTAGAAATCATCAGAGCAATCATACCAGAAGGCCTTACTGTCTCCAGTATCTAAAGCCCTCTGTCATGGACAGAATTTATTGAGTTTCGATGTTTCTTTTGTCCAGGGTGAAACAGAAAGATGAGTCAGTTGGAATGCTATAGTTCTATTGTTGATGGTCCATCCTTAAGCAAAGGGATGTATGAATTTCCTGGCTGGCTGTGAATGTCCATACTCAATTAGGTAATTGCTTGAGACTCGCGACTCCCTGGCTTGTCTCAGAATGCAAATGGTCATGTGATTTTTGGCAGCCATTTTAACAGACTGTTTGTCCAAACTTTTACAAGTATTGTCTGAAAGTTCCTCATATACTGAAGCATGACACCTCACTGTCTCCAATACCCAGAACCCTCACTGGCTCCAATATCCAGAAACTTCACTGACTCAAATACCCAGAACCCTCACTGTCTCCAATAACCAGAGGTCTCACTGCCCCCAGTACCTGGAGCCCCCACTGCCTTCAATACCCAAAACCTTCACTGCCTCCAATATCCAGAGTCCTCACTGTCTCCAATATGCAGAGAGCTCACTGTCTCCATTAACCAGAGCTCTCACCATTTCTAACAGTCGGATCCCTCACTGTCTCAAACACCTAAAGTCCTCACTGTTTCATATACTCAGAACCCTCACTGTCTCCAATACCCAGAACCCTCACTGTCTCCAATACCCAGAACCCTCACTGTCTCCAACACCCAGAACCCTCACTGTCTCCAACACCCAGAACCCTCACTGTCTCCAACACCCAGAACCCTCACTGTCTCCAACACCCAGAACCCTCACTGTCTCCAATACCCAGAACCCTCACTGTCTCCAACACCCAGAACCCTCACTGTCTCCAATACCCAGAACCCTCACTGTCTCCAACACCCAGAACCCTCACTGTCTCCAATACCTGGAGCCTTCACTGTCTCAAAACAGAATCACAGAATTGTAACAGCACAGAAGGCAGGCCATTCAGCTTATTGTGTCTGCACTGACTCTCTGAATGAGCAATTCACTTAGTGCCATTCTCCTGCCTCCTCCCTGTAATCCTGCACATTCTTCCTTTTTAGATAACGGCCTAATTCATTTTTGAATGCTTCAGTTTGAACCTGCCTCCACCACACTCTCAGGCTGTGCATTCCAGACCTTAACCACTCACTGCATGAAAAGAAGCTTTTGTTTCTTTTACCAATTACTTTAAATCTATGCCGACCCATTCTCGATCCTTTCATGAGTGGGAGCAGTTTCTCCCTGTCTACTCTGTCCAGAACCCTCAAGATTTTGAATACTTCCATCAAATCTCCTCCCAAACTTCTTTTCTCCAAGGAAAACGGTCCTAACTTCGCCAATCTATCTTCATATTGGTGGTCACCGCACGGACATGTGTCCACAGCAGGAGGAGGCAGGTTCAGCCAAGGTCCAAGCCAGCTCCTGTGGCACTGACCGCCGTTGCCACCATATCCCAGGCTGGATTAGTGACTCTGGGGGACTTCCTGAGGCCAGAGAGGGATTAGAGGACATTGCAGTGGCCTTCCACTGCACTTCATGGTACTCGGAGGACAGGTGGGGAAGAGGCATCTGTGAGGTTCGAGTCAGATGATGAGCCTCTGGATTCAGCCTTCCAACTCATCCTGGAGAGTCAGCAGAAGGCAGGGAAACATCATGCAGAGCTGTGGGAAGCCCTCAACAGAGTGGCACGCGAATTGGAGGAGTGTGTCTGCCTGCTCTCTGATAAAGTGATGCCTACATGTGCATGTATAGAGGTCTCCATAGAAAGGATGGTGGACGCCATGGAGGTCCCGGTCCAGCAGAATGTGGAGATTTGTGCAGACCTACACTCCATCATGGTAGCCATGGGTGAGTCCCTGCAGTGGCAATGTGAGAGGGAAATGGGGCACATCAACACCCCTCTAGGTGCACATTACCCTCCCTCCAAGTCCCCTTTGTCTGTGACCCCCCTCAGCCTCATCCTCTGACACCGCAGAGGGAGTAGCTGGCCCATAGGAGGACAGCCAAAGAAAGCCGGGGCTCTCAAGACCTCAGCTCTCCAGAGGAGGCACGCCGAAGTCATCAGAGGCAAAAGGGCCAACCACTGCACAGGCTGTCGCCATCCCTGTTGTGGATGTCAGGGTAGCACCTAGACCAAATGGTAGGCCTGGAAAAGTTAAGAAATTCTGATCACAAGTTGTTGTACGGGGTGAATACATATTTTTATTTAATTATCTGAAAATATATTCACTTGCACTAAATAATGTATAATGTTGTCTTTCAGCTTCACGTAAAGCCTTGTGAGTCCTCCCCTGATCCCCTTCAATAGCAGTTCAGCAGCTGATTCTGGAGGGAGAAGTGTGTGTGTAGGGCAGGGCCTCTCGCAGCCTCGTGCAAGCACTCTCCCATGAATACGGAGCCTTCCTCCATCATGCTCATCTTACTGTCCTGAGCATTTTGAATGCTGCCTGCTGGGGTTCACTTTCAGTTGTCCATCTGAGCTGATCTGTATATCTGCCCACCCACTGATCACACTCCCCTGCAGCACTTATGCCCATCAAACATGAGGCTCTGCTCACTTTCGATTTCGACAGCCATGGTCATGGCCCTGTAAATCATCAGCTCCCTCATCCTTTCTCCTCCCCAAGTCACCCATAGCTGTAGGGCTCCAGCATCTTCTGCTCCTCGGATGTGATATTGCATATCTGCAATATGAGCAAGGCCTTAACGGACCTTTCCCCCTACTCCTTCCTCCACCCTGACTCCCTCCTTCACTCTTACTCTCACTTCCTCCTGGACTCCTTCCTTCCCCTGGAATCCTTCCCCCCTCCGGACTCCTTCCTCACATGGACTCTTTCCGTCCCCCAGACTTCCCCTTCCCCCAGACATCTTCCTCTCCCTGCACTCCTTGCCCTTCTGAGCTCCTTCTCTTTACCTTCCACCCACCTTAGACCTACTTCCCCATTTGCTGCATTCTCCCCGTTACACCCTCCTCCCCTCGTACTCCCTCTTCCCCCTCCCAACCTCACTCACCCGATACTTTTGTGCCCCCACTCCCACCTCACCTCCCCAACACCTTCAGCTGCCCCCAAACCAACCTCGCCCCCCCCCCACCCTTTCCCTTCCTCTCCCACTCACAATTGGACCTTGCTTTCCCCCTCCTTGCCGACCATCCGTAGCAGCCCAAGGCCAAGACCATGATGCTCTGAAGCAGGCCTGAGACAACAATGGAGACCACCCACCTTCCATGAGCTGCTTCGCGGCAGAGCCATGTTCATGAGAATCCACCCAGCATGCGATGTATGTGTTCCTCCAGAGTCCGGTAGCTGTAGGGCTCCAGCATTTTCTGCTTTGCGGATCTCCATGATCTGAGCAAGACCCTAAAGGTAAGTCTTGACTTCTGAACGTCACACTTGGCTAGATGTTTTCTGGGCCAGTGTGTTTTCCCGCTGGCGTAATGGAAAATCTGGCGTGGGGGGACGATTCCAGTCGGGCCTTACTTTGCATCCCATTACCGGGATGCAAGTTGGGTTCACTCCGGCCTGCAGTGTGATTGGCATTCTGCCATCGTGGACACCATCGGATGATCCCACTGTGCTTTCACTCCAGCCTGATCCTGGGAGCTGTTCCTGCCACTTTCTCCTACAAATTTCTATCCGTTTATAGCAACTCAAGTTGCAACCATGTTCTATACTAGGATGACCCCCTTGACCCTGGATGAGGTACTGTGGCTCAGGGGAAACAATGTCCTTAGATCAGTCCCTGGTTAATGAAACTTGACCCTGAATGAATACTCTAACTGCTGACAACCGCTTGGGTTCAAATCAGGAACCACATGAACACAAGCTGCCTTATGGTCAGTCAATAAAGTGTGTAGGATTGAGTAGCAGGTCATTTTCTCACTGGTGGGAGGAATGGCAATCTGATTTCAACTGGTAAAGAGGTACATGGACATTCTTTAAGTTATGCAGAAATCACGCTCTTTGTCCGCAGTGTGCATGCTGCACAACCCCCCCACTGCCCAAACCTCATCTCCAATCAGCCCCCACATCAAATCTCTGAATCGTCCCCGGATCATGCACAGCTTTTCTGTGAAGCTCAATTGGAGCCCAAAATGTTTGAGATCTAGGTGCCGCTGATAAACGGACTGATGAATAATGGCTGGAACTGGGTGATGTGGATGTCCTAGGAGCTGGATCAGAGCATGTGCTAAGCAGCCTTTGATGGGGCAAGTGTCAGGCTGTGTGTCTCCGGATTCTGTTTATGAAATATGGTCACCCTGGACTACAGAGAGGATTAATGGGGCCCATTTTGCCCCATCCATAGCTTCCAACCACCTTTGTTTGTCATATCATTTTTGTATCTATTTTTGGCCAGGGTTTATTCTCGGATGGGACTGATTTTGCAAGGTCTTTTCCCTCTCTCAGGGGCTTCCTGCTGCTTCTGATTGGGTGCCTAAATAGTTCCGATCCTAATATTTCATCTGACTACTGGGCCTGTTACTTTGAAGATTCGATACTTGGAACTCTCTCTTTCTTTATTGAAACTTCTCACACCCCAATAACTCAACCAGAATTGCCAGCTCACGTCCTTTGTAAACATTTTGAAGGGGTGTAGTGTAGAGAAGCAGTATTGAAAAAGAATAGCAATAAAGCATACAAGACATAGCCATAAAATAACATGTTAATATTGTATCCACAGTAAAAAAAAAGCATTAAAATATTGTGGCAGTTTAGTTTTAATATTAAACATTGTAAATGAATTGCTGGCTGATGAGAGAGATGTGAAAGGTCAAGCAGGTCACGTGATTGGTACGGTACTGACTGTGATGGCCGCCGATCAGCAGTCAGTAAGAGCTGAGCCAATCCGGGTGCTATATTGGAAGAAACTGCAGGGTGGCAGCAGCAATGATCCCCTTGAAACCTTCCCCCAGACCTTTAGGGTGCCACAGAACCCTAGTTGAGAACCTCTGCTTAAAGTACATGAGTGTCATATCTAAGAGGATGGCTGTGTGTGTGAGAGCAAATGACGATGTTTCTTCACCATTATTGTCCTCCTGCCCTTGCATCTCTTCCCCCACTGCCTGGCCAGGTTGCAATACTTGAATACCTGAAAAGAGAAAGGCACACGGGTGGAGTTGTAGTGAGTGAAGGGGTGGAAAGCAAGAGTTGCATGTTTACACCATCCACAGCTTGTAAATCAGAGTTGACTGTGGGGTGAGGGGAAGTGGGATACGAGAAGGAGGATTAAGTATGAGCATACCATCATCATTGATGGTTTCTCTCTGCCATGATTGAGCTGTGACGTGATGGTGGAGTGGGGAGGAGAGACGACTTTGGGGAGGGGTCTTCATTGGGCACAAAGTGCCCAAGCAGGAGGGACCACCCCCACCACCCCCAGTTCCCAGACTGCAACAGGCCAACAGATGAAACTTGGAGGCCTTGCCACATGTTGTTGATACCTCCCACTACGGATAACATCCCAATGGAGGCAGGAGAAAGCTCTTAAGTGGCCCTTAATTCGTCACTTAAGGGTTTCATTTGGCCTAAAGGTGAGTGTCCACCCAATGCCTCACTCGCCTCATGTAAAATCCTAGCTGAGGCAGTTAAGTGCTGATTGTGGGGGATGGGTGTGGGGCATAAAATTCCAGGTATCGATACTACATCACAACACAGAGGGTAGCCTTTTAGCCTTTTAGGCTTATGCCACTGCTAACTCTTGAACTAAAATTTCCTATTTTAATGTCTCCTACCCTCAGGCAATATAAAACAAAATATTTTATATATTTATGAATATCTGGAATTATAATAAATGCTACAACATCATATTGGAATAGGGAACAGGGAACTGATTGATGTGCCTTTGTGTGCTTTAGTGATCTCAAGATCTCCTATTCAATTATAAAATACAGTAAGATCAGCATGATGGTATTCAGTGAAGTAACTCTTGACCTGTGTCTGTTGTATTTATGCAAGGAATGCGACCTTTACAACGCAAAAATAAACTTCTATCTCAACCAATAGGACAGGTACGAATCAATTACTTGCTAACATTCTTGGTAGCCTGTTCATATGTCAATTGAAGTAAAGTGAATATTTCTTTACAAGTTAGGAAAGTGTGTAATAGAAAATCATTTTAGCCCACAAATTGATTAAGTCAAAGGCTGACTATTATTTCAACAGTTTCTCTTAGCTTTGTTTCAAAGTTGTAATCAAGTTAAACTGAACATTTACAAGGAATTGGATGGGATGATGTAGTTAGCACCTGTACTTTCTGGATTTGAATCCAGACACAGCTCATGTGATTAAAACCACATTTGAGGCTCCATGAATGGCTCAGTGGGTGATTGCACCATTAGGGGAAGGCTTCCTCTGGTGTGGTAAAATTATAAACCCTTCTTTTGAACACCCACATTGATGTTTTCATTACTGTGTCATCACTGAGGGTGCTGAGTAGTACCCTCACCTTTGAATTAGGAGGTTGTGGACTCAAGTTCCACTCCAGAGACTTGAGCATACAATGCAGGCTGAGACTCCAGTGTAGTACTGAGACATGAGGCCCTGACTTCCATGGATGTAAAAGGTCCCATGGCACTATTTCAAATAAGAGCAGGGGAGTTCTGCTTATATTTATCCTTCAACCAATACCTAAAACAAAGTAACTCAGCATTATCTATTAGTTATTTGTGGGACCTTGCTGTGTGCAGTTTGGCTGTCCTACATTACATATGCACTTCACAAAGCACTCCATTGGCTATAAAACACTTTGGGGTCATGAAAGGTGCTACATAAATATAATTTCTTCTTTTTTTGTATGGTGCTGATCTAATTGATTGTGTGGGCAGTTATCGGCCAAGTTGCTAAGGTCCTTGGAAGTCATTCTGCACTGTAAATAAAGCTGGTTTATAATACTGGCAACTCCAAGAGTATTCTTCAAATTGATAGTATTAAGTGGCATCAATATTTCTTCTGCCATATTGGTGTTTAATGATATCACTTTTAATCCAACTAGAAGATTGCCAATAACCAAGACCTGAGTGCTCCTTCTAAAAGAAAAAACAAAATCTTTAAGGAAACTTGGCTAATCAGATTAAAGTGACATTTCCATAGGTTGCTGATGCACTCCAGCCTTCTGGTCTCGGAAGGCTTGAGATGACCAGAAGATACCGTTTTTTCTTCTCCAAGGACAGCCGGACACAGATGTAGCCACAGAAGAGAGGCAGACAGTCAGGCCAAACAACCCCCTCAAACAGTCGCTGCCTAACCTTGTTAACACCAACCTTGGCTAGGACCAGGCACAATGCTACAAGGAACTCCTACGGTCTGCCCACCACCGGGGCTTAAAGGGGCAAATCATGAGGGCATTTGCATAAAATTAACTTGTGTTCCCTTCAGTATTGAAGATTGAGGGTCCTTTCCTTCGATATGTTTAAGATGTTCCAAGGATTTGATAGAATGGATACAAAGAAATAATTTCCTCTGGTGGTGGAATCAAGGACAAAGGGTCATAATCTTAAAATGAGAGCTGGGTCATTCAGGAGAAGAACCAGGAAGTATTATTTCATGCAACGGAAAATGGAAATGTGGGTCTTTGTCCCCCAAAATGTTGTGATTGTGGAGATAGTTGAAGCTTATAAGACTGGAATGGTTTTTGGTAGGTAAGGATATCAATGGAAATGGAGCACAGAGAAGAGAATGGAGTCCAGGTATAAATAACCCATAATCCAGCAGAGCAGGCCTGAGGGACTGTTCCTAATTAATGTTCCTAGTTGCTGGTGAAGCTGTGCCCTTCCAAATGGTGGATCCACCATTCAGTGTGGTATAGTATGTATCTGTTCTGTGCTCGGAGAATGGAGGCAATGTGCTCACACTTCTGATGATAACCTGCTCCATACCCATAACCCCTGTTCACTAAGCCAGGGCACAAACCCATGCCTGTCGATATGTTTTCAATAAATTGTACTAATTTCTTCTTAAAGTAAGACACCAATGGAATTTAAAGAAATATTGATGTTTTCCTCAATATAAAGAGAGAGCACATGGAAGGCATAGTACTATCTTAAAATGTTCACTTTAAGGAATACAATTAGGAGATAAAAATTGGATAGTTCTCTTTTTTGGGTGCAGAGTTCCTGCCTGCAGCTGTTCAGATCAAGCTGGGCAACATGCCCACGTTCATGTACCCACCTCATCTGAAAGATTGTGATTTTGGGCGGAGCGACTCCTGCACTGCTCTATTTTTCTCCATGATGCCTGTAGCTCTATGTAGCAGCAGGATGCCCAGCAGCACCATTTGCTGTTTATGTGCTTTAGGTAGCTTGCTCTTCTTCAAGGTCCATTGCCTATTAAAGGAAGGCTGCACACCTACACCAGGCCTAAAAGAAAATCAGCTTTCAAGATGAGAAGGATATCTCGACAGGAAGGGAAAAGGCTCCCCACACTGGAGGCTTTGGTTTCTGAGGTGGACTCCAGCAAGGAGGCAGTGTCTCTACAGGCGGGAAAGAAGGTCTCAGGAAACAGCCTGAAGAGTGCACTGGAGTGCATCACTCAGGAGGTGAATGCCCAGAAACTGGCATCACAGAGATGGCAACAATGCGGGAAAAAGTACAATGACCTCATATGGGTGACAATATTCCAGCAATAGTACTGAAGACTTGTGCTCCAGAACTTGCCACGTCCCTAGCCAAGCTGTTCCAGTACAGCTACAGCGCTAGCATCTAGCAAGCTATGTGCAAAATTGTCCAGGTATGTCTTGTACACAAAAAGCAGGACAAATCCAACCTGAACAATTACCGCCCCATCAGTCTACTCTCGATCATTAGTAAAGTAACGGTAAAGTAACATTCATCAACAGTGCTATCAAGCTGCACTTGTTTAGCAATAACCTGTTGATTGTTGCCCAGTTTGGGTTCCACCAGGATCACTCAGCCCCTGACCTCATTACAGCCTTGGTTCAAACATGGATAAAAGAGCTGGAATCAAGAGATGAGGTGAGTGTGTCTGCCCTTGACATCAAGACCTCATTTGACCCAGTGTGGCATCAAGGAGCCCTATCAAAACTGGAGTCAATGGGGATCAGAGGGAAAACTCCCTGCTGGTTGGAGTCATACCTAGCACAATGGAAGATGGTTGAGGTTGTTGGAGGTCAGTTATCTCAGCTCCAGGACATCACTGCAGGAGTTCCTCAGGGTAGTGTCCTTGGCCCAACCATCTTCAGCTGCTTCATCAATGACTTTCCTTCTATCAAGTCAGGAGTAGGGATGTTCACTGATGATTGCACAATGCTTAGTGCCATTCATGACTCTGCAGATACTGAAGGAGTCTATGTCCAGATGCAGCAAGACCTGGACAATATCCAGGCTTGGGGTGACAAGTGGCAAGTAACATTTGTGCCACACACAAGTGCCAGGCAATGACCACCTTCAACAACAGAGAATCCAACCATCACCCTTTCATGTTCAAAGGCATTACCATCACGGAATCCTCCACTATCAATACCCTGCGGGTTAGCATTGACCAGAAACTGAACTGGACTAGTCATATAAATACTGTGGCTACAAGAGCAGGTCAGAGGCTAGGAATCGTGTGATGAGTAGCCCACCTCCTGACTCCCCAAAGCTTGTTCACGACCAACAAGGCACAAGTCATGGAATACTCCCCATTTGCCTGGATAAGTGCAGCTCCAACAACACTCAAGAAACTTGACACCGTCCAGGACAAAGCCTGATTGGCAGCACATCCACAAACATTCACTCCCTCCATTACCGATGCACAGTAGCAGCAGTGTGTACCGTCTACAAGACACACTGCAGAAACTCACCAAGGCTCCTTTGGCAGCACCTTCCAAACCCATGACCACTACCATCTAGAAGGACATGAGCAGCAGACACATGGGAACACCACCACCTGGAAGTTCAGCACCAAGTCACCCGCCATCCTGACTTGGAAATATATCGTCATTCCTTCACTGACACTGAGTCAAAAATCCTGGAACTCCCTTCCTAACAGCACTGTGGGTGTAACTATACCACATGGACTAGAGTAGTTCAAGAGGGCCGCTCACCATGACCTTCTCAAGGGCAACTAGGGATGGGCAATAAATGCTGGCCCAGCCACTGAAGCCCACATCCCATGAATGAATAAAAAAATGACAGTGAATTCAACCTCATGGTACATCACATGTCCACCACACTCCTCACTCTGCTCAGTGCACCACAGCTCTATTACTCACCCAGCAGCATATCCTGGCACTCAGGACTCATGCCCAATGTTAATACACTCTGTCTCATCCACACATATCTACTAATGCTGATCACGTCACACACACCCTCTCTTCCATTGACACATCTCCATCTATTCAGCTTTGGCACGCATATCACCCAAGCAGAATGCCGCATAATCAATAGCACTCTGATGTTTCTGCTGCAGGAGGAGGTTGCCCATGGAAGATCGGAAGGGTGGGAGGGATCCATAACTCTATCCTGTGAGTGCCTTCAAGGAGTTGGTGCTTGCAGCATGGTAACACAGTCTGTGGCATCTGGCCTAGCAGAGGGTGTCCAAGTTGAGAGTCAGTGACTGCCTTATGCTCCTTTGCAACTCACCCTCGCCCTTGTCCTGAGATATGGCATCAAGCGGAAGCTGAAGATGATGTGACCATGGAACTCCTGCCTTCCTCCCTTCTCTCACACCCAACCCTCCCCCTTCTACTTGTATGCTTTCAGATTGAAGAGCTGCTACCTGGACATCCTTAGCAGAGCCAGAAGGAAGAGCAATGGCAACCCCACGACAATGATTACTGTCATTCAATCTTGAAATCCAAGTCATTAACTCAGTTACTGCAGCCAAGGGATTGGAGAGTTTGTGTGTCAGTTCCACAGGCGAGGTTACAGATGAGTTCTGCTGCCGGAGAATCACAGAATCACAATTGTTAAGCTGCAGAAGGGGACCATTTGGTTCATCGTGTCTGCACAGGCTTACCAACGAGTAATCACATAATACCATTCTCCCACCTTCTCCCCCTAACCCTGCACATTCTTCCTCTTCAGATAACAGCCCAATTCCATTTTGAATATCTTGATTAAGCCTGCCTCCACCACGCTCTCAGGCAGTCTGTTCCGGACCTTAATAATTTGCTTTGTGAAAACATTTTTTCTCATATTGCTTTTGCTTCTTTTGCAAATTACTTTAAATCTGTGTCCTCTCATTCTCAATCATTTCACAAGTTTCTCTCTATCTCCTCTAGCCTGACCCCTTATGATTTTGTATACCAGTATCAAAGCTCCTCTCAGCCTTTTCTTCTCCAAGGAAAACAGTCCTAACTTCTCCAATCTAGCTCCATACCTGAAGTTCCTCAACCCTGGAACCATTCTTGTGAATTTTTTCTGCACTCTCTTTAATGCCTTCGCATCCTTTCTAAAGGGTGATGTCCAGAACTGGAAGCAATGCTCCAGCTGAGGCCAAACCAGTACCCTATACTAGTTCAAGATAATCTCCTTGCTCTTGAACTCTATGCCCCTATTAATAAAGCCTAGGATACTGTATGTTTTATTAATCGCTATCTTAACCTGTCCTGCCACCTTCAATGACTTATGCCCATATACACCCAGGTCCCTCTGCTACTACACTCTCTTTAGGGTTGTATCCTTTAGTTTATATTATCTCTGCATGTTCTTCCTACCAAAATGAACCACTTCACATTTCTCTGCATTGACCTTCATCTGCCATCTGTCCGCCCATTCCACCAACTTGTCTATGTCTCTTTGAAATTCTATATTATCTTCCTCACAGTTCACAATGCTTCCAAGTTTTGTATCATCCACAGATTTTGAAATTGTGCCCTGTACATCAAGGTCTAGGTTATTAATATATATCAGGAAAGCAAGGGGCTTAACACTGACCCATGGGCACTGCAAACCTTCCTTCAGTCTGAAAAAAATCCATTAACCTTAATTAATCCGCATTTGACTATTCTGTGGCTGTGACTATTCATTTTGTTACTAATTATTGTTTCAAGAAGTTTCCCCTGCACCAAAGTTAAGCTGGCTGGCCTGTAGTTGCTGGGTTTATCTTTATACCCTTTTCTGAACAAGGGTATAGCATTTACAATTCTCCGGTCTCCTGGCACCACCTTTGAGTCTAAGGGAGACTGAAAAATTATGGCCAGTACCTCTTCAATTTCCACTTTCACTTCCCTCAGTATCCTTGGATGTATCCCATCTGGTCTTGGTGCTTTATCAATTTTAAGTACAGACAACCTGTCCAATACGGCCTCCTTATCAATTTTAATCCCTTCTAGTGTCTGAATTACCTCCTCCATCGACGTGGCCTGGATAACATCTTCTTCTTTGATAAAATATTAATACCTCATGCCCTCTGCCTCCATGCTTAGATCCACTTTTTTGGTCCCTAATTGGTCCTACTTCTTCTTCCCCCAGCCTTTTAGTATAATGTGCCTATAGAAGACTTTGGGATTCACATTAGGACTTAGGTGAGGACTTCGAAGGAGCGCATATAGGAAAATGCTGATTACAATGCACGCTGAGATGCTTAGACATTGGAAGGCCTTTCAAAATGCCTCCTCTCGCTGTCATGGAGCATGGAGGAGTCTTGCTCCAACATGGCTGAGGGCATCCCACAGAGCTTGGAGCCCATCCTTCTCAGCGTGGAAGTTGTAGCCAACTATGAGAGCACTGGTAAATTCAGCCATGATGGAGCGTCTAGGAGTGGCTGCTATCTCAGTTTCCAGTGCATTAGAGGCGGAATTCTCCTGACACCTCAGTGCTGCAGTGGAAGCTCAGACAGAGGTCATGAGATCCATGGTTGTTGCCATGCCAGCAATCTTGTGCTCAACAGGGCATGCAGACTCTCACAGTCATCCAGCAATCTGTGATCTATAATCACTCAAGTGCTGCCAATTGGGTGTGGCATTGGCTTCATGAAGGGTAAATCTTCTGTCCTCAATTTGTTTTGCATTGTTCTAGCAAGGAGCTGATCCAGACACAATGAGGTTGAATGGCCTCTTTCCGTGTGATAAAATTCTATGGTTCCATCAATATGAATTACAGCCCTATCGAAGCAGGAGCTCATCTGAGTTTAAAGTAAAGAAAATTGACTTGATTTGATGTTGCCCTGAAAGTGCTTAATACCAAATACTGGCCACCTGCAATTGAAATTCCCTGAATTAAAACCTCACTTTAATTAGCTAAAAACCTCCATCATAAAAAATGCAGGTCAAAAATATCAAGGTTAATTTCAAAGAAATGTCTGATCTTCAATAATGTAACAGCTGTCTCCTTTGATGATATCTATCTGATGCACAGTGAAGCACTCAAGTCGGATGTAACTTGAATCAAAATATACCATATTTTTGATCTCAATGGATTATTTCAATAGGGAATTAATGAAAACAAGATACGAAAGGAATCGGATGGGTGGGGATCAATTTCAGTTACATGGTCTAATGAATAGCCTCGCTAACATAAATCCTCACACCTGGATATCTGTAGGTGAGAAATAAACTGAATTACATCAGTTATCATGCAATGCAATCTGTAAATGCTGGAAATAATCTGTCAGCACCAAACAAGATAAAAGGTTAATTAGTTTTTTTCCCTGTGAATGGCTCATGGAGCTGCAAATACTTAAGTGGCAGACATACCCAACTCCAGGAACAGAGATTTTCCTGAACATCCACAGCATTGAAGCTATTTCCTGATGCGAGACAGTAGTCCCAAACTGGCTCTTCCACATTCGAGGGGATCACTCATTCCTCGGGTGCTACAGATAGGCAAAACAGGCAGAGATGCTTTATATACGGTCTCCATCCCTTTTGAACTGTTCCTCTAGTTATCACTCGATAAAAAGGCTGCTAGTTACTCACTTATTGAAAAAGGGACTATTAGTAAGTGTGAAACTAACAGCCTTTTACTAAATGACTAACTAACTGGTCTTGTACTAAGTGTGAAGCTAGCAGGCCTTTTAGTAAACATGAAAATAGCAAGCCCTTTATTAAGTGATAACTTATTTGTTCCTCTTTATATACATTCATAGGATGTGAGCATCATTGGCAAGGCCAGCATTTATTGCCTATCTCTAACTTCCCTGGAGAAGATGGTGGTGAGCTGCTTTCTTGAACCACTGCAGTCTATGCAGCAGTGTTTAAGGAGGGAGTTCCAGGCTTTTGACACTATGATGGTGTCGGAACGGTGACATAGTTCCAAGTCAGGATGGCATGTGACTTGGAGGGGAACTTGAATGTGGTGGTACTTCCATGTGTCTGCTGCCCTTTTCCTCCTGGCTAGTAGCTGTAGTATGTTGTTCATCTTATTCAGTGCAATACACAACAGAAAGATGGCAGCAAGGATGGGATAGAATTCTTTTTTACACATCATTTGAGAAGTTAATGGCTGAAGGACTTTGTGACATACTTTTTCGAACTTCTAAAATTGATTCAGAGGAGCTTTGAGCAGTTTGAAAGGTTGCTTCGTGTGTGCACGTCATATTCAGGTGCACAGAGTCAGCACAGTGCATAATTAAAAAATGGCACTGCAGGCAGAATTGGGAAGGATAGGAGAATTGAACCCTAACAAAGAGGAGTGGTGCAATTATGAATGAAGGCTACACATTTGGACAAAAGCGAATAAAGCAGGAAACGAGGATAAAGTAAATGAAGGTCATGGTGAAAAACCACTGAGGTGATAAGAAGTATGTAATTAGAGTTATAAAGAGACTATGTGCATTCACATATCTAGTGAAGATTGGAAAGATTCTCTGTCAGTGTCATGTAGATCATTTGCTTGAATAAGGATATTTGAAATGAGTCCCAAGTTCCTCCTACGGCCCCAAGTGAAAGTCACAAAGAAAGTGGAAGTCAGAAAGAAACTGAAAGTTTGCTAGTATCACAGAATCCAATGGTAGAGCAAAGTGAGCCAGCGTCTTTGATTAAGATAAATCAATGTCACAGTCCCCACCATTAAGTGGAATTGGTAATCAAAGTTAAAATTCAGATCTGACACAGACATAGATGTTGGCCTGGGTTTTCAACCTTGAGATGGGTAGCAGGAGCTGAGAAAATTCCCAGCTCGGCCTGGTCAACTCAGGAAAAAGTGTCTACAATAACAGGAACTTCATTGCCAGGGGCAGATGTGGGCTGGAGTTGGGCCAGCCAACCCAGGAAGAAGTTTGGAGGCAGCCACGGGGGCTGCCAGGTTCGGAGGCGAGCTGTTTAAAAGGCCCACCTCAGTGCTGTGGGACTTTGTCCCAGTTAAACTAAAAACACAAAGGCTCCCCAGCCTTCACCCCTCACACCCCCCTCACCCTCCAAACACTGCCTATGTCCCATCCATGCCACTTCATGCTTCCTGCCCACCCCTTACAGCCCCTCCTGCCCCCTATGCCAAACTGTGCCCTTCCAGCCCCTCATGGCCCCCTCATGGTCCTCATGCAAAGCTATGGAACTTCTGTACTCATTGACCCACTATACACTAATCTAGAACCAATGAACCCTTCAATGACAGTAGTATGTGTGAAAAAAGCTTTAAAAAAAGTAATTCATTCGTAACTTTCTCCTATTTTAAAAGAATTATTTCATTACAAGCTAATAAAAGTGTCAATCATCCAGAACATTTAAAGTATCAATAACAAAACCACCCTTGAAACCACTTAAGGTTGTGTAAAAAAACATTGTGAAATTGACAGCAGAGGTCAGACAGCTTGAGCTGTCAATCAAACAATGGCCAGAATTTTCCCATTGGCATGCGGGGGCAAGGGGAGGGCTCACATGCCCGCACATAAAATGACAGGCAGTGGCGTCAGGTGAGCGTCCCGACATAACTGTGCACCACCACAATATTTGGTTGGGTGGGCACTCAATGATATCCGAGGCATGCATTGACATTCATCCACTACCCTTGGGACCAGGCAAGCCAGACACAGTATCTGCCATTAATTAATGGACCACTTAAGGCCCTTGAGGTGCCAGTCGGTGGTGATTTTTCAGCACCTGTGTGATCTTTGGGTCAGTGCAGGGCCATAATGGGCAGGTGGGAAGGACACACATTTGCATAAACCTCACCCACGTGCGGGATAAGAGGGCTCAGTGGGATCGCAAGTGCGCTCTGTCATATATTGTTTTTTCAAAGTTACTGATACTTGCATGTGTGATCTGCAATACTTCAAAACACATACCAGCTGCTTGGTCTGGACTCACAACCTTCAGGTCAGCACCCTGCAGTGAGGAATCTTTTTTGGGCCGGCAGGTTTCAGGAAGCCTTCCTTTAGCCTGGGAATGGGAGCTGAACTCTCCACTAGAGACAGCTCCTCTGAGGAGGAAGGAAGGGCTAGAAGGGGGAGAAGGCCAGGAGTGCACATTCAACCTCCAGGGGAGCTACCTTTGGAAGGTCAGGCATAGGCACAAGGGGTGCAGGGCCAAGGGGTAGTCCAAGGCGGAAGGGGCCACAGAAGATGTCACTATCCTGCTGTCAGAATATATAGGTGGTGAAGCAGCTACCTCAATATGTCTGAGGTGCAGTGCCGAAGGAGGCTCCATCTCTCAAGGAAGGCAGTCAACTATATCTGTCAGGCAATTGGGCCTGAGATCTCTGCTAACTGTGTGGGTGGACACCCCATGCCAGAGGCTCTAAAGGTCACAACTGCCCTCAACTTCTTTGCCTCTGGCTCCTTCCAGGGTTCGGTGGGTGATCTTTGCGGTGTCTCCCAATCAGCTGTCCACACTTGCGTCAAGCAGGTTACAGATGCTCTGTTCAGGTGTACATTGACCTTCATCCACTTCCGTTGGTACCAGGCAAGTCAGACACAGCGAGCCAGAGGCTTTGCGGCCATTGCTGGCTTCCCCTGCATCCAGGGTGCAATAGACTGTACACATGTGGCCATCAAGGTGCCAGCAGGTGAGCACGGTGCCTTCGTCAACAGGAAGGGCTTCCACTTCATGAACGTGCAGATAGTGTGTGATCACAGAATGCTGATTCTACAAGTCTGTGCAAGATACCCAGGCAGTTCCCATGATGCCTACATCCTCAGACACTCCCAGGTGCCGGGGCTCCTCAGTGCTCCAGCCCGGCTGGATGGATGGCTGCTGGGTGACAAGGGCTATCCCCTGAGAAGGTGGTTCATGATGCCTCTCGGCCATTCAACAACAGAAGCTGAGCCTCGGTACAATCAGCGCCACGGCACCACAAGGGCTGTAGTGGAGAAATCCATTGGTCTTCTCAAGATGCACTTCTGATGCTTGGACCACTCGGGGGGCGCACTCCAGTACCCCCCAAATTGTGTCTCAGTGATAGCGGTTGCATTCTGCGCTCTCCACAATCTTTCGCTGGAAAGGGGGGCTGCAGTGGACGATGAAGACGTTGATGCAATGGCTGCAGCTGCACACGATGAATCCAGCAATGATTCAGAGGGTGAACATGCACAAGGAAATGCTGAGGAGGTAGACACTGACACGGGCATATTCAAGGGAGGCAGGGACACCTGGGAGGCTTTAATCAATAGACTTTCAGCTAGCACAACACATATGGACCTCCAGGACAAGCCTGGGCAGCAGGCTCCATACTCGATACCTAAGTGCCAAATCTGCCTGGATAGGAACATTAACTAAGCGTCTTATTAATAAAGCCGAATGTCCCACAAATCACTCATAACGTTTTTGGAAACCATCCACCTGCAGAAGAAAAGAGGCACCCTCAGCCATGGTGAAATGTCTGAATTTAATTTTACAACCAAAGGAACTTAAGAAAACAAAATGACAAAAGTGTTAAAAATCACACCAACTCAAAGACCACAACACAAAAGCACCAGTGATAAACCCAGGGTGTGTCTAAGGTGCCTTGTTTATGGTTTTGGGTGCTACGTCTTGGTCCTGCCCCCTCGCTGGGAGTGGCTTCTGAGAAAGCCTGCTCACTCTGCTGTCCTGTTGGCCTCGATGACCTTGGCAGTCGTCCTCTGGCCCATGGAGCCCGTGCTGGCTCTACTTGGGAGGGAGCTGCCAATTCCACAGCTGGCATCTCCCCAGTTGTCGCAGCCTCACTGGATGCCACAGTCACTGGGAGAGGGGCAGAGGAGCGGCCGCCCTCATCCAGAGTGCCCTGAGAGGTGCCCACAGAGACAACAGGCAGCTGCTTCACTGACGTGAAGTCACTTCGGACCTCCCTGCTCAACATGGATGGATGGGCACCGAGCTGGGAAACTTGGTGCTCAGACCATCTCCCACACTGGCACTGACCAGCTGAGGTCAATGCTGATGTGAGGGCTTGCTGGTCAGAGCGCATCCCCAGAAAGCCCTGGTGGGTCTCCTGGAGAAGCCTCTCCACGAGAGTCGCCTCTCTCTCCATGGAGGATACATGGCGCTCGGACATGTGGCTCATTACTTCAGCGATCGTCCACGTAGACCCCTTCACCACAGAGACCATGCCATGCATAGCCTCATGTATCTCCCCCAGATGCTCCCGCACACCCGGCTGCATTTCCTGCACCTGCTGCGTCATGGGCGACTCCAGAGGTACATCATCAGGCATCAACTGAGCATGTGCCTGGTCTCCTGCAGTCCTCCAACTGCTGACACCATGGGCACTCTTTGTCTCTGCCAGCAAATCCAGTGACTATGAAGTGGCCTCACTGCTGTGCCCTGGGACACTAGCTGATGTTCTAATTCCCACCGAGGTGCTAGTATACGCGCTGGTGCCTGCCTGGCAGAGATGGGGTGACGCTGGTGAATCCATGACTTCAGGCCATCTGGTATGAGAGGGGGCCTCTGCTGCTCCTCCTGGCCCTGCTCCGATGATGCTGAAAGGAAGAACAAAGACATTGGATCAGTTTACATGGAGACAATGTCAATGTGCAACCCTGTCCCCCAGATCATTATGCGCTCATCCTTCCATAAGCAATGGTCAAGCCATGTTGCAAACGTCAATCACTGAACATTCAGCACTGCCTTAGCTGTTGGAAGAACAATGGTGACCTCACTGCTGGGCATATCTGCCTGTGGCACCCCAGCCTCACTGACACCAATGGACCTGGGCGCATGGCGCCTCTCCGAATCCAGTTCCTCCTGCTCAAACCAGCTGATAATCGCCAACTGGGCCGGCCCTCCACCGGCCCTCATCCGCTTGGCGGCATTATATGCATTCTTCTCCTGAAAAGCACACAAGAACATTGTTTAGTGCTACTTGTACCTGGGCTCTCTTTGCGGATGGCCCACCCCAACCAGAGTGGGACATATCAGGGCTCCAGTGTCTCCTCACCCCGCTCCTGCCAAACACTCACACAATGATGTTAGGTCTGTACCCAACCCCCACCCACCGCTTGGACACGTGTTGCCTACATCACATTAGGCACTACATGGTTGAACCTTCCATAGCAAGGAGGCGCAAGCACGTGGAGCTCAGAGGACAGCAGATCGATCAGTGCCATGCCACCTTGAAGCTCCCCTCCCAGCATGTCATCACCCTGACTGTGAAATATCCTGGAGTTCTAGCACTGCGCCGAGGTGCAGCTCCTCCAGGTTACCCCCAAAACAGTAATACGGGTCTCAGTGTACCACATGCTGTGGGGGCAGAACCCATCTCTTTACCAGCCTCTCAGGGTGACCTCGGCATGGGCAATACCTGCTGGCCTACCCAGCGAAGGACACATGCCATCAATGATTCAATGCAGCCACTACACTCAGACTTGAGCGGGGGAGAGCACCAGGGTGGAAAGCCAACCTGCTGGGTTAAGTGACCAATGCCAACAAGGTACCCACTCTTCCTGAGTGCAACAAGTCGTTGAAGCGCTTGTGACACTGGATCCAGGTGCACTGCACCATGTCTCCGCCACCTCCTCCCAGGCACATTTGGTCATCTGGAGGGGCCTTCACCTCCCATCCTGGGATACGAGCACCTCCCGCCGTGCTGCCACCTCTCGAGGAGGGCAGCAAGGCAATCATCAGAAAAATGAGGAGCACCGTGCTACCCCTCCTCTACCCTCCTGCCTGGTCTGCTCTCCAGCAGTGTTCTGGGGAGCCCTTCTGCTGGCCATCATTCACAGCCTTTGAAAGGTTGCAGCAACTTTGTAAAACAGGCTGCCAGGTTGCCATTTGACCCTGCGGTCATTGCACTCCCACGGCCGCCCACCCACTCCCACTGTACTCAGGACCCACGATTCACACTGGGCAGGCCTTAATTGGCCCGCCCACGTAAAATAGTGGTGCAGACCCGATCATGAGTGGCAACTGGGTTGGCGCCTGCCCATGCCCGCTCCCGCACCTCCCCCGACAGGCAGAAAATTCTGCCCAATGTTTTCTCTGGGGCTCAGCTGTTCCAACATGCTTAATGATTATCTGGGCTCTCAGCCAAGCCTCATTATGTATGTTTGGCTGAGAGCCCAGACAGCTATTACACTTGTTGGAACACAAATGGAGCATCTTGAGAGGTAACTTCAGCTGTCTTCGCTAAGTGAGTAGCAGATCCTTTACTAAGTTTATAACTAGCAGCCTTTTACTAAGTGTTGACCAACTGCCTTTTACTACATGGTAACTAACAAACCTTTAACTAAGTTATAAACTAGCAAACCTTTTACTAAATTATTAACTTGCTGTATTTTACTGTTTGGTAATCAGAGACCTATTACTAAGTATGTCACTACTACCATTTTAAGTGTAAAGCTAGAGGGCCTTCCCCTTCTCCCTCCCAGAACCATGATAGAGTTCCCCTTGGTCTCACTTTTCACCCCATCAGCCTCCACATTCAATGAATCATCCTCCACCGTTATCATTACCTCCAGTGTGATATCACCACCGAACACATCTCTTTCTCACTTTCAGATTTCCAAAGGGATCATTCCCTTCATGACTCTTGCTCCACTCTTCAATCATCCCCAGGCCCATCCCATTGTACTTTCCAATGCAAATAACGCTACATCTTCCCTTTTGCTTATCCCTTCCCACCCTTTCAGGCCCCAAATACTGCTTCCAAGTGAAACAGTGATTGACTTCTTTTAATTTAGTATTAGCTGCTCACAATGTGGTCTCCTCTATACTGGGAAAGCCAGAAGCAGATTGAATGTTTGCTTGTGAACACATTCTTTCAGTCCATAAGCATCACCCTGGCCTTCCAATCACTTGCCATTTTAATTCTCTTGCTCTCATCTGACGTCAAAAGTATTTTCTCGGTTGTAAAGTGCTTTGGGACATCCAGAAGAGAAGAGATGAAAGACAGTATGTAATTGCAAGTCCAACTTCTCTTTCCTTTATCAGATAGCGGGCTAGTTCTGGAGTGGGGTGCAGGTAAAAAAATAATAGTAGTAATGCCACTGAGCATAAAAATGCCAAATTTGAAGACCACCGTTGCTTATTCATGATTAGTGTTGAATGTTCTTAATCAAGTTCTTGTTTTCTTTCAAAGTTCCAACCCTATATAGAGCCAGAGTACCTAAAAATTCCATAGAAATATTTTACATTCATTTTAGGATAAGTATATGCCAACTCCCTAGCCAACTTCCTGAAATTCCACAGAACTATTGGAAAAAGCATTGCATGAGAACTCTATAGGACCCATTGCATTTGATGAAAGAATATTTCCACAGGATTCCCTGTTGATTTTTTTTTAATATGAGACCTGTATCACAGTGATCAGATGGCACCAAACTGATTGGAAAGAGGTTACAGTATCAAGCCTGGTGATTTAATTTATTTGGTGTGCTCATTAAATAAAGAGACTTTGTTTGAGAAGTTAAATCTCCCAAATATTTTTCAGAATTGAGAGCTGCCACACTCCCCACGCACCCCCTACTCACCCCCCAACCTCACACTTTTTAAATAGTGCCTCGAAACAACGGTTGCTGTGATACTAAAAGATAGGGAATAGCAGAAGGTAGAACCCCTAATGAGAGGTTAAAGGGGACAGGCTAAAATTAACGTGCTTTTTGTACAGCTCCCAAAAAACCATGCCATGGAGAAGTGAGTACTGTATTCCAGTCAGTAAGAGCTGTGTGCCTTCCACAAAATTCTGTTTGTCCTTAGTAAGACAATGCTCATAATAATCCAGAACAAGAAGCAAATATCCACTTTCCAGATGTAGTGGAAATTAACTCCAAATCCCGTTTTGTTGCCAAACCGACTGCAATGCTGATACTGTCCTCAGATTCACACAAAGTGCAATTTTGATCATAACTATTATACTCTACAAACAATAAGAGAGATAAAGAATGGTCACAAAGACAAGGTACCACATTATTACCACCTTCTGCATATTTCCCACAGATTTCACAAACATTGGTCAGAATATGAAGAATGGCAGAGGATGATTAAGAGGTTAATCAGGTGAAAGAAATTAGAGTATGAGTGGAAGCTAGCTAGGAATGTAAAAACAGAAAGCAAGAGTTTCTACAGATATTTAAAAAGAAAAAGAGTAAGTAAGGTGAGTGCTGGTCCTCTAGAGAATGACAGTGGGGAGGTAATAGCAAATAATAAGAAAATGGCAGATAAAACGAACAAATATTTTGCTTCTAACTTCATTACAGAGGACCCAAAAAACATTCCAGTAATAACTGTAAATTGGAAGGTGGAAGGGAGAGAGGAACTTGGTGAAATTACAATCACTAGGGAAGCAATACTAAGCAAACTGATGGAGCTGCGAGCTGAAAAGTCTTCGGGTTCTGATAGACTTCAGCCTAGGGTCTCAAAAGAGGTTCTAATGGGGTAGTAGATGCATTGGTGTTAATTTCCCCAAATTTGCTAGGTTCTGGAAAGGTTCCGTCAGACAGGAAAGGGAGGGAGGTTGAAAACAGGAAACTATGGGCCAGTTAGCATGACATCTGTAATGGGGAAGGTGTTAGTAGGTGTTAATTAAATAGGTTATAGCTGGGCACTTAGAAAAGCTCAAGGTAATCAGGAAGAGTCAGCACAGCTTTGTGAAAGGGAAATCATGTTTAACCAATTCATTAGAGTTCTTTGAAGGAGTTACATGCGTGGCAGATAGAGAGAAGCCTGTAGACTTACTGTACTTGGATTTCCAGAAGGCATTTGATAAGGTGCCTCATCAAAGGTTATTGCAGAAAATAAAAGCTCATAGTGTAGTGGGTAAAAACGTAGCCTGGATAGAAGATTGGCTGGTTGGCAGAAAACAGAGTATACATAAATTGTCTGATTGACAGGATGTGATGAGTGGAGTCCTGCAGGGGTATGTGCTGGGCCTCAACTTTTTACAATTTACGTCAATGACTTAGATGAGGGGAGTGAAGGCATGGTAGCTAAATTTGCAGATGACACAAAGATAGGTAGGAATGTATGTTTTGAAGAAGACATAAAGAGTTTGCAGACCGATATAGATAAGTTGAGTGAGCGGGAAAAAACCTGGCAGATGGAGTATAATGTGGGAAAATGTGAAGTTGTTCACTTTGGTAGGAAGATTGAAAAAGCAGAGTATTACTTCAACAGAGAATGATTGCAGAATTCCAAGGTGCAGAGCGATTTAGGTGTTCTCATGCATGAGTCTTAAAAAGTTAGTATGCAGGTACAGCATGTAATAACGAAAACTAATGGAATGCTATCCTTTATTATGAGAGGAATTGAACATAATAGTAAGGATGTTATGCTTCAGTTATATAGGGAATTGGTGAGACTGCATCTTGAATACTTTATGTAGTTTTAGTTGCCTTATTTAAGGAAGGATGTAAATACTTTGGAGGCAGTTCAGAGGAGGTTTACTATATTGATACCTGGGATGTCTAATGAGGATAGGTTGGACAGGCTGGGCTTGTTTGCACTGGAGTTTAGAAGAGTGAGGGGTGACTTGATTGAAGTATATAAGATCCTGAATGGTCTTGACAAGGTGGATGTGGAAAGGATTTTCCTCTTGTGGGTGAGTCCAGAATTAGGGGGCGATGTTTTAAAATTAGGGATTGCCCTTGTGGGACAAAGATGAGGAGAATTTTTTCTCTCAGCGGTTGTGCTAATTTGGAACTCTGCCTCAGAGAAGGTGGTGGAGGCGGAGTCACTGAATATTTTTAAGGCAGAGGTAGATAGATTCATTTTAGGCAAGGGAATCAAAGGTTATCGGGGCTAGATTGGAATGTGGAACTCGAAACACAAACAGATCAGGCATGATCTTATTGAATGGTAGAGCAGACTCGAGGGGCTGAATGGCCTACTTCTGCTCCTATTTTGTATGTTCGCATATTCGTATTTGCTATAAAAGGTGGTCAGTGAACAATGTCTACAAAATTCATTGATGCACTGTCACACACACACACACTAGCGTGAGCACTGGGAACATGTCATGCTATTTTGACTCCCTAGTGGTGTAATCTTGGCTTTAATGCTCCAGCTAATGCCCTATTGATTCCGCACAGTTGAACATGATTTCAGCAGCAGGAAGGACATCCTAGCAGTCCTATTTAAAAGGTGCATCAGCCACTTTCAGGTTGATTGATTTCTACTGGCTGCTGCTGAGTTAGTAAATGTATTTGGAGGACTGCACTGCTACTTAAAGTTGCTGAAGTCTACATTGAGTGGTGTGGTACATGGTGAAGTCTTTGGTTTTCACTTCAAGGGTTCTGTTTAGGCCATTTGCTCCCAGACTTTGGGTACAATAGTTTCCATCTCCATTAGCCTCCAGTGTAATAGGGAGAACAAGCAGAGGTAACACAGAGGAGTTGGATTAGTTGCTCAAACTGGGAGGAGGAGGAGGAAAGGGGTCTCAGCAGGAGGCCATATCCACCCAGGGTCTTCATGGAGCAACTCTCCTATCCCAATCTCAGTGAAGAACAGTATGCACAATTTCTCTTTCACTAAGGAGGTCCTCACTTAAATCTTCCCTCTGCTACTAGCAGATGTGTCACCCCAGAGCAGGGTGAGGATGGTATTTACAGTGTCTGTGAAGGTGACTGTGGCCATGAATTTTTATGCTCGCGCTCCTTCCAAGCTGAAGCAGGTGGTATTTTCAACATCCCCCAGTTAGCTGTCCTTTCTTGTGTAATTCTGAGGTCACTGGGGCTATGTATGCAATGAGAGCTGAATACATTTCCTTCTCTCTTTCCAAAGTGAAGCAGCTGGATCGAGCACAGAGCTTCACCTGGATGGCAGGCTTCCCTATGGTTCAGAGAGCTGTTAACTGCACATGTTGCTCTGTGGGCAATGCATGTAAGGCAGTGATGTACATAACCAGAAAGGATTCCACTACCTCACTCTCCAGTGGCTGTGTGATCATACTCGACACATCTTGCAGGCCAATGCCTAGTATCCTGGCAGCAGTCATTCTATGACTGTCGACTGCATCATCTGCATTTGACCAATGGCAAACCAGAGGATGGCTAATGGACACAAGGGCTGTCCAATGACCACTTGAGCTCATGACTCCAGTGCACAACACATGGACACATGGCCAGCATTCGAGAGCCATGCTCTCACACAAAAAGTAATTGACCAAAACACTGGGGTTCTTAAGCAATGCTTCTGCCATCTGGACTGCTCTGGAACAGACCTATAGTATTTCCAGAACATTTTTCATGATCTGTGGTGGTCTGCTTTTTCTTGAACAATCTCACCATCATCAGGGCACAGCTCTTGCCATCAAGTGTCTGGTGAGCAACTGAGGAAGAGGAAGAATAACAGGGAGGCAGTCAATGCAGTCTCTTCTCAGCCAGGATTGTCTCATCCAACTGCGGTACCAGTGAACGCAACAAAATTCCCCTTTCAACAAGTCTCAACTTACCTTCCCTCAGTTACTGACTATCACAGTGCGCTCTTGACCACAATTTTGAAATAAAAGCTAAGACAAAACAAACATTCCAAACCAACTTTATAAATCAAGCCATCTTAAATTCCATACAAAAGTCAACTATTCACGCTTGCGCATTTCCTTAGTGTCTCTTCTTCATGTGCCTATGCCTAACCTAGTGCTCCTGTGCAGTGCTACCCCAATGGCTGCAGTATGCCCTGTGCCAGGCCGTTGGATTTCACTATGGAAGACTATGGATGGCTTTGTAGGATGACCTCAAGCACCTCTACTCTTAGAAGTCCCAGCTTTGAACTGCACCACCTCTACATGGGCAACAGCAACTCATGCTGGTTGGCTGACAGGCAGCAACAAGGGCACTGGCAGAGTGGCATTGAAGGCTGGAAAAATGCTGTTACCTTGAGAAAGGGCAGAGGATTCATCCTCCACCAGGCCAATGCTACTCCCCCAAGGGCGGTGCCTCAGTAATCCCAGTAATGTACTTCAATCCATTTTGAGTACTGGTGCCATGATGGCAGCAACCTGAGATCAATAAGCAAGAAGCTGCATCTGCCTGGCAACTAAGCTAAGCTTGCATGACTTCAGTCTGAGCTTCCACTGCAGCACACAGATGTTGGATGGATTTTGTTTGTGTTGCAAGGAAATTAGGACAAAGTGATCAGATGTAATATTATGGTTGAGTCCATACATGTGGTACTGAAGTTGGTCATCACTTTCCACACTGGAAAGGATGGGTTCCCAAGCTAGTGTATAGGCAGGAACAAGATTGGTGCCAGACCTTCCTCCCCAGTGCTCCTTGACAGTAACCACAGGCTTTCTGACAGGCCTGCCAATGCGCCAAGCATTCTGTGTACATATTCATCAGCCTTTTTTATACACTGTCCCATCAAAGTCTTCATCTGATTCTGCTGGAAGAACTCATGTATGACCTAACCCTCTAGCTAGCAAATACCTGCACTACCTGCACTGCAAGCCACTCATGCCCAGTTTCTCACCACATGCAGATCCCACCCCTAATCTATCTTCAGAAGTATGCACAGAGTTAACATAAAAACGTAGAAACTAGGAGCAGGAGTAGGCCATTCAGCCCTTCAAGCCTGCTCACCATTCATTATGATAATGGCTGATCACCCAACTCAATAGCCTACTCCTGCTTTCTCCCCATATCCTTTGATCCCTTTCATCCCAAGAGCTATATCTAACTCCTTCTTGAAAACATACATTGTTTTGGCCTCAACTACTTTCTGTGGTAGCGAATTCCACAGGTCACCACTCACTGGTGAAGAAATTTCTCCTTATCTCAGTCCGTATCCTCAAACTGTGACCTCTGGTCCTGGACTTCCCTACCATCGGGAACATCTTGCCTACATCTACCCTGTCTAGTCCTGTTAGAATTTTATAGGTTTCTATGAGATCCCCCCTCATTCTTCTGAACTCTGGCGAATATAATCCCAATTAACTCAATCTATCCTCATATGTCACTCCCACCATCCCAGGGATCAGTCTGGTAAACCTTCACTGCACTCCCTCTAAAGCAAGAACATCCTTCCTCAGATAAGGAGACCAAAACTGCACACAGTATTCCAGGTCTGGTCTCAACAAGGCCCTGTATAATTGCAGCAAAACATCCCTTCTCCTGTACTCAAATCCTCTTGCTTTGTAGGCCAACATACCATTTGCCTTCTTTACCACCTGCTGCACCTGTATGCTTATCTGAGTTGGTGGCTGTGCGTGTGTGGGATCAACTAATGCTGGGTAAATTGAGCCATTAAGAAAGGGCATAAAATGGAGACAAAACTGGATAGCCCAAAAACAGGCACAGAGATTGTGAAGTGTGATTAACTAATGCTGTTCGTTCAGACACAGGCAGCACACAAACTTCATGCTCCCTGCTCACTTACATGTTTGTGGCATGTAGGTAGTGTCAACTCATTGACTCATAGATGTTTACAGCACAGAAGGAGGCCATTCTTCCCATCGTGTGTGTGCCAGTCAACAAAGATCTGACGACACTAATCCCATTTTCCAGTGCTTAGCCCTGGAGGCTATGGCAATGCAAGTGAATATCTAAATACTTATTAAATGTTATGAGAGTTTCTAACCCAACCATCCTTTCAGGCAGTGAGTTCCAGATTTCCAACACACTTCAGGTGAAAACAATTTCTCCTCAGCCTTCTACCTCTTGTCTTAAATCTATGCCCCCTGGATATTGACCACTCTACTAATGGAAAAGTGCCTCGCTATCCACCCTTTCTATGTCCCTCGTAATCTTATACACCTCTATAATGTCACCTCTCAACCTTCACTGCTCCAAGGAAAACAACCCCAGCCTATCCAATCTTTTCCTCATAGCTCTGACCCTCCAGCCCATGCAGCATCCTGGAAATCTTCTCTGCACCCTCTCCGGTGCAATCACATCTATAATGTGGTGACCAGAACTGCACACAGTACTCCAGTTGTGGCCTAACCAGCATTTTAAACAGTTCCAGCAAAACCTGCCTGCTCTTATATTCTATGCCTCAGCTAATAAAGGCAAGTATCCCATATGCCTTCTTAACCACCTTACCTACCTGCCCTGCTACCTTCAGGGATCTGTGGATATGCACACCAAGGTCCCTCGGATTTTTAGTACTTTCCAGGGTCCTACTACTCACAGTGTAATCCCTTGCCTAGTTAGCCCTCCCCAAGTGGATTACCTCACTTTTCCAGGTTGAATTCCATTTGTCACTGCTCTGTTCCCTGATCAGCCCTTTGATATCCTCCTGCAGTTTACGGCTAGCTTCCTCGTTATTTACCACCCTGCTAACTTTCGTGTCATCTGCGAACTTCTTAATCATACTCCCTACATTTAAGTCCAAATCATTTATGTACACCACAAACAGCAAGGGCCCCAGTATCGAGCCCTGCGGAACCCCACTGGAAACAGACTTCCAGTCACAGAAACATCCCTCTACCATCACCCTCTGCTTCCTGCCTCTCAGCCAATTTTGGATCTAAGGTGCCATTTTGCCTTTGATCCCATGGACTCTTACTTTTTTGACCAGACTGCCATGAGGGACCTTATCAAAAGCCTTGATAAAGTCCATGTAGACAACATCAAATGCATTACCCTCATCAACACTCCTAGTTACCTCCTCAAAAAATTTAATCAAATTTGTCAAACACGACCTTCCCTTAAAAAATCCATGCTGACTATCCATGATTAATCCCTGTCTCTCCAGGTGCAGATATATCCTATCCCTCTTTCTGGTAACTGCCCCACCACTGAGGTTAGACTTACTGGCCTGTAATTTCTTGGTCTATTCCTTCCTCCCTTTTTTAATAATAGGGCAACTTTAGCAGTCCTCCAGTCCTCAGGCATCTGTGGCCAAAGTGGATTTGAAAATTGCTGCCAGGGCCCCTGATATCTCTTCCCTGGCCTCCCTCAACAGCGGGATATATCTCATCTGGGCTTGTGGATTTATCCACTTTTAAGGCCGCTAAACCATCTTGTACTTCCTCTCGCTCTATGTTAATTTCCTCTAATATTTAACAGTCCTCCCCCATGATGTCTATACCTGCATCGTCCTTTAGCGTGGTGAAGACCGACGCAAAGCATTCATTGCGGACTGTACCCACGTCTTCCGGGTCCACACACAGATTACCTCTATGCTCCCTAATTGACCCTACTCTTTCCCTTGTTATTCTCTTGCTCTTTATATATTTGAAAAAGCCCCTTTGGGTTTTCCTTTATTCTACCTGCCAATGCTTTCTCATGCACTCTATTAGCTTTCCTAATTTCCTTTTTAAGTTCCCCTGCACTCTTCATACTCCTCCAGAGACTCTGCCATATTGAGCCCTCAGTATCTGCTATAAGCTTCTCTTTTTTTTTTAATCAGTGTGTTCTTAAGTGGCTACATGCTTAAGTCATCATCATGAGAGATTAGCATGAGTTCAAGTCAGCCTGTACTTATTTAAACCAGTCTTCTCCTCTTAATGGGAGGTTAATTTTGACTGGAGCAGGTGCTGGGCATCATTCTAAAAGTGAGTTTGACGTGAGAAAGACAAAAGAAAGGTAAAATATGCATTTAGTCATGGGGAAAAGGAGATCCTCCAGAAAGTCACTGTGAAAGCAGTTGGAGCTAATAGCTGTTAAGGTCAATACTGTATAGCCTTGAAGACATGAATGCCACATGAAGTTCATTGACCTCACACAAGTGGTCAAAGTCAGTGAATGCATCCCAATACCTTTGTTCAGATTTAAGACCCTAGTTTCAGAATGAACTATATCACTTTCAAACTTAATGTAAAATTCTATATATTATGGTCACTATTTCCTAAATTATTGCTGAGAAAAGAGACATGTCAAAGCTTTTCATCTTGCACTCTTCAGGACACCTTGCAAGAATACCAGCATAAGGGGAAAATAACAATTTATATTGTATGTGAAAAGAGCACTGAATGGTTGGCAAGTGGACTCTGGTTGGAAGAGATGCTGCCATGGAGAATGCACCAGTGCTGTTATTTGAAATTTAAACCAGGCAGCTTGGCCTTGATTGATCAAGGCATTGCCCTGAAGAATGAGTCAGCGAATGGCTGACACTTATTTTGTTTATCTACAACAGGCACAATCTGTGTACATGTACTTTCTGCATGCAAAGAACAGGGCCTGTGTACTAATATATGTGGCTTCCAGTACACGTAAATGTGCCACATTGCGAGCCCAACTGACAACCTTAAATTGGTTGTCAGTGTAATTCTTAGCACACTGAGGATTATTTAGCAAATGCTGTCCAGTTGCAGAATCACATCTAATGTTGGACACTGTGCTTTGAGTTTTGCAAGCACAGGCTGGTTAGGCATGGCCTGTATCTTGTCCATTGTGAACAGAGGCTGGGATGTGCTGTTTGATATGATCTGCCAGTCTATGCAGCATACGGCCTACATATCTAGCATCACACTGGCACTGAAATTCATATACCACGTTACTCATTTGTGTGATAGGCAGAATATCTTTTTGGCTTGATGGCAGCATCCTGTTAATGGTGAATACCATTTGTGCTGCTACTGCATGGCAGCAGTGTGAAACAGCTAGTTTCACCTGTTGCCCAAATTTTTGAGATACCTTGCCTTCCAGAGTAACCTAAGGTAGACTGGGCACTTTTCATGGGCCCAAGTGATGGCCTTAGACTCATTCATGAGTCTGAGTGATATACAGCATGAAATGATCTGATCAGGGTAGCCATTATCCGGTAGGATGCCTTTAATGTGCCCTATTTCAGCATCAAGCTTGCATAGCAAACAAATGGCTCGGTCCCTATTTACAAGGTTGCCGATTAGACTAATCTTATAGCGGTGGAACTTTAAGAATCCCAACCAGTGAAGGTATACTTGTGGTAGGCCGTGGTAGAGAATCCCCTGGGAGATTTCTCAACAAGTGTGTCAAGGAAGGGGAGTTCATTTGACTGCTCCATTTCATAGGTGAATTTGAACGCAGGATGGAGCCCATTAAGATATGTAAGGAAATTGTTACACACAGCTGCAGGTTTAAGTATAGAAAATATATCATCCACACATTGGAAATATGCAAAGTTATAGGAGGTTAGGTGGCATTCCATCGAAAACATGTTTCTCATGGAACTCAACAAAGATGATTGCGAGAGCTGGGCCTAGAGAGGAGCCCATGGCAACACCATCTATTTGGACAAACATGGTGTTATTACAACTGAAATCAACTGCTCGAGTTGCTGAGTTCAATGAATACAGATTCACACAATGGTGGCGGGCCTAGATCACCATGATATTTTGCTGCAGTACAAATATCTAAAACTCCCTTAAGTAGAACATTGGTGAATAGGCTAGCAATGTCATGTGAGCACATGGACACAGCATTGCTATTGACGTGCAAGTCCTGTATGGCCTTCGCAAATGTGAAGGAGTCCTTCATCGTGTATGTGGGAAACTTGGTCAAAACTGATTGTAAGAATTTGCCCAACCATTTGGCTAATTCATGTTGTGCAGAGCCAGTCATAGATAAGATAAGGCATTAAGGGACGTTACTTTTGTGTGTCTAGGTGAGCTCATATATATGAAGACGTAGCAAAGCGTGAGGTGGAGTCCTGTCATATATATCATGCAGTAGCTCCTTGCTCTTACACAAGTCCAGCAAGCATTTTTTCAGTTTACTTTTGAGCTAGGCTATCCAATCGTGTTGAGCGGCAGGCCCAATGGATACGAATTTGGACATGTCATTAAGATTGAGGTGCATTTTGTTGATGTAGTCACATTTGCCAAGGGTAACTATTCCTTTGTCAGGTTTACTGATGTGAATGTCCGGGTTGGTCTTAAGGCCTTGCAAGACTGTAAGACATTCGCGTCGCATATGAAAGTCAGACAGATCATTTAGTATCCCACAATACGCATGCACTAGATCAGCTAGGTACGCTTTTAAGGATTCAGCATCTTCAGTGGATGCTGGTTTGTGATGGGATATTTGGGAGTAGAGGAGTTTGAACTCAGCAAATACGACTTACTGTTTGATTTCGATTAAGGCACACCAAAATTGAAACCATGCGCAAGAACAAACTCTTCACTTTCTGAGAGCACATGGTCAGAGAGATTTGTTAAATATTTAGTGGCATCATTAATTGCATTGTAAGATGGCTTCCAATTAAGTGAGTTTAAGGTGCAGACATGTTTCAGATGGGCACTGTTTATGGTGCGGTCATCTATTGAAGCAATATAGTGGCATAAATGGATCATGTCAAAAAACTAAATTAATTTGCGCATCCCAGACCAAGCGCAATTTAGGGAATGGTGTAAATTAGTAACCCTATTACCAATCTGTTCAATCTCATCTCGCACAAAAGCTCACTTGATCATGGGACTGTGTCTCACTTTAGCATTATCAATACGTTTGGAAATTAATACTGGCACAACCTTGTGTTTAATAAATGCTTGGAGAAATTCAAAAGATAGCTTACCTGTTCTTAGCTTACTTGTAGAACTATGTGTTGATATCGTGAATTTGGTCTTTGTTGTACCTCTGTCTCAGGCATACAAATAGTCATTTGGTAGTACAGAACTTGAGTATTGCTGAAAAAAGAGAAATGTCAAAGCACTCATCAGGACACTTCCTAAGAATACCAATATAAGGGGAAAACAACAATTTATACTGTATGTGAAGAGAGTGCTGATTGGTTGGTAAATGATTGGTAGAGACGTTGCCATGGAGAATGCACCAGTGATGGTGACTGACAGTTAACTGCCAAGCATTGTTTGAAATTTAAACAAGGCAGCTTGACCCTGATAGGTCAAGGTATTGCCCTGAGGAATGAGTCAAGGAATGGCTGTCACTTATTTTGTTTAGTTGAAACAAGCACAATGTTCGTGTACATGATCTTTCTGTCTACAAAGAACAGGATCCTATGTATTAATGTATGTAGCTTCCAGTATACGCAAAGGCACCACATTGCGAGTCCGACTGACAATCTTAAATTGGTTGTCATTCTTAGCACACTGAGGATTATAACCATAGAATCATAGGAAAGCTACAGCACAGAAGGAGGCCGTTTGGCCCATCTTGTCTATGCCATCCCGAGGACATCCAGGTGCCCTTTCTAATCCCACCTTCCTGCACCCAGCCCATAGCCCTGCAGTTTACAGCACTTTAGGTGCAATTCCAGGTACTTTTTAAAAGAGTTTAAAGTTTCTGCCCCTACCACCAACTTGGGCAGCGAATTCCAGACATCCACTACCCTCTACGTAAAAAAGTTCTTCCTCATGTCCCCCCTACACCTTCTGTTACTTATCTTGAATCTATGTCCCCTGGTTCTAGAATTCTCCATCAAGGGAAACAATTTTATCCTGTCCACTCTATCTATTCCCCTCATAGTTTTGTACACTTCAGTCGTCACCTCTCAGCCTTCTTTGTTCTAAGGAAAATAACCCCAACCTATCCAATCTCTCCTTGTAGCTACACTTTTCTAATCCTGGCAACATTCTTGTAAACCTCCTCTGCACTCTCTCCAGAGCTATCATGTCCTCCCTGTAATGTGGTGACCAGAACTGCACACAGTACTCCAATTGTGGCCTCACCAGTGTTCTATACAATTCCAACATTATATCCTTACTTTTATATTCTATACCTCTGCCAATGAAGGACAGCATTCCATATGCCTTCTTTACAACCTTGTCTACTTGAACTGCTGCCTTCAGGGACCTGTGTAGTTGCATTCCAAGATCTCTCACTTCACCTACCCCTCTTAGTATATTCCCATTTATTTTGTAATCCCTGTAACTGTTTGACCTCCCTAAATGTATGACCTCACACTTCTCTATGTTAAAACCCATCTGCCACTTTACCGTCCACTCCACCAACCCATCTGTATTGTTTTGGAGATTATGGCTATCCTCTACACTATCCACAACTCGGCCAATCTTTGTGTCATCTGCAAATTTCCCAATTGCACCCCCCGCCCACCCCCCCACCCATCCCACGTTCATGTCCAAATCGTTAATATATAACACAAACAGCAAGGGTCCCAACACCGAGCCCTGTGGAACACCACTTGAGACAACTTTCCATTCACAAGGGCATCCATTGACCATTGCCCTTCGTTTCCTGTTACAATGCTAATCTTTTATCCAGTTTGCCACATTACCCTGAATCCCATGGGCTTTTACTTTCCTGACCAATCTGCCATGTGGGACCTTGTCAAATGTCTTGCTAAAATCCATGTACACAACATCGACTACACTACCTTCATCAACCCTTCTTGTCACTTCCTCAAAGAATTCAATCAAATTTGTGAGGCAAGACCTTCCTTTAACAAATCCATGCTGATTATTTAGCAAATGTTATCCAATTGTGTAATCACACCTAGTTTTGGATACTACGTTTTGAGTTTTGCAAGCAAGGGCTAGGTGGGTACAATCTGTACCTTGCCCATTGTGAACAGCAGCCGGGACATGCACCATGCAATAGGTAAGGTACAGATTGTACCCAACCACCTCATGCTTGAAAAACTCTAAACACAGCGTCCAACATTAGATGTGATTCTGTGATTGGATAACATTTGCTAAATAATCCTTGGTATGCTAAGAATTACACTGACAATCAATTTAAGGTTGTCAGTTGGGCTCGCAATGTGGCGCATTTGTGTGTACTGGATGCCACATATATTAGTACACAGGGCTCTGTTCTTTGCAGACAGAAAGAACATGTACACACATTGCACCCATTTCAGCTAAATATAATAAATAACAGCTATTTTATGACTCATTCCTCAGGGCAATGTCTTGACAAATCAGGGTCAAGCTGCCTGGTTTAAATTTTAAACAATGCTTGGCAGTTAACTGTCAGTCACCATCACTGGTGCATATTCCATGGCAACATCTCTGCCAATCAAAGTCCACTTGCCAACCATTCAGCACCCTATTCACATACAGTATAAATTGTTGTTTTCCCTTTATATTGCTGTTCTTGTGAAGCTTCCTGATGAGTATAAGATGAAAAGATTTGACATGTCTCTTTTGTCAGCAATACTCAAGCTCTGAACTATCAAATTACTATTAATTTCCTAAAGGCTCCTTTACAGCAAGATTATTATTTAGCCCTTTCTCATGGCATAATACTAAATCTAAAATAGCCCAATCCCTAGTTGGTTCTTCAATGCACTTCTCCAGAAACTTCTCTCATACATCCAGGAATTCAAACTCCACAGCATTAATGCTAATTAGGTTTCCCCAGTCTATATGTAAAGTGAAGTTGCCCATTATTACTGTAATACCATGTTACATGCCGCTCTGATTTTCCTTATTTATACTGTGCCCAATCTTATCACTACAGTTTGATAGCCTATAAACAACTCCCACCAATGTTTGTTGCCCCTTGTTGTTTCTTCGCTCCACACAAACTGATTCTATGGCTGGAATTTTCTGGCCCTGCTGCAGGTGGGACCCGCCGTGGGTGAGGCAGCGGTCCGGCCAGAAGTCCATTGACTTGCGGCGGGACCGGAAGATCCCGGCGGCGAGCAGGTGCCGAAGATCCCGTGTTACCTCTTTATCCTTCGATCTAAGATCCTCTCTCACTAATGTACTGACCTTGTCCTTTATTAACAGCACTATACCAGCTCATTTTCCTTTTTGCCTATCCTTCCAAAATGACAAATATCCTTCAATATTCAGTTCCCAGTCTTGGTCATCCTGTAACCAAGTCTCAGTAATGGCAATTAGATCATCCCCATTTACCTCTATTTGTGCCTTCAAATCATCTACCTTGTTGCAAATGCTGTGTGCATTCAGATAGAGTACCCTTAACTTTGTCTTTTTAACATCATTCCTCATTTTGGTGCTATTTGATGCTTGCCTTCACTTTGTCTGTCTTCTAATTTCCCTTACTACTTTTCTACTTCCTGATAACAGTTTTGCTTCCCTCCAATCTGAGTTCACACTCAGGTCCTCATTCCCCCACCAATCTAGTTTAAATCCTGCCCAAAAGCACTAGCAAATTTCCCTGCAAGGATTTTAGTCCTGGTCCAGCTAAGGTGCCACCCATCTATCTTGAACAGGTTCAAACTGCCCCAGAACTTGTCCCAATTCCTCAGAAATCTGACATTCATCCTTCTACACCAAATCTCCAGCCATGTGTTCAATCACTTAATCATCCTATTCCTACGCTTACTAGCACATTGCAGTAATCCTGAGATTACTGCTTTTGAGGTCTTGCTCTTTAATTTCTTCCCTAACTCCCTAAAATCTGCTTTCTGGACCTCATCTCTCTTCCCACTGATGCCATTGGTACCAATGTGGACCATGACCTCTGATTGTTCACCCTACCCCTGACCCTAACACCAGAAGGCAACACACCATCCTGGAGTCATGTCTATGCTTACAGAAATGCCTGCCCGTTCTCCTAACTAATGAATCCCTTGTCATTGTTGCGCTTCCACTCTTCTTTTTCCCTTCCTGTGCAGCTGGGCCACCCATGGCATTACAATCTTGGCTCTTTCTGCATTCCTTTGAGAAACCATCACCCTTAACAGTATCCAAAATGGAAAGCCATGTGGGAGCGAGATGACTCAGGGGACTCCTGCACTACCTGCCTGGCTTTCTTAGCCTTCCTGGCAGTCATCCATCCACTTTCATTGGAGAAGTACTGTCCACCTGCAGTCAAATGAAGGATGGGAGCCATGAACCATGTGTAGAGCAGGTAGCCCTTGTTGCCAATAAGGGAATGGAGCACTGCAATTCTAGTACATCTTCCCATTAAGAAGTGGTATAGTACCTGCAAGCCCAAATGTGGAATCAACACCTCCCCTGCACCATAGAGAATCCCTCTAACATGGCAAATGCACCAGCCTGCTCCTCCTGCTTCCCTATGCTTAGAAAGAAGAGAACAAAGTCCTCTCTCCTTGCATGCAGGGCCTCAGTGACTTCCTGAATGCTGCGACATATGGTAACTGAGATATGTTAGCAATGTCATCGTCTGAAGCTGGAATGACACTGAAGCATAGAAATTGAAGGTAACAATGAATTTGATGGCCACTGGCAGTATTGTCCTCATCCTGCTCTGTGGCATGCAGGTCATGTTGGATAAAGTGGCATAATTTTATGACCATCTCCTTGCACGCCATCTCAGACACTGATCCTGGTTTAAGTGGAGGGAGGAGAGTGCTCTCTGAAGGCCATAGGAAGATAAAGCCTCCTGCAGAGAATGCTCTTACTTTGGAATTATAAAGTTGAATGTTGTGACTCCAGATTGGAAACAGTCATTGATAATCATTCATTCAGCACATAGACTGTTGATCAGGGGAGGCTTTGCAAGTACCAGTGATTATTTTAGTGTGGAGTAGTAATGCAGTCAGTAGGTGGAATTCATTTGATTCACAGGAATGTACTATGACATCCCTACCCCATCACATAGCTCCCATTCATTTCTTTGACTTTAGAACTGAACAGCAGAATATATTGGGATCAACACAATGCTTTATTGGCATTAACCTTGCCTTTTCACCACATACCTAAAACAAAAGCATATCCAGTTATTCTGCAAGTGTATTATGCCTTTTGTGAGCAATAAGTGTCATCTGATATTTGAAACATGCATCATAGCCTTCAGTGTGCTTCAATGTGTGTTAGTTTTGTGAAGGATTCTTTCAAAGCGCAGCAGGATGCTTTAAGAAGGGTACTGTAGATTTCTATGGTAAGGGTGAACAAGGTCGCCTCTCTCACCTCTACATCTTTGGGATATTTGTCAAACTTGGATGGTACGCTAATTATTGCAAATGCTCTTCCCTTATAAAACTTAGTCATGAATGTTTATCCTTAAAATGTACAAAGGCAGGAAATGAGCCTGACCTGACAAAATGATTCTATTGTATGCTGATACTATTCATATATTCTGTATAACTGGCAGTTACTAAAGCCCATTGGATGTCTGGGTGGGTCCCTAAAACTTCTGTTAGCTTCCTCAGAGAGATGTTTGTTCATAGATATCTTTGAAGTGGTGTCTGGTTTTGTATATATGTACATTTATTTCTAATTAATCCCAGTGAATGGTATTGTTGGCGAGGCCAATATTCATTGCCTATCCCTAGTACAACTGCATGACTTGCTAGGCCTGCTCAGAGGGCAGTTAGAAAGTGTAGGACTGCAGTCATGCACAGGTCAGACCAGATAAGGATGACAGGTTCTGAAGAAGAGTCATATTGAACTCAAAACACTAACTCAGTTTTTCTCTCCCCAGATGCTTCCAGACCTGCTGAGTTTTTCCAGAATTTTCTGTTTTCATTTCAGATTTTCAGCATTCAAAGTATTGCATTTTTATAAGGATGACAGGTTCCCTCCGCTGAAGCGAATTAGTGAGCCAGTTAGGTTTTGATGACAATCCGGTCACTTTCACTGATGCCAGCTTTTTGTTCCCATTTAAATTCTAAAACTGTATTGATTGGACTTGAACTCATATTGTTTTACTGTATCATTAGTCCAGCAACATAACCACTCTACTACCTTTCCCTATTTGTGGTATATTTGCTATGCTATTATGAATAACATTTGAACAAATCATTTAAGTTATTACTTATTTGTTTATGATAACCAGGTTAGAGAATCAGAAAACAGGTTTTGCTCTTTAATTCAATCAAATCATTTACAAAAACAATTTATGAAGATAACAGATAATGATCATAGGTTAATTTGAGCTTCATCTTAGTTGGTCTTTCCTTTTTCTAATGCACACAGACTGAGCCACCTAGCTGATGCATTATATTCTAAGTATGACCTCAGTGATCCATCATAGGGCATTAATAGAAACTGTTGGACTTGGATCCCATGATACTGAAACAAGTTCTTAACAGAGGCACAGATCTGAGTCATTAATTTGTTGTTGGCAACTGTTAGTTGGTAATTACACAGAGGCAATATCTCTCCACACAGGCAGCAATTAAGATATGTTTCACTACTGTCTCTTTATTTTCACTTATTCATATAGCTCATTATTATTTGGCTGTTTTTAGTCTAAGTGTCTATTTTTCCCTTTGAAAAATAGTCACTTTTATTACACATTTTGCGTCTCGTACAGTTCTGGCTTTTAATCAAATTTTGAAATGTTTCTGTTGGCCTTCTCAATTGAATCATTTCTACATCCTATTCTTCCTCCATCACATCCTTAAAAAGACAATGGCCTTTTTGCAGATGTGTTGCCTTTGTTTCATTTTGATTGTTCCCCACACAATACTTTCAAAGTTTTGTTTTAATAACCATTAAAGTCCCTCAAGTCTACTCTGCCATTCAATATGTTCATGGCTGATCTTGGGCTTCAACTCTAATTCCCTGCCTGCTCTATATATCCTTGAATTCCATGAGAGACCAAAAATCTGCCTATTGCAGCCTTAAATATAGTAAACAATGGAGCATCCACAACCCTTTGGGGTAGAGAATTCCAAAGACTCACAACCCTTTGGGTGAAGAAATTTTTCCTCATCCCTGTCCTAAATGATCGATCCTTTAATTTGAGACTGTGGCCCCATGTTCTAGATTCTCCAGGCAGCAGAAACAACCTCTCAATGTCTCCTCTGTCAAGCCCCTGCAGGATCTTATATGTTTCAATGAGATCACATTTCATTCTTCTAAACTCCAAGGAATATAGGCCCAATTTATTCAACTTCTCATCATAGGACAACCCTCTCATTCCTAGCAACCAATCTCGTGAACCTTTGCTGTACCATCTCCAATGCAAGTATATCCTTCCTTAAATATGGAAACCAAAATTGCACAGGTGTGATCTCACCAAAGCCCCATACAATTGGAGCAAATCCTTCTGATTCTTGTACTCCAGTTGCCTTCCCAATTGCTTTCTGCACCCATGCTTACTTTCTGAATTCCTTGTATGAGTACACCCAAGTCTTTCTGACCATCAGCATTTACAGGTTTCACACCTTTTACAAAATATTCTGCTTTTCTATTCTTACGGCCATAGTAAATAACCTCACACTTCCCTATATTATACCCTATCTGCCATTTTGTTGCCCACTCATTTAAACTATCTATATCTTTTATCAACCCCTTGGTATCCTCACAATTTGCATTTCCACCTAGCTTTGCATGATCTGCAAACATAGGTACATTACTCTCTGTCTCTTCATCTAAGCCATTAATATAGATTGTAAATAGCTGAGACTGCAGTACTGACCCTTGTGGTACTCCATCAGTCACAGCCTGCCAACTTGAGAATGCCCCATTTATGCTTACTCTTTGCTACCTGCCTGTTAACCAGTCCTCTGTCCATGCTAATATATTACCCCCAACTCCATGAGCCCTTAACTTGCCTATTAAGCTTCGGTGGTACCTTATTAAATGCCTTTTTAAAATCCATTAAAAATTTTACTATCTACTTGTTTCCCTTTATCTCCCCTACTAGTCACATCCTCAAAAAACTCTAATAAATTTGCCAACCACAATTTCCCTTTCATAAAACCATATTGATTTTGTCTGATCATACAATGATTTTCTAAGTGCATGTTTAAGACTTCCTTATTAATGGACTCCTACAATTTCCTGATGACTGATGTCAGGCTAACTGGCCTATAGTTCCCTGTTTTCTTTCTCCCTCCTTTCTTGAATAGCAGTATCACATTTGCTAACTTTCAGTCTGCTGGGACCATTCCAGAACTTAGTAAATTTCAGAAAACCATAGCCGGAGCCTTCACTATCTCTGCAGCTATGTCTTTTAGAACCCTAGGATGTATGCCTACAGATCCTGGGGATTTGTCAGATTTTAGTTTCTTAGGTTTCTCTAGTACTTTTTCTCTGCTGATATTAATTACCTTAATTTCCTCACTCTTTTTAGTACCTAAGTTATCCGCTATTACTGGTATGCAACATGTGTCTTCCCCTGTGAAGACAGACATAGGCCTGAATTTTCACTCTCGTGTCAGGAGCGCAGAGTTGGAACAATTTCCAGGACCCAGGAGAATGTGCCCTGGAAGTGCGGATTTTCAGTTCCAGGGCTGGGCTGGCAAAAGCTGGAATCGTGACAGGCAACCTTGAAAAGAGGTTGGAGATTGTTGGGTACAAGGGCAGGCTGGGCAATGGCCAGCCTCAGTGCACCAGCTATGAAAATAAACAATTAAACAATAAATGGCCCTCACACTCATCCCCATGCACTCCCCATGCCCTATCCATGCCATCCTATACCCCTCATGTCTCCACCATATGGCCCCTCATCCCTTCCATGCAAACCTATGCCACCCCCACCCACCCTCCATGGCCTCTCACACCCTCCATGTCAGTTTATGCCCCTCTACCTACTCCCAAATGGCCCTATATAGACCCTATGCTAACTTAGTGCCAACTCATGCCAATCCATTCCCCTCACCCACCACTATTTGCCCTTACACCTATCATGCCAACTCATCCAGTATCTGCTAAGGGAAGACCTCAAGACTTATCATGAGATTAAGTAACGTTCTTAAGTATCTACTGATGAATTCTCTATTTCAAAAAAATACTCTCATGATAAAAACCCATTCATTACATTTAGATTCCTTTAATCCCTGATGAAAAACAAGCATTTGTATTCTTCGTCCCACTTCAAAGAGTTTATAACCACTTGGAGCTGTCAATCAAACTATGAAATGACAGGCAACCAATGTGACGATGAAAGATTGTGAAATCAGTCATGCAGCTATAATCCTATAATGATGACCCTTAGGTTTATGTTAACAGATAGAAAAAACAGTGCTGGCTATTTCATTCTAACACTGCAGCGTGCTTTTTTATGAAATTTAAAACTAGGAAATTTAAAGCCTTTGACAGTTTGAGAACCATCTTGACAATTCTCATGGCTGTTTTCTTGACAGCTATATTGACAGTCCTCTTGACAGTTCTCTTGACAGTTCTCTTGTTAGCTTGACAACTATATTGACAGCTATTTTGACAAATATCTTAACAGTTCTCTTTGACGGTTATTTTGATAGTTCTCATGACAGCTTGACAGTTTCCTTGACAGCTATCTTGACAGTTCACTTGGCAGTTCCAATGAGCTTGACAGTTCCAATGAGTTTGTGCACTTTTTATTCATGTCTACTTTTAACAATCCCAAAGGGTTTGTTACTGCTCCCAAAGGACACCTTACGTTTCTCAAAGGTACCCCACTTTTCCCAAAGGTGCGCTGGGACCACATCCTAAAGCATACACTACCTCTCCAAAGCTTTATGTCTTTCCCACTGTATTAAAGTGTACAATCGTGTTTTAGACATACCATTAGTCAAACTGGGATCTGACTAAGCCAGCTGCAATTTAACACGGAGTTGTCTCTGTGATTGGAGTTTCATTCTGTATGTCTGTCAAAGGTCCCTTCCATTAATTTAACACAAACCAAAATATTGTAAATGCTGAAAAACAGAAATAAAAACAGAAAATGCTAGAAATACTCCACAGGTCTGGCTATACCTGCAGAGAGAGAAACCGCATTAATGTTTCATGACATTAATCTCTCATCAGAACTGGAAAAGTTAGAAATGCAATAGGTTTTGAGTAAAAGAGGTGAAAAAGAGGTGATAGGGTGGAGCGCAGGAGAGACTAAATGACAGAAGGGTTCGTGGTGCAAAGTCAAAGGGCAGAATTGTCCCAGATTTGCACTAAGCGCAGTAGCGGGTGGGTAAAACAATCTTTTACCTATCGACCGCGATGGCAGGTTTTCATGCTGTATCATCCCAAACCCACCACGTTGTTTATGCCCTCCCACGAAACACGCCGTTTCCATGGCGGGCTGCTGCTGCATCATGCCGGGCATCATATTTAAAGTCCAGCCACAAGTGCACATCTCAGTGCTTCCAGCCCACTTCTGCTGCATGGCAGACATGGCCCTGAAACAGAAGAAGACTGTAACCCCCAGGTTCAGTGACACATCCCTCAAGTGCCTTTTGGATGCCGTAGAGGCCTGCCAGGATGTCCCCTACCCCCAATCTGGCCGCAGGATGGGCAGCAACAGCATTAACCCGGCTTGGGATGTGATGACAGCAGTGGTCAGCACCAATGCCCTTCAAAAGAGGACAACCACCCAGTGCCGCAAGAGGATGAATGATCTCCTCCGTTCCACCAGAGCAAGTCACTTTTCTCATTATGTTTATGAGTTTTCATAAGCATTATCCAAAATATAACACCTTATATCATTTTATACACTTTAACAACTAATTTACAATTAACTTAATAAATACTGTACAAGTAGCATTCTCCATCCATGCTTTCAGATTGTCCATTAAATAGTCCGTCCTGGCAGCATCAAGAATGTCCAACATGTATCAATCAAATACATGTAACAGTTAAGGTTTAAAATCCTTTTTATGGCAATTCTTAAAATCTTTTCTCTCAAATGATGGAGAACTGGTGTTTTGTTGCTAATCGCTGCTTTCTCGTGCTTATTAAAGTCCATTATATTTCCATGTCCTTGGTTAAAAGATGTTTATTCATTCTGGGAAACTTTGTCAAGAGCAATGTTGCTCACCTCCGATAGTCACCCTGGCTTTTGAATAGCAGCAGGTGTAAATTGTAGACACAGAAGAAATTCTCCGTCATAACATTTTTTACCCTCTGGATTCAGTATTACTTTTTGTTTTCCTTTAGAATCAGCCTGTGAACCACTAGTCCCAAGTTTTAATGGTTGATCTCCATTTTCTTTTATGGCTGCAAGTTTTTTAATGTCTAAATCTGCAAAACACCTTCTAGCTAGGCAGCCATCCAATTAATCTTTCTCCTGTTTGAACACAGTAAAATGGTTCCCTTTGTTGCTTTAAGAATCCTGTTGAAATTATGCTTGCGTTCTGACAGGAATTATTGATATTCTTTTTAATTGACTCTCACAGTTTTCTACACTGTTTCTGCTTTTTGCCTTCACATTCAGTATGAGCTTTGTCCAATAATTTCCAAGCAAGGGCCACAACTTCTTCATTTTGGATTTTCACCTTCCATTGCAAAACTTTAATGTGTCCTTGTAATTGCACTGCATCAGCAGACAAGTCCCTTTGCTTCAGCACTGCTTTTCTTTGGTTGTCCATCAGCCTCAGCACTGCTGCTGTTTTGACTGTGATTTAGGATCTGCAGGCAAGTTCAAAGTAGACAGATTCAGTTCATTTACATTTGACTTTAACCCTTTGCTGCCAGCCAGATGTTTCAAAGGTTCTTTACTCTCAGAAGTCTGAGCTTTTAATTCTCTGGACACATATTTAATCTAAGCAGTACTTTCTACAGCAGGACTACAAATAGTCCTTGGTCCTTTGAACACACTTTCAATTTCAGTAGACTTGCCTCCCATCCCAGGAGATGACAATGCCTTATCTCCTGCAAAATCATTCCCTAATATGAAATCAACATGATTAATAGACAATTTTGACATCACTCCTAGAATAAAGACTCAATGACTAATGCGTAGTTTAGATTCACTCTATACAATGGAATAGGTAAACAGTTTCCATCAATAGTCAGTGTCAATACATTTCTATTAGTAAACTCTCTGGAGAAAAGTTCACATCATTTGCTCACATCAAAGCTTTGAGTTGAACCGTATCCCTACGAATAATAATTTTTTTGGATCCTTTATCAGCCAAAAACGGAGTTACTTCACTCTCAATTATAAGACTCCCATAAATCTCTGATGTCTTGATTTATACCCACTGTCAATTCATTAGATGGAATTGGTTTTTCACTAGCTCTACAGCATTCTCTGGAGAAAGACTAGACACACTCAAAAAGCCACTGGCTTTTGTCTTAACTTCCAGAACCCTGCTTTTACATGCCCTGTTTTATGACAATAAAAAAAATGTTTATCTCCTTAAAGCATTCTTATCCTCTCTGCTGTCTCTTTTACTTCTTTGAGGAGCATCTGTATTTCCATTTCTACCATCCTCCTCATGGTCATTAGTGTTCCTGTTTATTAACAACTCACTTATCTCCCCAGTTTTTCTGTGAGTTTTCAAACAAAGGTCTGCTGCCTCCTATCTGTTTATGGGATAACTCACAATCATCAGCTAAAACTGCAGAGTCTCTTATTTTAGAAACCTTGTGGTCTTTTAGGTTGTACCCAGTTCTTAAAGAAACACTATTTTTAAATTCTTCCAGTGACCATTGTAATTTTGTTACACTTTTCTCAAATGAGACAAAAAATATTTCAACTCCTTCTTCACTGAATTTAGGCATTAGGTAAATATTCCTTGCCAAATTAAAACCAGTAGTTAAATCTGACCCCCATCAAATCTATGATTTCTTGTTCAAGTAATCGAAGCCTTTCCTTTTCCGTTTCAAATTGCCTGGTTTCCCTTTTTCTTTGAAATTCTAATTTTTTTTTTCATTTCTCTTTCCTTTCCTTCCCTTTCGCATTCAAGATTTTTCATTGCTTTTTCAAGTTGCTCCATCTGCAACTGAATCCTAGCTAACTCAACCTGTCCTGTATCTGGGTTAGTCTTTTCTTCTTCAAGGTTCAAATGTCAAGTCATTACCTCAACAATTTCTGTTTTTGTAGTGCCTATTTTCAAATCTATCTAACTTTTCTGCCACTGCTTTTAAATTAGCCTTTGTTAACTGTTGCAAGGCAGCCAAAGACAAATCCTCTTTCGAGGAAAACTTCATCAATAGACATAGCCATTTTTAGCTTTTCACCAAAAACAGCAAAAAGCCACTGTAAAACCTTGTTTGGTTTAAACTTTAGCAAATCCCAGCTTAACCATCTCAACCTGTGGATACAAAATCCTGTAAACAATTTTGTTATGATTTACATGCAGACCAATAACATTTAAAAAGAAATTTGAATTTCCAGTAAATAGTTGAAAGAATGATATGGCAAAATTTCAATTTTAAATCTTTTTTTCTTTATGCTAGCACAGGATGTGGGCGCCATCAGCTCAGCCAGCATTTATTGCCCATCCTTAAATGCCCTTGAGAGGGTGGTGGAGAGCTGCCTTCTTGAACCGCTATAGTCCACGTGGTGCAGATACACCCACAGTGCTGTTAGGGGTGGTGGGGGGAGTTCCAGGATTTTGACCCAGCGTCAGTGAAGGAATGGCAATATATTTCCAAGTCAGGGTGGTGTATTTCTTGGAGGGGAACATGTAGGTGGTTGTGTTCCCAGGTACCTGCTGCCCTTGTCCTTCTTGGTGGTAGAGTTTGAAGGCTTGGAAAGTGCTGTTGAAGGACCCTTGGTGAGTTGCTGCAGTACATCTTGTATATGTTACACACTGTTGTCACTCAATGTCAGTGGTGGAGGGAGTGACTGTTTAGGGTGGTAACTCAAACTATGCCAATCAAGTAGAATGCTTTTTCCTGGATGCTGCTGAGCTTCTTGACTGTTGTTGGAGCTGTAGTCATCCAGGCAAGTGGAGAGTATTCACACTCCTGACTTGTGCCTTGAAGATGATGGACAGGCTTTGGGGAGTCAGCAGGCAAGTTACTCACCATAAAATTCTCAGCCTCTGACCTACTCTTGTAGCCACAGTATATGGCTGGTTCAGTTTTACATAAACAAATAACTAAAAGCACTAAAACTAAACAATATTTTTTTTGTAGGCAGCTTGTACTTTAAAATACAAAGAGGAACATGTCCCTTTTATACATATAACCCATCGTACTCTACATGGAATTGGAGTCCTTTTAGTTGCTCCCAGCTTCCATTGGGTTCCCATATCCCCATTTTGTCAAGGAGTAACTTTTAATGATCATCTCCAGATGCTTTCCTCAGTTTTTGGAGAGTTTCTCAAACCCACGACCCATGGGAAAGCCTCTTCCAATGCTTCTTGTCTAGTCATGCCAGGACAGACCTCCCGGAATCCTTAGATGGCTGCAGGATGTGTCTCATCGACTAGAGGCTATCTTCCTCCCACATCCAGCTGTGGTAGCTGGCAAATTCAAGAAGCCTTTCTTCTCTACTGACCACACAGAACTGCTATGATATTCACTGACTTATAGGGAAGGCTGTAATCTGATTTCAAAAATGGCTTCCTCTGCCCTCTTCTCCATGGCAGCATGTAATGCATTAATCTTGTATCTAGGTAGAAATGCTAAATTACCTACCCTTGACTCAACTCCCTATCATCTTAGAAATAAATCAACAGTTTACAGCATAAACTGTTTACAACCCGGTCCCTTCAACAACTTTCTGAGGCTTTGGGAGACCCAGAGTCTACTCATTGTAAACTGAGAGACTGTTGCCATTGTCTCCAAACATAAATGCCTTGCACCTTCTTCTCAGTAAATCATTCTAAGCCTCCCTTTGATTTCTAACATTCAACCCACCCAGGCAGACTTCAGAACAGGTCACATGACCCCCTTCATTTACGCAAAATCTAAAGCTCTAGCACCAGAATATAATAATCTCATAGGCCTCATAATTATAAAGTATGCAGAACCAAGGTAAAACAATTTTGTTAGACTGAATTGCATTTTTTTATTGCTTGTTTCTTCTAGCAATCTTAAGATCTTGTAAGATATCACCCTTCGCTTCCTCCCATTCTGTCTGTCCATCTGTCTATCCATTTATATTAAAAGCAAAATGCTGCAGATGCTGGAAATCTGAAAGAGAAACAGGGATTTGTGGAAATATTCAACAGATCTGGCAGTATCTGTGGAGAGAGAAACAGAGTTAACATTTCAGGTCAAAAACCTTTCATCAGAACTAGAAGTTAAAGATTTAACAGCCTCCAAGCAAATTCAGAGCCAGGGATAAAAAAAATATGGTGACAAGGAAAGAACAAAAGGGAAAGTCTGTGTGAGGATGGAGGGCAGAAGAGATTAGTGGTGATGGTGCAAGACAAAATGGGATAGGGTAATGGAACAAGTAAAGAAACAGAAGATGAGTATAGAGGAACTGTACATGGCAAAAGCAGAAGCATTACAAATATCTGCTGTCGAAAACAGCGCTTCTGATCTGAAATTGTGGAATTCAATATTATAGAATCATAGTTTGTTACAGCACAGAAGAAAGTCATTTAAACCGCCATGTCCATGTTAGCTCACTGCAAGAGCAATTCAGCTAGATCCATTCCCAGAGTCCTGAAGGTTGTAAATTGCCACATTGAAAAATAGAAGTTATTTTCTACAAGCTTCCATTGATCTTCTTTGGAACAGTGTAGGAGGATGAAGATAGAGAGGTCACAGTCTTAGGGAATTAAAATATTAGGTGCCAAGAAGCTCAGGGTCATGTTTGTAGACTGAACAACGGTGTTCTACAAAGAGGTCACCCATTTTCCATTTGGTCTCCCCACTGTAGAGGAGACTGCATTGTGAGCAGCAAATACAGAAAATTAAGTTGAAAGAAGTACAGGTAAATCGCTATTTCAGATGGAAGGGATGTCTGAGGCCTTGGATTTGATAAGGGAGGAGGTAAAAAGGCAGGTTTCTGCATTTTCACAGGAGTATATCTATCCGTTTATCTTTATCTCTCTCTATCTCAATCACTCTCTCTCTCTCCCTCTCCATCTCTCCTCTTGTTGCTTCACCTGAGTGTTGTGACATACATTGAAGTTGGATTCCACAAGTGCCAGCAGGCATTCCAGTTTGAATCTTCTAATTTGCTTTCCTGTTAAAAATCCACTAGATAGAAGTATTGTACAAGTCACCAGGATTCAACGTGAGTTAAACTTGCTCCTAACTTAGTTCCATCTGCAATATGTACCTATTTATTACCAAGTTGAAGTCACTTATAAATAAAGAGAATTGTTGTAGCCGCAAGATTGATTAACAACCCAACAATCTGAGAATACCCCTATTATCCCAACTGCCTGCCTTCTTCCACCCAACATTTTTCAGTCGAATAAGTACGGCTAATGAGTGTATGTACATTACATACAGATACCTGGCCAGCATGAATACCATTTCTTTCTGTGTTGTATATTAATCCAATTTCATGCCATTAACAAAATTCCAGAGCACAGTATTATTAACTACATATAACAATGTTACAAATGTTCTTACATTATGTAATTGAGTTATCACAGTATTAGATAGAACCAATACCCTGAGTTCTCCCTTTTCTTCCTCAAGTTTGCACTAAAGATGCATTTTGGAAATGGTACAGAATCTCGCAATTAGTCACCTGCAAGGACATTCATGACGAACAATTAGAAAAGATGGATTTTGCTATGAGGGTACTATGTATTATGTTCAGAAGTGTGGAAATGGGTGTAGAGCATTTGGTTCTTCAAGAAGCTAAGTAATTCTTGAATAGCAGCAATTCCAACAGAGGATGAATCTTGTTTTCAGTAGCTGGAAGCTACAATGGGGGAGGGGTCAATGGGAACTCTCTGGATGAACAAACTATGATGACCTTCCTTATCTGTAATTATCTTGCTATCTTATTGAGCAACTGGGTGAAAGGCCAATTGTCAGAGTGCAGGAGACTACCAAGGTTGAAAGAGTAGCAGCGCAGATGAGGTGCATTAGGAAGCTGTGGTTAGCTGATGTCAAACCTATGTTTTAAAGGCCGGTAGGTTACGAGGAAATGAAGACTGATGGAGATGAAGAGCTCCATGGCCTTGAAACCCGAGAAAGGAATTAGTCATAGTAGTAACTTACAACTGAATATTCAATTTCATGTACAACATTAGGGGACAGACCATGTGACTGTAAATACAAAGGGCCCTACATCCTGGTACATACACAGGCAGGCATTTCCCCCCTTTCAAGGCGATATTATCCATCATATTGGACATCTTAATGGTGTGAATTAGGTGTAGAAATTATGCACAGGTATATTTCCAATAATTAAGTTTTAAAGCCCTGCTTTTTAACTTATTAATGTGGGCTTGTTTAAATTTCCAGCCTTGTAAGCTTTGGCACTCCTGAAAAGTGTTAAATGTGATAACAACACACAGCCTTACCACTAACTGTTGGTAACAGGGACACATTCTGCACTTCAGTTCCTTCCTGATTCAAAACCTGTGTGCATTTTCGGTGACAATGAGTCACACATTTCGAGATTGAGATGAGCTCTGTGAGAAATGGTGTTTGGTCATTGAGTAGGTTGGGGATTGAATGCAATGTAGAAAATGTACTCAATCTCCATCTTTTTTTCTGCAAATAAGAAAGTATTAAATTATGCAAAAACAGGTCCTTATTCCAACACAAATGCAAAAACTACTTTCTATATATTTAGAGATCTGATTTGTATCTGATTTTAATGCAGAATAAACAAATTATTTGGAAGAATTTATCTTATTTTGAGAATACAGAGTAGCCAGTCCAGTTATGTCCAAAATTTCCGACAAGTGTGTTTTTCTTTTTGTTTTCCTAACATGTAACAGTTTAAACTCAGTATTGTGGAGAAAAAAATGTTATTGGTCATTTTACAAATTTGTGCAAAAGTGATTAAAATAGAGCTCTTCTCCCTCTGACCATATTGCCATTTGCAACACAAATGTTTGTCAATCCCTCAGAGACTGACAATCCAGTGGAAAGGTGTAAAAGGCTTAATATTACACCTAAATTATACGAATACAGTCTACTCCTCTTAATTTAAATTATCTGTTAATTCAAACTTAAAAGTTAATAGAAACCAGACATGAATTTCATCTCTTTTTTTTTAATATTCACTCATGGGATATGGGCATCACTGGCTAGCATTTATTGCCCTTCCCTAGTTGCCCTTGTTCAGAGGGCATTTTTAAGAGTCAACCACATTGCTATGGGTCTGGAGTCACATGTAGGCCAGACCAGGTAAGGATAACAGATTTCCTACACTAAAAGACATTAGTGAACCAGATGGGTTTTTACAACAATCGTTTCATGGTCATCATTAGACTTTTAACTCCCCTATCTGCTGCGGTGGGATTCAAACCTGGGTCCTCAGAGCATTCACCTGGGTCTCTGGATTACCAGTCCAGGGACAATACCACCACTACACCACCACCTTCCCTGAGTTGTAGTGCCTTTGGAGGCCACTGGAGGCTGTGCTTCCAAGACTAAGTGCCATTTTGTTGGGACCGCACTGTGCTACCAGCCACTTTTGGCACAGCCCGCATAACATTCTCTCTTGAGAAGTTTGCCCATGTGGCCACCCCAGCATATACCAGAAGGCTGTGATGGAGCACTACTCCTCTCGTTACACCTTGAACCTGCTAATGCAATGCCAGGATACCTCATTTGGACCACTCAGGTCCAGGCCATGAATTTGTGTGTTATTCTGGAAACAACAAGCATTAAGGTGCAAGAGGGGCCCAGCACTAATAATATTTAAAGGACAATACACCCAACCTGCAGCTAAAGTAATTTTGAATATCTTCTGCTATTACAAAATGTCTGGAAGTGCTCTGAAGTGTTCCTGGATCTCAGGAACTCTCAGCATCCTCACAGGGCAGAGGATTGGTGACCTGTACACACAAAAGCTGCAACTGGTATGGGAGCTGCAATGACACTGCTTCTAGGTCTATGGCAGAACAGGGAGATGGAACAAAAGGTGTGGAAAGGCCAAATTTTGCACAATGCCTGCTTTTAACTTGGAGCCAGATTCCTCCATGCTCCTTGACAGTGACTGGAGACTACCTGACGGGCCTGCCAATGCACCCAACATCTCGGTCTGCATGCCCATCAGTATTCTCCTCTACGCTGCCCCATTGAGATCCTTGCAGCAGAAAATTGGGAACAGTGATTATGATCTGAAATTTTTAAACTGAATATTGAGTGCGGAAGGCTGTAAAGTGCCTAATAAAAAGATATTGTCTGATTCCTTGTGTTTACATTGAGTTTCATTAGAACAGTGATTCATTAGAGCAATGATGCAGATAGGACAGAGTTGAAGTAGAATAGGCATTTAAAATGACAGGGAAAAGGAAGTACAGGCTCATGCCTGCAACATCTCCTTCCAATGAGCTGGCAAGAGAGCCAACCTTTCAGCCTAGCCTGGTTGCTGCCCACTCATGTCCGGATGATTGATCAAATGCTGATCCCAACTCTGTAGTTGCGTCCAAATTAAGTGCAGTGCCAATGTCTGAGCAAGTGGCTGCAAGTCCAAATAAAGTGACAAGTTCTCTTCATCAGTGCTGTGCTGTTGCTTTTTCTCTTCTCCCTTGGGCTGCTGTGGCTGGGCAAGTGGCAAATCTTAAAAGCAGAAGCCAGAAGGGAAAGGTTGGTGTGAGGAAAGGGGCATGGGGTGGGAAGCAAGAGATTCATGGCCATATCATCTTGGTCATCATGTCAGATAACAGGATAAGGGTGTGCTGTGAGTTGAAAAGGGCCATAAGGCAGGAATGATTATTCTCATCAATACCAGATGAAACAGCAACTTACTTGTACTTTCAATTTAGCATACTGTATTTGATGCTCATGGAGTGGTCTCCTCTACAGTGGGGAGATCATCCACAGATTGCATGACTGCTTAGTGAAACAATTCGGTTAACTCTGCAGGCATGAGTCCGTACTTCCAGTCCCCTGTCATTTTAAATGCCCACTCTACTTCACCTCTGTCCTATCTGAATCACTCCTCTAATGAATCACTCCTCTGATGAAGCTCAATGTAAACTCAAAGAATCGGACTTTGTCTTTTGATTAGGCACCTTACAGCCTTCTGCACTCAACATTCTGTTTAAAAATTTCAGATCATAATCGCTGTCCCGAATTTTCCAGACAATAGCTGTTGGTGATGGTTCTGTTATTGCCATTCACACCTCCTCTAGAGCCATCTTTTGTTTCTTTACTTACACCATTACCATTCTCTTTTAGAGGCAAGGTACTAGCATGGATAGAAGATTGGCTGTCTGGCAGGAGGCACAGAGTGGAGATAAGAGGGTCCTTCTCAGGATGGTGGCCGATGACTAGTGGAGTTCCATAGGGGTCAGTGTTGGGACCACAACTTTTCACTTTATACATTCATGATCTAGATGAAGAAACTGAGGGCATCCTGGCTAATTTTGCAGATGATACAAAGATAGGTGGAGGGACAGGTATTATTGAGGAGGTGGGGAAGCTGCAGAAGGAGTTGGACAGGTTAGGAGAATGGGCAAAGAAGTGGCAGATGGAACACAATGTGGGGAAGTGTGAGGTCATGCACTTTGGTAGGAAGAATAGAGGCATAGACTATTTTCTAAATGGGGAAAGAATTCAGGATTCTGGAGTGCAAAAGGACTTGGGAGTCCTAGTCCAGGATTCTCCTAAGGTTAACTTGTAGGTTGAATCGGTGGTTAGGAAGACAAATGCAATATTGGCATTTATTTCGAGAGGACAAGAATATAAAAGCAGGGATGTGCTGCTGAGGCTTTATAAGGCTCTGGTCAGACCACATTTAGAATATTGTGAGCAATTTTGGGCCCCATACTTCGGGAAGGATGTTCTGGCCCTGGAGAGGGTCCAGAGGAGGTTCATGAGAACAATCCCAGGAATAAAGGGCTTAACATATGAGGAACGTTTGAGGACTCTGGGTCAATACTCGATGGAGTTTAGTAGGATGAGGGGGGATCTGATTGAAACTTACAGAATACTGAAAGGCTTGGAAAGAGTGGACGTGGGGAAGTTTCCATTAGTAGGAGAGACTAGGACTCGAGGGCACAGCCTCAGAGTAAAGGGAAGACCTTTTAGAACAGAGATGAGGAAAAACTTCTTTAGCCAGAGAGTGGTGAATCCATGGAATTCATTGCCACAGAAGGCTGTGGAGGCCAGGTCATTGAGTGTATTTAAGACTGAGATAGATAGGTTCTTGATTAGTAAGGGGATCAAAGGTTAAGAGAAAAGGCAGGAGAATGGGGTTGAGAAGCTTATCAGCCATGATTGAATGGCGAAGCAGACTCGATGGGCCGAATGATCTAATTTCTGCTCCCAAGTCTTATGGTCTTTACCTTTTGTCATCACTTTAAATGACATCACTTTTGTCATTTAATCTCTCCTGCCTTCCATCCTAACACCAACCTTCCTTATGCTCTTTCTTCCCCTCCCCCCTTTCCTTGCCTCACTACTTTCTTAAAACCAGTTATAACTCTAACTTTTCCCAGTCTAAATGATATGAAAAATTAACTTTGTTTATCTCGCCACACTTGCCACCTGATCTGCAGAGTATTTCCAACATTTTCTGTTCCTATTAAATGAATAAGGCTTTCATTATTTGTTTAACTCGAGATCTTAAATATTCACAAGTCACAATTTTGTGTTCAATTTTGGGGCATGGGCAATTGTGATAAAAGACGCATAGTTCAGCATTGTTAAAGGTTGTTTTCATTTCTTTCAATACTTCCATGATTAGTTTTCTTCTAAGTGTTGAAAAGGACATGGCAGAGCTTCTGATCATCTGGATTTGATTGTAACACAGCCAACAGTGAGAAGAGATTTGAGTCCTTGCTTCTTGTTTGCCACCCAGAGAGCACATGAGCAAAAATAAGAAAGACTTGCATTTATATAGTGCTTTCACAACCACCAGACATCTCAAGGTGCTTTACAGCCAATGAAGGGTTTTTTGAAGTGTTGCCACTGTTGTAAGGCAGGAGGCATAATAGTCAATGTTGCACACAGCAAACTCCCACAAACAGCAATGTGATAATGACCACATAACATATTTTTGTGATGTTAATTGAGGGAGTTATTGTCCAGGGAAAGCTCCCTCCCTCTTCAAAATAGTGCCATAGGATCTTTTACATCCAGCCAAGCAAGTAAATGGTGGCTCGACTTAAAGTCTCTTTAAAAAATGGCCCCTGCAACAATGCAGCAACCCCTCAATACTTCATTGGCTGTAAAGCACCTTGAGATGTCTGGTGGTTGTGAAAAGCACAAGTCTTTCTTTTTTTGTTCATTTGCTCTCAGCGGGGGGCAAACAAAAGGCAAAGACTCAAAGCCCTACTCACTGTTGGTTGTGTTGCTGCACAGGAACGTTAGCCTTGATTTTGTGCTTAAGTCCTGGGGGGGTACTTCAACCCAGAACTCTATGTCTCTGAGGGAGTGCAACCAACTGAGTTACAGCTGACATAAAGGGCTGTGTTTCCTGCAGGTGGTGGCGTCCCCACCCCTGGCATAAAAGCTGGGGGTGATTCAGCCTGCACTTGGCCAACTCATTCTGCTGCAATTTAACAGCAATCAGGCCTTTAATTGTCTTGAGGTAGGACTTCCACTCCCTTCTGAGAGGTAGTCCCACCACCAATTAAATTGGCTGGCAGCTTTTGTGCATCAGCCGCTGGGAGTGATGGCCACTTCTGGGACTACAGCATGTCCCCAAAGATGTGGAACCAAGAGCCCAGAACAGGATGAGTCCAGGATTTCACTGCAGCCAGACTGGTAGGCCCCAGAGAGAGGAATAGGGGCCATGTGGACAGGGTGGAGGGGAGAGGATCATGGAGATGGTAGGGGAATTGAAGGGTGGGAACATTGGGGGGACTTCCGATGGCCACAGAGTGCCCAAACAGGAGGCAGCCTCCTCCTTGGCCCAGCCATTAGGCCATTAACCTTTACTGGGCAGCCTGGACACTTGATTTGGGCCTCCCCCACTGCAGGAAAATCTCAACAGTAACAGGACGAGACTTTAACTGGCCATTTGTCCTAGCCCCTTGTCTCGTTTTGTATTTCATATGGGTGCAAGGTTGGGAGGATGATTTGTGTGTCCTGTTATTAGCTAGAGAAGTGAGAAATCTTGATATGGAAACAGCTTCCATACATGAAATAGGAAACCTTCTGTTCTCGCATTTGCCTTGATCTTTTTCTTAAATAATGCTGACCATTTCAAGACGAGCAGAGGTCTTGCTACTACACTGATGCTAAGATGCATCCTATGCATCCTGTGTAACCCTGCTCAGAGTTTGACCTCTGCTTGTAAATGCGGTGTGGCTGCAAAAAATCCTCCTTCCCATGTAGATAAGGCTCATGGGATCATTGACAACCTGTGATGGTGGATCGAAAACTGGCTTAAAAACAGTAGATAGGGGATGCTGATAAATGGAAAATGTCCTAAGTGGAAAAAAATAATCAGTAGAGTTTCACAACAGCAACAACAACTTGCATTTGTTTGGCACCTTTAATATGAAAAAGCATTCCAAGGCACTTCAAAGGAGCGGCTATGAAATAAAATTTGACATTTCAATCACATACGGAGATATTAGAAAAGGTGACCAAAAGCTTGAACAACGAGGTCGATTTAAGGAGTTTTAAGAGAGAGGTGGAGAGGCTTGGAGGTTTAGGAAAAGATTTCGCATTCCCTGCATAGAACTGGGCTACTCATCAGACGTTAGGTTTTGGTTTTGTGACTCTGAAGGGGTACCTTTCTTCATGTATAATGGTAGAGTGGCTCTGATTTATCTTCTCTCTTACCAGAAATTCTCCTCATTTTACGCAGGCAACTGATCCTTTTTTTTGCTGACAGTAGAAAATGTCGGGAAATAAATTCCTTCCTCTTTAAACGTTGGCCCTGTTCTGCACGAGGTTTTTCTTGGCTCTTCACCTTGGTTTTCCAATAAGAAAACAGCCACTGTAATCTGTCAGTGCCATTGGCAGCAACAGTTTAATCTCACATTACTGCTGACACAATGATTGTTATGTCACACTGCCATTTATTCACATTGCCATTTATCCAGTTACTCTAACCTCATAAATGCCACTTAGCCAGTCACTACAACATTACACTGTCATTGACACTGCACATGAACTGCCATTAATATTGGCCTATTAGTGAACTACAATTTAATCCACAATTGTGCCTGCATTTTTAAAATTTAAATCAAGATAGTTATAATGCAGCAGTTTACTTAATATTTTATTTTAAGGTTCTATGTTCTCAAAATTTGGTAGATTGAAACATTGATTCAACACAAAAAAGATTAAAAAGTGGTAGTAATAAATATAATGGAGGGTAAGCAGGACCCTTTTTCATTGAAACGCCATATCTGTTGTGTTGTACTGAGTACAGCCCTTCATAGTTAAGTTGCTGTCCTCAAATCTATAAAATAAACAGGATCTGATGAAAAAATCTTTTGATAAGTTATGAGACCTTAGGCATTTTTGAATCATCTTTATGTGCTAAACATGCAGAAAGAATGCAGTGAGCCAAAAATCAATGAACAATGTGGTGACGCAAATATGGACAGGGCCAGATGTGTTGGACGGCTCTGGTCTTGATCACTGAGGAAGTGTAAGTGCTTTTCAAGGTGAAGGCTGATTGTCTGAGACAGCTAGTCAACAGAGTACACAGCATCATTTGTGTTTTGCTAACACCCTAGCTTGAGAAACATTACTCTATGCACTAGTGTGACAATATGATTCCCCCAGACTTTCTTTTTTCCAGCTTTTCTAAGAATTGCTGAATTCACCTTCAAAATCCCCATAATAGTTGAGGGCAGCTTTGTGTTTTTTTTATAGTTTTTTATGATTAGAGCTGCATCAAATTGCCCAAACATAGGAGCTTAAGTACACAGCCACTTATACAGCCCCTCGAGCCTGTTCTTAACTTCAGTTACCCACCGTGGTTCCATATCCTTTATTATCCTTTGCCTTTTACATTCAGCCCCTTGTTCTGGACTCTCCACCAGTGGACATGGTTTCTCTCTATTTCCCCTATTAAGCCCTTTAATCATCTTAAACACCCCAATTAGAGCACCCCGCAATCTTCTACTCAAGAGAAAGCAATCCTAGTCAATGCAACCTGCCCTCATAATTTACACTTTTAAGGCTTGATATATATTTTCTTTGAATTTGCTTTAACTTATATGTACTAGCTTTTAAAGAGAGGAGTCCTTCATTTCATCCTCTTACCTTGTACAATCCTTGCAAATCATTTTTCTCAGTTTGTACCTTGGTCTCCAACACTGAAGTAAAAATGACATGGTAACAGAAATTATCAAAAAATAATGAAGCATTTGCCCATAATGATTGGTATCTGCTTCTTTTTCTACTGTTTACCGATGCAGTTACTATGGTATCCCACTGAGCCAGACCCCAAAAAACATTTCAACAAAAACCTGTTTCCAAAATTTTGCTGCTTTTTAATTTTGTTCAACATACTGCTGCTTGAAGTAGTATATATCATGATAGCCTGTAGTGTAGGACATGATTAAGACTGAACAGAACAGGAAAGGAAAGCTCTTATATTTAAACATGTGAACTCATTGCTCCTCTTAAATTATGCTATGGAGGTGGGGCCTCAGTTGCACATCTTATTTGAAGGAATGCACCTCTAAAAATGCGGCTCTCCCTTAGTACTTGAGGGAATGTTAGGCGGGATCAGGAGTCTGCAACCTGAGATTCTGGAACCATAGATGGCTCATTAAGGACTCATGTACAGCTCCCAACTTTGATTGAATGATCTCCTTTTGATGGTAATCAAATGGCTTGATTCATTTTTAAAAACTTTTATTAATATTGTACTTGTGAGAAAATATCAATCAATCAACAAAGTTTTTGTAAAACCTTTAAAATTTTGTTGAAGTTCCGTCTCTGTCTTGTTTTTCATTATTATTGGCATTTGGGTAAGAGCATTACGGCTCTTAAGATATTGCACTTTTAATTACATTTTTAAAAAATGGCTCTTCTTGTTTTTAAGCTTGCTCTGGGCTAAATCATGTGCTCAGTCCTTGAACAGATTTTGAAGCCATGATCTTCTGCCTCATTGTTGAGAGCACTAAACAAAATGCAGATATATCGGAAAAAGTCAATGTATCAACAGAAAGAAGTTGAGTCTTGTGATTTCAGGAAGGATCTTACATCTGACAATATGTGAATATACTTGCTGCAATATTTTACATTGCACTTTAGCCGTGAATTCTTGTATAGATATACTGGATGCAAGTCCCTTTCTCTGATGGCTCTTAAGGATTTAAATGGATGAATTTAGTAGTCTTGACCTAGTTACAAGTCGGCACAAATCCTATCCACTAAGTTAAGGTCTAAATATGGCACAACAGAGATGATCAGCAGTCTTACTCCTAATTTTCAAAAATTCAACAACTGCATCTGCTGCAATAAGAGTTCACTAAAATTCATCTAACCATTAAATTCCGGTGTCAGCAGGACTGAGGAAGTACTGCTCTGTCCTCGGATTTGCTGTCTTTCAGATTTCTGTCTGCCGTTTTAGACTTAAGAGGTCTAATGGCACTGTTTGTAGATGAGCAGGATTCCTCGTGCCTTGGGAAACATTTATCTCGAGGATCACAATTAAAATAAAAGATTGACTGAAGATTTATGTAACTGTTCTTTATGGGACCTTGATGTGCAAAAATTAGCTGTTGTTAATTAGTTTGCAAAATGATAGTGACTACACTTAAAACAGTAGTCAGGAACATAGGAGTAGGCCACTCAGCTCCTCTGGCCTGCTCTACCTTACAACTAGGTCATGGCTGATCTTCTATTTCAACACACTGAGGTCTAATTCATTGTTGGTGAAGCCCTTTGAGGACATGAAAGGTCCTATATAAGTAGAGGTTCATTCCTTCACATCAAATTTCTTCCAGAACCTGCTCCATAACAGCTCACACATGATGGGAGTGTTGGACTGGCTTTGTGTTATGGTTGTAATCATTCTTAGTATAATATGTGCATGTATACCAAGATATCGCAATGAACCATTTTGTGCTTACTTTTCTTGGCTCAACTTATCTCAGCTGTTAAATATAAATTTGTATAAGCTTAGCTGCGTCCCCGGTTTTGTGACAGCTGGTTCAACGTTGCCAGCAGTTTAATACACTGAAGAGACGCTACTTATGCTGGAGATTCAAAAATGACCTCGGCAGACCACATTTTGTTTAATATTTCCTTTTCTATGTAGTTTTCTCCTCAGAAAGACTAACAGTCCCTATGGCAATATAAACTTGGTGGAGTACATTTTCTTCTCGTGAATAGAGCAGAGTTAATTACCCTTATATTGTGGAATATGATCAAGCCAAATTAAGACGGGTTGGTGCAGTTTTGATTCTGAACTTCTGCAATGCAAGGCTGGATGCTATAGCAAAATTAAGCTGGCCAGTTTGGATAGTCTTGTAATAATGTAATAATATGACTCCTTTCACGTTTGCCAAGCAGCTAATGTTACTAGCAGTACAAAGGATGAATATTTCATCCAGCCAGATGTGGAGGATACAACACTTTGTCAAAATGACCAAATACAATTGTTCATGAAAAAAATTCACAAAGCAGGTCACCGCATTGCCAGGGATTGAGAAAAAACTGCACAAGAAGCTTTATGGCATGAAGAAGAGTCATGAGATCAGACAAGAATACCGTCCTGTTTTATTGTGGAGAAGGAGGGCACTTTCAGATGATATCTTTAAATTTGTCTTTTGAACTTATTCACTCACACTATTTCATTCTTACTGAAATAAATTTGAACCACACCATTCTTCATAGGTTTAGAAAGGTGCATTTTTTAAAAATTATTTTTTTATGCATTGTAAGCGTTGCTGGCAGGGTCAGCATTTATTGCCCATTCCTAATTGCCTTTGAACTGAGTGGCTTGCTCGACCATTTCAGAAGGCACTTAAGAATCAACCACATTGCTGTGAATCAGGAATCACATGTAGGCCATACTGGGTAAGGACAGCAGATTTCCTTCCCTAAAGGATATTAGTGAACCAGGTGTGTTTTCACGAAAATCGATGATAATTTCATCGTAACCATCAATGAGACTAATTTTCAATTCCAGATTTTTATTAACTGGATTTTTCCACCAGCTGCCATTGTGGGATTTGAGCCCATGTTTCCCCAAAGCATTAGCCTGAGCCTCTGGGTTACTAGTCTAGTGACATTGCCACTATACCACCATCTCCCAATAATATAATTAATCATATGTTCTATGACGATCAATCTATATTTTATATGTATCCTGTTTGTTGTAATATGCCTTTAAGGGATAGCAGCATGCCATCACTAGAAGGGAAGGGTGTCATGTGATCCAGTCTCAGTTTCACTTTGGTCTGTGAGTAGAACACAGCACACACAACTCTGCTGCTCATGTATTCAAGCTTTCTACCTTTGTATAGCTACTCATATGTGCCTAGTTGAAATAAATGAGCCCACAACGTGTTTACCCAATCCTATATGAGGGATTGGTGCTTTTGTATCATTATAAAGACACACTGACACCATTCATAGTAGTTGTGCACAAGTACTCGATATTTGATGCAACAAACAGATGATATCTGAATGCATTGTAAGTTAACTGCGCCAAATGTAGGAGCATAGAATCCTAAGTCATTACAGTGTAGAAGGAAACAATTTGACTCATCACACTTATGCCAGCTCTCTGAAAAGCTATGTCCTTAATCTTAAAAACTTAGCTTGAAAGACTTTTATGAGGTAAGGGTATTAAGGGATATGGAACTTAGGCTAATAAATTGAGTTAAGATTTATAGGTCAGCCATGATCTAACTGAGCAGTGGAGCAGGTTCAAGGGGCTGAATGGCATCCTTTGTTCCTAAATTCTGATATCCCAATCTCCTGTGTTTTCCTTACTCCTTTATGTTATTCTTTGCTAAATATTTATCTGCTTCCCTTTTAAAACCATGACAGTTTTTGCCTCTGATACTGCAGTGAAATTTTCCGAGCCAGCCGGCAGTGGATGTGATAGGTGGCGCGCACGGAAAATACGGTGTAACCTGCTTCACAACGGCGTGAAGGCAGGTTGCGAATGTCCACGCAGCCCGTCGATGGCCACGTTTCCCACCATTGGTCGGCGGGGAGCTAATTTTAATACATCAGCATACAATTAAAAGGCCATCCCACCAGGATCTTGGAACCCCGCCTTATCATCTATCCACATCAGCAGGAAAGAACGCTGATGTGTTTCACAACTTTGGGGGAACTGAGGTGCGTGAGCAGCAGCTTTCTCCAAAGCTCGCCTGTTGTTTATAGGCCTCAGGGGAGCCTGATGCCTGGCCCCAGAGGTGACTGCTGTGGTGGGGTGTCCAGGGGCAAGTGCTGGCCAGCCTCGGAGGCACCTGTTGTCATGGAGCAGGATGGGGGTCAAGTGCTGCCCAGGTGCTGCATCCCACGTACACGTAATCAAGGTGGGAGGTAGGGTAAGCGAGGGGAGTGGCCATGCATTAGGGACATCTGTATAAACTGACAATGCCTCTGCAACTGAGACAGATCAGGCACAGCCACAGTAATATGATTGGGGTCAGGCTCCCAGCCTGTATGTCCAGGCAAGCAACGCGGAGGCACCAAAGGGCCACAAAGCGCTCCATACCTTACCCCCACTGCCCCTCCCCCACCACCCCCGGCACAGACTTCGAGTCCGCCACCACTTTATTGGACCGCGGAGCAGTTGGACTGTACACATTGTACAATCTCCTCATCAATGCTGGCCATGTAGCAGTTACTGCTGGAAGTGCTCACAGCTCCTTGCAATCTCAGCGTCCCAGTTTGGGCCAGTGTCCCCCATGTCGCAGGTTGACAGGGCAGCCATGCAGCGCACTCATCCGAGGGGTGACCAGCACTCTACAGGAAGCATTAAGGAGCGGTCACACAGAGCCAGGAAAGGTGCTAAGTACAACCATGATAACCACGTCTCTCTCTCTCTCTCTTTCATGCTGCAAGAGGACCACGACAGGATCATGGATCCTGGTGACCTAGCTGTATGCCTGATGGCCTACAGAGACCGTAGAAGACTGAGGAGAGAGCGACTGAGGTTCCTGGCTGCGCAAAGGCAGGAGGAGCAACCTCACTGGAGGAGCAGCCACACTGCCCAGGAGCAATAGAGAACCATGGCTGATCGGCACCTAGTGACTCCCAGAGTCTATAGACACTGCCTGTCACTCCTGCAGATTTAGAGTCCATTATTAAGGATGAGATTTCAGAATACTTGGAAGTGCATGATAAAATAGGGCAAAGTCAGCATGGTTTCATCAAGGGGAGGTCATGCCTGACAAATCTGTTGGAATTCTTTGAGGAGGTAATGAGTAGGTTAGACAAAAGGGAGCCAATGGATGTTATCTAATTGGACTTCCCGAAGGCCTTTTTTCAAGGTGCCGCACAGGAGGCTGCTCAGTAAGATAAGAGCCCATGGTGTTAGAGGCAAGGTACTAGCATGGATAGAAGATAGGCTGTCTGGCAGGAGGCAGAGAGTGGGGATAAGGGGGTCCTTCTCAGGATGGTGGCCTGTGACTAGTGGAGTTCCATAGGGGTCAGTGTTGGGACCACAACTTTTCACTTTATACATTCATGATCTAGATGAAGGAACTGAGGGCATCCTGGCTAATTTTGCAGATGATACAAAGATAGGTGGAGGGACAGGTATTATTGAGGAGATGGGGAGGCTGCAGAAGGATTTGGACAGGTTAGGAGAATGGGCAAAGAAGTGGCAGATGGAATATAATGTGGGGAAGTGTGAGGTCATGCACTTTGGTAGGAAGAGTAGAGGCATAGACTATTTTCTAAATGGGGAAAGAATTCAGAAATCTGGAGTGCAAAGGGACTTGGGAGTCCTAGTCCAGGATTCTCTTAAGGTTAGTAGAGTCAGTAGTTAGGAAGGCAAATGTAATGTTGGCATTTATTTCGAGAGGACAAGAATATAAAAGCAGGGATGTGCTGCTGAGGCTTTATAAGGCTCTGGTCAGACCACATTTAGAATATTGTGAGCAATTTTGGGCCCCATACTTCAGGAAGGATTTTCTGGCCCTGGAGATGCTCCAGAGGAGGTTCATGAGAACAATCCCAGGAATGAAAGGCTTAACATATGAGGAACGTTTGAGGACTCTGGGTCAATACTCGATGGAGTTTAGTAGGATGAGGGGGGATCTGATTGAAACTTGGAGAATAATGAAAGGCCTGGATAGAGTGGACGTGGAGAAGATGTTGCCATTAGTAGGAGAGACTAGGACTCGAGGGCACAGCCTCAGATTAAAGGGAAGACCTTTTAGAACAGAGATGAGGAAAAACTTCTTTAGCCAGAGAGTGGTGAATCCATTGAATTCATTGCCACAGAAGGCTGTGGAGGCCAGATCATTGAATGTATTTAAGACGAGAGAGCTAGGTTCTTGATTGGTAAGGGGATCAAAAGTTACGGGGAGAAGGCGGGAGAATGGGGTTGAGAAGCTTATCAGCCATGATTGAATGGCGGAGCAGACTCGATGGCCGAATGGCCTAATTTCTGCTCCTATGTCTTATGGTCTTAACCAGTGTTGCCAACGACTGTGCATGTCTAGGGAACTGGTGGCTCATATCTGCCACTTACTGCAGGACCTGGCGCCAAGGGGACATAAAGGTCATTCACTGCCAGTGGCTGTGAAAGTAACTGCCGTGCTCAATTTCTATGCCAGTAGTTCCTTTCAAAGCTCCACCGATGACCTGTGTGGAATTTCACAATCTGCCACTCACAAATGCATCCACGAGGTCATGGATGCTATCTTCTCCATGGCACACAACTCTATGCACTTCACCCAGGACCTGGACAGCCAGGATGCAAGGCCCATTGGATTCACCCAGATCTCAGGATTCCCACAGGTGCAGGGTGCGATTGACAGCACTCATGTGGCGCTCAGGTCTCCATCGCTACACTCAGTGGACTTCATCAACAGCAAGGGCTTCCACTCACTGAACGTGCAGCTGGTATGTGACCAGCAGAAAAGCATCCTGCAAGTGTGCACATGGTTTCTAGGGTGTATGCACAATGCCTACATCCTGAGTTGCTTGCAGATCCCTGCAGTCTTCCAGGGTCCACAGAGGCTGCAAGGTTGGCTCCTTGGGGACAAGGGAGGAGGATCAGCAGGTGCACACTCTGGGGCCGAGACTTGGAGGGCCCCGGCCTGCTTTCGGGGTCCTGCTGTGTGGCAGTGGCACCCTCCTCAGCCTGTGAAGCTGGAGTTGCGGGGTTCACAGGAAGAGGGGACTCGGCTGTGCCGATCACTCCCAGAGTCACCTGGGTGGTTGGCCCCGGAATGTGCACCTGCTGGCACTCCATAGATCTTCACATAGCCTCTGAGAATGTCGACTCCTGTCTGGCTGAGGGCAGCAGACTTGCAATTCATGATCAGGGCCATCTCAGAGATGCAGGGATGAAACTTTATATGCATCTGATGCTGTGTCCACCTTCAGCACCTCAGTCCTTCAAGAGATGGTGCACACCATAACTGGTTGCAGATGCTGGTATGATGAGGTCACACAGAGAGAATGACGGATCTCTGTGGCACCTGCCCACAACAGTCTGGCAGCAATGACCAGCACTGTCGAGGTGCAGGCATCAGTAATGTTTCCAGGGAGTGTGAGGCTGGAACATCACTTTGGTCTGAAGACAGCCCAAAGCACAGGGAAGAGGCCCTAGACTGAGACACCTGCCTTTTATCTTGTGCAGAAAAGTTTCTCATCTGAGTGACAGGAACACTGCTCATCAGAACAAGGAGCCACAGGCAGGGAGACATTCTTGGGAGTTTATTGCCAATAGCGAACAGTATGTACAAGTGATCAACACCTATGCCCAGGATGTGCAACTACTTTTACTTAACTTTCCTAACCCTGCTGCTATGTCTTGGTGCTCCCCAGACATCCACAGCGGAGGTGGAGGCAGCCTGCAGACTGTGAAGCCCTGTCTTTGAGGACTTTGGTGGGCGACCTCTGGAGGGCCAAAGCTTGGAGGGCCCCTGCCTGCTTTCAGGGTCCTGCCATGTGGCAGTGGCACCCTCCTCAGCCTGTGAAGCTGGAGCTGCAGAGGTCACAGGAAGATATAATTCGGATGGGCCAATCACTCCCAGAGTCACCTGGGTGGATGGCCCTGAAGTGTGCACCTGCTGATCCTCCTCCATATGGGTGCCCAAGGTCCCTGGCTGACTCCGTGAGTGGAAAGGGTAGCTGGAGTGAGATTGAGCTGCCCAGCACCCCTCTTGCGTACACACTGTTGGAGGCCATCAGCAATGGAGTTAGGCCCGTGCAGCAATGCTGGACTGACGAGTCCAGAGGCTCGTCATCTGACTCAGATTCAGCAATGTTCTGGCCTCCAGCAGTTCTCCGAGTGCCGAGGATCTGGGAAGTCCCTGCCTCCGCCTGCTGTACATCAGAAAGTGTGATGTGCTCACCAGATTGTGATCCCGAGGCTACTCTAAAGCTAGGCCCCACTGAGGTGTGTGTCTCTGCGCTGGTGGAGGGTGTGGGTGAGCACTGTGATGGGACTTCATGGAGGGTATTGGTTGAAAAAAGGGGGCAATAGGCGAGAAGAAGTGCTTTAAGTGGAATTTCCACTTGCATGTGCCCCTTCGCCAACAACCGTCCCATGAGCCAGCACCAATGCTGACAACCTGCAAAAAGAAGGAAAAAACATTAAAGCCAAACCACATACAAGGGGCGGAAGAACCACAGAAAAAGGAAATAACTTTCCGAGGGGAGGTAAAGGAAAGGGAAAATAAATACTGGAATATTAAACTTGAAGTGGATGGACACCCCACACAGTTTAAATTAGGCACAATAGAGAAGCAGTGGCAGACAGTCAAGGAGATATTTCAGAATATTCAGGATAGATATATTCCTACCATAAATAAAAATTCTAAGAGTGGGGGGAGGGGATGGGGTCCCAACATTCATGGCTAACAAAAGAAGTTAAGGAAAGCATCAAACTTAAGGAAAAAGCATACAACAGCACAAAAATGAGTGGCAAGTCAGATAATTGGTCAGAATATAAACAATGGCAGAGAATGACTAAAAGGTTAATCAGAAGAAAGAAATTAGAGTATGAGAGGAAGTTAGTTAGAAATGTAAAAACAGATGGCAAGAGATTCTACAGGTATTTAAAAAGAAAAAGAGTAAGCAAAGTGAGTCTTGATTTTCTAGAGAGTGACAGTGGAGTGTTAATAGTAGATAATAAGGAAATGGTGGATAAAATGAACAAATATTTTGCTTCTGTCTTCACTGTAAAGGATAGATGCGTTAATGTTAATTTCCAAAATACGCAAGATTCTGGAAAGGTTCCATGAGACTGGTAAGTAGCAAATATAACCCCTCATTTCAAGAAGGGAGGGAGGCAGAAAACAAGAGATTATAGGCCAGTTGCTCTGTTGTGGGGAAGGTGTTCAAGGAGATCACTGAGGTTATAGCTGGGCACTTAGAGAAACTTGAGGTTATTTGGAAGAGTCAACATGGTATTGTGAAAGTATCGTTTAACCAATTTATTGGGGTTCTTTGAAAGAGTAACATACACTATGGATAAAGAGGAGCCATTAGACGTACTGTACTTGGATTTCCAGAAGGCATTTGATATGATGCCACATTGAAGGTTACTGCAGAAAATAAAAGCTCATGGTTTGGGGATAACATATTAGCATGAAGAGAAGATTGGCTGGCTGGCAGAAAACAGAGAGCATGCATAAATGGGTCTTTTTCTGATTGGCAGGACGTGACGATTGGAATCCTGCAGTGCCCTATGCATGGGCCTCAACATCTTACAATTTATATCAAGGACTTACATGAGGGGAGTGAAGGCATGGTAGCTAAATTTTCAACTGACACAAAGATAGGTAGGAAAGCATGTTATGAAGAAGACATAAGAAGGTTTCAGACGGATATAGATAGGTTGAGTGAATAGGCAAAAATCTGGCAGAGTGAATCAAATTGATGGAAGACTGGCATCTGGGATGCTGGGGACCTCCGGAGGAGGGCAAGATGGATCATCCACTCGGCACTTCTGGCTGAAGATTGTGGCAAGTGCTTCAGCCCTTTCTTTTGCACTGATGTGCTGGGCTCCTCCATCATTGAGTATGGGGCTATTTGTGGAGCATCCTCCTCCAATAAGTTCTTAATTGTCCACCACCATTCATGACTGGATGTGGTAGGACCGCAGAGCTTAAATCAGATCCGTTGGTTGTAGGATCGCTAAGCTCTGTCTATCACTTGAGGCTTATGCTGTTTGGCACGCAAGTAGTCCCATGTTATATCTTCACCAGGTTGACACCTCATTTTTAGGTATACCTGGTGCTGCTCCTGGCATGTCCTCCTGCACTTTTTATTGAACCAAGGTTGTTCCTCTGGCTTGATGGTAATGGCAGAGTGGGGGATATGCTGGGTCATGAGGTTACAGATTGTGTTCAAGTACAATTCTGCTGCTGCTGATGGCCCATAGCCCCTCACGGATGCCCTGTCTTGAGTTGCTAGAAATCTATCCCATTTAGCATAACGGTAGTGCCACACAACATGATGGAGGGTATCCTCAATGTGAAGGCGGGAATTCGTCTCTACAAGGCCTGTGCGGTCGTCACTCCTATCGATACTGTCATGGTAGATGCATCTGTGACAGGCAGGTTGCTGAGGATGAGGTCAACTACATTTTTCCCTCACCACCTGCCGCAGACCCAGCCTGGCAGCTATGTCATTTATGGCTCGGCCAGTTCGGTCAGTAATGTTGTTAACGAGCCACTTTTGGTGATGGACATTGAAGTCCCCCACCCAGACTACATTCTACACCATTGCCACCCTCAGTGCTTTCTCCAAGTGGTGGTCAACATGGAGGGGCACTGATTCACCAGCTGAGGGAGGGCAGTACGTGGTAATCAACAGGAGATTTCCTTGACCTGATGCCATGAGACTTCACGGGGTCCGGAGTCCATGTTCAGAACTCTCAGGGCAACTCCCTTCTGACTGTATACCACTGTGCCGCCACCTCTGCTGGGTCTGTCCTGCTGGTGGGACAGGACATACCCAGGGATGGTGCTGGTGGTATCTGGGACATGAACTGCAAGGTATGATTCCATGAGGATGACTATGTCAGGCTGTTGTTTGACTAGGCTGTGAGACAGCTCTCCCAATTTTGGCACTGGCCCCCAGATGTTAGTATGGAAGACTTTGCATGGTCAACAGGGCTGAGATTGTCATTGTCGTTTCTGGTGCCTAGGTCAATGCCAAGTGGTCCGTCCAGTTTCATTCCTTTTTTTTGACTTTGCAGTGGGCTTGTTACAACTGAATGGCTTGCTAGGCCATTTCAAGAGTCAACTACATTGCTGTGGGTCTGGAGTCACATGTAGGCCAGACCAGGTAAGGACAACAGATTTCCTTCCCGAAAGGGCATTAGTGAAGATGGGTTTTTACAACAATCAGTAATGGTTTCATGGTCATCATCGGCCATTTCATTCCAAATTTTTATTGAATTCAACCATTTGCCGTTGGACCCCCAAGGTATTACCCTGGGTCTCTGGATTACTCATCCAGGGACAATACCACTACGCCATCGCCTCCCCTTAAATGGAGTATAATGTAACAAAATGTGAAGTTGTTCACTTTGACAGGAACAATAAAAAAAGGTGGAGCAGGCTCGGGGGCTGCATTGCCTACTTCTGCTCCTATTTCGTACATCCATAACTGCCCTCTGAAATGACCTAGCAAGCTACTCAGCTGTGTAAACTGCTATGATGTTGAAAAGAATGAAACTGGACGGACCATTCGTCACCAGCTTGGGCATCGGAAATGACGATGGCAGACTCAGCCCTGTTGACCATGCAAAGTCCTCCTTACTAACATTTGGGGGTTTGTACCAAAATTTGGAGAGCTGTCTCACAGACTAGTTAAGCAACAGACTGACATAGTCACAGTCATGGAATCGTACCTTGCACATAACGTCCCAGACTCCACCATCACCATCCCTGGGTATGTCCTGTCCCACAGGGGCAGTACAGTGTTATACAGTTGGGATGGAATTGCCTTGGGAGTCCTCAATATCAACTCCGGATCCCATGAGTCTTATGACATCAGGTTAAACATGGGCACTTCCCCCACCACCATCCCACTCAGCTGCTGAATTAGTATTCCTCCATGCTGACCACCACTTGGAGGAAACACTGATTGTGGAAAAGGCGCAGAATGTACACTGGTGTGGTCATCGATGTCCATCACCAAGTGTAGCTCAGTAGCACCACTACTGACCGAGCTGGCCGAGTCCTAAAGGGCATAGCTGCTGGACTAGGTCTGTGGCAGGCGGAGAGGGAATCAACAAGAGGGAAAAGCATATCCTCACCAAGTTGCCTGCTGCAGATGCATCTGTCCATGTCAGCATCAGTAGGACTGACCACTGCACAGTACTTATGGAGATGAAGTCCTGTCTTCACATTGAGGATATCCCCTATCATGCTGCATGGCATTATGGCACTGTGCTAAATGATCAGATCCAGTACTCAAGACTGGGGAATCCATGGGGTGCTGTGGGCCATCAGCAGCAGCAGAATTGTACTCAACCACAACCTGTAACCTCATGGCCCAGCGTATCCTCCACCCTACCATTATCACCAAGGGGATCAAACCTGGTTCAACAAAGAGTATTTTTTAAATTCATTGGATGTGGGCATCACTGGCTAGGCCAGCATTTATTGCCCATACCTAATTGTCCTTGTTTACAGGGCAGTACAACCACATTGCTGTGGGTCTGGAGTCACATGTAGGTCAGACCAGCAGATTTCCTTCCCTAAAGGACATTAGTGAACCAGATGGATTTTTATAACAATGGTTTCATGGTCATCATTAGAGTTTTATTTCCAGATTGTGCCATGGTGGGATTTGAACCCAAGTCCCCAGAGCATTACCCTGCATCTCTGGATTATTAGTCTAGTGGCAATACCACTACGCCATTACCTCCCCCATGCAAGGAGGAGCATCATCATACATAAAAATGAGGAGTCAACCTGGTGAAGCTACAAAACAGGACTACTTGTGTGCCGAACAGCATAGGCAGCAAACAACAGACAGAGCTAAGTAATTCCACAACCAACAGATCAGATCTAAGCTCTGCAACTCTGCCACATCCAGTCGTGAATGGTGGTGGACATTTATACAACTCGCAGGAGGAGGAAGCTCCATAAATATCCCCATCTTCAATGATTGAGGAGCCCAGCACATCAGTGCAAAATATTAGCCTGAAGCATTCGCAACAATCTTCAGCCAGAAGTGCTCAGTGGATGATCCATCTCGGCCTCCTCCAGAGTCTCCAGCATCACAGGTGCCAGTCTTCAGCCAACTTAATTCCTTCCATGGGATATCAAAAAATGGCTGAAGGCACTGGATACTGCAAAGGCTACAGGCCCTGACAATATTCCAGTAATAGAACTAAAGCCGTATGCTCCAGAACTTGCTGCAGCCATAGCCAAGCTGTTCCAATATAGCTACAACACTGGCATCTATTCGGCAATGTGGAAAATTGCCTAGGGATGTACTGTTTGCAAAAAGCAGGACAAATCCAACCCAGCTAATTACTGCTCCATCAGTCTACTTTTGATCATCAGTAAAATGATGGAAGGAGTCATCAACAGTCCTATCAAGCAGCACCTACTTAGCAATAAACTGCTCATGGACACCCAGTTTGGGTTTCGCCAGGGCCACTCAGCTCCTCACCTCATTACAGCCTTGGTTCAAACTTGGACAAAAGAGCTGAACTCCCCAAGTGAGGTGAGAGTGACTGCCCTTGACATCAAGGCCGCATTTGACCGAGTGTGGCATCAAGGAGCCCTAGCAAAACTGGAGTCAATAGGAATCAGGGGGAAAACTCTCCGCTGGTTGGACTCATACCTAACACAAAGGAAGATGGTTGTGGCTGTGCCAGGACAGGACATCACTGCAGGAGTTCCCCAGGGTAGTGTCCTAGGCCCAACTATGTTCAGCAGCTTCATCAATGACTTTCTTTCCATCATAATGTCAGGAGTGGGGATGTTCACTGATGATTACACAATGTTCAGCACCATTCACAACTCCTCAGATACTGAAACCGTCCACGTCCAAATGAAGCAAGACCTGGACAATATCCAGGCTTGGGCCAACCAGTGGCAAGTAACATTCTTGTCACACAAGAGCCAGGAAATGACCACCTCCAACAAGAGAGAATCTAACCATCACCCCTCAGCATTCAATGGCATTACCATCACTGAGTCCCCCACTATCAACATCCCGGGTGTTCCCATTGACCAGAAATTGAACTGGACTAGCCATATAAATACTGTGGCTACAAGAGAAGGTCAGATGCTAGGAATCCTGTGGCAAGCAATTCACCTCCTGATTTCCCAAAGTTTGTCCAAGTCAGGAGTGTGACAGGATAGTCTCCACTACGCCTGGATGAGTGCAGCTCCAACAACACTCAAGAAGCTTGACACTGACAAGACAAAGCAGCCCACTGGATTGGCACCCCATCCACAAACATTCACTCCCTCCACCACTGAGGCACAGTGGCAGCAGTGTGTACCATCTACAAGATGCGCTGCAGAAACTCACCAAGCCTCATTACTTCTAATCCCATGACTGCTACCACCTAGAAGGACAAGGACAGCAGATACATGGGAACACCACCACCTGCAAGTTCCCCTCCAAACCTCTCACCATCCTGACTTGGAAATATATCACTGTTCCTGCACTGTTGCTGGGTCAAAACCCTGGAAATCCTTCACTAACAGCACAGTGGGTGTACCTACACCACAGGAACTGCAGAAGTTCAAGAAGGCAGCTCACCCCCACCTTCTCAAGGGCAATTAGGGATAGGCAATAAATGTTGGCCTAGCCAGCAACACCCTCATCCCATGAGTGAATATAAAAACTTTCCACTTTTCCATCAAGGTCATGGGAGAGCCTAGGAATGGATTTATTTGATATTAAAGGCAAGATATTCCTCATTGTTATTGATTACGATTCAAGGTGATTGAAGTGAACAGATTGCACAGCATCACGGCAGAAAGAGTCATTCAATCATTCAAGAGAATTTATGCAACACACAGCATTCCAGACATTGTGGTGTCAGACAGTGGTCTGCAATTTGATAATGAATTATTCCAAAATTTGGCAAAGGAATACAGATTCATTCACATCACCAGATCACTTTGTTATCCTGAGGAAAATGGAGAAGCTGATAGAGGTGTGCAAACCTTCTTAATGAAGAAGAATGAAGATCTTAATTTAACTCCTTTGAGTTACTGAACAACACCACTACAAGATGGGTTCCCACTATCAGAGCTGTTGATGGAAAGCAGATTGAGAACACAACTCCTAGCTCTGCAATAGAAACTAAAACCTAATATTACCTTGAACAACCCAGAGAGGGTAAAATAGCGTGAGGAAGGACAGAGAAACAAACAGGCTCGTAAATTTAACTTTAGGCACAGAACACAAGACTTGTCCGTGCTGAAGCCTGGGCTGTGAGTGTGGATACGGGACTAACAGAAAGAAGGCACAATAATCGAAAGAACTCCACAACTGAGATCATACAGGAATGTGACAGACCAGGGAACCACAAGGAAAAACTACAGCACCTTAATATCCTTGGGAAAAAAGCCAACAGAAATTTGGGGGAGAATTACCCCCGTATCGGGCGGGGAGTGTGGGTGTGGACACTGGTGGGCGGGCCAGTTAAGGCCCGCCCAGTGTGTTTGGCGATTCCCAGGAACGGCGGGAGTGGGCGGGCGCAGGCAGAACAGCAATTGCCGCCAGGTCTAATGGCGACCTGGTGGCCTGTTTAAAGCCTTTGGTGGCCAGAGATTGGGGGCAAGGCAAGTCTGAAAGAGCCATGCAGGAGGGTAGGGTGGGTGGCCAGTGTGCATCCAGGTTCTCCAATGAGTGCCTGGCTGTCCTCCTCAAGGAGGTGGCAGCACGGCGGGATGTGCTTGTCCCCGAGGATGGAAGGAGGAGGCCACCCCACTTGACCAAGCAGGCGTGGGAGGAGGTTGCAGGGGTTGTGAGCTCCTATGACGTGGTGCGGTGCTCATGGACCCAGTGCCACAAGCGCTTCAATGACCTTCTGCACACGGGAAGGGTGAGTAGCATGTTGGCATCATTCACTTCACCCCTCATGTAACCTTCTCCCGTGCTGACGGACCCATGTCTGAGCGGCCTGAGTGAGTTAGTGACAGCATGTGTCCTTAGCTGGGCGGCCCACCAGATATTGCCTTTGCATTCGTCAGCTTGAGAGAGTTGAGATGACTTGGGTTCTGCACCTGCAGCGTGTAGTGCAGTGACACCCAAATGACTGTGGTGGGTTCAACCTGGAGGAGCTGCACCCAGGCTCACTGGTTGAACCCCATGACATGTGGAAGTCAGGGTGATGACATGGTGTGAGGGGATCTTCAACGTCCTGAGGCACAGATGGATGTGCTGCCCTCAGCCCTCCATGTCATTGTGCCTCCTTGCAACAGCTGGTACAATTGTGTGTACCCAACTGTAATGAAGGCAGCATGTGGTGTGGGGGGGTGGGGGGAAAGGATACACCTGGCATATTTGTGTGAGTGCCAGCCACCAGCGGGGGAAGGATGCACTGCAGCCTGCAGTGGCCAACTGGGCTTGGGGTGGACCGGCTGTGAGGGGATTGATGATACAAGTATCACTTATCAGTGCAATTTTTTCATTTGCAGGAGATGAATTCTCATAACAGCGCAGAGAAGCTGAAGGCTGGCGGTGGGCCAGACCAGGTATTGATGCTCAGCCGCTATGAGCAGGAGGCATTGGACCTGGAGAGGCGCCATGCGCCCAGGTCCACTGGAGCCGGAGAGGCTGGGGTTCCACAGGCAGGTATGTGTGGCCAACACTCACGTCACCAGTAGCTTCCCAACAGCCATGGCATTGCTGATTGTTCAGTGAGTGGCGTTACCAACATGGCTGCCCAGCGCATGCGGAATGATGAGTGTTTGATAATCCAGGGGACAGGCATGTACAGTGACATTGCCCACAGGCTAACTGGTCGAATGTCCTTACTCTTCCTTTCAGCATCATCGGCACAGGGCCAGGAACAGGAGCAGCAGGAGCCCCCTCTGACACCTGAGGGGCATGAAGTTGCACCATTAGAAGCGTCACACCATCTCTGCCAGGCAGGCATCAGCACAGATACTGGCACCTTGGTGGGCATCATATCTTTGACTAGTGTCCTGGGTCACAGCGGTGAAGGCACTTCACAGTCGCAGGAGCAGCTGGCGGAGACAGAGTGTCGATGCTGTTTGCAGTCGGAGGACTGCAGGAACCCAAGCACATGCTCAGCCTGTGGCAGATGATGAGCCTCTGGTATCGTGGGCGATGCAGCCAAGTGCTAACATGCGGCCTGGTGTTTGGGAACATCTGGTGGAGATACATGATGCTCTGCTTGGTTTGGTGTCAGTGGTGGAGGAATCTACACGAACCATGGCTGATGCATTAAGCATCATGGTTGAATGCCAAGCTTCCTCCATGGAGAGATTGGCGACTCTCATGGAAAGGCAGCTCCAGGGAGAGGATCAGGGGTTCCTGGGGTTGCGTTTGGACCTGCACACCCTCACAAAGGCATTGACCTCGTCAGGTCAGTGCCTGTGTGGGCGGTGGTTTGGCCACCAGGTATCCCACCTTGGTGCCCATCCATCTACGGTGAGCAGGGAGGGCCAAATGGATCTCTTGTCGGCGGAGCAGCTGCCTGTCGTCTCTGCTGGCACCTCTCAGGGTGCTCCGGATGAGGGCGGCAGCTCCTCCGCCCCTCTGCTAGTGACCAAGGCACCCAATGAGGCTGTGAAAACTGGAGAGATACCAACTGCAGAGCTGGCAGCTCCCTCCCAGGTGGGTCCATCAAAACTTGATGGACCAGAAGCCATCCGCCAAGGTCAACAAGGCCAACAGGACTTCAGAGAGAGCAGGCTGTCTCAAATGCCATTGCTAGCAACGGGGCACCACAAAGATGTAGCACCCGCAAATGTAAAATGAAGGCACATTAGGCACACCCCAGGGTCATCATTGGTGGTTTTCTGTTGGCCCCCCTCCCCTAAGAGTTGATTAGAACTTTGTGTGAAGTCCAACACATTTTGATTTCAGTTATTTGATGAGACTTTGGTAACAATATTAAATTAATGTTGTTTCAAATGGCTGTAGGTTCCTCTATTAAGAATGATGCATGGATTTCTGAGATTGGATGAATGATTTGTGTGTCTTTCAGCTTTATTAACGGCGCCCATCGCCAAACCTCCTATCCAGACAGTTAAGATCTCCAGGATGGAGGATACATGCCAAGCTTGCATTGCACATCCATGTGTGCTGTGCTAGCTAAAAGTTCCTTGGATTAGATTGTCCTGAGTATCCCTGCCTCCCTGGAGCATTCCCGGTTCAGCCTGCACCCCCTCATCATTTCCCTGTGCGTGTTCATCCTCAGACTCACTGCTGGACTCAGAGTGCTCAGCCCCAGCCACTCCATCTACGTCTTCTTCGTCCATAGTGTCCCCGCTTTGCAGAGCTAGATTGTGCAGAGTGCAGCATGTAACCACTATAAGCGACATTCAATCTGGGGAGTACTGGAGTGCGCCCCCAGAAGGGTCCAGGCATCTGAAGCGCATCTTGAGAAGACTGATTGTTCTCTCCACCACAGCCCTTGTGGTGCCGTGGTTCCTATTGTACCGATGCTCAGCTTCTGTTCTTGGATGGCAGAGAGGCATCACGAGCCACCTTCTGAGGAGATAGCCCAGCAGCCATCCATCCAGCCGGGCTGGAGCACTGAAGAGCCCCGGAACCTGGGAGTGTCTGAGGATGTAAGCATCGTGGGAGCTGCCTGGGTACCTTGCACAGACTTGTAGAATCTGCATCCTGTGATCACACACTATCTATAAGTTCATGGAGTGGAAGCCCTTCCTGTTGACGAAGGCACCAGGCTCACCTGCTGGCGCCTTCATGGCCACATGTGTACAGTCTATTGCACTCTGGATGCGGAGGAAGCCAGCAATGGCTGCAAAGCCTCTGGCTTGCTCTGTCTGGCCGGCCTCGTCCCAGCAGAAGCGGATGAAGGTCAGTGCACGCCTGAACAGAGCGTCTGTAACCTGCTTGACACAAATGTGGACAGCCGATTGGGAGACACTGCAAAGATCACCCACCGAGCCCTCGAAGGAGCCAGATGCAAAGAAGTTGAGGGCAGCTGTGACCTTTAGAGAGATGGGCATGGGGTGTCCACCCACACAGTTAGCTGATATCTCAGTCCAATCATCTGACAGATAGTGCTGATTGTGTCCCTTGACAGACAGAGCCTCCTTCGGCATTACACCTCAGGCATATTGAGGTAAGTGGTTTGCACTCTGTTTACCCTGGCAGCAGGATAGTGGCGTCTTCTGCAGCCACTTCCGCCTTGGACTACCTCTTGTCCCTGCGCCCCTTGTGCCTGCGCCTGTCGTCCCAAAGGTGGCTCCCTTGGAGGCTGAATGTGCACTCATGGCATCCTCCTCCTTCTAGCCCTGCCTTCCTCCTCAGATGAGGTGCCTCCAGTGGAGAGTTCAGCTCCCATTCCCAGGCTCAGGGAGGCTTGCTGAAACCTACAGGCCCCAAAACAAATCCTCACTGAAAAGTGCTGACCTGAAGGCAATGAGTGCAATCCAAGCAGCTGCTATATGTTTGAGACTTCTCCACCTCACACAGGCAAGTTTCACTAACTCCTGAGCACTAACTGTTAAGTATCTGGATTTGCAAAAGCAATGATCCCTCTTTCCCGTCCGTGGATCAGAAGCATTAAAGTTTCGGATAGCCGCAAGCCCGTTGCACCCATGTGACGAGCCGAATATCGCGTGGGCGCCTTAAAATCTTGGACAATTGGAGCCATAACTACTTTAATTGGCCCGGTAATGACAGGCGGCTGCACAACAGACATCGTCACATGCCTGCCCTGCGAAATATTGCGATGGCGCGCGGTGACATTGGGGCACACGCCCAGCGTCACCGCACGTCATTTTATGCGTTAGCCTGCATATGCCGATGGAAAAATTCTGCCCTTGGGGTGACTACTCTGATCCTGGTGGAAATAAAGAAGAAGAAACAAGACAAATCTGTATAGCCACCCAGGAGGAGGACACTCACGCTGACAGAAGAGAGAATGCAGAACGTCCTCAACCTCAGAAAGAGATTAGAACAAGATCAGGGAGATTGGTCAAGGAACCTCAGAGACTAAGCCTGTGAAATCTGAGACTTTGGGGTTAGATGTAGGAGGATGTATATAATTGGGATAAAGACTTGAGGGGAGATGTAATGTAAAGGCTTAACATCAGAAGCACGTGATGCTGATGTAATGATGATGTAACATGACATGATTGAGAAGCAGAGATCTGGAGGGAGCAGAAGTTCCAACCTTGTAAACAGATCCCAAAATGTATATAGTAGCAGTAACTAATTGTTTTAACAAACTACAGTCTCGAGCAACTTACTTTGAGAGGATAAGCAAGCATCGAAGAATCCTATCTAGACCCTGAGCACATGACAAAACTCACTTAACATGCCTATATCTCTTTGCAGCCCCTTTGTGTCCTCCGCAAGCCTACATTTCCACCTAGCTTTGTATTAATAGCAAACATTACTCTCTGTCTCTTTGCCTAAGTGATTAACATAGATGAGATGATTAATATAGATAAATGGTTAAGACCCCATCCTTACGACACTCCACTAGTCACAGCTTGCCAACTTTAAAATGCCCATTTATACCTACTCTTTTTTCCTGTCCGTTAACCAAACCTCTATCCATGCTGATATAGCACCCCTGCGTTCCCCCCATCCAAATCCATGAGTGTTTATCTTACCTATTAACCTTTTGTGTAGCATCTTTTTGAATGCCTTTTGTAAATCCAGATATATTACATCTACTGGTTCCCCTTTATCCACACTACTTGTTATATCCTCAAAAAGACTTTAAAAAAAGTTGCCAAACAACATTTCCCTTTCATAAAGCTTTGTTGACTTTGTCTGAACATGCAATGATTTTCTAAGTGCATTGTTAATACTTCCTTAATAATAGATTCCAGCGTGTTTCTGACGACTGATGTCAGGCTGTCAGGCCTGCCGTTTCCTGCTTTCTCTATCCCTCTTTTCTCGAAGAGCAGTGTTACATTTGTTAACTTCCAATCTACTGTGATCCAGAATCTAGGGAAATTTACAAAAAAAATAGCAAGAACATGCACCATCACTGCAGTTACTTTGTTTAGAACCCTAGGATGTAGGCCATCAGGTCCTGGGGATTTGTTGTATTTTAGTCCCTTAAATTTCTTCAGTACTTTTTCTCTGTTGATATTAATGACCTTAATTTTCTCACTCTTCTAGCACCCAGGTTACCCCATATTTCTGGTATGCAAATTGTGTCTTCTCCTGTGATAACAGACACAAATTATTTGTTCAATGTCTCTACCATTTCCTCACTCCCCAAAATAATTTATCTTGTCTCTGCTTCTAAGGGCCCTATGTTTACTTTAGTTACACCCTAACTTTTTATATACTTGTGAAAACTCTTACAATCTATCAGCATTTTGGTGGCCCTTTACTGATCTCTAAAACACTGTCAATCCTCAGACTTGCAACTATTCTTTGCAAAATATAAGCCTTTTAATCTAATGTTATCCTTTACTTCTTGAGTAAGCCACAGATGGGTCTTTCTTGTTGCGTTTTTGTTTTTTAATGGAATATATTTTTGTTGAACATTTTGAATTGTTTGTTTAAATGTTTCCCACTGTTTATTTATCATGGCCTCAATTTCTCAGACGACAGGGTCTTGTTTCCCGCCATCTGAAGACTTGGTGCGGAACACATCCCCACCGCTTGCGAGTGGCCCATTCACGTTTGAATGAGTGTTAAGTGGCTGCAGGCAGTGCTTCTGCCCCTCACTCAGGTGGAAGTCCCACCTTAGAGAGCTACTGGCCAATCTGATTGGCCAGAAGCTCTCCAGTCCCTCAGTGACTACGCTGCCATGGACAGAAGAAGTGCAGGAGGACATCAGAGCCTAAGTCCAGGCACCCAAGGCCTAGGTAAGTTCAAAGGGTCCCAGGGCGGGGAAGGTAGGGACGTTCAATCCTCCCGTCGGCCTAAAAATTGAGGTTGGATGGGAAACGACCCTTAAGTAGCCTCAATGTGGGTAAGGGAGGGCTTCCCATCTGAGGTCTTGCCCACCCCAGTGTAAAATCGCTGTGTAATCAGGGCAGGCGGGGACCTTCAATTTCATGCTCCCCTCATCCGCCTAAAAACCCACCGGTAGAGGAACATAAAATTCTGGCTGATACCTTTTAGTATTTTTACCCAATTTCCCCTCAGACCTATGTAAATCTCTTTGTTTGTGTTCGGAGTATGTCACTAATTAATGCTGCCTCTTTACACAATACTAGATCTAAAATAGCTTTATCCCTGATTTGTTCCACAATGTATTGCTCCAAATAACTGCCAGAAAAACATTCCACAAACTTATCTTCTAAACCATCCTTGTCTAATTGAATGGTCTATATGAAGATTAATGTCCCTCATAACTGTTACATTGCCTATGTCACGTGCTTCAATAATTTATTTAATGCTCTGTCCAATGGTATAATCACTATTACTAGATGGCATTCAACTCTATAACCAGCCTTCTGGTTAACCATAGCTTCCTACTGTTAGTCCACATAGTTAGGTCCTGAAGTACATGTTAGATTTATTCTAATAGAATTGAATACCAGGTACTGTTAGGGTTCTCTATATTCTGTACTCTCTGTCTTCTGCTAAACACAAACAATTCTACTCGTGCTGTAAATTGCCCAACATTTGGGCACTTCAATTGTTTTCATACCTGTTCAGAATGGGTACAAGCAATGAGTAAAATATTTGTGTAAACAGGAGAGAGCAGCAGTAGTGGAGCAAACACAGGCCTTAATTGGCTTTGCGAGCATTAAAATATGAACAGATTTATGATATTTTACCCGACCAGTTTCCTTTGGTCATGCTAATGCTCCCAATCTTCTGTTGGAATTAATATCTGTGATAATATGTACTAGTCAAAAAGAGTGGAGAATGTAGACCTACCCAGCTCAGCTGGAACATATTTAATTATTTTCTGTGCCATCCCTCCTCCCTGCATCTGAAGTGTTGCTCTGACAACATCTAGTCATTGAAGAATCTTTTAGTTATAATTCATATATATATATTCAGATACAAATCAACATGCCATTCATTTAAAACAAAAACAGAATTACCTGGAAAAACTCAGCGGGTCTGGCAGCATCGGCGGAGAAGAAAAGAGTTGACGTTTCGAGTCCTCATGACCCTTCGACAGAACTTGAGTTCGAGTCCAAGAAAGAGCTGAAATATAAGCTGGTTTAAGGTGTGTGTGTGGGGGGCGGAGAGATAGAGAGACAGAGAGGTGGAGGGGGGCGGGGTGTGGTTGTAGGGACAAACAAGCAATGATAGAAGCAGATCATCAAAAGATGTCAACGACAATAGTACAGTAGAACACATAGGTGTTAAAGTTAAAGTTGGTGATATTATCTAAACGAATGTGCTAATTAAGAATGGATGGTAGGGCACTCAAGGTATAGCTCTAGTGGGGGTTTTTTTATAATGGAAATAGGTGGGAAAAGGAAAATCTTTATAATTTATTGGAAAAAAAAAAGGAAGGGGGAAACAGAAAGGGGGTGGGGATGGGGGAGGGAGCTCACGACCTAAAGTTGTTGAATTCAATATTCAGTCCGGAAGGCTGTAAAGTCCCTAGTCGGAAGATGAGGTGTTGTTCCTCCAGTTTGCGTTGGGCTTCACTGGAACAATGCAGCAAGCCAAGGACAGACATGTGGGCAAGAGAGCAGGGTGGAGTGTTAAAATGGCAAGCGACAGGGAGGTTTGGGTCATTCTTGCGGACAGACCGCAGGTGTTCTGCAAAGCGGTCGCCCAGTTTACGTTTGGTCTCTCCAATGTAGAGGAGACCACATTGGGAGCAACGAATGCAGTAGACTAAGTTGGGGGAAATGCAAGTGAAATGCTGCTTCACTTGAAAGGAGTGTTTGGGTCCTTGGACGGTGAGGAGAGAGGAAGTGAAGGGGCAGGTGTTGCATCTTTTGCGTGGGCATGGGGTTGTGCCATAGGAGGGGGTTGAGGAGTAGGGGGTGATGGAGGAGTGGACCAGGGTGTCCCGGAGGGAGCGATCCCTATGGAATGCCGATAAGGGGGGTGAAGGGAAGATGTGTTTGATGGTGGCATCATGCTGGAGTTGGCGGAAATGGCGGAGGATGATCCTTTGAATGCGGAGGCTGGTGGGGTGATAAGTGAGGACAAGGGGGACCCTATCATGTTTCTGGGAAGGAGGAGAAGGCGTGAGGGCGGATGCGCGGGAGATGGGCCGGACACGGTTGAGGGCCCTGTCAACGACCGTGGGTGGAAAACCTCGGTTAAAGAAGAAGGAGGACATGTCAGAGGAACTGTTTTTGAATGTAGCATCATTGGAACAGATGCGACGGAGGCGAAGGAACTGAGAGAATGGGATGGAGTCCTTACAGGAAGCGGGGTGTGAGGAGCTGTAGTCGAGATAGCTGTGGGAGTCGGTGGGTTTGTAATGGATATTGGTGGACAGTCTATCACCAGAGATTGAGACAGAGAGGTCAAGGAAGGGAAGGGAAGTGTCAGAGATGGACCACGTGAAAATGATGGAGGGGTGGAGATTGGAAGCAAAATTAATAAATTTTTCCAAGTCCTGACGAGAGCATGAAGCGGCACCGAAGTAATCATCGATGTACCAGAGAAAGAGTTGTGGAAGGGGGCCGGAGTAGGACTGCAACAAGGAATGTTCCACATACCCCATAAAGAGACAGGCAAAGCTGGGGCCCATGCGGGTACCCATAGCCACACCTTTTATTTGGAGGAAGTGAGAGGAGTTGAAGGAGAAATTGTTCAGCGTGAGAACATTCATTTATTTATATGGTATGTAAAGTATATATTTATTATTTATAAACTTATTGTTTCTTATTTATCAACAAATGTATTGAGTGAAGTCACTGAAGAATCTTTTGGGTATAATTCATATATATATATATATATATATAATTAAATATATGCATCCATATATATGTATGGCGTGTTGACTTATCAATAAATGTATTTGAGTGAACGTGCAGTCTATTATGCACACTGCTCTCTTTAACACATAAAAGTATCTGCAGTCATAAATTTTGAATCTTGTGTGCCAAATTAACTGCAACATATTTTGTCATTAACACTGCTGGTAAATAGCACTTCTGCAAATAAAGATGGTTGCACAGGAGAAAAGAAATTCTAATAGTGTTTGTTGCTAGTCAGAGCAAACATATATCATAGCAGAGAAATTCAAATGAAAATATTTGAGTATTCATAAGTATCCACTTTTGCAAAGCTTGTCCACTAATGTATCAATCTTAAGATTCTTATCCTAGTGTTCAAATCCCTCCATGGCCTCACCCCTGCTGATCTCATACACTCCTCCAGCCCTACAACAGGCAAAGAACTCTGCATTCCTCCAACTCTGACCTCTTCTACATACCTCACCATTTTTAGCCATCTAGGCCTTCAACCTTCAGCAAACCTCTTCATCTCTCTACCTTTCTCTTCCTTTAAGATGCTACATTTTATCTTTGATCAAGCATTTGTCCTAATGCCTCATTCTTCGACTCAAATACAAATTTTAGTCTGAATACCCCACCATGAATTGTCTTGGAACATTTTATTATGTTAAGAACACTGTAGAAATGCAAGTTGTTGCTGCACAATTTTTTTATTACCTTTTTAAGACCCTGTTTCCTGTGGCAACAGTTCAAAACCTTCCCAGCACATTAAGCCATAAACGATGATATCCATAAACCTCTCACCAGACACACAATTGTGTGTGCCTTCAGTTGTTATTTTCACCTTCAGTTTCTCTGAACTCCATTTTAGGTTCAGCAATGACTCAGGATAGGTGAACAGACAGATGGGACACTATGGCTGAGATTGGTCTTCTGGTCCAGTTACCGTATAAGAAATAATGGGCACAATGCTGCAATTTTCCTAATGCTTTCTGCGCAACTTCCTACATGAAAATTTAGAGAATTTCTGCTAAGCTCATTCCATCCATATTGTCCAATAATATAACAGCTATAAAAGTTATGAAGAACACCCTAGATGGACCTAGTTTATCTCGTCTGACATTTTCATACTACAGTTAATTTCCAAACTTGTTGCTACCTGTGAGAATTTCAGATTGGCAAACTATTTACTTGCAGTGACAGCATTCTTTTAAGGCTGATGTTGGGAAGCATGAATTTTCCACTGATATCTACTCCCAAGATCTATTTCAACTGGTAACAAGGCCGATATCATTAAACAAACAAAAAATAAACAAACAGTCTGTTCTTTCTTTAGCAACTGAATTATACTAGGAGCAGAGCCAGTGAAGACTGTGTTCTTCCCTATGCCTTTTCCCTTCTAAAAAGGTCTATAGTTGCAGAGGACAAAGGTTTCTTGCAGCTCTGTCAGAGCCCTTTCCACTAATCCTCTACACTGTCGACAGAATACCTTAAGCATTCACCGATGACAGTTCAAGAGACATTTATGTGAACAGGAAGAGAACAGATCAACCGGTGTGAATGACAAGACTATTCATAGCTGCATCTCAGCTGCTTAAAAGACCATGTGTAGATATCAAGATGCAAGATCATCATAAACATATTTCTGTGCTGGAATCATCGAAATGATCAATTACTTTTCTCAGTGGAGTGAAAAATCTTATATTTGAAAAGCACCCCCAGCAATTGTAACTTACTTCCTCAAAACAGCTCTTGATGTCATTCTACCAAATACCTCAGACCAGTATTCCTTTTCAACAAGCAGAACTTTTAAGCTATTGAATGCATGGCATAGGTTTCAGAAAATAATTTACTTTTGTGCTTCAATTGTCATCAGCCAACTCACTTTTAAGTTGTCTGTTACTACTTTTAAGTCTTAAGCAGTGTCGCCTCACTGATTTGTGATTTCTTGCCAATCTCCCTCTGTCCTGTATGAATTGCAAAACAATGCTATTGCTTTGTTCTAGGAGACAATCTAATTATGATTTACTAATTGACTGGTTATTGGCAGGGCTATTTACTCATTATATAATAGAGGATCTTTTGGCTCGTAAATTATTATGGGAAGTATGTTCATCGCGATCTTATTTTGGTTTTAACAACAGAACTATTTGAGGCACTCTCCACAGCAATGCCTAAAATCGGACATTTTGCAAACCATTGAGGCCTAAGAAATTGTTTGTATCACAGTTTAACCTTGAGAGTATGGCAAGTCAGAACACAAAAAATGTATTGTAATAAATTGCTTTTATTGATATTAAAAACAAAAGTACAATGATCGTGAATCTCGTCTTTCTCTAGAGTCTAGTGTTGGTTGAGTGCACATGTTAAATATATGACATTATATTAGTTAACAGGAGAGTACACCTTAACTGTATCTGCTAAAACATTTTTTTAAAAAAGTAAAAAGCTTTATTTAACTAATGCGATTGCGGATGTTTCCCTTCATACTGGCTGATGCAAACATTTGACAAAAAAAAAGAGTACTACTTAAGTGATGTAATTTGGAGCTCATTTTCTTTTAATAAAAAAACTGAAGCTTTCCATTTTTGACAAAGCAATGGTGAATATAATGTGAAGTCACTCAAACCTGAAGTGAATCACAAAACTGACAGGAAACAAAAGATGTTAACACAACGTGGGTCAAAAAAATGAGAGATGAGCTGTAACCAAGTAATTGCACTTGATTATACCATGGCTGACAGCAGTGAACATGGGTACACAGTTTCCAAAAAAAGGCCTGAGGTTCTCTGGCTGAATCAAGGTACCTCACAGAGGCTTCCAATACCAAATAACACTCATATTGAGAGAGAGAAGAGAGAGAGAAAAAAAACTTTTTCTTTTCATTTTTTGGTACAAAGCATCTACGAAAGCTTTACTAGTACAAAATTAGACAAAATAGTATCTGTCTTTGCAGTTGCTCATCAGTGCTAAGTACATTATTTGGACCAATTTTCATATATATTTTACATAAAATAAATAATGCCTTTACGCAGTGCCATTACTTTTAATAGCTTGGCGGCTCAACACTGCAAGATATAGCTCAGACTAATCCCAAAAAAGATCTGACCCTGGACAGTAAGTATATGAGTTCAAGTATGTTTTCAAAGCAAAGCAAGTAACTACAATGAATAAGAAATAAAGTTAGTTGAAAAACATAGGAAATAAATCATTACAACACTGCTGTTTCCCTTTGATTTTTTCTCTTTTTTTTGTGCCTTTTGTCTTCTCCTTGCCTATCTTGCACCGCCAAAACCAAGCTAATTTTTTTTTAAAAAGACATGTTTCCTAAAACGGAAAAGTTCATTTCAAGTTCTGTTTGATGTTCGTGCATTTATCAAATCCCAATTCTTCGAGTCAGCTCTTTTGCTTCTTTTAAAGCAAGTTAGCACCGTAATACAAGTGTGTGTGGCCACACTTATCGTTCATCAGAAATAGTGCCATTGAAAGAAAAATAATAATTAGAAAATCTTGACGCAATCTGTGGCAATGCGAGACTGCACACACCACTGTCTTTAGTCCCTCACAGGTTCACCTAATCTCATCTTGTTTCAAAAAAGGTGCAGGATCTGGATGACACTAGGTATTCCACAAAGTGTTGATATCCCTTCTTGTACAGGTGCAGAACAAGCGAGGACACATTATCTGGAATGCATCGTGTGACATTTGTATGTAAAATAAATTGTAGTCTGCGGCGTGACCACTTTGGCCCAAACACCTCAGACACCACGACTTCTTTTGCTCACCAGGTATCACTTGTACCAGGCCACTTGAGTATCATTGCACTTCTTTGCTGGCTGATGGAAGGGGAAGGGAATGGGAGGGGGTGCAGAGGCAGGGAAGGAGGTCGAGTAGGAGGGAGGTGGAGAAAAATTCAGTTGGAATGCCACAGAAATGACGTCGTGTACAAAGCTATAATCCCCGTCTTTTAACTCAAGAAATGTGCAAAATTTTTCTTCATCATTCTTGACTGAAGTATTTCTTTGATGACGCTCGGACTTGGAGGGGTGGTTTGACAGGGAGAGTCAGAAGTGGCTTGTGCGTTTTGACATACTGTAAGGTCTGGACTTCTTCAACTTGCCTCCTAAGCCTTTGGGCCATGAAACTTGAAGGAATGTCTCTTCGCAGGCGCTGGGCAGACCGTTTTTGCCAGAAGTCATATTTGGAATACTTGGCAACCAAAGGTTTCCTAAAGCTTTCCTGCAATTGAATACAAACAGCATTAGCAACGATGCCATGTGCATTTTGTAACAACATCAAAAGGCTATCTGATCGTCAATGCATCAGATAACTGATAACTCCCATGTTCCCATTGTTGACTGGCTTAGCACTGCTGGTCCCTGAACAAACAGCAAATAAAAACCATAGCATGAACTACTCTCTAACTGGTAAATATGGTGTTAAATGAGATTAGGGAGGTTTTGTTTCTCCTTTCTGAACATTGTGGTATTTTTAAAAAGTCCAGAGATGTATCTTTCCGACAGAATTAAAAAGAACAGATTGGTAGAGGTTAACAGTTGCGCAGGGGGGCTGGGTCAAAGTCCAGGTGATGGCCTAATAGTTCCAATTCTCTCTCTAACCTCATGTAAAGTAAGGTGCCAAGCTGATAGCAGAGCCTCAGGATTTCTGTCCTTAAGAAGCTGCCAGGCACAAAAGTAGATAGCCTGTAGGGAATTCTTCTTTTTGTTCATTTGTGATAGGTCTTAAGTCTTATTTGTCACTGACATAAAAATTTAGGAAACAAGCAGAATGGTTGGAGATAAGGTGAGAATGCATGAAGGTGAGGTTGAAATTATTACCATCGCTGAATCCCCTACCAAAAACTTCCTGTGGGTCACCACTGACCAGACACTTCTAAACCAGCCTACTGTGGCTAACTCTAGTAGGCCTGCGGCTAGGTATTCTGTGGCAAGTGATTCACCTCCTGACTCCCCAAAGCCTTTGCACCATCTACAAGGAACAAGTCAGGAGTGTGATGGAATACTCTCCACTTGCCCAGAGGAGTGCAGCTCCAACAAAACTCAAGAAGCTCGACATCATCCAGGACAAAGCTCCTTTGAATCAATAGCCCCATCCAGGACCTTAAACCTTCACTCCCTCCACCACCGGGACACAGTGGCAGAAATGTATACCATCTACAATATGCACTGTGGCAACTTGTCAAGACTTCTTTGGCAGCACCTCACAAACCAGTGACCACGAGAAGGACAAGGACAATAATCACATGGGAACCCATCAAGTTCCCCTCCAAGTCTTGGAACTGTATTGATATTCCTTCACTGACATTGGGTCAAATTCCTGGAATTCCCTACCTAATAGCATTCATGGGGGTACCTTCACCACACTGACTGCAATGATTTAAGGCAACTGCTCACCACCACCATCATAAGGCCAATTAGGCATGGGTAATAAATGCTGGCCTTGCCAGTGATACACATCTCATGAACGAATGTGTATATGAAAAAATGGGTAGATGAAAATAAGAGTGGGCTTACTGGGTCAAATGACCTTTCTTGTTGGTGTTGAATCAACCACCATGACCTTGCATTGCAGAGCTCTGAGTGAGATCAAAAAGACAGCCATGGTACTGAAAATAGCTTGGCATTCTACAGAGCAGGTAGCAGTGATTGCATTCTGGGGAACATCAGTTGAATGTTTCATTTAAAATAAAGAACCTATCTCTTTATTCTTAGGTCCTCTGAATATTGTACTGGTGGCAAAAGATAGAAGGAAAGGCTTAAAGCAATAGCATAGAAGTTAAAAATAAAATGGCAATACTTTAAATCGTAGGAGAAACCAATTTATTTAATCTTTTCTATACTACAAAATTCCCCCAAGAAATGCATAGTTCACAGCTGGAATTAGTGGAATTTTGGTGAAAATTTTATGTACACAACGGGCAGCATTTTCCGGTCGGCAAGCAGGGGCGGGGCCCACTCGCCGACGCGTAAAATGACGCAGGGTGCCAGCAGGCATGCGTCCCAACATCACCCAACGTCATTTAGATTTTCAGTTCAGCGGGCGCACAGCCAAGTCGGCTGTGTACCCGCCAACCTGTCAACGGCCTATTAAGGCCATTAAAAAAGTAATTAAAATGATTAATGGACCTGCCTATCCAACCTTAAAGTTGGCGGGCAGGCGAAGAGCCCAAGCGGCCTTCCAAAAAAGTGTGAAACCTCATCCACGGGCGGGATGAGGTTTCATGAGGGATTTAAAATGTTTGGAAAATTTTTAAATAAAAGTAATGGACATGTCCCTGCTCATTTGACAGTGCCACATGAGGAGACATGTCAGGAAAATTTTTTCTCACCTTTAATAAATTTTTAAAAGTTCAACTGGTGTCCTTGAAGCAGCGCTTTGCCTCAGGGAGATCTGTGCGCACTTCTGCCTGCATGCGCGAAAGAGCACACAGACCTGTTCAAGGCATCCCCCCACCCCGTCTGTACAGGGAGCACACCATGCTTCGGGGTGGATGTCACGCTAAGCGGGCCTTAATTGGCCCACCCACGTAAAATGGCAGCGCGCTCCCAGCCGGGGGTGCCAATTGGGAACCCAACCGCTCAACAGGGGAGAAATGCTGCCCAATGAAAGAAAGTGGGTTCTTAAATATTTAGAATGGCTCATGTGTGTGTTCAAAATTATGAAGGGCGTTGACAGAATAAATAAGGAGAAACAGTTTCCAGTGGTAAAAATGTTGGTAATCAGATAACAGATTTTAGATACTTGATGAGAATTTCTTTTTAAAAAAATGTGGTGTGTTGTTAAATCTGAAGTGCACTGCTTGAAAGGGTGGTGGAATCAGATCCAATAATAACTTTCAAAAGTGAATCGGTATATACTCGAAAAGTAAATATTTGCAGGGATATAGGGTTAGATGAGGGGACAAATAGCACTTCCAAAGAACTGGCACTGACATAACTGACATGGCATCCTTCTGTATTTATGAGTCTACACAGGGTATCTTGGGAAGAATCTTCTGCCTGTTGGGAGGGCCAGTCGGGAGTGGGCACGGAGCCGATCGCTGCCCGCGATCGGCTGCATACTGCCATTTTATATGGGCAGGCCAACTAAGTATCACATGAGCTGGGACATGTTTATGAAATGCTTAAAAAAAATGTATTAATTTCATTAAACCTTCATGAAACCTCATCTCGCCCGAAGGCCGCTTGGGCTCTTTGCCTGCCTGCCAACCTTGACGTTGAACCTTAAAGCAGCCCTGTCAATTACCCAAATTGGTTGATTAATGGCCTTAACAGACCTTTGACAAGTTCGGCAGGCACACAGCTGCCTCTGCCGAGCGAAAGGCCTGAATGACGCGAGGTGACATCAGGACGCACACCCAATGTCACTGTGCGTCATTTTACGCGTCAACATGCAGGGCCCACCCCCACACGCCGACAGGAAAATTCTCCCCCATGAACTCATATGCTATCAATGGCACTGTACTAACACATTAAACTCATTAAACTCAGCATAACTCTTGTTGTCAAGTAGGTAAAATCAGAATTTTTATTTAAATGTTAGTAAATCTTATGCTTGAAGATGAGGTGGAGAATGGTGGGAACCATTTTTACTTTCTATTTGACAGAGAACAAGCGTATGCAACCAGTTGACTAACTAACCTGCCAAAAAACCTGCAGCAGGGTGACACAGAGGTGAAACGTTGTTGAGGAAATGGCTTCTTTAAAAAAATTATTGATGAAAGCAACAATAAAGCAGCCACATACCTTATTTGCTGATGGTAAAAGATTAAAAGGTGTTCCAGAGAGATCGCGTTCCTTCTTGACAGGTTTTGCACAGTAAAGTTCTAGAAGGCCCAGATCACAGCTGCGAAAGCAACATTCTTCTACTATTCCTCTGTTCTGTCTTCGGCTATTGGATCGTCCAGTTGCTCTACCTGAAAGAGGAGAGGGAATTTTTATTTCTTTTCCCTCTTCAGTAACGAGAATTCCAGGAAGCTTCCAGTTAACATTGACTAATGCTGGCTGAAGAATGAGAACAAATTTATAGATCTTGCCAAAAAAAAAAGCAGAGGCCACTCGATCTTGCCAACACAGCAGAAAAGGCATGCAATGAAACAGAGGGTCCAATGAACTATATGGCATTAACTGTAGCATCAGAGTAAAAGATACCTTTGGCTTAGGTAATGGGCAATCAACTTTTATGTCAGTTCACTATGAACCCTGTGTTCATGTTAACTTTTGTCTGCAGTTGTTAAGCTACTGCAATGATTATCCTTTTGGGAATCTCACTGATGGTTGCATTCCTTTTCCTCAGGTTGGTGCAGATAGCATCACTTACTGCTGTAGGTGCACGCAGAAAAACACTTAAGACACATTGTTATGAAAGAGTTGCATTTCCGTGCAAAGGCTTTATCGTTCTCTTAAAAAGAAAGGCCCCTCTTCACATTGTTATTTTCATCTTAACTGTATGTTCCTTCACTTGTGAAGATCTCCAGATGATCAGCAAGATAAACAAGAATAGAGGCATGTTGACACAAGACATAACTACGCTATCATTGGTAACCAAAGTCCTACAAATTGGGGAATTTGTTAAAATCTGGCTGGATCACATTTGTCTTAAAATGAGACCAATTGGCCAATTTGTTTGCACAGGCAAGTGCTGAAGACCAAATACAATGATTGGAGACTCTGGACTAAAACTGTCACATGCAAAAGCAAAAGAAATTCTTTAATCCTCTACTCTCCACTGACCCTGCAAACCATTCCTTTCTTCTGCAGAGTATAGTTCCAAAAGCCTAGATCATTAAAAATGTCTTTAAATGAAAGATGGAATGCTGCAGCAGAATTACTTTAATCAGAAGAATGTGGAAATAAACAAGCACTTCATTGTGACTATCAGCAGAATGGTTTAGCTTTGTGTCCTTGTCAGAGAGAGAGAGAGAGAACGCGTGAGAAAATGTGCTTATTCAGCACAACTGCAGGCCTGGAAATGAGTTTACCCAAAACCCGAGTTTATGACTCTAGCCACCTGCCTGCTAATTGTTATTTTTCTCTATTACAATAAAGCCTGTAGTCAACAAAAAGAGCCTTTTAATATATTTGTTGTGCACTGAACAAGTCGGATGTTTGCAGGAAATATCACATTTTGTTTAAAGTTTCCTCAATGATAGGATGACGCATTTGAAGCTTTTTATTTCTAGTTGAGGAAGTAGGGAGACCATTATAAAAATTAAGGTGTGTTTTTGTTATTGACTAAAGCAACAGAAAGATCATTAATAAAAGGTTTGTAGTTCAAGTGTTTGAAGTACAGCAATAACTTTAAAAAAATACAGTAGCCTAACTCACTGGGAATATTCTTTTCATTGGTATACAAGAGTTTGTACATTTGTCTCCAGTTTCGCTTAAAAGCAATATTAACTTTGGCACCTCAGAGATTGTGATTTGGAAAGTTAGGAATCATAGCTTCTCTGGGCCCAGTGAGTGCCACAGCCTCTTCTCATAACCGTAATTTAAAGAGAAAAGTTATTTACCTTTCATTAAGAATTTATAAAACCATTTGAAAACCATTACTTTACAGTGCAAGCTGTTAAAAGTAAATACAAATAGCATCCATAGTTCTGTAAACCCTTTCATTGGACAGAATTGTATAGCATCCAGGCTGGGGTCCCTGTTTGGGAACAAGTAGGCCATTCAGTCCCTCAATGCTTCCTGTCATGGATGATCTGTATCTCAACTCCCATTTACCTGCCTTTTATCAGAACCCTTACCTCACAAAAATCTATCAATCTCAGTTTGAAATTTTCAGTGGCAGCCTGGAGCTCAAATGCAGCACTTTTCTTTTATTTTGAACCTTTAAAAGTTCCAACATGATCCTGAATTTCTCACCAATTCACATACTCATTCTGTTGGTTTTTCATAACCTTAAACATTCATATATGTGGCACAAACTCACTAGAGTTAAGAGTGCATTGACTTAAAGGAAGTCATTATCAAATGACACAGTCACATGGTCAAGTGCAGAATGGCTGTAGGTTTAAGGAGTTCAGTTTAAGAGAACAACTAAAATAAATATTGGACATCTCTGGTCTCGAAATGGACCATTAAGATTGGCAAACCCTACAATACCACAGAAGAGTAAATGGAGCCACAGACACTGTAATGGAGAATCAAATTAGTGGACCCCTCCCCTAATATGCAAAAAGTAATTATCAAATAACACAAGAGGATAATAGGAATAGACAAGAGCTTTTAGTAACTGGAAATAAAACAGACTCAGCAAGTTTTCACACATCAAGACATTTCTTTGGTTCTGATTTTTCAGTACAAAAATGAGTTAACTTACTAAAGTAAAATCCTCTTTCGCCGCAGACAAACTGTAGAGTGTCCACCAGCTCACCACCACATAGCGTTTCAGCTGCAGTCACTCCATCTATAATGTACATTGTGAGAGCGATGGAAATGAACAGCAATTGCCTGCATGGGGACATTTTCTTGCCCTGGAAAGGAAGAAGAAAAGTTAATCAGTGAAGTTGCTGATTCACAATTAGCTTGAGATCCTGTGCCATCGCTTCCCCAAACCATCTTATCATGTGTTATGTTATTTTGACAAGACTATAATGTACCTATATTAATATCTCATTAATAGTATTAAGGATGGCAAATGATTTGTACTCAAGAGTGCAAATCCCCATTTGCTCCTACTAAAAACACTCAAAGTATAACCTTGATTTGTAAAATGGTTACGATCAGTTCTGGTCCAAACAGTGTTAAAAAGTAATGTCATTACACTGACTCAGAGTTCAAATATTATCCTTGTAACATGAGCAGAATGGGAAATATGCAGTCCAGTATCGAGCCCAGCCAACATTAGTGTGTTGTCTACAAGCTTTGATAACATCAATTTGGTCTGCTACACCAAGAGTGAAATGGGAGAATGAAAACTGATTGCAATAGGCTTTTTCTAGTTCGGAAACATGTATGATCTGTTCAGAACAGGTTGATGTTAACTCTTGAAATGGCGTATTTTTTTAAACTCCCATCAGCTGCTGCTAAGTTCTCATGCACACAGGGCTGCTGACAGTCTAAGTCAATTATTTTGATCAGCAATTAGCTGATTTTGGAGCTCGTAACCCGCGGTTACAAGCACAAAAATGCAATCTGGGGCACTGTCCACGGTACCCAGCCCATGGTGTTGAATAATGCAGCCACTTTATTTTGGTGATAACCTGCAGTACAAAACTCCATAGCAATAATTGTTTTGTTATGTGTGTTGCTGTGGTGGGGGTGGGGGTTGCAGTTTATATCAATAATTGCAGTAGCAACAAGCTACACAATCTGGGTTATAAATTGCCAAAATTCAAGATCAATCTGAGATATTTATTTCAGTCTACTTGATCCTTCTGTTTGAATAAATATTTTCCCCCCAAGGGGAGTAACATAGATCAGTAAAATAAAACTTTTTTTTTTTTTTACAGAATTTAGGCAGAATATTACAAACACTTGTAAAGTCATAAAAATGAGGACAAACGGTTCCACAATCTCTGCTCCTCGGTTTGAACCTAGATCCAGGACTGGCTCCAGCAAATACAGTTTTTATATATGCGTCATTGCTTATTCTATTTTATGCTTAAATACGTTACAAAAAAAAACCCGCCAGTGTACTTAAAGCTTTTCATTAATTAACTTAAAACTGGTTGAGAGCATAAAGAAGCCCCTGATTAATTGTTATTTGCTCTTTCAGACTTTTTTCTCCAAATTTTGCATAAAAAATCCCATTAACAATGTCTCAACAACTCCACGCATGAAACAGAAACACACGCCTGAGCAGTGTGTGTCATTCACAGAACTGTACAGAAGAGTTTCTTAATTCATAAAGACTGATTTTCTTGGCAAAAAAAGAGGATCCATAAAAACACACACTTATATTGTTTTAATTCCTTTGGAAGTTTTTTTTAAAAAGGTAATTATCCCAAGGCTAAACGAGATCGTTGTTTTATTTTAACTGGATATGATTATAATGATCCATCAGAAAATCTGTTTCCTCGGGTTAAGGATACTACAGTAAAGTCAAACCAGGGAGTCTAACGGCACACATGCAGAATACTAACGCTACCCAGTGGAACACGCTGGGAAACTCATCCCAGCCCAGGCTACAAACAGCAAACATGGTGCAAAACAAGAAATGAGGGCATCAAATTACTTCTCCGCTCTCAGTTCCGGGGCTAGCATTATTCTCAATGCACTTCACACACACACAATCTTTATATATTTTTTGTAAATAAACCACTGAAACGCCTTTGAAAGCTGCTGCTAACGTGTCTGTGTGTGTGTGCGTAAGTGTGTGTAAGGTGGGGGGGGGGGGGGAAACAATAGTCGAAGGAGCCGGCTGAATGTTGTATGCATAACTTTTTCGCCCAGCCGTTTTTTCTGTGCAGAAAGTGTAAATATATATATTTTTATAAATGAAACGAGAAATGCATAACAAGTCATTTAAAAAAAAATAAGCGTGAGGTTGCACACTTATTCTCTTTGGCAGTACCAATCCCCCTCAAGAAAATAACTTGCTCAACAATGAAAGTGGTTCTGAATAGTTGCAATTAAACATATCAGGATTTTTTTTGTTTGTTTTTTTTTAAAAAAAGGTGCGATTGTCTTTTCCCCCTGCAAGATTTTAAATCGATTGTTGCCTCATTCCTTGTTACCTTAACGGAGTTGTCGCTGCAAGCTGAGTCTGCACAGGTCGGGCAGAGAGCTGGGCATTTGGGATCCATTGTACGGCGATGTTGAGACGGGCGCGTTTCTCAGCTGAAGTTCCTTTAAACGCTGCTCCAGAGTTCAGGAGACAGACAGAAGAGAGCTCCCGCGCTGCTTATATAGCCGCAGCGTGAGCCGCCAGCACGCACGCTGCGAGCGGTCATCGCCGCTATAGCAGCACTTGGCCGACTTCGTCTGCACAACCAGTCCAGGGCTTGGCTTCTTTCAAGACGCTGTAATAAATGGCCTTTTTCTGAAAAATAAATATTGATGCGATTTATTTCTTTGAAGGGCTGGCATGCTTTACCTCGGTTGTCGTGAAATGTTATTTGTTTTTGCAAAGACTTTTCACTTGTACATTTTAGTGCTTTACGTGGGTCAGACCTGCCATGCTAATAGGATGAAATGGGATAAAAATGAATACTTCGATGCTGAAAAATATACAGCCTCACCTCCCAAAAAACTATTTAGATGAGGTCCTAATCCACCCCTTTTGTTTAACTGTTACTCCTGACACTTCTCGTGGTGTTCAAAGCGTTTAACAACATTATTAAACTTTAGCTAAGGAAAGAAGGGATAGAATGGAGATGGAGCAGGGGGCATATGTTCTGGGTTATCTGCTATTGATGAAATATTTTGATAACTAGTAATTACTCGTCATGAAATAAGACAATGAATAGACTTTTTTCAGGGAAAATTTTTTTTACATAAAAATAAACAGAATTTTAGGCCTAAATTTTGATTCGTCATTGACGAGGAGAATAAGGTTGCCAATGGTGGAGGTTGAAGACTTAAATATGGGGAATGTGCCTGCAATCAACTGTGCACAGCCCCAGCACCATTTTAACAGCAGCAGATATCAGGGTGTCTGAGTGGAGAGATGGGACACTTAATTCACATATTCGAATCGGTCTCTCACAACACAGTTTGGAACTGGATTAAAATTCATAGCTGTTGTATGGGTTTCCCAGAGGTTGGGAATCCCAGCTGTGAGAGCAGGCCCAACTCAGTGTCAGAACCTTTCTCAGCATTCCTCGTGGCTCAAGAGTAGCAGGAGTGCTACCCCACCCCCACCTCAACCCCACCACCCCGTCCCTAAAGAAAGATTTTGCCTCTCCCCTACTGACCATGGTTACTCTCTTCTCCATGTCCAATTGTCCCTCACCCTTGTCCCTCCGATTATGCCTGTCTCTCCTTCCCTGATTGCATTTCCATCTCCTTCCTTCCAATCAGCAACACGTGCTTCTGTCAGTCATAGATCATCTTCCGCCCACTTTTAATCACATCTCTCTGATACCACCCCCCCCCCCCCAGTTCCTATCCGGCACTCCAGCCCTTCCAATTGCAGCATCTCCCTCCCCCCTTCTTTCCATCATGCCTGTCTTTTCTCCCTCCTGAATGCCAACTGCTACCCCTGTCAATCATGGCCTCTCTCTCTCTCTCGCCCTATCTGTTCACCGACCTCCCCATATCCTGATGGCTGAGGATTGTTGCTAAGGATGGCGGCTGTGGCTTCCTGACGTTGGTCCCTCTTCCTGGCCACCAGCTAGGCTGTCAGTTTAGCCAGCTGTCGGATGGGAAACAGGAAAAGGAAAATGATAAGGAAGTCCTGATAAGGATTGGGAAGGGCATCTACATCCCTGCCTTGTCATGTTTTTCGGCCATTTTTGGTCTCACCTGCTCCTTCTCCACCTCCCATAAACTCATTGGAGCCATAGCAATTTTTACCCATTCAACAACTATAATATACTCGAACTCAAGTTCTGTCGAAGGGTCATGAGGACTCGAAACGTCAACTCTTTTCTTCTCCGCCGATGCTGCCAGACCTGCTGAGTTTTTCCAGGTAATTCTGTTTTTGTTTTTGTTTTGGATTTCCAGCATCCGCAGTTTTTTTGTTTTTCTTTTCAACAACTATAATGTTGGATTTAAATCTACAAGGTTGGCAATCCTAAACTGCAGCTCACTCTCTCTCTCCTTCACTCTCAAACTCTACAAATACCTTTCCTACAGTTGTTCTTGCTGTTTGGATAATATAGGTGCCTTCTGGAGGTAATTCACAGTAAGGTTTTAACAAAGCGCTTAATGCTTTGACTACAGTTTGCATATATAGTCAACAGCATTTGATCTTCTGTTTTCCTGTTTAACTGTGATATTGAGGCACCAGAGATTCTACAATTGGCCTCAGTGCCCCAGGACAAGGATGAGGGGGAAAATATCACTCAGAATTCCCTATTCCTGATTGCTATTCAGTGACTCCTGCTGGAAATTTGCATGTATGGCTTTCAATTAACAAACATCTCAATTTTAAAATTCTTATACTTATCACTCCATGGCCTCATCCCTGTCTGCCTCTGCCACCCCTTCCAACACTAGAACTCTCTGAGGATTCAGCATTCCTCCACCTCTGACTTTTTTGTGCATCCCCCTCTTCGTTCACCTCATCATCAATGGCTGTGCTTTCAGCTATCTAAGCCCTAAGCTCTGGAATTTCCTCCCCAACCCTGTTCACCTCTCTACCCTTCCATCTCCTCCTTTACAGCACTGCTTAGCACTTATCTTCAACCAGGTGTTTGGTCATCTGTCCTGTTGTCTGCTTCCTTGGCTTGGTGTCAAAGTTTGGTCAACAATACTCTGGTGGTGAAGCAACTTGGGACACTCTACTATATTAAATGGACTATATAAATATAAGTTGTTATTATTGTTGCTGCATGTGGACTAGGCAAGAACAGGATTGGTTCTGATTGTGGCTTGATCCACTGGGTATTGAGGGTTACACACTGAGAATGATGAGATACCAGAGGTATCTGGCATATGGGGAAATGTACCCTGGCATCTTCAGGAAACAAGACCTAGCATGGTTAATTGAGATAGAAGTAACTCTCTTAAAATAGAATTGTTGATTTAATATTATACCGCATCGACTTTGATAATATCTAAATCAATATATTAAAAGTCCCACAAGCTTGACTCCCAATCTTAAATTCTACAGTGATCTTATTAATAATGCATTTTTCAAATTCCACAGTACTGCCCCAAAAGAACTCATCAACATGCATCATAAAAATGAAAGTTTTCCTTTATGATACCACTAAAACATTTTGGGATCTACTTTTAGTTGAACAGAACCTATTTAAAACATAATAGATCTCACAAAAAAGTGTCGGACCCTGGAAGCATAATTCAGGCCACAGGTGCATTTCTTTAATGTCGATAGTTTTCCTTCTGCATTTGCTGCCTCTTTGGGCAGTTTTCAGAAGTCCTTCTCTTTGAAAAGTATTCCCCTGTGGAAATGCAGCTTTTCTGTCCATTGGCCTACACTCCGATGAATATCTGGCCAAAAGAGCAAAAATGATTTTTGAGATTAGTTTTCCAGCTATGGGAGAGTCCACTTGGTCATCCTCCAAAACCTCTGGTATTAGCCTTTCTTTAGCCTTATAAGCCCCATCGGCAAGGACATTTTCAGTACAAATCCACCTATGTGACAAAGCTGGCTGATCCTTATCTGATACTTCAGAATAAACTCCAAGCTCTGTCTAACTATCCAGCTTGCTTTGTTTTGACTCTTTTATTAGTTTATCCTGAAGTCTATTGGCAGCCACCAAAGTTTCTCAATAATGAGAACTTCTATTCCTAGTTCTGTACAATACCTACTCTGTGGCCTTTATTTCCCTGTCTATTCAAGCTATGGCCTCTAATTCTACGTTTATGTCTGTCAGGACTACTACCACGAGATCTCCCTCTTGCACTAACAGAGATTGTCTTCTGATGCAAGAATCAATTCCAGAGTCACTAACTTTACTTGCACCGAGCTTTCTTACTCTCCACTCTTTCTGCCAGTCAATAGACCTCACTTCTTAGCCATCATATTGAACACTCAACCAAAATTTGTACTCACTATATTTGTACATACTGTATGTGCCACAATTGTCACATCTTTCCATTTAGTAGACCCCTCTGTACAAGTACCAACTCTGGGTAATTGTCCTGTAGATGTTCTAACTCTCTCATGAGTGTCATGATCACTCACATTACCATATACAGCCCTTGATCTGCCACATTCTGTTCCTCAGGACTCTCATCACAAACAAATGGACATTTGAGGTACAAGGTGTCTCATTTACTTCAATCAGCTGCTCAGCATCCAATATTTTGTAATTCATTATGATTAATCATGAGAAATTAACTTTAACAGTTTTATTGCAATCTTTGATAAGTACTGTCTTACTATCATGACCTATTACCTTACCAGAGTCTTTCCATTTCCTATGACCCTCTCTTTTATAGCATACCAAATACCCTGAAATGCACTCTTCTCAGATGGTCTAATACAATGCCTCAGTGTTCTCCAAATTTTCCCTGAGACTTCAGCCTCAATAAAAGCATTCAAATGTCCAGAAAAAGCAGAACTAATTGCAGTATCTTCTAGAGCGGGAGAACTATCACACAGAAGACGATGTAACTTGGGATTTTGCCCATAAACTAATTGATAAGCTGAAAATTCCTTGCATGACCCACCCAAGTCAGGGCAGTTGTCAATTTAAAGTCTAGTTAACTAACTAAAAGTTTTATGCAGCTTTTGATTGATCACAGCATGATCCCTTTCACAGAAACCATTGCTAAAAGAACTCTCAGAATCTGTATTCATAATCATGTTAGTATCTTTTTACACATCACTCTGAACTTGTCATTAGCAATTTCAACTCCATTATCAGTCAGGAACTTTGCTGGTGTCCCCAACTTTAGTTCCTATCCATATCACCATAATTTTGTCTATAATAACCCTCTTGTCCTTACTCTGCTTTAGTGTATAAAATGTAAATCTGGCCTCCAAGTATATAAAATGTGGGATGAAAATACGCTTGGTCTTTGTCCCATACCTTTAGATCCATGGCAACTACCTTGTTAAGGTCATGTGTCAATGGAAGGTTTACAACAGGGCATGGCAGCGTCCTTCAATAATTTTATAAATATCACAATTCGCATTAATCTCTTCTATTTACCTTGTATATTCCTCATCAACCACACCTGTATCTTTCAGCAGGATTTTTAATTATTGCAAAGGAGAGTGAGCAAGTTGTCCATATAACTTTAAGACAATTTGTTTTCCCTCTCTCTTATTCTTCTCACCTGATGCCATTAATAATTGTTTCTCGTCAGAGTATTAGACATAAGGGGCAGGATTCTCAAGTCATCAGGCGGGCAGGCCCGGAGCGGCCGGGAAATGATCCACTGCCTGCGGTCGGCCCCCAACCATGATTTCACGCTGGCTGACAAATTAATGGCCAGCCAGCATAAAAGGTGCGCTAAGAATCTCAGTGCTGCCTGGGTGGGGGGAGGGTGGCGGAAGGAGTGTGAGCTCAAAAGTCTGAACATGCTCAGAGGAGCAGGCACTGAAAGCTCCCTGAAGGCAGGGCGATACCTCAGGGAGCTGAACAATTTTAAAATCAAAAATAAAGATTTTTAAATTCTGAAAAAAATGTCCTGACATGGGACTCACTCACAATAATATCAATAGAATAAAAATTCTGCCCAATAAATTTATACATATTTTTTATTTAATTGTGGAAACCTCATCCTGCCCGTGGATGAGGTTTGCTAAGAAAATCAAAAGTTCGCCTGGCTGATTTGCCCACCCGCCAATCATAAGGTTGGACGGGCAGTGAAAAATAGGTTTAAATTAATTGATTAAGAGCCTTAATGGTTCTCTTAATTGTTGGCGGGCATGTAGCCGACTCTTGCGCATGCCCACTAACCGAAATATCGTGCAAGTGTGCGATGATGTTGGGATGCTCGCCCGCGCCATTGCGCACTATTTTACGCCTGATCGGGTTGGACGCTTGCCCACCCACCAGATGTAAAATCCTGCCCCAGGTTTTGTTAAGGGAAACTATAAGTTCCTGACTGGATAAACTGCAAATTCCCCACTCATTTTCCAAAAGTAATTATCTTATCATGCTCTGTGTACCTTTGTGCCTTTTTCATAGAAGGTTTACTCAACAACACAGGTATCTCACTAGAGACTGCATTAGTATTTATAAAGTGGTTTACTCCAGCTATTTAATGTGCATTTATAACCCTCTTTCATGAGCTCAAGGTGCTGTCATTGCCAAATCTAAAGCAAGTACTACTTTTATATTAATTTATGTTGATCCTCATTACTTAGTGAATCAAGGTAACATTTTAACAAATTTGTTACATATACTGTTAAATTACAAGCACCACCTAAAATTGTACAATTAAAGGAGTCTGAGGTTAACATATTCATCACAGTTGAGATGATATATGGAGAAATAAAGGGAGACAGCAGCACAACCTCAAAAAAACTCACAAAACATGATTGGAAACATTAATGCAAGCTAATGACTTATTGGCTAAAAGTCTTTAATTTTAAAAAGGATTCATTGTCCACTTTAACAGCTTGCCTCTAACCTTTTTAAAGTCAGACAATGATAAGCTCTTCCTCTTGTTTCAATGGAAGGGTGATAACCTCGTTAGTTTCATTTCCTTCAAAGTATAATCCTTTAGTCTATTGGTGAGCTTTAGGTTAAGTATTTGGTCTGAAGAGAAATTAGCAGCAGATCATTCCCCACTCAGAATTCAGTGATTGCCGCATAAGTGGCTTTCTTTTTAAATTTAAGCCATTTTTATGGAAGTGATCTGTTTTAATTGTCCTAGCCATCTGTTACTGTTCGAAATATAAACTGCCATAGCGGCCTTGCTCTGTGAGCAGCAGAAACTAATTTTTTGTGGATTTTGCGAGTTAGCAGCTTCACTTTGGAAGGGCATGCAACAAACAATGACTTCAGGCAGGAACATAAATGGGGGAGAGCAACATTTGGAAGGTGGCATTTGCAGAAATACTGATAGCTCCCCAACCCCCAAAAAGAAAACCACTGCCCCAGTGTGGAAATGCCTTTAATAACAGCAATCATATCACTGATAACCCTTTTCTATAATCGTATTTGTACTGAATCAAGTGGCTCGACAACAAAAGGCACCAATGTGACTTTTATGCAATGCAACAAGATTACGTGTAATTATTTAATCATTTCCATGTCTCAGAGCAGCAATAGACTGTACACGTGCAATCTTCAAAGTGATTTTAGTTTTCCGTCTCAACTTTTAAATTCTTTTGCTTTTTTAAAATTCTCCTTGACCTTGCCCCTCCCTATCTCTGTAACCTACTCCAGCAACTCCCAAACTCTGCCTTGCTCTGACACGGGCCTCTTAAGCATCCAAGCAACTTTGCAGCCCTGGCAGCCCTGCCTTTAGCTTATTAGGCTCTCCCCCCTCTCTGAAATTTCATCCCTAAACCCATCCACCACTTCACCTCCCCTCTTCCTTCAAGGCTCTCCCTGAAAACTCACCTGTGTAACCAAGCTTTTGATAATCCCAAATACCTTCTTCTTATTGCAGGCATTTTATTTACGACGCCTTGAAGGACCTTGGGCTCCTTATCTTGGTTGGAGAGCCTATGAAAAGTATATTGTTGTTGTAGTTTTGTTTTGTCACCACTTTCGTCACCACCCCCTCTGTTAGCGTTGCTGCAAACAGCCCTTAGAGGATAGGGATGGTTAGAAATTTGAAAACCACATAATTGGCATTGCATTGAACTCATTTGCTGTGAAAAAGAATTGCTAGCGCCACCTACAGCACCAGAATCATCAACCTGCTGCCAATAAGGGAGAGGGCTGTTGGTGGCTTTTTGGTTGTACTGTAAATGCGACAAAGAAGCGAACCCCAATGCCCTGAGATCACTTTTAGATTCACTCTCAATTCATGAAAGTGGCATGAAGTTGAACAGTTCTTTTGTTAAAATGAATATCTGACGATTTTATAGAATAGCCCGCAGTGAATTGTGAGGCAGCAGTACTGTGACAGGTTCGAATGATGCCCCAACTGTGAAAGTTTATTATTTGTTTTATTTTCACAAAATGATACAGCACAACCGGAGGAAATTCAGCCCATTGTGCATTTGGAAGTGCTATCCAATTAGTCCCACTCACCTGCTCTTTCCCCATTGTCCTGCAATTTTCTTTACCTTTCAAGCATATAAACAAGTCCCTTTTGAAAGCTACTGTGGAATTTACTTTCATCACTCTTTCAGAAAGTGTGTTCCATTTTGGGTGAAAAATTATCTTTCTTTTCTTCACCAACATCATCCAAAAACACATCAGATTCCACAAGTGGACTGACAACATTCAGTTCTATTTCCCCACCACCTCTCTCAAGCCCTCTGGCGGTTCACAGGAGCATTATCAAACTAAATTTGACACTAAGCCAAAAAAGGCGATGTTTGGGAAGATGACTAAAAGCTTGGTTAAAGAGGTAGGAGCATCTTAATGGAGGAAAGAGAGGTAAAGAAGCAGAGTGCTTTAGGGAGTGAATTCCAGAGCTTAGGGCTTTGACAGTTGAAGTCACAATGTCAATGGTGGAGCAATTAAAACCAGGGATGCTCAAGATTCTCCATGGTCTTTTTCTTTCCTATCTCTGTAACGTCCTTCAGCCTACAACCCACTGAGATCTCTGTACTCCTTCAATTCTGACCTCTTGTACATCCCTGATTTTAATTGGTTCACCATTGGCAGTTATGCCTTTAGCCACCTATAGGCGCTAAACTCTGAAATTCCCTCCCTAAACCTCTACACTTCTTAAACCCTATCTCTTTGACTAAGCATTTGACCATCTGCCCTAATATCTTCTAATGTGACTCAGTGTCAAATTTTGTTTAACATCACTCCTGTGAAGCTCCTTTGGGAAGTTTTACCATGTTTATTGTTGACATCCATCCATCTGCATAAGATGATGGACATGCAGCAAATCCATTAGGGATGGGATAACTTCATGTGATGCACCTTTGCTCTTGGCTGAAGAAACCAGTTCATGAGAAGCAGCTCTGCCACTAGTGCTGCATATGAAGTGGTTATTTGGTGTCATTGTGAGCTGTTTGTTTGATGTTGGCACCTGTTGCCAAGCCACTGCAGCCACTGATCGTCATGGTGATGCACATCAGTCTATAGGTGATTTTGCCATTTCCCTCTGTCATCAGTTAGTGTCTCCCAGATGTGAAAATCAATGTTTAGGGCCTTCATATCATACTTGTATGCATCCTTGAAGCAGAGCTTTAGATGTCCTACTGGTTGTTTGGATCTGGATACCTCACCATACAGAAAATCCTTGGGTATGCATCCATCTTCCATCTTGAAAACGTACCTGAGCCAGCAAAGTTCCCTTTGCTTGATGAGTGCTAAAATATTTGGAAGGTTTGCCTTTGAACGAACTGCCACATTCATGATTTTGCCTTTCCATGAGATTCCCAGAGTGCAACTCAAAGTGAAGTTGAAAGATGTTGATCTTCCTTTCTTGATAGCAGTGAGTTGTCCATGCTTCACAGCCATTCAACAAGGTGTCCAGAACAAAGGCCTCACAAACCAGCCTCTTGGTCGTAAGAGATTGATGTTTTCTCATGCGTGTTTTGTGAGTCAGCCAAAGGTGGGTGCTTTCCCTCTGTGTGTATTGAGCTCTGCAGCAAGAGTCTGTCATCGTAGACCTAAGGTAGCAGAATTTGCTAACCACTTCCAGCAGGGTGTTAATTATTTAGTGAGCAAGGATGGAAATGTGGCATCCTGCCCCATACCCATGGCTTTCTTGAAATTTATTGTAAGGAAGAATGCATGGGAGTGACAATCCATGAATCTTTGTAGCTGAGGTTCTGTGAGTGGCATCATCAACATAGAAGAGTTCCCTGATCAAAACATACTGCTTCTAGTTTGGACAGATTGTAGAGCTTAATGTCTGACCTAGCATGCAGGCTCCTTCCATATCTGCAGGAAGGCAAAGGTCAGGAGCATGGAGAAGAAAATACCAAACAGAGTCGGGGCTTGGACACAACCCTGTTTCACTCTATTCTTCACCCTGGAACTGTCAGAACTGGTGTTGGCAAGCTGTATAGTACAGTGCATGTTGTTATAGAAGGAATGAATGAGGTGAGGAGCTTTGGTGGACAGCCAATTTTCTCCAAAATCTTAGTCCTTCCCTGTTGAAGGTGCCAAATGCTTTGACAAGGTCTATGAAAGTTACGTACCCTTCCTCCTCTTGTAATTAATGTATGGGGAATATGATATGCCCACTGTGGATCTACCCACACTGAAACCACACCGCATTTCTGCTTATACTTGGTATACAAGTAGAAAAGACTCCATCTTCTTGCATACTGTTATGATCCTAGGCCAGACCCCCAAGACTTTGGTAACTGGTTTGGGGCCAATAATATTTTGCTTAAAATAGACAAAGTTTGAGATTTAAGATATTTGTTCTGTGAATAAAACCACAATATTCCACAGGTTTTGAACAAAAATAACCTTTACTATACAAGGTCAGAAATATAAAACAATTTACAATATCTATCTTATACTCTAACATTCAGGGTTAATATGAGGCATATGTGAATTAACAAGCCAACTGTGATCAAACACACCATGCTACACAATAAATGATAGATGCGACCAAGACAGAGTCCATGGATTTCTCAACAACCCACCCTAAACACTGTGAACCAACCAATCTCACTGAAACTTTGTCTCTCTCACAAGGGATTCCAAACTTCACCTTCAAAGAATTAACCTTGGAATACTCTCCAAAAGTCGCTCCAACTCAGACGGCATAAATAACAGCCCACTTCACAGGGTTTCAATCTCATCTCCCGAGATTCCAGTTCTCTGGATTCCTGAGTACTCACTGAAGCACCAACTTGCAAGCATAATTTTAGGTCTTTGGCTGCACTGAGCAGAGCACTACTGCTCCATCCGGGTACCTTTGTCCCAACAGCTTGCAGCAGAGTCACCAACCTCCAGCCTGCCTTCTTCACTTAAAGTCTGCTCCCCGCAGCCCTTTCCTTTTTCCACAGCACAGAGTCACCAACCTTCAGCTGCCTGCTTGGATCTTCAGGGCTTCTCCTGAGCCTTCTTGGGGCTTAGATTTGGATGACATTAACGATGTCCCACCTTGCACGGATTGAATCCCATCTCCCGAGATTCCATTCCCCATCATTCCCGAGTCTGCACTCAAACACCAGCTCACAAGCACAACTTCAGATCTTTGGCCACATCAAGCAGGACACTACTGGTCCAAAGGGCTACCTTTGCCCCAAAGGTCTGCAGCACAGAGTCACCAAACTTTGGTTGCCTACTTCTCTTAAAGCCCGCTCCCCACAGCCCTTTTTCTGTTTGGAACCTGTTTCTCTGCTCTTCTCTTTTCAACTGAACTTGGACCTTTTTCTGGCCCTAATTCATCTCCAGGACTCTCCTTTTGGGATCACTCCCTGTCCCCTGCCTGGGGCACCAGTCTTCTATGGCATTCCACTCCCAGTCACCTGACCTGGGTTTTCAAGCCATTTCTCTTCTGGCACAGGTGCACTGGGCACAAAGAACATAAAAATGCTTATCTGTGCACGTGCAGCCCGCTCCCGGCCTGCACATGGTCAAGAGCTCTGCAGCCCATCAAGAATTGAAGTTCCCGACCCCTGCTCTCAACATTAAGGTAAGTTTGACTTTCATAACAATACAAAGTATTGTATCTTTTCAGCATGACCATAGCAAAGGCCTTCCCAGTGATAACAAGGAGTGAGGTGCCACTGTAATTGTTGCAATCTCCTCTGTCATCTTTATTTTTGCATAATGTAATGATTTTAAGTCAGACATGACCTGTGGAAAGGAACCTACCTTCCAACAGAGGAGAAGAAGGTCATGAAAGTGTTGAAGTAGATGGGGATGTCCATGCTTGAGCAGTGTGGCTGGAAAACCATCCTTGCTGGGTGCCTTTTTGCTTATTAAGAAATCAATGGCCCTTTTGAGTTCAAGTGATGAAAGTTCTTCATGTAACTCAACCATGACAGGAAACTGCAAAAGGGTGTCAAATGCAGACTGCCGGATGTCCAATTCACGGGAGTACCATTCACAATGGTGTTCAACCCAGTGGGACACCTGTTTACTTCTGATAGTGAGCACTTCATTATCTACTAACTTCAGGGGGACAACTTTGGTGATGGTAGGACCAAGTGCCCACTTGATCTCTTCGTACATAGCTCATAGATTTCTGTTTGGATTTCTTGACATAAGTTGATCCAGTGTTTATTTGCACAGCATCTCCCTGCCTTTTGCAGGCTGGTTTGGCTGCTTTCAAATCATGTAGTGGTTTTGCTGTTGGGTTTATATTTTGCATCATGTAGGCTTTGCTTTTTGTTTCAAGGACAGACATCGTCTCTGCTGAGTAGGTCTCAAACCAGTCTCTGTTGCAGATTCCGTCTTTGCAAATGTTGCTGCTACTGTGTCATAAATAATTGAACTCAGCGACTTCCAAGCTTCATCAGTGACTCAGTGTCAAATTTTATTTAATAACACTCTTGTGAATCTCCTTGGGAAGTTTTACTATATTTGAAGGCGCCATATAAATACAAGTTGTTGCCCTTGTTGTGCTCATGCATCATGAACTCCTCCCTACCCCCTTCCTCCAGTTGAGACTTGTGGACAAGGAATTGGTTTCTGCTGATGTTGTTTTGCAACCAGCTGTTGCCTTGTGTGCTATGGCTGACAAGGGTAGTGACTCACCTTCTAATCTTTCATTGCCCCCCCATCTCCAGTGATTAAGCACCCATCTTCTGCCTGAAGTGGAACAGCCTGAAGCAATATCTGATCAGTTCACTCCTCTAAGTCTGGCTGCTCCAATATTCAGGTCTATGGTTTGGGGAGCAGGGCATCCTATTATAAATACTTTCAATGAAAGCGAAAAATGCTGTAAATTACTCAGTCGGCCTGCTAGCATCTGTAGAGATAGATGAAGTGTTAGCTTTTCAGATAATTGACCTTTCATTTATGACACAGCAGCAGCAACATTTGTAAACGCAGAACCTGCAACAGAGACTGGTTTGAGACCTACTCAGCAGAGATGACATCTGTCATTGAAACAAAAAGAGTTGTAGTGGTTTTAGCACAGCGACAGAGAAAGTTGAGTGGGGGCAGTGGTGGTGGGGCTGGGGGAGAGAGGTGGCAGAGTGTAAGGGAAAGTCTGTGATAGCATGGAAGGCAGAGATCAAATGACAGAAGGGAGGATTGCAGAAGGTAAAAGGAGATGGTAATGAGTTCAGAAGGTTGTAACATGTCTAATTAAAACTTAACATTGTGTTTCACAATTTCAGATCATAACCCCTGGCCCATTTTTTGGATACTAATGGTTGGTAATAATTCTGCTATTTCCCATCTTTAGTTTCTTTACTTGTCCTATTACCATCGCCTTTTGCCTTACACCATCATCCCTTTTGTTATTTAATCCCTCCTATCTTCCACCCTTTCACAGACCTTCCCTGTAGTTTTCCTCCACCTCCCCTTTCCCTGTCCCCTGTATGATCTGAAATTGTTGAGCTCAGTATTAAGCTTTGACTGGACACATTACAGCTTTCTGGACTCAATATCATTCCCTTTTACCTTGCACCATCATATAACAGTCTATTTGTGCTATTACTAAGACAGCCTATCACCACTTGCCTGACATCACAGGACTCCATCCTGCCTCATCTGCTAAAATTCACATCCATACCTTTGTTGCCTCTAAACTTAGCTATTCCAATGAGCTCCTATCTGGCCTCCTACATTCTACTGTCTGTAAACTTGAGCTCATCCAAAATGCTGCAGCCTGTGACCTTACTCACCCCAGTTCCCATTCACTCATCACCCCTGTGCTCACCAACCTTGACCTGCAATCAGGCAATGGTACAATTTCAAAATTCTCATCTATGTTTCCAAATCCCCCATCGCCTTGCCCCTCCCTTTCTTTGTAATCTCCTCTAGCTCTATAACCTTCTGAGATCCCTGCTCTCCACTAATTCTGGCCTTTTGAGCATTCCCAATTTTAATTGCTCCACCATTGGTGGCCATGTCTTCAGTTACTAATGCTCTAATCTCTGGAATTTACTCCTTATACCTCTCCATCTCTCTAGATCACTTTCCCCCTTTGGGACACTCCTTAAAAATACCACTTTGAGCAAGTTTTTGCTCATCCATCCTAATATCTCCATATATGGCTCAGTGTGATATTTTAATTAATTATGCTCTTGTGAAGTCTCTTGGGATGTTTTATTATGTTTAAGGTAATATATAAACATCAAAACCTCTTCCCTTTTTTTGGGCATCATCTGTTGTTAATGATTCTGCTATTACCATTTACACCTCCTCTAAATCCATTTGTTGTTTCTTTACTTGACCCATTACCACCTTCTTTCAGCTGGCACTTTCATCCCTTTTGCAATTTGATCTCTCCTACCTTCCACCCTGTCACAGGTGTTCCCTTTTGCTCTTTCCGCATCTCCCACCTTTCCCTGCCTCTGAACTCAAATTAAGTATCCATTCAAATATCTAGCAAACTCGCTGGTGAAATTTTTAGCCCTATCGCCATGCAGTTGTACAGAAACTTTTGTCAGCGTTCTTATAGCTGTTTATCAGACTGAAGGAAGATAGATGGAGGGATCCTATGGGTTGGGAATAGGAACACAGTTTTTCTTTCCTGCCAAAATCCTGAATTCCCTTCCTAACAGCACTGTGGGTGTTCTGACAACACATGGACTGCAGCAGTTCAAGAAAGCAGCTCACCATTACTTCCTTAAGGGCAATTAGGGATGTGCAATAAATGCTTGCCTAGCCAGCGATGCCCACATCCCATGACTTAATAAATGACATAAGCTTAGGTGTCAAACTGTGCAGAAAACACAAAACTTGAATGTATTGTGAACCATGAGGATAGTGATAGACTTCAAGAGGACATAGACAGGCTGCTGGAATGGACAAACATGTGAAATTTAATGCAGAAAAGCGTGAAGTAAAACATTTTGGTAAGAAGACTAAGGAAAGGCAATATAAAATAAAGGTTACAATTCTAAAGGGGGTGCAGAGGCAGAGGGACCTGAGGGTATATGTGCACAAATCATGAAAGGTGGCAGGGCAGGCTGAGAATGTGGTTAGCAAGGCATCTGGGATCCTGATCTTTATAACTAGAGGTATAGAATACAAAAGCAAGGAGATTATTGTGCTCTGACCTCAACTGAGTATTGTGTGCAAGTCTTGACACCACAGTTTAGGAAGGCATCAGATATGGTGCAGAGAAGATTTATGAGTTTGGTTCCAGGTGTTATATATTTTATATATCTTAGATCTATGCAGAGATGATACATCAGCTTCTATGTGTGTAACAGGCTTTATTCACAGCGCTTTAAAATGTCAACTCCATATGCTTCTAGCTCGAGCTTCCAGCTCTTTCTGTATAGCTTGTTTACTTTTCTCTGAGTTCACACCCAGGCATAACCCAGCAAGCATAGTGAGCATCAATAGTAAATAATCTCACATATTCAAACACAGGACAATTGAACACTACACCAGGGTTGAGAGACTTTTGTTATATGGATAGATTGGTGAAGGCATTCTCAGCTTGCCCTGATTTCATTTGCGCACATATACCCTCAGGTCCCTCTGCCCCTGCGCCCCCTTTAGAATTGTAACCTTTATTTTGTATTGCCTTTTTTTATTTTTCTTACCAAAATGTTTCACTTCACACTTTTCTGCATTATATTTCATCCGCCACATGTTTGTCCATTCCAGCAGCCTGTCTATGTCCTCTTCTCTTCAGAGAGGGTTGAGAAGAGATTTGATAGAGGTGTTCAAAATCATAATGGCTCTGGACAGAGTAGATAGGGAGAAACTATTCCCATTGACAGAAGGGTGTAGAACCAGAGGATATTGACTTAAGGTGATTAGCAAAAGGCAACATGAGGTAAAATATTTTTGAGTCAGTGGTTAAGATCTGAAAATGTGCTGCCTCAAATTGTGGTTGTCCTGAAGTTGCATTTGGCTTCACAGGTGCAATGAAGACAAATGCTAACAGTTTTCTCCCCACCCCCTTGTAATGACCTGTTTCATACTATTGTACAAGGTCAACATCTATCCTGCTGTAAGTTAGAAGATTATGGGTTTAAATCTCTACTCTGGAACTTGAGCATGTTCCACTCTGGGAGTGTTGAGGAAGTTCTGCGATGTTGGAGGTTGCAGCCCCCTGATGAGATATTAAATTGAAGTCCTATTCAGATTGGTGTCACAAAGCGAGGAAGATGGTGGGATTGTTACTCTGGAAAGGTGGTATCAAGTGGGCTGCGTGGTCTTCTTCCCCTGTACTTAAACTTTGCGCAGTGCAATGATCTCATCACCTTAAGATTCAGGGACAACAAAAAGCTGATAGAAATCGGCTGCAGATAAACACAGAAGTCAAAGACCTGGCCAGATCCAAGCATAAAATGATCTCTAATTAACTGCTGCTTCATGTTCAGCAGACAGTGAAGAGTCCATCATATCTCCAGCTACATGTTCGCAGCAGACAGTAGCACAATGTGGAATTCTAATCTTTTTGCCTCAAACTATTTATTATTGTTTTCTTTTTCTTTCTTTGAATTGTCCTGCTGAACGAATGAGTAAATAGCCTATGGTGTAATAGTTTACAAGTAGTTTATTTTTATCTGGGGTGAATAGAACCACTAATCTTGGCCCCTGTATCACATTTCTAGGCAAACTCATTATCTGTGATTCATGTATACTGTACAGTGTTTAATTGATTCCCCCACGTATCAGGGAGTGTCTATCTGTAATGAGTAAATTGACTTTACTTATATTGTGGAGCTAATAGAAACAGCTTTACCATATGGTTCAGTTTCCTCTGTCCTATATCCACCCGCTTTGCAGCAGGTTCGGAGGCTGGAGGCACTTGCCATCCTTGTGAATTTACATGTCCTGATCATGGATCTTCTCCAGTGTTGGAGGGAATCGTACAGCAAACAGCAACATCAAAATAACAGGTGACCAAAAGCTCAGCGCACAGACAGACTGAATAAAATGGTGAGGTCCAAGAAATGAGTCCCTCAGAAAGGAATCACCACCACAGCCATTCACTTTTCATGTTGACTGAGCCAGGGAGCAAAATGTCCTGTTGAGGTGACATTCTGTGTCTCCAGAGATCTTCTCTTAACAGTATTCCTGTCGTCAGGAGAGCACCAAAATGGAAATTAAGGTGGATTCCTCAGAATGCTGTCACCAGACTACAGCTGTAACTGTTTTCCAGTCACTGTCTTATCTTTGACAGATGATTTTCATAGATTTGAGTTTAACGAATGATTAGTAATCGGTGTTGAGGTATTCGTCTTAGGGGGAAGAAATTGGCCAGGATTTCTATTCATTAACAGTGTCCATTGAATTTTGCTGTTAATGCATGTATGCAGAGATGCACAAGGGAAGGATCTAGCTCTACCATGGCACAAGCTGCTGTTGAACAGAAGCTGGGATCCTCAGTGTTGGGATCACATCCAAATAATGCATAGTTGGGTGAAGTACTAGAGGATGATGATACCTCTAGCTGGCCTCATATGGCAGCAAGGAGTTAGCACCTTCAGTCTGAGAGAGGAGGGGAGGAGAGTGGAGGAAAGAGTGGGTGGGAAGAGGAAAAATCAACCGTGAGACTAATTGCCAACGAACGTTCATTTATTATAAAATGTCAATATCTTTTAAACTAATTGTAATAATACAATGTGAATATCCAAGCACAGAAAAGGTCAATGCACCTTTAAACTCTCCATTTAGATGGTTGTGGGTTTAAGTCCTACTTCAGAAATTTGAGCACAAAATCTAGGCTGAGGAAGGAAGTGCTGAACTGTCAAAAATGCCATCATTCAGGTGAAACGTTAAACTGAGACCTTTATATCATGTCAGGTCGATGTAAATGACCTCATAGCGTTACTTTGAAGAAAAACAAGGGAGTTCTTCTGTTGGCCTGGCCAATATTTATGCATTAAACAACATCGCTAAAACAGATTATCTGGTCATTTCCATATTGCTGTTTGTGGGAACTGGCTGTGTGCAAATTTTCTGCTATATTACAACCGTTAGCTGCATCTAAAAAAGTTCTTAAAAGTACCTCATCACTACTTCTGTCTATCCCTTCACTGACTTTGATTTGTCATGCTGCTTTTCTGACCACTCGTATTGGAAGAGTAAAGATTTCCTCCAATTAAATATTGGGAAGACCAAAGCTCTTTGGCCCTTGACACAAACTTGGTTGCCTAGCTAGGGACTCCAGTCCTCTTCCTGGCCACTGTCTGCTCTCAATCTTGGCACCCTATTTGACCCTGAGTTGAGGTTCCAAACTTATAACCTGTCCATCACCAAGACCGCTTACTTTCACCTCCATAACATCGTCCTTGCTTCAGCTCATCTGCTGCTGCAATCCTCATCTATGTTTTTGTCATCTCTAGACTTGAATATTAAAATGGTCTCCTAGCTTGACCTCCCCACATTCCAAAACTCTGCTGCCTGTATCTTCACACACATAAAGTCCCATGTACCCGTCGCCCTTTGCTCGCTAACCGACATTGGTTCCTGGTCTGGCAATGACTTGATCTGAAAACCCTCAACTTTGGTTTCAAATCTGTCAATGGTCTCACCTCTGTCTATATCTGGAACCTCCTCCAACCCTAAATATCGAAAAGACCCATTTGTACTCTAATCCTGGCTTCTCATATATCCCTCCAGCTTTCCTTGCTCCACCATTGAAGATTGCGCCTTCAGTTGTCTATGCCCTAAGCTTACGAATTCCCTCGCTAAACTCTCCGGCCACTGCACTCGCTCTCCTCCTTTAAGACAGTCCTTGGAAATTAAGGTGGATTCCTCAGAATGCTGTCTACCTCTTTGGGTCACCTGTCCTAAAAGTTCTTTATTAAAAACAGAAAATGCTGGAAATACTCAGCAGCTGTCAGAGAGCATCTGTGGAAAGAGAACTGAAATGAATGTTTCAGGTTGCTGACTTTTCATATCTAACATATCTTTTTGTGGCTTAGTGTCAAGTTTTGTTTGATACTCATTCCCATAAAGCACCTTCAGATATTTTACAACATTAAAGGTGCTATATGAATGTGACTATTTCTTTCTTCATTACATAATTAATCCTTGCAGGGCTAAAATCTCTATTGTTCATGTGATGCTAAACAACTGATTGTGAATGTGTACCCTAAACAGACATGATGGGCCAAACATCCTCCTTTGTGCCATAAAGTTTTCTATATGTTTGAACACTCACTGCTTAGTTTCAAATGGCAGCAGCTTCCATCATGGCTCAGCTGATAGCAGAAATGCTAGAAAGTCTATGTATATCGAAGTCAGGCAATAATGCAATTGGGATTGCTTGCAAAGCTTTTTCTCGCTCTCCCTGTTGCCAACATACCCTATCGAAGATCACACAAGGAGACTAAACACTTGTGACGAGATTCTGGATGGTGACATATAAACTTCTGCGCCCTGTCCATCTCTATATAATATGTAAAAAATTAACAATTATCATTGGCAAAAGAAAACGCAAAATACCACAGTCACGTGATGACAGGCAATCAGCTCATGAGTCATTGTCGTCTTTCTGACTCTTTGTTGCTCTGTTATTCTGCTTTTACTGGGCTCTGTGTGATATTGTAATGCAGTAATTATACAGGACAATCTATAATTACTTGCATACGCTGTTGTTTTTCACTTGCTCTGGTGGCGTCCAATCCACTTCACTGTCTACTGCTTCTTTCGTATTGCTGTATCCCTTCCATTGGGAGCAGTTCAGTAATTGAGTTCGTGCTTCCCTTTTTTAAGGCAGGGCATATTAATGCATTGATCTAGCAGCTTTATCCAGTATGCTGGTTAACTTTATTCAGTGTTGGCGGGATGGGAGGATGGTGGGGAACTGTGGTGTGTGTGCAATGTTCGTTTCTAGAGTTGGGCTGGGATTTCAGGCCACCCACAGCCAAACCCAAGAAAAGGCAGCCCTGACACCAAGTGCCACCAGTGGGAGCTGTTTAGTTTTTCCCTCTCTGGCACCTGGTGGCATAAGAAGAAATCTGCACTCAAGAAGGTTATCAGTGCTTCTGAAAAGAAGAGTGCTGGGACATTTACACTAAAGAGCTGTCTCTGATATCACTGATGAGATCAATGCAACACAATAGTATAAAGGGACAGATTGTAAATGCTGGTAGCTTCAGTTTATGTTGCAGCAGTGCTTTTTGAAGTAACTCTGTGATGTTAAAAAAGACATCAGAAAAGTGAAGCACAATTTATGCAAGTAAAACTATAGATGGACAATAATGGTGAATACTTTACAAGGAACATAACTCCATCATTTCAAGACGTCAGTTTAATCCAAATTTTTTGGCAATATTTACAAGGCACTTGAGGATCACTCTTGTCACTCATGTTCTCATCTGAAGTCATGAATGTGCAACAGTCCCCTAGTCTGCTGCCCACTATTCTTTAAAATAAAATTCTTCTCTCCACCTTCTCCCATGTGTTATGAGGTGGAGGTGCTCCTTATTGGAAGTTTCAATAGATTTTCATCATTTGCAAAATAAGTATGAGGCTTCAAGCTCTGATCCTGTTGCCTGATGTGCAATATTTTGTCCTCTGATTTTGGACTTGACATAAAGCACAGAATCTGGGTCATCCTTCTGTCAGTGCTGCTCAGAGCTGGCACCTTTCAAAGTTTTGTTTATTTCCTTACCTGTGTTGTCTTAAGTGGTATAAGTGAATGAGGCCAAGTACATGAGGAACTGGGAGTACTACCATAGTGCCACAGTGCATTGGTTTGCACTACTACACTTTCCAGCAATCCTTTGACTTCCCCATCTCTCCTTGACTACATGCTCTGTCCAAGTTTATAAATTAGCATTTCCAATGGGCGGCATCTCCCGAGGGGGCACTTATTGGGAAACCATCAGAACGCTGTCTTCTATTTTCTGATAGGCACTCCCAATGAGTGAAACTCCTATTGGTAGTGGAATTCCAAATCAGCCCTCCTGGAGATGGTTCCAGGGATATTAGTTGCTCTGCAGTATTTTTCCCAAGTAATTATTGCTTATGTCCTGCCAGCTGAAATTGACGTGTTAAAAAAAGACTTGCATTTTTATAGCACCTTTCATGACCTCAGGACATTGCAAAGCTCCTCCATGGCCAACTAAGTGCTGTACTTTTGAAGTGTGGTCACTATTGCAGTGTAGGAAATGTGATTGTCAACTTGTACACCACAAAGGACAATGTGATAATTGGCAGATCATCTGTTTTTAGTGATGTTTGTTGGGAGCTAAATATTGCCCAGGAAACTGGGGAGAACTCTTCTGCTTATATTTAAATAGTGCTATATCACACTATTTGTGACCTTTTGCATCCACCTGAGAGGGCAGGCAGGGCGTCAGTTTAACTAATCCATCAAAAGATAGAACCTCTAGCAGTGCAGCATTCCCTCAGCTGTATTTTCTGCTTAAATCTTTTGAGCTATTCAATTGCAGGGTGCATCACAGCTCAGCTTGGTTCTGTCCTTACCTGATGTCTTTCATTTACAGTCAATTGTTTTTGGCTATAGAACCCTAGGCTTAAAGTTGCTGTCAGAATTAAGCTTAATGTCTGCAGTGTTGGGAATGTTACTGATCAGTAATTAGTGAGTTCAATTTAGTGCTTATTTACTGCCTATTTCCTGACTGCTGCAACATTACTGTGGAAGTAAGTTCTGAGTGCTATTGTAGACATGCATTATGGTCATTAACCTTGCTATTGCCAATAATACAGCCTGTTAATATCACATTACAATATAATGCAATGATAATGCTTTCCAAGTATAAAGCATTGCTAGCCCTCAGAGTGAACCATTGTTGATGCAGAAGTTGGAGGCTGTGACCTTGTTTAGCTGAAGGTGAGCTGCTGTATACTTTAGCTGAAATTTTTGTTTGCACTTTCGGACTGTATAGTCAGTGCTCAAGTATTGAGCTTGATCCAAGGAGGGGCAACAAAAGCAGGCAAGGGCTGCCCATGATTGTAGGTGACACAAAAAGGCGTACCATCATACCCTACTACTGTTTAACACAAACTGGGTGTGCTGCCAGACCTGATGAGTTTTTCCAGCATTTCCTGTTTTTCCTTCAGGTTTCCAGCATCCATAGTGTTTTGCTTTTATGGCAAAGCTGTATCGCTCTTATTTAGAAAGAGTTCCCTGCAACATCTGACACTTCCGCAGCACTGTCTGTGGCCAGCTAAAACAACCATGGCCTGTCTTTTTGTATGAGGCTCCTCCCAGGCACCGAGGATATTTGCAGTGTTCACCAGCTTCCTGCCCATGCTGCATTGAACAGGTCATACAGGTGTTACTCAGCAGGCCCAACAACTTCATTATTTTTGACACTGATTATTGTCAGCAACGTGAATGGCAACATAATTCAACAGACCACTGCTATAAGGACTCAAAACTCTGCCTCAAGGTAGTGCAGAGAGACTGGGTCCATTTAGTTAGTTCAATATGGGCCATGATGCTGTTGTCAGTTTCATTTGGAATGAAAGTGACATTTTGTTCTTGTACTGTATTCCAAACGTGTGATATTGGACTGCTCCATCTAAAGCCTTATGAGAGTGCTAGTGTGTCAGTGGGAGAAGAAGGGAGCCAGATTTTATAGGGAAAATGCCAGATCCAGCTCAGGGATGCAGGCCTCCCAGAATCTGCATTACAACAAGGCCTAGGTAATAGAAGATGAACTCAGCACTATTGGCAATCGTGGTGTGTTTAGTTCACTACTGGCTGGATAAACTCGCACAATCTGGAGTGACAGTTGGATGAATTAGAAGTGGTTTCTGTTCCATTGATGGTCTGGGAGCTTATACACAAAATTATGCCCAAATATTGCTGATCTACTTGTAGCAATCAGGAAACTGCTGTTTTACAGCAATAAGGGGAAATAAGATTGGACAGAATGCTTTTCAGAGGCCAGGAATGTCCCCTTCAGTGTTGCATCATAATCATCTTCAACCACCAGCATCTTCTACTATCATCGCCCCCTCCTCCTGCCCCATGCCAACCCCAAACTCTGACACAACCATGAACCAAGAACTGAACAATTATTTTTTACTATTCATCATGATGCGGGTGTTGGATGGTGGCAAAGCCCAGCATTTGTTGTCCATCCCTAAGTGCCTTTGAGAAGGTGGTAGTGAGCTGACTTCTTTGTCCATATAGGTGCACGCACAGTGCTGTTAGGTAGGGAGTTGAAGGACTTTGGTGCAATGACAGTGAAGGAATGGCAATTCAGCTTCATGTGATGATGATGTGTGACTTGGAGGGAATCTTGAAGATGATGGTGTTTTCAAGCATCTGCAGCCCTTGTTCTTTTAGGTGGTAGAGATCACAGGCTTGGAATGTGTTGTCAAAGATGGCTTGGTGAGTTGCTGTGATGCATCTTGTAGATGGTACAGGCTGTTGCCACTATGTGCCGATGGTGAAGGGAGTGAATAATGGTGGATAGTGGATGGGTCGCTGATCAAGTCGGCTGCCTTGTCTTGGTGTCGAGCTTCTTGAGTATTATTGGAGCTGCACTCATCTAGGCAAATGGAGAGTATTCCATCACACTACTAACTTGTGCCTTGTAGATCGATTGTGGACAAGCTTTGAGAAATCAGGAAATGAGTTAATTGCCACAGAATTCCCAGCCTCTGACCTGCTCAGTATTTATATGGCTGGTCCTGTTAAGTTTCTGGTCAATGGCAATCCCCAGAATGTTGATAGTGGGGAATTCAGCAATGGCACTGAATGTCAAGAAGAGATAATTCTCTCTTGTGGGAGATGGTTCGAAGGCTCTCTTTCCATACAGTAAAACTTTATGGCACTATGACTCTATGGTCATTGCCTGGCACTTGTGTGGCACAAATGTTACTTGCCACTTATCAGCCCACTTATCCAATGCTGCTGCATGTGGGTATGGATTTCTACAGTATATGAAGTTGTTGCAGATGCACTGCAACAACTTGCTAAGACTCCTTCAACAATACCTTCCCAACCAAGGACCTTTACTATCTAGAAGAACAAGGGCAGCAGATGCATGGGAACATCACCACCTGCTAGTTCCCCTCTTGGTCGCACACCATCCTGAGTTGGAATTAAATCACTGTCAATGATTTAATCATGTAACTCCCTTCCTAACAGTTCGATGGATGTACCTATACCACAAGGATGGCAATGGTACAAGAAAGCCACTCACCATCAAATTCTCAACGGCATTTAGGGATGGCCTTGCTAGCAATGCTGACATATGGATAATGAAGGTGTGATCCCTGTGTCTGGTTTTGGGCCTCGGGCCTCTTTTAAATGAGACTGACAAGCTGCACACACTTATGTGCCTCCCCAGGCAGCTCACTGGCAACAAGACTTCAAATTATGGGATATTGCATTACCAGCAACAGCCCTCAGGTATTTCATTAAAAGGCAGGGAGTAAAAATGGGGGCATGGGCAACTGGTGTGTATTAGCTATCATTGGTTACCTGACATGTCAACCTCCAGAACACTGCACTCTCCATACCAACTGGAATCAAATAGAAGCCTTATTACCTAACTGGATGATTCTTGATTGTCAGTCAAAAAGCCTTTATTCCCATCTCTGATACTTTGAAAATTATTCGTGCAATTGGTCAAAAGGAAAACACTCCTCTCCACAGATGCTGCCAGACCTGCTGAGTTTTTCCAGGTATTTTTGTTTTTGTTTTGGATTTCCAGCATCTGCAGTTTTTTGCTATTATTTCAGTTTAATGTGATATCTTTTCGCTCTAAGTCATTTACAGAAGCTGAAATAGCCTGGAGTACACTAGCTGAATGAGTGGTGGAAACAGATTCAAAGTAACATTCAATAAGTGCTTTAAAAAAGAAATTTGCAGGGCTATGAGGCAAGGGTAGGTAGGTAGAAAAAAATTGGATAGCTTTTTTAAAGGGCTGGAATGGCTACGATGTTCCCAATGGCCTCCTTCTGTGCTTTATGATTCTATTTTTAATTGTTTCCTAAGCATTCGCAGAACACAGAAATTAATTCATGTACCAAAGAAGAAACCCTGAACTAAATGGCGATTAATGTTAACCAAGCCTTAATCCAGTGTTACTACGTGGATTGCATTGATTCAAAACAGTTTTGATTTCAGGTTGATGCAATTTACAGTATATTATTTTCGTGTGAGCTCACTTGTTGAACTATGGGATAATCATGCTGGGATTCATAATGTTACACCCTGTATGCATAGCTCAGTGAGAGGGAAAGTCTAAGAAATATGAAAGCAAAATACAGTGGGTGCTGGCAATTGAAAATACTAGGAATAATCAGCAGTTCAGGCAGCAAGAGAGAAACAGAGTTAACAATTCAGCTCAATAACCTTCATCGGACCTGGATCAATGACCTGAAACATTGGCTGGAATTTTATGGCCCCATTGGCGTATTGTGGGCGGGTGGTTGGGGGGAGACAATATGGTGAGGCCAAAAGTCAGTTTCATGAAAGCACAGCGGGATCATCCGATGGTGTTCACCATGGCTAAACACCAAAACTGCTGGAGGCCGGTGTAAACCGGGAAAACACTCCGGTCCAGAATACGTCTGGACCAGTGTGATGCACAGAAGTCGGGACTTACCATCAGGGCTCTGCTCAGATTGCGGATAGCTGAGGAGCAGAAGATGCTGGAGCCCTACAGCCACCGGACCCTGGAGAAACACATGCATTGCATGCTGGATGAATTCTCATAGACGTGGCTCCGCCGCAATGCAGCTCATGGAAGGTGGGAGGTCTCCACTGATGTCCCAGGTCTGCTTCAGAACATCACGGCCTTGGCCACAGATGATTGGTGAGGGGTGGGTGAGGAGAGGAAGGTCCAACTGTGAGTGGGAAAGGAAGTTGTAGGAGGGGAGCAGTGTAGTGGCGGAGGTTGGTAGTGGAGGTTGGGAGGGAGGGCCGAAGGTGTCAGGACGCACATTATATTGCTTTCATATACTTTCCCTCTCACTGAGCTATTGATAGTAACATTATAAATCCCACCAATAACATGATTATGAGGTTGGGGGTGGGGGCAATGAAAGTGTCAGAGAGCTGAGGTTGGGAGGGGGGTGGAGGGAATATGGGAGTGAAGGTTGTAACGGGGAGAATGCAGCAAGTGGGAAGGCAGGTATGAGGGGAAGAAAGGTGTAAGGGAAAGAGTTCGGAGGCAGGAAAGAGTTCAGAGGGGGGGAGGAGTTCAGAGGGGGGGAGGAGTTCAGAGGGGGGGAGGAGTTCAGAGGGGGGGAGGAGGAGTTCAGGGGGGGGGGAGGAGTTCAGGGGGGGGGAGGAGTTCAGGGGGGGGGGAGGAGTTCAGGGGGGGGGGAGGAGTTCAGGGGGGGGGGAGGAGTTCAGGGGGGGGGGGAGGAGTTCAGGGGGGGGGGAGGAGTTCAGGGGGGGGGGAGGAGTTCAGGGGGGGGGAGGAGTTCAGGGGGGGGGGAGGAGTTCAGGGGGGGGGAGGAGTTCAGGGGGGGGGAGGAGTTCAGGGGGGGGGGAGGAGTTCAGGGGGGGGGAGGAGTTCAGGGGGGGGGGAGGAGTTCAGGGGGGGGGGAGGAGTTCAGGGGGGGGGGAGGAGTTCAGGGGGGGGGAGGAGTTCAGGGGGGGGGGAGGAGTTCAAGGGGGGGGGAGGAGTTCAGGGGGGGGGGAGGAGTTCAGGGGGGGGGAGGAGTTCAGGGGGGGGGGAGGAGTTCAGGGGGGGGGGAGGAGTTCAGGGGGGGGGGAGGAGTTCAGGGGGGGGGGAGGAGTTCAGGGGGGGGGGAGGAGTTCAGGGGGGGGGGAGGAGTTCAGGGGGGGGGGAGGAGTTCAGGGGGGGGGGAGGAGTTCAGGGGGGGGGAGGAGTTCAGGGGGGGGGAGGAGTTCAGGGGGGGGGAGGAGTTCAGGGGGGGGGGAGGAGTTCAGGGGGGGGGGAGGAGTTCAGGGGGGGGGAGGAGTTCAGGGGGGGGGGAGGAGTTCAGGGGGGGGGGAGGAGTTCAGGGGGGGGGGAGGAGTTCAGGGGGGGGGAGGAGTTCAGGGGGGGGGGAGGAGTTCAGGGGGGGGGAGGAGTTCAGGGGGGGGGGAGGAGTTCGGGGGGGGGGAGGAGTTCGGGGGGGGGGAGGAGTTCAGGGGGGGGGAGGAGTTCAGGGGGGGGGAGGAGTTCAGGGGGGGGGGAGGAGTTCGGGGGGGGGGAGGAGTTCAGGGGGGGGGAGGAGTTCAGGGGGGGGGAGGAGTTCAGGGGGGGGGGAGGAGTTCAGGGGGGGGGGAGGAGTTCAGGGGGGGGGAGGAGTTCAGGGGGGGGGAGGAGTTCAGGGGGGGGGGAGGAGTTCAGGGGGGGGGGAGGAGTTCAGGGGGGGGGGAGGAGTTCAGGGGGGGGGGAGGAGTTCAGGGGGGGGGGAGGAGTTCAGGGGGGGGGAGGAGTTCAGGGGGGGGGGAGGAGTTCAGGAGTAGGAGAGAGTATGGGGGAGGAGAGTATAAGTGTGAACCAGGGAGTAAGGGTGGAGGTGGGAGTAAGGGGGGGGCATCCAGGTGAATCTGCAAGGGAATAGTCTGTGGAGTCAATGACTGCCTCCTGGGGAGCGAACTGAGGCATTGTAGAAGGGAATGGTAAGTATGAGAGGGGCAGAGTGAGCCGGAAGGGTGGGAGTGTGAAGGTGCAATGGTAGCAGTAGAAGGTTGGTTGGTGGGAACTCGGAGGCAGACATGGACTCTGGGGATAGGAAGGAGGATGTCTGGGAGGTCATTGGGGATGGGGGTGGGATTCTCAGGCAGGTATGAATGTGCACATTCACCTGGACATCCTGGAAAGTAAAGGGTTCTAGCTGGAAGGTGACAGTGGGAGGTGGAAGGTGATGCCAGGAGGTCAACAGTGATGGGGGAAAGGACATGGATGACTGGGGGAGGGGAAAGGACGGGAGAGCTTACGAGAAACTTGACAACAAGCATGCTTTTCAAATCGAAAGTGAACGGAGCCTCGTGCTGGATGGGCACAGGTGCTGCTTGGGAGTGTGGTCAGTGGGTGGGCGGAGATACTGATCAGCTCAGATGGACAACTGAAAGAGAGCCCCAACAGTTAGCATTGAAAATGCTCAGGACAGTGAGATGAATGTGATAGAGGAAGGCTCTGCATGCGTGGGAGAGTGCTTGCACAAGGCTCCAAAAGGCCCTGCCCCACACACACTTCTCCCTCTAAAATCACTCGTGGTCTGGCTGCATGCAGCTGAACTGCTATTGGGTGGGGTGGGGTGGGGGTCATGGGGAAGGTGGGGAAAATCAGGGAGAGGACTTGTGAAAACTGTAAATGAAGCTGAAGGACGACATTACATGTTATTCAATGGAAGTGAATATATTTTCAGATTATAAAGTGACAAAATGTGTTCGCCATGTGTTCCACTTGTGATCAGAATTTCTTAACCTTTCTAGGCCTACCATTTCTTTTAGGTGCTGCCCTGATGTCCACAGCAGGGGTGGAGACAGCCTGTGTAATGGTTGACCCTTTTGCCTCCGATGACTTTGTCTTGCAGCCTCCTGTGGGCCAGCTGCTGCCTCTGCGGTGACGGAGGACGAGGTTGAGGGGCTCACAGGGAAAGGGGACTAGGAGGGAGAGTTCAGCCTTTGAGATTCCTGAGTGGATGACCCAGGGGTGTTCAGCTGCTGCTCCTCGTCTCTTCGGGTGCCCGAGGGCCCTGGCCTGAGTCCTTGAGAGGAAGGAGCACCTGGAGGGATGTTGAGGTACCCTGTTTCCTTCTTGTGTTGCCACTGCAGGAACTCACCCATGGCTACCGCAATGGAGTGTAGGTTTGCGTGCATCTTTGCGTTCTGCTAGACCAGGATCTGCATGGTGTCTGCTATCCTTCAAAATGTGCACATGTGGGCAGCACTTAATCAGAGAGCAGGCTCACACACTCCTCCAACTACGTGCCACTCTGTTGAGAGCTTCCAACAGCCCTGTGTGATGTTACACCACAATCTGCTGATTATCTACAATGAGTTGGAAGGCTGAATCCAGAGGCTCATCATCTGACTCACAGGTGCCTCTTCCCCAACAGTCCTCCGAGTGCCAGGGAGCTCGGCTGAACACATGCCCATGCGGTGACCACCAGTTTGTGAACCCGAGCCTGCTCTAGATCTAGATCCCACCAAGGTGTGTGTCTCTGCGCTGGTGGCGGGTGTGGGTAAGCGCTGTGATGGTTCTTCCAGGCTGCTTATTTCCAGCTCTTCAATGGAGAAGGTGTCCTCTTTGCTGGAGGTGAGGACCTGGTTGGAGCTGAGGGACTGGCTGGCTGAGGGTGTCGGTCGCTTGGCAGACCTCCCTGAGAACCAAAGTAGAGATAATTAGTGCATGGCAGCAGAGTCAAAAGCAAGAGAGTGAGCACTCACAGTTGCACTGAGGGAGGGATGATGTGGTGCAGTGTCCTTGCATGGGTGTTCACTGCTGACCGTACTGTCACCGTAGGCATGGTCCACATCCTCACCAGACAGCAAGATGGCATGCTCCTCAGATTTGAAAATTTAAGTGAGTGAGTGGCCTGATGTGGGCCACTCCACCGCTGGTCTGGGACCTCTCCATCCTGTTGTAATCCACCTTCTCCTGCATGAAAACCGATGGAGAGAGTGTGTGCAGGACACATGGCACTACATGGAATGTTTGTGTGGTGAGTGGAGTCATGGACGGGATGAGGACACGAGCTCCAGAGGACATGAGTCTGATGGAGATGTGAGGGTGTGTGTGAGAGTTAGTGGTGTTGTTTTTTGAGGAGTGAGATCCTTGTGGATGTGTGATAGGTTTGGTAGTGTGTGGGTTGAGAGTGATGATGTGGTTGACTTACCCTGGCGGAATGGATGAGAGCATTCATCCTCTTCCTGCACTGGATGGCTGACCTCTGTGCCCCAGCAGCGCTGACTGCCACTGCCACCATCTCCCAGGCTGGATTGGTAACTCTGCTGGACCTCCTGCAGCCACTGCGGAGGTAGAGGATATCGCACCACCCTTCCACTGTGTCCAGCAGGTGCCCCAAAGAGGCACCACTAAGTTTTGGGCCTGTCATCTTCTTTGCTTCCTGGGTCATCTGTCTCCTGGAGCAGTCCTGGCCTGAAGACATGAAGTAGGCATGCGCTCTGGTGCACTTTAAATACGGCAACCGGAGCGAGGAAGCGCTGAGGTCATGGCGTGGCAGACAAATCCGAGCCCACTCACCAGCATTGGGGATGTTTCCTGTGAATGCATTATTAATGAGGCGGGATGTGCCGGGAATGGGATGGTGTGGCGCAAAAACCGTCATTGCTGAGGCAGGTAAAATGCCCTTTCTCTTGGCCACTATGCACTTTGTGCAAACCTGGGGAGATTCTGCCCATTAACCCTGTTACTCTCTTCACAGATGCTGCCTGACCCGCTGAATGTTTCCAACATTTTCTTTTTTTATATGCTGTGAAAAAAACTAAATTCATTTTGATTACTTTTAATGGTGTCAGACTTGATTTTCTGCTGACATTTGAATTGAATGAGCATTCAGCCAATGGTGGTGTTCTGCTCTCTTTTAATACACCTTCACCCACCCAGTGATGCAGAGCTAGCAGTATAACATGGGTCCACTGTTTACAATTTGCATTGTGCAGGTACTAGTCTAACACTTAATTTTGCCCAGAGGTAGCTATTCAATTGTTTAAAAAAAGCCTACGATCTATAATTTTTCTCTCCAATCATTATTAGAACAGATCAGAACTGGAGCCAGCAATCCTGATCCAAGCACAAAACTGTTTGATGTGTCACATTAAGTGCGTATACCATGGGGGAGGGAAGTGGTTGAAATTCTGCACCAAAGTATATTGAATGGGGCAGGGTGCAAAACCATAGTTACACAGTCTTTGGAGCCCCAGAAACTTACGTAATTGCCAATATTAAGTGTCATTTCTGTCTATGTTTTATTAAAGCTCAAAGCTTTCGGAAAAGGCCAATAAAATGGCAATAAGGTGAAGTCAAGGATCGTAAGTATCAATATGCATACTTCATGAATAGCCTTTAGCAGACTGTTTTTCAAGAATTCTATGCAAATACTGGACAAACAGGAGTGGAGAACTTGTGATGAGCTGTTTAATTTCTCGCGAATCTCTGGCACTTAGTACTATGTGGCTGTGATGGAAAATCTATATAGTTATTGTGCTGTTGAAATGAGGTATTTGTATGAATGAGTGCAAGCAGTCTGGAAGCAACTCCTCAATGTTATTGGATCCCAGCTGTGATTTACATTCCAAGGAAATGTACAGGAAAGGATTTCAGTGCATTGTGCCTTTTAATCTTTGCAGTTTGGTCTTTTTATGGAATGTATGCATTTCTTTTCGATTAGCTTCATTTGAGTTTTGTCTTGTTTTTTCATGCTTCTGCTAGGACAAAGACAAGCCAGAAAGTTCTGGGTTCAAGCCCTGTTCCAGGATTTGAGCATATAATCTATCTAGACTCACTAGGGTAGCCTTGGAGATTGTGTAAAGTGAGCGGCAGCGAGTTGGAAGCCTGTTTTACCTCTCAAGTCAATGGAAGTCAAAGGAAATAAAAATGTAAAATAAGCTGTTGACTCTCTGTCGCTCATTGCACGAGTCAAAATTATCCTCCATTAGATGAAGGAGGAATGATACATTTTCAGAGGTGTTGTCCATTGAAGAGAATTTAAACTAAGTCCCATCTTTCTTCTTCAAAGGGAGTTTAAAAAACCCTCATCACATGAGGAAGAGCAGGGGCATTTGAGTGTCCTGGACAGCATTTGTCCTTCAATTAACACTCCCAAAATGTTGCTATTTATCTCATCTGCTGTTTCTATGAATTTACAGAAACTTGGTTGCTGCATTTGTCTAAAAAGCAACCGTGATTACACCCCAGAAGCTATTTCTTGGCTGTCATGTGCTTTGGAATATCCTTTCTTGTGCTATAGAATCATACAGCACAGGGGCTTTTCAGTCCATCATGCCTGTGAAGCTGTCCCCTATTCTTTCCTCACAGCCCTGCACTTTTTTCCCCTTTTCAAGAAGATATACAATTATCTTTTGAAAGTTACTATTGAATCTGTTCCTGACACCTTTTCAATCAGTGTTCTAAATCATATCAACTTTCTGTGCAGAAAATGTTCCCTTCCTGCCCCCTTCAATTTGCCAATTATCTTAAATCTGTGTTCTCTGGTTACTGGATCACCAGCAAATGAGTTTCTCCTTATTTACTGTAACATAATTTTGATCACCCTTATTCAATTTCACCTTAATGTTCTCTGCTCTGAAGAAACAAAACCTGCTTCTCTCATCTCTCCACATAGGATCTTACAGCACAGGTGGGCCATTTAGCCTGTGACGGTTTTTTCAAAAAGATGTTTAAACCCCAGATTTCTCCCCATAACCCTGTAAATTGAGTGTCCTGGCCAGCATTTTTCCTTCAATAAACACTCCCCCCCCCCCCCCCCCCCCCCCCCCCCCCCACCCAGCTATTCTTTGCAATAGGGCCTTTGGATCTTCTATATTCATCTGAGAAGGCAGGCTTTGGCCGGGACCTTCCGGCCCTGCCATGGCAGGGCCCGGCACTGGGGATGTAGCAGGCCAGCAAATCCCGGCCTTTGTCTAGGTTTAATATCCCATTTGAATGACAGCACATCCAGCAGTGCAGCACTCCCTCAGTCCTGCACTTAATTAGTATCATCCTAGATCTTGAGCTCAAATTTCTGGACTAAAACTTGAACCCATAACCTTTTGACTCAGAGGCAAGACTACTACTGCTCAGCCACAGCTGATACGTGCACATTTCTAAAATTTAATTGGATAGTTTTTCTGGCTGACCAGCTTGGTCCTGCCATGACAGAAAACATATACACATTGATTTTTTTTTTACATTTTAAACACTTTTGACCAGGCCACCTCAACTTTCTAAAGTCAGGGGAATAATTGTTAAATAAAAACAAAAAACTGCGGATGCTGGAAATCCAAAACAAAAACAGAATTACTTGGAAAAACTCAGCAGGTCTGGCAGCATCGGCGGAGAAGAAGAGAGTTGACGTTTCGAGTCCTCATGACCCTTTGACAGAACTAGATGAATCCCAGGAAGGGTTGAACTATAAGCTGGTGTAAGGGGGGGGTGGGGGGGGCTTTGGGTGGGGGGAGAGAAGTGGAGGGGGTTGGTGTGGTTGTAGGCAAAAGCAGTGATAGAAGCAGATCATCAAAAGATGTCACAGACGGTAGAACAAAAGAACACATAGGTGTCAAAGTTGGTGATATTATCTAAACGAATGTGCTAATTAAGAATGGATGGTAGGGCACTCAAGGTATAGCTCTAGTGGGGGTGGGGGAGCATAAAAGATTTAAAAATATTTTAAAATAATGGAAATAGGAAGGTAAAAGAAAAATCTATATAATTCATTGGAAAAAAAAACAAAAGGAAGGGGGAAGAAACAGAGTGGGGGGGGGGGGGGGGGGGGGGTTGGGGGGAGGATGGAGGAGGGAGGTCAAGACATAAAGTTGTTGAATTCAATATTCAGTCCGGAAGGCTGTAAAGTGCCTAGTCGGAAGACGAGGTGCTGTTCCTCCAGTTTGCGTTGGGCTTCACTGGAACAATGCAGCAAACCAAGGAAGGACATGTGGGCAAGAGAGCAGGGTGGAGTGTTGAAATGGCAAGCGACAGGAAGGTTTGGGTCATTCTTGTGGATAGACCGCAAGTGTTCTGCAAAGCGGTCGCCCAGTTTACGTTTGGTCTCTCCGATGTAGAGGAGACCGCATTGGGAGCAACGAATGCAGTAGACTAAGTTGGGGGAAATGCAAGTGAAATGTTGCTTCACTTGAAAGGAGTGTTTGGGCCCTTGGACGGTGAGGAGAGAGGAAGTGAAGGGGCAGGTGTTACATCTTTTGCGTGGGCATGGGGTGGTGCCATAGGTGGGTGTTGGGGAGTAGGGGGTGATGAAGGACTGGACCAGGGTGTCCCGGAGGGAATGATCCCTACGGAATGCCGACAGTGGAGGTGAAGGGAAGATGTGTTTGGTAGTGGCATCATGCTGGAGTTGGCGGAAATGGTGGAGGATGATCCTTTGAATGTGGAGGCTGGTGGGGTGATAAGTGAGGACAAGGGGGACCCTATCATGTTTCTGGGAGGGAGGAGAAGGCATGAGGGCGGATGCGCGGGAGATAGGCCAGACACGGTTGAGGGCCCTGTCAACGACTGTGGGTGGAAAACCTCGGTTAAGGAAGAAGGAGGACATATCAGAGGAACTGTTTTTGAAGGTAGCATCATCGGAACAGATGCGACGGAGGCGAAGGAACTAAGAGAATGGGATGGAGTCCTTACAGGAAGCGGGGTGTGAGGAGCTGTGGGAGTCGGTAGGCTTGTAATGGATATTGGTGGACAGTCTATCACCAGAGATTGAGACAGCGAGGTCAAGGAAGGGAAGGGAAGTGTCAGAGATGGACCACGTGAAAATGATGGAGGGGTGGAGATTGGAAGCAAAATTAATAAATTTTTCCAAGTCCCGACGAGAGCACGAAGCAGCACCGAAGTAATCATCCATGTACCGGAGAAAGAGTTGTGGAAGGGGGCCGGAATAGGATTGGAATAAGGAATGTTCCACATACCCCATAAAGAGACAGGCATAGCTGGGGCCCATGCGGGTACCTATAGCCACACCTTTTATTTGGAGGAAGTGAGAGGAGTTGAAGGAGAAATTGTTCAGTGTGAGAACAAGTTCAGCCAGACGGAGGAGAGTAGTGGTAGATGGGGATTGTATAGGCCTCTGTTCGAGGAAGAAGCTAAGGGCCTCAGACCATCCTGGTGGGGGATGGAGGTGTAGAAGGATTGGACGTCCATGGTGAAGAGGAAGCGGTTGGGGCCAGGGAACTGGAAATGTTGATGTGACGTAAGGTGTCAGAGGAATCACGGATGTAGGTGGGAAGGGACTGGACAAGGGGAGAGAGAAGGGAGTCAAGATAATGAGAGATGAGTTCTGTGGGGCAGGAGCAAGCTGACACGATCGGTCTACCGGGACAGTTCTGTTTGTGGATTTTGGGTAGGAGGTAGCAGGGGGCAGTCCGAGGTTGGGCGACTATCAGGTTGGAAGTGTTGGGAGGAAGATCCCCACAGGAGATGAGGTCAGTGACAGTCCTGGAAACAATGGCTTGATGTTCAGTGGTGGGGTCATGGTCCAGGGAGAGGTAGGAGGAAGTGTCTGTGAGTTGACGCTCAGCCTCCGCGACGTAGAGGTCAGTACGCCAGACAACAACAGCACCACCCTAGTCAGCGGGTTTGATGACGATGTCAGGGTTGGACCTGAGAGAATGGAGTGCAGTAAGTTCAGCAAGAGAGAGATTAGAATGGGTGAGAGGAGCAGAGAAATTGAGACGACTAATGTCGCGCCGACAGTTCTCAATGAAAAGATCAAGAGAAGGTAAGAATCCAGAGGGAGGGGTCCAGGTGGAGGGAGAATATTGGAGGTGGGTGAAAGGATCCATTGAACGGGGAGAGGACTCCTGCCCAAAGAAGTGAGCCCGGAGACGAAGACGGCGGAAGAAGAGTTCAGCATCGTATCACTCATCGACACCAACACCCATCTAGGACAATGCACTCCTGCCTGTCCCTCCGTCCCCACCCCATCTTCCAATCCCAGCCCCAGCCATGTATTCACTATACCCCCTGACCTTCCCCTCTCCGATGCTGAACGTTCAGTGCTCAGCAAAGGACTTAGTTTCATACCCCTACGCCCTCACCTTAATGAATTTCGGGCTCGGTACGATGCTGAACTCTTCTTCCGCCGTCTTCGTCTCCGGGCTCACTTCTTTGGGCAGGAGTCCTCTCCCCATTCAACGGATCCTTTCACCCACCTCCGATATTCTCCCTCCACCTGGACCCCTCCCTCTGGATTCTTACCTTCTCTTGATCTTTTCATTGAGAACTGTCGGCGCGACATTAGCCGTCTCAATTTCTCTGCTCCTCTCACCCATTCTAATCTCTCTCTTGCTGAACTTACTGCATTCTATTCTCTCAGGTCCAACCCTGACATCGTCATCAAACCCGCTGACAAGGGTGGTGCTGTTGTTGTCTGGCGCACTGACCTCTACCTCACGGAGGCTGAGCGTCAACTCACAGACACTTCCTCCTACCTCTCCCTGGACCATGACCCCACCACTGAACATCAAGCCATTGTTTCCAGGACTGTCACTGACCTCATCTCCTCTGGGGATCTTCCTCCCACAGCTTCCAACCTGATAGTCGCCCAACCTCGGACTGCCCCCTTCTACCTCCTACCCAAAATCCACAAACAGAACTGTCCGGTAGACCGATCATCTCAGCTTGCTCCTGCCCCACAGAACTCATCTCTTGTTATCTTGACTCCCTTCTCTCTCCCCTTGTCCAGTCCCTTCCCACCTACATCCGTGATTCCTCTGACACCTTACGTCACATCAACAATTTCCAGTTCCCTGGCCCCAACCGCTTCCTCTTCACCATGGACGTCCAATCCCTCTACACCTCCATCCCCCACCAGGATGGTCTGAGGGCCCTTAGCTTCTTCCTCGAACAGAGGCCCGAACAATCCCCATCCACCACTACTCTCCTCCGTCTGGCTGAACTTGTTCTCACACTGAACAATTTCTCCTTCAACTCCTCTCACTTCCTCCAAATAAAAGGTGTGGCTATGGGTACCCACATGGGCCCCAGCTATGCCTGTCTCTTTATGGGGTATGTGGAACATTCCTTATTCCAATCCTATTCCGGCCCCCTTCCACAACTCTTTCTCCGGTACATGGATGATTACTTTGGTGCTGCTTCGTGCTCTCGTTGGGACTTGGAAAAATTTATTAATATTGCTTTAAATCTCCACCCCTCCATCATTTTCATGTGGTCCATCTCTGACACTTCCCTTCCCTTCCTTGACCTCGCTGTCTCAATCTCTGGTGATAGACTGTCCACCAATATCCATTACAAGCCTACCGACTCCCACAGCTACCTTTACTACAGCTCCTCACACCCCGCTTCCTGTAAGGACTCCATCCCATATTCTCAGTTCCTTCGCCTCCGTCGCATCTGTTCCGATGATGCTACCTTCAAAAACAGTTCCTCTGACATGTCCTCCTTCTTCCTTAACGGAGGTTTTCCACCCATGGTCGTTGACAGGGCCCTCAACCGTGTCTGGCCTATCTCCCGCGCATCCGCCCTCACGCCTTCTCCTCCCTCCCAGAAACATGATAGGGTCCCCCTTGTCCTCAATTATCATCCCACCAGCCTCTGCATTCAAAGGATCATCCTCCATCATTTCCGCCAACTCCAGCATGATGCCACTATCAAACACATCTTCCCTTCACCCCCACTGTCAGCATTCCATAGGGATCGTTCCCTCTGGGACACCCTGGTCCAATCCTCCATCACCCCCTACTCCCCAACACCCACCTATGGCAGCACGCCATGCCCATGCAAAAGATGTAACACCTGCCCCTTCACTTCCTCTCTCCTCACCGTCCAAGGGCCCAAACACTCCTTTCAAGTGAAGCAAAATTTCACTTGCATTTCCCCCAACTTAGTCTACTGCATTCGTTGCTCCCAATGCGGTCTCCTCTACATTGGAGAGACCAAACGTAAACTGGGCAACCGCTTTGCAGAACACCTGCGGTCTGTCTGCAAGAATGACCCAAACCTCCCTGTCGCTTGCCATTTCAACACTCCACCCTGCTCTCTTGCCCACATGTCTGTCCCTGGCTTGCTGCATTGTTCCAGTGAAGCCCAACACAAACTGGAGGAACAGAACCTCATCTTCCGACTAGGCACTTTACAGCCTTCCGGACTGAATATTGAATTCAACAACTTTAGGTCTTGACCTCCCTCCTCCATCCGCCCCCCAACGCCGCCCGCCCCCCCCCCCCCACCCCACTCTGTTTCTTCCCCCTTCCTTTTGTTTTTTTTCCAATGAATTATATAGATTTTTCTTTTTCCTTCCTATTTCCATTATTTTAAAATATTTTTAAATCTTTTATGCTTCCCCCCACCCCCACTAGAGCTGTACCTTGAGTGCCCTACCATCCATTCTTAATTAGCACATTCGTTCAGATAATATCACCAACTTTGACACCTATGTGTTCTTTTGTTCTACCGTCTGTGACATCTTTCGATGATCTGCTTCTATCACTGCTTTTGCCTACAACCACACCAACCCCCTCCACTTCTCTCCCCCCACCCAACTCCACCCCCCAACCACCCGCACCCACCGCCCCCCCCATACACCCCCACCCCCCCCCACCCCAACCCCCCCCCCCCCCCCACCACCTTAAACCAGCTTATATTTCAACCCTTCCTGGGATTCACCTAGTTCTGTCGAAGCGTCATGAGGACTCGAAACGTCACCTCTTTTCTTCTCCGCCGAAGTTGCCAGACCTGCTGAGTTTTTCCGAATAATTGTTGAACCCTGGAATGTATTACTCTACTATTTTGAAACACATTCCCTTTATGTGTTGTCATAATCATAAATCTCACCATGATGGAAACATTTATTAGCAGAGTTACAAATAAGCAGCAGGCTACCTGTAACATAGAAATGTAGAAACCTTAGAGCCTATTTTGCCATTCGTGCCCATATTCAGGCTTGCTCTTCACTGGAGTTGTCCAGTCTAATTCTTTTTCCTATCTCTTTCTACATAGCAACATAAGTCAAAGCCCTGAGCTTTCAATTATGTTGAACATTACAATTCAACGAAGCCAATACATGTTTTAGATCTTCTTCAAAGACAGTTTTCTGATGCTACTTGGATGCAAGATGAATTAGGTTCCACTCTTGCATGTTGGTTTGATACAGGACAGAACACAGGATTCAGAAAAAAAAGCAAATTGCTACATCAGTGATACTATTCACCAGGATTTCTTAAAACAGAGCTCACACACACAGAGGAAGGGAAAGTTATAAGGATAAGATCACTGAGTCAGCTTGCCCTACCCAGCTGAATCATTGAACAGAACAGAAAATTATTTACCAGTCATGAGTCAGTAGCTGAGTGGAACCTAGTGGTTATAATATTTGTATTATGAAGTATTGTACACATTCTTTGCTGAAGACAGACACTGGGGCTGGTTGAAAAGCTCCATGGAGAATTGCTCTCGTCGCCAGTAATAATCATTGAAGGTAATTTTTCTCTAACACACATGAAAGAAAGAAAGACTTGTATTTATATAGTGCCTTTCGTGACAATAGGATGCCCTAATGCTCTTTAGAATCGCAGTATTTTTGAAATGTAGTTACCAATGTAATGTAGGAAAAGCAGTAGTCAAATTGCGCACAGTAAGGTCTCGTAACAAAGACATAAATGACCTGATTATCTGTATTAGCAATATTGTTTAAAGGATTAGTATTGAATAGGACACTGGGGAGGTTTCCTGCTGCCCTTCTTCAAATACTACCATGAGATCTTTTATGTCTACATGATAGTTGGGCAGCCAAGGCCTCCCGTTAACGCTTCATTTGGAAAATGACACCTCAAACTGTGCAGCATCCTCTCGGTATTGCACTGAGGTGTCAGTCTGGATTATGTACTCAAGACTCTGGAGTGGCACTTGAACTAACTGCCTTGTGATTCAAGAGGCAAGCGTGCTACTAATTTTGACCCAAGGCTGACACGTGCACTCATATGATGTCAGTATCTTACAATCGGCTTAATATTTCCACTCAATTTTTCTCTTCATGGATGCTAGTGGTCATATGATACCTCACCTGTCTCCATTTTTATGGCAAAATATAGGCAGTGAGTATCACAATCTAATTTACAGTACAATAAATTCTGCTTTTACCAGGAGTGAAACAAGATGACGTGAACCCATTGGAAGCTGGGAGTGACTGTGAACTGTGTCCTTTAAAGACTAATCCTGTGGAGAGTAAGTTGGAACAATATAAAAATATGTGGAGTCCACATGGAGTCTCCTATCTTGACTCCGTTCTCTCTCCCATTGTCCAGTCTCTTCCCACCTACATCTGCAATTCCTCTGATGCCCTACATCATATCAACAATTTCCAGTTCCCTGGCCCCAATCGCCTCCTCTTCACTATGGATGTCCAATCCCTCTACACCTTCATCCCCCACCAGGATAGCCTGAGGGCTTTCCACTTCTTCCTTGAACAGAAGCCCGAACAATCACCATCCACCACCACTCTCCTCTGACTGGCTGAACTTGTTCTCTCACTGAACAATTTCTCCTTAAACTCATCTCACTTCCTCCAAATAAAAGATATGGCTTTGGGTACCCACACGGGCCCCAATTATGTCTGTCTCTTTATGGTGCATGTGGAACATTTCTTATTCCAGTCCTAGTCAGGCCCCCTCCCACAACTCTTTCTCCGATACGTCAATGACTGTTTCAATACCGCTTCATGCTCTCATCTGGACCTGGAGAAATTTATTAATTTTGCTTCCAATTTCCACCCCTCCATCACTTCCACATAGTGCACCACTGACACTTCCCTTCCCTTCCTTGACCTCTCTGTCTCAATTTCTGGCGATAGTCTGTCCACCAATATTCATTACAAGCCTACCTCGACTATAACTCCCTGCTTCCTGTAAGGACTCCATCTCATTCTCTTAGTTCCTTCACCTCAGTCACATCTGTTCCAATGATGCCACTTTCCAAAACGGCACTTCTGACATGTCTTCATTCTTCCTTAACCGAGGTTTCCCACCCACGTTTGTTGACGGGACTCTCAACCGTGTCTGACCCATCTCCTGCGCCTCTGCCCTCACACCTTCCTCTCCCTCCTAGAGCCACGATGGGGTCCCCTTTGTCTTCACTTTTCACCCCACCAGTGTCCACATTCTAAGGATCATTATCCACCATTTCCGCCAACTCCAGCATGATGCCACCACAAAACACACCTTCCCTTCACCGCTGCCCCCTCTCCCCCCCCCCCCCACCATCGGCATTCCATAGGGACCATTCCACCCGGGACACCTTCGTCCACTCCTCCATCACCCCTATCAGATCATCCCCCTCCCACGGCACCTTCCCATGCAATCGCAGAAGGCGCAGCACCTGCCACTTTACTTCCCCCCTCCTCACCGTCCAAGGGCCTAAACAGTCCTTTCACGTGAAGTAGCATTTCACTTGCACTTCCCTCAATTTGGTCTACTGTATTCGCTGCCCCCAATGTGGTCTCCTCTACATTGGAGAGACCAAACACAGACTGGGTGACCGCTTTGAGGAACACCTTCGGTCTGTCCGCAAGCATGACCCAGACCTCCCTGTCACTTGCCCTTTCAAGACACCACCCTGCTCTCATGCCCACATGTCCGTCCTTGGCCTGCTGCAATGTTCCAGTGAAGCTCAACGCAAACTGGAGGAACAGCACCTCATCTTCCAATTAGGCACTTTACAGCCTTCCAGACTTAACATTGAGTTCAACAACTTCAGATCATGAACTCTCTCCTCCATCCTCACTCCTTTTTGATCCCCTTTTTTCAAATATTTATTTTAAAATTTTTATTTATATATTTTTTCCCCACCCATTTCTATTATTATTATTTTTAAAAATTTATTTACATTCATTGTTTTATCCCCACCTTTTAGCCTATTTTGATCTTCCTTCCCACACCATCCCCTCCGCCCACCTCCACTAGTTAGCCAGTATCACCACCATCAACACTCCTTCAACCTTTTGTTTCTGACATCTTTTGCAACCTCTCCTTTGCCTCCAGCTATCACTGGCCTTCTATCCAGCTTCACCTGTTCCACTCTCCTTAACAGTATGTATTTCACCACATTTTTATTTCTCTTTAGCTCTGAAGAAAAGTCATACAGACTCGAAACGTTAACTCTGCCTTTCTATCCACAGATGCTGTCAGACCTGCTGAGTTTTTCCAGCAATTTTTGTTTTTGTTAAAAATTTGTTTTTGTGTGTGGGGCATTGGGTTATCATTTACATTAAGACAGTAATAAGGGATACCATTTCTGTAGTACTAATCCTGGGTACTAATTGCCTGCTCAGTAATATTTAGTTGATGTTGCTTTTAGGATGGTCACCAGGATGGTCTGAAGGCTCTCCGCTTCTTCCTTGAACAGAGGTCTGAACAATCCCCATCCACCACCTCTCTCCACCGTCTGGCTGAACTTGTTCTCTCACTGAACAATTAAGCTTGTCTCACTTCCTCCAAATAAAAGGTGTGGCTATAGGTACCCACATGGGCCCCAGTTATACCTGTCTCTTTATGGGGTGTGTGGAACATTCCTTGTTCCAGTCCTACTAAGGCCCCCTCCCACAACTCTTTCGCCGGTACATCGATGACTGTTTCGGTGCCGCTTCATGCTCTCCTCTGGACCTGGAAATATTTATTTTCACATGGTCCATCTCCAACATTTCCTTCCCTACCTTGACCTCTCTGTCTCAATTCCTGGTGATAGACTGTCCACCAATATTCATTACAAGCCCACCGATTCCCACAGCTTCCTCCACTACAACTCCTCACACCCTGCTTCCTGTAAGCACTGCATCCCATTCTCTCAGTTTGTTCACCTCCATCGCATCTGTTCCGACGATGCCACTTTCCAAAACAATGCTTCTGACATGTCTTTCTTCCTTAATTGAGGTTTCCCACGCACGATGGCTGACAGGGCCTTCAACCGTGTCCGACCCATCTCCTGCGCCTCTGCCCTCACACCTTCCTGTCCCTCCAAGAACAATGATAGGGTCCCCCTTGTCCTCACTTTTTACCCCACCAGCCTCCGCATTCAAAGGATCATCCTCCACCATTTCCGCCAACTTCAGCATGGTGCCACCACCAAACATATCTTCCACACTGCCCCCTCCATTGGCATTCCATAAGAACCGTTCCCTCCGGAACACCTTGGTCCACTCCTCCATCACCCTAAACACGTCAACCCCCACCCATGGCACCTTCCCATGCAATCACAACACCTATCCCTTTACCTCCCCCCTCCTCACCGTCCAAAGGCCCAAACATTCCTTTCAGGTGAAGCAGTGCTTCACTTGCACTTCCCTCAATTTAGTCTACTGCATTCGCTGCCCCCAATGTGGTCTCCTCTACATTGGAGAGACCAAACGCAGACTGGGTGACCGCTTTGCGGAACACCTTTGGTCTGTCCGCAAACATGACCCAGACCTTCCTGTTGCTTGCCATTTCAATACACCATCTTGGTCTCATGCCCAGATGTCCGTCCTTGGCCTGCTGCAATGTTCTAGTGAAGATCAACGCAAACTGGAGGAACTGCACCTCGTCTTCTGATTAGGCACTTTACAGCCGTTTGGACTTAATATTGAGTTCAACAACTTCAGACCATGAACTGTCTCCTTCATTCTCACTCCTTTTTGATCCCCTTTTTCAATATTCATTTTTTTCCACTTATTAATAATAATAAAAATAATAATTCATTTTCATTTTTATTTATTGTTTTATCCCTACCTTTTAGCCTATTTTTGATCTTTGTTCCCACCACCCCACCCCCACTAGGCCATCTATCACTTGCTCATGTTGTTCTTTCCAGAGTGCTTACCCTTGTCCATCCATTATCACCTTCTGCTTTCTTACCTTAATGTCACCATTCTCACCTCCTTTAGTCTGCACCACCACCATCAATACCCCTTTGACCTTATGGTTATGACATCTTTGGTAATCTTTCCTTTGCCTCCACCTATCTATCCAGCTACCCCTGCTCCACCCCCCTTAAACAGTATATACTTCATCACATTTTTACTTCTCTTAGCTCTGAAGAAGAGTCAGACAGACTCAAAATGTTAACTCTGTCTTTCTCTCCACAGATGCTGTCAGACCTGCTGAGTTTTTCCAGCATTTTTTGTTTTTGTTTCAGATTGCCAGCATCCACAGTATTTTGCCTTTACCTTGCATTTAGTTTGTTTGTTACAATGAAAGTCTTAAAACTTGAAATCTTTTCATTCAATTCCTTTAAATTGGTCACTGGGAATTCAAATATATTTTTTAAAGTTATCAAAGTCTACAGGGATCATCACAATGCTCTTTAAAATCCGTGTCTTTGACCAAACTTTTGATCACTTGTCTTAATATTTCCTGATGTGGCTTGATGCCAAACTTGTTTGCTAACACCCCTGTGAAGCGTATTGGGTTGATTGACTACATTAAATGTGCTATATAAATGCAAGTTGTTTTTCAAAATTCCAACAAGCTCAATGAGATAGTCAAAATTCTCATATAGGCCATGAATCTTAGTTGCTGACATTTTTTATATGGACTTAATTCATGAGTGGTCTATGACAGAGAAATCTGACTGCCTTTCACGTATTTTTTCTGATCTTCCTTTTAATTTTCTCATGTTATCTTAAACTTGTTCCCTCTAATTACTGTCTTACTGATAGTGGAAATATTTTATTGTTATTTATCTTGTCATAACCCTGGAGGCCTCTAGACCTTATCAGCTCTGTGACTTTTTTAGTTCGGTCTTGGCTCATTTCTTTCTTTGTCCCTTCATGCTGCATTCAGTTGCTATGCAGCCAATCACGTCTCATCTGTTTGGTTCTTTACTATATCCATTACCTGTACTGTCTTTGGACTTTGTACCATGAAACCTTTGTCATTTAATCTTTCCTGCCCTCCACCCTATCACAAACCTTCCCTTTTCTTAGTCCCCCTTTCTCCTTTCCACTGGTTCAAAACCTATTGCATTTCCATCTTTCTTCAGTTCTGATGAAAGGTCATTAAGTATTTCCAGCATTTCCTGTTTTTATTTCAGATTTCCAGCATCCACAGTACTTTGTTTTTGTATAGCAGAAGCTGACACACTCCACTGTGTTAGAGAACAGCGTTCCATGGCTGAGCACACTGTGCTTTAATGCACCCTGCAGGCTCCCTTGTCCTTCCAAGATCTGCAATCAGCTTATGAGTGCATGGGAAAGGAAGGTCTCACAATACTTCATAAACTGAATACAAAAAAATGCTAAACTGAAGGGAATAGGAAGGGTCAGTGAAAGATTTCAAGGGGTTGGGGGAAGGGAGACAAAGACATGGTTGAAAACACATGCTTTCCAGGTGAGCTTAAAAATGATGTTCAGATTCAACTGGACAATAGTGTAATCTTGTTTGGTTTGGACACATTGAACTGAATGTGGTGGGTGGTCTACAACATTATTTTTTGACCTGATAAATCTGCAGGATCTTAAGCTATTGTTAAAATAGGACACAGCAGTCAACAGCTCATTCTGAGCTCTATTGTAATGCATTCTGACAAGGCTGTTTTGGATAAACTAGTGATCAAGAGGACTTCACAATGCTGGGTTTTCAAGCCATGACCTTTGTACCACATCCAAAGCTTTGTGATAGAAATATCACACCATCTCCAGTTTAAACTGACCCAGCTTTGATGATGAAAGGGCAATGCCAGATAGGTCAAAAAGCATTGTTGGCAACCAGAGACTTAAAGATGTTTACAGAAGCCAATGAGTTAGTAATTCCAACAAGCTGAATGAGATAGTCAAAATTATCATTTAGGCCATGCATCTTGTTTTTTTAAATTTTATTTCCCTTTTCTTAATGGCCATTGTGGCAATATCAGCAGCTGAATAGAGGTGTCTAGCTCCATACAATATGACCTTCCCCCTATTCCCAGAATAATGTTCAGCCAACAAAGAGAAAAACTAGGCCAGGCACCAGAGAGGCCCCACCCAGTCGTGGTTCCAGGTGAGCGATGCTGATTGAACAGTATTTTCTGACATTAATTATTCATGTTAACATCTTAGTTCATCCAAACTCGATATCCCAATTTACAAGAATGTAATTCTTCATCATAACTCATTGGTTCATTACCCAATTCAGAAATTTGAACAAATAATCTAGGTTAAGACTTTAGTGCAGTACTGAGGGAATGCCACATTGGAGAAAGTGCCATCTTTCAGATTAGGTGTTAAACAAAGCCTTTGTAGTTGGATGTAAAAGGTCCCACAGTCCTAATCAAAAAAGGGTATGGGGGTTCTTCTGGTATCCTGGTCAACACTTATCCCTCAACCAACATTACCACAGGTTATCTGGTCATTTTCCACATTGCTGTTTATAATAACTTGCTCTATTTAAATTGGCTACTGCAGTTGTCTACACCTAACAGTGATTACGCTTCAAAAGTGATTAATTAGCTGTGAAACACTTTGGGATGTCATAAGATTATGACAAATCCCATCTAAATGCAAGTTCTTTCTTTCTTTACATGCCCAAATTTCAAGATATATCAATTATTATGATTAAATAATATTTTTTCAGTTTATCGTATTATAAGTTTCTGACATTGGCAAATACAATAGAGATAGCACAACCAAACTATAATTAAAATGTTCTGATGAAAAGTCATTGAGCTGAAACATTGGCCAGGATATTGCCGTTGGTGTGTGGGGGAGGACCCGACACGCTGCCACGTAAAATGATGCGTGATGACATCGGGCATGTGTCCCAATTTCGATATTGCGTTCAGCAGATGCACACTGGAGGCGGATGCGCACCCGCCGAACTGTCAATAGCCATTTAAGGCCATTAAAAAAACAATTAAAGTTGTGACAACTTTCTGCCGATGCTGCCAGACCTGCTGAGTTTTTCCAGGTAATTCTGTTTTTGTTTTGGATTTCCAGCATCCGCAGTTTTTTTGTTTTTATAAAGTTTGTAACAACGTTGCCTATCCAACCTTAAGGTTGAGGGGCAGGCGAAGAGCCCAAGCGGCCTCCGCATTTTTCAGGGAACCTCATCCACGGGTGGTGTGAGGTTTCCTGAAGGTTTAATAAAATAAATAAATAAATTTTTGCTAAATTGCCAAACATATCCTAGCTGATGTGACATTGTCACATGTTTAAGCAATTTTTTAGGTCATTTATTAAGAAGTTTCATTATCAACTTAATCTCCCTGAGGCAGCTCCGTGCAGGCCCCGACTCTCCCTCTTCCCCCTGCATGCACAGGTAACCTAAATTGGCCCACCCACGTAAAATGACAGTGCGGAGCTGATCGCGGGCGGCAATCGGTTCCGCGCCCGACCTCAACCGCTCCAGCCCAGCCCGCCCAACATAGGTAAGATTCAGACCATTAAGACTGTTTTACTCCAACCACAGATACTGCCCAACCTTTTAAGTACTTTTGAGCATTTTCTGTTTTTTTCACAATTAAGATGCATTGTCTATGTTTCAAGGCTTCAGTCTCTCTTAAAAGCAGCTCAAGTCGTTTCCAGGTGGCACAGTGACTAAACATACTGTTGAATGCAGAACTGGGATATGTAGACCATGAAGATCCCATGGAGATCCTAGCTGGTGCCATGTTTCCACAGATTAGCTTTGAAATGCAAATGATTCCAAGGATATGACTATTGACCACATTGACTTTAGGGCAGGAAGGGGCACAAATATAAGACAAGCTTCCCATTCACCTAAAATTGTGTTGTATTACTGCCATGTGAAAACAAGGCCCAGCTTTTGTTGTGATGCCCCTGATGTCAAATAGCCTGCAACCACCCACTCTTTTGGCTCACACAAAGACTGAACAGCCAGACTCTAAAGTGTAACAGTGGCTCACACTGAATGTGAGTCAGCACTGAAGGGATCAAAAGAAAAGATTAGGATGATTTTGTGTAGAACTGTTTGAATTTGTCAGAGTTTGGCTCAGTACTTTTATCTGATTCTGGATTCCATCTAATTTAATTTTAGAACTGAATAAGAAAGGGGAATGAATGGGGTTAAGGATTCTATTCTTTTCACTTGTTTGTCTGTCTTCCCTCTCTCTGTTGTAAAGTCTTAAAGGCAAAAACAAATCCTAATTGAAATTAGCTTGGCTTCCCCTATTCAGTTCACACTGAATTGTTCATACCAATTGTTTCAGCAGGAATGTCAATGAACATTTAAGGTGTGAGATAATGACATTCAATTTGTTTTGATACTGGCTCTGGATTTTGCTGGAGTGGTGCATCTCATGACATACATTCTTTTAGTTAGACTTTTTCTTGCCCTACAGCTTAAATTAATTTTGTCCTGCAAGTTGTGAGTTGATAACTGTGTGGCAACAGCAGCCAAGCATCTGGGACAAAAACAAAAATACCTGGAAAAACTCAGCAGGTCTGACAGCATCTGCGAAGGGGAATACAGTTAACGCTTCAAGTCCAAATGACTCTTCATCAGAACAGAAGCATCTGGGACCTTAGTGAATGGCAGGAACAACAGTCGTTCTCCTTAGCAAATGTGATTTAAGGATTGAGAAAGAAACAGGGGGCTGGTGTAGATGCAGTGGAATTAGGGTCAAATCAGGTGCAGAAAGAAAAGCAAAGTGCTAAAAATTTAATACCTCCAAAAGTGAATGCAAGGGTCATGATGCTCGACGAATACATGGTGGTTTAAAGTAATGCAGACAGCACACAAACTCTGGGATCATGCTTGCAGACCAAATGGAGATGCTCCACAAAGTGGTCGCCTATTTCTCCCCTATGCAGAGAAGACTGCATCAAAAGTAGCAAATACAGCATTCTAAATTGAAAGGAGTATGCATAAATCTCTGTTTTACCCGGAAGGAGTGTTTGGGGCCTTGGATGTTGAGGGAGATAAAAAGGGAAGATATTACATTTCCTGTACTTGCATGGAAAGGTGCCATGGGAAGGGGAGTAGATGTTGAGGATGAATGAGGAGTGGGCCACAGTGTCAAGCATGGTATGGCCCCTTCAAAATGATGGAAAGAGTGGGGAGGGGAAGATGTGTTGGTGGAGACATTACACTGGAGGAAATTGAGGAGGATGATCCATTGAATATGGAGACTGGTGGGATGGAAGGGGTGAGCACAGAAGTGCAGGAAATGAGACAAACATGGTCGAGGCCCTGTTAACCACAGTGCAGGTGAGTACTCACAACAGAGACAGAGAAACTGGGAGGAAACTTAGAGGAAATGGAGTGTAAGGAAATGTCATCAAGGTAGCTGTGGGAATCAGTGGGTTTACAGTAATTGTTATTTGATGGCCTATGTGCATAAATGGTGGCAGGGAAGTCAAGCAAGGAAAGGGAAGAGTCAGGGATGGACCAGTTTAGATGAGAGAAGGCTGGAAAATGAAAGTGAAACCAATGGAATTTTCCAGCTCAGGGCGGGACTAGGAAACATCATCAATACAGACGTCAATGTATCGGAAAAAGAAGTGAGGAAGGGGGACCAGATCTAGACTGGGACAAAGAATATTCCATATGTCCCACAAAAATACAGGCATCTGCGTAATCATTGCAACAGTATCTGTGTAGTCATTGCAACACCTTTAATTTGGAGCAAGTGAGTGTAATTGAAGGAGAAGTTGTTCAGGGTGAGAGCAAGTTCAGCCAGGTGGAGGATGGTGGTGGAGGATATGTGTCTCCATTCAAGGAAGAAGCAGGGGTGGAGGGAGGGGGAGTGGGGCAGCCCCAGACTGTTCTGTTGAGGGATGGAGGTATAGAGCAATTAAACATTCATGGTGGAAAGGAAACATTTGCAGCTAGGAAACTGGAAACTCTAAAAGTGATGGAGAACATTGAAGAAGCCTTGGATGCAGATGGGAAGACAAAGGGGAGAAACAATGGATTTGAGATAGGTAGAAATCAGTTCAGTGAGGCACGAAAAGGCTGAATCAATAGTACCAGGGCAGTCCTGTTTGTGAATTTTGGGAAGGAGGTAGAAATAAGCTGTTCAGTGTTGGGGATTGTGAGATTGGAGGTCATGGAGGGAAGGTTTCCAGAGATGAGGAAATGATGGCTTGATGTTCAGCAGTGGGGCTGTGGTCCAGGGGAGATAGCAGGAAGTGCCAGAGAGTAGTCATTCAACCTCAGCTAGGTAGAAGTCAGTATGCTAAACAACAGCACCTCACTTGTCAGCAGGTTTGATAATAAAGTAAAGAGATCAGAATGCTGTAAATACAGAGGGAGACAGATTAGTCTGAGCGAGGGAGCAGAAAAATTGAGACAGCTAGTCTCATATTGGCAGTGCTCATTTAAAAGATCTAGAGAGGCCAGAGGGAGGGGTCTAGGAGGAGAGAGATTTCTGAGGATGGTTAAAAGGATCTGCTGTGCTAAGGGAAATCTCCTGGCCATAAAAGTGGGAGGGAAGGCTCATGATATTGTACCTTGTGGATGTGTAGGCTCTGCCTGCTGTCGATACCAATGTTCAAAGGGGTTTGCAGGTTTCGAAAACTGTCCAGCAATCCACAGGTTATTTAGGCACCACCATGGGGGAATAGCAGTGGGTCCATGGAAGTCAAATCTGCTGTCCTCTCTCAGGATGACAGTATTCATTCTCCCACCAATGCCAGTGCTGTGATATGATGTGCATATCGTAGGGGGCGTATCTTAAACTTCCCACCTCAACAGGATATGATGTATTAGTCCCATGACTTGTTAGGCGGTCCATGAGCAGCAGTGGTAGAAGTCAGATGTACTATACTAGGTATATAGTCGTTTCTTCAAATAAAGGACCCACAATATTGTTTCATTAATCCTTGTGTATGATTGGAATGTTTATGTCGAAAAGAAGAATATAATATGGTGTCAGTAGTGGAAGCAAATATTTGAAGATTTGACTTCAAAATGTACAATCTTCAATGCTGCCACATCCAGCAGAAGAAAACAATTGGTGTGAAAGTCCCCAACAACTCTGAAACCTCACTGTGTGTAAGGAGTCTGCAACTTTGTAAGAATTCTACACGCACTGTACCTTTTTTCTGGGATTGGTTTGGGAAGAAGAATCTAACCAGTAACAGCTCTTAACAGCTAGAAGGAGCCTGTAAAAAGTATTTTTTTGCTGTTGGCTTTCACTTTGGAAGTCCTGCAGCCATTTTCCCACCTAAATTGCAGTTTTGAGGGCAGAGATTTAAATCAGGAAAAACAGAGCTCAACAGTACCACCACTGCAGTCAAGCAGTAACCTATGACCAGCTAAGGCAGTGGACACTATAGGTACTGCAACTCAGAGCTAAAATAACTCAAAAAGAGCTGGAGGAAACTTGCATAGTTGTTAAAAGCTCTAGATAGCATTAAAAATCCTTCAAAAAGCTAAAAGATGACTTCAAAATTTCCAACATTCAATTGGAAGGCAATGCATCTCCTATCTGAATTTACTTTGTTCCAACAACACACCAAGCTGTGTTTTCTGGACCTCAGTATTTCTGAACCAGGTAAACAAGCATTAAAAATTAATCAGCAATTATCAGCAATGAAAACCCCTACAGACTGGACAGATCAGGTCTGTCTGACAACCATCTTAAGAATCTAGAAAAAACATGGTCAACACACAAAGATCACTTACGAGTATAATAAACTTTGGTACTGAACAGGTTTCTTGTTATAAACAGTAAACTTTATTTACAGAGCTCCTGATGAAGCTACATGCTTGTACCAAGACCAATGCTAGAAAGCTCTGCCCCTAAAATTACCCGCACTTAGAGCTGATTCGTCTGTACAGCCAAATGATCCCCATAACAGGGAGATGCATCACAAGTGAGTATTGATTCCTTAGACGGGTCATAGACTAGCAGACGTGGTGAGTGTAAAAGTTTCTTGACTTTTATGAAGGCTTCCTCTTGCTATGCCTTCCAGGGCCATCTGTGGTTCGTCTTCAATAATAAGGGACTAACACTGTCGATATATTAGGCAAGAAGAGACCATAATAATTTACCATGGCCAAAAAAGACAAGCTCAGTGACACTAGTAGGAGACGGCACTTCCTTGATTGCCCTCACTTTCTCCTCTACTGGATGCAACCCTTGGGCACCCACTCGATGACCCAAATATGTGTCTTCAGTTGCTTGGAAAGTACACCTCTTTTTTCAAACCTACATCAGCCTCCAGAAATCTCTTCAGAACCTCTTCTATGTTGGCCAAATGTTCTGCTTCCATTGATCCTGTAATCAGGACATCATCCAGGTACACTATAACTCGGGGAAGCCCTTGTACTAGGCTTTCCATGGTTCTTTGGAAAATGGCACAGGCACCTCAAAGGGTCAGTATGTATAATTGATACAGGCTGTTGTGTGTGTTGATGGTTACATCCTCTGTAGATGGGTTGTCCAGTTCTAGCTGTTGGTATGCATGACTCATTACCAGTTTAGTGTGGGATCTTCCTCCTGCAAGTTTAGCGTCCAGACCTTCAATCTTAGGGATTAGATATTTGTCTAATTTTGCAGTCTTGTTCACAGTTAACTTGTAGTCTCTGCAGATGCAAATGGTTTGAAAGAAAAACAGAAAATACTGGAAAAACTCAGCAGGTCTGACAGCATCAGTGGAGAGAAAAACAGAGTTGACGTTTCGAGTTCTGATGATCCTATCATCGGAGGTACAGGGAAGTAGAAACGTGATTAAATTTATACTGCTTAAGGTGGGTGGAACAGGTGAAACAGGAAAGAAGGTCAGTGATAGGTGAGGGCAAAGGAGAGATTGACAAAGATATCTGAACAAAATGACAAAGGGGTGTTAATTATAGTGGTAAGGGCTAAAAAATGTGCTGATGGTGGCATAAAGATAAGAAAACAGAATGTGATAATAGCAGAACAAGGGTAAGCACTCTGGAAAGGACAACATGAACAACAGATGGCCCAAATGGGGATGGGGTTGGCGGAGGGGGTGATGGTGAGGGAAAAGAGGATTGAAAATGGGATAAAAAGGGGGATAAAAAGGGGATAAAACAATGAATAAACCAATAAAAATTAAAATGAATAAAAATAAAAATAAGTGGAGACTGGGTGACCGCTTTGCGTAACACCTTTGGTCTGTCCGCAAGCGTGACGCAGACCTCCCTGTTGCTTGCCATTTCAACACCACCCTGCTCTCATGCCCACATGTCCATTCTTGGCCTCCTGCAATGTTCCAGTGAAGCTCAACATAAACTGGAGGAACAGCATCTCATCTTCCGATTAGGCACTTTACAGCCTTCCGGACTTAACATTGAGTTCAACAATTTCAGACGATGAACTTTCTCTTCCATCTTCACCCCTTTTTTATCATTTTTTTCAAAATTCAATTTTTTTTAATCTACTTATTTTTATTTTTATTCATTTTTATTTTTATTCACTTATTCATTATTTTATCCCCTTTTTAATCCCATTTTTGATCCTTTTCTCCCCACCAATGCCCCCTACCCCCACCCCACCCTCACTAGGGCCATCTGTTACGTGTTCATGTTGTTCTTTTCAGGGTGCTTATCCCTGTTCTGCTATTTTCACGTTCTGCTTTCTTACCTTTATGCCACTATCAGCACCTTTTTTAGCCCTTACACTACCATTAACACTCCCTTTGTCATTTTGTTCATGACATCTTTGTCAATCTCTCCTTAGCCTTCACCTATCACTGGCCTTCTATCCAGCTTCACATGCTCCAGCCACCTTAAGTAGTATAAATTTCAACTCATTTCTACTCCCCCGTAGCTCTGGAGAAAATTTTCCCCCCCGTTGGGGGGGAAGTGCAGGAGCAGGCGCGGGCAGGTGCACCTCTGATCTGCACCCCCGATTGGGGGCACGCTGCCATTTTAAGTGGGTGGGCCAATTAAGGCCCAGTGTGACAACCGCCAGGAAGCACTTTGCACTCACTGTGCGGGCGGGGGGAGGGGATTCCCTCAGCCGGGAGTGCGCTCCCTTGCGCGTGCGCACAGAAGAGCGCACTCATCTCCCTGAGGCTAAGTGCTGCCTCAGGGAATTCAGTTCAGAATTAAAATTTTAAGACAAATGTTTAGAAAATTTCCCTGACATGTCCCCTCATGTGACACTGTCACATGAGTTGGGACATGCCCATCACTTTAACTCAAACATTTATTAAATATTTAAAAACCCTCATGAAACCTCATCCCGCCCATGGATGAGGTTTCATGCTTTTTCTTAAGCCCACCAGGGCTCCCGGCCAGCCCACCAACCGTAAGGTCGGATGGGCAGCCTTGTCAATTACCTAAATTGGTTCATTAGTGGTCTCAAAAGGTTGTTTGACAGGTCAGTGGGCGCACAGCTGACTGGGCTGCGCGCCTGAAAATTGAAATGACACGGAGTGACGTCGGGAGTTCCGCCTGATGTCACCCCGCGTCATTTTACGTGTTGGTGAGCGGGCCCCGCCTCCGCTTGCCGACCAGAAGATCCTCCCCTTTAAGAAGGGTCATACAGACTTGAAACGTTTAGTCTGTTTTTCTCTCCACAGATGCTGTCAGACCTGCTGAGTTTATCCAGAATTTTCTGTTTTTCATTCAGATTTCCAGTATCTGCAGTATTTTGCTTTTATGCAAATGGTTTGGTCTGGATTTATCACAGGGACTATGGGTGCTGCCCATTCTGAAAATTGGACTGGCTGGATTATTCCTAATTATTCCTATTATTCTCCATATCGCACAATTCCGCATCCGCCTTCTCTTTTAGGGTGGAAAACACAGGTCTTGCCTTAAAAAACCAGGGAGTCACTCTAGAATCCATATATATTTTAGCTTGTAGGCCTTTTATTTTCCCCACTGATCTCAGAGTACTCTGGCATACTTTTTTAACAACTCAGGGATTCCTCCTGTTCTAACTTGAAAAATTTCTGACCAGTTGAGTTTAATTTCCTTCAACCAATCACGGCCCAGAAGGCTGGGTCCTTCTCCTGTTACAACAATCACTGGCAGCTGGGCTGTCTGTTGCCTGTAGGGTACAGATATAGAGGTGATGCCTTTCACCTGTACTGCCTCTCCAGTGTATGTCTTTAGCTGAGCTGTGATTTGCACCAAATTCAATGGCTGGGTACCTTCTCTGAGGTATTTAAAGATGTGTTCTCCCACCACCGTGGTTGATGCTCCTGTGTCAACCTCCATGACTAGAGGTTATCCATTTACTTGAAGGGTAATAGTGATTAGTTCAGTTTTCACTGCCTTCAGATTGTATGGGGAATAGATGTCAATATCAGCTGTTCATCTGTATTCTGCACTTCATTTAACTTGACCTGCTGTCTGAATGGATGTCTTGATCTTGCCCTGCACTATTTTACAACATGCCCTTTTATGTTACAGTTGTGGCATTCTGCCTTTTTAAATTTGTGGGTTTCCAGCACATGATTACCCCCACATTGGTAAACTTTAATTTCTGAATTACTGGTGAGTGACTTCCAGTATTTATTTTTGTTTTTCGAGCAGTAGGGACTTTGTTCCGCTTCGCGGTTGTCTCCCTGGTTTTTGCCCCATGCCTGGAGGCAGGTTCCTGACTGCAGAACGGCTCCATAGTGCACCCTCTGCAAAGCCTGCAAGTCCCTTCAGCACTGTCCATTGCTAGTGCTATCCCCATGGCACTCTTCAGGTCTTTATTAACTTCTGCAAATAAACGACACTGAATGCCGCAAACCAAATGATCTCACAACATATTGTTTTGAGTATTACCGAAGGCGCAGCTCTCCATTAACTGCTTTAACTTCTCAATGTACATTGCGATTGACTCACCGGGGGCTCTTACTCTAGAGTTGAACTTGAATCTTTGCATGATCACCGATGGTGTAGGCTGAAAATGTGCCTTCACGAGGTCCACTAGCTTGTTGAAGGTTCTGGAATTTTGCGCACTCAGGGCTGTCAGACTACGGATTAGGTTATACAACTTGTTCCCGCAGACACTTAGAAGAATTGCCTTCAGTTTTTCCTCCGCCATTATTTCATTCGCCACAAAGTAGAAACCTAGGCACTCTATGTACTGTCCCCAAACTTCAATGGATGAGTCATACAGGTCAATTCTGGCCGAGTGTAGCATGAGTGGTGACTATACTTTTCTTTCTTCTCTTAAAATCGAAATACTCAAATAAGCGAGGCGAAGTGCAGCGTCGGAGCTAATTATCCTCGTTGCCAATTGTATTAAACTTGGGGTACCAGACAGGTTTCATGTTAGAAAGAGGAAACTTTATTTACACATCTCCTGATGAAGCTTCATGCTTGTACAAAGACCAAGGCTAGAAAGCTCCGCCCCTAAGATTATCTGTGCCTAGGGCTGATTCATTTGTACAGTCACATGATTGGGGAGAGTGGGAGGGTCAGAAGGGGTCAGCAGGGAGTTGGGGGTCTTATGGGGACTCAGGTAGTACGGTTTAGTCAGGTTGGGTTGCGAGAGCTGTGGGTCAGGGGGCGGGACTCATCAGGTTGGTCTAGGGTGTAATTGGGGGTCAGTGGGTGGGGGTGACTTGTTTGGTGGGGGCTGGTCAGGTCGGGTTGGGGAGTTGGGAGTAAGGGGCAGTGTTGGGTGGTGGGGACTAGTCAGGTGGGGTTGAGGAGCCAGGGAAGGGGGAGGTGAATCGGGGGATTGTGGGGGAGTCGGGGGCTCAGTTGTGGAGATGGGGGAAAAGGAAGGGAGGTGGTTCAGTTGGATAGTTACTCAATATTAGACTAGGATTTTTCTGTCTAACATTTCCTGTTCAACTATCCAGGTAAAGAAGTCGGAACCATTTGAAATCTGCAACTCTAAAGCTGGAGACTTTTTCAAAGGGTAGCGGGGAGCAGGGGAGAAGTCCATTGGAAGATCAAATTTCCTGGGCAATTCCCATGGAGTCAGTGAATCAGGACATTGGAGGGTCCTGAAGCACATCTCCAGTTGAATGCCGCGTCTCCAATGATCTGATACCTGGAAGATCTGAGCCCATGTCTTTTCAGCAACAACTGACAAAGACCATTGACCAATTCATAATAGATTCAGAGGCAAGGGACATCATTGTGACTTCATGGTAGCAGAGCTAGCTGAGAGAATAATCAAACTCGTTATAGCATCGGCCCCAATGAAACATTTCAAAAGGACCTCTTGGACCAATCCAAAGGTTACAGTATGCAAGCGCTGCAATTATATAGAGCCTTGTTCAGACCGCACCTGGAGTATTGTGCACAGTTTTGTCTCCTCACCTAAGGAGAGGCAGTGCAATGAAGGTTCACTAAATTAATTCTTGGGAGGAACGAATATCCTACGAGGGATGATTATATAGACTGGGCCTTTATTCTCTGGAATTTAGAAGAATGAGAGGTGATCTCATTCAAGCGTACAAAATTCTTACAAGGGTCAACAGGGAGATGCAGGAAGGATGTTCCCCCTGGCTTGGGGATCTAGAACCAGGGGACAGACTCAAAATAAGGGGCAGGTCATTTAGGACTGAGCTGAGAAGGAATTTCTTCAGTCAGAAGGTGGTGAATCTTTGGAATTCTCTGCCCCAGAGAGCTGTAGAAGCTCAGTCATTGAGTATGTTCAAGACTGAAATTGATAGATTTCTACATATTAAAAACATCAAGGGATATGAGGATAGTGCAAGAAAATGGTGTTGAAGTACAAGATCAGCCATGATCTCATTGAATGGTGGAGTGGCTCAAAGGGTTAAATAGCCTACTCCTGATCCTATTTCTTATGTTCTTATGTTTACTACTACAAAGCAGACTCAAGCATGAAGCCATATAAATGGGTAGACAGAGTCTACAGGCTATGCAAAATTTTTCCACCATTGGTACGATAGCCAATTCAGGCAAGTCAAGTAAGCAATACAGGCAGTGCGGCCTCATACAGGCACCAAAAAAATGCCCTGTTTTAACACTGTATGCAAGGCATGTGGCACCAGAGGACATTGGAAGCATCAATGCAGGAAGCAAGGGCCAAAATAAGTGGTTTGATGTCATGAGAAGCTGCAATCAGAGGCCAGACAGGTACAGCATTCTAACCAACCAAGACCGCACGCCAAACAGTGTCAAGTCAAAATCCACAGCATGAATAGCAAAGCTATGCAGTGAGGTGATGATGATGACCAGCATGTGTATCTATGCACAAAGTGAGCCACCATTCAGCATGGCGAACATCAAAGAATGTATTGGCACAATGGCACTAGCAGAAGCTTTTGGCACAGTTCAGATTATATGCCCAAAGATAAAGGTCAGGATAAACTACATGCAAAACTAGATACCAGTGCAGGTGCCCACAGAAGTGCTAATTGATGGTTCAACCAACTGCCGCCAAACTCACCACGTACAATGGATCAGAGATTCCATCCTTGGGATCCATCTTAAGTGTCGCTACAAAAACTCACCCTGGTCACCCCAGATATTTTATATTGTGGACACCACAGGTCCAGTGATCACACACTTATTGGCGTCCATGGTATCATTAATACCATAACAAGGACCAGAGACCACAAGGAGCACCATCGGAAACCCAGTGCTTACATTGGAGAATATCACCCAATTCTGCAGAGCACACCATCAGCTGACAGGCTACACTGTTTGAACTGATTATGTATACCTATTCTGAACTTGCAAACTTCATACTGAGGAACCAATACAGAATTACTACTCAGCAGACAAACCTCCTCTGTCATCACCCATCAATACTCCCAGGAGTACATGATGCATTACTAGAAAATTTGGGGAAAATGAAAGGTGCCTATGGTCGGCATGTGGGTAACGAATCACCCAACTTGAACATCGGACAGAAAGTTTGGGTCCAATAGTCAACTAATGGCACCTGGAATCCAGCAGAAATTGTCAGCATATGCCCAGAGGCAAGATTGTACCAAATAGCATGATAGTGTGGCAAAACAGATGCCAAATCAGAGCAATACCACAACCAGAAACACCGAGCAGCACTCTTGTGACTAGAACACAGTCTAAGATGCAACACAAAGCATCAACATTCTGAAAATGTACAGCAGCCTCCAGCAAAGATCACCATGACTAAAGCTGGGCAGATAAGCAAATGTTTCAGAGACTTGTAAATCCATTGCGTTATGGCCAAGTACATTCAGACACGATTTTCTTTTGTTATCATGTAAATAGTTTGATTCTTCAAGGATAAACCTTTTGTTTAGGAAAATAAAGGTGATGTTGTGATATACCTTTAAGTGTGCATATCTTAAACTACCATCAATCACTACCCATCATGATGTTTTGGTCCCCTGACTTGCAGGCAGTCCTTGAGGAGCGGTGGTAGAAATCAGATGTACTATACTTAGCTCCCAGTGAACAGTCCCTGCACAAGTATATCTTCAAATAAAGAACCCATCTATTGGCAGAATTTAACGCCGGCAGGATCTTATGGACCCGCCATAGTTAATGGGCTTTTGAAAGTCTCGCTGTATTTTATGGCCCCACCCCTGCCATGATGGGGCCATAAAACTCCACCCTTTGTTTCACCAATCCTTCTATATGATTGGTATGCTTACATCTAAAAGAAGAACGTTACTGTTCACTAGTGTCCTTGCTGTTACCTCTTAGGCAGTCAGCCCAGATGGCTACCACCCATGTCAAGGTGGTGCAGTCTGAAACCAGGCCTAGGCCCAGAGCTGCTCGAGGGCATTCTGCAAGGCCATCTGTGGTTTTCCCAGTGAAGGTCAGCAGCCTCTCACCAGCCATAGTCACTGAGGGAGAATCAGAGGAGAGGCCTAGTGGTAATGCCACTGGACTAGTAATCCAGGGGCGCAGGCTGGGGATGCGGGTTCAAATCCCACCATGGCAGCTGGTGGGATTTGAATTCAGCCAATAATTCTGGAATTAAAAGCTAATCTCAATAAGAGTGATCATGAAACCATTGGTCAATTGTTGTAAAAACCCATCTGGATCATCAATGTCCTTTTGTGACCCTGTAAATCCTCCTTACCAATACCGGGGGGCTAGTGCCAAAATTGGGAGAGCTGTCCCACAGACTAATTATGCAACAGTCTGACATAGTCATACTTACGGAATCATACCCTACAATGTCCTAGACACCACCATCGCCATCCCTGGGTATCTTCTGTCCCACCGGCAGGGCAGACCCACCAGAGGTGGTGGCTCAGTGGTATACAGTCTGGAGGGAGTTGTCCAATGTTGATAATTGATCCCATGAAGTTTCATGGCATCAAGTCAAACATGGGCAGGGAAACCTCCTGCAGATTAACACCTACCGTTTCCTCTCCCTCATCAGCTGATGAATCAATACCCCCATGTTGAACACCAATTGGAAGAAGCACTGAGGGTGACACACACCATTTACTCTGAGTGGGGGACTTTAATGTCCATCACCAAGGGTGGCTCGGCAGCATCACTACTGATCGAGTTGGCCGAGTCCTAAAGGACAAAGCTGCCAGACTGGGTCTGCGGCAGGTGGTGAGGGAACCAACAAGAGGGAAAAACCTACTTGGCTTCTTCCTCACTAAACAACTTGTCACAGATGTATCTATCCATGACAGTATTGGTAGGAGTGACCATCAGACAATCGTGTGGAGATAAAACCTGTTTTCATATTGAGGATGCCCTCCATCATTTTGTGTGGCACTACCACCATACAAGATGGGATAGATTTCAAACAGATCTAGCAACTCAAGACTGAGCATCCATGAGGCATTGCGGACCATCAGCAGCAGCAGAATTGTACTCTAACACAATCTGTAACCTCATGGCCCGGCATATTCCCCACTCTACTATTATCATCAAGCTGGGGAATCAAACCTGCAGGAGGGCATGCCAGGAGCACCATCAGGCATAACTAAAAATGAGTTGTCAACCTAGTAAAGCTACAACACAAGACTACTTGCATGTCAACGAGCTGAAGTGGCAAGTGATAGACAGAGCTAAGCGATCCCACAACCAATGGATCAGATCTAAGCTCTGCAATCCTGCCACATCCAATCATGAATGGTCATGGACAATTAAACAATTCACTGGAGGAGGATGGTCCACAAATATCCCCATCCTTAATGATGGGGGAGTCCAGCACATCAGCACAAAAGACAAGGTTGAAGCATTTGCAACCATCTTCAGCCAGAAATGCCAAGTGGATGATCCACCTTGGCCTCCTTCTGAACTCCCAGTATCATAGATACCAGTCTTCAGCCAATTCACGTGATACCAAGAAACTGCAAAGGCTATGGGCCCTGACAATATTCTGTCAATAATACTGAAGACTTGTGTTCCAGAAGCAGCCCACACCCCTAGCCAAGCTGTTCCAGTACAGCTGCAGCACCGGCATCTACCAGTCAATGCGGAAAATTGCCCAGGTATGTCCTGTCCACAAAAAGCAGGACAAATCCACTTGGCCAATTACCGATCCAACATGCCATTCTCGATCATCAGCAAAGTGATAGAAGGTGTTGTTGACAGTGCAATCAAGAGGCATTTAAACAACAATAATCTTCTCATTGATGCTCAATTTGTGCCTCTCAGTTCCGGACATCATTTTGTCCAAACATGGACCAAAGAGCTGAGCTCAAGAGGTGAGGTGAGAATGACTGTCCTTGACATCAAGGCAGCATTTGACAGAGTGTGGCATCAAGGAAGCCTAGCAAAACTGAAGTCCACAGGGATCAGGGGAAAACTCTCCGCTGGTTGGATATGGTTGTGGTTGTTGGAGGTCAATCATCTCAGCTCCAGGACATCACTGCAGGAATTTCTCAGGGTAGTGTCCTCGGCCCAAACATCTTCAGTTGCTTCGTCAATGACCTTCCCTCCAGCATAAGGTCAGAAGTGGGGATGCTCGCTGATGATTGCACAATGCTCAGCACCATTCTTGACTCCTCAAATACTAAAGCAGTCCGTGTCCATATGCAGCAAGACCTGGACAACATTCAAGCTTGGGCTGATAAATGACAAGTAACATTCACATCACGCAAGTGCCAGGCAATGGCCATCTCCAACAAGAGAAAATCTAGCCATCTTCCCTTTATATTCAATGGCATTACCATCACTGAATCCCTCACGATCAACATCCTGGGGGTTACCATTGACCAGAAACTGAATTGGACTAGCCATATAAATACTGTGGCTACAAGAGCAAGTCAGACCCTGTGAATTCTTCAGTGAGTAACTCACCTCCTGACTCCCCAAATCCTGTCCACCATCTATATAAAGCACTAATCAGGAGTGTGATGGAATACTCCCCACTTGCTTGAATGAGTGCAGCTCTAACAACACTCAAGAAGCTCCAAACCATCCAGGACAAAGCAGCCTGCTTGATCCAACACCTTCAACATTCACCCTCTCCACAACATTTGTAGCATTGTGTACCATCTACAAGATGCACTACAGCAACTCACCAAAACTCCTTAGGCAGCAGCTTCCAAACCCATGACCTCTAACACCTAGCTGGACAAGGGCTGCAGATACATAGGAACACCACCATCTTCAAGTTCCCCTCCAAGCCACACGCCAGCCTGAGTTGGAACTAAATCCTCGTTCCTTCACCGTCACGGGGTCCTGGATCGCCCTCCCTAACAGCACTGTGGGTGTACCTACATCATATGGACTGCAGCGGTTCAAGAAGGCAGATAACACCACCTCCTCTAGGGCAATTAGGGATGGGAAATAAATGCTGGTCTAGCCAGTGACACTTGCATCCCAAGAAAAAATTTAAAAAAACAAACCACGTAGGAGCACTTGGCCAGACAAAGGCACTAGCTTTACAGGCACCAAAGGAGTGCAAAATTTATCATTAGTTGATTTTTGTATGAAATTTTGAATGTTGTGTTGGATAAAGTTGGAATGTAATGATTGTTTTATGGTGGCTTTTATTTCAGTATTGTAACCTGAAGGACACCGTGATGGTCCATGGCAGAGGGAAGATAAATTGTGGGATTGTTGTACAATAAGGCTTTAGAGCTGTGTTCATGGGAACCAGCATCAGTTGAAGTGATCATGGACAGTCCATCTGGAATATGTATGTACTGGTCACCACCTCCTCCTCTTACTCCTCTTTCTTTTCCTCCTCCTGAGATGTTCACCATATCCCTGGCACCAACTCTTGTGCTGTCATTAGATGACAAAATTCATCATCGCCTCCAATGTACCAGCTCAGCCTTCGACCAGCTGAAGAAAAGGGTATTTAAGGACCAGGATCACCAACCTGGGACTAAGACCCTGGCTTAACAGGTAGCAGTGAACCCTATGCTCCTACATGCTTTCGAGACTTGGACAACCTACAACAGGCACCTCAAGGAACTAATCTTTCCTTATGTTGCTCGGTGTCATATTCTGTTTGATAATGCTCCTATGAAGGGTCTTGTGACATTTTACTATGTTAAAGGCTCTGTATACATATTGTTATTGTTGATTGGATCTTACTCTGCAAATTCGCTAAATTCAATTGCTGGATGAACCAGTGAAGAAAGGGAGTTCCTGCCATTGGATTCTAAGAACCCAGCAGGTTTATATTAAATTTGCTGCCACCTACAAATGAGACCCAATGCTTTGGAAACGGCATACAATCACCCCAAGACATATGATGGGCAGGCTGATAACAGACTATGTAGGTAACTCAGTGGCACAAGGTAATCAGAGGACAGTCTGAGCACCTATCTGGTGCCAAGCTTCCATAGATTTGCAATGAAATGTAAATGATCCCAAGTTCGGAAAAGTTTTACCTCCCTGTTGTAGGGAGGCCAAGTTGTACTATTAGTGATAGAGTTGATCAGCAGACACTTCATGAGTGGAAACTTTAAGTTTATTTACAATATACTCAGCAGCAACTACGCGTGTGCTTTCAACTCCAACTCTATTTCTACTCTGACTGCTGAGGTAGCCTGCACTACTCTCCTATTGGTTACTACAGATCATGTGACCTTCCCTAACAAGTATTATTCTTAAAGGTACATTGCACACTAAATAAAACCATAATTAATACACTCCTCCTCATTTAACTCAGCTATACATATATGTACTAGTATATATTTTTCAAGACAACATATTTACACTGGGTAAGGAATTTACAAGTTCAATTCTGCGGGTGGTTTCCTGGTATGTGTGGAACGTTGAAGCTCCACAACTTCAGAACATTTGTCAGGAACCTCCTTTTCTGGAGTTGCCTGAACATCAGATGCTTTGGTGGGCACTTGCTGTTCTGTATCCTCAACTCTTAGAGAAACATCAAATATGTCAGTCCTGGGTTGAATATCCTCAACAGGAAATGCAGACCCGGTTAGGATTACTGGCGGAACCATACTTTGGTGATTTGTCTCTCTCTTCCTTAAATGGTCCACATGTTTATGGATGATACGGCTTTCCACCTCCATGTGGTAAGATAGAGATCCAGTCACTGCACCTATTTCACCCAGTAACCACTTTGGTCCTTCCCCGAAACTTTTCATACATAGTGGCTCTTCCACAGTAAATTTCCTCTCACGACTATGCCAGTCGTGCCTGGTTTTCTGGCGTCCTTGACTCCTTTCCACATTCCCCTCTAACTTCGGCATTATTAATCTCAATCTCATTCTGAGATGGTGTTTCAAAAATAACTCCACACGTGTGACACCTGTTGTTGTGTAAGGGGTAGTCCTGTAATGAAAAAGAAAGCGTGCTAGTTTGGTTGCGAAGGAATCGCCAGTTAGCTTTTTCATGCCTGCCTTGAACGTTTGAACTGCCCTAATGGCTAGTCCATCTGAGGAAGGGTGGTATGGTGCAGTTTTCTCATGAATTATACCATTGAGGCTGATAAACCATTGCATCTCAGCACTTGTAAATGCTGTACCGTTATCGGAAATGACTACTTCTGGTAGTCCATGAATGGCAAAACTCTGACATAGTTTCTCATTTGTAGTGGCCGATGTTGGTGACTTTACCTCATATACGTCAAACCATTTCGAATGGGCATCGATAATAAGCAGAAACATTGTTCTCAGGAAAGGTCCAACATAGTCAATATGTGATCACAACAAGGTCTACCTGGCCACTCCCATGGGTGTAACAGAGCTGTCACTAGCAACTTTTACAGTTGCTGACATTGCATACAGTCTTTGCTAGACTCTCTATTTCGCCATCCATCCCAGGCCAGATAGTTCATTTAGGAAATTCCTGGATGGGCACTGTGTAGTTCAATTAAAAGTGTCTCCCTTCCCTTTGCAGGAACTGTCACTAATGCTCCCTGCAATAAGATGCCATCCTGGCTGGTTATTTCAGGTCAGAATTTTCTTGTTGGTATGTGGGGGCGGGCTCCATACGCCGATGCGTAAAATGACATACGGTGATGGCGGGCAAGTGTCCCAACATCACAGCACACCTTTGTGATATTTAGGTGGACTTGGATGCACACCCGCCATTAATAATCAGGTATTAAAGCCCTTGAGGCAGCAATTGTCTTCAATTTTTAGGGGCCCATGTGATCTTCAGGACGTTGCATGGGCGCAACGGGCAGGCGGGTAGGAGACATTTGTATGAACCTCATCCATGGGCAGGATAAGAGGGGTGAGTGGGGTCGCGAGTTGTATCTGTTAGATATTTAATTGTGAGAGCTACTGCTACTTGCCTTTGTGAGCAGGAATACTTCAAAGCTCATACCAGCTGCTTGGACAGGAATAAAAGCCTTCAGGTCAGGACTCAACAGTAAAGATCATTTTTGGGGCCTGCAGCTTTCAGAAAGCCTTCCCTTAGCCTGGGAATGGGAGTTGTGCTATCCACTGGAGGCAGCTCCTCTGAGGAGGAAGGAAGGGCCAGAAGAGGGAGGAGGTCAGGATTCCATATTCAGACTCTAGGGAAGCCACTTTTGGGAGGACAGGCGCAGGCATAAGGGGCGCAGGGCCAGCAGGAAGTCCAAGGCGGAAGGGGCCGCAGAGGATGCTACTATCCTGCTGCCAGGGTTTACAGGTGGCAATGCAGCTACCTCAATATGTCTGAGGTGCGGTGCCGAAGGAGGCTCCGTCTCTCAAGGGACGCAGTGACCTTCATTTGTCAGATGATAGGTCCTGAGATTTGCACCAACTGTGTGTGTGGGCACCCCACGCCAGTGGAGCTGAAGGTCACAGCTGCCCTCAACCTCTATGCCTCCGGCTTTTTCCAAGGGTCAGTGGGTGATCTTTGCGGAGTCTCCCAATCAGCTGTCCACGCTTGTGTAAAGCAGGTGACAGATGCTATGTTCAGGCGTGCATTGACCTTCATCCACTACCGCTGGGACGAGGCCAGCCAGGGAGAGTGAGTCAGAGGCTTCGCAGCCATTGCTGGCTTCCCCCCCGTCCAGGGTCAATAGATTTTACACTTGTGGCCATCAAAGCGCCAGCAGGTGAGCCCGGTGCCTTCGTCAACAGGAAGGGTTTCCACTCCATGAACGTGCAGATCACAGGATGCTGATTCTACAAGTCTGTGCAAGGTATCCAGGCAGCTCCCACGACGCCTACATCCTCAGACACTCCCAGGTGCTGGGGCTCTTCAGTGCTCCTGCCTGGCTGGATGGATGGCTGCTGGGTGACAAGGGCTATCCCCTCAGAAGGTGGCTCATGATGCCTCTCCGCCATCCAAGAACAGAAGCTGAACAGTGGTACAATAGGAGCCACAGCACCACAAGGGCTGCGGTGGAGAGAGCCATCGGTCTTCTCAAGATTTGTTTCCGATGCCTGGACCGTTCAGGGGGCACACTCCAGTACCCCCCAGATCGTGTATCACTGATAGTGGTTGCATGCTGCACTCTGCACAAACTGGCGCTGGAAAGGGGCGACACAGTGGAGGAAGAAGATGCAGATGCAGTTGTTCCGGCTGCGCATGCTGAGTCCAGCAGTGAGTCCAAGGATGAGCATGCACAGGAGGAGGCTGAGTGGGTAGACGCTGACCCGGGCATACTCCAGGGAGGCAGGGACACCCAGGAGACTTTAATCTAAAGAACCTTCAACTTAGCCCACCACAGATGGACCTCCAATACATGCTAGGGCTGCAGGCTCCATACTCGATACCTGAGTGCTAAATCTGCTTGGATAGGAACAATAACTAAGGCCCTTGTCAATAAAGCGCAATGTCAAACAACTCACTCAGAACATCACAGACTTCAGTCCACCTGCAGAAGTAAGGGATCACCCTGAGGCATGCTAACACATCAAAATTTAATGATATAACAAAATGAACTTCAGAAATCAAAAAAAAAGGGTGTTGCACATCACACCAAGTCTTAATGAGCAAATAGTGGGGCAACATAAAAGCACCAGTGAGAAACCCATGGTGTGCCAAATGTGCCTTAAAGTTATACTTACAGATGCTACATCTAGGTGCTGTCCCCTTGCTGGCACTGGCATCTGCGACACCCTGCTCACTGTGCTGGCCTGTTGGCCTCAATGACCTTGGCGACCGTCCTCTGGTCCGAGGAGCATTTGGTGGCCCCACCTGGGAGGGAGTTGCCAGTTCCACAGCTGGCATCTCCCCAGTCGCCACAGCCTCATCGGATGCCACGGTCACTAGCAGAGGGGCAGAGGAGCTGCTGCCCTGAGAGGAGCCCGCAGAGATGACAGGCAGGTGCCGCACTGACGTGAGGTCACTTTGGACCTCCCTGCTCACCATTAATGGATGGGCATTGAGCTGGGAAACTTGGTGCCCAAAACACCTCCCACACTGGCACTGACCACTGATCCTGGGGTTGTGCCCTAATTGTTCTCCTGGAGGAGAGAGTCGCCACTGTCTCCATGGAGGAAGCATGGCGCTCAGTCAAGAGGCTTATTGCATCGATCCTCCAGCACAGGCACCATGCCACACATTGCCTCATGTATCCCGGCCAGATCCTCCTGCATACCCTGCTGCGCTTCCAGCCTTTGCTGCCTCATGGGTGACTCCAGAAGCACATCATCAGCCACTAACTGAGCATGAGTCTGGTCCCCAGCAGTCCTCTGACTGCCGGTGCCCTGGACACTCTCTGTCTCCGCCCGCACATCAAGCGAGTGTGAAGTGCCCTCACCGCTGTGCCCTGGGATGCTGGCCAAAGATATAATTCCCACTGAGGTGCTAGTATCTGTGCTGGTGCCTGCCTGGCAGAGATGGTGTGACGCTGGTGGGTCAGAGACTTCAGGGCCCTCAGGTATGAGAGGTGGCCCCTGTACCTCCTCCTCCCAGCCCTGCTCCGGTGATGCTGGAAGGAAGAACAAGGACATTTGATTAGTTAAAGTGGAGACAATGTCAATTTGCATGCCTGTCCCCTGGATCATTAATCAATGGTCAACCTATGTTGCAAACTTCAATCACTGAGCATTCAGCAGTGCCATGGCTGCTGGGACATACATGGTGAACTCAGTGCTTGGCAAACATACCTCCCCATTTCATCCCAGCCTCATCGCCATCTGTGGACCTGAGTACATGGGGCCTCTCCAGATCCATGATCTGCTGCTTGAATGGAGTCACAATGGCCAACTGGGCCTGGCCTTTGCCAGTCCGCATCTACTCAGTGGAATTGTGTGCAGTCTTCTCCTGAAAAGGAGAGCAGAGCATGGATTAGTCCAGCCTATACCTGGATTCCACTCGCATCCCTGTCAACCCAGCCAGAGAGGGACATTGCAGGGCTCCAGTTCTTTGTTACCCTGCAGCTGCCACACACTCACACAAAGAAGCCAGGGCTGATCCCCCCTTGCCCAAATGCTGCTTCCATCACATTTAGCAGCACAAGGTTTAACGTTGCTAAGCAAGGAGGCACAAGCACATGCAACGCAAAAGCCAGCAGATGGATTGGTGCCTGCCACCTGGAAGCTCCCTTCCCAGCATGTTAGCACCCTGACTTTGACATGCTTCTCAGTTGCAGCACTCTGCCTAGGTGCAGATCCTGGAGATTCCCCCGATACTGACACTCTGGGTGTCAGTATCACACATTCTGCAGGTGCAGAACACATCTCAGCTCAACCCTCTCAGGGTCAACTAGGCATGGGCAATATCTGCTGGCCCACCCAGCGAGGGAAACATGCTGTGAAGGATTCAATGCTGTAACTGCACTCAGGGTTATTGGAGGGGCGGGGGGTGCGCTTTGTTGGGGGATGGGGGAGAAAGGCTGACGGCTGCATTAAGTGACATCAGCCAACATGGTACTCACCGTTCCTGAGCGCAGGAGGTCATTGCATCTTTTACGGCACTGGATCTATGTGCTCCGCCGCACCACATCATGGGAGCTCACAATCTCGGCCACCTCTTCCCACGCAGGTTTGGCCAGGTCCCTCGGAAGCAGTGCCTCCCACCATGCTGTTACCTCCTCCAGGAGGGCAGCTAGGCACTCATCTGAAAACCGAGGGGCACACTGCTGCGCTGCCCTATCCTCTGGCCTGGCCTGCTCACCAGAAGCCCTCTGGTGAGCCCTTCCACTTGCCATTGTGAGCAGCCTTGCAAAGGCTGCCAGTGCTTCCTTTAAACAGGCTGCCAGGTTGCCAATGGACTCGGCGGTCAGTGCACTCCCGCCGCCACCTGCCAACTCCCGCTATCCTCGGGAGTCAAGAAATATGCTGAGCGGCCCTTAATTGGCCCACCCGTGTAAAATGGCGGCGTGAACCAAACCACAGGCGGCGATCAGATCGACACCCACCCGCGCCCACTTGGCCTGCCCAACATGGGGAAAATTCTTCCCCATGTCTTCTGTTGAAGTAGTTTCATTTAGTCAGATGTGGGCTCCTGTGACCATGTACCACTTGTTCTCATACTTGAGATAGGACTGGGTCCCAAATTGTCCAGTCTCTGATCTGTTGCACACATATTGGAGAGGAATCTAAGAAATTTAACAGTAAAACAAGTTCCTGTGGAATTGGGGCATGCTCATCATTTTCTTGTAAAGGCAAACGACTAAGGGGTCGGCGTTTGTGATTTGATTGCCAGGACTATGTACGGAAGTATATTTGCATGCTGCCAGAATTAAGGCCCATCACTCTATTCTGCTGAGGCTATGGGTGGTATAGCCTTGGCCTCACTAAACAACCCTAGCAATAGTTTGTGGCCTGCAACAATTGTAAAATGAAGGCTGTTTACATACTGGTGAAATTTCTTGACACTAAAGATGATCAGCGGGCCCTCTTTTCCTATCTGTGAGTATCCCTTTCCCACTGTGGTGAGCATTCTTGATATGTAAGCTATTTTGTTCCATGCTGTCGTCCATCCGATGAGAGAGCACTGCTCTCACTCCGTAAGGAGATCCATCACATGTCAGCACCAATTCTTTTGTCTGGTCATAACGCACTAATAGATTGGATGAGTGCAACAATTGTTTCACCTTTATGAAAGCTCCTTTCTGGGGCACCTCCCAAGACCAACATTGGTTCTTTTTGAGTAGAGAATGCAGGGTGGCATCACTGTAGACAATTTGGGTAAGAACCACCCATAATAGTTGATCATTCCTAGGAGTGTTTTGAGCTCTGAGTCATTCTTTGGCGCAGGTGCCTCTCTTATGGCTCTCACTTTCTCCTCAACTGCATGGAGGCACTGTGAATCTACCCTATGACCCAAATAGATTACCTTCCTCGCTTAGAACATGTACTTTTCTTTTTTCAAATGTATTCCAGCTTGCAAGAAACATTTTAAGACTTCCTCTAATTTTGTCAAATGCTCTTTTTCAGTGAATCTTGTCTCCAATATATCGTCTAAATAGATCACAACCTGGGACAGACCCTGCAGTAAGCTTTCCATTGTTCTCTGAAAGATGGCACAAGCTGAGGGGACACCGAAAAGCAATCATGTATATTGGTACAACCCTTTGTAGGTATTAATTATGACAAGTTCCTGGAAGGCATTATTCAATTCTAGTTGTTGATAAACATGACTCATGTCAAACTTTGTTTATTTGTCTCTCCTGCCAGCTTGGCATACAGGTCTTCAATTTTTGGAATGGGGTGCCTGTCTAACTTAGCTACTTTATTAACCATCAGTTTGTAGTCTCTAAAAATTCGAATGCTTTGGTCGGGTTTGCTCAGGTTCTGAGAACTGAACAGGTTGTATAACATTCAGTTTCTCTCATCTGTCCAGCTCCATGAAGTGAGGGGTTGCTTCTGGATCCACATGAATCTTGGCCTGCAGGCCCTGGACTTTCCCCAGTTCAACCTCAAAGACAGTGGAGTGCTTTCTAAGTAGCCCTGGTAGCCCACTTATTCTCAACTGGAAAATTTCAGCCCATTCTAACTTAACCTCCTTTAACCAATTTCACCCCAGGAGTCTTGATCCTTCCCCTGCTACCACCATCAAGGTAGATTTGCCAATTGGCTTCCATAATGGAGAGTTATTCTGCTTATGCCTTTCACTTGAATACTTTCTCCTGTATATGTTTTTAGCTTGGCAGCTGTTTCTTCTAAACTAAAATGATGTTCACCATTATTCAAATATCTGAAGGTATGGTCCCAAAATACTGTAGTGGAAGCTCTCATGTCCACTTCCATTCTAACAGGTTTGCCATTTATTTTTACTGTGACAAATATTGGTCCTGTCTTTCCAACTTTCAGTTTAAACAAGTAAATGTTTGAATTTGTTGTTTCAGGCTCTTCTGTATTGCAGATTTCACTGGGCTTCTTTTTTTGTTTACAAGCCTGCTTGAATCTTTCCTTGCACTGTCTCATCACATGTCCATTTTTATGACAATAGTAGCATTCGATTTTTTTAAATTGCCAATTGCTAAAAGACTGATTGTTTGCACCTCTATTAAAATTATTCTTTGATTTTGCTGCTAAGATATTTTTCTTTATTCCTCAGCTAAGGGCTGATTGCTGCTTCTTGGTGGAGTCTTGCTTTTTTGCAACTCTTTCGGCAGAGGTTTCCTGCCAGATGTGGAAGATGGCACACTTTACGCACACTGTATTGCTTTTGAACCTCTTACAGTACTCTCCATGGCCAATGCTACCTCTAGCGCCTTCTTGAAATCCAGATTCACTTCGAACAATAATCTCTTCTGAATAGAGTCCTCTTTCACACCCACACTAAATGTTCTCTGACCACGTCGGTCAGAGCCATATCAAACTCACAATGTTCCGTTAGCTGCTTTAAATTTGCCACGCAGCATGCAATTGTCTCACCTGGGGCTCTAGTTCACGAATTAAATTTGAACCTCTGCATCGTGACTGAGGGCTTTGGTTGAAAATGACCCTTCACGAGGTCTACCAATTCATCTAAATTCTTCATATCTGGGGCACCGGATGCCATCAAATTTCAAATCAGACTGTAGGTTTTACTCCCACAAGTACTCAAGAGGGTCCCTCACCTCTTCTCTTCCCCAGTAATCTTGTTCGCTTGAAAAAAGAATGCGAGTTCTATGTATTGAGACCAATCGTCTGTGGCTGGTTCAATAATTCTCCCAAATTGTGGCATTTTGAGAAGGGATAACTTCTTCAATTCTAATGGAGCTTGCTACTTGCATTCATTGGGGGAGGTACAGTGCTGATTTCTTTCCAACTTGATTTCTTCTTTACAATCCTGTTTTATCCTCATTGCCAGTTTGTTGTAGAGTGGCCAGGTTGTACTATTAATGATAGAGTTGATCAGCAGACACTTCTTGGGTGAAAACTTTAAGTTTATTTACAATCTACTCAGCAGCAACTACATGTGTGCTTTCAACTCCAACTCTATCTCTACACTGATTGCTGAGGTAGCCACGCTACTGTCCTATTGGTTACTACAGATCATGTGATCTTGCCTAACAAGTTCTTAAAGGTACATTGCACATTAAATAAAACCATAATTACTACACTTCCCCATTGCAAAAAATCCCCGATTTGTCACCTAGACTGGGGCAGTCCAGAGGAAGATGATTCTCCAGCACAATTGGCATGCTGGTTTGTTAACTACTGGACTCATCCCAAGCCCACACCAATTAATGATACAAGTTTTGTACTGCAGTAATGTCCTATATCAATTGCTGATGCAGCTGAATATATCAACTTCACAAATATGGAAAGCATGTACAGTTCACTATCAAAAATATATTCTGCATTATCCAAGATTGTGAAACTTCTAATCTATGTGATAGTTGTGTTCTGTGACAAAGCGACAGATTATCTAGATGCTGTTAGCTCAATGTCAAAGCTGTTATCACTGATTATGAGCTGTTTCATTTCCTCTTTTGAAATAGACTAATGTGATGGTGTTTGGATATGCCCAATATTACCAAAAGGATAAATACATTCTATACCTGTCTTCTATCGGAAGAAGGGCACCGCTAATGTAAGCAATATAATGCTGTTTCACATTTTTAGTGCCCTCTCTAGAGACAGCCAACCTTAATACACATCTATTTAAACTAAAAATAAGTACTGTTACACTCTGACCTGATTTTCCTGCAAATAAAACAGACAATATCCTGCAGTGGCTATTGATCAGATGCTGTTTCCTTTCTCAGCCAGGGATGTGGTAGAGTTATAATTGGCTTCGGCTCCTTGAGTTCAAGAGGAAAAATCAGTTGTTTCCTGCTTCTGATTACTTTCCAACTCGCTCTGTGCATGTGTCAGCATTGGGTGAGGACAGGATGGGTTTGGCTACGCTGCTCCTCTCTCACATATGTGGTCCACAGGGAAACCCTTCCTCCTGGATTTTCTTGGAATCTCCAGCAATTAAACCTTAATCTTCGAGCCACTGGAGTTGAGAAAAAAAGGCTGTTTGACTGATGGACAAGAATCATCCACCAACACTGAAATCTCTTTGTTTTCCAGTTGCCTCAAAGATGGGTAATGGCAAGAGCAAGGGGATGGAGCATTCAGAGGCAGGAGGTCATGTGATGAAAACCTCCCATAATACATCCAACAAGATTTATCAATCTGAGCCATTCTTGAACTGTCAGCACTTACTGTCAATAGCTGACACTTAGCTGAGAAGCTGATGAGTGCCTGTGACATTTTCCCTGCAGGAATGGGACTCACAGCGAAAATCAGAGGAGAAAATTGTCAGTGAGAACTTGCTGGAGGTGTAACAAACAAAGTACTCCATGAAAAGAAATCAAATATCTATATACTAACAATATTAGACTGTTATCAGTAAAATACCATAGTTTAGACATGCAGTTGACAAACTCATTGCTGAACTTTGTTCTTGAGCTCTAGGTTGCCTTCAGAAGAATTGATTTGAATTATTTGTACTTGCATTATTCATTCTCAGGGCATGAGCATCATTGGCAAAGGTGGCATTTATTATTTATCACTAGTAGCCCTATGTATTGTGGCGATTAGCCGCCTCCTTGAACAGTTACAGCTCAATGGCAAAGTAGCTGCTAAAATGGTTTTAGGTAGGGAGTCCCAGGAATATGGAACATCGACCATGAAGGAACAGCGAAATATAGCTAAGTCAGGTTGGTGCGTGCCTTGGAGGGGAACCTGGAGGTGATGGTGTTCCTATATACTGCTTTAACAACCATTTATCATTCTGCCGTCACCTAACAAATTACGCAGAGTGAATTTTCTCTTATCCTGCTGTTAACCATTACGGCCATTTATTTGAGAAATTTCAGGATCCTTCAGCCTGCTATTTTCCATGTTCTCAATTCAAACTAGCCTACCATCCTCCATCCTTTATAAAGTGCAGCTTATCTAAAACAAGGCTGCCATTATTCTATCCCTGTCCCAAACCAAGTCCCACTTTCCCACCACCACTGTCCTTGATGACCTCATTCCCCAGGTTCTCCAATTTAAAATTCTCATTCTCATGTATAAGTCCCAGCATGGTCTCATCCTCTATCCCTGTAACCTTCTCCATTTCTACAACACTCACCTCCGAAAAAATTCTATTGTCTATTCCCCTAATTCTGCTTAATGTGGATTGCTTCTTTCTTCATTCCACTCCTGGAAGCCATGCTTTTCATTATGGCTTCATGCTCTGAAATTTCTTTCTTAAACTCCTCCAACTCTCACCCCAACCTCTTTCTTTAAGACCCTGCTAAAACCCAATTTTTTGGCCAACCCCTCCTAATATTTTCTTCTTTGACTCAACATATATTTCTCACACATGCCTCTGTGAAGTGCATGTTGACATCTTTTTACAAAAGCACACTATATAAATGCAAGATGTTGTTGACCGTCCAAAGCACATGAAGCTAAGAAATCATAGACTCATTAAAACAATTGCATGAGTTTCATGTCGCTTTTAACTTTACTGGTTTTATGTATAATTCTTCTAAAATTGAAACAAGCCAAATTAATGGCAATCTTTTCCACCTCCCTAATTATCAGCAAAATGCCCTTGGGCTAAAATCTGTTGTTGATGATCTAGTCTCTACTTGAATGCAATTGGATACGGATATTGTTCAGCTAAGTTTCATCAAACAGCAAGATGACATGTTGACGGGAAATATCCTGGTTGTTCTCCCACCCACCCACTGTGCCTTTGCACAAGAGCAGCAGGATCCTTGGAATAAATTCATTTTCCAACAGGTTCTGCAGCTCTCCTGCCAAAGTAATGGTGGACAATTGGGATAAATTTCCCTCCTCAGAATTTCATCCCTGTTGTGCCAAAGCTGCAAAATTCTGTGCCACTGAGTGAAAACATGCATATTCCTGCTTTCCAGTCAACAACAGCCATAACTTGTATTTATATAGAGCCTTTAAATTAACACAGGAACACATCAGCCTGAATTTTCATCCTCAAGGTGGATAGGGAAAGTTAGGAAAATTCCTGGCTCGGCCTGCCAGCCTTCAGAGTAAAAGCAGGCAAAAGCGAGTTCTTCATTGCTGGGGATGTGGAGGCGAGACGGGGGGAGGGGTGGGGGGGTGAGGGGGTGTTGTCAGTTGTTGTGGGGGGTTGTGGACTGGAGCCGGGCCAGCTGTCCCGGGAAGAAGTTCAGAGGTAGCCACAGGGTCAGCAAGTGCCAAGGCCGCATGGCCCCTCATGCCCCAAGGCCAAGCTATGGCACTGCACCTATCCATCATGGCTCTTCATGTGTCCAATGCCAAGCTATGGCACTCTACCCGTCCATCATGGCTCCTCGTGCCCCAATGCCAAGCTATGGCATTCCACCCAACCACCCCCCATGGCCCCTCATGCCCCCTATGCTGAGTTATGACACTCTACCCATCCCTCCATTGCTCCTTATGCCCCTATGCCAAGCTATGACACTCCCATGCCCACTGACCCATAATGCATTGTACAGAACCAATTAACCCTATGTAGGATGTGTAAAAAAAAGCTTTAAAATGTCATTCATTTACTCATTACTTTTCACTATGCTAAAAAAGCCATTTCACTACAAGGCAATAAAAGTGTCAATCAGCAAGGCACTTAAAGTATCAATAACAGAAACCACAAACCCTTGAAACCATTTAACCTTGTGTAAGCAAACATTGTGAAATTGGATGTAGAGATGACTTTAATGGTCTGTATTCATACTGAAAATCAACATCAAGTGAGTTTTTTCCCTTCTGCTCCACAGGAGGTTTCTATCCTCCCTGAGCTCGCCTTAGGACATCCACATTACAGTGTGACAGGTGTACCACCCCAGTCAAACTCCCCACCTGCCACTGTGGCATAGGAGACATGAGGAGGGCCTTTGGAACTCACCTTTTAAAAGCCCCCTCATTGCAGATTAGTGTTCACAACTCCTCTGAGATGCCATGAACCATGACTCTTTAAAAACATGGCTGGACTCCATGAAAATTGCAGAGGCATTGGACATGCCCTTCCCCATAATGAAGCCGGCCACGTCACAAATGCTGGGTGCGGGCTTTTGACAGGAAGCGGCTTGTACCCTTTAAAGGCACTCCTGAGAATACGACAGCCCAGGAATGGGGCCGGGAAACCCAGATTGGGGACCCACCAGCCATTTTTAAAGGGCTCCCAAGTCATCCCGACTCAATGGAAATTCAGCCCCTAACCTAAAATTCCATTGCATTACTCCACAAATGCTGCATTATCAGAGATGCCATCTTTCAGGTGAAACAATAAACCGAGGCTCTATGTGCCTGCATGGGTAAATGTAGAAGAAAGAACTTTGAATGGGATGGTTGCGTGCTGAATTCCAACCATAAAAGTAAATCAAGTGGTCAATGCAGCCAAATGCTGACTATCTAGGTAAAGTATAGATAAACGACAAATACTTATTCCTCAACTATATCTAGCTACATTGCTCTGTTTGAAGAAGCACATGGGAAACAGCCTGGCTAAATTGAACCACTCAAATAGGTTTAATGGGAACATACCCGATGACAGTTTTCCTTGCTTCTTGGTGGAAGTCGAGAGAGGCATGTCTACACATGTAGCCAGGGTTTTCACCAATCATCTGATAAAGATATGGTGGATGATTGTGAGAACTGCCAAGGAAATCACTATATTAATTACAATGCTGGTTGTGGGACTTTCTTGTGTGGCTGTTGGTTACTGAGTTTCTTCTCCACACTACAACAGTAACTATACTTCAAAAATATTTAATTCACTGTCAAGCACTTTGAGACATCCTGAGGATATAAAAGATTTGACATAAGGGCTATTTCTTTCTGACAGGTAAAACTAATAGATTGCAGATATAAAGAGATCCACTCCAGAAACCCTACTATCCATCCTTTTAAAGATTATCGTTGCCACTTCATTAATAATTTGCAATGTTAAAAAGGTTGCACAGAAGCTTGGTGTGACAGAGCACATTCTATTGTTTGCTAAGAGAATGACTTAGCATCTGCTGCAGTGACTGTTTGAGTGAGCCTTAGAAACATTTCATAGAATCGCAGCATTTGGGTCAGGGAAAAATCCTTTGACAGAACAGGTGGTGTTGATTTTGACTACAATCACAATGATAAGGAACAGAATGAAATGTTAATGAACTTGTTCTCTGATGTTAACTAAAGATGTAAACACGCCTCTGATTGAGGCCTGGATTAGCCCTTTTAAGTATTTTTAAGACTCCCCAAAGCCTGTCCACCATCTGCAAGGCACAAGTCAGGAGTATGATGGAATGCTCTTCACTTGCCTGGATGAGCAGAGCTCCAACAACACTCAAGAAGCTCAATACCATTCAGGCCAAAGCACCCACTTGATTAGCACCCTATCCATCATGTAAACATTCACTCCCTCCAGCACTGGCACAATGGCCGCAGTGTGTACCATCTACAAGATGCACTGGGGGTACTTGTTAAGGCTCCTTCAATAACACCTGCCAGATCCATGACCTTTACTACCTAGAAAAACAAGGACAGCAGATGCATGAGAACACCACCACATGCAAGTTCCCTCCAAGTCACATGCCATCCTGATTTGGAAATATATAATTGTTCCTTCATTGTCGTTGGGTCAAAATCGAGCAACTCCATTGCTCTTAACACTGTGTGAGTATCTATACCACAGGAACTGCAGTAGTTCAAGTAGTGGGCAATTAGGAGTTGGCAATAAATGCTGGCCTTAACAATGATGTCACCGTGCAACAATCAAATTAAAAAAGGTATAATCCTGGATCCATTGGTCACATTCTTCCTTTATCATATGGTCAGCTATTTAATTAGCAAATAGGCAACTAATATGCCTAATGAACCAAACAGACCCACATTAGGGTTATATAAACGTAAGTTCTTTGGTCTTTTTATGTTGCTTCAAGAAGGAAGAAAAACACCAAAATGAAGACAGGTTCAGATTATTTCAAAAAAGGTAAATAAAGTAAGAGGAATGGGAAGAAACATCTGTAGCAAGAGGCTAAGAATGAACAGAAGGGGAGAGGAATGAGCTAGAGGTAACATTAAGTCAAAAGATTAAATGAAGATTTTTTAAAAGTCATAACAAAAGTCACAATGTTGAGGAAGAGAGAGTGGAGAGGCAAGTGAGAAGCCGGAAAAGGAGGAGTGGAGGGAACAGAGGATACTTATACCAGTGTCATATGACACCTGTAAAAATAGAGATGTTCCTGTGGTTCTCCATTGAAGCTAAATCCACAGGGGTTTTGATCTGAAATGGGTAATAGAAATGCTCCATGCGAAAGCCTCTGCATAAAGAAAGATGGTCACAGTTGCTTATCACCAGGATTGCTCCCTGTGGAACTGTATGGCTAAAATATCTTCAATAAAAGTGCAATAGGGGAAAACGATGGAGGAGACTTGACCATAGTACTCATTAGCCTGTCATTCACAAGTTATAATAGACAAATTAATGACCTACTGCCTTCTTTAGATTACAAAATGAAAAGTGGATATGGGTTAGGTAGAAGAACAAATCAGCAGGTGAGGTTAGCTGATGCTTAGTTGTTGGGAATAATATTGGTTGGTGTTATATATTGCCTTATTACTTTGTTTCATCTCCTATAATAGGAGGACCTCATACATCCCTAATTTTGTAACCTCCAGACCTACAATCTTCCAAGAACTCTCTGCTCCTCCAATTCTGGCCTCTTGCGCAACCACAGTGCACATCTTCAATTTCTATTTCCACCATTGGAAGCTATATTGTTAGCTTCCTAAGGCATTGGACACTGAAAGTTTTCTGCTGCTCAGGGAGCACCAACATGGATTTGTACAGGGTACATGATACCTAATGAATCTGATTGTATTTTTTGAAGGGGTGACTAAAGTAATGGATAGGTCCATGGATGTCATTTATATAGAACAGTATTAGTTAAAGCTGAATTTCATGGAATTGAAGACAAATTATTGGCCTGGTTAGGAAATTGGCTGAGTGGAAGGAAACAGAGGAATAATGGGCAGATTATCAAATTGGCAGAATTTGACTAGAGATGTCCCATAGGGATCTGTGTTGAGGCCTTAACTATTCACTCTATTTGTTAACAGCTTAGATGATGAGCCACATACCCATTTGCTAATGACACAAGGACAGGCGGCATTGTCAACTGTGTAGATGGAAGCATAAAATTATAACAAGATATCAATAAGTGAAGTGAATGAGCAAAACTGTGGCAAATGCATTTTAATTTAGGAAATTCTGAGATCATCCATTTTGGACCTAAAAAGCATAGATCAGAGATAAAAACAAAAAAACTGCAGATGCTGGAAATCCAAAACAAAAATAGAATTACCTGGAAAAACTCAGCAGGTCTGGCAGCATCGGCGGAGAAGAAAAGAGTTGACGTTTCGAGTCCTCATGACCCTTTGACAGAACTTGAGTGAATCCAAGAAAGGGGTGAAATATAAGCTGGTTTAAGGTGTGTGTGTGGTGGGGTGGGTGGGGGGGAGGGGGGGGAGGTTTGGGTGGGGGGAGAGACTGTGTCACTGTGACATCTTTTGATGATCTGCTTCTATTACTGCTTGTTTGTCCCTACAACCACACCAACCCCCTCCACGTCTCTCCCCTCACCTAAAACCCACCGCCCCTACACACACCTTAAACCAGCTTATATTTCACCCCTTTCTTGGATTCACTCAAGTTCTGTCGAAGGGTCATGAGGACTCGAAACGTCAACTCTTCTTCTCCGCCGATGCTGCCAGACCTGCTGAGTTTTTCCAAACATAGATCAGAGCCTTTCTGAATGGTGAACAGTTAGAAACAGTGGAGATCCAAAGAGGCTTGGGGCCTCATTAAAATGTTATGAATAGGTACAAAAGATCCCAAAAATCTAATGGAATGATGGCTTTTATAGCAGGAGGATTCGAATATAAAAGCTTAGAAATCATTGTAGAACTATGCAAAGGCCTGGTCAGACCACACTTTGATTATTGTGTTCAGTTCCCGGCACCAGGCCTTAGGAAGGATATATTGACCTAGAGGGTGTGCAGGGAAGATTTACCAGAATGATACCTGGACTCCTCGAAGGGTTAAATTATGAAGAGGTTATTAAATAACCATGGTTGTACTCACTGGACTTTAGAAGGACAAGGGGTGATAGCGTATAGTGAGAGAAACAATTTCTGCTGATTGGGTATCTAGGACTAAGGAATATAACCTAAAAATTAGAGCCAAGCCTTTCAGGAGTGAAGTTAGGAAATGCAAAGGATGGTAGAAGTTTGGAACTCTCTTCTGCAAAGGGCAATTTATGCTGTATTAATGTTAACTTTAAAACTGAGGTTGATAGATTTCTGTTAACCAGAGGTATTAAGGAAAAGGGGCAAAGGAGGCTATATGGAGTTAGGTCACAGAGCTGCCACGATTTCATTGAATTGCAGACTGGTTTGAGGAGCTAAATGGTCTACTCCTGTTCTAATGTTCCTCCCCAGGTGAGGTGAGAGTGACCTTGAAATCTAGGCAGCATTTCACTGAGTGTGGCATTGAGGAGCCCTAGCAAAACTAGAGTCAATGGGAATCAGGGGGAAATTCTCTGCTGGTTGGAGTCATACCTAGCACAAAGGAAGATGGTTGTGGTTGCTAGAGGTCAATCATCCCAACTCCAGGACATCACTCCAGAAGTTCCCCAGGGTAGTGTCCTTGGCCCAACCATCTTCAGGTGCTTCCATCATAAGTTCAGAAGTGGGGATGTTTGCTGATGATTGCACGGTGTTCAGCACCATTTGTGACTCCTCAGATACTGAAGCAGTCCATGTCCAAATGCAATAAGACCTGGACAATATCCAGGCTTGGGCTGACAAGTGGCAAGTAATATTCGCGCCACACAAGTGTCAGGCAATGACCATCTCCAACAAGAGAGAATCCAACCATCTCCCCTTGATGTTCAATGGCATTACCATCACTGAATTGCTCACTATCAACATCCTGGGGGTTACCATTGACCAGAAACTGAACTGGACTAGCCATATAAATACTGTGACTACAAGAGCAGGTCAGAGGCTAGGAATTGTGCGATGAGTAGCCCACTTTCTGACTCCCCAAAGCCTGTCCACCATCTAAAGGAGTGTGATGGAATATTCCCCACTTGCCTGGATGAGTGCATCTCCCGCAATGCTCAAGAAGCTTGACACTGTCAAGGACAAAGCTGCCTGCTTGATTGGCACCACATCCATGAACATTCACTCCCTCCACTACTGACGCACAGTAACAGCAGTGTGTACCATTTGCAAGATACATTTCAAGAATTCACCAAGACTCTTTCAATAGCACCTTCCAAACACACGACCACTACCATGTAGAAGGACAAGGGCAGCAGATAGATGGGAACACCACCACCTGGATGTTCCCCTCCAAGTCACTTATTATGCTGACTTCGAAATATATTGCCATTCCTTCACTGTCACTGGGTCAAAATCCTGGAACTCCCTTTCTAACAGCACTGTGTCTGTACCTACACCACATGGACTTCAGCGGTTCAAGAAGGCAGCTCACCACCACCTTCTCAAGGGCAACTAGGGTTAGGCAATAAATGCTGGCCCAGCCAGCAAAGCCCACATCCTGTGAATGAATAATTAAAAAATAATGATCTGAAGCCCTGGAATTCCATCCTTAAACCACTCTACCTCACTCACTTCCCTTAAAACACACTCTTCCTGCCCTAATAGCTTCTTATGTGATTGGATACTAAGTTTTGTTATAGAATGCAACAAAAACAGAAAATGCAGGAAAAACACAGCAGGCCTAACAGCATCTGTGGAGAGAAAGATGGAGTTAACATTTGGAGTCTGTATGACTCTTCTTCAGATTCTGATGAAGGGCCATACGGACTCGAAACGTTAACTCTGTTTCTCTCTCCACAGATGCTGTTAGACCTGGTGAGTTTTTCCAGAATTTTCTGTTTTTGTTTCAGATTTCCAGCATCTGCAGTATTTTGCTTTTATCTTTTGTTATATAATGCTTCAGTGAACTGGTTTGGGACATTTTGCTCTATTAACGACATGATATAAATGCAATTTGTTGCTGTATTCATGCCTTTCTTTTTTGGTGGGGTGGGGAGGGGGGGCAAGTTGCAGATGACTCTCAGGGTTAAGAATAGCAGAAAGTGAGTCATGAGATGCAGACATATACCTCGTGTTTAGAGTAATAACAAGTCACCTAAACCGATTTCCTGGAATGCAAAATGCGACCCAACATGAAGCAATGGCCTGGATCTTACGAGGAATGGCAATCATCAATGGATTGCCGCTGCATATGGAAATTTCCCCGACCCAATGCTGCTCCGAATTTCTACTGGGGTTCTCTGAACTAGTTGTGTAGATCACAACATCCCTTGGTGAATTCCGTCTGATTGTTGCGGGAAATAAGACATGCCCACTTTTTATGATATTAGCTGCTGTACCATAAGTTTAAAGGTTCAATCTGAAGGTTAGTGAATAAATGTGGCTGAATGGATGAGTGAGTAGGTGGATGAGTAAGTGGGTAGGGGGTAGATGGTTGAGGTGGGTGAATGGATAAGTGGGTGACTTCGGTACTGGTTTTAGGTAGGTAAGTGGGTTAGCGGTACCTGGGTCAGGTGGGTGAGGTGGGTTGGTAAGTGTGCTGGGTGAGTGGGTAGGTGGTAGATGGGTGAGAATGGTAGTGGGTAGGTGGGTAAGGGGGCAGTGGGTGAGGTGGGTAAGTGGGTGAGTGCGAATCAGGTTGAGGGTAGCCAGGTCGAGTCAGGAGGGCAATTGGGTTGTGAAGGAGGTAGTCAGGATGTCAGGAGGGTAGTCAGGTTATTGGGAGGGTGGTCAGAGGGTTGGGATGATAGTGGGTGGTTGGGAGGAATAATTGAGGGATTGGGAGGGCAGTTGGAGGTTGGTCAGTGTGTTGGGAGGATGGTTGGGTGGCTGGGGTGTCATCGGAGGGGTGGTCAATGGAGGTGGGTTTTTTCTGTCTAACATTTTCTGGGTAGCTATTCAGGTAGGTAAATCGGAACTCTCTGAAGCCTCTAACTTTAGCTCAGAGTGAGAGACATTCGTGGAGGGTCCTGGGGGACTGGGGAATTGCCTATTGAATATTGAAGCTTCCCAAGCAATTCCCATGGAGGTGCATATGTCAGGATGTCCACAGCGTGTCGATGCAGATCTCAATCATAAATCTAGTCTCCGACAATCTAGAGACTGGAAGATTTGCCCAATACCTTGCTTTTGCAACTATCCACTTGCCTATGATCTCTAGGTCAAGATGGTCTTGTCATAATTATGGTTGTTCTGTTACAGGGAATCCTTACTTTATGAAAGATATTCTGTGGCTGGCCAGAATTTGGACTGAGATAAAATGGGATATGTATGAAGTAAAGGTTCTCAGATCAAGTTTATAAGTTAGACAGCAAATTTAAGCTGCCATTTAATTAATTTTATAAGTGCTCACAGTTTAGAGGGGCAGAGAAGTGATGATACATCAGCCTTTGACTCCTCAAGGCAAATTAATTGCCGTGTTTTCCCATGCCACACCAGTGACTATGTTTCAAGAGTACTTCATGGGTTATAAAGTGCTGGGACATCCTGAGATTGTGAAAGATGCTATATAAATGCAAATCCTTTCCTTAGATGTTGGTTATGTGACTCCCTTCATCATGTATTATGATAGTCTGCTAAGTTCTTCTGTTCTCAGGGGATGATGATTGTGTGCAGGGTAGAGAGGGTAAGCAATGTAAGTGATCCTAAGACATGTTGACAGTGTAAGCTCCATCATGTTTACAACAGAATGGTTATATCTTTACCACTTTTGGTGGTAAAGAGGCTCATTCGGCTGCCAGGGTGCTCAAGGATCTTTCTAGGTCTGATCTTTAATCTGTACTGAGTTAGCTGGCATTGCCCTTCTGTGTGAGGGTGCTGAACCCAGGAATGAGAGGAACTAACTTGGAACAGTTCAATGATCAAATCTGATCTGTTAGACGTCTGTATGTTTTAGGATCACATTGTGCAATGTTTCTATCCATCGAGCCATGGAGAAAGCCTACATCATTAATTTATAGCTTCCTGGCAGGCATATCCTATTTTAATTGCAAGTTTGGCTTCAATCATCATAGATACAAGGTACAGATCCTTTCAGGAAATGACAAGGTAGTTGCAAATTGGACAATTCCGATTATGGACTGTACTCATTAATACCAAGCGGCTGTATATTTGTGCTGCATCTTTGAACAAGGACAGAATCCAGACAGATTTCAGAACTGGATTTTTTTCTTGCACATTTATCTTGTTGTCAAGCCACTTATTATACAGAAATGCTTCAAAAATAGCAAAGTCACAAATGTGTCACATTCAATTTGAACAATGGCTACATTTTTTTAAATTCACTTGGGAATATGGATGAGCAAGGCCAGCATTTATTGTTTATCTCTAGTTGACCTTGGGAACTTGATGGTGAGCTGCCTTCTTGGACTGTTGCATTCCACATAGTAAAGGTCTTCTCACAGTGCAGTGCAGGGAGTTCTAGGATTTTGATATATTTCCAGGTCAGGATGGTATGTGACTTGGAGTGGAATTTGAAGACAATGGTGTTCCTGTGCAGCTGCTGTCCTCGTCCTTCTAGGTAATAGAGGTTGCAGGAGTTAAGTTACTTGTTAAAATGTGAAAATCAGCCAAAGAATAAAGTTAAGCACTTATCATATATTTGCCACGGGGTTGTAACGTAGTTAGATATCGCGACTCTGTTAGAATATTGGTAAATGTTGTTGAAGTACGTGGTCCTTGCAGAGCTTGTGAAGGACCAATAGCTTACAGACTGAATGCTATAGTTTACCAGCCACTGGTACAGGCAATGTATTGGTACAGATCCCAAGCCTTGATAAATTAGATGATTAGCAGTAGGAAGGGCATTCGGCTGTAAAACCACCTGCCAAATCCAAACAATATGAATGGAAATTATACCCATGTTAGGACCTACCCTGCAAGTGATATGCCAGGTCCCTGCCCAAAACCTGTGAGGAATGGGCTAGGGTTACCATCCAATGGACAAGAATAGCTAAAGCAGAAAGCCCGTAGGAGGGATGAAAAGATGACCAAACTCAAAATAGTAAGTCTAAAATGTTGGTAGCCGACAGGGAGAAGCAGTGAGGTAACTGACCTGATGGTGAGAAAAGGAATGCAAATCTTGGATCTCCAGGAAATGAAGTGGAAGGGCAGAAAAGCAAGCATTGGTTGTGGATATAAACTTCATTACCATGGGCAGGATGGAAGAAGAAATGGAACAGTACTAAGAAAGGAAATGAAGGACAAGGTACTGGCAGTGGGCAGAGTCAGTGACAAAATCATCAAAGTAAAGCTAGAAATTGGGGATGAAATGTGAAACATCATTAGTTGTTCTGCACTGCAGCGGGTGAGGACCAGAGGAGAAAGGAGAGCTCTGGGAACAAATTGACAATGCAATTCAAGCAATACCAAACAGTGACAGGCAGGTAACCTAAAGAGACATGTGGGGAAAGGAAAAACAGGATATGGTGTTTTCCATAATGGACATGGTTTTGAAGAAGCCAATGAAGAAGGATCCAAGACCCTGGAGTTTGCCATGTCATATCAACAGGTAATACTAAACACCTAGTGCCAAAAGCACGGAAACTTCCTTATAGCCTTCAACAGTGGTGGTAGAGAAACACAGCTAGACTACATCATGGTTAGAAAAGGAAGGAAAGAACTACAATGTCTTCCCAAGCAAGGCACTGACTACCTAAGAGTGATTATGGCAGAGCTGATTACAAAGAAAACAAAACAGCAACAAACAAGTGGTAGACAGAACATCAGGTGGTGGAAACACAAAGGCCTGCAAGTGAAGGAGGTATTTAAAGAGCTGATGGTGAAACAGCTAAGAGGAATAAGAGTTACGATAGACATCATGAAAGACTAGTGGAACACAGTGGTAGATTTAATTAGGAAAACTGGTAAAGTGTGAAAGATCATCATGGCCACATGCCCACATTCTCCAACTTGGCTTTTATTCAGTCTTGGAAGAGCATCCTGCAGTCAGCATCGTGTGAAGCAGTCTGGGAAGAATGTCCTGCAGACTGTTCTTGTTGAAAATAACAAGAGTGAATCACAAGACAGCATGAGAGAGCGGCGGAGAGATCAGAACCAGCGCGAGTGCGGGGAAGCTTCAAAAAGTGACACAGCACAAAGGTGAGAGCTGATTGGTGAGTAGCGGGTAACTGTTTTTCTCCAGTTTTTTCCTCCAGTTTAAAATACATTAAGCAAAGGGTTCTAGTATTTATTTAAAGTGCATAAATAATTGAACATTTTTTTACTGTATTTAACTTAAAGTAAGGTTTTTTTCAACTAGAGACATGGAAGGGCAGGTCAGTCCCTTGTTATGTACTGCCTGCAACATGTGGGAACTCCTAGATGCTCCTTGCACTCTGACCATGTGTGCAAGAAGTGCCACCAGCTACAGCCACTTGAGCTCTGAGTTTCGGAACTTGAGTGGCAGCTGGAGGCACTGAGGTGCATCTGCGAGGCTGAGAGTTTTGTGGATAGCATGTTTTTAGACGTGGGTCAGCTCACAGCTTACGGAAGTGCAGACAGAGAGGGAATGGGTGACCATCTGTCAGAAGAAAGGTGTCAGGCAGGTAGTCAGAAAATCCCCAGAGTGCATCTCACTCGAGAACCATTTTTCTGTGTTGGAAAATGGTGAGAGTGATGGTTCCTCTGGAGAGTGCAGCTATGCTCATGGCATTGTGAGTGGCTCAGCTGCATGGGGGGGAGGAAAAAGAGGGGAAGAGCAATAGTGGTAGGAGACTTGATAGTAAGGGGAACAGACAGGTGTTTCTGTGGCTGTAGACATGACTCCAGGATGGTATGTTGCCTCCCTGGTGCCAGGGTCAAGGATGTCACTGAACAGCTGCAGGCCATTTTAAAAGGGGAGGGTAAACAGACAGAGATCGTGGTACATATTGGTACCAACGACATAGGTAGAAAGAGGGATGAGGTTCTGCAAGCAGAATTTAGGGGGCTAGGAAACAGTTTAAAAAACAGGACCTCAAAGTTAATAATCTCTGGATTACTTCCGGTGCCATGCGCTAGTGAGTATAAAAATAGGAGGTTAGTCCAGTTAAATGCTTGGCTGCAGAGATGGTGCATGAGGGAGGGCTTTAGATTCCTGGGGCATTGGGACTGTTTCTGGGGGCAGTGAGACCTATACAAGGAGGACAGGTTGCACCTGAACCGGAATGGGACCAAAATCCTTGTGGGGAGGTTTGCTGGTGCTGTTGGGAAGGGTTTAAACTAACTTGGCAGAGGATGGGGTACTGAGAGGAGGTTCAGCAGGGGGAGATGCACAGCCAAAATTAGAAGAGAGAGCAAGTGAGTCTGGAAGGCATAGAAATTATAGGCCAGTTAAGGCACAAGGAAGTTTGGCAAGGTTGGATGGCATTTATTTTAATGCGAGGAGTCTCTTGAATAAGGCAGATGAGTTGAGGGCACAAATTAACACATGGAAGTATGATGTCATTGCTGTCACAGAGATGTGATGTCATGGTTGAGAGAGGGGGCAGGATTGGCAGCTCAATATTCCAGGATAAAAAGTCTTCAGATGAGACAGTGAAGGAGGGAAAAGAGGAGGGAGTATTGCAATATTGATCAAGGAATCAATTACAATAGTAAGGAGGGATGACATCTTAGGAGGCTCCTCAAATGAAACCATATGGGTAGAACCGAAAAACAAAAAAGGAGCAATCATATTTCTGGGAGTGTACTATAGGCCCCCAAACAGTCAGAAAGAAATAGAACAAAGATATTTAGGCAAATTTCAGAGAAGTGTAAAAGTAATAGGGTGGTAGTAGTGGGGGATTTCAACTTCCCCAAAATTAACTGGGATAGTCATAAGTGATAGGTTTAGAGGGAGCAGAATTCTTAAAATGCACCGAGGAGAACTTTTTAAGCCAGTATTTAGAAGGTCCGACAAGAGAGAGGGCGGTCCTGGACTTAATTTTAGGGAATGAAGCCGGGCAAGTGATTGAGGTGTCAGTGGGGGAGCATTTTGCAGATAGTGATCATAACTTCATTAGATTCAAGGTTGTTATGGAAAAGGACAAGGATTGGCCAGGAATCAGAGTTCTAAATTGGGGGAAGGCCAATTTTAATAAGGTCAGATGTGATTTAGCCAGACTGGACTGGGAGCAGCTACTTTTAAGTAAATCTGCGTCAGAGCAGTGGGACTCATTCAAGAAGGTAATAGGGAGAGTACAGGGCCAACATATTCCAGCAAAGATAAAGGGTGGGACCAACAAATCCAGGGAACCCTGGATGATGAGGAACATACAGAAGTGGATAAAGAGTAAAAGGGAGCCTTATGGCAAATACCGAGGGCTCAAAACAGCGGAAGCCCTAAAGGAGTATAGAATGTGTAGGGGGGAACTTAAAAAGGAAATTAGGAGAACAAAAAGGGGGCATGAAAAACCATTGACAGGTAAAATAAAGGATAATCCAAAGTTATTTTACAAGTACATTAAGAATAAGAGGGTAACTAGGGAAAGAGTAGGGCCCATTAAGGACCATAGTGGTAATTTGTGTGTGGAGCCAGAAGACGTAGGTAGGGTTCTAAATGAATATTTTCTGTCTGTGTTCACAAGTGAGAGGGATGATGTGGGTATGGAAATCAGGCAGGAGGACTGTGATATAATTGAAGAAATTAGCATAGAAAGGGAGGAGGCTCTAAGTGGTCTGGCAGGCTTAAATGTAATTAAATCCCCAGATCCAGATGAAATGTATCCCAGGCTGCTGAGGGATGCAAAGGAGGAGATAGCAGGGGCGCTGGCAATAATTTTCAGTACCTCTCTGGCCACAGGAGAGGTGCCAGAGGACTGGAGGACAGCCAATGTGGTATCGTTATTCAAGAAGGGAGGAAGGGCTAAACCAGGGAACTACAGGCCATTCAGTCTAACCTCTGTGGTGGGGAAATTGTAAGCAATTCTGAGGGACAGAATTAATCTACACTTGGAGAGGCAGAGATTAATCAAGTACAATCAGCATGTTTTTGTTAAGGGGAGGTCATGTCTGAGCAATTTGATTGAATTTTTCAAAGATGTGACCAGGTGTGTAGATGAGGGCAATGCATTTGATGTAGTCTACTTGGACTTCAGCAAGGCTTTTGATGAGGTCCTGCAAGGGAGACAGATAACAAAGATAAGAGCCCATAGGATCCACGGCAATTTGGCAAATCGGATCCAGAACTGGCTGAGTGGCAGGAAGCAGAGGGTGATGGTTGAGGGGTGTTTTTGTGACTGGATACCTGTGTCCAGTGGGGTTCCACAGGGACTGGTGTTGGGTCCCTTGCTGTTTGTGGTATATATAAAAGATTTAAACTTGAACGTAGGAGGGTTGATCAGTAAGTTCGCAGATGACATGAAAATTGGTGGGGTGGTAAATAGTGAGAAGGATAGCCTTAGACAACAGGAGGATATGGATGGGCTGATCAGTGGCAAATGGAAATTAATCCAGATAAGTGTGGGGTGAAGCACTGGGGCAGGAAAACAAGGCACGGGAATACACGATGAACGGTAGGACCCTGGGAAGTACTGAGAATCAGGGGGACCTTGGAGTGCATGTCCATCGGTGCCTTAAGGTAGTGGGACAGATAGATAAGGTGGTTAAGAAGGCATTTAGGATACTTGCCTTTATTAGCCGAGGCATAGAATATAAGAGAAGGGAGGTTATGCTGGAACTGTATAAAACGCTGGTTAGGCCACAGTTAGAGTATTGCATGCAGCTCTGGAATCCGCATTATAGGAAGGATGTGATTGCACCAGAGAGTGCAGAGGAGATTTACCAGGATGTTGCCTGGGCTGGAGAGTTTTAGTTATGGGGAGCGATTGGATAGGCTGAGGTTATTTTCCCTGGAGCAGAGGAGATTGAGGGGAGACATGATTGAGGTGTGTAAAATTGGGGGGCATAGATAGGGTAGACAGGAAGAAACATTTCCCCTTGGTGAAGAGATCAATAATCAGGGGGCATAGATTTAAGGTAAGAGGCAGGAGGTTTAGAGGGGATGTGAAGGTGAATTTTTTCACTCAGAGGGTGGTGGGAATCTAGAACTCACTGCCTGAAAGAGTGGAAGAGGCAGAAACCCTCATAACATTTAAGAAGCATTTGGATGCCATGGCATACAAGGCTATGGGGTTAGTGCTGGAAAATGGGATTAGAATAGTTAGATGCTTGTTTGACCAGTACAGACTTGATGGGCCGAAGGGCCTTTTTCTGTGCTGTAGACCTCTATGACTCTATGACTGTATGGAGGAGAAAGACTGGAACAGAAGTGTAAAGGTCTGCCACATATAGTGTTCATTTGCGACTGAGTACAGTATCACCCACACAGTGATGGTAGAGAGCACATGACCCACACCTCGGGGTCACTCTAGTGTTAGACAGAGCCATGTGCACAATCAAGCATGGAAACAGCTCCTAGTTTGAACCCATTATGGTATATATGTACATGGTTCTTGCAGGTAATGAATACGGTTAACCTACTTAAGACTGTGAAGGCTTAATTAAGACCTACCAAGTGGTATCCAACACCATACAATTGCCAGAAACAATCATGGCTCAAAGAAGATAAAGAAGAGAACAAAAAGGCAAAAAAGCAATGCAAAGCAAATGATTGCTAGAGATTGATCCTTGGCTATGGAAGAAATATATGACTGGATGCAAACGAGGGTCTCAAGGGATGTCAGACAAAAGTAAGGAGTAGTGTCGGGGAGCGTGAGAGTTATGAAGCCAAAGTTGGATTACACCAATGTTCAGACATGAGCCCCTTCCTCTTCCTGATTGCCATGGATGTTCTAACTGAGCAAGTGAGGCAGGAAGTGCCATGGTGAATGGTGTTTGCAGATGATATTGAGCTATGTGGTGTGGATGCTGAGAACATGACTGACTGGAGACCTGGAAAAAAACACTGGAAGACAAGGTTATGAAGATCAGTAGGCCAAAGGCCCAATTTATGGACTGTCAATTTGAGCCTAGAGAAGAGGATCAGACTGAAAGTGTAAAGGTTATAGGTGAAAACTTAAAGAGTAGTTTTAAGTACCTAGTGTCAGTGGTGGCTGAAGATGGAAGTATGGAATTAGAAATTAAGCAGTGGAGTAATTATGGTTGGAATAACTGGAGGAATTGCAATGGAGTGCTATGTGATGGAAACGTATTGCTGAAACTGAAAGGAAGAATCTACTGGACAGTTATGAGACCTGCCTTGTTATATAGTGCAGAAACTTGGGAAACACCAAGAAGAGAGGAACAATAACTGGTTACTAACAAGATGTGGATGCTGAGGTGGATGCGCGGAGTGACAAGGACAAAATCAGGAACCGCTACTTCAAGGTGTCGGCGAAGATTGTAGGAGCATCAAGGAAAGTAATCAAGAAGAGACAAATTGTATGGTTATCTGTTGTGGAGAGAGAGAGGAAATGTGAGGTGAGCTATGGAGATGGGGCTGCCAGGGAGAAGGAAAAGGAGGCCTAAGTCCAGATGGAAAAATGTGGTGGCGAGAGACTTAAACGCAGGGATTAGAAGAGGAATGGGTGACTGACAGGAGGAGATAGAGAAGGGTGATCATCCAGCATTGTGGCAACCCCAAGTAAAAGCTGAAAGAAGGAGGAAGCGAAGATGTACTTTAGCCATTCCATCTGTTTTGGTCCTGTTTTCAGTTGTAAAATCAGCAATATGGTTTGTGGTGTTGAGAATGATGGACAGCAAACCTGGTGATGTGCCACTTTGCTTCCTATACCATTGGGCAACAAATTGGCTGAAATTGGAAATTGTCTGTTTGCTAGGCTTGTGAGGAGAAAAATCTGAAAAGGTTGAGGGAAGAGGTGGCATTGACTGTTAATGGCAGTGTCCTCTTTATGGTTAAAATTGGTGCAACATCTGCCTCAGTTTCTCCTCTGTGCATTGATGCCTCTTTAACCGTGGAAGAAGAGAAATTTGCAAACAAATAATCCTCTCTCCCTGTGATTCAAGGAACTAGTCCAACAAAATTAAAGAACATACTGGCCACTATCTGAATATTTGTTATCTGCTTCAGGTAAACAGAGAAATGGGGAAATGTACATTAATCATTTGTTTCAGGTTTAATATACAAGAAATTGCTTGAGAATTAAGTGGTGAGTTTAAATGGACATCCTTCTCTTCAGTACTGGTATGAGGGAATGTAATCCGCAGTCAAATTTTCTACACATTTCTGTTCTTTTCAATAATTCTGGATTTTGTGGATTTAGATCAAATCCAGATTTGATAAGGGAGCTTAAGGTGAAGGAACCCATAGGAGGAAGTGACTATAATACGATAGAATTTACCCTGCAATTTGAGAGGAAAAAGCTGGAATCAGATGTAATGGTATTACAGTTGAATAAAGGCAACTACAGAGGCATGAGGGAGGAGCTGGCCAGGATTGACTGGGAGATGAGCCTAGCAGAAAAGACAGTGGAACAGCAATGGCAGGATTTCTGGGAGTAATTTGGAAGACACGGCAAAAATTCATCCCTAGGAATAAGAAGCATACTAAAGGGAGGACGAGGCAACCATGGCTGACAAGGGAAGTCAAGAATAGCATAAAAGCTAAAGAGAAAGCATACAATGCGGCAAAGAGCAGTGGGAAACCAGGGGATTGGGAAGCCTACAAAGACCAACAGAGGACAACTAAAAAAGAAATAAGGAGGGAGAAGATTAAATATGAGGGTAAACTAGCCCAGTAATATAAAAGAAGATTGCAAGAGTTTTTTTAGATATATAAAGGGTAAGAGAGAGGCAAAAGTGGACGTTGGGCTGCTGGAAAATGACACTGGAGAAGTAGTGGGGAACAAAGAAATAGCAGAGGAACTGAATAGGTACTATGCGTCAGTCTTCACAGTGGAAGATACGAGTGACATCCCCAAATTTCAAGAGAGTCTGGGGGGCCAGAGGTGAGTATGGAGGCCATCAGCAATGAGAAGGTGCTAGGAAAACTGAAAGGTCTGAAGGTGGATAAATCACCTGGACCAGATGGATTACACACCAGAGTTCTGAAGGAGATAGCTGAAGAGATAGTGGAGGTGTTAGTAGTGATCTTTCAGGAATCACTTAAGTCAGGGAGGGTCCCAGAAGACTGGAAAATCGCTAATGCAACCCCCCTGTTTAAGAAGGGAGTGAGGCAAAAGACGGGAAATTACAGGCCGATTAGCCTGACCTCGGTCGTTGGTAAGATTTTAGACACCATTATTAAGGATGAGATTTCAGAATACTTGGAAGTGCATGGTGAAATAGGGCAAAGTCAGCATGGTTTCATCAAGGGAGGTCATGCCTGACAAATCTGTTAGAATCCTTTGCGGAGGTAACAAGTAGGTTAGACAAAGGAGAGCCAATGGATGTTATCTACTTAGACTACCAGAAGGCCTTTGACAAGGTGCCGCACAGGAGGCTGCTCAGTAAGATAAGAGCCCATGGTTTTAGAGGCAAGGTACTAGCATGGATAGAAGATAGGCTGTCTGGCAGGAGGCAGAGAGTGGGGATAAGGGGTTCCTTCTCAGGATGGTGGCCAGTGACTAGTGGAGTTCCACAGGGGTCAGTGTTGGGACCACAACTTTTTACTTCATACATTAATGACCTAGATGAAGGAACTGAGGGCATCCTGGCTAAGTTTGAAGATGATACAAAGATATGTGGAGGGACAGGTAGTATTGAGGAGATGGGGAGGTTGCAGAAGGATTTGGACAGGTTAGGAGAATGGGCAAAGAAGTGGCAGATGGAATACAACATGGGGAAGTGTGAGGTCAGGAAGAATAGAGGCATAGAATATTTTCTAAATGGGGAGAGAATTCAGAAGTCTGGAGTGCAAAGGGACTTGGGAGTCCTAGTCCAGGATTCTCTTAAGGTTAACTTGCAGGTTGAGTCAGTAGTAAGGAAGGCAAATGCAATGTTGGCATCTATTTCGAGAGGACTAGCATATAAAAGCAGGGATATGCTGCTGAGGCTTTATAAGGCTCTGGTCAGACCACATTTAGAATATTGTGAGCAATTTTGGGCCCCGCATCTCAGGAAGAATGTGCTGGTCCTGGAGAGGGTCCAGAGTAGGTTCATGAGAATAATCCCAGGAATGAAAGGCTTAACATATGAGAAACGTTTGAGGACTCTGGGTCTATACTCAATGGAGTTTAGAAGGATAAGGGAGGATCTGATTGTAACTTAGAGAATACTGAAAGGCCTGGATAGAGTGGACGTGGGGAAGATGTTTCCAGTAGTAGGAGAGACTAGGACCCGAGGGCACAGCCTCAGAGTAAAGGGAAGACCTTTTAGAGCAGAGATGAGGAGAAACTTCTTTAGCCAGAGAGTGGTGGAATCTATGGCATTCATTGCCACAGAAGGCTGTGGAGGCCAGGTCATTGAGTGTATTTAAGACTGAGATAGATAGGTTCTTGCAGCATCGGCGGAAAAGAAAAGAGTTGACGTTTCGAGTCCTCTTGACCCTTCGACAGAACTAGGCGAGTCCCAGGAAGGGGTGAAATATAAGCTGGTTTAAGGTGGTGGGGGGGGTTTGGGTGGGGGGAGAGAAGTGGAGGGGGGTGGTGTGGTTGTAGGCAAAAGCAGTGATAGAAGCAGATCATCAAAAGATGTGACAGACAGCAGAACAAAAGAACACATAGGTGTCGAAGTTGTTGATATTACCTAAACGAATGTGCTAATTAAGAATGGATGGTAGGGCACTCAAGGTATAGCTCTAGTGGGGGTGGGGGGAGCATAAAAGATTTAAAAATATTTTAAAATAATGGAAATAGGTAGAGGAGACCTACATTGGAGAGACCAAACGTAAACTGGGCGACCGCTTTGCAGAACACCTGCGGTCTGTCCGCAAGAATGACCCAAACCTCTCTATCGCTTGCCATTTTAACACTCCACCCTGCTCTCTTGCCCACATGTCTGTCCTTGGCTTGCTGCATTGTTCCAGTGAAGCCCAACGCAAACTGGAGGAACAACACCTCATCTTCCGACTAGGCACTTTACAGCCTTCCGGACTGAATATTGAATTCAACAACTTTAGGTCTTGACCTCCCCCCTCCATCCCCACCCCCTTTCTGTTTCTTCCCCCTTCCTTTTGTTTTTTTCCAATAAATTATATAGATTTTTCTTTTTCCCACCTATTTCCATTATTTTAAAATATTTTTAAATCTTTTATGCTCCCCCCACCCCCACTAGATCTTTACCTTGAGTGCCCTACCATCCATTCTTAATTAGCACATTTGTTTAGATAATATCACCAACTTCGACACCTATGTGTTCTTTTGTTCTGCTGTCTGTGACATCTTTTGATGATCTGCTTCTATCACTGCTTTTGCCTACAACCACACCACCCCTGTTCACTTCTCTCCCCCCACCCAACACACGCCCCCCCCACCACCACCACCTTAAACCAGCTTATATTTCACCCCTTCCTGGGATTCGCCTAGTTCTGTTGAAGGGTCATGAGGACTCAAAACGTCAACTCTTTTCTTCTCCGCCGATGCTGCCAGACCTGCTGAGTTTTTCCAGGTAATTCTGTTTTTGTTTTAGATTTCCAGCATCCACAGTTTTTTGCGTTTTGTTTTTTGTTTTTATCTAGATAGGTTCTTGATTGGTAAGGGGATCAAAAGGTTATGGGGAGGAGACAGGAGAATGGGGTCGAGAAACTTATCAGCCATGATTGAATGGCGGAGCAGCCTCGATGGGCCAAATGGCCTAATTTCTGCTCCTATGTCTTATGGTCTTATGGTCTTATGAAGCTATGAAAGGATTAGAAGCTGGTATCACCCAAAAAAATTCCAGTCCAGAGCATGGGAGCATTGAAGGCAGTTTGGAGCACTCCAACTAAGCCAGCAGTGAAAGGAGCCAATTTATCCACAGGCATTGAAACTAGGACCGTTTGTGTATGCATGACTCCATCACCTTATGCAGCTGAGCTAGTGGACAGCCATCACTTTAATCCCTTTTTCAGATTTTACAGTGGCCATCTTTAACCACTATTCTACCTTGTGTCAAGCCCTGATTCTCTTCACTTCAAGCTGCATTCATTGCACTTGCCTTTACCAGCAACAAATTGAAAATATCTTGCTTTGTGTGTGGTTTATTTTGGTGACACAGTGAAGTAAAATTAGGCAGTTAAAAAAGGGAATTGAAAAAGAAAATTGGAGGCATCAGAAGCTGCTCTTTATTTTTAATTTAAATTTAAGTAATAGGTTACAGACTGTTTCAATCTGCAAAAGTGCATAGAATGTGCCAGGTCATCCATATAAACAGAGTACGCTTCACATAAATGCAAGAGGCAGCTCCATTCATTTTGATAAAGGGACAAAACAATAGACAAAGGCATTTTAAAATGATGATGTTTTCCCAATAAAAGTAAAATGCAATTTTATTCAATTTTCCACCAGTTATTTAGAATTTTTGCACAGCTAGAGAATTTTTAAAAAATAATTGATATGACAATGAACCTGCCTCTTACATAATGGCTGCATGCCTACATTTCTTATTGGTTGCAGTAGCCTTCCAGATCGTAAAGGGAGCAGGTATTGTGACAGCAGTGATCCACTATCCCCCTCTTCATCATCTGGCCCAGCCGTTTATTGAATGGAAATTGCTGCTCTGTCTCATTTTCTTGAATGGACTGTTGACCACGTAATGCTGAAAGAGAATAATTCAACAATATTTAATTTCTCCTGTCCTCGGAAAGTCAGATCGTATCTATGCAGAAAGAAACAGAGTTAACGGGTTGGATTTTATGGGTGAAAAATTCAGTAGTGGATGGGATGAGGGAGTCCTTTCACAATCCTAATGAATGCCCTACAGCAATTTAATATTGAAAGCAGCATTAATTGCTTTATGACAAGACTTTCACCCATATCTAGGCAGGAAGTCCTGTCTTAGAGAGCTGCTGGCCAATTGGATGAGTGGCAGCTCTGTAGTCCCATCAGCACCAGCTGACAGTAATGGCCACGGTTGAAACTACAAGCAGTCCCACCACGCCAAAGAGCCCAGCTAAGCCCAGGGCCATGGATCTCAGAGAGCAGTTGAGGGGGGCTGGGTTCAAGAAACCAGGGGTAAGGATAAGGGGGGAATGACCTGGGGAGTGGGTGCAAAAGGTGCTATGGGATCTGCAAAGGTGGTCCCCCCAACCTGGCCCAATTCATGCAGCTAAAGCTATTAGGCTTTCCACATGGTGTGGGCCCCCTCCTCTCTGCCGCAGCAAAATACCGGTGGTGGGATGAAGCATTTTAGTGGCCTTTAATTTGCTGGGCTGCCCGACACCTCCCCCCAACTCCTCAGCATTTTGACAGATCAGGGTGGGCAGGCAGGCAGAGGGAAGGCCATCCACTCATGACCCTGCCTTCAAACCCACCGGCAGGGAAGTGTAAAATCCAGCCCAATGTTTCAGGTCATTTTGAAATGTTAACTCTCCAGAGATACTGCTGGATCTGTTTTTCTAGCATTTCCTGCTTTTCCCCCGATTTCCAGGATCAGCAGTATTTTGCTGTCTTTTCCACAAGAAATTTTTGCTCCTGCTGTGAAGCATCCTCCCCTAACTACCCTGTGCACTCTCACTCCCTTACTCTGTCCACAACATCCTGTGATTGGATGTATATGCATGAACAGAGACCATCATTTTCCCACATCATGTCATTGAGAGGAAGAGATAACCTGCGTTCACATCTCTATCAACCTCCATCATTAAGGGCAGAATTTTGCCCTTAGCGTGCAGGATTGGCAGGGGTGGCTGAGGGCAGTGGGGAAGCCACCTACTACCCGCGATTGACAGTGCACCGTGATTTCACGCTGGCGGGCCAATTATGGTCCGCCCAGCGTGATACGCAAGCAGCAGCGCTAAGTGCTGCCTGTGTGGGTGGGGTAGGAGGGCCAGCAGGCCTAGCACAAACTTTGCACATGCATGAATAATCTGCCTGAGACACGGAGCAGCCTTGTGTCTCAGGGGGATGAAGAACATATTGAAAAAATTATTAAACAACAGGAAAATTTAATAAAGCACGTCCCCTCATATTACTGTCACATGAGCAAGGATATGTTTTTAATTAATAATTTAAGTTTTTATTTCATTTGTATTTGCTTTTCGAAACCACATCCCGCCCATGGGTGAGGTTTCCAAAAAAATGCAAAGGCCGCTTGGCATTTTCGCCTGCCCGCCAATCGTTAGGTTGAACGAGCATGACAAATGAACAACAATTGATAACTTAATGGCCTTAATAGGCCTTTTAATTGTTGAGCTATCGTGCAACTGCACATTGACATTGACACACTTGGCTGGCATCATCACATGTCATTTCACGCTTGGTCGGGTCGGGCACGCGCCCACCCCTGAGTTAAAAATTGTGGCCTAAGTTTACTTGAAAAGCCCCTTAGCTGAACAACGCACTTTTCACGCAATTATGGACTATAGTTCTCAGAAGGATTTCAGGAAACATTGAGGCAGCAGTGAATGTGAAGAAATGCACACAATGAGGAGGAAGACTGTGACTGTGTCAGCAATTGGTTAGGCACATTGGCAACAGAAGGGAATTGACGAGAATATTGTTTTCATACAGCGAGTATGTTCTGGACCAAAATGCATGATGATATGGTGCAAGCAGGTTCAATGGTAACTTTCGAAAGGAACTTGCATATATACTTGAAAAGGGAAAAAAATTTGTAAGGCTAAGGGGAAAGAACAAGGGTGTGGGCCTAATTGGATTGCTCTTTTAGAAACGGGCAATGGGAAAGAGTAAAGGGCAACATAATGGATGTGAATTGCTGGGATTTTCAAAAGGCGATTGATAAGATATCCAATAGTAGACTTGTGACTATGCTCAGAATATGTGGAGTCAGAGAACAAAGTGGCTACAAAACAGAAAACAGAGATTAAAGATTCATGGTAGAAACTCATGCTGGCAGAAAGTGAGAGTCATTGTTCCTCACAAATTGGTGCTGGATTCACTGCTGTTCACTATTTACACAAACAATTTGAACTCAGGAATCAGAAATATAATTGCAAAATTTGCAGATGACACTAAATATAATTTGCAGATGACACTATTTAATACTGAGAAAGAATGCAATAAAATACAAGAAAACATTAATAAACTTGCAGAATGATTGTGCAAATGACATAAAGTCTAATGTATACAGTGTAAGGTTTTTACATTTTGGTAGGAAAAATAAGAGGGCCATATGCGACTTGGAAAACGTGTGCCTAAAGGGGGTACAGATGCAAATGGATCTCAGAATATAACTTTACCAGTCATTAAAAGTAGCAGTGCAAGCTAATGAGATCAGAAAAATGCAAACAAAGCCCTGAAATGCCTTTATGGTGGAATAGAATTGAAAAGAAGGGTAGTTACATTAAACTTGTATGGAACATTGGTCAGATTACATTTACAGTCCTGTGAACAATCCTGGTCTCCATATTACAAAAGGAATATAGAGACACTGGAGAAGGTGAAGAAAAGATTTACAAGGATGGTGATACTAGAAATGAAAGGTTTCAACAGTCAGGAAAGACTGAACTGCAGATTGGGAATCTTTTTTCGAGATAAGACAAGGCTAAGGGATGACCTAATTGATGTCCTTAAATTTATGGAAGAGTTTGATAGGGCTGAGGTAAAGAAGATGTTTCCACTTGTGGTGAGTCCAAACTAGGAGACATTAAAAAAAGATAATCACTAATAAATCTAATAAAGAATTTGGGAGAATTCTATACCAGCAAGTAGTTAGAATATCTCGAAATTGATTTCAAGTGGAATAGTTGAGGCAAATAGCTTAATGTATTTAAGGTAAGATTGTAAGGGAGAAAGGAAGAGTAGGACATACTGATGGGGTTCAATGAAGTAGGGCACATGGAGGGTGATGTAGATCAGTGGCTGAATGATCTATGCTGTAAATTGTTTGTAATTCCATGCAATGATGCCTGAATGGCCCATAAGTGTTGTATGCTTCTGTTCAAAGTATTAGCAAAGGAGTGGGACTGATTTTATAGCTCTCCTTAGCATTCCCCCAAAGTCCATCAAAATGAAAATCTAATCTCCATAATTCAGATGTTGCTGGAACATGATTTCCGATCCCAAGCAAGATTCAGGGCAGCAATTTGAGTCCCCATCATTATGACATGCAGAAAATAAATCCATTTATTCATTGTCTCTAGAGTCAGGTCAACATACCTAGAAACTGTTCCATGCCTCTTTTTGCTTTAGGTAAATAGTAGAAACCCTTTTGTCCACACACAAAGTATAGAGTCTCTACTAGATGCGAGCCACACAGGTGCTGTGAAGGTAGTGTTTCTAATCCTTTAGGACAAGAAAAGATGATCAATACAGCCACCAGCACGATTTGGTTCCAAAGCACCATTGCAATGATTAAATGTGGAATTCCCTTTTAAAAAGAAAAGAAAAAATTGCATAATTGTACATAATGTCTTTCATATCTGTGGTATGTGCTTCAAAATGAATTGATTAACTTTGAAGTGTTGCCACTGTGTTTACAGACAGGCACGGTAGCTATTTTGTGCACAGCAAGATCGCAAAAACAGTTAAGGAGATAAATGATTAGATGACTTGTTTTGGTAGTAGTAATTGAGGGATTAAATATTGGCTAGGACACCGCCCTGGCCTCCTTTGAAAAAGGAGCCCCCACTTTCTTCCTGAATAGGCTGGCTTGGCTTCTCAGTTTAACCCGTCACCCAAAAACCGGTGCCAATCCTTGTCAGCCTTAAATGTCCAAATCCTGGAGGGATTGGAACATGCGACCTTGCAACATTCTTGAAAGATGAGAATGCAACCAGATGAAGATGAGACTTGTAAAACGTCCCACCTCGGAGGAACAATTTGATCAACTTTATAAATAACACGTTAAGTTCAAAGTTTCATTCAGATCTCAACTTAAAAAATGATTCATAGTATTCTTACCTGACCAGTCTGCTGCAGCTTGACTCTGAGTCTTTTTGAATGTGTAATGACCATTGAGAGAGCAAGTTAATTTATACAGCAAGCTGTTCATCTGTTTTTTTTAAGTTCCATATTTGGCTCTTAAAACATCTCCTATCCTTGTTCCTCTGGTAAAAATATTGCTGCCCTTGCACATTGGGTAATTGTTAGATTTTGCAACTCATTTAACTTATACTCTAATTGTTTGCACTGATAATCTCTGTCCTTCATTTATTCTCAGCATCAGAAGCTGTTCATAAAACATGGTCATTTCACTTTCAAGAGCTGTTAAACCTTACTGAACAGCTCCAAAATTGTCCACTGGTCAATTAGTAATGACTGGAGCCATTTTGGTGGTTGCTGCTGATGTATTAATTACATTTAATTGTTTTGCTTATTAGAGTCAGTGACAGAAAGAGGACACTTCTGAGCACTTAAAGCGCTGGACTGCCCATCTTAATGAACCTGTTGATCCGTTGATGTAGCAGTTTTCTAGGAATTTAACAGAACTGTATTGACGTGTGTCAGGCAATGATTTTGCCATCACCTTTCCCATTACAGGTAGAACCCTCTGATCTCCCCAGTTCTGTATGATTAATAGGTCACTCTCTTTTTCCCTCTGTTCAGCTATTTCTCTTTCCCTTTGCTACCTGCTTTCTCTCATTCCTTCTGGGCCCTGTCAAGCCCTGAGGTACCCTTAATTCTTGCATTTTATTACATTTCTTTCTTGGGTCATTGTTCTGCATCCAGTTTGAAATGTTGATCCTCTGCTGAATTTTTTACCCTTTCCTCCTTCCATCTCTGGAAGATGTTGGGAGCTAATCTCGACTTTGTGCAATAGTGTAAATGGATGATAATGAATCAGCTGCCTGTTTACATCTCACCAGATTTTTATTCCAGTGATTTCAATGGATGAGATGGAAAACAGCCTGCTGACTTAATATTACCCACTTCACACATTTGCACAAAGCCAACATCTACCCTGTTGACTGTTCCTGGGTCACAGTTCCATGAGACCCTCTGGTACTTCAGCCAAGTGGCTGGTCTCTATGAGTGAACCCAACATTCAGTGTCAACAGACTTTTACAGAATGGAGGATATCCCAACCAAACCCATTTCAGACCTCAGTCGGAGTTCATACATATGCCTATCCCGATAGGAATCCCCGGATAACAATTAAGAATGGAATCTCTGCCTGGCTTTTTTCTTCCTTAGCTCCCACCTGCTAATGTCCTGGCTCAGTTCAGCTATTTCAGGATAAAAATGGACCTTCTCAGTCTGAAAGGCTCAGTTCCTTATCAGGCATGAGCCAAAGCTTATGTATAAAAAAGATCTACAGTAAATTTTGGGACCATAACTTTTAGGAGAGTGGGCTGAAGATATTAGATGCTCACCTCAATAATGTCTCCAAGCCCCTCAGTTGTGGTATACTTGTTACAGATTTGGCTGCATTTACCCAAATTATTGATCACAATATATGTTTGTCTTCTTGGGGCCCATAAGGGACAAAGGGGGCAATCTATGGGTGGAGCCAGTTGACATCGCTAGAGTGTTGAATGAATACTTCACATCTGTCTTCACCCAAGAGAATGAGGATGAAGGTATCGAACTCGGGGAGAGAGATTGTGAGGTTCTTAAGCAAATTGATATAGGGAGTGACAAGATATTGGAGCTGTTGACAGGCTTAAAAGTGAACCAATCTCCAGGTTCGGATGATTTGTGTCCCAAATTGCTGAGGGAGGCAAGGGAAGAGATCGCAGGGGCTCTGACCCAAATTTTTAATTCCTCTCTGGCCACGGGGGAGGTGCCAGAGGACTGGAGGATAGCTAATGTGGTTCCGCTATTTAAGAAGGGTTGTAGAGAAAAGCCAGGGAACTACAGGCCAGTGAGTTTCACGTCAGTGGTAGGGAAACTATTGGAGGAAGTTCTGAAGGAGAGTATCTATCTCCACTTGGAGAGGCAATGTTTGATCAGGGATAGTCAGCTTGGCTTTGTCAGAGGGAGGTCATGCCTAACAGATTTGATTGAATTTTTTGAGGAGGTGACTAGGTGTGTAGATGAGGGTAGTGCAGTTGACGTAGTTTATATGGATTTCAGCAAAGCCTTTGACAAGGTCCCACATGGGAGACCTATAAAGAAGGCAAATGTACATGGGATACAGGGTAATTTGATAAGGTGAATTCAAAATTGGCTTAGTTGTAGTAGACAGAGGGTGATGACAGAAGGATGCTTCAGTGCCTGGAAGCCAGTGTCCAGTGGCATACCACAGGGATCTGTGCTGCGTCCCCTATTATTCGTCATTTATATAAATGACATAGATGACTACGTGGGGGGTAGGATTAGTAAGTTTGTGGATGACACAAAGATTGGCCAGGTGCTTAACAGTGAGGTTGAGTGTCTTGGGCTATGGGAAGATATAGACGGGAAGGTCAAATGGGCAGATAAGTGGCAGATGGAACTTAACCCTGAAAAGTGTGAGGTGATACACTTTGGAAGGAGAAATTTGACAAGGAAATATTCAATGGATAGCATGACACTAGGAAGTTCTGAGGAACAAAGGGACGTTGGCATGTGTGTCCATAGATCTCTGAAGGCAGAGGGGGATGTTAGTGGGGTGGTGAAAAAGGCATATGGGACACTTGCCTTTATTAATCGAGGCATAGATTACAAAAGTAGGGAGGTCATGTTGGAGTTGTATAGAACCTTGGTGAGGCCACAGCTGGAGTACTGTTTGCAGTTCTAGTCATCACATTATAGGAAGGATGTGATTGCACTGGAGTGGGTGCAGAGGAGATTCACCAGGATGTCGCCTGGGATGAAACATTTAAGTTATTAAAAGAGGTTGGATAGACTTGGGTTGTTTTCGTTGGAGCAGAGAAGACTGAGGGGTGACCTGATTGAGGTGTACAAGATTATGAGGGGCATGGACAGGATGGATAGGGAGCAGCTGATCCCCTTAGTTGAAGGATCAGTCACAAGGGGACATAAGTTCAAGGTGAGGGGCAGGAGGTTTAGGGGGGATGTGAGGAAAACCTTTTTTACCCAGAGGGTGGTGACAGTCTGGAATGCACTGCTGGGAAGGTGGTGGAAGCGGGTTGCCTCACATCCTTTAAAAAGTACCTGGATGAGAACTTGGCATGTCATAACTTTCAAGGCTATGGGCCAAGTGCTGGTAAATGGGATTAGGTAGGTAGGTCAGGTGTTTCTCACGTGTCAGTGCAGACCCGACGGGCTGAAGGGCCTCTTCTGCATTGTGTGATTCTGTGATTCTGTGATTCTTGAATCTGAGGAAGACCTGCATGCATTCTCAAGTACATCTCGGTCATAGACACACGTTTGGGCAAGGACTAGGTTTTATATGTTAAGGTTTAGAGTCAGTTGTTTTCTCAAACTGTTTCACACAATGAATTACTTTCGGAGTGCAGTGACTGTTTAGTATGTAAATGTCCACAGTTATTCTGCAGACAGAGGATTTGTAGCTTGTGGAGTGGGTAATGCAACAACAAAACAAAATGCTTTTGCTTTTTTTATTAGAACTTTTATCACAAAGAATTGCCCCTGGTGCTTCACAGAGATAGAAGGAAAATGAATATTGAACCAATGAGGGAAAATCAGAATGGGTGATCAAAACTGTGGTCAAAGAGGTGGGTTGTAAGCAAGGTTTTAAAAGAGGAGAGGAATGTGGAAAGGCAGATGGAATTCCAGAGAGTGAGACCTGGGCAGCTGAAGGCACAGCTGCCAAAGTTGGTGTGAAAAGAGAGCAGGAATATGCAAGAGGCCAGAGTCAGAGCACTCAATAGTATATGAGGTGGGAACGGTTCTACTATGGGAAGAGGTTACAGAGAGAAGGAACAACGAGTGATGGAGTGATTTTAATGCATGTTTAAGAAATTGAAATTTGACGCACTGGAGGACCATGTGCCAATATAGAGCAGTTCAGATGGGTATGATGTGTGGGCAGGATCTGATACAAGGAGCTGATGTTAAGGGAAGGTGTAGGGGGCTGGTCAGGAGAACTCTGGAATAATTCAGTCTACAGTGAACAAAGGTATGAATGAGGGTTTCATTAGTGGTGGAGAAAGTAGGCTGTCTTTTGTCTTTATCTGTAAAATATAACATTCAAGACTAGATGTTACAAAGATAACAAAATACAAAACTAAAGGCTCTGTATCTGAATGCATGTAGTATTCATAACAAAGTAAATTAATTGATTGCGCACATTGAAGTAAATAAATATGATCTGATAGCCATTATGGAGACATGGATGACAAGGATTGGGTCCTCAACATTGAGGAAAATATGACATTCAAGAAGAATAGGAAGCTAGATGAAGTTGGAGGGGTAGCACTGTTAATCAAGGATTGCATTGGTGCAATAGTTAGAGATGACCTTGGTTCAGGAGATCAGGATGTAGAATCAGTTTGGGTAAAGATGAGGAATAGTAGGGGAAAGAAGTCACTAGTGGGAGTGATCTACAGGCCCCCTTACAGTAACCAGAATGTAGGACAAAGTATACAAGAAGAAATATTAAGTGTGCGTGATAAAGGGATGGCCGGGATTTTAAACTACATATAAACTGGAAAAATCAGATTGGCAGACGTAGCCTGGATTAGGAGTTCATAGAATGTTTTCAAGATAGTTTCTCAGAGCAGCATGTTCTGGAACCAACCAGAGAGCAGGTTACATTAGACTTGGTATTGTATAATGTGACAGGATTAATTAATGACCTAAGAGTGAAGGCATTCTGGTAGCAGTGACCACAATATGATTGAATTTTACATCCAGTTTGAAAGGGAGAAGAGTGGGTCTCAGACTAGTATTTTAAATTTAATTAAGGGCAACTTTGTGGCAGGAAAGCTGAGCTAGCTGAAATGAGCTGGGGTATTAGGCTAGGGGATAGATCAATTGAGAAGCAGTGGCAGACATGTAAGGGGATATTTCAGAATACTCAGAATAAGTATATTCCTACTATAAAGAAAAATTCTAAGGGAAGGACCCACCGTCCATGGTTAACCAAAGAAGTTAAGGAAAGCATCATATTTAAGGAATAAGCATATAACTGCACAAAGATAAGTGGCAGGTCAGATGATTGGTCAGAACATAAAGAACGACAGAGAATGACTAAAAGGTTAATCAGGAGAAAGAAATTATAGTGTGAGAGGAAGCTAGCTAGAAATATAAAAATGGATAGCAAGAGTTTCTGTACGTATTTAAAATGGAAAAGAGCAAGCAAAGTGAGTGTTGGTCCTCTAGAGAGTGACAGTGGGGAGTTAATAGTGGATAATAAGGGAATGGTGGATGAAATTAACAAATATTTTGTTTCTGTGTTCATTATAGAGGATACAAAAAACATTCTAGTAATAGCTGTAAATCAGAAGATGGAAGAGAGAGAGGAACTTGATGAAATTACAGTCACTAGGGAAAAGTATTGAGTAAACTGATGGACCTGTGGGCTGACAAGTCTCTGGGCCCTATTGGACATATCCTTGGGTCTTAAAAGAAGTGTCTAATGGAGTAGTGGATGCATTGGTGTTAATTTTCCAAAATTTTGCTAGATTCTGGAAAGGTTCCACCAGACTGGAGAGTAGAAAATATAACCTTTCTATTCAAGAAGGGAGGGAGGCCGAAAACAGGAAATGATAGGCCAGTTAACTTGACATCTGTCGTGGAGAAGGTGTTAGAATTGATCATTAAGAAGGCTATAGCTGGGCACTTAGAAAAACTCAAGGTAATCAGGAAGAGTCAGCATGGTTTTGTGAAAGGGGAATCATGTTTAACCAATCTATTGGAGATTTTAGAACGAGTAATATGCACTCTAGATAAAGGGGAGCCTGTAGATGTACTGTACTTAGATTTACAGAAGGCATTTGATAAGGTGCCACATCAAAGGTTATTGCGGAAGATAAAAGCTCAAGGTGTAGGGGCTAACATATTAGTATGGATAGAAGATTGGCTGTCTAACATAAAAGAGACAGTGCATAAATGGGTCTTTTTCTGATTGGCAGGATGTGACAAGCAGGTGTCTGTACTGGGGCCTCAACCTTTTACAATTTACATCAATTACTTAGATGAGGGATGAAAAGGCATTGTAGCTAAATTTTCAGATGACACAAAAGTAGGTAGGAAAGCATTTTTACCTGTAGAAAATAGGTAGGTAGGTTTCAGACAGGTATAAATAGATTGAGTGAATGGAAAAAATCTGGCAGATGGCATATAATATGGGAAATGTGAAGTTGTTCATTTTGGCAGGAGGAATAAAAAAGCAGAGTATTACTCAAACAGAGAATGACTGCAGAATTCTGAGGTGCAGCGGGATCTAGGTATTCTTGTGCATGAGTCACAAAAATTTAGTATGAAGCTGCAGCAAGTAATTAAGAAGGCTAATGGAATGCTATCCTTTATCATGAGAGGAATTGAACATAAAAATAAGGATGTTATGCTTCAGTTATACAGGGCATTAGTAAGGCCACATCTTAAATACAGTGCGCAGTTTTGGTCTCCTTATTTAAGGAAGAATGTAAATGCCTTGGAGGTGGTTCAGAGGTGGTTTCCTAGATTGATACCTGGAATAAGCAGGTATGTCTTATGAGGAAAGGCTGGACAGACTGGGCTTGTTTCCATTGGAGTTTAGAAGAGTGAGGGGTGATTTGATTGCAGTATATAAAATCCTGAATGGTCTCAGCAAGGTGTACATAAAACAATATGTTTCCTCTTGTGTGAGTCCGGAACTAGGGGCACTGTTTTAAAATTAGGGGTCACCCTTTTAGTTGAGGAGAATTTTTTCTCTCAGAAGGTTGTGTGACTTTGTAACTCCCTGTCTCAGAAGCCGGTGTCATTGAATATTTTTAAGGTGGAGGTCGATATTTTCTTGTTAAGCAAGGTAATCAAAGGTTATCTGGGTAGACAGGAATGTGGAATTTGAAACATAAAAAGATCAGCCATGATCTTATTGAATGGCGGCGAAGACTTGAAGGACCGAATGGCCTACTTCTGTTCCTACTTCTCATGTTCATGTGTTTGTCTGTTCATATGGCTCATGAAGACAGTATGTTGAACATGAAGTCTGACAGCATAGAGGCAATGCAAGGGTCAAGAGCGTGAAACAAACCTCAGAGCATGAAACAAATCAAATACACATGCAAAGATGGAGCCCACATGCCTCCAGGGTTGTGTAGGCAGATGCCTAAGACTTCTGACCTGTCATCTCAGTCATAATTGGCATGTGTCACAGAACATTTGCCCCATTAATACACAATGAAGGGCACAGGGCTATGATTGGAATGATGCTGCAATATTTTTAAATGTTAAATACAGATGGGTGTTGTCAAACAGTCGTGAAGGGTTATGATTAAGAGATTAGAAAAATTACTTTACTAAGAGTGTAGTTAGAATGTGGAATTCTCTGGTATAAGATAAGGGTAATACAGGATATGGAGACAAGATGGCTAAATAGAGTTAGGATACAGATAAGTCATGATTTCACTGAGTGTTGGGACTAGCTTGAGTGGCTGAAAGGCTTACTCTGGTTCTTATGGACCACTCATTCAAATTATAAAGGAGATGGAATCATAGAATGATTCAGAAAGACAGAAGAAGGTCATTGGGCTCATTTTGCCTAAACTGGCTCTTTAACCAATTAATCCCACTTTCCTGCTCTTTTCCCCTATCACCGTAATTTGTTTTGCCTTCAAGTATTTATTCAATTCTCTTTTGATAGTTACTATTGAATCGGCTTCCACCACCCTTTCAGGCAATACTTTCCAGGTCACAACTGCTAATTGGGTAAAAAAATATTTCCTTATGTTGCCTCTGGTTCTTTTGACAATCAGCTTAACTATGTGTTCTCTGTTACCGACTCTTTGTGGAAACAGTGTACTCTTACTTAATCTTTCAAATCCATTCATGATTTTGAACACCTCTATCAAATCTCTTCTTAATAAAAAGCAAAATACTGCGAATGCTAGAAATCTGAAATAAAAACTGGAAATGCTGGAATAACTCAGCAGGCCTGACAGCATCTATGGAACGAGAAACAGAGTTAACATTTTGAGTCTGTGTGACTCTTCTTCAGAGCTAAAGAGAAGTAAAAATGAGATGGAATTTATAACATTGGGGTGGTGGGGGCGGCAAGTGATGGTGTGGAGTGGGTAAAGCAAAATAGAAGGTCAGTGATAGGTGGGGGCTAAGTGGAGATTGACAAAGATGTCATGGACACCAGACAAAGAGAGTGTCACTACAAAAAAGTAGTGGTGAAGACTAAAAAGTTCCTGATGTGCTGATAGTGACATAAAGGTGATAAACCAGAATATGTAAATGGCAGAACAAAGGTCAGCACTCTGTGAAAGAACAGATTTAACAAGTGACAGATGGCCCTATTGAGGGGGAGGGGAAGGGGCGGTGGTTGGGGAAAAAGGATAAAAAAGGAATTAAAAAGTGTCCATGACATTTTTGTCATTCTCTCCTTAGCCCCCATCTATCACTGACCTTCTATCCTGCAATACCTGCTTTGCCCTCTGTCCAACAGTATAAATTCTCAACTGTCAAATCTCGTTTCTACTTCTCTTTAGCTCTGAAGAGGAGTCATACAGACTTGAAATGTTAACGCATCTTAATCTTCTCCAAGGCAAACAAATTTAAGATAATTGTCAAAAGAATCAGAAGTGACAGGAGGAAAATCTAAGGACGGAATTTTCTGAGGCTGCTAGCAGCGGGTGTGATAAGTGGCATGTGCGGAAAGTATGGCGTGACCTGCTTCACAACAGGGTGAAGGCAGGTCGTAAATGTTCGCTCGTCCGCCAATGGTGGGCCACGCTTCCTGCCATTGGTCAGCAGGGAGCTAATCGTAATACATTAGCATATAATTAAAAGGCTATCCCACCAGGCTCTTGGTACCCCCTCGTATCGTCCGTCCACATCGGCGCAAAAGCACGTCGACGTGTTTGACAACAGCATGCAGGCGACGTGCACTTGATGTCCTTCACTTTGGGGGAACTGAGGTGAGCGAGCAGCAGCGTTTTCCAAAGCTTGCCTGTTGTTTACATGCCTCAGGGGTGCTGGGGGCTGGAGGAAACTGATGACTGGCCCCGGAGGCGACTGCTGAGGAGGGAGATGGTGGGGGGATTGGTGTCTGGGGGCAAGTACTGGCCAGCCTCAGAGGTGACCATTGTCGGTGGGGTGGGGGGTGTTGGGGGGTGGGGGGGGGGGGAGTCAAATACTGTCCTGGCGCCGCATCCTGCGCACAGGCAATCGAGGTGGTGGTCAGGGTAAGTGTGGGAAGTGGCCACACATTAGGGACACCTGTATAAACTGACCATGCCTCTGCAACTGAGACAGATCAGGCACAACCACAGTGATATGATTGGGAACAAAAACAAAAATACCTGGAAAAACTCAGCAGATCTGACAGCATTTGCAGAGAGGAACACAATTAACATTTTGAGTCCGTATGACTCTTCATCAGAACTATGGAAAAATAGAAAAGAGGTGAAATATAAGCTAGTTTAAGGGGGGGATGGGACAGGTAAAGCTGGATAGAGGACCAGTGATAGGTGGGGATAACCAAAAGATGTTATAGACAAAAGGACAAAGAGGTGTTGACGGTAGTGATATTAGCTAAGAAATGTGCTAATGGTGACATTAATGGTAGAAAGCAGGACGAGCAAGGTACTGATAGCCCTAGTGTGGGTGGAGTGGGGGGAGGGATCGAAATAGGCTAAAAAGGTAGAGATAAAACAATGGATGGAAATACATTTAAAAATAATGGAAATAGGTGGGAAAAGAAAAATCTATATAAATTATTGGGAAAAGGGGGATCGGAAAGGGGGTGGGGATGGAGGAGAGAGGTCATGATCTAAAATTGTTGAACTCAATATTTAGTCTGGAAGGCTGTAAAGTGCCTAGTCGGAAGATGATGTGCCGTTCCTCCAGTTTGAGTTGAGCTTCACTGGAACGTTACAGCAGGCCAAGGACGGACATGTGAGCATGAGAGCTGGGTGGTGTGTTGAAATGGCAAGTGACAGGGAGGTCTGGGTCATGCTTGCGGACACCCCATTTCCTGTAAGGACTCCATCCCATTCTCTCAGTTCCTTCGCCTCCGTCGCATCTGTTCTGATGATGCCACATTCAAAAACAGTTCCTTCTGATATGTCTTCCTTCTTCCTTTACTGAGGTTTTCCACCCATGGTGGTTGACAGGGCCCTCAGCTGTGTCCAGCCCATCTCCCGCGCATCCGCCCTCACATCTTCCTCTGCTTCCCAGAACCATCATAGGTTCCCTCTTCTCCTCACTTATCACCCACCAGCCTCTGCATTCAAAGGATCATCCTCCGCCATTTCTGCCAACTCCAGCATGATGCCACCACCAAACACATCTTCCCTTCAACCTCCCTGGTGGCATTCCGCAGGGATTGTTCCCTCTGGGACACTCTGGTCCACTCCTCCATCACTCCCTACACCTCAACGCCCTCCCACGGCACCTTCCCATACAACCACAGAAGGTGCAACATCAGCCACTTTACTTGCCCCCTTCTCACCGTCCTTTCAAGTGAAGCAGCATTTCACTTGCACTTCCCTCAATTTATTCTACTGCATTTGCTGCTCCCAATGCAGTTTCCTCTACATTGGAGAGACCAAACGCAGACTGGGTGACCGCTTTGCGGAACACCTTCAGTTTGTCTGCAAGCATGACCCAGACCTCACTGTCACTTGCCATTTAAACACACATTTCTTAGCTAATATCACCACCGTCAACACCTCTTTGTCCTTTTGTCTTGTCTATGGCATCTTTTGGCAATCTCCACCTATCACTGGCCCCCTATCCAGCTCTATCTGTCCCCCCTCCACCCTTAAACCAGCTTATATTTCACCTCTTTTCTATTTTTCCTTAGTTCTGATGAAGAGTTATACTGACTTGAAACATTAACTGTGTTCTTCTCCACAGATGCTGTCAGACCTGCTGAGTTTTTCCAGGTATTTTTGCTTTTGTTTTTATTTCAGATTTCCAGCATCCGCAGTTTTTTGTTTTTATCTTTTTGCTTTTATCTTAGTGATATGATTGGGGTCAGGTTCCTAGCCTATATGTCCATGCAAGCAATGCAGAGGCACCAAAGGGCCATCAAGCGCTCCATACCTTACCATCAACTGCGGCACAGATGTCGTGTCCGTCACCGCTTTATTGGACCATGGAGCAGTTGGACTGCACACATTGTGCAATCCCCTCACCAATGCTGGCATTGTAGCAGTCACTGCTGGAGGCGCTAACAGCCCCTTGCAATCTCAGCATCCTGGTTCGGTCCAGTGTCCCCCATGTCGCAGGTTGACAGGGCAGCGAACTCATCTCTGACCATCCGAGGGGTGACCAGCACTCTCCGGGAAGCATTAAGGGGCAGTCACACAGGGCCAGGAAAGGTGTGTAGTACAGCCATGATAACCACGTCTCTCTCTCTCTCTCTCTCTCTTTTTCATGTTGCAGGAGGACCACGTCAGGATCATGGATCCTGGTGACCTAGCAGTATGCCTGATGACCTACAGAGAATGGAGAAGACTGAGGAGAGAGCGACTGAGGCTCCTGGCTGCGAAAAGGCAGAAGCAGCAACCTCATGAAGCTGGGGCAGCAGTGGCACCCACATACACTGACCAGGACTGCCTTACAAGATGTGGCTGGTTGGTGCCTAGTGACACCCAGGGTCTATAGATGCTGCCTGCCATTCCTGCAGATGATGGAGAACCAGTGTCACTAATGACTGTGCATGTCTAGGGACCTGGTGGCTCACATCTGCTACTTACCTCAGGACTTGGCACCAAGGGGACATGGAAAGCATTCACTGCCAGTGGCAGTGAAAGTGACCATGGTGCTCAATTTCTTTGCCAGTGGCTCCTTTCACGCCTCCACAGGTGACTTCTGTGGGATTTCACAATCTGTCACCCACAAATGCATCCATGAGGTCACAGATACCATCTTCTCCATGGCACACAACTTTGTACATTTCACCCAGGATCGGAACAGTCAGGATGCAAGGGCCATTGGGTTCGCCCTGGTCTCGGGATTCCCACAGGTACAGGGTGCGATTGACTGCACACATGTGGCACTCAGGTCTCCATCGCTACACTCAGTGGACTTCATCAACTGCAAGGGCTTCCACTCACTGAACGGACAGCTGGTATGTGACCACCAGAAACGCATCTTGCAGGTGTGTGTACGGTTTCCAGAGAGTGTCCATGATGCCTACATCCTGAGTCGCTTGCAGATCCTTGCAGTCTTCCAGAGTCCACAGAGGCTGCAGGGATGGCTCCTTGGGGACAAGGGCTACCCGCAGAGGCCATGGTTGATGACACCCATGTGGTGGCCTCAGACTGCAGCAGAGTGACGCTATAATGAGGCTTATGCAGCAACTCACAACTTGGTGGAGCAGACCATCAGGATGCTGAAGATGCGGTTCTGATGCCTGGACCTGTCTGGTGAAGCCCTGCAACACAGTCCGCAGAGGGTGTCACGCATCGTCATCATCTGCTGCACCCTTTACAAACTGGCACTGCAATGGGGTGAGGTGCTGGTTGAGGAGGAGATGAGGAGCTGCACATCTCCTCCGTTGAGGAGGACGTCGATGGGGATGAGGGTGAGGGGGTCCTCGGTGGTGACAATGGTGGGGATGAGGCTCTCACACTGACTAGATGAGTTAGGCACACTCGGGAGACCCTCATAGCTGCCAGATTTATGGAGGATGATGATGACATGCAGTGAGATGTCCCTATAGATCCTCACAAAGTGAAACTTTGACTCCAGTCTGGCATATCACAGCACCAAAATCCTCTGTGAGAATGCTCCTGTCATGAAGATGCAGTGAAAGCCCTAATAGTTGTTCAATTGCAGGAGGATGATGACAGCATGCAGTGAGGACACTCCATAGATCTTCCGATGGCTTCTGAGAATGTCTGACTCCTGTCTGGCCGAGGGCAGCTCGCTTGCGCTCCATGATCAGGGCCATTTCAGAGACGCAGCCATGAAACTTTAGATGCTTCTGACGCTGAGTCCGCCTTCAGCATCTCAGCCCTTCAGGAGCTGGTGCATAGCACCACTGGTCACAGATGCTGGTTTGATGGGGGCCAGCCCCACCTTAAAGGTGCTGAGAGCACACAGAGATTGAGAGAACTGTGGTGCCCAGCCACTACATTCTGGCAGCAATGACCAGCAATGCTGAGGTGCAGGCATCAGTAATGTTTCCAGAGAGTGTGAGGCCGGACCATTACTGTGGTCTGAAGGCTGCATGGAGCGCAGGGAAGAGGCCCTAGACTGAAACACCTGCCTTTTATCTTGTGCAGAAAGGTTTCACATCTGAGTATCAAGAACACTGCTCATCAGAACAAGGAGCCACAGGCAGGGAGATATTCTTGGGAGTTTATTGACAATAGTGAACAGTATGTACAAGTGATCATCACCCGTGACCAGGCTGTGCAACTACTGTTACCTTACTTTCCTAACCCTGCCGCTGTCTTGGTGCTCCCCAGACATCCACAGCAGAGGTGGAGGCAGCCTGCTGACATTGACGCCCTGTCTGTGATGCCTTTGGAGGACCGAGACTTGGTGGGCCCCGGCCTGCTTTCGGGGTCCTGCTGTGTGAAAGTGGTACCCTCCTCGGCCTGTGAAGCTGGAGCTGCAGAGGTCACAGGAAGAGGGGATTCGGGTGGGCCAGTCACTCCTGGAGTCACCTGGGTGAATGGCCCATGAATGTGCACCTGCTGGTCCTCCTCCCTATGGGTGCCTGAGGGCCCCTGGTTGACTCCGTGAGCAGAAGGGAAGCTGGAGTGATATTGAGCTGCCCAGCAGCACTCTCACATACACACTGTTGGAGGCCAACTATGGCATTAGTGATGGAGGTAAGCCTGCGCAGCAGAGCAGGAGTGACATCCTGGACCAAGGTTTCCATGGCGGCTGCCATCCTGCCAGTTTGACCTCGGTGCGTTGCAATGCCGGCGCCATCACCTCACACTGAAGACGGAAGGACTCCTCTGTCGTGCCTTGCAATCTAAGGAGTGCAGCGGACATCCCTTCCTGATATTCCCGAGCTTGTCTTTGCAACTCCAGAAACTGCAACATGACCGAGTTCAGAGGCTCAACATCTGACTTGGACTCAGCAACATTCTGGCCTCCAGCTGTCCTCCAAGTGCTGGAGACCTGGGACGTCCCTGCCTCCGCCTGCTGTGGATCAGAAATTGTGATGTGCTCACCAGATTGTGATCCCGAAGCTACTTTAAAGTTAGATCCCACCGAGGTGTGTGTCTCTGAGCTGGTGGAGGGTGTCAGCGAGCACTGTGACAGGGCTTCAGGGAGGGTGCCTCCAGATTCCTTTTCAGAGGTTTCTTTGGGGCTTGATTGGAGGCTCTGGGTCATGGACTCTGTCGCTGTTTGGCAGATGTGCCTGTGAAAGCAATGGGGTATAATTAATGCATGGCAGTGGCCTGTGAAAGAGGGCACATCACTCACAGCATGGTTGTCTGATGGATGTTGCACTGCTGGATTCTCACTTGGTAAGAGCAGCACGACCTCACCGTCAGCACAGGACCGGTCCCAGTCACCGCCGGCCAGCTGGATGGCTCTGTTTTCGAATACTGTCAGAACTTTGATCTCCGCAATCCCTCCACCTGTCTGCGACCTTCGCCTCCTGTTGTGAACCGGTTTGTCCTGCACGGATAGAGATGGCGAAAGTGTATCAGGATGCCTGCTGGGCCAGATGATAAGTATGCCTGGCCTGTGTGGGTGTTGAGTGGTCCCATGGACAGGATGAGGACAATGAAGATGTGTGTGGGAGAGTGAATGGTGACGTCCCTTGAACTGGCAGTGAGTTAGGGCCCCCCCAAGCCTGGCTGGTGACTTTGCTGCCCACCCTGCTGCCAGTGCAGGGGTAGAGCACATCACGGCAGGCCTCTATGGCATCCAGCAGTCGCTCAAGGAACCTGTCGTTGAAGTGGGGGGCTGCGGTCTTTTTTACTTTGCTGGCCATGTCTCCTGGGCAGGGTCGTGAGCTGGTGGTGATGAGCACTTTGCTGGTGGCTGCCTTTTAAAGATGGTGGCCAGTGTGATGCAACAGTGGGGTCATGGCGGGTGGGTGAATGAGAGCCCACCCACCATGGAAATGGTGTGTCTCAGGGGGGTGAATATATAATGAGGTGGGCTCGGGACGATACAGCATGAAAACCTGCCGTTTTCATCGGCAGGTAGGACTCCATTTTACCTGCCCACTACCATGCTTAGAGCAATTCTGGGAAAATTCCACGCTAAGATTCTATGGCCGGGATTATCTTACCAGTGGCACTGTCGCAGGCAGGACGGGAAAACTTGGAGAGTGGCCAAAAATCAAGTGGCCTTTGGCCGCTCTCCAAATTTTCCTATCGTTCCCACGATGATGCCCCCTGCTGGCGGGACTGGAAACTCTCAGCCTATGATTCTAACCCAGCTTCTCAAATATATCCATAATTGAAATCCCTCATCCCTGGTGTCAGGCTAAAAAATCTCTTTTGCAGCCTCTAACCTTGACATCTTTACTTAAGAGTAGTGTTCAGAATTGAACCCAATGCTCCAGCTGAGCTCTGACCAGTGTTCAAAAAGGTTTAGCGTAACTTCCTTACTTTTGTCTCCTATTCTCCTATTAATAAAGCCAAGGATCCAATATGGCTCTTTTAACAGCCTTTTCAACTTGACCTGCCACCTTCAAGGATTTGTGTACATTAATCCTCAGGTATCTCTGGTCCTGTACCCCTTTAACTTTGGCCAAAGCTTTCCGATATGGCAAGAGGTCTCCGACTCAATTTACGTCACTGATGCACGTCGGGACCGTGAGGAAGTCCTGACATGCTCACAACCGCGGTACTTATGTGGGAAGTTTAAACCTTCAATTACTGGTTTTATCTTGACTGGATTGCTCCATGATTCCAACAACACTGGCCAGAACCACAGAGCCTTGGGCTGTTTGTGCTATACTAACCCTGGTTTTTACAGGCTCTTCATAGTAGGTATAAAATAAGCAGAACACTAAGTAAATCAGCTGGAGTGTCAAAGCACAATGGCACCCACAACGATGTTCAGCCCCCATCCCTTCAATGTTCACCTTCCTTCCAGCAATGTTTACCTCTCTCCCACCAATGTTCACACCATCCCCACACTCTGGGCAATGTTCATGCCGCCACATTTGCTCCCCCCAGTAATGTTCACCTCCCTCGTGGCAACGTTCACCTCCACTCCTCTGAACAGTGTTCACCATTCACCCCCTTCCCCCTCTCTCTTCCCTAGGCAGTGGTCATCCCATCTCATAACCTCTTTTCCAGCTCACCGTTGGACTCCCTGGCTCCTGTCTAATCAATGTCAGAAGAATAAACATTATTGGGGGGGTGAGGGGGAGGGATGGTTGAGGATTTTACCTAGAAATATAGAAACTAGGAGCAGGAGTAGGCCATTCAGCCTTTCGAGCCTGCTCCGCCATTCATTATGATCATGGCTGATCATCCAACTCACTAGCCTGCTCCCGCTTTCTCCCCATATCCAATGATCCCTTTCGCCCCAAGAGCTATATCTAACTCCTTCTTGAAAACATACAATGTTTTGGCCTCAACTACTTTCTGTGGTAGTGAATTCCACAGGCTCAATACTCTCTGGGTGAAGAAATTTCTCCTAATCCCAGTCCTAAATGGTCTACCCATATCCTCAGACTGTGACCCCTGGTTCTGGACTCCCACACCATCGGGAACATCCTTCTTGCACCTACCCTATCTAGGCCTGTTAGAACTTTATAGGTTTCTATGAGATCCCCCCTCATTCTTCTGAACTCCAGCGAATATAATCCTAACCAACTCAATCTCACCTTACATGTCAGTCCCACCATCCCAGGAATCAGTCTGGTAAACCTTCACTGCACTCCTCTATAGCAAGAACATCCTTCCTCAGATAAGGAGACCAAAACTGCACACCATATTCCAGGTGTGGCCTCACCAAGGCCCTGTATAATTGCAGCAAGACAACCGTGCCTATGTACTTGAATCCTCTCACTATGAAGGCTAACGTACCATTTGCCTTCTTTACCGCCTGCTGCACCTGCATGCTTACCTTCAGTGACTTCTGTACGAGGACACCCAGGTCTCATTGCACATTCCCCTCTCTCAATTTATAGCCATTCAGGTAATAATCTGCCTTCCTGTTTTTGCTACCAAAGTGGATAACTTCACATTTATCCACATTATAAGGCATCTGCCATGCATTTGCCCACTCACTCAGCTTGTCCAAATCACACTAAAGTATCTCTGCATCCTCCCCATAGCTCACCCTCCCACCCAGCTTTGTGTCATCTGCAAATTTGGAGATATTATATTTAGTTCCCTCATCTAAATCATTAATATATATTGTGAATAACTGGGATCCCAGCACTGATCCCTGTGGTACCCCACTAGTCACTGCCTGCCATTCGGAAAAATACCCCTTTATTCCTACTCTTTGTTTCCTGTCTGCCAACGAGTTTTCTATCCATCTCAATACACTATCCCCAATCCCATGTGCTTTAATTTTACATACTAATCTCTTATGTGGGACTCTGTTGAAAGCCTTCTGAAAGTCCAAATAAACCACATCCAGTGGCTCCCTCTCATGGGGCTGAATTTTCCGTTCGTCAGGTGGGCGGCACGGAGCCAAATGCCACCAGCGATCAGGGCCGCGCCGCCATTTTACGTGGGCGGGCCAATTAAGGCCCACCCAGTGTGATGTCCACCAGGAAGCGCTATGCGCCTCAGTGCAGCCTCAGGGAGATCGCCTCGACTTTTTAAAATATTAAAAATAGAGAAAAGAAAAATCCTTTACATGTCCCCTCATGTGACAATGTCACGTGAGTTGGGACATGTTCATAATTGCCATAACAACTTTATTACAATTTTTAAAGCCCTACATGAAACCTCATTCCGCCGGTGGATGAGGTTTCATGTTTTTTCTAGTTCCCGCCGGGGCTCCTAGTCGATCCGCCAACCTTAAGGTTGGACAGGTAGGTCCTTTAATTGCTTAATTGATCCTGTCAATGGCCCCAAGTTGCCATTGACAGGTCGGCAGGCCCGCAGCTGATTTTGCTGCACCCCTGCCTTCCTGAAAATTTAATTGGGGCGGGTGGCGATGGAGTTCTGCCTGACATCGTCTCGCATCATTTTACACATTGGCAAGTGGGCCCCTCCCCGCTTGCCGACTGTAAAATCCTGCCCATCAACTCTACTAGTTACATCCTTGAAAAATTCCAGTAGATTTGTCAAGCATGATTTCCCTTTCGTAAATCCATGCTGAGTCTGTTCAATTCTGCCACTGTTTTCCAAGTGCTCAGCTTTTAAATCTTTTATAATGGATTCTAGAATCTTCCCCACTACTGACATCAGGCTAACTGGTCTATAATTCCCTGTTTTCACTCTACCTCCCTTTTTAAATAGTGGGGTTACATTAGCTACCCTCCAATCTGTAGGAACTGTTCCAGAGTTATTGAATCTCGGAAGATGACCATCAATGCATCCACTATTTCTTGGGCCACTCCCTGAAGTACTCTGGGATGTAGATTATCAGGCCCTGGGGATTTATCGGCCTTCAATCCCATCAATTTCCCCAATGCCATTTCCCTACTAATACTGATTTCTTTCAGCTCCTCCCTCTCACTAAACCCTGTATTCCCCAACATTTCTGGTATGTTATTTGTGTCCTCCTTTGTGAAGACAGAACCAAAGTATGTTAAAAGCAAAAAACTGCGGATGCTGGAAATTCAAAACAAAAACAAAAACAAAAATACCTGAAAAAACTCAGCAGGTCTGACAGCATCTGCAGAGAGGCGCACAGTTAATGTTTCGAGTCAGTATGACTCTTCACCAGAACTAAGGAAAAATAGAAAAGAGGTGAAATATAAGCTGATTTAAAGGGTGGGGTGGTGGGGGGGTGGTGGTGTGGTGGGACAGATAGAGCTGGATAGAAGGCCAGTGATAGGTGGAGATAACCAAAAGATGTTATAGACAAAAGGACAAAGAGGTGTTGACGGTGGTGATATTAGCTAAGAAATGTGCTAATGGTGACATTAATGGTAGAAAGCAGGACGAGCAAGGTACTGATAGCCCGAGTGGGGGTGGGGTGGGGGGAAGGGATCGAAATAGGCTAAAAGGTAGAGATAAAACAATGGATGGAAATACATTTAAAAATAATGGAAATGGGTGGGAAAAGAAAAATCTCTATAAATAATTGGAAAAAAGGGGGATCGGAAAGAGGGCGGGGATGTAGGAGATAGTTCATGATCTAAAGTTGTTGAACTCAATATTCAGTCCAGAAGGCTGTAAAGTGCCTAGTTGGAAGATGAGGTGCTGTTCCCCCAGTTTGCGTTGAGCTTTACTGGAACATTGCAGCAGGCCAAGGACGGACATGTGGGCATGAGAGCAGGGTGGAGTGTTGAAATGGCAAGTGACAGGGAGGTCTGGGTCATGCTTGCGGACAAACCGAGGGTGTTCTGCAAAGCGGTCACCCAGTCTACATTTAGTCTCTCCAATGTAGAGGAAACCACATTGGGAGCAGTGAATGTGGTAGACTAAATTGAGGGAAGTGCAAGTGAAATGCTGCTTCACTTAAGTATGTATTTAGTTGGTCAGCCATTTCTTTGTTCCCCATTATAAATTCCCCTGTTTCTGACTGTAAGGGACCTACATTTGTCTTCACCAGTCTTTTTCTCTTCAAATACCTACAGAAACCTTTACAGTAAGTTTTTATGTTCCCCGCAAGCTTACTCTTGTACTCTATTTTCCCCTTCTGAATCAATCCCTTGGTCCTCCTTTGCTGAATTCTAAACTGTTCCCAATTCTCAGGTCTGTTGTTTTTTTCTGTCCAATTTGTATGCCTCTTCCTTGGATCTATTACTATCTTTAATTTTCCTTGTAAGCCTTGGCTTGGCCACATTTCCTGTTTTACTTTGTGCCAGAAAGGAATAAACAATTGTTGCAGTTCACCTATGCACTCTTTGAATGTTTGCCATTGCCTGTCCACCGTCATCCTTTAAGTAATGTTTCCCAACCCATCATAGCCAACTTGTGCCTCATGCCATCGTAGTTTCCTTTATTAAAATTCAGGACCCTAGTCTCAGATGCAACTACGTCACTCTCCATCTTGATGAAGAATTCTATCATATTATGGTCACTCATCCTCAAGGGGCCTCACTCAACTAGATTGCCAATTATTCCTTTCTCATTACACAATACCTATTCTAGGATGGCTTGTTCTTAGTTGGTTCCTCAACGTATTGGTCCAGAAAACCATCCTGTAAACTCTCCCGGAATTCTTCTTCTATGATATTGTTACTAATTTGATTTGCCCAATCTATATGCAGGTTAATGTCACCCATAATTACAGATGTTCCTTTATTGCATATGTCTCTAATTTCCTGTTTAATGCCATTCCCAATATCACCACTATAGTTTGAGGGTCCAAATACAACCCTCACTAACGTTTTTTGCCCCTTAGTGTTTCTCAGCTCTACCCATACAGATTCCACATCGTTGGAGCTAATATCTTTCCTCACTATTGCGTTAATTTCCTCTTTAATCAGCAATGCACCTCCACAGCCTTTTCCTTTTTGTCTGTCCTTCCTAAATACTGAGTACCCATGAATGTTTGGTTCCCATCCCTAGTCACCCTGCAGCCATGTCTCTGTAATCTCGACTATATCATACCTGTTTACATCTATTTGCGTGGTTAATTCATCCACTTTATTGCAAATGCTCCTTGCGTTAAGTCACAAAGCCTAAGGGCTTGTCTTTTTAACATTACTTGTGCCATTCCCACTATTTTTCACTGAGGCCCTGTTTGATTCTTGCCCTTGATTTCTCTGCCTATCACATTCCTTATTCCCCTTTCTGTCTTTTGTGCCTGTCCTTGATTCCCCCTCCTCTGATTCCTTGCATAGGTTCCCATCCCCCTGTCATCTTAGTTTAAAGCCTCCCCAACCACTGTAGCAAATATTCCCTCTCGGACATCAGTCCAGGTCCTGCTCAGGTATAACCCGCCCAGTTTGTACTGGTCCCACCTCCCCCAGAACCGGTCCCAATGTCCCAGGAATCTGAAACCCTCCCCCTCACACCATCTCTTCAGCCACGTATTCATTCGATATATCCTGCTATTTCTACTCTGACTAGCATGTGGCACTGGTAGTAATGCTGAGATTACTATCTTTGAGATCCTACTTTTCAACTTACTTCCTAACTCCCTATATTTTGCTTTTAGGACCTCATCTCTTTTTTCACCTATGTCGTTTGTACCAATGTGTACCACGACCACTGGCTGTTCACCCTCCCCCCTCAGAATGTCCTGTAGCTGCTCTGAGAAATCCTTGAACCTACCACCATGGAGGCAACATACCATCCTGGAGTCTTGTTTGTGGCCACAGAAGCACCTATCTAATCCCCTTACAATTAAATCCCCTATAACTATTGCATTCCCACACTTTTACTCCTTCCCTGTGCAGTAGAGCAAACTGTGGTGCAATGAATTTGGCTGTTGCTGCTTTCCCCTGAGAGGCCATTCCCCTCAACAGTATCCAAAGTGATATATCTGTTTTACAGGGGAATAGCCACACGAGATTCCTGCAATGCCCACTTAGTCCTCTTGCTCTGCCTGATGGTCACCCATTCCCTTCCTACCTGTGGACTCTTGGCCTGCGGCGTAACCACCTCTCTATACGTGCTATCCACAATACTCTCCACCTTGCGGATACTCCACTGTGTCCCTAGCCGCCATCCCAGCTCCGAAACCTGGGCTTCCAGGAGCTGCAGCTGGAGACACTTCCTGCATACATGCTGGGCCCGGGCACTGGAAATGTTCCTAGCTTCCCACATAGAGCAAGAGGAGCACACCATGCTTTTGAGCTCTCCTGCCATGAATTACCCCTTTAAATTAAATTAAACCTTTTGGAAGATACTTAATATCAAATAGTATCAATTACTCTAGAGTCCTTCTTCCCTGCTCCTGATCATTACAGAATATAGCCCTTACAAACAATGAACCACAAAAAAAGACCTTAAAGACTATAAGTGATCAAAGTAGTAAATACTTACCCGACCCTACTCACGGTACTCAAAGGATCACCTCATTCCCTCCTCACCGAACTCCCTCAGTCACCAAACTCCAATTTAAGCACTTGACTGCAGCCCAAAGTAGCACCACAGTGCAGGCAAAGACAGCACTGTAAGGTGGCCTGTTTTTATTCTCTCTGAATCTAGCCTCTGAAAATCTGTTTAAGCCTGTTATCTAATTAACTAGTTGTTACTACAAGCAGAGCCTGTATAAACCCTGTTTTAAAACTGGCCTAAAACTCAACTTCTTCCAGCCCAAACAGCAACTTTTAGTTAATTACTAAATTAAAGAAAGACTAGACTTTAGATAGAAATTAACCCTTAAATTCCCTCAGTCATCAAACTCCGACTTAAGCACTCTACTGCAGTCCAAAACAGCACTCCAGTGCATGCCACACTTTCATTGGGTGAGAGGAGCTGAATATTGTCAGGGGTGAGGGAAGGGGTAACCACTGCCAGTGAGGTGAGGTTGTGAAATGTTGACGGTGACAGCTCAATTTCAAACAGTGTAAGTCAATGAACTGAAGACTGACCTTAAGGGTGTGTCTTCAGTTCATGATGAGAAAAGGTGGAGTTGCTTCAATTGAACTACATCTGACAATTTGCCTCCCAACTCTGTTCATCACGGCGTCCCTACTGCAGCCAGTATCAGAAGGTGCAAAGGCTCTAGCGTAAAATGGTAAATGGGCAGATTAAACTTCAGAGAGCATCGGATGGACCCTTTCCTATACTGACCAGAAGATCTGTGATCATGGTATCATTGAGTTCATATTGTCTCTCCACATTCTTCCTACTAAAATGTATCGCTGCACATTTCTGTATTCAATTTATTTACCATGGGAAAAATTCTCCCCCCGTTTGGGGGGGAAATGCGAGAGCGGGTGTGGGCGGGCACGCCTCCAATTGGCATCCCTGATTGGGGGCACACCGCCATTTTCTGCGGGCCGGCCAATTAAGGCCCGCCCAGTGTGACGTCTGCCAGGAAGTGCTATGCGCTCCCTGTGCATGTGGTGGTGGGTGGGGCGAGGATTCCCTCAGATGGGAGTGCGCAAAGTGCTGCCTCAGGGAGGTTGGCTCTGAATCAAAATTTTTAATAGAAATCATAAAAAAATTTCCCTGACATGTCCCCTTATGTAACACTGTCACGAGTTGGGACACGTCCATAACGTTTATTGAAAGATTTGATAAAAATTTAAATACGCTGCTGAAACCTCATCCTGCCCATAGATGAGGTTTCATGCTTTTTCCGAAGCCTGCCAGGGCTCCCGGCCTGCCCGCCAACCTTAAGGTCGGCGCACAGCTGATTTGGCTGCGCCCCCACTGACCTGAAAATGGAACTGACGCAGGGTGACTTCAGCAGTTCCAACCGAAGTCATCCCACGTCATTTTATGCATCGGCGAGCAGGATCCGTCCCACCCACACTTGCTGACCGGAAGATCCTGCCCTATGGGCAGAATTTTCTGGCTGACATACGGGTGGCAGAGCCCGCACATCAGTGCTAAAAATGTCGCGCGAGTGTACCGATGTCAGCATGCGGCATCGCAATATTTCAGTCGGCAGGCGCGTACATTAATTAAAGGCCTCATTAAGGACCTTAACTTGCCAATTGTCAAGGATTTTGAGGGGCCCGTGCAAACTTTGGATCAGCGCATGGGCCCAACAGGCAGGTGGGTAGGAGTTTTTTTAATAAAACTCATGCACTAGCGGGATATGTGGACACAGAGGGGTTGTTCATGTTTTCCATGAAGTTTTAATTGCAGAAAGTGTTTTAAAGTTGCCTATTTGAATGTTAGCAGTTCACATTGACTTCCAGGAGACAGTAATCTTTCTCAGGCCTGCAGCTTGCCGGAGGCCTCCATTTAGCCTGGGACTATGGGTTCTGACCTCTACACTGGAGGCAGCTCCCCTGAGGAGGAAGGGAGGGATAGAATAAGGAGGAAGCCAGGACTGGACAATCAGCCTCCAGGGGAGCCACTTTTGGGAGGCCACGCGCAGGCACAAGGGGCGCAGGACCAAGAAGTTGTCCAAGGTGCAAGGGGCCACAGAAGATGCCACTATCCTGCTGCCAGGGTATACAGGCAGCGAAGCAGCTACCTCAATATGTCTGAGGTGCAGTGCTGAAGGAAGCTCCAACTCTCAAGGGAGACAGTCAACTATATCTGTCAGATGATTGGCCCTGAGATATCTCCTAATTGTGTGGGTGGACACCACATGCCAGCAGCTCTGAAGGTCACAGTTGCCCTCCACTTCTATGCCTCTGGCTCCTTCCAGGGCTCGGTAGGTGATCTTTGCGGTGTCTCCCAATCAGGTGCCAAGCAGGTTACGGACGCTCTGTTCAGATGGGTATTGACCTTCACCCACTACCATTGGTACCAGGCAAGCCAGACACAGTGACCCAGAGGCTTCGCAGCCATTGCTGGCTTCCCCCGCGTCCAGGGTGCAATAGATTGTACACATGTGGCCATCAAGGCGCTAGCAGGTGAGCCAGGTGCCTTTGTCAGTAGGAAGGGCTTCCACTCCATGAACATGCAGCTTGTGTGTGATCACAGGATGCTGATTCTACAAGTCTGTGCAAGGTACCCAGGTAGCTCGTTGCCTACATCCTCAGACACTCCCAGGTGCTGGGTCTCTTCAGTGCTCCGGCTGGACTAGATGAATGGCTGCTGGGTAACAAGGGCTATCCCCTGCAAACGTGGCTCAATATGCCACTACACCATCTAAGAACAGAAGCTGAGCAGTGGTACAATAGGAGCCACGGCAAAAAAAGGGCTGTGTGGAGAGAGCCATCGGTCTTCTCAATATGTGCTTCCGTTGCTGGACCGCTCAGGGGGCGCACTCCAGTACTCCCCAGATCACGTCTCTCTGATAGTAGTATCATGCTGCGTTCTGCAATCTTGTGTTGGAAAGGGAGGATAAAGTTGACGATGAAGACCTTGACACCCTGGATGAGGCTGCACATGATGAATCCAGCAGTTGCTCAGAGGATGAGGAAGCACAGGGCGATGATGACGGGCAGCACGCCAACCCGCTACTACACCAAGGAGGCAGGGACACCTGGGACACTTTAATCCAATGAACCTTCAGCTAGCTCCACACACATGGATCAGCAGGTCCAGCATTGCCTGGCGCTTCCACACGTGGCACTTAGGTGCCACATCTTCAACCTCATCAGCTGCAACTAAGGGCTTAGTACAGAAGCACCAATGTCCACCCAAACACTCATGATATGTCTGTGAAAAAGACAAATGCAGCACAAAGGAAACACCTTCAGTCATGGTCAGAAATGTGGACTTTATTATGTCCAACATATAACAGAAACGTCTCTATTGCAAACATAAGTATATTTTTCTCTATTCTAAGGCCAACACAAAATCACCAATAACATACCCGTGGAGTGCCTAATGTGCCTTATGCTTACGTTTGCGGGTGCTACGTCTTGGTACTGCCCCATCACTCGGAGTGGCTCGTGAGACAGCCTGCTGACTCTGCTGTCCTGTTGGCGTCGATGACCTTGTTGGGCGTCCTCTGGCCCGTGAAGCCTGTGATGGCCCCGCCTGGGAGGGAGTGGCCAGTTCCAGAACTGGCACCTCCCCAATTGTCGCAGCCTCAACGGATGCAACGGTCACTGGCAGAGGGGCGGAGGAGCTGCTGCCCTCATCCGGAGCACCCTGAGAGGAACTCGCAGTGACTGGCAGTTGCTGCACCAACGTGAGGTCCCATTGGACCTCTCTGCTCACTGCAGATGGATGGGCACTGAGCACTGACGCTTGGTGCCCAGAACATCTCCCACATTGGGAATGGTCACCTGTGGCCAGTACCGCTGTGAGGTCTTGCAAGTCAGAGAGTAACCCAATCAGAAGATTCTTCATTCGATCGAACCCCGTCTCCATGAGATTCGAGAATCTTTCAGGAAGTGTGCAGCTCTGCCCTGAGGTTCATGCCTTAACGTGCACTCTGCCTGGACTCCTCCATCGCAAAGACCAACTGAAGCATGCCCTCATGCAACCCTGCCCGATTCAAACACGATTCCTGCTGCGTGTCCTGCAGCTGCTGCATTGGTGACATCTCCAGAGGCACGTCATCAGTGCCGGACTCAGCATGTGCCTTGTCCCCTGCAGCCCTCTGGCTGCTGGCGGCATCGGCACTCTCTGTCCCTACCATCTCCTCCAGCGATTGTGAAGTGCCCTCTCCACAGTGACCCGGGACACTTGCCGATGGTAAATTCCCCACCGAAGTGTTTGTGTCTGCGCTGGTGCCTGGCTGGCTGAAATGATGTGCCGCAAGTTGCACGTCTTGGGCCTCAGGTGTTGAGGGGGTGCTGTGGTGTTGTAGGGTGCGGCAGTCATGGTGATGCTGAAATTAACAACAAGAACAGTACATCAGTTAGCATACAGTCAGTTCAACTTTTCATCACTTTCCCCCCAGCCTCATAAGTCGCTCACCCTTCAAGACCCATAGGAAACGAACATTGGCGGGGTGGAAAAGAGTCAAGAGGAGGCCCAAATATTAGACGTGCATATAGACAGGCTGGTCAGATGGCCTCAGGAATGCCACATGACATGTTATGCGCCATTGGAGTGGGGAGAATGCAGAAGTACCTGACCAGGATGCGTGCTGGCCTGGATAGTTGCGGGGCTGAGGAAACATCGCAAACACTTGCAACATTTGCCGTGGATCACAGGAGATTGACAGGTCACATTATTGACCTTCATACCGTTAGGAGGGGCATAGACCAGGTGGGCAGAAGGCAACATTTCCCCTTGGTGCAGGGATGAGTAACATGGTGGCATTTATTTAAGTTGAGTGCCATGAGGTTCGCAGCTGAGGTACTGAGGACCTTTTGGACAGAGTAATGTGGGACACACTGGCTGAAAGGGTGGTGGAGGTTCCAACCCCCCTAAGATGCAATAAGTCTTTGGATGTGCAGCAGCGCTGCCATGGCATGTTAGGCCATAGAGATAGTGGTCAGAAATAGGGTAAGGCGACTTTGGAAGGTGCGAGAGACGCGCATCCTCAAGGGGCTGAGGGACCTTTGTGTATGACCCACACGTCTGACTGTATCAGTCTGTGAATGAGCAGTGTTGCAGCATTAACGATCGCAGCAACCATCAGTGCTTTGGATGGTGGGCAGACAGAGTGGATGGGACTGTGGACCTCAAATACCTGGCCGCAAGACCATAGCCTCGCCACCACCTGCCACCCTGGCGTCCCGCATCTTCCCCAGCTCCATGGCCTGCTCCTCGAAGGTAGTGAGGCGCTGGAGGAGGGCGTGCCCACCTCCAGTCCTCTGGAGCTCCTGCTGATTGTGTTCAGTTTTTTCCTGAAGAACAGAGAAGAGGATTTATTGAGGCTGATCGCTCATGTACACTGCACGTACACGCCGCACCCCAACCACACTAGCCCGTCTGAGGCCTCCAGCGGCTCTAGTCCACACTACTGGTGATCAGTTCCCAGAAGATAGTATGGCTGCTCCCAAAACCCTCCTCCAATGGCCACCTTGGACACATTCGGCGTCCATCACTTTGAATAACACACGGGTCTTAGCACCCATGACAAGGAGGCGCAACTAGGTGCAGCGCCGAGGCCAACAGATGGCTCTTGGCCACAAGACCTTGAGGCTCCCCTTCCACCATCTCATCACCATCAATAAGACATGTGTTGGAGTTCTGAGTACACGTCTAGCGGCCTCCCCTGCAGGTTACCCCCACACTACTCAAATGCGACAAACACCAACATATGTTGTAGGGAGAACCCATCTTCTCTTCAACCACTAAGGCTGATGTAAGCATGGTCAGTACCCGTTTTCCCACTCAGCGTGTGCCAAATGCCCAATGCAGTAACGACAACAAGATGTGGGGGGGGCGCTCAAATGCTAAGGCTACCTTCTGTGTCAAATGGCTAAAGCCGACATGGTACTCACCCTTCCAGGGCGCAGCAAATCATTGAATCTTTTGCGGCACTGTGTTCCTTTGCGCCGCACATCATCATGGGCACTTACTGTGTCACCCATCTCCTCCCACACCTGCCTGGTGACATGGGGGCCCCTCCTCCTCCCATCATCCGGATAGAATATATCCCGATGGCTGGACACCTCTTGGAGCAGGACAGAAAGGCATGCATTGGAGAAACGAAGGGCACACTGGCCCCCCACTGCCCCCTCCTGCAGTCTGCCCCCCTCCTCCTGCTCCTGCTTCCTGACAGCAGCCTCTCTCCCTTCTTCGAGTGGCCATAGTGCACGGCCTCAAAGAGGCTGCCTGGCCACTCTTTATGCAGACTGCCGGTTCCCCATTGGAACAGGCAGTCTGAGGCCGCCCGCCTCCGCGACTGTTTTCCCATTCTCCACGGGAGTCGCTAACCTACTGGGCAGGCCTTAATTGGCCCACCCGCAGAAAATAGCGGCGCAGCCCATTTCAGCAGCGGCAATCAGCTGCCCGCCCACCACCAAGTCAGTCGGGCCCACCCGCCCGCCCGCCAAGGGCAAAATTCTGGCCCATGTTTCTGACCATTTTACCAGCCTCTCTATGTCATCCTGAAATCTATTGCAATCCTCCTCATTGATTACTACATTTCTGAATTTCGTATTGTCTGCAAACTCTGGGCAGAATTATCCGCTCTCGCTAGCAGCAGGAATTGTGGCAGGCAGGTGCACAAAATTTGGCATGATGGGAAAAGTCAGTTTCCTGCTGGGTGGAATATAGTTTGGAATTTTGTTCTCTTAACTTTGATGGTGGGTTGAAGGTGGCTTGACTTTCCTGCTGATCTATGTCAGGAACCACATTTGCATTCATTTGTATCTCACGAATGCTCATTAAAAGGCCAACTTGTCAGAATTACATTCCACCTCTAAATTAAGTGCCCACCAGCGGATTATTAGAATGGTCTGTTATCTGACTGTACATAAGTGATGTGCACCAGGCAAGCTTTACTTCATCAATGGTTTCTAAGTGCATAGACACTGCTTCTGCCTACCTTTAAGAGTTTCATTGCAAACCTTTGGGCATTTGTATCACAAACTGTGCCAAGGTTGGACGGGGAGGCAGGCTTACAGAGAAAGGGTGGGCAGACTGTATGGGGAAGGGGGTCAATAAAGAGCAGGGTCTATGGTGTCAATGGTGGGGTCCTGGGGGTGAACTCAAGGAACTGGTCGTAGGAGGGGAAAGCCACAGTTAGAGGGGCAAGTGGGATGTGGTACGGTGGCAGGTCTGGGGTGAGAGTCTGGTAGGTGAAGGTCTCATTGGGTGGATCACAGGGAGGTACAGAACAGGTGGTTGTGATAATGAGAGGGAGCAGGGACAGGGTGGTGATGGGTGTTGGCTCTGAGGGGAGGAATGGCATGTGGCAGTGTCCAGGGTAATAGGGGGAACTTCAAAGGACAGTAGGTAGAGGAATTGTGATATTCAGTAGGTCTATGGTGATGAATGGATGTTGGTGTGTGACAGGGGGAGGGTAGGAGGCGGTGGAGCATGTCTGAAATGTTAAACACACCATTTTCTCAAGGCTGTTCTTGATAACACAGTTGTTCAGAACATGTGAATTCTTGAAGTGGGAAGAAAGTCATTTTGGGCGAATGGAGTTCAAGGCCAGCATGTGTGCCTGGCTAAAGGGACACCCTGATAATTATGAGGCTACTGCTTGTTGAAGATGTTCACTTGTGTTCTCCTCTCTATAGTGAAGCCTGCATTGCAGCAGGCTTATTCTCAACTCATGTGTTTCATAACATTGAGATCCCAGTATTGTGGAGCTGCCGTTCAATCTGTGCCTTTTGCCATTGGCTGGGTAGGAATGAAGGGACAGAGGAAGGTGGAATGCTTCCAAGGGGCACGGCTGGTGGAAGGCAGCAACTACAAACCTCCTTCTTCCCGATTGAATGGTCATGGGTAACAAGAGATCATACGGTTAGTCTTTCTATGTTTCCAAGGCAATGGCGTTTCTACAGAGTTTCGAGGGTAGTGGAGGTCTGCTTGAGCCTTCTCTCACCTGGTCAAAGAGCAATGTCTCCATACGCATTCATGTATGAATGGGGGCACATCTATCTCTGGAAGGGGTGAGGTGGCCATGCCAAGGCTAGAAGAAGGCCAGGTGAAGGGTTAGCATTGGCCCGCTGGCTTTGAGATGGAGGGAAAGCTGTAAAGGACATGCTCACTTACTGTATTACTTCAATTCTATCACACATCCACTGAGGTGTTGATGATGATGCAAATGCAGCCAAACCTGCCTTGGTAATGGTTCTCATCCAGATGAGGAGATGGAGGGCCCGTCGCTGGTTGGCACAAGGCCAGGAAGAGCAAGGACCTGAGCAGCAAGAGGCAGCAGGGTCCCTGTAAGGTCAAGAGGCTGGCGAGCAGGAAACCTGCAATGATAAGCATTGGCGTACCATGAGTGTATTGCCAAGGGTGGTCTTATCTGGAGATGAGTATTAAACTGTGCTGGAGGTGCTCTCAAATTTCCTGGGATACTAGTTGCTTACATCTGTGAGCTTCTTCACAATGAGCTGTGGCTGCAAGGATCCTATAGGAGTGATATGGACCATAAGACCATAAGACATAGGAACAGAAATTAGGCCATTCGGCCCATCGAGTCTGCTCCACCACTCAATCATGGCTGATAAGTTTCTCAACCCCATTCTCCCACCTTCTCCCCGTAACCTTTGATCCCCTTACCAATCAAGAACCTATCTATCTCAGTCTTAAATACACTCAATGACCTGGCCTCCACAGCCTTCTGTGGCAATGAATTCCATAGATTCACCACTCTGTGGCTAAAGAAGTTTCTCCTCATCTCTGTTCTAAAAGGTCTTCCCTTTACTCTGAGGCTGTGCCCTCGAGTCCTAGTCTCTCCTACTAATGGAAACATCTTCCCCACGTCCACTCTATCCAGGCCTTTCAGTATTCTGTAAATCACATCCCCCCTCATCCTTCTAAACTCCATCGAGTATAGATCCAGAGTCCTCAAATGTTCCTCATATGTTAAACGTTTCGTTCCTGGGATTATTCCCATGAACCTCCTCTGGACCTTCTCCAGGGCCAGCACATCTTTCCTGAGATACGGGGCCCAAAATTGCTCACCATATTCTAAATGTGGTCTGATCAGAGCCTTATAAAGACTCAGCAGCACATCCCTGCTTTTATACTCTAGTCCTCTCGAAATAAATGCCAACATTGCATTTGCCTTCCTAACTACCGACTCAACCTGCAAGTTAACCTTAGGAGAGTCCTGGACTAGGAGCCCAAAGTCCCTTTGCACTCCAGATTTCTGAATTCTCTCCCCATTTAGAAAATTGTCTATGCCTCTATTCTTCCTACCAAAGTGCATGACCTCACATTTCCCCATGTTGTATTCCATCTGCCACTTCTTTGCCCATTCTCCTAACCTGTCCAAGTCCTTCTGCAGCCTCCTAACCTCCTCAATACTACCTGTCCCTCCACATATCTTTGTATCACCTGCAAACTTAGCCAGGACGCCCTCAGTTCCTTCATCTAGATCATTAATGTATAAAGTGAAAAGTTGTGGTCCCAACACTGACCCCTGCGGAACTCCACTAGTCACTGGCCGCCATCCTGAGAAGGACCCCCTTATCCCCACTCTCTGCCTCCTGCCAGACAGCCAATCTTCTATCCATGCTAGTACCTTGCCTCTAACACCATGGGCTCTTATCTTACTGAGCAGCCTCCTGTGCTGCACCTTGTCAAAGGCCTTCTGGAAGTCCAAGTAGATAACATCCATTGGCTCTCCTTTGTCTAACCTACTCGTTACCTCCTCAAAGAATTCTAACAGATTTGTCAGGCATGACCTCCCCTTGATGAAACCATGCTGACTTTGCCCTGTTTTATCATGTGCTTCCAAGTATTCTGAAAGCTCATCCTTAATAATGTACTCTAACATCTTACCAACAATCGAGGTCAGGTTAATCGGCCTGTAATTTCCCATCTTTTGCCTCATTCCCTTCTTAAACAGGGGGGTTACATTAGCAATTTTCCAGTCCCCTGGGACCCTCCCTGATTACCACTAACGCCTCCACTATCTCTTCAGCTATGTCCTTCAGAACTCTGGGGTGTAATCCATCTGGTCCAGGTGATTTATCCACCTTCAGACCTTTCAGTTGTACTAGCACCTTCTCATTGGTAATGGCCACCATACTCACCTCTACCCCCTGACTCTCTTGAACTTTGGGGATGTTACTCATGTCTTCCACCGTGAAGACTGTCGCAAAGTACCTATTCAGTTCCTCCGCCATTTCTTTGTTCCTCACTACTACTTCTCCAGCATCATTTTCCAGCTTTCCTATGTCCACTTTTGCTTCTCTCTTACCCTTTATATATCTAAAAAACTCTTTCAATCTTCTTTAATATTACTGGCTAGTTTACCCTCATATTTAATCTTCTCCCTCCTTTTTTCTTTTTTAGTTACCCCATATTGGTCTTTGTAGGCTTCCCAATCCCCTGGTTTCGCACTGCTCTTTGCCGTTGAGCTCATGCAGTGAGTGAATGCCTGTCCGGGTGCTGTTCAGATATGGCAATAGGACTTTCGACCCCATGAGGTCACAGTGGGGCAGGACTTCCTGCCCGTCCCACCACAAAATTTGCTGAGCACCTCGCTGATGCATAGTTAATAAGCTGAAAAGCGGAAGATTCTGTGTGTTCATCCACCCCATCATCCAGTGAGAATTACACCAACTTTCCCATCACCACTGCACATATTCCCTAGAATGGAAAATTCTGCTCTTTGAAACTATGGGCAGAATTTTCTGTTTGCCGGTCAGGTGGGCCCGACTGTCTCGGCGGTGGGCGGGCAGTCGATTGCCGTTGCCGAAATGGGCCACGCCGCCATTTTCCGCGGGTGGGCCATTTAAGGCTCACCCAGCGGGTAAGCAACTCCCATGGAGAACGGGAAAATAGTCGCAGGGTCGGGCGGCCTCAGACTGCCGGTTCCAATGGGGAGCCGGCAGTCTGTATAAAGAGTGGCCAGGCAGCCTGCTTGAAGCAGTGCACCATGGCCACTCGGGGAGCAATGGAGGGAGGCCTGAATGCACAAGTGCCTGAGCAGGAGGAGAGGGGGCAGGCTGCAGGAGAGGCCAGCAAGGGGCCACTGTGCCCCCCCGATACTTTGATGCAAGCCTTGCTGTCCTCCTCCAAGAGGTCTCCATCTGTAGGCACCTGCTGTGTCTGGAGGATGGGAGGAGGAGGGCCCCCCATGTCATCAGCCAGGTGTGGGAGGAGGTTGGTGACGCTGCCAGTGCCCATGATGATGTGCAGCGCACTCGCACCCGTGCCCAATAAGATTCAATGATTTGCTACGCTCTGGATGGGTGAGTACCATGTCGGCCTTGGCCATTTGACCCAGAAGGTGGCCTTAGCCTTTGAGCCCCCCACGTCTTGCTGTCGTTACTGCATTGGGCATTTTGCACACACTGAGTGGGCAAACGGGTACTGACCATGCTTACGTCAGCCTTAGTGATTGAGGAGAAGAAGGGTTCTCCCCACAGCATATGTTGGTGTTTGTGGCATTTGAGTAGTCTGGGGGCAACCTTCAGTATGTGGGGCTAGACACATACTCAGAACTCCAACACATTTCATATTGATGGTGATGAGATGGTGCAAGGTGTGCCTAAAGTTGTTGTGGCCAAATGTTATCTACTGGCATTTGCGCTGTACATAGTTGCGCCTCCTTGCCATGGGCGCCAAGACCCATGTACTATTCAAAGTGATGGACGCCGAATGTTTCCAAGGTGGCCACTGGGGAAGGGGGTGAGGCCAGCCGTACTATCTTCTGGGGACTGATCACCAGTACTGTGGACAAGAGCCGCTGGAGGCCTCAGATGGGCCACTGTGGTTGGGGTGCGACATGCACATGCAGAGTAGATGAGCGAGCAACCCCAATAAATCCTCTTCTCTGCAGAAAGACAGCACAATGCACAGGAGCCCAGAGGACTGGAGGTGGGCACACCTCCTCCAGCGCCTGACAACTTTTGAAGAGCAGGCCATGGAGCTAGGCAGGATGCGGGAGGCCAGGGAGGCTGGGGGCGGTAAGGCTGGGGTCCAGTGGCTAGGTATTTGAGGTCCACAATCTATCCACTCTGTCTGCGCACCATCCAAACCACTGATGGTTGCTGCAATCGTTAATGCTGAAACAATGCTCATTCAAAGACTGAGACTCTCTGACGTGTGGTTCATAGAGAAGGGACCCTCGTCTCCTTGAGGAATCGCGTCTTCACCACCTTCCAAAGTCACCTCATCTCATTTGTGACCACTAAGATCCTAACATGCCATTGGATCGCTGCTGCACAGCCAAAGCCTTATTGCATCTTAGGGGGTTTGGGACCTCCTCCACCCTTTCAGCCAGTGCGCCCCACATTACTTTATCCAAATGGTCCTCAGTACCTTAGCTGTGAACCTCATGGCACTCAACTTAGATAAATACCACCATGTTACTCATCCCTGAACCAAGGGGAAATGTTGCCTTCTGCCCACCTGGTCTATGCCTCTCCTAACGGTATGAAAGTCAATAATGTGACCTGTCAATCTCCTGTGATCCATGGCAAATGTTATAAGTGTTTGCGATATTTCCTCAGCCCCGCAACTATCCAGGCCAGCACGCAATCTGGTCAGGTACTTCTGCATTCTCCCCACTCCAATGGCACATAACATGTCATGTGGCATTCCTGAGGCCATCTGATCAGCCTGTCTGCATGTGCATTTAATGTTTGGGTGCCCTCTTGAATCTTTTCCACCCCACCAATGTTCGTTTCCTATGGGCCTTGAAAGGTGAGCGACTTATGAGGCTGGGGGGGAAAGGGATGTAACGCTTAACTGACTGTTTGCTAACTGATGCATTGTCCTCGTTGTTAATTTCAGCATCACCACCAGAGCAACGCACCCATCAACACTGAAGCCCCCTCCTCCACACCTGAGGCCCAACATGTGCAACTTGCGGCACATCGTTTTAGCTAGCCAGGCACCAGCGCAGGCACATACACCTCGGTGGGGACTAAACCATTGGCTAGTGTCCCGGGTCACAGTGGAGAGGGCACATCACAATTGCTGGAGGAGATGGTAGGGGCAGAGAGTGCCGATGGCGCCAGCAGCTGGAGGGCTGCAGGGGATGAGGCACATGCTGTGTCCGGCACTGATGACGTGCCTCTGGAGTTGTCCCCAATGCAGCAGCTGCAGGAGAGGCGACAGGAAGTGTGTTTGAATCGGGCAGGGTTGCATGAGGGAATGCTTCAGTTGATCTCTGCGATGGAGGAGTCCAGGCAGAGTGCACGTGAAGATTTGACCCTCAGGGCAGAGCTTCAGGCTTCTTCCAATGAGAGATTTGCGACTCTCATAGAGAGGGGTTTCAATTGGATGGAACATCTATGATTGGGTTACGCTCTGACCTGCAAGCCCTCACAGCGGTACTGGCCAGGGGTGGTCATTCCCAATGTGGGAGATGTTGTGGGCACCAAGCACCGGCACTCAGTGTCCATGTATCTGCAGTGAGCAGGGAAGTCGAAAGGGATCTCACGTCAACACAGCAGCTGCCTTTCATTGCTGCGAGCTCCTCTCAGGGCACTCCGGATGAGGGCAGCAGCTCCTCCGCCCCTCTGCCAGTCAACGTTTCTTCCGGTGAGGCTGTGACTACTGGGGAGGTGCCAGTTCAGGAACTGGCCACTCCCTCCCAGGCGGAGCCATCACAGGCTCCACAGGCCAGAAGACACCCACCAAGGTCTTTGAGGCCAATAGGACAGCAGAGTCAGCAGGCTATCTCTCAAGCCACTCTGAACGACGGGACGGCACCTAGATGTAGCACCCGTAAGCATAACGCACGTTAGGCACTCAATGGGAATGTCACTGGTGATTTTGTGTTGGCCTTAAAATAGGGACCCAAGTTCTTCTTGTTGGAATGGAGAATTGTGTGATTTTGTTTTGGACATAATAAAGTCCACTTTTGTTACCATGGCTGAGGGTGTTTCATTTGTGGTGCATTTTTCTTTTTCACGGAAATATCATGAGTGTTTGAATGGACATTGATGTTTCTCAGCCCTTAGTTGCAGCTGATGAGGTGGAAGATGTAGCACCTAAATGCCATGTGTGGAAGTTCCAGGCAATGCTGGTCCTGCAGATCCATGTGTGTGGAGCTAGCTGAAGGTTCGTTGGATTAAAGTGTCCCGGATGTCCCTGCCTCCTTGGTGCAGTAGCAGGTCGGCGTGCTGCCCCTCATCATTACTCTGTGCTTCCTCATCCTCTGAACCACTGCTGGATTCATCCTGTGCAGCCTCATCCAGGGCGTCAAAGTCTTCATCGTCAACAGCATCCCCCCTTTCCAGCGCAAGATTGTGCAGAGCACGGCACGCTACCACTATCACAGAGACACGATCTGGGGGGTACTGGAGTGCGCCCCCTAAGTGGGCCAGGCAACAGAAGCGCATCTTGAGAAGACCGATGACTCTCTCCACCACAGCCCTTGTGGTGCTGTGGCTCCTATTGTACCGCTGCTCAGCTTCTGTTCTTGGATGGCGTAGTGGTGTCATGAGCTACCTTCGCAGGGGATAGCCCTTGTTACCCAGCAGCCAACCATCCAGCCGAGCCGGAGCACTGAAGAGCCCCGGCACCTGGGAGTGTCTGAGGATGTAGGTGTTGTGGGAGCTGCCTGGGTATCATGCACAGACTTGTAGAATCTGCATCCTGTGTTCACACACCATCTGCATGTTCATGGAGTGGAATCCCTTCCTGTTGATGAAGGCATCGGGCTCACCTGCTGGCTGCTTGATGGCCACATGCGTGCAGTCTATTGCACCCTGGACACGGGGGAAGCCAGCAATGGCTGCGAAGCCTCTGGCTCGCTGTGCCTGACTTGCCTGGTCACAGCAGAAGTGGATGAAGGTCGATACCCGTCTGAACAGAGCAACTGTAACCTGCTTGACACAAGTGTGGACAGCTGATTGGGAGACACCGCAAAGATCACCCACCGAGCCCTGGAAGGAGCCAGAGGCATAGAAGTGGAGGGCAACTGTGACCTTCAGAGCCGTTGGCATGGGGTGTCCACCCACATAGTTAGGGGAGATCTCAGATATAGTTGACTGTCCTCCTTGACAGTTGGGGACTCCTTCGGCACTGCAGCTCAGTCATATTGAGGTAGCTGCTTCGCCATCTGTATACCCTGGCAGCAGGATAGTGGCGTCTTTTGTGGCCCCTTGCACCTTGGACAACTTCTTGGCCCTGTGCCCCTTGTGCCTGCGCCTGGCCCCCCAAAGGTGGCTCCCCTGGAGGCTGATTGTCCAATCCTGGCTTCCTCCTTATTCTATCCTTCCCTTTCTCCTCAGGGGAGCTGCCTCCAGTGGAGAGGTCAGAACCCATATCCCCAGGCTAAATGGAGGCCTCCAGAAAGCTGCAGGCCTGAGAAAGATAATTGTCTGCAGACTGGTTTCAAAGTACACAAAAAGCTCTTGAAAATCGATGCAAACTGCTCACAATCACATAGGCAACTTTAAAACACTTTCTGCAATTAAAACTTCATGGAAAACATGAACAACCCCTCTGAGTCCACATATCCCGACATTGCATGAGGTTTATTAAAAAATCTCCTACCCGCCTGCCTGTTGGGCCCATGTGCTGACCCAAAGTTCGCACGGGCCCCTCAAAATCCTGGACAATTGGCAAGTTAAGGGCCTTAATGAGGCCTTCAATTAATGGCAGGCGAGCGCCGCGCTGCTGAGCGCGCCCGCCGACCGAAATATCGTGATGCCGCACACTGATGTCGGCACGCTCGCATGACATTTTAAGCGCTGACGTGCTGGCTCTGCCACCTGCATGTCAGCCAGAAAATTCTGGCCTATGATCCTGTATATGGAGGTCTTGGTCATTAATATATATCAAAAAGAACAGTGGTTTTAATATCTGGGAAACGCAACTGTACATCCTTCTAGTTTGAAAAAAAAAATCCACTATTACTCTCTGCGTTCTGTCCCTGTCCCAATGTTGTAGCCAAGTTGTCACTGTCTTTTTAATTTCATGGGCTTTAATTTTGCTAACAATTCTATTATACGGCACTTTGTTAAATGCCTTTTGAAAGTCCACATATGCAACATCAGCCACATTACTTTGTCATCCCCTTCGTTACTCCATCGAAGAACTCAATTTCGGCAAACATGATTTACTGTTAACAAATCTGTCTGACTTTCATTTATTAACTCATACAAATGCCAATTAATTTTGTCTTGTATTGTGTCTAAAAGTTTCCCCACCACCAATGTTATGCAGAGTTGCAGGGTTTATCCCTCTTTCCTGTTTTAAACAAGGGCAAACCATTTGAAATCCTCCTGTCTTCTTGCATGTCTCCCATACCCAATATCTAAGGAAGATTGAAAAATTATGGCCAGAGCCTCCACAATTTCCACTCTTTCTTTCCTTGGTAACTAGGATGTATCCCATATAGACCAGGTGACTTGTCTGTTTTGAGGGCTGGCGATCTTGAAAGTAAGCTAAGGTAATTATCCATAGTCCACGAGGGACCATAGGCATCCCTCTCCCCACAGGCATCCTTCTCCATTAGAGAGAGACAATTGGTTAAATAGCTTGAGGGGCACCTGTCCACATCAAGCATGGGGCAAGATAAGGATGTAGGCCTTCATGAGCTATCACAGTTGGTACAGGGATTGAAACCATGTTGTTGGCAGTGTTCTGTACAATGCACTAGCCATCTAGACAACTGAACTAACTAATCCCCCAACCTTTTAAGTGCATCCTCTTTATTTTTATCATATCCAATATTGATACTGTCTCCTCCTTTGCTGCTACATTAGCAGCATCCTCATCTCTAGTAAAGACAAGTGCAAAGTACTCAAATTAAAGCATTCATGCAAAGTATCTCAGCTATGCCCTCTGCCTCAACAAGATCTTTTTCACTTTGGGAGGCCAGGTGCAGACACAAGGGGCACAGGGCCAAGAGTTTGACCAAGGTGCAAGGGGCCGCAGAAGATGCCACAATCCTGCTGCCAGGGTATACAGGCAGCGAAACAGCTACCTCAATATGACTGAGGTGCAGTGCCGAAGAAGGCTCCGACTGTCAAGGGGGACAGTGAAATACATCTGTCAGATGATTGGCCCTGGGATCTCCCCTAACTATGTGGGTGCACACCCCATGCCAGTGACTCTGAAGCTCACAGTTGCCCTCCACTTCTATGCATCTGGCTCCTTCCAGGGCTCTGTGCAGTGTCTCCCAATCAGTTGCCCGCACTTCTGTCAAGCAGGTTACAGACGCTCTGTTCAGATGGGCATTGACCTTCATCCATTTCCACTGGGACCAGGCAAGTCAGACACAGCGAGCCAGAGGCTTCACAGCCATTGCTGGCTTCCCCCGCGTCCAGGGTGCTATAGACTGTACACATGTGGCCATCAAGACACCAGCAGGTGAGCCCGGTGCCTTCGTTAACAGGAAGGGCTTCCACTCCATGAACGTGCAGATAGTGTGTGACCACAGGATACAGATTCTACAAGTCTGTGCAAGGTACCCAGGCAGCTCCCTAGACGCGTACATCTTCAGACACTCCCAGGTGCCGGGGCTCTTCAGTGCTCCAGCCCGGCTGGATGGATGGCTGCTGGGTGACAAGGGCTATCCCTTCAGAAGGTGGCTCATGATGCCTCTCCGCCATCCAAGAACAGAAGCTGAGAAGCGCTACAATAGGAGCCACGGCACCACAAGGGCTGTGGTGGAGAGAGCCATCGGTCTTCTCAAGATGTGCTTTCATTGCCTGGACCGCTCAGGGGGCACACTCCAATGCCCCCCAGATTGTGTCTCTGTGATAGTGGTAGCATGCTGTGCTCTGCACAACCTTGCGCTGGAAAGGTGGAATGCAGTTGATGATGAAGACCTTGACGCAGTTGATGAGGCTGCACATGATGAATCCAGCATTGGCTCAGAGGATGAGGAAACAGAGCAGTGATGAGAGGCAGCACACCGACCCACTACTACACCAAGGAGGCAGGAACATCTGGGACATTTTAATCCAATGAACCTTCAGCTAGCTCCACACACATGGATCTGCAGGACCAACATTGCCTGCTGCTTCCACAAGTGGCATTTAGGTGCTACATCTTCCACCTCATCAGCTGCAATTAAGGGCTTAGTACAGAAACATCAATGTCCACCCAAACACTCATGATATGTCTGTGAAAAAGACAAATGCAGCACAAAGGAAACACCCTCAGCCATGCTCAGAAATGTAGACTTTATTGCCACCAAAATAAATAACAAGCTTCGCTCTGACGCAGATAATGAAACTTTCCCTAATCTAGGGCCAGCACAAAATCACCAGTGACAAACCCGTGGAGTACCTAACATGCCTTCTGCATACGTTTGCGGGTGCTACGTCTTGGTGCTGCACCATCGTTCGGAGTGGCTTGTGAGACAGCCTGCTGGCACTGCTGTCCTGTTGGCGTCGATGACCTTGGTGGCCGTCCTCTGGCCTGTGGAGCCTGTGATGGCCCCGCCTGGGAGGGAGTGGCCAGTTCCAGAACTGGCACCTCCCCAGTTGTTGCTGCCTCAACAGATGCAATGGTCACTGGCAGAGGGGTGGAGGAGCTGCTGCCCTCATCCAGAGCACCCTGAGAGGAGCTCGCAGTGACAAAAGGCAGCTGCTGCACCGACGTGAGGTCATATTGGACCTCCCTGCTCAGTACAGATGGATGGGCACCCAGCGCCGACACTTGGTGCCCAGAACATCTCCCACATTGGGAATGGTCACCTGTGGCCATTAGCACTGTGAGGGCTTGCAGGTCAGAGCATAACCCAATCAGAAGATTCTCCATCCGATCGAATCCCCTCTCCATGAGAGTTGCCAATCTCTCAATGGAGGAAGTCTGAAAATCTGTCCCGAGGTTCATGCCCTCACTGACACTCTGCCTGGATTCCTCCACCACAGAGACCAAGTGAAGCACACCTTCATGCAACCCTGCCAGATGCTCCCGCCCATCCTGCCGCTTGTCCTGCAGCTGCTGCATGGCTGACATCTCCAGAGGCACATCATCATTGCCTGAATCATCATGTGCCTGGTCCCGTGCAGTCCCCCGGCTTCTGGCACCATTGGCACTCTCTGTCCATGCCATCTCCTCCAGCGATTGTGAAGTGCCCTCTCAATTGTGCCCTGGGACACTAGCCAATGTCATATTCCCCACCGATGTGGTAGCCACTGCGTTGGTGCCTGGCTCGCTGATATGATGTGACGCAAATTGCAAGTGATGCCCCTCAGGTATGGAGGAAGGACATAGACTTGTTCCTGGCGGCCATGCGGTGGTGATGCTGAAATTAACAACAAGGACAGTGCATCAGTTAGCGTTCAGTCAGTAACACCATTCATCCCTTTCCCTCCCCAGGCTCATAATGCACTCAACCTTCAAGAACCTAAGGAGACGAACATTGGTGGGGTGGTAAATAGTCAAGAGGAGGTCCAAACATTACTCATGCATACAAGCAGTCTGGTCAGATGGCCTAAGGAATTCCACATGTAATGTTACATGGATAACTGTGAAGTTAAGTACTTGGACAAGATAAACAAGGTACGGGAATACATGAGTAATGGTAGGACAGTGGAAAGTCATGACGATTATAGGGACCTTGCTGGGCAGACCTGTTAAGGTAGCAGAACAGGAACATAAGGCGTTTAACAAGGTCAAAGCCAGGCTTGCCTTTATTAGCCCAGGAATAGAATGTAAGAAAAGGGAGGTCATGTTGCAAGTGCAGAAAACGCTGTTGAGGCCACATTTACACTTCTGCGTTCGGTTGTGATCTGTGTTTCATGGAAGGGATGGCATTGGAGTGGGGAGAGTGCAGAGGTTCCTGACTTGGATGCATGCTGGCCTGGAGAGTTGGAGTTATGAGGAAACATTGCATACGCTTGCAAAATTTGCCGTGGAGCACAGGAGATTGACAAGTCTCATTATTGACCTTCATATTGTTAGGAGGGGCATAGAACAGGTGGACAGAAGGCAACATTTCCCCTTGGCACAGGGATGACTAACGTAGTGGCATTTATTTAAGTTGAGTGCCATGAGGTTGACAGGTGAGGTGCTGAGGACATTTTGGACAGAGTAATGTGGGACACACTGGCTGAAAGTGTGGTGGAGGTTCAAACCCTCCTAAGATGATATGTCTTTGGATGTGTGGCAGCGATGCCATGGCATGTTAGGCCATGGGGATAGTGGTCACAAATGGGATAAGGTGACTTTGGAAGGTGCTAGAGATGCACACCTTGGACACATTCGGCGTCCATCACTTTGAATAACACACGGGTCTTAGCACCCATGGCAAGGAGGTGCAATTAGGTGTGGCATTGAGGCCAGCAGATGGCTCTTGGCCACAACACCTTGAGGCTCCCCTTCCACCATCTTATCACCATCAATAAGACATGTGTTGAAGTTCTGAGCATGTGTCGAGCTGCCTCCCCTGCAGGTTGCCCCCAGACTACTCAAATGTGACCAACACCAACATATGCTGTGGGGAGAACCCATCTTCTCCTCAACCACTAAGGCTGATGTAAGCATGGTCACTATCTGTTTGCCCACCCAGCATGCGCCAAATGCCCAATGCAGTAATGACACTAAGACAAGGGGGGGAGGGGACCTCAAAGGCTAAGGCTACCTGCTGGGTAAAATAGCCAAGGCCGACATGGTACTCACCCTTCCAGAGCACAACTAATCATTGAAGCGCTTGCGGCACTGGATCCCTGTGCATCGCACAGCATCTTGAGAGCTTACTACCTCTGCCACCTCCTGCCACACCTGCCTGGTCACGTGGGGGGCCCTCCTCCTCCCGTCCTCGGGAAAAAAAAACCTCCCGAAGATGTGACTCCTCTTTGAGGAGGGCAGCAAGGCAGGCATCGGAGAACGGAGGGGCACATTGGTCCCCTGCAGGCCTACCCTGCAGCTTGCCTCCCTCCTCCTCTGCCCTGACCTCCTCAGGAGCTCGGTCGCTGGCCATGGTGAACAGCCTATAGGAGGCTGCCTGGCCTTTCTTTATACAGACTGCTGATTCCCCATTGGAACCAGTGGTCTGTACACGCCCACCGCACATTTGAATTTCCCGCTGTACATGGGAGTCTGAAACGCGCTGGGCGGGCCTTAATTGGCCCGCCCACGCAAAATGGCGGCGTGGCCCCTTTCGCGGGCAGAGATCTGCTACACGCCCACCGCCGATTGGGTCGGGCCCGCCTGACAAACATAAAATTTGCCCTCTGTCTTTGCTCCTATGATTCCTTTTCTTAAGATTGCCTCTCTACTTGCTATATTTGGCTTGGCTTGTTACTGTATTGCTAACATTACAATTTTTAAGCTTCATCTTTCTCTCTATCTCTTTTGTCATGCAGGGAGACCTAGTTTTGAATGCCTTTCTTTTTCCCCTCATAGGAATATATCTACCTCAGTGCCAAACCATTTCTTCTTTGAAGGCCTCTGATTGTCCAGTCACTTTTTTAACCTACTAATTTTTGATTCCAATTATACACCTGGGCCAAATCCCTTTTCAACTCACTCGACTAATAGGTTTAAGGGGAGATTTTCGACAGTGCGTTCTGATGCCGATAAAGCCATTGAGGTGGCTAAAGTGGGATCTTCAGCTAAAAAGTCAGTTTAGCTTCTGTTTAGCACAAATCTTGGTAAAGGAGGCAAAGCCTGTGCTAGGAATGGTTTCCAGAGGCTTCTAAAGGAGCTGTTTGACAATTAAAATGCCTGCTAACATTCATTAAGGATGAAAACCCTGGTTTAAACAGTCCAAAAGATGAAGATAGAGCGAATAGGAGGAAGAATTAAAGTTGCCAGTTGCAGGTAAGTCAGAGTTGTGGGCTGAACAGACATGTGATGGTCCCTACTAACAGTTACCAGCTGTTTGGGAGTAAGCATGGCATTGATGTGGATTTCAGTGCTATTTAAAGGGATACTCAACATTTCATGTTCACTTGCTGCTTGAGCTTTGAGGACCTTGAAACACACTGGGAGACTTTCTGGGGCACTTTATCAACACTTCAACAGATAAGCAACATTCATTCTGGAGATTCTCCGAGGACATCACCTAAAAAAAGTAGTGCTACTCCACTTGTAGTAGTCACCAGTGAAAACAGAGTGCTTGGCTTTGAGCACAATCCTTAGGTTCCCTTGGTCTGGATGAGGAATGTGAGGAGGTCATGTGCCCAGGCAGGTTTCTGGTTTAGCATCACCAAACAAGTTCAAATTATGGTAATCAGCAATTAGGAACAAAAATTGTGTGCTAAACCTTTCAAACAGGTGTGTTGTATTAGCACAGCATCCATTTACTGCCTTTTTTCACTCAAAGGGCAAAGTACCTCTCTAATGTTTTAAATCTATATAGAAATCCAACCCGATTATTTATGAGGTGTATTTTGGCCACTTGGTGATGACAGAGAGCAAGCCTCCAACTTGTGGCAATATTAATTGAGGAACATTTAACAGGCTCAGACCTCACTGATCTGTTCTCTGTTTTAGCTGAAGCATTTCTTCACTTAAAATAAACAGGTTGAGGGGAGTGTTAAAATAACAGTTCATGTTAAAATAGAGGAATCTCAAAAGAATGCGTCAAATCATTTGGCCTTGAATTGGTTGAATATAAGTCTTGCTGTCAGCTCCCTCTACTGGCACAAGGGTGAATAATATGAAATCCTGAAATAAAACCAGAAAATTCTGGAATTCTACAGTAGCACCTTTAGCAACTGAAAGAGAAAAGCTAGTTGTGGTGGAGAGACTTTGTCAAAATACACGAAAACTTTACTGTTTTTCACAAACTATGTCATCATTCTTTGTGCACTGGGCTTTATGTATCCGAGACCAAGATCAGTCTGCTGCCTCTTGCAGCTGATAAGAAATTGTAATTTGAATCAAAAGATGCAACAGCTTCTTTATTATATGGACGGAATCGTCCAAGATTTGCACTAAGTGCGATAGCGGGCATTAAACAATGTTTTACCACCTCCCCCGGCTGTGATGGTGGCTTTTCACATCATATCGCCCCAAACCTGCCCCATTATTTATGCATTTCCAGGAAACACGCTGTTTCCATGGCGGGTGGGCTCTCTTCGATCACCTCACCGCTTCAGCACACCAGGCGCCACATTTAAAGTACAGCTGCACTCAGTGCTTTCAGCCCAGGACTGCAGCAAAGAAGATATGGCCCCTAAAGGCAAGAAGATTGCAGCCCTCGAGCACCTTTTGGACACTGTGGAGGGCCGCTGTGATGTCCTCTGCCCCCCCGCTCTGGCCATAGCGGAGGTAGCTACCACACTGGCTTGATAGGCAATGGCAGCGGTGGTCAGTGCCAATGCTGCATAGAAGAGGTTGGCCATCCAATGCCGATAGAGGATGAATGATCTCATCTGTGGTATAGCCACCATCTCATCACTCTAAACTCACACACTCAATCTCATCACACATTCACTGGCATATCACTCACTGCCAGCTCAAGGGACATCACCATCTATTCTCACACACACACACCCTCACATCTCCATCTGTCCTCATCTCCTCTGGAGACTGCATCCTCAGCCCTCACTATCTTGAGGCCACTTGCACAGATCAACATGTGCCCCCCACACACACCTTGGGATACTCTCCTTCCCCAGTACAGCCCTTGTCCTTCAGCCTCTTCCCTTGCCTGAGGCCACTTATCCCCCTTCCCAAGCAAGCCCTTGCCTGCAGCCATTGAAAAGCCACCCACACATGGCTGATCTGGTAGGTAGAGACCTACCGGTGAGCCCCCCTAAAAGTGATGTGGTGCTGTCTTTGAAGCCTGGCACTGATGACTGCGAGTGCTGCCCGAAGCAAAGTAGGCAAACAAAACTTGAAATCCCGTGTGAAGTGCAGCCTGCCATGCGTACATCACTAATGTGTTGTTGTGAAACACGTCAGGGTGTTCTCCTGACGACTTGGGGGGACAATCCAGTGGGGTGGGGGGGGGCGCGGGGGAATGAGTCCAGTGGGCTGGCCTTATAATGATATGCTGATATATTACAATGAGGTTCCTGACATCCGATGGCGGGAAATGCACCATTGACAGGCTGAGCAGATGATCGCATACTGGTTTTACGCCATCGTGAAATTTATCACGCCATATTGTCTACTCACGCCATCAAATACGCCCGATGCCAGTGGGCACAGAAATTTCTGGCCTATGTTTCCAAACTGTGCTAACTTGTCATCATTTAAAATATGCAAATTCTTGAAGGTCAATCATTGCAGTTTGGGCAAAGTATCTTATCTGATTGCCAAATGGCAACCCCAGTATTGCAATCCAAATGTAAAACACATCTTTCTTTCAGCTTACAGTATCAGCTCACCACTGAGCACATTTTCCCCGTCCCCTCTCTGCTTATTTACTCTTTCACTCCACTGATTTTCAGCTGCCCTTCCCTGGGTACCTCATTGTGCAGCCTAGGTGATGCAACAGCTGTTCATTTGGTAGTACAGAACTTGAGTATTGCTGAAAAAAGAGACATGTTGAAGCTTTTAATCTTGCACTCATCAGGACACTTTGCAAGAATACCAATATAAGGGGAAAACAACAATTTATACTGTATGAGAAGAGAGTGCTGATTGATTGGCAAGTGGACTCTGATTGGTGTTGCCATAGAGAATGCACCAATGATATGACTGACAGTTAACTGCCAAGCATTGTTTGAAATTTAAACCATGCAGCTTGACCCTGATTGGTCAAGGCATTGCCCTGAAGAATGAGTCATCAAACAGCTGTCACTTCGACATATCTCCTTTTTTAGCAATTGCTTATTTATCTTATTTATCTTTGCACATGCCATTGTCCATGGCACTAAAATGCTCCTTCAATCTGAGATAGCATTGAACATCTATTTCTTATTCTGTAAGCTATGGCTCAGTGGTAGTACTCTCACTCTGAGCCAGCACATCAAGATATATTTCATTTCAGATATTCCAAGCTGACTCTTGATGCAGTACTGAGGGAATGCTACAATATCAGAGGTATATCATTGAGAAGTGACATTAACCAGAGGGTCTATCTTTATGCTGAGGTGGGGTGTAAAGATTCCAAGAACAGGGAGAGCAGGGAGTTCTGCCAGTGTCCTGAACGTATATCTCTCAACCAACACCAGCCAAAGCAGGCTATCTGGTCATTTGTCTCATTGCTGCGTGTGGGGCCCAGCTTTGTGAAAATCACAGCAATGACTACTTTGGTTGCAATTCAGTGTGACCAATGGTCCCGGATTTCTCAGGACTGTCCTGTATTTTAGACGCTTGTCACGCATCCCAGGATATCTGTATCCACTGTTTGTTCCATAAAATTTTATTTAGAGGGCCCATGATTTTAAATTATCAGCAGCCAATAATTCACTTTTAGAAGCACTGCTTTGGACATGTTCAAGAAAAGTGAGGGGATGGCATAGGAAGGGGCAGCAGTCAAATTGACTAATGCCATGGCCAACTCTGGCTGAATGATTTCTTGGAGGCTTGGTCGGGTAACATTAGATTACTGGGAATTTGCCTTCAATTTTCATATGCTGTTAGACTTGTCTTATAAAATTTGCATCCCCTCTATTTGAATGTTTTTGCTAAAGCTTAACTGCATTTTTCAGAAAAAAATACAAGAATACTTAAAGCGCTGTTATTTTGTGTAAAAATAAACTGTGAATACCATCATGTCTTCCATTTCTTTTCAAAGGTGCATCCACGTTTTAGACTTGTTTCTTTGGAAAACTTCCCAGTCACTTCCTTAAATTTGAAAGATTTGATAAATGTAATGGAGTTTCTAGGAGTTTATTTAACAAAAAAAATCTCCTATGTAATTCAATTTATTTTTGCATATGTTGATATTTATTATGGTTATTGATATAGAATGATCTCACATCATCTCAATTTTACTTCAGATGTTGCTCGTTCAGGCTACAGAAATAGCTGCTGAAGATTTCTAGTTTGCTGATGCATTTTAAGTGGGAAATAATAAAGTAAGAAACAGAAAATGCTGGAAATACTCAGCAGACCAGGCAGCATCTGTAGAGGGAAACAGAGTTAACATTTCAGGTCAATAACTTTTCATCAGAACTGATGGAAGGTTATCAGTCAGAAATGTTGGGCTGGATTTTCAACCTGGGGTTGAGAACCTGACACCTAGAGCATTTTCGGGCCTTAACCCCATGTTGTGTATTCATCAGTCTGGGTTTGTCATTTACTGAGGAGATGGTGTAGTAGGGTTTACAGAGGGCCAGTGTTGGCACATGCAGGAGTCCATTGTCGTAAGGTTGTTTGGTTTCTCACTAAGAGGTCTGGGTGTTTGTACAGTTGAACATTAAGCGTTTATTGACAACCCATAACTACATACATCTCCAAGGTACAGCTCTGCATGGGTGCTGTCTTCATACTGACTCCTTCCAGACTCTCCAACACACAAGTAGCATGGGAACTCTCTACATCACACGGTGGGCAATACTATTCTCCAATCCCTCATTAACGTTTGCTCTGCCCGAACACCCTTGTACTACACCTTCCCCCAAGTCTTTACCCAAATATATTTAAATAAAATCTTTACTTTACTTGCTACCCCATCTCCCCTACCACCCACCGCTCCCCACCCCCACCCCCAACTTCAAGTTCCTGACATTAAAGATGCAGATAGTTTGGAGGCTTGATAATTCTTCCAGTTCTTTGCTCTGTCACGTTTGGAGGAATGGTAGTCTCAGTTGTTTTGGGTTGACTTTGTTGGTTTGACATTGAGATTGTAGTGCTCAGTGTTTCCAGTACTTGGCTGTCTCTATTTGATTCACTTTTTATGCTCCTTGAGTTGCATTTCACTTTATTGCATTTCACTTTATTAATCCATCTGCTGTGTTTGGACACCATGGGTTTGTTCTGTTCCTTCCGAAGTTTATGTACATTCCATTCATTCCTAGAGAGGGCTCGGATTTTCCTTTTCCATGGTCTTCCTGGAAGCTGATGTTTCAAAAATGGAACCTTCATTTCCATTTGTTTCACAATTTCAACCAAATATTTGTTTACTCTCTTATTTTCCAACCCTTTTTCAAGCTTAAGAATCTTCATTCAGCTCAGAAATTACTCTGATGAGTTGTTTTCTTTGTTTCAAAGTTATCTGCTTTTAAAGTCTGGATTTGCTCTTCCACACTATGCATCTCATCTTTCATGTTCGTCAGATTGGATCAAAGTTGAAGAATTTCATTGCTCTTTTCACAATGCTTAATAGATACTTCTGATACTTGAAGTTCATCAAATTCTAATTTTTCATTAACAAACTCATCTTTTGTACATGAACATTGGTACTCAGCACTGAACTGCTTTTCCTTAGTAGAGCCGAATTCCTGTGTGCTATCCTTCAAGCTCACGCTCTTTAATTTTACTTCTGCTAGTTGTTTCTGAGACTCTTCAGTCTCTTCTTGTACCTCTTGGCTTCCTTCTGGAATATAGAACATTGCTGAATCTTCTCTGCCTACTTGTTCTTCAATTCATTCAGAGTGCCATTAAATTAATTTTGCTTCTCTTTGTAATTGTCCAGAGGAACAAATTTTGATATGAGGGATCCTTGTAGCACCAAAATGACCTGAATTGAGACGGCTGCAGAGATCAGCAGTGGAGGAGTGACCAAGAGGACATGGTCTCAATGTCATGAAAGATTCAATGACTTGATAGGATCGGGAATGGTGAGTGTTCAGTGACACCTGGGTAACAGGTCTCTAATTCAGTATACAACAGCATGCGCACGAGCTGAGCAGACTGAGTACTCATTGTTCTCACTTACATTGACAAAGCAAATGGCAAGTTGAATCACGGAGAAGTCACCCCCCCTCACATATGGGACACAATTGAGAAGGGGGCATCACTCAACTCCTTCAACTGTCGTTCACAAGAGCTTCTTCTGCCAATGCCTGCTGCTCAAGTGATGCCAGTAGCTTCACTTCTCAGGAGTTTCATCTCTCACTGATCACAAATGCAAGCCTCTCAGTACCAGCGATGGCAACTCTGTGCTACTGGTTGTGCAGTTGAGCATTATTCCCCATTTGCCCTCATAACTCTCCTGTGTTCACAACAGCTGCACCCTGACATGTCCCAGACACTGGAGCAGAGACCTGGGTGTATATGTACATAGATCATTGAAAGTGGCAGGACAGGTGGAGGGAGCAGTTAATAAAGCATAGAGTATCCTGGACTTTATTATTAGGGGCATGGGTACAAGAGCAGGAAGGTTATGCTGAGTTTATGTAAGACACTAGTTAGATCTCAGCTGGAGTATTGTGCATAGTCCTGGGCACTACATCCATGAGGATGTGATCGCATTGGAGAGAGAGTGCAGAAGAGGTTTACAAGAATGGTTTACAAGAACTTGAGTTATGAAGACAGCCTGGAGAGGCTGAGACTGTTCTCCTTGTGAGGAGAAGGCTAAGAGGAGATTTGATAGAGGTGTTCAAAATCGTGAGGGGGCTGGATGGAGTAGATAAGGAGAAACTTTTCCCATCTGTCAAGGGATCAAGAATGAGAGGGCACAAATTTAAAGTGATTTACAAATGAAGCAAATGTGCTGTGAGAAAAGAACATTTTCACAGAGCGAGTGGTTTGAATCTGGAATGCACTGCCTGGAAGTGTGGCAGAGGCACGTTCAATTGAGCCATTCGAGAGGGCAATAGATGATTATTTGAATAGAAACAATGTACAAGGGTATGCTGATAAAGCAGGCAAATGGCACTAAGTCATGATGCTCATTTGGAGAGCCAGTGCAGACACGATGGGCCAAATGGCTTCCTTCTGCACCATAACAATTCTCTGTGCCTCCTGATTGAAAATTTCAAACTGGTCTTTTGGGGCTTGTTAATTAGCTCATCAATGAACTCAGCAGCAGTTAATTAGAGGCTTGTGGGTTACCAGCTCATCCATTGAAAATAGCACCACATTCCAGATGCATCAGGATCTAGTGACATCCTCTGGGTAAGAGTAGGTCTGAACTTTGTGGATTCATTTGGATAGCCAGGATACCCCCTTTGGAGAAGTATGGGACCTTTTTGATATGGTTCTGGGACACCTTTAGGAGAAGCCAGGTACTCTTTGGGATTGTTAAAAGTAGAGATGATTGTGCATAAAAAGTGTACAAATCCATTGGAACTGTCAATGCTGTCAAGGGATTTAATTCTTTTGGGCTTTAACTTTAAAAACAATGTGGAGTTTCAGTGCTTGTTATTTCATTCTACCTGTTGACATTAGGTTTAGGATTATCATTATAGGATTTATGCTGCATGTCTGATTTTACAACCTAACATTATCACAGTGTGGTTTCTGTTAAATGAGCAGTTTGATTGATAGCTCCAAGTGGTTATTGCATGGAAATGTTTGTTTTCATAAGAGATTAAGTCCTTAAGTGAAATCCTTGCTTTCATAAGATTAGCTGGAAGAATTTCAATGTATTGAATGGTATTTCATCAATTAGTGTTTTATGTCAGCCTGGCTCCTGAGATTTGCCGATGGTGGATACTAGGTGAGTTGACATGGATGAGGTAAGGGAAAAGAGTGGTGGGTGGGGGGGCATAGGTTGGCATGAGTTGGCACTATGTTGGCATAGGGGCTATAATGCACCATGGGGATGAGTGGAGACTTGGGTTAGCATAGAGGGTTTGGGGATAGGTAGAGGGACATGGGGTGGTATGGGCAGTATTAGGGGCCAAGGTAGAGGTCCATAGGTTAACATAGAGGATATTAAGGGCAATGAGGGGACGGGTAGAGGGGAATAAGGACACATGGAGTTTTGAGAGGGTGGGTGGGACATTAAGTTGCATAGGTTGGCATGAATGGGGCATGGGAGCATGTGGTGTGATGAGAGGAGGTGAGAGATAAGGGCTGGAGGGAAGATTTTTGTTATAATCATGATTTTTAATACAACATAATGGACCTTCTGTCCAACCTGCCTCCACATTTGCTTTGGAGGTGGTGGGCCTGACTTCCAATCCAGCTCGCCCTCTTCTCAGACTGAAAATCTGACCTTCTGGTTCCTCTTTTCCTCAGGTTGGGTTCCCGGAGTTAGGAAATAACCCGTCTCTCCACTCCTGATGCAGGAGTGAAAATTTGGGGCCTAAGTCTCTATTTCTAGCTTAACATGTTTTGTGACTCCATTTCCTCTCTTGCCCAGTTTTTGCAGGTCCAAGCTTGATGACCACACTCAGGTACAGTAGTGTAGTGGTTATGTTACTAAACTGGTGACAGACAGTCATGAGTTCAAATCCCACCGTGGAAGCTGGGAAATTTAATTTCAGTTAATTAAATAAATCTAGAATACGAAGATACTATGGTGACCATGAAACTACCAAACTAAAAAAAAATCTGGGTCACTAATGTCCTTTGGGGTAGGACATCTGCTGTCCTATATATGAATTCAGATCCACAGTAATATGGTTGACTCTTAACTGCCCACTGATATGGCCTAGTAAGCCAATCAGTTGTCTCAAGGCTGATTAGCAGTGGGCAATAAACACTGGCCTTTCCAGTGATGTCCACATCCATGAATATTAAAAAAAAGTTGTTTCCCTGGTGATAAGCCCTAACCACAGCTTTTCATAAGTTCTGGGTAGAGAGGAGGACATGGAGGAATTGACGGCAGAACAAGAGGCTATCGTGTTAGAAGTCCCATTTGTGAAAACCACTGATGTGACAGATGATGACCTGAATCACAAACTCTCTATCCTCATTTTCTCTTGACTTGCTCACAGCAAGTTTTGGGAGGTCAACCTTTCAATTCCTGGTGAGTCCAGGATAACCCAAGAGGGTCAGCTACTTACTAGCTAGCTAGTTACTACCTACTTACTCCTTTTTTTTCATTCTCTGTTCCCCATCCAATTTATTTTTTCTTTACTTGCAGATATCAGTGCTATAAAAAGGAGCTTCAATATACTGACTGCCAGCTCTGATGAATAAGAGTCAGGTTATCTTTCTCTTTTGGATTCTAACTTGCTCGTGTAGCCTTTCAATCATTTTGTTTATTTTAATTGAAGATTTCTGGAGTTGTGTGTGTTTTGGATGTTGGTTTGTAAATGTTTTCTCACGTGGCTACTGGATTTTCCAGCCCCGTCATGAAGGACCCACCACTGGAGATTTGGCGGCCCAGCCAAAAGACTTTCAAAATGACTGGACAATCCCAGCAGAGGGTGGGGCCAGAAAAACCTGCCCAAGTCTTTGGAGAGGTAATTCAAACAAAATTACAGATGTTTTTTCCAATCAAGATGCTGTTTATTCCATTAACAGAGCAGAGACAACATTCTATCCCAAATGCTGAATATCCCTGGGACAAACAAGAATTTGACCATTGCCACATAATACGTGGAGGGAACAACAAAAATCAATGCGACAGCAACAGGCTTGTTGGTGAGAATGCACACTCTGAATGAGGGTTGGCCAGTGAAGCAATTGGTTGACACAAACAGGTTGATTTCCCAAAGCATTACGCATGTTCATTACTAATAGCATTTCAAGCAGAAGGTTACGACATCATTAACAGAGACACCAAATTATTTTACAGGGCAAAATTAATTCTCATATGGAGAAATATGTATGAATAAGGGACAGGTAGCACAGATTTGTTAATGGTAAATCATTACTAACTAACCTAATTGAACTCTTTGATAAAATAACAGAGGTGATGAAGGTAGTGAAGTAGTTTTTGTACATATGAACTTTCATAAGACATTTGTTAAAGTACCACAAAATAGATTTATTCAGAAAATAGAAGCACATGGTACTAAAGAGACAGAGGTAATGGGTACATAATCACATAATGGATAGGGGATAGAGGGTGATGATGAAAGGACAATTTTCTGACTGAAGAGAAATATGCAGTGTGGCTCCCCAGGGATCAATATTTGGATCATTGCTTTTCTTGTCATATATTTATGTGACATGGACTTGGGTAAAGGGAGCACAATTTTGAAGTTTGCGGATGATAGAAACTTGGCAAAATAGAAAGTAATGAGTAGGATAGTAGCAAACTTCAGGAGGATGTGGACAGAAATGGGCAGACGCATGGCAGATGTGAATAACTGTAGAGTGATCTCTTTGGGAGAAAATTTATGGAGAGGCAGTTTTGAGGGGGGTGCATGAGCAGGGGGGACCCTTTCAACAAACAATACTAAAGAACAAAATGGGGGAAAGGGATTGGTGAGACACACAAAGGGTAGATAGATCCCCATTCATTCAAACAGGCCTGGACATAATTTGGAACCAGGGTGGGGGATGTTGCAAAACAGGCCGATAAATTGATAGCCAATTTAACACCACTCCCCATTTTCTTTATCCATGTTAAGCGGGCTGTCAACTCACTATGAGTCCATTTTATGTTTTGGCAAAGACCAATTTCTAATACTCCACTATTCAGGAGGCAAAAGGAATAAAATCCGGCCAGCAGAAGCAACGAAGCAAACCCTCCAGTTGCTTGAACTTTACAACAGTGCCTGCACACACAATGCTACATCAAAATGAAAGCTAAGAAATCTGACCGACGAATGATGAAGCTTAGAATGCAGCAGTAATATAGCTGGAACACATCTGTATTATGGGACATGCAATGAGCCAGAGGTTAGGATAGTACATCCAGTGCATCAGTCAGCATCTTCAATTCATCCTTCAGATTGTCCAGCAACTTCCTGATTTTCTGAGGATTGTCCAGTACTTCAATGGTCTTGGAAAATGGATCATATTTCACTGAAAATGGCCGCTTAATACTCGCTGCATACTTTCTATAAACACAAAAGCCAAACTTTCTGTCAGAAATAAAGATCAGTGCAAACAACTGTTTGATTCAAATTATTAAATGCTGGGTTCAGTATATTGACAACATTTTTATACCATAACCTTTTACTTTCCACAATGGCCTTGATCAATGAGCATAACATCCACAAAGTTTGAACTATGAAAATTAAGGAACAAGTTTTATTTTACAAATTTAGGTCTATTGAGGAAGTAACCAATTTAAAAGGAAGTGTTGTTCTCCCTGGTTTAGTGTCTTCTCATTGTAGAAAATTATTACATTCTACAATAGTATATTACGAAAGTGACTACACTTTGAGAGTACTTCATTGGTTGTAAAGCATTTGATAACATCCTGAGACAGTGAAAGGCATTATATAAATGCTATTTCTTTCTTTTAATTTTGGATGTCCTCCAATTCAACCAGCAAAATTTGAATATTGAAGGAGGATTGAAAAATTGTGATAAATACCTCTGCTGATGCTTCCTAACTTTTAACAAAGTAGGGTGCATAGCATAAGGGGCTGACCTTTCCTCCTAATTTTCCCTCCAATTTTCTCCTTTTAATACTCCTATCCTGATGCCATTACCCATGCTAAGAGAATCATGGTTGAGCCCAGCTTTGTCCTCACCTATTCTCTCTGCACTTGCTTTTTTTAAAAAAAATCTGAAATCGCTGGATAGTGTTGAGGAACAGAAATCTGTCTAGCTCAAGGATGCTTAGGCCAAGAGACCCTAGGCCTCTCTTTGTATAATCCCAGAAGACAAAAAAAGGATGGCAAATCCACTTACACTGTTGACACATAGCCTCTACCACTGATACAGATATAAAATGGTGCCAGGAAAGGCTGAAGAACACATCCAGTAAAGAAAACTGATTACTACTTGGCTTTGAATAATATATACTTTTATTTTAGGAGGTAGGTATCACTGGAATTTAATGCCAATTCTTAGTTGCTCTGAAGAGGTGGTGATGGGAATTACTCATGAATCGCTGAAGACTTTGATGCAATTGACTCTTTGCTCGGCCGCTTCAGAGACCAGTTACGACCCAATTGTGTTGGTGTGGGAAAGGCAACACATGAAGGCCAGGTCAGATAAAGGTGGCAGCTTTCCCTCCTCAAAGTACATCAGTAAACTAGTTGGGTTTTTGGGCAAATCCAACAGCTCTTAGCCACTTTGACCAGAGGCAGTTTTTTATTTCCAGATGTTTTTTGAACTATCATAGTGAGATTTGAATTCCTTTTCTCTGGATTATTAATCCAGGCCCCTAAATTACTAATCCAGTAACACAATCCAACCCAAAAATGAGGTGATAGTGAGTGGAAGAGATATCTTTGGTGAATCATCTGGGTGATCAATGCAAATATTTTGACCTTAACCTAACTGTGCAGGCATTGCACTGTTGCATTTTGACAAAGCCACTTACCTCAGTTTGTCTTTAGCGTCACTAAAACTTTCAGATACAAAATACACCGGTTGGTATGTCTGATCCTGATAGGGCTGCATCGCAGTAGAGTTGGGGTCAAACTCCCGTAGCTCAGGTTCACCAGACAGAGAATGCTGTGAACAAAACATTTGTGTCAGGTGAAAATCAGCCAACCCGAGTTCTTAGTTAAAGTGTAATGCAGGTTTGAAATCTGCTTTCATACATTAAGGGGCATGCAGATTTTTATTTTCAAAAAGTACCAAAGACATATAGAATATTGCCTGTTATATTAAAAAACAATACTTTAAATCCTCTTTAAATCACCCAAAACAGATGCATTTTAAAACATGCTCTAGGTTCTGACTTCTCATGTCTGGTTGGGTTACAGATTCGTGAAAGCAAACAGTCATTTAGTATCTTGTCAAATTCACAGAATTTTTCATGTGTGAGGCCACATTAGCAAACTATTTGAATATTGGGACATCAGAGCAAAGCCCAATGCTCATAATGGACCAAAACAGGGGAGGAGGAGTGCCTCATTAAGAGGGCAATCAGAGAAGAGGTGATCACCCTAAAATTTGCAAAAGAGTTTGAAACTGAGATCAACACAGAATAGTAAATATTCTGAATGACTACCATGTTAATATGGAAGACATGAACAACATGCTCTCTCCAAAAAAGAGATAATCAATAACTTTAATATCAATGTGAGACAAACTTAATCAAATAAGTCTCCTAGAATCTACAATGCTTCTTCCATTGTGGTGCGAGAGACCACAGGGCGATCTGTGAGGTATTGACAATCATTGTGAAAGAATCACTGGACACTAGCGAGGTCAGGAGATTGCAAACAAGCCAGATTATCAAGAGAAAACTTAAAGATTATCTACACAATAATAACCTAGTTAACGGCAGTCAACATGATCTCTGAAGGGGACAGTGCCGCCTGATCAATCTCCTCAACCTCTTCAAGGAAGTAACATCCTAAGTGTACCACGGAAACTCCTAAACTGTGTTGTAGACTTGCAAAAATCAAACTCAAAGCCAGGGAATTTCAGCATAAATCCTCATATGAGTCAGAGGAAACACTGGGAGAGAACCAGAAAACAAAAAGTCACTCTTAAAAATCTCTTTGAAGACAAAAAAGAGTAACATACTGGAAAAATGATTATTGAGATTTTTAAAAAAGAGCAAACAAATCACTTACAATTAGCTCACCGTAGGCTGATAGTAGGCCAGCTCCATATGCTCTAATTTCTCCATTTTGCTTGCACAGCCCAAACTCCACAGTAAACCAATATAACTGCAACAGACAGGTTGCAAAGAATAATTACCCAGCATTTTTCAGTGCAGCGTGAGGATATAATGAGGTCATTTGGGTGGTGTTCGCTTTATATTGCTTATTTGAGAAATTAATTTAATAATCAATGTGAATTGCATGCAGGTGCGAATATAGTAAAGCTCACAGTGGAAAGCTTTTCAATTTCCTCTTCAGTTGCTCCGAGAGAGGCGAGACCAATGTTCTGAGGTGACAAAAAGAATTAGAACTTACAGTAATCACAGGTAAAGTAAATTAGCTGGCAATAGAGACACATTGATCATTAACTGATATTTTCCTTCTTTATTAATCAGGAGTCATGTTTCTCCCATCTTTAGACTCTCTTACAGTCTGGTCAGCAAAACCAGTGATTTCCACCACATAGAAGGACAAAGGCAGCAGATACATGGGAACACCATCAGCCCAAGTTCCTTTCCAAGTCACCACCCTGACTTGGGCAGTTTTTCCATTCCTTCATCATTGCTGGGTCAAATTCCTAGAACTCTCCAGCAAAATCCAAAACAAATCCCACTGCCATGTAATCTTGCTGTGATTCTGAATCTTCCTCTGCTCCATATGTTTATCCCATTTTCCCTTAAAAAATTCCATACCTTCCTCAATCAACAACTCTTAACCATCCCATGCTCTAGTAACCTTCTCTCTTACTTTCGATTTTAAACTAATGATCTGTTATCATTGACTCCTGAATGAGAGGGAAGAGAGGTTTTCTATTCAACCACTTAAAACGCTTCATGATTTTAAAAACTTTTATTAAATCTCACATTAGCTTTCTCTGCGCCAACATAAATAGTCCCAGGATCTCAAGATTCTCCCCAATATGAGTGCGCTCTTATCCCTGGCTTCAACCTCTATGCTGTAAGCTGGCTATAGTTTTAATGTCCATTCTGCAATAGGTACCCAGCCTGTGTCCATTACTCATGTAGCCTCATTATCCCCGTCTCTTAAGGATTATGGGGAAGGGAAAAACAAACGAGTCAGCTGATCAACAGTCTCTATGTGATAAGGAATTCCATGAACTCCTCACAGTGTTTAAAGATAATGATTGAGGGGTCAGGGTTTTTAAAGAGCTGGTAGTCAAGTAGTTCCAATAATTGAGATCAACTACCCATTCCACCACATGGCAATGCTGATTCTTTAACAGTTGGGTTGGATAACTGTAAGCATCCCAGTTGTAAAGAAGGCCTTCTGTGCCAGTTCTAGATGCTATAACTGCCCTATATTTGCAATTACATTGATATGTCAGGCGAATAGAATATATGCATCATAACACACAAGTTAAAACTTGACTTGCCTCCTTATATCAACAAACAGCTTCTACCTGTAAGAAATTCAGCAATATGCTGGGGCTACCGGTGTAATGGAACTTATCCCATTTATTTTTGCAGGATAGACATCACAGCATCCTGAGGCAATGAAAAAGTTATGACAAATACAACAGCTGCATAATTCGAGATATGATCAAAATCACTAAAATTAGTTCCAATCTCCTGCCCTTTCCCCATAGCCCTACAAATATTTTCCCTTCAAGTATGTATCCAATTCTTTTTTGAACGTTATCTGCTTCCACTACCCTTTCAGGCAGTGCATTTCAGAACTCGCTGTGTACAAACATATTCTCCTTATCTTGCCTCTGGTTCTTTTGCAAATTACCTTAAATCTCTGTCCTCTAGTTTCATACCCTCTGTCAGTGGCAGAGTTTCTTCTTTATTAATCTATCAAAAGCCTTCATTATTTTGAACATCTCTGCTAAATCTCCCTTCAATGTTCTCTGATCTAAGGAGAACTCTAATGTTTGTTGCTGTACATGATAGATATTCACAACAAAGGAAGACGGAACTACCTGAGAAAATTGAGCAAATGTCTTGTCAGCCAGCATGGGCACATGTCCCAACAGCTCATGGCAGCAATCCCTAAATATGAAGAGTAAGAAGATCAATGTCACCGAATTTTGTAATTATACCTCCATCTTAATCAATATGTTCTACAATGAACAATTCTTCATGATGCTGTTTTTACATTTCTTTTCCTCTTGCAGGCACTGAGCTTCTGGGACAGAATGTATCACTGGTATCACATGCCCTTCAGGCCCTTGTCCAATAGTGGGGCTAGAAAGCAAATCTCTGAAATCTCTCGGCTGTAAGCAGGCGCAATGGCTGATTTCCACCTGGAAAATCCAAGAGTTTGGAGTAGAACACAGGATTCTGCCCTCTTTGCACGAGCCCTTTAAACTCGAGCAGGGGGTCCTGTGGGTGGATCTTTTGCCTTCCCCCACTAAATCAGGAGGGGTTCTCTAAGAGTTTCCTGCTACCCAAGAAATTTCAGCTGGAGCTGGCATGAATCCAACTGAAGGCCTTAGAAGACCTCAAGCTTTATAGGGAAGGGTGCTATAAAGATCAAAGAAGATAATCTTCTGCATATGACCTGCTCATTCCAGGGGGAGCAGAAAACATAAAGAAAAGAGTTTTGTTAATTCTTCACTAGCTTCCTCTCTGCTTGGTGATGTTCCAATGCAATGTTGTCATTGCTGGCTGGCATTGCAGAAATACCATATCAGACAGGATGCACCCAGTCCTGCCATCTCTGTGATTTGGGATAATGACTGCAGCCAGCAGGGTGAAGAGGAAGGTGGTGGTATGAGGGTCATTGTTGGCGCGATGGTGGGGTAGGGGTGCAGTGGCAGTAGGGTTGACTTGCTGAGGGTCCTGCTCTGTTATGCTTGCGCCAGCAGAGTACTTACCCCGGAATCTCAAGACTTGAATATTGATAGGTTAATTTTCCTTGGGGGTATCATACACAACCTGCAGGTATCTAACATACACATTCCAATAGAAGTCATAGGATAACAATCAGTTGAGGGAACCATGGTTGATCTCTTTTTTCCTCTACTTTGCACAAAGCTATCAAGGACAATGCGTTGGCCTCACTACCTAAGATCAGCTAAAACAGCACTGTCTAAGGGTCAAACTTTGGACTTTCCTGGCAGATAATGCATTACCCACTGAACCATCAAGGAGCTCTTTCACTTAGAATTGTAAGCTGCAGAGGGATCTAGGTGTTCTAGTGCAGAGTCACAAAAAGTTAGTATGCAGGTACAGCAAGTTATCAAGAAGGTTAATGGAATACTATCCTTTATTATGAGAGGAATTGAACATAAAAGTAAGGATGTAATGCTTCAGTTATAGAGGGCATGGTGAGACTCCACCTCGAATACTGTGTGCAGTTTTGGTCTCTTTATTTATAGAAAGATGTAAATGCATTGGAGGCGGTTCAGGGGAGGTATACTAAATTGATACCTGGAATGAGAGGGTTGTCTTATGAGGACAGGTTGGACAGGCTGGGCTTTTTTGCACTGAAGTTTAGAAGAGTGAGGGATTACTTGATTGAAGTATATAAGATCCTGAATAGTCTTGACAAGGTGGGAGTGGAAAGGATGTTTCCTCTTGTGCGCAAGTCCAGAAGTAGAATTAAGGGTTGCCCTTATAGTACAGAGATGAGGAGAATTTTTTCTCTCAAAGGGCTGTGCACCTTTGGAACTCTCTGCCTTAGGTGAAGGGTGGAGGGCAGGGTCACGGAATATTTTTAAGGCAGAGGTAGATAGATTCTTGTTAGGCAAGGGAATCAAAGGTTATCGGGGTAGATGTGTATGTGGAACTCGAAACACAAACATATCAGCCATGATCTTTTTGAATGGTGGAGCAGGTTCAAGAGGCCGAATAGCCTACTTCTGCTCCTATTTCATTTGTTTGTATATTTGTAACTAAAGGGGAGGTAAACACTAATTGTCACTATTGATAGTATAAGTCCACTCTGACTAATACCACAATCTGTTGATTAATATACAATATAATATGACATCTTCCCTGAAGATCTCTGGTTCATTTCCTGCTCTGCATTAGTTGATCCCTGCCAGGTTGGCAACTGAAATTCTACTTTCGGTCTCATTAACCTCATTTTATGTAAGTCTCCCTGTTGAAAGTACCCTATTTGGTATCAAATAATGGCAAAAGCTGACTATGATGCCCACTGCACTAAAATAGACTATTTTAAATTTTTTTAAAAATTATTCGTGGGATGTGGGCTTCACTGGCTGGGCCAGCATTTATTGCCCATCCCTTCTTGCACCTTGAGAAGATGATGGTGAGATGGCTTCTTGAACTGCTGCAGTCCATGTGGTGTAGGTACACTCACTGTAATGTTAGGAAGGGAGTTCCAGGATTTTGACCCAGCGACAGTGAAGGAATGGCGATATATTTCCAAGTCAGGATGATGAATGACTTGGGGGGTTGCGGGGAACTTCCAGGAGGTAACGTTCCCATCTATCTGCCCTTGTCCTTCCAGATGGTAGTGGTACTGGGTTTGGAAGGAGCCTTGGTGAATTCCTGCAGTGCATCTTGTAGATGGTACACACTGCTGCTACTGTGTGTCGGTGGTGGAGAGGTTGAATGTTTGTGGATATGTTGCCAATCAAGCGGGCTGCTTTCTCCTGGATGGTGTCAAGCTTCTTGAGTGTTATGGGAGCTGCACTCATCCAGGCAAGTGGGGAGTATTCCATCTCACCCCTGACTTGTGCCTTCTGGATGGTGAACAAGCTTTGGGGAGTCAGGAGGTGAGTTACTCGCTGCAGGATTCCTAGCCTCTGACCTGCTCTTGTAGCCACAGTATTTATATGGCTAGTCCAGTTCAGTCTCTGGTCAATGGTAACCCCCAGGATGTTGATGGTGGGGGACTCAGTGAGGGTAATGTCATTGAATGTCAAGGGGTGATGGTTAGATTCTCTCTTGTTGGAGATGGTCATTGCCTGGTACTTGTGTGGCTTGAATGTTACTTGTCACTTGTCAGCCCACAATATTAAGGCTTACACGTGAATAAAAGGTACTTGGGTGACTTACTGGAGGGTCACTGGTATTATCAGTAAGGTGTCAGTGACCTTGGAAGTAAAGGAGTAGAGGGATTTTGGAGAACTGAAGTTCCTTTCATCTCTCTCCCGCTTCAGATTACCACATCCATATTTTTTTCCAATTAACAAGCATTATAAATTACCTCAGTTACGTTTGGATGAACACTTGTACTGTAGTGATATCCGACAGCACTTACTTTCAAGCTCCTTTAGAACATTCCATCAAAGAAAATCAAAAGTGATGCAAATGCGAAGTGTGACTGCTTCAATGTGTTCATTCTGATCAGAGTGGGTCATCTAGTGTTCAGTTAAAAATATGCAACTACCATCCATATGTTATAACCCAACTGCTAAAAAACGTATTCAGTGGAGTGAAGGTTCATACCAGCTTGGAACCAGCATGGATCAGTTCATGATTTTAGGGAAACCTCTCCAGGGTATAACTTTTGTCAACTTGTATTGATTTTCCTTCTCCAGGCAGCAAGAATTTGTCTCTTGCCATATTGATTCTGGGGAGTCACATGTTTAACATACAAAGTATAATTGTTGATATATGATTGACAATTCCAATGCTGTATAAAAGATGACAGGAGTCATCAGTTCATTTTTCCTATTTCCACTATTGCTTCCTTCACTACCTGATATTGCCTGGTCCTGTTTATCAAATTAGGCACAACTTCATTAGACCATCTGGTTCTTTTTACAAGAGAATATGAAGAAAACAGAGGCATAACAAAATTATGAAGAAAGCTCAAGAAGCCGTGAAAAGAACAATTATTCAAACTGACTGAATGCCTGCATCAAGACCTGTCAAACGACTTGAGCAGTGCTACGAATGTCAAACTCAATCATCAGTAATGGACAAGTATAAGATGTCTATCAAATGTCTGCTTCAGATCACAATAATGTCAATAATTGTCAGTTCTGCCTTGGCTTTTCAATGTGCCCTTAGGCTCTTTCACTCCCTGACCTTCAAAAGGACAAGCATGATAAACTAAAAAATGCAAAAAATCATGGAATGCTTAGATTGTCTGAATTGGACTGTGGTCTACTTTTATTGCCTTTCCTAGTTTAGTGATGTGTCCCTATCAGTGCTGACAAAACAACCCTACAGGGTAAATAACACAACTCCCCTCACTCCTCCAATTCTCTTGTACTATTGTCAAATTGATGTAAGAGTGATCTGCTTTCTTTCTTTCAGTCCTAGCCTTACCTGTCCAGTTGGTTCCAGCTCACCCACTCTTACTTCCACGCCTACTGGTACAACTAAGCTTCTTTTAACTCCAAAAGCTGGTTCTAAGCTGACACTGATCTTCATGCTACTCAAGCCTGTTTTGTTCATTGGTGTGTCATTCACATTCAGCCATTGCCAAACTCTGACCCGTCTTTAATTGCGATCAGTATGAGACACTCACCAAAGCTTCCCTCACCAATCTGCTTTCAGGTAATATTTATAACCGCCACAGATTTCCTCAGACATTAGGTCTCTGCAAGTTGTTTCCAGCAACTCTACAGTTCCTACATTGATAATTGAACCAGCTTCCAAAGATTAATTATTTTTAGGGGCATCACTGACAGTAAGTATCCTCCCAATGGCAATGCCCGTTTGGTACTTTGGACAGGAAGGTAGTGTCCCAAATGCCAATACGAACTACAATGGGCCCCTGCCTGTCAGACCTTCTCACATTTTATAACTTTGGGATATTCAAGTTTGAAAAGCCCTTTCATTTCTTACTCAACCTGGGGAGTGAGGCAATTATCATTTTTCCTTTATTACCTATGAGATAACTTCATTCAGATCTTTTCTGACATTCATCATCTCTCAATTCCCTATGCTATTCTGAGTTGGTAGAGTTTTGAGACACGGTAGCCCCATTCCCTGGGCGCATAAGACCCCCTTTGAGATCCTTTTCATCACAATGGCCACTTCAATCTATCAAACAACTGTTCCCCTTACACAAAAGCAGCCCATACCTCAGCTTAAGGTTTGAACTGAATCTTTGATTTTCAATTTGCCACATCCTACTCTTCATGAGCTGTTTAAATTTAGATAATATGAAAGGAGTAAAGGATTGTACCAATTGAAGATCCACCAAATCAGAATCCCAAATTTCTCAGAAGCTTTTAATTTAAAGTATCCATAGCTCTGGGTGTCATTCTTCCATAAGATTATTAAACCCAAGATGAAACCCTTTCTACAAAGTTCCCCATAAACACCTTCCTTTTATGTCCCAACATTTTCCTTTATGTCAGTCATTCGCTAGTCAACACCATCTGTAGCTGGCGGTTTTGGAGGGGGGTGGTGGTGGGGGGGAGAGCAGTGGTAGTGTGCAGTCAGAAGTTATCAAACCCTATTAGCTCCAAGTTGATAACCATTCCAGTTTCCTTTGATTCTGTTTCAAAGGGCAAAGCTTTGGTTACAAGGTTTTACTATTTTGCCCCCCTTCATCATGAGAATTTTCACCAAATTCTGTTGAGTGGCCACAGTGCACCTTTGCTGCTTCCAACACCTCCACATTTGGATAATTGGATTGTTAGGTCCATGCATGACATTTTATTGCATATTATTGTAATCTCATCGCTGAACAGGCAGAAGCAGCTGAAACAAGGATACGTGAATATAATTTGTCTGTGTGAGACAATAGCGGCCCCTCTATGAGGCCCTCGAAGCCAGTTTTCAAAATGCTGGTCAAACAGATGAGTTGGAATGGAAGATTTTGCAACGAGCTGCTCCCCTAGTCTATCAGCAACAAATGTGGGGAAGAAACAATCTTTGATTGGAGGAGCAGCGAACACCAGTGGTGGGGAGCTTGGAACCTAGGGAGCCAAGGGCTGGGGAGCGGAGATGCTGGGGAACAAGACAGGGAGCCGAGATGCCAGGGAGTGAGACCCTGCGAGCGGACACGCTGGGGAGCGGGGACCAGGGAGCTGAGATGCCAGGGAGTGAGACCAGGGAGAGGACATGCTGGGGAGCGGGGACCAGGGAGCCGAGCTGCCAGGGAGTGAGACCCAGGGAGCAGACATGCTGGGGAGCCGGGCCCAGAGAGTAGAGATGCCGGGGAGTGAGGCCAGGGAGCGGAGGGCAGGGAAGCGGAGGTGCCAGCGAGCAAGGCACAGGTAGTGGAGGGCCGGGGAGTGGTGGCGCTGAGGAGTGAGGCCCTGGTAGTGAAGGTGCCAGGGAGTGGAGGTGCCAGGGACTGAGGCCCAGGAAGCAGAGGGCAGGGGAGCAGAGATTCCAGGAAGCAAGGCACAGGTGGCGAATGGCCGGGGTGCGGAGATGCTGGAGAGTGATGGCCTGGTAGAGGAGAACAGTAGAGTGGAGGCCCGGGGAATGGAGGGACGAGGAGCAGAGGGCCAGGGAGTAGGGCCCAGGGAGTGGAGTTGCTGAGCAGTGGAGGTGCTGGGAAGTGATACACAGGGAGCGGAAGTGTCAGAAAGTGGAGATGCTGGGGAGGGGAGGTATCAGGGGGCAGGGCTCAAGGAGCGGAAGTGCCTGGAAGCAAGGCTCAGGGAGCCGAAGTGTCGGGGAGCAAGTCCCAAGGAGAGGAAATGGCGGGTAGTGGAGGGCTGGGGAGCAGAGCCCAGGCAGTGGACATGCTGGGGAGCAGAGTTGCCAGGGCGCGGAGGTGCTGAGGAGCGGGGCCCAGGGAGCAGAGATGCCGGGGGAGCAGGTGCCATGGAGTGGAGGTGCCATGGAGTGGGACCCAGGGAGCAGAAGTGCCGGGAAGCAGGGCCCAGGGATTGGACATGTCGAGGAGCAGAGGTGCTGGGGAGCAGAGGTGCAGGGATTCTGGGGAGGAGAGGCTGGCTGTAAGGCCCAGGAGTGAAATGCTGCGGAGCCCCAGATCGGGGCGGGGGGATGCGGAGGCTGACTGCTGTGTGTGGGAGTGAGAGTCAGTTTGTGTGTGTGTGTGCAGCAGCGTGAGTGAGAGTGTGATTGTATGTCTGCCTTACTCCCAGTCTCAGGTTTCTCATTGACTCTCACCACCGCACAACAACACAAATGCATACGCCCATTCAAAGTGGGTGAGTGTGAGTGAGTAAGTTAACACCCTGAGACTGAGAGTGAGCCTGGCACACACATTCGGACCCTCTCACACGCTGGTCATTTTTTATTAATTACTCTTCTTTAAAACTTATTGCATGTGTATATGTGAAACTCAGCAATTCTGAAGCAAAGTTACCAAAGTGAACATTTTTGCAAAAATATCAACACCTGATGTTTTAATGTATTATTTTTAAGAGCTGTGCATAATAGGTGAGGAAACAATCACGGCAAAGTCCATTTTGCGCAACAATAGCACAGATATTCATAACGAGAAATAAGAGCATAAAAGTGCTGTCAACATCTATAAAGAAAATGAACAGAGCCTCTGACTATATCATCAGGTGTTGACAGATCAGCTGTGCATTTTCAGCACTTCCTTATTTCATTATTGCAAATTTTTGCTACCTGTACTTATTTAATACATCTACTTACGGCTCAGGAGTGTGCATTGGCGAGGAGGCATGTCTTACATACTGTGTACACTGGAAAACTCGAAAAGCAAGGCTCGCCAGGAAGTCCCGGGCCGAAAGTAACCCGGCAACAGGCCACAGCTGAAACCCTGAGTGTTCTGACACAGACAAACATGGAACACATGTTACACTAAATCACAATGCACTATAAAATTAGCAGCTGATTTCTCTTTTGTTGTAGGAACATTAAACTTTTGATTTTATGAGTATATAAGTAGATACAAATTGATACAAGGCATAAAGAGGCCTAGAAATTCGATGACACGTGCCCATTTTTCCAGCACTAAATCAGTGCCTGAGCCTCCAATATGGCAGGGAAGAAGCACATGCTCATTAAAAGGGCAAAAGGAGATCAGGGCCCTCAGCTGAAATAAATGTTATCAACTTTGCATATGCAAATAAGGGGCCCATGCCTGCTTGAGGCCCACTCTGCAATATTGGTTTGCTTAATTCAGCCAGCTAAACACGGCATCAGCTGCAGTCTGAAAAACCAACTCTACATGTGGCCTAAAAGGCTGTTGCTAAAGAGACCACTGCAGGCCTCTGCCGAAAAAGTAAGCTTACTTTTTAAAATCACTTACCATAATGTGGAGCTGGGGGGTGAGCTTCTCACGTTCAAACTATACAGGCTGCATGGCTGCCATTTGCCCTTCACCACACTGATCCTGACCTTGATCACCTTCAGTGCTATCCTCCATCCTCTCCTGATCACTCCCTCCCAGTCTTCACCCACCGCCCCCCCAGCTCCACCCACCTGTCCACTCCCTGCCCCCTTTTCTTGCACCTCCTGAAGAACCACTGATAGGAACTGCCAGCATTGTAACCCTCTTCTCCAATGTGCTACCTGAGGGTGTCCAGGTGACGCCAATCACCAGTTCAGTGACCATGAGGCCAAGGGAACAATAAAAGCGCCTATTCTAGGAAGGTTCCCTGCAGCCTCTGGTTTTGGGCATGAACAGATTTTTTTTCCTCCAGCAACTTAAGGACAGCTCTCCTGATGGCTCAGGCACAATTCCTGATCAGCATGGAACTGAAGCCCTAAAGTGTTCACTAGGTTGATCCCTGAGATGAAAGGCTGAGTAAATTGGCCCTGTACTTTCTGGAATTTCACTGAAGCATAAAAGGTTCAGAAGGGGCTTGACAGGGTTGTTTCCCCTGACTGACTCTGAAGAAGGGGTCACAGCCTTGGGATAAGGGGTCAATCATTTCAGACTGATTTGAGGAGAAATTTCTTCACCCGGAAGGTTGTGAATCTTTGGAATTCTTTACCCCAGAGGGTTGTGGATTCTCCATCGTTGAGTATATTCAAGACTGAGATCAATAGATTTTTGATCTCTCAGGGGATCAAAGGATAGGGGAATGCCAGAAAAGTACATCTGAGGTAGAAGATCAGCCATGATTGTAATTGATGGGAAAGCAGGCTCGAGGGGCCAAATGGTCTACCCTTGCTCTTATTTCTTATATTTTGATGTTATATTCTTAACAATCAGGAGTGGGAAAACCAGGCGGATCTTTCCCTTCCCAAGCCCAGGGTTGATGGTAGCAGCCCTAACATCACTTTGGCTGAGATCATTGAAGTATTGTTATACTGGCATATGGTTTCTGGCATGTACTGATGTAAAAGCATGACTTCTGGGAACTTTTAAAAACTTTGTTTGTTTCTTTTTGTTAATTTATGAGAAAACTGACAATCCTCTTCTAACTTCTGGCTACCAACATCATACAGCCTGGGGGCAGATGTCTGGACCTATATCCAAGCACGTATATACAAAAGTCCTTTGTGGCTGCTGTCAGTGTAACCTGCACCAGGTATAATGCCAATCTGACAACTTTGTATCTTAATACATGGAATTTATTTCATTTCTCATCTGAAACCAGTGAACTATCTGGGCTGGGTTTCCCAGCCACAAATTGGACTGGTTGCCCCCCCCTCTCCATGTCCCCGCCACCCCCTCTATAACACCCCCTCCACAACCTCCAGTATTTACATAAAAGTGTGATGACTTCGGGTCAGCAATCTAACACCATTATGCCAGTCTCTGATATTATGGAAGGCAAGCAGGTGCCGAAATTGGAAGCCCACCTGCCGTTTTGAAAAAGGCAATCAATAAGCTATTGGGCCTGTTCAAGAAGCAATTGACTGCAATTTTACATTGCCAACTCCATTCTTCAGTAGGCACATGGGAGTAATGTTGAGACTGATTTACGCCAGGTATGAGGAGGTGGAATAAGGACAGATGAAAAGGGTGGCAAGCGGGACCATTGCTGTATTTAAGTAGCAGAGTTTGATGGCAAAGGAGGTTTGGATCTTATTACACTTTATTTATTCACTATTCTTAAGCTGCTATAACAAATAAGGAGACAATGGGAGGGAACGGGACCGAGAGACACGGATATCTTGGAGAGTGAGGACTCCAGCAGAGGAACCAGAGCTTGTTGCCTCTTGGGGGTTGTACAAGCTGGAGGAAGCTTCTCCAATGAGGTGAAAAGGAGGAGAAGGAGTCAGAGGAATAAGGACAGGTGCACCCTGTGGTCTAGGTAAGTTAGGGACCTGCTGCTGCGCAAGGGCCAGAACAAGACGGACAGTAACAGTTCAAACCTGCGATAGGAAAATATACTATCCTCACAGAGAGTCTACAGGCAAAAGATGAATCACCTTTAGCTCTCAGAGCACCAGTGCCTTCACAAAATCCATCTCTCCAGGGAGATAGTCACCTCCCTTTGTGAATTGCTGGCTAGGGGGAGATCAGTTTAAATTGTGTTGCTGGCCACCACATGCCTGTCACTCTCGAGCTAACAGTGGCCTTGAATTTTTATGCATTGGGAACATTCCAGGCACCAGCCAGAGACCTTTGCAGCATATCTCAAGCTTCAGCTCACCATTGCAGAAAGCTGGTGACAGGTGCAATGTTTAGGTGAGCAAAATAATTCAATTCATTCAGCACAGTTAACACTGGTCAGGCCAAGGGAGCCAGAGGCTTCGCATGTATTGCTGGATTCCTCAAAGGTCAAGGTACGATACATTGCACATGTGGCTATCAAAGCTTCATCGGGACTGTCAGCCGGCCTTTAAATTGGTGGCCATGACCAACTTACAGTTCATAATCTTTTTCCTTTCCCACCTAATGTCCTGCCCTAGAAGGCTGATTGGGCACTAGAGCTCCCCTTCCCAGTGATTGGACGCTAGAGCTCCGCTTCTCACTGATTAGGCGCTAGAGCTCCCCTTCCCACTGATTGGGTGCTGGAACTCCCCTTCCCACTGATTGGGTGCTGGAGGTCTCCTTTCCAACGCTAGTTGTCCACCTTCCCATTGACTTGGCTGCTAATTGGCCATCGACACTTGATTGGGGCAGGAGTGAATGGACCACATACTCCCTGCTCTACCTCCAACACTCCGCTGGAAACTGTAACATCCAGCCCTAAGTGCCTACAGTCTGTCTCAACATAAGACTGAGATCAATGTTATTGCAACAGAGTTTGCTTTGCTCTTTAAAAGACTGAAGAGGAAATGATATGTCTTATTATGTTACAAATCTGGATAATGCCTACAGATTCAAGCAGTGAGTTTAGATCATGAACTCTCTCCTCCATCCCCACCCCCTTTCCAATCCCCCTTTTTCCAATAATTTATATAGATTTTTCTTTTCCCACCTATTTCCATTATTTTTAAATGTATTTCCATCCATTGTTTTATCTCTATCTTTTAGCCTATTTCGATCCCCCCCAACCCCACACCCACTAGGGCTATCTGTCGTTTGCTCGTCCTGCTTTCTACCCTTAATGTCCCCATTAGCACATTTCTTAGCTAATATCACCACTGTCAACACCTCTTTGTCCTTTTGTCTATGACATCTTTTGGCAATCTTCACCTATCACTGGCTCTCTATCCAGGTCTACCTGTCCCATCCCCCCTTAAATCAGCTTATATTTCACCTCTTTTCTATTTTTCCTTAGTTCTGATGAAGAGTCATTCGGACTTGAAACATTAACTGTAGCCCTCTCTGCAGACGCTGTCAGACCTGCTGAGTTTTTCCAGGTATTTTTGTTTTTGATCTAGATTTCCAGCATCCGCAGTATTTTGCTTTTATTTTAATGAGTTTCAATTGATGAGTTGAAGCATTTATCCCAAATCCCTTCAGTCCGGCATTGGTACCCATGTCTTCAACTGTTTACGCTCTAAGTTCTTTAATTCCCTCCCCAAGTCTCTACTTCTCCACATGCTTTACGACATAGCTTAAAACATACTTCTTTGACCAAGTGTCACCTGCCGTAATGTCTCCTTCTATGCAGTGCCAATTTGTTGTTTAATAATACTCCTGCGAACTGCCTTAGGATATTTTGCTATATGTTAAAGGTAATATATAGATGTAAACTGTCTTTTTAATCAAAAAGTTTCAAATGTTAAATCACATTGATCAGATATTAAAATTTAACCCAGTGCAAACCTTTCAAGAAGCAGGAGACATCCTCAAGTTGAGGGATGTTGTCTTTGTTGTAATTGCATTGTTTCTCCAGGAGTCTGAAAGCCTCCAGGTGTTCAGCACAAGCATGTGTTGGATACAGGGTCTTCAGGTTCGCATACACTTCTCTCCTGGACAGCAACACATCAAAAAATTCAACAATGTATACAGTTAACTTCACAAACATCAGACCATTCCGAGGCTTTTTGTTATGCTGGTCTAACAAGTTACTCTTTGGTGCTGATCTCTTCCTCCTTGCTAAGCTACTGGTGTAATTAAGATAACATTAAATATATGTGCTTCAGTGCAGCACTAGCATGGAGATTATGTGACATCGAGAGCTGCTCTCCTCTGTTGTGGTTATTGCCATTGCTTCTGATATTCAAAAAACTCAATATTCAAAGGTGGCCAATGGTAGCTGACAAATGTGGGTCCCAATACCACTGGTCTTTAGAGGTCAGAAGCTACTCACTGGACACTGCCATTAACTGTAAGATACTTCCTATTTAGTAATTAGTAGAATATAATGACTTCCCCCTTAATTTTGCACCAAGGTCAATTTAGCACATTCACCACTGCACTGGCTGGGATTAACTAACATAGCACAGCCCGGAACATTCCTGATCAGGAGTATATTTGACTCATGGCTCATTGGCAAAGCTGGTTTGCTGTAGTTTTTAATTTGTGGCCAAAATGTGTTGAAATACACCCTTAATGTAGTACTTCTGTCATGTAGAGAAACAGACAGAGCAAGGTCCCACAAAAAATACAATGGGATAAATGAACAGATATTATGTTTTAGTGATATCGTTTGATGGATAATTATTAGTCAGGACACTAGGAGAAATCCTAAGCTCTTCTTCAAGTGGGAGCTTGAGGGTAGACAGGGCATTGATTTAACAACCCATCTGAAAGACGGCACCTCTGACAGTGCAGCAACTCTTTCATACTGCACTGGGGTGTCAGCCTGGATTTTGTATTCATGTCACTGGAGTGAGACTTGAAATCTCAACCTTCTGAGAGGCGAGAGTTTACTGACTGATCCAAGGCCGACACCACAGTCATATACACGAGGGGTATCGGGCAGAGAACTAGCATCGACTACGACCTGCTGGCTTTTGCAAAGCTGTTGTGCTCCCTCAATCCCAAACTAGCCCCTGAGTTAACACAAAGTTGGGGACTTCAAGAAAGGAGGACCCAAGGATAACCTGAGTGGAAAGTACAAAAGGTTGGGTAGGAGATGGTCTTGAGCTTGAAAGACCACCCTTTCAGTTGAACTAGAGGGGTCTTCATTTTGCAGCTGGCTGAATGCCAACTGAACTGGAAGTGTTTGAATCTGACATGGCTTGAAATTGTCCATAAAGCTAAAGGATATTAGCATTGAAGAATGAAGCAACTGAAGAATGAAGGGAGGTCGCTTCATTCTTGAATGCTAATATCCTTTAGCTTTATGGACAACTTACCAAAGAAAATTTGCAACATGGGATAATAACAGAACTGTTTTATTACTGGCAAGTCCTTCCAGATCTCAGATATAGACATCATCAGGTGTAAAGGGAGTGAAATTCCTCCTGTCAATAATTTAACCCAAGATATCAATGTGGAAAACAACTGCAAGTAGAGGATTAGAGAGGAAACATCATTGACATTCAAAACAGACTGAATGGTAGAAGAGGAGAGATGGGATACAGGAGGGTTGAGCTTAGTTAGGCCAAATGATCTTTTATTTACCTTGATGTTTCCATTTTTTATTCTGTTTTTTTTCAATTGACAATTTTTTTTCAATGACAAGAAGAACTTTTCCCCCAAAAAGTCTCAGTAGAAAAGAATAAAGAAGTTGACTAACCAAGTCGCAATTTCCTCTGGGGTGTATTCTACTCTGGGAATTGGCTCACCACTGTGGAGACAAGCAGCAGTTAATACTCATGGGTTTACATCACCATAGTAAGCGAAGCAAGTCAACAAAAGAGACGTTATAAATTCTAATGATACGGGAAGTGGGACCACAGATGTTTGGAGCTGGACTTTACAACTCGCTACCAATGGGTTGCAGGCAGTGGGGTGGGGGTGGGGGTCCCTGTAAAATGCCATGAGTACTGTGCCTTCTGCCTACTTGCCTGCCCTGCCTCAATTTTAGCTGCAGCAGAGAAGGCCTACGCCAAGTTCCCACCTTGGCAGCTTTGACTGGTGGCAGGCAAGAGGAGGGTGCCTACTTAACACACCTCCCTCCTCCCCCAGATCATCCTCTCCCCCACCCTGGTTCCCCTTCCTACCCTGGCACCCCACCCTCTTTTCCCCTTTGCTGTGGTCTTCTGGCTTGCTCCAGTGATATCACCCTCCCCCTTTACCATTCAGTGCATCTTTCACTCCAGCTCTGGCTCCACAACATTGGGCACTGTTGTAGTCCTAGATTGGCCACTGCTCCCATTGGTGCTGCTGGGATCAGAGAGCTGTCGGCCAATTAAAAAGTTGGCAGGTCTCAGAAGTGGGACTTCCTGCCTAAGAGGGGTTGGAAGTACCACCTTAAACCAATTAACTTCCCTCTAAGCATTGGATCCTTGCAGGCCAAACTGTTGGAGTCGGGATCCCAGTGCTCCATTAGGTCCAGCCCTTAGAGTGTGCAATGAACTTACTGTTTATAATTTATTGCAATTTCTGCGATCTGCTTCCGTCGTTCCCTGTAGTTAACATCAGAGTATCCCTGTAGTTAATCATCAAAAATAAAAATGATATGAAACAAAGTGGGAGCATTACATTCCACAATCCAGTAAGGTGACAGAAATTATGTGAATCCTCTTCCCCAGTTGGAATAAAACATACTTCGGGTCATGTCTGGACATGCCCAGATTAACAGAGATTAATTGCTATGATTTGTCAACAGCTCTATTATCATTGTAACATATTACTAACAGGATGGTAGAAGGTAAACTAGATGGATCACTGTTTTCTTTTGTCCTTGGGTGACATTATGGGTGACTTCAATGAGGTGAAGTGCTCAGCACAGACACTTAATGTGACAGGCGTGCAGATCGGAGAACGAGATTTTGGTTTTACAGCTCTACCTCTGATCGGTATTCTTGTCCAGTGGGGCTCTACCCTGGGAGAGGATCTTTACTGAACTTAACAATTGGAGTTGATATTGACTTTTTCTCTTGCTGAAATGGTGTAAATTTGACAAAATCTTGATAGGGCTCTCTTTAGATAGTACGAAAGCTATTGAGATTAAAACCAGAAATGAATGTTAGCAATCTGTGGACAAATTATTTACATGTTGATATGACTTTAATGGGTCTAATATTTTAATGCAGGTCTTACCCAGTCATTTTAAATGGGTTGACAGTTTAATGGGAATTTCGTATCAGCATGATGAGCACTTGACTTTTAATTATCCACAATAATTTGTAGATCTATACTGTTATACCTGCAGGTATAATAGTTAGGTTTCATAAACACACTACCTCATTGAAGGAGAAAATCATTAAATAGAAGGATAAAATGTTGCTGCATGAAAACAGGCAATTTGATCAATGGTGTTTTTCTCCATGAGTCACATAGTCTAATTTCACTCTACTGCTTACTCCCCATAACCATTAATATTCCCTTTTATTCAAGCAACCATCAGATTCCTATACATTTCAGAAATGAAGAATTGACAATGATTTACAGTACAGAGAAAAACACCTTCTAACCAGTGGCTGCAGAAAGTTTGTTTTCTAACCCTTGTATTATTTTTCTCATGAACTCAAGTCTAATTTTTTGTTACTGTCTTGCCCACCAGTAGAAAGTCAAGTCACCTGTTAATCCTCTATACACTGATGCAGAATAACAACCTCTTCATAACTGTAACTCATCTCTTCACCTTTTCATTGCTTTTGCATCCTTCTAACAATGGGATGGTCAAACTTAAATGCAGGCTAACTGTGATCTTTCAAAAGTTAAACATTTCCTCTTTTCTTTCTAGGTATCCAGATACAAAACCAAAGATTCAATTTGCCTTTTTTATTGCAGTTTTACCCATTTGTGCTCTCTCCTTTAACGACTTTTGTACTTGCACACCAAATGTTCCTTCTCATTGAATTTTTTAATATATTATCATCTTATGCGTGTTTTCTTTATCTATTTTAAAATGCATGACCACATTCTTCTATATTGAGTTGCATCTAGCCAACTATCTAACTTCTCCTGCAATCTTTCACAGCCCTCAAGACAATTTGCGATATGCTCCCAAATTGGTGTCATCAGTGCTTTTTTATGTTGCTCCCTCAGTCCCTAAAGGTCAATTATGTGCAGAGGAAATCAGAGGGACCCCACACAAATAATGTCTGTGGTGCACCATTCATCTCATCTCTCCAATCCTTTTACCCTCTCATCCGCGGGGCCATATTTATTTTTAATTCCATGTTCCATTCTATTACCCTTTAGTCTATTACCAATACCATATTAAATGCTGTTTGAAAATCCACATACACACAGCTACTGCATTTACTGAATCTTGAGGACGTGCAATCTTCTGGGATGTGCTCCTTGCTCAGGCCCCTTTAAAAATCATCCCCTTTGAAGTTGGGTTTACAGTTTGGCATTTTCCATATACCTCAGACGTGATTATAAAACCAGACTGTCCAGTCCAAACCACAAGCAAATGCATGCACTTACAATATATGTGTAGAGCAAGACATTGGCTGCAGCCACAATAAACTGTGTGCACAGAAACAGATGTGAAGTACATGATGTACTTTGGTAGAATGTTGAGTCTGGGTAGAGTCCCATAAACTTTCTGAACTCTGCAGGGACGAAGCTGACAGTTTATAGGATTTTAGACCCTGTTTTGTAATTCAGTGAAAACAAATCATAAAAAGTTACGCTGGTCTTTTTGGCAGGCCCGTACTTTCAGGGTACACGATGGGGACCAGGCAGTGACCAAAACAAAACGAACTACTTGAATGATGGTGGACCACGTAATCCTCCATCCTAAAGGGGTACTGGGTTAAGCAGTGACTCAATGTTAAAAGATGATTTATTTTAAACAAACCACCATTTAAGCTGTGAGGGTATTTATAATTTATTGAGCCAGGTAGTTATTAAAAAGGGCTTCAAACTGTTAGATGTTGTGCTCTGATTTCATCGAGAGAGTGTGTGTGTGTGCGTGTGTGTGAGAACTTGCTTGATGTCAGATACAGCTGGTAGCAGCAGTTAATAGAAGCTGTTAAGTAGAATCCTTCCACAAACCCAGATTTGGAGGAGATGGTCAATCCCAGCCTACTTGCCATGTCTCCTGTGCCCAATATAAAAGAGCTTAAAGAGCTGGTAAGTTCTTCCTCTGTCTATCCACCTGGTAATATTAGTTTAACAAACTCTGGGTTTGAAATGTTAACTTATAAACCAAAAAGCCAAGAAATTGCCCCCACTAAAAATAAACAGAATTAAAACAGGGTCATTTGCCACATTATCCTCTGGGTACAGTTAAAAAGCAATTCACTCCTTTTATCCCCCATTCCCACCCCCCTGCTTCTTTCTAATTTTCTCTGCTTTTCTTCCTTATGTTTCTTTCCTCCCTTTCTCTAATTCTTTTTCTTAAGTGCTGTTTTCTCTTTCCCTCTCCATTTCTCCTTGGATCTTGGAATTCGTAAGGGGGTTCTCTTGATTGGGAGCTTTAGAGAGCTTGGGACTATTTTGAAGCCGCGACTATCTGGATCTTGAAAGTCCCATAGATGACTGCTGGGAAACCATTGCCCTCAAAGCTTGCTCTTACTTCTCCTGCTGGGGAGAAATGTTGTGAATGACTGCCATCGTCAGTGCAAATGTGAATGACTGCCATCGTCAGTGCAAGCGTGAACGACTGCCATCGTCAGTGCAAGCGTGAACGACTGCCATCGTCAGTGCAAATGTGAGTGACTGCCATCGTCAGTGCAAGCGTGAATGACTGCCATCGTCAGTGCAAAAATGAAGGCCAGGCCATTGCAATCACGTGTGTCAGTCTCTCACTAAATCTGAACCTTGAAAGGCAGAGCAGATTAAGAATTCTTGCAAATCCGTCCCGATCCATTAAAACACAAACGTATGGTAAAGCCCGACAGAATGTTCTCATGCATTAATATGACAAGTCATATCGCTATATACTGCGCTTAAATGAAACACACACTTTGGTGTGTCTGTCTTCTTGGCATTAAATGACAAATAGCTCGAGAAACCTGAAAATCAGGAAGTAGGAAATGGAGGAAGGTCAGGTTCATTCGTTCAGCCATCGCTTTATTATAATTTTCATTTCGGCACCTGCACAATGACAAATGAAGGAGCTGGTGAATGACAAAGGGGCATCACCCCCATGGAAAGTAGTTATATTTTGGCTATTAATGAACAGGCGCAATGGTCTCACTTGTACCACATAGATGTTGTATAATATCTGCAGAATGATCCTGCATCATCTGCTTGTGGTGTGACAACTGAGCAATAGCCATCTGAGACAATATCCTTTTGGCCGTTCGTGCTGGTGATTTTCCTGATTTCACATTGCGTCCTTTGTTGTCCTCTGCTGGCCATGTAGAGAAATGACTGAACAGTATAGCTTACAAATGTGTATGGTGGCAATAGAAACAACTTGCACAATGCAATTTTATCAGAAAAATTAACTTTTTAGTATACGTCATTACTATTATGCATTACAATTTTGGACTTTTAGGTGAGGATATTTCTGGGATATAATCCAACATTCAGACATGCCGAAAGTCAGGAGGCAGATATCCAAAGATAAGCTTCTGTTCCATTGCTTCCGCCAGCATGGAATATACAAATGAGGGCTAGAACATTGAGTTGAAAAACTGACTCAGGGCATAATCTTTAGATTGGCTAACACAAAATGCATTTTTATGTGTTCAGCTCACCCACATCTATGGGCAATAAGATCAGACAGGAAGTGCTGTAACTTAACTGCATCAGTTCTGATCAAAGGTCATCGACTTGAAACATTATTTGTTTCTTTTTCTACAGATGTTGCTGGACCTGCTGAATACTTCCAGCATTTTCTTTTTTTCTGTCAGATTTCCAACATGCAGTTATGCTCTTTCATTGTTGCATCAAAATTCTTAACATGAGGCACTGAATTTGTGCTCTTAATTGGTAATTTTTGAAGAAGACAAAGGATAGATGTGAAACAGATTCAGCTGTACTAGGGGTAGACTGCATATACCCATCCTTAACCATGCAGCTGTGTGCACAGATTCAGGGAATGTCCAATGACAATTGGTTTTGTAGGCACCACTTTTTCAGGGCAACAGTGCCACCTGCTGGTATCTTACCTGCACATGATAATGAAGCCGTGAAAGTGGCTATAACTGAACTTTGAAGTCTCCAGTTTCTTCCCAGCCATGACCAGTTGGTAGCACTCTTATCTCTGAGTCAGAAGTGCGGTACTGAGGGAGTGCTGCACTGTCAAAAGTGCTGCCTTTTGGATGAGAGGTTAAGCTGATGCTTCGTCTACCTTTTCAGGTGGATGTAAAAGATCCCATGCACAATTCTGAAGAAGAGCAGGGGAGCCCTCCCTGGGAACCAGGCCAATATCCCTCAACCAACACCACAGTAGATTATCTAGCTGTTTGAGGGAGCTTGCTGTGCTTAAATAGGCTGCCACATTTCTTACACTACAATAGTGACTACACTTTGGAAGCATTCATTGGATGTGAAGAGGTTTGGGAGATCCTGAGCATGAGAAGAGCGCTATATAAATTTTTCTTAAGTTTAAATATTAAGTTTTCCTTTACTTTTTCTTTTTTCCCAGCTATGCCAGGGTACATTTACAACTACATCAATTTGCAGTATTATTCATCTCCATCCCTGCTGATTATCAACAAGAGCCTGAGCTGGCTATCCAACTTCACCACACTGCCACATTTTCTAAAGTATAGGTGGTTACTGATGGCACCACGTGGCCATCTGGGCAGCTGGTTTCTACTCCTCCACTGCCACTGCCACTTGCCATCCTCTCCTCCTCACAAAAGTGCTACTCCCTCAAGCTCCCTAACTGAATTCTCCAGGGCAGTGTGCACTGTGCTGGTGCAGAAAGATGGATGCAGAGTGATGTGAGTCACACCTCTAGGCCTACAATGACAGCAAAAGAACCAATGTTTGAATGCTTGCTGTAGTGCAGGCTTTTCCACTTTAAGATACTGAATGTGACGTATCTTCTTTCATGACTTTCCGCCAGAGGAAGCACCACACAATGGTTCTGCCACTTCATTGCCAGAAGTGTAAAATTTCCCCTTTGATCCAGAGCTCCTGAGAAGCGTCTGCTCCAGAGATACCATGATGTAAAGTAGTAAGCAGCAAACAGTACTTGGCTATTCATGGTTGGGCAGAACTGAACTGCATTATGCTGAGAGAAGTTCTACACAAAATGTAGAATCCTATCTGAAGCAGCAGTGCTAAAGCATACAGCATGAAAGGAAGGTGAGAGATGGCCAGTAAAGAATACATCTATCTCTTTTCACAACATGCGATAACTGTTTGGCAGTTTGTTTTTAATTGTGGCAGAGATGACAGAAGAAAAATGTTTTACATAAAATTTACAGTCATTTGGCCCAACTAGTCTATGCAGGTGTTTATGCTCCACATGAACCCTCTCCCACCCTGTTTATCCATCCCTTTGCATTGAAATTGCTTGGTTGATCTCCATCTGCCCAGAAGGATCCCTTCGAATAAACTCTCACAACTTACCGGGTGATCAAGATCCAGATCTGGGTCATAATTTGTAACTAATTGATGGCATCTGTCCAAATCTGATAACTTTTTTGGAAACCAATGAACTAGAGGCAAAAATAGAGACAAAATGCAAAAAACAGATAAATAGCTGTAACATCTCAGTGCATTGAGAAGTCCTGTGCTGTAGGAACCCGAGTATTATTAAGGGCAATTGCTTTACGCAGAGCCAGGAATGGAGAGAATAATTCTGCAGTATTTTAAATGAAAATCCAGCATGATAAATAGAGGCAATAAACAAGGGAGAGGTAGTATAGCATTTCACCAGTTTATACCTCCAGCAAAACTGCCTGTCTCAATGAACGTCCCATAAGGAATGCAGTGGGTTCTGACTCAATGAGTCATGGAGTGAATGTAATTATCAGCAACATCAGAGGCACGGCAGTTATTTAATGTTGTTTAATCCTTTTCTTGGTGCAACTGCAAAATCCATGCTAAGCATAAGCTCTGCTCGGGGGCATGAGGATAGAAGGGAAGGATTGCTATCTAGTTCTTTTCAGTATCTCAGTTTTCCAATATGCTATATAAATATTTAGAAGTGTGGGAGCTTGGAGCATTTATTGGAAGATGCATATTGATTGGAATCGTATATTATATAGTATAATGTAGAGCATTTATTCTAAATAGTATAATTGAAAGAATATATATATTATGCACATAAAGAATCTATATTTAATGCTGCTTAAAAGCTAAAAAAAAATCAAACAAATGAAATAAACTATTGCATGACATAAAGCATAAGAAATGCCTGGCAGTGTGGCAGCTCAGTTGGTAGCATTCTCATCTGAGTTGAAAGGGCTGTGATCAAGCCCTAGTCCAGGATTTGAGTCCATAAACTATGGTGACATTGCAGTGCAATGCTGAGGGAGTGCTGCACTGTCAATGGATGGAGTCCCAATATGCCTGTTCTAAGTGGGAAAGTAAAGATCCCATATTATTTGAGGAAGAATGAGGCTTACCCTAGGTCACCTGGATAACGTTCTTCCTTCAATTAACAGCAAAAACAGATTAATTTGGAATTCATCTGGTTGCTGCTTGTGGGCCATTGTCCCACTCACTGACCAGAACACTACACCACAATTCATGTGAAGCATGTGTGTGAAGCACCCTATGACATTCTTGAGAGTCACAATGAAGCATTGCATCATTACAATTTGTTTAAAGACATAATTAACATTACAGTTCTCATTGTTCCAGTTTATGATCAGACCATCAGGTCAATTGCTGTCTGCATCTCACCGACAGCCATAATGACTACTGCCTAATTTAAGCACCATACTCAAAAAGTGCAGTAATGCTACTGTCTGAGGCTGTTTTTTAAAAACTCTCTGATTTTCTTTCTGATTTTCTCCTTTTGCCACTCCTGGCTTGAAGGTGGTCATTCAAGCTGGGATGTAGTTCCACAGGTGCACAGTTGGATTGTTTTTAAACAAATGTGAGAGTTTCACTAATGGCTTGGTGGAAAATAAAGCACCTAATGTGATCAGACTTGGCACCCTAGTTGACACTGAAATGACCTTCCAACCTCATGTCCATCACCTAAGCCATTTACATCTACCTCTATAAAATCATCCATCACTGCCTTTAATTCAGCTCATCTGTTGCTGAAACCCTCAGCCTTGTCTTTGTTGCCTCTAATCTTGACTCTTCCAATTCACTCCAGGCTGGCCTTCCATTTACCACCCTCCATAAACTCGAGCTCATTCAAGTCTGCTACCCACATCCTAACTCGCAACAACTCCTGTTCAACCATCAGTTCTGTCCCTGCTGACCTATATTGGCTCCCAGACCAGCACTGCCTTAATTTTAAAATTCTCCTCCTTGTTTTCCTTGTGCTCTCTCTGTCACTGTAATTTCCTCCTGCCACATATCACTCTGAGATATCTGAGCTGCTTTAATTCTGGCCTCTTGCTTTTTCCCAATTTTAGTCACTCCCCCACTGGCAGTCATGCTTTTAGCAGCTTAGATGTAAACTCTGGAATTCCCTCTCTAAACCTCTCCACCTCTCATTGCTCCTTTAGGACTCTCCTTAAGATCTATTTCTGTGACCAGGTCACCCATCCTAATATCTCCTTATGTGCGTTGGTGTAAATGCTGATGGATTACTCCCCTGTGAGGTGCATTGGAGGATTTTGCAAAATTAAAGGTATCATATAAATGCATGTTGTTGGTACCGAGTCCTGAGGGTCATAAAGGACCGGATTAATCCCTGGTCTCCGCTGAGTTAGCTGATCTCACCTGGGACAACAGACAAGGTTCAGAGCCACTTTCAGCTCGGAAGGGTAGAAAAAATCACCCAGGCTTCCTGCTCATGATTGATATCCTGTTGCCACACCCACGCCTTCCCCTGCAATATCCTGTTGGATTTGATTGGACTCAGCTACGATACCAACTGTTAAGTCTCACAATAGCCAAATGGGAAAGTGTCCTGGGGCAGTCAGTAACCATGGAACTGTATGCCAGCATGATACAACTCCTTCAGCAGAGGAGGAAATTGTGGAGGATGCAGGAAAATTGAATGAAGATCCACAAAGAAATGGGTTCAGTATAGAGCATGACTGGGTAATCGTCGATGCTATTCACTGAAGACTAAAAGTAGTGGGGTTGAACTGCTGAAGAGAAAACGCACAATGGTCAGACAGAGTTAAAGGTTATCATTCTTACATTTCTCTTCTTTTGTTGTTTTTACATCTTCAGCAACTCTTTTCAAGGAACTGACCAAGGTGCTGATATCTGAACTGTTTGTTTCACAACGGATGAAGAATTCTAATACTTCTTTATCTTTAGATTTCCTGGACGACCTTGTTTCAATGTGGTGTATCTTAGCTTCGAAAGTCTATATAAAAGGATGAGGAAAAATCATATTTAAACAAACAGAGCAACATCCCATAATTACATTAGAAAACCCAGAATAAGAAAAGGTTACTTTGCATATTGAACCTAATCCATTCAGATCCCATGTCAGCTTATTCTATTTCAGAGTCTTCTTCCCACTACTCTCCTACCTTAGGTAACACAGAGTTCCTTCCAAAATTACTTTGAAAGTAAACAGTGATGATATCTCTATAACCATTGATCCCATACTCTGCATAGGTCAGTCCAGCTGCCTCTTAAAGGTACTCCAAATTGACCCTGTTCAGCAACCCTCTCTGGAAGCTTGGTCCACATATCCAATATTAAAGATTATTTTTTAACCTCTAACCTTGCCTGAGGTTTGTGGGTTTCATATTGTTGTCCTCTAGTCCTAGGTTTATTGTCCCAGTTACGTAGTTTTTACTCCATCCTGATGCCTTTCATTCAACTGGAGACCTGTATAATGTGTTTTCAGTCTTTTCCACGGTGACTTAAGCCTTTCTTCATAAATTAGTTCCCAAAACCTGGAATCACCTGGGTCATTCTTCTCTGAACCTTACTGATGGATCTATATCTTTTCTGAAGGTAGGGTGAGCAAAACTTCACAGAATACTCCATAACTGGTTTCATCAACGGCAAAGTCAAAAGTGATCTGAACACGAACAGACTTGTCAAGAGACATTTTTGTGAAAGCACGCAAACTTTTTCTCAAATATAGCTGTTTTTTTAACTATTTTGATGGATTTTCAACTTATATCACCATGGATTATCTCAACAAATCTCTTTAATTTTCAAATTAGTGACTATCCTATGATATCGCTCATGATCAAATAATATGCTATGTTATAAGTATAGGAGTGTTACACGATGGGTTTCAATTTTTTGGTCAGCATGAAGTAATAGCACTTGTAAAAGCCCATCTGGCTCACTGATGTCCTTTAGGGAAGGAAATCTGCCATCTTTACCCAATCTGGCCACATGTGACTCCAGCAGACTTAGCAGTATGCGGGGCTTTAAATGGCCAAGCAAGCCACTTAATTGTCTTAAGTACAGTTAGCAATGGGCAAGAAAGGTTGGCCTTGTAAGTGACACCCACATTCTGTGAATGACCAATCTAATGCACAATGTTAATACACTTCTGCTAGTATAGTTGTGCATCTCTTTTAGACTACAAAGTGTATTTCTGTTAAGTAAACACTGAAATGGTATTATTCAATGATCAATTACTATGCAGAATGGAGACCGGAACTTGGCCTTTACATGTAAGAAGACCTGTGGAAATTGTAGCTCTGTAAGCTCTGTTCCTGGAGCATTTTTACTTCAAAATGTCAACCTTTGAGTTTTTTGTAGGTTTTCCAATTGTGATGCAGGAATTTACATGAGACAACATGTGACAGACATAGGTAAGGTTTTCATGCTATAGATAGGCAGGCATTCCTTTTGCAGGATATTGTGTGTGGCTGAAGTTGTGTGGGTACAATGAAGTACTTTGAAGCACCCAGCAAGGTACCAAAAACAGCAATGAGATGATGACTAGATAATCTGCTTTTTAGTGACATTGATTGAAGGACAAATATTGGCCAAGACACTTGTGAGAACTCCTTTCCTCTTCTTTGAATAGAGTCATGGGATCTTTTACACCTGCCTGAAAGGCAAATGAAGTCTCTTCACATCTCATCCAAATGTTAGCAGAGATCTTGTGCTTAAGTGGGACTTAAATCCACAACCCTCTGACTCAAAGATACGAGTGCTACATCTGAGCCACAACTGATAGTTGTAATTTGCTCCAATCCATTGAATGTGACATCACAAGTGCAGCACTGGCAGTGTGATATGATGAACAAAATATGAGTCAGGTAAAATGTTTTGATGGGTAAATGGATGGAGGCGAAATATGCTTTTGGTGATTCTTTAGAAGTGTTTTTTTAAAACCCTCACATTTAGCATAGCATTGTGATGAATACTATATACCGACAGGTAAAGCACAATATACATAAGCCAGTATTCTCAGTGAGATGTCTGGAAGACATCTGAATGCACTGCGGCAAAGTTTTATAAGTTTAGAGCCAGTGCCTGAATCCTGAAAATGTGATTATAACTTCCAAATCACTCTGGGATATGTATCTGGGATATAGATTCTGAATCTGTAAGGGTGGATCTGCTCAGGATTTGAATGAATATTGCTTTTGCTGACAGCCACTATCACTGATCACTAACCAGTCAAGATGGTCAAGGTAACACCAATGCCACAGGATTACCAATGTCAATATGCTCAATGCAAGGGTTTTGCCATCACTAGTGTTTACCCTCCATTATCAAAAGAACTGTGGGTATTGGTCACCTGCTAGTGTCCTAAAATTGTGGTTGTTTTTCATGTGAGAACTATTTGATCCCAAGGGGCATTGTGGCTGATCCAATCCTGCCCTCACCTGCCATTTAGCCATGTGCACTTTCCGGTGGGGGTTGCTCACCCATGATCAAGAGTTGGGTTTCTTCCTCTCCCCTCGGGCTGCTGAGACCATTGTGCTGTCCAAGTTGCTCTCCTGGCTGAAATTAGCCAGTGCAGCAAATATTGTGGAGTTTTACGGGCTCTGAAGCATTATGTGGTGTGTTTAAACACCATACCATAAACCAGCAAAACCTTGAGAAGCACTTTAGTGCATTACAGGTTCTTATAGGACTTCCAGACACCATTTATCAACTGCATAATAATGTACTTTGTACACAGAAAAACAGGAGCCCAATAAACTATATTTGAAAAGTTTGCACTGCTTCAGCACTTAAGATCAAACATCATAATAGGTCAAACATCATAATCAGTTTTAAGACCGTTTTTTATGTTATCTTGTTTTCACATAATCATGTTGCTCAGTTCATGTTCCATAAACCCAAGATTGCAAGAAACAGGAGCAGGAGTAGGACACACAACCACTGAGACTGCTCTGCCATTCAATAAGATCATGACTGAAATTTTACATAATCCCACTTTCCCAACTTATCCCCATACTCCTTGATTCCCCAAGTATCCAAGGACAGAATTTTATGGCCCTGTTGTGTTGGGGGTGGGGCTGTAAAATGTGGCAAGCTGTCCAAAAGTCCATTGACTTTGGCAGGGCCATAAAATCCTGCTAGCATAAAATTCCGCCCCAAAAATCTATGGATCTCAGATTGAATAACCTCATTGACTGAGTATTCATAGCTCTCTGAGGCACTCCCTATTTTCTGCCAGTTAACCAATCCTCAATCTATGTTAACATATTACCCCCAAACCTATAAACCCTAACCTTGTATAACAAACTCATGTGACAGCTTGTTGAATATCCTCTGGAAATTCAAATATACTACATTCACTGCTTTCACCTCATTGATTCTTAGAAAGTGATACAAGAACACAAGAAATAGGAGCAGGAGTAGACCACATGGCCCATCAAACCTATTCCACCATTCAATACGATTGTGCCTGATCTTGGGCTTCCCATCTGCTCCCCATAACCCTTAATTCCTGACAGACCAAAAATCTGTCTATCCCCGCCTTAAATATATTCAATGGTGGAGCATCTACAACCTCTGGAGTAGAGAATTCCAGATATTCACAACTCTTTGACTGAAGTATCATCTCAGTCCTAAACGATTGGTCCCTCATCCTGAGAGTGTGCCCCTCGTGTTTTGGAATCCCCAACCAAAGGAAACAATCTCTCAGCATCCATCCTATCAAGCCCCTCCAGAATTTTTCAGGTCTGACAGCATCTGTGGATAGAGAAACAGAGTTAATGTATTGGCTCTGTATGGACCCTTCTTCAGAGCTTTGAGGAAAGGTCATACAGACTCGAAAAATTAACTCTGTTTCTCTCTCCACATATACTGTCAGACCTGCTGAGTTTTACCAGCATTTTCTGTTTTTATTTCAGATTTCCAGCATCCAAAGTATTTTGCTTTTACCCTTCAGAATTTTGTATGTTTCAATGAGATCACCTCTCATTCTTCTAAACTCCTGAGAACACAAGCCCATTTTACTCAGCTTCTCATCTTAGGAGAATCTCCTCATCCCAGGGACCAATCTAGTGAACCTTCGCTGTACAGCCTCCAATGCAAGTATATCCTTTCTTAACTGTGATCATTTCATTTTATTAAAAAAACAAGAATCTGGGAGGGATCAGAAACCCATAAGTTCAGTTTTGGGATTCTGCTGCTATTGATACTCAGGTTAAATTGTTGCTGGGTGAGAGTGTGAAGATGAAGTTGTTATATGTGCCGTTGAAAGCTTTGGCTGAAATGTCTTCAAATCATTTGCAACTACCTGAGATTTTATATTTTATTCTTAAACATTTGTAGAAATATACTAAAGCTACACCTTTGTAAAGTGAGTTAACATGCATTATTCCAGATGCTGACTAATACACTTACTATTTTTTTCCAGTATTCACAGTATCTCATTTTTATTGCCATTGTAAAGATGGTTTGGCAGCTGCCTCACTATCTTGAATGGATACTCTATTTTATGAACATGCAGACAGGGCAGAGGGTTCCCTTGCTGATTTTAAATGGTTTGAAATTTACAACATTCCCACCACTTTTTTGCCAAGTTTTTGTCCATGATATCTATTCCTAAAATGGCTCCATGGGCACGAACAATATTGTGGCACTTTACCCAAATAGCCATTTTCTTTATACAAGGCTAGACAATGAGTTCTAGATTTTACAGTCCCCTTCTGCTGATTTTTTTTGGGTGAACTGGGGCAAGGATAGACAGATATTTGCTGAGATAAATACTGTGCATTGCCTCTGCTTCTGTGCACAGTATTCACCCCAACCCATCCAACCTACACCCCCCATTTTCTGCTGACCGGGAGTGGTGACACAGAAAGCGACATTTTGGATCGGATGCAGCCTTCTGAGTTCAGCGGAGGGGCTGAAGAACATGTTTGGGGGAATCAAAGCCCGTGCAAGCATTTGCAGTATGCTGCCTTGCACAGATTGAAAATGAAGCAGTAAGTTGTTTTGAAAATGAATGATCTGTAATCACCACCCTGAAAGACTCCCTCACCCACCCCACCACACACTCCCTTCCAACACACACACACAAACACACACACACACACACCCCCCCCCCCCCCCCCCCCCCCCCCCACCCCCCACCCCCTCCACTGGCGAATTCCTCAGAATGCATCTTAATAGTGTGAATAGCCTCTGAGGCCAAATCTTCAGCTGGGGTCAAAGATACATCTCTATGCTGAGTGGAAGTCCCTTCAGAAATGCACCTCAATCAAAGGGGACCAGATACCCTTGAACTGAGTGCCAATGGGCTATTTATCCGACTAAGCACAGGCAGTTAATCAGGGAAGAATGTGCTAAAACAATAACTGACTTCAATGATTTGAATCCCCTCAATTCATCTACATCATCAGGAAAAATAAGTTGTAAATTCACATATTGACATAATTGACCAAATGTGATGCCATATCTCAATTCTATTTCTGTATGTTTGGTATTCAGCAACCCACCCTTGTTAAAGTCGCTTGTTCAATCAATTTAGATGGGGAAAAAACCTGACATTGAATATTAAATTATCCTTCTGTGTGACTACAATAATGTAAGGCTGGTTTCTGGCTATATCCCCAGAGGCTGTACTTTAGCATACAAATACTATTATACCTGAATCTCTTTTATCAATTTATTTGTTTTGCCAGAAGGGGCCTTGAAATGAATGCTGCAACCTCACATATCACTCATGTGGGGCTGCAGATCTTTGATCCATTCTTAAGCCAATTACTCTAATGCGAAACAGTGTATCACCGTCAGTGCATCTGCACACAGGTCTGGCTTTTTATAACTTTTATTTTCTTAGAAATACACACTCTTCTTCCTGCCTGCATCCTCACAATGTCTAAATGAAGATTCACTGTAGTGATTCTTACTCCAATCTATTCTGCCCCAAGACCTTTAAACTATAGGACCCTCAATCTACCCTTCCCCTTGTAATCATTTAAAGCCCAGCTTGGCTTCCTAATTCACTTCTATTTTTTACACTTTTGGCTAGGTTATGCAGTCCAGCCTATCACTTTAGGGTTATCAGTCCCAAAGTAGTGCACTGTTGCAAAGCAAACCCTTCCACAGAATCTTTGGCTGGAAATTCCTCCTGTGGTTCTCCCAATTGGCCATTGTAATTTTGGCAAAGGGTCTTGTTTATCTATCTGAGCTTTTCGCCAAAGATACGGTGATTGATCAGGATAGATCATCCCTTTCCTTTACCCTCCTTGAAGAAATCCAGCACTTATTTATCTTTCTCATGGCAGGACCATTTCCACTATGATCAGAAAAGAAACTCAAACCTCTTGTGAAGATGTTAGGAAGCAATTTTGAAGGAGTGATACCTTAAAAAGGGTCAGTTAGCTTAGGTGGCCAGAATATGGTGCAGACTAATGACAACAGTGCAAGTTCAATCTCCGTACCAGCTGCGAAAGCTCTTCGGGCCAGCCTCCTTGCCTTGTGCTTTGTGATATTAAGGGCTAGAACCACTGCATTCCATGTGGTGTAGTACATCCACATTGCTAGTGGGAAGGTGTTCCAGAATTCTGACCCAGCAACAGTGAAGGAGCGCCGATATATTTCCAAGTCAAGATATTGAATGACTTGAAGGGGAACTTGCAGGTGGCGGTGTTCCCATGCATTTGCTGCTTTGGTCCTATGAGTCGGTAAAAGTCATTGGTTTGCAAGGTCTGTCGAAGGAGCCTTTGCAAGTTGCTGAAGTGCATCTGGTAGATGGTACAAACTGCTGCCACTGAGTATCAGTGATCTGAATGTTTAAGGTAGTGGATGGGGAGACAGTCCAGCAGGCGGCTTTGTCCTAGATGGAAATTCTTGAATTTTGTTGGAGCTCCATTCATCCAGGCAACTGGAGAGTATTCCAACATACTCCTGACTTGTGCCTTGTAGATAGTGGACAAGCTTTGGGAAGTCAGGAGATGAGTTACATCCTGTAGAATTCCCAGCGTCTAACCTGCTCTTGCAGCTACAATGTTTATACAGCTGGTCCAGTTCAGTTTTTGGTCAATGTTAAACCCCAAGTTGTCGATGGTAGCAGAATCAGCAATGGTAACACCACTGAACGTCAAGAGGAGATGGTAAGATTCTCTTTTATTGGAGATGGTCATTGCCTGGCTTTTTTGTTGTGCAAGTGTTACTGGCCACTTAACAGCCCAAGCCTGAATGTTGTCCAAGTCTTGCTACATTTAGGCATGGACTGCTTCAGTACCTCTGGAGTTGTGAATGGTACTGAATATAGAGAGAAGATCAGAGATAAAGCAGCCGAAGATGGTCGGGATGGGAACAATTATGTCCTGGGGCTGAAATGATTGGCTTCCAACAACCGCAACCTTCTTCCTTTGTGCTAGGTATGACTCCAACCAGTGGACAATTGTCCCTCAGATTCTCATTGAATTCAATTTTACCAGGGTTCCTTGATGTCAAGGGTAGTCACTCTCACCTCACCTCTGGAGTCCAGCTATTTTGTCCATGTTTGGACCAAGGCTGTATTGAGGTCAGGAATTGAGCAGCCCTGGCAGAACTCAAACTGAGCATCAGTGAGCAGGCTTTTAATGAGTAATACTTGATAACACTGTCAATGACATCTTCCATCACATTGCTGATGATGGAGAGTAGACTGGGACCAGTAATTGGCCACATTGATTTGTCCTGCTTTTTGTGGACAGGACGTACTTGGACAAGTTCCACATTGTTGGTTAGATGCAAATATTTTATCTCTACTGGAACAGCTTGGCTAGGGACGTAGCTAGTTCTGGAGCACAAGTCTTTAGTACTACAGGTGGGATGTTGTCAGGGCCCTTAGCCTTTGCTGTTTCCAGTGCCTTCAGTGTTTCTTGACATCATGTCGAGTGAATTGTCTGAAGACTGACAGATGTGATGTTGGGAACCTCTGGAGGAGGCGGTTATGGATCATCCACTTGGTACTTCTGCCTGAAAGTGGTTGCAAATGCTTCAGCCTTGACTTTTGCACTGATCTGCCGGGGCGCCCCATCATTGAGGATGGGGATATCTGTGAATTCAGTTAGTTATTTAATTCTCCACCACCAGTCATGATGTAGAGCTTTGGCCCAATCTGTTAGTACTGGAATTGTCTGGCTATTGTCCAAAGTTAAATATTCTCCCAATGACTGTTGCTGAGGTATGCTTCTATTGTTATTGAGTACACTCCTGCACATCATTCAAGTAGCCACTACTCATGTTTCATCCTAAAAAATTAGTGCTAACAAGTTCTTCTATTGACATGGGCACCTCAATACAGCCTCAACTAATGTTCATTCACGTGCTCCTCCAGCAGCAGTTGCTGCATAGGGAGCAGAACAATGGACGCCATTTCACTCCTCAGTCCCTGAATTTCTGAGACCAACTGTAACCCTTGAAGACTGTCACAGATGAAATCAACTAACGCAGCACAGACTGTGAAAATCATGTACTGATGCTCTTTTCTACTGTGCTGTAGCTTAATGCGCCCACAATTTCCACACAGTGAACTAATGTGCTTAACTCTGATGTCAGGGTAAATGATACTGTATTAATAAGAAGTTAGATTAATAAGGATCTTGCTGCACACATCACCCAGTCACCTAAAGATCGTGCTAATAGATGGTCAATTGTCAGAAAATAGAATATGTCTTGAGGGAGAAGAGAGGGGAAAAATATAAATATTAATTCAAAAATAAGGATTTTGCCTCCTCATGAAGATTGAAGGAGGTCCCATTGTAGTTCCTGGATAAGATTGAGGCCTTCTATAAATATCTGTTGGGACCAAACTGTAGGGAGATGAAACTGCAAGAAAACCTATTCCCTTCACTAAAATAATGCAGCACTGCTCTTGGAGGCTGCCACCACCTTGGTCCATGGAAGTGGCAATAACACAGGAAAATCTGCTAAAGTTGTCTGCCCTGTCCTCCCCCTATGACCAATTACATGCAGCAGGTGAGGAAAAAGGGATGGGTGATGATCACTGTAAGAGTGGGAGAGAGAAATACGGATTGGGCATTGAGGTGGTGGTACATCTCGTTACCTGCATTTTCCTTCAGGCCTTACCGTATCCGATATCGGTCAGGATTATGGAGCAGAATGCCTGCAAACTGCTTATTCACTGTTTGATGCACTGCTTTTTCTGTAGTCCAGGTATAATAATGACCAGGGTAACATGTTTATTGCAAGGCTTGTAGGGTTCCCAATTAAATCTCCTGGGAACCTGGCCAGCAGAAAAATCTACAACACTTGTCCACTTAGTTCAGGACAGAACAAACTACTGAGCAGGTATACTTGTATAAATTCATTCTGTGAAACAGAAATATGGTAAAAACTAAATTGATAATTTACAATGCATAAACTAGCAAGTATTCGCTTAGATGTTATCATCAGTTTAGAGATAGATGGGGTAGGAATTATATTGCTCCCATTGTGCAGATGTAATGGGGCATAATTTTTGGACGAAAGTCCTGTGCCCCATAGATGCCCAAGAAACATTCAAGCCAAAATTACTTGCAAACTTGTGAAAAGATCCAGGAAAAAATGCATCTGGATTTCTTTTCATTCCAGGCTCAATACTGCACTGGTAGCTGTCTTTGGGGCATAGAACATTGATCTAAAAGTTGAATTCCACCACTTCTGTAAAGCAGGAGCAAAATAATCCAATTTCTAAACCCTCCTCCCCCACTCTGCCCCTCCTAACATTGATGATAACACCTAAGCAACTATTTGTTACACATAGAGATGCAATCAACATAACTAAGGAATAACCACCCGCCTTACAAGTGCGGAGTTGAATCAGATACCTCTTGCACACATTGAAGATTTAAAGCTGAGGCTGCAAAGTACAATTTAGAAGGAGCAAACCCAGTTTTATACAGCAGGCTACCCTTGGTTCAACAACTCATTGCAAGTGTCATGAGAGAACTCCAGACTTAACTCTCAACAGCTAAAGTTGAAATCTCCTGAAAGCATAGATAGGAATTGATACAGGTTCTGTCAAATCATTAAGGCCAAACTTTATGGCACTTGCCCACTTTGTAAATCTAGTTTAGACTGCACTGGGTGCCGAGTTCATGAGAAGTCCTCCCTAGTACTGCTGTATTCCAGAGTATCATTGTGATCTGATTCTGAAGTTAGATTATGGCTGTGCAGTATTGTGCTGCAGCTCAGTGTTACATTTACAGTATTCACACCTTTATATAAAACTATTGCTAACCAGAATGCTCTTTGTTAAAATATAACTTTATTATTAAAAACTAACATCTAACTCTATTAGGAATTTGGCCTGGTGGTATAGTAAAGTAGGAAAACTTAGAAATAGGTCACAGTATAGAAAAGATGCCAAGGTAATAGGACCATGGGAAAATCATATGAAAAGTTTTATTTAAAAAGCTTACTTGCAGTAAAAAGCAGACACCTTGAAACTGTGTGGGAATTGCTTGTGCATGGAAAAAACACAGGATTGGAATATCTAGGCCCATCTAAAAGATAAACCTTGGAGCCTTGAGATAAGAGACAGTCGAACAAAAGATAGATGTGTAAAGTATTATGTGATGGTACCATGCTCACAAGAGAGATACCTGCTTGGTCAAAGAAAATATGTTTGAAGGTAGGGTTGAAGATGATTGGGGTGAGGGCGGGTTTAATTGGATATGATAAATGAGTGCCTCCTGATCAGATTAGCACAGTGAAGAAAACTAGAAACCAAGATAAGAACAAACAAGCCATGGGAGATGAAGAGAGGGGAACAGAGAAGAGCCTGAAGACCAAAAGCTGCAAGAGAAGTCATCATGAGCTCCCCATCCAGTCTTAATGTGGGGAGCATACGCACCCCACCCCCCACCATTGGGCTGTAAATTACAACCTGAGTTTATTGCTATTGTTTACCTCAGAACTTAATAAACTTGTTCTGACTTTATCTGTAAGCCAGTTCCACGGCTGAACTTTTTTGCCAGTCCGTTCCCACAACATTTATGGGTTCAAAGATGATGGCCCAGCTCTTCCAATCAGGATCGAAAACCCTATTTCCAACCCTGATCAGACAAAAAAATACACACTTACCTTCCTCCAATTTTTCTGGCCAATCTTCCGATGGAGGATCCTGTGGAGCTGACTTAGTGGAGCAAAGCTCGGAGGGGCAGTGGAGAGAATCCGTGCAGGCACTACACCCTCTTTTTATAGCATTAGCTGCCGTATTCCAGTACGTAAAGAGTTTATATGTCCCAAAGCTACGGAGAAAAGGCGGGTAGAGTGGGTGAGGTAAGTCGGTAAGGGTGGAGGGTGGGTGAGGGGTAGGCTGGATGAGATAAGTGGGTAAGAGGATAAGGTGGCAAGGGGGTAGGATGGCAAGGTAGCAGGTAGGTGAGTTGGGTTAGTGCGTGAAATGGGTAGGGCAGCAGGTGGCTGAGTAGGTAGGTGGGTCGGGGTAGTAGGGTCAGGTCAGGAGGGGTAGTCAGGTTGGGGCTGAGGGAGTCGGAGAGTCAGGGGAGAGTCGAGGGGTGAGGAGGCAGTTAGGAAGTCAGGGGTGAGTCAGGGATCAGGGTTTAGTCGGTGGTGGGGGTCAGTATGAGGGATGGGAGGGAGGTTCAGTTCAGCAGTTATCCAAGAGTTCGACTACGATTTTTGTGTCTAACATTCCCTGGGTATCTATCCAGGTAAGTATATCCAAACTGTCGTAAGTCTCCGACTCAAACTCAAAGTTATAGATTTTTTCCGCGGGTCGGTGGAGTCGGGGAATTGCCCACTGGAAGTTCAAACTTCCCAGGAAATTCCCATTGCATTGGGACTTCCAAGGGCATCGAGGGTTATGTCCGGTCTCCGACTACCCGGAGGCCTGGAGAACATTAACTCCAAAACAGCCGGGGCGACATGTGACTTAAGCAACACTGAGAGACTAACCCTCCGCCAGCAGGAGTGAGCACCGGGCCGTAAACACACCTCTTAAAGGTGCCCAAACCTTGGGGAACTTTCTCAGCGGACTTCTCAGTGTTTTTAACAGAAGGTGAGCAATCTCACCGGCACTTTCTTCATTTTGATTAACAGCAGATTGTTGTTGTGTTTGGGAATATTATGCACAAACAAACGCGACTTCGAGCAAAATCGACTTTATTACTGCAAGAGCACCACGAACTCCCTCAGCTGATCATTCGGAAGACTTTCCCGCTCTTTCCAAGTCAGCCTTTTGCCTGTAGAGTCGCCACCACCTGGGCGTGTGGGGAACTGCAGCCCGCTGCGTGAAGACAGCGGCGAGCCTTTCACTCAGGGGCTCAGTACAGGTATCAGAGCTGAAACCAGAGTACTATTGTACCTTTCAGTTTCCCGCCTCAGCTTCTGAGTAGTGGTTTAAGAGTTTAGGAGACTGCGATCTTGGGTTCACTCGAGCCCCAGCCTGGGCAATTTAAGCGTTTGAGTCATACCTGATATCAACCGTGTTTTTCTGGTTCATTCATTTCACACAATGGTCAATCTGGGGCATGAATTACCTCAAACACTTTCAGGATGCGGGAGAGTGAAGAGTTCTTGTTGCAGCGGAGAGTAAAGAATAAGTTGACCATGGCCCTGCCATCCTTCTCCTCGAAGACCAGTTGCTCCCCGGGATCCGCCGACTCGGCGGCGGCAGCGGCAGCGGCGGCGGCTTCTCTCTCCTTCCGAGCATCTTCGATCAGCGACTGTCTGCGCCCGATGAAATGGGGGGACTGTCAACCGGCAAACAAACATGAAACAGGGTCAGATTGAAGCCAGCTGGACAGAGTCCAGTCTAAAAGGAATCAACGGGGGTATGGCGGGGGTGGGGGGGGGGGGTGTAGGATCCAGACTCAGAGGTGGAAAGGCAGGAATAAGAGGATCAGCGGGAGAAATATACGTGTTTATATATATATATATATACACACACACACAGAGGAAAAGAGGAATCCGAATGAGAATCAAAGAGAAGAATGAATAGTGAGAATAAAATCACTGTGTAAAATAGAGAATAAAATAGAGAGAAATAGAGCGAGAGAAGAAAGCTACACAAAGAGAGAAAGAAAAAGGATCAGAGAAACAACAGTGCCAAAAAAGGTGATTTGTGAGATCAGAGAGAAAGGGGAGCAGGAGTAAAAAGAGAGGGGAATCGGAAAGGCAGGGATTACAGTGTCAAGTCAACGGCAAACAGAAATCAAAGAGACAACGAACAGAATGAAAATAGAGCAATTAAAGAAAAAGAGATACAGCAAAGGAATATGAAACTGAATTAGAGAGAGGATCAGAGAGAGAGATTTCAGAGTAAGAAAGTGATAAGTGGGGAAACACTGATGGAGATCACACGGACACAGATACACAAACAAAATCAACCAGGGGATCCGTGAAAGACAGAGGAATCACTGTGTGAGCCAGGTGAGAGAATAGACACAATGAAGAGTCTGAAGGGCGGGTCAGATAGACCGACCGATGTGAAACCTTCACCATGTTTCTCTCTCCACATCTGCTGCCCGACCTGTTGAGTGTTTCTAACATTTGTTATTTTTAATTCAGATTGCTAATCGTGAATTACTTACGAGTAACAGCCACGTACAGCGAAGGAGTCGTGTTGGTTAAAGATAAACTGAGTGATCGATGGTGATTTCTAGACGCGGGGGTGTGGGGAGTGTAGATGTTTCCCTTTTTGGTTCGTGATTCAAAATAAAATCATGGAATCATTCTTATACAAAATGGAATAAGATCTTGCACCGATGTCATGTTCTGTTCCCGTAACATTGGGTGTCGGAATAGCATTAGGAAGCTGTACCCACCGCCTTGTGTTTAAACACAGACTCAGACCACAGTCAGTGGGCACTACCCACTACATTGAGCAATGGGCAAAGGGTTGATGCTACTGTTCAGCAGCACATCGTGGAGAGCGGCGAGAAGGGGCTGCGTTTGAACAAAACCTGTCAGCTTTGTTGATTTTTACATTCCAGTTCCTCAGGAACTTCCATGTTAAATTGAAAGCTTTACGCTCTCCATGTCCTATTTGGTTTTTTTTGGAATCGCATTATCTGTTGAACTGGACCCATTGCCAATGGGCAGCCCGAGTTCTTCATTGAGATAAATGAGTTAGGGAGGTAGGGAAGGGAGGGACTGGGGTGTGTGTTGGAGTTGGTGTGACTCCGACGCCCACTCGATTACACAAAGAGAAACCATCATCTTCCAAAACTATATGAAGAAGCAAATACATAATCCCAAAGAGAAAATGCATATCTTTCAGCTTCTAGTTGGTTGAATGACGACTGCCTGGCCACTGGACTAACCGCTTGGGTGTGCCAAAATAACTCTAACTGCATCTAATTGAAATTAACTCCGTTATTTAAAAAGAAAACACCGTTAGATCCTTAAAGTTCTAACTTCACAGTAAGCTCAGCATTACACCAAGTCACTCTGATTAAAACCCGACCCTACAATAAACCAAAAAATACTGGAAACAGTTCCAGGTCCGACTGCATTTGTGGATAGAGAAACAGAATTAACGTTTCAGGTCAATGACCTTCCTGATAGATGTGACAATTCGGAACTGAGCGCAATTTCTTCAGTAAATGTTATTTCACCCTATGGGTTTTATATAGAATAGCTCAGACCGCGCCTGTCTGTATTCTAACCAGAAGGTTAAATTAGCACCAAGGGTTTTAAAGCAATGTGAATAGATTCTGCCCTGTCATTTGACTTGAGATGCGACCGCGTCCTGGGCTTCCGTGGACCGCGCCGCTGTTATCATTTCCGTACGGCACGGAGTTAAAATAAACTCCAGGTCATCCTGTCCACTCCTTCACCTTCACTCTTGTGGGCGCGGTGTTTCAGATTGGAGTTTCTATCAGTGAAAATTACATGCCAACTTTCAACAGAAGGAATTGCTTGATCAAGCAGATCTTGTCAGTTCAAGGTGAGGTTTGCAGGATGTGTAGTGATTCTCTTTAATTCGAATTGAACACGAATAACTGCCATAAATGTTTAACCTTTTTAATTTGGTAAAAGACGAAATATTTTAACCCACAGAATGGTTTAACCCGGTAGGATACCGAATTCTCGAGGATTTGCTTATTTTTTGTATATCTAAAGTTCATGGATAAAATCTTTCACCTCTACAAATCCACTGAGTGTACAGACGGCGGGGGAGGGAGCCGCGAATATAAGCAATGCGCGCAGACTGATCCCAGGATGAGACCGGATGCAATCAGTATTTGTAACAAGAGAATAAGAAAGTGGGGATAGGAATCTCACCGTCACTGCCTCGACTTGTTTGGAATCCAACTCCGAAACTGCCCTGCGGAACCCCTTGGCTGACGAGGAACTCGAAGTGGGCATCATTGAACTGAAGGGGGGCTGCAAGTTCGCCAACTTGTGACCGGAGCCGCTTCCCCTCCGCTCCTATTTATACAGGAGCTGCCTCTTCTTCCTTACGTCAACGGCTCTCATTTACTTATCTGACACCCTATCGCGTCCAGTTATTGGATTTCTGAATGTCGAACATCTGTTCCCCACCACCCCCATCCGCCGCCCCTTTCACACAAAGCAAGGAAGTGAATCGGGAGAGTTTCTTGGAGAAGTTTCTCCATGTGAATGACAACGACATAGAAACAGTCACTCGGGCCAATCGCTCTTCACAGCCAATCTGTATGCTGCCCAGGAAGTCTGGTTCCTCCACTTTTAATCTGATTTTATCCTTCTATCCTTAACTCCGTGTGTTATTCCTCAGGATCATTGGAACTATGGAGGGACACAGCCCAGAAGGATTATGCTTTTCAACAGAGCTGTCCAACGATTCCAACTTCCCTTGCTTTTTTCCCGCGAGCCCTGGATGATTTCCCCTTCAAATAATAATTCCCTTTAGAGTGTTATTGTTGGATCTTTTGCGCCGTCCTTTCAGGCAGCGCAGACCAGATCAAAACAAAATGTTTCCTCCAGTTCTTTTGCGTCAGCTTACAGCGGGTTGTCTGGATTCAGTTCCTCTCCTGACTTTATCCAAACCATTCGTGGTCCAATCCCTCTTCAACCGTCTCTACTCTAAGGGGAACACCTCCTCCCTCTCCCCCCCACCCCACCTCACCAGTTTCTCCAATCTACCCTTAGTTGTAGTGTTGTCCGACAAAAAGACGAGATTTCCGCACCAAGTCAGTGGCTTTGAGTGGGGACCATTCCCCATCATTTCAGTTGAGGTGCTGCGTGCTGACGGTGGGTTGGTGGAGGTGGGCAAAGATTGGTTTGCAGGTCAGCTGTCCGTACTTGGAAAAGCAGAGAGGAGGCTACAAAGCCGGAGCTTTAAATGCGAGTTACCCAGGAAACCTGACCATTCTCATCTCATTATCACCGATTTCGCCCCTGGACAACATGGAGGAAGCTGCTCCATACTGTGCGGAAGGCAAGTCCATGACGTTCAGCATTTGCTGCACCTGTTGACAATCCACTTGAGTCCGAGCTGTCACTCAATAGTTCCTCAGACTTACTGGGACATCTGGTTAACAGAATTATCTCCACACCAAAGCAAAATACAAAGACACAATTCGGGCCGTGTAACCTTACGAAATAGTGAGCCAATCGTTTGTTAAAAAGGACTTGGAACGATTAAATAATGGGATGCCCTGAAGCATCTCTTAAAATTAAAGTTCTCCCGATTAGAAACTTTAAACTAACAGCTATCAAACTTTGCAGTTGTATCGGAAGTCCCAGCACTAAAACATTCAGAGTAATCCTCTTCTAACCTGAGAAAGGTGTGAGAGTTCTCATTGCAGAAACCCCTTTTCCGTTTACAGTACAGCATCAGAAATGATAAATACTGAAAATACAGATGTGTATGTCACAGAGAGAAATAAACCCAATGATCCGGGTTTAAACAACCAGAGATCCCGGTTTGAGGTTAAAGAAGCCCAAATGAATTTTTTTTAATAAAACAATCCCACCACAGGTTGAAAGGCGCGGTAAGTAACACACTCGAGTTACAGTGAAATTAACGTTATAGCCAACTCATTTTTACATTTTACTTCATGCCTTTACTTAGCACCAACAAGTTGTTAGGCCGTATAGAGCAAGAGGTCTGTTTCTGCCTCATTTTTCATAAATTACACAATTCAAAGGATTATAATTATTCTAATTTACACTGCATTAAGTGCAGCATGTGGATGGGAGCACGTCAAGTGATGGAGTTAAGTGCATGCGAAGGAAATTTTGACTTTTTTTCAGCTGCAATACACACGGTAGTTTGAAGAGGATCAGGCGATGGGGTGGGTACTGGCAAAAATAGAAATTATATTTATCTACAATGGCTATCGCATCTGCTCCAGTCTTACGAGCATCGCCAAATATTGCGGTTTCTGAGTTGCAGACATTGAAGCTCTGAAAAGGTTAAACTTCGTCCACATACAGTACTAAATGCAAAACTCCAGGAAGACTAGTCCATGAGGAAAGGCTGTCATAATAAACAGGAGAGCACGGCACACCAGCGGGAAAAAGATCGCATCCAAAATACGAATACAGGAGATTGCAGGAAGCGCAAGGGCCGTATGAAACAAGGAACCCGCCTGTCCCCACCACTTACCCTGTTACAGAACCGTAACAGCGCATTCGACCAGCTCTCCCAATGATCAATTGTTTGGTGCCACTCTTCCGCCTTCTCCTGGTAACCCTGCACATTCTTCCTTTTCATATAACGGTCTAATTTCCCTTTGAATGCTTGGATAAAACCAGACTCCACCACACTCTCAGGCAGTGTATTCCAGATGTTAACCACTTGCTGTGTGAAGAAGTTTTTCCTCATATCACTTTTGTTTCTCTTGCTTAACTAATCTTAATTACTTTAATCCGGTGCCCTATCATTCTGGAGTGGGAGCAGTTTCTCCCTATTTACTCTGTCCAGATCTTTCATGATTTTGAATACCTGTATCAAATCTCCTCTCAGCCTTCCCTTCTCCAAGGAAAATGGTCCTAACTTCTCCAATCTATTTTCATAACTGAAGTTCCTCAACCCTTTCTTGCAAACCTTTTCTGCACTCTCTTCAATGCCTTCACACCCTTCCTACAGTGTGGTGGCCAGACCTGGAAGCAATGCTCCAGCTGAGGCCAAACTAGTGCCTTATACAAGTTCAACATAACCTCCTTGCTCTTGTACTCCATGCCCTATTAATAAAGCCTGTGATGCTGTTTGATTTATTAACTGCTCTCTCAATCTGTCTTGCCACCTTCAATGACTTATGCACATATACACCCAGGTCCCTCTGCTCTTGAACACCTTTAGCATTGTACCCTTTATTTTATATTGTCTCTCCATGTTCTTCCTACCAAAATGAATCACTTCACATTTCCCCACAATGAACGTCTTCTATCAACTGGCTGCCCATTGTGCCAACTTGTCTCTGACCCTTTGAAATTCTGCACTATCCTCCTTTCAGATTACAATGCTTCCAAGTTTCATACCTTCTGCAAATTTTGAAATTGTGCCCTGTACATCAAGTTCTTAGTCATTAATATTTATCAGGAAAAACAAGGGTCCCAACACTGATCCCTGTGGAACTTCACTACAAACCTCTCTCCAGCCCAAAAAACATCTAACACCCCTTTGTCCTTTTGTCTATGACATCTTTGGCAATCTCTTCTTTGCCTTCACCTATCACTGGTCTCCTATCAAGCTCTACCTTTCCCACCCCCCTCTATGAGCTTATATTTCACCTTATTTCTCTATTTCTTTAGTTCTGATGAAGGGCCATACGGACTCGAAACATCAACTGTATTCCTCTCCGCAGATGCTGTCAGGCCTGCTGAGTTTTTCCAGGTATTTTTGTTTTTGTTCTAGGTTTCCAGCATCCATAGTATTTTGCTTTTATATTAACCACAACTCTTTGTTTCTTGTCACTCAGCCACTTTCGTATCTATGTAGCTGTTGTCCCTTTTATTCCATGCGCAATGACTTCGCTCACACATCTGTTGTGCGACGCTGAATCAAATGCTTTTTGGAAGTCCATCAACAGCATTGTCTTAATCAACCATCTCTGTTATGGCTTCAAAACAAAGTCAGTAATTTAGTTAAACACAACCTTCCTGAAGGAAATTCATGCTGGCTTTCATTAATTAACTCACATTTGTCCACATGATTATTAATTTAGTCCTGAATTATTGTTTCTAGAAGTTTCCCCATCACCAAAGTTAAACTGACTGGTCTGTAATTATTGGGCTTATCTTTACACCTGTTAGGTCAATAAGACATGAAAACAAACCCAAACCTGTATGCGTATCAAACATTTATTGTTTTTTGCTATTTCTAAAATGAGCTTTCTGATGAATCAAAAGGTGGCTGCTGCAAGTCACATGACCACTGATTGGCCCCTTGTTCTGGAAGCTACCAACAGCGGTTACAAGGACAAAATAACTTCTCTCTCAACCTTATTGTACAGACCCCTTGTAATCAATGAAAGCAGAGGAAGTGCAGATGAACTAGATCCCCAGACTGAACTATCACAAAATAGAGAGATCAAATTGTTATACCAGGGGAGATGCTGATAGCCATCTTGTCTCTCTCCAAAATGGGAACAATGGATTCTGGCTAGAAGCACAGAATCTTATTGTTAAGCTGCAATTAACCCATTAATGGGACATGTCAGATGACCCAAGCATCTGGCTTATTTTAATTTTAGATCTTTGGCCTCACAGGCAGTCTGCTGTTTAACATCCAACCAGTGAACAGCAAGAAGCAGACTCCATACAGAACAACAGCCTGCTCCTCAAAGCCTGTCTCTGTTGCAAGATTTCCTACCATCACCTGCAGGACTAACCCAGTCTCTGTGTACAAACTTCATTTTGCAGCATCAGTACTGACGTTAAGGAAAACTTTATAGTTCTGGTCTTCAGCCAGCTGAGCTCAAGCTCCACCATGAAAGATCTCCTCATTGGACCCTGACTCTGAACCCTGATAATCACATGAACTAATATTCATTTCTGTGGTTCCTTTACTGTCACTATCCATAGTTGAAAAACTTTCTTTTCTTCTATCCACCCTTACCTTGTGTGTGCAGTGGAATGGAACGTTGTGAATATGAATGTGAATAAACTAACCTTCCGAGTTAATCATAACGCGAGTTTGCTGCGAGTTATCGGTACATTGGATCACACCAACTGAGGGTTTAGGAAAACACCCCACAGCCTACTTTAAAATAATTCAAAAACACCTTCTGATTACCCTCAGTAGTTGGTGAGAGGAAAGGAACTCAGTTTGTCTTTTTCTCCTGCCCATGACACACCCTTATTTGAATAAGGGTGTAATGTTTGCAATTCTCCAGTCCTCTGACACTATCATGAGTCGAAGGAGGACTGAAGAATTATGGTCTGTACCTCCGCAATTTCCACCCTTGGTATCCTTGGATATATCTCATTCAGTCCTGGTGCCTTTTCCACCAACAGCCTATCCAGTATCTCCTTTTTATTTATTTTAAATTTTTCTAGTGCCTGAATTACTTCCTCTTGCACCATGGCCTTGGTAGCATCTTCTTCCTTGGTAAAGGCAGATGCAAAGTATTCATTTAATATCTCAGCTATTCCTTCATGTGTAAATCCCCTTTTGGTCACTACTCAGTCCCACTCCTCCTTTTGCCATCATTTTGCTATTTTTATGCCTATAGAAGACTTTGAGAATCCCTTTCATGTTGCCTCCCAGTCTCTTTTCATACTCACTCTCTGCTTCTCTTGTTTGTTTCCTCCCTTCTGAACCTTCTATTTGCAATTTCTATATCTTATGTCATCCAGGGAGTTTGAGATTTGTTTGCCTTCCCTTTCCCTTTTGAAGGAGTATATCTTTACTGTGCCCAAACTATTTCTTCTTTGAAGGTAGCCCATTGTTCAACTATCATTTTACCTGCCAACTTTTGACTCCAATTTATTTGGCCAGATCCGTTCTTGCAAATTTGTTCCTCTACATCCTTTCCACTATTTGGTGGCCTATAGATTGTACTGAGCAATTATGTACTTGCACCTTTATTTGTTTATTAGCTCTAGCCAAATAGATTCTGTCCTTGACCTCTCTGAAATATCCTCTCTTTCCAGCATTTCAATGCTCTCCTTGATCAACACCGCCATACCTCCACCTTTCTTCCTTTCCTGAATACCTTATCCTGGAATATTCAACACCCAGTTCTTCCCTCCTTTGAGCCAGGTCTCTGTTATAGCCACAACATCATATTTCTACATGTCAATCTGCACCTGTAACTCACCAGTCTTATTAACCACACTCCATGCATTCACAAACATTCACAGTAAACCTGATTTAGACTTTATTACTTTCTTCCTTACTCTGATCCCCACCTAATAACATACTATTCCCTAACTTTAGCACTCTTTATCTCTCCCAGTTTTCTATGCAGCTTGGTATTTCTCTGATATTTCCTTCTGGTCCCCTCCCCAATATCACTTTCAATTCCTAATGTTCCTCATTGACTGTCTTGAGTAATGTCAATCCCACCTTTCCCCATCAGTGATTGAACTCAAACCCACCTTTCCCAACCAGTCATACTGATTGATCTCAAACCCACTTTTCTCTATTCTCACGTTGTTTGACATTTAATCTAAAATTTCTTTAGTAAATGGGGAGGCAGTGGTGAAGTGGTAATGTCATTGGACTAGTACTCTGGGAACACTGGTGGAACGCTGGAGGAACTGAAATTCAATTAATGAGATCTGTAATTAAAAGCTAGTCTCAGTGACTGTGAATCAATTTCCTTAAAAACCCATCTGGTTCACTAATGCCCTTTAAGGAAGGAAATCTGCTCTCTTTACCTGGTTTGGCCTACATGTGACTCCAGACCCATAGCAATGTGGCTGACTTTTAACTGTCTTCTGCAATGGTGGCAAGCCACTCAGTTGTATCAAACCGCTACAAAGGCATAAAGGAATGGAACTGGATGGACCACCTGGCCACCTGACATCGATCTAGCAATGGGAAACAACAAAGGCAAACCCACCTCTGTCAATCCTGCAAAGTCTTCCTTACTAACATCTGGGCAAAAATTGGGAGAGCAGTCCCACAGGACAGGCTAGTCAACCAACAGCCTGATATAATCATACTCATTCAAATCATACCTTACAATGTCCCAGACACCAACATGACTATCCCTGGGTATGTTCTGCCCCACTAGCAGGACAGACCCACTAGAGGTGGCAGCACAATGGTATAAAGTCAGGAGGGAGATGCCCTCGGAATCCTCAACATTGACTCCAGATCCCATGAAGTCTCATGGCATCAGTTCAAATTGGGCAAGGAAACCTCCCATTCAGTTGATGAATCAGTATTCCTCCATGTTTAACACCAATTAGAAGCTGCACTGAGAGTGGCAAGGGCACAAAATGTACTCTGAGTGGAGGACTTAAATGTCAATCACCAAGATTGTCTCGGTAGCACCTTTATTTACTGAGCTGGATGAGTTCTAAAGGACATAGCTGCTAGACCGGGTCTGCAAAGTCATTCCTAACACAAAGGGAGATGGTTGTGGATGGATTGGCAATCAAGTGGAGTGCTTTGTCCTGGATGTTGTTGAGCTTCTTGAGCATTGTTAGAACTTAACCAGGCAAGAGGAGACCATTTCATCACGCTTTGAGTTGTGCATTACCCTGGGCTTTCCTGCTGCAACCAAGGTCTGAATACAACAGTTGCCTTGTTTTCTTTATTGTCTAATGATGGATGCATCTCATCTCTTCTTCAGTAAAATGTGGCACGCAATTATTCATTAGTAAAGGATTTTTCTCATAACTTTCTTTGTTTGCTTCTGCCCAAGTGATGTTTAATACAGTACATAACTATATGTTACTCTATAACCTCAGTAATATTCTAACATATAAGGGGGGAGATGGTGATCCAGTGGTAAGGTCACTGGACCAGTGATCCAAAGGCCCAGGGTAATGGTCTGAGTACTTGGGTTCAAATCCCACCACAACAGCTGGTGGAATTTAAATTCAACTAATAAATCTGCAATTGAAAGCTAGTTCAGTAATAGTGATCACAAAATTATCATCAATTGTTATAAAAACTTATCTGGTTCACTAATGTCCTTCAGAGAAGGAAATCTGCCAACTAGTCTGGCCAAATGAGACTCCAGATCCACAGTAATGTTGTTTACTCTTAACTGCACTCTGAAATGGCATAGCAAGCTGGGAAGTTAGAGATGGGCAACAAATGTTGGCCTTGCCAGTGATGCCCACATTCCATGAAAGAATAAAGGAAAAAATGCAGTTTAATATTTGCCCAGTGTTTGACTTTGGCTTTTCCCTGTACCCTTCAGCTCAAAATGTCCATGCCTGTAAAGCTGATAATGCAACAGTACATCAGGGACCTTGGCACATAACAGGACCAACAGTGTGTCTCCTTAACCAATGAGATTTCACAATTGAGAGAGAAATCAAGGAACAATAGAAAGGAAACAGAGTGAATTAGAGAAAAATCGAGTACAGAAAGAGAAACAAAGGGAGTTAGGAGAAATTGGATTAAGAAAGAGAAAACCAGTAAGAAAAAGATGCATAAAATTTACATTTTAAAAATTTCTAAGAACAATTTACCACATGCAGAAATGAGATCCCACACTTTCAATTGTTTCCTTTCTGGGAAGGAGAGGTTAATTGGCATTGCAGGAACATAAATTTCATCATTAAATGCTTTAATGCTAATGCTTATGTCATTATGCTTTCCAGCACCACCCTTAACTCACTGTGCCAAGTTTAATGAGTAATTGGTTTTAAAAGGACATTGTCTTTGTGGTAAAGCATCAAGCAACTTTATTATAATTGAAGAGGGAGAAGAAATTCCTGCACCCCGCCACCCCCTACCCCCCCAAAAAAAAGAAATTGTCAGAATTAATGTGATACATAAGTTTCATTGTGATTTAAAGAAATGCAGCAAATAGAGACAGGAGAGCTAGATTATTAATGTCAAGAATGTTAGCGGATCAAATGTACCTGTTGCATGATAAAAGTTTGATTTTGAAGTATTATTGGGCTACACCAGCGATATGTAAATATGTTTCCATAAGAAGTTAAAGTATATCTTGAAATACAGAAATTAATTATCCCAGTTTGTTTTTAATAAGACCAATTACTTTTTCAGTAAGACCAGTTCAAGATGTCAGCCTTGGTTCTCAGGTAGGACATTGCTCTTTGAGTTAGAAGGTTATGGGTTTCACTGCCTATCCAGAGCCTTGAGCACATAATCCAGTCTGACAGTCCAGTGCAGTACTGAAGGAGTGCTATGCTGTTGGATGTGCCATCTTTCAGATGAGACATTAAACTGAAGTCCTACTTGCCCTTTCAGGTTACATAGAAGATCTCACAATACTATTTCAAAGAAGAGTAGTGAGTTATCCCTGTGTACTAATCAACACTTACTCCTCATCCAACACCAGTAAAAACAGATTATCTGGTCGTTTATCTCTTTGCTGTTTGGCTGCTATGTTTTCTATTTTACAGCAGTGATTGCACTTCAAAAATAATTCATTGGTTGTGAAGTGCTTTTGGTGTCCCGAGGTCATGAAAGGTGCTATATAAATTCAAGCTCTTTTATTCTTTGATGCCTTTAAATTGGTTCAGCTTCATCAAAGCAGATGTAGTTCAGAAAACAAAACAACAGTTTGAAAGTGGTGAGACATCAGGAAATCTATTGCCGAACACACACCAATGCCAATGTGAACAGTTAGAATACTTAAAGTAATTTGCGGAACAAATATGTAATAAGGAACTACTGTTATTATAATAAGCGATTGCCCTTGATAGCCTGATGATGTCATAAGAAGCAATTGATACTGCTGTATCAATGATGTAATAAGTAAGTACCCCTTGTTGAGCTGCATCAGGTAAATAAGGTTCCCTCATTGTGAATTATGACTGTTATACACCTTACACTCTTCACTTGGAAAATGTTATATGGTATGGCCTGATTGTTCCATGGCATCCCAAAATATGCAGATTATCCACTAAAGGCACAATCAAAATGTTTCCTCTTCAGTGAGGATAACATAAAACATACACACACCACACCACACACCACACACACACACATACACACACACACACACACACACATACACACACCACACACACCACACATACACACACACACACACATACACACACACACACATACACCACACACACATCACACACACACCGCACACACACCATGCACACACACACACACACACACACGCACACACACCATGCAGCCACACCATACACACACACACAGACACCACACAGACACACCAGACACACACACACACACACACACAAACACAACACACACACCACACACACACACACACACACATACACACACACACCACACATGGACGCATCACACGCAGATACACCGCACACACATACACACTACACACACCACACACACACAGACACAGACACACCACACACAGACACACACACCACACATGTACACCACACACAGACACATCACGCACAGACACACCAGACACAAACACACACACACATACACACCACACGCAGACACACCACACACACATTCACACCACACACACACAGACACAGCCACACCACACACAGACACACACACCACACATGTACACCACACACAGACACATCACACACAGACACACCAGACACAAACACACACACACATACACATCACACGCAGACACACCACACACACATACACACCACACACAGACAGACACAGACACACCACACACAGACACACAACACACAGACACACACACCACACATGTACACCACACACACACACACACACACATATACACCACATACGCACCCACACCACACACACACACACACACATACACACCCACACCACACATACACACATACACACCACACACACATACACACCACACACACGCATGCACACCACACACCACACACACACCACCCACACACACACACCACACACACACACACACACACATACACACCACACACCACACAGACATACAGACCACACACATACACACCAAACACACACACATCACACACACACCACACACACACACACACTTATATGCCACACACCCATACATACACACACTACACCCACACACACACGCACTCACAGACACACACACACACATACACACACACACACATACACACACACACGATAAAGTGCTGCGTCCTTAAAAAGGTTTCAGCAAAAAAAAAGTGCCTAATTTGTTCTCTGATTTAGAATGTTGATTCCTTTGGTTGTAATTGCTTGATTTCAGCACTGATAATTACAGTGTGTCACATTTTGCAGTAGAGCGGTGTTTTCTCTGTTGCTGGATATTTTCCTCCACCCTCACCCCCAAACTCTCGGTCGCAAATAGCCATAAAATATGTTTTAATAACAGGTAATTATGCCTCCTATGATAGACCATGCTTTCAATTAGCTATTGCTACTCATCCTCAGCATAACATACACTTACATTAGACGGTGGTTATGTTTGGGTTCTTCTAACCAGCCAAAGCTTCAATGTGTCACATTCAGCTGTGGAACAAGCTTGCAAGAGACCATTACCTTCCAAAAAAAAAACAGCATTGTTACATTGTCTGGGGAGGAAGAAAAGCCACATGTTCATTCAGACACATTTAACACCAAAAGATATATCTTATCTGGGGAGGTGATGGCATTGTGGTATTGTCATTTGATGAGGAAATCCTGAGGCGCAGATGATGCTCGGCGCACCCAGGTTCAAATCCTGCCACAGCAGATGATAGAATTTGAATTGAATTAAATTCTGGAATTAAAAGTGTGGATTATGGAATGAAACCATTATTGATTGTTGTAAAAACCCACCTGGTTCACTACTGCCCTTGAGGGAAGGAAATCTACCAATCTGACCTGGTCTGGCCTACCTGTGCCTCCAGACCCACAGAAACTGCTACAAAGCTGAAAAACAAAATGAAACTAGATGGATCACCTGGCATTGACCTAGACACTGGAAACAGCAATGACAAAGATGGTCCTGTCAACCCTGCAAAGTCCTCCTTACTAACATCTTGGGGATAGTGCCAAAATTGGGAGAGCTACCTCACACACTAGTCAAGCAACAGCCTGATATGTTCATACTCACGGAATCATACCTTACCGACAATGTCCCAGATACCACTATCACCATCCCTGGGTATGTGCTGTTCCGCTGCTGGCACAGTGGCAAACAATTGGGAGGGAATTACCCTAAGAGTTTTCAACATCAGCTCTGGACCCAATGAGGTGTCATGGAATCAGGTCACACAAGGAAACCTCCTGCTGCTTACCACTACAATACCCCTGAGCTGATGAATCAGTACTCCCCAGTGTTGAACACCACTTTTTAAAAATTCATTCATGGGATATGGGCTTCTCTGACTAGGCCAGCAGTTATTGCCCATCCCTAGTTGACCTTGAAAAAGTGGTGGTGAGCTGCCTTCTTGAACCGCTGCAGTCCATGTGGTGTAGGTACACCCACAGTGCTGTTAGGGAGGGAGTTCTAGGGTTTTGACCCAGTGATAGTGAAGGAACAGAAATATAGTTCCAAGTCAGGATGGTGAGTGACTTGGAGGGGAACTTCCAGGTGGTAGTGTTCCCATCTATCTGCTGCCCTTGTCCTTCTAGATGGTAGTGGTCGTGGGTTTGGAAGGTGCTGTCTAAGGAACCTTGGTGAATTCCTGCAGTGCATCTTGTAGATGGTACACACTGCTGCTACTGTGCATTGGTGGAAGAGGGAGTTAATGTTTGTGGATATTGTGCCGATCAAGCGGATTGCTTTGTCCTGCACGGTGTCCAGCTTCTTAAGTGTTGTGGGAGCTGCACTAATCCATGCAAGTGGGGGTATTCCACCACACTCCTGACTTGTGCCTTGTAGATGGTAGACAGGCTTTGGGGAGTCAAGAGATGAGTTACTCTTCACACAATTCCTAGCCTCTGACCTGCTCTTGTAGCCACTGTATTTATATGGCTAGTCCAGTTCAGTTTCTGGTCAAAAGTAACCCCCAAGATGTTGATAATGGGGGATTCAGTGATGGTAATGCCATTGAACATCAAGGGGCAAAGGTTGGATTCTGTCTTGTTGGAAGTGGTCATTGCCTGGCACTTGTGTGGCACGAATGCTACTTGCCACTTGTCAGTCCAAGCCTGGATATTGTCCAGATCTTGCTGCATTTGGACATGGACTGCTTCAGTATCTGAGGAGTGCTGAACATTGTGCAATCATCAGTGAACATCCCCACTTCTAATCTTATGATGAAAGGAAGATCATTGATGAAGCAGCTGAAGATGGCTGGACCTAGGACACTACCCTGAGGAACTCCTGCAGTGATGTCCTGGAGCTGAGATGACTGAGCTCCAACAACCACAACCACCTTCCTTTATTCTAGGTATGAATCCAACCAGCAGAGAGTTCCCCCCTGATTCCCATTGACTCCAGTTTTGCTAGAGCTCCTTGGTGCTATGCTTGGTCAAATGCTGCCTTGATGTCAAGGGCAGTCACTGTCACCTCATCTCGAAAGTTCAGCTCTTTTATCCATGTTTGAAGCAAGGCTGTAATGAAGTCAAGAGCTGAGTGGCCCTGGTGGAGCCCAAACTGGGTAAGCAATAACCTGCTCACTGATGTATTATTGCTAAACAAGTGCTGCTTGATAGCATTGTTGGCGACATCTTCCATTACTTTACTGATGATGGAGAGTAGACTGATGAGGCAGTAATTGGCTGGGTTGGATTTGTCCTAATTTTTGTGTACAGGACATACCTTGGCAATTTTCCACATAGCTGGGGAGATGCTAGTGTTGTAGCTATACTGGAACAGATTGGCTAGGGGTGCGGCACTGGAGCACTAGTCTTCAGTACTATTGCTGGAATATTGTCAGGGCTCATAACCTTTGCAGTAACCTGCACATTCAGCCATTTCTTGATATCATGTGAGTGAATCGAATTGGCTGAAGACTGGCATCTGTGATGCTGTGGATCTCTGGAGGAGGCTGAGATGGATCATCCACTCGGCACTTTTGGCTGAAGATTGTTGCGAATGTTTCAGCTTATCTTTTGCACTGCTGTGCTAGGCTCCTCCATCATTGAGGATGGGTATATTTGTGGAGCCTCCTCCTCAAGTGAGTTGTTTAATTGTCCATCACCACTCATGACTGGATGTGGCAGGACTGCGGAGCTTAGATCTGATCCGTTGGTTGTGGAAACACTTAGCTCTGTCTATCACTTGCTGCTTATGCTGTTTGGTACGCAAGTAGTCCTGTGTTATAGCTTCACCAGGTTGGCACCTCATTTTTAGGAATGCCTGATGCTGCTCCTGGCATGCCCTCCTGCACTCTTTACTGAACCAGGTTGATCCCCTGGCTTGATGGTAATGGTAGAGTGGGGGATATGCCAGGCCATGAGGTTACAGATTGTGTTTGAGTACAATTCTGCTGCTGCTGATGACCCACAGCGCCTCATGATTGCCCTGTCTTGAGCTGCTAGATCTGTTTAAAATCTATCCCATTTAGCACAGTCGCAGTGCCACACAACATTGTGTCCTCAATATGAGGGTATCTTCAATGTGAAGACGGGACTTTGTCTCCACAAGGACTGTGCTGTGGTCACTCCTACTGATACCATCATGTCCTCCACTCTACTATTACCACCAAGCCAGGGGATAAACCCTGGTTCAATGAAGAGTGCAGGAGGGCATGCCAGGAGCAGCACTAGGCATACATAAAATTGAGGTTTCAACCTGGTGAAGCTACGACACAGGACTACTTGCATGCCAAACAGCATAAGCAGCAAGTGACAGATGGAGCTAATTGATTCTACAACAAATGTATCTTATCCAAGCTCTGCAGTTCTGCCAGATCCAGTCATGAATGGTGGTGGACAATTAAACAACTCACTGGAGGAGGAGGCTCCACAAATATCTCCATCCTCAGTGATGGTGGAACCCAGCATATACAAGGCTGAAGCATTTGCAACAATCTTCAGCCAGAAGTTTCGAGTGGATGATCCATCTCGGCCTCTTCCGGAGGACTCCAGCATTACAGATGCCAGTCTTCAGCTAATTCAATTCATTCCATGTGATATCAAGAAATGGCTGAAGGCACTGGATACTGCAAAGGCTACAGGCCCTGACAATATTCCGGCAATAGTACTGAAGACTAGTGCTCTAGGACTTGCCGCGCCCCTAGCCAAGCTGTTCCAATACAGCTACAACACTGGCATCTACCCAGCTATGTGGAAAATTGTTCAGGTATGTCCTGTACACAAAAAGCAGGAAAAATCCAACACGGCCAATTGCTATCACATCAGTCTACCCTCGATCATCCATAAAGTGATGAATGCGGTGATCAACAGTGCCATCAAGTGGCACTTATTTAGCAATAACCTGTTCACTGACACCCAGTTTGGGTTCCACCAGGGCCACTCAGATCCTGACCTCATTACACCCTTGGTTCAAATATTGACAAAAGAGCTGAACTACCGAGGTGAGGGGAAAGTGACTGCCCTTGATATCAAGGCAGCATTTGATTAAGAGGCATCAAGGAGTCCTAGCAAAACTGGAGTCAATGGCAATCAGGACGAAAACTCTCTGCTGGTTAGAATCATACTTCGCACAAAGGAAGATGGTTGTGGTTGTTCAAGGTCAATCATCTCAGCTCCAGGACATCACTGCAGGAGTTCCCCAGGGTAGTGTCCTTGGCCCAAACATCTTCAACTGCTCCATCAATAACCTTCATTCCATCAGAAGTGGGGATGTTCACTGATGATTGCACAATGTTCAGCACCATTCGTGACTCCTCAGATACTGAAGCAATCCATGTCCAAATATAGCAAGACCTGAACAATATCCAGGTTTGGGCTGACAAGTGGCAAGTAACATTCTCACCATGAAAGTGTCAGGCAATGACCATCTCCAACAATATAGAATCCAACCATCTCCCCTTGGTGTTCAATGGCATTAGCATTATTGAATCCCCACTAACAACATCCTGGCTGTTACCTTTCACCAAAACTGAACTGGACTAGCCATATATATACAGTGGCTACAAGAGCAGGTCAGAGGCAAGGAACCCTGTGACTAGAAACTGACCTCCTGACTCCGCAAAGCCTGTCCACCATCTATAAGGCACAAGTCAGGAGTGTGATAGAGTACTCTCCTCTTGCCTGGATGGTTGTAGCTCTGACAACATTCAAGAAGCTTGACACCATCCACGACAATGCAGTCCGCTTGATTGGCACTGCATCCACAAACGTTCACTCTCTCCACCACCAATGCACAGTGGCAGCAGTGTGTACCATCTGCAAGATGCACTGCAGGAACTCACCAGGGATCCTTAGACAGAAGCCTTCCAAACACATGACCACTATCTTCTAGAAGGACATGAGCAGCAGACAGATGAGAACACCACCACCTGGAAGTTCCCCTCCAAACCACTCAACATCCTGACTTGGAAATATATCACCTTTCCCTGACTGTCACTGGGTCAAAATCCTGGAACTCCCTCCCTAACAGCACTGTGATTGCACATACACTGCAGCAGTTCAAGAAGGCAGCTCACCACCACATTCTCAAGGGCAGTTAAGGATGGGCAATAAATGCTGGCCTAGTCAGCAATGCCCACGTCCCATAAATTAATTTTAAAAATTAACTCATCTCCTAAGCTTATGAATGAGACACTGTTTGCCTGACACTTCTTGGTGAAGGCAGCACAGGACCATTAACATTACAGAGCTGTGGTTTAGTTGGCATCATTTTGAGTCAGTTGGTCCTGGGTTCTAGTCCCACTACAATGGTTTGAGCAAATAAGCCAGGGTGAAACTTCAGAGTACTGTGGGAGTGTGGCTCTGTCGAAGGTGCCATTTTTTAGGTGAGAGGTTAAACCCAGGCCTTGTCAATTTCTCAGCTGTATTTAAAGGATCCAATTTTTGCTGGCGTCTTGGCCAATATTTATCCCTCGACCAACACTGGCGATCTGGTCATTATCACATTGCTGTTTTTGGGAGCCTGCTGTGCATGAAGAGTGCTATACATCACAACAGTGATTACACTCCATTGGCTTTGAAGAGTTTTGGAACATCCTCACTATGTCTTTCTTTTCTAGTTCACCTCTTCAGCTGTACAGTAACCATACATCTAACACCATTGGTAACCATGGACTCTGTTTCTGAGACTGGGGCTCACCTGATCTGCTCTTCGTAATTGGTCCCAAAGAACTCTGTTTTCATGTCGACCACTTTTCCTTCATTCAAGATTTGCTCAATAGTTTTAATATTCAGCATCAGAATTGTATGTCCTGGATTTTTTTAATAGGTGTGGCCTTTCCGATTCTGTGGTTTCAGCTGATCAGAGGCTGAACCTTTGGCAAAGTAACACTTTCTAATTCTCTTTGCAAAACAACATACCCTGCCAGTTCTGAAGAAGAGTCCCATTGGCCTTGAAACATTAACTCTGTTTCTATCTCCACAGATGCTACTAGTTCTGCTGAGTTTTTCCAGCACTTGCTGTTTTTATACCGTGCCTTTAGCTGGAGATGTTATAGGAACACAGACTTGGGTAGAATTCTACTTTGGAGAGGTGGATTTGGTGCTAACTGTCCCTGGCTACTTTTGGCCGTGAACATACACACAAATTAGGAGCAGGAGTCGGCCACTTAGCCCTTTGAGCCAGCTCTGCTCTTCAATAAGATGGTGGCTGATCTAATTGTAACCTCAGCTCCACATTTCCGCCCATCCCCAATAACCTTTCATCCCCTTGCTTATTAAGAACCTATCTACCTGTGCTTTAAAAATATTCAAATGCTCTGCATCCACCGCCTTTTGAGGAAGAGATTTCCAAAGACTCACAGCCTTCTGAGAGAAAAAAATTCTCCTCATCTCTGCCGCCAACTGGGTAACCTCTTATTTTTAAACAGTGGTCCCTAGTACTAGATTGTCCCACAAGACGAAACATCCTCTCCACATCAACCCTGTGAAGACCCCTCAGGATTTTATATGTTTCAATCAAATCTTCTCTTACTCTTCTAAACTCCATCAGAAACAAGCCTAGCCTATCCAACCTTTACTCATAAGACAAACTTCCCAATCCAGGTATTAGTTTAGTAAACCTTCTCTGAACTACTTTCAATGCATTTAAATCCTTCCTTAAATAAGGAGGCCAGTACTGTACACAGTACTCCAGAAATGGTCTCACCAATGCCCTGTACGACTGAAGCACAATCTCCGTACTTTTGTAATCAATTCCCCTTACAATAAATAATAACATTCTATTAGCTTTCCTAACTGCTTGCTGTACCTGCCTTTTGCGATCCATGCACCCGGACACCTAGATCCCTCTGCATCTTGGAGCTCTGCAATCTCTCATCATTTGAATAATATGCTTCATTTTTATTTTTCCTGCCAAAATTGACAATTTCACACTTTCTCACATTATAGTCCATTTACCAGGTCTTTGCCCACTCACTTATCTATAGTCCTCTGTATCCTTCTTGTGTCCTCTTCACATCTTACTATCCTACCTATCTTTGAGTCATCAGCATATTTAGCAACCATACTTTTGGTCCCTTCATTCAAGTCATTTATATAAATGAATGCTCACTTTGTTAACTCTTTTTTAAAATAGCTGTAGAAACTGTTAGGATCTGTATTTATATTTCTAGCTAGCTTTCTCATATATTCTAACTTTTCCTTCCTTATCAATATTTTGTTTATTTTTTGCTGTGTTTTATATTCTGTCCAATCTTCTGACCTGCTACCCAACTTTGCGCAATGATATGCTTTTTCTTTAAGTTTGATATTATTTTTTTTTCTTTTGGTTAATCATAGATGGCAGGTCCTCCCCTTGGATTTTTCTTTCTTGTTCCAATGTATCTATTCTGTGTACTCTGAAATATCCCCTCAAATATCTACCACTGCATCTCTATTGGCCTATCCCTTAACCTTATTGTAAATGGTTGAGTTCCTAGCACTGATCCCTGTGGCACACCACTCGTTACACCTTGCCAACCAGAAAAAGACCCATTTTTGCCTACCATCTGCTTCCTGTTAGCCAGCCAATCTTCTATCCATGCGAACACATTACCCCCTATACCATGAGCTTTTATTTTTCACAATAACCTTTGATGTGCTTTCTGGAAATCTAAATACAATACATCTACAGGTTCCTTTTTATCCACAACATGTTACTTCTTCAAAGAACTCCAATCAATTGGTTAAACATGATTTCCTTTTCACAAAACCATGTTGATTCTGCCTGATTACCCTGAAATTTTCCAAATCTGCTGCTATAAGGTCTTTAAGAATAGCTTTTAACATTTTCCCTATGACATATGTTGAGTAGTTTCCTGCTTTCTGCCTCCCTTCCTTTTTGAATAAAGGAGCTACATTTGCTATTTTCCAATCTAATAGAAGCTTCCCCGAATCTAGGGATTTTTGGAAAATTAAAACCAATGCATCAACTATGTCACTAGCCACTTCTTTCACGGCTCTAGGATGAAGTCCATCAGGACTCATGTACTTGTCAGCCCACAGCTCCAACAATTTTCTCAGTATCACTTCTATGGTAATTGTAATTTTCCCGAGTTCCTCACACCTTTCCAATTCCTGATTTATAGCTATTTCTGGGATATTACCTGTATCCTCTATAGTGAAGACCAATGCAAAGTACCAGTAGAGTTCATCTGCCATCTCCCTATTTTCCATTATTAATTCCCCAGACTCACTTTCTATAGGACGAATGCTCACTTTGTTAACTCTTTTTTAAAAATAGCTGTAGAAACTGTTAGGATCTGTATTTATATTTCTAGCTAGCTTTCTCATATATTCTAACTTTTCCTTCCTTATCAATATTTTGTTTATTTTTTGCTGTGTTTTATATTCTGTCCAATCTTCTGACCTGCTACCCAACTTTGCGCAATGATATGCTTTTTCTTTAAGTTTGATATTATTTTTATTTCTTTTGGTTAATCATAGATGGCAGGTCCTCCCCTTGGATTTTTCTTTCTTGTTCCAATGTATCTATTCTGTGTACTCTGAAATATCCCCTCAAATATCTACCACTGCATCTCTATTGGCCTATCCCTTAACCTTATTTGCCGGTTCACTTTAGTTAGCTGTGCTTTCATGCCCTCATAATTGTCCCCCTCAGTGAAACTGCACCCAGGAAAACCCTTGGCAACAAAGATCTGTCCCCATGGAGCATTTATCCAGCCCTCTCGCTGACAACGGTAACACGGTATTTCATTAATATTGCAGCTAAACCACACCAAGGAAAGATTGAATGGGTAGCTAATTTATATCACAAAGCCATGTTGATGTGTTGCATCTACGCGCATGGCAATATTTATAAGCAGTACAGTAACACTTTTAAAGTCGTATTTACACAGTATACTGGAATAGTATATATAAATAGTATATTTATGTGATACATAGGGGAAAAGGTCGGATTTATAGTTTGCTAACTTTTATCTGCCATCAATACCACTTCAGTAATATTTATTTAACTAGCACATAACATTTATTTAACATAATGCCAATGTAATATCAGCCACGCGACTTTTTGTTATATGTAGTATTCTACATAAGTAAATCGAAGATAAAGATAACGACTGTTCTAGGTACTCGTATCTAAAGATTTGTCTTTTTTTTTGCTTTTACCATGAAAGCTTAAAACTGGTAGGAAATAGGGAGCTTATACAGTGATTCTAAGAATTTATTGAAGCAATAACCACGACAGATTTTAAACCTCGGGGTTAATATGTAGAATTTTATATGTTTGTCCAATTGCTTTGCATTGGGAGCCAGGAAGGCAAAATGCAACATCCTCACATCAAGAGAATGCACATCAAGATTTCCAGCATCCGCAGTTTTTTTATTTTTATCCTCACATCAAGGTTTGGCTATTCACAGGGAACTGCGAAGAACACTCGAATCAATGATCGTCAATATTCTGGAACAAAATATCAGGTTGAGTGTAAGCGCCGACATACAGAGAGCGAACAAAGCGGCATAAACCCTTCCTGTCCGCATCGATTCAGCCCTACTTAAGTGTAATTTTCTCTCCATAAAGAATCGTTTTGAAACGGCAGTGTTTAATAGCACCATTAAGTGAAGGAGTATGGGGAGACAAAGGGCGTTCAGATTACAGAGGAACCGGCCACCCTGTATGAGTCAGAAAGTCCACACACAAAAAGATAACAAGTATTTGCACACAGATCGCCCCTAAGCACCTCAGCAATTTGTCAGTTTTGACAAATTACATGTATAGTACAAGCAATAAAGTACGATTTGGACCTATTACTCATTCACTCTGTGAGCTGGAGATCAAAGAGGCAACAGCTGTATTTTGACAGACGTTCTAGCCATCGTCGTAATTGTACATCAAAAGCTCGGTAGAAATGCAACGATATGTTCTCTTCTCTCACTAGTGTGACCATAAATTTATTTATGTATTTATAGCCAATCTGCGAAATAGCCTGAGAAAAATGTAGAAAATCAAGGCCCCACATATAGCCAATTTTTTTCTTCGACTAAAGTGTCAGTGTTGAATTCCTTCTGAATAAACTTTGAACTCAACCCACGTATTTTCTTCTCGGTGAGGAGCTGTGAAGAAATTAGATGTCCAGGCAAACACTAAAAGCGCTGCGATAAAAAGTAGTTAGAAAAGCTGGCGAAACATGGGAACTGCAGCACAAGCAAAATGCTGCAGATGCTGAAATAAAAATCAGATAAATGCTGGAAATATTCAATGTGTCAGGCACCATCTGTGCGGAGAACCCAAACCGATGCTTCAGGTCGGGAGGACCTGGAACTTCTCTGCAGCCTCTCTAAAGCCTTCACGTCCTCCCTAAAGTGTAATGCCTAGAGTTGGACACATTGCTCCAGTTTAGGCCAAACCAGTGTTTATAAAGGTTCACCAAACTCAATGGCTCAGATCTTCTAAGGAGTGGCAATCACTGCCGGATTGCCGCTCTGGTCCAACTTTCCCCTGATTTGCGCTGCTTCACTTTTCTTCTGAGACCTTCCGAGCCCGGCTTTCCCAGAGCACAGTGTTGCCCTGGAAATGAAGTCATAGTGGAGTAATTGGGATTGGGGGGAAGACAGGACATGTCCTCTTGTTATGGCACTAGCTGCCTTATGATAAGTTTAAAGATCCAGTTTGAATGTTAATGAATGGATGAGTGAATGGGTCCGGTGGCACGGTGAGTAGCTAGGTAGGCGGGTAAGTCAAGGATAGATGAGTTCAGTGGGAATTAAAAGGAGAAAACTCTGGAAAAACTCAGCAGGTCTGGCAGAATCTGTGGAGAGGGAAGCAGAGCTAATGTTTCGAGTCCATTATGATTCTTCTTTGGAAGAAGAGTCATATTGGGCTTGAAACGTTAACTCTGTTTCTCTCTCCACAGATGCTGCCAGACCTGCTGAGTTTTTCCAGCATTCTTTGTTTTTATTTCAGATTTCCAGCATCTGCAGTATTTTGCTTTTATCTTTCATCTTTCTCTCCTCAATCTCCTCATTTCAATTGTTTAACCTCCCCTAGCTCTAATAGTAGGTATGTTTTAGCTATAACTACAAGGCTGCTGAAAGTTTAAACTGCATTGCCCATCCCTCAAACATGCCTTCACTTCGTTTTCCTGAGTGACCACTGAGTGATCTCATATTTGGCTTCCCAATCCTTAGACTTTTTTGAATATCAAATCTATGCTTTTGCATTGGACTACACGATCAAACAGAACTGCCATGTCCCTTTTCCACTGCTCATTTCTTTAAATTTTACAGTAACTTTGATCAGTTTACCCTTCCCGCACTGCTGCTGTTACCCCTGGGTATTGGCCTTGGTACTTGTTCTGCTGGGTCTTCAGCTTCAGCTAATGTGGTTCCGAGCTAAAGATTCATGGTCCTCAGCCAAAATAATTTATCTTGTGGAACTTGTGGTGACCTCCAGTATTACCACCATTTCTTCCTGTTCTGCAACTGATTTTGCATACCTCCTGGCTTTTCATTTCAAGACCTTCTTCAGGACATCCTCTCACACTGTACCCTTCAAATAACTTCCACTTCACTAGCCTGCCACACCTGTCTATGAACTTGGACAACAGCTTATTGATGCTCCATGCTGACCCCATGCTATTAATGGCAACTTTATCCCACCACGGGACCTTTGACTAAATCTAGATTCCCTCCGGTTAACTACTCCCTAGTCCTCACTTACTATCAGCTTATATGGATCCTAATAATTACTATATAATCAGGCCTTGAATTTTCCCTCTTCATTTTTCAACCCTTTTCATGGATATACGCATGTTGGCTGAACCAGCTCTGAGCCCTTCACTTCTGTTTTCACATGTTTCTCCTTTATTGATTCTTTTCTCTTTACCACTCCTGGATTTCTCTCTCCTGTCAACATGCCTCCCTTCATTTCTTTCAGTTTACTTTGCCCTCCCAAATTCCTTCAGCACTCCTTGACCTTGCACATCTTGACAATTCGTTATACATTTAGTTCTCAGTTTCAGCTATTAGCTTGATCGCGTTGAGTGCAGGTGGTGAACATATTTTTCACTCGCAGCAATTTATGTAGTTGCCCAGCCCAGGTTTGTCTTTCTGTTTGATAAGCCTACAGGTTCCCCCTGTGCTTCTCCTGGCATCTTCTGAAGAGCCTATCAAGGTGCCTATTGCTGAACCTTTATGAACAGAAACCCAACAGCTCCATCCTACATGCTTGTCAATCTTCTTGAACAATCTTCCAGCTGAGGGGCAATCTTGCCAAATTTCCTTCCTGTCCAACACACCCCTTCCAGTGTTGACCCTGCCAGTGGAACAGCTCTTATCCTACCCTATGCATCTCCTGCCAGAATTTCCTTTCACTTGTGAACATGGCCCTTCCCATCCATTATCTTACTGTGGATGATTGCATCAACATCACGTCCTTAATGGAAACTGACTGAGGATTGATGATAACTTTCCCCTTCATGAAGCCTCCCAGCCTGGTTATATCTTGCATAACTTGTTTGCAGTACTATCCCAGTGGCAGTGTGGGGCTTATCAACAAATCACACCTTGATCTGCACCCACCCAAACAACACCCCCACCACCCTCCACCCATGACTCCTTTACAGCTTTCTCCTCCTTTGAGCATTATACCTTCTTCCACTCCTCTCACCTCTCTTTTAGAATCCTCATCCTCTACCGCCCACTAAGTACCATAACATTTTTCTCATTGAGGTATTTTCATTGTTTTCTTGCTTCATTCTCTGCACTGAGCAACTTTTCAGCCTTGATTTCAATATCCTCTCTATGTGTTCTCTGAGTTCATTGCCCTCCTATCCCCCCTTAATCTCTCCTCTTTATAAATTCCCCAACCCATTTTCATGGCCACCCCTTGAACTTGCCACCTCGCCTGCCCTCTCTGCTTCCATTGTGTCAATCACAGACAAGGCCATCTCTTGCTTGTATCACTCGCCACCCACATCCCACTCCACCTCCCAATTCTACTTGCTCCTGTATATACCCCTGCAAAAAAATTCCGCTGATTTGCTTACAATTGCGTTTTCAACATTTTTAGCATTTTTACAGCTATTGATCTCCTCAAACACATCCTCACATTTGATGTCCTAGTCCCCATTAAAATGTTTACTCTCTCTCACCCTGACACTTCCCCCTGGTATGGCCCCCATATCCTCTTCTTTAAGTCCAAGGGATGCAGATTTGAATGGATATAGTGGACAGCTGGTTTAGCCATTCACTGCCATATCTGGTTGGACCACTTCCTGCTCTCGTCTATTAAAACTGCTCACTATTCTAGAATCGCCCTGGGATGCAAAGGGTAACCCCTAGCTGCTGTTCATTATTGCAAACTGTCTTTTTAGACTCCTGTCCTCACCACCCTCACCTCCAACAACAAATGTGAGGAGCTCATGAACATCTTGCCATTAAGGCCAAGTGCATCTGATCTGCTGGCTCTGCCCCTTCCCTTTGAACCCTAGTCAATTAGGGCAAGATTCCCCTTAGGTTCCACCCCACCCTAGCTCTGAACTTGCACATGTTTCACTATTTCCCCCTGTGTCCTTTCCAGGATCATCTTGTCCATGAGAACCATCCCCTATTCCCTTGCGCCTATTCCCATTAAACTGCTGACCACCCAGCTTACCTTCTCGTCTCCCATGTTAGCTGATATTGTTAACGGCTCTTTCCCTGCCACATACTGTCCCATTCTGCATCAAATATGCCATCATCCCCCACCTCCCCAAACAACTAACCCTTGACTTCTCCTTCTTTGCAAACTACCATTCCATTTCCAACTTCCCTTTCCTCTTCCAAGTTATTGAACATGCTGTCATCTCCCAAATCTATGACCATCTTTCTCTGAACTTTTTGTTTGAATCCCTCCATTTAAGTTCCTAGTTCTGCCACAGTACCAAATTGATGCTTATCAAAGTCACAAATGACTTTGTCCTATGTGACAGTGACAGGTCTTTCCTGATATGTCTACTGTTTTGTATATGGTTGATTATGCCATTCTCAACCAATGCATCTCTACCTTCATCCAGCTGGGTAGAATTGCGATCACTTGGTTCCATTCTTATCTATCCTGTTATAGCCTGGGAGTCACCTGCAATGGCTTCACTTCCCACTCCTACATCATTACCTCTGGTGTTCCCAAGAGTTTATCCTTGGCCCCCTCCTATTTTTCGTCTACATGCTGCTTGTCGGTGACATTATCCAAAAACATAGTATCAACTTCCACATGTACACTCATAATACCCAGCTCCATCTTTCAATCCCTCCCCTGTCGCTAAATTGCCACACTGCTTGTCTGACATAGAGCACTGAGGATGACTAGAAATTTCCTCCAACTAAATAATAGGAAGACCAAAGCCATTGTTTTCAGTCTCCACCACAAACTCCACTTCCTAGTCACCATCCCTTTCCCTGGCAACAGTCTGATGCTGGACCAGCCTATTCACTACTTTGGTGTCATATTTGACCCCAAGATTAGTTCCTATCCACATATCCATAGCATTGCTAAGTTTACATATTTCTACCTCCATAACATCATCACATCTGCCTCAGTTTATCTGTTGCTGAAACCCTCATTCATGCCTTTATTATTCTTAGACTTGATTATTCCAATGCACTCCTGGTCAGTCCCCCACTTTCTATCCTCCATAAACTTAAGATCAACAAAAACTCAGCTGTCTGTACCCTTTCTTGCACGAAGTCCCATTCACCAATTATCCCTGCACTCACTGACCTACATTGGCTCCCTGTTAAGCAATGCTGTGTCTTTAAAACATTCATACTTGTATTCAAAGCTCCCTATGGTCTCAGAATCACAGAACTGTTACAGCACAGAATGAGGCCATTCAGCCCATCATGTGTGTGTTGGCTTTCTGTAGGAGCAATTTACCTAGTGCCACTCCTCTGCCTTCTCCCTGTAGCCTTGCACATTTTCCCTTTGCAGAGAACAATCTAATTCCCTTTTGAAGCTTTGATTGATCCTGCCTCCACCAAACTCTCAGGCAGTGCATTCCAAATTCTAACAATTCACCGGGTGAGAAAGATTTTCCTCATGTTGCCATTGCTTCTTTTGCCAATTACCTTAAATATGTGCCCTCTGGTTCATGATCCTCCCACTAATAGGAACAATTTTCCCCTATCTACTCTGTCCATTTGAACACCTTTATCAAATCTCCTCTCGACCTTCACTTCTCCAAGGAGAACAGTCCCAACTTCTCCAATCTATCTACAAAACTGAAATTGCTCATCCCTGGAATCATTCTCATGAATCTTTCCTGCACTCTCTCTAATGCCTTCACATCCTTCCTAAAGTGTGACTAACAGAACTTCAGCTTGAGGCCAAGCCAGTGTTTTATACAAGTTTAACATGACTTCCTTCCTTTTGTGCTCTATGCTCCTATTAATAAAGACCAGGATACTGTTTGCTTTATTAACTATGCTCTCAACCTGTCCTGCCACCTTCAATGATTTATTTACATATAGCCCCAGATCCCTCTGCACCATTTAGAGTTGCACCCTTTATTTTGTATTATTTATCTTCATTCTTCCTAGCAAGATGAATCACTTCACATTTCTCTGCAATAAATGTCATCTACCACTTGTTCCCTTATTACACCAACCTGCCTATGTTCTCTTGAAGTTCTACACTATCCTCCTCACAGTTCGCAATGCTTCCAAGTTTTGTATCATCTGAAAATTTTGAAATTGTGCTTTGTACATCAAGGTCTAGGTCATTAATATATATCAGGAATAGCAAGGGTCCCAACACCAACCCCTGGGGAACTCCCCTACAAACCTTCCTCCAGTCCGAAAAACATCCATTAATCTCTGTTTCCTGTCATTCAGTCAATTCCATATCCATGTTGATACCGTCCCTTTTATTCCATGAGTTATAACTTTGCTTACACATCTATTGTGTGGCACTTTATCAAATGCTTTTTGGAAGTCCAAGTACACCATAGCAACAGCATTACCCTCATCAACTTTCTCTATTGCTGCATCAAAAAAATTCTAACAAGTTAAACATGATTTGCCCTTAATAAATCAAGCTGGCTTTCCTTAATTAATTCACACTTATTCAAGTGTCAATTAATTTTGTCCTGAATTTCTTGTTTCTAGAAGCTTCCCCGACATCGAGATTAAACTGATTGGCCTGTAGCTGCTGGGTTTATCATGCACCCTTTTCTGAACAAGGGTATATCATTTGCAATTCTTCAATCCTCTGGCACCACCCTTGAGTCTAAGGAAGACTGAAAAATTATGGCCAGTACGTCTTCAATTTCCATGCTCACTTCCCCCGGTATTCTTGGTTGCATCTCATCCGGTCCTAGTACCTTATCAACTTTAAGTACAGACAGCCTATCCAATACCACCTCCTTATCAATTTTAAATGCTTCTAGTGTCTGAATTGCCTCCTCTTTCATCCTGGCTTGGGCAACATCTTTTTACTTGGTAAAGACAGTTGGAAAGTATTAATTTAACAGCTCAGCCATGCACTCTGCTTCCATGTGTAGATCCCCATTTTGGTCCCTAATTGCCGTATTCCTCCTCCAACCATCCTTTTACGATTTATATGCCATAGAAGACTTTTAGATTCTCTTTAATATGAACTGCTAGTCTCTTTTTATCTCCACTCTTGTTTCTTTTAAATGCTTTCTCACTTCCCCTCTGAACCTTCTATGTTCAGTCTGATTGCCGCTTGTATTGTCCACCTGACATAAGCAGTCTTTTTTCTTTCATCTTAATCTCTATCTCTTTTGTCATCTAGGGAGGTCTGGATTTGTTTGCTCTGCTTTCCACTTTGTGGGTATTTAACTTGTCTGTGCCTGAACTAGCTTTTCCCTAAAGGTAGCCCTTTGTTCAGATACAGTTTTGCCTGCCAATCTTTGATTGCAATTGATCTGGGCCAGGTCCTATTCACCCCATCGAAGTTGGCTTTGCCCCAGTTAATTACTCTTACCCTGGATTATTCCTTGTCCTTTTCCGTAGCTAACCTAAACCTTATGATACAATGATCACTATCCTCTAAGTGTTCCTGCACTGACACTTGGTCCACTTGGCCCACCTCATTCCCTTTCCCCTAACTCTGTACTCAACTCTGCAGCCCTCCAAGATATCTGCACTCCTCTAATTCTGGCCTCACAAGATCCCTGATTCTAATTGCTCCACCAATGGCAGCCTTAGCTGTCAAGGTGCTAAGATCTCTATCTCCCTCCCTAAACCTGTCAGCCTCTTTATCTCTTATTCCTAAAACCTACCCTTTTGATCAAGTTTTTGGTGACCTACACTAATATCCGCTTGTGTGGCTCAGTGTCAAGTTACATTTCATAATGCTCCTGTGAAACACCTTGGGATGTTTTATTATATCAAACACATTGGGCGGAATCATCCCAGATTTGCACTAAGTGCAATAGCGGGCGGGTAAAAAGACATTTTACCTGCCGGACATGATGGTGTGTTTTCATGCTGTATCGCTCCAAACCCACTGCGTTATTTATGTTCTCCCGGGGAACATGCTGTTTCCATAGTGGGCCGGGTCTCATTCGCCCGCCCGACACCACCTCACTGCTTCATCATGCTGGGTGCCATATTTAAAGTCCAGCCACGTGCACACATCTTAGTGCTTTTGGACCACGAAAGCTGCAGGGAAGACATGGCCCTGAATGGCAAAAAGACTGCAGACCCCAGATTCAGTGACATGTCCCTCAAATGCCTTTTGGATGCCGTGGAGTCCCGCTCTGGCCACAGGATGGGCAGCAACATCACTAATCTGGCTGTGGAGGCGGTGGCAGTGGTGTTCAGTGCCAGTGCTCTGCAAAAGAGGACAGCCACCCAGTGCTGCAAGAGGATAAATGATCTCCCCCATTCCACTAGGGCAATTCACTCTTCTCATCACTCTCAACTCACACACTCACAAACTTATTATACATCCACAGGGGCCTTACTCACTGGCGGTTCAAGGGACATCACCATTCACTCTCTCACTCACTGTCATTGTCCTCATCCCATCCATGGGAGTACAAACCACCAACACAGGCCAGACACTTATCATCTGGCCTGGCAGGTGTCCTGCTTGTACTCTTTCCATCTCTTTTCATGCAGGACAAGCTGGCAAGCAACAAGAGAGAGGTCGCAGACTGGTGGAGAAATGCCCGAAATCAAGGTCCTCACGGACTTTGAAGACTGAGCCATCCAGCTGGCCAGCGATGATCTGGACTGGTCCTGTGCTGATGGTGAGAATCCAGTAGTGCAACATCCAACAGACAACCATCCTGTGAGTCAGTTTCCCTGTTTCACAGGCCACTGCCATGCACTAGTTACCTCCCCTTGCTTCCGCAGTCTGGGAATGAGCTGATGGAGTCCATGACCCAGGGCCTCCAATCAAGCCCCGAAGAAACCTCAGAAGAGGAATCTGGACGCACCCTCCTTGAAGTCCCATCACAGCGGTCACACACTCCTTCCTTTAGTGCAGAAAAACACACCTCAGTGGAGCCTAACTTTAGGATAGTCTTGAAATCACACTCTGGTGAGCACTTCACACTGTCCAATTCACAGCAGGCGGAGGCAGGAGCTTCCCTTGTGTCCGGCACTCAGAGGACTGCTGGAGACCAGACATTTGCTGAGTCTGAGTCAGATGATGAGCTTCTGGATTCGATCATGTCACAGTTGCTGGACCTGCAAAGGCAAGCTTGATAACATCAGGAAGGGATGCCCACTGCACTCCTCAGATTGCAAGGCACAACGGAGGAGTCCAACCCCCTTCAGTCTGACGTGATAGCACCGGATTGCCAAAGTACTGAGGTCAACACAGGTAGAATGGTGCCATCATAGAGACTAGTACGTCATTCCTGCACTGCTGCATGGGCTCAACTCCATCTCTGATGCCATAGTTGGCCTCCAGCAGGGTGCAAGAGAGAGGGGTGCCGGGCAGCTCGATCTCACTCCAGCTACCCCTGTTCCTCAAGGGGTCAGACTGGGGCCCCCGGGCACCCAAAGGGAGTAGAATTAGCAGGTGAACACTCTGGGGCCATCCATCCAGGTGACTCTGAGAGTGTCTGGCCCATCCGAATCCCCTCTTCCTGTGACCTCAACAGCTCCATCTCCACAGGCCGAGGAGGGTGCCACACAGCAGGAACCTGAAAGCAGGCCGGGGTCCTGTAAGTCTCAGCCCTCCAGAGGACACCTGCCAAGGCCATCACAGACAGGGCATCACAGTCAGCAGGCTGCATCCATTTCCGCTGTGGATATCCAGGGAGCAACAAGACGTAGTGGCAAGGTTAGAAAAGTTAAGAAGAATTAGTTGCATAGCCTTGGCACAGGTGTTGATCACTTCTACATAGTCTTCACTATTGTCAATAAACTCCAAAAAATGTCTTCCTGCCTGTGGCTCCATGTTCTGATGAGCAGTCACTCAGATGTGAAACCTTTCTGCACTAGATAAAAGGTAGGTGTCTCAGTTCAGGGCCTCTTCCCTGTGCTCTGTGCAGCCTTCAGACCAAAGTGATGGTCCAGCCTCGCACTCTCTGGAAACATTATTGATGCATACACCTCAGCGGTGCTGAACATTGCTGCCAGAAAGTAATGGGCTGTTGCCACAGAGTTCTCTCACTGTCTCCATGTGCTCTCAGCACCTGTAAGGTGGGGCTGACCACCATCTCTTCAGCATCTGTGTCCACTGATACTGTGCTCCTGAAGGGCTCAGGTGCTGAAGGTGGACAAAGGATCAGATGCTTGTAAAGGTTCATGGCTGCGTCTCTATGATATGACCCTGATCATTTACCGCAAGCGAGCTGCCCTCGGCCAGACAGGAGTCAGACATTCTCAGAGGCTATTTGAAGACATATGGAGTGTCCTCACTGCACAACGTCATCATCCTCCTGGAATCAAGCGACTATTAGGTCTCCCACTGTGTCTCCATGACAGGAGCATTCTCACAGAGAGTATTTGTGTCAGTCTGGGGTCAAACATTCACAGATGCAATGTGAGGATCTATGGGGTCACCTCACAGTATGTTGTCATCATCCTCCACAAATCTAGCAGCTATGAGGGCATGCTGAGCATGCCTGCCTCGCCTGGCCAGTGCGATGGCCTCATCCCTGTCACCGTCACCGCTGAAGACCTCCTCACCCTCATCCCTGTCACTATCCTCCTCAATGGATGAGTCCTCCAGCTCCTCCATCTCCTCCTCAGCTAACTCATCTCTCCGTTGTAGCACCAGGTTGTAAAGTGCACAGCAGATGATGACGATGCGTGACACATTCTGTGGACTATATTGCAGGGCTCCATCAGACCGATCCAGGCACCGGAACAGCATATTCAGCATTCCCATGGGCTGCTCCACCAAGCTGCAAGATGCTGCATGAGCCTCGTTATACCTTCACTCTGCTGCAGTCTGAGCTGCTGCACGGGTGTCATCAGCCATGGTCTCTGTGGGTAGCCCTTGTCCCTGAAGAGCCATCTCTGCAGCTTCTGTGGACTCTGGGAGACGTCAGGGATCTATTTCCGACTGAGGATGTAGGACACGTGCACACTCCTTGGAAATCATGTGCACACCTGCAGGATGGGTTTCTGGTGGTTGCACACCAGCTGCACATTCAGTGAATGGAACCCCTTGTGGTTGATGTAGTCCACCGTGTGTTGCGATGGAGATCTGAGCACCACCTGAGTGCAGTTGATGGCACTCTGCACCTGTCGGAAACCCGAGATCTGGGTGAATCCAATCACTCTTGCACCCTGGCTGTTCTGGTCTTGGGCAAAATGCACAAAGTTGTGTGCCATCGCAAAGATGGCATCCATGACCTCATTTGTGGGTGGAGGCTTGTGATATCCCACAGAAGTTACCTGTGGAGGCCTGAAAGGAGCCACTGGTGTAGAAATTGAGCACCATGGTCACTTTCACAGCCACTGGCAGTGAATGCCCTCCATGTCCCTGTGGCGCCAAACTCTGCAGTAGCTGGCAGATGGGACCGACCACTAGACACTCCCCTAGACATGCGTGGTCCTGGGCAACACTGGTTCTTGGCCATCTGCAGGCAGCGTCTATAGACTCTGGGTGTCGCTAGGTGCCGACCATCAACGGTTTGCTGTGGCTCTTCTGCGGCGTTTGCTGCTCCTCCCTCTGTGCAGCCAGGAGCCTCAGTCGCTCTCTCCTCCATTGTCTTTGCTCTCTGTAGACCATCAGGCATACAGCTAGTTCACCAGGCTCCATGATCCTGATGTACTCCTCCTGCAGGATGAAAGAGAGAGATGTGGTTAGCATGGGTGTATAAAGAACCTGTCCTGGTTATGTGTGAGGGCCCCTTAATGCTTCCTGGAGAGTGCTGGCCACCACTTGGATGGCCAGAGATTAGTGTGCTGCATGGCTGCCCGAAACCCCACCCTCCTCCACCTCCGCCCCAGTCCACCCAACCGATTGAGGACAGCTTTGTCCCTTGGGCTGTATGTTGTGCTCTCAGTTCAGGCACAGGCAATCTCCTAACCCACACTGTGAGTCTGCACTGTTAGCTTGAACCATGAGGGAGACAGGTCCAAACCAGGATGATGACATTGCAAGGGACTGTCAGTGCCTCCACCAGCTTTAGCAAGGAGATTGTACAACATGTGCAGTCATCCAACTGTTTGGTAATCCACTAAAATGCTAATGACTTTGCAGTCTGTCCCAGGGGGTGTGGTGGGTGGAGAGGGTCAGGGGTGGTGAAAAGCTTTGCAGCACTTGGTAGCACTTTGATGCCTCTGCATTGCTTGAGTGGGCAGATAAGCTAGAAGCCCGACTCCAATCATATCAATGTGGCTGCGCCTGAACTGCCTCAGTTGCAGAGGAATCGGTACCTTATACAGGTTTCCCTAATGCGTGGCCACTTTCCTCGCCCACCTAACCTCCCTCCACCTCCAATGCTTCTGCGCTATATTCAATGGCAGTCCTTGCCCTCCTACTCCCATCCCCCGCACCACCTCCCCCCCCACCCGCCCAAGAGTCACCACAGTGGTAGAGCTGCCCTTAACACCTCACCACAAGTTAACTCAACCACAAGGCTGCCCTTTCTCCCACCCCCACATGTCTCTCAATGGCTGGTCTGCCCTTAACCCTGACCCATCCAACGCCCCTCAAGATTGAAGTCCAAATGCGACCCTGGCAAGCGCTGCACAATGTTACTGTATGCTTACCTCTGGGTTCCCCTCAAAGTGCAGCCCGCCAGGTGCACTTGTTTTCTGTGCTGTTGTGAAACATATGGATGGACAACCCAGGGGTTGGGGGGGGGGTGGAGGGGCAGGGGTAGGGGTCGACGATCCTGGAAGGCTGGCCTAATAATGATATACTGATGTATTACAATTATGTTCCTGACATCCGATGGCGGGAAACATGATGCAGACAATCATGAACTGGTTTCACACCGTCGTGAAACCTATTGTGCCATATTGTCCACTCACGCCAACAAACACTTCCGACGCCAGCGGGTGAGGAAAATTCCTCCCATTTTGTACCTGCATGTTGTTATTGCGTGAAAGAAATTGCTCCGATGTACCTGCAAACCTGATGAATATCATTTGTCAATGAAAACAGGGTCGTTGCTAACATGGAGGAAGATTTCCTCAGGGGCTGAAGTGCAGAAATTGAATAAACACTTCCTTTATAACAGAATTGAGAGTTTCCTTATACAAAGTGCACAAGGGAAATATTCCTGTATATTGGATACTTCCAAATTTGACCCTGTTTGTATTAAACTAGATATGTTTGCAATATGGTACAGTCCCTTTGAAGTTAATTTAAAGTTGTTATTTTAAATGTATCAGATGTTGATTTATAAAGTAACAATGTCTACATTTATTTTATAAGCTAACTTCCAAAGTAATGCGACATGAATGTGTCTAATTTTGATCATATATCAAGTTAAATGTCCAATAAAAAAATATATGCCTCAGCTGTTTATTTGCTTGTAAAGCATGGTCATTCATGCATAACGATGAACATTAATGGCATAACTGCTTCCACAAATGCACATGTTAAATAATGGCATAATTATCTATGATTGAAAGGAAGCCTTAGAAGCTTAATTTAAACAGACAATAACTGTCGTTATTTGAAAAGTCAATGTTCAGATCCTCAGCTTTGGAATACATTGAATTTGAACAATTGCTTTTTCAATAACTATATAATTTTATGAGCACTGTTGTTAGTTACTTTAGAAATTATGTTATTTTTTGTCTCCATTATTTAATCTGAAGATTCCTCATCATACGCAGGATCTTGCTAGATTTCATGATGTGGCCGAACTCACTAAAAGTAAAAGGTTAAATTAATTTTCCTACACTTTGTACCTTGTGTGACAGTATGAGACAGCGTGTAAGTACCGGAGTGAGTGTATCTTTAAATTAACATCATTGTTTTTAAGAAAGGAAATTAGATGTTTGGTGATTTTTTGGTCTCAGGTTTATCTTTTGCAGATGTTAGGCAAGCTATTCAGTTGCATAGGTAATCAGCTAGAAAATAGGAGGACGGGGCCAGATTTTTGTGCCTGGGGTGTAAATTGCAAGTCAGGCTCCATCCCAACTTTCAAAGCACACATACAACTAATGACTGACTTTGCTGGCAGTTTTATCTTTTCACGCAGGGTTTGGGTTCGAGATGGAGTTTGCGAGTCACTGTGGAGTGCAGGAGGAGTGCAGCTACACAGGCAGGCTGGTTAGAAAGCCCACCTCGGTTTTCAGAGACCGCAGCCTAGCTCCCAATATTGTTTATATACCCCCTAAACCTTACCCCCTCACCAACCCCCACCACCGCCGCCACCCCCCCACCTCCCCCACCCCACCCACCCCCCCCCCCCCCCAACCACACACACACACACACACACATCCAGGCAATCTATATCAATGACTTGGATGAAGAATGCTAACTTTGCTGATGATGCAAAGATAGATAAGGGGGTAAGTTCTGAAGAGGAAATAAGGAGTCTGCAAAGGGCTATAGATAGGTTAGGCAAGTGGGTAAATATTTGGCAGATGGTGTATAATGTGGGAAAATGCCAGGAAGAATAGAAAAGTGGTATACTATTTAAATGAAGAGAGATTGCAGAACTCTGTGTACAGATGGATCTGGGTGTCCTGGTACATGAATCACAAAAAGTTAGTATGCTGGTACAGCAAGTGATTGGGAGGCAAATGGAATGTTGTTGTTAATTGCAAGGGGAGTGGAATATCAAAGTAAGGATGTTTTGCTACAGTTGTCCAGGGTGAGATCATATCAAGGGCACTGAATTCAGTTTTGGTCTCCTTACTTAAAAAAAAATTAAGAAATGATTGCATTAGAAGCAGTTCAGAGACGTTCGCTCCCTGATTCCTGGGATGAAGGGGTTATCTTATGTGGAATGTTTGGACAAGTTGGGCCTGTATCCTTCAGGTGCCAAGGTGCTCCCATCTGTATTGCTTACCATGCCACCTAACTTAGTGTCATCAGTAAATTTAGATGTACTGTTCTCTATTCATTTATCCAAGTCATTTATAAATATGGCCATTTCAAGAGGCTGTCTGGCTGGCCTACCACTGAACCAAACATCTTGTTGTGCGTGTTCATCAGTGTTCTTCTGTAGGCTGTCCCATTGAATACCTCATCTGAATGCCTTGTATTAGAACTCATATGCAACCTTGCCCCCTGGTGAGCTGACCATATGAGCTATCTTATCCCCCAGTCTGTCTGCAGCCCATTTGTGCCCGACCACACACCATATGCAGATCCTGACTCTACCTCTTGGGTTTGCGTGGTACCATCTGAGCTGATGGCTGTAATTGTCAGATCAAGTGATGGTGTTTATCTTATCCTTTCTCCTGAGGCTGATGAGGCTGGGCGGGTTGACATTCTTGAAAGCAGAAAATCAGACAGGGTGGGGTAGAATGAGGGAAGAGGGTGGTGGAAAGCAAGAGGTCCATTGTCATATCAGCAGCAGCTTGCATTTTATGCCAGGTAGCAGAAAAAGGATGAGATAGGATTTGAGAAGGGGCTTATGGCAGGAACATATCATCATCTTTAATGTTCTCTTGCATGCTGGTCTTGCAGCAGGGAACCATTTCCTCCATAGGGACTAGCTGAGATTGGTGTGCAAGGTCCCTGCTGATTTTGCTATACTCCTTCAAGTGTAGACCACTTTGTCCTGCAAGAGAGAAAGATGAACATTAGTGATTGTATTGCACTGTGTTTGGTCAGTGATCGTCACATTGTTGAATAGCTGCAGGTACATGGCTGCCTAAGATGCATGTGAGGTTTGCATTAATGAAAGGCATGTGAGGGTGGCATGGAACATATGCATGTTGGGCTGGTGTCCTAATTGTTAGGGACTGCTGATGGAAGAGTGATGGGGCTGTGGCACATTAAGCAGCAAAGGAGGTTGGCATTGCAGTGGGAATGAGATGTCTTTTGAGAACATTCACTGACCTTGACTGCCCATGTGAGGTCAATGAGCTCCTTCTGGCATTGCTACCAAGTCCTCAAGGCCAGACCCCAGGATTTGACGTCTCCGGCCATGTGCTCCCATTCCTCTCCTGGCCCCTGTGGAAACATGTTCTCTCTCTTCCTGTTGACCATCAATTAGGCCTCTACTGCTGTCTCTGTGAATCTGGGAGCTCTCTCCCTCTTCCTAAGTGTTCCTTTTTCTTTCCTTCTGCTCAGAGCCAAATCCATTTCAGCCTGTCATTAGCTGATTAAAATGCAGCTCCCTCTTTAAGAGCTGATGGCTAGCTGCAACAAGTGCTAGCCATGCATGCTACTAGGCTCCCTGCTGAGTGCTCACTCAGTCAACATCACAGGCCATGCTCAGTTAACCACTCAGCCTCAATGAGACTGGTGGACAGCAGATTGCAAATAGTGACCCCATGCATGAAACTGGGAGAAGGTGAATTTTTAGCCCCAAATGCTTAAATTTCATTTGAATTTCTTCCTGTGTCCTTAGAATATGGTTCCATTAAGTTGCTCTTGGATTGTTAGGAATTATAGATGATAGTTCATATAAGAAAAGTTTGCCATTAGCAGAGGCTCAGCTATTAGAACTCACTCAATGCTTTTCCCATCGCTAATGCAAACTCCTACAGGCAAATCACTAAGTTTTGCTGGCATCACAAGATCTTACAATTGCTGCTTATCCTTTTCCTCTTGCTTTAAACTATCGTACACCCCTCCCCCTGACCTGAGGATCCCATCTCCAGTCCCATCCAACACATTTGTTTCTCCTTCTTGCTTGGAGTCCGGGAGACTAATTCTGGTTCTTTTGCCTATACATTTGAGCGCTCATTAACATGTATTTTTAAAAATTCGCTAATGGGATGTGGGTGTTGCTGGCTTGGCCAGCATTTATTGCTCATCCCCAATTGCCCTTGTTCAGAGTCAACCACATTGCTGTGAGTTTGGAGTCACATGTAGGCCAGACTAGGTGAGGACGGCAGGTTCAATGAACCAGATGGGTTTTTATGACAATTGGCAATGGTTTCATAGTCATTATTAGACTTCTAATACCAGATTTTTACTGGATTCAAATTCCACCATCTGCCAATGTGGGATTTGAACCCTGGTCCTCAGAGTATTACCCTGGGTTTCCAGATTACCAGTGACAATAGCATGACACTACCACCTCCCCTGTAAATATTGCACTTTGAATTCATTTCAGCCAGTTGAGTTACATGTGATATTAAAATCCCACTTCAGTGCCATCAACTGTTACAATCTAAGCTCTCACTAGATACCTTTCCTCTTACCCAGCACCATAATCAGTCATCATCCTATACTCCATACAAATAGAATCAAAACCTTAGGTAAAGAGTAATCTGGGTTAGATCCCTTGGCAAAAATAACCTCTGTTTATTGTCGTTGAATTACAGACTGGACTACAATATCAGTCATACCAGACACCGTAATGACAAACTAAATGATCAAATAGGTTTATTTAAAGTTTGTCACTTACAACTGCAATTGGCAACAAGTGTCAGTTCACACAACAGCAGTTTTGAATCAGTTCATGAAAGGGTTAATAACTTATAACTCCTCTGAACTACTCTCTCATTTTCTATCTAAGACTCCAGCATCTGTTGTCTTACTCATTATCACTTCTTTCATTTAATCATCTTTCGTTCTCCAATCAATTACCTTACAGACCATTCTTTTCCCTTCTTGTATGTGCAGTTCGTTTCTCTTGCTCAGTCCATCCTTGCAAGCTGTTCATCTTATCTTCCTCACAAAAGATAATTAGACCCAAAACATTAACTTATCTTGCTTTCTGCACAAATGCTGCCTGATCTGCTGAGCTGCTCCAGCATTTTCTGTTTTTATTTTGGATTTCCAACCTCTAAAATATTTAGCATTTTCCTGCTCATACAATGCTATCCTTCATTTATCCCTGTGCTTGAAATGTCCAACTGCACAATTTTATTTCAGGAAAAATACATTTTGTATTATTTTTTGATTGAAAAGAGTGTCATTATGACATCAATAAGGAGTTTGCAGGTACAACCATCAGTCTTTTATTTGGTTCTTCACCTTGGTTCAATAAAGTGAACTCACAGGAACTGTTGTGATATTGTATGCATGCCAATGCAGACAATGACGCATAGCTTTAAGCAGCTGCGTAGTGACATCACTAAGACATCATTGTGTGTAAGGCTGGAGGATACAAGATACAGTCTCTATGTTAGATGTTCCTATTGCTTGTGATCTCTACTGCAGATGTTCACTACTATCTGGGACTCTGTATCAGTAAGACTTTTTGTATACCTTATGAGTCAGGCATACAGTCAAGTAATCAGCTTGTGTAACTGTTAAGACCCAGATTAGATCAAGACCTGTGCAATACTGTATGCGGTTGTTGCTAGTAATAAACTTCATGTAGTTGTGTTCAACCAGAATTCTTATCAGTCTCAATATCTTGCTTAGCATAGATAGCATAGTGATAGATCCCTTCAGGTCTACATTGAGACCGTCAACATATATGGATGCAGCCGACCATAAGAGACCACGACGTGGTTGGCACATGGCGGTCGCTTCTTAAGGTCTCGCAGCAGCGAAGATTATTTCTGAAGATACCAGAACACAAGGCAGAAGACTACTTAAGCAGCAATACCAATGGTAGTGATTCCACTTATCCAGCTCCAATCCAGACTGCTCGAGAGAAGGACAGTTTGCAAGTACAGCATTTAAGGGAGGTCACTCACAGGGAACCTCACTCCAGGTACTTCGGTTTAAAAATGAAAAAGGTCCAGATCTTCAACCACAAAAGTCTGGTATCCGGCATTAGGCATAGAGACTTGTTCCAACAAAGATGCGAGTTCAAAAGCGAGTGAAGACCTCACTCCAAGCTCAATGATTTGGGCAGTAGGCTTTGCTTTATTTGAACATCGGGGTCAGCTATTTGTAAGTCACTCATCCTAACAGTGAAGGCTAGAGTGCTGAGTTTGTTCAAAAAGAAAAACAAACGTACCCCAGGGCTGAGAGGACCAGGAGGGACAAGTTCCAACGGCTCTTGGCAGAGCTCAGCATGACTGTCGGTTAGTTTCACCATTTTGTATTTTTCAGTTTTGACGCCAAAACCATCTTTCCCGCCCCGACAATCGACGTATGGTAGCAACTTGGCAGAATAAAATGGCACCGTTTCAATACTGCAACAGTATTAAAAAAACAACAAAATCTCTGCAATCTAAAGACCTGCAATTTAAAATTATTTTGCCTTCTTTCAAGCCATTCAGTTTGAGAGAGAGAGGAGTTGGTCTGAGACTAACTTTCTAGACTTAAATAAGGGCAATTATGAGGGCATGAAAGCTGAGCTGGCTAAAGTGAATTGACAAATTAAGTTAAGGGCTAGGTCAATAGAGATGCAGCAGCTAATATTTAAGGGGAAGTTTCAGAATGCTCAGAATAGGTACATTCCAACAAGTAAGAAAAAGTGCAAGCGAAGGACACAACATCTGTGGTTAACTGGAAAGGTTAAAGGTAGTGTCAAACTTTAAGAAAAAGCATGTAATTGTACAAAGACAAGTGGCAGGTCAGAAGATTGGGCAGTATGTAGGGAACAGGCAAAGTGACAAAAAGACTTATAGGGATGGAAAAATTGTGAGAGAAAGCCAGCCAGAAATATAAAAACAGATAGTAAGAGTTTTTATAAATATTTAAAGAAGAAGAATTAACAAAGGGAACATTGGTTGTATAGAAAGTGAGTCTGACGAATTAACAATGAAAAACAAGGAGATAGCAGATGAATTGAACAGGTATCTTGCACCAATTTTTACTATAGAGGATACAAGCAACATCCCAGAAGCAGCTATGAACTGGGAAATGGAAGTGGGGAAGGAAGTCAGGAAAATTACAGTCACCAGAGAAGTGGTACTGAGTAAATTGTTGGAGCTGCGGGCTGACAAGTGCCAGGATCCTGACAGACTTCACCCTAAGGTCTTAAAAGAAGTCTCTAATGAGATAGTTGATGCACTGGTTTTAATTTTCCAAAACTCCCTAGATTCAGGGAAGGTCTCATTAGAGTGGAAGATAGCAAATGTAACTCCATTATTCAAAAAGGGAGGGCAACAGAAAGCGGGAAACTACAGGCCAGTTAGCTTAACATCTGTCATAGGGAAAATGTTAGAAGCTCTTATTAAAGAAGTTATAGCAGGGCACTTGGACAAACTCAAGGACATCAGGCAGAGTCAACATGATTTTGTGAAAGGGAAATCACATTTAGCCAACTTTTTGGCATTGTTTGAGGAAGTAACATGTGCTGTCAATAAAGGGGAACTGGTGGATGCACCATCCTTACATTTCCGGAAGGCATTTGATAAAGTGCTACATCAAACGTTATTGCGGAAAATAAAAGCTCATGGTGTTGGGGATAACATATTCACATGGATAGAAAATTAACTGGCTAACAGGAAGCAGAGAGTAGGCATAAATGAGTCATTTTCAGGTTGGCAAGATGTAATGAGTGGTGTGCCACAGGGATCAGTACTGGGACCTCAACTGTTTACAATTAATATAAATGACTTGGATGAAGAGACAGTTGCCAAATTCACTGATGACACAATGAAAAGTAGGAAAGTAAGTTGTGAAGAGGACATAAGGAGGCTACAAAAAGATGTAGATAAGTTAAGTGAGTGGGCAAAGACCTGTCCAATGGAGTATAATGTGCGAAATGTAACATTGTCCATTTTGACAAGAAGAATAAAAGAGAAGACTATTATCTAAATGGTGAGAGATTGCAGAGCTCTGAGGTGCAGAGAGATCAGGGTGTCCTAGTGCATGAATTACAAAAGGCTAGTATGCAGGTACAGCAAGTAATTAAGAAAGCTAATAGAATGTTATCATTTATTGTGAGGGGAATTGAATACAAAAGTTGGGAAGTTATGCTTCAATTGTACAGGATGTTAGTGAGACCACATCTGGAGTACTGTGTACAGTATTGGTCACCTTATTTAAGAAAGGATATAAATGCATTGGAAGCAGTTCAGTGAAGGTTTACCAGACCTGGAATGGGCGGGTTGTCTTATGAGGAAAGTTTGGACAGACTAGGTTTGTACCTGCCGGAGTTTAGAAGAGTAATAGGCAACTTGATTGAAACATATAAGATCCTGAGGGGTCTTGACAGGGTGGATGTGGAGAGGATGTTCCCTCTTGTAGGAGGATCTAGAACTAGGGGTCACTATTTAAAAATAAGGAGCCACCCATTTAAAACAGAGATGAGGCAACTTTTTTTCACTCAGAGGGTTGTGAGTCTTTGGAACTCTCTTCCTGGAAAGTTGGTGGAAGCAGAGTCTGAATATTTTTACGGCAGAAGTGGATAGGTTCTTGGTAAGCAAGGGGGTGATAGGTTATCGGGAGTGGGTGGGATGCAGATTTCAGGTTACTATCAGGTCAACGATGATCTTATTAAATGACGGAGCAGGCTTGAGGGGCTGAATGGCTTATTTCTGCTCCTTGTTCATAGGTTCGTATGTATTAGAAGAACACAAGCATCTAAAGTGTTACTTTTAAAATATACAGCAAAAGGAGAAGCAAGCTTTTTCCCTTAGCTGTGCACTGTTATGAGCCCATATGAACAAAGGAACATATAAAATAGGAGCAGAAGTAGGCCATTCAGCCCCTGGATGCTGCTCTGCCATTCAATAAGATCATGGCTGATCTGATGTGTTTCGAATTCCACGTTCCCATCAACCTCCGATAACCTTTGATTCCCTTACCTAACAAGGATCCATCTACCTCTGCCTTAAAAATATCCAATGACCCTGCCTCCACCACCTTCTGAGGCAGAGTTCCAAAGTCACACAACCCTCTGAGAGAAAAACATTTCTCCTCAACTCTGTCCTGAAAGGCGACCCCTCATTTTAAAACAGTACCCCTTAGTTCTGGACTCACCCACAAGAGGAAACAGCCTTTCAACATCCACCTTGTCAAAACCTTTCAGGGTCTTATATACTTCAATCAAGTCACCTCTCGTTCTTCTAAACTCCAGTGGAAACAAGCCCAGTCTGTCCAACCTTTCCTCATAAGACAACCTGCTCATTCCAGGTATCAATCTAGTAAACCTCCTATGAACCACTTCCAATGCATCTACATCCTTCCTTAAATAAGGAGACCAAAATGGCACAGAATATTTGAGATGTGGTTTCACCAATACCCTATATAACTGAAGCACAACATCTGTACTTTTATGTTCAATTCCTCTCATAATAAAGGATAGCATTCCAATAGCCTTCTTAATTACTTGTTATACCTGCATACCAACTTTTTGTGACTCATGCAGTAGAATGTCTCTGCATCTTGAAACTCTGCATCCATTCTCTGTTTAAGCATTATTCTGCTTTTTTTATTCTTCTTACAAAAATGAACAACATTACATTTTTCCACATTATACTCCATCTGCCAGATTTTTGCCCACTCATTCAACCTATCTATATCCGTCTGCAACCTCCTTATGTCCTCTTCACAACATATTTTCCTTCCGATCTTTGTGTCATCTGCAACTTAGCTACCATTCCTTCATCGCATCATCTAAGTCATTGATATAAATTGTAAAAGATTGAGGCCCCAGTTCAAACCCCTGTGGGACTCCACTCATCACATCCTGCCAATCAGAAAAAGACCCATTTATGAATAATCTCTGTTTTCTGCCATCCAGCCAATCTTCTATCCAGGCTAATGTGTTACCCACTACGCCATGAACTTTTATTTTCCTGCAATAACCTTTGATGTAGCAACTTATCAAATACCTTCAGGAATTTCAAGTACAGCACATCTACAGGCTCCCCTTTATTCACAGCATACATTATTCCTTCAAAGAACTCCAATCGATTGGTTAAAATGATCTCCCTTTCAGTAAACCATGCTGACTCTTCATGATTACCTTGAATTTCTCTAAGTGCCCAGCTATAATTTCCTTACTGATCGATTCTAGAACCTTCCCCATGACAGTGATATATTGTTGCAGCATCTGTTCTCCAACTGCACAGGGACAATAAACAGACAACAAGTGCAAATTCTCATCCAAAGAGACATAGCACTCAGCACTACATTTGTGCAGCACCCAGCGCAGTCAATAACCAAGAACATCACAATGACAAATAGAGGTTTGACTATGAACTCACATATAGGAGATTGTCTTGCAAAATTTCAACTCTACAGACAGAAGATGCACTTGTACTTTGTGGACTGGCAGGTGCAGGAACAAGAGAAAAAGGTTGCCAAATTATTGATTGTTCTTGGCAATGAAGGGCTAATGGGGTAAATTCATTAGCTCTATCTGTTGAAGACCAAAAGGGCCTGATAAAATCTTCAAGCTCATTAAAAATCGACCAAAGGTCTGAGTCAACTTTAGAATTCACAGGTGAGAATTCATGTCATTCCAACAACAGCCAAGTGAAAGCAACAACCAACTTATAAACAGGTGCTGGTAGAAAGGAGCCAAATGCGACTTCAATGCCGATGACGTTGCTGAGAGATTAATGGAGATTGTCATCACTTCAACGCCCATTAAGTCTTTCAGGACAGCACTACAGGCAAAGCCAAAGGTTATTCAATAAATGCACTGCTGAACAAAGGTAGAAAATTTGAGACATTAGTGGCTGGTGAACAGTACCTTCAAGCCCTCAATCACAAATCTACCAATGCCATGGTAACCAACACATTAAAGATACCCAAAACCTGCATGCATTACACACTTGAACAGGCAATATCCAGCATTTTTTGACATGTGCAAAATATGTTTCACCAGAGGGCATTGTGCAAAAATGTGTGCAAATGCAACAAACCAGACATACCCAAAGTACAAAACTCACAACAAAGAAGGACTCCACAGAAATCCGACACCAATGACAGTTCCAGGACTCATCCAGCAGCACATAAACATGTCAATGAAGTGGAAGACACCCCCAATACACCACAGTGTACTGATCCAGGCTGAACTGTACATATTGTCAACCTCGCTCATCATGTGGATGGAATCAGATGAGCTGAACATTCACCACCATAAACATTAAATACCCACAACACTGTGGACAGTATACCATATGTGCACAAATCGATACCAGTGCAAGTACCAACATCTTACCATTGCACATTCTCAATACCACATACACGGGGCAATGGCACAGTGTAGACCAGTCAACATTGGACAGGCTTAACACTTACAAAGGGTCTGCCATTCTATACATTGGCACCATCACAACACAATACCAATATGGAAGATGCAGGTGCACACCAGAGATTTTTTTATGTTGTGGAAACCAATGGCTTGACAATCACTGGTCTGCCAGTGTGCAGTGATATGCACATGGTTACTCTCCGTATCATGGCAGAGGCCACTACCACTGCACAGGAAAACACTGAGTTGGTTACCCAACCCGAACAACAACAAAAGTGTTCCTCTGGACCTCCACACGGACAATATCAAATACAAGGTGGAAGACAATCTGCACATCGGCTTGGTCCATTTCGGGCAAGGTTAATCTGAAATGATACAACAGACCACCCAAGAAGATCCACAGCTTCAACAGCTGAAGCAAGTTATTCTCGTCAGGTGGTGCAATCACATCAAAGATGTTCATGAAAGTATCCAATCATTTTGGTATTACAGAGAAGAACTGGGCATCTGCAGAAGCATCATAACAAGGGCATGCAAGTCCTCATACCAACGTCGTATGAGGTATGTAGGCAATGTGGCAAACCATGTTACACCACCTACAGGTTGGACACATGGGTGCCAAACGAACAAAATGCCTTGCCAGAGAATTGGTTTGTTGGCCAGGTATTAATAAAGACTTTGACAAATTGACACAGACATGCCATATCTATCAGGTGCACCCACCACAGCAAGGCAGAGAACCATTGTTACCGCATGAAATCCCCTCTGTCCCATGGTTGAAAATAGCCATTGATTTATTCCATCTAGACAGCAAAGATTACATCTTGGTAACAAAGGATATGGCAGCCTTGTGAGGGCAGCTATTTAGGTATTGATACCCAGATTGTGACAGAAAGGGACAGAGTGTACGGACATAAAAAACAGCAGCAAAAAGGTTAAAGTGGTGGGGGGGGGTGGAAATGGTAAAAAGACAAAATTAATGGCCCTTTACTTAAATGCACATAGTATTCGGAACAAAATAAATGAATTAACAGCACAAATAGAAGTTAACGGGGATGATGTAATAGTTGTTGTGGAGACATGGTTACAAGGAAATCGAAGCTGGGAACTAAATATTCAGGGGTATGTGACTTTTCGAAAGGACAGGCAGGAAGGAAAGGGTGATGGGGTAGCTTTGTTAGTATGAGATGGAATAATGACAATAGCAAGAAAGGATTTTGGATTGGAGGATGTAGAATCCATATGGGTGGAAGGAAGAAATAACAAGCGGAAGGAGACAATGGTGGGAGTAGTCAAAGGCCCCCTGACAGCAGCTATACTGTAGGACAAAGAATAAATCAGGAGACAATGAGGGCATGTAAAAAAGGCAGTACATTAATCATGAGTGATTTTAACCTTCATGTGGATTGGGAAAATCAAATTGGCAGAGGTAGACATGAGCAAGAATTCACAGAGTGTATTCGGGACAGTTTCTTAGAACAATATGTTGTGAATCCAACTAGGGATCAGGCTATTTTGTGTAATGAGGCAGGTTTAATAAATGATCTCAGAGTAAAGGATCCCCTAGAAAACAGCGCTCATAATATGGTAGAACTTAGCATTCAGTTTGAGAGTGAGAAACTTGGGTCGGAAACAACTGTGCTAAACTTAAATAAGGGTAGTTACAAAGGAATGAGGGCAGAGTTGGCTGGAGTGGATGGGAAAGCAGTTTAGCAGAAAAGACGTTGATGGACAATGGCAGACATTTAAGAAAATTGTTCATGAGTCACAACAAAGATATATCCCAGTGAGGAAGAAGGGTTCTAGGAAAGGGATAAACAAACCATGGTTAACCAAGGAAGTTAAGGGCAGTATCAAATTGTAAGTAAAAACATAGCGTGGCAAAGATTAGTGATAAGCCAGAGGATTGGGAAAGTTTTAAAAACCAACAAAAGATGACCAAAAAAATAATGAAGAGGGAGAAAATAAACTTTGAGGGTAAACTAGCAAGTAATATAAAGACAGACAGTAAGAGCTTCTTTAAATATATAAAAAGGAAGAGAGAGGCCAAAGTGATCATAGGTCCCTTAAGAGAATGAGCTGGGGAAATAATATTGGGGAACCAGGAAATAGCCAGGCATTGAATAAATACTTTGCTTCAGTCTTCATGGTAGAAGATACTAATAGCATTCCAAAAATACTAAATAGTCTAGGGGCAAAAGCTGGGGTGGGGATGAAATCAATACAATAACTATCACTAGAGAAAAAGTGCTAGGGAAAATAATGGGGCTGAAGGCTAATAAGTCCTCTAGACCTAATGGGTTGCATCCTAGGATATTAAAGGAAGTAGCTACAGAGATAATGAATGCACTGGCAATAATCTTCCAAGAATCCATAGATTCTGGAAAAGTCCCAGAGGATTGGAGAACGGCCAATGTAATGCCCTTATTCAAAAAGGGAGGGAAACAAAAAAACAGGTAACTATAAGCCAGTTAGCTTAACGTCTGTCATTAGGGAAATGTTGGAGTCTATTATAAAGGGTGTAATAACAGAGCATTTAGAGATATATAATATGATCAAGTAGAGTCAGCATGGCTTTATAAAGGGGGAATCATGCCTAACAAATTTATTAGAATTCTTTGAGGAGGTAACAAGAGGATAGATAAAGGGGAACCATTAGATGTAATATATTTGGCTTTCCAAAAGGCATTTGATAAGGTACCGCACATAAGGCTACTTAATAAAATAAGAGCCCATGGTGTTGGGGGTAGTATATTAGCTTGGATAGAGGATTGGCTAACTAATAGAAGACAGGGGGTTGGAATAAGGGGGCATTTTTGGGATGGCAACCTGTAACTAGTGGAGTGCCACATGGATCAGTGCTGGGGCTTCAATTATTTACAAAACATATTAATGACTTAGATGAGGGAAATCAATGTACTGTCACCAAGTTTGCAGATGACACAAAAATAGGTGGGAAGGCAAGTGGTGAGGATGACACAGGGAGTCGACAGAAGGATATAGACAGGTTAAATGAGTGGGCAAAAACTTGGCAGATGGAGTGTAATGTGGGAAAATGTGAGGGTACGCACTTTAGCAGAAAAATAGAGGAACTGAATATTATTTACATGGAGAAAGACTACAGAAGGCTGTAGCACAGAGGGATTTGGGAGTTCTTGTGCATTAATCCCAAAACATACAAGTTCAACAGGTAATAGCGAAGGCAAATAGGATGTTGGCCTTTATTTCAAAGGGAATGATATTCTAAACAAACAGCAATCATCAGTTGCATTACATTAATACATTACCTTTTGACCTTACTTTGAGTTTTAAGCAAACAACTTTACACAATATTTGTAATCAAAAAGGTCACAAACTGGGAAGAAAAGAAAATTGTAGCCTGGCCTTTAACCAGTCATCTTCCTAATAGTAGCACAAACCTGTGAACACAGCATAAAGATTCTCTGTTTACGCATTTGCAGAAGTTAGCCTATGTTAGCCTTATAAATAACGTTTCCTCCCACCATCCAAAGATGTGCTGTTTAGCTGGATTAGCAACTGTAAATTGTACATGTGTGTGTTTCTGTGTGTGCCCTGTGATGGACTGGCATCCTGTCCTGGGTGTACCCTGCCTAGCGCCCATTGCCTGTCTGGATAGGCTCTGACTCCCCGCGACCCTGATTTGGATGAAGCGGTTCTGGAAAAGTGAGTGAGCGAGTGAGTGATAATAATGTTAAATAGAATTGTAAGCTTAGCTTTTCCCTGTGTCCATAGAAAGCTTCCACAATGTCATAGCTCTATTATATTCGAAATGCAACAGCTGCCCACAGCTGTCCACTCTTCAAATATATTTTAATCACTCTAGACTCCAAATGTGCTTACAATCTTTTCTGCATTTCCCGTTTCTCTTCCTCTTTCCCCTTTAAGGCCTTTTCCATTAACCTCCTCACCTCCATGTTTTTCTTCCTTCACTGGAAAGTGCAGGTGAGACAAATCATGCATATCAGCACTAGCATTTGGGCCACTACCAAAACATGGGAGAATATTCTGATTCAGGGATGAATTTGCACATTAATCCCCCAGTCCCACAAGTCTTCCCACCAAGTTGTGACTTGGATTTCCTCGATATCCTGCTGCACCTCCCGCTCCTCTGTTTGAGGATGTAATAGGGTTTATGCACCCTGTTCAGGCCTTGCCTGATCTCTGTCAAATGTTCTGGCAGGGGAGGGGTGGGATAGGAGAATTGATTAATGTATTGCTCTAGGTTTTCCCTTAGGTCGTCTGTGGTGTTCAAAACCATTGTCTCCCTTTTATGTATGCCCACTAGTTCGGTCCTCGTGATGATAACTCGTAATGGGAACTCTGGGGTGAAACAAACAGTCTGTTCAACAGTGGGCATTCCATGGTCCCATGCCAGAATGAGGTTTAGGAAGTGGTGATGAAATATTGCCCGTTGCCCGTTTAAGCCAATCGGGTTGGGCTTGTGACAGCCAAAACTGCCTCCATGGTACAGTTGACTGTCACATTAAACCACACAGAGCCTCCTCTGTTTCATAGATAGGATGTGGACACACAATGGTTGATTCCCCCATGCTACACCCCTCCAGGGCTGTCACAAGCATCACTTCTCCAGTCCTCACAACATACAGGTAAATGTGATGGTACATCATATGGTGACCCTCTCTCATTACTTCAATACTCTCTACCCTATATACTCCCTTGGGAATGTTGTCTGGTGTTATAATAAGTAAGGCCAATACCATTCCCAGCAACATTCGTCCTTTTACAATATAATTCATATTAGTAGAATACACCCACAAAGGACCTCAGAGTTGGCAACTGGTTATGCTGAACTTTCCCAGAGTTAAGTTACCCAATTGGTCATTACTAATCCATAGAGGCACCTCCCTTGTTTCAGGTTTGCTCAGGACCCTTAAGTGCTTCATGCATCATTCTTGGCAGCCTGTTCATAAGCTCTCTGTTCGTCCTTGATCAAGCCATTTATTATTGGAGGCATTTATTATTATTATTAGTGTTAGGCATATTATTCGAGGCATTCAAGAGGGCATTAGATGATTATTTGGATAGAAACAATGTGCAGGAATACAGGGAAAAGGCAGAGCAATGGCACTAGGTCATAATGTTCATTTGGAGAGCCAGTGCAGACACAATGGGCCAAATGGCCTCTTTCTGTGCCATTAAAATTCTATGATTCTGTGAATCTATTTTGGCATGCTCCTCCAAAACAGTGGCTGTCTTGTGCACTTGATCCACAAAACACTGGCTATTACCCAAACTGTCAGTCTGGATCTTTTGTCCATGTCTTAGGATTTCCCTGAGCTGTGGGCTCAGGGTACCCATCTTTTGGTCCAGATTAGCTCAGTCCAAGTTATTTACCATCTCCATCCCTGTATTAAACCCGATCACTAAATCATTAACCAATCCTTGTTCTTTTCCTCTTCAAGCCTTGTTGGGCCTTTGGTTGGCAGGGTCTCTAGTTTGGCTCTTCCCCTTCTGGAACTTTCGTCTGTGATCCTTGAGCCTGTGTTTCCTGCTTAGTAACCTATTTTACCAACCTTTCATCTAATGCCCTGGTCAGATTGGAACACAAGGATGGGAGTCCAATGTTTGAGGTGTTCAACCCAATAGGTACCAACTCACGGTGTACGTTGTCATGTAAAAGCTTATTTTTTTTAACCAATGCAAGTCCATTGGTGGACCCTTCTTCTAGTTTGGGAAACGGGATGGGCTTTGGAGTGCTCACTTTGGTAGTAGGGGCTGGTGTGGTTCATTGCGTAGTTGGTGGTGAAGCCCAGCAAATGGGTGTCATTGGGATGTATCTTGTCCTGTATGGGTACTACTCCCGACTGCTACACTTCTATTGATTGCCCCTCCCAGGTGCTATTGCTGGATAATGGGGATGCACATACTCCCTCTGAGGACACTTTCCACAACCTGACAGTTTGCATCTGGTCCAAAACTTAGGTCCACCTTCACATCGATTTAACACATTAAAGCTCCAGTCCCACCATCCTCACCACCCCCCCCATTGCGCACATTACACAAATTGTGTCCACCCCTCGGGTGTCCATCCCAATGTGACCCACTCATTATGTTGAATATTACCCTGGGGACCCGTCAGGGCAGCTTTCTGCTCGATATTATTGCCCCTGGCAATACCGGTAACTGTGACCACCACAACAATCCCCATGATCAGGTACCACTTCATGTTTCTGCAAAACAAAATATTTTTTACAAGTCCCCGAGGTCCTCCTTTTTCCGGGACCTCGCCAGGAAGGGTTTTTTTTTACCCTTCCCTGCCCCCTTTTAGTATTGGTATTCGAGCAGGCGGCGTGGGTTTGGGCTCTGACTACCCTGGTGTGTTCAGTGATTAGCCGGGACCCACTGTCTTTCTGTGTTGTTCCCTGTTGTAGGATCAAGACAGTAGGATCCCCTCACAACTGGCCATGAGTGCCATTCCCTGTCCCTGGGGTTGGAATGTGTACTCTATTCATTTAATTGATGTGGAACCATTTTATTCGCTTGGGTAACTGGATAGCATATACCATTGTCTGTGACCTTTATACAAGGGTTCAAATACACCACTCTTGCTAGTTTTGGACCATTACCTGATCACCAATGTCCCACTCTTGAGGGTTCCCAGACATTAAGAGCAATTTGCTCTGATAGGGCAGAATTTTCTGTTTGACGTGCGGGGGGACAGGCCCTGCACATCAGCGCGTAAAATGATGCGCGGTGATGTTGGGCAAGCGTCCTGACGTCACCGTGCGCCATCGCGATATCTCGCCTGGCTGGTGCACGATGAAGTTCAAAGTGCACCTTCCATTAATTAATGGGCTAGTTAAGGCCCTTAATTCATCAATCGACACCGATTTTCAGGTGCCCATGTGATCTTCAGGTCGGCACACAGGCGCAATTGGCAGACGGGTAAGAGACTTTTTAATAAAACTCATCCACGGGCTGGACATGAGGGCTCAGTGGGGTTGTCAATCTAGTCTGTGGGCATTTATTGCAGAAAGTTTTTTAAACTTGCCGGTGTGATCTGCAGCAGTTCAGAACAAATTCCAGCAGCTTTCTGTGTACTTTTAACCTTCAGGTCAACACTCTGCAATCAGTAATCTTTATCAGGCCTGCAGCTTTCCGGAGGCCTCCCTTTAGACTGGGTGTGGGTTCTAACATGTCCACTGGAGGCAGCTCCTCTGAGGAGGAAGTGAGGGCTAGAATAAGGAGGAGGCCAAGAGTGGACAATGAGCCTCCAGGGGAGCCACCTTTTGGAGAACAGGCGCAGGCACAAGGGGCGCAGGGCCAAGAGGTCGTCCAAGGTGGAAGGGGCTTCAGAAGACGCCACTATCCTGCTGCCAGGGTTTACAGGCAGTGAAGCAGCTACTTCGATATGACTGAGGTGCAGTGCCGAAGGAGGCTCCAACTGTCAAGGGAGGCAGTCACCTCCATATGTCAGATGATTGGCCTGAGGTCTCTCCTAACTGTGTGGGTGGACACCCCATGCCAGCAGCTCTGAAGGTCACAGTTGTCCTTAACCTCTATGCCTCTGGCTCCTTCCAGGGTTCGGTGGGTGACCTTTGCGGTGTCTCCCAATCAGTTGTCCATATTTCTGTCAAGCAGGTTACAGACGCTCTGTTCAGACGTGCATAGACCTTCATCCACTTCTGCTGGGACCAGACAAGTCAGACACAGCAAGCCAGAGGCTTCGCAGCCATTGCTGGCTTCCCCTGCGCCCAGGGTGCTATAGACTGTAGACATGTGGCCATCAAGGTGCCAGCAGGTGAGCCCGGTGCCTTCGTCAACAGGAAGGGCTTCCACTCCATGAACATGCAGATAGTGTGTGATCACAGGATGCAGATTCTGCAAGTCTGTGCAAGGTACCCAGGCAGCTCCCACGATACCTACACCCTCAGACATTCCAAGGTGCCGGGGCTGTTCAGTGGACCAGCCCAGCTTGATGGATGGCTGCAGGGTGACAAAGGCTATCCCTTCAGAAGGTGGGTCATGACGCCCTGCCATCCAAAAACAGAAGCTGAGCATCTGTACAATAGGCGCCACGCCTCCACAAGGGCTGTGGTGGAGAGAGCCATTGATCTTCTCAAGATGCGCTTCTGGTGCCGGGATCACTCGGGGGACGCACTCCAGTACCCCCCAGATTGTGTCTCGGTGATAGTGGTTGCATTCTGCGCTCTCCACAATCTTGCGTTGGAAAAGGGGGACGCAGTGGACGATGAAGACGTTGATGCAGTGGATGCGGCTGCCCACAATGAGTCCAGAAGTGATTCTGAGGATGAGGAAGCACGGGGGATGATGAGGGGCTGAACGCTGACCCGGAACTATACCAAGGAGGCAGGAACACCCGGGACACTTTAATCCAATGAATCTTCACATGGATCAGGCAATCTACATTTTGCCGCATAGGTGCCATGGGTGGACATCTGCTAGGGTTCTGGGATGGCGGCCGTCGCCCAGCTGCCCTGTCATCTTCCCATATTCATCCTCTCACTCCTCCTTGATATTCTCTTCTATTTCACCTCCCTCCATTGCACGTACTAAACCCTGTTTTATCTGTACTTCCCTTTTCAACTTCTCAATCTTGTCCTGACATTCCATGTGATCTGCCAATACCTGCTGGGTCAGGTGACGTTCCTCCACCAAACACTGGTAGGCAACCCTCAGACTGGCACACTGCCTTTCAGCTCCTTCCCTGGCGGATGTCCACCGATGGCACCTATGCGGCAAAATGTAGATTGCCCAATAGTCAATTGGACAGGGAATTTGTCATTCCATATATCAGTTGAGGGGTATGGCCGAAAAGATACCGGGAAGGAATCCGTATAGCCAATTCTTAGAGATGGATCAGTTGGCCGTGTTACACGGCCTGGATGATGATGAAAAGAACAAAGTACTCCTGTTCATGTTCCTCTTCTGCCCATGAGTCGCACTGCTTTGGCTATTCACGCACTGACTTCCACAAATTTTACCCAACTACACCACTTTTTCCTTTTCTACCTCCTCTTTTTGCCCCTGCCATTCTTCCTTGAGTTGCTTCATTAGTCTATTGACAACTGCTTCCCTTTCCTCTAACTTCTGTTTCAGTTGTTCCATCTCTTCCAATTGTATAACTTTGTTCTTTTGATTTGCCATCAACCGGACTGCCTTTTCCATGTTTGACTTCCCAGTCGATCCCTGCGTTCACCAGTCCATCTCGTCCATTGGATTCTTACTCATAAGATCGTCTGGGTTATATCTTTTTGAGAGGTAATTTCTTGACTACATACTGAGTCACTAAAACCTCCATCCTGAGTTTAGCTATTTCTCTACCTTCAACCTCCTGGCTGGCTTGCCAAAATCTTGTAGGCTATTCCTACCTCCTGGCTTTGGAGGTCTACTCCGGATATCAATGACCCAAAACTCGAGACTTCACCCAAAACAACTGCACTTTATTATTTGATTTCTGTTACAGACAGTTCAAAAATACTTATACCAGTGACTGCTCAGCCTATGCTTTAGTTGCTTGGTTTCCCCAAGAAACAGACAGGATTTGGTGGTTGATCTGTCCTTATCCATTCTCTGTTCAGATAGCTGACCAGGCTATCCCCCTTCCTTGACCATCTACAGCAAAGGCCTTGAGCTTATTGAACACTGTGCTTAAATAGGCCTCAGCTTCCTGCCTCATCATGTACACACCAAGCAACCATTGAGAAAGGGTGATTACAAATTGCCGAATTTCTACTTATTCAATGTATTCTAAACAAACAGCAATCCTCAGTTGCATTACATTAATACATTACCTTTTGACCTTACTTTGAGTTTTAAGCAAATAGCTTTACAAGATATTTGTAATCAAAAAGTCACAAACTGGGAAGAAAAGAAAATTGTTGCCTGGCCTTTAACCAGTCACAAACTCATGAACATAGCATAAAGATTCTCTGTTAATGCATTTGCAGAAGTTGACATATGTTAGCCTTATAAATACTGTTAAATAGTAATAATGGTGTTAAATAGTAATTGTAAGCTTAGCTTTTGCCCATATCCATAAAAAGCTTCCACAATGTAATGACCCTTTTATTATATTCAAAATGCAACAGCTGCCCACAACCACAGGACACAACACAACACCTTGAATACTACACGAGAACAAGATACAGTCGCCTCATACGCCCGCCTAAAGGCTATCTTCATGTGTAAAGACTCTATACCGTGATCCAACCTTGTAATGCCTGATATTCACTGTTATGTACGTCCTCACAAAATTTTTCTTTTTATCAGACGGGAGAAGGGGGATGTTGTGATATAGTCTGCATGCCAATGCAGACAATAACATGTATCTTTAAGAAGCTGCACAGTGACATCACTATGACATCGCCCTGTGTAAGACTGGAGGATAAAAGATACAGCTAGATGTTAGATGTTCACTGTTGCCTGTGATCTCTGCTGATGTTCACTGCTATCTGTGGCTCTGTATCAGTAAGACTTTTTGTATACCTTATGAGTCAGGCATACAGTCAAGTAATCAGCCTATGTAGCTGTTAGGACTCAGGTTAGTTCAAGGCCTGTGCAGAGCTGTATGTAATTGTTGCTAGTAATAACTTCATGTAATTGTGTTCAACCAGAATTCTCATCTGTCTCAATATCTTGCTAAGTATAGACAGCATAGTGACAGATCCTTTGAGGTCTACATTGAGACCATCAACATATATGATGGCCACAGACCAAATGAGACCATGACAGGAACAACATTTTTTTCAGTAGAGTCAGAAAACAGGGGAGCCCTCCCTAGTGTCCTGGGGCCAGTATTTACTCTTTAACAAAATTCTAAGAACAGATTATCTGGTTAATTATATCATTGGTGTTTAAGATACCTTATAGGATGCAAATTGTCACATTACAACAGTGACTACATTTATTTTGGCAGTCAGGAGTAATCCTGGGGATGACATAAACCATTTATATAACACTTGCTTTTCCATCGACGGTTTATAAAATATAATTTTCGTCCAAAACAGGAATGCAGCAAGCAGATCTCTCTTGAAGGTAGGTGAAAAGTCTTCTTTAATCACCACAGCCAGTAACTTAATCCATAGGCCTAATATTGTGTGAAAAAAGAAGAGAAGTCTAACATTTAACCTCGCACTACCCTTAGGTAGCTTATACTTATAACATTTAGTCTCTCCCAACCTATACAGTTAAAATACCCTCTCAAGAGGAACACAATAACACCCTTTCACAATTTTGCTTATATCTACCAAATCACCCCAAAGGGAATGCACCAATTATTTGAAGCCTGTCCGAATAACTAGTCTTTTAAACTGGGGATCATTGTTGGACTTTTCGTAGGCTTCTATTTGGCTCACCTTATGAAGAGGGCCAGAACTGTTTTCCCTGGAAATATTAGAACCTGCTTACTTTCCTTTCCAGTTTTTGCAGCCAAGTTTCCATTAGAAGTAAAAGGTCTATATCCTCCTGTGATGTTACTGCTTCGAATTGCCCCAGTTTACCTTCCACATTCTGAGCATTGCAAAGCAAGTGCTTTATCTTTTTTTAATACATGTGTTTAACACTAATGCTTTCACTAATTTTTATCCAAGTTAACACCTAAAGGACTTCTGGTGATGAGTATTGAGAAAGCTGAGTAAGTCCTTTGAATCAATTATGGCTGTGGGAGTTAGAACAATCTCATTCATTTTTTTCTTTCAACTTAAATGTAATTGTGCTTTTTACTCTTTGTGGGTTTTTCTCTTTTTCTGCTTTATATATCTTTGCAGGAGCAATATAACTTTCACCCCATGGCCACCCCAGAACCCTAAAGGGAGTGGACTGTCTTCATTGTAAGGTATGCAACATGTATACTGTTAAGCTAACCAAGGGCAAGGTGGAAGGTGGGATGGTACATTAAGGTTATTCCACATAAATATGAGCATGAGGCTCTTAAACAGGAGGCATATTCATCTAAAGAAGCAAGTAAAAGTTCATACGTATTCTACGAATTGTGCAGATATCCTGAATCAGATGACAGAGTCAGTTAACCTGACTGAAGAGACTGGTTCTGTCTGAAGCTTTAATTATAGGTTTCCATTAATCAACAGGTTTTGCACCACTCTCAGTGGGAGGAAGATGCCTCTGTCATCAACGGCAATATAATTTAAGCTGCTATATTCTCCACTTCACCCCACCTTTCCAAGAGGATTATGAACTGTACAGAATAAAGGAAAGGTGAGAGTTAAGAAGGTCAATACAAAGACAAACAGACTGGTAAGGCAATGTGCTCTCGTCATTGGTGACTCCACTGTGAGGGACAGAAACAGCACACTTTGCAAAGGCACGGTATTATCCCATGCAATCCTATATGGTTTCTAGGAGCTAAGGTGAAAGATTTTCGAGCGGAATTGTTCACTCCAGGCCTAAGTCCCGTGGTGGGCATGGGAAGTTAGAGGGACTCCCGCCGGGAAGCCTAGCAGGAAAACCTGCTGAATTGCAAGATGCTGGGCTCATTGATTATGTAGCCAGGGTTTCCCGCCGATTCACCCAGCAGGAAGTCGTGTGCCCACCATGACAACCAGGTGCCTGGGCAGTTATTCATACATCATCACATATTGGACTTTGGAGTAGGACATGGCAGCCAGGCTTCACCAGCCCCAGTGCTCAGCAATCCCTCACTGGACACATTTTTGAATGCAGTGGATAACAGGAGTAAAGGTAATCCTTTACCCGAGGGATGGGAGGAGAAGGCCCAAGTGTCTCACCACCGCTACATGGGGGCAGTCGCCAGGGTGGTGAGTGCCAACTCCATGCATAGGAGGACTGCCCTGCAGTGCAAGAAAAGGATGAATGACCTCATCCACACCGCCAGGGTAAGTGCATCCTGTACTCCCCATTCTCAGATCACCGAATGGGACATGAGTCCCAATGGCAAGGCCATCATCTGTGCTGCCCATGCATAAAAGTCCTCAGCAAGTTGCTGGGATGCTGCCTCATAGCCCCACGGCAGTCCATGTAGTCTGCAGGTAGGGAGGCAACTGCATGTTGCTGACCCAGCAATTTGTGGAGGTGTGGGGCAGCAGGGGGATTATTTAGAGGTCAACTACACATGCTGCTGCTGCCATGTTTCTGTTCACCTTGTTCTTCTAGCTGCTGGAGCTCATGGCTCTGGAGGATACAACGGAAGTACCCTTGGGGACTTGCAGCAGTGCATCATTCATATGACACACAGTTGCCAATGGGTTGGTAGTGGACATTGGCAGCATGTGAATGTCACCTGCATCACAAGTGCCCACTAACCATCGTTTTTCTTTACACAGGATAAGTTAGTGCACAACAGGCATGAGAGAGAGAGGACTAGAGGGCACATGCCCAATCTCCAAGCCCTCACACAGTACGAAGAGTAGACTGACGAACTGGAAGGGGAGGACCGTGACCGTCCCTATGGCAATGGTGAGGCCGGCCTTTCCCAGCCATCCAGTGAGGAAGCATGCTTAATCACTGCATATAGAAACCTGAGGGCGATGCTCGGTGCAATGTAGGGGGCAGCCCATGCAGTCATTCATTCTCTCCTCTTTCCATTACAGATGCCAACAGGAAGTGGGTGAGACCACACCTGAACCCGAGCCCAGCAGCAGCTCCAGCCCATAGAGGACCGAAGGGGAAGGCAAAAATGATGATGTTGCACCTGTAGATCCATCACAGCATTCACCTGCACTCTCCACCAGCTCATTTCAGTGGCTATTAGATCTTGTTTAGGCTGGGCCTCACACTCTTGTGGTCACCGCATGGACACATGTCCGCGGCGGGAGGAGGCAGGAACAGCCAAGGTCACTGGCACTTGGAAGACTGCTGGGGAAGAGGCATCTGTTAAGTCAGTGTCAGGCGATGAGCCTCTGGGAATGGTCGTAGGGAAGATGCTGGAGATGCAACGAGAGATGGGGGGGACACAGGCAGAGGTGTCGGAGGTCCTCAGCAGAGTGGCTTATGAGGTGGAAGAGTCTGTGCCTGCACTCTGATGTAGTGCTACAAACATATGAGTGCATTGAGGTCTTCAAGGGGAGGATGGTGAATGCCATGGAGAGCCTGGTCCAGCAGAACACCCTGTTCACACAAACCTGCACTCCATTGCTATAGTCATGGGCGAGCTTTATCAGTGGCTATACATGAGGGAGATGGGGGATCTTGACCTCCCTCTAGGTGCCCCTTCTCCTCAAGGAGACAGGGAGGGATCCTTGGGTACACAGAGGGAGGAGGAGTATTAAGTGGGCAACCCTGGGACCTCCACTCAGGACTCTCCAAGTATATTCATGAATTCCGAATCTGCTCCTTCTGTGGCCCCATCAGCTCCAGACTCTGGGACCGCCGAGAGTGCATCTGCCACCAGCCCCCAGAAGACACTCGCCTACGTCATCAGAGACAAGAGGGCATAGTGGTCAGCAGGCTGTCTCCAACCCTACTGCGGAAGCCAGGCAAGCACCTAAACATAGTGGTAGGGTAAGGAAAATTAAGAAACGTGAGCCATGTGCAAGAAGCCTCCCACGCACGCAGTTCTTTTGCCCTACACTGCCTAGACCATGGAAGCACCTTTCCGTTGTCAGGACTGTATGTTAGGGTCCCCCTTCAGTTGCCCAGTTGAGCTGACCTGCAGCTCCACCCAACTCATGACCCTCCTCCCACCAGCATTTCATGAGCTGGACATTGAGGGAGTGGACACCACCTCAGCAGCAATGGTGCTTGATTCCTTCCAAACATGCTCCAACACCTTCTACCCTCCACCTATAAACTGTTACAGTGTTGACTTTCCAGACAGCTTTTCTTGGTGGACACATTTAACTTTATTTACAAGACAGCAGCAGCAACTACCAAGGCAGAATTTCACGTCCCGTGGGCGCCCTACCCGATCGGGCATAAAATTGCACTTGATGAAGTCGGGTGAGCGTCCTGACATCATCGCATACTCGCACAATATTTTGATCAGTGGGTGCACGCAGGTGTCGAAGCCGCACCCGCCATTATTTAATAGGCCACTTAAGGCCCTTGACATACCAATTAACTGCGATTTTTCCTTACCCATGCGATTTCGCCCTCATTGCACGGGCAAAACGGGCAGGCGGGCAGGCGGCCAACTGCCCTTTTCAAAAACCTCATCCATGGGTGGGATTAAAAGGGTCAGCAGCATTGCCAGTGTGAGTAGGGAGGAGTTTTGGAGATAGTTTGCTGCTGGTTGCTTATTGATACTTGGCAGCCTCATCTCTGTTTGGGACTTCATTCTTAGCATTTCCAGGCTTCATTTCAGGATCTACAGGTGTCTACAAGGCCCCCGAAGGATTCAGACTGTGTGGACCCTTTCAGGTATTAATCAGCCTTCTGTTACCCTGGTAATGGGGATTGCGATCTCCTCAGGTGGCACCTTCTCTGAAGAGGAAGAGAGGGGCAGGAGAAAGAGGAGGCCAAGTGTCTCAATGCAGCTTCCAGGGGAGGGACCTGTGGGAGGAGAGGCACAGGCACAAGGGGCTCAGGGCCAGCTGGCAGTCCAAGGCGGAAGGGGCTGCAGAAGACGCCACTGTCCTGCTGTCAGGGTTTACAGGCAGCGATGCAGCTACCTTAATATGTCTGAGGTACAAAGTTGAGGGAGGCTCCACTTCTTCAGGGAGACCGTGAACTCCATTTGTCATATGATTGGGCCTAAGATCAGCTCCAACTATGTGTGTGGACACCCAATGCCAGTAGTTCTGAAGGTCACAATGGCCCTCAACTTCCATGCCTCTGGCTCTTTCAGGGGTCAGTGGGGGATCCATGTGGAGCTTCCCAATCAGCTGTCCACAGTTGCGTCAAGCTGGTGACAGAAGCTCTGTTCAGGTGGGTACTGACCTTAATTCTTTACCGTATAGATGAGGTCAGCCAGGCTGAGTGAGCCAGAGGCTTTGCAGCATTTGCTGGGTTCCCCTGCATCCGGAGTACCATCGACTTGGTGTGGCCATCAAGGTGCCAGCGGGTGAGCCCAGTGCCTTCATCAACAGGAAGGGCTTCCACTCCATGAACATACAGATAGTGTGTGATCACAGGATGCTGATTCAGCAAGTCTGTGCAAGGTACCCAGGCAGCTCCCAAACACTTACATCCTCAGTCATTCCCAGGTGCCAAGGCTCTTCAGTGCTCCAGCCCGACTGGATGGATGGCTGCAGGGTGACAAGTGTTATCCGTTGAAGAGGTGGCTCATGACACCTCTCCGCCACCCAAGAACAGAGGCAGAGAAGTGTTACAATACGAGTCATGCTTCCATAAGGGTGGTGGTGGAGAGGACCATAGTTCTCTTCAAGATGCGTTTCCAATGCCTGGACCATTGAGCGGGCGCACTGCAATACCCCCCTGATAGTGGTTGCATGCTGTGGTCTTCACAATCTGGCACTGGCAAGGGGGGACTCACTGTAGGAAGAGGATCTTGATGCTGCTGCAAAGGCCAAAGCTGATGAGTCCAGCTGTGAATCCAAAGATGAGCACAGTGAGGAGAACGCTGAGGGCATGGAGCCAGACCTTGGTAACCTGCATGGAGGCAGGGACAGCAGGGATGCCTCGATCCAACGCTCCTTCATCTATGCTACAAAAGATCTGTTCAACCTCATGCCAGGGCTGCCACCTCCATCCTGGATGTCTGAAAGGACCCTTTCATTGAACATAAAGAACACTCAGTACCTGTGCAATAAAGTTCAGAGCAACCTACATTCAGCATTACATACTGGCATTCCCCGCACCAATGAAATAAAAAAGTGAAGCATACTCAGGCCATGATGACAAAAGCACAATTTATCTCATTCTGACAGTTCAATAATATTTACGTAAATGTCTCTGGTCTTCAAACCAGACCAGCATACATAAAATCAACATAAATGAACATAAAATCACCCTTGACCTGTCCCTCTTGTGCTCATGGCATCTTTATGTTTGCGAGTGCTATGTCTTGGTGCTCCTCCCTTCACTGGCACTGGCATTGTAGACAGCCTGCAGACCCTGCTGTCTTGTTGGCCTTGATGATCTTGGCGGTCATCCTCTGGCCAGTGGAGCCTGTGCTGGCCCTGCCTGGGAGAGCGCGGCCAGTGTCATGGCTGGCATCTCTCCAGTCATCGCAGCCTCATCGGATGTCATGGTTACGAGCAGAGGGGCAGAGGAGTTGCTGCTGTTATTCAGAACACCATGAAAGGAGCCCGCAGAGATGACAGGCAGCTCGTGCACCAACGTGAGGTCGCTCAGGTCCTCCTTGCTCACCATCAATTGATGGGCATCTAGCTGGGATACTGGGTGCCTCATTCATCTCCCACATGGGCACTGACCACCTGAGGTCAGTGGCTGGTGAGGGCTTGCAGGTCCAAGTGCAACACCAGGAACCCCTGATTCTGTCCCTGGAGCTGCCTCTTCATGAGAGTCACCACTCTCTCAATGGAAGAGGCAGTGCACTCAACCATGGTGGTCAACGCAGGGCTTATGCTCTCCATGGACTCCTCCATCATGGATACCATGGCACGCATACCCTCATGGAACTCCGCCAAATTGTCCCGCACATCTCGCTGTTCACCCAGCATCTGCCACCTAATGGATGACTCCAGGGGCTCATCATCTGCCTTTGACTCATCATCGCCCTGGTCCCCAGCAGTCGTCCAACTGCTGGCACCCTGGGCACTCTCTGCCTCCGCCTGCACCTCAAGTGAAGTGCCCTCACCAATGTGCACTGAGATACTAGCCGCTGGTCTAATGCCCACTGAGGCACTGCTATCTGTGCTGGTGCCTGCTTTAGAGATCGGGTGTGATGCAGGTGCAACAGAAGCTTGGTGGTCCTCCCGTGCCAGGGGCGGTCCTTTGGGGTTTGCAGATTGGACACCTGTTGGTGAATCTAAAAGGGAGGACAAATCATTAGTTAAAGTCAACACACTGTTACTGCACATGGCTGGCACCCTGGTGAGACCATGGAGATCTGCATCATGGTGCCCTCATCTTTCAATGATCAATGGGAACTCCAGGTTTGAAGCTCACATCAATGAGGAGACTACACTAGAATGGTTGCACAAATCGAAAGCCTCGCCTTTGTACTGTGCTCTTAGCTTCGTCTTTCACCCCCACCTCTCCATGCCTGGTTGCACGTGGGGCTTGCTGGCTCTCGAGCTCTAGGGCATCTTGCTTAAGAGGATTAGGAGCCTAGTGGGGCCCCCGCCAGTCCATGGCCTTTCAATATTGTTGTGAGCCTGAAAAAACAGAGGAACATTGATTAGTCCACTTTGTACTTGAATCGCCATTGCAGCCTGGCTAACACCAGCTGAGGAGCACCCGCCAGGGCAAATCCAAGTGGCCCTCAAGCTGCAAGGCACTCAGTCCAAGCAACCAGGGCTCCCCCACTCCCCTAGCTCCTCCCATCCCTGGGGACAAGGGTGTCCCTCCTGGCTGCTACCTCCTCCAGGAGGACGGCGAGGCACTCATCAGGAAAGGGGAGAGGGAGCGCAAGTGCCCACCCGACCTGCTGTCCTGCCCGCCATGTCCAACTGCAACCGAATCCATAGCATAAGTACAGGAGACGCCCTTCTGCGGCAGTCTTCCAGGGGCTGCCTGGGCCGCTTTTAAACTGGCTGCTGGGTCACCATTGGTCCCGGCAGCCAACAGGCCCCCGCATCTGCTCAGCCCTTCCTTGCCAGTGCAGAGCCGTATTTCACACTGGACAGGCCATAATTGGCTTGCCAGCTGAAATCGCTGTCAGGGCCCAATCGCAGGTGGCGGACCATTTCCTGGCTGCTTCCAGGCCCACCCACCACGCCTGCCCGACGAACTCAGAGTTCTGGCCCATGTGTGCATCAAATCTTATAATTAAAGAAGAACTCTCTCCTAGAGGTTCCCCACACTGCTAACCCATTGTCTTACACAGATCATGTGATTTTACAACGCAGGATTATTCTTAAAGTTACTGTCCTATGTTTATTAAATTTTAATTACTGCATTCCTCCCCCTTTAACTTTTCTGTGCATTTTGTATTTACAAGGATATTTTTCTCATGACATTACAATATTTACAGAGGTGATGAAATTACAAGTTCAGTCTTTCAGGTGGTTTCCTGATCCGTGTGGAACATCGTGGCTCCATGACTTACGATTCTTTGGCAGGAACCACATTCTTTGGAACCGCATTAACATCAAGTACCTCTTTAGGCAAAGGCAGTTCAGAGTCTTCCACTCTGGCAGACATCGGGCATGTCTACCCTTGGTTGAGCAACTTCAACAGGAACTACAGGTTCAACAATGTTTACGGGGGAACATCATTTTGTTGGGGTATCTCCCTTCTTTTTAAATGATCCACATGCTTACAGCTAATCTGGCCCTCCACTCCCATGTGGTACGACAATGGTCCGGTCATGCAAATTACTTTACCAGGTAACCACTTTGGTCCTCCACTGAAATTCCTTACATATACTGTTTCTCCAACAGTAAATCATCGCTCACGACTATGCAAATCATAAGTCACTTTTAGGTTCCCTTGAATTTTCTCCACCTTCCCCTCCAAATTGGGAAGTCCTAGGCTTAGCCTTGTTCAAAGACAGCGTCTCATCGAGAATTCTGCAAGTGTTGCTCCTGTCATAGTGTGGGGGGCGGGGGGGGGTTGTTCTGTAGTGAAATAGAAAACAAGCAAGCCTAGTTTCCAACAATTCACCTGCTAACTTTTTCATTCCCGCCTTAAAAGTTTGTACTGCTCTTTACGCCAGTCCGTTAGATGACAGAAGGTATGGTGCAGTCTTCATGTGATTGATACAATTGATGTTGACAAATTGTTGGAACTCAGTGCTTCTAAACGTAGTACCATTATCTGAGATGATTACCTCTGGCAATCCATGCATGGCAAAGCTTTGGCACAGATTTTCTATACTAGCCCCTGAAGTTGGCGACTTTCCCTCATAAATATCTAACCACTTGGAATGAGCATCTATAGTCAGTAGAAACATGGTTCCAAGGAAAGGACCAATGTAATCTATGTGTAATCTCACCCAGGTCTACCAGGCCATGTCCATGGGTGTAATAGGGCTGCCACTGGCAACTTCTGTAGCTGTTGACATTGCACACAGTGATTTACCACCTTTTCAATATCGCCATCCATCCCCGGCCACCAAAGATAACTTTGCGCTATCGTCTTCATTTGTGAGATTCCTGGATGGGCACTGTATATTTTTGCTAAGAGTGGTTCTCTTCCTTGCGAAGGAACTACCACTCATGCACCCCATAATAGAATACCATCTTGACTGCTCATCTCGTGTCTTCGGTTGAAAAAATAGCTTCAATTCATCAGAGACTGGTTCCTGGGACCAGCCATATAACACTTGGTTTCTCACTCGAGACAAGACTGGATCACAATTTGTCCAGTTTCTTATCTGCCTGGCACAGACTGGTGAGGAATCCAGGAAATTCATCACTAATACAAGCTCTTGGGGAATTGAGACATGGTCATTGTTCTCTTACAAAGGAAGGTGACTTAGGGCTTCGGCATTTCCTATATGAATCCCTGGTCTATGTACAAAGGTGTATTCATATGCGGCCAAAATTAGGGCTCACCTTTGAATTCATGCAGAAGCTATGGGAGGGATAGCCTTTTCCTCGCTAAACAGACCCAAAAGAGGTTTGTGGTCTGATACTATCGTGAAATGTTACCCATGCACGTATTGGGGGGATTTTTTTTACACCAAGACTAATCGACAGACCTTCCTTTTTGACCTGAGAATATCCTTTTCAGCTGTGACAAGTGTCCTGGATACATAGACTACCAGCCTTTCTGTACCATCGTCCATCTTGTGAGACAGTACCGCTCCCTCTCCATAGGGGGACATATCGCAGGTTAGCACCAATTCTTCTGTTGGGTTATAATGCACTAACAAATTTGAAGTGTGCAAGAGCTGATTTACTTTCATGAAGGCCTCTCCTTGGGGTGACTTGCAAACCCAACACTGGTTTTTCTTTAGCAGTGAATGTAGAGGGGCGAGAACCATTGATAAGTTTGGTAGAAATCGGCCATAATCATTTATCATCCCTAAAAATGATTTAAGTTCAGAGATGTTCTTAGGTGCAGGCGCCTCTCTGATTGCTTTAACCTTGTCCTCAATGGAGTGTAATCCTGGGCATCGACCCAGTGGCCCAAATAAATGACTTCATTTGCCTGAAAAGTGCATTTTTCCTTCTTTGGGCGCACTCCTGCTTCTGAAAATCATTTCAGGACTTCCTCTAGATTAGTCAAGTGTTCTTTTTCCATGAGTCCAGTTATTAGTACTTCACCCAGGTAGACCACAACTTGAGGTACTCCTTGTAGCAAGCTCTCCATCGTCCTCTGAAAAATGGCACAAGCCGAGGAAATGCCGAAGGGCAGGTGTGTATATTGCTATAACCCCTTGTGGGTGTTTATGGTCACAAATTCTAGGGAGACATCATCTTGTTCCAGTTGCTGACATGCATGACTCATGTCAAGATTTGCATATGTTGTCCCTCCTGCTAGTTTGGCATAGAGGTTTTCAATATTGGGAATAGGGTAGTGGTCCAGTCTGGCTGCTTTGTTGACTGTTAGTTTATAGTCCCCACAAATCTGGACGGTCTGACCTGGTTTAAGGACAAGGACTATGGGTGCTGCCCACTCTGAGAAGGGAACTATTTTTATGACACCAAACCTCTCTAGCTGCTTCAGCTCAGCGTCAACCTTCTCTCTCAGGGTGTATGGCACCGGTCTTACTTTCAAGAAGCAAGGAGTTGCTTCTGAGTCTACGTTAATCTTGGCCTGTAGGCCTTTGATTTTTCCCAATTCATCCTTGAAGACGGTGTCATATTTTTTTAGTAGCTCTGGCAGTCCCCGTGCTCTCAACTAGAAGATTTCAGGCCAGTTTAATTTACTCTCTCTCAACTAATCATGATCTAGAAGGCTAGATCCTTCACCTTCCACCACCATCACTAGTAGCTGTGCCAACTGGTGTCTATAATGAACAGTTATTCTGGTTATACCTTTTACTTGGATTTCTTCACCAGTATACATTTTCAACTTGGCAAATGCTTGTTCTAAATTTAATTGTTGAGCACCTTTACTTAAATATCTGAAAGTGTGTTCTCCTATTACAGTAGTAGAAACACCCATGTCTACTTCCATTTTTAAAGGTTTACCATTCACTTGCACTGTGACAATAAATGGGTCTGTCTTCCCCACTTTCATGTTGAATAATGAATAAATGTCAGAACTGGTTGTTTCTGGCTGTTCCACACTATATATTTCATTGGACTTCAATTGTTACCTGGAAGCCTGTTTAAACCTCACTTTGCAATGTTTCAATATGTGGCTGCTTATGTGACAAAAATAACACAACCTTTTTAACTTGCCAATTGTTAGGAGTATGATTGTTTTCATGTTGATAAAAATTACTTTTCGACTTTGCTGCTTCTAAATTTTTGGTTAGCGGGGGCTGTTTCCCGCTTCACAGCGGAGTTCCGACTTTTCATGCCACTTTCGGCTGACATTTCCCGCCCAACTAGGAGAACGGTGCCATTTTACGCCTCTTGCATCATTTGTGAATCCCTTGCAGCGCTTTCCATCACAAGCGTTTTTTCTAACACTTTCTTAAAATCAAGATTCACTTCAGCCAGCAATCTTCACTGAATAGTATCCTCCTGCATGCCACATACCAAACAATCCATGAGCATGTCATTCAGGTTTTCACCAAAATCACAATATTCCGTCAGTTGTTTTAATTTCACCACACAGGCAGCAATGGTCTCCCCTGGACTCTATTCCATGAATTGAACCTGAACTTCTGCTTTGTGATTGAGGGCTTGGGCTGGAAATGTCCCTTAATGAAGTCTACTAATTCATTGAAAGTCTTTGAACCTGGGGCACTAGGAGCGTCAAGCTTTAAATTAAACTGTAGGTCTTGCTCCCACAAATACTCAAGAGAATCGCTCTCCTTTTTTCCTCCTCGCCATTTTGTTGGCTTGAAAGTAGAATGCAAGATGTTCTATGTATTGAGACCAGTTGTCTGTGGCTGGCTCAAAGGGATTAATTCTACCAAACTGTGGCATCTCAGATGAGCTTTTCTTTCTTTCTTTTACATTATTACTCACAATTACTGGGCGAGGGACAGCACCGGATCTGATTTATCCTTGTTGCCAGTTTGTTATAGAGTTGATTTCCCAGGCAACTTTTCATGGTAGACACCTTTAACTTTATTTACGGACAGCAGCAGCAACTACATGTGTGCATCAAACTCTGTAACTAAAGTATAACTCTCCTTTTGAGGTTCCCCATGCTGCTAACCCATTGGTTTATACAGATCATGTGATCTTACAACACTGGATTATTCTTAAAGCTACAGTCCTATGTTTATCAAAACTATAAGTACTACATAAGCCCACACCCTGCCCCATAACCATTGACACACCCCCCCATCCCAGTGTAACCCCGACCCCCATAACTCTGCAGCCCATCAACATCAACGTCCACATGCCCTGTCTCCCAATGAGCCCATTCCAGTCATGGTCCCCATGCCCACCCTTGTGCTGCCCACCCCTAGGATCCCCTAGGTCCACTTCCCAGTTCCCTTCACTGGCCCTTCACTTGCATTGACGAACCCTCACCCTCCCGCCCTAACGTATCCCAATGGCCGCTTTAACTGTAACCATTCCCTTGCACCACCAGTACCCTCGGTTTGCCTCCCAGTACTCCGCGATTGGTGGCCTCAGACTCTTGCAGGTAGAAGATACAATGAGCTCATGCCACTAGCTGAGCATTGGTGGAGCACACCAGATGGATCCTAAAGATGCGATTCCAATGCCTGGACAGATCTGGTAGAGTGCTCCAGTACACTCCCCAGAGGGTCTCATGGATCATCGTGATTTGCTGTGCCCAGCATAACCTGGCACTGCAAAGGGGGGAGGACCTGCCAGATGATGAGATGGAGAAGCTGCAGTTCTCCTCCAATGAGGAGGATCTTGAAGGGGATGAGGGCGATGAGTTTGAGGAAGACTCCCCAGAGGGTCTCATGGATCATCGTGATTTGCAGTGCCCAGCATAACCTGGCACTGCAAAGGGGGGAGGACCTGCCAGATGATGAGATGGAGAAGCTGCAGTTCTCCTCCAATGAGGAGGATCTTGAAGGGGATGAGGGCGATGAGTTTGAGGAAGACCAGGCTGCAGGATAAGAGCCATAGCTCAGGCCACATGAGGCAGGCATGTGTGTGAGGCCCTGATAGCCACCAGATTCTACCAAGAGGGTAACGAGTTGTCGTGAATACCCTCTTTGCCAAGTGCCTCCATCATGGGCCTACATTAACACCAGCATTGCTATTCCTCTCATTTCACCCATGCACTTCAATATGAGAGTCAATTGTTACACATCAGGCTCACATTGTCCTGGTCCTTTGAATGATGATGAACCCTCGGCGGCGTGTGTCCATGAGGTGCTAGCTGGAGGAGGGTGCCCCGGCATCAGACATCAGATGATGCTGCATTCTCAAGCATCTCTCCAGCATCCCAGTCACAATGGCACCCTGCAAGAACAAAAAGTTATCGGTCGATCCTCAGTAGCCTTCGAGGTCCTCAAGGAGATCCATCTCAAGCAACAGAACTATGCACTCTGTGTAACATTGATGGTGAATCAGCTAATTCACACGTGGGATAAGGCAGCAGATAATGTTCCACTGCTGTGAGTCCATTTGAAGATGACTCAGTCATCTGTGGAGCATTCTTCCAAATCACACTGATATTCGGCACTCTCAATTAGGGATCCTGGGCTGCATTTATCCTCAGCTTGATATGGATGTAGGTCACTTGAACATGATGACATTAAACACTTGCCTGCCAGGCATTAAAATGCCTCCTCTTTATACAGACATTGTGCCCTTATGGCCGGCCCTGACCTTTGTCAAGTCCAAAATGCTCAGATACCATGAAGCCCTCAAGAGTATGTGTCATTGCTAATAAAGAGCAGACTTCAGCTTCACTCTCCTGTACCTTTGCTCCCCTTCACATTATCTAAAGCAGCCTTCTGTGCTTCCAGAGCATGCTCAAAACTTCTGTTGCCCTCCAGAAGTCACAGCTTGGAAATAGCGTCAGTGACCTCAGTGAGTGGTCAGGTGAGGATATGCACAGCGCTGCATCCCTACTTTGTCACGAGAGCCTTCTCCCTGCAATACACACAACTACAGGGTGAGAGACATTCAAGGTTGTAGGTTCGAGCACCAAGATAATAATATGGTTGAGGGGGGTCAAGCTTCGTCACCTTGAGGTGGCAAGGTGCCCCCACTTATTGGTGATCTTAGAAAACATAAAACGCGTTTGGCTGACAGCAGCGTACACGAGTTCTGAGTATGGGCTCATAGCATGAAAACCCGGCCGAGAGACAGAGAGCGCATGGAGTTCCACAATATATGAGCCTTCTCCATGCATAAACACATCTCACCTTGTTCAGTGCACATCCATCTTTCAAGAATGCAGATGAGATAGAACACCTCTGCCTCAATCATACACAGCCAAGAATAAACATAACATTGTCATGAAGAGATTAATGTCTATAATTTTATTGGAGATTATTTTTTTAAAATAGAGTTTAGTGGTGCCTGTGCCTATGTGTGTGTCTTAATTGGATTAAAGCCAGCTAGTCTGGGTGCTTTGATGTATAGCAGTTTTGAGATGTTAATTAGGTAAACAGGAAGTTAAAAGATAAGTATACATTTGCATTTGTTGAATAAAGCATTCAAGAGTGGGAGGAAAATCTTGCACCTAGCTGGGAGATGCCAAGCAATGTATTTATATTACCAATAAAATTGGTGGAATCAAATTGTTAGAAGAAGTAAAATTAAAAACTCGGTAATACAATGGGAAATTTACATTCAAAGGTATAAACAGAAAGGAGTTTGTGTGTCTAAGGCAGAGGCATTTAAGATCTAACCTGCCTGTATGCCTGCAACTGTGTCTGCAAGGAACCTAATTTTGAATTCATAAAGTCAAATATGCTCTGCCTGGAGTCTTTTAAAATCTATGAGCTTTACGGCTGCCTTAACGGGGGTGTAACTGAGATGAGATTTTTGTAGTTATTGTAGTAGTAATTTTGTAGCCATATGTATGTGCTTACAATTTTTCTTTGATAAATCTTTAATTTAGTTTTCTAAAGACTCGGTGGTCTTATTACTACTGAATTCAAAACCTGCATCTCTAAACATACAAATTGTAAAAATGGGTTATGACAGTTGTTTCATGTTTCCCCCTGGGATTTGAACAACTCAGCCCTCACCATCAGCTGTGTCATAATAACATGACCCTGTGAAGCATGTGAACAGGGTTCCTTCCACAAGCACACTTAACGTTAAAGTCGAGGCATCACTGGTGTCAAGAATGATGTGCAAAATGGACATACTCTGGGGATATGGAAGCATACTACATAGAGGAGAGGCCCATGATAGCGACATCTGGGATAAGTAGGGGGAGGGAACATGGTATCATACCTGATTGATAGCAACACAGCTCATCATAAAAAGGAGGTATACACAAGAGGAGATGTGATATGGGTTGATTTTATGTGCATTTGTGAACATTATATACATGTTGTGAACACCTGTGCCACAATTGTGCTCCCACTTTTTTTAAACTTTCCTAACCCTACTGCTACCTCTTGGTGCTTGCCTGACATCCACAGCAGAGGTGGAAGCAGCCTGCCGACTGCTTACGCCCTGTTGTCTGTGATAAATTTTGCGGGTGTCCTCTGGAGGGCTGAGACCTGGAGACCTGGCCTGCTTTGGGTGTCCTACTGTGGGGCAGTTGCACCCTCCTCGGTCTGTGGAGCTGGAAGTGGTGGAGTCACAGGAAGAGGGGATTTGGATCAGCCAGAGAGTCCCGGAATCAGCTGAGTGTATGGTTTTGGGGTGTCCATCTGCTAGCCCTCCTCCCTATGGGTGCCTGAGGGCCCCTGCCTCACTCCTTGAGGAGAAGGGACAGCTGGAGTAGATCAAGGTTCCGCACCCCCCTCTTGCATAGGCCTGATAGATGCCACCAGTGGCTACAATGATGGAATGCAGCTCTTACACTAATGCAAGACCGATGCCCTGGACCAAGGTCTCCATAGCAGCCGCCAGCCTGTCAGTGTTGACCTTGTTGCATTGGTATGCCAGTGCTATGACCTCAGACTGAACGCAGATGGATTCCTCCATCGTCTGTTGCAGTCTGAGGACTGCAGCTGACATCCTTTCCTGATGTTCCCGTGATTGTTGCTGCAGCTCCACCAACTGATTTAGGACTGAGTCCAGAGGTCATCATCTGACTCGGACTCAGCAGAATCGTGGTCTCTAACAGTCCTCTGAGTACTGGAGACCTACCTCCACCTGCTGTAGGACAGGTTGTGCACTGTGCTCACCAGATCTTGACCCTGAGCCTGCTCTAGAACTAGTCCCACTGAGATGTGTGTCTCTGCATGGTGGGGGCTATTGATGAGTGTTCGATGGTGTTCTTCTATGGTGCTGTTCTCTGGTTCCTCCTCCGAGATGTCCTCGGAGCTGGAGATGAGGGCCTGGCTTGTGAATGCCACCGGGCGCTTTCCAGAGCTGCCTATGAAAGAAAGGAGAGATCATTAGTGCATGACAGGCAATTCTAAAACAGAACAATGAACTTAAAGTATGCTTGTCTGAGGGATGCGCTGGTGCAGACCCTCACTTGAGTGTCCACTTCCCACTTCACCATCAGCGCAGGCACGGTCGATGTCCTCTCTGGCTAACTTGATGTCTCGATTATCGTACGGAGTGAAGACTTTGATTTTCAGTGTTCCACCCCCGGTCTGGGGACCTTTCTCTGTGATTGTGCACAAGCTTATCCTTCATATAGAGTGTGAGCAAGACACATGCCAGGGCAGATGACAAGAATGCCTGGCATATGTGGATGATGAGTGGAGCCATGCGTGGGATGAGGATGCAAGCTCCAGATGAGATGAGGCCAGGTGAAGATGTGAAGGTGTATGTGGGAGAATGAATGGTGATGCTTCTTGAGCTGGCATTTTGTGAGATCAATGTGAATGTGTGGTGGGCTTGTGAGTGTGTGAGTTAAGCGATAAGATGGTTGAGTTATCCTGGCGGCACGGATGACATCATTCATCCCTTTCCTGCTCATGGTGGCTGACCTCTTCTGTACCACATTGGCAATGACCACCATTGCCACTGCCTCCCAAGCTGGATTGGTTACCCTTGTTGGACCTCCTGCTGCCAGAACGATGGTGGAAGACATTCTGGTGGGCCTCGACTGCGTTCAGTATGTGCTCCAGTGAAGCGTCACCGAAATTGTGGGGGTTGCCGTCTTCTTCGGTTTCAGGGCCGTGTCTTCAATGGAACTGTGCTGGGCTGCTGACATTGAGAAGGTTGTTGCACTTTAAATATGGCCGCCAGAGTGAGGAAGCAGTGAGTTGACGGCAGGACGTATGAATTAGAGGTCGCTCGACAGTGGTCTGGCATGTTCCTGGTGCATTCGTAATAAATGTGGCGGGGAGCAGACGATATGGCACGCAAAGCCGCTTTTGCAGCTGGCAGGTTAAACGCTGTTTTTCATGCCTGTTCCCGCGTTTAGTGTATGAATGGGGGGGGGTGCGTGGTGGGGGGGGGGTCGAATCCTGCCCTTCCTTGAGATGATGCCATTGGAGCCGTTGCCTTTTGGTGCACTTTAATAAGAGACTGCAGAAGTCATTAGCTTCACAATACATTTGTGCATTAACAGAGGATTGTAAGAATGGAAAATGCAGGTAGCTGTTAAGGAAGCACAGCAGCTGCATATCTGCTAGATGATCAATGCAAGTTCTAATTCACTTTCTCCAATTGGCTTGGATAACAGGCCAAAGGGTGTCAGTCATTGCTCATATGCAAGTTGAACTTATATCAGATCAGAGATTGCAGGAGTGCCTTTGGTAAGCTGGCACATTTATGAATGCGTCCAAATCTCTTCCAAGCTCCATGGGATTGAGATGTCAAGTATCAGGGTTGGTGTCTTGGTCACCTAGATCTGTGAGTTTGTGTTTCAGCTGCAAGGCTGTATCAGTGAAAAGCTAGTAGTGCAGATGCAACCCTTGGGCATGACAGTGGCTTCATGTTTGCAAATAGGAGCTTTACTATATATGCCCAGTATTCATTAATCTGTTGCATCTATCAGTCCACAGAGAGAAGGAGGATTGAATAATGGAGCCTGGGCTCAGTGCTGCCTTCATGATGGTACTGATCTGATTGAGGAGGAGAAGGGCCCGGCACCGCTTAGCACAGCTCTGGGAGGAGGTCCGGCCTGAGGTTCATGGTCCAGGGGAGCCCCAGCAAAACCCAGAGGATGAGGGAGGTAATACGCATCCCATGGAAGCAACTTGCGCGACCAAGGGTCTACCAAGGAAGACTTTCCTGTCTGGAGATGAGTGAGAGACAATACCGCACATGTCTGTACTTGTCAAGAGATGTGGTGGATCATAATCTGCCACATTCTGTGGAAGGATATAATATCCCATAGACTAGGAAGACATCTCCTGCCCTGGGAATGTCACTGCCACACTCAATTGTTTTGCACATGGATTGCTGCAGGGATCCACAGGGGAGCTATGCTGCATTTCTCAGTCCTCAATACATAAATGTATCAAGGAGGTGACAGGTGCCCTCTAGAATAAGGCTCATCATTATGTGGAGTTCACACTCGCTGAAGCCAGCCAGGCTGTTAGCTTTCAGGGATTTGCAGCTATCTCTGGCTTCCCTAGAATACATGATACGATTGCTTGCACATGTGTGCCTTTGAGAGCTCCATGGCAGCAGCTCCTGGTGTTCAGAGGGAAACTTTAAACAACTGTCATAACCTGTAATTTTAAGTGTTATGTTTGAGATGCAACTCTAAATTCAGGAATCAGACCACCAGTTCTCGAGAGGTTTTATATGGAACTAAATGAAACATTTTATTAAGTTACAACACATTAAACACATATACATGGCTATAACCTACTACTATCATAACTTTTAACAAATTCCCAAACTAATCTCCATTAAGGCAACAGCAATCCATAGACTTAACCAAACACCAGGCAAAGCATTTTCACCTTATGAATTCAAAATTAGTTTCTTTTCACTTTGGTTCCTGTGGAGGCTTACAGCTGCTTTTGATCTCACATTTTGATCTCACGCCCTGCACACACAAAACTGTTGAAGTTATACCTAACACTGCTCATTGAATGTAAATTATCACTTTTTTCACCAGCCTCACTGAACTCCACCTTTTAAAAATAAAACCCCTTTCATAGTACCAATTTTATCACCGATATAAACATATTGCTTTGTATCTGCTAGCTAGGTGGTAGTTTGCACACCAACTCTTGAATGCTCTATTTAAAAAATGCAAATACACACTATCTCTCTTACATATCAAAACTAGTACACATCAAAGCACCCAGACTAGCTGGCTTTAATCCAATAAGGACACACCCACAGACTAAACCTCTATTTTAAGACCCAGCAGAGGTGGTGGCACACTGGTATACAGTCAAGAGGGAGTTGACCTGGGAGTCCTCAACATCGACTTCGGACCCCATGATGCCTCATGGCATAAGGTCAAATATGGGCAAGGAAACCTCCTGTTGGTTACCACGTACTGCCCTTCCTCAGCTGATGAATCAGTGCTCCTCCATGTTGAACATCACTTGGAGGAAGCATTGAGAGTGGCAAGGGTGCAGAATTTACTCTGGGTGGGGGACTTCAATGTCCATCACCAAGAGGGGCTTGGTAGCAGCACTACTGACTGAGCTGGCCGAGTCCTAAATGACATAGCTACTAGACTCGGTCTGCGGCAGGTGGTGAGGGAGCCAACAAGAGGGAAAAACATACTTGATCTCATCCTCACCAACCTGCTTGCTGCAAGTGCATCTGCCCATGATAGTATCGGTAGGAGTGACTACCGCATGGTCATTGTGGAGATGAAAGGGATAGATTTCGAACAGATCTAGCAACTCAATTCTGGGCATCCATGAGGCACTGTGGGCCATCAGCAGCAGCAGAATTGTACTCAAACACAATATGGCCCAGCATATTCTCCACTCTACCATTACCATCAAGCCAGGAAATCAACCTTGGTTCAATGAAAAGTGCAGGACGGAATGCCAGGAACAGCACCAGACATTCCTAAAAATGAGATGTCAACCTGGTGAATCTATAACAAAGGACTACTTGCATACCAAACAGCATAAGCAGCAACTGATAGACAGATCTAATTGTCGCCACAACCAATGGATCAGATCTAAGCTCTGCAGTCCTGTCACATCCAGTCATGAATGGTGGTGGACAATTAAACAACTCACTGGAGGAGGAGGAAGCTCCACAAATATACCCATCCTCACCGATGGAAGAGCCCAGCACATCAGTGCAAAAGATAAGGATGAAGCATTTGCTACGATCTTCAGCCAAAAGAGCCGAGTGGATAATCCATCTTGGCCTCCTCCAGAGGTCCCCGGCATTACAGATGCCAGTCTTCAGCCAATTCAATTCACTCCACGTGATGTCAAGAAATGGCTGAATGCTAAAGGCACTGGATACTGCAAAGGCTATGGGCCCTGACAACATTCCAGCAATAATACTGAAAACATCTGCTCCAGAACTTGCTGCGCTCCTAGCCAAGCTGTTCCAGTATAGCTACAACACTGGTATCTACTCGGCTGTGTGGGAAATTGCCCAGGTATGTCCTGTACACAAAAAGTAGGACAAACCCAACCTGGCCAATTTCTGCCCCATCAATCTACCCTCAATCATCAGTAAAGTAATGGAAGGGGTCATCAACAGTGCTATCAGCGGCACTTGCTTATCAATAACCTGTTCACAGATGCCCAGTTTGTGTTCTGCCAGGGCCACTCAACTCCTGACCTCATTATAGCCTTGGTTCAAACACGGACAAAAGAGCTGAGCTCCCGAGGTAAGGTGCGAGTAACTGCCCGGTGATATCAAGACAGCATTTGACCGAGTGTGACATCAAGGAGCCATTGCAAAACTGGAGTTAATGCGAATCAGGGGCAAAACTCTCTATTGGAGTCATACCTAGCACAAAGGAAGATGGTTGTAGTTGCTGGAGCTCAGTCACCTCAGCTCCAGGACATCACTGCAGGAGTTCCTCAGGGTAATGTCCTAGGCCCAACCATCTTCAGCTGCTTCATCAATGACCTTCCTTCCATCATAAGGTCAGAAGTATGGATGTTCGCTGATGATTGGACAATGTTCAGCATCATTAGTGACTCCTCAGATACTGAAGCAGTCCATATCCAAATGCAGCAAGACCTGGACAATATCCAGGCTTGGGCTGACAAGTGACAAGTAACATTTGCGCCACACAAGTGTCAGGCAATGACCACTTCCAACAATTGAGAATCCAACCATCTTCCCTTGATGTTTAATGGCACTACCATCACTGTATCCTCCGTTATCAACATCCTGGGGGTTACTTTTGACCAGAAACTGAACTGGACTAGGCATATAAATACTATGGCTACAAGAGCAGGTCAGAGGCTAGGAATTGTGCAATGAGTAACTCGCTTCCTGACTCCCCAAAGCCTGTCCACCATCTCTAAGGCACAAGTCAGGAATGTAATGGAATATTCTCCACTTGCCTGGATGAGTGCAGCTCCCACAACACCGAAGAAGTTTGACCCTGTCCAGAACAAAGCAGCCCACTTGATTGGCACCACAACCACATTCACTCCCTCCACTACTGTTGCACAGTAGCAGCAGTGTGTACCATCTACAAGATGCACTGAAGGAATTCACCAAGGCTCCTTTGACAGCACCTTCCAAAACAATGACCACTACCATCTAGAAGGACAAGGGCAGCAGATAGATGGGAACACCACCATCTGGAAGTTCTCCTCCAAGTGACTCATCATCCTGACTTGAAAATATTTTGCCATTCTTTCACTCCCTTCCTAACAGCACTGTGGGTGTACTACACCAAATGGGCTGCAGTGGCTCAAGAAGGCAGCTCACCACCATCTTCTCAAGAGCAACTAGGGATGGGCAATAAACGCTGGCCCAGCCAGTGAAGCCCACATCCCGTGAATGAATAAAAAAATTTATATTTTATACATTAATAGTTGTGCCCTTCACAATCTGGCGCTTCAAAGGGGGATCCCTTGCCAGAGGGAGACATGGAGGAGGCTGAGAGCTCCTCAAGAAGATGAAGAGAAGGAAGGGCAGGAACCTTAAGATGGAGATGAGGGTCAGCTTCCATGTGAGGATGCCACGGAAGAAGACAATCATGTCCGTGCCACACTGATAGCCACAAGATTCCAGGAGGAGTAAGGTGCAGCAACAGGACACGGCCACATTCCTTCTGTCTCTTAGTGCCATGCCAGTGCACTGAAAGGACTTTACAACCAGTAACATCGAGAGCAAGTTCAACATTCAGACTTGCACCTTCAACCCTCATGATTCACCAGGCTTTGAAAAGGTCAGTGGCGAACACTGTGTCCATGAGCTCCAGAAAGTGAAAGTCAGCATAACAGCGCAAACTCTGCAGTAAAGGACTTGATGCAGTCATCGCCACTTTAATGAGAAACTCTTAGCGGACACTGAGATGCACGCATGGTTGGAGAGACCATCATGGCTACAGGTCTTGTGCTTTGGCACTACCAATGAAGAGAGCTGTCTCATTTAGAAAAACAATTCCAGCTACCCCTCCAAAGCTAGTGAACACACGCAACTCCATGTTGTCTTGCAAGGAGTAGAAGTTACTAACACGTTTTGTAAACACTTTCAGCAAAGAGATTGACACAACTCCCTGACATAACATGAGGGTCGAATAATAATCGTGGCTCAGCTGCACATCACATGAGTGAGAGGCTGACAAAGGAAGGTGATCAATGAGGGGGAGCTTGGGTCACCCTTGCAATAAGAGGGCACATAGATACATATGCACAATGCTTTCAAATGATGACACCATTTTCATGAACAGAAAATGTATTTACACAGATGCATGATATATACAGTGTTTGAACACTCGTGACTCAGAAGTGATGTCAAAGTTTCTTAATTTTTCCAACCCAACCACTATGCCCCGACATCCGCAGCAGAGGTCTGCTGACTGCTTTGCCCTGCTGTCTTTGATGACTTTGGCGGGCGTACTCTGGAGACCTGAGGCCTGGAGGGCCCCAGCCTGATAAGGGTCTCCTGCTCAGGGGCAGATGCACACTCCTCAGCTTTTCCAGCTGGAATTGATGGGGTTACAGGCAGAGGGGATTGATGAGTGGCTGCATGCTCTTGTATTGTTTTAGATCCCTATGCAATGTAACCCTTTGAGTGCATGATGCCATTATGAGAGTATGAAATTGGAGTGAGCTGAAGGTTGAATTACCCTGGCAGACCGAATGAGATCATTCATCCTCTTCCTGCGCTGGATGGCGTTTCTGGGACAGGTACCTGATGAGATCTCTTGCAACCCCCTCCCAGACCAGCAAGGTGAGGCTGGTGAAAATTCTGGAGCCATCCCTAGGGTAGCAGACATCACAATGCTGGTGGACTCCATGGATGAGAGCCTTGAGGGAGTTATTACTAAACCTTGTGCAGCCTTTTTTTGGGTGCAGCCACCTCGAGACGTTTCCTCCACACAGCTGGCCTGCTAAGAGTAATGTGTGTGTTCGGGTAGCATTTAAGTATGGCACCTGGACCTTCAACCCCATTAGTTAATGGCGGGGCGGACGAATCAGTTCAGGACCCACCATGTGATTCAGAGAGATACTCACTGACGCATAATTAATTAGCTTCCAAGCATGAAATTGGGCACGAGTTCCCTCCACTTCGACCAGCAGGAAATGCCGTGAGACCCACCCACCACTTAGTTTCATCAGTAGAAAATTCCACCCATTAGCTCCATTTCTCTGTCCACAAACGCTGAATATTTCCAGCATTTTCTATTTTTACTTCAGATTTACAGCATTTTGCTTTTTCCCCCAGCTGATTGTTTCTTCCTGTTTTTCCAGGTATAAAACTTTATCTCCCTCTTCTGACATCCAGATGCTGAATGAAGGAAAATGAATGTCATCTTAAATGTTAGAAGTGTTGCAGTAATGTTGGGGCTTTGCTAAACAAAACCCAATTGCTCGAATGAGAAAGTGCTGTCAAAGCAGCTGAATCTATTTGGCTACAATTTACTTTAAGTAAATTTAATTGATCAGACAAGAGATAGTCAAATTCTTGATCTAATTTTTGCAATGACCCCAGCACTATATCAGGGCTCCACATTAGGAACATCTGGGTAGCAGGCATCACAACAGCGAAGGAAACACAATGGAAATTTACTCACCAAGAAAAGCCCATTTGCGGCTGAATTTTGATTTCAAGAGGGTAAGGGTTGGAAAAATGACTTTGAGATTTGAAAGAAGTGGATTTCGTAACGGCACTAGGTAGGAAATTAACACCAAGGGGAAATGGGTAACCTTGAAATTCATTCTAATGGAAAAAGAAGCTAAGGGCAGAATTTTCCACTGGAAGCGGGCTTGATAGTTGGCATGCACGGAAAGTATGGCAGGACCCACTTCACGACGGCATGAAGGCAGGTCATGAGTTTCCACTTAGCCTGCTGATACATTGGCATATAAGTAAAAGGCCATCTCGCAAGGCTCCTGGAGCCCCGTCATATTGTCCGTCCAAGTTGGAGGGAAAGCACGTTGATGTGTTTCACATCATGCAGGCAAAGTGCACTTGGTGGCCTTCACTTTGGGGGAACTGAGGCAAGTGAGCAGCAGTTTCTCCACAGCTCGTCCATTGTTTACAGGCCTCAGGGGCGCCGAGAGGGCAGGGGGAAACTGATGTCTGGCTCCACAGGCGACTGCTGAGGGGTGTGGGGTGTCTGGGGGCAAGTGCTGGCAAGCCTTGGAGGTGTTGGCGAAAGGGTGGGGGGGTCAACTGCTGGCCTGCATCTTATGCATAGGCAATTGAGGTGGGGGGGGCAGGGTAAGCGAGAGGAACGGCTATGCAATAGGGACACCTGTATAAACTGACCAGGCCTTTGCAACTGAGACAGTTCAGGCGCAGCCACAGTGATTTGATTGGGGTTGGGTTCCTGCCTGCCCGCCCATGCAAGCAACGCGGAGGCACCAAAGGGCCACTAAGCGCTCCATACCTTACACCTCCACTCCCTGCACCCCCGCCCCTCCCCCAAACCCCTGGCAGTGACTTCGAGTCTGCCATCACTTTATTGGACCGCGGAGCAGTTGGACTGCACACGTTGTACAACCTCCTTGTCAATGCTGGCCATATAGCAGTCACTGCTGGAAGCGCTCACAGCTCCTTGCAATCTCAGCATCCCAGTTTGGACCCGTGTTCCCCATGTCGCAAGTTGACAGGGCAGCTATGCATTGCACTAATCTTTGGTCATCCGAGGGGTGACCAGCAATCTCCGGGAAGCATTATGGGGTGATCACACAGGCCAGGAAAGGCACTAAGTACAGCCATGATAACCACGTCTTTCTCCCTTTCATGCTGTATGAGGACCACATCAGGATCATGGATCCTGGTGACCTAGCTGTATGCCTGATGGTCTACGGAGACTGTAGAAGACTGAGGAGAGAGCGACTGAGGTTCCTGGCTGCGCAAAGGCAGGAGGAGCAGCAACCTCATGAAGAAGGGGCAGCCAGGGCTCCCACACACACTGCCCAGGAGCGACAGTGAGCCATGGCTGGTTGGCACCTAGTGACACCCAGGGTCTATAGACACCGCCTGCCATTCCTGAGGATAACTGAGAACCAGTGTCACTGATGACTGCGCATGTCTAGGGACCTGGTGGCTCACATCTGCCACTTACTGCAGGACTTGGCGCCAAGGGGACATGGAGGGCATTCACTGCCAGTGGCTGTGAAAGTAACCGTGGTGCTCAATGTCTATGCCAGAGGCTCCTTTCAGGGCTCCACAGGTGACCTCTGTGGGATTTTACAATCCACCAACCACAAATGCATCCATGAGGTCACAGATGCCATCTTCTCCATGGCACACAACTTTGTGCATTTCACCCAGGATCGGAACAGTCAGGATGCAAGGGCCATTGGATTCTGCCTGATTTTGGGTTTCCCACAGGTACAGGGTGCGATTGACTGTACTCATGTGGCACTCAGGTCTCCGTTGCTACACTCAGTGGACTTCATACACCACAAGGGATTCCACTCACGAACGTGCAGCTGGTATGTGACCACCAGAAATGCATCCTGCAGGTGTGCGAACGGTTTCCAGGGTGTGTGCATGACTCCTACATCCTGAGTCGCTCGCAGATCCCTGCAGTCTTCTAGGATCCACAGAGGCTGCAGGTTTGGCTCCTTGGGGACAAGGGCTACCCGCAGAGGCCATGGCTGATGACACCCGTGCGGCGGCCTCAGACTGCAACAGAGTGAAGCTATAATGAGGCTCAAAAGGAGCTCACAACTTGGTGGAGCAGACCATCGGGATGCTGAAGATGTTGTTCCGGTGCCTGGACCAGTCTGGTGGAGCCCTGTAATACAGTCCACAGAGGGTATCACACATTGTCATTGACTGCTGCGCCCTTTACAATCTGGTGCTGCAATCGGGAGAGGAGCTGGCTGAGGAGCAGATGGACGAGCTGCATGTCTTCTCCAATGAGGAGGATGTCGATGGGGGTGAGGTTGAGGGGGTCTTTGGTGATGATGACGATGGGGATGAGGCTCTCACACTGACTAGATGAGGCAGGCGCACTCGGGAGACCCTCGTAGCTGCAGATTTGAGGAGGATGATGATGACATACAGTGAGATGTCCCTATAGATCCTCACATCACATTTGTGAATGTTTGACTCCAGTCTGGCTTATCCTAGTGCCAATACCCTCTGTGAGAATGCTCCTGTCAAGGAGATGCAGTGGAGGCCCTAATAGTCGCTCAATTGCAGGAGGATGATGACAACATGCAGTGAGGACACTCCATAGGTCTTCACATGGCCAATGAGAATGTCTGACTCCTGTCTGGCTGAGGGCAGCTCACTTGCGATTCATGATCAGGGCCATCTCAGAGACGCAGGGATGAAACTTTAGATGCATTTGATGCTGTGTCCACCTACAGCACCTCAGCCTTTCAGGAGCTGGTGCACAGCATCACTGGTCGCAGATGGGGGCCGGTCCCACCTTAAAGGTACTGAGAGCACACAGAGAGAATGCCGGAACTTTGTGGCGCCTGCCCACTACATTCTGGCAGCAATAACCAGCACTGTCAAGGTGCAGGCATCAGTAATGTTTCCAGGGAGTGTGAGGCTGGACTATCACTGTGGTCTGAAGGCTGCACAGAGCACAGGGGAGAGGCCCTGGACTGAGACACCTACCTTTTATCTTGTGCAGAAAGGTTTCACATCTGAGTGACAAGAACACTGCTCATCAGAACAAGGAGCCACAGGCAGTGAAACATTCTTAGGAGTTTGTTGACAATAGTGAACAGTACATACAAATGATCAACACCTGTGGCCAGGCTGTGCAACTACTTTTACCTAACTTTCCTAGCCCTGCCGTTATGTCTTGGTGCTCCCTGTACATCCACAGCAGAGATAGAGGCAGCCTGCTGACTGCTACACCCTGTCTGTGATGACCTTGGCAGGTGTCCTTTGGAGGGCTGAAACCTGGAGGGCCCCGGCCTGCTTTCTGGGTCCTGCTGCGTGGCAGTGGCACCCTCCTCGCCTGTGAAGCTGGATCTGTGGAGGTCACAGGAAGACAGGAGTCGGATGGACTGGACGGTCCTGGAATCACCTGGGTGGATGGCCCCGGAGTGTGCACCTCCTGATCCTCCTCCCTATGGGTGCCCGAGGGCCCCTGGCTGACTCCATGACTGCAAGGGGTAACTGGAGTGAGATCGAGCTACCCAGCACCCCTCTCGCATATGCACAGTTGGAGGCCAACTATGGCATCAGCGAAGGAGTTAAGCCTGTGCAGCAGTGCAGGAGTGACGTCCTGGACCAAGGTCTCCATGGTGGCTGCCATCCTGCCAGTTTGACCTCGGTGCACTTCAATGCCGCGCTATCACCTCAGCCTGAAGATGGATGGACTCCTCCATCGTGCCTTTCAATCTGAGGAGTGCAGTAGACATCCCTTCCTGATGTTCCCGAGCTTGCCTTTGCAGCACCAGCAACTATGACATGAAGGAGTCCAGAGGCTCATCATCTGACTTGGACTCAGCAACATTCTGATCTCCAGCCGTCCTCTGAGGGTCAGGGACCTGGGAAGTCCCTGCCTCTACCTGCTGTGGATCAGAAACTGCTAAGTGCTCACCAGGTTGTTGATCCCGAGGGTACTCTAAAGCTAGGTCCCACCGAGGTGTGTGTCTCTGAGCTGGTGGAGGGTGTCGGTGAGCGCTGTGATGGGACTTCAGGTTAGGGGCCTTCAGATTCCTTTTCAGAGGTTTCTTTGGGGCTTGATTGGAGGCTCTGGGTCATGGAATTCATCGACTGTTTGGCAGATGTGCCTGCGAAAGCAAGGGGAGATAATTAGTGCATGGCAGTGGCCTGTGAAACAGGACACATCACTCACAGCATGGTTATCTGATGGATGTTGCACTGCTGTATTCTCACTTGGTAAGAGCAGCGCCAACCTCACCGTCAGTACAGGATTAGTCTCAGTCATTGCCGGCCAGCTGGATGGCTCTGTTTTTGAATTCTGTCAGAACTTTGATTCACGGCATCCCTCCACCTGTGTGAAACATTTCCCTCCTGTTTTGAGCCAGTTTGTCCTACATGGATAGAGATGGGTAGAGTGTAACAGGACTCCTGCCAGGCCAGATGATAAGTATGCCTGGCCTGTGTGGGTGGTGAGTGGTCCCATGGATGGGATGAGGACAATGACAGTGTGTGTGCAAGAGTGAGTAGTGATGTCCTTTGCACCTGCAGTGAGTGAGGGCCCTCTGATTGGTTTCTGAGTGTGTGAGATGGGAGTGATGAAAAGAAAGATTTACCCTGGCGGAACGCAGGAGATTACTCAACCGTTTGCGGCATTGAGTGGCTGTCCTCCTCTGCAGGGCATTGGCACTGACCACCGCTGCCACCACCTCCCAAGCCAGGTTGGTGTCATTGCTACCCATCCTGCGGCCAGAACGGTGGTAGAGCACATCCCGGTGGGCCTCCGTGGTATCCAGCAGTTGCTCGAGGGACCCGCTGTTGAAGCGGGGGGGGGGGGGCTGCAGTCTTTTTGCCTTTGCTGGCCATATCTCCCCAGTAGCGGTTGTGAGCTGGTGGCGATGAGCACTTTGCTGGCATAAGCCTCTTAAAAATGGCGGCCGGCGTGATGCAACAGCAAGGTGATGGCGAGCGGGCGAATGAGTGCCCACCCACCATGGAAATGGTGTGTTTCACAGGAGTGAATATATAATGAGGTGGGCTCAGGAATATACGGTGTGAAAACCTGCCATTTTCATCTCCATTTTACTCGCCCGCAACTGCACTTAGTGCAATTCTGGGAAAATTCCACCGTACGTATGTGCCAAGGGTTGTATAAGTCAAACGGGAGAACAAAACCACAATGGTTAACTGGGTTATGAGCAAGAACCATTTAGACTGAAGAAAAAACACTTCTACACATTTAAGGGATTGAGACAACGTTTGAAGCAGTACAGTAAGGAAAATCAGTATGTTCTTCCAGATGTCTATGGAATCTGCAATTATTTAAAATGTTTGAAAAAGACTTTTAAGCCTTTTTACCAATTGTAAAGGGATCAGTTATAATATTTTTGAATAATAATAAATATATATATAAATAATAATAAATAACATGGTCCATATTACTGGTGATCCTTGACCTGGAAACTGTACCACCAGGAAGGAAGGTCATATATGGAAGCTGTGTGGCCAGCCACAGAAAAGAGAGACAAAGAGGTTATTGCTGTAAAGAAAAAGGAGAGCTGTAGCAGAGGGACATATTTTTAAAAATTCATTCACGGGATGTGGGCTTCGCTGGCTGAGCCAGCATTTATTGCCCATCCAAGTTGCCCTTGAGAAGGTGGTAGTGAGCTGGCTTCTTGAACTGCTGCAGTCCATGTGGTGTAGGTACACCCACAGTGCTGTTAGGAAGGAAGTTCCAGGATTTTGATCCAGCGACAGTGAAGGAACGGCGATATATTTCCGAGTCAGGATGGTGAGTGACTTGGAGGGGAACCTCCAGATGGTGATGTTCCCATCTATCTACTGCCCTTGTCCTTCCAGATGGTAGTGGTCGTGGGTTTGCAAGGTGCTGTCGAAGGAGCCTTGGTGAATTCTTGCAGTACATCTTGTAGATGGTACACACTGCTGCTACTGTGTCAGTGGTGGAGGGAGTGACTGTTTGTGGATCTGATGCCAATCAAGTGGATTGCTTTGTCCTCGATGGTGTCCAGATTCTTAAGTGTTATGGGAGCTATACTCATCCAAGCAAGTGGAGTGTATTCCATCACACTTCCTGACTTGTGCCTTGTAGATGGTGAACAGGCACTGGGGAGTCAGGAGGTAAGTTACTCGTCGCAGGATTCCTAGCCTCTGACCTGCTCTTTTAGCCACAGAATTTATATGGCTAGTCCAGTTCAGTTCCTGGTTAATGGTAACACCCAGGATGTTGATAGTGGGGGATTCAGTGATGGTAATGCCATTAAAAGTCAAGGGGTGATGGTTAGATTCTCACTTGTTGCAGAAGGTCATTGCCTGGCACTTGAGTGGCAGAAATGTAACTTGTCACTTGTCAACCCAAGCCTGGGTATTGTCCAGGTCTTGCTGCATTTGGACATGGACTGCTTCAGTATCTGAGGAGTCGCGAATGGTGCTGAACATTGTCCAATCATCAGCAAACATCTCCAATTCTGACCCTATGATGGAAGGAAGGACATTGATGAAGCAGCTGTAGATGGTTGGACCTAGGACACTACCCTGAGGAACTCGTGCAGTGATGTCCTGGAGCTGAGATGATTGGTCTCCAACTACCACAACCATCTTCCTTTGTGCTAGGTATACTTTAACCAGCGGAGAGCTTTCCTCCTGATTCCCATTGACTCCAATTTTGCTAGGGCTCCTTGATGCCACACTCTGTATTCCCTGCAGGAAATAAAATGACTGATCATGTGTTGTTGAATGGCATCATGTGAACAGGGCCCACCATTCATTTGTTGAAAGATAAATGATCTACAACTAACATTTGAAAAAATAGCCAATACCAAGAAAGCTATTTGAACTCACACAGATGGGCTATTGCCCTATTTCTATGACAGTAGTTGTTGGCTGGAAGAAAGCAGCACATTTCACCAGAAATATACAAATTTGGAAAACAGTATGAGCTGCATGCAATCATTAATGGAAAGAAGGTAGTATTGTTGGAGAATTGTTCTAAGTGGATTCTGGAAGCAAAATCATAGGTTTGCAGCAATTATATTGTGTTGTCATGTAGCTCTACAAAATTATTCTGTGATGATGGGAACAGTAATCTCTTTGATTCTGTTATGCTACAATTGCCCAACTACTGCAGTAAACACTTGCTTTGGGCAACTACAATATTTTAAATAAATTACATGACTTAAACCTATGAGTACAAAAGAGAGATTCTTGCAATAGCTGCTCCCTGCCGATTGTTTCTAAATTTAATATATTATTACTAAGCTTGTAGCATAGAGATGTGGAACATTTCCCTAGTTACCAGCAGTGCAGACTCTTTTGAAGTGTTGAATAATATAGGTTTGCCTTTCTCGAGAAAGAGAGAGGGAACAAACATTGAAATACAGAAGTTAAATGCCATATTTGTAGAAAATGCAGACAGTGAACAAGAAACAAAAATAGAATAAATCATTTTACGTCTACTGAGACTAGTTATCTAATAATAGTTATCACAGGATGGTTACAGCACAGAAAGAGGCCGCTCAGCCCTTCGTGCATTGGTTCCCCAAGGGAGCAATTTGTCTAATGTCACTCCCTGGCCTTTTCCTCGTAACCCTTGTGCATCCTTCCTCTTCAGATAATAATCTAACTCCTGCTAAAATGCCCCCATTGAACCCGCCTCCATCACACTCTCAGGCAGTGCAAACCAGAACCCAACCACTCAATGTGAATAAGTTTTTCCTCATATTTCCATTGCTTCTTCTTGTCAGTTACCTTAAAACTGTTCTTGATCCTTCCACCAATGGGAACAGTTTTTCCCTATCTCCAGGCCCCTCATGATTTTGAATACCTCTATCAAATCTCTTCTCAACCTGCTCTTGTCATAGTCTTCCACTGGGTGCAGGCCTCGGCTGCCCTGTAGTACTTTGTCTAAGTTATTCTTCATTGAACTTGCACAATGATGGTGAAGTAAAGGTGATGGCTGGGAGGGGAAATCACTTTCAATTTCGAGCTTATCCTCATCCAACACATTTTCCAGGGTCTCAGTGGGGAGGCGGGAGGCAGATCCCTGGAGGAGCAAGAACACAGGCTGACCTTCTCACTTCCATAGACATTTAGACATGCTGCAATTTGAGCCATGGTAATAATGCCATGGAGTACTACTGAGAGTCGCCCATCTTACAACAGCCTCTCACAGCACCAACAGGAGGTCAGTTGCTGCATTGAGCAGTCACTTTTCTGCAGACTCATAGCCCCATCTTGGTGTTCCCTTCCTTTCCTTTTTGTCTGTTTCTTCTTGGCTCCCTAGCCTCTTTCATTTTGGCAAAGGCTACCCATGATTTTTAAAGCTCTTCAAAGGCTTGTAGAATTTGCCCACTCAGTGTGGCACTCTATTTCAACAACCCGCATTATTTTACATTTTATTTGCACATACTTTTCTGCTCACCCCTCATGCCCAGTCTGTTTCCTGCAATTATCCTAATCTGCAACTGAAACTATGTTAATGAAGATTTTCAGAAAACTGGATGCAAACTTAATACCTCCATATCAGTCTCTGTAAAACCTGCCAGCAACCATTTTTAGTTATAAATGTAATTGAGGCCCTTTTTATGAACTTTTCTTCATAACTCTAAGCTCTAACCCTAAAGGTGCAATTAAGCACCAAGAACTTTAACCTTACACTGTAAGTCTTCAATTCCACTGACATGATGTGATAACATTCTATAGACTTTATTAACTGTTGCTCTGCAATGACTGACCATGTTAAGTGTTGACTCTAATGTCACTCCCAGACCTCTTCCAGCCTCCTGTATCTTGTTAATTTGACACCATTCATTTTTTAAAAATTCTTTCATGGGCCGTGGGTGTCACTGGCCAGTATTTTTATTGCCCATCCCCAATCACCCTTGAGAAGGTGGTGGTGAGCTGTCTTCTTGAACTGCTGCAGTCCATGTGTTGTAGGAACACTCAGAGTGCTGTTAGGGAGGAAGTTCCAGGATTTTGACCCAGCGACAGTGAAGGAACAGTGATATAGTTCCAAGTCAGGATGGTGTGTGGCTTGGAGAGGAACTTCCAGGTAGTGGTGCTCCCGTCTATCTGCTGCCCTGATCCTTCTAGATGGTAGAGGTGGAGAGTTTGGAAGGTGCTGTCGAAGGAGCCTTGTGAGTTGCTGCAGTGCGTCTTGTAAATGGTACACTCTGCTGCCAATGTGCATCAGTGGTGGATGGAGTGAATGCTTAAAGTGATGGATGGGGTGCCAATCAAGCAGGTTGCTTTGTCCTGGATGGTGTTGAGTTTCTGGAGTGTTGGAGCTGCACTCATCAAGGCAAATGGAGAGTATTCCATCATACACCTGACTTGTGCCTTGCAGATGGTGGGCAGGTTTTGGGCAGTTAGGAGGTGAGTTGCTTGCCACAGAATTCTCAGCCTCTGACCTGCACATGTAGCCACAGAATTTATATGGCTAGTCCAGTTTAGCTTCCAGTCAATAGTAACCCCAAGATATTGATAGTGGGGAATTCAGCTATGGTAATGCCATTGAATGTCAAGGGATGGTGGTTAGATTATCTACCATTGGAGATGGTCATTGCCTGGTACTTGTGTGGCACGAATGTCACATGCCACCTATTATGTTGTTCAGGCCTTGCTAGTGCATCCCACATTTTTCCATCCAGTATGCCCTGACGGCTGTATTAAATATCAGTCATGTTCAGCTCACTTGCAAATATGGTTCATGCTATTCTATAATTCATCCCATTCCACTACCCCCTCCATTAAGCATTGTCTGCAATTTAGACCAATTAACTTTGTCTCCAAGGATCACAGGTGTTGTTTTTTCGGTCCTCAGGCAGCATTATCATCGAGGTAGTAAGTTGTCCTGAAGCAACTCACTGACAAAGCAGAATGGAAGATTGGGCTGCTGCAGCGTTTCACCCCCACCCCTTAAAAAAATGGTTAAAGGAAGTTGGGAGTGATGAATGACCATGAATACTTGCTGTGTATTCTTGCTTTTAAAATGGATGAGGAACAAATACACTGGCTAAAGGAATACGTAGACATGAAACAAAGTTAACTTATTTATAATTTTCACAGAATAATGGAGAAACTAATGGGAGATCATTTTCACCTAACCCACCCAATGGGATATTGATGCGATCAGATTAACTGCCTGTTTTACACAAATACTTGATTAAACTTTCCATTGAACTCACAGTTAAAATTAAATCCCCAACATACCACTAAAAATCCAAGAACACCATTTAATAAAAACAAACTCTGTTTTATCCAGTTACAGTAAATCGGTGGTCCTGGAGTGTAACCTGGTATAAATGCCCTTAATGTTATAAAATTAGTCTTTGAAGAGAATTGGTTACTCAATTGGAATTCTTTTATTAGAAGGGATGAAACTATATACAATAATACCTGCGAGGTTAGTCAATACGCCTGATCTCTAGGACAGCTCATATGTTCTACCCGATGTTCCCATGAGCAGACATGTCATATCCTGCCTGGTGATGCACAGTAGTTTTAGATATGCCCTTTAAAGGTATACCACAACAGGCACAATACAAGAGAAAACTGGGAAAGTGTAAAACAGGCTGTTAATTTGCCATTGCCCATTTTGTGCTATTGCTGAAAATCAATTTAACCCCTCCCCCTCCCACCCCTTGTATCATTCCAGTCACAGGAGAACTACTTACATAATGCCCTCAAGGGCACTGTCAATTTCCAGCAAAAAAGTGTTTCTACAAGGGTTTGTGCTGAACAGACATGTAAATAAGGAGAAAATATTTACCAAAACCGTGGAAACAAAGGAATCATAAACATTCAATGTGATCAAGGCTGAATAAAATAAAAATAACAAAATAAAAACTAACAAAGAAAAGGTGGAAGAGGAGGAAGAGGATCAATGAAGCACCAAAGGTTTCCAGGGAGACAGCCTGTACAAAGGAGATGGCCTGTACCTGGGAGATGGCCTGTATCTGGGAGACAGCCTGTACCTGGGACATAGCCTGTACCTGTACTCACAATCACCTAACTGAAACACCTGCTCCACCATCAGATTTTGGAGCTCCTGCTACTTATGATTCATTATCTGTTACCTTTCAAACCTTTCAATTCTTCCCCATGAAGTTCACAATAAAAAGGCCACTGATTCCACTACTTCCCAATTCTCATTATCACACTTTATCTACATCAAAAATAAACAACAGAAACATTACACAGTCATCAGCACTTAAAAATATTAAACCAAACAGCCTGCTGTTTACCCTTAGTGGCCATCTCTAATTGCTTTTGCGTAATATTGGGCTTTTATGAAACACCCAAAGGAATGCATCAGGCAGGGTAAATGCCTGCGCAGAATCTGAAGAGGGCTGTTCAGATGTCCTCCTGGAATACCCTTAAGCCATGATGGCCCTGATTCAAACTGTACCACCTCAGCATGGGTTTCAACAGGTTGAGCTGCCAATTAAGCTGACAGGCAACAGCAAGGGTAATGGGGCAATGGCAGTGGAGGGAGAAAGGCCACAGGGTCCCTGCTCAATGATTTCCATGTGACAACCTCAGGGCCTCTGTTCAGCCCATCTAGTGATCTAATAGAGACACTCTGCAAGCCCTTTTCAGCTGTAGGGCCCCGAACAACTATGGCAGCTGCCTGATCATCCCTTATTTTGCCGTTCCATGGAAGATGCATTGGAAGCTGTTTGAGCTTCAATCGTAGGACATTGTCATCCCATACAAGCTACAATGACTACATCGGAAGCTGCAACCTCAGTCATCAGAAGCTGCAAGATGTCAGGCTCTGGAAGTCATGAGCTGGGACTGCCAGTGTGTGAATTCCTCCTCTAACCTATACTAAGTCACACATGTTGCTGGTCACTGAGCTGGATGCAGTGCATTTTCCTTTCCTTGCTCCTCCTCCTCTTCCATTGTGGTGGGTGGTTGTGGGGGGTATAGGGGGACGGGGTGCGGTGAAAGGAGCTGTTGCTTATCATACAGTGAGTCCTGGTGTGCAGTGATCTTGCTCCTGGGAGCCTGCAATGATAGAGCTGGGAGCTTGCAGGTGTAGTGCATGTGGGCACTATAGGGGGATGTGTGTGAAGAAACCACATAGAGCTTTGGAGTGAGAATAGTTTTGGGGGAATTAGGAACAGTTATGTGTCCATAAAAAAGCAGGAGTGGCTGCATAATTATGGGTGGCATGCCCTTTTTTCTGCCTGTGACGACAGTGTATCCCAGTCCCCTCAAGGGGAATGATCTCACGCAGGCATAGTTTTCCTTCCCTGGTCAGGTCCTGCTGCCGCTTGTTATGTGTTTTCTTGTAATGGAAGTGAAGCAATGGTAATTGTGAATGACTGGATTGGCCGGTGTGCTTTTGTGTGTGTGATGCCTCCCAAGACTGAAGAGCTGTGGGGTGTGTCTGAGGTATGAGTAGTACATGTGAAGGCTTCAATAATGTAAGTAGGGTGTGTGAATGTTGGTGTGTAGCTAAATGAAGTGTGTTGATATTGTAAAGCTGGTGGTGGAGCAGTTACTGAGCAGTGCACTTGTGAAATGGGACCACTCATACAAAGGCATTAAATTTCTTGCAACAATGGAGCCATGATTTGGGGGTCAGGGTTCCTGGCTGTAACCTCTGGGAAATCCTCTCCTACATCCACTGTGTACATAACTAGCTTAGGGATCTACATCCCCATTAGGGCTAAAGAATATCCCTCCTCCTCTATACCTCCTTCACCAGAATCTCTACTGCCTTGTCTGAGAATCTGGGTCTCCTCTCCCTACATTCTTGAGAAATCCTTCTACATCATCTACATTGCCACTCCATGTATTCAATGAGTGTAGATGAGTGTAGGCTACATATACAACTCGAGGAAAATTGTGTCTAATCAGTCATTGAATGATAATCCATTGTTGGTTTCAGTGCCTGCAATCAAAATCAAAGTTCGAATCATGATAACCATCAGTTAGCCTGGAATTGGCTGCTAAAACCACATTTTCAAACAGGCATTTCATATTAGCACAGTACCCATTTAGTACCTCATTCAGCTTTTAACCAAAATGACTTTCTAGAGATTCAGAGATATTTTTACTAAAAACTCAGTTTTCAGAGTCCTTTTCTAACATATTTCTACGTGAGCAAGATCACAGGAGGTACATGAGTAAATAAATACATTCTAAACTTCCTCAGCTAAAGGCATTAGTCTTATTATTGAGATTTAAGGCCCTTGAATTGGTTAGCCTTTTATTCGATTAATCAGTCATTACAGCCCCATGTGCTGCATCTGCTGTTCCCTACGTGGCTTGCCTTCAGGGAGACTGGAAATGCTTGTGATAATTACAGTCCAATCAGTGATGAATATCAGAATGAAACCCTGACATTTTCACTTGAAACAGCTCACTGGCTCTACAGACAACCAATTTTATTTATTTTTGTTTCTGAAAAGGGTTGGCAGAAGTTATCCAATTATCTGCCTATAAGTTATAAACAAGAGGTCTGCTTTATATAATGAGATCTGTGTAAACATCTCCCTTTATCTCTGCTTTTTTCTCCCCCGCCTAGTTTTGTCCCTGGCTTTCCTGGAGCTGTTACCTGCTGGTGGGACATAGGTCCACAGGAACTGGCTGTTCTCTGGTCGTGCCAGTGTGGGTTCACTGTCACATGTGAGTCAGAGGACTGTGAGGTGAAACCCAATTGCAGAGGCTTGACCACAAAATCTAGGCTGTCCATCATATTACACAGGAAGTGCTGCTTTGTGGAGAGTCAACTTTCAGAGAAGATGAGATGAGGCATCGTCTGCCCTCTCATTTAAAAGATCCCATGGTGCCATTTTGAAGAGGAGCAGGGAAGCTTCCCCCGATGTCCAGGAACATTATTCGCCCCTCAGCCAACATCTAAAATAGATTATTTGGTCATTATCATATTGCTCTTTGTGAGAGCTAACTGTGCAAATTGGCTGCCATTTTTCCTACATCACAACTGTATATTTTGTGATGGTGTCTGGTGCCATTGCGTGCAGAGTCGGTGCAAGCCAGCATGGCTGGAGGTAGCATGGGAACATGTACGGGCTGGGGAGCGAGGAACTGGAGCCCGACCAGAATCAGCATTGGTGGCTCCCAGCAGTGGTCCCTGTCCTGAGGCTCGGCAGCGCTTGTCGGGCAGCAATTGGAGTTGATTTCCAGTTGGGGAATCAATCTCTTGTGGTGGGATGCAGCAGGCCAGGAGTGATCCCCTGACCAAGGCTGTGGTACAAAAACTGACCCACGTGACCAGGTTTAAGTGAGATTGTGGCAGGTTTGAAAAAAGGTGAATATGAAGGCTGGATCTGGGAGGACAAATAAGGGAAAATAAGGTCAATGTCGCTGTTAAAGTTATTTTTAACGGAACCGATTGACCAGGGCCAGCCATACAATGCACCGGATTTGTTATGTTCCTTCTATTGGGTTGCTTTGTTCAGTGAACACTATCGACTGGTGAGTGAGTTGGTAAAAAATATACTGCAGATGCAGAGACCAATGTAAGATGAAGCACAAGCTGCTTATAAACACAAGTGACAGAGCATTAACACATGTGTGCTTCTCCAGCCAGACCCTATTCTAACTCCTGATTAACAATGTAGCCCACACTACACAGCAATTGGGTAATAAATTCACATGGTTAATCTGTTCGCATTCTCTTAAAGGTGAATTGCACCTCAGATTGCCACACCCCCCAACTATTTACATAAATAAACTATTTACAAATTCAGTCTCTCTGGAGGCTTCTTCAATCGTGTTGAACATTGTAGTTCTATGTCTTCAGATGGTTTATCTGAGGCCTCCCTCTCAGGAGTCATCTGTCCACTAGGCTCCCCAATAGGAACCTGTAAGTTTGTTTCTTTGACCCTCTCAGGCTCAATAGATCCTACAGGCACTTCCAAATCAAGTGGAGTTCCTTCTACATGTGGTGTAAACTCCAACAGGAATGCTTGGCGCATCCTTTCTTGTGGATATGTTTCAATTTTCCTGAGGTGATCCACACATCTCCTAATTTTTTTTTATTTATTCACTGGATGTGGGCTTTGTTGGCTGGGCCATCATTTATTGCCCATCCCTAGTTGCCCTTGTGATGGTGATGGTGAGCTGCCTTCTTGAACCGCTGCAGTCCATGTGGTATAGGTATTCCTACAGTGCTGTTAGCAAGGGACTTCCAGGATTTTGACCCAGCAACAGTAAAGGAACAGTGATATATTTCCAAGTCAGGATGGTGAGTGACTTGAGGGGAACCTCCAGGTATGGTGTTCCCATCTGTCTGCTGCCCTTGTCCTTCTAGATGGTAGTGGTCGTGGGTTTGGAAGTTGCTGTCTCAGGAACCTTGGTGAATTCCTGCAATGCATCTTGTAGATGGTACACACTGCTGCTTCTGTGCATCAGTGGTGAAGGGAGTGAATGTTTTTGGATGTGGTGCCAATCAAGCGGGCTGCTTTGTCCTGGATGGTGTCCAAGTTCTTCAGTGTTGTAGGAGCTGCACTCATCCAGGCAAGTGGGAAGTATTCCATCATATTCCAGACTTGTGACTTGTAGATGGTGGACAGGCTTTGGGGAGTCAGGAGGCAAGTTACTCATTGAATGATTCCTAGCCTCTGACCTGCTCTTGTAGCCACAGTATTTATATGGCTAGTCCAATTCAGTTTCTGGTCAATGGTAACCTCTAGGATGTTGATAGTGGGGGATTCAGTGATGGTAATGCCATTGAACATCAAGGGGTGATGGTTGGATTCTGTCATGTTGGAGATGGTCCTTGCCTGGCACTTGTGTGGCTCTAATGTTACTTGCCAATTGTCAGCCCAAGCCTGGATATGTTCAAGTCTTGCTGCATTTGGAGATGGACTGATTCAGTATCTGAGGAGGTACGAATGATGCTGAACATGGTGCAATCATCAGCGAACATCCCCACATGTGATGGAAGGAAGGTCATTGATGAAATAGCTGAAGATGGTTGGGCCGAGGACACTACCATGAGGAACTCCTGCAGCGAAGTCCTGGAGCTGAGATGACTGGCCTCCAACAACCACAACCATTTTCCTTTGTGCCAGGTATGACTCCAACCAGCGGAGAGCTTTCCCCCTGATTCCCATTGACTCTAGTTTTACTAGGGCTCCTTGATGCCACACTTGGTCAAATGCTGCCTGGATGTTAACGGCAGTCACTGTCCCCTCACCTCGGGAGTTCAGCTCTTTTGTCCATGTTTGACCCAAGGCTGTAATGAGGTCAGAAGCTGAGTGACCCAGGTGGAACCCAAACTGGGCATCAGTGAGCAGGTTATTGCTAAGCAAGTGCCACTTGAAAGCACTGTTGATGATCCCTTCCGTTATTTCACTGATGATCAAGAGTAGACTGACGGGGTAGTAATTGGCTGGGTTGGATTTGTCCGCTTTTTGTGTACAGGACATACCTGGGCAATTTTCCACATAGCCGGTTAGATACCAGTATTGTAGCTGTACTGGAACAGATTGGCTAGGGGCGCGGCAAGTTCTGGAACACAAGTCTTCGGCACTATTGTTGGAATATTGTCAGCGCCAATAGTCTGTGCAGTCTCCAATGCCTTTCGCCATTTATTGGTATCAAATGAATTGGCTGAAGACTGGACTCCTCCATCATTGAGGTTGGGGATATTTGTGGAGCCACCTCCTCCAATGTGTTGTTTAATTGTCCACCACCATTCACGACTGGATGTGGCAGGACTGCAGAGCTTAGTTCTGATCCGTTGGTTGTGGGATCGCTTAGCTCTGTCTGTCACTTGCTGCTTATGCTGTTTGGCATGCAAGTAGTCCTGTGTTATAGCTTCACCTCATTTTTCAGTATGCCTGATGCTGCTCCTGGCATGCCCTCCTGCACTCTTCATTGAACCAGTGTTGATCCCGTGCCTTGATGGTTATGGTAAAATGTGGGATATGCCAGGCCATGAGGTTACAGATTGTATTTGAGTACAATTCTGCTGCTGCCAATGGCTCACAGCGCCTCATGGATGCCCAGTCTTGAGTTGCTAGATCCATTGGAAATCTATCCCATTTAGCATGGTTGTAGTGTCACACAACACGCTGGAGGGCATCCTCAATGTGAAGGCAGGGCTTTGTCTCCACAATGACTGTGCAGTGGTCACTCTTACCAACACTGTCATGGACAGATACATCTGCGGCAGGCAGGTTGGTGAGGATGATGCCAAGTATATTTTTCTCTCACCACCTGCCACAGACCTAGTCTACAAATTATGTCCTTTAGGATTCGGCCAGCTCGGCCAGTAGTGCTGCTACCGAGCCACTCTTGGTGATGGACACTCTGCGCCCTTGCCACCCTCAGTGCTTCCTCTAAGTAATGTTCAACATGGAGGAGTACTAATTCATCAGTTGATGGAGGGCAGTACATAGTAATCAGCCGTAGATTTCCTTGCCCATGTTTGGCCTGATGCCATGAGAGTTTATGGGATCCAGAGCCAATGTTGAGGACTCCCAGGGCAACTCCCTCACGCCTGTATATCACTGTGCCGCCACCTCTGCTGGGTCTGTCCTGCCGGTGGCACAGGACATATCCAGGGATGGTGATGGTTGAGTCTGGGACATTATCTGTAAGGTATGATTCCGTGGGTATGCTTCCGTGAGTGTGACTTTGTCAGGCTGTTGCTTGACCAGTCTGTGAGACAGCTCTCCCAATTTTGGCACTATCCCCCAGATGTTAGTAAGGAGGACATTGCCATTGTCATTTCCCGTGCCTAGGTCGATGCCAGGTAGTCCGTCTGGTTTCATTCCAGATTTTTTATTGAATTGAAATTCCATCATCTACTGTGGCAGAATTCAAACCCAGATCTCCAGATCCCTGGATTACTAGTCCAGCAACAATACACTATGCCATTGCCTCCCTCCTAATTAATCTGACCATCGATTGACATGTGGTCCTGTCACAGCACTAACTTCACCTGATAGACATTTGGGCCCATCTCTAAAGTTCTTTGCAAAAAACTGTGTCTCCAACAGTTACGTTTCTGTGGTAATCATAACCATTTTTCTGGGCTTTCTGACTTCTCTGTACCCTCCCCCCTAAATTCGGCCTTTTGAGACTCAAACGTGTCCTGAGATGTCTCTTCATTAATAATTCTGCAGGGGCCAATACTGGTGGTCATGTGGGGCATAGTACAATAGTTGAGTAGGAAACGTGATAATCTAGTTGCAACAGTTTCCATCCAATTTTTTCATTCCAGACTTGAAGGTCTGGACTGCCCTCTCGGCCAAAACCATTGGACAACAACTGACAGGGCCGATGAGTGTAATAACTGCTTTACTGTTGTAAAAGCCTGTTGATGTGGAGCTTAAAAAAAAACAAAAAAACTGCGGATGCTGGAAATCCAAAACAAAAACAGAATTACCTGGAAAAACTCAGCAGGTCTGGCAGCATCGGCGGAGAAGAAAAGAGTTGACGTTTCGAGTCCTCATGACCCTTCGACAGAACTTGGAAGCTTGTCAAGCCCACCTGTGTTTTTTCCTGAGTAAACCATATAATGGAGCCAGTACTGTTGATGAATTTGGGAGAAAACTTCCATAATAGTTAACCATTCCCAAGAAGGACTTGAGTTCTGTGGCGTTTTTTGGCGCTGGCGCCTAATGAATTGCTCTCACCTTGTCTTGTACTGGGTGAAGGTCCTGCAAGTTGACCCTATGACCCAGGTAAACCACTTCTTTAGCTTGGAAGATACATTTTCCCTTTTCAAACATAATCTGGCTTGTGAGAAATACTTCAATACCTCTTCCAGGTTAGCCAGGCAAGCTTCATTAGTTAGTTCTGTTACTAGGATATTATCGAGATAAACCACAACATGGGGCAAATCTTGAAGTAAACTTTCCATTGTCCAGTGTAAAATGGCACAAGCTGATGAGACTCCAAAGGGTAACCTGGTATACTCGTATAACCCCCTATGTGTGTTGATAGTCACAAAATCCCGAGAGGCCTTTTCTATCTCGACTTGCTGGTAAGCATGGCCCATGTTGAGTTTCGTATATGTTGTTCCCCCTGCCAGCTTGGAGTACAATTCATCAGTTTTTGGTATAAGATGCCTATCAAGTCTGGCCACTTTGTTAACGGTCAACTTGTAGTCCCTGCATATTTGCACACTCTGGTCAGGCTTTAGTATTGGGACTATGGGTGCTGCCCATTTGGGCAATTTTACAGGTTGTAAGACTCCCAATCTTTCCAGCCTGTCTAATTTGACATCAACTTTCTCTCATAATGCATAGGGGACTGGTCTCGCCTTCAAGAATCTGGGGGTTGCCCTGGGATCCATGTGGATTTTAGCTTGTAGCACCTGAATCTTCCTGAGCTCTTCCCTGAACACAGAGGCATATTTCTGTAATAATTCTTGCAGATCTTTCATTCTGAGTTGAAAATCTCGGTCCACTCCAACTTTATTTCCTTAAGCCATTTTCAGCCAAGTAAACTTAGACCCTCCCCTGCTACCACTGTCAGGGGTAAATTAACAGACTGATTTCCATACTGTACTGGATCCTTGCTTATACCTCTTTCTGGCATGTCTTCACCAGTATACATCTTTAATTTAGCATCTGAATTTTCCAAATTTAATGAGTGGTCTCCTCCATTCAGACATTGAACATATGTTCCCCAATAAATGTTGTGGATGCCCCTGTATTCACCTCCATTCCGGTGGGTTTCCTGTTGACTTTCACTGTCATGCAGATTGGCTCTGTTTTACCCATTTTTAAGGTGTGTAGTGAATAAATATCTGATTCTGTTTCTTCTGGTTCCTTTATTATGTGGATTTCACAATTTCTACCTTTCTGCTTAAAGCTTTGTCTTAATCTGTCTTTACAATGATGGCAGTAGAAACACTCAAATCTTTCAAATTGTTGTTCGTTTGCAGGCTGTCTGGTCCCATTTCTTCCACTATTACTGTGGGGTTTCCCTGTTAAACCATTGCTTTTTCCTGGTCTGTTAATGGTGGCTGTTTCCTGCCTTTCCGTGGAGCCCAGTGCTTCCGCACCATTTCTAACTGATGCTTCCTTCCTGATGTGAAGGATGGTATCATTTTGTGCTCCTTTATTTGCTTCTGAATCCCTGGCTGTGCTCTCCATCACGAGCACCAGCTCCAGTGCCTTGCTGAAGTCTAAATTTCTTTCTGAACACAACATTTTCTGAATGCCATCTTCATTAATCCCACATACTAATTGATCGCTTAACATGTTGTTAATCGACGTCCCGAACTCACAATGCTCTGTCAGTTGTTTTAAGGCTGCTACACAACAAGTGACTGTCTCTGTAGGGGGCGTGACACCTCAAATTAAATTTAAAATGCTGCATTGTTACTGAGAATTTTGACTGAAAATGGCTTTTCACAAGGCTTGCCAACTCACCAAAGCTCTTGGAATCTGGGGCTTTGGGTGCTGATAGGCTATGAGTTAGGTCGTATGTTTTACTGACACATATCGATAAGAGGATCGCTCGCCTCTTCTCCTCCCTTGATATGTCATTAGCCAAAAAAAGAACACGGGGCATTCAATATAATGCAACCAGCCATTGGTGGTCTGATCAAGTGGTTCAATATGGCCAAACTGTGGCATACTGGAGGGAGATAACTATGACGATGACTGTGATGAAGGCTGTACTTGCAATTGCCTTGCAAGGTACGGCTGCTTTACTTCTGTTTAATTTCCTCAGCCTTCTTTGGTTTTATTGACAGGTCATGTTTTTCCTCATCGCCAGTTATGTTCCTTCTATCTACCAGTGAGTAAGTTGGTAAACAATACACTGCAGACGCAGAGACCAATGTAAGATGAAGCTCTGAATGATGGTGTAACAGATTCAAAACGTTAACTCTCTTTCTCTCTTCACAGATGCTGTCAGATCTGCTGAGTTTTTCCAGCACTTTCTGTTTTTATTTAAGATGAAGCACATGCTGTTTATAACACATGTGTTTCTCCAACCAGGCCCTATTCTAAACTACAGATTAACATTGTAGCCCATGCTACACAGCAATTGGGTAATAGTCACTTGGTCAATCTGCTCACATTCTCTTAAATGTGTATTGCACCTCAGGTTACCACAGGATTGTTACTGGGGGTTCAGATAAAGGTGATGTTAGTGAATGCGCTTCATCAAGACCGTTGTGAGCAGAGCTGAGGAGGACCATTTTAGTGAAGGCTGTGTCTGTGGAACTTGTGTTGGCTGGGAACTGATGCTAGATGAGAATCGGTGGCTAAATCTTCAAAGAAAAGGAGGTAGCATTCTACCTGTGGAAGATCAGGAGCTTTGAGGGATTATGTGGTTGAAATTAGTGCTATATATCCTGAGTGAAATCTCCCGTAAATCTGTTATTTAATGTGTATTTTATAGTTTACATTTACCGTAATTTGCTCGTTAATTCATGTTTAATTTATGTTGATTTTGGTTTGATTGTTAAAGTATAAAAGTGAAATATTGTTCACTGGTTTTCTCATTGGGGTCCTTCAGTAAATTCAGTTCTTTTGGTTTGTTGGTTTCCACAGGGATCAGAACAACTTCAAAAGTATTTCATTGGCTGTAAAGTGCTCTGGGACATCCTGAGGTTGTGAAAGGGACTATATAAATACATGTCTTTTATTTCTTTTAAGCCACACATCTCCCACCACAATCCTTCCACCAAGTGGCCATTCTTCATGTATAAATCTAGACGATGAGCTTCAACAAGCTTTTTGAGCGGCAGTTCAATCCTTCTCTTACCTATGTCCTCACTGGGCAGAGCAGTGGGTTCACTCATTAAATTAATGGGCATTCCCTAGTCCAGGCAGCACCTATTGCAACTAACTGAGCACAGACTGGGAGATGAAATCGAAACTTCCTGGGCTGACTGACTGACTGAGGGCAATGTGCAGTCAATGAACCCTCAGGAAACACTGACATTTGGGAGCAAGGTACCACATAATAAGGTGCATTTTTCTGAAAGTTATTTTTAATTTACATGGTATTATATGTTTATGTAGTCCTTTATATAGATGTCCCTGCACTCCTTTCATGTCATGCAATTCAGGCCAGCAGGTAGCCAACCCACTCCTGTGCCTCCGACAACACAGCTTTGTAAGACTTGCAAGACAGAGCAGTCTTGTGAAGAAACAACTAACCTCCCACTGGCTTATGCCACCTCAACAAGCTGTGCCAGAAGGCAGGAAATCAAAGCATGATGAATCACAGGCATGAACACATCTCATAGTATCAGCACCATTTAAAAAAACTTTGGAACTTGGTTTGAGGTGCCATCCTGAAGCCTTCAACTAGCTGTAAATTAGAAGTAAAAGTAACCCACAAAATATTAAACATGTTGGACTAAAATGTTTATCTTTATTTGTAGGAAATAATAAAGCAGTCCACAGAATCCAAAATACTGAAGTGGGCCACATCCCATGAATGAATTTAATGAAATCATCCGCAATGCATATGCATCCATAAACGTTTTCTGTAATTCTGTCCATGTGCTGATGGAACAGATCCTGACTAATAGATAAACTAAAAAGTTACCTCTGGAAGCTGTATCTTCCAAATGGTGCCCTGAAAGTGTTGATCCCTTGAGATCCCTCTGCCAAATGAACCGAGTAATGGTAAGGTAGAGGACGGCATTAAACAGGAAATTAAAGGTGCATGTAACAAGGGCGTGACAGTAACCATGGTTGGCTTTAATCTACATATAGACTGGGCAAACCAAAGTAGCAATAATACTGAGGCGGATGAATTCCTGGAGTGTGTACAAATTTATTTTTTAGACCAGTATGTCAGGGAACCAATTAGGGAATAGGCTATCCTAGATTTGGTATTGTGCAAAGAGAAGGGGTTAATTAATAATCTTGAAGCATGACCATAAAATGATAAAATTCTTCATTAGGATGGAAAGTGAAGTAGTCCATTCTGAAACTAGGATCCTAAATTTAAACAAAGAAAACTACGAAAGTATGAGGGGTGAGTTGGCTATGATAGATTGGGCAACTTCATTATAAGGCATGATGGTGGATAGGCAATGGTTAATATTTGAGGAACGAATGCAGGCATTGCAAGCTATAAGTCCTTTCGAGTGCAAAAACACAACAGGAAAAGCAGCCTAACCATGGCTAACAAAATAAGTTAAGGGTAGCACTAGATCTAAGGACGAGTCATATAAAGTTGCTAGAAAAAGTAGCAAGCCTGAAAATTGGGAACAGTTTAAAATTCAGCAAAGAAGGACAAAGAGGTTGATCAAGAGGGGAAAAATAAAATATGAGAATAAATTTGCAAGGAACATAAAAATGGTCTGTAAAAGCTTCTATAAGTGTGTAAAAAGAAAAGGATTAATGAAGCCAAATGTAGGTCCCTTAAAGTTTGCAACGGGAGAATTTATAATGAAGAACAAGGAAATGGCAGAGCAATGAAACAACTACTTTAGTTCTGTCTTCACAGAAGAAGACACAAATAACTTCCCAGAAATACTAGGGAACCAAGGGTCGAATGAGAAGGAGGAACTGAAGGAAATTAACATTAGCAAAAAAATAGAGCTGGAGAAATTGATGGGACTGACAGCAGAAAAATCCTCAGGGCCTGATAATCTACATCCCAGGGTAGTAAAGAAGGTGGCCATGGAAATAGTGGATATGTTGGTTCTCATCTTCCAAAATATTGTAGATTCTGGAATAGCCCTGGCAGATTGGAGGGTGACAAATGTAACCCCACTATTTAAAAAAGGAGGGAGGGGGAAAACAATGAATTACAGACCAGTTAGCCTAACATCAGTGGTAGGGAAAATGTTAGGGTCTATTATAAAGGATGTGGTAACAAGATACTTAGAAAATATCAAAGGGATTAGACAAAGTCAGCATGGATTTATGAAAGGGAAATCATGTTTGACAAACCTACTGGAGTTTCTTGAGGATGTAACTAGTAGAATAGATAAGGGAGAACCAGCGGATGTGGTGTATTTCAATTTTCAGAAAGCTTTTGGTAAAGTCCTGCATAAGCGTTTAGTGTGTAAAATTAAAGCACATGGGATTGGGATAGATTGAGAATTGGTTAACAGACAGGGAACAGAGGGTAGGAATAAATGGGTCTTTTTTGGTATGGCATGCAGTGACGAGCAGGGTACCACAGGGATCAGTGCTTGGGCCCCAGTAATTCACAATACATATCAATGATTTGGATGAGGGAACCAAATGTAATATTTCTAAGTTAGCTGATGGCACAAAACTAGGTGGGAATATGAGTGGTGAGGAGGAAGTAAAGAGGCTTCAAGGTGATTTAGACAAGTTGAGTGAGTGGGCAAATACATGGCAGATGCATTATAACATTGATATATGTGAAGCTATCCACTTCGGTAGGAAGAACAGAATGGCAGAGTATTATTTAAATGGTGGAAGATTAGGAAATGTTGATGTAAAAAGGGAAAACAAAAACAGAAATACCTGGAAAAACTCAGCAGGTCTGGCAGCATCGGCGGAGAAGAGCAAAGTTGACATTTCGAGTACTCATGACCCTTCCACAGAACTAAGTAGAAATAGGAAAGGGGTGAAATATAAGCTGGTTTAAGGTGATGGGGGGATGGTGGGGGGAGGAGAGGTGGGGGGGAGTGGTTGTTGGGACAAGCAAGCAGTAGTAGGAGGAGATAACCAAAAAATGTCACAGACAAAAGAGTAAAGAGGTGTTGAAGGTGGTGATATTATCTAAAAGAATGTGCTAATTAAGAATGGAGAGCAGGACAAGCAAGGTAGCTCTAGTGGGGGTTGGGTGAAATAAACCATGGGTAGAATACATTTAAAAATAATGGAAATAGGTGGGAAAAGAAAAATCTATATAAATTATTGGAAAAAACAAAAGGGAGGGGGAAGAAACGGAAAGGGTGTGGGGATGGAGGAGGGAGTTCAAGATCTAAAGTTGTTGAATTCAATATTCAGTCCGGAAGGCTGTAAAGTGCCTTGTTGGAAGATGAGGTGCTGTTCCTCCAGTTTGTGTTCAGCTTCACTGGAACAATGCAGGGTGGAATGTTAAAATGGCAAGCGACAGGGAGGTTTGGGTCATGCTTGCGGACAGACCGAAGGTGTTCTGCAAAGTGGTCACCCAGTTTGCGTTTGGTCTCTCCAATGTAGAGGAAACCGCATTGGGAGCAACGAATGCAGTAGACTAAGTTGAGGGAAATACAAGTGAAATGCTGCTTCACTTGAAAGGAGTGTTTGGGCCCTTGGACGGTGAGGAGAAAGGAAGTGAAGGGGCAGGTGTTGCATATTTTGTGTTGGCATGGAGAAGTGCCGTAGGTGGGGGTTGAAGAGTAGGAGGTGATGCAAGAGTGGACCAGGGTGTCACGGAGGGAATGATCCCTATGGAATGCCGCCAGGGGGGTGAAGGGAAGATGTGTTTGGTGGTGGCATCGTGCTGGAGTTGGTGGAAATGGCGAAGGGTGATCCTTTGAATGCAGAGGCTGGTGGGGTGATAAGTGAGGCACCTCCCCATGCAAATGCAAAATATGTCCACATATGTATACACATCCCTAAATGCATGCATGCCCTTTCTATATAGGACTTTGGCCAATATGCACAAGCTTGGAAGCCTTAGCTAATTTCCCCCTCCCTGTCTCAGGGATGTTGAGGCAAATTTGCTGCATTCGCTGAGATGAAGCAAACATTGCCATTTAAACCGGATTACACGTCATTGACAGAATGTATTTGCTCTCTTACTGCCTGTAATCAGTACATTTTGCATGGAAAGAGAGGTGTCTTTTCCTCCCTTGGAGTGTGTATTCCAATTAAATAATTCAGCAGCAATCTTTGAGTTAAAAATAAAGGACATTAATTATTCTCACGCATATACCCCAGATTAATGCAATGTCTCACACATGGTCTCATGCATGCACACGTACACACACATGCATACGTGCACACTCATACAACAGTTGGATACAGATAAAAATAGTGCACTTTTACAGATTACAGTTAATTCATTCTCTAATTTATGATTTCCAGTCTCCTATGTGGCAAGCTGGTGGTTTCTTATTTTAAGTAGAACAGAGGGTATTGTAAAATGAAGGGTTCGGAGCAGGTTGTGAGGTTTCTTTTAGTTGAATATCTAGGAGGCTGGTTCTCAAGTGAACTTTGAAACTGGAACAGATTAAGTACTTTGGCTGCTTGATGACTTGCAGCTAATTTCAGAGTCTGGCACTCAGACTGGCTGACAACTGATGGTTCTAATGGATCTGCTGGGTCTTGACGTAAATAAGGTGCAGTCCCTGAACTAGTTTTGATCACATGACTACTGTGTTACCACTTCTGTGGCTTACCCAGTCTAGGTTGGGTGGAGGAGACTATCATGATATAATGGGACATTGAATTTTAATTTTCTCCTTTGTCCAGTATGAAGCATGGAGGCAGGCAGCCTGGAAACGCCATAGTCTTTAGGTGCTGACCTATCCTTAAATAATGATATGCGTGAATTCCACAAATGGCTGTGAAGTATCTCACCTCTGTACATATTTGATTGGATATTCGCTGGAGACTTGATACTGTCTGTGGTCCAAATGCTAAAAGTGACATGATTTGTGGCAGCCATCTTAACAGTTTGTTTGTGCCCAATTTTTAGAAGCATTGACTTAAACGTTCATAATATGACATTCTTTTACTGGGCATGATACACACAGTAATGCATTTACATAGTGAACAACAAGGAAGGTAAAATTCTAAAAGAAAAACTAAGAAAGATGAACCTTCTGCCTCAGAAAATCACAGCAGAGAAAAGGAAGGAACATAATTGAGGTTAAAATTAATGATTACTGTGTCTATTTTGCTAGTTTTTAAAACAAAGCACATTTACTGCAGGTTATGACTTAATAACAGCACAGAGGGTGTACCTAAACAACTCAGGCAGGCAGCTCACCACCACCTTCTCAAGAGGAATTAAGGATGAAAAATAACTGGCCCTCTAACCAGTTCTACTTGTCCCTTAAACTAGCTTATATTACACCTCTCTTCTATTTTTCCTTAGTTCTGTTGTCATACGGACTCGAAACGTTAACTGTGTTCCTCTCCACAGATGCTGTCAGACCTGCTGAGTTTTTCCAGATATTTTTATTTTTGTTTTTGTTTTGGATTTACAGCATCCGCAATTTTTTGCTTTTATGAAAAATAAATGCTGGCCTTGCCAGTGATGCACACATACCAGAAATGAATTAAAAACAAATAGACTGACTGCATTGCAGCTTTCAATTCATTCATCAATGAAATGTAGTGTAGTGCAGTCATTATGTATTAAGATACTGAAATAAATATATGACACCCCAGGAACACAAATGTGCATTTATACAGCACTTATAACCCTTGGCTCTCCAAAAGCCCTTTGCCTTCCAAAAATTACTTTAAAAATATGTATGCTGTTATGACTGGGTGAGGACGGGAGCAATGACTTACCCTTTCTTCCCCTTTCTTGGTTGATTGTAACAGTGTTTTTTTTTAAATTTACAAGGATGAATGTTCCAATTTAGTGTACGTACTTAATTATTTATGTAATGATTGCAAAGAACTCAGCCTGACAAGCGTTCTTAAGTTTCAGCAAGGGGTTAGTTTTTATTGTCCTGAAACCCGCCCAGATAAGTATATTAAAATATTTTTAAAAGATAAGCGCACATCCCAACCAATTGCAACACACACATACACACACAAGCATGCAAAAATACAAGTTACAAAGTAGAGAACATTTACTTTTGGCCAAGTTAAGATTCAATGATAAAAGGCAAAGATATGAAGAGCTCACTGATTTTGAGTCCTTCACTGTTGTTCATGGTGGTAGCAGTTCTTAAAGCTGGAGTCTTTGTCTTTTTCTCCTGGAAACGCTGCTTTGGAATTTGAAACCTTCTTTATAATTTCTTTGTCTGCTGTCCATAGTATGAAATATGCAGGCAGGGTTCACTTTAGTTGAGAGAGAGGGGCAAGCAGCTTTTTTGCTGCTTTCAGTTGTTTCTTCTCCAGACTGCCCCAAAGCCAGCAGAATTTTGTAACAGAAGACTTCCAAAAATCAAAGAGCTTTGATCATGTGATGACTGGCCATTGATACATGATGGAAAACAATCGATAGTCTATTCATTTAACTAAGGAGTTTCAAACCTCCCACGGTCAAAACCATTCACATACAATAGAGGCAGAGAGAGGTCTTTATCACTTCCCTTGTGCCAATCGTTTTCATGCATTCTCCTTTGTTACTTGGTGGTTCTGGAGACATTTGAAGCCTTATTGTCTTTGCTGTTTCGGGGTAAACCCTGAAAAATGTAGGTGTGACATTCCACAAGGATGTGGTCTCAGCATATTCATTGTAATCCACCTTTAAGAAGCTTCCAGAAGCTTGGCCAACTTGCAACCCCAAACGTCAGGTAACCTGTGACAGCGACCTTAAATCAGCGTCTTTGTTTCAACAGTTGAAATTGTCTTTTTTAAAAGTTCCATATCTGAGCCCATCAGATGAAATTGAAATCTAACATTTGACAGCAACACACCTCCATGACAATGTCAAGGCATCAACTAATTAGTGCACAAGATAACAGAGGGAAAAGTACAGTGTAACCTTATAGAGAAATGAAGGCTCCAATATTTGTAAGGAAGTGAGGAGGGTCTGGAAAAGGAGTAGCAGAGGGAGCCCAGGCAAGTGAGGAACCTGGATGAATTTAATGACGAATTTCATAACTTGTTTCTCTAATTCCTTGTTTGTAAGGCAACCAAATTGATAACCTGGCCAAGTGCTAGGTTGGAGATCCGGTGTCAGTTGACCATAATTGGAGAGGATCCCTAGCTTTTTTGAGGCAGGATTGGGGAGAGCGTGATTGGTGATTACTACAGGAGCTAGAGAGAGGCTGCAATCAATGGGAGGGTGACCAAAGGTTTGTTTGAGTAGCCATGGGGAGCATTCCTGCTCCTGCTGACCCACAAAGAGTGCTACAAAAACACATTATCTGGTGCCGGCAGCTCCTGCTTTCCTTTCATTATCAGGTTCCCTGCATCCAGGAAAACATGTTTGACAATGTTAACTTTGAATCAGGCTCTCAACTGAATGACTTGTGCCTGACTTAAATATATTAATGAGGTGTCACAGCTTCCCAAGATGGGCCACATGTACACCTCATATGCTGCAATTGTAAAAGACCCAACCTCTTCCCACCCATTGATGTTCGGGGGTTGTAATATCAATGCCAATATATCAAAAAAATCTTGTACTCATATAGAGACCTTATCAACTCCTCAGGATTGATACTTCTGATGTACAACTGGTGGATACTTCTGAGGTGCATGCAACAGTTGTTATGTAGATGAATGCAGCTGCCACACAATCAAGGATTCATAAATAGCACTGAGGCAAATGGCCAGGTAACCTGTCTTATTTGAGAGATAAATGTTGGCCAGACACTGGCGAAATTCCACTGTTCTTCTTCGAAAAGTGCAATAAGATCTTAACATCCATCTGAACAAGGAAGCAGGGGCCTCAGTTTAGAATCTCATTCACAGGCACCACCTGTGACAATAAAACACCCCATCAGCACTGCGTTGACTTACCAGCCTTGATTTCCAGCAGATGAGAAAGGAGTGACATTAGTCATCTCAATTTCTCTGCTCCTCTCACCCATTCTAATCTGTCTCTCTCTGAACTTACTGCACTCCGTTCCGTCAGGTCCAACCCCAACATTGTCATCAAACCCGCTGACAAGGGTGGTGCTGTTGTTGTCTGGCGCACTGACCTCTACCTCCCGGTCGCCCAACCTCGGATGGCCCACTTCTATCTCCTACCCAAAATGCACAAACAGAACTGTCCCGGTAGACCGATCATGTCAGCCTGCTTCTGCCCCACGGATCTCATTTCTCGTTATCTTGACTCCCTTCTCTCTCCCCTTCTTCAGTCCCTTCCCACCTACATCCGTAATTCCTCTGACACCTTACGTCACATCAACAATTTCCAGTTCCCTGGCCCCAACTGCTTCCTCTTCACCATGGACATCCAATCCCTCTACACCTCCATCTCCCAACAGGATGGTCTAAGGGCCCTTAGCTTCTTCCTCAAACAGAGGCCCAAACAATCCCCATCCACCACTACTCTCCTCCGTCTGGCTGAACTTGTTCTCACACTGAACAATTTCTCCTTTAACTCCTCTCACTTCCTCCAAATAAAAGGTGTGGCTATGGGTACCCGCATGGGCCCCAGCTATGCCTGTCTCTTTATGGGGTATGTGGAACATTCCTTGTTCCAGTCCTACTCCGGCCCCCTTCCGCAACTCTTTCTCCGGTACATCGATGATTACTTCGGTGCTGCTTCATGCTCTCGTCGGGACTTGGAAAAATTTATTAATTTTGATTCCAATCTCCACCCCTCCATCATTTTCACATGGTTCATCTCTGACACTTCCCTTCCCTTCCTTGACCTCTCTGTCTCAATCTCTGGTGATAGACTCTGGTGATATCCATTACAAGCCTACCAACTCCCATAGCTACCTCGACTACAGCTCCTCACACCCTGCTTCCTGAAAGGACTTCATCCCATTCTCTCAGTTCCTTTGCCTCCGTCGCATCTGTTCTGATGATGCTACCTTCAAAAACAGTTCCTCTGACATGTCCTCCTTCTTCCTTAACCGAGGTTATCCACCCACGTTCGTTGACAGGGCCCTCAACCGTGTCCGGCCCATCTCCCGCGCATCCGCCCTCACGCCTTCTCCTCCCTCCCAGAAACATGATAGGGTCCCCCTTGTCCTCACTTATCACCCCACCTGCCTCCGCATTCAAAGGATCATCCTCCGCCATTTCCGCCAACTCCAGCATGATGCCACCACCAAACACATCTTCCCTTCACCCCCCCGGCGGCATTCCATAGTGATCGTTCCCTCCGGGACACCCTGGTCCACTCCTCCACTACCCCCTACTCCTGAATCCCCACCTACGGCACCTCCCCATGCCCACGCAAAAGATGCAACACCTGCCCCTTCACTTCCTCTCTCCTCACCGTCCAAGGGCCCAAACACTCCTTTCAAGTGAAGCAACATTTCACTTGCATTTCCCCCAACTTAATCTACTGCATTTGTTGCTCCCAATGCGGTCTCCTCTACATTGGAGAGACCAAACGTAAACTGGGCGACCGTTTTGCAGAACACCTGCGGTCTGTCCGCAAGAATGACCCAAACCTCCCTGTCGCTTGCCATTTTAACACTCGACCCTGCTCTCTTGCCCACATGTCAGTCCTTGGCTTGCTACATTGTTCCAGTGAAGCCTGCAAACTGGAGGAACAGCACCTCATCTTCCGACTAGGCACTTTACAGCCTTCCAGATTGAATATTGAATTCAACAACTTTAGATCTTGAACTCCCTCCTCCATCCCCACCCCCTTTCTGTTTCTTCCCCCTTCCTTTTGTTTATTCAAATAATTTATATAGATTTTTCTTTACCCACCTATTTCTATTATTTTTAAATCTTTTATGCACTGCTAGTCTTTCTGCCCCACCCCGACTAGAGCTGTACCTTGAGTGTCCTACCATTCATTCTTAATTAGCACATTCTTTTAGATAATATCACCAACTTCAACACCTCTGTGTTCTTTTGTCTGTGACATCTTTTGATTATCTGCTCCTATTACTGCTTACTTGTCCCTACAACCACACCACCCCTCTCACTTCTCTCCCCCCACCACCCCTCCCACCCACCCCCCCCCCCCCCCCCCATCACCTTAAACCAGCTTATTTTTCACCCCTCTCCTTATATTCACTCAGTTCTGTGGAACAGTCACGAGGACTCGAAATGTCAACTCTTTTCTTCTCCGCCAATGCTGCCAGACCTGCTGAGTTTTTCCAGGTAATTCTGTTTTTTTTTGGATTTCCAGCACTTTAGCTGGAGTAAGGTCTATAACCATGGCTTCCTGACTCTGAGGCTTGAGCCCAGAACCAATTTAACAAAACATTGAATAAACTGCCCCGTTGACTCTGTGTGTCAGGAAAATAAGCAGATGTATGGGGGTAGGCTCAATTCTATTCCAGGTTTTAGATGACAATTATAAACCACTCACAGCTCACAAGGTGATCATGACTCTCTGATGAGATTATTGTCTCACAATCACACTCAAAATCTAGTATCTACTGTATAACAGTTGGAACCAAGGTTTATTTAAATAGTGTAATTATCTGTTTGGTTCTCCTGTAGTTTTTAATTTCCAAATATCTGCTTGACTCCACTGAAAAACTGCTTCCCTTTTTGATTTTATTGCTTTTAAATTAAAGTTTAATATGCCCTTACCCCTCAGGAATCTGCTTTTATTGAACAATGATTTGAATTTAAAATTTTATTGTTATCTATAAAGTCACTTCTCTAGAACCACAATTTCAGACCAGCCCAGGTGGGCGGGATGAAAACTTCCTTTGTCCAACGTGAATTAAGCTCAAGCAGCCTCACCCCAGTTACTATTGAGCAAAGAGCTAACAGTACAAGAATGTGACCAGAAATCAGGAATTTCATTCATATCCACCATTTGGATAGCTGGATGAGAAATGCAGAAAATTCCAATGACTGCAATAAAGGCTGCTCTTCACAGGATGTGGCGGAGACGACCAAATGGTTATGGTTGAAAAAGGTCAAACAGCTTTTCATCTACAAAACCTACCTACTTTTAACATAACAATAAGCCCCATCAAATAAACAGGCGGTCTGGAGGCTTGACAGTTCTTCCACATCTTGGACTGTCATTTTGGGATGAATGACTGTAGTACTCTCAGGTCCTACTATTTGGTTATCTTCATTTGATTTGCTTTCAGCGCTTCATCGAGTTGCGTTTCTCTTTATTAACAATCCATCTATTTTTGTCGGATACTGAGGCTTTGTCTCAATTCCTTTCTCAGGGAATGTGCACTCTGTTCATTCCTAGAGTGGATTCCAATTTTCTTTTTCCATGATGTCCACTATGTTCTTGCTGGATGGATACACTTTGCAAATGGAACATCCATATCCAGTTGTTTCACAATCTCAGCCAAATATTTGTTTGCTGTTTTATTTTTAAATTGTTTTGCAAGATTATGAATCCTTTCATTCAGCTCAGCTTTTCCTTCTTCTAGTTTCTTGTGCTTCAGTGTCGGATATACATTTTTTGATCTCATTTCTGTCTTATCTTTTACTGTCTGCAACAGAGTTTTGTCTTTGTCTTTCATTTTGGTTTCATTGTTGGTCAGGTCTGTCTCAGGCAAAGTCTTAACTTGTTTCAGTGCTGTAATTGTGCTGCTCATGGCTTCATTACTTGCTCACAGTCTGGAAAGTTCTATGGCTCTTCCTTTCAACACCTCCTCCTTTCCAATCAACTCTTCATCAGCTCTTCAGTCTGTTGCTCATAGCTTTTGGCTTCCTCCTGGAATGTAGAATATTGCTAAGTCTTTTCTGCCAACTGATTGTTCTGAGTGATGTTAAATCCATTTTGCTTCTCCTTGTAATTGTCCAGAGGAATAAACTTTGACTTGCAGGACTCTTGTAACATGTGAAGATGTTTCAATTGAATTTCCTTTTCTCTGTGAAGCTCGCTTGCTTCGTCTTGAGCTTTTCTGTAATTCAGTAGAATCTCCTCGGGCTTCTTCTGCTGTGCTTCCATCCTACTGTTTAAGACAGTCTCCATTTCCTCATGTTACTGAATGGTTATGCATCCCTTTTGCATTTGATCTTGAAGGACAATCAACTGTTCTTTCAACTGTTTATTTTCTTATTCACCTCTTGCCAACTCACTTTGGACTTTGATGCATTATTTCAATGCTTCTGATAGTTCCAACACAGCTTTTTTCTGAAGTAATATTCAATATCCTCTGTAGCTCCTGTCATGAAGCTATTAATGTATATAATATTTTGAAAAATATTTTTCTTTTAAAATAGAGATTTAGTCTGTGGGTGTGTCTTAATTGGATTAAAGCCAGCAAGTCTGGATGCTTTGATATGTACTAGTTTTGATATGTAAGAAAGATAATGTGCATTTGGATTTTTTCGAATAGAGCATTCAAGAAATGGGATGAAAATTGATGCCTTTCTAGCAGCTACCAAGTTATATGTTTATATTACTAATAAAATTGGTATTATGATAGGGGTTTCATTGTTAAAAAGTGAAGTTCAAAGAGCTTGTTGATACAATGAGAATCAACATTCAATGGGGCTGGTAGGTATAACTTTAGTAGTTTTTGGTTGCACAGGCAGAGGCAATGTAAGGTCAAGAGGCAGCTACAAATCTCCAATTGGCTCCACAGTGAAAGGAACCTCATTTTGGATTCGTAAGGTGAAAATACTTTGCCTGGTGTTTGGTTAAGTCTATGGGTTACTGTTGCCTTAATGGAGATTACTTTGGGAATTTGTTAAAAGTTATGATATAGTAATTTTTAGCCATGTGTATATATATTTTTAACCTGTGTGAATTAATAAAATGTTTCAATTAACTTAATGTAAAACCTCAAGAACTGATGGTCTGATTCCTGAATTTAGAGCCGTATCTCAAACATAACACTTAAAATGATAGGTTATGACAGTTGTTTAAAGTTTCCCTCTGGGATTTTTAAATAACTCCGCTTTACCAACTGCATCAGTCATAACAACTGGGGGCTCGTCCTGGATGAATTATATTTCTGATTCATCGATTGGTTAGGAATTGGTGAATCTGAAGCTTACGAGTTTGACAGGCTCTTTGAATTCAGGAGTTGGTGAGGTATTTTAGAAATGGTGAGACTGAAAGATGGCTTTGGCAATTGCTAAGACTTGTCTGGGAGTAGAAGAAATAACTGAGTGGGTTGGTGAAATTAACTAAAAGTAAGTTAACGGAATTGGCGGATAAGTTACAACTGGGCCTACCTGCAGGAGCTAGGAAATCTGATATAGTTTAAAGATAGCACAGCATCTACAGTTGGAAGTGAAACCTGACATAGTGAGTCACAGCTGGACATAGTGAGACTTCAGTTGCAAATGAAAAGCTTGAATTAGAAGCAAAGGACAGAGAAATGCTTTTAAAAGGGAATTAGAAATTGCGAAGATGGAGAAGGAGGAAAGAGAAAGAGAGAGAGAAAGAAAATTCCAGCTGCAAATGTTGGCAGTTATAAAACAGATATCAGTAGGTGAGGAAGGATTTATCTCTAGAATAGAACCCAGTGGGGATATGTTAAACTTTTTACATGCTCTTCCAAAGTTTGAGGAAACAGATATTGAAGCATTCTTTATTTCATTTGAGAAACTAGCTAAACAGATGAAATGACCACAGGAAAACTGAACATTATTATTACAGAGATAAAAACAAAAAAACTGCGGATGCTGGAAATCCAAAACAAAAACAGAATTACCTGGAAAAACTCAGCAGGTCTGGCAGCATCGGCGGAGAAGAAAAGAGTTGACGTTTCGAGTCCTCATGACCCTTCGACAGAACTAGTTCTGTCGAAGGGTCATGAGGACTCGAAACGTCAACTCTTTTCTTCTCCGCCGATGCTGCCAGACCTGCTGAGTTTTTCCAGGTAATTCTGTTTTTGTTTTTGATTATTATTACAGTCTCAGTTATTAGGTAAGGGGCTTGAGGTACATGCTTCGCTTTCAGAAGAAATGTCGGTGAATTATGATGTGGTGATAAAAGCTATTTTGAGTGCATATGAGTTAATTCCTGAAGCATACAAGGAGAAATTTAGGAATATGAGAAAACAGCCTGGGCAAACTTACAAGAGTAAAACAAAATAATTTTGACTGGTGAATTTGGGCCTTAAAATTAGAGACAACCTATACAGCCTCAAACATAACACTTAAAATTATAGGTTATGACAGTTATTTAAAGTTTCCCTCTGGGGTTTTTAAATAACTCCACTTTACCAACTGCATCAGTCACTCCTCATGTTCTTCCATGGCTATGTATTGATTCTTCAAGGAGTCTTTCAGGGTTGCAACTTCTTTCCCTGCCTTTTCTGCCTGCTGTTGTGCCTGGCTATACATCTGGCTGATTTTCCTAACTCCTGCTTTGATTTGCCAACTGTAGAATTGAGAGTCGTTGTTTCCTCCTGATACCTTTGTGTTGTCTCTGAAATTTATTTGTTCACATCTCAAATGGTTTGGTTCATTGAAGACTTCAGTTTATCATATGTTTTCAAAGGTATATACACAGTTTGAATCTCACACTTCAAATCTTCCAGTTCAGCTCTGATGCAAACATTTTCCTGTAGAGCAGCTTTATTTTCTTGTTGCACATTTTGCTTCTTTTGAGTTACCTCAGGCAGCTTTTCCTCATTCAGTCATTTGATCCCTCTGCACTGCTATCTGACTCCCTTGCTCTGGGGTCTTTTGGCACCCTGTCTCTGGCATTGTCTGTTGCCCTCCCTCAGGAGTCTTTTGTTACCACCATTTGGGGTCTTTTGTTGTCCTCCCTCTGGGGTCTTTTGTTTCCCTCAGTGCTTTATTGGGTGTTGCCGTCTCTCTGGGGTCACTTGTTTTTGCCCTTGGTGCTTTATTGGGAGTTGCCCTCTTTCTGGAGTCTCTCGTTGCTCTTGACATTTTATTGAGAGTTTAAAATAACTATCAAAACCTTTTGATATCTCACCAAATGTTGTCAAGTATGTATCTAAATGTCGGCTGTGGAGGACTTCACCAGCAAATGAGCCAAAGCCAAATAAAAACTTATCAGCTTGTACTTCTTCTGATTCCTTATTTAAGCCTGTACTTCTCCTATACACTAAAAATTGTCTTCTCCAAGATCCCCACTCTTTTTTCTGGTTTAGCCCTTTCCATAGCACAAATATGTCTGACTCTTCAAATTTTCCTTCCATGGCTAGTTTCTCTTTTTGTAGTTACTGCTTTAAACGTCATTACCACTTTAACAGCCATCAGTGCAGTAACCATTTTTTTCTCTCAGGTTGTTCCTGCAGCTGTGACTTTCTTAGTGTACATTTCCCATACTTTTCCTGAATTTGGCGGGCTCCCTGGCAATTGTGAATCTTTTTTTATTAAAACTGTTTTAAACTTTTAAGGTAGGAGCATTCCTTTTCTGGGTGATTCTTTCTTTTTGTACTCCTGAATAACTTTTTGAACATTCCCCACTCTGACAGTTTTGGTGGGTTCTTGGTCTGATCAGGGTCTGTTTTTTTTAAAACTTAAAGTGGAAGCTTTAAACTCTGCAGATCTCTTTCTTTTAAACTCTGCACGTTCTGCTTAAACTTTTGATTCTGCCAGCTAATTTTTATAGGTTTAAAAAAAAAATCTTTGGTTTTTACTTTCAGCTCTCTTTCAGCTGCTCTCTGGATGCTGAGCCCTTGGGACTGCCACCTATTCTAAAATGTAAGTACAGCTTTTTTATTACTTTGCTCACCGTCTCAGCTCTTTGACTCTGCATTATGCAGGGTCTTACAATTTTTGTAGTTTTGCTTGTCATCTTGTGATCTAACTAAGTGTCTTAACTCAGCGTCACTTAGGGCCTTATGAGTTTTGTAGTGTTTCTTACCCATCTTGCTCTGTACCACTCAGGGGTCTTGCAATGGGCTCCCACTCACACTGGTGGAATTTGTGACTTCTAAGGCTGTAGCAAAACTTCTTTGATTGTTTCTTCAAGTTTTCTTAGAAGGTGCACGTCTCTCTAGTTCGCCTTCGGCTGCTTTTAGTTTTTCATACCTTGGGATACTGTTCTGGGTTCATCATTTAAAATGCTGCCACCTTTCAGATGACTGCTGATGTATTATCTTTTAAGAGGCCCACCACTGCCAAGCGTGTTGTAATGTGCTGATAACGCTGATAGCCCAGAGCTGTCAACCATGTTCTAATATGGTGCACGGTGGTGTCTCAATGATGAGATTTATATATTTAACTGTTAACCCTTTATTGTTAACCTTTAACTATTTACAGATTCTAGGCTACTGTCATTGTTACAACAGCAGCTGATGTTATTTACTGATCATAACCTTTTATGGTTTTGTGTTTTGGAAATGAGGGGAAAACTACTGATCCCAGAAGCATAGAATCCCAGTAACATTTTTAGGATTTTAAAATTAAAAGATTCATTCGCAAGAAGTAAAAAAAAGCTTAAATACACAAGATTAAAATAACGCAATTGAAACAGCCTTACGTAACATTCCCCAAAAAGCCCACTTGGTCAGAACACACAAATAAACAACTTGGAACCAACTCCCTTATAGATTTTTAACCACAAAAATTGAGTAACATTACCCAAGGCAAAAAACTGCTGCTACTTAATAAAGTATACCATATGATTTCTCACTCTCTTCCACGCTGCTGTGGAAGTTGGAAGGAATTTCAGAAACAGACTGTTTTCTGAAAACAAAAACTTCTCTGAATTGATGCTGGATAGCTGCTTCAAATTCAGAACTTTCCTCAGCACAGAGCTGGTCCCAGGACCTCTCCCCAACACAGCCATCTCAACTCAACTAAACATCTCCCTGAAATATCTTTTTCTCTTTTCATCCTAGACTCTTTGAACTCAACTTTTCCAAAATATAAAAATCTTTCATGCCTCCACTTTCAGGTCAAATAAAATTGAATAACCTTCCCTTGTTTACATATGAAACCTTTGTAAGTTGTAAAAGTTGTTACTTCTAAACTCACATTTGAAATTTTGCAGCTGAAAAGTCACTTAATGCAAATTTTAAAGCCCAACTTATTTACTTGCAATTCCAACTTTATCATAGCCTCTCATTACAAATGCATGCATCTAGCACCTTTACCCTTCATCTCTCAGTTCCCATAGACAAACTGTCTTTTCTAACCAGTTTAATCACCTATGGACACACACACAGCCTCATTTACAGAATACCGCCATATTCCCAAAAATATTTTTAAAAAATCCATCTTCACGTCATGTGTGGTGCTGTTACCTCCATGCAGGCTGGTTCTACAGTGTTCTTTCTAGACTGTTCTCCCAGTCTACTACCATGTGACTCTGTACATCACACATGGGCAGTGCTATTCTCCAGTCCCACGTTAACCCTTGTTTTGTCAAGCACTTTCACATTACAATGGCATGCAGACACATACAACATCATACAACAGACTACACTACTTGGACTACCTGCACAGCATGTACAGTTGGCACTTATTCCCAGGCTGCACCACATACGGTGTCACTATAATTGCAGCATACCTCTTTCAGGAAACATGCAATATACACAGAGCCTTGGCTATAAGAACACCTGATATTGCATGAAGTGCATAGGAACAGGAGTCGGCCATTCAGTCCCTCGAGCCTGTTCCACCATTCGATTAGGTCATGTCTGATCAGTATCTTAACTCCATCTGCCCACCTTGGCTTTGTAACCTTTAATACATATACCTAACAAAAAATTGTCAATCTCAGTTCCAAGATTTTCAAATGGCTGAACTTCAACAGTTTTATGGGAGACAGAGGCCTGAATCTTCTGGTCGGTGTGCGGGGGCGAGCCCTGCTCGCTGACACGTAAAATGATGTGTGGTGACGTCAGGCGTTCTCCCGACGTTACTGCACGTCATTCAGATCTTCAGTTCAGTGGGCTTGCACCGGAGTTGGTTGCGCACCCGCCGAACTGTCAAAGGCCTATTAAGGCTATTAAAATATCAATTAATAGAATTAACAGAGCTGCCTGTCCAACCTTAAGGTTGGCAGGCAGTTCAAGTGCCCAGCGGCCTTCGCATTTATCATGAAACCTTATCCATGGACGGGATGAGGTTTCGTGAAGGTTTTTAAACTTTAATAAAAATTTTTAATAAAATTCATAGACATCTCCCAGCTCATGTGACACTGTCACATGAGGGGACATGTCCGAATACTTTAAAAAAATCTTTTATTGACTTTTTGATAATGAAATTAAACTCCGTGCCAACTTTGCCTCCTCCCCCTGCCTGCACAGGGAGCGCTGAGCGCTTCCAGGTGCGCATCACACTGGGCGGGCCTTAATTGGCCCACCCACGTAAAATGGTGGTGCCCAGATGATCACGGGCGGTGATCCGCTGCGCACCCACCCATACCCACTTCCGATCAGCCCCCACCCGATGGGAGAAAATTCTCCCCAGGGTTACAGATTTCTACTATGTAGTGATTTCTCCAGCAAATGATATGAATCTGCAGAGGTGTCAAGTTGCCTTGCCCGTCACTGGCACATACTAGAAACACGTTGGTGTACTATCTGAAATTGTACGGTATGTGCTGGCAACAGGTGCATTCTTTCACTGCCAGTATGAACCTGGAATACGAAGGCCTGTGTGTAAAGATTCACTAGTTTTGCTACAGGAGCCAGCACACCAAGATGCCGCATTGTTTGAATAGCATTCCCAGGGTAAGTTGAGAGCTGAGCTATCTGTAATAACTTGTTTACTGGTCAATAATGGCAGCAGGTGCCTCAGAAGGTTTGCAGCAAAAAAAAAATCAGAATCAGCCACAAGTGGCTCAGCAATTGCTGAAATCATGGCCTAACGGAGACATCCTATTTTGATCCTGGTTAACCCGAGGAACTAGAATGAATCGAAAGACATCCTCAAATTGTTTGTGAAGTTGAAGTGGGTCTGGAAGGCATCACCCATATCAATGTAGCAATCAAGATCAGCGTCATTTCAATCAAGAAGGAATGAAGTTATCAATTGTTGTATTAACAAATAATAGCTAACCCAATTGAGAAGCCATGCATTTCTAAATACATTCACTATCCTTGTCCGTGGCTTATTTTCTAAATATCAAAGATGTCTATCTGATCTTTATTCTTACCATGAATCATAAATGTACCAACTGTCAAGTACCTCCCCTTCTCACTATTGGTGAGTAAGATTACAATTGTTTAACTTTGAAAATTGCACGGATAATCCTTCTGTACATGATTGCCAGGGCCTCGTTGTGCCTCCTTAGCCAGCTGGCCCACACATTGAGTTACTTTTCTATTGTTTTGCAGTTTCTAATTCACAAGTTTTATGACTTCCTCATCAGTAAACAGCACAGGACAAAATAGGAAAAGCTAAAATCACCTTGTCTAAGAGAAAACAATGGTACTTGTATAGGCTGCACAGGTGCTGCCTGAAACATGCAGCCCAGATAAGCGATGGAGGCTTTTAAAAAAATTTGCTGGGACAAATCAATTTTTAAATAATGGAAATGACAATTTGTTACTAACCTATTAAGGTGCAAAAAAAGTTTCAGGGTTGGATTTATATTGTGTCTGGAAATTTGAACTGGTACAAATTTGCCTCTTGTTGGGTGCAGGGAGTGGTGTTAGTGTGGTGGACTCGAATGATCACCCCTCTGGGATTTAGTATGTTGCATAGTCTTCTGAGACGTAAGGCTATTTTGCACCAATGTAGTATAAATTTAGCCTATAGCAAAGTTAAGCAATGTTTGAAGAATATTTCAAACTGTTAAAAAGCTCAATAACTGCAGAGAAGCTATTAAAATAGGTCTGAGTAACTTTTCAATTTTTTGGGACAACAGATAGCTTTAGATGTATTGTTCAGTTGTGAAGCTCACTACACCTGAGTTACAGCACTCAAAATGGTGTTCTGCTGATATACTGGGCTTAATTTAATGCAGCTCATTGCTGTGGGAAACATGATGGCCAAGCTCAATAATCATGGGAGAAGCCCCACCTCAATCTCCCGGTGGCAGCAAAACGCCCTCCAATTAAGTTGGAGGGCAGAAGAGGTTGTTGCGGGATTCTCAGATGCCAGCAGCTGGATATCAATTAGGCTTATTAATGAGTCAATTAACACCCATTATCCCTGAGCCCTGTGCAATTCAATGGAATTAAATGGGAGCTATATGGCTTTCTGGCACCTCTCAAAGGCCACTCAGCAAACACTGTGAGGTTTGCCTGCGACCTCTTAGAGTGGTGGGGTCGGGTGGGGGAAGGTCCCTTGCTATCAGGCACTCAGTGCCCAATCAAGGGACCGTGCATTGGGAAGGGGGCCACTGAAAGCCACCTCGTGCCCTTACCTCCAATCCTCATAACACCCTCTCCTACAGCTCCCACCCTACAATCCCCAACGTGCCCTCTGTCATTTTTGGCTTGGGGTCCCTTGGTGATTCTGAGCCTCTGGTAGGTCCACTTCAGGCAGCTGCCACTACTCCTGGTAGCGCTGATGAGCAATGGAGAGCTGCCAGCCTCTGTTTGGCTCTCAAAGGGTAGGAGTTACATTGCCGTGTTCCTGAGTCTGAAGAAAAATCCAATAGTGGCCACTTAAATGCGTGCAGTGTATTTAATACCATTGAGCCTCCCTCATGGAACTGATGGGGGGAGAGGTCCCTTGTTTGGCTGACTAAATCTAGCCCATTGGCTTCTTTCACTTGTTTCCTTTTGCTCTACAATTAAGCTCAACTATTGTTCCATGTGTGACCACATCATTGGCCCGCACATTATAATCATACTTTAAAGAAATCAACAGCAAGAAAAGGATTTTAAGGTTAATTATAATACTTTTTAAGTATAAATGAAATTAATAGTCCGATAATGGTTCCTCTAAATTGTAATCAATGAGCATGGTTGTAATAGTTGTGCCAGCTACTGTTCTTACTGTCTCTGCAAGATGGAACTATTACCGCTTTAAAAACAACTATTACAAGGGTATCTGTTATTTCTGCTTGCCCCAGGAAGGGGCACTGTAAAACATATTCAGCCTGTTACAGTAAATGCATGAAAATGATACCATTTCCTTTGTCGAACTGTGAGAAATGTCTTAGGAGACTGACTACTAAAGGTAGAAGTCTTGCATCTAGCCCATGGTGTCATACTTCCAATGTGATATGTCTCAGAGAGTGCAAAAGAATAATAAAGAGAAAAGAAAAGCCAGCTGATTTTTCTGATCTTCTAATCTGGTCTTTTGTCAGAGACAGGAGGTAGAAATTTACCAGGTGTTGTTAGGCCACAAAATCTCTTTTTCAATGATTCGCTTCTAATTGACATCCGGATGTGTCAGTTGTGACCACTTCATTAGAGGTAGTGGCTGAACAGTAGAGTTTGTATTAAAAGCTCTAGTTTGGGAACTAAAGGTCATGGAGGTGCTTCAGACCCCAGATGACCCAGGTCAAACATCATGGGAATTCACTCATTTGAAGGAAGTATTATTAGAAGCTCTCTCTAATACCAATCTTATCATTGTAATCGTTTAGCGTTCCCATGTAGCACCACATCTTTTGATTCAGTAAGCTTAACAGAGCATAGTGGGCACATTTACGGTAAATTAAAAATTAATGATGGACAGATTACTGTCACATACATTGACCAGATATAATAACAATTATAGTGAGTTCAGGCTGAACATGAATTTACATAGGATTATGTAGGATATATGGCACAGATCCAGGCCATTCAGCCCAATCAGTCCTCTGGTGCTTATGTTCCATTATATCCTCCTCCTATCTTTCCTCATCAAATTCTATCACTGCAACCTTCTATTCCCTTCTCTCGCAAGTGCTTGTCTAGCATCCCCTTAAATGCAACTAAACTATTAACTCCAACTACTCTCTGTGGTAAGCAGTTGCACATTTTTACTGCTCTTAGGGTAAAGAAGTTCCTTCTGAATTCCTTATTGGATTTCTTGGGATTTTTTCATTCATATGGCTGGGGAAGTGGTTATAGTTTGATGTCAAGGATAATAATCCATTCAATGGCTTCAGCTGACACAGCGTGAATGGTTGTGATGCCACCAGGAATGGATCTCCCAGGGCAGAAGTTAAGTCTGTGGGCCATGCTTTGCCTTAGATGGCCACAATCACATTTGAGCTGTTCCTCATGTTCCACTTATGAAGCAAGAGGCTATATCTTCCTTAGACCATCCTCAAGCAGTTGAGGATTGAGGATTTCTTGGTGTCTGTGCTTTATTGATGGTATCTGGTTATGCTTTTCCCAATAAGAGGAAACATTCTCTCTGTATCCACTCTATCAAAACCTTTCATAATATTAAAGGCCTCTATTAGATCACCACTCAGCCTTTTTTTCCCAAGGAAATACAGACCTAGCTTGTTAATTCTTTCCTAATATGTATATCAATGCATTTCTGGTATCATCCTTATAAATCTCCTTTGAACACCCTCCAGTGCATTTATATCCTTATTATAATATGGCGACCAGAACGACATGCAGTACTCCATGTGGTCTAAACACAATTCTAGATGGGATTAGCATAACTTCCCTACTTTTCAGTTCTATTCCTCTAGAATAAGGCTTAGTGCTTGGTTTGCTTTTTTTAATGGCCTTGCTAAACTGTGGCATAACTTGAGGTAATTGATGTATTTGTACTCTGAGAGATCCCTTTTCTCCTCTATCCCACCTGGACTTGGCCCTCCAAGTAATAAGTGTAAGTGATCCTTAATCTTTCTACTAAAATGTACTACCTCAGATTTATCTGTGTTGAATTTCATTTGTCAATTATTTGCCCATTCTGCAAGTTTATTAATGTCCTATTGTAATTTGTTGTAAGTCCTCCTCAGCGATCCCTCTCAATTTGGTGTCATCCACGCATTTAGAAATTGTGTTTTTGATTCCAAAGCCCAAATCATTAATATAAATTCTGAACAGCAATAGTCCCAGCACTGACCCTTGTGGAGATCCACTTGCCACCTTCTGCTGCTCTGAATAACTATCTTTCACTCCCACTCTCAGCTTTCTGTCTCAAAGGCAGCTAGCAAGCCATTCTGCCACTTGTCTCCTGGTTCCACATTTTCTGACTTTATTTATTAGACTATTATTGAGCAGCTTATTGAAGGCCTTTTGAAAATCTAGATAAATGACATCTACTGCATTACCATTACCTACTCTTTCTGGTTTTGCCTCAAAAATTCAATAAGGTTGGCCAAACAAGATTTTCCCTTTTGAATCCTTCCTGACTATTTATCGTGTGTTTTTTTGTTTCTAGACTTTCTTCTTATTCTCTCCTTTAGTAAGAATTTCATTACTTTTCCTTCCACTAACGTTACGCTGACTGGTCTATAATTTTCTGGGTATGTTCGATCCCCCTTCTTAAATTTATTATAGCTATTGAAATCTATCATGTATTCTTATCTCTATATTACCAAGGAGCACAATAAGCCAGCCAACACCTCTCAAATGGTGAAATCTATTACAAAAATATCTTGTCCTTCATTTTAAAATCAATACTACTATGGACATTTCCATTCTGAAACTTGCTCTGTTATTCTACCAATATACAATCCTATGTGCTCTTCCTCATTATGCCAACATCAAGATTCATTAAAACATCTCAAACTCTTTCTTTTTCAACATATATTTCAGTACCTCCAGATTATTTAACTCCTGTATGTTTTAGTGGTATCCAGTGCTAAAGAATTAAATCTTTAGGAACATGGAAATAAGTGTTCACTTAGCAAATGTCATGGATGGGGTAAATTGGATAGCTGCAAAAAACAATGCAGGGATTGCAGTGTGAGACTAATCCCCAACCATTGCTTGCAATGCAGGCAGCATGGCAACCTTGTGTTGCCTTCTCAGTTGAATGTTCTTCATGTCCAGCCAACGCAAATCATACTGTTCATTGGCTGAATGCATCAGTGGGGAACCAAGACCAGAACCACTTGAACCAGCCCTGTACTGCTTACAGCTAGCTGTTCTCTTAAAGGGGAGATGTATTGTGATTGGAGCAAGTGCTGGGAGTCAAGGTTGGACAGAATCTGACCTGAAAAAAAGTGAAGAACGGCACAACATGTAAGGGAGTGGACTCCAAGGTTTCCAGTGAATGCATCTTCTAATACCACATTTTCCCAAACTCACCAGTAGTCTCAAACATTCCCCAAATGACCACACACCCAGCACTCACCTACCAACAATCAATTAGGACTCATACCTAACATTCAAACTCTGTTATTGGTCCAGATCTTCCAGCTCATGACAAAGCCACCCAGGTCTTTCTGGGTCTTCAGATAATAAAGGATTTTGGTGTCAGAAGCCAGTTTCACTCACATGTTGGTGCGACATTAGTCGTCTCAATTTCTCTGTTCCTCTCACCCATTCTAACCTGTCTCTCTCTGAACTTACTGCACTCCATTCTCTCAGGTCCAACCCTGACATTGTCATCAAACCCGCTGACAAGGGTGGTGCTGTTGTTGTCTGGCGCACTGACCTCTACCTCACGGAGGCTGAGCGTCAACTCGCAGATACTTCCTCCTACCTCTCCCTGGACCATGACCCCACCACTGAACATCAAGCCATTGTTTCCAGGACTGTCACTGACCTCATCTCCTCTGGGGATCTCCCTCCCACAGCTTCCAACCTGATAGTCGCCCAACCTCGGATGGCCCGCTTCTATCTCCTACCCAAAATCCACAAACAGAACTGCCCCAGTAGACCGATCGTCTCAGCTTGCTCCTACCCCACAGAACTCATTTCTCGTTATCTTGACTCCCTTCTCTCTCCCCTTGTCCAGTCCCTTCCCACCTACATCCGTGATTCCTCTGACACCTTACGTCACATCAACAATTTCCAGTTCCCTGGCTCCAACCGCTTCCTCTTCACCATGGACGTCCAATCCCTCTACACCTCCATCTCCCACCAGGATGGTCTGAGGGCCCTTAGCTTCTTCCTTGAACAGAGGCCCGAACAATCCCCATCCACCACTACTCTCCTCCGTCTGGCTGAACTTGTTCTCACGCTGAACAATTTCTCCTTCAACTCCTCTCACTTCCTCCAAATAAAAGGTGTGGCTATGGGTACCCGCATGGGCCCCAGCTATGCCTGTCTCTTTATGGGGTATGTGGAACATTCCTTGTTCCAGTCCTACTCCGGCCCCCTTCCACAACTCTTTCTCCGGTACATCGATGATTACTTCGGTGCCGCTTCATGCTCTCGTGGGGACTTGGAAAAATTTATTAATTTTGATTCCAATCTCCACCCCTCCATCATTTTCACGTGGTCCATCTCTGACACTTCCCTTCCCTTCCTTGACCTCTCTGTCTCAATCTCTGGTGATAGACTGTCCACCAATATCCATTACAAACCCACCGACTCCCACAGCTATCTCGACTACAGCTCCTCACACTCCGCTTCCTGTAAGGACTCCATCCCATTCTCTCAGTTCCTTCGCCTCCGTCGCATCTGTTCCGATGATGCTACCTTCAAAAACAGTTCCTCTGACATGTCCTCCTTCTTCCTTAACTGAGGTTTTCCACCCACGGTCGTTGACAGGGCCCTCAACCGTGTCCAGCCCATCTCCCGCGCATCCGCCCTCACGCCTTCTCCTCCCTCCCAGAAACATGATAGGGTCCCCCTTGTCCTCACTTATCACCCCACCAGCCTCCGCATTCAAAGGATCATCCTCCGCCATTTCCGCCAACTCCAGCATGATGCCACCACCAAACACATCTTCCCTTCACCCCCCTATCGGCATTCCGTAGGAATCGCTCCCTCCGGGACACCCTGGTCCACTCCTCCATCACCCCCTACTCCTCAACCCCCTCCTATGGCACCACCCCATGCCCACGCATAAGATGCAACACCTGCCCCTTCACTTCCTCTCTCCTCACCGTCCAAGGACCCAAACACTCCTTTCAAGTGAAGCAGCATTTCACTTGCATTTCCCCCAACTTAGTCTACTGCATTCGTTGCTCCCAATGTGGTCTCCTCTACATTGGAGAGACCAAACGTAAACTGGGTGACCGCTTTGCAGAACACCTGCTGTCTGTCCACAAGAATGACCCAAACTTCCCTGTCGCTTGCCATTTTAAAACTCCACCCTGCTCTCTTGCCCACATGTCTGTCCTTGGCTTGCTGCATTGTTCCAGTGAAGCCCAAAGCAAACTGGAGGAACAACACCTCATCTTCCGACTAGGCACTTTACAGCCTTCTGGACTGAATATTGAATTCAACAACTTTAGGTCGTGAGCTCCCTCCCCCATCCCCACCCCCTTTCTGTTTCCCCCTTCCTTTTTTTTTCTCTCCAATAAATTATAAAGATTTTCCTTTTCCCACCTATTTCCATTATTTTTAAAAAAAATTTTAAAATCCTTTATGCTCTCCCCACTCCCACTAGAGCTATACCTTGTGTGCCCTACCATCCATTCTTAATTAGCACATTCGTTTAGATAATATCACCAACTTTAACTTTAATACCTATGTGTTCTTTTGTACTATTGTTGTTGACATCTTTTGATGATCTGCTTCTATCACTGCTTGTTTGGCCCTACAACCACACCCCCACTCCACTTCTCTCTCTCTCTCTCTCTCTCTCTCCGCCCCCCACACACACACCTTAAACCAGCTTATATTTCAACTCTTTCTTGGACTCGAACTCAAGTTCTGTTGAAGGGTCATGAGGACTCGAAACGTCAACTCTTTTCTTCTCCGCCGATGCTGCCAGACCTACTGAGTTTTTCCAGGTAATTCTGTTTTTGTTTTTGTTTTGGATTTTCAACATCCGCAGTTTTTTTGTTTTTATCACTCACATGATTAACTGTTATTGTATATTCAGAAAGGCTTATAGCTGAAACCTACTGCTATACAATGGAAATAGATTACGTTTCTTGACATCCACTTGTAGATAATGAATTTCTTCAGTTCTGCTTTTGTTGAATTGCAAACATGGAGACATAGAGTCTAGAAGTCCATTGCTTCTGAGTTTGGAGTAAACTACAAACAATAGCAGGCTTGGATTCAACAGAAGGGCCCTATCAATTCAAGAAAGAGCCTTCCACACAGAGTGATTCAATTTGGAACTTTCCAGAAGGCTGATGTGGTCTGTGTTGAATTTGCAAAAGTCACCTTGGCAGCCATCATAGCTATCTGGTTAATATGCATTTTTTTAAAAATGCAGTTCAAGACGTTTACATATGAGCACAGTCCATGTTTAAAGTGATGATCAGGATATGCCTTCACTGACATAACATACCTCCACCACAAGGGAAAAAGTGGATTCTTGATTGCATTTTTTTTACATTGCTCCCATAGCAATGCAAGAGGAATATGAACACATATTTTGCACACATGTATCCTACCATCAATACATGAATCTTATGCCACCAGGACTCACTCTTTCTATAATATCCTTTTCTCCTTAAGCTTGAGTTTCTCATTCCTCTTGGAGTGAGGCACAATGTAATTGAACTTCTTTGGGTGTTGGAGTCTGGCTTTAAGGAGTTGTGTATTCCATGCTCTGGTGCCTTCTAGCCCAGTTTCTCTTTTGAAAATCCCAGTTAGGTTTTGTCTAATGGGCTAGGACTTTTATTAACACTTGTGTGCAGAGCTTTTGGAAGTTTTAATACCAACTGTCATACAGCCTTTGGAGAGTGGTTGGTTCTGTGTAAGGTCAAGGTCAACCCTGGTGACCTGGAAAGAATCAAATTTCAGAGGCTGTTGCAGAGCCATGCTTGTATTTAGGAAATTTCTGTTGTGGAAAAGTTGCCCTGCATGTAAAACTCTTAACCCTTCAATGGCTGTTTCTACAACCCAGGGGTCTAATAGTTCAGGTTCAGATCCATTGGCAATTCTTATTTCTAAATTGCTATAGTTGGGTGGGTGAACCATCTTTAAAACCCTATAAGGTGCCTGGGGGCTCTTCCTGCACCTTGTCTGCAGTGGGTACTGAAGCTGAATTGCTGGATTTGGGGAGATCTGGATTTTGAATCTGGCCATTTGGCCTTTTAGTCCCCTACTGGCTGCACTTATATTTCCCTTGTGGTTTTCACAAGTGCTGTTTGTTTTAGGCAGTATCATCTTCCCTTATTCCTTCACCTTGGGGGTGGATTTTTTCCCAATCTGTCTGTCCCATGTTGCCTGGGATACTACTGCCGTCAGGTGGTTGTTCAATCTCTGCTGCACTGCCCTCTACTCTCTATCCAGCCTCTGCTGCACTCCCCTCTGCTCTCTCTCTAGCCTCTGCTGCACCTCTCTCTGCTCTCTGTCCAGCCTCTGCTGCACTGCCCTCTGCTCTTTGTCCAGCCTCTGCTGCACTCCCCTCTGCTTTTTCTCCAGACTCTGTTGCACTCCCCTCTGCTCTCTGTCCAGCCTCTGTTTTTAATCTTAAGCTTGGGTTTCTCATTCCTCTTGGAATGAGGCACAGTGTAATTGAATTTCTTTGGGTATTGGGGTCTGGCTTTAAGGAGGTGTGTATTCAGTGCTCTGGTGCCTTCTAGCCCAGTTTCTCTTTTGAAAATCTCAGTTAGGTTTTGTCTAACAGGCTAGGACTTTTATTTACACTTGTTTGCAGAGCTTTTGGGAGTTTTAATACCAACTGTCATACAGCCTTTGGCAAGCGATCGGTTCTGTGTAAGGTCGAGCTTTAACCTCATTTACTGTCTGCCTGCTTGGGAACTTCCTTGGTCCCTATTTAAATCTTGGAAGAAGGTTTCTGCCAAACACACCTCTAGTGCATTTCTTTCAACCTCTGCTTCTTCTGTTTCAGCATTTTTGCATTCCACTGGCCCTGTCTTGGCCTCTTTAAATTCCGTGGGCTCTAACCTTGCCCCTTTTAATTCTGCTGGATTTCCTTTAGCCTCTTTAATCCTTTTGGTCTTTATCACTTCCTGTGGGATATTTGAACCTTCCTCAGCCCTCTGTACTCATGCAGAATTTGTTGGGTTTCCCCAGCCTTCCTAGTCTCTGTGGACTGCCCCAGACTCGTTGGGGGCATTTGTTTCCCACAAGTACTTTAAAAAAAGTGCAAGCTTTGGATTACACCCACCTTTACTGATCCCATACTTGCTTGTTGTGCAGGTACATTTTTATTAAAGGAAATTCCACACACTCTCCAGTGAGAGCCAGCACATTGGCATTCACTTTGTTCTTGTGTGGAAACTTCCAATCTCCTGCCACGAGCAGGATTTGCAAACATGTAGTGTCTCAAAGAATGCTAATCTCCTTTTCCAGCTTTTTAGGAAAAACAGGGGTCACAGAAACATAGGCTTATGACCTTCATGGGCACACTGTCTAGGCTGCAGTGCCCCCAATTAGTTTTTGATATGCCAAAAGTTCTCTCTCGTGTGGCCAGGCTTTCCACAATGAAAACACACAGGGAGGGTGCCTACAGGTTTGCCATCTTGGTTCCTTCTTTTAAAATGGCCTGCATTCCCTTCATTACTCCCTTCTCTCTCAAGCTTGCTTGGGCTTCACCTACCTCCCTCTTATCTCTCCCTAGCCTGTAAGAATGACCTGATCTTTGAGTTAGGGGTCTGTGACTTAACTCATAGTTGTCTGCTATGATGTTTGCCTGTCTGACTTTGGAAAATCTTTGTTCTTCCATGTGCGTTTTAATGGAAAAGGAAAGGCAGCTTTGGAACTCCCTGAGGAGGATTACATCCCTGAGGCTTTCATAGGTGGAATCTATCTTAAGCACCCATATCCATAGGTTGAAAATAAGTTGCCTAAACCTTTCAAACTTAATGGGCAGAATTTTTAGGTCGGCGTGTGGGTGCATGCCTGACCCAATTGGACACAAAATCACACGAGATGGCATCGGGCAAGTGTCCCAACGTCATTCCATGCTCGCGTGATATTTCAGTCGGCGGGCTCACGCACGTGTTGGAAGCGCGCCAGCCGACAATTAAGAAGACAATTAAAATTATTAAAATTCCGGTTGTCCCCTATTTTCATGGTCCATCCAACCTTACGTTTGGCGGACGGGCGAATATGCCAGGCAGACTTTGCATTTTTGATGAAATCTCATCCATGGACAAAATAAGGTTTCTGTAATTAAATTAAAAAAATAAAAATGTATAGTCATAATTTTCATCACGTATATGTTCAGGTGACTGATTGTGATGCATGAACATCTTTTTCTGGATTTTAAAATCTTTATTTAATTGTTTTGAAGTCTGCAGCTCCCTGAGGCAGCTCTCTGCCTTCAAGGAGCAGTCGATCAGTGCTCGCCCATGCCCGCACTTACAACAGCGCCCACCCTCCTCCCACCCTCACCTAGGCAGCGCTGAGCATTTCAGTGAGCGTTTTACGCTGGCTGGCCGTTAATTAGCCAATCGGTGTGAAATTGCAGTTGGGGGCTGATTGCAGGTGGCAGTCCATTCCCCTGCCATTCCCGGGCCCACTGATTGTACCCACATGCAGACCTAAAAATCCTGCCCAATGTAACTTTACCCGGAGCATTTTCGGTAAGTTTGAAATTTTTGGTGGTATGTCTCCAGTACTAGCTCATATGTACTCAGGATAGCTTTTTGGTTGTGTCATAGTTGGATGAACTCTCATTGGACAATAGGAAATAAATCTCAAGGGCTTTTCCTGTCCATTTGCTTTGCACAACAGGGTCCACACCCCTGCTGGTCATTTCAACTGTTTTGCAAGCTTTTTAAACGAGACAAAAAAGCCTTCCACATCCCCCTCATCAAAAATTGGTATAAATTGGGAGTACTTTAACAGCCTAACACTTGGTCCTAAGCTTGTGTCATTTCCCTCACTCGAGGTGCCTTAACTGGGTACAGTGGATCTCTCCCTACTCAATTCAAGCTACCTTAACTCTCTTCGCTGTCTCTCCTTTTGGAAAGCTCTATATTTTTCCCTTTCTTAGGCTGTCTCTTCTCCTTTTGTTCCTGTCCTTCACGTTCTTCTGTTACAGTCTCCCCCGTTCTTTTTCACTCTCTTAGACTGCTAGTCTCCACCCTTCTTGGCAAATTTTGGATAGGGTAACCTGGACTATTTCAGGTTATATATTTTCTGCCTGTTCCAGTTCTACGGTGAGCCCATAATGTTTATCCAGCATTGTTAGCACCTCAGGTCATCATACCTGATTTCTCACAACAAGTCCCATATAGTCGGCTACTGTTTTAAGCTGCTCTATGGTTAGGGCTGCTAACTTAGAACAAGTTAGGTCCTCCTGTTCTACATGTGATTTCATATCAAAACTAGCCATTCTACTTTCTGATGTTAATACTCAAAACCTGCTGCTGTTGTCTTTTTGTTTTAAAGAAACAACTTTCGCCATTGACCGTTTCCATTCTTACTTCCAATTACTTCTTTTAACATAGGATTCAGCTTGTTTTAGTTCAATTGGTTCAAATCCTGGATGCAGCACCAAATTCTGTTCCAGACAGGGTTGGCAGTGAACTGAAACTCTTGTACCCTATTCCTTACTGTCCATATTCAGTATGGCTTTTGGAAAGGAAGATGTGCGTGTTTCTTGGCGACGTTAGGATGTGGTCAATTTAAATAACGTCAGGATGTCAGCACAGAAGCTGTGGCAGAATCCTTAGCATTTCTAAAGCTACAGAATCCTGCATAGCAATCGCATCTCCGTGTTCATCGTCCACAGGAAACTTGCCCCATTACAGAAGATGAGGCTGTCTTATCTCCATATTCTCAGCAATTCTTCCAATTGCTCAGAGTCGAGTAATGTCACACAGTGAGAAGTGTGGGTCTCTTACCACAGCCCACAGAAAGTAGGTAGCCCTTCCGAAATATCATCCAAAAATTATTTCTTCTTTTCCTGAAAGGCTTATAAGAATTTTATTGTTTTTCTTCTTCCATCATTTACATACAGTGAAATTTAAAATTTTTAATGTCTTTTCAGTCTTCGATGTAGCAGTGAATGACAGAGTTGAAGATTATTCATCTTCTGAAGTTCTTTCTCTATAAGCTTCAAGGGAGTAACAAGTTTCTGTTCTAGTCCTGATTTCTTCTCTTCCAGTCCCAGAGAATCCAAAGGTTGATGTCCTTCAGTCTTCTACCTTGGGTCAGTCTTGTGTTGAAAATTTATCATTGTCCTTGCAATTCAGTAGTTCTGAAACATTTACTCTGCTTACCAGTAATGCTGCTACATTGCTGTCCCTATTCTATAGATGATAATGTCCTCCCAGATGCAGAAGAAACCCTTCATGTCTCCAAACATCTTCCCTAAGGGCTGAGAATACTGTGGGAGATTGAACCCTCCAGGACTGTGACTTGGGGAGGGGGAAGGGTAAGAGTTGGAGTTGGATTGAATCTGCAGTTGTAAAAAGGGAATTCTAGAAGTGCAATGTTAATAGTTAAAGATATAGTTTCATATTGTTGTTGGAAATTGGATAGTATACTTGGGCGGAGGTTAACAGGGGGTTATAAAGGGTTAACAGATGGGATATGCTAATGTATGGCATGGATGATGATGTGTAAATGACATCAGTCAGTCATTTGTTAGGCTCTCTCTCTCTCTCTCGAGAAGAGTTTGAGAGAGATTGGAATACCATGGTCAGGAGCAACATGCCTAGCTGTAACCCATTTAGATGTAGTTCTAATAAACAAGTGTGAAGTAAGTACCAGAGTATTACTACAGACTGTCCAGTAACAAAGTACTACGCCCAGAGTCCACAGGTAAGAAGGATCATCTCAGGACACAATAGGCAAGGATAGAGTAGCTGCCAGCTTGCTGGAGGATGAGGTTGTATAGGAGTTCTACTTCAAAAGACTCTGATGAGGAATTTGGTGGAGCAATCTGCAGAAAAATGCTGAACGATATGCACAGCAAAATGCTTGGTACAATGGGAAGCTTTCCAGAAAGCCTGTGGTCAATGTAATTATGATTCTACGTGGGACTGTTAACATTTAAAGAGAAATCCGAACACCAAATAGAAGTACACCACAAGATTTGAGGCTTTTTAACAATAGATGAAAAGGGGTTTTTTTATTGCTAAAGAAATGATCAGACAAAACCGTTCAAATGACTTCAATGAATCCTTACTCTACTTCAATTCCACTAATTGCTTAACAGGCAACGCAGCAAATTCCTAATAGGAAAATCAGTAAAGAATTTTCTTGCAGCTTTCTGCCTGCTTGTCAAATAAGGAGAAAGACTGAAGAGTTTGGGCTGCTCATCATTGTTCTTGACTTTAGTTAATCGCCTGCAAGTTTCAGGCAAATTATATTTTAATATTCTCTTATTTGTACTGTGCATTTGTTCCTTATTTGCACCTTTTTTTTAGTTTTCTGCCTTTTCACTAATGAATTTATCCAGCACGTACTCTGCTGTTTCTGCAGAACCTTGTGCAAAGTCCCAAGGGTAATAAGATAAATTTTTGATTAAAAAGTATAATGTTCCTCAACAGTGAACCTTTGATATTTTTTTAGTATTTCTCTGAAAATAAACTTTAATTTAAGAATCTTTGGTAAAACAATGATACTGCAGTAGAAGCAGCATAATATGGAACTCTACTATGCCCTACATGGTCTGGTAATGCATGCAGTGGATGTGCAGAATGTCTCACATTGCTTAGATTCATTCTGCTTGTCATTAATTTGGACCTGCTATAGCTAGACCTATCTGCTATCGGTCAATGGCATCATTCATTTCCACAAGTAGTCTGAACTTCTTAATTTTGCGGGAGTTGATTCATGCTGACCTGGATTACTTGTAAAAGAGCATGACCTACTACAGATGTGGCAGTGTAGTGGATATACTGCAAAACTTGAATTCCAGCGAAGGTGAATTCCAATCCCATGGCGCTTGGAAAGTTTAATTTAGTTTTTTTAGAAAAAGCTGGTATCAGTAAAAAATGACCTTGAAGTATTTTGTTTCAAACTACTACCTGGGGCTCAAGAGAAAAAGGTCATCACTACTTTTGCCGGGCAACTTCTCCTTCTTCAGTTCTGTCGAAAGGCAGGTCCGAGCCACAGTGTTGCAACCTTCACCACTGGTAGGGCAAGGAAGCAGGTCCTGAACACACCCCAGCCAGAATGGGGATCAAACTCCGCACTGTTGGTACCAATCTGATCCACACCAGACATCCAGCCACCCAAGGAGTCCAGACTGCTGTGGAAACATGCACTTTTACACGCATGCTGTAGTCCAGAGCTATGAGTGGCGATACTCCAATTTGCTTGCCATCACATGGCTGACCAGGAATCTCTCCCACTCTTATCATCTGCCATTGGCATATATTTGAAGGATTTACAAATTGATATCCAACCTGTTGGTCACCTTATAAACATACCTTTCTTGGCCATGAAGTCCTGGAGTGGGACTTGAACCCAGATCTTCTGATGCAGAGGTAGAGATGCTATCCACTGTGTCACAATGTGACAACAATACAATTGAATTTTACATCCAGTTTGAAAGGGAGAAGAATGGGTCTAAGGCTAATATTTTAAACTTCAATTTTGGCAACTATGTGGGCATGAAAGCTGAGCAAGCTGAAGTGAACTGGAATACTAGGCTAGGGTATAGATCAATAAAGAAGCAGTGCTAGACATTTAAGGGAATATTTCAGAATATTCAGAATAAGTGTATTCCTACTATAAAGAAAAATTCTAAGGGAAGAACCCACCATTCATGGTTAACTAAAGAAGTTAAGGAAAGCATCAAACTTAAGGAAAAAGCATATAACTGCACAAAGTTGAGTGGCAGGACAGATGATTGGACAGAATTTAAAGAACGACAGAGAATGACTAAAAGATTAATCAGGAGAAAGAAATTAGAGAATGAGAGGAAGCTAGCTAGAAATGTAAAAATGGATAGCAAGAGCTTCTACAGGTATTTAAAATGGGGAAAAAAGTAAGCAACGTGAGTGTTGGCCCTCTAGATAGTGACAGTGGGGAATTAATAGTGCATAATAAGGAAATGAACAAATAGTTTGCTCCTGTGTTCACTATAGAGGATACAAAAAACATTCCATTAATAGATGTAAATCAGGAGGTGGAAGGGAGAGAAGAACTTGGTGAAATTGCAATCACTAGGCAAGTGGTGCTAGGCAAACTGATGGAGCTGCGGGCTGGCAAGTCTCCGGGACTTGATGGATTCATCCTAGGGTTTTAAAAGAGGTGGATAATGAGGTAGTAGACACACTGGGACTAATTTTCCAAAATTTGCTAGATTCTGGAAAAGCTCAATCAGATTGGAAAGTAACAAATATAACCCTTCTATTCAAGAAGGGAGGGAGGCAGAAACAGAAAACTATAGGCCAGTTAGCTTGATGTCTGTCATGGGGAAGGTGTCAGAAATCATCATTAAGGAGGTTATAGCTGGGAACCTAGAGAAACTCAAGGTAGTTGGGAAGAGTCAGCATGGTTTTGTGAAAGGGAAATCATATTTAACCAATTTATTGTTTTTTTTGAAGGAGCAACATGCACTGTGAATAAAGGGGAGCCTGTAAATGTACTGTACTTGGATTTCAAGAAGGCTTTTGATAAGGTGTTACATCGAACATTATTGCGAAAAATAAAAGCTCTTGGTGTATGGGGTAACATATTTGCATGGATAGAAGATTGGCTGGCTGGCAGAAAACAGAGAGTATGCATAAGTGAGTCTTTTTCTGATTGGCAAATTACATCAATGACTTAGATGAGGGGAGCGATGGCATGGTAGCTAAATTTGCAGTTAACAGAAAGACAGGTCGGAAAGTATAATGTAAAGAGGACATAGCAGGTTATGGATGGATATAGATAGATTGAGTGAGTGAGCAATGCTCTGGATAATGGAGTATAATGTGGGAAAATGTGAAGTTGTTCACTTTGGCAGGAAGAATAAAAAAGCAGAGTATTACTTAAATGGAGAAAGACTGCAGAATTCTGAAGTGCAGAGGGATCTAGGTGTTCCATCACATCAGTCACAAAAAGTTAGTATGAAGGTGCAGCAGAAGTAATTAAGAAGGCTAATGGAATGCTAGTCTTTATTATGAAAGAAATTGAACATAAAAGTAAGGATGTAATAATTCAATTATACAGGGAATTGGTGAGAGTACAAGTCAATCACTGTGTAGTTTGGTCTCCTTATTTAAAGAAGGATGCAAATGCATTAGAGGCGGTCCAGAGGAGGTTTACTAGATTGATACCTGGAATTAGCGTGTTATCTTATGAGGAAAGGTTAGATAGACTGGACCTGTTTTCTCTGGAGTTTAGAAGAGTGAGGGGTGACTTGATTGAATTGATTGAATAAGATCCTGAATGGCTTTGACAAGGTGGATGTTAAAAGGATGTTTCCTCTTGTAGGTGAGTCCAGAACTAGGGAGCACTGTTTTAAAATCAGGGCTTGCCCTTTTAGGGCAGAGATGAGGAGAATTTTTTTGTCTTGGAGTTTGTGCGACTTCGGAACTTTGCCTCAGAAAGTGGAGGAGACGTGGTCATTGAATACTTTTAAGGCTGAGAGATATAGATTCTTGTCAGGCGAGGGAATCAAAGATCATTAGGGGTAGATGGGAGTGTACTATTTGAAATATAAACAGATCAGCCATGATCTTATTGAATGGTTGAGCAGGCTCAAGGGGCTGAATGGCATACTCCTCCTATTTTTTATGCTCTTATGTTCTAAGACTTCCTTGCAGAGCAACCAGAGATGGTCAATAAATATTTGCCTTTCCAGTAACGTGCACAGAACGAGTATAACAAAACATACCTGGCTTTGTCATTGGCACCTATTGCACATGCATTTTTTTCAATCTTTCTGATAGCAGATCAAAGAGTCTGTCACGGATACAGCTAGCTCAGACTTCAGCTGAGGCCCTCAGCAGATTCTGGAGGGTAATGGGAGGTAGGGGATGCAGTTGGGAAGGGTCAAGGGGTGCATTCCAGCAGCCTGTGGATTTTATGTGAATCCAGTAGGAGCATTTCTGCCTCTCCCAGTTCTGAAATCAGGTGAGTGAAACAACTCAAATTTACTCTTCAGGTGGCATCATCTAATGGTCCCTTTAAAGATCACTAGTCTGGCTGCTGGGTACCTGGAGGATCTGACCACTGCGCCCAGGGAATACTCTGTGGTAAACCTAGCCACCAAATATTGGGAAAAGGGTTGAAAACATGTTCTAGATCCCCAATTTACATACGCAAAGAGCTTAAAGCCTGTCAGGCCCACACCCGGAGCTCCCTGGGAAGTCGTGCTTGAACCCTAGACAATATGGGGTGGCACACTCCCAGCATAAAATGAGCCTTGAAGATTACCTGGCATGATGTTGAATGCTGAGATGTCAGAAGTGTTAGTATGGTCTGGATGTGTCTACTTGCATCAACTCATTAAGCTCTGTGAAAGGAGTTACTTCAGCAGAGCTTTGAAAAAGACTACAGGGAGCTAATGATGGTGTGTACCATCTACAAAATGCACTGCAGCAACTCACTAAGGCTCCGACAGCACCTTCCAATCTTCCATGACCTTTCATCAATCACCTTGCTCTTTGTTATTTACCTCAAAATGTATCACCTCACATTTGAATTAAGTTTCTTCTGAGTCTATTGGCCTGTCCAAACCCTTTTCAAGGCCTCCACAATCTTCTCAAGGTCACTTTGCTCTCTTTTTTAACAAACTTGATATTGCACCACTGATCCCCAAATCCCAATCATTTATTGTATGCATATATTTTCAAATGTATGTTATATATATCTATGAGGGAGAAAGAGAGAAAATGGGCCCAACATTGATTCCTGGCAGACATTACTGTTTGGATTACAACAATCCAAACATCCATTAATCACTATTATTTTATTTCCCGTCCTGTAGCCAACTTCATACCAATGCTGCCATATTCCTTCTAATGTCATATATCTTCATTTTAAGAATGAACCTTCTATGTGACATCTTGTTAAAAAAAACAAGAAAGATCACTGATGCCTTATACATCTCCATTTTCCCCATGGAAATGCAACAAAATGAAAAGTATGGAAATTCTTCTGGCTCAGCCTCGTTCGCAGAGGTCATTGGTAGAATCCATCGATTTGGTGTAAGGTACAGATGGGTGACTTTTCTTAATTGATTTCATTAGTTCTGGAAACTTTCTTTTTTTTGCCACCACTTGCTTCTGGGAAACTATATTTTCAATATGCAATTTCCCAGCCCTCTAGGCTGTTCTCCTGTGGAGGATGTGCCCTGGATTGCCAAACAGGACAATCCTCCTATAAGCCACCTCTCACATCAGCAGCTCAATTATTCTATCCATAACCCTGAATGTTCTTCCTCTGCACTGCTTCAAAGTACAAACTTTCTGCATATTTTGGTACTAAAGTGATTATTTTGTTTAAAAAGCTGCTGCAACCCTCTAAACACCTGTAGCAGTAACACTCGTCATCCTGACTTAGAAATATGTTGTTGTTCCTTCACTGTTGCTGGGTCAAAATGCTGGAACTTCCTTCCTAACTTCACGGTGGGCATACCTACACCACATGGATTGCAGCGGTTCAAGAAGACAGCTCATCACCACCTTCTCAAAGGCAACTAGGGATGGGCAATAAATGCCAGCCTAGCCAGCAATGCCCACATTCCTTGAATGAATAATAAAAAAGATATCCTGCTTCTGAATCTGTGAAGTCACAACAACAGGTGGATTGCACATAAGTTGGGGCCAATCTCAGAAAGTTCACTGGGTCAACTGTGCACTATGTGGCCAGGTGTAAGCCCTTTTCAGCCATGTTCCTGTTCCTCCACAGTATCCTGTATTACATTATAGTTATATTGTCACAACAAACTGTTTTCACCTTTGAGGATCTGGTTTTGTTAAGAAAATTAGAAAAGACAGAAAAGTGCAGCAATATTTCATGTGATAATTCATGTGCTTCCAAATGACATCTTTGTCAATTAATCTTTCTCACCCTCTACCCTATCCAAGACCTTCCTTTTTGTTCTTCCTTCTCCCAACCCCATTAAATGGCATATCAACCATCACATTCATATCCTCCTTCAGTACTGAGGTACTTCAAAGTGCAATAGTGTGTGGAATTGAAGCACTCATCATCAGAGCCCAGCTCTGTTGGAGTGCACATGTAGTACTTATGGCTAATGTTAAAACCCCAAAGGTGGTCATTTGTTCACACCTTGAACTTGGACACTGCCAGCAAGGTAAACTAAGAATAAGGTTTAAGGATACCTTGAAGGTGAACCTCAGGAAATGTGTAATATCCACCACAGACTGGGAGAAAAATGCATAAGAAAGAATTCCTGGGGAAACAATTGCAAGTAGTGCATTGTTTCCTTCGAATAGCAAACAATACAGGCAGAAAAGGACAAAAGGCAAGCTGGAAAGACTGGCATTCCCAGCAAAATCAGACAATTCATGCTTGCCCGACTGTGGAAAGCCCTGTAGGTCTGCAATCAGGCTCCATATCCATGTTAGAATGTACAACAGATGACTCTACACACACAAGAAATGGTCATCTTTGATAACAAAGGGAAACTGACAACGATGAGGAGAATACAGTTAAAATATTACTGAGGCTATTTTGGGCAGTTTTGTTGTTTTTATACGAATGTGCCATCTCTTCATACGGAATCTTTCTGTGTGCAATGTGATATGGATCATTAATAAGAAAACAATGTGGACAAACTTTTTGTAGATAATATAGATCCCTATTGGCTTCTACACAAAGTGGAAATAAAAGCTAATAAAAGCAGAGTTTACGAAATGTTCTAAATGCCAAGCATGGCACTATCAGACAAGAGCACTTGTGTAGTGCAAACAATTATTAACATAAAGGATGTAATTTCAATGCTCAATGTTTTCTTTTGATAATTGACAGCAGAAGATAGGAAGAAAGCTGCCCTTTTACTGGCCTCGCTGACGCATTCTGTTTCATTATCAAGCTAATATTTAAACGGAATCTCTATTATTGTGATCACATTAACTCAGACAGAATGAAAAGGTTTTGCATGCCACCAGATGAAATACTGTGTAGCTGCAAACGTCACAGGAGTTTTGCAAGTGGTCCGTCTGCTCAAACAGTGGACCTTTCTCTGACAAATTAGAATCTTTTTCAGTGGCTCCAATTGTCTATATTTAATATTGTGCACTAGTTCTATGAACTAAACCTGTTAACGATGACACTATGACATGGGGTTGTGATATTTTTAAAATGCATTCATTTCAGCATCCTGCAATTTATCGCCCAAACAGAGCCAGTACAAAATTGAGGCAAGGACTAATATGTTTATCTTTATTGATTTGTCAATTTGGGCATTCTATTAAAGATTTGTCGCAGATAATTATCCAGGGGCTAGGTTTTCAATTTGATACGATGCTTTTCAGTGGAAAACCTAGGATTTTTAAAATGTTTTTTGAGTGTCAAGCAATATTGGGTGGAATTTTCCCAGAATTGCACTAAGTGTGGTAGCAGGCGGGTAAAGTGGAGTCCTATCCACTGATGAAAATGGTGGGTTTTCACGACTTATCTTCCCGAGCTCGCCTCATTATTTATGCATTCCCGGGAAACACTATTTCCATAATTACCTGGAAAAACTCAGCAGGTCTGGCAGCATCGGCGGAGAAGAAAAGAGTTGACGTTTCGAGTCCTCATGACTCTTCGACAGAACTAGTTCTGTCGAAGGGTCATGAGGACTCGAAACGTCAACTCTTTTCTTCTCCGCCGATGCTGCCAGACCTGCTGAGTTTTTCCAGGTAATTATGTTTTTGTTTTGGATTTCCAGCATCCGCAGTTTTTTTGTTTTTAACACTATTTCCATGGTGGGTTAACTCTCATTCACCCACTTACCAACACCCCGCTGTTGCATCACGCTGGCTGCCATCTTTAAAAGGCAGCCACCAGCAAAGCACTCATCGCCACCAGCTCACCGCAGCTGCCCTGGGGAAATGGTCAGCAAAGGCAAAAAGACCGCAGCAACCCCCCCACCCCCTCCACCCCAGCTTCAACGACGGGTCCCTCAAGTGACCGCTGGATGCCGTAGACACCTGACAGGATGTGCTCTACCCCTGCCCTGGCCGCAGGACGGGCAGCAAAGTCACCAACCTGGCTTGGGAGGCAGTGGCAGCAGTGGTCAGTGACAACATCCTGCAGAGGAAGACAGCCACCCAGTGGATGAGTAGAAAAGAATGAATGGTCTCCTCTGTTCCGCCAGGGTACGTCACTCTTTTCATTACTCCTAACTCACAGACCCATCACACATCCACAGGGCCCTCACTCATTGCCAGTTCAAGGGACATCACCATTCACTCTTTCACATACACCATCATTGTCCTCATCCCATCCATGGGACTACTCACCACCCACACAGGCCAGGCATACTTGTCACCTGGCCCAGCAGGCATCCTGATACACTTCCCCCTTCTCTATCCGTGCAGGACAAACTGGCTCACAACAGGAGGGAAAGAAGGGAGATCAAAGTTCTGACAGAATTCGAAATCAGAGCCATCCAGCTGGCCGGCGATGATTGGGACTGGTCCTGTGCTGACAGTGAGGTCGGTGCTGCTCGATCAAGTGAGGACTCAGCAGTGCAACATCCATCAGACAGCCATGCCATGAGTGATGTATCCTCTTTCACAGGCCTCTGCCATGCACTAATTATCTCACCTTGCTTTCGCAGGCACATCTGCCAAACAGCCGACAGAGTCCATGACTTAGGGCCTCCAATCAAGCTCTGAAGAAACCTCTGAAGAGGAATCTGAAGGCACACTTCCCTGGAGTCCCATCACAGCGCTCACCCACACCCTCCACCAGCACAGAGATGCACACCTCTGTGGGGCCTAGTTTAGAGTAGCCTCGGGCCCACAATCTGATGAGCACATCGCACTGTCTGATCCACAGCTGATAGAGGAAGGGACTTCCCAGGTCCCTGGCACTCGGAGGACTGCTGGAGGCCAGAACGTTGCTGAGTCCGAGTCATGTCACTGTTGCTGGAGCTGCAAAAGACAAGCTAGGGATCAACCTCAGATTGCAAGGCACGATGGAGGAGTCCGTCCATCTTCAGGCTGAGGTGATTGTACCGGCATTGCAATGTACCGAGGTCAACACTGGCAGAATGGCGGCCACCATAGAGACCTTGGTCCAGAACATCACTCCTGACTGCACGGGCTTAACTCCATCACTGATGCCATTGTTGGCCTACAACAGTGTGTATGTTAGAGGGGTGTTGGGCAGCTCGATCTCATTCCAGCTACCTCTTCCGTTCATGGAGTCAGCCAGGGGCCCTCAGGCACCTATAAGGAGGAGGATCAGCAGGTGCATACTCCAGGGTCATCCACCCAAGTGACTCTGGGAGTCACTGGCCCATCCAATTCCTATCTTCCTGTGACCTCCACAGATCCAGCTTCACAGGCCGAGGAGGGTGCCACTGCCACACAGCAGGACCCCAAATACAGGCTTGGGCCCTCCAAGTCTCGGCCCTCCAGGGGATGCCCGCCAAAGTCATCACAGACAGGGTGTCACATTCAGCAGGCTGCCTCTGCTGTGGATGTCCAGGGAGCAGCAAGGTGTAGCGGCAAGTTTAGGAATGTTGTGTAAAAGTAGTTGCACAGCCTGGGCACAGGTGTTGATCATTTGTATGTACTGTTCACTATTGTCAATACACTCCTAAGAAGCTTGGCCTAAATAGCCAAGTGGTTATGGTACTGGGTTTGTAACCCCAAGATCAAGAGTTCAAATCTCACAATGGCAAACTATGAAACAATGTAACTTCATCTGAAAAGGAACAGATTTTGTACTCGAAAGAGTTACACTCCTAAGAATGTCTCCCTGACTATGGCTCCTTGCTCTGATGAGCAGTGATCTTGTCACTCAGATGTGAAACCTTTCTGCACAAGATAAAAGGCAGGTGTCTTATCCCAGGGCCTCTTCCCTGTGCTCTGTGCGACGTTCAGACCACAGTGATGGTACAGCCTCACACTCCTGGACACATTACTGATGCCTGCACCGCGTTGCTGGTCATTGCTGCCAGAATGTAGTCGGCAGGCGCCACAGTGTATGTGCTCTCTGTGTGCTCTCAGCACCTTTAAGGTGGAGCTGGCCCCCATCACACCAGCATCTGTGACCAGTGATGCTGTGCACCAGCTCCTGAAGGCGTCAAATGCATCTAAAGATTCATGGCTGCGTCTCTGAAATGGCCCTGATCATGGATCGCAAGTGAGCTGCCCTCAGCCAGACAGGATTCAGACATTCTCAGCGGCTGTGTGAAGACCTATGGAGTGTCCTCACTGCATGTTGTCATCATCCTCCTGTGATCAAGTGAATATATGGGCTTACACTGCATCTTGCTGACAGGAGCATTCTCACAGAGGATATTGGCGCTGCGACTAGCCAGACTGGAGTCAAACGTTCACAACTGCAATGTGAGGATCTAAGGGGACACCTCACTGCACGTCGTCATCATCCTCCACAAATCTGGCATCTATGAGGGCCCCTTGAGTACGTCTGCCTCATCTGGACAGTGCGAGAGCCTCATCCCTGTCATCGTCACCACCGGGGACCCCCTCATCCTTATCTGGTCAGCGTCCTTCTCTTCTGAGAAGATCTCCAGCTCCTCCATTCTCTCCTCAGCCAGCTCCTCACCCTGTTGCAGAGCCAGGTTGTAAAGGGCACAGCAGACAACGACGATGTGTGACACCCTCTGTGGTTTGTATTGCAGGGCTCCACCAGGCCAGTCCAGGTATCAGAACTGCATCTTCAACATCCCGATGGTCTGCTCCACCAAGTTGTGAGCTGCTCCATGATCCTCATTATAGCGTCACTCTGCTGAAGTCTGAGGCTGTCACACTGGTGTCATCAGCCACGGCCTCTGCGGGTTGCCCTTGTCCCCGAGGAGCCAACCCTGCAGCCCCTGGGGACCCTGGAAAACTGCCGGGATCTGTGAGTGACTCAGGATGCAGGCACTGTGCACATCCCCTGGAAACTGTGTGCATACCTGCAGGATGTGTTTCTGGTGGTCACATACCAGCTGCACATTCAGTGAGTGGAATCCTTTGCGATTGATGAAGTCCACTGAGTGTAGCAATGGAGACCTGAGTGCCACAAGGGTGCAGTCAATCGCACCCTGTACCTGTGGGAATCCTGAGATCAGGGCGAATCCAATGGCCCTTGCATCCTGGCTGTCCTGGTCCTGGGCGAAATGTACAAAGTTGTGTGCCATGGAGAAGATGGCATCTGTGACCTCATGGATGCATTTGTGGGTGGCAGATTGTGAAATCCCACAGGGGTCACCTGTGGAGCCCTGAAAGGAGCCACTAGCATAGAAATTGAGCACCACGGTCACTTTCACAGCCACTGGCGCCAAGTCCTGCAGTAAGTGGCAGATGTGAGCCACCAAGTCCCTAGACATGCACAGTCATCGCAACACTGGTTCTCAGTCATCTGCAGGAATTGCAGTTGGCGTCTGTAGACCCTGGGTGTCACTAGGTGCCGACCAGTCACGGCTCACTGTCACTTCTGGGCAGTGTGTGCGGGAGCCCTTCTTCATGAGGTTGCTGCTCCTGCCTTTGCACAGCCAGGAGCCTCAGTCATTCTCTCCTCCATCTTCTATGGTCTCTGTAGGCCATCAGGCATACAGCTAGGTCACCAGGATCCATGATGCTGACGTGATCCCCCTGCAGTATGAAAGAGAGAGAGAGAGACGTGGTTATCATGGCTGTACCTAGCACCTTTCCTAGCCTGTGTGACTGCCGCTTAACGCTTCCCGGAGAGTGCTGGTCACCTCTCGGATGGCCAAAGATGAGTGTGCTGCATGGCTGCCCTGTCAATCTGCGACATGGGGGACACTGGCCCAAACCAGGATGCTGAGATTGCAAGGGGCTGTGAGTACCTCCAGCAGCAACTGCTACATGACCAGCTTTGTGGAGGAGATTGTACAATGTGTGCAGTCCAACTGCTCCACAGTCCAATAAAATGGTGGTGGACTCAAAGTCTGTGCCAGGGGTGGTAGGGGAGGGACGGTGGGGGTAATGTATGGAGCACTTAGTGGCCCTTTGGTGCCTCCATGTTGCTTGCATGGGCGGGCAGGCTAGGAGCCCGACCCCAATCATATCACTGTGGCTGTGCCTGATCTGTCTCAGTTGCAGAGGCCTGGTCAGTTTATATAGGTGTCCCTAATGCATGGCCACTCCCCTCGCTTACCCTGACCCCTCCTCAATTGCCTGTTCACAGGATGCAGCGCCAGAGAAGTACTTGACACCCCCCCCTTCAGCAGTCACCTCTGAGCCTGGCCAGCACTTGGCCCCAGACACACCCCCCTCCTCAGCTGTCGCCACCGACGCTGGCCAGCACATGCCCCCAGACACTCCCCACCCCTCAGCAGTCACCTCCCGGGCCAGGGGCCAGTTGCCACCCCCCACCTCCTCATCCTTGTGCCTCTGAAGCCTGTAAACGCAGAACGATGCTGCTCACTCACCTCAGTTCCCCAAAGTGGAGACCGCCAAGTACATGTTGCCTGCATGATGTTGTGAAACTCGTCGGCACACTTTCCTGCTGACGTGTGCGGACAATACAGCGGCATTCCAAGAGCCTGGCAGGATGGCCTTTGAATTATATGCTAATGTATTACAATTAGCTCCTCACCGACCGATGGCGGGAAACGCGGCCCACCATTGGCAGGCTGAGCAGAAGATTGCAGCCTGCCTTCAGTCCGTTGTGAAGCGGGAACCGCCATATTTTCCGCGCATGCCGCCTATCATGCCCATTGCCAGCGGGCTCGGAAAATTCCGCCCATTGTATGCCGCAATGTGCTTTGGTAAAATGGCCATAGCACAGCTCTTGATCCTAGTGCAAGACATTCTTTTATCAAATTTGTCCCTCTGTTGTGAATTCACCCTCCCTCAGTATATTAGCTGTCCTTCTGTCCTTGAATTATAACATTCTTATAATCTCCTTTAAGGTCTTTTTGAAGATTAATTTCCTCTGGTACTACACTGGCTAAACATATTGTAAGTGTAAAGTTTCTTAATGTATTATTTCTGAAAAAAGAGGTATGCTGTCTCGCACTCATCAGAACAAATTCGCAAGAATAACAATTGCAAAGCAAACAACAATTTATACTGCATGAGGAGAGAATGCTAATTGGTTGGCAAGTAGACTCCAATTGGTAGATGCGTTGCCATGGAGAATACACAGGGAACTGTTAACTGCCAAATTACGTTTAAATTCAAACCCGGCCAGTCGACTTTGATTTGTCATGGCATTGCCATGGGGAATGGCTATCCCCCAGGGTTCTGTTCAGTAGAAAAATGTGCAACATGTGGACATGCTCCTTCTGTCTGCAAAGGGCAGGGCCCTGTGTATGAACATATGTAGCTTCTAGCATAGATAAGTGAGCCACACTGAGTCTGACTGATAATCTTAAATTGGAGTGCAATTCTTAGCACTATCAGGCTTGTTTAGCTAGTATTGACCAATCATGGAATTACATCTAATGTTAGACACTATGGGCAGAATCTTGTCCTTGTCGGGTAGGCTTGATGGGAGAGGGGAGGGTGGAGGTGGTCAGGAAACTGACCGTTGTCTGCGATAGAGGCCGGAACGTGATTTCACGTTGGCAGGCCAATTAAGGCCTGCCCAGCGTGAAACATGAGCGGCAGGATTCAGTGCTGCCTGTATGGGCGAGGGTAGGAGGGCGAGCGGGCTGAGGGCGAACTTTGCACATGTGTGGTGTGCGCGCTTCATAATATCCCTGAGGCACAGAGCTGCCTCAGGTAGATGAGGAGTTTAAAAAAAAGAAATTAAAAATGTTAGAAAACATGTCCCTCATGTGACTCTCATGAGTAGGGACGATATTAATTAAATTTTAAAATTTTGATTTCATTTTTATTTGCTTTAGAAAACCTCATCCCGCCTGTGGATAAGGTTTCTTAAAAAGTGCAAAGGCCACTGGGCCTTTTTGCCTGCCCACAAACTTAAAGGTTGATGGGCAGCGAAAAATGTCAATTAATTGAGACTTTAATGACCTGAACAGGCCTTTTAATTGTCGGTGGGCGCGCTGTCGATTCCCATGCATGCCCACTGACTGAAATATCACATGACGTCGTGTTGACATCGCGTCGCTCGCCTGACATCAACACACGTCATTTTATGCTTGAGCAGGTCAGGTATGCGCCTGCCTGGCAAGGGAAAATTTTGTCCTGTTTTGAGTTTTGCGAGCATGGACTGGGTTTGGTCAATACTTTGCCTGTTGCGAACAGCTGGAGGGACATGCTGTCTAATACAATTCGCCAGTCTTTGGGACATACAATCTCTATACCTGGCGTCCCCTCACGCTCCTCTCACACCCACCACAGCATCCAATTAGCTCTAAAATAGTACTTATTTACCATTTTTCACTCTCAGTTGCTGCGCTGCTGCTGACCTTTGGGCAGCTTCCTGGTTTTCTGGTGGGATCACAAGCTGCTGAATGTCGGAAGTAGCAAATATAAGTGAAACTGGTCTGAAAATCCAGCTTTAAAAAAGTTCCATTGTTTTTTAAAGGCACTCTTTCAGGTCTGAAACCCGCCTGAAGGACAACGAGAACTCCACTGAAAACACCGAGCCAAGACCCCTGCTAGCCCCCGGGCCCCAGTGTTTGGCACCATCTGCCCTCTCCTGAGCCCTTTTTATATTATATGTGTGTGTATATGTGTGTATATATATGTGTGTGCGTGTTTTGTGTATGTGAGACAGTTCCTGTGTGTGACAGTGTGTGTGCATGTGTGTATGGGTGTGCGTTTGTTAGACCAGATTCTTCTTCAGCTCTTTTTGATTCTAGAGTTGGCCCAAATTCTCCACTGACTGATTCAGAAAGTGCCCAGGATCAGGATAAAGCCATCTATCCTCTAGATAAACATTGTCTTCTGTAGTAGTCTTCTTTAGAAAGGCAGTTCTGTGGGAGATGACATGTGGTTTAGGGGTACTAGACACAGGTATCCATTGCTAGAATTTTTTTACTCACAGGGGACAAGGTTATTCTGGGTTTTATTTATTTATCGCCCAGCAGTAGATGAGCCAATATTATTTGGTAAACCGATGTGAAATGGTCCATTTGGAGGAAAGCATGAGCACATAAAACTGATTTTCCATTATATCACAAGGATAGGGATTTGGGGTATAAACTGGCTCTCTTCTGATGCTGGGCAGGCAAAGACAGCAAATTCACCTGAAACACCTCCACCTCCCAAAACAAGAGAAAGAACTCAGTACTAAATTTATTGGAACATAGGACTGATGAGCAGGAGTAGTTCAGTCAGCCCTTCAAGCCTGCTCTGCCATTTAATTAAGATCATGGCTGATCTGGTTGTGGTCTCAATGCCACTTTCCTGCCTATGCCCCCAACCCCCTACACCGCGCACCCCCCCTCCCCCCCTTGACTCCCTTGCCTTTTAAAAGTCTGTCCAACTCTGACTTGAATAAATTCAATGGTCCAGTTTCCACTGCTTGTTGGGGAAGAGAATTCCACATACGAACAACCATTTGAGAGAAAAAGAACTCCCCATCTCCATTTTAAACAGTAGACCTCTTATTCTTCAGCTGTGTCCCCTGGTTTTCATCTCTTCCACAAGTGGAAACATCCTGGCATCCTGGCAGTTTCTACCCTATTAAATTACCTCTACCCTATCCTATTGGATGCATTGGTGATCATCTTCCAAAATGCTATAGACTCTGGAGCAGTTCCGACAGATTGGAGGGTGGCAAATGTAACCCCACTATTTAAAAAAGGGGGGAGAGAAAAAACAGAGAATTACAGCCCAGTTAGCCTAACATCAGTAGTGGGGAAAATGCTGGAGTCTATTATAAAAGACGTGGTAACAGAACACTTGGAAAGCATTAACAGGATTAGACAAAGTCAGCATGGGTCTATGAAGGGGAAATCATGCTTAACTAATCTACTGGAGGTTCTTGAGGATGTAACTAGTAGAATAGATAGGAGAGAACCAATGGATGTGGTGTATTTGGATATCAAGAAAGCTTTTGATAAGGTCCCACATAAGAAGAACATGGGATTGAGGGTAATATACTGGCATGGATTGAGAATTGGGTTGATAGGCCAGAAACAGAGAGTGGGAATAAATGGGTCTTTTTCTGGATGGCAGGCGGTGACTACTGGTGTACCCCAGCTATACACGATATATATAAATGACCTGGATGAGGAAATGCAATATTTCCAAGTTTGCTGATCACACAAAACTGGACTGGCGAGTTGTGAGGAGGATGCAAGGAGGCTTCAGGGTGATTTAAACAAGTTGTGGGTATGGGCAAACACATGGCAGATGCAGTATAACATGGATAAATGTGAAGTTATACATTTCGGTGTGAAAAACAGAAAGGCAGAGTATTACTTAAATTGTGATATACTGGGAAATGTGTATGTACAGTGGGATCTGTCCTTGTACACCAGTCAATGAAAGTAAATAGGCAGGTGCAGCAAGCAATTAGGAAGGCAAATGGTACGTTGGCCTTCATTGCAAGAGGATTTGAGTTCAGAAGTAGGGATGTCTTACTGCAGTTATACAGGGCCTTGGTGAGGCCACACCTGGAGTATTGCATGCAGTTTTCGTCTCCCTACCTAAGAAAAGATATTCTTGCCACAGAGGGATTGCAGCGAAGGTTCACTAGTCTGATACCGGGGATGGCAGGACTGTTGTATGAGGAGAGATTTGGGCTTGTATTCACTAGGGTTTAGAAGAATGAGAGGGATTCTGATTGAAATGTATAAAATTCCAACAGGGCTAGACAGACTAGATGCAGGGAGGGTGTTTCCCCTGCCTGGGGAGTCTAGAACCAAGGGCCACAGTCTCAGAATACAGATCAGGCCATTTAGGACCGAGATGAAGAAAAATTTCTTTACTCACAGGGTGGTCAACTTGTGGAATCCTCTACCACAGAAGGCTGTGGAGGCCGGGTCACTGAGTATATTCAAGAAAGAAATTGATATTTTTTTGAATATTAGGGGCATCAAGGGGTTTGGATAGAAAGCGGGAATATGGTGTTGAGATAGAGGATCAGCCATGATCATTTTGAATGGCAGAGCAGGCTCGAAGGGCCAAATGGCCTACTTCTGCTCCTAGTTTCTATGGATCTTGTATGTTTCAAATAAGATCACCTCTCTCCAATGGGTATAGGGCCAATCAGTTCAACCTTTCTTCATAAGATGAGCCCTTTATCCCAGGAACGAATTAAGTGAAGCTTCTCTGTACTGTTTCTAGTGCAATTAAAGCCTTTATCAAATAAAGAAACCTAGGCCAGGATTTTTCCTATGGTGGGCAGGCTGGGTGGAAGTGGGCAGGGGCAGCCGTGGAGCCTAATGGCTGTGCGCCGCTATTTTGTATGGGCAGGCCAATGAAGGCCTGCCCAGTATAATATGCGAGCGGTAGCACTACCTGTGCGGGCAGGATGAGGAAGGAGGGTTGTGGCCCAGAGCTGCCTCAGGAAGATTGAATGGATATGAAAATAATTAAAGAAGCGATCTAAAAATTTATTCAAACATGTCCCCTCATGTGACTGTGTCACATGAGTGGGGACATGTTTATATACTTATGAAAATTAATTAATTTATTGAATAAAAGTTTCAGGAAACCTCATCCCACCCATGGATGAGGCTCCCTGAAAAATACGAAGGCTGCTTGGGCTTTTTGCCTGCCCACCAACCTTAAGTCTGGACAAGTAGCATTCTTAAGTGCTCTAAATAATTTCATAATAGCCCTAACAGGCCGTTGACATTTCTGCCGGTGCGCAACCGATTCCGGCACGCCCGCTGAACAAAATATTGCGCCTCTAGCCAAGCAGTTCCAGGACAGCTACAACACTGGCATCTACCCGGCTATGTGGAAAATTGCCCAGGCATGTCGTGTACACAAAAAGCAGGGCAAATCCAATCCGGCCAATTACTGCCCCATCAGTCTATTCTCGATCATCAGTAATGGAAGGGGTCATCAATAATGTTGTCAAGCGGCACTTGCTTAGCAATAATCTGCTTGCTGACCCTCAGTTTGGGTTCCACCAGGGCCACTCAGCTCCTGACCTCATTACAGCCATAGATCAAACATGGACAAAAGAGCTGAACTGCAGAAGTGAGGTGAGAGTGACTGCCCTTGACATCAAGGCCGCATTTGACAGCGTTTGTCATCAAAGAGCCCTAGCAAAACGGGAATTAGGGGGAAAACTCTCTGCTGGTTGGAGTTATACCTAGCACAATGGAAGATGGTTGTGGTTGTTGGAGGTCAGTCATCTCAGCTCCAGGACATCACCGCAGGAGTTCCTCAGGGTAGTGTCCTCAGCGCAACCATCTTCAGCTGCTTCATCAAAAACCTTCCTTCCATCATAAGGTCAGAAGTGGGGATGTTCACTGATGATTGCACGATGTTCAGCACCATTCATGACTCCTCAGATACTGAAGCAGTCCATGTCCAAATGCAACAAGACCTGGACAATATCCAGGCTTGGGCTGACAAGTGGTAAGTAACATTCGTGCCACACAAGTGTCAGGCAATGACCATCTCCAACAACAGATAATCCAACCATTACCCTTTGATGTTCAATGGCATTACCATCACTGAATCCCCCAGTATCAGCATCCAGGGAGTTACCATTGACCAGAAGCTGAACTGGACTAGCCATATAAATACTGTGGCTACAAGAGCGGGTCAGAGGCTAGGAATCGTGCGATGAGTAACCCACCTCCTGACTCCCCAAAACTTGTCCACCATCTACAAAGCACAAGTCAGGAAGTGTGATGGAATACTCCCCATTTGCCTGTTTGAGTGCAGCTCCCACAACACTCAAGAAACTTGACACTGTCCAGGACAAAGCAACCTACTTGAGTGGCACCACATCCACAAACATTCACTCCCTCCACGACTGACGCACAGTAGCAGCAGTGTGTGCCATCTACAAGATGCGCTGCAGAAACTGACCAAGGCCCCTTCGACAGCACCTTCAAAACCCATGACCACTACCATATAGAAGGACAAGGACGGCAAACAGGTGGGAACATCGCTACCTGGAGGTTCCCCTCCAAGTCATTCACCATCCTGACTTAGAAATATATTGCCATTCCTTCACTATCGCTGGGTCAAAATCCTGGAAGTCCCTTCCTTACAGCACTGAGGGTGTACCTATACCCCATGGACTGCAGCAGTTCAAGAAGACAGCTCACCACCACCTTCTCAAGGGCAACCAGGGATGGGCAATAAATGCTGGCACAGCCAATGAAGCCCACATCCCATGAATGAATTTTAAAAATGCCCAAATAGAGAAAGAATAGCTAGCAATTGTGTTTGGGCTAGAACGCTTCCACCAGTTTGTCTATGGCAAAGATGTGGAGGTGGAGTCCGATCATAAGCCTTTGGAAGCTATACTTAAAAAGTCCCTGAGCTGTGCACCATCAAGAATCCAAAGATTACTAATGTGCCTGCAGAAGTACCAGGTCAGAGTTCAATACAAACCGGGCAAGGAAACGTACATCACAGAAACTCTGTCATGTGCATACCTACCCATCACGGACGAAGAGGATAAAGAAATGGAAGCACACGTTCACATGCTGACAAAGAACTTCTCTGTGGCTGTAACCAAATCGGATGAGATCAGGGAAGCAACCAAGAATGACGCCAGCCTGAGAAAACTGCAGCAGATTGTGCAAACTGGCTGGCGCACACATCGGAGTGGAGCCCCTTCTGCTGTACAAGAGTACTGGAACTTTCGTGAGGAACTTCATGTAGCAGAAGGAATACTTTTCAAGGGAGAAAGGATCATAATTCCTGCAACACTGAGGAAAGAACTGCTGCAGTGCTTACATGAAAGTCACCTCGGCATAGAAATATGCAGGAGAAGAGCTCGAGATGTAATGTATTGGCCTGCAATGGGAGCACAAATCAGGGAAATGGTCAATGTGTGTGCAGTGTGCCAAAAGTACAGTAAATCACAACAAAAAGAGCCACTTCAACCACACAGTGTCCCAGAGAGGCCCTGGCAGAAAATTGGAGTGGGCTTGTTCACATTTGACAACAGTGAGTACCTACTAGCAGTAGATTAATACTCAAAGATTTTTGAGTCTGTGTTGCTGAGAAATGATAGTAAGAGCATCACTGTAATAAGTCATTTAAAATCAATTTTTCCTCACCATGGCATACCTGAAGTGTTCATCTCAGGTAACAGTCCATGATTCTCAAGCACGGAATTTCACAAATTTGCACAGGACTGTGAGTTTTGCCACACGATGTCAAGCCTTAAATAACCACAATCCAACAGAATGGTGGAACGTGCCATGCAGACCTTAAAACACATGTTGAAGAAGCAAAAGGCGGATGGAAGAGACCCCTACCTGGCTCTGCAGGATTTTAGGAATACTCCATTAGAGGGCATTGGATCATCTCCAGCTCAGCCCCTGATGGGGAGAAGACTAAGAACTAAGCTTCCACCTACACCCCAAATGTTATTTTCACAGCCAGTGAGCTACAGCGTGTAGGACCTGCTCAAACTGAGACAGACAGAGAAACAGTACTTTGATTGAGGCATCCAACTGCTGCCTGACTTGAACATGGGAGAGACAGTGAGGATTCAGCTTGAAGGGATCTGGAATCCTGCTGTTGTCACAGGAATCACAAGAGAACCAAGGTCTTATATGGTGCAGACTCCAAACAGATAACAGTACAGGAAAAACTGGAAATTCTTATGGAAAACAAATGAAACACAACCCTGCTCTGAACCAGAAAGTGTTGCTGAAAATCAAAAAGCAGAATGCACCAGTGAAGCAACAGATAACCAGGCAAAGCCTGGGAGTACTGAAAACTATCCAGGGGCTGAAAATTACACAGAGCTGGAGAAGGCCCCTTATCTTTCAAAATCGCCTCTGTCACCATTCAGAACATCTAGTGGAAGAGTTGTGAAAAAACCGCAAACCTACAGAGATGAGTAAAAGACAAAACAGACTGATCAAAATGGAGTGAGAAAGAATGGATAAGTACCTTACTTCGGTTGTATAAAAGTTTGTTTTTTTAAAAAAGGCAAATATCATAATAGTTGATTGTGTATATAGTGGACTCCAGTATTACATACTGTACGGTACTCTGTACTAGATAGAAGGTCACCTGACCTGGGATTGAAGGTCGGATAGCACGTGTTGGAACCTGTCTTCATAGAATTCAGTTACTAGGGATATCTGTTCATGTTAGGAAAATGTGTTACAATAAAGTTAGCTCAGCTACAATGTCGATGGCCTGTGTACATCATTGAAACAAAAAACAAGACAGGCTCCTCCCTTGCTCCTTCTTGCACTCTTTTATATCCTGGTTCCTCTCTCCCTCCTTCCCATACTCTTTTATCTGCCAGCTCTTCCCTTTCTCCTTTTTGCCGCAATTTGGGAGCTTCATTTCAATACATCTGCATTTCGTTATAAGCCCAAGTGTACCGGAATCATCCCTCCATGTGGGTGGGAAAACGCTGATGCAGAACACATCTTGACAAGTGTTTTGTGAAGAATTTGGGACTTACCATCAGGACCTTTTACACATTGCAGACATCTGCGGAGAAGGCGACTCTGGTGCCCTACAGCTACCAGACGCTGGAAGAACTTGCATTGCACACTGGGTGGATTCTCAAGGACATGGCTCCACCACGAACCAGCTCATAGAAGGTGGAAGGTCAGCACTGAGGGTCTGCTTCGGGACGTCAGTATCTTGGTCTGCTATGGATGATCGTCGAGTGGGTGGAAAGGAATGTGTAGGTTTGACTGGGAAAGGAAGGTGTACTGATGGGGGTGGGAGAGGAAGGTCTAGGTTTGACTGGGAGAGGAAGGTAGGGGGATGAGGTTGGGAATGGGGGGATGATGGTGTTGGGGAGGGGTGAGATTGGGAGGGGGGATCTCTGGTGTCGGTGGGTGAGGTTGGGAGAGGAGGAGCAATGGTGTGGGGGGTGAAGTTGGGAGGGGACAGAGGAAGTACACGGGGAGGAGCATGTAACGGGGTAGAACACAGCAACTGGGGAGGTAGGTGTAAGTTGGGAGGAAGGTACAAGGGAAGGTGTTCAGAGAGGGCAAGGAGTCCAGAGGTGGAAGGGGTCTAGAGCAGGGAAGGAGTCCAGGGCAAGAAAGGAGTTCACAGGGTTGAAGGAGTCCAGGGCAGGAAGGAGTCCTGGAGGAGGAAGGATCAAGGGTGGTGGAAGGAATAAATAAGTGGGGTGGGGGGGGTGATATGGAGAGGTCGGTAGAGTTGATGACTGCCTCCTGGGGAGTGAAATGATGGTGGGTATGGTAGTAGGGAATGGTGAGAATGTGAGAGGACAGAGTGAGCTGGTAGGGTGGGAGGCGAGAGTGCGTCGGTAGCAGTAGGAGGGACAGTGAGGGTGGTTGTTTGGGATGCGGAGGCAGGCATGGACCCTAGGGGTGGGAAGGAGGAGGTTGGGGAGGTTAATGTGGATGGAGATGGGATTCTCAGGAATGTAGCGAACGTGCATTTTCATCTGGACATGCCAGAAATAAAAGGATTCTGACTGGTAGGTGAGAGTGGGGAGGTGGAAGTTGATTCCGCAGGAGGGTCAACAGTGGTGGGGGAAAGGACATGGGTGACTGGGGGAGGGGAAAGGATGGAGGAGCTAAAGACAAACTTTATCAATACCATGCTTCTAAAGTCGAAAGTGAATGGAGCCTCGTGTTGGGTGGGAACATGTGCTGCATGCGAGTGTGATCAGTGGGTGGGCGGAGATGCAGGTCAGCTCAGATGGACAACTGAAAGTGAACCCCAGCAAGCAGATTTGAAAATGCTCAGAACATTGAGATGAGTGTGATGGAGGAAGGATCTGTGTGTGTGGAGGAGTGCTTGAATGAGGCTCTGAAAGGCCCTGCCACACACACACTTCTCCCTCATGAGCCGGCTGCGTGCAGCTGAACTGCTAGTGGTTGGAGGGGGTTGGGGGGGATGCAGGGAGAGGACTTGTGAAGCCTGTCAATGCAGCTGAAAGACCCCATTACACATTATTTAGTGAAAGCGAATATTCTTAGCTTTTCTAGGTCTAACACTTCTAGGTGCTGCCCTAACTTCCGCAGCCTGAGTCGAGACAGCCTGTACAATGGTTGGCCCTGTTGCCTCTGATGACATTGGTGTGCATCTTCTGGGGAGCTAAGGCTTCGAGGGTGGCTTGCTTTTACTGCCCTCCTGTTGGCCAGCTGCTCCCCCTGTGGTGCCTGTGGATGAGGTTGAGGGGGTCACAGGCAAAAGCGACTCGGAGTGAGAGGACAGCCTCTGAGATGCCTGAGTGGATGACTCAGGGATGTCCAGCTGCCTCTCCTCCTCCCTTTGGGTGCCCAAGGGCCCCAGCCTGACATCTTGAGGAGAAGGAGCACCTGGACAGATAATGAAGTGCCTCCTTTCCCTCTCACTTCACCAATGCAGGAACTCGCCCATGGCTACTGTGATGGAGTGCAGGTCTGCACACTTCTCTGCATTCTGCTGGACCAAGGCCTTCATGGCATCTGCTACCCTTCCTATGGAGACTTCCATATGCGGACATGTGGACCCCATTTCATCAAAAAGCTGGCGGACACACTTCTCCAACTCTCATGACACTTTGTTGAGGGCTTCCAATGGCTCTGCATGATGTTCCCCTGCCTTCTGCTGACTCTCCACGATGAGTTGGAAGGCCAAATCCAGAGGCTCATCATATGACTCAGACCTGACAGATGCTTCTTCCCCAGCAGTCCTCTGAGTGTTGAGGAGCTCAGCTGAACCTGCCTCCTCCTGCTGCGGACATGGGTCCATGTGGTGACCATCAGGTTGTGAACCCGAGCCTGCTCTAGATCTAAGTCCCATCGACGTGTATGTCTCTGTACTGGTGCAGGGTGTGAGGCTGCTTATTTCAGGCTCTTCAATGGAGGAGGAGTCCTCTTGGCTGGAGGTGAAGCCCTGGATGGAGCTGAGGGACTGGCTGGCTGAGGGTGTCAGCTGCTTGGCTGAAACAGCTCCCTGTGAACCAAAATAGAAATAATTAGTGCATGGTAGCAGAGTCAAAAGCAGGAGACAGGGCACTCAGAGTTGGGTTGAGAGAGGGATGATGTGGTGCAGGATCCTCACGTGGATGTTCACCGCTGATGTCACCGTTACCCCAGGCATGGTTCACATCCTCACCAGTCAGTGCAATGGCACGCTTCTCAAAGTGAGTGAGAGGGCTTAATGTGGGTCACTCCACCCCCAGTCTGGGGCCTCTCCCTGCTTTTGTGAACCAACTTCTTCTGCATGGAAACAGGTGGAGAAAGTGTGAGCAAGACACATGGCACTGTGTAGAATGATTGTGTGGTGAGTGGAGTCATAGACAGGATGAGGACGCAAGCCCAAGAGGATATGAGCTTGATGGAGATGTGAGGGTGTGTGTGAGATTTAGTGGTGTTGCTCCTTCAGGTGTGAGATCCCTGATTATGTGTGATGGGTTTGAGAGTGTGTGAGTTGAGAGTGATGAGAGGAGTTACCCTGGCGTAACGGAGACTATTCATCCTCTTTCGGCACTGGGTGGCTGATCTCTTTTGTAGGTCATTGGCGCTGACCACCGCCTCCCATGCTGGATTGGTGACCTTGCTTGCTGGTCTTTGCTCAGAGCGGGGAGGGGGTGAGGGTAGGGGCCCTTGCCATGTGCCTTCACTGTGTCCAGTAGGCACTCGAGGTAGTCATCGCTAAATCTGGGAGCAGCATGTTTCCTCTCTTTAACAACCATCAGTTCGCAGCAGCTTCCTAACCCTTGAAGAGTGCTAGCTCTTTGCAGGGCAGCCTTAAATATGGTGCCCAGTTTACTGATATGATGGTGTGGCGGGTGAATGGGAGGATGCCCAGCCAGTGATCTGGCCTGGGTCCCAGGAACGCATGATTAATGAGGGGAGATTGGGATGATATTGTGTGAAAAGCCACTAGGTAAAACGTCCTTTTTCCCACATGTTATTGCACTTAGTGCAAATCTGGGGCATTTCCGCCCTATGCTTTTTAAGTGAAAAATATTAGTACCGGTAGGCATTTTACCTCAAACCGTGTGATATTTTGAACCGTTAGTCTTTAGCATAGCTAGAATTTAATTTCGCAACAGTTTAATTATTTAATCCAAACCTATTAAAAACTTGAATTATAGAAAACTTTAGTTACTTCTGACTGGGGGATGGTATATAGAGGGGCCATTGCTTTTCTTGATTTATATTTATAACCTAGAACTGCATGTAGAGGGCACAATTCTAAAATTTGAAGATGATGCAAGACTTGGAAGTATTGTGAAATATGACAAGGATAGTGATAAACTTCAAGAGGATATAGACAGGTTGGTTCAATGGGCAGACACATGGCAGATGAAATTTAATGTAGAGAATTGTGAAGTGATACATTTTGGTCAGAAGAAAGAGGAGAGGTTACATTAAATAAAGAGTACAATTCTAAAGGAAAAGCAGGAGCAGAGGGACCTGGGTGTATAAGTACAAAAATAATTGAAGGTATCTGGTTGAGAAAGCAGTTAATACATTACACTGAATCCTGGGTTTTATAGATAGGGGGAAAACAAGTAAGTTATGAACCTTCATAAAACACTGGTTCAGCCTCAACAGGAAGAATGTGAAGGTTTTAGAAAGGGTGTCGAAAAGATTTACGAGAATGGTTCTGAGATGAGAGACTTCAGTTATGTGAATAGATTGGCGAAGCCGGGACTGTTCTTCTTGGAGAAGAGATGGTTGGGAGGAGATTCGTTATAAGTGTTCAAGATCATGAGGGGTCTGGATAGCATAAATGGGGAGGAACTTTCCCCATCAGCAGAAAGTCAAGAACCCTAGGGTGATGGACAAAAGAACCAGAGACATGAGGAGAAATTTCTTAATGCAACAAGTGGTTTGGATATGGAATGAACTGCCTGAGTATCCTGTGGAGACAAATTCAATTGCGTTTTCAAAAAGGAACCGGATAGTTATCTGAAGAGAAAATATTTTACAGGGCTACAGGGAAAAGGTCAAGGAGTGGGACCGGCTGAGTTGCTGTTGCAGAGAACTGACATAAAGACAATGTGCTGAATGGCCTCCTTCTGTGCTGTAATCATTCTATGATTCCAGCATAGTGTGATCAAGAAGGGTGGGAGGAGGCATGTGTGGAACATAAACACTGACATAGATGGGGTGGGCCAAATGGCCTGTTTCTGTGTTGTAAATTCTATGTAAAGCTGCCAACAGGAATACAAACACTGCACTGTGTTTCACATCCTCAGGCCATCACAGCCAAGAAATTAATGTGAATCACTCACTATCCCCACACTCTCTCTCCTCCCTCCACACTCTTTCTCACGCAATCTCCAGTCATTCACTTACTCAGATGCTGGTGGGCCCCATTCCATCTGCCTTGCCTGGGTCCCACTGCTCTGGCTGCCTCGCGCTCTGAGCCCTGGAACTTGCCTTCAAAACTTACCTTCCCACTCTTTGCTGCTCGCCCAATCACAGGCTGGTTTCTCTCTGCATTTGTTGCTAGCAGGCTCACTGGTGAGACTATCAGCAGCAAATGCAGGGAAGATTCAGCTTGTGATTAGATGAGAGCTTTATGGCATTTTTCAAATATAAATCAGTTGAATGTCCAACAAGCTTGGTGGGCCGCATTGTATTGGACAAATCTGCTTTAAATAGAAGGTGTCGGAGCGGTGCTCTGGAAAGCACTGACAGCACTACACCACTGCCTGTATGCTAACCTTTGTGATTCATGTTCCAGGACACCCAGATCCCTCTGTAATACTGAGTTATGCAATCTCTCTCCATTTAAATAATATACTGCTTGGCTATTCTTCCTGCCAAAGTGGACAAGTTCACATTTTCCCACATTATGCTCCATCTGTTATTTTTTTCCCACTCACTTAACCTATCTATATCCCTTTATAGACTCTTTACTTCTTCTTGACAATTTACTTTCCTACCTATCTAGGTGTCATCAGCAAATTTAGCTACCATATATTTGGTCCCTTCATCCAAATCATAGATTGTAAATAGTTGAGGCTCCAGCACTTATCCCTGTCGCAGGCAACTAGTTACAGATTGCCAACCCGAAAATGACCTCTACATCAATTTATTCCTACAGCTGCTTCCTGTTAGCTAACTAATCCTTTGTTCATGCTAATATGTTACCCCATACACCATGTTAGCTTATCTTGTGTTACCTTTGATGTGGCACCTTTATCAAATGCCTTCAGGAAATCCAAGTACACCACATCTACAGGTTCCCCTTTATCCACCTTTTTTGTTACTTCCTCAAAGAACTCTAATAAATTAGTTAAACACAATTTCCCTTTCCAAATCCACATTGACTATCCCTGATCAAATTATGATTTTCTAAGTATCCTGCTATAACCTCTTTAATAATAGATTCTAGCAACTGGCCTTTGGTTTAAGGCTTTCTGTCTACCTCCTTTCTTGAATAAAGGTGTTATATTAGCTATTTTCCAATCAACTAGGACCCTTCCAGAATCTAAGGAATTTTGTAAATTTTCACCATATGCATCTCCTATCTCTGTAGCCACTTCTTTTAAGACCCTAGGATGCACATCATTAGGTCCTAGGGCTTGTCAGCCTTTAGGTTTAATAGTTTTCCCAGCATCTTTTCCCTAGTGATAGTGATGGTTTTAAGTTTCTCACTCCCATTCACCTCTTGATTTTCAAGTATCTTTGGGAAGTTTTCTAAGTCTTCGACAGTGAAGGCAGGCACAAAATACCTGTTCAATGCCTTTACCTTTCTTTGCTTTCAATTATAAATTCCCTAGACTCTCTCTAGAGGATCAACCCTTGCTTTAGTTACTCTTTTCCTATTCAAATATTTGCAAGAACTCTTACTATCTGCTTTAATATTACTGGCTAGCTTCCTTTCATACTCTTCTTTCACCCTCTTTATTATTGTTTTAGCCATTCTTTGCTGGTTCTTAAAATCTTCTAACCTACCACTAATCTTTGTAGATTTGTACAATGTTTCTTTCAATTGACACTATTGTTAAATTCTTATTCAGCCATGGATGATGCATCTTTCTCAAAGGTCTTTCTTTCTGACTGGGATAAATCTTTGTTGAGAGTTATTAAATATCTCCTTAAAAGTCTGCCACTGCATTTCTACTGTCCTATCTTTAAACCTAGTTTCCCAATTCACCTTCTAATTACCTTTATTCAGGTTTAAACACTAGTTTTGGACTTATACTTCTCCCTTTCAAACTGAATATGAAATTCAATCATGCTAAGATCGCTGTCACCTAGAGGCACCTTTACTATGGGGTTATTGATTAATCCTGTCTCTGTGCTCATTACTAGGTCCAGAATAGCCTGCTCTCCAGTTGTCTCTAGAATGTGCTGCTCTAAGAAATTGTCCTGAATACACTCTAAGATCTCATGTTCCAAACTACCTTTGCCAATCTGATTTGGCCAATCCATGTGTAGATTAAAGCCACCCATGATTATTGAGGTACCTTTCTTACAAGCCCCATTTATTTCTTCCTGTATACCCTGTCCTCCATATAACTAATGTTAGGGGCCCTATAAACAACTCCCACCAGTGACCTCTTACATTTACTATTTCTTATCTCTGCTCAAATTGATTCTATATCTTGTTCTTTTGAGCAAAGGCCATCTTTCAATATTGAACTAATGTCATCCTTAATTAACAAAGACACCCTGCCACCTTTTCCTAGCTTCCTATCTTTTTCAAATGCCAAAAACCCTTCAATATTTAGATCCCAAACTTGGTAACCCGGCAACCATGTCTCTGTAATGGCTATCAGGTCATAGATATGTATTTCTATCTGTGCTAACAATTAATCAATTTTGCTATGAATGCTGGACACATTCAGATACAGGGCTTTTACCTCTGGGTGGAATCATCCCAAATTTGTAGAGGGCAGGTAAAACAACATTCTACCCACCAGCAGCAAATGCGGCTTTTCACGTCATATTGCCCCAAACTTGCCGTATTAATTATGCATTCCCAAGAAAAACGTCATTTCCAGGGCAGGCAGGCTCTCATTCACCTGCCATGCCATCACCTCACCGCTTCATTACACCAGGTGACATATTTAAAGTGCAGTCATGCGCACACGTCTCAGTGCTTCCAGCCCATGAGTGCTGCACAGAACAGATGGCCAGCAAAGGCAAAAATACTGCAGTGCCCACGGTCAATGACACGTCCCTCGAACGCCTTTTGGACTCAGTGGAGACTCACCGTGATGTCCTCTACATTCGCTCTGGCCGCATGATGGGCAGCAACTTCACTAATTCAGCTTGGGAGATGGTGGCAGTGGTGGTCAGTGCCCTGAAAAAGAAGACACCTAATGCTGCAAAAGGATGAATGATCTCCTCTATTCCACCAGGGCAAGTCACTCTTCTCATCACCCTGAACTCACACACTCACAAACCCATCACATATCCCCAGGCCCCTCATTCACTGCCAGTTCAAGGGACATCACCATTCATCTCTCACACTCACCTTCATTGTCCTCATCCTGTCCATGGGACCACTCACCACCCACACATGCCAGACATAATTATCACCTGGCCTGGCAGGCGTCTTGTTTACACTCTCTCCATTTTTATTTATGCAGGACAAACTGGCACACAACAAGAGAGAAAGGTTGCAGACTGGTGGAGGAATGCCTGAAATCAAGGCCTCATGGACATTGCAAACAGAGCCACCAGCTGTCCAGCGAGGATCTGGACCATTTCTATTTGAACAGTGAGGTCAGCGGTGCTCTACCAAGTGAGGATCCAGCAGTGGCAGCAGCCACCAGACAACCAGATTGTGAGTGGTGTGTCCTGTTCCGCAGTCCACAGCCATGCACTAACTATCTCCCCTTGCTTTTGCAAGCACATCTGGGAAACAACCGACAGAGTCTACGACCCAGGGCCTTCAATCAAGCCACGAAGGAATCTCTGAAGAGGAATCTGAAGACACCCTCCTTGAAGTCCCACCACAGTGCTCACCCACACCCTTCACCAGTGCAGAGACACACACCTGGGTGGGACCTAGCTTTAGAGTAGCTTCAGGATCACAATCTGGTGAGCACATCACACTTTCTGATCCAGAGCAGGCGGAGGCAGGGACTTTCCAGGTCCCAGGCAATCAGAGGACTGCTGGAGGCCAAAGGTTTGCTGAGTCCGAGTCAGATGACGAGCCTCTGGACTCGGTCATGTCACAGTTGTTGGAGCTGCAAAGGCAAACTCAGGAACATCAGGAAGGGATGTCCGCTGCATTCCTCAGATTGCAAGGCATGTTGGAGGAGTCCGTCTGTCTTCAGGCTGAGGTAATAGCACCGGCGTGCTAATGCACCCAAGTCAACACTGGTAGAATGGCAGCTGCTATGAAGACTTTGGTCCAGGTTGTTGTTCTTGCACAGCTGCGTGGGATGAACTCCATCGCTGATGCCATAGTTGGCCTCCAACAGTGTGAACATGAGAGGGGTGTGGGGCAGATTGATCTCACTCCAGTTAACACTTCTCCTCAAGGAGTCAGCCAGGTGCCCTTGGGCACCCAGAGGGAGGTGCACAACCTGGGGCCATCTACACAGGTGATGTCATTGATCTGTGACCGACTGAGAATTTAGGAGTCATGGACACTCCCTGGAAATCGTGTGCAGAACCTGCAGGATGCATTTGTGATGGTCATACACCAGCTGCACATTCAGCAAATGAAATCCCTTGTGGTTAACATAGTTGACCATGGGTTGTGATGGAGATCTGAGCACCACATGAGCATAGTCGATGGCACCCTGCACCTGTGGGAAACGCGAGATCTGGGCAAATCCAATCGCCTTTGTACCCTGGCTCTGCATGATTTTGCACCATGGGAACATGGAGGGCATCCACTGCCAGTGGCCATGAAAGTGACAGTGCCGCTCAATTTTTACGCCAATGGCTCCTTTCAGGGCTTCACAAGTGACCTGTGTGGGATATCACAAGTCTCCATTTGCAAGTGCATCCGTTAGGTCACAGATGCTATCTTCGCAGGGGCACACAACTTTGTGCATTTTGCCCAGGTCCAAGAGAGCCAGGATGCAAGAGCATTTGGATTTGCCCAGATCTCAGCTTTCCCACAGGTGCAGGGTGCCATCGACTGTGCTCACATGGTGCTCAGATCTCTATCGCAACTATGTCAACTATGTCAACTGCAAGGGCTTCCATTTGCTGAATGTGCTGCTGGTATGAGACCACCACAAACGCATCCTGCAGGTCTCTAGGGAGTGTCCACAACGACTACATTCTCAGTCAGTTACAGATCCCTGGAATCTTTCAGGCTCCACAGAGGTTACAGGGATGGGTCCTAGGGGACAAGGTCTACCCACTGAGGACAAGGCTGATAACACCCATGCGGCAGCCTCAGACTACAGCAGAGCGAAGGTATAACGAGACTCATGCTGCAACTCGCAACTTGGTGTGCACAAACCGTTGAGTTGCTGAAAATGAGGTTCTGGTGCCTGGACCAGTCTGGTGGAGCCTTGCAATATACTCCACAGAGGGCGTTGTTATGACACAGTAGATGATGTGTGCTAGGCAGATCAAATCCACGAGGGAAACTTGATTCCACTGTCTCAACGATTTTGCAATTTGTATTTTATTTCAAGATGTGTGCTCTGATTTCAGTAGTAGTAAGTCCACAAGGCCCTAGAGATTTTTTACAAAACTAAATTAAACATTTATTAACAAAAGAAAATATTTCAAGCACATACATAGGTCTACAAATTACTACCATAATTACTCCAAAAACCCCTAATTAACCTGGCTTCCTGTTACACCCCTGTTAAGAGAACAGTAAAAAAAAGATTTAAACAGGCCTAGGCAAGTCAACACAATATCCTGGACTATAAAATTCGAAGTGGCTTTTCCCAGCTTTGGTTTCTATAGACAGCAGGCTTGATGACAAATACTGATGCAAATTCCATTGTTCCCATATGTCTTTGGAACTTTACCTTTCTCATAATATAACTCGTTTCATGATGCAAATATTAGCAATAACCTTTGGGAAAAGTAAACACTCTGCTTGGCCTAACTTCTCTGGCTAGGTGTAACATCCTATCATCTCTTTGAAATTTAAACTTGCCCTGATTTATCTACAAATGTAAATTCTCCTCACCTCACATTCTAAAACTTCAGCCACATTTACATGTTTAGCATTTCAAATCTAGCTTCTTTTGATGAGTCACAACACCAGACCAGCTATCTCCAATAACGGGGACTTGCGATATGAGAGTGGCATCCTCCTCAGGCTGTGGAGCTGGAGTTGCAGAGGTTACAGGAAGAGGGGAGCTGGATGGGCCAGACACTCCAGGAGTCACCTGGATGGATGGCCCTGGGGTGGGTACACCTGCTGACCCTCCTCCCAAGGGTGCCCGAGGACCCTTAGCTGACTCCTTGAGTAAAGGAGTAGCTGGAGTGAGATCGAGCTGCCCTGCTTCTCTCTTGCGTTGACACTGTTGGAGGCCAAATATGTGTCAGCGATGGAGTTCAGCCTGTGCAGCAGTGCAGGACCGATGTCCTGGACCAAAGTCTCCATGGCAGCTGCCATCCTACCAATGTTGACCTCAGTGCGTTGGCATGCTGGTGCTATCATCTCAGCCTGAAGGGGGACAGACTCCTCCATTGTGCCTTGCAATCTGAGGAGTGCAGCAGATATCCCTTCCTGATGTTCCTGAGCTTGCAGCTCCAGCAACTGTGACATGACCGAGTCCAGACGCTCTTCATCTGACTACTGTGGATCGGAAAGTGCGATGTGCTCACCAGATTGTGATCCCTGGGCTACTCTAAAGCTAGGTCCCACTGAGGTGTGTGTCTCTGCGCTGTGATGGGTCTTTAGGGAGGGTTTCAGCAGATTCCTCTTCTGAGCTTCCCTTGGGGCTTAATTGGAGACCCTGGGTCGTGGATTCTCTCATCTGCTTCCCAGATGTGTCTGCAAAAGCAAGGAGAGGGAATTAGTTCATGGGAGGGGCCTGTGAAACAGGACACATCACTCACGGCATGGTTGTCTGATGGATGTTGCACTGCTGGGTCCTCACTTGGTAGAGCACGGCCGACCTCACCATCAGCACAGGAATGGTCCAAATCCTTGCCAGCCAGCTGGATGGTTCTTTTTTCAAAGTCTGTGAGGACCTTGATTTTGGACATTCCTTCACCAGTCTGTTACCTCCCTCTCTTGTTGTGTGCCAGCTTGTCCTGCATGGATAGACATGGAGAAACAGTAAGCAGGACACCTGCCAGGCCAGATGATAAGTGTGTCTGGCATGTGTGAGTAGTGACTTGTCTCATGGACGGTGTGTGTGAGAGAGTGAATGGTGATGTTCTTTGAACTGGCAGTGAGTAGATCCCTATGGATGTGTGATAGGTTTGTGAGTGTGAGTCGAGAGTGATGAGAAGGGTGATTTGCCCTGGCAGAACAAAGATCATTCATCCTCTTGCAGCATTGTGTGGCTGTCCTCTTCTGAAGGGCATTGGTGTTGTCCACCACTGCCACTGCCTCCAAAGCTGGATTAGCGAGGTTGCTGCCCATCCTGTGGCCAGAGCAGAGGGTAAAGGACATCATGGAGAGCCTCCAGGGCATCCAAAAGGCGCTTGGGAGATGCATCATTAAATCTGGAGGGTTGCAGTCTTCTTGCCTTTTGGGCCCATGTCTTCTGTGCAGCAGTTGTGGGCTGGAAGCACTGACAGGCATGCACACAGCTACACTTTAAAAATGGCGCCTGGTGTGATGAAGTGGCGAGGTGACAGCGTGGCAGGCAAATGAGAGCCCGCCAGCCATGGAAATGACATGTTTTCCAGAATGCATAATTAATGCGGTGGGTTTGGGACGATACAGTGTGAAAAGCTGCCATTGCGGCCAACGGGTAAAACATTGTTTCCCTGCTCATTACCGCACTGAGTGCAAATCCGGGATGATTCCACTCCATGTCTGCTGGGGGGGGGGGCAGGAGGCCTTACAGACAGAGTCTCCGTAGGGAATGGGAGCAGGTGGCAAGAGTGCTCATTGCCCAGTGGCACCCAGGACATGGTAGCACTGCTGAAAAAAGTTTAATGGCAAGGCTCGAGGTGAGTGAACGCATCAACATCTCACACCCATCACTCCACAGACCTTTCACACTACTTAAAATCCACAGCAGTCACACAGCAGCACACCCTGACACTCAGGACTCATCCCTAATATCCTTATACTGGACCTCTCCCACCAATCATGCCAGCTGCACACGCATCTCTACATGTGCTCACAAATCTACAGCTATTCAACTATAGCAGGTGCATTACCCAAACACACTGATGCACAGTCACTGATATTCTACCCTTTGTCTTGTGGGAAGAGCCAGGAAACCCACAAGCCAGCAGGGGATCAGCATGTTGCACTTCCTTAGTGCCCTCCAGGGGGTGGTCCATAGAACCATCAGGGCCAATGTCACAGAACCAATGGCTTCTGGCACTGCTGAGGCCATCGAAGGTACAGCAAACATCACCAATATGGAGGTGCTGTCAGGCATGTACTGTGGGGATCGCCTGAGTGATCAAATCAGCAAAATCATTAGAGACCGCCAAACTGCTCCACAATGTTGTGGGTGACTCCGTGGTCATTCATCAACTGACAAGCTTAAGAAGAAGAACATAGAGACCTTGGTCCAGGATGTCACTCCTGCACTGCTGCGTGGGCTCAACTCCATTGCTGACGCCATAGTTGGCTTCCAACAGTGTGTATGCAAGAGGGGTGCGGAGCAGCTCGACCTCACTCAAGCTACCCCTTCTCCTCAAGAAGTCCGCCATGGGTCCTCAGGCACCCATAGGGAGGAGGATCAGCAAGTGCACGCCCCAGGTGACTCCGGGAGTCTCCGGCCCATCTGAATCCCCTCTTCCTGTGACCTCCGCAGCTCCAGCTCCACAGGCCAAGGAGGGCACCACTGCCACACAGCAGGACCCTGAAAGCAGGCTGGGGCCCTCCAAGTCTCGGCCCTCCAGTGGATGCTCACCAGAGTCATCACAGACAGGACGATGCAGTCAGCAGGCTGCCTCTGACTCTGCTGTGGATGTCCAGGAAGCACCAAGACATAGCGGCAGGTTTAGGAAAGTTAAGAAAATGTAGTTGCACAGCCTGGGCACAGGTATTGATCACTTGTACATTCTGTTCACAATTGTCAATAAACTCCCAAGAATGTCTCCCTGATATGGCTCCCTGTTCTGATGAACAGTGTTCTTGTGACTCAGAAGTGAAACCTTCCTGCACGAGATAAAGGCAGGTGTCTCAGCCCAGATCCTCTTCCATGTGCTCTGTCCTGCCTTCAGACCAAAGTGATGGAACCAGCCTGATGTACTCCTCCTGCAAGATGAAAGTCAGAGACACATGGTTAGCATGGGTGGACTAAGGACCTATCCTGGTTAAATGTGAAGGTCACTAATGCTTCCTGGAGAGTGCTGTCCACCACTTGGACAGCCAGAGGTTAACGCGCTGCATGGCTGCCCGAAATTCCAACCACTTCTGCCCCACTCCACCTGACTGATTGGCGGCAGCTTTGCCCATTGGACTGCATGCTGTGCTCTCAGCTCAGGGACAGGCATTCTCCTAGCCCGCACTGAAAGACTGCATTGTTAGCTTGAACCATGGGGGAAACTGATTCAAATTAGGCTGCTGACATTACAAGGGGCTGTGAGTGCCTCCAGCAGTGACTGTACCATGGCCAGCTCTAGCAAGGTGATTGTACAACGTGTTCAGTTGTCTAGCTGTTCTAAAATGCTCATGACTTTGCAGTCTGTGAAAAGATTTGGAGTAATTGGTAGCGCTTTGAAGCCTCTGCATTGCTTGAGTGGGTAGATAATCTAGAAGCCTGAGTCCAATCATATCACTGTGGCTGCGCTTGAACTGTCTCAGTTGCAGAGGAATGGTCACTTTATACAGATTTCCCTAATGAAGGCCACTTTCCTAAAGTGGCCACTTCCCTCGCCCACCCTACCCCCCCAACCCTGAATGCTTGTGTGCTATATTCAACGGCTGGGCTGCCCTTAACCCCAACCCCCCAAAGACCTTCAAGCTTGAAGTCCAACAAGTGACCCTGTGTACCCACCTCTGAGTTCCCTTCAAAATGCAGCCCGCCAAGTGCACACCTTTTATGTGCTGTTGTGAAACAGGTTGGCGTGAACAGATGATCCAGGAGGGTGCGGGAGGGTGGGAACGATTCTGGCAGGCTGGCCTGATAATGATATGCTGATATATTACAACAATGTTCCCGAGGTTCCTGTCTGATGGCAGGAAACGCAACCGACCATTAGTAGGCTGAGCGGACGATCACGAACTGGTTTCACGCTGTTGTGAAACCGATCACGCCATATTGTCTGCTCACGCCACTGATCACGCCTGATGCCAGCGGGCACAGAAAATTCTGCCCAATATTTCAGCTCTTGACCTTTATCCAGTGACTCCTGGCAGAGCGTATATGTAAGTCAGGACAGGATTTGGCTAGCTTATGATACATTTCACAGTAAACAGCCTTCAGTCAGTTAGTATCTGGATGGACAAAAGAGGAACGGTTACTAACAGCATTGTTGCAGAGGGCTAGTCTAGTGTCTGTGGAAATTAACCCCAGCATCAGTCAACAACTTCAGGGAAGTTAGGGAGAAAAATGGCAAAGTCAGGAACAGATTGCTATATTTTCATTATTAAAGATAGCCTGACTTCAGTAATTATTAAAAGAGAAGAGTAAAAATAATCATTTCACAATGTTGCCTTGGCCATTTTAGACAAGAGCCTTGGTCCAAGTATAGGAATGAGGAATTAATCCATTTTCAGGCTCAGACCTGGTGCTGCTTTCCTGAACTGAGAGACCTGAGGATTGCTCTGAAATTGCTTCTGGAGCCTTATTAACATATTTGGTGTGAAGTGTTAGCACATCTAGAAGAGGTTCACCCAGTCAAGCACATCAATATCAGGCAGTCTGCCTCGCCAGCAGCAATTCTTAGGGACTCGAGAGGGGACGATTAGAGCAAGCTGTTGGGGGACGGTGTGTTGCAATTAGGAACCACAGTGCATCTTATAAAAGAGCATTTTTAAATGATTTATCTTTGGGGAAGAAACTTGAATGGGGCAGATTTGATACTTGTCCGGCTCATCACCAACTAACTTCCAGATGGAGTCCTTCAAGGGGCATCAGGTTTTTGATTTACATAGTTAAGAGGCTTAGCTCCTGTTTTATACATCTGTTCAGGACACCTACATAAAGTGTGCCACAAATTTAGCAGTGGGACCAACATCAGTGCAAACATACTGTCTGTCACACTGCCAAGCTAACATGTTTTGCTGCCATTTTATGCCCATGAAACAGCCCATCACATATCAATTTCGATCCAAAAAAGCTACGAAGAAAGTATCCATCATCTAGTAAATATTTCATTGATTGTCAGTTAAAAGTTTGTAATAGTAAATTTGCATTGACTTGTTTTTTTGTTTTGTTTTGCCTGTTGTGGATGGACCTGGCTGGGAAATGTCACATAAAAATATACACCCTGACTGGCAAAGACTGACTCAGGCACAGAACCAGTTGCCTGAAGGCTGCAGATTTATCTGAAAACCTTTGCTACCAGCTAAAGACTGAGAGGCGAGCAATCAGTTTTAGCTAATGCCACTTAAGATCAGCTGACAAATTCCAAGCACACATGACAGTCTCCCTTGTTTGCCTTGCCGCTTCCTGGCATTCAATGACCTTTTACCTTTTGCATCTTTGACAAGAATTTGTATTGTGCATTTGTGATGCATTGTTGCCCTTTAAAACTTGAAGTCTGTACCTGCAAGCCTGACTTAGGCAACATACACGTGACTTTTATCCGCTAAAAATACTGGGAACATTCTGTCATTTTGTGTTTGTCACCTGATCCACTCTCCAGCTGCTTTCAGATTTTATTATTCAATGGCATTAATGAGTAATTTCATTTCCCACAAGATCACTATTTCACACAGAGTGAATCAAGAATAATAGATACTTAGGAATGGCCAAAGTACAGTGATCTAAATGAAAGAGTTAGAATGAGAGTTGTTGAGGCCAAGGGACTTTGTTGAACCCAGTGCCTTCAGCCATTTCTTGATATCATGTGCAGTGAATTGAATTGGCTGAGGACTGGCTTCTGTGATGCTGGGGAGCCCAGGGGAAGGCTGAAATGGATCATTCCTCTCAGCATTTCTGGCTGCAAATGCTTCAGCCTCATCTTTTGCACTGGTGTGCTGGATTCTCCCATCATTGGAGATGGGGATATTTGTAGAGCCTCCTCCTGTTGTTTAATTGTGCACCATGATTCATGACTGGATGTGCTTTTCTTCAGAGCTTTGGTCTGATCCATTGGTTGCGCGATCACTTAGCTCTGTCTGTGGCATGTTGCTCCCACTGCTTAACATTTATCTAGTCCTGGATTGTAGCCTCACTGAGTTGACATTTCATTTTTAGGTATGCCTGGTGCTGCTTCTGGCATGCTCTCCTGCACTTCACATTGAACCAAGGTTGATCCCCAGACTTGATGGTAATTATAGAGTGAAGTATATGCCAGGCCATGAGGTTATAGATTGTGATTGAATACAATCCCGCTGCTGTTGATGGCCCAGTGTGTCACATGGATGCCCAGCTTTGAACAGGTCTGTTATGAATTTATCCCATTTAAGACAGAGGTAATGCCACATTCCATGATGGAGGGCATCGTCAGTGTGAATATGGGACATTTTCTTCACAAGGATTGTGTTGTGATCACTTTTACAAACACTGTCATGTACAGATGCATCTGTGACAGGTAGCTCGGTGAGGATGATGACAAGTAGGATTTTCCCTCTTGTCGGTTCTCTTACCACCTGCCACAGGTTCAGCCTGGCAGATATTGTTGCAATTTACTTAAAATGCTTCAATACTGATTAACATACAACTGAATATGTAAATAGTTTGGCAGACATCTTCACAGAAAGTGATGCAAGCTAACATGCGTCACAGTTGTTGGAGTGATGTTAGTCAGCAGGTAGCATGTGTATAGCAGAGTTCTCCTGAATCTTTTTATCCTTTAATAAAGAACCCTTCATTTAGCTTACCAATCATTGTTACAGTATTTGGTATGAGGTGTTGGTATAACTTTTAAGTTGAATTTATATGTGTTAAAAATGATTTCAATTTTGTTTAGATTTTGCTTATGAATTTTGGTGCCTGGCTGCCTGGATAGACTTGTCACAAATAGGTTTCAGGTCTTTTGGGTTTGGTTGTATATATAAATTTTCAATGAGGCCTTACAACCCCTGAAGTTAGAGATGGATTAAAAGGGGTTGAAAGTTCAATGATTCTGGAAAACGAAACACAAAGTAGAAAAAGCCTTACTGTTGGCTAGTGACAGGGATCCAGTGAAACAAAGGAAAATATAGGTGTTGAGAGAGGAGGTGTTCAGTGTGTGCATCAGAGAGAGAGGACAGGGATTTGAAGCCCTCTGAGGGAAAAATAAACTACAAGGATATTGGGGCAGGAGTTAACTGAATAATCAATTATGGCACTCAGTGAAGTGATCAGTTTAACAGAGGTGATACTGGAAGACTGAGTTTAGCGAACTCATTTGTTTGCTCTGCAGTTGAAGAAACAGTGAGTTTAGAGCTTGGTTTTTGGTTGTCTCAGGGAGAGATATGAGTTGGGTAAGAAGCATCAAGTGAATGCTCAGGAATTCACTAGAAGAAAACCATTTGCAACTGTGGCAATCCCTAGTGAGAAGTCTTTGTGTCAAGCTAATGGTAACTCTTCACTGGTTTATGTATCTGTAAAGATATTGCTGGGGTAAAGGAATAGTGGGAATTTGTATTGTTGTCTTGTGCTTGTATTGAGGTTTTTCCAACTTTTTTGTCTAGTGTAATGTAGTTCACTATTCTTGTTTTAATAAATATTTTATTCTTTGTATTAAAAGCTCATGAGCAGATTCCTGTGAATTTGTTCAGTAACTTTCCTCCACAGTTTCTAAAAAACATAAGCTGGGGTCTATCAGGCCAGATTTCACTCTTGAATCTGCTTTCTCCAGTATTAACAGCAGCTGGGATCGTAATAGTGTTAAGAACCAATAACACAACATGGTGGCAGTGATGCAGATGTGCATAATGTGTTAGGAGCAGTGTTCAACATAGTGACACAAGTGTGACATCTTGAACAATGGGAGAAGCCAAAAAGTCTGGGACAACATCGAAAACTGATGGAAGAAGCAGCAGCAGCGAGATTTAGGACCCAATTCAAAAATCAGCATCGTGAATCAATACTCCAAGAGAGTGAGTAATTGAAGGGGGGATTTGATTGGAATGGCAGTCAACCATGAAACAGTATTCTGGCAGATATAAGCTTTAAAAAGTTGATCCAAATTGGGGCTGTGAGACTGCAATGCCATTAGGTGTTGTGAGCTTTCCCATTGAAAAGAGATCCATTGGGCTGAATCTCCCCTTGCAAAGACTGAAAGCCCACACTGTAGCCATGGAGATTGGGGTGTGGCAAAAGTCCAGTGCTGCAGATGCAGTAGACCTACATTATTATTTCTCAAATAAAAGTTGTAAAGGAAAAGTAGCTTAAAGGGAAAGAATTCTGGAAAAGTGAATTCTTGGAGGTTAGAAATTTTGACACCATGACAACAAAATATCCAACTATGAAGTGCAAGATTCAGAATGCCCTTCATGAGTTCCAACTATTTGCAAAGCTTATGGAGTTATTTTTTTTGATGTTAAGGTCACAGGACCTGACAAGCAAGCAATAAATGTAAAAATAATGATCAATGAAGGTATCCATCACATCAACACTTCTGGACTTTCAGGAACAGACTAGAAAGACCCATCTAAATTCTGGACAATGCTGGAAGATCAATTAAGAGCCAAGGTCAACTTTAGAAACTATTCACTTGAACTGATGGTTTTAGACAACAGCCCAAAGAAACTATTGACTAGTTCAATAGTAGTTATTGAGACAAAGGCAAAGATGCAGATTCTTCAAGAGAATAATGGAGCTGGCAATCTCATCAACTTCAATAGAGGCATTCCAAAAGGTTCTGCTCGATAAGAAAAAAGGACATGACATCATCAGTCTGCTGAAAGATGGTAGAAAATGCAAAGCCATAGTTGTGTGCAGGCAATGTTTACAAACACTTCGGACAGCAACAACCATAGGTGAAGTAGCAAAGACACAGAGCAAGTGTGGTCTCATCCATTAGCAACATCACTGTCCTGCATTTGGACATTTTGCAAGCTGTGTGGTCTGAAAGGACACTGGGCAAGGCTATGTAGAAAGTCTAGCAGTGAAGAGGTGGTGAGAAATCACAGTAGGTTAAAGCTCAACAAAACACAGACGCTGTCTAGTGGCAAGCATAAAAACAGAATTTAGCAAGTACCATTTCAAGCACAGGCATGTCCACAAAATGGCCAGAGACCCAGACAGCAAAGAAAGCACTGAAAGAGGCAAAATCAATCTCAAAAGTGAACAAGCTTTCCACACAGTGACAGTCAGACAGCATATGGATGCAATTACCCAATTGGAAACTTTCACCACAGTCAAAATCATATGTCCTAACAAAAATGGCAAGCACAAGCTATGATTCAAGATGGATACTGGAGAAAGTGCTAGCATTTTACCACTATGGTTACTAAAAGATATGTAGTTGGTGAAATGGGAGTCCATGCTACAGCCAACAAGAGCTAGACTCACCGCATATAACAGTTCGCCAATTCAACACATGGGAGTATTGATGTTGAAATGCAGATTTGGAAGTTCTGCATGGCCGTCACAAGTCCTCTGATTGTTGACATCAATGGATCAATGATAACAGGTCTAACAGCAGGCAGTGAACTCTGGATCATGATGATTTACATCAGTAAAGCACTGATGCCAAATGCTTAAGGTAGGCGTGACCCTATTGAGTCTATTCAAGATCTGCAACAGAAATACCTGGTAATGTCTGATACATTGAGCAGGCTACCCAACCCCAAGAAGACAGAAGATATACCGTTGGATGTCAAAGTGGATGAAGTTGAAGTGGAATTAGAATATGTGTATAACATTGGTCTAATGTGATTTGCACAGAAAAAAATTCAAAGGACTTGAAAGGGAGACTTCAGAGGTCCTGTCCTTAAGGACATTATGGCAACTCATCCTATGGCAGCTTATGGCAGCAGATGGCTGAATACAATACAGGAGGTTCCTACAGACCTCAAAATCTTTTGGCCATGCCATGATGAATTTCAAGCAGAGCCATTTTCAAAGGCAGACAGGTAATGCTATCAAAAAACACTTTGTCAAGATATCTTACCCAATTATCTCAAGGTCACACGAGCATTAAAGGAACAAGCCAACTTGCACATGGGACAGTTTATTGGCCAGGGATCAATAATAACATAGAACAAGCTGTGAAGATGTAACATGTCAGGAGCATCAGCCGTGTCAACACAGAGCCATTCCATTCTCAAGATGTTCCGTCACATCCATGGTCAAGAATAATGGTTGATTATTTCACTGTTAGAAGTCCTTACCTATTGCCGACAAGTGCTCCAAATTTCCTATCATTTATTGACTGAGGGACACATCAAGAACATTGGCAGCGAACACAATGGGCAGAATTTTCCATGCCCGCTGACTCTGGGTGTGTTTGGCAGCATGAGTGGACAAATGTGGCGAGAAGGCCAAAAATCAGTTTCACAATGTCATGAAACCAGTTTGCAATTGTCTGCTATGCCCATCAATGGCGTGCTGCGTTTTCCACTGTTGGACATTGTCAGACATTGTAATACATCTTCATATCATTAAAAGGCCATCCTGCCGGAATCATCCCCCAACACTGGATCACCTGAGCATGTTGGCGCAATTGCACATCAATGTGTTTCACAACAGCATTTTGGCCAGGATTGCATAGGGATGTAGTCAAACCCTATAGAGCCTATCATATATGTCAAGTAACAGGAAAACCACAATCTGTGATTAAACTGGTGCCTTTAATCTCAATACCAGCACTTGAAGAACCTTTTACCAGGGTCATTATTGATTGTGTAGGACCCCTCCCTAAGACTAAACTAGAAATCAGTATTTATTGACAATAATGGGTGTGTCTGCTAGGTTCCCTGAAGTGATACCTTTAATAAATATTACAATTAACATTGTGGAGGAGTTAATTAAATTTTTACAAAATATGATTTACCTAAAGAAATACAATCAGGTCAGGGTCAAATTTCATGTCGCAGCTGTTTAAGGAAGTAATGAACAGTTTGGGGATAAAACAATTTAAGTCAACAGCTTATCATCCGGAGTCACAAGGAGCATTGGAAAGGTGGCATCAAACTTTAAAAACTATGACAAGAGCATACTGTCAGGATTATGCACAGGATTGGGTTACAGGAATTCCATTTTTGTATTTTGCTATTAGAGAAGCTCCTAATGCAATGACTGGTTTTAGCCCTTTTGAACTAGTTTATGGTCATGAGGTAAGGGGACCACTAAAATTGATTCATGAGAAATTGGTGAGTCAAAATTCAGAAACCACCCTCCTGGATTACGTGTCAAATTTCAGGGAAAGATTGAACAGAGCATGTGAGTTGGCTAGGGAACATTTAAAGATCTCACAGCAAGTGATGGAAGTGAATGCAGATAAGGAGTCTAAAATTCACAGTTTTGTTTCTGGTGAAAAAGTACTAGTTTTGGTACCAGTATTAGGGGATTCCTTAAATGCAAGATTTAGTGGGGCTTACAGGGTTTAAAATAAATTGAGTGAAGTCAATTATTTAATAAATACTCCAGATAGAAGAAAAAAGCAGTATGTGTGTCATGTAAATATGTTTTAAAAGTACTTTGACAGTAAAGAGGAACAAAATGAGGTGTTTGTGATAGTAAATGATGCAAAAGAGATAGAAATGCAGGACTCTGAAATTTATTTTCCTCTAATCAAATTGGGTAATGAGGGGGTGCTTGAAAATTTAAATGTAACATTGAATTACCCTCAAGCAAGTGTCAAAGTGATTTGGAGAAGCTATTGCAGTCACACAAACCTATCTGTAGAAATAAGTTGGGAAAGACACATTTAGCTTTACATGATGTATGTATAGAAATATTATCTTCAGTGGGGCAACACCTTATAGATTAAATCTGGCAAAGTTATCCCAAGTGCAAAAAGAAATTGATTTCATGCTTCGAATTATATCATTGAGCCTAGTCGCTGTAACTGGAGTTCGCCTATTGTACTGGTACCGAAACCGGATGGAACACAGACTGTGTGTGGACTATCGAAAGGTGAATGTGGTGACAAAAGTGGATTCATATCCCACACCATGGTTGGAGGGTTGTATTGAGAAAGTGGGACAATCAAAATTTATCACAAAGATTGACTTGCTGAAAGGATATTGGCAGGTACCGTTATCAGAGAGAGCAAAGGAGATATCAGCTTTCATAATGCTAGGTGGACTATATCAGTTTAAAGTCATGCCATCTGGTATGAAGAATGTACCTGTGACATTTCAAAGACTGACAAAGTAATTGTGGGTCTAAGCAATTGTGCTGTTTATATTGATGATCTAATTGTTTTCAGTAAGACGTGGAAGGAGCATTTATAGCATTTGGAAGAATTATTTACTTGACTACAAGAAGCTAATTTGGTGATGAACTTGGCTAAAAGTGAATTTGCAAAAGCGCAAGTTACATATCTAGGCCATGCCATTGGACATGGTAAGATGGCTCCAAGAGATGCGAAAGTCAAGGCTATCGTGAATTTCCCAGTGCCGACAACAAAACAAGAAGTTTTGAGGTTTCTGGGCATGAGTGGGTTTTACTGGAAATTTATACCAAATTTTAGCCAAGTGGCTGCTTCACTGACTGAAATATTAAAAAAGAACAAGAAGCTTCAATGGACACTGAAGTGTCAGAAGTCATTTGATAGTTTGAAAACTGTATTAATTATGACACCAGTGTTGGCAGTGCCCAATTATGCCAAGCAATTCAAGTTGGCTGTTGACGCAAATGGTATAGTCATTGGGGCTGTACTGTTACAAGAAGATGACACTGGAATTGAAAAACCGATAGGGTATTTTTCACAGAAGTTGAATGTACAACTTAGGAGATATTCAACGATCGAAAAAGAGACTTCAAGTTTGGTGTTAGCATTGCAGCATTTTGAAATTTGTGTTGCAACAACTCATCAGAAACAATTGTTTACACCGACCATAATCCTTTGAAGTTTTTGGACAAATTTCAAGACAAAAGTGCAAGGATTTTCAGATGGAATCTATTATTACAATCATTTAATCTACATATTATACATATTGCTGGAAGAGAAAATCTGTTTGCAGATGCATTATCAAGAGTTTGAAGCTTAAAGGAAAATGGGACATTTAAAAAAAAACTGGGCACTGAATTGGAGTAATTTCTGTTGATACCAAGGACTTGCTTATATATATTATGTTAATGCATGCATGTGGTAATGTAATAGTGTAATGCATATAGGAGATAGTGTGAGATGGGTTATTAAAATGAAGCCATCTTTTAGAATTATGATGGTTCTTTTTCTGATGAGGAGGGGGATGTCATGAAGCTATTAATGTATATAATATTTTGGAAAGTATTTTTTTTTAAAATAGAGGTTTGGTCTGTGGGTGTGTCTTAATTGGGTTAAAACCAGCTAGGCTGGGTGCTTTGAAGGGTACCAGTTTTGATATGTAAGAGAGATAGCATTTTTTGAATAGAACATTCAAGGAGGACGGTTAAAACTGACACCTTTCTAGCAGCTACCAAGCAATGTGTTTATATTACTAATTAAGTTGATACTATGAAAGGAGTTTTATTGTTAGAGAAGTTTAGTTCAGAGAAAAACTCAGCAGGTCTGGCAGCATCTGCAGAGAGGAACACAGTTAACGTTTCGACTCCGAATGACCCTTCAACAGAACTAAGTAAAATTAGAAGAGAGGTGAAATATAAACTGGATTAAGGGGGGTTGGAACAAGTAGAGCTGGATAGAGAGCCAGTGATAGGTTGAGATAACCAAAAGACGTCACAGACAAAAGGACAAAGAGGTGTTGAAGGTGGTAATATTATCTAAGGAATGTGCTAATTAAGGGTAGAAAACAGGACAAGCAAGGTACAGATAGCTCTATCTGGGGCTGGGGTGGGGTGAAGGAATCAAAAAAGGCTAAAAGGTAGAGATAAAACAATAGATGGAAATACATTTAAAAATAATGGAAGTAGGTGGGAAAAGAAAAATCTATATAAATTATTGGGAAAAAAAGGGGGGAATCGGAAATGAGGTGGGAATGGAGGAGAGAATTCATGATCTAAAATTATTGAACTCAATATTCAGTCTGGAAGGCTGTAAAGTGCCTAGTCGGAAGATGAGGTGCTGTTCCTCCACTTTGCGTTGAGCATCACTGGAACAATGCAGCAGGCTAAGGACGGACATGTGGGCATGAGAGCAGGGTGGAGTGTTGAAATGGCAAGTGACAGGGAGGTCTGGGTAATGCTTGCGGACAGACCGAAGATGTTCTGCAAAGCAGTCACCCAGTCTGCGTTTGGTCTCTCCAATGTAGAGGAAACTGCATTGGGAGCAACAAATGCAGTAGACTAAATTGAGTGAAGTGCAAGTGAAAAGCTGCTTCACCTGAAAGGAGTGTTAGGGCCCTTGGACGGTGAGGAGACGGGTAGTAAAGGGGCAGGTGTTGCATCTTCTCTGGTTGCATGGGAAGGTGCTGTGGGAGGAGGTGATGGAGGAGTGGACCAGGGTGTCCCGGATGGAACAATCCCTGTGGAATGCCACCGGGGGGTGAAGGGAAGATGTGTTTGGTGGTGGCATCATGCTGGAGTTGGCGGAAATGACGGAGGATGATCCTTTGAATGCGGAGGCTGGTGGGGTGATAAGTGAGGACAAGGAGGATCCTATCATGTTTCTGGGAGGGCGAGGAAGGTGTGAGGGTGGATGCGCGGGAGATGGGCCGGACACAGTTGAGGGCCCTGTCAACCACTGTGGGTGGAAAACTCCAGCATGATGCCACCACCAAACACATCTCCCCTTCATCCACAGCATTTCACTTGAACTTCCCTCAATTTAGTCTACTGCATTTGTTGCTCCCAATGAGGTTTCCTCTACATTGGAGAGACCAAACGCAGACTGGGTGACCGCTTTGCAGAACACCTTCTGTCTGTCCGCAAGCATTAACCAGACCTCCCTGTCGCTTGCCATTTCAACACTCCACTCTGCTCTCATGCCCACATGTCCATCCTTGGCCTGCTGCATTATTCCAGTGATGCTCAACGCAAACTGGAGGAAAAGCCTCTCATCTTCCGACTAGTCACTTTACAGCCTTCCGGACTGAATATTGAGTTCAACAATCTTAGATCATGAACTCTCTCCTCCATCCCCACCCCATTTCTGATTCCCCCTTTTTTTCCCAATAATTTATATAGATTTTTCTTTTCCCACCTACTTCCATTATTTTTAAATGTATTTCCATCCATTGTTTTATCTCTATCTTTTAGCCTTTTTTGATTCCTTCACCCCATCCCACCCCACCCCCACTAGGGCTATCTGTCCTGCTTGTCCTGCTTTCTACCCTTAATTAGCACATTCCTTAGATAATATCACCACCTTCAACATCTCTTTGTCCTTTTGTCTGTGACATCTTTTGGTTATCTCCACCTATCACTGGCCCTCTATCCAGCTCTACTTTCCTCAAGCCCCCCTTAAACCAGCTTATATTTCACCCCTTTTCTATTTTTACTTAGTTCTATTGAAGGGTCATTCAGAGTTGAAACGTTAACTGTGTTCCTCTCCGCAGATGCTGCCAGACCTGCTGAGTCTTTCCACGTATTTTTGTTTTTGTTTTGGATTTCCAGCATCCGCAATTTTTTTGCTTTTATCTTAGGTTTAGTTCAGAGGTTGTTGATACAATGAGAATTAACATTCAATGGGGCTGGTAGGTATGACTAAAGTAGTTTTCGGGTGTGCACAGCAGAGGCAATGTGCGATCAAAAGGCAGCTGCAAGCCTCCAACTGGCTCCACAGCAACCAAGTGAAAGAACCTCATTTTGAATTCATAAGGTCAAAATGCTTTGCTTGGTGTCTGGTTAAGTCTATGGGTCATTGTTTCCTTAATGGATATTAGCTTGGGAATTTGTTACAAGTTATGATAGTAGTAACTTGCAGCCATGTGTATATACATTTTAACCTGTGTAAATTAATAAAATGTTTCACTTAGTTTAATGTAAAATCTTAAGAACTGGGGTTCTGATTCCTGAATTTAGAGTCGCATCTCAAACATAACACTTAAAATTATAGGTTATGACAATTGTTTAAAGTTTCCCTTTGGGATTTTAAAATAATTTTGCTTTACCAACTGCATCGATCATAACAGGCATTCACTGCCAGTGGTCGTGAAAGTGACCATGGAGCTCAATTATTTATGCCAGTGGCTCCTTTCAGAGCTCCACAGCTGACCTCTGTTGGATATCACAAGCCCCCATCCACAAATGCACCCATGAGGTCACGGATGTCACTTTCGTACAACTTCGTGCATTTTGCACAGGAAAGCCAGGATGCAGAACAATTGGATTTATCCATATCTCAGGTTTCCCACAGGTGTAGAGTGCGATTGACTGCACTCAAATGGCATTTAGATCTCTGTGGCAACAAGTAGTCAAATACATCAACTGCAAGAACACATTCACTTTCAAGTTCTGAGAGTAGGATTAGGGAAAATGACATGTGCAATATTCAAGCCCAAGATAATTGTCAGTCTACACTAAGTCATGAGAAAAGAATTGGTAATTCCAGATTTCAGCAAAGTTTCACTTTTGCCAGATCAGGTTGAGCCAGTAGGCTGTTCAGAGACACTAATATGAGAGTCCATACATGTGTAAATACTCAGACTCATAGACTTTCACAGCACAGAAGGAGACCATTCAGTCCATCATGTCTGCATCAGTCAACAAATATCTGACTTCACTAATCCCATTTTCCAGCGCATGGCCCATAGGCCTGGAGGCTACGGCAATGCAAGTGAATATTTAAAAACTTCTTAAATGTTACGAGAGTTTCTAACTCAACCACCCATTCAGGCAGTGAGTTCTGGACTCCCACCACCTTCTAGGTGAAAAGATTTCTCCTCAACTCCCCTCTTAGCCTTCTACCTGTTGCCTTAAGTCTATGCCCCGGTTGTTGACCCCTCTACTAATGGAAAAAGTGCCTTCCTATTCACCCTATCTATTACCTTCATAATCTTATACAACTATATCAGGTCCCCTCTCAACCTTCGTTGCTCCAAGGAAAACAATCCCAGCATATCCAATTTTTCCTCATAGCTCAGACCCTCCAGCCCAGGCAGCATCCTGGTAAATCTTCACTGCACCCTCTCCAGTGCAATCACATCCTTCCTATAATATGGTGACCAGAATTGCATGCAGTTGTGGCCTAACTAGTGTTTTATACAGTTCCAGCATAACCTCCCTACTCATGTATTCTATGCCTTGGCTAATAAAGGCATGTATCCCATTTGCCTTCTTAACTACCTTATCTACCTGCCCTGCTACCCTCAGGGATCTGTGGATAGGCACACAAGGTCCCTCTGATCTTCAGTATTTTCCAGGGTCTTACCATTACTAATGTTATCCCTTGCCTTGTTAGCCCTCCCCAAGTGCATTAACTCACACTTTTCCAGGTTGAATTCCATTTGCCACTGCTCTGCCCCCTGACCAGTCCATTGATGTCCTCCTGCAGTTAATGCTATCTTCCTCCCTATTTACCACCCTACTAATTCGTGTCATCCATGAACTTCTTGATCATACCCCCTACATTTAACTCCAAATCATTTATGTACACCACAAACAGCAAGGGCCCCAGCATCAAGCCCTGCGGAACCCCACTGGAAACAGAATTCCAGTCACAGAAACATCCCTCTACCGTCACCCTCTGTTTCCTGCCTCTCAGCCAATTTTGGATCTAAGGTGCCATTTTGCCTTTGATCCCATGCGCTCTTACATTCTTTACCAGTCTGCCATGAGGGACCTTATCAAAAGCCTTGCTAAAGTCCATGTAGGCCACATCAAATGCGTTACTTTCACTAACACCCCTGATTACCTCTTCAAAAAATTTGATCAAATTTGTCAAATATGACCTTCCCTTAACAAATCCATGCTGACTATCCCTAATTAATCCTTGTCTCTCCAAATGCAGATATATTCTGTCCCTTTCTAGTAACTTCCCCACCACCGAGTTTAGACTGACTGGCCTGTCTATCCCTTCCTCCCTTTTTTTAATAATGGGACAACATTAGCAGTCCTCCAGTCCTCTGGCACCTCACCTGTGGCCAGAGAGGATTTGAAAATTGCTGTCAGGGCCCCTGATGTCTCTTCCCTGGCCTCCCTCAACAACGTAGGATACAGCTCATCTGGGCCTGTGTATTTATCCACTTTTAAGGCCGCTAAACCCACTTGTACCTCCTCTCTCTATATGTTAAATTCCTCTAATATTTCACAGTCCTCCACCCTGATGTCTATACCTGTGTTGTCCTTTTCCATTGTGAAGACCGACGCAAAGTGTTCATTGAGGACTGTACCCACCTCTTCCGGGTCCAAACACAGATTACCTCTATGGTTTCTAATTGGCCCTACTCGTTCCCTTGTTATTCTCTTGCTCTTTATATATTTGAAAAAAACCCTTTGGGTTTTCCTTTATTCTACCACCAATGCTTTTTCATGCACTCTTTTAGCTTTCCTAATTTCCTTTTTAAGTTCCCCAGTTCACACTTTATACTCCTCTAGGGACTCTGCCGTATTGAGCCCTCGGTATCTGCCATAAGCTTTTCCTTTTTCTTAATCCTAACCTTTATGTCCCTTGACATCCAGGGTTCTCCGGACTTGGTCCCCCCACATTTGTCTTTACAGGAACATATTTGCCCTGTACTCTACCTATTTCCTCCTTGAATGCCTCCCACTGCTCTGACACAGTTTTATCTGCAAGTGGCTGCTCCCAGTCCACTTGGGCCAAATCGTATCTCATCTTAGTAAAATTAGCCTTTGCTCAGTTTAGAACTTTTATTCCTGGCCCAACCTTATCCTTTTGCATAACTATCCTAAATCTAACTGAGTTATGGCCACTATCTCCAAAATGCTCCCTTGCTGACATGCCTTCCACCTGCCCGGGCTCATTTCCGAATATTAGGCCCAGAATTGCCCCCTCCCTTGTCGGGCTTTCTACATACTGGCTAAAAATGTTCTCCGTGATGCAACTTAAGCATTTTGCTCCCTCCCTACCTTGCACACTAAAACTATCCCAGTTAATATATGGGTAGTTAAAATCCCCTACTATTACTGCCTTATTATTCTTACACTGGGAGTATGTCTCAATGTTTGAATCTGACCCCTTATCAGAGGAAACAATATCTACCGGCGAGAGGGTGATGTTAAGTATCTCTCAAAAGTATCAAAACACCTGGGACACCTTGATAGAGACAACAGAATATTACAAAAAACAGCAAGAAGGCATGGTCTCTCATATCTAAACTTGGAGGTGATCCCAAGAAAGCTGCCCAACATCCAAATGTGTCTGCTAACCAAGTTGCACACTAGTTGCTTTTAAATGGAAAAATCGCCAAGAAACCAAGAGCACAACTAGATAGGAAGAAGTACAGTGATGACCCTGGCTTCACTGGACCATTCACCATGGAAGAGCTGGAAACTGGTATATCTAGTCTAAAACACGGGAAAGCAATTCTTCTTGACAATATAGCAACGGAGCAGATAAAGCAATTTGGACAGCAAGCAAAGAAGTGTCTCCTACAATTGTTCAACCACTGTCTGGCAACACACAAGCTATCTAATATTTGGCAGAAGGCACATGTAATAGCACTATTAAAGCCCGGAAAAGATCCCTCAGATCCTAAGAGTTTTTGGCCAATTTCACTGCTTTGCCACACCAATAAGCTGTTTGAATGCCTGATACTCAATAGGATAGCACCAATTGTATTTGAGAAAATCATTCCAGAGCAAGCAGGTTTCTGCCCCAGCAAATCAACAACGAGCCAACTGCTCAACCTCACACAACATATGGAAGATGGTTTTGAGCAAGGGATGGTAACAGGTGCTGTTTTTGTAGACCTGTCAGCAGCATATGATAAAGTGAACCATAGATGTCTCCTCTGCAAGATCCTAGAGTTGACAAAAGATATTAACTTAACAGAGCTGTTAGAAAGCATGCTTCAGAATTGCCAGTTCTATGTTAACTAGGTGGGAAGCGCAGCGGGTTGGTCTTCCTCAGGAAAGTGTGCTTGCACTGCTGCTGTACAACATCTACATGAATGACCAATCTATAGATGATGTCACACTCCCTTTTATATATGCTGATGACTTATGTATCACTGCCCAAAGCACTAATTTTAACACCATGGAGAAAACGCTTTCTGAGGCCTTGGAGGAACTAACATCCTACTATGAAGAAAACCACCTTCAAGCAAACCCATTAAAGACGCAAGTTTGTGCATTCCACTTCAGAAACTGTGAAGCCAAACGCCAGCATAAAGTAACCTGGTGTGGAGCAACACTGACGCATCACGAGCACCCTATCTACTTAGGAGTCACCCTTGACAGATGCCTCACCTTCAAGAACCACATCGAAAAGACAAAAGCAAAAGTGAGCGCACAAAACAACATCCTGAATAAGCTCACTAACACAAAATAGGGAGCAAGCTCGAAAACATTGCAAACCAGTGCACTTGCTCTTTGCTATTCCACTGCCGAATACGCCTGCCCTGCATGGGGAAGATCTACTCGTGCTAAGAAGATGGATGCCGTTCTGAATGCAAGCTGCGGACTTATCACAGGTTGTTTAAAACCAACAAGCACCAACAGCCTATATATCCTGACGGGTATCACTCCCCCTGATATAAGAAGAATGGTAGCCAGCAAGAAAGAGTGACTCCATCAAACATGAGATGAGAGGCACCCTCTACATGGTCATACTCCCACACCCAGCCTCCTAAAGTCAAGGAAGAGCTTCATGAACAGTGTTGTTGCATTACAATCAACCCCATCTGAAGCCCGCATCGCCTTGTGGAAAGACCGGCTCGCTAGTCTCGAACAACCCCCAGCCTTCCCCCAGGAGCTAATTGCAACTGGGCAACCTGGAAGTGCCTTAACTTAGGACTGGTGTAGGTCGTTCAAAGGTGTCACTAAGCAAATGGGGATATACAACCAGCCCGACAACTTGTGAATGTGGAACTGAGCCACAGACTATGTAACATCTCCTGCAATGCCTATCGTTAGAGGAACCCTGCACTGTTGCAAATCTTGCCGAATTCAACAACAAGGTGCAAAAATGTGTCGCGTTCTGGCTGGGCCATGTATAGACTGTCCGTGAACACGATTAAAAAAAAATTCTCACACTTCTCTGAAATTTGACTACAATTTGATCCTTGATCTCTCTCTGACTGTTTGGGGGCCTTTAGTACACACTCAACAACATGTTTGCCCCTTTTGTGGTTCTTTACTTCTACCCATATGGCTCATTTGTTGATCCTTTCAGGATATCATCCCTCCTCACTGCTACAATTGACTCCTTAATCAATATTGCGAAACCCCCTCCTCTTCTATCCCCCTCTCAATCTCGTCTGAATACCCTATAACCAGGAATGTTGAGCGGCCAATCCTGCCCTTCTTTTAGCCAAATCTCGGTTATAGCTATGATATCACACTCCCACATGCCTATCTGTGCCCTCAGCTCGTCTGACTTATTCTTCAGGCTCCTTGATTAAAATATATTCCATTTAGCCTTGCTAAACTCACTTCTTTCTTAACTAGCCTATTTTTCCTCTGCCTTCCTGACTCACTTACTAGCATTTTAACTTCTAATTCCATCTCAGCTTCTCTCACCTCTGAACTACTTCTCAGGGTCCCAACCCCCTGCCAACTTAGTTTAAATCCATCCCAACAGCATTAGCAAACCTCCCCACGAGGATGTTGGTCCCATTCCTGTTCAGATGTAACCTGTCCAACCTGTACAGGTCCCACCTCCCCCAGAAACAGTCCCAAAACCCCAGGAATCTAAAGCCCTCCCTCCTGCACCATCTCCACCATGCATTCATCTGCTCTATCCTTCTGTTCCTATACTCACTACTGACTGGCACCCGGAGTAATCCGGAGATTACTACTTTTGAAGCCTTACTTTTCAATTTCCTACCTAACTCCCTAAAGTCTGCTCGCAGGACCTAGTTTCTTTCTCTTCCTATGTCATTGGTTCCAACATGGACCATGACCTCTGGCTGTACACCATCTCCTTCCAGAATGACCTGCAGCCGTTCCGTGACATCCTTGACCCTGGCACCAGGGAGGCAACATACCATCCTGGACTCATGTCTACAGCCACAGAAGCGCCTGTCTGTTCCCCTTACTATCGAGTCTCCTACCACTATTGCCCTTCCACACTTCTTCCTCCTCCCCCACCACCGAGCAACTGGACCACCCACAGTGCCATGGCCTTTGCCCTGGTTGGATTTCACAGAGGAACTGTCACTCATCGTTTTCCAAGGCTGAAAAATGGTTTGCGGGTGAGATGCATTCGGGGGATTCCCTCACTATCTGCCTGGCCCCCATCTTCTGTCTGGCAGTCACCCATTCCCTCTCTGTTTGCACTTTCTTAAGCTGCAGGGTGACCATATCTTGAAACGTGCTATCCACGAACCTCTTAGCCTTGTGAATGCAACGTGGTTCCCCCAGCTGCGCCCCTCTCCTATTTTTACTTAGTTCTGTTGAAGGGTCATGAGAACTTGAAACGTCAACTTTGTTCTTCTCCGCCGATGCTGCCAGACCTGCTGAGTTTTTCCAGGTATTTCTGTTTTTGTTTTGGATTTCCAGCATCCGCAGTTTTTTTGTTTTTATAATAGTGAGTGCTTTTCAGGTTACACCTAGTATAAGTAGAGTCAAAGTTTAACATATCTGTTGGTGCTGGTCACCCTGCACCGGATTGGGTCTGTCTTGCAATACACATTGGCACTATCTCTGAGTATAGTTGCTCTTTGAATTGTGTAAATTGTTAATATAATGCCCCTACTCTCCAATAGGATTAATCAGTTTGAGGGTGAGCAATGATTGTATTCACCACAAGGTGGCAGCTGATGCACACACCATGATCTGAATGGAATTGGAAAGGTTGAGCACTGGTTCCAATAAATCTGTTGTAACTGTAAATTAAGCCACACAAGCTGTATTCAGACGCTTCAGTTTTCAACTCACATAAAATAGCACAAATGAAACTACCATTTGTTATGTTTATCACACAAACATGATTAAAGTATGAAAAGCTGAAGAGAAAAACGTGGTTAGAAGAACAAATTCTGCTGGAATGTTCGACACGGGTTTCAGCAGCTTCTGTTGGTACTTGCAAATCCCATCCAAGCTCCTGGCATCCAATAGATCTATGGCTGGGAGTTTGCAAAATGGGACAGGATTTCCACCACTGTTATAACGATGTGAAATATTCTTTTCGCAGGGAAATGTTGTGTTTGGTCTAAAATTTGATTCTGATCAACCTGTAGTTCAGTGGCAGCAAAGGTGCTATTGTGGACCTGCTATTTGAGGGTGTGTTTGGGGGAGCGGGGAGCTGCCTGAAATCCTGCTGGCCAGCGAGACATCCCCTCGAGTTTGGCTGGGCAAGTGATGGGGCCAATCCAGTTTGAGCACAGGAATTAAAATCTCCCAGGCCTGTGGCTCTGTAGCTGTGTGTGTGTGTGTGTGTGTGTGTGTGTGTGTGTATGTGTGTGTGTGTGTGTGTGTGTGTGTGTGTATGTGTGTGTGTGTGTGTGTGTGTGAGGGGGAGGGACATAATTTGCTGTCTGCCTCAGTCCCAGCTCATGACTCCTGCAGTAGGTAACAACAGCCCTCAAGAGTTTCCTCAAATCCAAATCATTTCAGTGGCATTGTGTTTTGTATTGTCCAGCAGGCCTGCTCACAACAAGGCATTAAAATTACAACAAAAAACTGGCTTTTTTGTCATCATTACATTTTTAAACATGTGCACACAGGCAATTCTTCCCATCAAACATAGTCGAATGATGGTTGTTCATGAAATCAAATTGAGACTGGGATCCAGGACAGTTGCAAAATGTCAATCCCCATGCTCCTGACAGTTCCAATGACTCAAAGCACCTTTGCAGGGCAACAGAAGGAGACATGATCCTGAACTTTCAATCCTATAAGATCCAGTGATCTTATAGCACCCACATAGCTACAAACACTCAGGACATTCAAGGGACAAAGGGAGAATTTACATTTATATAACACCTTTCACCACCTCGGAACATCCCAAAGTATGTTACAGCCAATGAACTACTTTAATGTAGGCACTGTTGTAATGTAGAAAAGGACAGTGGCCAAACTGTGCATAGCAAGATCCCACACACATCAATGACATAAATGACCTGATGGTCTCTTCTAGCTGTCAGTCAAGGGAGAAGTATTAGCCAGGGCATCAGGAAAACTCTAACAGTTTCCGTCAAATAATGCCATTGCACTTTTTGCGTCCATTTAAGAGAGCAGGTAGGGCCTTGTCTGAGATGAGACTTCTGGCATTACAGCTCTCCCTCAGTATTGCATGGAGTGTCAACTTAGATTTTTGTGCTCAAGTCTCTGAAGTGAATCTTGAACCCACAACCTTCTGACTTAGGGATGAGACTGCATTCAGAATCATTGGGAATAAGACCTAAAGCAGACAGGGAGCAAGGAAGGATAAAGTTGGAAGCCATAACCATTCATAATCCTTCCATTTTTGCTCATTCACTTGATGTCACGCAGATTTGCATTCATGCACAACAACATGATTCACATGTCGTTCTGTAAGTTCTGTCTGGAGGATGAGGGGAGGGGGGTGTGTGTGGGGAGGGGTGTGGTGTCTGGTAGCTAGCATTCTATATGCTTCCATTTCCAAAGTACCAAGTCAAACTGCTGAGGACACAGAATAAGCTAGCTTTACAGCAAGCACTCACATAGTTACATACACTCAGGACATTCAAGTAACAAAGGGACAATTTGCATTCTTATAGCAGATTTCACATCCTCTGGACATCCCAAAGATCTTTACAACAAATTGATTACTTTGGAAGTGCAATCAAACAGAGAACCCACTGTCTGACTAGATCATCTGTTTTGGTTAAAGGAGGAACAATGGCCAGGACACCAGAAGACCTCTCTACTGTACGTCAGGTAGCGCCTTGAAAGAAGGAAAGATGGCTTCCTTTTTTTAATCACCTCTTTCATGATCCTAGTCACTGTTGTAAAGTAGGAAAAACAGCATCCAAATTGCACACAGCAAACGCGCATGAACAGCACCATGATAATGACCAGCTATTCTGTTTTTGTGATTTTGATTAAGGAAGATATATTGAAGCAGGACATCAGGCGGAGCTCCCTTGCTCTTTTTCAAAGTAGTGCCATGGGAACTCTTACATCCACCTGAGCGAACAGAAGGCACCTCAGTTTAACATCTCATTTGAAAGATGGCACCCCTGCCAGTAGGGTGCTGTCTCGGTACTCTGTCTACTTTGGATACATACTTTATCAATACAACCATCTCACTCAGACACAAACGTGTTACCAACTGAGCTGTTGAGGTGAATGACTGAGGAGGAGTGAAGAGCAATAAATAGTGAGGATAATATAAAAGCAGAGACAGCCCGGTTCTTCCTCAAGCCGAGTTTAGAAGGTGACATCTCATTAACCTGTTAAAGGAGACTGTTATACATCTACAAGTGAAGTCACTTTTTAGGATTATTTTCCCTTTTTCCACAAAATTGTTGAAGTGTCATGTCAAAGTGTATTCATGCAAGTTTTTTAAAATATCTCTGAAAGAATAAACAGGTGGTTCAATTGCTATACCTTTTCACTCAGAAGTAGAGGCAAATCAGCAGGAAAGAAACTTCCAGCCCACCTTGCTGGCAACAGGATTCCCAGATTTTCCCCAACTTTCTCATTACGGCTCTACTATTTTAGAAAATATGGCCATTGGAAAACCTGGAGTTTCTCTCACACCAACATATGGGAAACTTGTCTAATGGCAAAGCAGCATGGCCCGAGACCTGGCAGCCCTGCCGTTGTAATCCTCGCAAACTCCTGGTGCCACAAAGACGAGGGATCAAGATATGAAGTAGTTCCTTTCATTAGTTGACTGGTAAGTGTGCTGTGCAATGTGAAAGTGAGCTGCAGGATCAGGGAGGTTCAGATTTGGGTCTCAGTTAGTGGCGAGTTAAATGATGCCAGCGGTGGTAGTTGGAGCACTTTCACTCACAACTGCATTCCCACGATAAAAGGGAATAATTCAGACAACATCCATCCCCTGGCATGAATCATCACCAAATCATTTCTCCTGCATGGAGTGTACGTTGGGTGAGGACAGGGTCAGGCTCAGCAGTGGTCCCCTCCCCCAACTCCCAGCCATGATGGATTAGCCCACCGCTGCCAATCATTGTCTTGCTCCCACAGGACGAGTGGTCACTTGGCTGAGGTATCAGAGATAAAGGAAAGCCTTGCATTTATATAGCACCTTTTACGTCCTCGGGACATTGCAAAACACCTCACAACCAATTAAATATTTTTGAAGTATGGTCATTGTGATGGAGGAAATGCAGCAACCAATTGCACGGAGCAAGATCTCACAAACAGCAATGAGATAATGGCAAGATTTTAGTCTGGGTTGACCAAGTTGAGGGACAAATATTGTCCAGAAAACAGGAGAGAACTACTCTAATTTTCTTTAAAATAGTGGGTTGGGATCTTTTCCATCCATGTTAGAGGGCAGACAGAGGTTGGTTGTTGTGGGGCTGGTGTGGGGGGGCATGTATGGAGTTTAATATCTAATTCGAAAGACAACATCTCAGACAGTGCAGCACTCCCTCTAGAATGTCAGCCTAGATGATGTGCTCAAGTCTCTGGAGTGGGACATGAATTCATGACCTGCTGACTGGTGAAAGTGCTATTAACTCAGCTTTGGCTAACGGGGGTCATGGCTGGTAGAATAGTAACCCAGCAGGAGTCAGCGTCTTAGGCAGAGCAGAAAACAGGATGGAAGGAGAAAGTAAGAATAAGGATATCTCACTTAAAAAGAAAACTAAGGAAGGGCCACATAGTGTATTCTCAGGACTCAGCCTCTTAGAGGACTTTTGGTACTGGAAATAGTTAAATAAATAGCAATTAAATATTTGCCTATATGTGATAAAGACTAACAGGCAATTCATATAAGCGCTCCTACTGGATTGTAAGCATGTTGAATGTAACAGTTTGTATTTACATAAATGCCTTATGGAGCAGGTGGCTTGCTTTGTCTTTTCTTACTGGAGCTTTCTTTGGCTGTGCTCCAGTCACAAATCCTAAAGAAAGTAGTCAGTCATTCTTTGATCATCAGATAGGCCACACGCTTCACATCCAGTTACCTTTTCCATGGCAGGAGTGGTTTCACTGTCTCAAAAGGCACATAAAATTGCTATTAAAAATCTCCCCTTATGCAGTGCTGTGTTTATTTGGACGAGCCTGCAATAACTCATAAATGCAGGTACTGTGTAGACAAGGAGCAGGTGTTTTTCCAATTCATAAGACTGTATTATTGTCTTGAGTGAAAGTAGTACAGTAAATCTTGGCATATTGAAAGTAGACCAATTAATGTACAACTAAGGTCTACATTTAAAGTAGTTAGCTGGGTTGCTCAATTAAATTTTACTCATTACAACAATAATGACTGGTTTGATTTAATTTATTCTAGATTAGGGGACAGTGAACTGATTAAATTTGGCGATGTACATGGATGCATTAAAGAGGTGGTGTCTTGAGCTGCTTTAATACTGCCTGAGACCTGTGTTAGTGCAGCTGGTTTCTGAAATACTGATGTGACAAGAGGAGCAAGAACCCCCAAAGTAAAAGGTTTTTTCTTCAACAGTGGGAGGTTCCTGTCCCTCCTGGGTCCTTTGGATTGACCACTGGTTAAAGAAACCTCCTGGTTGTTGCTTTCATTGATGTGAATAAAAATGAACATTAGGCAGCATCTGTAAGATATTACTGAAAAAAGAGACACTTTTGTCGAAGCTATCTCCGCAAGATAGGTTGGCTGATCCACAGTGCCATGATGGCAAGTTGAAAATTTACCACACAGTCTCACCCTGTTGTAATATACCTTTAAGGAATATCAGCAGGACATCAAAGGTGTCATGTGATCTAGTCTTAGTTTCACTTTTGCTTTGAGCAGAGCACACACACACACAGCTCTGATGCCTTCAAGCTTCATACCTGTATATGACTGTTCTGAAGTGCCTAGTCTTAATAAATGAACTCACCATGTGTTTACCAAATTCCTTATGAGCAATTGGTGCCTTGTGTCTTGTACAGTAAATAAGCCAAGGTATTATATCATTACAATAAGATGACACATCCCACCAATCAGCCTTAACAATTCCAGTAAAATTCCCTTCCTAACAACACAGTAACAGCTGTATGTACCATTTAGAAGTTACACTGCAGCAACTTACCAAGGCTCCTTCGACAGTACCTTCCAAACCTGTAACCTCTACCACCTAGAAGGACAAGGGCAGCGGATACATAAGAACAACACCACTTGCAAGTTCTCCTCCAAGCCACACATCATCCTGAATTGGAACTATATCACCGTTCCTTCACCGTTGTTCAGTCAAAACCCTGGAACTCCCTCCTTACCAGCACTGTGGGTGTACCCACACCACATGGACTGCAGCGGTTCAAGGTGGCAGCTCATCACCACCTTCTCAAGGGCAATTAGGAATGAACAATCAAAAGTGGCCTAGCCAGCAATAAGCACATCCCATGAAAGAATGAAAAAAAATGTTCAGATTTATATACACAGGAGGGCAAATCTGCCACTAATAATTACTTTTTGAAAAGATAAATTCAGAACTAAATGAACTTCAGATCAGAAGTGCCAGCTGATCAGGTCAATCTCTGTGTCAGCATAAATACATTGCAATAATGAAGAATAGACTTGCATTTACATAGCATCTTTCATACCATCAAGATATCCCAAAATACTTTCCAACCAAATTTTGCAGTGTTGCTGTCCTTGTTACACAGATAGATGTAGCTGCCAGTTTGTGTACTGTAAGATCCCACCAACAGCAGTGAGAGAAATGATCAATCTCTGCCTAACGAACAGTAACTCTTTCAACCAAGGATTGGTGGCCACTAAAGTTAAGAGACCGGAGAAACAGAGAATAAATAAATAGCTCATTATCCAACAGCACGTATTGAGTGGTTTGTTTCATTGCTGGGCTTTTGACCTAGAACTCAATATAATAACCTAGTCAGGACAAATAGAGAGGAGGTAGCAGTAAATTGGAGTTAAGATTGCAAAGGATTTTTTTTAATATATCAACTTTCTTTAGTCGATACAGGCCTATTGTCCACTGTTGGTTCCACAGGAGCTGCCTATGACTGATTTCTCCTTCAAATCTTCAGTCATTGTTTAACCTTACTTGAGGTTAGAATTGAAGTAACAAGATTCTATCAATATCTGAATAGTTTACACAATATACAGCATTGTCAGTGTTTGTATGTAGTGCACTGGTGTAGAAGATAGAAGCTGAAAGAGGCAGGAGATTGCATTGAACCTTGACAGTACTTCACCTTAGCCTCCCATTTGAAAGTGTTTACTATCCTAGAAGCTATGGCTGCAGAGCAGTGCATGCAACACTTGTCCTTTGTGACTGTGACCATGATAAACTATCCTTTCTCATCCCTTTTGACATGTCCACAATTGACCACAGCATCCTCGTACACTGCCTCTCCAGTCGTTCAGCCGGGTGAAGCTGCCCTGTCTTGGTTCCATACTTATTTATTAAATTGTAGCCATAGGATCACCAGCAATGGCTTCTCTTTTCACTTTCACTCCATTATTCACTCTGGTCTTCCTCAGCGATCTATTCTTGGTGCCCTTCTATTTCTCATCTACATGCTACCTCCGGCAATATTATCTGGAAAGACATCATTATGTTCCACAAGTATTCCCATGACACTCTGCTCTAATCCACCTCCATGGAGGCCATCTCTGTTTTGTTACACTACTTCACCAACATGCAGGATTGGATGAGCTGAAAGTTCATCCAACTGAATATTGGGAAGACCGAAGCTAATTCTCTTTGAACCTGGGACAGACTCCATTTCTATCCCTGGTAAATGTCTTAGGCTGAGTATGACCGTTCACAACCTTGGTGTCATGTTTGACCCCGGATTGAGTTTCCGATTACATATCTGCACCATGGTGACATTTAAATAAAATCTGGAATTGAAAAGCCAGCGTTAGTAACAGTGGCCATTGTCGTAAAAATCCATCTGGTTCATTAATCCCCTTTAAGGATGGAAATCTGCAGTCCTTACCTGCTTTGGCCTACATGTGACTCAGACCCCCAGCAATGTGGTTAAGTTTTAGCTGCCCTCTGAAATGATGTGGCAAGCCACTCAGTTCAAATAAACTTAGGGCTGGGAAACAAATGCTGGCCTTGCCAGCAATGCCCACATCCCATGAAAAGAATAAATTTACTAAGTATTATTCGTATTGGTTACTGAGCTGTTCCATAATATTGAATATGTGTTGAGGGAGTCAATTTGTTGAGTAGACCTCTACTTGTGCCTCTTAAAATGGCCATGACTCTCCAAATTGTTATATGCAAGGATCTTTCAAAATTGCCATGACTGAGATGTTCCTTAATGCATCAATGCACCCAAAACATTGCTGAGACTTGCACCCTATATATTATACCTTTTTACAGAGGGGAGAGTTTTGGGAAAACTCCCTTTTTTTCTCAACTGTCCTCAACAAGATGTATTTTAGAGAAAAAGTGTTTTAATCCTTGAGTGCTGTGATATTTAAGTATGGACACACACAAAACAGGCTTTCTGGTAAGCTTAAATCAAAAGAAAGGATAAACGTTTATTTGCACAACACCCGGAATGTAATCACACCAAACTCCACACAAACACCCACACCCACCCACACCCACACAAGCACACCCGCACCCACCCACGCACACCCGCACCCACCCACGCACACACACATTCCCGCGCACCCACACACACCCCTGCACACACACACACCCGCACACACACACACCCGCACACACATACACACCCGCACCTACACACTCACCCGCACCCCACATACACACACACCCGCACCCACACATACACCCACACCCACATGCATGCATATACACACGCACACGCACAAAGACACACACACCCCCACCCACCCACACACACACACCCCCACACACATGCACCCTCACATACACATGCACCCTCACGCACCTACACACACGCACCCTCACACACACTCCCACCCAGCCACACACACCCTCACAAATGCACGCTCACACATGCATGCTCACACATGCATGCTCACACACGTACCCTCACCCACACACAAACACCCTCACACACACATACCCACAAAGATGATTTCACAAAAGGGTGGCATGTGCTGATATCTTTAAAGAGAGTTCAAAAGTCACTATTATGCTGTTTCTTCAAAATAGTCATTGGAAGCACGGCATGGCCTGAAGATTCCCTTTTGGCTCACTGAAGGGAAAATGAAGGTCAGAGGTTTCTGGTGATGAATTCACATCAGTACTCCAAGCAATAGCAGGCTTCTGGCTTTTCCAGTTGAAGTTATGGTTGAGTATCTATCATGAAAAAATACAAACTGCAGGTGTAAGAAAAACTCCACTTCTCTGCCTGAGACAGCTTTTATGAGGCAATGTTCTTTTCTTTGTCGGATGAGATCTCTCCCTTCTGAGTTCCTTGTCCCATACTGCCTCACTGGGCTGCCCTTGTGGACTAATAAGATATTCCCTATCACCAGCCAATTTGTGTCATGTTTCAACAGTATCAATGTTTTCCATTGTCCACACAAGAGGTTGATGGTTAAACAACTTGTCATACAATGGAGAATGAAATGATGGCCATTCGCGCCCTCTTGTGAGAAAGTGGTTCCTTTAAACTCCTCATTGTTGCATTTCAACTTTTCAGACACCAAGCATGGGATTTGCTGGCCCCAGCAGCAGTGGGCATTGTCAAGGGTGGGCCGGTAAAATTTAGAGCGGAGTTGAATTTTAACAGCTCTTGAAATTTTCCTGTCCCACCTACAATGATGCCCGCCAGTGTCGGGACCAGAAAATCCCAGTCCAAATCTGGGTGATTATTGGATCGGAGTTTCTGTAAATGTCCAGACAACAGTAACTGTTAATTCTACAAGAGATCTGTTGCATCCTGTTGTTTCTTTGATGGAAAATCTTCCAAACTGTCATTTACATTTTAATCGCTTTCCAGAGGCATGTTCAGTCATGAGTTAATTCTTGTCTCTATAGATACCATAAAAGAATTCATTTGACCCCTTTGATTCCATTTTATCAAAGTAAATTGTCCATATGCTATACTCCTTAAAAAAAGTAAAAATATCCACCATCATATGGTCCTGGGCAAACAACATGAACGTAACAACCTTGTCATCTGACCTGCAGCAAAAACAAACCGGGCAACAAGGTTCCTTTGACATTGATCTTTGTTAAGGATATTACTGAGCACATACACATTGTCATTCTATCTCCAATAGTTTCAGTGTTACATGCAGAAACAAAAAAGCGTATGAATCAGTCAATATGAGCACAAGATCAAGTAAGTACAGCTGAGAAAAATTATTTCGTCCATGATGTTCAACCTCTAAGGCATTGCTTCACATCATCCAACTTCCAGCTGCAAGAAACTATCCAGAGCTTCTCTCTCCTTGTCCCGGCCCAGGTACCATTCCAAGCATTGATTACTCTCAACAGGGAGACATACTTCCTCACATCAGTTCTCGACATGTCTCTTACTCATTTGTGACTCTATCACCCTTGTCTGAACATTTCTATTCTATTTGGTATCTTGGCCAGGATTTTACAGCCCTGTCACAGCGTGTCTCCCCCCGGCGGATATGATAAGCCATTTAAATCTCCATTCAATTTGACGGAACTGTAATATCTCACTGCGCAGGAGGGCCCGTAAAATCCTGGACCTTAAATATCTCCTTAAGGTGTTTCATTCTTCCTGTTCAAGGCTGACGAGTGTGAGTTCTCTTAAACTTTGCTTACAGCACTGTCCTACAACACAACACTCTGTCAATACTACAGTTCTCTGACTTAACAGTCCTCCAACACTAAACTCCTCCAACGCTACAGTCCTACAGCCCTCCAACGCTACAGCCCTCCAATGTAACAGCCCTCCAACACTACAGCCCTCCAACGCTACAGCCCTCCAATGTAACAGCCCTCCAACACTACAGCCCTCCAACGCTACAGCCCTCCAACGCTACAGCCCTCCAATGCTACAGCCCTCCAATGCTACAGTCCTCCAATGCTACAGTCCTCCAACGCTACAGTCCTCCAACATTATAGTCCTCCAATGCTACAGCCGTCCAACACTAAACTCCTCCAATGCTACAGTCCTCCAATGCTACAGCCCCCCAACACTACAGCCCTCCAACACTACAGTCCTCCAACACTACAGTCCTCCAACGCTGCCGCCCTCCAGCGCTGCCGTCCTCCAATGCTGCCGCCCTCCAGTGCTGCCATTCTCCAACGCTGCTGCTCTCCAATGCTGCCGCCCTCCAATGCTGCCGCCCTCCAGTGCTGCCGCCCTCCAACGCTGCCGCTCTCCAATGCTGCCGCCCTCCAATGCTGCCGCCCTCCAATGCTGCCGCCCTCCAGTGCTGCCATTCTCCAACGCTGCCGCTCTCCAATGCTGCCGCCCTCCAATGCTGCCGCCCTCCAGTGCTGCCGCCCTCCAACGCTGCCTCCCTCCAACGCTGCCGTCCTCCAACGCTACCGCCCTCCAATGCTGCCGCCCTCCAACACTGCCACCCTCCAACGCTGCCGCCCTCCAACGCTGCCGCCCTCCAACTCTGCCGTCCTCCAACGCTGCCGCCCTCCAATGCTGCCGCCCTCCAACGCTGCTGCCCTCCAACGCTGCCGCCCTCCAGTGCTGCCACCCTCCAGTGCTGCCGTCCTCCAACGCTGCCGCCCTCCAATTTTGCCGCCCTCCAATGCTGCTGCCCTCCAACGCTGCCGCACTCCAACGTTGCCGCCCTCCAACGCTGCCGCCCTCCAACGTTGCCGCCCTCCAACGCTGCCGCCCTCTAACGTTGCCACCCTCCAACGCTGCCGCCCTCTAACGTTGCCGCCCTCCAATGCTGCCGCCCTCTAACGCTGCCGCCCTCCAAAGCTGCTGCCCTCCAACCCTGCTGTCCTCCAGTGCTTGGGGTTGGCCTCAAGGCTTTTCCTTGCCTCACTTCCAGGGCTTTAATAATACTTTTACACATCTTTAACCAGAATCTATACTAACTCGATTCAGCAGAATGTCCTCAGACTCAAACTCTACTGATTTGTTTATATAGTTCAATGTTTGTTACTTGCTGCTCTGCAATGATTGGATATGGTTAATGTTAAATCCACTGCCATGCCCAGCTCTTTCAGCTTTCACTCTGACAAATATGATCACTATTCATTAAGGCTGCCTCCCATTTTGTTTCTTCAAAAGGGTAGCATCTTAATTAATTTATTTCTGCTCACTTGCAAACTTTATCTGGTTCTTCTGTAGTTTCTTGACTGCTTCACCACATTTGCCTGAACTCCTACTGTGCCGCCACACCCATCACCCCTCACCCCCTCCCCCCGATCCCCACCACCTCACCAGAAGGTCAAAATCCTGGAACCCCCTCCCTAACAGCACGTAGGAGTTCCTACACCACATGGACTTCAGCAAGTTAAGAAGGCAGCTCATCACCAGCTTCTCAAGGGCAATTAGGGATGGGCAATAAATGCTAGCCCAGCCAGCAATGCCCAAATCCCACGAATGAATTAAAAAAAACCAGGATACTCACTGCCTGAAACAGCTTTTTAGTGGGGAGGCTTATTGAAGGCTGATGACAGTATGGCAAAACTTAACAGGATGGATCCAGGTCAATGTAAAGAGAAGGCAATAGTCTCTTTGTGTTGTCCTCTAACATTGTCATGTTGTCTAACCCTGTGCAGATTCCTTGGAACCTAGAATGTTAGACTGGCTATGCTTCAGTTCAATAGATCACAGTTCAAGTTTAGATGCTGCAGCATACATAATTCATGTTTCTACTAATATTGGATATGTTTGGTTATATAGATGTGCTCTTTCCTTCATTCCTTGGCCACTAAGGAGTTCATCACTATCACTGGGTCAAAATCCCATGAATGAATTTAAAAAAAGACTGTAAGGAGAAAATAATATGTGGCTTTCATAAAGGACATTAAAATACCATAGATATAGGAAATGGAGAAAGGGTGTCTTTATGGTTTGGAAGCTGGCGGAGATCTTTCAATCTCTTATTAGACTCTATCATTACATAAACACAAGTTTTTGTGGTTGCAGATTTTCACCTCTTGAGCAGGCACCAGTGATAGTTGCACAACTAATAAAACCAATACAAAAACAGAATTACCTGGAAAAACTCAGCAGGTCTGGCAGCATCGGCGGAGAAGAAAAGAGTTGACGTTTCGAGTCCTCATGACCCTTCGACAGAACTTGAGTTCGAGTCCAGGAAAGACCAATCTTAGGTGTAAAGATTTCTCGGGCTAATAGCCTTCCACCAATAGCTGCCTATATTCTTGCATTGTACGCCAATTTAACCAGCAACATGCATAGTAATGATGCGATTACTATAATTTATTTAATGGCACAAACATGACCTTTTGCTCATATTCAGGTGCATTTGAATTGCTTTGCCTAGCAATCACAGGGTTACACAGCCTGTCTGCTTTTGTGTATGGGAGGAGTTGGCCCAGCATGTCAAGCCTGTGTCTGAAACCAAGAAGAGAATCAGAGAACCACAGACAGAAATTTGAGGGTGAATCTCTGCAGTTCTGAAATTTCATCAGAAGAGCGGTGGAAACCCCAGAAAAACAGTTTAAACAAAGTTATGGCTGAGGAGCAGGAGGACTGAGAGAATTCATTCCCCCACGGAACATCAAGAAAGCAAACATAAGCATACCAGCCATGGACTTCCATACCCTAACTGTTGACATCAAAGCTGATTTGTAAGCATTAAGCAGTAGCAATGTTCATCTGCTTGTCCCTCGTGGATTGCTTATTGAAGTGCCTTGTTTGTTCTAGGTTACCTGCACACTGTGCAACTGTATTAAACAAATAAATTGAGATCCAACTGGATGGATCAGTGTGAGGAACCCAAACCCACCTTAAACAAAATAAATGCTGACTTGACTGCTATGGGCTCTTTAACAGGGTGTCTGCTTTCTCCAGCACCAAGTAAGCATCTTTTACTGGAGGTAGTTTAACCACGTTAGGCAAGTTCAATTTAATATAACCCTGGAGTACCACTTTAACATAAGTAACGTAAAAACAGGCATCAGGGAGACACTGATAATCTGGACGCTGCTTTTAATCACATTATTTATCCTGGGTATTGTAATGAAACTAATTTCAATGATATTGAGAATTGAAGCATTTTATTAACTGTCTGTTTATCCCCAGGGCTTAACTGTTGTTTATGGTCAATCCATGGAATACTATTCAACACAGTTAGAACCTTACAATGCTGTAAAAATGATATGATGCAGAGAATATTGGAAGTGCACAGCTGGTCCATCAAACAATTGGAAAGTTGTTTAAGAGACACAGTGTCCCAGTCATGTATCAGTTAGTGCAGGTTAAAGATTTGGGTCCATAAAGGCAGCTTCAAATTAAACTCCTGCGCCAAAGACCTACTGATACCTTGCTGAACTGGTATTTCAAGACTGAACTGTTGTCATGAACTTAAACTTGAAATGAAATGAAGTGTATCCCGTCCTTCACCTCAGCCAAGCAAAGCTTTTGTTTTCCAGAGGATTAGCAAGCAAGTCAGAATGAAGAGAGGTTAAGTAAAGCTTGGTTTTTTCCATAAGCCTCTTAAAACATTGATACAATGCTGACCCTTCAGAACCTTCAGGTGAATCTGGCTCAGACTTTGAATCATTCATAAACATTTATTTGTATTTCATCTGCTCATTGAGAAAAGGGAAAAGACTGCAGAAATAATTTGCTGTTATGTGCTCACCCCTAGCATTCGCTCAATGGTGTAATAGCAAGGGCCTATGCTTGAATAGGCCCCAGTCTCTTTATGCTTCATCTTAACAGAAAGGGTGTGTCTGTTTACATTGTTTCCAATCTATACACTACTTCCAATGTAAGTTACTTAGGGGCTGGTAATAATGAATGGTACATCGTGCCGGCACCAGGTGCAATCAACCATTTTTTTCAAAGCATGCTGTTTGTAAAGAGACTCAAAACTAAAGGCAGCACAAAGCAGAAAACTCAGTGTTTTATAAACACCTGTGATGCCTAATGTTATCAAACAACATTTCAGAGAAGGTGATTCATGAACCTACGTACTTGTTTCAACTTTCCATTTACTGAGGACCCCTTTTAACAAATCCAATGTTCAGTTCCCAAAGAGGCCTATGGCAGTCACTGTTCCTGAATTTGTGATGTTCTTTATGACTTAGGTTGCAGGGGTGCAGTTAGAAAGTCAATTTTTGAATATCAACACCAAGTGCTTTTAACTGTATGGTATTAACTGTAACTTCATATTATGAATACAGTAGGCCCGTGATTATATCCCTGGACTAGTAATCCAGGGACCTGGGATAATGTTCTTGGGTCATGAGTTCAAATCCCACCATGACAGCTGGAGAGTTTCAATTCTGTTAATTATGTAAGTGTGGAATTAAAAAGCCAGTATCATTAACAGTCACCATGAGTGAATTCCAGCTTGGATTTGTGAAAACATGATCTGTGGACTTTCATGGATTGTGAACCCGACCCATGTGTGACTTGACAAGGGATTTTTGTTTCTCCAAACAGTGGATGGGTTCACAGTGCATTATGTGAGCTGCGATGGAGTGCATGAGGAGTGTGGGTGTGAAGATGGGCTGGGTAGAAGGCACATCTCAGTTCTCCAACACAGCAGCTCAGCTCCCAACATCATTTAGAGATCCCCTAAACCTCATCACTGATCCCCCTCAGGCCTCCACCCACTACCCACCTCACATTCTTCAATATCATCCTATGCTTCCTCACGTTCCTCCATGATACCTCACATTCTCCGATGCCACCCCATGGCACCTCACATACCCCATGCCTCCATATACCTTCCATAGCCACTCAGGCAGCATGCGCTGTACAGTCCTTAGGAGCTATGCAATCACAATGGGAACTGTTTAAAAATCATTGGAAAACCATTAAGCCCCTAACAATCTAAAGGAACCCTGATGTCATACACAAACCTGACCAAAAAAACCCAAGGGGAATAAAGTTCCTTTAAAGTAATCCTCTAAGTGCCTATTATTTGTAATCAATCAAGAAACTACATCAAAGGCATGTTCTGTTATTATCGTTTATAAAGGTTTCAAAGGTTCCAGGATCAATAAGACTACCTACTGAGTTTAAGCTTTTGAAACCCAACCAAGCATTCATAATAGAATAACTGTCATAACTAAAAGCTTCCAGCTACACAGAAAGAACAGATATTCATTTCCATTTCAAAGCAGAGTGCCTGTCAAACAATGTAAGGGGGTACTGGTGGGCAAAGACCATTTTTTCTACCTTCAGAAGCAAGGTTTTTTTTAAAGCATCCAGATTAATTGTCCAATTAAATCACAGCACTAAAACATGACAGCAGAGGACATTTTTTTCACATTTTTAATGCATTATGTCACTTTCTCCATTGGGAAAGTACTATAATGCATGTGAACAATTACACAATGTTAGTCAATAAAAGGGTCAACTTACCTTTGCAGGACAGGTCCCTGTGATGAACCACTGCAATAAAAATACATCTACATTACAATACAGCACCTTATAGTGACTTCTGAAGGTCTCAAAACATTTTTCACTGACCTTTCAGAATGTTCCCAACTCCTCAGCAGGTTTTCCATTTTTTTCATGAGCTCTCAAACCTGGTGTGCTTTTAATGGGTTTGCAAACCCTTGCACCACCAGACAAAAATGGTGTGTGGAAGAAAATCCGAGTTTCATCCCCTAATTAAAATGGGAAACTTGACCTCAGCATGGTCAGGTGTGCGGTTTGCATACTAGGCCTTTCCAACCTACAAAAAGGCCAGAGGAAAATGGTGCAGGGTCAGGAATATATAAGAAAAATCAGGTTTCCCAAAAAGTAAAATCAAAGTGTGGCCATTCATGCACTGAAATGCATCTCCATACCCAGATGGAAATTTGGCCCAAGATTGCCGCAAAAACCTATCTGTTTCACTAATGCCCTATAGGAAAGAAAATCTGTTGTTCTTACCCAGTCTGGCCTATATGTTGACTCCAGATCCACAGCAATGTGTTGAGTCTTAACTGTTCTCTGAAATGGCCGAGCAAGTCTTAGAAACATAGAAAATAGAAGCAGGAATAGGTAATTCGGCCTTTCAGGCTTGCTCCACCATTCAATATGATCATGGCTGATCCTCTATCTCAATGCCTTAATCCCATTCTCTCCCCATACCCCTCGATGCCCTTAGAGTCTAGAAATTGATCTATTTCCTTCTGAAATATATTCAGTAACTTGGCCTCCACAGCCTTCTGTGGTAACGAATTCCATAGGTTCACCCCTTTCTGAGTGAAGAAGTTTCTCCTCATCTCAGTCCTCAATGGCCAACTCTGAATCCTGAGACTGTGACCCCTTGTTCTTGATACCCCAGACAGACGAAACATCATCCCTGCATCACCACTGAATCAAGACCAATTAGGGATGGCCAATAAATACTGACCTGGTCAATGATGCCCACATCCCTTGAATGAATGAAAGAACCCAAACAAAAGATAAAACTGGTAAGCAGAATCTTTTCATATTAAAGTGACTGTAAAGCAACACACATGGTGGTAGAAATTCAGACCTTGGTTAACGGACCCTGTGGAAAATTGGACTATGTGGTCTTTCACCTCACCTATGCCGAGCTTTTGGGTGGAATTTTATGCCAGTGGGGTTTTACGGTTGCACCAAAATCAACGGACTTTTGAATGGCTCGCCACATTTTACAGCCCTGCCCCTGCTGTGACAGGGCTGTAAAATCCTACGCTTTCTTTTCAAGACGATTGGCAATTAAGTCAGGGTGAGGAAAGTTTAAGTAAAGATTGGTATTCATTAAGCTTTTAGGCTACCAAAAGCAAAAATGGGATACTGGATGCCTGAAGTGAGAAGAGAAAGTGCTACAAACACTCAGCAGGCCAAGCAGCATCTGTGGAGAGAACTGACAAATTAACCTTTCAAGTGTAGACCCTATGTCAGAACATTGCTGATGGCTGACCAGTCAGCCTGGCTCATTAATGGGACTTGGGAGTTTGGGAACGTTCTCCTAGCTTCAATGCTGTAGCTTGGATGGCTGTATCAGGAGAAATTATTGTTAAAATAAAATATCAAAGAATAAATTATGTGACAATATGTGAAGTTAAACTTTAAAACAATTGGAAAGCGAATGGGAACAAAGTAAGAATATGGAGGGAAAGGATTTCAGGGCATACGGAGATAAAATACTTCTTAAAAATTTTAAGTGAAACTTTGCTTTTCGCATTTCCTTTTTAATTCAGGGATAACATTCAAGTAGTAAAATGAGCACTGATACTTCATTGGTTTATTAGCGTAATATTAGGGTCTGTCTCAGCATCAGAGACTGAGACATAGAAACATATTGAAACTTTCAGGCTGGGGAAACTGTGATGCTGATTTTGGCCTCCATTTGTGAAATCAATGGGACATGGCAGGGCAAAAAGAAGATACCCAGTGCATGAGTTAGGTAGCAACAACCTGGGCTTGTGGTACATTCTTAAGAACATAGCATATTGGTAATATTACTCAGAGGCCTCAACTTTAGGGCAATTTAAATTCAATTAATGAATTGAATCTGGTATACAAAGCTTGTGTCATTAATGATGGTCATGAAACTACCGGATTAATGTAATTGGCCATGCAAAAGAACAGGGCAGAACCTTCATTCCCACAACTCACACAATCAGATTACTGAATAATCTGGCCAAACCCTGAAGGAAATGGCAGCCTGACTGGGTCTGTGGCAGGAAGTGAGAGAACAAAAACAAGGACAAAATGAACATAACCTCATCCCCCCCAGTGTACCTGTCGCAAATGCATCTGTCCATGAGGTCTATGGGCCATCAGCAGTATCAGGATTGTTTTGCACAACAATCTGTAGCCTCATGGCCTGCCATATCCTTCACTTTACTATTACCATCAAGCCAAGGGACCAATCCTGGTTCAGTGAATATGACAGAAGAGCATACCAGGAGCAGTGCCAGGCATATCTAAAAATGAGATGACAACTTGATAAACATGCAATACAGGACTACGTACATGCTAAACAGCAGAAGCAGCACATTATAGACAGAGTTAAGCGATCCCACAACCAATGGATTAAATTAAAGCTTGGTAGTCCCATCGTATTCAGTCATGAATGATGGTGGGCAATTTAACTACTAACTGAAGGAGGAGGCACCACAAACATCCCCAACCTAAATGATAAAGAAGTCCAGCATATCAGTGCAAAAGACAAGATAAAGAATTAACTGCCATCCTCAGCCAGAGGTATTGAGTAAATGATTCATCTTGGTCTCCTCCTGAGGTCCCCGTTATTCTATATGCCAGTTTTGAGCCAATTTTAATTAATCAACATGATCTCAAGATATCCTGGTTAAAAATTCTGGAACTTCCTCCCTAACAGCACATTGGTTTACTTACACTACATGGACTGCAGCTGTTCAAGAAGGCAGCTCATCACCGCCTTCTCAAGGGCAAATAGGGATGGGAAATAAATGCTGGCTAGTCAGCGATGCCCACATCCCATGAATGAATGTTAAGAAAAGAAAAGACTTGTATTTATATCGCAATTTCACAACCTCAGCGTCTCTCAAAAGGCTTTATAGCCAAAGAAATACATTTTCAATGTAGGTACAGTTGTAATATAAGGAATATGGCAGACAATTTGATTGCAACAAGCTCCCAAGAGCAGAAATGATATCTGCTTTAGTGAGATTGGGTGAGAAATAAGTATCAACCAGGGAGAACTTCTCTGCTTTTTTAAATAGTCTTAATGTAGAGTATCCTCGCCATTGCCTCAACTTCATTCCTATATGTGAAACCCAAATCTGCACACAGTATTCCAACTGTAGTTTTAGTAAGGTCTTATTTAGATTTACAGACGTGCAGAGGCAGATAAATAAAGTCTGAGAGTTGCAGCCTACACCACCTACCTTCAGGGAGACAGGCTGAAAGAGGCAGACCCGTGGGAGGAACAGAGACTGAGGAGCGGATGAATAAAGCCTGAAGATCATGGCCCACACCACTTATCTTCATAGAGAGAGGTAGAAAGAATCAGACCTGTGGGAGGAACAGAGACCAGGGAGAGAGGTAGAGAGGAACGGACCAATAGGAGGAATACAGGCCAAGGAGAGAGGTAGCGAGAAGCAGACCAATAGGAGGAATACAGACCAAGGAGAGAGGTAGAGAGAAGCAGACCAATTGGAGGAAAACAGACCAAGGAGAGAGGTAGAGAGAAGCAGACCAATAGGAGGAATACAGACCAGGGAGAGAGGTAGAGAGAAGCAGACCAATTGGAGGAAAACAGACCAAGGAGAGAGGTAGAGAGAAGCAGACCAATAGGAGGAATACAGACCAAGGAGAGAGGTAGAGAGAAGCAGGCCAATTGGAGGAAAACAGACCAAGGAGAGAGGTAGAGAGAAGCAGACCAATAGGAGGAATACAGACCAGGGAGAGAGGTAGAGAGAACCAGACCAATGGGACGAACACAGACCGGGGAGCGCGGGAAGTCTAAGCGCACCCTGAGTTTGAAAGAAAAGTGAACAATGACATCAAGCTGTAAGCTGATTGGTTGGTGAGTAACTGTTCTTAGAGTGTGTGTGTAAAGAGCTGGAAATAGAAAAATGTAATTTTTTAAATAACGCTTAAATAGCTACCTTATAATTAATTAAGAGACACTGACAGAAGTGGTGAGCCTACTGTTTTGTTTTATTTTAAGTGGTAAAGATTTATTCTATTACTAAGGTTTAAATTAAAATTGTAAGTGGTGGTGAAGGAGAGGCATTAAATTAAACAAAAAATAATTTAAAAAATAATGAGTTAATTAGTTAATTAAAACACAGAAAGGATGGCAGGACTGGTGATGTGATGTAGCTGCAGTATGTGACAGTTCATGGGCATCAGTGCAATCCACAGCAATCACATTTGCAGTAAGTGTCTACAGCTCGAGCAGCTTTGGCTCAGAGTCACTGAGCTGGAGACCGAGCTGCAGACACTGCGATGCATCAGGGAGTGAGAAAGAGGCTAGAGTCTGCTGATTTGGTCAGTGGTCAGGGGCAGGAGGGCATGACTACAAGTGAGGCTGTTAAGGGGATGGAGAAGGTAGAAGTACAGGAGCCTAATCCCTTGCAATTGCCCAACAGGCTTGAGGTTCTTTCAGCTAGTATGGGGGGAAAGAAGTGTGGATAATCAAACTGACCATGGCACCATGTTACGAAAGCCATTCAAGCAAGGGGTGCGGAGAATGGTTAAGAATGTGATATAGTCAGGGGGATAGGTACAGTTCACCATAGCTGACAGCAAGAGTCTAGACAGTTGTGTTGCTTGCCTGATGCCAGGGTTCAGAACATCTGCTCGGGGCTGGAGAGGAACTTGCAGTGGGAAGGGAAGGATCCAATTGTTGTGGTCCATGTAGGTGCCAACAACATACATAGGACTAGGAATGAGATTCTGATTAGGAAATATGAGCAGCTAGGTGCTAAATTAAAAAGCAGAACCTCAAAAGTAATAATCTCTGGACAGCATATTAGCATAAGGTAAATAAGACTAGGGAGTTGAATGTGTGGTTCAAAAATTGGTGTGAGAATGGGTTTCGATTCATGGGGCAGTGGCACCAGTGCTAGGAAGAGTGGAAGCTGTATCATTGGGATGGCCTTCACCTGAAATGTGCTGGGATCAGTGTTCTGGTGAGCTGTATAACTAGGGCAAAAGCAAGGACTTTAAACTAAATAATAGTGGAGGAGGGATCAGGTGAGGGAAGATGTGGTATATTAAAAGGAAAGGCTAAGGAAATGTGTGGCAAGAAGGGACAGAATATGCAACTGTGAGAGTGTGGCAGCAGATAAGACCAGTGTTTGCAAAAATGGTAAAAGCAGAAGTAAATTCATTGTATCTGAATGTGTCTGGCATTCGTAACAAAACAGATGAATTGTCAGCTCAAATAGAAATAACTATGTATGAGCTGATAGCCATTACAGAGATGTGGCTGCAAGGTGATCAGGGCTAGAACATGAATATTCAAAGGTACTTGACATTTTGGAAGTACAGGAACCTAGGAAAAGGTGGCGGGGTAGCTCTGTTAATTAAGGATGCCATTAATACAACAGTGAGAGATGTCCTTAGTCAAGATGTAGAGTCAGTTTAGGTAGAGATAAGAAAAAACAAAGGTAAGAAGTTACTTGTGGGGGTAGTTTATGGATCCCTAATTATACTGTAGGACAGAGAATACAAGAATAAATAATGTAGGCTTGTAAGAAAGGCACAGCAATAATCATTGGTCATTTAAATCAACATATAGATTGGATGAATCAGAATTCAAAGGTAACCTGGAAGATAAATTCATAGAATGTTTTCAGGACAATTTCTTAGAGCAGCACATTCTAGGGTCAACAAGAGAGCAGGCTATTCTAGACCTGGTAATGTATAATGAGATATGATTAATTAATGAACCCATAGTGAAGGAACCTCCAGGTAGCAATGATCATAACATGATTGAATTTCTCATTCAGCTTGAGGGTGAGAAGAGTCACCTAAGAGAAGTGTTTTAAACTTAGATAAAGATAATTTCAAGGATATGAAGACAGAGCTGGCTAAAGTGAACTTGGAAATTAGGTTACAGGGTAGGGCAGTAGAGATGCAGTGGCAGGCGTTTAAGGAGATATTTCATAACACTCAGCAAAGATATATTCCAGTGGGAAAGAATACTATAGGAGAAGACACACCATCTGTGGCGAACTAAGGAAGTTAAAGATAGAATTAAATTGAAAGAAAAGTGATCAATTCTGCAAAGGTGAGTGACAGATCAGAAGACTGGAAAGAATTTAGAAATCAGCAAAGAATGACTAAAAAATAGAGGGAGGAATTAAGTTATGAGAGAAAGCTAGCTATAAATATAAAAACAGGTAGTAAGAGTTTCCACAAGTGTTTAAAAAGAATAAGAGCAACTAAAGGTGTCATCGGTCCCCTAGAGAATGAGAATGAGGAATTAATAATGGGAACTAAGGAAATGGAAAAAGCATCGAACAGGTATTTTGTGTCTGTCTTCAGTGTAGAAGATACAAATAACATTCCAGAAATACTTGTAAATCAAGAGGCAAAAGGGAGGGAAGAACAATTACAATCACCAGGGAAAGGGTACTGAGAAAACTGTTAAACTAAAGGCTGACAAGTCTCCTGGCCTGACAGCCTGCATCATAGGTCTAAAAGGAAGTGCCTGCTGAGATAGTAGATGCATTCTTTCATGGGATTTGGGCATCACTGGCAAGGCCTGTTCTTGTTGTCCATCCCTAGTTTCCCTTGAACTGAGTAACTTGCCACACCTTTTCAGAGGGCAGTTAAGAATCAACAGCATTGGTATGGGTCTCAGGTCACATGTAGGACAGACCAAGTAAGGATAGCAGATTTCCTTCCCTAAAGGGCATTTGTGAGATGGGTTTTTACAACAATTGACAATGGTTTCATGGTCACCATTACTGAGAGTAGCTCAATTCCAGATTATTACTTGAATTCAAATTCCATCGGTTGCTGTGGTGATATTTGAGCCCTGGTCCCCAGAACATTAGCCTGGGCCTCTGAATTACTAGTCCAGTGACATTACTACTAATGCCATCATCTCCCCATTAGGAAGGCAAATGGAATATTGGCATTTATTGCAAGTGGAATTGAGTATAAAACCATGTTACAGTTGTATAGGGCATTGGTGAGACCACATCTGGAGTACTGTGTACTAATTTGGTCTCCTTACTTAAGAAGGGTTAAAATTGCATTAGAGCAGTTCAGAGAAGGTTCACCCTCTGTGATCAATGTTGTGGGTCTTAGATGAGGTTGTCCATGGTTAGGATTTACAGATATTGCTGGAGGCAAGGCTATTTATAAACTTTACCTTTTATTGAACTTTACCTTTTATAGAGTACAAACCTTAGCATAAGGTTCTACATAGAACTATCTCTCATCATACACTGTTGTCATATGATCTTATGTCACTGATGATGTAGACTGTCTATTTAAATATTTAGCATAACCATACACACTTGGCTGATTCCTGGGATGAAGTGGTTATCTTATGAGGTAAGGCTGGATGGTTGGCCTGTATCCATTGGAATTTATAAGAATGAGGGGTAACCTTAATGAAACTTAAATGATCCTGAGGGGACTTGACATGGTGGCTGCTGGGAGAATGTTTCCCCTTGCGGGAAAGGCTAGAACTAAGAGACACAGTTTAAAAATAAGGGGCCTCTCATTTAAGATGGAGATGAAAAGTTTTATCTCTTAGAGGGTCATTGGAATGTGGAATTCTCTTCCTCAGACAGCAGTGGAGGCAGGGTCATTAAATATTTTTAAGGCCAAGTTGGATAGATTCTTGATTAACAAGGGAGTCGAAGGTTACGGGGTAGACAGGAAGACAGAATTGAGGTCACAGTCAGACCAGTCATGATTTTATCAAATGACAGAGCAGGCTCAAAGGGCCAAATGGCCTACTCCTGCTCCTAATGAATATTTGTTCATATAAACAATATAAATATTTTTAATTTAATTTATTTCATAAAGATGTTGCATTCATAATTTTAGATACATACATTTCTGTTGGATGAATGTGTTCAAAACAGATAACCTGGTTTTGGTGGCATTGGATAAATAGAGGGCAGGACACTGGAAAAACCTCTCTGTCCTACTTCAAGTAGTGTCATAGGATCTTTTGAGAGGGAAACCAGGGGTCATGGCTTGGTGATCCAGCCAAAAGGCAGATTTTATATATTGACAAATATACTTACAATGACATTGATATACGATAACACTATATGTTGTCAGACATCCATTGTCACATCTGGGCATCACATTTTTCTAATTGCAAATGTACATGCCAATTAGTCTGAAATTGTGTATTTATAAAACAACAATAAATTATAACTGAGCAAGTAAATAACGTGACAATCAGTAAACAGCAACTTGTTGATGAAAACAACCAAAAACATATAGAATCAGCAGTCATACGAATATAGGGACATAGAAGCAAGAGTAGGCTATTCAGCCCATTGAGACTGCTCTGTCATTCAACTAAATCTTGGCTGATCATTTACCTCAATACCACTTTCCTGCACTATCTCCATATCCCTTGCTGTCATTAGTTCTCAGAAACCTATCGATCTCTGTTTTGAATGTGCTCAGTGATTGAGCTTCCACAGCTCTCTGGGGTCGAGAATTCCAAAGATTCACCACCCTCTGAGTGAAGAAGCTCCTTATCTCAGTCTTAAATGGCCTACCCCTTACTTTGAGATGATGTCCCCTGGTTTTAGACTCGCCAGCCAGGGGAAACATTTTATCTCCATCCATCCTGTCACATCCTGCAAGAATTTTGTAAGTTTCAATGAGGTCACCCCTCATTCTTCAAAACTCTACGGAATACAGACCCAATCTCCCCAGTCTTTATTTATTATACAATCCTGTCATCCCAGGAATTAATATGGTGAACATCCATTGCAATCCCTCTATGGTAAGTACATCCCTTCTTAGGTAAGTGGACCAAAACTATACACAATATCCAGGCAAGGTCTCACCAAGGATCTATACAACTGCAGCAGGACATCTTTACTCCTGTACTCAAATCCCCTTGTGATGAAGGCCAACATAACATTCACCTTCCTAATTGCTTGCTGCACCTGCATGCTAACTTAGTGACTCATGAACAAGAACACCCAGGATGCAAGCCCTTCCCAACCTCTCCACTATTTAAGAAATATTCTGCCTTTCTTTTTTTCTATCAAAGTGAATAACTTCACAGCTATTCACATTATATTCCATCTGCCATGTTCTAGCCCATTCACTTAGCCTGTCCAAGTCCTCTTGAAGCCTCCTTACATCCTCCTCACAACTTACATTCCACCCCGTTTGGTGTCGTCAGCAAATTTGGAAATATTACAATTGGTCCCCACATCCAAATCATTCAAATAGATTGTGAACAACTGCGGTCCGAGCACAGATTCTCACGGTACCCCAATAGTAACAGTCTGCCATCCTCAGAATGATGCATTTTTTCCTACTCTCTGCTTTCTGTCTGTTAACCAATTCTCAATCCATATCAGAATATTACCCCAATCCCAAGCGCTCTAATTTTATTTCTGAACCTCCTGTGTGGTACCTTATCAAGAGCCTTCTGAAAATCCAAATACACCACAGCCATTAATTCTCCTTTATCAATGCTATAAGCAACTTTCGCAAAAAAATTCCAACAAGTTTGTCAAACATGGTTTCCCTTTCATAAATCCATGTTCACTCTGCCCAATTTTACCATTCTTTTCTAAATACCCAGTTATCACATCCTTAATAACAGATTCTAGCATTTTCCCTAATACTGACGTCAAACTAACAGGTCTGTAGTTCTCTGCTCTCCCTCTTCCTCCCTTCTTAAATAGTGGGGTTCCATTTTGTACTTTCCAGTCTGTAGGAACTTTTCCAGAATCTAAAGAATTGTGAAAGATAACCACCAATACATCCATTCTCTCCCTAGCCACCTCCTTCAACACTCTGGGATGAAGCTCATCCGGTCCAGGAAGATGCTTAACCTTCACTCCATTAACCTTTCAAGTACTACCTCTTTACTAATACTAATTTCTTTTAGTTCCTCAGTTTCACAAGTCCTGTGGTCGCCTGGTATACCTGGGAGAATTTTTTGTGTCTTCTTCTGTGAAGACAGGCGCAAAGTAACTGTTTAATTCTCTGTCATTTCCCTGTTCTCCGATATAAATTCTCCTTTTCACATACCTAAAGAAGCTTTTACAGTCCACGGGCGGAATTTTCCCAGATTTGCACCAAATGCAGTAGTGGGCAGATAAAATGATGTTTTACCTATTGGCCGCGATGGTGGGTTTATCACGCTGTATCGTCCCAAACCTGCCTCATTATTTATGCACTTCCAGGAAATACGCTGTTTCCATGGTGGGAGGGCTGTCATTCAACCATCAGCCATCCAGCTCACCACTGCTGCATGGAAGACATGGCCAGCAAAGGAAAAGAGAACGCAGCCCCCCTCTTCAAGGCAGGTCCCTCGAATGACTGCTGGATGCCATGAAGGCCCAGTGCGGTGTCCTGTACCCTGCTCTGGCTGCAGGATGGGCAGCAACGTGGCCAATCTGACTTGGGAGGCAGTGGCAACAGTGATCAGCGCCAACGTCCTTCAGAAGAGGACAGCCACCCAGTGCCGCAAGAGGATGCAGCATAAGTCACTCTTCTCATCACTCTCAATTCACACACTCACAAACCCCTCACACATCCCCAGGGCCCTCACTCACTGCGGGTTCAAGGGACATCACAATTCACTCTCTCACACTCACCATCATTGTCCTCATCCCTTCCATGGGACCACTCACCACCCACACAGGGCAGACATACTTATCATATGACAGGCTTGCTTACTGTTTCTTCATCTCTATCCATTCAGGATAAGCTGGCACACAACAAGAGAGAGAGGTTGCAGACCAGTGGCAGAATCAAAGGTCTTCACAGATTTTGAAAACAGAGACATCCAGCTGGCTGGCCACAATCTGGATCGGTCCTGTGCTGACGGTGAGGTCAGCGGTGCTCTACCAAGTGAGGATCCAGCAGTGCATCATCCAGCAGACAACCATACTATGAGTGATGTGTCCTGTTTCACAGGCCACTGCCATGCACTAATTATCTCCCCTTGCTTTCGCAGGTACATCTGCCAAACAGCCGACAGAGTCCATGACCCAGGGCTTCCAATCAAGCCCTGAAAAAACCTCTGAAGAGGAATCTGAAGGCATCCTCCCCGAAGTCCCATAACATCGCTCACCCACACCCTCCACCAGCAGAGAGACACGCACCTCGGCGGGGCCTAGCTTTAGAGTAGCCTCGGGATCACAATCAGGTGAGCACATCACACTGTCTGATCCACAGCAGGCAGCAGCAGGGACTTCCCAGGTCTCCAGCACTCGGAGGACAGCTGGAGATCAGAACGTTGCTGAGTCCAAGTCAGATGACGAGCCTATGGACTCGGTCATGGCACAGTTACTGGAGCTGCAAAGGTAAGCTCAGGAACATCAGGAAGAGATGTCCGCTGCACTCCTCAGATTGCAAGGCACGATGGAGGAGTCCATCCGCCTTCAGGCTGAGGTGATAGCGCCGGTATTGCAACACACCGAGGTCAACACTAGCAGGATGGCAGCAGCAATTGAGACCTTGGCCCAGGACTTTGCTTCTGCACTGCTGCACACTTAATGCCATCACTGATGCAATAGTTGGCCTCCAACAGTGTGTACGCGAGAGGGGTGCCGGGCAGCTTGAAATCAGTCCAGCTATCCCTGCTCCTCAAGGAGTCAGCCAGGGGCCCTCAGGCACCCAGAGGGAGGAGGATCAGCAGGTGCACACTCCAGGCCCATCCATCCAGATGACTCCGAGAATGTCCGGCCCATACGACTCCCCTCTTTCTGTGACCTCCGCAGATCCAGCTCCACAGGCTGAGGAGGGTGCCACTGCCACACAGCAGGACCCTGAAAGCAGGCCGGTGCCCATCAAGTATCGGCCTTCCAGAAGACGCCCACCAAAGTCATCACAGACAGGGCGTCAAAGTCTGCAGGCTGCCTCCACCTCTGCTGTGGATATCCAGGGAGCACCAAGATGTAGCGGCAGGGTTTGGACAGGAAAAGAGAATTAGTTGCAGAGCCTGGAGACAGATGTTGAGCACTTGTATACTCTTGTCACTCTTGTCAATAAACTCCTAAGAATGTCTCCCTGCCTGTGGCTCCTTGTTTTGATGAGCAGTGTTCTTGTCGCTCATATGTGAAACCATTCTGCACAAGATAAAGGCAGGTGTCTCAGTCCAGGGCCTCTTCCCTGTGGTCTGTGCAGCCTTCAGACCAAAGTGATAGTCCAGCCTCACAATCCCTGGACACATTACTGATGCCTGCACCTCGGTGGTGCTGGTCATTGCTGCCAGAATGTAGTGGGCAGGTGCCACAGAGTTCTCTCATTCTTTCGATGTGCTTTCAACACCTTTAAGGAGGGGCTGGCCCCCATCTCTTCAGCATCTGTGACCAGTGATGTCATGTTCCAGCTCCTGAAGGGCTCAGGTGGTGAAGGCAAACAAAGCATCAGATGCTTCTAAAGTTTCATGGCTGCATCCCTATGATATGAGCTGATCATGGAGCACAAATGAGCTCCCCTCGGCCAGACAGGAGTCAGACATTCTCAGAGGCTATGTGAAGATTTATGGAGTGGCCTCACTGCACACCATCATCATCCTCCTGCAATCGAGCAACTACTAGGGCCTCCACTGCATCTCCATGACTGGAGCATTCTCAAAGAGGTTATCCATGCTGCCATAAGCCAGACTGAAGTCAAACATTCACAGATATAATGTGAGGATCTATGGGGTTACCACACTGCATGTCATCACAAATCCTCCACAAATCTAGCAGCTATGAGGGCCTCCTGAATGCACCTGCCTTGTCTCACTAGTGTGAGAGCCTCACCATCATCTTCGTCACCTCCAAGGACCTCCTCAGCCTCAGCCAGGTCGGCATCCTCCTCATCAGAGGAGACATGCAGTTCCTCCATCTCCTCCTCAGCTAGCTTATCTCCCCGTTGCAGCGCCAGGTTGTAAAGAGAGCAGCAGACAACGATGACGCATGACACCCTCTGTGGACCATATTGCAGGGCTCCACCAGACTGGTCCAGGCACCGGAACTGCATCTTCAGCATCCGAAGATCTGATTCCGATGGTTTGCCCCACCAAGTTGCGAGCTGCTGAATGAGCCTCATTATAGCTTCACTCTGCTGCAGTCTGAGGCTGCCACACAGGTGTCACGGCCTCTGTGGGTAGCCCTTGTCCCCGAGAAGCCAACACTGCAGCCTCTGTGGACCCTGGAAGACTCCAGGGATCTGGGCCCGACTCAAGATGTAGGTGTCGTGCACACTCCCTGGAAGCCGTGCGCACACCTGCAAGATGCGTTTCTGGTGGTTGCATATCAGCTGCACGTTCAGTTCCTTTGCGATTGATGAAGTCCACTGAGTGTAGCGACGGAGACCTGAGTGCCACATAGGTGCAGTCAATTGCACCCTGCACCTGTGGGAATCCTGAGATCCGGGAGAATCCAATGGCCCTTGCATCTTGGCTGTCCCGGTCCCAGGCAAAATGCACAAAGTTGTGTGCCTTTGAGAAGCTGGCATCCTTGACCTCGGGAATGCATTTGTGGTTGATGGCTTGAGATAGCACACAGAGGTCACCTGAGGAGCCCTGAAAGGAGACATTGGCATAAAAATTGAGCATCATGGTCATTTTCACAGCCAGTGGCAGTGGATGCCCTCCATGTCCCCTTGGCGCCATGTCCTACAGTAAATGGCAGACATGAGCGACCAGGTCCCGAGACATGTGCAGTTGTCGGCGACGCTGGTTCTTGGTCATCTGCAGGAATGACAGGCGGTGCCTCTAGACCCTGGGCGCTGACCAGCCATGGCTCACTGTCGCTCCTGGGCAGCCTGTGCGGGAGCCCCGGATGCCCCTTCTTCATGAGGTTGCTGCTCCTGCCTTTGTGCATCCAGAAGCCTCGGTGGCCCTTTTCTCCATCTTCTCTGCTCTCTGTTGGCCATCAGGCATACAGCTAGGCCACCAGGCTCCATGCTCCTAATGTGGTTCTCCTGCGGCATGAAAGAGAGAGAAACGTGGTTAGCATACATGTATTTAGCACCTTTTCTGGCTCTGTGTGACCGCCCCTTAATGCTTCCTGGGGAGTGCTGGCCACCCCTCGGATGGCCACTGATGTGTGTGCTTCATAACTGCCCTGTCAACTTGTGACATGGGGGAGGCTGCTCCTGACCGGGATGCTGAGATTGCAAGGGGCTGTGAGCACCTCCAGCAGTGACTGCTACATGGCCAGCATTGGCAAGGAGATTGTAGAACATATGCAGTCCAGCATGAAACAATAAATGAAGTTTTTAAAATCAGGAAAAAAATGTCCACACACCACAATCAGTCACCTGAACATATACAGGATAAAAATGCTGTCCATAGATTTTTATTTATTTTTATTTAATAACAGAAACATTGGCTGAGGTTTCATGAAAAATGCAAACTCTGCCTGGCTGATTCGCCCGTCCACCAACCGTAAGGTTGGACGGACCACAAAAAATCGGAGACAATTGAAACTTTAATTACACTAATTGGCCTCTTAATTATCGGCGGGTACACACCCGAGTTTTGCGCATGCCCGCGGACCGAAATATCACGCAAGCACGGGATGGCATCAGGACACTCGCCCGACGTCATCTGAAATGATTTAGCTTCCGATAGGGTTGGGCACTTGCCCACACACCAACCTAAAAATTCTGCCCTATGTGTAAATTGAAGTTGCCCATTATTCCTGTATTACCCACGTTACATACATCTCTAATTTCCTGATTTATACTGTGCCTAACATTAACACTACAGTTTGGTGACCTATAAACAGCTCCCACCATTGTTTGCTGCCTCTTACTGTTTCTTAGCTTCACCCAAACCGATTCTACATTTTGATCCTTTGATCTAAGATCCTCTCTTACTAACAGACTGATCTCGTCCCTCGTTAAGGGTGCCACCCTGCCCCCTTTTTGTTTTTGCCTATCTCTCCTAAATACCAAATATCCTCGGATATTCATCTTGGTCATCCTGTAGCCATATCTCCATTACGACAAATAAATCACACCAATTTACCACAGCTTGTGAATGCTACATGCATTCAGATGGCATGCCATTAATTCCGCTTTTTTAACATTATTCTCTATTCTGATCCTATTTGATGCTTGCCTGTGCTTCATCTGTCTTCTATTTTTGCTTTCTACTTTTCCATTTGCTTTTACCAGCTTTGCTTCCCTCAAATATGAGTTCCCTCTCAGGTTCCCAGTTGCCTGCCAATCTATTTTAAACCCTCCCCAACAGCACAAGCGAAACTCCCTGCAAGGATGTTAGACCTGGTCCTGCTAAGATGCAACCAGTCTATCTTGTACAGGTCCCAGCTGCCCCAGAACTGGTCTCAATACCTCAGAAATCTGATGCCCTCCCTCCTACACCAATTCTCCAGCCACGTATTCAATCGCTCAATTCTCCTATTTCAATGCTCCCTAGCACTTGGGGCTGGGAGTAATCCTGAGATTACTGCTTTAGAGGTCCTGCTTTTCAACCCCCTTCCTACCTAAGTCATTGGTACCGACATGGACCACAACCTCTGACTGTTCACCATCCCCCAGGAGAATGTCCTGCTGTCGCTCCATAACATCTTTGACCGTGTCAACAGGGAGGCAACATCTCATCCTGGAGACTCGCCTATGGCCACAGAAACACCTGTCTGTTCCTCTAACTAACAAATCCCCTATCACTACTGCTCTTCCCCATTTCTCCCCACATGTACAGCTGAGCTGGCCATGGTGCCACAAACTTGGGTCTGACTGCACTCCTCCGAGCAAACTACGCCCTCACCAGTATCAGAAACGGAAAACCGGCATGAAAGAGCGGGACCTCAGGGGATTACTTCATTACCTGCCTGGTTCTCTTGGACTTCTTGGTGGTCACCCATTCCCTTTCTGCCTCCACACTCCTAACCTCCAGTGCGACCACCTCTCTGAACGTGCTATCCATGTAGCTCTCAGCCTCGAAGATGCACCATATTGACTCAAGCTGCCACTCGAGCTCTTAAACCCGGAACTCATGTTTCTGCAGCCAGTGGCACTTCCTGCACACGTGGTCATCTAGGTCACCAATAACGTCCACAAATTCCCACATGCTACAGGGCAAGCATTCCATGTGACCGAGCTGCCCTGTCATGTCTTAACTTTACTTAACTTACGTTAGCTTTATTTTACTTTGGTTTACTTGTATTCATTTTACTTGGCCTTAACTTGATAAACCTTACAACTATTGATAAACCTTATTAGTACAATAAATATGTCTAATACTTAACACACGTTGCAATAAACCTTACTTTAAGCACCTCTTTCCCCTGTGCACCCAATTCCCAAGTGAATCTAATTCACTACTTCCTCGGTCTTTGTCTCACTCAGGCATAGTCTCTTGTCTCCTCATGCACCCCTTACTGCCATCCAGTTTGAAAAGCCTGCCTCTTATAAAAACCCTCTGATAAGTCACTAGCTAGTTTAGCTTTCTGGTACAGTATTTTTTAAGATACTTTCACTCACCATCTTGCATTCTCCATTAAGCCTACTACCAGAAGTAAACTTTGTAATAGAACTGTAACACCAAATTTACAAGGAATTATTAAACACACCTATGCAAAAATATTTTCTGTGTCTGAAATACCTCAAATTATATTTTGCAATAAAGCCCTTGTGCCTCTCTGAGAAACTTCAGTCTAGAGTTCATAAAGACTTACAGCTTAAAAAAAAATGATTGGGTTGCAGGTTCTCAGCACTTCTGTGTCCAAAATTCACATAGCTTCATACTGATTGACAACAAGAATGCCCTTTTGCACAGTGTGCCAGGACTTACTGTTTGTCTGAGCAAAAAGTTAACTGAGAACAGTGTCAAGATAGCTGAGTGATCTGCCAGGGAGCAGAGTGGAGGGCAAGGCATGTTAGAAAGTCAGAGAAACACAGGGTAAAGGTGAATTGTGGAGACAGATGTCAGTGCAGGTTAGCAATGGTTGTGATGCTGGATGAGCTGGACTTAATGCAGGATAGCATATAAGGAGTAGAGTTTAGATAAGATTGGGACTCGAGAGGTTGGAGGTCAAGAGACCAGCAAGTGAGGTAGTAGAGAAAAAGTGAGAGCAATGTGCTTGCATAGACTCAAAGTTATTAGACTTCAAGGAATGAGATGTTTTGAGTTACTCTGGTTCTGATTTCCAGTAAACAGTCAGCTTGTTTGTCCTTTTTCACATCTAATGGAATTTCTGCCATCAATCTCTGTTAACTTCCAATGTAGCATTGGTTTAGTGCCTAATGTGGATCAAGATGTCCTTAGCATTTTTGGTTAATTGCTGTAATGGGTCTGAAAAGCAGAAGCTCTTTCAGAAGAGAGACTTGTTGTGCACTATGAGCTCATCCTCCAAATTCAATTTTCAGCTCATTACCCAAAGCCGAAATGTTGAATTAGAGAGTTTAGAAGGCATTGCTCAAATAACAGTATTCATAAGCACTGAGGACTGTCTCAGAAAATGACACATACTGTCCTTATCAAGACAATCACATGAACTCAGCATCTGTTGATATATCAGATCACTCCCCTCTATGATTTGAGATAAAACCAGCAATTGCTGGAAATAAATAGGCCAGGATTTTACGGCCCCACTTGGCGTGTCTCCCCCCGGGGGCTGCGGCGAGCCATTTAAAGCTCCATTCAGTTCAGCAGGACTGAATATCCCACTGGGTGGGGTGGGGCGTGGGGGGGTGGTGGGAGGGGTGTAAAATCCTGGCCATGTTGTTGGTAGTTTTAAGTCTTGGCAAGTATAACAGCAACAATATGTATTTATATAGTGCATTTAATTTAGTAAAGCATCCCAAGGCATTTCACAGGAGGGTTATCAGACAAAATTTGACACGGAGCCACATAAGGAGATGTTAGGACAAGTGGCTAAAAGTTTGAAAGGCATATGTTTTTAAGGAGTCTGTTAAAAGAAAAAAAGAGATGCAGAGAAGTAATGATGTTTAGGGAGGGAATCCCAGAGCTTAGGGCCTAGACAGCTGAAGGCACCACCACCAATGGTGGAGCAAAGGAAATCAAGGACGCACAAGAGGTCAAGATTGGAAGAATGCATATTCCTCAGACAATTTTAAGGATAGAGGAGGCCACAGAGATAGGCCATGAGGAATTTGACATAGAATGAGAATTTTACAATCAAGGCATTGCTGAGCTGGGACGCAATGTGGGTCAGGGAGTACAGGGGTGATAGGTGAAAGGAATGTGGTGCAAGTTAGGATACAAGCTGCAGAGTTTTGGTGAAGTTCACAGTGAGTGGAAGATGGGAGGCTGGCCAGGGAAACATTGGAATAGTTGCATCCAGAGGACAATACTAGAAGGGCCACCGATTACACATCAAGCCTAATTTTCCTTTCTTATGCTGGTGTACAATGGGTTGTCAGTTCAATGTGGCCATTTTACATTGGCAGGCTTCTGTCTCATGAGACAATGGGTTGCACCACGGTGGTCAACTCAGTGTTAAGCATTGCACAGTGTGGCTTGGGAGACCCACTCTGGCATGATAGTCTCTGCTGCATCTGTTACAGAAGAAGGTGAGAACTTGCAGGATTTTCTGGCCTCCATTTTCTTTGACCCTTCTTCTTTGCCAGCTGAACTTTTTGTTTCTGCTCACCTCTTCCAATGCCTCTCCATCAACCTCCAGAGGTCACCACCATTGGCGACTTTCTCATAGTTGCCAGTGTCAATGTCTGCCATCTTCATATCTCGCTTGCAGGTGTTCCTATAACGGAAGTATGGGCGCCAGGAGGTCATGACGCAGTGGCCAGTTTACCGTATAGGTCTTTGGGTATGCTGCTGTTATCCTTTCAATGAACATGGATGAGCCAGTGCAGACATCGTTGGCTTAGCAATACAAAAACACAAAAAAATAGGAGCAGGAGTAGACAATATGGACTGTTGAGCCTGCTCTGCCATTCAGTATGATCATGGCTGATCTTCGGCTTTAACTCCAAAGAGCTGCCCCGCCCCCATATCCCTTAATTCCCTGTGAGACTAAAACTCTGTTTATGCCAGCCTTAAATGAGCGTGTACTGATGGAATTAGCATGCTCCAAGGCCTTGCTGAGAATATGTCTGCGACAGAGAAGGTGGACACTATTCTACCTTATCTCCTGCTTAGCAAATGTTGTCCAGGTCTCACCACTGTAGAGGCATGCACTGAAGAAGTAGGCTTCATAGACTGGCAGTTTGGTGTTCTCAGTCAGGTTGTTGTTGTTTCACTCTCTTACTCAGCTTAGATATAACAGCTGAAGTTTTTGCAATGTATGTGTTGATTTCAGCATCAAGTTAGATATGTGAAGCTATCAACAACCCCCAGAATCACATTGTCAATGCTGATAGATGTTGGTATCGCAATATCCTGGATCATGACATTTGTCTTCCTGATGCTGATGGTCAAACCAAACTCATTCAAGATGTGAGAGAGCCTTTCCATTTGCTATTGATGTTCTTTGGTATGGTATGGAATGCGAGTGCAACATTGTGGAGCAACTCTCTGATGAGGATTTGGTGCACCTTTGTCTTGGGATCTCAAACAAGCAAGGCTGAACAACTGTGGGCTATTTTTCACTATCACCAAAACTCAAAATTGAGTCAATGAGTAACTTAAAAAGAAAGACTGATTATTATCAGAATGGGACAAGTCATCAGAGACCCATTCATAACATTAAACTGTGTTTCTCTTTCAGAGGCTGATCAATCTTCTGGACATTTGCAGAATGTTTTATACCTTGACTTTCAGAATTCAGATCTTTACTTTTCACCTCCACTGCTGATGAGTTGCTGATTTAGGCTTGATTTATTATTTTGATGCAGATAAATCAGATTTCTGCCCAGAAGTAGTTGCTGAACTTTAAACTTAGAGCTTCTTTTTAAATTGTGAGCAGACACTTTTCAAAATGAGTTTAATTTCAGTTCGTCAATGGATCTTACGTCACGTGCCTGATTAGATAATTTGATGCCAATTTATTTCAAGTTTCAGTCAGCTTGACGGAGCTTAAATGCAGCTGTCACCGATCCTCTGGGCCCCGATTGTTTGCAAAGCCTGGTCAGCGCCTGCAATTACTGCTCACTTCAGAATAACAAGCTGTCAACACAAGTGATATTTTCCTGATGATGAATGTTCAAGTCAAAGATGAAATTATTTAATTCCTTTCCAGCTTTGTCATGGGTATTGCAAAGACCCCGTTGCATGGCATATGTTCTCAGCACAGAGACTGTAAATCTGTGCTGTTTTATATTCTAGAGCTTCCTGGCATGATTACAATAAATGTGACAGAAAAGCCCTAACTTATCTGTAATTTATGATACAAATAAAAGGTGACTCACAACAAGACACTAAACTGTGCTCAAGCAACTGAAGCTACAGTTTTCATTTAACTTTAGTTACCTGGCAAATGTAAACAGCGTCTTGTTTTTCTTTGAAAGGCTCTACTCTGCTTTGCATGCTCCCAGTACCCTGTCCTGAAACTGCTGGCATAACGGTCACAGGTTTTCAACATATGGTAGAGTCAAACCTTTCAGGAATGAAATTAGGAACCACATCTTCATGCAAAAGGTGGCAAAATTTGGAACTCTCTCCCGCAAACTGTAATTGTTCATTTTAAAACTGTGATTGATAGATTTTAGTGAGACACCGTACTAATAGATCTGGGGCAAAGGCAAGTATATAAAACTATCAGCTGGGATCTCACTGAATAGTGGAAAAGGTACAAGGGACTAAATGGCCTACTTCTGCTCTTATGTTCCTATGTAAGCTATGCCAGCTGTGTGAGATTTTCTCAGGGGACAGGCCCTGGCAAAATTGTGAAATCCAAAAGCAGCGCATCCACTCCAAGGACGGAACTTTACAGTTCCTCCCACCAGCAGGGCTTTCCAGTCCTGCCAAAGTTAATGGACTTTTGAACAGCTCACCACAGTTTCCGGCCCGGCCCCCACCACAACGGGGCCGTAAAATTCCATCCCAAGCATCTAGTTGAGTTCAAAAGAAACAGAATGATTTATTTTAATCAGTGCCTTTGAGGCAGTGAATTTTACAGATGGAGTCCTTTAATACCAAAAGCCTTAGGTGAAGGATTAAGGTGCATTCTGCAGGACACCATCATGGTTGATAAAATGTAGGATAGAATATGGCTTTCACCAGGAGGTAATTATTAATGAGGCCAAACTTGGTCTTTAAAGAGCCTGTAGGCTTCCCTTTCCAGTGGCTGTAATGGAACCAGGCAGATTCTATAAAGATTCGGCAATCATTCCTCCAGGTTACCACTCGGGTGTGGAGGACCAACATCTACTCAATTGATTGGAATCAGAAGGGAGTGTAGTAGAGCATTCCAGGAGCAACATAGCTAAAACTGAGGTATCAAACTGGTGAAGCTACAACACAGGACTACATGCATTCTGAACAGTAAAAGCAAAAGATAAACAGAGCCAAGTGATCCCACAGCAAACAAATCAGATCAGACCTTGTCAGTCCTGTTGCATCCTGTCATGAATGTTGGTGGATAGTTGAACAACTAACAGGAGTAGGGGGTTTCATAAATATCCCCATCTGCAATGTTGGGCGTGTCCAGCCTACAATTGCAAAAGGTAAGGCTAAAGCTTTTGCAAGCAACTTTAGCCCAAATGAGCCAATAATCCATCTCAGCTTCTGTCTGAGGTCCCCACCATCCAGATTCCAATCTTAAGCCAAATTGATTCCCTCCAGTGGCTGAAAACGCTTGATACAGCAAAAAAGCTAAGGATCCTGGCAATGCCCTTCTGTCGTACTAACGACTTGTGTTCCAGGATTAGCCACATGCCTAGCCAAGCTGCTCCAGCGCAGCGCAATTGTGGCATCCACCTGACAATGTGGAAAATTGGCCAGGTCTGTCTTGACCACAAAAAGGAGGACAAATTCAACCTGGCCAATTACTGGTTCATCAATCTACTCTCAGTCATCAACCAGGTGATTCATGGAGTTGTTCACAGTGTCATCAAACAGCATTTAGTCACCAATAATCAGCTGTTTGGATTCTACCAGAAACACTTCATTCCAAACATTAGTACAGCTTATTTCTCTATCCATAACATCACCTGGCACCTCCCCTGCCTCAGCATTTATCTGCTGTAGCCTTCATACACACCTGTGCTACCTCTAGACTTAACTATTCCCATGAGCACCTGGCTGGCTGCCCATGTTCTACCCTCCATGAACTTCAGGTCATTCAAAACTCTGCAGTCCATATCCTAATTATGCCAAGTTCCATTCGTCCATCACCTCTGAGTTTGTTGGCCTATTTTGGATCCCAGTTAAACATCACCTCAATTTTACAATTCACATCTTTGCTTTCAGACCCTTACATGGCTTGGCCCCTTCCTCCAGTAAATCAACCCCCCAAGATTTTTGTACTTCAGTAATTTTGGTCTCTTGAACATCCTCAATTTTAATAGCTCCAGCTCTGATAGCCATGCCTTCAAATGCATCTCTAAGACATTTTCCTGGTCGTAAAAGCCTACCTTTTTTACTAAGAATTTAGATATCTATTCTAATATTTCCTGTGTCAAATTTTACTTCATAACACTCCTGTTGTGGTAATCTGATGTATAATATACATTTAAGAAGAATATTATAATGGAAGAGAACATGATCTTAGTATCCAATAGAAATGTAGCACAGGCTACCTCAGGAGTCAGTAGTCTATAGTTAGGATCTGTAGTGTAGAGACAGGGTTGAGTTGAAAGCACACAAGTGTAGCTGCTGAACTCCTTTGTAAATAAACAGAATGTGTTCCACCAAAGGACTGTCTGCTGACCTACTCTGCCTATTGTACCAACTCGGCCATCCCAAAACAAGCATTCAACCCGGATCCATAAGTCCCAACAAACTAGTGACCAGGATCCAACAAACTGGTGATGAGGAAAAAGCAAGATAAAAGCAAGAAAAACAGCAAAGATGCAATAAAATGGCTTTGAGAATAAACCAAGCTAACAAAAGAAATCAAGTGAAATGAATTTGGGCTGCAACTTGCATGGAAGTGTAAGTAGAATTTCCATCCTAATCGTCAAAGCAATCTCCTCACAGAATGCTGCAATTCAGAAAAATGACCCTTTTGATCCAGCCAAATTATATTGAATGCCTTGCGTTCTTTTTCCAAGTGAAGAAAATCGCGGGGGAAGAGGAGAGGTGAGTGATCCTCTTATCCATGTGTGGGAGTGCAACCTATCGATTAATTTGAAGTCTGACGGCACCCGATGCCCCTGATTCGAAAAGTTTTCAGGAATTGGTGGACCTCTTAAAAGGTCAATACCAGCCAAATCCGTCAGTAACAATGCAACGGTTCAAATTTAACTCAAGAAATAGATCCCCAGGGGAGACAGTTGCTTGTTATGTGGCAAGTTTGAAACAGTTAACAGAACATTGCGAGTTTGGTACACCTTTAAACAATATGCTCAGAAATCGTTTAGTGTACGGAGTAAATGAGGACACAATTCAGGAAAGATCACTGCCTGAAACAAATTTGGATTTTAAGAAGGTGCTTGAGATAGCACTGGCCATGGAAAACACAATAAGGGATTCAAAAGCCATACAGGGAGCGTGCATTGGTGCCATCCTCCATGTTGGACGGGAAGTCCCAGCCAAAAAGGGCGTGAGAATGCAAGGGTCTGCCGAGAAGCGGGAAACAGCTACCGCTAGCAGAAAAATAAAAGAAATGGCTTAGCAGCGAAAAAATGGAATAACTACAGCAGAGGTGGAAACAGGCAACCTTATAATGATTGACAGTTAAAAAAATCAAATGTTTTTATTGCCATCGAAACGGACACCTAATGAGACAGTGTAAGGAAAGGATCAGGCAGCCTTTCAAACAAAAAAAACCCCGTGAGATCTACAATGTAGAAGAGCCTGAAATAACAGATTCAGATGTTTATTCATTGTACAACTCGAAAGTTGGGAGAACAGAACCAATATATGTAACAGCGAAGGTAAATGGCAGACCTATTAGAATGGAAGTGGACACAAGAGCTTCCACAACAGTGATTGGTGAATACACCTTCAAACATCTGAATTATGATGAAGATAAATTAAATTTGGAAGAAACAGATCCAAATTAAAAACTTACATGGGAGAAGATATCCAAGTTAAAGACATAAGCAGAGTTATTGCCCATTACGGAAGCCACCCAGAAAAACTACCCTTGATGGTGGTAGCAGGCGAGGGGCCAAGCTGCCTTGGATGAAACTGGCTAAAGGAGATTAAGGGCAGAATTTTTCTTTTGTTGGGCAGGCCCGCGCTGACCTGAACAAGAGTAAAATAGTGCATAATGACGTTGGCTGAGCGTTCGTGTACTTTCGTGATATTTCACTCAGCCTGCCAACAATTAAGAGGCATATTAAAGCCTTTATTCAACTAATTAAATCTGATTTTTTGCTGCCAGTCCAGCTGTTCAGTTGCCAGGTGGGCAAAAAGGCCAAGCAGCCTTTGGATTTTTTATGAAACCTCATCCACGAGCGGGATGAGCTTTCCAACAGGAATTAAAAATAAAATGGAAATGTTGAAATCTCATTTATAACGTATCCCTGCTCATGTGACAGTCACATGAGGGGACATGTTTTTAGCAGTTTTAAAGTCTTTATTTATGTTTTTTAAAAACCTTCAGCTCCCTGAGGCAGCTCTGTGCCTTCAGGGAGCTTTCAGTACGTGCACCCCGTTGCATGCGCAAACACCCATGCTCGCCCCCCTCACCCAGACAGCACTGAGGCTCCCAGTGCGCAATTCACGCTGGCTGACCATTAATTGGGTGATAGTGGGTGGTGGTCAGTTTCACGACTGCTCCCAGGCCCACCCACCGCATCCGCCCAATGAGGTAAAAATCCTGCCCAAAGTTAGAATGAGCTGAAATTTTCCAGCTGGCAGCAAGTGGGATACCAGAGCTACTACAAAAATACGCCTCAGTCTTCAAGGACGAACATGGAAAGATTCAGGGGCTGCAAGCAAAAATTCATGTGGGCCCAGAGGCGGCTTCCCCAGACTCATGAAGGCAAGGCCATATGTATTGTGGGAAAAGGCAGTCAGCAAACTGGACAGATTGAAGAAACTGGGAGTTATGCAACCTGTTATCAGAATGGGCAGCACCAATAGACCCCATTCTTAAACCCAACCAAAGTGTTCGAATTTGTGGACACTACAATTTGACAGTTAATAAAGCAGTTAAGCTGGACAGACACCCCATACCAAAAATTGAAGACCTTTATGCTAAGCTGGCAGGTGAAAATGCCTACACGAAGCTTGATATGAGTCATGCTTATCAACAGTTAGAGTTAGAGAAGGCCTCCCGGGAATTTGTCACAATTGGTACACACAAAGGGTTGTACCAACAAACCCATTTGCCTTTCAGTGTCTCCTCAGCTTGCACCATATTTCAGGGAACAATGGAAAGTTTACTGCAGGGACTGCCCCAAATTGTAGTTTATTTAGATGATGTTCTGGTGATAGGACTCACTGAAAAGGAGCATTTGGCAAACTTAGACGATGTCTTAAAGCATTTCTTGCAAGCTGGAGTGCATTTAAAAAAAGAAAAGTGCACATTCCAAGCAAAGAAGGTAATCTATTTGGGTCACCAAATAGATTCACAGGGCCTCCACCCGGTTGAGGAAAAAATGAGAGCCATAAGAGAGGCACCTGTGCCAAAGAATGCCTCAGAGTTCAAATCATTCTTAGGGATGATCAATTACTTTGGGCGTTTCTTAACTAATTTGTCTACAGAACTGGCACCTCTGTATTACTTACTCAAGAAAAACCAATGTTTGTCTTAGCAAACACTACAGAAAGAAGATTTCATAAAGGTAAAAAAAAAATGTTGCATTCGTCCAGTCTTTTAGTATATTATGACCAGAGGAAAGAACTGTTGTTGACTTGTGATGCATCTCCCCATGGAGTGGAAGCAGTGTTCTCCCACCGAATGGACAAAGGCGCGGAAAGGCCTATAGGTTATGTGTCAAGAACACTTAGCACCGCAGAAAAGGGATACTCACAGATAGAAAAAAAGGCCTGTCAATCATCTTTGGTGTCAAGAAATTTCACCAGTATGTACACGGCCATCATTTTACTATCATTTCATACAACAAACCGTTGCTAGGATTGTTCAGCGAGGACAAGGCTATACCGTCCATAGCCTCAGCAATTGTACAAAGATGGATGTTGATCCTGGCAGCATATGAGTGCGCTTTCATTCACAGGCCTGGAAGTCAAATTGCAAACCCTGATGCACTGAGTTGTTTACTCTTATAAGAAAATAGTCACTCAAGAACTTGTTTTATTATTGAAATTCTGAAATTATCACCTATATGTGCTAGATAGATCAGACACTGGACAAGTCAAGCCCCAGTCTTATCCGAAGTACGGGAACAAGTTCTTTATGGCTGGTCACAAGAGCAGGCATCTGATGAAATGAAACAGTATTTTAACGGAAGACACAAAATAACCAGCCAGGATGGTACCTTATTGTGGGGAGCATGAGTGATTGTTCCTCAAAAAGGGAGAAAGCCATTGTTAATTGAACTACACAGTGCACACCCAGGAATTTCCCGAATGAAGGCCATAGCACCCAGCTATCTATGGTGGCCTGGGATGGATAGAGAAATAGAGAGCTCAGTGAAAAATTGTATGCAGTGTCAGCAGGTGCAAAAGTTATCTTCACCAACTCCATTACACCCTTGGGAGTGGCCAGGAAGACCATGGTTACGATTACACATTGACTATGTGGGACCTTTCTTTGGAACAATGTTTCTGCTTATTGTCAATGTCCACTCAAAATGGATGGGCATGTATGAGCGGAAGTCACCAACATCTTCTGCTAGAATTGAGAAGCTACATCAAAGTTTTGCCATTCACGGACTACCAGAAGTGGTTGTGTCTGATAACGGCATGGCATTTACAAGTGCCGAGTTTCAATGGTTTATCAGCCTCGATGGTATCACTTGTAAAAACTTCACCATACCACCGTTCCTCAAATGGACTGGCCGAAAGGACAGTTCAAACATTCAAAGCTGGCATGAAGAAATTAACTGGAGCTTCCACAACAACCAAGCTAGCATGCTTTCTTTTCCATTATGGGGCCACACAACAACAGGTGTCACACCTGTGGAATTATTGTTGAAATGCTATCTCAGAATGAGGTTGAGCTTAATAATACTGAATTTAGGGGGGGAAGGTGAAAAGGAGTCAGGGAAGTCAGAAAACTAGACATGACTGGCATAGTTGTGACAGGACATTTACTGTAGGAGAGGCGGTATATGTGAAAAATTTTGGAGAAGAACCAAAGTGGTTACTGGGTGAAATAATTGCATTGACTGGACCTCTTTCTTACCACGTGAAGGTGGAAGACCAAGTCATACGAAGACATGTGGATCATATAAGGACGAGAGAAACTATTAGTCAAGAAATGATTCCACCAGTGTTCACGACTGAGTCAGCATTTCCTGTTGAGAGAACTCAACCGAGTACACATGTGTCTGTTGTGTTGGATGTACCTGCAAGAGTTGAGGAAACAGATTTTCATGTGCCCGCTGAAGAACCTGATGTTCAGACAATTCCAGAAAAGGAGGTTCCTGAAAAATCATCTGAAGCTGAAGAGCTGAGACATTCTACATGCATAAGGAAACCCCCAAAAAGACTGAATTTGTAAATTACTTACCTGTGTAAATAATTTGATATTTGAGAAAATTGTAGTTATAGCTGTAAAATGAATTTCTGAGTGAAAGGGGAGGAGGAATGTGGTAATCTGATGTGTAATTAAGAAGAATGTTATAATGGAAGAGCACATGATCTTAGTATCCAATAGAAGAGTAGCACGGGCTACCTCAGTAGTCAGTAGTCAATGGTTAGAGTCTGTAGTGTAGAGACAGGGTTTGAGTTGAAAGCACATAAGTGTAGCTGCTGAATACCTTTGTAAATAAACGGAATGTGTGCCACATAAGGACTGTTGCTGACCTACTCTGTCTATTGTACCAACTCAGGCACCCCACAACATGCGTGCAACCTGGATCTATAAGTCCCAACAAACTGGTGACCAGGATCTAACACCTGTGAAGTACCTCGGCATGTGTTATTATGCTAAAGGTGCTATGTAAGTACAAGTGGTTGGTGTTGTTGGTCAAACATGGAAAAAAGAGCTGAATTCCAGAGTTGAAGTGAGAGTAACTGTTCTTGTCATCTAGGCAGCATTGGACCAAATGTAGCGTCAATGAGCAAAGTATAAGTCAAACCCTGAAGTGGCTTAATAAGGTAGACACTGAGAGACTGGTTGGAGAATGTAAAACACAGGAGCATAGTCTTGGGATAAGGGGACAATTATTTAAGACTGAGATGAGGAGACATTACTTCACTAAGGGTTGTGAATCATTAGAATTCTCTACCCCAGAGGTTTGTGGATACTCCATTGTTGAATACATTTATAGACAGATCTTTGGTTTCTAAGGGAATCAAAGGATTTGGGGAGTGGACGGAAGAGTGGAATTGAAGCTCAAGATCAGCCATGATCGTATTGAATGACGGAGCAGGCTTGATAAGCCATATTGTCTACTCTTGCTCCTATTTGTTGTATTCTTGTACTCTTTTGTAAGTTTCTACCTCAGTTACTGATGGTGAAGACAGTCAGTGTGACAAACAAGCCAGCTCCATATCTTATCTTTCCATGGTAGAAGGGGATACAAATAGTCAGCATCAAAAGTTGTTCCTTAGGTAAATGCCTATGACCTGCAATAACATGAATGCTGACCCTAAATATTCAGGACAGGACTCACATGAGAAATTGTTGGGATAGCTCTGGTTTCAAAACTGACCCTTGTTGCCCAATGAGGAAAGGCTGGCTATGAAGTAAGGAAGGGAAAAAGAGAAATACAAAAAAAAGCAGATAAAGAGAAAAGGAAGTAACAATAGAAAAAGTAGAATAAGAAGATTATGTTAACAGCACTTTCACCCACAGAACAGACAAAGCTTGCCATGTTCAAACAAAGAATCATGGAACGATAGAATGGTTACATCACCAAAGGAGGTCATTTGGCCCATCATGTCCATGCCAGCTCACTGCAAGAGGTATTCAGCTCCTCCCTTTTCCCCATAGCTCTGCAAAGTCTTTTTCTTCAGATAATTATCCAATTCTGTTTTCAAATCCATAATTGATTCTGCTGCTACCACTCTCAGGCAGTGCATTCCAGATCCTAACCACACAGTGCATAAAGAAACTTTCCCCATGTTGCCCTTGGTTCTTTTCCCAATCCCCTTAAATCTGTGTCCTTGGGTTTTCAATTCCTTCACCTATAGGAACTGCTTCTCTCTATCTATTCTGTCAAGACCCCTCCTGATTGTGGACACTTCTATCTAATCTCATCTCAACCTTCTCTTCTCCAAAGAGAATGATCCCAAATTCCCCAATCAGTCCTTGTAACTGAAGCCTCTCATCTCTGGAACCATTCTTGTAAATCTTTTCTGCAATCTCTATAAAACATTCACATTCTTCCTAAAATGTAGTACCCAGGATTGGACACAATTATCCAGTTGCAGAGGAGGCAGGGATGTAGTGGTGATATCATTGGACTAGTTATCCAGAGTCCCAGGCTAAAGCTCGGGGACAGGGGTTCAAATCTCACTACAGCAGCTGTTGGAATTTAACTTTATTTAATAAACCTGGAATTAAAAGCTATCATTAGTAATGGTGACTATGAAACCAATTGTCAATTGTCGTAAAAACCCATCTGGTTCACTAATACCCTTTAAGAAGGGCTGTCCTTACCTGATCTGGGCTACGTGTGACTCCAGACCAACAGTAATGTTGTTAACTCTTAAACACCCTCTGGAGTGGCCTAGCAAGACACTCAGTTGTATCAAACCGCTACAAAGTCAAAAAGGAATGAAACCAGATGGACCATCCGACATCGATCCAGGTATTGGAAATTACAACGTCAAACCCAGGCCCGTTGAACCCGCAAATCCTCCTTACTAACTTCTGGAGGCTTCTTCCTGGGTCAGAAGGTGAGTGACATTGGTGGAGCCCAAACTGAGTGAGCAGGTTATTGCTGAGTAAGTGGCGCTTGATAGCACTGTCGACGAGATGACTGACTTCCAACAACCACAATCATCTTCCACTTTGGCAGCTGGTGGGATTTGAATTCAATTAATAAAGCCTGAAATTGAAAACTAGTCTCAGTGATAGCGACTATGAAACTATAATCGATTGTCTTAAAAAACCATTTGGTTCAATAATGCCCTTTAGGGAAGAAAATCTGCCATCACGGCCTGGTCTGGTCTACATGTAACTCCAGACCCACAGCAAGGTGGTTGACTCTTAACCACCCTCTGAAATGGCCTAGCAAGCCATTAAGTTCATGGGCAACAAGGGATGGGCAACAAATGCTGGCCTTGCCAGCAACACCCACATCCAATGAAAGATTAATAATTTTTAAAAATGGACAAAAGAGCTGTACTCAAGAGGTGAGATGTGAGTGACTGCCCTTCAAATCATCATTTGACTGAGTGTGGCATCAAGGAGCAAAACTGGAGTCAATGGGGATCGGGGGGAAAACTCTCCATTGGTTTGAGTCATACCTAGCACAAAGGAAGATGGTTGTGGTTGTTGGAGGTCAGTCATCTCAGTTCCAGGACATCACTGCAGGAGTTCCTCAGGGTAGTGTCCTAGGTCCAACTATCTTCAGCTGCTTCATCAATGACCTTCCTTCTATCCTAAGGTCAGAAGTGAGGATGTTCATTGATGATTTCAAAATGTTCAGCACCATTTGTGACTCCTCAGATACTGAAGCAGTCTCTGTCAATATGCAGCAAGGCCTGGACAAAATTCAGGTTTGGGTTGTTAAGCGGCAAGTAATATTTGCGCTTCATAAGTGCCAGGCAATGACCATCTCCAACAAGAGAGCAGCTAACCATCACCATATTCAATGGCATTACCATCTCTAAATCCACCACCATCAATATCCTAGGGCTAATCATTGACCAGAAACTTAACTTGACTAGCCACAAGAGCAGGTCAGAGGCTTGTAATCCTGCGGCAAGAAACTCACCTTCCCAGAGATTGTCCACCATCCACAAGTCACAAGTCAGGAGTGTGGTGTATACTCCCCACTTGCCTGGATGAGTGCAGCTCCAGCTTAAGAAGTGGCCTGTTTGATAGGCACCCCATCCACCACCTCAATCATTCACTTCCTCCACCACCAGCACATAGTGACAGCAGTGTGTACCATTTACAAGGTGCATTTCAGCAACTCACCAAGGCTCCTTCGACAATGCCTTCTAAACCCGTGACCTGTACCACCTAGAAGGACAAGGGCAGCAGATACATGGGAACATCACCAGTTGGAAGTTCCCTTCCAAGCCAGTCAACGTCCTGACTTGGAAATATATCGCCGTTCCTTCACTGTTGCTGGGTAAAAATCCTGGAACTCCCTCCTAACAGCACTGTGGGTGTACTTACATCACATGGACTGCATCGGTTCAAAAAGGTGGCTCACCAGCACTGTCTCAAGGGCAATTAGGGATGGGCAATAAATTCTGGCCTAGCCAGTGACACTCATGTCATGTGAAAGAATAAAAAAAATTTCAGGCTGAATCAGTGTTTTATAAAGGATTGACTATAACTTCCTAGTTTTTGCACTCTATGGGTGGAATTTTCCATAAATGAGACTAAGTGTGGTGGCGGGCGGTTTTGGCAACGCCCACCCCGCCGTAAGGGATGGCAGGAACTCGCATCCGATTCTGCGCTTGGGGCCTCATTAACTATGCAAAGATGTGTATCGGTCCGAATCACCTGATTTGTGTGGCTGCCGTCAGCTGGTGGGTTTGAAAGTCCAGACGCCATATTTAAAAGTCAGTCCAACACACAATCCCACTCTCTCCAGCTGAGCAGAGATGTCTGGCAGCTAGAAGAAGAAGGCCAAGAGCCTGAAGAAGAAGGCAACAGGGAGCTTCACCTACCAGGCCCTCCAGACCTTGATCAGAGGAGTGCAGGCGCAAAGGCACACACTCTATCCCAGGGATGGCTGCAGGAAGCAGAGCAGCCTCACCTCTCCGGTCTGGGAAGACATTGCGGAGCAGGTCACCGCGGCTGGCAACTGTGCCTGAAATGCCACCCAGTGAAGGAAGAGAATGAATGACCTCACCCGCTCCGCCGGGGTAAGTCATCTTTCAACTCCCTCCAAACCAAACTCTTATCATGGCATCATGCAATCAAATGGATACTCCCTTCAGTGCACTCTCACAGCCATTAGAGGGGGGCACATATTAACATTCATTCTCTCACCAAGACTTTCACATCACTACCATCCCATCTATCATGTTGCTCACACTCCATCCAGGAGGAGCTGCAGCTCAGCTGGCTGGGGAGGACAGGGGTCGCTCTTTGGGGAAGGGGAGATCGGCCTCTCCCACCAACTTAGTATGGATCACAGCTCCATCAAATCAAACTTCATCAAATCCTGACATTCACAGTGAGTCACATGCAGTCTTGTCTAGCTCATGCTCATTAATTGAAAACCTATTTTCTATTTTCTAGGCACCAGCGGATCAAGGCTCCCAAGCCAGTCGAGCACCACCAGTGTGAGCCTAAGGACTTCATCCTAGAATGAAGCTCTGGAAGAACCGTCACGGCGCTCACACACATCCTCCACCAGCTCAGAGACACACAACGGGAGGGCACAGCTATAGATTAGGCTCGGGCTCACTTTCTGGGGAACACCTCACTGACAGGTCCCTGTGGCAGTTGGAGGCAAGAACAGCCCAAGTCTCTGGCACTTGAAGAGCTGCTGGTGACCAGCCACCCACTCAGTCCGAGTCAGGTGATGACCCTCTGGAAGCGGCCGCCAAATCAATGCTGGAGATGCAATGACAGGCGGAGGAATATCAGGCAGAGATTTGGCAGTCACTCAGCAGACTAGAGTGAATGAAGGAGGAGTCTGTCCGCATCCTGTCTGATGTCGTGGCTCTGACATGCAAGCGCCTCGAGGTCACCATGGGAAAGTTGGCACCCACCATGTAGACCTTGGTCCAGCAGATGTTGCCAGATTTGGGCTTGGCCTGCACTCCATGGCCACACCATGGTGGGCACCATCAGGATGTAGGCAACATGAGGCTGGTGCAGGTGCACCATCTTCTGCAGGAGTTAGGGCGGGGCCCTTGGGCACCCACAGGGAGGGTGAAGTCAGCCAGACACTCCGGAGGGCTCTTCTCAGGACACTCCAAGAGTGTGCAGACGCTCACAGCCCCCTGCCTGTAACGCCACCCACTCTAGCTTCTCAGGCTAGCGAGGGCGCTTCTGCCCCTGAACAAGTGACCCTTTCAGGCCGGGGCCCCCCAGACCTCGGGCCTCCAGAGGAAGTCCACCAAGGTCATCACAGACATTAGGATGTAGCAATCAGCAGGCTGCCTCCACCTCTGCTGCAGATGTCAGGGCTGCACCCAGGCATAGCGGTAGAGTTAGGGAAGTTAAGAAAACTTGATGTCACTTTTGGGTCACGGGTGTGCTATACATGTAAAGAAATTGCACTTTTGTGAATACAGTTAATGGTCATGTGTATGTTTTGGTCAACTAAAGACATTGTGATTTTGTACATTTGAATCCTCTTATTTCGAGATTTAGCCTTCTTCCCACTCAGTAATAGTGTCCCACCGTGAGATTCATATTCCTGTGATGTCAACCTCAGTTGAACTAGTCTCCACACCCTTGTGTGATGACAGGGAGATGTGCTTAAATCTTTATTTGAAATGTCTGATGTAAACGTTTCTACTCCTTCTTCCTCAAGGAACACCATTGAGTGAGGGCAGCTCATCAGCATTGATATTCTAACTGCATTTGTGTCGTCTCAGTGATAGTAGCGGAAGAAAAGACATGCATGGGAGGAGGAGATCCCTAGGCATGTCCACATCTCAGTCACAGCAGTGTTGCATCATTAGATGGCGGTGAAGGCTTCAACTCTTTTCTCGCATTGATCTTGTTCCTAAGTGGGCTCTCTGTTCCCAGAGTGAGCTCATTCACATGGCCCCACAGACCAAAGCAAAGATCATGGCCTGGAGATTCATGAGGCAAGAGTGAATTCGAGACTCGTTCGCGTTGCAGGTGGATGGACATCTCTGAACTGAAAGAAAATGGCATTCAGAGCTAGGAGAGACATGGCCATGTTCCCTCACTTGACTTAACTCTTCCTGGAACCTGTCAGCAACTACAGGCATATCTCCCATGTCTTCCTTCCTCCATGGCATGATCACGCTTATACGGGCTCTCAGCAGCCTTTTGATGTTCTTGGGCCTCTGGATCTTCATCCTCCGGTGAGCTCTCATTGTCCTCCAGTTCATCCTCCAACAGGTGTTCACCTCTTTGCATAGCTAGATTGTGAAGGGTGCAACACACTGCGATGATGTGGGAAACCCTGTCGGGAGTGTATTGACGTGAGCCACCTGAGCGGTCCAAGCATTTGAAGCTCATCTTCAGAAGCCCTATGGTCTGCTTTTTTGGACATGTGGAGCTGTGAGCAGTGTTGCTCCTCTCCTCGGAACGACTCTGAGGGCAACACACCAGTGTCATCAGCCAGTGTTTCAATGGGGACCCCTTATCCCCAAGCAACCATTTCTGCACATGTAATGGACCCTCAAAAATCCCAGGCACCTGGGAATGACCCAGGATGTAGGAGTCATGGCAACTTCCAGGGTATCGTGCACAAACGCGTAGCATGTGCTTCTGGTGATCACACACCAGTTGTACATTGATGGGATGGTGGCCCTTGCATTTTATAAATATTAGGGCCTGCTGCCATTGTGCAGCCTATTGCCCCCTGTATTCTTGGGAAGCCTGAGATGGTGGCAAAGCTGGTGAATCTCAGTGGCTATTTCACCCCAAGCAAACCTGATGTAATGATGGGCCTTCCTAAAGGGCACCTGTGACCTCTTTTGTGCATCAACATGTTGCAGACTGAGAGATGCTGCACAGGTTCCCTGATGATCCCTGGAAAGACCTAGGGGCAAAAAAATTGAGCGCTGCGGTCACCTTCAAAGCCACTGGCAGGGGATACCCTCCAACTTCAGGCGGCATCAGGTCTTCACGAAGAATGTGGAATTTGTGATGTACCAGAGCTCGGGACAAGTGCAGACATGCACAGCATTGCCTCTCACTCATTTGCAAATATGAGAATCTTCTATAATAAACCCTAGATCTGGCAAGTCACCCCCATTGTCTGAGTGACTGTTCATGCTGACCTGACCCTCCTGTTCATGCTCTGGCTCCGCTGGACCATGTCCCTCCTGCAGGAGCTGCACACGGATTCGCCTCCCGCTCCCTCACCTCCTCCATTGCATTAGGATCCTGACAAAGGCAGCATTGAGCCCTGGATCCATACGTGCTTTTGCCTTCTTTCTGAAAGGAAAAATTGAAGACATTAATGATTCAAGGGGCAAGGAAGTGAAGCTCAGAAGATGAAACATATGGAAATTGTAAGAGTCCATAGTTTTTCCTGCCCTACTTGCATGGTGGCTGATGCTCCCTTGTCCCTTAGACACTAGCACACACATCAAGGTGACCAAGATGGCATCGCAGCTATGTAACATTTTGAGCCCTGTGTGGGATGGTAACGTTTAATTGAGATGAGTGACCCAACCTAGCTCTGTGCTCCAATCTCTGATGTGGCATATTAATGACCAATCAGTTATTCATGGTCAATGAGTAGGTGCCCTTTGGCCTGTTATGAATGCCAATTCTGGTGAACACATGACAGGCGTTCATTGATGGAATGCCATATATGATGCAGCTGTGACTCTTTCACTATTTCCTGCATTCCCAAATTCTACATTCCTATGTGTTACTCCTGAGATGCAGCAACTGTGATGTGAAGCAACTGAGTTCTGAATAGCCCTTTAACAGTGCTAATGAAGCCATTGGCCTTCAGTGGCTTTCATTGCAAGGAGGTCATCCTCCTTTCTTCCTAAGCAGACTCCTGCGGCAATAACATGTGAGAGGGCATCACCAGGTAGGTCCCCATTGTGTTTGCCCTTCCCCCTCACTGCCATTGTGCCACCTTCCCTCCCCATTTCCCCCATCATGTTCGTCAACCTGACCCTCGCCTCATAGCCTACTCCCAGTTGAAATGCTAGTCTTTGAAAGTGGAGGCCTGCATGAGTGTCACAGCACAGTGGGAATGAAAGCAATGAAAAGGAGCAGACCAATCCTACAGTCCCAACAGTGTGGCATTCATCGCAACAAGACAGGCATAGTGCCATGGCGGGTATGTTTCACTCACCTCGAACTTACTAGCGATTAAGGTCCAACTTATGCCACCCCTTTTCAAACGGATTTGAGGCCGATGAACTTTCCCACTGGTGTGACAGAAGGTTGGAAGACATGGCAAGATTCTGGTGAGCAGCTGTTTTAATGAGCATTCACGACATGCTAATGAATGCAAGTGGTGTTCGCACCACTAGCCAGCGGGATAACCAACCCACCATTAAAACTTTTTGCTTGACTCTGGATTCTCCCCTACCGCCCACCATGAAACCCATCATGAGCGGGATAGGAAAATTCTGGCCTATGCCTCTATTTCTAAAGCCCAGGATCCCATATAATTAATTAACCACTCTGTCAACCTGTCCTACCACCTTCAATGATTTGTGCACTTGTAGCCCCAGGTCCCTCTGCTCCTACATCGCTTTAAGAAGTGTATCCTTTATTTTATGATGCTTCCCCTTGTTTTTCTTACTAAAACATATCTCATTTCACTTCTCTGCATTAAATTTCATCTGGTGCATGCATATGTTTGGTATTGTTTTAGTCCATGACTGAAAATATGGGGCCAAATCTTCCAGTATCCAGGAGATTGGACCTAAGTTGGGAGACGTGCATCAGGGCCCCGTGGAAGTCCTGATGCACGTATATGCACTGAAACTGGCCGGGAAGTTTAAACTTCCTATGGGCTGATTTCCACTGCTTGGGACTCTGTGAATTCCTCTGACCCTGAGCTCAGTGTCAGGGACTTGAGCTAGATATATGGATGGGATTTACCTGCATAATGTATCTGCAAACATTACAGTGGTTAATACTTGATCTAATTCAGTGATTAACCCAGTGTAACTGAACTGAGCATCACAACTGACCCACTCACCAATCACCCACCCGTAACGGGACCTGACTCTTTCTCCCACCCACCACCCGTCTACCCAACAACCCAAACTGGCCTGACCTAACTAACACCCTCACCTGACTACCCCTCACCCGACTAATCACCCCCTCACCAGGCTAACCCCCTGACCTGACATTACTCCCAAACTGGCCTGACTGCCCTCTGCCCAACTATCTCCCTAACCTCACTCAACATCCGCCCACTCACACGCCACCCACTTACTCATCCACCCACTCACCGAGCCACCCACCCACCTCCTCACTCACTCATTCACTGCATTGCTCACTTACCCACTCATCCACTCAATAATCCACTGAAACACATAAGATCTTTAGAAACTTAGCTGAGTATGGCAGTTAATGTCATAAAAAGGGGCATGTCCTCTCTTTGCCCATCTTTTCTTGTGCTTCTCAGTCTTCCCCTTGACAGGTTGCGCTGACCCTTCGAACAGGATCAGGAGTCCCGGCTGAAAAATGGCAAAAAGGGTTGGGTGGCAGAAATCTTTGTGGGCAAAGTCAATGCGCACAGCATCAATGCTGATTGGAAGATCTAGATATCTAGGATTTTGTAGTATAAGGGTCTGTCACATACAGGGTTAATGTGGTACTGAGTACAGTACCACCCTCACAGTGATGTAAGAAGGCACATGACCCAGACAAAGGGGGGTCAATGCTTTCTTGAGATCTAAACGTGGAGATAGCTCCTAGCCTGTACCCTTCACTATACATGTGTAAATAGTTCTACTTGTTAATAAAGACTTACAGTTAACCTACTGAAGACGACAAAGACTTCCTTAAGAGACATCATTCTGTAACGAACACCCTGCCAACATGGTGGCAGCTGGGAATCAAAAAACCTCAACCCTGCTAAAATACAGAAACAAGCCAAGATGCTGGAAGACTAAGAAAAAAATTCAACAAAAATTCTGACCAGAGAGAAACTCCCAACAGAAGCTGAAGGTCCATAGAAAATTCATCAGAAAGCGCTCCAGGGAAAATGCCTGGAAGCTGAAGTGGAGAAATAACGAGGAAGACACCCAAAGGCCAGTCCAGCCTCCAAACCAAACAGGAAGAACCACAGTCTACCACCCCTCTGACCAAATGGCAAACGGGATATGGAAGCTTTCTAAGGCCTCCAGAACCCCTGAACCTATAAATTCAAGGACTTGAAGGGGGAAATGGAGTAGTGAAAATATTATAATAATGCTAATACATCCTGAGCAATAATGCAGTTAAAACAATATAAATGCATGAGACTGATCACAATTTAAGACATGAAGTAAACTAATGTAGCTCCATATATATTGGATAAAGACTTGGGGGGAGGTGTAGTGTAAGGCTCTGGTACATATAGGGTTAATGTGGGACTGAGTACAGTACCGCCCACACAGTGATGTAAGAAGACACTTTTTTTTTCATTCACGGGATGTGGGCTTTGCTAACTGGGCCAGCATTTATTGCCCATTCCTAGTTGCCCTTGAGAAGGTGGTGGTGAGCTGCCTTCTTGAACCGCTGCAGTCCATGTGGTGTAGGTACACCCAAACTGCTATTAGGAAGGGAGTTCTAGGATTCTGACCCAGCGACAGTAAAGGAATGGTGATATATTTTCAAGTCAGGATGGTGAGTGACTTGGAAGGGAACTTCCAGGTGGTGGTGTTTCCATAGATGGGAACACCTTGTCCTTCTAGATGGTAGTGGTCGTGGATTTGAAAGGTGCTGTCCAAGGAGCCTTGGTGAATTCCTGCAGTGCATCTTATAGATGGTACACACTGCTGCTACTATGTGTCGACATTGGAAGGAGTGAATGTTTGTGGATGTGGTGCCAATCAGGTTGGCTGCTTTGTGCTGAATGGTGTCAAGCTTCTTGAGTGTTGTGGGAACTACACTCATCCAGGCAATTGGGGAGTATTCTGTCAAACTCCTGACTTGTGCCTTGTGGATGGTGGACAGGCTTTGGGGAGTCAGGAGGTGGGTTACTCATCACAGGATTCCTAGCCTCTGACCTGCTCTTGTAGCCACAGCATTTATATGGCTAGTCCAGTTCAGTTTCTGGTCAATGGTAACCTCCAGGATGTTGATAGTGGGGGACTCAGTGATGGTAATGCCATTGAACATCAAGGGCTGATGGTTGGATTCTCCCTTGTTGGAGACGGTCATTGCCTGGCACTTTATGGTACGAATGTTACTTGGCAGTTGTCAGCCCAAGCCTGGATATGGTCCAGGCCTTGCTGCATTTGGACATGGACTGCTTCAGTACCTGAGGAGTCATGAATTGTGCTGAGCATTGTGCAATCATAGCGAACATCCCCACTTCTAATCTTATGATGGAAGGAAGGTCATTGATGAAGCAGTTAAAGATGATTGGGCCCAGACACTACCCTGAGGAACTCATGCAGTGATGTCCTGGAGTAAGATGACTGACTTCCAAAAACCACAACCATCTTCCTCGTGCTGGGCATGACTTCAACCAATGGAGAGTTTTCCCCCTGATTCCCATGAATTCCAGTTTTTCTAGGGCCCCTTGATGCCACACTCAGTCAAATGCTGCCTTGATGTCAAAGGCAGTCAATCTCACCTTACCTCTGGAGTTCAACTGTTTTGTCCATGTTAGAACCAAGTAATGAGGTCAGGAGCTGAGTGGTCCTGACGGAAGCCAAACTGAGTGTCAGTGAGCAGGTTATTGTTAAGAAAGTGCCACTTTATAGCACTGTTGGTGACCCCTTCCAATACTTTACTGATCATCAAGAGTAAACTGTTGGGGCATTAATTGGCCAGGTTGAATTTGTCCTGCATACTGGAGCAATTTTCTGTATAGTCGGGTAGATGCCAGTGTTGTAGCTGTACTGGAACAGCTTGGCTAGGGGTGTGGCAACTTCTGGAACACAAATGTTCAGTATTATTGCTGGAATATTGTCAGGCCCCATATTCTTTGTACTATCCAGTGCCTTCAGTCGTTTCTTGATATCATGTGGAATGAATCGAATCAGCTGAAGACTGGCACCTGTGATGCTGGGGACCTCTGGAGGAGGCCAAATAGATCATCCACTCAGCACTTCTGGCTCAAGATTATAGCAAATGCTTATTTTGTGCACTGATGTACTGGGCTCCCCCATCATTGAGGATATTTGTGGAGCCTCTTCCTCCAGTGAGTTGTTTAATTGTCCACCGCCACTCATGACTGGATGTGGCAGGGCTGCAGAGTTTAGATCTGATCTGTAATTGTGGAATCACTTAGCTCTATCACTTGCTGCTTATGCTAATTGGCATGCAAGTAGTCCTGTGTTATAGCTTCACCAGGTTTTTAGTTATGCCTGATGCTGCTCCTGGTATGCCCCCCTGCACTCTTCATTGAACCAGGGTTGATCCCCTGGCTTGATGGTAATGGTAGAGTGGAGGATATTGCGAGCCATGAGGTTATAGATGTGTTCGATTACAATTCTGCTTTTGCTGATGGCCCACAGCAACTCATGGATGCCTGGACTTGAGTTGCTAGACCTGTTTGAAATCTATTCCACTTAGCATGGTGGTAGTGCCACACAACACGACGGAGGGTAGCCTCAATGTGAAGGTGGGGCTTCGTCTTCACAACGACTGTGCAGTGGTCATCTCTACTGATACTGTCATGGACAGCTGTGGCAGGCATGTTGGTGAGGATGAGGTCAAATATGTTTTTCCCTCTTGTTGGTTCCCTCACCACCTGCCACAGACCCAGTTTAGCAGTTATGTCATTTAGGACTCGGCCAGCTTGGTCAATAGTGGTGCCACTGAGCCACTCTTGGTGATGGACATTAAAGTCCCTCATCCGGAGTGCATTCTGTGCCCTTACCAGCCTCAGTGCTTCCTCCAAGCGATGTTCAACATGGGAGAGGCACTGATTCATCAGCTGAGAGAGGGCGGTACGTGATAATCAGCAGGAGGTATCCTTGCCCATGTTTGACCTAATGCCATGAGACTCCATGGGGTCTGGAGTCGATGTTGAGCACTCCCAGGGCAACTCCCTCCCAACTGTATACCACTGTGCCGCCACCCCTGCTGGGCCTGTCCTGTCAGTGGGACAGGACATACCAAGGATTGGTGATGGTGGTGTCTGGGACATTATCAGTAAGGTATGATCTGTGAGGATGACTATGTTAGGCTGTTGCTTGACTAGTCTGTGAGACAGCTCTCCCAATTGTGGTACTAGCCCTTCGATGTTTGTAAGGAGGACTTTGCAGGGTCAACTGGGCTGAGTTTACCCAGACCCACCTGACCCAGACTGAGGGCTCAGTGTGATGCTGAGCAGAGAAATGAAAAGAGCTAAAAGTGGAGATAGCTCCTAGTCTGTACCCTTCACTGTACATGTATAAATAGTTCTACTTGTTAATAAAGGCTTACAGTTTACCTACTGAAAACTACAAAAAATTCCTTAAGAGACATCAATCAGTAACCAACACCCTCCCAACAGATTTAATGGCAGTGGTGTTGACAGCTGTGGTAAAAACCTGATTCCCAAAGTTCATAGGTTTTCAATTATTATTGAAGCATGATAACAATTACTAAAGTATCATTTTCCTGTTGCAGGAAAGTTTCCCCTAGGTCCACAGTCTACAGACATTGATAACTCTGACTGGCTGCTTATTACATGAGAATTTAAATAGTGGCACAGAAAGATTCTTCCAGCACTGGCCAGGTGGTGACTTCCAGGGTCCAATCCTGTCCTCAGCTGATATACACAAACAGTCCCATTTTCCAGGAGAAAGAGTAGCAATGACGACAGTGATCAGAAGGTGATGGCCACCTCTCAAGCATTAATTGTAATTCTCCATTCAGTGGGAAAGGAGGAGAGAAAGAAGAAAAATGTAAAATAACCTGTATTTAAATTAACCTCTGGTTGTCCTGAAGCTTGGTAATTTTGAAGTGTAGTCGCTGTTGTAATGTCAGAAATGTGGTGGTCAATTTGCAAACAGCAAGCTTCCACAAACGGCAATGTGTTAATAATCAGATAATCTGTTTAAGTGATATTGGATTAGGGATAAAACTTGGCCAGGACACCAGGGAGAATTCCGCTGCTCTTCTTCAAAATAGTGCCATGGGACATGAGTTACATCAACTCGTAAGGGTGAATAGGGCCTTGTCTTAATATTTCATTTGAAAGACTAAAGGAATTACAATGGAGTGGCTTAATTTTCTGCTCTGTTCATGCTGATTCCCATTTGAAAGCTGCAGCTTTTGATGACAGACAAAGCTCCCACCAGACTTATCTCGCTGCCAACAGATCACCTCCAGACTGCTGCACCCTTGTACTACCCATCTCCCCGTACCCCCTCTCCCCAAAAGCCCATACCATTCGGTTGCTGCTTTCTGCCAGCAATGGCATAGGAGGCAGTGGGTGCCTAGCAGTTAAAACCCACTGGGTTTTCAAAGAGAGCTCACGCTGTCAATTGTTAGCCCCTCCTGCCAGAGGGTAGGTTCAGCCCTCTGAAGTCACTGAGACCAATTGTAGTTTCCCTACTATGACTGCAAGTGTGCCCTGGGAACTCAGCACAAAGCATGGGCTGAAGCAGGCAAGACATTGTTAAATGGGCGATTTGCTGAGAATGGGACCTGAAAGGAGCTGAACTCAGTGTAATGTGTTACACATGCACTAAGTGGCAGTAGCGTGGCAGGTGTCAAACCATTCCTCAACAATATGTTAATTGACACTTCTTCCCGATGACAACAGCACAGTCTGTTCGTTCCTCCCTCCCTGTTTGTTGCCAAGACTGCACCACCCAGTCAGTCTAGGTGATGGCTTGACACTCAACAGATGGTGTCCTGTGGGGGTAAACAACAACAGAACAATGAGACCAGATTGATAGTATCTTTGCTCTCTTCAGGCATGTCACAGATTTCCCCTCATAACCATATTACAGCTAGCCAGTCAGCATCATTATCTGAGGCAGAAAAATGCATCAAGTCTGGCTGTAAAACCTTACTGAATGGATCATAAAGAAATAAATGCACTTTTTAAAGAGAAAGTCATGTCCATTTATTCACATATCTCTAAAGGGAAACTGTGATGGAAAACACTTCCTTTAGGTCTATTTCCACACTCCACTGAGTGCCGCTCGCTATTTCCAGTCTCCATTGTGCGCCCCTGTATTCTTTGACACTCTTCTGTGCATATCTCTGTTACGGCTCTCTGTTGCACACTTCTATTTCCATTCTCTGCTGCTCTCCAATCTCTCTACTTCCATTTTCTGCTGGATGCCTTTCTCTATTTACATTCTTTGCTGTACGTTCTCTCTCTAGTTTCACTTTCTGCTGTCTCCCTCTCTATTTCCTCTCTCCACTCTGTGCCTCTTGCTATTTCCAATCTTCACTGTTCATTTTTTCCCTCTCTATTTCCATTCTCTGCTGTGTGCCTGCCTGTCTATTTCTACACTCCACTTTTTCTCTTTCTCTATTTCCACTCTCCACAGTGTGCCTCTCTCTATTTCCACTCTCCTTGCAATGCCTCTCTTTATTTCCACCCTCCACTTTGAAAATATGCTTTTTGAACTTTCACCTGACTGGAACTTTTGCAATTTGAACTCAGGCAGAGCAAACTGCTTAAAATGCAAGGCCAAATTTCAAGATGAAGGTGAAAATCACTCTCAGGGGAGTGTGAAGAGAAAGACATTTCCTTTAATCCAGACCCCCATCGAAACTCATAGTTGTCTAAGGAAGGTACATTAAAAATACAAAGCACTGGGTATTAAAAATTTGCTGCCATAGACAGGCCTACCTGAAACCTCTTGGAAATATACAATGAGTTAAGTATTTCACGGCAAGGCTGCCCAGCCACTGGAGAGAGATTGCAAGTAACACAGGCAGTGTCCAGAAAGTCTTCAACAGAGGGAACAAACAAGCTGAGGGCTCTCTTTTCTCTCTCTCCCTCCCTCTCTTTTTGAATAAGCATGTTGCCTGGTTCAAGAAATCAACCCCACCAGAAAGCTACCAGTGAACCGAGATCTTGTAATAATTGCAACATCTTCTACATCTGACCGCACTCAAGAAGCCAGCTAGCCTAAATCGGCCAATACATTTAAAATCTGCGCCTCAAGGACAATCAGAGGACCGTATATTCTTTTACTTTTTTTTATTGAAGTCCAACTCCTCTTATTTCTGATACCTGTATGTGTGTGGCCTGAATGACTGCATGAGGGCCAAATGCTTGACATCACATTTTTATTATTTTCTCGGGTTTAAATGTTAATAAATTTTCTCTTTCTTTGACTCAAGAAAACCTTGTTTGATTGGCTCACTGCATAAATAGTTAAATACGTTCTGATTGGAAAACGCAAATCCTCGTGATAAAGAAATGTAAACCTTTGTTGTGATCAACTGAGGATGTTGAATAGAGGGGAACCAGTTCACCCCTTCTCACCTGGTCATAACAAAACTGGGGGCTCATATCTGAAATTGTTCCCATAGGCCAACGATAGAATTGGAGTGGAGAAAGTAAATTGTTCTTCCAAAACCAATTTAAAAACTGCAAAAGGTTTTCTTGGATCCGTAATATGAAAGTTTTAAAATGTTCACATTTGATGTCAATGCTTTCATAGAACAGGATGAGATAACTGGCAAGAAGTTAAGTCTTTGGAAGAAATAAAAGGTGTAGCTAGGCACTTAGAGGCGTAGTTCTGGTCAAAAGACAGAATAATGAAAATTTTAAAACAGGTGGCAAAACATCTAGAGGTGGAAGTTGAGGACACTGAAACAGATAACTTAGTGGCAGATTAATTAAGATTGGATCAGCAAAAACTGGACCTGGAATTTGAGGAAAGGGAAAAAGAGGGAGAGAGGCAGGGATGGGAAAAAGACAGAGAGAAGCAGAAATGGAAGGAGGAGAGGGAATTCCAGGAAAGGGAGAGAGAATTCCAGGAAAGGGAAAGAGGAAAGGAAAGGGAGTTTAAATTAAAATAGCTCAAGCTGAGAAGGGAGGATCCCACTCTGCCCATTGAAGATATCCCTAGCTCAGACTCATGGGCTGAGGTATTAACTGTTTTCCATTTAATTCCTAAGTTTGATAAAGAAGAGGTGGATGCCTTCTTTAACTCTTTCAAAAGAGTAAGTTAAAGTGGCCAGCTCTACACTGGTCCCTGCTGTTGTAGAGTAAGCTGACAGGAAAAGCTCACAAAGTTTATTCCCTCTTGCCTGAGTAAAGTGCAACAAGTTATGAGGCAGTAAAAAGGGTTATTTTATGTGCGTACCAGTTATTGTCGGAGGTACACTGTCAGAAATTCCATAGCCCCAGGAAATGGCCACCATACATACTTGGTATTTGAATGACTTAAGCAGCTTACTTTTGACAAGTAGGTATGGGCACTTAAAATTAAGGCCATCTATGAAAACCTTGATGGAATAATTCTCCTCGAGGTGTTCAAAAACTCCAAACCCTTCCCAATAAGAACTAACATGGATGAACAGAGAGTAACAGGGGCCAGGTGGGCAGCAACCTTGGTTAATGATTATAAGCTTGTCCATAAACTGTCATCCCAAAGGAAACCCTTCCCTATTCACCCCCAACTAACTGAGAAAGATAGATGATGAGAGGGTGATAGGAAACTGAGCACCCATGGGAGATAAGGGACAGATGGGGAAAAAAGGGGAGTCCCTCTTCAGTCCAGAAAGGATGGTGCTGAGAAGAAGATTGAGGCCAAGAAGCCTATGTGTTTTAACTGCCTTGAGGCAGGACATCTCTATGTTGATTGCTGGAGGTTACAGGAATGACCCATGGGATTTGTTGGGGCACACAAACCTCACACAGAAAATAGTATTCAGAGAGAGAGAGAGATCGTAGCAGACCAGGCTATGACTCTGACTGTGGCACCAAATCCCTGTAGATGCACTTTTGTGAGTGCGGGTGAGTTTTATAAAATCCCTGAGAGTTACAAGGATTTTGTATCAGAAGGAAGAGTGGCCACATTTCCCCAGAGTGAGGCGAGTAAGCCTTTAGTGATACTGAGGGATAAAAGGGGCCAACCAAACTCTACTGCTGGGAAAAGGCATGAACCTTCCACTAGTAAGTGCAATAGGTGCCAAGGTAAAGGGTGTTGAAGGAGGGTATTATGCCCATCCCCTTATACCGGGTGCACCTGGAGTGCATCCTTGTGTCAGGACTGGTGAGTATGGGAGTCATCCCCAGTATGCCTATGGACGGGATTGACCTGTGCTTCAGCAATGACCTGGCAGGATCAAAAATGATAGCATCCCCAGTAGTCTCAGAGAAGCTGACTGAGGTCATGGAGACAGAACAGCTGCAGGAACAAGTGCTTGGCATTTTCTCTAAGTGTGCGGTAACCCAGTCTATAGCCAGACAAACTCTGTCAAAGGAGGCTGAAGTGGCACTGCAGACAGATGACCCTACTGTCTGGTAATCTGAGACTTTTTTTGGGAGTCTAGAGGACCCTAAGGATGTAACAAGTAGATCTTTCTTTGTTGTGGTTCAGCACGCTGACCATTGTTTAAAATAAAATTAGCTCAGGCTGCTCAAACTGAAGCTAAGGCAGAGGCAATACCTGAATGCTACTACAATAAAAATGAGCTGCTGATTAGGAAGTGGAGACCTCCTCATGACCTTGCAAAAGAAGAGTGGACTGTGATCCACCAGGTACTTGTGCCACCGAGGTCCCAGGGTGAAATATTAAGGCCAGCACACAAAATCCCGAAGGCTGGGCATGTTGGTATATGAAAAACCCAAGCCCACATTAGCCAGCATTTTCACTGGCCACACCTCCACAAGGCTGCAGTAAGGTTTTGCAGAACCTGCCACTCCTGTGGGGAAATCCCAGCCTGCAATAAAACCTGCACCTATGATTCCTGTGCCAGCTTTTGGCAAGGTGTCAGTGGGCAATGTGGATCCTCTCCCCAAGACAAAAGGGAACAACCAATATATCCTTAACATCCCAGAGGTCATTCCCCTGAGAATCCTAACTGCGGGGGAATGAACATGTTTCTTTACCCAGTATGGACTACCCACCGAGATGCAGTCAGATCAGGGCCAAACTTTCATGTCCTGAATCTTCCAGGAAGTCATGGGTAACCTGGTGTGTCCCAGCTGAAGTCTTCAGCGTATCACCTGCAGTCGCAGGGTGTGCTAGAACGGTACCACCAGACCCTAAAAACAATGATCAGGGCAAACTGCAGCATGTAGCCCCACAACTGGGATAAAGGACCAGTCTCTCTCACTACCAGAGACTTACACAATAAGTCCACCAGTTTTATTCTACTTAAATTGATTTACAGACATGAAGTGAGAGGTCCTTTGAAACTAATCAAGGAGAGGTTTTTAAAACAGAAGGAGGAAGTCTCCATCTTAGTCTAAGTAACCGTGTTCTGTGAGTGACTCATGAGAGGCTGTGATGTGGCTCGAGAACATTTAAAAATCTCCCAAACAGCTATGAAAATCAGGCAGACAAACATGCCAGGGCCTGAACCTTGCAGCCAGGAGACTACATGCTAATGCTCCAACCAAGACTGGGTGAACCCCTAAAAGCCCGGTTCAGTGGCCCATTCAGAGTAGCAAAGAAGCTTGGGGAGATAAACTACCTAAGTGACACCCAGACCACAGGAAAAAGCAAAGGCTGTGTTATGTCAACTTGATAAAACAATATCAAAGCCAAATAGGGTCAAGCAGGTGACAGGTTGTCCAATAACAACAGACCTGGAGGATAAGAGGAACAGTGAGGATGAATTAGAGGGAAACAAAGGTGAGGCTCACACTGAACCCCTACTGTCCGACAAGCAAACACAGAAATTCTATTGAAATAGGGCACCACATTCATCCACCTAAATGCAAGGAGACCTGACATGGCTGCCCACTGCATTTAAAAGCATCTGTAGACACAAGCAAGGCTGCACCACTTTAGCTGTACATGATATGGATGTGGGAGAAGACCCTCCCATAAAGCAACAACCCTTCCATCTAGGTCTAAAAAGCTGGCCCAGGTTCGGAAAAGATTAACTACATGCTGGACTATCAACTAATAGAGCCCTGTAGCAGCAGCTGGAGCTCCCCCATTGTGTTCATTCCCAAGCCTTATGGCTCCACAAGGCTCTGCATTGATTACCGCAAGGTTAATGCAGTGACCAGAGCCGACTCCTACCCAATTCCCCACCTGGAAGACTGTATAGATAGGGTAGGTAACGCAGCCTACATTACAAAGGCAGGTTCCCTTGATCACCTTCACAAATGATGTCTCTGCCTTCGTGACTCTGGATGGGTTATGCCAGTGTTGAGTCAGGTCATTTGGACGCAGAAATTCCCCAAGCACCTTTCAAAGGCTGATGAACCAGGTAGTGGTGGGTTTATTCAATTGTGTAATGTACCCAGACAACTTCTTAACATACAGTGACACCTGGGAAACTCACTGAGAGCAACTGGAAGCCCTCTTCCAGAAATTACACTCAGCTGACCCAGCGGTCAATCTCGCAAAGACCAAGTTCGCTAAGGCTCAGATGACCTAACTCAGACTCCTGGCAGGTCAGGGATAAATGCTACCCAGAGCTGCAAAGGTACAATCAGTTGTATAGTTTCCCATTCCCACAATAAAACCGAAATCATGAGATTTTTAGGGATGTGTGGATTCTATGGCATGTATGTCCCAAACTTCAGCACTGTAGCTGCCCTGAGGACAGACCTACTATAGAAAAAAAGCAAAAGTAGTATGGACCAAGGTATGCCATACAATTTTCAAGAAGCTTAATGCCAATTTAATGAATGAAACAGTTCTAGCAGCTCCAGAATTTAACCAAGCATTTAAAGTAGCCATTGATGCTACCAACTTCGGGGCAGGGGCTGTCTTCACCCAAGAGAGTGAACGGAAGTGAATGTGATTTGTTTTGTGTTTTTATACCTTGTAATGACATGACAGTGAATTTCATTTCATTTTTTTGTCATAGGGAGGTGTTACGAGGCTATGCCTCTTTATTTTTGAAAATATATTTTTCAACGTTCAACTAACTGGAAATTTGGCAAATTGAACTCAGACAGAACAACCGCCTAAAAATGCAAGGCCACATTCCAAAGTGAGGGTGAGAAGCCAACAAATCACCCTCAGGAGAGTGTGAAGAGAGAGACATTCCCTGTAATCCAGACACCCATCAAAACTCATAACTATCTAAGTAAGAGACATTAAAAATGCAAAGCACTCAGTATTGAAACAATGGCTGCTACAGACCGACACATCGTCCTGTGCGCCAGTCGGTGGGAGCGGAAGCAGATGCGGAACCTGCTCCCGGCCGTAGTCACATTGCAAATGCAATTTCACATCGGATGGCCAATTAAGGTCCCTCCAGCGTGAAGCACATCTTCTCAATGGTCGGAAAGGGCTGGGTGGGGAGCCTGTCCAGCACCAGGTCCAATGGGGACCCAGCGGGCAGTTTAAAATCAGCAGAGGCAGCTCAGTGAAGGCTGTCAGGGGAGAATCTTTGAAGTCTGTCTAGGAAACCATTTCATTTGAACAACGGCCTCACCAGTGGCTGGAGACATCAGGTGGGAGGGCAAGCTGGGTGGGCACTCGGCTCCCGTTTCTCAGGGGAGCACCTAACGGTCCTTCTGGAGGAGGTTGGTGTCAAGCGGGACACTTTAGTACCCAGGGACGTCAGGACGAGTCTACCGCACCTAACCAAAAACACCTGGGAGGAGGTGGCAGCCGAGGTCAGCGACCCCAGCGTTGTGCGGCACACATGGGTGCGGTGCCGCAAAAGGTTCAATGCTCTGCTGCGCTTGGCAAGTGTGGGTACTGAGTTGGCATGGATCAGTGTGGAGAAGTGTTAAGGGCTGGCTGTCCCCCTGTGGAACTCAAGGGTGTTAGAGTCTGAGTGCCAACAGTCACTGACATCAGTGCCGGCCAAGGAGGTGAGATCTGGCTGCTTGGCCTTAGTGCCTTGGCCACGAGTCAGATGTGCCCTGCAAGATGTCCCGGAGGGGGTGGGTGTGGTGGGGGGCGGTGGGGGCGGGGGGGTGGGGGTGTGTGGTTATGTGCAGTGTGGGTGTTTGCCAGGCTGCAATGGTGCTGCAGGTAGAGAGTGGACAAATCAATGCTCCTCTATCATTTCAGGAAAAGAGGAGCCAAAGCATCAACGAAAGAGCTAAGACAGGCAAACATCCTCATTCTGATGAGGTATGAAATGGGTGCCTTGGAGCTGGATTGCCACCATCCACCTCGGTCAGGTGGGCATGGAGATACATGGGTTTCTGACGCTGGTAAGAGTGCAGTACACAGAGGTGAGACTGTTGGATTGTGCAAACATTCTTGTGTAGTTTCATCATTAATAAAAGCTTCAAACCTGGAGTCCTCATTGGTCATTGAAAGACGATGGCACCATGATGCAGATCTCCATTGTCTCACCAGGGTGCATGACATGCACAGTGACAGTGTGATGACTTAAACTAATGACATGTTATTGCTCCCCTTAGATTCGCCAGCATCCACTCGAACGCAGGACCCTGAAGAGCTACCCCTGATGCCAGAGGACCACTGGGCTTCAGATGCACCTGCGTCACACCCCCCTCTCTGAATCAGGCACCAGCGCAGATACCAGCACTTTGGTGGGCATTAGATCATTGCATAGCTGTGAGGGCACTTCACACTCCCTTGGGGAGAGAGTGCCCAGGGCGCCGGCAGTCAGGGGACTGCTCAAGATATGAACTATCCTGAACCGAAGATGATAAGTCAGGGAGCTGTTAACTAGGTGACAGATGCTGGGCTGGATGGGATGTGCAGGAGGATCTGTCGGAGATTCATGAGGGTATGCGTGCCATGGTCTCTGTTGTGGAGGAGTCCATGCAGAGCATCAGTACTATGTTGACCCTCATGGCGGAGTGCACTGCCTCCTCCATTGAGAGAGAGGTGACTCTCATGGAGATGCAGTTCCAGGGACAGAATCAGGGGTTCCTGGGGTTGCGCTCAGACTTGCCAGCCCTCATACAGGCAATGACCTTAGCTGGTCAGGGTCAGTGTCGGAGATGGATGAGGCACCCAGTATCCCAGCTAGGTGCCCGTCCATAAATGGCAAGTTGGGAGGTCCAGATCGACCTCACGTTGGCACACGAGCTGCTTGTCGTCTCTGCAGGCTCCTCTCAGGGTGCTCTGGATGATGGCAACAGCTCCTGCACCCCTCTGCCAGTGACTGTGGCATCTGATGGAGCTGTGATGACCGTGACACTGGCTGCTCCCTCCCAGGCGGGGCCAGCACAGGCTCCACTGGGCAGAAGACGACCGTCAAGGTTGACTCTCTCCAATGCTGCTGCCAGTGAGGGGTGGGGGCACCAAGACACAGCACTCACAAACATAGGTTTAAGGGACTGCGAGCACAAGAGGGACTGTTCAGAGGTGATCATCTGTTCTGCCATGTTTTGTTCATATATTTACTGGTGTGACCATTAACGCCATATATTGTTATGTTCATTTGATGTGAGTGCCAATGTGATATAAGTTTTGCTTTTGCCTTCATGACCTGACTATATTTCACTTGTTTTGTAGGTGCAGGGCCACCAGTATCTCATGCTGGGCACGAGTGGCTCTAAACTTCATTACACAGGCACTGAGTGAATTTGGGTTCAAAGGAAAGGGTCATTTAAGACATCCGGGGTGGAGGCAGCAGCCCTGGCAAGCAGTGGAGGCAGATCTTTGGCAGCCTAGCTGAAGGAACGTTGGATCAAGGCATCCCTGCCTCTCTGAAGGATCAGATGTCTGCCTCCACGTCCTCCCCCCGCTCCTCACTGTGCTCCTCTTCTGACTCACTCTTGGATTCATCATCTGTGGCCTGTGGAGCTGCTTCAAGATCCTCTTCCTCCAGTGGGCTCCCCTTACCAGATCCAGATTGTGGAAAACACAGCATGCAACCACTATCAGTGACACCCGCTCCAGGGGGGTTTGCAGTGCTCCCCTGAATTGTCCAGGCATCAGAAGCGGAGAGGCGTCATAAGCCACTTTTTCAACAGATAACCCTTGTCACCCAGCAGCCACCCATCCAGCTGGGCTGGAGCATTGAAGAGCCTCGGCACCTGGGAGGGTCTCAGGATGTAAGCGTCATGGGGGCTGCCAGGGTACCTTGCACAGACTTGCAGAATCTGCCTCCTGTGGTCACACACTATCTGCACATTCATCAAGTGGAATCCCTTCCTGTTGACGAAGGCACCCGGCTGACCCGCTGGCACCTTGATGGCCACATGTTTGCAGCCGATTGCTCCCTGGACGCGGGGAACCCAGCAATCGCTGCAAACCCTCTGGCTCACTTAGCCTGGCTGGCCTCGTCAATACAGAAATGAATAAATGTCATTATCCACCTGAACAGAGCTTCTGTCACCAGCTTGACGCAACTAGGGACAGCTGATTGGGAGACTCCACACAGATACCCCACTGACCCCTGGAAAGAGCTGGAGGCAAAGAAGTTGAGGGCCACTGTGACCTTCAGAACTACTGGCATGGGGTGTCCACCCGCACAGTCAGAGCTGATCTCAGGCTCAATAATCTCACAAATGGAGGTCACAGTCTTCCTGGAGAGGCTCCTTTGGCATTTCACCATGGACATGTGGAGGTAGCTGCATCGCCACCTGGGAGCAGCATAGTAGCATCTTCTGCAGCCCCTTCTGCCTTGGACTACCTGTAGGCCCTGTACCCCTTGTGTCTGCGCCTCTTCTCCTAAAGGTCGCTCCCCTGGAAGCTGCATAGGGAGGCCTGGCCTCCTCTCCATTTGGTCCCTCTCTTCCTCCTCAGAGAAGATGCCACCGGCAGAGAGTATGATCCTCATTACCAGGGTAATAGAAGGCTGTCTGGTGCTTAGAAGGGTCCACACTGTCAAAATCCTCCAGTGGCCTTGGAGACACCCATGAGTCCTGAAATGAAGCCTAGAAATGCTAAGACTGAAGCTCATAACAGAGATGAATCTGCCAAGTTCAAATAAGCAACCAGCAGCAAACTATCTCCTAAACTCCTCACTGCTCACAATGGTAATGCTGCTGACCCTTTTTATCCCGCCCTTGGATGATGTTTCGTTAAAAGTGGTCTGTACGTCAGCCGTTTTGCCTGTGCGATGAGCGTGAAATTACACAGGCAACATACACTTGGGATCAATTGCCTTTTTAATGGCCTTAAGTGGCCTTTAATTGTTGGCGGGTGCGGCTCTGACACCCATGCATGCCCACCAACCTGAAGATTGCTCGTGTGCAGGATGACATCAGGGCAATTGCCCGATATTATCTTGCACTATTTCAAGTCCTTTCAGGTGGGTGTGTGCCCGCCTGTGAGACGTAAAATTCTGGCCATCGAAAACCTCTTGGAAATACACAATGGGTGAAGTATTTCAAGGCAAGACTGCCAGCCACTAGGGAGAAATTGCAAGTGAAGCAGGCAGTATGCAGAAAGCCCTCAGGAGAGGAAACAAGCTCAGGGCACTTTATCTTCATCTGTCCCTTTTGGAATTAGTGTGTCTCCCAGTTTGGGAAGCCAATTTTACCTAAAACTTACCAGCAAGCTGAGATCTCATAATAATTGCAAAGTCTCCTATACCTGACCACATCCAAGAAACCCGCAAACCTAAATCAGCTGCAACTTTCATAATCTATGCCTCAAGTGTAATCAAAGGATGAGTAACCATACATTCTTCTACATTTCTCTATTTCCACAATCTGCTGTGTCTCACTCTCTCTATTTGCACACTCTGCTGTGTCTCACTCTCTCTATTTCCATACTCTCTCTCTCTCTTTATTTTGACAATACGCTAGGCCCCCCTCTCATTCTATTTTCACATTCCACAATCTGACTCTATCCATTCCCACATTCCGCAATGTCTCTCTCTCTCTCTATTTCCCCTCTCTGCTGTGTCTCTCTCTCTATTTCTCCTCTCTGCTGTGTCTCTCTCTCTCTCTCTTTCCCCTCCTGCTGTGTCTCTCTCTACTTCCCCTGTTCACTGGGTCTCTCTCTCTCTCTATTTCCCCTCTCTGCTGTGTGTGTCTCTCTCTCTCTATTTCTCCTCTCTGCTGTGTGTCTCTCTCTCTCTTTCCCCTCCCACTGTGTCTCTCTCTACTTCCCCTGTTCACTGGGTCTGTCTCTCTCTATTTCCCCTCTCTGCTGTCTCTCTTTTTCTCTCTCTGTCTTTCTCTCTTGATTTCCACTGTCTGCTGTGTTTAGTTTCTCTATTTCCCCTCTCCACTGCATCTCTCTCTCTCTCTCTAGTTCTGCTCTCCACTGTGTCTTTCCCTATTTCCCCTCTCCAATGCGTCTCTCTTTCTCTCTCTATTTCCCCTCTCCACTGCCTCTCTCTCTCTAGTTCCACTTTCCGCTGCATCTCTTTCTCTATTCCCCTCTCCACTGCATCTCTCTGTCATTATTTCCTCTCTCTGCTGCATCTGTCTCTCTATTTCCCCTCTCCAATGCTTCTCTATTTCTCTATTTCCCCTCTCTGCTGTATCTCTCTCTCTCTATTTCCACCCTCCACCATTTCTTTCTCTATTTTCACTTTCCACTGTGGCTCTCTCTCTATTTCTCCTCTCCACCGTCTTTCTATTTCCCCTCTCCACTGTGTCCCTATTTCCCCTCTCCACTGTGTCCCTCTCTCTATTTCCCCTTTCCGCTGTGTCTCTCTTTCTCCATTTCCTCTTTCCATTGTTTCACTCCCTATTTCCCCTCTCCCCTGTGTGCCACTCTACATTTTCCCTCTCCACTCTGTGCCACTCTCTCCACTCTATTTCCACTCCCTGCATCTCTCTCTCTCTAGTTCCACTCTCTAATTTTCACCTCTCTAATTTGACTCTGCTGTTTGTCTCTCTCTCTGCATTTTCACTCTACGCTGTACAACTCTCCACCCTCCACTGTATGCCAGATAAGCTTTTTCCACTCTCTGATTTGCTCTTCTCTCTATTCCTCCTCTCCGCTGTGTCTATCTCTCTATTTCCCCCTCCACTGTGTGTCTCTCTCTAAATATATCCCCTCTCCACTGTGTCTCTCTCTCTCTCTCTCTCTCTATTTCCACCCTCCGCTGTGTCTGTCTCTCTCTATCCTCCCACCGCATCTCTATTTCCACTCTCCACTGTGTCCCTCTCTCTATTTTCACTCTCCACTGTGTCCCTCTCTCTATTGCCCCTCTCCCCTGTGTCTCCCTCTTTCTATAGCCCCTCATCACTCTCTCTCTCTCTATTTCCCCTCTCCACTGTGTCCCTCTCTCTATTTCCCCCCTCTTCTGTGTCCCTCTATTTCCCCCCTCTGCTGCGACTCTCTATTTCCCCTCCCTGAAGTGTCTCTCTATTTCCCCTCTCCACTGCATCTCTATTTCCACTCCACTGTATCCCTCCCTCTATTTCCCCTCTCTGCTGTGCCCCTCTCTCTATTTCCCCTCTCTGCTGTGTCTCTCTATTTCCACTCTCCACTGTGTGCCTCTCACTATTTACCCTCTCCATTGTGTCTCTCTCTATTTTCACTCTCCACTGTGTCCATCTCTCTTTTTCCCCTCATCACTCTTTCTCTCTCTATTTCCCCTCTCCACTGTGTCCCTCTCTCTATTTCCCCCCTCTTCTGTGTCTCTCTATTTCCCCCCTCTGCTGCGACTCTCTATTTCCCCTCCCTGAAGTGTCTCTCTATTTCCCCTCTCCACTGCATCTCTATTTCCACTCCACTGTATCCCTCCCTCTATTTCCCCTCTCTGCTGTGCCCCTCTCTCTATTTCCCCTCTCTGCTGTGTCTCTCTATTTCCACTCTCCATGTGTGCCTCTCACTATTTACCCTCTCCATTGTGTCTCTCTCTATTTTCACTCTCCACTGTGTCCATCTCTCTTTTTCCCCTCATCACTCTTTCTCTCTCTATTTCCCCTCTCCACTGTGTCCCTCTCTCTATTTCCCCCCTCTTCTGTGTCTCTCTATTTCCCCCCTCTGCTGCGACTCTCTATTTCCCCTCCTGAAGTGTCTCTCTATTTCCCCTCTCCACTGCATCTCTATTTCCACTCCACTGTATCCCTCCCTCTATTTCCCCTCTCTGCTGTGCCCCTCTCTCTATTTCCCCTCTCTGCTGTGTCTCTCTATTTCCACTCTCCATGTGTGCCTCTCACTATTTACCCTCTCCATTGTGTCTCTCTCTATTTCCCCTCTCCACTGTGTCCCTCCCTCTATTTCCCTTCTCTGATGTGTCTCTCTATTTCCTCCCTCCACTGTGTCTCTATTTCCACTCTCCACTGTGACCCTCCCTCTATTTCCCCTCTCTACTGTGTCTCTATATTTCCCCCCTCTGCTGTGTCTCTCTATTTACCCCCTCCACTGTGTGTCTCTCTATTTCCACCCTCCACTGGGTCTGACTCTCTCTATTCCCCACCCCCCACTGCATCTCTATTTCCACTCTCCACTATGTCCCTCCCTCTATTTCCCCTCTCTACTGTGTCTCTATATTTCCCCTCTCTGCTGTGTCTCTCTATTTACCCCCTCCACTGTGTGTGTCTCTCTCTCTATTTCCACCCTCCACTAGGTTTGTCTCTCTCTATTCCCCCCCTACTGCATCTCTATTTCCACTCTCCACTATGTCCCTCTCTCTATTTCCCCTCTCCACTGCATCTCCCTCTTTCTACATCCCCTCTCCACTATCTCTCTCTCTCTCTCTATTTCCCCTCTCCACTGTGTTCCTCTCCCTATTTTCCCTCTCTGCTCTGTCTCTCTATTTCCCCTCTCTGCTGTATCTCTCTATTTCCCGGCTCTGAAGTGTCTCTCTATTTTCCCTCTCTGCTGTATCCATCTCTCTATTTCCCCTCTCTGCTGTGTCTCTCTATTTCCACTCTCCAATGTCCCTCTCTCTATTTTCCTTCTCTGCTGTGTCTTTCTATTTCCTCCCTCCACTGCGTCTCTATTTCTACTCTCCACTGTGACCCTCCCTCTATTTCCCCTCTCTACTGTGTCTCTATATTTCCCCTCTCTGCTGTGTCTCTCTATTTCCCCTCTCCACTGCATCTCTATTTCCACCCTCCACTGTGTCCCTCTCTCTATTTCCACTCTTCACTGTGTCCCTCTTTCTATTTCCCCTGTCCACTGTGTCTCTCTATTTCCGCTCTCCATTGTGTCCCTCTCTCAATTTCCACTCTCCACTATGTCCCTCTCTCTATTTCCCCTCTTTGCTGCATCTCTCTCGATTTCCAGTCTCCACTGTGTCCCTCTCTCCACTTCCCCTGTCCGCTGTACAACTCTCCATTTACTCTCTACACTCTCTATTTCCAGTCCCTGCTTCTCTCTCTTTTTCCACTCTCTGCTGTGTCCCTCTCTCTATTTCCCTCTCCGCTGTGTATTTCTTTTTCCACTGTCCACAGTATCCCTCTCTCTTTTTCCCCTCCCCAATGTGTCTTTCTCTATTATCCTCTCCACTGTGTCCTTCTCTCTATTTCCCTTCTCCGCTGTGTCTCTTTATTTCCCCTTTCCACTGCGAATCTATTTCTACTCTCCACTGTGTCCCTCCAACTTTTTCCCCTCCCAATATGTCCTTCTCTATTCCCCCTCTCCGCTATGTCCCTCTCTCTACTTCCCCTCTCTGCTGTGCCTCTCTCTATTTCCATTCTCCACTGTGGTCCTCTCTTTATTTCCCCTCTCTGCTGCATCTCTCTCTATTTCCTCTCTCCATTGTATGTCACTTTCCATTCCCCTCTCCACTCTGTGCCACTCTCTCCACTCTGTATCTCTATTCCCTGCTTCTCTCTGTATTTCCACTCTCCGCTGTGTGCCTCTCTCTAGTTCCACTCTCTAATTTTCACCTCTCTAACTTGATTCTCTGCTCTTTGTCTCTCTCTGCATTTTCACTCTACGCTGTACAACTCTCCACCCTCCACTGTATGCCAGATACAATTTTTCCACTGTCTGATTTGCTCTACTCTCTATTTCCCCTCTTTGGTTTGTGCAGTCTATACTCTTTAGATCTATTTCTATTCTCCACTTTGGCACGACAACATTTATTTCCACTCTCTACAGTATAACTCTCTCTGTGTTTCCATTCTCCACTGTGCAGCTCTCTAATTCCCCTGTCTGCTGTATGCTGTTCTCTCTGTTTTCACTTTGTAATGTCTGCCATTCTCTATTCACTCTTTGCTCAATGTTCACTCAATATTTCCACTCTCCATCTCATGGCACTTTCTCTATTTCTAATTTCAACTGTATGCCATGCTCTCTACTTCTACTTCTGCGGTGTACTCATCTCCTTATATCTGCTGAACTGTGCAATGTAAGGCCCAAATACAGGGGATCCCAGCCACTGTGGACCTTAGCGCCCCCGTTTAGCTAGTGCGGCCGGTACTTGATCCATGAATCGCCCAGCGTCTATCTCTAACAGCTGAGAATGTTGCCGACATTAAGATTGCTCCTCTGTCACCAGCTACACTCTAACCTGTAACCTTTAGAGTGCAATGAATGTTGCTATGTAAGCAAATATTTTATGATATGGAAGGTCTGAGGTGCTATGCAAACTCTTGGTTTAAACAGTACTGTAGGTTTTTCTTAATTTGCCTCAGTGAAAACATTTTTTTTCTCTGTAAATGTCTTCAGGATAAATGATACTTTATTATTAATTTGACAAGAAGACAATGTAAATAGGCATCAGCACCATGAACTTAATTTCTTTTGTACCTTGTAAAAACACAAAACACTTTCCATTAGCAAATATCAAGAAGCAGATGTAATTATGCAGAGAATAGCACCGAATGCAAATAAGCTAAAGGACATAAAGAACACAGTGAACAAAGTAACTCGACCCTTGATATAATTACTCAAGTGGCGTATAAATGCCAGCACAACCCTCCATGGTACAGTGAAGTGTGCGTACGTGCAAAACTTATGCGAGAGAAAACCTTGACACGTGCAAACTGTTACCATAACTTTGATTCCTTTGCAGTCCATGCACAGCCATCAGACCCATTATACATGACCCTCGTTATATCTGGGCATCATGGCCTGTTGGCTGCGACAGAATTTCATTGCACCAAAGGTATGAATCAATCTGCCTGCGGCAACTTTGGAAAAGGCCAGCCTGTTGGTTCGACCAAGCTTTGTATCAATTGCATCAATATTATTTGCTGATGGTTCAATTCACTAAAGAAGACAATGGTAAAGACAACAGTCTAAAGTGTAAGCAGTGTAGGCTTAAAACAAAATGCTAGCTAGTGGTGTGCATCATTGCAAAATGCCTGTATTATGCCTTTTTTTTTGTTGTTGCCTGATCAGTTACAAGTGCTTGCCCTGGAACGAAACCATCAGCTGCATTCACTTCCTGAGCTTGGCAAGGATTAATTGGTAAGACAAATCAAGTTAGCTACAGAGAGGGGGCGGGGTGGGGACACTCAGGGAAGGTCAGCTCCTGGCAGATGCTAGCGTATTTGTTTAACAGCCTCTGAAGCTTAGGCAATTGCTGGGACAGGGCAGGGGAGGTCAGGCCAATTGTCTTTTGTCGCCACACATAGTTACTGACTTCTCAGTGCAACAGCCTGTTCCAACCCAGCGCTCCGTCCCCTCTCCCCAGGACTGTCGTGGAGGAAACGTGCAGCTGCGACAATGCCACGGCAACCATCAGTCATCCTGACACAAGTCACACAAAACCCTCAGCCTGCGACGAGTGCTCAGGCAGGAGCTTTTGTCAGCCACTCGCCCACCACGGCTTGAAAAATGTACAGCGCTTTATTCCCGAATCAAAAGGAGTGGGAGCCTGTGCTTTGTTGCAGGACATACATCACTCTTGGGCCCTTTCACCACCCAACAGCCCCCTAAAGGCTGTTCTGAAATTTACAAAATTAAATTAAGTTTCATGGCAAATATTTGCTGTTAATTTCCTTTTTAAGTAAGTCTCACTGCTTAGAAAAGACAAATGCCTACATTTCCTCTGCTGCACCATCCGTCATCATCAGTGTGTGGCCTGTGGAGGCCAGGGGAGCTGGTAGCTCCGACTGTTGAAAACATTTGCTTTGCAGGTTATCATTACAGCAAGTTCAAAGGCATCTTTAACCGTTAGATTTGTACATCATTTCAAACCAAGAAAATGAGGAGTGAAAGCACTATTTGGGTGGATTTGGGTAGTTCAGTTGGTAAGCGCCAGTTGGTGTGGAACTGAGCATGAAGCTCAGGAAAAGCTTGGCTCTATGCTGAGTTAAATAGTCTCAACCAAGGTGGCAATAGGGTTCCTATAATTACATTACATAGAATTTACAGCAGAGAAACAGGCCAATCAGCCCAACCTTAATGCTGCACACATGCCACCTCTAGCTTCACTTTATCTCAACCCATCAGCATATTCTTGTATTTCTTTCTCCCTTACCTATTTTTCCTCAATGTTTCCGAGCTACTTGGTTAAAAATAATTCAGGGTTTCTGCTTCTAGTCCTTATCCAGTGAGATTGCCCAGAGAACAGATGTGTTTGGAAGTCAGGTGAGGAAATATCAGTCTGAGCCTTGATGTTATCAGCAATTGAGTACTCTGCTGGCATTTATCATGTAGCTTCACACATGAAGAAAGCTGAGCTACAGGAACAAAGATGGTATCTACAGATCCACAGCCAGCAAGGTGAACAGCACTGCACTAGGAATTAGTTGAAACAAAAACAATGAGTTAACAGGGGCTTTAAATCCCAACTCGTCCCTCAGACACAAGGGCTTTAGCAGAAAGCAGCAAATCAGTCTTATGATATAATTGTTCTTGTTCTGCATACAATAAGAGGTAAAGATGAGGGAATATTTTAATTCATAATTGGAAGACAGCAACTTAACAAAATGTGCATTTTTATTTTCCAATTCTTCCATCCTCCAACCTGTTCTCCAGCAGTCCTCATTTTACTCTGAACAAACTCATATCCATTCTGTCAGATGAGGACTATTTTCACATCATCCCAAAATATTTTAAGAAAAGGTATTGTTATTTTCACCATTTTGCTGTTTAGACTTGTCAAGGTTATGCATGAGAAGAGACCTTTTTAAATGATTGTGTCCAAATAATGGCCATAAACAATTGGAAAACTGGATCACTAAGCCAGATTTCTGCCCATGAAATGCCAAACCCAATTCTCCAGTCGGGTCTTGCACTGGTGCCAGAGGTGATCATCAGTGACATTAATATGAAGGCACAACTACATCATTTAGCAGTCCGTGCAATAATGTGCCAGTGGTTCAGCCATCCAGCTGCATGGCATTCCTCCAATACCACAAAAACTGTAATTTATCCCATTGCTGTTTGTGGGACATTTGCTCTGTGCAAAATGGCAGCTGTGCTTATCCACATAACAGTCATTGCACCATGGAACTCACTTGCTGTGAAATGCTTTAAGACAGTTCTGAGAGATGTAATGAAGTGCCATCTAAGTGCCAGTTCTTTCTTTCTCTCCTTTTCATCTGTACTAGACAGGTTACCTGCAATTTGGCACAACTCATTTTGTTTTTTTCTGGGGTGATTGTTGCCTACCTCGAGCTTTTACCCCATAGAGATTTACAAATAACTTTGCAGTCAGATATGAAACAGCAACACTGCCAAAAGAAATCCCCATTATAGCTTTAGAAATTCTTCAATGTAAAACAATAAGGGGGATTTAAAAAAAACACAGAAGGCTTTAATCAGAGGAAAATCACATTGGGTCTGCTTCACACTCTGACCGTACAGGGCTCGGATGGCGATGATTAAGCTTTATTGAGAATTTCATGCTTGTCGATTCCATCTGCGACTGTTCAATTTGCTCTGGTGAAGGGCCTTTTTGCTAACACACTGTAAAGTTTATCATATCATTGGGACACCAGGGGCTGCATTGATGAGCATGAAGCATGAAAACACGGTCTTCAAAAACACACAAAAAAAGCCTGATTAAGCAAAGTGTGCGTGGCAGTCAGAGCTTGGCTGCAGGATCTGACACTGTCGCAAAACACTTAATGATATGCTAAGCTGAAGTGTTGGAGCTCTGAGAACAGTAGTTTCAAGCAATTGCAGGGTTTGCTATCGTTCGACAAGCTGGCATTCAAGGGAAGTGAGAATTTTATTTTGAAACGAAAGCTTGTTTGTTGCAGGGTTTCAACGTACTCATCCTTTTCTTCAGCTTCTTCCTCTAGTCGAGAGTTGGATACGATAATGTGCCTTTTACTTCTACTGTAAACAATTGCATTTTTGCAACATTGCTAACTAAGGGATGCTACTCTTTTCTGAGGTTACTGGACATTTTCATCAGGAAAGTGTCCTGGATGTGTCACACATCTTGCTGCTATCCATCTTCAGAGCCAAAGCCCTCTTGCTAGGATCATCTATCTCTTCCATCATTCCAGACTTCATGCACTTAGATGGGTAATGTCTCCCATTTACACCAGAAAAAACTGATGATACCCTCATTTAGTTTCCTCATAGCCGAGGTACCAGGATGCCCTCTGGTGTGTACTACCAGTTACTTGGAAGCATAAGTGAGAGCTGAGGACACTGCAGGGCACCAATGAGCTATACCCACAATGACTCCAAGGTACGAGTCCTACTGAAATTCCCCATCTACCCCCCTCTACTCTGCTGCAAGTGAATAGGAGGAGGTGGCTTCATGTGAGCCAGTTCTCCACTCAGCTTTGCCACTGCACTGGAGGGAGACACCTGATGGAAGTCAGATGGAGAGTAGAAGGAAGAATCAGGAGGGGAGACACAGTGGGCCAGTCTCATAGGTCTCCTCAAAGCTGGTTCAAAAGTAGCACCAACAGAGAGCTAGACAAGGCTGCCACAAGTGGTCATGCTCCCTGCCCATCCACCCCAACCACCTATTAACAAGTCACAGGCCCATCGCCTGATTGTTGCCTCACCACCTGCTGTCTGACATGTCTCGCAGCCCAGATTCTTGGCATGGCCTTTGCAAAGCAGGATTCCAATTCACTAGCATTCATTGGCTTTTCATCTCCTTCAAAGTTTCATGTACAGTGGAATTAGGGAACAGAGCTGTGAGGTAAAGCTCAGTCAGCAAGTGGAATTGGTAATAAACTATAATTGCACTGGACTGTCCAGTAGACCTGTTGTGTAGAGAAAAGCTGGGAATTCATCCTTTCCCAGTGACAGTCAATCTATCTTACAATTACTGCTGCTTGGACACAGTCTTGTGTTGCCCAATTATGGCAGTTGTACAGCATAAATGCCAGGACTTGCACCTGACAGGTATCTAATTGATAGGGGTATAGAAAATATTAATTCAGAGATATGACTTTAAACTTCTGGAGCAGAACAAGCAAACACAAGTTCAACTGAGTAACAAGTAATTTTAAGGACTAATATAAGAAAATTCTTCACACAGAAAGTGATTAATGTATGGAATGATGTCTAGATAGTGGGAGACATAGTAGGATCTGTCTGGATGAATGAACTAAGGTAAGCCAAATAGTCTTCCTCGTCTGTAATTACCTCGTGATCTTGTTAGAGGTTATGATGATGAATACATTGCTGTCATTTTATGTCACTGTAAATCAGGAACCAAAAGGAATAACCTAAAAATAAAAAAAAACTAAAGTAAAATGGATTTTAGGATAGATTTTCGACTGGGCCTGATTTTGGGCCCAGACCCAGTGCTGCACAGCTAGTACACACCCGAACTGAGAGAGTGGAGGGCTGACAAATATCCTTGGGCCTCATCAGTGTATTCAGCAGGAACTGCTGGTACTGATCATGCTTCAGCAAGCAGCTTGCCAAAGTAAAGGTATTAATGTTGGGCCTCACTGGACATAAAATCATTCAATCTGAAATGTTCTTTTTAGTAATCCAAGTGTTAAAGCAGCTACTTATGTCATCATGAAATGACATTTTTACTTAGGAATTCTCCATGAAATAAAACTATGGAAATTTGAGATACCTAAACAGAAGCAACTTCACAGGCAGTTGTGTTACTCAATTTATGGTTGCCTAAGTGGAGCCAAGTAGACAACTCATAATTAACATAGTAATGAACAGGCTTCAGTTGGCATCATGAATAGAAATATAAATCATTAAATCACATGTTAGCAGTGATATAGTGTATAAGTTTATTTTTATGATTTGAATTTGATTTGATATTGATGTTAATTGAAACTTAGAGGGGCAGAAACCCTTTAAACATAAATCAGGTTACATGGCTCTGTCTTTCCAAAGTGACAAAGCTGTCACTTTACAAATCTCTTTATTAAAGGAGTGAAAACTCAAGAGCCAAACACACGGAGTGCAATTTTATGTCCTCGTTGTGGCAGGGGCGGGCCGGGGCCATGAAATACAGCAAGCCGCTCAAAGGTCTATTGACTTTGGTGGGACTGGAAAATCCCGCCAGCAACAGGGACTATAAAATTCCGCCAATGAACTTGCAAGCACCAGGCACAATTCTAAAATTTGCAGGTGACACAACTCACTCTTCCCAAGGTTGGGTACTGAGAGGCCAGAATACCTATTTCCTTCATCCATCCATTTCTCATCCTGTTTTTCACATAAAGTTAAAGGGTAAAAATATGTCTGGGACAGTAAAGTCTGCAGCATTACACCAGCAATCCATTAAACACCCAACAGCATCGAATGTTGAGTGGGCCCTATGATGGAGGTTGATGCATCCCTGCTCAAAACTTCATTGCTTTTCTTTCAAAATAAAACTTTTTGTTGAAAAAAGATCAAATTAGCATAAGAACAGGAACCGCCTGCCTGATTTGTATTTCACTCTTTCTCGCTCTCGCTGCCTCATAGGTGCAAGCTACTGAGTACAAAGCGGTAGGAGCTATAGAAAAACAGCTTATCTAACTAAATAGTGCTGATACATCCAGAGAAATTAGGGACATTACACACACTCAGGCTGACTTGCAAATATATCACTGTTCCTTCCTTGATGTTGGGCCTAATTTCTGGAACCTCCCACCCTAACAGTATTGTGGGTGCACTTACACCATAGGAACTACAGTGATTCAAGTAGGTCTGTAATGACGCGGCAAAGCAAGCAGGTTTCAACAAGAAAACTTCATTACAGAGAGATTTTCAGCTGCTTGATTAGGACTCTCTTCAGAAAGCCCCACCACCCAGCTTGCCCGCGGTTAGGGCTCATTGGTTGAAACCGCTGAGAACATGACGTGATGCCTGATAGACAGCAGGAGAGGCTATACATTTCCTTCCTCTTTTATTTTTTACAATTTCTATTTACAGGAAAACATTTCAATATCCAACAACATATACAAATATACAACTTCAGGTGATTAAAGATCAAGTCTCTGAGGTGCTCTCCTTATTTGGCTGGAGTGGCGTAGCCCTACCATTTGTGGTTTCTCAGTAGGATCGACAGGATCTGGAACTTCAGCATTATTAGAAAATGGCAGTTCTGGGTTTGGCAACTCCACAGGGACATCAGGCATGTCTATTCTAGGTCGATCTGTCACCTCAGGCATTGACATTTTGACTTTAATCACAGGAGGAATAGTTGATTGTTGGAATGTTTCTCTAGCATGAATATGATCTGCATGCTTATGAATGATTCTATCTTCCACTTGTACTTGGAAAGATAATGGGCCTGTCTCTGAGACAATGGTTCCAGGAATCAAACAAGGTCCACTGCCGAAATTTTGCATGAATACCATATCACCTATACTAAATGCTTAAGTATATCGTGATTCAATTTTTGATTATTCTGATTCCATTGTACCTTCCCCTCTAAATTTGGAAACACCAGGCTTAACCGTGTGTGTAGATGGCATTTCATCAATAATTCAGACGACGTTGAACGCATAGTCGAATCTGGCATTGTACAATAAAAAGAGAAAAAAGAGGGAAACTCGAGATTCTAGATACCTTCTTTTCATACCAGACTTGAAAGTTTGTACAGCTCTCTCAGCTAAACCATTTGATGAGGGATGGTAAGGGGCTGTTTTAATATGTCTGATTCCAATCAGATTCATGAATTTCTGAAACTCTATGCTGGTAAAGACTGTTCCATTATCAGAAACGACAATTTCATGTAGGCCATGTATGCTAAAACAGTGATGCAGCTTCTCAATAGCTGTGCTCAATGTTGGCGATTTGACTCTGTATACATCCTTCCATTTAGAATGTACATCTACAATCAACAAAAACAGGATGCCTAAGAATGGTCCTACATAATCTATAGTCAAACCCAGGGTCAACCAGGTCATTCCCGTGAATGAAGTGGAGCTGAAATAGGCAACTTCTGTTGTTGCTGACAATAGGGACAGTGCTTGACCATGCTTTCAATGTTACTGTCAATGCCTGGCCACCAAACATAGCTTCGTGCAAGCATTTTCATCTTTGATATGCCTGGGCATGCACTGTGAAGCTCTGTCAAGAGTGGTTCCCCAAATGGTGATGGGATGACAACTCTTGATCCCCACAATAAAATTCCATCTTTACAGCTTAACTCTGTGTTTCTGGCATGAAATGGTCTCAAATCTTCAGATACAGGCGAATTTGACCATCCTTGCAAAGCAAAGTCTCTGACTTTTGACAATACTGGATCTCTGTTCATCCAATTTCTAAATTGCTTCGCACACACAATAAGACAATTTCTTGTGGAACAGGAGCATGTACAAAGCTATTTGGTTACAGGAGATGACTGAGTGTGTCCGCATTTGCACTGTGTAAGCCAGGACAGTACATAACAGTATACTCATACACAGATAATATCAAAGCCCAACATTGTATTCTTTCTAATGGTATTGGCAGAATGGCTTTATCCTCACTGAATAAACCCATTAATGGTTTATTGTCTGACACATGTAGGTGTTGTCCTACATGTCTGTTGTCCATGTAGGTACTGGTGGAATTTCTCCACTCCGAATATCACCGATAAACCTTCCTTTTCTGGGAATAACGCTTTTCGGCTGTGGAGAGGATTGTCGAGACATATCCAATGGGCCTTTCTGATCCATTTTCCATTCTATGTGATAACACAGCTCCCACACCATAAGGAGGTTCACATGTTAATAGCAACTTTTTCAATGTGTCATATTACCAATAAAAATGACGAATGCAACAGTTTCTTTACTTTCCCAAAGGCTTCTTCCTGTTGTGAATTCCATGACCAACGGTGATTCTTTTTTAACAACAAGTGTAATGGTGCCAACACAGTTGATAAGTTAGGCAAGAAGTGGCTATAGTGGTTGATCATACCCAGGAAGGACTTGAGTTCAGTTACATTGATGCTGAGGGCGCATCTTTTATTGCCCAAACTTTCTCTTCTTCCGGATGCAAACCCATAGCATCCACCCTGTGACCCAGGCAAGTAACTCCTGGCGCTTGAAGTGTGCATTTTTCCTTCTTTAACTGTACACCGGCTTCCATGAACCTTCTGAGCACTTCCTCCAGGTTGGCCAAGTATTCGGTCTCAGTTGACCCTGTGATCAGAGCATCATCTAGGAATAGAACCACTCGGTGAAGTCCTTTCAAAAGACTCGCCGTTGCCCTTTGGAAGATAGCACATGCAGGTGATACTCCAAAGGGTAGGTGAATGTACTGATAGAGACCCTTGTGATTGTTAATAGTCACATATTCTCTCGACGTGCTATCCGGTTCTAATTGTTGGTAGGTGTGGCGCATTTCCAATTTTGTATAGGACTTGCCTCCAGCCAGCTTTGCATATAAGTCATCTATCCTTGGAATGGGGTAATTGTCTAGTTTTGCTGCCTTATTTATGGTCAATTTATAGTCCCCAGAAATATGTATGGTTTGGAAAGGCTTAACTACTGGAACTGTGGTGCTGCCCATTCTGAGAATTGGACAGGTTGGATGATGCCCACCTTTTCTAAACTGAACAGTTCTGAATCCACCTTCTCCTTCAAAGCATAAGGCATAGGTCTGGCCTTAAAGAAACGGGGTATTACCTGAGGATCCACATGTATCTTGGCCTGCACGTCTTTTAACTTCCCTAATTCATCCCAAAATACCCTGTCATATTTCCTTAGGAGTCAGGAACTCCTCCTGTTTTCAGGTGAAATATCTCAGACCAGTCAAGCTTGATCTTCTGTAACCAGTCTCAGCCTAAAAGACCGGGTCCTTCTTCTTTCACTTTTATCACAGGCAGTTGGGCTGCCTGTTGCCTGTAAAACACAGGTACAATGGCAATGCCCTTTACCTGAATAGATTCTCCAGTGTATGTCTTTAATTTAACGGGTGTCCGCTCCAGGTTTATTAGCTGCATACCTTCAGTAAGTTATTTAAAAGTGTATTCTCCCACCACTGTAGTTGAGGCTCCTGTATCCACCTCCATTATTAGTGTCTTCTCATTATCTTGGATGGTGACAGTGATAGGTTTGGTTTTTACAGTGGTATGTTATACAGGGAATAGATGTCAATGTATCCGCAGCTTTGGACTCTGCTGTATTTTTAAAATTAATCATGTTGGCTTGCTGCTTTACGGGCTGTTTCAACTTTGCCCTGCATTGCCTCATTACGTGACCTTTCTTTTGGCAGTAATGGCATTCTGCCTTCGGTCTGTGGTCACCTCCACATCTATAACAACTTAATCTTGGAGTCGCTGCTGAAGTGTTTCTACCAGGCCTTTTCGTAATTCTAACAGCAGACATTGCATCTCACATCGATGCCGTAGATCTGGTTTTCGTGCCATGCTTGGCAGTAGGTTCCCGCCCCACATGAAGAATGGCGCCATGTTGTATGTGTTGCAAGGCCTGCAGCGCTCTCCATGGCAAGGGAGATTTCTAGAGTGCGCTTACAGTCGATGCTGATTTCTGCAAGTAAACGGCGCTGAATGGCATCGTCCTGAGATCTACAAACTAATTGGTCCCGCAGCAAATCATTTAATGTGTCCCTGAAGTCACAGTATTCAGTCACTGCTTAAGGTTCACTACATACAGATGGACTTTCCCAGGGTCCTAACTCTGGAAATAAATTTAAAATGCTTCATTGTTACAGATGGCTTCAGCTGGAAGTGCATTTTCACGGGGTCCACTAATTCATTATCAGACTTGGAATTGGCCGCGTTCGGGGCCCTCAGGTTGCGAATGAGATTGTATGTTTTACTGCCACGTATGCTCAAAAGGATGACTTTCTGCTTTTCCTCTGCGGTAATTTTGTTTGCTATGAAATAAAATCCAGGGTGCTCTGAACACTGGCTCCAGTCTTCCATAGTCGCAACGTAAGGATCGATCCTGCTGAAGAGTGGCATGACTGGTGAGTAGTCTTTTCTTTTTTCTTAAGATTCAATGAACTCACAGTAACAAGGCAAGATACAGCTCCAGAGCTATTTTATGCTCGTCGCCAAATGTAATGATAGGACGGAGTGGGCAGGTTTCAACAAGAAACAGATGAACTTTATTACAGAGAGCTTTTCAGGTACTACATGCTTGATCAGGACTCTCGTCAGGAGGCCACAGCTCCTTGGATTGCCCGTGCCTAGGGCTCATTGGTTGGTACCTCCCAGAACATCGCGTGACCCTGGTAGCCAGCAGGAGAGGCTATACCTTCAGTTACTACAAGGTGGCTCACCACTACCTGTTGGATGGCAATTACAGATGGGCAATACATTCTGGCCCTAGCAGCAATCCACACACCCCAGGAATGAATATTAAAGAGACTGCACAACCCAAATTCAACTTTGGACAAAAACATGAAAAATGTAATTTTTTGAATTTTTTTTATTATTTTGATATACATATTTATGTTAACCAGAAGAAATGGCCAGTTTTTCAGGAATCATTTTGAGCAAATTATGCAACTCAATGGCAAGATTGCATACCTCAATTTTCCAATGGGAATAGAGGGGCAGCAGGCTCTCAGAAAGCATCAATTCAAATCAAGCTTGAACCAAATTTGATGTAAAAGAAAAGAAAGACATCACAAGCAATAAAATGACAGTAATTACATCAAAATTATTAAAGCTACAGTTTGAAATCCATGATATGTCATCCACATGGAGCCCTTTAAAAAAATAGTGAACTCTGTACTCCTCACAATAAACCGAGTCAGTGCTTTCACAGATTTTCAATTCGGCATCAACATCAAAATGCATGTATGTATGTTGGTAGAAGACAGAAATACAAATCCTTGACTTGGAGGTATTTTTTATCCTGCAAACGTGTTGATGTTTCTTCGATACAAAATACTGCAAAGATACTATCTCATAACGATGTTTGTCAAATAACTCATTTGGCATATTTGGGATAGAGCATTAAAACATGAACATCAGATAAATTAACAGTAGGCTGGATTTTGAGGTCATGCTGAAGCTACATTGTTTATCGCTGACCTGGAGAAAAAGCTGCTCACGAAGATCTAGTGAATCTGTGGTGCGGACTTTCCCTTTCCCAATGTCAGTTTAAATCTGGTGCCAAGTCAAAGTGATCTCCAAGGGGAGAATTTTCCCCCTGTTGGAGGCGTTGTGCGGGGGCGAGCGGTAACAGGTGCAAGCCTAATCGGCTCCCTCGTTCGGGTCCGCGCTGCTATTTTACATGGGTGGGCCATTTAAGGCCCGCCCAGTGTGACATGTGCCCGAAAGCGCTGTGTGCTCCCTGTGCAGGCGGAGGAGGGTTCCCTGAGCCAGGTCCTGCGCTGTTTTGTGCATTGAAAAGAAAATATTTTAAGACATGTCTCCTCATGTGACAGTGTCACATGAGCTGGGACATGTCAAGGGACATAAATGAAAAAATTTCTTTAACTTATAAACCCTTCATGAAACCTCATCCCGCCCATGGATGAGGTTCCATGAAAAATGCAAAGGCCGCCTGGGCTCTTCACCTGCCTGCCAACCTTAAGGTTGGACGGGCAGCTCATTTTATTACAATAATTGATATTTAAATGGCCTTAATAGGCCTTTGACAGTTCGGCAGGTGCATAACCGACTCGGCTGCGCGCCTGCCAACCTGAAAATCTAAATGATGCGCAGTGATGTCGGGATGCATGCCCAACATTGCCCCATGTCATTTTACGCCTTGGCGAGGGGGCCCTGTCCCCGCTCGCTGAGCTGAAAATTCTGGCCCAAGTGTCCAGCAACAGTGATGTCAGCAAGCAAGGGAAGCAACCAATCTCATTGAAGTGTTCCAAAAGGCAGAACATCAGGAAGTAAAAATCACTGAATCCATTTCACTTCTAACTTTAATTTAAGGTGATATTATCTAAAGGATGTGCTAATGGGGAGGTTAAGGGTAGCAAACAGGACAAGCTGGTGGCAGATGGCCCTAGTGGGGGTGGGGTGGGGGGAAGGGATTGAAAGGGGCTAAAAGGTGGAGATGAAACAATGGATTGAAATACATTTAAAAATAGGCGGGAAAAGAAAAATATATTTGTTAAAAAATTATAAATATTGGAAAAAGGGGAGATCGGAAAGGGGGTTGGGATGGAGGAGAGAGTTCATGATTGAAAGTGTTGAACTCAATATTAAGTCCGGAAGACTGTAAAGTGCTTAGTCGGAAGATGAGGTGCTGTTCCTCCAGTTTGCATTGAGCTTCACTGGAACATTGCAGCAGGCCGAGGATGGACATGTGGGCATGAGAGCAGGATGCAGTGTTGAAATGGCAAGCGACAGGGAGGTCTGGGTCATGCTTGCGGACAGACCAAAGGTGTTCCGCAAAGCGGTCACCCAGTCTGCGTTTGGTCTCTCCAATGTAGAGGAGACTGCATTGGGAGCAGCGAATGCAGTAGACTAAATTGATGAAGTGCAAGTGAAGCGTTGCTTCACTTGAAAGAAATATTTGGGCCGTTGGACGGTGAGGAGGGGGAAAGTAAAGGGGCAGGTGTTGCACCTTCTGTGGTTGCATGGGAAGGTGCCATGGGAGGGGGTTGAGGTGTAGGGGGTGATGGACGAGTGGACAAGAGTGTCCCGGAGGGAACGATCCCTGCAGAAAGCCGCCAGGGAGGTGAAGGGAAGATGTGTTTGGTGATGGCATCATGCTGGAGTTGGCAGAAATGGCGGAGGATGATCCTTTGAATGCGAAGGCTGATGGGGTGATAAGTGAGAACAAGGGGGACCCTATCATGGTTCTGGGAGGGAGAGGAAGGTGTGAGGGCGGATGCGCGGGAGATGTGCCAGACACGGTTGAGGGCCCTGTCAACCACCCTCGGTGAAAAACCTTGGTTAAGGAAGAAGGAAGACATGTCAGAGGAACTGTTTTGGAAAGTGGCATCATCAGAACAGATGCGACGGAGGCGAAGGAACTGAGAGAATGGGATGGAGTCCTTACAGGAAGCGAGGTGTGAGGAGCTGTAGTCGAGGTAGCTGTGGGAGTCAGTAGGCTTGTAATGAATATTGGTGGACAGTCTATCACCAGAAATTGAGACAGAGAGGTCAAGGAAGGGAAGGGAAGTGTCAGAGATGGACCAAGTGAAAATGATGGAGGGATGGAAATTGGAAGCAAAATTAATAAATTTTTCCAGATCTAGATGAGAGCATGAAGCGGCACCAAAGCAGTCATCAATGTACTAGAGAAAGGGTTGTGGGAGGGGGCCTGAGGAGGACTGGAACAAGGAATGTTCCACATACCCCATAAAGAGACAGGCATACTTGGGGTCTATATGGGTACCCATAGCCACACCTTTTATTTGGAGGAAGTGAGAGGAGTTTAAGGAGAAATTGTTCAGTGAGAGAACAGGTTCAGCCAGACGGAGGAGAGTAGTGGTGGATGGGGATTGTTCAGGCCTCTGTTCGAGGAAGAAGCGGAGAGCCCTCAGACCATCCTGGTGAGGGATGGAGGTGTAGAAGAATTGGACGTCCATGGTGAAGAGGAGGCGGTTTCACTTCAGCTCATCTTTCTTTTCCTCTTTTTATTTCCCTTTTTATGCATGATTTTGCATTGAATTAAATATTCCAGTAGAAATATTCAAATGGGCTCTGTGGGCTAAAGGAGGATGTAGGAATGAGGCACAAGAGGAGGAGTCAGGGAGGTAGCATCCTGGACCCCCTGTACGTGGACAGTCTGTGAGAGACCAAATTGACCTTAACTATTCACTCCCTCTGCCACTGGCACACAGTGGCAGCAGGGGGTACCATCTAGAAGATGCATTGCAGCAAGGATCCTTCAACAGAATCTGCCAAACACACGACCTCTACCACCTAGAAGGTCTTGCCGCACAAATTTGATTGAATTCTTTGAGGAAGTGACAAGAAGGGTTGATGAAGGTAGTGTAGTGGATGTTATGTACATGGATTTTAGCAAGGCATTTGACAAGGTCCCACATGGCAGATTGGTCAGGAAAGTAAAAGCCCGTGGGATTCAGGGTAATGTGGCAAACTGGATAAAAGGTTGGCTTTGTAACAGGAAACAAAAGGTAATAGTCGATGAATGCCCTTGCGAATGGAAAGTTGTCTCAAGTGGTGTTCCACAGTGCTCGGTGTTGGGACCCTTGCTGTTTGTGTTATATATTAACGATTTGGATACGAACATGGGGGGCACAATTGGGAAATTTGCAGATGACACAAAGATTGGCCAAGTAGTGGATAGTGTAGAGGATAGCCATAATCTCCAAAATGATATAGTTGTGTTGCTGGAGTGGGCAGTAAAGTGGCAGATGGATTTTAACTTAGAGAAGTGTGAGGTCATACATTTAGGGAGGTCAAACAGTTACAGGGATTACAAAATAAATGGGAATATACTAAGAGGGGTAGATGAAGTGAGAGATCTTGGTGTACAAGTACACAGGTCCCTAAAGGCAGCAGTTCAAGTAGACAAGGTTGTAAAGGAGGCATATGGAATGCTCACCTTCATTGGCAGAGGTATAGAATATAAAAGTAAGAATATAATGTTGAAATTGTATAAAACACTGGTGAGGCCACAACTGGAGTATTGTGTGCAGTCTGGTCACCACATTACAGGAAGGACATAATAGCTCTGGAGAGAGTGCAGAGGAGGTCCACAAGAATGTTGCCAGGGTTAGAAAAGTGTAGCTACGAGGAGAGATTGGATAGGTTGGGGTTATTTTCCTTAGAACAAAGAAGGCTGAGAGGTGACTTGATTGAGGTGTACAAAATTATGAGGGGAATAGTTAAAGTGGACAGGATAAAATTGTTTCCCTTGGCAGAGAATTCTAGAACCAGGGGACATAGATTCAAGATAAGTGGCAGAGGGTGTAGGGGGTACATGAGGAAGAACTTTTTTATGCAGAGGGTAGTGGGTGTCTGGAAATCACTGCCCAAGTTGGCGTTAGAGGCAGAAACTCTAAACTCTTTTAAAAAGTACCTGGATCTGCACCTTAAGTGCTGTAAGCTGCAGGGATATAGGCCAGGTGCAGGAAGGTGGAATTAGAAAGGGCACCTGGGTGTCCTCGGGCTGGCATGGACAAGATGGGCTGAATGGCTTCCTTCTGATCTGTAGCTTTTTTATGGTTCTATGGTTCTAAGGACAAAGGCACCAGATGCTTGGGAACATCACCAATCACAAGTTCCCCTCCAAGCCATACACTATCCTGACTTAGAACTATATTGCTGTTTCTTCACTGTCACTGGGTCAAAATCCTGCAATTCTGGTCCTAACAGCACTGTGGGTGTGCCTACACCACATGGACTGCAATAGTTCAAGAAGGTAACTCACCATGACCTTCTCAAGGACAATTAGGGTTCGGCAATAAATGCTGGCCTAGCCAGCGATGCCCACATCCCATGAACAAATCATTTTTCTTTAAACTGAGGAGCACTGGTTCCATTTCAACAACTTCTCCATTTCAACATAGAGCTACCATTCAGCACCATAATCTCCATTTCACAACAGTCCCTTGGCCAGGACTGAACAATAAAATCCGCCATCAAAAACCTTCACAAAGCTGCTTTATAAAATGACACATTCAATTATACGAGCATGCACCCTTACGCATTCCCTTAATGCATGTCTTGCAGGTGCCTTTACCTGGCCTAGTGCTTGTGATCAATCTTCTTCTAAGGCAGCCCCTCAGGATTGAGGAAGATTTGTTTCAACTCGAGCTTGATAGGTTCTGAGATGATTGTTAAGTCCAATGTGCAATCTGCATACTCTGCCACATGTGGGGCAGGTGGAGCTTAAAACATTGGGTAGACAAGGAGATTGGAGGTTTGTGCACTCCCTCCAATGCCTTAACTTTGCTTCTGCATGTTTCCAACAAAGTCTTTATGTGTTAAATGTCTTCCAAGCCAGGGACTTCCATGAACTGGTGGAGATGTTTAACCTCTTCAGGGGTGCTTTGAAGGCATCCCTAAAGCTTTTCCACTGGGAGTTTCCTGTCACAAACAAGTTCTGAGTAGAACATTTCCTTTAGGAATCTGGTTTCAGGTGTACGAACAACATATCCCACCCAGTGGAAGTGGTTTTGAGTGATTACCACCTCAATACTGGGCATGTTGGCTTGGAAGAGAATGTTGCTTCTGTCCAGCCTTTCTTGCCACTGGATTTGGAGAATCTTGCAGAGGCACCGCTGGTGGTAGTTCTCAACTGCTTTGAGGGGCCTGCTGTAGGTTGTCCAACTCTCCGAAGCATGTAGGAGTGCAGGGATCACTGCTGCCCAATAAACCATGACATTAGTCTCACATTTAAGATGACCCTGCAGAATGCCATCAATCAACCCTGAGCTTTGAGGGCCCAGCTTTGTACTGCATTGCTTATGGGCAGCAGCAGCCTGGACTGGCTGGCTCAGTGGCAGCAGCAAGGACACCAGTGGAGTGACTGTGGTGGGAGGATGAATGCTGTATCCTGGGAGAGGATTGCACTTCATGGAACAAGTGCTACTCTCATATCTCAGCAGTGCTCATGATTTGCTGGAGCACAGATTGTTGGTCTGCTGTGAGACCCTGCATGGCCCTTTGTGCACTGAGATACACACCAATGATGGTAGCAGTCTGAGCTTGCATGGCAGCAGACATGGATCTCATGATCTCTGTCTGAGCTTCCACTGCAGCACTGCTAAATTGCAAGTATTCTGCCTGAGCTGCAATGGAAGTGGCCACCAGCTACTACATTATGGGTCAATCCACCAATTTTGCCGGGTGGAGCTGGCCACCACTTCCACACTGAAAAGCTCCAGCTCTGTGTAATCTCCTCTGCCACACTGGAGGTGGACCCCTCCTTTCTCCCTGACAGTGGAAGTCTAGAGGCCTGCCAAAACTTCAAAGCATCTCAGTGTGAACCGTCATCTGCGTTCTACTGTAAGCCGTCCCATTAAAATCCTCATCCGAGTCCCCTGCAGTAAGCTCTTGCACCTTTCTGTGAGCTGGCACTTGAGCTATTCTTTCCCTCTGGTCTGGCTACAGCTTTCTTATAGCTGCTAACTCACCACATGCAGACTCCAACTCTACACTTGCCTCTAAATTTTGTGAAGTGCCAGTATCTGAGTGGTAGCTGGCTGTGTCAGATCAAATGGCAGTGCCTCCTCATTACTATTGTGTGGTTCATCCTCCTGGTCCTCTTGGCTCTGCTGAGGTTGTCCAAGCGAACAAGCAGCAGAGGAGGGCTGAAGTGAGGGAAGTTGGAGTGGATGGACAGGAAAGCAGGATTTTCATGGTCGCGGCAAATAAAGCTTCAACTTCATGATGCTTCAGCATGGGGATTAGGAGGGAGTTCAGAAGGGGTTTAAGGAAATATCTTATCATCATTCTGGACAAGCATCATGAGCTGCATTGCCTGCAGGCCCATGATTCAGAGCATCGGCTCCTCCAAAGGGCTCAGGGGATGGAGACCTGGAGCCCCACTGTCCCCACATCACCACCGACCTCTCCTCCCCCACCTCAACCCACCTCAGGTTTTCTTGGTCATGTTGAGTCTGTGATTATTTTGATCAGAGCTGGTCCTCTCTTCATCAAAAGGCTATTTTCATCCCAGGCTATTACCACCCAGATGCCTTTGACACAGCTTCCCTCAGTCAGGAAAAAAATGCATTAAAGTAGAAGACTGCCAAGCTTCGATCAGAATTATCAATTAGGAAAGACCAGGCTTTAGACTCCCCTCCAACATCGTGGCAGACATGGGAGCCAACTTCACACAATTTTCTTTTTAATCATACATGGGATGTGAGCATCACTGACAATATGGGTATTAACTGCCTAGCCCAAATTGCCCTTGGGATGTTGCAAGGTGTTGAGAAGTTGGTGGTGAGCCACCTTCTTGAGCTGTTGCACTCCATTTAGTAAAATAGTTGATTCAGGGTTAAATTATGGGCAGAATTTTCTGTGCCCACTGGCATCGGGCATGCTCGGCAACGGGAGCAGACAATATGGCAAGAAGGCCAAAAATCAGTTTCACAATGTCATGAAACCAGTTTGTGATCGTCCACTCAGCCTGTTGATGGCAGGCCGCGTTTCCTGCCATCAGACGTTGGGAACATCATTCTAATACATCTGCACTTCATTATAAGGCCAGCCCGCCGGAATCATTCCCCAGAACTGGGTCATCTGCCCATTTCGGTGTGATTGCACGCTGACGTGTTTCACAACAACATATATGAGGCGTGCAATTGGCGAGCTGCACTTCTAGGGGAACCCGGAGATGAGTGCACAGTAACGTTGCACAGCACTCGCCTGGGTCGCCGGTTTGTCGTCAAGGTTGAGATGCATTGGAGAGGAAGGGGAGGCAACGGCTGCCCTGTGGCTGCAGCAACTTGGGGGTGGGGGAAAGGGCTGCACTGTGGTTGAAGGTAGTGCACAAGCACATGCAGGGTGGTGGGGAGGGAAGCAGTCGTGCGTTACGGAAACCTTGTATAAAGTGACCATTCCTCTGCAGCTAAGACAGTTCAGACACAGTCACATTGATGTGAGTGGAGTCAGGTCACTGGCTTATCTGTCCACTCAAGCAACGCAGACTCATGAAAGTACCACCAAGTGCTTGAAAGCTTTTCACCCCTTGGGCACTGACTGCTAAACTAATGAGCGCTTTAGTGGACTGTAAAATAGTTGGATGAATGGGCACATTGTACAATCTCCATGCTAAGGCTGGCCATGGAGCAGTCACTGGTGGAGGTGCTCACAGCCCCTTGCAATGTCAGCATCCCAGTTTGAACCAGTCTCCCTCATGGTTCATGCTAACAGAATAGCCTTGCAGTGCAGGTTGGAAAATGCCTGCGCCCAAGCTGAGAGTACAACATGCAGTCCAAAGGGCAAAGCTGCTGCCAATCGGTCAAGTGGAGTGGTGGGGAGGAGGGTAGGATTTTGGAGAGCCATGCAGCACACTAAACTCTGGCTATCCACGTGGTGGACAGCATTCTCTGGCATGCATTAAGGGGACTTCAGACTTAACCAGGACAGGTTCTTAGTATAACCATGTTAACCCATGCATCTCTCTCTTTCATCCTGCAGGAGAAGTACATCAGGATCATGGAGACTGGTGAACACACTGTATGCGTTGTGGCATACAGTGAGCAGAGGCGGCAGAGAAGAGAGTGACTGAAGTGCCTGGCTGCGGAGAGGGAGGAGTAGCAACCTTAGGGAAGAAGGGGCGACTGCAGCTTCCACACACGCCGCTGAGGAGCCACAGTGAGCCGTCGATGGTCAGTGCCTAGTGACACACAGGGTCTATCGACGCCACCTTTCATTCCTGCAGATAACCGACAACTAGTGTCACTGAAGGCTGGGCATGTCTAGGGAACTGGTTGGTCACATCTGCTGCAGGATTTGGCGCAACTAGGACATGGAGGGCATCCACTGCCAGTGGCCGTGAAAGTGACGAAGGTGCTCAATTTTTATGCCAGTGGCTCCTTTCAGGGCTCCACAGGTGAACTCTGTGGGATATCACAAGCCTCCACCCACAAATGTAACCATGAGGTCTTGGATGCCATCTTTGTGAAGGCACAGAACTTTGTGCATTTTGCCCGGGACCAGGAGAGCCAGGATGCAAGAGCGATTGGATTTGCCCGGATCTCACGTTTCCCACAGATGCAGGATTCCATCGACTGCACTCACATTGCACTCAGATCTCCATCACAACAAGGGGTCAACTATGTTAACCTCAAGGGCTTCCACTTTCTGAATGTGCAGCTGGTGTGCAACCACCACAAACACATCCTGCAAGTCTGCGCACGGTTTCCAGGGAGTGTGCATGATTCCTATATTCTCAGTCGATCACAGGTGCCTGACATCTTCCAGTGTCCACAGAGGCTGCAGGATTGAGTCCTCAGAGACAAGAGGGCATGGCTGATGACGCCCATGCGGTGGCTTCAGACTGCAGCAGAGCGAAGGTATAATGAGGCTCATGTTGCAGCTCACAACTTGGTTGAGCAGCCCATCGGGATGCTGAAGATGAAGTTCCAGTGCCTGGACTGGTCTGGCAGAACCCTGCAATACAGTCTGCAGAGGGTGTCACGCATTGTCATTGTTTGCTGCGCCCTTCACAACCTGGCGCTACAATGGGGAGAGTAGCTGGCTGAGGAAACATAGAAACATAGAAAATAGGAGCAGGAATAGGCCATTCGGCCCTTCGAGCCTGCTCCACCATTCATTATGATCATGGCTAATTATCGAACGCAATAGCCTGCTCCCACTTTCTCCCCATATCCTTTGACCCCTTTCGTCTCAAGAGCAATATCTAACTCCTTCTTGAAAACGTACAATGTTTTGGCCTCAACTACTTTCTGTGGTAGTGAATTCCACAGGCTCACCACTCTCTGGGTGAAGAAATTTCTCCTTATCTCAGTCCTAAATGGTCTACCCCGTATCCTCAGACTGTGACCCCTGGTTCTGGACTCCCACACCACTGGGAAAATCCTTCCTGCATCTACCTTGTCTAGTCCTGTTAGAATTTTATAGGTTTCTATGAGATTCCCCCCTCATTCTCCTGAACTCCAGTGAATATAATCCTAACTGACTCAATCTCTCCTCATATGTCAGTCCCGCCATCCCAGGAATCAGTCTGGTAAACCTTCACTGCACTCCCTCTTTAGCAAGAACTTTCTTCCTCAGATAAGGAGACCAAAACGGCACACAATATTCCAGGTGTGGTCTCACCAAGGCCCTGTATAATTGCATCAAGACATCCCTGGTCCTGTACTCAAATCCTCTCGCTATGAAGGCCAACATACAATTTGCCTTCTTTACTGCCTGCTGTATCTGCATGCTTACCTTCAGCGACTGGTGTACAAGGACACCCAGATCTTGTAGCACATTCCCCTCTCTCAATTTATAGCCATTCAGATAATAATCTGCCTTCCTCTTTTTGCTACCAAAGTGGACAACCTCACGTTTATCCACATTATACTGCATCTGCCATACATTTACCCACTCACTTAGCTTACCAAATCACACTGAAGCATCTCTGCATCCTCCCCATAGCTCACCCTCCCACCCAGCTTTGTGTCATCTGCAAATTTGGAGATATTACATTTAGTTCCCTCATCTAAGTCATTAATATATATTGTGAATAGTTGAGGTCCCAGCATCGATCCCTGCGGTGTCCCACTAGTCACTGCCTGCCATTCGGAAAAATACCCATTTATTTATTCCTGTCTGCCAGCCAATTTTCTATCCATCTCAATACACTACCCCCAATCCCAAGCGCTTTAATTTTACATGCTAATCTCTAGTGTGGGACTTCGTCGAAAGCTTCCTGAAAGTCCAAATAAACCACATCCACTAGCTCCCCCTCATCAACTCTACTAGTTACATCCTCAAAAAATTCCAGTAGATTTGTCAGGCATGATTTCCCTTTCGTAAATCCATGCTGGGGATACAGGAGCTGGAAGTCTCCTCAAATGAGGAGGATATCAACGGTGATGAGGGTGAGGAGGTCATTGCACTGGCCTGACAAGGCAGGCACGCTCGGGAGTCCCTCATAGCTGCTAGGTTTGTGGAGGATGATGATGACATGCAGTGGGGAGACACCATAGATCCTCACGTGGCATCAGTGAATGTTTGACTCCAGTCTAGCTTATGGCAGCACACCTACCCTCTATGATAATGATCCTGTTATGGAGGTGCAGTGGAGGCCCTAATAGTTGCTTGATTCCAGGAGGATGATGATGACATGCAGTGAGGACATTCCACAGATCTTCACATAGCATCTGAGAATGTCTGACTCCTGTTTGGCCTAGGACAACTGGCTTGCACTCCATGATCAGGGTCATATCATGGAGACGCAGCCGTGAAACTTTAGAAGCATCTGATCCTTTGTCAGCCTTCAGCACCTGACCCCTTCAGGAGCACAGCATCACTGGTCACAGATGCTAAAAAGATGGAGGCCAGCCCCACCTTAAAGGTGCTGAGAGCGCAGAAAGTGAATGATGGAACTCTGTGACACATGTCCACAACATTCTGGCAGCAATGACAAGCACCATTGAGGTGCAGGCATCAGTAACCTGTCCAGGGAGTGTGAAGCCGGACCATCATTTTGGTCTGAAGGCTGAACAAAGAACAGGGAAGAGGCCCTGGATTGAGAAACCTGCCTTTGTCTTGTGCAGAAAGGTTTCACATCTGAGTGACATGAACACTGCTCATCAGAACAAGGAGCTATAGGCAGGGAGACATTCTATTGACAATAGTGAACATTATGTACAAGTGATTAAAACCCATGCCCAGGTTGTGCAACTAATTGTCCTTAACTTTCCTAACCCTGTTACTATGTCTTGGTGCTCCCTGGACATCCACAGGAGAGGTGGGGGCAGCCTGCTGACTGCTACACCCTCTCTGTGATGAACTTGGAAGGCATCCCCTGGAGGACCGAGACCTGGAGGGCCCCGGCCTACTTTCGGGGTCCTGCTGTGTGGCAGTGGCGCCTTCCTCGGTCTGTGGAGATGGAGCTGCTGAGGTCACAGGAAGAGGGGATCACATGAGCCGGACACTCTTGGAGTCACCTGGGTTGATGGCCTGTGAGTGTGCACCTGCTGATCCTCCTCCCTATGGTAGCCTGAGGGCCCTGGCTGACTCTTTGAGGAGAAGGAGAAGCTGGAGTGAGATCGAGCTGCCCTGCACCCCCCTCCTGTACACACTGCTGGAGGCCAATTATGGTGTCATGATGGAGTTCAGCCCACACAGCAGTGCAGGAATGACGTCCTGGACCAAGGTCTCCATGGCGGCTGCCATTCTATCGGTGTTGACCTTGGTGTGTTGGCATGCTGGCACTATCACTTCAGCCTGAAGGGGGATGGACTCCCCCATCATGCCTTGCAATCTGAGAAGTGCAACGGACATCTCTTCCTGATGTTCCTGAGCTTGCCTTTGCAGCTCCAGCAACTGTGGCATGATCAAGTCCAGAGACTCATCATCTGACTCTGACTCTGCAGATTTCTGGCCTCCAGCAATCCTCCGAGTGCCGGGGACCTGGGATGTCTCTGCTGTATCTTGATGATGGATCTGAAAGTGTGATGTGCTCACCAGATTCTGATCCCAAGGCTACTCTAAAGCTAGGTCCCATCAACATGTGTGTCTCTGCGCTGATAGAGGGTGTGGGTAAGCGCTGTGACAGGATATCAAGGAGGGTGTCTCCAGATCCCTCTCCAGGGGCTTCTTCAGGGCTTGACTGGAAGCCCTGGATCTGGACTCTGTTGGCTGTTTGGCAGATGCGCCTGTGAAAGCAAGGAGACATAATTAGTGCATGGCAGTAGCTTGTAAATGAAGAAACATCACTCACAGCATGGTTGTCTGATGGATGTTGCACTGCTGGATCCTTACTTGGCAGAGCATCGTCGACTTCACCGTCAGCACAGGACCTGCCTAAATCCTCACCGGCTAGCTGGATCACTCCGTTTTCAAAGTCTGTGAGGACCTTGATGTCAGGCACTCCTCCATCAGTCTGTGACCTTTCCCTCTTGTTGAGTGCCAGCTTGTCCTGCATGATTAGAGGTGGAGAGAGTGTAAGCAGGATGCCTGTCAGGCCGGATGAAAAATATGCCTGGCATGTGTGGGTGGTGAGTGGTCCCACGGGATTAGGATAATGATGGTGTGTGTGAGAGAGTTAATGGTGATGTCCCTTCAACTGGCAGTGAGTGAGGGGCCTGTGGATGTGCGATGGGTTTGTGATTGTGTGAGTTGAGAGTGATGAGAAGAGTGACTTGCTCTGGTGGAACGGAGGAAATCATTCATCTTCTTGCAGCACTGGGTGGCTGTCCTCTTTTGCAGAGCGTTGGCACTGATTGCCATCTCCCAAGCAGGATCGGTGATGTTGCTGCTCACCCTGCAGCCAGAGCAGGGGTAAAGGATTTTATTTTGTTTTGTTTTGTTTTTGTTTTGTTTTGTTTTGTAAAGGACATTACGGCGGGCCTTCACGGCATCCAAAATGTGCTCGAGGGATGCAGTCTTTTTGTCTTTCGGGGCCATGTCTTCCATGCAACAGTCGCAGGTTGGAAGCACTGAGAGGTGTGTGCATGGCTGTACTTTAAATATGGCCCCTGGCATGCTGAAGCGGTGAGGTGATGGCGTGGCGGGCAAATGAGAACCCACCCACCATGGAAACAGCATGATTCCCAGGAATGCATAACTAATGAAGCGGGATTCAGATGATACAGTGAGAGAAGCAGCTATTGCAGCCAGAGGGTAAAACATCATTTTATTTGCCCGCTGCCACACTTAGTGCAAATCTGGGACAATTCCACCCTATATCTTTAAAACAGAGTAAGTAAAGCAAACCCATTAACAGCATCATAGCCTGAGGAAAGGCAAGCTTGCTGTTGCTAGACTAACAAGATCACTCTGATGCATACTGAGGTGTTGCCCACACTGCAAGCACACACTGCAGCATCCTCTGAATTGCAGGCTCAAATATAACTGGTGCTCTTTTCACCTGACCGGGGGGACAGCTCGAGGAGGAATATCAACTCCAAGTGCAAGCTTTTGAAAATGTCTAAGAACATAAAGTCAAAATATTGCTGAAGCTGCTCGAGACAACCTCATTGTTAAGTAAGAAATATTTACATGCATTTAAATCATGAGCCTTATTTTGAATCCTTGAAAATAATTTAGGTTTGCAAAAAAGCAAACCTTTTTTTGAAGATAACCAGCCATATTTTGCTTTAACAGGACATCTAATGGAGTCTGTCATTAGTTGGACTTGCTCATGAACTCTTCAACTCAAACAATTAACACCCACTAAGGTGCTGAAAGTCGGATCTGCCAGCAGGGCGGTGAGGAAAATATCTGGAAGCTGAGTGAACAGAGCAACCAACAGGGTTGGTAACCAATGAGTTTTAAGAGTTGGGGAATAGTATGTGGGAGGACTGAGGAGAAGGGTGAATTCTGAGCAAGTTCTGGGCTAATATTTTGAGTGATATAATCTCTTCCATTTCTTTTTATGTACTGGTGGATTTGGTCACTTTTCATTGTTACTGAGTTTTTGTTTGTTGGAGTCAAAAGAATTGTAGGGATATCTGGGGATTACTGAGCATTTCAAGGATCTTCTGACAGCAGGGAGATGTCCTGGGGTGGGATATTAAGTTGCAGGTTGGCTGGGAAGAATGATTTGAGAACACTGGGTGCAAAATCTGGCAGAATTTGGGGTACGCCATTATCTGGCTGTGTTGGTGTGAGCAGGTCTTCAGGGAGGGAGTCCAGTGTATAAGTTGTCTTTGATCTCATTAAGATCATCAAACACACCTTCTCCAATGGATTCCCACCTTTTAGTCTCCTTCTCCAACTCATCCTTGGCCACTTTTGAGCCTTCAGCTTGCCCACCAGTGTGTTCCCTGTAATCATTTTCTCCCTGCAATTCAGCATCTACCTTAAAACACTTAGCACTGTATTAGTATGTGCCCTAAATTATATGGTCATTCATAATCAAAAATGTATATGAAATATGAAAAATTCCTCATAAAACACATTCATGCAAGTTAAAAGTTGAAAAGAAAATTGAAGAAAGGTGCAGTGTTTCAATGACTAATATCCTTGTCATGGTACTGTGCATATTTCCTCCTTTAACGTTGTTCCTGCTAAACAATGCATGTAGTAAGTATAAAGTTCTCAAGCCATTAGCTTCACTATTATGTTGACAGCAAATTCTGGGCTAATATTTTGAGTAATTTGATCTCTTTCATTTCTTTGTATAGTGGTGGATTTTTGTCACTTCTCACTACTGAGTTCTGGTTTGTTGGAGTCAAAAGAATTGGAAGGCAATCTGGAAATTTGTGAGCACCGCAAGAGTTTCTGGGGGCTGGGAGATGTCCTATATTGGGTTCCAGAGATGCTGGATAGCTGTGGAGAATAGGAAAAGCACTTAACAGTAAGTCTGTTTGTCATCATTATATCTGTGTTACTATAGTGTGGCCAATATACATTATGACCAATAACTATTAACAGGAATGTTTAATGAATGGCGAAATCACAGATATTGCTGGCAACCACATGACCATGCTTCTTTGCTTGCCTTGTCAAGTCAAACAGAATACTCTGTAGCGTTAGCATGCTGTGTAGGAAGCAACAGAAACAAAGTGTTCAGAAAACTTCTTTGTGCTATAGTGTGATCTTTCAATGTCAAACCAAAACAATGAAAAGCACAATACAGCATATGCAGTCACAGAGATTAGTGATCGAGGACATCAGTTGTGCGCTCTGTCACTATTCCTGTTGACGTGTGTGCCCTATTTGACTTCTTTCATGCTGACAATGGAAAAATTGACAATTTCTTCACTAATCACAGAATTACACCTCTAGCTGCCACCTGAGAATGCGGATGTCATTAAATGTACAAACATAAGCTCAGTGATAGGCAATCCAAAGGAAATTACTTACCTAACACTTCCTACCTAAGCAAAAATTTATAAGTGTATTGATTGTTCTTGGAGCTGGGACAGTGACAGATGTATGATGGTATTCTGAGTTCACATGTCACTTGTACATTGATTTGAATAGATGTCTTTCTGATGAAAGTGGACAGCCCCAATCACAACAACTAAACAGAGGGCACAGTCAATAGCAAGCAAGCAACTAGTGAAGGCTAAATTCATGAAGAAACCCTATGTGAACCTTGTTTGATGCTCAGATACGTTTAGAAAGGTAATTGTTCAGGTAATTCAGACTTCAAACAGATTGGTGGTTGGAAATGGAAGCAAGGGAGGTCTGGCAATCAAGGTATGAGAGAGCTCAGAAAGTCACTTTGTACATTGTTGACTAACTGACGAGCATGCCATCCCATAGAGTTGAGGCTTCTTTCAGTAGCTGAGAAAGAATAACTGGTATTTTCCTTAACTAAGGTTTTTCAACAAAACAAATTACATCAATAGTAAAACATTCAGGCCATGATTTTTGTGTCAGATTATACCCCATCCTAGTCAGTACATGGAGAGTGACGAATTGGATCTTTACCACTTTTGGTTTGTATATTTCTAGTTAGTGTTAAGGTTAGAAAGGCAACCAGAAACTTAAAACTACAACTTAAATTGAGTTTTTTTTCTCCATCATTTTTCCTCTTCTCAGTTGTGTAATCAAAGTAGTTTAGGGGTTAGTCATTATTGCTTCCATAGTACCATTCACACAATGGGTCCTTCTATAGGGGTCTCTCCTTACTTATATTCCTTGGAGGAAGAAGAGAAAGATGAACAGGAGCACAGAATTGTTGGGACGCCAGGTAATGTAATACAGGAGGATTTCTATTGTCATTACCTTTCTAAACGTATCTATTGTTAACAGTGGATTTATTTAGATTTTCACCTGCAACAATGCATGTATACTTGTTGATTCACTACTGAGCTGGTGACAGAGTATTGTTGCATAGTTCAAGATGACTTCCAGTCAAATGTCAGATGCTGACAGCAGCTGTCAAGGTCAATTCAGGCATTATTCATTTTATTTCTGCTTTTTTTCAAGCTGGCAAAGAGGACATCACCAAGATGTCAACAATACAAAAGCAAAATATTGCGGATACTGGAAATCTGAAATAAAAGCAAAATATGCCGAAAACTCTTAACAGATCAGTTCTGATAAAAGGTCCCTCTACCCAAAATGTGAACTCTGTTTCTCTCCACAGTTGCTGCCTGACTTGCTGAGGATATTAACAATAACAGTTTGTCTGTGGACCACAGATGCATTAACAACAGCAGCTTGTGTTTATATAACTCCTTCAACATTGCAAAGCATCTTAAGGTGCTTATCAAGTGTGTCATGAATCAAAATTTGACAATAAGCCACAAAAGGAAATAATAGCACAGGTGACAAAAAGCCTGGTCATGGAGAAGGTTACTGAGGTGATGACTGCAAGATCCAACTTTCCCATGCCATTTCCCACAAATAAGCAGAGCCCCAAGGTTTTTCCAAATACATTGGTTTTCCCAGAGGCATTAATGATGCACATGTTCACCTCCTGCTAATGTTCAGCATCAACTTCTCATTCAGAGGTCAGGGAACACCCTCCTAGAATGATTGTCTTTTCTGTTGCTCACAGGTGATAAATAGTTAAAGAAGCATCTGATGAGAATTTTGGCATCTCAAGAAAAAGTGCTTCCTCAATTGATTCAGTCATGGCACCTTACTTATTCAGGAACCAGCCCTGTTACACCCCCTTGGGAACAAGGGCATTATTGAGACAGAAGGGATATTGTTGGGTGAATCACAAAGCAACACTGAGTAGGAGCTGGAGGGAATGATGAGGACACAACAACCTCTCCTTTTAAGTCCTGGTTTCATTCTGGTGAATCCATGCTTTATACTGTTTCTAGACTCTATATACCCTTCTTGAGCTGTGGTGCCTAGAACTGAATGCAGTATTCCAGATGGAATCTGACCAAGACTTTGTACAACTAAAGCATCACTTCCTCCCCTTTGTCTTCCAGACCCATTGAAATAATGGTGAACATTCCATGAGTCTTTTTGTTTATTTTTCATATCTCTGCACTAGTTTTTAGTGATTTAAATAGATGGGCACCCAAATCATTTTTTTTCTCCAAATACCTTTGTCTCTTGCCATTATCAAAATATACTGATTTGTCTTTCTTGGGTTCAAAATAGATGAAATACATAAAAAGGATCAAATTCTACAGCTACTGGGTCCACGGGGGATGTAACCTCCGTGTCCAGAGCCTTTGTGGCAATGGCAACATCTTTAGTGTAGAGGACTGTGGCCCTTATCACATCCTTCAGGCAGGCATTAAAACCTTCTGATTCTCCTTGTAGTTCAAATCAGAGCTGCAATCCATGGTACCAAAGCAAGCCAGAGCGTAGATAGTGGTTTTGTGTTGTTTTCTGCAATGGTGCTTTGGCCTACCATTGCATCCTTTCCCTCTGCTATCTGGACACAATGAAGTAAGCTTTCTCATTCTGCACTGATGGCAAGAGACCACCAGTGTGTATCCGGGAAACTGGGCACACTGCCCATGATGTTCCAATACATGGCGGACGAGTGATTTCAGTGCTGCTGGTGTGGACTTTGAAAACTTCGACTGATGGATCTTCACCCAACTTCGCAAGTTCACGTCTCCTTAGAAGTACTGCTGAGCTGCTTCCAGTTTAAGTGCATTTCTTTCACAGACTGTCACTCCAGTGTGTTATTTTATTGTTTCATCCAAGTAGAAGGAGATCTAGTTAATGCTGTCTGAGGCATCTTTTATTGCAACTTGAATGTATCATTGTGTTGGTGCAGGGGGGAGGGGGAGGGGAGATAGGTGCTTTTTCATGCAATCGCCTGCAGATTTTTCTATTCACTTTTCTCAACTTCTCATTAAAACAGTTAAAAACACAACTATTTTTCACTGTCACATGACACACAATGCAGACAAATCCTTTCTGGCCTTTTTGTTCACAGTTTTCATTTTCCAAATGTTTGATTTTAATCTGCAATCATTTCCATTCGACAGTTTTCATTTCTTTGTTTGGCCTGTCCTCTATTTATCCCTCCTATTCCTCGCTGCTACACACTTTTTAATTTCTTTTTATCATATTCCCCTCCCTCGAAACACTTTTTTTTTGGGGGTCTCTCTTTCAGCCTTTATTTTCTTTAGCTTCGCTTTTCTCCCTTTCTTCCTCCTACTTTTTCTCTCTCTTAAACATACCCACGCAGAGTCAAACGCTGTCACATTTGTTTTTGTCCCTATAATAAAACATTGCAATGGAGGCATAGTTCTAGTGAGGATTCCTTTATTTTGAGCCTTGCACAAAAAAAATATAGCTTGCTTTGTGGCAGGGACTAATGGATTATTACACATTGCTAATGGATTATTATACACGTTAATCCCCCTCCTCAGTCTGATTGCAGCCACAGTGTTGTGAAAGTCTCGGTTTTTGGCTTGCGGCCCAAGTACACGGAATGCAGAGGAAGAGTACTGAAAGCACAGAATAGCCAAGGTTTCTTTATACAAGGCAAGCTCAGTGACCTGTAGGGGTCACAGATGGTCCTCCTGGGCTCTGCCAAAGCCAGTCATTTATTATCATTCGAAGCACTAGGCCTTGATCTTTTGTGATCTGAATCTCCAACTGTGCCCATTGCGGCTGCTGAAGCTTGCCTAGCAACCAGCAAACAAGAACAAAGCTCCTATTCCAGTTCAGTGAAAGCCAGTATTGCTTTTGACCCTAAAAATACATTTTCTGTGACAGCCTCCTTTTCTACTGTCTGAAACCCAGGACAGAGGGAAAAGGGGAGGGTTTACATCGCAGGTAGCAAAGTTCAGTGACATTCAGATTAGATATTGGAGGCCAAGACTGTATGTTCCATGACTGCAAATTCATTATACTATTTAAACTTGGTCTGAGCCTTAAAAAAAACAATGCAGTCCCTTTCCAACCCACTGCTTGTCACTTTAAGTGTCTACCTTCACTTTGCTGGATTGCCTCCACAGAAAAAATGTGATTATTATCTTAATTTTTCTCCAGCTCTGATGATTTCTCTTCTTTCAAGTACCTCAGTAGCAAACAGCCTTGTGCAATAAAATCTCTGCACAATAATACCAAGATTCCAGTGCTTTCCAGGAGGTGCTAGAGGGTTAATTTGGTTGCATTTGATGTTTAGCAGTTTAGGCTTTATTCATGCTAAGGCTGCACTTCATAGTATTTGGCTCCGAAATGTCACACTTTTTTGTTGCTTATGGGGTGCTCTCTCAGTCTGTCTTCATTTTGGTGAAGTGGAATCTGGGTCAAAACCAATTTCCATTAAAGATTTCCCCCTCTTTAAGCCAACAATTTATCTTGTGATTATCAATGGAGCCTCCCCGTGATCCCAATTCTCTACTCAGATTGTTTCAATATATTTAACTAAGCACGAACACTCTGAAATGCTGGATGTTACGCTCACAATGCACTAAGGATAATTTAGAATAACTGAAAAGAGGCATATTTATTGCTAGCATCAGCAATGGAGAGAAATGATTTGTTCTTGGAGCCTGAACACCAAAAAGGAAAGCCTTCTGACCACTCATTATTGGAACTAGAAAATAACTTTTGCAATGTTTAATTTTGTTTACTACCTGAATGCTTGTGAGACCACCGGGCTAGATGGTGCCTGTAGGATTCCTGTGTGACCTGGCCCTTATCAACTTCTTTGTCTTCATCATTGTAATCAGCACGATTGAAATTTCCTTCTCACCATCACCATGCCCTGTTCTCCTCATCATCCTCTGTCTTCTGCAGGTTGGGGTGGTTTTGCAGGAAAGAAAGTTATAATTAAAATGGTTGGAATTAAGGAGACAGAGAAGGATGGAGAAGCTTCTGGATGTCTGCCATGTCATAGAGATGACATATTTACTGAATAGATGTGTACCCAGGAACCTGCGCCCTGCTTTGACCCATTGATCTTACCACCTCCCGCTGCTAGAGCAGCATGTCATCCCAGCATCATTTCCGACATTACAACTGTAACCACATTTCAATAAGTGCTTAATTGGCTGTAAAATGCTTTGGGATGTCTAAGGTCATGAATGGCACTAGATAAAAGTGAGTCTTTCTTATCTTCATCATAATTATCAGCTTCTTGTCAGGATTGAGTTGTCTAATTTCCCTCACGTCTCTTGCCTTTCACAGGCACTCTGCTTCCCTTGAAATTATTTTCTTTTAATTTATTTAATTGTGCGACGAGGGCCATCACTGAAAGGCCAAAATTTATTGACAATTCCTAATTACCCTTGAGAAATGCATTGATCAGCCATCTTCTTGAACCACTGTAGTCTGTGGGCTGAGGGTACTCACAAAAGTGCTGCTTAGTAGACAGTTCCATGCTTTTGACAATGACAGAATTGCAATACTTTTCCAAGTCAGGATTGTGATGAAATCTATGCTTACCTTGCTGAGTTCAGAAGTTGGGAACTCCGATTCCCAACCTTTGGCCTTTTGTGCATGCGCCCACCCGGTATTTTACGTTCTCCAGGCCAAGGGCAGGCCCTGTGCACCAGCACATAAGGGAGATAAAGAAGAGCACGAAAGGGCAGGTCAGATGACCTGGTACAGACCACCATTGTTGAGTGAGTGTCCCAGGGAGTGGGACATGGGAGGGGGACAGGGAGAGATGCCAAACCAGGCAGTGGTCCCAGAGTAGGGACAAAGACAGGGGCAGGAATAGGTCCCATTAAGTTAAAGGAGCAGAGGAATAGTCTTCAAATTAAAGAAAGAGTCACAGGGAGAAGACTTTAAGCAAAGTGGGCACGAGAAAAGCTTGAAGATCTGGGACGGTAGCTGAAGGTTGGTGATTCTGTGCTGTGGGCTGTAGGTTGCCCTTTTGGGGCAGTGGTATTTTACTTGGCATGGCCAAAGATCTGAAATTGTGCTCGTAAGTGGACTTTTGAGTGCACTCGGAAATCCGGGGGAAAGGAATCTCTGAAGGCGAGATTGAAACCCTGCGAGGTGGGTCTTTTTTGAAGCCATCCGAGTGGGAGTGACCTTTGGAGAGAATTCCAAGGCAAGATCTTCAAAGGTGGAGATTGAAAACCCTCATAAGGAAGATAAAAGTTTCAATGAAACTGGTTGGTGCGCAATGTGACAAATGTCTGGCTGGGTTGTTGAGAAATCCATGGAATTGGGTTTGGTCGCATTGTGTCATGTGGTGTGTTCAACCACAGTTCAACCTGTTAATTCACATGTACCTCATACTTGCCCTGAATGTTAGAATATAAGATAGATATTGCAAATTGTTTATCTCTCTGAACTAGTGTAGTAAAGTTTATTTTTGTTTGGTCTAAACCGATGGAATCTTTCTTCACTTATTAAGCATCTTGAATCTCAATCTCTATCTATTTTAAACAAACACTACTGGTCCAAAACTAGATCACCCCACCACAACCTGGAGTCTGGCCAAGGATCCTAACAGGATGGTGAGTGATTTAGAAGGGAATTTAAAGGGTGGTGTTCTCAGGTCCCTCCTGTCTTTGTTTTTCTAAGGGCTACAGGTCATGGATTTGGAAGGTGCTGAGAAAATTCATCCTACATTTACACTAAGTCCAGTAGCGGGGCGGGAAAAAGGACACTTTACATGCTGGCTGCAACGGTGGGTTTTCGCACTGTATCGTCTCATTCCCGGCACGTCCTGCCTCACTAATTGTTTATTCCTGGGAAACAGGCTGGTTTGCTGATTCATCCACCCCGCCATCACCTCAGGCCTTCGGTAAACCAGGTGCCATATTTTAAGGCTGCCCTGCATATAGCCAGCACTCTTCAAGGGGTAGGAAGCTGTTAGGAACTGATGGCTGTCAAAGGCAGGAAACATCTTTTTCCCAGATTTAGCGAAGCCTTCCTTGAGCACCTACTGAACACAGTGGAAGCCTTCTGCAATGTCCTTTACTCCCACGCTGGGTGAAGACCAGCAAGCAAAGTCACCAATCCAGCTTGGGAGGCAGTGGCAGTAGTGGTTAGTGCCAAAAACATGCCTTGCAAAAGAGGACAGCCACCCAGTGCCAAAAGAGGATGAATAGTTTCCTCTGTCTCATCAGGGTAATTCACTCTTCTCATCACTCTGAACTCACACGTTCACAAACCCATCGCACATCCACAGGGGTTTCATTCACTGCCAGTTCAAGGGACATCACCATTCACTCTCTCACACACATCTTCATTTGCCCTGTGGATCATGTCCTCATCATGTCCATGGCATCACTCACCACCCACACACATGCCAGGCATCCTTCTCATCTGGCCTGGCAGGTGCCCTGCTTACACTCTCTCCATCTGTATTCATGCCGGACAAGCTGGCACACAACCAAAAGGGAGAGGTTGCAGACTGGTGGAGGAATAACTGAAATCACCGACTTTGAAAACAGAGCCATCGAGCTGGCCAGCGAGGATCTGGACCGGTCCTGTGCATTTGAGGTGGTTGCACAGCAGCTGCACATTCAGCAAGTGGAAGCCCTTGTGGCTGACGTAGTTGACTGCTTGTTGCCATGGAGACCTGGGCACCATGTGAGTGTGGTTAATGGCATCCTGCACCACTGGGAAACCTGAGATCTGAGTAAATCTCAGCACTCTTGCATCCTGACTTTTCTGATCCCGGGTGGAATGTACAAAGTTGTGTGCTTTCGCGAATATGACGTCCATGACCTCGTGGATACTTTTGTGGGTGGAGGCTTGTGAGATCCCACAGAGGTCACTTGTGGAGCCCTGAAATGAGCCACTGGAGTGAAAATTGAGCATCGTGGTCACTTTCACGGCCACTGGCAGTGGATGCCCTCCATGTCCCCGTGGTACCAAATCTTGCAGCAGGTGCAGATGTGACCAACTAGTTCCCCAGATATGCGCAGTCTTCGGCAACACTTGTTCTTGGTCATCTGCAGGAATGATAAACGGCGTCTATAGACCCTGGGTCCAGCTAGGCACTGAACCACGACAGCTCACTGTGCGCTTCAGCGACATGTGCGGGAGCCCCAGCCACCCCTTCTTCTTGCGGCTGCTGCTTCTCCCTCTGCCCATCCGGCTGCCTCCATTGCTCTCATCTCCTTCGTCTCCGCTCTCTGTAAGTCATGAGGCACTCAGCTAGGTCACCAGGCTCCATGCTGCTGACGTACTCCTCTTGCAGGATGAATGAGGTGTGTAGGTTAACATGGGTATATTAAGAATCACTCTTGGTTAAGTCTGAAGGCCCCTTGACGCAACCCAGTGAATGCTGGCCACCACTTGGATGGCCAGAGTTTAGTACACTGCATGACTGTCCAAAATCTCACCCACCTCCACCCCACTCTGCCTGACCAATTGGCGGCAGCTTTGCCTATTGGACTGCATGCTGTGCTCTCAACTCAGGCGCGGACCTTCTCCTAACCCGGACTGTAAGGCTGCACTGGTAGCTTAAACCATGGGGGAGGCTGGTCCAAAACTGAAAAAAGACATTGCAAGGGGCTGTGAGCACCTCCATTAGTGACTATTCCATGGCCAGCTTTCACAAGGAGGTGACTTGCACAGTCAGCCAATTGTTTTGCAGTCCACTAAAACGTTCATTACTTTGCAGCCTGCCTGAGGGGTGAAAAGTTCTGGAGCATTTGGTGGCACTTTCATGCCTCTGCATTGCTTGATTGGGCAGATAAGCTAGACGCCTGACTCCACACGTGTCAATGTGGTTGTGCCTGAACTGTCTCAGCTGCAGAGAAATTATCACTTTATGCAGGTTTCCCTAATGCTCCCCCCACCGACCCCCTGTATGTGTTTGTGCACTATCATCAGACAGTGCTGCTTTGGCCCCCACAACTTGCCCCAAACAGTGCAATCCTTGCCCCGGCATCACACTGTCAGCCAGCAAGGGAAAAACGAAGTGCCAGTGCCCTTGCCTGAATGCATGGCGCCTCTTCCTTATGTTGAACAGGCGACCCGGGTGAGCGCTATGCATCGTTACTGTGCACTCACCTCCGAGTTCCCCTCAAAATTCGCCAGGTGCATGCCTTTAGAATGCATTGGTGAAACATGTTTGCCCAGATGATCCAGCGTGGGGGGATGATTCCGGTGAGCAGGGATTATAATTATATGTAGATGTATTAAAATGATGTTCCCGATGTCCAGCAGCAGGTAAAGGGGCCCGCCTTTGACAGGTGAAACAGACGATCGCAAAACCAATTTTTGACCTTCTCGCCATATTGTCCGCTCACGCCTGCCATGATGACTAACACCAAAGTGCCAGAAAATTCCGGCTGCTGTCTAAGTAGCATTGGCAAGTTGCTGCAGTGCATCTTGTAGGTGATGCATACTGCTGCCACTGTGCATCGGTAGTGGAGGGGCTGAATGTTGAAGGAGGTGGATGAGGTGCTTATCATGTGGGCAGCTTTATCCTGGATAATTTCGAGCTGCTTGAGTGTTGTTGGAGCTGTACTCATCCAGGAAAGTGGAGAGTATTCCACCACACTCCTGACTTGTGCCTTGTAGGTTGTGGACAGGCTGTGGGGAGTCAGGAGGTGAGCCATTTACTGCACAATACCCAGGCTCTGACCTGCTCTTGTAGCCACAGTATTTTTGTGGTTGGTCCATTTAAGTTTCTAGTCAATGTAACTCGTCAGCATGTTAATGGTGGGGGATTCAGTGGTGGTAATGCCTTTGAAATTCAAGGGGAATTGTTGGACTTGTTAGTCATTGCCTGGCACTTGTGTGGCATGAATGTCATTTATCACTTATCAGCCCAAACTTGGTTATTGCCCAAATCTTGCTTCATGCAGGCACGGAATGCTTCATTATCTCGGGAATTGCGAATAGAACTGAACACCAATCATCAATGAACATCTTCACTTCTGACTTTTTGGTCTAGGGAGGATGATTGATGAAGCAGCTGAAGATGGTTGAGCTAAGGACACTACCCTGAGGAACTCCAGCAGTGATGTACTCGGGTTGAGATGTTTGACCTCCAACGTCCACAACTATCTTCCTTTGTGCTAGGTATTGTCCCTTCAAGTGGAGAATTTTCCCTGATTCCCATTAACTTCAATTTTAATAGGACTCCTAGATCCCACACTTAGTCAAATGCTACCTTGATGTCAAAGTGACTGAATGCTACATATTAAGTTTGCTAGCATTTGAGGGTTGGCTTTCGGGTGGCCTCATATAGTTAAAGATACAGATCTGGTGGTATTGCCTTTTTAATCTGGGGGCAAATGTTGCAATTGTTCTTAGGGGAGATGGAAGCATATATTGTAAGATACAGAGTTAGTAGCAGTCTTAACCACTGTGTAGTAGATGGTTTACTTAGGCAATTATTAATTTCAATGGTTTAAGAACATGTTGATGCCCATGGTGTTCAAGGGAGAAAAGAACAACAGCAGGTTTGTTACCTTGCTTGCTCCTTATCAGATCATTGAATTGATTCTGGCACAGGGCTGTAGGCCTAGTGGTGAGAGAGGTGGCACTCAGCACCACTGACACTTCAATCCACAACAAAAACAGAATTACCTGGAAAAACTCAGCAGGTCTGGCAGCATCGGCGGAGAAGAATAAAGTTGACGTTTTGAGTCCTCACTCCACAAGAAACTTGAGACTTTCCTTTGGCTTCACCTCAATGAGCACCTAGCAGTCTCTCTCCCTCTCTCTCCTTTACTACAAATCATGCACGAGTGTCTTTAAGTCAATGTTATTAAATTGTTGGTTTCTTTTTTTTCTACCTCATTCCCATGCTCTCTTCCTTCGGTGCCACTCTAAGATCCTACGACTGGAGATGTATTTCAAAGTGCCTCAAAATGATATCAGCCTCATCACAATATATTTGTATTCCCCTAATATGCTGCTTAAATCTTCACCACTGCCAGCCTTTCTACAACCATACAAGTTTCCATTTTCCACCCCCTCCATTTAGCTCAGTACACACGATTTGTGCTACTAAAATTTCAGTAGGCATTTAAATGAACTGACCCTGCATTTTCTGACAGGGTCAACACTGCATGTACTTGGCAGGCAGAGGTCCCATCACGAGGGTGCACCATCCTTGTAAATTGTCTTATGGGTGAGGGGAGTGGAAAATGGTAAGCTGCAGTTTCAGAACCTTTGTATTGTACTAGGTTTAACCAATTGGGAGATGCCATCCAGATGACAAGTGAACTTCCCCGATTAGAAAACCACATGGCCGCCTTCCCTTCTTCCGCATACTCCATACCACAAGCAAACAATATTTGCTTACCTCTGCACCACCAGGGATTTGATTCAGCAAACCCTCAGTCCCAGCCCAATTCAGCTAATATTGCAAAGGCAAGTAAATGCATCACTTGCCACAAGCGAATAAGGAATCTGGCAATGCAGTGGGCCCCATGAGATCATTGGGCATTTAAAATGGCAACATTCAATAAAGATATATTTGTTTCTTGTAGATTCAGCCACAGATAGCAAGTTCCTCACCAACATACATTGCAACATTGGAATCTTAATGGAGGTCCAAGTGAAATTAAACCTTTTCACCTATTCATTGACTAAAACAAAATGAGAACACATAATCCAAACTCAGAATAGTTCATGGATTTGCTTCAAAGTGAAAGTTCAGATTGCAATTTTGATTCTCTGCTTAACCTCATCAATAAGCACAGGAAAGGCACAAATCAAAATACAAATGCTGACTGAGTGAAGGAATGCTGAATTGACATTCATTAGTGGCTATGGTGGCACATATAGTTGAGAAAATTAATGTAACAAGCACACAACTAATGTAAAACCACAGAAAAAAGTACCAAACTTTATTTCAACTTCTCCTGAGGATTACCCAAATTCCCTTTGAAAGGCATTTACCATACTAGATTTAGATTGTAAGGGCTTGAGTTTGGCTCTGAGGCTGATCTCCTTGTTCCTGGTACATGCCTGACCAATGGGATGGATGGTGTGCCATTTTTATAATTTAAGAAACTCATTCCCACTCCCACCCTACTCAACCCGAGTGATTCACTGCTCCCTGATCCTTTCTCTCGTTGCTGACACTCCGACTTGTGACCTTGCCACTCCCTGCCCCACCCTCTCACTTCCAACCCTCCAGTTCATGACTCACCTCTTGCAAGTCGTAGCTGCTCCTCCTGCCTCCTGTTGTTCATCTCCAGAGCCCTTGCTCACAGCGATGGTTCAGGGCAGGGAAGCGGCAACCAGAGAGTTGGGGAGTGGGAGGTTCAACGAAAGGAAGGATTGGCAATCGACAGGGTCATGGAGCGGGTAGAGGCTGCAAGCCCAGAGGTTTAGCAGAGAGTGGGTGAGTTAGATTGCAGGAGAGGCCACAAGCCTGGAGAGTTGACAATGAAAGTGTGGGTTTGGGAATGGGAGATGCCACGAACCTGGAAGGTCGGCAGTGAAGTGGGTGGCAGAGACCATGAGCTGGATGATCACAGCAAGGAGTATCAGGGACAGGGATGTGTTGAATGGCAGGTTCAGCAAACAGGATCAGCTGCGAGCAGGAGGAAGTAAAAAGTTACCACATTTCTTTTATGTTTTTAATTCATTTTATTTTAAACGATATTTCATTTACAAATATAGGAATTTGGCAATATAAAGTATTTTAACTTAGAGCGAATAATGTTTTAATGTATTTTTTTCTGAACAGAAAGGTCCCACAGAACCTAACTAGGCTTTTATGTTGGCTTTAATGGGAAAAATTGATTTGTTTAAAATTGTTTTGCTAAAGTTTCAAGAACACAATTCCAATGCTAAGTAAGGAATTACTATATTACTAGCTGGTGTTTCATGATGTTAAACATTTTAGGGCTAGAAGTTTGGCCCATAACACCACTGGAGATGGAGGCCTTCAGAATGGCCAGCACAGCACTTCTGCCCATGTTAGATGTGGCCCACATGGTGCTGGGAAGGGTACCTTTGTGGGTGTGCCATATATGCACCAGAAGCGTAACAGCCAGTCAGGTTGTGACATTAAACTCCGGTTGTTTCATGCTATGAATTGGACTGCACAGGTCCACTGAATACATGCACCAACCACTCACAAAGGAATATATATTCACCTACAAGAACAATGCCCCATGAGCTCTATCTAAAGGCCCAAACATCCAACTTATAGGTAAGATGATTTTTACTAACTACCGATATTGCCAAATTTGGGGAAGTACTGTAGAAGTGTTGTGGTGAGTTGCTGGATTTGGGACAGAGTGTAGCCACAGCCTCACAGGGAGTGCTGAGGATTTGATGACATGTCCACACGAAGGCTCCAAAAGGCCTGGGGGCTGCATTTACATTGACTCTAGGTCTGCAGCATGACAGGAAGATGGAGCAATAACTGTGGTGAGGGTACACTCTCAGTGGAGAGAGGAGGAGGAGTAGGAGGAGAAGGAGGCAGACATAGGGAGGTGGCATCTGAGGTGCACCAGATGGGCTACCTTTGAGCACCTTTGATTCCTTTACAATGGCAACCTTTCACAGTTGTTTTTGACTATTTACCACCCTCCTATTCATCTGCTTCATTCCATTACAGTGTCCTCTTGGTTAAAATGCTGCAATGAAAGAAACAAACAAAACCTTGTATAACAAATTTATCGAACAATATAACCAAATTATACAAGCAAGAATGAACTACTGATCCTTCTGCATTCCCTTACCTGGCCCAGTGCTACGACACAGCTACCCCAGTGGCTGCAGCACGGCTGTCCTTGAGCACATCTATGTCTTGAGGACTGGGCTTTGGACTGCACCATCTTGCCATGGGCAGCAGCCGTCGGGGGTGGCTGGCTCAAAGGCATCAGCAAGGGCACAGGCAGAATGGCACTAACAGGAGGCTGAAAGGTCTTATCCTGAGAGAGGATAGCATGTTTGTACTCCATGGGGCCACTAACTTTCCCAGGACAACACCTCAGTAATCCTAGAAATCTGCTGGTGGACAGATCATTGGATTGCTGTAAGAGCCTGCATGCTACTTTGAGTGCTGAGATTCACAGCCATGGTGACAGCAGTCTATGCCTACATAGTAGCAATCTCATGACCTCTGGCTGAGCTTCTGCTGAAGCAGTGAGACATTGGGTGGTTTCTGCCTGTGAAACTGAGACACTGGCCATCATACACTGCATTGGCAGATCCACATGGGCTGACACAGAGTTGGCCATCACTCCATGCTGGAAAGGATGAACTCCAGTCTCTGTGCGCTAGCCTGTGCCAGGTTGGAGCTGAAAAGGAGTTATCTGTCAGGCCTGAGAATGCATGTTGTGCACGTTCATCAACATTCTCCTGTATTCTGCCCCATCAAAGTCTTCATCTGAGTACCCTGCAGATCTCATCAAAGAGCTTACTCTTCGGTGAGCTGGCACACCAGTTATCCTTTCCTGTTGGTAGCTTATACCCAGCTACTCACCACATGTAGGTCTCGATTCTATACCAGCCTCTAAAGTTCACACAGTGCCAGTATCTAAATTGGTGACGGCAAGTGTCAGATCAAGTGACGGTGCTCAAAGGAATGTAGCAGCTCTCAGGCTTTCTCTGGAGGCTGCTTTGGCTGAGCAGGTGACAGTTCTTGTGTGTTTGAAAGCAGAAAAATCAGAAGGGGAGGGTTGGAGTGAGGAAATGGGGGTGTGGAGTAGTATGGGCAAGGGGTTCATGGTCACATTGTCAGCAGTGTGCTCATCATGCCAGATAGTAGGATGACAGTAGGCTGGGAGTAGAGAAGAGGCATGAGACAGCAACATGCTATTATCCTCAATGTTCTCAGTGTCGCCAGATGCAATGGGCATCTGGAGAACCATATGGAAAACCATCTCCTCCGTAGAGCTCAAGAGATGCATGTTTCCTTGTCTTCCATTGGTTCCGTTCTGCTCCCAACAGTTATGGGTCATCATGCCCTGCAAGAGGAGGGGAGGAATGTCAGTGATTGGGTTGCATTATGTTTGAGTAATATGGCTGTCACAGTTGAATAGCTGAAGAGATGTAGAAGCACCTGGGCATGAGGCTGACATCATTGGAAGGTGTGTGAGAATGGGATGGAGTATTTGGATGTTAGACATGAGACCTGACTGTCAGGGACTGGTGTGGTGAGTGATAGGAGTGTGGAGCATTGGGCACTGTGAGAGGCTGATGGTGCAGTGGGTAGGAGGCATTGTTGAAAGCTGCATTTTCCAACCTTGGCCACCTATGCGAGGTCATTGAATTTCTTGCCACACTGTTGCTGGGTCTTCAGAGCCATACCCTAGGCAATGACTTCCCGGGCCACTTGCTCCCATTCCCTTCAGGGAATGTCCTTGAGGACCTTCTTCCCACCAACACCCTCCCCCTGGAAACCACCCTCCCCCACAGAAATCTGGGCCTGAATTTCAGGCTTGGTGTGCCGCTAAGTCGGTGGGAGTGGAAGCGGACGTGGAAGCCACTCCCAGCCACGGTCATGTTATGAATGCAATTTCACACTGGATGGCCAATTAAGGTCCTCCCAGAGTGAAATGCGGCTTCTCAATGGTCTAGAAGGGCCGGGTGAGGGCGGGAGCCTGTCGGGCGCCGGGTCCAATGGCAACACAGCAGGTACTTTAAAACCAGCAGAGGCAGCTCCCTGAAGGCTGTCAGGGGAGGATCTTTGGAGTCTGCTCAGGAAGGATTGCATTTGAACAACGGCCTCACCAGCGGCTGGAGACATCAAGCAGGAGGGCAAGTTGGGTGGGCACTCAGCCCCCCCACGTTTCTCACGTGAATGCCTCACAGTCCTTCTGGAGGAGGTCGGTGTCAGGCAGGACACTCTATTACCCAGAGATGTCAGGAGGAGGCCACCACACCTAACCAAAAACACCTGGGAGGAGGTGGCAGCCGAGGTCAGCGACCACCACGTTGTGTGGCATACATGGGTGCAGTGCCGCAAAAGGTTTAATGACCTGCTGCGCTTGGCAAGGATGAGTACTGAGTTGGCATGGGTCAGTATGGAGAAGAATAAATGGCTGGCCATCCCCCCATGTTAGAGCCTGAATGTTGACTGTCACTGATACCGGTGCAAGCCAAGGGGGTGAGACCTGGCTGCTTGGCCTGAGTGCCTTGCAGATCGAGGGCCACAACTTGGATGAGCCCTGTAAGATGTCCTGCAAGGTGGGGGAGGGGGGGTGTGGTTTGCCAGGCTGCAATGGCGCTGCAGGTGGAGAGAGTGGACAAATCAATGCTCCCCTGTCCTTTCAGGAGAAGAGAAGCCATAACACCAACGAAGAAACTAAGACAGGTGGAGGACCCCCGAACTTCCTCATTCTGACGAGATACGGGATGGTTGCCTTGGAGCTGGAGTGCCACCACCCACCTCGGTCAGCTGGGCGTGGAGAGACAGGGGTCTCTGATGAAGATAAGAGTGCAGTACACAGAGCCAAGAGTGTCAGATTAAGCAACCATTCTATTGTAATCTCATCATTTTATGGAAGCCTCAAACCTGGAATCCCCAATGATCATTGAAAGACGATGGCACCATGATGCAGATCTCCATCCTCTCACCCAGGGTGCCTGACATGCACAGTGACAGTGTGATGACTTAAACTAATGACATGTCGCTGTTCTCCCTTAGATTCACCAGCATCCAGTCAAATGCAGGACCCCGAAGAGCTATCCTTGGCGCCAAAGGGCCACTTGGCTTTAGATGGACCTAGGTCACACCCCCCTCTCGGAATCAGGCACCAGTGCAGATGCCAGCACCTCGGTGGGCATTAGATCAGCAGATAGAATTTCAGTACACATTGGTGCGCATTTCACAGTCACTCTAGGAGCAGGTGGAGGCAGAGAGTGCCCAGGGTGCTGGCTGTTGGAGGATGGCTGGAAACTAGGACGATGCTGATTCGAAACCATGATGAGGCTCTGGAGTCATCCACTAGGCGGCTGATGCTGGATGTCCAGTGAGATGTGCGGGAGGATCTCGCAGAGATCCATGAGGGTATGCGTTCCATGGTCTCTGTTGTGTAAGAGTACACGTGGAGCATGAGCACTGCATTGACCCTCATCACCAAGTGCACTGCCTCCTCCATAGAGAGAGTGGTGACTCTCATGGAGAGACAGCTCCAGGGAGGTCCGGAGCGATCTCATATTGGTGCACGAGCTGCTTGTTATCTCTGTGGGCTCCCAGCTGTCAGTGACCATGGCATCTGATGAGGCTCCACTGACCAGAGGAAGAACGCCAAGGTTATCAAGGTCAACAGGACAGCAGGCTGCCTCCAATGCTGCTGCTAGCGAGGTGGGGTGTCAACAAGACACAACAGTCACAAACGCAAGGTTGTGCACCATGAGCACAAGAGGGACTGTTCACAGGTGATCTTCTGTTCTGCTATGTTTTGTTAATATGTTTACTGGTGTGGCCATTAACACCATATATAGCTATGTTCATTTGATGTGAGTGCCAACATGGCATAAATTTTGCTTTTGTCTTAACTGCCTGAATATGCTTCACTTGTTTTGTAGGTACAGGGCATGCCAGTCTCTCATGTGAGTGGCTCTAAACTTTATTGCACAGGCACTGAGTGGTCTTTGAGGTCAAAGGAAAAGGTCATTTCAAACTTCCGGGATGGAGGTGGTATACCAGGCATGAGGTGGAAGCAGATCTTTGGCAGCCTAGCTCAAGGAACGTTGGACCAAGGCATCCCTGGTGTCCCTGCCTCCCTGAAGGATACAGAGATCTGCCTCCATGTCCTCACTGTACTCCTCATCACGCTCCTCTTCTGACTCACTACTGAATTCATCCTCTGTGGCTTGGAGCTGTCTTAAGGTCCTCTTCCTCCAGTGAGTGACCCTTTTCCAGATTGTGGAAAGCACAGCATCTAACCATGATCAGTCACAGTTGCTTTGGAGGCTATTGTAGTGCTTCCCCTAAACATTGGCATTGGAAGCACATCTTCAGAAGACCTATGGTCCTCTCTATTACTGCCCTTGTGGAGGCCTGACTCCTATTATAACGCTGCTCTGCCTCTATTCTTGGGTGACGGAGAGGCATCACAAGCCACCTTTTCACAGATAGCCCTTGTCACCCAGCAGCCATCCGTCCAGTCGGGCTAGAGCAGTGAACAGCCTTGGCACCTGGAAGTGCCTGAGGATGTAGGCGTCATAGGAGATGCCAGTGTTCTTTGCATAAACTTGCATAATCTGCGTCTTGTGGTCACACACTACCTGGACGTTCATCGAGTGGAATGCCTTCCTGTTGATGAAGGCACCTGGCTGACCCACTGGCACCTTGATGGCCATATGTGTGCAGTCAATTGCACCCTGAATGCAGGGGATCTCAGCAATCACTACAAACCCTCTGGCTCTCTCAGCCTGGCTGACCTCGTCCATAGGGAAATGAACAAATGTCATTACCCACCTGAACAAAGCATCAGTCATCAGCTTGACTCAACTGTGGACAGCTGATTGGGAGACTCCATATAGATCCCCCACTGACCCCTGGAAAGAGCTGAACTTAGAAATTGAGGGCCAATGTGATCTTCAGAGCCACCGGCATGGGGTATCCAACACACAGTCAAAGGTGACCTCAGGCCCAATCATCTCACAAATGGCAGTTACAGTCTCCCTGGAGAGGCGGACCCTTCTTCAGCATTGCACTTCGAAAATGTTGAGGTAACTGCATCGCTACCTGTAAACCCTGGCAGCAGAGTGGTGGCATCTTCTGCGACCCTTTCCGCCTTGGACTACCTGTAGGCCCTGTGCCACTTGTGCCTGCGCTCTCCTCCCATAGGTCGCTCCCCTGGAAGCTGCATAGGGAGGCCTGACCTCCTCTCCTTTCCACCCCTCTCTTCCTCCTCAGAGGAGATACCACCAGCGGAGAGCACAATCCCCATTACCAGGGTAACAGAAGGATGTCTGGTGCCTGGAAGAGTCCACATGGAAGAGACACCAATGACTCCTGAAATGAAGACTGGAAATGCTAAGAATGAAGTTCAGAATAGAGATGAAGCTGTCAAGTTCAAATAAGGAACTAGCAGCAAACTATCTCCTAAACTCCTCACTGCTCACAATGGCAATGATAATCTTTTAAATGAAAACCAAATCAACAAAATTGGGATAACAATGGCAATGATGTTGAACCTTTTTATCCTGCCCTTGGATGATGTTTCATTAAAAGTGGGCCGCCCGCCTGCCCGTTTTGCTCATGTGACGAGCGTGAAAGTGCACGGGCAATGTAAAATAGGGATCAATTGCTTTTTTAATGGCCTTAAGTAGCCCTTTAATTATTGGCAAGCACAGCTCCAACAGCCACACACGGTGACCAGAAGATTGCTCATGTGCAGGATGATGTCAGGACGCTCGCCCGATGTCATCTTGCGTTATTTAAAGTTCATTCAGGTCAGGTGCATGCCTGCCCACGAGGCATAAAATTCTGACCATCACTTCTCTCGTCAGGACAACCTCCACTACTAAGGCTTCCAACACACCCATGAACTGAGGAGCTCTCTCTTTTCCCTCATACTCCATTTGTACAGCTTCTACTTGCAGCCAGTATTAATACAGGTAGTCAGCAGCATGTTCCTTCCACTGAGTCCAGCTCCCCTTTAAGAGGGGCAGGCTGCCTTTAAGAAGAGCAGATACTGCACCTTGTGCTTGTCAGTATACGCTTCTGGGCCACTGCTGAACACTCAGCCAGTCAGCAATACGGGTCCCCACTTGGCCCAATGCTACAATCATTTCAATGAAGAGGCAGCAGTGAATATGTATGCTGCCTGTCTCAGTGGAAACAGGCACAGGCACATCATGAATTGGGACCCCTATGTCCAAAAAATGGGTGTCACCAAATTTTTAGACCTTTAATTTTTGGCTTATAGTAAATGCAAAATAACGCATTTCTAGATGATTCCCTTCAATTCAGTAAAAGTGCCTCATTAACTGTGGGGTTTGTCCCTCATCCGCGGCTACGTTCGCGGCCGGATGTCCCTGGAGAGGGAGCACGTGGTGTCTGCTGGCACTCTCGAGGCCTTCCATGCCCGGTGGGCACCGCGGGGACTGGGGTGTTTTGTTGACCCCTTTAATCACGTTTTGGTTTGAAGTTGTAAGTTTCCTTTAAATTTTGTCTTTAGTTTTACAGCTGACCTGAATTAGGGGCTGTGCTTGATTTGACCTCATTTTGTTGATTTGGTTTAATTGGTTTCACCTGAAAGATTATTAACTGTGGGGGCAATTCCTGCATTGTAAACTTATGCAAGGAGACTGGATATAGAACAGGTAGGCCATCTAACTGCAGGACATGTGCAGGGATTAAAGAGATGTGGACACTGCTATCTGATGATGATGGAGCAATCAATAAAACTACATGAGTTGACAGGAATATACATAACTAAACCTTGTCTGCTCCACCAACTTAATTTGCTACCAATTTATCCTGTAACTGCATCTCTCCGAGAACTGTGGAAATTTCTAAATTTATTCGTGTCATTCACAATCCATGAATTCTTTAGTAGTAACAATCATACTAAAATGCAAAGGCTACAGAGTTGTTGGGTCAGTGAGTGCATTCTAGGCTCAAAAAAAAATCCAGTGATTGTATTACCCGTCATGTGCACTTTAAACAGATTTGGGCCTCACATCTCATTACTCGGTGATGGCTTCTGATTTAGTTAACTTTTATCCAGCAAAAAAGGGCTGCATCGACAAACACCATAAGCCACCTTTCCCATCCTGGTAATTTTATTAAAGGCTCACAAAGAGCGTCACATTTCTGAAGATCATTTGTTCTCAACAAAAACGTCACTGCTGCACAGGGAAGGACAATGGGGTCACAAGGCCTCATCTCCCTACATTTGGGCTAAATCACCACAAACCAAACACTGGCCAAACCTCATTGAAATGTCTTAAGCTGTTTTCTACTGGGACTTGTTTAGTTTTGGAATCAGAAGATTTATAGTCCCACACAATAAGAACATTTTTTCAGTGATTCTTCCACCCACATATCATAGCGTTAGCAAAAGGAACTGACTCATGAACGGCAATCATAAGGAAACAAAACTAAGCATATGTCACTTTAAAGTGGTATATAACTCTACAATTATATCATAGCAAAACATATTGGGAATTTATAGTCAACTTCACAGGCTGAAATGGGGAGATGAATCCCTTAAATTTTATGGTCTTCTGTTATGACTGCCATTAGGTAAGTTATTGCGGAAAGCTATAACATTACTAAAAAAAATCCTATCTCTTCAAGTCAGCATTCCAACTCCGGTTACTTAGTTGAAAAAGATGAGTCACATTATGCTACTGGCCTTGGCTGTAGAAGCAATTCACAACCCAAAAGGTTCCTGTTGCATTGCCTGACAGAAACTACTCTCTGCCCACAAGCAGAGATTTCGCCATATGTTTTTTTTAAATTGAAAAGATTCTGCTTCTCTTTTATTCTTTCATGGGATGTGGGCATCACTGGTTAGGCCAGCATTTATTGCCCATTCCTAATTGCTCTTGAGAAGGTATTGGTGAGCCATCTTCTTGAACTGCTGCAGTCCATGTGGTGTAGGTACACGCACAGTCCTTAGGAAGGGAGTTCCAGGATTTTGACCGAGCGATAGTGAAGGAACGGCGATATATTTCCAAGTCAGGATGGTGTGTTACTTGGAGGGGAACCTCCGGGTGGTGGTGTTCCCATCTATCTGCTGCCCTTGACCTTCTAGATGGTAGTGGTAAAGTGTTTGGAAGGAGCTGCCTAAGGAACCTTCGTGAGTTTCAGCAGTGCATCTTGTAGATGGTACACACTGCTGCTACTGTGCGTCAGTGGTACAGAGAGTGAATATTTGTGGATGGGGTGCCAATCAGGCCAGTTGCTTTGTCCTGGGTGATATCATGCCTCTTGAGTATTGTTGCACTCATTCAGGCAAGTGGAGACTATTCCATCATACTCCTGACTTGTGTATTGTAGATGGTGGGCAGGCTTTGGGGAGTCTGGAGGTGAGTTACTCACCACAGGATTCCTAGTCTCTGTCCTGCTTTTGTGGCTGGTCCAGGTCAGTTTCTGGTCAATGATAATCTACAGGATGTTGATATTGGTTGATAATAATGTCATTAAATATGAAGGGACAATGACTAGGCTCTCTGGTGTTGAAAATAGTCATTGCTTGGCACTTGTATGGTGTGAATGTTACTTGCCACTTGTCAGCCCAAGCCTGCATATTATCCAGGTCTTGCTGCATTTGGACATGGACTGCTTCAGTATCTTAGGAGTCGTGAATGGTGCTGAACATTGCACAATCATCAGCGAACATCCACACTTCTGACCTTACGGTGGAAGGAAGGTCATTGATGAAGCAGCTGAAGATGTTTGAGCCAAGGACACTACCCTGAGGAGCTCCTGCAGCAATGTCCTGGAACTGAGATGATTGACCCCCAACAACCACAACCATCTTCCTTTGTGCTAGATATGACTCCAAGCAGTGGAGCTTTCTCCCTGATTCCCATCGACTCCAGTTTTGTTAGGGCTCCTTGATGCCACACTCAGTCAAATGCTGCCTTAGTGTCAAGGGCAGTCACTCTCACCTCACCTCTGTAGTTCAGCTCTTTAATCCATGTTTGAACCAAGGCTGCAATGAGGTCAGGAGCTGAGTGGCCTTGGCAAAGCCCAAACTGGGTATCCATGAGCAGGTTATCGCTAAGTAAGTGCTGCTTGATAGCATTATTGATGACCCCTTCCATCGCTTTGCTGATGATCGAGAGTAGACTGATGGTAGGTAATTAGCTGGGTTGGATTTGTCCTACTTTTTGTGTACAGGATATAACTGGGCAATTTTCCACATAGCCAGGTAGATGTCAGTGTTGTAGCTGTACTGGAACAGCTTGGCTAGGGGCGGGTCAAGTTCTGGAGCACAAGTCTTTAGTACTATTGCTGGAATATTATCAGGGCCATAACCTTTTCAGTATCCAGTGCCTTCAGCCATTTCTTTATATCAGGTGAAGTGAATCAAAGTGGTTGAAGACTGGCATCTGGGATGCTGGGGATGAGATGAATCATCCATTCGGCACTTCTGGCTGAAGATTGTTGCAAATGCTTCAGCCTTATCTTTTGCACTGATGTGCTGGGCTCCTCCATCATTGAGGATGGGGATATTTGTGGAGCCTCCGCCTCCAGTGAGTTGTTTAATTGTCCACCACCATTCACAACTGGATGTGGCAGGACTGAAGAGCTTAGATCTGATCCGTTGGTTGTGGAATCACTTAGCTTTGTCTGTCACTTGCTGCTTATGCTGTTTGATATGTTTGACATGCAAGTAGTCCCACGTTATAGCTTCACCAGGTTGACACCGCATTTTTAGGTATGTCTGGTGCTGCTCCTGGCGTGCCCTCGTACACTCTTCATTGAACCAGGGTTGATCTCCTGGTTTGATGGTAGAGTGGGGGATATGTGGGGCCACGAGGTTACAGATTGTGTTTGAGTACAATTCTACTACTGCTGATGGCCCACAGTGCCTCATGGATGCCCAGTCTTGAGTTTCTAGAATTGTTTGAAACTTATCCATTTAGCATGGTGGCAGCGCCACACAACACAATGGACCTTGTGGTAGTCACTCCTACCAACACAGTCATGGACAGATGCGTCAGTGGCAGGTTGGTGAGGATGAGCTCAAGGATGCTTTTCCCTCTTGTTGGTTCCCTCACCACCTGCAACAGACCCATTCTGGCAGCCAAGTCCTTTAGGATTTGCCCTGTTCGCTCTGTGGTGATGCTATCGAGCCGCTCTTGGTGATGGACATTGAAGTCCCTCATCCAGAGTACATTCAGTACTCTTGCCACCCTCAGTGCTTCCTCCAAATGATTTTCTACACGGAGGAGGACTGATTCATCAGCTTAGGTCGGCGGGGGCAGTGGGAGTGGTACATGGTAATCAGGAGGAGGTTTCCTTGTCCGTGTTTGACCTGATGCCAGGAGACTTCATAGGGACTGGAGTCAGTGTTGTGGACTCCCAGAGCAACTCCCTCCTGACTTTATACCACTGATGCTTCTGTCCTACCAATGGGACAGGACATACCTAAGGATGGTGACGGTGGTATCTGGGACTGTAATATATGATTCCATGAGTACGACTATGTCAGACTGTTGCTTGACTAGTCTGTGAGACCACTCTACCAATTTTGGCACTAGCCCCCAAATGTTAGTAAGGAGGACTTTGCAGGGTCGACAGGGCTGAGTTTGCCATTGTCGTTTCTAGTGCCTAGTTCAATGCCGGGTGGTTCGTCCAGTTCCACTCCTTTTAGACTTTTTCATAGTTTGATATAACTGAGTGGGTTGCTAGGCTATTTCAGATGGCAGTTAAGATTTAACAACATTACTGTGAGTCTGGAGTCACATGTAGGCCAGACCAGGTAAGGACGGCAGATTTCCTTCCCTAAAGGGCATTAATGAACCAGATGGGTTTTTACGATAATCCTCAATGGTTTCATGGTCACCATTAAATTTTTCATTCCAGATTTTCATTGAATTCAAATTTCACCATCTGCCCTGGCAGGATTCAAACCAGGGTCCCCAGAGCATTACCCTGGGTCTTTGGATTACTAGTTCAGTGACAATACCACTACACCTCCCCTCTTGAATGTTGTTGGAGTTCCATTCATCCAGTAAAGTGGAGAGTATTCCATCATGCTCCTGACTTGTGCCTTGTAGATGGTGGATAGGCTTTGGGGAGTCAGGAAATTATTTACTCGCTGCAGAATTCCCAGCCTTTGACCTGCGCTAGTAGCCACAGTATTTAAATAGCTAGTCCAGTTCAGTTTCTGGTCAATGGTAACCCCCAGGATGTGAAGGATTCAGCGATGGTAATGCCATTGAATATCAAGGGGAGATAATTAGGTTCTCTCTTTTGGAAGGTGGTCATTGCCTGGCATTTGTGTGGTACATATGTAACTTGCCACTGATCAACCCAAGCCTAAATGTTTTCCAGGTCTTGCTGAATTTGGACGGGGACTGCTTCGATATCTGAGGAGGCGCAAATGGTGGTGAACATTGTGCAATCATCAGTGAACATCCCCACATCTGACCTTATGATAGAAGGAAGGTTATTGATGAAGCAGCTGAAGATGGTTGTGGCTAGAACACTACCATAACTTATCTAAATTAACTTTATATGGTATTAGGAGATCCTAGCACTTAATACTGCACAGAAGTTATAGTCCCCTCTCTGTTAACCCAAGCAGTTAAAATGGTTTCCCTCAGATTGCCTCACATCACTGTGTTCCAGACTTATACTGATGACTGACTCCAGAGAAAGACTGCCATTTTCATGGTGGTGTGCAGCACTGGTACTGTGCAGGACAGAAACATTGCATTATAACTATAACTTAAGCGATCTCTCCAGAATTCTAATAACCATTAACGAACATACAAATTAGGAGCAAGAGTAGGCCATTGGGCCCGTCAAGCCTGCTCACCATTCAAAAAGATCATGGCTGATCTGATCGTGACCCCAAATCCACATTCCTGCCTTTCACCAATATCCTTTGACTCCATTGATAGTCAAGAATCTATCTAATCCTGCCTTAAAAACATTCAATGATCCTGCCTCCACTGCTCTCCGGGGAAAAGAATTCCAAAACTCATAACCTTCTATGAGAAAAAAATTGTTCTCATCTCTGGCTTAAAAAGTTGACCCTTTATTTTTAAACTGTGCCCCCTAGTTCTAGCCTCTCCAACAAGGGGAATCATCCTTTTAGCAGTCACCCTGTCAAGTCCCCTCAGGGTCTGATATCTTTCAATAAAATCAACTCCCGTTCTTCTAAACTCCAGTGGATACAGGCCCTGCCTGTCCAACGTTTCCACATGTGATATCCCCCCCCAATTCCCATGGCTAAATAGTATGGTGGAGGGGAGGGAGGAGTGGGTGGGGATGGACAGCATGCTCCCTTGGAAACAACACTGACGTGGAGCCAACATGCTCCATGCCAACCCACCCAGCAGCTGTGGGGCAAACTAATGAGGGCTGAGTGGGACTTCCACCCCTGTCCTCTGGAGCTGCCGGCTAATCTGATTGGTCAGATAGCACCATCCGTCCCAGCAGCGCCAGGAAGGTGTGGGTGACGGCTGCCGGGAATGCAAAAGGAAAAGAAGATCAAGGCCCATGGATCTCAGGAGCAGGTAAGTCTGGGGTCTTGGGCCAGGAGGGTTTGGGTAGGTTAGGGAGAGGGGTGGGTGGGGGGTGGGGGTGAGTTTAAGAAAGGGAGTGGGTAGGAAGGAAGGGGCAATGGGGGCCGCCTCATGATCGGTAAAAGGCAGCCCCCAAAGCGCGACACCACCTTTAAACATTTAATTTAAAAAATCGGGCTTTCTGCTCCTGCCCAGCGGCCCACGCTAAACCTTTTATGGTATGGGCAACGTATTACCAGGGTCAATTGGCTTGATAACACGCTTAACTGGCCCTTAATTATTCATTTAAATAAGGCAGGCGGACTGCCGATTTCACTGCTTGCCTGCCCCCACCGTATTGTTGGGGTGAGTTCGGGGTAGGAGGCAGGGTGGTGGGATGGGCCCCCACCCTATTTTACATGCCCCCTCTGTAGGAAACATACCTTCTGGGGGCACGTAAAATTCAACCCCAGGTATCAGCCAAGTGAGCCTTCCCTGAACAGTTTCTAACGTGTTTGTATCCTTTTTAAAATAAGGCCACCAAAACTGTACTCCATAGACAAGATAATGGGCAGAATCTTTTAGTCCTGCCAGCAGCCAGGATCATGGCGGGAGACAAAAAAATCTGTTCCCAATGGCGGGATAAATTGTGTGAATTATGTAATCCTGACTTTCAGGGCGGGGCAAGCTTCCTGACGGACACTGTCGGGAACTCCATTTGCATGTATTAACATCTCATGCATGTTCATTGAAAGGCCATTTTGCAGAAATTAAGCTCCCCCTCCAAATGAAACTCCCCACCAGTGAGAATTTAGAACAACATATACAATCTTATATAAGTGGCGGGCACCTGGCGAGCTTCACGGCTTTTCACGGCTTCCATGACTTTGAGGTCAGTAGATGTTGCTTTCACCTTCTTGGGTACCTTACATATCTTCACTCATATTGGGTGCCGCTAGCAAATACTGTGCCAAGGCTGGACACGGGAGGCAGGCGAAAGTTGGAACAGGGGTGGTGATGGGAGGATGATAGTGTGGGGAAGTGGAGTGAATGTCGGACAGGGGAGGTAGGCAAAGCAGGGAATGTGGTTGGAGAATATGCAGGGAAGGGGGGGTGGAGGCGAGTGTCCGGGGAAGTCAGGGGAGAGTGTTTGAGGAACAGGAGGTGGGGTGAGAGTGTCCGGGGAAGCGGGGAGCGGGATAAGAGTGTCCGGGTAAAGAGAGTCAAGGTGAGAATGTCCGGGGAAGGAGGGGGCAGGATGAGACTGTCCAGGGAAGTGGGTGGGAAAGTGTCAGAGAGCAGGGTCAGTGGTGTTGATGGTGGGGTCCCGGGGGGGTGAACTCAGGGTACAGGTGATAGGAGGGAACGATTACAGTCAGAGTGGGCAGTGGGATGCAGTAGGGTGATAGGTCCAAGATAAGAGTCTGGTAGGTCAAGGTCTCATGGGGGGAGTGCTCACGGAGGGGGACTAGACAGGTGAACTCAGATAATAGGAAGGGGAAGGGTGAGAATGGGCATGAGGATGGTAACGGGTGTTGGTGTTGAGGGGAGGGAAGGCATGTAGAAGTGGATCATGGTAAGGTCCTAGTCAGATAATGGGGGGAGGTTCAATGGTGACAGAGGGGAGAGGAACGGCTATATTGTGTAGCTCAAGGGTGGTGGGAAGAAGTTAGTGGGTGACAGGCGAGGACAGCAGGTTGTGGGGCAAGTCTGGAAGGTGACGTGCACCATTTTTAAAATCTGACCTTGACCATGCAGTTATTCAGTTAGAGTTCCCTTGAAGTGAGTTAAAGGTCTTTTCAGTCATGTAGAATTCAAGGTCAGCACATGTTGCCGACTAAAGGAAAACCCTAATAATTATGAGGCAACCAGATGTCAACCATGCTCTGTTGCATTCTCCTCTATGGTGAAGCCCACACAGCAGCAGGATCCAGAGGACCAGAGGTGGGAGTTCCTTCACATGGCAGCAGATTTGCTCCTGGCTCATGGGTCTCATAGTAACATCGAGATCCCGTTAAGGTGTGGAGCTGCTGTTCATTTTGTGCCAATTTCCATCAAGTCTCCAGGGTAGTGGAGGCATGCGGAATAGTGTCAGAGTAAGACTTCATGCATGTGGCTGTCATCACTCTGGTCAAAGAGCAATGTCTCCAAGCACAGTCATGTATGAATGGGAGGAACTCCCGTCTCTGGTCCAACAGGATCTCCTTCGCCTGGAAAGGGTGGGATGGGGATGCCATGTCTAGATGGAGGCCAGGCGAAGCACTTAGCACTGAGATGGAGAGAAACCTGTAAAGGATATGCTCACTTAATGTATCATTTCAATTTGTTCACAGGTCCGCTGAGGCATCGATGATGCAGGCTGCAGGCAATTCTGCCTTGGTAATGGCTCTTATCCGGATCAGGAGAAGGATGGCCCGCCATCAGTTAGTATATGGCCAGGAGGAGCAAGGGCCTGAGCAGCAAGAGGCAGCAGGGCCTCTGCAGGGCCAAGATGCTGGTGAACATGGTCCACTGCAATGGCAAGCATTGGCCTGGCCATGGGCGTATCGTCAATGGTGCTCTTATCTAAAGATAAGTGAAAGGCATTGCCAGAGGAACTCTCGCATGTCCCGGGATGTGGTTGCTCACATCTGTGAGCTTCTCCAGAATGAGTTACAGCTGCAAGGACTCTGGAGGTGTAATGCACAGCTCCTGGCCTGCATTGAATGAATGGCTGTCTGGGTCCCCTTTAAATATGGCGCTAGGACCTTGGACCCCATGAGGTAGTGGCGAGACTGGCAACTTCCTGCCTGCCCTGCCATGAGATTCACCAAGCTCCTTGCGGATGCATCATTAGTGAGCTGGATGGTGGAAGGTCACAAGTGGTCAGCCATCCGGCTGCCCAGCGGGAATCATGCTGACTTTCCCGACCACCATTGGACTTAGACTCCAGAATAGAAGATTCCACTCATGGTCTCACCAATGCCCTGCACAGCTGTAGCAAAACTTCCCTACTTTTATATTCCATTCCCCTTGCAATAAACAACAACATTCCATTTGCCTCCTAATCACTTGCTGTACGAGCATACTAACTTCTTGTGATTAGTCAGCTCCACTTCTATACAATGCAGAGAAAAAGTAAACTGTTTGCATTCACTTGACACATAAAAATGATTCCTATATCCAGTTTTGTTCCTCAAATAACTGCTACTGATCACCATCCAGTGACCAGTGCTCAGAAATGTATATGTGTGGACATTGGCTTACGACAACTCTAAGACGTTTTGCAGTTGAATATCTATTGGCATTTGTTATAGTCATAGAGTGATTGAGTCATAGAGGTCTACAGCACAGAAAAAGGCCCTTAAACCCATCAAGTCAGCGCAGGTCAAACAAGTACCCAACTATTCTAATCCCATTTCCTAGCACTCGGCTCATAGCAAGTGCACGTCCAAATACTTCTTAAATGTTATGAGAGCTTCTGCCTCTACCACCCTTTCAGGCAGTGAGTTCCAGATTCCCACCACCCTCTGGGTGAAAAAATTCTTCCCCACATCCCCTTTAAACCTCCTGCTCCTTACCTTAAATCTATGCCACCTGGTTATTCATCCCTCCACCAATGGGAAAGGTTCCTTCCTGTCTCATAATTTCCCCTCATAATTTTATACAACTCAATCATGTCTCCCCTCAATCTACTCTGCTCTGGGAAAAATAACCACAGTCTATCCAATCTCTCCTCATAACTAAAACTCTTCAGCCCAGGTAACACCCTGGTAAATCTCCTCTGCACTCTCTCTAGTGCAATCACATCCTTCCTATAACGCGGATCCCAGAGCTGCAGGCAATACTCTAGCTGTGGCCTAACCAGCCTTTTATACAGTTCCAGCATAAGCCCCCTGCTCTTATATTCTATGCCTCAGCTAATAAAGGCAAGTATCCCATATGCCTTCTTAACCACCTTATCTACCTGTACCACAACCTTAAGGGTCCAGCGGGCATGCACACCAAAGTCCCTCTGATCTTTGCTACTTCCCAGGGTCCTACCATTCATTGTGTATTCCCGTGCCTTGTTTGTCCTGCCCAAGTGCATCACCTCACATTTATCTGGATTAAATTCCTTTTGCCACTGATCAGCCCATCTGACTAGCCTGAAAAATATCCTCCTGTAATCTAAGGCTATCCTCCTCATTATTTACCACCCCACCAATTTTTGTGTCATCTGCAAACTTACTGATCAACCCTCCTGCATTCAAGTCTAAATCGTTTATATATACCACAAACAGCAAGGGACCCAACACTGATGCCTGTGGAACCCCACTGGACATAGGCATCTAATCACAAAAACACTGCTCGACCATCACCCTCTGCTTCCTGCCACTCAGCCAATTCTGGATCCAATTTGCCAAATTGCTTTGGATCCCATGGACTCTTACTTTCGTGATTTGTGCAACAAACTTAAGATAAATCTTTTCGGAGCTTATAGAAAATTATATTCAAAATATATATTTACTTCCAGTTAATATTGTTGCATGTTTTTTAATAACTTCTCCCCTTGCTCTTGATTTTCCCCTCGTCATCTAGATTTACATGTGCACAATGGCCAGTCGGTTGGAGGATCTCCTAGTTGGTGGTTTCAGGTGAACTATATCCAGAATGAGGAGCAAGGAGAGGTGGGGGGAAAATCAAGAGCGAGGGGAGAAGTTATTAAAAAACATACAACAATATTAACTGGAAGTAAATATATATTTTGACTATAATTTTCCATAAGCTCTGAAATGATTTGTTTTAAGTTTGTTGCACAAATAGTATCACTGATGTTGTTAATTAGAAATTATTGAGATTTCTTTTCCAAGCTTGATACTGTGGACTTGAATCATCCAACTGCACTGTGATTTCTATGATATTTTTGCGATTGATATCTACTGCATGCTATTGGTCATTGGAATGTTTTAGTCCTGCAGCTTCAAAGGTAGAGATGTTTTCTGTAGCTCACCAGTTAATTAATATTGACCCTGGGTTCAGAGAGACTCAGTAATTGATCACATAGTTGTGCCACTGTATCCAATACCAAAGAATTTATGAAGCTTGAAGCTTAAAACCACTTTGGAAAATTCAAGAATGACAAAGGTAGATCATGATACAAGACATCATTATGTTAAGAAGGTTGCTAGGGAAATGAAGTAAAATAAAATAAGTAGGTTCCTTCATCTGCAATGCTGATAAGTTATATAAATTTATATTACTTTTGATGAAGCCTGTCATCAATTATGGTCAAAAGAGTTTTTGTTGTCTAGGGCCAACAACTGACAAGTTTGATGCACTCCAACAAATTCTTGGAGTCTCAAGAGAGCATTACCCCAAGTTGGCATCTAGCCCACCATACCCAGCTGCATGATCATTGGAAAGAGTAATGCATAATAGAAAATCTTAATGAACCAGCTTGATGAGAGAGGGACAGGATTCTGCACAACATCACCAAACTAATGGTAGGACAGCAGACACGCAATGTACTTGTGACTAATTCATAAAAGCATTTCTTGGCAAAAGGGGGCATCTGAATGGCAATGACCTTGGTGAGTATTGCCACAGGCTCTCATTGTAGCTGCCCCCCTAACTGCTGGTGAAGAGGTTTCTGTTTAAGATATGTACATTTGGTGGTGTTCAAGAATGCAGTTGTGGTTTCTATCCACAAGAAACAGGATTCTGGTAGCCTTAAAAAGCAGAGGAAAATCTCACTGTTTTCAGTTGGTACTTTAAGTTGGTACTTGGGTAAAATGTCACCGCATGTATGAAAGGATCCTCTGGAGGACTGCAGAGTAATGAGAAAGCAATGGGGAACTTTGCTTGTGAGGAATATGCATGGCAAGTAGCGGCTGTAGAGTAACATAGAGTTCAGAAGAAACCCTCCTACATTGCTTTCCTCAATTTCATAAGGCTCTTGACCTAGCTAGCACTTTGTGGGGCCCCTCATGGAGAAGCTGGATGATATGATTGTACGGGGGAAAATGTTGGATTGTATTTGCAAGTGTACATCAGCACCAAAAAGCATCTAAATGTAGGTAAGTGACTCATTAAATGACAGGAGAGTTAGGCAAGTTTCTCCACTGTTTTAAATTCTGTTCAATTTCTTCATCAACAGTGTACCATATGACATCATATGGTACGGATGTGGAATGTTTGTAACCTGCATTTCTAGGAGTATTTTGCTGTTTCTTATCAACTAACCCAGCCTCCCTGACAAGCTCCTTGCGGCACCTGAGCAAGGAGGCATGTGATTCAATTTTCCCTTTTTATTTTGAATATTATTAATTATGTTATTGATGTACTCACCTGAGCATCTATTGTGCCCTATCCAACATCTTGAATAATGATAGCAGGCACCAGAAGTTCCCTATGAGTGGTCAAGTAAGCAGCACAGTTCACCATTAAATAGGTAAATCCAGTAGGATAAGGTGGTGGGCATGCCCACTTTCAGTGCTGTGTATTTGTACAGCTGAAGAGTGGTTTTGATAATTGGAGGATAAAAGGGCCATCTGCTCCAATTTGTATTCATTTTGGTACCTGACAAACCCAATGGATACTTCTACCACATAAAAGATAGCTATCCATTGAGTGGTTGGGATATAGAATGACAAGTGCTAAAACAACAATGTCAGGTATAAGAACATGTTCTCATGCATCTAAGGCTTGGTGCCTACCAATATTGGGTTGCAAAGATATGAGCAGCAAATGGGGTATATGGTGTATGGTATGTTTTACTATGGGGTCGTTTTGCTCGTGATCTAGTTGCATGCTTATCTGTCGGCAGGTGAGTTAATTACAATATACAGCAGAAGCAGAGATCAATGTGAAATGAAGCACATACTATTTATTTACACAAACAACAGAGCACCAACATGATTTGTGCTTCCTCAGCTAGTACCTACTCTAGACCAACATTAACATGGTAGCCCACGCTACACCAGCTATTGGGAATTACACTCACGTAGTCACTCTGCTCACATTGTCTTAAAGGTATTTTACACCTCAGATTACCACATCCCCCTCCCTTTATGTGAAAGTACATTTTACGATATATTTAACTATTTACAAAAATTAACTATTTACAAATTAATCTTTCTGGGGCTTTTTCAAACGCGTCAACCCTCATAGTTCTACGACTTTGGATGGTTTATCTGGGGCCTCCCTCTCAGGAGTTATCTGCCCACTAGGCTCCCCAGTAGGAACCTGCAAGTTTGACTCTTTGACTTTCTCAGGCTCAACAGGTTCTACAGGTGCATCCAAAGCAAGTGGAGTTCCTTCTACCTGTGGTGCAGACTCAAACAGAATGCTTTCACACGCTTTCGGGCCCCATAGTATGCACTCTTGCTGCCCCTCCCCTCCTAATTCAACAATATGAAAGGCAACTGTCAGACAGATTCTGAGAAATAAGATGTTGGACAAGGCTCAATACAACACAAAATGATCAGCTTCCTGTCGTGTGAAAAAATTTTTGGGGGACTTGTTAGTAATTTCACTATCTCTTCCTACTTGTCGTCTTTTGATGGGTTTTCTTCTTGGCAATGTTGACTTCCATCTCGGCTTCTTCTTCAACTTCCCTATTGGCCAAACTAAGCTCAGGTATGAGCTCAACTTGAGTGAACTCAGTGGTTGAGTCTTCCAGCATTTCCTCATCTGTCAGCTCCTTTGAAAACTCAGGGGTCTCTATTTATAGGGCTTCTTGGCTTCCATGTAGTTGGTTCTTCAGTTCTTCCTTTTCTTTTTTATATTTGCTAGTTGTTTCCTGGAGAATTAAATATTGTTGTGCTTTCTCAGCTAATTGATTCTTCACCTCGGCCAGAGACATGAGGAATTATTTCTGTTCATCATCAAACCTTTGCAGTGGTACAAGTTGGGATCTGAGAAATCTTGCAATGTGTGAAAGTCCTTCAGCAGGTTTTCTTTTTCTTTTTGGAGGTTACTGACTTCAACTCAAGCTCTGTCCTGAAGCATCAGCTCTACATTTCCTTTTGTTGAAGTTTTACATTCTCCTTTTTCCAAACAGCAACATTTCTTGCTTCTCACTGAGATCTCAGTAATCTCCCAAGATTGATCTCTCTTAACCAACTTCTTCCGAGGAGACTCCTGCTATCACCATGATGGGCAGATTTGCAGACTGGCTTCTATATTGTGCTAGAACCTTGCATATACCTTTCACCTGTATGTTTTAGCCAGTATATGTCTTTAATCTGACATCTGAGTTTTCCAGCTTTAGCAAGTGGCCTCCTCCATTCAGATACTTAAACGGGTGTTCCTCTATGACTGTCGTGGATGTGCCTGTATCCACCTCCATTCGAAGGGGTTTTCTGTTGACGTCTACTTTCACATAGATTAGCTTATTTTACCCATTTTTAAATTGTGTAGCGAGTAAATATCTATTTCTTTTGGCTCCTCCATCATATAAATTTCATGTTTTCTGCCTTTTTTTGAACTTTGGCCTCAATCTTTCTTTACAATATTGATGCTGTCAGACCTGCTGAGTTTTTTCAGCACTTTTTGTTTTTGTTTCAGATTTCCAGCATCCGTGATATTTTGCCTTTATAACAGTAGCTCTGTGAGTCTGAGGTAGCTCCTGAATGACAGATCTGCTGATAAAAATTCAGAACTGACTTAACACTCTGTGTTTGACTAGGTAATTCAGTACCTGAACCAGACAAATCCCTATTACTCCAGGGTAGTGTTGAGAATTGCATTGCCAGATCAGTTCAGGAATGTGACCTGATTACCTGCTAATTTGGGCAGGGATTCATCCTATTTGGCTCCATGTATCTCTGCAACCAACGCCCTTCCAGGTATGGCAGTTCTAACTGAACAAGAAGTGAGAAGTTTATTCTCACTCTATGCTGATAGACTGCACGATATTTACTCATTGGAGTGCATGTCTACTGATTCCTGAAGGTATCAGGATAGGTAGATAAGGTGGTTAAGAAGGCAAACAGGATGTGTTCCTTTATTAACCAAGGCATAGAATATAAAAGGAGGGAGAGTTATGCTAGAACTGTACAAAAACGAGTTAAGCCACAGTTTTCCGTTTTGGTCCCTGTATTACAAGAAGAATGTGATCACACTAGAGAGCTTACAGAGGAGATTACAAGGACGTTGCCAGAAATGGAGAATTTTAGCTATGAGAAAAGATTAGATTGGCTGGGATTGGTTTCTTTGGAACAGAGGAGACAGTTAGGAGAGGTCTGGATAGATTGAATAGGAAGGACCAATTTCCATGGCAAAGAGGTCAATAACCAGGAGGCAAAGATTTAATGTAATTGGTAGAAGGATTAGGGTGGGAGTTAAAGAGAAGTGTTCTACCTGATAGCATGGTAAAGACAGAAGCCTTCATCACATTTCAAAAAATACTTGGATATGTGCTTGAAGTGTTAACCTACAGAGTTACAGAGCTAGACAGTGGGGGCTGGCTCATTCTTTTTCAGCTGTCACGAACATGATGGACTGAAATGCATCTTCTGTGCCATAAGTTTTCTGTTTTCTGTATTTGCTAAATCCCAGCACCAGCTCTGCAGTCTTTTGGGGTCACTAAGCTTTGAAGCTCTTAGCCTGTGCCTAAGCTCTGTAATCTTTATTTAATAGGTTTAATGCTATGTGGAAAGAGTGTGCTATATCAAACAAATAGAAATTTTACATGTTTGATCAGTAGCTAGCCTTGGAGGCTCTTAAAAGTTGATCATTGGTTTCTTACGTATGAGACATTGGGCTTACCAAAGAAAATTTTCTGGTAAATCTAATTTGTCCTAAACTAACATCTAATACTATTTTTATTTCAAAATATAAAAATGCTGAAGCTGTACATATCAATCATCATTGCACACATCAATGTTTTACTTTCATCAAAATGAAGCGGTGTTATATTTTTGGATCTTTTTCCTCTGTTTTACTTCGGATTTTTGGCTTTTGTATCTCAGAACCTTTACAGGTGATGTTCACTCACAACACTGTTGAATATTTACAGTTGCCCTGATATCTAGATAACTTTGGTTGCACACCCAGTGTACTGAAAACCTTTCTTCAGATTTGCTTGAACTTCTCCACAGGATCTAACTCATGTCTTTCAGAAGCAGCAGAATATCACAAGAACAGATCCTGTTCCAGGCAACAACTTCAAAATGAATTTATTGAATAACTGATGAACAAATAAACAAATAATATAAACACTTGAACATATAGTCTGGGCTGAAATATATCTTCAGTACTGAGAGAGTGCTGAACTGTTAGAGTTGCTGTGTCTCAAATGAGACATTAAACTGAGATGTTTGTCCTTTTCCAAGGATGTAAAAGACCTTTTGTCATTATGAAGAAGGGGAGCTCACTAACTGCCCTGGACAATATTTATCCCTATATCAACATAATAAAAACAAAACTATTCTCTTGTCATTTATCGCATTGCTGTTTGTGGGTCATTGCCATGCACAAATTTGCTACTGTACGTTTGTATAGTACAAGAGTGACTACACTTCAAAGGTGCTCCATTGGCTGTGAAGCATTTTGGGAGGCCCTGAAGACATGAAAGGAACTGTGTAAATGCAAGTTCCTTATTTATAGTAGATGTTAGACTAGGCTGACTCCTTAAACAAGAAAACTAAGGAATTCTTCACAATCTATATACAGGTCAACTATCCTTCATCCAAAATCCTCAGGGCCAATTGCATTTTGAATTTCAGATAATTTTGGATTTCACATACCACATCTAAACTTACGTTACACTAGGCAAAGCCTAGGCCAGCTATAGTCTAAAGTAAATAAAATGGTTAGAAAGGTAAGATGTATCACAGAATAATAAATGCAGGGTACCCACTGGCCTCTACCCGGCTATGTGGAAAATTGCCCAGGTATATCCTATACACAAAATGCAGGACAAATTCAATCTGGCCAGTTACCACCCCATCAGTCTACTCTTGATCATCAGCACAGTGATGGAACATGTCATCGACAGTGCTATCAAATCAGTAATAGCCTGCTCACTGCCAGAGCCACTCAGCTCATGACATCTTTACAGCCTTGATGCAATCATGGACAAGACAGCTGAACTCAAGAGATGAGGTGACAGTGGCTGCCCTTGATATCAAAGCTGCATTTGACCGAGTGTGGCATCATGGAGCCTTAGAAAAACTCAAGTCAGTGGGAATCGGGAGAAAATGCTCCACTGGTTGCAGTCATACCTAGCACAAAGGGAGGTGGTTGTGGTTGTTGGAGGTCAATCATTTCAGTCCCAGGACATCACTACAGGAGTTCCTCAGGGTTGTGCCCTAGGCCCAACCCATCTTCAGCGGCTTCATCAATGACCTTCCTTCCATCATAAGGTCAGAAGTGGGGATGATCGCTGATGGTTGCACAATGTTCAGCACCATTCATGACCCCTCAGGTATTGAATCAGTCCCTGCCCACATGCAGCAAGACCTGGACAACATTCAGGCTTGGGCTGATAAGTGGCCATTGACACTCACACCACACAAGTGCCAGGCAATGACCATCTCTAACAAGAGAGAATCTAACATCGTCCCTTGATCTTCAATGGCATTACCATCACTGAATACCCCACTATCAATATCCTGGGGGTTATCATTGACCAGAAACTGAACTGGACTAACCAGATAAATATTGTGGCTACAAGAGTAGGTCAGACATGTAACTCACCTCCTGACTTCCCAAAGCCTGCCCACAATCTACAAGTCACAAGTCAGGAGTGTGATGGAATACTCTCCACTTGTCTGGATGAGTGCAGCTCCAACCACACTCAAAAGCTCAACACCATCTAGGGCAAAGCAGCCCATTTGATTGGCACACAACAAACACTCACACCCTCCATCACTCATGAACAGTGGCAGCAGTGTGTACCAACTACAGGATGCACTGCAACAACTCATCAAGGCCCCTTTGACAGCATCTTTCAAACCTGTGACTTCTATCACCTGGAAGGGCAAGGGTAGCAGATGCATGGGAGCACAATCATCTGGAAGTTCCCCTCCAATCTGCATAACATCTTGACTTGGAAATATATCGCCTTTCCTTCACTGTCACTGGGTCAATATTCTGGAACTGCCTTCCTAACAGCACTGTGGGTGTACCTACACCACATGGACTGCAGCGGTTCGTGAAGGTGGCTCGCCACCACCTTCTTAAGGGCAATTAGGGATGGGCAATAAATGTTGGCCTAGCCAGCGATGCCCACAACCTGTGAAAAGATAAAATGTAATCAGGTTTCTGCAACTGCCATAGTACTGAAAGTCTCTTATCAATGTTACAAATGGCATCTTATGTGACTGTGACAAAGGTAAGCTATCCCTGGCCTGTCTGCAATCTCCTCCATCCTCCTCCAAAGCCTTTAAACCATCTTCCAGTTGGGTGCAACTCCACTTACTTGGTTCTATTTTGGTTCTATCTGCTCACAGCCAGGGTATCACCAGGCTTTTCTCCCTGTTCCGGTGCTAATACCCCGAGGTGTCCCCCAAGATTTATCCTTGGCTCCCTCCTATTTGTCATCCACATGCTGCCCTTTAACATCATCCCAAAATGTATTGTCAGTTCCACTTATATGGTCATAACACCTAGTTCTAGCTCACCAACACCTCTCTTGACCCCTTTACTGTCTTTAAATAACAGACTTCTGGTCTGACATTCAGTGCTGATTGAACAGAAATTTCCTCCAAATAAATAATGGTTAGAAAACTCCTCCATTCCCAACACAAACTCCGCTCCCTGGTCATCAACTCCATAGTTCTTCCTGGCAACAGTCTGAGACGAGACCAGACTGTTTGCAATCTTAGTGCCATATTTGTCCCCCAAGTTGAACTGCCGACCACATATTCATGCCTTAGGCTGCTTTTTCCATCTCCATTACATCACCTGACTCCACCTCACCTCAGCTCATCTGCTGCACAATCTCTCATCCATGCCTTTATTGATTCTAGACATGACTGTTCCAGGGTAATCCTGGCTGGCTTCACATGGTTCTACCATGCATGCACATGAGGTCATCCAAGACTTTGCTGCAAGTGTCCTAATTCACATATCATGTTCAACCGTCACCCCATGCTCACTGACTTACAAAGCAGCACCTTGATTTCAAAATTTTCATCTTTGTTTTCAAACCCATTCACTGCCCCACCCCTCCCTATCTCTGTAATCTCCTCCATAACCCTCTGAGATTTCTGCACTCTTCTGATTCTGGCCTCTTGAGCACCCCAATTTTAATCACTTCATCACTGGTGGGTGCACCTTCAGCTGGTTAGGCCCTAAGCTCTAGAATTCCCGTGCTAAACCTCGCTGCCTCTCTATCTCTCTTTCCTCCTTTAAGACATTGCTTAAGCCCTACCTTGTTGAACGAGGTTTCGGTCATCTGTCTTAATATTTCCTTATGGAATAATAGAATTCAGGAATGATTAAAATACAGAAGGAGAACGTTGATCTGTCATGTCTGTGCTGCCATTGCCAGTCCCACTCGCCAACTTTTCCCCATAGCCCTGTAATTTTTCTCTAATTAAATAATTATCCAATTCCCTTTTGAAAAGCACGTTTGAACATGTCTCCAACATACTCTCAGCCAGTGCATTCTAGGATGTAAGGTGGAATTTTCCAGCCCCAGCAGCAGTGGAAATCATGGAGTGTAGGAGCAGAAAATTCAGAGCGAGGTCAAAAGTCATTTTCCAACAGTGGGAAACCAAGTTGGAATTTTCCCCTCAGCACTATCATGGCGGCTTAATAATGGGTTGACTTTCCTGTTGATCCATGTCGGGGACTCCATTTGTATGCATCAGAATGTCACGAATACTCATTAAAAATGCAAGTTGCAGAATCAATCCTTCCCTCCTAATGACTAGCCATACAAATGGGAAATTAGACCAGTTTTATTCATGGCCGGAGAGATGTGGTGTGCAGCTGCCAACCATCACTTCATTTGCGACTTTGAGTGAGTGCAACATTCAAAGCCAACCTACAACAGCACAGCTCTGAGTATTTACCGATGCCAAAGCAGCTTTGTAAGGCAGGATTGGTGGGGGGGGGGGGTCACAGGAGGAGCTACTCACTGTGGATGCTGCAGGTCTCAGGCTGGGCTGCTCACTGTGGATGCTGCGGGTCCCAAGCTGGACTGTCCACGATGGGTGCTACAGGTCGCAGGCTGGACTACTCACTGTGGGTGCTGTGGGACTCAGGCCGGACTGCTCACTGTGGGTGCTGCAGGTCTCAGGCTGGACTGTTCACTCTGGATGCTGCGGGTCTCAGGCTGGACTGTTTACTGTGGATGCTGTGTGTCTCAGGCTGGACTGCTAACTGCGAGGGCTACAGGTCTCAGGCTGGGCTCCTCATTGCGGGTGCTGCAGATCTCAGGCTGGACTGCTCACAGTGGGTGCTGCAGATCTCAGGATGGACTGCTCACTGTGGGTGCTGTGGGTCTCAGGCTGGACTGCTCACTGTGGATGCTGCAGGTCTCAGGCTGGACTGCTCACCTTGGGTGCTGCAGGTCTCAGGCTGGACTGCTCACTGTGGGTGCTGTGGGTCTCAGGCTGGACTGTTCACTGTGGGTGCTGCAGGTCTCAGGATGGACTGCTCACTATGGGTGCTGTGGGTCTCAGGCTGGACTGCTCACTGTGGGTGCTGCAGGTCTCAGGCTGGGCTCCTCACTGTGGGTGCTACGGGTCTCAGGCTGGAGTGCTCACTGTGGGTGCTGCGGGTCTCAGGCTGGCTGCTCACCACGGGTGCTACGGGTCTCAGCCTGGACTACTCTCTGTGGGTGCTACGGGTCTCAGGCTGGACTGCTCACTCTGGGTGCTGCAGGTCTCAGGCTGGACTGCTCACTGTGGATGCTGAAGGGTCTCAGGCTGGACTGCTCACTGTGGATGCTGTGGGTCTCTGGGTGGACTGTTTACTGTGGATGCTGTGTGTCTCAGGCTGGACTGCTCACTGTGGGTACTGCAGGTCTCAGGCTGCACTGCTCACTGTGGGTGCTGTGGATCTCAGGCTGGACTGCTCACTGTGGGTGCTGTGGGTCTCAGGCTGGGCTCCTCACTGTGGGTGCTACGGGTCTCAGGCTGGAGTGCTCACTGTGGGTGCTGCGGGTCTCAGGCTGGCTGCTCACCACGGGTGCTACGGGTCTCAGCCTGGACTACTCTCTGTGGGTGCTGTGGGTCTCAGGCTGGACTGCTCACTGTGGATGCTGTAGGTCTCAGGCTGGACTGTTTACTGTGGATGCTGAGTACCTAATGCTGCACTGCTCACTGTGGGCAGTGCCGGTCTCAGGCTGGACTGCTGACTGTAGGTGCTGCTTGTCTCAGGCTGGACTGCTCACTGTGGGTGCTACGAGTCTCAGGCTGGACAGCTCACTGTGGGTGCTGCGGGTCTCAGGTTGGACTGCTCACTTTGGGTGCTGTGGGTCTCAGGCTGGACTGCTCACTGTCGGTGCCCCAGGTCTCAGGCTCGGCTCCACACTGTGGGTGCTGCAGGTCTCAGGCTGGACTGCTCACTGTGGGTTCCGCTGGTCACAGGCTGGAATGCTCACTGTGGATGCTGTGGGTCTCAGGCTGCACTGCTCACTGTGGGCGGTGCAGGTCTCAGGCTGGACTGCTGACTGTAGGTGCTGCTTGTCTCAGGCTGGACTGCTCACTGTGGGTGCTGTGGGTCTCAGGCTGGGCTTGTCACTGTCGGTGCTGTGGGTCTCAGGCTGGAAGTCTTCACTGTGGGTGCTGCAGGTTTCAGGCTGTGCTCCTCATGGTGGGTGCTGCGTGTCTCAGGCTGGACTGCTCACTGTGGGTGCTGTGGGTCTCAGGCTTGACTACTCACTGTGGGTGCTGCAGATCTCAGGCTGGACTGCTCACTATGGGTGCTGTGGGTCTCAGGCTGGACTGCTCACTATGGGTGCTGCGGGTCTCAGGCTGGACTGGTCACTTTGGCTGCTGTGGGACTCAGGCTGGACTGTCCACTATGGGTGCGACAGGTCACAGGCTGGACTCCTCACTGTGGATTCTGTGGGTCTCAGGATGGACTGCTCACTGTGGATGCTGTGGGTCTCTGTCTGGGCTCCTCACTGTGGGTGCTGCGGCGCTCAGGATGGGAGCCTCACTGTGAGAGCTGCAGATCTCAGCCTGGGCTCCTCACTGTGGGTGCTGCAGATCTCAGGCTGGACTGCACACTGTGGGTGCTGTGGGTCTCAGGCTGGACTGCTCACTGTGGGTGCTGTGGGTTTCAGGCTGGACTGCTCACGGTGGGTGCAGCAGGTCTCAGGCTGGGCTCCTCACTGTGGGTGCTGCAGATCTCAGGATGGACTGCTCACTGTGGGTGCTGTGTGTCTCAGGGTGGACTGCTCACCGTGTGTGCTGTAGGTCTCAGGCTGGACTGCTCACTGTGGGTGTTGTGGGTCTCAGGCTAGGCTCCTCACTGTGGGTGCTGTGGGCCTCAGGCTGGACTGCTCACTGTGGATGCTGCAGGTCTCAGGCTGGACTGTTTACTGTGGATGCTGAGAGTCTAAGGCTGCACTGCTCACTGTGGGTGGTGCAGGTCTCAGGCTGGACTGCTGACTGTAGGTGCTGCTTGTCTCAGGCTGGACTGCTCACTGTGGGTGCTGTGGGTCTCAGGCTGGACTGCTCACTGTGGGTGCTGTGGGTCTCAGGCTGGACTGCTCACTGTGGGTCTCAGGCTGGACATCTTCACTGTGGTTGCTGCAGATCTCAGTTGGGCTCCTCACTATGGGTGCTGCGGGTCTCAGGCTGAACTGCTCACTTTGGCTGCTGTGGGACTCAGGCTGGACTGTCCACTATGGGTGCGACAGGTCACAGGCTGGACTCCTCACTGTGGATTCTGTGGGTCTCAGGATGGACTGCTCACTGTGGATGCTGTGGGTCTCTGTCTGGGCTCCTCACTGTGAAAGCTGCAGATCTCAGCCTGGGCTCCTCACTGTGGGTGCTGCGGATCTCAGGCTGGACTGCACACTGTGGGTGCTGTGGGTCTCAGGCTGGACTGCTCACTGTGGGTGCTGTGGGTTTCAGGCTGGACTGCTCACGGTGGGTGCAGCAGGTCTCAGGCTGGGCTCCTCACTGTGGGTGCTGCAGATCTCAGGATGGACTGCTCACTGTGGGTGCTGTGTGTCTCTGGGTGGACTGCTTACCGTGTGTGCTGTAGGTCTCAGGCTGGACTGCTCACTGTGGGTGTTGTGGGTCTCAGGCTAGGCTCCTCACTGTGGGTGCTGTGGGCCTCAGGCTGGACTGCTCACTGTGGATGCTGCAGGTCTCAGGCTGGGCTGTTTACTGTGGATGCTGAGAGTCTAAGGCTGCACTGCTCACTGTGGGTGGTGCAGGTCTCAGGCTGGACTGCTGACTGTAGGTGCTGCTTGTCTCAGGCTGGACTGCTCACTGTGGGTGCTGTGGGTCTCAGGCTGGACTGCTCACTGTGGGTGCTGTGGGTCTCAGGCTGGACTGCTCACTGTGGGTGCTGTGGGTCTCAGGCTGGACATCTTCACTGTGGTTGCTGCAGATCTCAGTTGGGCTCCTCACTATGGGTGCTGCATGTCTCAGGCTGGACTGCTCACTGCGGGTGCTGCGGGTGTCAGGCTTGCCTCCACACTGTGGGTGCTCTGGGTCTCAGGCTTGACTACTCACTCTGGGTGCTGCAGGTCTCAGGCTGGGCTCGTCATTGTGGGTGCTGCAGGTCTCAGGCTGGACTGTTCATTGTGGCTGCTGCAGGTCTTAGGCTGGACTGCTCACTGTGGGTGCTGTGGGTCACAGGGTGGATGTCTTCACTGTGGGTGCTGCAGGTCACAGGCTGGTCTCCTCACTGTGGGTGCTACGGATCTCAGGTTGGACAGCTCACTGTGGGTGCTGCGGGTCTCAGGCTGGACTGCTCACTTTGGGTGCTGCAGGTCTCAGGTTGGACTGCTCACTGTGGGCGTTGTGGGTCTCAGGCTAGTCTCCTCACTGTGGGTGCTGTGGGCCTCAGGCGAGGCTCCTCACTGTCGGTGCCCCAGGTCTCAGGCTCGGCTCCACACTGTGGGTGCTGCAGGTCTCAGGCTGGACTGCTAACTGTGGGTTCCGCTGGTCACAGGCTGGAATGCTCACTGTGGATGCTGTGGGTCTCAGGCTGGACTGCTCACTGTGGATGCTGTAGGTCTCAGGCTGGACTGCTCACTGTGGATGCTGTAGGTCTCAGGCTGCACTGCTCACTGTGGGCGGTGCAGGTATCAGGCTGGACTGCTGACTGTAGGTGCTGCTTGTCTCAGGCTGGACTGCTCACTGTGGGTGCTGTGGGTCTCAGGCTGGGCTTGTCACTGTCGGTGCTGTGGGTCTCAGGCTGGACGTCTTCACTGTGGGTGCTGCAGGTTTCAGGCTGGGCTCCTCATGGTGGGTGCTGCGTGTCTCAGGCTGGACTGCTCACTGTGGGTGCTGTGGGTCTCAGGCTTGACTACTCACTGTGGGTGCTGCAGATCTCAGGCTGGACTGCTCACTATGTGTGCTGTGGGTCTCAGGCTGGACTGCTCACTATGGGTACTGCGGGTCTCAGGCTGGACTGCTCACTTTGGCTGCTGTGGGACTCAGGCTGGACTGTCCACTATGGGTGCTACAGGTCACAGGCTGGGCTCCTCACTGTGGATTCTGTGGGTCAAAGGATGGACTGCTCACTGTGGATGCTGTGGGTCTCAGGCTGGACTGTTTAATGTGGATGCTGAGTGTCTAAGGCTGCACTGCTCACTGTGGGCGGTGCAGGTCTCAGGCTGGACTGGTGACTGTAGGTGCTGCTTGTCTCAGGCTGGACTGCTCACTGTGGGTGCTGCAGGTCTCAGGCTGGACTGCTCACTGTGGGTGCTGTGGGTCTCAGGCTGGACTGCTCACTATGTGTGCTGTGGGTATCAGGCTGGACTGCTCACTGTGGGTGCTGTGGGTCTCAGGCTGGATTGTCCACTATGTCTGCCACATGTCGCAGGCTGGACTACTCACTGTGGATGCGGTGGGTTTCAGGCTGGACTGCTCACTGTGGATGATGCGGGTCTCTGTCTGGGCACCTCACTGTGGGTGCTGCGGGTCTCAGGCTGGACTAGTTCACTGTGGGTTCTGCGGTACTCAGGCTTGGAGCCTCACTGTGAGTGCTGCAGCTCTCAGGCTGGACTGCTCACTGTGGGTGCTGTGGGTCTCAGGCTGGACTGCTCACTGTGGGTGCTGCAGGTCTCAGGCTGGACTGTTCACAGTGGGTGCGGCGGGTCTCAGGCTGGACTGCTCACTATGGGTGCTGCGGGTCTCAGGCTGGACTCCTCACTGTGGATTCTGTGGGTCTCAGGATGGACTGCTCACTGTGGATGCTGTGGGTCTCTGTCTGGGCTCCTCACTGTGGGTGCTGGGGCGCTCAGGATGGGAGCCTCACTGTGAGAGCTGCAGATCTCAGGCAGGGCTCCTCACTGTGGGTGATGCGGATCTCAGGCTGGACTGCTCACTGTGGGTGCTGTGGGTCTCAGGCTGGACTGCTCACTGTGGGTGCTGTGGGTCTCAGGCTGGACTGCTCACGGTGGGCGCTGCAGGTCTCAGGCTGGGCTCCTCACTGTGGGTGCTGCAGATCTCAGGATGGACTGCTCACTGTGGGTGCTGTGTGTCTCAGGGTGGACTGCTCACCGTGTGTGCTGTAGGTCTCAGGCTGGACTGCTCACTGTGGGTGCTGTGGGAATCAGGCTGGGCTCCTCACTGTGGGTGCTGCGGGTCTCAGGCTAGACTGCTTACTTTGGGTGCTGCAGGTCTCAGGTTGGACTGCTCACTGTGGGTGTTGTGGGTCTCAGGCTAGGCTCCTCACTGTAGGTGCTGTGGGCCTCAGGCAGGACTGCTCACTGTGGATGCTGCAGGTCTCAGGCTGGACAGTTTACTGTGGATGCTGATTGTCTAAGGCTGCACTGCTCACTGTGGGCAGTGCCGGTCTCAGGCTGGACTGCTGACTGTAGGTGCTGCTTGTCTCAGGCTGGACTGCTAACTGTGGGTGCTGTGGGTCTCAGGCTGGGCTTGTCACTGTCAGTGCTGTGGGTCTCAGGCTGGACGTATTCACTGTGGGTGCTACAGGTCTCAGGCTGGGCTTCTCATTTTGGGTGCTGCGGGTCTCAGGCTGGACTGCTCACTGTGGCTTCCGCTGGTCACAGGCTGGAATGCTCACTGTGGATGCTGTGGGTCTCAGGCTGGACTGCTCACTGTGGATGCTGTAGGTCTCAGGCTGGACTGTTTACTGTGGATGTTGAGTGTCTAAGGCTGCACTGCTCACTGTGGGCGGTGCAGATCTCAGGCTGGACTGCTGACTGTAGGTGCTGCTTGTCTCAGGCTGGACTGCTCACTGTGGGTGCTGTGGGTCTCAGGCTGGGCTTGTCACTGTCGGTGCTGTGGGTCTCAGGCTGGACGTCTTCACTGTGGGTGCTGCAGGTTTCAGGCTGGGCTCCTCATGGTGGGTGCTGCGTGTCTCAGGCTGGACTGCTCACTGTGGGTCACAGGCTTGACTGCTCACTATGGGTGCTGTGGGTCTCAGGCTGGACTGCTCACTATGGGTGCTGCGGGTCTCAGGCTGGACTGCTCACTTTGGCTGCTGTGGGACTCAGGCTGGACTGTCGACTATGGGTGCGACAGGTCACAGGCTGGACTCCTCACTGTGGATTCTGTGGGTCTCAGGATGGACTGCTCACTGTGGATGCTGTGGGTCTCTGTCTGGGCTCCTCACTGTGGGTGCTGTGGCGCTCAGGATGGGAGCCTCACTGTGAGAGCTGCAGATCTCAGCCTGGGCTCCTCACTGTGGGTGCTGCGGATCTCAGGCTGGACTGCTCACTGTGGGTGCTGTGGGTCTCAGGCTGGACTGCTCACTGTGGGTGCTGTGGGTCTCAGGCTGGACTGCTCACGGTGGGTGCAGCAGGTCTCAGGTTGGGCTCCTCACTGTGGGTGCTGTGTGTCTCAGGGTTGACTGCTCACCGTGTGTGCAGTAGGTCTCAGGCTGGACTGCTCACTGTGGTTGCTGTGGGAATCAGGCTGGGCTCCTCACTGTGGGTGCTGCGGGTCTCAGGCTGGACTGCTTACTTTGGGTACTGCAGGTCTCAGGTTGGACTGCTCACTGTGGGTGTTGTGGGTCTCAGGCTAGGCTCCTCACTGTGGGTGCTGTGGGCCTCAGGCAAGACTGCTCACTGTGGATGCTGCAGGTCTCAGGCTGGACTGCTCACTGTAATTGCTGCAGGTCTCAGGCTGGACTGCTCACTATGGGTGCTGTGGATCTCAGGCTGGACGTCTTCAATGTGGGTTCTGCAGGTCTCAGGCTGGGCTCCTCACTGTGGTTGCCTCAGGTCTCAGGCTGGGCTCCTCACTGTGGGTGCTCCGGGTCTCAGGCTGGACTGCTCACTGTGGCTGATGCAGGTCTCAGGCTGGACTGCTCACTGTGGGTGCTGTGGGTCTCAGGCTGGAATGCTCACTGTGGGTGCTGCAGGTCTCAAGTTGGACTGCTCACTGTAGGTGCTGCGGGACTCAGGCTGGGAGCCTCACTGTGAGTGCTGCAGGTCTCAGGCTGGACTGTTCACTGTGGCTGCTGCTGGTCTCAGGCTGGACTTTTCACTGAGGGTGCTGCAGATCTCAGGGTGGACTGCTCACTGTGGGTGCTGTGGGTCTCAGGGTGGACTGCTCACTGTGGGTGCTGTGGGGCTCAGGCTGGGCTCGTCACTGTCAGTGCTGTGGGTCTCAGGCTGGACGTCTTCACTGTGGGTGCTGCAGGTCTCAGGCTGGGCTCCTCATTGTGGGTGCTGCGGGTCTCAGGCTGGACTGCTCACCATGGGAGCTGTGGGTCTCAGACTTGACTACTCACTGTGGGTGCTGCAGGTCTCAGGCTGGACTGCTCACTATGGGTGCTGTGGGTCTCAGGCTGGACGGCTCACTATGGGTGCTGCGGGTCTCAGGCTGGACTGCTCACTTTGGGTGCTGTGGGACTCAGGCTGGACTCTCCACTATGGGTGCTACAGGTCGCAGGCTGGACTCCCCACTGTGGATGCTGTGGGTCTCAGGCTGGACTAATCACTGTGGATGCTGTGTGTCTCTGTCTGGGCTCCTCACTGTGGGTGCTGCGGCTCTCAGGATGGGAGCCTCACTGTGAGAGTTGCAGGTCTCAGGCTGGGCTCCTCACTGTGGGTGCTGCGGGTCTCAGGCTGGACTGCTCACTTTGGCTGCTGTGGGACTCAGGCTGGACTGTCCACTATGGGTGCGACAGGTCACAGGCTGGACTCCTCACTGTGGATTCTGTGGGTCTCAGGATGGACTCCTCACTGTGGATGCTGTGGGTCTCTGTCTGGGCTCCTCACTGTGGGTGCTGCGGCGCTCAGGATGGGAGCCTCACTGTGAGAGCTGCAGATCTCAGCCTGGGCTCCTCACTGTGGGTGCTGCGGATCTCAGGCTGGACTGCTCACTGTGGGTGCTGTGGGTCTCAGGCTGGACTGCTCACTGTGGGTGCTGTGGGTCTCAGGCTGGACTGCTCACGGTGGGTGCAGCAGGTCTCAGGTTGGGCTCCTCACTGTGGGTGCTGTGTGTCTCAGGGTTGACTGCTCACCGTGTGTGCAGTAGGTCTCAGGCTGGACTGCTCACTGTGGGTGCTGTGGGAATCAGGCTGGGCTCCTCACTGTGGGTGCTGCGGGTCTCAGGCTGGACTGCTTACTTTGGGTACTGCAGGTCTCAGGTTGGACTGCTCACTGTGGGTGTTGTGGGTCTCAGGCTAGGCTCCTCACTGTGGGTGCTGTGGGCCTCAGGCAAGACTGCTCACTGTGGATGCTGCAGGTCTCAGGCTGGACTGTTTACTGTGGATGCTGAGAGTCTAAGGCTGCACTGCTCACTGAGGGCGGTGCAGGTCTCAGGCTGGACTGGTGACTGTAGGTGCTGTGGGTCTCAGGCTGGACTGCTCACTGTGGGTGCTGCAGGTCTCAGGCTGGGCTCCTCATTGTGGGTGCTGCGGGTCTCAGGCTGGACTGCTCACTGTGGGTGCTGTGGGTCTGAGTCTTGACTACTCACTGTGGGTGCTGCAGGTCTCAGGCTGGACTGTTCACTATGTGTGCTGTGGGTCTCAGGCTGGACTGATCACTATGGGTGCTGTGGCTTACAGGCTGGACTGCTCACTGTGGGTGCTGCGGTACTCAGGCTGGGAGCCACACTGTGAGTGCTGCAGGTCTCAGGCTGGACTGCTCACTGTGGGTGCTGTGGGTCTCGGGCTGGACTGCTCACTGTGGGTGCTGCAGGTCTCAGGCTGGACTGTTCACATTGGGTGCGCTGGGTCTCAGGCTGGACTGCTCACTGTGGGTGCTGCAGGTCTCAGGCTGGACTGCTCACTATGGGTGCTGTGGATCTCAGGCTGGACGTCTTCAATGTGGGTTCTGCAGGTCTCAGGCTGGGCTCCTCACTGTGGTTGCCTCAGGTCTCAGGCTGGGCTCCTCACTGTGGGTGCTCCGGGTCTCAGGCTGGACTGCTCACTGTGGCTGATGCAGGTCTCAGGCTGGACTGCTCACTGTGGGTGCTGTGGGTCTCAGGCTGGAATGCTCACTGTGGGTGCTGCAGGTCTCAAGTTGGACTGCTCACTGTAGGTGCTGCGGGACTCAGGCTGGGAGCCTCACTGTGAGTGCTGCAGGTCTCAGGCTGGACTGTTCACTGTGGCTGCTGCTGGTCTCAGGCTGGACTTTTCACTGTGGGTGCTGCAGATCTCAGGGTGGACTGCTCACTGTGGGTGCTGTGGGTCTCAGGGTGGACTGCTCACTGTGGGTGCTGTGGGGCTCAGGCTGGGCTCGTCACTGTCAGTGCTGTGGGTCTCAGGCTGGACGTCTTCACTGTGGGTGCTGCAGGTCTCAGGCTGGGCTCCTCATTGTGGGTGCTGCGGGTCTCAGGCTGGACTGCTCACCATGGGAGCTGTGGGTCTCAGACTTGACTACTCACTGTGGGTGCTGCAGGTCTCAGGCTGGACTGCTCACTATGGGTGCTGTGGGTCTCAGGCTGGACGGCTCACTATGGGTGCTGCGGGTCTCAGGCTGGACTGCTCACTTTGGGTGCTGTGGGACTCAGGCTGGACTCTCCACTATGGGTGCTACAGGTCGCAGGCTGGACTCCCCACTGTGGATGCTGTGGGTCTCAGGCTGGACTGCTCACTGTGGATGCTGTGTGTCTCTGTCTGGGCTCCTCACTGTGGGTGCTGCGGCTCTCAGGATGGGAGCCTCACTGTGAGAGTTGCAGGTCTCAGGCTGGGCTCCTCACTGTGGGTGCTGCGGATCTCAGGCTGGACTGCTCACTGTGGGTGCTGTGTGTCTCAGGGTGGACTGCTCACTGTGTGTGCTGTAGGTCTCAGGCTGGACTCCTCACTGTGGGTGCTCCGGGTCTCAGGCTGGACTGCTCACTGTGGCTGATGTGGGTCTCAGGATGGACTGCTCACTGTGGGTGCTGTGGGTCTCAGGCTGGACTGCTCACGGTGGGTGCTGCAGGTCTCATGCTGGGCACCTCACTGTGGGTGCTGCGGATCTCAGGCTGGACTGCTCACTATGGGTGCTGTGGATCTCAGGCTGGACTGTTCACTGTGGCTGCTGCTGGTCTCAGGCTGGGCTCCTCACTGTGGTTGCCTCAGGTCTCAGGCTGGGCTCCTCACTGTGGGTGCTCCGGGTCTCAGGCTGGACTGCTCACTGTGGCTGATGCAGGTCTCAGGCTGGACTGCTCACTGTGGGTGCTGTGGGTCTCAGGCTGGAATGCTCACTGTGGGTGCTGCAGGTCTCAAGTTGGACTGCTCACTGTAGGTGCTGCGGGACTCAGGCTGGGAGCATCACTGTGAGTGCTGCAGGTCTCAGGCTGGGCTCCTCACTGTGGGTGCTCCGGGTCTCAGGCTGGACTGCTCACTGTGGCTGATGCAGGTCTCAGGCTGGACTGCTCACTGTGGGTGCTGTGGGTCTCAGGCTGGACTTTTCACTGTGGGTGCTGCAGATCTCAGGGTGGACTGCTCACTGTGGGTGCTGTGGGTCTCAGGGTGGACTGCTCACTGTGGATGCTGTGGGGCTCAGGCTGGGCTCGTCACTGTCAGTGCTGTGGGTCTCAGGCTGGACGTCTTCACTGTGGGTGCTGCAGGTCTCAGGCTGGGCTCCTCATTGTGGGTGCTGCGGGTCTCAGGCTGGACTGCTCACCATGGGAGCTGTGGGTCTCAGACTTGACTACTCACTGTGGGTGCTGCAGGTCTCAGGCTGGACTGCTCACTATGGGTGCTATGGGTCTCAGGCTGGACGGCTCACTATGGGTGCTGCGGGTCTCAGGCTGGACTGCTCACTTTGGGTGCTGTGGGACTCAGGCTGGACTCTCCACTATGGGTGCTACAGGTCGCAGGCTGGACTCCCCACTGTGGATGCTGTGGGTCTCAGGCTGGACTGCTCACTGTGGATGCTGTGGGTCTCTGTCTGGGCTCCTCACTGTGGGTGCTGCGGCTCTCAGGATGGGAGCCTCACTGTGAGAGTTGCAGGTCTCAGGCTGGGCTCCTCACTGTGGGCGCTGCGGATCTCAGGCTGGACTGCTCACTGTGGGTGCTGTGTGTCTCAGGGTGGACTGCTCACTGTGTGTGCTGTAGGTCTCAGGCTGGACTGCTCTCTGTGGGTGCTGTGGGAATCAGGCTGGACTCCCCGCTGTGTATGCTGTGGGTCTCAGGCTGGACTGCTCACTGTGGGTGCTGTGGGTCTCAGGATGGACTGCTCACTGTGGGTGCTGTGGGTCTCAGGCTGGACTGCTCACGGTGGGTGCTGCAGGTCTCATGCTCGGCACCTCACTGTGGGTGCTGCGGATCTCAGGCTGGACTGCTCACTGTGGGTGCTGTGTGTCTCAGGGTGGACTGCTCACTGTGTGTGCTGTAGGTCTCAGGCTGGACTGCTCACTATGGGTGCTGTGGGAATCAGGCTGGGCTCCTCACTGTGGGTGCTGCGGGTCTCAGGATGGACTGCTCACTTTGGGTGCTGAAGGTCTCAGGTTGGACTGCTCAGTGTGGGTGTTGTGGGTCTCAGGCTAGGCTCCTCATTGTGGCTGCTGTGGGCCTCAGGCTAGCCTCCTCACTGTCGGTGCTCCAGGTCTCAGGCTCGGCTCCACACTGTGGGTGCTGCAGGTCTCAGGCTGGACTGCTCACTGTGGGTTCCGCTGGTCACAGGCTGGACTGTTTACTGTGGATGCTGAGTGTATAAGGCTGCACTGCTCACTGTGGGCGGTGCAGGTCTCAGACTGGACTGCTGACTGTAGGTGCTGCTTGTCTCAGGCTGGACTGCTCACTGTGGGTGCTGTGGGTCTCAGGCTGGACTGCTCACCGTGTGTGCTGTAGGTCTCAGGCTGGACTGCTCACTGTGGGTGTTGTGGGTCTCAGGCTAGGCTCCTCACTGTGGGTGCTGTGGGCCTCAGGCTGGACTGCTCACTGTGGATGCTGCAGGTCTCAGGCTGGACTGTTTACTGTGGATGCTGAGAGTCTAAGGCTGCACTGCTCACTGTGGGTGGTGCAGGTCTCAGGCTGGACTGCTGACTGTAGGTGCTGCTTGTCTCAGGCTGGACTGCTTACTGTGGGTGCTGTGGGTCTCAGGCTGGACTGCTCACTGTGGGTGCTGTGGGTCTCAGGCTGGACTGCTCACTGTGGGTCTCAGGCTGGACATCTTCACTGTGGTTGCTGCAGATCTCAGTTGGGCTCCTCACTATGGGTGCTGCGGGTCTCAGGCTGAACTGCTCACTTTGGCTGCTGTGGGACTCAGGCTGGACTGTCCACTATGGGTGCGACAGGTCACAGGCTGGACTCCTCACTGTGGATTCTGTGGGTCTCAGGATGGACTGCTCACTGTGGATGCTGTGGGTCTCTGTCTGGGCTCCTCACTGTGAAAGCTGCAGATCTCAGCCTGGGCTCCTCACTGTGGGTGCTGCGGATCTCAGGCTGGACTGCACACTGTGGGTGCTGTGGGTCTCAGGCTGGACTGCTCACTGTGGGTGCTGTGGGTTTCAGGCTGGACTGCTCACGGTGGGTGCAGCAGGTCTCAGGCTGGGCTCCTCACTGTGGGTGCTGCAGATCTCAGGATGGACTGCTCACTGTGGGTGCTGTGTGTCTCTGGGTGGACTGCTTACCGTGTGTGCTGTAGGTCTCAGGCTGGACTGCTCACTGTGGGTGTTGTGGGTCTCAGGCTAGGCTCCTCACTGTGGGTGCTGTGGGCCTCAGGCTGGACTGCTCACTGTGGATGCTGCAGGTCTCAGGCTGGGCTGTTTACTGTGGATGCTGAGAGTCTAAGGCTGCACTGCTCACTGTGGGTGGTGCAGGTCTCAGGCTGGACTGCTGACTGTAGGTGCTGCTTGTCTCAGGCTGGACTGCTCACTGTGGGTGCTGTGGGTCTCAGGCTGGACTGCTCACTGTGGGTGCTGTGGGTCTCAGGCTGGACTGCTCACTGTGGGTGCTGTGGGTCTCAGGCTGGACATCTTCACTGTGGTTGCTGCAGATCTCAGTTGGGCTCCTCACTATGGGTGCTGCATGTCTCAGGCTGGACTGCTCACTGCGGGTGCTGCGGGTGTCAGGCTTGCCTCCACACTGTGGGTGCTCTGGGTCTCAGGCTTGACTACTCACTCTGGGTGCTGCAGGTCTCAGGCTGGGCTCGTCATTGTGGGTGCTGCAGGTCTCAGGCTGGACTGTTCATTGTGGCTGCTGCAGGTCTTAGGCTGGACTGCTCACTGTGGGTGCTGTGGGTCACAGGGTGGATGTCTTCACTGTGGGTGCTGCAGGTCACAGGCTGGTCTCCTCACTGTGGGTGCTACGGATCTCAGGTTGGACAGCTCACTGTGGGTGCTGCGGGTCTCAGGCTGGACTGCTCACTTTGGGTGCTGCAGGTCTCAGGTTGGACTGCTCACTGTGGGCGTTGTGGGTCTCAGGCTAGTCTCCTCACTGTGGGTGCTGTGGGCCTCAGGCGAGGCTCCTCACTGTCGGTGCCCCAGGTCTCAGGCTCGGCTCCACACTGTGGGTGCTGCAGGTCTCAGGCTGGACTGCTAACTGTGGGTTCCGCTGGTCACAGGCTGGAATGCTCACTGTGGATGCTGTGGGTCTCAGGCTGGACTGCTCACTGTGGATGCTGTAGGTCTCAGGCTGCACTGCTCACTGTGGATGCTGTAGGTCTCAGGCTGCACTGTTCACTGTGGGCGGTGCAGGTATCAGGCTGGACTGCTGACTGTAGGTGCTGCTTGTCTCAGGCTGGACTGCTCACTGTGGGTGCTGTGGGTCTCAGGCTGGGCTTGTCACTGTCGGTGCTGTGGGTCTCAGGCTGGACGTCTTCACTGTGGGTGCTGCAGGTTTCAGGCTGGGCTCCTCATGGTGGGTGCTGCGTGTCTCAGGCTGGACTGCTCACTGTGGGTGCTGTGGGTCTCAGGCTTGACTACTCACTGTGGGTGCTGCAGATCTCAGGCTGGACTGCTCACTATGTGTGCTGTGGGTCTCAGGCTGGACTGCTCACTATGGGTACTGCGGGTCTCAGGCTGGACTGCTCACTTTGGCTGCTGTGGGACTCAGGCTGGACTGTCCACTATGGGTGCTACAGGTCACAGGCTGGGCTCCTCACTGTGGATTCTGTGGGTCAAAGGATGGACTGCTCACTGTGGATGCTGTGGGTCTCAGGCTGGACTGTTTAATGTGGATGCTGAGTGTCTAAGGCTGCACTGCTCACTGTGGGCGGTGCAGGTCTCAGGCTGGACTGGTGACTGTAGGTGCTGCTTGTCTCAGGCTGGACTGCTCACTGTGGGTGCTGCAGGTCTCAGGCTGGACTGCTCACTGTGGGTGCTGTGGGTCTCAGGCTGGACTGCTCACTATGTGTGCTGTGGGTATCAGGCTGGACTGCTCACTGTGGGTGCTGTGGGTCTCAGGCTGGATTGTCCACTATGTCTGCCACATGTCGCAGGCTGGACTACTCACTGTGGATGCGGTGGGTTTCAGGCTGGACTGCTCACTGTGGATGATGCGGGTCTCTGTCTGGGCACCTCACTGTGGGTGCTGCGGGTCTCAGGCTGGACTAGTTCACTGTGGGTTCTGCGGTACTCAGGCTTGGAGCCTCACTGTGAGTGCTGCAGCTCTCAGGCTGGACTGCTCACTGTGGGTGCTGTGGGTCTCAGGCTGGACTGCTCACTGTGGGTGCTGCAGGTCTCAGGCTGGACTGTTCACAGTGGGTGCGGCGGGTCTCAGGCTGGACTGCTCACTATGGGTGCTGCGGGTCTCAGGCTGGACTCCTCACTGTGGATTCTGTGGGTCTCAGGATGGACTGCTCACTGTGGATGCTGTGGGTCTCTGTCTGGGCTCCTCACTGTGGGTGCTGGGGCGCTCAGGATGGGAGCCTCACTGTGAGAGCTGCAGATCTCAGGCAGGGCTCCTCACTGTGGGTGATGCGGATCTCAGGCTGGACTGCTCACTGTGGGTGCTGTGGGTCTCAGGCTGGACTGCTCACTGTGGGTGCTGTGGGTCTCAGGCTGGACTGCTCACGGTGGGCGCTGCAGGTCTCAGGCTGGGCTCCTCACTGTGGGTGCTGCAGATCTCAGGATGGACTGCTCACTGTGGGTGCTGTGTGTCTCAGGGTGGACTGCTCACCGTGTGTGCTGTAGGTCTCAGGCTGGACTGCTCACTGTGGGTGCTGTGGGAATCAGGCTGGGCTCCTCACTGTGGGTGCTGCGGGTCTCAGGCTAGACTGCTTACTTTGGGTGCTGCAGGTCTCAGGTTGGACTGCTCACTGTGGGTGTTGTGGGTCTCAGGCTAGGCTCCTCACTGTAGGTGCTGTGGGCCTCAGGCAGGACTGCTCACTGTGGATGCTGCAGGTCTCAGGCTGGACAGTTTACTGTGGATGCTGATTGTCTAAGGCTGCACTGCTCACTGTGGGCAGTGCCGGTCTCAGGCTGGACTGCTGACTGTAGGTGCTGCTTGTCTCAGGCTGGACTGCTAACTGTGGGTGCTGTGGGTCTCAGGCTGGGCTTGTCACTGTCAGTGCTGTGGGTCTCAGGCTGGACGTATTCACTGTGGGTGCTACAGGTCTCAGGCTGGGCTTCTCATTTTGGGTGCTGCGGGTCTCAGGCTGGACTGCTCACTGTGGCTTCCGCTGGTCACAGGCTGGAATGCTCACTGTGGATGCTGTGGGTCTCAGGCTGGACTGCTCACTGTGGATGCTGTAGGTCTCAGGCTGGACTGTTTACTGTGGATGTTGAGTGTCTAAGGCTGCACTGCTCACTGTGGGCGGTGCAGATCTCAGGCTGGACTGCTGACTGTAGGTGCTGCTTGTCTCAGGCTGGACTGCTCACTGTGGGTGCTGTGGGTCTCAGGCTGGGCTTGTCACTGTCGGTGCTGTGGGTCTCAGGCTGGACGTCTTCACTGTGGGTGCTGCAGGTTTCAGGCTGGGCTCCTCATGGTGGGTGCTGCGTGTCTCAGGCTGGACTGCTCACTGTGGGTCACAGGCTTGACTGCTCACTATGGGTGCTGTGGGTCTCAGGCTGGACTGCTCACTATGGGTGCTGCGGGTCTCAGGCTGGACTGCTCACTTTGGCTGCTGTGGGACTCAGGCTGGACTGTCGACTATGGGTGCGACAGGTCACAGGCTGGACTCCTCACTGTGGATTCTGTGGGTCTCAGGATGGACTGCTCACTGTGGATGCTGTGGGTCTCTGTCTGGGCTCCTCACTGTGGGTGCTGTGGCGCTCAGGATGGGAGCCTCACTGTGAGAGCTGCAGATCTCAGCCTGGGCTCCTCACTGTGGGTGCTGCGGATCTCAGGCTGGACTGCTCACTGTGGGTGCTGTGGGTCTCAGGCTGGACTGCTCACTGTGGGTGCTGTGGGTCTCAGGCTGGACTGCTCACGGTGGGTGCAGCAGGTCTCAGGTTGGGCTCCTCACTGTGGGTGCTGTGTGTCTCAGGGTTGACTGCTCACCGTGTGTGCAGTAGGTCTCAGGCTGGACTGCTCACTGTGGTTGCTGTGGGAATCAGGCTGGGCTCCTCACTGTGGGTGCTGCGGGTCTCAGGCTGGACTGCTTACTTTGGGTACTGCAGGTCTCAGGTTGGACTGCTCACTGTGGGTGTTGTGGGTCTCAGGCTAGGCTCCTCACTGTGGGTGCTGTGGGCCTCAGGCAAGACTGCTCACTGTGGATGCTGCAGGTCTCAGGCTGGACTGCTCACTGTAATTGCTGCAGGTCTCAGGCTGGACTGCTCACTATGGGTGCTGTGGATCTCAGGCTGGACGTCTTCAATGTGGGTTCTGCAGGTCTCAGGCTGGGCTCCTCACTGTGGTTGCCTCAGGTCTCAGGCTGGGCTCCTCACTGTGGGTGCTCCGGGTCTCAGGCTGGACTGCTCACTGTGGCTGATGCAGGTCTCAGGCTGGACTGCTCACTGTGGGTGCTGTGGGTCTCAGGCTGGAATGCTCACTGTGGGTGCTGCAGGTCTCAAGTTGGACTGCTCACTGTAGGTGCTGCGGGACTCAGGCTGGGAGCCTCACTGTGAGTGCTGCAGGTCTCAGGCTGGACTGTTCACTGTGGCTGCTGCTGGTCTCAGGCTGGACTTTTCACTGAGGGTGCTGCAGATCTCAGGGTGGACTGCTCACTGTGGGTGCTGTGGGTCTCAGGGTGGACTGCTCACTGTGGGTGCTGTGGGGCTCAGGCTGGGCTCGTCACTGTCAGTGCTGTGGGTCTCAGGCTGGACGTCTTCACTGTGGGTGCTGCAGGTCTCAGGCTGGGCTCCTCATTGTGGGTGCTGCGGGTCTCAGGCTGGACTGCTCACCATGGGAGCTGTGGGTCTCAGACTTGACTACTCACTGTGGGTGCTGCAGGTCTCAGGCTGGACTGCTCACTATGGGTGCTGTGGGTCTCAGGCTGGACGGCTCACTATGGGTGCTGCGGGTCTCAGGCTGGACTGCTCACTTTGGGTGCTGTGGGACTCAGGCTGGACTCTCCACTATGGGTGCTACAGGTCGCAGGCTGGACTCCCCACTGTGGATGCTGTGGGTCTCAGGCTGGACTAATCACTGTGGATGCTGTGTGTCTCTGTCTGGGCTCCTCACTGTGGGTGCTGCGGCTCTCAGGATGGGAGCCTCACTGTGAGAGTTGCAGGTCTCAGGCTGGGCTCCTCACTGTGGGTGCTGCGGGTCTCAGGCTGGACTGCTCACTTTGGCTGCTGTGGGACTCAGGCTGGACTGTCCACTATGGGTGCGACAGGTCACAGGCTGGACTCCTCACTGTGGATTCTGTGGGTCTCAGGATGGACTCCTCACTGTGGATGCTGTGGGTCTCTGTCTGGGCTCCTCACTGTGGGTGCTGCGGCGCTCAGGATGGGAGCCTCACTGTGAGAGCTGCAGATCTCAGCCTGGGCTCCTCACTGTGGGTGCTGCGGATCTCAGGCTGGACTGCTCACTGTGGGTGCTGTGGGTCTCAGGCTGGACTGCTCACTGTGGGTGCTGTGGGTCTCAGGCTGGACTGCTCACGGTGGGTGCAGCAGGTCTCAGGTTGGGCTCCTCACTGTGGGTGCTGTGTGTCTCAGGGTTGACTGCTCACCGTGTGTGCAGTAGGTCTCAGGCTGGACTGCTCACTGTGGGTGCTGTGGGAATCAGGCTGGGCTCCTCACTGTGGGTGCTGCGGGTCTCAGGCTGGACTGCTTACTTTGGGTACTGCAGGTCTCAGGTTGGACTGCTCACTGTGGGTGTTGTGGGTCTCAGGCTAGGCTCCTCACTGTGGGTGCTGTGGGCCTCAGGCAAGACTGCTCACTGTGGATGCTGCAGGTCTCAGGCTGGACTGTTTACTGTGGATGCTGAGAGTCTAAGGCTGCACTGCTCACTGAGGGCGGTGCAGGTCTCAGGCTGGACTGGTGACTGTAGGTGCTGTGGGTCTCAGGCTGGACTGCTCACTGTGGGTGCTGCAGGTCTCAGGCTGGGCTCCTCATTGTGGGTGCTGCGGGTCTCAGGCTGGACTGCTCACTGTGGGTGCTGTGGGTCTGAGTCTTGACTACTCACTGTGGGTGCTGCAGGTCTCAGGCTGGACTGTTCACTATGTGTGCTGTGGGTCTCAGGCTGGACTGATCACTATGGGTGCTGTGGCTTACAGGCTGGACTGCTCACTGTGGGTGCTGCGGTACTCAGGCTGGGAGCCACACTGTGAGTGCTGCAGGTCTCAGGCTGGACTGCTCACTGTGGGTGCTGTGGGTCTCGGGCTGGACTGCTCACTGTGGGTGCTGCAGGTCTCAGGCTGGACTGTTCACATTGGGTGCGCTGGGTCTCAGGCTGGACTGCTCACTGTGGGTGCTGCAGGTCTCAGGCTGGACTGCTCACTATGGGTGCTGTGGATCTCAGGCTGGACGTCTTCAATGTGGGTTCTGCAGGTCTCAGGCTGGGCTCCTCACTGTGGTTGCCTCAGGTCTCAGGCTGGGCTCCTCACTGTGGGTGCTCCGGGTCTCAGGCTGGACTGCTCACTGTGGCTGATGCAGGTCTCAGGCTGGACTGCTCACTGTGGGTGCTGTGGGTCTCAGGCTGGAATGCTCACTGTGGGTGCTGCAGGTCTCAAGTTGGACTGCTCACTGTAGGTGCTGCGGGACTCAGGCTGGGAGCCTCACTGTGAGTGCTGCAGGTCTCAGGCTGGACTGTTCACTGTGGCTGCTGCTGGTCTCAGGCTGGACTTTTCACTGTGGGTGCTGCAGATCTCAGGGTGGACTGCTCACTGTGGGTGCTGTGGGTCTCAGGGTGGACTGCTCACTGTGGGTGCTGTGGGGCTCAGGCTGGGCTCGTCACTGTCAGTGCTGTGGGTCTCAGGCTGGACGTCTTCACTGTGGGTGCTGCAGGTCTCAGGCTGGGCTCCTCATTGTGGGTGCTGCGGGTCTCAGGCTGGACTGCTCACCATGGGAGCTGTGGGTCTCAGACTTGACTACTCACTGTGGGTGCTGCAGGTCTCAGGCTGGACTGCTCACTATGGGTGCTGTGGGTCTCAGGCTGGACGGCTCACTATGGGTGCTGCGGGTCTCAGGCTGGACTGCTCACTTTGGGTGCTGTGGGACTCAGGCTGGACTCTCCACTATGGGTGCTACAGGTCGCAGGCTGGACTCCCCACTGTGGATGCTGTGGGTCTCAGGCTGGACTGCTCACTGTGGATGCTGTGTGTCTCTGTCTGGGCTCCTCACTGTGGGTGCTGCGGCTCTCAGGATGGGAGCCTCACTGTGAGAGTTGCAGGTCTCAGGCTGGGCTCCTCACTGTGGGTGCTGCGGATCTCAGGCTGGACTGCTCACTGTGGGTGCTGTGTGTCTCAGGGTGGACTGCTCACTGTGTGTGCTGTAGGTCTCAGGCTGGACTCCTCACTGTGGGTGCTCCGGGTCTCAGGCTGGACTGCTCACTGTGGCTGATGTGGGTCTCAGGATGGACTGCTCACTGTGGGTGCTGTGGGTCTCAGGCTGGACTGCTCACGGTGGGTGCTGCAGGTCTCATGCTGGGCACCTCACTGTGGGTGCTGCGGATCTCAGGCTGGACTGCTCACTATGGGTGCTGTGGATCTCAGGCTGGACTGTTCACTGTGGCTGCTGCTGGTCTCAGGCTGGGCTCCTCACTGTGGTTGCCTCAGGTCTCAGGCTGGGCTCCTCACTGTGGGTGCTCCGGGTCTCAGGCTGGACTGCTCACTGTGGCTGATGCAGGTCTCAGGCTGGACTGCTCACTGTGGGTGCTGTGGGTCTCAGGCTGGAATGCTCACTGTGGGTGCTGCAGGTCTCAAGTTGGACTGCTCACTGTAGGTGCTGCGGGACTCAGGCTGGGAGCATCACTGTGAGTGCTGCAGGTCTCAGGCTGGGCTCCTCACTGTGGGTGCTCCGGGTCTCAGGCTGGACTGCTCACTGTGGCTGATGCAGGTCTCAGGCTGGACTGCTCACTGTGGGTGCTGTGGGTCTCAGGCTGGACTTTTCACTGTGGGTGCTGCAGATCTCAGGGTGGACTGCTCACTGTGGGTGCTGTGGGTCTCAGGGTGGACTGCTCACTGTGGATGCTGTGGGGCTCAGGCTGGGCTCGTCACTGTCAGTGCTGTGGGTCTCAGGCTGGACGTCTTCACTGTGGGTGCTGCAGGTCTCAGGCTGGGCTCCTCATTGTGGGTGCTGCGGGTCTCAGGCTGGACTGCTCACCATGGGAGCTGTGGGTCTCAGACTTGACTACTCACTGTGGGTGCTGCAGGTCTCAGGCTGGACTGCTCACTATGGGTGCTATGGGTCTCAGGCTGGACGGCTCACTATGGGTGCTGCGGGTCTCAGGCTGGACTGCTCACTTTGGGTGCTGTGGGACTCAGGCTGGACTCTCCACTATGGGTGCTACAGGTCGCAGGCTGGACTCCCCACTGTGGATGCTGTGGGTCTCAGGCTGGACTGCTCACTGTGGATGCTGTGGGTCTCTGTCTGGGCTCCTCACTGTGGGTGCTGCGGCTCTCAGGATGGGAGCCTCACTGTGAGAGTTGCAGGTCTCAGGCTGGGCTCCTCACTGTGGGCGCTGCGGATCTCAGGCTGGACTGCTCACTGTGGGTGCTGTGTGTCTCAGGGTGGACTGCTCACTGTGTGTGCTGTAGGTCTCAGGCTGGACTGCTCTCTGTGGGTGCTGTGGGAATCAGGCTGGACTCCCCGCTGTGTATGCTGTGGGTCTCAGGCTGGACTGCTCACTGTGGGTGCTGTGGGTCTCAGGATGGACTGCTCACTGTGGGTGCTGTGGGTCTCAGGCTGGACTGCTCACGGTGGGTGCTGCAGGTCTCATGCTCGGCACCTCACTGTGGGTGCTGCGGATCTCAGGCTGGACTGCTCACTGTGGGTGCTGTGTGTCTCAGGGTGGACTGCTCACTGTGTGTGCTGTAGGTCTCAGGCTGGACTGCTCACTGTGGGTGCTGTGGGAATCAGGCTGGGCTCCTCACTGTGGGTGCTGCGGGTCTCAGGATGGACTGCTCACTTTGGGTGCTGAAGGTCTCAGGTTGGACTGCTCAGTGTGGGTGTTGTGGGTCTCAGGCTAGGCTCCTCATTGTGGCTGCTGTGGGCCTCAGGCTAGCCTCCTCACTGTCGGTGCTCCAGGTCTCAGGCTCGGCTCCACACTGTGGGTGCTGCAGGTCTCAGGCTGGACTGCTCACTGTGGGTTCCGCTGGTCACAGGCTGGACTGTTTACTGTGGATGCTGAGTGTATAAGGCTGCACTGCTCACTGTGGGCGGTGCAGGTCTCAGACTGGACTGCTGACTGTAGGTGCTGCTTGTCTCAGGCTGGACTGCTCACTGTGGATGCTGTGGGTCTCAGGCTGGACTGCTCACTGTGGGTGCTGCGGTACTCAGGCTTGGAGCCTCACTGTGAGTGCTGCAGGTCTCAGGCTGGACTGCTCACTGGGGGTGCTGTGGGTCTCAGGCTGGACTGCTCACTGTGGCTGCTGCAGGTCTCAGGCTGGACTGATCACTGTGGCTGCTGCAGGGCTCAGGCTGGACTGCTCACTGTGGGTTCTGCGGTACTCAGGCTTGGAGCCTCACTGTGAGTGCTGCAGCTCTCAGGCTGGACTGCTCACTGTGGGTGCTGTGGGTCTCAGGCTGGACTGCTCACTGTGGGTGCTGCAGGTCTCAGGCTGGACTGTTCACAGTGGGTGCGGCGGGTCTCAGTCTGGAATGCTCACTATGGGTGCTGCGGGTCTCAGGCTGGACTGCTCACTTTGGGTGCTGTGGGACTCAGGCCGGACTGTCCACTATGGGTGCTACAGGTCACAGGCTGGACTCCTCACTGTGGATTCTGTGGGTCTCAGGATGGACTGCTCACTGTGGATGCTGTGGGTCTCTGTCTGGGCTCCTCACTGTGGGTGCTGCGGCGCTCAGGATGGGAGCCTCACTGTGAGAGCTGCAGATCTCAGGCAGGGCTCCTCACTGTGGGTGATGCGGATCTCAGGCTGGACTGCTCACTGTGGGTGCTGTGGGTCTCAGGCTGGACTGCTCACTGTGGGTGCTGTGGGTCTCAGGCTGGACTGCTCACGGTGGGCGCTGCAGGTCTCAGGCTGGGCTCCTCACTGTGGATGCTGCAGATCTCGGGATGGACTGCTCACTGTGGGTGCTGTGTGTCTCAGGGTGGACTGCTCACCGTGTGTGCTGTAGGTCTCGGGCTGGACTGCTCACTGTGGGTGCTGTGGGAATCAGGCTGGGCTCCTCACTGTGGGTGCTGCGGGTCTCAGGCAGCACTGCTTACTTTGGGTGCTGCAGGTCTCAGGTTGGACTGCTCACTGTGGGTGTTGTGGGTCTCAGGCAGGACTGCTCACTATGGATGCTGCAGGTCTCAGGCTGGACAGTTTACTGTGGATGCTGATTGTCTAAGGCTGCACTGCTCACTGTGGGCAGTGCCGGTCTCAGGCTGGACTGCTGACTGTAGGTGCTGCTTGTCCCAAGCTGGACTGCTCACTGTGGGTGCTGTGGGTCTCAGGCTGGGCTTGTCACTGTCGATGCTGTGGGTCTCAGGCTGGACGTATTCACTGTGGGTGCTACAGGTCTCAGGCTGGGCTTCTCATTGTGGGTGCTGCGGGTCTCAGGCTGGACTGCTCACTGTGGCTTCCGCTGGTCACAGGCTGGAATGCTCACTGTGGATGCTGTGGGTCTCAGGCTGGACTGCTCACTGTGGATGCTGTAGGTCTCAGGCTGGACTGTTTACTGTGGATGTTGAGTGTCTAAGGCTGCACTGCTCACTGTGGGCGGTGCAGGTCTCAGGCTGGACTGCTGACTGTAGGTGCTGCTTGTCTCAGGCTGGACTGCTCACTGTGGGTGCTGTGGGTCTCAGGCTGGGCTTGTCACTGTCGGAGCTGTGGGTCTCAGGCTGGACGTCTTCACTGTGGGTGCTGCAGTTTTCAGGCTGGGCTCCTCATGGTGGGTGCTGCGTGTCTCAGGCTGGACTGCTCACTTTGGCTGCTGTGGGACTCAGGCTGGACTGTCCACTATGGGTGCGACAGGTCACAGGCTGGACTCCTCACTGTGGATTCTGTGGGTCTCAGGATGGACTGCTCACTGTGGATGCTGTGGGTCTCTGTCTGGGCTCCTCACTGTGGGTGCTGCGGCGCTCAGGATGGGAGCCTCACTGTGAGAGCTGCAGATCTCAGCCTGGGCTCCTCACTGTGGGTGCTGCGGATCTCAGGCTGGACTGCTCACTGTGGGTGCTGTGGGTCTCAGGCTGGACTGCTCACTGTGGGTGCTGTGGGTCTCAGGCTGGACTGCTCACGGTGGGTGCAGCAGGTCTCAGGTTGGGCTCCTCACTGTGGGTGCTGTGTGTCTCAGGGTTGACTGCTCACCGTGTGTGCAGTAGGTCTCAGGCTTGACTGCTCACTGTGGGTGCTGTGGGAATCAGGCTGGGCTCCTCACTGTGGGTGCTGCGGGTCTCAGGCTGGACTGTTTACTGTGGATGCTGAGAGTCTAAGGCTGCACTGCTCACTGAGGGCAGTGCAGGTCTCAGGCTGGACTGGTGACTGTAGGTGCTGCTTGCCTCAGGCTGGACTGCTCACTGTGGGTGCTGTGGGTCTCAGGCTGGACTGCTCACTGTGGGTGCTGCAGGTCTCAGGCTGGGCTCCTCATTGTGGGTGCTGCGGGTCTCAGGCTGGACTGCTCACTGTGGGTGCTGTGGGTCTCAGGCTTGACTACTCACTGTGGGTGCTGCAGGTCTCAGGCTGCACTGTTCACTATGTGTGCTGTGGGTCTCAGGCTGGACTGATCACTATGGGTGCTGTGGCTTCCAGGCTGGACTGCTCACTGTGGGTGCTGCAGTACTCAGGCTGGGAGCCACACTGTGAGTGCTGCAGGTCTCAGGCTGGACTGTTCACAGTGGGTGCGGCGGGTCTCAGGCTGGACTGCTCACTGTGGGTGCTGCAGGTCTCAGGCTGGACTGCTCACTATGGGTGCTGTGGATCTCAGGCTGGACGACTTCAATGTGGGTTCTGCAGGTCTCAGGCTCGGCTCCTCACTGTGGTTGCCTCAGGTCTCAGGCTGGGCTCCTCACTGTGGGTGCTACGGGTCTCATGCTGGACTGCTCACTGTGGCTGCTGCAAGTCTCAGGCTGGACTGCTCACTGTGGGTGCTGTGGTTCTCAGGCTGGACTGCTCACTGTGGGCGCTGCAGGTCTCAGGCTGGACTCCTCACTGTGGGTGCTGTGGGACTCAGGCTGGGAGCCTCACTGTGAGTGCTGCATGTCTCAGGATGGACTGCTCACTCTGGCTGCTGCAGGTCTCAGGCTGGACTGTTCACTGTGGCTGCTGCGGGTCTCAGGCTGCAAGCCTCACTGTGAGTGCTGCAGGTCTCAGGCTGGACTGTTCACTGTGGCTGCTGCTGGTCTCAGGCTGGACTTTTCACTGTGGGTGCTGCAGATCTCAGGGTGGACTGCTCACTGTGGGTGCTGTGGGTCTCAGGCTGGACTGCTCACTGTGGTTCTCAAGCTGGACTGCTCACTGTGGTTGCTGTGGGGCTCAGGCTGGACGTCTTCACTGTGGGTGCTGCAGGTCTCAGGCTGGGCTCCTCATTGTGCGTGCTGCAGGTCTCAGGCTGGACTGCTCACGGTGGCTGCTGCAGGTCTCAGGCTGGACTGTTCACTGTGGCTGCTGCAGGTCTCATGCTGGACTGATCACAGTGGCTGCTGCAGGGCTCAGGCTGGACTGTTCACTGTGGATGCTGTGGGTCTCAGGCTGGACTGCTCACTGTGGGTGCTGCGGTACTCAGGCTGGGAGCCTCACTGTGAGTGCTGCAGGTCTCAGGCTGGACTGCTCACTGTGGGTGCTGTGGGTCTCGGGCTGGACTGCTCACTGTGGGTGCTGCAGGTCTCAGGCTGGACTGTTCACATTGGGTGCGCCGGGTCTCAGGCTGGACTGCTCACTGTGGGTGCTGCAGGTCTCAGGCTGGACTGCTCACTATGGGTGCTGTGGATCTCAGGCTGGACGTCTTCAATGTGGGTTCTGCAGGTCTCAGGTTAGGCTCCTCACTGTGGTTGCCTCAGGTCTCAGGCTGGGCTCCTCACTGTGGGTGCTCCGGGTCTCAGGCTGGACTGCTCACTGTGGCTGATGCAGGTCTCAGGCTGGACTGCTCACTGTGGGTGCTGTGGGTCTCAGGCTGGAATGCTCACTGTGGGTGCTTCAGGTCTCAAGTTGGACTGCTCACTGTAGGTGCTGCGGGACTCAGGCTGGGAGCCTCACTGTGAGTGCTGCAGGTCTCAGGCTGGACTGTTCACTGTGGCTGCTGCTGGTCTCAGGCTGGAATTTTCACTGTGGGTGCTGCAGATCTCAGGGTGGACTGCTCACTGTGGGTGCTGTGGGTCTCAGGGTGGACTGCTCACTGTGGGTGCTGTGGGGCTCAGGCTGGGCTCGTCACTGTCAGTGCTGTGGGTCTCAGGCTGGACGTCTTCACTGTGGGTGCTGCAGGTCTCAGGCTGGGCTCCTCATTGTGGGTGCTGCGGGTCTCAGGCTGGACTGCTCACCATGGGAGCTGTGGGTCTCAGACTTGACTACTCACTGTGGGTGCTGCAGGTCTCAGGCTGGACTGCTCACTATGGGTGCTGTGGGTCTCAGGCTGGATGGCTCACTATGGGTGCTGCGGGTCTCAGGCTGGACTGCTCACTTTGGGTGCTGTGGGACTCAGGCTGGACTCTCCACTATGGGTGCTACAGGTCGCAGGCTGGACTCCCCACTGTGGATGCTGTGGGTCTCAGGCTGGACTGCTCACTGTGGATGCTGTGTGTCTCTGTCTGGGCTCCTCACTGTGGGTGCTGCGGTCTCAGGATGGGAGCCTCACTGTGAGAGTTGCAGGTCTCAGGCTGGGCCCCTCACTGTGGGTGCTGCGGATCTCAGGCTGGACTGCTCACTGTGGGTGCTGTGGGTCTCAGGCTGGACTGCTCACTGTGGGTGCTGTGGGTCTCAGGCTGGACTGCTCTCGGTGGGCGCTGCAGGTCTCAGGCTGGGCTCCTCACTGTGGGTGCTGCAGATCTCAGGATGGACTGCTCACTGTGGGTGCTGTGTGTCTCAGGGTGGACTGCTCACCGTGTGTGCTGTAGGTCTCAGGCTGGACTGCTTACTTTGGGTGCTGCAGGTCTCAGGTTGGACTGCTCACTGTGGGTGTTGTGGGTCTCAGGCTAGGCTCCTCACTGTGGGTGCTGTGGGCCTCAGGCAGGACTGTTCACTGTGGATGCTGCAGGTCTCAGGCTGGACAGTTTACTGTGGATGCTGATTGTCTAAGGCTGCACTGCTCACTGTGGGCAGTGCCGGTCTCAGGCTGGACTGCTGACTGTAGGTGCTGCTTGTCTCAGGCTGGACTGCTCACTGTGGGTGCTGTGGGTCTCAGGCTGGGCTTGTCACTGTCGGTGCTGTGGGTCTCAGGCTGGACGTATTCACTGTGGGTGCTACAGGTCTCAGGCTGGGCTTCTCATTGTGGGTGCTGCGGGTCTCAGGCTGGACTGCTCACTGTGGCTTCCGCTGGTCACAGGCTGGAATGCTCACTGTGGATGCTGTGGGTCTCAGGCTGGACTGCTCACTGTGGATGCTGTAGGTCTCAGGCTGGATTGTTTACTGTGGATGTTGAGTGTCTAAGGCTGCACTGCTCACTGTGGGCGGTGCAGGTCTCAGGCTGGACTGCTGACTGTAGGTGCTGCTTGTCTCAGGCTGGACTGCTCACTGTGGGTGCTGTGGGTCTCAGGCTGGGCTTGTCACTGTCGGTGCTGTGGGTCTCAGGCTGGACGTCTTCACTGTGGGTGCTGCAGGTTTCAGGCTGGGCTCCTCATGGTGGGTGCTGCGTGTCTCAGGCTGGACTGCTCACTGTGGGTCACAGGCTTGACTACTCACTGTGGGTGCTGCAGATCTCAGTTTGGACTGCTCACTATGGGTGCTGTGGGTCTCAGGCTGGACTGCTCACTATGGGTGCTGCGGGTCTCAGGCTGGACTGCTCACTTTGGCTGCTGTGGGACTCAGGCTGGACTGTCCACTATGGGTGCGACAGGTCACAGGCTGGACTCCTCACTGTGGATTCTGTGGGTCTCAGGCTGGACTGCTCACTGTGGATGCTGTGGGTCTCAGGCTGGATTGTCCACTATGTCTGCTACATGTCGCAGGCTGGACTACTCACTGTGAATGCGGTGGGTCTCAGGCTGGACTGCTCACTGTGGATGATGCAGGTCTCAGGCTGGACTGCTCACGGTGGCTGCTGCAGGTCTCAGGCTGGACTGTTCACTGTGGATGCTGTGGGTCTCAGGCTGGACTGCTCACTGTGGGTGCTGCGGTACTCAGGCTGGGAGCCTCACTGTGAGTGCTGCAGGTCTCAGGCTGGACTGCTCACTGGGGGTGCTGTGGGTCTCAGGCTGGACTGCTCACTGTGGCTGCTGCAGGTCTCAGGCTGGACTGCTCACTGTGGCTGCTGCAGGTCTCAGGCTGGACTGTTCACAGTGTGTGCGGCGGGTCTCAGGCTGGACTGCTCACTATGGGTGCTGCGGGTCTCAGGCTGGACTGCTCACTTTTGGTGCTGTGGGACTCAGGCCGGACTGTCCACTATGGGTGCTACAGGTCACAGGCTGGACTCCTCACTGTGGATTCTGTGGGTCTCAGGATGGACTGCTCACTGTGGATGCTGTGGGTCTCTGTCTGGGCTCCTCACTGTGGGTGCTGCGGCGCTCAGGATGGGAGCCTCACTGTGAGAGCTGCAGATCTCAGGCAGGGCTCCTCACTGTGGGTGATGCGGATCTCAGGCTGGACTGCTCACTGTGGGTGCTGTGGGTCTCAGGCTGGACTGCTCACTGTAGGTGCTGTGGGTCTCAGGCTGGACTGCTCACGGTGGGCGCTGCAGGTCTCAGGCTGGGCTCCTCACTGTGGGTGCTGCAGATCTCAGAATGGACTGCTCACTGTGGGTGCTGTGTGTCTCAGGGTGGACTGCTCACCGTGTGTGCTGTAGGTCTCGGGCTGGACTGCTCACTGTGGGTGCTGTGGGTCTCAGGCTGGACTGCTCACGGTGGGTGCAGCAGGTCTCAGGTTGGGCTCCTCACTGTGGGTGCTGTGTGTCTCAGGGTTGACTGCTCACCGTGTGTGCAGTAGGTCTCAGGCTGGACTGCTCACTGTGGGTGCTGTGGGAATCAGGCTGGGCTCCTCACTGTGGGTGCTGCGGGTCTCAGGCTGGACTGCTTACTTTGGGTGCTGCAGGTCTCAGGTTGGACTGCTCACTGTGGGTGTTGTGGGTCTCAGGCTAGGCTCCTCACTGTGGGTGCTGTGGGCCTCAGGCAAGACTGCTCACTGTGGATGCTGTAGGTCTCAGGCTGGACTGTTTACTGTGGATGCTGAGAGTCTAAGGCTGCACTGCTCACTGAGGGCGGTGCAGGTCTCAGGCTGGACTGGTGACTGTAGGTGCTGCTTGCCTCAGGCTGGACTGCTCACTGTGGGTGCTGTGGGTCTCAGGCTGGACTGTTCACTGTGGGTGCTGCAGGTCTCAGGCTGGGCTCCTCATTGTGGGTGCTGCGGGTCTCAGGCTGGACTGCTCACTGTGGGTGCTGTGGGTCTCAGGCTTGACTACTCACTGTGGGTGCTGCAGGTCTCAGGCTGCACTGTTCACTATGTGTGCTGTGGGTCTCAGGCTGGACTGATCACTATGGGTGCTGTGGCTTCCAGGCTGGACTGCTCACTGTGGGTGCTGCAGTACTCAGGCTGGGAGCCACACTGTGAGTGCTGCAGGTCTCAGGCTGGACTGTTCACAGTGGGTGCGGCGGGTCTCAGGCTGGACTGCTCACTGTGGGTGCTGCAGGTCTCAGGCTGGACTGCTCACTATGGGTGCTGTGGATCTCAGGCTGGACGACTTCAATGTGGGTTCTGCAGGTCTCAGGCTCGGCTCCTCACTGTGGTTGCCTCAGGTCTCAGGATGGGCTCCTCACTGTGGGTGCTACGGGTCTCATGCTGGACTGCTCACTGTGGCTGCTGCAAGTCTCAGGCTGGACTGCTCACTGTGGGTGCTGTGGTTCTCAGGCTGGACTGCTCACTGTGGGTGCTGCAGGTCTCAGGCTGGACTGCTCACTGTGGGTGCTGTGGGACTCAGGCTGGGAGCCTCACTGTGAGTGCTGCAGGTCTCAGGCTGGACTGCTCACTCTGGCTGCTGCAGGTCTCAGGCTGGACTGTTCACTGTGGCTGCTGCGGGTCTCAGGCTGGACTGCTCACGGTGGGCGCTGCAGGTCTCAGGCTGGGCTCCTCACTGTGGGTGCTGCAGATCTCAGGATGGACTGCTCACTGTGGGTGCTGTGTGTCTCAGGTTGGACTGCTCACTGTGTGTGCTGTAGGTCTCAGGCTGGACTGCTCACTGTGGGTGCTGTGGGAATCAGGCTGGGCTCCTCACTGTGGGTGCTGCGGGTCTCAGGATGGACTGCTCACTTTGGGTGCTGAAGGTCTCAGGTTGGACTGCTCAGTGTGGGTGTTGTGGGTCTCAGGCTAGGCTCCTCACTGTGGGTGCTGTGGGCCTCAGGCTAGCCTCCTCACTGTCGGTGCTCCAGGTCTCAGTCTCGGCTCCACACTGTGGGTGCTGCAGGTCTCAGGCTGGACTGCTCACTGTGGGTTCCGCTGGTCACAGGCTGGACTGTTTACTGTGGATGCTGAGTGTATAAGGCTGCACTGCTCACTGTGGGCGGTGCAGGTCTCAGGCTGGACTGCTGACTGTAGGTGCTGCTTGTCTCAGGCTGGACTGCTCACTGTGGGTGCTGTGGGTCTCAGGCTGGACTGCTCACTATGGGTGTTGCGAGTCTCAGGCTGGACTGCTCACTGTGGGTGCTGTGGGTCTCAGGCTGGGCTTGTCACTGTCGGTGCTGTGGGTCTCAGGCTGGACGTCTTCACTGTGGGTGCTGCAGGTTTCAGGCTGGGCTCCTCATGGTGGGTGCTGCGTGTCTCAGGCTGGACTGCTCACTGTGGGTCACAGGCTTGACTACTCACTGTGGGTGCTGCAGATCTCAGTTTGGACTGCTCACTATGGGTGCTGTGGGTCTCAGGCTGGACTGCTCACTATGGGTGCTGCGGGTCTCAGGCTGGACTGCTCACTTTGGCTGCTGTGGGACTCAGGCTGGACTGTCCACTATGGGTGCGACAGGTCGCAGGCTGGACTCCTCACTGTGGATTCTGTGGGTCTCAGGATGGACTGCTCACTGTGGATGCTGTGGGTCTCTGTCTGGGCTCCTCACTGTGGGTGCTGTGGCGCTCAGGATGGGAGCCTCACTGTGAGAGCTGCAGATCTCAGCCTGGGCTCCTCACTGTGGGTGCTGTGGATCTCAGGCTGGACTGCTCACTGTGGGTGCTGTGGGTCTCAGGCTGGACTGCTCACTGTGGGTGCTGTGGGTCTCAGGCTGGACTGCTCACGGTGGGTGCAGCAGGTCTCAGGTTGGGCTCCTCACTGTGGGTGCTGTGTGTCTCAGGGTTGACTGCTCACTGTGGGTGCTGCAGGTCTCAGGCTGGACTGCTCACTGTGGATGCGGTGGGTATCAGGCTGGACTGTTCACTGTGGGTGCTGTGGGTCTCATGCTGGACTGCTCACTATGCGTGCTGTGGGTCTCAGGCTGGGCTCCTCTCTGTCGGCGCTGTGGCTCTCAGGCTGGACGCCTTCGCTGTGGGTGCTGCAGGTCTCAGGCTGGACTGCTCACTGTGGGTGCTGTGGGTCTCAGGCTCGGCTCCTTACTGTGGCTGCTGTGGGCCGCAGGCTGGGCTCCTCACTGTGGGTGCTGCAGGTCTCAGGCTGGGCTCCTCACTGTGGGTGCTGCAGGTCTCAGGCTGGACTGCTCACTGTGGGTGCTGTGGGTCTCAGGCTGGACTGCTCACTGTGGGTGCTGTGGGTCTCAGGCTGGACTGCTCACTGTGGGTGCTGCGGGTCTCAGGCTTCACTACTCACGGTGGGTGCTGCAGGTCCCAGGCTGGTCTGCTCACTATGGGTGCTGCGGGTCTCAGGATGGACGGCTCACTGTGGGTGCTGCAGGTCTCAGGCTGGCCTGCTCACTGAGGGTGCTGTGGGTCTCAGGGTTGACTACTCACTGTGGGTGCTGCAGGTCTCAGGCAGGTCTGCTCACTATGGGTGCTGCGGGTCTCAGGCTGGTCTGCTCCCTGTGGGCGCTGTGGGTCTCAGGCTTGATTACTCACTGTGGGTGCTGTGGGTCTCACACTGGGCTTTTCACTCTGGTTGCTGCGGAACTCATGCTGGACTGCTCACTGTGGGTGCTGTGGGTCCCAGGCTGGGCTCCTCACAGTCGGTGCTGTGGTTCTCATGCTGGACGTCTTCACTGTGGGTGCTGCAGGTCTCAGGCTGGGCTCCTCATTGTGGGTGCTGCGGGACTCAGGCTGGACTGCTCACTGTGGGTGCTGTGGGTCTCAGGCTTGACTACTCACTGTGGGTGCTGCAGGTCTCAGGCTGGACTGCTCACTATGGGTGCTGTGGGTCTCAGGCTGGACTGATCACTTTGGGTGCTTTGGTTCACAGGCTGGACTGCTCACTATGGGTGCTGCGGGTCTCAGGCTGGACTGCTCACTGTGGGTGCTGTGGGTCTCAGGCTGGATTGTCCACTATGTCTGCAACAGGTCGCAGGCTGGACTACTCACTGTGGATGCGGTGGGTCTCAGGCTGCACTGCTCACTGTCGGTGCTGCAGGTCTCAGGCTGGACTGTTCACTGTGGGTGCGGTGGGTCTCAGGCTGGACTGCTCACTATGGGTGCTGTGGGTCTCAGGCTGGACTGCTCACTGTGGGTGCTGCAGGTCTCAGGCTGGACTGCTCACTATGGGTGCTGTGGGTCTCAGGCTGGACTGCTCACTGTGGGTGCTGCAGGTCTCAGGCTGGACTGCTCACTATGGGTGCTGTGGATATCAGGCTGGACTGTTCACTGTGGGTGCTGTGGGTCTCATGCTGGACTGCTCACTATGGGTGCTGTGGGTCTCAGGCTGGGCTCTTCACTCTGGTTGCTGTGGAACTCATGCTGGACTGCTCACTGTGGGTGCTGTGGGTCCCAGACTGGGCTCCTCACAGTCGGTGCTGTGGGTCTCAGGCTGGACGTCTTCACTGTGGGTGCTGCAGGTCTCAGGCTGGGCTCCTCATTGTGGGTGCTGCGGGTCTCAGGCTGGACTGCTCACTGTGGGTGCTGTGGGTCTCAGGCTGGACTGCTCACTATGGGTGCCGTGGGTCTCAGGCTGGACTGATCACTATGGTTCCTGTGGCTCACAGGCTGGACTGCTCACTATGGGTGCTGCGGTTCGCAGGCTGGACTGCTCACTGTGGATGCTGTGGGTCTCAGGCTGGACTGTTCACTGTGGGTGCTGTGGATCTCAGGCTGGACGTCTTCACTGTCGGTGCTGCAGGTCTCAGGCTGGCCTGCTCACTGAGGGTGCTGTGGGTCTCAGGGTTGACTACTCACTGTGGGTGCTGCAGGTCTCAGGCAGGTCTGCTCACTATGGGTGCTGAGGGTCTCAGGATGGACGGCTCAATGTGGGTGCTGCGGGTCTCAGGCTGGGCTCCTCATTGTGGGTGCTGCGGGTCTCAGGCTGGACTGCTCCCTGTGGGCGCTGTGGGTCTCAGGCTTGATTACTCACTGTGGGTGCTGCAGGTCTCAGGCTGGACTGGTCACTATGGGTGCTGTGGGTCTCAGGCTGGACTGCTCATTATGGGTGCTGCGGGTCTCAGGCTGGACTGCTCACTGTGGGTGCTGCGGGACTCAGGCTGGACTGTCCACTATGGGTGCTACAAGTCGCAGGCTAGACTCCTCACCGTGGTTGCTGTGGGTCACAGTCTGGGCTCCTCACTGTCGGTGCTGTGGGTATCGGGCTGGACTGTTCACTGTGGGTGCTGTGGGTCTCATGCTGGACTGCTCACTGTGGGTGCTGTGGGTCTCAGGCTGGGCTCTTCACTCTGGTTGCTGTGGAACTCATGATGGACTGCTCACTGTGGGTGCTGTGGGTCTCAGGCTGGGCTCCTCTCTGTCGGCGCTGTGGGTCTCAGGCTGGACGCCTTCACTGTGGGTGCTGCAGGTCTCAGGCTGGGCTCCTCATTGTGGGTGCTGCGGCTCACAGGCTGGACTGCTCACTGTGGGTGCTGTGGGTCTCAGGCTTGACTACTCACTGTGTGTGCTGCAGGTCTCAGGCTGGGCTCCTCATTGTGGGTGCTGCGGGTCTCAGGCTGGACTGCTCCCTGTGGGCGCTGTGGGTCTCAGGCTTGATTACTCACTGTGGGTGCTGCAGGTCTCAGGCTGGACTGGTCACTATGGGTGCTGTGGGTCTCAGGCTGGACTGCTCATTATGGGTGCTGCGGGTCTCAGGCTGGACTGTTCACTGTGGGTGCTGCGGGACTCAGGCTGGACTCTCCACTATGGGTGCTACAAGTCGCAGGCTAGACTCCTCACCGTGGATGCTGTGGGTCTCAGGCTGGGCTCCTCACTGTCGGTGCTGTGGATATCAGGCTGGACTGTTCACTGTGGGTGCTGTGGGTCTCATGCTGGACTGCTCACTGTGGGTGCTGTGGGTCTCAGGCTGGGCTCTTCACTCTGGTTGCTGTGGAACTCATGATGGACTGCTCACTGTGGGTGCTGTGGGTCTCAGGCTGGGCTCCTCTCTGTCGGCGCTGTGGGTCTCAAGCTGGACGCCTTCACTGTGGGTGCTGCAGATCTCAGGCTGGGCTCCTCATTGTGGGTGCTGCAGCTCACAGGCTGGACTGCTCACTGTGGGTGCTGTGTGTCTCAGGCTTGACTACTCACTGTGGGTGCTGCAGGTCTCAGGCTGGACAGCTCACTATGGGTACTGAGTGTCTCAGGCTGGATTGCTCACTATGGGAGCTGTGGATCTCAGGCTGGACTGCTCACTATGGGTGCTGCGGGTCTCAGGCTGGACTGCTCACAGTGGGTGCTGTTGGTCTCAGGCTGGATTGTCCACTATGGCTGCAACAGGTCGCAGGCTGGACTACTCACTGTGGATGCGGTGGGTCTCAGGCTGCACTGCTCACTGTGGGTGCTGCGGGTCTCAGGCTTCACTACTCGCTGTGGGTGCTGCAGGTCTCAGGCTGGGCTGCTCACTATGGGTGCTGCGGGTCTCAGGATGGACGGCTCACTGTGGGTGCTGCGGGTCTCAGGCTGGACTGCTCACTGAGGGTGCTGTGGGTCTCAGGGTTGACTACTCACTGTGGGTGCTGCAGGTCTCAGGCAGGTCTGCTCACTATGGGTGCTGCGGGTCTCAGGATGGACGGCTCACTGTGGGTGCTGCGAGTCTCAGGCTGGACTGCTCACTGTGGATGCTGTGGGTCTCAGGCTGGGCTCCTCACTGTCGGTGCTGTGGGTATCAGGCTGGACTGTTCAGTGTGGGTGCTGTGGGTCTCATGCTGGACTGCTCACTGTGGGTGCTGTGGGTCTCAGGCTGGGCTCTTCCCTCTGGTTGCTGTGGAACTCATGATGGACTGCTCACTGTGGGTGCTGTGAGTCTCAGGCTGGGCTCCTCTCTGTCGGCGCTGTGGGTCTCAGGCTGGACGCCTTCACTGTGGGTGCTGCAGGTCTCAGGCTGGGCTCCTCATTGTGGGTGCTGCGGCTCACAGGCTGGACTGCTCACTGTGGCTGCTGCAGGTCTCAGGCTGCACAGTTCACTGTGGGTGCTGCGGGTCTCAGGCTGCGAGCCTCACTGTGAGTGCTGCAGGTCTCAGTCTGGAATGTTCACTGTGGCTGCTGCAGGTCTCAGGCTGGACTGTTCGCTGTGGGTGCTGCAGATCTCAGGGTGGACTGCTCACTGTGGGTGCTGTGGGTCTCAGGCTGGATTGCTCACGGTGGGTGCTGCAGGTCTCAGGCTGGAATGCTCACTGTGGATGCGGTGGGTATCAGGCTGGACTGTTCACTGTGGGTGCTGTGGGTCTCATGCTGGACTGCTCACTATGCGTGCTCTGGGTCTCAGGCTGGGCTCCTCTCTGTCGGCGCTGTGGCTCTCAGGCTGGACGCCTTCGCTGTGGGTGCTGCAGGTCTCAGGCTGGACTGCACATTGTGGGTGCTGCAGGTCTCAGGCTGGGCTCCTCACTGTGGGTGCTGCAGGTCTCAGGCTGGACTGCTCACTGTGGGTGCTGTGGGTCTCAGGCTGGACTGCTCACTGTGGGTGCTGCGGGTCTCAGGCTTCACTACTCACGGTGGGTGCTGCAGGTCCCAGGCTGGTCTGCTCACTATGGGTGCTGCGGGTCTCAGGATGGACGGCTCACTGTGGGTGCTGCAGGTCTCAGGCTGGCCTGCTCACTGAGGGTGCTGTGGGTCTCAGGGTTGACTACTCACTGTGGGTGCTGCAGGTCTCAGGCAGGTCTGCTCACTATGGGTGCTGCGGGTCTCAGGCTGGTCTGCTCCCTGTGGGCGCTGTGGGTCTCAGGCTTGATTACTCACTGTGGGTGCTGTGGGTCTCACACTGGGCTTTTCACTCTGGTTGCTGTGGAACTCATGCTGGACTGCTCACTGTGGGTGCTGTGGGTCCCAGGCTGGGCTCCTCACAGTCGGTGCTGTGGTTCTCATGCTGGACGTCTTCACTGTGGGTGCTGCAGGTCTCAGGCTGGGCTCCTCATTGTGGGTGCTGCGGGACTCAGGCTGGACTGCTCACTGTGGGTGCTGTGGGTCTCAGGCTTGACTACTCACTGTGGGTGCTGCAGGTCTCAGGCTGGACTGCTCACTATGGGTGCTGTGGGTCTCAGGCTGGACTGATCACTTTGGGTGCTTTGGTTCACAGGCTGGACTGCTCACTATGGGTGCTGCGGGTCTCAGGCTGGACTGCTCACTGTGGGTGCTGTGGGTCTCAGGCTGGATTGTCCACTATGTCTGCAACAGGTCGCAGGCTGGACTACTCACTGTGGATGCGGTGGGTCTCAGGCTGCACTGCTCACTGTCGGTGCTGCAGGTCTCAGGCTGGACTGTTCACTGTGGGTGCGGTGGGTCTCAGGCTGGACTGCTCACTATGGGTGCTGTGGGTCTCAGGCTGGACTGCTCACTGTGGGTGCTGCAGGTCTCAGGCTGGACTGCTCACTATGGGTGCTGTGGGTCTCAGGCTGGACTGCTCACTGTGGGTGCTGCAGGTCTCAGGCTGGACTGCTCACTATGGGTGCTGTGGGACTCAAGCTGGACTGTTCACTGTGGGTGCTGTGGGTCTCATGCTGGACTGCTCACTATGGGTGCTGTGGGTCTCAGGCTGGGCTCTTCACTCTGGTTGCTGTGGAACTCATGCTGGACTGCTCACTGTGGGTGCTGTGGGTCCCAGACTGGGCTCCTCACAGTCGGTGCTGTGGGTCTCAGGCTGGACGTCTTCACTGTGGGTGCTGCAGGTCTCAGGCTGGGCTCCTCATTGTGGGTGCTGCGGGTCTCAGGCTGGACTGCTCACTGTGGGTGCTGTGGGTCTCAGGCTGGACTGCTCACTATGGGTGCCGTGGGTCTCAGGCTGGACTGATCACTATGGTTCCTGTGGCTCACAGGCTGGACTGCTCACTATGGGTGCTGCGGTTCTCAGGCTGGACTGCTCACTGTGGATGCTGTGGGTCTCAGGCTGGACGGCTCACTATGGGTGCTGTGGGACTCAGGCTGGACTGTTCACTGTGGGTGCTGTGGGTCTCATGCTGGACTGCTCACTATGGGTGCTGTGGGTCTCAGGCTGGGCTCTTCACTCTGGTTGCTGTGGAACTCATGCTGGACTGCTCACTGTGGGTGCTGTGGGTCCCAGACTGGGCTCCTCACAGTCGGTGCTGTGGGTCTCAGGCTGGACGTCTTCACTGTGGGTGCTGCAGGTCTCAGGCTGGGCTCCTCATTGTGGGTGCTGCGGGTCTCAGGCTGGACTGCTCACTGAGGGTGCTGTGGGTCTCAGGGTTGACTACTCACTGTGGGTGCTGCAGGTCTCAGGCAGGTCTGCTCACTATGGGTGCTGAGGGTCTCAGGATGGACGGCTCACTGTGGGTGCTGCGGGTCTCAGGCTGGGCTCCTCATTGTGGGTGCTGCGGGTCTCAGGCTGGACTGCTCCCTGTGGGCGCTGTGGGTCTCAGGCTTGATTACTCACTGTGGGTGCTGCAGGTCTCAGGCTGGACTGGTCACTATGGGTGCTGTGGGTCTCAGGCTGGACTGCTCATTATGGGTGCTGCGGGTCTCAGGCTGGACTGCTCACTGTGGGTGCTGCGGGACTCAGGCTGGACTCTCCACTATGGGTGCTACAAGTCGCAGGCTAGACTCCTCACCGTGGTTGCTGTGGGTCACAGCCTGGGCTCCTCACTGTCGGTGCTGTGGGTATCAGGCTGGACTGTTCACTGTGGGTGCAGTGGGTCTCAAGCTGGACTGCTCACTGTGGGTGCTGTGGGTCTCAGGCTGGGCTTTTCACTCTGGTTGCTGTGGAACTCATGATGGACTGCTCACTGTGGGTGCTGTGGGTCTCAGGCTGGGCTCCTCTCTGTCGGCGCTGTGGGTCTCAGGCTGGACGCCTTCACTGTGGGTGCTGCAGGTCTCAGGCTGGGCTCCTCATTGTGGGTGCTGCGGCTCACAGGCTGGACTGCTCACTGTGGGTGCTGTGGGTCTCAGGCTTGACTACTCACTGTGTGTGCTGCAGGTCTCAGGCTGGGCTCCTCATTGTGGGTGCTGCGGGTCTCAGGCTGGACTGCTCCCTGTGGGCGCTGTGGGTCTCAGGCTTGATTACTCACTGTGGGTGCTGCAGGTCTCAGGCTGGACTGGTCACTATGGGTGCTGTGGGTCTCAGGCTGGACTGCTCATTATGGGTGCTGCGGGTCTCAGGCTGGACTGTTCACTGTGGGTGCTGCGGGACTCAGGCTGGACTCTCCACTATGGGTGCTACAAGTCGCAGGCTAGACTCCTCACCGTGGATGCTGTGGGTCTCAGGCTGGGCTCCTCACTGTCGGTGCTGTGGATATCAGGCTGGACTGTTCACTGTGGGTGCTGTGGGTCTCATGCTGGACTGCTCACTGTGGGTGCTGTGGGTCTCAGGCTGGGCTCTTCACTCTGGTTGCTGTGGAACTCATGATGGACTGCTCACTGTGGGTGCTGTGGGTCTCAGGCTGGGCTCCTCTCTGTCGGCGCTGTGGGTCTCAGGCTGGACGCCTTCACTGTGGGTGCTGCAGGTCTCAGGCTGGGCTCCTCATTGTGGGTGCTGCAGCTCACAGGCTGGACTGCTCACTAAGGGTACTGAGTGTCTCAGGCTGGATTGCTCACTATGGGAGCTGTGGATCTCAGGCTGGACTGCTCACTATGGGTGCTGCGGGTCTCAGGCTGGACTGCTCACAGTGGGTGCTGTTGGTCTCAGGCTGGATTGTCCACTATGGCTGCAACAGGTCGCAGGCTAAACTACTCACTGTGGATGCGGTGGGTCTCAGGCTGCACTGCTCACTGTGGGTGCTGCGGGTCTCAGGCTTCACTACTCGCTGTGGGTGCTGCAGGTCTCAGGCTGGGCTGCTCACTATGGGTGCTGCGGGTCTCAGGATGGACGGCTCACTGTGGGTGCTGCGGGTCTCAGGCTGGACTGCTCACTGAGGGTGCTGTGGGTCTCAGGGTTGACTACTCACTGTGGGTGCTGCAGGTCTCAGGCAGGTCTGCTCACTATGGGTGCTGCGGGTCTCAGGATGGACGGCTCACTGTGGGTGCTGCGAGTCTCAGGCTGGACTGCTCACTGTGGGTGCTGTCGGTCTCATGCTTGACAACTCGCTGTGTGTGCTGCAGGTCTCAGGCTGGACTGCATACTATGGGTGCTGTGGGGCTCAGGCTGGACTGCTCACTATGGGTGCTGCGGGTCTCAGGCTGGACTGCTCACTGTGGGTGCTGTGGGTCTCAGGCTGGACTGCTTACTATGGGTGCTGTGGGGCTCAGGCTGGACTGCTCACTATGGGTGCTGCGGGTCTCAGGCTGGACTGCTCACTGTGGGTGCTGTGGGTCTCAGGCTGGACTGTTCACTGTGGGTGCTGTGGGTCTCATGCTGGACTGCTCACTTTGGGTGCTGTGGGTCTCAGACTGGGCTCTTCACTCTGGTTGCTGTGGAACTCATGCTCGAGTGCTCACTATGGGTGCTGTGGGTCCCAGGCTGGGCTCCTCACAGTCGGTGCTGTGGTTCTCAGGCTGGACTGCTCACTGTGGGTGCTGCAGGTCTCAGGCTGGTCTCCTCATTGTGGGTGCTGCGGGACTCAGGCTGGACTGCTCACTGTGGGTGCTGTGGGTCTCAGGCTTGACTACTCACTGTGGGTGCTGCAGGTCTCAGGCTGGACTGCTCACTATGGGTGCTGTGGGTCTCAGGCTGGACTGATCACTATGGGTGCTTTGGTTCACAGGCTGGACTGCTCACTATGGGTGCTGCGGGTCTCAGGCTGGACTGCTCACTGTGGATGCTGTGGGACTCAGGATGGACTGTTCACTGTGGGTGCTGTGGGTCTCATGCTTGACTGCTCACTATGGGTGCTGTGGGTCTCAGGCTGGATTGTCCACTATGTCTGCAACAGGTCGCAGGCTGGACTACTCACTGTGGAAGCGGTGGGTCTCAGGCTGCACTGCTCACTGTGGGTGCTGCAGGTCTCAGGCTGGACTGTTCACTGTGGGTGCGGTGGGTCTCAGGCTGGACTGCTCACTATAGTTGCTGTGGGTCTCAGGCTGGACTGCTCACTGTGGGTCCTGCAGGTCTCAGGCTGGACTGCTCACTATGGGTGCTGTGGGACTCAGGATGGACTGTTCACTGTGGGTGCTGTGGGTCTCATGATGGACTGCTCACTATGGGTGCTGTGGGTCTCAGGCTGGGCTCTTCACTCTGGTTGCAGTGGAACGCATGCTGGACTGCTCACTGTGGGTGCTGTGGGTTCCAGACTGGGCTCCTCACAGTCGGTGCTGTGGGTCTCAGGCTGGACGTCTTCACTGTGGGTGCTGCAGGTCTCAAGCTGGGCTACTCATTGTGGGTGCTGCGGGTCTCAGGCTCGACTGCTCACTGTGGGTGCTGTGGGTCTCAGGCTGGACGTCTTCACTGTGGGTGCTGCAGGTCTCAGGCTGGACTGCTCACTATGGGTGCCGTGGGTCTCAGGCTGGACTGACCACTACGGGTCCTGTGGCTCACCGGCTGGACTGCTCACTATGGGTGCTGCGGTTCTCAGGCTGGACTGCTCACTGTGGGTGCTGTGGGTCTCAGGCTGGATTGTCCACTAGGTCTGCTACAGGTCGCAGGCTGGACTACTCATTGTGGATGCGGTGGGTCTCAGGCTAGGCACCTCACTGTGGGTGCTGTGGGCCTCAGGCTGGGCTCCTCACTGTGGGTGCTTCAGGTCTCAGACAGGGCTCTTCACAGTGGGTGCTGCAGGTCTCAGGCTTGACTGCTCACTGTGGGTGCTGCAGGTCACAGGCTGGACTGCTGACTGTGGGTGCTGCAGGTCTCAGGCTGGACTGCTCACTGTGGGTGCTGTGGGTCTTAGGCTGGACTGCTCCCTGTGGGTGCTGCAGGTCTCAGGCTGGACTGCTCACTATGGGTGCTGTGGGTCTCAGGCTGGACTGCTCACTGTGGGTGCTGCAGGTCTCAGGCTGGGCTCCTCACTGTGGGTGCTGCAGGTCTCAGTCTGGACTGTTCACTGTGGCTGCTGCAGGTCTCAGGCTGGACTATTCACTGGGGGTGCTGCGGGCCTCAGGCTGGACTGCTCACTGTGGGTGCTGCAGGTCTCAGGCTTGACTGCTCACTCTGGGTGCTGTGGGACTCAGGCTGGATTGTCCACTAGGTCTGCTACAGGTCGCAGGCTGGACTACTCACTGTGGATGCGGTGGGTCTCAGGCTGGACTGTTCACTGTGGGTGCTGCGGGTCTCAGGCTGGACTGCTCACTGTGGGTGCTGCAGGTCTCAGGCTGGACTGCTCACTATGGGTGCTGCAAGTCTCAGGCTGGACTGCTGACTGTGGGTGCTGCGGGTCTCAGGCTGGACTGCTCACTGTGGGTGCTTTAGGTCTGAGGCTAGGCTCCTCACTGTGGATGCTGAGTGTCTCAGGCTGGACTGCTCACTGTGGGTACTGCGGGTCTCAGGTTGGACTGCTCACTGTGGGTGCTACGGGTCTCAGGCTGGACGTCGTCACTGAGGGTGCTGCAGGTCTCAGGCTGGGCTCCTCACTGTGGGTGCTGTAGGTCTCAGGCTGGGCTCCTCACAGTCGGTGCTTTGGGTCTCAGGCTAGACTGCTCACTGTGGGTGCTGTGGGTCTCAGGCTGGACTGTTCACTGGGGGTGCTGTGGGAATCATGCTGGACTGCTCACTATGGGTGCTGTGGGTCTCAGACTGGGCTCTTCACTCTGGTTGCTGTGGAACTCATGCTGGACTGCTCACTGAGGGTGCTGTGGGTCCCAGGCTGGGCTCCTCACAGTCGGTGCTGTGGTTCTCAGGCTGGACGTCTTCACTGTGGGTGCTGCAGGTCTCCGGCTGGGCTCCTCATTGTGGGTGCTGCGGGACTCAGGCTGGACTGCTCACTGTGGGTGCTGTGGGTCTCAGGCTTGACTACTCACTGTGGGTGCTGCAGGTCTCAGGATGGACTGCTCACTATGGGTGCTGTGGGTCTCAGGCTGGACTGATCACTATGGGTGCTTTGGTTCACAGGCTGGACTGCTCACTATGGGTGCAGCGAAGCTCAGGCTGGACTGCTCACTGTGGGTGCTGTGGGTCTCAGGCTGGATTGTCCACTATGTCTGCAACAGGTCGCAGGCTGGACTACTCACTGTGGATGCGGTGGGTCTCAGGCTGCACTGCTCAATGTGGGTGCTGCAGGTCTCAGGCTGGACTGTTCACTGTGGGTGCGGCGGGTCTCAGGCTGGACTGCTCACTATGGGTGCTGTGGGTCTCAGGCTGGACTGCTCACTGTGGCTGCTGCAAGTCTCAGGCTGGACTGTTCACTGTGGGTGCTGTGGGTCTCAGGCTGGACTGCTCACAGTCGGTGCTGCAGGTCTCAGGCTGGACTGCTCACTGTGGGTGCTGCAGGACTCAGGCTGGACTGTTAACTGTGCGTGCTGTTGATCTCATGCTGGACTGCTCACTGTGGGTTCTGTGGGTCCCAGGCTGGGCTCCTCACAGTCGGTGCTGTGGGTCTCAGGCTGGACGTCTTCACTGTGGGTTCTGCAGGTCTAAGGCTGGGCTCCTCATTGTGGGTGCTGCAGTTCTCAGGCTGGACTGCTCACTGTGGTGCTGTGGGTCACAGGCTTGACTACTTACTGTGGGTGCTGCAGGTCTCAGGCTGGACTGCTCACTATGGGTGCTGTGGGTCTCAGGCTGGAGTGATCACTATGGGTGCTGTGGCTCACAGGCTGGACTGCTCACTATGGGTGCTGCGGGTCTCAGGCTGGACTGCTCACTGTGGGTGCTGTGGGGTCTCAGGCTGGATTGTCCACAATGTCTGCAACAGGTCGCAGGCTGGACTACTCACTGTGGATGCGGTGGGTCTCAGGCTGCACTGCTCACTGTGGGTGCTGCAGGTCTCAGGCTGGACTGTTCACTGTGGGTGCAGCGGGTCTCAGGCTGGACTGCTCACTATGGGTGCTCCAGGTCTCAGGCTGGACTGCTCACTGTGGGTGCTGCAGGTCTCAGGCTGGACTGCTCACTATGGGTGCTGTGGGACTCAGGCTGGACTGTTCACTGTGGGTGCTGTGGGTCTCATGCTGGACTGCTCACTATGGGTGCTGTGGGTCCCAGACTGGGCTCCTCACAGTCGGTGCTGTGGGTCTCAGGCTGGACGTCTTCACTGTGGGTGCTGCAGGTCTCAGGCTGGGCTCCTCATTGTGGGTGCTGCGTATCTCAGGCTGGACGGCTCACTATGGGTGCCGTGGGTCTCAGGCTGGACTGATCACTATGGGACCTGTGGCTCACAGGCTGGACTGCTCACTATGGGTGCTGCGGTTCTCAGGATGGACTGCTCACTGTGGGTGCTGTGGGTCTCAGGCTGGATTGTCCACTAGGTCTGCAACAGGTCGCAGGCTGGACTACTCACTGTGGATGCGGTGGGTCTCAGGCTGGACTGTTCACTGTGGGTGCTGCGGGTCTCAGGCTGGACTGCTCACTGTGGGTGCTCCAGGTCTCAGGCTGGACTGCTCACTATGGGTGCTGCAAGTCTCAGGCTGGACTGCTGACTGTGGGTGCTGCGGATCTCAGGCTGGACTGCTCACTGTGGGTGCTTTAGGTCTGAGGCTAAGCTCCTCACTGTGGATGCTGAGTGTCTCAGGCTGGACTGCTCACTGTGGGTACTGCCGGTCTCAGGTTGGACTGCTCACTGTGGGTGCTACGGGTCACAGGCTGGACGTCGTCACTGAGGGTGCTGCAGGTCTCAGGCTGGGCTCCTCACTGTGGGTGCTGTAGGTCTCAGGCTGGACTGCTCACAGTGGGTGCTGCAGGTCTCAGGCTGGGCTCCTCACTGTGGGTACTGCGGGTCTCAATCTGGACTGCTCACTGTGGGTGCTGCCTGTCTCAGGCTGTACTGATCTCTGTGGGTGCTATGGGTCTCAGGCTAGGCTCCTCACTGTGGGTGCTGTGGGCCTCAGGCTGGGCTCCTCACTGTGGGTGCTGCAGGTCTCAGGCAGGGCTCCTCACAGTGGGTGCTGTAGGTCTCAGGCTGGACTGCTCACAGTGGGTGCTGCAGGTCTCAGGCTGGGCTCCTCACTGTGGGTGCTGTGGGTCTCAGGCTGGACTGCTCACTGTGAGTGCTGTGGGTCTCATGCTGGACTGCTCACTATGGGTGCTGTGGGTCTCAGACTGGGCTCTTCACTCTGGTTGCTGTGGAACTCATGCTGGACTGCTCACTGAGGGTGCTGTGGGTCCCAGGCTGGGCTCCTCACAGTCGGTGCTGTGGTTCTCAGGCTGGACGTCTTCACTGTGGGTGCTGCAGGTCTCAGGCTGGGCTCCTCATTGTGGGTGCTGCGGGACTCAGGCTGGACTGCTCACTGTGGGTGCTGTGGGTCTCAGGCTTGACTACTCACTGTGGGTGCTGCAGGTCTCAGGATGGACTGCTCACTATGGGTGCTGTGGGTCTCAGGCTGGACTGATCACTATGGGTGCTTTGGTTCACAGGCTGGACTGCTCACTATGGGTGCAGCGGGTCTCGGGCTGGACTGCTCACTGTGGGTGCTGTGGGTCTCAGGCTTGACTACTTACTGTGGGTGCTGCAGGTCTCAGGCTGGACTGGTCACTATGGGTGCTGTGGGTCTCAGGCTGGACTGATCACTATGGGTGCTGTGGCTCACAGGCTGGACTGCTCACTATGGGTGCTGCGGTTCTCAGGCTGGACTGCTCACTGTGGGTGCTGTGGGTCTCAGGCTGGATTGTCCACAATGTCTGCAACAGGTCGCAGGCTGGATTACTCACTGTGGATGCGGTGGGTCTCAGGCTGCACTGCTCACTGTGGGTGCTGCAGGTCTCAGGCTGGACTGTTCACTGTGGGTGCAGCGGGTCTCAGGCTGGACTGCTCACTATGGGTGCTGTGGGTCTCAGGCTGGACTGCTCACTGTGGGTGCTGCAGGTCTCAGGCTGGACTGCTCACTATGGGTGCTGTGGGACTCAGGCTGGACTGTTCACTATTGGTGCTGTGGGTCTCATGCTGGACTGCTCACTATGGGTGCTGTGGGTCTCAGACTGGGCTCCTCACAGTCGGTGCTGTGGGTCTCAGGCTGGACGTCTTCACTGTGGGTGCTGCAGGTCTCAGGCTGGGCTCCTCATTGTGGGTGCTGCGGATCTCAGGCTGGACGGCTCACTATGGGTGCCGTGGGTCTAAGGCTGGACTGATCACTATGGGTCCTGTGGCTCACAGGCTGGACTGCTCACTATGGGTGCTGCGGTTCTCAGGATGGACTGCTCACTGTGGGTGCTGTGGGTCTCAGGCTGGATTGTCCACTAGGTCTGCAACAGGTCGCAGGCTGGACTACTCACTGTGGATGCGGTGGGTCTCAGGCTGGACTGTTCACTGTGGGTGCTGCGGGTCTCAGGCTGGACTGCTCACTGTGGGTGCTGCAGGTCTCAGGCTGGACTGCTCACTATGGGTGCTGCAAGTCTCAGGCTGGACTGCTGACTGTGGGTGCTGCGGATCTCAGGCTGGACTGCTCACTGTGGGTGCTTTAGGTCTGAGGCTAGGCTCCTCACTGTGGGTGCTGCAGGTCTCAGGCAGGGCTCCTCACAGTGGGTGCTGCAGGTCTCAGGCTTGACTGCTCACCGTGGGTGCTGCAGGTCACAGGCTGGACTGCTGACTGTGGGTGCTGCGGGTCTCAGGCTGGACTGCTCACTGTGGCTGCTGTGGGTCTCAGGCTGGACTGCTCACTGTGGGTGCTGTGGGTCTCAGGCTGGACTGCTCACTATGGGTGCTGTGGATCTCAGGCTGGACATTTTCACTGTGGGTGCTGCAGCTCTCAGGCTGGGATCCTCACTCTGGCTGCTGCAGGTCTCAGTCTGGACTGCTCTCTGTGGGTGCTGCGGGTCTCAGGCTGGGTTCCTCACTGTGGGTGCTGCAGGTCTCAGGCTGGAATGCTCACTGTGGATGCGGTGGGTCTCAGGCTGCACTGCACACTGTGGGTGCTGCAGGTCTCAGGCTGTACTGCTCACTGTGGGTGCTGTGGGTCTCAGGCTGGACTGCTCACTATGGGTGCTGTGGATCTCAGGCTGGACATTTTCACTGTGGGTGCTGCAGCTCTCAGGCTGGGATCCTCACTCTGGCTGCTGCAGGTCTCAGTCTGGACTGCTCTCTGTGGGTGCTGCGGGTCTCAGGCTGGGCTCCTCACTGTGGGTGCTGCAGGTCTCAGGCTGGACTGTTCACTGTGGGTGCTGCGGGCCTCAGGCTGGACTGCTCACTGTGGGTGCTGCAGGTCTCAGGCTTGACTGCTCACTCTGGGTGCTGCAAGTCTCAGGCTGGGCACCACACTGTGGGTGCTGCAGGTCTCAGGCTGGAATGCTCACTGTGGATGCGGTGGGTCTCAGGCTGCACTGCACACTGTGGGTGCTGCAGGTCTCAGGCTGGACTGTTCACTGTGGGTGCCGCTGGTCTCAGGCTGGACTGCTCACTGTGGGTGCTGCAGGTCTCAGGCTGGACTGCTCACCATGGGTGCTGTGGATCTCAGGGTGGATGTCTTCAACGTGGGGTTCTGCAGGTCTCAGGCTGGGCTCCTCACTGTGGTTGCCTCAGGTCTCAGGCTGGGCTCCTCACTGTGGGTGCTATGTGTCTCAGGCTGGACTGCTCACTGTGGCTGCTGCAAGTCTCAGGCTGGACTGTTCACTGTGGGTGCTGTGGGTCTCAGGCTGGACTGCTCACAGTCGGTGCTGCAGGTCTCAGGCTGGACTGCTCACTGTGGGTGCTGCAGGACTCAGGCTGGACTGTTCACTGTGGGTGCTGTTGATCTCATACTGGACTGCTCACTGTGGGTTCTGTGGGTCCCAGGCTGGGCTCCTCACAGTCGGTGCTGTGGGTCTCAGGCTGGACGTCTTCACTGTGGGTTCTGCAGGGCTAAGGCTGGGCTCCTCATTGTGGGTGCTGCAGTTCTCAGTCTGGACTGCTCACTACGGGTGCTGTGGGTCTCAGTGGGACTGATCACTATGGGTGCTGTGGCTCACAGGCTGGACTGCTCACTATGGGTGCTGCGGGTCTCAGGCTGGACTGCTCACTGTGGGTGCTGTGAGTCTCAGGCTGGATTGACCAATATGACTGCTACAGGTCGCAGGCTGGACTACTCACTGTGGATGCTGTGGGTCTCAGGCTGGACTGCTCACTGTGGGTGCTGCAGGTCTCAGGCTGGACTGTTCACTGTGGGTGCGGCGGGACTCAGGCTGGACTGCTCACTGTGGGTGCTGCAGGTCTCAGGCTGGACTGCTCACTATGGGTGCTGTGGATCTCATTCTGGACATCTTCAATGTGGGTTCTGCAGGTCTCAGGCTGGGCTCCTAACGGTGGTTGCCTCAGGTCTCAGGCTGGGCTCCTCACTGTGGGTGCTACGGGTCTCAGGCTGGACTGCTCACTGTGGGGGCTGTGGGTCTCAGGCTGGACTGCTCGCTATGGGTGCTGTGGATCTCAGGCTGGACATTTTCACTGTGGGTGCTGCAGGTCTCAGGCTGGGATCCTCACTCTGGCTGCTGCAGGTCTCAGGCTGGACTGCTCTCTGTGGGTGCTGCGGGTCTCAGGCTGGGCTCCTCACTGTGGGTGCTGCAGGTCTCAGGCTGGACTGCTCACTGTGGGTGCTGTGGGTCTCATGCTGGACTGCTCACAATGGGTGCTGTGGGTCTCAGGCTGGGCTCTTCACTCTGGTTGCTGTCGAACGCATGCTGGGCTCCTCACAGTCGGTGCTGTGGGTCTCAGGCTGGACGTCTTCACTGTGGGTGCTGCAGGTCTCAGGCTGGGCTACACATTGTGGGTGCTGCGGGTCTCAGGCTGGACTGCTCACTGTGGGTGCTGTGGGTCTCAGTCTGGACTGCTCACTGTGGGTGCTGTGGGTCTCAGGCTGGACATTTTCACTATGGGTGCTGCAGGTCTCAGGCTGGGATCCTCACTCTGGCTGCTGCAGGTCTCAGTCTGGACTGCTCTCTGTGGGTGCTGCGGGTCTCAGGCTGGGCTCCTCACTGTGGGTGCTGCGGGTCTCAGGCTTGACTGCTCACTGTGGGTGCTGCAGGTCTCAGGCTGGGCTCCTCACTGTGGGTGCTGCAGGTCTCAGTTTGGACTGTTCACTGTGGCTGCTGCAGGTCTCAGGCTGGACTGTTCACTGTGGGTGCTGCGGGCCTCAGGCTGCACTGCACACTGTGGGTGCTGCAGGTCTCAGGCTGGACTGTTCACTGTGGGTGCGGCGGGTCTCAGGCTGGACCGCTCACTATGGGTGCTGTGGATCTCAGGCTGGATGTCTTCACTGTGGGTTCTGCAGGTCTCAGGCTGGGCTCCTCACTGTGGTTGCCTCAGGCATCAGGCAGGGCTCCTCACTGTCGGTGCTACGTGTCTCAGGCTGGACTGCTCACTGTGGCTGCTGCAGGTCTCAGGCTGGACTGTTCACTGTGGGTGCTGTGGGTCTCAGGCTGGACTGCTCACAGTCGGTGCTGCGGGTCTCAGGCTGGACTGCTCACTGTGGGTGCTGTGGGTCTCAGGCTGGACTGTTCACTGTGGGTGCTGTGGGTCTCATGCTGGACTGCTCACTATGGGTGCTGTGGGTCTCACACTGGGCTCTTCATTCTGGTTGCTGTGGAACTCATGCTGGACTGCTCACTGAGGGTGCTGTGGGTCCCAGGCTGGGCTCCTCACAGTCGGTGCTGTGGTTCTCAGGCTGGACGTCTTCACTGTGGGTGCTGCAGGTCTCAGGCTGGGCTCCTCATTGTGGGTGCTGCGGGACTCAGGCTGGACTGCTCACTGTGGGTGCTATGGGTCTCAGGCTTGACTACTCACTGTGGGTGCTGCAGGTCTCAGGCTGGACTGCTCACTATTGGTGCTGTGGGTCTCAGGCTGGACTGATCACTATGGGTGCTTTGGTTCACAGGCTGGACTGCTTACTATGGGTGCTGCGGGTCTCAGGCTGGACTGCTCACTGTGGGTGCTGTGGGTCTCAGGCTGGATTGTCCACAATGTCTGCAACAGGTCGCTGGCTGGACTACTCACTGAGGATGCGGTGGGTCTCAGGCTGCACTGCTCACTGTGGGTGCTGCAGGTCTCAGGTTGGACTGTTCACTGTGGGTGCGGTGGGTCTCAGGCTGGACTGCTCACTATGGGAAATGTGGGTCTCAGGCTGGACTGCTCACTGTGGGTGCTGCAGGTCTCAGGCTGGACTGCTCACTATGGGTGCTGTGGGACTCAGGCTGGACTGTTCACTGTGGGTGCTGTGGGTCTCATGCTGGACTGCTCACTATGGGTGCTGTGGGTCCCAGACTGGGCTCCTCACAGTCGGTGCTGTGTGTCTCAGGCTGGACGTCTTCACTGTGGGTGCTGCAGGTCTCAGGCTGGGCTCCTCATTGTAGGTGCTGTGGGTCTCAGGCTGGACTGCTCACAGTGCGTGCTGTGGGTCTCAGGCTTGACTACTCAATGTGGGTGCTGCAGGTCTCAGGCTGGACGGCTCACTATGGGTGCCGTGGGTCTCAGGCTGGACTGATCACTATGGGTCCTGTGGCTCACAGGCTGGACTGCTCACTATGGGTGCTGCGGTTCTCAGGCTGGACTGCTCACTGTGGGTGCTGTGGGTCTCAGGCTGGATTGTCCACTAGGTCTGCTACAGGTCGCAGGCTGGACTACTCACTGTGGATGCGATGGGTCTCAGGCTGGACTGTTCACTGTGGGTGCTGCGGGTCTCAGGCTGGACTGCTCACTGTGGGTGCTGCAGGTCTCAGGCTGGACTGCTCACTATGGGTGCTGCAAGTCTCAGGCTGGATTGCTCACTGTGGGTGCTGCGGGTCTCAGGCTGGACTGCTCACTGTGGGTGCTTTAGGTCTCAGGCTAGGCTCCTCACTGTGGATGCTGAGTGTCTCAGGCTGGACTGCTCACTGTGGGTGCTACGGGTCTCAGGCTGGACGTCGTCACTGAGGGTGCTGCAGGTCTCAGGCTGGGCTCCTCACTGTGGGTGCTGTAGGTCTCAGGCTGGACTGCTCACAGTGGGTGCTGCAGGTCTCAGGCTGGGCTCCTCACTGTGGGTGCTGCGGGTCTCAATCTGGACTGCTCACTGTGGGTGCTGCCTGTCTCAGGCTGTACTGCTCTCTGTGGGTGCTATGGGTCTCAGGCTAGGCTCCTCACTGTGGGTGCTGTGGGCCTCAGGCTGGGCTCCTCACTGTGGGTGCTGCAGGTCTCAGGCTGGGCTCCTCACAGTGGGTGCTGCAGGTCTCAGGCTTGACTGCTCACTGTGGGTGCTGCAGGTCACAGGCTGGACTGCTGACACGGGTGCTGCGGGTCTCAGGCTGGACTGCTCACTGTGGCTGCTGTGGGTCTCAGGCTGGACTGCTCACTGTGGGTGCTGTGGGTGTCAGGCTGGACTGCTCACTATGGGTGCTGTGGATCTCAGGCTGGACTGCTCACTGTGGCTGCTGTGGGTCTCAGGCTGGACTGCTCACTGTGGGTGCTGTGGGTCTCAGGCTGGAATGCTCACTATGGGTGCTGTGGATCTCAGGCTGGACATTTTCACTGTGGGTGCTGCAGCTCTCAGGCTGGGATCCTCACTCTGGCTGCTGCAGGTCTCAGTCTGGACTGCTCTCTGTGGGTGCTGCGGGTCTCAGGCTGGGCTCCTCATTGTGGGTGCTGTGGGTCTCAGGCTGGACTGCTCACTGTGTGTGCTATGGGTCTCAGGCTTGACTACTCACTGTGGGAGCTGCAGGTCTCAGGCTGGACGGCTCACTATGGGTACCGTGGGTCTCAGGCTGGACTGATCACTATGGGTCCTGTGGCTCACAGGCTGGACTGCTCACTATGGGTGCTGCGGTTCTCAGGCTGGACTGCTCACTGTGGGTGCTGTGGGTCTCAGGCTGGATTGTCCACTAGGTCTGCTACAGGTCGCAGGCTGGACTACTCACTGTGGATGCGGTGGGTCTCAGGCTGGACTGTTCACTGTGGGTGCTGCGGGTCTCAGGCTGGACTGCTCACTGTGGGTGCTGCAGGTCTCAGGCTGGACTGCTCACTATGGGTGCTGCAAGTCTCAGGCTGGACTGCTGACTGTGGGTGCTGCGGGTCTCAGGCTGGACTGCTCACTGTGGGTGCTTTAGGTCTGAGGCTAGGCTCCTCGCTGTGGATGCTGAGTGTCTCAGGCTGGACTGCTCACTGTGGGTATTGCGGGTCTCAGGCTGGACGTCGTCACTGAGGGTGCTGCAGGTCTCAGGCTGGGCTCCTCACTGTGGGTGCTGTAGGTCTCAGGCTGGACTGCTCACAGTGGGTGCTGCAGGTCTCAGGCTGGGCTCCTCACTGTGGGTGCTGCGGGTCTCAATCTGGACTGCTCACTGTGGGTGCTGCCTGTCTCAGGCTGTACTGCTCTCTGTGGGTGCTATGGGTCTCAGGCTAGGCTCCTCACTGTGGGTGCTGTGGGCCTCAGGCTGGGCTCCTCACTGTGGGAGCTGCAGGTCTCAGGCTGGGCACCACACTGTGGGTGCTGCAGGTCTCAGGCTGGAATGCTCACTGTGGATGCGGTGGGCCTCAGGCTGCACTGCACACTGTGGGTGCTGCAGGTCTCAGGCTGGACTGTTCACCGTGGGTGCGGCGGGTCTCAGGCTGGACTGCTCACTATGGGTGCTGTGGATCTCAGGCTGGATGTCTTCAATGTGGGTTCTGCAGGTCTCAGGCTGGGCTCCTCACTGTGGTTGCCTCAGGCCTCAGGCTGGGCTCCTCACTGTGGGTGCTACGTGTCTCAGGCTGGACTGCTCACTGTGGCTGCTGCAGGTCTCCGGCGGGACTGCTCACTGTGGGTGCTGTGGGTCTCAGGCTGGACTGCTCACAGTCGGTGCTGCGGGTCTCAGGCTGGGCTCCTCACTGTCGGTGCTTTGGGTCTCAGGCTGGACTGCTCACTGTGGGTGCTGTGGTTCTCAGGCTGGACTGCTCACTGTGAGTGCTGTGGGTCTCATGCTGGACTGCTCACTATGGGTGCTGTGGGTCTCAGACTGGGCTCTTCACTCTGGTTGCTGTGGAACTCATGCTGGACTGCTCACTGAGGGTGCTGTGGGTCCCAGGCTGGGCTCCTCACAGTCGGTGCTGTGGTTCTCAGGCTGGACGTCTTCACTGTGGGTGCTGCAGGTCTCAGGCTGGGCTCCTCATTGTGGCTGCTGCGGGACTCAGGCTGGACTGCTCACTGTGGGTGCTGTGGGTCTCAGGCTTGACTACTCACTGTGGGTGCTGCAGGTCTCAGGATGGACTGCTCACTATGGGTGCTGTGGGTCTCAGGTTGGACTGATCACTATGGGTGCTTTGGTTCACAGGCTGGACTGCTCACTATTGGTGCAGCGGGTCTCAGGCTGGACTGCTCACTGTGGGTGCTGTGGGTCTCAGGCTGGATTGTCCACTATGTCTGCAACAGGTCGCAGGCTGGACTACTCACTGTGGATGCGGTGGGTCTCAGGCTGCACTGCTCACTGTGAGTGCTGCAGGTCTCAGGCTGGACTGTTCACTGTGGGTGCGGCGGGTCTCAGGCTGGACTGCTCACTATGGGTGCTGTGGGTCTCAGGCTGGACTGCTCACTGTGGCTGCTGCAAGTCTCAGGCTGGACTGTTCACTGTGGGTGCTGTGGGTCTCAGGCTGGACTGCTCATAGTCGGTGCTGCAGGTCTCAGGCTGGACTGCTCACTGTGGGTGCTGTTGATCTCATGCTGGACTGCTCACTGTGGGTTCTGTGGGTCCCAGGCTGGGCTCCTCACAGTCGGTGCTGTGGTTCTCAGGCTGGACGTCTTCACTGTGGGTTCTGCAGGTCTAAGGCTGGGCTCCTCATTGTGGGTGCTGCAGTTCTCAGGCTGGACTGCTCACTGTGGTGCTGTGGGTCTCAGGCTTGACTACTTACTGTGGGTGCTGCAGGTCTCAGGCTGGTCTGCTCACTATGGGTGCTGTGGATCTCAGGCTGGACTGATCACTATGGGTGCTGTGGCTCTCAGGCTGGACTGCTCACTGTGGGTGCTGCGGGTCTCAGGCTGGACTGCTCACTGTGAGTGCTGTGGGTCTCAGGCTGGATTGTCCACAATGTCTGCAACAGGTCGCAGGCTGGATTACTCACTGTGGATGCGGTGGGTCTCAGGCTGCACTGCTCACTGTGGGTGCTGCAGGTCTCAGGCTGGACTGTTCACTGTGGATGCGGTGGGTCTCAGGCTGGACTGTTCACTGTGGGTGCTGCGGGTCTCAGGCTGGACTGCTCACTGTGGGTGCTGCAGGTCTCAGGCTGGACTGCTCACTATGGGTGCTGCAAGTCTCAGGCTGGACTGCTGACTGTGGGTACTGCGGGTCTCAGGCTGGACTGCTCACTGTGGGTGCTTTAGGTCTGAGGCTAGGCTCCTCGCTGTGGATGCTGAGTGTCTCAGGCTGGACTGCTCACTGTGGGTACTGCGGGTCTCAGGTTGGACTGCTCACTGTGGGTGCTACGGGTCTCAGGCTGGACGTCGTCACTGAGGGTGCTGCAGGTCTCAGGCTGGGCTCCTCACTGTGGGTGCTGTAGGTCTCAGGCTGGACTGCTCACAGTGGGTGCTGCAGGTCTCAGGCTGGGCTCCTCACTGTGGGTGCTGCGGGTCTCAATCTGGACTGCTCACTGTGGGTGCTGCCTGTCTCAGGCTGTACAGCTCTCTGTGGGTGCTATGGATCTCAGGCTAGGCTCCTCACTGTGGGTGCTGTGGGCCTCAGGCTGGGCTCCTCACTGTGGGAGCTGCAGGTCTCAGGCTGGGCACCACACTGTGGGTGCTGCAGGTCTCAGGCTGGAATGCTCACTGTGGATGCGGTGGGCCTCAGGCTGCACTGCACACTGTGGGTGCTGCAGGTCTCAGGCTGGACTGTTCACTGTGGGTGCGGCGGGTCTCAGGCTGGACTGCTCACTATGGGTGCTGTGGATCTCAGGCTGGATGTCTTCAATGTGGGTTCTGCAGGTCTCAGGCTGGGCTCCTCACTGTGGTTGCCTCAGGCCTCAGGCTGGGCTCCTCACTGTGGGTGCTACGTGTCTCAGGCTGGACTGCTCACTGTGGCTGCTGCAGATCTCCGGCGGGACTGCTCACTGTGGGTGCTGTGGGTCTCAGGCTGGACTGCTCACAGTCGGTGCTGCGGGTCTCAGGCTGGGCTCCTCACTGTCGGTGCTTTGGGTCTCAGGCTGGACTGCTCACTGTGGGTGCTGTGGTTCTCAGGCTGGACTGCTCACTGTGAGTGCTGTGGGTCTCATGCTGGACTGCTCACTATGGGTGCTGTGGGTCTCAGACTGGGCTCTTCACTCTGGTTGCTGTGGAACTCATGCTGGACTGCTCACTGAGGGTGCTGTGGGTCCCAGGCTGGGCTCCTCACAGTCGGTGCTGTGGTTCTCAGGCTGGACGTCTTCACTGTGGGTGCTGCAGGTCTCAGGCTGGGCTCCTCATTGTGGCTGCTGCGGGACTCAGGCTGGACTGCTCACTGTGGGTGCTGTGGGTCTCAGGCTTGACTACTCACTGTGGGTGCTGCAGGTCTCAGGATGGACTGCTCACTATGGGTGCTGTGGGTCTCAGGCTGGACTGATCACTATGGGTGCTTTGGTTCACAGGCTGGACTGCTCACTATTGGTGCAGCGGGTCTCAGGCTGGACTGCTCACTGTGGGTGCTGTGGGTCTCAGGCTGGATTGTCCACTATGTCTGCAACAGGTCGCAGGCTGGACTACTCACTGTGGATGCGGTGGGTCTCAGGCTGCAATGCTCACTGTGGGTGCTGCAGGTCTCAGGCTTCACTGTTCACTGTGGGTGCTGCGGGTCTAAGGCTGGACTGCTCACTATGGGTGCTGTGGGTCTCAGGCTGGACTGCTCACTGTGGCTGCTGCAAGTCTCAGGCTGGACTGTTCACTGTGGGTGCTGTGGGTCTCAGGCTGGACTGCTCACAGTCGGTGCTGCAGGTCTCAGGCTGGACTGCTCACTGTGAGTGCTGCAGGACTCAGGCTGGACTGTTCACTGTGGGTGCTGTTGATCTCATGCTGGACTGCTCACTGTGGGTTCTGTGGGTCCCAGGCTGGGCTCCTCACAGTCGGTGCTGTGGTTCTCAGGCTGGACGTCTTCACTGTGGGTTCTGCAGGTCTAAGGCTGGGCTCCTCATTGTGGGTGCTGCAGTTCTCAGGCTGGACTGCTCACTGTGGTGCTGTGGGTCTCAGGCTTGACTACTTACTGTGGGTGCTGCAGGTCTCAGGCTGGACTGCTCACTATGGGTGCTGTGGATCTCAGGCTGGACTGATCACTATGGGTGCTGTGGCTCACAGGCTGGACTGCTCACTATGGGTGCTGCGGGTCTCAGGCTGGACTGCTCACTGTGAGTGCTGTGGGTCTCAGGCTGGATTGTCCACAATGTCTGCAACAGGTCGCAGGCTGGATTACTCACTGTGGATGCGGTGGGTCTCAGGCTGGACTGCTCACAGTCGGTGCTGCAGGTCTCAGGCTGGACTGCTCACTGTGAGTGCTGCAGGACTCAGGCTGGACTGTTCACTGTGGGTGCTGTTGATCTCATGCTGGACTGCTCACTGTGGGTTCTGTGGGTCCCAGGCTGGGCTCCTCACAGTCGGTGCTGTGGTTCTCAGGCTGGACGTCTTCACTGTGGGTTCTGCAGGTCTAAGGCTGGGCTCCTCATTGTGGGTGCTGCAGTTCTCAGGCTGGACTGCTCACTGTGGTGCTGTGGGTCTCAGGCTTGACTACTTACTGTGGGTGCTGCAGGTCTCAGGCTGGACTGCTCACTATGGGTGCTGTGGATCTCAGGCTGGACTGATCACTATGGGTGCTGTGGCTCACAGGCTGGACTGCTCACTATGGGTGCTGCGGGTCTCAGGCTGGACTGCTCACTGTGAGTGCTGTGGGTCTCAGGCTGGATTGTCCACAATGTCTGCAACAGGTCGCAGGCTGGATTACTCACTGTGGATGCGGTGGGTCTCAGGCTGCACTGCTCACTGTGGGTGCTGCAGGTCTCAGGCTGGACTGTTCACTGTGGGTGCAGCGGGTCTCAGGCTGGACTGCTCACTATGGGTGCTGTGGGTCTCAGGCTGGACTGCTCACTGTGGGTGCTGCAGGTCTCAGGCTGGACTGCTCACTATGGGTGCTGCGGTTCTCAGGATGGACTGCTCACTGTGGGTGCTGTGGGTCTCAGGCTGGATTGTCCACTAGGTCTGCAACAGGTCGCAGGCTGGACTACTCACTGTGGATGCGGTGGGTCTCAGGCTGGACTGTTCACTGTGGGAGCTGCGGGTCTCAGGCTGGACTGCTCACTGTGGGTGCTCCAGGTCTCAGGCTGGACTGCTCACTATGGGTGCTGCAAGTCTCAGGCTGGACTGCTGACTGTGGGTGCTGCGGATCTCAGGCTGGACTGCTCACTGTGGGTGCTTTAGGTCTGAGGCTAGGCTCCTCACTGTGGATGCTGAGTGTCTCAGGCTGGACTGCTCACTGTGGGTACTGCGGGTCTCAGGTTGGACTGCTCACTGTGGGTGCTACGGGTCTCAGGCTGGACGTCGTCACTGAGGGTGCTGCAGGTCTCAGGCTGGGCTCCTCACTGTGGGTGCTGTAGGTCTCAGGTTGGACTGCTCACAGTGGGTGCTGCAGGTCTCAGGCTGGACTCCTCATTGTGGGTACTGCGGGTCTCAATCTGGACTGCTCACTGTGGGTGCTGCCTGTCTCAGGCTGTACTGCTCTCTGTGGGTGCTATGGGTCTCAGGCTAGGCTCCTCACTGTGGGTGCTGTGGGCCTCAGGCTGGGCTCCTCACTGTGGGTGCTGCAGGTCTCAGGCAGGGCTCCTCACAGTGGGTGCTGCAGGTCTCAGGCTTGACTGCTCACTGTGGGTACTGCAGGTCACAGGCTGGACTGCTGACTGTGGGTGCTGCGGGTCTCAGGCTGGACTGCTCACTGTGGCTGCTGTGGGTCTCAAGCTCGACTGCTCACTGTGGGTGCTGTGGGTCTCAGGCTGGACTGCTCACTATGGGTGCTGTGGATCTCAGGCTGGACATTTTCACTGTGGGTGCTGCAGCTCTCAGGCTGGGATCCACACTCTGGCTGCTGCAGGTCTCAGTCTGGACTGCTCTCTGTGGGTGCTGCTGGTCTCAGGCTGGGCTCCTCACTGTGGGTGCTGCAGGTCTCAGGCTGGAATGCTCACTGTGGATGCGGTGGGTCTCAGGCTGCACTGCACACTGTGGGTGCTGCAGGTCTCAGGCTGGACTGCTCACTGTGGGTGCTGTGGGTCTCAGGCTGGACTGCTCACTATGGGTGCTGTGGATCTCAGGCTGGACATTTTCACTGTGGGTGCTGCAGCTCTCAGGCTGGGATCCTCACTCTGGCTGCTGCAGGTCTCAGTCTGGACTGCTCTCTGTGGGTGCTGCGGGTCTCAAGCTGGGCTCCTCACTGTGGGTGCTGCAGGTCTCAGTCTGGACTATTTACTATGGCTGCTGCAGGTCTCAGGCTGGACTGTTCACTGTGGGTGCTGCGGGCCTCAGGCTGGACTGCTCACTGTGGGTGCTGCAGGTCTCAGGCTTGACTGCTCACTCTGGGTGCTGCAAGTCTCAGGCTGGGCACCACACTGTGGGTGCTGCAGGTCTCAGGCTGGAATGCTCACTGTGGATGCGGTGGGTCTCAGGCTGCACTGCACACTGTGTGTGCTGCAGGTCTCAGGCTGGACTGTTCACTGTGGGTGCCGCTGGTCTCAGGCTGGACTGCTCACTGTGGGTGCTGCAGGTCTCAGGCTGGACTGCTCACCATGGGTGCTGTGGATCTCAGGGTGGATGTCTTCAATGTGGGTTCTGCAGGTCTCAGGCTGGGCTCCTCACTGTGGTTGCCTCAGGTCTCAGGCTGGGCTCCTCACTGTGGGTGCTACGTGTCTCAGGCTGGACTGCTCACTATGGCTGCTGCAAGTCTCAGGCTGGACTGTTCAATGTGGGTGCTGTGGGTCTCAGGCTGGACTGCTCACAGTCGGTGCTGCAGGTCTCAGGCTGGACTGCTCACTGTGGGTGCTGCAGGACTCAGGCTGGACTGTTCACTGTGGGTGCTGTTGATCTCATGCTGGACTGCTCACTGTGGGTTCTGTGGGTCCCAGGCTGGGCTCCTCACAGTCGGTGCTGTGGGTCTCTGGCTGGACGTCTTCACTGTGGGTTCTGCAGGGCTAAGGCTGGGCTCCTCATTGTGGGTGCTGCAGTTCTCAGTCTGGACTGCTCATTATGGGTGCTGTGGGTCTCAGGCTGGACTGATCACTATGGGTGCTGTGGCTCACAGGCTGGACTGCTCACTATGGGTGCTGCGGGTCTCAGGCTGGACTGCTCACTGTGGGTGCTGTGGGTCTCAGGCTGGATTGACCACTATGACTGCTACAGGTCGCAGGCTGGACTACTCACTGTGGATGCTGTGGGTCTCAGGCTGGACTGCTCACTGTGGGTGCTGCAGGTCTCAGGGTGGACTGTTCACTGTGGGTGCGGCGGGTCTCAGGCTGGACTGCTCACTATGGGTGCTGTGGATCTCAGGCTGGACATCTTCAATGTGGGTTCTGCAGGTCTCAGGCTGGGCTCCTAACAGTGGTTGCCTCAGGTCTCAGGCTGGGCTCCTCACTGTGGGTGCTACGGGTCTCAGGCTGGACTGCTCACTGTGGGGGCTGTGGGTCTCAGGTTGGACTGCTCACTATGGGTGCTGTGGATCTCAGGCTGGACATTTTCACTGTGGGTGCTGCAGCTCTCAGGCTGGGATCCTCACTCTGGCTGCTGCAGGTCTCAGCCTGGACTGCTCTCTGTGGGTGTTGCGGGTCTCAGGCTGGGCTCCTCACTGTGGGTGCTGCGGGTCTCAGGCTTGACTGCTCACTGTGGGTGCTGCAGGTCTCAGGCTGGGATCCTCACTGTGGGTGCTGCAGGTCTCAGTCTGGACTGTTTGCTATGGCTGCTGCAGGTCTCAGGCTGGACTGTTCACTGTGGGTGCTGCGGGCCTCAGGCTGGACTGCTCACCGTGGGTGCTGCAGGTCTCAGGCTTGACTGCTCACTCTGGGTGCTGCAAGTCTCAGGCTGGGCACCACACTGTGGGTGCTGCAGGTCTCAGGCTGGAATGCTCACTGTGGATGCGGTGGGTCTCAGGCTGCACTGCACACTGTGTGTGCTGCAGGTCTCAGGCTGGACTGCTCACTGTGGGTGCTGTGGGTCTCAGGCTGGACTGCTCACTATGGGTGCTGTGCATCTCAGGCTGGACATTTTCACTGTGGGTGCTGCAGCTCTCAGTCTGGGATCCTCACTCTGGCTGCTGCAGGTCTCAGTCTGGACTGCTCTCTGTGGGTGCTGCGGGTCTCAGGCTGGGCTCCTCACTGTGGGTGCTGCGGGTCTCAGGCTTGGCTTCTCACTGAGGGTGCTGCAGGTCTCAGTCTGGACTGTTTACTATGGCTGCTGCAGGTCTCAGGCTGGACTGCTCACTGTGGGTGCTGCGGGCCTCAGGCTGGACTGCTCACTGTGGGTGCTGCAGGTCTCAGGCTTGACTGCTCACTCTGGGTGCTGCAAGTCTCAGGCTGGGCACCACACTGTGGGTGCTGCAGGTCTCAGGCTGGAATGCTCACTGTGGATGCGGTGGGTCTCAGGCTGCACTGCACACTGTGGGTGCTGCAGGTCTCAGGCTGGACTGTTTACTATGGCTGCTGCAGGTCTCAGGCTGGACTGTTCACTGTGGGTGCTGCAGGTCTCTGGCTGGACTGCTCACTGTGGGTGCTGCAGGTCTCAGGCTGGACTGCTCACCATGGGTGCTGTGGATCTCAGGCTGGATGTCTTCAACGTGGGTTCTGCAGGTCTCAGGCTGGGCTCCTCATTGTGGTTGCCTCAGGTCTCAGGCTGGGCTCCTCACTGTGGGTGCTACGTGTCTCAGGCTGGACTGTTCACTGTGGCTGCTGCAAGTCTCAGGCTGGACTGTTCACTGTGGGTGCTGTGGATCTCAGGCTGGACTGCTCACAGTCGGTGCTGCAGGTCTCAGGCTGGACTGCTCACTGTGGGTGCTGCAGGACTCAGGCTGGACTGTTCACTGTGGGTGCTGTGGATCTCATGCTGGACTGCTCACTGTGGGTTCTGTGGGTCCCAGGCTGGGCTCCTCACAGTCAGTGCTGTGGGTCTCAGGCTGGACGTCTTCACTGTGGGTTCTGCAGGGCTATGGCTGGGCTCCTCATTGTGGGTGCTGCAGTTCTCAGGCTGGACTGCTCACTGTGGGTGCTGTGGGTCTCAGGCTTGACTACTCACTGTGGGTGCTGCAGTTCTCAGTCTGGACTGCTCACTATGGGTGCTGTGGGTCTCAGGCTGGACTGATCACTATGGGTGCTGTGGCTCACAGGCTGGACTGCTCACTATGGGTGCTGCGGGTCTCAGGCTGGACTGCTCACTGTGGGTGCTGTGGGTCTCAGGCTGGATTGACCACTATGACTGCTACAGGTCGCAGGCTGGACTACTCACTATGGATGCTGTGGGTCTCAGGCTGGACTGCTCACTGTGGGTGCTGCAGGTCTCAGGCTGGACTGTTCACTGTGGGTGAGGCGGGTCTCAGGCTGGATTGCTCACTGTGGGTGCTGCAGGTCTCAGGCTGGACTGCTCACTATGGGTGCTGTGGATCTCAGGCTGGACATCTTCAATGTGGGTTCTGCAGGTCTCAGGCTGGGCTCCTAACGGTGGTTGCCTCATGTCTCAGGCTGGGGTCCTCACTGTGGGTGCTACGGGTCTCAGGCTGGACTGCTCACTGCGGGTGCTGTGGGTCTCAGGCTGGACTGCTCACTATGGGTGCTGTGGATCTCAGGCTGGACATTTTCACTGTGGGTGCTGCAGGTCTCAGGCTGGGATCCTCACTCTGGCTGCTGCAGGTCTCAGCCTGGACTGCTCTCTGTGGGTGCTGCGGGTCTCAGGCTGGGCTCCTCACTGTGGGTGCTGCGGGTCTCAGGCTTGACTGCTCACTGTGGGTGCTGCAGGTCTCAGGCTGGGCTCCTCACTGTGGGTGCTGCAGGTCTCAGTCTGGACTGTTTACTATGGCTGCTGCAGGTCTCAGGCTGGACTGTTCACTGTGGGTGCTGCGGGCCTCAAGCTGGACTGCTCACTGTGGGTGCTGCAGGTCTCAGGCTTGACTGCTCACTCTGGGTGCTGCAAGTCTCAGGCGGGGCACCACACTGTGGGTGCTGCAGGTCTCAGGCTGGAATGCTCACTGTGGATGCGGTGGGTCTCAGGCTACACTGCACACTGTGGGTGCTGCAGGTCTCAGGCTGGACTGCTCACTGTGGGTGCTGTGGGTCTCAGGCTGGACTGCTCACTATGGGTGCTGTGGATCTCAGGCTGGACATTTTCACTGTGGGTGCTGCAGCTCTCAGGATGGGATCCTCACTCTGGCTGCTGCAGGTCTCAGTCTGGACTGCTCTCTGTGGGTGCTGCGGGTCTCAGGCTGGGCTCCTCACTGTGGGTGCTGCGGGTCTCAGGCTTGACTGCTCACTGTGGGTGCTGCAGGTCTCAGGCTGGGCTCCTCACTGTGGGTGCTGCAGGTCTCAGTCTGGACTGTTTACTATGGCTGCTGCAGGTCTCAGGCTGGACTGTTCACTGTGGGTGCTGCGGGCCTCAGGCTGGACTGCTCCCTGTGGGTGCTGCAGGTCTCAGGGTTGGCTGCTCACTCTGGGTGCTGCAAGTCACAGGCTGGGCACCACACTGTGGGTGCTGCAGGTCTCAGGCTGGACTGTTCACTGTGGGTGCTGTGGGTCTCATGCTGGACTGCTCACTATGGGTGCTGTGGTTCCCAGACTGGGCTCCTCACAGTCGGTGCTGTGGGTCTCAGGCTGGACGTCTTCACTGTGGGTGCTGCAGGTCTCAGGCTGGGCTACACATTGTGGGTGCTGCGGGTCTCAGGTTGGACTGCTCACTGTGGGTGCTGTGGGTCTCAGGCTTGACTACTCACTGTGGGTGCTGCAGGTCTCAGGCTGGACTGCTCACTATGGGTGCCGTGGGTCTCAGGCTGGACTGATCACTACGGGTCCTGTGGCTCACCGGCTGGACTGCTCACTATGGGTGCTGCGGTTCTCAGGCTGGACTGCTCACTGTGGGTGCTGCGGGCCTCAGGCTGGACTGCTCCCTGTGGGTGCTGCAGGTCTCAGGCTTGGCTGCTCACTCTGGGTGCTGCAAGTCACAGGCTGGGCACCACACTGTGGGTGCTGCAGGTCTCAGTCTGGACGGCTTACTATGGGTGCTGTGGGGCTCAGGCTGGACTGCTCACTATGGGTGCTGCGGGTCTCAGGCTGGACTGCTCACTGTGGGTGCTGTGGGTCTCAGGCTGGACTGTTCACTGTGGGTGCTGTGGGTCTCATGCTGGACTGCTCACTATGGGTGCTGTGGGTCTCACTCTGGGCTCTTCACTCTGGTTGCTGTGGAACTCATGCTGGACTGCTCACTGTGGGTGCTGTGGGTCCCAGGCTGGGTTCCTCACAGTCGCTGCTGTGGTTCTCAGGCTGGACTGCTCACTGTGGGTGCTGCAGGTCTCAGGCTGGGCTCCTCATTGTGGGTGCTGCGGGACTCAGGCTGGACTGCTCACTGTGGGTGCTGTGGGTCTCAGGCTTGACTACTCACTGTGGGTGCTGCAGGTCTCAGGCTGGACTGCTCACTATGGGTGCTGTGGGTCTCAGGCTGGACTGATCACTATGGGTGCTTTGGTTCACAGGCTGGACTGCTCACTATGGGTGCTGCGGGTCTCAGGCTGGACTGCTCACTGTGGGTGCTGTGGGTCTCAGGCTGGACTGCTCACTGTGGGTGCTGCAGGTCTCAGGCTGGACTGCTCACTATGGGTGCTGTGGGACTCAGGCTGGACTGTTCACTGTGGGTGCTGTGGGTCTCATGCTGGACTGCTCACAATGGGTGCTGTGGGTCTCAGGCTGGGCTCTTCACTCTGGTTGCTGTGGAACGCATGCTGGGCTCCTCACAGTCGGTGCTGTGGGTCTCAGGCTGGACGTCTTCACTGTGGGTGCTGCAGGTCTCAGGCTGGGCTACACATTGTGGGTGCTGCGGGTCTCAGGTTGGACTGCTCACTGTGGGTGCTGTGGGTCTCAGGCTTGACTACTCACTGTGGGTGCTGCAGGTCTCAGGCTGGACTGCTCACTATGGGTGCCGTGGGTCTCAGGCTGGACTGACCACTACGGGTCCTGTGGCTCACCGGCTGGACTGCTCACTATGGGTGCTGCGGTTCTCAGGCTGGACTGCTCACTGTGGGTGCTGTGGGTCTCAGGCTGGATTGTCCACTAGGTCTCCTACAGGTCGCAGGCTGGACTACTCACTGTGGATGCGGTGGGTCTCAGGCTAGGCTCCTCACTGTGGGTGCTGTGGGCCTCAGGCTGGGCTCCTCACTGTGGGTGCTTCAGGTCCCAGACAGGGCTCTTCACAGTGGGTGCTGCAGGTCTCAGGCTTGACTGCTCACTGTGGGTGCTGCAGGTCACAGGCTGGACTGCTGACTGTGGGTGCTGCGGGTCTCAGGCTGGACTGCTCACTGTGGGTGCTGTAGGTCTCAGGCTGGACTGCTCACTGTGGGTGCTGTGGGTCTCAGGCTGGACTGCTCACTATGGGTGCTGTGGGTCTCAGGCTGGACATTTTCACTATGGGTGCTGCAGGTCTCAGGCTGGGATCCTCACTCTGGCTGCTGCAGGTCTCAGTCTGGACTGCTCTCTGTGGGTGCTGCGGGTCTCAGGCTGGGCTCCTCACTGTGGGTGCTGCGGGTCTCAGGCTTGACTGCTCACTGTGGGTGCTGCAGGTCTCAGGCTGGGCTCCTCACTGTGGGTGCTGCAGGTCTCAGTTTGGACTGTTCACTGTGGCTGCTGCGGGTCTCAGGCTGGACTGTTCACTGTGGGTGCTGCGGGCCTCAGGCTGCACTGCACACTGTGGGTGCTGCAGGTCTCAGGCTGGACTGTTCACTGTGGGTGCGGCGGGTCTCAGGCTGGACTGCTCACTATGGGTGCTGTGGATCTCAGGCTGGATGTCTTCAATGTGGGTTCTGCAGGTCTCAGGCTGGGCTCCTCACTGTGGTTGCCTCAGGCCTCAGGCAGGGCTCCTCACTGTGGGTGCTAAGTGTCTCAGGCTGGACTGCTCACTGTGGCTGCTGCAGGTCTCAGGCTGGACTGTTCACTGTGGGGGCTGTGGGTCTCAGGCTGGACTGCTCACAGTCGGTGCTGCGGGTCTCAGGCTGGACTGCTCACTGTGGGTGCTGTGGGTCTCAGGCTGGACTGTTCACTGTGGGTGCTGTGGGTCTCATGCTGGACTGCTCACTATGGGTGCTGTGGGTCTCACACTGGGCTCTTCATTCTGGTTGCTGTGGAACTCATGCTGGATTGCTCACTGAGGGTGCTGTGGGTCCCAGGCTGGGCACCTCACAGTCGGTGCTGTGGTTCTCAGGCTGGACGTCTTCACTGTGGGTGCTGCAGGTCTCAGGCTGGGCTCCTCATTGTGGCTGCTGCGGGACTCAGGCTGGACTGCTCACTGTGGGTGCTGTGGGTCTTAGGCTTGACTACTCACTGTGGGTGCTGCAGGTCTCAGGCTGGACTGCTCACTATTGGTGCTGTGGGTCTCAGGCTGGACTGATCACTATGGGTGCTTTGGTTCACAGGCTGGACTGCTCACTATGGGTGCTGTGGGTCTCAGGCTGGATTGTCCACAATGTCTGCAACAGGTCGCAGGCTGGACTACTCACTGTGGATGCAGTGGGTCTCAGGCTGCACTGCTCACTGTGGGTGCTGCAGGTCTCAGGTTGGACTGTTCACTGTGGGTGCGGCGGGTCTCAGGCTGGACTGCTCACTATGGGAAATGTGGGTCTCAGGCTGGACTGCTCACTGTGGGTGCTGCAGGTCTCAGGCTGGACTGCTCACTATGGGTGCTGTGGGACTCAGGCTGGACTGTTCACTGTGGGTGCTGTGGGTCTCATGCTGGACTGCTCACTATGGGTGCTGCGGTTCTCAGGCTGGACTGCTCACTGTGGGTGCTGTGGGTCTCAGGCTGGATTGTCCACTAGGTCTGCTACAGGTCGCAGGCTGGACTACTCACTGTGGATGCGGTGGGTCTCAGGCTAGGCTCCTCACTGTGGGTGCTGTGGGCCTCAGGCTGGGCTCCTCACTGTGGGTGCTTCAGGTCCCAGACAGGGCTCTTCACAGTGGGTGCTGCAGGTCTCAGGCTTGACTGCTCACTGTGGGTGCTGCAGGTCACAGGCTGGACTGCTGACTGTGGGTGCTGCGGGTCTCAGGCTGGACTGCTCACTATGGGTGCTGTGGGTCTCAGGCTGGACTGCTCACTGTGGGTGCTGTGGGTCTCAGGTTGGACTGCTCACTATGGGTGCTGTGGGTCTCAGGCTGGACATTTTCACTATGGGTGCTGCAGGTCTCAGGCTGGGATCCTCACTCTGGCTGCTGCAGGTCTCAGTCTGGACTGCTCTCTGTGGGTGCTGCGGGTCTCAGGCTGGGCTCCTCACTGTGGGTGCTGCGGGTCTCAGGCTTGACTGCTCACTGTGGGTGCTGCAGGTCTCAGGCTGGGCTCCTCACTGTGGGTGCTGAAGGTCTCAGTTTGGACTGTTCACTGTGGCTGCTGCGGGTCTCAGGCTGGACTGTTCACTGTGGGTGCTGCGGGCCTCAGGCTGCACTGCACACTGTGGGTGCTGCAGGTCTCAGGCTGGACTGTTCACTGTGGGTGCGGCGGGTCTCAGGCTGGACTGCTCACTATGGGTGCTGTGGATCTCAGGCTGGATGTCTTCAATGTGGGTTCTGCAGGTCTCAGGCTGGGCTCCTCACTGTGGTTGCCTCAGGCCTCAGGCAGGGCTCCTCACTGTGGGTGCTACGTGTCTCAGGCTGGACTGCTCACTGTGGCTGCTGCAGGTCTCAGGCTGGACTGTTCACTGTGGGTGCTGTGGGTCTCAGGCTGGACTGCTCACAGTCGGTACTGCGGGTCTCAGGCTGAACTGCTCACTGTGGGTGCTGTGGGTCTCAGGCTGGACTGTTCACTGTGGGTGCTGTGGGTCTCATGCTGGACTGCTCACTATGGGTGCTGTGGGTCTCACACTGGGCTCTTCATTCTGGTTGCTGTGGAACTCATGCTGGATTGCTCACTGAGGGTGCTGTGGGTCCCAGGCTGGGCTCCTCACAGTCGGTGCTGTGGTTCTCAGGCTGGACGTCTTCACTGTGGGTGCTGCAGGTCTCAAGCTGGGCTCCTCATTGTGGGTGCTGCGGGACTCAGGCTGGACTGCTCACTGTGGGTGCTGTGGGTCTCAGGCTTGACTACTCACTGTGGGTGCTGCAGGTCTCAGGCTGGACTGCTCACTATTGGTGCTGTGGGTCTCAGGCTGGACTGATCACTATGGGTGCTTTGGTTCACAGGCTGGACTGCTCACTATGGGTGCTGCGGGTCTCAGGCTGGACTGCTCACTGTGGGTGCTGTGGGTCTCAGGCTGGATTGTCCACAATGTCTGCAACAGGTCGCAGGCTGGACTACTCACTGTGGATGCGGTGGGTCTCAGGCTGCACTGCTCACTGTGGGTGCTGCAGGTCTCAGGTTGGACTGTTCACTGTGGGTGCGGCGGGTCTCAGGCTGGACTGCTCACTATGGGAAATGTGGTTCTCAGGCTGGACTGCTCACTGTGGGTGCTGCAGGTCTCAGGCTGGACTGCTCACTATGGGTGCTGTGGGACTCAGGCTGGACTGTTCACTGTGGGTGCTGTGGGTCTCATGCTGGACTGCTCACTATGGGTGCTGTGGGTCCCAGACTGGGCTCCTCACAGTCGGTGCTGTGGGTCTCAGGCTGGACGTCTTCACTGTGGGTGCCGTGGGTCTCAGGCTGGGCTCCTCATTGTGGGTGCTGTGGCTCACAGGCTGGACTGCTCACTGTGCGTGCTGTGGTTCTCAGGCTGGACTGCTCACTGTGGGTGCTGTGGGTCTCAGGCTGGATTGTCCACTAGGTCTGCTACAGGTCGCAGGCTGGACTACTCACTGTGGATGCGGTGGGTCTCAGGCTGGACTGTTCACTGTGGGTGCTGCGGGTCTCAGGCTGGACTGCTCACTGTGGGTGCTGCAGGTCTCAGGCTGGACTGCTCACTATGGGTGCTGCAAGTCTCAGGCTGGACTGCTGACTGTGGGTGCTGCGGGTCTCAGGCTGGACTGCTCACTGTGGGTGCTTTAGGTCTGAGGCTAGGCTCCTCACTGTGGATGCTGAGTGTCTCAGGCTGGACTACTCACTGTGGGTACTGCGGGTCTCAGGTTGGACTGCTCACTGTGGGTGCTACGGGTCTCAGGCTGGACGTCGTCACTGAGGGTGCTGCAGGTCTCAGGCTGGGCTCCTCACTGTGGGTGCTGTAGGTCTCAGGCTGGACTGCTCACAGTGGGTGCTGCAGGTCTCAGGCTGGGCTCCTCATTGTGGGTGCTGCGGGTCTCAATCTGGACTGCTCACTGTGGGTGCTGCCTGTCTCAGGCTGTACTGCTCTCTGTGGGTGCTATGGGTCTCAGGCTAGGCTCCTCACTATGGGTGCTGTGGGCCTCAGGCTGGGCTCCTCACTGTGGGTGCTGCAGGTCTCAGGCAGGGCTCCTCACAGTGGGTGCTGCAGGTCTCAGGCTTGACTGCTCACTGTGGGTGCTGCAGGTCACAGGCTGGACTGCTGACACGGGTGCTGCGGGTCTCAGGCTGGACTGCTCACTGTGGGTGCTGTGGGTCTCAGGCTGGACTGCTCACTATGGGTGCTGTGGGCCTCAGGCTGGGCTCCTCACTGTGGGTGCTGCAGGTCTCAGGCAGGGCTCCTCACAGTGGGTGCTGCAGGTCTCAGGCTTGACTGCTCACTGTGGGTGCTGCAGGTCACAGGCTGGACTGCTGACACGGGTGCTGCGGGTCTCAGGCTGGACTGCTCACTGTGGCTGCTGTGGGTCTCAGGCTGGACTGCTCACTGTGGGTGCTGTGGATCTCAGGCTGGACTGCTCACTATGGGTGCTGTGGATCTCAGGCTGGACTGCTCACTGTGGCTGCTGTGGGTCTCAGGCTGGACTGCTCACTGTGGGTGCTGTGGGTCTCAGGCTGGAATGCTCACTATGGGTTCTGTGGATCTCAGGCTGGACTGCTCACAGTCGGTGCTGCAGTTCTCAGGCTGGACTGATCACTGTGGGTGCTGCAGGACTCAGGCTGGACTGTTCACTGTGGGTGCTGTGGGTCTCATGCTGGACTGCTCACTATGGGTGCTGTGGGTCCCAGACTGGGCTCCTCACAGTCGGTGCTGTGGGTCTCAGGCTGGACGTCTTCACTGTGGGTGCTGCAGGTCTCAGGCTGGGCTCCTCATTGTGGGTGCTGTGGGTCTCAGGCTGGACTGCTCACTGTGCGTGCTGTGGGTCTCAGGCTTGACTACTCATTGTGGGTGCTGCAGGTCTCAGGCTGGACGGCTCACTATGGGTGCCGTGGGTCTCAGGCTGGACTGATCACTATGGGTCCTGTGGCTCACAGGCTGGACTGCTCACTATGGGTGCTGCGGTTCTCAGGCTGGACTGCTCACTGTGGGTGCTGTGGGTCTCAGGCTGGATTGTCCACTAGGTCTGCTACAGGTCGCAGGCTGGACTACTCACTGTGGGTGCTGCAGGTCTCAGGCTGGACTGCTCACTATGGGTGCTGCAAGTCTCAGGCTGGACTGCTGACTGTGGGTGCTGCGGGTCTCAGGCTGGACTGCTCACTGTGGGTGCTTTAGGTCTGAGGCTAGGCTCCTCACTGTGGATGCTGAGTGTCTCAGGCTGGACTGCTCACTGTGGGTACTGCGGGTCTCAGGTTGGACTGCTCACTGTGGGTGCTACGGGTCTCAGGCTGGACGTCGTCACTGAGGGTGCTGCAGGTCTCAGGCTGGGCTCCTCACTGTGGGTGCTGTAGGACTCAGGCTGGACTGCTCACAGTGGGTGCTGCAGGTCTCAGGCTGGGCTCCTCACTGTGGGTGCTGTGGGTCTCAGGCTGGACTGCTCACTGTGAGTGCTGTGGGTCTCATGCTGGACTGCTCACTATGGGTGCTGTGGGTCTCAGACTGGGCTCTTCACTCTGGTTGCTGTGGAACTCATGCTGGACTGCTCACTGAGGGTGCTGTGGGTCCCAGGCTGGGCTCCTCACAGTCGGTGCTGTGGTTCTCAGGCTGGACGTCTTCACTGTGGGTGCTGCAGGTCTCAGGCTGGGCTCCTCATTGTGGGTGCTGCGGGACTCAGGCTGGACTGCTCACTGTGGGTGCTGTGGGTCTCAGGCTTGACTACTCACTGTGGGTGCTGCAGGTCTCAGGATGGACTGCTCACTATGGGTGCTGTGGGTCTCAGGCTGGACTGATCACTATGGGTGCTTTGGTTCACAGGCTGGACTGCTCACTATGGGTGCAGCGGGTCTCGGGCTGGACTGCTCACTGTGGGTGCTGTGGGTCTCAGGCTGGATTGTCCACTATGTCTGCAACAGGTCGCAGGCTGTACTACTCACTGTGGATGCGGTGGGTCTCAGGCTGCACTGCTCACTGTGAGTGCTGCAGGTCTCAGGCTGGACTGTTCACTGTGGGTGCGGCGGGTCTCAGGCTGGACTGCTCACTATGGGTGCTGTGGGTCTCAGGCTGGACTGCTCACTGTGGCTGCTGCAAGTCTCAGGCTGGACTGTTCACTGTGGGTGCTGTGGGTCTCAGGCTGGACTGCTCACAGTCGGTGCTGCAGGTCTCAGGCTGGACTGCTCTCTGTGGGTGCTATGGGTCTCAGGCTAGGCTCCTCACTATGGGTGCTGTGGGCCTCAGGCTGGGCTCCTTACTGTGGGTGCTGCAGGTCTCAGGCAGGGCTCCTCACAGTGGGTGCTGCAGGTCTCTGGCTTGACTGCTCACTGTGGGTGCTGCAGGTCACAGGCTGGACTGCTGACACGGGTGCTGCGGGTCTCAGGCTGGACTGCTCACTGTGGGTGCTGTGGGTCTCAGGCTGGACTGCTCACTATGGGTGCTGTGGGCCTCAGGCTGGGCTCCTCACTGTGGGTGCTGCAGGTCTCAGGCAGGGCTCCTCACAGTGGGTGCTGCAGGTCTCAGGCTTGACTGCTCACTGTGGGTGCTGCAGGTCACAGGCTGGACTGCTGACACGGGTGCTGCGGGTCTCAGGCTGGACTGCTCACTGTGGCTGCTGTGGGTCTCAGGCTGGACTGCTCACTGTGGGTGCTGTGGGTCTCAGGCTGGACTGCTCACTATGGGTGCTGTGGATCTCAGGCTGGACTGCTCACTGTGGCTGCTGTGGGTCTCAGGCTGGACTGCTCACTGTGGGTGCTGTGGGTCTCAGGCTGGAATGCTCACTATGGGTGCTGTGGATCTCAGGCTGGACTGCTCACAGTCGGTGCTGCAGTTCTCAGGCTGGACTGATCACTGTGGGTGCTGCGGGACTCAGGCTGGACTGTTCACTGTGGGTGCTGTGGGTCTCATGCTGGACTGCTCACTATGGGTGCTGTGGGTCCCAGACTGGGCTCCTCACAGTCGGTGCTGTGGGTCTCAGGCTGGACGTCTTCACTGTGGGTGCTGCAGGTCTCAGGCTGGGCTCCTCATTGTGGGTGCTGTGGGTCTCAGGCTGGACTGCTCACTGTGCGTGCTGTGGGTCTCAGGCTTGACTACTCACTGTGGGTGCTGCAGGTCTCAGGCTGGACGGCTCACTATGGGTGCCGTGGGTCTCAGGCTGGACTGATCACTATGGGTCCTGTGGCTCACAGGCTGGACTGCTCACTATGGGTGCTGCGGTTCTCAGGCTGGACTGCTCACTGTGGGTGCTGTGGGTCTCAGGCTGGATTGTCCACTAGGTCTGCTACAGGTCGCAGGCTGGACTACTCACTGTGGATGCGGTGGGTCTCAGGCTGGACTGTTCACTGTGGGTGCTGCGGGTCTCAGGCTGGACTGCTCACTGTGGGTGCTGCAGGTCTCAGGCTGGACTGCTCACTATGGGTGCTGCAAGTCTCAGGCTGGACTGCTGACTGTGGGTGCTGCGGGTCTCAGGCTGGACTGCTCACTGTGGGTGCTTTAGGTCTGAGGCTAGGCTCCTCACTGTGGATGCTGAGTGTCTCAGGCTGGACTGCTCACTGTGGGTACTGCGGGTCTCAGGTTGGACTGCTCACTGTGGGTGCTACGGGTCTCAGGCTGGACGTCGTCACTGAGGGTGCTGCAGGTCTCAGGCTGGGCTCCTCACTGTGGGTGCTGTAGGTCTCAGGCTGGACTGCTCACAGTGGGTGCTGCAGGTCTCAGGCTGGGCTCCTCACTGTGGGTGCTGTGGGTCTCAGGCTGGACTGCTCACTGTGAGTGCTGTGGGTCTCATGCTGGACTGCTCACTATGGGTGCTGTGGGTCTCAGACTGGGCTCTTCACTCTGGTTGCTGTGGAACTCATGCTGGACTGCTCACTGAGGGTGCTGTGGGTCCCAGGCTGGGCTCCTCACAGTCGGTGCTGTGGTTCTCAGGCTGGACGTCTTCACTGTGGGTGCTGCAGGTCTCAGGCTGGGCTCCTCATTGTGGGTGCTGCGGGACTCAGGCTGGACTGCTCACTGTGGGTGCTGTGGGTCTCAGGCTTGACTACTCACTGTGGGTGCTGCAGGTCTCAGGATGGACTGCTCACTATGGGTGCTGTGGGTCTCAGGCTGGACTGATCACTATGGGTGCTTTGGTTCACAGGCTGGACTGCTCACTATGGGTGCAGCGGGTCTCGGGCTGGACTGCTCACTGTGGGTGCTGTGGGTCTCAGGCTGGATTGTCCACTATGTCTGCAACAGGTCGCAGGCTGTACTACTCACTGTGGATGCGGTGGGTCTCAGGCTGCACTGCTCACTGTGAGTGCTGCAGGTCTCAGGCTGGACTGTTCACTGTGGGTGCGGCGGGTCTCAGGCTGGACTGCTCACTATGGGTGCTGTGGGTCTCAGGCTGGACTGCTCACTGTGGCTGCTGCAAGTCTCAGGCTGGACTGTTCACTGTGGGTGCTGTGGGTCTCAGGCTGGACTGCTCACAGTCGGTGCTGCAGGTCTCAGGCTGGACTGCTCACTGTGGGTGCTGCAGGACTCAGGCTGGACTGTTCACTGAGGGTGCTGTTGATCTCATGCTGGACTGCTCACTGTGGGTTCTGTGGGTCCCAGGCTGGGCTCCTCACAGTTGGTGCTGTGGGTCTCAGGCTGGACGTTTTCACTGTGGGTTCTGCAGGTCTAAGGCTGGGCTCCTCATTGTGGGTGCTGCAGTTCTCAGGCTGGACTGCTCACTGTGGTGCTGTGGGTCTCAGGCTTGACTACTTACTGTGGGTGCTGCAGGTCTCAGGCTGGACTGCTCACTATGGGTGCTGTGGGTCTCAGGCTGGACTGATCACTATGGGTGCTGTGGCTCACAGGCTGGACTGCTCACTATGGGTGCTGCGGGTCTCAGGCTGGACTGCTCACTGTGAGTGCTGTGGTTCTCAGGCTGGATTGTCCACAATATCTGCAACAGGTCGCAGGCTGGATTACTCACTGTGGATGCGGTGGGTCTCAGGCTGCACTGCTCACTGTGGGTGCTGCAGGTCTCAGGCTGGACTGTTCACTGTGGGTGCAGCGGGTCTCAGGCTGGACTGCTCACTATGGGTGCTGTGGGTCTCAGGCTGGACTGCTCACTGTGGGTGCTGCAGGTCTCAGGCTGGACTGCTCACTATGGGTGCTGTGGGACTCAGGCTGGACTGTTCACTGTGGGTGCTGTGGGTCTCATGCTGGACTGCTCACTATGGGTGCTGTGGGTCCCAGACTGGGCTCCTCACAGTCGGAGCTGTGGGTCTCAGGCTGGACGTCTTCACTGTGGGTGCTGCAGGTCTCAGGCTGGGCTCCTCATTGTGGGTGCTGCGTATCTCAGGCTGGACGGCTCACTATGGGTGCCGTGGGTCTCAGGCTGGACTGATCACTATGGGACCTGTGGCTCACAGGCTGGACTGCTCACTATGGGTGCTGCGGTTCTCAGGATGGACTGCTCACTGTGGGTGCTGTGGGTCTCAGGCTGGATTGTCCACTAGGTCTGCAACAGGTCGCAGGCTGGACTACTCACTGTGGATGCGGTGGGTCTCAGGCTGGACTGTTCACTGTGGGTGCTGCGGGTCTCAGGCTGGACTGCTCACTGTGGGTGCTCCAGGTCTCAGGCTGGACTGCTCACTATGGGTGCTGCAAGTCTCAGGCTGGACTGCTGACTGTGGGTGCTGCGGATCTCAGGCTGGACTGCTCACTGTGGGTGCTTTAGGTCTGAGGCTAAGCTCCTCACTGTGGATGCTGAGTGTCTCAGGCTGGACTGCTCACTGTGGGTACTGCCGGTCTCAGGTTGGACTGCTCACTGTGGGTGCTACGGGTCACAGGCTGGACGTCGTCACTGAGGGTGCTGCAGGTCTCAGGCTGGGCTCCTCACTGTGGGTGCTGTAGGTCTCAGGCTGGACTGCTCACAGTGGGTGCTGCAGGTCTCAGGCTGGGCTCCTCACTGTGGGTACTGCGGGTCTCAATCTGGACTGCTCACTGTGGGTGCTGCCTGTCTCAGGCTGTACTGATCTCTGTGGGTGCTATGGGTCTCAGGCTAGGCTCCTCACTGTGGGTGCTGTGGGCCTCAGGCTGGGCTCCTCACTGTGGGTGCTGCAGGTCTCAGGCAGGGCTCCTCACAGTGGGTGCTGTAGGTCTCAGGCTGGACTGCTCACAGTGGGTGCTGCAGGTCTCAGGCTGGGCTCCTCACTGTGGGTGCTGTGGGTCTCAGGCTGGACTGCTCACTGTGAGTGCTGTGGGTCTCATGCTGGACTGCTCACTATGGGTGCTGTGGGTCTCAGACTGGGCTCTTCACTCTGGTTGCTGTGGAACTCATGCTGGACTGCTCACTGAGGGTGCTGTGGGTCCCAGGCTGGGCTCCTCACAGTCGGTGCTGTGGTTCTCAGGCTGGACGTCTTCACTGTGGGTGCTGCAGGTCTCAGGCTGGGCTCCTCATTGTGGGTGCTGCGGGACTCAGGCTGGACTGCTCACTGTGGGTGCTGTGGGTCTCAGGCTTGACTACTCACTGTGGGTGCTGCAGGTCTCAGGATGGACTGCTCACTATGGGTGCTGTGGGTCTCAGGCTGGACTGATCACTATGGGTGCTTTGGTTCACAGGCTGGACTGCTCACTATGGGTGCAGCGGGTCTCGGGCTGGACTGCTCACTGTGGGTGCTGTGGGTCTCAGGCTTGACTACTTACTGTGGGTGCTGCAGGTCTCAGGCTGGACTGGTCACTATGGGTGCTGTGGGTCTCAGGCTGGACTGATCACTATGGGTGCTGTGGCTCACAGGCTGGACTGCTCACTATGGGTGCTGCGGTTCTCAGGCTGGACTGCTCACTGTGGGTGCTGTGGGTCTCAGGCTGGATTGTCCACAATGTCTGCAACAGGTCGCAGGCTGGATTACTCACTGTGGATGCGGTGGGTCTCAGGCTGCACTGCTCACTGTGGGTGCTGCAGGTCTCAGGCTGGACTGTTCACTGTGGGTGCAGCGGGTCTCAGGCTGGACTGCTCACTATGGGTGCTGTGGGTCTCAGGCTGGACTGCTCACTGTGGGTGCTGCAGGTCTCAGGCTGGACTGCTCACTATGGGTGCTGTGGGACTCAGGCTGGACTGTTCACTATTGGTGCTGTGGGTCTCATGCTGGACTGCTCACTATGGGTGCTGTGGGTCTCAGACTGGGCTCCTCACAGTCGGTGCTGTGGGTCTCAGGCTGGACGTCTTCACTGTGGGTGCTGCAGGTCTCAGGCTGGGCTCCTCATTGTGGGTGCTGCGGATCTCAGGCTGGACGGCTCACTATGGGTGCCGTGGGTCTAAGGCTGGACTGATCACTATGGGTCCTGTGGCTCACAGGCTGGACTGCTCACTATGGGTGCTGCGGTTCTCAGGATGGACTGCTCACTGTGGGTGCTGTGGGTCTCAGGCTGGATTGTCCACTAGGTCTGCAACAGGTCGCAGGCTGGACTACTCACTGTGGATGCGGTGGGTCTCAGGCTGGACTGTTCACTGTGGGTGCTGCGGGTCTCAGGCTGGACTGCTCACTGTGGGTGCTGCAGGTCTCAGGCTGGACTGCTCACTATGGGTGCTGCAAGTCTCAGGCTGGACTGCTGACTGTGGGTGCTGCGGATCTCAGGCTGGACTGCTCACTGTGGGTGCTTTAGGTCTGAGGCTAGGCTCCTCACTGTGGGTGCTGCAGGTCTCAGGCAGGGCTCCTCACAGTGGGTGCTGCAGGTCTCAGGCTTGACTGCTCACCGTGGGTGCTGCAGGTCACAGGCTGGACTGCTGACTGTGGGTGCTGCGGGTCTCAGGCTGGACTGCTCACTGTGGCTGCTGTGGGTCTCAGGCTGGACTGCTCACTGTGGGTGCTGTGGGTCTCAGGCTGGACTGCTCACTATGGGTGCTGTGGATCTCAGGCTGGACATTTTCACTGTGGGTGCTGCAGCTCTCAGGCTGGGATCCTCACTCTGGCTGCTGCAGGTCTCAGTCTGGACTGCTCTCTGTGGGTGCTGCGGGTCTCAGGCTGGGTTCCTCACTGTGGGTGCTGCAGGTCTCAGGCTGGAATGCTCACTGTGGATGCGGTGGGTCTCAGGCTGCACTGCACACTGTGGGTGCTGCAGGTCTCAGGCTGTACTGCTCACTGTGGGTGCTGTGGGTCTCAGGCTGGACTGCTCACTATGGGTGCTGTGGATCTCAGGCTGGACATTTTCACTGTGGGTGCTGCAGCTCTCAGGCTGGGATCCTCACTCTGGCTGCTGCAGGTCTCAGTCTGGACTGCTCTCTGTGGGTGCTGCGGGTCTCAGGCTGGGCTCCTCACTGTGGGTGCTGCAGGTCTCAGGCTGGACTGTTCACTGTGGGTGCTGCGGGCCTCAGGCTGGACTGCTCACTGTGGGTGCTGCAGGTCTCAGGCTTGACTGCTCACTCTGGGTGCTGCAAGTCTCAGGCTGGGCACCACACTGTGGGTGCTGCAGGTCTCAGGCTGGAATGCTCACTGTGGATGCGGTGGGTCTCAGGCTGCACTGCACACTGTGGGTGCTGCAGGTCTCAGGCTGGACTGTTCACTGTGGGTGCCGCTGGTCTCAGGCTGGACTGCTCACTGTGGGTGCTGCAGGTCTCAGGCTGGACTGCTCACCATGGGTGCTGTGGATCTCAGGGTGGATGTCTTCAACGTGGGTTCTGCAGGTCTCAGGCTGGGCTCCTCACTGTGGTTGCCTCAGGTCTCAGGCTGGGCTCCTCACTGTGGGTGCTATGTGTCTCAGGCTGGACTGCTCACTGTGGCTGCTGCAAGTCTCAGGCTGGACTGTTCACTGTGGGTGCTGTGGGTCTCAGGCTGGACTGCTCACAGTCGGTGCTGCAGGTCTCAGGCTGGACTGCTCACTGTGGGTGCTGCAGGACTCAGGCTGGACTGTTCACTGTGGGTGCTGTTGATCTCATACTGGACTGCTCACTGTGGGTTCTGTGGGTCCCAGGCTGGGCTCCTCACAGTCGGTGCTGTGGGTCTCAGGCTGGACGTCTTCACTGTGGGTTCTGCAGGGCTAAGGCTGGGCTCCTCATTGTGGGTGCTGCAGTTCTCAGTCTGGACTGCTCACTACGGGTGCTGTGGGTCTCAGTGGGACTGATCACTATGGGTGCTGTGGCTCACAGGCTGGACTGCTCACTATGGGTGCTGCGGGTCTCAGGCTGGACTGCTCACTGTGGGTGCTGTGAGTCTCAGGCTGGATTGACCAATATGACTGCTACAGGTCGCAGGCTGGACTACTCACTGTGGATGCTGTGGGTCTCAGGCTGGACTGCTCACTGTGGGTGCTGCAGGTCTCAGGCTGGACTGTTCACTGTGGGTGCGGCGGGACTCAGGCTGGACTGCTCACTGTGGGTGCTGCAGGTCTCAGGCTGGACTGCTCACTATGGGTGCTGTGGATCTCATTCTGGACATCTTCAATGTGGGTTCTGCAGGTCTCAGGCTGGGCTCCTAACGGTGGTTGCCTCAGGTCTCAGGCTGGGCTCCTCACTGTGGGTGCTACGGGTCTCAGGCTGGACTGCTCACTGTGGGGGCTGTGGGTCTCAGGCTGGACTGCTCGCTATGGGTGCTGTGGATCTCAGGCTGGACATTTTCACTGTGGGTGCTGCAGGTCTCAGGCTGGGATCCTCACTCTGGCTGCTGCAGGTCTCAGGCTGGACTGCTCTCTGTGGGTGCTGCGGGTCTCAGGCTGGGCTCCTCACTGTGGGTGCTGCAGGTCTCAGGCTGGACTGCTCACTGTGGGTGCTGTGGGTCTCATGCTGGACTGCTCACAATGGGTGCTGTGGGTCTCAGGCTGGGCTCTTCACTCTGGTTGCTGTCGAACGCATGCTGGGCTCCTCACAGTCGGTGCTGTGGGTCTCAGGCTGGACGTCTTCACTGTGGGTGCTGCAGGTCTCAGGCTGGGCTACACATTGTGGGTGCTGCGGGTCTCAGGCTGGACTGCTCACTGTGGGTGCTGTGGGTCTCAGTCTGGACTGCTCACTGTGGGTGCTGTGGGTCTCAGGCTGGACATTTTCACTATGGGTGCTGCAGGTCTCAGGCTGGGATCCTCACTCTGGCTGCTGCAGGTCTCAGTCTGGACTGCTCTCTGTGGGTGCTGCGGGTCTCAGGCTGGGCTCCTCACTGTGGGTGCTGCGGGTCTCAGGCTTGACTGCTCACTGTGGGTGCTGCAGGTCTCAGGCTGGGCTCCTCACTGTGGGTGCTGCAGGTCTCAGTTTGGACTGTTCACTGTGGCTGCTGCAGGTCTCAGGCTGGACTGTTCACTGTGGGTGCTGCGGGCCTCAGGCTGCACTGCACACTGTGGGTGCTGCAGGTCTCAGGCTGGACTGTTCACTGTGGGTGCGGCGGGTCTCAGGCTGGACCGCTCACTATGGGTGCTGTGGATCTCAGGCTGGATGTCTTCACTGTGGGTTCTGCAGGTCTCAGGCTGGGCTCCTCACTGTGGTTGCCTCAGGCATCAGGCAGGGCTCCTCACTGTCGGTGCTACGTGTCTCAGGCTGGACTGCTCACTGTGGCTGCTGCAGGTCTCAGGCTGGACTGTTCACTGTGGGTGCTGTGGGTCTCAGGCTGGACTGCTCACAGTCGGTGCTGCGGGTCTCAGGCTGGACTGCTCACTGTGGGTGCTGTGGGTCTCAGGCTGGACTGTTCACTGTGGGTGCTGTGGGTCTCATGCTGGACTGCTCACTATGGGTGCTGTGGGTCTCACACTGGGCTCTTCATTCTGGTTGCTGTGGAACTCATGCTGGACTGCTCACTGAGGGTGCTGTGGGTCCCAGGCTGGGCTCCTCACAGTCGGTGCTGTGGTTCTCAGGCTGGACGTCTTCACTGTGGGTGCTGCAGGTCTCAGGCTGGGCTCCTCATTGTGGGTGCTGCGGGACTCAGGCTGGACTGCTCACTGTGGGTGCTATGGGTCTCAGGCTTGACTACTCACTGTGGGTGCTGCAGGTCTCAGGCTGGACTGCTCACTATTGGTGCTGTGGGTCTCAGGCTGGACTGATCACTATGGGTGCTTTGGTTCACAGGCTGGACTGCTTACTATGGGTGCTGCGGGTCTCAGGCTGGACTGCTCACTGTGGGTGCTGTGGGTCTCAGGCTGGATTGTCCACAATGTCTGCAACAGGTCGCTGGCTGGACTACTCACTGAGGATGCGGTGGGTCTCAGGCTGCACTGCTCACTGTGGGTGCTGCAGGTCTCAGGTTGGACTGTTCACTGTGGGTGCGGTGGGTCTCAGGCTGGACTGCTCACTATGGGAAATGTGGGTCTCAGGCTGGACTGCTCACTGTGGGTGCTGCAGGTCTCAGGCTGGACTGCTCACTATGGGTGCTGTGGGACTCAGGCTGGACTGTTCACTGTGGGTGCTGTGGGTCTCATGCTGGACTGCTCACTATGGGTGCTGTGGGTCCCAGACTGGGCTCCTCACAGTCGGTGCTGTGTGTCTCAGGCTGGACGTCTTCACTGTGGGTGCTGCAGGTCTCAGGCTGGGCTCCTCATTGTAGGTGCTGTGGGTCTCAGGCTGGACTGCTCACAGTGCGTGCTGTGGGTCTCAGGCTTGACTACTCAATGTGGGTGCTGCAGGTCTCAGGCTGGACGGCTCACTATGGGTGCCGTGGGTCTCAGGCTGGACTGATCACTATGGGTCCTGTGGCTCACAGGCTGGACTGCTCACTATGGGTGCTGCGGTTCTCAGGCTGGACTGCTCACTGTGGGTGCTGTGGGTCTCAGGCTGGATTGTCCACTAGGTCTGCTACAGGTCGCAGGCTGGACTACTCACTGTGGATGCGATGGGTCTCAGGCTGGACTGTTCACTGTGGGTGCTGCGGGTCTCAGGCTGGACTGCTCACTGTGGGTGCTGCAGGTCTCAGGCTGGACTGCTCACTATGGGTGCTGCAAGTCTCAGGCTGGATTGCTCACTGTGGGTGCTGCGGGTCTCAGGCTGGACTGCTCACTGTGGGTGCTTTAGGTCTCAGGCTAGGCTCCTCACTGTGGATGCTGAGTGTCTCAGGCTGGACTGCTCACTGTGGGTGCTACGGGTCTCAGGCTGGACGTCGTCACTGAGGGTGCTGCAGGTCTCAGGCTGGGCTCCTCACTGTGGGTGCTGTAGGTCTCAGGCTGGACTGCTCACAGTGGGTGCTGCAGGTCTCAGGCTGGGCTCCTCACTGTGGGTGCTGCGGGTCTCAATCTGGACTGCTCACTGTGGGTGCTGCCTGTCTCAGGCTGTACTGCTCTCTGTGGGTGCTATGGGTCTCAGGCTAGGCTCCTCACTGTGGGTGCTGTGGGCCTCAGGCTGGGCTCCTCACTGTGGGTGCTGCAGGTCTCAGGCTGGGCTCCTCACAGTGGGTGCTGCAGGTCTCAGGCTTGACTGCTCACTGTGGGTGCTGCAGGTCACAGGCTGGACTGCTGACACGGGTGCTGCGGGTCTCAGGCTGGACTGCTCACTGTGGCTGCTGTGGGTCTCAGGCTGGACTGCTCACTGTGGGTGCTGTGGGTGTCAGGCTGGACTGCTCACTATGGGTGCTGTGGATCTCAGGCTGGACTGCTCACTGTGGCTGCTGTGGGTCTCAGGCTGGACTGCTCACTGTGGGTGCTGTGGGTCTCAGGCTGGAATGCTCACTATGGGTGCTGTGGATCTCAGGCTGGACATTTTCACTGTGGGTGCTGCAGCTCTCAGGCTGGGATCCTCACTCTGGCTGCTGCAGGTCTCAGTCTGGACTGCTCTCTGTGGGTGCTGCGGGTCTCAGGCTGGGCTCCTCATTGTGGGTGCTGTGGGTCTCAGGCTGGACTGCTCACTGTGTGTGCTATGGGTCTCAGGCTTGACTACTCACTGTGGGAGCTGCAGGTCTCAGGCTGGACGGCTCACTATGGGTACCGTGGGTCTCAGGCTGGACTGATCACTATGGGTCCTGTGGCTCACAGGCTGGACTGCTCACTATGGGTGCTGCGGTTCTCAGGCTGGACTGCTCACTGTGGGTGCTGTGGGTCTCAGGCTGGATTGTCCACTAGGTCTGCTACAGGTCGCAGGCTGGACTACTCACTGTGGATGCGGTGGGTCTCAGGCTGGACTGTTCACTGTGGGTGCTGCGGGTCTCAGGCTGGACTGCTCACTGTGGGTGCTGCAGGTCTCAGGCTGGACTGCTCACTATGGGTGCTGCAAGTCTCAGGCTGGACTGCTGACTGTGGGTGCTGCGGGTCTCAGGCTGGACTGCTCACTGTGGGTGCTTTAGGTCTGAGGCTAGGCTCCTCGCTGTGGATGCTGAGTGTCTCAGGCTGGACTGCTCACTGTGGGTATTGCGGGTCTCAGGCTGGACGTCGTCACTGAGGGTGCTGCAGGTCTCAGGCTGGGCTCCTCACTGTGGGTGCTGTAGGTCTCAGGCTGGACTGCTCACAGTGGGTGCTGCAGGTCTCAGGCTGGGCTCCTCACTGTGGGTGCTGCGGGTCTCAATCTGGACTGCTCACTGTGGGTGCTGCCTGTCTCAGGCTGTACTGCTCTCTGTGGGTGCTATGGGTCTCAGGCTAGGCTCCTCACTGTGGGTGCTGTGGGCCTCAGGCTGGGCTCCTCACTGTGGGAGCTGCAGGTCTCAGGCTGGGCACCACACTGTGGGTGCTGCAGGTCTCAGGCTGGAATGCTCACTGTGGATGCGGTGGGCCTCAGGCTGCACTGCACACTGTGGGTGCTGCAGGTCTCAGGCTGGACTGTTCACCGTGGGTGCGGCGGGTCTCAGGCTGGACTGCTCACTATGGGTGCTGTGGATCTCAGGCTGGATGTCTTCAATGTGGGTTCTGCAGGTCTCAGGCTGGGCTCCTCACTGTGGTTGCCTCAGGCCTCAGGCTGGGCTCCTCACTGTGGGTGCTACGTGTCTCAGGCTGGACTGCTCACTGTGGCTGCTGCAGGTCTCCGGCGGGACTGCTCACTGTGGGTGCTGTGGGTCTCAGGCTGGACTGCTCACAGTCGGTGCTGCGGGTCTCAGGCTGGGCTCCTCACTGTCGGTGCTTTGGGTCTCAGGCTGGACTGCTCACTGTGGGTGCTGTGGTTCTCAGGCTGGACTGCTCACTGTGAGTGCTGTGGGTCTCATGCTGGACTGCTCACTATGGGTGCTGTGGGTCTCAGACTGGGCTCTTCACTCTGGTTGCTGTGGAACTCATGCTGGACTGCTCACTGAGGGTGCTGTGGGTCCCAGGCTGGGCTCCTCACAGTCGGTGCTGTGGTTCTCAGGCTGGACGTCTTCACTGTGGGTGCTGCAGGTCTCAGGCTGGGCTCCTCATTGTGGCTGCTGCGGGACTCAGGCTGGACTGCTCACTGTGGGTGCTGTGGGTCTCAGGCTTGACTACTCACTGTGGGTGCTGCAGGTCTCAGGATGGACTGCTCACTATGGGTGCTGTGGGTCTCAGGTTGGACTGATCACTATGGGTGCTTTGGTTCACAGGCTGGACTGCTCACTATTGGTGCAGCGGGTCTCAGGCTGGACTGCTCACTGTGGGTGCTGTGGGTCTCAGGCTGGATTGTCCACTATGTCTGCAACAGGTCGCAGGCTGGACTACTCACTGTGGATGCGGTGGGTCTCAGGCTGCACTGCTCACTGTGAGTGCTGCAGGTCTCAGGCTGGACTGTTCACTGTGGGTGCGGCGGGTCTCAGGCTGGACTGCTCACTATGGGTGCTGTGGGTCTCAGGCTGGACTGCTCACTGTGGCTGCTGCAAGTCTCAGGCTGGACTGTTCACTGTGGGTGCTGTGGGTCTCAGGCTGGACTGCTCATAGTCGGTGCTGCAGGTCTCAGGCTGGACTGCTCACTGTGAGTGCTGCAGGACTCAGGCTGGACTGTTCACTGTGGGTGCTGTTGATCTCATGCTGGACTGCTCACTGTGGGTTCTGTGGGTCCCAGGCTGGGCTCCTCACAGTCGGTGCTGTGGTTCTCAGGCTGGACGTCTTCACTGTGGGTTCTGCAGGTCTAAGGCTGGGCTCCTCATTGTGGGTGCTGCAGTTCTCAGGCTGGACTGCTCACTGTGGTGCTGTGGGTCTCAGGCTTGACTACTTACTGTGGGTGCTGCAGGTCTCAGGCTGGTCTGCTCACTATGGGTGCTGTGGATCTCAGGCTGGACTGATCACTATGGGTGCTGTGGCTCACAGGCTGGACTGCTCACTATGGGTGCTGCGGGTCTCAGGCTGGACTGCTCACTGTGAGTGCTGTGGGTCTCAGGCTGGATTGTCCACAATGTCTGCAACAGGTCGCAGGCTGGATTACTCACTGTGGATGCGGTGGGTCTCAGGCTGCACTGCTCACTGTGGGTGCTGCAGGTCTCAGGCTGGACTGTTCACTGTGGATGCGGTGGGTCTCAGGCTGGACTGTTCACTGTGGGTGCTGCGGGTCTCAGGCTGGACTGCTCACTGTGGGTGCTGCAGGTCTCAGGCTGGACTGCTCACTATGGGTGCTGCAAGTCTCAGGCTGGACTGCTGACTGTGGGTACTGCGGGTCTCAGGCTGGACTGCTCACTGTGGGTGCTTTAGGTCTGAGGCTAGGCTCCTCGCTGTGGATGCTGAGTGTCTCAGGCTGGACTGCTCACTGTGGGTACTGCGGGTCTCAGGTTGGACTGCTCACTGTGGGTGCTACGGGTCTCAGGCTGGACGTCGTCACTGAGGGTGCTGCAGGTCTCAGGCTGGGCTCCTCACTGTGGGTGCTGTAGGTCTCAGGCTGGACTGCTCACAGTGGGTGCTGCAGGTCTCAGGCTGGGCTCCTCACTGTGGGTGCTGCGGGTCTCAATCTGGACTGCTCACTGTGGGTGCTGCCTGTCTCAGGCTGTACAGCTCTCTGTGGGTGCTATGGATCTCAGGCTAGGCTCCTCACTGTGGGTGCTGTGGGCCTCAGGCTGGGCTCCTCACTGTGGGAGCTGCAGGTCTCAGGCTGGGCACCACACTGTGGGTGCTGCAGGTCTCAGGCTGGAATGCTCACTGTGGATGCGGTGGGCCTCAGGCTGCACTGCACACTGTGGGTGCTGCAGGTCTCAGGCTGGACTGTTCACTGTGGGTGCGGCGGGTCTCAGGCTGGACTGCTCACTATGGGTGCTGTGGATCTCAGGCTGGATGTCTTCAATGTGGGTTCTGCAGGTCTCAGGCTGGGCTCCTCACTGTGGTTGCCTCAGGCCTCAGGCTGGGCTCCTCACTGTGGGTGCTACGTGTCTCAGGCTGGACTGCTCACTGTGGCTGCTGCAGATCTCCGGCGGGACTGCTCACTGTGGGTGCTGTGGGTCTCAGGCTGGACTGCTCACAGTCGGTGCTGCGGGTCTCAGGCTGGGCTCCTCACTGTCGGTGCTTTGGGTCTCAGGCTGGACTGCTCACTGTGGGTGCTGTGGTTCTCAGGCTGGACTGCTCACTGTGAGTGCTGTGGGTCTCATGCTGGACTGCTCACTATGGGTGCTGTGGGTCTCAGACTGGGCTCTTCACTCTGGTTGCTGTGGAACTCATGCTGGACTGCTCACTGAGGGTGCTGTGGGTCCCAGGCTGGGCTCCTCACAGTCGGTGCTGTGGTTCTCAGGCTGGACGTCTTCACTGTGGGTGCTGCAGGTCTCAGGCTGGGCTCCTCATTGTGGCTGCTGCGGGACTCAGGCTGGACTGCTCACTGTGGGTGCTGTGGGTCTCAGGCTTGACTACTCACTGTGGGTGCTGCAGGTCTCAGGATGGACTGCTCACTATGGGTGCTGTGGGTCTCAGGCTGGACTGATCACTATGGGTGCTTTGGTTCACAGGCTGGACTGCTCACTATTGGTGCAGCGGGTCTCAGGCTGGACTGCTCACTGTGGGTGCTGTGGGTCTCAGGCTGGATTGTCCACTATGTCTGCAACAGGTCGCAGGCTGGACTACTCACTGTGGATGCGGTGGGTCTCAGGCTGCAATGCTCACTGTGGGTGCTGCAGGTCTCAGGCTTCACTGTTCACTGTGGGTGCTGCGGGTCTAAGGCTGGACTGCTCACTATGGGTGCTGTGGGTCTCAGGCTGGACTGCTCACTGTGGCTGCTGCAAGTCTCAGGCTGGACTGTTCACTGTGGGTGCTGTGGGTCTCAGGCTGGACTGCTCACAGTCGGTGCTGCAGGTCTCAGGCTGGACTGCTCACTGTGAGTGCTGCAGGACTCAGGCTGGACTGTTCACTGTGGGTGCTGTTGATCTCATGCTGGACTGCTCACTGTGGGTTCTGTGGGTCCCAGGCTGGGCTCCTCACAGTCGGTGCTGTGGTTCTCAGGCTGGACGTCTTCACTGTGGGTTCTGCAGGTCTAAGGCTGGGCTCCTCATTGTGGGTGCTGCAGTTCTCAGGCTGGACTGCTCACTGTGGTGCTGTGGGTCTCAGGCTTGACTACTTACTGTGGGTGCTGCAGGTCTCAGGCTGGACTGCTCACTATGGGTGCTGTGGATCTCAGGCTGGACTGATCACTATGGGTGCTGTGGCTCACAGGCTGGACTGCTCACTATGGGTGCTGCGGGTCTCAGGCTGGACTGCTCACTGTGAGTGCTGTGGGTCTCAGGCTGGATTGTCCACAATGTCTGCAACAGGTCGCAGGCTGGATTACTCACTGTGGATGCGGTGGGTCTCAGGCTGCACTGCTCACTGTGGGTGCTGCAGGTCTCAGGCTGGACTGTTCACTGTGGGTGCAGCGGGTCTCAGGCTGGACTGCTCACTATGGGTGCTGTGGGTCTCAGGCTGGACTGCTCACTGTGGGTGCTGCAGGTCTCAGGCTGGACTGCTCACTATGGGTGCTGCGGTTCTCAGGATGGACTGCTCACTGTGGGTGCTGTGGGTCTCAGGCTGGATTGTCCACTAGGTCTGCAACAGGTCGCAGGCTGGACTACTCACTGTGGATGCGGTGGGTCTCAGGCTGGACTGTTCACTGTGGGAGCTGCGGGTCTCAGGCTGGACTGCTCACTGTGGGTGCTCCAGGTCTCAGGCTGGACTGCTCACTATGGGTGCTGCAAGTCTCAGGCTGGACTGCTGACTGTGGGTGCTGCGGATCTCAGGCTGGACTGCTCACTGTGGGTGCTTTAGGTCTGAGGCTAGGCTCCTCACTGTGGATGCTGAGTGTCTCAGGCTGGACTGCTCACTGTGGGTACTGCGGGTCTCAGGTTGGACTGCTCACTGTGGGTGCTACGGGTCTCAGGCTGGACGTCGTCACTGAGGGTGCTGCAGGTCTCAGGCTGGGCTCCTCACTGTGGGTGCTGTAGGTCTCAGGTTGGACTGCTCACAGTGGGTGCTGCAGGTCTCAGGCTGGACTCCTCATTGTGGGTACTGCGGGTCTCAATCTGGACTGCTCACTGTGGGTGCTGCCTGTCTCAGGCTGTACTGCTCTCTGTGGGTGCTATGGGTCTCAGGCTAGGCTCCTCACTGTGGGTGCTGTGGGCCTCAGGCTGGGCTCCTCACTGTGGGTGCTGCAGGTCTCAGGCAGGGCTCCTCACAGTGGGTGCTGCAGGTCTCAGGCTTGACTGCTCACTGTGGGTACTGCAGGTCACAGGCTGGACTGCTGACTGTGGGTGCTGCGGGTCTCAGGCTGGACTGCTCACTGTGGCTGCTGTGGGTCTCAAGCTCGACTGCTCACTGTGGGTGCTGTGGGTCTCAGGCTGGACTGCTCACTATGGGTGCTGTGGATCTCAGGCTGGACATTTTCACTGTGGGTGCTGCAGCTCTCAGGCTGGGATCCACACTCTGGCTGCTGCAGGTCTCAGTCTGGACTGCTCTCTGTGGGTGCTGCTGGTCTCAGGCTGGGCTCCTCACTGTGGGTGCTGCAGGTCTCAGGCTGGAATGCTCACTGTGGATGCGGTGGGTCTCAGGCTGCACTGCACACTGTGGGTGCTGCAGGTCTCAGGCTGGACTGCTCACTGTGGGTGCTGTGGGTCTCAGGCTGGACTGCTCACTATGGGTGCTGTGGATCTCAGGCTGGACATTTTCACTGTGGGTGCTGCAGCTCTCAGGCTGGGATCCTCACTCTGGCTGCTGCAGGTCTCAGTCTGGACTGCTCTCTGTGGGTGCTGCGGGTCTCAAGCTGGGCTCCTCACTGTGGGTGCTGCAGGTCTCAGTCTGGACTATTTACTATGGCTGCTGCAGGTCTCAGGCTGGACTGTTCACTGTGGGTGCTGCGGGCCTCAGGCTGGACTGCTCACTGTGGGTGCTGCAGGTCTCAGGCTTGACTGCTCACTCTGGGTGCTGCAAGTCTCAGGCTGGGCACCACACTGTGGGTGCTGCAGGTCTCAGGCTGGAATGCTCACTGTGGATGCGGTGGGTCTCAGGCTGCACTGCACACTGTGTGTGCTGCAGGTCTCAGGCTGGACTGTTCACTGTGGGTGCCGCTGGTCTCAGGCTGGACTGCTCACTGTGGGTGCTGCAGGTCTCAGGCTGGACTGCTCACCATGGGTGCTGTGGATCTCAGGGTGGATGTCTTCAATGTGGGTTCTGCAGGTCTCAGGCTGGGCTCCTCACTGTGGTTGCCTCAGGTCTCAGGCTGGGCTCCTCACTGTGGGTGCTACGTGTCTCAGGCTGGACTGCTCACTATGGCTGCTGCAAGTCTCAGGCTGGACTGTTCAATGTGGGTGCTGTGGGTCTCAGGCTGGACTGCTCACAGTCGGTGCTGCAGGTCTCAGGCTGGACTGCTCACTGTGGGTGCTGCAGGACTCAGGCTGGACTGTTCACTGTGGGTGCTGTTGATCTCATGCTGGACTGCTCACTGTGGGTTCTGTGGGTCCCAGGCTGGGCTCCTCACAGTCGGTGCTGTGGGTCTCAGGCTGGACGTCTTCACTGTGGGTTCTGCAGGGCTAAGGCTGGGCTCCTCATTGTGGGTGCTGCAGTTCTCAGTCTGGACTGCTCATTATGGGTGCTGTGGGTCTCAGGCTGGACTGATCACTATGGGTGCTGTGGCTCACAGGCTGGACTGCTCACTATGGGTGCTGCGGGTCTCAGGCTGGACTGCTCACTGTGGGTGCTGTGGGTCTCAGGCTGGATTGACCACTATGACTGCTACAGGTCGCAGGCTGGACTACTCACTGTGGATGCTGTGGGTCTCAGGCTGGACTGCTCACTGTGGGTGCTGCAGGTCTCAGGGTGGACTGTTCACTGTGGGTGCGGCGGGTCTCAGGCTGGACTGCTCACTATGGGTGCTGTGGATCTCAGGCTGGACATCTTCAATGTGGGTTCTGCAGGTCTCAGGCTGGGCTCCTAACAGTGGTTGCCTCAGGTCTCAGGCTGGGCTCCTCACTGTGGGTGCTACGGGTCTCAGGCTGGACTGCTCACTGTGGGGGCTGTGGGTCTCAGGTTGGACTGCTCACTATGGGTGCTGTGGATCTCAGGCTGGACATTTTCACTGTGGGTGCTGCAGCTCTCAGGCTGGGATCCTCACTCTGGCTGCTGCAGGTCTCAGCCTGGACTGCTCTCTGTGGGTGTTGCGGGTCTCAGGCTGGGCTCCTCACTGTGGGTGCTGCGGGTCTCAGGCTTGACTGCTCACTGTGGGTGCTGCAGGTCTCAGGCTGGGATCCTCACTGTGGGTGCTGCAGGTCTCAGTCTGGACTGTTTGCTATGGCTGCTGCAGGTCTCAGGCTGGACTGTTCACTGTGGGTGCTGCGGGCCTCAGGCTGGACTGCTCACCGTGGGTGCTGCAGGTCTCAGGCTTGACTGCTCACTCTGGGTGCTGCAAGTCTCAGGCTGGGCACCACACTGTGGGTGCTGCAGGTCTCAGGCTGGAATGCTCACTGTGGATGCGGTGGGTCTCAGGCTGCACTGCACACTGTGTGTGCTGCAGGTCTCAGGCTGGACTGCTCACTGTGGGTGCTGTGGGTCTCAGGCTGGACTGCTCACTATGGGTGCTGTGCATCTCAGGCTGGACATTTTCACTGTGGGTGCTGCAGCTCTCAGTCTGGGATCCTCACTCTGGCTGCTGCAGGTCTCAGTCTGGACTGCTCTCTGTGGGTGCTGCGGGTCTCAGGCTGGGCTCCTCACTGTGGGTGCTGCGGGTCTCAGGCTTGGCTTCTCACTGAGGGTGCTGCAGGTCTCAGTCTGGACTGTTTACTATGGCTGCTGCAGGTCTCAGGCTGGACTGCTCACTGTGGGTGCTGCGGGCCTCAGGCTGGACTGCTCACTGTGGGTGCTGCAGGTCTCAGGCTTGACTGCTCACTCTGGGTGCTGCAAGTCTCAGGCTGGGCACCACACTGTGGGTGCTGCAGGTCTCAGGCTGGAATGCTCACTGTGGATGCGGTGGGTCTCAGGCTGCACTGCACACTGTGGGTGCTGCAGGTCTCAGGCTGGACTGTTTACTATGGCTGCTGCAGGTCTCAGGCTGGACTGTTCACTGTGGGTGCTGCAGGTCTCTGGCTGGACTGCTCACTGTGGGTGCTGCAGGTCTCAGGCTGGACTGCTCACCATGGGTGCTGTGGATCTCAGGCTGGATGTCTTCAACGTGGGTTCTGCAGGTCTCAGGCTGGGCTCCTCATTGTGGTTGCCTCAGGTCTCAGGCTGGGCTCCTCACTGTGGGTGCTACGTGTCTCAGGCTGGACTGTTCACTGTGGCTGCTGCAAGTCTCAGGCTGGACTGTTCACTGTGGGTGCTGTGGATCTCAGGCTGGACTGCTCACAGTCGGTGCTGCAGGTCTCAGGCTGGACTGCTCACTGTGGGTGCTGCAGGACTCAGGCTGGACTGTTCACTGTGGGTGCTGTGGATCTCATGCTGGACTGCTCACTGTGGGTTCTGTGGGTCCCAGGCTGGGCTCCTCACAGTCAGTGCTGTGGGTCTCAGGCTGGACGTCTTCACTGTGGGTTCTGCAGGGCTATGGCTGGGCTCCTCATTGTGGGTGCTGCAGTTCTCAGGCTGGACTGCTCACTGTGGGTGCTGTGGGTCTCAGGCTTGACTACTCACTGTGGGTGCTGCAGTTCTCAGTCTGGACTGCTCACTATGGGTGCTGTGGGTCTCAGGCTGGACTGATCACTATGGGTGCTGTGGCTCACAGGCTGGACTGCTCACTATGGGTGCTGCGGGTCTCAGGCTGGACTGCTCACTGTGGGTGCTGTGGGTCTCAGGCTGGATTGACCACTATGACTGCTACAGGTCGCAGGCTGGACTACTCACTATGGATGCTGTGGGTCTCAGGCTGGACTGCTCACTGTGGGTGCTGCAGGTCTCAGGCTGGACTGTTCACTGTGGGTGAGGCGGGTCTCAGGCTGGATTGCTCACTGTGGGTGCTGCAGGTCTCAGGCTGGACTGCTCACTATGGGTGCTGTGGATCTCAGGCTGGACATCTTCAATGTGGGTTCTGCAGGTCTCAGGCTGGGCTCCTAACGGTGGTTGCCTCATGTCTCAGGCTGGGGTCCTCACTGTGGGTGCTACGGGTCTCAGGCTGGACTGCTCACTGCGGGTGCTGTGGGTCTCAGGCTGGACTGCTCACTATGGGTGCTGTGGATCTCAGGCTGGACATTTTCACTGTGGGTGCTGCAGGTCTCAGGCTGGGATCCTCACTCTGGCTGCTGCAGGTCTCAGCCTGGACTGCTCTCTGTGGGTGCTGCGGGTCTCAGGCTGGGCTCCTCACTGTGGGTGCTGCGGGTCTCAGGCTTGACTGCTCACTGTGGGTGCTGCAGGTCTCAGGCTGGGCTCCTCACTGTGGGTGCTGCAGGTCTCAGTCTGGACTGTTTACTATGGCTGCTGCAGGTCTCAGGCTGGACTGTTCACTGTGGGTGCTGCGGGCCTCAAGCTGGACTGCTCACTGTGGGTGCTGCAGGTCTCAGGCTTGACTGCTCACTCTGGGTGCTGCAAGTCTCAGGCGGGGCACCACACTGTGGGTGCTGCAGGTCTCAGGCTGGAATGCTCACTGTGGATGCGGTGGGTCTCAGGCTACACTGCACACTGTGGGTGCTGCAGGTCTCAGGCTGGACTGCTCACTGTGGGTGCTGTGGGTCTCAGGCTGGACTGCTCACTATGGGTGCTGTGGATCTCAGGCTGGACATTTTCACTGTGGGTGCTGCAGCTCTCAGGATGGGATCCTCACTCTGGCTGCTGCAGGTCTCAGTCTGGACTGCTCTCTGTGGGTGCTGCGGGTCTCAGGCTGGGCTCCTCACTGTGGGTGCTGCGGGTCTCAGGCTTGACTGCTCACTGTGGGTGCTGCAGGTCTCAGGCTGGGCTCCTCACTGTGGGTGCTGCAGGTCTCAGTCTGGACTGTTTACTATGGCTGCTGCAGGTCTCAGGCTGGACTGTTCACTGTGGGTGCTGCGGGCCTCAGGCTGGACTGCTCCCTGTGGGTGCTGCAGGTCTCAGGGTTGGCTGCTCACTCTGGGTGCTGCAAGTCACAGGCTGGGCACCACACTGTGGGTGCTGCAGGTCTCAGGCTGGACTGTTCACTGTGGGTGCTGTGGGTCTCATGCTGGACTGCTCACTATGGGTGCTGTGGTTCCCAGACTGGGCTCCTCACAGTCGGTGCTGTGGGTCTCAGGCTGGACGTCTTCACTGTGGGTGCTGCAGGTCTCAGGCTGGGCTACACATTGTGGGTGCTGCGGGTCTCAGGTTGGACTGCTCACTGTGGGTGCTGTGGGTCTCAGGCTTGACTACTCACTGTGGGTGCTGCAGGTCTCAGGCTGGACTGCTCACTATGGGTGCCGTGGGTCTCAGGCTGGACTGATCACTACGGGTCCTGTGGCTCACCGGCTGGACTGCTCACTATGGGTGCTGCGGTTCTCAGGCTGGACTGCTCACTGTGGGTGCTGCGGGCCTCAGGCTGGACTGCTCCCTGTGGGTGCTGCAGGTCTCAGGCTTGGCTGCTCACTCTGGGTGCTGCAAGTCACAGGCTGGGCACCACACTGTGGGTGCTGCAGGTCTCAGTCTGGACGGCTTACTATGGGTGCTGTGGGGCTCAGGCTGGACTGCTCACTATGGGTGCTGCGGGTCTCAGGCTGGACTGCTCACTGTGGGTGCTGTGGGTCTCAGGCTGGACTGTTCACTGTGGGTGCTGTGGGTCTCATGCTGGACTGCTCACTATGGGTGCTGTGGGTCTCACTCTGGGCTCTTCACTCTGGTTGCTGTGGAACTCATGCTGGACTGCTCACTGTGGGTGCTGTGGGTCCCAGGCTGGGTTCCTCACAGTCGCTGCTGTGGTTCTCAGGCTGGACTGCTCACTGTGGGTGCTGCAGGTCTCAGGCTGGGCTCCTCATTGTGGGTGCTGCGGGACTCAGGCTGGACTGCTCACTGTGGGTGCTGTGGGTCTCAGGCTTGACTACTCACTGTGGGTGCTGCAGGTCTCAGGCTGGACTGCTCACTATGGGTGCTGTGGGTCTCAGGCTGGACTGATCACTATGGGTGCTTTGGTTCACAGGCTGGACTGCTCACTATGGGTGCTGCGGGTCTCAGGCTGGACTGCTCACTGTGGGTGCTGTGGGTCTCAGGCTGGACTGCTCACTGTGGGTGCTGCAGGTCTCAGGCTGGACTGCTCACTATGGGTGCTGTGGGACTCAGGCTGGACTGTTCACTGTGGGTGCTGTGGGTCTCATGCTGGACTGCTCACAATGGGTGCTGTGGGTCTCAGGCTGGGCTCTTCACTCTGGTTGCTGTGGAACGCATGCTGGGCTCCTCACAGTCGGTGCTGTGGGTCTCAGGCTGGACGTCTTCACTGTGGGTGCTGCAGGTCTCAGGCTGGGCTACACATTGTGGGTGCTGCGGGTCTCAGGTTGGACTGCTCACTGTGGGTGCTGTGGGTCTCAGGCTTGACTACTCACTGTGGGTGCTGCAGGTCTCAGGCTGGACTGCTCACTATGGGTGCCGTGGGTCTCAGGCTGGACTGATCACTACGGGTCCTGTGGCTCACCGGCTGGACTGCTCACTATGGGTGCTGCGGTTCTCAGGCTGGACTGCTCACTGTGGGTGCTGTGGGTCTCAGGCTGGATTGTCCACTAGGTCTCCTACAGGTCGCAGGCTGGACTACTCACTGTGGATGCGGTGGGTCTCAGGCTAGGCTCCTCACTGTGGGTGCTGTGGGCCTCAGGCTGGGCTCCTCACTGTGGGTGCTTCAGGTCCCAGACAGGGCTCTTCACAGTGGGTGCTGCAGGTCTCAGGCTTGACTGCTCACTGTGGGTGCTGCAGGTCACAGGCTGGACTGCTGACTGTGGGTGCTGCGGGTCTCAGGCTGGACTGCTCACTGTGGGTGCTGTAGGTCTCAGGCTGGACTGCTCACTGTGGGTGCTGTGGGTCTCAGGCTGGACTGCTCACTATGGGTGCTGTGGGTCTCAGGCTGGACATTTTCACTATGGGTGCTGCAGGTCTCAGGCTGGGATCCTCACTCTGGCTGCTGCAGGTCTCAGTCTGGACTGCTCTCTGTGGGTGCTGCGGGTCTCAGGCTGGGCTCCTCACTGTGGGTGCTGCGGGTCTCAGGCTTGACTGCTCACTGTGGGTGCTGCAGGTCTCAGGCTGGGCTCCTCACTGTGGGTGCTGCAGGTCTCAGTTTGGACTGTTCACTGTGGCTGCTGCGGGTCTCAGGCTGGACTGTTCACTGTGGGTGCTGCGGGCCTCAGGCTGCACTGCACACTGTGGGTGCTGCAGGTCTCAGGCTGGACTGTTCACTGTGGGTGCGGCGGGTCTCAGGCTGGACTGCTCACTATGGGTGCTGTGGATCTCAGGCTGGATGTCTTCAATGTGGGTTCTGCAGGTCTCAGGCTGGGCTCCTCACTGTGGTTGCCTCAGGCCTCAGGCAGGGCTCCTCACTGTGGGTGCTAAGTGTCTCAGGCTGGACTGCTCACTGTGGCTGCTGCAGGTCTCAGGCTGGACTGTTCACTGTGGGGGCTGTGGGTCTCAGGCTGGACTGCTCACAGTCGGTGCTGCGGGTCTCAGGCTGGACTGCTCACTGTGGGTGCTGTGGGTCTCAGGCTGGACTGTTCACTGTGGGTGCTGTGGGTCTCATGCTGGACTGCTCACTATGGGTGCTGTGGGTCTCACACTGGGCTCTTCATTCTGGTTGCTGTGGAACTCATGCTGGATTGCTCACTGAGGGTGCTGTGGGTCCCAGGCTGGGCTCCTCACAGTCGGTGCTGTGGTTCTCAGGCTGGACGTCTTCACTGTGGGTGCTGCAGGTCTCAGGCTGGGCTCCTCATTGTGGCTGCTGCGGGACTCAGGCTGGACTGCTCACTGTGGGTGCTGTGGGTCTTAGGCTTGACTACTCACTGTGGGTGCTGCAGGTCTCAGGCTGGACTGCTCACTATTGGTGCTGTGGGTCTCAGGCTGGACTGATCACTATGGGTGCTTTGGTTCACAGGCTGGACTGCTCACTATGGGTGCTGTGGGTCTCAGGCTGGATTGTCCACAATGTCTGCAACAGGTCGCAGGCTGGACTACTCACTGTGGATGCAGTGGGTCTCAGGCTGCACTGCTCACTGTGGGTGCTGCAGGTCTCAGGTTGGACTGTTCACTGTGGGTGCGGCGGGTCTCAGGCTGGACTGCTCACTATGGGAAATGTGGGTCTCAGGCTGGACTGCTCACTGTGGGTGCTGCAGGTCTCAGGCTGGACTGCTCACTATGGGTGCTGTGGGACTCAGGCTGGACTGTTCACTGTGGGTGCTGTGGGTCTCATGCTGGACTGCTCACTATGGGTGCTGCGGTTCTCAGGCTGGACTGCTCACTGTGGGTGCTGTGGGTCTCAGGCTGGATTGTCCACTAGGTCTGCTACAGGTCGCAGGCTGGACTACTCACTGTGGATGCGGTGGGTCTCAGGCTAGGCTCCTCACTGTGGGTGCTGTGGGCCTCAGGCTGGGCTCCTCACTGTGGGTGCTTCAGGTCCCAGACAGGGCTCTTCACAGTGGGTGCTGCAGGTCTCAGGCTGGACTGCTGACTGTGGGTGCTGCGGGTCTCAGGCTGGACTGCTCACTATGGGTGCTGTGGGTCTCAGGCTGGACTGCTCACTGTGGGTGCTGTGGGTCTCAGGCTGGACTGCTCACTATGGGTGCTGTGGGTCTCAGGCTGGACATTTTCACTATGGGTGCTGCAGGTCTCAGGCTGGGATCCTCACTCTGGCTGCTGCAGGTCTCAGTCTGGACTGCTCTCTGTGGGTGCTGCGGGTCTCAGGCTGGGCTCCTCACTGTGGGTGCTGCGGGTCTCAGGCTTGACTGCTCACTGTGGGTGCTGCAGGTCTCAGGCTGGGCTCCTCACTGTGGGTGCTGAAGGTCTCAGTTTGGACTGTTCACTGTGGCTGCTGCGGGTCTCAGGCTGGACTGCTCACTGTGGGTGCTGCGGGCCTCAGGCTGCACTGCACACTGTGGGTGCTGCAGGTCTCAGGCTGGACTGTTCACTGTGGGTGCGGCGGGTCTCAGGCTGGACTGCTCACTATGGGTGCTGTGGATCTCAGGCTGGATGTCTTCAATGTGGGTTCTGCAGGTCTCAGGCTGGGCTCCTCACTGTGGTTGCCTCAGGCCTCAGGCAGGGCTCCTCACTGTGGGTGCTACGTGTCTCAGGCTGGACTGCTCACTGTGGCTGCTGCAGGTCTCAGGCTGGACTGTTCACTGTGGGTGCTGTGGGTCTCAGGCTGGACTGCTCACAGTCGGTACTGCGGGTCTCAGGCTGAACTGCTCACTGTGGGTGCTGTGGGTCTCAGGCTGGACTGTTCACTGTGGGTGCTGTGGGTCTCATGCTGGACTGCTCACTATGGGTGCTGTGGGTCTCACACTGGGCTCTTCATTCTGGTTGCTGTGGAACTCATGCTGGATTGCTCACTGAGGGTGCTGTGGGTCCCAGGCTGGGCTCCTCACAGTCGGTGCTGTGGTTCTCAGGCTGGACGTCTTCACTGTGGGTGCTGCAGGTCTCAAGCTGGGCTCCTCATTGTGGGTGCTGCGGGACTCAGGCTGGACTGCTCACTGTGGGTGCTGTGGGTCTCAGGCTTGACTACTCACTGTGGGTGCTGCAGGTCTCAGGCTGGACTGCTCACTATTGGTGCTGTGGGTCTCAGGCTGGACTGATCACTATGGGTGCTTTGGTTCACAGGCTGGACTGCTCACTATGGGTGCTGCGGGTCTCAGGCTGGACTGCTCACTGTGGGTGCTGTGGGTCTCAGGCTGGATTGTCCACAATGTCTGCAACAGGTCGCAGGCTGGACTACTCACTGTGGATGCGGTGGGTCTCAGGCTGCACTGCTCACTGTGGGTGCTGCAGGTCTCAGGTTGGACTGTTCACTGTGGGTGCGGCGGGTCTCAGGCTGGACTGCTCACTATGGGAAATGTGGTTCTCAGGCTGGACTGCTCACTGTGGGTGCTGCAGGTCTCAGGCTGGACTGCTCACTATGGGTGCTGTGGGACTCAGGCTGGACTGTTCACTGTGGGTGCTGTGGGTCTCATGCTGGACTGCTCACTATGGGTGCTGTGGGTCCCAGACTGGGCTCCTCACAGTCGGTGCTGTGGGTCTCAGGCTGGACGTCTTCACTGTGGGTGCCGTGGGTCTCAGGCTGGGCTCCTCATTGTGGGTGCTGTGGCTCACAGGCTGGACTGCTCACTGTGCGTGCTGTGGTTCTCAGGCTGGACTGCTCACTGTGGGTGCTGTGGGTCTCAGGCTGGATTGTCCACTAGGTCTGCTACAGGTCGCAGGCTGGACTACTCACTGTGGATGCGGTGGGTCTCAGGCTGGACTGTTCACTGTGGGTGCTGCGGGTCTCAGGCTGGACTGCTCACTGTGGGTGCTGCAGGTCTCAGGCTGGACTGCTCACTATGGGTGCTGCAAGTCTCAGGCTGGACTGCTGACTGTGGGTGCTGCGGGTCTCAGGCTGGACTGCTCACTGTGGGTGCTTTAGGTCTGAGGCTAGGCTCCTCACTGTGGATGCTGAGTGTCTCAGGCTGGACTACTCACTGTGGGTACTGCGGGTCTCAGGTTGGACTGCTCACTGTGGGTGCTACGGGTCTCAGGCTGGACGTCGTCACTGAGGGTGCTGCAGGTCTCAGGCTGGGCTCCTCACTGTGGGTGCTGTAGGTCTCAGGCTGGACTGCTCACAGTGGGTGCTGCAGGTCTCAGGCTGGGCTCCTCATTGTGGGTGCTGCGGGTCTCAATCTGGACTGCTCACTGTGGGTGCTGCCTGTCTCAGGCTGTACTGCTCTCTGTGGGTGCTATGGGTCTCAGGCTAGGCTCCTCACTATGGGTGCTGTGGGCCTCAGGCTGGGCTCCTCACTGTGGGTGCTGCAGGTCTCAGGCAGGGCTCCTCACAGTGGGTGCTGCAGGTCTCAGGCTTGACTGCTCACTGTGGGTGCTGCAGGTCACAGGCTGGACTGCTGACACGGGTGCTGCGGGTCTCAGGCTGGACTGCTCACTGTGGGTGCTGTGGGTCTCAGGCTGGACTGCTCACTATGGGTGCTGTGGGCCTCAGGCTGGGCTCCTCACTGTGGGTGCTGCAGGTCTCAGGCAGGGCTCCTCACAGTGGGTGCTGCAGGTCTCAGGCTTGACTGCTCACTGTGGGTGCTGCAGGTCACAGGCTGGACTGCTGACACGGGTGCTGCGGGTCTCAGGCTGGACTGCTCACTGTGGCTGCTGTGGGTCTCAGGCTGGACTGCTCACTGTGGGTGCTGTGGATCTCAGGCTGGACTGCTCACTATGGGTGCTGTGGATCTCAGGCTGGACTGCTCACTGTGGCTGCTGTGGGTCTCAGGCTGGACTGCTCACTGTGGGTGCTGTGGGTCTCAGGCTGGAATGCTCACTATGGGTTCTGTGGATCTCAGGCTGGACTGCTCACAGTCGGTGCTGCAGTTCTCAGGCTGGACTGATCACTGTGGGTGCTGCAGGACTCAGGCTGGACTGTTCACTGTGGGTGCTGTGGGTCTCATGCTGGACTGCTCACTATGGGTGCTGTGGGTCCCAGACTGGGCTCCTCACAGTCGGTGCTGTGGGTCTCAGGCTGGACGTCTTCACTGTGGGTGCTGCAGGTCTCAGGCTGGGCTCCTCATTGTGGGTGCTGTGGGTCTCAGGCTGGACTGCTCACTGTGCGTGCTGTGGGTCTCAGGCTTGACTACTCATTGTGGGTGCTGCAGGTCTCAGGCTGGACGGCTCACTATGGGTGCCGTGGGTCTCAGGCTGGACTGATCACTATGGGTCCTGTGGCTCACAGGCTGGACTGCTCACTATGGGTGCTGCGGTTCTCAGGCTGGACTGCTCACTGTGGGTGCTGTGGGTCTCAGGCTGGATTGTCCACTAGGTCTGCTACAGGTCGCAGGCTGGACTACTCACTGTGGGTGCTGCAGGTCTCAGGCTGGACTGCTCACTATGGGTGCTGCAAGTCTCAGGCTGGACTGCTGACTGTGGGTGCTGCGGGTCTCAGGCTGGACTGCTCACTGTGGGTGCTTTAGGTCTGAGGCTAGGCTCCTCACTGTGGATGCTGAGTGTCTCAGGCTGGACTGCTCACTGTGGGTACTGCGGGTCTCAGGTTGGACTGCTCACTGTGGGTGCTACGGGTCTCAGGCTGGACGTCGTCACTGAGGGTGCTGCAGGTCTCAGGCTGGGCTCCTCACTGTGGGTGCTGTAGGACTCAGGCTGGACTGCTCACAGTGGGTGCTGCAGGTCTCAGGCTGGGCTCCTCACTGTGGGTGCTGTGGGTCTCAGGCTGGACTGCTCACTGTGAGTGCTGTGGGTCTCATGCTGGACTGCTCACTATGGGTGCTGTGGGTCTCAGACTGGGCTCTTCACTCTGGTTGCTGTGGAACTCATGCTGGACTGCTCACTGAGGGTGCTGTGGGTCCCAGGCTGGGCTCCTCACAGTCGGTGCTGTGGTTCTCAGGCTGGACGTCTTCACTGTGGGTGCTGCAGGTCTCAGGCTGGGCTCCTCATTGTGGGTGCTGCGGGACTCAGGCTGGACTGCTCACTGTGGGTGCTGTGGGTCTCAGGCTTGACTACTCACTGTGGGTGCTGCAGGTCTCAGGATGGACTGCTCACTATGGGTGCTGTGGGTCTCAGGCTGGACTGATCACTATGGGTGCTTTGGTTCACAGGCTGGACTGCTCACTATGGGTGCAGCGGGTCTCGGGCTGGACTGCTCACTGTGGGTGCTGTGGGTCTCAGGCTGGATTGTCCACTATGTCTGCAACAGGTCGCAGGCTGTACTACTCACTGTGGATGCGGTGGGTCTCAGGCTGCACTGCTCACTGTGAGTGCTGCAGGTCTCAGGCTGGACTGTTCACTGTGGGTGCGGCGGGTCTCAGGCTGGACTGCTCACTATGGGTGCTGTGGGTCTCAGGCTGGACTGCTCACTGTGGCTGCTGCAAGTCTCAGGCTGGACTGTTCACTGTGGGTGCTGTGGGTCTCAGGCTGGACTGCTCACAGTCGGTGCTGCAGGTCTCAGGCTGGACTGCTCTCTGTGGGTGCTATGGGTCTCAGGCTAGGCTCCTCACTATGGGTGCTGTGGGCCTCAGGCTGGGCTCCTTACTGTGGGTGCTGCAGGTCTCAGGCAGGGCTCCTCACAGTGGGTGCTGCAGGTCTCTGGCTTGACTGCTCACTGTGGGTGCTGCAGGTCACAGGCTGGACTGCTGACACGGGTGCTGCGGGTCTCAGGCTGGACTGCTCACTGTGGGTGCTGTGGGTCTCAGGCTGGACTGCTCACTATGGGTGCTGTGGGCCTCAGGCTGGGCTCCTCACTGTGGGTGCTGCAGGTCTCAGGCAGGGCTCCTCACAGTGGGTGCTGCAGGTCTCAGGCTTGACTGCTCACTGTGGGTGCTGCAGGTCACAGGCTGGACTGCTGACACAGGGTGCTGCGGGTCTCAGGCTGGACTGCTCACTGTGGCTGCTGTGGGTCTCAGGCTGGACTGCTCACTGTGGGTGCTGTGGGTCTCAGGCTGGACTGCTCACTATGGGTGCTGTGGATCTCAGGCTGGACTGCTCACTGTGGCTGCTGTGGGTCTCAGGCTGGACTGCTCACTGTGGGTGCTGTGGGTCTCAGGCTGGAATGCTCACTATGGGTGCTGTGGATCTCAGGCTGGACTGCTCACAGTCGGTGCTGCAGTTCTCAGGCTGGACTGATCACTGTGGGTGCTGCGGGACTCAGGCTGGACTGTTCACTGTGGGTGCTGTGGGTCTCATGCTGGACTGCTCACTATGGGTGCTGTGGGTCCCAGACTGGGCTCCTCACAGTCGGTGCTGTGGGTCTCAGGCTGGACGTCTTCACTGTGGGTGCTGCAGGTCTCAGGCTGGGCTCCTCATTGTGGGTGCTGTGGGTCTCAGGCTGGACTGCTCACTGTGCGTGCTGTGGGTCTCAGGCTTGACTACTCACTGTGGGTGCTGCAGGTCTCAGGCTGGACGGCTCACTATGGGTGCCGTGGGTCTCAGGCTGGACTGATCACTATGGGTCCTGTGGCTCACAGGCTGGACTGCTCACTATGGGTGCTGCGGTTCTCAGGCTGGACTGCTCACTGTGGGTGCTGTGGGTCTCAGGCTGGATTGTCCACTAGGTCTGCTACAGGTCGCAGGCTGGACTACTCACTGTGGATGCGGTGGGTCTCAGGCTGGACTGTTCACTGTGGGTGCTGCGGGTCTCAGGCTGGACTGCTCACTGTGGGTGCTGCAGGTCTCAGGCTGGACTGCTCACTATGGGTGCTGCAAGTCTCAGGCTGGACTGCTGACTGTGGGTGCTGCGGGTCTCAGGCTGGACTGCTCACTGTGGGTGCTTTAGGTCTGAGGCTAGGCTCCTCACTGTGGATGCTGAGTGTCTCAGGCTGGACTGCTCACTGTGGGTACTGCGGGTCTCAGGTTGGACTGCTCACTGTGGGTGCTACGGGTCTCAGGCTGGACGTCGTCACTGAGGGTGCTGCAGGTCTCAGGCTGGGCTCCTCACTGTGGGTGCTGTAGGTCTCAGGCTGGACTGCTCACAGTGGGTGCTGCAGGTCTCAGGCTGGGCTCCTCACTGTGGGTGCTGTGGGTCTCAGGCTGGACTGCTCACTGTGAGTGCTGTGGGTCTCATGCTGGACTGCTCACTATGGGTGCTGTGGGTCTCAGACTGGGCTCTTCACTCTGGTTGCTGTGGAACTCATGCTGGACTGCTCACTGAGGGTGCTGTGGGTCCCAGGCTGGGCTCCTCACAGTCGGTGCTGTGGTTCTCAGGCTGGACGTCTTCACTGTGGGTGCTGCAGGTCTCAGGCTGGGCTCCTCATTGTGGGTGCTGCGGGACTCAGGCTGGACTGCTCACTGTGGGTGCTGTGGGTCTCAGGCTTGACTACTCACTGTGGGTGCTGCAGGTCTCAGGATGGACTGCTCACTATGGGTGCTGTGGGTCTCAGGCTGGACTGATCACTATGGGTGCTTTGGTTCACAGGCTGGACTGCTCACTATGGGTGCAGCGGGTCTCGGGCTGGACTGCTCACTGTGGGTGCTGTGGGTCTCAGGCTGGATTGTCCACTATGTCTGCAACAGGTCGCAGGCTGTACTACTCACTGTGGATGCGGTGGGTCTCAGGCTGCACTGCTCACTGTGAGTGCTGCAGGTCTCAGGCTGGACTGTTCACTGTGGGTGCGGCGGGTCTCAGGCTGGACTGCTCACTATGGGTGCTGTGGGTCTCAGGCTGGACTGCTCACTGTGGCTGCTGCAAGTCTCAGGCTGGACTGTTCACTGTGGGTGCTGTGGGTCTCAGGCTGGACTGCTCACAGTCGGTGCTGCAGGTCTCAGGCTGGACTGCTCACTGTGGGTGCTGCAGGACTCAGGCTGGACTGTTCACTGAGGGTGCTGTTGATCTCATGCTGGACTGCTCACTGTGGGTTCTGTGGGTCCCAGGCTGGGCTCCTCACAGTTGGTGCTGTGGGTCTCAGGCTGGACGTTTTCACTGTGGGTTCTGCAGGTCTAAGGCTGGGCTCCTCATTGTGGGTGCTGCAGTTCTCAGGCTGGACTGCTCACTGTGGTGCTGTGGGTCTCAGGCTTGACTACTTACTGTGGGTGCTGCAGGTCTCAGGCTGGACTGCTCACTATGGGTGCTGTGGGTCTCAGGCTGGACTGATCACTATGGGTGCTGTGGCTCACAGGCTGGACTGCTCACTATGGGTGCTGCGGGTCTCAGGCTGGACTGCTCACTGTGAGTGCTGTGGTTCTCAGGCTGGATTGTCCACAATATCTGCAACAGGTCGCAGGCTGGATTACTCACTGTGGATGCGGTGGGTCTCAGGCTGCACTGCTCACTGTGGGTGCTGCAGGTCTCAGGCTGGACTGTTCACTGTGGGTGCAGCGGGTCTCAGGCTGGACTGCTCACTATGGGTGCTGTGGGTCTCAGGCTGGACTGCTCACTGTGGGTGCTGCAGGTCTCAGGCTGGACTGCTCACTATGGGTGCTGTGGGACTCAGGCTGGACTGTTCACTGTGGGTGCTGTGGGTCTCATGCTGGACTGCTCACTATGGGTGCTGTGGGTCCCAGACTGGGCTCCTCACAGTCGGAGCTGTGGGTCTCAGGCTGGACGTCTTCACTGTGGGTGCTGCAGGTCTCAGGCTGGGCTCCTCATTGTGGGTGCTGCGTATCTCAGGCTGGACGGCTCACTATGGGTGCCGTGGGTCTCAGGCTGGACTGATCACTATGGGACCTGTGGCTCACAGGCTGGACTGCTCACTATGGGTGCTGCGGTTCTCAGGATGGACTGCTCACTGTGGGTGCTGTGGGTCTCAGGCTGGATTGTCCACTAGGTCTGCAACAGGTCGCAGGCTGGACTACTCACTGTGGATGCGGTGGGTCTCAGGCTGGACTGTTCACTGTGGGTGCTGCGGGTCTCAGGCTGGACTGCTCACTGTGGGTGCTCCAGGTCTCAGGCTGGACTGCTCACTATGGGTGCTGCAAGTCTCAGGCTGGACTGCTGACTGTGGGTGCTGCGGATCTCAGGCTGGACTGCTCACTGTGGGTGCTTTAGGTCTGAGGCTAAGCTCCTCACTGTGGATGCTGAGTGTCTCAGGCTGGACTGCTCACTGTGGGTACTGCCGGTCTCAGGTTGGACTGCTCACTGTGGGTGCTACGGGTCACAGGCTGGACGTCGTCACTGAGGGTGCTGCAGGTCTCAGGCTGGGCTCCTCACTGTGGGTGCTGTAGGTCTCAGGCTGGACTGCTCACAGTGGGTGCTGCAGGTCTCAGGCTGGGCTCCTCACTGTGGGTACTGCGGGTCTCAATCTGGACTGCTCACTGTGGGTGCTGCCTGTCTCAGGCTGTACTGATCTCTGTGGGTGCTATGGGTCTCAGGCTAGGCTCCTCACTGTGGGTGCTGTGGGCCTCAGGCTGGGCTCCTCACTGTGGGTGCTGCAGGTCTCAGGCAGGGCTCCTCACAGTGGGTGCTGTAGGTCTCAGGCTGGACTGCTCACAGTGGGTGCTGCAGGTCTCAGGCTGGACTGCTCACTGTGGGTGCTGTGGGTCTCAGGCTGGACTGCTCACTGTGAGTGCTGTGGGTCTCATGCTGGACTGCTCACTATGGGTGCTGTGGGTCTCAGACTGGGCTCTTCACTCTGGTTGCTGTGGAACTCATGCTGGACTGCTCACTGAGGGTGCTGTGGGTCCCAGGCTGGGCTCCTCACAGTCGGTGCTGTGGTTCTCAGGCTGGACGTCTTCACTGTGGGTGCTGCAGGTCTCAGGCTGGGCTCCTCATTGTGGGTGCTGCGGGACTCAGGCTGGACTGCTCACTGTGGGTGCTGTGGGTCTCAGGCTTGACTACTCACTGTGGGTGCTGCAGGTCTCAGGATGGACTGCTCACTATGGGTGCTGTGGGTCTCAGGCTGGACTGATCACTATGGGTGCTTTGGTTCACAGGCTGGACTGCTCACTATGGGTGCAGCGGGTCTCGGGCTGGACTGCTCACTGTGGGTGCTGTGGGTCTCAGGCTGGATTGTCCACTATGTCTGCAACAGGTCGCAGGCTGTACTACTCACTGTGGATGCGGTGGGTCTCAGGCTGCACTGCTCACTGTGAGTGCTGCAGGTCTCAGGCTGGACTGTTCACTGTGGGTGCGGCGGGTCTCAGGCTGGACTGCTCACTATGGGTGCTGTGGGTCTCAGGCTGGACTGCTCACTGTGGCTGCTGCAAGTCTCAGGCTGGACTGTTCACTGTGGGTGCTGTGGGTCTCAGGCTGGACTGCTCACAGTCGGTGCTGCAGGTCTCAGGCTGGACTGCTCACTGAGGGTGCTGCAGGACTCAGGCTGGACTGTTCACTGTGGGTGCTGTTGATCTCATGCTGGACTGCTCACTGTGGGTTCTGTGGGTCCCAGGCTGGGCTCCTCACAGTCGGTGCTGTGGGTCTCAGGCTGGACGTTTTCACTGTGGGTTCTGCAGGTCTAAGGCTGGGCTCCTCATTGTGGGTGCTGCAGTTCTCAGGCTGGACTGCTCACTGTGGTGCTGTGGGTCTCAGGCTTGACTACTTACTGTGGGTGCTGCAGGTCTCAGGCTGGACTGCTCACTATGGGTGCTGTGGGTCTCAGGCTGGACTGATCACTATGGGTGCTGTGGCTCACAGGCTGGACTGCTCACTGTGAGTGCTGTGGTTCTCAGGCTGGATTGTCCACAATATCTGCAACAGGTCGCAGGCTGGATTACTCACTGTGGATGCGGTGGGTCTCAGGCTGCACTGCTCACTGTGGGTGCTGCAGGTCTCAGGCTGGACTGTTCACTGTGGGTGCAGCGGGTCTCAGGCTGGACTGCTCACTATGGGTGCTGTGGGTCTCAGGCTGGACTGCTCACTGTGGGTGCTGCAGGTCTCAGGCTGGACTGCTCACTATGGGTGCTGTGGGACTCAGGCTGACTGTTCACTGTGGGTGCTGTGGGTCTCATGCTGGACTGCTCACTATGGGTGCTGTGGGTCCCAGACTGGGCTCCTCACAGTCGGAGCTGTGGGTCTCAGGCTGGACGTCTTCACTGTGGGTGCTGCAGGTCTCAGGCTGGGCTCCTCATTGTGGGTGCTGCGGGTCTCAGGCTGGACGGCTCACTATGGGTGCCGTGGGTCTCAGGCTGGACTGATCACTATGGGTCCTGTGGCTCACAGGCTGGACTGCTCACTATGGGTGCTGCGGTTCTCAGGATGGACTGCTCACTGTGGGTGCTGTGGGTCTCAGGCTGGATTGTCCACTAGGTCTGCAACAGGTCGCAGGCTGGACTACTCACTGTGGATGCGGTGGGTCTCAGGCTGGACTGTTCACTGTGGGTGCTGCGGGTCTCAGGCTGGACTGCTCACTGTGGGTGCTCCAGGTCTCAGGCTGGACTGCTCACTATGGGTGCTGCAAGTCTCAGGCTGGACTGCTGACTGTGGGTGCTGCGGATCTCAGGCTGGACTGCTCACTGTGGGTGCTTTAGGTCTGAGGCTAAGCTCCTCACTGTGGATGCTGAGTGTCTCAGGCTGGACTGCTCACTGTGGGTACTGCCGGTCACAGGTTGGACTGCTCACTGTGGGTGCTACGGGTCACAGGCTGGACGTCGTCACTGAGGGTGCTGCAGGTCTCAGGCTGGGCTCCTCACTGTGGGTGCTGTAGGTCTCAGGCTGGACTGCTCACAGTGGGTGCTGCAGGTCTCAGGCTGGGCTCCTCACTGTGGGTACTGCGGGTCTCAATCTGGACTGCTCACTGTGGGTGCTGCCTGTCTCAGGCTGTACTGCTCTCTGTGGGTGCTATGGGTCTCAGGCTAGGCTCCTCACTGTGGGTGCTGTGGGCCTCAGGCTGGGCTCCTCACTGTGGGTGCTGCAGGTCTCAGGCAGGGCTCCTCACAGTGGGTGCTGCAGGTCTCAGGCTTGACTGCTCACTGTGGCTGCTGTGGGTCTCAGTCTGGACTGCTCACTGTGGGTGCTGTGGGTCTCAGGCTGGACTGCTCACTATGGGTGCTGTGGATCTCAGGCTGGACATTTTCACTGTGGGTGCTGCAGCTCTCAGGCTGGGATCCACACTCTGGCTGCTGCAGGTCTCAGTCTGGACTGCTCCCTGTGGGTGCTGCGGGTCTCAGGCTGGGCTCCTCACTGTGGGTGCTGCAGGTCTTAGGCTGGAATGCTCACTGTGGATGCGGTGGGTCTAAGGCTGCACTGCACACTGTGGGTGCTGCAGGTCTCAGGCTGGACTGCTCACGGTGGGTGCTGTGGGTCTCAGGCTGGACTGTTCACTGTGGGTGCTGCGGGCCTCAGGCTGGACTGCTCACTGTGGGTGCTGCAGGTCTCAGGCTTGACTGCTCACTCTGGGTGCTGCAAGTCTCAGGCTGGGCACCACACTGTGGGTGCTGCAGGTCTCAGGCTGCAATGCTCACTGTGGATGCGGTGGGTCTCAGGCTGCACTGCACACTGTGGGTGCTGCAGGTCTCAGGCTGGACTGTTCACTGTGGGTGCCGCTGGTCTCAGGCTGGACTGCTCACTGTGGGTGCTGCAGGTCTCAGGCTGGACTGCTCACCATGGGTGCTGTGGATCTCAGGCTGGATGTCTTCAACGTGGGTTCTGCAGGTCTCAGGCTGGGCTCCTCACTGTGGTTGCCTCAGGTCTCAGGCTGGACTCCTCACTGTGGGTGCTACGTGTCTCAGGCTGGACTGCTCACTGTGGCTGCTGCAAGTCTCAGGCTGGACTGTTCACTGTGGGTGCTGTGGGTCTCAGGCTGGACTGCTCACAGTCGGTGCTGCAGGTCTCAGGCTGGACTGCTCACTGTGGGTGCTGCAGGACTCAGGCTGGACTGTTCACTGTGGGTGCTGTTGATCTCATGCTGGACTGCTCACTGTGGGTTCTGTGGGTCCCAGGCTGGGCTCCTCACAGTCGGTGCTGTGGGTCTCAGGCTGGACGTCTTCATTGTGGGTTCTGCAGGGCTAAGGCTGGGCTCCTCATTGTGGGTGCTGCAGTTCTCAGTCTGGACTGCTCACTATGGGTGCTGTGGCTCACAGGCTGGACTGCTCACTATGGGTGCTGCGGGTCTCAGGCTGGACTGTTTACTATGGCTGCTGCAGGTCTCAGGCTGGACTGTTCACTGTGGGTGCTGCGGGCCTCAGGCTGGACTGCTCACTGTGGGTGCTGCAGGTCTCAGGCTTGACTGCTCACTCTGGGTGCTGCAAGTCTCAGGCTGGGCACCACACTGTGGGTGCTGCAGGTCTCAGGCTGGAATGCTCACTGTGGATGCGGTGGGTCTCAGGCTGCACTGCACACTGTGTGTGCTGCAGGTCTCAGGCTGGACTGCTCACTGTGGGTGCTGTGGGTCTCAGGCTGGACTGCTCACTATGGGTGCTGTGCATCTCAGGCTGGACATTTTAACTGTGGGTGCTGCAGCTCTCAGGCTGGGATCCTCACTCTGGCTGCTGCAGGTCTCAGTCTGGACTGCTCTCTGTGGGTGCTGCGGGTCTCAGGCTGGGCTCCTCACTGTGGGTGCTGCGGGTCTCAGGCTGGGCTCCTCACTGTGGGTGCTGCAGGTCTCAGTCTGGACTGTTTACTATGGCTGCTGCAGGTCTCAGGCTGGACTGTTCACTGTGGGTGCTGCGGGCCTCAGGCTGGACTGCTCACTGTGGGTGCTGCAGGTCTCAGGCTTGACTGCTCACTCTGGGTGCTGCAAGTCTCAGGCTGGGCACCACACTGTGGGTGCTGCAGGTCTCAGGCTGGAATGCTCACTGTGGATGCGGTGGGTCTCAGGCTGCACTGCACACTGTGGGTGCTGCAGGTCTCAGGCTGGACTGTTTACTATGGCTGCTGCAGGTCTCAGGCTGGACTGTTCACTGTGGGTGCTGCAGGTCTCAGGCTGGACTGCTCACTGTGGGTGCTGTGGGTCTCAGGCTGGACTGCTCACTATGGGTGCTGTGCATCTCAGGCTGGACATTTTCACTGTGGGTGCTGCAGCTCTCAGGCTGGGATCCTCACTCTGGCTGCTGCAGGTCTCAGTCTGGACTGCTCTCTGTGGGTGCTGCGGGTCTCAGGCTGGGCTCCTCACTGTGGGTGCTGCGGGTCTCAGGCTGGGCTCCTCACTGTGGGTGCTGCAGGTCTCAGTCTGGACTGTTTACTATGGCTGCTGCAGGTCTCAGGCTGGACTGTTCACTGTGGGTGCTGCGGGCCTCAGGCTGGACTGCTCACTGTGGGTGCTGCAGGTCTCAGGCTTGACTGCTCACTCTGGGTGCTGCAAGTCTCAGGCTGGGCACCACACTGTGGGTGCTGCAGGTCTCAGGCTGGAATGCTCACTGTGGATGCGGTGGGTCTCAGGCTGCACTGCACACTGTGGGTGCTGCAGGTCTCAGGCTGGACTGTTTACTATGGCTGCTGCAGGTCTCAGGCTGGACTGTTCACTGTGGGTGCTGCAGGTCTCAGGCTGGACTGCTCACTGTGGGTGCTGTGGGTCTCAGGCTGGACTGCTCACTATGGGTGCTGTGGATCTCAGGCTGGACATTTTCACTGTGGGTGCTGCAGCTCTCAGGCTGGGATCCTCACTCTGGCTGCTGCAGGTCTCAGTCTGGACTGCTCTCTGTGGGTGCTGCGGGTCTCAGGCTGGGCTCCTCACTGTGGGTGCTGCGGGTCTCAGGCTTGACTGCTCACTGTGGGTGCTGCATGTCTCAGGCTGGGCTCCTCACTGTGGGTGCTGCAGATCTCAGTCTGGACTCTTTACTATGGCTGCTGCAGGTCTCAGGCTGGACTGCTCACTGTGGGTGCTGCAGGTCTCAGGCTAGACTGCTCACTGTGGGTGCTGCAAGTCTCAGGCTGGGCACCACACTGTGGGTGCTGCAGATCTCAGGCTGGAATACTCACTGTGGATGCGGTGGGTCTCAGGCTGCACTGCACACTGTGGGTGCTGCAGGTCTCAGGCTGGACTGTTCACTGTGGGTGCGGCAGGTCTCAGGCTGGACTGTTCACTGTGGGTGCTGCAGGTCTCAGGCTGGACTGCTCACCATGGGTGCTGTGGATCTCAGGCTGGATGTCTTCAACGTGGGTTCTGCAGGTCTCGGGCTGGGCTCCTCACTGTGGTTGCCTCAGGTCTCAGGCTGGGCTCCTCACTGTGGGTGCTACGTGTCTCAGGCTGGACTGCTCACTGTGGCTGCTGCAAGTCTCAGGCTGGACTGTTCACTGTGGGTGCTGTGGATCTCAGGCTGGACTGCTCACAGTCGGTGCTGCAGGTCTCAGGCTGGACTGCTCACTGTGGGTGCTGCAGGACTCAGGCTGGACTGTTCACTGTGGGTGCTGTTGATCTCATGCTGGACTGCTCACTGTGGGTTCTGTGGGTCCCAGGCTGGGCTCCTCACAGTCAGTGCTGTGGGTCTCAGGCTGGACGTCTTCACTGTGGGTTCTGCAGGGCTAAGGCTGGGCTCCTCATTGTGGGTGCTGCAGTTCTCAGGCTGGACTGCTCACTGTGGGTGCTGTGGGTCTCAGGCTTGACTACTCACTGTGGGTGCTGCAGTTCTCAGTCTGGACTGCTCACTATGGGTGCTGTGGGTCTCAGGCTGGACTGATCACTATGGGTGCTGTGGCTCACAGGCTGGACTGCTCACTATGGGTGCTGCGGGTCTCAGGCTGGACTGCTCACTGTGGGTGCTGTGGGTCTCAGGCTGGATTGACCACTATGACTGCTACAGGTCGCAGGCTGGACTACTCACTGTGGATGCTGTGGGTCTCAGGCTGGACTGCTCACTGTGGGTGCTTCAGGTCTCAGGCTGGACTGTTCACTGTGGGTGCGGCGGGTCTCAGGCTGGACTGCTCACTGTGGGTGCTGCAGGTCTCAGGCTGGACTGCTCACTATGGGTGCTGTGGATCTCAGGCTGGATGTCTTCAATGTGGGTTCTGCAGGTATCAGGCTGGGCTCCTAACGGTGGTTGCCTCAGGTCTCAGGCTGGGCTCCTCACTGTGGGTGCTACGGGTCTCAGGCAGGACTGCTCACTGCGGGTGCTGTGGGTCTCAGGCTGGACTGCTCACTATGGGTGCTGTGGATCTCAGGCTGGACATTTTCACTGTGGTGCTGCAGGTCTCAGGCTGGGATCCTCACTCTGGCTGCTGCAGGTCTCAGCCTGGACTGCTCTCTGTGGGTGCTGCGGGTCTCAGGCTGGGCTCCTCACTGTGGGTGCTGCGGGTCTCAGGCTTGACTGCTCACTGTGGGTGCTGCAGGTCTCAGGCTGGGCTCCTCACTGTGGGTGCTGCAGGTCTCAGGCTGGACTGCTCACTATGGGTGCTGTGAGTCTCAGGCTGGACTGCTCACTGTGGGTGCTGCAGGTCTCAGGCTGGACTGCTCACTATGGGTGCTGTGGGACTCAGGCTGGACTGTTCACTGTGGGTGCTGTGGGTCTCATGCTGGACTGCTCACTATGGGTGCTGTGGGTCCCAGACTGGGCTCCTCACAGTCGGAGCTGTGGGTCTCAGGCTGGACGTCTTCACTGTGGGTGCTGCAGGTCTCAGGCTGGGCTCCTCATTGTGGGTGCTGCGGGTCTCAGGCTGGACGGCTCACTATGGGTGCCATGGGTCTCAGGCTGGACTGATCACTATGGGTCCTGTGGCTCACAGGCTGCACTGCTCACTATGGGTGCAGCGGTTCTCAGGATGGACTGCTCACTGTGGGTGCTGTGGGTCTCAGGCTGGATTGTCCACTAGGTCTGCTACAGGTCGCAGGCTGGACTACTCACTGTGGATGCGGTGGGTCTCAGGCTGGACTGTTCACTGTGGGTGCTGCGGGTCTCAGGCTGGACTGCTCACTGTGGGTGCTCCAGGTCTCAGGCTGGACTGCTCACTATGGGTGCTGCAAGTCTCAGGCTGGACTGCTGACTGTGGGTGCTGCGGATTTCAGACTGGACTGCTCACTGTGGGTGCTTTAGGTCTGAGGCTAGGCTCCTCGCTGTGGATGCTGAGTGTCTCAGGCTGGACTGCTCACTGTGGGTACTGCCGGTCTCAGGTTGGACTGCTCACTGTGGGTGCTACGGGTCTCAGGCTGGACGTCGTCACTGAGGGTGCTGCAGGTCTCAGGCTGGGCTCCTCACTGTGGGTGCTGTAGGTCTCAGGCTGGACTGCTCACAGTGGGTGCTGCAGGTCTCAGGCTGGGCTCCTCACTGTGGGAACTGCGGGTCTCAATCTGGACTGCTCACTGTGGGTGCTGCCTGTCTCAGGCTGTACTGCTCTCTGTGGGTGCTATGGGTCTCAGGCTAGGCTCCTCACTGTGGGTGCTGTGGGCCTCAGGCTGGGCTCCTCACTGTGGGTGCTTCAGGTCCCAGACAGGGCTCTTCACAGTGGGTGCTGCAGGTCTCAGGCTTGACTGCTCACTGTGGGTGCTGCAGGTCACAGGCTGGACTGCTGACACGGGTGCTGCGGGTCTCAGGCTGGACTGCTCACTGTGGCTGCTGTGGGTCTCAGGCTGGACTGCTCACTGTGTGTGCTGTGGATCTCAGGCTGGACTGCTCACTATGGGTGCTGTGGATCTCAGGCTGGACTGCTCACTGTGGCTGCTGTGGGTCTCAGGCTGGACTGCTCACTGTGGGTGCTGTGGGTCTCAGGCTGGAATGCTCACTATGGGTTCTGTGGATCTCAGGCTGGACTGCTCACAGTCGGTGCTGCAGTTCTCAGGCTGGACTGATCACTGTGGGTGCTGCAGGACTCAGGCTGGACTGTTCACTGTGGGTGCTGTGGGTCTCATGCTGGACTGCTCACTATGGGTGCTGTGGGTCCCAGACTGGGCTCCTCACAGTCGGTGCTGTGGGTCTCAGGCTGGACGTCTTCACTGTGGGTGCTGCAGGTCTCAGGCTGGGCTCCTCATTGTGGGTGCTGTGGGTCTCAGGCTGGACTGCTCACTGTGCGTGCTGTGGGTCTCAGGCTTGACTACTCATTGTGGGTGCTGCAGGTCTCAGGCTGGACGGCTCACTATGGGTGCCGTGGGTCTCAGGCTGGACTGATCACTATGGGTCCTGTGGCTCACAGGCTGGACTGCTCACTATGGGTGCTGCGGTTCTCAGGCTGGACTGCTCACTGTGGGTGCTGTGGGTCTCAGGCTGGATTGTCCACTAGGTCTGCTACAGGTCGCAGGCTGGACTACTCACTGTGGGTGCTGCAGGTCTCAGGCTGGACTGCTCACTATGGGTGCTGCAAGTCTCAGGCTGGACTGCTGACTGTGGGTGCTGCGGGTCTCAGGCTGGACTGCTCACTGTGGGTGCTTTAGGTCTGAGGCTAGGCTCCTCACTGTGGATGCTGAGTGTCTCAAGCTGGACTGCTCACTGTGGGTACTGCGGGTCTCAGGTTGGACTGCTCACTGTGGGTGCTACGGGTCTCAGGCTGGACGTCGTCACTGAGGGTGCTGCAGGTCTCAGGCTGGGCTCCTCACTGTGGGTGCTGTAGGACTCAGGCTGGACTGCTCACAGTGGGTGCTGCAGGTCTCAGGCTGGGCTCCTCACTGTGGGTGCTGTGGGTCTCAGGCTGGACTGCTCACTGTGAGTGCTGTGGGTCTCATGCTGGACTGCTCACTATGGGTGCTGTGGGTCTCAGACTGGGCTCTTCACTCTGGTTGCTGTGGAACTCATGCTGGACTGCTCACTGAGGGTGCTGTGGGTCCCAGGCTGGGCTCCTCACAGTCGGTGCTGTGGTTCTCAGGCTGGACGTCTTCACTGTGGGTGCTGCTGGTCTCAGGCTGGTCTCCTCATTGTGGGTGCTGCGGGACTCAGGCTGGACTGCTCACTGTGGGTGCTGTGGGTCTCAGGCTTGACTACTCACTGTGGGTGCTGCAGGTCTCAGGATGGACTGCTCACTATGGGTGCTGTGGGTCTCAGGCTGGACTGATCACTATGGGTGCTTTGGTTCACAGGCTGGACTGCTCACTATGGGTGCAGCGGGTCTCGGGCTGGACTGCTCACTGTGGGTGCTGTGGGTCTCAGGCTGGATTGTCCACTATGTCTGCAACAGGTCGCAGGCTGTACTACTCACTGTGGATGCGGTGGGTCTCAGGCTGCACTGCTCACTGTGAGTGCTGCAGGTCTCAGGCTGGACTGTTCACTGTGGGTGCGGCGGGTCTCAGGCTGGACTGCTCACTATGGGTGCTGTGGGTCTCAGGCTGGACTGCTCACTGTGGCTGCTGCAAGTCTCAGGCTGGACTGTTCACTGTGGGTGCTGTGGGTCTCAGGCTGGACTGCTCACAGTCGGTGCTGCAGGTCTCAGGCTGGACTGCTCTCTGTGGGTGCTATGGGTCTCAGGCTAGGCTCCTCACTATGGGTGCTGTGGGCCTCAGGCTGGGCTCCTTACTGTGGGTGCTGCAGGTCTCAGGCAGGGCTCCTCACAGTGGGTGCTGCAGGTCTCTGGCTTGACTGCTCACTGTGGGTGCTGCAGGTCACAGGCTGGACTGCTGACACGGGTGCTGCGGGTCTCAGGCTGGACTGCTCACTATGGGTGCTGTGGGCCTCAGGCTGGGCTCCTCACTGTGGGTGCTGCAGGTCTCAGGCAGGGCTCCTCACAGTGGGTGCTGCAGGTCTCAGGCTTGACTGCTCACTGTGGGTGCTGCAGGTCACAGGCTGGACTGCTGACACGGGTGCTGCGGGTCTCAGGCTGGACTGCTCACTGTGGCTGCTGTGGGTCTCAGGCTGGACTGCTCACTGTGGGTGCTGTGGGTCTCAGGCTGGACTGCTCACTATGGGTGCTGTGGATCTCAGGCTGGACTGCTCACTGTGGCTGCTGTGGGTCTCAGGCTGGACTGCTCACTGTGGGTGCTGTGGGTCTCAGGCTGGAATGCTCACTATGGGTGCTGTGGATCTCAGGCTGGACTGCTCACAGTCGGTGCTGCAGTTCTCAGGCTGGACTGATCACTGTGGGTGCTGCGGGACTCAGGCTGGACTGTTCACTGTGGGTGCTGTGGGTCTCATGCTGGACTGCTCACTATGGGTGCTGTGGGTCCCAGACTGGGCTCCTCACAGTCGGTGCTGTGGGTCTCAGGCTGGACGTCTTCACTGTGGGTGCTGCAGGTCTCAGGCTGGGCTCCTCATTGTGGGTGCTGTGGGTCTCAGGCTGGACTGCTCACTGTGCGTGCTGTGGGTCTCAGGCTTGACTACTCACTGTGGGTGCTGCAGGTCTCAGGCTGGACGGCTCACTATGGGTGCCGTGGGTCTCAGGCTGGACTGATCACTATGGGTCCTGTGGCTCACAGGCTGGACTGCTCACTATGGGTGCTGCGGTTCTCAGGCTGGACTGCTCACTGTGGGTGCTGTGGGTCTCAGGCTGGATTGTCCACTAGGTCTGCTACAGGTCGCAGGCTGGACTACTCACTGTGGATGCGGTGGGTCTCAGGCTGGACTGTTCACTGTGGGTGCTGCGGGTCTCAGGCTGGACTGCTCACTGTGGGTGCTGCAGGTCTCAGGCTGGACTGCTCACTATGGGTGCTGCAAGTCTCAGGCTGGACTGCTGACTGTGGGTGCTGCGGGTCTCAGGCTGGACTGCTCACTGTGGGTGCTTTAGGTCTGAGGCTAGGCTCCTCACTGTGGATGCTGAGTGTCTCAGGCTGGACTGCTCACTGTGGGTACTGCGGGTCTCAGGCTGCACTGCTCACTGTGGGTGCTGCAGGTCTCAGGCTGGACTGTTCACTGTGGGTGCAGCGGGTCTCAGGCTGGACTGCTCACTATGGGTGCTGTGGGTCTCAGGCTGGACTGCTCACTGTGGGTGCTGCAGGTCTCAGGCTGGACTGCTCACTATGGGTGCTGTGGGACTCAGGCTGGACTGTTCACTGTGGGTGCTGTGGGTCTCATGCTGGACTGCTCACTATGGGTGCTGTGGGTCCCAGACTGGGCTCCTCACAGTCGGAGCTGTGGGTCTCAGGCTGGACGTCTTCACTGTGGGTGCTGCAGGTCTCAGGCTGGGCTCCTCATTGTGGGTGCTGCGTATCTCAGGCTGGACGGCTCACTATGGGTGCCGTGGGTCTCAGGCTGGACTGATCACTATGGGACCTGTGGCTCACAGGCTGGACTGCTCACTATGGGTGCTGCGGTTCTCAGGATGGACTGCTCACTCTGGGTGCTGTGGGTCTCAGGCTGGATTGTCCACTAGGTCTGCAACAGGTCGCAGGCTGGACTACTCACTGTGGATGCGGTGGGTCTCAGGCTGGACTGTTCACTGTGGGTGCTGCGGGTCTCAGGCTGGACTGCTCACTGTGGGTGCTCCAGGTCTCAGGCTGGACTGCTCACTATGGGTGCTGCAAGTCTCAGGCTGGACTGCTGACTGTGGGTGCTGCGGATCTCAGGCTGGACTGCTCACTGTGGGTGCTTTAGGTCTGAGGCTAAGCTCCTCACTGTGGATGCTGAGTGTCTCAGGCTGGACTGCTCACTGTGGGTACTGCCGGTCTCAGGTTGGACTGCTCACTGTGGGTGCTACGGGTCACAGGCTGGACGTCGTCACTGAGGGTGCTGCAGGTCTCAGGCTGGGCTCCTCACTGTGGGTGCTGTAGGTCTCAGGCTGGACTGCTCACAGTGGGTGCTGCAGGTCTCAGGCTGGGCTCCTCACTGTGGGTACTGCGGGTCTCAATCTGGACTGCTCACTGTGGGTGCTGCCTGTCTCAGGCTGTACTGATCTCTGTGGGTGCTATGGGTCTCAGGCTAGGCTCCTCACTGTGGGTGCTGTGGGCCTCAGGCTGGGCTCCTCACTGTGGGTGCTGCAGGTCTCAGGCAGGGCTCCTCACAGTGGGTGCTGTAGGTCTCAGGCTGGACTGCTCACAGTGGGTGCTGCAGGTCTCAGGCTGGGCTCCTCACTGTGGGTGCTGTGGTTCTCAGGCTGGACTGCTCACTGTGAGTGCTGTGGGTCTCATGCTGGACTGCTCACTATGGGTGCTGTGGGTCTCAGACTGGGCTCTTCACTCTGGTTGCTGTGGAACTCATGCTGGACTGCTCACTGAGGGTGCTGTGGGTCCCAGGCTGGGCTCCTCACAGTCGGTGCTGTGGTTCTCAGGCTGGACGTCTTCACTGTGGGTGCTGCAGGTCTCAGGCTGGGCTCCTCATTGTGGGTGCTGCGGGACTCAGGCTGGACTGCTCACTGTGGGTGCTGTGGGTCTCAGGCTTGACTACTCACTGTGGGTGCTGCAGGTCTCAGGATGGACTGCTCACTATGGGTGCTGTGGGTCTCAGGCTGGACTGATCACTATGGGTGCTTTGGTTCACAGGCTGGACTGCTCACTATGGGTGCAGCGGGTCTCGGGCTGGACTGCTCACTGTGGGTGCTGTGGGTCTCAGGCTGGATTGTCCACTATGTCTGCAACAGGTCGCAGGCTGTACTACTCACTGTGGATGCGGTGGGTCTCAGGCTGCACTGCTCACTGTGAGTGCTGCAGGTCTCAGGCTGGACTGTTCACTGTGGGTGCGGCGGGTCTCAGGCTGGACTGCTCACTATGGGTGCTGTGGGTCTCAGGCTGGACTGCTCACTGTGGCTGCTGCAAGTCTCAGGCTGGACTGTTCACTGTGGGTGCTGTGGGTCTCAGGCTGGACTGTTCACTGAGGGTGCTGCAGGACTCAGGCTGGACTGTTCACTGTGGGTGCTGTTGATCTCATGCTGGACTGCTCACTGTGGGTTCTGTGGGTCCCAGGCTGGGCTCCTCACAGTCGGTGCTGTGGGTCTCAGGCTGGACGTTTTCACTGTGGGTTCTGCAGGTCTAAGGCTGGGCTCCTCATTGTGGGTGCTGCAGTTCTCAGGCTGGACTGCTCACTGTGGTGCTGTGGGTCTCAGGCTTGACTACTTACTGTGGGTGCTGCAGGTCTCAGGCTGGACTGCTCACTATGGGTGCTGTGGGTCTCAGGCTGGACTGATCACTATGGGTGCTGTGGCTCACAGGCTGGACTGCTCACTATGGGTGCTGCGGGTCTCAGGCTGGACTGCTCACGGTGAGTGCTGTGGTTCTCAGGCTGGATTGTCCACAATATCTGCAACAGGTCGCAGGCTGGATTACTCACTGTGGATGCGGTGGGTCTCAGGCTGCACTGCTCACTGTGGGTGCTGCAGGTCTCAGGCTGGACTGTTCACTGTGGGTGCAGCGGGTCTCAGGCTGGACTGCTCACTGTGGCTGCTGTGGGTCTCAGGCTGGACTGCTCACTGTGGGTGCTGTGGGTCTCAGGCTGGACTGCTCACTATGGGTGCTGTGGATCTCAGGCTGGACTGCTCACTGTGGCTGCTGTGGGTCTCAGGCTGGACTGCTCACTGTGGGTGCTGTGGGTCTCAGGCTGGAATGCTCACTATGGGTGCTGTGGATCTCAGGCTGGACTGCTCACAGTCGGTGCTGCAGTTCTCAGGCTGGACTGATCACTGTGGGTGCTGCGGGACTCAGGCTGGACTGTTCACTGTGGGTGCTGTGGGTCTCATGCTGGACTGCTCACTATGGGTGCTGTGGGTCCCAGACTGGGCTCCTCACAGTCGGTGCTGTGGGTCTCAGGCTGGACGTCTTCACTGTGGGTGCTGCAGGTCTCAGGCTGGGCTCCTCATTGTGGGTGCTGTGGGTCTCAGGCTGGACTGCTCACTGTGCGTGCTGTGGGTCTCAGGCTTGACTACTCACTGTGGGTGCTGCAGGTCTCAGGCTGGACGGCTCACTATGGGTGCCGTGGGTCTCAGGCTGGACTGATCACTATGGGTCCTGTGGCTCACAGGCTGGACTGCTCACTATGGGTGCTGCGGTTCTCAGGCTGGACTGCTCACTGTGGGTGCTGTGGGTCTCAGGCTGGATTGTCCACTAGGTCTGCTACAGGTCGCAGGCTGGACTACTCACTGTGGATGCGGTGGGTCTCAGGCTGGACTGTTCACTGTGGGTGCTGCGGGTCTCAGGCTGGACTGCTCACTGTGGGTGCTGCAGGTCTCAGGCTGGACTGCTCACTATGGGTGCTGCAAGTCTCAGGCTGGACTGCTGACTGTGGGTGCTGCGGGTCTCAGGCTGGACTGCTCACTGTGGGTGCTTTAGGTCTGAGGCTAGGCTCCTCACTGTGGATGCTGAGTGTCTCAGGCTGGACTGCTCACTGTGGGTACTGCGGGTCTCAGGCTGCACTGCTCACTGTGGGTGCTGCAGGTCTCAGGCTGGACTGTTCACTGTGGGTGCAGCGGGTCTCAGGCTGGACTGCTCACTATGGGTGCTGTGGGTCTCAGGCTGGACTGCTCACTGTGGGTGCTGCAGGTCTCAGGCTGGACTGCTCACTATGGGTGCTGTGGGACTCAGGCTGGACTGTTCACTGTGGGTGCTGTGGGTCTCATGCTGGACTGCTCACTATGGGTGCTGTGGGTCCCAGACTGGGCTCCTCACAGTCGGAGCTGTGGGTCTCAGGCTGGACGTCTTCACTGTGGGTGCTGCAGGTCTCAGGCTGGGCTCCTCATTGTGGGTGCTGCGTATCTCAGGCTGGACGGCTCACTATGGGTGCCGTGGGTCTCAGGCTGGACTGATCACTATGGGACCTGTGGCTCACAGGCTGGACTGCTCACTATGGGTGCTGCGGTTCTCAGGATGGACTGCTCACTCTGGGTGCTGTGGGTCTCAGGCTGGATTGTCCACTAGGTCTGCAACAGGTCGCAGGCTGGACTACTCACTGTGGATGCGGTGGGTCTCAGGCTGGACTGTTCACTGTGGGTGCTGCGGGTCTCAGGCTGGACTGCTCACTGTGGGTGCTCCAGGTCTCAGGCTGGACTGCTCACTATGGGTGCTGCAAGTCTCAGGCTGGACTGCTGACTGTGGGTGCTGCGGATCTCAGGCTGGACTGCTCACTGTGGGTGCTTTAGGTCTGAGGCTAAGCTCCTCACTGTGGATGCTGAGTGTCTCAGGCTGGACTGCTCACTGTGGGTACTGCCGGTCTCAGGTTGGACTGCTCACTGTGGGTGCTACGGGTCACAGGCTGGACGTCGTCACTGAGGGTGCTGCAGGTCTCAGGCTGGGCTCCTCACTGTGGGTGCTGTAGGTCTCAGGCTGGACTGCTCACAGTGGGTGCTGCAGGTCTCAGGCTGGGCTCCTCACTGTGGGTACTGCGGGTCTCAATCTGGACTGCTCACTGTGGGTGCTGCCTGTCTCAGGCTGTACTGATCTCTGTGGGTGCTATGGGTCTCAGGCTAGGCTCCTCACTGTGGGTGCTGTGGGCCTCAGGCTGGGCTCCTCACTGTGGGTGCTGCAGGTCTCAGGCAGGGCTCCTCACAGTGGGTGCTGTAGGTCTCAGGCTGGACTGCTCACAGTGGGTGCTGCAGGTCTCAGGCTGGGCTCCTCACTGTGGGTGCTGTGGTTCTCAGGCTGGACTGCTCACTGTGAGTGCTGTGGGTCTCATGCTGGACTGCTCACTATGGGTGCTGTGGGTCTCAGACTGGGCTCTTCACTCTGGTTGCTGTGGAACTCATGCTGGACTGCTCACTGAGGGTGCTGTGGGTCCCAGGCTGGGCTCCTCACAGTCGGTGCTGTGGTTCTCAGGCTGGACGTCTTCACTGTGGGTGCTGCAGGTCTCAGGCTGGGCTCCTCATTGTGGGTGCTGCGGGACTCAGGCTGGACTGCTCACTGTGGGTGCTGTGGGTCTCAGGCTTGACTACTCACTGTGGGTGCTGCAGGTCTCAGGATGGACTGCTCACTATGGGTGCTGTGGGTCTCAGGCTGGACTGATCACTATGGGTGCTTTGGTTCACAGGCTGGACTGCTCACTATGGGTGCAGCGGGTCTCGGGCTGGACTGCTCACTGTGGGTGCTGTGGGTCTCAGGCTGGATTGTCCACTATGTCTGCAACAGGTCGCAGGCTGTACTACTCACTGTGGATGCGGTGGGTCTCAGGCTGCACTGCTCACTGTGAGTGCTGCAGGTCTCAGGCTGGACTGTTCACTGTGGGTGCGGCGGGTCTCAGGCTGGACTGCTCACTATGGGTGCTGTGGGTCTCAGGCTGGACTGCTCACTGTGGCTGCTGCAAGTCTCAGGCTGGACTGTTCACTGTGGGTGCTGTGGGTCTCAGGCTGGACTGCTCACAGTCGGTGCTGCAGGTCTCAGGCTGGACTGCTCACTGAGGGTGCTGCAGGACTCAGGCTGGACTGTTCACTGTGGGTGCTGTTGATCTCATGCTGGACTGCTCACTGTGGGTTCTGTGGGTCCCAGGCTGGGCTCCTCACAGTCGGTGCTGTGGGTCTCAGGCTGGACGTTTTCACTGTGGGTTCTGCAGGTCTAAGGCTGGGCTCCTCATTGTGGGTGCTGCAGTTCTCAGGCTGGACTGCTCACTGTGGTGCTGTGGGTCTCAGGCTTGACTACTTACTGTGGGTGCTGCAGGTCTCAGGCTGGACTGCTCACTATGGGTGCTGTGGGTCTCAGGCTGGACTGATCACTATGGGTGCTGTGGCTCACAGGCTGGACTGCTCACTATGGGTGCTGCGGGTCTCAGGCTGGACTGCTCACGGTGAGTGCTGTGGTTCTCAGGCTGGATTGTCCACAATATCTGCAACAGGTCGCAGGCTGGATTACTCACTGTGGATGCGGTGGGTCTCAGGCTGCACTGCTCACTGTGGGTGCTGCAGGTCTCAGGCTGGACTGTTCACTGTGGGTGCAGCGGGTCTCAGGCTGGACTGCTCACTATGGGTGCTGTGGGTCTCAGGCTGGACTGCTCACTGTGGGTGCTGCAGGTCTCAGGCTGGACTGCTCACTATGGGTGCTGTGGGACTCAGGCTGGACTGTTCACTGTGGGTGCTGTGGGTCTCATGCTGGACTGCTCACTATGGGTGCTGTGGGTCCCAGACTGGGCTCCTCACAGTCGGAGCTGTGGGTCTCAGGCTGGACGTCTTCACTGTGGGTGCTGCAGGTCTCAGGCTGGGCTCCTCATTGTGGGTGCTGCGGGTCTCAGGCTGGACGGCTCACTATGGGTGCCGTGGGTCTCAGGCTGGACTGATCACTATGGGTCCTGTGGCTCACAGGCTGGACTGCTCACTATGGGTGCTGCGGTTCTCAGGATGGACTGCTCACTGTGGGTGCTGTGGGTCTCAGGCTGGATTGTCCACTAGGTCTGCAACAGGTCGCAGGCTGGACTACTCACTGTGGATGCGGTGGGTCTCAGGCTGGACTGTTCACTGTGGGTGCTGCGGGTCTCAGGCTGGACTGCTCACTGTGGGTGCTCCAGGTCTCAGGCTGGACTGCTCACTATGGGTGCTGCAAGTCTCAGGCTGGACTGCTGACTGTGGGTGCTGCGGATCTCAGGCTGGACTGCTCACTGTGGGTGCTTTAGGTCTGAGGCTAAGCTCCTCACTGTGGATGCTGAGTGTCTCAGGCTGGACTGCTCACTGTGGGTACTGCCGGTCTCAGGTTGGACTGCTCACTGTGGGTGCTACGGGTCACAGGCTGGACGTCGTCACTGAGGGTGCTGCAGGTCTCAGGCTGGGCTCCTCACTGTGGGTGCTGTAGGTCTCAGGCTGGACTGCTCACAGTGGGTGCTGCAGGTCTCAGGCTGGGCTCCTCACTGTGGGTACTGCGGGTCTCAATCTGGACTGCTCACTGTGGGTGCTGCCTGTCTCAGGCTGTACTGCTCTCTGTGGGTGCTATGGGTCTCAGGCTAGGCTCCTCACTGTGGGTGCTGTGGGCCTCAGGCTGGGCTCCTCACTGTGGGTGCTGCAGGTCTCAGGCAGGGCTCCTCACAGTGGGTGCTGCAGGTCTCAGGCTTGACTGCTCACTGTGGCTGCTGTGGGTCTCAGTCTGGACTGCTCACTGTGGGTGCTGTGGGTCTCAGGCTGGACTGCTCACTATGGGTGCTGTGGATCTCAGGCTGGACATTTTCACTGTGGGTGCTGCAGCTCTCAGGCTGGGATCCACACTCTGGCTGCTGCAGGTCTCAGTCTGGACTGCTCCCTGTGGGTGCTGCGGGTCTCAGGCTGGGCTCCTCACTGTGGGTGCTGCAGGTCTTAGGCTGGAATGCTCACTGTGGATGCGGTGGGTCTAAGGCTGCACTGCACACTGTGGGTGCTGCAGGTCTCAGGCTGGACTGCTCACGGTGGGTGCTGTGGGTCTCAGGCTGGACTGTTCACTGTGGGTGCTGCGGGCCTCAGGCTGGACTGCTCACTGTGGGTGCTGCAGGTCTCAGGCTTGACTGCTCACTCTGGGTGCTGCAAGTCTCAGGCTGGGCACCACACTGTGGGTGCTGCAGGTCTCAGGCTGCAATGCTCACTGTGGATGCGGTGGGTCTCAGGCTGCACTGCACACTGTGGGTGCTGCAGGTCTCAGGCTGGACTGTTCACTGTGGGTGCCGCTGGTCTCAGGCTGGACTGCTCACTGTGGGTGCTGCAGGTCTCAGGCTGGACTGCTCACCATGGGTGCTGTGGATCTCAGGCTGGATGTCTTCAACGTGGGTTCTGCAGGTCTCAGGCTGGGCTCCTCACTGTGGTTGCCTCAGGTCTCAGGCTGGACTCCTCACTGTGGGTGCTACGTGTCTCAGGCTGGACTGCTCACTGTGGCTGCTGCAAGTCTCAGGCTGGACTGTTCACTGTGGGTGCTGTGGGTCTCAGGCTGGACTGCTCACAGTCGGTGCTGCAGGTCTCAGGCTGGACTGCTCACTGTGGGTGCTGCAGGACTCAGGCTGGACTGTTCACTGTGGGTGCTGTTGATCTCATGCTGGACTGCTCACTGTGGGTTCTGTGGGTCCCAGGCTGGGCTCCTCACAGTCGGTGCTGTGGGTCTCAGGCTGGACGTCTTCATTGTGGGTTCTGCAGGGCTAAGGCTGGGCTCCTCATTGTGGGTGCTGCAGTTCTCAGTCTGGACTGCTCACTATGGGTGCTGTGGCTCACAGGCTGGACTGCTCACTATGGGTGCTGCGGGTCTCAGGCTGGACTGTTTACTATGGCTGCTGCAGGTCTCAGGCTGGACTGTTCACTGTGGGTGCTGCGGGCCTCAGGCTGGACTGCTCACTGTGGGTGCTGCAGGTCTCAGGCTTGACTGCTCACTCTGGGTGCTGCAAGTCTCAGGCTGGGCACCACACTGTGGGTGCTGCAGGTCTCAGTCTGGAATGCTCACTGTGGATGCGGTGGGTCTCAGGCTGCACTGCACACTGTGTGTGCTGCAGGTCTCAGGCTGGACTGCTCACTGTGGGTGCTGTGGGTCTCAGGCTGGACTGCTCACTATGGGTGCTGTGCATCTCAGGCTGGACATTTTAACTGTGGGTGCTGCAGCTCTCAGGCTGGGATCCTCACTCTGGCTGCTGCAGGTCTCAGTCTGGACTGCTCTCTGTGGGTGCTGCGGGTCTCAGGCTGGGCTCCTCACTGTGGGTGCTGCGGGTCTCAGGCTGGGCTCCTCACTGTGGGTGCTGCAGGTCTCAGTCTGGACTGTTTACTATGGCTGCTGCAGGTCTCAGGCTGGACTGTTCACTGTGGGTGCTGCGGGCCTCAGGCTGGACTGCTCACTGTGGGTGCTGCAGGTCTCAGGCTTGACTGCTCACTCTGGGTGCTGCAAGTCTCAGGCTGGGCACCACACTGTGGGTGCTGCAGGTCTCAGGCTGGAATGCTCACTGTGGATGCGGTGGGTCTCAGGCTGCACTGCACACTGTGGGTGCTGCAGGTCTCAGGCTGGACTGTTTACTATGGCTGCTGCAGGTCTCAGGCTGGACTGTTCACTGTGGGTGCTGCAGGTCTCAGGCTGGACTGCTCACTGTGGGTGCTGTGGGTCTCAGGCTGGACTGCTCACTATGGGTGCTGTGCATCTCAGGCTGGACATTTTCACTGTGGGTGCTGCAGCTCTCAGGCTGGGATCCTCACTCTGGCTGCTGCAGGTCTCAGTCTGGACTGCTCTCTGTGGGTGCTGCGGGTCTCAGGCTGGGCTCCTCACTGTGGGTGCTGCGGGTCTCAGGCTGGGCTCCTCACTGTGGGTGCTGCAGGTCTCAGTCTGGACTGTTTACTATGGCTGCTGCAGGTCTCAGGCTGGACTGTTCACTGTGGGTGCTGCGGGCCTCAGGCTGGACTGCTCACTGTGGGTGCTGCAGGTCTCAGGCTTGACTGCTCACTCTGGGTGCTGCAAGTCTCAGGCTGGGCACCACACTGTGGGTGCTGCAGGTCTCAGGCTGGAATGCTCACTGTGGATGCGGTGGGTCTCAGGCTGCACTGCACACTGTGGGTGCTGCAGGTCTCAGGCTGGACTGTTTACTATGGCTGCTGCAGGTCTCAGGCTGGACTGTTCACTGTGGGTGCTGCAGGTCTCAGGCTGGACTGCTCACTGTGGGTGCTGTGGGTCTCAGGCTGGACTGCTCACTATGGGTGCTGTGGATCTCAGGCTGGACATTTTCACTGTGGGTGCTGCAGCTCTCAGGCTGGGATCCTCACTCTGGCTGCTGCAGGTCTCAGTCTGGACTGCTCTCTGTGGGTGCTGCGGGTCTCAGGCTGGGCTCCTCACTGTGGGTGCTGCGGGTCTCAGGCTTGACTGCTCACTGTGGGTGCTGCATGTCTCAGGCTGGGCTCCTCACTGTGGGTGCTGCAGATCTCAGTCTGGACTCTTTACTATGGCTGCTGCAGGTCTCAGGCTGGACTGCTCACTGTGGGTGCTGCAGGTCTCAGGCTAGACTGCTCACTGTGGGTGCTGCAAGTCTCAGGCTGGGCACCACACTGTGGGTGCTGCAGATCTCAGGCTGGAATACTCACTGTGGATGCGGTGGGTCTCAGGCTGCACTGCACACTGTGGGTGCTGCAGGTCTCAGGCTGGACTGTTCACTGTGGGTGCGGCAGGTCTCAGGCTGGACTGTTCACTGTGGGTGCTGCAGGTCTCAGGCTGGACTGCTCACCATGGGTGCTGTGGATCTCAGGCTGGATGTCTTCAACGTGGGTTCTGCAGGTCTCGGGCTGGGCTCCTCACTGTGGTTGCCTCAGGTCTCAGGCTGGGCTCCTCACTGTGGGTGCTACGTGTCTCAGGCTGGACTGCTCACTGTGGCTGCTGCAAGTCTCAGGCTGGACTGTTCACTGTGGGTGCTGTGGATCTCAGGCTGGACTGCTCACAGTCGGTGCTGCAGGTCTCAGGCTGGACTGCTCACTGTGGGTGCTGCAGGACTCAGGCTGGACTGTTCACTGTGGGTGCTGTTGATCTCATGCTGGACTGCTCACTGTGGGTTCTGTGGGTCCCAGGCTGGGCTCCTCACAGTCAGTGCTGTGGGTCTCAGGCTGGACGTCTTCACTGTGGGTTCTGCAGGGCTAAGGCTGGGCTCCTCATTGTGGGTGCTGCAGTTCTCAGGCTGGACTGCTCACTGTGGGTGCTGTGGGTCTCAGGCTTGACTACTCACTGTGGGTGCTGCAGTTCTCAGTCTGGACTGCTCACTATGGGTGCTGTGGGTCTCAGGCTGGACTGATCACTATGGGTGCTGTGGCTCACAGGCTGGACTGCTCACTATGGGTGCTGCGGGTCTCAGGCTGGACTGCTCACTGTGGGTGCTGTGGGTCTCAGGCTGGATTGACCACTATGACTGCTACAGGTCGCAGGCTGGACTACTCACTGTGGATGCTGTGGGTCTCAGGCTGGACTGCTCACTGTGGGTGCTTCAGGTCTCAGGCTGGACTGTTCACTGTGGGTGCGGCGGGTCTCAGGCTGGACTGCTCACTGTGGGTGCTGCAGGTCTCAGGCTGGACTGCTCACTATGGGTGCTGTGGATCTCAGGCTGGACATCTTCAATGTGGGTTCTGCAGGTCTCAGGCTGGGCTCCTAACGGTGGTTGCCTCAGGTCTCAGGCTGGGCTCCTCACTGTGGGTGCTACGGGTCTCAGGCAGGACTGCTCACTGCGGGTGCTGTGGGTCTCAGGCTGGACTGCTCACAGTGGGTGCTGCAGGTCTCAGGCTGGGCTCCTCACTGTGGGTACTGCGGGTCTCAATCTGGACTGCTCACTGTGGGTGCTGCCTGTCTCAGGCTGTACTGCTCTCTGTGGGTGCTATGGGTCTCAGGCTAGGCTCCTCACTGTGGGTGCTGTGGGCCTCAGGCTGGGCTCCTCACTGTGGGTGCTGCAGGTCTCAGGCAGGGCTCCTCACAGTGGGTGCTGCAGGTCTCAGGCTTGACTGCTCACTGTGGCTGCTGTGGGTCTCAGTCTGGACTGCTCACTGTGGGTGCTGTGGGTCTCAGGCTGGACTGCTCACTATGGGTGCTGTGGATCTCAGGCTGGACATTTTCACTGTGGGTGCTGCAGCTCTCAGGCTGGGATCCACACTCTGGCTGCTGCAGGTCTCAGTCTGGACTGCTCCCTGTGGGTGCTGCGGGTCTCAGGCTGGGCTCCTCACTGTGGGTGCTGCAGGTCTTAGGCTGGAATGCTCACTGTGGATGCGGTGGGTCTAAGGCTGCACTGCACACTGTGGGTGCTGCAGGTCTCAGGCTGGACTGCTCACGGTGGGTGCTGTGGGTCTCAGGCTGGACTGTTCACTGTGGGTGCTGCGGGCCTCAGGCTGGACTGCTCACTGTGGGTGCTGCAGGTCTCAGGCTTGACTGCTCACTCTGGGTGCTGCAAGTCTCAGGCTGGGCACCACACTGTGGGTGCTGCAGGTCTCAGGCTGCAATGCTCACTGTGGATGCGGTGGGTCTCAGGCTGCACTGCACACTGTGGGTGCTGCAGGTCTCAGGCTGGACTGTTCACTGTGGGTGCCGCTGGTCTCAGGCTGGACTGCTCACTGTGGGTGCTGCAGGTCTCAGGCTGGACTGCTCACCATGGGTGCTGTGGATCTCAGGCTGGATGTCTTCAACGTGGGTTCTGCAGGTCTCAGGCTGGGCTCCTCACTGTGGTTGCCTCAGGTCTCAGGCTGGACTCCTCACTGTGGGTGCTACGTGTCTCAGGCTGGACTGCTCACTGTGGCTGCTGCAAGTCTCAGGCTGGACTGTTCACTGTGGGTGCTGTGGGTCTCAGGCTGGACTGCTCACAGTCGGTGCTGCAGGTCTCAGGCTGGACTGCTCACTGTGGGTGCTGCAGGACTCAGGCTGGACTGTTCACTGTGGGTGCTGTTGATCTCATGCTGGACTGCTCACTGTGGGTTCTGTGGGTCCCAGGCTGGGCTCCTCACAGTCGGTGCTGTGGGTCTCAGGCTGGACGTCTTCATTGTGGGTTCTGCAGGGCTAAGGCTGGGCTCCTCATTGTGGGTGCTGCAGTTCTCAGTCTGGACTGCTCACTATGGGTGCTGTGGCTCACAGGCTGGACTGCTCACTATGGGTGCTGCGGGTCTCAGGCTGGACTGTTTACTATGGCTGCTGCAGGTCTCAGGCTGGACTGTTCACTGTGGGTGCTGCGGGCCTCAGGCTGGACTGCTCACTGTGGGTGCTGCAGGTCTCAGGCTTGACTGCTCACTCTGGGTGCTGCAAGTCTCAGGCTGGGCACCACACTGTGGGTGCTGCAGGTCTCAGTCTGGAATGCTCACTGTGGATGCGGTGGGTCTCAGGCTGCACTGCACACTGTGTGTGCTGCAGGTCTCAGGCTGGACTGCTCACTGTGGGTGCTGTGGGTCTCAGGCTGGACTGCTCACTATGGGTGCTGTGCATCTCAGGCTGGACATTTTAACTGTGGGTGCTGCAGCTCTCAGGCTGGGATCCTCACTCTGGCTGCTGCAGGTCTCAGTCTGGACTGCTCTCTGTGGGTGCTGCGGGTCTCAGGCTGGGCTCCTCACTGTGGGTGCTGCAGGTCTCAGGCTGGAATGCTCACTGTGGATGCGGTGGGTCTCAGGCTGAACTGCACACTGTGGGTGCTGCAGGTCTCAGGCTGGACTGTTCACTGTGGGTGCGGCAGGTCTCAGGCTGGACTGCTCACTGTGGGTGCTGCAGGTCTCAGGCTGGACTGCTCACCATGGGTGCTGTGGATCTCAGGCTGGATGTCTTCAACGTGGGTTCTGCAGGTCTCAGGCTGGGCTCCTCACTGTGGTTGCCTCAGGTCTCAGGCTGGGCTCCTCACTGTGGGTGCTAAGTGTCTCAGGCTGGACTGCTCACTGTGGCTGCTGCAAGTCTCAGGCTGGACTGTTCACTGTGGGTGCTGTTGATCTCATGCTGGACTGCTCACTGTGGGTTCTGTGGGTCCCAGGCAGGGCTCCTCACAGTCGGTGCTGTGGGTCTCAGGCTGGACGTCTTCACTGTGGGTTCTGCAGGGCTAAGGCTGGGCTCCTCATTGTGGGTGCTGCAGTTCTCAGGCTGGACTGCTCACTGTGGGTGCTGTGGGTCTCAGGCTTGACTACTCACTGTGGGTGCTGCAGGTCTCAGTCTGGACTGCTCACTATGGGTGCTGTGGGTCTCAGGCTGGACTGATCACTATGGGTGCTGTGGCTCACAGGCTGGACTGCTCACTATGGGTGCTGCGGGTCTCAGCCTGGACTGCTCACTGTGGGTGCTGTGGGTCTCAGGCTGGATTGACCACTATGACTGCTACAGGTCGCAGGCTGGACTGCTCACTGTGGATGCTGTGGGTCTCAGGCTTGACTACTCACTGTGGGTGCTGCAGGTCTCAGTCTGGACTGCTCACAGTGGGTGCTGCAGGTCTCAGGCTGGACTGTTCACTGTGGGTGTGGCGGGTCTCAGGCTGGACTGCTCACTGTGGGTGCTGCAGATCTCAGGCTGGACTGCTCACTATGGGTGCTGTGGATCTCAGGCTGGACATCTTAAATGTGGGTTCTGCAGGTCTCAGGCTGGGCTCCTAACGGTGGTTGCCTCAGGTCTCAGGCTGGGCTCCTCACTGGGTGCTACGGGTCTCAGGCTGGACTGCTCACTATGGGTGCTGTGGATCTCAGGCTGGACATTTTCACTGTGGGTGCTGCAGGTCTCAGGCTGGGATCCTCACTCTGGCTGCTGCAGGTCTCAGCCTGGACTGCTCTCTGTGGGTGCTGCGGGTCTCAGGCTGGGCTCCTCACTGTGGGTGCTGCGGGTCTCAGGCTTGACTGCTCACTGTGGGTGCTGCAGGTCTCAGGCTGGGCTCCTCGCTGTGGGTGCTGCAGGTCTCAGTCTGGACTGTTTACTATGGCTGCTGCAGGTCTCAGGCTGGACTGTTCACTGTGGGTGCTGCGGGCCTCAGGCTGGACTGCTCACTGTGGGTGCTGCAGGTCTCAGGCTTGACTGCTCACTCTGGGTGCTGCAAGTCTCAGGCTGGGCACCACACTGTGGGTGCTGCAGGTCTCAGGCTGGAATGCTCACTGTGGTTGCGGTGGGTCTCAGGCTGCACTGCACACTGTGGGTGCTGCAGGTCTCAGGCTGGACTGCTCACTGTGGGTGCTGTGGGTCTCAGGTTGGACTGCTCACTATGGGTGCTGTGGATCTCAGGCTGGACATTTTCACTGTGGGTGCTGCAGGTCTCAGTCTGGACTGTTCACTGTGGGTGCGGCTGGTCTCAGGCTGGACTGCTCACTGTGGCTTCTGCAGGTCTCAGGCTGGACTGCTCACCATGGGTGCTGTGGGTCTCAGGCTGGACTGCTCACTGTGGGTGCTGCAGGTCTCAGGCTGGACTGTTCACTGTGGGTGCTGCGGGTCTCAGGCAGGACTGCTCACCGTGGTTGCTGCGGGTCTCGGGCTGGACTGCTCACTATGGGTGCTGTGGATCTCAGGCTGGACGTCTTCTCTGTGGGTTCTGCAGGTCACAGGTGTGGCTCCTCACTGTGGTTGCCTCAGGTCTCAGGCTGGGATCCTCACTGTGGGTGCTACGGGTCTCAGGCTGGACTGCTCACTGTGGGTGCTGCAGGTCTCAGGCTGGACTGCTCACTATGGGTGCTGTGGATCTCAGGCTGGACGTCTTCACTGTGGGTTCTGCAGGTCTCAGGCTGGGCTCCTCACTGTGGTTGCCTCAGGTCTCAGGCTGGGCTCCTCACTGTGGGTGCTACGGGTCTCAGGCTGGGCTTCTCACTGTGGTTGCCTCAGGTCTCAGGCTGGGCTCCTCACTGTGGGTGCTGCGGGACTCAGGCTGGGTGCCTCACTGTGAGTGCTGCAGGTCTCAGGCTGGACTGCTCACTGTGGCTGCTGCAGGTCTCAGGCTGCACAGTTCACTGTGGGTGCTGCGGGTCTCAGGCTGCGAGCCTCACTGTGAGTGCTGCAGGTCTCAGTCTGGAATGTTCGCTGTGGGTGCTGCAGATCTTAGGGTGGACTGCTCACTGTGGGTGCTGTGGGTCTCAGGCTGGATTGCTCACGGTGGGTGCTGCAGGTCTCAGGCTGGGCTCCTCACTCTGGGTGCTGCAGATCTCAGGGTGGACTGCTCACTGTGGGTGCTGTGTGCCTCAGGGTGCACTGCTCACTGTGGGGTCTGTAGGTCTCAGGCTGGACTGCTCACTGTGGGTGCTGTGGGTCTCAGGCTGGGCTCCACACTGTGGGTGCTGCGGGTCTCAGGCTGGACTGCTCACTGTGTGTGCTGCAGGTCTCAGGCTGGACTGCTCACTGGGGGTGCTGTGGGTCTCAGGCTAGGCTCCTTACTGTGGCTGCTGTGGGCCACAGGCTGGGCTCCTCACTGTGGGTGCTGCAGGTCTCAGGCTGGTCTCCTCATTGTAGGTGCTGCAGGTCTCAGGCTGGACTGTTCACTCTGGCTGCTGTGGGACTCAGGATGGACTGCTGACTGTGGGTGCTGCAGGTGTCAGGCTGGACTGCTCACTGTGGGTGCTGTGGGTCTCAGGCTGGACTGCTCACTATGGGTGCTGTGGGTCTCAGGCTGGACATCTTCACTGTGGGTGCTGCAGGTCTCAGGATGGAATGCTCACTGTGGGTGCTGCAGGTCTCAGGTTTGACTATTTACTGTGGGTGCTGAAGATCTCAGGCTGGGCTGCTCATTGTGGGTGTTGCAGGTCTCAGGCTAGACTGTTCACTGTGGCTGCTGCAGGTCTCAGGCTGGACTGCTCACTGTGGGTGCTGTGGGTCTCAGGCTGGACTGCTCACTTTGGGAGCTGTGGGTCTCAGGCTGGACGTCTTCTCTGTGGGTGCTGCCGGTCTCAGGCTGGGCTCCTCACTGTGGCTGCTACGGGTCTCAGGCTGGACTGCTCACTGTGGGTGCTGTGGGTCTCAGGCTGGGCTGCTCACTGTGGGTGCTACGGGTCTCAGGCTGGACGTCTTCACTGTGGGTGCTGCAGGTCTCAGGCTGGGCTCGTCACTGTAGGTGCTCCGGGTCTGTGGCTGGACTGCTCACTGTGGGTGCTGTGGGTCTCAGTCTTGACTACTCACTGTGGGGGCTGCAGGTCTCAGGCTGGTCTGCTCACTATGGGTGCTGCGGGTCTCAGGATGGACTGCTCATTGTGGGTGCAGCGGGTATCAGGCTGGACTGCTCACTGTGGGTGCGGTGGGTCTCATACTCGACTACTCGCTGTGTGTGCTACAGGTCTCAGGATGGACTTCTCACTACGGGTGCTGCGGGTCTCAGGCTGGACTTGTCACTATCGGTGCTGTGGGTCTCAGGCTGGGTTCCTCACTGTGGGTTCTGTGGGTCTCAGGCTGGACTGCTCACTGTGGGTGCTGTGGGTCTCATGCTGGACTGCTCACTATGGGTGCTGTGGGTCTCAGGCTGGGCTCCTCACTCTGATTGCTGTGAGTCTCATGCTGGACTGCGCACTATGGGTGCTGCAGGTCTCAGGCTAGGCTCCTCATTGTGGGTGCTGCGGGTCTCAGACTGGACTGCTCCATGTGGGTGCTGTGGGTCACAGGCTTGATTACTCACTGTGGGTGCTGCAGGTCTCAGGCTGGACTGCTCACTATGGGTGCTGTGGGTCTCAGGCTGGACTGCTCATTATGGGTGCTGCGGGTCTCAGGCTGGACTGCTCACTGGGGGTGCTGCGGGACTCAGGCTGGACTGTCCACTATGGGTGCTACAAGTCGCAGGCTGGACACCTCACTGTGGATGCTGTGGGTCTCAGGCTGGGATCCTCACTGTCGGTGCTGTGGGTATCAGGCTGGACTGTTCACTGTGGGTGCTGTGGGTCTCATGCTGGACTGCTCACTATGGGTGCTGTGGGTCTCAGGCTGGGCTCTTCACTCTGGTTGCTGTGGAACTCATGATGGACTGCTCACTGTGGGTGCTGTGGGTCTCAGGCTGGGCTCCTCTCTGTCGGCGCTGTGGGTCTCAGGCTGGATGCCTTCACTGTGGGTGCTGCAGGTCTCAGGATGGGCTCCTCATTGTGGGTGCTGCGGGTATCAGGCTGGACTGCTCACTGTGGGTGCTGTGGGTCTCAGGCTTGACTACTCACTGTGGGTGCTGCAGGTCTCAGGCTGGACAGCTCACTATGGGTGCTGTGTGTCTCAGGCTGGACTGCTCACTATGGGAGCTGTGGCTCTCAGGCTGGACTGCTCACTATGGGTGCTGCAGGTTTCAGGCTGGACTGCTCACAGTGGGTGCTGTTGGTCTCAGGCTAGATTGTCCACTATATCTGCTACAGGTCGCAGGCTGGACTACTCACTGTGGATGCGGTGGGTCTCAGGCTGCACTGCTCACTGTGGGTGCTGCGGATCTCAGGCTGGACTGCTCACTATGGGTGCTGTGAGTCTCAGGCTGGGCATCTTCACTGTGGGTGCTGCAGGTCACAGGCTGGGCTCCTCACTGTGGGTGCTACGGGTCTCAGGCTGGACTGCTCACTGTGGGTGCTGCGGGTCTCAGGCTGGTTTGCTCACTGTGCGTGCTACGGGTCTATGGCTTCACATCTTCACTTTGAGTGCCGCAGGTCTCAGGCTGGACTGCTCACTGTGGGTGCTGTGGGTCTCAGGCTTGACTACTCACTGTGGGTGCTGCAGGTGTCAGGCTGGTCTGCTCACTATGAGTGCTGCGGGTCTCAAGATGGACGGCTCACTGTGGATGCTGCGGGTCTCAGGCTGGACTGCTCACTGTGGGTGCTGTGGGTCTCATGCTTGACTACTCGCTGTGTGTGCTGCAGGTCTCAGGCTGGACTGCTTACTATGGGTGCTGTGGGGCTCAGTCTGGACTGCTCACTATAGGTGCTGCGGGTCTCAGGCTGGACTGCTCACTGTGGGTGCTGTGGGTCTCAGGCTGGACTGTTCACTGTGGGTGCTGTGGGTCTCATGCTGGACTGCTCACTATGGGTGCTGTGGGTCTCAGGCTGGGCTCTTCACACTGGTTGCTGTGGAACACATGCTGGACTGCTCACTGTGGGTGCTGTGGATCCCAGGCTGGGCTCCTCACAGTCGGTGCTGTGGGTCTCAGGCTGGACGTCTTCACTGTGGGTGCTGCAGGTCTCAGGCTGGGCTCCTTATTGTGGGTGCTACGGGACTCAGGCTGGACTGCTCACTGTGGGTGCTGTGGGTCTCAGGCTTGACTATTCACTGTGGGTGCTGCAGTTCTCAAGCTGGAGTGCTCACTATGGGTGCTTTGGTTCTCAGGCTGGACTGATCAGTATGGGTGCTGTGGCTCACAGGCTGGACTGCTCACTATGGGTGCTGCGGGTCTCAGGCTGGACTGCTCACTGTGGGTGCTGTGGGTCTCAGGCTGGATTGTCCACTATATCTGCTACAGGTCGCAGGCTGGACTACTCACTGTGGATGCGGTGGGTCTCAGGCTGCACTGCACACTGTGGGTGCTGCAGGTCTCAGGCTGGACTGCTCACTGTGGGTGCTGCAGGTCTCAGGCTGGACGTCTTCACTGTGGGTGCTGCAGGTCACTGGCTGGGTTCCTCACTGTGGGGGCAACGTGTCTCAGGCTGGACTGCTCACTATGGCTGCTGCGGGTCTCAGGCTGGACTGCTCATTGTGGGTGCTGCGGGTAACAGGCTGGACTGCTCACTGTGGGTGCTGTGGGTCTCAGGCTGGATTGTCCACTATATCTGCTACAGGTCGCAGGCTGGACTGCTCACTATGGGAGCTGTGGCTCTCAGGCTGGACTGCTCACTATGGGTGCTGCGGGTTTCAAGCTGGACTGCTCACAGTGGGTGCTGTGGGTCTCAGGCTAGATTGTGCACTATGGCTGCTACAGGTCGCAGGCTGGACTACTCACTGTGGATGCTGTGGGTCTCAGGCTGGACTGCTCATTGTGGATGCTGCGGGTCTCTGTCTGGGCTCGTCACTGTGGGTGCTGCGGGTCTCAGGCTGGACGGCTCACTGTGGCTGCTGCAGGTCTCAGGCTGGACTGTTCACTGTGGCTGCTGCAGGTCTCAGGCTGGACTGTTCACTGTGGATGCTGTGTGTCTCAGGATGGACTGCTCACTGTGGGTGCTGCGGGACTCAGGCTGGGAGCCTCACTGTGTGCTGCAGGTCTCAGGCTGGACTGCTCAATATGGGTGCTGCAGGTCTCAGGCTGGACTGTTCACTGTGGGGGCTGTGTGTCTCAGGCTGGACTGCTCACTGTGGGTGCTGCAGGTCTCAGGCTGGACTGTTCACTGTGGGTGTTGCGTGTCTCAGGCTGGACAGCTCACTGTGGGTGTTGCAGGTCTCAGGCTGGACTGCTCACTATGGGTGCTGTGGATCTCAGGCTGGACGTCTTCACTGTGGGTTCTGCAGGTCTCAGGCTGGGCCCCTCACTGTGGTTGCCTCAGGTCTCCGGCTGGGCTCCTCACTGTGGGTGCTACGTGACTCAGGCTGGACTGCTCACTGTGGCTGCTGCAGGTCTCAGGCTGGACTGTTCACTGTGGGTGCTGTGGGTCTCAGGCTGGACTGCTCACAGTTGGTGCTGCAGGACTCAGGCTGGACTGCTCACTGTGGATGCTGCGGGACTCAGGCTGCACTGTTCACTGTGGGTGCTGTGGGTCTTCTGCTGGATTGCTCACTATGGGTGTTATGGGTCTCAGGCTGGGCTCTTCACTATGGTTGCTGTGCAACTCATGCTGGACTGCTCACTGTGGGTGCTGTGGGTCCCAGGCTGGGCTCCTCACAGTCGGTGCTGTGGGTCTCAGGCTGGACGTCTTCACTGTGGGTTCTGCAGGTCAAAGGCTGGGCTCCTCATTGTGGGTGCTGCAGTGCTCAGGCTGGACTGCTCACTGTGGGTGCTGTGGGTCTCAGGCTTGACTACTCACTGTGGGTGCTGCAGGTCTCAGGCTGGACTGCTCGACATGGGTGCTGTGGGTCTCAAGCTGGACTGATCACTATGGGTGCTGTGGCTCACAGGCTGGACTGCTCACTTTGGGTGCTGCGGGTCTCAGGCTGGACTGCTCACTGTGGGTGCTGTGGGTCTCAGGCTGGATTGACCACTATGACTGCTACAGGTCGCAGGCTGGACTACTCACTGTGGATGCGGTGGGTCTCAGGCTGGACTGCTCACTGTGGCTGCTGCAGGTCTCAGGCTGGACTGTTCACCGTGGGTGCGGCGGGTCTCAGGCTGGACTGCTCACTGTGGGTGCTGCAGGTCTCAGGCTGGACTGCTCACTATGGGTGCTGTGGATCTCAGGCTGGACATCTTCAATGTGGGTTCTGCAGGTCTCAGGCTGGGCTCCTCACGGTGGTTGCCTCAGTTCTCAGGCTGGGCTCCTCACTGTGGCTGCTGCAGTTCTCAAGCTGGACTGCTCACTGTGGGTGCTGCAGGTCTCAGGCTGGACTGCTCACTGTGGATGCTGCGGGACTCAGACTGGACAGCTCACTGTGGCTGCTGCATGTCCCAGTCTGGACTGTTCACTGTGGGAGCTGCGGGTCTCAGGCTGCGAGCCTCACTGTGAGTGCTGCAGGTCTCAGGCTGGACTGTTCACGGTGGCTGCTGCAGGTCTCAGGCTGGACTTTTCACTGTGGGTGCTGCAGATCTCAGGGTGGACTGCTCACTGTGGTTGCTGTGGGTCTCAGGCTGGACTGCTCACTGTGGGTCTCAGACTGGACTGCTCACTGTGGGTGCTGTGGGGCTCAGGCTGGACTGCTCACTGTGGGTGCTGTAGGTCTCAGGCTGGACTGCTCAAAGTGTTTGCTGCAGGTCTCAGGCTGGACTGCTCACTGTGGGTGCTGTGGGTCTCAGGCTAGGCTCCTCACTGTGGGTGCTGTGGGCCTCAGGCTGGGGTCCTCACTGTGGGTGCTGTGGGTCTCAGGCTGGACTGCTCACTGTGGGTGCTGTGGGTCTCAGGCTGGACTGCTCACTATGGGTGCTGCGGGTCTCAGGCTGGACTGCACACTATGGGTGCTGTTGTTCTGAGGCTGGACATCTTCACTGTGGGTGCTGCAGTTCTCAGGCTGGGCTCCACACTGTGGGTGCTGCAGGTCTCAATCTGGACTGCTCACTGTGGGTGCTGCGGGTCTCAGGCTTCACTCCTCACTGTGGGTGCTGCGGTTCTCAGGCGTGACTACTTACTGTGGGTGCTGAAGGTCTCAGGCTGGGCTGCTCATTGTGGGTGCTGCAGGTCTCAGGCTGGACTGTTCATTGCGGCTGCTGCAGGTCGCAGGCTGGACTGCTCACTGTGGGTGCTGTGGGTCTCCGGCTGGACTGCTCACTATGGGTGCTGTGGGTCTCAGGCTGGAAGTCTTCACTGTGGGTGCTACGGGTCTCAAGCTGGACTGCTCACTGTGGGTGCTGCGGGTCTCAGGCTGGACTGCTCACTGTGGGTGCTATGGGTTTCAGGCTGGACGTCTTCACTGTGGGTGCTGCATGTCTCAGGCTGGGCTCCTCACTGTAGGTGCTCCGGGTCTCAGGCTGGTCTGCTCACTGCGGGTGCTGTGGGTCTCAGGCTTGACTACTCACTGTGGGTGCTTCAGGTCTCAGGCTGGTCTGCTCACTATGGGTGCTGCGGGTCTCAGGCTGGACTGCTCAATGTGGGTGCTGAGGGTATCAGTCTGGACTGCTCACTGTGGGTGCTGTGGGTCTCATACTTGACTAATCGCTGTGTGTGCTGCAGGTCTCAGGCTGAACTGTTCACTATGGGTGCTGCAGATCTCAGGCTGGACTGCTCACTGTGGCTGCTGTGGGTCTCAGGCTGGATTGCTCACGGTGGGTGCTGCAGGTCTAAGGCTGGGCTCCTCACTGTGGGGTCTGTAGGTCTCAGGCTGGACAGCTCACTGTGGGTGCTGTGGGTCTCAGGCTGGGCTCCACACTGTGGGTGCTGCGGGTCTCAGGCTGGACAGCTCACTGTGTGTGCTACAGGTCTCAGGCTGGACTGCTCACTGTGGGGGCTGCAGGTCTCAGGCTGGACTGCTCACTATGGGTGCTGTGGATCTCAGGCTGGACGTCTTCACTGTGGGTTCTGCAGGTCTCAGGCTGGGCTCCTCACTGTGGTTGCCTCAGGTCTCAGGCTGGACTGCTCACTGTGGGTGCTGTGGGTCTCAGGCTGGACTGCTCACTATGGCTGCTGCAGGTCTCAGGCTGCACAGTTCACTGTGGGTGCTGCGGGTCTCAGGCTGCGAGCCTCACTGTGAGTGCTGCAGGTCTCAGTCTGGACTGTTCACTGTGGCTGCTGCAGGTCTCAGGCTGAACTGTTCACTATGGGTGCTGCAGATCTCAGGCTGGACTGCTCACTGTGGGTGCTGTGGGTCTCAGGCTGGATTGCTCACGGTGGGTGCTGCAGGTCTAAGGCTGGGCTCCTCACTGTGGGTGCTGCAGATCTCAGGATGGACTGCTCACTGTGGGTGCTGTGTGCCTCAGGGTGCACTGCTCACTGTGGGGTCTGTAGGTCTCAGGCTGGACAGCTCACTGTGGGTGCTGTGGGTCTCAGGCTGGGCTCCACACTGCGGGTGCTGCGGGTCTCAGGCTGGACAGCACACTGTGTGTGCTACAGGCCTCATGCTGGACTGCTCACTAGGGGTGCTGTGGGTCTCAGGCTAGGCTCCTCACTGTGTGTGCTGTGGGCCTCAGGCTGGGCTCCTCACTGTGGGTGCTGCAGGTCTGAGGCTGGGCTCCTCACTGTGGGTGCTGCGGGTCTCAGGCTGGACTGCTCACTATGGGAGCTGTGGGTCTCAGGCTGGATGTCTTCTCTGTAGGTGCTGCCGCTCTCAGGCTGGGCTCCTCACTGTGGCTGCAACGGGTCTCAGGCTGGACTGCTCACTGTGGGTGCTGCGGGTCTCAGGCTGGACTGCTCACTGTGGGTGCTACGGGTCTCAGGCTGGACGTCTTCACTGTGGGTGCTGCAGGTCTCAGGCTGGGCTCGTCACTGTATGTGCTCCGGGTCTGTGGCTGGACTGCTCACTGTGGGTGCTGTGGGTCTCAGGCTTGACTACTCACTGTGGGGGCTGCAGGTCTCAGGCTGGTCTGCTCACTATGGGTGCTGCGGGTCTCAGGCTGGACTGCTCACTATGGGTGCTGTGGGTCTCAGGCTGGACTGCTCATTGTGGGTGCTGCGGGTATCAAGCTGGACTGCTCACTGTGGGTGCTGTGGGTCTCATACTTGACTACTCGCTGTGTGTGCTACAGGTCTCAGGATGGACTGCTCACTATGGGTGCTGCGGGTCTCAGGCTGGACTGCTCACTGTGGGTGCTGTGGGTCTCAGGCTGGGCTCCTCACTGTCGGTGCTGTGGGTCTCAGGCTGGACTGTTCACTGTGGGTGCTGTGGGTCTCATGCTGGACTGCTCACTATGGGAGCTGTGGGTCTCAGGCTGGGCTCCTCACTGTGGTTGCTGTGAGTCTCATGCTGGACTGCTCACTGTGGGTGCTGTGGGTCTCAGGCTGGGCTCGTCACTGTCGGTGCTGCAGGTCTCAGGCTGGACTGCTCACTGTGGGGGCTGTGGGTCTCAGGCTTTACTACTCACTGTGGGTGCTGCAGGTCTCAGGCTGGACTGCCCGCTATGTGTGCTGAGGGTCTCAGGCTGGACTGCTCACTATGGGAGCTGTGGCTCTCAGGCTGGTCTGCTCACTATGGGTGCTGCGGGTTTCAAGCTGGACTGCTCACAGTGGGTGCTGTGGGTCTCAGGCTGGATTGTGCACTATGGCTGCTACAGGTCGCAGGCTGGACTACTCACTGTGGATGCTGTGGGTCTCAGGCTGGACTGCTCATTGTGGATGCTGCGGGTCTCTGTCTGGGCTCGTCACTGTGGGTGCTGCGGGTCTCAGGCTGGACGGCTCACTGTGGCTGCTGCAGGTCTCAGGCTGGACTGTTCACTGTGGCTGCTGCAGGTCTCAGGCTGGACTGTTCACTGTGGATGCTGTGTGTCTCAGGATGGACTGCTCACTGTGGGTGCTGCGGGACTCAGGCTGGGAGCCTCACTGTGGGTGCTGCAGGTCTCAGGCTGGACTGCTCAATATGGGTGCTGCAGGTCTCAGGCTGGACTGTTCACTGTGGGGGCTGTGTGTCTCAGGCTGGACTGCTCACTGTGGGTGCTGCAGGTCTCAGGCTGGACAGCTCACTGTGTGTGCTACAGGTCTCAGGCTGGACAGCTCACTGTGGGTGTTGCAGGTCTCAGGCTGGACTGCTCACTATGGGTGCTGTGGATCTCAGGCTGGACGTCTTCACTGTGGGTTCTGCAGGTCTCAGGCTGGGCCCCTCACTGTGGTTGCCTCAGGTCTCCGGCTGGGCTCCTCACTGTGGGTGCTACGTGTCTCAGGCTGGACTGCTCACTGTGGCTGCTGCAGGTCTCAGGCTGGACTGCTCACTGTGGGTGCTGTGGGTCTCAGGCTGCGAGCCTCACAGTTGGTGCTGCAGGTCTAAGGCTGGGCTCCTCACTGTGGGTGCTGCAGATCTCAGGATGGACTGCTCACTGTGGGTGCTGTGTGCCTCAGGGTGCACTGCTCACTGTGGGGTCTGTAGGTCTCAGGCTGGACAGCTCACTGTGGGTGCTGTGGGTCTCAGGCTGGGCTCCACACTGCGGGTGCTGCGGGTCTCAGGCTGGACAGCACACTGTGTGTGCTACAGGTCTCAGGCTGGACTGCTCACTAGGGGTGCTGTGGGTCTCAGGCTAGGCTCCTCACTGTGTGTGCTGTGGGCCTCAGGCTGGGCTCCTCACTGTGGGTGCTGCAGGTCTGAGGCTGGGCTCCTCACTGTGGGTGCTGCGGGTCTCAGGCTGGACTGCTCACTATGGGAGCTGTGGATCTCAGGCTGGATGTCTTCTCTGTAGGTGCTGCCGCTCTCAGGCTGGGCTGCTCATTGTGGGTGCTGCAGGTCTCAGGCTGGACTGCTCACTGTGGGTGCTACGGGTCTCAGGCTGGACTGCTCACTGTGGGTGCTACGGGTCTCAGGCTGGACGTCTTCACTGTGGGTGCTGTGGGTCTCAGGCTGGAAGTCTTCACTGTGGGTGCTACGGGTCTCCGGCTGGACTGCTCACTATGGGTGCTGTGGGTCTCAGGCTGGAAGTCTTCACTGTGGGTGCTACGGGTCTCAAGCTGGACTGCTCACTGTGGGTGCTGCGGGTCTCAGGCTTGACTACTCACTGTGGGGGCTGCAGGTCTCAGGCTGGTCTGCTCACTATGGGTGCTGCGGGTCTCAGGCTGGACTGCTCATTGTGGGTGCTGCGGGTATCAAGCTGGACTGCTCACTGTGGGTGCTGTGGGTCTCAGGCTTGACTACTCACTGTGTGGGCTACAGGTCTCAGGATGGACTGCTCACTATGGGTGCTGCGGGTCTCAGGCTGGACTGCTCACTGTGGGTGCTGTGGGTCTCAGGCTGGGCTCCTCACTGTCGGTGCTGTGGGTCTCAGGCTGGACTGTTCACTGTGGGTGCTGTGGGTCTCATGCTGGACTGCTCACTATGGGAGCTGTGGGTCTCAGGCTGGGCTCCTCACTGTGGTTGCTGTGAGTCTCATGCTGGACTGCTCACTGTGGGTGCTGTGGGTCTCAGGCTGGGCTCGTCACTGTCGGTGCTGTGGGTCTCAGGCTGGACGTCTTCACTGTGGGTTCTGCAGGTCAAAGGCTGGGCTCCTCATTGTGGGTGCTGCAGGTCTCAGGCTGGACTGCTCACTGTGGGTGCTGTGGGTCTCAGGCTGGACGTCTTCACTGTGGGTGCTGCAAGTCTCAGGCTGTGCTCCTCATTGTGGGTTCTGCGGGTCTCAGACTGGACTGCTCACTGTGGTTGCTGTGGGTCTCAGGCTGGACTGCTCACTGTGGCTGCTGCAGGTCTCAGGCTGGACTGCTCACTGTGGGTGCTGTGGGTCTCAGGCTGGACTGCTCACCGTGGGTGCTGCAGATCTCAGTCTGGTCAGCTCACTGTGGCTGCTGCGGGACTCAGGCTGGGCGCCTTACTGTGAGTGCTACAGGTCTCAGGCTGGACTGCTCACTGTGGGTGCTGCAGGTCTCAGGCTGGCCTCCACACTATGGGTGCTGCGGGTCTCAGGCTGCACTGCTCACTGTGTGTGCTGCAGGTCTCAGGCTGGACTGCTCACTGGGGGTGCTGTGGGTCTCAGGCTAGGCTCCACACTGTGGGTGCTGTGGGCCTCAGCCTGGGCTCCTCACTGTGGGTGCTGCATTTCTCAGGCTGGGCTCCTCACTGTAGGTGCTCCGGGTCTGTGGCTGGACTGCTCACTGTGGGTGCTGTGGGTCTCAGGCTTGACTACTCACTGTGGGGGCTGCATGTCTCAGGCTGGTCTGCTCACTATGGCTGCTGCGGGTCTCAGGCTGGACTGCTCATTGTGGGTGCTGCGGGTATCAGGCTGGACTGCACACTGTGGGTGCTGTGGGTCTCATACTTGTCTACTCGCTGTGGGTGCTACAGGTCTCAGGATGGACTGCTCACTATGGGTGCTGCGGGTCTCAGGCTGCACTGCTCACTGTGGGTGCTGTGGGTCTCAGGCTGGGGTCCACACTGTCGGTGCTGTGGGTCTCATGCTGGACTGCTCACTATGGGTGCTGTGGGTCTCAGGCTGGGCTCCTCACTCTGGTTGCTGTGGGTCTCATGCTGACTGCTCACTGTGGGTGCTGTGTGTCTCAGGCTGGGCTCGTCACTGCCGGTGCTGTGGGTCTCAGGCTGGACGTTTTCACTGTGGGTGCTGCAGGTCTCAGGCTGGGCTCCTCATTGTGGGTGCTGCGGGTCTGAGGCTTGACTACTCACTGTGGGTGCTGCAAGTCTCAGGCTGGACTGCTCACTATGGGTGCTGCGGGTCTCAGGCTGGACTGCTCACTGTGGGTGCTGTGGGTCTCAGGCTGGGGTCCACACTGTCGGTGCTGTGGGTCTCAGGCTGGACTGTTCACTGTGGGTGCAGTGGGTCTCATGCTGGACTGCTCACTGTGGCTGCTGCGGGACTCAGGCTGGGCGCCTTACTGTGAGTGCTACAGGTCACTGGCTGGGTTCCTCACTGTGGGTGCTACGTGTCTCAGGCTGGACTGCTCACTGTGGGTGCTGCGGGTCTCAGGCTGGTTTGCTCATTGTGGGTGCTGTGGGTCTCAGGCTGGACTGCTCACTGGGGGTGCTGTGGGTCTCATATTTGACTACTCGCTGTGTGGGCTACAGGTCTCAGGATGGACTGCTCACTATGGGTGCTGCGGGTCTCAGGCTGGACTGCTCACTGTGGGTGCTGTGGATCTCAGGCTGGGCTCCTCACTGTCGGTGCTGTGGGTCTCAGGCTGGACTGTTCACTGTGGGTGCTGTGGGTCTTATGCTGGACTGCTCCCTTTGGGTGCTGTGGGTCTCCGGCCTGGCTCCTCACTCTGGTTGCTGGGGGTCTCATGATGGACTGCTCACTGTGGGTGCTGTGGGACTCAGGCTGGGCTTGTCACTCTCGGTGCTGTGGGTCTCAGGCTGGAAGTCTTCACTGTGGGTGCTGCAGGACTCAGGCTGGGCTCCTCATTGTGGGTGCTACGGGTCCCAGGCTGGACTGCTCACTGTGGGTGCTGTGGGTCTCAGGCTGAACTGTTCAGTGGGTGCTGTGGGTCTCATGCTGGATTGCTCCCTATGGGTGCTGTGCGTCTCCGGCTGGGCTCCTCACTCTGGTTGCTGTGGGTCTCAGGCTGGACGTCTTCATTGTGGCTGCTGCAGGTCTCAGGCTGGACTGCTCACTGCGGGTGCTGCGGGTGTCAGGCATGGCTCCTCACTGTGGGTGCTGCGGGTCTCAGGCTTGACTGCTCACTGCGGGTGCTGCAAGTCTCAGGCTGGACTGCTCACTGTGGGTGCTACGGGTCTCAGGCTGGACTGCTCACTGTGGGTGCTGCAGGTCTCAGGCTGGGGTCCACACTGTCGGTGCTGTGGGTCTCAGGCTGGACTGTTCACTGTGGGTGCAGTGGGTCTCATGCTGGACTGCTCACTATGGGTGCTGTGGGTCTCAGGCTGGACGTCTTCACTGTGGGTGCTGCAGGTCACTGGCTGGGTTCCTCACTGTGGGTGCTACGTGTCTCAGGCTGGACTGCTCACTGTGGGTGCTGCAGGTCTCAGGCTGGTTTGCTCATTGTGGGTGCTGTGGGTCTCAGGCTGGACTGCTCACTGTGGGTGCTGTGGCTCTCATATTTGACTACTCGCTGTGTGGGCTACAGGTCTCAGGATGGACTGCTCACTATGGGTGCTGCGGGTCTCAGGCTGGACTGCTCACTGAAGGTGCTGTGGGTCTCAGGCTGGGCTCCTCACTGTCGGTGCTGTGGGTCTCAGGCTGGACTGTTCACTGTGGGTGCTGTGGGTCTCATGCTGGACTGCTCCCTTTGGGTGCTGTGGGTCTCCGGCCTGGCTCCTCACTCTGGTTGCTGTGGGTCTCATGATGGACTGCTCACTGTGGGTGCTGTGGGACTCAGGCTGGGCTTGTCACTCTCGGTGCTGTGGGTCTCAGGCTGGAAGTCTTCACTGTGGGTGCTGCAGGACTCAGGCTGGGCTCCTCATTGTGGGTGCTACGGGTCCCAGGCTGGACTGCTCACTGTGGGTGCTGTGGGTCTCAGGCTGGACTGTTCACTGTGGGTGCTGTGGGTCTCATGCTGGATTGCTCCCTATGGGTGCTGTGCGTCTCCGGCTGGGCTCCTCACTCTGGTTGCTGTGGGTCTCAGGCTGGACGTCTTCATTGTGGCTGCTGCAGGTCTCAGGCTGGACTGCTCACTGCGGGTGCTGCGGGTGTCAGGCATGGCTCCTCACTGTGGGTGCTGCGGGTCTCAGGCTTGACTGCTCACTGCGGGTGCTGCAAGTCTCAGGCTGGACTGCTCACTGTGGGTGCTACGGGTCTCAGGCTGGACTGCTCACTGTGGGTGCTGCAGGTCTCAGGCTGGGGTCCACACTGTCGGTGCTGTGGGTCTCAGGCTGGACTGTTCACTGTGGGTGCAGTGGGTCTCATGCTGGACTGCTCACTATGGGTGCTGTGGGTCTCAGGCTGGACGTCTTCACTGTGGGTGCTGCAGGTCACTGGCTGGGTTCCTCACTGTGGGTGCTACGTGTCTCAGGCTGGACTGCTCACTGTGGGTGCTGCAGGTCTCAGGCTGGTTTGCTCATTGTGGGTGCTGTGGGTCTCAGGCTGGACTGCTCACTGTGGGTGCTGTGGCTCTCATATTTGACTACTCGCTGTGTGGGCTACAGGTCTCAGGATGGACTGCTCACTATGGGTGCTGCGGGTCTCAGGCTGGACTGCTCACTGAAGGTGCTGTGGGTCTCAGGCTGGGCTCCTCACTGTCGGTGCTGTGGGTCTCAGGCTGGACTGTTCACTGTGGGTGCTGTGGGTCTCATGCTGGACTGCTCCCTTTGGGTGCTGTGGGTCTCCGGCCTGGCTCCTCACTCTGGTTGCTGTGGGTCTCATGATGGACTGCTCACTGTGGGTGCTGTGGGACTCAGGCTGGGCTTGTCACTCTCGGTGCTGTGGGTCTCAGGCTGGAAGTCTTCACTGTGGGTGCTGCAGGTCTCAGGCTGGGCTCCTCATTGTGGGTGCTGTGTGTCCCAGGCTGGACTGCTCACTGTGGGTGCTGCGGGACTCAGGCTGGGAGCCTCACTGTGGGTGCTGCAGGTCTCAGGCTGGACTGCTCACTGTGGCTGCTGCATGTCCCAGTCTGGACTGTTCACTGTGGGAGCTGCGGGTCTCAGGCTGCGAGCCTCACTGTGAGTGCTGCAGGTCTCAGGCTGGACTGTTCACGGTGGCTGCTGCAGGTCTCAGGCTGGACTTTTCACTGTGGGTGCTGCAGATCTCAGGGTGGACTGCTCACTGTGGTTGCTGTGGGTCTCAGGCTGGACTGCTCACTGTGGGTCTCAGACTGGACTGCTCACTGTGGGTGCTGTGGGGCTCAGGCTGGACTGCTCACTGTGGGTGCTGCAGGTCTCAGGCTGGGCTTCTCACTGTGGGTGCTGCAGATCTCAGGATGGACTGCTCACTTTGGGTGCTGTGTGTCTCAGGGTGGACTGCTCACTGTGGGTGCTGTAGGTCTCAGGCTGGACTGCTCAAAGTGTTTGCTGCAGGTCTCAGGCTGGACTGCTCACGGTGGGTGCTGTGGGTCTCAGGCTGGACTGCTCAAAGTGTTTGCTGCAGGTCTCAGGCTGGACTGCTCACGGTGGGTGCTGTGGGTCTCAGGCTAGGCTCCTCACTGTGGGTGCTGTGGGCCTCAGGCTGGGGTCCTCACTGTGGGTGCTGTGGGTCTCAGGCTGGACTGCTCACTGTGGGTGCTGTGGGTCTCAGGCTGGACTGCTCACTATGGGTGCTGCGGGTCTCAGGCTGGACTGCACACTATGGGTGCTGTTGTTCTGAGGCTGGACATCTTCACTGTGGGTGCTGCAGTTCTCAGGCTGGGCTCCACACTGTGGGTGCTGCAGGTCTCAATCTGGACTGCTCACTGTGGGTGCTGCGGGTCTCAGGCTTCACTCCTCACTGTGGGTGCTGCGGTTCTCAGGCGTGACTACTTACTGTGGGTGCTGAAGGTATCAGGCTGGGCTGCTCATTGTGGGTGCTGCAGGTCTCAGGCTGGACTGTTCATTGCGGCTGCTGCAGGTCTCAGGCTGGACTGCTCACTGTGGGTGCTGTGGGTCTCCGGCTGGACTGCTCACTATGGGTGCTGTGGGTCTCAGGCTGGAAGTCTTCACTGTGGGTGCTACGGGTCTCAAGCTGGACTGCTCACTGTGGGTGCTGCGGGTCTCAGGCTGGACTGCTCACTGTGGGTGCTATGGGTTTCAGGCTGGACGTCTTCACTGTGGGTGCTGCATGTCTCAGGCTGGGCTCCTCACTGTAGGTGCTCCGGGTCTCAGGCTGGTCTGCTCACTGCGGGTGCTGTGGGTCTCAGGCTTGACTACTCACTGTGGGTGCTTCAGGTCTCAGGCTGGTCTGCTCACTATGGGTGCTGCGGGTCTCAGGCTGGACTGCTCAATGTGGGTGCTGAGGGTATCAGTCTGGACTGCTCACTGTGGGTGCTGTGGGTCTCATACTTGACTAATCGCTGTGTGTGCTGCAGGTCTCAGGCTGAACTGTTCACTATGGGTGCTGCAGATCTCAGGCTGGACTGCTCACTGTGGGTGCTGTGGGTCTCAGGCTGGATTGCTCACGGTGGGTGCTGCAGGTCTAAGGCTGGGCTCCTCACTGTGGGTGCTGCAGATCTCAGGATGGACTGCTCACTGTGGGTGCTGTGTGCCTCAGGGTGCACTGCTCACTGTGGGGTCTGTAGGTCTCAGGCTAGACAGCTCACTGTGGGTGCTGTGGGTCTCAGGCTGGGCTCCACACTGTGGGTGCTGCGGGTCTCAGGCTGGACAGCTCACTGTGTGTGCTACAGGTCTCAGGCTGGACTGCTCACTGTGGGGGCTGCAGGTCTCAGGCTGGACTGCTCACTATGGGTGCTGTGGCTCTCATATTTGACTACTCGCTGTGTGGGCTACAGGTCTCAGGATGGACTGCTCACTATGGGTGCTGCGGGTCTCAGGCTGGACTGCTCACTGAAGGTGCTGTGGGTCTCAGGCTGGGCTCCTCACTGTCGGTGCTGTGGGTCTCAGGCTGGACTGTTCAATGTGGGTGCTGTGGGTCTCATGCTGGACTGCTCCCTTTGGGTGCTGTGGGTCTCCGGCCTGGCTCCTCACTCTGGTTGCTGTGGGTCTCATGATGGACTGCTCACTGTGGGTGCTGTGGGACTCAGGCTGGGCTTGTCACTCTCGGTGCTGTGGGTCTCAGGCTGGAAGTCTTCACTGTGGGTGCTGCAGGTCTCAGGCTGGGCTCCTCATTGTGGGTGCTGCGGGTCCCAGGCTGGACTGCTCACTGTGGGTGCTGTGGGTCTCAGGCTGGACGTCTTCACTGTGGGTGCTGCAGGTCACTGGCTGGGTTCCTCACTGTGGGGGCAACGTGTCTCAGGCTGGACTGCTCACTATGGCTGCTGCGGGTCTCAGGCTGGACTGCTCATTGTGGGTGCTGCGGGTAACAGGCTGGACTGCACACTGTGGGTGCTGTGGGTCTCATACTTGTCTACTCGCTGTGTGTGCTGCAGGTCTCAGGATGGACTGCTCACTATGGGTGCTGCGGGTCTCAGGCTGGACTGCTCACTGTGAGTGCTGTGGATCTCAGGCTGGACTGTTCACTGTGGGTGCAGTGGGTCTCATGCTGGACTGCTCACTATGGGTGCTGTGTGTCTCAGGCTGGGTTCGTCACTGTCGGTGCTGTGGGTCTCAGGCTGGACGTCTTCACTATGGGTGCTGCAGGTCTCAGGCTGGGCTCCTCATTGTGGGTTCTGCGGGTCTCAGACTGGACTGCTCACTGTGGGTGCTGTGGGTCTCAGGCTTGACTACTCACTGTGGGTGCTGCAAGTCTCAGGCTGGACTGCTCACTATGGGTGCTGCGTTTCCCAGACTGGACTGCTCACCGTGGGTGCTGTGGGTCTCAGGCTGGGGTCCACACTGTCGGTGCTGTGGGTCTCAGGCTGGACTGTTCACTGTGGGTGCAGTGGGTCTCATGCTGGACTGCTCACTATGGGTGCTGTGGGTCTCAGGCTGGACGTCTTCACTGTGGGTGCTGCAGGTCACTGGCTGGGTTCCTCACTGTGGGTGCTACGTGTCTCAGGCTGGACTGCTCACTGTGGGTGCTGCAGGTCTCAGGCTGGTTTGCTCATTGTGGGTGCTGTGGGTCTCAGGCTGGACTGCTCACTGTGGGTGCTGTGGCTCTCATATTTGACTACTCGCTGTGTGGGCTACAGGTCTCAGGATGGACTGCTCACTATGGGTGCTGCGGGTCTCAGGCTGGACTGCTCACTGAAGGTGCTGTGGGTCTCAGGCTGGGCTCCTCACTGTCGGTGCTGTGGGTCTCAGGCTGGACTGTTCACTGTGGGTGCTGTGGGTCTCATGCTGGACTGCTCCCTTTGGGTGCTGTGGGTCTCCGGCCTGGCTCCTCACTCTGGTTGCTGTGGGTCTCATGATGGACTGCTCACTGTGGGTGCTGTGGGACTCAGGCTGGGCTTGTCACTCTCGGTGCTGTGGGTCTCAGGCTGGAAGTCTTCACTGTGGGTGCTGCAGGTCTCAGGCTGGGCTCCTCATTGTGGGTGCTGCGGGTCCCAGGCTGGACTGCTCACTGTGGGTGCTGTGGGTCTCAGGCTGGACTGTTCACTGTGGGTGCTGTGGGTCTCATGCTGGACGGCTCCCTATCGGTGCTGTGGGTCTCCGGCTGGGCTCCTTACTCTGGTTGCTGTGGGTCTCATGCTGGACTGTTCATTGTGGCTGCTGCAGGTCTCAGGCTGGACTGTTCATTGTGGCTGCTGCAGGTCTCAGGCTGGACTGCTCACTGCAGGTGCTGCGGGTGTCAGGCTTGGCTCCTCACTGTGGGTGCTGCGGGTCTCAGGCTTGACTACTCACTGTGGGTGCTGCAGGTCTGAGGCTGGACTGCTCACTGCGGGTGCTGCGGGTGTCAGGCTTGGCTCCTCACTGTGGGTGCTAGGGGTCTCAGGCTGGACGTCTTCACTGTGGGTGCTGCAGGTCTCAGGCTGGGCTCCTCATTGTGGGTTCTGCAGGTCTCAGACTGGACTGCTCACTGTGGGTGCTGTGGGTCTCAGGCTTGACTACTCACTGTGGGTGCTGCAAGTCTCAGGCTGGACTGCTCACTATGGGTGCTGCGGGTCTCAGGCTGGACTGCTCACTGTGGGTGCTGTGGGTCTCAGGCTGGGGTCCACACTGTCGGTGCTGTGGGTATCAGGCTGGACTGTTCACTGTGGGTGCAGTGGGTCTCATGCTGGACTGCTCACTATGGGTGCTGTGGGTCTCAGGCTGGACGTCTTCACTGTGGGTGCTGCAGGTCACTGGCTGGGTTCCTCACTGTGGGTGCTACGTGTCTCAGGCTGGACTGCTCACTGCGGGTGCTGCAGATCTCAGGATGGACTGCTCACTGTTGGTGCTGTGTGTCTCAGGGTAGACTGCTCACTGTGGGGGCTGTAGGTCTCAGGCTGGACTGCTCACTGTGGGTGCTGTGGGTCTCAGGCTGGACTGCTCACCGTGGGTGCTGCAGGTCTCAGTCTGGTCTGCTCACTGTGGCTGCTGCGGGACTCAGGCTGGGCGCCTTACTGTGAGTGCTGCAGGTCTCAGGCTGGACTGCTCACTGTGGCTGCTGCAGGTCTCAGGCTGCACTGTTCACTGTGGGTGCTGCGGGTCTCAGGCTGCGAACCTCACTGTGAGTGCTGCAGATCTCAGGGTGGACTGCTCACTGTGGATGCTGTGCGTCTCAGGCTTGACTACTCACGGTGGATGCTGCAGGTCTCAGGCTGCGCTCCTCACTGTGGGTGCTGCAGATCTCAGGATGGACTGCTCACTATGGGTGCTGCGGGTCACAGGCTGGACTGCTCACTGTGGGTGCTGTGGGTCTCAGGCTGGAGTCCACACTGTCGGTGCTGTGGGTCTCAGGCTGGACTGTTCACTGTGGGTGCAGTGGGTCTCATGCTGGACTGCTCACTATGGGTGCTGTGGGTCTCAGGCTGGACGTCTTCACTGTGGGTGCTGCAGGTCACTGGCTGGGATCCTCACTGTGGGTGCTACGGGTCTCAGGCTGGACTGCTCACTGTGGGTGCTGCAGGTCTCAGGCTGGTTTGCTCATTGTGGGTGCTGTGGGTCTCAGGCTGGACTGCTCAACGTGGGTGCTGTGGCTCTCATATTTGACTACTCGCTGTGTGGGCTACAGGTCTCAGGATGGACTGCTCACTATGGGTGCTGCGGGTCTCAGGCTGGACAGCTCACTGTAGGTGCTGTGGGTCTCAGGCTGGGCTCCTCACTGTCGGTGCTATGGGTCTCAGGCTGGACTGTTCACTGTGGGTGCTGTGGGTCTCATGCTGGACTGCTCCCTTTGGGTGCTGTGGGTCTCCGGCCTGGCTCCTCACTCTGGTTGCTGTGGGTCTCATGATGGACTGCTCACTGTGGGTGCTGTGGAACTCAGGCTGGGCTTGTCACTCTCGGTGCTGTGGGTCTCAGGCTGGAAGTCTTCACTGTGGGTGCTGCAGGTCTCAGGCTGGGCTCCTCATTGTGGGTGCTGCGGGTCCCAGGCTGGACTGCTCACTGTGGGTGCTGTGGGTCTCAGGCTGGACTGTTCACTGTGGGTGCTGTGGGTCTCATGCTGGACTGCTCCCTATGGGTGCTGTGGGTCTCCGGCTGGGCTCCTCACTCTGGTTGCTGTGGGTGTCATGCTGGACTGTTCATTGTGGCTGCTGCAGGTCTCAGGCTGGACTGTTCATTGTGGCTGCTGCAGGTCTCAGGCTGGACAGCTCACTGCGGGTGCTGCGGGTGTCAGGCTTGGCTCCTCACTGTGGGTGCTGCGGGTCTCAGGCTTGACTACTCACTGTGGGTGCTGCAGGTCTCAGGCTGGACTGCTCACTGCGGGTGCTGCGGGTGTCAGGCTTGGCTCCTCACTGTGGGTGCTACGGGTCTCAGGCTGGACTGCTCACTGTGGCTGCTGCAGGTCTCAGGCTGGACTGCTCACTGTGGGTGCTGTGGGTCTCAGGCTGGACTGCTCACCGTGGGTGCTGCAGGTCTCAGTCTGGTCTGCTCACTGTGGCTGCTGCGGGACTCAGGCTGGGCGCCTTACTGTGAGTGCTGCAGGTCTCTGGCTGGACTGCTCACTGTGGCTGCTGCAGGTCTCAGGCTGCACTGTTCACTGTGGGTGCTGCGGGTCTCAGGCTGCGAGCCTCACTGTGAGTGCTGCAGGTCTCAGTCTGCACTGTTCACTGTGGCTGCTGCAGGTCTCAGGCTGGACTGTTCACTGTGGGTGCTGCAGATCTCAGGGTGGACTGCTCACTGTGGATGCTGTGCGTCTCAGGCTTGACTGCTCACAGTGGGTGCTGCAGGTCTCAGGCTGCGCTCCTCACTGTGGGTGCTGCAGATCTCAGGATGGACTGCTCACTGTTGGTGCTGTGTGTCTCAGGGTAGACTGCTCACTGTGGGGGCTGTAGGTCTCAGGCTGGACTGCTCACTGTAGGTGCTGTGGGTCTCAGGCTGGCCTCCACACTGTGGGTGCTGCGGGTCTCAGGCTGGACTGCTCACTGTGTGTGCTGCAGGTCTCAGGCTGGACTGCTCACTGGGGGTGCTGTGGGTCTCATGCTAGGCTCCACACTGTGGGTGCTGTGGGCCTCAGCCTGGGCTCCTCACTGTGGGTGCTGCAGGTCTCAGGCTGGGCTCCTCACTGTAGGTGCTCCGGGTCTGTGGCTGGACTGCTCACTGTGGGTGCTGTGGGTCTCAGGCTTGACTACTCACTGTGGGGGCTGCATGTCTCAGGCTGGTCTGCTCACTATGGCTGCTGCGTGTCTCAGGCTGGACTGCTCATTGTGGGTGCTGCGGGTATCAGGCTGGACTGCACACTGTGGGTGCTGTGGGTCTCATACTAGTCTACTCGCTGTGTGTGCTACAGGTCTCAGGATGGACTGCTCACTATGGGTGCTGCGGGTCTCAGGCTGGACTGCTCACTGTGGGTGCTTTGGGTCTCAGGCTGGGGTCCACACTGTCGGTGCTGTGGGTCTCAGGCTGGACTGTTCACTGTGGGTGCAGTGGGTCTCATGCTGGACTGCTCACTATGGGTACTGTGGGTCTCAGGCTGGGCTCCTCACTCTGGTTGCTGTGGGTCTCTTGCTGACTGCTCACTGTGGGTGCTGTGTGTCTCAGGCTGGGCTCGTCACTGTCGGTGCTGTGGGTCTCAGGCTGGACGTCTTCACTGTGGGTGCTACAAGTCTCAGGCTGTGCTCCTCATTGTGGGTTCTGCGGGTCTCAGACTGGACTGCTCACTGTGGGTGCTGTGGGTCTCCGGCTTGACTACTCACTGTGGGTGCTGCAAGTCTCAGGCTGGACTGCTCACTATGGGTGCTGCGGGTCTCAGGCTGGACTGCTCACTGTGGATGCTGTGGGTCTCAGGCTGGGGTCCACACTGTGGGGGCAACGTGTCTCAGGCTGGACTGCTCACTATGGCTGCTGTGGGTCTCAGGCTGGACTGTTCACTGTGGGTGCAGTGGGTCTCATGCTGGACTGCTCACTATGGGTGCTGTGGGTCTCAGGCTGGACGTCTTCACTGTGGGTGCTGCAGGTCACTGGCTGGGTTCCTCACTGTGGGGGCAACGTGTCTCAGGCTGGACTGCTCACTATGGCTGCTGCGGGTCTCAGGCTGGACTGCTCATTGTGGGTGCTGCGGGTAACAGGCTGGACTGCACACTGTGGGTGCTGTGGGTCTCATACTTGTCTACTCGCTGTGTGTGCTGCAGGTCTCAGGATGGACTGCTCACTATGGGTGCTGCGGGTCTCAGGCTGGACTGCTCACTGTGAGTGCTGTGGATCTCAGGCTGGACTGTTCACTGTGGGTGCAGTGGGTCTCATGCTGGACTGCTCACTATGGGTGCTGTGTGTCTCAGGCTGGGTTCGTCACTGTCGGTGCTGTGGGTCTCAGGCTGGACGTCTTCACTATGGGTGCTGCAGGTCTCAGGCTGGGCTCCTCATTGTGGGTTCTGTAGGTCTCAGGCTTGACTACTCACTGTGGGTGCTGCAAGTCTCAGGCTGGACTGCTCACTATGGGTGCTGCGTTTCCCAGACTGGACTGCTCACCGTGGGTGCTGTGGGTCTCAGGCTGGGGTCCACACTGTCGGTGCTGTGGGTCTCAGGCTGGACTGTTCACTGTGGGTGCAGTGGGTCTCATGCTGGACTGCTCACTATGGGTGCTGTGGGTCTCAGGCTGGACGTCTTCACTGTGGGTGCTGCAGGTCACTGGCTGGGTTCCTCACTGTGGGTGCTACGTGTCTCAGGCTGGACTGCTCACTGTGGGTGCTGCAGGTCTCAGGCTGGTTTGCTCATTGTGGGTGCTGTGGGTCTCAGGCTGGACTGCTCACTGTGGGTGCTGTGGCTCTCATATTTGACTACTCGCTGTGTGGGCTACAGGTCTCAGGATGGACTGCTCACTATGGGTGCTGCGGGTCTCAGGCTGGACTGCTCACTGAAGGTGCTGTGGGTCTCAGGCTGGGCTCCTCACTGTCGGTGCTGTGGGTCTCAGGCTGGACTGTTCACTGTGGGTGCTGTGGGTCTCATGCTGGACTGTTCACTGTGGGTGCTGCGGGTCTCAGGCTGCGAACCTCACTGTGAGTGCTGCAGATCTCAGGGTGGACTGCTCACTGTGGATGCTGTGCGTCTCAGGCTTGACTACTCACGGTGGATGCTGCAGGTCTCAGGCTGCGCTCCTCACTGTGGGTGCTGCAGATCTCAGGATGGACTGCTCACTATGGGTGCTGCGGGTCACAGGCTGGACTGCTCACTGTGGGTGCTGTGGGTCTCAGGCTGGAGTCCACACTGTCGGTGCTGTGGGTCTCAGGCTGGACTGTTCACTGTGGGTGCAGTGGGTCTCATGCTGGACTGCTCACTATGGGTGCTGTGGGTCTCAGGCTGGACGTCTTCACTGTGGGTGCTGCAGGTCACTGGCTGGGATCCTCACTGTGGGTGCTACGGGTCTCAGGCTGGACTGCTCACTGTGGGTGCTGCAGGTCTCAGGCTGGTTTGCTCATTGTGGGTGCTGTGGGTCTCAGGCTGGACTGCTCAACGTGGGTGCTGTGGCTCTCATATTTGACTACTCGCTGTGTGGGCTACAGGTCTCAGGATGGACTGCTCACTATGGGTGCTGCGGGTCTCAGGCTGGACAGCTCACTGTAGGTGCTGTGGGTCTCAGGCTGGGCTCCTCACTGTCGGTGCTATGGGTCTCAGGCTGGACTGTTCACTGTGGGTGCTGTGGGTCTCATGCTGGACTGCTCCCTTTGGGTGCTGTGGGTCTCCGGCCTGGCTCCTCACTCTGGTTGCTGTGGGTCTCATGATGGACTGCTCACTGTGGGTGCTGTGGAACTCAGGCTGGGCTTGTCACTCTCGGTGCTGTGGGTCTCAGGCTGGAAGTCTTCACTGTGGGTGCTGCAGGTCTCAGGCTGGGCTCCTCATTGTGGGTGCTGCGGGTCCCAGGCTGGACTGCTCACTGTGGGTGCTGTGGGTCTCAGGCTGGACTGTTCACTGTGGGTGCTGTGGGTCTCATGCTGGACTGCTCCCTATGGGTGCTGTGGGTCTCCGGCTGGGCTCCTCACTCTGGTTGCTGTGGGTGTCATGCTGGACTGTTCATTGTGGCTGCTGCAGGTCTCAGGCTGGACTGTTCATTGTGGCTGCTGCAGGTCTCAGGCTGGACAGCTCACTGCGGGTGCTGCGGGTGTCAGGCTTGGCTCCTCACTGTGGGTGCTGCGGGTCTCAGGCTTGACTACTCACTGTGGGTGCTGCAGGTCTCAGGCTGGACTGCTCACTGCGGGTGCTGCGGGTGTCAGGCTTGGCTCCTCACTGTGGGTGCTACGGGTCTCAGGCTGGACTGCTCACTGTGGCTGCTGCAGGTCTCAGGCTGGACTGCTCACTGTGGGTGCTGTGGGTCTCAGGCTGGACTGCTCACCGTGGGTGCTGCAGGTCTCAGTCTGGTCTGCTCACTGTGGCTGCTGCGGGACTCAGGCTGGGCGCCTTACTGTGAGTGCTGCAGGTCTCTGGCTGGACTGCTCACTGTGGCTGCTGCAGGTCTCAGGCTGCACTGTTCACTGTGGGTGCTGCGGGTCTCAGGCTGCGAGCCTCACTGTGAGTGCTGCAGGTCTCAGTCTGCACTGTTCACTGTGGCTGCTGCAGGTCTCAGGCTGGACTGTTCACTGTGGGTGCTGCAGATCTCAGGGTGGACTGCTCACTGTGGATGCTGTGCGTCTCAGGCTTGACTGCTCACAGTGGGTGCTGCAGGTCTCAGGCTGCGCTCCTCACTGTGGGTGCTGCAGATCTCAGGATGGACTGCTCACTGTTGGTGCTGTGTGTCTCAGGGTAGACTGCTCACTGTGGGGGCTGTAGGTCTCAGGCTGGACTGCTCACTGTAGGTGCTGTGGGTCTCAGGCTGGCCTCCACACTGTGGGTGCTGCGGGTCTCAGGCTGGACTGCTCACTGTGTGTGCTGCAGGTCTCAGGCTGGACTGCTCACTGGGGGTGCTGTGGGTCTCATGCTAGGCTCCACACTGTGGGTGCTGTGGGCCTCAGCCTGGGCTCCTCACTGTGGGTGCTGCAGGTCTCAGGCTGGGCTCCTCACTGTAGGTGCTCCGGGTCTGTGGCTGGACTGCTCACTGTGGGTGCTGTGGGTCTCAGGCTTGACTACTCACTGTGGGGGCTGCATGTCTCAGGCTGGTCTGCTCACTATGGCTGCTGCGTGTCTCAGGCTGGACTGCTCATTGTGGGTGCTGCGGGTATCAGGCTGGACTGCACACTGTGGGTGCTGTGGGTCTCATACTAGTCTACTCGCTGTGTGTGCTACAGGTCTCAGGATGGACTGCTCACTATGGGTGCTGCGGGTCTCAGGCTGGACTGCTCACTGTGGGTGCTTTGGGTCTCAGGCTGGGGTCCACACTGTCGGTGCTGTGGGTCTCAGGCTGGACTGTTCACTGTGGGTGCAGTGGGTCTCATGCTGGACTGCTCACTATGGGTACTGTGGGTCTCAGGCTGGGCTCCTCACTCTGGTTGCTGTGGGTCTCTTGCTGACTGCTCACTGTGGGTGCTGTGTGTCTCAGGCTGGGCTCGTCACTGTAGGTGCTGTGGGTCTCAGGCTGGACGTCTTCACTGTGGGTGCTACAAGTCTCAGGCTGTGCTCCTCATTGTGGGTTCTGCGGGTCTCAGACTGGACTGCTCACTGTGGGTGCTGTGGGTCTCCGGCTTGACTACTCACTGTGGGTGCTGCAAGTCTCAGGCTGGACTGCTCACTATGGGTGCTGCGGGTCTCAGGCTGGACTGCTCACTGTGGATGCTGTGGGTCTCAGGCTGGGGTCCACACTGTGGGGGCAACGTGTCTCAGGCTGGACTGCTCACTATGGCTGCTGTGGGTCTCAGGCTGGACTGTTCACTGTGGGTGCAGTGGGTCTCATGCTGGACTGCTCACTATGGGTGCTGTGGGTCTCAGGCTGGACGTCTTCACTGTGGGTGCTGCAGGTCACTGGCTGGGTTCCTCACTGTGGGGGCAACATGTCTCAGGCTGGACTGCTCACTATGGCTGCTGCGGGTCTCAGGCTGGACTGCTCATTGTGGGTGCTGCGGGTAACAGGCTGGACTGCACACTGTGGGTGCTGTGGGTCTCATACTTGTCTACTCGCTGTGTGTGCTGCAGGTCTCAGGATGGACTGCTCACTATGGGTGCTGCGGGTCTCAGGCTGGACTGCTCACTGTGAGTGCTGTGGATCTCAGGCTGGACTGTTCACTGTGGGTGCAGTGGGTCTCATGCTGGACTGCTCACTATGGGTGCTGTGTGTCTCAGGCTGGGTTCGTCACTGTCGGTGCTGTGGGTCTCAGGCTGGACGTCTTCACTATGGGTGCTGCAGGTCTCAGGCTGGGCTCCTCATTGTGGGTTCTGTAGGTCTCAGGCTTGACTACTCACTGTGGGTGCTGCAAGTCTCAGGCTGGACTGCTCACTATGGGTGCTGCGTTTCCCAGACTGGACTGCTCACCGTGGGTGCTGTGGGTCTCAGGCTGGGGTCCACACTGTCGGTGCTGTGGGTCTCAGGCTGGACTGTTCACTGTGGGTGCAGTGGGTCTCATGCTGGACTGCTCACTATGGGTGCTGTGGGTCTCAGGCTGGACGTCTTCACTGTGGGTGCTGCAGGTCACTGGCTGGGTTCCTCACTGTGGGTGCTACGTGTCTCAGGCTGGACTGCTCACTGTGGGTGCTGCAGGTCTCAGGCTGGTTTGCTCATTGTGGGTGCTGTGGGTCTCAGGCTGGACTGCTCACTGTGGGTGCTGTGGCTCTCATATTTGACTACTCGCTGTGTGGGCTACAGGTCTCAGGATGGACTGCTCACTATGGGTGCTGCGGGTCTCAGGCTGGACTGCTCACTGAAGGTGCTGTGGGTCTCAGGCTGGGCTCCTCACTGTCGGTGCTGTGGGTCTCAGGCTGGACTGTTCACTGTGGGTGCTGTGGGTCTCATGCTGGACTGCTCCCTTTGGGTGCTGTGGGTCTCCGGCCTGGCTCCTCACTCTGGTTGCTGTGGGTCTCATGATGGACTGCTCACTGTGGGTGCTGTGGGACTCAGGCTGGGCTTGTCACTCTCGGTGCTGTGGGTCTCAGGCTGGAAGTCTTCACTGTGGGTGCTGCAGGTCTCAGGCTGGGCTCCTCATTGTGGGTGCTGCGGGTCCCAGGCTGGACTGCTCACTGTGGGTGCTGTGGGTCTCAGGCTGGACTGTTCACTGTGGGTGCTGTGGGTCTCATGCTGGACGGCTCCCTATCGGTGCTGTGGGTCTCCGGCTGGGCTCCTTACTCTGGTTGCTGTGGGTCTCATGCTGGACTGTTCATTGTGGCTGCTGCAGGTCTCAGGCTGGACTTCATTGTGGCTGCTGCAGGTCTCAGGCTGGACTGCTCACTGCAGGTGCTGCAGGTGTCAGGCTTGGCTCCTCACTGTGGGTGCTGCGGGTCTCAGGCTTGACTACTCACTGTGGGTGCTGCAGGTCTGAGGCTGGACTGCTCACTGCGGGAGCTGCGGGTGTCAGGCTTGGCTCCTCACTGTGGGTGCTAGGGGTCTCAGGCTGGACGTCTTCACTGTGGGTGCTGCAGGTCTCAGGCTGGGCTCCTCATTGTGGGTTCTGCAGGTCTCAGACTGGACTGCTCACTGTGGGTGCTGTGGGTCTCAGGCTTGACTACTCACTGTGGGTGCTGCAAGTCTCAGGCTGGACTGCTCACTATGGGTGCTGCGGGTCTCAGGCTGGACTGCTCACTGTGGGTGCTGTGGGTCTCAGGCTGGAGTCCACACTGTCGGTGCTGTGGGTATCAGGCTGGACTGTTCACTGTGGGTGCAGTGGGTCTCATGCTGGACTGCTCACTATGGGTGCTGTGGGTCTCAGGCTGGACGTCTTCACTGTGGGTGCTGCAGGTCACTGGCTGGGATCCTCACTGTGGGTGCTACGGGTCTCAGGCTGGACTGCTCACTGTGGGTGCTGCAGGTCTCAGGCTGGTTTGCTCATTGTGGGTGCTGTGGGTCTCAGGCTGGACTGCTCAACGTGGGTGCTGTGGCTCTCATATTTGACTACTCGCTGTGTGGGCTACAGGTCTCAGGATGGACTGCTCACTATGGGTGCTGCGGGTCTCAGGCTGGACTGCTCACTGTAGGTGCTGTGGGTCTCAGGCTGGGCTCCTCACTGTCGGTGCTGTGGGTCTCAGGCTGGACTGTTCACTGTGGGTGCTGTGGGTCTCATGCTGGACTGCTCCCTTTGGGTGCTGTGGGTCTCCGGCCTGGCTCCTCACTCTGGTTGCTGTGGGTCTCATGATGGACTGCTCACTGTGGGTGCTGTGGGATTCAGGCTGGGCTTGTCACTCTCGGTGCTGTGGGTCTCAGGCTGGAAGTCTTCACTGTGGGTGCTGCAGGTCTCAGGCTGGGCTCCTCATTGTGGGTGCTGCGGGTCCCAGGCTGGACTGCTCACTGTGGGTGCTGTGGGTCTCAGGCTGGACTGTTCACTGTGGGTGCTGTGGGTCTCATGCTGGACTGCTCCCTATGGGTGCTGTGGGTCTCCGGCTGGGCTCCTCACTCTGGTTGCTGTGGGTGTCATGCTGGACTGTTCATTGTGGCTGCTGCAGGTCTCAGGCTGGACTGTTCATTGTGGCTGCTGCAGGTCTCAGGCTGGACAGCTCACTGCGGGTGCTGCGGGTGTCAGGCTTGGCTCCTCACTGTGGGTGCTGCGGGTCTCAGGCTTGACTACTCACTGTGGGTGCTGCAGGTCTCAGGCTGGACTGCTCACTGCGGGTGCTGCGGGTGTCAGGCTTGGCTCCTCACTGTGGGTGCTACGGGTCTCAGGCTGGACTGCTCACTGTGGCTGCTGCAGGTCTCAGGCTGGACTGCTCACTGTGGGTGCTGTGGGTCTCAGGCTGGACTGCTCACCGTGGGTGCTGCAGGTCTCAGTCTGGTCTGCTCACTGTGGCTGCTGCGGGACTCAGGCTGGGCGCCTTACTGTGAGTGCTGCAGGTCTCTGGCTGGACTGCTCACTGTGGCTGCTGCAGGTCTCAGGCTGCACTGTTCACTGTGGGTGCTGCGGGTCTCAGGCAGCGAGCCTCACTGTGAGTGCTGCAGGTCTCAGTCTGCACTGTTCACTGTGGCTGCTGCAGGTCTCAGGCTGGACTGTTCACTGTGGGTGCTGCAGATCTCAGGGTGGACTGCTCACTGTGGATGCTGTGCGTCTCAGGCTTGACTGCTCACAGTGGGTGCTGCAGGTCTCAGGCTGCGCTCCTCACTGTGGGTGCTGCAGATCTCAGGATGGACTGCTCACTGTTGGTGCTGTGTGTCTCAGGGTAGACTGCTCACTGTGGGGGCCGTAGGTCTCAGGCTGGACTGCTCACTGTAGGTGCTGTGGGTCTCAGGCTGGCCTCCACACTGTGGGTGCTGCGGGTCTCAGGCTGGACTGCTCACTGTGTGTGCTGCAGGTCTCAGGCTGGACTGCTCACTGGGGGTGCTGTGGGTCTCATGCTAGGCTCCACACTGTGGGTGCTGTGGGCCTCAGCCTGGGCTCCTCACTGTGGGTGCTGCAGGTCTCAGGCTGGGCTCCCCACTGTAGGTGCTCCGGGTCTGTGGCTGGACTGCTCACTGTGGGTGCTGTGGGTCTCAGGCTTGACTACTCACTGTGGGGGCTGCATGTCTCAGGCTGGTCTGCTCACTATGGCTGCTGCGTGTCTCTGGCTGGACTGCTCATTGTGGGTGCTGCGGGTATCAGGCTGGACTGCACACTGTGGGTGCTGTGGGTCTCATACTAGTCTACTCGCTGTGTGTGCTACAGGTCCCAGGATGGACTGCTCACTATGGGTGCTGCGGGTCTCAGGCTGGACTGCTCACTGTGGGTGCTTTGGGTCTCAGGCTGGGGTCCACACTGTCGGTGCTGTGGGTCTCAGGCTGGACTGTTCACTGTGGGTGCAGTGGGTCTCATGCTGGACTGCTCACTATGGGTACTGTGGGTCTCAGGCTGGGCTCCTCACTCTGGTTGCTGTGGGTCTCTTGCTGACTGCTCACTGTGGGTGCTGTGTGTCTCAGGCTGGGCTCGTCACTGTCGGTGCTGTGGGTCTCAGGCTGGACGTCTTCACTGTGGGTGCTGCAAGTCTCAGGCTGTGCTCCTCATTGTGGGTTCTGCGGGTCTCAGACTGGACTGCTCACTGTGGGTGCTGTGGGTCTCAGGCTTGACTACTCACTGTGGGTGCTGCAAGTCTCAGGCTGGACTGCTCACTATGGGTGCTGCGGGTCTCAGGCTGGACTGCTCACTGTGGATGCTGTGGGTCTCAGGCTGGGGTCCACACTGTGGGGGCAACGTGTCTCAGGCTGGACTGCTCACTATGGCTGCTGTGGGTCTCAGGCTGGACTGTTCACTGTGGGTGCAGTGGGTCTCATGCTGGACTGCTCACTATGGGTGCTGTGGGTCTCAGGCTGGACGTCTTCACTGTGGGTGCTGCAGGTCACTGGCTGGGTTCCTCACTGTGGGGGCAACGTGTCTCAGGCTGGACTGCTCACTATGGCTGCTGCGGGTCTCAGGCTGGACTGCTCATTGTGGGTGCTGCGGGTAACAGGCTGGACTGCACACTGCGGGTGCTGTGGGTCTCATACTTGTCTACTCGCTGTGTGTGCTGCAGGTCTCAGGATGGACTGCTCACTATGGGTGCTGCGGGTCTCAGGCTGGACTGCTCACTGTGAGTGCTGTGGATCTCAGGCTGGACTGTTCACTGTGGGTGCAGTGGGTCTCATGCTGGACTGCTCACTATGGGTGCTGTGTGTCTCAGGCTGGGTTCGTCACTGTCGGTGCTGTGGGTCTCAGGCTGGACGTCTTCACTATGGGTGCTGCAGGTCTCAGGCTGGGCTCCTCATTGTGGGTTCTGCGGGTCTCAGACTGGACTGCTCACTGTGGGTGCTGTGGGTCTCAGGCTTGACTACTCACTGTGGGTGCTGCAAGTCTCAGGCTGGACTGCTCACTATGGGTGCTGCGTTTCCCAGACTGGACTGCTCACCGTGGGTGCTGTGGGTCTCAGGCTGGGGTCCACACTGTCGGTGCTGTGGGTCTCAGGCTGGACTGTTCACTGTGGGTGCAGTGGGTCTCATGCTGGACTGCTCACTATAGGTGCTGTGGGTCTCAGGCTGGACGTCTTCACTGTGGGTGCTGCAGGTCACTGGCTGGGTTCCTCACTGTGGGTGCTACGTGTCTCAGGCTGGACTGCTCACTGTGGGTGCTGCAGGTCTCAGGCTGGTTTGCTCATTGTGGGTGCTGTGGGTCTCAGGCTGGACTGCTCACTGTGGGTGCTGTGGCTCTCATATTTGACTACTCGCTGTGTGGGCTACAGGTCTCAGGATGGACTGCTCACTATGGGTGCTGCGGGTCTCAGGCTGGACTGCTCACTGAAGGTGCTGTGGGTCTCAGGCTGGGCTCCTCACTGTCGGTGCTGTGGGTCTCAGGCTGGACTGTTCACTGTGGGTGCTGTGGGTCTCATGCTGGACTGCTCCCTTTGGGTGCTGTGGGTCTCCGGCCTGGCTCCTCACTCTGGTTGCTGTGGGTCTCATGATGGACTGCTCACTGTGGGTGCTGTGGGACTCAGGCTGGGCTTGTCACTCTCGGTGCTGTGGGTCTCAGGCTGGAAGTCTTCACTGTGGGTGCTGCAGGTCTCAGGCTGGGCTCCTCATTGTGGGTGCTGCGGGTCCCAGGCTGGACTGCTCACTGTGGGTGCTGTGGGTCTCAGGCTGGACTGTTCACTGTGGGTGCTGTGGGTCTCATGCTGGACGGCTCCCTATCGGTGCTGTGGGTCTCCGGCTGGGCTCCTTACTCTGGTTGCTGTGGGTCTCATGCTGGACTGTTCATTGTGGCTGCTGCAGGTCTCAGGCTGGACTGTTCATTGTGGCTGCTGCAGGTCTCAGGCTGGACTGCTCACTGCAGGTGCTGCGGGTGTCAGGCTTGGCTCCTCACTGTGGGTGCTGCGGGTCTCAGGCTTGACTACTCACTGTGGGTGCTGCAGGTCTGAGGCTGGACTGCTCACTGCGGGTGCTGCGGGTGTCAGGCTTGGCTCCTCACTGTGGGTGCTAGGGGTCTCAGGCTGGACGTCTTCACTGTGGGTGCTGCAGGTCTCAGGCTGGGCTCCTCATTGTGGGTTCTGCAGGTCTCAGACTGGACTGCTCACTGTGGGTGCTGTGGGTCTCAGGCTTGACTACTCACTGTGGGTGCTGCAAGTCTCAGGCTGGACTGCTCACTATGGGTGCTGCGGGTCTCAGGCTGGACTGCTCACTGTGGGTGCTGTGGGTCTCAGGCTGGGGTCCACACTGTCGGTGCTGTGGGTATCAGGCTGGACTGTTCACTGTGGGTGCAGTGGGTCTCATGCTGGACTGCTCACTATGGGTGCTGTGGGTCTCAGGCTGGACGTCTTCACTGTGGGTGCTGCAGGTCACTGGCTGGGTTCCTCACTGTGGGTGCTACGTGTCTCAGGCTGGACTGCTCACTGCGGGTGCTGCAGATCTCAGGATGGACTGCTCACTGTTGGTGCTGTGTGTCTCAGGGTAGACTGCTCACTGTGGGGGCTGTAGGTCTCAGGCTGGACTGCTCACTGTGGGTGCTGTGGGTCTCAGGCTGGACTGCTCACCGTGGGTGCTGCAGGTCTCAGTCTGGTCTGCTCACTGTGGCTGCTGCGGGACTCAGGCTGGGCGTCTTACTGTGAGTGCTGCAGGTCTCAGGCTGGACTGCTCACTGTGGCTGCTGCAGGTCTCAGGCTGCACTGTTCACTGTGGGTGCTGCGGGTCTCAGGCTGCGAACCTCACTGTGAGTGCTGCAGATCTCAGGGTGGACTGCTCACTGTGGATGCTGTGCGTCTCAGGCTTGACTGCTCACGGTGGATGCTGCAGGTCTCAGGCTGCGCTCCTCACTGTGGGTGCTGCAGATCTCAGGATGGACTGCTCACTATGGGTGCTGCGGGTCACAGGCTGGACTGCTCACTGTGGGTGCTGTGGGTCTCAGGCTGGAGTCCACACTGTCGGTGCTGTGGGTCTCAGGCTGGACTGTTCACTGTGGGTGCAGTGGGTCTCATGCTGGACTGCTCACTATGGGTGCTGTGGGTCTCAGGCTGGACGTCTTCACTGTGGGTGCTGCAGGTCACTGGCTGGGATCCTCACTGTGGGTGCTACGGGTCTCAGGCTGGACTGCTCACTGTGGGTGCTGCAGGTCTCAGGCTGGTTTGCTCATTGTGGGTGCTGTGGGTCTCAGGCTGGACTGCTCAACGTGGGTGCTGTGGCTCTCATATTTGACTACTCGCTGTGTGGGCTACAGGTCTCAGGATGGACTGCTCACTATGGGTGCTGCGGGTCTCAGGCTGGACTGCTCACTGTAGGTGCTGTGGGTCTCAGGCTGGGCTCCTCACTGTCGGTGCTGTGGGTCTCAGGCTGGACTGTTCACTGTGGGTGCTGTGGGTCTCATGCTGGACTGCTCCCTTTGGGTGCTGTGGGTCTCCGGCCTGGCTCCTCACTCTGGTTGCTGTGGGTCTCATGATGGACTGCTCACTGTGGGTGCTGTGGGATTCAGGCTGGGCTTGTCACTCTCGGTGCTGTGGGTCTCAGGCTGGAAGTCTTCACTGTGGGTGCTGCAGGTCTCAGGCTGGGCTCCTCATTGTGGGTGCTGCGGGTCCCAGGCTGGACTGCTCACTGTGGGTGCTGTGGGTCTCAGGCTGGACTGTTCACTGTGGGTGCTGTGGGTCTCATGCTGGACTGCTCCCTATGGGTGCTGTGGGTCTCCGGCTGGGCTCCTCACTCTGGTTGCTGTGGGTGTCATGCTGGACTGTTCATTGTGGCTGCTGCAGGTCTCAGGCTGGACTGTTCATTGTGGCTGCTGCAGGTCTCAGGCTGGACAGCTCACTGCGGGTGCTGCGGGTGTCAGGCTTGGCTCCTCACTGTGGGTGCTGCGGGTCTCAGGCTTGACTACTCACTGTGGGTGCTGCAGGTCTCAGGCTGGACTGCTCACTGCGGGTGCTGCGGGTGTCAGGCTTGGCTCCTCACTGTGGGTGCTACGGGTCTCAGGCTGGACTGCTCACTGTGGCTGCTGCAGGTCTCAGGCTGGACTGCTCACTGTGGGTGCTGTGGGTCTCAGGCTGGACTGCTCACCGTGGGTGCTGCAGGTCTCAGTCTGGTCTGCTCACTGTGGCTGCTGCGGGACTCAGGCTGGGCGCCTTACTGTGAGTGCTGCAGGTCTCTGGCTGGACTGCTCACTGTGGCTGCTGCAGGTCTCAGGCTGCACTGTTCACTGTGGGTGCTGCGGGTCTCAGGCTGCGAGCCTCACTGTGAGTGCTGCAGGTCTCAGTCTGCACTGTTCACTGTGGCTGCTGCAGGTCTCAGGCTGGACTGTTCACTGTGGGTGCTGCAGATCTCAGGGTGGACTGCTCACTGTGGATGCTGTGCGTCTCAGGCTTGACTGCTCACAGTGGGTGCTGCAGGTCTCAGGCTGCGCTCCTCACTGTGGGTGCTGCAGATCTCAGGATGGACTGCTCACTGTTGGTGCTGTGTGTCTCAGGGTAGACTGCTCACTGTGGGGGCTGTAGGTCTCAGGCTGGACTGCTCACTGTAGGTGCTGTGGGTCTCAGGCTGGCCTCCACACTGTGGGTGCTGCGGGTCTCAGGCTGGACTGCTCACTGTGTGTGCTGCAGGTCTCAGGCTGGACTGCTCACTGGGGGTGCTGTGGGTCTCATGCTAGGCTCCAGACTGTGGGTGCTGTGGGCCTCAGCCTGGGCTCCTCACTGTGGGTGCTGCAGGTCTCAGGCTGGGCTCCTCACTGTAGGTGCTCCGGGTCTGTGGCTGGACTGCTCACTGTGGGTGCTGTGGGTCTCAGGCTGGACTGCTCACCGTGGGTGCTGCAGGTCTCAGTCTGGTCTGCTCACTGTGGCTGCTGCGGGACTCAGGCTGGGCGCCTTACTGTGAGTGCTGCAGGTCTCTGGCTGGACTGCTCACTGTGGCTGCTGCAGGTGTCAGGCTGCACTGTTCACTGTGGGTGCTGCGGGTCTCAGGCTGCGAGCCTCACTGTGAGTGCTGCAGGTCTCAGTCTGCACTGTTCACTGTGGCTGCTGCAGGTCTCAGGCTGGACTGTTCACTGTGGGTGCTGCAGATCTCAGGGTGGACTGCTCACTGTGGATGCTGTGCGTCTCAGGCTTGACTGCTCACAGTGGGTGCTGCAGGTCTCAGGCTGCGCTCCTCACTGTGGGTGCTGCAGATCTCAGGATGGACTGCTCACTGTTGGTGCTGTGTGTCTCAGGGTAGACTGCTCACTGTGGGGGCTGTAGGTCTCAGGCTGGACTGCTCACTGTAGGTGCTGTGGGTCTCAGGCTGGCCTCCACACTGTGGGTGCTGCGGGTCTCAGGCTGGACTGCTCACTGTGTGTGCTGCAGGTCTCAGGCTGGACTGCTCACTGGGGGTGCTGTGGGTCTCATGCTAGGCTCCACACTGTGGGTGCTGTGGGCCTCAGCCTGGGCTCCTCACTGTGGGTGCTGCAGGTCTCAGGCTGGGCTCCTCACTGTAGGTGCTCCGGGTCTGTGGCTGGACTGCTCACTGTGGGTGCTGTGGGTCTCAGGCTTGACTACTCACTGTGGGGGCTGCATGTCTCAGGCTGGTCTGCTCACTATGGCTGCTGCGTGTCTCAGGCTGGACTGCTCATTGTGGGTGCTGCGGGTATCAGGCTGGACTGCACACTGTGGGTGCTGTGGGTCTCATACTAGTCCACTCGCTGTGTGTGCTACAGGTCTCAGGATGGACTGCTCACTATGGGTACTGTGGGTCTCAGGCTGGGCTCCTCACTCTGGTTGCTGTGGGTCTCTTGCTGACTGCTCACTGTGGGTGCTGTGTGTCTCAGGCTGGGCTCGTCACTGTCGGTGCTGTGGGTCTCAGGCTGGACGTCTTCACTGTGGGTGCTGCAAGTCTCAGGCTGTGCTCCTCATTGTGGGTTCTGCGGGTCTCAGACTGGACTGCTCACTGTGGGTGCTGTGGGTCTCAGGCTTGACTACTCACTGTGGGTGCTGCAAGTCTCAGGCTGGACTGCTCACTATGGGTGCTGCGGGTCTCAGGCTGGACTGCTCACTGTGGATGCTGTGGGTCTCAGGCTGGGGTCCACACTGTGGGGGCAACGTGTCTCAGGCTGGACTGCTCACTATGGCTGCTGTGGGTCTCAGGCTGGACTGTTCACTGTGGGTGCAGTGGGTCTCATGCTGGACTGCTCACTATGGGTGCTGTGGGTCTCAGGCTGGACGTCTTCACTGTGGGTGCTGCAGGTCACTGGCTGGGTTCCTCACTGTGGGGGCAACGTGTCTCAGGCTGGACTGCTCACTATGGCTGCTGCGGGTCTCAGGCTGGACTGCTCACTGCGGGTGCTGCGGGTGTCAGGCTTGGCTCCTCACTGTGGGTGCTACGGGTCTCAGGCTGGACTGCTCACTGTGGCTGCTGCAGGTCTCAGGCTGGACTGCTCACTGTGGGTGCTGTGGGTCTCAGGCTGGACTGCTCACCGTGGGTGCTGCAGGTCTCAGTCTGGTCTGCTCACTGTGGCTGCTGCGGGACTCAGGCTGGGCGCCTTACTGTGAGTGCTGCAGGTCTCTGGCTGGACTGCTCACTGTGGCTGCTGCAGGTCTCAGGCTGCACTGTTCACTGTGGGTGCTGCGGGTCTCAGGCTGCGAGCCTCACTGTGAGTGCTGCAGGTCTCAGTCTGCACTGTTCACTGTGGCTGCTGCAGGTCTCAGGCTGGACTGTTCACTGTGGGTGCTGCAGATCTCAGGGTGGACTGCTCACTGTGGATGCTGTGCGTCTCAGGCTTGACTGCTCACAGTGGGTGCTGCAGGTCTCAGGCTGCGCTCCTCACTGTGGGTGCTGCAGATCTCAGGATGGACTGCTCACTGTTGGTGCTGTGTGTCTCAGGGTAGACTGCTCACTGTGGGGGCTGTAGGTCTCAGGCTGGACTGCTCACTGTAGGTGCTGTGGGTCTCAGGCTGGCCTCCACACTGTGGGTGCTGCGGGTCTCAGGCTGGACTGCTCACTGTGTGTGCTGCAGGTCTCAGGCTGGACTGCTCACTGGGGGTGCTGTGGGTCTCATGCTAGGCTCCAGACTGTGGGTGCTGTGGGCCTCAGCCTGGGCTCCTCACTGTGGGTGCTGCAGGTCTCAGGCTGGGCTCCTCACTGTAGGTGCTCCGGGTCTGTGGCTGGACTGCTCACTGTGGGTGCTGTGGGTCTCAGGCTGGACTGCTCACCGTGGGTGCTGCAGGTCTCAGTCTGGTCTGCTCACTGTGGCTGCTGCGGGACTCAGGCTGGGCGCCTTACTGTGAGTGCTGCAGGTCTCTGGCTGGACTGCTCACTGTGGCTGCTGCAGGTCTCAGGCTGCACTGTTCACTGTGGGTGCTGCGGGTCTCAGGCTGCGAGCCTCACTGTGAGTGCTGCAGGTCTCAGTCTGCACTGTTCACTGTGGCTGCTGCAGGTCTCAGGCTGGACTGTTCACTGTGGGTGCTGCAGATCTCAGGGTGGACTGCTCACTGTGGATGCTGTGCGTCTCAGGCTTGACTGCTCACAGTGGGTGCTGCAGGTCTCAGGCTGCGCTCCTCACTGTGGGTGCTGCGTGTCTCAGGCTGGACCGCTCACTATGGGTCACAGGCTTGACTACTCACTGTGGGTGCTGCAGATCTCAGTTTGGACTGCTCACTATGGATGCTGTGGGTCTCAGGCTGGACTGCTCACTATGGGTGCTGCGGGTCTCAGGCTGGACTGCTCACTTTGGGTGCTGTGGGACTCAGGCTGGACTGTCCACTATGGGTGCTACAGGTCACAGGCTGGACTCCTCACTGTGGATTCTGTGGGTCTCAGGATGGACTGCTCACTGTGGCTGCTGCAGGTCTCAGGCTGGACTGATCACTGTGGCTGCTGCAATGCTCAGGCTGGACTGTTCACTGTGGATATTGTGGGTCTCAGGCTGGATTGCAATCTGTGGGTGCTGCGGTTCTCAGGCTGGGAGCCTCACTGTGAATGCTGCTGGTCTCAGGCTGGACGGCTCACTGTGGGTGCTGTGGGTCTCAGGCTGGACTGCTCACTGTGGGTGCTACAGGTCTCAGGCTGGACTGTCCACAGTGGGTGCGGTGGGTCTCAGTCTGGACTGCTCACTGTGGGGGCTGCAGGTCTCAGGCTGGACTGCTCACTATGGGTGTTGTGGATCTCAGGCTGGACGTCTTCAATGTGGGTTCTGCAGGTCTCAGGCTCGGCTCCTAACAGTGGCTGCCTCAGGTCTCCGGCTGGGCTCCTCACTGTGGGTGCTGTAGGTCTCAGGCTGGACTGCTCACTGTGGATGCTGCAGGTCTCAGGCTGGACTGCAAACTGTGTGTGCTGTGGGTCTCAGGCTGGACTGATCACTATGGGTGCTGTGGCTCACAGGCTGGACTGCTCACTATGGGTGCTGCGGGTCTCAGGCTGGACTGCTCACTGTGGGTGCTGTGGGTCTCAGGCTGGATTGTCCACTATGTCTGCTACATGTCGCAGGCTGGACTACTCACTGTGGATGCGGTGGGTCTCAGGCTGGACTGCTCCCTGTGGATGATGCGGGTCTCCGTCTGGGCACCTCACTGTGGGTGCTGCGGGTCTCAGGCTGGACTGTTCACTGTGGCTGCTGCAGGTCTCAGGCTGGACTGATCACTGTGGCTGCTGCAATGCTCAGGCTGGACTGTTCACTGTGGATGCTGTGGGTCTCAGGCTGGATTGCAAACTGTGGGTGCTGCGGTTCTCAGGCTGGGAGCCTCACTGTGAATGCTGCTGGTCTCAGGCTGGACTGCTCACTGTGGGTGCTGCAGGTCTCAGGCTGGACTGTTCACAGTGGGTGCGGTGGGTCTCAGGCCGGACTGCTCACTGTGGGGGTGCAGGTCTCAGGCTGGACTGCTCACTATGGGTGCTGTGGATCTCAGGCTGGACGTCTTCAATGTGGGTTCTGCAGGTCTCAGGCTCGGATCCTCACTGTGGCTGCCTCAGGTCTCCGGCTGGGCTCCTCACTGTGGGTGCAGTAGGTCTCAGGCTGGACTGCTCACTGTGGACGCTGCAGGTCTCAGGCTGGACTGCTCACTGTGTGTGCTGTGGTTCTCAGGCTGGACTGCTCACTGTGGGTGCTGCAGGTCTCAGGCTGGACTGCTCACAGTGGGTGCTGCGGGACCCAGGCTGGGAGCCTCACTGTGAGTGCTGCAGGTCTCAGGCTGGACTGCTCACTGTGGCTGCTGCAGGTCTCAGGCTGGACTGCTCACTGTGGGTGCTGCGGGTCTCAAGCTGCGAGCCTCACTGTGAGTGCTGCAGGTCTCAGGCTGGACTGTTCACTGTGGCTGCTGCAGATCTCAGGGTGGACTGCTCACTGTGGGTGCTGTGGGTCTCAGGCTGGACTGCTTACTGTGGGTCTCAGGCTGGACTGCTCACTGTGGGTGCTGTGGGGCTCAGGCTGGACTGCTCACGGTGGGTGCTGCAGGTCTCAGGCTGAGCTCCTCACTGTGGGTGCTGCAGATCTCAGGATGGACTGCTCACTGTGGGTGCTGTGTGTCTCAGGGTGTACTGCTTACTGTGGGTGCTGTAGGTCTCAGGCTGGACTGCTCACTGTGGGTGCTGTGGGTCTCAGGCTGGTCTCCCCACTGTGGGTGCTGCGGGTCTCAGGTTGGACTGCTCACTGTGGGTGCTGTGGGTCTTAGGCTTGACTACTCACTGAGGGTGCTGCAGGTCTCAGGCTGGACTGCTCACTATGGGTGCTGTGGGTCTCAGGCTGGACTGATCACTATGGGTGCTGTGGCTCACAGGCTGGACTGCTCACTATGGGTGCTGCGGGTCTCAGGCTGGACTGCTTACTGTGGGTGCTGTGGGTCTCAGGCTGGATGTCCACTATGTCTGCTACATGTCGCAGGCTGGACTACTCACTGTGGATGCGGTGGGTCTCAGGCTGCACTGCTAACTGTGTATGATGCGGGTCTCTGTCTGGGCACCTCACTGTGGGTGCTGCGGGTCTCAGGCTGGACTGCTCACGCTGGCTGCTGCAGGTCTCAGGCTGGACTGATCACTGTGGCTGCTGCAGGGCTCAGGCTGGACTGCTCACTGTGGCTGCTGCAGGTCTCAGGCTGGACTGCTCACTGTGGGTGCTGCGGGTCTCAGGCTGCGAGCCTCACTGTGAGTGCTGCAGGTCTCAGGCTGGACTGCTCACTATGGGTGCTGTGGATCTCAGGCTGGACGTCTTCAATGTGGGTTCTGCAGGTCTCAGGCTCGGCTCCTCATTGTGGCTGCCTCAGGTCTCCGGCTGGGCTCCTCACTGTGGGTGCTGTAGCTCTCAGGCTGGACTGCAAACTGTGTGTGCTGTGGGTCTCAGGCTGGACTGCTTACTGTGGGTCTCAGGCTGGACTGCTCACTGTGGGTGCTGTGGGGCTCAGGCTGGACTGCTCACGGTGGGTGCTGCAGGTCTCAGGCTGAGCTCCTCACTGTGGGTGCTGCAGATCTCAGGATGGACTGCTCACTGTGGGTGCTGTGTGTCTCAGGGTGTACTGCTCACTGTGGGTGCTGTGGGTCTCAGGCTGGGCTCCCCACTGTGGGTGCTGCGGGTCTCAGGTTGGACTGCTCACTGTGGGTGCTGTGGGTCTCAGGCTTGACTAGTCACTGAGGGTGCTGCAGGTCTCAGGCTGGACTGCTCACTATGGGTGCTGTGGGTCTCAGGCTGGACTGATCACTATGGGTGCTGTGGCTCACAGGCTGGACTGCTCACTATGGGTGCTGCGGGTCTCAGGCTGGACTGCTTACTGTGGGTGCTGTGGGTCTCAGGCTGGATGTCCACTATGTCTGCTACATGTCGCAGGCTGGACTACTCACTGTGGATGCGGTGGGTCTCAGGCTGCACTGCTAACTGTGGATGATGCGGGTCTCTGTCTGGGCACCTCACTGTGGGTGCTGCGGGTCTCAGGCTGGACTGCTCACGCTGGCTGCTGCAGGTCTCAGGCTGGACTGTTCACTGTGGCTGCTGCAGGTCTCAGGCTGGACTGATCACTGTGGCTGCTGCAGGGCTCAGGCTGGACTGCTCACTGTGGCTGCTGCAGGTCTCAGGCTGGACTGCTCACTGTGGGTGCTGCGGGTCTCAGGCTGCGAGCCTCACTGTGAGTGCTGCAGGTCTCAGGCTGGACTGCTCACTATGGGTGCTGTGGATCTCAGGCTGGACGTCTTCAATGTGGGTTCTGCAGGTCTCAGGCTCGGCTCCTCACTGTGGCTGCCTCAGGTCTCCGGCTGGGCTCCTCACTGTGGGTGCTGTAGCTCTCAGGCTGGACTGCAAACTGTGTGTGCTGTGGGTCTCAGGCTGGACTGCACACTGTGGGTGCTGCGGTTCTCAGGCTGGGAGCCTCACTGTGAATGCTGCTGGTCTCAGGCTGGACTGCTCACTGTTGGTGCTGTGGGTCTCAGGCTGGACTGCTCACTGTGGGTGCTGCAGGTCTCCGGCTGGACTGTTCACAGTGGGTGCGGCGGGTCTCAGGCTGGACTGCTCACTGTGGATGCTGCAGGTCTCAGGCTGGACTGCTCACTATGGGTGATGTGGATCTCAGGCTGGACGTCATCAATGTGGGTTCTGCAGGTCTCAGGCTCGGCTCCTCACTGTGGTTGCCTCAGGTCTCCGGCTGGGTTCCTCACTGTTGGTGCTGCAGGTCTCAGGCTGGACTGTTCACTGTGGCTCCTGCAGGTCTCAGGCTGGACTGATGACTGTGGGTGCTGCGGGTCTCAGGCTGGACTGCTCGCTGTGGGTACTGTAGGTCTCAGGTTCGACTGCTCACTGTGGGTGCTGCAGGTCTCAGGCTGGACTGCTCACTGTGGGTGCTGCAGGTCTCAGGCTGGACTGCTCACTGTGGGTGCTGCAGGCCTCAGGCTGGACTCCTCACTGTGGGTGCTGCGGGACACAGGCTGGGAGCCTCACTGTGAGTGCTTCAGGTCTCAGGCTGGACTGCTCACTGTGGCTGCTGCAGGTCTCAGGCTGGACTGCTCACTGTGGGTGCTGCGGGTCCCAGGCTGCGAGCCTCACTGTGAGTGCTTCAGGTCTCAGGCTGGACTGCTCACTGTGGATGCTGCAGGTCTCAGGCTGGACTGCTCACTATGGGTGATGTGGATCTCAGGCTGGATGTCTTCAATGTGGGTTCTGCAGGTCTCAGGCTCGGCTCCTCACTGTGGTTGCCTCAGGTCTCCGGCTGGGCTCCTCACTGTTGGTGCTGCAGGTCTCAGGCTGGACTGTTCACTGTGGCTCCTGCAGGTCTCAGGCTGGACTGATGACTGTGGGTGCTGCGGGTCTCAGGCTGGACTGCTCGCTGTGGGTACTGTAGGTCTCAGGTTCGACTGCTCACTGTGGGTGCTGCAGGTCTCAGGCTGGACTGCTCACTGTGGGTGCTGCGGGTCCCAGGCTGCGAGCCTCACTGTGAGTGCTTCAGGTCTCAGGCTGGACTGCTCACTGTGGGTGCTGCAGGTCTCAGGCTGCGAGCCTCACTGTGAGTGCTTCAGGTCTCAGGCTGGACTGCTCACTGTGGGTACTGCAGGTCTCAGGCTGGACTCCTCACTGTGGGTGCTGCAGGACACAGGCTGGGAGCCTCACTGTGAGTGCTTCAGGTGTCAGGCTGGACTGCTCACTGTGGCTGCTGCAGATCTCAGGGCGGACTGCTCACTGTGGGTGCTGTGGGTCTCAGGCTGGACTGCTTACTGTGGGTCTCAGGCTGGACTGCTCACTGTGGGTGCTGTGGGGCTCAGGCTGGACTGCTCACGGTGGGTGCTGCAGGTCTCAGGCTGAGCTCCTCACTGTGGGTGCTGCAGATCTCAGGATGGACTGCTCACTGTGGGTGCTGTGTGTCTCAGGGTGTACAGCTTACTGTGGGTGCTGTAGGTCTCAGGATGGACTGCTCACTGTGGGTGCTGTGGGTCTCAGGCTGGTCTCCCCACTGTGGGTGCTGCGGGTCTCAGGCTGGTCTGCTCACTGTGGGTGCTGTGGGTCTCAGGCTTGACTACTCACTGTGGGTGCTGCAGGGCTCAGGCTGGACTGCTCACTATGGGTGCTGTGGGTCTCAGGCTGGACTGATCACTATGGGTGCTGTGGCTCACAGGCTGGACTGCTCACTATGGGTGCTGTGTGTCTCAGGGTGGACTGCTCACTGTGGGTGCTGCAGGTCTCAGGCTGGACTGTTCACTGTGCTTGCTGCGGGTCTCAGGCTGCGAGCCACACTCTGGCTGCTGCAGGTCTCAGGCTGGACTGTTCACGCTGGCTCCTGCAGGTCTCAGGCTGGACTGTTTACTGTGGGTGCTGCAGATCTCAGGGTGGACTGCTCACTGTGGGTGCTGTGCGTCTCAGGCTGGACTGCTCACTGTGCGTCTCAGGCTGGACTGCTCACTGTGGGTGCTACGGGTCTCAGGCTGGACTGCTCACAGTGGGTGCTGCAGATCTCAGGATGTACTGCTCACTGTGGGTGCTGTGTGTCTCAGGGTGGACTGCTCACTGTGTGTGCTGTAGGTCTCAGGCTGGACTGCTCACTGTGGGTGCTGTGGGAATCAGGCTGGACTGCTCACTTTGGGTGCTGCAGGTCTCAGGTTGGACTGCTCACTGTGGGTGTTGTGGGTCTCAGGCGAGGCTCCTCACTGTCGGTGCCCCAGGTCTCAGGCTCGGCTCCACACTGTGGGTGCTGCAGGTCTCAGGCTGGACTGCTCACTATGGGTGCTGTGGGGCTCAGGATGGACTGCTCACTATGGGTGCTGCGGGTCTCAGGCTGGACCGCTCACTGTGGGTGCTGTGGGTCTCAGGCTGGACTGCTCACTGTGGGTGCTGTGAGTCTCATGCTGGACTGCTCACTATGGGTGCTGTGGGTCTCAGGCTGGGCTCTTCACTCTGCTTGCTGTGGATCTCAGGCTGGACATCTTCACTGCGCGTTCTGCAGGTCCCAGGCTGGGCTCCTCACAGTCGGTGCTGTCGCTCTCAGGCAGGACGTCTTCACTGTGGGTGCTGCAGGTCGCAGGCTGGGCTCCTCATTGTGGGTGCTGCGGGTCTCAGGCTGGACTGCTCACTGTGGGTGCTGTGGGTCTCAGGCTTCACTACTCACTGTGGGTGCTGCAGGTCTCAGGCTGGACTGCTCACTATGGGTGCTGTGGGTCTCAGGCTGGACTGATCACTATGGGTGCTGTGGCTCACAGGCTGGACTGCTCACTATGGGTGCTGCGGGTCTCAGGCTGGACTGCTCACTGTGGGTGCTGTGGGTCTCAGGCTGGATTGTCCACTATGTCTGCTACATGTCGCAGGCTGGACTACTCACTGTGTATGCGGTGGGTCTCAGGCTGGACTGCTCCCTGTGGATGATGCGGGTCTCTGTCTGGGCACCTCACTGTGGGTGCTGCGGCTCTCAGGCTGGACTGCTCACGCTGGCTGCTGCAGGTCTCAGGCTGGACTGTTCACTGTGGCTGCTGCAGGTCTCAGGCTGGACTGATCACTGTGGCTGCTGCAATGCTCAGGCTGGACTGTTCACTGTGGATGCTGTGGGTCTCAGGCTGGATTGCAAACTGTGGGTGCTGCGGTTCTCAGGCTGGGAGCCTCACTGTGAATGCTGCTGGTCTCAGGCTGGACTGCTCACTGTGGGTGCTGTGGGTCTCAGGCTGGACTGCTCACTGTGGGTGCTGCAGGTCTCAGGCTGGACTGGTCACTGTGGGTGCTGTGGGTCTCAGGCTGGACTGATCACTATGGGTGCTGTGGCTCACAGGCTGGACTGCTCACTATGGGTGCTGCGGGTCTCAGGCTGGACTGCTCACTGTGGGTGCTGTGGGTCTCAGGCTGGATGTCCACTATGTCTGCTACATGTCGCAGGCTGGACTACTCACTGTGGATGCGGTGGGTCTCAGGCTGCACTGCTAACTGTGGATGATGCGGGTCTCTGTCTGGGCACCTCACTGTGGGTGCTGCGGGTCTCAGGCTGGACTGCTCACTGTGGGTGCTGTGGGTCTCAGGCTGGATTGTCCACTATGTGTGCTACATGTTGCAGGCTGGACTACTCACTGTGGATCGCTGGGTCTCAGGCTGCACTGCAAACTGTGGATGATGCGGGTCTCTGTCTGGGCACCTCACTGTGGGTGCTATGGGTCTCAGGCTGGACTGCTCACGGTGGCTGCTGCAGGTCTCAGGCTGGACTGTTCACTGTGGCTGCTGCAGGGCTCAGGCTGGTCTGTTCACTGTGGATGCTGTGGGTCTCAGGCTGGATAGCTCGCTGTGGGTGCTGCGGTTCTCAGGCTGGGAGCCTCACTGTGAATGCTGCTGGTCTCAGGCTGGACTGCTCACAGTGGGTGCTGCAGATCTCAGGATGTACTGCTCACTGTGGGTGCTGTGTGTCTCAGGGTGGACTGCTCACTGTGGGTGCTGCAGGTCTCAGGCTGGACTGTTCACTGTGCTTGCTGCGGGTCTCAGGCTGCGAGCCACACTCTGGCTGCTGCAGGTCTCAGGCTGGACTGTTCACGCTGGCTCCTGCAGGTCTCAGGCTGGACTGTTTACTGTGGGTGCTACAGATCTCAGGGTGGACTGCTCACTGTGGGTGCTGTGCGTCTCAGGCTGGACTGCTCACTGTGCGTCTCAGGCTGGACTGCTCACTGTGGGTGCTACGGGTCTCAGGCTGGACTGCTCACAGTGGGTGCTGCAGATCTCAGGATGTACTGCTCACTGTGAGTGCTGTGTGTCTCAGGGTGGACTGCTCACTGTGTGTGCTGTAGGTCTCAGGCTGGACCGCTCACTGTGGGTGCTGTGGGTCTCAGGCTGGACTGCTCACTGTGGGTGCTGTGAGTCTCATGCTGGACTGCTCACTATGGGTGCTGTGGGTCTCAGGCTGGGCTCTTCACTCTGCTTGCTGTGGATCTCAGGCTGGACATCTTCACTGCGCGTTCTGCAGGTCCCAGGCTGGGCTCCTCACAGTTGGTGCTGTCGCTCTCAGGCAGGACGTCTTCACTGTGGGTGCTGCAGGTCGCAGGCTGGGCTCCTCATTGTGGGTGCTGCGGGTCTCAGGCTGGACTGCTCACTGTGGGTGCTGTGGGTCTCAGGCTTCACTACTCACTGTGGGTGCTGCAGGTCTCAGGCTGGACTGCTCACTATGGGTGCTGTGGGTCTCAGGCTGGACTGATCACTATGGGTGCTGTGGCTCACAGGCTGGACTGCTCACTATGGGTGCTGCGGGTCTCAGGCTGGACTGCTCACTGTGGGTGCTGTGGGTCTCAGGCTGGATTGTCCACTATGTCTGCTACATGTCGCAGGCTGGACTACTCACTGTGGATGCGGTGGGTCTCAGGCTGGACTGCTCCCTGTGGATGATGCGGGTCTCTGTCTGGGCACCTCACTGTGGGTGCTGCGGCTCTCAGGCTGGACTGCTCACGCTGGCTGCTGCAGGTCTCAGGCTGGACTGTTCACTGTGGCTGCTGCAGGTCTCAGGCTGGACTGATCACTGTGGCTGCTGCAATGCTCAGGCTGGACTGTTCACTGTGGATGCTGTGGGTCTCAGGCTGGATTGCAAACTGTGGGTGCTGCGGTTCTCAGGCTGGGAGCCTCACTGTGAATGCTGCTGGTCTCAGGCTGGACTGCTCACTGTGGGTGCTGTGGGTCTCAGGCTGGACTGCTCACTGTGGGTGCTGCAGGTCTCAGGCTGGACTGGTCACTGTGGGTGCTGTGGGTCTCAGGCTGGACTGATCACTATGGGTGCTGTGGCTCACAGGCTGGACTGCTCACTATGGGTGCTGCGGGTCTCAGGCTGGACTGCTCACTGTGGGTGCTGTGGGTCTCAGGCTGGATGTCCACTATGTCTGCTACATGTCGCAGGCTGGACTACTCACTGTGGATGCGGTGGGTCTCAGGCTGCACTGCTAACTGTGGATGATGCGGGTCTCTGTCTGGGCACCTCACTGTGGGTGCTGCGGGTCTCAGGCTGGACTGCTCACTGTGGGTGCTGTGGGTCTCAGGCTGGATTGTCCACTATGTGTGCTACATGTTGCAGGCTGGACTACTCACTGTGGATCGCTGGGTCTCAGGCTGCACTGCAAACTGTGGATGATGCGGGTCTCTGTCTGGGCACCTCACTGTGGGTGCTGCGGGTCTCAGGCTGGACTGCTCACGGTGGCTGCTGCAGGTCTCAGGCTGGACTGTTCACTGTGGCTGCTGCAGGGCTCAGGCTGGTCTGTTCACTGTGGATGCTGTGGGTCTCAGGCTGGATTGCTCGCTGTGGGTGCTGCGGTTCTCAGGCTGGGAGCCTCACTGTGAATGCTGCTGGTCTCAGGCTGGACTGCTCACAGTGGGTGCTGCAGATCTCAGGATGTACTGCTCACTGTGGGTGCTGTGTGTCTCAGGGTGGACTGCTCACTGTGGGTGCTGCAGGTCTCAGGCTGGACTGTTCACTGTGCTTGCTGCGGGTCTCAGGCTGCGAGCCACACTCTGGCTGCTGCAGGTCTCAGGCTGGACTGTTCACGCTGGCTCCTGCAGGTCTCAGGCTGGACTGTTTACTGTGGGTGCTGCAGATCTCAGGGTGGACTGCTCACTGTGGGTGCTGTGCGTCTCAGGCTGGACTGCTCACTGTGCGTCTCAGGCTGGACTGCTCACTGTGGGTGCTACGGGTCTCAGGCTGGACTGCTCACAGTGGGTGCTGCAGATCTCAGGATGTACTGCTCACTGTGGGTGCTGTGTGTCTCAGGGTGGACTGCTCACTGTGTGTGCTGTAGGTCTCAGGCTGGACCGCTCACTGTGGGTGCTGTGGGTCTCAGGCTGGACTGCTCACTGTGGGTGCTGTGAGTCTCATGCTGGACTGCTCACTATGGGTGCTGTGGGTCTCAGGCTGGGCTCTTCACTCTGCTTGCTGTGGATCTCAGGCTGGACATCTTCACTGCGCGTTCTGCAGGTCCCAGGCTGGGCTCCTCACAGTCGGTGCTGTCGCTCTCAGGCAGGACGTCTTCACTGTGGGTGCTGCAGGTCTCAGGCTGGACTGCTCACTATGGGTGCTGTGGGTCTCAGGCTGGACTGATCACTATGGGTGCTGTGGCTCACAGGCTGGACTGCTCACTATGGGTGCTGCGGGTCTCAGGCTGGACTGCTCACTGTGGGTGCTGTGGGTCTCAGGCTGGATTGTCCACTATGTCTGCTACATGTCGCAGGCTGGACTACTCACTGTGGATGCGGTGGGTCTCAGGCTGGACTGCTCCCTGTGGATGATGCGGGTCTCTGTCTGGGCACCTCACTGTGGGTGCTGCGGCTCTCAGGCTGGACTGCTCACGCTGGCTGCTGCAGGTCTCAGGCTGGACTGTTCACTGTGGCTGCTGCAGGTCTCAGGCTGGACTGATCACTGTGGCTGCTGCAATGCTCAGGCTGGACTGTTCACTGTGGATGCTGTGGGTCTCAGGCTGGATTGCAAACTGTGGGTGCTGCGGTTCTCAGGCTGGGAGCCTCACTGTGAATGCTGCTGGTCTCAGGCTGGACTGCTCACTGTGGGTGCTGTGGGTCTCAGGCTGGACTGCTCACTGTGGGTGCTGCAGGTCTCAGGCTGGACTATTCACAGTGGGTACGGTGGGTCTCAGGCTGGACTGCTCACTGTGGGGGCTGCAGGTCTCAGGCTGGACTGCTCACTATGGGTGCTGTGGATCTCAGGCTGGACGTCTTCAATGTGGGTTCTGCAGGTCTAAGGCTCGGCTCCTCACTGTGGCTGCCTCAGGTCTCCGGCTGGGCTCCTCACTGTGGGTGCAGTAGGTCTCAGGCTGGACTGCTCACTGTGGATGCTGCAGGTCTCAGGCTGGACTGCTCACTGTGTGTGCTGTGGGTCTCAGGCTGGACTGCTCACTGTGGGTGCTGCAGGTCTCAGGCTGGACTGGTCACTGTGGGTGCTGCGGGACTCAGGCTGGGAGCCTCACTGTGGGTGCTGCAGGTCTCCGGCTGGTCTGTTCACAGTGGGTGCTGTGGGTCTCAGGCTGGACTGCTCACTGTGGGTGCTGCAGGTCTCCGGCTGGACTGTTCACAGGGGGTGCGGCGGGTCTCAGGCTGGACTGCTCACTGTGGATGCTGCAGGTCTCAGGCTGGACTGCTCACTGTGTGTGCTGTGGTCTCAGGCTGGACTGCTCACTGTGGGTGCTGCAGGTTTCAGGCTGGACTGCTCACTGTGGGTGCTGCAGGTCTCAGGCTGGACTGCTCACTGTGGGTGCTGCTGGACACAGGCTGGGAGCCTCACTGTGAGTGCTGCAGGTCTCAGGCTGGACTGCTCACTGTGGATGCTGCAGGTCTCAGGCTGGACTGCTCACTGTGTGTGCTGTGGGTCTCAGGCTGGATTGCTCACTGTGGGTGCTGCAGGTCTCAGGCTGGACTGCTCACTGTGGGTGCTGCAGGTCTCAGACTGGACTGCTCACTGTGGCTGCTGCTGGACACAGGCTGGGAGCCTCACTGTGAGTGCTGCAGGTCTCAGGCTGGACTGCTTACTGTGTGTCTCAGGCTGGACTGCTCACTGTGGGTGCTGCAGGTCTCAGGCTGGACTGTTCACAGTGGGTGCGGTGGGTCTCAGGCTGGACTGCTCACTGTGGGGGCTGCAGGTCTCAGGCTGGACTGCAAACTGTGTGTGCTGTGGGTCTCAGGCTGGACTGCACACTGTGGGTGCTGCGGTTCTCAGGCTGGGAGCCTCACTGTGAATGCTGCTGGTCTCAGGCTGGACTGCTCACTGTTGGTGCTGTGGGTCTCAGGCTGGACTGCACACTGTGGGTGCTGCAGGTCTCCGGCTGGACTGTTCACAGTGGGTGCGGCGGGTCTCAGGCTGGACTGCTCACTGTGGATGCTGCAGGTCTCAGGCTGGACTGCTCACTGTGTGTGCTGTGGTCTCAGGCTGGACTGCTCACTGTGGGTGCTGCAGGTTTGAGGCTGGATTGCTCACTGTGGGAGCTGCAGGTCTCAGGCTGGACTGCTCACTGTGGGTGCTGCTGGACACAGGCTGGGAGCCTCACTGTGAGTGCTGCAGGTCTCAGGCTGGACTGCTCACTGTGGATGCTGCAGGTCTCAGGCTGGACTGCTCACTGTGTGTGCTGTGGGTCTCAGGCTGGACTGCTCACTGTGGGTGCTGCAGGTTTCAGGCTGGACTGCTCACTTTGGGTGCTGCAGGTCTCAGGCTGGACTGCTCACTGTGGCTGCAGCTGGACACAGGCTGGGAGCCTCACTGTGAGTGCTGCAGGTCTCAGGCTGGACTGCTCACTGTGGCTGCTGCAGGTCTCAGGCTGGACTGCTCACTGTGCGTGCTGCGGGTCTCAGGCTGGACTGTTCACTGTGGCTGCTGCAGATCTCAGGGTGGACTGCTCACTGTGGGTGCTGTGGGTCTCAGGCTGGACTGCTTACTGTGGGTCTCAGGCTGGACTGCTCACTTTGGGTGCTGTGGGGCTCAGGCTGGACTGCTCACGGTGGGTGCTGCAGGTCTCAGGCTGGGCTCCTCACTGTGGGTGCTGCAGATCTCAGGATGGACTGCTCACTGTGGGTGCTGAAGGTCTCAGGCTGGACTGCTCACTGTGGGTGCTGCGGGTCTCAGGCTGCGAGCCTCACTGTGAGTGCTGCAGGTCTCAGGCTGGACTGTTCACTGTGGCTGCTGCAGATCTCAGGGTGGACTGCTCACTGTGGGTGCTGTGGGTCTCAGGCTGGACTGCTTACTGTGGGTCTCAGGCTGGACTGCTCACTGTGGGTGCTGTGGGGCTCAGGCTGGACTGCTCACGGTGGGTGCTGCAGGTCTCAGGCTGAGCTCCTCACTGTGGGTGCTGCAGATCTCAGGATGGACTGCTCACTGTGGGTGCTGTGTGTCTCAGGGTGTACTGCTTACTGTAGGTGCTGTAGGTCTCAGGCTGGACTGCTCGCTGTGGGTGCTGTGGGTCTCAGGCTTGACTACTCACTGAGGGTGCTGCAGGTCTCAGGCTGGACTGCTCACAGTGGGTGCTGCAGATTTCAGGATGTACTGCTCACTGTGGGTGCTGTGTGTCTCAGGGTGGACTGCTCACTGTGTGTGCTGTAGGTCTCAGGCTGGACTGCTCACTGTGGGTGCTGTGGGAATCAGGCTGGACTGCTCACTTTGGGTGCTGCAGGTCTCAGGTTGGACTGCTCACTGTGGGTGTTTTGGGTCTCAGGCGAGGCTCCTCACTGTCGGTGCCCCAGGTCTCAGGCTCGGCTCCACACTGTGGGTGCTGCAGGTCTCAGGCTGGACTGCTCACTATGGGTGCTGTGGGGCTCAGGATGGACTGCTCACTATGGGTGCTGCGGGTCTCAGGCTGGACCGCTCACTGTGGGTGCTGTGGGTCTCAGGCTGGACTGCTCACTGTGGGTGCTGTGAGTCTCATGCTGGACTGCTCACTATGGGTGCTGTGGGTCTCAGGCTGGGCTCTTCACTCTGCTTGCTGTGGATCTCAGGCTGGACATCTTCACTGCGCGTTCTGCAGGTCCCAGGCTGGGCTCCTCACAGTCGGTGCTGTCGCTCTCAGGCAGGACGTCTTCACTGTGGGTGCTGCAGGTCGCAGGCTGGGCTCCTCATTGAGGGTGCTGCGGGTCTCAGGCTGGACTGCTCACTGTGGGTGCTGTGGGTCTCAGGCTTGACTACTCACTGTGGGTGCTGCAGGTCTCAGGCTGGACTGCTCACTATGGGAGCTGTGGGTCTCAGGCTGGACTGATCACTATGGGTGCTGTGGCTCACAGGCTGGACTGCTCACTATGGGTGCTGCGGTTCTCAGGCTGGACTGCTCACTGTGGGTGCTGTGGGTCTCAGGCTGGATTGTCCACTATGTCTGCTACATGTCGCAGGCTGGACTACTCACTGTGGATGCGGTGGGTCTCAGGCTGGACTGCTCCCTGTGGATGATGCGGGTCTCTGTCTGGGCACCTCACTGTGGGTGCTGCGGCTCTCAGGCTGGACTGCTCACGCTGGCTGCTGCAGGTCTCAGGCTGGACTGTTCACTGTGGCTGCTGCAGGTCTCAGGCTGGACTGATCACTGTGGCTGCTGCAATGCTCAGGCTGGACTGTACACTGTGGATGCTGTGGGTCTCAGGCTGGATTGCAAACTGTGGGTGCTGTGGGTCTCAGGCTGGACTGCTCACTGTGGGTGCTGCAGGTCTCCGGCTGGACTGTTCACAGTGGGTACGGCGGGTCTCAGGCTGGACTGCTCACTGTGGATGCTGCAGGTCTCAGGCTGGACTGCTCACTGTGTGTGCTGTGGGTCTCAGGCTGGATTGCTCACTGTGGGTGCTGCAGGTTTCAGGCTGGACTGCTCACTGTGGGAGCTGCAGGTCTCAGGCTGCACTGCTCACTGTGGCTGCTGCTGGACACAGGCTGGGAGCCTCACTGTGAGTGCTGAAGGTCTCAGGCTGGACTGCTCACTGTGGCTGCTGCAGGTCTCAGGCTGGACTGCTCACTGTGGGTGCTGCGGGTCTCAGGTTGCGAGCATCACTGTGAGTGCTGCAGGTCTCAGGCTGGACTGTTCACTGTGGCTGCTGCAGATCTCAGTGTGGACAGCTCACTGTGGGTGCTGTGGGTCTCAGCCTGGACTGCTTACTCTGGGTCTCAGGCTGGACTGCTCACTGTGGGTGCTGTGGGGCTCAGGCTGGACTGCTCACGGTGGGTGCTGCAGGTCTCAGGCTGAGCTCCTCACTGTGGGTGCTGCAGAACTCAGGATGGACTGCTCACTGTGGGTGCTGTGTGTCTCAGGGTGTACTGCTTACTGTAGGTGCTGTAGGTCTCAGGCTGGACTGCTCACTGTGGGTGCTGTGGGTCTCAGGCTGGTCTCCCCACTGTGTGTGCTGCGGGTCTCAGGCTGGACTGCTCGCTGTGGGTGCTGTGGGTCTCAGGCTTGACTACGCACTGAGGGTGCTGCAGGTCTCAGGCTGGACTGCTCACTATGGGTGCTGTGGGTCTCAGGCTGGACTGATCACTATGGGTGCTGCGGGTCTCAGGCTGGACTGCTCACTGTGGGTGCTGTGGGCCTCAGGCTGGATTGTCCACTATGTCTGCTACATGTCGCAGGCTGGACTACTCACTGTGGATGCGGTGGGTCTCAGGCTGCACTGCTAACTGTGGATGATGCGGGTCTCTGTCTGGGCACCTCACTGTGGGTGCTGCGGGTCTCAGGCTGGACTGCTCACGGTGGCTGCTGCAGGTCTCAGGCTGGACTGCTCACTGTGGCTGCTGCAGGTCTCAGGCTGGACTGCTCACTGTGTGTGCTATGGGTCTCAGGCTGGACTGCTCACTGTGGGTGCTGCAGGTCTCAGGCTGGACTGCTCACTGTGGGTGCTGCGGGACTCAGGCTGGGAGACTCACTGTGAGTGCTGCAGGTCTCAGGCTGGACTGCTCACGGTGGGTGCTGCAGGTCTCAGGCTGAGCTCCTCACTGTGGGTGCTGCAGATCTCAGGATGGACTGTTCACTGTGGGTGCTGAAGGTCTCAGGCTGGACTGCTCACTGTGGGTGCTGCGGGTCTCAGGCTGCGAGCCTCACTGTGAGTGCTGCAGGTCTCAGGCTGGACTGTTCACTGTGGCTGCTGCAGATCTCAGGGTGGACTGCTCACTGTGGGTGCTGTGGGTCTCAGGCTGGACTGCTTACTGTGGGTCTCAGGCTGGACTGCTCACTGTGGGTGCTGTGGGGCTCAGGCTGGACTGCTCACGGTGGGTGCTGCAGGTCTCAGGCTGAGCTCCTCACTGTGGGTGCTGCAGATCTCAGGATGGACTGCTCACTGTGGGTGCTGTGTGTCTCAGGGTGTACTGCTTACTGTAGGTGCTGTAGGTCTCAGGCTGGACTGCTCGCTGTGGGTGCTGTGGGTCTCAGGCTTGACTGCTCACTGAGGGTGCTGCAGGTCTCAGGCTGGACTGCTCACAATGGGTGCTGCAGATTTCAGGATGTACTGCTCACTGTGGGTGCTGTGTGTCTCAGGGTGGACTGCTCACTGTGTGTGCTGTAGGTCTCAGGCTGGACTGCTCACTGTGGGTGCTGTGGGAATCAGGCTGGACTGCTCACTTTGGGTGCTGCAGGTCTCAGGTTGGACTGCTCACTGTGGGTGTTTTGGGTCTCAGGCGAGGCTCCTCACTGTCGGTGCCCCAGGTCTCAGGCTCGGCTCCATACTGTGGGTGCTGCAGGTCTCAGGCTGGACTGCTCACTATGGGTGCTGTGGGGCTCAGGATGGACTGCTCACTATGGGTGCTGCGGGTCTCAGGCTGGACCGCTCACTGTGGGTGCTGTGGGTCTCAGGCTGGACTGCTCACTGTGGGTGCTGTGAGTCTCATGCTGGACTGCTCACTATGGGTGCTGTGGGTCTCAGGCTGGGCTCTTCACTCTGCTTGCTGTGGATCTCAGGCTGGACATCTTCACTGCGCGTTCTGCAGGTCCCAGGCTGGGCTCCTCACAGTCGGTGCTGTCGCTCTCAGGCAGGACGTCTTCACTGTGGGTGCTGCAGGTCGCAGGCTGGGCTCCTCATTGAGGGTGCTGCGGGTCTCAGGCTGGACTGCTCACTGTGGGTGCTGTGGGTCTCAGGCTTGACTACTCACTGTGGGTGCTGCAGGTCTCAGGCTGGACTGCTCACTATGGGAGCTGTGGGTCTCAGGCTGGACTGATCACTATGGGTGCTGTGGCTCACAGGCTGGACTGCTCACTATGGGTGCTGCGGTTCTCAGGCTGGACTGCTCACTGTGGGTGCTGTGGGTCTCAGGCTGGATTGTCCACTATGTCTGCTACATGTCGCAGGCTGGACTACTCACTGTGGATGCGGTGGGTCTCAGGCTGGACTGCTCCCTGTGGATGATGCGGGTCTCTGTCTGGGCACCTCACTGTGGGTGCTGCGGCTCTCAGGCTGGACTGCTCACGCTGGCTGCTGCAGGTCTCAGGCTGGACTGTTCACTGTGGCTGCTGCAGGTCTCAGGCTGGACTGATCACTGTGGCTGCTGCAATGCTCAGGCTGGACTGTTCACTGTGGATGCTGTGGGTCTCAGGCTGGATTGCAAACTGTGGGTGCTGTGGGTCTCAGGCTGGACTGCTCACTGTGGGTGCTGCAGGTCTCCGGCTGGACTGTTCACAGTGGGTGCGGCGGGTCTCAGGCTGGACTGCTCACTGTGGATGCTGCAGGTCTCAGGCTGGACTGCTCACTGTGTGTGCTGTGGGTCTCAGGCTGGATTGCTCACTGTGGGTGCTGCAGGTTTCAGGCTGGACTGCACACTGTGGGTGCTGCAGGTCTCAGGCTGCACTGCTCACTGTGGCTGCTGCTGGACACAGGCTGGGAGCCTCACTGTGAGTGCTGAAGGTCTCAGGCTGGACTGCTCACTGTGGGTGCTGCGGGTCTCAGGTTGCGAGCATCACTGTGAGTGCTGCAGGTTTCAGGCTGGACTGTTCACTGTGGCTGCTGCAGATCTCAGTGTGGACAGCTCACTGTGGGTGCTGTGGGTCTCAGGCTGGACTGCTTACTGTGGGTCTCAGGCTGGACTGCTCACTGTGGGTGCTGTGGGGCTCAGGCTGGACTGCTCACGGTGGGTGCTGCAGGTCTCAGGCTGAGCTCCTCACTGTGGGTGCTGCAGAACTCAGGATGGACTGCTCACTGTGGGTGCTGTGTGTCTCAGGGTGTACTGCTTACTGTAGGTGCTGTAGGTCTCAGGCTGGACTGCTCACTGTGGATGATGCGGGTCTCTGTCTGGGCACCTCACTGTGGGTGCTGCAGGTCTCAGGCTGGACTGCTCACTGTGGGTGCTGTGGGTCTCAGGCTGGACTGCTCACTGTGGGTGCTGCAGGTCTCAGGCTGGACTGTTCACAGTGGGTGCGGCGGGTCTCAGGCTGGACTGCTCACTGTGCAGGCTGCAGGTCTCAGGCTGGACTGCTCACTATGGGTGCTGTGGATCTCAGGCTGGACGTCTTCAATGTGGGTTCTGCAGGTCTCCGGCTTGGCTCCTCACTGTGGTTGCCTCAGGTCTCTGGCTGGGCTCCTCCCTGTGGGTGCTATAGGTCTCAGGCTGGACTGCTCACTGTGGCTGCTGCAGGTCTCAGGCTGGACTGCTCACTGTGTGTGCTATGGGTCTCAGGCTGGACTGCTCACTGTGGGTGCTGCAGGTCTCAGGCTGGACTGCTCACTGTGGGTGCTGCGGGACTCAGGCTGGGAGACTCACTGTGAGTGCTGCAGGTCTCAGGCTGGACTGCTCACTGTGGCTGCTGCAGCTCTCAGGCTGGACTGCTCACTGTGGGTGCTGCGGGTCTCAGGCTGCGAGCCTCACTGTGAGTGCTGCAGGTCTCAGGCTGGACTGTTCACTGTGGCTGCTGCAGATCTCAGGGTGGACTGCTCACTGTGGGTGCTGCAGATCTCAGGGTGGACTGCTCACTGTGGGTGCTGTGGGTCTCAGGCTGGACTGCTTACTGTGGGTCTCAGGCTGGACTGCTCACTGTGTGTGCTGTGGTGCTCAAGCTGGACTCCTCACGGTGGGTGCTGCAGGTCTCAGGCTGAGCTCCTCACTGTGGGTACTGCAGATCTCAGAATGGACTGCTCACTGTGGGTGCTGTGTGTCTCAGGGTGTACTACTTACTGTGGGTGCTGTAGGTCTCAGGCTGGACTGCTGACTGTGGGTGCTGTGGGTCTCAGGCTGGTCTCCCCACTGTGGGTGCTGCGGGTCTCAGGCTGGACTGCTCACTGTGTTTGCTGCAGGTCTCAGGCTGGACTGCTCACTGTGGGTGTTGTGGGTCTCAGGCTAGGCTCCTCACTGTGGGTGCTGTGGGCCTCAGGCTGGGCTCCTCACTGTTGGTGCTGCAGGTCTCTGGCTGGACTGTTCACTGTGGCTCCTGCAGGTCTCAGGTTGGACTGCTGACTGTGGGTGCTGCGGGTCTCAGGCTGGACTGCTCGCTGTGGGTACTGTAGGTCTCAGGTTGGACTGCTCACTGTGGGTGCTGTGGGTCTCAGGCGGACTGCTCACCATGGGTGCTGCGGGTCTCAGGCTGGACTGCTCACTATGGGTGCTGTGGTTCTCAGCCTGGACATCTTCACTGTTGGTTCTGCAGGTCTCAGGCTGGGCTCCTCACTGTGGGTGCTGCAGGTCTCAGGCTGGACTGCTCACTGTGTGTGCTGCGGGTCTCAGGCTTGGCTCATCACTGTGGGTGCTGCGGGTCTCAGGCTTGACTACTTACTGTGGGTGCTGAAGGTCTCAGGCTGGGCTGCTCATTGTGGGTGCTGCAGGTCTCAGGCTGGACTGTTCATTGCGGCTGCTGCATGTCTCAGGCTGGACTGCTCACTGTGGGTGCTGTGGGTCTCAGGCTGGATTGTCCACTATGTCTGCTACATGTCGCAGGCTGGACTACTCACTGTGGATGCAGTGGGTCTCAGGCTGCACTGCTAACTGTGGATGATGCGGGTCTCTGTCTGGGCACCTCACTGTGGGTGCTGCGGGTCACAGGCTGGACTGCTCACGGTGGCTGCTGCAGGTCTCAGGCTGGACTCTTCACTGTGGCTGCTGCAGGTCTCAGGCTGGACTGATCCCTGTGGCTGCTGCAGGGCTCAGGCTGGACTGTTCACTGTGGATGCTGTGGGTCTCAGGCTGGACTGGTCACTGTGGGTGCTGCGGGACTCAGGCTGGGAGCCTCACTGTGAGTGCTGCAGGTCTCAGGCTGGACTGCTCACTGTGGCTGCTGCAGGTCTCAGGCTGGACTGCTCACTGTGGGTGCTGCAGGTCTCAGGCTGCGAGCCTCACTGTGAGTGCTGCAGGACTCAGGCTGGACTGTTCACTGTGGCTGCTGCTGTTCTCAGGCTGGACTTTTCACTGTGGGTGCTGCAGATCTCAGGGTGGACTGCTCACTGTGGGTGCTGTGGGTCTCAGGCTGGACTGCTTACTGTGGGTCTCAGGCTGGACTGCTCACTGTGGGTGCTGTGGGGCTCAGGCTGGATTGCTCACTGTGCATGATGCGGGTCTCTGTCTGGGCACCTCACTGTGGGTGCTGCGGGTCTCAGGCTGGACTGCTCACGGTGGCTGCTGCAGGTCTCAGGCTGGACTGTTCACTGTGGCTGATGCAGGTCTCAGGCTGGACTGATCACAATGGGATGCAGGGCTCAGGCTGGACTGTTCACTGTGGATGCTGTGGGTCTCAGGCTGGATTGCTCACTGTGGGTGCTGCGGTTCTCAGGCTGGGAGCCTCACTGTGAATGCTGCTGGTCTCAGGCTGGACTGCTCACTGTGGGTGCTGTGGGTCTCAGGCTGGACTGCTCACTGTGGGTGCTGCAGGCCTCAGGCTGGACTGTTCACAGTGTGTGCGGCGGGTCTCAGGCTGGACTGCTCACTGTGGGGGCTGCAGGTCTCAGGCTGGACTGCTCACTATGGGTGCTGTGGATCTCAGGCTGGGCTCCTCACTGTCGGTGCTGCAGGTCTCAGGCTGGGCTCCTCATTGTGGGTGCTGCGGGTCTCAGGCTGGTCTGCTCACTGTGGGTGCTATGGGTCTCAGGCTTGACTACTCACTGTGGGTGCTGCAGGTCTCAGGCTGGACTGCTCACTATGGGTGCTGTGTGTCTCAGGCTGGACTGCTCACTATGGGAGATGTGGCTCTCAGGCTGGACTGCTCACTATGGGTGCTGCGGGTCTCAGGCGGGACTGCTCACAGTGGGTGCTGTGGGTCTCAGGCTGGATTGTCCACTATAGCTGCTACAGTTCGCAGGCTGGACTACTCACTGTGGATGCTGTGGGTCTCAGTCTGTACTGCTCACTGTGGATGCTGCGGGTCTCTGTCTGGGCTCCTCACTGTGTGTGCTGCAGGTCTCAGGCTGCACTGCTCACGGTGGCTGCTGCAGGTCTCAGGCTGGACTGTTCACTGTGGCTGCTGCAGGTCTCAGGCTGGACTGATCACTGTGGCTGCTGCAGGTCTCAGGCTGGGAGCCTCACTGTGAGTGCTGCAGGTCTCAGGCTTGACTGCTCACTGTGGGAGCTGTGGGTCTCAGGCTGGACTGCTCACTATGGGTGCTGTCGATCTCAGGCTGGACGTCTTCACTGTGGGTTCTGCAGGTCTCAGGCTGGGCTCCTCACTGTGGTTGCCTCAGGTCTCAGGCTGGGCGCCTCACTGTGAGTGCTGCAGGTCTCAGGCTGGACAGCTCACTGTGGCTGCTGCAGGTCTCAGGCTGCACTGTTCACTGTTGGTGCTGCGGGTCTCAGGCTGCGAGCCTCACTGTGAGTGCTGCAGGTCTCAGTCTGGACTGTTCACTGTGGCTGCTGCAGGTCTCAGTCTGGACTGCTCACTGTGGGTGCTGTGGGTCTGTGGCTGGACTGCTCACTGTGGGTGCTGCAGGTCTCAGGCTGGGCACCTCACTGTGGTTGCCTCAGGTCTCAGGCTGGGCGCCTCACTGTGAGTGCTGCAGGTCTCAAGCTGGACAGCTCACTGTGGCTGCTGCAGGTCTCAGGCTGCACTGTTCACTGTGGGTGCTGCGGGTCTCAGGCTGCACTGCTCACTTTGGGTGCTTCAGTTCTCAGGCTGGACTGTTCACTGTGGGTGCTGCGGGTCTCAGGCTGCGAGCCTCACTGTGAGTGCTGCAGGTCTCAGTCTGGACTGTTCACTGTGGCTGCTGCAGGTCTCAGGCTGCACTGCTCACTGTGGGTGCTGTGGGTCTCTGGCTGGACTGCTCACTGTGGGTGCTGTAGGTCTCAGGCTGGACTGCTCACTGTGGTTGCCGCGGGACTCAGTCTGGAAGCCTCACTGTGAGGGCTGCAGGTCTCAGGCTGGGCTCTTCACTCTGGGTGTGTGGGTCTCAGGCTGGACTACTCACTGTGGGTGCTGCATGTCTCAGGCTGGATTGCTCACTGTGGGTGCTGCGGGACTCAGGCTGGAAGCCTCACTGTGAGTGCTGCAGGTCTCAGGCTGGACTGCTCACTGTGGGTGCTGTGGGTCTCAGGCTGGACTGCTCACTGTGGGTGCTGCAGGTCTCAGGCTGGACTGCTCACTGTGGGTGCTGCGGGACTCAGGCTGGGAGCCTCACTCTGAGTGCTGCAGGTCTCAGGCTGGACTGCTCACTGTGGCTGCTGCAGGTCTCAGGTTGGACTGTTCACTGTGGGTGCTGCGGGTCTCAGGCTGCGAGCCTCACTGTGACTGCTGCAGGTCTCAGGCTGGACTGTTCAAGGTGGCTCCTGCAGGTCTCAGGCTGGAACGTTCACTGTGGGTGCTGCCGATCTCAGGATGGACTACTCACTGTGGGCACTGAGGGTCTCAGGCTGGACTGCTCACTGTGCGTCTCAGGCTGGACTGCTCACTGTGGGTGTTGTGGGTGTCAGGCTGGACTGCTCACTGTGAGTGCTGTGGGTCTCAGGCTGGGCTCCTCACTGTCGGTGCTGTGGGTCTCAGGTTGGACTGTTCACTGTGGGTGCTGTGGGTCTCATGCTGGACTGCTCACTATGGGTGCTGTGGATCTCAGGCTGGACGTCTTCACTGGGGGTTCTGCAGGTCTCAGGCTGGGCTCCTCACTGTGGTTGCCTCAGGTCTCAGGCTGGGCGCCTCACTGTGTGTGCTGCAGGTCTCAGGCTGGACTGCTCACTGTGGCTACTGAAGGTCTCAGGCTGCACTGTTCACTGTGGGTGCTGCGGGTCTCAGGCTGCGAGCCTCACTGTGAGTGCTGCAGGTCTCAGTCTGGACTGTTCACTGTGGCTGCTGCAGGTGTCAGGCTCGACTGCTCACTGTGGGTGCTGTGGGTCTCTGGCTGGTCTGCTCACTGTGGGTGCTGCAGGTCTTAGTCTGGACTGTTCACTGTGGGTGCTGCAAGTCTCAGGCTGGACTGCTCACTGTGGTTGCCGCGGGACTCAGTCTGGAAGCCTCACTGTGAGGGCTGCAGGTCTCAGGCTGGGCTCCTCACTGTGGGTGCTGTGGGTCTCAGGCTGGACTGCTCACTGTGGGTGCTGCATGTCTCAGGCTGGACTGTTCACTGTGGCTGCTGCAGATCTCAGGCTGGACTGTTCACTGTGGGTGCTGCAGGTCTCAGGCTGGACTGCTCACTGTGTGTGCTGCGGGTCTCCGGCTTGGCTCATCACTGTGGGTGCTGCGGGTCTCAGGCTTGACTACTTACTGTGGGTGCTGAAGGTCTCAGGCTGGGCTGCTCATTGTGGGTGCTGCAGGTCTCAGGCTGGACTGTTCACTGCGGCTGCTGCATGTCTCAAGCTGGACTGCTCACTGTGGGTGCTGTGGGTCTCAGGCTGGACTGCTCACTATGGGTGCTGTGGGTCTCAGGCTGGAAGTCTTCACTGTGGGTGCTGCAGGTCTCAGGCTGGGCTCCTCACTGTGGCTGCTACGGGTCTCAGGCTGGACTGCTCACTGTGGGTGCTGCGGGTCTCAGGCTGGACTGATCACTGTGGGTGCTATGGGTCTCAGGCTGGACGTCTTCACTGTGGGTGCTGCAGGTCTCAGGCTGGACTGCTCACTGTGGGTGCTCTGGGTCTCAGGCTGGACTGCTCACTGTGGGTGCTGAGGGGCTCAGGCTTGACTACTCACTGTGGGTGCTGCGGGTCTCAGGCTGGACTGCTCATTGTGGGTGCTGCGGGTATCAGTCTGGACTGCTCACAGTGGGTGTTGTGGGTCTCATACTTGACTACTCGCTGTGTGTGCTGCAGGTCTCAGGATGGACTGCTCTCTGTGGTTGCTTTGGGGCTCAGGCTGGACTGCTCACTGTGGGTGCTGTGGGTCTCAGGCTGGGCTCCTCACTGTCGGTGCTGTGGGTCTCAGGTTGGACTGTTCACTGTGGGTGCTGTGGGTCTCATGCTGGACTGCACACTATGGGTGCTGTGGGTCTCAGGCTGGGCTCTTCACACTGGTTGCTGTGGAACTCATGCTGCACTGCTCACTGTGGGTGCTGTGGGTAAAAGGCTGGGCTCCTCACTGTCGGTGCTGCAGGTCTCAGGCTGGGCTCCTCATTGTGGGTGCTGCGGGTCTCAGGCTGGTCTGCTCACTGTGGGTGCTGTGGGTCTCAGGCTTGACTACTCACTGTGGGTGCTGCAGGTCTCAGGCTGGACTGCTCACTATGGGTGCTGTGGGTCACAGGATGGACTACTCACTGTGGGTGCTGCAGGTCTCAGGCTGGACTGCTCACTATGGGTGCTGTGTGTCTCAGGCTGAACTGCTCACTATGGGAGATGTGGCTCTCAGGCTGGACTGCTCACTATGGGTGCTGCGGGTCTCAGGCGGGACTGCTCACAGTGGGTGCTGTGGGTCTCAGGCTGGATTGTCCACTATAGCTGCTACAGTTCGCAGGCTGGACTACTCACTGTGGAAGCTGTGGGTCTCAGTCTGTACTGCTCACTGTGGATGCTGCGGGTCTCTGTCTGGGCTCCTCACTGTGGGTGCTGCAGGTCTCAGGCTGGACTGCTCACGGTGGCTGCTGCAGGTCTCAGGCTGGACTGATCACTGTGGCTGCTGCAGGTCTCAGGCTGGACTGTTCACTGTGGAAGCTGTGGGTCACAGGATGGACTGCTCACTGTGGGTGCTGCGGGACTCAGGCTTGACTGCTCACTGTGGGAGCTGTGGGTCTCAGGCTAGACTGCTCACTATGGGTGCTGTGGATCTCAGGCTGGACGTCTTCACTGTGGGTTCTGCAGATCTCAGGCTGGGCTCCTCACTGTGGTTGCCTCAGGTCTCAGGCTGGGCGCCTCACTGTGAGTGCTGCAGGTCTCAGGCTGGACAGCTCACTGTGGCTGCTGCAGGTCTCAGGCTGCACTGTTCACTGTGGGTGCTGCGGGTCTCAGGCTGCGAGCCTCACTGTGAGTGCTGCAGGTCTCAGTCTGGACTGTTCACTGTGGCTGCTGCAGGTCTCAGGCTGGACTGCTCACTGTGGGAGCTGTGGGTCTCAGGCTGGACTGCTCACTATGGGTGCTGTCGATCTCAGGCTGGACGTCTTCACTGTGGGTTCTGCAGGTCTCAGGCTGGGCTCCTCACTGTGGTTGCCTCAGGTCTCAGGCTGGGCGCCTCACTGTGACTGCTGCAGGTCTCAGGCTGGACAGCTCACTGTGGCTGCTGCAGGTCTCAGGCTGCACTGTTCACTGTGGCTGCTGCGGGTCTCAGGCTGCGAGCCTCACTGTGAGTGCTGCAGGTCTCAGTCTGGACTGTTCACTGTGGCTGCTGCAGGTCTCAGGCTGGACTGCTCACTGTGGGTGCTGTGGGTCTGTGGCTGGCCTGCTCACTGTGGGTGCTGCAGGTCTCAGGCTGGGCACCTCACTGTGGTTGCCTCAGGTCTCAGGCTGGGCGCCTCACTGTGAGTGCTGCAGGTCTCAAGCTGGACAGCTCACTGTGGCTGCTGCAGGTCTCAGGCTGCACTGTTCACTGTGGGTGCTGCGGGTCTCAGGTTGCACTGCTCACTGTGGCTGCTGCAGGTCTCAGGCTGGACTGTTCACTGTAGGTGCTGCGGGTCTCAGGCTGCGAGCCTAACTGTGAGTGCTGCAGGTCTCAGTCTGGACTGTTCACTGTGGCTGCTGCGGGTCTCTGGCTGGACTGCTCACTGTGGGTGCTGCAGGTCTCAGTCTTGACTGTTCACTGTGGGTGCTGCAGGTCTCAGGCTGGACTGCTCACTGTGGTTGCCGCGGGACTCAGTCTGGAAGCCTCACTGTGAGGGCTGCAGGTCTCAGGCTGGGCTCTTCAAACTGGGTGCTGTGGGTCTCAGGCTGGACTGCTCACTGTGGGTGCTGCATGTCTCAGGTTGGATTGCTCACTGTGGGTGCTGCGGGACTCAGGCTGGAAGCCTCACTGTGAGTGCTGCAGGTCTCAGGCTGGACTGCTCACTGTGGCTGCTGCAGGTCACAGGCTGGACTGTTCACTGTGGGTTCTGCGGGTCTCAGGCTGCGAGCCTCACTGTGACTGCTGCAGGTCTCAGGCTGGACTGTTCAAGGTGGCTCCTGCAGGTCTCAGGCTGGACTGCTCACTGTGGGTGCTGTGGGTCTCCGGCTGGACTGCTCACCGTGGGTGCAGCAGGTCTCAGGCTGGGCTCCTCACTGTGGGTGCTGCAGATCTCAGGATGGACTGCTCACTGCGGGTGCTGTGTGTCTCCGGGTGGACTGCTCACTGTGTGTGCTGCAGGTCTCAGGCCGGACTGTTCACTGTGGCTGCTGTGGGTCTCAGGCTGCGAGCCTCACTGTGAGAGCTGCAGGTCTCAGGCTGGGGTGTTCACGGTGGCTGCTGCAGGGCTCAGTCTGGACTGCTCACTATGGGTGCTGTGTGTCTCAGGCTGGACTGCTCACTATGGGAGCTGTGGCTCTCAGGCTGGACTGCTCACTATGGGTGCTGCGGGTCTCAGGCTGGACTGCTCACAGTGGGTGCTTTGGGTCTCAGGCTGGATTGTCCACTATGGCTGCTACGGTTCGCAGGCTGGACTACTCACTGTGGATGCTGTGGGTCTCAGTCTGGACTGCTCACTGTGGATGCTGCGGGTCTCTGTCTGGGCTCCTCACAGTGGGTGCTGCGGGTCTCAGGCTGGACTGCTCACTGTGGCTGCTGCAGGTCTCAGGCTGGACTGTTCACTGTGGGTGCTGCAGGTGTCAGGCTGGACTGCTCACTGTGGCTGCAGCAGGTCTAAGGCTGGACTGCTCACTATGGGTGCTGTGGATCTCAGGCTGGACGTCTTCACCGTGGGTTCTGCAGGTCTCAGGCTGGGCTCCAAACTGTGGGTGCCTCAGGTCTCAGGCTGGCCTCCTCACTCTGGGTGCTACGGGTCTCAGGCTGGACTGCTCACTGTGGCTGCGGCAGGTCTCAGGCTGGACTGCTCAATGTGGGTGCTGTGGGTCTCAGGCTGGACTGCTCACTGTGGGTGCTGCAGGTCTCAGGCTGGACTGCTCACTGTGGGTGCTGCGGGACTCAGGCTGGGAGCCTCACTCTGAGTGCTGCAGGTCTCAGGCTGGACTGCTCACTGTGGCTGCTGCAGGTCTCAGGTTGGACTGTTCACTGTGGGTGCTGCGGGTCTCAGGCTGCGAGCCTCACTGTGACTGCTGCAGGTCTCAGGCTGCACTGTTCACTGTGGGTGCTGCGGGTCTCAGGTTGCACTGCTCACTGTGGCTGCTGCAGGTCTCAGGCTGGACAGTTCACTGTAGGTGCTGTGGGTCTCAGGCTGCGAGCCTAACTGTGAGTGCTGCAGGTCTCAGTCTGGACCGTTCACTGTGGGTGCTGCAGATCTCAGGATGGACTACTCACTGTGGGCACTGAGGGTCTCAGGCTGGACTGCTCACTGTGCGTCTCAGGCTGGACTGCTCACTGTGGGTGTTGTGGGTGTCAGGCTGGACTGCTCACTGTGAGTGCTGTGGGTCTCAGGCTGGGCTCCTCACTGTCGGTGCTGTGGGTCTCAGGCTGGACTGTTCACTGTGGGTGCTGTGGGTCTCATGCTGGACTGCTCACTATGGGTGCTGTGGATCTCAGGCTGGACGTCTTCACTGGGGGTTCTGCAGGTCTCAGGCTGGGCTCCTCACTGTGGTTGCCACAGGTCTCAGGCTGGGCGCCTCACTGTGTGTGCTGCAGGTCTCAGGCTGGACTGCTCACTGTGGCTGCTGAAGGTCTCAGGCTGCACTGTTCACTGTGGGTGCTGCGGGTCTCAGGCTGCGAGCCTCACTGTGAGTGCTGCAGGTCTCAGTCTGGACTGTTCACTGTGGCTGCTGCAGGTGTCAGGCTCAACTGCTCACTGTGGGTGCTGTGGGTCTCTGGCATGTCTGCTCACTGTGGGTGCTGCAGGTCTTAGTCTGGACTGTTCACTGTGGGTGCTGCAAGTCTCAGGCTGGACTGCTCACTGTGGTTGCCGCGGGACTCAGTCTGGAAGCCTCACTGTGAGGGCTGCAGGTCTCAGGCTGGGCTCCTCACTTTGGGTGCTGTGGGTCTCAGGCTGGACTGCTCACTGTGGGTGCTGCATGTCTCAGGCTGGACTGCTCACTGTGGGTGCTGCGGGACTCAGGCTGGAAGCCTCACTGTGAGTGCTGCAGGTCTCAGGCTGGACTGCTCATTGTGGCTGCTGCAGGTCTCAGGCTGGACTGTTCACTGTGGGTTCTGCGGGTCTCAGGCTGCGAGCCTCACTGTGACTGCTGCAGGTCTCAGGCTGGCCTGTTCACGGTGGCTCCTGCAGGTCTCAGGCTGGACTGTTCACTGTGGGTGCTGGAGATCTCAGGGTGGACTGCTCACTGTGGGTGCTGTGGGTCTCCGGCTGGACTGCTCAACGTGGGTGCAGCAGGTCTCAGGCTGGGCTCCTCACTGTGGGCGCTGCAGATCTCAGGATGGACTGCTCACAGTGGGTGCTGTGTGTCTCCGGGTGGACTGCACACTGTGTGTGCTGCAGGTCTCAGGCCGGACTGTTCACTGTGGCTGCTGCCGGTCTCAGGCTGCGAGACTCACTGTGAGTGCTGCAGGTCTCAGGCTGGGGTGTTCACGGTGGCTGCTGCAGGGCTCAGTCTGGACTGTTCACTGTGGGGGTTGCGGGTCTCAGGCTGGACTGCTCACTGTGGGTGCTGCAGGTCTCAGGCTGGACTGCTCACTGTGGGTGCTGCGGGACTCAGGCTGGGAGCCTCACTGTGAGTGCTGCAGGTCTCAGGCTGGACTGCTCACTTTGGCTGCTGCAGGTCTCAGGCTGGACTGTTCACTGTGGGTGCTGCGTGTCTCAGGCTGGAACGTTCACTGTGGGTGCTGCAGATCTCAGGGTGGACTGCTCACTGTGGGTACTGTGGGTCTCAGGCTGGACTGCTCACTGTGCGTCTCAGGCTGGACTGTTCACTGTGGGTGCTGTGGGTCTCAGGCTGGACTGCTCACGGTGGGTGCTGCAGGTCTCAGGCTGGGCTCCTCACTGTGGGTGCTGCAGATCTCAGGATGGACTACTCACAGTGGGTGCTGTGTGTCTCAGGGTGGACTGCTCACTGTGGGTGCTGTAGGTCTCAGGCTGGACTGCTCACTGTGGGTGCTGTGGGTCTCAGGCTGGAGTCCTCACTGTGGGTGTTGCGTGTCTCAGGCTGGACTGCTCACTGTGGCTGCTGCGGGACTCAGTCTGGGAGCCTCACTGTGAGTGCTGCAGGTCTCAGGCTGGACTGCTCACTGTGGCTGCTGCAGGTCTCAGGCTGGACTGTTCACTGTGGGTGCTGGCTGTCTCAGGGTGGACTGCTCACTGTGGGTGCTGTGGGTCTCAGGCTGGACTGCTCACTGTGCGTCTCAGGGTGGACTGCTCACTGTGGGTACTGTGGGTCTCAGGCTGGACTGCTCACAGTGCGTCTCAAGCTGGACTGCTCACTGTGGGTGCTGTGAGTCTCAGGCTGGACGGCTCACGGTGGGTGCTGCAGGTCTTAGGATGGACTGCTCACTATGGGTGCTGCAGGTCTCAGGCTGGACTGCTCACTGTGGGTGTTGTGGGTCTCAGGCTTGGCTCCTAACTGTGGATGCAGTGGGTCTCAGGCTGCACCTCTCACTGTGGATGCTGTGGGTCTCAGGATGGACTGCTTACTGTGGATTCTGAGTGTCTCAGGCTGGACTGCTCACTGTGGTTGCTGCAGGTCTCAGGCAGGACTGCTCACTGTAGATGCTGCGGGTCTCTGACTGGGCTCCTCACAGTGAGTGCTGCAGGTCTCTGGCTGGGCTCCTCACTGTGGATGCTGCAGGTCTCAGGCTGGACTGTTCACTGTGGCTGCTGCAGGTCTCGGGCTGGACTGTTCACTGTGGATGCTGTGTGTCTCAGGCTGGACTGCTCACTGTGGCTGCTGCAGGTCGCAGGCTGGAATGTTCACTGTGGGTGCTGCGGGTCTCAGGCTGCGAGCCTCACTGTGAGTGCTGCAGGTCTCAGGCTGGACTGTTCACGGTGTCTGCTGCAGGTCTCAGGCTAGACTGTTCACTGTGGGTGCTGCAGATCTCAGGGTGGACTGTTCACTGTGGGTGCTGTGGGTCTCAGGCTGGACTGCTCACTGTGGGTGCTGTAGGTCTCAGGCTGGACTGCTCACTGTGGGTGCTGCGGGACTCAGGCTGGACTGCTCACTGTGGCTGCTGCAGGTCTCAGGCTGGACTGCTCACTGTGGCTGCTGCAGGTCCCACGCTGGACTGTTCACTGTGGGTGCTGCAGGTCTCAGGCTGGAACGTTCACTGTGGGTGCTGCAGATCTCAGGGTGGACTGTTCACTGTGGGTGCTGTGGGTCTCAGGCTGGACTGCTCACTGTGCGTCTCAGGCTGGACTGCTCACTGTGGGGGCTGTGGGTCTCATGCTGGACTGCTCACGGTGGGTGCTGCAGGTCTCAGGGTGGGCTCCTCACTGTGGGTGCAGCAGATCTCAGGATGGACTACTCACTGTGGGTGCTGTGTGTCTCAGGGTGGACTTCTCACTGTGGGTGCTGTAGGTCTCAGGCTGGACTGCTCACTGTGGGTGCTGTGGGTCTCAGGCTGGGCTCCTCACTGTGGGTGCTGCGGGTCTCAGGCTGGACTGCTCACTGTGGGAGCTGCAGGTCGCAGGCAGGACTGCTTACTGTGGGTGCTGCGGGACTCAGGCTGGTAGCCTCACTGTGAGTGCTGCAGATCTCAGGCTTGACTGCTCTCTGTGGCTGCTGCAGGTCTCAGGCTGGAGTGTTCACAGTGGGTGCTGCAGGTCTCAGGCTGGACAGTTCACAGTGGCTCCTGCAGGTCTCAGGCTGGACTGTTCACTGTGGGTGCTGCAGATCTCAGGGTGGACTGCTCACTGTGGGTGCTATGGGTCTCAGGCTGGACTGCTCACTGTGCGTCTCAGGCTGGACTGCTCACTGTGGGTGCTGTGGGTCTCAGGCTGGACGGCTCACGGTGGGTGCTACAGGTCTTAGGATGGACTCCTCACTCTGGGTGCTGCAGGTCTTAGGCTGGACTGCTCACTGTGGGTGCTGTGGGTCTCAGGCTAGTCTCCTAACTGTGGATGCAGTGGGTCTCAGGCTGCACTTCTCACTGTGGATGCTGTGGGTCTAAGGATGGACTGCTTACTGTGGATGCTGAGTGTCTCAGGCTGGACTGCTCACTATGTGTGCTGCAGGTCACAGGCTGGACTGCTCACTGTGGGTGCTGCAGGTCTCAGGCTGGACTGCTCACTGTGGATGCTGCGGGTCTCTGACTGGGCTCCTCACTGTGGCTGCTGTGGCTCTCAGGCTGGACTTCTCACTGTGGATGCTGCAGGTCTCAGGCTGGACTGTTCACTGTGGCTGCTGCAGGTCTCGGGCTGGACTGTTCACTGTGGATGCTGTGGGTATCAGGCTGGACTGCTCACTGTGCGTCTCAGGCTGGACTGCTCACTGTGGGTGCTGTGGATCTCAGCCTGAACGGCTCACAGTGGGTGCTGCAGGTCTTAGGATGGATTCCTCACTCTGGGTGCTGCAGATCCCAGGCTGGACTGCTCACTGTGGGTGCTGTGGGTCTCAGGCTAGGCTCCTAACTCTGGATGCAGTGGGTCTAAGGCTGCACTTCTCACTGTGGATGCTGTGGATCTCAGGATGGACTCCTTACTGTGGGTCCTGCAGGTCTCAGGCTGGACTGCTCACTGTGGCTGCTGCAGGTCTCGGGCTGGACTGTTCACTCTGGGTGCTGTTGCTCTCAGGCTGGCAAGCTCACTGTGGGTGCTGTGGGTCTCAGGCTACGCTCCTCACTGTGGGTGCTGTGGGCCTCACACTGGGCTCCTCACTGTGGGTGCTGCAGGTCTCAGGCTGGACTGCTCACTATGGGTGCTGTGGGTTCCAGGCTGGACTGCTCACTGTGGGTGCTGTTGCTGTCAGGCTGGACATCTTCACTGCGGGTTCTGCAGGTCTCAGGCTTGGCTCCTCACTGTGGTTGCCTCAGGTCTCAGGCTGGACTGTTCACGGTGGCTCCTGCAGGTCTCAGGCTGGAACGTTCACTGTGGGTGCTGCAGATCTCAAGGTGGACTGCTCACTGTGGGTGCTGTGGGTCTCAGGCTGGACTGCTCACTGTGCGTCTCAGTCTGGACTGCTCAATGTGGGGGCTGTGGGTCTCAGGCTGGATTGCTCACGGTGGGTGCTGCAGGTCTCAGGGTGGGCTCCTCACTGTGCGTGCAGCAGATCTCAGGATGGACTACTCACTGTGGGTGCTGTGTGTCTCAGGGTGTACTGCCCACTGTGGGTGCTGTAGGTCTCAGGCTGGACTGCTCACTGTGGGTGCTGTGGGTCTCAGGCTGGGCTCCTCACTGTGGGTGCTGCGGGTCTCAGGCTGGACTGCTCACTGTGGGAGCTGCAGGTCGCAGGCTGGACTGCTTACTGTGGGTGCTGCGGGACTCAGGCTGGGAACCTCACTGTGAGTGCTGCAGGTCTCAGGCCTGACTGCTCTCTGTGGCTGCTGCAGGTCTCAGGCTGGAGTGCTCACTGTGGGTGCTGCGGGACTCAGGCTGCGAGCCTCACTGTGACTGCTGCAGGTCTCAGGCTGGACTGTTCACGGTGGCTCCTGCAGGTCTGAGGCTGGACTGTTCACTGTGGGTGCTGCAGATCTCAGGGTGGAATGCTCACTTTGGGTGCTGTGGGTCTCAGGCTGGACTGCTCACTGTGCGTCTCAGGCTGGACTGCTCACTGTGGGTGCTACGGGTCTCAGGCTGCACTGCTCACGGTGGGTGCTGCAGGTCTCAGCCTGGACTGTTCACAGTGGCTCCTGCAGGTCTCAGGCTGGACTGTTCACTGTGGGTGCTGCAGATCTCAGGGTGGACTGCTCACTGTGGGTGCTGAGGGTCTCAGGCTGGACGGCTCACGGTGGGTGCTGCAGGTCTTAGGATGGACTCCTCACTCTGGGTGCTGCAGGTCTCAGGCTGGACTGCTCACTGTGGATGCTGTGGGTCTCAGGCTAGGATCCTAACTGTGGATGCAGTGGGTCTCAGGCTGCACTTCTCACTGTGGATGCTGTGGGTCTCAGGATGGACTGCTTACTGTGGATGCTGAGTGTCTCAGGCTGGACTGCTCACTATGTGTGCTGCAGGTCTCAGGCTGGATTGCTCACTGTGGGTTCTGTGTGTCTCAGGGTGGACTGCTCACTGAGGGTGCTGTAGGTCTCAGGCTGGGCTCCTCACTTGGGTGCTGCAGGTCTCAGGCTGGATTGCTCAGTGTGTGTGCTGCAGGACTCAGGCTGGACTGCTCACTGTGGGTGCTGTGGGTCTCAGGCTAGGCTCCTCACTGTGGGTGCTGTGGGCCTCAGGCTGGGCTCCTCACTGTGGGTGCTGCAGGTCTCAGGGTGGGCTCCTCACTGAGGCTACTGCAGATCTCAAGCTGGACTTCTCACTGTGGGTGCTGCAGATGTCAGGCTGTACTGCTGACAATGGATGCTGTGGGTCTCAGGCTGGACTGTTCACTGTGGATGCTGCGGGTCTCAGGCTGGACTGTTTACTGAGGATGCTGAGTGTCTCAGGCTGGACTGCTCACTGTGGGTGCTGCGGTTCTCAGGCTGGACTGCTCACTATGGGTGCTGTGGGTCTCAGGCTGGACTGCTCACTATGGGTGCTGTGGGTCTCAGGCTGGACATCTTCACTGTGGGTGCTGCAGGTCACAGTCTGGACTGTTCACTGTGGGTGCTGGGGGTCTCAGGCTGGACTGCGCTCTGTGGGTGCTGTGGGTCTCAGGCTGGGCTCCTCACAGTGGGTGCTGCAGGTCTCAGGCTAGACTGCTCACTGTGGGTGCTGCAGGTCTCAGGCTGGCCTGCTCACTGTGGGTGCTGCGGGACTCAGGCTGGGAGCCTCACTGTGAGTGCTGCAGGTCTCAGGCTTGACTGCTCTCTGTGGCTGCTGCAGGTCTCAGGCTCGAGTGTTCACAGTGGGTGCTGCGGGTCTCAGGCTGGACTGTTCACTGTGGGTGCTGCAGATCTCAGGGTGGACTGCTCACTTTGGGTGCTGTGGGTCTCAGGCTGGACTGCTCACTGTGGATGCTGTGGGTCTCAGGATGGACTGCTCGCTGTGGGTGCTACGGGTCTCAGGCTGGACTGCTCACGGTGGGTGCTGCAGGTCTCAGGCTGGACTGTTCACAGTGGCTCCTGCAGGTCTCAGGCCGGACTGTTCACTGTGGGTGCTGCAGATCTCAGGGTGGACTGCTCACTGTGGGTGCTGTGGGTCTCAGGCTGGACTGCTCACTGTGCTTCTCAGGCTGGACTGCTCACTGTGGGTGCTGTGGGTCTCAGGCTGGACGGTTCACGGTGGGTGCTGCAGTTCTTGGGATGGACTCCTCACTCTGGGTGCTGCATGTCTCAGGCTTGCCTGCTCACTGTGGGTGCTACGGGTCTCAGGCTGCACTGCTCACGGTGGGTGCTGCAGGTCTCAGCCTGGACTGTTCACAGTGGCTCCTGCAGGTCTCAGGCTGGACTGTTCACTGTGGGTGCTGCAGATCTCATGGTGGACTGCTCACTGTGGGTGCTGAGGGTCTCAGGCTGGACGGCTCACGGTGGGTGCTGCAGGTCTTAGGATGGACTCCTCACTCTGGGTGCTGCAGGTCTCAGGCTGGACTGCTCACTGTGGGTGCTGTGGGTCTCAGGCTAGGATCCTAACTGTGGATGCAGTGGGTCTCAGGCTGCACTTCTCACTGTGGATGCTGTGGGTCTCAGGATGGACTGCTTACTGTGGATGCTGAGTGTCTCAGGCTGGACTGCTCACTATGTGTGCTGCAGGTCTCAGGCTGGATTGCTCACTGTGGGTTCTGTGTGTCTCAGGGTGGACTGCTCACTGAGGGTGCTGTAGGTCTCAGGCTGGACTGCTCACTGTGGGTGCTGTGGGTCTCAGGCTGGGCTCCTCACTTGGGTGCTGCAGGTCTCAGGCTGGATTGCTCAGTGTGCTGCAGGACTCAGGCTGGACTGCTCACTGTGGGTGCTGTGGGTCTCAGGCTAGGCTCCTCACTGTGGGTGCTGTGGGCCTCAGGCTGGGCTCCTCACTGTGGGTGCTGCAGGTCTCAGGGTGGGCTCCTCACTGAGGCTACTGCAGATCTCAAGCTGGACTTCTCACTGTGGGTGCTGCAGATGTCAGGCTGTACTGCTGACAATGGATGCTGTGGGTCTCAGGCTGGACTGTTCACTGTGGATGCTGCGGGTCTCAGGCTGGACTGTTTACTGAGGATGCTGAGTGTCTCAGGCTGGACTGCTCACTGTGGGTGCTGCGGTTCTCAGGCTGGACTGCTCACTATGGGTGCTGTGGGTCTCAGGCTGGACTGCTCACTATGGGTGCTGTGGGTCTCAGGCTGGACATCTTCACTGTGGGTGCTGCAGGTCACAGTCTGGACTGTTCACTGTGGGTGCTGGGGGTCTCAGGCTGGACTGCGCTCTGTGGGTGCTGTGGGTCTCAGGCTGGGCTCCTCACTGTGGGTGCTGCAGGTCTCAGGCTAGACTGCTCACTGTGGGTGCTGCAGGTCTCAGGCTGGACTGCTCACTGTGGGTGCTGCGGGACTCAGGCTGGGAGCCTCACTGTGAGTGCTGCAGGTCTCAGGCTTGACTGCTCTCTGTGGCTGCTGCAGGTCTCAGGCTGGAGTGTTCACAGTGGGTGCTGCGGGTCTCAGGCTGGACTGTTCACTGTGGGTGCTGCAGATCTCACGGTGGACTGCTCACTTTGGGTGCTGTGGGTCTCAGGCTGGACTGCTCACTGTGGATGCTGTGGGTCTCAGGATGGACTGCTCGCTGTGGGTGCTACGGGTCTCAGGCTGGACTGCTCACGGTGGGTGCTGCAGGTCTCAGGCTGGACTGTTCACAGTGGCTCCTGCAGGTCTCAGGCCGGACTGTTCACTGTGGGTGCTGCAGATCTCAGGGTGGACTGCTCACTGTGGGTGCTGTGGGTCTCAGGCTGGACTGCTCACTGTGCTTCTCAGGCTGGACTGCTCACTGTGGGTGCTGTGGGTCTCAGGCTGGACGGTTCACGGTGGGTGCTGCAGTTCTTGGGATGGACTCCTCACTCTGGGTGCTGCATGTCTCAGGCTTGCCTGCTCACTGTGGGTGCTACGGGTCTCAGGCTGCACTGCTCACGGTGGGTGCTGCAGGTCTCAGCCTGGACTGTTCACAGTGGCTCCTGCAGGTCTCAGGCTGGACTGTTCACTGTGGGTGCTGCAGATCTCAGGGTGGACTGCTCACTGTGGGTGCTGAGGGTCTCAGGCTGGACGGCTCACGGTGGGTGCTGCAGGTCTTAGGATGGACTCCTCACTCTGGGTGCTGCAGGTCTCAGGCTGGACTGCTCACTGTGGGTGCTGTGGGTCTCAGGCTAGGATCCTAACTGTGGATGCAGTGGGTCTCAGGCTGCACTTCTCACTGTGGATGCTGTGGGTCTCAGGATGGACTGCTTACTGTGGATGCTGAGTGTCTCAGGCTGGACTGCTCACTATGTGTGCTGCAGGTCTCAGGCTGGATTGCTCACTGTGGGTTCTGTGTGTCTCAGGCTGGGCTCCTCACTTGGGTGCTGCAGGTCTCAGGCTGGATTGCTCAGTGTGTGTCCTGCAGGACTCAGGCTGGACTGCTCACTGTGGGTGCTGTGGGTCTCAGGCTAGGCTCCTCACTGTGGGTGCTGCAGATCTCAAGCTGGACTTCTCACTGTGGGTGCTGCAGATGTCAGGCTGTACTGCTGACAATGGATGCTGTGGGTCTCAGGCTGGACTGTTCACTGTGGATGCTGCGGGTCTCAGGCTGGACTGTTTACTGAGGATGCTGAGTGTCTCAGGCTGGACTGCTCACTGTGGGTGCTGCGGTTCTCAGGCTGGACTGCTCACTATGGGTGCTGTGGGTCTCAGGCTGGACTGCTCACTATGGGTGCTGTGGGTCTCAGGCTGGACATCTTCACTGTGGGTGCTGCAGGTCACAGTCTGGACTGTTCACTGTGGGTGCTGGGGGTCTCAGGCTGGACTGCGCTCTGTGGGTGCTGTGGGTCTCAGGCTGGGCTCCTCACTGTGGGTGCTGCAGGTCTCAGGCTAGACTGCTCACTGTGGGTGCTGCAGGTCTCAGGCTGGACTGCTCACTGTGGGTGCTGCGGGACTCAGGCTGGGAGCCTCACTGTGTGTGCTGCAGGTCTCAGGCTTGACTGCTCTCTGTGGCTGCTGCAGGTCTCAGGCTGGAGTGTTCACAGTGGGTGCTGCGGGTCTCAGGCTGGACTGTTCACTGTGGGTGCTGCAGATCTCAGGGTGGACTGCTCACTTTGGGTGCTGTGGGTCTCAGGCTGGACTGCTCACTGTGGATGCTGTGGGTCTCAGGATGGACTGCTCGCTGTGGGTGCTACGGGTCTCAGGCTGGACTGCTCACGGTGGGTGCTGCAGGTCTCAGGCTGGACTGTTCACAGTGGCTCCTGCAGGTCTCAGGCCGGACTGTTCACTGTGGGTGCTGCAGATTTCAGGGTGGACTGCTCACTGTGGGTGCTGTGGGTCTCAGGCTGGACTGCTCACTGTGCGTCTCAGGCTGGACTTCTCACTGTGGATGCTGCAGGTCTCAGGCTGGACTGTTCACTGTGGCTGCTGCAGGTCTCGGGCTGGAATGTTCACTGTGGATGCTGTGGGTCTCAGGGTGGACTGCTCACTGTGGGTGATGTGGGACTCAGGCTGCGAGCCTCACTGTGAGTGCTGCAGGTCTCAGGCTGGTCTGTTCACGATGGCTGCTGCAGGTCTCAGGCTAGACTCTTCAGTGTGGGTGCTGCAGATCTCAGGGTGGACTGCTCACTGTGGGTGCTGTGGGTCTCAGGCTGGACTGCTCACTGTGTGTCTCAGGCTGGACTGCTCACTGTGGGTGCTGCAGGTCTGAGGCTGGACTGCTGAATGTGGCTGCTGCGGGTCTCAGGCTTGACAGCTCACTGTGGGTGCTGTGTGTCTCAGGATGGACTCCACACTCTGGGTGCTGCAGGTCTCAGGCTGGACTGCTCACTGTGGGTGCTGTGGGTCTCAGGCATGGCTCCTAACTGTGGATGCAGTGGCTCTCAGGCTGCACTTCTCACTGTGGGTGCTGCGGTTCTCAGGCTTGACAGCTCACTGTGGGTGCTGTGGGTCTCAGGATGGACTCCTCACTCTGGGTGCTGCAGGTCTCAGTCTGGACTGCTCACTGTGGGTGCTGTGGGTCTCAGACTTGGCTCCTAACTGTGGATGCAGTGGTTCTCAGGCTGCACTTCTCACTGTGGATGCTGTGGGTCTCAGGCTGGACTGCTTACTGTGGATGCTGAGTGTCTCAGGCTGGACAGCTCACTGTGTGTGCTGCAACTCTCAGGCTGGACAGCTCACTGTGGGTGCTATGGGTCTCCGGCTGGACGGCTCACGGTGGGTGCTGCAGTTCTTAGGATGGACACCTCACTCTGGGTGCTGCATGTCTCAGGCTGGACTGCTCACTGTGGGTGCTGTGGGTCTCAGGCTAGGCTCCTAACTGTGGATGCAGTGGGTCTCAGGCTGCACTTCTCACTGTGGATGCTGTGGGTCTCAGGATGGACTGCTTACTGTGGATGCTGAGTGTCTCAGGCTGGACTGCTCACTGTGTGTGCTGCAGGTCTCAGGCTGGACTGCTCACTGTGGATGCTGCGGGTCTCTGACTGGGCTCCTCACTGTGGCTGCTGTGGCTCTCAGGCTGGACTGCTGAATGTGGCTGCTGCGGGTCTCAGGCTTGACAGCTCACTGTGGGTGCTGTGGGTCTCAGGCTTGACAGCTCACTGTGGGTGCTGTGGGTCTCAGGATGGACTCCACACTTTGGGTGCTGCAGGTCTCAGGCTGGACTGCTCACTGTGGATGCTGTGGGTCTCAGGCTTGGCTCCTAACTGTGGATGCAGTGGTTCTCAGGCTGCACTTCTCACTGTGGATGCTGTGGGTCTCAGGCTGGACTGCTTACTGTGGATACTGAGTGTCTCAGGCTGGACAGCTCACTGTGTGTGCTGCAACTCTCAGGCTGGACAGCTCACTGTGGGTGCTGTGGGTCTCAGGCTGGACTGCTCACTGTGGGTGCTGCAGGTCTCAGGCTGGACTGCTCACTGTGGGTGCTGCGGGACTCAGGCTGGGAGCCTCACTGTGAGTGCGACAGGTCTCAGGCTTGACTGCTCTCTGTGGCTGCTGCAGGTCTCAGGCTGGAGTGTTCACAGTGGGTGCTGCGGGTCTCAGGCTGGACTGTTCACTGTGGGTGCTGCAGATCTCAGGGTGGACTGCTCACTTTGGGTGCTGTGGGTCTCAGACTGGACTGCTCACTGTGCGTCTCAGGCTGGGCTGCTCACAGTGGCTCCTGCAGGTCTCAGGCTGGACTGTTCACTGTGTGTGCTGCAGATCTCAGGGTGGACTGCTCACTGTGGGTGCTGTGGGTCTAAGGCTGGACTGCTCACTGTGCGTCTCAGGCTGGACTGCTCACTGTGGGTGCTGTGGGTCTCAAGCTGGACGGCTCACGGTGGGTGCTGCAGTTCTTAGGATGGACTCCTCACTCTGGGTGCTGCATGTCTCAGGCTGGACTGCTCACTGTGGGTGCTGTGGGTCTCAGACTAGGCTCCTAACTGTGGATGCAGTGGGGCTCAGGCTGCACTTCTCACTGTGGATGCTGTGGGTCTCAAGATGGACTGCTTACTGTGGATGCTGAGTGTCTCAGGCTGGACTGCTCACTGTGTGTGCTGTGGCTCTCAGGCTGGACTTCTCACTGTGGATGCTGCAGGTCTCAGGCCGGACTGTTCACTGTGGCTGCTGCAGGTCTCGGGCTGGAATGTTCACTGTGGGTGCTGTGGGTCTCAGGCTGGACTGCTCACTGTGCGTCTCAGGCTGGACTGCTCACTGTGGGTGCTGTGGGTCTCAGGCTGGACGGTTCACGGTGGGTGCTGCAGTTCTTAGGGTGGACTCCTCACTCTGGGTGCTGCATGTCTCAGGCTGGACTGCTCACTGTGGGTGCTGTGGGTCTCAGGCTAGGCTCCTAACTGTGGATGCAGTGGGTCTCAGGCTGCACTTCTCACTGTGGATGCTGTGGGTCTCAGGATGGACTGCTTACTGTGGATGCTGAGTGTCTCAGGCTGGACTGCTCACTGTGTGTGCTGCAGGTCTCGGCTGGACTGCTCACTGTGGATGCTGCGGGTCTCTGACTGGGCTCCTCACTGTGGCTGCTGTGGCTCTCAGGCTGGACTTCTCACTGTGGATGCTGCAGGTCTCAGGCTGGACTGTTCACTGTGGCTGCTGCAGGTCTCGGGCTGGACTGTTCACTGTGGATGCTGTGGGTCTCAGGATGGACTGCTCACTGTGGGTGATGTGGGACTCAGGCTGCGAGCCTCACTGTGAGTGCTGCAGGTCTCAGGCTGGTCTGTTCACGATGGCTGCTGCAGGTCTCAGGCTAGACTCTTCAGTGTGGGTGCTGCAGATCTCAGGGTGGACTGCTCACTGTGGGTGCTGTGGGTCTCAGGCTGGACTGCTCACTGTGTGTCTCAGGCTGGACTGCACACTGTGGGTGCTGCAGGTCTGAGGCTGGACTGCTGAATGTGGCTGCTGCGGGTCTCAGGCTTGACAGCTCACTGTGGGTGCTGTGGGTCTCAGGATGGACTCCACACTTTGGGTGCTGCAGGTCTCAGGCTGGACTGCTCACTGTGGGTGCTGTGGGTCTCAGGCTTGACTCCTAACTGTGGATGCAGTGGTTCTCAGGCTGCACTTCTCACTGTGCGTGCTGCGGTTCTCAGGCTTGACAGCTCACTGTCGGTGCTGTGGGTCTCAGGATGGACTCCTCACTCTGGGTGCTGCAGGTCTCAGGCTGGACTGCTCACTGTGGGTGCTGTGGGTCTCAGGCTTGGCTCCTAACTGTGGATGCAGTGGTTCTCAGGCTGCACTTCTCACTGTGGATGCTGTGGGTCTCAGGCTGGACTGCTTACTGTGGATGCTGAGTGTCTCAGGCTGGACAGCTCACTGTGTGTGCTGCAACTCTCAGGCTGGACAGCTCACTGTGGGTGCTATGGGTCTCAGGCTGGACGGCTCACGGTGGGTGCTGCAGTTCTTAGGATGGACTCCTCACTCTGGGTGCTGCATGTCTCAGGCTGGACTGCTCACTGTGGGTGCTGTGGGTCTCAGGCTAGGCTCCTAACTGTGGATGCAGTGGGTCTCAGGCTGCACTTCTCACTGTGGATGCTGTGGGTCTCAGGATGGACTGCTTACTGTGGATGCTGAGTGTCTCAGGCTGGACTGCTCACTGTGTGTGCTGCAGGTCTCAGGCTGGACTGCTCACTGTGGATGCTGCGGGTCTCTGACTGGGCTCCTCACTGTGGCTGCTGTGGCTCTCAGGCTGGACTTCTCACTGTGGATGCTGCAGGTCTCAGGCTGGACTGTTCACTGTGGCTGCTGCAGGTCTCGGGCTGGACTGTTCACTGTGGATGCTGTGGGTCTCAGGATGGACTGCTCACTGTGGGTGATGTGGGACTCAGGCTGCGAGCCTCACTGTGAGTGCTGCAGGTCTCAGGCTGGTCTGTTCAAGATGGCTGCTGCAGGTCTCAGGCTAGACTCTTCAGTGTGGGTGCTGCAGATCTCAGGGTGGACTGCTCACTGTGGGTGCTGTGGGTCTCAGGCTGGACTCCTCACTGTGTGTCTCAGGCTGGACTGCTCACTGTGGGTGCTGCGGGTCTGAGGCTGGACTGCTGAATGTGGCTGCTGCGGGTCTCAGGCTTGACAGCTCACTGTGGGTGCTGTGGGTCTCAGGCTTGACAGCTCACTGTGGGTGCTGTGGGTCTCAGGATGGACTCCACAGTCTGGGTGCTGCAGGTCTCAGGCTGGACTGCTCACTGTGGGTGCTGTGGGTCTCAGGCTTGACTCCTAACTGTGGATGCAGTGGTTCTCAGGCTGCACTTCTCACTGTGGGTGCTGCGGGTCTCAGGCTTGACAGCTCACTGTGGGTGCTGTGGGTCTCAGGATGGACTCCTCACTCTGGGTGCTGCAGGTCTCAGGCTGGACTGCTCACTGTGGGTGCTGTGGGTCTCAGGCTTGGCTCCTAACTGTGGATGCAGTGGTTCTCAGGCTGCACTTCTCACTGTGGATGCTGTGGGTCTCAGGCTGGACTGCTTACTGTGGATACTGAGTGTCTCAGGCTGGACAGCTCACTGTGTGTGCTGCAACTCTCAGGCTGGACAGCTCACTGTGGGTGCTGTGGGTCTCCGGCTGGACTGCTCACTGTGGGTGCTGCAGGTCTCAGGCTGGACTGCTCACTTTGGGTGCTGCGGGTCTCAGGCTGGACTGTTCACTGTGGGTGCTGCAGATCTCAGGGTGGACTGCTCACTTTGGGTGCTGTGGGTCTCAGACTGGACTACTCACTGTGCGTCTCAGGCTGGACTGCTCACTGTGAGTGCTACGGGTCTCAGGCTGGACTGCTCACGGTGGGTGCTGCAGGTCTCAGGCTGGACTGTTCACAGTGGCTCCTGCAGGACTCAGGCTGGACTGTTCACTGTGGGTGCTGCAGATCTCAGGGTGGACTGCTCACTGTCGGTGCTGTGGGTCTCAGGCTGGACTGCTCACTGTGCGTCTCAGGCTGAACTGCTCACCGTGGGTGCTGTGGGTCTCAAGCTGGACGGCTCACGGTGGGTGCTGCAGTTCTTAGGATGGACTCCTCACTCTGGGTGCTGCATGTCTCAGGCTGGACTGCTCACTGTAGGTGCTGTGGGTCTCAGACTAGGCTCCTAACTGTGGATGCAGTGGGGCTCAGGCTGCACTTCTCACTGTGGATGCTGTGGGTTCAGGATGGACTGCTTACTGTGGATGCTGAGTGTCTCAGGCTGGACTGCTCACTGTGTGTGCTGTGGCTCTCAGGCTGGACTTCTCACTGTGGATGCTGCAGGTCTCAGGCTGGACTGTTCACTGTGGCTGCTGCAGGTCTCGGGCTGGAATGTTCACTGTGGATGCTGTGGGGCTCAGGCTGGACTACTCACTGTGGGTGATGTGGGACTGAGGCTGCGAGCCTCACTGTGAGTGCTGCAGGTCTCAGGCTGGTCTGTTCACGGTGGCTGCTGCAGGTCTCAGGCTAGACTCTTCAGTGTGGGTGCTGCAGATCTCAGGGTGGACTGCTCACTGTGGGTGCTGTGGGTCTCAGGCTGGACTGCTCACTGTGTGTCTCAGGCTGGACTGCTCACTGTGGGTGCTGCAGGTCTCAGGCTGGACTGCTGACTGTGGCTGCTGTGGGTCTCAGGCTGGACTGCTCACTGTGGGTGCTGCGGGTCTCAGGCTTGACAGCTCACTGTGGGTGCTGCGGGTCTCAGGATGGACTCCTCACTCTGGGTGCTGCAGGTCTCAGGCTGGACGGCTCACTGTGGGTGCTGTGGGTCTCAGGCTTGGCTCCTATCTGTGGATGCAGTGGTTCTCAGGCTGCACTTCTCACTGTGGATGCTGTGGGTCTCAGGCTGGACTGCTTACTGTGGATGCTGAGTGTCTCAGGTTGGACAGCTCACTGTGTGTGCTGCAACTCTCAGGCTGGACTGCTCACTGTGGGTGCTGCAGGTCTCAGTCTGGACCGGTCACTATGGGTGCTGTGGGTCTCAGGCTGGACTGCTCACTGTGGGTGCTGTTGCTCTCAGGCTGGACTTTCCACTATGGGTGCTACAGGTCACAGGCTGGACTAGTCACTGTGGATGCTGCAGGTCTCTGTCTGGGCTCCTCACAGTGGGTGCTGCGGGTTTCAGGCCGGACTGCTCACTGTGGCTGCTGCAGGTCTCAGGCTGGATTGCTCACTGTGGGTGCTGCGGGTCTCAGGCTTGACAGCTTACTGTGGATGCTGCAGGTCTCTGTCTGGGCTCCTCACAGTGGGTGCTGCGAGTTTCAGGCCGCACTGCTCACTGTGGCTGCTGCAGGTCTCAGGCTGGATTGCTCACTGTGGGTGCTGCGGGTCTCAGGCTTGACAGCTTACTGTGGGTGCTGTGGGTCTCAGGATGGACTCCTCACTCTGGGTGCTGCGGGTCTCAGGCTGGACTGCTCACTGTGGGATCTGCAAGTCTCAGGCTGGGCTCCTCACTCTGGGTGCCTCAGGTATCAGGCTGGGCTCCTCACTCAGGGTGCTACGGGTCTCAGGCTGGACTGCTCCCTGTGGCTGCTGCAGGTCTCAGGCTGGACTGCTCACCGTCGGTGCTGTGGGTCTCAGGCTGGACTGCTCACTGTGGGTGCTGCAGGTCTCAGGCTGGACTGCTCACTGTGGGTGCTGCGGGAGTCAGGCTGGGAGCCTCACTGTGAGTGCTGCAGGTCTCAGGCTGGACTGCTCACTGTGGCTGCTGCAGTTCTCACGCTGGAGTGTTCACTGTGGGTGCTGCGGGTCTCATGGTTCCAAGCCTCACTGTGACTGCTGCAGGTCTCAGGCTGGACTGTTCACGGTGGCTCCAGCAGGTCTCAGGCTGGAGCATTCACTGTGGGTGCTGCAGATCTCAGGGTGGACTGCTCACTGTGGGTGCTGTGGGTCTCAGGCTGGACTGCTCACTGTGCGTCTCAGGCTGGACTGCTCACTGTGGCTGCTGTGGGTCTCAGGCTGGACTGCTCACGGTGGGTGCTGCAGGTCTCAGGCTGGGCTCCTCACTGTGGGTGCAGCAGATCTCAGGATAGACTACTCACTGTGGGTGCTGTGTGTATCACGGTGGACTGCTCACTGTGGGTGCTGTAGGTCTAAGGCAGGACTGCTCTCTGTGGTTGCTGTGGGTCTCAGGCTGGGCTCCTCACTGTGGGTGCTGCGGGTCTCAGGCTGGACTGCTCACTGTGGGTGCTGCAGGTCTCAGGCTGGACTGCTCACTGTGGGTGCTGCGGGACTCAGGCTGGGAGCCTCACTGTGAGTGCTGCAGGTCTCAGGCTTGACTGCTCTCTGTGGCTGCTGCAGGTCTCAGGCTGGAGCGTTCACAGTGGGTGCTGCGGGTCTCAGGCTGGAATGTTCGCTGTGGGTGCTGCAGATCTCAGGGTGGACTGCTCACTTTGAATGCTGTGGGTCTCAGGCTGGACAGCTCACTGTGCGTCTCAGGCTGGACTGCTGACTGTGGGTGCTATGGGTCTCAGGCTGGACTGCTCACGGTGGGTGCTGCAGGTCTCAGGCTGGACTGTTCACAGTGGCTCCTGCAGGTCTCAGGGTGGACTGTACACTGTGGGTGCTGCAGATCTCAGGGTGGACTGCTCACTGTGGGCGCTGTGGGTCTCAGGCTGGACTGCTCACTGTGCTTCTCAGGATGGACTGCTTTCTGTGGATGCTGAGTGTCTCAGGCTGGACTGCTCACTGTGTGTGCTGCAGGTCCCAGGCTGGACTGCTCACTGTGGATGCTGCGGGTCTCTGACTGGGCTCCTCACTGTGGCTGCTGTGGCTCTCAGGCTGGACTTCTCACTGTGGATGCTGCAGGTCTCAGGCTGGACTGTTCACTGTGGCTGCTGCAGGTCTCGGGCTGGACTGTTCACTATGGATGCTGTGGGTCTCAGGCTGGACTGCTCACTGTGGGTGATGTGGGACTCAGGCTGGGAGCCTCACAGTGAGTGCCGCAGGTCTCTGGCTGGGCTCCTCACTGTGGTTGCCTCAGGTCTCAGGCTGGGCTCCGCACTGTGGGTGTTACGGTTCTCAGGCTGGAATTTTCACTGTGGATGCTGTGGGTCTCAGGCTGGACTGCTCACTGTGGCTGCTGCAGGTATCAGGCTGGAATGTTCACTGTGGGTGCTGCGGGTCTCAGGCTGCAAGCCTCACTGTGAGTGCTGCAGGTCTCAGGCTGGTCTGTTCACTGTGGCTGCTGCAGGTCTCAGGCTAGACTCTTCACTGTGGGTGCTGCAGAACTCACGGTGGACTGCTCACTGTGGGTGCTGTGGGTCTCAGGCTGGACTGCTGACTGTGGGTCTCAGGCTGGACTGCTCACTGTGGGTGCTGCGGGTCTCAGGCTTGACAGCTCACTCTGGGTGCTGCAGGTCTCAGGCTGGACTGCTCACTGTGGGTGCTGTGGGTCTCAGGCTTGGCTCCTAACTGTGGATGCAGTGGTTCTCAGGCTGCACTTCTCACTGTAGATGCTGTGGGTCTCAGGCTGGACTGCTTACTGTGGATGCTGAGAGTCTCAGGCTGGACAGCTCACTGTGTGTGCTGCAACTCTCAGGCTGGACTGCTCACTATGGGTGCTGCAGGTCTCAGGCTGGACTGCTCACTATGGGTGCTGTGGGTCTCAGGCTGGACTGCTCACTCTGGGTGCTGTTGCTCTCAGGATGGACTTTCCACTATGGGTGCTACAGGTCGCAGGCTGGACTAGTCACTTTGGATGCTGTGGGTCTCAGGCTGGACTGCCCACTGTGGATGCTGCAGGTCTCTGTCTGGGCTCCTCACAGTGGGTGCTGCGCGTTTCAGGCCGGACTGCTCACTGTGGCTGCTGCAGGTCTCAGGCTGGATTGCTCACTGTGGGTGCTGCGGGTCTCAGGCTGAACTGCTCACTGTGGGTGCTGCGGGTCTCAGGCTTGACAGCTTACTGTGGGTGCTGTGGGTCTCAGGATGGATTCCTCACTCTGGGTGCTGCGGGTCTCAGGCTGGACTGCTCACTGTGGGTTCTGCAGGTCTCAGGCTGGGCTCCTCACTCTGGATACCTCAGGTCTCAGGCTGGGTTCCTCACTCTGGGTGCTACGGGTCTCAGGCTGGACAGCTCCCTGTGGCTGCTGCAGGTCTCAGGCTGGACTGCTCACCGTAGGTGCTGTGGGTCTCAGGCAGGACTGCTCACTGTGGGTGCTGCAGGTCTCAGACTGGACTGCTCACTGTGGGTGCTGCGGGACTCAGGCTGGGAGCCTCACTGTGAGTGCAGCAGGTCTCAGGCTGGACTGCTCACTGTGGCTGCTGCAGGTCTCACGCTGGACTGTACACTGTGGGTGCTGCAGGTCTCAGGCTGCGAGCCTCACTGTGACTGCTGCAGGTCTCAGGCAGGACTGTTCACGGTGGCTCCTGCAGGTCTCAGGCTGGAACATTCACTGTGGGTGCTGCAGATCTCAGGGTGGACTGCTCACTGTGGGTGCTGTGGGTCTCAGGCTGGACTGCTCACTGTGGCTGCTGTGGGTCTCAGGCTGGACTGCTCACGGTGGGTGCTGCAGGTCTCAGGCTGGGCTCCTCACTGTGGGTGCAGCAGATCTCAGGATGGACTACTCACTGTGGGTGCTGTGTGTATCACGGTGGACTGCTCACTGTGGGTGCTGTAGGTCTAAGGCTGGACTGCTCTCTGTGGTTGCTGTGGGTCTCAGGCTGGGCTCCTCACTGTGGGTGCTGCGGGTCTCAGGCTGGACTGCTCGCTGTGGGTGCTGCGGGACTCAGGCTGGGAGCCTCACTGTGAGTGCTGCAGGTCTCAGGCTTGACTGCTCTCTGTGGCTGCTGCAGGTCTCAGGCTGGAGCGTTCACAGTGGGTGCTGCGGGTCTCAGGCTGGACTGTTCGCTGTGGGTGCTGCAGATCTCAGGGTGGACTGCTCACTTTGAATGCTGTGGGTCTCAGGCTGGACTGCTCACTGTGCGTCTCAGGCTGGACTGCTCACGGTGGGTGCTACGGGTCTCAGGCTGGACTGCTCACGGTGGGTGCTGCAGGTCTCAGGCTGGACTGTTCACAGTGGCTCCTGCAGGTCTCAGGCTGGACTGTTCACTGTGGGTGCTGCAGATCTCAGGGTGGACTGCTCACTGTGGGCGCTGTGGGTCTCAGGCTGGACTGCTCACTGTGCGTCTCAGGCTGGACTGCTCACTGTGTTTGCAGCAGGTCTCAGGCTGGACTGCTCACTGTGGGTGCTGTGGGTCTCAGGCTTGGCTCCTAACTGTGGATGCAGAGGTTCTCAGGCTGCACTTCTCACTGTGGATGCTGTGGGTCTCAGGCTGGACTGCTTACTGTGGATGCTGAGTGTCTCAGGCTGGACAGCTCACTGTGTGTGCTGCAACTCTCAGGCTGGACAGCTCACTGTGGGTGCTATGGGTCTCAGGCTGGACGGCTCACGGTGGGTGCTGCAGTTCTTAGGATGGACTTTCCACTATGGGTGCTACAGGTCACAGGCTGGACTAGTCACTGTGGATGCTGCAGGTCTCTGTCTGGGCTCCTCACAGTGGGTGCTGCGGGTTTCAGGCCGGACTGCTCACTGTGGCTGCTGCAGGTCTCAGGCTGGATTGCTCACTGTGGGTGCTGCGGGTCTCAGGCTTGACAGCTTACTGTGGATGCTGCAGGTCTCTGTCTGGGCTCCTCACAGTGGGTGCTGCGAGTTTCAGGCCGCACTGCTCACTGTGGCTGCTGCAGGTCTCAGGCTGGATTGCTCACTGTGGGTGCTGCGGGTCTCAGGCTTGACAGCTTACTGTGGGTGCTGTGGGTCTCAGGATGGACTCCTCACTCTGGGTGCTGCGGGTCTCAGGCTGGACTGCTCACTGTGGGATCTGCAAGTCTCAGGCTGGGCTCCTCACTCTGGGTGCCTCAGGTATCAGGCTGGGCTCCTCACTCAGGGTGCTACGGGTCTCAGGCTGGACTGCTCCCTGTGGCTGCTGCAGGTCTCAGGCTGGACTGCTCACCGTCGGTGCTGTGGGTCTCAGGCTGGACTGCTCACTGTGGGTGCTGCAGGTCTCAGGCTGGACTGCTCACTGTGGGTGCTGCGGGAGTCAGGCTGGGAGCCTCACTGTGAGTGCTGCAGGTCTCAGGCTGGACTGCTCACTGTGGCTGCTGCAGTTCTCACGCTGGAGTGTTCACTGTGGGTGCTGCGGGTCTCATGGTTCCAAGCCTCACTGTGACTGCTGCAGGTCTCAGGCTGGACTGTTCACGGTGGCTCCAGCAGGTCTCAGGCTGGAGCATTCACTGTGGGTGCTGCAGATCTCAGGGTGGACTGCTCACTGTGGGTGCTGTGGGTCTCAGGCTGGACTGCTCACTGTGCGTCTCAGGCTGGACTGCTCACTGTGGCTGCTGTGGGTCTCAGGCTGGACTGCTCACGGTGGGTGCTGCAGGTCTCAGGCTGGGCTCCTCACTGTGGGTGCAGCAGATCTCAGGATAGACTACTCACTGTGGGTGCTGTGTGTATCACGGTGGACTGCTCACTGTGGGTGCTGTAGGTCTAAGGCAGGACTGCTCTCTGTGGTTGCTGTGGGTCTCAGGCTGGGCTCCTCACTGTGGGTGCTGCGGGTCTCAGGCTGGACTGCTCACTGTGGGTGCTGCAGGTCTCAGGCTGGACTGCTCACTGTGGGTGCTGCGGGACTCAGGCTGGGAGCCTCACTGTGAGTGCTGCAGGTCTCAGGCTTGACTGCTCTCTGTGGCTGCTGCAGGTCTCAGGCTGGAGCGTTCACAGTGGGTGCTGCGGGTCTCAGGCTGGAATGTTCGCTGTGGGTGCTGCAGATCTCAGGGTGGACTGCTCACTTTGAATGCTGTGGGTCTCAGGCTGGACAGCTCACTGTGCGTCTCAGGCTGGACTGCTGACTGTGGGTGCTATGGGTCTCAGGCTGGACTGCTCACGGTGGGTGCTGCAGGTCTCAGGCTGGACTGTTCACAGTGGCTCCTGCAGGTCTCAGGGTGGACTGTACACTGTGGGTGCTGCAGATCTCAGGGTGGACTGCTCACTGTGGGCGCTGTGGGTCTCAGGCTGGACTGCTCACTGTGCTTCTCAGGATGGACTGCTTTCTGTGGATGCTGAGTGTCTCAGGCTGGACTGCTCACTGTGTGTGCTGCAGGTCCCAGGCTGGACTGCTCACTGTGGATGCTGCGGGTCTCTGACTGGGCTCCTCACTGTGGCTGCTGTGGCTCTCAGGCTGGACTTCTCACTGTGGATGCTGCAGGTCTCAGGCTGGACTGTTCACTGTGGCTGCTGCAGGTCTCGGGCTGGACTGTTCACTATGGATGCTGTGGGTCTCAGGCTGGACTGCTCACTGTGGGTGATGTGGGACTCAGGCTGGGAGCCTCACAGTGAGTGCCGCAGGTCTCTGGCTGGGCTCCTCACTGTGGTTGCCTCAGGTCTCAGGCTGGGCTCCGCACTGTGGGTGTTACGGTTCTCAGGCTGGAATTTTCACTGTGGATGCTGTGGGTCTCAGGCTGGACTGCTCACTGTGGCTGCTGCAGGTATCAGGCTGGAATGTTCACTGTGGGTGCTGCGGGTCTCAGGCTGCAAGCCTCACTGTGAGTGCTGCAGGTCTCAGGCTGGACTGTTCACTGTGGCTGCTGCAGGTCTCAGGCTAGACTCTTCACTGTGGGTGCTGCAGAACTCACGGTGGACTGCTCACTGTGGGTGCTGTGGGTCTCAGGCTGGACTGCTGACTGTGGGTCTCAGGCTGGACTGCTCACTGTGGGTGCTGCGGGTCTCAGGCTTGACAGCTCACTCTGGGTGCTGCAGGTCTCAGGCTGGACTGCTCACTGTGGGTGCTGTGGGTCTCAGGCTTGGCTCCTAACTGTGGATGCAGTGGTTCTCAGGCTGCACTTCTCACTGTAGATGCTGTGGGTCTCAGGCTGGACTGCTTATTGTGGATGCTGAGAGTCTCAGGCTGGACAGCTCACTGTGTGTGCTGCAACTCTCAGGCTGGACTGCTCACTATGGGTGCTGCAGGTCTCAGGCTGGACTGCTCACTATGGGTGCTGTGGGTCTCAGGCTGGACTGCTCACTCTGGGTGCTGTTGCTCTCAGGATGGACTTTCCACTATGGGTGCTACAGGTCGCAGGCTGGACTAGTCACTTTGGATGCTGTGGGTCTCAGGCTGGACTGCCCACTGTGGATGCTGCAGGTCTCTGTCTGGGCTCCTCACAGTGGGTGCTGCGCGTTTCAGGCCGGACTGCTCACTGTGGCTGCTGCAGGTCTCAGGCTGGATTGCTCACTGTGGGTGCTGCGGGTCTCAGGCTGAACTGCTCACTGTGGGTGCTGCGGGTCTCAGGCTTGACAGCTTACTGTGGGTGCTGTGGGTCTCAGGATGGATTCCTCACTCTGGGTGCTGCGGGTCTCAGGCTGGACTGCTCACTGTGGGTTCTGCAGGTCTCAGGCTGGGCTCCTCACTCTGGATACCTCAGGTCTCAGGCTGGGTTCCTCACTCTGGGTGCTACGGGTCTCAGGCTGGACAGCTCCCTGTGGCTGCTGCAGGTCTCAGGCTGGACTGCTCACCGTAGGTGCTGTGGGTCTCAGGCAGGACTGCTCACTGTGGGTGCTGCAGGTCTCAGACTGGACTGCTCACTGTGGGTGCTGCGGGACTCAGGCTGGGAGCCTCACTGTGAGTGCAGCAGGTCTCAGGCTGGACTGCTCACTGTGGCTGCTGCAGGTCTCACGCTGGACTGTACACTGTGGGTGCTGCAGGTCTCAGGCTGCGAGCCTCACTGTGACTGCTGCAGGTCTCAGGCAGGACTGTTCACGGTGGCTCCTGCAGGTCTCAGGCTGGAACATTCACTGTGGGTGCTGCAGATCTCAGGGTGGACTGCTCACTGTGGGTGCTGTGGGTCTCAGGCTGGACTGCTCACTGTGGCTGCTGTGGGTCTCAGGCTGGACTGCTCACGGTGGGTGCTGCAGGTCTCAGGCTGGGCTCCTCACTGTGGGTGCAGCAGATCTCAGGATGGACTACTCACTGTGGGTGCTGTGTGTATCACGGTGGACTGCTCACTGTGGGTGCTGTAGGTCTAAGGCTGGACTGCTCTCTGTGGTTGCTGTGGGTCTCAGGCTGGGCTCCTCACTGTGGGTGCTGCGGGTCTCAGGCTGGACTGCTCGCTGTGGGTGCTGCGGGACTCAGGCTGGGAGCCTCACTGTGAGTGCTGCAGGTCTCAGGCTTGACTGCTCTCTGTGGCTGCTGCAGGTCTCAGGCTGGAGCGTTCACAGTGGGTGCTGCGGGTCTCAGGCTGGACTGTTCGCTGTGGGTGCTGCAGATCTCAGGGTGGACTGCTCACTTTGAATGCTGTGGGTCTCAGGCTGGACTGCTCACTGTGCGTCTCAGGCTGGACTGCTCACGGTGGGTGCTACGGGTCTCAGGCTGGACTGCTCACGGTGGGTGCTGCAGGTCTCAGGCTGGACTGTTCACAGTGGCTCCTGCAGGTCTCAGGCTGGACTGTTCACTGTGGGTGCTGCAGATCTCAGGGTGGACTGCTCACTGTGGGCGCTGTGGGTCTCAGGCTGGACTGCTCACTGTGCGTCTCAGGCTGGACTGCTCACTGTGTTTGCAGCAGGTCTCAGGCTGGACTGCTCACTGTGGGTGCTGTGGGTCTCAGGCTTGGCTCCTAACTGTGGATGCAGTGGTTCTCAGGCTGCACTTCTCACTGTGGATGCTGTGGGTCTCAGGCTGGACTGCTTACTGTGGATGCTGAGTGTCTCAGGCTGGACAGCTCACTGTGTGTGCTGCAACTCTCAGGCTGGACAGCTCACTGTGGGTGCTATGGGTCTCAGGCTGGACGGCTCACGGTGGGTGCTGCAGTTCTTAGGATGGACTCCTCACTCTGGGTGCTGCATGTCTCAGGCTGGACTGCTCACTGTGGGTGCTGTGGGTCTCAGGCTAGGCTCCTAACTGTGGATGCAGTGGGTCTCAGGCTGCACTTCTCACTGTGGATGCTGTGGGTCTCAGGATGGACTGCTTACTGTGGATGCTGAGTGTCTCAGGCTGGACTGCTCACTGTGTGTGCTGCAGGTCTCAGGCTGGACTGCTCACTGTGGATGCTGCGGGTCTCTGACTGGGCTCCTCACTGTGGCTGCTGTGGCTCTCAGGCTGGACTTCTCACTGTGGATGCTGCAGGTCTCAGGCTGGACTGTTCACTGTGGCTACTGCAGGTCTCGGGCTGGACTGTTCACTGTGGATGCTGTGGGTCTCAGGATGGACTGCTCACTGTGGGTGATGTGGGACTCAGGCTGCGAGCCTCACTGTGAGTGCTGCAGGTCTCAGGCTGGTCTGTTCAAGATGGCTGCTGCAGGTCTCAGGCTAGACTCTTCAGTGTGGGTGCTGCAGATCTCAGGGTGGACTGCTCACTGTGGGTGCTGTGGGTCTCAGGCTGGACTCCTCACTGTGTGTCTCAGGCTGGACTGCTCACTGTGGGTGCTGCGGGTCTGAGGCTGGACTGCTGAATGTGGCTGCTGCGGGTCTCAGGCTTGACAGCTCACTGTGGGTGCTGTGGGTCTCAGGCTTGACAGCTCACTGTGGGTGCTGTGGGTCTCAGGATGGACTCCACAGTCTGGGTGCTGCAGGTCTCAGGCTGGACTGCTCACTGTGGGTGCTGTGGGTCTCAGGCTTGACTCCTAACTGTGGATGCAGTGGTTCTCAGGCTGCACTTCTCACTGTGGGTGCTGCGGGTCTCAGGCTTGACAGCTCACTGTGGGTGCTGTGGGTCTCAGGATGGACTCCTCACTCTGGGTGCTGCAGGTCTCAGGCTGGACTGCTCACTGTGGGTGCTGTGGGTCTCAGGCTTGGCTCCTAACTGTGGATGCAGTGGTTCTCAGGCTGCACTTCTCACTGTGGATGCTGTGGGTCTCAGGCTGGACTGCTTACTGTGGATACTGAGTGTCTCAGGCTGGACAGCTCACTGTGTGTGCTGCAACTCTCAGGCTGGACAGCTCACTGTGGGTGCTGTGGGTCTCCGGCTGGACTGCTCACTGTGGGTGCTGCAGGTCTCAGGCTGGACTGCTCACTTTGGGTGCTGCGGGTCTCAGGCTGGACTGTTCACTGTGGGTGCTGCAGATCTCAGGGTGGACTGCTCACTTTGGGTGCTGTGGGTCTCAGACTGGACTACTCACTGTGCGTCTCAGGCTGGACTGCTCACTGTGAGTGCTACGGGTCTCAGGCTGGACTGCTCACGGTGGGTGCTGCAGGTCTCAGGCTGGACTGTTCACAGTGGCTCCTGCAGGACTCAGGCTGGACTGTTCACTGTGGGTGCTGCAGATCTCAGGGTGGACTGCTCACTGTGGGTGCTGTGGGTCTCAGGCTGGACTGCTCACTGTGCGTCTCAGGCTGAACTGCTCACCGTGGGTGCTGTGGGTCTCAAGCTGGACGGCTCACGGTGGGTGCTGCAGTTCTTAGGATGGACTCCTCACTCTGGGTGCTGCATGTCTCAGGCTGGACTGCTCACTGTGGGTGCTGTGGGTCTCAGACTAGGCTCCTAACTGTGGATGCAGTGGGGCTCAGGCTGCACTTCTCACTGTGGATGCTGTGGGTTCAGGATGGACTGCTTACTGTGGATGCTGAGTGTCTCAGGCTGGACTGCTCACTGTGTGTGCTGTGGCTCTCAGGCTGGACTTCTCACTGTGGATGCTGCAGGTCTCAGGCTGGACTGTTCACTGTGGCTGCTGCAGGTCTCGGGCTGGAATGTTCACTGTGGATGCTGTGGGGCTCAGGCTGGACTACTCACTGTGGGTGATGTGGGACTCAGGCTGCGAGCCTCACTGTGAGTGCTGCAGGTCTCAGGCTGGTCTGTTCACGGTGGCTGCTGCAGGTCTCAGGCTAGACTCTTCAGTGTGGGTGCTGCAGATCTCAGGGTGGACTGCTCACTGTGGGTGCTGTGGGTCTCAGGCTGGACTGCTCACTGTGTGTCTCAGGCTGGACTGCTCACTGTGGGTGCTGCAGGTCTCAGGCTGGACTGCTGACTGTGGCTGCTGCGGGTCTCAGGCTGGACTGCTCACTGTGGGTGCTGCGGGTCTCAGGCTTGACAGCTCACTGTGGGTGCTGCGGGTCTCAGGATGGACTCCTCACTCTGGGTGCTGCAGGTCTCAGGCTGGACGGCTCACTGTGGGTGCTGTGGGTCTCAGGCTTGGCTCCTATCTGTGGATGCAGTGGTTCTCAGGCTGCACTTCTCACTGTGGATGCTGTGGGTCTCAGGCTGGACTGCTTACTGTGGATGCTGAGTGTCTCAGGCTGGACAGCTCACTGTGTGTGCTGCAACTCTCAGGCTGGACTGCTCACTGTGGGTGCTGCAGGTCTCAGTCTGGACCGGTCACTATGGGTGCTGTGGGTCTCAGGCTGGACTGCTCACTGTGGGTGCTGTTGCTCTCAGGCTGGACTTTCCACTATGGGTGCTACAGGTCACAGGCTGGACTAGTCACTGTGGATGCTGCAGGTCTCTGTCTGGGCTCCTCACAGTGGGTGCTGCGGGTTTCAGGCCGGACTGCTCACTGTGGCTGCTGCAGGTCTCAGGCTGGATTGCTCACTGTGGGTGCTGCGGGTCTCAGGCTTGACAGCTTACTGTGGATGCTGCAGGTCTCTGTCTGGGCTCCTCACAGTGGGTGCTGCGAGTTTCAGGCCGCACTGCTCACTGTGGCTGCTGCAGGTCTCAGGCTGGATTGCTCACTGTGGGTGCTGCGGGTCTCAGGCTTGACAGCTTACTGTGGGTGCTGTGGGTCTCAGGATGGACTCCTCACTCTGGGTGCTGCGGGTCTCAGGCTGGACTGCTCACTGTGGGATCTGCAAGTCTCAGGCTGGGCTCCTCACTCTGGGTGCCTCAGGTATCAGGCTGGGCTCCTCACTCAGGGTGCTACGGGTCTCAGGCTGGACTGCTCCCTGTGGCTGCTGCAGGTCTCAGGCTGGACTGCTCACCGTCGGTGCTGTGGGTCTCAGGCTGGACTGCTCACTGTGGGTGCTGCAGGTCTCAGGCTGGACTGCTCACTGTGGGTGCTGCGGGAGTCAGGCTGGGAGCCTCACTGTGAGTGCTGCAGGTCTCAGGCTGGACTGCTCACTGTGGCTGCTGCAGTTCTCACGCTGGAGTGTTCACTGTGGGTGCTGCGGGTCTCATGGTTCCAAGCCTCACTGTGACTGCTGCAGGTCTCAGGCTGGACTGTTCACGGTGGCTCCAGCAGGTCTCAGGCTGGAGCATTCACTGTGGGTGCTGCAGATCTCAGGGTGGACTGCTCACTGTGGGTGCTGTGGGTCTCAGGCTGGACTGCTCACTGTGCGTCTCAGGCTGGACTGCTCACTGTGGCTGCTGTGGGTCTCAGGCTGGACTGCTCACGGTGGGTGCTGCAGGTCTCAGGCTGGGCTCCTCACTGTGGGTGCAGCAGATCTCAGGATAGACTACTCACTGTGGGTGCTGTGTGTATCACGGTGGACTGCTCACTGTGGGTGCTGTAGGTCTAAGGCAGGACTGCTCTCTGTGGTTGCTGTGGGTCTCAGGCTGGGCTCCTCACTGTGGGTGCTGCGGGTCTCAGGCTGGACTGCTCACTGTGGGTGCTGCAGGTCTCAGGCTGGACTGCTCACTGTGGGTGCTGCGGGACTCAGGCTGGGAGCCTCACTGTGAGTGCTGCAGGTCTCAGGCTTGACTGCTCTCTGTGGCTGCTGCAGGTCTCAGGCTGGAGCGTTCACAGTGGGTGCTGCGGGTCTCAGGCTGGAATGTTCGCTGTGGGTGCTGCAGATCTCAGGGTGGACTGCTCACTTTGAATGCTGTGGGTCTCAGGCTGGACAGCTCACTGTGCGTCTCAGGCTGGACTGCTGACTGTGGGTGCTATGGGTCTCAGGCTGGACTGCTCACGGTGGGTGCTGCAGGTCTCAGGCTGGACTGTTCACAGTGGCTCCTGCAGGTCTCAGGGTGGACTGTACACTGTGGGTGCTGCAGATCTCAGGGTGGACTGCTCACTGTGGGCGCTGTGGGTCTCAGGCTGGACTGCTCACTGTGCTTCTCAGGATGGACTGCTTTCTGTGGATGCTGAGTGTCTCAGGCTGGACTGCTCACTGTGTGTGCTGCAGGTCCCAGGCTGGACTGCTCACTGTGGATGCTGCGGGTCTCTGACTGGGCTCCTCACTGTGGCTGCTGTGGCTCTCAGGCTGGACTTCTCACTGTGGATGCTGCAGGTCTCAGGCTGGACTGTTCACTGTGGCTGCTGCAGGTCTCGGGCTGGACTGTTCACTATGGATGCTGTGGGTCTCAGGCTGGACTGCTCACTGTGGGTGATGTGGGACTCAGGCTGGGAGCCTCACAGTGAGTGCCGCAGGTCTCTGGCTGGGCTCCTCACTGTGGTTGCCTCAGGTCTCAGGCTGGGCTCCGCACTGTGGGTGTTACGGTTCTCAGGCTGGAATTTTCACTGTGGATGCTGTGGGTCTCAGGCTGGACTGCTCACTGTGGCTGCTGCAGGTATCAGGCTGGAATGTTCACTGTGGGTGCTGCGGGTCTCAGGCTGCAAGCCTCACTGTGAGTGCTGCAGGTCTCAGGCTGGTCTGTTCACTGTGGCTGCTGCAGGTCTCAGGCTAGACTCTTCACTGTGGGTGCTGCAGAACTCACGGTGGACTGCTCACTGTGGGTGCTGTGGGTCTCAGGCTGGACTGCTGACTGTGGGTCTCAGGCTGGACTGCTCACTGTGGGTGCTGCGGGTCTCAGGCTTGACAGCTCACTCTGGGTGCTGCAGGTCTCAGGCTGGACTGCTCACTGTGGGTGCTGTGGGTCTCAGGCTTGGCTCCTAACTGTGGATGCAGTGGTTCTCAGGCTGCACTTCTCACTGTAGATGCTGTGGGTCTCAGGCTGGACTGCTTACTGTGGATGCTGAGAGTCTCAGGCTGGACAGCTCACTGTGTGTGCTGCAACTCTCAGGCTGGACTGCTCACTATGGGTGCTGCAGGTCTCAGGCTGGACTGCTCACTATGGGTGCTGTGGGTCTCAGGCTGGACTGCTCACTCTGGGTGCTGTTGCTCTCAGGATGGACTTTCCACTATGGGTGCTACAGGTCGCAGGCTGGACTAGTCACTTTGGATGCTGTGGGTCTCAGGCTGGACTGCCCACTGTGGATGCTGCAGGTCTCTGTCTGGGCTCCTCACAGTGGGTGCTGCGCGTTTCAGGCCGGACTGCTCACTGTGGCTGCTGCAGGTCTCAGGCTGGATTGCTCACTGTGGGTGCTGCGGGTCTCAGGCTGAACTGCTCACTGTGGGTGCTGCGGGTCTCAGGCTTGACAGCTTACTGTGGGTGCTGTGGGTCTCAGGATGGATTCCTCACTCTGGGTGCTGCGGGTCTCAGGCTGGACTGCTCACTGTGGGTTCTGCAGGTCTCAGGCTGGGCTCCTCACTCTGGATACCTCAGGTCTCAGGCTGGGTTCCTCACTCTGGGTGCTACGGGTCTCAGGCTGGACAGCTCCCTGTGGCTGCTGCAGGTCTCAGGCTGGACTGCTCACCGTAGGTGCTGTGGGTCTCAGGCAGGACTGCTCACTGTGGGTGCTGCAGGTCTCAGACTGGACTGCTCACTGTGGGTGCTGCGGGACTCAGGCTGGGAGCCTCACTGTGAGTGCAGCAGGTCTCAGGCTGGACTGCTCACTGTGGCTGCTGCAGGTCTCACGCTGGACTGTACACTGTGGGTGCTGCAGGTCTCAGGCTGCGAGCCTCACTGTGACTGCTGCAGGTCTCAGGCAGGACTGTTCACGGTGGCTCCTGCAGGTCTCAGGCTGGAACATTCACTGTGGGTGCTGCAGATCTCAGGGTGGACTGCTCACTGTGGGTGCTGTGGGTCTCAGGCTGGACTGCTCACTGTGGCTGCTGTGGGTCTCAGGCTGGACTGCTCACGGTGGGTGCTGCAGGTCTCAGGCTGGGCTCCTCACTGTGGGTGCAGCAGGTCTCAGGATGGACTACTCACTGTGGGTGCTGTGTGTATCACGGTGGACTGCTCACTGTGGGTGCTGTAGGTCTAAGGCTGGACTGCTCTCTGTGGTTGCTGTGGGTCTCAGGCTGGGCTCCTCACTGTGGGTGCTGCGGGTCTCAGGCTGGACTGCTCGCTGTGGGTGCTGCGGGACTCAGGCTGGGAGCCTCACTGTGAGTGCTGCAGGTCTCAGGCTTGACTGCTCTCTGTGGCTGCTGCAGGTCTCAGGCTGGAGCGTTCACAGTGGGTGCTGCGGGTCTCAGGCTGGACTGTTCGCTGTGGGTGCTGCAGATCTCAGGGTGGACTGCTCACTTTGAATGCTGTGGGTCTCAGGCTGGACTGCTCACTGTGCGTCTCAGGCTGGACTGCTCACGGTGGGTGCTACGGGTCTCAGGCTGGACTGCTCACGGTGGGTGCTGCAGGTCTCAGGCTGGACTGTTCACAGTGGCTCCTGCAGGTCTCAGGCTGGACTGTTCACTGTGGGTGCTGCAGATCTCAGGGTGGACTGCTCACTGTGGGCGCTGTGGGTCTCAGGCTGGACTGCTCACTGTGCGTCTCAGGCTGGACTGCTCACTGTGTTTGCAGCAGGTCTCAGGCTGGACTGCTCACTGTGGGTGCTGTGGGTCTCAGGCTAGGCTCCTAACTGTGGATGCAGTGGGTCTCAGGCTGCACTTCTCACTGTGGATGCTGTGGGTCTCAGGATGGACTGCTTTCTGTGGATGCTGAGTGTCTCAGGCTGGACTGCTCACTGTGTGTGCTGCAGGTCTCAGGCTGGACTGCTCACTGTGGATGCTGCGGGTCTCTGACTGGGCTCCTCACTGTGGCTGCTGTGGCTCTCAGGCTGGACTTCTCACTGTGGATGCTGCAGGTCTCAGGCTGGACTGTTCACTGTGGCTGCTGCAGGTCTCGGGCTGGACTGTTCACTATGGATGCTGTGGGTCTCAGGCTGGACTGCTCACTGTGGGTGATGTGGGACTCAGGCTGGGAGCCTCACAGTGAGTGCTGCAGGTCTCTGGCTGGGCTCCTCACTGTGGTTGCCTCAGGTCTCGGGCTGGGCTCCGCACTGTGGGTGTTACGGTTCTCAGGCTGGAATTTTCACTGTGGATGCTGTGGGTCTCAGGCTGGACTGCTCACTGTGGCTGCTGCAGGTATCAGGCTGGATTGTTCACTGTGGGTGCTGCGAGTCTCAGGCTGCGAGCCTCACTGTGAGTGCTGCAGGTCTCAGGCTGGTCTGTTCACTGTGGCTGCTGCAGGTCTCAGGCTAGACTCTTCACTGTGGGTGCTGCAGAACTCACGGTGGACTGCTCACTGTGGGTGCTGTGGGTCTCAGGCTGGACTGCTCACTGTGTGTCTCAGGCTGGACTGCTCACTGTGGGTGCTGCAGGTCTCAGGCAGGACTGCTGACTGTAGCTGCTGTGGGTCTCAGGCTGGACTGCTCACTGTGGGTGCTGCGGGTCTCAGGCTTGACAGCTCACTCTGGGTGCTGCAGGTCTCAGGCTGGACTGCTCACTGTGGGTGCTGTGGGTCTCAGGCTTGGCTCCTAACTGTGGATGCAGTGGTTCTCAGGCTGCACTTCTCACTGTAGATGCTGTGGGTCTCAGGCTGGACTGCTTATTGTGGATGCTGAGAGTCTCAGGCTGGACAGCTCACTGTGTGTGCTGCAACTCTCAGGCTGGACTGCTCATTATGGGTGCTGTGGGTCTCAGGCTGGACTGCTCACTCTGGGTGCTGTTGCTCTCAGGATGGACTTTCCACTATGGGTGCTACAGGTCGCAGGCTGGACTAGTCACTTTGGATGCTGTGGGTCTCAGGCTGGACTGCCCACTGTGGATGCTGCAGGTCTCTGTCTGGGCTCCTCACAGTGGGTGCTGCGCGTTTCAGGCCGGACTGCTCACTGTGGCTGCTGCAGGTCTCAGGCTGGATTGCTCACTGTGGGTGCTGCGGGTCTCAGGCTGAACTGCTCACTGTGGGTGCTGCGGGTCTCAGGCTTGACAGCTTACTGTGGGTGCTGTGGGTCTCAGGATGGATTCCTCACTCTGGGTGCTGTGGGTCTCAGGCTGGACTGCTCACTGTGGGTTCTGCAGGTCTCAGGCTGGGCTCCTCACTCTGGGTACCTCAGGTCTCAGGCTGGGTTCCTCACTCTGGGTGCTACGGGTCTCAGGCTGGACTGCTCCCTGTGGCTGCTGCAGGTCTCAGGCTGGACTGCTCACCGTAGGTGCTGTGGGTCTCAGGCTGGACTGCTCACTGTGGGTGCTGCAGGTCTCAGACTGGACTGCTCACTGTGGGTGCTGCGGGACTCAGGCTGGGAGCCTCACTGTGAGTGCAGCAGGTCTCAGGCTGGACTGCTCACTGTGGCTGCTGCAGGTCTCACGCTGGACTGTTCACTGTGGGTGCTGCAGGTCTCAGGCTGCGAGCCTCACTGTGACTGCTGCAGGTCTCAGGCTGGACTGTTCACGGTGGCTGCTGCAGGTCTCAGGCTGGAACATTCACTGTGGGTGCTGCAGATCTCAGGGTGGACTGCTCACTGTGGGTGCTGTGGGTCTCAGGCTGGACTGCTCACTGTGGCTGCTGTGGGTCTCAGGCTGGACTGCTCACGGTGGGTGCTGCAGGTCTCAGGCTGGGCTCCTCACTGTGGGTGCAGCAGATCTCAGGATGGACTACTCACTGTGGGTGCTGTGTGTATCAGGGTGGACTGCTCACTGTGGGTGCTGCAGGTCTCAGGCAGGACTGCTCACTGTGGGTGCTGCGGGACTCAGGCTGGGAGCCTCACTGTGGGTGCAGCAGATCTCAGGATGGACTACTCACTGTGGGTGCTGTGTGTATCAGGGTGGACTGCTCACTGTGGGTGCTGCAGGTCTCAGGCGTGACTGCTCTCTGTGGCTGCTGCAGGTCTCAGGCTTGAGTGTTCACAGTGGGTGCTGCGGGTCTCAGGCTGGACTGTTCACTGTGGGTGCTGCAGATCTCACGGTGGACTGCTCACTTTGGGTGCTGTGGGTCTCAGGCTGGACTGCTCACTGTGCGTCTCAGGCTGGACTGCTCACTGTGGGTGCTACGGGTCTCAGGCTGGAATGCTCACGGTGGGTGCTGCAGATCTCAGGCTGGACTGTTCACAGTGGCTCCTGCAGGTCTCAGGCTGGACTGTTCACTGTGGGTGCTGCAGATCTCAGGGTGGACTGCTCACTGTGGGTGCTGTGGGTCTCAGGCTGGACTGCTCACTGTGCGTCTCAGGCTGGACTGCTCACCGTGGGTGCTGTGGGTCTCAGGCTGGACGGCTCACGGTGGGTGCTGCAGGTCTTAGGATGGACTCCTCACTCTGGGTGCTGCAGGTCTCAGGCTGAACTGCTCACTGTGGGTGCTGTGAGTCTCAGGCTAGGCTCCTAACTGTGGATGCAGTGGGTCTCAGGCTGCACTTCTCACTGTGGATGCTGTGGGTCTCAGGATGGACTGCTTACTGTGGATGCTGAGTGTCTCAGGCTGGACTGCTCACTGTGTGTGCTGCAGGTCTCAGGCTGGACTGCTCACTGTGGATGCTGCGGGTCTCTGACTGGGCTCCTCACTGTGGCTGCTGTGGCTCTCAGGCTGGACTTCTCACTGTGGATGCTGCAGGTCTCAGGCTGGACTGTTCAATGTGGCTGCTGCAGGTCTCGGGCTGGACTGTTCACTGTGGATGCTGTGGGTCTCAGGCTGGACTGCTCACTGTGGGTGATGTGGGACTCAGGCTGGGAGCCTCACAGTGAGTGCTGCAGGTCTCTGGCTGGGCTCCTCACTGTGGTTGCCTCAGGTCTCAGGCTGGGCTCCGCACTGTGGGTGTTACGGGTCTCAGGCTGAACTTTTCACTGTGGATGCTGTGGGTCTCAGGATGGACTGCTCACTGTGGCTGCTGCAGGTCTCAGGCTGGACTGCTCACTGTGGGTGCTGTGGGTCTCAGGCTAGGCTCCTCACTGTGAGTGCTGTGGGCCTCAGGCTGGGCTCCTCACTGTGGGTGCTGCAGGTCTCAGGCTGGACGGCTCACTATGGGTGCTGTGGGTCTCAGGCTGGACTGCTCACTGTGGATGCTGCAGGTCTCTGTCTGGGCTCCTCACTGTGGGTGCTGCGGGTTTCAGGCCGGACTGCTCACTGTGGCTGCTGCAGGTCACAGGCTGGATTGCTCACTGTGGGTGCTGTGTGTCTCAGGGTGGACTGCTCATTGTAGGTGCTGTGGGTCTCGGGCTGGGCTCCTCACTTTGGGTGCTGCAGGTCTCAGGCTGGATTGCACACTGTGTGTTCTGCAGGTCTCAGGCTGGACTGCTCACTGTGGGTGCTGTGGGCCTCAGGCTGGGCCCCTCACTGTGGTTGCTGCAGGTCTCAGGCTGGGCTCCTCACTATGCCTGCTGCAGGTCTCAGGCTGGAGTTCTCACTGTGGGTGCTGCAGATCTCAGGCTGTACTGCTGACTGTGGATGCTGTGGGTCTCAGGCTGGACTGTTCACTGTGGATGCTGCGAGTCTCACACTGGTCTGCTGACCGTGGATGCTGAGTGTCTCAGGCTGGACTGTTCACTGTGGGTGCTGCAGGTCTCAGGCGGGACTGCTGACTGTGGGTGCTGTGGGTCTCAGGCTGGACTGCTCACTGTGGGTGCTGCGGGTCTCAGGCTTGACAGCTCACTGTGGGAGCTGTGTGTCTCAGGATGGACTCCTCGCTCGGGGTGCTACGGGTCTCAGGCTGGACTGCTCCCTGTGGCTGCTGCAGGTCTCAGGCTGGACTGCTCACCGTAGGTGCTGTGGGACACAGGCTGGACTGCTCACTGTGGGTGCTGCAGGTCTCAGACTGGACTGCTCACTGTGGGTGCTGCGGGACTCAAGCTGGGTGCCTCACTGTGAGTGCAGCATGTCTCAGGCTGGACTGCTCACTGTGGCTGCTGCAGGTCTCACGCTGGACTGTACACTGTGGGTGCTGCAGGTCTCAGGCTGCGAGCCTCACTGTGACTGCTGCAGGTCTCAGGCTGGACTGTTCACGGTGGCTCCTGCAGGTCTCAGGCTGGAACATTCACTGTGGGTGCTGCAGATCTCAGGGTGGACTGCTCACTGTGGGTGCTGTGGGTCTCAGGCTGGACTGCTCACTGTGGCTGCTGTGGGTCTCAGGCTGGACTGCTCACGGTGGGTGCTGCAGGTCTCAGGCTGGGCTCCTCACTGTGGGTGCAGCAGATCTCAGGATGGACTACTCACTGTGGGTGCTGTGTGTATCAGGGTGGACTGCTCACTGTGGGTGCTGCAGGTCTCAGGCTGGACTGCTCACTGTGGGTGCTGCGGGACTCAGGCTGGGAGCCTCACTGTGAGTGCTGCAGGTCTCAGGCTTGACTGCTCTCTGTGGCTGCTGCAGGTCTCAGGGTGGACTGTTCACTGTGGGTGCTGCAGATCTCAGGGTGGACTGCTCACTGTGGGTGCTGTGGGTCTCAGGCTGGACTGCTCACTGTGCGTCTCAGGCTGGACTGCTCACGGTGGGTGCTGCAGGTCTCAGGCTGGGCTCCTCACTGTGGGTGCAGCAGATCTCAGGATGGACTACTCACTGTGGGTGCTGTGTGTATCAGGGTGGACTGCTCACTGTGGGTGCTGCAGGTCTCAGGCTGGACTGCTCACTGTGGGTGCTGCGGGACTCAGGCTGGGAGCCTCACTGTGAGTGCAGCATGTCTCAGGCTGGACTGCTCACTGTGGCTGCTGCAGGTCTCACGCTGGACTGTACACTGTGGGTGCTGCAGGTCTCAGGCTGCGAGCCTCACTGTGACTGCTGCAGGTCTCAGGCTGGACTGTTCACGGTGGCTCCTGCAGGTCTCAGGCTGGAACATTCACTGTGGGTGCTGCAGATCTCAGGGTGGACTGCTCACTGTGGGTGCTGTGGGTCTCAGGCTGGACTGCTCACTGTGGCTGCTGTGGGTCTCAGGCTGGACTGCTCACGGTGGGTGCTGCAGGTCTCAGGCTGGGCTCCTCACTGTGGGTGCAGCAGATCTCAGGATGGACTACTCACTGTGGGTGCTGTGGGTCTCAGGCTGGACTAGTCACTGTGGATGCTGTGGGTCTCAGGCTGGACTGCTCACTGTGGATGCTGCAGGTCTCTGTCTGGGCTCCTCACTGTGGGTGCTGCGGGTTTCAGGCCGGACTGCTCACTGTGGCTGCTGCAGGTCACAGGCTGGATTGCTCACTGTGGGTGCTGTGTGTCTCAGGGTGGACTGCTCATTGTAGGTGCTGTGGGTCTCGGGCTGGGCTCCTCACTTTGGGTGCTGCAGGTCTCAGGCTGGATTGCACACTGTGTGTTCTGCAGGTCTCAGGCTGGACTGCTCACTGTGGGTGCTGTGGGCCTCAGGCTGGGCCCCTCACTGTGGTTGCTGCAGGTCTCAGGCTGGGCTCCTCACTATGCCTGCTGCAGGTCTCAGGCTGGAGTTCTCACTGTGGGTGCTGCAGATCTCAGGCTGTACTGCTGACTGTGGATGCTGTGGGTCTCAGGCTGGACTGTTCACTGTGGATGCTGCGAGTCTCACACTGGTCTGCTGACGGTGGATGCTGAGTGTCTCAGGCTGGACTGTTCACTGTGGGTGCTGCAGGTCTCAGGCGGGACTGCTGACTGTGGGTGCTGTGGGTCTCAGGCTGGACTGCTCACTGTGGGTGCTGCGGGTCTCAGGCTTGACAGCTCACTGTGGGAGCTGTGTGTCTCAGGATGGACTCCTCGCTCGGGGTGCTACGGGTCTCAGGCTGGACTGCTCCCTGTGGCTGCTGCAGGTCTCAGGCTGGACTGCTCACCGTAGGTGCTGTGGGTCTCAGGCTGGACTGCTCACTGTGGGTGCTGCAGGTCTCAGACTGGACTGCTCACTGTGGGTGCTGCGGGACTCAGGCTGGGTGCCTCACTGTGAGTGCAGCATGTCTCAGGCTGGACTGCTCACTGTGGCTGCTGCAGGTCTCACGCTGGACTGTACACTGTGGGTGCTGCAGGTCTCAGGCTGCGAGCCTCACTGTGACTGCTGCAGGTCTCAGGCTGGACTGTTCACGGTGGCTCCTGCAGGTCTCAGGCTGGAACATTCACTGTGGGTGCTGCAGATCTCAGGGTGGACTGCTCACTGTGGGTGCTGTGGGTCTCAGGCTGGACTGCTCACTGTGCGTCTCAGGCTGGACTGCTCACTGTGGGTGCTGTGGGTCTCAGGCTGGACGGCTCACGGTGGGTGCTGCAGGTCTTAGGATGGACTCCTCACTCTGGGTGCTGCAGGTCTCAGGCTGGACTGCTCACTGTGGGTGCTGTGGGTCTCAGGCTAGGCTCCTAACTGTGGATGCAGTGGGTCTCAGGCTGCACTTCTCACTGTGGATGCTGTGGGTCTCAGGATGGACTGCTTACTGTGGATGCTGAGGGTCTCAGGCTGGACTGCTCACTGTGTGTGCTGCAGGTCTCAGGCTGGACTGCTCACTGTGGATGCTGCGGGTCTCTGACTGGGCTCCTCACTGTGGCTGCTGTGGCTCTCAGGCTGGACTTCTCACTATGGATGCTGCAGGTCTCAGGCTGGACTGTTCACTGTGGCTGCTGCAGGTCTCGGGCTGGACTGTTCACTGTGGATGCTGTGGGTCTCAGGCTGGACTGCTCACTGTGGGTGATGTGGGACTCAGGCTGGGAGCCTCACAGTGAGTGCTGCAGGTCTCTGGCTGGGCTCCTCACTGTGGTTGCCTCAGGTCTCAGACTGGGCTCCGCACTGTGGGTGTTACGGGTCTCAGGCTGGACTTTTCACTATGGATGCTGTGGGTCTCAGGATGGACTGCTCACTGTGGCTGCTGCAGGTCTCAGGCTGGACTGTTCACTGTGGGTGCTGCGGGTCTCAGGCTGCGAGCCTCACTGTGAGTGCTGCAGGTCTCAGGCTGGTCTGTTCACGGTGGCTGCTGCAGGTCTCAGGCTAGACTCTTCACTGTGGGTGCTGCAGATCTCAGGGTGGACTGCTCACTGTGGGTGCTGTGTGTATCAGGGTGGACTGCTCACTGTGGGTGCTGCAGGTCTCAGGCAGGACTGCTCACTGTGGGTGCTGCGGGACTCAGGCTGGGAGCCTCACTGTGGGTGCAGCAGATCTCAGGATGGACTACTCACTGTGGGTGCTGTGTGTATCAGGGTGGACTGCTCACTGTGGCTGCTGTGGGTCTCAGGCTTGGCTCCTCACTCTGGGTGCTACGGGTCTCAGGCTGGACTGCTCCCTGTGGCTGCTGCAGCTCTCAGGCTGGATTGCTCACCGTCGGTGCTATGGGTCTCAGGCTAGACTGCTCACTGTGGGTGCTGCAGGTCTCAGGCTGGACCGCTCACTGTGGGTGCTGCGGGACTCAGGCTGGGAGCCTCACTCTGAGTGCTGCAGGTCTCTGGCTGGACTGCTCACTGTGGCTGCTGCAGGTCTCACGCTGGACTGTTCACTGTGGGTGCTGCGGGTCTCAGGCTGCGAGCCTCACTGTGACTGCTGCAGGTCTCAGGCTGGACTGTTCACGGAGGCTCCTGCAGGTCTCAGGCTGGAACATTCACTGTGGGTGCTGCAGATCTCAGGGTGGACTGCTCACTGTGGGTGCTGTGGGTCTCAGGCTGGACTGCTCACTGTGCGTCTCAGGCTGGACTGCTCACTGTGGCTGCTGTGGGTCTCAGGCTGGATTGCTCACGGTGGGTGCTGCAGGTCTCAGGCTGGGCTCCTCACTGTGGGTGCAGCAGATCTCAGGATGGACTACTCACTGTGGGTGCTGTGTGTATCAGGGTGGACTGCTCACTGTGGGTGCTGTAGGTCTCAGGCTGGACTGCTCTCTGTGGGTGCTGTGGGTCTCAGGCTGGGCTCCTCACTGTGGTGCTGCGGGTCTCAGGCTAGACTGCTCACTGTGGGTGCTGCAGGTCTCAGGCTGGACTGCTCACTGTGGGTGCTGCGGGACTCAGGCTGGGAGCCTCACTGCGAGTGCTGCAGGTCTCAGGCTTGACTGCTCTCTGTGGCTGCTGCAGGTCTCAGGCTGGAGCGTTCACAGTGGGTGCTGTGGGTCTCAGGCTGGACTGTTCACTGTGGGTGCTGCAGATCTCAGGGTGGACTGCTCACTTTGGGTGCTGTGGGTCTCAGGCTGGACTGCTCACTGTGCGTCTCAGGCTGGACTTCTCACTGTGGGTGCTACGGGTCTCAGGCTGGACTGCTCACGGTGGGTGCTGCAGGTCTCAGGCTGGACTGTTCACAGTGGCTCCTGCAGGTCTCAGGCTGGACAGTTCACTGTGGGTGCTGCAGATCTCAGGGTGGACTGCTCACTGTGGGTGCTGTGGGTCACAGGCTGGACTGCTCACTGTGCGTCTCAGGCTGGACTGCTCACTTTGGGTGCTGTGGGTCTCAGGCTGGACGGCTCACGGTGGGTGCTGCAGGTCTTAGGATGGACTCCTCACTCTGGGTGCTGCATGTCTCAGGCTGGACTGCTCACTGTGGGTGCTGTGGGTCTCAGGCTAGGCTCCTAACTGTGGATGCAGTGGGTCTCAGGCTGCACTTCTCACTGTGGATGCTGTGGGTCTCAGGATGGACTGCTTACTGTGGATGCTGAGTGTCTCAGGCTGGACTGCTCACTGTGTGTGCTGCAGGTCTCAGGCTGGACTGCTCACTGTGGATGCTGCGGGTCTCTGACTGGGCTCCTCACTGTGGCTGCTGCAGGTCTCAGGCTAGACTCTTCACTGTGGGTGCTGCAGATCTCAGGGTGGACTGCTCACTGTGGGTGCTGTGGGTCTCAGGCTGGACTGCTCACTGTGCATCTCAGGCTGGACTGCTCACTGTGGGTGCTGCAGGTCTCAGGCTGGACTGCTGACAGTGGGTGCTGCGGGTCTCAGGCTGGACTGCTCACTGTGGGTGCTGCGGGTCTCAGGCTTGACAGCTCACTGTGGGAGCTGTGTGTCTCAGGATGGACTCCTCGCTCGGGGTGCTACGGGTCTCAGGCTGGACTGCTCCCTGTGGCTGCTGCAGGTCTCAGGCTGGACTGCTCACCGTAGGTGCTGTGGGTCTCAGGCTGGACTGCTCACTGTGGGTGCTGCAGGTCTCAGACTGGACTGCTCACTGTGGGTGCTGCGGGACTCAGGCTGGGAGCCTCACTGTGAGTGCAGCAGGTCTCAGGCTGGACTGCTCACTGTGGCTGCTGCAGGTCTCACGCTGGACTGTTCACTGTGGGTGCTGCAGGTCTCAGGCTGCGAGCCTCACTGTGACTGCTGCAGGTCTCAGGCTGGACTGTTCACGGTGGCTCCTGCAGGTCTCAGGCTGGAACATTCACTGTGGGTGCTGCAGATCTCAGGGTGGACTGCTCACTGTGGGTGCTGTGGGTCTCAGGCTGGACTGCTCACTGTGGCTGCTGTGGGTCTCAGGCTGGACTGCTCACGGTGGGTGCTGCAGGTCTCAGGCTGGGCTCCTCACTGTGGGTGCAGCAGATCTCAGGATGGACTACTCACTGTGGGTGCTGCGTGTATCAGGGTGGACTGCTCACTGTGGGTGCTGCAGGTCTCAGGCTGGACTGCTCACTGTGGGTGCTGCGGGACTCAGGCTGGGAGCCTCACTGTGAGTGCTGCAGGTCTCAGGCTTGACTGCTCTCTGTGGCTGCTGCAGGTCTCAGGCTGGAGTGTTCACAGTGGGTGCTGCGGGTCTCAGGCTGGACTGTTTACTGTGGGTGCTGCAGATCTCAGGGTGGACTGCTCACTTTGGGTGCTGTGGGTCTCAGGCTGGACTGCTCACTGTGCGTCTCAGGCTGGACTGCTCACTGTGGGTGCTACGGGTCTCAGGCTGCACTGCTCACGGTGGGTGCTGCAGGTCTCAGGCTGGACTGTTCACAGTGGCTCCTGCAGGTCTCAGGCTGGACTGTTCACTGTGGGTGCTGCAGATCTCAGGGTGGACTGCTCACTGTGGGTGCTGTGGGTCTCAGGCTGGACTGCTCACTGTGCGTCTCAGGCTGGACTGCTCACCGTGGGTGCTGTGGGTCTCAGGCTGGACGGCTCACGGTGGGTGCTGCAGGTCTTAGGATGGACTCCTCACTCTGGGTGCTGCAGGTCTCAGGCTGGACTGCTCACTGTGGGTGCTGTGGGTCTCAGGCTAGGCTCCTAACTGTGGATGCAGTGGGTCTCAGGCTGCACTTCTCACTGTGGATGCTGTGGGTCTCAGGATGGACTGCTTACTGTGGATGCTGAGGGTCTCAGGCTGGACTGCTCACTGTGTGTGCTGCAGGTCTCAGGCTGGACTGCTCACTGTGGATGCTGCGGGTCTCTGACTGGGCTACTCACTGTGGCTTCTGTGGCTCTCAGGCTGGACTTCTCACTGTGGATGCTGCAGGTCTCAGGCTGGACTGTTCACTGTGGCTGCTGCAGGTCTCGGGCTGGACAGTTCACTGTGGATGCTGTGGGTCTCAGGCTGGACTGCTCACTGTGGGTGATGTGGGACTCAGGCTGGGAGCCTCACTGTGACTGCTGCAGGTCTCAGGCTGGACTGTTCACGGAGGCTCCTGCAGGTCTCAGGCTGGAACATTCACTGTGGGTGCTGCAGATCTCAGGGTGGACTGCTCACTGTGGGTGATGTGGGACTCAGGCTGGGAGCCTCACAGTGAGTGCTGCAGGTCTCTGGCTGGGCTCCTCACTGTGGTTGCCTCAGTTCTCAGGCTGGGCTCCGCACTGTGGGTGTTACGGGTCTCAGGCTGGACTTTTCACTGTGGATGCTGTGGGTCTCAGGATGGACTGCTCACTGTGGCTGCTGCACGTCTCAGGCTGGACTGTTCACTGTGGGTGCTGCGGGTCTCAGGCTGCGAGCCTCACTGTGAGTGCTGCAGGTCTCAGGCTGGTCTGTTCACGGTGGCTGCTGCAGGTCTCAGGCTAGACTCTTCACTGTGGGTGCTGCAGATCTCAGGGTGGACTGCTCACTGTGGGTGCTGTGGGTCTCAGGCTGGACTGCTCACTGTGTATCTCAGGCTGGACTGCTCACTGTGGGTGCTGCAGGTCTCAGGCTGGACTGCTGACTGTGGCTGCTGTGGGTCTCAGGCTTGGCTCCTCACTCTGGGTGCTACGGGTCTCAGGCTGGACTGCTCCCTGTGGCTGCTGCAGCTCTCAGGCTGGATTGCTCACCGTCGGTGCTGTGGGTCTCAGGCTAGACTGCTCACTGTGGGTGCTGCAGGTCTCAGGCTGGACCGCTCACTGTGGGTGCTGCGGGACTCAGGCTGGGAGCCTCACTCTGAGTGCTGCAGGTCTCACGCTGGACTGTTCACTGTGGGTGCTGCGGGTCTCAGGCTGCGAGCCTCACTGTGACTGCTGCAGGTCTCAGGCTGGACTGTTCACGGAGGCTCCTGCAGATCTCAGGCTGGAACATTCACTGTGGGTGCTGCAGATCTCAGGGTGGACTGCTCACTGTGGGTGCTGTGGGTCTCAGGCTGGACTGCTCACTGTGCGTCTCAGGCTGGACTGCTCACTGTGGCTGCTGTGGGTCTCAGGCTGGACTGCTCACGGTGGGTGCTGCAGGTCTCAGGCTGGGCTCCTCACTGTGGGTGCAGCAGATCTCAGGATGGACTACTCACTGTGGGTGCTGTGTGTATCAGGGTGGACTGCTCACTGGGGGTGCTGTAGGTCTCAGGCTGGACTGCTCTCTGTGGGTGCTGTGGGTCTCAGGCTGGGCTCCTCACTGTGGGTGCTGCGGGTCTCAGGCTAGACTGCTCACTGTGGGTGCTGCAGGTCTCAGGCTGGACTGCTCACTGTGGGTGCTGCGGGACTCAGGCTGGGAGCCTCACTGTGAGTGCTGCAGGTCTCAGGCTTGACTGCTCTCTGTGGCTGCTGCAGGTCTCAGGCTGGAGTGTTCACAGTGGGTGCTGCGGGTCTCAGGCTGGACTGTTCACTGTGGGTGCTGCAGATCTCACGGTGGACTGCTCACTTTGGGTGCTGTGGGTCTCAGGCTGGACTGCTCACTGTGCGTCTCAGGCTGGACTGCTCACTGTGGGTGCTACGGGTCTCAGGCTGGACTGCTCACGGTGGGTGCTGCAGGTCTCAGGCTGGACTGTTCACAGTGGCTCCTGCAGGTCTCAGGCTGGACTGTTCACTGTGGGTGCTGCAGATCTCAGGGTGGACTGCTCACTGTGGGAGCTGTGGGTCTCAGGCTGGACTGCTCACTGTGCGTCTCAGGCTGGACTGCTCACTGTGGGTGCTGTGGGTCTCAGGCTGGACGGCTCACGGTGGGTGCTGCAGGTCTTAGGATGGACTCCTCACTCTGGGTGCTGCATGTCTCAGGCTGGGCTGCTCACTGTGGGTGCTGTGGGTCTCAGGCTAGGCTCCTAACTGTGGATGCAGTGGGTCTCAGGCTGCACTTCTCACTGTGGATGCTGCGGGTCTCAGGATGGACTGCTTACTGTGGATGCTGAGTGTCTCAAGCTGGACTGCTCACTGTGTGTGCTGCAGGTCTCAGGCTGGACTGCTCACTGTGGATGCTGCGGGTCTCTGACTGGTCTCCTCACTGTGGCTGCTGCAGGTCTCAGGCTAGACTGTTCACTGTGGGTGCTGCGGGTCTCAGGCTGCGAGCCTCACTGTGAGTGCTGCAGGTCTCAGGCTAGACTCTTCACTGTGGGTGCTGCAGATCTCAGGGTGGACTGCTCACTGTGGGTGCTGTGGGTCTCAGGCTGGACTGCTCACTGTGCATCTCAGGCTGGACTGCTCACTGTGGGTGCTGCAGGTCTCAGGCTGGACTGCTGACTGTGGCTGCTGCGGGTCTCAGGCTGGACTGCTCACTGTGGGTGCTGCGGGTCTCAGGCTTGACAGCTCACTGTGGGAGCTGTGTGTCTCAGGATGGACTCCTCACTCGGGGTGCTACGGGTCTCAGGCTGGACTGCTCCCTGTGGCTGCTGCAGGTCTCAGGCTGGACTGCTCACCGTAGATGCTGTGTGTCTCAGGCTGGACTGCTCACGGTGGCTCCTGCAGGTCTCAGGCTGGAACATTCACTGTGGGTGCTGCAGATCTCAGGGTGGACTGCTCACTGTGGGTGCTGTGGGTCTCAGGCTGGACTGCTCACTGTGGCTGCTGTGGGTCTCAGGCTGGACTGCTCACGGTGGGTGCTGCAGGTCTCAGGCTGTGCTCCTCACTGTGGGTGCAGCAGATCTCAGGATGGACTACTCACTGTGGGTGCTGTGTGTATCAGGGTGGACTGCTCACTGTGGGTGCTGCAGGTCTCAGGCTGGACTGCTCACTGTGGGTGCTGCGGGACTCAGGCTGGGAGCCTCACTGTGAGTGCTGCAGGTCTCAGGCTTGACTGCTCTCTGTGGCTGCTGCAGGTCTCAGGCTGGAGTGTTCACAGTGGGTGCTGAGGGTCTCAGGCTGGACTGTTCACTGTGGGTGCTGCAGATCTCAGGGTGGGCTGCTCACTTTGGGTGCTGTGGGTCTCAGGCTGGACTGCTCACTGTGCGTCTCAGGATGGACTGCTCACTGTGGGTGCTACGGGTCTCAGGCTGGACTGCTCACGGTGGGTGCTGCAGGTCTCAGGCTGGACTGTTCACAGTGGCTCCTGCAGGTCTCAGGCTGGACTGTTCACTGTGGGTGCTGCAGATCTCAGGGTGGACTGCTCACTGTGGGTGCTGTGAGTCTCAGGCTGGACTGCTCACTGTGCGTCTCAGGCTGGACTGCTCACCGTGGGTGCTGTGGGTCTCAGGCTGGACGGCTCACGGTGGATGCTGCAGGTCTTAGGATGGACTCCTCACTCTGGGTGCTGCAGGTCTCAGGCTGGACTGCTCACTGTGGGTGCTGTGGGTCTCAGGCTAGGCTCCTAACTGTGGATGCAGTGGGTCTCAGGCTGCACTTCTCACTGTGGATGCTGTGGGTCTCAGGATGGACTGCTCACTGTGCGTCTCAGGCTGGACTGCTCACTGTGGATGCTGAGTGTTTCAGGCTGGACTGCTCACTGTGTGTGTTGCAGGTCTCAGGCTGGACAACTCACTGTGGGTGCTGCAGGTCTCAGGCTGGACTGCTCACTATGGGTGCTGCAGGTCTCAGGCTGGACTGCTCACAATGGGTGCTGTGGGTCTCAGGCTGGACTGCTCACTCTGGGTGCTGTTGCTCTCAGGCTGGACTGTCCACTATGGGTGCTACAGGTCACAGGCTGGACTACTCACTGTGGATGCTGTGGGTCTCAGGCTGGACTGCTCACTGTGGATGCTGCGGGACTCTGTCTGGGCTCCTCACTGTGGCTGCTGAGGTTTCCAGGCTGGACTGCTCACTGTGGCTGCTGCAGGTCTCAGGCTGGACTGTTCACTGTGGCTGCTGCAGGTCTCAGGCTGGACTGTTCACTGTGGATGCTGTGGGTCTCAGGCTGGACTGCTCACTGTGGATGCTGCAGGTCTCTGTCTGGGCCCCTCACTGTGGGTGCTGCAGGTTTCAGGCCGGACTGCTCACTGTGGCTGCTGTGTGTCTCAGGGTGGACTGCTCACTGTGGGTGCTGTAGGTCTCAGGCTGGACTGCTCACTGTGGGTGCTGTGGGTCTCAGGCTGGGCTCCTCACTTTGGGTTCTGCAGGTCTCAGGCTGGATTGCTCACTGTGTGTGCTGCAGGTCTCAGGCTGGACTGCTCACTGTGGGTGCTATGGGTCTCAGGCTAGGCTCCTCACTGTGGGTTCTGTGGGCCTCAGGCTGGGCTCCTCACTGTGGGTGCTGTGGGTCTCAGGCTGGACTGCTCACTGTGGGTGCTATTGCTCTCAGGCTGGACTTTCCACTATGGGTGCTACAGCTCGCAGGCTGGACTAGTCACTGTGGATGCTGTGGGTCTCAGGCTGGACTGCTCAGTGTGAATGCTGCAGGTCTCTGTCTGGGCTCCTCACTGTGGGTGCTGCGGGTTTCAGGCCGGACTGCTCACTGTGGCTGCTGCAGGTCACAGGCTGGACTGCTCACTGTGGGTGCTGTTGGTCTCAGGCTAGGCTCCTCACTGTGGGTGCTGTGGGACTCAGGCTAGGCTCCTAACTGTGGATGCAGCGGGTCTCAAGCTGCAATTCTCACTGTGGATGCAGTGGGTCTCAGGCTGGACTGCTTACTGTGGATGCTGAGTGTCTCAGGCTGGACTGCTCACTGTGTGTGCTGCAGGTCTCAGGCTGGATTGCTCACTGTGAGTGCTGCAGCTCTCAGGCTGGACTGCTCACTGTGGGTGCTGTGGGACTCAGGCTAGGCTCCTAACTGTGGATGCAGCGGGTCTCAGGCTGCAATTCTCACTGTGGATGCTGTGGGTCTCAGGCTGGACTGCTTACTGTGGATGCTGAGTGTCTCAGGCTGGACTGCTCACTGTGTGTGCTGCAGGTCTCAGGCTGGACTGCTCACTGTGGGTCCTGTGGGTCTCAGGCTGGACTGCTCACTGTGAGTGCTCCAGGTCCCAGGCAGGACTGCTCACTGTGGGTGCTGTGGGTCTCAGGCTAGGCTCCTCGCTATGGGTGCTGTGGGCCTCAGGCTGGGCTCCTCACTGTGGGTGCTGCAGGTCTCAGGCTGGACTGTTCATTGTGGCTGCTGCAGGTCTCAGGCTGGACTGCTCACTGTGGGTGCTGTGGGTCTCAGGCTGGCCTGCTCACTGTGGGTGCTGCAGGTCTCAGGCTGGACTGCTGAATTTGGGTGCTGCGGGTCTCAGGCTGGACTGCTCACTGTGGTTGCTGTGGGTCTCAGGGTTGACAGATCACTGTGGGTGCAGTGGGTCTCAGGATGGACTCCTCACTCTGGGTGCTGCAGGTCTCAGGCTGGACTGCTCACTCTGGGTGCTGTGGGACTCAGGCTAGGCTCCTAACTGTGGATGCAGCGGGTCTCAGGCTGCAATTCTCACTGTGGATGCTGTGGGTCTCAGGCTGGACTGCTTACTGTGGATGCTGAGTGTCTCAGGCTGGACTGCTCACTGTGTGTGCTGCAGGTCTCAGGCTGGACTGCTCACTGTGGGTCCTGTGGGTCTCAGGCTGGACAGCTCACTGTGAGTGCTGCAGGTCCCAGGCAGGACTGCTCACTGTGGGTGCTGTGGGTCTCAGGCTAGGCTCCTCGCTATGGGTGCTGTGGGCCTTGGGCTGGGCTCCTCACTGTGGGTGCTGCAGGTCTCAGGCTGGACTGTTCATTGTGGCTGCTGCAGGTCTCAGGCTGGACTGCTCACTGTGGGTGCTGTGGGTCTCAGGCTTGGCTCCTCACTGTGGGCGCTGCCGGTCTCAGACTTGACTAATCACTGTGGGTGCTGCAGGTCTCAGGCTGGGCTCCTCATTGTGGGCGCTGCAGGTCTCAGGCTGGTCTGTTGACTGTGGCTGCTGCAGAACTCAGGCTGGAGTGCTCACTGTGGGTGCTGTGGGTCTCAGGCTGGACTGCTCACTATGGGCGCTAGGGGCCTCAGGCTGAACGTCTTCACTGTGGGTGCTGCAGGTCTCAGGCTGGGCTCCTCACTGTGGGTGCTGTGGGCCTCAGGCTGGGCTCCTCACTGTGGGTGCTGCAGGTCTCAGGCTGGACTGCTCACTATGGGTGCTGTGGGTCTCAGGCTGGACTGCTCACTGTGGGTGCTGTTGCTCTCAGGCTGGACTTTCCACTATGGGTGCTACAGCTCGCTGGCTGGACTAGTCACTGTGGATGCTGTGGGTCTCAGGCTGGACTGCTCACTGTGGATGCTGCAGGTCTCTGTCTGGGCTCCTCACTGTGGGTGCTGCGGGTTTCAGGCCAGAATGCTCACTGTGGCTGCTGCAGGTCTCAGGCTGGATTGCTCACTGTGGGTGCTGCGGGTCTCAGGCTTGACTACTCACTGTGGTTGCTGAAGGTCTCAGGCTGGGCTCATCATTGTGGCTGCTGCAGGTCTCAGGCTGGACTGCTCACTGTGGGTGCTGTGGATCTCAGGCTGGGCTCCTCACTGTGGCTGCTATGGGTCTCAGGCTGGACTGCTCACTGTGGGTGCTACGGGTCTCAGGCTGGACGTCTTCACTGTGGTGGCTGCAGGTCTCAGGCCGGGCTCCTCACTGTGGGTGCTGCAGGTCTCAGGCTGGACTGCTCATTGTGGGTGCAGTGGGTCTCAAGCTTGACTACTCACTGTGGGTGCTGCGGGTTTCAGGCTGGTCTGCTCTCTATGGGTGCTGCGGGTCTCAGGCTGGAGGGCTCACTGTGGGTGCTGCGGGTCTCAGGCTGGACTGCTCACTGTGGGTGCTGTGGGTCTCATGCTTGACTACTCGCTGTGGCTGCTGCGGGTCTCAGTCTGGACTGCTCACTATGGGTGCTCTGGGGCTCAGGCTGGACTGCTCACTATGGGTGCTGTGGGTCTCATGCTGGACTGCTCACTATGGGTGCTGTGGGACTCAGGCTGGGCTCCTCACTCTGGTGCTGTGGGTCTCATGCTGGACTGCTCACTGTGGGTGCTGTGGGTCTCAGGCTGGACGTCTTCACTGTGGGGGCTGCAGGTCTCAGGCTGGTCTCCTCACTATGGGTGCTGCGGGTCTCAGGCTGGACTGCTCACTGTGGGTGCTGCAGGTCTCAGGCTGTGCTCCTAAAAGAGGTTGCTGCGGGTCTCAGGCTGGACTGCTCACTGTGGATGATGTGGGTCTCAGGCTGGACTGCTCACTGTGGGTGCTGTGGGTCTCAGGCTGGACTGTTTACTGTCGATGCTGAGTGTCTCAGGCTGAACTGCTCACTGTGGGTGCCTCAGGTCTCAGGCTGGACTGCTGTCTTTGGGTGCAGTGGGTCTCAGTCTGGACTGCTCACTGTGGGTGCTGCAGGTCTCAGGCTGGACTGCTCATTGTGGATGCTGTGGGTCTCAGGCTGGACTGTTTACTGTGGATGCTGAGTGTCTCAGGCTGGACTGCTCACTTTGGGTGCTGCAGGTCTCAGGCTGGACTGATCACTGTGGATGCTGTGGGTCTCAGGCTGGACTGGTTACTGTGGAAGCTGAGTGTCTCAGGCTGGACTGCTCACTGTGGGTGCTGCAGGTCTCAGGCTGGACTGCTCATTGTGGGTGCGGTGGGTCTCAAGCTTGACTACTCACTGTGGGTGCTGCAGGTCTCAGGCTGGACTGCTCATTGTGGATGCTGTGGGTCTCAGGCTGGAATGTTTACTGTGGATGCTGAGTGTCTCAGGCTGGACTGCTCACTTTGGGTGCTGCAGGTCTCAGGATGGACTGATCACTGTGGATGCTGTGGGTCTCAGGCTGGACTGGTTACTGTGGAAGCTGAGTGTCTCAGGCTGGACTGCTCACTGTGGGTGCTGCAGGTCTCAGGCTGGGCTCCTCATTGTGGGCGCTGCAGGTCTCAGGCTGGACTGTTTTCCGTGAGTGCTGCAGGTCTCAGACTGGGCTCCTCACTGTGGGTGCTACGGGTCTCAGGCTGGACTGCTCACTGTGGGTGCTACGGGTCTCAGGCTGGACGTCTTCACTGTGGGTGCTGCAGGTCTCAGGCTGGGCTCCTCACTATGCCTGCTGCAGGTCTCAGGCTGGACTTCTCACCGTGGGTGCTGCAGATCTCAGGCTGTACTGCTGACGGTGGATGCTGTGGGTCTCAGGCTGGACTGTTCACTGTGGATGCTGCGAGTCTCAGGCTGGTCTGCTGACTGTGGATGCTGAGTGTCTCAGGCTGGACTGCTCACTGTGAGTGCTGCAGGTCTCAGGCTGGTCTGTTCACGGTGGCTGCTGCAGGTCTCAGGCTAGCCTGTTCACTGATAGGTGCTGCAGATCTCAGGCTGGACTACTCCCTGTGGCTGCTGTGGGTCTCAGGCTGGACTGCTCACTGTGGGTGCTGCGGGTCTCAGGATGGACTCCACACTCTGGGTGATGCAGGTCTCAGGATGGACTGCTCACTGTGGGTGCTGTGGGTCTCAGGCTAGGCTCCTAACTGTGGATGCAGTCAGTCTCAGGCTGCACTTCTCACTGTGGATGCTGTGGGTCTCAGGCTGGACTGCATACTGTGAATGCTGAGTGTCTCAGGCTGGACTGCTCACTGTGTGTGCTGCAGGTCTCAGGCTGGACTGCTCACTGTGGGTGCTGCAGGTCGCAGGCTGGACTACTCACTGTGGATGCTGTGGGTCTCAGGCTGGACTGCTCACTGTGGATGCTGCGGGTATCTGACTGGGCTCCACACTGTGGGTGCTGCGGGTTTCAGGCTGAACTGCTCACTGTGGGTGCCTCAGGTCTCAGGCTGGACTGCTGTCTTTGGGTGCAGTGGGTCTCAGTCTGGACTGCTCACTGTGGGTGCTACGGGTCTCAGGCTGGACGTCTTCACTGTGGTGGCTGCAGGTCTCAGGCCGGGCTCCTCACTGTGGGTGCTGCAGGTCTCAGGCTGGACTGCTCATTGTGGGTGCGGTGGGTCTCAAGCTTGACTACTCACTGTGGGTGCTGCAGGTCTCAGGCTGGACTGCTCATTGTGGATGCTGTGGGTCTCAGGCTGGACTGTTTACTGTGGATGCTGAGTGTCTCAGGCTGGACTGCTCACTTTGGGTGCTGCAGGTCTCAGGCTGGACTGATCACTGTGGATGCTGTGGGTCTCAGGCTGGACTGGTTACTGTGGAAGCTGAGTGTCTCAGGCTGGACTGCTCACTGTGGGTGCTGCAGGTCTCAGGCTGGGCTCCTCATTGTGGGCGCTGCAGGTCTCAGGTCTGGACTGTTTTCCGTGAGTGCTGCAGGTCTCAGACTGGGCTCCTCACTGTGGGTGCTACGGGTCTCAGGCTGGACTGCTCACTGTGGGTGCTACGGGTCTCAGGCTGGACGTCTTCACTGTGGGTGCTGCAGGTCTCAGGCTGGGCTCCTCACTATGCCTGCTGCAGGTCTCAGGCTGGACTTCTCACCGTGGGTGCTGCAGATCTCAGGCTGTACTGCTGACGGTGGATGCTGTGGGTCTCAGGCTGGACTGTTCACTGTGGATGCTGCGGGTCTCAGGCTGGTCTGTTCACAGTGGCTGCTGCAGGTCTCAGGCTAGCCTGTTCACTGATAGGTGCTGCAGATCTCAGGCTGGACTACTCCCTGTGGCTGCTGTGGGTCTCAGGCTGGACTGCTCACTGTGGGTCTCAGGCTGGACTGCTGACTGTGGGTGCTGCAGGTCTCAGGCTGGACTGCTGACTGTGGCTGCTGTGGGTCTCAGGCTGGACTGCTCACGGTGGGTGCTGCGGGTCTCAGGATGGACTCCACACTCTGGGTGATGCAGGTCTCAGGATGGACTGCTCACTGTGGGTGCTGTGGGTCTCAGGCTAGGCTCCTAACTGTGGATGCAGTCAGTCTCAGGCTGCACTTCTCACTGTGGATGCTGTGGGTCTCAGGCTGGACTGCTCACTGTGAGTGCTGCAGGTCTCAGGCTGGTCTGTTCACGGTGGCTGCTGCAGGTCTCAGGCTAGCCTGTTCACTGATAGGTGCTGCAGATCTCAGGCTGGACTACTCCCTGTGGCTGCTGTGGGTCTCAGGCTGGACTGCTCACTGTGGGTCTCAGGCTGGACTGCTGACTGTGGGTGCTGCAGGTCTCAGGCTGGACTGCTGACTGTGGCTGCTGTGGGTCTCAGGCTGGACTGCTCACGGTGGGTGCTGCGGGTCTCAGGATGGACTCCACACTCTGGGTGATGCAGGTCTCAGGATGGACTGCTCACTGTGGGTGCTGTGGGTCTCAGGCTAGGCTCCTAACTGTGGATGCAGTCAGTCTCAGGCTGCACTTCTCACTGTGGATGCTGTGGGTCTCAGGCTGGACTGCATACTGTGAATGCTGAGTGTCTCAGGCTGGACTGCTCACTGTGTGTGCTGCAGGTCTCAGGCTGGACTGCTCACTGTGGGTGCTGCAGGTCGCAGGCTGGACTACTCACTGTGGATGCTGTGGGTCTCAGGCTGGACTGCTCACTGTGGATGCTGCGGGTATCTGACTGGGCTCCACACTGTGGGTGCTGCGGGTTTCAGGCTGGACTGCTCACTGTGGCTGCTGCAGGTCTCAGGCTGGACTGTTCACTGTGGCTGCTGCAGGTCTCTGGCTGGGCTGCTCACTGTGGATGCTGTGCATCTCAGGCTGCACTGCTCACTGTGGGTGATGCGGGACTCAGGCTGGGAGCCTCACAGTGAGTGCTGCAGGTCTCTGGCTGGGCTGCTCACTGTGGTTGCCTCAGGTCTCAGGCTGGGCTCCTCACTGTGGGTGTTACGGGTCTCAGGCTGGACTGCTCACTGTGGATGCTGTGGGTCTCAGGCGGGACTGCACACTGTGGCTGCTGCAGGTCTCAGGCTGGACTGCTCACTGTGGCTGCTGCAGGTCTCAGGCTGGACTGCTCATTGTGGATGCTGTGGGTCTCAGGCTGGACTGTTTACTGTGGATGCTGTGTGTCTCAGGCTGGACTGCTCACTTTGGGTGCTGCAGGTCTCAGGCTGGACTGATCACTGTGGATGCTGTGGGTCTCAGGCTGGACTGGTTACTGTGGAAGCTGAGTGTCTCAGGCTGGACTGCTCACTGTGGATGCTGTGGGTCTCAGGCTGGACTGCACACTGTGGCTGCTGCAGGTCTCAGGCTGGACTGCTCACTGTGGCTGCTGCAGGTCTCAGGCTGGACTGCTCATTGTGGATGCTGTGGGTCTCAGGCTGGACTGTTTACTGTGGATGCTGAGTGTCTCAGGCTGGACTGCTCACTTTGGGTGCTGCAGGTCTCAGGATGGACTGATCACTGTGGATGCTGTGGGTCTCAGGCTGGACTGGTTACTGTGGAAGCTGAGTGTCTCAGGCTGGACTGCTCACTGTGGGTGCTGCAGGTCTCAGGCTGGGCTCCTCATTGTGGGCGCTGCAGGTCTCAGGCTGGACTGTTTTCCGTGAGTGCTGCAGGTCTCAGACTGGGCTCCTCACTGTGGGTGCTACGGGTCTCAGGCTGGACTGCTCACTGTGGGTGCTACGGGTCTCAGGCTGGATGTCTTCACTGTGGGTGCTGCAGGTCTCAGGCTGGGCTCCTCACTATGCCTGCTGCAGGTCTCAGGCTGGACTTCTCACCGTGGGTGCTGCAGATCTCAGGCTGTACTGCTGACGGTGGATGCTGTGGGTCTCAGGCTGGACTGTTCACTGTGGATGCTGCGAGTCTCAAGCTGGTCTGCTGACTGTGGATGCTGAGTGTCTCAGGCTGGACTGCTCACTGTGAGTGCTGCAGATCTCAGGCTGGTCTGTTCATAGTGGCTGCTGCAGGTCTCAGGCTAGCCTGTTCACTGATAGGTGCTGCAGATCTCAGGCTGGACTACTCCCTGTGGGTGCTGTGGGTCTCAGGCTGGACTGCTCACTGTGGGTCTCAGGCTGGACTGCTGACTGTGGGTGCTGCAGGTCTCAGGCTGGACTGCTGACTATGGCTGCTGCGGGTCTCAGGCTGGACTGCTCACTGTGGGTGCTGCGGGTCTCAGGATGGACTCCACACTCTGGGTGATGCAGGTCTCAGGATGGACTGCTCACTGTGGGTGCTGTGGGTCTCAGGCTAGGCTCCTAACTGTGGATGCAGGCAGTCTCAGGCTGCACTTCTCACTGTGGATGCTGTGGGTCTCAGGCTGGACTGCATACTGTGAATGCTGAGTGTCTCAGGCTGGACTGCTCACTGTGTGTGCTGCAGGTCTCAGGCTGGACTGCTCACTGTGGGTGCTGCAGGTCGCAGGCTGGACTACTCACTGTGGATGCTGTGGGTCTCAGGCTGGACTGCTCACTGTGGATGCTGCGGGTATCTGACTGGGCTCCACACTGTGGGTGCTGCGGGTTTCAGGCTGGACTGCTCACTGTGGCTGCTGCAGGTCTCAGGCTGGACTGTTCACTGTGGCTGCTGCAGGTCTCTGGCTGGGCTGCTCACTGTGGATGCTGTGCGTCTCAGGCTGCACTGCTCACTGTGGGTGATGCGGGACTCAGGCTGGGAGCCTCACAGTGAGTGCTGCAGGTCTCTGGCTGGGCTGCTCACTGTGGTTGCCTCAGGTCTCAGGCTGGGCTCCTCACTGTGGGTGTTACGGGTCTCAGGCTGGACTGCTCACTGTGGATGCTGTGGGTCTCAGGCTGGACTGCACACTGTGGCTGCTGCAGGTCTCAGGCTGGACTGCTCACTGTGGCTGCTGCAGGTCTCAGGCTGGACTGGTCACTGTGGGTGCTGCGCGTCTCAGGCTGCGAGGCTCACTGTGAGTGCTGCAGGTCTCAGGCTGGACTGTTCACGGTGGCTGCTGCAGGTCTCAGGCTGGACTGTTCACTGTGGGTGCTGCAGGTCTCAGGCTGGATTGCTCACTGAGGGTGCTGCAGGTCTCAGGCTGGACAGCTCACTACGGGTGCTGTGGATCTCAGGCTGGACATCTTCACTGTGGGTTCTGCAGGTCTCAGGCTGGGCTCCTCACTGTGGTTGCCTCAGGTCTCAGGCTGGGTTCCTCACTCTGGGTGCTACGGGTCTCAGGCTGGACTGCTCACTGTGCCTGCTGCAGGTCTCAGGCTGGATTGCTCACTGTGGGTGCTGTGGGTCTCAGGCTGGACTGCTCACTGTGGGTGCTGCAGGTCTCAGGCTGGACTGCTCACTGTGGGTGCTGCGGGACTCAGTCTGGGAGCCTCACTCTGAGTGCTGCAGGTCTCAGGCTGGACTGCTCACTGTGGCTGCTGCAGGTCTCAGGCTGGAGTGTTCACTGTGGGTGCTGCGGGTCTCAGGCTGCGAGCCGCACTGTGACTGCTGCAGGTCTCAGGCTGGACTGTTCACGGTGGCTCCTGCAGGTCTCAGGCTGGACTGTTCAGTGTGGGTGCTGCAGATCTCAGGGCGGACTGCTCACTGTCGCTGCTGTGGGTCTCAAGCTGGACTGCTCACTGTGCGTCTAAGGCTGGACTGCTCACTATGCGTGCTGTGGGTCTCAGGCTGGACTGCACACCGTGGGTGCTGCAGGTCTCAGGCTGGGCTCCTCTCTGTGGGTGCTGCAGATCTCAGGATGGACTGCTCACTGTGGGTGCTGTGTGTCTCAGGGTGGACAGCTCACTGTGGGTGCTGTGGGTCTCAGGCTGGGCTCCTCACTGAGGGTGCTGCGGGTCTCAGGCAGGACTGCTCACTATGTGTGCTGCAGGTCTCAGGCTGGACTGCTCACTGTGGGTGCTGTGGGTCTCAGGCTAGGCTCCTCACTGTGGGTGCTGTGGGCATCAGGCTGGGCTCCTCACTGTGGGTGCTGCAGATCTCAGGCTGGACTGCTCACTGTGGGAACTGCAGGTCTCAGGCTGGACTGCTCACTGTGGATGCTGTGGGTCTCAGGCTGGCCTGCTGACTGTGGATGCTGAGTGTCTCAGGCTGGACTGCTCACTGTGGGTGCTGCAGGTCTCAGGCTGGACTGCTGAATTTGGGTGCTGCGGGTCTCAGGCTGGACTGCTCACTGTGGGTGCTGCGGGTCTCAGGGTTGACAGATCACTGTGGGTGCTGTGGGTCTCAGGATGGACTCCTCACTCTGGGTGCTGTGGGACTCAGGCTAGGCTCCTAACTGTGGATGCAGCGGGTCTCAGGCTGCAATTCTCACTGTGGATGCTGTTGGTCTCAGGCTGGACTGCTTACTGTGGATGCTGAGTGTCTCAGGCTGGACCGCTCACTGTGTGTGCTGCAGGTCTCAGGCTGGACTGCTCACTGAGGGTCCTGTGGGTCTCAGGCTGGACTGCTCACTGTGAGTGCTGCAGGTCCCAGGCAGGACTGCTCACTGTGCTTGCTGTGGGTCTCAGGCTAGGCTCCTTGCTATGGGTGCTGTGGGCCTCAGGCTGGGCTCCTCACTGTGGGTGCTGCGGGTCTCAGGCTGGACTGCTCACTGCGGGTGCTGCGGGTCTCAGGCTGGGCTCCTCAAAGAGGGTGCTGCCGCTCTCAGGCTGGACTGCTCACTGTGGCTGCTGCAGGTCTCAGGCTGGACTGTTCATTGTGGCTGCTGCAGGTCTCAGGCTGGACTGCTCACTGTGGGTGCTACGGGTCTCAGGCTGGACGTCTTCACTGTGGTGGCTGCAGGTCTCAGGCCGGGCTCCTCACTGTGGGTGCTGCAGGTCTCAGGCTGGACTGCTCATTGTGGGTGCAGTGGGTCTCAAGCTTGACTACTCACTGTGGGTGCTGCGGGTTTCAGGCTGGTCTGCTCTCTATGGGTGCTGCGGGTCTCAGGCTGGAGGGCTCACTGTGGGTGCTGCGGGTCTCAGGCTGGACTGCTCACTGTGGGTGCTGTGGGTCTCATGCTTGACTACTCGCTGTGGCTGCTGCGGGTCTCAGTCTGGACTGCCCACTATGGGTGCTCTGGGGCTCAGGCTGGACTGCTCACTGTGGGTGCTGTGGGTCTCAGGCTGGACTGCTCACTGTGGGTGCTGCGGGTCTCAGGCTGGACTGCTCACTGTGGGTGCTGTGGGTCTCAGGCTGGGCTCCTCACTGTCGGTGCTGTGGGTCTCAAGCTGGACTGCTCACTGTGGGTTCTGTGGGTCTCATGCTCGACTGCTCACTATGGGTGCTGTGGGTCTCAGGCTGGGCTCCTCACTCTGGTGCTGTGGGTCTCATGCTGGACTGCTCACTGTGGGTGCTGTGGGTCTCAGGCTGGACGTCTTCACTGTGGGTGCTGCAGGTCTCAGGCTGGTCTCCTCACTATGGGTGCTGCGGGTCTCAGGCTGGACTGCTCACTGTGGGTGCTGCAGGTCTCAGGCTGGGCTCCTAAAAGATGTTGCTGCGGGTCTCAGGCTGGACTGCTCACTGTGGATGATGTGGGTCTCAGGCTGGACTGGTTACTGTGGATGCTGAGTGTCTCAGGCTGGACTGCTCACTGTGGGTGCTGCAGGTCTCAGGCTGGACTGCTCACTGTGGGTGCTGTGGGTCTCAGGCTGGACTGTTTACTGTGGATGCTGAGTGTCTCAGGCTGAACTGCTCACTGTGGGTGCCTCAGGTCTCAGGCTGGACTGCTGTCTTTGGGTGCAGTGGGTCTCAGTCTGGACTGCTCACTGTGGGTGCTACGGGTCTCAGGCTGGACGTCTTCACTGTGGTGGCTGCAGGTCTCAGGCCGGGCTCCTCACTGTGGGTGCTGCAGGTCTCAGGCTGGACTGCTCATTGTGCGTGCGGTGGGTCTCAAGCTTGACTACTCACTGTGGGTGCTGCAGGTCTCAGGCTGGACTGCTCATTGTGGACGCTGTGAGTCTCAGGCTGGACTGTTTACTGTGGATGCTGAGTGTCTCAGGCTGGACTGCTCACTTTGGGTGCTGCAGGTCTCAGGCTGGACTGATCACTGTGGATGCTGTGGGTCTCAGGCTGGACTGGTTACTGTGGAAGCTGAGTGTCTCAGGCTGGACTGCTCACTGTGGGTGCTGCAGGTCTCAGGCTGGACTGTTGACTGTGGGTGCTGCAGGTCTCAGGCTGGGCTCCTCATTGTGGGCGCTGCAGGTCTCAGGCTGGACTGTTTTCCGTGGGTGCTGCAGGTCTCAGACTGCACTCCTCACTGTGGGTGCTACGGGTCTCAGGCTGGACTGCTCACTGTGGGTGCTACGGGTCTCAGGCTGGACGTCTTCACTGTGGGTGCTGCAGGTCTCAGGCTGGGCTCCTCACTGTGGGTGCTGCGGGTCTCAGGCTGGAGTGCTCACTGTGGGTGCTGTGGGTCTCAGGCTTGACAACTCACTCTGGGTGCTGCAGGTCTCAGCCTGGTCTCCTCACTATGGGTGCTGCGGGTCTCAGGCTGGACTGCTCACTGTGGGTGCTTCGGGTCTCAGGCTGGACTGCTCACTGTGGGTGCTGCGGGTCTCAGGCTGGGCTCCTAAAAGAGGGTGCTGCGGGTCTCAGGCTGGACTGCTTACTGTGGATGATGTGGGTCTCAGGCTGGACTGGTTACTGTGGATGCTGAGTGTCTCAGGCTGGACTGCTCACTGTGGGTGCTGCAGGTCTCAGGCTGGACTGCTTACTGTGGGTGCTGTGGGTCTCAGGCTGGACTATTTACTGTGGATGCTGAGTGTCTCAGGCTGAACAGCTCACTGTGGGTGCTTCAGGTCTCAGGCTGGACTGCTGTCTTTGGGTGCTGCGGGTCTCAGTCTGGGCTCCTCACTTTGGGTGCTGCAGGTCTCAGGCTGGACTGCTCACTGTGGGTGCTGCAGGTCTCAGGCTTGGCTCGTCACTGTGGGTGCTGCGGGTCTCAGGCTTGACTACTCACTGTGGTTGCTGAAGGTCTCAGGCTGGGCTCATCATTGTGGCTGCTGCAGGTCTCGGATGGACTGCTCACTGTGGGTGCTGTGGATCTCAGGCTGGGCTCCTCACTGTGGCTGCTATGGGTCTCAGGCTGGACTGATCACTGTGGGTGCTACGGGTCTCAGGCTGGACGTCTTCACTGTGGTGGCTGCAGGTCTCAGGCCGGGCTCCTCACTGTGGGTGCTGCAGGTCTCAGGCTGGACTGCTCATTGTGGGTGCTGTGGGTCTCAAGCTTGACTACTCACTGTGGGTGCTGCAGGACTCAGGCTGGTCTGCTCTCTATGAGTGCTGTGGGTCTCAGGCTGGAGGGCTCATTGTGGGTGCTGAGGGGCTCAGGCTGGACTGCTAACTGTGGGTGCTGTGGGTCTCATGCTTGACTAATCGCTGTGGCTGCTGCGGGTCTCAGTCTGGACTGCCCACTATGGGTGCTCTGGGGCTCAGGCTGGACTGCTCACTGTGGGTGCTGTGGGTCTCAGGCTGGACTGCTCACTGAGGGTGCTGTGGGTCTCAGGCTGGGCTCCTCACTGTCGGTGCTGTGGGTCTCATGCTGGACTGCTCACTGTGGGTGCTGTGGGTCTCAGGCTGGACGTCTTCACTGTGGGGGCTGCAGGTCTCAGGCTGGTCTCCTCACTATGGGTGCTGCGGGTCTCAGGCTGGACTGCTCACTGTGGGTGCTGCAGGTCTCAGGCTGTGCTCCTAAAAGAGGTTGCTGCGGGTCTCAGGCTGGACTGCTCACTGTGGATGATGTGGGTCTCAGGCTGGACTGCTCACTGTGGGTGCTGTGGGTCTCAGGCTGGACTGTTTACTATCGATGCTGAGTGTCTCAGGCTGAACTGCTCACTGTGGGTGCCTCAGGTCTCAGGCTGGACTGCTGTCTTTGGGTGCAGTGGGTCTCAGTCTGGACTGCTCACTGTGGGTGCTGCAGGTCTCAGGCTGGACTGCTCATTGTGGATGCTGTGGGTCTCAGGCTGGACTGTTTACTGTGGATGCTGAGTGTCTCAGGCTGGACTGCTCACTTTGGGTGCTGCAGGTCTCAGGCTGGACTGATCACTGTGGATGCTGTGGGTCTAGGCTGGACTGGTTACTGTGGAAGCTGAGTGTCTCAGGCTGGACTGCTCACTGTGGGTGCTGCAGGTCTCAGGCTGGACTGCTCATTGTGGGTGCGGTGGGTCTCAAGCTTGACTACTCACTGTGGGTGCTGCAGGTCTCAGGCTGGACTGCTCATTGTGGATGCTGTGGGTCTCAGGCTGGAATGTTTACTGTGGATGCTGAGTGTCTCAGGCTGGACTGCTCACTTTGGGTGCTGCAGGTCTCAGGATGGACTGATCACTGTGGATGCTGTGGGTCTCAGGCTGGACTGGTTACTGTGGAAGCTGAGTGTCTCAGGCTGGACTGCTCACTGTGGGTGCTGCAGGTCTCAGGCTGGGCTCCTCATTGTGGGCGCTGCAGGTCTCAGGCTGGACTGTTTTCCGTGAGTGCTGCAGGTCTCAGACTGGGCTCCTCACTGTGGGTGCTACGGGTCTCAGGCTGGACTGCTCACTGTGGGTGCTACGGGTCTCAGGCTGGACGTCTTCACTGTGGGTGCTGCAGGTCTCAGGCTGGGCTCTCACTATGCCTGCTGCAGGTCTCAGGCTGGACTTCTCACCGTGGGTGCTGCAGATCTCAGGCTGTACTGCTGACGGTGGATGCTGTGGGTCTCAGGCTGGACTGTTCACTGTGGATGCTGCGAGTCTCAGGCTGGTCTGCTGACTGTGGATGCTGAGTGTCTCAGGCTGGACTGCTCACTGTGAGTGCTGCAGGTCTCAGGCTGGTCTGTTCACGGTGGCTGCTGCAGGTCTCAGGCTAGCCTGTTCACTGATAGGTGCTGCAGATCTCAGGCTGGACTACTCCCTGTGGCTGCTGTGGGTCTCAGGCTGGACTGCTCACTGTGGGTGCTGCGGGTCTCAGGATGGACTCCACACTCTGGGTGATGCAGGTCTCAGGATGGACTGCTCACTGTGGGTGCTGTGGGTCTCAGGCTAGGCTCCTAACTGTGGATGCAGTCAGTCTCAGGCTGCACTTCTCACTGTGGATGCTGTGGGTCTCAGGCTGGACTGCATACTGTGAATGCTGAGTGTCTCAGGCTGGACTGCTCACTGTGTGTGCTGCAGGTCTCAGGCTGGACTGCTCACTGTGGGTGCTGCAGGTCGCAGGCTGGACTACTCACTGTGGATGCTGTGGGTCTCAGGCTGGACTGCTCACTGTGGATGCTGCGGGTATCTGACTGGGCTCCACACTGTCGGTGCTGTGGGTCTCAAGCTGGACTGCTCACTGTGGGTTCTGTGGGTCTCATGCTCGACTGCTCACTATGGGTGCTGTGGGTCTCAGGCTGGGCTCCTCACTCTGGTGCTGTGGGTCTCATGCTGGACTGCTCACTGTGGGTGCTGTGGGTCTCAGGCTGGACGTCTTCACTGTGGGTGCTGCAGGTCTCAGGCTGGTCTCCTCACTATGGGTGCTGCGGGTCTCAGGCTGGACTGCTCACTGTGGGTGCTGCAGGTCTCAGGCTGGGCTCCTAAAAGATGTTGCTGCGGGTCTCAGGCTGGACTGCTCACTGTGGATGATGTGGGTCTCAGGCTGGACTGGTTACTGTGGATGCTGAGTGTCTCAGGCTGGACTGCTCACTGTGGGTGCTGCAGGTCTCAGGCTGGACTGCTCACTGTGGGTGCTGTGGGTCTCAGGCTGGACTGTTTACTGTGGATGCTGAGTGTCTCAGGCTGAACTGCTCACTGTGGGTGCCTCAGGTCTCAGGCTGGACTGCTGTCTTTGGGTGCAGTGGGTCTCAGTCTGGACTGCTCACTGTGGGTGCTACGGGTCTCAGGCTGGACGTCTTCACTGTGGTGGCTGCAGGTCTCAGGCCGGGCTCCTCACTGTGGGTGCTGCAGGTCTCAGGCTGGACTGCTCATTGTGCGTGCGGTGGGTCTCAAGCTTGACTACTCACTGTGGGTGCTGCAGGTCTCAGGCTGGACTGCTCATTGTGGACGCTGTGAGTCTCAGGCTGGACTGTTTACTGTGGATGCTGAGTGTCTCAGGCTGGACTGCTCACTTTGGGTGCTGCAGGTCTCAGGCTGGACTGATCACTGTGGATGCTGTGGGTCTCAGGCTGGACTGGTTACTGTGGAAGCTGAGTGTCTCAGGCTGGACTGCTCACTGTGGGTGCTGCAGGTCTCAGGCTGGACTGTTGACTGTGGGTGCTGCAGGTCTCAGGCTGGGCTCCTCATTGTGGGCGCTGCAGGTCTCAGGCTGGACTGTTTTCCGTGGGTGCTGCAGGTCTCAGACTGCACTCCTCACTGTGGGTGCTACGGGTCTCAGGCTGGACTGCTCACTGTGGGTGCTACGGGTCTCAGGCTGGACGTCTTCACTGTGGGTGCTGCAGGTCTCAGGCTGGGCTCCTCACTGTGGGTGCTGCGGGTCTCAGGCTGGAGTGCTCACTGTGGGTGCTGTGGGTCTCAGGCTTGACAACTCACTCTGGGTGCTGCAGGTCTCAGCCTGGTCTCCTCACTATGGGTGCTGCGGGTCTCAGGCTGGACTGCTCACTGTGGGTGCTTCGGGTCTCAGGCTGGACTGCTCACTGTGGGTGCTGCGGGTCTCAGGCTGGGCTCCTAAAAGAGGGTGCTGCGGGTCTCAGGCTGGACTGCTTACTGTGGATGATGTGGGTCTCAGGCTGGACTGGTTACTGTGGATGCTGAGTGTCTCAGGCTGGACTGCTCACTGTGGGTGCTGCAGGTCTCAGGCTGGACTGCTTACTGTGGGTGCTGTGGGTCTCAGGCTGGACTATTTACTGTGGATGCTGAGTGTCTCAGGCTGAACAGCTCACTGTGGGTGCTTCAGGTCTCAGGCTGGACTGCTGTCTTTGGGTGCTGCGGGTCTCAGTCTGGGCTCCTCACTTTGGGTGCTGCAGGTCTCAGGCTGGACTGCTCACTGTGGGTGCTGCAGGTCTCAGGCTTGGCTCGTCACTGTGGGTGCTGCGGGTCTCAGGCTTGACTACTCACTGTGGTTGCTGAAGGTCTCAGGCTGGGCTCATCATTGTGGCTGCTGCAGGTCTCGGATGGACTGCTCACTGTGGGTGCTGTGGATCTCAGGCTGGGCTCCTCACTGTGGCTGCTATGGGTCTCAGGCTGGACTGATCACTGTGGGTGCTACGGGTCTCAGGCTGGACGTCTTCACTGTGGTGGCTGCAGGTCTCAGGCCGGGCTCCTCACTGTGGGTGCTGCAGGTCTCAGGCTGGACTGCTCATTGTGGGTGCTGTGGGTCTCAAGCTTGACTACTCACTGTGGGTGCTGCAGGACTCAGGCTGGTCTGCTCTCTATGAGTGCTGTGGGTCTCAGGCTGGAGGGCTCATTGTGGGTGCTGAGGGGCTCAGGCTGGACTGCTAACTGTGGGTGCTGTGGGTCTCATGCTTGACTAATCGCTGTGGCTGCTGCGGGTCTCAGTCTGGACTGCCCACTATGGGTGCTCTGGGGCTCAGGCTGGACTGCTCACTGTGGGTGCTGTGGGTCTCAGGCTGGACTGCTCACTGAGGGTGCTGTGGGTCTCAGGCTGGGCTCCTCACTGTCGGTGCTGTGGGTCTCATGCTGGACTGCTCACTGTGGGTGCTGTGGGTCTCAGGCTGGACGTCTTCACTGTGGGGGCTGCAGGTCTCAGGCTGGTCTCCTCACTATGGGTGCTGCGGGTCTCAGGCTGGACTGCTCACTGTGGGTGCTGCAGGTCTCAGGCTGTGCTCCTAAAAGAGGTTGCTGCGGGTCTCAGGCTGGACTGCTCACTGTGGATGATGTGGGTCTCAGGCTGGACTGCTCACTGTGGGTGCTGTGGGTCTCAGGCTGGACTGTTTACTATCGATGCTGAGTGTCTCAGGCTGAACTGCTCACTGTGGGTGCCTCAGGTCTCAGGCTGGACTGCTGTCTTTGGGTGCAGTGGGTCTCAGTCTGGACTGCTCACTGTGGGTGCTGCAGGTCTCAGGCTGGACTGCTCATTGTGGATGCTGTGGGTCTCAGGCTGGACTGTTTACTGTGGATGCTGAGTGTCTCAGGCTGGACTGCTCACTTTGGGTGCTGCAGGTCTCAGGCTGGACTGATCACTGTGGATGCTGTGGGTCTAGGCTGGACTGGTTACTGTGGAAGCTGAGTGTCTCAGGCTGGACTGCTCACTGTGGGTGCTGCAGGTCTCAGGCTGGACTGCTCATTGTGGGTGCGGTGGGTCTCAAGCTTGACTACTCACTGTGGGTGCTGCAGGTCTCAGGCTGGACTGCTCATTGTGGATGCTGTGGGTCTCAGGCTGGAATGTTTACTGTGGATGCTGAGTGTCTCAGGCTGGACTGCTCACTTTGGGTGCTGCAGGTCTCAGGATGGACTGATCACTGTGGATGCTGTGGGTCTCAGGCTGGACTGGTTACTGTGGAAGCTGAGTGTCTCAGGCTGGACTGCTCACTGTGGGTGCTGCAGGTCTCAGGCTGGGCTCCTCATTGTGGGCGCTGCAGGTCTCAGGCTGGACTGTTTTCCGTGAGTGCTGCAGGTCTCAGACTGGGCTCCTCACTGTGGGTGCTACGGGTCTCAGGCTGGACTGCTCACTGTGGGTGCTACGGGTCTCAGGCTGGACGTCTTCACTGTGGGTGCTGCAGGTCTCAGGCTGGGCTCCTCACTATGCCTGCTGCAGGTCTCAGGCTGGACTTCTCACCGTGGGTGCTGCAGATCTCAGGCTGTACTGCTGACGGTGGATGCTGTGGGTCTCAGGCTGGACTGTTCACTGTGGATGCTGCGAGTCTCAGGCTGGTCTGCTGACTGTGGATGCTGAGTGTCTCAGGCTGGACTGCTCACTGTGAGTGCTGCAGGTCTCAGGCTGGTCTGTTCACGGTGGCTGCTGCAGGTCTCAGGCTAGCCTGTTCACTGATAGGTGCTGCAGATCTCAGGCTGGACTACTCCCTGTGGCTGCTGTGGGTCTCAGGCTGGACTGCTCACGGTGGGTGCTGCGGGTCTCAGGATGGACTCCACACTCTGGGTGATGCAGGTCTCAGGATGGACTGCTCACTGTGGGTGCTGTGGGTCTCAGGCTAGGCTCCTAACTGTGGATGCAGTCAGTCTCAGGCTGCACTTCTCACTGTGGATGCTGTGGGTCTCAGGCTGGACTGCATACTGTGAATGCTGAGTGTCTCAGGCTGGACTGCTCACTGTGTGTGCTGCAGGTCTCAGGCTGGACTGCTCACTGTGGGTGCTGCAGGTCGCAGGCTGGACTACTCACTGTGGATGCTGTGGGTCTCAGGCTGGACTGCTCACTGTGGATGCTGCGGGTATCTGACTGGGCTCAACACTGTCGGTGCTGTGGGTCTCAAGCTGGACTGCTCACTGTGGGTTCTGTGGGTCTCATGCTCGACTGCTCACTATGGGTGCTGTGGGTCTCAGGCTGGGCTCCTCACTCTGGTGCTGTGGGTCTCATGCTGGACTGCTCACTGTGGGTGCTGTGGGTCTCAGGCTGGACGTGTTACTGTGGAAGCTGAGTGTCTCAGGCTGGACTGCTCACTGTGGGTGCTGCAGGTCTCAGGCTGGGCTCCTCATTGTGGGCGCTGCAGGTCTCAGGCTGGACTGTTTTCCGTGAGTGCTGCAGGTCTCAGACTGGGCTCCTCACTGTGGGTGCTACGGGTCTCAGGCTGGACTGCTCACTGTGGGTGCTACGGGTCTCAGGCTGGACGTCTTCACTGTGGGTGCTGCAGGTCTCAGGCTGGGCTCCTCACTATGCCTGCTGCAGGTCTCAGGCTGGACTTCTCACCGTGGGTGCTGCAGATCTCAGGCTGTACTGCTGACGGTGGATGCTGTGGGTCTCAGGCTGGACTGTTCACTGTGGATGCTGCGAGTCTCAGGCTGGTCTGCTGACTGTGGATGCTGAGTGTCTCAGGCTGGACTGCTCACTGTGAGTGCTGCAGGTCTCAGGCTGGTCTGTTCACGGTGGCTGCTGCAGGTCTCAGGCTAGCCTGTTCACTGATAGGTGCTGCAGATCTCAGGCTGGACTACTCCCTGTGGCTGCTGTGGGTCTCAGGCTGGACTGCTCACTGTGGGTGCTGCGGGTCTCAGGATGGACTCCACACTCTGGGTGATGCAGGTCTCAGGATGAACTGCTCACTGTGGGTGCTGTGGGTCTCAGGCTAGGCTCCTAACTGTGGATGCAGTCAGTCTCAGGCTGCACTTCTCACTGTGGATGCTGTGGGTCTCAGGCTGGACTGCATACTGTGAATGCTGAGTGTCTCAGGCTGGACTGCTCACTGTGTGTGCTGCAGGTCTCAGGCTGGACTGCTCACTGTGGGTGCTGCAGGTCGCAGGCTGGACTACTCACTGTGGATGCTGTGGGTCTCAGGCTGGACTGCTCACTGTGGATGCTGCGGGTATCTGACTGGGCTCCACACTGTGGGTGCTGCGGGTTTCAGGCTGAACTGCTCACTGTGGGTGCCTCAGGTCTCAGGCTGGACTGCTGTCTTTGGGTGCAGTGGGTCTCAGTCTGGACTGCTCACTGTGGGTGCTACGGGTCTCAGGCTGGACGTCTTCACTGTGGTGGCTGCAGGTCTCAGGCCAGGCTCCTCACTGTGGGTGCTGCAGGTCTCAGGCTGGACTGCTCATTGTGGGTGCGGTGGGTCTCAAGCTTGACTACTCACTGTGGGTGCTGCAGGTCTCAGGCTGGACTGCTCATTGTGGATGCTGTGGGTCTCAGGCTGGACTGTTTACTGTGGATGCTGAGTGTCTCAGGCTGGACTGCTCACTTTGGGTGCTGCAGGTCTCAGGCTGGACTGATCACTGTGGATGCTGTGGGTCTCAGGCTGGACTGGTTACTGTGGAAGCTGAGTGTCTCAGGCTGGACTGCTCACTGTGGGTGCTGCAGGTCTCAGGCTGGGCTCCTCATTGTGGGCGCTGCAGGTCTCAGGTCTGGACTGTTTTCCGTGAGTGCTGCAGGTCTCAGACTGGGCTCCTCACTGTGGGTGCTACGGGTCTCAGGCTGGACTGCTCACTGTGGGTGCTACGGGTCTCAGGCTGGACGTCTTCACTGTGGGTGCTGCAGGTCTCAGGCTGGGCTCCTCACTATGCCTGCTGCAGGTCTCAGGCTGGACTTCTCACCGTGGGTGCTGCAGATCTCAGGCTGTACTGCTGACGGTGGATGCTGTGGGTCTCAGGCTGGACTGTTCACTGTGGATGCTGCGGGTCTCAGGCTGGTCTGTTCACAGTGGCTGCTGCAGGTCTCAGGCTAGCCTGTTCACTGATAGGTGCTGCAGATCTCAGGCTGGACTACTCCCTGTGGCTGCTGTGGGTCTCAGGCTGGACTGCTCACTGTGGGTCTCAGGCTGGACTGCTGACTGTGGGTGCTGCAGGTCTCAGGCTGGACTGCTGACTGTGGCTGCTGTGGGTCTCAGGCTGGACTGCTCACGGTGGGTGCTGCGGGTCTCAGGATGGACTCCACACTCTGGGTGATGCAGGTCTCAGGATGGACTGCTCACTGTGGGTGCTGTGGGTCTCAGGCTGGACTATTTACTGTGGATGCTGAGTGTCTCAGGCTGAACAGCTCACTGTGGGTGCTTCAGGTCTCAGGCTGGACTGCTGTCTTTGGGTGCTGCGGGTCTCAGTCTGGGCTCCTCACTTTGGGTGCTGCAGGTCTCAGGCTGGACTGCTCACTGTGGGTGCTGCAGGTCTCAGGCTTGGCTCGTCACTGTGGGTGCTGCGGGTCTCAGGCTTGACTACTCACTGTGGTTGCTGAAGGTCTCAGGCTGGGCTCATCATTGTGGCTGCTGCAGGTCTCGGATGGACTGCTCACTGTGGGTGCTGTGGATCTCAGGCTGGGCTCCTCACTGTGGCTGCTATGGGTCTCAGGCTGGACTGATCACTGTGGGTGCTACGGGTCTCAGGCTGGACGTCTTCACTGTGGTGGCTGCAGGTCTCAGGCCGGGCTCCTCACTGTGGGTGCTGCAGGTCTCAGGCTGGACTGCTCATTGTGGGTGCTGTGGGTCTCAAGCTTGACTACTCACTGTGGGTGCTGCAGGACTCAGGCTGGTCTGCTCTCTATGAGTGCTGTGGGTCTCAGGCTGGAGGGCTCATTGTGGGTGCTGAGGGGCTCAGGCTGGACTGCTAACTGTGGGTGCTGTGGGTCTCATGCTTGACTAATCGCTGTGGCTGCTGCGGGTCTCAGTCTGGACTGCCCACTATGGGTGCTCTGGGGCTCAGGCTGGACTGCTCACTGTGGGTGCTGTGGGTCTCAGGCTGGACTGCTCACTGAGGGTGCTGTGGGTCTCAGGCTGGGCTCCTCACTGTCGGTGCTGTGGGTCTCATGCTGGACTGCTCACTGTGGGTGCTGTGGGTCTCAGGCTGGACGTCTTCACTGTGGGGGCTGCAGGTCTCAGGCTGGTCTCCTCACTATGGGTGCTGCGGGTCTCAGGCTGGACTGCTCACTGTGGGTGCTGCAGGTCTCAGGCTGTGCTCCTAAAAGAGGTTGCTGCGGGTCTCAGGCTGGACTGCTCACTGTGGATGATGTGGGTCTCAGGCTGGACTGCTCACTGTGGGTGCTGTGGGTCTCAGGCTGGACTGTTTACTATCGATGCTGAGTGTCTCAGGCTGAACTGCTCACTGTGGGTGCCTCAGGTCTCAGGCTGGACTGCTGTCTTTGGGTGCAGTGGGTCTCAGTCTGGACTGCTCACTGTGGGTGCTGCAGGTCTCAGGCTGGACTGCTCATTGTGGATGCTGTGGGTCTCAGGCTGGACTGTTTACTGTGGATGCTGAGTGTCTCAGGCTGGACTGCTCACTTTGGGTGCTGCAGGTCTCAGGCTGGACTGATCACTGTGGATGCTGTGGGTCTAGGCTGGACTGGTTACTGTGGAAGCTGAGTGTCTCAGGCTGGACTGCTCACTGTGGGTGCTGCAGGTCTCAGGCTGGACTGCTCATTGTGGGTGCGGTGGGTCTCAAGCTTGACTACTCACTGTGGGTGCTGCAGGTCTCAGGCTGGACTGCTCATTGTGGATGCTGTGGGTCTCAGGCTGGAATGTTTACTGTGGATGCTGAGTGTCTCAGGCTGGACTGCTCACTTTGGGTGCTGCAGGTCTCAGGATGGACTGATCACTGTGGATGCTGTGGGTCTCAGGCTGGACTGGTTACTGTGGAAGCTGAGTGTCTCAGGCTGGACTGCTCACTGTGGGTGCTGCAGGTCTCAGGCTGGGCTCCTCATTGTGGGCGCTGCAGGTCTCAGGCTGGACTGTTTTCCGTGAGTGCTGCAGGTCTCAGACTGGGCTCCTCACTGTGGGTGCTACGGGTCTCAGGCTGGACTGCTCACTGTGGGTGCTACGGGTCTCAGGCTGGACGTCTTCACTGTGGGTGCTGCAGGTCTCAGGCTGGGCTCCTCACTATGCCTGCTGCAGGTCTCAGGCTGGACTTCTCACCGTGGGTGCTGCAGATCTCAGGCTGTACTGCTGACGGTGGATGCTGTGGGTCTCAGGCTGGACTGTTCACTGTGGATGCTGCGAGTCTCAGGCTGGTCTGCTGACTGTGGATGCTGAGTGTCTCAGGCTGGACTGCTCACTGTGAGTGCTGCAGGTCTCAGGCTGGTCTGTTCACGGTGGCTGCTGCAGGTCTCAGGCTAGCCTGTTCACTGATAGGTGCTGCAGATCTCAGGCTGGACTACTCCCTGTGGCTGCTGTGGGTCTCAGGCTGGACTGCTCACGGTGGGTGCTGCGGGTCTCAGGATGGACTCCACACTCTGGGTGATGCAGGTCTCAGGATGGACTGCTCACTGTGGGTGCTGTGGGTCTCAGGCTAGGCTCCTAACTGTGGATGCAGTCAGTCTCAGGCTGCACTTCTCACTGTGGATGCTGTGGGTCTCAGGCTGGACTGCATACTGTGAATGCTGAGTGTCTCAGGCTGGACTGCTCACTGTGTGTGCTGCAGGTCTCAGGCTGGACTGCTCACTGTGGGTGCTGCAGGTCGCAGGCTGGACTACTCACTGTGGATGCTGTGGGTCTCAGGCTGGACTGCTCACTGTGGATGCTGCGGGTATCTGACTGGGCTCAACACTGTCGGTGCTGTGGGTCTCAAGCTGGACTGCTCACTGTGGGTTCTGTGGGTCTCATGCTCGACTGCTCACTATGGGTGCTGTGGGTCTCAGGCTGGGCTCCTCACTCTGGTGCTGTGGGTCTCATGCTGGACTGCTCACTGTGGGTGCTGTGGGTCTCAGGCTGGACGTGTTACTGTGGAAGCTGAGTGTCTCAGGCTGGACTGCTCACTGTGGGTGCTGCAGGTCTCAGGCTGGGCTCCTCATTGTGGGCGCTGCAGGTCTCAGGCTGGACTGTTTTCCGTGAGTGCTGCAGGTCTCAGACTGGGCTCCTCACTGTGGGTGCTACGGGTCTCAGGCTGGACTGCTCACTGTGGGTGCTACGGGTCTCAGGCTGGACGTCTTCACTGTGGGTGCTGCAGGTCTCAGGCTGGGCTCCTCACTATGCCTGCTGCAGGTCTCAGGCTGGACTTCTCACCGTGGGTGCTGCAGATCTCAGGCTGTACTGCTGACGGTGGATGCTGTGGGTCTCAGGCTGGACTGTTCACTGTGGATGCTGCGAGTCTCAGGCTGGTCTGCTGACTGTGGATGCTGAGTGTCTCAGGCTGGACTGCTCACTGTGAGTGCTGCAGGTCTCAGGCTGGTCTGTTCACGGTGGCTGCTGCAGGTCTCAGGCTAGCCTGTTCACTGATAGGTGCTGCAGATCTCAGGCTGGACTACTCCCTGTGGCTGCTGTGGGTCTCAGGCTGGACTGCTCACTGTGGGTGCTGCGGGTCTCAGGATGGACTCCACACTCTGGGTGATGCAGGTCTCAGGATGAACTGCTCACTGTGGGTGCTGTGGGTCTCAGGCTAGGCTCCTAACTGTGGATGCAGTCAGTCTCAGGCTGCACTTCTCACTGTGGATGCTGTGGGTCTCAGGCTGGACTGCATACTGTGAATGCTGAGTGTCTCAGGCTGGACTGCTCACTGTGTGTGCTGCAGGTCTCAGGCTGGACTGCTCACTGTGGGTGCTGCAGGTCGCAGGCTGGACTACTCACTGTGGATGCTGTGGGTCTCAGGCTGGACTGCTCACTGTGGATGCTGCGGGTATCTGACTGGGCTCCACACTGTGGGTGCTGCGGGTTTCAGGCTGAACTGCTCACTGTGGGTGCCTCAGGTCTCAGGCTGGACTGCTGTCTTTGGGTGCAGTGGGTCTCAGTCTGGACTGCTCACTGTGGGTGCTACGGGTCTCAGGCTGGACGTCTTCACTGTGGTGGCTGCAGGTCTCAGGCCAGGCTCCTCACTGTGGGTGCTGCAGGTCTCAGGCTGGACTGCTCATTGTGGGTGCGGTGGGTCTCAAGCTTGACTACTCACTGTGGGTGCTGCAGGTCTCAGGCTGGACTGCTCATTGTGGATGCTGTGGGTCTCAGGCTGGACTGTTTACTGTGGATGCTGAGTGTCTCAGGCTGGACTGCTCACTTTGGGTGCTGCAGGTCTCAGGCTGGACTGATCACTGTGGATGCTGTGGGTCTCAGGCTGGACTGGTTACTGTGGAAGCTGAGTGTCTCAGGCTGGACTGCTCACTGTGGGTGCTGCAGGTCTCAGGCTGGGCTCCTCATTGTGGGCGCTGCAGGTCTCAGGTCTGGACTGTTTTCCGTGAGTGCTGCAGGTCTCAGACTGGGCTCCTCACTGTGGGTGCTACGGGTCTCAGGCTGGACTGCTCACTGTGGGTGCTACGGGTCTCAGGCTGGACGTCTTCACTGTGGGTGCTGCAGGTCTCAGGCTGGGCTCCTCACTATGCCTGCTGCAGGTCTCAGGCTGGACTTCTCACCGTGGGTGCTGCAGATCTCAGGCTGTACTGCTGACGGTGGATGCTGTGGGTCTCAGGCTGGACTGTTCACTGTGGATGCTGCGGGTCTCAGGCTGGTCTGTTCACAGTGGCTGCTGCAGGTCTCAGGCTAGCCTGTTCACTGATAGGTGCTGCAGATCTCAGGCTGGACTACTCCCTGTGGCTGCTGTGGGTCTCAGGCTGGACTGCTCACTGTGGGTCTCAGGCTGGACTGCTGACTGTGGGTGCTGCAGGTCTCAGGCTGGACTGCTGACTGTGGCTGCTGTGGGTCTCAGGCTAGGCTCCTAACTGTGGATGCAGTCAGTCTCAGGCTGCACTTCTCACTGTGGATGCTGTGGGTCTCAGGCTGGACTGCATACTGTGAATGCTGAGTGTCTCAGGCTGGACTGCTCACTGTGTGTGCTGCAGGTCTCAGGCTGGACTGCTCACTGTGGGTGCTGCAGGTCGCAGGCTGGACTACTCACTGTGGATGCTGTGGGTCTCAGGCTGGACTGCTCACTGTGGATGCTGCGGGTATCTGACTGGGCTCCACACTGTGGGTGCTGCGGGTTTCAGGCTGAACTGCTCACTGTGGGTGCCTCAGGTCTCAGGCTGGACTGCTGTCTTTGGGTGCAGTGGGTCTCAGTCTGGACTGCTCACTGTGGGTGCTACGGGTCTCAGGCTGGACGTCTTCACTGTGGTGGCTGCAGGTCTCAGGCCAGGCTCCTCACTGTGGGTGCTGCAGGTCTCAGGCTGGACTGCTCATTGTGGGTGCGGTGGGTCTCAAGCTTGACTACTCACTGTGGGTGCTGCAGGTCTCAGGCTGGACTGCTCATTGTGGATGCTGTGGGTCTCAGGCTGGACTGTTTACTGTGGATGCTGAGTGTCTCAGGCTGGACTGCTCACTTTGGGTGCTGCAGGTCTCAGGCTGGACTGATCACTGTGGATGCTGTGGGTCTCAGGCTGGACTGGTTACTGTGGAAGCTGAGTGTCTCAGGCTGGACTGCTCACTGTGGGTGCTGCAGGTCTCAGGCTGGGCTCCTCATTGTGGGCGCTGCAGGTCTCAGGTCTGGACTGTTTTCCGTGAGTGCTGCAGGTCTCAGACTGGGCTCCTCACTGTGGGTGCTACGGGTCTCAGGCTGGACTGCTCACTGTGGGTGCTACGGGTCTCAGGCTGGACGTCTTCACTGTGGGTGCTGCAGGTCTCAGGCTGGGCTCCTCACTATGCCTGCTGCAGGTCTCAGGCTGGACTTCTCACCGTGGGTGCTGCAGATCTCAGGCTGTACTGCTGACGGTGGATGCTGTGGGTCTCAGGCTGGACTGTTCACTGTGGATGCTGCGGGTCTCAGGCTGGTCTGTTCACAGTGGCTGCTGCAGGTCTCAGGCTAGCCTGTTCACTGATAGGTGCTGCAGATCTCAGGCTGGACTACTCCCTGTGGCTGCTGTGGGTCTCAGGCTGGACTGCTCACTGTGGGTCTCAGGCTGGACTGCTGACTGTGGGTGCTGCAGGTCTCAGGCTGGACTGCTGACTGTGGCTGCTGTGGGTCTCAGGCTGGACTGCTCACGGTGGGTGCTGCGGGTCTCAGGATGGACTCCACACTCTGGGTGATGCAGGTCTCAGGATGGACTGCTCACTGTGGGTGCTGTGGGTCTCAGGCTGGACTATTTACTGTGGATGCTGAGTGTCTCAGGCTGAACAGCTCACTGTGGGTGCTTCAGGTCTCAGGCTGGACTGCTGTCTTTGGGTGCTGCGGGTCTCAGTCTGGGCTCCTCACTTTGGGTGCTGCAGGTCTCAGGCTGGACTGCTCACTGTGGGTGCTGCAGGTCTCAGGCTTGGCTCGTCACTGTGGGTGCTGCGGGTCTCAGGCTTGACTACTCACTGTGGTTGCTGAAGGTCTCAGGCTGGGCTCATCATTGTGGCTGCTGCAGGTCTCGGATGGACTGCTCACTGTGGGTGCTGTGGATCTCAGGCTGGGCTCCTCACTGTGGCTGCTATGGGTCTCAGGCTGGACTGATCACTGTGGGTGCTACGGGTCTCAGGCTGGACGTCTTCACTGTGGTGGCTGCAGGTCTCAGGCCGGGCTCCTCACTGTGGGTGCTGCAGGTCTCAGGCTGGACTGCTCATTGTGGGTGCTGTGGGTCTCAAGCTTGACTACTCACTGTGGGTGCTGCAGGACTCAGGCTGGTCTGCTCTCTATGAGTGCTGTGGGTCTCAGGCTGGAGGGCTCATTGTGGGTGCTGAGGGGCTCAGGCTGGACTGCTAACTGTGGGTGCTGTGGGTCTCATGCTTGACTAATCGCTGTGGCTGCTGCGGGTCTCAGTCTGGACTGCCCACTATGGGTGCTCTGGGGCTCAGGCTGGACTGCTCACTGTGGGTGCTGTGGGTCTCAGGCTGGACTGCTCACTGAGGGTGCTGTGGGTCTCAGGCTGGGCTCCTCACTGTCGGTGCTGTGGGTCTCATGCTGGACTGCTCACTGTGGGTGCTGTGGGTCTCAGGCTGGACGTCTTCACTGTGGGGGCTGCAGGTCTCAGGCTGGTCTCCTCACTATGGGTGCTGCGGGTCTCAGGCTGGACTGCTCACTGTGGGTGCTGCAGGTCTCAGGCTGTGCTCCTAAAAGAGGTTGCTGCGGGTCTCAGGCTGGACTGCTCACTGTGGATGATGTGGGTCTCAGGCTGGACTGCTCACTGTGGGTGCTGTGGGTCTCAGGCTGGACTGTTTACTATCGATGCTGAGTGTCTCAGGCTGAACTGCTCACTGTGGGTGCCTCAGGTCTCAGGCTGGACTGCTGTCTTTGGGTGCAGTGGGTCTCAGTCTGGACTGCTCACTGTGGGTGCTGCAGGTCTCAGGCTGGACTGCTCATTGTGGATGCTGTGGGTCTCAGGCTGGACTGTTTACTGTGGATGCTGAGTGTCTCAGGCTGGACTGCTCACTTTGGGTGCTGCAGGTCTCAGGCTGGACTGATCACTGTGGATGCTGTGGGTCTAGGCTGGACTGGTTACTGTGGAAGCTGAGTGTCTCAGGCTGGACTGCTCACTGTGGGTGCTGCAGGTCTCAGGCTGGACTGCTCATTGTGGGTGCGGTGGGTCTCAAGCTTGACTACTCACTGTGGGTGCTGCAGGTCTCAGGCTGGACTGCTCATTGTGGATGCTGTGGGTCTCAGGCTGGAATGTTTACTGTGGATGCTGAGTGTCTCAGGCTGGACTGCTCACTTTGGGTGCTGCAGGTCTCAGGATGGACTGATCACTGTGGATGCTGTGGGTCTCAGGCTGGACTGGTTACTGTGGAAGCTGAGTGTCTCAGGCTGGACTGCTCACTGTGGGTGCTGCAGGTCTCAGGCTGGGCTCCTCATTGTGGGCGCTGCAGGTCTCAGGCTGGACTGTTTTCCGTGAGTGCTGCAGGTCTCAGACTGGGCTCCTCACTGTGGGTGCTACGGGTCTCAGGCTGGACTGCTCACTGTGGGTGCTACGGGTCTCAGGCTGGACGTCTTCACTGTGGGTGCTGCAGGTCTCAGGCTGGGCTCCTCACTATGCCTGCTGCAGGTCTCAGGCTGGACTTCTCACCGTGGGTGCTGCAGATCTCAGGCTGTACTGCTGACGGTGGATGCTGTGGGTCTCAGGCTGGACTGTTCACTGTGGATGCTGCGAGTCTCAGGCTGGTCTGCTGACTGTGGATGCTGAGTGTCTCAGGCTGGACTGCTCACTGTGAGTGCTGCAGGTCTCAGGCTGGTCTGTTCACGGTGGCTGCTGCAGGTCTCAGGCTAGCCTGTTCACTGATAGGTGCTGCAGATCTCAGGCTGGACTACTCCCTGTGGCTGCTGTGGGTCTCAGGCTGGACTGCTCACGGTGGGTGCTGCGGGTCTCAGGATGGACTCCACACTCTGGGTGATGCAGGTCTCAGGATGGACTGCTCACTGTGGGTGCTGTGGGTCTCAGGCTAGGCTCCTAACTGTGGATGCAGTCAGTCTCAGGCTGCACTTCTCACTGTGGATGCTGTGGGTCTCAGGCTGGACTGCATACTGTGAATGCTGAGTGTCTCAGGCTGGACTGCTCACTGTGTGTGCTGCAGGTCTCAGGCTGGACTGCTCACTGTGGGTGCTGCAGGTCGCAGGCTGGACTACTCACTGTGGATGCTGTGGGTCTCAGGCTGGACTGCTCACTGTGGATGCTGCGGGTATCTGACTGGGCTCAACACTGTCGGTGCTGTGGGTCTCAAGCTGGACTGCTCACTGTGGGTTCTGTGGGTCTCATGCTCGACTGCTCACTATGGGTGCTGTGGGTCTCAGGCTGGGCTCCTCACTCTGGTGCTGTGGGTCTCATGCTGGACTGCTCACTGTGGGTGCTGTGGGTCTCAGGCTGGACGTGTTACTGTGGAAGCTGAGTGTCTCAGGCTGGACTGCTCACTGTGGGTGCTGCAGGTCTCAGGCTGGGCTCCTCATTGTGGGCGCTGCAGGTCTCAGGCTGGACTGTTTTCCGTGAGTGCTGCAGGTCTCAGACTGGGCTCCTCACTGTGGGTGCTACGGGTCTCAGGCTGGACTGCTCACTGTGGGTGCTACGGGTCTCAGGCTGGACGTCTTCACTGTGGGTGCTGCAGGTCTCAGGCTGGGCTCCTCACTATGCCTGCTGCAGGTCTCAGGCTGGACTTCTCACCGTGGGTGCTGCAGATCTCAGGCTGTACTGCTGACGGTGGATGCTGTGGGTCTCAGGCTGGACTGTTCACTGTGGATGCTGCGAGTCTCAGGCTGGTCTGCTGACTGTGGATGCTGAGTGTCTCAGGCTGGACTGCTCACTGTGAGTGCTGCAGGTCTCAGGCTGGTCTGTTCACGGTGGCTGCTGCAGGTCTCAGGCTAGCCTGTTCACTGATAGGTGCTGCAGATCTCAGGCTGGACTACTCCCTGTGGCTGCTGTGGGTCTCAGGCTGGACTGCTCACTGTGGGTGCTGCGGGTCTCAGGATGGACTCCACACTCTGGGTGATGCAGGTCTCAGGATGAACTGCTCACTGTGGGTGCTGTGGGTCTCAGGCTAGGCTCCTAACTGTGGATGCAGTCAGTCTCAGGCTGCACTTCTCACTGTGGATGCTGTGGGTCTCAGGCTGGACTGCATACTGTGAATGCTGAGTGTCTCAGGCTGGACTGCTCACTGTGTGTGCTGCAGGTCTCAGGCTGGACTGCTCACTGTGGGTGCTGCAGGTCGCAGGCTGGACTACTCACTGTGGATGCTGTGGGTCTCAGGCTGGACTGCTCACTGTGGATGCTGCGGGTATCTGACTGGGCTCCACACTGTGGGTGCTGCGGGTTTCAGGCTGAACTGCTCACTGTGGGTGCCTCAGGTCTCAGGCTGGACTGCTGTCTTTGGGTGCAGTGGGTCTCAGTCTGGACTGCTCACTGTGGGTGCTACGGGTCTCAGGCTGGACGTCTTCACTGTGGTGGCTGCAGGTCTCAGGCCGGGCTCCTCACTGTGGGTGCTGCAGGTCTCAGGCTGGACTGCTCATTGTGGGTGCGGTGGGTCTCAAGCTTGACTACTCACTGTGGGTGCTGCAGGTCTCAGGCTGGACTGCTCATTGTGGATGCTGTGGGTCTCAGGCTGGACTGTTTACTGTGGATGCTGAGTGTCTCAGGCTGGACTGCTCACTTTGGGTGCTGCAGGTCTCAGGCTGGACTGATCACTGTGGATGCTGTGGGTCTCAGGCTGGACTGGTTACTGTGGAAGCTGAGTGTCTCAGGCTGGACTGCTCACTGTGGGTGCTGCAGGTCTCAGGCTGGGCTCCTCATTGTGGGCGCTGCAGGTCTCAGGTCTGGACTGTTTTCCGTGAGTGCTGCAGGTCTCAGACTGGGCTCCTCACTGTGGGTGCTACGGGTCTCAGGCTGGACTGCTCACTGTGGGTGCTACGGGTCTCAGGCTGGACGTCTTCACTGTGGGTGCTGCAGGTCTCAGGCTGGGCTCCTCACTATGCCTGCTGCAGGTCTCAGGCTGGACTTCTCACCGTGGGTGCTGCAGATCTCAGGCTGTACTGCTGACGGTGGATGCTGTGGGTCTCAGGCTGGACTGTTCACTGTGGATGCTGCGGGTCTCAGGCTGGTCTGTTCACAGTGGCTGCTGCAGGTCTCAGGCTAGCCTGTTCACTGATAGGTGCTGCAGATCTCAGGCTGGACTACTCCCTGTGGCTGCTGTGGGTCTCAGGCTGGACTGCTCACTGTGGGTCTCAGGCTGGACTGCTGACTGTGGGTGCTGCAGGTCTCAGGCTGGACTGCTGACTGTGGCTGCTGTGGGTCTCAGGCTGGACTGCTCACGGTGGGTGCTGCGGGTCTCAGGATGGACTCCACACTCTGGGTGATGCAGGTCTCAGGATGGACTGCTCACTGTGGGTGCTGTGGGTCTCAGGCTAGGCTCCTAACTGTGGATGCAGTCAGTCTCAGGCTGCACATCTCACTGTGGATGCTGTGGGTCTCAGGCTGGACTGCTCACTGTGAGTGCTGCAGGTCTCAGGCTGGTCTGTTCACGGTGGCTGCTGCAGGTCTCAGGCTAGCCTGTTCACTGATAGGTGCTGCAGATCTCAGGCTGGACTACTCCCTGTGGCTGCTGTGGGTCTCAGGCTGGACTGCTCACTGTGGGTCTCAGGCTGGACTGCTGACTGTGGGTGCTGCAGGTCTCAGGCTGGACTGCTGACTGTGGCTGCTGTGGGTCTCAGGCTGGACTGCTCACGGTGGGTGCTGCGGGTCTCAGGATGGACTCCACACTCTGGGTGATGCAGGTCTCAGGATGGACTGCTCACTGTGGGTGCTGTGGGTCTCAGGCTAGGCTCCTAACTGTGGATGCAGTCAGTCTCAGGCTGCACTTCTCACTGTGGATGCTGTGGGTCTCAGGCTGGACTGCATACTGTGAATGCTGAGTGTCTCAGGCTGGACTGCTCACTGTGTGTGCTGCAGGTCTCAGGCTGGACTGCTCACTGTGGGTGCTGCAGGTCGCAGGCTGGACTACTCACTGTGGATGCTGTGGGTCTCAGGCTGGACTGCTCACTGTGGATGCTGCGGGTATCTGACTGGGCTCCACACTGTGGGTGCTGCGGGTTTCAGGCTGGACTGCTCACTGTGGCTGCTGCAGGTCTCAGGCTGGACTGTTCACTGTGGCTGCTGCAGGTCTCTGGCTGGGCTGCTCACTGTGGATGCTGTGCATCTCAGGCTGCACTGCTCACTGTGGGTGATGCGGGACTCAGGCTGGGAGCCTCACAGTGAGTGCTGCAGGTCTCTGGCTGGGCTGCTCACTGTGGTTGCCTCAGGTCTCAGGCTGGGCTCCTCACTGTGGGTGTTACGGGTCTCAGGCTGGACTGCTCACTGTGGATGCTGTGGGTCTCAGGCGGGACTGCACACTGTGGCTGCTGCAGGTCTCACGCTGGACTGCTCACTGTGGCTGCTGCAGGTCTCAGGCTGGACTGCTCATTGTGGATGCTGTGGGTCTCAGGCTGGACTGTTTACTGTGGATGCTGTGTGTCTCAGGCTGGACTGCTCACTTTGGGTGCTGCAGGTCTCAGGCTGGACTGATCACTGTGGATGCTGTGGGTCTCAGGCTGGACTGGTTACTGTGGAAGCTGAGTGTCTCAGGCTGGACTGCTCACTGTGGATGCTGTGGGTCTCAGGCTGGACTGCACACTGTGGCTGCTGCAGGTCTCAGGCTGGACTGCTCACTGTGGCTGCTGCAGGTCTCAGGCTGGACTGCTCATTGTGGATGCTGTGGGTCTCAGGCTGGACTGTTTACTGTGGATGCTGAGTGTCTCAGGCTGGACTGCTCACTTTGGGTGCTGCAGGTCTCAGGATGGACTGATCACTGTGGATGCTGTGGGTCTCAGGCTGGACTGGTTACTGTGGAAGCTGAGTGTCTCAGGCTGGACTGCTCACTGTGGGTGCTGCAGGTCTCAGGCTGGGCTCCTCATTGTGGGCGCTGCAGGTCTCAGGCTGGACTGTTTTCCGTGAGTGCTGCAGGTCTCAGACTGGGCTCCTCACTGTGGGTGCTACGGGTCTCAGGCTGGACTGCTCACTGTGGGTGCTACGGGTCTCAGGCTGGATGTCTTCACTGTGGGTGCTGCAGGTCTCAGGCTGGGCTCCTCACTATGCCTGCTGCAGGTCTCAGGCTGGACTTCTCACCGTGGGTGCTGCAGATCTCAGGCTGTACTGCTGACGGTGGATGCTGTGGGTCTCAGGCTGGACTGTTCACTGTGGATGCTGCGAGTCTCAAGCTGGTCTGCTGACTGTGGATGCTGAGTGTCTCAGGCTGGACTGCTCACTGTGAGTGCTGCAGATCTCAGGCTGGTCTGTTCACGGTGGCTGCGGCAGGTCTCAGGCTAGCCTGTTCACTGATAGGTGCTGCAGATCTCAGGCTGGACTACTCCCTGTGGGTGCTGTGGGTCTCAGGCTGGACTGCTCACTGTGGGTCTCAGGCTGGACTGCTGACTGTGGGTGCTGCAGGTCTCAGGCTGGACTGCTGACTATGGCTGCTGCGGGTCTCAGGCTGGACTGCTCACTGTGGGTGCTGCGGGTCTCAGGATGGACTCCACACTCTGGGTGATGCAGGTCTCAGGATGGACTGCTCACTGTGGGTGCTGTGGGTCTCAGGCTAGGCTCCTAACTGTGGATGCAGGCAATCTCAGGCTGCACTTCTCACTGTGGATGCTGTGGGTCTCAGGCTGGACTGCATACTGTGAATGCTGAGTGTCTCAGGCTGGACTGCTCACTGTGGGTGCTGCAGGTCGCAGGCTGGACTACTCACTGTGGATGCTGTGGGTCTCAGGCTGGACTGCTCACTGTGGATGCTGCGGGTATCTGACTGGGCTCCACACTGTGGGTGCTGCGGGTTTCAGGCTGGACTGCTCACTGTGGCTGCTGCAGGTCTCAGGCTGGACTGTTCACTGTGGCTGCTGCAGGTCTCTGGCTGGGCTGCTCACTGTGGATGCTGTGCGTCTCAGGCTGCACTGCTCACTGTGGGTGATGCGGGACTCAGGCTGGGAGCCTCACAGTGAGTGCTGCAGGTCTCTGGCTGGGCTGCTCACTGTGGTTGCCTCAGGTCTCAGGCTGGGCTCCTCACTGTGGGTGTTACGGGTCTCAGGCTGGACTGCTCACTGTGGATGCTGTGGGTCTCAGGCTGGACTGCACACTGTGGCTGCTGCAGGTCTCAGGCTGGACTGCTCACTGTGGCTGCTGCAGGTCTCAGGCTGGACTGTTCACTGTGGGTGCTGCGCGTCTCAGGCTGCGAGGCTCACTGTGAGTGCTGCAGGTCTCAGGCTGGACTGTTCACGGTGGCTGCTGCAGGTCTCAGGCTGGACTGTTCACTGTGGGTGCTGCAGGTCTCAGGCTGGATTGCTCACTGAGGGTGCTGCAGGTCTCAGGCTGGACAGCTCACTACGGGTGCTGTGGATCTCAGGCTGGACATCTTCACTGTGGGTTCTGCAGGTCTCAGGCTGGGCTCCTCACTGTGGTTGCCTCAGGTCTCAGGCTGGGTTCCTCACTCTGGGTGCTACGGGTCTCAGGCTGGACTGCTCACTGTGCCTGCTGCAGGTCTCAGGCTGGATTGCTCACTGTGGGTGCTGTGGGTCTCAGGCTGGACTGCTCACTGTGGGTGCTGCAGGTCTCAGGCTGGACTGCTCACTGTGGGTGCTGCGGGACTCAGTCTGGGAGCCTCACTCTGAGTGCTGCAGGTCTCAGGCTGGACTGCTCACTGTGGCTGCTGCAGGTCTCAGGCTGGAGTGTTCACTGTGGGTGCTGCGGGTCTCAGGCTGCGAGCCGCACTGTGACTGCTGCAGGTCTCAGGCTGGACTGTTCACGGTGGCTCCTGCAGGTCTCAGGCTGGACTGTTCAGTGTGGGTGCTGCAGATCTCAGGGCGGACTGCTCACTGTCGCTGCTGTGGGTCTCAAGCTGGACTGCTCACTGTGCGTCTAAGGCTGGACTGCTCACTATGCGTGCTGTGGGTCTCAGGCTGGACTGCACACCGTGGGTGCTGCAGGTCTCAGGCTGGGCTCCTCTCTGTGGGTGCTGCAGATCTCAGGATGGACTGCTCACTGTGGGTGCTGTGTGTCTCAGGGTGGACAGCTCACTGTGGGTGCTGTGGGTCTCAGGCTGGGCTCCTCACTGAGGGTGCTGCGGGTCTCAGGCAGGACTGCTCACTATGTGTGCTGCAGGTCTCAGGCTGGACTGCTCACTGTGGGTGCTGTGGGTCTCAGGCTAGGCTCCTCACTGTGGGTGCTGTGGGCATCAGGCTGGGCTCCTCACTGTGGGTGCTGCAGATCTCAGGCTGGACTGCTCACTGTGGGAGCTGCAGGTCTCAGGCTGGACTGCTCACTGTGGATGCTGTGGGTCTCAGGCTGGCCTGCTGACTGTGGATGCTGAGTGTCTCAGGCTGGACTGCTCACTGTGGGTGCTGCAGGTCTCAGGCTGGACTGCTGAATTTGGGTGCTGCGGGTCTCAGGCTGGACTGCTCACTGTGGGTGCTGCGGGTCTCAGGGTTGACAGATCACTGTGGGTGCTGTGGGTCTCAGGATGGACTCCTCACTCTGGGTGCTGTGGGACTCAGGCTAGGCTCCTAACTGTGGATGCAGCGGGTCTCAGGCTGCAATTCTCACTGTGGATGCTGTTGGTCTCAGGCTGGACTGCTTACTGTGGATGCTGAGTGTCTCAGGCTGGACTGCTCACTGTGTGTGCTGCAGGTCTCAGGCTGGACTGCTCACTGAGGGTCCTGTGGGTCTCAGGCTGGACTGCTCACTGTGAGTGCTGCAGGTCCCAGGCAGGACTGCTCACTGTGCTTGCTGTGGGTCTCAGGCTAGGCTCCTTGCTATGGGTGCTGTGGGCCTCAGGCTGGGCTCCTCACTGTGGGTGCTGCGGGTCTCAGGCTGGACTGCTCACTGCGGGTGCTGCGGGTCTCAGGCTGGGCTCCTCAATGAGGGTGCTGCCGCTCTCAGGCTGGACTGCTCACTGTGGCTGCTGCAGGTCTCAGGCTGGACTGTTCATTGTGGCTGCTGCAGGTCTCAGGCTGGACTGCTCACTGTGGGTGCTACGGGTCTCAGGCTGGACGTCTTCACTGTGGTGGCTGCAGGTCTCAGGCCGGGCTCCTCACTGTGGGTGCTGCAGGTCTCAGGCTGGACTGCTCATTGTGGGTGCAGTGGGTCTCAAGCTTGACTACTCACTGTGGGTGCTGCGGGTTTCAGGCTGGTCTGCTCTCTATGGGTGCTGCGGGTCTCAGGCTGGAGGGCTCACTGTGGGTGCTGCGGGTCTCAGGCTGGACTGCTCACTGTGGGTGCTGTGGGTCTCATGCTTGACTACTCGCTGTGGCTGCTGCGGGTCTCAGTCTGGACTGCCCACTATGGGTGCTCTGGGGCTCAGGCTGGACTGCTCACTGTGGGTGCTGTGGGTCTCAGGCAGGACTGCTCACTGTGGGTGCTGCGGGTCTCAGGCTGGACTGCTCACTGTGGGTGCTGTGGGTCTCAGGCTGGGCTCCTCACTGTCGGTGCTGTGGGTCTCAAGCTGGACTGCTCACTGTGGGTTCTGTGGGTCTCATGCTCGACTGCTCACTATGGGTGCTGTGGGTCTCAGGCTGGGCTCCTCACTCTGGTGCTGTGGGTCTCATGCTGGACTGCTCACTGTGGGTGCTGTGGGTCTCAGGCTGGACGTCTTCACTGTGGGTGCTGCAGGTCTCAGGCTGGTCTCCTCACTATGGGTGCTGCGGGTCTCAGGCTGGACTGCTCACTGTGGGTGCTGCAGGTCTCAGGCTGGGCTCCTAAAAGATGTTGCTGCGGGTCTCAGGCTGGACTGCTCACTGTGGATGATGTGGGTCTCAGGCTGGACTGGTTACTGTGGATGCTGAGTGTCTCAGGCTGGACTGCTCACTGTGGGTGCTGCAGGTCTCAGGCTGGACTGCTCACTGTGGGTGCTGTGGGTCTCAGGCTGGACTGTTTACTGTGGATGCTGAGTGTCTCAGGCTGAACTGCTCACTGTGGGTGCCTCAGGTCTCAGGCTGGACTGCTGTCTTTGGGTGCAGTGGGTCTCAGTCTGGACTGCTCACTGTGGGTGCTACGGGTCTCAGGCTGGACGTCTTCACTGTGGTGGCTGCAGGTCTCAGGCCGGGCTCCTCACTGTGGGTGCTGCAGGTCTCAGGCTGGACTGCTCATTGTGCGTGCGGTGGGTCTCAAGCTTGACTACTCACTGTGGGTGCTGCAGGTCTCAGGCTGGACTGCTCATTGTGGACGCTGTGAGTCTCAGGCTGGACTTTTTACTGTGGATGCTGAGTGTCTCAGGCTGGACTGCTCACTTTGGGTGCTGCAGGTCTCAGGCTGGACTGATCACTGTGGATGCTGTGGGTCTCAGGCTGGACTGGTTACTGTGGAAGCTGAGTGTCTCAGGCTGGACTGCTCACTGTGGGTGCTGCAGGTCTCAGGCTGGACTGTTGACTGTGGGTGCTGCAGGTCTCAGGCTGGGCTCCTCATTGTGGGCGCTGCAGGTCTCAGGCTGGACTGTTTTCCGTGGGTGCTGCAGGTCTCAGACTGCACTCCTCACTGTGGGTGCTACGGGTCTCAGGCTGGACTGCTCACTGTGGGTGCTACGGGTCTCAGGCTGGACGTCTTCACTGTGGGTGCTGCAGGTCTCAGGCTGGGCTCCTCACTGTGGGTGCTGCGGGTCTCAGGCTGGAGTGCTCACTGTGGGTGCTGTGGGTCTCAGGCTTGACAACTCACTCTGGGTGCTGCAGGTCTCAGCCTGGTCTCCTCACTATGGGTGCTGCGGGTCTCAGGCTGGACTGCTCACTGTGGGTGCTTCGGGTCTCAGGCTGGACTGCTCACTGTGGGTGCTGCGGGTCTCAGGCTGGGCTCCTAAAAGAGGGTGCTGCGGGTCTCAGGCTGGACTGCTTACTGTGGATGATGTGGGTCTCAGGCTGGACTGGTTACTGTGGATGCTGAGTGTCTCAGGCTGGACTGCTCACTGTGGGTGCTGCAGGTCTCAGGCTGGACTGCTTACTGTGGGTGCTGTGGGTCTCAGGCTGGACTATTTACTGTGGATGCTGAGTGTCTCAGGCTGAACAGCTCACTGTGGGTGCTTCAGGTCTCAGGCTGGACTGCTGTCTTTGGGTGCTGCGGGTCTCAGTCTGGGCTCCTCACTTTGGGTGCTGCAGGTCTCAGGCTGGACTGCTCACTGTGGTTGCTGAAGGTCTCAGGCTGGGCTCATCATTGTGGCTGCTGCAGGTCTCGGATGGACTGCTCACTGTGGGTGCTGTGGATCTCAGGCTGGGCTCCTCACTGTGGCTGCTATGGGTCTCAGGCTGGACTGATCACTGTGGATGCTGAGTGTCTCAGGCTGGACGTCTTCACTGTGGTGGCTGCAGGTCTCAGGCCGGGCTCCTCACTGTGGGTGCTGCAGGTCTCAGGCTGGACTGCTCATTGTGGGTGCTGTGGGTCTCAAGCTTGACTACTCACTGTGGGTGCTGCAGGACTCAGGCTGGTCTACTCTCTATGAGTGCTGTGGGTCTCAGGCTGGAGGGCTCATTGTGGGTGCTGAGGGGCTCAGGCTGGACTGCTAACTGTGGGTGCTGTGGGTCTCATGCTTGACTAATCGCTGTGGCTGCTGCGGGTCTCAGTCTGGACTGCCCACTATGGGTGCTCTGGGGCTCAGGCTGGACTGCTCACTGTGGGTGCTGTGGGTCTCAGGCTGGACTGCTCACTGAGGGTGCTGTGGGTCTCAGGCTGGGCTCCTCACTGTCGGTGCTGTGGGTCTCAGGCTGGACTGCTCACTGTGGGTGCTGTGGGTCTCATGCTGGACTGCTCACTATGGGCGCTGTGGGTCTCAGGCTGGGCTCCTCACTCTGGTTGCTGTGGGTCTCATGCTGGACTGCTCACTGTGGGTGCTGTGGGTCTCAGGCTGGGCTACTCACTGTCGGTGCTTTGGGTCTCAGGCTGGACGTCTTCACTGTGGGTGCTGCAGGTCTCAGGCTGGGCTCCTCATTGTGGGTGCTACGGGTCTCAGGCTGGACTGCTCACAGTGGGTGCTGCGGGTCTCAGGCTGGACTGCTCACTGTGGATGCTGTGGGTCTCACGCTGGACTGTTTACTGTGGATGCTGAGTGTCTCAGGCTGGACTACTCACTGTGGGTGCTGCAGGTCTCAGGCTGGACTGATCACTATGGATGCTGTGGGTCTCACGCTGGACTGCTCACTGTGGGTGCTACGGGTCTCAGGCTGGACGTCTTCACTGTGGGTGCTGCGGGTCTCAGGCGGGACTGCTCACTGTGGGTGCTGTGGCTCTCATGCTTGACTACTCACTGTGGGTGCTGCAGGTCGCAGGCTGGTCTGCTTACTATGGGTGCTGCGGGTCTCAGGCTGGACTGCTCACTGTGGGTGCTGCGGGTCTCAGGCTGGACTGCTCACTGTGTGTGCTCTGGGTCTCATGCTTGACTACTCGTTGTGTGTGCTGCAGGTCTCAGTCTGGACTGCTCACTATGGGTGCTGTGGGGCTCAGGCTAGACTGCTCACTATGGTTGCTGCGGGTCTCAGGCTGGACTGCTAACTGTGGGTGCTGTGGGTCTCAGGCTGGGCTCATCACTGTCGGTGCTGTGGGTCTCAGGATGGAATGTTCACTGTGGGTGCTGTGGGTCTCATGCTGGACTGCTCACTATGGGTGCTGTGGGTCTCAGGCTGGGCTCCTCACTCTGGCTGCTGTGGGTCTCAGGCTGGACTGCTCACTATGCGTGCTGTGGGTCTCAGGCTGGGCTCCTCATTGTAGGTGCTACGGGTCTCAGGCTGGACTACTCACTGTGGGTGCTGCAGGTCTCAGGCTGGTCTGCTCACTATGGGTGCTGCGGGTCTCAGGCTGGACTGCTCACTATGGGTGCTGTGGGGCTCAGGCTGGACTGCTCACTATGGGTGCTGCGGGTCTCATGCTGGACAGCTCACTGTGGGTGCTGTGGGACTCAGGCTGGGAGACTCACACTGAGTGCTGCAGGTCTCAGGCTGGGCTCCTCACTGTGGTTGCCTCAGGTCTCAGGCTTGGCTCCTCACAGTGGGTGCTATGTGTCTCAGGCTTGACTACTCACTGTGGGTGCTGCAGGTCGCAGGCTGGTCTGCTCACTATGGCTGCTGCGGGTCTCAGGCTGGACTGCTCACTGTGGGTGCTGCGGGTCTCAGGCTGGACTGCTCACTGTGGGTGCTCAGGGTCTCATGCTTGACTACTCGCTGTGTGTGCTGCAGGTCTCAGTCTGGACTGCTCACTATGGGTGCTGTGGGGCTCAGGCTGGACTGCTCACTATGGGTGCTGCGGGTCTCAGGCTGGACTGCTAACTGTGGGTGCTGTGGGTCTCATGCTGGGCTCATCACTGTCGGTGCTGTGGGTCTCCGGATGGAATGTTCACTGTGGGTGCTGTGGGTCTCATGCTGGACTGTTAACTATGGGCGCTTTGGGTCTCAGGCTGGGCTCCTCACTCTGGCTGCTGTGAGTCTCAGGCTGGACTGCTCACTGTACGTGCTGTGGGTCTCAGGCTGTGCTACTCACTGTCGGTGCTTTGGGTCTCAGGCTGGACGTCTTCACTGTGCATGCTGCAGGTCTCAGGCTGGGCTCCTCATTGTGGGTGCTGCGGTTCTCAGGCTGGACTGCTCACTGTGGGTGCTGCGGGTCTCAGGCAGTACTGCTCACTGTGGATGCTGTGGGTCTCAGGCTGGACTGTTTACTGTGGATACTGAGTGTCTCAGGCTGGACTGCTCACTGTGGGTGCTGCAGGTCTCAGGCTGGACTGATCACTGTGGATGCTGTGGGTCTCAGGCTGGACTGTTTAGTGTGGAGGATGAGTCTCTCAGGCTGGACTGCTCACTGTGGGTGCTGCAGGTCTCAGGCTGGACTGTTGACTGTGGGTGCTGCAGGTCTCAGGCTGGGCTCCTCATTGTGGGCGCTGCAGGTCTCAGGCTGGACTGTTTTCCGTGGGTGCTGCAGGTCTCAGACTGCACTCCTCACTGTGGGTGCTACGGGTCTCAGGCTGGACTGCTCACTGTGGGTGCTACGGGTCTCAGGCTGGACGTCTTCACTGTGGGTGCTGCAGGTCTCAGGCTGGGCTCCTCACTGTGGGTGCTGCGGGTCTCAGGCTGGAGTGCTCACTGTGGGTGCTGTGGGTCTCAGGCTTGACAACTCACTCTGGGTGCTGCTGGTCTCAGCCTGGTCTCCTCACTATGGGTGCTGCGGGTCTCAGGCTGGACTGCTCACTGTGGGTGCTTCGGGTCTCAGGCTGGACTGCTCACTGTGGGTGCTGCGGGTCTCAGGCTGGGCTCCTAAAAGAGGGTGCTGCGGGTCTCAGGCTGGACTGCTTACTGTGGATGATGTGGGTCTCAGGCTGGACTGGTTACTGTGGATGCTGAGTGTCTCAGGCTGGACTGCTCACTGTGGGTGCTGCAGGTCTCAGGCTGGACTGCTTACTGTGGGTGCTGTGGGTCTCAGGCTGGACTATTTACTGTGGATGCTGAGTGTCTCAGGCTGAACAGCTCACTGTGGGTGCTTCAGGTCTCAGGCTGGACTGCTGTCTTTGGGTGCTGCGGGTCTCAGTCTGGGCTCCTCACTTTGGGTGCTGCAGGTCTCAGGCTGGACTGCTCACTGTGGTTGCTGAAGGTCTCAGGCTGGGCTCATCATTGTGGCTGCTGCAGGTCTCGGATGGACTGCTCACTGTGGGTGCTGTGGATCTCAGGCTGGGCTCCTCACTGTGGCTGCTATGGGTCTCAGGCTGGACTGATCACTGTGGATGCTGAGTGTCTCAGGCTGGACGTCTTCACTGTGGTGGCTGCAGGTCTCAGGCCGGGCTCCTCACTGTGGGTGCTGCAGGTCTCAGGCTGGACTGCTCATTGTGGGTGCTGTGGGTCTCAAGCTTGACTACTCACTGTGGGTGCTGCAGGACTCAGGCTGGTCTACTCTCTATGAGTGCTGTGGGTCTCAGGCTGGAGGGCTCATTGTGGGTGCTGAGGGGCTCAGGCTGGACTGCTAACTGTGGGTGCTGTGGGTCTCATGCTTGACTAATCGCTGTGGCTGCTGCGGGTCTCAGTCTGGACTGCCCACTATGGGTGCTCTGGGGCTCAGGCTGGACTGCTCACTGTGGGTGCTGTGGGTCTCAGGCTGGACTGCTCACTGAGGGTGCTGTGGGTCTCAGGCTGGGCTCCTCACTGTCGGTGCTGTGGGTCTCAGGCTGGACTGCTCACTGTGGGTGCTGTGGGTCTCATGCTGGACTGCTCACTATGGGCGCTGTGGGTCTCAGGCTGGGCTCCTCACTCTGGTTGCTGTGGGTCTCATGCTGGACTGCTCACTGTGGGTGCTGTGGGTCTCAGGCTGGGCTACTCACTGTCGGTGCTTTGGGTCTCAGGCTGGACGTCTTCACTGTGGGTGCTGCAGGTCTCAGGCTGGGCTCCTCATTGTGGGTGCTACGGGTCTCAGGCTGGACTGCTCACAGTGGGTGCTGCGGGTCTCAGGCTGGACTGCTCACTGTGGATGCTGTGGGTCTCACGCTGGACTGTTTACTGTGGATGCTGAGTGTCTCAGGCTGGACTACTCACTGTGGGTGCTGCAGGTCTCAGGCTGGACTGATCACTATGGATGCTGTGGGTCTCACGCTGGACTGCTCACTGTGGGTGCTACGGGTCTCAGGCTGGACGTCTTCACTGTGGGTGCTGCGGGTCTCAGGCGGGACTGCTCACTGTGGGTGCTGTGGCTCTCATGCTTGACTACTCACTGTGGGTGCTGCAGGTCGCAGGCTGGTCTGCTTACTATGGGTGCTGCGGGTCTCAGGCTGGACTGCTCACTGTGGGTGCTGCGGGTCTCAGGCTGGACTGCTCACTGTGTGTGCTCTGGGTCTCATGCTTGACTACTCGTTGTGTGTGCTGCAGGTCTCAGTCTGGACTGCTCACTATGGGTGCTGTGGGGCTCAGGCTAGACTGCTCACTATGGTTGCTGCGGGTCTCAGGCTGGACTGCTAACTGTGGGTGCTGTGGGTCTCAGGCTGGGCTCATCACTGTCGGTGCTGTGGGTCTCAGGATGGAATGTTCACTGTGGGTGCTGTGGGTCTCATGCTGGACTGCTCACTATGGGTGCTGTGGGTCTCAGGCTGGGCTCCTCACTCTGGCTGCTGTGGGTCTCAGGCTGGACTGCTCACTATGCGTGCTGTGGGTCTCAGGCTGGGCTCCTCATTGTAGGTGCTACGGGTCTCAGGCTGGACTACTCACTGTGGGTGCTGCAGGTCTCAGGCTGGTCTGCTCACTATGGGTGCTGCGGGTCTCAGGCTGGACTGCTCACTATGGGTGCTGTGGGGCTCAGGCTGGACTGCTCACTATGGGTGCTGCGGGTCTCATGCTGGACAGCTCACTGTGGGTGCTGTGGGACTCAGGCTGGGAGACTCACACTGAGTGCTGCAGGTCTCAGGCTGGGCTCCTCACTGTGGTTGCCTCAGGTCTCAGGCTTGGCTCCTCACAGTGGGTGCTATGTGTCTCAGGCTTGACTACTCACTGTGGGTGCTGCAGGTCGCAGGCTGGTCTGCTCACTATGGCTGCTGCGGGTCTCAGGCTGGACTGCTCACTGTGGGTGCTGCGGGTCTCAGGCTGGACTGCTCACTGTGGGTGCTCAGGGTCTCATGCTTGACTACTCGCTGTGTGTGCTGCAGGTCTCAGTCTGGACTGCTCACTATGGGTGCTGTGGGGCTCAGGCTGGACTGCTCACTATGGGTGCTGCGGGTCTCAGGCTGGACTGCTAACTGTGGGTGCTGTGGGTCTCATGCTGGGCTCATCACTGTCGGTGCTGTGGGTCTCCGGATGGAATGTTCACTGTGGGTGCTGTGGGTCTCATGCTGGACTGTTAACTATGGGCGCTTTGGGTCTCAGGCTGGGCTCCTCACTCTGGCTGCTGTGAGTCTCAGGCTGGACTGCTCACTGTACGTGCTGTGGGTCTCAGGCTGTGCTACTCACTGTCGGTGCTTTGGGTCTCAGGCTGGACGTCTTCACTGTGCATGCTGCAGGTCTCAGGCTGGGCTCCTCATTGTGGGTGCTGCGGTTCTCAGGCTGGACTGCTCACTGTGGGTGCTGCGGGTCTCAGGCAGTACTGCTCACTGTGGATGCTGTGGGTCTCAGGCTGGACTGTTTACTGTGGATACTGAGTGTCTCAGGCTGGACTGCTCACTGTGGGTGCTGCAGGTCTCAGGCTGGACTGATCACTGTGGATGCTGTGGGTCTCAGGCTGGACTGTTTAGTGTGGAGGATGAGTCTCTCAGGCTGGACTGCTCACTGTGGGTGCTGCAGCTCTCAGGCTGGACTGCTGACTGTGGGTGCTGCGGGTCTCAGTCTGGACTGCTCACTGTGGCTGCTGTGGGTCTCAGGCTGGACTGCTCACTGTTGGTGCTGTGGGTCTCAGGCTGGACTGCTCACTATGTTGCTGCGGGTCTCATGCTGGACTGCTCACTGTGGGTGCTGCGGGTCTCAGGCTTGACTGCTCACTGTGGGTACTACGGATCGCAGGCTGGACGTCTTCACTGTGTGGGCTGTGGGTCTCAGGCTGGGCTCCTCACTGTGGGTGCTGCGGGTCTCAGGCTGGACTGCTCACTGTGGGTGCTGCAGGTCTCAGGCTGGTCTGCTCACTATGGGTGCTGCGGGTCTCAGGCTGGACTGCTCACTATGGGTGCTGTGGGGCTCAGGCTGGACTGCTCACTGTGGGTGCTACGGGTCTCAGGCTGGACGTCTTCACTGTGAGTGCTGTGGGTCTCAGGCTGGGCTCCACACTGTGGGTGCTGCGGGTCTCAGGCTGGACTGCTCACTGTGGGTGCTGTGGGTCTCAGGCTTGACTACTCACTCTGGGTGCTGCAGGTCTCAGGCTGGTCTCCTCACTATGGGTGCTGCGGGTCTCAGGCTGGACTGCTCACTGTGGGTGCTGCAGGTCTCATGCTGGGCTCCTAAAACTGTTTGCTGCGGGTCTCAGGCTGGACTGCTCACTGTGGATGATGTGGGTCTCAGGCTGGACTGGTTACTGTGGATGCTGAGTGTCTCAGGCTGGACTGCTCACTGTGGGTGCTGCAGGTCTCAGGCTGGACTGCTCACTGTGGGTGCTGTGGGTCTCATGCTGGACTGTTTACTGTGGATGCTGAGTGTCTCAGGCAGAACTGCTCACTGAGGGTGCCTCAGGTCTCAGGCTGGACTGCTGTCTTTGGGTGCAGTGGGTCTCAGTCTGGACTGCTCACTGTGGGTGCTACGGGTCTCAGGCTGGACGTCTTCACTGTGGTGGCTGCAGGTCTCAGGCCGGGCTCCTCACTGTGGGTGCTGCAGGTCTCAGGCAGGACTGCTCATTGTGGGTGCGGTGGGTCTCAAGCTTGACTACTCACTGTGGGTGCTGCAGGTCTCAGGTTGGACTGCTCATTGTGGATGCTGTGGGTCTCAGGCTGGACTGTTTACTGTAGATGCTGAGTGTCTCAGGCTGGACTGTTCACTGTGGGTGCTGCAGGTCTCAGGCTGGACTGATCACTGTGGATGCTGTGGGTCTCAGGCTGGACTGGTTACTGTGGAAGCTGAGTGTCTCAGGCTGGACTGCTCACTGTGGGTGGTGCAGGTCTCAGGCTGGACTGCTGACTGTGGGTGCTGCAGGTCTCAGGCTGGGCTCCTCATTGTGGGCGCTGCAGGTCTCAGGCTGGACTGTTTTCCGTGGGTGCTGCAGGTCTCAGACTGGGCTCCTCACTGTGGGTGCTATGGGTCTCAGGCTGGACTGCTCACTGTGGGTGCTACGGGTCTCAGGCTGGACGTCTTCACTGTGGGTGCTGTGGGTCTCAGGCTGGGCTCCTCACTGTGGGTGCTGCGGGTCTCAGGCTGGACTGCTCACTGTGGGTGCTGTGGGTCTCAGGCTTGACAACTCACTCTGGGTGCTGCAGGTCTCAGGCTGGTCTCCTCACTATGGGTGCTGCGGGTCTCAGGCTGGACTGCTCACTGTGGGTGCTTCGGGTCTCAGGCTGGACTGCTCACTGTGGGTGCTGCGGGTCTCAGGCTGGGCTCCTAAAAGAGGGTGCTGCGGGTCTCAGGCTGGACTGCTCACTATGGATGATGTGGGTCTCAGGCTGGACTGGTTACTGTGGATGCTGAGTGTCTCAGGCTGGACTGCTCACGGTGGGTGCTGCAGGTCTCAGGCTGGGCTCCTCACTGTGGGTGCTGCAGATCTCAGGGGGGACTGCTCACTGTGGTTGCTGTCGGTCTCAGGCTGGACTGTTTACTGTGGATGCTGAGTGTCTCAGGCTGAACAGCTCACTGTGGGTGCTTCAGGTCTCAGGCTGGACTGCTGTCTTTGGGTGCTGCGGGTCTCAGTCTGGACTGATCACTGTGGGTGCGGTGGGTCTCAGGCTGGACTGCTCAATGTGGGTGCTGTGGGTCTCAGGCTGGACTGCTCACTATGGGTGCTGCGGAACTCAGGCTGGACAACTTCACTGTGGATGCTGCAGGTCTCAGTCTGGGCTCCTCACTTTGGGTGCTGCAGGTCTCAGGCTGGACTGCTCACTGTGGGTGCTGCGGGTCTCAGGCTTGGCTCCTCACTGTGGGTGCTGCGGGTCTCAGGCTTGACTACTCACTGTGGTTGCTGAAGGTCTCAGGCTGGGCTCATCATTGAGGCTGCTGCAGGTCTCGGATGGACTGCTCACTGTGGGGGCTGTGGATCTCAGGCTGGGCTCCTCACTGTGGCTGCTATGGGTCTCAGGCTGGACTGCTCACTGTGGGTGCTACGGGTCTCAGGCTGGACGTCTTCACTGTGGTGGCTGCAGGTCTCAGGCCGGGCTCCTCACTGTGGGTGCTGCAGGTCTCAGGCTGGACTGCTCATTGTGGGTGCTGTGGGTCTCAAGCTTGACTACTCACTGTGGGTGCTGCAGGACTCAGGCTGGTCTGCTCTCTATGGGTGCTGCGGGTCTCAGGCTGGAGGGCTCATTGTGGGTGCTGAGGGTCTCAGGCTGGACTGCTCACTGTGGGTGCTGTGGGTCTCATGCTTGACTAATCGCAGTGGCTGCTGCGGGTCTCAGTCTGGACTGCCCACTATGGGTGCTCTGGGGCTCAGGCTGGACTGCTCACTGTGGGTGCTGTGGGTCTCAGTCTGGACTGCTCACTGTGGGTGCTGTGGGTCTCAGGCTGGGCTCCTCACTGTCGGTGCTGTGGGTTTCAGGCTGGACTGCTCACTGTGGGTGCTGTGGGTATCATGCTGGACTGCTCACTATGGGTGCTGTGGGTCTCAGGCTGGGGTCCTCACTGTCGGTGCTTTGGGTCTCAGGCTGGACGTCTTCACTGTGGGTGCTGCAGGTCTCAGGCTGGGCTCCTCATTGTGGGTGCTACGGGTCTCAGGCTGGACTGCTCACTGTGGGTGCTGCGGGTCTCAGGCTGGACTGCTCACTGAGGATGCTGTGGGTCTCAGGCTGGACTGTTTACTGTGGATGCTGAGTGTCTCAGGCTGGACTACTCACTGTGGGTGCTGCAGCTCTCAGGCTGGACGGATCACTATGGATGCTGTGGGTCTCAGGCTGGACTGCTCACTGTGGGTGCTACGGGTCTCAGGCTGTACGTCCTCACTGTTGGTGCTGCGGGTCTCAGGCGGGACTGCTCACTGTGGGTGGTACGGGTCTCAGGCTGGACGTCTTCACTGTGTGTGCTGTGGGTCTCAGGCTGGGCTCCTCACTGTGGGTGCTGCGGGTCTCAGGCTGGACTGCTCACTGTGGGTGCTGTGGATCTCAGGCTTGACTACTCACTGTGGGTGCTGCAGGCCTCAGGCTGGTCTGCTCACTATGGGTGCTGCGGGTCTCAGGCTGGACTGCTCACTATGGGTGCTGTGGGTCTCAGGCTGGACTGCTCACTATGGATGCTGTGGGTCTCAGGCTGGACTGCTCAGTGTGGGTGCTACGGGTCTCAGGCTGGATATCTTCACGGTGGGTGCTGCGGGTCTCAGGCGGGACTGCTCACTGTGGGTGCTGTGGCTCTCAGGCTTGACTACTCACTGTGGGTGCTGCAGGTCGCAGGCTGGTCTGCTCACTATGGCTGCTGCGGGTCTCAGGCTGGACTGCTCACTGTGGGTGCTGCGGGTCTCAGGCTGGAATGCTCACTGTGTGTGCTCTGGGTCTCATGCTTGACTACTCGCTGTGTGTGCTGCAGGTCTCAGTCTGGACTGCTCACTATGGGTGCTGTGGGGCTCAGGCTGGACTGCTCACTATGGGTGCTGCGGGTCTCAGGCTGGACTGCTAACTGTGGGTGCTGTGGGTCTCAGGCTGGGCTCATCACTGTCGGTGCTGTGGGTCTCAGGATGGAATGTTCACTGTGGGTGCTGTGGGTCTCATGCTGGACTGCTCACTATGGGTGCTGTGGGTCTCAGGCTGGGCTCCTTACTCTGGCTGCTGTGGGTCTCAGGCTGGACTGCTCACTGTGCGTGCTGTGGGTCTCAGGCTGGGCTCCTCATTGTGGGTGCTACGGATCTCAGGCTGGACTGCTCACTGTGGATGCTGTGGGTCTCAGGCTGGACTGTTTACTGTGGATGCTGAGTGTCTCAGGCTGGGCTCCTCACTGTGGGTGCTGCAGGTCTCAGGCTGGACTGCTCACTGTGGGTGCTGTGGATCTCAGGCTTGACTACTCACTGTGGGTGCTGCAGGTCTCAGGCTTGACTACTCACTGTGGGTGCTGCAGGTCGCAGGCTGGTCTGCTCACTATGGCTGCTGCGGGTCTCAGGCTGGACTGCTCACTGTGGGTGCTGCGGGTCTCAGGCTGGACTGCTCACTGTGGGTGCTCAGGGTCTCATGCTTGACTACTCCCTGTGTGTGCTGCAGGTCTCAGTCTGGACTGCTCACTATGGGTGCTGTGGGGCTCAGGCTGGACTGCTCACTATGTGTGCTGTGGGTCTCAGGCTGGACTGCTAACTGTGGGTGCTGTGGGTCTCATGCTGGACTGCTAACTATGGGCGCTGTGGGTCTCAGGCTGGGCTCCTCACTCTGGCTGCTGTGAGTCTCAGGCTGGACTGCTCACTGTACGTGCTGTGGGTCTCAGGCTGTGCTACTCACTGTCGGTGCTAAGGGTCTCAGGCTGGACGTCTTCACTGTGCGTGCTGCAGGTCTCAGGCTGGGCTCCTCATTGTGGGTGCTGCGGTTCTCAGGCTGGACTGCTCACTGTGGGTGCTGCAGGTCTCAGGCTGGACTGATCACTGTGGATGCTGTGGGTCTCAGGCTGGACTGTTTAGTGTGGAGGATGAGTCTCTCAGGCTGGACTGCGCACTGTGGGTGCTGCAGGTCTCAGGCTGGACTGCTGACTGTGGGTGCTGAGGGTCTCAGTCTGGACTGCTCACTGTGGGTGCTGTGGGTCTCAGGCTGGACTGCTCACTGTTGGTGCTGTGGGTCTCAGGCTGGACTGCTCACTATGTTGCTGCGGGTCTCAGGCTGGACTGCTCACTGGGGGTGCTGCGGGTCTCAGGCTTGACTGCTCACTGTGGGTACTACGGATCGCAGTCTGGACGTCTTCACTGTGTGGGCTGTGGGTCTCAGGCTGGGCTCCTCACTGTGGGTGCTGCGGGTCTCAGGCTGGACTGCTCACTGTGGGTGCTGCAGGTCTCAGGCTGGTCTGCTCACTATGGGTGCTGCGGGTCTCAGGCTGGACTGCTCACTATGGGTGCTGTGGGGCTCAGGCTGGACTGCTCACTATGGGTGCTGCGGGTATCATGCTGGACTGCTCACTGTGGGTGCTGTGGGTCTCAGGCTGGGCTCCTCACTGTCGGTGCTGTGGGTCTCAGGCTAGACTGCTCACTGTGGGTGCTGCGGGACTCAGGCTGGGAGACTCACAGTGAGTGCTGCAGGTCTCAGGCTGGGCTCCTCACTGTGGTTGCCTCAGGTCTCAGGCTTGGCTCCTCACAGTGGGTGCTATGGGTCTCAGGCTGGACTGCTCACTGTGGCTGCTGCAGGTCTCAGGCTGGATTGCTCACTGTGGCTGGTGTGGGTCTCAGGCTGGACTGCTCACTATGGGTGCTGCACGTCTCTGGCTGGACTGTTCACTGTGGGTGCTGCGGGTCTCAGGCTGGGAGCCTCACTGTGAGTGCTGCGGGTCTCTGGCTGGACTGTTCACTGTGGGTGCTGCGGGTCTCAGGCTGGGAGCCTCACTGTGAGTGCTGCAGGTATCAGGCTGGACTCTTCACTGTGGGTGCTGCGGGTCTCAGGCTGCGAGCCTCACTGTGAGTGCTGCAGGTCTCAGGCTGGACTGTTCACGGTGGCTGCTGCAGGTCTCAGGCTAGACTGTTCACTGTGGGTGCTGCGGGACTCAGGCTGTGAGACTCACACTGAGTGCTGCAGGTCTCAGGCTGGGCTACTCACTGTGGTTGCCTCAGGTCTCAGGCTTGGCTCCTCACAGTGGGTGCTATGGGTCTCAGGCTGGACTGCTCACTTTGGCTGCTGCAGGTCTCAGGCTGGATTGCTCACTGTGGGTGGTGTGGGTCTCAGGCTGGACTGCTCACTATGGGTGCTGCACGTCTCTGGCTGGACTGTTCACTGTGGGTGCTGCAGGTCTCAGGCTGGGAGCCTCACTGTGAGTGCTGCGGGTCTCTGGCTGGACTGTTCACTGTGGGTGCTGCGGGTCTCAGGCTGGGAGCCTCACTGTGAGTGCTGCAGGTATCAGGCTGGACTCTTCACTGTGGGTGCTGCGGGTCTCAGGCTGCAAGCCTCACTGTGAGTGCTGCAGGTATCAGGCTGGACTGCTCACTGTGGGTGCTGTGGATCTCAGGCTTGACTACTCACTGTGGGTGCTGCAGGTCTCAGGCTTGACTACTCACTGTGGGTGCTGCAGGTCGCAGGCTGGTCTGCTCACTATGGCTGCTGCGGGTCTCAGGCTGGACTGCTCACTGTGGGTGCTGCGGGTCTCAGGCTGGACTGCTCACTGTGGGTGCTCAGGGTCTCATGCTTGACTACTCGCTGTGTGTGCTGCAGGTCTCAGTCTGGACTGCTCACTATGGGTGCTGTGGGGCTCAGGCTGGACTGCTCACTATGTGTGCTGTGGGTCTCAGGCTGGACTGCTAACTGTGGGTGCTGTGGGTCTCATGCTGGACTGCTAACTATGGGCGCTGTGGGTCTCAGGCTGGGCTCCTCACTCTGGCTGCTGTGAGTCTCAGGCTGGACTGCTCACTGTACGTGCTGTGGGTCTCAGGCTGTGCTACTCACTGTCGGTGCTAAGGGTCTCAGGCTGGACGTCTTCACTGTGCGTGCTGCAGGTCTCAGGCTGGGCTCCTCATTGTGGGTGCTGCGGTTCTCAGGCTGGACTGCTCACTGTGGGTGCTGCAGGTCTCAGGCTGGACTGATCACTGTGGATGCTGTGGGTCTCAGGCTGGACTGTTTAGTGTGGAGGATGAGTCTCTCAGGCTGGACTGCGCACTGTGGGTGCTGCAGGTCTCAGGCTGGACTGCTGACTGTGGGTGCTGCGGGTCTCAGTCTGGACTGCTCACTGTGGGTGCTGTGGGTCTCAGGCTGGACTGCTCACTGTTGGTGCTGTGGGTCTCAGGCTGGACTGCTCACTATGTTGCTGCGGGTCTCAGGCTGGACTGCTCACTGGGGGTGCTGCGGGTCTCAGGCTTGACTGCTCACTGTGGGTACTACGGATCGCAGTCTGGACGTCTTCACTGTGTGGGCTGTGGGTCTCAGGCTGGGCTCCTCACTGTGGGTGCTGCGGGTCTCAGGCTGGACTGCTCACTGTGGGTGCTGCAGGTCTCAGGCTGGTCTGCTCACTATGGGTGCTGCGGGTCTCAGGCTGGACTGCTCACTATGGGTGCTGTGGGGCTCAGGCTGGACTGCTCACTATGGGTGCTGCGGGTATCATGCTGGACTGCTCACTGTGGGTGCTGTGGGTCTCAGGCTGGGCTCCTCACTGTCGGTGCTGTGGGTCTCAGGCTAGACTGCTCACTGTGGGTGCTGCGGGACTCAGGCTGGGAGACTCACAGTGAGTGCTGCAGGTCTCAGGCTGGGCTCCTCACTGTGGTTGCCTCAGGTCTCAGGCTTGGCTCCTCACAGTGGGTGCTATGGGTCTCAGGCTGGACTGCTCACTGTGGCTGCTGCAGGTCTCAGGCTGGATTGCTCACTGTGGCTGGTGTGGGTCTCAGGCTGGACTGCTCACTATGGGTGCTGCACGTCTCTGGCTGGACTGTTCACTGTGGGTGCTGCGGGTCTCAGGCTGGGAGCCTCACTGTGAGTGCTGCGGGTCTCTGGCTGGACTGTTCACTGTGGGTGCTGCGGGTCTCAGGCTGGGAGCCTCACTGTGAGTGCTGCAGGTATCAGGCTGGACTCTTCACTGTGGGTGCTGCGGGTCTCAGGCTGCGAGCCTCACTGTGAGTGCTGCAGGTCTCAGGCTGGACTGTTCACGGTGGCTGCTGCAGGTCTCAGGCTAGACTGTTCACTGTGGGTGCTGCGGGACTCAGGCTGTGAGACTCACACTGAGTGCTGCAGGTCTCAGGCTGGGCTACTCACTGTGGTTGCCTCAGGTCTCAGGCTTGGCTCCTCACAGTGGGTGCTATGGGTCTCAGGCTGGACTGCTCACTTTGGCTGCTGCAGGTCTCAGGCTGGATTGCTCACTGTGGGTGGTGTGGGTCTCAGGCTGGACTGCTCACTATGGGTGCTGCACGTCTCTGGCTGGACTGTTCACTGTGGGTGCTGCAGGTCTCAGGCTGGGAGCCTCACTGTGAGTGCTGCGGGTCTCTGGCTGGACTGTTCACTGTGGGTGCTGCGGGTCTCAGGCTGGGAGCCTCACTGTGAGTGCTGCAGGTATCAGGCTGGACTCTTCACTGTGGGTGCTGCGGGTCTCAGGCTGCAAGCCTCACTGTGAGTGCTGCAGGTATCAGGCTGGACTGTTCACGGTGGCTGCTGCAGGTCTCAGGCTAGACTGTTCACTGTGGGTGCTACGGGGCTCAGGCTGGACTGCTCACTATGGGTGCTCTGGGTCTCAGGCTGGATGACTTCACTGTGGTTGCCACAGGTCTCAGGCTGGGCTCCTCACTGTGTGTGCTGCGGGTCACAGGTTGGACTGCTCACTGTGGGTGCTGTGGGTCTCTGACTTGACTACTCACTGTGGGTGCTGCAGGTTTCTGGCTGGTCCCTCACTCTGCGTGCTGCGGGTCTCAGGCTGGACTGCTCACTGTGCGTGCTGCGGGTCTCAGGCTGGACTGCTCACTGTGGGTGCTGTGGGTCTCAGGCTGGACGTCTTCACTGTGGGTGCAGCAGGTCTCAGGCTGGACTGCTCACTGTGGGTGCTGCGGGACTCAGGCTGGGAGACTCACAGTGAGTGCTGCAGGTCTCAGGCTGGGCTCCTCACTGTGGTTGCCTCAGGTCTCAGGCTTGGCTCCTCACAGTGGGTGCTATGGGTCTCAGGCTGGACTGCTCACTGTGGCTGCTGCAGGTCTCAGGCTGGATTGCTCACTGTGGCTGGTGTGGGTCTCAGGCTGGACTGCTCACTATGGGTGCTGCACGTCTCTGGCTGGACTGTTCACTGTGGGTGCTGCGGGTCTCAGGCTGGGAGCCTCACTGTGAGTGCTGCAGGTCTCAGGCTGGGCTCCTCACTGTGGTTGCCTCAGGTCTCAGGCTTGGCTCCTCACAGTGGGTGCTATGGGTCTCAGGCTGGACTGCTCACTGTGGCTGCTGCAGGTCTCAGGCTGGATTGCTCACTGTGGCTGGTGTGGGTCTCAGGCTGGACTGCTCACTATGGATGCTGTGGGTCTCAGGCTGGACTGCTCAGTGTGGGTGCTACGGGTCTCAGGCTGGACATCTTCACGGTGGGTGCTGCGGGTCTCAGGCGGGACTGCTCACTGTGGGTGCTGTGGCTCTCAGGCTTGACTACTCACTGTGCGTGCTGCAGGTCGCAGGCTGGTCTGCTCACTATGGGTGCTGCGGGTCTCAGGCTGGACTGCTCACTGTGGGTGCTGCGGGTCTCAGGCTGGACTGCTCACTGTGTGTGCTCTGGGTCTCATGCTTGACTACTCGCTGTGTGTGCTGCAGGTCTCAGTCTGGACTGCTCACTATGGGTGCTGTGGGGCTCAGGCTGGACTGCTCACTATGGGTGCTGCGGGTCTCAGGCTGGACTGCTAACTGTGGGTGCTGTGGGTCTCAGGCTGGGCTCATCACTGTCGGTGCTGTGGGTCTCAGGATGGAATGTTCACTGTGGGTGCTGTGGGTCTCATGCAGGACTGCTCACTATGGGTGCTGTGGGTCTCAGGCTGGGCTCCTCACTCTGGTTGCTGTGGGTCTCAGGCTGGACTGCTCACTGTGCGTGCTGTGGGTCTCAGGCTGGGCTCCTCATTGTGGGTGCTACGGGTCTCAGGCTTGACTACTCACTGTGGGTGCTGCAGGTCGCAGGCTGGTCTGCTCACTATGGCTGCTGCGGGTCTCAGGCTGGACTGCTCACTGTGGGTGCTGCGGGTCTCAGGCTGGACTGCTCACTGTGGGTGCTCAGGGTCTCATGCTTGACTACTCGCTGTGTGTGCTGCAGGTCTCAGTCTGGACTGCTCACTATGGGTGCTGTGGGGCTCAGGCTGGACTGCTCACTATGGGTGCTGCGGGTCTCAGGCTGGACTGCTAACTGTGGGTGCTGTGGGTCTCATGCTGGGCTCATCACTGTCGGTGCTGTGGGTCTCCGGATGGAATGTTCACTGTGGGTGCTGTGGGTCTCATGCTGGACTGTTAACTATGGGCGCTTTGGGTCTCAGGCTGGGCTCCTCACTCTGGCTGCTGTGAGTCTCAGGCTGGACTGCTCACTGTACGTGCTGTGGGTCTCAGGCTGTGCTACTCACTGTCGGTGCTTTGGGTCTCAGGCTGGACGTCTTCACTGTGCATGCTGCAGGTCTCAGGCTGGGCTCCTCATTGTGGGTGCTGCGGTTCTCAGGCTGGACTGCTCACTGTGGGTGCTGCGGGTCTCAGGCAGTACTGCTCACTGTGGATGCTGTGGGTCTCAGGCTGGACTGTTTACTGTGGATACTGAGTGTCTCAGGCTGGACTGCTCACTGTGGGTGCTGCAGGTCTCAGGCTGGACTGATCACTGTGGATGCTGTGGGTCTCAGGCTGGACTGTTTAGTGTGGAGGATGAGTCTCTCAGGCTGGACTGCTCACTGTGGGTGCTGCAGGTCTCAGGCTGGACTGCTGACTGTGGGTGCTGCGGGTCTCAGTCTGGACTGCTCACTGTGGCTGCTGTGGGTCTCAGGCTGGACTGCTCACTGTTGGTGCTGTGGGTCTCAGGCTGGACTGCTCACTATGTTGCTGCGGGTCTCATGCTGGACTGCTCACTGTGGGTGCTGCGGGTCTCAGGCTTGACTGCTCACTGTGGGTACTACGGATCGCAGGCTGGACGTCTTCACTGTGTGGGCTGTGGGTCTCAGGCTGGGCTCCTCACTGTGGGTGCTGCGGGTCTCAGGCTGGACTGCTCACTGTGGGTGCTGCAGGTCTCAGGCTGGTCTGCTCACTATGGGTGCTGCGGGTCTCAGGCTGGACTGCTCACTATGGGTGCTGTGGGGCTCAGGCTGGACTCCTCACTGTGGGTGCTACGGGTCTCAGGCTGGACGTCTTCACTGTGAGTGCTGTGGGTCTCAGGCTGGGCTCCACACTGTGGGTGCTGCGGGTCTCAGGCTGGACTGCTCACTGTGGGTGCTGTGGGTCTCAGGCTTGACTACTCACTCTGGGTGCTGCAGGTCTCAGGCTGGTCTCCTCACTATGGGTGCTGCGGGTCTCAGGCTGGACTGCTCACTGTGGGTGCTGCAGGTCTCATGCTGGGCTCCTAAAACTGTTTGCTGCGGGTCTCAGGCTGGACTGCTCACTGTGGATGATGTGGGTCTCAGGCTGGACTGGTTACTGTGGATGCTGAGTGTCTCAGGCTGGACTGCTCACTGTGGGTGCTGCAGGTCTCAGGCTGGACTGCTCACTGTGGGTGCTGTGGGTCTCATGCTGGACTGTTTACTGTGGATGCTGAGTGTCTCAGGCAGAACTGCTCACTGAGGGTGCCTCAGGTCTCAGGCTGGACTGCTGTCTTTGGGTGCAGTGGGTCTCAGTCTGGACTGCTCACTGTGGGTGCTACGGGTCTCAGGCTGGACGTCTTCACTGTGGTGGCTGCAGGTCTCAGGCCGGGCTCCTCACTGTGGGTGCTGCAGGTCTCAGGCAGGACTGCTCATTGTGGTTGCGGTGGGTCTCAAGCTTGACTACTCACTGTGGGTGCTGCAGGTCTCAGGCTGGACTGCTCATTGTGGATGCTGTGGGTCTCAGGCTGGACTGTTTACTGTGGATGCTGAGTGTCTCAGGCTGGACTGTTCACTGTGGGTGCTGCAGGTCTCAGGCTGGACTGATCACTGTGGATGCTGTGGGTCTCAGGCTGGACTGGTTACTGTGGAAGCTGAGTGTCTCAGGCTGGACTGCTCACTGTGGGTGGTGCAGGTCTCAGGCTGGACTGCTGACTGTGGGTGCTGCAGGTCTCAGGCTGGGCTCCTCATTGTGGGCGCTGCAGGTCTCAGGCTGGACTGTTTTCCGTGGGTGCTGCAGGTCTCAGACTGGGCTCCTCACTGTGGGTGCTATGGGTCTCAGGCTGGACTGCTCACTGTGGGTGCTACGGGTCTCAGGCTGGACGTCTTCACTGTGGGTGCTGTGGGTCTCAGGCTGGGCTCCTCACTGTGGGTGCTGCGGGTCTCAGGCTGGACTGCTCACTGTGGGTGCTGTGGGTCTCAGGCTTGACAACTCACTCTGGGTGCTGCAGGTCTCAGGCTGGTCTCCTCACTATGGGTGCTGCGGGTCTCAGGCTGGACTGCTCACTGTGGGTGCTTCGGGTCTCAGGCTGGACTGCTCACTGTGGGTGCTGCGGGTCTCAGGCTGGGCTCCTAAAAGAGGGTGCTGTGGGTCTCAGGCTGGACTGCTCACTATGGATGATGTGGGTCTCAGGCTGGACTGGTTACTGTGGATGCTGAGTGTCTCAGGCTGGACTGCTCATGGTGGGTGCTGCAGGTCTCAGGCTGGGCTCCTCACTGTGGGTGCTGCAGATCTCAGGGGGGACTGCTCACTGTGGTTGCTGTCGGTCTCAGGCTGGACTGTTTACTGTGGATGCTGAGTGTCTCAGGCTGAACAGCTCACTGTGGGTGCTTCAGGTCTCAGGCTGGACTGCTGTCTTTGGGTGCTGCGGGTCTCAGTCTGGACTGATCACTGTGGGTGCGGTGGGTCTCAGGCTGGACTGCTCAATGTGGGTGCTGTGGGTCTCAGGCTGGACTGCTCACTATGGGTGCTGCGGAACTCAGGCTGGACAACTTCACTGTGGATGCTGCAGGTCTCAGTCTGGGCTCCTCACTTTGGGTGCTGCAGGTCTCAGGCTGGACTGCTCACTGTGGGTGCTGCGGGTCTCAGGCTTGGCTCCTCACTGTGGGTGCTGCGGGTCTCAGGCTTGACTACTCACTGTGGTTGCTGAAGGTCTCAGGCTGGGCTCATCATTGAGGCTGCTGCAGGTCTCGGATGGACTGCTCACTGTGGGGGCTGTGGATCTCAGGCTGGGCTCCTCACTGTGGCTGCTATGGGTCTCAGGCTGGACTGCTCACTGTGGGTGCTACGGGTCTCAGGCTGGACGTCTTCACTGTGGTGGCTGCAGGTCTCAGGCCGGGCTCCTCACTGTGGGTGCTGCAGGTCTCAGGCTGGACTGCTCATTGTGGGTGCTGTGGGTCTCAAGCTTGACTACTCACTGTGGGTGCTGCAGGACTCAGGCTGGTCTGCTCTCTATGGGTGCTGCGGGTCTCAGGCTGGAGGGCTCATTGTGGGTGCTGAGGGTCTCAGGCTGGACTGCTCACTGTGGGTGCTGTGGGTCTCATGCTTGACTAATCGCAGTGGCTGCTGCGGGTCTCAGTCTGGACTGCCCACTATGGGTGCTCTGGGGCTCAGGCTGGGCTCCTCACTGTCGGTGCTGTGGGTCTCAGGCTGGACTGCTCACTGTGGGTGCTGTGGGTATCATGCTGGACTGCTCACTATGGGTGCTGTGGGTCTCAGGCTGGGGTCCTCACTGTCGGTGCTTTGGGTCTCAGGCTGGACGTCTTCACTGTGGGTGCTGCAGGTCTCAGGCTGGGCTCCTCATTGTGGGTGCTACGGGTCTCAGGCTGGACTGCTCACTGTGGGTGCTGCGGGACTCAGGCTGGACTGCTCACTGAGGATGCTGTGGGTCTCAGGCTGGACTGTTTACTGTGGATGCTGAGTGTCTCAGGCTGGACAACTCACTGTGGGTGCTGCAGCTCTCAGGCTGGACTGATCACTATGGATGCTGTGGGTCTCAGGCTGGACTGCTCACTGTGGGTGCTACGGGTCTCAGGCTGTACGTCTTCACTGTTGGTGCTGCGGGTCTCAGGCGGGACTGCTCACTGTGGGTGGTACGGGTCTCAGGCTGGACGTCTACACTGTGTGTGCTGTGGGTCTCAGGCTGGGCTCCTCACTGTGGGTGCTGCGGGTCTCAGGCTGGACTGCTCACTGTGGGTGCTGTGGATCTCAGGCTTGACTACTCACTGTGGGTGCTGCAGGCCTCAGGCTGGTCTGCTCACTATGGGTGCTGCGGGTCTCAGGCTGGACTGCTCACTATGGGTGCTGTGGGTCTCAGGCTGGACTGCTCACTATGGATGCTGTGGGTCTCAGGCTGGACTGCTCAGTGTGGGTGCTACGGGTCTCAGGCTGGACATCTTCACGGTGGGTGCTGCGGGTCTCAGGCAGGACTGCTCACTGTGGGTGCTGTGGCTCTCAGGCTTGACTACTCACTGTGGGTGCTGCAGGTCGCAGGCTGGTCTGCTCACTATGGCTGCTGCGGGTCTCAGGCTGGACTGCTCACTGTGGGTGCTGCGGGTCTCAGGCTGGAATGCTCACTGTGTGTGCTCTGGGTCTCATGCTTGACTACTCGCTGTGTGTGCTGCAGGTATCAGTCTGGACTGCTCACTATGGGTGCTGTGGGGCTCAGGCTGGACTGCTCACTATGGGTGCTGCGGGTCTCAGGCGGGACTGCTAACTGTGGGTGCTGTGGGTCTCAGGCTTGACTACTCACTGTGGGTGCTGCAGGTCGCAGGCTGGTCTGCTCACTATGGCTGCTGCGGGTCTCAGGCTGGACTGCTCACTGTGGGTGCTGCGGGTCTCAGGCTGGACTGCTCACTGTGGGTGCTCAGGGTCTCATGCTTGACTACTCGCTGTGTGTGCTGCAGGTCTCAGTCTGGACTGCTCACTATGGGTGCTGTGGGGCTCAGGCTGGACTGCTCACTATGGGTGCTGCGGGTCTCAGGCTGGACTGCTAACTGTGGGTGCTGTGGGTCTCATGCTGGGCTCATCACTGTCGGTGCTGTGGGTCTCCGGATGGAATGTTCACTGTGGGTGCTGTGGGTCTCATGCTGGACTGTTAACTATGGGCGCTTTGGGTCTCAGGCTGGGCTCCTCACTCTGGCTGCTGTGAGTCTCAGGCTGGACTGCTCACTGTACGTGCTGTGGGTCTCAGGCTGTGCTACTCACTGTCGGTGCTTTGGGTCTCAGGCTGGACGTCTTCACTGTGCATGCTGCAGGTCTCAGGCTGGGCTCCTCATTGTGGGTGCTGCGGTTCTCAGGCTGGACTGCTCACTGTGGGTGCTGCGGGTCTCAGGCAGTACTGCTCACTGTGGATGCTGTGGGTCTCAGGCTGGACTGTTTACTGTGGATACTGAGTGTCTCAGGCTGGACTGCTCACTGTGGGTGCTGCAGGTCTCAGGCTGGACTGATCACTGTGGATGCTGTGGGTCTCAGGCTGGACTGTTTAGTGTGGAGGATGAGTCTCTCAGGCTGGACTGCTCACTGTGGGTGCTGCAGGTCTCAGGCTGGACTGCTGACTGTGGGTGCTGCGGGTCTCAGTCTGGACTGCTCACTGTGGCTGCTGTGGGTCTCAGGCTGGACTGCTCACTGTTGGTGCTGTGGGTCTCAGGCTGGACTGCTCACTATGTTGCTGCGGGTCTCATGCTGGACTGCTCACTGTGGGTGCTGCGGGTCTCAGGCTTGACTGCTCACTGTGGGTACTACGGATCGCAGGCTGGACGTCTTCACTGTGTGGGCTGTGGGTCTCAGGCTGGGCTCCTCACTGTGGGTGCTGCGGGTCTCAGGCTGGACTGCTCACTGTGGGTGCTGCAGGTCTCAGGCTGGTCTGCTCACTATGGGTGCTGCGGGTCTCAGGCTGGACTGCTCACTATGGGTGCTGTGGGGCTCAGGCTGGACTCCTCACTGTGGGTGCTACGGGTCTCAGGCTGGACGTCTTCACTGTGAGTGCTGTGGGTCTCAGGCTGGGCTCCACACTGTGGGTGCTGCGGGTCTCAGGCTGGACTGCTCACTGTGGGTGCTGTGGGTCTCAGGCTTGACTACTCACTCTGGGTGCTGCAGGTCTCAGGCTGGTCTCCTCACTATGGGTGCTGCGGGTCTCAGGCTGGACTGCTCACTGTGGGTGCTGCAGGTCTCATGCTGGGCTCCTAAAACTGTTTGCTGCGGGTCTCAGGCTGGACTGCTCACTGTGGATGATGTGGGTCTCAGGCTGGACTGGTTACTGTGGATGCTGAGTGTCTCAGGCTGGACTGCTCACTGTGGGTGCTGCAGGTCTCAGGCTGGACTGCTCACTGTGGGTGCTGTGGGTCTCATGCTGGACTGTTTACTGTGGATGCTGAGTGTCTCAGGCAGAACTGCTCACTGAGGGTGCCTCAGGTCTCAGGCTGGACTGCTGTCTTTGGGTGCAGTGGGTCTCAGTCTGGACTGCTCACTGTGGGTGCTACGGGTCTCAGGCTGGACGTCTTCACTGTGGTGGCTGCAGGTCTCAGGCCGGGCTCCTCACTGTGGGTGCTGCAGGTCTCAGGCAGGACTGCTCATTGTGGTTGCGGTGGGTCTCAAGCTTGACTACTCACTGTGGGTGCTGCAGGTCTCAGGCTGGACTGCTCATTGTGGATGCTGTGGGTCTCAGGCTGGACTGTTTACTGTGGATGCTGAGTGTCTCAGGCTGGACTGTTCACTGTGGGTGCTGCAGGTCTCAGGCTGGACTGATCACTGTGGATGCTGTGGGTCTCAGGCTGGACTGGTTACTGTGGAAGCTGAGTGTCTCAGGCTGGACTGCTCACTGTGGGTGGTGCAGGTCTCAGGCTGGACTGCTGACTGTGGGTGCTGCAGGTCTCAGGCTGGGCTCCTCATTGTGGGCGCTGCAGGTCTCAGGCTGGACTGTTTTCCGTGGGTGCTGCAGGTCTCAGACTGGGCTCCTCACTGTGGGTGCTATGGGTCTCAGGCTGGACTGCTCACTGTGGGTGCTACGGGTCTCAGGCTGGACGTCTTCACTGTGGGTGCTGTGGGTCTCAGGCTGGGCTCCTCACTGTGGGTGCTGCGGGTCTCAGGCTGGACTGCTCACTGTGGGTGCTGTGGGTCTCAGGCTTGACAACTCACTCTGGGTGCTGCAGGTCTCAGGCTGGTCTCCTCACTGTGGGTGCTGCGGGTCTCAGGCTGGACTGCTCACTGTGGGTGCTTCGGGTCTCAGGCTGGACTGCTCACTGTGGGTGCTGCGGGTCTCAGGCTGGGCTCCTAAAAGAGGGTGCTGCGGGTCTCAGGCTGGACTGCTCACTATGGATGATGTGGGTCTCAGGCTGGACTGGTTACTGTGGATGCTGAGTGTCTCAGGCTGGACTGCTCATGGTGGGTGCTGCAGGTCTCAGGCTGGGCTCCTCACTGTGGGTGCTGCAGATCTCAGGGGGGACTGCTCACTGTGGTTGCTGTCGGTCTCAGGCTGGACTGTTTACTGTGGATGCTGAGTGTCTCAGGCTGTACAGCTCACTGTGGGTGCTTCAGGTCTCAGGCTGGACTGCTGTCTTTGGGTGCTGCGGGTCTCAGTCTGGACTGATCACTGTGGGTGCGGTGGGTCTCAGGCTGGACTGCTCAATGTGGGTGCTGTGGGTCTCAGGCTGGACTGCTCACTATGGGTGCTGCGGAACTCAGGCTGGACAACTTCACTGTGGATGCTGCAGGTCTCAGTCTGGGCTCCTCACTTTGGGTGCTGCAGGTCTCAGGCTGGACTGCTCACTGTGGGTGCTGCGGGTCTCAGGCTTGGCTCCTCACTGTGGGTGCTGCGGGTCTCAGGCTTGACTACTCACTGTGGTTGCTGAAGGTCTCAGGCTGGGCTCATCATTGAGGCTGCTGCAGGTCTCGGATGGACTGCTCACTGTGGGGGCTGTGGATCTCAGGCTGGGCTCCTCACTGTGGCTGCTATGGGTCTCAGGCTGGACTGCTCACTGTGGGTGCTACGGGTCTCAGGCTGGACGTCTTCACTGTGGTGGCTGCAGGTCTCAGGCCGGGCTCCTCACTGTGGGTGCTGCAGGTCTCAGGCTGGACTGCTCATTGTGGGTGCTGTGGGTCTCAAGCTTGACTACTCACTGTGGGTGCTGCAGGACTCAGGCTGGTCTGCTCTCTATGGGTGCTGCGGGTCTCAGGCTGGAGGGCTCATTGTGGGTGCTGAGGGTCTCAGGCTGGACTGCTCACTGTGGGTGCTGTGGGTCTCATGCTTGACTAATCGCAGTGGCTGCTGCGGGTCTCAGTCTGGACTGCCCACTATGGGTGCTCTGGGGCTCAGGCTGGGCTCCTCACTGTCGGTGCTGTGGGTCTCAGGCTGGACTGCTCACTGTGGGTGCTGTGGGTATCATGCTGGACTGCTCACTATGGGTGCTGTGGGTCTCAGGCTGGGGTCCTCACTGTCGGTGCTTTGGGTCTCAGGCTGGACGTCTTCACTGTGGGTGCTGCAGGTCTCAGGCTGGGCTCCTCATTGTGGGTGCTACGGGTCTCAGGCTGGACTGCTCACTGTGGGTGCTGCGGGACTCAGGCTGGACTGCTCACTGAGGATGCTGTGGGTCTCAGGCTGGACTGTTTACTGTGGATGCTGAGTGTCTCAGGCTGGACAACTCACTGTGGGTGCTGCAGCTCTCAGGCTGGACTGATCACTATGGATGCTGTGGGTCTCAGGCTGGACTGCTCACTGTGGGTGCTACGGGTCTCAGGCTGTACGTCTTCACTGTTGGTGCTGCGGGTCTCAGGCGGGACTGCTCACTGTGGGTGGTACGGGTCTCAGGCTGGACGTCTACACTGTGTGTGCTGTGGGTCTCAGGCTGGGCTCCTCACTGTGGGTGCTGCGGGTCTCAGGCTGGACTGCTCACTGTGGGTGCTGTGGATCTCAGGCTTGACTACTCACTGTGGGTGCTGCAGGCCTCAGGCTGGTCTGCTCACTATGGGTGCTGCGGGTCTCAGGCTGGACTGCTCACTATGGGTGCTGTGGGTCTCAGGCTGGACTGCTCACTATGGATGCTGTGGGTCTCAGGCTGGACTGCTCAGTGTGGGTGCTACGGGTCTCAGGCTGGACATCTTCACGGTGGGTGCTGCGGGTCTCAGGCAGGACTGCTCACTGTGGGTGCTGTGGCTCTCAGGCTTGACTACTCACTGTGGGTGCTGCAGGTCGCAGGCTGGTCTGCTCACTATGGCTGCTGCGGGTCTCAGGCTGGACTGCTCACTGTGGGTGCTGCGGGTCTCAGGCTGGAATGCTCACTGTGTGTGCTCTGGGTCTCATGCTTGACTACTCGCTGTGTGTGCTGCAGGTATCAGTCTGGACTGCTCACTATGGGTGCTGTGGGGCTCAGGCTGGACTGCTCACTATGGGTGCTGCGGGTCTCAGGCTGGACTGCTAACTGTGGGTGCTGTGGGTCTCAGGCTGGGCTCATCACTGTCGGTGCTGTGGGTCTCAGGATGGAATGTTCACTGTGGGTGCTGTGGGTCTCATGCTGGACTGCTCACTATGGGTGCTGTGGGTCTCAGGCTGGGCTCCTTACTCTGGCTGCTGTGGGTCTCAGGCTGGACTGCTCACTGTGCGTGCTGTGGGTCTCAGGCTGGGCTCCTCATTGTGGGTGCTACGGGTCTCAGGCTGGACTGCTCACTGTGGATGCTGTGGGTCTCAGGCTGGACTGTTTACTGTGGATGCTGAGTGTCTCAGGCTGGGCTCCTCACTGTGGGTGCTGCAGGTCTCAGGCTGGACTGCTCACTGTGGGTGCTGTGGATCTCAGGCTTGACTACTCACTGTGGGTGCTGCAGGTCTCAGGCTGGATTGCTCACTGTGGGTGGTGTGGGTCTCAGGCTGGACTGCTCACTATGGATGCTGTGGGTCTCAGGCTGGACTATTCACTGTGGGTGCTACGGGTCTCAGGCTGGACGTCTTCACTGTGGGTGCTGCGGGTCTCAGGCGGGACTGCTCACTGTGGGTGCTGTGGCTCTCAGGCTTGACTACTCACTGTGGGTGCTGCAGGTCGCAGGCTGGTCTGCTCACTATGGCTGCTGCGGGTCTCAGGCTGGACTGCTCACTGTGGGTGCTGCGGGTCTCAGGCTGGACTGCTAACTGTGGGTGCTGTGGGTCTCATGCTGGACTGCTAACTATGGGCGCTGTGGGTCTCAGGCTGGGCTCCTCACTCTGGCTGCTGTGAGTCTCAGGCTGGACTGCTCACTGTACGTGCTGTGGGTCTCAGGCTGTGCTACTCACTGTCGGTGCTTTGGGTCTCAGGCTGGACGTCTTCACTGTGCGTGCTGCAGGTCTCAGGCTGGGCTCCTCATTGTGGGGGCTGCGGTTCTCAGGCTGGACTGCTCACTGTGGGTGCTGCGGGACTCAGGCAGTACTGCTCACTGTGGATGCTGTGGGTCTCAGGCTGGACTGTTTACTGTGGATACTGAGTGTCTCAGGCTGGACTGCTCACTGTGGGTGCTGCAGGTCTCAGGCTGGACTGATCACTGTGGATGCTGTGGGTCTCAGGCTGGACTGTTTAGTGTGGAGGATGAGTCTCTCAGGCTGGACTGCGCACTGTGTGTTCTGCAGGTCTCAGGCTGGACTGCTCACTGTGGGTGCTGTGGGTCTCAGGCTGGACTGCTCACTGTTGGTGCTGTGGGTCTCAGGCTGGACTGCTCACTATGTTGCTGCGGGTCTCAGGCTGGACTGCTCACTGGGGGTGCTGCGGGTCTCAGGCTTGACTGCTCACTGTGGGTACTACGGATCGCAGGCTGGATGTCTTCACTGTGTGGGCTGTGGGTCTCAGGCTGGGCTCCTCACTGTGGGTGCTGCGGGTCTCAGGCTGGACTGCTCACTGTGGGTGCTGCAGGTCTCAGGCTGGTCTGCTCACTATGGGTGCTGCGGGTCTCAGGCTGGACTGCTCACTATGGGTGCTGTGGGGCTCAGACTGGACTGCTCACTATGGGTGCTGCGGGTATCATGCTGGACTGCTCACTGTGGGTGCTGTGGGTCTCAGGCTGGGCTCCTCACTGTCGGTGCTGTGGGTCTCAGGCTAGACTGCTCACTGTGGGTGCTGCGGGACTCAGGCTGGGAGACTCACAGTGAGTGCTGCAGGTCTCAGGCTGGGCTCCTCACTGTGGTTGCCTCAGGTCTCAGGCTTGGCTCCTCACAGTGGGTGCTATGGGTCTCAGGCTGGACTGCTCACTGTGGCTGCTGCAGGTCTCAGGCTGGATTGCTCACTGTGGCTGGTGTGGGTCTCAGGCTGGACTGCTCACTATGGGTGCTGCACGTCTCTGGCTGGACTGTTCACTGTGGGTGCTGCGGGTCTCAGGCTGGGAGCCTCACTGTGAGTGCTGCGGGTCTCTGGCTGGACTGTTCACTGTGGGTGCTGCGGGTCTCAGGCTGGGAGCCTCACTGTGAGTGCTGCAGGTATCAGGCTGGACTCTACACTGTGGGTGCTGCGGGTCTCAGGCTGCGAGCCTCACTGTGAGTGCTGCAGGTCTCAGGCTGGACTGTTCACGGTGGCTGCTGCAGGTCTCAGGCTCGACTGTTCACTGTGGGTGCTGCGGGACTCAGGCTGGGAGACTCACACTGAGTGCTGCAGGTCTCAGGCTGGGCTCCTCACTGTGGTTGCCTCAGGTCTCAGGCTTGGCTCCTCACAGTGGGTGCTATGGGTCTCAGGCTGGACTGCTCACTGTGGCTGCTGCAGGTCTCAGGCTGGATTGCTCACTGTGGGTGGTGTGGGTCTCAGGCTGGACTGCTCACTATGGGTGCTGCACGTCTCTGGCTGGACTGTTCACTGTGGGTGCTGCAGGTCTCAGGCTGGGAGCCTCACTGTGAGTGCTGCGGGTCTCTGGCTGGACTGTTCACTGTGGGTGCTGCGGGTCTCAGGCTGGGAGCCTCACTGTGAGTGCTGCAGGTATCAGGCTGGACTGTTCACTGTGGGTGCTGCGGGTCTCAGGCTGCAAGCCTCACTGTGAGTGCTGCAGGTATCAGGCTGGACTGTTCACGGTGGCTGCTGCAGGTCTCAGGCTAGACTGTTCACTGTGGGTGCTACGGGGCTCAGGCTGGACTGCTCACTATGGGTGCTCTGGGTCTCAGGCTGGATGACTTCACTGTGGTTGCCACAGGTCTCAGGCTGGGCTCCTCACTGTGTGTGCTGCGGGTCACAGGTTGGACTGCTCACTGTGGGTGCTGTGCGTCTCTGACTTGACTACTCACTGTGGGTGCTGCAGGTTTCTGGCTGGTCCCTCACTCTGCGTGCTGCGGGTCTCAGGCTGGACTGCTCACTGTGCGTGCTGCGGGTCTCAGGCTGGACTGCTCACTGTGGGTGCTGTGGGTCTCAGGCTGGACGTCTTCACTGTGGGTGCAGCAGGTCTCAGGCAGGACTGCTCACTGTGGGTGCTGCGGGACTCAGGCTGGGAGACTCACAGTGAGTGCTGCAGGTCTCAGGCTGGGCTCCTCACTGTGGTTGCCTCAGGTCTCAGGCTTGGCTCCTCACAGTGGGTGCTATGGGTCTCAGGCTGGACTGCTCACTGTGGCTGCTGCAGGTCTCAGGCTGGATTGCTCACTGTGGCTGGTGTGGGTCTCAGGCTGGACTGCTCACTATGGGTGCTGCACGTCTCTGGCTGGACTGTTCACTGTGGGTGCTGCGGGTCTCAGGCTGGGAGCCTCACTGTGAGTGCTGCAGGTCTCAGGCTGGGCTCCTCACTGTGGTTGCCTCAGGTCTCAGGCTTGGCTCCTCACAGTGGGTGCTATGGGTCTCAGGCTGGACTGCTCACTGTGGCTGCTGCAGGTCTCAGGCTGGATTGCTCACTGTGGCTGGTGTGGGTCTCAGGCTGGACTGCTCACTATGGATGCTGTGGGTCTCAGGCTGGACTGCTCAGTGTGGGTGCTACAGGTCTCAGGCTGGACATCTTCACGGTGGGTGCTGCGGGTCTCAGGCGGGACTGCTCACTGTGGGTGCTGTGGCTCTCAGGCTTGACTACTCACTGTGGGTGCTGCAGGTCGCAGGCTGGTCTGCTCACTATGGCTGCTGCGGGTCTCAGGCTGGACTGCTCACTGTGGGTGCTGCGGGTCTCAGGCTGGACTGCTCACTGTGTGTGCTCTGGGTCTCATGCTTGACTACTCGCTGTGTGTGCTGCAGGTCTCAGTCTGGACTGCTCACTATGGGTGCTGTGGGGCTCAGGCTGGACTGCTCACTATGGGTGCTGCGGGTCTCAGGCTGGACTGCTAACTGTGGGTGCTGTGGGTCTCAGGCTGGGCTCATCACTGTCGGTGCTGTGGGTCTCAGGATGGAATGTTCACTGTGGGTGCTGTGGGTCTCATGCAGGACTGCTCACTATGGGTGCTGTGGGTCTCAGGCTGGGCTCCTCACTCTGGTTGCTGTGGGTCTCAGGCTGGACTGCTCACTGTGCGTGCTGTGGGTCTCAGGCTGGGCTCCTCATTGTGGGTGCTACGGGTCTCAGGCTGGACTGCTCACTGTGGATGCTGTGGGTCTCAGGCTGGACTGTTTACTGTGGATGCTGAGTGTCTCAGGCTGGGCTCCTCACTGTGGGTGCTGCAGGTCTCAGGCTGGACTGCTCACTGTGGGTGCTGTGGATCTCAGGCTTGACTACTCACTGTGGGTGCTGCAGGTCTCGGGCTGGATTGCTCACTGTGGGTGGTGTGGGTCTCAGGCTGGACTGATCACTATGGATGCTGTGGGTCTCAGGCTGGACTGCTCACTGTGGGTGCTACGGGTCTCAGGCTGGACGTCTTCACTGTGGGTGCTGCGGGTCTCAGGCGGGACTGCTCACTGTGGGTGCTGTGGCTCTCAGGCTTGACTACTCACTGTGGGTGCTGCAGGTCGCAGGCTGGTCTGCTCACTATGGCTGCTGCGGGTCTCAGGCTGGACTGCTCACTGTGGGTGCTGCGGGTCTCAGGCTGGACTACTCGCTGTGTGTGCTGCAGGTCTCAGTCTGGACTGCTCACTATGGGTGCTGTGGGGCTCAGGCTGGACTGCTCACTATGGGTGCTGCGGGTCTCAGGCTGGACTGCTAACTGTGGGTGCTGTGGGTCTCATGCTGGGCTCATCACTGTCGGTGCTGTGGGTCTCCGGATGGAATGTTCACTGTGGGTGCTGTGGGTCTCATGCTGGACTGTTAACTATGGGCGCTTTGGGTCTCAGGCTGGGCTCCTCACTCTGGCTGCTGTGAGTCTCAGGCTGGACTGCTCACTGTACGTGCTGTGGGTCTCAGGCTGTGCTACTCACTGTCGGTGCTTTGGGTCTCAGGCTGGACGTCTTCACTGTGCATGCTGCAGGTCTCAGGCTGGGCTCCTCATTGTGGGTGCTGCGGTTCTCAGGCTGGACTGCTCACTGTGGGTCCTGCGGGTCTCAGGCAGTACTGCTCACTGTGGATGCTGTGGGTCTCAGGCTGGACTGTTTACTGTGGATACTGAGTGTCTCAGGCTGGACTGCTCACTGTGGGTGCTGCAGGTCTCAGGCTGGACTGATCACTGTGGATGCTGTGGGTCTCAGGCTGGACTGTTTAGTGTGGAGGATGAGTCTCTCAGGCTGGACTGCTCACTGTGGGTGCTGCAGGTCTCAGGCTGGACTATTCACTGTGGGTGCTGCGGGTCTCAGTCTGGACTGCTCACTGTGGCTGCTGTGGGTCTCAGGCTGGACTGCTCACTGTTGGTGCTGTGGGTCTCAGGCTGGACTGCTCACTATGTTGCTGCGGGTCTCATGCTGGACTGCTCACTGTGGGTGCTGCGGGTCTCAGGCTTGACTGCTCACTGTGGGTACTACGGATCGCAGGCTGGACGTCTTCACTGTGTGGGCTGTGGGTCTCAGGCTGGGCTCCTCACTGTGTGTGCTGCGGGTCTCAGGCTGGACTGCTCACTGTGGGTGCTGCAGGTCTCAGGCTGGTCTGCTCACTATGGGTGCTGCGGGTCTCAGGCTGGACTGCTCACTATGGGTGCTGTGGGGCTCAGGCTGGACTGCTCATTATGGGTGCTGCGGGTATCATGCTGGACTGCTCACTGTGGGTGCTGTGGGTCTCAGGCTGGGCTCCTCACTGTCGGTGCTGTGGGTCTCAGGCTAGACTGCTCACTGTGGGTGCTGCAGGACTCAGGCTGGGAGACTCACAGTGAGTGCTGCAGGTCTCAGGCTGGGCTCCTCACTGTGGTTGCCTCAGGTCTCAGGCTTGGCTCCTCACAGTGGGTGCTATGGGTCTCAGGCTGGACTGCTCACTGTGGCTGCTGCAGGTCTCAGGCTGGATTGCTCACTGTGGCTGGTGTGGGTCTCAGGCTGGACTGCTCACTATGGGTGCTGCACGTCTCTGGCTGGACTGTTCACTGTGGGTGCTGCGGGTCTCAGGCTGGGAGCCTCACTGTGAGTGCTGCGGGTCTCTGGCTGGACTGTTCACTGTGGGTGCTGCGGGTCTCAGGCTGCGAGCCTCACTGTGAGTGCTGCAGGTCTCAGGCTGGACTGTTCACGGTGGCTGCTGCAGGTCTCAGGCTGGACTGTTCACTGTGGGTGCTGCGGGACTCAGGCTGGGAGACTCACACTGAGTGCTGCAGGTCTCAGGCTGGGCTCCTCACTGTGGTTGCCTCAGGTCTCAGGCTTGGCTCCTCACAGTGGGTGCTATGGGTCTCAGGCTGGACTGCTCACTGTGGGTGGTGTGGGTCTCAGGCTGGACTGCTCACTATGGGTGCTGCACGTCTCTGGCTGGACTGTTCACTGTGGGTGCTGCGGGTCTCAGGCTGGGAGCCTCACTGTGAGTGCTGCGGGTCTCTGGCTGGACTGTTTACTGTGGGTGCTGCGGGACTCAGGCTGCAAGCCTCACTGTGAGTGCTGCAGGTCTCAGGCTGGACTGTTCACTGTGGCTGCTGCAGGTCTCAGGCTAGACTGTTCAATGTGGGTGCTACGGGGCTCAGGCTGGACTGCTCACTATGGGTGCTCTGGGTCTCAGGCTGGATGACTTCACTGTGGTTGCCACAGGTCTCAGGCTGGGCTCCTCACTGTGTGTGCTGCGGGTCACAGGTTGGACTGCTCACTGGGGATGCTGTGGGTCTCTGACTTGACTACTCACTGTGGGTGCTGCAGGTTTCTGGCTGGTCCCTCACTCTGCGTGCTGCGGGTCTCAGGCTGGACTGCTCACTGTGCGTGCTGCGGGTCTCAGGCTGGACTGCTCACTGTGGGTGCTGTGGGTCTCAGGCTGGACGTCTTCACTGTGGGTGCAGCAGGTCTCAGGCTGGACTGCTCACTGTGGGTGCTGCGGGACTCAGGCTGGGAGACTCACAGTGAGTGCTGCAGGTCTCAGGCTGGGCTCCTCACTGTGGTTGCCTCAGGTCTCAGGCTTGGCTCCTCACAGTGGGTGCTATGGGTCTCAGGCTGGACTGCTCACTGTGGCTGCTGCAGGTCTCAGGCTGGATTGCTCACTGTGGCTGGTGTGGGTCTCAGGCTGGACTGCTCACTATGGGTGCTGCACGTCTCTGGCTGGTCTGTTCACTGTGGGTGCTGCGGGTCTCAGGCTGGGAGCCTCACTGGTGCTGCAGGAATCAGGCTGGACTGTTCACTGTGGGTGCTGCGGGTCTCAGGCTGCGAGCCTCACTGTGAGTGCTGCAGGTCTCAGGCTGGACTGTTCACGGTGGCTGCTGCAGGTCTCAGGCTAGACTGTTCACTGTGGGTGCTGCGGGACTCAGGCTGGGAGACTCACACTGAGTGCTGCAGGTCTCAGGCTGGGCTACTCACTGTGGTTGCCTCAGGTCTCAGGCTTGGCTCCTCACAGTGGGTGCTATGGGTCTCAGGCTGGACTACTCACTGTGGCTGCTGCAGGTCTCAGGCTGGATTGCTCACTGTGGCTGGTGTGGGTCTCAGGCTGGACTGCTCACTATGGGTGCTGCACGTCTCTGGCTAGACTGTTCACTGTGGGTGCTGCGGGTCTCAGGCTGGGAGCCTCACTGTGAGTGCTGCGGGTCTCTGGCTGGACTGTTCACTGTGGGTGCTGCGGGTATCAGGCTGGGAGCCTCACTGTGAGTGCTGCAGGTATCAGGCTGGACTCTTCACTGTGGGTGCTGCGGGTCTCAGGCTGCGAGCCTCACTGTGAGTGCTGCAGGTCTCAGGCTGGACTGTTCACGGTGGCTGCTGCAGGTCTCAGGCTAGACTGTTCACTGTGGGTGCTGCGGGACTCAGGCTGGGAGACTCACAGTGAGTGCTGCAGGTCTCAGGCTGGGCTCCTCACTGTGGTTGCCTCAGGTCTCAGGCTGGGCTCCTCACAGTGGGTGCTATGGGTCTCAGGCTGGACTACTCTCTGTGGCTGCTGCAGGTCTCAGGCTGGATTGCTCACTGTGGGTGGTGTGGGTCTCAGGCTGGACTGCTCACTATGGGTGGTTTGGGTCTCAGGCTGGACTGCTCACTGTGGGTGCTGTGGGTCTCAGGCTGGACGTCTTCACTGTGGGTGCTGCAGGTCTCAGGCTGGGCCCCTCACTGTGGGTGCTAAGGGTCTCAGGCTAGACTGCTCACTGTGTGTGCTGTGGGTCTCAGGCTGCACTGCTCACTGTGGATGCTACGGGTCTCAGGCTGGACTGCTTCACTGTGGGTGCTGCAGGTCTCAGGCTGGGCTCCTCAGGGTGGGTGCTGCAGTTCTCAGGCTGGACTGCTCACTGTGTAAGCTATGGGTCTCAGGCTGGACTGTACTGTGGATGCTGAGTGTCTCAGGCTGGACTGCTCACTGTGGGTGCTGCGGGTCTCAGTCTGGACTGCTCACTGTGGGTGCTGTGGGTCTCAGGCTGGACTGCTCACTGTGGGTGCTGTGGGTCTCAGGCTGGACTGCTCACTATGGGTGCTGCGGGTCTCAGGCTGGACTGCTCACTATGGGTGCTGTGAGACTCAGGCTGGACATCTTCACTGTGGGGGCTGCAGATCTCAGTCTGGGCTCCTCACTTTGGATGCTGCAGGTCTCAGGCTGGACTGCTCACTGTGGGTGCTGCGGGTCTCAGGCTTGGCTCCTCACTGTGGGTGCTGAGGGTCTCAGGCTTGACTACTCACTGTGGGTGCTGAAGGTCTCAGGCTGGGCTCATCATTGTGGCTGCTGCAGTTCTCAGGCTGGACTGCTCACTGTGGGTGCTGTGGGTCTCAGGCTGGGCTCCTCACTGTGGCTGCTATGGGTCTCAGGCTGGACTGCTCACTGTGGATGCTGTGGGTCTCAGGCTGGACTGTTTACTGTGGATACTGAGTGTCTCAGGCTGGACTGCTCACTGTGGGTGCTGCAGGTCTCAGGCTGGACTGATCACTGTGGATGCTGTGGGTCTCAGGCTGGACTGTTTAGTGTGGAGGATGAGTCTCTCAGGCTGGACTGCTCACTGTGGGTGCTGCAGGTCTCAGGCTGGACTGCTCACTGTGGGTGCTGCGGGTCTCAGTCTGGACTGCTCACTGTGGGTGCTGTGGGTCTCAGGCTGGACTGCTCACTGTTGGTGCTGTGGGTCTCAGGCTGGACTGCTCACTATGTTGCTGCGGGTCTCAGGCTGGACTGCTCACTGTGGGTGCTACGGGTCTCAGGCTTGACTGCTCACTGTGGATACTACGGATCGCAGGCTGGACGTCTTCACTGTGTGGGCTGTGGGTCTCAGGCTGGGCTCCTCACTGTGGGTGCTGCGGGTCTCAGGCTGGACTGCTCACTGTGGGTGCTGCAGGTCTCAGGCTGGTCTGCTCACTATGGGTGCTGCGGGTCTCAGGCTGGACTGCTCACTATGGGTGCTGTGGGGCTCAGGCTGGACTGCTCACTATGGGTGCTGCGGGTATCATGCTGTACTGCTCACTGTGGGTGCTGTGGGTCTCAGGCTGGGCTCCTCACTGTCGGTGCCGTGGGTCTCAGGCTAGACTGCTCACTGTGGGTGCTGCGGGACTCAGGCTGGGAGACTCACAGTGAGTGCTGCAGGTCTCAGGCTGGGCTCCTCACTGTGGTTGCCTCAGGTCTCAGGCTTGGCTCCTCACAGTGGGTGCTATGGGTCTCAGGCTGGACTGCTCACTGTGGCTGCTGCAGGTCTCAGGCTGGATTGCTCACTGTGGCTGGTGTGGGTCTCAGGCTGGACTGCTCACTATGGGTGCTGCACGTCTCTGGCTGGACTGTTCACTGTGGGTGCTGCGGGTCTCAGGCTGGGAGCCTCACTGTGAGTGCTGCGGGTCTCTGGCTGGACTGTTCACTGTGGGTGCTGCGGGTCTCAGGCTGGGAGCCTCACTGTGAGTGCTGCAGGTATCAGGCTGGACTCTTCACTGTGGGTGCTGCGGGTCTCAGGCTGCGAGCCTCACTGTGAGTGCTGCAGGTCTCAGGCTGGACTGTTCACGGTGGCTGCTGCAGGTCTCAGGCTAGACTGTTCACTGTGGGTGCTGCGGGACTCAGGCTGGGAGACTCACATTGAGTGTTGCAGGTCTCAGGCTGGGCTACTCACTGTGGTTGCCTCAGGTCTCAGGCTTGGCTCCTCACAGTGGGTGCTATGGGTCACAGGCTGGACTGCTCACTGTGGCTGCTGCAGGTCTCAGGCTGGATTGCTCACTGTGGGTGGTGTGGGTCTCAGGCTGGACTGCTCACTATGGGTGCTGCACGTCTCTGGCTGGACTGTTCACTGTGGGTGCTGCGGGTCTCAGGCTGGGAGCCTCACTGTGAGTGCTGCGGGTCTCTGGCTGGACTGTTCACTGTGGGTGCTGCGGGTCTCAGGCTGGGAGCCTCACTGTGAGTGCTGCAGGTATCAGGCTGGACTGTTCACTGTGGGTGCTGCGGGTCTCAGGCTGCAAGCCTCACTGTGAGTGCTGCAGGTCTCAGGCTGGACTGTTCACGGTGGCTGCTGCAGGTCTCAGGCTAGACTGTTCACTGTGGGTGCTACGGGTATCATGCTGGACTGCTCACTATGGGTGCTCTGGGTCTCAGGCTGGATGACTTCACTGTGGTTGCCACAGGTCTCAGGCTGGGCTCCTCACTGTGTGTGCTTCGGGTCACAGGTTGGACTGCTCACTGTGGGTGCTGTGGGTCTCTGACTTGACTACTCACTGTGGGTGCTGCAGGTTTCTGGCTGGTCCCTCACTCTGCGTGCTGCGGTTCTCAGGCTGGACTGCTCACTGTGCGTGCTGCGGGTCTCAGGCTGGACTGCTCACTGTGGGTGCTGTGGGTCTCAGGCTGGACGTCTTCACTGTGGGTGCAGCAGGTCTCAGGCTGGACTGCTCACTGTGGGTGCTGCGGGACTCAGGCTGGGAGACTCACAGTGAGTGCTGCAGGTCTCAGGCTGGGCTCCTCACTGTGGTTGCCTCAGGTCTCAGGCTTGGCTCCTCACAGTGGGTGCTATGGGTCTCAGGCTGGACTGCTCACTGTGGCTGCTGCAGGTCTCAGGCTGGATTGCTCACTGTGGCTGGTGTGGGTCTCAGGCTGGACTGCTCACTATGGGTGCTGCACGTCTCTGGCTGGACTGTTCACTGTGGGTGCTGCGGGTCTCAGGCTGGGAGCCTCACTGTGAGTGCTGCGGGTCTCTGGCTGGACTGTTCACTGTGGGTGCTGCGGGTCTCAGGCTGGGAGCCTCACTGTGAGTACTGCAGGTATCAGGCTGGACTGTTCACTGTGGGTGCTGCGGGTCTCAGGCTGCAAGCCTCACTGTGAGTGCTGCAGATATCAGGCTGGACTGTTCACGGTGGCTGCTGCAGGTCTCAGGCTAGACTGTTCACTGTGGGTGCTACGGGGCTCAGGCTGGACTGCTCACTATGGGTGCTCTGGGTCTCAGGCTGGATGACTTCACTGTGGTTGACACAGGTCTCAGGCTGGGCTCCTCACTGTGTGTGCTGCGGGTCACAGGCTGGGCTCCTCACTGTGAGTGCTACGGGTCTCAGGCTGGACTGCTCACTGTGGGTGCTGTGGGTCTCAGACTTGACTACTCACTGTGGGTGCTGCAGGTCTCAGGCTGGTCCCTCACTCTGCGTGCTGCGGGTCTCAGGCTGGACTGCTCACTGTGGGTGCTGCGGGTCTCAGGCTGGACTGCTCACTGTGGGTGCTGTGGGTCTCAGGCTGGACGTCTTCACTGTGGGTGCTGCAGGTCTCAGGCTGGGCTCCTCACTGTGGGTGCTAAGGGTCTCAGGCTAGACTGCTCACTGTGTGTGCTGTGGGTCTCAGGCTGCACTGCTCACTGTGGATGCTACGGGTCTCAGGCTGGACTGCTTCACTGTGGGTGCTGCAGGTCTCAGGCTGGGCTCCTCACTGTGGGTGCTGCAGTTCTCAGGCTGGACTGCTCACTGTGTAAGCTATGGGTCTCAGGCTGGACTGTACTGTGGATGCTGAGTGTCTCAGGCTGGACTGCTCACTGTGGGTGCTTCAGGTCTCAGGCTGGACTGCTGTCTGTGGGTGCTGCGGGTCTCAGTCTGGACTGCTCACTGTGGGTGCTGTGGGTCTCAGGCTGGACTGCTCACTGTGGGTGCTGTGAGTCTCAGGCTGGACTGCTCACTATGGGTGCTGCGGGTCTCAGGCTGGACTGCTCACTATGGGTGCTGTGGGACTCAGGCTGGACATCTTCACTGTGGGGGCTGCAGATCTCAGTCTGGGCTCCTCACTTTGGGTGCTGCAGGTCTCAGGCTGGACTGCTCACTGTGGGTGCTGCGGGTCTCAGGCTTGGCTCCTCACTGTGGGTGCTGAGGGTCTCAGGCTTGACTACTCACTGTGGCTGCTGCAGTTCTCAGGAAGGACTGCTCACTGTTGGTGCTGTGGGCCTCAGGCTGGACTGCTCACTATGTTGCTGCGGGTCTCATGCTGGACTGCTCACTGTGGGTGCTGCGGGTCTCAGGCTTGACTGCTCACTGTGGGTACTACGGATCGCAGGCTGGACGTCTTCACTGTGTGGGCTGTGGGTCTCAGGCTGGGCTCCTCACTGTGTGTGCTGCGGGTCTCAGGCTGGACTGCTCACTGTGGGTGCTGCAGGTCTCAGGCTGGTCTGCTCACTATGGGTGCTGCGGGTCTCAGGCTGGACTGCTCACTATGGGTGCTGTGGGGCTCAGGCTGGACTGCTCACTATGGGTGCTGCGGGTATCATGCTGGACTGCTCACTGTGGGTGCTGTGGGTCTCAGGCTGGGCTCCTCACTGTCGGTGCTGTGGGTCTCAGGCTAGACTGCTCACTGTGGGTGCTGCAGGACTCAGGCTGGGAGACTCACAGTGAGTGCTGCAGGTCTCAGGCTGGGCTCCTCACTGTGGTTGCCTCAGGTCTCAGGCTTGGCTCCTCACAGTGGGTGCTATGGGTCTCAGGCTGGACTGCTCACTGTGGCTGCTGCAGGTCTCAGGCTGGATTGCTCACTGTGGCTGGTGTGGGTCTCAGGCTGGACTGCTCACTATGGGTGCTGCACGTCTCTGGCTGGACTGTTCACTGTGGGTGCTGCGGGTCTCAGGCTGGGAGCCTCACTGTGAGTGCTGCGGGTCTCTGGCTGGACTGTTCACTGTGGGTGCTGCGGGTCTCAGGCTGCGAGCCTCACTGTGAGTGCTGCAGGTCTCAGGCTGGACTGTTCACGGTGGCTGCTGCAGGTCTCAGGCTGGACTGTTCACTGTGGGTGCTGCGGGACTCAGGCTGGGAGACTCACACTGAGTGCTGCAGGTCTCAGGCTGGGCTCCTCACTGTGGTTGCCTCAGGTCTCAGGCTTGGCTCCTCACAGTGGGTGCTATGGGTCTCAGGCTGGACTGCTCACTGTGGGTGGTGTGGGTCTCAGGCTGGACTGCTCACTATGGGTGCTGCACGTCTCTGGCTGGACTGTTCACTGTGGGTGCTGCGGGTCTCAGGCTGGGAGCCTCACTGTGAGTGCTGCGGGTCTCTGGCTGGACTGTTTACTGTGGGTGCTGCGGGACTCAGGCTGCAAGCCTCACTGTGAGTGCTGCAGGTCTCAGGCTGGACTGTTCACTGTGGCTGCTGCAGGTCTCAGGCTAGACTGTTCACTGTGGGTGCTACGGGGCTCAGGCTGGACTGCTCACTATGGGTGCTCTGGGTCTCAGGCTGGATGACTTCACTGTGGTTGCCACAGGTCTCAGGCTGGGCTCCTCACTGTGTGTGCTGCGGGTCACAGGTTGGACTGCTCACTGGGGATGCTGTGGGTCTCTGACTTGACTACTCACTGTGGGTGCTGCAGGTTTCTGGCTGGTCCCTCACTCTGCGTGCTGCGGGTCTCAGGCTGGACTGCTCACTGTGCGTGCTGCGGGTCTCAGGCTGGACTGCTCACTGTGGGTGCTGTGGGTCTCAGGCTGGACGTCTTCACTGTGGGTGCAGCAGGTCTCAGGCTGGACTGCTCACTGTGGGTGCTGCGGGACTCAGGCTGGGAGACTCACAGTGAGTGCTGCAGGTCTCAGGCTGGGCTCCTCACTGTGGTTGCCTCAGGTCTCAGGCTTGGCTCCTCACAGTGGGTGCTATGGGTCTCAGGCTGGACTGCTCACTGTGGCTGCTGCAGGTCTCAGGCTGGATTGCTCACTGTGGCTGGTGTGGGTCTCAGGCTGGACTGCTCACTATGGGTGCTGCACGTCTCTGGCTGGTCTGTTCACTGTGGGTGCTGCGGGTCTCAGGCTGGGAGCCTCACTGGTGCTGCAGGAATCAGGCTGGACTGTTCACTGTGGGTGCTGCGGGTCTCAGGCTGCGAGCCTCACTGTGAGTGCTGCAGGTCTCAGGCTGGACTGTTCACGGTGGCTGCTGCAGGTCTCAGGCTAGACTGTTCACTGTGGGTGCTGCGGGACTCAGGCTGGGAGACTCACACTGAGTGCTGCAGGTCTCAGGCTGGGCTACTCACTGTGGTTGCCTCAGGTCTCAGGCTTGGCTCCTCACAGTGGGTGCTATGGGTCTCAGGCTGGACTACTCACTGTGGCTGCTGCAGGTCTCAGGCTGGATTGCTCACTGTGGCTGGTGTGGGTCTCAGGCTGGACTGCTCACTATGGGTGCTGCACGTCTCTGGCTAGACTGTTCACTGTGGGTGCTGCGGGTCTCAGGCTGGGAGCCTCACTGTGAGTGCTGCGGGTCTCTGGCTGGACTGTTCACTGTGGGTGCTGCGGGTCTCAGGCTGGGAGCCTCACTGTGAGTGCTGCAGGTATCAGGCTGGACTCTTCACTGTGGGTGCTGCGGGTCTCAGGCTGCGAGCCTCACTGTGAGTGCTGCAGGTCTCAGGCTGGACTGTTCACGGTGGCTGCTGCAGGTCTCAGGCTAGACTGTTCACTGTGGGTGCTGCGGGACTCAGGCTGGGAGACTCACAGTGAGTGCTGCAGGTCTCAGGCTGGGCTCCTCACTGTGGTTGCCTCAGGTCTCAGGCTGGGCTCCTCACAGTGGGTGCTATGGGTCTCAGGCTGGACTACTCTCTGTGGCTGCTGCAGGTCTCAGGCTGGATTGCTCACTGTGGGTGGTGTGGGTCTCAGGCTGGACTGCTCACTATGGGTGGTTTGGGTCTCAGGCTGGACTGCTCACTGTGGGTGCTGTGGGTCTCAGGCTGGACGTCTTCACTGTGGGTGCTGCAGGTCTCAGGCTGGGCCCCTCACTGTGGGTGCTAAGGGTCTCAGGCTAGACTGCTCACTGTGTGTGCTGTGGGTCTCAGGCTGCACTGCTCACTGTGGATGCTACGGGTCTCAGGCTGGACTGCTTCACTGTGGGTGCTGCAGGTCTCAGGCTGGGCTCCTCACTGTGGGTGCTGCAGTTCTCAGGCTGGACTGCTCACTGTGTAAGCTATGGGTCTCAGGCTGGACTGTACTGTGGATGCTGAGTGTCTCAGGCTGGACTGCTCACTGTGGGTGCTGCGGGTCTCAGTCTGGACTGCTCACTGTGGGTGCTGTGGGTCTCAGGCTGGACTGCTCACTGTGGGTGCTGTGGGTCTCAGGCTGGACTGCTCACTATGGGTGCTGCGGGTCTCAGGCTGGACTGCTCACTATGGGTGCTGTGGGACTCAGGCTGGACATCTTCACTGTGGGGGCTGCAGATCTCAGTCTGGGCTCCTCACTTTGGGTGCTGCAGGTCTCAGGCTGGACTGCTCACTGTGGGTGCTGCGGGTCTCAGGCTTGGCTCCTCACTGTGGGTGCTGAGGGTCTCAGGCTTGACTACTCACTGTGGGTGCTGAAGGTCTCAGGCTGGGCTCATCATTGTGGCTGCTGCAGTTCTCAGGCTGGACTGCTCACTGTGGGTGCTGTGGGTCTCAGGCTGGGCTCCTCACTGTGGCTGCTATGGGTCTCAGGCTGGACTGCTCACTGTGGATGCTGTGGGTCTCAGGCTGGACTGTTTACTGTGGATACTGAGTGTCTCAGGCTGGACTGCTCACTGTGGGTGCTGCAGGTCTCAGGCTGGACTGATCACTGTGGATGCTGTGGGTCTCAGGCTGGACTGCTGGGTGTGGAGGATGAGTCTCTCAGGCTGGACTGCTCACTGTGGGTGCTGCAGGTCTCAGGCTGGACTGCTGACTGTGGGTGCTGCGGGTCTCAGTCTGGACTGCTCACTGTGGGTGCTGTGGGTCTCAGGCTGGACTGCTCACTGTTGGTGCTGTGGGTCTCAGGCTGGACTGCTCACTATGTTGCTGCGGGTCTCAGGCTGGACTGCTCACTGTGGGTGCTGCGGGTCTCAGGCTTGACTGCTCACTGTGGATACTACGGATCGCAGGCTGGACGTCTTCACTGTGTGGGCTGTGGGTCTCAGGCTGGGCTCCTCACTGTGGGTGCTGCGGGTCTCAGGCTGGACTGCTCACTGTGGGTGCTGCAGGTCTCAGGCTGGTCTGCTCACTATGGGTGCTGCGGGTCTCAGGCTGGACTGCTCACTATGGGTGCTGTGGGGCTCAGGCTGGACTGCTCACTATGGGTGCTGCGGGTATCATGCTGGACTGCTCACTGTGGGTGCTGTGGGTCTCAGGCTGGGCTCCTCACTGTCGGTGCCGTGGGTCTCAGGCTAGACTGCTCACTGTGGGTGCTGCGGGACTCAGGCTGGGAGACTCACATTGAGTGTTGCAGGTCTCAGGCTGGGCTACTCACTGTGGTTGCCTCAGGTCTCAGGCTTGGCTCCTCACAGTGGGTGCTATGGGTCACAGGCTGGACTGCTCACTGTGGCTGCTGCAGGTCTCAGGCTGGATTGCTCACTGTGGCTGGTGTGGGTCTCAGGCTGGACTGCTCACTATGGGTGCTGCACGTCTCTGGCTGGACTGTTCACTGTGGGTGCTGCGGGTCTCAGGCTGGGAGCCTCACTGTGAGTGCTGCGGGTCTCTGGCTGGACTGTTCACTGTGGGTGCTGCGGGTCTCAGGCTGGGAGCCTCACTGTGAGTGCTGCAGGTATCAGGCTGGACTGTTCACTGTGGGTGCTGCGGGTCTCAGGCTGCAAGCCTCACTGTGAGTGCTGCAGGTCTCAGGCTGGACTGTTCACGGTGGCTGCTGCAGGTCTCAGGCTAGACTGTTCACTGTGGGTGCTACGGGTATCATGCTGGACTGCTCACTATGGGTGCTCTGGGTCTCAGGCTGGATGACTTCACTGTGGTTGCCACAGGTCTCAGGCTGGGCTCCTCACTGTGTGTGCTTCGGGTCACAGGTTGGACTGCTCACTGTGGGTGCTGTGGGTCTCTGACTTGACTACTCACTGTGGGTGCTGCAGGTTTCTGGCTGGTCCCTCACTCTGCGTGCTGCGGTTCTCAGGCTGGACTGCTCACTGTGCGTGCTGCGGGTCTCAGGCTGGACTGCTCACTGTGGGTGCTGTGGGTCTCAGGCTGGACGTCTTCACTGTGGGTGCAGCAGGTCTCAGGCTGGACTGCTCACTGTGGGTGCTGCGGGACTCAGGCTGGGAGACTCACAGTGAGTGCTGCAGGTCTCAGGCTGGGCTCCTCACTGTGGTTGCCTCAGGTCTCAGGCTTGGCTCCTCACAGTGGGTGCTATGGGTCTCAGGCTGGACTGCTCACTGTGGCTGCTGCAGGTCTCAGGCTGGATTGCTCACTGTGGCTGGTGTGGGTCTCAGGCTGGACTGCTCACTATGGGTGCTGCACGTCTCTGGCTGGACTGTTCACTGTGGGTGCTGCGGGTCTCAGGCTGGGAGCCTCACTGTGAGTGCTGCGGGTCTCTGGCTGGACTGTTCACTGTGGGTGCTGCGGGTCTCAGGCTGGGAGCCTCACTGTGAGTACTGCAGGTATCAGGCTGGACTGTTCACTGTGGGTGCTGCGGGTCTCAGGCTGCAAGCCTCACTGTGAGTGCTGCAGATATCAGGCTGGACTGTTCACGGTGGCTGCTGCAGGTCTCAGGCTAGACTGTTCACTGTGGGTGCTACGGGGCTCAGGCTGGACTGCTCACTATGGGTGCTCTGGGTCTCAGGCTGGATGACTTCACTGTGGTTGCCACAGGTCTCAGGCTGGGCTCCTCACTGTGTGTGCTGCGGGTCACAGGCTGGGCTCCTCACTGTGAGTGCTACGGGTCTCAGGCTGGACTGCTCACTGTGGGTGCTGTGGGTCTCAGACTTGACTACTCACTGTGGGTGCTGCAGGTCTCAGGCTGGTCCCTCACTCTGCGTGCTGCGGGTCTCAGGCTGGACTGCTCACTGTGGGTGCTGCGGGTCTCAGGCTGGACTGCTCACTGTGGGTGCTGTGGGTCTCAGGCTGGACGTCTTCACTGTGGGTGCTGCAGGTCTCAGGCTGGGCTCCTCACTGTGGGTGCTAAGGGTCTCAGGCTAGACTGCTCACTGTGTGTGCTGTGGGTCTCAGGCTGCACTGCTCACTGTGGATGCTACGGGTCTCAGGCTGGACTGCTTCACTGTGGGTGCTGCAGGTCTCAGGCTGGGCTCCTCACTGTGGGTGCTGCAGTTCTCAGGCTGGACTGCTCACTGTGTAAGCTATGGGTCTCAGGCTGGACTGTACTGTGGATGCTGAGTGTCTCAGGCTGGACTGCTCACTGTGGGTGCTTCAGGTCTCAGGCTGGACTGCTGTCTGTGGGTGCTGCGGGTCTCAGTCTGGACTGCTCACTGTGGGTGCTGTGGGTCTCAGGCTGGACTGCTCACTGTGGGTGCTGTGGGTCTCAGGCTGGACTGCTCACTATGGGTGCTGCGGGTCTCAGGCTGGACTGCTCACTATGGGTGCTGTGGGACTCAGGCTGGACATCTTCACTGTGGGGGCTGCAGATCTCAGTCTGGGCTCCTCACTTTGGGTGCTGCAGGTCTCAGGCTGGACTGCTCACTGTGGGTGCAGCGGGTCTCAGGCTTGGCTCCTCACTGTGGGTGCTGAGGGTCTCAGGCTTGACTACTCACTGTGGCTGCTGCAGTTCTCAGGCTGGACTGCTCACTGTGGGTGCTGTGGGTCTCAGGCTGGGCTCCTCACTGTGGCTGCTATGGGTCTCAGGCTGGACTGCTCACTGTGGGTGCTATGGGTCTCAGGCTGGACGTCTTCACTGTGGTGGCTGCAGGTCTCAGGCTGGGCTCCTCACTGTGGGTGCTGCAGGTCTCAGGCTAGACTGCTCACTGTGGGTGCTGTGGGCCTCAGGCTTGACTACTCACTTTGGGTGCGGCAGATCTCAGGCTGTTCTGCTCTCTATGGGTGCTGCGGGTCTCAGGCTGGACTGCTCACTGTGGGTGCTGCGGGTCTCAGGCTGGACTGCTCACTGTGGGTGCTGTGGGTCTCATGCTTGCCTACTCGCTGTGTGTGCTGCGGGTCTCAGTCTGGACTGCTCACTATGGGTGCTGTGGGGCTCAGCCTGGACTGCTCACTGTGGGTCTCAGGCTGGACTGCTCCCTGTGGGGGCTGTGGGTCTCAGGCTGGGCTCCTCACTGTGGGTGCTGTGGGTCTCAGGCTTGACTACTCACTGTGGGTGCTGCAGGTCGCAGGCTGGTCTGCTCACGATGGGTGCTGCGGGTCTCAGGCTGGACTGCTCACTGTGGGAGCTGCGGGTCTCAGGCTAGACTGCTCACTATGGGTGCTGTGGGTCTCATGCTTGACTACTCGCTGTGTGTGCTGCAGGTCTCAGGCTGGACTGCTCACTATGGGTGCTGTGGGGCTCAGGCTGGACTGCTCACTATGGGTGCTGTGGGTCTCAGGCTAGACTGCTAACTGTGGGTGCTGTGGGTCTCAGGCTGGGCTCCTCACTGTCGGTGCTGTGGGTCTCCGGATGGAATGTTCACTGTGGGTGCTGTGGGTCTCATGCTGGACTGCTAACTATGGGCGCTGTGGGTCTCAGGCTGGGCTCCTCACTCTGGCTGCTGTGAGTCTCAGGCTGGACTGCTCACTGTACGTGCTGTGGGTCTCAGGCTGTGCTACTCACTGTCGGTGCTTTGGGTCTCAGGCTGGACGTCTTCACTGTGCGTGCTGCAGGTCTCAGGCTGGGCTCCTCATTGTGGGTGCTGCGGTTCTCAGGCTGGACTGCTCACTGTGGGTGCTGCGGGTCTCAGGCAGTACTGCTCACTGTGGATGCTGTGGGTCTCAGGCTGGACTGTTTACTGTGGATACTGAGTGTCTCAGGCTGGACTGCTCACTGTGGGTGCTGCAGGTCTCAGGCTGGACTGATCACTGTGGATGCTGTGGGTCTCAGGCTGGACTGTTTACTGTGGATACTGAGTGTCTCAGGCTGGACTGCTCACTGTGAGTGCTGCAGGTATCAGGCTGGACTGTTCACGGTGGCTGCTGCAGGTCTCAGGCTAGACTGTTCACTGTGGGTGCTACGGGGTTCAGGCTGGACTGCTCACTATGGGTGCTCTGGGTCTCAGGCTGGATGACTTCACTGTGGTTGCCACAGGTCTCAAGCTGGGCTCCTCACTGTGTGTGCTGCGGGTCACAGGCTGGGCTCCTCACTGTGAGTGCTACGGGTCTCAGGCTGGACTGCTCACTGTGGGTGCTGTGGGTCTCAGACTTGACTACTCACTGTGGGTGCTGCAGGTCTCAGGCTGGTCCCTCACTCTGCGTGCTGCGGGTCTCAGGCTGGACTGCTCACTGTGGGTGCTGCGGGTCTCAGGCTGGACTGCTCACTGTGGGTGCTGTGGGTCTCAGGCTGGACGTCTTCACTGTGGGTGCTGCAGGTCTCAGGCTGGGCTCCTCACTGTGGGTGCTAAGGGTCTCAGGCTAGACTGCTCACTGTGTGTGCTGTGGGTCTCAGGCTGCACTGCTCACTGTGGATGCTACGGGTCTCAGGCTGGACTGCTTCACTGTGGGTGCTGCAGGTCTCAGGCTGGGCTCCTCACTGTGGGTGCTGCAGTTCTCAGGCTGGACTGCTCACTGTGTAAGCTATGGGTCTCAGGCTGGACTGTACTGTGGATGCTGAGTGTCTCAGGCTGGACTGCTCACTGTGGGTGCTTCAAGTCTCAGGCTGGACTGCTGTCTGTGGGTGCTGCGGGTCTCAGTCTGGACTGCTCACTGTGGGTGCTGTGGGTCTCAGGCTGGACTGCTCACTGTGGGTGCTGTGGGTCTCAGGCTGGACTGCTCACTATGGGTGCTGCGGGTCTCAGGCTGGACTGCTCACTATGGGTGCTGTGGGACTCAGGCTGGACATCTTCACTGTGGGGGCTGCAGATCTCAGTCTGGGCTCCTCACTTTGGGTGCTGCAGGTCTCAGGCTGGACTGCTCACTGTGGGTGCTGCGGGTCTCAGGCTTGGCTCCTCACTGTGGGTGCTGAGGGTCTCAGGCTTGACTACTCACTGTGGGTGCTGAAGGTCTCAGGCTGGGCTCATCATTGTGGCTGCTGCAGTTCTCAGGCTGGACTGCTCACTGTGGGTGCTGTCGGTCTCAGGCTGGGCTCCTCACTGTGGCTGCTATGGGTCTCAGGCTGGACTGCTCACTGTGGGTGCTATGGGTCTCAGGCTGGACGTCTTCACTGTGGTGGCTGCAGGTCTCAGGCTGGGCTCCTCACTGTGGGTGCTGCAGGTCTCAGGCTAGACTGCTCACTGTGGGTGCTGTGGGCCTCAGGCTTGACTACTCACTTTGGGTGCGGCAGATCTCAGGCTGTTCTGCTCTCTATGGGTGCTGCGGGTCTCAGGCTGGACTGCTCACTGTGGGTGCTGCGGGTCTCAGGCTGGACTGCTCACTGTGGGTGCTGTGGGTCTCATGCTTGACTACTCGCTGTGTGTGCTGCGGGTCTCAGTCTGGACTGCTCACTATGGGTGCTGTGGGGCTCAGCCTGGACTGCTCACTGTGGTTCTCAGGCTGGATTGCTCCCTGTGGGGGCTGTGGGTCTCAGGCTGGGCTCCTCACTGTGGGTGCTGTGGGTCTCAGGCTTGACAACTCACTGTGGGTGCCGCAGGTCGCAGGCTGGTCTGCTCACGATGGGTGCTGCGGGTCTCAGGCTGGACTGCTCACTGTGGGAGCTGCGGGTCTCAGGCTGGACTGCTCACTGTGGGTGCTGTGGGTCTCATGCTTGACTACTCGCTGTGTGTGCTGCAGGTCTCAGGCTGGACTGCTCACTATGGGTGCTGTGGGGCTCAGGCTGGACTGCTCACTATGGGTGTTGTGGGTCTCAGGCTGGACTGCTAACTGTGGGTGCTGTGGGTCTCAGGCTGGGCTCCTCACTGTCGGTGCTGTGGGTCTCAGGATGGAATGTTCACTGTGGGTGCTGTGGGTCTCATGCTGGACTGCTCACTATGGGTGCTGTGTGTCTCTGGCTGGGCTCCTCACTCTGGCTGCTGTGTGTCTCAGGCTGGACTGCTCACTGTGCGTGCTGTGGGTTTCAGGCTGTGCTCCTCACTGTCGGTGCTTTGGGTCTCAGGCTGGACGTCTTCACTGTGGGTGCTGCAGGTCTCAGGCTGGGCTCCTCATTGTGGGTGCTGCGGGTCTCAGGCTGGACTGCTCACTGTGGGTGCTGCGGGTCTCAGGCTGGACTGCTCACTGTGGATGCTGTGGGTCTCAGGCTAGACTGTTTACTGTGGATGCTGAGTGTCTCAGGCTGGACTACTCACTGTGGGTGCTGCAGGTCTCAGGCTGGTCTGCTCTCTATGGGTGCTGCGGTTCTCAGGCTGGACTGCTCACTGTGGGTGCTGCGGGTCTCAGGCTGGACAGCTCACTGTGGCTGCTGTGGGTCTCATGCTTGACTACTCGCTGTGTGTGCTGCGGGTCTCATTCTGGACTGCTCACTATGGGTGCTGTGGGGCTCAGCCTAGACTGCTCACTGTGGGTGCTGTGGGTCTCAGGCTGGACTGCTCACTCTGGGGACTGTGGGTCTCAGGCTGGGCTCCTCACTGTCGGTGCTGTGGTTCTCAGGCTGGATGACTTCACTGTGGGTGCTGCGGGTCTCAGGCTGGACTGCTCATTGTGGGTGCTACGGGTCTCAGGCTGGACGTCTTCAATGTGGGTGCTGCAGGTCTCAGGCGGGACTGCTCACTGTGGGTGCTGTGGGTCTCAGGCTTGACTACTCACTGTGGGTGCTGCAGGTCGCAGGCTGGTCTGCTCACTATGGCTGCTGCGGGTCTCAGGCTGGACTGCTCACTGTGGGTGCTGCGGGTCTCAGGCTGGACTGCTCACTGTGGGTGCTCTGGGTCTCATGCTTGACTACTCGCTGTGTGTGCTGCAGGTCTCAGGCTGGACTGCTCACTATGGGTGCTGTGGGGCTCAGGCTGGACTGCTCACTATGGGTGATGTGGGTCTCAGGCTGGACTGCTAACTGTGGGTGCTGTGGGTCTCAGGCTTGGCTCCTCACAGTGGGTGCTATGGGTCTCAGGCTGGACTGCTCACTGTGGCTGCTGCAGGTCTCAGGCTGGATGGCTCACTGTGTGTGGTGTGGGTCTCAGGCTGGACTGCTCGCTGTGCGTGCTGCACGTCTCTGGCTGGACTGCTCACTGTGGGTGCTGTGCGTCTCAGGCTGGGCTCCTCACTCTGGCTGCTGTGGGTCTCAGGCTGGACTGCTCACTGTGTGTGCTGTGGGTTTCGGGCTGGGCTCCTCACTGTCGGTGCTTTGGGTCTCAGGCTGGACGTCTTCACTGTGCGTGCTGCAGGTCTCAGGCTGGGCTCCTCATTGTGGGTGCTGCGGGTCTCAGGCTGAACTGCTCACTGTGGGTGCTACAGGTCTCAGGCTGGACTGCTCACTGTGGATGCTGTGGGTCTCAGGCTGGACTGTTTACTGTGGATGCTGAGTGTCTCAGGCTGGACTGCTCACTGAGGGTGCTGCAGGTCTCAGGCTGGGCTCCTCACTGTGTGTGCTACGGGTCACAGGCTGGGCAACCTCACTGTGAGTGCTGCGGGTCTCAGGCTGGACTGCTCACTGTGGGTGCTGTGGGTCTCAGGCTGGACTGTTCACTGTGTGTGCTGCGGGTCCCAGGCAGGACTGTTCACGGTGGCTGCTGCAGATCTCATGCTAGACTGTTCACAGTGGGGGCTACGGGTCTCAGGCTGGACTGGTCACTATGGGTGCTCGGGGTCTCAGGCTGGATGACTTCACTGTGGGTGCCACAGGTCTCAGGCTGAGCTCCTCACTGTGTGTGCTACGTGTCTCATGCTGGACGTCTTCAATGTGGGTGCTGCAGGTCTCAGGCGGGACTGCTCACTGTGGGTGCTGTGGGTCTCAGGCTTGACTACTCACTGTGGGTGCTGCAGGTCGCAGGCTGCTCGGTTCACTATGGGTGCTGCGGGTCTCAGGCTGGACTGCTCACTGTGGGAGCTGCGGGTCTCAGGCTGGACTGCTCACTGTGGGTGCTGTGGGTCTCATGCTTGACTACTCGCTGTGTGTGCTGCAGGTCTCAGGCTGGACTGCTCACTATGGGTGCTGTGGGGCTCAGGCTGGACTGCTCACTATGTGTGCTGTGGGTCTCAGGCTGGACTGCTAACTGTGGGTGCTGTGGGTCTCAGGCTGGGCTCCTCACTGTCGGTGCTGTGGGTCTCAGGATGTAATGTTCACTGTGGGTGCTGTGGGTCTCATGCTGGACTGCTCACTATGAGTGCTGTGGGTCTCAGGCTGGGCTCCTCACTCTCGCTGCTGTGAGTCTCAGGCTGGACTGCTCACTGTGCGTGCTGTGGGTTTCAGGCTGGGGTCCTCACTGTCGGTGCTTTGGGTCTCAGGCTGGACATCTTCACTGTGCGTGCTGCAGGTCTCAGGCTGGGCTCCTCATTGTGGGTGCTGCGGGTCTCAGGCTGGACTGATCACTGTGGATACTGTGGGTCTCAGGCTGGGCTGTTTACTGTGGATGCTGAGTGTCTCAGGCTGGACTGCTCACTGAGGGTGCTGCAGGTCTCAGGCTGGACTGATCACTGTGGATACTGTGGGTCTCAGGCTGGACTGTTTACTGTGGAGGATGAGTGTCTCAGGCCGGACTGCTCACTGTGGGTGCTGCAGGTCTCAGGCTGGACTGCTGACTGTGGGTGCTGCGGGTCTCAGTCTCGACTGCTCACTGTGGGTGCTGTGGATCTCAGGCTGGACTGCTCACTGTGGGTGCTGTGGGTCTCAGGCTGGATTGCTGACTATGGGTGCTGCGTGTCTCAGGCTGGACTGCTCACTGTGGGTGGTGCGGGTCTCAGGCTTGACTGCTCACTGTGGGTGCTACGGGTCTCAGGCTGGACATCTTCACTGTGTGTGCTGTGCGTCTCAGGCTGGGCACCTCACTGTGGGTGCTGCGGGTCTCAGGCTGGACTGCTCACTGTGGTTGCTATGGGTCTCAGGCTTGACTACTCACTGTGGGTGCTGCAGGTCTCAGGCTGGTCTGCTCACTATGGGTGCTGCGGGTCTCAGGCTGGGCTCCTCACTGTGTGTGCTGCGGGTCACAGGCTGGGCTCCTCACTGTGAGTGCTGCGGGTCTCAGGCTGGACTGCTCACTGTGGGTGCTGTGGGTCTCAGACTTGACTACTCACTGTGGGTGCTGCAGGTCTCAGGCTGGTCCCTCACTCTGCGTGCTGCGGGTCTCAGGCTGGACTGCTCACTGTGGGTGCTGCGGGTCTCAGGCTGGACTGCTCACTGTGGGTGCTGTGGGTCTCAGGCTGGACGTCTTCACTGTGGGTGCTGCAGGTCTCAGGCTGGGCTCCTCACTGTGGGTGCTAAGGGTCTCAGGCTAGACTGCTCACTGTGTGTGCTGTGGGTCTCAGGCTGCACTGCTCACTGTGGATGCTACGGGTCTCAGGCTGGACTGCTTCACTGTGGGTGCTGCAGGTCTCAGGCTGGGCTCCTCACTGTGGGTGCTGCAGTTCTCAGGCTGGACTGCTCACTGTGTAAGCTATGGGTCTCAGGCTGGACTGTACTGTGGATGCTGAGTGTCTCAGGCTGGACTGCTCACTGTGGGTGCTTCAGGTCTCAGGCTGGACTGCTGTCTGTGGGTGCTGCGGGTCTCAGTCTGGACTGCTCACTGTGGGTGCTGTGGGTCTCAGGCTGGACTGCTCACTGTGGGTGCTGTGGGTCTCAGGCTGGACTGCTCACTATGGGTGCTGCGGGTCTCAGGCTGGACTGCTCACTATGGGTGCTGTGGGACTCAGGCTGGACATCTTCACTGTGGGGGCTGCAGATCTCAGTCTGGGCTCCTCACTTTGGGTGCTGCAGGTCTCAGGCTGGACTGCTCACTGTGGGTGCTGCGGGTCTCAGGCTTGGCTCCTCACTGTGGGTGCTGAGGGTCTCAGGCTTGACTACTCACTGTGGGTGCTGAAGGTCTCAGGCTGGGCTCATCATTGTGGCTGATGCAGTTCTCAGGCTGGACTGCTCACTGTGGGTGCTGTGGGTCTCAGGCTGGGCTCCTCACTGTGGCTGCTATGGGTCTCAGGCTGGACTGCTCACTGTGGGTGCTATGGGTCTCAGGCTGGACGTCTTCACTGTGGTGGCTGCAGGTCTCAGGCTGGGCTCCTCACTGTGGGTGCTGCAGGTCTCAGGCTAGACTGCTCACTGTGGGTGCTGTGGGCCTCAGGCTTGACTACTCACTTTGGGTGCGGCAGATCTCAGGCTGTTCTGCTCTCTATGGGTGCTGCGGGTCTCAGGCTGGACTGCTCACTGTGGGTGCTGCGGGTCTCAGGCTGGACTGCTCACTGTGGGTGCTGTGGGTCTCATGCTTGACTACTCGCTGTGTGTGCTGCGGGTCTCAGTCTGGACTGCTCACTATGGGTGCTGTGGGGCTCAGCCTGGACTGCTCACTGTGGGTCTCAGGCTGGACTGCTCCCTGTGGGGGCTGTGGGTCTCAGGCTGGGCTCCTCACTGTGGGTGCTGTGGGTCTCAGGCTTGACAACTCACTGTGGGTGCTGCAGGTCGCAGGCTGGTCTGCTCACGATGGGTGCTGCGGGTCTCAGGCTGGACTGCTCACTGTGGGAGCTGCAGGTCTCAGGCTGGACTGCTCACTGTGGGTGCTGTGGGTCTCATGCTTGACTACTCGCTGTGTGTGCTGCAGGTCTCAGGCTGGACTGCTCACTATGGGTGCTGTGGGGCTCAGGCTGGACTGCTCACTATGGGTGCTGTGGGTCTCAGGCTGGACTGCTAACTGTGGGTGCTGTGGGTCTCAGGCTGGGCTCCTCACTGTCGGTGCTGTGGGTCTCAGGATGGAATGTTCACTGTGGGTGCTGTGGGTCTCATGCTGGACTGCTCACTATGGGTGCTGTGTGTCTCTGGCTGGGCTCCTCACTCTGGCTGCTGTGTGTCTCAGGCTGGACTGCTCACTGTGCGTGCTGTGGGTTTCAGGCTGTGCTCCTCACTGTCGGTGCTTTGGGTCTCAGGCTGGACATCTTCACTGTGCGTGCTGCAGGTCTCAGGCTGGGCTCCTCATTGTGGGTGCTGCGGGTCTCAGGCTGGACTGCTCACTGTGGGTGCTGCGGGTCTCAGGCTGGACTGCTCACTGTGGATGCTGTGGGTCTCAGGCTAGACTGTTTACTGTGGATGCTGAGTGTCTCAGGCTGGACTACTCACTGTGGGTGCTGCAGGTCTCAGGCTGGTCTGCTCTCTATGGGTGCTGCGGTTCTCAGGCTGGACTGCTCACTGTGGGTGCTGCGGGTCTCAGGCTGGACTGCTCACTGTGGCTGCTGTGGGTCTCATGCTTGACTACTCGCTGTGTGTGCTGCGGGTCTCATTCTGGACTGCTCACTATGGGTGCTGTGGGGCTCAGCCTAGACTGCTCACTGTGGGTGCTGTGGGTCTCAGGCTGGACTGCTTACTCTGGGGGCTGTGGGTCTCAGGCTGGGCTCCTCACTGTCGGTGCTGTGGTTCTCAGGCTGGACTGTTCACTGTGGGTGCTGCGGGTCTCAGGCTGGACTGCTCACTGTGGGTGCTACGGGTCTCAGGCTGGACGTCTTCAATGTGGGTGCTGCAGGTCTCAGGCGGGACTGCTCACTATGGGTGCTGTGGGTCTCAGGCTTGACTACTCACTGTGGGTGCTGCAGGTCGCAGGCTGGTCTGCTCACTATGGCTGCTGCGGGTCTCAGGCTGGACTGCTCACTGTGGGTGCTGCGGGTCTCAGGCTGGACTGCTCACTGTGGGTGCTCTGGGTCTCATGCTTGACTACTCGCTGTGTGTGCTGCAGGTCTCAGGCTGGACTGCTCACTATGGGTGCTGTGGGGCTCAGGCTGGACTGCTCACTATGGGTGATGTGGGTCTCAGGCTGGACTGCTAACTGTGGGTGCTGTGGGTCTCAGGCTTGGCTCCTCACAGTGGGTGCTATGGGTCTCAGGCTGGACTGCTCACTGTGGCTGCTGCAAGTCTCAGGCTGGATTGCTCACTGTGGGTGGTGTGGGTCTCAGGCTGGACTGCTCGCTGTGCGTGCTGCACGTCTCTGGCTGGACTGCTCACTGTGGGTGCTGTGCGTCTCAGGCTGGGCTCCTCACTCTGGCTGCTGTGGGTCTCAGGCTGGACTGCTCACTGTGTGTGCTGTGGGTTTCGGGCTGGGCTCCTCACTGTCGGTGCTTTGGGTCTCAGGCTGGACGTCTTCACTGTGCGTGCTGCAGGTCTCAGGCTGGGCTCCTCATTGTGGGTGCTGCGGGTCTCAGGCTGAACTGCTCACTGTGGGTGCTACAGGTCTCAGGCTGGACTGCTCACTGTGGATGCTGTGGGTCTCAGGCTGGACTGTTTACTGTGGATGCTGAGTGTCTCAGGCTGGACTGCTCACTGAGGGTGCTGCAGGTCTCAGGCTGGGCTCCTCACTGTGTGTGCTACGGGTCACAGGCTGGGCAACCTCACTGTGAGTGCTGCGGGTCTCAGGCTGGACTGCTCACTGTGGGTGCTGTGGGTCTCAGGCTGGACTGTTCACTGTGTGTGCTGCGGGTCCCAGGCAGGACTGTTCACGGTGGCTGCTGCAGGTCTCATGCTAGACTGTTCACAGTGGGGGCTACGGGTCTCAGGCTGGACTGGTCACTATGGGTGCTCGGGGTCTCAGGCTGGATGACTTCACTGTGGGTGCCACAGGTCTCAGGCTGAGCTCCTCACTGTGTGTGCTACGTGTCTCATGCTGGACGTCTTCAATGTGGGTGGTGTGGGTCTCAGGCGGGACTGCTCACTGTGGGTGCTGTGGGTCTCAGGCTTGACTACTCACTGTCGGTGCTGCAAGTCGCAGGCTGCTCGGCTCACTATGGGTGCTGCGGGTCTCAGGCTGGACTGCTCACTGTGGGAGCTGCGGGTCTCAGGCTGGACTGCTCACTGTGGGTGCTGCGGGTCTCATGCTTGACTACTCGCTGTGTGTGCTGCAGGTCTCAGGCTGGACTGCTCACCATGGGTGCTGTGGGGCTCAGGCTGGACTGCTCACTATGTGTGCTGTGGGTCTCAGGCTGGACTGCTAACTGTGGGTGCTGTGGGTCTCAGGCTGGGCTCCTCACTGTCGGTGCTGTGGGTCTCAGGATGTAATGTTCACTGTGGGTGCTGTGGGTCTCATGCTGGACTGCTCACTATGAGTGCTGTGGGTCTCAGGCTGGGCTCCTCACTCTCGCTGCTGTGAGTCTCAGGCTGGACTGCTCACTGTGCGTGCTGTGGGTTTCAGGCTGGGGTCCTCACTGTCGGTGCTTTGGGTCTCAGGATGGACATCTTCACTGTGCGTGCTGCAGGTCTCAGGCTGGGCTCCTCATTGTGGGTGCTGCGGGTCTCAGGCTGGACTGCTCACTGTGGGTGCTGCGGGTCTCAGGCTGGACTGCTCACTGTGGATGCTGTTGGTCTCAGGCTGGACTGTTTACTGTGGATGCTGAGTGTCTCAGGCTGGACTGCTCACTGAGGGTGCTGCAGGTCTCAGGCTGGACTGATCACTGTGGATACTGTGGGTCTCAGGCTGGACTGTTTACTGTGGAGGATGAGTGTCTCAGGCCGGACTGCTCACTGTGGGTGCTGCAGGTCTCAGGCTGGACTGCTGACTGTGGGTGCTGCGGGTCTCAGTCTCGACTGCTCACTGTGGGCGCTGTGGATCTCAGGCTGGACTGCTCACTGTGGGTGCTGTGGGTCTCAGGCTGGACTGCTGACTATGGGTGCTGCGTGTCTCAGGCTGGACTGCTCACTGTGGGTGGTGCGGGTCTCAGGCTTGACTGCTCACTGTGGGTGCTACGGGTCTCAGGCTGGACATCTTCACTGTGTGTGCTGTGGGTCTCAGGCTGGGCACCTCACTGTGGGTGCTGCGCGTCTCAGGCTGGACTGCTCACTGTGGTTGCTATGGGTCTCAGGCTTGACTACTCACTGTGGGTGCTGCAGGTCTCAGGCTGGTCTGCTCACTATGGGTGCTGCGGGTCTCAGGCTGGACTGCTCACTATGGGTGCTGCGGGTCTCAGGCTGGACTGCTCACTGTGGGTGCTGTGGGTCTCATGCTTGACTGCTCGCTCTGAGTGCTGCAGGTCTCAGGCTGGACTGCTCACTATGGGTGCTGTGGGGCTCAGGCTGGACTGCTTATTTTGGGTGCTGCGGGTCTCAGGCTGGACTGCTCACTGTGGGTGCTGTGGGTCTCAGGCTGGGCTCCTCACTGTCGGTGCTGTGGGTCTCAGGCTGGACTGTTCACTGTGGGTGCTGCAGGTCTCAGGCTGGACTGTGCACTGTGGATGCTGTGGGTCTCAGGCTGGACTGCTCACTGTGGGTGCTGCGGGACTCAGGCTGGGAGACTCACACTGAGTGCTGCAGGTCTCAGGCTGGGCTCCTCACTGTGGTTGCCTCAGGTCTCAGGCTTGGCTCCTCACAGTGGGTGCTATGGGTCTCAGGCTGGACGGCTCACTGTGGCTGCTGCAGGTCTCAGGCTGGATTGCTCACTGTGGGTGGTGTGGGTCTCAGGCTGGACTGCTCACTGTGCGTACTGCATGTCTCTGGCTGGACTACTCACTGTGGGTGCTGCGGGACTCAGGCTGGGAGACTCACACTGAGTGCTGCAGGTCTCAGGCTGGGCTCCTCACTGTGGTTGCCTCAGGTCTCAGGCTTGGCTCCTCACAGTGGGTGCTATGGGTCTCAGGCTGGACGGCTCACTGTGAGTGCTGCGGGTCTCTGTCTGGACTGCTCACTGTGGCTGCTGCAGGTCTCAGGCTGGACTGTTCACTGTGGGTGCTGCGGGTCTCAGGCTGCGAGCCTCACTGTGAGTGCTGCAGGTCTCAGGCTGGACTGTTCACGGTGGCTGCTGCAGGTCTCAGGTTAGAATGTTCACTGTGGGTGCTGTGCGTCTCAGGCTGGGCTCCTCACTCTGCCTGCTGTGGGTCTCAGGCTGGACTGCTCACTGTGCGTGCTGTGGGTTTCGGGCTGGGCACCTCACTGTCGGTGCTGCAGGTCTCAGGCTGGACAGCTCTCTGTGGGTGCTGCGGGTCTCAGGCTGGACTGCTCACTGTGGATGCTGTGGGTCTCAGGCTGGACTGTTTACTTTGGATGCTGAGTGTCTCAGGCTGGACTGCTCACTGAGGCTGCTGCAGGTCTCAGGCTGGACTGATCACTGTGGATGCTGTGGGTCTCAGGCTGGACTGTTTAGTGTGGAGGATGAGTGTCTCAGGCTGGACTGCTCACTGTGGGTGCTGCAGGTCTCAGGCTGGACTGCTGACTGTGGGTGCTGCGGGTCTCAGTCAGGACAGCTCACTGTGGGTGCTGTGGGTCTCAGGCTGGACTGCTCACTGTGGGTGCTGTGGGTCTCAGGCTGGACTGCTCACTATGTTTGCAGCGTGTCTCATGCTGGACAGATCACTCTGGGTGGTGCGGGTCTCAGGCTTGACTGCTCACTGTGGGTGCTGCGGGTCTCAGGCTGGACTGCTCACTGTGGGTGCTGTGGGTCTCATGCTTGACTGCTCGCTCTGTGTGCTGCAGGTCTCAGGCTGGACTGCTGACTGTGGGTGCTGCGGGTCTCAGTCAGGACAGCTCACTGTGGGTGCTGTGGGTCTCAGGGTGGACTGCGCACTGTGGGTGCTGTGGGTCTCAGGCTGGACTGCTCACTATGTTTGCTGCGTGTCTCATGCTGGACAGATCACTGTGGGTGGTGCGGGTCTCAGGCTTGACTGCTCACTGTGGGTGCTGCGGGTCTCAGGCTGGACTGCTCACTGTGGGTGCTGTGGGTCTCATGCTTGACTGCTCGCTCTGTGTGCTGCAGGTCTCAGGCTGGACTGCTCACTATGGGTGCTGTGGGGCTCAGGCTGGACTGCTTATTTTGGGTGCTGCGGGTCTCAGGCTGGACTGCTCACTGTGGGTGCTGTGGGTCTCAGGCTGGGCTCCTCACTGTCGGTGCTGTGGGTCTCAGGCTGGACTGTTCACTGTTGGTGCTGCAGGTCTCAGGCTGGACTGTGCACTGTGGATGCTGTGGGTCTCAGGCTGGACTGCTCACTGTGGGTGTTGCGGGACTCAGGCTGGGAGACACACACTGAGTGCTGCAGGTCTCAGGCTGGGCTCCTCACTGTTGTTGCCTCAGGTCTCAGGCTTGGCTCCTCACAGTGGGTGCTATGGGTCTCAGGCTGGACGGCTCACTGTGGCTGCTGCAGGTCTCAGGCTGGATTGCACACTGTGGGTGGTGTGGGTCTCAGGCTGGACTGCTCACTGTGGGTGCTGTGGGTCTCATGCTTGACTGCTCGCTCTGTGTGCTGCAGGTCTCAGGCTGGACTGCTCACTATGGGTGCTGTGGGGCTCAGGCTGGACTGCTCACTGAGGGTGCTGCAGGTCTCAGGCTGGACTGATCACTGTGGATACTGTGGGTCTCAGGCTGGACTGTTTACTGTGGAGGATGAGTGTCTCAGGCCGGACTGCTCACTGTGGGTGCTGCAGGTCTCAGGCTGGACTGCTGACTGTGGGTGCTGCGGGACTCAGTCTCGAATGCTCACTGTGGGTGCTGTGGATCTCAGGCTGGCCTGCTCACTGTGGGTGCTGTGGGTCTCAGGCTGGACTGCTGACTATGGGTGCTGCGTGTCTCAGGCTGGACTGCTCACTGTGGGTGGTGCGGGTCTCAGGCTTGACTGCTCACTGTGGGTGCTACGGGTCTCAGGCTGGACATCTTCACTGTGTGTGCTGTGGGTCTCAGGCTGGGCACCTCACTGTGGGTGCTGCGGGTCTCAGGCTGGACTGCTCACTGTGGTTGCTATGGGTCTCAGGCTTGACTACTCACTGTGGGTGCTGCAGGTCTCAGGCTGGACTGCTCACTATGGGTGCTGCGGGTCTCAGGCTGGACTGCTCACTGTGGGTGCTGTGGGTCTCATGCTTGACTGCTCGCTCTGTGTGCTGCAGGTCTCAGGCTGGACTGCTCACTATGGGTGCTGTGGGGCTCAGGCTGGACTGCTTATTTTGGGTGCTGCGGGTCTCAGGCTGGACTGCTCACTGTGGGTGCTGTGGGTCTCAGGCTGGGCTCCTCACTGTCGGTGCTGTGGGTCTCAGGCTGGACTGTGCACTGTGGATGCTGTGGGTCTCAGGCTGGACTGCTCGCTGTGGGTGCTGCGGGACTCAGGCTGGGAGACTCACACTGAGTGCTGCAGGTCTCAGGCTGGGCTCCTCACTGTGGTTGCCTCAGGTCTCAGGCTTGGCTCCTCACAGTGGGTGCTATGGGTCTCAGGATGGACGGCTCACTGTGGCTGCTGCAGGTCTCAGGCTGGATTGCTCACTGTGGGTGGTGTGGGTCTCAGGCTGGACTGCTCACTGTGCGTACTGCATGTCTCTGGCTGGACTACTCACTGTGGGTGCTGCGGGACTCAGGCTGGGAGACTCACACTGAGTGCTGCAGGTCTCAGGCTGGGCTCCTCACTGTGGTTGCCTCAGGTCTCAGGCTTGGCTCCTCACAGTGGGTGCTATGGGTCTCAGGCTGGACGGCTCACTGTGAGTGCTGCGGGTCTCTGTCTGGACTGCTCACTGTGGCTGCTGCAGGTCTCAGGCTGGACTGTTCACTGTGGGTGCTGTGGGTCTCATGCTTGACTGCTCGCTCTGTGTGCTGCAGGTCTCAGGCTGGACTGCTGACTGTGGGTGCTGCGGGTCTCAGTCAGGACAGCTCACTGTGGGTGCTGTGGGTCTCAGGCTGGACTGCTCACTGTGGGTGCTGTGGGTCTCAGGCTGGACTGCTCACTATGTTTGCTGCGTGTCTCATGCTGGACAGATCACTGTGGGTGGTGCGGGTCTCAGGCTTGACTGCTCACTGTGGGTGCTGCGGGTCTCAGGCTGGACTGCTCACTGTGGGTGCTGTGGGTCTCATGCTTGACTGCTCGCTCTGTGTGCTGCAGGTCTCAGGCTGGACTGCTCACTATGGGTGCTGTGTGTCTCAGGCTGGACTGTTTAGTGTGGATGCTGAGTGTCTCAGGCTGGACTGCTCACTGTGGGTGCTGCAGGTCTCAGGCTGGACTGCTGACTGTGGGTGCTGCGGGTCTCAGTCAGGACAGCTCACTGTGGGTGCTGTGGGTCTCAGGCTGGACTGCTCACTGTGGGTGCTGTGGGTCTCAGGCTGGACTGTTCACTATGTTTGCTGCGTGTCTCATGCTGGACTGATCACTGTGGGTGGTGTGGGTCTCAGGCTTGACTGCTCACTGTGGGTGCTACGGGTCTCAGGCTGGACGTCTTCACTGTGTGTGCTGAGGGTCTCAGGCTGGACTGCTCACTGTGGGTGCTGTGGGTCTCAGGCTGGACTGCTCACTGTGGGTGCTGTGGGTCTCAGGCTGGACTGCTCACTATGGGTGCTGTGTGTCTCAGGCTGGACTGATCACTGTGGGTGGTGCGGGTCTCAGGCTGGACTGCTCACTGTGGCTGCTGCAGGTCTCAGGCTGGATTGCTCACTGTGGGTGGTGTGGGTCTCAGGCTGGACTGCTCACTGTGCGTACTGCACGTCTCTGGCTGGACTACTCACTGTGGGTGCTGCGGGACTCAGGCTGGGAGCCTCACTGTGAGTGCTGCAGGTCTCTGGCTGGACTGCTCACTGTGGCTGCTGCAGGTCTCAGGCTGGACTGTTCACTGTGGGTGCTGCAGGTCTCAGGCTGCGAGCCTCACTGTGAGTGCTGCAGGTCTCAGGCTGGACTGTTCACGGTGGCTGCTGCAGGTCTCAGGCTAGAATGTTCACTGTGGGTGCTACGGGTCTCAGGCTGGACTGCCCACTATGGGTGCTGTGCGTCTCAGGCTGGGCTCCTCACTCTGCCTGCTGTGGGTCTCAGGCTGGACTGCTCACTGTGGGTGCTGTGGGTTTCGGACTGGGCACCTCACTGTCGGTGCTGTAGGTCTCAGGCTGGACAGCTCTCTGTGGGTGCTGCGGGTCTCAGGCTGGACTGCTCACTGTGGATGCTGTGGGTCTCAGGCTGGACTGTTTACTGTGGATGCTGAGTGTCTCAGGCTGGACTGCTCACTGAGGCTGCTGCAGGTCTCAGGCTGGACTGATCACTGTGGATGCTGTGGGTCTCAGGCTGGACTGTTTAGTGTGGATGCTGAGTGTCTCAGGCTGGACTGCTCACTGTGGGTGCTGCAGGTCTCAGGCTGGACTGCTGACTGTGGGTGCTGCGGGTCTCAGTCAGGACAGCTCACTGTGGGTGCTGTGGGTCTCAGGCTGGACTGCTCACTGTGGGTGCTGTGGGTCTCAGGCTGGACTGTTCACTATGTTTGCTGCGTGTCTCATGCTGGACTGATCACTGTGGGTGGTGTGGGTCTCAGGCTTGACTGCTCACTGTGGGTGCTACGGGTCTCAGGCTGGACGTCTTCACTGTGTGTGCTGAGGGTCTCAGGCTGGACTGCTCACTGTGGGTGCTGTGGGTCTCAGGCTGGACTGCTCACTGTGGGTGCTGTGGGTCTCAGGCTGGACTGCTCACTATGGGTGCTGTGTGTCTCAGGCTGGACTGATCACTGTGGGTGGTGCGGGTCTCAGGCTTGACTGCTCACTGTGGGTGCTACGGGTCTCAGGCTGGACGTCTTCACTGTGGGTGCTGCGGGTCTCAGGCTGGACTGCTCACTGTGGGTGCTGTGGGTCTCAGGCTTGACTACTCACTGTGGGTGCTGCAGGTCTCAGGCTGGTCTGCTCACTATGGGTGCTGCGGGTCTCAGGCTGGACTGCTCACTGTGGGTGCTGCGGGTCTCAGGCTGGACTGCTCACTGTGGGTGCTGTGGGTCTCATGCTTGACTACTCGCTGTGTGTGCTGCAGATCTCAGGCTGGACTGCTCACTATGGGTGCTGTGGGGCTCAGGCTGGACAGCTCATTATGGGTGCTGCGGGTCTCAGGCTGCACTGCTCACTGTGGGTGCTGTGGGTCTCAGGCTGGGCTCCACACTGTCGGTGCTGCGGGACTCAGGCTGGGAGACTCACAGTGAGTGCTGCAGGTCTCAGGCTGGGCTCCTCACTGTGGTTGCCTCAGGTCTCTGGCTTGGCTCCTCACAGTGGGTGCTATGGGTCTCAGGCTGGACTGCTCACTGTGGCTGCTGCAGGTCTCAGGCTGGATTGCTCACTGTGGGTGGTGTGGGTCTCAGGCTGGACTGCTCACTGTGGGTGCTGCACGTCTCTGGCTGGACTGCTCACTGTGGGTGCTGCGGGACTCAGGCTGGGAGCCTCACTGTGAGTGCTGAGGGTCTCTGGCTGGACTGCTCACTGTGGCTGCTGCAGGTCTCAGGCAGGACTGTTCACTGTGGGTGTTGCGGGTCTCAGGCTCCGAGCCTCACTGTGAGTGCTGCAGGTCTCAGGCTGGACTGATCATGGTGGCTGCTGCAGGTCTCAGGCTAGACTGGTCACTGTGGGTGCTACGGGTCTCAGGCTGGACTGCTCATATGGGTGCTCTGGGTCTCAGGCTGGATGTCTTCACTGTGGGTGCCACAGGTCTCAGGCTGGGCTCCTCACTGTGTGTGCTGCGGGTCACAGGCTGGGCTCCTCACTGTGAGTGCTGCGGGTCTCAGGCTGGACTGCTCACTGTGGGTGCTGTGGGTATCAGACTTGACTAGTCACTGTGGTGCTGCAGGTCTCAGTCTGGTCTCTCACTCTGGGTGCTGCGTGTCTCAGGCTGGACAGCTCACTGTGGGTGCTGTGTGTCTCAGGCTGGACTGCTCACTATGGGTGCTGTTGGTCTCAGGCTGGACGTCTTCACTGTGGGTGCTGCAGGTCTCAGGCTGGGCTCCTCACTGTGGGTAATACGGGTCTCAGGCTAGATTGCTGTGTGTGCTGCGGGTCTCAGGCTGGACTGCTCACTGTGGATGCTACGGGTCTCAGGCTAGACTGCTTCACTGTGGGTGCTGCAGGTCTCAGGCTGGGGTCCTCACTGTGGGTGCTGCAGGTCTCAGGCTGGACTGCTCACTGTGGGTGCTGCGGGTCTCAGGCTGGACTGCTCACTGTGGGTGCTGTGGGTCTCATGCTTGACTACTCGCTCTGTGTGCTGCTGGTCTCAGGCTGGACTGCTCACTATGGGTGCTGTGGGGCTCAGGCTGGACTGCTCATTATGGGTGCTGCGGGTCTCAGGCTGGACTGCTCACTGTGGGTGCTGTAGGTCTCAGGCTGGGCTCCTCACTGTCGGTGCTGTGGGTCTCAGGCTGGACTGTTCACTGTGGGTGCTGCAGGTCTCAGGCTGGACTGTTCACTGTGGATGCTGTGGGTCTCAGGCTGGACTGCTCACTGTGGGTGCTGCGGGACTCAGGCTGGGAAACTCACACTGAGTGCTGCAGGTCTCAGGCTGGGCTCCTCACTGTGGTTGCCTCAGGTCTCAGGCTTGGCTCCTCACAGTGGGTGCTATGGGTCTCAGGCTGGACTGCTCACTGTGGCTGCTGCAGGTCTCAGGCTGGATTGCTCACTGTGGGTAGTGTGGGTCTCAGGCTGGACTGCTCACTGTGCGTACTGCACGTCTCTGGCTGGACTACTCACTGTGGGTGCTGCGGGACTCAGGCTGGGAGCCTCACTGTGAGTGCTGCGGGTCTCTGGCTGGACTGCTCACTGTGGTTGCTGCAGGTCTCAGGCTGGACTGTTCACTGTGGGTGCTGCGGGTCTCAGGCTGCGAGCCTCACTGTGAGTGCTGCAGGTCTCAGGCTGGACTGTTCACGGTGGCTGCTGGAGGTCTCAGGCTAGAATGTTCACTGTGGGTGCTGTGGGTCTCAGGCTGGACTGCTCACTTGGGTGCTGTGGGTCTCAGGCTGGACTGCTCACTATGGGTGCTGCGTGTCTCAGGCTGGACTGATCACTGTGGGTGGTGCGGGTCTCAGGCTTGACTGCTCACTGTGAGTGCTACGGGTCTCAGGCTGGACGTCTTCACTGTGTGTGCTGAGGGTCTCAGGCTGGACTGCTCACTGTGGGTGCTGTGGGTCTCAGGCTGGACTGCTCACTGTGGGTGCTGTGGGTCTCAGGCTGGACTGCTCACTATGGGTGCTGCGTGTCTCAGGCTGGACTGATCACTGTGGGTGGTGCAGGTCTCAGGCTTGACTGCTCACTGTGGGTGCTACGGGTCTCAGGCTGGACGTCTTTACTGTGGGTGCTGCGGGTCTCAGGCTGGACTGCTCACTATGGGTGCTGTGGGTCTCAGGCTTGACTACTCACTGTGGGTGCTGCAGGTCTCAGGCTGGTCTGCTCACTATGGGTGCTGCGGGTCTCAGGCTGGACTGCTCACTGTGGGTGCTGCGGGTCTCAGGCTGGACTGCTCACTGTGGGTGCTGTGGGTCTCATGCTTGACTACTCGCCGTGTGTGCTGCAGATCTCAGGCTGGACTGCTCACTATGGGTGCTGTGGGGCTCAGGCTGGACAGCTCATTATGGGTGCTGCGGGTCTCAGGCTGCAATGCTCACTTGGGTGCTGTGGGTCTCAGGCTGGGCTCCTCACTGTGGGTGCTGCGGGACTCAGGCTGGGAGACTCACACTGAGTGCTGCAGGTCTCAGGCTGGGCTCCTCACTGTGGTTGCCTCAGGTCTTAGGCTTGGCTCCTCACAGTGGGTGCTATGGGTCTCAGGCTGGACTGCTCACTGTGGCTGCTGCAGGTCTCAGGCTGGATTGCTCACTGTGGGTGGTGTGGGTCTCAGGCTGGACTGCTCACTGTGGGTGCTGCACGTCTCTGGCTGGACTGCTCACTGTGGGTGCTGCGGGACTCAGGCTGGGAGCCTCACTGTGAGTGCTGAGGGTCTCTGGCTGGACTGCTCACTGTGGCTGCTGCAGGTCTCAGGCTGGACTGTTCACTGTGGTTGCTGCGGGTCTCAGGCTGCGAGCCTCACTGGGAGTGCTGCAGGTCTCAGGCTGGACTGTTCACGGTGGCTGCTGCAGGTCTCAGGCTAGACCCTTCACTGTGGGTGCTGTGGGTCTCATGCTTGACTACTCGCTGTGTGTGTTGCAGGTCTCAGGGGGGACAGCTCACTATGGGTGCTGTGGGGCTCAGGCTGGACTGCTCACTATGGGTGCTGCGGGTCTCAGGCTGGACTGCTCACTGTGGGTGCTGTGGGTCTCAGGCTGGGCTCCTCACTGTCGGTGCTGTGGGTCTCAGGCTGGACTGTTCACTATGGGTGCTGTGGGTCACATGCAGGACTGCACACTATGGGTACTGTTTTTTCTCAGGCTGGGCTCCTCACTCTGGTTGTTGTGGGTCTCAGGCTGGGCTCCTCACTGTCGGTGCTTTGGGTCTCAGGCTGAACGTCTTCACTGTGGGTGCTGCAGGTCACAGCCTGGACTCCTCACTGTGTGTGCTGCGGGTCACAGGCTGCGCTCCTGACTGTGAGTGCTGCGGGTCTCAGGCTGGACTGCTCACTGTGGGTGCTGCAGATATCAGGCTGGTCTCTCACTCTGGGTGCTGCAGGTCTCAGGCTGGAGTGCTGACTGTGGGTGCTGTGGGTCTCAGGCTGGACTGCTCACTATGGGTGCTGTGGGGCTCAGGCTGGACTGCTCACTATGTGTGCTGCGGGTCTCAGGCTGGACTGCTCACTGTGGGTGCTGTGGGTCTCAGGCTGGGCTCCTCACTGTCGGTGCTGTGGGTCTCAGGCTGGACTGTTCACTGTGGGTGCTGTGGGTCACATGCTGGACTGCACACTATGGGTGCTGTTTTTTCTCAGGCTGGGCTCGTAACTCTGGTTGTTGTGGGTCTCAGGCTGGGCTCCTCACTGTCGGTGCTTTGGGTCTCAGGCTGGACTGCTCACTGTGGGTGCTGCAGGTCTCAGGCTGGACTGCTCACTGTGGGTGCTGCGGGTCTCAGTCAGGACAGCTCACTGTGGGTGCTGTGGGTCTCAGGCTGGACTGCTCACTGTGGGTGCTGTGGGTCTCAGGCTGGACTGCTCACTATGTTTGCTGCGTGTCTCATGCTGGACTGATCACTGTGGGTGGTGTGGGTCTCAGGCGTGACTGCTCACTGTGGGTGCTACGGGTCTCAGGCTGGACGTCTTCACTGTGTGTGCTGAGGGTCTCAGGCTGGACTGCTCACTGTGGGTGCTGTGGGTCTCAGGCTGGACTGCTCACTGTGGGTGCTGTGGGTCTCAGGCTGGACTGCTCACTATGGGTGCTGCGTGTCTCAGGCTGGACTGATCACTGTGGGTGGTGCGGGTCTCAGGCTGGACGTCTTCACTGTGGGTGCTGCGGGTCTCAGGCTGGACTGCTCACTGTGGGTGCTGTGGGTCTCAGGCTTGACTACTCACTGTGGGTGCTGCAGGTCTCAGGCTGGTCTGCTCACTATGGGTGCTGCGGGTCTCAGGCTGGACTGCTCACTGTGGGTGCTGCGGGTCTCAGGCTGGACTGCTCACTGTGGGTGCTGTGGGTCTCATGCTTGACTACTCGCTGTGTGTGCTGCAGATCTCAGGCTGGACTGCTCACTATGGGTGCTGTGGGGCTCAGGCTGGACAGCTCATTATGGGTGCTGCGGGTCTCCGGCTGCACTGCTCACTGTGGGTGCTGTGGGTCTCAGGCTGGGCTCCACACTGTCGGTGCTGCGGGACTCAGGCTGGGAGACTCACACTGAGTGCTGCAGGTCTCAGGCTGGGCTCCTCACTGTGGTTGCCTCAGGTCTCTGGCTTGGCTCCTCACAGTGGGTGCTATGGGTCTCAGGCTGGACTGCTCACTGTGGCTGCTGCAGGTCTCAGGCTGGATTGCTCACTGTGGGTGGTGTGGGTCTCAGGCTGGACTGCTCACTGTGGGTGCTGCACGTCTCTGGCTGGACTGCTCACTGTGGGTGCTGCGGGACTCAGGCTGGGAGCCTCACTGTGAGTGCTGAGGGTCTCTGGCTGGACTGCTCACTGTGGCTGCTGCAGGTCTCAGGCAGGACTGTTCACTGTGGGTGTTGCGGGTCTCAGGCTCCGAGCCTCACTGTGAGTGCTGCAGGTCTCAGGCTGGACTGATCATGGTGGCTGCTGCAGGTCTCAGGCTAGACTGGTCACTGTGGGTGCTACGGGTCTCAGGCTGGACTGCTCATATGGGTGCTCTGGGTCTCAGGCTGGATGTCTTCACTGTGGGTGCCACAGGTCTCAGGCTGGGCTCCTCACTGTGTGTGCTGCGGGTCACAGGCTGGGCTCCTCACTGTGAGTGCTGCGGGTCTCAGGCTGGACTGCTCACTGTGGGTGCTGTGGGTATCAGACTTGACTAGTCACTGTGGTGCTGCAGGTCTCAGTCTGGTCTCTCACTCTGGGTGCTGCGTGTCTCAGGCTGGACAGCTCACTGTGGGTGCTGTGTGTCTCAGGCTGGACTGCTCACTATGGGTGCTGTTGGTCTCAGGCTGGACGTCTTCACTGTGGGTGCTGCAGGTCTCAGGCTGGGCTCCTCACTGTGGGTAATACGGGTCTCAGGCTAGATTGCTGTGTGTGCTGCGGGTCTCAGGCTGGACTGCTCACTGTGGATGCTACGGGTCTCAGGCTAGACTGCTTCACTGTGGGTGCTGCAGGTCTCAGGCTGGGGTCCTCACTGTGGGTGCTGCAGGTCTCAGGCTGGACTGCTCACTGTGGGTGCTGCGGGTCTCAGGCTGGACTGCTCACTGTGGGTGCTGTGGGTCTCATGCTTGACTACTCGCTCTGTGTGCTGCTGGTCTCAGGCTGGACTGCTCACTATGGGTGCTGTGGGGCTCAGGCTGGACTGCTCATTATGGGTGCTGCGGGTCTCAGGCTGGACTGCTCACTGTGGGTGCTGTAGGTCTCAGGCTGGGCTCCTCACTGTCGGTGCTGTGGGTCTCAGGCTGGACTGTTCACTGTGGGTGCTGCAGGTCTCAGGCTGGACTGTTCACTGTGGATGCTGTGGGTCTCAGGCTGGACTGCTCACTGTGGGTGCTGCGGGACTCAGGCTGGGAAACTCACACTGAGTGCTGCAGGTCTCAGGCTGGGCTCCTCACTGTGGTTGCCTCAGGTCTCAGGCTTGGCTCCTCACAGTGGGTGCTATGGGTCTCAGGCTGGACTGCTCACTGTGGCTGCTGCAGGTCTCAGGCTGGATTGCTCACTGTGGGTAGTGTGGGTCTCAGGCTGGACTGCTCACTGTGCGTACTGCACGTCTCTGGCTGGACTACTCACTGTGGGTGCTGCGGGACTCAGGCTGGGAGCCTCACTGTGAGTGCTGCGGGTCTCTGGCTGGACTGCTCACTGTGGCTGCTGCAGGTCTCAGGCTGGACTGTTCACTGTGGGTGCTGCGGGTCTCAGGCTGCGAGCCTCACTGTGAGTGCTGCAGGTCTCAGGCTGGACTGTTCACGGTGGCTGCTGGAGGTCTCAGGCTAGAATGTTCACTGTGGGTGCTGTGGGTCTCAGGCTGGACTGCTCACTTGGGTGCTGTGGGTCTCAGGCTGGACTGCTCACTATGGGTGCTGCGTGTCTCAGGCTGGACTGATCACTGTGGGTGGTGCGGGTCTCAGGCTTGACTGCTCACTGTGAGTGCTACGGGTCTCAGGCTGGACGTCTTCACTGTGTGTGCTGAGGGTCTCAGGCTGGACTGCTCACTGTGGGTGCTGTGGGTCTCAGGCTGGACTGCTCACTGTGGGTGCTGTGGGTCTCAGGCTGGACTGCTCACTATGGGTGCTGCGTGTCTCAGGCTGGACTGATCACTGTGAGTGGTGCAGGTCTCAGGCTTGACTGCTCACTGTGGGTGCTACGGGTCTCAGGCTGGACGTCTTTACTGTGGGTGCTGCAGGTCTCAGGTTGGTCTGCTCACTATGGGTGCTGCGGGTCTCAGGCTGGACTGCTCACTGTGGGTGCTGCGGGTCTCAGGCTGGACTGCTCACTGTGGGTGCTGTGGGTCTCATGCTTGACTACTCGCCGTGTGTGCTGCAGATCTCAGGCTGGACTGCTCACTATGGGTGCTGTGGGGCTCAGGCTGGACAGCTCATTATGGGTGCTGCGGGTCTCAGGCTGCAATGCTCACTGTGGGTGCTGTGGGTCTCAGGCTGGGCTCCTCACTGTGGGTGCTGCGGGACTCAGGCTGGGAGACTCACACTGAGTGCTGCAGGTCTCAGGCTGGGCTCCTCACTGTGGTTGCCTCAGGTCTTAGGCTTGGCTCCTCACAGTGGGTGCTATGGGTCTCAGGCTGGACTGCTCACTGTGGCTGCTGCAGGTCTCAGGCTGGATTGCTCACTGTGGGTGGTGTGGGTCTCAGGCTGGACTGCTCACTGTGGGTGCTGCACGTCTCTGGCTGGACTGCTCACTGTGGGTGCTGCGGGACTCAGGCTGGGAGCCTCACTGTGAGTGCTGAGGGTCTCTGGCTGGACTGCTCACTGTGGCTGCTGCAGGTCTCAGGCTGGACTGTTCACTGTGGTTGCTGCGGGTCTCAGGCTGCGAGCCTCACTGGGAGTGCTGCAGGTCTCAGGCTGGACTGTTCACGGTGGCTGCTGCAGGTCTCAGGCTAGACCCTTCACTGTGGGTGCTGTGGGTCTCATGCTTGACTACTCGCGGTGTGTGTTGCAGGTCTCAGGCTGGACGGCTCACTGTGGCTGCTGCAGGTCTCAGGCTGGATTGCACACTGTGGGTGGTGTGGGTCTCAGGCTGGACTGCTCACTGTGGGTGCTGTGGGTCTCATGCTTGACTGCTCGCTCTGTGTGCTGCAGGTCTCAGGCTGGACTGCTCACTATGGGTGCTGTGGGGCTCAGGCTGGACTGCTTATTTTGGGTGCTGCGGGTCTCAGGCTGGACTGCTCACTGTGGGTGCTGTGGGTCTCAGGCTGGGCTCCTCACTGTCGGTGCTGTGGGTCTCAGGCTGGACTGTTCACTGTGGGTGCTGCAGATCTCAGGCTGGACTGTGCACTGTGGATGCTGTGGGTCTCAGGCTGGACTGCTCACTGTGGGTGCTGCGGGACTCAGGCTGGGAGACTCACACTGAGTGCTGCAGGTCTCAGGCTGGGCTCCTCACTGTGGTTGCCTCAGGTCTCAGGCTGGACTGCTCACTGTGGCTGCTGCAGGTCTCAGGCTGGACTGTTCACTGTGGGTGCTGCGGGTCTCAGGCTGCGAGCCTCACTGTGAGTGCTGCAGGTCTCAGGCTGGACTGTTCACGGTGGCTGCTGCAGGTCTCAGGCTAGAATGTTCACTGTGGGTGCTACGGGTCTCAGGCTGGACTGCCCACTATGGGTGCTGTGCGTCTCAGGCTGGGCTCCTCACTCTGCCTGCTGTGGGTCTCAGGCTGGACTGCTCACTGTGCGTGCTGTGGGTTTCGGGCTGGGCACCTCACTGTCGGTGCTGCAGGTCTCAGGCTGGACAGCTCTCTGTGGGTGCTGCGGGTCTCAGGCTGGACTGCTCACTGTGGATGCTGTGGGTCTCAGGCTGGACTGTTTACTGTGGATGCTGAGTGTCTCAGGCTGGACTGCTCACTGAGGCTGCTGCAGGTCTCAGGCTGGACTGATCACTGTGGATGCTGTGGGTCTCAGGCTGGACTGTTTAGTGTGGAGGATGAGTGTCTCAGGCTGGACTGCTCACTGTGGGTGCTGCAGGTCTCAGGCTGGACTGCTGACTGTGGGTGCTGCGGGTCTCAGTCAGGACAGCTCACTGTGGGTGCTGTGGGTCTCAGGCTGGACTGCTCACTGTGGGTGCTGTGGGTCTCAGGCTGGACTGCTCACTATGTTTGCTGCGTGTCTCATGCTGGACTGATCACTGTGGGTGGTGTGGGTCTCAGGCTTGACTGCTCACTGTGGGTGCTACGGGTCTCAGGCTGGACGTCTTCACTGTGTGTGCTGAGGGTCTCAGGCTGGACTGATCACTGTGGGTGCTGTGGGTCTCAGGCTGGACTGCTCACTGTGGGTGCTGTGGGTCTCAGGCTGGACTGCTCACTATGGGTGCTGCGTGTCTCAGGCTGGACTGATCACTGTGGGTGGTGCGGGTCTCAGGCTTGATTGCTCACTGTGGGTGCTACGGGTCTCAGGCTGGACGTCTTCACTGTGGGTGCTGCGGGTCTCAGGCTGGACTGCTCACTGTGGGTGCTGCAGGTCTCAGGCTCGACTGTGCACTGTGGATGCTGTGGGTCTCAGGCTGGACTGCTCACTGTGGGTGCTGCGGGACTCAGGCTGGGAGACTCACACTGAGTGCTGCAGGTCTCAGGCTGGGCTCCTCACTGTTGTTGCCTCAGGTCTCAGGCTTGGCTCCTCACAGTGGGTGCTATGGGTCTCAGGCTGGACGGCTCACTGTGGCTGCTGCAGGTCTCAGGCTGGATTGCACACTGTGGGTGGTGTGGGTCTCAGGCTGGACTGCTCACTGTGGGTGCTGTGGGTCTCATGCTTGACTGCTCGCTCTGTGTGCTGCAGGTCTCAGGCTGGACTGCTCACTATGGGTGCTGTGGGGCTCAGGCTGGACTGCTTATTTTGGGTGCTGCGGGTCTCAGGCTGGACTGCTCACTGTGGGTGCTGTGGGTCTCAGGCTGGGCTCCTCACTGACGGTGCTGTGGGTCTCAGGCTGGACTGTTCACTGTGGGTGCTGCAGATCTCAGGCTGGACTGTTCACTGTGGATGCTGTGGGTCTCAGGCTGGACTGCTCACTGTGGGTGCTGTGGGACTCAGGCTGGGAGACTCACACTGAGTGCTGCAGGTCTCAGGCTGGGCTCCTCACTGTGGTTGCCTCAGGTCTCAGGCTTGGCTCCTCACAGTGGGTGCTATGGGTCTCAGGCTGGACGGCTCACTGTGGCTGCTGCAGGTCTCAGGCTGGATTGCTCACTGTGGGTGGTGTGGGTCTCAGGCTGGACTGCTCACTGTGCGTACTGCACGTCTCTGGCTGGACTACTCACTGTGGGTGCTGCGGGACTCAGGCTGGGAGCCTCACTGTGAGTGCTGCAGGTCTCTGGCTGGACTGCTCACTGTGGCTGCTGCAGGTCTCAGGCTGGACTGTTCACTGTGGGTGCTGCGGGTCTCAGGCTGCGAGCCTCACTGTGAGTGCTGCAGGTCTCAGGCTGGACTGTTCACGGTGGCTGCTGCAGGTCTCAGGCTAGAATGTTCACTGTGGGTGCTACGGGTCTCAGGCTGGACTGCCCACTATGGGTGCTGTGCGTCTCAGGCTGGGCTCCTCACTCTGCCTGCTGTGGGTCTCAGGCTGGACTGCTCACTGTGCGTGCTGTGGGTTTCGGGCTGGGCACCTCACTGTCGGTGCTGCAGGTCTCAGGCAGGACAGCTCTCTGTGGGTGCTGCGGGTCTCAGGCTGGACTGCTCACTGTGGATGCTGTGGGTCTCAGGCTGGACTGTTTACTGTGGATGCTGAGTGTCTCAGGCTGGACTGCTCACTGAGGCTGCTGCAGGTCTCAGGCTGGACTGATCACTGTGGATGCTGTGGGTCTCAGGCTGGACTGTTTAGTGTGGATGCTGAGTGTCTCAGGCTGGACTGCTCACTGTGGGTGCTGCAGGTCTCAGGCTGGACTGCTGACTGTGGGTGCTGCGGGTCTCAGTCAGGACAGCTCACTGTGGGTGCTGTGGGTCTCAGGCTGGACTGCTCACTGTGGGTGCTGTGGGTCTCAGGCTGGACTGCTCACTATGGGTGCTGCGTGTCTCAGGCTGGACTGATCACTGTGGGTGGTGCGGGTCTCAGGCTTGACTGCTCACTGTGGGTGCTACGGGTCTCAGGCTGGACGTCTTCACTGTGGGTGCTGCGGGTCTCAGGCTGGACTGCTCACTGTGGGTGCTGCAGGTCTCAGGCTCGACTGTGCACTGTGGATGCTGTGGGTCTCAGGCTGGACTGCTCACTGTGGGTGCTGCGGGACTCAGGCTGGGAGACTCACACTGAGTGCTGCAGGTCTCAGGCTGGGCTCCTCACTGTTGTTGCCTCAGGTCTCAGGCTTGGCTCCTCACAGTGGGTGCTATGGGTCTCAGGCTGGACGGCTCACTGTGGCTGCTGCAGGTCTCAGGCTGGATTGCACACTGTGGGTGGTGTGGGTCTCAGGCTGGACTGCTCACTGTGGGTGCTGTGGGTCTCATGCTTGACTGCTCGCTCTGTGTGCTGCAGGTCTCAGGCTGGACTGCTCACTATGGGTGCTGTGGGGCTCAGGCTGGACTGCTTATTTTGGGTGCTGCGGGTCTCAGGCTGGACTGCTCACTGTGGGTGCTGTGGGTCTCAGGCTGGGCTCCTCACTGTCGGTGCTGTGGGTCTCAGGCTGGACTGTTCACTGTGGGTGCTGCAGATCTCAGGCTGGACTGTTCACTGTGGATGCTGTGGGTCTCAGGCTGGACTGCTCACTGTGGGTGCTGTGGGACTCAGGCTGGGAGACTCACACTGAGTGCTGCAGGTCTCAGGCTGGGCTCCTCACTGTGGTTGCCTCAGGTCTCAAGCTTGGCTCCTCACAGTGGGTGCTATGGGTCTCAGGCTGGACGGCTCACTGTGGCTGCTGCAGGTCTCAGGCTGGATTGCTCACTGTGGGTGGTGTGGGTCTCAGGCTGGACTGCTCACTGTGCGTACTGCACGTCTCTGGCTGGACTACTCACTGTGGGTGCTGCGGGACTCAGGCTGGGAGCCTCACTGTGAGTGCTGCAGGTCTCTGGCTGGACTGCTCACTGTGGCTGCTGCAGGTCTCAGGCTGGACTGTTCACTGTGGGTGCTGCGGGTCTCAGGCTGCGAGCCTCACTGTGAGTGCTGCAGGTCTCAGGCTGGACTGTTCACGGTGGCTGCTGCAGGTCTCAGGCTAGAATGTTCACTGTGGGTGCTACGGGTCTCAGGCTGGACTGCCCACTATGGGTGCTGTGCGTCTCAGGCTGGGCTCCTCACTCTGCCTGCTGTGGGTCTCAGGCTGGACTGCTCACTGTGCGTGCTGTGGGTTTCGGGCTGGGCACCTCACTGTCGGTGCTGCAGGTCTCAGGCTGGACAGCTCTCTGTGGGTGCTGCGGGTCTCAGGCTGGACTGCTCACTGTGGATGCTGTGGGTCTCAGGCTGGACTGTTTACTGTGGATGCTGAGTGTCTCAGGCTGGACTGCTCACTGAGGCTGCTGCAGGTCTCAGGCTGGACTGATCACTGTGGATGCTGTGGGTCTCAGGCTGGACTGTTTAGTGTGGATGCTGAGTGTCTCAGGCTGGACTGCTCACTGTGGGTGCTGCAGGTCTCAGGCTGGACTGCTGACTGTGGGTGCTGCGGGTCTCAGTCAGGACAGCTCACTGTGGGTGCTGTGGGTCTCAGGCTGGACTGCTCACTGTGGGTGCTGTGGGTCTCAGGCTGGACTGCTCACTATGTTTGCTGCGTGTCTCATGCTGGACTGATCACTGTGGGTGGTGTGGGTCTCAGGCTTGACTGCTCACTGTGGGTGCTACGGGTCTCAGGCTGGACGTCTTCACTGTGTGTGCTGAGGGTCTCAGGCTGGACTGCTCACTGTGGGTGCTGTGGGTCTCAGGCTGGACTGCTCACTGTGGGTGCTGTGGGTCTCAGGCTGGACTGCTCACTATGGGTGCTGCGTGTCTCAGGCTGGACTGATCACTGTGGGTGGTGCGGGTCTCAGGCTTGACTGCTCACTGTGGGTGCTACGGGTCTCAGGCTTGACTACTCACTGTGGGTGCTGCAGGTCTCAGGCTGGTCTGCTCACTATGGGTGCTGCGGGTCTCAGGCTGGACTGCTCACTGTGGGTGCTGCGGGTCTCAGGCTGGACTGCTCACTGTGGGTGCTGTGGGTCTCATGCTTGACTACTCGCTGTGTGTGCTGCAGATCTCAGGCTGGACTGCTCACTATGGGTGCTGTGGGGCTCAGGCTGGACAGCTCATTATGGGTGCTGCGGGTCTCAGGCTGCACTGCTCACTGTGGGTGCTGTGGGTCTCAGGCTGGGCTCCACACTGTCGGTGCTGCGGGACTCAGGCTGGGAGACTCACAGTGAGTGCTGCAGGTCTCAGGCTGGGCTCCTCACTGTGGTTGCCTCAGGTCTCTGGCTTGGCTCCTCACAGTGGGTGCTTTGGGTCTCAGGCTGGACTGCTCACTGTGGCTGCTGCAGGTCTCAGGCTGGATTGCTCACTGTGGGTGGTGTGGGTCTCAGGCTGGACTGCTCACTGTGGGTGCTGCACGTCTCTGGCTGGACTGCTCACTGTGGGTGCTGCGGGACTCAGGCTGGGAGCCTCACTGTGAGTGCTGAGGGTCTCTGGCTGGACTGCTCACTGTGGCTGCTGCAGGTCTCAGGCAGGACTGTTCACTGTGGGTGTTGCGGGTCTCAGGCTCCGAGCCTCACTGTGAGTGCTGCAGGTCTCAGGCTGGACTGATCATGGTGGCTGCTGCAGGTCTCAGGCTAGACTGGTCACTGTGGGTGCTACGGGTCTCAGGCTGGACTGCTCATATGGGTGCTCTGGGTCTCAGGCTGGATGTCTTCACTGTGGGTGCCACAGGTCTCAGGCTGGGCTCCTCACTGTGTGTGCTGCGGGTCACAGGCTGGGCTCCTCACTGTGAGTGCTGCGGGTCTCAGGCTGGACTGCTCACTGTGGGTGCTGTGGGTATCAGACTTGACTAGTCACTGTGGTGCTGCAGGTCTCAGTCTGGTCTCTCACTCTGGGTGCTGCGTGTCTCAGGCTGGACAGCTCACTGTGGGTGCTGTGTGTCTCAGGCTGGACTGCTCACTATGGGTGCTGTTGGTCTCAGGCTGGACGTCTTCACTGTGGGTGCTGCAGGTCTCAGGCTGGGCTCCTCACTGTGGGTAATACGGGTCTCAGGCTAGATTGCTGTGTGTGCTGCGGGTCTCAGGCTGGACTGCTCACTGTGGATGCTACGGGTCTCAGGCTAGACTGCTTCACTGTGGGTGCTGCAGGTCTCAGGCTGGGGTCCTCACTGTGGGTGCTGCAGGTCTCAGGCTGGACTGCTCACTGTGGGTGCTGCGGGTCTCAGGCTGGACTGCTCACTGTGGGTGCTGTGGGTCTCATGCTTGACTACTCGCTCTGTGTGCTGCTGGTCTCAGGCTGGACTGCTCACTATGGGTGCTGTGGGGCTCAGGCTGGACTGCTCATTATGGGTGCTGCGGGTCTCAGGCTGGACTGCTCACTGTGGGTGCTGTAGGTCTCAGGCTGGGCTCCTCACTGTCGGTGCTGTGGGTCTCAGGCTGGACTGTTCACTGTGGGTGCTGCAGGTCTCAGGCTGGACTGTTCACTGTGGATGCTGTGGGTCTCAGGCTGGACTGCTCACTGTGGGTGCTGCGGGACTCAGGCTGGGAAACTCACACTGAGTGCTGCAGGTCTCAGGCTGGGCTCCTCACTGTGGTTGCCTCAGGTCTCAGGCTTGGCTCCTCACAGTGGGTGCTATGGGTCTCAGGCTGGACTGCTCACTGTGGCTGCTGCAGGTCTCAGGCTGGATTGCTCACTGTGGGTAGTGTGGGTCTCAGGCTGGACTGCTCACTGTGCGTACTGCACGTCTCTGGCTGGACTACTCACTGTGGGTGCTGCGGGACTCAGGCTGGGAGCCTCACTGTGAGTGCTGCGGGTCTCTGGCTGGACTGCTCACTGTGGCTGCTGCAGGTCTCAGGCTGGACTGTTCACTGTGGGTGCTGCGGGTCTCAGGCTGCGAGCCTCACTGTGAGTGCTGCAGGTCTCAGGCTGGACTGTTCACGGTGGCTGCTGGAGGTCTCAGGCTAGAATGTTCACTGTGGGTGCTGTGGGTCTCAGGCTGGACTGCTCACTTGGGTGCTGTGGGTCTCAGGCTGGACTGCTCACTATGGGTGCTGCGTGTCTCAGGCTGGACTGATCACTGTGGGTGGTGCGGGTCTCAGGCTTGACTGCTCACTGTGAGTGCTACGGGTCTCAGGCTGGACGTCTTCACTGTGTGTGCTGAGGGTCTCAGGCTGGACTGCTCACTGTGGGTGCTGTGGGTCTCAGGCTGGACTGCTCACTGTGGGTGCTGTGGGTCTCAGGCTGGACTGCTCACTATGGGTGCTGCGTGTCTCAGGCTGGACTGATCACTGTGGGTGGTGCAGGTCTCAGGCTTGACTGCTCACTGTGGGTGCTACGGGTCTCAGGCTGGACGTCTTTACTGTGGGTGCTGCGGGTCTCAGGCTGGACTGCTCACTATGGGTGCTGTGGGTCTCAGGCTTGACTACTCACTGTGGGTGCTGCAGGTCTCAGGCTGGTCTGCTCACTATGGGTGCTGCGGGTCTCAGGCTGGACTGCTCACTGTGGGTGCTGTGGGTCTCAGGCTGGACTGCTCACTGTGGGTGCTGTGGGTCTCATGCTTGACTACTCGCTGTGTGTGCTGCAGATCTCAGGCTGGACTGCTCACTATGGGTGCTGTGGGTCTCAGGCTGGACAGCTCATTATGGGTGCTGCGGGTCTCAGGCTGCAATGCTCACTTGGGTGCTGTGGGTCTCAGGCTGGGCTCCTCACTGTGGGTGCTGCGGGACTCAGGCTGGGAGACTCACACTGAGTGCTGCAGGTCTCAGGCTGGGCTCCTCACTGTGGTTGCCTCAGGTCTTAGGCTTGGCTCCTCACAGTGGGTGCTATGGGTCTCAGGCTGGACTGCTCACTGTGGCTGCTGCAGGTCTCAGGCTGGATTGCTCACTGTGGGTGGTGTGGGTCTCAGGCTGGACTGCTCACTGTGGGTGCTGCACGTCTCTGGCTGGACTGCTCACTGTGGGTGCTGCGGGACTCAGGCTGGGAGCCTCACTGTGAGTGCTGAGGGTCTCTGGCTGGACTGCTCACTGTGGCTGCTGCAGGTCTCAGGCTGGACTGTTCACTGTGGTTGCTGCGGGTCTCAGGCTGCGAGCCTCACTGGGAGTGCTGCAGGTCTCAGGCTGGACTGTTCACGGTGGCTGCTGCAGGTCTCAGGCTAGACCCTTCACTGTGGGTGCTGTGGGTCTCATGCTTGACTACTCGCTGTGTGTGTTGCAGGTCTCAGGGGGGACAGATCACTATGGGTGCTGTGGGGCTCAGGCTGGACTGCTCACTATGGGTGCTGCGGGTCTCAGGCTGGACTGCTCACTGTGGGTGCTGTGGGTCTCAGGCTGGGCTCCTCACTGTCGGTGCTGTGGGTCTCAGGCTGGACTGTTCACTATGGGTGCTGTGGGTCACATGCAGGACTGCACACTATGGGTACTGTTTTTTCTCAGGCTGGGCTCCTCACTCTGGTTGTTGTGGGTCTCAGGCTGGGCTCCTCACTGTCGGTGCTTTGGGTCTCAGGCTGAACGTCTTCACTGTGGGTGCTGCAGGTCACAGCCTGGACTCCTCACTGTGTGTGCTGCGGGTCACAGGCTGCGCTCCTGACTGTGAGTGCTGCGGGTCTCAGGCTGGACTGCTCACTGTGGGTGCTGCAGGTATCAGGCTGGTCTCTCACTCTGGGTGCTGCAGGTCTCAGGCTGGAGTGCTGACTGTGGGTGCTGTGGGTCTCAGGCTGGACTGCTCACTATGGGTGCTGTGGGGCTCAGGCTGGACTGCTCACTATGGGTGCTGCGGGTCTCAGGCTGGACTGTTCACTGTGGGTGCTGTGGATCTCAGGCTGGGCTCCTCACTGTCGGTGCTGTGGGTCTCAGGCTGGACTGTTCACTGTGGGTGCTGTGGGTCAAATGCTGGACTGCACACTATGGGTGCTGTTTTTTCTCAGGCTGGGCTCGTAACTCTGGTTGTTGTGGGTCTCAGGCTGGGCTCCTCACTGTCGGTGCTTTGGGTCTCAGGCTGGACTGCTCACTGTGGGTGCTGTGGGTCTCAGACTTGACTACTCACTGTGGGTGCTGCAGGTCTCAGGCTGGTCTCTCACTCTGGGTGCTGTGGGTCTCAGGCTGGACTGCTCACTGTGGGTGCTGTGGGTCTCAGGCTGGACTGCTCACTATGGGTGCTGCGTGTCTCAGGCTGGACTGATCACTGTGGGTGGTGCAGGTCTCAGGCTTGACTGCTCACTGTGGGTGCTACGGGTCTCAGGCTGGACGTCTTTACTGTGGGTGCTGCGGGTCTCAGGCTGGACTGCTCACTATGGGTGCTGTGGGTCTCAGGCTTGACTACTCACTGTGGGTGCTGCAGGTCTCAGGCTGGTCTGCTCACTATGGGTGCTGCGGGTCTCAGGCTGGACTGCTCACTGTGGGTGCTGTGGGTCTCAGGCTGGGCTCCTCACTGTCGGTGCTGTGGGTCTCAGGCTGGACTGTTCACTGTGGGTGCTGTGGGTCACATGCTGGACTGCACACTATGGGTGCTGTTTTTTCTCAGGCTGGGCTCGTAACTCTGGTTGTTGTGGGTCTCAGGCTGGGCTCCTCACTGTCGGTGCTTTGGGTCTCAGGCTGGACTGCTCACTGTGGGAGCTGTGGGTCTCAGACTTGACTACTCACTGTGGGTGCTGCAGGTCTCAGGCTGGTCTCTCACTCTGGGTGCTGCGGGTCTCAGGCTGGACTGCTCACTATGCGTGCTGTGGGTCACAGGCTGGGCTCCTCACTCTGGTTGCTGTGGGTCTCAGGCTGGGCACCTCACTGTCGGTGCCTTGGGTCTCAGGCTGGACGTCTTCACTGTGGGTGCTGCAGGTCTCAGCCTGGGCTCCTCATTGTGGGTGCTGCGGGTCTCAGGCTGGGCTGCTCACTGTGGGTGCTGTGTGTCTCATGCTTGACTACTCACTGTGGGTGCTGCAGCTCTCAGGCAGGACTGCTCACTCTGGGTGTTGTGGTTCTCAGGCTGGACTGCTCACTCTGGGTGCTGCGGGTCTCAGTCTGGACTGCTCACTTTGGGTGCTGTTGCTCTCAGGCTGGACTGTCCATTATGGGTGCTACAGGTCGCAGGCTGGACTACTCACTGTGGATGCTGTGGGTCTCAGGCTGGACTGCTCACTGTGGATGCTGCGGGTCTCTGTCTGGGCTCCTCACTGTGGGTGCTGCGGGTCTCAGGCTGGGCTCCTCACAGTGGGTGCTACGGGTCTCAGGCTGGACTGCTCACTGTGGGTGCTGCAGTTCTCAGGCTGGATTGCTCACTGTGGGTGCTGCAGGTCTCAGGCTGGACTGCCCACTGTGGGTGCTGCGGGACTCCAGCTGGAAGCCTCACTATGAGTGCTGCAGGTCTCAGGCTGGACTGCTCACTGTGGCTGCTGCAGGTCTCAGGCTGGACTGTTCACTGTGGTTGCTGCGGGTCTCAGGCTGCGATCCTCACTGGGAGTGCTGCAGGTCACAGGCTGGACTGTTCACGGTGGCTGCTGCAGGTCTCAGGCTAGACTGTTCACTGTGGGTGCTGCAGATGTCAGGGTGGACTGCTCACTGTGGGTGCTGTGGGTCTCATGCTTGACTACTCGCTGTGTGTGTTGCAGGTCTCGGGGGGACTGCTCACTATGGGTGCTGTGGGGCTCAGGCTGGACTGCTCACTATGGGTGCTGCGGGTCTCAGGCTGGGCTCCTCACTGTCGGTGCTGTGGGTCTCAGGCTGGACTGTTCACTGTGGGTGCTGCGGGTCACATGCTGGACTGCACTCTATGGGTGCTGTTTTTTCTCATGCTGGGCTCGTAACTCTGGTTGTTGTGGGTCTCAGGCTGGGCTCCTCACTGTCGGTGCTTTGGGTCTCAGGCTGGACTGCTCACTGTGGGTGCTGTGGGTCTCAGGCTGGACGTCTTCACTGAGGGTGCTGCAGGTCTCAGGCTGGGCTCCTCACTGAGGGTGCTAAGGGTCTCAGGCTAGACTGCTCACTGTGTGTGCTGCGGGTCTCAGGCTGGACTGCTCACTGTCGGTGCTGTGGGTCTCAGGCTGGACGTCTTCACTGTGGGTGCTGCAGGTCTCAGGCTGGACTGCTCAGTGTTGAAGCTGTAGGTCACAGGCTGGACTGTTTACTGTGGATGCTGAGTGTCTCAGGCTGGACTGCTCACTGTGGGTGCTTCAGGTCTCAGACTGGACTGCTGACTGTGGGTGCTGCGGGTCTCAGGCTGGACTGCTCACTGTGGGCGCTTTGGGTCTCAGGCTGGACTGCTCACTGTGGGTGCTGTGGGTCTCAGGCAGGACTGCTCACTGTGGGTGCTGCAGGTCTCAGGCTGGTCTCTCACTCTGGGTGCTGCGTGTCTCAGGCTGGAGTGCTCACTGTGGGTTGTGTGGGTCTTCGGCTGGACTGCTCACTGTGGGTGCTGCAGGTCTCAGGCTGGACTGCCCACTGTGGGTGCTGCGGGACTCAAGCTGGAAGCTTCACTGTGAGTGCTGCAGGTCTCAGGCTGGACTGCTCACTGTGGCTGCTGCAGGTCTCAGGCTGGACTGTTCACTGTGGTTGCTGCGGGTCTCAGGCTGCGAGCCTCACTGGGAGTGCTGCAGGTCTCAGGCTGGACTGTTCACGGTGGTTGCTGCAGGTCTCAGGCTAGACTGTTCACTGTGGGTGCTGCAGATGTCAGGGTGGACTGCTCACTGTGGGTGCTGCGGGTCTCAGGCTGGACTGCTCACTGTGGGTGCTGTGGGTCTCATGCTTGACTACTCGCTGTGTGTCTTGCAGGTCTCAGGGGGGACAGCTCACTATGGGTGCTGTGGGGCTCAGGCTGGACTGCTCACTATGGGTGCTGCGTGTCTCAGGCTGGACTGATCACTGTGGGTGGTGCGGGTCTCAGGCTTGACTGCTCACTGTGGGTGCTACGGGTCTCAGGCTGGACGTCTTCACTGTGGGTGCTGCGGGTCTCAGGCTGGACTGCTCACTGTGGGTGCTGTGGGTCTCAGGCTTGACTACTCACTGTGGGTGCTGCAGGTCTCAGGCTGGTCTGCTCACTATGGGTGCTGCGGGTCTCAGGCTGGACTGCTCACTGTGGGTGCTGCGGGTCTCAGGCTGGACTGCTCACTGTGGGTGCTGTGGGTCTCATGCTTGACTACTCGCTGTGTGTGCTGCAGATCTCAGGCTGGACTGCTCACTATGGGTGCTGTGGGGCTCAGGCTGGACAGCTCATTATGGGTGCTGCGGGTCTCAGGCTGCACTGCTCACTGTGGGTGCTGTGGGTCTCAGGCTGGGCTCCACACTGTCGGTGCTGCGGGACTCAGGCTGGGAGACTCACAGTGAGTGCTGCAGGTCTCAGGCTGGGCTCCTCACTGTGGTTGCCTCAGGTCTCTGGCTTGGCTCCTCACAGTGGGTGCTATGGGTCTCAGGCTGGACTGCTCACTGTGGCTGCTGCAGGTCTCAGGCTGGATTGCTCACTGTGGGTGGTGTGGGTCTCAGGCTGGACTGCTCACTGTGGGTGCTGCACGTCTCTGGCTGGACTGCTCACTGTGGGTGCTGCGGGACTCAGGCTGGGAGCCTCACTGTGAGTGCTGAGGGTCTCTGGCTGGACTGCTCACTGTGGCTGCTGCAGGTCTCAGGCAGGACTGTTCACTGTGGGTGTTGCGGGTCTCAGGCTCCGAGCCTCACTGTGAGTGCTGCAGGTCTCAGGCTGGACTGATCATGGTGGCTGCTGCAGGTCTCAGGCTAGACTGGTCACTGTGGGTGCTACGGGTCTCAGGCTGGACTGCTCATATGGGTGCTCTGGGTCTCAGGCTGGATGTCTTCACTGTGGGTGCCACAGGTCTCAGGCTGGGCTCCTCACTGTGTGTGCTGCGGGTCACAGGCTGGGCTCCTCACTGTGAGTGCTGCGGGTCTCAGGCTGGACTGCTCACTGTGGGTGCTGTGGGTATCAGACTTGACTAGTCACTGTGGTGCTGCAGGTCTCAGTCTGGTCTCTCACTCTGGGTGCTGCGTGTCTCAGGCTGGACAGCTCACTGTGGGTGCTGTGTGTCTCAGGCTGGACTGCTCACTATGGGTGCTGTTGGTCTCAGGCTGGACGTCTTCACTGTGGGTGCTGCAGGTCTCAGGCTGGGCTCCTCACTGTGGGTAATACGGGTCTCAGGCTAGATTGCTGTGTGTGCTGCGGGTCTCAGGCTGGACTGCTCACTGTGGATGCTACGGGTCTCAGGCTAAACTGCTTCACTGTGGGTGCTGCAGGTCTCAGGCTGGGGTCCTCACTGTGGGTGCTGCAGGTCTCAGGCTGGACTGCTCACTGTGGGTGCTGCGGGTCTCAGGCTGGACTGCTCACTGTGGGTGCTGTGGGTCTCATGCTTGACTACTCGCTCTGTGTGCTGCTGGTCTCAGGCTGGACTGCTCACTATGGGTGCTGTGGGGCTCAGGCTGGACTGCTCATTATGGGTGCTGTAGGTCTCAGGCTGGGCTCCTCACTGTCGGTGCTGTGGGTCTCAGGCTGGACTGTTCACTGTGGGTGCTGCAGGTCTCAGGCTGGACTGTTCACTGTGGATGCTGTGGGTCTCAGGCTGGACTGCTCACTGTGGGTGCTGCGGGACTCAGGCTGGGAAACTCACACTGAGTGCTGCAGGTCTCAGGCTGGGCTCCTCACTGTGGTTGCCTCAGGTCTCAGGCTTGGCTCCTCACAGTGGGTGCTATGGGTCTCAGGCTGGACTGCTCACTGTGGCTGCTGCAGGTCTCAGGCTGGATTGCTCACTGTGGGTAGTGTGGGTCTCAGGCTGGACTGCTCACTGTGCGTACTGCACGTCTCTGGCTGGACTACTCACTGTGGGTGCTGCGGGACTCAGGCTGGGAGCCTCACTGTGAGTGCTGCGGGTCTCTGGCTGGACTGCTCACTGTGGCTGCTGCAGGTCTCAGGCTGGACTGTTCACTGTGGGTGCTGCGGGTCTCAGGCTGCGAGCCTCACTGTGAGTGCTGCAGGTCTCAGGCTGGACTGTTCACGGTGGCTGCTGGAGGTCTCAGGCTAGAATGTTCACTGTGGGTGCTGTGGGTCTCAGGCTGGACTGCTCACTTGGGTGCTGTGGGTCTCAGGCTGGACTGCTCACTATGGGTGCTGCGTGTCTCAGGCTGGACTGATCACTGTGGGTGGTGCGGGTCTCAGGCTTGACTGCTCACTGTGAGTGCTACGGGTCTCAGGCTGGACGTCTTCACTGTGTGTGTTGAGGGTCTCAGGCTGGACTGCTCACTGTGGGTGCTGTGGGTCTCAGGCTGGGCTGCTCACTGTGGGTGCTGTGGGTCTCAGGCTGGACTGCTCACTATGGGTGCTGCGTGTCTCAGGCTGGACTGATCACTGTGGGTGGTGCAGGTCTCAGGCTTGACTGCTCACTGTGGGTGCTACGGGTCTCAGGCTGGACGTCTTTACTGTGGGTGCTGCGGGTCTCAGGCTGGACTGCTCACTATGGGTGCTGTGGGTCTCAGGCTTGACTACTCACTGTGGATGCTGCAGGTCTCAGGCTGGTCTGCTCACTATGGGTGCTGCGGGTCTCAGGCTGGACTGCTCACTGTGGGTGCTGTGGGTCTCAGGCTGGACTGCTCACTGTGGGTGCTGTGGGTCTCATGCTTGACTACTCGCCGTGTGTGCTGCAGATCTCAGGCTGGACTGCTCACTATGGGTGCTGTGGGGCTCAGGCTGGACAGCTCATTATGGGTGCTGCGGGTCTCAGGCTGTAATGCTCACTTGGGGGCTGTGGGTCTCAGGCTGGGCTCCTCACTGTGGGTGCTGCGGGACTCAGGCTGGGAGACTCACACTGAGTGCTGCAGGTCTCAGGCTGGGCTCCTCACTGTGGTTGCCTCAGGTCTTAGGCTTGGCTCCTCACAGTGGGTGCTATGGGTCTCAGGCTGGACTGCTCACTGTGGCTGCTGCAGGTCTCAGGCTGGATTGCTCACTGTGGGTGGTGTGGGTCTCAGGCTGGACTGCTCACTGTGGGTGCTGCATGTCTCTGGCTGGACTGCTCACTGTGGGTGCTGCGGGACTCAGGCTGGGAGCCTCACTGTGAGTGCTGAGGGTCTCTGGCTGGACTGCTCACTGTGGCTGCTGCAGGTCTCAGGCTGGACTGTTCACTGTGGTTGCTGCGGGTCTCAGGCTGCGAGCCTCACTGGGAGTGCTGCAGGTCTCAGGCTGGACTGTTCACGGTGGCTGCTGCAGGTCTCAGGCTAGACCCTTCACTGTGGGTGCTGTGGGTCTCATGCTTGACTACTCGCTGTGTGTGTTGCAGGTCTCAGGGGGGACAGCTCACTATGGGTGCTGTGGGGCTCAGGCTGGACTGCTCACTATGGGTGCTGCGGGTCTCAGGCTGGACTGCTCACTGTGGGTGCTGTGGGTCTCAGGCTGGGCTCCTCACTGTCGGTGCTGTGGGTCTCAGGCTGGACTGTTCACTATGGGTGCTGTGGGTCACATGCAGGACTGCACACTATGGGTACTGTTTTTTCTCAGGCTGGGCTCCTCACTCTGGTTGTTGTGGGTCTCAGGCTGGGCTCCTCACTGTCGGTGCTTTGGGTCTCAGGCTGAACGTCTTCACTGTGGGTGCTGCAGGTCACAGCCTGGACTCCTCACTGTGTGTGCTGCGGGTCACAGGCTGCACTCCTGACTGTGAGTGCTGCGGGTCTCAGGCTGGACTGCTCACTGTGGGTGCTGCAGGTATCAGGCTGGTCTCTCACTCTGGGTGCTGCAGGTCTCAGGCTGGAGTGCTGACTGTGGGTGCTGTGGGTCTCAGGCTGGACTGCTCACTATGGGTGCTGTGGGGCTCAGGCTGGACTGCTCACTATGGGTGCTGCGGGTCTCAGGCTGGACTGCTCACTGTGGGTGCTGTGGGTCTCAGGCTGGGCTCCTCACTGTCGGTGCTGTGGGTCTCAGGCTGGACTGTTCACTGTGGGTGCTGTGGGTCACATGCTGGACTGCACACTATGGGTGCTGTTTGTTCTCAGGCTGGGCTCGTAACTCTGGTTGTTGTGGGTCTCAGGCTGGGCTCCTCACTGTCGGTGCTTTGGGTCTCAGGCTGGACTGCTCACTGTGGGTGCTGCAGGTCTCAGGCTGGACTGCTGACTGTGGGTGCTGCGGGTCTCAGTCAGGACAGCTCACTGTGGGTGCTGTGGGTCTCAGGCTGGACTGCTCACTGTGGGTGCTGTGGGTCTCAGGCTGGACTGCTCACTATGTTTGCTGCGTGTCTCATGCTGGACTGATCACTGTGGGTGGTGTGGGACTCAGGCTTGACTGCTCACTGTGGGTGCTACGGGTCTCAGGCTGGACGTCTTCACTGTGTGTGCTGAGGGTCTCAGGCTGGACTGCTCACTGTGGGTGCTGTGGGTCTCAGGCTGGACTGCTCACTGTGGGTGCTGTGGGTCTCAGGCTGGACTGCTCACTATGGGTGCTGCGTGTCTCAGGCTGGACTGATCACTGTGGGTGGTGCGGGTCTCAGGCTTGACTGCTCACTGTGGGTGCTACGGGTCTCAGGCTGGACGTCTTCACTGTGGGTGCTGCGGGTCTCAGGCTGGACTGCTCACTGTGGGTGCTGTGGGTCTCAGGCTTGACTACTCACTGTGGGTGCTGCAGGTCTCAGGCTGGTCTGCTCACTATGGGTGCTGCGGGTCTCAGGCTGGACTGCTCACTGTGGGTGCTGCGGGTCTCAGGCTGGACTGCTCACTGTGGGTGCTGTGGGTCTCATGCTTGACTACTCGCTGTGTGTGCTGCAGATCTCAGGCTGGACTGCTCACTATGGGTGCTGTGGGGCTCAGGCTGGACAGCTCATTATGGGTGCTGCGGGTCTCAGGCTGCACTGCTCACTGTGGGTGCTGTGGGTCTCAGGCTGGGCTCCACACTGTCGGTGCTGCGGGACTCAGGCTGGGAGACTCACAGTGAGTGCTGCAGGTCTCAGGCTGGGCTCCTCACTGTGGTTGCCTCAGGTCTCTGGCTTGGCTCCTCACAGTGGGTGCTATGGGTCTCAGGCTGGACTGCTCACTGTGGCTGCTGCAGGTCTCAGGCTGGATTGCTCACTGTGGGTGGTGTGGGTCTCAGGCTGGGCTCCTCACTGTCGGTGCTGTGGGTCTCAGGCTGGACTGTTCACTATGGGTGCTGTGGGTCACATGCAGGACTGCACACTATGGGTACTGTTTTTTCTCAGGCTGGGCTCCTCACTCTGGTTGTTGTGGGTCTCAGGCTGGGCTCCTCACTGTCGGTGCTTTGGGTCTCAGGCTGAACGTCTTCACTGTGGGTGCTGCAGGTCACAGCCTGGACTCCTCACTGTGTGTGCTGCGGGTCACAGGCTGCACTCCTGACTGTGAGTGCTGCGGGTCTCAGGCTGGACTGCTCACTGTGGGTGCTGCAGGTATCAGGCTGGTCTCTCACTCTGGGTGCTGCAGGTCTCAGGCTGGAGTGCTGACTGTGGGTGCTGTGGGTCTCAGGCTGGACTGCTCACTATGGGTGCTGTGGGGCTCAGGCTGGACTGCTCACTATGGGTGCTGCGGGTCTCAGGCTGGACTGCTCACTGTGGGTGCTGTGGGTCTCAGGCTGGGCTCCTCACTGTCGGTGCTGTGGGTCTCAGGCTGGACTGTTCACTGTGGGTGCTGTGGGTCACATGCTGGACTGCACACTATGGGTGCTGTTTGTTCTCAGGCTGGGCTCGTAACTCTGGTTGTTGTGGGTCTCAGGCTGGGCTCCTCACTGTCGGTGCTTTGGGTCTCAGGCTGGACTGCTCACTGTGGGTGCTGCAGGTCTCAGGCTGGACTGCTGACTGTGGGTGCTGCGGGTCTCAGTCAGGACAGCTCACTGTGGGTGCTGTGGGTCTCAGGCTGGACTGCTCACTGTGGGTGCTGTGGGTCTCAGGCTGGACTGCTCACTATGTTTGCTGCGTGTCTCATGCTGGACTGATCACTGTGGGTGGTGTGGGACTCAGGCTTGACTGCTCACTGTGGGTGCTACGGGTCTCAGGCTGGACGTCTTCACTGTGTGTGCTGAGGGTCTCAGGCTGGACTGCTCACTGTGGGTGCTGTGGGTCTCAGGCTGGACTGCTCACTGTGGGTGCTGTGGGTCTCAGGCTGGACTGCTCACTATGGGTGCTGCGTGTCTCAGGCTGGACTGATCACTGTGGGTGGTGCGGGTCTCAGGCTTGACTGCTCACTGTGGGTGCTACGGGTCTCAGGCTGGACGTCTTCACTGTGGGTGCTGCGGGTCTCAGGCTGGACTGCTCACTGTGGGTGCTGTGGGTCTCAGGCTTGACTACTCACTGTGGGTGCTGCAGGTCTCAGGCTGGTCTGCTCACTATGGGTGCTGCGGGTCTCAGGCTGGACTGCTCACTGTGGGTGCTGCGGGTCTCAGGCTGGACTGCTCACTGTGGGTGCTGTGGGTCTCATGCTTGACTACTCGCTGTGTGTGCTGCAGATCTCAGGCTGGACTGCTCACTATGGGTGCTGTGGGGCTCAGGCTGGACAGCTCATTATGGGTGCTGCGGGTCTCAGGCTGCACTGCTCACTGTGGGTGCTGTGGGTCTCAGGCTGGGCTCCACACTGTCGGTGCTGCGGGACTCAGGCTGGGAGACTCACAGTGAGTGCTGCAGGTCTCAGGCTGGGCTCCTCACTGTGGTTGCCTCAGGTCTCTGGCTTGGCTCCTCACAGTGGGTGCTATGGGTCTCAGGCTGGACTGCTCACTGTGGCTGCTGCAGGTCTCAGGCTGGATTGCTCACTGTGGGTGGTGTGGGTCTCAGGCTGGACTGCTCACTGTGGGTGCTGCACGTCTCTGGCTGGACTGCTCACTGTGGGTGCTGCGGGACTCAGGCTGGGAGCCTCACTGTGAGTGCTGAGGGTCTCTGGCTGGACTGCTCACTGTGGCTGCTGCAGGTCTCAGGCAGGACTGTTCACTGTGGGTGTTGCGGGTCTCAGGCTCCGAGCCTCACTGTGAGTGCTGCAGGTCTCAGGCTGGACTGATCATGGTGGCTGCTGCAGGTCTCAGGCTAGACTGGTCACTGTGGGTGCTACGGGTCTCAGGCTGGACTGCTCATATGGGTGCTCTGGGTCTCAGGCTGGATGTCTTCACTGTGGGTGCCACAGGTCTCAGGCTGGGCTCCTCACTGTGTGTGCTGCGGGTCACAGGCTGGGCTCCTCACTGTGAGTGCTGCGGGTCTCAGGCTGGACTGCTCACTGTGGGTGCTGTGGGTATCAGACTTGACTAGTCACTGTGGTGCTGCAGGTCTCAGTCTGGTCTCTCACTCTGGGTGCTGCGTGTCTCAGGCTGGACAGCTCACTGTGGGTGCTGTGTGTCTCAGGCTGGACTGCTCACTATGGGTGCTGTTGGTCTCAGGCTGGACGTCTTCACTGTGGGTGCTGCAGGTCTCAGGCTGGGCTCCTCACTGTGGGTAATACGGGTCTCAGGCTAGATTGCTGTGTGTGCTGCGGGTCTCAGGCTGGACTGCTCACTGTGGATGCTACGGGTCTCAGGCTAGACTGCTTCACTGTGGGTGCTGCAGGTCTCAGGCTGGGGTCCTCACTGTGGGTGCTGCAGGTCTCAGGCTGGACTGCTCACTGTGGGTGCTGCGGGTCTCAGGCTGGACTGCTCACTGTGGGTGCTGTGGGTCTCATGCTTGACTACTCGCTCTGTGTGCTGCTGGTCTCAGGCTGGACTGCTCACTATGGGTGCTGTGGGGCTCAGGCTGGACTGCTCATTATGGGTGCTGCGGGTCTCAGGCTGGACTGCTCACTGTGGGTGCTGTAGGTCTCAGGCTGGGCTCCTCACTGTCGGTGCTGTGGGTCTCAGGCTGGACTGTTCACTGTGGGTGCTGCAGGTCTCAGGCTGGACTGTTCACTGTGGATGCTGTGGGTCTCAGGCTGGACTGCTCACTGTGGGTGCTGCGGGACTCAGGCTGGGAAACTCACACTGAGTGCTGCAGGTCTCAGGCTGGGCTCCTCACTGTGGTTGCCTCAGGTCTCAGGCTTGGCTCCTCACAGTGGGTGCTATGGGTCTCAGGCTGGACTGCTCACTGTGGCTGCTGCAGGTCTCAGGCTGGATTGCTCACTGTGGGTAGTGTGGGTCTCAGGCTGGACTGCTCACTGTGCGTACTGCACGTCTCTGGCTGGACTACTCACTGTGGGTGCTGCGGGACTCAGGCTGGGAGCCTCACTGTGAGTGCTGCGGGTCTCTGGCTGGACTGCTCACTGTGGCTGCTGCAGGTCTCAGGCTGGACTGTTCACTGTGGGTGCTGCGGGTCTCAGGCTGCGAGCCTCACTGTGAGTGCTGCAGGTCTCAGGCTGGACTGTTCACGGTGGCTGCTGGAGGTCTCAGGCTAGAATGTTCACTGTGGGTGCTGTGGGTCTCAGGCTGGACTGCTCACTTGGGTGCTGTGGGTCTCAGGCTGGACTGCTCACTATGGGTGCTGCGTGTCTCAGGCTGGACTGATCACTGTGGGTGGTGCGGGTCTCAGGCTTGACTGCTCACTGTGAGTGCTACGGGTCTCAGGCTGGACGTCTTCACTGTGTGTGCTGAGGGTCTCAGGCTGGACTGCTCACTGTGGGTGCTGTGGGTCTCAGGCTGGACTGCTCACTGTGGGTGCTGTGGGTCTCAGACTGGACTGCTCACTATGGGTGCTGCGTGTCTCAGGCTGGACTGATCACTGTGGGTGGTGCAGGTCTCAGGCTTGACTGCTCACTGTGGGTGCTACGGGTCTCAGGCTGGACGTCTTTACTGTGGGTGCTGCGGGTCTCAGGCTGGACTGCTCACTATGGGTGCTGTGGGTCTCAGGCTTGACTACTCACTGTGGGTGCTGCAGGTCTCAGGCTGGTCTGCTCACTATGGGTGCTGCGGGTCTCAGGCTGGACTGCTCACTGTGGGTGCTGTGGGTCTCAGGCTGGACTGCTCACTGTGGGTGCTGTGGGTCTCATGCTTGACTACTCGCCGTGTGTGCTGCAGATCTCAGGCTGGACTGCTCACTATGGGTGCTGTGGGGCTCAGGCTGGACAGCTCATTATGGGTGCTGCGGGTCTCAGGCTGCAATGCTCACTGTGGGTGCTGTGGGTCTCAGGCTGGGCTCCTCACTGTGGGTGCTGCGGGACTCAGGCTGGGAGACTCACACTGAGTGCTGCAGGTCTCAGGCTGGGCTCCTCACTGTGGTTGCCTCAGGTCTTAGGCTTGGCTCCTCACAGTGGGTGCTATGGGTCTCAGGCTGGACTGCTCACTGTGGCTACTGCAGGTCTCAGGCTGGATTGCTCACTGTGGGTGGTGTGGGTCTCAGGCTGGACTGCTCACTGTGGGTGCTGCACGTCTCTGGCTGGACTGCTCACTGTGGGTGCTGCGGGACTCAGGCTGGGAGCCTCACTGTGAGTGCTGAGGGTCTCTGGCTGGACTGCTCACTGTGGCTGCTGCAGGTCTCAGGCTGGACTGTTCACTGTGGTTGCTGCGGGTCTCAGGCTGCGAGCCTCACTGGGAGTGCTGCAGGTCTCAGGCTGGACTGTTCACGGTGGCTGCTGCAGGTCTCAGGCTAGACCCTTCACTGTGGGTGCTGTGGGTCTCATGCTTGACTACTCGCTGTGTGTGTTGCAGGTCTCAGGGGGGACAGCTCACTATGGGTGCTGTGGGGCTCAGGCTGGACTGCTCACTATGGGTGCTGCGGGTCTCAGGCTGGACTGCTCACTGTGGGTGCTGTGGGTCTCAGGCTGGGCTCCTCACTGTCGGTGCTGTGGGTCTCAGGCTGGACTGTTCACTATGGGTGCTGTGGGTCACATGCAGGACTGCACACTATGGGTACTGTTTTTTCTCAGGCTGGGCTCCTCACTCTGGTTGTTGTGGGTCTCAGGCTGGGCTCCTCACTGTCGGTGCTTTGGGTCTCAGGCTGAACGTCTTCACTGTGGGTGCTGCAGGTCACAGCCTGGACTCCTCACTGTGTGTGCTGCGGGTCACAGGCTGCGCTCCTGACTGTGAGTGCTGCGGGTCTCAGGCTGGACTGCTCACTGTGGGTGCTGCAGGTATCAGGCTGGTCTCTCACTCTGGGTGCTGCAGGTCTCAGGCTGGAGTGCTGACTGTGGGTGCTGTGGGTCTCAGGCTGGACTGCTCACTATGGGTGCTGTGGGGCTCAGGCTGGACTGCTCACTATGGGTGCTGCGGGTCTCAGGCTGGACTGCTCACTGTGGGTGCTGTGGATCTCAGGCTGGGCTCCTCACTGTCGGTGTTGTGGGTCTCAGGCTGGACTGTTCACTGTGGGTGCTGTGGGTCACATGCTGGACTGCACACTATGGGTGCTGTTTTTTCTCAGGCTGGGCTCGTAACTCTGGTTGTTGTGGGTCTCAGGCTGGGCTCCTCACTGTCGGTGCTTTGGGTCTCAGGCTGGACTGCTCACTGTGGGTGCTGTGGGTCTCAGACTTGACTACTCACTGTGGGTGCTGCAGGTCTCAGGCTGGTCTCTCACTCTGGGTGCTGTGGGTCTCAGGCTGGACTGCTCACTGTGGGTGCTGTGGGTCTCAGGCTGGACTGCTCACTATGGGTGCTGCGTGTCTCAGGCTGGACTGATCACTGTGGGTGGTGCAGGTCTCAGGCTTGACTGCTCACTGTGGGTGCTACGGGTCTCAGGCTGGACGTCTTTACTGTGGGTGCTGCGGGTCTCAGGCTGGACTGCTCACTATGGGTGCTGTGGGTCTCAGGCTTGACTACTCACTGTGGGTGCTGCAGGTCTCAGGCTGGTCTGCTCACTATGGGTGCTGCGGGTCTCAGGCTGGACTGCTCACTGTGGGTGCTGCGGGTCTCAGGCTGGACTGCTCACTGTGGGTGCTGTGGGTCTCATGCTTGACTACTCGCCGTGTGTGCTGCAGATCTCAGGCTGGACTGCTCACTATGGGTGCTGTGGGGCTCAGGCTGGACAGCTCATTATGGGTGCTGCGGGTCTCAGGCTGCAATGCTCACTGTGCGTGCTGTGGGTCTCAGGCTGGTCTCCTCACTGTGGGTGCTGCGGGACTCAGGCTGGGAGACTCACACTGAGTGCTGCAGGTCTCAGGCTGGGCTCCTCACTGTGGTTGCCTCAGGTCTCAGGCTTGGCTCCTCACAGTGGGTGCTATGGGTCTCAGGCTGGACTGCTCACTGTGGCTGCTGCAGGTCTCAGGCTGGATTGCTCACTGTGGGTGGTGTGGGTCTCAGGCTGGACTGCTCACTGTGGGTGCTGCACGTCTCTGGCTGGACTGCTCACTGTGGGTGCTGCGGGACTCAGGCTGGGAGCCTCACTGTGAGTGCTGAGGGTCTCTGGCTGGACTGCTCACTGTGGCTGCTGCAGGTCTCAGGCTGGACTGTTCACTGTGGTTGCTGCGGGTCTCAGGCTGCGAGCCTCACTGGGAGTGCTGCAGGTCTCAGGCTGGACTGTTCACGGTGGCTGCTGCAGGTCTCAGGCTAGACCCTTCACTGTGGGTGCTGTGGGTCTCATGCTTGACTACTCGCTGTGTGTGTTGCAGGTCTCAGGGGGGACAGCTCACTATGGGTGCTGTGGGGCTCAGGCTGGACTGCTCACTATGGGTGCTGCGGGTCTCAGGCTGGACTGCTCACTGTGGGTGCTGTGGGTCTCAGGCTGGGCTCCTCACTGTCGGTGCTGTGGGTCTCAGGCTGGACTGTTCACTATGGGTGCTGTGGGTCACATGCAGGACTGCACACTATGGGTACTGTTTTTTCTCAGGCTGGGCTCCTCACTCTGGTTGTTGTGGGTCTCAGGCTGGGCTCCTCACTGTCGGTGCTTTGGGTCTCAGGCTGAACGTCTTCACTGTGGGTGCTGCAGGTCACAGCCTGGACTCCTCACTGTGTGTGCTGCGGGTCACAGGCTGCACTCCTGACTGTGAGTGCTGCGGGTCTCAGGCTGGACTGCTCACTGTGGGTGCTGCAGGTATCAGGCTGGTCTCTCACTCTGGGTGCTGCAGGTCTCAGGCTGGAGTGCTGACTGTGGGTGCTGTGGGTCTCAGGCTGGACTGCTCACTATGGGTGCTGTGGGGCTCAGGCTGGACTGCTCACTATGGGTGCTGCGGGTCTCAGGCTGGACTGCTCACTGTGGGTGCTGTGGGTCTCAGGCTGGGCTCCTCACTGTCGGTGCTGTGGGTCTCAGGCTGGACTGTTCACTGTGGGTGCTGTGGGTCACATGCTGGACTGCACACTATGGGTGCTGTTTGTTCTCAGGCTGGGCTCGTAACTCTGGTTGTTGTGGGTCTCAGGCTGGGCTCCTCACTGTCGGTGCTTTGGGTCTCAGGCTGGACTGCTCACTGTGGGTGCTGCAGGTCTCAGGCTGGACTGCTGACTGTGGGTGCTGCGGGTCTCAGTCAGGACAGCTCACTGTGGGTGCTGTGGGTCTCAGGCTGGACTGCTCACTGTGGGTGCTGTGGGTCTCAGGCTGGACTGCTCACTATGTTTGCTGCGTGTCTCATGCTGGACTGATCACTGTGGGTGGTGTGGGACTCAGGCTTGACTGCTCACTGTGGGTGCTACGGGTCTCAGGCTGGACGTCTTCACTGTGTGTGCTGAGGGTCTCAGGCTGGACTGCTCACTGTGGGTGCTGTGGGTCTCAGGCTGGACTGCTCACTGTGGGTGCTGTGGGTCTCAGGCTGGACTGCTCACTATGGGTGCTGCGTGTCTCAGGCTGGACTGATCACTGTGGGTGGTGCGGGTCTCAGGCTTGACTGCTCACTGTGGGTGCTACGGGTCTCAGGCTGGACGTCTTCACTGTGGGTGCTGCGGGTCTCAGGCTGGACTGCTCACTGTGGGTGCTGTGGGTCTCAGGCTTGACTACTCACTGTGGGTGCTGCAGGTCTCAGGCTGGTCTGCTCACTATGGGTGCTGCGGGTCTCAGGCTGGACTGCTCACTGTGGGTGCTGCGGGTCTCAGGCTGGACTGCTCACTGTGGGTGCTGTGGGTCTCATGCTTGACTACTCGCTGTGTGTGCTGCAGATCTCAGGCTGGACTGCTCACTATGGGTGCTGTGGGGCTCAGGCTGGACAGCTCATTATGGGTGCTGCGGGTCTCAGGCTGCACTGCTCACTGTGGGTGCTGTGGGTCTCAGGCTGGGCTCCACACTGTCGGTGCTGCGGGACTCAGGCTGGGAGACTCACAGTGAGTGCTGCAGGTCTCAGGCTGGGCTCCTCACTGTGGTTGCCTCAGGTCTCTGGCTTGGCTCCTCACAGTGGGTGCTATGGGTCTCAGGCTGGACTGCTCACTGTGGCTGCTGCAGGTCTCAGGCTGGATTGCTCACTGTGGGTGGTGTGGGTCTCAGGCTGGACTGCTCACTGTGGGTGCTGCACGTCTCTGGCTGGACTGCTCACTGTGGGTGCTGCGGGACTCAGGCTGGGAGCCTCACTGTGAGTGCTGAGGGTCTCTGGCTGGACTGCTCACTGTGGCTGCTGCAGGTCTCAGGCAGGACTGTTCACTGTGGGTGTTGCGGGTCTCAGGCTCCGAGCCTCACTGTGAGTGCTGCAGGTCTCAGGCTGGACTGATCATGGTGGCTGCTGCAGGTCTCAGGCTAGACTGGTCACTGTGGGTGCTACGGGTCTCAGGCTGGACTGCTCATATGGGTGCTCTGGGTCTCAGGCTGGATGTCTTCACTGTGGGTGCCACAGGTCTCAGGCTGGGCTCCTCACTGTGTGTGCTGCGGGTCACAGGCTGGGCTCCTCACTGTGAGTGCTGCGGGTCTCAGGCTGGACTGCTCACTGTGGGTGCTGTGGGTATCAGACTTGACTAGTCACTGTGGTGCTGCAGGTCTCAGTCTGGTCTCTCACTCTGGGTGCTGCGTGTCTCAGGCTGGACAGCTCACTGTGGGTGCTGTGTGTCTCAGGCTGGACTGCTCACTATGGGTGCTGTTGGTCTCAGGCTGGACGTCTTCACTGTGGGTGCTGCAGGTCTCAGGCTGGGCTCCTCACTGTGGGTAATACGGGTCTCAGGCTAGATTGCTGTGTGTGCTGCGGGTCTCAGGCTGGACTGCTCACTGTGGATGCTACGGGTCTCAGGCTAGACTGCTTCACTGTGGGTGCTGCAGGTCTCAGGCTGGGGTCCTCACTGTGGGTGCTGCAGGTCTCAGGCTGGACTGCTCACTGTGGGTGCTGCGGGTCTCAGGCTGGACTGCTCACTGTGGGTGCTGTGGGTCTCATGCTTGACTACTCGCTCTGTGTGCTGCTGGTCTCAGGCTGGACTGCTCACTATGGGTGCTGTGGGGCTCAGGCTGGACTGCTCATTATGGGTGCTGCGGGTCTCAGGCTGGACTGCTCACTGTGGGTGCTGTAGGTCTCAGGCTGGGCTCCTCACTGTCGGTGCTGTGGGTCTCAGGCTGGACTGTTCACTGTGGGTGCTGCAGGTCTCAGGCTGGACTGTTCACTGTGGATGCTGTGGGTCTCAGGCTGGACTGCTCACTGTGGGTGCTGCGGGACTCAGGCTGGGAAACTCACACTGAGTGCTGCAGGTCTCAGGCTGGGCTCCTCACTGTGGTTGCCTCAGGTCTCAGGCTTGGCTCCTCACAGTGGGTGCTATGGGTCTCAGGCTGGACTGCTCACTGTGGCTGCTGCAGGTCTCAGGCTGGATTGCTCACTGTGGGTAGTGTGGGTCTCAGGCTGGACTGCTCACTGTGCGTACTGCACGTCTCTGGCTGGACTACTCACTGTGGGTGCTGCGGGACTCAGGCTGGACTGCTCACTATGGGTGCTGCGTGTCTCAGGCTGGACTGATCACTGTGGGTGGTGCAGGTCTCAGGCTTGACTGCTCACTGTGCGTGCTACGGGTCTCAGGCTGGACGTCTTTACTGTGGGTGCTGCGGGTCTCAGGCTGGACTGCTCACTATGGGTGCTGTGGGTCTCAGGCTTGACTACTCACTGTGGGTGCTGCAGGTCTCAGGCTGGTCTGCTCACTATGGGTGCTGCGGGTCTCAGGCTGGACTGCTCACTGTGGGTGCTGCGGGTCTCAGGCTGGACTGCTCACTGTGGGTGCTGTGGGTCTCATGCTTGACTACTCGCCGTGTGTGCTGCAGATCTCAGGCTGGACTGCTCACTATGGGTGCTGTGGGGCTCAGGCTGGACAGCTCATTATGGGTGCTGCGGGTCTCAGGCTGCAATGCTCACTGTGCGTGCTGTGGGTCTCAGGCTGGGCTCCTCACTGTGGGTGCTGCGGGACTCAGGCTGGGAGACTCACACTGAGTGCTGCAGGTCTCAGGCTGGGCTCCTCACTGTGGTTGCCTCAGGTCTCAGGCTTGGCTCCTCACAGTGGGTGCTATGGGTCTCAGGCTGGACTGCTCACTGTGGCTGCTGCAGGTCTCAGGCTGGATTGCTCACTGTGGGTGGTGTGGGTCTCAGGCTGGACTGCTCACTGTGGGTGCTGCACGTCTCTGGCTGGACTGCTCACTGTGGGTGCTGCGGGACTCAGGCTGGGAGCCTCACTGTGAGTGCTGAGGGTCTCTGGCTGGACTGCTCACTGTGGCTGCTGCAGGTCTCAGGCTGGACTGTTCACTGTGGTTGCTGCGGGTCTCAGGCTGCGAGCCTCACTGGGAGTGCTGCAGGTCTCAGGCTGGACTGTTCACGGTGGCTGCTGCAGGTCTCAGGCTAGACCCTTCACTGTGGGTGCTGTGGGTCTCATGCTTGACTACTCGCTGTGTGTGTTGCAGGTCTCAGGGGCGACAGCTCACTATGGGTGCTGTGGGGCTCAGGCTGGACTGCTCACTATGGGTGCTGCGGGTCTCAGGCTGGACTGCTCACTGTGGGTGCTGTGGGTCTCAGGCTGGGCTCCTCACTGTCGGTGCTGTGGGTCTCAGGCTGGACTGTTCACTATGGGTGCTGTGGGTCACATGCAGGACTGCACACTATGGGTACTGTTTTTTCTCAGGCTGGGCTCCTCACTCTGGTTGTTGTGGGTCTCAGGCTGGGCTCCTCACTGTCGGTGCTTTGGGTCTCAGGCTGAACGTCTTCACTGTGGGTGCTGCAGGTCACAGCCTGGATTCCTCACTGTGTGTGCTGCGGGTCACAGGCTGCGCTCCTGACTGTGAGTGCTGCGGGTCTCAGGCTGGACTGCTCACTGTGGGTGCTGCAGGTATCAGGCTGGTCTCTCACTCTGGGTGCTGCAGGTCTCAGGCTGGAGTGCTGACTGTGGGTGCTGTGGGTCTCAGGCTGGACTGCTCACTATGGGTGCTGCGGGTCTCAGGCTGGACTGCTCACTGTGGGTGCTGTGGGTCTCAGGCTGGGCTCCTCACTGTCGGTGCTGTGGGTCTCAGGCTGGACTGTTCACTGTGGGTGCTGTGGGTCACATGCTGGACTGCACACTATGGGTGCTGTTTTTTCTCAGGCTGGGCTCGTAACTCTGGTTGTTGTGGGTCTCAGGCTGGGCTCCTCACTGTCGGTGCTTTGGGTCTCAGGCTGGACTGCTCACTGTGGGTGCTGTGGGTCTCAGACTTGACTACTCACTGTGGGTGCTGCAGGTCTCAGGCTGGTCTCTCACTCTGGGTGCTGCGGGTCTCAGGCTGGACTGCTCACTATGCGTGCTGTGGGTCACAGGCTGGGCTCCTCACTCTGGTTGCTGTGGGTCTCAGGCTGGGCACCTCACTGTCGGTGCCTTGGGTCTCAGGCTGGACGTCTTCACTGTGGGTGCTGCAGGTCTCAGCCTGGGCTCCTCATTGTGGGTGCTGCGGGTCTCAGGCTGGGCTGCTCACTGTGGGTGCTGTGTGTCTCATGCTTGACTACTCACTGTGGGTGCTGCAGCTCTCAGGCAGGACTGCTCACTCTGGGTGTTGTGGTTCTCAGGCTGGACTGCTCACTCTGGGTGCTGCGGGTCTCAGTCTGGACTGCTCACTTTGGGTGCTGTTGCTCTCAGGCTGGACTGTCCATTATGGGTGCTACAGGTCGCAGGCTGGACTACTCACTGTGGATGCTGTGGGTCTCAGGCTGGACTGCTCACTGTGGATGCTGCGGGTCTCTGTCTGGGCTCCTCACTGTGGGTGCTGCGGGTCTCAGGCTGGGCTCCTCACAGTGGGTGCTACGGGTCTCAGGCTGGACTGCTCACTGTGGGTGCTGCAGTTCTCAGGCTGGATTGCTCACTGTGGGTGCTGCAGGTCTCAGGCTGGACTGCCCACTGTGGGTGCTGCGGGACTCCAGCTGGAAGCCTCACTATGAGTGCTGCAGGTCTCAGGCTGGACTGCTCACTGTGGCTGCTGCAGGTCTCAGGCTGGACTGTTCACTGTGGTTGCTGCGGGTCTCAGGCTGCGATCCTCACTGGGAGTGCTGCAGGTCACAGGCTGGACTGTTCACGGTGGCTGCTGCAGGTCTCAGGCTAGACTGTTCACTGTGGGTGCTGCAGATGTCAGGGTGGACTGCTCACTGTGGGTGCTGTGGGTCTCATGCTTGACTACTCGCTGTGTGTGTTGCAGGTCTCGGGGGGACTGCTCACTATGGGTGCTGTGGGGCTCAGGCTGGACTGCTCACTATGGGTGCTGCGGGTCTCAGGCTGGGCTCCTCACTGTCGGTGCTGTGGGTCTCAGGCTGGACTGTTCACTGTGGGTGCTGCGGGTCACATGCTGGACTGCACTCTATGGGTGCTGTTTTTTCTCATGCTGGGCTCGTAACTCTGGTTGTTGTGGGTCTCAGGCAGGGCTCCTCACTGTCGGTGCTTTGGGTCTCAGGCTGGACTGCTCACTGTGGGTGCTGTGGGTCTCAGGCTGGACGTCTTCACTGAGGGTGCTGCAGGTCTCAGGCTGGGCTCCTCACTGAGGGTGCTAAGGGTCTCAGGCTAGACTGCTCACTGTGTGTGCTGCGGGTCTCAGGCTGGACTGCTCACTGTCGGTGCTGTGGGTCTCAGGCTGGACGTCTTCACTGTGGGTGCTGCAGGTCTCAGGCTGGACTGCTCAGTGTTGAAGCTGTAGGTCTCAGGCTGGACTGTTTACTGTGGATGCTGAGTGTCTCAGGCTGGACTGCTCACTGTGGGTGCTTCAGGTCTCAGGCTGGACTGCTGACTGTGGGTGCTGCGGGTCTCAGGCTGGACTGCTCACTGTGGGCGCTTTGGGTCTCAGGCTGGACTGCTCACTGTGGGTGCTGTGGGTCTCAGGCAGGACTGCTCACTGTGGGTGCTGCAGGTCTCCGGCTGGTCTCTCACTCTGGGTGCTGCGGGTCTCAGGCTGGAGTGCTCACTGTGGGTTGTGTGGGTCTTAGGCTGGACTGCTCACTGTGGGTGCTGCAGGTCTCAGGCTGGACTGCCCACTGTGGGTGCTGCAGGACTCAAGCTGGAAGCTTCACTGTGAGTGCTGCAGGTCTCAGGCTGGACTGCTCACTGTGGCTGCTGCAGGTCTCAGGCTGGACTGTTCACTGTGGTTGCTGCGGGTCTCAGGCTGCGAGCCTCACTGGGAGTGCTGCAGGTCTCAGGCTGGACTGTTCACGGTGGTTGCTGCAGGTCTCAGGCTAGACTGTTCACTGTGGGTGCTGCAGATGTCAGGGTGGACTGCTCACTGTGGGTGCTGCGGGTCTCAGGCTGGACTGCTCACTGTGGGTGCTGTGGGTCTCATGCTTGACTACTCGCTGTGTGTCTTGCAGGTCTCAGGGGGGACAGCTCACTATGGGTGCTGTGGGGCTCAGGCTGGACTGCTCACTATGGGTGCTGCGGGTCTCAGGCTGGACTGCTCACTGTGGGTGCTGCGGGACTCAGGCTGGGAGCCTCACTGTGAGTGCTGAGGGTCTCAGGCTGGACTGTTCACTGTGGTTGCTGCGGGTCTCAGGCTGCGAGCCTCACTGGGAGTGCTGCAGGTCTCAGGCTGGACTGTTCACGGTGGCTGCTGCAGGTCTCAGGCTAGACCCTTCACTGTGGGTGCTGTGGGTCTCATGCTTGACTACTCGCTGTGTGTGTTGCAGGTCTCAGGGGGGACAGCTCACTATGGGTGCTGTGGGGCTCAGGCTGGACTGCTCACTATGGGTGCTGCGGGTCTCAGGCTGGACTGCTCACTGTGGGTGCTGTGGGTCTCAGGCTGGGCTCCTCACTGTCGGTGCTGTGGGTCTCAGGCTGGACTGTTCACTATGGGTGCTGTGGGTCACATGCAGGACTGCACACTATGGGTACTGTTTTTTCTCAGGCTGGGCTCCTCACTCTGGTTGTTGTGGGTCTCAGGCTGGGCTCCTCACTGTCGGTGCTTTGGGTCTCAGGCTGAACGTCTTCACTGTGGGTGCTGCAGGTCACAGCCTGGACTCCTCACTGTGTGTGCTGCGGGTCACAGGCTGCGCTCCTGACTGTGAGTGCTGCGGGTCTCAGGCTGGACTGCTCACTGTGGGTGCTGTGGGTCTCAGACTTGACTACTCACTGTGGGTGCTGCAGGTATCAGGCTGGTCTCTCACTCTGGGTGCTGCGGGTCTCAGGCTGGACTGATCACTGTGGGTGCTGTGGGTCTCAGACTTGACTACTCACTGTGGGTGCTGCAGATATCAGGCTGGTCTCTCACTCTGGGTGCTGCGGGTCTCAGGCTGGAGTGCTCACTGTGGGTGCTGTGGGTCTCAGGCTGCACTGCTCACTATGGGTGCTGTGGGGCTCAGGCTGGACTGCTCACTATGGGTGCTGCGGGTCTCAGGCTGGACTGCTCACTGTGGGTGCTGTGGGTCTCAGGCTGGGCTCCTCACTGTCGGTGCTGTGGGTCTCAGGCTGGACTGTTCACTGTGGGTGCTGTGGGTCACATGCTGGACTGCACACTATGGGTGCTGTTTTTTCTCAGGCTGGGCTCGTAACTCTGGTTGTTGTGGGTCTCAGGCTGGGCTCCTCACTGTCGGTGCTTTGGGTCTCAGGCTGGACTGCTCACTGTGGGTGCTGTGGGTCTCAGACTTGACTACTCACTGTGGGTGCTGCAGGTCTCAGGCTGGTCTCTCACTCTGGGTGCTGCGGGTCTCAGGCTGCAGTGCTCACTGTGGGTGCTGTAGGTCTCAGGCTGGACGTCTTCACTGAGGGTGCTGCAGGTCTCAGGCTGGGCTCCTCACTGAGGGTGCTAAGGGTCTCAGGCTAGACTGCTCACTGTGTGTGCTGCGGGTCTCAGGCTGGACTGCTCACTGTGGGTGCTACGGGTCTCAGGCTGGACGTCTTCACTGTGGGTGCTGCAGGTCTCAGGTTGGACTGTTCAGTGTTGAAGCTGTGGGTCTCAGGCTGGACTGTTTACTGTGGATGCTGAGTGTCTCAGGCTGGACTGCTCACTGTTCGTGCTTCAGGTCTCAGGCTGGACTGCTGACTGTGGGTGCTGCGGGTCTCAGGCTGGACTGCTCACTGTGGGCGCTTTGGGTCTCAGGCTGGACTGCTCACTGTGGGTGCTGTGGGTCTCAGGCAGGACTGCTCACTGTGGGTGCTGCAGGTCTCAGGCTGGTCTCTCACTCTGGGTGCTGCGGATCTCAGGCTGGAGTGCTCACTGTGGGTTGTGTGGGTCTCAGGCTGGACTGCTCACTGTGGGTGCTGCAGGTCTCAGGCTGGACTGCCCACTGTGGGTGCTGTGGGTCTCAGGCTGGACTGTTCACTGTGGGTGCTGTGGGACACATGCTGGACTCCACACTATGGGTGCTGTTTTTTCTCAGGCCGGGCTCGTAACTCTGGTTGTTGTGGGTCTCAGGCTGGGCTCCTCACTGTCGGTGCTTGGGTCTCAGGCTGGACTGCTCACTGTGGGTGCTGTGGGTCTCAGACTTGACTACTCACTGTGGGTGCTGCAGGTATCAGGCTGGTCTCTCACTCTGGGTGCTGTGGGTCTCAGGCTGGACTGCTCACTGTGGGTGCTGTGGGTCTCAGGCTGGACTGCTCACTATGGGTGCTGCGTGTCTCAGGCTGGACTGATCACTGTGGGTGGTGCAGGTCTCAGGCTGGAGTGCTCACTGTGGGTGCTGCGGGTCTCAGGCTGGACTGCTCACTGAGGGTGCTACGGGTCTCAGGCTGGACTGCTTCACAGTGGGTGCTGCAGGTCTCAGGCTAGGCTCCTCACGGTGGGTGCTGTGGGTCTCAGGCTGGACTGCTCACTGTGGGTGCTGTGTGTCTCAGGCAGGACTGCTCACTATGGGTGCTGCGGGTCTCAGGCTGGACTGCTCACTATGGGTGCTGTGGGGCTCAGGCAGGACATCTTCACTGTGGGTGCTGCAGGTCTCAGTCTGGGCTCCTCACTGTGGGTGCTGCAGGTCTCAGGCTGGACTGCTCACTGTGGGTGCTGCGGGTCTCAGGCTTGGCTCCTCACTGTGGGTGCTGCGGGTCTCAGGCTGGACTACTCACTGTGGGTGCTGAAGGTCTCATGCTGGGCTCATCATTGCGGCTGCTGCAGGTCTCAGGCTGGACTGCTCACTATGGGTGCTTTGGGTCTCAGGCTGGACGTCTTCACTGTGGGTGCTGCAGGTCTCAGGCTGGGCTCCTCACTGTGGCTGCTACGGGTCTCAGGCTGGACTGCTCACTGTGGCTGCTGCGGGTCTCAGGCTGGACTGCTCACTGTGTGTGTTACGGGTCTCAAGCTGGACGTCGTCACTGTGGGTACTGCAGTTCCCAGGCTGGCCTCCTCACTGTGGGTCCTGCGGGTCTCAGGCTGGACTGCTCACTGTGGGTGCTGTGGGTCTCAGGCTTGACTACTCACTGTGGGTGCTGCAGGTCTCAGGCTGGTCTGCTCTCTATGGGTGCTGCGGGTCTCAGGCAGGATTGCTCACTGTGGGTGCTGCGGGTCTCAGGCTGGACTGCTCACTGTGGGTGCTGTGGGTCTCATGCTTGACTACTCACTCTGTGTGCTGCAATTCTCAGGCTGGACTGCTCACTATGGGTGTTGCGGGGCTCAGGCTGGACTGCTCACTATGGGGGCCGCGGGTCTCAGGCTGGACTGCTCACTGTGGGTGCTGTGGGTCTGAGGCTGGGCTCCTCACTGTCGGTGCTATGGGTCTCAGGCTGGACTGTTCATTGTGGGTGCTGCAGGTCTCAGGCTGGACTGCTCACTATGGGTGCTGTGGGTCTCAGGCTGGACTGCTCACTGTGGCTGCTGCAGGTCTCAGGCTGGACTGTTCACTGTGGTTGCTGCGGGTCTCAGGCTGCGAGCCTCACTGGGAGTGCTGCAGGTCTCAGGCTGGACTGTTCACGGTGGTTGCTGCAGGTCTCAGGCTAGACTGTTCACTGTGGGTGCTGCAGATGTCAGGGTGGACTGCTCACTGTGGGTGCTGTGGGTCTCATGCTTGACTACTCGCTGTGTGTCTTGCAGGTCTCAGGGGGGACAGCTCACTATGGGTGCTGTGGGGCTCAGGCTGGACTGCTCACTATGGGTGCTGCGGGTCTCAGGCTGGACTGCTCACTGTGGGTGCTGCGGGACTCAGGCTGGGAGCCTCACTGTGAGTGCTGAGGGTCTCTGGCTGGACTGCTCACTGTGGCTGCTGCAGGTCTCAGGCTGGACTGTTCACTGTGGTTGCTGCGGGTCTCAGGCTGCGAGCCTCACTGGGAGTGCTGCAGGTCTCAGGCTGGACTGTTCACGGTGGCTGCTGCAGGTCTCAGGCTAGACCCTTCACTGTGGGTGCTGTGGGTCTCATGCTTGACTACTCGCTGTGTGTGTTGCAGGTCTCAGGGGGGACAGCTCACTATGGGTGCTGTGGGGCTCAGGCTGGACTGCTCACTATGGGTGCTGCGGGTCTCAGGCTGGACTGCTCACTGTGGGTGCTGTGGGTCTCAGGCTGGGCTCCTCACTGTCGGTGCTGTGGGTCTCAGGCTGGACTGTTCACTATGGGTGCTGTGGGTCACATGCAGGACTGCACACTATGGGTACTGTTTTTTCTCAGGCTGGGCTCCTCACTCTGGTTGTTGTGGGTCTCAGGCTGGGCTCCTCACTGTCGGTGCTTTGGGTCTCAGGCTGAACGTCTTCACTCTGGGTGCTGCAGGTCACAGCCTGGACTCCTCACTGTGTGTGCTGCGGGTCACAGGCTGCGCTCCTGACTGTGAGTGCTGCGGGTCTCAGGCTGGACTGCTCACTGTGGGTGCTGTGGGTCTCAGACTTGACTACTCACTGTGGGTGCTGCAGGTATCAGGCTGGTCTCTCACTCTGGGTGCTGCGGGTCTCAGGCTGGAGTGCTCACTGTGGGTGCTGTGGGTCTCAGGCTGCACTGCTCACTATGGGTGCTGTGGGGCTCAGGCTGGACTGCTCACTATGGGTGCTGCGGGTCTCAGGATGGACTGCTCACTGTGGGTGCTGTGGGTCTCAGGCTGGGCTCCTCACTGTCGGTGCTGTGGGTCTCAGGCTGGACTGTTCACTGTGGGTGCTGTGGGTCACATGCTGGACTGCACACTATGGGTGCTGTTTTTTCTCAGGCTGGGCTCGTATCTCTGGTTGTTGTGGGTCTCAGGCTGGGCTCCTCACTGTCGGTGCTTTGGGTCTCAGGCTGGACTGCTCACTGTGGGTGCTGTGGGTCTCAGACTTGACTACTCACTGTGGGTGCTGCAGGTCTCAGGCTGGTCTCTCACTCTGGGTGCTGCGGGTCTCAGGCTGCAGTGCTCACTGTGGGTGCTGTGGGTCTCAGGCTGGACGTCTTCACTGAGGGTGCTGCAGGTCTCAGGCTGGGCTCCTCACTGAGGGTGCTAAGGGTCTCAGGCTAGACTGCTCACTGTGTGTGCTGCGGGTCTCAGGCTGGACTGCTCACTGTGGGTGCTACGGGTCTCAGGCTGGACGTCTTCACTGTGGGTGCTGCAGGTCTCAGGTTGGACTGTTCAGTGTTGAAGCTGTGGGTCTCAGGCTGGACTGTTTACTGTGGATGCTGAGTGTCTCAGGCTGGACTGCTCACTGTTCGTGCTTCAGGTCTCAGGCTGGACTGCTGACTGTGGGCGCTTTGGGTCTCAGGCTGGACTGCTCACTGTGGGTGCTGTGGGTCTCAGGCAGGACTGCTCACTGTGGGTGCTGCAGGTCTCAGGCTGGTCTCACACTCTGGGTGCTGCGGATCTCAGGCTGGAGTGCTCACTGTGGGTTGTGTGGGTCTCAGGCTGGACTGCTCACTGTGGGTGCTGCAGGTCTCAGGCTGGACTGCCCACTGTGGGTGCTGTGGGTCTCAGGCTGGACTGTTCACTGTGGGTGCTGTGGGACACATGCTGGACTCCACACTATGGGTGCTGTTTTTTCTAAGGCCGGGCTCGTAACTCTGGTTGTTGTGGGTCTCAGGCTGGGCTCCTCACTGTCGGTGCTTTGGGTCTCAGGCTGGACTGCTCACTGTGGGTGCTGTGGGTCTCAGACTTGACTACTCACTGTGGGTGCTGCAGGTATCAGGCTGGTCTCTCACTCTGGGTGCTGCGGGTCTCAGGCTAGAGTGCTCACTGTGGGTGCTGCGGGTCTCAGGCTGGACTGCTCACTGAGGGTGCTACGGGTCTCAGGCTGGACTGCTTCACTGTGGGTGCTGCAGGTCTCAGGCTAGGCTCCTCACGGTGGGTGCTGTGGGTCTCAGGCTGGACTGCTCACTGTGGGTGCTGTGTGTCTCAGGCAGGACTGCTCACTATGGGTGCTGCGGGTCTCAGGCTGGACTGCTCACTATGGGTGCTGTGGGGCTCAGGCAGGACATCTTCACTGTGGGTGCTGCAGGTCTCAGTCTGGGCTCCTCACTGTGGGTGCTGCAGGTCTCAGGCTGGACTGCTCACTGTGGGTGCTGAGGGTCTCAGGCTTGGCTCCTCACTGTGGGTGCTGCGGGTCTCAGGCTGGACTACTCACTGTGGGTGCTGAAGGTCTCATGCTGGGCTCATCATTGCGGCTGCTGCAGGTCTCAGGCTGGACTGCTCACTATGGGTGCTTTGGGTCTCAGGCTGGACGTCTTCACTGTGGGTGCTGCAGGTCTCAGGCTGGGCTCCTCACTGTGGCTGCTACGGGTCTCAGGCTGGACTGCTCACTGTGGCTGCTGCGGGTCTCAGGCTGGACTGCTCACTGTGTGTGTTACGGGTCTCAAGCTGGACGTCGTCACTGTGGGTACTGCAGTTCCCAGGCTGGCCTCCTCACTGTGGGTCCTGCGGGTCTCAGGCTGGACTGCTCACTGTGGGTGCTGTGGGTCTCAGGCTTGACTACTCACTGTGGGTGCTGCAGGTCTCAGGCTGGACTGCTCACTGTGGGTGCTGTGGGTCTCATGCTTGACTACTCACTCTGTGTGCTGCAATTCTCAGGCTGGACTGCTCACTATGGGTGTTGCGGGGCTCAGGCTGGACTGCTCACTATGGGGGCCGCGGGTCTCAGGCTGGACTGCTCACTGTGGGTGCTGTGGGTCTGAGGCTGGGCTCCTCACTGTCGGTGCTATGGGTCTCAGGCTGGACTGTTCACTGTGGGTGCTGCAGGTCTCAGGCTGGACTGCTCACTATGGGTGCTGTGGGTCTCAGGCTGGACTGCTCACTGTCGGTGCCTTGGGTCTCAGGCTGGACGTCTTCACTGTGGGTGCTGCAGGTCTCAGCCTGGGCTCCTCATTGTGGGTGCTGCGGGTCTCAGGCTGGGCTGCTCACTGTGGGTGCTGTGTGTCTCATGCTTGACTACTCACTGTGGGTGCTGCAGCTCTCAGGCAGGACTGCTCACTCTGGGTGTTGTGGTTCTCAGGCTGGACTGCTCACTATGGGTGCTGCGGGTCTCAGGCTGGACTGCTCACTCTGGGTGCTGTTGCTCTCAGGCTGGACTGTCCATTATGGGTGCTACAGGTCGCAGGCTGGACTACTCACTGTGGATGCTGTGGGTCTCAGGCTAGACTGCTGACTGTGGTTGCTGCGGGTCTCAGGCTTCAAGCCTCACTGGGAGTGCTGCAGGTCTCAGGCTGGACTGTTCACGGTGGCTGCTGCAGGTCTCAGGCTAGACTGTTCACTGTGGGTGCTGCAGATGTCAGGGTGGACTGCTCACTGTGGGTGCTGTGGGTCTCATGCTTGACTACTCGCTGTGTGTGTTGCAGGTCTCGGGGGGACTGCTCACTATGGGTGCTGTGGGGCTCAGGCTGGACTGCTCACGGTGGGTGCTGCGGGTCTCAGGTTGGACTGCTCACTGTGGGTGCTGTGGGTCTCAGGCTGGGATCCTCACTGTCGGTGCTGTGGGTCTCAGGCTGGACTGCTCACTGTCGGTGCCTTGGGTCTCAGGCTGGACGTCTTCACTGTGGGTGCTGCAGGTCTCAGCCTGGGCTCCTCATTGTGGGTGCTGCGGGTCTCAGGCTGGGCTGCTCACTGTGGGTGCTGTGTGTCTCATGCTTGACTACTCACTGTGGGTGCTGCAGCTCTCAGGCAGGACTGCTCACTCTGGGTGTTGTGGTTCTCAGGCTGGACTGCTCACTATGGGTGCTGCGGGTCTCAGGCTGGACTGCTCACTCTGGGTGCTGTTGCTCTCAGGCTGGACTGTCCATTATGGGTGCTACAGGTCGCAGGCTGGACTACTCACTGTGGATGCTGTGGGTCTCAGGCTAGACTGCTCACTGTGGTTGCTGCGGGTCTCAGGCTTCAAGCCTCACTGGGAGTGCTGCAGGTCTCAGGCTGGACTGTTCACGGTGGCTGCTGCAGGTCTCAGGCTAGACTGTTCACTGTGGGTGCTGCAGATGTCAGGGTGGACTGCTCACTGTGGGTGCTGTGGGTCTCATGCTTGACTACTCGCTGTGTGTGTTGCAGGTCTCGGGGGGACTGCTCACTATGGGTGCTGTGGGGCTCAGGCTGGACTGCTCACTATGGGTGCTGCGGGTCTCAGGTTGGACTGCTCACTGTGGGTGCTGTGGGTCTCAGGCTGGGATCCTCACTGTCGGTGCTGTGGGTCTCAGGCTGGACTGTTCACTGTGGGTGCTGTGGGTCACATGCTGGACTGCACACTATGGGTGCTGTTTTTTCTCATGCTGGGCTCGTAACTCTGGTTGTTGTGGGTCTCAGGCTGGGCTCCTCACTGTCGGTGCTTTGGGTCTCAGGCTGGACTGCTCACTGTGGGTGCTGTGGGTCTCAGACTTGACTACTCGCTGTGGGTGCTGCAGGTCTCAGGCTGGTCTCTCACTCTGGGTGCTGCGGGTCTCAGGCTGCAGTGCTCACTGTGGGTGCTGTGGGTCTCAGGCTGGACTGCTCACTATGGGTGCTGTGGGTCTCAGGCTGGACGTCTTCACTGAGGGTGCTGCAGGTCTCAGGCTGGGCTCCTCACTGAGGGTGCTAAGGGTCTCAGGCTAGACTGCTCACTGTGTGTGCTGCAGGTCTCAGGCTGGACTGCTCAGTGTTGAAGCTGTGGGTCTCAGGCTGGACTGTTTACTGTGGATGCTGAGTGTCTCAGGCTGGACTGCTCACTGTTCGTGCTTCAGGTCTCAGGCTGGACTGCTCACTGTAGGTGCTACGGATCTCAGGCTGGACGTCATCACTGTGGGTGCTGCAGGTCTCAGGCTGGACTGCTCACTGTGGAAACTGTGGGTCTCAGGCTGAACTGTTTACTGTGGATGCTGAGTGTCTCAGGCTGGACTGCTCACTGTGGGTGCTTCAGGTCTCAGGCTGGACTGCTGACTGTGGGTGCTGCGGGTCTCAGTCTGGACTACTCACTGTGGGCGCTTTGGGTCTCAGGCAGGACTGCTCACTGTGGGTGCTACGGTTCTCAGGCTGGACTGCTCACTATGGGTGCTGTGGGTCTCAGGCTGGACATCTTCACAGTGGGTGCTCCAGGTCGCAGTCTGGGCTCCACACTGTGGGTGCTGCAGGTCTCAGGCTGGACTGCTTACTGTGGGTGCTGTGGGGCTCAGGCTGGACTGCTCACTATGGGTGCTGCGGGTCTCAGGATGGACTGCTCACTGTGGGTGCTGTGGGTCTCAGGCTGCGCTCCTCACTGTCGGTGCTGTGGGTCTCAGGCTGGACTGTTCACTGTGGGTGCTGTGGGTCACATGCTGGACTGCACACTATGGGTTATGTTTTTTCTCAGGCTGGGCTCCTCACTCTGGTTGTTGTGGGTCTCAGGCTGGGCTCCTCACTGTCGGTGCTTTGGGTCTCAGGCTGAACGTCTTCACTGTGGGTGCTGCAGGTCACAGCCTGGACTCCTCACTGTGAGTGCTGCGGGTCTCAGGCTGGACTGCTCACTGTGGGTGCTGTGGGTCTCAGACTTGACAACTCACTGTGGGTGCTGCAGGTCTCAGGCTGGTCTCTCACTCTGGGTGCTGCGGGTCTCAGGCTGGAGTGCTCACTGTGGGTGCTGTGGGTCTCAGGCTGCACTGCTCACTATGGGTGCTGTGGGTCTCAGGCTGGACGTCTTCACTGTGAGTGCTGCAGGTCTCAGGCTGGGCTCCTCACTGTGGGTGCTAAGGGTCTCAGGCTAGACTGCTCACTGTGTGTGCTGTGGGTCTCAGGCTGGACTGCTCACTGTCGGTGCTACGGGTGTCAGGCTGGACGTCTTCACTGTGGGTGCTGCAGGTCTCAGGCTGGACTGCTCAGTGTGGAAGCTGTGGGTCTCAGGCTGGACTGTTTAATGTGGATGCTGAGTGTCTCAGGCTGGACTGCTCACTGTGGGTGCTTCAGGTCTCAGGCTGGACTGCTCACTGTGGGCGCTTTGGGTCTCAGGCTGGACTGCTCACTGTGGGTGCTGTGGGTCTCAGGCAGGACTGCTCACTGTGGGTGCTGTGGGTCACATGCTGGACTGCACACTATGGGTTCTGTTTTTTCTCAGGCTGGGCTCCTCACTCTGGTTGTTGTGGGTCTCAGGCTGGGCTCCTCACTGTCGGTGCTTTGGGTCTCAGGCTGAACGTCTTCACTGTGGGTGCTGCAGGTCACAGCCTGGACTCCTCACTGTGTGTGCTGCGGGTCACAGGCTGCGCTCCTGACTGTGAGTGCTGCGGGTCTCAGGCTGGACTGCTCACTGTGGGTGCTGTGGGTCTCAGACTTGACAACTCACTGTGGGTGCTGCAGGTCTCAGGCTGGTCTCTCACTCTGGGTGCTGCGGGTCTCAGGCTGGAGTGCTCACTGTGGGTGCTGTGGGTCTCAGGCTGCACTGCTCACTATGGGTGCTGTGGGTCTCAGGCTGGACATCTTCACAGTGGGTACTCCAGGTCTCAGTCTGGGCTCCTCACTGTGGGTGCTGCAGGTCTCAGGCTGGTCTGCTCACTATGGGTGCTGCAGGTCTAAGGCTGGACAGCTCCTATGGGTGCTGTGGGTCTCAGATTGGACGGCTCACTATGGGTGCTGCGGGTCTCAGGCTGGACTGCTCACTGTGGGTGCTGTGGGTCTGAGGCTGGGCTCCTCACTGTCGGTGCTGTGTGTCTCAGGCTGGACTGTTCACTGTGGATGCTGTAGGTCTCAGGCTGGACTGCTCACTGTGGGTGCTGCAGGTCTCAGGCTGGACTGCTCACTGTGGATGCTGTGGCTCTCAATCTGGACTGCCCACAGTGGATGCTGTGGATCTCAGGCTGGACTGTTCACTGTGGATGCTGAGTGTCTCAGGCTGGACTGCTCACTGTGAGTGCTGCAGATCTCAGGGTGGACTGCTCACTGTGGTTGCTGTGGTTCTCAGGGTGGACGGCTCACTGTGGAAGCTGTAGTTCTCAGGCTGGAATGCTCACTGTGGGTGCTGGGGGTCTCAGGCTGGACTGCTCCTATGGGTGCTGCGGGTCTCAGGCTGGACTGCTGACTATGGGTGCTGCGGGTCTCAGGCTGGACTGCTCACTGTGGGTGCTGCAGGTCACAGGCTGGGCTCCTCACTGTGGGTACTGCTGGTCTCAGGCTGGACTGCTCACTGTGGCTGCTGCAGGTCTCAGGCTGGACTGTTCACTGTGGCTGCTGCAGGTCTCAGGCTGGACTTTTCACCGTGGATGCTGTGGGTCTCAGGCTGGACTGCTCACTGTGGGTGCTTCAGGTCTCAGGCTGGACTGCTCACTGTGGGTGCTGTGGGTCTCATGCTGGACTGCTCACTATGGGTGCTGCAGGTCTCTGGCTGGACTCCTCACTGAGAGTGCTGCAGATCTCAGGGTGGACTGCTCACTGTGGTTGCTGTGGTTCTCAGGGTGGACAGCTCACTGTGGAAGCTGTAGTTCTCAGGCTGGAATGCTCACTGTGGGTGCTGTGGGTCTCAGGCTGGACTGCTCCTATGGGTGCTGCGGGTCTCAGGCTGGACTGCTGACTATAAGTGCTGCGGGTCTCAGGCTGGACTGCTCACTATGGGTGCTGCAGGTCACAGGCTGGGCTCCTCACTGTGGGTACTGCTGGTCTCAGGCTGGACTGCTCACTGTGGCTGCTGCAGGTCTCAGGCTGGACTGTTCACTGTGGCTGCTGCAGGTCTCAGGCTGGACTTTTCACCGTGGATGCTGTGGGTCTCAGGCTGGACTGCTCACTGTGGGTGCTACGGGACTCAGGTTGGGAGACTCACAATGAGTGCTGCAGGTCTCAGGCTGGGCTCCTCACTGTGGGTGCTGCGGGTCTTGGGCTGGACAGCTCACCGTGGGTGCTGCAGGTCTCAGGATGCACTGCTCACTGTGGGTGCTGCGGGTCTCAGGCTGTTCTGTGTACTGTGGGTGATGCAGATCTCAGGGTGGACTGCTCACTGTGGGTGCTGCAGGTCTCAGGCTGGGCTCCTCGCTGTGGGTGCTGCAGGTGTCAGGCTGGACTGCTCACTGTGGCTGCTGCAGGTCACAGGCTGGACTGCTCACTGTGGATGCTGTGGGTCTCAATCTGGACTTCCCACAGTGGATGCTGTGGGTCTCAGGCTGGACTGTTCACTGTTGATGCTGAGTGTCTCAGGCTGGACTGCTCACTGTGGGTGCTGCAGGTCTCTGGCTGGAGTGCTCACTGTGGGTGCTGCAGGTCTCAGGCCAGACTGCTCACTGTGGGTGCTGCGGGTCTCCGACTTGGCTCCTCACTGTGGGTGCTGCGGGTCTCAGGCTTGACTACTCACTGTGGGTACTGCAGGTCTCAGGCTGGGCTCCTCACTGTGGGTGCTGCAGGTCACAGGCTGGACTGTTCACTGTGGCTCCTGCAGGTCTCAGGCTGGACTGTTCACTGTGGCTGCTGCAGGTCAAAGGCTGGACTATTCATTGTGGCTGCTGCAGGTTTCAGGCTGGACAGCTCACTGTGGCTGCACAGGTCTCAGGCTGGACTGTTCACTGTGGCTGCTGCGGATCTCAGGCTGCGAGCGTCACTGTGAGTGCTGCTGGTCTCAGGCTGGACTGTTCACCGTGGCTGCTGCAGGTCTCAGGCTGGACTGTTCACTGTGGGTGCTGCAGATCTCAGGGTGGACTGCTCACTGTGGGTGCTGTGGGTCTCAGGCTGGACTGCTCACTGTGGGTGCTGTGGTTCTCAGGCTGGACTTATCACGGTGGGTGCTGCAGGTCTCTGGCTGGACTCCTCACTGTGAGTGCTGCAGATCTCAGGGTGGACTGCTCACTGTGGTTGCTGAGGTTCTCAGGGTGGACGGCTCACTGTGGATGCTGTAGTTCTCAGGCTGGAATGCTCACTGTGGGTGCTGGGGGTCTCAGGCTGGACTGCTCCTATGGGTGCTGCGGGTCTCAGGCTGGACTGCTCACTATGGGTACAGTGGGTCTCAGGCTGGACATCTTCACTGTGCGTGCTGCAGGTCTCATTCTGGGCTCCTCACAGTAGTTGCTGCACGTCTCAGGCTGGGCTCCTCACTGTGGGTGCTGCAGGTCTCAGGCTGCACTGCTCACTGTGGGTGCTGCAGATCTCAGGGTGGACTGCTCACGGTGGGTGCTGCAGGTCTCAGGCTGGGCTCCTCACTGTGGGTGCTGCAGGTCTCAGGCTGGACTGCTCACTGTGGGTGCTGCAGGTCTCAGGCTGGACTGCTGACTGTGGATGCTGTGGGTCTCAGTCTGGACTGATCACTGTGGATGCTGTGGGTCTCAGGCTGGACTGTTTACTGTGGATGCTGAGTGTCTCAGGCTGGACTGCTCATTGTGGGTGCTGCAGGTCTCTGGCTGGACTGCTCACTGTGGGTGCTGTAGGTCTTAGGCTGGACTACTCACTGTGGGTGCTGCAGGTCTCAGGCTGGACTGTTCACTCTGGCTGCTGCAGGTCTGAGGCTGGACTGCTCACTGTGGCTGCTGCAGGTCTCAGGCTGGACTGTTCATTGTGGCTGCTGCAGGTCTCAGGCTGGACTGCTCACTGTGGCTGCACAGGTCTCAGGCTGGACTGTTCACTGTGGCTGCTGCGGGTCTCAGGATGCGAGCGTCACTGTAATTGCTGCTGGTTTCAGGCTGGACTGTTCACCGTGGCTGCTGCAGGTCTCAGGCTGGACTGTTCACTGTGGGTGCTGCAGATCTCAGGGTGGACTGCTCACTGTGGGTGCTGTGGGTCTCAGGCTGGACTGCTGACTATGGGTGCTGTGGGTCTCAGGCTGGACTGCTCACTGTGGGTGCTATGGGTCTCAGGCTGCACTGCTCACTGTGGGTGCTGGGTGTCTCAGGCTGGACTGCTCACTATGGGTGCTGCGGGTCTCAGGGTGGACTGCTCACTATGGGTGCTGTGGGTCTCAGGCTGGACATCTTCACTGTGCGTGCTGCAGGTCTCATTCTGCGCTCCTCAATGTGGTTGCTGCACGTCTCAGGCTGGACTCCTCACTGTGGGTACTAAGGGTCACAGGCTGGACTGATCACTGTGGGTGCTGGTTGTCTCAGGCTGGGCTCCTCACTGTGGGTGCTGTGTGTCTCAGGCTTGACTACTCACTGTGGGTGCTGCAGGGCTGAGGCTGGACGTCTTCACTGTGGGTGCTGCAGGTCTCAGGCTGGGCTCCTCACTGTGGCTGCTGCGGGTCTAAGGCTGGACTGCTCACTATGGGTGCTCTGGTTCTCAGGCTGGTCTGTTCACTGTGGGTGCTGCTGGTCTCAGGCTGGACTTTCCACTGTGAGTGTTGGGGGTCTCAGGCAGGACAGCTCACTATGGGTGCTGTGGGTCTCTGGCTGGACTGCTCACTATGGGTGCAGTGGGTCTCAGGCTGGACTGCTCACTGTGGATGCTGCAGGTCTCAGGCTGGGCTCCTCACTGTAGGTGCTGCAGGTCTCAGGCTGGACTGCTCACTGTGGGTGCTGCTGGTCTCAGGCTGGACTGCTCACTCTGGATGCTGCGGGTCTCAGGCAGGACTGTTTACTGTGGATGCTGAGTGTCTCAGGCTGGACTGTTCATTGTGACTGCCGCAGGTCTCAGGCTGGACTGTTCATTGTGGCTGCTGCAGGTCCCAGGCTGGACTGCTCACTGTGACTGCACAGGTCTCAGGCAGGACTGTTCACTGTGGCTGCTGCGGGATTCAGGCTGCGAGCGTCACTGTGAGTGCTGCTGTTCTCAGGCAGGACTGTTCAACGTGGCTGCTGCAGGTCTCAGGCTGGACTGCTCACTGTGGGTGCTGTGGGTCTCAGGCTGGACTGCTCACTGTGGGAGCTGTGGGTCTCAGGCTGGACTGCTCACGGTGGGTGCTGCAGGTATCAGGCTGGGCTCCTCACTGTGGGTGCTGAAGATCTCAGGGGGGACTGCTCACTGTGGTTGCTGTGGGTCTCAGGCTGGACTGTTCATTGTGGCTGCTGCAGGTCTCAGGCTGGACTGCTCACTGTGGCTGCACAGGTCTCAGACTGGACTGTTCACTGTGGCTGCTGCGGGATTCAGGCTGCGAGCGTCACTGTGAGTGCTGCTGGTCTCAGGCTGGACTGTTCACTGTGGGTGCTGCAGATCTCAGGGTGGACTGCTCACTGTGGGTGCTGTGGGTCTCAGGCTGGACTGCTCACTGTGGTTGCTGTGGGTCTCAGGCTGGACTGCTCACGGTGGGTGCTGCAGGTCTCAGGCTCGGCACCTCACTGTGGGTGCTGCAGATCTCAGGGTGGACTGCTCACTGTGGTTGCTGTGGGTCTCAGGGTTGACTGCTCACTGTGGATGCTGTAGGTCTCAGGTTGGACTGCTCACTGTGGGTGCTATGGGTCTCAGGCTGGACTGCTCACTGTGGGTGCTGGGGGTCTCAGGCTGGACTGCTCCATATGGGTGCTGCGGGTCTAAGGCTGGACTGCTCACTATGGGTGCTGTGGGTCTCAGGCTTCACATCTTCACTGTGGTTGCTGCAGGTCTCAGGCTGGACTCCTCACTGTGGGTGCTATGTGTCACAGGCTGGACTGTTCACTGCGGGTGCTGGGTGTTTCAGGCTGGGCTCCTCACTGTGGGTGCTGCGGGTCTCAGGCTGGACGTCTTCACTGTGGGTGCTGCAGGTCTCAGGCTGGGCTCCTCACTGTGAGTGCTGCGGGTCTTGGGCTGGACTGCTCACTGTGGGGACTGCAGGTCTCAAGCTGCACTGTTCACTGTGTGTGCTGCGGGTCTAAGGCTGGACTGCTCACTATGGGTGCTGTGGGTCTCAGGCTGGACTGTTCACTGTGGGCGCTGCAGGTCTCAGGCTGGACTTTCCACTGTGGGTGCTGCGGGTCTCAGGCTGGACAGCTCACTATGTGTGCTGTGGGTCTCAGGCTGGACTGCTCACTATGGGTGCAGTGGGTCTCAGGCTGGACTGCTCACTGTGGGTGCTGCAGGTCTCAGGCTGGGCTCCTCACTGTGGGTGCTGCAGATCTCAGGCTGGACAGCTCACAATGGGTGCTGCAGATCGCAGGGTGGATTGCTCACTGTGGGTGCTGCAGATCTCAGGCTGGACTGATCTCTGTGGATGCTGCGGGTCTCAGGCTTCACTACTCACTGTGGGTGCTGCGGGTCTCAGGCTGGACTGCTCACTATGGGTGATGCGGGTCTCAGGCTGGATTGCTCACTGTGGGTGCTGCAGGGCTCAGGATGGACTGTTCACTGTGGGTGCTGCAGGTCTCAGGCCGGACTGTTCACTGTGGGTGCTGCAGGTCTCAGGCTGGACTGTTCACTGTGGGTGCTGCAGGTCTCAGGCTGGACTGTTCACTGTGGGTACTGCAGGTCTCAGGCTGGACTGCTCACTAATGGTGCCGTGGGTCTCAGGCTGGACTACTCACTATGGGTGCTGTGGGTCTCAGGCTGGACGGCTCACTATGGGTGCTGTGGGTCTCAGGCGGGACTGTTCACTGTGCGTGCTGCAGGTCTCAGGCTGGACTTTCCACTGTGGGTGCTGCGGGTCTCAGGCTGGACAGCTCACTATGTGTGCTGTGGGTCTCAGGCTGGACTGCTCACTATGGGTGCAGTGGGTCTCAGGCTGGACTGCTCACTGTGGGTGCTGCAGGTCTCAGGCTGGGCTCCTCACTGTGGGTGCTGCAGATCTCAGGCTGGACAGCTCACAATGGGTGCTGCAGATGGCAGGGTGGACTGCTCACTGTGGGTGCTGCAGATCTCAGGCTGGACTGTTCACTGTGGGTACTGCGGGTCTAAGGCTGGACTGCTCACTATGGGTGCTGTGGGTCTCAGGCTGGACTGTTCACTGTGTGTGCTGCAGATCTCAGGCTGGACTTCTCACTGTGGGTGCTGTGGGTCTCAGGCTGGACTGCTCACTATGGGTCTCAGGCTGGACGTCTTCACTGTGGGTGCTGCAGGTCCCAGGCTGGTCTCCTCACTGTGGGTGCTGCGGGTCTCAGGCTGGACTGCTCACTGTGGGTGCTGCAGGTCTCAGGCTGGACTGCTCACTGTGGGTGCTGCGCGTCTCCGGCTTGGCTTCTCATTGTGGGTGCTGCGGGTCTCAGTCTTGACTACTCACTGTGGGTGCTGCAGGTCTCAGGCTGGACTGCTCACTGTGGATGCTGTGGGTCTCAGGCTGGACTGCTCACTCTGGATGCTGCGGGTCTCAGGCTGGACTGTTTACTGTGGATGCTGAGTGTCTCAGGCTGGACTGTTCATTGTGGCTGCTGCAGGTCTCAGGCTGGACTGTTCATTGTGGCTGCTGCAGGTCCCAGGCTGGACTGCTCACTGTGGCTGCACAGGTCTCAGGCAGGACTGTTCACTGTGGCTGCTGCGGGATTCAGGCTGCGAGCGTCACTGTGAGTGCTGCTGTTCTCAGGCTGGACTGTTCAACGTGGCTGCTGCGGGTCTCAGGCGGGACTGCTCACTGTGGGTGCTGTGGGTCTCAGGCTGGACTGCTCACTGTGGGAGCTGTGGGTCTCAGGCTGGACTGCTCACGGTGGGTGCTGCAGGTCTCAGGCTGGGATCCTCACTGTGGGTGCTGAAGATCTCAGGGGGGACTGCTCACTGTGGTTGCTGTGGGTCTCACGATGGACTGTTCATTGTGGCTGCTGCAGGTCTCAGGCTGGACTGCTCACTGTGGCTGCACAGGTCTCAGGCTGGACTGTTCACTGTGGCTGCTGCGGGATTCAGGCTGCGAGCGTCACTGTGAGTGCTGCTGGTCTCAGGCTGGACTGTTCACTGTGGGTGCTGCAGATCTCAGAGTGGACTGCTCACTGTGGGTGCTGTGGGTCTCAGGCTGGACTGCTCACTGTGGGAGCTGTGGGTCTCAGGCTGGACTGCTCACTGTGGATGCTGTAGGTCTCAGGTTGGACTGCTCACTGTGGGTGCTATGGGTCTCAGGCTGGACTGCTCACTGTGGGTGCTGGGGGTCTCAGGCTGGACTGCTCCATATGGGTGCTGCGGGTCTAAGGCTGGACTGCTCACTATGGGTGCTGTGGGTCTCAGGCTTCATATCTTCACTGTGGTTGCTGCAGGTCTCAGGCTGGACTCCTCACTGTGGGTGCTACGGGTCTCAGGCTGGACTGTTCACTGAGGGTGCTGGGTGTTTCAGGCTGGGCTCCTCACTGTGGGTGCTGCGGGTCTCAGGCTGGACATCTTCACTGTGGGTGCTGCAGGTCTCAGGCTGGGCTCCTCACTGTGAGTGATGCGGGTCTTGGGCTGGACTGCTCACTGTGGGGACTGCAGGTCTCAAGCTGCACTGTTCACTGTGGGTGCTGCGCGTCTCAGTCTCGACTGCTCACTGTGGGTGCTTCAGGTCTCAGGCTGGACTGCTCACTGTGGGTGCTGCATCTGTCAGGTCAGACTGATCACTGTGGGTGCTGCAGGTCTCAGGCTGGACTGTTCACTGTGGGAGCTGCAGGTCGCAGGCTTCACTGTTCACTGTGGGTGCTGCGGGTCTAAGGCTGGACTGCTCACTATGGGTGCTGTGGGTCTCAGGCTGGACTGTTCACTGTGTGTGCTGCAGGTCTCAGGCTGGACTGCTCACTGTGGGTGCTGTGGGTCTCAGGCTGGACTGCTCACTATGGGTCTCAGGCTGGACGTCTTTACTGTGGGTGCTGCAGGTCCCAGGCTGGTCTCCTCACTGTGGGTGCTGCGGGTCTCAGGCTGGACTGCTCACTGTGGGTGCTGCAGGTCTCAGGCTGGACTGCTCACTGAGGGTGCTGCGCGTCTCCGGCTTGGCTTCTCATTGTGAGTGCTGCGGGTCTCAGTCTTGACTACTCACTGTGGGTGCTGCAGGTCTCAGGCTGGGCTCCTCACTGTAGGTGCTGCAGGTCTCAGGCTGGACTGCTCACTGTGGGTGCTGCAGGTCTCAGGCTGGACTGCTCACTGTGGATGCTGTGGGTCTCAGGCTGGACTGCTCACTCTGGATGCTGCGGGTCTCAGGCTGGACTGTTTACTGTGGATGCTGAGTGTCTCAGGCTGGACTGTAAATTGTGGCTGCTGCAGGTCTCAGGCTGGACTGTTCATTGTGGCTGCTGCAGGTCCCAGGCTGGACTGCTCACTGTGGCTGCACAGGTCTCAGGCAGGACTGTTCACTGTGGCTGCTGCGGGATTCAGGCTGCGAGCGTCACTGTGAGTGCTGCTGTTCTCAGGCTGGACTGTTCAACGTGGCTGCTGCAGCTCTCAGGCTGGACTGCTCACTGTGGGTGCTGTGGGTCTCAGGCTGGACTGCTCACTGTGGGAGCTGTGGGTCTCAGGCTGGACTGCTCACGGTGGGTGCTGCAGGTCTCAGGCTGGGCTCCTCACTGTGGGTGCTGTAGATCTTAGGGGGGACTGCTCACTGTGGGTGCTGTGGGTCTCAGGCTGGACTGTTCATTGTGGCTGCTGCAGGTCTCAGGCTGGACTGCTCACTGTGGCTGCACAGGTCTCAGGCTGGACTGTTCACTGTGGCTGCTGCGGGATTCAGGCTGCGAGCGTCACTGTGAGTGCTGCTGGTCTCAGGCTGGACTGTTCACTGTGGGTGCTGCAGATCTCAGGGTGGACTGCTCACTGTGGGTGCTGTGGGTCTCAGGCTGGACTGCTCACTGTGGGAGCTGTGGGTCTCAGGCTGGACTGCTCACGGTGGGTGCTGCAGGTCTCAGGGGGGACTGCTCACTGTGGTTGCTGTGGGTCTCAGGCTGGACTGCTCACGGTGGGTGCTGCAGGTCTCAGGGTGGACTGCTCACTGTGGTTGCTGTGGGTCTCAGGGTGGACTGCTCACTGTGGATGCTGTAGGTCTCAGGTTGGACTGCTCACTGTGGGTGCTATGGGTCTCAGGCTGGACTGCTCACTGTGGGTGCTGGGGGTCTCAGGCTGGACTGCTCCATATGGGTGCTGCGGGTCTAAGGCTGGACTGCTCACTTTGGGTGCTGTGGGTCTCAGGCTTCACATCTTCACTGTGGTTGCTGCAGGTCTCAGGCTGGACTCCTCACTGTGGGTGCTACGGGTCTCAGGCTGGACTGTCCACTGAGGGTGCTGGGTGATTCAGGCTGGGCTCCTCACTGTGGGTGCTGCGGGTCTCAGGCTGGACGTCTTCACTGTGGGTGCTGCAGGTCTCAGGCTGGGCTCCTCACTGTGAGCGCTGCGGGTCTTGGGCTGGACTGCTCACTGTGGGGACTGCAGGTCTCAAGCTGCACTGTTCACTGTGTGTGCTGCGGGTCTAAGGCTGGACTGCTCACTATGGGTGCTGTGGGTCTCAGGCTGGACTGTTCACTGTGGGCGCTGCAGGTCTCAGGCTGGACTTTCCACTGTGGGTGCTGCGGGTCTCAGGCTGGACAGCTCACTATGTGTGCTGTGGGTCTCAGGCTGGACTGCTCACTATGGGTGCAGTGGGTCTCAGGCTGGATTGCTCACTGTGGTTGCTGCGGGTCTCCGGCTGGACTGCTCACTGTGGGTGCTGCAGGGCTCAGGCTGGACTGTTCACTCTGGGTGCTGCAGGTCTCAGGCCGGACTGTTCACTGTGGGTGCTGCAGGTCTCAGGCTGGACTGTTCACTGTGGGTACTGCGGGTCTCAGGCTCGACTGCTCACTAATGGTGCCGTGGGTCTCAGGCTGGACTACTCACTATGGGTGCTGTGGGTCTCAGGCTGGACGGCTGACTATGGGTGCTGTGGGTCTCAGGCGGGACTGTTCACTGTGCGTGCTGCAGGTCTCAGGCTGGACTTTCCACTGTGGGTGCTGCGGGTCTCAGGCTGGACAGCTCACTATGTGTGCTGTGGGTCTCAGGCTGGACTGCTCACTATGGGTGCAGTGGGTCTCAGGCTGGACTGCTCACTGTGGGTGCTGCAGGTCTCAGGCTGGGCTCCTCACTGTGGGTGCTGCAGATCTCAGGCTGGACAGCTCACAATGGGTGCTGCAGATCGCAGGGTGGATTGCTCACTGTGGGTGCTGCAGATCTCAGGCTGGACTGATCTCTGTGGATGCTGCGGGTCTCAGGCTTCACTACTCACTGTGGGTGCTGCGGGTCTCAGGCTGGACTGCTCACTATGGGTGATGCAGGTCTCAGGCTGCATTGCTCACTGTGGTTGCTGCGGGTCTCAGGCTGGACTGCTCACTGTGGGTGCTGGAGGGCTCAGGCTGGACTGTTCACTGTGGGTGCTGCAAGTCTCAGGCCGGACTGTTCACTGTGGGTGCTGCAGGTCTCAGGCTGGACTGTTCACTGTGGGTGCTGCAGGTCTCAGGCTGGACTGTTCACTGTGGGTACTGCGGGTCTCAGGCTCGACTGCTCACTAATAGTGCCGTGGGTCTCAGGCTGGACTGCTCACTATGGGTGCTGTGGGTCTCAGGCTGGACGGCTCACTATGGGTGCTGTGGGTCTCAGGCGGGACTGTTCACTGTGCGTGCTGCAGGTCTCAGGCTGGACTGTTCACTGTGGGTGCTGTGGGTCTCAGGCTGAACTGCTCACTGTGGGTACTGTGGGTCTCAGGCTGGACTGCTCACTGTGGCTGCTGCAGGTCTCAGGCTGGGCTCCTCACTGCGGGTGCTGCAGATCTCAGGCTGGACTGCCCACAATGGGTGCTGCAGATCTCAGGGTGGACTGCTCACTGTGGGTGCTGCAGATCTCAGGGTTGACTGCTCACTCGGCGTGCTGTGGGTCTCAGGCTGGACTGCTCACTGGGGGTGCTGTGGGTCTCAGGCTGGACTGCTCACTGTGGGTGCTGTGGGTCTCAGGCTGGACTGTTTACTGTGGATGCTGAGTGTCTCAGGCTGGACTGCTCACTGTGGGTGCTGCAGGTCTCAGGCTGGACTGCTCACTGTGGGTGCTGCGCGTCTCCGGCTTGGCTCCTCATTCTGGGTGCTGCGGGTCTCAGTCTTATCTACTCACTGTGGCTGCACAGGTCTCAGGCTGGACTGTTCACTGTGGCTGCCGCGGGTCTCAGGCTACGAGCGTCACTGTGAGTGCTGCTGGTCTTAGGCTGGACTGTTCACCGTGGCTGCTGCAGGTCTCAGGCTGGACTGTTCACTGTGGGTGCTGTGGGTCACAGGCTGGACTGCTCACTGTGGGAGCTGTGGGTCTCAGGCTGGACTGCTCACGGTGGGTGCTGCAGGTCTCAGGCTGGGCTCCTCACTGTGGGTGCTGCAGATCTCAGGGGGGACTGCTCACTGTGGTTGCTGTCGGTCTCAGGCTGGATTGTTTACTGTGGATGCTGAGTGTCTCAGGCTGGACTGCTCACTGTGGGTGCTGCAGGTCTCAGGCTGGACTGCTCACTGTGGGTGCTGCAGGTCTCAGGCTGGACTGCTCACTGTGGGTGCTGCTCGTCTCCGGCTTGGCTCCTCAGTGTAGGTGCTGCGGGTCTCAGTCTTGTCTACTCACTGTGGGTGCTGCAGGTCTCAGGCTGGACTGTTCATTGTGGCTGCTGCAGGTCTCAGGCTGGACTGCTCACTGTGGCTGCACAGGTCTCAGGCTGGACGTCTTCACTGTGGGTGCTGCAGGTCTCAGGCTGGACGGCTCACTGTGGGTGCTGTGGGTCTCAGGCTTGACTACTCACTGTGGGTGCTGCAGGTCTCAGGATTTACTGCTCACTATGGGTGCTGTGGGTCTCAGGCTGGACTGCTCACTTTGGGTGCTGCGGGTCTCTGGCTTGACTGCTCACTGTGGGTGCTGTGGTTCTCAGGCTGGGCTCCTCACTGTGGGTGCTGTGGGTCTCAGGCTGTGCTCCTCACTGTCGGTGCTGTGGGTCTCAGGCTGGACGTCTTCACTGTGGGTGCTGCAGGTCTCAGGCTGGGCTCCTCACCATGGGTGCTGCGGTTCTCAGGCTAGACTGTTCACTGTGGGTGCTGCAGGTCTCAGGCTGGTCTGCTCACTGTGGGTGCTATGGGTCTCAGGCTGGACTGCTCACTGTGGGTGCTGTGGGTCTCAGGCTGGACTACTCACTATGGGTGCTGTGGGTCTCAGGCTGGACGTCTTCACTGTGGGTGCTGCAGGTCTCAGGCTGGTCTCCTCACTGTGGGTGCTGCGGGTCTCAGGCTGGACTGCTCTCTGAGGGTGCTGCGGATCTCAGGCTGGGCTCCTCATGTGGGTGCTATGGTCTCAGGCTTGACTACTCACAATTGGTGCTGCAGGTCTCAGGCTGGACTGCTTTCTGTGGGTGTCGTGGGTCTCAGGCTGGACTGTTCACTGTGGGTGCTGCGGGTTGCAGGCTGGACTGATCACTGTGGGTGCTGTGGGTCTCAGGCTGGACTGCTCACTGTGGGTGCTGTGGGTCTCAGGCTGGACTGCTCACTATGGGTGCTGTGGGTCTCAGGCTGCACGTCTTCACTGTGGGTGCTGCAGGTCTCAGGCTGATCTCCTCAATGTGGGTGCAACGGTTCTCAGGCTGGACTGCTCACTGTGGGTGCTGTGGGTCTCAGGCTGGACTGCTCTCTGTGGGTGCTGCAGGTCTCAGGCTGGACTGCTCACTGTGGCTGCTGTGGGTCTCACGCTGGACTGCTCACTGTGGATGCTGTGGGTCTCAGGCTGGACTGCTCACTGTGGATGCTGTGTTTCCCAGGCTGGACTGCTCACTGTGGGTGCTGTGGGTCTCTGGCTGGAATGCTTACTGTGGGTGCTGCAGTTCTCAGGCTGGACTGCTCACTGTGGGTGCTGCAGGTCTCAGGCTGGGCTCCTCACTTTGGGTGCTGTGGGTCTCAGGCTGGACTGCTCACTGTGGGTACTGCAGGTCTCAGTCTTGACTGCTCACTATGGGTGCTGCAGGTCACAGGCTGGACTGCTTTCTGTGGGTGCTGTGGGTCTCAGGCTGGACTGTTCACTGTGGGTGCTGCAGGTCTCAGGCTGGACTGCTCACTGTGGGTGCTGTGGGTCTCAGGCTGGACTGCTCACTGTGGGTGCTGTGGGTCTCAGGCTGGACTGCTCACTATGGGTGCTGTGTGTCTCCAGCTGGACGTCTTAACTGTGGGTGCTGCAGGTCTCAGGCTGGTCTCCTCAATGTGGGTGCTACAGGTCTCAGGCTGGACTGCTCACTGTGGGGGCTGTGTGTCTCAGGCTAGACTGCTCTCTGTGGGTGCTGCGGGTCTCAGGCTGGACTGTTCTCTGTGGGTGCTGCAGGTCTCAGGCTGGACTGCTCACTGTGGGTGCTGCAGGTCTCAGGCTGCACTGTTCACTGTGAGTGCTGCGGGTCTAAGGCTGGACTGCTCACTATGGGTGCTGTGGGTCTCAGGCTGGACTGTTCTCTGTGGGTGCTGCAGTTCTCAGGCTGGACTTTCCACTGTGAGTGCTGTGGGTCTCAGGCTGGACTGCTCACTATGGGTGCTGTGGGTTTCAAGCTGGACTGCTCACTATGGGTGCAGTGGGTCTCAAGCTGGACTGCTCACTGTGGGTGATGGAGGTCTCAGGCTGGGCTCCTCACTGCGGGTGCTGCAGGTCTCAGGCTGGACTGCTGACTGTGGATGCTGTGGGTCTCAGGCTGGACTGCTCACTCTGGATGCTGCGGGTCGCAGGCTGGACTGTTCATAGTGGCTGCTGCAGGTCTCAGGCTGGACTGTTCATTGTGGCTGCTGCAGGTCTCAGGCTGGACTGCTCACTGTGGCTGCACAGGTCTCAGGCTGGACTGTTCACTGTGGCTGCTGCGGGATTCAGGCTGCGAGCGTCACTGTGAGTGCTGCTGGTCTCAGGCTGGACTGTTCAACGTGGCTGCTGCAGGTCTCAGGCTGGACTGTTCACTGTGGGTGCTGCAGATCTCAGGGTGGACCACTCACTGTGGGTGCTGTGGGTCTCAGGCTGGACTGCTCACTGTGGGAGCTGTGGGTCTCAGGCTGGACTGCTCACAGTGGGTGCTGCAGGTCTCAGGCTGAGCTCCTCACTGTGGGTGCTGCAGATCTCAGGGGGGACTGCTCACCGTGGTTGCTGTGGGTCTCAGGCTGGACTGCTCACGGTGGGTGCTGCAGGTCTCAGGCTCGGCACCTCACTGTGGGTGCTGCAGATCTCAGGGTGGACTGCTCACTGTGGTTGCTGTGGGTCTCAGGGTGGACTGCTCACTGTGGATGCTGTAGGTCTCAGGTTGGACTGCTCACTGTGGGTGCTATGGGTCTCAGGCTGGACTGCTCACTGTGGGTGCTGGGGGTCTCAGGCTGGACTGCTCCATATGGGTGCTGCGGGTCTAAGGCTGGACTGCTCACTATGGGTGCTGTGGGTCTCAGGCTTCACATCTTCACTGTGGTTGCTGCAGGTCTCAGGCTGGACTCCTCACTGTGGGTGCTACGTGTCTCAGGCTGGACTGTTCACTGCGGGTGCTGGGTGTTTCAGGCTGGGCTCCTCACTGTGGGTGCTGCGGGTCTCAGGCTGGACGTCTTCACTGTGGGTGCTGCAGGTCTCAGGCTGGGCTCCTCACTGTGAGTTATGCGGGTCTTGGGCTGGACTGCTCACTGTGGGGACTGCAGGTCTCAAGCTGCACTGCTCACTGTGGGTGCTGCTCGTCTCAGTCTCGACTTCTCACTGTGGGTGCTTCAGGTCTCAGGCTGGACTGCTCACTGTGGGTGCTGCATCTGTCAGGTCAGACTGATCACTGTGGGTGCTGCAGGTCTCAGGCTGGACTGTTCACTGTGGGAGCTGCAGGTCGCAGGCTGCACTATTCACTGTGGGTACTGCGGGTCTAAGGCTGGACTGCTCACTATGGGTGCTGTGGGTCTCAGGCTGGACTGTTCACTGTGTGTGCTGCAGATCTCAGGCTGGACTGCTCACTGTGGGTGCTGTGGGTCTCAGGCTGGACTGCTCACTATGGGTCTCAGGCTGGACGTCTTCACTGTGGGTGCTGCAGGTCCCAGGCTGGTCTCCTCACTGTGGGTGCTGCGGGTCTCAGGCTGGACTGCTCACTGTGGGTGCTGCAGGTCTCAGGCTGGACTGCTCACTGTGGGTGCTGCGCGTCTCCGGCTTGGCTTCTCATTGTGGGTGCTGCGGGTCTCAGTCTTGACTACTCACTGTGGGTGCTGCAGGTCTCAGGCTGGGCTCCTCACTGCAGGTGCTGCAGGTCTCAGGCTGGACTGCTCACTGTGGGTGCTGCAGGTCTCAGGCTGGACTGCTCACTGTGGATGCTGTGGGTCTCAGGCTGGACTGCTCACTCTGGATGCTGCGGGTCTCAGGCTGGACTGTTTACTGTGGATGCTGAGTGTCTCAGGCTGGACTGTTCATTGTGGCTGCTGCAGGTCTCAGGCTGGACTGTTCATTGTGGCTGCTGCAGGTCCCAGGCTGGACTGCTCACTGTGGCTGCACAGGTCTCAGGCAGGACTGTTCACTGTGGCTGCTGCGGGATTCAGGCTGCGAGCGTCACTGTGAGTGCTGCTGTTCTCAGGCTGGACTGTTCAACGTGGCTGCTGCGGGTCTCAGGCTGGACTGCTCACTGTGGGTGCTGTGGGTCTCAGGCTGGACTGCTCACTGTGGGAGCTGTGGGTCTCAGGCTGGACTGCTCACGGTGGGTGCTGCAGGTCTCAGGCTGGGATCCTCACTGTGGGTGCTGAAGATCTCAGGGGGGACTGCTCACTGTGGTAGCTGTGGGTCTCACGATGGACTGTTCATTGTGGCTGCTGCAGGTCTCAGGCTGGACTGCTCACTGTGGCTGCACAGGTCTCAGGCTGGACTGCTCACTGTGGCTGCACAGGTCTCAGGCAGGACTGTTCACTGTGGCTGCTGCGGGATTCAGGCTGCGAGCGTCACTGTGAGTGCTGCTGTTCTCAGGCTGGACTGTTCAACGTGGCTGCTGCGGGTCTCAGGCTGGACTGCTCACTGTGGGTGCTGTGGGTCTCAGGCTGGACTGCTCACTGTGGGAGCTGTGGGTCTCAGGCTGGACTGCTCACGGTGGGTGCTGCAGGTCTCAGGCTGGGATCCTCACTGTGGGTGCTGAAGATCTCAGGGGGGACTGCTCACTGTGGTAGCTGTGGGTCTCACGATGGACTGTTCATTGTGGCTGCTGCAGGTCTCAGGCTGGACTGCTCACTGTGGCTGCACAGGTCTCAGGCTGGACTGTTCACTGTGGCTGCTGCGGGATTCAGGCTGCGAGCGTCACTGTGAGTGCTGCTGGTCTCAGGCTGGACTGTTCACTGTGGGTGCTGCAGATCTCAGAGTGGACTGCTCACTGTGGGTGCTGTGGGTCTCAGGCTGGACTGCTCACTGTGGGAGCTGTGGGTCTCAGGCTGGACTGCTCACTGTGGATGCTGTAGGTCTCAGGTTGGACTGCTCACTGTGGGTGCTATGGGTCTCAGGCTGGACTGCTCACTGTGGGTGCTGGGGGTCTCAGGCTGGACTGCTCCATATGGGTGCTGCGGGTCTAAGGCTGGACTGCTCACTATGGGTGCTGTGGGTCTCAGGCTTCATATCTTCACTGTGGTTGCTGCAGGTCTCAGGCTGGACTCCTCACTGTGGGTGCTACGGGTCTCAGGCTGGACTGTTCACTGAGGGTGCTGGGTGTTTCAGGCTGGGCTCCTCACTGTGGGTGCTGCGGGTCTCAGGCTGGACATCTTCACTGTGGGTGCTGCAGGTCTCAGGCTGGGCTCCTCACTGTGAGTGATGCGGGTCTTGGGCTGGACTGCTCACTGTGGGGACTGCAGGTCTCAAGCTGCACTGTTCACTGTGGGTGCTGCGCGTCTCAGTCTCGACTGCTCACTGTGGGTGCTTCAGGTCTCAGGCTGGACTGCTCACTGTGGGTGCTGCATCTGTCAGGTCAGACTGATCACTGTGGGTGCTGCAGGTCTCAGGCTGGACTGTTCACTGTGGGAGCTGCAGGTCGCAGGCTTCACTGTTCACTGTGGGTGCTGCGGGTCTAAGGCTGGACTGCTCACTATGGGTGCTGTGGGTCTCAGGCTGGACTGTTCACTGTGTGTGCTGCAGGTCTCAGGCTGGACTGCTCACTGTGGGTGCTGTGGGTCTCAGGCTGGACTGCTCACTATGGGTCTCAGGCTGGACGTCTTTACTGTGGGTGCTGCAGGTCCCAGGCTGGTCTCCTCACTGTGGGTGCTGCGGGTCTCAGGCTGGACTGCTCACTGTGGGTGCTGCAGGTCTCAGGCTGGACTGCTCACTGAGGGTGCTGCGCGTCTCCGGCTTGGCTTCTCATTGTGAGTGCTGCGGGTCTCAGTCTTGACTACTCACTGTGGGTGCTGCAGGTCTCAGGCTGGGCTCCTCACTGTAGGTGCTGCAGGTCTCAGGCTGGACTGCTCACTGTGGGTGCTGCAGGTCTCAGGCTGGACTGCTCACTGTGGATGCTGTGGGTCTCAGGCTGGACTGCTCACTCTGGATGCTGCGGGTCTCAGGCTGGACTGTTTACTGTGGATGCTGAGTGTCTCAGGCTGGACTGTAAATTGTGGCTGCTGCAGGTCTCAGGCTGGACTGTTCATTGTGGCTGCTGCAGGTCCCAGGCTGGACTGCTCACTGTGGCTGCACAGGTCTCAGGCAGGACTGTTCACTGTGGCTGCTGCGGGATTCAGGCTACGAGCGTCACTGTGAGTGCTGCTGTTCTCAGGCTGGACTGTTCAACGTGGCTGCTGCAGCTCTCAGGCTGGACTGCTCACTGTGGGTCTCAGGCTGGACTGCTCACTGTGGGAGCTGTGGGTCTCAGGCTGGACTGCTCACGGTGGGTGCTGCAGGTCTCAGGCTGGGCTCCTCACTGTGGGTGCTGTAGATCTTAGGGGGGACTGCTCACTGTGGGTGCTGTGGGTCTCAGGCTGGACTGTTCATTGTGGCTGCTGCAGGTCTCAGGCTGGACTGCTCACTGTGGCTGCACAGGTCTCAGGCTGGACTGTTCACTGTGGCTGCTGCGGGATTCAGGCTGCGAGCGTCACTGTGAGTGCTGCTGGTCTCAGGCTGGACTGTTCACTGTGGGTGCTGCAGATCTCAGGGTGGACTGCTCACTGTGGGTGCTGTGGGTCTCAGGCTGGACTGCTCACTGTGGGAGCTGTGGGTCTCAGGCTGGACTGCTCACGGTGGGTGCTGCAGGTCTCAGGGGGGACTGCTCACTGTGGTTGCTGTGGGTCTCAGGCTGGACTGCTCACGGTGGGTGCTGCAGGTCTCAGGGTGGACTGCTCACTGTGGTTGCTGTGGGTCTCAGGGTGGACTGCTCACTGTGGATGCTGTAGGTCTCAGGTTGGACTGCTCACTGTGGGTGCTATGGGTCTCAGGCTGGACTGCTCACTGTGGGTGCTGGGGGTCTCAGGCTGGACTGCTCTATATGGGTGCTGCGGGTCTAAGGCTGGACTGCTCACTTTGGGTGCTGTGGGTCTCAGGCTTCACATCTTCACTGTGGTTGCTGCAGGTCTCAGGCTGGACTCCTCACTGTGGGTGCTACGGGTCTCAGGCTGGACTGTTCACTGAGGGTGCTGGGTGATTCAGGCTGGGCTCCTCACTGTGGGTGCTGCGGGTCTCAGGCTGGACGTCTTCACTGTGGGTGCTGCAGGTCTCAGGCTGGGCTCCTCACTGTGAGCGCTGCGGGTCTTGGGCTGGACTGCTCACTGTGGGGACTGCAGGTCTCAAGCTGCACTGTTCACTGTGTGTGCTGCGGGTCTAAGGCTGGACTGCTCACTATGGGTGCTGTGGGTCTCAGGCTGGACTGTTCACTGTGGGCACTGCAGGTCTCAGGCTGGACTTTCCACTGTGGGTGCTGCGGGTCTCAGGCTGGACAGCTCACTATGTGTGCTGTGGGTCTCAGGCTGGACTGCTCACTATGGGTGCAGTGGGTCTCAGGCTGGATTGCTCACTGTGGTTGCTGCGGGTCTCAGGCTGGACTGCTCACTGTGGGTGCTGCAGGGCTCAGGCTGGACTGTTCACTGTGGGTGCTGCAGGTCTCAGGCTGGACTGTTCACTGTGGGTGCTGCAGGTCTCAGGCTGGACTGTTCACTGTGGGTACTGCGGGTCTCAGGCTCGACTGCTCACTATGGGTGCAGTGGGTCTCAGGCTGGACTGCTCACTGTGGGTGCTGCAGATCTCAGGCTGGACAGCTCACAATGGGTGCTGCAGATCGCAGGGTGGATTGCTCACTGTGGGTGCTGCAGATCTCAGGCTGGACTGATCTCTGTGGATGCTGCGGGTCTCAGGCTTCACTACTCACTGTGGGTGCTGCGGGTCTCAGGCTGGACTGCTCACTATGGGTGATGCAGGTCTCAGGCTGCATTGCTCACTGTGGTTGCTGCGGGTCTCAGGCTGGACTGTTCACTGTGGGTGCTGCAGGGCTCAGGCTGGACTGTTCACTGTGGGTGCTGCAAGTCTCAGGCCGGACTGTTCACTGTGGGTGCTGCAGGTCTCAGGCTGGACTGTTCACTGTGGGTGCTGCAGGTCTCAGGCTGGACTGTTCACTGTGGGTACTGCGGGTCTCAGGCTCGACTGCTCACTAATGGTGCCGTGGGTCTCAGGCTGGACTGCTCACTATGGGTGCTGTGGGTCTCAGGCTGGACGGCTCACTATGGGTGCTGTGGGTCTCAGTCGGGACTGTTCACTGTGCGTGCTGCAGGTCTCAGGCTGGACTGTTCACTGTGGGTGCTGTGGGTCTCAGGCTGAACTGCTCACTGTGGGTACTGTGGGTCTCAGGCTGGACTGCTCACTGTGGCTGCTGCAGGTCTCAGGCTGGGCTCCTCACTGCGGGTGCTGCAGATCTCAGGCTGGACTGCCCACAATGGGTGCTGCAGATCTCAGGGTGGACTGCTCACTGTGGGTGCTGCAGATCTCAGGGTTGACTGCTCACTCGGCGTGCTGTGGGTCTCAGGCTGGACTGCTCACTGGGGGTGCTGTGGGTCTCAGGCTGGACTGCTCACTGTGGGTGCTGTGGGTCTCAGGCTGGACTGTTTACTGTGGATGCTGAGTGTCTCAGGCTGGACTGCTCACTGTGGGTGCTGCAGGTCTCAGGCTGGACTGCTCACTGTGGGTGCTGCGCGTCTCCGGCTTGGCTCCTCATTCTGGGTGCTGCGGGTCTCAGTCTTATCTACTCACTGTGGCTGCACAGGTCTCAGGCTGGACTGTTCACTGTGGCTGCCGCGGGTCTCAGGCTGCGAGCTTCACTGTGAGTGCTGCTGGTCTTAGGCTGGACTGTTCACCGTGGCTGCTGCAGGTCTCAGGCTGGACTGTTCACTGTGGGTGCTGTGGGTCACAGGCTGGACTGCTCACTGTGGGAGCTGTGGGTCTCAGGCTGGACTGCTCACGGTGGGTGCTGCAGGTCTCAGGCTGGGCTCCTCACTGTGGGTGCTGCAGATCTCAGGGGGGACTGCTCACTGTGGTTGCTGTCGGTCTCAGGCTGGATTGTTTACTGTGGATGCTGAGTGTCTCAGGCTGGACTGCTCACTGTGGGTGCTGCAGGTCTCAGGCTGGACTGCTCACTGTGGGTGCTGCAGGTCTCAGGCTGGACTGCTCACTGTGGGTGCTGCTCGTCTCCGGCTTGGCTCCTCAGTGTAGGTGCTGCGGGTCTCAGTCTTGTCTACTCACTGTGGGTGCTGCAGGTCTCAGGCTGGACTGTTCATTGTGGCTGCTGCAGGTCTCAGGCTGGACTGCTCACTGTGGCTGCACAGGTCTCAGGCTGGACGTCTTCACTGTGGGTGCTGCAGGTCTCAGGCTGGACGGCTCACTGTGGGTGCTGTGGGTCTCAGGCTTGACTACTCACTGTGGGTGCTGCAGGTCTCAGGATTTACTGCTCACTATGGGTGCTGTGGGTCTCAGGCTGGACTGCTCACTTTGGGTGCTGCGGGTCTCTGGCTTGACTGCTCACTGTGGGTGCTGTGGTTCTCAGGCTGGGCTCCTCACTGTGGGTGCTGTGGGTCTCAGGCTGTGCTCCTCACTGTCGGTGCTGTGGGTCTCAGGCTGGACGTCTTCACTGTGGGTGCTGCAGGTCTCAGGCTGGGCTCCTCACCGTGGGTGCTGCGGTTCTCAGGCTAGACTGTTCACTGTGGGTGCTGCAGGTCTCAGGCTGGTCTGCTCACTGTGGGTGCTGTGGGTCTCAGGCTGGACTGCTCACTGTGGGTGCTGTGGGTCTCAGGCTGGACTACTCACTATGGGTGCTGTGGGTCTCAGGCTGGACGTCTTCACTGTGGGTGCTGCAGGTCTCAGGCTGGTCTCCTCACTGTGGGTGCTGCGGGTCTCAGGCTGGACTGCTCTCTGAGGGTGCTGCGGATCTCAGGCTGGGCTCCTCATGTGGGTGCTATGGTCTCAGGCTTGACTACTCACAATTGGTGCTGCAGGTCTCAGGCTGGACTGCTTTCTGTGGGTGTCGTGGGTCTCAGGCTGGACTGTTCACTGTGGGTGCTGCGGGTTGCAGGCTGGACTGATCACTGTGGGTGCTGTGGGTCTCAGGCTGGACTGCTCACTGTGGGTGCTGTGGGTCTCAGGCTGGACTGCTCACTATGGGTGCTGTGGGTCTCAGGCTGCACGTCTTCACTGTGGGTGCTGCAGGTCTCAGGCTGATCTCCTCAATGTGGGTGCAACGGTTCTCAGGCTGGACTGCTCACTGTGGGTGCTGTGGGTCTCAGGCTGGACTGCTCTCTGTGGGTGCTGCAGGTCTCAGGCTGGACTGCTCACTGTGGCTGCTGTGGGTCTCACGCTGGACTGCTCACTGTGGATGCTGTGGGTCTCAGGCGGGACTGCTCACTGTGGATGCTGTGTTTCCCAGGCTGGACTGCTCACTGTGGGTGCTGTGGGTCTCAGGCTGGACTGCTCACTGTGGGTGCTGTGGGTCTCAGGCTGGACTGTTTACTGTGGATGCTGAGTGTCTCAGGCTGGACTGCTCACTGTGGGTGCTGCAGGTCTCAGGCTGGACTGCTCACTGTGGGTGCTGCGTGTCTCCGGCTTGGCTCCTCATTCTGGGTGCTGCGGGTCTCAGTCTTATCTACTCACTGTGGCTGCACAGGTCTCAGGCTGGACTGTTCACTGTGGCTGCCGCGGGTCTCAGGCTGCGAGCGTCACTGTGAGTGCTGCTGGTCTTAGGCTGGACTGTTCACCGTGGCTGCTGCAGGTCTCAGGCTGGACTGTTCACTGTGGGTGCTGTGGGTCACAGGCTGGACTGCTCACTGTGGGAGCTGTGGGTCTCAGGCTGGACTGCTCACGGTGGGTGCTGCAGGTCTCAGGCTGGGCTCCTCACTGTGGGTGCTGCAAATCTCAGGGGGGACTGCTCACTGTGGTTGCTGTCGGTCTCAGGCTGGATTGTTTACTGTGGATGCTGAGTGTCTCAGGCTGGACTGCTCACTGTGGGTGCTGCAGGTCTCAGGCTGGACTGCTCACTGTGGGTGCTGCAGGTCTCAGGCTGGACTGCTCACTGTGGGTGCTGCTCGTCTCCGGCTTGGCTCCTCAGTGTAGGTGCTGCGGGTCTCAGTCTTGTCTACTCACTGTGGGTGCTGCAGGTCTCAGGCTGGACTGTTCATTGTGGCTGCTGCAGGTCTCAGGCTGGACTGCTCACTGTGGCTGCACAGGTCTCAGGCTGGACGTCTTCACTGTGGGTGCTGCAGGTCTCAGGCTGGACGGCTCACTGTGGGTGCTGTGGGTCTCAGGCTTGACTACTCACTGTGGGTGCTGCAGGTCTCAGGATTTACTGCTCACTATGGGTGCTGTGGGTCTCAGGCTGGACTGCTCACTTTGGGTGCTGCGGGTCTCTGGCTTGACTGCTCACTATGGGTGCTGTGGTTCTCAGGCTGGGCTCCTCACTGTGGGTGCTGTGGGTCTCAGGCTGTGCTCCTCACTGTCGGTGCTGTGGGTCTCAGGCTGGACGTCTTCACTGTGGGTGCTGTGGGTCTCAGGCTTGACTACTCACTGTGGGTGCTGCGGTTCTCAGGCTAGACTGCTCACTGTGGGTGCTGTGGGTCTCAGGCTTGACTACTCACTGTGGGTGCTGCAGGTCTCAGGCTGGACTGCTCACTATGGGTGCTGTGGGGCTCAGGCAGGACTGCTCACATTGGGTGCTGCGGGTCTCAGGCTGGTCTGTTCACTGTGGGTGCTGTGGGTCTCAGGCTGGACTGCTCACTGTGGGTGCTTTGGGTCTCAGGCTGGGCTCCTCACTGTGGGTGCTGTGGGTCTCATGCTGGACTGCTCACTGTGGGTGCTGTGGGTCTCAGGCTGGACTGTTCACTGTGGGCGCTGCGGGTCTCATGCTGGACTGCTCACTGTGGGTGCTGCAGGTCTCAGGAAGTGCTATTTGCAGTGGATGCTTCACTTCACAGGCAGGGCTGCACTCTACCAGCAGAGACTAGCACGAGGCAAGGGCTACACACCCACTCATGACAGGGGTGGGAAGATGGGGGCATGAGTGAAAGGGTCCTGTAGAAAACAGGAGGCTGAAGGACAGACAGACAGTCATAGTCCTGGGACTGAGGCCAAAAGCTTGGGGTGAGAGATTAAAGGCAGTCCTGGGGCTCTGTGTGCCATGCTAGAGGGCTATGCATGGCATGCATGTTGTGGTCCCGCTCCAGAGAGGGGCCAAGCAAAATTACTCAATGGACGCTGTGCACAGCTTGGTGTGCAGTGTGTGGTCAGTGCCACACACACAGTGGTCCTAGGGTCGGCTGGCTCAGTACTGGGTTACAGACGGAATTGTCATGGTCAGGGGAGGTATCTACAGCCTGTAAATGGGTAAAACATTGTAAAATGGGGGGTACTCGAAGCTCCCATGGGTGAGGGAGCGGGGTGGGAGTGGGGTTGGGGGTGGCCTCTCTATGTGACAGTGCACACTGCCTCAAGATGGGGAGGGGTGAGGTCCACATGGGGCATGATGACAGCAACAGTGATGTATTCAGGCAGGAAGACAGGAATGTCCACAACAATTACTACGGGCTCCAAGGTTACTGGGGAAGGCTGGAGAGTAACTGGACAGAGGTCTACCTACACATCATGGGGTTCCAGGATGATTGGAGGGACATGAACAATGACAGGGTAAGGGTCGAAGCTGGTCTGGGAGTAGATGTGCAGCACCACCATCTTGAGACCCCGAATCAATGACGCAGTTTAAAATGAAACTGGAATAACATCTCCATGGGAGGGGTTTGAAGCATGGTGGGAGGAGTCCATTTCTGGACTCCGAGCCCTTTCAGGGGACACTTTCATACTTATTAGATTCTCAACATTGAGATGAAGACTCAGCTGATAGAACTCATGAACACTTTATTGATAAATTATAGTTGGGGCCATTAACTAATGGTATGCTTTTAAGCTAGACTACAGTAGTCATTGGGGTTGCATTAGGGGTGGTCTCATTGAGCATTTAACCATCAGAGGAATGTGAGAAGGAAGAGGCAGCCAGCCATGAAGGGAGCACAGCTGCTGAATATCTGCAAGATGCTCTCTGAAACCCTGTAAAGTGTATTGTCCGATTTACATGGCTCACGGGCCATAAGGCATTCAGTCATTCCAAAAGTGCAAGTCAGGGGTAATCTATAATCTTAATCAGGCAGCATGTGAGTGCCTTTACTGAGGGTTAATATTACACGGCAGTGCTGAAACCTCTTCCGTCCTCTCTGGGATTGAGGTGTCAAGTGGCTCTTAGGCACCTATGATCTGTGAGAGAGCACATCTGCTACTAGGCTGGAACAGGGAAAGGCGGCTAGCACAAGCACAGCACTAGGGCATGGTAGTAGCTTTCTGGCTGGGAGTGGGAGGTCTGCAATAGTTGGTCAAGCTACATTCATCCCTTGGATCAATCTGTGCATAGGGAGGAGGATGATATTGGAATCGGGGCTGCACTGAATGCTGTCTTCATGATGACAGTGCTCAGATTGAGAATGAGAAGTAGGGCCCGATGCAACCTGGCACAGCTTAGAGAAGAGCCCCGGCCTGAGGTACATGGTCCAAGGGAGCCCCAGGAAGTCCTCCCCCTGCATCCACCCCACCCACCACCCCACTAGCAGTTCAGCTGCTCGCAGTTGAACCATGTTTGATTCCAGAGGGAGATGTGACTGTGGCAGGGCCTTTCGGAGCCTCTTTCAGAGCACCTGTGCCCGACTAACATGAGGTCCAATCATTTTTAGTTTGACAACCATGGTAGTTGTGACATTTTTTATGAGCTCCCCCACCATTTCCCCTCTGCCAGTCACCCATTTCCTTTCCCCCAGAACCATCTACCTTCCTGGAGTAACCTTCGACCACCCTACTTTCACCTTCCAGCCCAAACCCTTCGTATTCCAGAATGTCCAGGTGAATGTGCATTTCCCCTTCCTCCTGGAGAATCCCAGCCCCATCCACATTGACCTCCTCCTCCCCACCCCCCTTGTCCCTGTGAACCTCCATGTTGCCACCAACAACCCACGTCACCCCTTCTACCAATACCGTCATACCCTCACCCTACTGGCTCCTTCTGCGCCTTGTTACTCTAACCATCCCATCCTCCCAAGCCTACCCTGAGTTCGCTCCCCAGGAGTCAGATATTGACTCCACTGGCCCCTCCCTGTGAGCACGTTCACCTGGACATTCCCCAGCTTCAGATCTAGACATTAATCCCAGCCTCCTTCACCACTCATCTGCGCCTCCCCATGCCAAAGTCCCTGGAAAATGCTGGAGTCCATGGAAGCCCAAAGCCTCAACGAAGTCAAAGTTGCTGTGTGGATACCACCCACCTTCTGAAAGCTGCTTCATGGAGGAGCTATGCGAATGAGGCTCCACCCAGCATGTGATGCACATGTTCCGGCAGCAGTAGGCCTCCATCATCATCTTCTCCTCAAATGTCCACGAGCTGATTAAGACTCTAAAGGTAAGTCCTGACTTTTGCATGCCACACTGGTCCAAACATATTCTGGGCCGTCGTGGTTTCCCACTGGCGTGACGGAGAATCTGGCATGGAGGGGTCAGGGGTTGATTCTGGACGGGCCTTCATTTGCATCCCATTAGCGGGATGCAAATTGGTTTCATTCCAGTCTCCAGTGGGATTCCTCATCCGCCGTGGCAAGCAGTATCGGAAGAACCCACTGTAATTTCATGCTGGCATGAAATCAATTTTTGCACCTCCCACCAAATTCCCCCCCCCCGCCATTTGTCATTGACCCCACCAGTGGGGGCATGGGAGAATTCTGACCCTCATGTAACCTTTGGTATTTTTGACATTCACCTTTAACCAGTGGTTCTCAACTCTTCCACCAATGGGAATAGTCTCTCTCTATCTACTTTGTCTGGACCCCCCGTGATTTGAACACCTCCACTGAACCTCCTCTGAACCTTCTCTTCTCTAGGGGGAATAGCCCTCTCCAATCTATCCTCATAACTGAAGTGCCTTATCCCTGGAATCATACTTGTAAATATTTTCTGCACCCTTGCTAAAACCTTCATATCCTTCCTAAAGTGTGGTGCCAAGAATAGGACATAATACTCCAGTTCAGGTCGAACCAATGTTTTATAAAGGTTCACCATAATCCCCTTGCTTGTGTACTCTATATGCCTGCCCATGGCCTTATTAACCACTTTCTGACCATGCCCTGCCACCTTCAGCTATTTGTTTCACATATACCCCCGGTCTCTCTGCTGCTGCACCCACTTTAAAATTGTGCCCTTCATTTTATTTTGCTTCCCCACATTCTTCCACCCAAATTGGATCATTAACTCTTCTCTGCTTTAAATTACACATGTCACATGTCTTTCCATTCCACCAGCCTGTTTAAGTTCTCTTGAAGTCTATCATTATCTTCTTCATGGTTTATAATACTACTAAGTTTTGTGTCATCTGCAAATTTTGAAATTTCATTCTGTGCACCCAAGTCTAGGTCATTCATATAGACAAAAAAAGCCATCCCCTAATACTAATCCCTGGGGAACTCCACAATATGCCTTCTTCCAGTCTGAAAAACATCACCAATACACTTTGTTTCCCGTCACTCATCCAACTTCATATCCATGCTGCCAGCATCCCTTTTATTCCGTGGGCTTCCACTTTTCTGCCAAGCCTGTATGTGGCACTTTATCAAACACTCATTGGAAGTCCATATTCCCCACGTCAACCACATTACCCTCATCAACCCTCTCTGTAATCTGACTCAATCAACTTAGTTAAACATGTTTTGCCCTTAACAAATCCGTAACTTAATTTTGACCTGGATTATCATTTCTAAAAGCTTTCCCACCACTGAGGTTAAACTGACTGACCTGTACTGGCCGTGTTTATCCTTACGTCCTTTCTTGAACAAGGGTGTAATATTTGTGATTCTCCTGCCTTCTAGCACCACCTCTATATCTAAGGAGTGATTTTGTGATTGCCTCCACAATTTTCACTCTTACTTGCTTCAGTATCCTCTGATGGATTTGATCCGGTCCTGGTGTCTTATCAACTTTAAGTACAGACAGTATTTCTAATACTTTCACATTATGAATTTTTAGCACATTCAGTGCCTCAGTTACCTCCTCTTTCATTATGAGTTTGGCAGCATCTACTTCCTTGGTAAGACAGATGCAAAGCACTAATTTAGTTCCCGTTTATATGTGGCTCGGTATCAAATAGTTAAAGGTGCTATATAAATACAAGTGGTTACTGAAACACATAGTTCAGCTTTTGCTTCTGAGTTTTGTTCACAATGTGCAGTATCAGCAAGATCGAAGGTGCTTGATATGATTGCACTGGAGGGTCAGCAGATAAGAGGAGGCATGTAAAATCGTCTGAAATACCCCGAGAATTCCAACAGCATGAGGTTGCTGTGCTATCTCTGTGCTAACCTTCTCAAAAGACTGGCATGGTCTGAATGTCTGGTGGAAGGGTACCTCCTAGCTGATCTTCTCCTTTGGTGTAGTCTTATCTTGTAAGCTTTTCTCATCTCTTTCTCCTGTTCCTGCTCTGCGGCCAAGCACTTCATCATCTGACGAAAGATTCTGTAAGGATTCTTCCTGTTTCCAAGTAAAAATTTCAGAATATCTATCTAACCTTCCACCCTACGTTGTTCATTCTTGAACAATTCCAAAACCTGTTCAACTTAATATTGCCACTAAGATTTTAGTCCAAATTTTCTTGTGGAACTTTTATCCTTTGGGGGGTTTTGCTGTTGCAATCAATGTTGAGTCATTGGCATTGTGCACCTCCCTACAATTACTTTACACAGCAGAGAACTTCACAGGGTATCGCAGAAGCACCTAACAGTGAGACAGTAAAACGGTTAGAAGCAGTGGGGAGATTGAATTCTGAACATTTACAACAAACCTTTGTTGTCAAGGGAACAGAGTGCTTTATGTGACAAAGCACTGCACATCGCCCACAGAGGAAATCTTTCCCCCAAATTGCACAGCCTGTCATTAGTCACTCAGCATTTTGGTTTTGCTTCTATTACATTCATAATAAACTTACAACATTTATAATCAATCATAAGCTCCACGGGAGAGGCAAACATATTTGTTATGTTATACAGATCGTAGCCAATAAGAAAATTAATGGAATCAATAAAACCGCCGACAGCTACCAGTATTTGCCAACCTTGAAATACAACCTGAAAGAAGCCATTCATATCAAACAAGAAGGTCCATTTGTCAACATGTTTTGTGTGACGGTTGATTTTTCCTGAGCCCATATAATAAATTATTAGAACTTTACAAGCCTTTTGGGTAGTAGTGTGTGCAGTTTCTGATATGCTGTGCTTGTATAAGAATGACTGCACACGCATTTCCTGCCAAGTAACACTTTCTTCCCCCAAGCATCCAAGATCTTTATCTATTATAAGTCACAACTGCTGTGTGTACAAACACTGCCTTTTTGTTGGATTTCTTCAGATAATTCTGGCAATTACAAGGAAGCAGCAAGGCTGATCCGGTTATGTTAAACTGAGCAACTGATCCAGATCCAAATGAATAAAAGAAAGAGGGACACACAACTGACTTAAATTCAGTCATAGTCAAGAACTCATTAACCCTTTATACTTCTTCCCCAAACCCTATTTAGTCATTTGAATTCAATCCAGAAAGTCAGCAAATCCTGACTAGCAGCTTCAACAAAGCTGACAACTGTAAAATAATCCTGTACATAAATCTGTGGCATGTAGTTACAATGGAAGTGTACTGAGCTATGGGAGGGTCATAATTTAAGCTGTAACTATACCCAACATTCTATTAGTTGCATAGAGGAAATGTGTGGCAAAAACTGTTGGGGATTTTCCTCATTTCTTGCCCACTATTTTTACCCACCATAAATCTAATTACCCAGTTTTCCAGAATAGTTTCTGTAGTTGCCACAATGGTGTCAAATAACTCTTCTCCCTACAAGCTAAGTTCTCAGAAGCACCGCTCTCACCAGTACATCCTGGCCGTCTTTACATTCTCATCTTTAGTTTAAGCAGGCAGACATCTTCCTCACTATCAGTTCACATTGGTGCTCTGCTTCCCATCTTCCAATTCATGGTGGCACTCTAGATACTCTTCCACCCCTTCTAAGATCACACTGGCACCCTGCTTACGCCTCTCCTCCCTCTACTACCAGTTCATTCTGGCATTCTTCTTTTGCTTGGTACTTCTGTCTCACCCTGGCACTCTCCATCTTCCCTCTGAGTCTCTAGATTACAATAACACACCTCTTCTTTCCTCTCTCTTCCTGTTCATGCTGGCATGTATTGTCTTTTGCTTTACTAGTGTTGTAGGGTAGCTGAGTTGTACTATTAATGATAGATTGATCTGCAGACACTTCTTGGGTGGAAACATTAAGCTTATTTACAATATACTCAGCAGCAACTACATATGCGCTTTCAACTCCAACTCTATCGCAACACTGACTGCTGAGGTAGCCCATGCTACTCTCCTATTGGTTACAACAGAGCATGTGATCTTCCTAACAAATATTATTTTTGAAGTTACACTACACATTAAAAAGAAACCGTAATTACTACGTTGCTCACCCTTTAGCTCGGCTATACATGTATTTACAAGTACACATTTTTCAGGACAACATAATATTTAAACTGGGTAAGGAATTTACAAGTTCACTCTTTCAGATGGTTTCCTGGCACATGTGGAACGTCACAGCTCCACAATTTCAGATTCTTTGTCAGGAACCCCCTTTTCCAGAGTTGCCTGAACATCAGGGGCTTCGGTGGACACTTGCAGTTCTGTACCATCAACTCTTGCAGGAACATCAGACATGTCAGTCCTGGGTTGAGCATCCTCAACAGGAAACACAGACCCGGTCATGGTCACTGGTGGAACCAAATCTTGGTGATCGGTCTCTGTCCTCCTTAAATGGTCCACATGTTTACGGATGCTCCAGCCTTCCAACTCCGTGTGGTAAGATAGTGGCCCAGTCACCACACTTATTTCACCCCGGTAACCACTTTGGTCCTTCCCCGAAGTTTATCATGGCTTTCCCACAGTAAATTTCCTCTCGCGACTATGCCAGTCGTGTCTAGTTTTCTGGCTTCCCTGACCCCTTTCCACCTTCCCCTCTAAATTTGGCATTATTAAGCTCAATCTCATCCTGAGACAGCGTTTCAACAATAACTCTGCAGGTGTGACACCTGTTGTGTGAGGGGTAGTCCTGCAATGGAAAAGAAAGCGTGCTAGCTTGGTTGCCAAGGAATCACCAATTAGCACTTTCATGCCTGCATTGAACTTTTGAAACATCCTATCGGCCAGTCCGTTTGAGGAAAGGTGATACGGTGCAGTTTTCACATGAGTGATACCACTGAGACTGATAAACCATTGAAACTCAATACTCATAAATGCCATGACTATGCCATTACTTTTGGTAGTCCGTGAATGGCAAAACTCTGACATAGTTTCTCAATTGTAGTGGCCGACATTGGTGACTTCACCTCATATACCTCCGACCATTTTGAATGGGCATCAACAATGAGCAGAAACATTGTTCTCAGGGAAGGTCCAACATAGTCAATATGTAACCACACCCAGGGTCTACCTGGCCACTCCCATGGGTACAATGTAGCTGTCACTGGTAACTTTTACAGTTGTTGATATTGTACACAGTGCTTTACTAAGCTCTCTATTTCACCATCCATCCCAGGCCACCATAGATAGCTGCGTGCTATTGTCTTCATTCAAGAAATTGCTGGATGGGCACCGTGTAGTTCAATTAAAAGTGGCTCCCTTCCCTTTGGAGGGATTATCACTCGTGCACCCCACAATAGGATGCCATCCAGGCTGGTTATTTTATGTCTTCTGTTGAAGTATGGTTTCATTACATCAGATACGGGTTCCTGTGACCAACCATGTAGCACTTGTTCTCATACTGAGATAGGACTGAGTCCAGTCTCTGATCTGTTGAGCACATAACAGTGAAGGATATAAGAAATTTAACAGTAAAACAAGTTCCTTTGGAACTGGGACATGCTCATCATTTTCCTGTAAGGGAAAATGACCAAGGGCATCAGCGTTTGCTATTGGATTGCCAGGCCTATGTACGAAAGTGTATTCGTATGCTGCCAGAATTAAGGCCCATCATTGTATTCTTGCTGAGGCTATGGGTGGTATAGCCTTTTCCTCACCAAACGTGTATATTAGTACATGTGTATATTTATGGGTATTAATTGTGACAAATTCCCAGGAGCCAGTATCCAATTCTATTTGTTGATAAGCATGACTCATGTCAAACTTTGTGTACATTGTCCGATCTGCCAGCTTGACATACAGGTCTGCAATTTTTAGAATGGGGTGCCTGTCCAGTTTGGTTACCTTGTTAACCGTTAGTTTGTAGTCCCCACAAATTTGGACGCTTTGGCCAAGTTTAAGGACAGGGACAAGGGGCCCATTCTGAGAACTGAACAGGTTGTATAATACCCAGTTTCTCTAACCTGTTCAGCTCAGTGTCAACTTTTTCTCGAAGGGCATATGGTACCAGTCTCGCCTTTGTGAAATGAGGGGTTGCTTTCAGATCCCCATAGATCTTCGCCTACAGGCCCTGGATTTTCCCCAGTTCATCCTTAAAGACAGTGGTGTACTTTCTGAGTAGCTCTGGTAGCCCATTTAATCTCAACTGGAAAATTTCATACCATTCTAACTTAATCTCTTTCAACCAATTTCACCCCAGGAGGCTTGGCCCATCACCTGCTACTCACATCATGGCTAGCTGTGCCAATTAGCTTCCATAATGGACAGTTACTCTGCTTATGCCTTTTACTTGAATGTCTTCATCCATATATGTTTTTTAGCATGGTAGCTGTTTGTTCTAAACTTAATTGATGTTCACCATTATTCAATTATCTAAAGGTATGTTCCCCAAATACTGTAGTGGAATTTCCTATGTCTACTTCCATTTTAACAGGTTTGCCAATTACTTTCACTGTGGCCAACATTGGCTCTGTCTTCCCAATTTTCAGATTAAACAACAAGTAAATTTCTAAATTTGTTGTTTCAGGCTCTTCTATATTGTAGATTTCATTGGGCTTCTTCTTTTGTTTACAAGCCTGCTCAAATCTTCCCTTGCACTGCCTCATTATATGTCCATTTCTGTGGCAATTATGGCATTCAATTTTTAAAAACTGCAAAGACTGATTGTTTCTATCTCTATTAAAACTATTCTTCGATTTCACTGCTAAGTTATTTTTCTTTATTTTTCGGCTAGTGGGACCTGTTTCCCACTTCTTGGCAGAGTCTCGCTTTTTCGCGCCACTTTCAGCTGAGGTTTCCTTCCCAATGTGGAGGATGGTGCCATTTTGTGCATTTTGCGTTTGAACCTCTTCTGCACTTTCCATAGCCAGCGCTTTCTCTAGTTCCTTCTTGAAATCCAGATTCACTTCGGAAAATAATCTTTTCTGAATGGTGTTCTCTTTCACGCCACACACTAAACAATCTCTGAGAATGTCGTTCAGAGTCGTACCGAACTCACAATGTCCTGTTAGCTGCTTCAAATTTGCCAAAGAGCATGCAATTGTCTCACCCGGGGCTCTATTTCGTGAATTAAACCTGAACCTCTGCATCATGACTGAGGGCTTGGGTTGAAATTGACTCTTCACAAGGTCCAACAGTTCATCGAAATCCTTTGAATCTGGGGCACTGGGTGGTGTCAAACTTCAAGTCAGGCTGTAGGTTTTGCTCCCACAAGCACTCAAGAGGATTGCTCACTTCTTCTGTTCCTCCGTAACCCCATTCGCTTGAAAGAAGAACGTGAGGCCTTCTATGCATTGAGACCAATCATCTGTGGCTGTTTCAAAAGGGTCAATTCTCCCAAATTGTGGCATTTTGAGAATGGATAACTTCTTCAATTCTAATGGAGCTTGCTACTTAGTGGGCGAGGTATGGTGCCAATTTCCTTTTACTTGATTTATTCTGTTCAGTCCTGTTTTATCCTCATCATCAGTTTGTTGTAGGGTATCCAAGTTGTACTATTAATGATAGACTTGATCAGCAGACACCTCTTGGGTGGAAAAATTAAGTTTATTTACAATATATTCAGCAACAACTACATGTCTCCTTTCAACTCCAATTCTATCTCTACACTGACTGCTGAGGTACCCATGCTACTCTCCTATTGGTTACTACAGATCATGTGATCTCTCCTAGCAAGTGTTATTCTTAAAGGTACACTACACACTTAATAAAACCATAAAACAACTATTTAATGCCAGCATTTTTATTTCCTCACGTAACTTAGTTCACACTAGCATTCTTCTTCCATGCTCTTATCTCTTTCTATCTCTTGCACTCTTCTCCAACTCTGTTCCTTCCTACCCCCCACCCCATCATGCTGGAACCATTCTTTACAATTCCCACCCCCTCCACCCCACCCAAACACCTGCAGGGACCTGCTGTTCAGGAGATCAGAGCTTGGTTGCATGCTGTGGGCAGGAATTTCTATCTCACACAACTAATGAAAAGACAGGAGTTCCCACCTACTGAATGCAGCACAGTTTTGATCTCTCAAAGCTGCAGCTGCAGGCAGGGTTTTCATCTGTAAATACAAACCATCGAATATTAAATCTGAAATACAGACTCCAGCCTAAAAGGTGGGCAGTTGTCAACTTTTGTAATTATTTAAGGTAATTAGCAAAATAAGGTACATGAAACAAATTTATTTTATGCAGCAAGTTATGATCTGGAGTGCACTGCCTGAAAGAGAGGTAGAAGACTCAATAGTAACTTTCAAAAGACAGTTGGATATATGCTTGAAAAGGGTATTGCAAGGAGATTGGAGGACAAGAATAAGGAAGTCTTACTACATTCGCACAGGGCTTTGGTGAGACCAAGCCTGAAGTACTGTGTGTAGTTTTAGTCTCCGTATCTAAGGAAGGATATACTTGGAAGTGGTACAGCATAGGTTCACTTGGTTCCTGGGATGAGAAGGCTATCCTTTGATGAGGGGCAGTGTAAATTGAGCCTTTACACCCTGAAGATAAGAAGAATGAGAGATATGTAATTGAAACATACAACATTCTGATAGGGCTTGACAGGACTAGGTGCTGAGAGATTGTTTCCCCTGGCTGGGGAATCTCAGGATAAGGGGGTCAATCATTTAAGACTAAGATGAGGAGAAATTTGTTTACTCAGAGGGTTGTGAATCTTTGGAATTGTAAACCCCAGAAGATTGTGGATGCTCCATTGTTGATTATATTTAAGGCTGTGAGACAGTTTCTGGTTTCTCGGACAATCAAGGGATAGGAGAAGCAAGTGAGAAAGTGGAGTTGAAGATCATCCAAGATCATATTGAATGGTGGAACAGACTCAAGTGACCATATGGCCTGCTCCTGCTCTTATTTCTTAGTTTCTTAAGGAAACATTTGTAGGGCTAAGATTAATGGGAAAGATCAATAGGCTGGATGGCTCTTTTAAAGAGCCATGGGCTGAATGGCTTCTTCTGTGATTTAGTTTCTACGATTCAATGTGCCCAAAACTCAAACTTAAAAATGAACATGCAGAGATTACTGTAAATGGGAAAATGACTGCAAATTTGTAAGCTAATCAAAGAGTACAGATGGCATCATAAAGCACACGAGCAGCACAAGAAGTTTATAGCTGTCACGCAAAATCCCCAAGATTAGATTACAACCTTTGAACTACACCTTGGTTATCCACTTTTGTTTATAATTTACATCATTTATTAATTAATAGGGTGGTGTTTTGCTTTTGGTTCATTTTTATGCTCAAAGAATTCTTATCAGTAAGCTGTATTTCTTCAGTCCACCACTATTCATTGAAATTACAATCAATGTTTCAATTGCCTTTACTGTTATTCACTTTTCCCTCGCTTCCCAAGCCAAACATCCCATTAGGCGTCCTCCTGCTCTAGCCCAGAACTCATGCCTTTCTCTAGTTTCTCTCTGATCTCCCCTCATTTCTGCTCTGAGAAATTCTAGTCTATAAGACCTACCTCCTACTCCCTAAACCCAATTCCCAATAAACTGTTGATCAACCAAGTTCCTGGTCCCCATGCTGGTTAACTTTGTTAATCATCCCTTCTCCTCAGGTACCTTCCTTCCAAAACCACCAAATCAACCAACCTAAACCCCTTGGTTCTGTCACCTCCCAAATCTGAGTCTATCCTTCCAGCAATATCATGTTTCAGTCTCTTCAATTAAGTTCTACTTTTACAATTGAACCAAAATGGTTCTAAACCAAAGTCACAAGTAATATCTTCTGTGGTGTTCACTATAGTACACTATCCTTCCTTGTTCTTTTTGATATCCTTGCATCCTCTAACATGGTGACCACACCAGTTGTCTTTCATCACTTCTCCTCCATTCACTCATTCCTGGTCCAATGCCAATCTAGCTCTGTGCGGCTTGGTTCCACTCCTATCTATCTGACCATAGACAGAGTAACTGCAATAAAAATCTATCCTTGCCATGCCCTGCTCTTCCTCACCTACATGCTGACCCAAGGCAGTACCTTCCACAGGCATAGAGTCAGCTTCCACATTTACACAGATGACACGCAGCTCTACCACTCCAACACCTCTTATCAGACTGCGTGTTCAATATTCAATGTCAGATGGTTCAAATTTCTATAGTTAAACATTGGGAAGACCGAATGCATCAGGAGATAACTTGGAAAGAGGGCACAGGGGATGCAATTCATGATTAATCCATCCCCACTGATTGTACTGCAGTCTGGATGCCAACCTTATGCTACCTACTCAGTTCCATGTTTTCAGTTTACTGACAGGGCACCCTGCACTCTTTATTGTGTACACACAACAGTAGCGGTGCCAACATCACTTAAAGCTAGCCTGCACCTCTTAAAGGGGAAGTGTGTTGTGGTGCTGGGAACATTCTGAATATTGTGTTGTGGGTGCACAGCTAGCGCCAGGAAGTTGTGTGCAGCATGGATGTCAAGATGGCACTTGTAGTGTTAAAAACTCATTACCAAGGAGTCAGATTTAGTGTCCATCAGCTTGAAAGTTCTTATCTTCACGTTCAATTGCATTCATGGTCTCTTACCTCCAGTGCTTCAAACCTCCCACCTGGACTTTCTGTTCCTCCGATCTATTGTACATCACCCTTTTCCTTCTCCCCATGTTGATGGCCATGTCTTTTGCTGCTTCAACATGCAATTCCCTTCCTATATCCCTCCATGTCTCCATCTCCCTCTCCTCCTCAAGGATCTTCCATAAAGCACAGCTGTTTGACCAAGTTTTTCAATCACCACTCGTAATATCACTCTCATTTTTGGCATCCATTCTTTTTGGATTACACCTCAGTGAATCATTTCAGGATATTTTTGACATTTAAGGCCATCATATAAATTCAAGCTGTTGTTGTTTATCCAAGAGGATAATTGTTCATGGCAGATTCCTGGGGAATCATCTGCTGTCTTGTAACTACTACATTGGAGCATTGAGATTGAAGCCCACCAATTTCAACAAACTTTCTGTCAGGTCACTTTGTTGGAGGAAGAACCAGATTATACTGGTAAATCAATCAAAAAGAAACACTGATGTAGAGACGCATAGAGAATGGATGTTCAAACTCCCAGCCACTTGGCAAAGGAGAAAAGCATGGTGCTAATGAAGCTGAAGAAAGCAGAGGATCCCTTGAAGATTCTATAAGTAGATGTTCAATGCTGCATGGCCCTGGGTTATATAGATGAAGGAAGTTGATGCATAGTGTTGCTGATCTCAGAAGTGAAGCATTGGGCACTGAATTGAACTTCAACAGAACTGGTGGGGTTTGGGGGGTGATGGTGGGGAGTAGTGAGTTCCCAGTCCTGATTGTCATTCCATGACCCCTGCTGCAATGTATACATATGGATATATGGTGAGGAAAGGCATAGCTGTGATGCCCTGGGAGTTAAATAATGCAACAAGACTCATTGACTGTGTTTACACATGAAAAAGAACCATGTCAGCAAAGACTGGAAAGGTAGATGATACTCATGGGACTGAATCCCCAGTATGAGTGACCGTCTTCAGATCAGGAGAAGACAAAAATAGATAAGCAGAAAAAAAGGAATGGGAGTGATCAGGAGGAATTGTGAATCACTCAGCAAAAGCCCCTCAGATTAGCATTCTGAAGGATGGTGGATGATATCATGATTGAGGCTGATTTCAATACCAGGAAGGCACCAAACCGTGCCAACTCAAAACCCAGGCAGGGCAGGAGGGTGTGGATTTGAGGGTAATTGAAGTAGTAATCATATGATAATAAGATTTTGAAATCGATTATCAGGAGCATGGGGGAGCCAGTGGTGTCTGGATATGACTAAGTAAGAGCAAAGTTTTACATGGGCATGATAATGAATGGTGGCATTCTGGATGAGTTGTGGTTTGCAGTAGGTGGGTGGAAGATACAAGCCTTGTGGTAATAAAAGCATGAATAATAACAGCAATAATTTTGATTTGCATAGTGATTTAAATGTAGAACAATAGCCCAAGGCGCTTACCAGAGGGGAGAAAGGAACAGACTAACAAAGTCTTTGTGGGAGGGTTGGGAGAGGTGATTGAAAGTTTAAGCAAAAAGGTGAGTTTTGAGAAGGCTTGTAAAAAGTGAGAGCGAGGTATAAGGCAAGGAGTGTTATAACAGGATTTCAAAAGTAGGAAGGGTAAAGTTGAAGGGATTCTGGGAAGGAGTAGCAGAGTCTGGACATATTGGCTAAAAGAGAATCCAACAATGCAGAAAATGGGATAAAATAGCAGTGATTATGGATAATGTTATGAAGGTAGAAGACAGCTGAATCGATAATGAAATGGTTGCAAGGATCCCAGCACAATGCTGAGATCCAGAACCAGCACACTCAAACTGAGAGGTCAGCCAGGAAAGTTAATGGTGCTAGGAATAGATGCTCCTAGGAATTTATGGGAATCATAAAGTATTCTATTCACTTTCCTGTGTGCCTCAGAAACCTGGACAATAAATAAAGACCTAGGGAAGAAAATTGAAATGTGGATGCTAAGACGTGCTTAAAATTCCATCTACGGACAGTGAGATGAAGGAAGAGGTACTTGAAATTGCAAGAACAAAAAGAACTCTAAAAAGTGGCATCCAACAAAGAAAACGTCATAATTTCTGCCAATTGATCAGGGCTGAAACCCTACAGAGATCTTTGATAGAGGATATCCAAAAGAGGGATCAACCTATTGGCATAGTTGGATGACAGATATCACCGAGTGGTTGCAGGCAAGCTATTGTGGATATAAGAGGATGGTGCAAGACAGATGAGTGTGACATACCATGAAAGCAGATCACCTGGCAGGAGCAGCTACAAGCAGCAGCATAAAGAATGGCCTTGGTATTTCCAACAGTCTGAAGGAAACTGAGTCAGTGAAGGAACTAAGCCTTGCTTATGCTCTGACCCACCCAATAGGAACAGGGTGGCATCCAGTTGAACACCAATTTTACAATTCTCCAGATTTTACTTTCAATTGTGTTCAATCAGAAGGGGCACCAGAATGGAACCTGCACGATCCCTGTTAGATGGGTTAGTTTAAAATCAGGGTTTGGCAGTTGGAGAGGTGACTAACTACCTGGGAATCAGAAGAGTATCAAAGGTGCATCACTGATATGCATGGATGCTGCAATACTGTAATCAAAGGAAACACATAAACAAGGAAGGAAAAAGGGTAGCTGGAACCCTGAAGCTCATCATATTCAGTTGGTGCAGGGATCAACCCCTGTGCCTGATGAAAAGGCTGAAGGTGCATGTAATGGGCTTCGAGCTTCATTATTATCAAATCGATGATACCTAATGGGTGGCCCCAGAAAGCTCGCTCAAGACTGGGACATTATGACATCAATATTAGCCTTCAGCTAGGTTGTTAAAGGGTCCAGGAAGGAGGGTGACTGGGGAATGGGATTATCAGGAGAGGGGGTGATCAGGAAGGAGAGTAGTGGTCCAGGATCTCTTTGTTTAATTCTCTCATGGGTAATTCAGGGTTCCAGCTATGCTTTTCACTTCCTTGTTTATATGTTTTCCCTTGATTACAGTATTACAGCATCCATGTATGTCAGTGATGCACTTTTGATACTCTTTTGATTCCCAGGTAATTAGGATCAGCAGCGTGACTATAGCAATTGGGGGTCATGGACTGAGGTCACAATTGGAGGTGTGAAGGGGACTGGGGAGCAGGGATTAAGCCTGAGGAGCACTCCTGATCCTCTGGACCCAGCCTTCAGGTAGGAATATTTTAAACACTTACTTTGTTGGCTGTGGACTACAGCAGTCTCTTTAAGAATCACCAATAGGCTGTACATACAGCTGGGGCAGAATTTTATGGCCCCGTTGCGGCAGGGGCGGGGCCATAAAATGCATTGAACCGTTCAAAAGGCCATTGACTTCGGCGGGACCAGAAAATCTCGCTGGAAGAAGGGACCATAAAATTTCGCCCCTGGTTTCTCTGGTAGTGTTGGCTACATTCATTGCCTGATGGGGCCTCTAACAAGCATAAGACTCCTTATTTGAATGTGAAGAGCCCTCACATTTTTTTCAGACATGAGCCCTGGATGCCTACATTTGGCCAGATCAATATGACGCTTCTAGCTCTTAATGAACATCTGCTTCCTGCTCGCCATATAGAGGCTGATTGTTTAAGGCCTGGAAAAAAGTGGACTGCATGGTCAAATTTCTAGCCTAAAGAATTAGGCTGGAAATTGGAATAGCTAGAAAAATATAATTTTTTTTTGAAAGACGTATAAAGATTCGCTACAACTCTCATAATACTGCTTCCTTCCATGAGCACATGATGCTTATAGATCACTCCAATCTGTGGCCACTAGGCATTCTTATACAAGAAACAAAACTGGTTGGGGAACAGAAATGTTCACAGAACCCTGTGGTCTAACATCTCTGATTCTGAATTATTTTCCTTTGGAGAAAGCAGACACTAAGAGTCAGAATGTTGTGCAGTTAAGTCCCACTCCCATGTTTTGAGCAAATAATCTAGGCTAACACTCAGGTACTGAGGAAGTGCTGTACTGGTGGTGGTGCTGAGTTTTCCCTGTCACTTCAAGGTAGATGTAAAAAGACCCATGGCACTTCTGGTTGTGTTCTGGCTAACATTCTTATCTCTCATCAAATTCCAGCAAAAACAGGTTATCTGGTCATTTATTTAATTGCTGCTTGTGAGATCTTGCTGTGCACAAATGGTTGTCAAATTTACACTTCAAAAGTACTTTATCATCTGTGAAGTGCTTTGAGATGTCCTGAGGTCATGAAAGACACTACTGAAATGGGCATCCCAAAACATCCTAATGCACTAGCTTTGGAAGACCAAATGTTGTTGTAGTTCAGGACCAATTTAGGACTTTTTTTCCTCTCAATCTGGGATATTAGTGATTGCATTGTTGGATCTTTATCAGTTTCAGTTAGTATCTCAATGACTCTTGCGTGCAGCATCAGGATACAGGATATCAGGCACATAAATAAAGAAAGAAAGAAGAACTTACATTGTTCTGTGGATTATGCAAACACAGCCCAATGCAGTACAGTGGTATAAAAGCAGTTATTCATTTCCTGTGGTTACCTGTAGCCTCATTGATTTAAAGAATGATCCTCCTCAGAAGGAGCAGTGTTAGAAGGAGCTCCTGCAGGGTCTGTTCAGGCACTTAACAGGTAGTCATGTAGAAAAGTGTCAGGGCAGTGTTGTGGGGGTGAAGGCCTCCCCCATTTTCCCTTTGCTGTGCCTATTGAGAACTATAAGCATTCCCCAGACATGATGAAGAGGAGAGCCTACACTTAAATGTCAGCAGACAGCTCGTACACTGAGGAAATCAATGTTTTATCCCCAGCACTGCCACCCCTTCAACCTTTGTGAACTGAGATTATTTTGTTTTGTTTTCCCTGACCTTTGCACTGTCTCTGCCCAGCTTAGAGGAGGTCCAGCAAGAGGGGGACATAGTGTTGCCAGCCTTCCAGCATTATCCTGGAGTCTCCAGGAATTCAAAATTAATCTTCCGAGCTCTGTTATGAACGTTTCGAGAAAAAATTCTCAGGGGCGTGATAACAATTGTGTGTGTTTTGCAATTTCCTTTGAACTCTTGTTTATCAGTTGTTAAAAAAAATTGGGAGATGGGGAAAACATCCTGTTTGACTGGGTGGTTAGAGGTTAAAGGCTATGTAAAAAAAATCTTCAGGAAAACATCCAAATATCGCTTTTAACACAAGTGCATTGGGTGATTGTTCCTATATTTTCCTTCCCTGTGAGAATAATCTGTCCATCACTCAGCTAAAACTGCAGCAAAGAACTCACTGCATTAGGAACAATCAAATGTCCTCCCACTGGACAGCACAGCACCTACCACTCTTGGAATTTGTTGCTTTATTTCCAAATACAAGTTAAAAACTCTCAAACGCATTTGGAATATTTTCTGCTTTGGCTCTCAAGAGGATGAAATATCTATTTTTTGGATCTACTTTTAAAAACTCTCGCAGGTTTTCCACTTGGAATAAGCTTTCAATGTTTTGGCACTAATGTTACTGCTGGTAGTCTGTTCAATCCCAAACTCACTTTTATTAAATGGGTTTCACACTTCACATGCTTCGGTGCTGAGAGCAGTACTTTGGACCAACAGTCAGTCACAGGATAGGCTGACTTAACAGATATATCAGACATGCCAACATTGATTGTATCCAAGAAAATTAGACCTTTTTTTGGGTCAGGGAGTCAGTGATAGCTCAATTGGTAATGCAAACATTTATGTGTCAGAAAATTGTTGATTCAAGTCCTACTTCAGCAGGGACTTGCAAAGTGTAGGAGCTGTTCTTCGGTTGAGTCATTAAACTGAGGGCGGAATTCTCCGTGTCCGCTAACGTTGGCCGTGTTCAGCGGTGTGGGCAGGCAATATGGTGAGATGGCCAAAAATAGGTTTCGCAATGTTGTGAAACCAGTTTGCAATCATCTGCTCCATCCGTAATGGTGGGCCGCATTTCCCACCGTAGGATGTCGGGAAGCTCAGTGTAATATATCCGCATTTTACTATAAGACCAGCCTGCCAGAATCATCCCCTCCCCCGGATCATCCTCCCATGTCGGCAGGAAAACACGCCGGTGTAGAACACGTCTTGATCAGTGTGATGTGCAGAAGTCGGGACTTACCATAAGGACCTTGCTCATATCGTGGACATCTGAGGAGCAGAAGATGCTGGAGCCCAACAGCAATGGCACACTGGAGGATTGTCAATGGCAGGCTGGGTGGATTCTCATGGACATGGCTGCACCATGAAGCAGCTCACGAAGGTGCAAAGTCACCGTTGAGGGTCTGTTCACAACGGATGATGGTCGAGGGGGTGGAGAGGAAAGTCCGGCTGTGTTTGGGAGAGAAAGATGTACCGGGGGTGGGAGAGGAAGGTCTAGGATCGACTGGCAGAGGAAGAGGTGTCGAGGGTGAGGGGGTGAGGTAGGGTGAGGGGGTGATGTTGGGCGGGGGAACAAAGGTGTCAGGAGTGGTGAGGTTGGGAGGGGGGGAACAAGGGGCTAAGGTTGATTTGGGGGAATGAAGCTATCAGGGGGTGAGGTTGGGAGGGGGAGGACTACAGGGGGAGGGCTGGGTAACAGAGGAAAAGATGGCAACTGAGGAGGTAGGTGTAAGGTGGAAGGAAGCTGTAAGGGAAGGAGTTCGGAGAGGGGAAGCAGTGCAGAGTGGGGGAAGAGGTCCAGGGGAGGAAGGAGTCTTGGGGGAGGAAGAAGTAAGGGTGGGGGAAGGGGGAAGGAGTAAGATTGGAGGAAGAAGTTAGGGTGCCTGAAGGAGTCAGGAAGGGGGAAGGACTAAGAGTAGAGGGTTGTGGGGGGGGTTGCGTGGAGGCAGGGGGAGGTGTCCAGTGTGCGGTGGGGGGGTGGGGGGAGGAGTCCAAGGGAGAAGGAGTTTAAGGGAGGAAAGAGTCTGGAGGGGAGGAATGCCCAGGTGAATGTGCAAGGGAGGGCTCTGTTGAGTCCATGACTGCCTCCTGGGGAGCAAACTGAGGGTGGGCGTAGTACAAGGGAATGACGAAAATGACTGAGGGCAAAGTGAGGCGGTAGAGTGGAAGGGTGAGGGTGCAATGGTATCAGCAGAAAGGACGGCGAGGGTGGTTGGTGGGGATTTGGAGGCAGACACACATGCTGGGTCAGGAAGGAGGAGGTTGGGGGTGGGATTTTCTGAAAGGAAGGAAATGGGCACATTCACCTCGTTATCCCCGAAGGAAAAGTGTTGTGGCTGATAGGTCACGGAGGGGAGGTGGAAGGTGATGCTAGGGGGTCGACAGTGATGGGGGAAAGGAAGTGGGTGACTGGGGGAGGGGAAAGGGTAGGGAAGCGCAGGAAAAAACGTAGCAGGACCATGCTTGCCAAATTGAAACTGAAACAAGATTTGTGCTGGACGAGATCAGGTGCTGCATGGAAGTGTGATCAGTGGGTGGGCAGAGGTGCAGGTCAGCTCAGATGGACAAATGAAAGAGAATCCCAAAAGGCAACATTGAAAATGCTCATGACAGTGAGATGAGTGTGATACAGGAAGGATCTGTGTGCATGGGAGAGTGCTTGCATGAGGCTCTGAAAGGCCCTGCCACACACACACCTCTGCCTCCAGAATCACTCGTGGGCCGGGTGCGTGCAGCTGAACTGCTAGTGGTTGGTGATGCAGGGGGAGGACTCACAAAGTCTGTCAATTAAGCTGAAGGACACCATTACACCTTATTCAGTGAAAGTGAATATATTTTCAGATTGTAAAGCGACAAAATGTGTTCACCTGTTCAACCAACTGAGATCAGAATTTCTTAGTGTTTGAGCACATTAGGTTTCCCTAGGTGCTGCCATGACATCCGCAGCAGGGGTGGAGACAGCCTGATGGCCCTGTCGCCTCTGATGCCTTCGGCGTGGGTCCTCCGGAGAGCCTGAGGAACCCCGGCTTGCTTTGGCTGTCCTATTGCGGGCCAGCTGCTCCCTCTGCAGTGACAGAGGATGCGGTTGAGGGGGTCACAAGCAAAGGGAACTCAGAGGAAGCGGACAGCCTCTGATATTCCTGAGTGAATGACCCAGGGGGGTCCAGCTGTCGCCCCTCTTCCCCTCAGGTGCCCGAGGGCCCCAGCCCTGACTCCTTGAGGGGAAGGAGCACCTGGAGGGATGTTGAGGTGCCCCATTTCCCTCTCAAGTTGTTATTGCAGGGACTCACCCATAGCACCTGTGATGGAGTGCAGGTCTGCACACATCTCCGCGTTCTGCTAGACCAGGGTCTCCATGGTGTCTGCCATCCTCCACATGGAAACTTCCATACACGCACATGTGAGCACCACTTCATCAGAGAGCAGGCGGACACACTCCTCTGACTCGTGTGTCACACTGTTGAGGGGTTCAAACAGCTATGTGTAATGTTCCCCTGCCATCTGCTGACTCTCCACAATAAGTTGGAAGGCCAACTCAAAAATCTCATCACCTGACTTGGACCTCACGATGCCTCTTCCCCAGCAGCCCTCCAAGTGCTGGGGAGCTCAACTGAACCTGCCTCCTCCTGCTGCGGACTCGTGTGCATGCGGTGACCACCAGCCTGCTCTAGATCGAGGTCCCACCGAGGTGTGTTTCGCTGAGCTAGTGGAGGGTGTGGGTAAGCACTATGACGGGTCTTCCAGGCTGCTTCAATGGAGCAACTTCCAGCTCTTCAATGGAGGGAGGAGTAATTTTGGCTGGGTGTGAAGACCTGGATGGAGCCGAGGGACGGGCTGGCTGAGGGTGTCAGTCGCTTGGCAGAGCTCCCTGAGAACCAAAATAAAGATAATTAGTGCGTGTCAGCAGAGTCAAAGGCAGGAGAGAGAGCACACACAGTTGCATTGAGAGAGGGATGATGTGGTGCAACATCCACACGAGGGTTTTTGCCACCGACCTCACCGTCACCGCAGGCACGGTCCACATCCTCACTAGGCAGCGTGATGGCACGCTCCTCAATGAGTGAGGGGCCTAATCTGGGCCACTCCATCCCTGTTCTGGGACATCTTCCTGCTGTTGTGAGCCAGCTTCTCCTGCATGAAAACAGATGGAGTGTGAGCAGGACAAATGCATGGAATGTTTATGTGGTGAGCGGAGACATGGACAGGGTGAGGATGCAAAAGCTCTAGAGGATATAAGCCTGATGGAGATTTGAGGGTGTGTGTGAGCGTTAGTGGTGTTGTCCCTTGAGGATGTGTGATGGGTTTGTGAGCGTGTAAGTTGAGAGTGATGAGAAGAGTGACTTACCCTGGCGGAACAGATGAGACCATTCATCCTGTTGCGGCAATGGGTGGCTGTCCTTTTTTGCAGGGCATCGGTACTGACCACCACTGCCACTGCCTCCCATGCTGGATTGCTACTCCTACGGCGGCCAGAGACGGGGTAAAGGACATCACGGCGGGCCTCCCCGCAGGGGCAGGGATGTGTCATTAAACCAGGGTGGGGTGCAGTCTTCTTGCTTTTCAGGGCCATGTCTTCCAATGCAGCAGTCCTGGGCTGGAAGCACTGAGAGGCGTGCATGCACATTAAATATGGCGCCTGGCGTGAGGAGTGGCATGGCGGATGAATGAGAGCCCACCAGCCATCGAAACAGCATGTTTCCCAGGAATGCATGATTAATGAGATGATGCAGCACAAAAACCTGCCATTATGAACGGCAGGAAAAACATTCATTCCCTACCCACTACCACACTTGGTGCAAATCTGTGTCGATTCCACCCTGAGTCTCCACCTGCTGTCTCCGATGGATGTAAAAGAGCCCGTGGCATTATTTTGAAGAAATGTGGAAAAATTTGTGAAAGTCTCTTAGCCAACATTTATCCATCAAACAAACCCTGATAACAGATTATCTGGTCATTATATCTTTGCGTTTGCGGGAGCTTGATGTGTGGAAATTTGGCTGCTGTGTTTCCTACATTACAAAAATGACCACCTTCAAAAGCACTTCATTGCAAGTAAAATGCTTTAGAAAGCCCTGAGGTTGTAATTGTTATAAATGCAAGTCTTTCTTGCTCCTTTGACGTCACAAAGAACATACAAACCCACTGACATTGTAAACACTAGGTCCCCAATCACCCAAATGGTCTTGCGCAAAAGCGCAAAGGTAAGACAACAGTGATAGGGGAGGGGTCAAAGGCACACATGGAATGCAAAGACATTCATGGAAATAAAAACAAAAAAACTGCGGATGCTGGAAATCCAAAACAAAAACAGAATTACCTGGAAAAACTCAGCAGGTCTGGCAGCATCGGCGGAGAAGAAAAGAGTTGACGTTTCGAGTCCTCATGACCCTTCGACAGAACTTGCGTTCACGCAAGTTCTGTCGAAGGGTCATGAGGACTCGAAACGTCAACTCTTTTCTTCTCCGCCGATGCTGCCAGACCTGCTGAGTTTTTCCAGGTAATTCTGTTTTTGTTTTTTCATTCATGGAAAGCTATTTGTAAGGCATGTGTCCTGTTGCCATCAAAAATGCAAATATGGAGCAACAGTTAAACTGAATGTTTACATAGGACATGAATAGTAGACCACGCATATGGAAAAATGCTACATCTGCAAATTCCAATTTGTAAAGAAAATAGAATTGTCCAATAAAGGCAAGGCAATTTGCTGGAAATGAAGAGGACAATGTTATCAGGCAGAAATATGTACACCCACAGGTATTCTTGTGTGAAATGAGGTAAAAGAATTGTTATGTCACATTCATGATTGGGCACAATGGGGTATGAATGGCATATGTTTCCCTCACATTCACTCATGCAGATAAAAGCCACATCTGTGCACCTTCCTTTATCAGTGCCATTTGTGGACCACATTATTTCTTATAGATCAAAGCTGGATAGCAATGCCAGAATCAGAAATATTACCAGAAGAGAACAATTATGGGAACCTAAAAGACCTACTTTGTTAAATTTCTAGGCCACAAAACCCTTTTAGGAGTAGGTACTCCAGGATGGAATGTGCCACAAAGGTGACTTAGATAAGTGCCACATGCAGAGCATAGCAGACAGGGCTTTCCTGTCATTCTTTGCCAGTTTAGTAACAACACTGTAGTGAGCAAGGAATGGAAAATTGGGTGGGGATCATTATGCTAGAACCCTGACATTTTGCGCTCTTTTCTGCCAGAAGTGACAAGCATCATAAGCGCCAGTGTGGACATATTTAATGACATGGGAAGGCAGTCACCTCATACGTCACATTATTTATCATCACTGCCATGGCAATACTGCTCGTTAATAATGCCCATTTGCTATTGGTCTCCAGAATTGCTAGGAATAGCGTTTCACACTGAAGTATTTAAACAACAGCAGCACGCAGAATTGATCTGCAAGAATTGATCTGCAATTTAGCAGGTGCCAGGTATTCTGGTACGTGTACTGGCCTCAATGAATGTGACAGAAAGCACACTGTAAGCATTTGATATGGACGACCACAACTGTAGAAATGGCAACTTACACACAGTGGTTATGGTACTGGGTTTGTAACCCCAAGATCAAGAGTTCAAATCTCACAATGGGAAACAATGTAACTTCATCTGAAACAGATGGGAACGGGTTTGTACTCGAAAGAGTTACACACAGTAGCAATGGGAGCCTCAGGTGATAAAACAAGGGGAGTAATGGGGGAGGCTAACTTTGACTTCAGAAGGAACACTTGTCAACCACTCTGCAAAACAGATTGCAGAAACTTGGACTGTTGTGTCCTTTTGTGCTCCAGCAGGTGACTGCATAACAGAAGATCCTACCCTCCTGTAGGCAAGGTGAGACAACACAAAGGCTTTGCCAGCTGGAAACAGCTCTGTGCTTACTCCTGTGATATTTCAGAACTGGGGCGGTGGGGGTGCAGTGCAGGTGAAAGGGAGGGAGTCATATCTCTGCCTCAGTGATGCATTCACCCACAACCTCCGCCACAGACCCTGCCGAATTTCACAACAACCGTCTACTTTATTTGCATATAAATTGCAATTTTTCACCCCTTTGGGCCACATCTAAAGCATATGTCTGCTGCTGCAAGGCATGAAATCATCATCCTCTGCAAGGTCAAGAGATGGTGCTGGGTCCCTCACTCCCAGGCAATGATTCAAGGACCACTTTTTTTAGGTGGGGAAGGGGCGGGGGGAAGAAGTTGCTGAATTTAAAATGTTTTTAAACATGTCTTTTGTTCCGTCTTCATGGTGCAGACCATGATTCTCACCTGGACTCTAGCGCGGGCCTATGTGTGACAGTAGCCAGCCTTATGCACTTAGCCTCAATGGGAATGACGCCATCAATCAGATACTAGGCCTGGAGAAGCTGAGGAATACCTTATAAGGGGTGGATGGAAACTCTGAGCCTTCTAATTAGGCCCAAAGAATCCCCAGGATAAGGCCAAGACACAATATGCTCAGTGTTTCACTAATTTCTGGTACTTCTAGCACAGCTAAGCTAGAATTACAGAAGAAGTATGCCAAAAAGGTCACAGGCACTTATGCTGCTACTACCTCCCCTTCACAATCCCCTCTAGAATAGAAGCTGTCATTACCTTAACTAGCATGGGAAGGGGCTAGTTCTGTCGAAGGGTCATGAGGACTCGAAACGTCAACTCTTTTCTTCTCCGCCGATGCTGCCAGACCTGCTGAGTTTTTCCAGGTAATTCTGTTTTTGTTTTGGATTTCCAGCATCCACAGTTTTTTGTTTTTATATATGGGAAAGGGCTTGTTGATTCCAAACTATTCCAGCTGTTTATTCGTGAAGAGGTGCCCCACATGCAAAACTTGGGATAGCACCAGCCTTACTGCAGATTTCTTTTCCATTGCGTTCAGGAAGCTACATTTTGTTATGCACATATAGCCCCCTGTGTTGGTGTTGAAGGTCCTGTTAAGTCCTCGCTCCCACTCTAATTCATACAGCAGTGGTGGGCAGCGCATTTTGGAGTTGTAATACTCAAGTGCTCTGCAGAACCTGTCACGAATATAAAAATCATCTCAACTCTGGTAGGGAGAAATAGATGTCAGTGGAGAATATACAGCACCTAAAGGAAAACAGCACCAATAATCCCTTAGATAAAAACAAAAAAACTGCAGATGCTGGAAATCCAAAACAAAAACAGAATTACCTGGAAAAACTCAGCAGGTCTGGCAGCATCGGCGGAGAAGAAAAGAGTTGACGTTTCGAGTCCTCATGACCCTTCGACAGAAAGTTCTGTCGAAGGGTCATGAGGACTCGAAACGTCAACTCTTTTCTTCTCCGCTGATGCTGCCAATAATCCCTTCATTGTTGTGTAGCCATAAAATAAGGATAGAATATAAAGTCATTTTCCGTAAGGAAACTCCCACCACATAGGCCAGCTGACACTATCAGTGCCTTTCTCCAAGCCTTGCAACTATTTAAATGGCAAACTCCTCGGAGACAAGCTGTAAAACATGTTAAAAACTGTAATGACCAGCAATTCAGAGAAGGCCCTCATACTGCAATTTCTGGCTCCAAACATGGCCCAGTGCAATACATCTAACTATTCGAGCGATCTATCACAGAAAAACACAGTGCACAGGATGTAAATCTTTCTGATTTATTATCGGAATCATTTTGCAGTCAGTGTCCCAATTCCACCTTCACTTCCAACTCTATTGGTGCAGTCGCTAGAAGCCAAGAGTAGTGCTGTCAGTGTCACTGAGTTTTGCTGTTGGCAATAAAGCAGATTAAAGCTGCAACATTTTTCACACTGAGCAGAACGTGTGCAGATGTGTGGGTGGGGAAGAAGGAACGGTAAATTCAGAGAATGGATTGAAAAACAAAACCTGCCCATTTGCCTGCGGTTTTGTATCAAAAAACTTAAATAAACAAAAAAACACGCAAGGAAATCAGGGCTGTCCTGTAACAGCTTGTCTGTGACTACACAGAATGGAGAATACCTTCCAACTGCTGTCTGGCCTTGAGAGCCTGGGTCCACCTAGCAGCTATATCATTTTAGTAGTTTATGGCTGTTGACACAAAAAAAACTGCTGAGATTGCTTGAACTAAAGCATTTTTGTTTGTTGTGTGCAAAGCTTGTGTCGTATTAAATTGGTGATTTATAATACCTAGTAACGCCTTTACTTTATTCCCACCTTGGCCTCATGCCTATTTTATACAAGAGATAATTTATCTACCACTTTATCAAACGCTTTGCTCTTCTTTCTAGATTTTTTTTGTTTTCTCCCAATATTCTCACTTCCTCTCCTCAAGACAATAACTCAAGTTGGTATACAGTTCCACATGACCAACAGCTTTCCTGCACCTTGCCCTTCTTCATAATAAAAGCAAATATAGCAGATGCTGGAAATCTGAAATTAAAAACAGAAAATGCTAGAAAAACTCAGCAGCTCTGGCAACATCTGTGGAGAGAGAAACAGAGTTAACATTTTGAGTCGACTGACCCTACAGAAATGTAGACATTCTTCATGTATGAATGTAGGCTGAGCAGGTTAATCTAGCAAGAGATGCATAGAGACTCATGCCAAAATTTTCCGTGCCCACCGGTGTCAGGCATGTCCGATGGGGTGAGTGGGCAATATGACACGATTGGTTTCACAATTCGTGATCATCCGCTCAGTCCACCATTGGCAGGCTGCGTTTCCCCCCATCAGATATTGGGAACCTCATTGTAATACATCTGCATATCATTAGTAGGCCAGCCCACCGGAATCATCCCCCCGCTGGATCATCCATCCATATCAGCGGGAAAGCACACCGACGTGTTTCACAACAGCACACAGATGGCCTCTGTGGGATATCACAAGCCTCCACCCACATGAGGTCATGGATGCCATCTTTGCGAAGGCACACAACTTTGTGCATTTGACCAGGATGGTCAGGACACAAGAGCAATTGGATTGCTTGGACCTCGGGTTTCCCACAGGTGCAGGGTGCCATCTACCGTACTCACGCGGCACTCAGATCCCTGGCACAAGACACGGTCAACAACATCAACCGCAAGGGCTCAATGTGCAGCTGGTGTGTGACAAACACATCCTGCAGGTGTGCGCAGTTTCCAGGGAGTGTCCATGACTCCTACATCCTCAGTCAGAAATAGATCCCTGCAGCCTTCCAGGGTCCATAGAAGCTGCAGGGATGGCTCCTCAGGAACAAGGACTACAGACAGAGACTGATGACACCCATGCGGCAGCCTCAGACTGCAGCAGAGCGGCGGAATAACGAGGCTCAAGCTGCAGCTTGCAACTTGGTGGAACAGACCATTGGGATGCCGCAGATGCGGTTCTGGTGCCTGGACCAGTCTGGTGTAGCCTTGCAATACAGATCACAGAGGGTGTCACACATTGTCGTTGTCTGCTGCGCCCTTCACAACCTGGGGCTGCAACTGGGAGAGGAGCTGGCTGAGGAGGAGATGGAGGAGCTGGAGGCCTCCTGCGACGAGGAGGATGGCGACAGGGATAAGGGTGAGGAGGTCCTCGGAGGCAACGATGATGGGAATGAGGCCCCCACACGGGCTAGATGAGGCAGTCCCACTCGGGAGGCCCTTATAGCTTTTAGATTTTTGAGGATGATGATGACGACATGCAGTGAGATCCTCACATTGCATCTGCAAACATTTGACTTCAGTCTGGCTTATCGCAGTGCGAATACCCTCTCTGAGAATGCTCCTGTCATGCAGTTGCAGTGAACGCCCTAATAGTTGCTCGTTTGCAAGAGGACGATGATGACATGCAGTGAGGACACTCCATAGAACTTCACACAGCCTCTGTGAATGTCTAACTCCTGTCTGGCCAAGGGCAGCTTGCTTGCGGTCAGGACCATATCATAGAGAAACAGCCATGAAATTTTAAAATCACCTGATCCTTCGTCAGCCTTCAGCACCTAAGCCCTTCAGGAGCACAGGGTCATGGTCACAGATGCTGAAGAGATGGGGCCCAGACCCACCTTAAAGGTGCTGAGAGCACACAGAGTATGAGAGAATTCTGTGACACCTGCCCACTACATTCTGGCAGCAATGACCTGCACTGTTGAGTAATATGTCCAGGAAGTGTGAGGCCAGACCATCATTTTGGTCTGAAGGCTGCACAGGGAAGATGCCCTGAACTGAGACTCCTGCCTTTTATCTTGTGTCAAAAGGTTTCACATCTGAGTGGCAAGAATACTGCTCATCAGAACAAGGAGCCACAGGTAGGGAAACATTCTTGGGAGTTTACTGAGAATAGTGAACAGTATGTACAAGTCATTAACACCCGTGCCCAGGATGTGCAACTAATTCTCCTTAACTTTCCTAACTCTTCCCCTATGTCTTGTTGCTCCCTGGACATCCACAGCGGAGGTAGAGGCAGCCTGCTGACTGCAATACACTGCCTGATGGCCTTGGTGGGCGTCCTCTGGAAGACTGAGACTTGGAAGGCCCCGGCCTGCTTTTGGGGTCCTGCTGTGTGGCAGTGGCACCCTCCTCGGCCTGTGGAGCTGGAGCTGTTTAGGTCACAGGAAGAGAGGATTCGGATTGTCCGGCCAATCCCGGAGTCACCTGGGTGAATGGCCCCGGAGTGTGCACCTGCTGGTCCTCCTCCCTATGGTGCCCAAGGGCCCCAGGCTGACTCCTTGAGGAGAAAGGGAAGCTGGAGTGAGATCGAGCAGCCCAACACCCTCTCGCGTACACACTGCTGGAGGCCAACTATGACATAAGCAATGGAGTTAAGCCCGTGCAGCAGTTCAGGAACAACACCCTGGACCAAAGTCTCCATGGCGGTCACCATCCTGCCAATGTTGACCTGGGTGCTTTGGCATACCGGTGCTATCAGCTCAGCCTGAAAGGACTCCTTCCTTGTGCCTTGCAATCTGAGGAGTGCAGCGGACATCCCTTCCTGATGTTCCCGAGCTTGCCTTTGCAGCTTCAGCAACTGAGGTATGATGGAGTCCAGTGACTCATCATCTGCAAATTTCTGGCCTCCAGCAGTCCTCTGAGTGCCGGGGACCTGGGTAGCCCCTGCCGGCACCTGCTGTGGATCAGATGTGCTCACCAGATTGTGATCCCAAGGCTAATCTAAAGCTAGGTCCTACCAAGGTGTGTGTCTCTGCGCTGGTGGAGGGTGTGGATGACAGGACGTCAAGGAGGGTGCCTTCGGATTCCTCTTTTGAGGTTTCTTTGGGACTTGATTGGAGGCCCGACCTCACCATCAGCACAGGACCAGTCCAGATCCTTGCTAGCCAGCTGGATGGCTCTGTTTTCAAAGTCCGTGAGGACCTTGATTTCAGGCACTCCTCCACAAGTCTGCAACCTCTGCCTCTTGTTGTGTACCAACTTGTCCTGTATGAATAGAGATGGAGAGAGTGTAAGCAGGACGCCTGCCAGACCAGATGATAAGTATGCCTGGCATGGGTGGGTGTTAAGTGGTCACATGGATGGGATGAAAACAATGATGATGAGTGTGAGAGAGTGAATATTGCTGCCACTTGAACTGGCAGTGAGTGAGGGCCCTGTGGATTTGTGAGTATGTGAGTTGAGAGTGATGAGAAGAGTGACTTACCCTGGTGGAACAGAGGAGATCATTCATCCTCTTGCAGCACTGGGTGGCTGTCCTCTTTTGAAGAGTGTTGGTGCTGACCACTGCTGCTATCGCATCCCAAGCCTGACTAGTCATGCCGCCGCCCATCCTGCGGCCGGAGCATGGTTAGAGGACATCCCAGCGGGCCTCCATGGCATCCAAAAGGCGTTCCAGTGATGCATCACTAAACCGGGGGGCTGCAGTCTTTTTGTCAATATCTTCCCTGCAGTAGCTGTGTCCTTAAGCAGCTAACTAAGTAGAACTTTTCGTTGCACATCCAACCTTATGGTTGGCAGGCGGGCGAATAGGCCAGGTGGCCGTTGCATTTTTTGCAAAGCCTCATCCATGGCCACAGAAGCGTGTGCGCGCAGCTGGACTTTAAATATGGCGACTGGCTTGATGAAGTGGTGAGATGATGGTGGGCAGATGAATGAGAGCTCGCCTGCCATGAAATGGCGTGTTTCCCATGAATAAATAATGTGGCGGGTTTGGGATGATACAGCATGAAAACCTGCCATCGCAGGCAGCAAGAAACACGTCGTTTTAGCCACCCACCACCGCACTTTGTGCTAATCTTGGACGATTCCATTCTCAGTCAATTCTTGTAGTAGTGAATGCGAATATCCTACCAGAGATAGGATGGTGATCAGCAGGTGGAATCATTGGCCTTCTCCTTAGCCCATTGGAATTGCAACCCTTTCTGAGTCTCCTGACTGAGATCAGCTAACTCATGTAGCTTGGGAGCTGGAATCATCTTGTTCTCTCTAGGGTAAAGATTCCTGCTTGTATTGCATTGCTGACAGAAAGCATGCTATGCATGCCATTTGTTGTGCATGGCCATCCAGCTAGATTGTGTGAACTAAGGCAGCAGCACTACAAGCAATGCCCACTAATGTTGCTTGAGAAAGTGCAGTGGACAATGTTACGGAAACAACTTTGTAGTAATCTCCTCAATGCCATGTTATCAGTGAATTGGCTGGTACTATAAATGTCCTCTGTGCCAAACTAGAAACATGGCCAGTCTTTTCAGCTCGGCAGGCAGGCATGTGCCTGGCACGCCCAAGTGTGAAATAGTGCACAATGACATCAGGCGAGCGTCCCGGTGTCATCGTACACTTGCTCAAAATTTCAGTCGGTGGATGCATGTGAAAGTCGGCAGTGCGGCTGCCGACAATTAAGAGGCCTATTAAGCAGCTAATTAAGTAGAACTTTTCGTTGCACATCCAACCTTATGGTTGGCAGGCGGGCGAATAGGCCAGGTGGCCGTTGCATTTTTTGCAAAACCTCATCCATGGGCGGGATGAGGTTTCCAGCAATGAATAATAAAACAATTTTAAAAATTTGAACTAATTTTTTACATGTCCCTCTTCGTGTGACTGAGTCACATGTGGGAACATTTTATATTATTTGTGAAGTCTCTATTTTTCATTTTGAAATTCTTCAGCTCCCTGAGGCAGCACTGTGCCTTCAGGGGGCTCTCAGTGAGTGCGCCCCCGCGCATGCGTACTTCAGCATCCGCCCCCACCTCAGCAGCGCTGAGGCTCTCAGGGCGCGTTTCAGGCTGGCTGGCCGTTAATTGGCCAACCAGCGTGAAATCACGTTCGGGGCCCGATCGCAGGCGGCAGACCATTTCATGGCCGCACCCTGGACTGCCTGCAGCGCCCACCTGACAAGGGGAAAATCCTGCCCATAAAAGTTGGCAGTCTTACTCACTTAGTGTGGTAGTTTTCTCCAGGTCTCTTTACAGAAGATGGCACAACTCTATACTCCTCCTGCAGAACTCAACCCTGCCAAGTTAATTCTCCTTCATCATTACCAGGCAGCTGGCCTTGGTCTTTGACTACAGCTGCTTGAATATTGGCACAGGTGGACAACACACTTCAGATGCCATCTGATTTCCTTTGCACGCTCTTTGCAATGTGTCAACCTCTGGTGTGCAGTTCTGTGATAGGGAGAGTTGAAGGCAGAATGGGAAGGTAAAATAATCATTATGTTGAAAGATATGTGCTTATGTCCATCAGAAGAGGACAAGGTTGTATCCAGTTGTGATGCTTTCAATTATTCAAAAACCTTACACATGGAGAGTGTAGCTTATGCAAGTTATCAGGGCAATTGGGAATCAGCAATTATCAATGCCTGCAGAATATGATTGGAAAGGAGAAAAATGAGGAGTTGGGGGTGTCTTTCATTGTATTTTTAAGATTTGAGGCATCACATATCGATACTGATCAGTATTCTTAAATGATAAAGAACACAAACTTGTTGAAAATGGAGGGAAAGCATCACTTGCATCAAAATAAACCTCAAAAGAAGGACATAATGATATATTTTGATATGGTTTACAGATTTGCTTGAAGGAACAGGCCAAAAAAAATGGTTTGGAAAGTTCTTTGTCACAGACACACTACCCCTTTAATGCACTGTATAGTTTCCAAATGGAGTTCCCATTTGAACTTCTCGCACACACTGTACAATTAACCTAGCCAGATTGAATCACATGGAGGGCTCTGTGGAGCTGACAGAGTCGTCATCGCCTTACCCTGACATGAATTCAGAACTAATTTAAAGCCAAATGTATTTTTTACAGATTAAGAGAAGAAAGTATCAATCCCAGCACATTGATTTTTGCCAGTCCATGTGTCACTTTATACTCTGGTATGTGTTTAATGGAGTAATATGGAACAATTTTTTTGTAATCAGTTGTTACTTGAAAGCCATTGAATCACATCCTCCTGCACCCAGCTGCTGAAAAACTGCTCTTTTTGTACTGTCCTTCTCCCTTGTCTTTTTAAAATATTTATATAAAATGACAACAACTAGAAAAGGAGACAGTAACATAATGCTAACTATAGACTTGTAATCCAGAGGCCTGGACTAATATTCTGGAGATGTGCGTTCAAATCCCATGATGGCAGCTTGTGAATTTAATTTCAATTAATTAATAAATCTGGAATAAAATGTTAGTCTCATTAATAACACTCTTGCAGTTTGTTGTAAAAAACAATTTGGTTCACTAATGTCCTTCAGGGGAGGAAATATGCCATCCTTACCTGGTCTATGACTCTAGGCCATAATCAATATGGTTTACTCTTAACTGCCCTCTGAAAATGGCCTAACAAGCCAATCAGATGTAGGCAGCTATCACCGCCTGCTCTAGAATAACTGTGGGTGGGAATAACTTCTGGCCTCAGCTATGGTCACAACACAAGAGCAAATAAAAAAAAGAATTACTTTTAAGTTGTGGGCATCACACTGGCTCTGCTGCAGAAATCAATGTGAAGAAATGAAATTGGCCTTGCACACCTCATTTGGGAGCTCAGCCATGGCTCAGAGGATAACATTCCTACCTATAAGTCACAAGTTGTGAGCACAAAATCTAGGCTGGTACTCCAGTACAGTACTGAAGGAGGGCTGTACTGTTAGAAGTGCCATTGTTTAGATGAGACCTTCTCACGTGGACATAAAAGATCCCACTCTATTTGAAGAAGAGCAGGGGCTTTCTTGAATGTTCAAGGAAGAATGCTCTTGACAGTGTTAGGTTTGCCCCTCAGCCAACACGAAAAGAGAGGGCCTGGTTATTCCGCAATGCTATTTGTGAGAGCTTGCTCTGCACAAATTGGCTGCCTCATTTCCTACATTACAGTAAAGACTACGTTTCGAAAGTAGTTCATTGGCTGTAAAGTACTTTGTGATGCCTGACATTGTGGAAGGTGTTAGATCAGTTCCAGTCTTTCTTTCTTTAAGCTGGGGTCTGCTACCTCAGCACAGAGTAAACCTCCTACCTGCTGCCCTGTAGCTTCATAATTGGTCTTGAAATTTAACACATGAAGACATTGGGAGATTCACTGAAAGGTTACTAATAAAATGTTTCTCTCAGACACTCGTTTCTCTAAATGTGCCAAAATTTCTTTTTGCAGAGCACAGTTTTTGTATGAAAGCCAATGAATCACATCCTCCTGCTATATCTGGTAATCCAATCTTTAAAATTATTTTTGTAAAAGACAGCTCATAAACGTCATGCTGCCTGCTCAGTTCAATGATTTCAATATTCAACCAATGCGGCGTCTGCAAAGTATTGTGTGTACAGTCAATGACACCTTGCACCAGAGGGAAGCTTGCAATCTAATTGAAGCCACATGCTCACTCCACCTGCTTCTCTCTAGCAAGAGAGAATGAAATATAGCTAGATGTCAATGAATAATGACCTCCCTCATGCAAAAATGGACATCAAACTGTGAGATGTTGCAAATATCCAGCACCACTTGGAAGGAGTCAGGTGTATAAAAGTTCATCACGATGGTCACCTTGTCCTTTCCTCACTCCAAGGTTGCAGTTGTGACTACAGCGGGTGACAGGTATCAGTGACAATGTCCTTACTGAAGTGCAGGCATCTTACACACTATTCGTTGCTGAGGTTCAGGTAGGAGAATTTCTACCAGAACATCTCTTGGTGGATCTGGACTCTTACTGAAACTTTTTTCCCCCTCTTCCTCCTCCCTCTTCTGGCAGCGTGTCCTCCTCTGCAGACCTCTGTTCATTCTATAAGTCATTCTGTATTCCAAGGGGAATGGCTACTAGAGTACCCATATCTAGGAGCAACTGGCTTGTGCAGAAGCCATGAAAGTCAGCAAAACCTCTTTGAACGGCTGCCAAGCTTCCCATAGATTTTCATAACTTTAAACAACTATAGAAAGCACCAAAGAGTTATAGAATCAATGTAACAGACAGAAAAAAATCAACCAGCAACTAACACATAAGCAGTTGATGGTCCCATTAGATAGAGCTGATGAGGTGGGGGGGACGGAGGCATGGTGGATGGGGGTCCTTCCTAATGCTAAACATTGGCCAGGATATTCAAGCCCTGCCTGCGGTGGGAATCAGTGCGGACTGGACTGGAGAATTTGGAGAATCCTGCCCATTGGTTTCCACTGTACGGGTTTAAGAGATGGAATTAGCTGGAGCATTAAGCTCCAAAATGGCACAACTGGTGTTACATGCTGACTGGCATCAGATCTGTCTACTCTCCATACTTCTGATGGCCATTCACTGTGCGTGCTAACACTCTCACCAATATGGCACCCAGTGCAACTTGCCCCAAAAATGTGCGCATGAACCATGGACTCCAGTTTGGATACCGAATGTCACCCATAACACTACTAACCAAAATGTTGCACTGCATATCTTTAAGAAACTGATTTTTCCCTCTACTAAGCTCAATGGCACTGAGGCCAACTCATGTACCTTACATATGTCCCCAGCTGAATTCTGCTAACTTTGGACAGATGAACCTGAAACATAAGGTGGAATTAAAAGATTGCGACTGGGGTCTTGCCCACCACTTGGAGAACAAGTGGGAACCCTGCATCGCTTCTCTCTGAGAGACCCTTCACAAGCACCAAGTAATCAGGCATTTACCTGGCATCACTGAGCCTCCCACTGAACTAAGCCACCAATTGGGCAGAAATCACATCCCCAAGAAGTGCCAGCCAATCAGAGTCTGGCAGATCTGCAGTACTCACAATGCAACTAGAAGTGGTGGCCACTGCTGGTACTACACTCGACTTGCAGGAGGCATCAGCCATGGATGTCCAGACGTAGGTGAGTGTGGACAGAATGTGGGGTCCGTGGAGAGGGTGGCACTGGCCAGGGAATGGGAAAGTTGGAAGAAAGGGCAGGGTGTGGCTTTCAGTGCGCCTAACCCCCTTTTACTTTCTGATACTGGGCCCCTCTATTGGGCAGGATGCCTATGACCTGCACCCCCCCCTCCCCCCCACCTTCCTTGGGCACTGGCAAACCTGATAGGGTTTGCTGGGTGGCCTCCCTGAATGCTGAAATCTTGCCCAACTCTGGTTGAATACCGGTGGCAGCAGGGTGAGGAGTTTCAGTGGTTCTTAAATGGTATGGACCTCAATTGGCCTCCATGCAAGAAGGCTTCCCTCCACAATTTGATCTGGGTTGCCAGGAGGATGGAGCTGGCCCCACCCCACATCCTTCCGCCTGATCAAATGATCACCTCCAATCTCGCCTCAGTTGTTGAGGTTGCATTAACCTCTGTCCTTACTACCAGCTGTGGTTCGCTGGTAGAACTCTTGCCTTTTGAGTCAGAAGTTTGTTGTTTTATAGGTTCACTCCCAGAGACTTCAGCACATATTCCGGACTGACATTTTCGTACTGCACTGTTGAAGCTTCTGGTTTCTCAATGATGTTAAGCCAAGATGGACATAAAACTTCCCGAGGTTCTATTCAAAGGTAAAGCAGAGGAGTTTCTCTCAGCAACCGGGCCAATATTTATTCTTCAACAAGCATCACTAAAACAGTAGCAGCAGTGTGCACCATCTACAAGATGCACTGCTGAAATTCACCAAGGCTCCTTCGACAGTACCTTCCAAACCCACAACCACTACCACCTAGAAGGACAAGGGCAACAGACAGATGGGAGCACCATCACCTGGAAGTTCAGTATTATCAAATGGGAACACCACCACCTGGTAGTACCAGTATTATCTTGCCACTGTCTCACTGCCGTTGTGGGACCTTGCTGTGCACACATTGGCTGCCGTGTTTCTCTAACACTTGAAAATTGACCCAAGTCACTCACCACCCTGACTTGGAAATATATTGCTGTTCCTTCACTGTCGCTGGGTCAAAATCCTGGAACTCCCTCTCTAACAGCACTGTGGGTGTACCTACACCACATGGACTGCAGTTGTTCAAGAAGGCAACTTATCACCACCTGCTCAAGGGCAACTAGGGTTGGGCAATAAATGCTGGCCCAGCCAGTGAAGCCCACATCCCGTGAATGAATTTTAAAAAACATATTATCTGGCCACTGTTTCACTGCCGTTGTGGAACCTTGCTGTGCCGACATTGGCTGCCATTTTTCTCTAACACTTGAAAATTGCTTCCTTTGCTGTAAAGCTCTTTGAGCGGTGCTGAAGTTGTGAAAGGTGCTATGTAATTCAAGTTATTTCTTTGTTTTAGTACTAGATCTTGGAAGAATCTAACTTATGATATTCCAAAGCAAGGTTTGGGCCATACGCACTTGTCATTCGTGGCTCCTCCGGACATATCTCTTTTTACTTGTCACGTTATTTTAGCCTCGCACCATCAAATCTTATATCATTTAATCTCCTGTCTTCCACATCATCAGAGACCTCCCTTTTTGTTCTTTATCCCACCACCACCCCACCAGCCCCCACTACCCCACTTTCAGTTGATAAAGCCTATTACATCTCTAATTTTTCCCAGCCTTGACATGAAACATTAACTCTATTTCTGTTTCTACGGATGCTGCAAGACCTGCTAAGCATTTCCAGGATTTTCTGTTTTTATTTCAGATTTTCAGCATCTACAGAATTTTGCTTTTGCCCCCTACACATTTGTTTCTCCAAATCTGTTATCTTACTTTTTCAGTTGCCGCACTCTCAAACCACAGCTGGGCCTTCCTGAATAATACTCAATATTTTCTTTGGGGTTTGGATTGACTTTCCTTCCAGGTTTCTGCAAGTTCATTCAAGTGATAGTGATAGAGTTTATCCCACTTATGACATAAGTTATAGGCTGCAGCAGCCACCAAAATCTAAAAAGTGATAGCCACATTAACGCAGACGTTGTTTATAAATGTAGCATGCTGGCATGACTACAAAATTACCTGACTTTTTAATAGTGATAACTTGCTGGCAGTAACATACAACCCACAGGATTTTCAGTGAGGAAATGCTGCTGATGCACCGTCACAAAACTGAAGGCCCTCTCCAAGGGCTCCTTCCCCTGATGTTACATTTCACCAATTCAATACCAGAGGTTTATGGCAGGCACCTGCCGTAACTACTATGTCGCACCCACACAAATTTTTGGACCCAGGCAATTTAGTACCAAATTATGGATAGTTTTGTTCTCTGTACATGTGATCATTAGGAAATTGGGCGTAATGACCAAACTCATTTTGCTTATGTCATACAGCCGTCAAGAGAGACTGTCATTCCTTCAAGTTAAAGCCAAATTTCAGAGGTGAAGTGACTGCTCTAAGCAATCATAGAATTATATAACTATGTTTGTCTTTGAATGGGTTTATTAAAATAATAATGAAGATTTTAATATTCATTATTTCAGAATTTCACAATATCTCTGGCCAGCAGTGAAAAGCAACGGATTATTTTAATAACTTTAAGCTATCATAAAATGTAGTTTATATGCTGCATCTGCACATTGTTGTTATGACTGCAACTGCTGAACTTAATTCTATTTTCTAGAGATAGAACTATTAGTTTGCTAATGTACCAAGAGCATCTAAATGAGGGAGAAGGAAGGGCTGTAAGTTTTACAAATGGCAGCCTTCTTAAACGAGCATTAACCTTGGTCAAAGACATATCGCTGTGCTATTAGGTTGCTTTCGTATCTTTTATGATTGATGATTAACCAACGTAAGAGATACAGGCACGCTCAATCTTATCAATGTGCTATAAACACGCTTATCTTTGGGATTTCCAATCTGTTAAGGGCAGCCTTTTCTCTTATGTGTTTTAAGAATCATTTAAATATATTGCTAAACCAGTTTTACAAATTCGGTTAAGCTATATGACAATTCCAATATTTGTGTTCTAAGATTGGCTGATGACTCAAAAAGGATGGAATAAATAAAGTGAATGGGAAAATATTCAGATAAAACTATTGGTTATCAGGTTGCCTATCTTCAAGCATCCACACTCTCTAATCGTTTAGTTATTGAGCTCCACCCATTATTCTCTGCCTGTGTGTGAGTAATAAGACCATAATCTGATTTGTACTTGAATGTAACCATAAACTCAGTCACAATATCACAAGGGGTTTCCATCAAATGGTCATTTTGCACAATACTTAGGCCTGAATTTTCATTCTCGCATGAGGTGCACAGAGAATTCCCAGCTCCGTGAACCTGATGCCCATAAAAGCGGCTCTGAACATCAGGTTTTCAGTCCAGGAGGGTGGGCTATAATAAGAGTCAGGCATGGAAGAAGTTATGGAGCCAAATGGGGGTTGGGTGGATAAGAAAAATGGGCCTAACTAGGAAGTCCATGGTGAAGTGTTAGAGCAGCAGAGATTTCACTAGCTTGTCAGGTGAGTGGGAACTCTGTAAATGTTGACCAACTGTTAGCTGATCCTGGAATGGATGACCCATCATGGGCTTTCCCTAGGAAAATTGTCATTGTTGCTGCCTATCCATAGTGTACTGTACTGAAGCACATGGAGATATAGCATTATTTTGGCACCACTACCTGGTAACGATATTCTGCAGTAATGTAGTTAGCTGTTATGCCTCAGTGGATGAGTGGCATGGTCATCATTCCATCCACTTGCCCTCTTGCCACACATCTATCGGGATGAGCCCACACAGCCGACCCTTGACCAGGTCCCTTACGTCTGTACACTGTCATGGCATGGCAGTGTGACTAAGAGGGAGTAAACCAGTGGCTGCGAAGCAGAGCACCCTATCTTTAGAGTGACACCTGCAACATCCATGGCACCAAGCATTTGTGCAGAGACATTACCTCCACTACACCTCCGTGATGCTCATTGATGATCGGTTGAAAATGGTTAGTGCACGTACACACACTAAAGTGAATGAGTGCATTGTAAAATGCATGATGCACAACCTTTCTCACCTTACATTTGTCTTGATAGAATGTCACGCAGAGGAGACACTGGGGTAGGAATGAGTTCAGCTGCCCCAAGCTGCACAGATCAGGACCTCCGGATATTGGCCATCGAAGTGCAGAAGACAAGAGCAGTGCTCTATCATGCTGGCTGGCAGAATCCTCCAGCCAACACAAAGAAAGCCTGGCTTGAAATTTCTGCCGAAGTGAGTGCAGCTGGAGAGCACCAGAAGTGTTGGATGCAGTGCTGAAAAAGGTTCAATGACCTGCTGTATGCCAGCAAGGTGAGTAGCTTGGCTCATCCATACAGAGGTCCAAGTGAGGGGTCACATCTGCATGATGCAGCTAAGGTGCACGATTGGGACATATCTCTGCTATAGCATTGAAACTTGTGTGTAAGCTTCTCATGTAGGTGCACATAGAACAGATGTGAATGTGATGCAAGACACAGTAGAGAATAATCCCTGCATGCACTATATATCAGGCTAACATAAATTCATGTTGTCTTTGCAGTCAAAGAAGACGAAAATTGCCAAGGAAATAGCCTGGACTGTGGGTGGGTTAGCCTGGCTGTGACTGATAGACTGGTGGAACATGTGGCTATAGAAATAGCCAGGGTGCCTGAACAGTTGTCTGTTGGTGATGGTGAATCGCCAATAGCAGGTGAGAAAGGCTGTGATAAATACACCTTGGAACATGGTGGTAATGGTGGAGGTCATGCTGTCAGTTCACTGAGCACCAAAGCATGTTGACATGAGAGGGAGTGTGAGGATGGGGTTGTGTCATAAGGGCAGGCAAGCATGGTTAAGGCAGTGGCATGCATTAGAACATGCTTTCACAATGAGAAAGGCTATACCTAGAAAACTCTTTTTCTGTCACACACAGGTTCCAGCTCTGCTCCCTCACACCCCACCCCACCTCCTGGGTCACCTAATCCCTCAGGCATTAAGAAGAGGAAGAGACTAGCCACATCAGACTCGCCCACACTTGGCCAACTTAGGCACCAGCATATCGGAGAGATGTAGCATGCATATCGAGTCTGTGGTTCAGGGTGAAGGCACCGCATCAGAGTGCAGGAGTAGGTGCCAGAGTCAGAGATATCCATGTACAGTCTCAGTTGGAGGAGGGAGAAAAGTTCCAATATACTCCAGTGGTCAGGGATATTCAGCCTCAGGAATGACCTTTAGGGGCACAGTATTTGTCCAATCAGTAACAGATGTGTGGACATCTGGCAAAGTTTCCTGAGGCAGTGGGATCTCTAGGACTGCAATTAGAGGAGTCCATTATCATCATCAGCTCCACATTATCCCCGGGATTCAACTGCATGAGCTCTCACCATGAGAGATTGGCCAATCTAATGGAGAGTCAAATGCAGCAACACTCGGAGTGAATGCAAGAACAGGGTCTCATCCAGGAAAGGATGCAAGCCTCCCTCAGCAGCCTGGATCAGTCTGTTCAGATTAAGAGCACTGACATCCATGGACTACGTGTGGAGTGGTGTACCCTGAACAAGACGATTGCACTGTTCCCCCAAAAGTTGCTGAATTTGACGGCTGCTGAACTACATCAACATCAGCACCATCAACCCAACCTGAAGGCTAACCCAGGGCTGTGGATGTCATTGAGCAGGGCAAAGGTGCTGGGAGATCCTCAACATGCTCATCTTTTTCTACCTCACCAGCCCCTCTATTGGAACCCTTGGCTGCTCCACAAGTACCAATGACCATGGCTACACATGCAGACATGCAGAGGCCGCAGTTTGAAGGAGGTCCCCAATGGGTGCCTGTAACTATATAGACTGAGAATTGAGCAGCCTGCCGCACCTCCTCCATGGCAACAGGAGGGGCACTTAGTAGGAATGTGTATGAATGCAGGATGCCTTCTCGCCTGGATCGCCTAGAGCACTAATGGGCTCACTATGGTTACACTTTTCAAATTGTAAATATCACATCTGAGCACATTTTGAATATCTGTACATACACTCATGGACGTCTCATTGTGCGTTTCTACATTACAGAACCAAATAAGAATGTTAACATAATGAATGAACTTCTTTCCAGCAGTAACGAAGGCACATGCTGAGTTCCATCTCACATTGGTGTCATCAGGAGCAAGGGCGTGGTCAGGTTTGTGAGGCAATGGAAGACTTTTTCCTTATCAGGTAAGGTTACAGTGTCCAGATGCTCAAGGACTTAGACGCTTCTTGCATCATTCACTGTCCATCCTTGCCTGACTTTCAGGGAGGCTCAACAATCAGACTCCACGAACAGATGCTGGGCAGCAGGTGCATCTCAAGCATGAACGCTGGGTGCAAGGCATTCTTCTGTACTGCAGTGTTACACATTGGTCTAGGTGTAGGCAAAGCAGGTCGAGAGGCCGTGTATACTCCAGGGAAGATGGGTCGTCTGCTGTCCCCACTCTTTGGCTGCATTTGCATTCCAGGTGGTAGAGGATGTGCTTTGTGAGGGAAGCCAATGTTTATGGAAGCTATGACTGTTGCACATGGTGTCCGCTCCAGAGATTGGACCATTGGCCAGAATGGATAGTGCGCAATTTGATTCAAAGAGCTGTTGTTATACAGTTGAGACCTTGTCTTGCACAGTATGCCTTACCTGCATGTATGTTGGCACATACAATCCTATCAGCATGTATTGGGTGTTAAGTCATAACGTCACTCTCAGCATTATGCGCATGGTTTTAGTATGCACAGGATGGCAGCTTTGGCACCGCATTTACAGGCACTGGCATTCATGTGAGCGGCCAGGTTGTGAAGGATTTCTTTGCAATATCTGGAGGCAATTGGTTATGATGATGAGGGATGCAGCCATTTTAATGTAACTGAGTCAAACTCATTAATGCTGCTTTTGTCCCTTTTCAGAATTGGGCAGTCCCCTGAGTCAATATGGCTTCCATGTGGAAGGCTCTTTAGTTGGAAGTTGCTCACCAAGGCCTGGCTGATGACAATTGTAAGATTGGAGGACCTTATGTGAATCTATTTTGCATATGGATGCATCTGGCAATGAGCCCTCCTGCCCAGAATTAGAGCTGGCTACATGGACATGTCCCCCATCTGCTCTGCAATTGGCAGCTTCCTCATCCTCATCCATTTCAGAATTGTCAAGATGGACAGGGGCTTCCTGCTCTTCCTCATCATCATCATCCCCCTTCTCAGAGGTTGGAGCTCTAGCCAAGCCTTCTTCTTCTTTGAGTTGTAGACCCCTGCACTGCACAATGTTATGCAGCCTGCAATACACCTCTACTATTCTAGATAGCCTTACTGGGACCTATTGCAGATCTCCAGCTGAGCTATTAAGACACCTAAAGTACATTTTTAGAAGCCCAATGGCCTGCTCGACTATACTCATGTGATGACGTAGCTGCTGTTGTTGTTTCACTCTGCCTCAGTTAGAGGTCTCCTCAAGGGGGTCATTAGCCAAGTTCTTAGGGGGTGCCCCATTGTCCCCTAGAAGCCAATCATGGATCTGTGAGGGTGGCTGAAAAAGCTGGGGAAGTTGGGAACTCCTCAGAATGAGGCTTATTGCAACTACCAAGGAGCCTTGCACAGCCTTGAAGGAAGACCATGTTATGATCGCAAAGCACTGGGACATTGAGTGAGTGAAAGGACTTTCGGTTGATGAAGGTGTCTGTATGCTGACTTGGAGCCTTTATGGTGATATGGGTGCAATCAATAACATCCTGCAGCTGAGGGAAGCCTGCGATTTGGGCAAAGGCCGTGATCCCCTGTGTCTGAAATGCCGAATCAATGGGGAAATAAATGTGATCCCCCACATGAGCATCAAGGCATTAGTTATAACCTTAATGCAGCGTGAGCTTGTGACTGGGATATACTAGACAGGTCTCCCGCTGAGCCCTGGAAGAGCCTGAACAAAAAAATTGAGAGCAACCACTAACTTCACAGCCACTGGCAGGACATGGGGGTCGATATAGTATAGCTCAAGTTGTTGCTGGGTCATGCAACACATGTTGGTAACCACTTCAGGGCTTAACCTCAATTGTTTTTGGCACTGGTTCTCCGTAATATTGAGGTATGACATTCAAGGTCAGTACACCCTTCACATAGGGTAATACCTGGTTGTCTTCCCTCTCCTTCTCCTTTCTGGTGCACAGCCTTTTCCTCCTGACTTTGTGGTCTCCCTCTTGCTGCTCATGTTGACTTGGTTCTATGGCATCTATGTGCGAGGGTGCCATGCCCATCTTCTGTCTTCCTTTGCACAAAGTACGATGTGCCCTTCTCAAGCACAAAGTTCTTCTTGGCCCCTGGCTGCACGAATCAGTAGGAAGGTGATTCATTTTGGTAGGAAGAACATGGAAAGGCAATATAAAATAAGGGGTACAATTCCTAAAGGGGTGCAGGAGCAGAGGGACCAGGGTATATATGTGCATAGATCATTGAAGATGGCAGGACAGGTGGAGAGAGCAGTTAATAAAGCATACAGTATCCTGGGCTTTATTAATCAGGGCGTAGAGTGCAAGCACAGGGAGATTATGCTGAACTTATATAAGACACGAGTTAGACATCAGTTGGAATATTATGTACAGTTCTGGGCACCACACTATAAGAAGGATGTGAACACATTGCAGAGAGTGCAGAAGAGGTTTACAAGAATGGTTCCAGGGATGAGAAACTTCAGTTATGAAGATAGATTGGAGAAATTAGGACTGTTTTCCTTGGAGAGGAGAAGGCTAAGAGAAGATTTGATAGAGGTGTCCAAAATCATGAGGGAGCTGGATAGAGTAGATGGGGAGAAACTGTTCTCACTCATAAAAGGATCGAGAGTGAGAGTGCACAGATTTAAAGTGATTTGCAAAAGGAAAAAATGTGAGAAACTTTTCCCACAGCACGTGGTTTGAGCCTGGAATGCGCTGTCTGGAAGTGTGATGGAGGCAGGCTCAATTAGGGCATTCAAGAGGGCATTAGATAATTATTTGATTAGAAACAATGTCCAAGGGCACAGGGGAAAAGCAGGAGAATAGCACTGAGTTATAATGGTCATTTGGTCAGCCAGTGTAGACACGATGAGCCGAATAGCCTTCTTCTGTGCTGTAACATTCGTGATTCTGTGGGTCCCTGCACCTCTGCAAAAGAATACTCTGACTACCCAAAAAATTCCACAAAGTTCAGACCTGTTCCGACCAATTCTAATCTGCGCACCTCGAGTTTCACACACCTAGGCCACCAAAATCAGACGTGAGTGGAGGTCCTCCATGAAATGCACATGCGTGAAACCTGACCCACCCCCAATTCCACCCCTGTGAAAGTGGGAGGTACCACGTTTGGGGGCAGGACTTCTGGATTTCAGCCTCCTCCGCCATTTTCAAGGCGCTCCCTCATTGTGAAAATCCAAGCCTTGGCTTCTGCTCTGGTTTCAGGAAATAACCATCAGGGCATCTCTCTCCCCAGGTTATATTATTTGGGCTGTTACTGCTAAATGGGAGATATGAGGATATGTTCCAATACTAATTGCTATAGAGTGACAGGGGTATGGAAGCCTATCTAGTAATAACTTTCAAAAGGGAAGGAGAAATTTGCAGGGCAATGAGGAAAGAGCAGTGGAGAAGGATTACTGGATCATTTATAGGGCTGCAACAAATTTGAAGGGCTGAATGGCCTCCTTCTCTGCTGAATGGTCCCAGATTTTATAATCCTCAAGGCAGAGTGTGCAAAACTGAGGAAGACAGTGAACATCAGAGAGAATCAGAGGGAGATTAAAGAGAAAGAGAAAATAAAAATAGGCAAGTAGATTTTAAAAAAGCAGAGAGGCCACTTGTTGCTGGCGAAATTGCACCGGGAATTGTGAACATGTCATGATCCCTATCAAGGATACTGGGGAAGGATTGAGATTGTGAGCATAACTCCGACCCTGATCTTTTAGGTGTAGGATCAGGGTAATCCAGCCCTTAATGTTAGCATGCTTGAATCCAGAGTAGGGCCCAATTTAATAACAAACTGAAGCGGGGTGCGAGTTTCATCATGCTTTGCTGCAGAGTAAGTTTAGACTTGACACCCAATTTAACTTAACTAAATTTATAGTGTGAATGCACTGTTAATGGGAGACAGGGACCGAGAGAAGGGCACAGAGTGGGAAAGAAAGACACAAAGAGAGAGAGACAGCGGGAGCAAGGAGGAGAGGATTACACTGACTCAAAAGACAGACAGAGAGACAGAGGGAGAGTTTGTGAATCTTGCCCGAAAGTCCTACCCACATATAGACGTTAAGTCCTGATTTGCACCTTCATTCAACATAACATTTGATAAAGTGCCACAACAAAGGTTATGGTGGAAAATAAAAACTCACGGCCTGAATTTTTCAGTCGGCAGGTGGGCTCGGCATTTTACATGGGCGGGCCAATTAAGGCCTGCTCAGCATAAGACACAAGCCATAGCACTCACTGCTATCTGTGCAGGTGGGGGGAGGAGAGAGAGTTGGAGCCAGCACTCTTTTATGCACACACGCAAAAGAGTACCTCATTCGCCCTAAGGCACAGAGCTGCCAGGGAGATTGAAGCGGTTTTCAAATAAATAAATAAATGGATCGAAAACTTATTTAAACATGTCCCCTCATGTGACTGTGTCACATCAGATGGGACATATTTTTATATTTCATAAACATTTTTAAAATTTATTTAATAAAAGCTTTAGGAAACCTCATCCCACTCGTGGATGAGGTTCCCTAAAAAAACATTAAGGGCGCATAGCATTTTTGCCTGCCGGCCAATCTTAAGGTTGGACGGGCAGTGTCAACAATGACCTTAGTTACTTCCTTAATGGCCTTAATAGGCTGGTTAAATATTGGCAGGTGAGCAGCCAGCTCCAGCATGCATCCGCTGAACAAAACACCGCGAGACAGCGCGATGACGTCGGGATGCACGCCCGACGTCATCGCGCTTCATTTTACGCGTCAGCGTGTTGGGCCAGCCCCCTCATGCCGACTAAAAAATTCTGCCCCATGGTATGGGAGTAACATATTGGCATGGACAGAAGATTGGCTGGCTAACAGGAAGCAGAGAGTAGGCATAAATGGATCATTTTCAGGCTGGCCAGATGTAACGAGTGGTGTGCCACAGGGATCAGTGCTGGGACCTCAACTGCTTACAATTTATATAAATGACTTGGATGAAGGGATGGATGGGATGTTTGCCAAATTTGCAGATGACACAAAGATAGATAGAAAAGTAAGTTGTGAAAAGGACATTAGGAGGCTACAAAAAGACATAGATAGGTTAAATGAGTGGGCAAAGATGTGACAAATGGAGTATAATGTGGGAAGATGTGAAATTGTCCATTTTGGTAGGAAGAATTATCCAAATGGTGAGAGATTGCAGAGCTCTGAGATGCAGAGGGATCTGGGTGTCCTACTGCATGAATTGCAAAAGGCTAGAATGCAGGTACAGCAAGTAACTAGGAAAGCTAATAGAATTTTATCATTTATTGCAAGGGGAATTGAATACAAAAATAGGCAGGTTATGCTTCAGTTATACAGAGTATTAGTGAGGCCACATCTGGAGTACTGTGTACAGTATTGGTCACCTTAGTTAAGGAAGGATGTGAATGCAGTCCAGAGAAGGTTTACTAAACTGATACCAGGAATGGGTGGGTTGTCTTATGAGGAAAGGTTGAACAGGGTAGGCTTGAATCCACTGGAGTTTAGAAGAGTAAGAGATGACTTGATTGAAACATATAAATCCTGAGGGGACTTGAAAGGGTGGATGTGGAGAGGATGTTTCCACTTGTGGGAGAATTTAGCTCTAGGGGTCACTGTTTAAAAATAAGGGGTTGCCCATTTAAAATGGAACAAGGCAAATTTTTTCCCTCAGAGGATCATAAATCTTTGGAACTCTCTTCCTGAAGATGTGCTGCAAGCAGAGTCTTTGAATATTTTTAAGGCAGAGGTGGACAGATTCTTAGTAAGCAAGGGGGTGAAAGGTTATCAGGGGTAGCGGGTTGCAGATTTGAGGTTACGATCAGATCGGCCATGATCTTATTAAATGGTGGAGCGGGCTCGAGGAGCTGAATGGCCTACTCCTGCTCCTTGTTCGTGTGACTGTTAGGGCCAGGGAGGCTGCAAGAGAAAGACTGGGTGAGAGACTGAAAAAACAAGTAGAGAAAGTAAGAGAGACATTGAGACAGACTGGGCATGAGAGAGAGAGGTGCAGAGAAGGCTGACAAAGAAAGAGTAAGGGATGGATTTTCTTTCCAGCAGCCCGGCATAGGGACTTGGCAGGGAGTCAGCTTTAGTTGCAAATTTTGATTCGAACCTAATACTTGCAGTTTTGAATTCTATCAATTGTAAAGTAAATGCTGATAAAGCAATTAATATACAAGCTAAAGATACGTGTCTATTTTAACAGTCGGCACATGGAATAAACCTGTCTGTATTCTAGCATAAAAATCCACTCTTAATAATCAATCAGGAGAGAATTGGAGAACTTAAAACTGAGAGCAGAAAATTCTGCTCTCTACGCCAACCCTGCAGACCAATGTCAGACTTAGTGACAGTGCAGGCAATATGGTTGCATCCCACTTAGTAACTGTGTTCATTTGTCAGTGACAAAGTGGAGCCAGTGACTAGAGTAAAGGAAGGGCTGGGCTGACACCTAGGGACATACGTGGACTGAATTTGGCTCAATGCACAATGCTCTCTGCAGGCACATTGTCACTATTATTGTCTCATCACACATACTGTTAGAGCTGACAGACAGGACTGAGGACAGCTTCTTTCTGACATTGCTTGCACTGAGGGCTGTCATGCCTCAAGTCAGTTGGGTTTACTTCAGACACTTTAATCCATTCACAAATGAACACAGTGTACCTGGAATACCACAATACATTTATTTTGGCTTGAAAGATAGAATAACAAAAGACTCCAAAATGCTGGAAGATGCACACCCACAATAAAAAGTCAAATCAAAATCTGTTGAGGGCCAATGCCCCAGTATCCTACCCCCATTAAATATGCATTCTAGCTTTCATATCTCACTTCAAAAATTTCTAAATTCACTAATCCTGCAAACTGCCCCTCTGCGCACTATGGCTTTTTTTGCTTAAGTTGTCTTAACCTGCTGTTGGACGATAACCAGTCCACTGCTTTGCATATACATAGGCCCATATTTGGGACTTCTCTTTTTGAGTTGTCAGGTTTTATTTTTTAGGGACGTTAGCTGTTTCTTTTGAAACTTTTGGTCAGCTTTTGCTAGTTTTCAATGTTGGATGTGTGTGTACACTGCAGTTTAACAATCCTTTAAGTATGGCCATATAGTGGAACTCCCCTGTTCTCCTTAGATGCACATTACTTACACTTTATGCTATTAATGTTTCTCCCACATGTTACTAAGCCTGTGATACTTCAAAAGAACTCTATGTAGTTGACTCCTCAGAGGTAATGGTGGTATTGAACAATTATAGGGAGGCATTGGACTCTATACTGAGAATTCTGCAATTCTCTTTTCTCAGTTGTCAATAAATAATAAAATGTATTAGCAAAACTGAAGATAATACATGAGAAGATAAGTGACAGAAAAAGTTATTCCATCTGTGCAACTTTTTCCATCCCCCGCAATAAGGCCACAGTGCTAGTTAAGGGTTATGTCATGATCTTTCTTCAAGTCTATTGTAATCTCCCTGATGGTTCACTGGGTCTATGCAAAGGAGAACTGAACTGCGTGTTGAAGCTTCCACATTCAATCCCCAGAATGTTCTGAGTGAGCTGGTCTCAGCTGGACTGGCAGCAGGGATGCTCCAATTGGCCTCAGTGCCCCCGGGTTAGTGAGGAGGAAATTGACCACGCTTTCTGCTTCTGATTGTTATCTAGTAAAGTTAGGAAACAATAAAATTATGGTTGGTTTCACTGTAGAGGAAGGAGCTTAGAAGAAGTAGCCCAGAGTAGCATCAATAAAATAGAGAAACCTTGTGACTGAGGGCACGGTTGGAGCCTAAAATTATCAATATTCTAGTCAAACTTATTGTAAGAGAAACACATTTCTGAAGGTTGGTCACATGGCTTGTAAACGGAGAACCTTTTAGCTTTTTGTTCTCTCTCTGGCTAAGGTTGATTCTGAAGAACTGATATTCATATGGATGTTCTTTAATGAATCATCCTCCTTAGTAAGCTTCAGACTCACACTGTCCTGATCACTGACAGATGGCAAAAGATTGCTTGTCTGATCAAGAACTGCGATTGCCATTACAATTTCATTTATTGTGGCAATCCTCCCCACCTTTTTTTATAGCTATAATCTATACTGTAAAGAACTCAGGTCTAATTTCAGGTCATTTACTGAAATGCTTAACTAAAACACAAAACCAATCTCTGGTCCCAAATGGACACTGAAATCCAGCCTATAGCTTGCCTGATAGCTGAGAGTGATTTACGGCTGAATGCCCCTGTTCGATTGAGACCGTGTGCGTCGGTGTGGCGGATCAATTTTGTCCTTTTAACTGGGCTTCCCACTGTGTCTCAATATGGACACAGTCAAGGATCAACAGAATCTAACAAAAGGCCTTTCCCAGTGAGTGCCTGAGAGGTTGGAAGTGTTAAAGAGGAATAGTAACTAGACGTCACGGTCCCTACTTGCTGTTCAAACAACAAAATACAAACCAGTGCCTGTTCGAAGAAGGAAACAAATTAAATTTTAAAATATCAGCCATTAATTTCTGGATATACTGATATTATACCTTTATTTGTACTGCCATTTTCTAATAAACTGTAGATTATCTTTTTGTAACACTACAGTGATTGTGTTTGAACTATTAACCACTGAGGAGGTTACAGCTGCTTGTGGTGTCCTGGCTAATTATGCTGCCTCTTATGCATTTGCCCCAAACTCTTTTTTTTAACAATTTCACATCCCCTGAACACAGATCTTTCCCAATGTTAGTTAATGGAAAAAAAAGGACAGAACTTGCATTTATGTAGCGCCTTTTCACAATGTAAGGACGTCCCAAAGTGTTAACAGCTAATAAAACACTTTTGAAGTGTAGTCACTATTGTAATGTAGGGAATTGCAAATCTAGTTCAGAAGGCAAGTCTCTATTATCAATATATACACACTAGCATTTCGCTGACCCGTATACAAGGTTGAGTGGTCAAACCAGAGCTAAGTGCTGACCTGCACTCGAAGGAGTACCCAATTATCTTTGCCAATTGTGAGGTTTCACTGATGAAGACCCCTTTAAAAGTCCACCTTATGAAGTAGGCCTTAGTGTTTTGGAATTTACCAGTGCTGCATTGCTAGTTCTGAAGCCAAGTCTCTAATATAAATATATGTTTTTAATATTACATCCTAAAAGCCTCTGAAAGCAGTTGAAAATCTGAATTCTGGAAACAGAACACAGAACTCAAATTCTGGCGGCAAGTGATAGAAATGTGCACTTATATAGGGTCTTTCACAACCTCAGGCCACCCTAACATACTTTACATCCAATGAAGCACTTCTGAAGTGCAGTTACTCTTGTAATGTAGGAAACGTGGCTGCCAATTAGTGCACAGCAAGATCCCACAAAGCGATAATCTGTTTTTAGTGATGTTGCTTGAGGGATAAATATTGGCTAGGACAACAGGGTTAACTCCCATGCTCTTCTTCGAATAGTGTCATGGGATCTTTTACATTCACTTGTGAGAGCAGACAGAGTTTCAGTTTAGCATCTTATCAGAAAGAGGGCAATTCAAACAGTGCAGCAGATGTGGAACTCTCCTCCAGCTACAGGAAGCATGTTCAGGGATAGAGGGGAAAATATTTGGAAAAGAAAACGTCCTTAATTGGACTTGGCTGTTTTGGCTGCCACAGCCAAATAACCTGCCAATAGTTATGGTCAGACCTCACTCGTGAATTATGGCCACTTAGGTGTGGGATCTAAAGAACTATATCCCCAGCAAGCAGTGGCTGGTTTCAGGAAAGGTGACAAGCCAGAAAATTGGAAAGCTCATGAAAAACAGGAATGCTTATCCCACACAGAGCAGCTCAGAGTTCTGCAAATTGGAACTATTTTTTTTGTAGCACAGCTCATGACTTGCCAAATAGATGGATCAGGAAAGAAGCGGCAAAGCTTTAAAATAATCGGTCTCACGGACTCACCCGGCTTTCCTAGCCCACAGTGTAAAGTGATGGAGGACTTGGTAGCGGCAGTACAACAGGTCACAGGTCACCACAACGTCCTCTGCTGAGAGCGTCAGGAAAACCATCGCATCTGAGAATCTGACAGATGGCTTTCTCCCTGGTCCAGCCTTCATCCATTTTTTGACAGGATGTGATTTCTCTGCGATATTGAATGGGCACAAAGGGCTAAGATTGGCCCCTTTGTTTCGGTGATTGCTGTGTGAATAGCAACAGAGGGGGGAAAACGACAGAGAGAGAGAGAGGTAAGCTGAAATGTAAACTGAGCTGCAGGCCATGCTTATGGTAACCTATTCTTTTTAGGTCAGCATATTTTGAACTCATTCTTTGCAGAAGCCGAGACACAAGGAATTTTAGAAAAGATATGCTGGAAGCCTGCACATTATTTAACTCACCAACCAGCACGCACGCCTTGCTTACAGCCACACGCCTGAATAGCGAGCATGGCAACAGGTGGTCCCCTTCTATCAAGGAGCACACCATCTGCCAAGACAGACTAAAGGTATGAGGAAAAGCAAAGGTATTCCAGCATTCCAGGGTGCAGGGGAATATATTTAAACTATAGGTTGAATTGTACTTCTCATTGCTACATGGTAGCAGAATTTTCCCAAAAGTAATACAGGAAACCATTTCCTCATGTCTTTAAGATATTTTGGAAAGCAAGTTCCCCTGTGTACTAAAATCATAAATACCTTCTTTATAAATACATTTACTCTTTTTTAATTTCTTTCTTTTGTTACCTTAAATCAGTGGCTAAGGCAGGATATTATTTTTCAGTGAGATGGTTGAGAGGGGGTGGGATGGTGGAGGGCTGGGGGCTTTTGGGTGTGAGTTTGCCAGACCAAACAAAATTACTTCCAAAGGGCTATTTCTCCAATCCGGGATTTCACAGGAAAGTTGAAATTGAAGCATTATTACATCCATTAATCCAACAGTCCAAATAAAACAAATTTTAAAAAATTAAAGCAGTCTTATCTGACAAAAACTCTGTGTCACTAGTCTATCAATAACTTATCTGTTGTTCACTAGAATATCCAAAAGAATATTTAAGAGAGCAAGTCCAACTAGCCGGTTTTCTCCGGCTGAATTTTGGAACTGATGAGCTGTGGGCGAACATCCGTTGTATCTGTGTTCAAGTGATCTAGGCACATTCTGCCAAAAGAGGGTGTAGTCTGCTTAAAAAAAACATAGAAATTTGGGGGATGGGGGAGGGTGGGGAAGTGTTTGAACATCCTGAGTAGTCCCATCCCTATCCTAGACCCTCACTCCTAGGCTCATTGCTGAAGTCTCTGTCTCCTGCTCAAACAAAGTTCTATGGGTGTTGCAGCCCCTCAGGTATATCGGCCAAGTCATCACTCTGCATACATAAGCCTAGACAGTGCAGCTAACCATTCGAGTACCGAAGTCATCACAGTTGAACTTGATTTTGCACTCCCCACCACCAACTCAACATTCACACACGCATTTTCCACCAGCTGTGACAGGACACAAAGGATAGTCTTACAATTAAGTAACATCTTCCAAGATGTCCAAAGTATTTTACAACTAATGAAGTACTTTTGAAATGTAGTAACTGTCGTAATGTAGGAAATAAAGCAGTCAGGGGTGAATTCAGCCCTCCTACTCCTTTTCACATAGTGCTCTTAGATCTCATATGTCCACCTGAGCAGGCAGGTAGGGCTTCAACTTGCATCACATTTTTAAGATGACACCTCCAATTGTGCAGCATTCCTTCAGGAGGGCAATGAATTGTTAGTGTAGATTGTGTGCTCAGGTCTCCAGAATGGGACTTGAACTCACAACCCTCTGCCTCAGAGGAGACAACTTTGGTTTCCAAAAAGTAAAAATACCACAGATGCTGGAAATCTGAAATGAAAACAGAAATGCTAGAAACACTCAGCAGATCAGGCTGAGCCTATGGAGGAAGGAAGGTAGAGTTAACGTTTCACACTGATAACCCTTCATCAGAACCAGTTAAAAATGAAATGTTAATGCCTACCACAGGCACTGTCTGACCTGCTGTGTGTTTCCAAACTTTTCTGGGCTGTTTTCCCCTTACTGGCCCAGGGCGAGGAAGCACACAAGTAAACTGAACTCCCTCCTCACCAACCCCCAACACCGCGCCCCCCCCACCCCGCCACCGTCATCAACCTGCCTTTCAGCTGTGATCAGCTATCAGCATAGGTCAATTATTGAATTGAGAGACAGTTTGTGCCATCTTGTTTCTTAGGAGAAAAAGACCATTTTCCATTTTGCTGTGACCCACGGTGAAATAAAAAAAAGCCCTCTCATGGCACGGTGACTCTCTGATGAACCGCTCGATTTGATTCACATCACGCCAAAAAACTGTTCAAGTCTCCTGATATTCATGCTCCAGTGACTTCATATTGCACCAACTGCTGCCACTCGTTCCCAGTGTGAACATCCAGCGTGTGACATTATCTATTCAGCACCCCTGTAAGTTTTGTTCAGAGTTTGAGGTTTATTCTTGTGTGTTAAGTGGTGAGGAATTCTCCATTCGTCTCTGCACAACACTTAGCAAATGCAAAAGGAACTTTTATTTTTGACAAGACGTTGCTTGACAAAATACAACACCATGTGTACAAAAAATATAGTACGGCTTTTTAATGAAGAGAAAGTACAATGTTAAGTTAAGAAATAATTATGTCTTCTGTTTAATTGACTCATGTCAGATGAATCATAGAATCTTATATCACAGAAGGAGGCCATTCGGACCATCATATTTCGAAACAGCTACCTGTGGGATATTTTCAAAGGCACGATATAAATATATGTGGTTGTAATCCCTTTCACCTGTTCTTCCCCCAGAGCCCTGAAAATTTCTCCTTTTCAAGTATATATCCAATTCCCTGCTCAAAATTACAATTGAATCTAGCTCTACAATCCTTGTAGACGGTACATCCTACATAGTGACATTTTTTCTCACCAAAGGGTAATATCAACCTGCAATTTCCCCCCAAAATGCCATGAATGCTGTATCAATAAAATGTTCAAGTCTGAGATGGATAGATTTTTGTTCAATAAGGGTATTAAGGGTTATGGAGAAAGGTCAGGTACAGATCAGCAACAAGCTAATAAACTGGTAGAACAGATTCAAGGGGCTGAGTGGCCTACTCTGATACCCATGATGTGATTTCATTTTCCATCTTTCTCTGATCTCAAACTACATTGGTTGCATTCTTCCAAAATTCCTTAGATTCTAGAAAGCTCCCTGCGGTTTGGAAAACCATAAATGTTTCACTACTATTCAAGAAAGGCGGGAGACAGAAGGCAGGAAACTGTAGGCCAGTTAATCTAACATCTATCATTGCTAGAATCCATTATTAAGCTGGTGGGAGCAAGATATGGTTTTGTAAAAGGGAAATTATGTTTGACAATTTTATTAGAGTTCTTTGCAGATGTAACATTCAGGGTGAATAAAGGGGCACTAGTAGATGTATTTGAATTTCCAAAAGACATTCACTAAGGTACCATATAAGAAGTTACTGTACATGATAAGAGCTCATGACGTTGGAAGTAATTTATTAACATGGATAGAGAATTGGCTAATTAACAAGAAACAGAGACTAAGGATAAATGGGCCATTTTCAGGTTGGCAAACTGTAACTAGTAGGGAGCCACAGAAAGCTTGGGCCTCAATGATTTACAGTCTAAATTAATGACTTGAGTGAAGGTATTGTATCCAAATTTGCTGACGATATGATGATAATTAGGAAAACAAGTTTTGAGGAGGATACAAAGAGTCTGCAAATCCTTAAGGGATATAGTTAGGTTAAGTGAGTGGCAAAAGGTTAGCAGATGGAGTAAAATGTGGGAAAATGTGAGGTTATCTACTTTGGCAGGAAGAATAGAAAAGCAGAATAATATTTAAATGGAGAGACACTTTAGAATGCTGCTGTACAGAGGGATCTGGATGTCTTTGTACATGATTCACAAAAAGTTAGCATGCAGGTCCAGCAAACAATTAGGAAGGCAAATGAATGTTGTTGCCCTTTATTGCAAGGAAGGTGGAGTACAAAAGTATGGAAGTCTTGATATAACGGTACAAGTCAGTAGGTGAGGCCACACCTGAAATACTGCATACGATTTTAGTCTCTTACTTGAGGAGGGATATACTTGCATTGGAAGCAGGTCAGAGAAGGTTCATTAGATTGATTTCTGGGATGAAGAGGTTGTATTATGAGGAAAGATTGTGCAGGTTGGGCCTGTATTCTTTGGGGTTTAGGAGAATGAGAGGTGATCTTATTGAAACATATAAGATTCTGAGGGGGTTTGACAGGGTAGATGCTGTGAGGGTGTTTCTCTTCATGGGGAAATCTAGAACTAGGGGGCACAACTTAAAAATAATTCTCCCATTTAAGAGGGAGGTGAGGAGGAATTCCTTTTCTCAGAGGGTTGTTAATCTTTGGATTTCTCTTCCACAGGAACCAAAGGAGGCTGGGTCATTAAATATATTTAAGACTGAGTTAGGCAGATTTTGGATCAGAAAGGGAGTTCAGGGTTATGGGGGACAGGCAGGAAAGTGGGGTTTAGGCCAGAATCAGATTAGCTATTATCTTATTGAAAGGTGGAGCAAACTCCGTGGGCAAGATGGCCTACTCCTGCTCCTATTTCTTATGATCTTATGAGCAGGAAGTGCCTCAATTCCCTTTTGAATGCTTCAACAGAATGGAAACTATCTATAAGTCAATAATCCTAAACTTGAAAAAAACTATTCCTGAGATTAAACTTAGTTGTTGCTCCGCCACCTCCATCCCCCTTTTATTTTATATTTGTTCATGGGATGTGGGTGTCGCCAGCTAAGCCAGCATTTATTGCCCATCCCTAATTGCCCTTGTTCATTTCTGTGGGTCTGGAGTCACATATAGGCCAGTTCAGGACATGAGTGAACCAGATGAGTTTTTACAACAACTGGCAATGGTTGTGTGGTCATCATCAATCTTTTAATTCCAGATTTTTATTGAATTCAAATTTCACCACCTATCATGGTGGGATTTAAAGACCTTTACCCTGGGTCTCTGGATTATGAATCCTGTTACAATGCCATTACACCACCATCTCCCCCCTTGACTAGACAAGACTGGCTTCATGCCATGCAGAGTACTACAAGATACAGGATAGTGTCCTAAAGACAGTGTAGTGGTTATATTACAGATCAAGACTAATAATCCAAAGAACATGAGTTCAAATGCCACTATGGCAGCTTGAGTATGGGAACAAATGCTGGTCTTAGAATTAGAGCATGCTGTTGAACAAAATGTGTTGTAATAAAAGTCTTGCAACATTAATAAATCTGACCTAAACAGCAACAAAAAGGAACTGAACAATGAGAATGCATATAAAGCAATATAAATACAAAAAAAATTCAGAACTTTCTAACCAAACTCTATGAAGTCACTCAAACGCCATAACAGACCAACAATCTTGGTCCCATTTTATATGGACAGACCACATGTGGCTGTCTCTCCTGAATCACATGATCTGTGTAGGATCAGTAACTGTACATTTATTTAATGTTTATAAGTATGATGAAACAGTGCTGGATGGCAATGTGACCTTGATAATCCTTTCTGCCCACAAAGTCTGGGAGCACCAAGTGTTGTGCCCATGGAGTTCTGAGGCCAGTCCTTAAAAATAATTTTAGTGGGAGAGAGGCAGGGGAAGCACAACAACTCACTACTACACCAGCTAGTTACTGCGTGCATGTGTGTGTGTGTGTGTGTGTTCGCTAAACATCTTGAGGTGTGGTTGGTTCCAAATATGACAAATTGCTTCAAGCAAGAGAAGTGACTCTCGCTTTACTTTATCTACTGGAAAGACAGGTTCCAGAGCTGCTGCCCATAGCCGGGAGGCATGGCTATATCACTTAGGAAAAAACAGACAAAATAATTGCGTGACTCACTTTCAAGTGTGGTATGCATACAAAAATCAGTCAAGCTTTAACTGAACACTTTAAAACTTACACACCTTATTTTGTTAAAAACACACATTCTCGCACACACACACACACACAAAAACCACCGGCTGGTATCAACTCACTCAAGTCCAGATTAAACTTTTCAAAGGTAATCGAGGCAGCGCAATAAGGAAATTCTAAGGAAACAACAAACAGATAAGTAATTTTGTGAATTAAAATCTTTTCATTAAACAAATGGCTGGGACGACAGTGCCAGGTACTGTTTTGACTGCATATGCCCCAGATTTATTCCACAGTTATGATTCAACCTGAAGGTTGTTGCTATGGTACCAAATAAACTTCATGAAAGTTGAATGGGTGTGTAAAGTGCAACATAGGGTGTATCATGGGCCAGACAAAAGGGACTGCATTTAAAGATGAGATGGACCCATCTGTTAGACAGACATAGTCACATTAAAGAGAAAAATGAAGAACAACTGATGTTTTGTAATCCTTTGTGCCCTGTTCATACTGTGAAAATGCCTCTAATATCAAGCATTTAGTAAACGGTATTTCCAAAGTATAAATGGAGGAACGTAAAATAAATGGTGACAGAAGTCGAGGCGTTTCGCTCCCTAACCGGAGGGGAATGCCACCGACAGCCAACATAAATTGGTACCGGTTGCAAGACATCCATTTATTCTTGTGACAATGGGCTTAGCTCCCTGCCTGTTTCTTTTTCATAGTGCTGCCTTGGACATTGCTTAATCTGACACAAGGTATACAGCCAATGCATGTGAGTGCTTCCAACAAGATTATTTTTATGTTGACAGTTCGGCGCTTGGACAAGAAGCGTGTAACCCAGGTCAGATTTGACATTGTCACGTGCTTAGAAAACTTGTTAACTCAGAGCCAACTCCACAAAAATGAAACCTTTCCCTTTTCCACACTAGACTTCCTTCTGGCTATTCTGAGTGGCATTTTAACAAAATGTCCATTCTTTGGAGGTTCAGCAGGACTATTCCTTAGCTTAGAACAAGCATCAGGATCCACCTCCGCATCCCCTGTCCCTTCCAAGCTTCACTCCCCACTGGTGGGATCCACTTTCAGTGATCAGAAGCTCTGTGGGTCTCATCTCACTTGGAGTGCAGCTCTTCAGTACTATGCTGGATTTTGCACAAGTCAGGGAAGCAGGAACTCCTCATATAAGGAACTCCCGTACACACAGTGTCCACCCCATCCCTCCCCTGGTAACAATTGTCTCAAAAAGGAAGGGCAGAGGTTCTTCCTCTGAGCAGGTGGAGTGCAACATTTCAGAAAAGGTAGCAGTGCCACATTCGGTGAATTTTACTGGTCTCCCGCTGGTGTTATGGCAACAGCAGGCCCGAACCCTTGAGGAGCTTTGGGGCCACTTTCACTCATTTAAAAAAAATACATTTTCCTCATTCACCACGGAAAGAAATCACAATTTTTTTCAGTTCTGAGATACCTACTGCATCCTGCTCATCAATGTGCTGCTGAAACCAGCAAGCAGTTTCCATTCTGGAGTCTTGGTTGAGAATCCAAGATGTCAATCCTGGACTTAAAATTCAATTTTAAAAAGCAGCATTGGCTGTGAACAGCACCCACTGTCAGTAAGGGTGAGGGATTTGAGTTTCTATAAGAGTCAGCAATTGACAGAGCCTCCACATATATTAACAGACCTCATTCTCTTCCAGCAGAGAGATGTCCCTTGCCACATGGCTTCTGAAAATTGAGGAAAAATTGCATTTACTTCCCGCAGCTGATTAATTAAAACAACTTGAAATTTTTTTTAAAACTAATAGGAAGGGACTTTACAATGAAAATATTTTAATTTCCCCACTAAAAGGAATATCATTAAAAGGAGTGTTCCTTTTAGTTCAGCCTTAATTTCAAAAGGATCTCTGCAAATGCAAGCCTAATGCTAGAAAAGTTAAAAGGATGCTTAGTTGGTTTTTGGTCAAAGCAATGATGGGTGAACACACCTTAGTAATCCCATTCTGACCATCTGCTTTTCCCATAATTTACTCATTATTTAGCTACAGGAATGTTCCTGGGACACGCAATTGCACTGTGGTTCCAGATTTTTGCTGCAAGCAAGGTTATCTCGGTTCACAAAATTACAGAGTAAAATAGTCAATTCTACATGGCACAGCACAGTGGTTGCATTGGGGGCATTCCATAATTAAAGGGATTCTACTGCCTGATTTTGAGGTAATTGACCATCCAGAATAGCGCGTGTCACCTCCTAAGTGCCAGGGTAAAGATCCTGACAGAGAAACTGGAGCCGGTGCGGGTCCCAGTGGACGACCCAGAAATTTGACCTCATGACTGGAAAGGTTGGTCCACTGCGATTCCATGGCAGCCGGCAAATAAATGGAGTGGAGACACGGAGCCCGACCAATTAGCTGAAGGAGTGTGCAGAAAGCCTCCAAACTCACCATCAGCTGAGGGGGTCAGAGACCCAGGTGCCATTTTTTAAGAGTGCCTGGATATACCTGAAGGTAGTTACCTGCATTAACAAGAAGGCAGCAGCCTTGCTCACCCTCTGCCTCTCCGCAGTGACCCGTGTGCTCCTCCACGATGCTTCACAGTCTCCTCTCCCCTCTTGGGAGAAGATATCTGAGTGGTGACAGGCAGCTCCAAGGGCAGGATTTTGAGGGCTTCGGATGGGCGCGATGGGTGGGCCTGGGAGCGGCCGGGAAATGGTCGCATTCGGCCCTCGACTGCGATTTCACACTGGTGGACCCATTATGGCCCACCCAGCATGAAATGCGGCTCTGAATTGGTCAGGAAGGACGCAGAGGTGGGCGCCTGTCAGCTGCCGGGTCCAATGGCAACCCAGCAACCAGTTTAAAGCGGCCCAGGCAGCCCCTGGAAGGCTGCCACAGAAAGATGTCTCCTCTGTGTTATGAAGTTGAGTGTGGCTGGACACAGGAGGTGAGAGCAGGTTGGGTGGGCACTCAGCCTCCTGCTTTTCCAATGAGTGCCTCTCCATCCTCCTGAAGGAGGTGGCTGCCAGGAGGGAGACCCTTGTCCCCTGAGATGGGAGTAGGAGGCCACTGTACCTATCCAAGAGGGCATGGGAGGAGGTGGCAGCAATGGTCAGCAGCCACGGCGTGGTGCGACACACCTGGCTGCAGTGCCGGAAGCACTTCAATGACCTGCTGCGCTCAGGAAGGGTGAGCATTGTTTTGGCAAGCGTCAGTGTGCAGAAGTGCCAAGATACGACTGTTCCCCTGTGTACCTTAGGAGTGCTAGAGTCTGAGTGCCAACTGTAAATGACACCGGAGCTGGCCAAGGAGGTGAGCTCTGACTGCTTGGACCGTCTGCCTTGCAGCTCGAGGGCCACGATTCAGATGTGCTCTGCGAGGTGTGCCTCAGCTGCGGTTGACCAGGCTGCAATGGCGCAGCAGGTAGAAAGTGGGTCTCTGAACGACTGCTAAGGTTATCAAGACCAACAAGACAGTGTGGTCAGCTGGCTATCTCCAAAGCCGGTGCCAGCAGGGGGTGGGGGTGGGGGTCACCAAGACATAATATTTGCAAGGGTAAGATAAAGGCACCATGCGTACAAGAGGGACAGGTCATAGGTGATTTTATGTTCATTTATGTTTACTTCATCTATACTGGTCTGGGAATGAAGACCAGAGAAATGACATAAATTTTGCTTTTGTCGTGATGGCCTGAGTATGCTTCACCTTTTTATTTTATTGGTGCAGGGTACGCCAGTATGTAATGCTGGCCTTAAGGGGTTCTGAACTTTATTGTAAAGGCACTGAATGTTCTTTGAGTTTAAATGAAAGGATCCTTTCAGACATCCGGGATGAAGGCAGCAGCCCTGGCATGAGGTGGAAGCTGATCTTTGGTAGCTGAGCTGAAGGAGCATTGGATAAAGGCATCCCTGGTTCCCCTGCTTCCCAGGTGGTTACCGAGGTCTGCCTCCATGCCCTCAGCATTCTCCTCACCGTGCTCCGCTTCTGACTCACTACTCATCTGGGAATGTCTCAGGATATACGCATTATGGGAACTGCCAGGGTACCTCGCACAGACTTGCAGAATCTGCATCCTGTGGTCACATGCCATCTACACTTCATGGGCCAAGATATTGAGGTCGGCGAGCAGGGGAGCTGGGTCCACTCACCACCGCGTAAAATGACACAGGATGATGTCAGGCGGAACTCCCGACGTCAACCCGCCTCATTGCAATTTTCAGGTCGGCGGGGGCACAGCTGAATCAGCTGTGTACCCGCCGACCTGTCAAAGGCCTATTGAGGCCATTTAAAAACCAATTCAAGTAATTAATGGACCTGCCCATCCAACCTTACGGTTGTCGGGCAGGCTGGGAGCCCTGGTGGGCTTCAGGAAAGGCATGAAACCTCATCCACGGGCGGAATGAGGTTTCATGAGGGTTTTTAAAAATTTAATAAAATTTTAATAAATTTAATAAATGTTTGAATAAAAGTGATGGACATATCCCAACTCATGTGACAGTGCCACATGAGGGGACATGTCAGGGAAATTTTATTTTTGTCCATTGACCACTTTCAAATTTGGCGCCGATCTCCCTGAGGCAGCACTTAGCTTCAGGGATATGAATGCGCTCTTCCGTGCGCATGCGTGAAAGAGTGCACTCCTGGCTTAGAGAATCCACCACCCCCCCCACCCGCACAGGGAGGGCATGGCGCTTCCTGGCCCATGTTACTCTGGGTGGGCCTTAATTGGCCCACCCATGTAAAGTGGCACCCCATCCCCCCCCGATCGGAGGCACACCTGCAAGCACCCGCTCCTGCACTTCCCCCCCAACGGGGGGAATATTCTTCCCATGGAGTGGAATCTCTTCCTGTTGATGAAGACAACCGGTTGACCCACTGGCGCCTTAATGGCCACATGTGTTCAGTTGATGGCTCCCTGGGTGCAGGGGAACCCAGCAATCGCTGTGAAGCCTCTGGCTCACTCAGTCTGGCTGGCCTCGTCTGTACGGTAAAGAATAAAGGTCAGGACCCACCTGAACAGAACTTCTGTCACCAGATTGATGCAGTTGTGGACAGCTGATTGGGAGACTTCACACAGATCCCCCACTGACACCTGGAAAGAGTCGGAAGCATAGAAGTTGAGGGCCGCCATGACATAGGCTGTCCATCCAACAGTTGGAGGGATCTCAGGCTTAATCAGCTGACAAATGGAGATCAAGGTCTCTCTTGAGAGGCGGAGCCTCTTTCAGTATTGCACCTCAGACATATTGAGGTAGCTGTGTGGTCACCTGTAAACCCTAGCAGCAGGATAGTGGTGTCTTCTGCAGCTCCTTTGCCTTGGATTTCCTGCTGGCCCTGCGCCCCTTGTGCCTGTGCCTCTCCTCCCCCAGGTCCCTCCACTGGAAACTGTATAGGGAAGCCTGGCCTCCTCTCCCTTCTGCCCCTCTCTTCCTCCTCAGAGGAGGTGCCTCCAGAAGAGACCACGATTCCTATTACCAGGGTAAGGGAAGGCTGTCTGATACCTGGAAGGGTCCACACAGTCTGAATCCTCTGGGGGCTTTGCAGACAGCAATGAGTCCTGAAATGAAGCCTGGAAATGCTAACAATGAAACTCTGAAGCTGCCAAGTTCCAATAAGTCACCAGCCACAAGGTATCTACCAAACTCCTCACTACTTACATTGGCAATGCTACTGAGCCTTCTTATCCCACCCTTGGATGAAGTTTTTGAAAACGTCGGCTGGCCGCCTGCCCATTTTGCCTGTGTGATTTCACGCTCATCGCATGGGCAAGGGAAAATCACAGTCAATGGGACTGTTAATGGCCATAAGTGGCCTGTTAATTAATGGCAGGTGCTGGAGCTGCACAGGCAAGCTGAGGAACATCAGGAAGAGATGTCTGCTGAACTCCTCAGATTGCAAGGCACAATGGAGGAGTCCGTCCACCTTCAGTCTGAGGTGATAGTGTTGGCATGCCAATGCACCCAGGTCAACACTGGCAGGATGGTTGCCACCATGGAGACCTTGGTCCCATTACTGCATGGGCTTAACTCCATCGCTGACACCATAGTTGGCCTTCTATAGTGTCGACACGAAATAAGTGTAGGGCAGCTCGATCTCACTCCAGCTTCCCATTCTCCTCCAGGAATCAGCCAGGGGCCCTCAGGCACCCATAGGGATGAGGATGAGCAGGTGCAAACCCTGGGGCCATCGTCCCAGGTGACTCCAAGAGTGTCCGGCCCATCCGAATCCTCTCTTCCTGGGACCCCAGCAGCTCCAGCTCCACAGGCCAAGGAGGGTGCCACTGCCACACAGCAGGACCCCGAAAGCAGATCAAGGTCCTCCAGGTCTCGGCCCTGCAGAGCACACCTGCCAAGGTCATCACAGACAGGGTGTAGCAGTCACCGCCTCCACTGTGGATGTCCCGGGGAGCACCAAGGTGTAGCAGCAGGGTTAGGAAGGCTAAAAAGATGTAACTCTTGAGTACAAACCCGTTTCCATCTGTTTCAGATGAAGTTACATTGTTTCATAGTTTGCCATTGTGAGGTTTGAACTCTTGACCTTGGGGTTACAAACCCAGTACCATAACCACTTGGTTGCACAGCTTAAGCACTGGTGTTAATCACTTGTACATAATAAAAACAGAATTACCTGGAAAAACTCAGCAGGTCTGGCAGCATCGGCGGAGAAGAAAAGAGTTGACGTTTCGAGTCCTCATGACCCTTCGACAGAACTAGGTGAATAAGCCATGTTCACTTTGTTAATAAACTCCCAAGAATGTCTCCTTGTCTATGGCTCCTTGTTCTGATGAGCAGTGTTCATGTCACTCAGATGTGAAACCTTGGTTCCTGCACAAGATAAAGGCAGGTGTCTCAGTCCAGGGCCTCTTCCCTGTGCAGTGTGTAACCTTCAGACCAAAGTGATGGTCCGGCTTCACACTCCCTGGACATATTACTAATGTCTGCACCTCGACGGTGCTTGTCATTGCCGCCAGAATGTTGTGGGCAGGTGTCACAGAGTTCCGTCATTCTCTCTGTCTGCTCTCAGCACCTTTAAGGTGGGGCCGGCCCCCATCTCTTCAGCATCTGTGACTGGTGATGTTGTGCTCCTGGAGGAGACAGGTGCTGAGGGCTGACAAAGGGTCAGGTGTAGTTAAAGTTTCACAGCTCCATCTCCATGATATGGACCTGATCACAGAGTGCAAGCGAGTTGCCCTCTGCCAGACAGGAGTTGGACATTCACAGAGGCTATGTGAAGATCTATGGAGTGTCCTCACTGCATCTTGTCATCATCCTCCACGAATCTTGCAGCTATGAGGGCCTCCCAAGCATACCTGCCTTGCCTGACCAATGCGATGACCTCATCGCCGGCATATTCAGCTTCAAGGACTTCATCATCATCCCCTTTGATGTCCTCCTCATCGGAGGGTATGTGCAGTTCCTCCTTCTCCACAGCCAGGTACTCCCGTGTTGCATTGCCAGGTTGTGCAGTGCGCAGCAAGCAACAAGGATAGGCAACACTCTCAGTGGACTGTATCGCCAATGCTCCGCTGGACCTGTTGAGGCACTGGAACCTTATTTTTAAAATGCCTATCATTTGCTCCACCAAAGTCCGGTTTGCAGCCTAAGCCTCATTATACTGTCGCTCTGCTGCAGTCTGAGGCCTCCGCACAGGCATCATCAGCCACATCTTCTCTGGTAGTCCTTGTCCCCAAGGAGCCAACCCTGCAGCTTCTCTGAACCCTGGAAGATGTCAGGGATCTGAGACCTGCTAAGGATGCAGGAGTTGTGTGCGCTCCCTGGGAATCATGCACAGACCTGTAAGATGCCTTTGTGGTGGTTGCACACCAGCTGAACATTCAGAGAGTCCAGCCCTTGCGGTTGACGTGCTTGTTGCCATGGAGATCTAATCATGTGAGTGCAGTCGATGGCATCCCGCACCTGTAAAAACCAGAAATATGAGCAAATCCCAGCGCTCTTGTTTCCTGGCTTTCCTGATCCCGGGTGAAATGCACAAGGTTCTGTGCCTTCGCAAAGATGGCGTCCGTGACCTCCTGGATATGTTTATGCATGGAGGCTTGTGAGATCCTGCACAGGTCACCTGTGGAGCCCTGAAAGGAGTCACTGGCGTAAAAATTGAGCGCTGCGTTCACTTTCATGGCCACAGGCATGGATGCCCTCCATGTCCCCGTGGCACCAAATCCTGCAGCAGGTGGCATATGTGACCAACAAGCTCCCTAAACATGTGCAGTCTTCGGTGACACTGGTTCTCAGTCATCTACAGGAATGACAAGTGCTGTATTTTGACCTTGGGTCTAACAAATGATGGCTCTCTGTGGATCTTCAGCTGCAGTCCCAGCAGACCCTGCTGCTCTTTCACCTTGAGGGAAGTGCTCCTCCCTTTGCTGAGAGGGGCACCTCCACGTCATTCCTTCTTCTCTGCTCCCTGTAAGCCATGAGGCATACCACTAAATCACCAGGGTTGATGATTCTGATGTTCTCCTCCAGCAGGATCAAACAGAGACACGTGGGTTAGCATGTGCCCCAAGAACCTCTCTAGGTTAAGTCTGACAGCCCCGTCACGCATGCAGGAGAGTGCTGGACACCACTTGGATGGCCAGTGTTTAGTGCGCTTCTTGGCTGTCCAAACTCCACCCACCTCTGCCTTACCCCAGTTGACCGATTGGCAACAGCTTCAGCCATTGGACTGCATTCTGTGCTCTCAGCTCAGGCGCAGGCTGTCTCCTAACCCACAATACATGCTGCGCTGTTAGCTTGAACCATGAGGGATACTGGTTCAAACCTTAATGAAGACATTGTAAGGGGCTGTGAGCACCTCCACCAGTGACTGTGCCATAGCCAGTTTTTGCAAAGGGATTCTACAACCTGCCCAGTCAGCCAATTGCTCTGTTGCACCCTAAAATGCACATTAATTTGCAGTCTGCGCCTGAGGGGGTGAAAAGTTCTGGAGCATTTGGTGGCACATTTATGTTTTTGTGTTGTTTGAGTGGACAGAAAAGCTTCAGAGGCCCGACTCCAAGCATGTCAATGGAGCCGCAGCTGAACAGTCCCAGCTGCTGGAAAAAAGCTTACTTTTGACAAACTTTCCGAGTGCATGGCCGCTTCCCTCACCTGTGCCCCTCTCCCACATTCCCGGTATGTGCTTGTGCACTGCCTTCAGTCTGTGTTGCCTAGTCCCCAACATTCCCCCAGCCTGACCCGCACTGGATCCTTTGCCCCAGCACCACACTGAAAGCCAGCTGGGGAAAAGCGACTTTCCCCCTCCAAATGTGCAGCGTCTCTTCCGTGATATCCTACAGGCGATGCTCACAGGCAAGGTTGCACGCACTCACCTCAGAGTTCCCTCGAGGTTCAGGTTGCCAGGTGCACACCTTTTAAAGGCAGCTGTGAAGCAGGCCATTCTGAAGTCACATCGATGTGGGCAGTAAATTTGACGGGAGGGGATGATTCCGGCAAGTAGGGCAGGGTTTATAACGAGATGCTAAATTATTGAAATTAGGTTCCCAACATGCGGCAGCAGGAAACACGGCCCACTATTTTTGTGCGGAACGGACAATCACAAACTGGTTTCACGATGGCGTGAAACTGATTTTTGGCCTCCCGCTATATTGTTCACCCCACCATGATGCCCACCCATCGCCAAAGGGGCCGGACGATTCCGGCCCAAGTGAGTGGGTAAAACCGTGACAGAGTTCAATATTGACAAGCGTGAGTTCATCCAGCGTGGGTCCAAGAATGACCATTTTTAATGTTGTTAACTATGAGAGACTAGACGTTAAGAAGGAGTAAAAGGTTTGGGGTGACCAGTTTCATAAATCATTAAAAGCTAACACATCGGTACAAAAAGGTAATAGAATGACTAGTGGGTTATTTTTAATTTATTCATTCACAGGATATGTAGATTACTGCAAGGCCAACATTTATTATCCGTCCCCTATTGTTCTTGAGAAATTGGTAGTGGTGAGCCACTTTCTTGAACAAGCACTCTGTTGACGTGCTTGAACATATTTCAATGCAGTCCGTACAAAAAAACTGTGGGCATTTAAACTTGAATGATGGAAATGTCCACCAATTGCTCCTTTAGTTTCACTAGCATCAGTCTATCTGTCTTGCATTTCATTTTGCTCAAGGTTAGCTGCTCCCTTGTCTCGCATTAGTGCTCCTCCTTGTTCTTTTTCTTCCTTAACAAAAACAGAATTACCTGGAAAAACTCAGCAGGTCTGGCAGCATCGGCGGAGAAGAAAAGAGTTGACATTTCAAGTCCTCATGACCCTTCAACAGAACTGAGTGAATATTGGGAGAGGGGTGAAATATAAGCTGGATTATGGGGTGGGGGGGAAGGTGGTGGGGGGGGGGGGGGGGGGTTTGGTGGGGGAGGGGTAGGGGGGGGGAGGGGTGGTTGTGGGGAGAGAAGTGGGGGGGTTTGGTGTGGTTGTAGGGACAAGCAAGCAGTGATAGGAGCAGATAATCAAAAGATGTCACAGACAAAAGAACAAAAGAACACAGAGGTGTTGAAGGTGGTGATATTATCTAAACGAATATGCTAATTAAGAATGGATGGCAGGGCACTCAAGGTACAGCTCTAGCGGGGGTGGGGTTGAAAGACTAGCAGGGCATAACAGATTTAAAAATAATGGAAATAGATGGTAAAAGAAAAATCTATATAAATTGTGGGCAAAAACAAAAGGAAGGGGGAAGAAACGGAATGGGAGTGGGGATGGAGGAGGGAGTTCAAGATCTAAAGTTGTTGAATTCAATATTCAGTCCAGAAGGCTGTAAAGTGCCTAGTCGGAAGATGAGGTGCTGTTCCTCCAGTTTGCGTTGGGCTTCACTGGAACAATGCAGCAAGCCAAGGATAGACATGTGGGGAAGAGAGCAGGGTGGAGTGTTAAAATGGCAAGCGACATGGAAGTTTGGGTCATTCTTGTGGACTGACCGCAGGTGTTCTGCAAAGCGGTCGCCCAGTTTACGTTTGGTCTCTCCAATGTAGAGAAGACTGCATTGGGAGCAACGAATGCAGTAGACTAAGTTGGGGGAAATGCAAGTGAAATGCTGCTTCACTTGAAAGGAGTGTTTGGGCCCTTGGACGGTGAGGAGAGAGGAAGTGAAGGGGCAGGTGTTGCATCTTTGCGTGGGCATGGGGAGGTGCCATAGGTGGGGATTGAGGAGTAGGGGGTGATGGAGGAGTGGACCAGGGTATCCTGGAGGGAACGATCCCTATGGAATGTCGCCGGGGGAGTGAAGGGAAGATGTGTTTGGTGGTGGCATCATGCTGGAGTTGGCGGAAATGGCGGAGGATGATCCTTTGATTGCGGAGGCTGGTGGGGTGATAAGTGAGGACAAGGGGGACCCTATCATGTTTCTCGGAGGGAGGAGAAGGCGTGAGGGCGGATGCGCGGGAGATGGGCCGGACACGGTTGAGGACCCTGTCAACGACCGTGGGTGGAAAACCTCAGTTAAGGAAGAAGGAGGACATGTCAGAGGAACTGTTTTTGAAGGTAGCATCATCAGAACAGATGCAATGGAGGTGAGGAACTGAGAGAATGGGATGCAGTCCTTCCAGTAAGTTCGATTTGAGGAGCTGTAGTCGAGGTAGCTGTGGAAGTCGGTAGGCTTGTAATGGATATTGGTGGACGGTCTATCACCAGAGATTGAGACAGAAAGGTCAAGGAAGGGAAGGGAAGTGTCAGAGATGGATCATGTGAAAATGATGGAGGGGTGGAGATTGGAAGCAAAATTAATAAATTTTTCCAAGTCCCGACGAGAGCATGAAGCAGCACTGAAGTAATCATCGATGTACTGGAGAAAGAATTGTGGAAGGGGGCAGAGGTAGGACTGGAACAAGGAATGTTCCACATACCCCATAAAGAGACAGGCATAGCTGGGGCCCATGCGGGTACCCATAGCCACACCTTTTATTTGGAGGAAGTGAGAGGAGTTAAAAGAGAAATTGTTCAGTGTGAGAACAAGTTCAGCCAGACGGAGGAGAGTAGTGGTGGATGGGGATTGTTCGGGCCTCTGTTCGAGGAAGAAGCTAAGGGCACTTGGACCATCCTGGTGGGGGATGGAGGTGTAGAGGGATTGGACGTCCATGGTGAAGAGGAGGCTGTTGGGACCAGGGAACTGGAAATTGTTGATGTGACGTAAGGTGTCAGAGGAATCACGGATGTAGGTGGGAAGGGACTAGACAAGGGGAGAGAGAAGGGAGTCAAGATAATGAGAAATGAGTTCCGTGGGGCAGGAACATGCTGACATGATCGGTCTGACAGGACAGTTCCGTTTGTGGATTTTGGGTAGGAGGTAGAAACGGGTCGTCCGAGGTTGGGTGACTGTCCGGTTGAAAGCTGTGGGAGGAAGATCTCCAGAGGAGATGAAGTCAGTGACAGTCCTGGAAACAATGGCTTGATGTTCAGTGGTGGGGTCATGGTCCAGGGAGAGGTAGGAGGAAGTGTCTGTGAGTTGATGCTCAGCCTCCGCGAGGTAGAGGTCAGTGCTCCAGACAACAACAGTACCACCCTTGTCAGCGGGTTTGATGACAACGTTAGGGTTGGACCTGAGGGAACGGAGTGCAGTAAGTTCAGAGAGAGACAGATTAGAATGGGTGAGAGGAGCAGAGAAATTGAGACGACTAATGTCACGCCAACAGTACTCAATGAAAAGATCAAGAGAAGGTAAGAATCCAGAGGGAGGGGTCCAGGTGGAGGGAGAATATTGAGGTGGGTAAAAGGATCCGTTGAACGGGGAGAGGACTCCTGCCCAAAGAAATGAGCACGGAGACAAAGACAGCGGAAGAAGAGTTCAGCATCATGCTGAGCCCGAAATTCATTGAGATGAGGGCTTGAGGGTATGAAACTAAGTACTTTGCTGAGCACTGAACATTCAGCATCGGAGAGGGGAAGGTCAGGGGGTATAGTGAGTACACGGCTGGGGCTGGGATTGGTAGATGGGGTGGGGACAGAGGGACAGGCAGGGGTGGAGGGTCCTAGATGGGTGTTGGTGTCGATGAGTTGTTGGAGCTTGCGTTCCTTAGCACAGGATTACAGGTATCTCCGGGACATAAAATGTTTCTCGGACTGCTGTTCCCGTCACATTCTGAGATCCACACTCAGTGCCATGTGCCACCATTTGAACACACTCGACCTCTCCTTCCAGCTGCGCATGCCCCCAGTTTCATTTTATTCTTTGTCTCATCCGACCACTTCCTCTCTCCTCACCGTCCAAGGGCCCAAACACTCCTTTCAAGTGAAGCAGCATTTCACTTGCATTTCCACCAACTTAGTCTACTGCATTCGTTGCTCCCAATGCGGTTTCCTCTACACTGGAGAGACCAAACATAAACGGGGCGACCGCTTTGCAGAACACCTGCGATCTGTCCGCAAGAATGACCCAAACCTCCCTGTCATTTTAACACTCCACCCTGCTCTCTTCCCCACATGTCTGTCCTTGGATTGCAGCATTGTTCCAGTGAAGCCCAACGTAAACTGGAGGAACAGCACCTCATCTTCCGACTAGGCACTTTACAGCCTTCCGGACTGAATATTGAATTCAACAACTTTAGATCTTGAACTCCCTCCTCCATCCCCACCTTTTCCGTTTCTTCCCCCTTCCTTTTGTTTTTTTTCCAATAATTTATATAGATTTTTCTTTTCCCATCTATTTCCATTATTTTTAAATCTTTTATGCCCTGCTAGTCTTTCCACCCCGTCCTCACTAGAGCTGTACCTTGAGTGTCCTGCCATCCATTCTTAATTAGAACATTCGTTTAGATAATATCACCACCTTCAACACCTCTGTGTTCTTTTGTCTGTGACATCTTTTGATTATCTGCTCCTATCACTGCTTGCTTGTCCCTACAACCACACCACCCGACCCCCCCACTTCTCTCCCCCCACCCCCACCCCTTTAAACCTTATATTTCACCCCTCTCCTAATATTCACTCAGTTCTGTTGAAGGGTCATGAGAACTCGAAACATCAACTCTTTTCTTCCCGCCGATGTTGCCAGACCTGCTGAGTTTTTCCAGGTAATTCTGTTCTTGTTTTGGATTTCCAGCATCCGTAGTTTTTTGTTTTTATCCTTTTCTTCCTTTCCTGAGTATATCATTCTCATTTCATCATTCATGAAGTCGTCTTCACTGTCCACTCTACTTCACATAACCCTAAGATACTTAATCTCTCTTTTTCCATTTCTTCCTTTAGGGACTCTAGCTTTCCTTTCCTGTTTATTGTTTAGATATGCCATGGCCAGAATTTTATGACCCCTCCACCCCCCACCCCCTCCCGATGGGGTGATACGGTCCTGCTGAACTGATTGGAGATTTAAGTGGCTGGCTGCATCCACCGGGGTGGGGGTTTGGGGCGGGGGGGGAGGCGGAACACATTGCGGCAGGGCTGTAAGTTCCTGGCCCGTGTTCCTATTCTTTTGATGCTGACAAGCTTGTATATATGAGGATTTCACTGAATGATGATCTGGAAGGCCTCACTTCCTCCCTTGCTGATTGTGACAGTACCTGTCCTTTGACAGGAGCTCCCGTCTATACTGTGGATGTTTATTTGTGCTGGTGTCATCCTGGGCTGTTTCTTGGCTGTTTTTAGTTGTGGTTCACCATTTTCTTGCACTGTGGTGCCAGTTTAGTTGCCAACACCTCAGCTATTGTGACAGGAATATTAGGCTACAATGATACCAGTAGCAGATCTCACTCAACTGACCTTACTGAGTTAAGTGCACTATATGAATGCAAATTGTTGCTGCCGCTGCTGCCATCCAACATCACAATTCTTTGATATCAGGGTGGCATTGTAGTCATGAGTGAGGGAGTGAGTGACAAGAAAAGGCTGATTAAAAAGTACCTGGATCAGCACCTTAAGTGCTGTAAACTGCAGGGCTATGGGCCGGGTGCAGGAAAGTGGGATTAAAAAGGGCACCTGGGTGTCCTCGGGCAGGCATGGACAAGATGGGCCGAATGGCCTCCTTCAGTGCTGTAACTTTTCTATGGTTCTAAAATAAATTGAAGTACTGCAGATATCCAAAATGAAAAATAAAAAATGCGGGAAGACTCAGGAAACAAATCAGCATTTGTGGAAAGAACAGATGACTTAACATTTTAGCTATAGACTCTTGTCAAAATCTAAACCTGAGACAAGGTTGTTACTGGCCTTGGTCCCTTTGGAGTGCTATTGCCTCCATGTAGCCCACATCTTTCTACAATGTCTAATACAACAGCTTAATGGTTAAATGCACCTTCCAGTGTGAAACTCAGGCATGGAAGTATCCTAGGTTCAGTCCCAGTTTTGGCCTGAGTTATTTAATCCCAGCTGTTTGCTGTGTAATGTATGACAATTGGCTTCAATGTCTCCAGGTGAAGAATTTAAAAACAATAGCGGACAGAATTTTACACCAGTGGGTCTTTACGGTCCCTTCGAAGTCAATGGACTTTTGGATGGCTCGCTGCATTTTATGGCCCTGCCACTGTCCTGACAGAGCCATAAGATCCCAACCAGCCTGTTCTGATCACATCCAGTAACTCCTCCAGTGGAAAGTGCGATTTTGCATACTAGGCGAGGATAATATTGGCATCACAGTGCTGCGTGTTCTGGGTACTTTACAATACTCTCTGAGCTGAGAATGGTCTTTGGGATAAACTGCATTGCACAGTCTGGATGAGTGTCAGTACTTCCAGTAAAAAAACCTGGGGTCAAAAAAATCAAGCTTACAATAGTTGATATACAAAATCACAATAAACATGACTGTGCAATACGTGAAAATACACAGGGACATCAACTCAGGATATTATATGCAGTACATGACTTGATACAGCTGCAGCTTTAAATAAAAGCAATTTGTTTTAATGATGAGCTTAAATCTGAAGGACAAAGCAATACATTAACTGGTAATATTTAGTTACTTTTTAAAAAACCATTCCTAAAATGGTTTCCATCTGTAAACTTGATCCATTTTTTATAAGTCAGTGAAGGAGGGGGCACTGAATAAAACTTAAGGGCAACCATTAAGGAACATCCATGTTAATTTTTATTAAAAGTGGTCCACACGCACTTTTCGAAAACTCTTGAATGAAAATGCTGCCCTCTGACACTGATTGACACGTTAGCACTTCAACAAATAAAGAAAATGAAGAAGCATGTAGACTTCCCGATGGCTGTCAAAGGCACAGTGTGAACTGCGATTGGAGGCCTGCTAAAGATTGCAGTAACAAATGGTAATGCTAATTGAAATGATGTGTGTTATTTAGCACAGTAATGCAAATTACTCATAAAGGGCGAGGAAAATGGCACCATTGTTCCTGTCTGAGGAGCACGAATGGGCGTTATGTGTGCCGCAGAACCCAAACATTTCTTTCAACTCCGAACTTTGAAAACAAGGGGGCTCTACAATCACAGAGCGAACAGCGAGGAAAAGCAGAATAGAAGCAGAACGTAGGCACTGTATGGAATTAGAATGAGATGGCACTTACTTACAAATGTACAAAAACGCTTTATTTTCCTTAATTGTTGGTTTTGCACAGAGGAAATGTGAAAGTCTGCATAATCTGTCCTTTTGGGCTCATGTACCATTAGCAGCAAATTATTGTATTCAGAATCCTCGCATTAAAACTTATACGCACTGCAGTTTTAAAGTTACTTCAGCAGCAGACCATCAATGCTGGCTAAAATGTGATCAAAACAATTTGAATAAATTTGGTTTCACCAGTATTAATCAAAAGTGAGAAATAATCTTAAATTGGAAAACTCAAACTGAACCTTTGCATGATCTCAATCTTAACGATGCTTTTGAAGAAAAAACTCAATTTCCCTCCTTTAACCTTCCCCCCCTCCTGCCTCCGCACATTATGCATTGATTTTTATCCTTCATTCTGTTCAGCCTGTCACAGCTTGTTCTGTAATTAGAATCAATGCTTTACCATTGGCCAACTGAGTGGTGGGCAAAGGGTACAGTTCTAATTATACCAGTTTTAACTTCCCTTGAAGCATATTGGATGAAATATCGTACCACATGGTATTAATAAAAACAATAGGTAAATTTGGAGAATGTTTTCAAGGTCAAAAGAGAGAGAGGGAAAATGACAGGAGGGATTAGAAAGGGAATTCTGAAAATGCAGAGGTGTGACTGCTGAAAGCCCAGCCATTACTTCTGAGAGGAGGCATAATAGACCTGGGTCAGAAGTCTGGAGGTCACATGCTCCACAGGATTGAGGAATATTGTATCAGGAAGCAGGAGCAAGGTCAAGCAAGGATTTGAAAATAAGGTGAGGATGTTAAGGCGCGACTGACTGAGGGATGAGCAATGACTGGGACATGAAAGAGGATGACAGGAATTTGGGTCTTAGCAACAGACAGGGTACAATTATGTGGAAGACTTCTGGATGGGTTGGCAGTTTATATTAAGTAGAGCTCAGGAGGGAGTTGGACAAACCAAGCCCCAAGGGGGCTGAGGCTGGATGGGTGTTTTACAGGTTACTCGAATGAGGTGGGGGGTGCCTATGCAAGCAATGTTGTGAATGTGGAAGTAAGTGATTCTGATGATGTGGTTGAAGTTCAGCTAAGGATCAAGGTGGATGCTGAGGCTCCGGACACTCAGATTAATACATTGCTATAGCACAACTAATTTAATCTAAACAGATGAATCCTTCTTCAGAATTAAAAGAGAACACCAGGATACATTTTTATAGGGCTGTCCTACACGTCTGCTGTGTTGTTGAGGAAGAGCCATGCAAACCCTGGAAAGATAGCACATGCTACTTATGTCACTTTTCTGGGGATTTTATTGTTCTTGCACTGAAGATATGGTGAAGGAACAGGAGAAACCTCTCATTCCCTTATTTCCGGTAGAAGTATAATTAAAGCTCAGTCAGTTCTGAAATGTTGGAAATCAGAGACAGCTGAGCAATTATTGCACAGACCTGGGAAAAAAGTCCATCCATGTTGGCTGATGATCCAAAATGGCACATCTCAATCTTAACAATGAAAGAAAGCTTTTCCTAAAAGATAAACAACTGTTTAGTGTTTTCTTTAAAAAAACATTAAAAAGCCATTTGCGCCTCCCCCATCCTGCAACTGTAGAAAGTCCCTTTAATGAATAACATTAGCATCAAAATGGCATCTTTAATTTTGCCACTTCAAAAAGTTACATTTAATTTTTTTTATATAGCGTCTTTAATGTAGTAAGATATCCCAAGGTGCTTCATGGGAGCATAATCAGACAAAAAATAACACTAAGTCAAAGAAAGAGAAATTTGGACAAATGACCAAATGTTTAGTCAAAGAGAAAGACTTTAATCAGTGTCTTAAGGGAGGAAAGAGGTAGAGCGGAAAGGAGGTTTGGGGAGGAAATTCCAGAGCTTAGGGCCTAGACAGCTGAAGGCAAGGCATCCAATGGTGGGGCAAAGCAAATGGGCAATATACAAAAGGCTAAAATTGGAGGTTTGTAGAGGTGGAGGAGGTAGGTAACAGAAGCAGGAAGGGGCAAGATGGACCTGCGTCACATCTGCTCTCTGAATCAGGCACCAGCGCAGATGCCAGCACCTCAGTGGGTATTAGCGCTTCGGCTAGAATGTCGGTGCACAGCGGTGAGGGCACTTCACACCCACTTGAGGTGCAGGCGGGGGCAGACGGTGCCCAGGGCACCAGCAGTAGGAGGGCTGCTGGAGACCAGGATGATGCTCAGTCAGGCAGGTGATGAGCCTCTGGAGTCGTCCATTAGGTGGCAGTGCTGGATGCCTAGCAATATGCGGGAGGATCTGGTGGAGATCCATGGTCTCTGTTATGGAGGGGTCCATGTGGAGCGTGCGCACTGCGTTGACCCTCATCGCCGAGTGTGCTGCCTCCTCCATTGAAAGAGTGGCGACTCTCATGGAGAGGCAGCTTTAGGGACAGAATGAAGGGCTCCTCGGGTTGCGCTCGGGCCTGCAAATCCTCACGCAGGCAATGACCTCAGGTGGTCAGTGTCAGTGTGGGAGATGGATTGAGCACCCAGTATCCCAGCTAGGTGCCCATTCTTCATTGGTGAGCAGGGAGGTCCAGAGTGACCTCACGTTGGCCCACGAACTGCTTGTCGTCTCTGTGGGCTCCTCTCAGGGTGCTCTGGATGACAGCAGCCGCTCCTCCACCCCTTTACCAGTGACCCTGGTATCTGATGAGGCTGTGGTAGCTTAAGAGATGCCAGCCGTGGCACTGGCCGATCCCTCCCTGGTGTGGCCAGCACATGCTCCACTGGCCAGAGGACGACCACCAAGGTCATCAAGGCCAACAAGACGGCAGAGTCAGCAGGTTGCCTCCAATGCCGGTGCCAGTTAGAGGGGAGCACCAAGGCGTAGCACTTGCAAACATAAGTTTAAGGCACCATGAGCACAAAAGGGACTTTTGTTGTACAATGTTTTGTTTATGTTTGCTGGTCTGGAGTTGAAGACCACAGAAGGTTCTGTTAATTTGTTTTGACTGTCAACATGAGATAAATTTTCTTTTGTCGTAATGGCCTGAGTATGCTTCACCTTTTTTACTTAATGTGGTGCAGGGTACGCCAGTATGTAATGCCGGACGTGGGTGGCTCAAAGCTTTATTGCACAGGCACTGAGTGGACTATGGGATCAAAGGAAAGGGTCATTGTAGACATCTGGATGGAAACAGCTCTGGCATGAGGTGGTAGCACTTATTTGGCCCCAGCTGAAGGAACATTGGACCAAGGAGTCCCTGCCTCCCTGGAGGTTACTTTCAGCATTCTTCTCACTGTGCTGCTCTTCTGACTCACTACTAGGCTTATCATCTGTGGCCTATGCAGCTGCGTCAAGATCCTCTTCCTCCAATGGGGCCCCCTTGCCAGTGTGAGATTGTGGGGATTGCAGCATGCAACCACTATCAGTGACACCCGCTCTGGGGGGTACTTTAGGGTCGGTCCAAGCACCAGAAGCGAATCTTCAGAAGACTGATGGTTCTCTCTATCATTGCCTTTGTGGAGGCCTGACTCCTATTATAACGCTGCTCTGCCTCTGTTCTTGGGTGGTGGCGAGGCGTCATAAGCCACCTTTTCAAGGGATACCCCTTGTCACCCAGCAGCCTCCCTTCACTGTCGCTGAGTCAAAATCCTGGAACCCCCTTCCTAACAGCACTGAGGATGCACCTACTCCACATGGACTGCAATGGTTCAAGAAGGCAGCTCACCACCTCAAGGGCAACTAGGAATGGGCAATAAATGCTGGCCCAGCCAGCAAAGCCCACATCCCATGAATGAATTTAAAAAAGCCATCCATCTAGTCGGACTGGAGCACTGAAGAGCCTCAGCACCTGGGAGTGTCTGAGGACTTACGAGTCATGGGAGCTGCCAGGGTACCTTGCACAGACTTGCAGAATATGCATCCAATGGTCACACACTATCTGCACGGTCATCGAGTGGAAGCCCTTCCTGTTGACAAAGGCACCCGGCTCACCCGCTGGTGCCTTGATGGCCACATGTGTGCAGTCGATGGCACCCTGGACACAGAGGAACCCAGCAATCATTGAAAAGCCTCTGGCTCACTCAGCCTGGCTGACCTCGTCCATACGGAAATGAATGAAAGTCAATACCTGCCTGAACAGAGCTTCTATCACAACCATGGACAGTGATTGGGAGACTCCACACTGATCCCCCACTAACCCCTGGAAAGAGCCCAAGGCATAGAGGTTGAGGGCCACTGTGGCCTTCAGAGCCACTGGCATGGGGTGCCCACCACACTGTTGGAGCTGATCTCAGGCCCAATCATCTGGCAAATGGAGATTACTGTCTCCCTTGAGAGGCAGAGCCTCCTTCAGCATTGCACCTCGGACATAGCAGCATCGCTGCCTATAAGCCCTGGCAGCAGGATAGTGGCGTGCTCTACCGCCCCTAGCGCCTTGGACTGCCAGGGGGCCCTGTGCCTGCACCTCTCCTCCCACAGGTCACTCCCCTGGAGGCTGTATTGGGACACCCAGCCTCCTCTCCTTCCTGCCCCTCTGAGAGGGTGCCACCTGCAGAGACCACAATCCCATTCCCAGTGTAACAGAAAGCTGTCTGATACCTGGAAAGGTCCACATGGTCTGAATTCTCCGGGGGCCTTGGAGACACCAACAAGTCCTGAAATGAAGCCTGGAAATACCAACAATGAAGCCCCGAACACAGATGAAGCTGCCATATACCAATAAGTGACCAGCAGCAAACTATCTACCAAACTCCTCACTCCTCACACTGGCACTGCTGCTGACCCTTTTTGTCCCTCCTGTGGATGAGGTTTGTGAAAATGTCGGCTGGTCGCCTGCCTGTTTTGCCCGTGCATGACCGCGAAATCGTATGGGCAACAAAATATCAGCACCAGTTGACTTTATAATGCCTTTAACTGGCTTCTTAATTAATGGCAGGCGCGGCTCCAGCACCCACTCACGCCCTCCAACCGAAATATCGCACAAGTGTGCCATGACGTCACCCTATTTCATGTGCTATTTTACGCTTGAGCGAGTCAGGTGCTCGCCCACCCGCTCAGCGAAAGATTCTGCCCTAGGGCTCCCACAACACCAGTCTCAGGCATAGGGTTTGCTTGTATCAGGAGCATTTTGCCTGCATTAGCAATGAAGTTGGGCTTGCACACTTAGGCATAACTACCTAAGACTGTCCAAAGCCAACTGTCTTTATAGATACAGGGTTACCTGGGAGATATGAGCAAATCATGTTAGCTACTACAAGCTGGCTTGCAGGCAATTTTCACCATAGAAGAGCACTGACAGTTGCGGTCAGGATTACAAGCATCATCATTAATGTTAATACCTCCTGGTGATTCAAGCTGCCACAGAGAACAATTGTGACATCATTGATGTTTGGTCTCACCAAAAGCTGAGTTTTAAAAGCAGATCTTAAAGGAGGAGAGAGAAGTGAAGAGCCAAAAAGACTTAGGAAGAGTTTCCAGGGTTTACGGGTTAGACAGCTGAATGCATGGATGGCAAAGGTGGGGTGAAGAAAATCAGGAATGGAAAAGAGACCTGAGTTTGAGGAAGACAGAGATTTCGGAGGCTTGTCAGGTAAGAGGAGATTGCAAAGTAACGTTGTGGAGGCATTGGGATGAGAATTTTAAATTTGGCTTTTTGAGGATCAACACCCCTAGTAAATGAAATGGTTGCTATCTATTCAAAGCAGTATTTTTGCTCTCTCTGTTTCTCTGATCTTCGTATCCTATGGCTGATAATGGGTTGAAGCTGAGCAATGAATAAATCTGAAGGACAAAGATGCTTGTACAGCACAGTTTCTTGTTTTGACATGAACCACAAAATGAGAAATGGGAGTTTGTTAATATCTTGTTTATACTGAGTCCCACGAGCCTTAACCTGGGCGCAGAGGTCAATGGATGGTGCTGCATTGAGTGGTGCTGCCCTGTTTACATTGCTGGCTCTCAGCCTGAAACCTTCATCACTGTAAGTTGTTGTGGGAGGGGGCGGGGGATGCCGGGGAAGAAGAAAGCACATCATGTGTCACAAATTGATTAAAACATGAAAGCTACAGTGGGAGTTAATTTGTTCACTGAATCCACCAAGAGCTTACACAGTGCTGTCTTCAAATTGGTTTGGCTGGAGACCATTAGGAATACAGAATTTGTTATGTTTACATTGTATGCTGGAGGCTAGATTCAGGCAGACGATGGGTCTGCTGAGACCTCAATCGTCTAGCGTAAGCAAGCTCAGAATTTACCATTTCTTTATTGAAGCATCTTCCAATTTCAGAAATAACATTTTTACTAACGCTTTTTGATTCCAAACCAGTTTCTAAACCCAGTATTGAAGTGAATGGAACCCAAAATCAGAAGAAAGGTTTAAATGCAGATCCTGATTCCTTACATTGTTAAAGAAGTAATTGATGTTCTGTAATAAAAACACAGCACAGAAAATGTCCTGAGAAGAAAATTGATTCTGCAAAGAGTTACTTTCTTATCCTCTGCTGAGATGTTAATGGCCTGTTGTGTATTTCTAGCATTTTCTTCTTATATTGAATGTTTTCCTTTTTGCCCATCAATTCCAGTTCAAGGTTATCACTGGGTGAAGTATAAAAGTTCAACTACAGCCCTGAAAGGTTCAGGATAACACATTGTGACAGTATTCTAATGTTGTAAGGTATGACAGTAACACACTGTTAATAGCAGGCCCATCTGCATGAGTTTTCTTGAATATCTCATAGCTTCCTTTAATTGTGCTAGACATGGCAATTAATCACAACTCATGCTTATTCAAATATAAAACCAAGTTGTAGCCACCAAGTAGGGGATTGATAAATTGTTAACTTCAATAATAAATGAGATGAAAATGAATCTATGCTTGTAGACTTGCTCAAAGCAAAAGAAAGCATTACTCTCTCATGCACCCAACCTAAAACATATAAAATGTCATTTTCAGAATGCATAGAAACTTTCCACCCAGACTTTCAAACCTGATCATTCTGAACAGATACTGTCATTTCGACTCTTGCCCGTTGGATAAACTGACGAAATGTACAGGGCTTTGCCAGCTCTCTGGGGCATGTTTGGGCCTTGTACTCCACTGGCTGAACTCCAATTCCTGCTGTAGAAATGTCATTGTGTTACTGATTGTGGTTTTGAGTCACTTCAGCCAGGAATTTGCTAATCAGAAGATGCATCTGAGTTCCTCAAGGCTGTATGGAAACAAAGAATGTTGTCTTGTGTGTCCTCCTAAACCTTTATATTAATGCTCCATATATCTTTATATATGGAGTCTGTTGGACAAGACCAGTGATCAGCCAAAAAGTGCATGTCACCAAGTGCATGGTGAAAATGTACAAGTTAAATATTGAAATAAATACTTCTGACATTACAGCTTTAAAACAGTGTAGTCATTTTTAAAGCATTCTGTTTTTGCAGTATCTTCAGGGTAATGGACATAATTGCGCTTGCAAGCAGGATTAATAAAGTTGTCTCTCATAAAATGTCAGCAAAAAATACACTGCTGAACAAGTGAAAAAGCTCTGCATTCCTTCAGTGCACCAGCATGATAGGTGGAACAATGCATAGCACAGGTGATTGCTGGTTATCCACTGCCTGAAGACAAGTAGCAACAAGTTACTAACACATAATCATCTCCAACAGAACAAGCCCTCCTTTGCTTTTTCTATGTCACTTTCTATGAGGTAAATGTTAAAGCAAAAGCAGACATTATTGGGAAACATTCTAAAATCACACGATATTCAATGGTGGCAAAGAAGCATTTGTTTGGAATCTAAGTTTCTTCTCACATTCAGCATTTGTCTTTTTTAAAAAAAATTCTTAACTGACATTCCCTGTGCCCGCCATCAGAGACTCTCTTTCTCTTGCGCTGTCATTCATGTCATACAATCATTTGCAGGAGTGTACGCTATTTAATATTCAGTCTACTTCCTTCTGTCACAATGTGCATGCAAGATAATTGGTATTTTAAGGCATTATTGCCGTAAGCTTGAAATAACGAAGCGTGCCTTTAGAGTTGGTTCAGTGTCAAAAGGAATTAAGTCCATTAACGAGGCTGAAAGGGTTCACAGTGATTCATTTGATCATTTAATTGCAACATCCATCTGCAGTCAAAACCACCACTTTTGTGCTATTCACCTGGCCTATTTCTTTTGTGTTTTGGGGTATATTTTATTTCTCGACCAGCTTGCATTTAATATTTTTCTTAACACTACATTTTAGGGTTTTAGTTTCATTCCTAAACCAAACCAGCTGGAGCAGGGCAAAATGTAAGAGCTTCCCCCTGCAGAAAGCAGTACACTCCTGCTGAAGAAGCCATTGTAAATTAATAAGTGCAATTGCCTTCAAACCTTTAGTTCAAAGTGAGGGTGTGGCCAATGCTTATTAAAGCTGCAGTGACCATGGTTACCCACAAAGTTACATCTTTCCTGATGCAGAAGATAAGGAACCAAAACGAATAAAATGCCTCGTCCAGAGCTGTCCCTAAAATGGCACAGTTAGGACTGCACTGCTTGGTGTAGTACTGAGCCATTCAGACCAGAAAGGCCCCAAATTCTTCCACTAGCTGACTTCAGTTAACATGACAAACAAGACATGATTTTAACCCACCTTAGCTGCAGAGATGCTGTGCTTTCAGTAGCTCTGGGCCAATTATGGAATAAAAATCTTCATCCAGTGACCCCTGCTGAGAAATGCATGTCTGTATGGTTGTCAAATGAGGACAGTGTCAGGTTCAGCTGCAATTCTACCCAAGGTCAAGCATGAAGAAGGGCCATTTAGGATATTCTGTACCGTGAGGAAAGTAGGGAAAATGGGAAAACTGGAGGAAGAGAAATTAGAATAATGGAAACATAAAGCACAGAAAGAAACTATTCAGCCTGCCATGCTCATGCCAGCTCTTTGGGCTATCCAATTAATACCATTCCTCTGTTCTTTTCTCATACCTCTGCATCTTTTTCTTTTCAAGGATTTATCCAATTCCCTTTTTAAAGTTGCTACTGAATCTGCTTCCACCACCCTTTCAGGCAGTGTCTTCCAGATCTAACACCGTATCCCACAATTGATGGATCAGATCCAAACTTTGCAGTCCTGCCACATTCAGTCGTGAAGGTGGTAACAATTAAACAACTAAAGGGAGGAGGAGATTCTACAAATATCCCCATCATCAATGATGGGGGAGCCCAGCACATCAGTACAAAAGACAAGGCTGAAACATTTGCAACCATCTTCAGCCAGAAGTGCCGAGCAGACAATCCATCTCAGCCTCCTCCGGAGCTCCCAGCATCACAGATGCTCCAACCAATTTGATTGAATTCACATGATACCAACAAACGGCTGAAGGCACTGGATGCTACAAAGGCTATGGGTCCTGACAACATTCAAGCAATAGTACTGACAGCTTGTGCTCCAGAACATGCCATGCCCCTAGCTAAGTTGTTCCAGTACAGCTACAACACTGTCATCTACCCAGCAATGTGGAAAATTGCCCAGGTATGTCCTGTCTATAAAAAGCAGGACAAATCCATCCCGGCTAGTTACCACCCCATAAGTCTACTCTCATCACAGCAAAGTGATGAAAGGTGTCATCAACAGTGCTATCAACAAGCAGTTACACAGCAGTAGCCTGCTCACTGACACTCAGCTTGGGTTCCACGAGGGCCACTCAGCTCCTGACCTGATTACAATCTTGGTTCAAACATGGACAAAAGAGCTGAACTCCAGAGGTGAGGTGAGAGTGACTGCCCTTGACATCAAGGCAGCATTTGACTGAGTTTGGCATTAAAGAGCCATAGCAAAACTGGAGTCAATGGGATTCAGAGGGAGACTCTCCATTGATTGGAGTCATATGTAGCACAAAAGAAGATGGTTGCGGTTGTTGGATCTCAGCCCCAGGATGTCACCGCAGGAGTTCCTCAGAGTAGTGTCCTAGGCCCAACCATTTTCAGCTGCTTCATCAATGACCTTCCTTCCATCATAAGGTCAGAGGTGGGGATGTTTACTGATGATTGCACAATGTTCAACACCAAACACGACTCCTCAGATACTGAAGCAGTCCATGTCCAAATGCAGCAAGACCTGGGCAATAGGCAGGCTTGGGATGATAAGTGGCAAGTAACATTCATGCCACACAGGTGCCAGTCAATGACCATCTCCAGCAAGGAGAATCTCACCATATCCCCCTGACATTCAATGGCATTACCATTGCTTAATCCCCCACTATCAACATCCTGGGGTTACCATTAACCAGAAACTGAATTGGACTAGCCATATAAATACTGTGGCTACAAGAGCAGGACAGAGGCTGGGAATTCTACAGTGAGTAACTCACCTCCTGACTCCCCAAATCCTGTCCATCATCTACAAGGCACAAGTCAGGATTATGATGGAATACTTTCCATTTTCCTGGATGAGTGCAACTCTAACAACATTCAAGAAGCTTGACATCATCCAGGACAAAGCAGTCCACTTGATTGGCACCCCATACATTATCTTCAGCATTCACTCCTTCCGCCACCGCACAGTTGCAGTAGTGTGTGCTATCCACAAGATGCCCTGCAGCAAGTCACCATAGCTCCTTTGACAGCACCTTCCAAACTTGCGAACCACCTAGAAGGACAAGGCAGCAGATGCATGGGAACACCACCATCTGGAAGTTCCCCTCCAAACCACTCACCATCATGACTTGCAACTATATCACCATTCCTTCACTGTCATTGCATCAAAATCCTGGAACTCCCTCCCTAACAGCACTGTGGGTGTACCTACACCACATGGACTGAAAGGTTCAAGAAGGAGGCTTACCACTACCTTCTTGGGCAACTAGGGATGGGCAATAAATGTTGGCCCAGCCAGCAAAGCCCACATCCCGTGAATGAATTTAAAAATCTTTGCACTTTTAAGCCTTCCTACTTGCCAAAAGATATTACCAGTTGCATACCCTGCTATCAACAGTTAAGTTAGAAAGTGAGCATATTTACTACAATTAGTAGAATTATGGTTGCTATAAAGAATTGAATAGAAAATCAAGCTAAAGGCCCTCTAGCCTAGAAATTGGTTTATGCCAGCCAGGAGTGATCCCTGCCCTGAAACGGGTAGAATCAAGACACGCCCACAATTGGGCCTCAGGCTTCATTTACATGACGCTTTGGGCCTTCTCGATCCTCAGCTTCCACCCTCCCTAATCACAGCCATTCCCAACCCCCACCCCTTTCATTCATCATGTTTGGACACTGAGTCAATATATTCCTGCTGGTGGCCTAGTCCCTCTACATGGATTTTACCTCCTGCCCACTTGCTTCTACACACCACCCCACCACTTCCACCCCTCCTCAATGACTGCAGCCTCCAGTAAACATGTTTTAAAATGATAATTTGGGACCAGTGTACTGCTTACTCTGCTGCACCAATGCAAAGCTTTACCTTACTCTGTCTTTCCTTAGTTGCTGCCTTTATAAAACTCCAACTTTTTCTATCACTTAACATAATTCTTCTATCGCTTATTTTCATTCAGCCCTGACAGGTTTTCAGAAAGAAATGCTTGCATTTCTATAGTCTCTTTCACAACCTTAATACATTGCAAAGCGCTCTACTGAGAGGGCAGCTGGGGTCCCAGGTTTAATATCTCATCTGCAAGTACTGCACTGATGTGTCAGTATAGACTGTATGTTCAAATCACTGGACTGTGACTTGAACCCACAACATTCTGGCTCAGAGTTGAATGTGTTACTAGAAATCCATGGCTAGCACTGCCACCTCCCCAGCCCCTCTGGAGCTCACTCCGATTGATGACCCAAGTAGGACTAGGAAAACTACAACGCCTCCCTCAATCCTCTCCCTCAGAGTCATGAAGATGAAGCCTTCATCATGTTATCATCTACAGAAATGTAAGTCACCATGTCTAAGTATTTAGCAGCCCCTTGATTTATCCTAACGCTGCCAGCTATCCTGATACTGTTATGATTACTCAGTTGATTGGTGAAGTGATAGATCTTGTCTGTACTCTGTTATCCAAGGCCCCCGGGATGAATCATTTGAAAGCTATACCTGTGGAAGGCTATAAAAAGATAAAGAGGCCAACAGGACTTATCCACGTTATAAATGGCATATGGGTGAGTTACTCACCTGACATGCTTTTCTTCTTGACATCACATTTCACCCACAGTCTAGTGGGCACAGTGCTGATGGCCATCATGGACTGTCACTACTAAATGTCAACCTGCTAGAGGGTGAACTCTCAACTGTCAGTTGCTTAATCCACCACAGTCTTACCTAAATGAGTGGATCTATCATGCAGCAGGGGGTGTCAGGAGCAATAGCACACATAGGCTCAAAGCTATATCGAGTACTTATGACATACATTTTTATTACATGCATTGAATCTTACTGTGTATATTATACTGTGAGGGGCCAGAACAAGGCTTCAAATTCCAAATGCAGCATAAAGACTATGATTGCAAAACCCCAAACTAGTAACAACCTTGGGATTTTTCAGTCACCAGTATAGTAAGCATCATAAGGACTCGAACATGTCCTTAAACAAAACAGAGGAAAACTGAAATCTCTGGAATAGTGGACTGTGACAGGGGAAGATGGGAGCATGCATTTAGAAAATAAATGTAAAGAAAGTTTGAAATAGATTAAGTCACCTATGGTCAATACTTCCTGATTCAGCTCTTCTACTCTTTGCAAAGTTAGTGGTGTCCTGCACCTACTTCAAAAAAGAGTACATTCAAACAGTGTGTAGTGGAATGACAAGTCCAACAATTTGCTTTTACTGAATTGTTGCAGGTGAATTTGCTGCTCATTCAGGCTGAGCCTTGCCAACACTGGGAAAGGTGAATATTTTGCTACTTGCTAGCACTCCGAGAGGAGGTATAGAATGTTTTGAGCACCCCAGCAGAACAAATTAAGAGCCATCTATTACAATGCAGATTAATGTATGGAAAGGTGCATCAAGGAGAGTGGGCATGAGCTATCACTTCACCGATCAGCTGGAATCCTGCCACAACAAGGTTGCTGGCTATGATTCTAACCTGGGGCCTGTCTAGCTGTAAGAGTTTCAAATGCAGCAAACTGCATTTATTCCAGGGGAAAATGTGGCATTGTACACTGTTTTACACTCATCCACTTTTCTACTTAAATGGGCGTGAATTGGGAAATGGAGGGTAGAGTAGGGGTTGGGTTGGGAAGTGTCATGGGTTGTGTTAATCTGCCAGCTCCAACCCATTTGCTTTATTGTTGTAACAGCCAATTGAGAGAGAGGATTTCGTTTCATCAGTATGTGGTGACAGGGCAAAGAGCTTACTCCTTCCATGCTTCATCCAATATATGTTTGAAAACTAAATTTGAATCGATTGCATCTGCAAGGCAGGGGGCATCAAACTTAAATATACAGACTTTTTCCAAATGCTGCCCTGAATGATTGTTCCAAATCCACTGTTGCATGCCTCTTCTTGGTAGGTTATTATTTTAAGAGCAAAAGGCAAGATAATTAATGATAATAAGTAATGTGACTTACAACTGGATCATCACTTCCCCAAAGATTACCTGAACAATCACAGGCTCTTCACAAAAGCACACCGTCCCTCTCACTACCTTCTCTAACTTCAGACTTGGGTTCAGACTGTGGCGGGTGGTGGGAGATTGGGGACGGGAGTGCAGATGGAGATTGGGGGCATAGTTCAAGCCCTGAAAAATGGCTTTGGATGGGTACCTTGGATGATCCCACCCTATTCCGGGGTTAAGTTGGGCAGGTTTGCAGGCGAGCACGGAACCCCGTGCAACTGTCGGGTAAATCATTAAAATGCGCAAAGAGGCAACTAATTCAGGATTCAATCCAGCATTCTTCGATTTAACAGCCTGTGCCTGGGATTCCAGAGCTGTTTAGATCTTGCCAGGATTGACCAGGCATGTACATACTAAGAAGTGCTATTCATTAAACTGACAGGCTGGAAAGCCTTCAAACAGTGGAACCGAATAGTGGTGGGAGGCACACAGCACTTCTCCTGAGAGAGTGCTCTTACTGCAGATGATGACTGACTTCTTGGAAGTCAGTTCACCCTTCTTGCTCTTCACTCCCATTGCCCGCGTGTCCTTGCTGTCAGCCTTCATGGCAGCACGGGAGTAGCTTATGCCACTCTACCTTATACCTCTGATGAGGAACAAGAGGAGCAGCAATACCACAACAGCTGTCTTCTCCTCAGTCACATTTCACTTCACAGGCCACAGGGGATGGACACCAAGATCCAGCTGGAAGGAGGCAATGTCCCCAACACAGGGCCTTCAGGCAGAGGATCAACTCTCCCAACAAGTGTGAGCACCCGTGCCTCAGGAGGCTCAGGCTTTCATGGCAGGTCATTGCTGCCATCTGCAGCCTCCAGGCACGAGACTTCCTTCCCAGTGAACCAGGTGGACATACACTGCCAGTGTCCATCAAGGTGCCAAGATGTCTCTCCCTGGAGTTTGGTGTTCTTTCTCCTGAGAGAGAAAGCAGCGAATTGTGAGAGTGAGAAATGGATTGTGGAGGGGAAAGGGCAACATTTGTGGAGGGTGACCGTAAGGCATGAGTGTGAGATTGCACAAAGACGAAGGTGACCATGAGAGTTGGCTATTCAGATGGGGATATGAGAAGGTGCTTACAGAGAGGAATGAGTGAAGCTGTAAGGTGTGCAGTCTTAAAAGTGCAGTGCAGGGGAAAACCAGAGTGTGGGGCTTGGCACCTGAAAGTATTCTGCCACTCAACTTTCCTGCCCTCCTGAGATCATGGATCTTGTTGGTGCAGTGACTCTACTTTTAAGGGACCACACCCCTGATGCTGATTTCCTTGACCACTTCCATCCATTCACCCAGACAGGCAGGAAAGGCTGCTAGGCCTCCCTAGAGTGCTGGCTCAACAGCCTGCTGCTGGGTGCCTGCCTCCCAATGAGCCAGGGAACGAGTGACTGACTGGAAAATCCTAATCAACCTCCTTTAAGGGTGCTTCACAAGGCTCTTAATGGGCATAATTATATATCCTCCTTGAGGGGGTGAGTAGCTCTGCTCACCTGAACGTGCCCAGGCTAAAACGACCAATGCTGGGAATGGGGCCAGGAAACCGGAACCCCAGTTAGCACTGGTATTTTCATTTCCACCTTCATTTCTGCTCTCGGTGAGATCTGAAATCTGAAAATTCAGCTCTATGTTTCCTCATCCTATTCCAATGAAACCAACTTCCCTTCCTAGTGTCCATGTTAGCTGATATTGTTAATTGGTTCTACCTTCACATCCGTTGACATCAGCCCTCACTTCAAAAATCCCACCCTTGACCCCTCTATCCTTGCAAACTACCATCCAACCCCCTTTCCTCTCCAAAATTCTTGAATGTGTTGTTGCCGTCCAAATCCATGCACATCTTTTCCACAACTCCATATTTGAATGTGTCAGACAAGGAATGGTAGCAGAGTGGTAATTGTGTATCTTATATGCCTTGGAGTTATGCAGCAATGACACTGGTTTCTATTTGTAAGAGGTTTTATTCACAGGGCTTCAAAATGTCTGTTCCATGCTTACAGCTCTAGCTACCAAAAACTGCAAAAGTTTGTCTACTTTTCTCAGAGTCCACACCCAGGCTTAACTAATCAAGCACACAAAGCATCAATAGTGAACAGATGCATTTAATCAAACACACCGAAACAATTAAATACTACAGTAATGATACTGGACTAGTAATGCAGAAGCCCAGGCCATTGAGTTCAAGTCCCACCATGGCAACTAGCAGAATTTAAATTCAATTAATTAATAAATCTGGAATAGAAAGTTAGCTGCAGTATTGATGATCGTGAAACTACAAGATTGTTTTAAAAACCCATCTGGTTTACTAATGTCCCTCAGGGAAGGAGATCTGCTGTCTTACCCAGTCTTGTCTACATATGACTCCAGATTCACAGCAAAGTGATTGATTCGTAACTACATAGAAAGCCACTTAGTTATATCAGACCATTACTGAAAAGTCAAATAAGAATAAAAGAGGATGAACCATCTATTGACCTAGGCATTAGAAATGACAAAAGCACAACCTTGCTAGTTGACCCTGCAAAGAATTCTGCACTAACATCTGGGGACTTGTACCAAAAATGGGAGAGCTGTTCTACAGTAACATGGTCATATCATGGAATCATATTTTAGCAACCAGTGTCCCTCCATCACTGTTCCTGGGTATGCTTTACCCTACTGGCAAGACAGAACCACCAGACATGGGCACAGTGGTATATTCAGTCGGGAGGGAGTGAACCTGGGAGTCCTCAACATTGACTCCAGACCCCATGAAGTCACATGGCATCAGGTCAAACATTGGCGAGGAAGCCTCATGCAGATTACCATCTACTATCATCCTTCAGCTGCTGAATCATTACTCCATGTTGAACACCAATTGAAACAGGGTAATATAGGCCACAGAATATACTCTGGATGGGGGACTTCAAAGTCCAGCACCAAGGCCTGTATCTTATGTTTGTTGGGCGCATGCGACCAACGGGCTCATGAACAGACGTGAAATGCACTTCTGCCCACAATTGCCCCCCGTTCGCACAATTTCACACTGTCTGGCCAATTAACGGGCAACCAGTGTGAAAAGCGTGCCGAGAAAGCCTCAGCACTGCCAGTGGGGGGTGACGGGCACCGACAAAAGTGAGGGTGCGGGTGGGTGCTTCTAGTGAGCTCCCTGAAGGCAGACAGCTGCTGCGGAGCTGCCTCAGGGAGCTGCAAACTTGGACAGGTTAAATGACAAAAGAAAATGCAGCAGACTATGTCTGTGCAACACATTAAAGCACCTGACAGCAGGACTCAAAAAACATCAGTCCCTAGATTTTTTTAAATTATATTTCACTCCGGACATTTCATCCTGCCCTGGATCGAGGTTTCAACAAAAATGTAAAGGCCACCTGGCCAATTGGCTCATCTGCCACCTGCTTAAAGTGGATGGGTCACATACAATTCTGACAGCTGCGTGTGCCTGCCGAATGAAATATTCTGCGAGAGCGCAATGACATTGGGATGCACACCCAACATCTTCTCAGGCGATTTTATGCGCTTTTGGGTGCATGCCCACACAACCAGCATTAAAATCTGGCCCAAGAGTGGCTCAGTAGCACAACTACTGACCGAGCTGACTGAGTCCTGAAGAAACACATCTCCCAGACTTAGCTTGCTGCAGTGTATGAGAGAACCAACAAAAGGGAAAAGCATGCTTGACCTTATCTTCATCAATCTACCTGTTACAGATGCATCTGTCATGACAACATTGGTTGGAAAGACCACCATGCAGTCCTTGTGGCGGCAAAGCTCTGTCTTCACATTAAGGACAACCTCCACCGTGCTACATGGGTAGATACATAACAAATCTAGCAGCTCAAAAGTAGGCATATGTGAGGCCTTGTAGATCATCAGCAGCAGCAAATTTGTATTAAACCACAAACTGTAGTCTCATGGCTCAGTATATTATTCATTCTACCATTACCATCAGGCCAGGAGACCATTCCTGGTTGGATGAAGAGTGTAGGGGAACATGCCAAGAGCAGTACCACCCGTACATAATTAAACATAGTCTGTGATGGGCCATAGGCATCTCTCTCTGTTAGAGAGAGTCACATGGTTATAGCTTGAGAGGCACTGCACCACATCAAGCATGGCTGACCAGAAATCTCTCCCTCTCTTACCACGCGCCATTGACATGTTGGAAGGGTTAGCAGATTGATTATCAACCTGTTTGGCCACATCATGAACATTCAGTAGCCAACAAGTTCTAGAGTGGGACTTGAACCGTAGCTTCAGGCTGAGAGGCACGGATGTTACCTGCTGAAACACAAGAACTCCCCAGGAGCAGCACCATGCATGCCTAAAAATAAAGTACCAACATGGTGAGGCTACAACACAGGACTGTAAGCATGCTAAACAGCAGAAGCAGTACGCGACAGACATAGCTAAGCAATCCCACTTCCAACAGATCAGATCAAAGCTCTGCAGTCCTGCCACATCCAGTCGTGAATGGTGGTGGACAATTAAACAACTCACTTGAGGAGAAAGTTCCACAAATATCCCCATCCTCAATAATGGGGCGTTCAGCACATCAGTGCAAAAGCCAAGGCTGAAGTATTTGCAACCATCTTCAGCCAGAAGTGCCAAGTGGATGATCCACCTCTGCCTCCTCCAGAGGTCCCCAGCATCACAGATATCAGTCTTCAGCCAATTTGATTCACTCCACGTGATATCAAGAAACAGCTGAAGGCACTGATACTGCAAAGGCTGTGGGCCCTGACAATATTCCAGCAAGTTTACTGAAGACTTGAGCTCCAGAACAAGTTACATCCCTAGCCAATCTGTTCCAGTGCAGGTTCAACAGTGGCATCTATCAGAAAATGAGTAAAATTGTCCACGTATGTCCTGTCTACAAAAAGTAGGACAAAGCCAACCCAGCCAATTGTTACCCTGTGGGCAGAATTTTATGCTCCGTGGGCAGGCACGTGCCCAACCCAATCAGGAGTAAAATAGTGCACGATGACGTCAGGTGACATTTCACTCAGTGAACATGCGCAAATGCTAGATGGCACCTACCATAAATTAAGCAGCCACTTCAGGCCCTTAAAAGTCTGATTGATTGTGATTTTTCCTTGCCTGTGCGATTTCCAGCTCGTCAAATGGGCAAAACGAGCAGGCAGCCAGCCAACATTTTCACAAACCTCATCCAAGGGCAGGATAAAAAGGGTCAGCAGCATTGCCGGTGTGCGTAGTGAGGAGTTTTAGAGATAGTTGCTTATTGATACTTGGCAGCCTCATCTCTCTTTGGGGCTTCATTGTTAGTATTTCCAGGTTTCATTTCAGGGCTCGTTGCTGTCTGCAAGGCCCCAGGAAGATTCAGACTGTTGGACCCTTCCAGGTATCAGACAGTCTTCCCTTACACTGGTAATGGGGATTGTGGCCTCTGCTGGAGGCACCTCCTCCTCTGAGGAAGAGAGGGGCAGAAGGGAAATGAGGCCATGTGTCCCAATGCAGCTTCCAGGGGAGGGACCTGTGGGAGAAGAGGCACAGGCACAAGGGGTGCTGGACCAGCATGTGTCAAAGGCAGAAGGGCCGCAGAAGGTGCCACTATCCAGCTGCCGGGTTTATAGGCAGCGATACAGCTACCTCTATATGTCTGAGGTGCAGTGCCAAAGAAGGCTCCACCTCTCAAGGGAGACTGTCACCTCCATTTGTCAGATGATTGGACCTGAGATCAGCTCTGACTGTGTGGGTGGACACCCCATGCCAGTGGCTCTGAAAATCACAGTGATCCTCAGCTCCTATGCCCCCAGCTCTTCCAGGGGTCAGTGGGGGATCTTGTGGAGTCTCCCAATCAGTTGTCCACCATTGTGTCAAGCTGGTGACAGAAGCTCTGCTCAGACAGGTATTGACTTTCATTCACTACTGTACGGATGAGGCCAGCCAGTCTGAGCGACCCAGGTGCTTTGCAGCAATTGTTGGGTTCCCCCATGTCCAGGGTGCTATAGACTGCACATATGTGGCCATCAAGGCACCAGTGCGTGAGCCCAGTGCCTTCATCAACAGGAAGGGCTTCCACCCCATGAACGCGCAGATAATGTGAGCACAGGATGCTGATTCTGCAAGTCTGTGCAAGGTAACCTGGAGGCTCCCATGACACCTACATCCTCAGACACTCCCAGGTGCTGAGGCTATTCAGTGCTCCAGCCCAACTAGATGATTGGCTGCTGGGTGACAAGGGCTATCTGTTGAAGTGGTGGCTCATGATGCTTCTCTGCTACCCAAGAACAAAGGCAGGGAAGCATTACAATATGAGTATATCTATTACACATATAGACACAATATGTGTCTACCACATGGGCAGTGGTAGAAAGAACCATAGGTCTTCTCAAGATGCGCTTCTATTGCCTGGACCATTCAGGGGCTGCACTACAATACCCCCCAGAGCGGCTGTCACTGATAGTGGTTGCATGCTCACTTTCCACAATCTGGCACTGGCAAGGGGAGGACCCACTGGAGGAAAAGGATTTTGACTCAGCTGCACAGGCCACAAATGATGAATCCAGTAGTGAGTCCGAAGATGAGCATGGTGAGGAGAAAGCTAAGGGCATGGAGGCAGACCTCGGTAACCTCCAGGGAGGCAGGGACACCAGGGATGCCTTTATCCAATGCTCCTTCAGCTAGGTTGCCAAAGATCAGCTTCAACCACATGTCAGGGCTGCCGCCTGCATCCCGGATGTCTGAAAGGATCCTTTCATTTGAACCCAAAGAACACTCAGTGCCTGTGCAATAAAGTTCAGAACCCCTTAAGGCCAGCATTACATACTGGGGTACCCTGCACCAATAAAATAAAAAGGTGAAGCATACTCAGACCATAACGACAAAAGCAAAGCTTATCTCAATTCAAAACTATTTACATAAACTTCTCTGGTCTTCATTCCCAGACAGGTATAGATAAAGTAAACATAAAGGAACATAAAATTACCAGTGACCTGACACTCTTGTGCTCATGGTGCCTTTAACTTACACTTGCGAGTGATAGGTCTAAGTGCTCCCCCGTCACTGGCAGCGGCATTGGAGACAACTGCTGAGCCTGCTATCCTGTTGGCCTTGATGACCTTGGTGGTCATCCTCTGGCCAATGGAGCCTGTGCTGGCACCACCTAGGAGGAAGTGGCCACTGCCATGGCTGGCATCTCCTCTGTCGTTGCAGCCTTATCAGATACCACGGTCACTGGCAGATGGGCAGAGGGGTGGAGGAGCTGCTGCTGTCATCCTGAGTGCCATGAGAGGAGCCCGCAGAGATAACCGGCAGCTCGTATGCCAACATGAGGATGCTCTGAACTTCCCTGCACACCACAAATGGACAGGTACCTAGCTAGGATACTGGGTGCCTCATCCATCTCCCATACCGACAGTGACCACCTGAGGTCATTGCCTGTGTGAGGGCTTGCAGGTCCAAGCATAACCCCAGGAACACATGATTCTGCCTCTCCATGGAGGAGGCAGTGCACTCGACCATGATGGTCAATGCAGCGCTCATGCTCCACATGGACTCCTCCACAACAGGGACCATGGCATGCATACCATCATGGACCTCTACCAGATCCACCCACACATCTCGCTGGACATCCAGCATCTGCCACTTAATGGATTACTCAAGAGGCTCATCATCTGCATTTGACTGAGCATCGTCCTGGTCTCCAGCAGTCTTCCAACTGCCAGTACCCTAGGCACTCTTTACCTCTGCCTGCACCTCAAGCGAGTGTGAAGTGCCCTTACCAAGATGCACCGAGATGCCAGTTGCCACTCTAATGCCCACTGAGGTACTTGTATCTACGTTGGTGCCTGGTTCAGAGAGCAGGTATGATGCAGGTGCAAATGATGCCCAGTGGTCCTCCAGTGCCAGGGGTGACCCTTCAGGGTCTGGAGAGCGAACGCCCGCTGGTGAACTTAAAAGTGAGAACAAGGACATTAAAGTCATCACATTGTCACTATGCATGCCAGGCACCCTGAGACAATGGAGATCTGTATCATCTGCCACATTATGAGCAATACTCAAGTTCTGTGCTACCAAACGACTATTCATCCCTTATACATAAAATACCACTCCTGATAGTGATGTGGCCAGCAACTATCTTTCTTTGAAAAATTATGTAAACACAGGACCTCAAAACCATGGAATTGTTTATTTCTTTCAGCCTTTTCCTTTGTTCTACAGGCATTTAAATCCCAAGCTTATCATCATGTAATCACCACCAATTGATTTATTTGATTTCATCGCCATTTGATGTATTGGTCTTCTTTCTATCTCATTTGAATATAGGGAGAATCCTGCAAAATAGGCCCTGCTCATTAATTTCTCAATCAGAGAAAAAAATAATCACCAGCACTAGTAAGTGAACTGCTGAAATACATTTTGTGGCCTATTTGAACTTGATCAGTCTTCAAGTCACCGTAACCCCTTAAGTATATTGTGATTGCTGAGGCTTGCTTCAACCAGCCTACTTTGGAGAATTTAGTACTTGCTGTAAAATCCAAGCTTATATTACAATGAAATAAAGGATACTTACCTGGCAGGGGAGAGACCTTAATCGCGTTTCTGCCAGGGAAAGGTCATCCAGCAATGGCTATAACCAGTTGAACCCCATACCGTGGGATACCTAACACCATCCGAGTCATGGTGAAGGGCAGCGAGGAAAGAACAGTTATGGATTGGACCTTCTTCACCAGGAGGATCCTATTCAAGCTGTGTGGTTTCGAGGCTGGGGAGATCTACTGCCTACAGGACTTCCCCAGCGCTGGATTTTTTGATGTGACATTCAAGCAAGTGGCAGCTTGCGTCAAGCTCCTGAAGGTGTTTGAGGAGAAGAAAGACCTGCCGGAGATGAAGATCCTGACGGCGGAGCCGCTCTTCGCTCTGCCGTTGCAATGAGACCGGGTAGCGACAGTGCATCTTTACAACCCCTTCGTCCCTGTCACCGACGTGCTCACCTTCCTCGCTAGGTACTTCGACAAGGTTGGGAGCTGCACCGTGGTTAGAGACGATTTGGGGATCTGGACATGCAAACGCCAGGTTAAGTCACGATCAAGACTGATGGTAAGGGAGCCATCTTCCACCCTCCTTCCAGATTCGCTATTGGGGGATGCCGGGGCTACCTTGTCTACGCTGGGCAACCCAAACTTTGTCACTCATGCGGCAAGTCTGGTCATGTGGCGGCCAACTGCAGCGCCGTCCTCTGCAAGAACTGCAAACAGGAAGGGCACCAGACAAAAGACTGTAAACAGACTAAGTGCTGCAACCTGTGTGGTGAGGCAAGTCACTTCTACAGGACCTGCCTCAAACGTTGCCGTACTTATGCACAGGCAGCCAAAGCCAACGAGGGGGAAGCAGAAGAAATGCCTCGTGTCACTCCAACCACCAAGGCCCCCAGGGATAACAACGGGACAAAGGAGGACACAGAGAGAGACCAAGTGGAGGAAAAGATTGGGGCAACAGACAGCCAATCAACAGCACTGCTCCCTGAACCTCCCACTCCTCAGGAGAGCGAATCAATGGAGGAGGAGGAGGCAGCAGTGGAAAAGCAGCAGGGGGAGTGGCAGCTGGTGAAGAGAGCCAAAAGGAAGAAGGGGCTAAGAAGGAACCAAGCCACTTCCCAGACAAGTGGCAAGAGGCGTCTCCCATCCGACATGGATGACAAAGGCAGCAGCTCTTCGGACGAAGAAGGGCCAGGGCGGCACCGACAGAAGAAGCGGCAAAGCTCTAGGGAGTTGGAGGACGAGACACCCAAGCTCCAGAACATTGGAGAAAATGGGGACACCAGCACACCCCAACTTTGCCCACAACCCGAAAAGGCCAGTGTACAACAGCCCCAGGAATCTGGGAGCAGTGAGACGCTTAGCGCACCCCAGCTCCGGGAAGCCGGGAGCAGCAACGCCCCAGAGGGGGAGAGGATTGGAGAAGCTTCTCCAACAGAGGTCATTTCAAGCCCCGCTCTCTGCACGGACCCCCAGATGCCGCCCGAGCAGAACACTGCCAATGGGGAGTTTCAGGACAGTTTCCTCAGCCCATCCAAAGTGAGGCAATTTGAGCACACTACGAGCATGAAGGAGCAGACCAAAGGTCTGGAACTCTCAGAGACAACAGGTTTGGTAAGAGACTAAATGCTTTAAAATGGATTTAAAAGTTGTATCCATAAATGCGCGTAGCATTAAATCTACTAAGCAATGTGTTGCGACCTTGAATTACCTTGCCAAGGTCAAAGCTGACCTGTTGTTTCTGCAGGAGTGTGCGATACCACACCTCGGCTCCTATAGGCAATGGTCACAATGGTGGTCCCACGGTCCATCGATCTGGTCGGGAGGAAACAACTCTCATTCCTCCGGCCTGGGGATTCTGCTGTGGGGAGGCAGCTTCACCGTCTCCCAGGTTAAGGAGGTGGTGGGCGGGCGCCTCCTTGTAGCAGACGTAATGTACAAGAATGCTCCACTCCGGTTAATTAACGTGTACACCGCGTCACAAGGGGCTGAGCGGCTGGAGGTTTTTCAGCAGCTCCCACTGCTGCTAGCGACCTCCAGGCCGGTCATTCTGGGCGGTGACTTCAACTGCATCATCGATGCGGCTGGATGATCAAGCAGGGCCGACAGCAGATTGGATGCTACATCCAGATCCCTGATGGAAACAGTAAAGGATGCCAGGCTGCACGAAGTCTTCAGCAACCCTGCAGACGGAGCACAGCGTAGATACACCTGGTCGTGGCCAGACAGGTCTGTTCATTCCAGGATAGACTTCCTGTTTGTGTCCCGTGCGTTCGCAGTCAGATCCACTGATGTCAAGCCGGTGTTCTTCTCTGACCACTGCCTCCTACTGGCTGACTGCCACTTAGAGAAGGACCAGAAGGTGGGCAGGGGGGCATGGAAGCTAAACGTGCAACTGCTGACCCCAGAGAACATTGAGGAGCTCAAGAGGGATTACAAAGGTTGGAGAACCGTGAAACCCCTCTTTGAGTCCCTGACACACTGGTGGGAAATGATCAAGGGAAATATCAAGAGGTTTTTCATCCTCAAAGGCACCCAGAAAGCTAGAAAGGAACAGAGGGAAATGTCCCGACTCCAGAAAAACATGCAGAATCTGCTCTGGCTGCAGTCAATGGGGGTCGATGTCAAAGAGGAACTCCAAGAGGTGAAGAGCCAGCAAGCCTCGTTCTTTGTTTTGGAGGCCTCCAAGATCATCTTCCGTTCCAGAGTCTGCTCCGTGGAGCAGGATGAGACATGCTCACGTTTCTTCTTCCAAAAGGTACACAGAGAGAGCTCTGTGATCAGCAGCCTGAAGGAAGAAGACGGCTCAGTAAACTCATCGAAGTTTGACATTTTGAGGATCAGCAAATCCTTTTATGCCGGATTGTATGACGTGAAGCCCACAGACAGCATGGCCTCCCAGTCCTTCCTGTCCTCTATCACGGAGGTCTTAAACGACAGTACATGGGAGAGCCTGGACAAACCGCTAACTTCTGACGAACTGACTAAGGCCCTTGAGTCCTTCAAGAAGACTAAAACTCCCGGAAGGGACGGCTTGCCGGCGGAGTTGTATTCGGCTCTGTGGGACTTGATCGGCCAGGACCTGCTAGAAGTGTATGAGAGTATGCTCCTGGCCAGCAGTATGTCAGAGTCCATGAGGAAAGGCATTATCACCCTCATCTACAAGCACAAGGGGGAAAGGGAGGAAATTAGAAATTGGCAACCCATTTTCCTGTTGAATGTGGACCATAAGATCCTGTCCAAGGTCATCGCCATTCGGGTCATATCCGCTCTGGAATTGGTGATCCACCCTGACCAGACCTGCACTGTGCCAGGCAGGAAGATCTCTGACAGCCTCGTGCTGCTCAGGGATATGATTGCCTATGTACAGGACAGGGTTGTGGACACCTGCCTCATCACCCTGGATCAGGAGAAGGCCTTTGACAGAATATCGCACACCTACATGGTGAATGTGCTCTCCAAAATGGGGTTTGGGGACGGAATTCGCAATTGGATCCAACTGCTCTACACTAACATCAGTAGTGCAGTCTCAATCAATGGGTGGGAATCAGATAGCTTTCCGATTAAATCTGGAGTCAGGCAGGGCTGCCCTCTCTCGCCTGTTATTTTCATGTGTTGCATAGAACCCTTTGCTGAGTCCATCAGGAAGGATCCGGGCGTAAGAGGAGTGACGATCCCAGGCAGTGAAGGCACTCAGGTCAAAGCCTCCCTGTACATGGATGACGTCGCCGTCTTCTGGTCGAATCCGCTGTCGGTGCGCAGACTGATCCACATCTGTGACCAGTTCGAACTGGCCTCGGGAGCCAATGTAAATCATGGGAAGAGTGAGGCCATGTTCTTCGGGAACTGGGCTGACTGATCCTTTGTCCCCTTCACTGTCAGGGCTGATGGCCTGAAGTTGCTGGGGATATGGTTCGGAGGGACCAGGGCATGCGTTAGAAACTGGAAGGAGCGAGTGTCTATGGTGAAAAGGAAACTGGGCATGTGGGAGCGACGCTCCCTCTCCATTGCGGGTAAGAACCTGGTCATCAGGTGTGAGGCACTCTCGCTGTTGCTGTACGTGGCGCAGGTCTGGCCCATTCCACACTCCTGCATAGTGGCGATCACCCGAGCCATCTTCCGCTTTATCTGGAGGATGAAAATGGACCGTGTCCGCAGGGACACGATGTACAAGCCCCTAGATAAAGGGGGAAAAAACGTGCCCAACATCGCCCTAATACTGATGGCCACCTTTGTGTGTGGCTGCATCAAGCGGTGCATAGACCCTCAGTATGCAAGCACCAAGTGTCACTACATGCTGAGGTTCTACCTGTCCCAGTGTTGCGAAGGATGGGTCTGGCCATGCTGCTGTGGAACGCTCCAAGTAGTTGGACCGTGCCGTACCACCTGTCCCTCGTGGAAAAATTCATGCCGAGAAACGCCTTTGACCACAAGTCCATCAGGCAGTGGTTGGCACGTAACGTCTTAGAGGTCCTAAGGGAAAAGAAGAGGGTGAATCTGGTGGGATGGTTCCCCGAGCAGACTGACAAAGTCATTTGGCAGAATGCCTCATCACCAGAACTTTCCAACAAGCACCAAGATATAGCTTGGCTGGTGGTGAGAAGAGCCCTCCCTGCCAGATCCTTCCAACACACCAGGAGTCTCACCCCCTCGGCACGTTGCCCTCAAGTTGGCTGTGGTGAGGAAGAGACCATTGTTCACCTCCTTGTGGATTGTGCCTTTGCAAAGAAGGTCTGGAGAGAGATGCAGTGGTTTCTGTCGAGGTTCGTCCCGAGCAGTTCTGTGACACAGGACTCTGTGCTCTACGGGCTGTTCCCAGGGACACACACCGAGACAAACAGCAACTGCAGCTGGAGGATCATCAACTTGGTGAAAGATGCTCTTTGGTCTGCCCTTAACTTGTTGGTCTTCCAGCGCAAAGAGTTGTCCCCGACCGAGTGTTGCAGACTGGCACATTCCAAGGTCCAGGACTACGTGCTGCGGGGCGCACTAAAGCTTGGGGCAGCTGCCGCAAAGGCACAATGGGGAAGGGTCGCTGCCTAAGACCTTTCTGCCACAGTGCACCGAGGGGCTGGGAACTGTAAAGAGCCCCTCAGGCTGTACAGCTCAAAATGAATGTCTGCCAATGATTGTAATATTCATTGTTTGTACTGATACACCTTGTGATTCATGTTTTAAAAGTTGAACCTGATTGTATTTTAGTGATGGTGATTTTGAAATGGTTTGAAATGTTGTTGAAGATTTATGAATAAAGTATATTTTTGCAAAAATAAATGAAATAAAGGATTTTGGCGATGGGCCTTCAACATGAGTAAGTAAAGGTTCGACAGAGTTTCATTGTTGCATATTCCAAGGTTACATCAAGGTAGTTTAACCTATCCATTGTGATTGTGAGTGAGGTTATGTAATGGGAATGTTTCAGGTTTTTTTCAGGAAATGTGATTTGTTTAACTAGTCTGACAGCTTGAAGGAAACGTCGAATCATAATGGTATGATTCATGTGAAGAGAAGAGCTTCTGCATATCCACTCAGAACCCTGCATTCTAACAATATGAGAATTCTCTGGAGAAAATTAGCACTTTATATGGTCTGAAAGTGTCACAGTATGACTTGTGTCTGCTAACCTCACATTGTCCTCAATGGATACAGTATCAAATTGGTACATTGCTCTAATGCAGGGTCTTAGGTCACGTTATAACCCACAAAAGCGAAGTTCAAGCAGCTAATGAGTGTTACCTCTGCATGGATTATATATTTGCACCTGTTGCTGGAATGATATTTCACTTGGTATACTGCATGCACACACACACACATGCACATACATACGCCGCACACGCACACACATTCAATGTTTCCTCCCACAAAAGCAAGAGCTCCCAGTCACTCACTGCTGCATTCTTTTACATTCAGGAATGATTGTTGGCTTCTTTTATGATGGGTTGTTATTGTGGCATTATCAGTGAATCATTTACCCCGATTAAAGAGAAATTCTATACACACTATCCATCGTATTGCTTGCTTAATACTAACCATGTAATCCAATAGTAAATATATTTCCACTCTATTTGGAAGGGTACAGTTTTTAATATCCTTGAGCTATGTATATTCAGGGATAGCTTTACTTGAAGGTGTGGTTGTCATTATGTTGCCAGCACCGGCTTGTCACATTGCTCAAGTATGTAGCACTGTTGTTTCATCAGAAATCCGATAAATGTCATACTTCAGTTTGGTCCATTACAAAGACAAATTGTCACTCTTTGGTGGGCTTCACCTGAGCACAGAGCAACTTGTCTCCACATGATTAGAGCTGTCATAAACTGCACTGTGCCTTTATCAACAGGTAATTTGCAGTTGAGCAACAGTAGAATATATTACATGTTAAGCAATAATCAGAAGGTTGTGTTTCAAATCTCACTTCAGGACTTGAGCACAAGAAAGAGGCATAACATTCCAGTGTAGGTTGGAGGGAGTGCTGCACTGTCTTTCAGATAAGATTTTAAACCAAAACCTCATCTGCCCTCTCAGGTGGACATAAATGACACCTTGGCACTATTTTGAAGAAGAGCAGGGGAATTATCCTTGATGCCTTGGCCAATACTTATCCCTCAACATCACAAAAGGCAGATAAATCTGGTCATTATCACATTGCTGTTTCTGGGAGTTTGCTGTGAGCAAACTGGCTGCCACATTTCCAACATTTCAAAAGTAGCACATAGGTTGCAAAGTGCTTTGGAATGTTCTGTGGTCATGAAAGATGCTATATAATGCAGGTCTTTCTTTCTTTTTTTCTATGTTATCCCCCAACACTGCTTGATCACATGATATATTCCATCCATATTTAAGTTACGTGGAACTGTGTCACTTTAGTCAGGGTCACACACCATACAATTTAGCCCCGTTACCAGCTATCTCCATTGCCTTCTGTGGTTCCAAATTCCCTCCTCCAGCAAGAATGTTAGTTTTAAAAGTCTGAATATTGTTAAACCTCTTGATCATTGCTATTGTGACTCATTATACCATCTGACCTCCTTAAAGTTATTAGTGAAAGAGTCTCATGCTACTTTGTACAGTGCCTTGCCCAGCGAAGGAGATAACTGCAACCAAGAAGTTGTAACTTCAAAAGTTATATTATTTCCTTTGACAGCACCTTCCAAATCCGCAAACTCTACCACTTAGAAGGAAAAGAACAGTAGATGAATGGGAACACAACCACCTGCAAGTTGCCCTCAAAGCCACACACCATCCTGATTTGGAGCTATGTCATCATTCTTTCACTGCCATTGGATCAAAATCCTGAAACTCCCTCCCAAACAGCACTGTGGGTGCACAGCACCATATGAACTGCAGTGATTCAAGAAGGCAGCTCACCACTGCCTTCTCAAGGGCAATTAGGAATGGGCAATAAAAATGTTGGCCAAACCAGAAACTCCCATACCCATGAAAGAATAAAAAAAATTCACAAGCATAAATTTATATAGGGTATGACAATCATCTGCAACTTGTGATAAAATCCATACCCCTGTCATTTCAGCTGTAATGACAGGTTACAATGAATAGGAAGTCAGTTTATGTTAATTTAATTGAATGTGGAAGTGTTGCATTCCATTATTCACTGCCATAAGATGTCACTGAAATAAAAAAAAGGAAGATTTGCATTTATGTGGCATCTTTTATGACTTCATAACGCCACAAAGCACTTTCACAGCCAATGAGGTACTTTTGAGGTGTAGTCAATGTTGTAAGGTTGGAAACACAGTAACTTACACAAAGTCACACAAACTGTGACAAAATAATAGTGAGATAATCTGTTTTTATTGAGTTTGGTTGAGGGATAAATATTATCTACACATTGGGCAAAACTCCCCTGTTTTTCTTCATAATTGTGCCATGGGATCTTTTATATCCACTTGAGAGGGCAGATGGAACCTTAGAATCAACCCCTCATCCAAAAGTTGGCATCTCCATAGTGCAGCGTTCTCTCAGTACTGCATTGGAGTGTCAGCCTGGATGATGTACTCAAGTCTCTGGATTGGTATCACAACAGATATGACAATAAAGACACAATTAAACTTCCCACCAGACCCCATTGCTAACATTATAAAGAATGTCTCAGGCTGGAGTATATCTCAAGGATGTAACAACTTTCAAAGCCCAGGGAGGACTTGATGTGTCACTTCGGTGCCTCTTGGGGCAGGGGTAAATTCACTGATGGAGTTGTGGGCATGAATAAATATTCTGGAATTTTGTAATATATCGTTGCAGATAAATGTTTCTTTATCACCCAATTTTTCCTCAGGAGATCAAATGGAGTCCTTGGGCTTTATACAGTTCAGAGGGGAGCAACTTCGTGGGCCAGTTGTCCTTTTCCCCCTTCCACATGCTTTCATGTTCGTATAAAGTGCTAAAGATTTATGGCCTTGGTTTATAACATTATCGCAAATTCTCGGTGTACTACCACCCTGTAACGTATTTCTAATGATATGTTAATCTTACATCTGGATGTAAACATATTGAAATAACATTTCTCTGGTTATAACAGAGTATAGTTCTATAAATGACAACACATTTTCCACTCATATTATAAGTACTACTTATTTTGAATTCTCTTTGATGAGGTACAGTGTTACAAGTTGAACATAATGTGATTGCATTTTTGCTCATCACTTTAAAGGCTCTACCCAAGGGTGTAGTGCTAAAATCTGTCATTCCAACTCATACTTTAACTGCATATTACTTGTTTTTACAGCTTTATCCTAATGTGGGCATTGACCAGAATGGCTCACTTCCTAAAGCTCTAAGCAGTAATTTATAAAGGTTTATCATAATTCCCTTGATTTGTGTTCTCTGCCTCTACTTATAAAGTCAAGGTTCCTGTATGTTTTTTTAAAAACAGTTTTATCAATTTATCCTGCCACTTTCAAATATTTGTGCACACATACCCTTAGATCTCTCTATTCCTGCATTCCATTTAAAACAGCATAATTTAGTTTATATTGCAAGAGTTTCAGTTTACAGAAGTGGAAAGTATTTTTCTTTTGAAATATAAGGCATGGAAATCAAATCAACTTTTGGCAAAAAGAAGCAAATATTTCTGAGAGTAGGACTACCTCTTCTCTGACTGTCCTCTTGCTGAAATAAAGACTTAATGTTAGGCTTGGCTTCAGCTGCTAAATTTTTTCCCAGGTCCTCTCTTCATGGCCCACATCAATTTAATAATCATTTCTGAATGTTGTTGTATGCATCCCAATGAGCCTACTTCTCTCTCCCTCCATGTGTATACAGGCCATCTTTTCTCTTGATCCCAGTTTTAACGTGTTTATTGTTCCAATGAGGGTGATGATGTTTTACTTCTCTGCACTTATTGGTTTTGGGAATGTTTTATCCTGCATGTTCAGCATTATAACTTTAAAGGGGTTTCATTTAACTGCTTCTGAAGTGTAATTCAACAACCTCTGCCAACTTATTTTCTTCAGTTGTTCTCTTGTTTCTTTGATATAGTTCTTTTAAAGTTGTGTCCCTGGATCCTGGTCCTATAGGTTTCTGACTCCCAGATCATGTTAAATTTGATCACGTTTTGGTCGATATCCCCAAGAGTGCCGTAACTGGCTGAGATCTTAGCCGAGACCCCATCTGCCCTCCAGGCGAATGTGACAGATCCCGTGGTATTGATTGAAGAAAAGCAGGGGTGTTCTCCTGGTGTCTGAGCCAATATTTATGCAAATGCAAGCTATTGGTGTTTCTACACAATGGGCTGAATTTTGAGCCTGTCGGCACACATGATCAGGGGGCCCAGAAGCAGATGTGAAATCCATTCCCAGACAACTTTGGGTAGTAAACCCAATTTCACGCTGGCTGGCCAGTTAAGGCCTGCCCAGCATGAATTGTGTCTTTTTGTTGGTTTTTTGGGTTGTGCGGGGGCAGCAGCTTGTTGGGCGCCCAGTCCAATGGGGCCCCGGTGGGGGATTTAAAAAAAGCCGAAGTCAGCTTCCTGAGGTTGTTAGTCCCCGCAGAGGAAGACCAGGGCAATGCTGAGTCCCAAGCAGATGATGAGCCTCTGGAATCGTCCATCAGGTGGAAGATGCTGGATGTCCAGCAGGATGAACGGGAGGATCTGGCAGAGATTTCTGAGGGTCTGTGTGCCATGGCCTCTGTGTTGCAGAAGTCCATGCAGAGCATGAGCACTGTGTTGACCCGGAATTCTGAGCGCACAGCTTCCTCCATTGAAAGAGTGGTTGACTGTCATGGAGAGGCAGCTCCTTGAATAGAATGGGGGGTTTTGGGGGTTATGTTCAGACCGCACACTGGCCGTGACCTCAGCAGGCCACTGCCAGCGAGAGATGGGTGAGGCACCTAGTCTCTCTGCTAGATGCCCATCCATCAATGCTCAGCAGGGAGGTTCAAATGGACTTCATGCTGGTGGACCAGCTGCTTGTCATCTCTGTGGGCTCCTGTCAGGGTGCTCTGGATAACAGCAGGAGTTCCTCCACCCCTCTGCCAATGACCATAGCATCTGACGAAGCCACGACAACTGAGGAATGCCCTGTCATGGTACTGGACACACACTCCCAGGCAGCACTTGCACAGGCTTTGCCAGCCAGAGGACTATCTGCATTTTCATGGAATGGAACCTCTTTCTGTTCACGAAGGTACCCGGCTCAACCGCTAGTGCATTGATGGCCACATGAGTGCAGTCTATGGCACCCTAGAATGCGGGGAACTGTGCAATTGCTATGAAGCTTCTGGCTCACTCAGCCTGGCTGAATGAATGAATGTCATGACCTGTCTGAAGAGAGCATCAGTGATCGGCTTGACGTAACTGTGGGCACCAGATTGGGACACTCTACATAGATCCCCCACTGAGCCCTGGAAAAACTTGAGGGTTACTGTGGCCTTTAGAGTCACTGGCATAGGGTGGCTACCCATATGGTCGGAGGCAATCTCCAGTCCAATCATCTGACATATGGAGGTTACAGTTTCCCTAGAGAGGCGGAGCTTCTTTCAACACTAGACCTCAGGCATGTTGAGGTAGCTGGAGCACTGCCTGTAGACTCTGGATGCAGGATAGTGGCTTCTTCCGCAGACCCATCTGCCTTGCCCTTCCTGCTGGCCCTGCACTCACTATGGCTGCGCCTCTCGTCCCACAGGTCGCACCCTGGGATGCTGCCTGTAGACACCTGGCCTCCTCTCTCTTCTGCCCTCTCGCCCTCTTCAGAGGATGTCCCACCAGCGGATTACACCTATTTTCTGCAACGCAAGTGGCACTGTCTCATGCACTGAAGGGTGCACTCAGCAGAAAACCGCCAAGAAAGTTGGAGAGACAAAATAGTTCTCAAAAAAACAAGCTAGAAATGCAAAGAGTCAAGCAGAAGACACAGAAAAAGCTACAAATTATCAGAAACAAACCAGCAAACTCTCGCCTAAACTCCTAACTACTCACATCGCCAGGTCTCTGGTCCACTTTTAACCTGCCCTGGAATGAGAAATATATCAAATTGGAATGGCCGCCTGCCCGTGTTGCCTGTGCGATGACCGCAAAATCACATGGGGTATGTAAAATTCAAGACAATTGGCTTTGTATTGGGCTTAATTAGCTGCTTTAATTGTCAGTGGGTGTGTTTCCAACCCCTGCACGTGCCCTTCGACTGCAATATGGCACGAGGGCACAAAGACATTGGGACGCTTGCCTAACATGCTTTCGCGTTATATCGCACTCAGGGTTGGGCGGGCATCCGCACTCACAACGTAAAATTTCAGCCATTGGCTGATCTCCCTGCTCTCCTAAAACCTGAGTTGCTCAAACAATTTTCTGTTGCTGCTTCAATGCATCTCATGACTCTCGTTGTCCCTAATGGCCTCTCTATACTTGTCTTTCCTGTACCATCCTTTTTATTCAGGAGACGTTCCCTGTAATTTATGAAGGTAGCATTGTGGGTCTCACATTATTCAGCCAACCAGCTTGCGATCCCACACCCAACGGGTCAGATCAAGTCTCTGCAGTTCTGCCACATCCAATTGTGAATGGTGGTGGACAATTAAACACTAACCGGAGGAGGAAGCTCCACAAGTATTCCCATCCTCAATGATGGAGAAGCCCAACACATCAGTGCAAAAGATAAGTCTGTAGCATTTGCAACAATCTTCAGCCAGAGTGCTGAGTGGATGATCCATCTTGGCCCTCTCCTGAGGTCCCCAACATAACTCTTCAGCCAATTCAACTCACTCCACATGAGTTGAAGGCTAAAGGCACTGGGTACTGCAAATCCCTGGGCCCTGACAACATTCTGCCTATAATACTGAAGATTTGTACTCCGGAATCAGCTGCTCCCCTAGCCAAGCTGTTCCAGTGCAGCTATGACACTGGCATCCACTCAGCAATATGGAAAATTACCCAGGTATGTCCTATACACAAAGAGTCGAACAAATCCAACCCGGCCAATTACCACCCCATCAGTATGCTTCTCGATCATCAGTAAAGTGATGAAAGAGGTCATCAACAGTGCTATCAAACGGCAAATACTCAGCAATAACTTTTCCTTAAAATGTCCTACTCTGACTCCAGGTATATAGCTCAGCATCTCAAGGTATTGTCCTATGAGGCACATGTCTATCCACTTGCCTGAGTGCAGGATCACTTGGAATACAGTTTCTGTGAGAACCCAAAACTGTATCTTTACACTGTCTGATTTTCCAACTCTCACTGCTTCTGGGACCTTGCTCCCTGCTGCGGTGTTGGGCAGGATCTGTTCATTAATGTTGTCTTTTTAAAAATTCTTTCATGGGATGTGAGATCACTGGCTAGGCCAACATTTATTGGCCATCTCCAATTGCCCTTGAGAAGATGATAGTGAGCCACCCTCTTGAACCGCTGCAGACCATGTGTAGTAGGACAACCCTGCTGTTAGGGAGTTCCAGGATTTTGACCCAGCAACAGTGAAGGAATGGTGATGTAGTTCTAAATCAGTATGGTATGTATCTTGGAGGGGAACTTGCAGGTGGTCATGTTCCCATCCATCTGCTGCCCTTGTCCTTCCAGATGGTATAGATCATGGGTGTGAAAGGTACTGTCGAAGGACCCTTGATGAGTTGCTGCAGTGCATTTTGTAGATGGTACACACTGCTGCTACTGTGCGGCAGTGGGGAGGGAGCAATGTGGTTGTGGTGCCAATAGAGCAGGCTGCTTTGTACTGGATGGTGTCAAGCTTCTTGAATGCTGCTGGAACTGTCCTCATCCAGGCAAGCAGAGAGGCTCTTTAGCAGCTTCAGAGGGTTCCTTGCCATTCTTACTTCTTTTAATAACCTTAACCCATTCAGTATTTTCCTTACTTTGTCTTCTTTCCATAACAGAAACAATCCTGTTCCTAGGCCGTATGTCTTGTGCCCATGATATCTTTGTCAATATCTCCTTACCTATCCCTGACCTTTTACACCTGCTCCAGCTCCCCTTGAACAATAAAAAATCCATCACATTTTTATAGCAAAGGGAAAATGCTGCGGATGCTGGAAATCTGAAACAAAAACAAAAAATGCTGGAAAAACCCAGTTCTGAAGAAAAGTCATATGTACTCGAAACGTGAACTCCGTCTTTCTCTCCACAGATGCTGCCAGACCTGCTGAGTTTTTCCAGCATTTTTTGTTTTTATTTCAGATTTCCAGCATCCACAGTATTTTGCTCTCTACCTTGTTCCTAGCACTAGTCTCAAGCCCCAATCCCTCAAGATTCACTCTTGTTTACTAGAGATGACTCATTAGATGAATTGCATACAGTCCATTTACCATCAAAACTCACTTTGCTTCTGATTTCCTTATAAGTTCCTGTGCCTGCCACCTAAGACCATAACTCTTTGTTTAAGCTTAACAATTAGCAATTTTCACATATCTTTACCCCTCTATTGTAACCACTTTCTACTTGTGGGCATCCCACAGCAAACACACCTAATAGCCTCTTTACCTTTTCTTGGCTGTTCTGATTGCTTTTTAGACTTATTCCATTGTCCCCTAGGATTGCTTCTGATTTTAATTCTAATAGATGCACCCTGTTAATTGTTATTTCCCTCGGGTCCTCTATTGCACATACACTAGTGTCCTCTTTCCCTTTACATTCCTCTCCCCCGCGCTCTTTTAGCTTCTTCAGTGATCCCTTTTAATACATCCTCCTTGGGCTCTCTTGAAAGAAAATACCTAGAATCACTGATCTATCTGTCCTTCCTGCTCTCCTGTTATTTAACCTGCTTTGCTGAAACTTCACGGGTGCTTCGAAGAACCCAACTCTCCCAGTGGTAAAGCATTGCCATATTACTGTTTTCCTTGCTAATAATTTAGGAAGTTCCCACTGGAGCGCGTGGGCCTTTTATGCATTTTGGGTTCTTTGGCGTATCTGAGCCACAAGTTTTAGCAAACCTTTGGAAAGGTTGTGGAAGCCTATTGGAGTTGTAGCTGTGCTGATGGATAGGAAATCCTGATAATGATTCTGGATTTCTTGGTCACACCAGTTGAAAACAGTTCAACCAGTCAGCCACTCTCAGAAATAAAAATGCTTACTGCTGCTACACATGATGCCTGAAGCAGTGCTGTTTACCTTGTGCAATCATTGGATCCACCTTAGCTTTAGAAGAGTGATTTAAGCAACAACCAAAAAAATAATCCCCTGAGGATACCATGCACTGAATAACCGCAATATTCTGACACTCCCTATAGTGCTATGAAAGTCACTTATATTAAGGTGCAGCCCTCTCTAATTTTCCCTGATATTTGACAGTTCAGAAGCAATTGAATCCAATGGCTTTACTACTAACTGCTTAAGATTACCATCTTAAAGGAAAAATCTGCAGATCCATGGAAAAATATAAATAATTGGATAGCTCTTTCAAAGAGTTCATACAAAAATGATGGGCCAAGCAGCCTTCTTTTACTGGAGAATTCTATGATCATCCTGAATGGGGATCTGGTTTTCAACAGTCATATCTCTGGAAGAAGCCAGGTGGACTGCAAAGGTGACCTTTTGGCCCTCTACAGTTATGTATTTCTTTTTCCCTAACTTGTAAGGTTTGCTTCAATAGATAAGAAGAGTCATCTTTAACTACATAGAATTGTATAGCACTTTACAGCACAGCAATAGGCCTTTCAGTCCACAGGCCTAAACAGGTGTTTATGAAGCACATGATCCTCCTCCCACCTAACCTAATTTCATCTAACCCTATCACCATGTACCTCGATTTCATTCTCCTTCATGTACTTATCTAGCTTCTGCACCTCCTCAGTGACACCCATGGGGTAGTGATTTCCATATTCTCACCATTCTTTCTGGGGAAAGCAATATCTCCTGAATTCCCTATTCGGTTTATTAGTGGCTACCTTATGTTTAATAATGTCTATCTTACATGTTTTACAGTGTTGCACAAATAGCAATAGGAATTTTAAAGTACTGGAGAGTACAAGCTATGGTCTAATTTTTTGCTCCCAGGTCAAGAGAATGGAGTCGGGACAATTCCCGACTCTGCAAACCCAACCCAGGGGAAAGCGCTTCTTTCCAGGGTGGCAGGTTCTCTCGGAGCTGTAACAAGCGACACTGGAAAGAGTTTGGAGACTGTTGGGTGTCAAGGCAGCTGGGCGGAAGGCCTGCCTCGGTGCACTGGCACCCACACTTTATCAAAGATTTTTTAAAAAGCATTAAAACAAAAATCAGCCCTTCAGCCCTAACCCCTCACATCCCACATACTCCATGCCAACCCATGGCATCTCATGTCCTCTGATCCTGCTTTGCCCCATAACATCCATGCCAATCTAGGCCCATCCAGTCTCCCCATGGCTCTTTATAGCCCCTATGCCAACTTAGTGCCAACTCATGCCAACCCATGCCCCCTACCTTTTGCCCTTATGCTCACCCAGCATCCACCATGGGCAGACCTCAGGAACCACACTGAGATTAAATGGAATCAAGTTCAAAGTGGTTATTGCAGACTTCAAAACCCAAATTTTTGTTCCCAGGTTGGTGCGCAGAGACGATAGAATTCCTGGCTCTGGGAACACAACCTTTAAAATGAAGGCTGCTGGGTGCAGAGATGGGCTGGACAGAAGGCCTGCCTCTATGCTCCAGCACTTTGCTGAATTTAATTAAAAAGTGATTGAAACAAAGAAAAAGCCATACAGCCCTCACCCCTCATTTTCCTCACCCTGCCACACACTCTTCATGCTCCATCCAAGCCAACCTTTGCCGTCTCATGCCCCTCACCCACCCTATGACTCCCATACCCCTATGCCAAACCATGCCCTTCTATCCAATCCCATAGCCCTCATACCCCCTATGCCAACTTAGTACCAACTCATGCCAACCCATGCCCCCACCCACCACTCTTTTCCCTTACCCCTTCCATACCAACTCACCTAGTATCCACTATGGTCTACCCTCAGGAGCCAGGCTGACATAAAATAACATTGTGTCTTTTGATGATTTCACAATTTTAAACAAAAAGTGCTTTCATTGATAAAAAAAATCCAATACATAGAAATTCCTTCAACTAATCTTCTATGAAAATACTGTAGTTACGTTAGTTTATAATATCAGTTATTGCAGCACAAATCCTATATTGGTAGCCCTCAGACTTATGTCATAAGATAGAATGAAATGTCAAGCACTGGACTCTGGACTTTTTTTTAAATTTAAAGCACTGCAAAGTTAAATCCTTTGACAGCTTGGACAGTTTGTTTATGTACTTTTAATGCACAATCATGTTTACTTTTAATAATCCCAAAAAGTGTCTAATTTATCCCAAAGGGTGCCTTACCTACTCCAAGGATGTTCTGGGACCATATCCAGAGGGATACCTTACTTCTTCAAAGGGGTACCCCAGCTGTCTAAACGAATCCACAAAGTTCAGAACAGCTCTCACTGCATCTAATCTGCACATGCCAGGTTTCACAGTCCTTCCCTACCAAAATTCCACTTCAATGGAGGCAGCTGATGATTTAAATGACCAGTCACCTCTGTGAAACATGCATGCACGAACCCTAGCTTCGTCCTGTCCTACCCCTGTGAAAATAAGAAATGCCATGTTTGGGGGCAAGACTTAGGATTTTCAGCCATTTCTGCTATTTTCACCATGATGGATTGTCTCTCCATCATGGCAAAAATCCAGGCCCATATTTTTAAAAATACTCTCAGTCATTAAAATCCCATAAAACCTGTATTTGCATTCCTTCAATGACATAATCCATCATAAGAACAATCACTTAGAAAAAACAAGCATTGAAATTCATAGTCACACCTCAAAGAGTCTATAAACACTTGGGGTTGTCAATCAAACTGTGCAATTGAAGGTATCCCACTGTGATAATGGAAGGTTGTGAAATCAGTCATGCAACACAAATCCATCAATGTTAACCCTCAGGCTTATTTCAAAAGACAGAGAGAAATAGCAAGCAGTGATTTTTTTAATACTCTGCACAGTTTTTCAGAGATGTAAAAGGCAGTTTTAAATGTCTTGACAGCTTGGCAGTTGCTTTTGAGATATTTGACAGTTTCACTTGACAGCTCTCTTGACAGTTCCAATGACTACAGGCACTTTTTAAGCACATTATTGTCAACTTTTAACAAACCTAAAGGGCACCTTACCTCCCCTAAAGGTGTCCCGGGATCATACCTATATGCACCTACCTCTCCAAAGGACTCTGCAACGTTTAGACCTGGTCCTACTAGGTCCAACCTGTGTATGTCATGTTTCACGCACCAAGGTCACCAAAATCAGACATGAGTAAAGGCAGCTGCTGATTTATATGGGCCGCAGCTTCTGCAAAATGTGCATGCGCAAATCCCAACTCAGCCCCATTCCTGCTCCATGAAAATGGTAGGTGCCGTGTTCGGGGGTAGGACTTGCAAATTTCAGCCTCTTCTGCCCTTTTGTCAAAAATCGAGGCCCATGTGTCTATATCAGTCACCCTTTCAGCAGTGGAATCAAATGAAGTTATGTGATTAAATAAGTAATTTATGGTTCATATAGTAATGGCCATGGTGTGCTGTTGTGTCATAATGACCAGAGAGTTCAGAGGTTCAATTCCTACACTGTCTGGAGCTAGTTGATCTCTGGAGCCACATAAGCAACTCTACAACTGGACTCTTGGTCATTGGGGTTGGAAGTGAAACATTTTCTTGTGGTGTTTTTAACCCTGGCTGATAACCAGTGACTCAAAGCTGGAAGTACTAACACTGTGGACTTTGGATCAGGATAGAGTTGAACTTGCCTGTGCTTTTGTTACCCCCTGGGCTCACACTTGGACAAAGAATTGGAGGGCTGCTGAACGCATCTACCAGTATTTTAGATACTGTCTTCAAGAGAGCTGGGCGGATGTTGGAAGAATGAAAATCGAGCCATGCCTTTGAAAGCAAATATGTAAAGGAATGTTTCATCACCTCCCATCCTTCAATCCATCACTGAGATGGCACGATAAAAACTTTGAAGGCGTGAGGGCAGTCATAAACCATTGTTAGTGCAGTCAACTAGCGAGTCTGGATCTGCATAACTGCAAACCTCTCCTGCTGACAAGCAGAAACATGAGAAAACCTGCTACAGGAATTTCAATGCTACCTGTAAGGTGTACTAAGAGCTGATGAGTATCTGTATGAGTCTGGGCCTACATGGGTCAGGAGTTGACTCCTACTTGTGTTTGAACTGTTGCCCTAGGTACAAGTGGTTTTTGTGAAAGATGTTTATAAAAGCAAATAAAAGACCTTTCATGTTCAGGAAAAATGAGACTCTATTTTCCAATTGTCTCCACTGCTGGTGGCATGGAATGGATATTGGATCAGAAGGGTAAGTGGAGGATCCTGTCACTAGGCCTCTGCACGTGGGAATGAGGGTCTCAGCCAACAGACAAATCCCACACAAGGAGGCAGATGCGTGTTTCATTATAATATTAAAATCATTCCTAGTGATGGGACGATAGGCAGATACACAATTTCCCATGATGCTGACCAAGGTCACAGTGTATGCCAATATATATCCTTATAAACCGAGCTGTATGGCCAGTTGAATGATGATGAAAATCAGCATGTAAAGCAAGACTAACAATTATGAATCCTGGTAATTGAGACTGTAATTTGAGTGCAGATTTGTGATTGAGTATATTTTCAGCTATAACATGTTTGAATGTTTTGGGAGCAAGAGTTTTGCTAGAGACATTTTCAGTTGCATCACCTTTAGTTCACAGGATGAGGAGAGAGAAATGGGGAAGAGGTGCTAGGCAGGTCAGATTACATTGGGAATTTACTGCCTGTGCCTGCAGTTACTCACAGACCTAAATAACAGGCAGAGCTGCACTTATGTTGGCATGTTGGAGAGAAGCTGTCTTCAAAGGCTTCGCTTCATTCAAGAATGAGTTCCAGAGTTGAATTTGACACCTACCACATTCCAAACTACCACAGTTAACAAATGTAAATCTCCAAATCACATGTACATCAAGAAGCTTTTATTTACCAGGGTAAAGACTTTCATCGCTTTCCTTATGGACAACTGCCAGCAGAACGAGAGGAAGGCAGATGACCCCAACTCCAGGGCACAATTGGTGGTGCCCAGATAGCCCCACAGCCTGTATACACAATTTTTTCACCTTCAGAAACTGTAAAAACATCCTTCCATCAATATGCAAGATCATCAAAACAGGATTGTGCAAGTGAGTGATGCTTCATAAGCAGCACTCATGCCAACATAATACCGCCTATGATGGCATAAATAAGAGCAGAACACTAATGCAACAGGGCCCATGCAGGCAACATGATCATCATTCAGCACACAACAGGCTACTTCATAGGGCATTCAAAGTTAACTCATAATGTGGGACTAGAATCACATGTAAGCTAGACTGGGTAAGAATGGCAATTTCCTTTCCCTTAAAGACATTAGTAAAGCAGTTGGATTTTATGACAATCTAGAAGCTTTCATGATAAATTTCTCTGGCACCACCCCACAAGTTAAACTATTTTATTGAATTTAATTTCACTATTTGGCATGGTGGGATTTGAACTCATGACCTCTGAGCTGCTAGTCTTCATTTAGTTTGTCCCTGCTTTTTTCTGTTATGATGAGCTTACTAAGCAAAGATTTAGTCAGTTGTTCGATGAACAGATAAAGTAATGAGAGCCAAAAGGGCATCACACATGTGAATGTGAGCTGCAGACAATTTCCACCGTAGGAGATGCACTACCAGCTGTCATGATGATCACTAATACCTTGCCTGAACTTTATTGCTTTAAGTTTATTCCAACTTAGCAGGAAGCACATCAGTAACTTGAATCAGCCTGCAGCACACAGCTGCATCAAAAAGAAAAAGGGCGGAATTTTCCTTGCCCACTGGCATCGGGCATGCTTGGCAGCGTGAGCGGACAATATGGCAAGAAGGTCAAAAATTGGTTTCACAATGTTGTGAAGCCAGTTTGCGAACATCCACTCAGCCCGTCGATGGCGGGCTGCATTTCCCACCATTGGATGTCGGGGACCTCATTGTAATACATCTGCATATTGTTATAAGAGTCCGCCAGAGTCATTCCCCCCCTGCTGGATCATCTGCTCACATTGGTCTGATTACACACCGACGTGTTTCACAGCAGCCTATACAAGGCATGTACTTTGTGGGCTGCACTTTGAGGGGAACCTGGAGGTGAGTGCATAGTAACGTTGCACAGCACTGGCGAGTGTTGTGAGTTGGACTTCAATGTTGAGGAAACTTGGCGGTGGTGGGGGGGCAGGGCTGCCCTATGGTTGAAGCAACTCTTTGAGGGGGCCAAAGACTGCCATACGGTTGAGGCACATTGGAAGGTGGGGCAATCGCTGACCTGTAGTTGAGGCACTTTGCCGGGGGTGTGGTGTTGGGGGGGGGGGGGCACTGCCAAGGGCATGTGCAAGGTTGGGTGGGAGGGAAGTGGCCACGCATGAGGGAAACCTTGTATAAAGTGACCATTCCACTGCAGCTGAGAAAGTTCAGGCATAGTCACATTGACATGCATGGAGGCAGGTCACTAGCTTGTCTGTCCACTCAAGTAATGCAGGGGCATCAAAGTACCACTAAGTGCTCCAGATCTTTTCACCCTCGGGCACAGACTGCCAAATTAATAAGTGTTTTAGTGGACTACAAAATAGTTGGATGACAGGGCACATTGTACAATCTCCATGCTAAAGTTGGCCGTGGAGCAGTCACTGATGGAGGTGCTCACAGCCCCTTGCAATGTCGTCATCCCGGTTTGGACCAGTCTCCTCCATGGCTCAAGCTAATAATGCAGCCTTGCAGCGCAGGTTAGGAGAATGCTTGTGCCTGAGCTGAGAGCACAGCATGCAATCCAGTGGACAAAGCTGCTGCCAATCGGGCAGGTGGAGTGGGGCGGAGGTGGGCGGGGTTTCGGGCAGCCATGCAGCGCACTAATCTCTGGCCATCCGAGTGGTAGCCAGCACTCTCTAGGATGTGTTAAGGGCCCTTCACACTTAACATAGAGAGGTTCTTAGTACACTCAAGCTAACCCACGCGTCTCTCTCTTTCATCATGCAGGAGGAGTACATCAGGATCATGGAGCCTGCTGACCTAGCTGTATGCCTCGTGGCATACAGACAGCGAAGATGACAGAGAAGGGAGTGACTGAGGTGCCTGGCTGAGAGAGGGAGGAGCAGCAAACTTAGGGAAGAAGGGGCGACTGCAGCTCCCACACACACCACTGAAGTGCCACATTGAGCCGTCGCTGGTCGGCGCCTAACGACACCCAGGGTCTATAGACACCGCCTGTCATTCCTGCAGATGACCGACAACCAGTGTCGCTGAAGACTGCGCACGTCTAGGGAACTGGTCGCTCACATCAGCCAGCTACTGCCGGATTTGGCACCACAGGGACATGGAGGGCATGAAAGTGACGAAGGTGCTCAATTTTTACACCAGTGGCTCCTTTCAGGGCTCCACAGGTGACCTCTGTGGGATCTCACAAGCCTCCACCCACAAATGCATCACGGATGCCACATTCGCGAGGGCACACAACCTTGTGCATTGTACCTGGGATCAGGACAGCCAGGATACAAGAGCCTGGGTTTGCCCAGAACTTGAATTTGCCACAAACATAGGGCGTGATTGACTGCATTCACGTGGTGCTCAGGTCTCCATCGCAACATGTGGTCAACTATATCAACGCAAGGGCTTCGATTCGTTGAATGTGCAGCTGATGTACGACCACCACAAATGCATCCTGCAGACCTGCGCACGGTTTCCAGGGACTATCCATGACTCCTAGATTCACAGTCGGTCACAGATCCCAGACGTCTACCAGGGTCCACAGAATCAGTAGGGGTGGCTCCTCGGGGACAAATGCTACCTGCAGAGGATGTGGCTGATGACACCCATGTGGCGGCCTCAGAGTGAAGGTGTAACGAGGCTCATGCTGCAACTCTCAGCTTGGTGGAGAAAAACATCAGGATGCCGAAAATGAGGTTCCAGTGTCTAGACCGGTCGTCTGGTGGAACCCTGAAATATAGTCCAGAGGGTGTCACGCATCGCTGTCGCCTGCTGCACCTTTCACAACCTGGCACTGCAATGGGGAGAAGTGGAGGCAGCCTGCTGAGTGCTACACCTTGTCTGTGATGATCTTGGCGGGCATCCTCTGGAAGTCTGAGGCCTGGAGGGCTCCGGCCTGCTTTCGGGGTCCTGCTGTGTGGCAGTGGCACCCTCCTTGGCCTGTGGAGCTGGTGCTGCGGAGGCCACAGGAAGAGGGGATTCTGATGGGCCGGACACTCAGAGTCACCTGGGTGGATGGCCCCGGAGTGTGCACCTGCTGATCCTCCTCCCTATGGGTGCCCAGGACCCCAGGCTGACTCCGTGAGGAGAATGGGAAGCTGGAGAGAGATCAAGCTGCCCCTCACCCCTCTCACATTGACAATGTTGGAGGCCAACTATGGCGCTGGAGATGAAGTTCAGACTGAGCAGCAATGCAGGAGCGATGTCCTGGACCAAGGTCTCCATGGCAGCCGCCATCCTACCAGTGCTGACCTCGGTGCATTGGCATGCAGGCGCTATCACCTTAGCCTGAAGGGGAACAGACTCCTTCATCATGCCTTGCAATCTGAGGAGTACAGCGGCCATCCCTTCCTGATGTTCCCTAGCTTGCCTTTGCAGCTCCAGCAACTGAGGTATGACGGAGTCCAGAGCCTCGTCATCTGACTCGGACTCAGCAAATTTCTGGCCTACTGCAGTCCTCCGAATGCCAGACACCTGGGAAGTCCCTGCCAACGCTTGATGTGGATTTGAAAGTGTGATGTCCTCACCAGATTGCGATCCTGAGGCTACTCTAAAGTTAGGTCCCACCGAGGTGTGTTTTTCTGCGCTGGTGGAGAGTGTGGGCAAGCGCTGTGATGAGACTTCAAGGAGGGTGCCTTCAGAAGTTTCTTTGAGGCTTGATTGGAGGCCCTGCATTGTGGGCTGGGTCGTCGGCTGTGTCCCAGCTGTGCCTGCGAAAGCAAGGGGAGATAGTTAGTGCATGGCAGTGGCTTGTGAAACAGGACACATCACTCACAGCATGGTTGTCTGATGGATGTTGCATTGCTGGACTCTCACTTGGTCGAGCACCGCCAACCTCAACATTAGCACAGGACTGGTCCATATACTCGTCAGCCAGCTGGATGGCTCTGTTTTCAAAGTCCATGTGGAACTTGATTTCAGGCATTCCTCCACCGGTCTGCAACCTCTCCCTCTTGTTGTGTACCAGCTTGTCCTGCAAGAATAGAGATGGAGAGAGTGTAAGCAGGATGCCTGCCAGGCCAGATGAATAGTATGCCTGACATGTGTGGGTGGTGAGTGGTCCCATGGATGGGATGAGGACAATGACGGTGTGAGTGAGAGAGTGAATGGTGATGTCCCTTGAAGCGGCAGTGAGTGAGGCCCCTGTGGATGTATAATAGGTTTGTGAGTGTGTGAGTTGAGAGTGATGAGAAGAGTGACTTACCCTGGTGGAACGGAGGAGATCATTCATCCTCTTGCTGCACTGGGTGGCTGTCCTCTTTCACAAGGCAGTGGCGCTGGCCACAGCTGTCACTGCCTCCCAAGCCGGATTAGTTAGGCTGCTGGTCATCCTGCAGCCAGAGCGGGGGTAGAGGACATCACACCGAGCCTCCAAGGCATCCAAAAAGCGCTCAAGCGACGCATCATTGAACCTTGTGGCTGCAGTCTTTTTGCCTTTTAGGGCCATGTCATCCGTGCAGCAGTCCTGAGCTAGAAGCACTGAGAGGTGTGCACACAGCTGCACACTTCACATCTGGTGTTTGGCATGATGAAATGGTGTGGTGAGCAAATGAGAGCCCAACCATCTTTGAAATGGCATGTTTCCTGGGAATGCATAATTGATTTGGACGATACAGCATGAATAGCCGCCATTGCGGCCGACAGGTAAAACGTCGTTTTTCCAGCCTGCTACCACACTAAGTGCAAATCTGGGACAATTCCACCGAATTTTGATTCATTGTCCACCTGGGAAAATACCTTCACTTAGGAAAATTGTCAGCTAAGTGAGAAAGCCCTGTAACTTATTCTGCATTGTAGATATTTCCAAGGTCCAATGCATTATTGGTGACATCCCTGTTCCCATCTGGAGCCCTATGGGCACTGCTACAGTGGGTCATACTCCAATAGTGTAGATGAATGCCCACTTCCTGGGCAATAACTTCTTCGGCTGATTTTTCCATCCAGGAACAGACAGGAATGGTGCAGGATGGGGCTTTGTTGGGGGGATGGAGGGATGGGTGGCTAGGGTACATGGTGGTGGTGGAGGAGTTGGCCACCAGAGATCCAGGCATGCTAAGCTGGAAGCATGACCACATTTACTGAGCATGATGTAAGTATTAATACAGATGTTGCGCATGCATGGAGAGAAGTGAATATTACTGAGTTCAGGCTAAGGTGCAGGCAAAGAACAGAAAAAAGTCCAGGCTTGTGTATATGGGAGGTGTTTTAAACATTTTGATCAAAATGTCAGTGAGCCAGTGGAAATAGTTGTGTAATTAATGTTTTGTAAGATGATAGAAAATATGCAGCTGCAGCATAAACACTGAGTTTTCTGCATCCCAATGATTTTACTTCCTATCTGGGATACAAATTATACTGAATGTGTCACAAGTTATGTAAGGAAAGCAATTCATCAATGAATTCCTCAAACTGTTCTTTTATTTTAAAGCCTAGGAACACATTTTTAACCAGCCAAGAACTAACATTCTCGTATCTCTGCTGATCTTATTTATTTTGTTTTCATGCCACTGCACCCCGTGCACCTCAAACTCTCCCTGTGTTAGTGGCTCCGTAATGTTCTACCAAATAGGTAGGACCTGCCGCAGGCAGGAACTTGGGCACCCAGAGTCCACCTTGGAGGGTGCTGATAATATGGTGACAAGTAGTAGAAGGAGTAGCAAGGCCAACAGTACGGGCATGAAGAATGAAGATAGGTGAAGAAGAGGCGGGTGCTGGATTGACTAGGGAGGCTTCTTGTTTTAACCCAGGTGGCATGGAGCAGGTGTGTGGTCAAGAAAAGAGGGAACTGCTAGATTTTGTGAGGCACATCATTGTTAGTGTCTGCAGGGACAGGAGAATAACTGCAGAGTCTGAAAAGGGGACTTTATGATTATTGCTCCTTATCTGCCTTCAGATAAGTAAAATGAGGAGAATCCACAAGGCTAAGCAGCTTCCATTATTAGCAACTAATTTTGGTTGCCACTCTGGTGCAGTACTGAAGGAAGCTACACTGTCAGAGTTGCAGACTTACAGATAAAGCCTCCTGGCTCCAGGAACCGAGGCTCTATCTGCCCTTTCAGGCGGACGTAAAAGATTCCGTGAAACTACTTTGGTAAGGGAGTTTTCCCTGAAGTTATGGCCAACATTATCCCTCAAAAGCAGATTGTCTGGCCATTATCGCATTGTCATTTGTGGGACCTTGTTTTTTTGCAAACTGTCTGCCACATTTCCTACATTATAGCAATAACTACACTTCAAAAGTACTTCATTGGTTGTAAAGGTCATTGGGACATCCAGAGGTCATGAAAGGACCGGATAAATACAGGTCATTCTTTTGTTCACTCTGCAACAACTACTAAAGCAGCAAAAACATTTTTCATTCAAGAATTCAAAAATAAAGACTTCTTTTCTGCCAATACAAACCTCTCCCTTTATGGCAGATGACTAAACAGCAGGACTCAAAAGCACAGTCACAGGTTCACCTGACCCTGGTGTGAAGTAGACTTGGCACTACAGCAGGAAATCTATGTGTGAAGGCACCGATCATTCATACGCAAATAAATCATAAAATCGCACCATTTACAGGCACAGTCCTTGAGGCCCCCTGGGAAAAGAAGACGGTGGATCATGTCATATGGTTCCCTGAGCAGACTGTCAGTCATTTGGCAGAATGCCTTATTGCTAAGTTTGGCTGGTAGCGAGGAGGGCACTCTCCATCAGATCCTTTTTGCACACTGGGAGTCTCAGCGACACTCTACACTGCTCTTGAGATGGCTGCAGTGGGCAGAGACCATCACCTATCTCCTTCTGGAACATGTCTTTCCAAAGAAGGTTTGGAAAGACATCCATTGTTTCTTGTTGAGGTTCATCCCGAACAGCTATGTGATGCAGGACTCCGTGCAATATGGGCTGTCCCCAGGGACGCACACCGAGATAAACATCAACTGCAGCTGGAGGACCATCGACTTGGTGAAAGACTTTTTGATCTGCCCAAAATTTGTTAGTCTTTTTGGGCAAAGAACTGCTGACAACCAAATGTTGCAGACTGGCAAATTTCAAGGTCCGGGGCTACCTGCTGAGGGACACACTGAAGCTTGGATCAATGATACGGCCCTCCCATGGGGTATACCAAGGGGCTGGAAACTGTGTAAAATCCCTCAGGTTATATTCACCATAGAATGTTAGGCATGAAATATATATTGTAAATATGACCTGTAAATGTAAGTGTAGTGAGGCACCTCAGAGTGCCAAGCATTGTCTTGAAAGAAATTGAACTGTATTGCTTTTTACGTAATCTAAAATTTGAACTGTTATGTAATGTACTTTTTACAAATTTTATGGAATAAAGCTTTTTTTTTGGAAAAAGTATCTTGAAACACAGTCAGGTGCAGCAAGCTGAAAAGCCACACAGAAAATTCAGGAGCAGTTCTACTCAGTAAAGAATCAGAAAAGGGTTAGTGTTCATGTTTCCTAGGTGTGGTGACCATTTTATGGTGCAAAGGACTCTTAACAGCGCAAGTTCTTTGGGCTTGGGCAGACAACTGTCAGTAGCGGGCCCACTGCCCATTATACAACCCACTCAAGTATCTTTTCCATTGACTTTAATGGCAGCTGATCTTCCAGGTTTAGATCCATACCTGAAGTGAAGATTAATCCTATTAGTGCTGCAGATGCATCTAGAATTGCCTTGTGCTTCAGTCTAGGTAAGGGGTCATGGGCACATGCAGAGTTGTGAGTCATCAACTCCTCAACTATCACCATTGAACCTTGCAAGGTTTGTGCTCAAATCTCAACCTTCTTTTAAATGAAAGTCTGTTACTTTGGAATTAGTGTTAACTGTGGCTTATTTGGTTACGTTCCTGCCTCTGAGTCAGAAGGTTTTGTGTTTAAGTCACACTCTAAAGACTTATTTACAAAAATCTAGGCTGATACTCCTAAGAGAATGTTGTGATCATCAGATGAGATGTTAAACCAAGGCCCTGACTGCTCTCTGAGGAGCGCATAAATGATCCAGTGGCACTATTTTGAAGATGAACAAATGAGTTATCCCCAGTGACCTGGCCTCAAAAAACAGATTATGTAGCCATTCTCACATTGCTGTTTGTTGATATATACCATGTTTCCCACATTACACCAGTGGCTACACTTCAAAAGTATTTCATTAGTTGCAAAACACTTTGCGATATCCTGTGAGGATATTAAAGGTGCTGAATAAATGGAGGCCTTTATCTATCCTAGCTTCTGTAAGATGGAATCCTCACTAATTGCCTGGATGGGTGCACATACAATACTCAAGAAGCTCATCACCATTCAGGGCTGAACAGTTTGCTTGACTGGTGTCCCTGAACTGAATTATCCACTTCTTTCCAACAGAAGCACCCTCTGTCAGTCGCTTGCATTATTTACAGGATTCTACTCACCAACCAAACTTTGACAGCACCTTCATAACCTATAAGGTCTACCATCAGTAAGGATGAGCAGCAAGATCATAGCAATAGTATCACTTCCAAGTTCCTCTCCAAGTTGTAAAAACATCTTCACTTGTACAGATCTCTCTGGTCCTTCAATGATGGGTGCAAATCCTGGAATTCCCTACCCCAAGAACTGCATTAGAGCAATATAATCGCTGCCTGCCTGACTAAAGATTGCTCTTCAAAGCATTACTAAACAAAGGGCTTTGAACTAGAGTTAGAAGCTGCCCTTCATCACAAGGATTGAAGCAGTTTAAGGAGGTGCAACACCATCTTTCCAAAGCAACAAGGGATGGGCAACAAATGCAAACTTGCCAGTAGCAACAAAATTCTGTGAACAAGTAAAAATAATTCATCTCCATCAAGCTATCAGGCTGAGTAAAACCTCCATGATGGCACTATTAGCATTTACAGTTTTACCAAAGGTATCTTTGAAAATGACAACAAAAGTATCTCAAAAGAACTACATTAGTAATTTCTGTTGAGACTTGCCCTTTAATCTTAGTCATTTTTAAATTGAGAAATCTAGGTGAAGCGTCAAGGCCCATCAGGGAGGAAACCACCAAAGTTCAAAAGAATTGGATTGGACCGAAGACATAGTAACTGAAGTGGTAGTGGTTAGGTAGCATCACATCTGTCTTTCAGAACGAAAGGCTGAGGGAGGTAAGGTTCTAAGAAAGAATGAGTTGGAGATGTCAACACAACAAGGATATAATAAAGCTTTAAATCCCATGTTACACAATTTGTTGTGTTAACTGTAGAAATCTCTAATTCATTCAGCAGAATAAGGGGTGTAACTGCTACAAAAATGTTGAGCCTGCACTTAGAAAGGTGGAATCCTGGCATATCTTGTCAATCACGGGACTACACCCTCTTATTAATCTAGTGGAAGGAAATCTTTGGTCAGGTTGTTTTAGTATCACTCTAGTGTCATGGTAATACTGTGCTGTGCTAGTGCTACCAGTTTCTATCACACATCACTCATGTAGCCAGTGCAGTACTAAAGTCAATGTAATAGATTTGCTAAAGTTGGTGGCTCAGGGGGCATGTTTTCACAGGGTTGTAGCTACCTGGATAAATGAACCTGGAGGAACTTGCAACACCAGAAATATTTCCATAGGAGCAGGAAAGGCTGGGGAGACTTAATTGAGCCTTTTAAAATCGTGAACTTTTTTATCTCAGTGGATACTGAAAGATGGCTGGAGTCAGGCCCACTGTCCCTGGAAACAGTGCAGAGGCAGCCACAAGGGCTAACAAGTGCTTAGGCAGGCTGATTAAAAGGCCCACCTCCTGTGACTCCCATACACTCCATACCAACTTATACCCCTACCCAACCCACATGCCTCCACATACCCTTCATGCCAACTTATACTCTGATGCCCACCGCCATGGCTCCTTATAGCCTCATGCCAACTTAGTGCCAAATTATGCCAATCCATGCCCCTTACCCAACACCCTTTCCCCTTACACTTTCCGTGCCAACTCAACTAGTATCCATCATAGGCTGACCTCAGGAGCCATGCTGAGATGAAATAAAATAATGTTCTAAGTATTTATTACAGATCTCATTACATAAAAGACACATCCATTTATAAAAGCCCATTCAATACATTTAAATTCCTTCAAGTACTTAATATCTTATATGAACAAGCATTTTATTCATAGCCTCACAGCAAAGACAGCTAATCCCTTAATAACCTATCGGAGCTATCAAACTGTGAGCAAAACCCCCTCCCCTCCCCACCTCACTGTGATAAGGATAAGTTGTGCAAGGAGTCCAGCTTACGTCAACAAACAGCTATTGAAATTACATGCACAAATATCTTCCAACTCAGAGACATAGCAGGCTGTTTTTTTTTAATTTAAAGAGCAGGCTATTCAAATAATTTGACAGCTTGACAGTTCCACAGACTTTATCCACATTTTACATATATTAACATATAGTTTTAAAATTGTAAGGCAAATACTTTGGGAAACAAACCTTACTCCAGCAAAAATGGGGTCTGTTTGAACTCAGCACGGAGTTCAAATGGCCCTGCTGGGTTTGGGCTTCCCCCATGTGTGAATCATATCCCACTCACTTCCCAGTCCTCCTGCTCCTGACACAGCAAAAATAAGATCTGTCAGAAATGAGGTTGGGACTTCCGTATCTGAGGCCCCATTGCCATGTTGGCTAAGGCACAGAGTCTCCACAACTCTGCTAAAATGTAGGCCTAAACTCGCTGTCCTAGTGTGTAATGTCACAGGTGATTGACTTTGAGTGATGATGCAAAATGAATGCTATTAGATTAACTACCTATTATTCACCAGGCCTGATTTTCCTTACAATCGAGTGTGTTGTACAATAGTCAATTCAATATCACTCATTTTACATCACTGACCAAAGTTAAAATTACCTCCAGGGGCCTTTAACTATGTACAGAAAAAATGCTTGTGGAGAAAGAACAGTTAAATAGACAACCTTATCTCAGATAAAAAGTGGTACTACGGTCCCAAAGTATAGATTTTTGGCAACTGAAGAATTAAGGAATATGGGGTTGTGAGGGAAGATGGAGTTGAAGTAGAAGATCAGGTGCTATGTATTGAATGCCTGGGCAGGCTCGAAGGGTCAAATAGACTATGCTTGCTCCTATTTCACATGTCCTTATATTCTTCTGTATCAATGGAAGTGAAGTACATTGTAAATTCCTAGGCCTTTCATTAGCATTTCTAGCCCTCATGCATGGCTGAAAAATTGATGGATCTTTGCAGCAGTTTAATTTGCTTCATCTTCTTATGTGCAATGTTGTAGCACATGTACATGAGAGGTGAGCCATTTTATTTCAATTATAGAGACAGAGAATTGTAGTACAAGGGGCCAGACTTGCCTGTCAGAGGTCGGAAATGGAAGGTGGGTTCAATTCTGCATCGTGAAGCCACCTTCATTGCAAAACCAGAACTGGCAGTGATTTTCCCCAGCCCTAATTCAGTAAGGGACAGGTCTGCCATTAAATTAGGTTGGCAGAATGTGGCAATGAAGGCAGGCTGCCTCCAAAGTGGGCAGGATAAAAGGGCACCTGTAAAAGTGTCCTGTGAGTGCTCCTATCTCGAAGACAATAAAATTGCTGCTTCCAGACCATGGCTGGGATTTTCCACTCCCCCTCTTGGCGGGCATCTTGGTGGGCGGGAACAGAAAATATTGCGAGAAGGCCAGAAATTGGTTTCACGTCATTGTGAAACCAGTTCGCAATTGTGTACTGCAGCCTTCCATAGAAGTTCACGGTTGTGTACTGCAGCCTTCCATAGCAGTTCGCAGTTGTGTACTGCAGCCTTCCATAGCAGTTCACGGTTGTGTACTGCAGCCTCCAAAACCAATTCACGATTATGTACTGCAGCCTTCCATAGCAGTTCACGGTTGTGTAATGCAGCCTTCCATAGCAGTTCGCGATTGTGTAATGCAGCCTTCCATAGCAGTTCACGATTGTGTACTGCAGCCTTCAAAACCAGTTCGCGATTATGTACTGCAGCCTTCAATAGCAGTTCACAATTGTGTACTGCAGCCTTCAATAGCAGTTCACGGCTGTGTACTGCAGCCTTCAATAGCAGTTCACAGTTGTGTACTGCAGCCTTCAATAGCAGCTCGCGTTTCTCCCGTAGCACGTTGGAAACATAATTTTAATAATTTTGCATCTCATTATAAGGGCTGCTTGCTGGAACCACCCCCATCACACTGGATCACCAGGATACATCGGCGTGCAATAAGAATGTTGTGTTTCACAACGGGATAAAAGCAACATTCAGCTGGCAACCTGCACTTTGCTCATGATACCGAGGTTGGTTTGCCTCCTTTGCATTGCATGACACTTGCTGAAATCAGTGCTGGGCTTCACAAGCAGCAGCACATCACTCTCTGGGGGCTGTCACAGGCACACTCAGACCAGCAGTAAGGCAGGGGTATCTTTTAATGTGTTGCAGGTTCCACTGTGAAGGGGGGAAACTGGCCTGAGGCATGGGAAGGGGTTAGTGCTCCACTTGAGGGTAAGAGTGGGGAAGGTTGTACTCTGACACATGGCTGGGGGAGGGTGCAGGGGAGTGTTGTCCTCAGTGCCAGGATGGGAAGAGGGTATGTTACAGAATTACATAAACCACCTGGGGCCTGAATGGGAGGAGCGCTGAGTGAAGGAGCGCTTCAGTTTACATTGTTGAGCTTGCAAAGGCTGTCCATATCCCAGTCCAGGGAGGGGAAGACATGTCAGTCCAGTCTCAGTCGTGCCCAGCATGTTATGCACAGATCGTTGTCGTAACATCACATGCCTTGATCCATGGGGCGTCCAGCATCACACTGGGCTGCAGATGGCATACTCAGTCAAGGAAGGCATCTGCAGTGTATGGATGGGGAAAAGGCATTGTGGAGGTATCTGAAGGTTTTGGGGATGAGTCTATGTTTAACTGTGCAAGTGGCCTCAAAGATTGGTGGGGGGGGTAGAGGGGGGTGTTAAAGTCCACACGGGAACTTGAACCACTCAAAATGTTCAGGTGCTAACAAACGGCTATCCACCACAATCACAGTGGGATCAAGGAATACAGGGGGGTGGGGGGCGTTGCGGGGTGGGGGGGTGGGGGTTGATTGGGAGGTCTTGGAGGGAGGGAGACTTGAACATTAAGCTCCTCCAGGGTGATGGGAGGGGTTTCCACACTCACACATGGAGGGTCCAAGCTGGTCTTCATAATGCATGAAGATTTTTGCAAAGTATAATAAGAGTGAAATGAATTGTTATAATAAAAAAAGAGCTGGTCTTGCAGTGAGAGCTTAGCACCACCATCTTCCAGACTGCCACGATGGTGCAGTACAAAATTAAAATGAGGAGAACCTCTGCAGGTAGGTCAAAGGGCAGGTACATGCACTGGAGAGGGGGCTGGTTAAAGGGACAGCCAACTGAACTGTCCACTTCCAGATGAGGAGAGAGCCACAGCTGAGACATAAAAGCAAAATACTGCGGATGCTGGAAACCTTAAACAAAAACAGAAAATACTGGAAAGACTCAGTAAGTCTGACAGCATCTGTGGAGAGAGAAAAACAAAGTTAATGTTTCGAGCCTGTAAGACTTGAGCAGGGTCCAGCTATAACCTCTTTAATGATCGATTATAACACCTTCCCCACAACAGACGTCAATCTAACTGGCCTATAGTCTCCAGTTTTCTACCTCCCTCCCTTCTTAAATAGTGGGGTTAAATTTGCTATTTTCCAGTCTGATGGAACCTTCCCAGAATCTAATGAATTTTTCAAAATTAATCTTCATTAACAGGAAAGCATTTCACTCCCTCAACATTCAGCTGGTATGCAATCATCAGAAGCACATCACGTACGTTTGCGTCAGGTACCCTGGGAGTTCCCATGGCACATACATCCTGAGCCACTCCCAGGTGCCACAGATATTGAAAGGGTGCAGCGCTTACAGAGTTGGCTGCTGGGTTATAAGGGGGTATCCGTTGAAAAGATGGCTCATGACACCCATGCTTTGTCCTCAAAGTGCCTCAGAGGAAAGATACAACAGGGCGTATAGTTTGACAAGATCCATCATAGAGCAGACCATTAGCATCCTGGAGATGCACTTTCGATGCTTGGACCGCTCAGGTGGGGCTCCGCATTGCTCTCCATAGAGGGTTCCCGCATCATCGCGGTCTGCTGCACCCTTCACAACCTGGTGCTTTAAAGGGGAGATTACTTGCCAGAGGGTGACATGGAGGAGGCTGAGAACTCCTCGAATAATGAGGTCCTGGAAGGACAGGAATATGATGAGGGTCACCTTCCATATGATGATGCCCTTGAAGCAGCACGATCCAGAAGATGTGCGCATGACACACTGATAGCCACAAGGTTCCAGCAGGAGTAAGGTCCAGGTAAGGGAAACCAAGCACATATCTCCTGTCTGTTAATGCCACATCAGTACTCAGGAAGGCTTTTACAAGCTGTGACATCAAGAACAAGGTCTGCATATGGCCTTGGACCTACAACCATAATGCATCACCAGGCCCTACTCTTTGGAAAGGTGAGCAGCCAAAGTTGCAGGTAGCAGCTCTGAGAAGTGGAAGGCAGTTCTCCAGCGCAAACCCTGTTTACTGGATTTGATGGAGTCATGGCCACCTGAATGAGACACCTCTTGTGGCAATAGAGATGTGTGCGTAGTTGGAGAGACCATCATGGCTGCAGGTCTTGTGCTTTGGCACAAACAATGAAGACAGCTCATTGTCAATGAGACACCATTACTGGTAACTCTCCAAGACACATGAGCACACATAACTCCATGGTGTCTTCTGAGGGATAAAAGTGCTACACTCAAAGTGCAGACACTTTCAAAAAGAGCTGGACACATCTCCCTGATATTGCACAAGGGGCGAGTGACTAACATGATCTCGCTAAACATCATATGAATCTGAGGCACACAAAGGAGCCATTTATGGAGTGGGAGCTTGGGTCACCCTCACAATACAAGGGTCTCCTGCTATGAGGCAGGTGCACCCTCCACCGCTGGGGCTGGGGGTGATGGGGTCACCGGCAGAGGGGATTGGGATTGGCTGGGCACACTCGGAGTCACCTAGATGGATGGCCCCAGGATGTCCAGCTGATGGTTCTCCTCCTGTAGGTGCCCGAGGGACCCCACCTGTCTCCTTAAGGAGAAGGGGCACCAGGAGTGAGGTCGAGGTGCCCCGACCTCTTACCTAGCCACCTATGCCTAGAGAGATGGAGTGCAGGTCCGAACATAAACCCGTCAGGATCTGCTGGACCAAGGTCTCCAAGGTGGCCGACACCCTTCCCATGGAGACCTCGAGGCATTCACTTGCTGGAACCACGAGATCAGACAGAAAGCAGATGGACTGCTCCATCCTTCGCTTTAGTCTGTTGACTGCTTCTTGCAACTCTATCTGATTTTCGCCACCTGTTGTTGCACCTCTAGCATGTTTGCGACGGCCACTTCCAGATGCTCATCATCTGACTCAGACTCAGCAGGTGCCTGATCTCCAGCAGTCCTCTTGAGTGCCAGAGACATGGGCTGTCACTGCCTCCAACTGCTGCAGTAACGTGTCAGTGAGGTGTTACCCAGAATGTGACTGCAAGCCTAATCTAGAACTATGACTAACCAGTGACACGTCTTCTTCAAATGGATCCTCAGCATCCTCCTCTGAGGTGGCCTGAGGGCTGGGCCTTATGTTGCCTGTGCAAGTCTGTCTGTACCTGCTGCTGCCTGTAGGAGAGAGAAGATAGATTTAGTTCATGAACAGGCTGAATATAACGTTGCGTGACACTCATTGTGAATGACAGGATGTGATCAACTCACGGAGGGCTCATCTGTACCAGCTTGCTGGGAAAGGCCGATCATGCCTTCACCATAGGAGAGATCTCTGTCCTCCCTGCCAACCTGGTGGCATCCTCCTCAAATTTGGAAAGCTCCTGGATCTTGGCTGTCCCTCCCCCAGTCTGAGATCTCTCCCCCTTACTGTGGGCAAGCCCGGCCTACTTGAAGACAAATGGGTGGGATGTGATGAGATGGGGAAACACACATGCCTGCTGTGTGTGCTGAGCCCTCACCAGTGAGGGCTGAAGATGCTGATTGTGCAGGATGATAGATGAGATGCTGGTGAAATGGCTTTCAATGCTGATGTCTCCCTCAGTAATATTGTGCGAGATCCCTGAGCTGTGTGACGCTTTGAGTGCACAATGCTGTTATGAGAGTGACTGTTTGGAGTGAGCTGAAGGTTGACTTAACCTGGCGGTGCGGATGAGATCATTCATCCTCTTTCTGCACTGGATGGCATTTCCTTGGCAGTTGCCTGTGGAGCTGACCTCCTTTGCGACTGCATCTCAGACCAACAAGGTGAGGTTGGTGGACCTCCTGGATCCATCCCTGGGAAAGAGCTTCCCCGTGCTGGCAGAAACCTCTAATTCAGGCTTCCAGAGAACCGTGGCTAAACTTTGGCACACTCTCCTTGTTCCTTGGGAATATCTCCGGAATACCTGACCACACCTGGGCTGCAGAGAGTAATGTATGTGATCAGGTGGCTTTTAAATATAGCACCAGGAACTTTGACCCCATGAGGTGACAACAGGCAGACAAATCAGTGCCCGCCCTGCCACTTGATTCAGCGAGCAGCTTGTCTATGCATAAGTAGTGAGGTTCCAAGCGGACGATTGGGTGTGAGACCCCGACCCGCTGATCAGTGAGAAACTCATTGATAATCCCGCCCGCCACCAAACTTAGTCTCCAGAGTGGAAAATTCCAACCAATGTTTCAAGGCCAATATGATTCTTCTTCAGAACCAAAAAGAGGCCAAAGAGAGTCATATTGGATTCAAAATGTTCATCTGTTTCCCTCTTCACAGATGCTGCCAGACCTGTTGAGTTTTTCCAGCATTTTCTGTTTTTATCCTAGAGAACATTGCTGTGTATCATCTATATCAGAGGTTTAAGGCAGTAATTGTGTATAGGGCATCACTATGATTTCTTTCTACGTATTTACCCCAGAACCACCAGTACAACCCTTGCTGCCATCTTTACCCTTTCCTTATTGTGTACTGCTCTAAATAAGGTGGGTAAATCAACATCTTAAGCCATGTCAGCAACTTGCATAAAGTTTTCTTCTTTTCTGACTCACTCTGCACACCTGCCCTGACTGCGCAGTCTGAAGGCTGAGGGTTTTTAATTAGCCCTTAAATAGTTTCATTGGCCTATTAATAAGCATTGGTCAGTTCCTAGGCCCAGGCTCTTTGCCGCCCTCATGAAAGCCATTTACGTCTGCACGTGGAATGTTACAGCCTGTTTTAAATTTCTCGGGCTGCCTCCGTTCCAGTCAGTTCTGGGGTGGGAAAATCCAATCCAAATCCTTTATGTTGTAGGCTTTTCATAAGTTATGATGTTACACAATTCAGCGGCACCCTGCATCACCAACTCCATCTATTGCAATCTACAGCTGGTACAGCTATACCCACTGTCTGAGTTTGAGGAGGCAGCACCAGCAAAGAGGCAGCACAATGCGCATGTTAATGGAAACACGCAGAGTTTACAACAGAGGAGTGGGAGCTTGATGCTCCCACTTGTTTCTTTCCCAGTTGCAGGGTCTAGAGATGCAGGCCTCACAAGGTCTGTTTACAAAAGAAGAATGGGATTTGAATGTGATATTGACTGCTTACATTTGACTTTATTTAAGGTTTCCTTCAAGGTGCAACTAGGGATTTGGAGAAATATTCACTGATTTTGTGCAGTTGCACAGAAAGGCTTTGCTGCACTGCAGGCCAAAATGAAGCAGGTTTCAACTTTAGGGCAGAACAGTCTCCAAGGCACCAGCTTTAAGAACATGGGGAGTATCTCTTATTATACACTGTCACTGTTAATATCGAGACCTTGGACTCAAATCTACAGCATGCTCTTCTTTCTTTCAGTTCTAATATGCTGGGGGATTGGATGAAGTGAATTAAATCAAGATATAGGTTTCTCCGTTCTGCTTCAACACAAGCCAGTGAACATATCTAGGGAGTAAAAACAAAAAAACTGCGGATGCTGGAAATCCAAAACAAAAACAGAATTACCTGAAAAAACTCAGCAGGTCTGGCAGCATCGGCGGAGAAGAAAAGAGATGACGTTTCGAGTCCTCATGACCCTTCGACAGAACTTCTGTCGAAGGGTCATGAGGACTTGAAATGTCAACTTTTTTCTTCTCCGCCGATGCTGCCAGACCTGCTGAGTTTTTCCAGGTAATTCTGTTTTTGTTTTGGATATCTAGGGAGTGCCTGGCTTGTAGGTGAGGTAAATGTTCCTCAGGTCAATATGAGGTTTCATTCAGCCCTCTAATGCAAAGAGACATAAACATGTCAGGAAATGGTTGTATTTCTATTTGAGACAATACAGAGAACAAAGTGAGAGATGGCGAAACTAAAATGGAAACTACTGGAAGTATACAACAGAAAAGATCAGCTAATGTTTCAGGTGCATCCTTCACAGAATTGCAAACAGAAGAATAAGCATTCAAGTAGCACTAGGGAGGAGGGAAATAGCAGATACTGCAATCAGACAGAAGTTAAAAGGAGAAGGCGGTCTACTAATGTAAAAGACCATTTCAAAAATGAAGAGGTATTAGGAAAACAACAAAACAATATTGCAAATAGCTGGTGTGAAGAAGTGATTTTGGAAAGGCCCAGACTAACAATAAGGTAAGAAAGTGGGGCCTGGGAGAAAATTGCTGAAAGAAAATAACTGTAGACCCCTGAAAGGAAAACAGCAAACAACAATAACAATAATGGTGTTGGAAATGCACAATAGGTCTGCCAGTCCTGAAAAAGAAAAGCAGATCAATATGCTAAGTCAAGAATCCAACCCTGCCAGGGTGGTATTTTGTTTTTTTTTAATTGAATATATATAAACAATACAGCTTTCTAAGTTGTAACTCAGGCATTTAATTGTTTGGCACTGGCATGAGTTCACGGAAAAATAGTTCTCCTTACTGCAAAGGTGTTTCTGCTGAACAATTTATACATCAAAATCAGTGTCCTCTACTGCCTTGACCCGCTCCTCCACCACTATCTGCTCGTCTGTGATGCCACTTTGCAGAACGGCCTATAGTGTTATTATATATCAATTTTAATTTTTAGCTGGTGGAGGGCATTAATTGGGTTTCACTTGAGCTCATAAAGAGACTCATATTGAAACCATGGCGTGGTTGAGTTAGGAGGTGTAAGCTTCACTCTGTTAATAAATGTAAGACTGGGTAAAGATTTACTCCAGTATCATCCTTCACCAACTGGTTTTCTGCAGTATAACATAGAGCAAATGATAATGATCTTCAAGCCCGTTCTGATTTGATGCACTACTTCAGGAAAACATCAATAAGACCAATGATTCTGTGAACAACATATACCTTGTTATTTCTGTGCTTTGCTTCTGCATTCAGTGTTATTAGGCAATAAGTAGTCTTGATCTTAGAAAGCAGGCTGCCATTGCCCTTAGTTAAGGTAATACCCAACTGTTGTTTGATTTAGAATGGGTGGGCTATGACTGCTGCCTGCAGAATAGAACAGTTCTCTATATGATCTCAACTTCTGATCAATCTTTATCTCGACATTGATGAAGTGGAACCTCTTTTGGTTGACACGAACCATGTCTTTGTATCTAGGGCACCATCAATGACTCCCTGGACTTTGCGAAATTAAGCAATGAGATAAGATCATTGGATGTAGTATGTTGCTGCTGTTATTCAATGGGAAATGAATTAAGATGCACTTGCACTGCTGAAACTGCATCTGCCACCTGTTTAATAAATCTATTGTGCTTGGTCACAAGTAACTGGAAGCACCTACCTTTGTGCAAGGTAGCCTGGATTGCTACTAGCACTGCTTTCTCTCTACTGTAGGATCTCTGCAGATGCCTTTATAGCAGACAGTTTGGTTCTGTGACTGCTTCCTTTTAGACTTGGCTGAGTTACCCGTAGTCATTGGCAGGTTGGTGGGCCTGAAGACGTAGTTAGTGGCATAATGGTAGTTCAGGCATTCCTTATCTGGTACCAGCTATGTCTCCCTGGCATACCTCATTTGACCTTTGACCATCTGAATCATTAAAAATTGTGGTGAAACAAACTTCACATTTAAAGACAATTTCTATGGTCCTTTAAGAGCTCCCTTTCCATGTGAGAGAATTTTGAGTGTTTTTAATGCCAACTTTGAATGGACAAACTGGGAGGGACTGGGCTACAAGTTAGCAAATAGAAAGCTGAGCACCCACATCCTTATTTAAATGCTGATGCCCTGTGCAACAGCTGTGTGTGTTAGCTGGTCAGGAATTGGCATGATGCATTCTGACAAATTTGTAAAGAAATCATTTTCTAGTCGCCAGTCACCAACTTTTCATTGATGGGTGTTCTCCCACATTAGAACTTCCAGCCTGTAGAAACTTAACAAATGATAAAAGTGCGTACAGGTAAGCTCTTCAGCTTTGGTGTGCCTAAGTGATGCAAATTTACCTATACATTCTACAAACAGTCCATCCACTCAATTAGTTTGGGCATTTAGAGAATTAGTTATGTTTAATTCTGGGCAGATGATATGCACATGCACTGATGGTTGGGAATTAGAAGCTGGTGTTTGGGGCAGCAACTGGAATAGTATCAATTGTTACAGTTCTGCTGTTACTGCATGTAGTAGTATCTTTGAGCTAAATTATAATTGTCAGCTCAATCTAACGTCTCCTAGCCAACCTGTGCTGTTCATGAGGCAAAAAGAGCTTCCAGTCTTTATCTTTTTTTAAATCTATGAAGCAATATTAAATTTTGTCCTCATTTGCTAGGAATTATCCATAAGCGAAGGGCAAGTTGTCCAACTCAAGATGTCTATCCATGTTCAATTAGAGCTTTAAATGAAATGGCACCGACTGTTCCAAGTTTGCCAACTCCTTTGTCACCTGTGAAAGCCATGTATTGAATTTCTTTCACAACTTTGCAAGACGAGGTAAGTGGCTTCAGCTAAAATAAAAAGCAGCTAAAACCAGGCCTAATTAACTGTATCAGAAGCTGTTTGACAAGAGGCCACTTCTTTTCCTCTTCCCCACTCCTCATTTTTATTTCACCTCATCACATGCTACACAAAAGGTGCTATTGGAGAGCATGAAACTGAAAACCAACATTTTGTTAGACCACTGCCTACGCTCTCTTTCAATTTGCAAACAAATAGATCAAACGTACCATGGGCTTTACAAATTGCCATGTAAAGGCTTTGTGTCAACATTTGGACTTTTTTTTATTTAACAACTTCTTTATTTGGTTCTTACCAGCACTAGAGAAAAGATAACACTTTGTTGTCACAGAGAACTAAGGGCAATACACCCATGTCGTGAAAGGCTTTTTCCTTGACTAAAATTTACCCCCACACACCACCCCCACCCACCCCCATCCCCATTCCCCACTTTCTGGATATTTTTCCCTTTGTATTTTCCTTAGTACAGGAGTAAAGCAACAGAAAGAACAGAAGCAAAAATGTGTTCACACATGGCTCACTTAATTAATATAGTCTCAGCAATAAGAAGCCCATTCTTCAACTTAAATTCAATTCAACTTCAATTTAAAACTTCAAAAAAATATATCTATACCTCAGGTGGCAACAGGGATTTATGTGAAAGTTGGTCATTTTCTTCATCCTCACTGTTCTTTCTCCTTTGTCATTGGTTAATTTCAACCTTTCTAATTCATCAATTATACTGCACAAAATCTTTCTCTACCCTCCAACAAAATTCTGCCTTATTTGCCATGAAAACAAATTCTCTCATCCACCATTATCTAGCTATAAGAAGAAACTTAATCACATAGTTAACATAAAATATTCAATAAAGCACACACAAAACTTGTCCATAACCATCTCCATAAAAAAGCAAATCTTTGGCTTAGTGATAGTATTTTCTGTCCCTAAGTCAGAGGGACCAGTGTACAAACTCTTCCCCAGGCAGTCCTGGTGAGTGGAGAGTGGAGCTGTGCCTCTGAATTCTGAGTTGACATCATGTTAGTGTAGGTGATTCTGTCTCACTGAGTTGTGGAAGCTCATAAAACCCTTCTGCCATAGGGGTAACCGCCCTTTTGACTGGTATAGAAATAGTTACAGTCATGGAAATGGCATCAACATGGCCTATTAGGCTTATAATCAGCCTGTAAATCCTTTTACTACTTCACACAATTCCCCAAGGAAGTGTGTGAAGTTGCAAAATCAATACCTTGCCCATCCAGTCACCAATCACTTTGACATTTCTTCCCACTCCCCACCAAACACCCAACCAGGTCAACATTCTCAACTCTACATGTAGGCAGAGCACTGCCACTCGCATCCTATACTCTAGGGCCTGGTCTAACCCATCCATTGTCCTAAGACTTGAAGTAAAGAACAAAGGCAAATGCAGACACAATTGGATAATTCCACCTCTCCCTCTTCTCTGGCTCCAGCTGCTCTGCACTCTCCTGCTTGCACCCTTTCTGCAGAGTTCTGTTGCTGGTCCTAGCTTTTGAGGGCCTGTATGGGAAAAAGCAGTAGTAGCAAGCACTGAAGGAAAGGGAAGCAGCTACTAAAGGTTCCTGGACTAAGACAGAAAGCAGCAGCAGTTAGAGTAGCTGATAAATGCAGTGGGAAATGGGAACAGTAACAGAGGCATAGGGGCAGAGTAGAGAACAGAGAATCAGCAGGGCCTCAGTGTACCTCCTGCCAGGGACCCAAAATCTTTTGATACTGCCATGAATCCTTAGTACCTCTGAAATGGACACATTATCCACAGGGGTGTTGAATTCTCATCATCTCCCAAACATTCCCCATCCAGTGAAGGACTCCACCAGTCAGTGAAACTAGCCCAACCTCAACCTCAAAGACACAAAAGCAACCCTCCTGCTCAAACTGGGGTATAAATAAAGGCCTTTGAGAGACCAAATGCACAAACCACTTTGAGAAACAAAGCTTCAACAAGATCTCAATCCAAATGACATGCACACCAAGCCTCAAACTAATTGTGAGAAGTGCTACAGTAGATTATCAGTCTGTTTACCTATTTGCCCAACTACAATATGGAAGAGAACATCACTGCTATAGGAATAAAAGTGTCAGCCACACCTGATCACTCATGCTTTGCAAATGTATGTTTGGGGAGGGACAGGGTGAAGGAAGCCTCTGTATTAGTGGAACATTAAAACAATTGACAATTTTTTCTGTCCTCCTTGATATAATTTTATGGTCAGTAGTTCAAGCCTGAAATATCTAGCCTGAACTTTGGGCTGTTAGGACAGCCTCAGGTGAGATGATAATTATTTCTGCCTTTTTCGTAAATGTGTTGAAATTGCTGTGCCGTATCCAAATAATGAGCAAGTTCCATGGCATTCAATAAGTTGTCATCTTTCTCTTATTAGCTCTGACAAAATGATTAAGTTGAACAGTACTCTTTAGCCCAGAAGCAATGAACTGGGTTTCACCTCCTAAATCAGCTGCAGGACTCATCCATTCACTTGTATCATGGGACAAAAATGATTTAGAGAAGGTTTGTCCACACCTTCCTTCAGCTGTCAGAGACTGTGGCCTCTGTGCACTTGGAAGTGACAAAGGGTTCATCTGTTTCCCTTTTGAATGTTCGTATAGGTTAAGATTCTTCTCATTTTGTTCAGAGGTTATCCCTTATGCTGCTAGGCCGTGATGTGGGAGAAATGGCACGACAGTTCTCTTTCTACATGGCTGGCTCAGCCTCACTGTTACCAAGGTGTGGCTACTTTCAATAATAAATCAAACAGGAAGGTCCCTGGAGGCTTCTGCTATAACTAAGCCTAGAAATATGCAATCACCTCCCTTTAATTCAAGTCTGCACTGCATTGGAGTGATTTACCTAGCTGCCAGCCATCCAGTTTCAATGGAAAATGATTGGATTTTGTTTTGAGGGGTGCGTCTAAATCCTTCTAAGCTGAAAACTGGGCACTCCAAGGTCGATTTTCCAATCAGAGGTCTCCCATTATCAAGTTCCAGGCTGGAAAATGGTGTCATGAACTATTTCACTGGCTCCCTGCTGCACCCAGACTGAGTGCTTCTTTCTAACTGGCCTTTGAGGCTGACATAAAGTACTTCCATGTAAAATATATAAAAGTGTCATTGCCATTGTCAATTTGACGATGATAAGCTACTGTTCAATTTCTCAAAGTTTATGCATCTTTCACAATGTGTATTTAGCACACTTTTGTAAAAGAGTTAGTTGAAATCCAGTAATGTTCTGTCCAATCAGAAAGTATGGTTGTTAAATTTGTGATTGATACCATCAGCATTGTGAAAATTGACACAGCATTCAGTGCTTCTCAGTCTGAGTATTTGGGAGGTACAAGAATAGAATGGAGGAAGCAATGTCAGGGGGGCTTCAACAAGTGCACACTTATCCATTGATTCGTGTCACAAACTTGGGGAATGGCTACCTTCTTTTATATCCTTTCTTGGGATGTGAGGATCGCTAGCAAGGCCAGCATTTATTGCCCATCCCCAATTGCCCATGAATAGGTGGCAGCGAGACATCCACAGCTGTGTGGCTTGCTAGGCCATTTCAGAGAAACTAGTTAAGAGTTTATGAGTCTGGATTCACATGAAGTTCAAACCAAGTAGCGACAGCAGATTTCCTTAGCTTTTACAACAGTCCAGTAGTTTTATTGATCATTATTAATAAGACTCACATTTTATTCCAAAGTTATTAATTAATCCTAAATTCCCTAAGCTGCCATGGTGGTATTTGAATTCATGTCTGAAGTACATTAGTCCAGGCCTCTGGATTGCTAGTCCAGCAACATTACATTAACATTCTCCTGAGGCAAGCCAAAGAGAATGCCTTCACAGAGTATGCTTAGTCAGGGAGGAAGTGATGGAGCCATGCCAGTTATATGGAAGATGCTACCGTTGACAGTCCAGATCATAAACCTCATAAACCCTCAACCTCAATCCTTCCATCTCCCTTCCAGACCATGACAGAAACAACTGCAACATTAGACAAGCCACAGTGCAGTGACGTATCAAACAGATCATTGTCCAGAATCAATGAAGGAGATTGGCATGAATACTCAGAAGAGGTTGGGGGGGGTGAACTTCAACTTTTCTGGGCAGTAGAGTGCTTGACTGTTATGCAACCTGCCTGATTATCCCTTCCATTAAAGTGAATGTAAAATAAATTACAGAAATTACAGCAGGACATATAACAGGCAGACTTTTGATAACTCCTCATTTTGGACCCTGGTTGAGAGTGAATTTCTCCCTCATCAGTTAATCGTGCATGGCAATGGTGCTTTCTTCAACTCATTCTCTCTTTAAATCTTAGGTAAATACACTGTCATTTTTGGTTCAGCTATTTATTGAAGATATTTGGATAACTGTTCAAAGCTTTTGTCACCATACTGAATCATCTCGGTGGGGGAGTGAAAATTACATCCCGGTTCAAACAAAAAACAATTAAGCCTGGAGGAATGAGAAAATGCAGGAATCAAACCTTCTAATCCCAGTGGAATCAGCCGTGTTTCAAATCATTGAGATTTATGATAGCCATTTGGCTGCAAATTGTTTGGCATTGACAAATCCCGTTTACATAGGCAGAACTTGTATTGCTTTTTTTCAATTTACTCTCCTTCCTTCTCAAGGCACCAGCTTTCACAGAGGTTCTGATTCCACGGATGCCGGGGGCTTATTAGTACCTCAGCCAAAGAACCATTCATCATGTTTGAGACTAGACACAAATCCACAGGCTATTTACCCAAGGAAGAACTTCACACCTGAGCCCGACCCTGTTCCTCCTGACATCCACGCATGCACCTTCCAACTCCAAAAACTAAATAGGAGCAGCAGTCTTTGCAGGTCCTCTCTCCCCTAGGTTAGAAGCATTGCAGTGCCCCTTGTTCCACCCAATAGAAAATGAGCTTAGTCAGCACAGACTAGTGCTTGAACCCGGGACTTTCAGTTCTGCAAGGTTCTGTATTTCATACGGCAATGCACTTACTCTTAGGAAATATGATGGGGCTTTTTTCTCCAGAAGGAGGAAAGCTCTGGAGTGACCTAACAGAGGTCTTTTTAATAATGAAGCATTGATGATGAATGATTGATAGCACAGAAGTAGAGAAGATGTTTCCACTCTTGAAGGACTTCAAAACTATAGGACCATAAATGTATACTAGTCACTAAAAATGCAAGAGAAGGTTAAGGAGATACTTCTTTACTGGGAAAGTGGAGTTAATGTTTCAAGTGAGTGACTTTTCATCAGAACATGAAAGGCCATCAACCTGAAATATCACCTCTTTATCTAGCCCCACAGATGCTGCCTGACTTGTTGAATATTTACAGCATTTTCTGGTCTTTGTTATTTCAGATTTATACTAGCCACAGTATTTTGCTTTTGTTTTTCTTATCCAAAAAGTGTGCAGAATGTGGAATTTGCTACAACATGGGAGAATTTGAGATGATCAAGTTGCTGCATTTTGGGGAAACTGAATAAGTACATAAAGGAGAAAGGAATAAAAAGGTTCATTGATAAGATGAGATGAAGAAGAATGGGTGGAGGCTTGTGTAGAGCATGAACACTGGCATAGCCCAGTTAGGCCAAATGGCTTATTTCTGTTCTGTAAATTTGAAGTAACTCTATGTAATGCTCAGTAAGCCAGAATTAACTGACTGATCCATCCAGGAGCTTTGTATGTCATTTTTACAGATGCTAAACAACAAAAAGAAAACAGCATCCAAAGCCTTACAGTATATTGCAGAGGATATCCAGTAACCAAACCTGGGCACTCGCAACAAGTTACAATACCACAGTCGCTTGAGAAAGCCACCTGTGCGTCACTAAACCTTCAAAGGCTCATGCACAAGGCCGTGGGTATTTGTCAGATTAAAACACACACACACACACACACACACACACACACACACACAAAACCTCCTTGAACACGCCTCACACAAGTCACCCACAAAAAAAGCAACCAGCAAAGTGTTGAGCTGCGGTAATTGGGAGCATTTCCCGAAAACAAAAGTGACCCTTGCCGGATCCAAGCTGAATAATGTGGGCCTTTCCTTTTCACTTGGCAAGGCTACCCAGGATTGTGAATAATAACACAAAAAAAATTGCAAGAAAAAAAAGCACCGCTTTAATGAGGCAGGTGCAACCCCAGGTGTAATTTGGCTGAACCTGCCACAAGAATGTGACAATTAAGCAGCACTTTTTTTTTCCTCCAAACAAAAAAAAGCTGGAAGAAAAAAGAATCAAGGTGCCTCTTACATTCTGAGTTCATTATTGAGCAAAAATCTGAGAAAGCCAAAGGATTGTGAAAGTTTTGTTTCTTCCAGCAGCTATTCAGAGATAATCTTTAGCACTTGCACTGTCAAGGGAGCAGGTTTCATCTGTTCTGCTTAAGAAATCAGATGGTGTGGTAAACCAACAAATTAGAAAGAATTAAAAAGGAGATTCAAACACTGTTATAAGAACAGTTAAGAAATAATTGGTTTGCAAGCTGATGTCTACCCAAGGATTTCATTTGATAGATTGTTTTTCCAAAAACAAATATGGGCAGCAGACGGTTAACATACAGCCTTTAAGGTTTTAAGGAGCATCTTTGTTGTAAGCTGCATTTTGTTGAAGCACATGAGTAACTTTTGTCAGAGTGAGCCTCTGCAGTCTCTCCTCTGACTGGAGAAGGCACCAATATAACTCTATTTCCAGGTAATTCTGTTTTTGTTTTGGATTTCCAGCATCCGCAGTTTTTTGTTTTTATTTATTTCAGATGGTCCTGATGTGTGGAGACCAGAGCACCAGCTCTGAAATCTGGGTCGTCATCCACTGCGGAGATGGCATCCGGTGGGTATGGGTGTCCTGCCCTTATCATATGGGCTGTGGAGGCCTATAAAAAACTCCTGCCATATAGAACTAACCACACCATCAGTAGTTATAAAGGTGGCTATGGTCATGGGAAGACGGTCACTTTGTAGTCCATCAGGCTTTTAATTATTTGCAAATGAACAAAAACTTGTATTTATATAGTGCCTTTAGTGTAGTAAAGTATCTCAAGGCATCTCAATCGCAGAAGCAGGATATCAGACAAAAGTGGCATCTATCCATTAGGACAGGTGACCAACAGCTTGGTCTAAGAGGTAGGTTTTAAGGAGCATCTTAAAGAATGAGAGAGCTAGAGCGATGGAGAGATTTAGGGAGGGAATTTCAAAGCAACTGTGCAGAGTCCTACTTTTCCTGTGCCCTGAAGTGTTTAATTCTTTATCTGCTAATCTGTGATTAGCATTAAAACGGTTGACCAGCCAAACTAGCAGATAATATGGATGGTGAGCAAATGCTTGCTCAAAGAGGTAGGTTATAAGAGTCTAATAGGAAGAGAGGGAAGTGGAGAGGTATAGGGTTTAAGGGGCTAGATGGCTTCAAGTACAGGAACCATGGGCTGGACAAAAGAGTGGTTTTGCACAAGGGACCAGAGTCAGATGATCAGAGAGCTTAGATCGATGCGTTATTGCCCTAGAGATCACATGGTTAGCAAGATATGATGGTGTGATGAATTTAAACACAAGGACGGGTGGTCATTTTAAATTTGATGGGTGAATGGGACAAGGTGTGGGATAGGATATGGACAGCAGAGTTTTGGATGAGGTGAAGTTTTATGATGGGGGGCTAGCGAGGAGAACATTGGAATAGTCAGATCTGGAGTGGGTAAACGTATGGATGGGCGTTTCAACAGCAGATTAGCTGAAGTGAGACAGAGATGGGTGATATTACAGAGGTGAAAGTCATCAGTCTTGGTGTTGGACAGCATACTGGACTGAAACTGAGAGCTCAGATTCAATGGGGAGGGAAAGTGGCAGCACAAATGGAGGAACAGAGATAAAGGAATACCATCATGAACTCTAGAATGAGGAGAGATTGCCACTTGAAAGAAGATAGTGGAAAAGAAGGTTGGAAGGGAAGAAGAGTGTCAGTTTGAATTGATGAGTAACAAGGAAAAGAGCACTCATGTAAGACTTGGAGATGAGAGTGTATATGTTAAAGGTAGATTTGAATGGAGTGCAATGTCTCCATGAACAGAGCCTAGAGGAGGTAGAACGCTTTTGGGAAGTAACATTGTTTAGGTTTAATATTGGGATAACATAAGACCATAAGAAATAGAAACAAAAGTAGGCCATTTGGCCCATCAAGTCTGTTCTGTCATTTAATAAGACCATGATCGGCTTATCTGATAGTGGCCTTAACTCCACTTTCCTGTCTAACCCCATAACCCTTGACTCCCTTGTTGAACAAAAATCTGTCTAACTCAGCCTCAAATATATCCAATGACCCAGCCTCTATTGCTTTCTGGGGAAGAGAATTTGAAAGACTAACAACCCTCTAAGAGAAGAAATTCCTCCTCAACTCCTTCTTAAATGGGAGACCGCTTATTTTTAAATTGTGAACCCTAGTTCTGGATTCCCGCACGAGGGGAAACATTGTCTCAGCATCCACCCTGTCCAGCACTCTCAGAATCTTATATGTTTCAATAACGTCACCACTCGTTCTTCTAAACTCCAATGAATACAGGTCCAACCAGCTCAACCTTTCCTCATAAGACAACCCCTTTATCCCAGGAATCAGCCTCGTGAATCTTCTCTGAACTACTTTCAATGCAAATATATCCCTTCTTAAGTAGGATACCAGAACTGTACACAGTACTCCAGATGTGTACTCACCAATGCCCTGCACATTTGTAGCATACTCCATCCTGCTTGCAATAAAGACCAACATTCCATTTGCCTTCCCAATTACTTGCTGTACCTGCATGTTAACTTTTTTGTGATTCATGTACAAGGACAACCCTCCATTCTGCAACATTCTGCAGTTTCTCTCCATTTAAATATTATGCAGCTTTTATATTTTTCCTGTCAACGTGGGCAACCTCACATTTTCCCACATTTCACTCCATCTGCCAAATTTTTGCCCAATCTCTTGGCCTATTTATATCCCTTTATAGACTCTTTGTATCCTCCTCACAACTTGCTTTCCCACCTATCTTTGTATCTTTGTCTTACAAGGAAAGGTTGAGCAGCTTGATTCTATACCCATTGGAGTTTATTTGTGACTTTATTGAAACAACTAAGTTTATAAAGAGGGTTTGACAGAGTGGATTCTGACAGGAACCTCCCCTTATGGCAGAATCTAGAACTTGGGGCATAGTTCCAAAATAAAGGGCCTCCAATTTAAGATGGACATAAGGAGGAATTTCTTTTCTCAGAGGCTTTTCTGTCTTTGGAATTCTCTTTCACAGCGAGCAGTGAAGGCTGGGTAATTTAATATATTCAAGGCTGAGTTAGACAGATTTTTGATCAATAAGGAAGTTCAAGGTTATGGGGGATAGGCAGAAAAGTAGAGATAAGGTCACAATCAGATCAGCCATGATCTTACAAAATGGTGGAGTAGGCTTGATCTGCAAAATGGCCTACTTCTGCTCCTATTTCTAATTATCTTATATATCATCAAATTTGGCTACAATACAGTCCTCATCCAAGTCATGAATGTAGATCGTAAATAGTTGAGGCCCCAGTATTGTTTGTGGCACTCCACTAGTTACAGTTTGCCAACCTGAAAATGACCAATTTATCTGACTCTATTATTCTGTTATTTATCCAATCCTCTATCCATGCTCATATATCACCCTCAACACCATGAGCTCTTATCTTGTGCAGTAACCTTTTATGTGGCACTTTATCGAATGCCTTTTGAAAATCCAAATACGTCACATCTGCTGGATCCCCTTTATCCTTTCTGCTTGTTTCATCAAACTCTAATAAATTTCACAAAACCATCAAAACCTGATGGTATTATGATTTTCTAAATGTCCTATTTCTACCTTCTTAATAATAGGTTCCTACATTTTGCTAAGGACAGATGTTAAGCTAACTAGCCTATAGTTTCCTGCTTTCTGTCTCCCTCCTTTCTTGAATAGTGATGTTACATTTGGAGTTTTCTACTCCACTGTGACCTTTCCAGAATCTAGGGGATTTTGGAAAATTATGGCCAATGCATTCACCATCTCTACAACCACTTCTTTTAAGATCTTAGGATGCAGAACATCAGATCCAGGAAACTTGTCAGACTTAAATTTCCCTTGTATTTTTTCTTGTGACTGCGGTTGTTTTCAGTTTCTCCCTTTTTCCCACTGTTTTTCTACTACTTTTGTATCTTCTACTATGAAAACAGATACAAAATACCTGTTCAAAGTCTCCGTCATTTCCTTGTTTCCTATTATTAATTCCCCAGTCTCATCATCTAAGGGACCAACATTTACTTTTACTACTCTGTTCCTTTTTATATCCTTGTAGAAACTTTTACTGCCTGTTTTTATATTTCTTACTAGTTTTCTCTCATACTCCAATTTCTCCCTCTTTATTATTTTTTAGTCATTGTCACAATGACATGAAACTGACATGGTGAGAGCTATCTACAACTTCACCAGCTAACCACAGACATACTGAACTGGTTGAAGAAGGCCTGTTTAAAAAAATACAAGAAAAGACACTGATCAAAAAATGGCTGCCAAATGTCACTTGATGGCTGATACTGTAAGTTGACTCTTTCTCTGGAAATTTTCTCTATGAATTACACTGCAGACCTGTTATATGGAGTTTCAAGCATGGGGGTGTCCCTTCAAACAGGGACACTCTTGAAAAGAAGGCATTAAAAGATGCAAAGTTCTGGACTTTGACCAGATACTCATCAGATATTCAAAACCCCTGTGGAGGATGAAATAACCCCATCTCCTGTTGATTTATTTCATAAAAAAATCAAAAATAGGATTCCTTGGTCTATAATAATGAACATAAGACATGCTAATTGAATTCAATTCTGGGAAAATATGAACAGTCTGTCAAGCAGAACCAGAAAGAAAAGCAAGGGGAGAAGAAACTTTGGTGCTGCTTCATGTTCTCAACTGGACCTGGAAAAATTGATTAATTTTGCTTCCAATTTCTACCCCTCCATCATTTTGACATGGTCCATCTCAGACATTTCCCTTCCCTTCCTTGACCTCTTTGTCCCAATATCTGGTGATAGACTGTCCACCAATATTCATTACAAGCCTACCAACTTCCACAGCTACCTCGACTACAGCTCCTCACACCCCGCTTCCTGTAAGGACTCCATCCCATTCTCTCAGTTCCTTCACCTCCGTCACATCAGTTCTGATGATGCCACTTTCAAAAGCAGTTCCTCTGATATGTCTTCCTTTTTCCTTAATCGAGGTTTTCCACCCACGGTGGTTGACAGGGCCCTCAACCGTGTCCGGCCCATCTCCCACGTATCTGCCTTCACATCTTCCTCTCCCTCCCAGAACCATGATGGGTCCCTCTTGTCCTCACTTATCACCCCACCAGCCTCCGCATTCAAAGGATCATCCTCTGCCATTTCCGCCAACTACAGCATGATGCCACCACCAAACATATCTTCCCTTCACCACTCTGGCGGCATTCCGCAGTGATCATTCCCTCCTTGACACCCTGGTCCACTCCTCCATCACCCCCTACACCTCAACCCCCTCCCACAGCACCTTCCCATGCAACCGCAGAAGGTGCAACACCTGCCCCTTTACTTCCCCTCTCCTCACCGTCCAAGGGCCCAAACACTCCTTTCAAGTGAAGCAGCATTTCACTTGCACATCCCTCAATTTAGTCTACTGCATTTGTTGCTCCCAATGCAGTTTCCTCGGTCTGTCCACAAGCATGACCCAGACCTCCCTGTCACTTGCCATTTCAACACTCCACCCTGCTCTCATGCCCACATGTCTGTCCTTGGCCTGCTGCATTGTTCCAGTGAAGCTCAATGCAAACTGGAGGAACAGCACCTCATCTTCCGACTAGGCACTTTACAGCCTTCCGGACTGAATATTGAGTTCAACAATTTTAGATCATGAGCTCTCTCCTCCATCCCCACCCCCTTTCCAAATCCCCATTTTTTTCCCAATAATTTATATAGATTTTTTTTTCCCACCTACTTCCATTATTTTTAAATGTATTTCCATCCATTGTTTTATCTCTACCTTTTAGCCTATTTTGATCCCTTCCCTTCACCCCACCCCACCCCCACTAGGGCTATCTGTACCTTGCTTGTCCTGCTTTCTACCCTTAATTAGCACATTCCTCAGATAATATCACCACCTTCAACACCTCTTTGTCCTTTTGTCTATGTCATCTTTTGGCTATCTCCACCTATCACTGGCCCTCTATCCAGCTCTACCTGTCCCACCCCAACTTAAACCAGCTTATATTTCACCTCTTTTCTATTTTTACTTCGTTCTGTTGAAGAATCATATGGACTCAAAACGTTAATTGTGTTCCTCTCCGTAGATGCTGCCAGACCTGCTGAGTTTTTCCAGGTATTTTTAGTTTTGTTTTGGATTTCCAGCATCTGCAGTTTTTTGCTTTTATCTTGGGAAAAGAAACATGACAGTCAGCTGAAAACATTGCTGGAAAAGAACAGGAAACATCTCTCTCCATCTGAAAGCTTAAGTGTTATTCAACAAAGTGCAAACCTGAATAAAGTTAACTCCAGAATTCTACAGGAAACCAACAAACTTCAAACAGCTGCAACATTCAACAATCTACACCTTGAAGTTAAGTAAGGGACTTAATTGCATATTCTTTTAACTTTCTGTTGGACTCTGATTTTCTTACTTCTGAAATGTTTGTGCATGTGTGTGACATTGCATCTTTATTCTTTTCTCAGATTTAGTAACTCAACTGCACTTTCTTTGACTCAAGAAAACCTGGTTTGATTGGCTCCTTATTTTTTTTTAATTCATTCACGAGATGTGGGCTTTGCTGGCTGGGCAAGCATTTCTTGCCCATCCCTAGGTGCCCTTGAGAAGGTGATGGTGAGCTGCCTTCTTGAACCTACAGTGCGGTTAGGAAGAGAGTTCCAGGATTTTGACCCAGTGACAGTGAAGGAATGGTGATATATTTCCAAGTCAGGATGGTCAGTTACTTGGAGGGGAATTTCCAAGCGGTGGTGTTCCCATCTATCTGCTGCCCTTGTACTTCTAGATGGTAGCAGTCGTGGGTTTGGAAGGTGCTGTCGAAGGTGCCTTGGTGAGTTCCTGCAGTGCATCTTGTAGATGGAACACACTGCTGCTACTGAGCATCGGTGGTGGAGAGAATGAATGTTTGTGGATGTGGTGCCAATCAAGTGGGCTGCTTTGTCCTGGATGGTGTCAAGCTTCTTGAGTGTTGTTGGAACTGCACTCATCCATGCAAATGGGAAGTATTCCATCACACTCCTGACTTGTGGCTTGTAGATGGTGGACATGCTTTGGGGAGTCAGGAGGTGGGTTACTAGTCGCACTATTCCTAGCCTCTGACCTGCTCTTGTTGCCACAGTATTTATATGGCTAGTCCAGTTCAGTTTCTGGTCAATGGTAACCCCCAGGATGTCGATAGTGGGGGATTCAGTGATGGTAATGCATTGAACATCACGGGGTGATAGTGCCACACAACACTGTGGAGGTTATCCTCAATCTGAAAGCGGGACTTCGTCTCCACAAGCACACAGATGGTCACTTCTACCGATACTGTCATGAACAGATGCATCAGCGGCTGGCAGGTTGGTGAGGATGAGGACAGGTATGTTTTTCCCTCTTGTTGGTTCCCTCACCACCTGCCGCAGGCCCAGTCTAACAGTTTTGTCATTTAGGACTCGGCCAGCTTGGTCAGTGGTGGTGCTACCGAGCCACTCTTGGTGATGGACATTGAAGTCCCCCACCTGGGAGTATATATTCCGCACCGCTGCCACCCTCAGTGCTTCCTCCAAGTGATGTTCAACATGGAGGAGCACTGATTCATCAGCTGAGGGAAGGCAGTTCGCGGTAACCAGCAGGAGGTTTCCTTGCCCATGTTTGACTTGGTTCCATGAGATTTCATGGGGTCCGGAGTCGATGTTGAGGACTCCCAGGGCAACTCCCTCCTGACTGTATAACACTGTGCCGCCACCTCTCCTGGGCCTATCCTGCCTGTGGGACAGGACATACCCAAGGTTGGTGACGCTGGTGTCTGGGACATTATCTATAAGGCATAAACCAAAACATTCTTTTGGATTGGAAAGGACATTTACAGGATAAAGAGATTTTATAACTTTTCTTGCGACCAACCGAGGGGGCTGAATAAAAAGGAGACCTAGCTCAATCCTCCTCACCCAGTTGTAACATCATCCTTTGCTGACTTCAAAAATGTTCCCAATCTTCTGAACCACCACTAACCTTTGCAACTTTGTACATTTTTTCTTTTAATTTTCTCTTCAATACCATCCTTAACTTCCTTTGTTAGTCATGCATGGTGCATCCTTCCCTTAGAATCTTTCTCAATGCAGCATATCTTTGTTGAGAGTTATGAAATATCTCCATAAGTGTCTGCCAACCCTTCTCTACCTGTTAGCTTTTGCATCTTACCTTTTAACCTTTCTTCCCAGTCCACTTTAACCAACTCTGTCTTCACTCCCTTACAATTGCCTTTATTTAAGTTTAAGACACTAATTTCAGCCACAAATTCTCATCCTCAAACTAAATGTTAAATTCTATCATGTTAACATCACCCTTAGCTAGAGAATCCTTTACTAAAGTCATTAATTAATCCTGTCTTATTACACATTACCAAGGCCAGAATTTTTCACTCGGTGTGTGGGCATGCACCTGACATGCTCAAGCATAAAATGATGCACAAGGACGCTGGGCAAGTGTCCCGACATCATTGTGCACTCGCTCTGTGCCTTAGGGAGCTTTCAGTAGGCGCACCCATGCATGTGCGCAAACATCCGTGCTTGCCCTCACCCCAGTGGCACTCAGAGCTGCAGTATGTGATTCACACTGGCTGGCCATTAATTGACCAGCCACGTGAAATTGTGATTGGGACCCGATCATGGGTGGCAGTCAGTTTCACGATTACTCCTGACAAGGTAAAAATCCTGCCTCAAGTCTAAACTAGCCTGTTCCCTAGTTAGTTGCAGAACGTATTGTTCTAAGAAACTGTCTGGAATACACTCTATGAACTCATCCTCCAGGCTACCTTTGCCAATTTGATTCATCCAATCTATATGAAGATTAAAATCTCCTACGAGTATTGCAGTACCATTTCTACACACCCCATTACTTCCTGATGTACCCTGTCCTAAAGTGTAGCGACTGTCAGAGGGCCTATAAAACACCCTCAGTAGTGACTTCGTTCCTTTGCTATTTCTTATCTCCACCCAAGCAGATTCTATGTTTTGACCCTCCAAACCGAGATCATATCTTACCACAGTACTGATCTCACCCTTCATTATCAGAGTTAGCCCACTTCCTTTCCCCTCCTGCTTGTCCTTCTGAAATGCCAAATAATTCCTGAATATTCAGTCCACAGCTATGTTCATTTTGCAACCATGCCTCTGTAATGAATATCATATCACAATCATTTATTTCTATTTGTGCTATCAATTCATTCATCATGTTACAAATGCTGTGAGCATTCAGATAAAGAGCCTTTAATTCTGTCTTTTTACTGTTTTTTCCTACCCTGACCTTATTTGCTGGAGTACTTTTTTGCTTCTGTGCTCTGTCCCTTCCTGTTACACACTGGTTATCAGTACCCACATCATTAGCCTGCAGCATTGCTTTGTCCTTTCTCTTTTACTTCACAAATCACCCCTCATATGAACCCTCCCCACTTCCCCTCATCCCACCCCCCACATTCCCACATTATTTAGTTTTAAGCCTGCCCCCCAACTATTTAGTTTAAAGCCCTCTCTACGATTCACCAGTGCACTGGTCCTAGTGCTGTTTAGGTGAAGGCTGTCCCAACAGTACAGGTCCATCTTTCCCCAGTATTGTTGTCAGTGCCCCATGAATCTCAACTCATTTCTTGCACACCAATCTTTGAGCCACACATTCAACTCTGATATGATATATACTATGCCAATTTGCTCATGGCTCAGGTAGTAATCCAGAGATTATTACCTTTGTGGTTCTGCTTTTTAATTTAGTCCCAAGCAGCTCATGCTCCCTCAGCAGAACCTTATTCTTAATCCTACCTATGTTATTGGTATCCACATGGATCATGACAACCGGATCCTTCCCTTACCACTCCAAGTTCATCGCCAGTCCTGAAGAGATGTCCTTAACCCTAGCACTGGTAGGCAACATAGCATTCAAGATGCATGTCTTTAGCTGCAGAGAACAGTGTTTATCCCCTGAACCATAATGTCTCCTTCTACAATCACTTTCCTTTTTTCCCACCCCACTTGAATGGCTGCTAGCACCAGGGTGCTGTATGGTCAGTTTGTTCATCCTTCCTGATGTCCCTGCTCTTGTTGACACAAACTGTAGGAACCTCAAACCTGTTGGACAATTGCAAGGGCTGAGGCCTTTCCAGACTGATTCACAATCACACCCTCCTGTCCCTGGCCATGGATCAAATCTGTAGTATCTAACCTTAAGGGTGTGACTGCCTGCTGGAACAAAGTGTCCAGCTAACTTTCTCTCCCTCTGATACAGCGTATTGTCCAAGGTTCAGACTCCAGCTCATCAACTCTGAGCCCACATTCCTCCAGCTGCAGACACTTACTGCAGGCATGGTTGCCTTGGATCCACCAGCTCCCATGTGCTACAGCAGCAACAAATCACCTGCCATCCCATTTTTATTTTGTTTTTATTGAACTAATTAGGTTTCAAGTTTAGAATATCACTCAATGATCATCAGTTATTCTTATAATGATCATCATGCAACCCATCATGAATAGTTATGCTATAAATGTAATATAATAATTATATCTCCCCACTTTAGAGGGAACAACTTAAAACTCACTAATCACCCACCAGCACACCTAATTAACGCCTTCAGGATTCAGCTCTCGAGTCTCACTGTGTCTAGCTCCCTTTTTTGGACCACTCCTTTTCACAAAAGGCCAAAACAACACCTCCTCGCTCACTGCACCAAATTCCCTCACTTACCAAATTCGCAGATTTAAGCACTGAGTCCCCAGTTGCCCCCTTCATGACACTTATTTTTTGTGTCTGCTAAACTGTTGGGAAAGTGATGTAATGGCATGCCATTGACAGTCCAAATGTCATTTTCTTTTTCCTCTTTATAAAGGGAACTATCTATTCATTGTGAAATATAAGCATACTTAAAATTAGCCAGAATGTGTCATTTTAATGTAAGAATTTAGCCTATCCCCCAACATCCTTAAAAATACAAAGGATATTTCTTCCTTCAACATTTGGACTTCACTTTCACTCTTTGACTCTTATTTGTATTTTTTAATTCCTGTAATACAACACCAACTTGTATTTGTATAATGCTTTTAAAGTAATAAAACAAATGTGTGCCTACTACTTAAGGTACAAAGCCCATGTAACTTTTTTTTCAACATGTGGCCAGGCTATTCTTGAGTCATCAGCAAGTTGTGAGGCTGTCAACTTTCTTTGAAGTGGTTAGTCAGCTTTTGCCAGTTTTCTAAGTTGGCATATATGCATGAGCAGATTGACTTGATCAGTGTCACAGTAGGAATCTGGGTGACAAAGTCAGTTAGGCATTGGCCTCACACATGAGTTCAAATTCAGGCTACACTGATGGGATTAAAATCGCCTGTACCTACTGGTTGTAAGGGTGCTGTGTGAAATGAATTTATGCAGTCTCAGTCCAGTTCCCAGTAGGCATTGGCGTACAGCACAAGACAGTCTTGGTTAGAGAGGTCACAGGATGTCTAGTTTGGGAAATGGAAAAATATGGTGGTGCAGTAAAGATGTTTTACTGTTATAAGTATGGTAATTGATGCTTTCTCCACTTTTAACATCCCTTTTCTTCATGGGCACAAGAAATGTCACAAATAACTTATTTTTTCTAATTCATTCGCAGGATGTGGGCGTTACTGGCTCGGCCAGCGCTTATAGCCCATCCGTAATTGCCCTTGAGAAGGTGGTGGTGAGCTGCCCTCTTGAACCACTGCAGTCCATGTAGTGTAGGTACACCCACAGTATTGTTAGGGAGGGAGTTCCAGGGTTTTGACCCAGTGACAGTGAAAGAACAATGATATATTTCAAAGTCAGGATGGTGAGTGGCTTGCAGGGGACCATCCATCTGGTGATGTCCCCATGTGTCTGCTGCCCTTGTCCTTCTAGGTGGTAGTGATTGTGAATTTGGAAGGTGCTGTCTGAGGAGCCTTGGTGAATTCCTGCAGTGTGTCTTGTAGTTGGTACAGACTGCTGCTACTATTCATCTGTGGTGGAGAGAATGAATGTTTGTGGATGTGGTGCCAATCAAGTGGGTTGCTTCATCCTCAATGATGTCAAGCATCTTGAGTGTTGTTGGAGCTGCACTCATCCAGGCAAGTGGAGAGTATTCCATCAGATTCCTGACTTGTGCCTTGTAGATGGTAGATGGGCTTTGAGGAGTCAGGAGTTGAACTATTTGCTGCAGGATACCTAGCCTCTGACCTGCTCTTGTAGCCACAGTCTTCATATGGCTAGTCCAGCTCAGTTTCTGGTCAGCGGTAATCCCCAGGATGTTGATAATGGGGGATTCAGTGATGGTAATGCCATTGAATGTCAAGGGGCAAAGGTTAGATTCTTGCTTGTTGGAGATGGGCATTGCCTGACACTTGTGAAGCACAAATGTTACTTGCCACTTGTCAGCCCAAGCCTGGATATTGTCCAGGTCTTGCTGCATTTAGGCATGGACTGCTTCAGTATTTGAGCAGTTGTGAATGGTGCTGAACATTGTGCAATCATCAGCGAACATTCCCACTCCTGACCTTTTAATGGAAAGAAGGTCATTATGAAGCAATTGAATATTAGTGGGCCGAAGACCCTGAGGAATTCCTGCAGTGATGTCCTGGAACTGAGATGATTGGCCTTGAACAACCACAACCATCTTCCTTTGTGCTAGGTATGATTTCAACCAGCGGAGAGTTTTCCCCCTGATTCCCATTGACTCCAGTTTTGCTAGGGCTCCTTGATGACACACTCTGTCAAATGCTACCTTGGTGTCAAGGGCAATGATTTCCACCTCACCTCTGGAGTTCAGCTCTTTTGTCTATATTTTATCCAAGGCTGTAATGAGGTCAGGAGCTGAGTGCCCTGGAAGAAACCAAACTGAGCATCAGTGAGCAGATTATTGCTAAGCTAGCGCCGCTTGATAGCACTGTTGATGACCCCTTCCATCACCTTACTGATGATGGAGAATAGACTGATGGGCGGGTAATTAGCCGAGTTGAATTTGTCCTGCTTTTTCTGTACAGGACATAACTAGGCAATTTTGCACATTGCCAGGTAGATGCCAGTGTTGTAGCTGTACTGGAATAGCTTGGCTGTGGATGCAGCAAGTTCTGGAGCACATGTCTTCAGTGCTATTGCCGGAATATTGTCAGGGCCCCTAGTCTTTGCAGTATCCAGTGCCTTCAGCTGTTTCTTGGATATCACGTGGAGTGATTCGAATTGGCTGAAGACTGGCACCTCAGGAGGAGACCAAGATGGATCACCCACTCTGCACTTCTGGCTGAAGATTGTATTATGAAGAATGAGATACAGATTGTAGGGTAGCTTCTCTGACCATCTGTGTTGGGAGTACAGGTTTCAAAATGAAAGGAAGCACTTCTATTTCCTACAAAAATCCAGCTGATTTTCACACGGATACATTGCATTGTATTTCTGCACTAGTTTTATTCCTTTCCCTTTTGGTTTACCAATGCTTCTCTCCATTAGATACAGAAATCACCTGAATGTGTTTAAACATAGGCTGTGAAATTTTGTTTCATTGGGTCTGATTTTGCCTCCAGATTGGCGTCTGCAGTGTGCATACACAGGTCTGTGGCTAGCCAGCCCACCAGGAAACATCCACTGGAAGTATGCAGGGTAGGCAGATTGTGTCGTCAATCAATCCGTAACCCTGATTTGACAGCAGCTGTATCATTTTGGAGCTCAATGCTCCAGCTCTCTCATTTCCTCTCTTAACCTTGCACAGCTGACCATGTGTCGAGCAGCAGAAAAGAACACCCAACCCCAGCCCCCACCACCAGCACTATTTATTTAAAGGAGTCATCAATTACTTTCAGTTTATTTACTAATTGATTTCTAGTGGCTGTTGCTGCAATCGTGAAAATGTTTCATGGTTTATAGATCTCTGTAATGTTGCTAAACTCTGCAAGGACTGGTGGGCACATGCTCAAGGAGTTGGGTCCTGACTCCAAGGCTTGTACCCAATCACTTACTCTCAGATATGGATGCAGTAATTTGCATACCCCTTGTATCACAACACGACATGGAGAATGACCAGAGGTGATAAGAGAAGGACAAACTGCTGGGAGAGAGGAGGAGGGGGGTGAAGCAAGGCTCTCAACAGAAGGCTGGATCCACACAGGGTACTCAGGAAGCAATTCTCCTGTGTGCATCTCACCGAAGAGTATTATGTCAGTCATCTCCTCTTCATTAAGGACCTCCTCACTGAAATCTAACACATAGCGATATTGTCACTGGACTGGTAATTCAGAGACCCACGGTAATGCTCTGGGGACCCAGGTTCAAATCCCACCACGGCAGATGGTAGAATTTGAATTCAATTAAAAAATTCTGGAATTAAGAGTCTAATGATGACCACAAAACCATTGTCATTCATCGTAAAAACCCATCTCGCTCACTAATGTCCTTTAGGAGAGGAAATCTTCTGTCCTTACCTGGTCTGGCCTACATATGACTTCAGACCCAGAGCAACGTGGTTGACTCTTCATTGCCCTCTGAACAAGGGCAATTAGGGATTAAAGGGCAATTAGTCAATAAATGCTGGCATAGCCGGTGATGCCCACATCCCATGAATGAGGGCAAGGACGACACTGCCAGTGGCTGTGGAAGAGGTGACTGTGCCCATGAACTTTATGAGTCTGGAGTACATGCAATATTTGCAACATTTCCCAATTTGCCGTCCACTGTTGAATAATGGAGGCCACTGAGGCTCTATATTCTGAGAGCAGTGAATATATTTCATTCTGCCTCTTTCCTACTTACATCCAGTCCTAATAACACAGCTCAGCCCAAGTGAAATTTCAAGGGATACATGCGAGTTGCTTGTGACACTAATGCTCTGCCCATGTGTATTGTTGTGCTTTGGACTGCTCTGCCCTAATTTTGCAGCCTTCTGCCTTCCAAGCACTTACCTGTGAGTTACCTGTGCTCTGCCAGGGGTGTTGGGCTGTGTCAGGAATCCTGTTTGGCAGCCATAGCTCACCTGTCAATTTCAAAAGGCCCAAAGGCATTAAAATTGCAGGGGCCTAGATTGGGAAACTAGCCATAGCGACTCACTCAAGCATGATATAAACATGGATATGGGTTGAAAGTAAGTAGTATGATATAAGTGACAACCGTGTTAATATGGAATTCCTCAATCAGTTAATTTAATGATTGATTAATCCATCTATATTACAGAGGCAATGTCTTTGATCATCAATCAGGAGGATAGCATATGAATACATCAGGTGACACAATATCAATAGAATGTTTTCAATCATTTGACCTGAATTTTCCAGCCCCATCATTGGCATTGGTTGTCATGGCTTTGGGGTGGGGGCGGGGGTAGGAGCAGTGGAGGGGGCGGGGGGTGGGTACAGGGGGATGGGGGTGTGCAATATGGCGAGATGGCCAAAGATCAGTTTCACACTGTCATGAAACCAGTTTGTTATGTCCGCTTCACCAGTCAATGGCGGGTCATATTTCCCGCTGCCGCACGTCGGGAATGTCACTTTAATACATTGGCATCTAATTATAAGCCATGCTCACCAGAATCATCCCCCAGCGCTGGACCATCCAGACACGTCAGCATGATTATATGTCACACCAACATGTTTCACAACTGTACATAAGCGACGTGCACCTGGTGAGCTGCATTTCATTTGGGACTTGAAGGTTTGTTTGCCTACCTTGCTTCAGACAGCACCCGCAGTCATCAGCACCAAGCGTCGCAGGCAGCATCACATCATTTTAGGGAGCTCCCAGGCAGATCACTACCTACCAGAACAGCTATAAGGAAGGGATGGCTTTTCAATGGCTGCAGGGCTAGGGCTTGCTTGGGGAAGGGGGAGACGAGTGTTCAGGCAAGGGAAGAGGCTACAGACCAAAATTTGTACTGGAGATGGGGGGTATCCCCCAGGGTATGTGTGGGGGTACATTTTGATCTGTGCAAGCAGCCTCAAGATGGTGAGGGCTGAGGAGGCAGTTTTCAGAGGAGTTGAGGCCAGATGGAGATGTGAGGGTGTGTGTGAGAGAGTGAGTGGTGATGTCCCTTGAGTTGGCAGCGAGTGAGATGCCAGTGAATGTGTGATGGCCTTGTGAGTGTGTGAGTTTAGAGTGATAAGATGGTTGCCATACCCAGATGGCACGGATGAGATCATTCCTCTGTTTTCTACACTGGACACCTCTGCCATGCCCTCTCAAGCTGGCGTGGTGAGACTGATGGCCCTCCTGTGGCCAGTGCTGCAGTAGAGGGCACTGTGTCGTGCCTCCACGGTGTCCAGAAGGCACCCCAGGGATGCATCACTGAATCGGGGGGCTGCACACTTCTTGGATTAGGGGCCACGTCTTCACCAGTGCCTTCTTGGTCTACAAGCGTTGAGAAGTGTGCGTGCAGTTGCTGTTTAAATATTGTGCCCTGCGTGAGCAAGCAGTGAGGTAACGGTGTGGCGGAAAAATCGGTGGCTGCCTGCCAGCGAGATGGCATGTTTCCTGTGGCTGCATAATTAATGAGGATGGAATGGGATGATACGGCACGAAAACCCACCATTGCAGCCAGCGGGTAAAACAACTTTTTATCCCACCCACTACCGCATCTTATGCAAATCTGGGGTGATTCTGCTCTTTATTTCTTACTACTATTGAAATATTGTTGCAGTCATCAAAAGTTTAACATATCAATTCTGTTCACACCCTACTAAGAACAGCAATGCATATAGTCCTTCAAGCATAAAAGATGACTTGCCTAGATGGGAGCAACGCCTTAAAGCCCAACACAAACTGAAAGGCTCAGCTAAACATATTGGTTAACCCTGCTGTAGGGGCTCACTGTGGTTTAACCAGTGCTTGACAGTTCTTAAAATAAATCCTGATTCCATATGGAGATTAAAATGTTACCTCCATCAGAAAGATATAAAATTTGTGGTCTTTGCACAAGGCACATGAAATTTATAAACTCATTGTTGTCTATTTTTTGTGATTTCAAGGTGAAGAACAAGTGCTCAGAGAAAGAACTTCTCCAATCTAGTTTCAATTTAATGCTAACTAACTTGAAGAGCAATTTATCTGAATGTTAAGCAGTGCAATAATAAAGAAGAAAAATAAAACAACTCCTTCTGTAGATGGTGACAGAGTGTAAGGTACTGAGATGTAGCTTAGGCGTGCAGTTTAAGTATCAGCTGTCATAGATGGCGTAAATGCACAATTCAACAGAAATTAGATTATCCAACAAAGACTCACCAAAAAGCAATAAATGGATAATTGATTAATCATAAAGTCATGGTCACCATTAGCACTTTCAGTCTCCGCTGACTGGGGTCATGAATGCCCACTTATTATTGATTGATGGAATACCATCTGCTCCTGGCTACAACCTGCCAGGGCCTGAATTAAACAGGTTTTGCGGGTGACTCAATGCTGATTCAGAACCAGGTCTGAAGATATAATCAATATGAATGAGCAGTAAACCAGACCTGACTATAAACAGATGACCATTCAGAAGCAGTTCTTTTTAGACTATCTATGCCATTTAGGTTTAAAAGTAGCAAAACTTTATATATCTTTGCTTAACTTGCACCATTCCTTTGATTCACTTGTGTGAAGTGAAGACATTTTTAGTCCAGGTTACAAAATTGCCAACCAGATTATACAAAGTCGTCTGTATCATGACTTCTGATATTGTCATTGTACAGAAGTAATTCCAGTTATCTCGGCTGGAACGGTAGTATGATCTCAGTATCTCTAGGCTAGCCATGTCTTATGTGGCAAGTGCAATAGCTGCATGTCCAGTTCAAACAGAGCTGTATTCTGCTATGATGGCTACCATAGTGGACGAGTCTAACAATATTGGTCGCTTAAACTCACAAATGAAGAATGACCACTTGGACACAGCACCAGAGGGCAGTCAGCAGCTGTGAAAACTCATGTAATGTCAAATTAAGGGAAAGAGAACCTGTTAATTTAACAGCAAGGAAGTGTTTACCATTTTAGGAGAAGTTATGCTATCAGGTGAGCCCTAAGAAAATGAGCCTAATAGAACAGAAAACTGGTCATTTGTAGATAGAATTTGACTGCCAATAGACTTGGAAACAACTTTCTACATGGTTCACCATTCCATTCCCCTTCAATGCCTCTGCTCTGGTACTGCCCTCACATGATTCCACTGCTACTTCCACAAGCAGAGCAAGCTGGAATCGTTTCTCAACCCTGCACTGTCCCATAGAAGTTTCCCAACAATCTATCAATGGTAACTTCTCTTATTCACCTATATGCTGTCCATCAGCAGCATCAACTGTAAATATAGGATCGCCTTTCACAAGAATGCTGATTACACCACTTCCCTGATCTATCCACTACGTTGTCAAACTGCTTATCCAACTTTCAGTGTTGGATGTATCTTAACTGCTCCAGCTGAACAGTGGAAAGACCAATCTTCAGCTCCCACTGAAAACTCCCTTGGGACCAACCTGGTCTATTCAGCTTGGTAGCACTGAGAACAACAAATTCGTCAATGAGCTGTGAGGGTAGATAGCCCTTATTTTCTTTGCTATTTAGAAACAGAACAATATCCAGTTATTGCTGAGGACAGATTTTATTACAATGATTCCATGTAGCTGCCAGGTTCCATTGTCGTGCACTCGACCTTCTCTTTGGTAGAACTCTTTACTGTTCCTCCTGCTGGGCAATGAGCATATATTTTTGTCTTTGCATTATGTTTTCACTAATATTTTTCTTTTAAAAATGTTGATATCCATTATCTCTCTACATTCAATCAGATAATATCACACTGCTCACCAGACCCGTTCTGAGAGGGTGGAAGCCTGTCCTTTGTTCCAAACTGCTGAGCTAGGTAGGACCTGTGCAAAAGAACTTGAGAGCAACCTGTCTTCTGACTGTCCCTCCTTTATGGTGAGAAAGTGGCCAGCCTCTAGTCAATGACCCCCGAGGTGCCACATGGAGCAGCCAGGCTATGAAATATCCCTGTGAGGAATTGGAAGTGCTTACACAGGTCACACCCTTGCACAGCACAACAATTCAAAGCCCTTTCATCATTTTAATTCTCATAGTTGTAAGCGCTCAAAGATAGAAAATAATCTACATGCAACAGTTTTAGTTTTTGTGAGATAGGCCTTTAGAAGAAATGAGACAGACTGCAAAGAACAGATTGTTATGTTTTCTTGGACTGTGTCTTTAAGGTTGGACTGTGGTGTTAAAAACTATCATGGCTGCAGTTTAAAAGAGGTGTTCACTAGAGCAGGAAGAAGAAAATCTACAATGCTGCTATCTCCTGAAACAACGTGTGCCAGGTTAGACAGAATGGTGCTGGAACGGAGACCTGGTTTAAGAGGGAACTGCCTAGCATCAGCATTTTGATTGGCTCTTGACCAAATGGCCAGGTTCTGTGTGAGGATAGTGCAGTAGATTAGCTCCTAGCCTGAAAAAAGGAAAGACCTGAAACCTCTCTCTCCTGTGGTTTGTAAGACCCCAGTAATCCTGCAATAGTAGCTAGCTAGCTATTCCTCACATCACGGTATCCTGCTTTCTTTGAGAAACCCCAGTCAGGAGGAAAAGGGGAAAGATCATGAGTAGAGACATTAAAAGCAAGTTTCAACCAGTGAACCACAGACTGGAATTGCTGGAAGACCACCTCATGTTAGCCACAACAACCTGCAAGGAATTTGGAAGAAAGCAATCAAAGTCAACCCATCTAATCCTGAGCTCCAGGTTGGTGCTGTTGAACTGTTTTATCTCACCCTTAAAATCCATGTTTTGTGTGTCTTAGGTATTTGTATATAGGGGTTTAAGAAGGGGTAGAGTTTAATTTATAGAGTTCAAAGTTAGCAGTTCATATTTCTTTCTTTTGCCACTGGTTGCAGACAATTTGTTTAATAAACAGTTAATTAATTGATAAGTTTATAAACCAGGTGCTCGTATTACTTTAACCTAAATTAAACAGTTAGGTAGAATTGGGGCAATCTGATGGTCTGATTAAACTTTTCACATTTGTTGCAGCTGAGGGTTGATATTACCCATTCTCCCCTGTGAGTTGTGACAAAGTTTGGGGACTCGAGTCCAGGATATTTTGGAACAAAAGACAATGACATTTTGGGTGTAGATTTAGTAAGTAAGAAAGTCTAAAAGGAAACACCAGATTTGTACTATCAAAATAGGATGGCACTGGAAACTGCTAAAACCTTCCTGTAACTCGAGTACAAACCCGTTTCAGATGAAGTTATATTGTTTCATAGTTTGCCACTGTGAGATTTGAACTCTTGAAAATCTTTTAAATGAAAACCAAATCAACAAAATTGGGATAAATCAGGCACAGCCCCTAATTCAGGTCAGCTGTAAAACCAAGAACAAAGTTTAAAGGAAACTTACAAACTTTAAATCAAAATGTGATTAAAGGGGTCAACAAAACACCCCAGTCCCCGCGGTGCCCACCGAGCACGGAAGGCCTCGAGAGTGCCAGCAGACACCACGTGCTCCTTCTCCAGGGACATCCAGCAGCGAACGTAGCCACGGAAGAGGGACAAACAATCGGGCGGGACTCCCCCGTCGATCGCCCGCTGCCTGGACCTGTTAATGGCCAACTTGGCCAGGCCCAGGAGCAGGTTCACGAGGAGGTCCTCCTCCTTCCCGACCCCCTTCCGCACCGGGTGCCCATAGATCAGGAGCGTGGGGCTGAAGTGCAAACAAAACATCAATAAAAGTTTTTCAAATAACTAAAAAGGGAGTGCAGCCTACAACACCCTACGTATACATGGTCCACGGACTCCACAAGACCGCAAAAAGGGCACGTGTCCTGAGAGTCCGTGAACCTATGCATCCACTTATTATAAGGGACTGCTGCATGCAACACCCTCCAACCCAGGTCCCCGATAGAAAGGGGGAGGACACCTCCGTAGAGGGCCTCCCATCGGGGGCCTCCGCCGCCGGACGGCAACAAGGCACGCCAGGGCGTGTCCGGTCGACGGACAAGGGCGAGAAAATGGAAGGTGTGCAGCAGCAGTCCGTACAAAAAGCCCCTCTTTGCCGTGCCAAAAGGCACAGAGGGCATGTCCCCGAGGCGGCTCATATTGCGGGGCACCAGCACCCGAGGGAGGGTTCGGGGCTTGGGGCCAATGTGGAATTCCGTCCGAACAGGGGAACGCTCAGACGGAAGACCACCGCGCACCTGGGCCACCTCAAGACCCAAAATAACTTCGGGTCCGAGCACGACCGTTCTCAGGTCTTGGATGGCATCGGCTGCGACCTGGACACTCACAGACGCGCGTCGCGCCAACTCCTGCGGGAGCATCCAGCCCAGTCCTCCGCCACCCAGCACGTCCCCGATCCTGGTCACCCCTGCGGCCACAGCCCTCCTCTCCGCCAACCACTGAAAAGGACGGAGGGGCGGATTCCTGAGCAGCGGCTCTCTGACGATAGCCGCTACTCCTGACGGGGGAGAACTGCGTCGTGAGGCGACCACTTTCCAGACTTTGATCAGGTCCTGGTAAAAGACGGGCAATGCCTGCAAGGAGCCACCGAGGCCCAGCTGTTCTATAAACAGGAGCTGCACGTCATAATTCAGGCCGTGCACCTGACGGAAGAAATACGTCATCAGGGCACACCATCTAGGAGGAGGCTCGACATAGAGGAATCGCTGCAGGGTCTGAAGGCGGAAAGTCGCCACCTGTGTGCGTAGGCACACTAACGCCTGACCACCCTCCCTAAGCGGGAGACTCAGAACCTCGGCAGCGACCCAGTGCAAACTTTTGTCCCAGAAGAAGTCGACTAACAATCTCTGGATTCTTGTGACAAAGTCCGGGGGAGGGGTCAAAGTGACCAGCCGATACCACAACATGGCGGCGATCAGCTGGTTTATGACCAGAACTCGACCTCGGTAAGATAGCACTCGGAGCAGTCCTGTCCAGCGCCGCAGGCGAGCGGTGACTTTCGTCTCCAGTTCCTGCCAGTTTGCCGGCCAGGATTCCTCAGCGGGGCAGAGATGGACCCCCAGGTAGAGGAGGCTGGTCCTGCTCCAGGTGAAAGGCCTGAGCTCCTCGGGTAGGGGATCCATCTGCCACTGACCGACCAGGAGTCCAGAACATTTACCCCAGTTGATCCTGGCAGAAGAAGTGGCAGAGTAGACCTCCTGGCACTCGCGCATCCTCCGCAGGTCAGCCGGGTCACTAAACATATGGAGCACGTCGTCGGCGTAAGCCGAAAGGACCACCCCGATGCCCGGCCCGCGCAGAACCAATCCCGACAACCTCCTCCGCAAGAGGCGCAGGAAAGGCTCCACGCAGATAGAATACAACTGGCCAGACAGGGGGCAGCCCTGACGTACCCCTCTCCCAAAGCGAAGGGGCGCCGTCAGGGACCCGTTAACCTTCACTAGACACTCCGCGGCAGTGTACAGAAGTCGGATCCGGGCGACAAAATGCGTCCCGAACCCGAAAGCTCGCAGAGTTCCGAGTAAGTATTCGTGATCCACCCTGTCGAACGCCTTCTCCTGATCGAGAGACAGGAAGGCGCTCGACAGACCAGCCCTCTGGGAATGGTGGATGATGTCCCGGACCAGATGGATGTTATCATAAATGGTTCGGTCCGGGACGGTGTAGGACTGGTCAGGGTGGATCATGTGTTCCAGCACGGTGCCGAGCCGAGAAGACATGGCTCGGGCGAAGATTTTGTAGTCCGTGCTGAGGAGGGAGACCGGGCGCCAGTTTTTAAGAAGGCGGAGATCCCCCTTCTTCGGCAGCAGGGCAATCACGGCCCTGCGCCACGAAAGGGGCATCTCCCCGGTAGCAATGCTCTCCCCCAGGACCCCCGCGAAGTCGCCCCCCCAAGACGTCCCAGAACGCCCTGAAGAACTCCACGGTCAGCCCGTCTAGTCCCGGGGTTTTGCCCCTAGAAAGACCGTCGAGTGCGCCGGTCAGCTCCCCCAGACTTATAGGGGAGTCGAGCTTTCCGGCGCACTCCGGGCCGACCTGCGGCAGGTCCTCCCACAAAACTCTGCAAGCTTCCTCACTGGACGGATCCGGAGAGAACAGGGCAGTGTAGTAATCTCGGGCAATGGCCCTGATGCCCTTCGGATCCGAGACAAGGGATTCGTCGTCGGCCAGCAGCGTAAAGAGCTGCTTACGGACCCCGTGCCTTTTTTCCAGTGAGTAGAAGAAGGGAGAGCCACGGTCCATCTCCTTAAGGAAACAGATCCGCGACCTCACGAACGCGCCCCGTGACCCGACCAGTTGCAGGTCCCGCAGCGCGCCCTTCTTCTCATCGTACACCGACCGCAGGGCCGGGTCCCGTCGGGCTGACGGAGACGTGCCTCCAGGTCGAGCACCTCCTTCTCCAACTCCTCGACCCTGGATTTGCGTCTCTTTGTCGACCCCTTCGCGTACTCTTGACAGAAAACTCGGACGTGAGTCTTGCCCACATCCCACCATAGCCTCAAGGAGGGGAAGCCTCCCCGCTTCCTTCTCCAGCCGGCCCAGAAGCGACGGAACGAGTCCAGGAACCGCTGGTCTTCCAACAACAGGTTATTAAAATGCCAGTACGCGGACCCCGTCCGAGCGCAGAACGAAGTGAGCTCCGCCCACACTAGACGGTGGTCCGTGCACGGAACCTGCTGTATAGAAGCAGCTGGAACGCAGGACACGTACGCCTTCGAAACGTAAAGGCGGTCGAGTCTGGACGCTCCGACTCCAGGTGACACAAAGGTGAACACGCTGGAGTCAGGATGGTGATTTCGCCAGACGTCCACTAAGTCGAAGGACCTGACCAGGTCCCGCAACTTACTCACACCTCGCGTGCAGTGCGGGGTACCGTGACGGTCCCGGACCCCGAGGGTGCAATTGAAATCCCCCCCGAGGACGATGCACTCGCCAGCGTCGATGGAGCCGAGATGAGTGGACACTTCTTCAAAGAAGCTCGCTTGCTGCTGCATGCCCAGGGGAGCGTACACATTCACAAAGTGAAGCACCGCACCCCCCAGACGCACAGTCAGGTGCAGCAACCGGCCTGGCACCGGCTCCTTGACCCCCAAGATCTCCGGCTGAAAATGCGGGGCCAACAAGATAGCCACTCCGCCAGAATTGGAGGCTAGGTGACTCATGTAGACCCCCCCTCGCCACTCCAGGAGCCTCGTGGCTTCGTCTCCCGGAACGGTATGGGTTTCTTGCAGGAAGCACAACGCATACTTCCCGTCCCTGAGGACCGAGAAGTTCTGGAACCTGCGCTGTGCGGCCCTGCTGCCGCGGATGTTGAGGCTGGCTATAGTCGTCTTCATTGTCAAAGGTACATCAAACCTTCACCTTAAGTCATTAAAAAGAAGAAGAGGACTTTTTAGTCCTTCCTCTCCTTCAGGAGCCCAGCGAGAAACGTTTGGACCCTCCGCCGCGCGTTCCTATCCAACTCAGGAGACTTGAGAGCCTCGCGAGTGGACCAGAACACCAGCGGAAAAGAATGCCACCGGTCCAAGGCCAACTGAACCCTGTCTCGGCGACCGCGATGACTCGCCAAAAAGTCCCGGAGTTCCCTTGGGGGGATGAGGGGGGAGTCAGTGGCGGGCACCAGGGGATCCACCGCCTCGCTTGAGAGCGACTCAGCGTAATCTCCAGCGATCACCACGGACACCCCGTCCTCCTCCAGGTCGTCGCCTCCAGCTTCCGACCCCTCCCCCGCATTGAGTACGGGGGCTGATTCGGAGCTGCCAGCTGGCCCCACCTGTACCTCGTTCCCACCCCCAGGATCAAGGCCAGAGGGGTCCTCTCTGGTCTCCTCTAAACTTTTTGGGTCAGAGGGCAGCGGCAGTTCTGATCCCGCTCTCCTCCCGGCACCGGGTCGTCCGGGGAGCTCAGGACAAGCTCCTGACCCAAAACTAGGACGCCCGGTGCTAAGGTTTGGGAGGGAGCAGGAAGGCCTTCCTTTTCGCCGCCACCCAATGACCCGTTAACATTTTTTAAATTTTGAAAGCTACAGTCCCCCGACGAGCCAGAAGGTACCTCGGGGGTATCGAGGGTTCCTGAGTCGGGCACCACCTCAAGGGAGGTGCCTTCAGTGACCCCCGAGGGGCCCTGTTCAGGGGACTGCAGCAGGTTGACGGGGGTAACAGTGGTGGGAGTCGGTGCAGGGGTTTTGAGTTCCCCCAGAGGACAGGGCGAGATTTTACTTGGTGGAAACGCCACCACCTCTTCATCAGGGGAAGGGACACACCCAACTTCTTCAGTTTGGGCATCACCCACCTCCTCCTCCGAAGCGTGACGTCTCTTCCGGGTCAGGCTGGGGGCTAGGGAGACCTCCATTTCCGAGGCCCCCTCCTCCTTGTCCAGCCCTCCCGGACACTCCACCCTCTGGGTTTTGGGTGTTAGATTCCCCGGCTCGGGGTCCCGCGTCTTTTCCCCGCCGGCCCCGGGAGCACACGCAGGGACGACGCTGGGCCCAGCACTCGGCGCCTTAGCACCCACGGGCCCGGGAGCACACGCGGACACGACGCCGGGGCCGGATGATGTCTTTTCCCCCGAGCCGGTGCTTGGCGGTGTTTGGGGGTTTTGGGGCGTTTCAGGGGCCGCCTCCAGGTTGCGGGTCTTCCTCCGCGCCTTCTTACAGTGCGGGGGCTCTCCCCCCGCCTCACCGGCAGCCGAGATGGCAGTGGCCGCCGGCGTCGCTTCCCCTTGCGGGGAGGGAGATGGAGTGGTGGCGGGGGGAGGAGGGGCGGTGCCAGCCGTGGCCGCTTGGGTGGGGCTCGTGGCCTTGGAGGCGGGGCAGTTCTTCCTCACGTGCCCCGCCTCCTTACAAGCATGGCACCGCACGCCCTCCACGGTCCAGAAGACCCGATAGGCGGTCCCCTCAAAATTGATAATGAAGGCCCCCTCCAGGCACTCCTCCCGGGCCAAGCGGACAAATACCTGGCGCCGGAAGGAGTACACATGGCGGAGGGCCGAGTCTTTGAGGCCGAGCGGGATTGGTGCAACCCCCGACCTGACCTCCCCCAATTTATTAAGGTGGGGGAGGAGGAGCTCACTGGATAGAATAGGCGGGACGTTCGAAATAATAATTCTCTGGGCGGTGGCCTCAAGGGGGTCCACCACCAGAAAAGTCCCGCCCACAGTGAGTCCTTTTTGCAGGGCGAGGTGCACCGCCCGCTCGGACCTCAAGAAGAATATGGCCTTCCCATACATTTTAGAGGCCGCGACAATGGCTGAGGGGCCGACGACCCCAGCCATAGCCTTTACGCAGGCCTCTATTGTCATTTCAGGGTGAGCATAGCTCTTTACCCCAAGGGCCCTGGTCAGGAGGCGGAATGGTGACAGGGCAGCGGGAGCAGCTGGAGCTGCAGAAGCAGCCACCCCCGCATAGGTTTTCTTTTTTTGAGGCCCTGCCACCGGTGACAAAACCGCCTCCACATTAGCCCTCGAGGGCCCGGCCACAGGCGATGGTGAATTGGCCTTAGGGCCAGAGCCACGCCCACCCTGGGAAGGATTGGCCATTTTGTTTGAGGAAAGGGGGTGGGGGAGAGAGGTAGAAACAACCTCCCCTCTTTTAGGCAGGAGAGGAGGGAGAGGAGTAAAAGACAGGGAGGCACAGGAGGGAAAGAGGTAAATGTCCAGGTGGGTGTCCTCGATGGTGGATGGACGGTGGGTGGGGGCCTGATGTTCTTCAGGCAGGGGGAGGCGATGACTTCACCAGCTATTGCTGGCCTTACTGGGAAAAGGGCTGGGTTGGGGGGGAGGGGTGGCAGAAAGATGGTTTCAGCACACACACACACCCTCCCTCTCTTCCTTCCCCAACTCCTCTGGCAGTCTTCTTGCCTCCCCCTACAAAACACAGTCCTTAATTGCCCCCACCTTAAACAAAAATACACAGTTCAGACACCCACCTAGGATGTTGTTTTTCAACTCAGTCCTGGCCTCCTGGCCTTCCTGTCCTGTAGCAACAGCAGCAACTGTTCTCTTCTCTCCCTCTCTCCCCTTTGGCACCACAGGGGCAAGGCAGCAGCAGCAGCACACAGCAGAAGCAACAACCCCAAAGGCAGCAGCAGAAACAGTTGAAACACTGAGGAGCAGCAACACCAACACCACACACCTTCTCTCCTCAGTATCAGGAAACCAACTGAATCCACAATTACCTCCACGAGATCGTTAAGAAAATGAACTCTTGAGTTACATTGTTTGCCACTGTGAGATTTGAACTCTTGATACTCTTTTGAGTAAACCTGTTTCCATCTGTTTCAGATGAAGTTACATTGTTTCATAGTTTGCCATTGTGAGATTTGAACTCTTGATAATCTTTTAAATGAAAACCAAATCAACAAAATTGGGATAAATCAGGCACAGCCCCTAATTCAGGTCAGCTGTAAAACCAAGAACAAAGTTTTAAAGGAAACTTACAAACTTTAAATCAAAATGTGATTAAAGGGGTCAACAAAACACCCCAGTCCCTGCGGTGCCCACCGAGCACGGAAGGCCTCGAGAGTGCCAGCAGACACCGCGTGCTCCTTCTCCAGGGACATCCGGCAGCGAACGTAGCCGCGGAAGAGGGACAAACAATCGGGCGGGACTCCCCCGTCGATCGCCCGCTGCCTGGACCTGTTAATGGCCAACTTGGCCAGGCCCAGGAGCAGGTTCACGAGGAGGTCCTCCTCCTTCCCGACCCCCTTCCGCACCGGGTGCCCATAGATCAGGAGCGTGGGGCTGAAGTGCAAACAAAACATCAATAAAAGGTTTTTCAAATAACTAAAAAGGGAGTGCAGCCTACAACACCCTATGTATACATGGTCCACGGACTCCACAAGACCGCAAAAAGGGCACGTGTCCTGAGAGTCCGCGAACCAATGCATCCTCTTATTATAAGGGACTGCTGCATGCAACACCCTCCAACCCAGGTCTCCGATAGAAAGGGGGAGGACACCTCCGTAGAGGGTCTCCCATCGGGGGCCTCCGCCGCCGGACGGCAACAAGGCACGCCAGGGCGTGTCCGGTCGACGGACAAGGGCGAGAAAATGGAAGGTGTGCAGCAGCAGTCCGTACAAAAAGCTCCTCTTTGCCGTGCCAAAAGGCACAGAGGGCATGTCCCCGAGGCGGCTCATATTGCGGGGCACCAGCACCCGAGGGAGGGTTCGGGGCTTGGGGCCAATGTGGAATTCCGTCCGAACAGGGGAACGCTCAGACGGAAGACCACCGCGCACCTGGGCCGCCTCAAGACCCAAAATAACGTCGGGTCCGAGCACGACCGTTCTCAGGTCTTGGATGGCATCGGCTGCGACCTGGACACTCACAGACGCGCGTCGCGCCAACTCCTGCGGGAGCATCCAGCCCAGTCCTCCGCCACCCAGCACGTTCCCGATTCTGGTCACCCCTGCGGCCACAGCCCTCCTCTCCGCCAACCACTGAAAAGGACGGAGGGGCGGATTCCTGAGCAGCGGCTCTCTGACGATAGCCGCTACTCCTGACGGGGGAGAGCTGCGTTGCGAGGCGACCACTTTCCAGACTTTGATCAGGTCCTGGTAAAAGACGGGCAACGCCTGCAAGGAGCCACCGAGGCCCAGCTGTTCTATAAACAGGAGCTGCACGTCATAATTCAGGCCGTGCACCTGACGGAGGAAATACGTCATCAGGGCACACCATCTAGGAGGAGGCTCGACGTAGAGGTATCGCTGCAGGGTCTGAAGGCGGAAAGTCGCCACCTGTGTGCGTAGGCACACTAGCGCCTGACCACCCTCCCTAAGCGGGAGACTCAGAACCTCGGCAGCGACCCAGTGCAATCTTTTGTCCCAGAAGAAGTCGACTAACAATCTCTGGATTCTTGTGACAAAGTCCGGGGGAGGGGTCAAAGTGACCAGCCGATACCACAACATGGCGGCGATCAGCTGGTTTATGACCAGAACTCGACCTCGGTAAGATAGCACTCGGAGCAGTCCTGTCCAGCGCCGCAGGCGAGCGGTGACTTTCGTCTCCAGTTCCTGCCAGTTTGCCGGCCAGGATTCCTCAGCACGGCAGAGATGGACCCCCAGGTAGAGGAGGCTGGTCCTGCTCCAGGTGAAAGGCCTGAGCTCCTCGGGTAGGGGATCCATCTGCCACTGACCGACCAGGAGTCCAGAACATTTACCCCAGTTGATCCTGGCAGAAGAAGCGGCAGAGTAGACCTCCTGGCACTCGCGCATCCTCCGCAGGTCAGCCGGGTCACTAAACATAAGGAGCACGTCATCGGCGTAAGCCGAAAGGACCACCCCGATGCCCGGCCCATGCAGAACCAATCCCGACAACCTCCTCCTCAAGAGGCGCAGGAAAGGCTCCACGCAAATAGAATACAACTGGCCAGACAGGGGGCAGCCCTGACGTACCCCTCTCCCAAAGCGAAGTGGCGCCGTCATGGACCCTTTAACCTTCACTAGACACTCCACGGCGGTGTACAGAAGTCGGATCCGGGCGACAAAATGCGTCCCGAACCCGAACGCTCGCAGAGTTCCGAGTAAGTATTCGTGATCCACCCTGTCGAATGCCTTCTCCTGATCGAGAGACAGGAAGGCGCTCGACAGACCAGCCCTCTGGGAATGGTGGATGATGTCCCGGACCAGATGGATGTTATCATAAATGGTTCGGTCCGGGACGGTGTAGGACTGGTCAGGGTGGATCATGTGGTCCAGCACGGTGCCGAGCCGAGAAGACATGGCTCGGGCGAAGATTTTGTAGTCCGTGCTGAGGAGGGAGACCGGGTGCCAGTTTTTAAGAAGGCGGAGATCCCCCTTCTTCGGCAGCAGGGCAATCACGGCCCTGCGCCACGAAAGGGGCATCTCCCCGGTAGCAATGCTCTCCCCCAGGACCCCCGCGAAGTCGCTCCCCAAGACGTCCCAGAACGCCCTGAAGAACTCCACGGTCAGCCCGTCTAGTCCCGGGGTTTTGCCCCTAGAAAGACCGTCGAGTGCGCCGGTCAGCTCCCCCAGACTTATAGGGGAGTCGAGCTTTCCGGCGCACTCCGGGCCGACCTGCGGCAGGTCCTCCCACAAAACTCTGCAAGCTTCCTCACTGGACGGATCTGGAGAGAACAGGGCAGTGTAGTAATCTCGGGCAATGGCCCTGATGCCCTCCGGATTCGAGACAAGGGATCCGTCGTCGGCCAGCAGCGTAAAGAGCTGCTTACGGACCCCGTGCCTTTTTTCCAGTGAGTAGAAGAAGGGAGAGCCACGGTCCATCTCCTTAAGGAAACAGATCCGCGACCTCACGAACGCGCCCCGAGACCCGACCAGTTGCAGGTCCCGCAGCGCGCCCTTCCTCTCATCGTACACCGACCGCAGGGCCGGGTCCGCGTCGGGCTGACGGAGACGTGCCTCCAGGTCGAGCACCTCCTTCTCCAACTCCTCGACCCTGGATTTGCGTCTCTTTGTCGACCCCTTCGCGTACTCTTGACAGAAAACGCGGACGTGAGTCTTGCCCACGTCCCACCATAGCCTCAAGGAGGGGAAGCCTCCCCGCTTCCTTCTCCAGCCGGCCCAGAAGCGACGGAACGAGTCCAGGAACCGCTGGTCTTCCAACAACAGGTTATTAAAATGCCAGTACGCGGACCCCGTCCGAGCGCAGAACGAAGTGAGCTCCGCCCACACCAGACGGTGGTCCGTGCACGGAACCTGCTGTATAGAAGCAGCCGGAACGCAGGACACGTACGCCTTCGAAACGTAAAGGCGGTCGAGTCTGGACGCTCCAACACCAGGTGACACAAAGGTGAACACGCTGGAGTCAGGATGGAGATTTCGCCAGACGTCCACTAAGTCGAAGGACCTGACCAGGTCCCGCAACTTACTCACACCTCGCGTGCAGTGCGGGGTACCGTGACGGTCCCGGACCCCGAAAAGAGATGAGTTACTTTTTTTTTACCCCCAGTGGTGTCAGTGTAACTCTTTCAAGTACAAACCCATTTCCATCTGTTTCAGATGAAGTTACATTGTTTCATAGTTTGCCATTGTGAGATTTGAACTCTTGATCTTGGGGTTACAAACCCAGTACCATAACCACTTGGCTATTTAGGCCAAGCTCATAGTTTGTCATTGTGAGATTTGAACTCTTGAGCTGGGGGTTACAAACCCAGTACCATAACCACTTGGCTATTTAGGCCAAGCCAAAACATTCCTGTAAGCAGAAGAGATGTCATTGATGATTTAACAAGGGGTCCCAAAAGCCAGGTTAATTGAATTAGCAAGTAAGTTAAGAGCAGGATTGCCTGCCAAAGCTGGGAAGGCAGAGATAATCGAAGAGATAGCACAGCATTTAAAACTGGAAGGAAGAGCTGATAGACCAAGTTCTCCAAGGGGTGATTCAATGGAATGGGCTCAAATTCAGTTGCAAATAAAAACAAATGTGAACTAGTGGCAGCAGAAAGAGAAAAAGCATTCCAAATGGAATTGGAAATGGCAAGGTTAGAAAAGGAGGAAAGAGAAAAAGATAGAGACAGAGAATTCCAGCTTAAAATGCTGGCAGTTAAAAATGAGACACCAGGAGGTAAGGCAGGACTTATGTCCAGATCAGAACCCAGTGGGGAGATGTTTAAATTTCTACATGTTCTTTCAAAATTTGAAGAAAGAGATGCTGAAGCATTCTTTATTTCATTTGAGAAGATAGCTAAATAGATAAATTGGCCAAAGTAAAACTGGACATTGCCCATGCAAAGCAAATTGACAGGTGGAGCACAGGAAATTTATGCTTCACTATCAGAGGAGATATTCTAGAGATAATGATGTGGTGAAAAAGGACATTTTTAGTGCATATGAATTGATCCGTGAAGCATATAGACAAAAGTTTTGAAATTTAAGCAAATTAGGTGAAGGAGTCTGTGAAGGAGAGGAATTGTCCCAGGATTTGCGCAAAGTGCAGTAGCAGTTGAGAAGAAAATCATTTTACCTGCCGGCCACAATGACATGTTTTCGCGCCATATCATCCCATTTCTGCCTAATTAATTATGCAGCCACAGGAAATTTCGCTGTTGTGCAGCATCCAATTTTACCGTTACCTCAGTGCTTCCTTACACAAGGCGCCATATTTAAACTGCAGCCATTATGCTTGCCGCTCAGGACTACTCCAGTGAAGAAAGACATGGCCCCAAAAACCAAGAAGAGTGCGGCCTCCCCAGTTCAGTGATGCCTTCTGGATGTTGTGGAGACCCGCCACAATGTCCTCTATCCCTGTTCTAGCCACAGGAGGCCCATCAGTCTCACCACTCCGGCTTGGGAGACGGTGGCAGAGGTGATCAGTGCCAATGCTGCACACAAAAAGCCAGCCATCCAGTGCTGAAAACAGATGACTTATCTCATCCAAGCCACCAGGGTTAGACGACCACCTTATCACTCTAAACTCACACACTCACAAGGCCAACACACATTCACTGGCATATCACTCATTACCAGCTCAAGGGACATCACCAATCTCTCTCTCACACACAACCTCACATCTCCATCTGACCTCATCTCCTCTGAAGACTGCCTCCTCAGCCCTCACTATCTTGAGGCCGCTCGCATAGGTCAACATGTGCCTTCCCCACACACCCTGAGATACCCCTCTTCCCCAGTACAGCCCTCGCCCTGCAGCCTCTTCCCTTGCCTAAGACCACTTTCCCCCATTCCCCAAACAAGCCCTAGCCCTCCAACTGTTGAGAAGCCACCCCTACCTTACGGATGCTCTGGTAGTTATAGACCTGCACATGAGCCCTCCTAAAAGTTATGTGGTGCTGCCTGTGAAGCCTGGCGCAGATGACTGTGAGTGCTTCCCAAAGCAGAGGAGGCAAACAAACCTTGTAGTCCTGAGCAAATTGCAGCTCAATAGGTACACGTCACTTATGTACAGTTGTGAAACACATTGGCGTGATGCCTGCATGATCCAGCATGGGCGGATGATTCCGGCAAGCAGGGCTTACAATGAGTTGCTAAAGTATTGAAATTAGGTTCCTGACATGCAGCGGTGGGAAACGCAGCCCACCATTGACGGGTGAAGTGGATGATGGCAAACTGGTTTCAAGGCAGCATGACGCCGATTTTTTGCTTTCCCACCATATTGTTCCCCGTGGGCCTGCCTTGACACCCGACACCAATGAGGCTGGAAAATTCAGGCCTATGTTTCCCTATAGTCTTAAATAATATTAACTTCTGTGAAGCAAACCAATCTAATTCATTTCACTTCATCACATTTATTCATCTAGATTAAGCTTGCAATTTGCTTCAGTGATAAATTTTTACAGTGTGACAGCCTTGGAATTTTTTATATCAAAAAAGAGCCTGTACTGACTTGTGCCCTGATGTTGGGTGAGATGATTCTAGATTGGTTTCCATTTGCTACATTACAACAGTAACTACACTTAAAAAAAAGTGCTTCATTGGATGTCAAGCTCTTTGGGACATCCTGTGATCATGAAAGATGCTATTTAAATGAAAGTATGCATAAAAGTAATTCATTTCCATTTCACTTCTAAATCAAAAGAAATTCTAAGCATTAGTATTTTTTAATATAAAATAATAGCTAGGTTAACATGGTCAAAGTTAACTTTGTATGTTTCTGTTTGAAAGGGGTTAGTTCCTTTCTTAGAATACAAACCACTCATCTGTACTAGTTACTGTACATCTGGAATTTGCTCCTGGTGCTGAAAATGTTGGACAGTCCAATCGTCCTTTGAACTGCAGTTAATCAAGCTATAGACTTCAGGGAATAATGGCAGTGTTAATTAGTAGTTTCCCATTTAATGCAATATAGGTTGTATTATTCCTGGTGCATACCCAAGAGATGCAAGGTTTCACTGTTCCCTAATATTTTGGGCACAAGGCCAAGTTATAAGACATGCAGGTTTATCTATAGAACATAGAACATAAGAATATTAGGAAGTAGCCAGAACTGCAAATGAGTGGTTCCACCTGCTAAAGTAAAATAATCAGATTGCTCCTTAAAGAATGTGCCATCATTATCAATCAAAGTAAATGCAGTGACATTTACAATTAGCCCAATACATAAAAGTAGAGCTGGTGAGCTCAGCTGGCTAAATGCTTGATAATGCCAACAGTGTGGGTTCAATCCCCGACTGGTTAGGTGAGGTAGTTCTTGGGGCCTAACATTTCTACTTGCCCCATTGTGATAGCATGGTACCATTGAGCCATGATTAGCAACCCTTGGATAACAAGGATAGTACATGAAGAGAGAAAGATAATACTTAAAAGCAGCTTTAGCAAAAAATATGAGAATATTTTCACCTCTGGACAAATTATAGCCAGTTGTGGTCAAGTGAAAAATGTCCCCTCAGTTATGTGCTTTCAACAAATAATAAATATTTAAAAAGGAGGATTTTCTTTGTTATAAACTTCTAGGGCTTTAATAACAGAGTCATTCCAATAGATAAAGGAGCAATCTTCTGTTTCCATCTATAATACCCATTTTAAAAACACTGAGTTGCTTGTCATTATTTGTCCTGCAACTGGATTAATTAATACAAAATACAAAATTCAACTTTGTGAAAGGCAACCAGTTTTCAAATGCTCAAGATTTCTTCTTCAAGAGATTATTGTTTGCAAACTTACTCACTATATAAACCTTGAATCCAAAAATAAAGCTTTAATCATCTCAGTGTTTTACTGTACAATGCGCTTTCAAAAATCTCACTATATCTTCAGGGACTTCTCACAAATAACTGAAAATGCCGGAACTCAAAAATTCTTGCCTTGTACATAAATCAAAAAAGTCTGCCTTATTTCCTGGGTGACCATTCATCAGCAGTTTGATCTTGAAATGCAGTGGAAGTTTCCTTCATGTCGAGGTGAGTTACACTTCTCATCTTGTAACTAAATTCTACATTTATAAACTTGTCGCTTTAGGGCAAGTCTAAAACCAAGCAGGATGAGGTGAAGGGGAAGACAGAAGGGGACAAGTTTTGAAGTGCAGTGGAAGGGGGCAAAATTGTACCAATTGCCAATTGTTGCCAATTGTAGCAACATTATCAATATAATTAAGAAGAAAGTCTGGCCCCGAAAAGCATGTACCAGTTACGCTAGGATCACACCCACTGGCACCTACTGATCTCTATGGAGTTTGCAGAGCGAGTGCAATGGCACCACACTTCCATGGCACAGCAAGCAGCCAACAAACACATCACCGGTACCTATCTGCTTCATTGTGCCTGAAACTATGAGGCTTGGCTGCCATTGGGAAGGGATGCCCAGGCCTTTGCCCCTTTTCTGAGTCACCCTAAGTCCATGATAATTTAAAAAAAAATTCTCCCTACATTTGGGGCTTCCAGCTTGGCTCACTTCTACCCTCCTGGAGACTGGCACTCACTGGCTATACTGGTTTCCAGAGTTATGTCAAGTCCCTTCTAGGCTAGGGATGCAGGAACTTGCAGCATTGGAAATCCTTACTCCTGCTGTCTCTATGTAAGTGCCCTTGTGAAAGTTGACCATGTGGAAATTCCAAATTGAGTAAGAATCTGGAGCATTTTTGTTTAATGCTAACTGTCCTGCCAGACTCCTGACAGAGCTTAGCAGCATGCTAACAGAATGGCTCCATATCCAGGTACCCCCTTGGTTGACAGGCAGTCCCTAGGCTTGGTTTCCCTACCTTCAGATGAAGGAAGGGAAATAGGGAAGAAAGATTCAGTGTGGGAGGACCAGGAGGATGATCTTGGAGATTGGAAGGAGGGGAACATGGGTGGTGAGCTGCATTCATACTTTGTAACTGGTTACAAAACACTTAGAGAGCTCTAATAGCTTAGTAAAGGTACTTAAAGAATTTAAAGCCAATTCCTTGGTCATGAGCGAGAATGCAATTTAATGAGTTTTTATTGGGTTCAGTCACCAGTGAGAAACCAGAGGAAAGGTCCGAATGCTTGTGGCTGCAGCAGGAGTTGCAAGAGATCTCAGGAGATGTGGACACTTGGGGCCTGGGGTAGGGTCATGGTGAGTAGTATTAATAGAAGGGAGTTCACGGGTGGTGAGGGGAGATATTATTGCTCAGTGCAGTTGGAATTGAGAAGAAACTGTGGAGGAGGCAAATATGTTTGCAGCATGTGGGTGTTGGAGGGACTTGGAAAAGGCAGTGAGCCTTCACTAATATTTGGTAGAATGACTAAACACTTGTTATTTAAAGTATATACTGTGTTCATATTGTAACTGCTAACTACAGATCTTAGCTGCTACTGCTCCTGAGACACAGCCTGCACCCACATTTCACCAAACTGACATTACCCTGCAATGCAAGCTCAGTTCATTTAGTAACATTCTTGTCTTTTAATCAATAGGTTTTGGGTTCAAAACCTACTACACGCTTGAGCTCAGTTGATACTTCAGTATAGGACTAAGAAAGAAATACTTGCATTTTAAAGTGCCTTTCATGACTTCAGGATGTCCCAAAGCCCCTTAGGGGTAATTAAGTACTTGTTTTTTTTAAATGTAATCACTGTTGTAATGGAGAACACATGGTGCCAATTTGTGCATACTAAGCCCCCACAAACCCCAATGAAATAAATAACCAGATCATCTGTTTTAGATTTGCTTGAAGGGCAAGTGTTGATTAGATCACCACGAGAACTCACCTGCTTGACTTCAAATAGTCCCAAGGGGTGCTTTGGTTTAACACCTCACTCGAAAGATGGCATCTCTGAAAGCATAACACTCTCTTAATGCCAGCCTAGGTTATGTGCTCAAGTCTCTGGAGTGAGGCTTGAACCTACAATCTCTGAGTCAGATAATAGTGCTAACATTGAGCCAAGGCTAACCCTGAGGGTGTTCTCCATTGTTGGAGCTGCAGTCTTTCAGATGAGATGCTCAGGTGGGTAGAAAAGAACTCAGGACACTCTTCAAAGAGGAAGGAAAGAGTTCTCTTGGTATTCAGGCCAAAATTCCTCCCTCAACCAACAGAATCAACATAAGATTGGCTGGTGTTTGAGGGACCTTGCTGAGCATAAGCTGATGTTTGCCTAACAAAATACCATGACTGCCCTTCAGAAGTAATCCATTAATGTTAAAGCACTTTGCCAACATGAAGGGCATTATACAAATGGAAGATTTTAATACATTTTCAGTGCTCCCAGGACATAACAAATAATTAATAAAGAGCACACAGAGATCAGCTTACTTTAATTCAGAAGTTCTTAAAGAGCGATTGGCCAGTCTTAAAGAACTGTCAACAAATGTAAAAGAAGTCAAAAGCTCAACAAACATATTCTCTAATTAGACTTAGGAAATTGGGCCTTGATCAAATTTGTTCACTAGTGCTTATAAGGACCTAGTGCCCAAAATGTGGGAATCCAGTAACAAATATATAGCAGAGCTACAGACACTGAGGCTGGTATAGAGTTTGTAAGGAACATATCTTTTTATTTCTGTTGGGCTGTGGGTTCGAATTACAATGGCTGCAGTTCAAAGGACATATCCACTGGAACAGGATGAGAAATATAAAGAATGTTGCAGTCCTGGAACAGAGTGTGCCATGAAAGACAGGATGGTGTCAGAAAGGAGTCTGGACCAAGGGAGCTGCCTGACAACAGCATTTTAATTTGTTCCTGACCAGGTGACCAGGGTTTTGTGTGGAGCAGAAATCTCCTGGCCTGCAAAGAGAAAACATCTAAAATCTCTTTTCCTCATATCTCTGTAACCTGCTCATTCTCTGAGGAAATCCCTGTAAAAAGGAAAAGGGGTAAGCCACTGTTAGAGACATTGAAAAGCAAGTTCTCAGCCAGTGAACAAAATACTGAAAGTGCTGGAAGACCACCTCGTGTCATCAATGTCTTCCAAATTCCTTTCAGTTATTGTTGATCAAAATCAACCCATGGAATCCTGTACTCCAGAATTGGTGCTATTGAAGTGTTTTATCCCACCCTTAAAATCCATGTTTTTGTGTGTCTTATGTTTTTTGTATGTGTGTGTGCAGGGGTTTAGAAGGGGTAGAGTTTAGGTTATAGAGCTAGAAATTAGTAGTTCTTATTTCTTTCTTTTGCCACTGGTTAACGACAGTTTGAACAATAAACAGTTATTTACTTATTAATTTTACAAACCTGGTGCTTGTATTCTGTTAACCTGAATTAAACTGTTGCGTAGAATTGGGGCAATCTGGTGGTCTGATCAAACTTTTTACATTTGTCACGGTCCAGGGAACAGTGGGGCTTGATATTACATTGCACTATCTCAAGTGAGTCATGACAAGTTGGTCCCTAAAAAGCAGTGTTTGTCTTTTAAGTAATGGAGGCTTCCCTAACATTGTACTACGGAAACTCGTTAGTGAACAACACCACCACAGTGCTGAAGCCACATTTTTGATGATGACTGAGAAGAAGAGTTAAGCTGTTTTTGCACTTCAGTGTTTTTATTATGGTACTAAAGACACAGAAAATCCTTCAGCAGTTTAAAGGCTGTTCCCGATTGTGGCTGATAAGAAGGTTTTAGCACTTCAAAGGGAAGAGAAAAAAAGTGTTTCATGCGGTCATGTAGGGATGGGCAAGGGTAGAGTTGTCAAAGCCAAGCATAAGGAGTAGAAAGGCTGCCTCAGCGAGTGAAGGCAGACAACATGGGAAACTGCTGGGAGAGGTGAGAATTTAATAAGGCTGATGTAGGTGTTGCTGTGGAAATAAAACAAAGGCTCTGCATTAATATAGCACCTTTCAGGACCTCAGAATGTCCTGAAGGACTCCTGAAGTGTAGTCACTGTTGCAAGGTAAGCATCACAGCAACCAATATATGCGCAGCAAGATCCTACAAACAGCATTGTGACTAGATAAACTTGTTTTTTTACTGATGTTGATTGACACATAAACATTACAAACTCTTTTGTGCTTCTTCAAAATTGGGCCAAGGGATCCTGGTGTCTACCAGACAGAAAGGGCATTGGTTTACCATCTCACCCAAAAGGTGGAACCTCTGGCAGTGCATCACTCTTTCAGCACTGCTCTGGATTGTCAGCCTAGATTTTTGTGCTCAAGTCTCTGGAGTGGATCTTGAGCTCACAAGCTTCTGATCCAAAGGCAAGGTTATGTAGGGGAACCCTGGAGGTGAGGAGGCGAAAGGCAAGGTTATCTCCTTCTTAGACAGTTCCTTGGGATCGGGTAGGACTTGATTCCACTCCAGTTTGATGGGTTCGGAGATAGCTGATAAGTCCAATGTGCGATCCGCAGACTCTGCCACATAAGGGGCAATTGGTGCTTAAACAGTCAGGTAGATGGTAGCTTGGAGGGTTCTGCACTCTCTCCGTTGCCTCAATTTCATCTCCGCATGTTCTCAATGAAGCCCCTCAATGTATTTGGTGCCTGTCCGAATGAACTTTCCCCATTTTGTTTAACAACAAGCCAAGGGCTCCCATGTGTCAGCGGGGATGTTAACCTGGCATATCCCCCTCTCTACCATTACAATCAAGCCAGGGGATCAACGCAGGTTTAATGAAGTGTGCAGGGGGGCATGCCGTGAGCAGCAGCAGGCATACCTAAAAATGAGGTGTTAACCTGGTGAAGCTATAACACAGGACTACTTACGTGCCAAACAGCATAAGCAGCAAGTGTTAGACAAAGCTAAGCGATCCCACAACCAACAGATCAGATCTAAGTTCTTCAGTCCTGCCACATCCAGTCGTAAATAGTGGTGGACAATTAAACAACTCACTGGAGGATGAAGCTCCACAAATACCCCCATCCTGAGTGATGGGAGAGCCCAACGCATCAATGCAAAAGATAAGGCTGAAGAATTTGCTACAATCTTCAGCCAGATGTGTTGAGTGGATGATCTATCTCGGCCCCTGCAGAGGTCCCCAGAAAAAGATGCCAGTATTCAGCCAATTCGATTCACTTCACGTGATATCAAGAAACAGTCCTGACAATATTCCAGCAATAGTACTGAAGACTTGTGCTCCAGAACTTGCCACTCCCTAGCGAAGCTGTTCCAGTCCAGCAACAACACTGGCATCTACCCAGCAGTGTGGAAAATTGCCCATATATGTCCTGTACACAAAAAGCAGGACAAATCCAACCCAGCCAATTCCCGCCCCATCAGTCTACTCTCAGTCATCAGTAAAGCAATGTAAGCGGTCATCAACTGTGCTATCAAGCGGCATTTGCTTAGCAATAACCTGTTCCCTGACACTCAGTTTGGGTTCCGCTAGGGTCACTTAGCTCCTGACCTCATCACAGCCTTGGTTCAAACATGGACAAAAGACCTGAACTCCCGAAGTGAGGTGAGAATGACTGCCCTTGACACCAAGGCCACTTTTGACTGAGTGTAGCATCAAGGAGCAAAACTGGAGTCAATGGGAATCAGGGGGAAAACTTGCTGCTGGTTGGAGTCATACCTATCACAAAGCAAGATGGTTGTTAGAAGTCAGTCACCTCAGCTCCAGGACATCACTGCAGGAGTTCCTCAGGATAGTGTCCTCTGCCCAACCATCTTCAGCTGCTTCATCAATGACTTTCCTTCCATCATAACGTCAGAAGTGGGGTTGTTTGCTGATGATTGAACAATATTCAGCAACACTCAACTCCTCAGATACTGAAACAATCCAATGTCCAGGCTTGGACTGACAAGTGGCAAGTAACATTCACGCCAAACAAGTGCCAGGCAATGACCATCTTCAACAAGAGAGAATCTAACCATTTCCCCTTGATGTTCACTGGCATTACCATCACTGAATCACTCGCTATCAATATCCTGGGGGTTGCCGTTAACCAGAAACTGAATTGGACTAGCCATATAAATACTGTGGCAACAAGAGCAGGTCAGAGGCTAGGAATCATGGGATGAGCAACTCACAACCTGACTCCCTAAAGCATGTCCATCATCTACAAGGCACAAGTCCAGAGTGTGATGGAGTACTCCCCACTTGCCTGGATGAGTGCAGCTCCCACAACACTCAAGAAGCTTGACACTGTCCAGGACAAAGCAGCCCACTTGATTGGCATCACATCCACAAACATTCACTCCCTCCACCACTGACCATAGTAGCAGCAGTGTGTGCCAATTACAAGATGCACTACAGGAATTCACCAAGGCTCCTTAGACAGCACCATCCAAACCCAGGACCACTACCATCTAGAAGGATAAGGGTAGCAGATAGATGGGAACACCACCATCTGGAAGTTCGCCTCCAAGTCACTCAACATCCTGACTTGGAAATATACCCTTGTTCCTTCACTGTCACTGGGTCAACATCCCGGAACTCCCTCCCCAACAGCTCTGTGGGTATACCTACATCACATGGACTGCAGCAGTTCAAGAAGACAGCTCACCACCATCTTCTCAAGGAGAGCTAGGAATGGGCAATAAATGCTGGCCCAGCCAGTGAAGCCCACCTTCGTGAATGAATAAAAAAAATGATTCTCAAAATCCATTGGCAGGAAAGGTGGTTCAACAGCAGAGTCCTCCCCCAAGCCAGCATATCCAGCATCGAGGAGCTAATCACTCACTACCAGCTCCGATGGTCAGGACATGTCATTCATATGCCTGACAGCAGATTCTCAAAGCATCCACAAGGGTATCTATTATGTATCAGTAAGTTTGAACATTTAATAGGAAAGTATCATAGGACTGCCACAATTCAGGAAGTGCATACTATATGGGCTGAATTTTCTGTCTCCCCGGAGGCCAGATGGCAGGCAGGGAGGCCTTGCCCATCACCTACCCACCCCTGCACGCCCCTGTAAGTATTTCACCCTTGGTGGGTGAGGCTTCAGGCAGCCTGCTTTTTTGTGGGCTGATTGAGTACCTTAACTGGCCAATTCATGGCCTCCTCCCGCCACAGCTAGGATTTTCCCCATGATTGGGGTGGCCCTTGCCAAATGTTCAGACCGCCCAATAAAGATTGGCAGACTGGTGGCCGGTCCAACGAAGGGGTGCCTCCTGTTTGGGCACATTGTGCCCACCCCTTTTTCCCTGCATTTCCCCTCCCTCCCGCTCTGTCGCCACAGCACTCAACTCCACCACACCCCCCTCCTCCACAGCCTGCTAAACTGCCCCCAGCAAGACCACAGACTTACCTTATTCTGGGCTCCTGGCTCCTCTCCTTTAGGAGACTTGCTGTCGTCCCAGCCGTGACCACCAGTCCTGGTGACAGAGCTGGTAAGAAGAGCTGCCAGCTGTTAATGATTGACCGGAGCTCTCAGAGGCAGGTTGTCCTCTCCGAACTCAAGCCAATAAAAGGCCTGATAATCATCAAGCACAGGCAGGCTTTCCTTGACTTTAATCCCAGATTGCAGGGATCCAGCACAGCAATCCCCCTACATAAAATTTAGCCTTCTACAACACCTCTTAATATATTGCTATTAATGCCCCCATGGTGTTGCACACAGGAAGTGAAGAGCAAGTATAGTCTTGAGGGGAAGCAGTGTTAGACACTGAGGATAATTGGAGCAGAGGTCACAGATATTATTCAGAACCCATTTTAAACTCACACATTCTGTTCTTATTAATTATGCACTTAAATAATTATAAATAATATCAAATAATATAACAAGGTTTACCACAATTTGTAAAGCAAAGCAATACAGTAGAATTAAGTTGAGCACAGGAGTGTTTACAATGCAAGCTTAGGTTTTGGGAGTTGCAAAATGGAGACAGGACAGAACCAATGGCGAGACAGTATAGTTGCATTTTGACAATACAGCTGTTTCCATTATAACTGGGGATAACAATAGCAACATGCATTTACATAGTGACTTTAACGTAGAAAAATATCCCAAAGTACTTCATAGACGTTTAATCAAAAATAGAGGGAATATAATGGAAAAATTGTCATAAAAGGGTAACAAATATAGGACAACAGTAAGTGGGGTTTTATAGACAGCAAGTGCATATGTAATATTTTTAACAATTAGGTAGAACATTTCCTGTTAAAAATTTGCCTACAGCAATAAAAAAGACATGAACAACACCATCAGTAATCAAGGATATCAAACTGACTTTATTAGAAAAATAACAATAGTTTATCACTTAACGACTGTATTTACCGTTTAATAAATTTATTCTGCTTTCTACAGGAGACAGTACCGAGAAGGCAGAATAAACAGCTTTAAGACATCCAAAGAAAACAGTGTCTTTGAGAGCTTTTTTTAAACACATGCCTTTAAACTTATTATCAATTCCATCTTGAATCCCTAACAATGAGGTGGACAACAAAAGTATCCACAGCCTTGCAGACACGCATTGAGAGTGCGAATTTGTTGAAGAAATATAGTCCACCCTCACAGTCTTTAAGAAAGCAGTTAAACTGCAAGGGAGGCTACACTGTGTAAAACAAGCTTAACAACATTTCATGGTGAGTTTACGTCTGAATGAAACCAGCCTGCGTCTGCCTTTTTGCTGCATGCATTTCAAGGTTTCTATTGCCAGCTTGCACAGTGCCATAAGATTGCCTCGCTCCAGCAAAGTCTTGTATTGAATCTCTGCAAGATTTGCATAATTTGGATAGATACACTCATCGAAGTGGACTAAAGAATGCTTTATTTTTATACACTGTAAAGGAAGCAACAATTGTTTTATTCAGAGTTAGAATTAGGTACTGACTTCTTTGGAGGCTGGGGTATCTTTTCCTTTACAAAAAATAAACCCTACGGTTCAAGAATTCAAAGTTTAAAGCTCAGGGTTCCATTTATGGCTGTGACCACAACACAACAGTATTATTCAGGCCTCATACAGTAGCAGTGCTCTAGGTATGCAAATGCTGATAAGAGCTTCTTCCAGAGACACCGGGACAATGTGTGTAAATATTAGCTGTGTGAATGGCAAAGACTGATATAAAAGCCTCTGCAATTTCTTTAAGACAGCTGTACACATACACTGTAAGAATCTGTGTATTTTAACTGGAATCTCATTTTCATGCAAATACTTAGCAATGATGTCAGTATTATATCTGGGTCTAATGGAGAGGAGATCATTCAGGACTTACTCGTCTCAAACAAATCTTTCAATGCAATTTATACTATGTGTGGGAATGAAAAGCATTGTGGTTTATTTGCAATGTTTCTTATTCACTGAGGCTACATTTTGGCGACCATTGAAGACAAAAAGAAATTGGGCACTAACACATAATGTTAGTTTTCTGTAAGGCTACAGCCAAAGTATGCAACATGGGGCCAGCAAGGGCTATACCAGGATGTACCTCTGAGTTCAGCATTGCACTACACTCTGGCCCTGCTGCCCTCTGTTCATTTAACAGCAGCACCACTGACCCTGAAGCTGGTATTAGTTCCATCCATGAGCTGTTGCTTTTTGCAGTTTCCCAATTACATTGTGCCCTCCTATTGGGTACGACCAAAGGGAAAAAGACTACCACCATGCCTGTGCAAATAAAGCAGAACAAAGCACCTTACTCAGCCTATTAAGTTGAAGTGAAGAACTGACCAACATCCATGTTTACATTTTTATTAGAAGGAAAATGTGAGAAGGCAGATTCTTACAGTGTATGTGTACATGTGAGGAGCAATTTTGGGTGCGAGATATTGTCTACCTGAGTGCCAAACACATGCCCTTGGATATCACCAAGGAGAGCACGAAGCAGAGTGTGCATTTAGGCTAGACTAGGATAAGTTCAAAACAAAGAACAGTAAAGGGAACATAGCAAACTGATGTTACTCTAGTGATGCTCATAGATACAATAATTGCCAAGGGTGAAGAGGGACAACTTGAATGGAAGAAGAAGAAGCTTTAAAAATTCCATAATGAACCATGGGCTGGGAAGAACATAGTGTTGTGAGCTAGTAGGCATGCCAACATGAAAGAGATAGAAAGATTCCAGCATAAGCTATATTGGGCAGAGGCAGAGAGGGGTTTGAAGAGCACTAGAATGAACTGGGGGGCTAAAAAAGTGGCTGCTTGCCTAGGGAAAGAAGCATGCTAGCTTGAAATGATGGGGAAGGGTCCGAGTGGCACCTTGAACTGAAGGGAAAAGAGTCCCAGCATAAACCGAGATGCAGAAAAGATGCATGCTAGCATGAACTGGGAAGAGTGAGTGAAGAGTGTATGAACGGGGTTTGGAATTAGCATAATTTGAAGAAGAGACTGTGACATGAGTGCCAACATAAACTGTAGGAAAGAAGAGAACCAGAGTGAATTGAGCGGGCTCCATCAGAATGGACTGTTCTAAGTCTGGCTCTACTCCAATCCAGATTCCGTCAAGATACTGTCCACAATCATTGCAAGGCCAGTGCAACAGGGCCTGTAAATATGGTTAGTGTTATCCTGGCAACTACTAAACATGGGGTTTCCCTCCTCCTCCTCCCCATACTGCCCAACATAAGAATATAGGAAACAAAAACAGAATTACCTGGAAAAACTCAGCAGGTCTGGCAGCATTGGCGGAGAAGAAAAGAATTGACATTTTGAGTCCTCATGACCCTTCAACAGAACTGATTTTTCTTTACAAGGAGAGGGGTGAAATATAAGCTGGTTTAAGGTGGGGTTGGCGGGGGGAGAGAGAAGTGGAGGTGGGGTGTTGTTGTAGGGATAAGCAAGGAGTGATAGGAGCAGTTCATCAAAAGATGTCACAAACATAAAAGATTTTATGCCCCCCCCCACCCCCACTAGAGCTATACCTTGAGTGCCCTACCATTCATTCTTAATTAGCACATTCATTTAGATAATATCACCAACTTCAACACCTCTATGTTCTTTTGTTCTTTTGTCTGTGACATCTTTTGATGAACTGCTCATCCCTGTTGTCCCTACAACAACACCCCCCCTCCACTTCTCTCTCCCCACCCCCCACCTTAAACCAGCTTATATTTCACCCCTCTCCTTGTAAAGAAAAATCAGTTCTGTTGAAGGGTCATGAGGACTCAAAATGTCAACTCCTTTCTTCTCCGCCGATACTGCCAGACCTGCTGAGTTTGTCCAGGTAATTCTGTTTTTGTTTTGGATTTCCAGCATCTGCAGTTTTTTGTTTTTATAAGAATATAGGAAATAGGAGCAGGAGTAAACCATGCAGCCCATCAAGCCTGTTCCACCTGTCAATGTGATCATGGCTGATCTTGGCCTTCAATTCCATTCCCACCGAATCTCCATATCCCTTAATCCCCAAGACACCAAAAATCTGTCTATTCCAGTCTTTAAAGTATTTAACGATGGAGCATCCACAACCCTCTGGGGTAGAGAATTCCAAAGATTCACAACCATTTGAGTGAAGAAATCTCTCCTCATTTCAGTCCTAAATGATCGGTCCTTTATCCTGAGACTGTGCCTCCATGTTCTGGGTTCCCCCATCAATGGATACAATCTCTCAGCATCCACCCTATCAAGCTCCATCAAAATTTTGAATGTTTCAATGAGAATGTCAGAGAATATAAGCCCAATTTACTCAGCTTCTCATCACAGGACAATCCTTCATCCCAGGGACCAATTTAGTAAACCTTCACTGTGTCACCTCCAATGCAAGTATGTCCTTTCTTAAATGTAGAGACCAAAACTGCACACGGTATTCCAGGTGCAGTTTCACCAAAACCCTGTACAACTATAACAAGACTTCTTTATTCCTGTACTCCAATCCCCTTGCAATAAAGGTCAACATGCCATTTGCCTTCCTAATTTCTTGCTGCATCTGCATGCTAACTTTCTACATTCCTTATGCCAGCACACCCAAGTCTCTTTGAACGTCAACACTTACAAGTTTCTCACCATTTCAAAAATATTCTGCTTTTTTATTCTTATGGCAAAAGGGAATAACTTCACATTTCCCTACATTATACTCCATCTGCCATCCTGTTGCTCACTAACCTGTCTATATCTCTTTATAGCCTCTTGTGTCGTCCCCACAGCTTACCTTTCTACCTAGTTTTGTATCATCGGCAAACTTAGATCTGTCTCTTTATCCGAGTCATTGATATAGATTGCAAATAGTTAAGGCCCCAGCACTGATCTTTGTGGCACTCAACTATTTATCGCCTGCCAATTTGAAAAAGGCCCATTGTTACAAAACTCAAATACTGACCTTAATTTTATATCGGCTGCTGAAGGTTGGAGTTTAGGGCCTCCTGAGCACGTGTTAGCCGAGAAATGGCAGCTCATGCACAGTTCGGGTTTTTCTTTATGAAACTTGGGTATCCTGTGCATGGGCCGGGAAGTGGCAGCACATTCGCAGTTAGTGTATTTTTTGGTCTTCAGGCCAGGAGTCAGCCCTGCACGCCTGCGTACAAGAAAAAGATGCAAAGAAGTGAAGCGGCACAAAACTACAGGTCCGGTGACCTGAACCAGAGCACCATTGCTGAGTGCGTGTCCCAAGGAGCAGGACATGGGGGGGGGGGGGGGGGGTGCGCGCGGGGAGAAGGTCCCAAACCAAGAAGAAGGTTCCAAACCAAAAGGTTGGTCCCAGAAGGAAGTTCCAGGCAGGGACAATGACAGGGATCAGATAAAGGTCCCAGAAGACAGTCTCAGATAAGGGACAAGGACAGAGATCAGAAACAGATCCTGTTAAGTAAAATTGAGAAAAAAGAGCAGTGAAATAGGCTCTGAATTAAAGACAGCGCTGCGAGGAGCAGACTAGAAGGGAAGTAGTTTTGAGAGAAGCCCTGAAGATCCGAGGAGGCAGCCAAAAGTTGGTGACTCCATGCTGCAGGCTGCAGGGGCAAAGGTACCCTTTTGGAGCAATGGTGTTCTGCTTGGAATGACCGGAGTTCTGAAATTGTGCTCGGAAGGTGAAGCTTGAGTGTACTCGGAAATCCAGAGGAAAGACAGTGAGATTGAAACCCTGGAAGTGGATAATTGTTGAAGCTGTCCAACTGGGGGTGGCATTTGGAGAGAATTCCAAGGTAGGTTCTTCAAACGTGGAAACTGGATGCCCTTAGCAGAAAGACAGTGTTTCAGTGAGACAGGTTGGCTCATGGACACAACCGTCTGGGTGGGTTGTTGAGGAATCTGCTTGGGTCACATCTGTCATTGACTTTATAGTGTAGTGTGTCTGACCACAATTCACCTGTTAATTCACATGTACTACATACTTACCCTGAATATTAGAGTATAAAGTAGATATTGTAAATTGTTTTATCTTTCCAAATTTGTACGTGTCTGTAAAGGTATTGCCGGGTGAAGCAAGAGTGGATATTTAAATCATTTTCTTGTGTTTGTATTAAGATCTTTCCAACTTTTTTGTCTGCTGTAATATAGTTCATTTTTCTTGTTTAGTAAATGTTTTATCCTTTGTGTTAGAAGTTCATCAGCTGACACCTGCAAATGTGTTCAGTAACTTTCCTCCATGGTTTCAAAAAAAAGGATCTATCAAGCCAGGTTTCACTCTGGGATCTGACTTGTCCAGTAGTAATGTCAGCTGGGATTGTTACACCATTTAAGCTCACTCCCTGGCCGGAGTTTTCCAGCCCTGTTGGCATTGGCTGTCATGGTGGGCGGGGTGGGGGACAACATGGCGAGATGGCCAAAAATAGGTTTCACGCCATCATGAAACCAGTTTGCAATCATCTGCTCCACCCATCAATGGTGGGCCAGGTTTCCCATTGTTGCATGACAGGAACCTAATTTCAATATTTTAGCATCTCATTGTAAGCCCTAATCGTCGGAATCATCCCTCCATGCTGGATCATCCAAGCACATTGGCATGATTGCACGACAACATGTTTCATAACTGTATGTAAGCAACGAGCATCTGGCGAGCTGCACTTTGCTCAGGACTTCGATGTTTGTTTGCCTACTTTGCTTCAGGCAGCACTCGCAGTCATCAGCACAAGGCTTCGCCCACAGCAGCGTCACTTTTAGGGAGGCTCACGGGCAGATCTCTACCTACCAGACCAGCCATAAGGAGGGGATGGCTTTTCAACAGCTGCAGGGCTAGTGCTTGGGGAAGGGGTTGAAGTGGCCTCAGGAAAGGGAAGAGGCTGAAGGGGGGTATCCCAAGGTATGTGTGGGGACACATGTTGATCAGTGCAAGTGGCCTCAAGATGGTGAGGGCTGAGGAGGCAGTCTCCAGGGGAGATGAGGCCAGATGGAGATGTGAGGGTGTATGTGAGAGAGTGAGTGGTGATGTCCCTTGAGCTGGCAGTGAGTGAGATGTCAGTGAATGTGTGATAGCTTTTTGACTGTGAGAGTTTAAAGTGATGAGATGGTTGCTTTACCCTGGTGGCATGAATGAGATCATTCATCTATTTTCTGCACTGGATGACTGACTTCTTGCATGCAACATTGGCACTGATCACCTCTGCCACTGCCTCCTGAGCTGGAGTAGTGAGACTGATGGGCCTTCTGCGGCCAGAGTGGGGGTGGAGGACATCGCACCGGGCATTCATGGTGTCCAGAAGGCATCCCAGGGATGTGCCACTGAATCATGGGGCTGGACTCTTGCCATGTCTTCACCGGAGCAGTCCTGGGCTGCAAGAATTGAGAAGTGTGCATGCATCTGCAGTTTAAATATGGCGCCCTGTGTGAGGGAGTAATGAGGTAACGGTGTGGTGGGCAAATTGGAGGCTGCTGGATGGTATGTTTCCTGCGGCTGCATAATTAATGATGCAGGAATGGGATGATTCGGTGCAAAAACCTGCCATTGTGGCTGGCGGGTAAAACAACTGTTTTCCCGCCCGCTACCACAATTTGTGCAAATCTAGGACAATTCTGCCCACTGTTTTATATCTATTAACAAATCCTCTATCTATGCTAATATATTAGCCCCAACTCCATGAGCCCTTATTTTGCCTATTAAATTTTTGGGTGCCACCTTATATAATGTCTTTTGAAAATCCAGATACACTACATCCACTGGCTCCCATTTATCTACCCCTACCAGTTAGATCCTCAAAAAATTCTCATAAATCTATCAAACAGGATTTCTCTAGATAAAACCATGCTGACTTGTCCTAATCATACTATGCTTTTCTAAGTGCATTGTTTAGACTACCTTAATAATAGATTCCAGCATTTTCCAACAACCGATGTTAAGCTAACAGGCCTGTAGTTCATTGTTTTCTCTCTCCCTCTGTTCTTGAAATGTGGTATAACATTTGCCAACTTCCAATCTAGTAGGACCATTCCTGAATCTAAGGAATTTTGGAAAATTATCGTTGGTACATTCATTATCTCTGCAGCTACCTCTTTTAGAACCCTAGGGTGTAGGCCATCAGGACCTGTGGATTTGTCAGATTTTAGTCCCTTACATTTCTCCAATACTTTATCTCTGCTGATATTAATTTCCCTAAAGAGTCTTCACTCTTTTTAACCCCTAGACTAAAAAGACACGCGAGTATGCACAGAGCTGCCTCAGGGAGCTGCAGATTTAAAAACTGAAAAATAAAGACTTTTAAAATGTTAAAAAAAATGTGCCATCTCATGAGCAGGGATGTCATAATGAACTTGCAAGATATTTTGGTCAGTGGGCACATGCGGGAGTCAGCAGCGTGCCCGCCGACAATTAATAGGCCTATTAAGGCCATTAAAGTACCAATTAAATGAAATTTTTCGCTGCTTGTCCGACCTTATGGTTGGCGAGCAGGCAAAGCAGCCTTTGTAATTTTTAGGAAACCTCATCCACGGGCGGGATGAGGTTTCCAACAGCAATTAAAAATTAAATTAAAATTTTAATATTTAATTAATAATGTGTCCCTGCTCATGAGGAGACATTTTTTTAAACATTTTATTTTTCATTTTTTAAATTTTTACCTCCCTGAGGCAGCTCCGTGCCTGAGGGAGCTTTCATTGCATGCACTCGTATGCTCGCCCTCCTCACCACCACCCCCATTCCCCACTCAGGCTGCAGCACATGTTTCACCCTGGGCGGGTCTTAATTGGCCCGCCAGCGTAAAATCGCAGTTGGGCCCCCTATCATGGGCAGTGGTCAGCTTCCCAATCACTCTCGCTCGCCTCCACTAGCCCGCCCAATGGGGGCAAAATTCTGCCCTCTGACATTACTACTTAACCCTGCTTCATTATACAATACTAGATCTAAAATAGCTTTATCCCTAGCTTTATCGCTAGTCAGTCCCATTATGTATGGCTCCAAGAAACTGTCACAAAAACATTCTACATCTTCTAGACCATTCTTGCCAATTTGATTGTCCCAGTCTCTATGAAGATTAAAGCCCCCAAAATTGTTACATTTCCTTTTTCACAGGCTTCAATAATTTCTTGTTTAATGCTCTGTCCTAATTGTATAGCTACTGTTAGGGAACCTATAATCTATTCCCACCCATGTTTTCTGACTCTTGCTATTCCTAATTTTCACCCATACTGATTCTACTTCATGGATCGTCAGCGATGAGATCCTTTCTCACTCATGTCCTAATGTCATCCTTTACTATAAGGGCTGCCCCTCCTCCTTTGCCATTCTGGCTGTCTTTCTGAAATATTATGTACCCTGGAATATTTATTTCCCACCCTTGGTCACCTTGTAATTATGTTTCCTTAATGACTATAAGATCTAAATCATTTACCTCTATTTGTGTCATTAATTCATTTACCTTACTGCAGATGCTTCATGCGTTCAGATAAAGAACCTTTAATTTCATTTGATTTGATTTAATTTAATTCATTTCACTTTCCAACCAATACCACAGGCCTATGCTCTGACTGTCCCATTCTTTCACTGCTGATGGACTCCATTGAGGTTAAACCTGTTATACCAGAAGAAAGCACCATGTTGCCACACACCAGAATCTTCTCTGTAACACTATTATACTCCAGTATCCTTGACTGAAATCCAGGACTATGTTGCATTGCTACCATTTCAAAGTGCAGCTAAATTTCACTCTCCTCAACCAGAACTACTAAATACCAATTGGAACACTTTGCGAAAGGTCTTCTTGTGCATTCTCAACGTTCAGGGTGTTAATTAAGGGATAAAAAATAACAAATATATAAGTAAAGAAATTTATATATACACACAAAAGTGGCCACTCAATTGCAGTTTCCTAACAAGTGACAGTTGTGTAATTCAATCACTAAAGTATCAATAAAAGTTCCAGAGTACAGTTTAAAAATGGAATTTGATTTAGTCAATGTGAGGAGTAATTTTGACTTTGGGTGGTAGTGTATAACAGGTGATATCTGATCAGCTACCCATTATATATCTTTCCTTGTCTTCATTCCCTTGATTTCAGTGGAAATGAAATGTGGAAGAGGTGGATAACGAGGCGCTGATCTGATATCGCCTGAAACTCCTATCAGCCAAAGTCAAATAATAGTCCCAAAGTTATCCCTCACATTCTAAGAAGGCCCTATTGTTACTGTTAGTTCCTAGTCACCCGTTTGTTCAGACTTATCGATCCTGGTTGCACGCTTGTTGTGGGATGGCCAACTTGGTACAATAGAGTTGATCAGCAGACACTTCTTAGGTGGAACACATTCTGTTGATTTACAAAGGTATTCAGCAGCTACACTTGTGTGCTTTCAACTCAAACCTTATCTCCATACTACTGACTACTAACTACAGACTAATGACTACAGCGGTAGCCTGCACTATTCCCCTGTTGGTTATATAAGATCATGAGATCATCCTTTATAACATCCTTCTTAAAGGTATACTACACATTACATAAAACCATAATTACCACAGTTATAAAACAGCAAAACCACTGACCAAAATCCCCTCTAGTTTTGTTGTTGAGCTGCCTATTCATTTAAGTGTGCAGTACCTTTACTTTTTTTGCACGGCTGCACACACGTGGTATCTTAAAAAGGGTAACTTGTGCACAGCTTGTGCAGTAACTTCCGGTTGCTACATGGCCACGTGTCCACACATCTTAGAGTGAACATTGCCTCTGACTCCAGTAATACCATGGAAGATCAACTCATGTATATGTAATATACTAGGAAGTGAAATAGGAATATTTTGGGATATGTACATTTATAATTTGAGATATGACAGGTGGTAAATGTAGCACACTTGGGAGGAAAAAGACAACTTTGGAACCTGTTATCTCCATCAAAGGTTTCCCTCACCTCGTGTCCAGGTTTGTTACAGAATAATTAGCAGAGATTGATTGCTGTGATTAGCAATCCAACAACTCCATTATCATTGCATCATGTGACTACCAAGATGGTAGAGAGTGAATTAGTCTTTTCTTTGTCAGTAATTCCTATGGTTCAAACACAGATTCTGCTACAGGCATGTACGCTCTTTCAGAAATGACAGATTGCCTTTAGCTCCAATTGTTACAATTTATAGAGCAGAAATTTAAAAAACTTACAAAGGGTGTGATTTTTTTTACATCACCTCTGGGTAACACTGGATCAGGTTTTAGTCACACACCCACACTAATGTAAGATCTTTCTGAAACTTTTAACCATGCAACGTACCACATTCAACACTCTCCTACTCACAGGCTTCAGATGTTCAACAAGGTTTGATTTTTGCAACAGCTCATGACAAACTTAAATTAGCAAAACCTTTTGCAAGTAATAAAGCAGTTGAATTTATTTAGCTCCTCCTCACTTTGAAAGGTCACCAAACATTTCACTTTACTTGCAGCTTGAACTATGAAGGGAAACAGAAATAGTTCCGCACACTTTGGACACTGTAAACTGCATGACAAATTCAACAACAAAAACAATTTATATAGCACCTTTAGCAAAATTAAACATAAAAACTAAAATTTGACACAGAGCCATACAAGGGGCAGGATTTTACGCGTCGGCGAGTGGTGGAGCCCGCTGGCTGACACATAAAATGACAGGGGGTTGATGCCAGGGTTGGGGGGGAGGGTGGGGGTGGTGGGGGGGAGGACTCCCGACGTCACCGCGCCCCATTTAAATTTTCAGGAAGGTGGGGGTGCAGTGAAATCAGCTGTGCGCCCACTGACCAGTCAATGGCCAATTGAGGTCAATTAAGCAATTAAAGGACTGGCCCATCCAACCTTAAGGTTGGCAGGCAGGCCAGGAGCCCTGGCGCAAATTAGAAAAAGCATGAAACCTCATCCATGGGCGGGATGAGGTTTCATGTAGGTTTGTAAAAAACTTAATAAAGTTTTTGTGAAAATTATGGACATGTCCCAACTCATGTGACATTGAGAGGACATTAGGGAAATTTTATTTTTCTATTTTTAGGTTTTTTACATGTACAGTTGATCTCCTTGAGGCTGCACTTAGCCTCAGGGAGATGAGTGCACTCTTTCATGCGCATGTGCGAAAGAGTGCATTCTCGATTTTGGATTTTGACCCCGCCCCCCCCGCCCGCACAAGAAGCACATAGCATTTCTGTGTGGACATCACGCTGGCAGGCCTTAATTGGCCCGCCCACGTAAAATGGTGCCGCGTCCCTAATCGGGTGTGCCGATCAGAAGCACGCCGGCCCTTCAATTCACCCCCAAAGGGGGGAAAATTCAGCCCAAGGAGATAATAAGGCAGATTGTCAAAAGCTTGGTCAAAGAGGTAGCTTTTATGGAGCAACTTAAAGGATGAAATAGAGGTAGAGAGGTTGAGGAGTTTAGTGAGGGAATTCCAGAGCTTGGGGCCCAGGTAGCTGAAGGTTTAGCCAACAGTGATGAACTGATTAAAATCAGGGATGCTCAAGAGGCCAGGATTATGGAATACAGGTATTACAGAGGGTTGGAGCTGGAGAAGATTACAGAGATAGGGTGGGGAAAGGTGATGAAGGGATTTGAAAACTAGGATGAGAATTTTAAAATCAAAATTTTGCTTATCAAGAAGTCATTGGGCATAGAGATGATAGGGGAATGAGACTTGGTACAAGTAAGGCCATGTTTAGCAGGGTTTTGGATGATCACATGTTTACAGAGGATAAAACGTGGGAGGCCGGCAAGGAGTGCATTGGAATATTCCAATCTAGAGGTAACAACGTCATGAATGAGGGTTTCAGCAGCTGATGAGCTGAGACAGGGCGGAGTCGGGTGATGTTACGGAGATGAAAACAAACAGCCTTACTTTGACACAGTTGTGTGGTCAGAAGCTCTTTGGAGGAAATTTCTGCTCATCTAGTACTGGGTGTCAGAAAGCAGTCTGATAATTTAGTAACAGCGGAGAAATAATAGTCAGATGAAAAATAGGAGGGGTCAAGGTTAAGTCCTGGATGGGGCGGTGGGGGGGATAAAAAAGTTGTAGAAGCAGGAAGAGAAGTCATTTCAGGTGATACATTGGCTATGAGTACATATGCAAGAATGGAACCAGGCAAGTGTAGCCCTACCCAGCTGGCAGATAGTGGAGATGCATTGAAGGAAGATGCTATAGTTAACCATGTCAAAGTTTTCAGACAGCTCAAGAGAAATGAGGAGGGAAAGTTTATCTTTATCACAGTCACGTAGGATGTCATTTGTGACTGATAAAAGCAGTTTCAAGATGGAAACCTAATTGGGCAGATTCAAACATGGAGTTCCAGGAAAGAGGGGCAAGGATTTGGGAGGTGACAACATGTTCAAGGACTTTGGAGAGGAAAGGGAGGTTTGAGATGGGGCGGTGGTTTGCAAGGACGGCGGGGTCAAGGGTTGTTTTTTTGAGCAGAGAGGCGACGACAGCAGTTTTAAAGGATGGAGGCAGAGTACTGAAAGACAGGGAGAACCTTTAACAATATTAGTTAACATGGGGAAGTTGGTTGTTCAGCAGTTTATTGTGAATAGGGTCAAGGGAGCATGAAGTGGGTCTCAAGGTGAGTTCGGAGAAGGTATTAGAGGAGATCGGAGAGAAATTAGAGAAAGAGGTGAGATTCAAAAACACTAGGAAAAACAGCTAAACAACTGCACATGCATGGAAAGCTTCAACTACCTTTTCTTGCCTGGCTTTTCTTGTGTTCTTGGATGTGGCTGGTGTGGTCACACACAGTCAGGTGTAAATAGTAGTATGTGGCAACTAGTGCTCTCAACAGCACGTGTCTATGGGCTGGATTTTGCCATCAGTGAGCAGGAGGTGGGACCTGCTTCTCCGCCAGGGATCGGCTCCCCTCCCGCCAGAGATTGGGTCGGGCCCGCCCGTCCGACAGGCAGAAAATTCTGCCCTATGTTTCCTACCAGCAATGATATGGGAAATAATACTCCAGTATGATAAGGCCAGGATTTTACAGCCCCTCCCGCTCGGCGGGATATTATGGTCCTGCAGAGCTGAATGGAAATTCAAATGGCTCACCGTATTCGCCAGGGGGAAGACAGGCTGCAGCAGGGCCGTAAAATCCTGGCCTGTGTGACTGGAGGCATTTGTGTGATAAAGTTGTTGCCAACAGCATTTGTGTGAACAATAAAATATAAAAGAGAATGTAAAGGTAAAGTTATTCAGATTGGGGGAAGGCAGAAAGCTGATTTCCACAGAATTAGTGCTGGGAACACTGTCGCTCATCATTTATATAAATTATTTAGACTTCAGAAATAAATAACATAGTACCAAAATTTGTAGATGATACCAAATTCTGGATGTAGTTAACCATGAGGGAAAATGCAACATAATACAAGAACATTTTTTTAAAAAACTTGCAGCGAGCAGTTTAGTGGCAAATGAACATTAACAAAGATAAATAAGATGCACTTTGGGATTTTATCCCACCCCAGAGCAGGATGGCGGATGTAAAATTGAGCACCAAGGCTATGCCGTCGTACCCATCACCTACTGTCCCCCTCCACCCATGCTGCAATTTTACCAGTAGAGGGATAGGCAACAGGAGTCTGGCAGGACCATATGACCACTGAGGCCCTTAAATGGCCAATTAATGGCTGCCCACCCCCGCTAGCCAGGATCAGCCAGACAGCCTGCAGTTCCAGCAGTGGCCACCGCTCCCAGTGGGGCAGCTTGGGCAAGAGAGCTTCCAATCTTTTGATCGGCCTGCAGCTCTCAGAGGCAGGACTTCCTCCCTGATGGAGGCAGGAGGTCCACCTCAAACCAATTAACAGCCCGGAGAACTGGCTAAGTGGAGGTGGGCACAGCCCCAGCTTTTACAAAGGGGAGTGAGGAACCCATCCCCAGCAAAAAATTCAGCACCACTCGTGGCAGAAATACAAGATGGTCACTGATAAATCATATGCCTAGGCTAAAATAATCCACTTTGTTATTTACAGATACTTAAATTCTCAACTGGCAGAACTTGAAACTTTCATTTCCCCTTTTCAAATTGGGCTGATCTGAAGTCAAAAATATTTGAATTGTGCCCTAATGCAATCTAGTTAAATCCAAATACTCTCAATGGTCTGTTATCACAGGGCAATGGGACATGAAGGCTGAGCTCCAGCAACACCTGATAGGAATTTGTTTTTAAATGACAGGACAAAGAAAAGCTAATTCCTAGCCCCTTGCCAGGATTCCAGAATTTTACCAATAGGCACCTTCACTGATAAAACAACATTAACACGGTACTGTGACCCAGGGAATAATTTAAAAAATAATGAAGATCCTCATATTGTTGGCATTGATTCAACCTGAGCAAAACTGAGAACTCCACTAGCGTTTGCCATTCTGTCACCATTACCTCAAGCTTGCTTTTATAATGATCCTATCGTGAAATATGGCAATCAAAGTCACTCAGAGTCAGCTCCAGGCATAAACATGTCAATTGGTCTTATCATATTCAACTGATGCTGGCACCGGTGAGGAAATTATACCATGTCTAAAAGGTGGAGAAGTGCTGTGGACATGCTCTGCCTGGACTGACTTTTTTTTATTATTCATTCACAGGATGTGGGCTTGGCTGGCTGGGCCAGCATTTATTGCCCATCCCTAATTTCCCTTGAGAAGGTGGTGGTGAGCTGCCCTCTTGAACCGCTGCAGTCTGTGTGGTGTAGGTCCATCCACAGTCCTGTTAGGGAGGAAGTTCCAGGATTTTGACCCAGCGACAGTGAAGGAACAGCAAAATATTTCCAAGTCAGAATGGTGAGTGACTTGGAGGGGAACTTCCAGGTGGTGGTGTTCCCATTTATCTGCTGCCCTTGTCCTTCTAGATGGTAGTGGTCGTGGGTTTGGAAGGTGCTGTTGAAGGAACCTTGGTGAATCTCCTCTCCACAAAACCAAAATGGCTGGGATAAAAAGGAAACAAATACAGCATATGTACAAAATTGGAGTTAAACACAAAAGGTTAGAAGTACACAATGCTTGCTTCTTAAAGAGAAAGACTATTTAACCCTCTAGTGGAACAGGAATGCTGCTTTTGATGCACCCTTGGCTCAGATTCCAATAGACCAACAACACGGCACTAATTCCCCAACACTTACACCACTGAATCTCAAGGCAGAATCATCTTCCCAAAAGAGTGGTCTACAAGCCTGTTATCATGATCAGAGAGAAAAATTTTGTGTAAGCACCAGCATCTAATTCAGGAATCCAGCCACACAAGTACCAGTTTAAAAACGGCTCAAGACAGCTGAGCTCCTTTGTAGGATTGAAGAAAATTGTGGGGAGAAGGAATGAAATATTTAATAAAATGCCACATAACAGGCTTGTCAGCAAAGTTGAAGCCAATGGAATTAATATACACAAATGAAATGATGCAAACACTGCCAATGCCTTGCGACTGTCATTTATTTTAAAAAGTGATGTTCCTAAAACTAGTTCTTGCTACCTCAAAATTTTACCTTCCTATCAATAGCATGGATACGAAGTTTGTCTGAGTGGCAGGAAACAGAAAGTAGTAGTGAACAGTTGTTTTTCGGACAGGAGAAAATTATGCAGTGGGGTGCTCCAGGGCTCAGTACTAGGACCACTGGTTGACTTGATATATGTGAAGGGGTGGAATTGTCCCAGATTTGCACTAAGTGTGGTAGCTGGCCACGATGGAGGCTTTTCACACCGTATCGTCCCAATCATCCCCCATTAATCATGCATTCCTAGGAAACACGCCGTTTCACTGGCAGGCAGTCTCCGATTTGCCCGCTATGCCATTACCTTGCCACTTCCTCACCCCTACACCATATTTAAAATGCAGTCGCATGCACACCTCTCAGTGGTTCCAGCCCACGACTGCTGCACAGAAGACATAGCCCCGATAAGCAAGTAGACTGCATCCCTCTAATTTAGTGACGGGTCCCTTGAGCAGCTTATGGATGCCGTGGAGGCCTGTCATGTCCTCTAGCCCTGCTCTGGGTGAAGGCCAGCAAGCAAGATAACAAATCCAGCACATATCTTGCAGAGTCGGTGCAAGCTTAGTGACCCAATTGGTCTCTTTCTCTGCTGTAACCATGATTTTATGATTCAATGAACAACGTGCCTTAAAGATGCATTTGATTTGCTTATAGGTCTGCAAACTTGTTCTTCTCAAAATCTAAAGAAAAATGTGTGCACAATATTAAGAATTATTTCAATGAGCATAGAAATTGCATTAAGAGGATGAAAATTAAAGCAGTAAATACAAAGACACTTGTGCACAGATACCTGGCCAGTATGGTGGTGGATGAAATGCAGCCCTCTGCTCTGAATATTAACCCCAACAATTTCACACTTCAGTGATTAGCCGGCTTATTTTCCCACTTCTCTCAACCACCTTCCGTTTTGCTCTTCACCATTCTGAAGCATTTTTCTCTTTGCACAACTCTTTCCCAATCATTTGATTTTCTTGTTTATCTCATAGTTCAGACATTTGACTCTGGAGATGAGCCTTATTGGTTGCCCTGACCCTAATTCTTATATCTTTCCTCATGTCCTGGTGAATAGAACTGAGTACAGTGTTCGAAGTGCTAGCCAATTTCTTCTAATTGATACTCTACTCTGTTTTGATTGCATAACCCAAACATCCTATTGGGCTTGTTTCATTGCTGCTTTGCATTGATAGGGCCTCGTGCACACTTCTTAATGCTTGCACACAAGGCATCCCAGTGATGTGTCACTGAATTGGGGGGTTGCTGAACTCTTCTTGATTTTTGTCTTTACCGGAGCAGTCCTGGGCTGCAAGCATTAAGAAGTGTGCGCGAGGCTGCAGTTTAATATGGCACCCTGCGCAAGGAAGCAGTGAGGTTACAGCATGGCGGGCAAATTGGAGGCTGCCCACAGCAAGACATTGTGTTTCCTTTTGCATAATTAATTAAACAGAAATAGGATGGTAAGGCATGAAAAATGCCACCCACTACCAAACGTTGTGCAAATCTGGGACGATTCTGCCCTATGGCCGGAATCTTCCGACCCCATTGGCATTGGATGTCATGGAGGGTGGGGGTAAGGGGGGGAAATGACAATATGTTGAGAAAGCCAAAAATTGGTTTCACGCTGGCCTGAAAGCACAGCAGGATCATCCGATGGTGTTGGCCATGGCGGAACGCCAATCCCATTGGAGACCAGCGTGATCCTTCTTTGCATCCCATTAATGAGATATAAAGAAAGACCCAACCGGAATTGTCCCCCTGCTCCAGATTTACCATTCATCTGCAGGTAAACACGCCAGTGCAGAGCACATCTGGATAAGTGTGATGTGCAGAAGTTGGGAATTATCGTCAGGGCCTTGCTAACATTGCAGGCATCCAAGGAGCAGGAAACGCTGGAGCCCTACAGCTGCCAGACCCTGGAGTAACATGTGCATCACTTGCTGGTTGGATTCTCGTAGACATGGCTCCACCGCGAAGCAGCTCACAGAAGGTGGGAGGTCTCTGTTGATGGTTCAGGTCTGCTCCGGAACATCATGGTCTTGGCCACGGGCTGCTACGGATGATTGGTGATGGGGCGAGCGGGAGAGGAAGGTCTAGGTTTGACTGGGAGAGGAAGGAGTACTTTGGCAGGGAGGAGGGGGTGATGTTGGGAGGGAGGTAACAAAGTTGTCAGAGAGGGTGAAGTTGGGACGGGTTAGAAAGTAGTACAAGGGAGGAGAGTGCAACAGGGTGAATGTGGCAAGTGGGGAGGTAATTGTAAGGGAGGAGGAAGGTGTAAGGGAAGGAGTTTGGAGAGGGGGGAGTACTTTGGGGGGAGGGGAGAGACTTGAAGGAGGAAACAATTCAAGAGGGGGGAAAGGCATCCGGGGGAAGGAAGGAGTCCGGGGGGGGTGAGTAAGGGTGGAGGAGGGATTAAGTGTGGGGGGGTGCGGGTATCCAGATGGACATGCAAGGTAGAGGTCAATGTGGATGGGGGTGGGATTCTCAGGAAAGTAGGGAATGTGCATGTTCACCTAGACATCCTGGAAAGACAAGGGTTCTGGTCAGTGGGGTGATAGAGAGATGGAAGGTGATGCCAGGGGGGGGTCAACAGTGATGGGGGAAAGATCATGGGTGACTGAGGGAGGGGAAAGGATGGGGTAGCTGAGCAGAAATGTGACGACCACCATTTTTCTTAAATCGAAAGCAAGCGGAGCCTCGTGTTGGGTGGATACAGGTGCTGCAGGGGAGTGTGGACAGCGGCTGGGCGGAGATACAGGTCAGCTCAGATGGGCGACAGAAAGAGGAGCCTAGCAGGCAGCATTGAAAATGCTCAGGACAGTGAGATGAGTGTGAAGGAGGCATGCTTTGCGTGCGTGGGGGAGTGCTTGCACGAGGATCCGAAAGGCCCTGCAGACACACACATCTCCCTCCAGAATCACTCATGATCCAGCTGTGTGCAGGTGAACTGCTATTGGGGTAGGGGGAGGGGGGTGGGGGGAGAAGCTGTAGGAGGATTCACGAAGAGTGTAAATCAAGCTGAGAGACACCATATTACACAGTGAAAGTTTCCAATTATAAAGTGACAAATTGTGTTTACCCGTTGCAACCATTTTGATCAGAATTCCTTAACCTTTCTAGCCTACCACTTCTTCTAGGTGCTTCCCTGTCATCCGCAGCAGGGGTGGAGACAGCCTATGCAATGGTTGGCCTTATTAACTCCGAAGGCTTCGGCATGGGCCCTCTGGAAAGCCAAGCCCTTGATGGACCCTGCTTGCTCTGGCTGTCCTCCTGTGGGCCAGCTGCTCACTCTGTGGTGTCAGAGGATGAGGTTAAGGGGGTCACAGGCAACGGGGATCCAAAGAATGACAGGATCTGAGAAGCCTGAGTGGATGAGACAGAGGTGTCCAGCTGCCATTCCTCCTCCCTTCGGATGCCCGATGGCTCCAGCCTGATTCCTTGATGGGAAGGAGCACCTGGAGGGACGTCGAGGTGCCCTGTTTACCTCTCACATTGCTACTGCAGGAACTCACCCATGGCTACAGCAATTTAGTACAGGTCTGCATGTTACTCCAGGCTCTGCTAGACCAGGGTCTCCATGGCATCTGCCATATTTCCCATGGAGACCTCCACATGCGCACATGTGGGCACCACTTCATCAGAGAACAGGCAGACACCACTCTGACGTCACAGAGATGCCATTCAGTTGAGGGCTTCCAATAGCTCTGCATGATGTTCCCCCTTCTTCTGCTGACTGTCCATGATGAGTTGGAAGGCCGAATCCAGAGGCTCATTGTCTGACTCAGACCTCACAGATGCCTCTTCCCCAGCAGTCCTCTGAGTGCCAGGGAGCTTGGCTGAACCTGCCTCCTGCTGCTGCGGACACGTGTCGGTGCGGTGACCACCAGATTGTGAACCTGAGCCTACTCTAGATCTAGGTCCCATTGAGGTATGTGTCTCTGCACTGGTGGAGGGTGTGGGTATGTGCTGTGATGGCTCTTCCAGGCTGATTATTTGCAGTTCTTCAGTGGGGGAGGTGTCCTGTTGGCTGTAGGTGAAGATAATGGACGGAGCTGAGGGACTGGTTGGCTGCGGGTGTCAGTCATTTGGCTCCCTGTGAACCATAGGAGAGATAATTAGTGCATGGCAGCACAGTCAAAAACAGGAGAGAGAGCACTCACAGTTGCGTTGAGAGAGGGATAATAGGGTGCAGGATCCTCACATGGGTGTTCGCTGCTGATCTCACCATTGCCACAGACACTATCCACACCCTCACCAGTCAGTACAATGGCACACTCCTCATAGTGAGGGGCCTCATGTGGGTCACTCCACCCCCGGTCTGGGACCTTTCCCTAAGCTGATGTAAGCAGGCTTCACCCGCATAGAAACAGATGGAGAGAGGGTGCGCAGGACACATGGCACTACATGGAGTGTTTGTGTGGTGAGCGGAGCCATGGATGGGATGAGGACACGAGCTCCAGAGGACATGAGCCTGATGGAGATGTGAGGGTGTGTGTGAGAGTTAGTGGTGTTGTCCCTTGAGGTGTGAGATCCCTGTGGATATGTGATGTGTTTGTGAGTGTGTGAGTTGAGAGTGATGAGGTGGTTGCATTATCCCGGTGGAACGGATGAGAGCATTCATCCACTTCCTGCACTGGATGGCTGACCTTCTGTGTGCTCCGGTGGCACTGACCGCCGCTGCCACCACCGGATTGGTGACTCTGGTGCACCCCTTGCAGCCAGAGCTGGGGTAAAGGACATTGACTCTAGCAGGTGCCCTAGAGAGGAGTCACTAAATTTGGGAGCTGCCGTCCTCTTTGCTTATGGGGCCATCTGTCTCTTGGAGCAGTCCTGGTCTGAAGACATGAGGTAAGCATGTGCTCTGGTGCGCTTATGGCGCCTGGAGTGAGGAAGCTGTGAGGTCACAGCATGGCAAGCAAACCTGAGCAAGCCTGCCCGCCAGCGATCCAGTGTGTTCCCCATGAATGCATAATTAATGAGGTGGGATGTGCCAGGAATGGGATGATACAGCGCAAAAATCCACCCTTGTGGCCGACGGGTAAAACGTGATTCTTCCTGCCCACTACCGCACTGGGACGATTCCGCCCTATGTTTATCAGATTATTATTGTACAAAGAACTTGACATTTTTCCTGGTGATACATTCCACTAGATTGAAGTAAAACTAATGGGTCAGTAGTTGTCCATGTCTCTTACGCCATCCTTTTTGAATAACATAACAATCTGTTCCAATCTTCCCAATTTCCAGTGACTCACTTAAAAAGAAAACTGTCTCACAGATGCCCCTTCCTAGCCTTTCATAGTATTTTAGGGTAACAACATTTTTACTGAAAGGTTTATTTGCTGTGAGTCCTTTTATCCTCCAAAACCTCCTGTATATTGAAATTATTAGGTAACTTCCTGACACCTGACTTTTGCCAGTTGTTGTTCCCCATCTCACTGCACCTCCCTCCCCTCAGTTTACGCAGTCCTTTACGGGGAATTATTCTCACTTTTCTCTCAGCTTCCAATTCTAATGGAGCGGTCCTACAGCTTTTCTGGAAGTCTTCAAGTGTGTGTGAAGTGTCATCAGAATTACTGATCTCTCCATTAGCACTATCTGTAATGATGCATGACAAGTTGTGCGAGGCTGGGTGAAACAATGCAATTTTTCCTGTCCAAAATGAAATGCACTATTCCCTTGTGGCACACTGCCTAACTCACAATGGATACAATCGTTCTGCTGAAATGCATCAAGCAGCCGACTAGTCAGTATGCTTCAGATCATAATAAACCACTGCACAAAATGTCTTTCTTCACGTGGCCTCTGATTCTTGTTCCAATTATATTGGAGCAAGATTTAACACTCAAAAACAGGTGGGCAAGACTTGGGTCAGATGTTAGCTTTCAAAGCTCTTAAAACATCCATTTTCCAGGGTTAGTGGAGGCAGGACAAGGGACAAGTAACCAAGAGGTGAATTAGTGATTTGAATCAAAAACAAACAGTGCTGGAAAAACTCAGCAGGTCTGACAGCATCTGTGGAGAGAAAGACAGAGTTAATGTTTTGAGTCCATATGAATCTTCCTCAGAACAAAAGAGCAGTAAAAATGTGGTGAAATATATACCCTTTAAGGGGGGTGGGACAGATGAAGCTGGATAGAAATCCAGTGATAGGTGAAGGCAAAGGAGAGATTGCAAAATATGTCATAAACAGAAGGTCAAAGGGGTGTTGATGGTGGTGATACTGGCTAAAGGAGGCACTAATGGTGACATTAAGAGTGGAAAGCAGAATGAGCAAGTGACAGATGACCCTGGTGGGAGTGAGGTGGGGAGAGAGGACAGGTGTGGGAAAAAAGATCGAAATGGGCTAAAAGGTGAGGATAAAACAACCAATAAAAATGGAAATAAATTTAAAAAATAATAGTAATAAAAGTAGGTGGGAAAATATATATTAATTTTTTTTTAAATTTGAAAAAAAGGGGATCGAGAAGTATTTGAAAAAGATTTGATATTGTGATGGGGCTGTTTTTCAGGATTAACAGTGGTTGGCCGGGTTTCCCTGGTTTCATGAAGGGAGATGAGGAGAGCTTCAGTGAGAAGGTGGACAGCTTTACAGCACTGCTTGTGGGCCAGGAGGAGAAGGAGTGAACCCCCTGTCTCCCAAGCTGCTCCCCTCCACACAGCAGCCCTCCCCCCCATACAAAAACCCCAGAGTCAGGGATTTGATATGCCTTGGACAACCCCTAAGCTCCATCCTGGGGCCAGAAATCAAACCATCTCCCAACCCCTTAATCAGACCCCTTATCCCTCAGATGGTGAATCAAACCTAGCTGCTCCCAGAGTTTGTTCCAGAATCCTTCCTGCCTGACTAAAAGCCAAGCTTGTCAATCAGGCTGACTTCCAGACACGGAATATGTGAAGTACAAAAGACACACACTGTCAAGCTAAAACTCCAGAGCATGCAAAACATTCTAACTGCTCATTAACCAATGGTTTGTGCAAGTTTAGAATGACTCCTTTGTTTTTCTACTTAAATGCCCAATTTATAAAACATAGGATTCATTTCGCTTGAAATAGTTTTATTAACCTCTTTTCTCACTTTTGAAGGTTTGTGAATTCAAACACTTGAGTCACTCTGTTCATTGAGTCCTTTTAAAGTTTGTCATTTCATATATACTTCCTCATCTTATTCTTTATTCCTAAATTTATGTCACATTTCTCTGCATTAAACTTTATCTGACATCAACTAACCAGTCTACATCCTCCTTACATAAAATACACTCCTCCCCACAGTCAATCACATTATTATTTGCAAATGTTGATATTGTGTCCTCTTACCTGATTTATATATACATATACCAAGAGAAGCAATAGCTCTTAGGTCAGTTTATATCCCTCCAGGTAGAAAACATCCATTAACCATGCTTGTCTTCTTTTTACCCTTCAAACAACTTTGCAACTCTGCTGCCTCATTCTCTTTCATGCCATGTGCATCCATATTATTAACAAGCCTCCAAAGCAGAGTCTTATCAAATGTTTTTGAAAATCCATAGGCAGAGCAGTCGCACATTTTCTTTACCAATATATTCTGTTATGCCCTCCAAAGTACTCAATCACATTTGATAAGCAAAATTACACCGTAAGTTCCAAAACATAGCTCTCACTGAACAAATGTATTGATACATAATTTCCAGGGTGGTGGTGTGCGGTGTTCACAGACGAGAAAGTTCTAAATTGGAACCATATAAAATTATGCATTAAATTGATATGTAAGCTTTAATTTCTTCTACGTAATGGCAAATAATGAAACTCTTCACCACAAGATCCTCTGGTATTCATTGAATTTAGAACAACACCAAAGATTTTCACACTTTTACAACAAGCAATTTTCCTTATAGAAATTATTCTTCCTGTGTTGGGACATTTGGAGGTATTGCTCTAGATTACATATTCATTTTCTGTAAGTTGAAGGGAAGGTAGTATAGTGTAGGATTTACACCTTGATAGGGATAGAAACTCAGATTTATCCTCTAAAACCAAAGGGTATGGGTGGAGTCAAAACTGGCAACCCCCAAGAAGCCGGCTTGGAGTAAATCTGCTGCAAACCGAAAGGATCCAGCACACACACACTAATGTAATGCTTTCTGTAGGGAATTTCCAGTGTATTTTTATCTTACTGAATAAGCTTAAAATTGAAATGCTTGTTTTCTGATCTGTCACAGAACAAACGTTCCTCCTTTTGAATAAATCAGTATGCCTCAACACATCTGATTCCTAATGATTTTATTTTGTATTCATCAACATACCTAAAGATCCTCACTATTAATTCTCTCAATGCAATGATTAAATCACTACACCTCAAGCTCAGTTATGTCTTTTATTGAAGCAGTGCATACTTTATTTCTTTCAGTGCATCAAAGACACATTTTTTAACATATGTCACAAGTTTAACTGAAAGCCACCAACTTTGATGCCCCCACCCTTCGTGCTTCATCTATCACCATTCTTGGATTCACTATCTCCTCCAACCTCAATTGAAATAGATCATATAGATGAGTTAAATGTGAAACACTGTAATTAGGTTCAAATAGCAGGGGGGAAACTTAGTACAGAAACAAGTTGGATTTTAAAAAGATGGGGAAGTGACCTAGGTGAGGAGGAAAGAGAAATTAGCATTAAGAATTGTAAAGTAACATGGGAATTTTTTTTTAAGATTGTAAAGTTGCAGAATAAGTATATACCACTGTTGAAGTCACTGAATATCTGGATGACGAGAAAAGATAAAGGAAGGATAAGTCTTTCAACTTCAGTGAGGACTTAAAGCAGGTGCTAGAGAATCAGCTGCCTGTTATATGTGGAGGATGCGGGAAATCTGGTGGATGTGGTGGACGTGGACTTTCAGAAAACCTTTGACGATATGTAGATCAATGGAGAAGATTATAAGCCATAGAATTAGGAGCAGAGTAACATGTTGTATCAAAAATTGATTAGAAAGGAGGGAACAAACAATGGAAGTTACAAGTGGTTTTTCAGAGTGGCTAGATGTAGTCTCACAGAGTTTTGTTCTGGGATTGCTTCTGTTTACTATGAATATTGATAACTTTTGAAAAATAAGTGCTGTCCTATTTTCAGATGATACTGAAATAGGAGGCATGGTAAATAATACTGAAGGACCAAGGGAAACTACAAGTGGTAAAATGCTGGGACATGTTGTAAGGTTGTTTGGTGTCTCATTAAGAGGCCTGGATTGTATGGCTGAACATAAACCATTTATTGGTAACCCATAACTATATACATCTCCATAGTACAGCTCTGCATGGGTGCAGTCTCCATGCTAGATCCTTCCAGAATCTTCTCCACACAGTCTACTATCATGTGACTCTCTACATCATAAGGTGAGCAGTACTGTTCTCCAGTCCCACATTAACCCTTGCACTGCCCGAGCACCCTTATACTACAATGGCATGCTGCTATCCCTGAATGGCATATTACAACAGAATAGGCAAAAAAAAAAAGACAAATGGAATGAAATCTCAGTAAAAATGAGATGGGATATTCTGATTAAAAAGTTCGAACTATGCATTGTAAAAAAGCTGAATCATGTGGAAAAGCAAGGGAATTTGGGCTTCAGGCTTTCAAGGCATTAAAAGCAGCATAAAATAAAGCTAACTGAAAATTGTGTTTTATGTTGAGAGTTCGAGAGAGTTTAATACCTATCACCATCAAAGTCAAGGTGGTATCCAAAGGTGAATTGATTCAAAGACTTGAAAAACTGGGGCCATTTTCATTCATACAAAGATTATGGGCTGAATTTTAATCCTCAAGGCAGGTACCAGGAGTTGGGAAAATTCCTGGCTTTGTGCACCTACCTCAGGATAAAGTGGCTCTGGAGGCACGATCTTCGTTGCTGGAAAGTGCAAGCTTAAGTCTGGCCAGCCAGCCAAGAAATACTTCGGAAGTCAGACCCAGCTTAAGAGGCAGGCTTTTCATGACTCAGTCTCTATATAAAGGGCCATCCTGGAAGTCACTCACTGTGGTAGGTAGGGAGTCATGAAGGGGTCACAAAGCTATGTGGGAGGGAACTTCATTGTGTTATCATATGAGTACAAGTTTTTAATGTTGGGCAGTTGTTTATTTTTGCTGTAAGAGACGGCCCATTAAGAGCCATCCATATGAAACTTTTGACGCTAAAGTCTGCCTATTACAAATGTGTATCCAACACAGCTGTTGTTCACTGTTTGCAAAGATCCAACACACCCTGCTATGTAGATATCAACATTTTTGCAGCTATTGCAGATCATGGCACTGCACACTAAGTGAAATGAGCATGGTATCTCAGGAGCTGGTATCAAGATACTGCATGCAGATCCTTCATGTCCAGTCACATGCCATGTCATCTGTCACATTTTCAAGTGTGGGCATCCATAACTGTGACATCAGCACACTGTCCTTATAGGCATGTGTGACTCCAAGGGAGTATTCCAGCTGAGTCCTATATACTCCAGACCACATCATGACATTCTAGGGTGCTTGCACAGAAGCTCAGTACACCCATACCATAAAAGGAACCCCCCAACAGCTAGGTCTGTGCACTGCTTGAGAAAATGTTCCAGCAGGCAGTTGCACAAGGCTGGCCTAGCATAAAGTGAGAATCTTGACTCAGCCACGTGCTTTCTTCATTGTCATGACAGAATGTCCTACTCACTCATGTCTGAGTCTCATGGATAAATACACCAGGTTCTGTGACCAGGGCCTGGAATCCTGGTATAAGAGGTTGAAGGCCAGAGGGATACTCTGTATCCATCAGGTCAAAGGAACCCTCCTATAGGCACAAAGAGAGCGTGGCAGGCAATTGCTGCAGCGGTGAGCGCATCATTTGAATATGTCCGAACATGGATTCAGTGCTGTAAGTGGTTCCATGACCTACTGTGCTCAGGCAAGGTGAAACATTCTGTCATGACAATGAAGAAAGCACAGGGATGAGTCAAGATTCTCACTTTATGCTGCGCCATCTGCTGGAGCCTTTTCTCGAGCAGTGCACAGACATAGCTGTTGGGGGTCTCTGTTTATGGTATGGGTGTACTGACCTTGTATGTGAGCATACTAGAATGTCATGATGTGGTCTAGAGCTTATAGGACTCAACTGGAATACTCCTTGGGTCTCAGATGATAGAGACATCATATGGGATACGGTTGCTAAGTATGTCACCATCTGCAAGGATAACTGAATGGGCATGACACTCTTATATGTCCAATCATAAATGGGGGTGACATATGAATGACCACTTTGACACATGGCTACATAGATCATGTTCATACATGGATACAGGATTCAATTGTCCCTCAGTTAGTCTTTATTGTTCACTCGCAGAAGAGATCTCAAAATGCTAAGGTGATGGCCCGGACAGGGGATGGCTGTGCAAACCTTTAGGGTGATTCATCAGGTGGAGGAGAGGGCCACGCAGAGAAATGTATGCCTTCCCAGGCCAGGTGTAGGACATGGTAAATCACCCAGTGCAGGTGTCAAAGGCAGTGTTACAGGCACCTTCCATCATGGCTTCACTAGTGCTGGCGATGGTTCAGCACAGGGATGTGGATCACGTGTAACGGACATTTAGCGGATGCTAGAGCATGAAGGAAGGTTTCATATCAAAGGATTCTGCTCATATAGTTTTTGATAATGACCTGTAACAACATGTGCACTCACACTGAGCAAGGATTATACTAAATATCTCCTAGCCACTGCTAATTATCTCATGTTGTGTCTCACACAGACCCCATCGCCACACACCTACCCCCCAGAGCAAGAATTTCCCTCAGGCATCAGGAGGGGGAGGATGAAGAGATGTTCAAGGATACACCATCCCATCTGACCAACACACAACCCACCACACAGATACTAGCACTGCGGAGGGAAGTAGCACACATTTAGAGTTAGTTGCATATGGTGAAGGGCACTACACCAGAGTGCAGGAGAAGGTGCCAGAGTGAGACATATCAGTACACAGCCCTCCTCAGAGGAGGGAGGGCAGTCACAATGATGCTCCAGCTAGCATAGAGGTGGGGCCTCAAGAATCACCTTCTGGGGCACAGTACTTGGATCAGCAGCAGCAAATGTGTGGACATCTGGTGGATTTCCCTGAGGCAATGCGCACTCATGCACTGCGAGTAGAGGAGTCCATTACGGTGTTTGACCTCATGAGCTCTAACCATGAGACATAGGCCAGTCTCATGGAAAGTCACATGCAGCATCACTCCCAGTGAATGCAAGAGAGGTATGCATTCCCACAAAGGGAACAAGGCTCACTCAGTAGCCTGGAGCAATCCATTCAGAGTTTGAGCATTGTCCTCCATGGAATACATGAGGAGCTGTGTACTCATAACAGGACATCCTCAATGGTGGCACAGCAGACATTGGAATGGATGACAGCTGTGCCCCAGCAACCCGCCCCATCCATCCAACCCTCCTGAAAGCCAACCCAGGGTTCAGCAGGTTGCAGAGGAGCAGGAGTCTATTGTGAGCAACTCTACACACTCATCTTCCATGGCTCTGCCAGAACTCTCATCTGTGGTAGATGCTCCAATGACCAACCACATCTGTCTCTGCAGAATTGCAGGTCCTGTAGTCTCATGTGGATGCCTGGCCGCGATGCTCCTCAATGTGTTACAGACATTAGTGACCAAATGGGGCACATCTCCTCTGAGGCACAGGGGGCACCACGTAGGAGTGTTCGAGTTTGAAAGGCATCATGGCATTTTGATCACTGATGGGTTCACATGTGGTGTTACCTCTCACATGGTTAAGTATACCTTCTCCATTTTCTGTTAATACACTATATAAAGAAAGAGATGGAATCAACCTGCTGAGTGGTGCATATAATAACTGGGTAAACATAGAAACACATGATCTTACCAGTGTCACTGAAGATTGTAGCAGGAAGTCCATCTGTCAGAAAGCTGACTGTTGTGAAGGGTGAAGGGTATGTCCATCATAGTCAAGCCGGGTGGTTAATGAAGCATTCACTGCAAATAGCAGTCAACCTTGGGAATTGGGCATCCCTGGCCAGGTCAGCATTTTTATGAAATGTGGTGGTGAGCTGCCTTCTTGAGCCGCTGCAGTCCATGTGGTGTGGCTACACCCACAGTGCTGTTCGGGAGTTCCAGGCTCTTGACGCAGCAACAGTGAAGGAACGACAATACACTGGTCAGGATGTTGTGTGGATTGGAGGGGAACTCACAGGTGATGGTGCTCCCATGCCTCTGCTGTCCTTGTCCTTCTAGGTTGGAGAGGCCGCAAGTTTGAAAGGTGCTGTCGAAGGTGACTTGGTGAGTTGCTGGTGCGCATCTTGAGGATGGTACACGCTGCTGCCACTGTGCATTGGTAGTCGAGGGAGAGAATGTTTAGGGTGCAATATGGGGTGCCAATCAAGTGGACTGCTTTGTCCTGGATATTGTCGAGCTTTTGGAGCATTTTTGGAGCTGCACTCATCCAGGCGAGTGGAGAGCATTCCATCACACTCCTGACTTGTGCCTTGTAGATGGTGGACAGGCTTTGGGGAGTCAGGTGGTGAATTACTCACAGCAGAATTCCCAATCTCTCACCTGCTCTAGTAGCAAAAATATTAACATAGCTGATCTAGTTCAGTTTCCGGTCAATGATAAGCCCAAAGATGTTGACTGTGGGGCTTTAGCAATGATAATGACATTGAATATCAAGGCCAGATGGCTAGATTCTCTCATGTTGGAGATGGTCATTGCCTGGCATTTGTGTGGCAATAAGGTTACTTTATGCTGCCTTTCTTCAACCTTCCTTCCTTCATGGACAATATTCTGCACAACCAGAAAAACTGGCAGATTGATATGTCGGCCTTTTGGTTTATGAGGTAAGGAATGAAAAGGAGCCCATGTGAACCCTCTGCTCTTTTGCAGCCACTCCATAACCCCTTCCCTGAGATCATACAGCAGCTTCTATCTCAAGGCAACTCCAGCTTTAAGTCTGATATCTCACACAGCTCTATCTAAGGCTTAGAATTCTTTACTTCAGGCCTTCAGAGCTGTTCACATCTCCTGCCCCAAGTAATGAAACACACAGAGTGATTGCAGCACTTTTTGACACTGAAAATCACAACTTCCCGTTCTCTCCTATCTCTTTAAACAGGCTGACTTATTCCTGAATGCTATGTTTGTGCTTTATGCCCTGCCTCCTTTCATACGTCTTTCAACATCAGAAACGCTGAGAATGGGGGCAGGACTTCCAGATCCTCGCTGCCATTTTGAATCTCCAGGGAATCTCCCCAACTCCCATGAAAATTCAGTCCTATGTTGTAATTGGATAGAAATGTTTAAATATATGAAGGGATAGGACAGAATAGATGGAAACAGATTATTTCCACTGATTGAGGAGCCTAGATGAAGAGATTTAGGAGATCATGAGGAGGTTGTTTTAACGCAGAGAGCTGTGAGGCTGTTAAATGCATTGCTATAGGTAGTCATTGAGGCACAGGCACTTAAGAATAGGTTAGAGAGTCTTGCAGGAATGTAGGGTGGAATTTTCCATTCTGGGACTAAGTCCCAGGGCAGGGGCATAAACAGGGAATCTTTCCCGCTGCAGCGGCCACTGGGAATTTGCGCCGTATCACGTGATCCTGGCCTCATTAATCATGCATTTGGGGGTTTTTGCGATGTTTTGCATGGCAGGGCAGGCTAGATGGCTTGTGCCCTGCCACCATATCCAGGTGCCATTTTTAAAAGGTGTCCTGACATCACTGACTCACTGTTGAAGAAGATGGACCTCCGGGAACACTCTGAAGCTGGAAGATTATCCTCCTCAAAGACACTGAACCTGGAAGATCTACCCTGTGGATGATCCTCCCACCCACTGCTGCGTGTTCCAGGGTCCACAATCACTGGAGGCTTCCATCCCAAACCCCAGAGGCAGCCTCAGGCTTTCTTCAGGTAAGTGCCGACATATACACATTACGTTGATCCAGACATGTTCTGGACCAGTGTGACTACCCGCTGGTGGCAGTGGACGATTGTGGGGGGCGGGGGGATGGGGGGGGGAGGGTGGTGCACTATGATTCTGGTCGGGTCTTCATCTGCATCCCATTAACTGGATGCAAATCGGTTTCCCGCTGGCCCTTGGTAAGAATCGCGACCTGTCATGGTGGGCAGGAGCGGAAGATCCCGCTGTCATTTTACACCAGCTGAAAACCGACTTTTCAGCTCCCGTCAAATTGTTCCCCCTCCCCTACTGCCATAAAACTCGCCGCAGTGGGCCTGGAAAATTCCGCCCGTAGAATAAAGAAAGCAGGCAGGGAACTTGATTAGGACTATTACCAATATGGAATTAACAGCAACATACTCTGCCCTGTTATAAACTCTAACAATTTTATCAATATTCTTCTGCTCACTGCTCCTATCAACTTTCCTTTCCTGTTCCTTCAATATAAGATACAGTCTTCAGCTCAAATTCATTCTTAAGACTGTGGAACTCTACCTCCCTCAGTCTTCCCTCCCTCTGAAAATCTTCCAAGCTTTTAATATCAAAGATTTGTGTCACAAAGGGTTTCAATTTTCAGTGATCCACATTGGTTTCGCACAACCTCAGAACAGCAGTTGTCTAGGTGTAATTGCCAGGGAATCTAACGCTTCATGAAAATAGTAAAACTGGAAGATCAGAAAGACATAGATTCATAGAGAAATCTTTCACAGACACCTAATTACTATCTCCTAATTTAATCAATTTCTTTAACACATTGCTCTGGTCCTATGTGGCTCTTCATATTAGCTTCTTAGTAATTTGTTTTTGGAAAAGGTACTTCAATAGATCTGAAATGTTTTTTTAAAAACATACCTAAAACTGCATAACAAAGTCCTACTCTAAAGCAGAACAATCTGATCAGAACTGTTTCCCACAATTTCAGTTTCAATTTCATTGCCTTGGTCCAAGATAATCAACGTGACATTAACTTTGTTCCAGCCCTTATGGCCATCACATAACTTTTTTACATACAAAGAATAATTCAGCTGTGATCAATAATTCATAGCAGTGAAGATTTTAATGAATGAGTCCAACACAATTTGCTATGGAACCAATTCAGATGCACAGAATATAATATAAAGAATGTACTCCTATCACCCTGTAAAACCCAGCACTTGAAACAGTGGCAGTAACACTGCAGGAGTTCATATGATGACAAAATGTTTGAACTGGCTTGCTTTCAAACGTCCCTAGCTATCTATGTAACCTCCTCCAGCCCCACAAACCTCCAATAATATAAAAGCAAAATACTGCAGATACTGGAGATCGGAAATAAAAACAAAAAGTGCTGGAAAAACTCAGCAGGTCTGACAGCATCTGTGGAGAGAGAAACAGAGTTAACTTTGAATCCTCTTCAGGGCTGAAGAGAGGCAAAAATACCTCCAAGGTCTCTGCATTCCTCCAATTCTGGCCTCTTGCTTATCCTTGATTTTCATTGTTCCACCATTGGCAACTGTGCTTTCAGCTGCCTAGGCCTTAAGCTTTGGAATTTCCTTCGCAAAGCTTTCCACCTCTCTACCTCTCTCTCTCTACCTACCTCTTTGACCAAGCATTTGGACACCTGCCCTATTATCTCCTGATGTGGTTCAGTGTCTGATGTTTGTTAATGCTCCGGTGAGGCACCTTGTGAGTGACATTTTACAACATTAAAGGTGCTCTTTATATGTAAGCTGTTGTTGTATGCCACTGTAGCATTACACTCCTTATAGATTCTCCATAGAGCTCAGAGGAAACCTAGAAGGAAGTGCAAGAAAAGTTACAGAAGATAATTGATGACTTCAAAGAGGTAGATTTTGAAGAGGCTTTGGAAGTAAGAGGTATAATATGGAGGTTTAGACAATGCTGAGTCATGGTAACTGAAGGCTGCAGTGAAGTACAGACATGCATGTAACCAGAGTTGGAAGAATGGATATACAGCTGGAGGGTTGAAGCTGTAAGGTTAAGTCATGAATGTATTTGAAAACAAGAATGGGGCTAACAGGTGTCTCAGGTATGATCTGGATGGGTTGAAGTTTATCTAGGATGGAGCTGTAGGAAGTTGAAGATTGAAGGACTAAAGCAGTGATGTGGCAGTCAGATACCATAGATGTTAAAAGGTACAGAAGAAGGCCATTCAGCCTATCATATATTTAATAGAACAATCAATATTACAAAGATGGTCTTGGTGACAAAGTGGATGTGGGTTTGAATTTCTGCTTAGGGTGATTAACACACCAAAGTAGTGCACCATCAGGTTCAACCAGTGAAAAGATATAAAATTAGTGTTAGAATGTTTAATTCTGCCAGTGGATCAATAGATTGGCTTCGGTATTTCCAAAGTTGGTCCAAAGCTGACAAAAAATCTATTTCAAATAAATGACAAGCTCCCAGGAGTTAATCATGCAATTTAAATATAATTATTATTGTACCACATGAATTATAATAATGTTCCTATGTACATAACTAATAAAAACTCAAATTGCGAACAAATTAGCAGCACATAAAAACAGTAATTACACTTCAAAAGCAATTTATTGATAATGTAACATATAGACGCAAGTTCTTTAATTTATGGAAGTGAAAGAGTTGTGTAAATTTGACATTCAACTACTGTTTTATGTAGATAACTGGGCTGATTGATATGAAATAATAATGTATTAAAAACACATATTTTAATCTAATTGGGTAAAAATCACGATTGCAGTCAATCCAAGCACCTAACAAATGCATCTGCTTTGGAAGAACTGAGTTGTATTAAACCTTAATTCTGCTGCTGTATTAACGCTGGAGCTCACAGAGTCAGGTTAGCCCATTATTAGGTTTTGCTGGAATAGATAAGATTTCTCAAAAACATAGGTACCATCTAATTATGATTAGAAATACAATATTAACCTGTTCACAATAGCTATGATTTACAGATCAGAGGTTTCCAGCAGCTGCAAAGTAACACGAGGACTGCCAATCCTCCTAATTATAGTGCACCAGTTTGACGCAAGGTGTTTCCATCCTTCTTACCTTGAATACATCCCGTCATCAAACAACATCAAAATCAATTAAAGGCATCTATCTGACTGAAGATATGTTTCACAAAAATGTTTTGTCTGATGGTCATTAAATTAGAAGTGTCATCAGTCAATTTTATGCCATTGATGCAATGATTTGTTTCAGTATGTTTTAGGTCATTGGAATAGAAATTCGCCTTGGACAGTATCGCAGGGGCACCTGTTATCCGCTTTGCTCGATTTTCAGTTCCAATGAAGATGATTAAACTGAATATCGGGTGGAGGGTATAATGAGTAGTCAATGCATTACTGCTTGTTTTCTGTTATCGCTAAAGACAGATTTCTCCTCCATTGTGCTGCATAGATGTAAGTAAGCAAAAAGTGTCTCCTTTCCTTTCAGTAAAATTCTTTCTTTAAATGCTCCCATGCAATATCTGCAAGATAAGTGTCTGTAGATAAGATGGCTACTTGTCCTTTTGTTCCACCTCATGGAAGGAGTAGGTATGGAGGCTTCCCGAGAGGTCTGCTTTACACCAGAGTTTAAATCAGTTGGCCACATATCTCAGCATGCAGCAACAAACAAATCCGCCTGGTCCAGGCATAGTGCCAGGAATAGCCTGTTTTATTCCAACTGCTTTCCAGGGTTTCTCCTGTCACTGTGCGGAAGCAGCTCAGAATGTGCTAATGACAACTCGGGAAGCACTTGCTTGTTTATTTGCTTCTAATTACATAGCCCTGCTGAAGGTTGACTCCAACATTGGCCATTGCTCAGTTCAGGCGCAATGTTCTAATGAGATAAAGTATCTGAATCTCAATGGTTTCTGGTGCCTGACAAAAGTGACCATTAACATATCATGAAATGTAGATCACATTGCTCCATCATCTTTCGGTGGGGCCATTCCTGAGGGTACTCCAGTTATGCTTGCCACCAGTGTTCCTGAGATCTCCCTTGGAGATGGAATTTCATGCAGTATACAGAGTGGTCATCTCAAACATTGTAGAGCATTAAGGCTGCCATGACGTCTGTAAGGAGTCAGTTCGCTGTTCAAATGGATGGAAATTCTGCACTTTATATCTGACCCTGTAAAGTTGGAATCAGGATACCATTTAACAAGGCCAGTGGCAATACTAAGCCTCCACTCGGGGACATTCAGTTATTCTTCAGCTGTCACCTCTAATTCTTCCTATACCTATAAAGAGTGACTCAACCTGGTGAGCACTTGGTGATGACACTGAATGCAGTGGTAAAGTTTGTTGCTAGGAAGGCCAGTTCCTGGAGTGGTGATATATCTATAACAAGAGGGAGAAAGCATGACATGCATAGTCAGGTATGCTGTTGCTTTGCAAACATGGCACGGTTGTGTGGCGTAACACAGCCACTTCTTTACAATTACAATTATACAAACCTGAAGCATATTCCCCTCCTCCAGCTTGCATGTCATCTAGCATGATGTGGGCACCTTCTCAGCTGATGACCTCCATGATGGCAATTTTGATGGAAGTAAGATATTTGACCTGCCTGAGTCCCTGTGCCTTCTCTTGAAGCCAAGATTTACAGTAAAGAGAATGTGTTGACCATCTTGCGCTCTATATTTTAGACTGCAATACCATCTTATGATCTAATGCACTGTTTATCTGAACATGTAGTACATTGCCTCCAGAATACGTGAATGTCTGAGAGCTGACTGAGTGCATTATCAGCTGTACATGTGCTTAACCAATGCTAACCGTATGTCTTTCTCAACTCCATCTCTTTTTTTGATCTTTAGCAAGTCTCAGGATCAATACAAATCTGACAGTACATATAATTGTTACGAAGGCGTGCTATGTAGAATATTAATCTGTAATGTTATCTGCTGGATATATAGAACTCTTTGAGAAGAACATTTTGTGCTAACAAAGGACACTAGCCTATGGCTACTAAGTTACAATTGTAGAGGCCACAAGCCACTTTATGGGGCACAGGGCGGAATCATCCCAGGTTTGCACAAAGTGCTGTAGCAAGCGGAAAAAAAATGTTTTACCTGTTGGCCACAATGGCAGCTTTTCACACCGTATCATCCCAATCCCGCTCACTAATCATGCATTCCTGGGAAACATGCCGCTTCATGGGTGGGTAGCCTCCAATTTGCCTGCCATGCTGTCACCTCGCCCCATCCTCACGCCAGATGCAATATTTAAAGTTACGCGCACACCTCTCAGTGCTTCCAGCCCAGGACTGCTGCACAGAAGACATGACCCCAAAAGGCAAGAAAACTGCAGCCCCCTGATTCAGCGATGCATCCCTGGAACACCTTTTGGATGCCATGGAGAGCCGCTGCGATGTCCTCTACTCCAGCTCTGGCCGCAGGAGGGACAGCAACATCAGCAATCCAGCTTGGAAGGTGGTGACAGTGGTGGTCAGTGTCAACGTCCTGAAGAACAGCCACTGGGCAGCCACCCAGTGCCACAAAAGGATGAATGATCTCCTCCGTTCTGCCAGGGTAACTCACTCTTCTCATCACTCTCAACTCACACATTCACAAACCCATCACACATCCACAGGGATCTCACTCACTGCCAGTTTAAGGGATATCATCATTCAATATCTCACACACAACTTCATTGTCCTCATCACATCCATGGCACCATTCACCACCTACACATGTCAGGCATAGTTATCATCTGGCCCGGCAGGCACCCTGCTTATACTCTCTCCATCTCTATTCATGCAGGACAAGCTGGCACACAACAAAAAGGAGAGGTCGCAAACTGATGGAGGAATTCCTGAAATCAAGATCCTTACAGACTTTGAAAACAGAGCCATCCAGCTGGCCAGCACAGATCCGGACCATCCTGTGCTGATGGTGAGATCGGGGGTGCTCAACCAAATGAGGTTCCAGCAGTGCAACATCCATCAGACAACCATGCTGAGAGTGATGTGTTCTGTTTCACAGGCCACTGCCATGCACTAATTATCTCTCTTCCCTTTCGCAGGCACATCTGGGAAACAGCTAAGGGAGTCAATGACGCAAGTCCCCAACTCAAGCCCCAAAGACACCTCAGAAACCTTCATTAAGGACCTGTCACAGCACCCACCCACACCCTCCACCAGTGCAGAGAGACACACCTCATGGAACCAAGCTTTAGCCTTGGGGTCACAACCTGGTGAGCACATTGCACATTCTGATCCACAGCAGGTGGAGAGGGGGACTTAAGGTTTCTAGCACTTGAAGGACTGTTGGAGACCAAAAATCTGCTGAGTCTGAGTCAGATGACGAGCCTCTGGATTCAGTTATTCCTCAGTTGCTGGAGTTGCAAAGGCAAGCTCGGGAACATCAGGAAGGGATGTTCGCTGCTCTCCTCAGATTGCAAGGCACGATGGAGGAGTCCTTCCGCCTTCAGTCTGAGGTGATAGTGTCAGCATTGCAATTCACCAAGGTCAACAGTGGCATTATGGCATGGAGACCTTGGTCCAGGACGTCATTCCTGCACTGCTGTGCAGGTTGAACTCCATCGCTGATGCCTTAGTTGGCCTCCAACAGTGTCAACGCAAGAGGAATATGGAGCAACTCCATCTCACTTCAGCTTCCTCCTCTCCTCAAGGAGTCAGCCAGGAGCCCTCAGGCATCCATAAGGAGAAAGATCAGCAGGTGCAGTCTCCAGAGCCATCCACCCAGGTGACTCTGGGAGTGTCCAGCACATCCAAATCCCCTCTTCCTGTGGCCCCAACAGCTGCAGTTCCACAGGCCAAGGAAGATGCCACTGCCACACAGCAGGACCCCGAAAGCAGGCCGGGGCCCTCCAGGTTTCGGTACTCCAGTGGAAGCCCGTCAAGGTTATCACAGACAGTCAGCAGGCGCCTCCACCTCCGTTGTGGATGCCCAGGGAGCACCAAGACACATTGACAGAGTTAACAAGGTTAAGAAGATGTAGTTGTGCAGCCTGGGCACAGGTGTTAAATCACTTGCACATAATGTTCATTTTGTTAGTAAACTCCCAAGAAAGTCTCCTTGCCCATGGCTCTTTGGTCTGATGAACAGTATTTGTGTCATTCAGATGGTCCCTGCACAAGATAAAAGGCAGGTGTCTCAGTACAGGGTCTCTTCCCTGTGCTTAGTGCAACTTTCCTGGCACATTGATGGTGCCTTCACTGAGTGGTCACTGGTTACATCAGTCATGCCTACACCTCGATAGAGCTTATTATTGCTGCCAGAACATCCTGGGCTGAGCAGCACAGAGTTCCATCATCCTCTCTGTGCTCCCAGACATTTGAGGTGCAGCTGGTCATTCATCTCATCAGCATCTGTATCCAGTGACAGTGTGATCCTCAAGGGTTCAGCTCATGAAGGATGCCATAGGTTAAAGTTTCCCAGTTGCATCTTCATGATATGACCCTGTTCACAGAGCATAAGCCAGGTATCATCAGCCAGACTGAAGTCAAATGCTCAAGTCAAGATGCAATGTGAGAATCTATGGGGTCTCCTCACTGCATGTCCTCATCATACTCCACAAATCTAGCAGATATGAGGGCCTCCCGAGCACTCCTACCTCACCTGGTCAGTGCAATGGCCTCATTGCCATTATCCTTGCCTTTGAGGGCCTATTCACTCTCATCCCTGTCGACGTGCAGCTCCTCCATGTCCTCCTCAGCCAACTCCTCTCCCCATTGCAGCGCCAGATTGTGAAGGGCGCAGCAGGCAACGAAATGTGACACCCTCTATGGACTATATTGCAGGATTCCACCAGACCAATCCAGGCACCAGAACCTCATTTTCAACCTCATCAACCACACCCTCTGCGGGTAGCCCTTGTCGCCAAGCCTCTGCAGACCCTGGAAGATATCAGGGATCTGAGAATGCAGAAGCCATGGACACTCCCTGGGAATGGTGCGTAGACCTGCAGGATGCAATTGTGGTGGCCACTAGCTGAACATTCAGTGAGTGGAAGCTCTTATGGTTGACATAGTTGACTGCTTGTTGCCACTCAGATCTGGGTGCCACGTGAGTGCAATCGATGGCAGCCTGCATCTGTGGGAAACCCGAGATCTGGGTAAATCCCAGCGCTCCTGCTTCCTGGCTTTCCTGATCCCGAGCAAAAGGCACAAAGTTGTGTGCCTTCGCAAAGATGGCGTCCATGACATCATGGATGCATTTGTGCATGGAGCCTTGTGATATCCCATAGAGGCCACCTGTGGAGCCCTGAAAGGAGCCACTGTCGTAGAAATTAAGCACCATGGTCACTTTCATGCTCTCCATGTCCCTGTGGTGCTAAATCCAGCGGTAGGTGGCAGATGTGACTGACGCAGCTCCCTGGACATGCGCAGTCTTCAGCGACACTGGCTCTCGGTCATCTGCAGGGACGACAAGCGCCATCTGTAGCCCCTGGATCTAGCTCGGCGCTAACCAGCAATGGCTCACTGTGGCTCTGCAGCAGTGTGCGCGGGAGCCCCAGCTGCCCCTTCTTCCTGATGGTGCTGCTCCTTCCTCTGTCCAGCCAAGTACCTCGGTCACTCTCTTCTCCTTCATCTCTGCTCTCTGTAAGCCATGCGCCATATAGCTAGGTCACTCGGCTCCAAGCTCCTGATATACTCTTCCTGCAGGATGAAAGAGAGACACGTGGGTTAGCATGGGTGTACTAAGAGCCACTACACAATCCAGAATGTGCTGGTCACCTCTTGGACGGCCAGAGTTCAGTGCGCTGCATGGCTGCCCAAAACCCCATCAATTTGCACCCCGCTCCACCTGACCAATTGGCAGCAGCTTTGCCCACTGGACTGCATGCTGTGCTCTCAGCTCAGGTGCAGGCATTCTCCTAACCCGTGCTGCAAGGCTGCACTTTTAGCTTGGACCGTGAGGTAGACTGGTCCAAGCTGGGATGCTGACATTGCAAGGAGCTGAGTGTCTCCACCAGTGACTACTCCATGACTAGCTTTCGCAAGGAGATTGTACAATGTGCCCAGTCGTCCAATTGTTCTGCAATCCATTAAAAAAGTGCTTATTAGATTGTAGTCTGTGCCCGAGGGGTGAAAAGCTTTGGAGCACTTGATGACACTTTCAGGCATCAGCGTTGCTTGAGAAAGGCCCAACTCTAAGCATGTCAATGTGGCTGCACCTGAACTGTCTCAGCTGTGGAGGAATGGTCACTTATTACAAGGTTTCCCTAATGCGTGGCCATTTTCCTCCCTCCAACCATGTGCTTGTGCACTACCATCAACCACAGTGCAGCCCTTACCCTCACCAACTCTCCTCAACCACAGTGCAACCCTCACCCTCACCAACTCTCCTCAACCACAGTGCAACCCTCACCCTCACCAACTCACCTCAACCACAGTGCAACCCTCACCCTCACCAACTCTCCTCAACCACAGTGCAGCCCTCACCCTCACCAACTCTCCTCAACCACAGTGCAACCCTCACCCTCACCAACTCTCCTCAACCACAGTGCAGCCCTCACCCTCACCCACTCTCCTCAACTGCAGTGCAGTCCTTACTCCCCTCAACTCGCTTCAACCACAGGGCAGTCCTTGTCCTGACACCGCACCATCAGCCAGCCAGAAAGATGCAACTTGCCTGTGCCCAATCTTGAGGTCCAACAGGTGACCCTCGCAAGTTCTGTGCAACGTTACTGTGCACTCACCTTCAACTTCCCCTCGAAGAGCAGCTCTCCAGGTGCACGCCTTATAAATGCGGCTATGAAACATGTCAGCGTGCAGTCACGCCAATGTGCTCAGATGATCCAAAAAGTTGGGGGGATAATTCCGGTGAGTTGAGCTTATAATGATATACATATGTATTATAATGAAGTTCCCAATGTGCAGTGGTAGGAAACGCGACCAGTCATTGACAAGCAAAGCGGATGATTACAAACTGGTTTCACGATTTTTTGGCCTTCCTGCCATATTGTCCGCTCCACCCGCCATGATGCCCAACGCCAGCGAGCATGGAAAATTCTGTGCCAAGTATACAGAGCTCTCAGAGGCAATGGCTAAGAGAAGCCCCAGATTGAAACAAGAGAGAGGTCATGTGACCCAGCTCTTGGGTGTAAAATAAACTGGATTTGAACCAACAGACAAAGACTGTCACAAAGAGTAGGGACAACAGCTTTACTCGCCCTCTCTCCCTCTCTCTCTGAAAGCTCACTTGCCAAAACTGAGCCCTGTTTGTGGTCTGAAAACCCACCAGAAGACCTCATTCATACAATGAGTGTTCTCAAAGGAGGATTCGATCTCAACACCATTGCCTTCAAGAGAAAAGAGAATCAACCAACCAGGAATGCAGAGCAACTGCTTCAGTGAGAAACCAAAGTACCGGCAGCCACCATGGAAAGTGTCTCAATGTTTATTCACAGTGAGTGAGTCAATCTGTGAATAATCTTTTGACTCTACCCTTTTCATTTCGCCAAGCTTCAACATCGAAGTTTTATTTCTTTTGTGAGTGTCTGGGGAAGTTTTGTGTAATAAACTTGGTGTACCGAGGTTTCTTGTAAGAAACAGTAAGCTATATTTAAAAAGCTCCTGATGAAGCTACCTGCTTGTACCAAGACTAAAAAGCTCTGACCCTAAGATTACCCGCACGTGGGCTGATTTATTTGTAGTCACATGATCCCCATAACGCTATGAAAGGTTTCAGTTACAATTATTACATTCCTTCCCCTTTAATTTTGTTTTACCACTCTTATTCACAAAAATATCGTAATCAATATCATGTACAAATACATACAGACATGCAATTGGAGATTTAGTCTTTGAGGTGGTTTTCTGATTCGGGTAGAGACACACAACCTTTCAACTTGAGATTCTTCCATTGGATCTATTTGACCAGGAACTGCAGTATCAGGGACATCCTTAGACAATGGCAGTTCAGGATTATTTACTTCAACAGAAACATCAGGAATGTCTATTCTCCATCAATCTAGCACCTCAGGAGTCAAAGGTCCGACTTTCATTTCAGGTGGATTAACTGGTTATTGGAATGTGTCTCGACTTCTGAGATGATCCATGTGTTTCCTAATAATCCTGTTTTCCACTTCCACTTGATATGACAAAGCTTCTGTTTCAGGGGCGATTGTACCAGGAACCCATCTTGGTCCAGTTGCAAAATTTTGTACAAAAACTGTAAATCCCACAGTAAATTCTCGATCTTTACTGTGAACATCATGGTTCACATTCTGACTATTCTGATTTTTCTCCACCTTTCCCTCTAAGTTAGGGAGTACTCGATTCAATCTTGTATGAATGCCACACTTCATTAGCAATTCAGACGCTGTTGAACCCATAGTTACATAAGGAGCCATGCGATAGTTGAAAAGAAATCTTGAAATTCATCTGGATAGTTTCTTCATGCCTGTTTTAAAAGTTTGTATTGCTCTTTCTGCTAACCCATTGGATGAGGGACGATGTGGTGCTGTTTTGACATGTTTAGTCCCATTTCAGTTCATGAATCTCTGGAGTTACATACTAGTGAAAGTAGTACCATTATCCAACACAATAACTTCTACTAGGCCATGTACACTAGAATATTGACACAGCTTTTCAATAGTTGCACACGATATAGGTGATCTCACTTCGTGTACATCCTCCACTTTGAATGTGCATTGATGATCACTAAAAAACATGGTACCTAAAAAAGGACCTATATATGTAGTCTAACCCAGTGTCGACCAGGCCATTCCCACGGATGCAGTGGAGCTGAAACGGGCAACTTCTGCTGTTGCTGACATGGAGACAGTGATTAACTATTTTTTTCTATATCTCTGTCTATTCCTGGATACCAGGTATAACTTTGTGTGAGCATCTTCATTTTCAAAATATCTGGATGCGCACTATGAAGCTTTGTCAATAGTGGTTCTCTTAGCAAGGAAGATGATGACAACTCATCAGATTTACGGCCACTGAATGGTTTTAATGCTTCAGAGACTTGTGAACTTGACCATCTTTGCAATACCTGTTCTCAGACTCTTGATAAAACTGGATTCCGGTTTGTACAATTTATCAGTGTTTCGCACAGACTGATGAGGAATCCAGGAAATTCAACACAAGTACAACTTCTTGAGGTACTATCTAGCAAAGGAAGACAACTGAGGGCATCTGCATTTGTTATGTGCACACCCGGACGGTGCAAAAATGTGTACTCATATGCCAACAAAATTAAAGCCTACCTTATCTTTACTAAACATACCCAGTAATGGCTTGTGATCTGACATTATGGTGAAATATTGACAATGCAAATATTGATGGAGCTTCTTTACTCCAATTTTAACAGATAAACCTTCTTTTTCAATTTTTGAGTAACCCTTCTCAGCTGCAGAGGGGGTGCTGGATACATATCCTATTGGCCTTTCAGATCCATCCTCCATCTTGTGTGATAACACCGCTCCCACTCCGTGGGGAGATATATCACAAGTGAGTGCTAATTCCTTAGACGGGTCATAGTGCACTAGCAGACATGATGAGAAAAGCTTCTTGACTTTTTATGAAGGTTTCCTTTTGCTGTGCCTTCCAGGGCCATCTGTGGTTCATCTTCAATAATAATTGTAAAGGGGCTAACACTGTAGATTTATTAGGCAAGAAGCGACCATAATAATTTACCATGCCCAAAATAGACTTGAGCTCAATGATGTTGTTGGAGAGGGCACTTCCTTGAATGCCCTGATCTTCTCCTCTGATGGATGCAACCTTTGGGCATCCATTCGATGACCCAAATACATGTCTTCAGTTGCTTAGAAAGTGCATTTTCCTTTTTTTTTTAAGGCATACACCAGCCTCCAAAAATCTCTTCAGAACCTCTTGTAGGTTAACTAAATGTTCTGCTTCCATTGATCCTGTGATCAGGACGTCATCTAGGTACACTATAACTTGGAGAAGCCCTTGCAATAGGCTTTCCATAGTTCTTTGGAAAATCGCACAGGCAGATGACACGCCAAAGGGTAGGCGTGTATATTGGTACAGGCCCTCGTGCATATTTACAGTGACATACCCTCTTGATGTGTTGTCCAGCTCTAGCTGTTGGTGTGCATGCCTCATGACCAGCTTAGTGTAGGATCTTCCTCCTGCAAATTTAGCATACAGACCTTCAAATCCTTGGGATTGGGTATTTGTCTAATTTAGCAGCCTTGTTCACAGTTAATTTATAGTCTCCACAAATGCAAATGGTTTGATCTGGTTTTATCACAGGGACAATGGATGCTGCCCATTTCGAAAATTGGACTGGTTGGATTATTCCTAGTTTCTCCAAACAGCACAATTCCGCATCCGCCTTCTCTTTTAGGGTGGAAGGCACAGCTCTTGCCTTAAAAAAACCAAGGAGTTGCTTCAGAATCCACATATATTTTAGCTTGTAGACCTTCCATTTTCCCCAACTACTCTCGGAATATTCTGCCATACTTTTTTTTAAAACAACTCAGGAATTCCTCCTGTTCCGACTTGAAAAATTTCTGAGCATTTGAGTTTAATTTCTTCCAACCAATCATGGCCCAGGAGGCTAGGCCCTTCACCGGTTACAACAATCTCTGGAGGCTGGGCTGTCTGTTGCTTGTAGGATACAAGCCTTTTACCTGTATCACCTCTCCAGTATATGTTTTTAGCTGAGCCGTGGTTTGCTCCAAACTCAGTGGTGGGTACATTCTCTGAAGTATTTAAAAATGTGTTCTCCCACCGCTGTGGGTCAATGTCCATGTCAACCTCCATGACTAGAGGCTTTCCATTTACTTGAAGGGTAACGGTGGTTGGTTCAGTTTTCCTGGCCTTTAGATTGTATGGGGAATAGGTGTTAGTCTCAGCAGCATCTGGGCGCTCTACGTACTGACTCTAGTCCTCAATGGATGAGTCGCATGGGTCAATTCTGCCCAAGAGTAACTGGTGAGTATATTTTTCTTTCTTTCCCTTAAAAATTGAAAGGGCAAGGTGCAGTGTTGGAACTATTTATCCTCATCACCAATTGTGATAAACTTTGACACGACAGGTTTCTTGTTAGAAACATTAAAATTTACAGACCTCCTGATGAAGCTTCGTGCATGTACCAAGATCAAGGCTAGAAATTCTGGCCCTAAGATTATCTGTGCTTAGGGCTGATTCATCTTTACAGTCACATGATCCCCATAACAGTATGAAATGTTTTACTTACAATTACTACATTCTGGGCTGAATTTTACTTTGGGCAGGTGCGCGCCCAACCCAATTGGCATGAAATCGCATGAGCGTCCCGACGTCATCGCACACTTGTGCAATATTTCGCTCAGCGGGCGCACTCAAAAGTCAGAAGCATGTCCACCGACAATTAAGAGGGCAGCTAAGCCCATTAACAGCACAGTTGTCTGCTATTTTTCGTCATCTGTCCAAACTTACACTTGTCAGGTGAATCGGCCAGGCGGCCTTTACATTCTTCATGAAACCTTATCCAAGGGCAGGATGAGGTTTCTGTTATGAAATAAAATTAAAATAAAAGTCTGTGGACAGCATTTTTATCATCTATATTTTCAGGTGACCGATTGTGATGCTCAGACATTTTTCTTTCTGATTTTTAAAGCTTTATTAGAACATTTTTCAGGTTTGCAACTCCCTGAGGCAGCTCTCTGCCTTCAGGGAGCTTTCTCTCAATGCTCGCCCGTGCCCGCATTGACATCAGTGCCCGTCCTCCTCCCACTCCTACACTGGCAGCGCCGAGCTTTTCAGTGCACGCTTCACGCTGACTGGCCGTTAATTGGGCAGCCAGTGTGAAATCGCGATCAGGGGCCAATCGTGGTTGGGGGTCTGTTTCCCGGCCAATACTGGCCCCGCCAATCATGCCTGCCCACCTAGCTAAAAATTCAGGCCTTTGTGCGTGTTTTTTTGCATTAGTCAGAAGTTGGATATATTTGTACATTTTAAACCTTTTTGTTAATAATTTTGGTATCTTTGCTTGAGTGAGTTTTAGTAATAAAAGTAACTTCTACTAACTCAAGAAATCTGGCTGGTTTAACCCTTGCACTAAGCTATACTGCAAACCTCATGAATTCTCTTGGCATATGGCTTGGAATAGCACCCTGTATGATTGCCTTCCATGTATTCTTTACTTTATGAAATTAATGGCTTAACCTTTATTCCATAAAGAGCACTTTGCCGTCCCTTCACAACTACAAATCTGATGTTTAATCCTTGTTTTACACGTTCTGCTCTTCCTTTGATTCTCATAGGGATTACACACTCTTGAGATGCATTTCCCCACAGTGTGCTTTTTAGATCAGTTAAGTGGTCCTTCATTTAATTCAGTGGCACCTTTGCAGATGTATTCCCAATAGCTGTGCTTTTTTATTATCATGCCATAATGCACTCAAGCTTCAAGAAAGTGTACAAAATAAATGACATACTCCAGTGGGTGCAATAAAGAGAGCAAGAGCCTTACTCCCATTTAATGCATGAGGCATACACTAAATTGTTGTCTATAAAAGTGCAGTGGATGCTTGTACAGACCAAGCTCCATCTATCCACTGTTTATCAGCATTCTATATTTTATTTTTACACGAATTGGTAGCTTGACCTAGACACTGGAAGTCATGGTTACGTAATTATTTCAGGTGGCTTTGGCTTAACAAGGGAGCCAGGAGGCAAAATATAATGTGCACCTTTGCCAATAAGCATTATACTTTAATGATAAATTTAAATGGATCCTGTTAACAGCATTGTTAAGAAGAAGTGAGGCATAAATATTCACACTATCTGCAATTCAAAATCTAATTAAATCACATGTTGTTTCATAAGACTCAGTGCTTGTTGAAGTTGTTTATTCCTTTTACCTCTGGTGTGCTACTGAATGAAGTAATTCAAAGTGTATCTATTTTAATTAATTGGGAAAAATATTTTTCTTTTAAATTATCTATTATGTGGCTTGGACACCAGAGTAAATATAGACATATAAGTTGGCTGGTACAAAATGTATTTCAGGTTCATATTTAACATACATGTGTAATATACAAGTTATGGCATATACATGAGGTTCTTTATCATGAACTCAGATTCAAACGTATTGAAGCCAACTAAGATCGATTTCCTGTTTTAAACAAAAATGTTGTTGAGTACTGTGACATGTTTATCAGCTACTGCCTCATCACTTCTGTGTAATTTTATCTTTTATAACCTAAAAATCAGCAGTTTTTAACCTGAACTGTATTGGTTGTCAGTGTGGCATTCCCTGACAATTTTGGTGGACATAATGGAGAACATAATTGTTTAGTTGTTGTAGTTTTGGTATTCATTCCGATGGTAGAAGTTTTCATTTTTTACTTAGTGATGCAGTATTTCATACACTTCAAGTACTTGGGTTAAATTTCAGCTGATAAGAAAAGCTGTCCCTTTGCAATAATTTGAAGCTTTTGCCCAATACTTTTCACAATTGGTGACAGTTAAATTGAGATAATTATCATCTGCAAACCAAATTAGGCTATGCAAAGCTTTAAATTAAAGTGCATTATCAGCAGAAAGAAACCATAGGCAGAATTTTATGGCCCCTCCCTCCGGAGGAATTTTCCAGTCCCGCCAAAGTCAATGGACTTTTGAACGGCTCGCCACATTTTACAGCTCGATCCCCACCATGACGGGGCCATAAAATTCCACCCTATGTACCAGGCTTCAGAAATATGAGCTGGAGTTAACCTAACTGGCAGCAGATGAAAAGAAGAAAATAGGTACCAATTAAAAAGACATAGCCTACGAGCTGTAAATGAGCAGTGTAAGCAAAAGTAAAGTACTACTGAATGAAACAGCAAACATGTGTGACTCAGGAAGAGTCAAAACAGCCTCAATAAGCACTTGAACTGATAGAGAGAGGCTTATGAGACTGGCGAGTGAGGTAATAGTGTTATAACTCTGAAGGGTAGTTTAACGAATTCTAATATGATTCAAAAATGTAGATAATTAAGGAATTTTAAAATCTATCTGTTATCATGGAAGTTTCTGCTGGCTCACAGAGATCTGGAGAACGGTGGGTCTGCCATTCTATTTGTGGGATGGCCCAACATTAGAAGGATTGATAGCATGCACGAGGCAGACAATCTCACGCAGTTCAAGCACAAGATCAAGTTTTGAACTTGAAAATGAAAAATCCAGGAGTCCATATGAGAGATTTTTGCATTAAGCATAATTAGAGGTACTGAGAAGATACCCAAATTGTGAAAGGTGCTCCAAAGGAAAGATTTCATCAAAACTAATTACTTCCTTTGTAAAACAATGGTGTGTCATAACTGTGGTTTGGAAACACAAGGAAAGCACTCAAGAAAAGCATGTTGACCCCTTATTTTGTCCTGGCCAATATTTATTCTTCAATCAATATTACTAAAAAGATTGCCTGGTCATTGCAGTTTGTGGGGTCTTGCTGTGTAAAATTGGCTGCCTGTTGTAGGGTGGCCTAGTTGTACCTTTAATGAAAGAGTTGATCTGCAGATACTTCTTGGGTGGAAATGTCAACTTTTATTTACAATATGCTCAGCAGCAACTACACGTGTGCTTTCAATTCCAACTCTATCTCTACACTGACTGCTGAGGTAACCCATGCTACTCTCCTATTGGATCATGTGATCGTCCTAACAAGCATTATTCCTAAAGATACATTACACACTAAATAAAATGATACTTACTACATTCCTCCCCCTTTAACTCGACTATACATTTTATATTTACAAGTTCATTCTTTCAGGTGGTTTCCTGGCACATGAGGAACGTTGCAGCACTAGAACTTCAGACTTTTTGTCAGGAACCTCCTTTTCCGGAGTTGCCTGAACATCAGGTGCTTCGGTGGGCACTTGCAGTTCTGTATCATCAACTCTTACAGAAATATCTGACAAGTCAGTCCTGGGTTGAGCATCCTCAACAGGAAATGCAGACCCAGTCATGATCACTGGTGGAACCAAATCTTGGTGATTTATCTCTCTCTTCTTAAAATGGTCCACATGTTTACAGATGATCCAGCCTTCCACCTCCACGTGGTAAGATAGAGGTCGAGTTACCGCACTTATTTCACCCGGTAACCACTTTGGTCTATCCCGAAGTTTTTCCACATATTCCGGCTTTCCCACGATAAATTTCCTCTCATGACTATGCCAGTCGTGTCTAGTTTTCTGGCTTCCCTGACCCCTTTCCACATTCCCCTCTAAATTCAGCATTATTAAGTTCAATCTCATCCTGAGACAGCGTTTCAACAATAACTCTGCAGGTGTGACATCTGTTGTTGTATGAGGGGTAGTCCTATAATGAAAAAGAAAGAGTGCTAGCTTGGTTGCCAAGGAATCAGCAGTTAGCTTTTTCATGCCTACATTGAGTGTTTGAACAACCCTTTTGACTAGTCCGCCTGAGGAAGGTTGGTATGGTGAAGTTTACTCATGAATGATCCATTGAGGCTGATAAACCATTGAAATTCAGCACTTGTAAATGCCATACCATTATTGGAAATGATTATTTCTGGTAGTCCATGAATGGCAAGGCTCTGACATGGTTTCTCAATTGTAGCAGCCGCGTTGGTGACTTCACCTCATATACATCCGACCATTTTGAATGGGTATCAACAATGAGCAGAAACATTGTTCCCAGGGAAGGTCCAATGTAGTCAATGTGTAACCGCACCCAGGGTCTACCTGGCCACTCCCATGGGTGTAACGGAGCTGTCACTGGCAACTTTTACAGTTGCTGACATTCCATACAGTGCTTTGCTAAACTCTATATTTTGCCATCCATTGCAAGCCACCATAGGTAGCTGTCTGCTATGGTCTTCATTCAGGAAATTTTTGAATGGGCACTGTATAGTTCAATTAAAAGTGGTTCCCTTCCCTTTGGAGAACTATCACTCGTGCACCCTACAATAAGATACCATCCTGGCTGGTTATTTCATGTCATCTGTTGAAGTACGGCTTCGTTTCATCAGATATGGTCTCCTGTAACCAATCATGTAGCATTTGTTCTCATACTTGAGATAGGACCGGGTCCCGACTTGTCCAGACCCTGATCTGTCGAGTACCTACCAGCAAAGAAATTTAACAGTAAAACAAGTTCCTGTGGAAATGGGACATGCTCATCATTTTCTTGTAAAGGCAAACGACTAAGGGCATCGGTATTTCCGATTTGATTGCAATAGTAGAGTGGGGGATATGCTGGGCCATGAGGTTACCAACTGTGTTCGAGTACAATTCTGGTGCTGCTGATGACCCACAGTGTCTCATGGATGCCCAGTCTCGAGTTGCTAGATTTGTTTGAAATCTATCCCATTTAGCACGGTGGTCGTGCTGCACAACACGATGGAGGGTATCCTCAATGTAAAGGTGGGATTTCATCTCCACAACGACAGTAAGGGTGGGAGTGACCACCACACAGTCATAGACAGATGCATCTGGGGAAGGCTGGTTGGTGAGGATGAGATCAAGTATATTTTTTCCCTCTTGTTGGTTCCCTCACCACTTGCTGTAGACCCAGTCTAACAGCTATGTCGTTCAGGACTCGGCCAGCTCTGTCAGTAGTGGTGCCATCGAGTCATTCTTGGTGATGGACATTGAAGTCCCGTACCCAGAGTACATTCCGCGCCCTTGCCATCCTCAGTGCTTCCTCCAAGTGGCGTTCAACATGGAGGCAGCAATGATTCCTCAGCTGACAGGAGGACAGTGCATGGTAATCAGGTGGTTTCGTTGCCCATGTTTGACCTGATGCCATGAGACTTCATGTAGGCTCCCATGAGAACTCCCAGGGCAACTCCCTCTCAACTGTATGCAACTATGGTACCACCTCTGCTGGTGGGACAGAACATACCCAGGAATGGTGATGGTGATGTCTGGGACAGATGTGATTCCGTGAGGGTGACCATGTCAGGCTGTTGTTTGACTAGTCTGAGACAGCTCTCCCAATTTTGGCATGAGCCCCCCAGATGTTAGTAAGGAGGACTTTGCAAGGGCTGAGATTGCTGTTGTCATTTCCGGTGCCTAGGTCAATACTGGGTGGTCCATTCCTTTTCCTCATTCTCATTCCTTTTTTTGTGACTTTGTTACAACGGAGTAGCTTGCTAGACCATTTTAGAGGATATGTAAGAGTCAGGGTCTGGAGTCACATGTGGGTCAGACCAGGTAAAGATGACAGATTTTGACATTAATGAACGAGATAGGTTTTTACATTAGACTTATAATTCCAGATTTTTGTCAAATTCAAATTCCACCATCTATTCTGGGTCTCTGGGTTATTAGTGCAGCGATAATACCACTACGTCATTGTCTTCCCCGGGGTGAAATGTGTATTTGTATGCTGCCAGAATTAAAGACCATAATTGTATTTTTGCTGAGGCTGTGTGTGGTATAGCTTTGTCCTCACTAACCAATGCTAGTAATGGTTTATGGTCTGAAACGATTGTGAAATGGCAGCCGTGTATGGACTGGTGAAATTTCTTGACACCAAAGATGTGGGACTGTCCCTCTTTTTCTATCTGCAAGAATCTTTTTTCTATCTGCAAGTATCAACTGGGTGAAGGCCCTGTGAGTCTACCCCGTAACCCAAATAGATTATCTTCCTCAACTGGAACACGCACTTATCTTTTTTTAAACACACTCCAGCAGGGCATATGGTACCAGTCTCACCTTCATGAATATAGGAGTTGCTTCTGGATCCACATGAAGCTTGGCCTGCAGGCCCTGGATTTTCTCCAGTTCAACCTTAAAGACAGAGGCATACTAAGTAGCTCTGGTAGCCCATTTGCTCTCAACTGGAAAATTGGTTAAATCTTCTCTAACCAATTTCACCCCTGGAGGCTTGGCCCTTCATCTGCTATCACCTTGAAAGGTAGCTGTGAAGATTGGCTTCCATAATGGACAGTTACTCTGCTTATGCCTTTTACTTGAATGTCTTCACCCTCCACTGGACCCCTCCCTCTGGATTCTTACCTTCTCTTGATCCTTTCATTGAGAACTATCGGTGTGACATTAGTCGTCTCAATTTCTCTGCTCCTCTCACCCATTCTAAATTATCTCTCTCTGAACTTACTGCATTCTGTTCATTCAGGTCCAACCCTAACATTGTCATCAAACCCACTGACAAGGGTGGTGCTGTTGTTGTCTGGCGCACTGACCTCTACCTCGTGGAGGCTGAGCGTCAACTCGCAGACACTTCCTCCTACCTCTCCCTGGACCATGACCCCACCACTGAACATCAAGCCATTGTTTCCAGGACTGTCACTGACCTCATCTCCTCTGGAGATCTTCCTCCCACAGCTTCCAACCTGATAGTCGCCCAACCTCGGACGGCCCACTTCTACCTCCTACACAAAATCCACAAACAGGACTGTCCCGGCAGAGCGCTTGTGTCAGCCTGTTCCTGCCCCATGGAACTCATTTCTCATTATCTTGACTCCCTTCTCTTTCCCCTTGTCCAGTCCCTTCCCACCTACATCCGTGATTCCTCTGATACCTTACGTCACATCAACAATTTTCAGTTCCCTGGCCCCAACCGCTTCCTCTTCACCATGGACGTCCAATCCCTCTACACCTCCATCCCCCACCAGGATGGTCTGAGGGCTCTTAGCTTCTTCCTCGAACAGAGGCCTGAACAATCCCCATCCACCACTACTCTCCTCCGTCTGGCTGAACTTGTTCTCACACTGAACAATTTCTCTTTTAACTCCTCTCACTTCCTCCAAATAAAAGGTGTGGCTATGGGTACCCGCATGGGCCTGTCTCTTTATGGGGTATGTGGAACATTCCTTGTTCCAGTCCTACTCCGACTCCCTCCCACAACTCTTTCTCCAGTACATCGATGATTACTTCAGTGCTGCTTCAAGCTCTCGTCGGGACTTGGAAAAATGTATTAATTTTGCTTCCAATCTCCACCCCTCCATCATTTTCACATGGTCCATCACTGACACTTCCCTTCCCTTCCTTGACCTCTCTGTCTCAATCTCTGGTGATAGACTGTCCACCAATATCCATTTCAAGCCTACCGACTCCCACAGCTACCTCGACTACAGCTCCTCACACCCTGCTTCCTGTAAGGACTCCATCCCATTCTGTCAGTTCTTTCACTTCCGTTGCATCTGTTCTGATGATGCTACCTTCAAAAACAGTTCCTCTGACATGTCCTCCTTCTTCCTTAACCGAGGTTTTCCACCCACGGTCGTTGACAGGGCCCTCAACCGTGTCCGGACCACCTCCCGCGCATCCGCCCTCACGCCTTCTCCTCCCTCCCAGAAACATGATATGGTCCCCCTTGTCCTCACTCAGCATCCCACCAGCCTCCGCATTCAAAGGATCATCCTCCGCCATTTCCGCCAACTCCAGCATGATGCCACCACCAAACACATCTTCCCTTCACCCCCCCGGCGGCATTCCGTAGGGATCGTTCCCTCCGGGACATACTGGTCCACTCCTCCATCACCCCCTACTCCTCAACCCCCACCTACGGCACCTCCCCATGCATATGCAAAAGATACAACACCTGCCCCTTCACTTCCTCTCTCTTCACCATCCAAGGGCCCAAACACTCCTTTCAAGTGAAGCAGCATTTCACTTGCATTTCCCCCAACTTAGTTTACTGCATTTGTTGCTCCCACTTTACAGCCTTCCGGACTGAATGTTTAATTCAACAACTTTAGATCTTGAACTCCCTCCTCTATCCCACCCCCTCTCCGTTTCTTCCCCTTCCCTTTTGTTTTTTCCAATAATTTATACAGATTTTTCTTTTCCCAGTTGTCAAGCCAGACCAGACTGTTTGTATATGCGGTGACTACAAACTGACAGTAAACAAAGCAGCAAAGTTAGACAAACTCCCCATTCCCAGAATCGATGACTTATACGCCAAGTTAGCAGGAGGCAAGTCATATACAAAACTAGACATGAGTCATGCCTATCAACAATTGGAATTGGATAGTATGTCAAGAGAATATGTGATAATTAATACCCATAAAGGCCTTTACCAGTGCACCGGATTACCTTTTGGGATTTTATCTGCATGTGCTATTTTACAGCAAACAATGCAGAGTCTTCGGCAGGTACTTCCATGTGTGGTTGTGTACTTAGATGACGTTCTCATCACTGGACTGACCAAAGCTGAACATTTAGCCAACCTTGAGGAAGTGCTGAGAAGATTTATGGAAGCAGGTGTGTGTTTGAAGCGAGAAAAATGTACATTTGAAGCATCGGAGGTAACCTATCGAGTGGTCGCTATGGGGTTGCATCCTGTTGAAGACATGGTCCAAGCAATTAAAGATGCGCCATCACCTTCTAATGTGAGAGTTTAAATTGTTCCTAGGTATGATTAATTACTATAGCCATTTTTTACCTAATCCATCCATGTACTGGCACCACTACATTTGTTGCTGAGGAAGAACCACTGTTGGTCACAGCAAGAAGTAGCCTTTGTAACAGCGAAGAAACTGCTTCATTCGTCATGCTTGTTGTACATTATAAGCCATCTAAAGAGCTCATGTTGACATTCTCTTTATGGCGAAGGAGCCGCTCTAACACATCAAATGGAAGACGGATCAGAAAGTCCCATTGGCTACGTTTCAAGAACACTTTCCCAAGCTGAAAAGGGCTACTCTCAGTTGAAAAAAAAAGGATTATCAGTTCTATTTGGGGTCAAGAAGTTTCACCAATACCTACACGGGCAATATTTTACAATTGTGTCTGACTATAAACCACTGACAGGTTTGTTCAGCATACCTATAGCTTCAGTGAGAATCCACCATTGGGCTTATGAGTACACATTCATGTACTGCCTTTGCTCGCATACAGCCAATGCAGATGCACTTAGTCGTCTTCTGTTGACAGGTAGTCTCATCAATATGCCTATTCCACAAGAGCTAGTGTTATTGTTAAATTTCTTGGATTTATCACCTGTACGTGCCAAACAGACCAAGAATTGGATGAACAGAGGCCCAGTACTGTCAAAAGCCAAAAACTTTGTTTTTCAACATTTTATTCCAGAAACACTGAACTGAGTTGTCAAGATGGAATATTGTTGTGGGGTTCAAGGTCCGTGGTCCCATCACAGGGTAGAGAGTCACTCTTGACAGAGCTCCACAGTGCATGCCCAGGCATACTGAAGATGATGATGCTCGCACGTGGCTACGTCTAGCGACCAGGAATAGACAATGACATCGAGAGTATGGTTAAACACTGTTCCTTTTGCCAGCAACACCAGAAGCTACCTGTTTCAGCTCCTCAGAGACTTGATATATGATCACCAGAGTCTGTACAAATGTTCGTGGGTTTTTCCTGACTTTTTTTATTATAAATGTAAGAAACTTAAAGGGGGAGGAGTGAAGTAACTAAATGTATTATGTTAATCACTCATCATGTGATGCGATTGCACAGGTAAGCTTATTGCACAGGTAATTATGTGAGTGGGCTTCCGATGGTGAGATTGTGTCTAGCATGCAAGCGCCTCTACATGTCTCCTAAATAAAGTTTAGTCTTTTCTTCACCAAACCTGCTGCTCCATCGAGTTATTACACTCCCAAAGTCACATCACAGGAATAATATTGGTTAAAATTTCATATAGCCACGAGGAGATATTAGGACAAGTGACCAAAAATTTGCTATAAGCGGTAGGTTTTAAGAAATGTCTTGAAGGAGGAGAGAAGGGTTTAGGGAGGAAATTCCATAGCTTAGGGTCCAGGTAGCTAAGGCATGTCTGCCTATTGTGGGACGATTAAAATCAGGGATGCACAAGAGGCCAGAATTGGAGAATACCTCAAAGCATTATAAGACTGGAGAATCTCACAGAGGCAGGAAAGGGCAAGATCATGGAGATATTTCAAACTAGGGTGAGAATTTTTAAATCATGGCTTTACTGAGCCAGGAGCTAAGGTAGGTGAGCAATGAGAATGTTATGGATGAACAGGACTTAATGTGAGTTAAGTAGGCAGCAGATTTTAGAAGAGTCCAGGTTTATTGGGAGATCAGCTATGAGGACATTGGAATGGTTGAGTGCGGAGATAACAAAGGAATGGCAGAGGGTTTCAATCTCATGGTTGTGTAGTGATAGTTTCCTTACGGTGGCTCAAAAAAAAAGTGACTTAACTCCTCCAATGCCTCTCTGCTGGTGTTTAGCTGGGTGGAAACGCTTGCAACTGGTTCCAGTCTTATCTCTAATCATAACCAGAGAATCACTTGCAGAATCACTCTCTTCCTTCTTCTGTATCCTTACTTGTGGTGTCCCCCAAGAAACTAACATTTATCTCAATTTCTCAGCTACATGCTGTTCCTCAGTGACATCATCTGAAGACACAGCATTAGTTTTCACATGTATATTAATGACACCCAGCTCTACCTCCCAACCACTTCTCTCGACTCCTCCACTGTTGCTAAATTATCAGACATCATGTAATGGATGAACAGAAATTTCCTTCAATTAAACAACAGGAAAACTGAAGACATTGTTTTCAGTCCTCGATCCAAACTCTGTTCCCTAACTACCAACATCATCCCTCTCACTGGCAATAGTCTGAGATTAAGCCAATCTGTTCATAACCTTGGTGTCACATTTGATCCTATGGTGAGCTTCCGACTTCATATTCATGCTATCGTTAAGACCGCCTGTTTCCACCTCTGTAATATCATCCAACTTCGTCTGTTTCAGCTCATCTGCTGCTGAAACCCTCATTCATCTACATTACCTGTAGACTTTACTATTCCAATGCACTCCTGATTGGTCTCCCACATTCTACTGGAGGTCATTTAAAACTCTGCTACCCATTTCTGACTCGCAGCAAGTCCCATTCTGCTATCACCCCTGTGCTCACTGACCTACATTGCATGACCATGAGCCAATGTCTTAATTTTAAAACTCTTTTACTTGTTTTAAAATCCCTCCGTAGTTTTGCCCCTTCCTATCTCTGTGATCTCTTCCAGCCCTCCAATCCACCAAGGTATCTGCGTTCCTCTAATTCTGGCTTCTTGTGCACCCCCCCCCCCCCAAAATTTAATTGCTCCATCATGGTGGCCATGCCTTCAGGCCCTAACCTCTGGAATACCCTTCCTAAATGTCTCTGCCTCACTACTTCACTTTCCTCCTTTTAGGACACTACTTAAAACCCGCCTCTTTTACCAAGGTCATCTGAACTAATGGCCTGGATTTTTGCGGAGTCATTGAGGCTCAGTGCTGAGTTCAGACAGACCCCATTTTCACTGTAGGGCTTTTACCTGCATTGTGGGAATCACAATTTTTTTTTAAAAGAGTAAATGTAAAATGCTCTTGAAGGGTTGATAAGGTCTGTAGAACTGTCATGATGTGAAGTTATTTAAATCCCCTGCCCTTTAAAAATTAAAAAAAACACAGGCTGCCAATATCAATGAGAGTTGAAAAAAAACTCTATTCAAGCAATTACAATAGCTGTTTGTTGATATTTCCACAAAGGCCTATAGGAATGCTTGGCTATTTTCCACAAACTATAATTATCACAGCTGGAGCTTGTGGGGTTGTTTTGGGGGGGGGGGGGGGTGGATGATGATGGGGTCCTGAGATCTTGGTTTTATTGACAGCTCAAAGATGTTATTAAAGAGTTAGTTGTCTTTGATGTAGGATTATGAATAGACGTCTGTTTGCTTTTAAAGGACTTAAGCTATAAAGGAACATTAAATGTTTTCAATGGACTTTCATGAAAGAAAGTGTTTTTTTAATATAGTGAAGGCTGTAATAGATATTTTAAAAGCTTTTTTCATCTCAGCATGGCTCTTGAGGTCTGCTCATGATGGATTCTATGTGAGTCGGCATGCAGGGTGTAAGGGCCAAGGGTAGTGAGTTGGTATTAAGTTATTATGGGAGTGATAAGGGGCTATGGAGGTGGGTGGGGACATGGGTCAGTGTGCATTGGCATTAAGTTGGCATGGGGGCTACAAAGGGCCATGGGGGTGGGTGAGGGAGTGATGGGGTGTGAGAGGTGAGGGCTAAAGGACCTAAAATTTAATGAAGTCCCAAAGAATGGACAAAGCCTTTTAAATAGCCTGCCTCGGCACTTGGCAGCCCCTGCAGCTACCTCTGATCTGTGTCCAATGGCAGCAGACCCATCTTCATCCTGCATTTGCATCCCTCATCCTCTCCCAAGGAACAAAGATCATGACATTCAGTGGAGTTTCTCCAGGACAAATTTCCCAACTCACACTACCCGCCTTGGGAGTGAAAATGCAGGCCATTATCTCCTCATGTTGCTTGGTGTCATATTTTGTTTCAAAATGTTCCTGTGAAGTACCCTGACATATTTCATAAAGGCACTATATAAATGTACGTTGTTATTCTGACAAGCTTCAGACTTAGATATTTCATAATGGTATAGGAACACTGTAATTTCCCTCAGTGTGCTTGGCTGGGAGTGGCAGAGTGTGGTGTAAATTAGCAGGGAATAACTCCTAAGATTTATCCCTCAAACATCACTAAACTCAGCTTTTCATATCCTTATCACATTGATGTTTTTGGGACCTTTCTGGGCACACACTGGCTTCAAGGACTGTAAAGTACTTTGGAATGTCCTGAGGTAGTGAAAGGCGCTGTATAACTGCAAGTTTTGTCTTTCTGTATACTAGTTATCACTGGATAACTCCTATTCCAACTTGAACTTGAAATTTCTTTGAAAGAATTAATTTTCTTTTTTATTCATTCATGGGATGTGGGGCTTCGCTGGCTGTGCCAGCATTTATTGCCCTTGAGAAGAAAGTGGTAGTGAGCTGCCTTCTTGAACCACTGCAGTCCATGTGGTGTAGGTACACCCACAGTGCTGTTGGGAAGGGAATTCCAGGATTCTGACCCAGCGACAGTGAAGGAATGGCCGATATATTTCCAAGTCAGGATGGTGAGTGACTTAGAGAGGAACTTCCAGGTGGTGGTGTTCCCATGTGTCTGCTGCTCTTGTCCTTCTAGATGCTAGTGCAGTGTGTTTGGAAGGTGTTGTTGAAGGAGCTTTGGTTAATTCTGCAGTGCATTTTGTAGACAGTACACACTACTGCTACTATGCGTCAGTGATGGAGGGAGTGAATGTTTGTGGATATGGTGCCAATCAAATGGGCTGCTTTATCCTGGACGGTGTCAAGCTTCTTGTGTGTTGTGAGAGCTGCCCTCATCCAGGCAAGTGGGGAGTATTCCAGATAACAGCAAAACCTTCTTACAGGTCAATTTGCAGCTGTGTTTAGTTGTTAACTGATTATGACAGTCAGTCAGCACTTCCAGTGCCTCAGGATACCAGCAAAACCAGTAATAATTGTTAAACTCCATGTTACCTTAAAGGCTATGTCCTAACCAATACCTTGTCTTTATGACAGCTCCATTTCTAGAGGCTTCTCAACAACATAAATGAGGTGACATGGGTCCCTTTGTGGGCACTGATGCCCAACATGTGAGATGGGTTTTCAAGTAATTTGTAGCAGCAAACCTAAACAGGCACTAATGCCAGCCATGGGCAGTTATTTATTGGTCCCTGCATGCTTCCATTCAGTTTCTATAGGTCAGTTGTACAGGCCTATGCCAGTCACTTGGTAACACTCAGGTAGCTTTTGAGAAATGTACATCTGTAAGATTGCAGAGGGCACAGCTACTTTGGTGTTTGCACTGGTGTTATAAATCTGCCTTGTAATAAAAATGGAGCACATTGTATTCAGAGATCAGCAGCCTTTCACACTTGGCAGAATTGCCTCTTTACTGGAAATGTACCCTTAGGCTTCAATATATTGTGCTGCATGCTACCGGGTTTAGTATGGTACTTTGCCACAAATCAGAACATACATCAATAGATTTATCCTGCCACTTAAATTTTATCAGACTAAACAAATATGTAAGCAGTTCTACACTCTTTATCCTCAATGAGATAAGACTCTGACAAATATTTGGGCTGTAGGAAGTATTAAATGGTTTGTGAAAGGTCCAGCAAATATGGAATCAATAACAATATCAATAGCCATTTATCAATAAATCACCCAAAAGTTTGATACAAAAATAATACAATGTTTTTAATGACCTGTAAATCAAAGGGTATGAATTATGATTCAGGTTTTGCTATCCAACTCATGAATTAGATTTTATCAAGACTTCATAGATTTTATGCTAACTTAAAGGAATAAGGTGGTATTGTTACAATCCCCATGGGGAAATCGTAAATCAAAATAATCAAATATAATGAATGACCCCCAAATGAAGAAATTACCAACAAGATTACACTTTTTGTGGCTTTTAGTTTAACAAGAACCAGAAACAATGCAAATTACACATGAATTAACAGGCAAATGATACTCCAAATAAAAAGGTAAACTTCATTTTAAATAACCATTCCAACAAGGACACATCTTATGCAACCACAAGCATTTGCATCATTCCACACAAATGGTGGCACTACATAGCCACACAGTTCCACAATATACTGTTCTTTATTCACACAGGGTAGGTCAGGAGTCCTATCTCACAACAGCTTTCACCTTCAAATTCAACAGGCACAATTATCATTAGCAAGGCATGCTTCTGCAAACCCTCTCTCCCTCGGGTCATAACAATACTGATGGTGTTGCTTTCCATAATTTCTTTTCAACCGGCCAACCAATATCACCCTGGTTAACAATTTGACGACTTCTGAGAAAACACCCAGCTCTTGAGTATCTCTGAGCTATTCACCCGGCTTTCTAGGTTTTAGACCATTTTAGCCAGCTCACATAGTACTTCCAAGAATTCCTGTATTCCTGTTTCTGTTTTTGCTAAAGAAAAAAAACTGATCTCTTCCTGAGAGTGATTTGTTTCTTTCCTTTACAAGAATTATTTGTGTTCCTCCTTATGGCTCTGTCTGCTTTCTCATTGTGTCTGCATCTATGTGTTGGTCACCTTTGCTCTTCAGCTCTTCTGCTTGCAGCACTCCTTTGTCTGCCAGCCACAAGGCTTCTTTCTTAGCTTCCTTCCTGTTGGCACTGCTTCCAGATCAAGCTCACCAGGTCACATGGAACAGTATTTCTTATTATCCAAGAAAATTACAATTGGTCCCATTACAGTTGATGCAAACTCTTAAAAGTCCTTTTCAAACACCCTTAAAAACAATTACAAATTCCACAGACCTTTTAAAGAAATTACAAATTTATCTTAGTCTGGTCAAAGATCATCACCAGTAATGATGTGATGCTCAAAAGCAGGCATTTTATTGTTTTCTTATGGACCATTCTAAATGGGGATTAGGTGTGAGCAATGTGTTTTTGGAGAGAGACTAGGGTTGAGAGACCTGAGAAAGAGTTCCTGTTGTTCTTATAGCTGAAATTTATGTAGTGGGGCACCAATGCACATATTTATTTTGAGCAAGGTAACACCCCAATGTAATACCAACCAGAAAGAGGAATTTCAGAGGGCTGATATCCTACTCCTTAATTTAAGGTCCTATATGGTATTGTGGTTATTAATGTAGCAGGAGAACTTCCTCAGAATATGTTTCCAACAAAATCCTCAACCCATTCTTTGAGAACACATTTATGATACCAGGAAAAAAGACCAGATGGAATCCTTGCTCTGTTAGACACAAGATCAGATGAAACCTTCCCCAAGGAGAGAAAGCAGGGAGTTGGAATTAATTTAAAACATCTTACATTGTGAGGGAATCTATGGGCAGAATTTTTCACTTGGCGTGCGGACGCACACCCAACACACTAAAATACCACATGATGCCATTGGGTGAGCATCTCGATGTCATCACACACTCGCGCGATATTTCGTTTGAAGGGCACGTGCAGGTGCCGGAGCCACGCCCGCCATTAGTTAAGAGACCAGTTAAGGCCATTAAAAAGTCAATTGATGCTGTGCTTGTCACACAGGCAAAGCAGGCAGATGGCCAGCCGACAATTTAAAAAACCTCATCCACAGGTGAGATAAAAAAGGGTCAGCAGCATTGTCAGTGTGAGTAGTGAGGAGTTTGGTAGATAGCTTGCTGTTGGTCACTTATTGGTACTTGGCAGTTTCAACTATGTTCAGAGCTTCATTGTTAGCATTTCCAGGCTTCATTTCAGGACTCCTTGGTGTCTCCAAAGCCCCAGGAGCATTCAGACCCTTCCAGGTATCGGACAGCCTTCTCTAACCCTGGTAATGGGGATTGTGGCCTCCTCTGGAGGCACTTCCTCTAAGGAGGAAGAGAGGGGCAGAAGGGAGAGGAGGCCAAGTGAATCTATGCAGCTTCCAGGGGAGTGGCTTGTGGGAGGAAAAGCGCAGGCACAAGGGGCGCAGGGCCAGCTGGCAGTCCAAGGCATTAGGGGCCGCAGAAGATGCCACTATCCAGCCGCCAGTTTTTACAGGCAGTGATGCAGCTACCTCAATTTGTCTGAGGTGCAATGCCAAAGGAGGCTCCATCTCTCAAGGGAGACAGTGACCTCCATCTGTCAGATGATTGGGCCTCAGATCAGCTCCAACTGTGCGTTTGGACACCCCATGCCAGTGGCTCTGAAGGTCACAGTGGCCCTCAGCTCCTATGCCTCCAGCTCTTTCCAGGAGACAGTTGGGGATCTGTGTGGAGTCTCCCAATCAGCTGTCCAAAGTTGCATCAAGCTGGTGACAGAAGATCCATTCACGCGGGTATTGACTTTCATTCATTTCCATACAGACGAGGCCAGCCAGTCTCAGTGAGCCAGAGGCTTTCTAGTGATTGCTGGGTTCCCTTGTGTCCAGGATGCCATTGAGTGCACACATGGCCATCAAGGAAACAGTGGGTCACAGGTGCCTTTATTAACAGGAAGGGCTTCCACCGCATGAACATACAGATAGTGTGTGACCACAGGATGGTCATTCTACAATTCTGTGCAAGATACCCTGGCAGCTCCCATGATGTCTACATTCTCAGATGCTCCCAGGTGCTGAGGCTATTCAGTGCTCCAGCCCGACTGGATAGATGGCTGCTGGGTGACAAGGCCTATCCGTTGAAAAGGTGGTGTATAATTCCTCTCCAACATCCAAGAACAGAGGCAGAGCAGCAGTATAACAGGAGCCATGCCTCCACAAGGGCAGTGGTGAAGAGGACTCGCTTCCGATGCCTGGACCATTCGAAGGGAGCACTACAATACCCCCTAGAGCGGGTGTCACTGATAGTGGTTGCATGCTCCGCTCTCCACAATCTGGCACTGGCAAGGGGAGGACTCACTGGAAGAAGAGGATCTTGATGCAGCTCCACAGGCCACAGATGGTAAATCCAGTAGTGAGTCAAATGAGGAGCATGGTGAGAAGAACACTGAGGGCATGGAGACCCCTGTAACCTCCAGGGAGGCAGGGACTCCAGGGACACCTTGATCCAATGCTCCTTCAGCTAGGCTGCCAAATAAGGCTACAACCGCATGCCAGGACTGCCGCCTCCATCCGGATGTCTAAAATGGCATTTTCCTTTGACCCCAAAGTCCACTTAGTGCCTGTACAATAAGGTTTTGAGCCACCCACGTCCAGCATTACATACTGGCACATCCAGCACCAAATTAAGTAAAAAAGGCGAAGTATACTCAAGCCATTACGACAAAAGAAAATTTATCTCATGTTGACAGTCAAACAAATTCTCTGGTCTTCAACCCCACGCCAGATAAATCAACAAAACATTGCACAATAGAAGATCACACGTGGGACTCGAACTCAAATTCTGTCGATGGGTCATGAGGACTCGAAACGTCAACTCTTTTCTTCTCCGCCGATGCTGCCAGACCTGCTGAGTTTTGCCAGGTAATTCTGTTTTTGTTTGAGAAGATCACACGTGAACAGTCCCTCTTGTGCTCATGGTGCCTTAAACTTATGTTTGTGAGTGCTACGTTTTGGTTCTCCCCTCTCGCTGGCACCGGCATTGGGGACAGCCTGCTGACTCTGCTGTCTCGTTGGCCTCAATGACATTGGCGGTCATACTCTGGCCAGTGCTGACCCCGCCTGGGAGGGAGTGGCCAGTTTCACGGCTGGCATCTCCCCAGTCACCGCAGCTTCATCAGATTCCACGGTCACTGGCAGAGGGACAGAGGAGCTGCTGCCATTATCCAGAGTGTCCTGAGAGGAGCCCATAGAGATGACAAGCAGCTCGTCACCAAAGTGAGATCACTCTGGACTTCCCTTCTCGCCATTGATGGACGGGCACCTAGCTGGGATACTGGGCGCCTCTTCCATCTCCCACATGATTATTGACCACCTGAGGTCATTGCCTGTGTGAGGGCTTGCAGATCCAAGTGCAACCTGCTTCTGTCCCTGAAGCTGCCTCTCCACGTGAGTTCCCACTATCTCAATGGATGAGGCAGTGCGTTCAGCCATGAGGGTCAACGCAGTGCTGTTGCCCCACGTGGACTTTTCTATAACGGAGACCATGGCACGCATACTCTCATGAATGCTCTGCCAGATCCTCCCACACATCTTGCTGGACATAAAGCATCTGTCACCTAATGGACAACTCCAGAGGCTCATCATCTGCCTTTGACTAAGCATCGTCCTGGTCTCCAGCGGTCCTCCAACTGTTGGCATCCTGGGCACTCTCTGCCTCCGCCTGCACCTTAATTGAGTGTGAAGTGCCCTCACGGTATGCACTGGCATCTAGCCAAAGATCTAATGCCCACCGAGGTGCTGGTATTCGGGGCCCTGCGATTGGGTGCGTGATGGCAAACCTAATGTTTCAGTCATCACACTGTCAATGTGCATGCCAGGCACCCTGGTGAATCCATGGAGATCTGCATCATGGTGCCCTCGTTTTTCATTGATCAATGGGGACTCCAGGTTTGAGGCTTCCATCAGTAATGAGACTACAAAAGAATGTTTGCACCATTTGAAACTCTCACCTCTGTGCACTGCACTCTTACCTTCGCCTAACACCCAGCTTCTCCACAACCGGCTGACTGAAGTGTGTGGCGTCTCTCCAGCTCCAAGTCATCCTGCTTGAATCTGGTTAGGATTAGGAGGTTTGGGGGGCCTCTGTCTGTACACGACTTTTCAATATTGTTGTGGACCGTCTTCTCCTGAAAGGACAGAGGAGCTTTGATTAGTCCACTCTCTACCTGCAGCGCCATTGCAGCCTGGCCAACCCCAGCTGAGGAGCACCTCACAGGGCACATCCGAGTCTCAGCCCTTGATCTGCAAGGCACTCAGCCCAAGCAGCCAGGGCTCACCCCCTTGGCTAGCTCCGGCATCATTGACAGTTGGCACTCAGACTCTAGCACCCCTGAGCTCCAGAAGGTGGCGGGGGGAGTGGCCAGACCTCAACAGTTCAACACACTGATCCATGCCAACATGGACCTCACTCTTCCTGAGTGCAGCAGGTTATTAAAACTCTTTCGGTACTGGATCCAGATGTGCTGCACCATGCCATGGCTGCTGACCAGCACTGCCACCTTCTCCCAAGCTCTTTTTGTTAGGTGCAGTGGCCTCCTCCTTCCATCCCTGGGGACGACAGTGCCCCTCCTGACAGCCGCCTCCTCCAGGAACACCGTGAGTCACTCATCAGAAAACCGGGGGATTGAGTGCCCACCCAACCTGCCCTCCCACCTGGCATCTGCAGCTGCGTTTGTATCCGTAGTTTTTACTCTCCTGCTGACAACACTGAAGATGTCTTTGTTGCCGGCAGCTTTCCAGTGCCTGGCTGTGATGGTTTTAAATCGGCCACCGGGTCGCCATTGGACCCGGCAGCTGACAGGCCTTCGCCCCCGCCTGCCCCTTCCCAACTAATGGGGAGCTGCCATTCACACTCAGCAGGCTTTAAGTGGCCTGCTGGCATGAAATTGCGGTCGGGGGCTGACAGGCAGCGGGCCCTTTCCTGGCCGCTCCAGGGCCAACTGACCACACCTGCCCACCAACCTCAAAATTCTGGCTTATGTTTCTGGTTTGTTTCTGTGTATTTTCAGGGTGGAGGCTGAGCACTGTTTTCAGGACAATTCACAGCATTCCTGGGGCTCCAACACAAGCACAGAGCACCCCAAAGGGGATGTTCCAGATCCCCTTTGATGGCTGGCATTTTGGCATGAAAGGAGTAACCATAAGACCAAAGTTTTGGCCCAGAAACCTAATCATGGGATCTGGATGGCGGTGCAAAAAACAAGCCCACAGGTCCAGAGCTGAAGAGATGACAGCTGAAGTGCTATCATAAGCTCCGTGCAGCTGGGGCTCAGGGAAGCCCAGGAGCAGTTGATAACTCTGTGCTGATGGGGAGTTGGGGCTCAGAGAAACCCTGGAACAGTTGTCAGATCAATGAAGTTGAAGTGAAGCTGTCTGCTCCGTGAAGTCTGAAGTTGAGGCAAAGGGAAGCCCGGGCGAACAGTGTTTGGCTGCTCAGTACAGCTACATAGCTGGGATCATGCAGGTGATTAGATGCTGGAGTGCAGCCTGGCTAACACAGTATCAATGAAATTATTGGGTGGATGGGAACTGAGCAGTTGTTGGGGCAGTTTGAACTGGAGTCCAGTTGCCTTACAACTCTTTATAGGCAGAAGCAGCAAGAAGGCTTATAGTCTGGGTTGGAGCTGATGTTGAGAGAAATCAGAGGCTAAATCCAGGAAATAGAGGAGCTGAACATACGAATTAGGAGCAGGAATAGGCCATTCAGCCTCTCGAGCCCACTCCAACATTCAATAAGATCATGGCTGATCTGATTGTGGTCTCACTTCACATTCCATGTATCCCTAATAACTTTTGACTCCCCTGTTAGTCAAGAATCCATCTACTGCTCCCTTAAAAATATTCAATGACCCTGCCTTTACTGCGCTGTAGGGAAGAGAGTTCCAGAGATTCATGACCCTCTGAGAGAAAACATTTCTTCTCATCTCTGTCCTTTATGGGAGACCCTTTGTTTTTAAACTGTGTCCCTCTAGTTCTAGCCTCTCGCAAAAGGGGAAGCATCCTTTCAGCACCCTTGTGAGGAAGAGTTTTAACAGATTTAACAGATCACTGGCATCTGGATGGATTACTGGAAAATTTGTTCAATCTGTGTTGGTTGTGAATGCCATTTAATGTGCAGTTTGAGATGTGTTAAACCGCAGTTTGCCTGTGAATTCATGTTTACCTTATGTTAATTATGTATGTTAAGAGTATAAGATAGATAATATTGACTATTGCTTTGTTGACTTGTGGATAGTAAAAATTCTTCTTTTGTTTGAAATCATGGAATTTTATGGCTTACTCTCTGAGTAAATACCTGGGATTTCAAATTTTGTTTACAACAAAAGTTACTCGCCCCTAACCAGATAATAACAACATTTCAAAAAATTCTTATATTTGTTTTAAGACATACTTAACTATAGCAAACCAGGTTTTGTTGAGTTTTGTGCACAAAATGACTTATTATTTCCATTATGTCATGCCTAGTAAAGGCTTGTCCAATTCATAATTTAAACATGAAATGTGTTCATATGGAACTTGCTGGAAATTGCTTCTTTATTTTTAAAAAATGGACATTAAAACATGGCTAAGACGGCTGCAGAAACAGCAGAGATTTTTGCAATTTCTACACCGACTACCTCAAGTCTCTGGAAAGTTCCTCATTGAATGACTACGGATGTGGGTGCTGCTTGAATAGACAGACAAAGACAAAAACCATCCGTGGAGTTCATGCATTGTATTGTTGGAGGGCACATCCAAAACATCAAAATCAATGGACTTCCAGACTCCCAGTCACCGAATTCCAAATTTAACAAAGGGAGTTGTAGAAAAAACTGGCCATGACAAGAATATGTGACTCCCATCCATCCTCCATTGTGTAACAATATCTTCAGACTTCCAAACCATTCTTAATGGATAATAGCAGTTTGGATCATATGATTGAAACTGGTTACAGATAATGAGTCTTATTATTTCAAGAAACAGGAAGAAACTAATCAGTCTACTCAGAACACCAGCTGCAGAAACAGTATAAGCAGAAAAATGGAGTAATATCTATGCTTCTAAAACCTAAGACTGCTATATCTTAAAAGTCTCTCCAGCCTGTTTCTCTTCAAGTCCACCAGTATAGAAACATGACCACATGATAAGAAAGCCACAAGTAGCCAACTTCAAGACTTCCTGCAAAATCCATCTCTTTGAGGAAATCCTGCAACAACTTTAAGACATGATTCTGGTTATTTGAATTTACCCAGACTAACCCTTCTGGAGTGAAAATGCCCTCTGCAATGGGACCACTATGTATGCTTCTTTCCTAAGAGGAGCCAAACACATGAATTACAAAATGCTCCTTTGTTTGTAATTGGTAAAAGTGCAGTATCCTTTGTAACTGTATTTCTTCTGGTGTGTGTGTCTGGGTGTGTATGTGTGTGTGGTGTAGCATTAAGCTTAGCGCTGAATGTTGAACAAGTAATCCTCTTTATTTAAACACACAAAAGTTTGCTACTGATTTTTGAAATTGACCACATACTCAGGGCCAGGATTTTTCAGATGGCAGAGTTTCCCTTCCTGCCATTTGAGGAGTCGGCAGCAAACACAATTCTGGCTAGCCTACAGCTATTTAACGCTTCAATGAATGTTAATTAGCTGAAGGGGGACTTCTGTCTCTCACTTGAAATGAAATCTCACCTCAGGGAGTTGCAGCACCAGAATCTGCAGTGGATAGAACTGGGGCTGTAAGCAGTCCCCAGGGTCAAACCCTGTACATCCAGGACCAGGTAAATTTTGGGGATTTCAGGTTGGGGAGAGGAGGTGAGATGCAGTGGGGGTGGGCAGAGGGGTGTAGCGATGTTGGTGGAGAGGCCAGGGAGCTGAAGCACCCACAGGGCACAGACCCTTTGTGGAGGGATTCCTGATGTTGAAAGAAGGCTGCAGATGGAGGTACCCTCACCCTCATCCCCACCTGAGACTTGAGCAGGGTCACTTTGTGGGCTTCCCCCTGCCCCTGAACTCTTCTCCCCCAGTCTGAAAATTGAGGCTGGTTGGGAAATGGCCCTTAAGTGGTCATTAATTGGCAATATAAGGGCCTCAGTTGGGGTAAGTGCGGGTGGGGTGGGCCAGGCTGGATCTCACCTCTCCTTCCATGAAATTGGGGAGAGGTCGAGGTGGACGAAAGACAAGTGGGAAGGTCATCTGAAGAATTTTATGGCCAGCCCACACCTACAAACCTGCTGGTGGAGGAATGTAAAGCTCTGCCCCAGATGTAACTCACATATCTTCTCACTTCAAAAAACATTGATTACAGACAATAAGAAATGGGAATGGGTTTTAGTTCTCTCTCATCCCTGTCTGTGACAATTATTTAACACATCCCTGTGAAGGGCTTTGGGATGTCTCTCTGTGTTAAATGAGATATTGTTGAAGCAATATTCTCACAAGTTTTCTCTTGTGTTAACCACCTACAAGCTCAAAGCAAGATTCACTGCAAAATATTATCCCTCCGCTTTCTTTCTGATGTTCAGCATCTGATGTGCATTGCCAGTAATTTCTGCTCCAAAATTCGTTCCCTAGCTACCCATCCCACTCTCTGACAACTGTCTGCGATTAAACCAAAACAAAACCAGAAACAGAAATATCTGGAAAAACTCAGCAGGTCTGGCAGCTTAGGTGGAGAAGAGTACAGTTGAGGTTTTGAGTCCTCGTGACCCTTCAACAGAACTAAGTAAAAATAGGAGAGGGGTGAAATGTAAGCTGGTTTAAGGGGGTGGAGGGGGAGGTGGGGGGACACATGGAAGAAGGGGGGGCAGAAGGGGGGGAGAAGCGGGGGGTGGTTGTTGGGACAATGGTAGGAGGAGATAACCAAAAGATGTCACAGACAAAAGAACAAAGAGGTGTTGAAGGTGGTGATATTATCTAAAAGAATGTGCTAATTAAGAGTGGATTCCAGGACAAGCAAGGTACAGATAGCTCTAATGGGGGTGGGGTGAAATAAGACTAAAAGGGCATAAAAGGTATAGATTTAAAAATAATGGAAATAGGTGGGTAAAGAAAAATCTATATAAATTATTGGAAAAAACAAAGAGGGGGAAGAAACGGAAAGGGGGATGGAGGAGGGAGTTCAAAATCTAAAATTGTTGAACTCAATGTTCAGTCCGGAAGGCTGTCAAGTGCCTAGTTGGAAGATAAGGTGCTGTTCCTCCAGTTTGCGTTGAGCTTCACTGGAACAATGCAGCAATCCAAAGACAAACATGTGGGCAAGAGAGCAGGGTGGAGTGTAAAAATGGCAAGCGACAGGGAGGTCAGGGTCATGCTTGCAGACAGACCGAAGGTGTTCGGCAAAGCGGTCACCCAGTCTGCGTTTGGTCTCTCTAATAAGTGGCAACCGCATTGGGAGCAACGAATACAGTAGACTAAGTTGAAGGAAGTGCAAGTGAAATGCTGCTTCACTTGAAAGGAGTGTTTGGGCCCTTGGACGGTGAGGAGAGAGGAAGTGAAGAGGCAGGTGTTGCATCTTTTGCATATGCTTGGGGAGGTGCCGTAGGTGGGGGTTGAGGGATAGGGGGTGATGGAGGAGTGGACCAGGATGTCCCGGAGGGAACGATCCCTACGGAATGCCGTCGGGGGTCGGTGGTGGTGGGGGGTGGGGGGGGGTGAAGGGAAGATGTGTTTGGTGGTGGCATCATGCTGGAGTTGGTGGAAATGGCAGAGGATGATCCTTTGAATGCGGAGGCTGGTGGGATGATGAGTGAGGACAAGGGGGACCCTATCATGTGTCTGGGAGGGAGGAGAAGACGTGAGGGCGGATGCGCGGGAGATGGGCCGGACACGGTTGAGGGCCCTGTCAACCACCGTGGATAGAAAACCTCGGTTAAGGAAAAAGGAAGACATGTCAGAGGAACTGTTTTTGAAGGTAGTGTCATCAGAACTGATGCGACGGAGGTGCAGGAACTGAGAGAATGGGATGGAGTCCTTACAGGAAGCGGGGTGTGAGGAGCTGTAGTCGAGGTAGCTGTGGGAGTCAGTAGGTTTGTAATGGATATTGGTGGACAGTCTATCACCAGAAATTGAGACAGAGAGGTCAAGGAAGGGAAGGGAAGTGTCAGAGATGGACCATGTAAAAGTGATGGAGGGGTGGAGATTGGAAGCAAAATTAATAAATTTTTCCAGGTCCCGACGAGAGCATGAAACAGCACCGAAGTAATCATCAATGTACCGCTTCTACCTCCTACCCAAAATCCACAAACAGGCAGACCGATCGTGTCAGCCTGTTCCTGCCCCATGGAACTCATTTCTCGTTATCCTGACTCCCTTCTCTCTCCCCTTGTCCAGTCCCTTCTCACCTACATCCGTGATTCCTCTGACACCTTACGTCACATCAACAATTTCCAGTTCCCTGGCCCCAATCGCCTCCTCTTCACCATGGACGTCCAATCTCTCTACACCTCCATCCCCCACCAGGATGGTCTTGAGGGCCCTTAGCTTCTTCCTCAAACAGAGGCCCGAACAATCCCCATCCCCAACTACTCTCCTCCGTCTGGCTGAATTTGTTCTCACATTGAACAATTTCTCCTTTAACTCCTCTCACTTCCTCCAAACAAAAGGTGTGGCCATGGGTACCCACATGGGCCCCAGCTATGCCTGTCTCTTTATGGGGTATGTGGAACATTCCTTGTTCCAGTCCTACTCCGGCCCCCTTCCACAACTCTTTCTCCGGTACATCAATAATTACTTCGGTGCTGCTTCATGCTCTCGTCGGTTCTGCCAGGGTAAGTCACTCTTTTCATCACTCTCGACTCACACACTCACAAACCCATCACACATTCAGAGGGATCTCACTCACTACCAGTTCAAGGGACATCACCATTCATTTTCTCACACTCACCATCATTGTCCTCATCCCATCCATGGAACCACTCACCACTCACACATGCCAGGCATACTTATCATCTGGCCTGGCAGGCATCCTGCTTACATCTCTCTACCTCTATTCATGCAGGACAAGCTGGCACACAACAAAAGGAAGAGGTCACAAAAGACTGGTGGAGGAATGCCTAAAATCAAGGTCCTCACAGACTTTGAAAACAGAGCCATCCAGCTGGCCAGTGACGATCTGGACCAGTCCTGTGCTGACGGTGAGGTTGGCGGAGCACTACTAAGTGAGGGTCCACCAGTGCAACATATAATAGACAACAATGCTGTGAGTAATGTGTCCTGTTTCACAGGCCACTTCCATGCACTAACTATCTCCCCTTGCTTTCGCAGGCACATCTGGAAAGCAGCCAACAGAGTCCACGACTCAGAGCCTCCAGTCAAGCCCTGAAGATACCTCGGAAGAGGAATCTGAATGCACTCTCCTTGAAGTCCCATCACATCGCTCACCCACACCCTCCAACAGCCACACCTTGGAGGGACCTAGCTTCAGAATAGCCTTGGGACCATAAGCTGGTGAGCACATCACACACAAACTCAGAAAATGCTGGAAAAACTCAGCAGTTCTAACAGCATCTGTGGAGAGAAAAATAGTGTTAATGTTTCGAGTCTGTATCTAAAGAAGATACAGCATTTTCTGTTTTTGTTTGAGCACATTGCACTCTCTGATTCACAGCAGGCGGCAGGTGGCAGGGACTTCCCTGGTGTCCAGCACTCAGAGGGTAGAAATTTGCTGAGTCCAAGTCAGATGACAAGCCTCTGGACTCGGTCATGGCACAATTGCTGGAGCTGCAAAGGCAAGCTCAGGAACATCAGGATGGGTTCCACTGCACTCCTCAGATTGCAAGGCACGATGGAGGAGTCCGTCTGCCTTCAGGCTGAGGTGAGACCGCTGGCAACACACTGAGTTCAAGACTGGTATGATAGCTGCTGCCATGGACATCTTGGTCCAGGACGTTAATCCTGCATTGCTGCACGGGCTTTACTCCATTGCTGATGCCATAGTTGGCCTCCAACAGTGTGTACGCCAGAGGGGTGCGGAGCAGCTCGATCTCACTCCAGCTACCCCTCCTCCACAAGGAGTCAGACAGGGACCCTCTGACACCCATAGGGAAGAGGATTAGCAGGTGTTCCCCCCCAGGACCATCCACCCAGGTGACTCCAGGAGTGTCCTGCCCATCCGAATCCCCTCTTCCTGTGACCTCAGATCCACAGGCCGAGGAGGGTGTCACTGCCACACAGCAGGACCCCGAAAGCAGGCTGGAGCCCTCCAAGTCTTGGCCCTCCAGAGGACACCCGCCAAAGTCATCACAGACAGGGTGTAGCAGTCAGCAGGCTGCCTGGGGAGCACCAAGATGTAGAGGCAGGGTTAGGAAAGTTAAGAACATATAGTTGCACAGCCTGGGCATGGATGTTATTCACTTGTACATAATGTTCGCTATTGTTAATAAACTCCTAAGAATGTCTCCCTGCCTGTGGCTCCTTGTTTTGATGAGCAGTGTTTTTGTCACTCAGATGTGAAACCTTTCTGCACAAGATAAAAGGCAAGTGTTTCAGTCCAAGGCCTCTTCCCTGTGCTCTGTGCAGCCTTCAGACCAAAGTGGTGGTCCAGCCTCACCCTCCCTGGACACATTACTGATGCCTGCATCTCGATGGTGTTTGTCATTATTGCCAGAATGTTGTGGGCTGGCGTCACAGAGTTCCGTTATTGTCTCTGTGTGCTGTCAGCACCTTTTAGGGGGGGCTGGCCCCTATCTCTTCAGCATCTGTGACCAGTGACACTGTGCTCCTGAAGGGGTCAGGTTCTGAAGGTGGACAAAAGATCAGGTGCTTCTTAAGTTTCTTGGCTGTGTCTTCATGATATGATCCTGATCACAGAATGCAAGCAGGAGTCAGACATTCTCAGAGGCTGTGTGAAGATCTGTGGAGTGTCCTCACTACATTTTATCATCATCCTCCTGCAATTGAACGACTATTAGGGCCTCCACTGTGTTTCCATGACAGGAGCATTCTCACAAAGGGTATTTGCGCTTCCATAAGCCAGACTGGAGTCAAACATTCACAGATGCAATGTGAGGATCCATTGTGTCTCCTTTCTGCATGTCGTCATCAACCCCCACAAATCTAGCAGCTATAAGGGCCACCTGAGCGCGCCTGCCTTGTCTGGTCAGTGCAAGGGCCTCATCCCCATCATCATTGCCTTTGAGGACCTCCTCACCCTCATCCCCATTGATGTCCTCCTCATCCGAGGAGACCTCCAGCTCCTCCTCAGCCAGCTCCTCTCCCAGTTGCAGCACCAGGTTGTAAAGGGCGCAGCAGACGACGACAATGTGTGACACGCTCTGTGGACTCTATTGCAGGACTCCACCAGATCGGTCCAGGCACCGGAATCTCATCTTAGGCACACCGATGGTCTGCTCCATCAATTTGCAAGCTGCAGTATGAGCCTTGTTATAGCATCGCTCTGCTGCAGTCTGAGGCTGCCGCATGGGTGTCATCAGCCACGTCCTCTGCAGGTAGCCCTTGTCCCCAAGGAGCCAACCCTGCACTTTCTGTGGACCTAGGAAGACTCCAGGGATCTGTGAGTGACTGAGAATGTAGGCATCATGCACACGTCCTGAAAACCATATGCAGACCTGCAGGATGCATTTCTGGTGGTCACATACCAGCTGAACATTGAGCGAATGGAATCCCTTGTGGTTGATGTTGTTGACCGTGTGTTGCGATGGAGATCTGAGCGCCACATGAGTGCAGTTGATGGCACCCTGCATCTGTGAGAAACCCGAGATCTGGGTGAATCTAATCGCCCTTGCATCCTGCTTCCCCTGGTTTCAGGCAAAATGCAGAAAGTTGTGTGCTTTTGCAAAGATGGCATCGTGACCTCATGGGTGTATTTGTGGGTGGAGGCTTGTGATATCCCACAGAGGCCACCGGTGGAGCCCTGAAAGCAGCCACTGTCATAGAAACTGAGCGCCGTGTTCACTTTCGCTGGTAGTGGATGCCCTCCATGTCCCCTTGGCACTAAATCCTGCAGCAAGTGGCAGATGTGACCAATCAGTTCCCTAAACATCCACAGTCTTCAGTGACACAGGACATCGGTCATCTGCAGGAATGACAGATGGCGTCTATTGACCCTGAGTGCCGCTAAGCACCAGCCAGTGGCGGATCGCTGTGACTCTTTGGTGTCGTGTGCTGGAGCCCCAGCCACCTCTTCTTCCTGAAGGTGCTGCTCCTTCCACTGCGCTGCCAGTTACCTCAGTCGCTCTGTCCTCCATCATCTTTGCTCTCTGTAAGTGACAAGGCATACAGCTAGTTCACCAGGGTCCATGATTCTTACATATCTCTCCCTCCTCCTGCAGGATGAAAGAGACACGTGGTTAGCATGGGTGTACCAAGAACCTGTCCTGGTTAAGTGTGAAGGTCCCTTAACACATCGCAGAGAGTGCTGGCCACCACTTGGATGACCAGAGATTAGTGCCCTGCGTGGCTGCCCAAAACCTCACCCACCTCCACCCCATTCCACCTGATTGATTGGTAGCAGCTTTGCCCATTGGACTGCATGCTGTGCTCTCAGCTCAGGTGCAGGCATTCTCCTAACCCGCACTGCAATGCTGCACTGGTAGCTTAAACCATGGGGGAAACTGGTCCAAACCATGCTGCTGACATTGCAAGGGGCTGTGAATGTCTGCACCAGTGACTGCTTCATGGCCAGCTTTAGCAAGGAGATTGTACAACATGCACAGTTTTCCAATTGTTCTGCAGTCCACTAAAACACTCATTAGTTTGCAGTCTGTGCTTGAGGGGTTAAAATCTCTGGAACACTTGGTGGCACCTTGATGCCTCTGCATTGATCGAGTGGGCAGATAAGCTCAAAGCCCAACTCCAATCATTTCAGTGTCTGCCCCTGAACAGTCTCAGCTGCAGAGGAATGGTCACTTTTCATAAGGTGTCCCTAATGCATGGCCGCTTCCTTTGCCCACCCTAATCCCCCACTCCGGGCACGTGTGTGCTACTTTCAACCGCAAGTCAGCCCTTGCCCCCTCCACCATTTCCCACCAAGTTGCCTCAACCTCAAGGCAATCTTAATCCCCCCAAGTCACTTCAACCTCAATGCAGCCCTTAACCCCCCACTCAAACGCACCTCAAGCTTGAATTCCAACAGCCAACCCTGATAAGTGCTGCACATCATTGCTCTGTACTCACCTCCAAGCTCCTCTCAAAGTGCAGCCCGCCAAGTGCACGCCTATTATATTCTGTTGTGAAACACATCGGTGTGCTTTCCCGCCGACGTGGACAGACAGTCCAGCGGGACCGGCGGGGATGATTCTGGCGGGCTGGCCTGAAATAATATGCAGATATATTACAATGAGGTTCCCCCAATGATGGTGGGAAATGTAGCCCCCCCATTGGCGGGCTGAGCAGACGATCACAAACTGGTTTTATGCCTTCATGAAACGGACCACACCATATTGTCCGCTCACGCCATCGAAACTGCCTGACAGCGGTGCGCACAGAAATTCCCAGCTGGCATCTCCAACAAAGCAGCATTTCCTCAGCAGTGCACTCAGCATTGATTATATAATCAAATCCTGATGTGAAGGCAGTTGGCTCTGACAGCGAAATAAACTGGACGGGTGAAACTGGAAAAATAAATAGTTACACAAGATGGATTTGGGCTGAGAAATCTGACTTACCTACCATCTGGAAGAAAGAGCATGGAAGAGAGGATTCAAACAGAAGGAAGAGGAGCATATGTAAATGTGTTTCAAACTGACATTGCAGATACTTAACATCATTTGAAGCTTGAGATGTGCCACTGCTCTGAAACACAGTTCTATCTGAATTCCTCTTTATAAAATATATTGATTAAATCATTCCTATTGTCTTAAATTGAGGGTAGAAATAAGCTTATTAACACCCACATGGATGCTTAACTGTGCTCCAAGGAAGCACAGGTCAGGATATCAAGGCTGATTGTTGTAGCTTAATTTTCAACCCACATTGTCTTCAAGAGCAACTTCCCTGCTGGGAGCAGAGAATTGTGGAATTGCCCCAATCAAATTATAAGCTTAAATGCTTTAAGTTAAATTTCTCTGCCATTAAATGCAGCTAGCTGGAAGGGGAATCATTTGCAGTTGTAAAACACTGTGCACCTGCTGCAGTATTTGTACAAATCCATTCACCAATATCTAATCATTCCGCTTTGATAAATTTGTTCATGTCGCTTATTGGAATTTCATACAAAAGTGCTATGCTAAACAAATGGATTATTATCCTAGTGCCCAATAAACCTGTTAATGGTTAAACCAACTACTATGCACAAGTCATTAAGTGTAACATGAATGACTTGGCACCAATGACCTACCCATAAACATACCTAATATTCATAAATCAAAAGGCATGGTTCACAAATATAAAGAACTTTTTATATTTTGAGATGAAGCAAAAAGAAGTCTAGCCTTTGAATAGAAGATCTGGCAAACTTCACATTTCTGAGAACTTACTTTGTTTCATTTTGTTAAATTCATGTTTTACTCATCAACATGAGGGATGTGACTGCTAAGAAGATTTTTCCATTTCCACTATCCCTGGCATCAACCATTCCCAAGTCAGCAAAGCTTGTATTTTGCAGAATAAAACTACCTCTACTTGTTGCCAGCTAAGTGCCTCAGCCCCAACACTAGTTATGTACCAACATGACATTTTCCAATTCCACATCATCGATCCTGTGACATCTCTAAGTGAGACTACCAATCAGTGTTGAATTAAGGAGTCCAGAATAAATCAGCAAAAACAGTTGTGTCCATCAGTCTGAAATGGAATTGAACCACTGTGCCAGAGACAAAATGCTAAGTACTTAAACCACCATACCGCCCAGTTCCCTATCGAAGTTAATTTTTAAAACTGGATTAAAATGCACCATAAAATTGTTGAGAAGGAACTACCAAAACCAGGTTTCCTGAAAAGATAAAAGAGCTGATTCTGTGATTTGAGTAGAGAATGATGGATTTGCAGCCCCAAAGACTGCTGCAACATGATGTGAAGCACCGATAACCTAGAAGTGCCTGTGATAGCAAGCGCTCAATTTATTGCATTGGTTGCAAACAAATTGTTGCTCTTTTGTTACTTATTATATATTGAATGTTAGAAATTACTGTCTATTATTTTATCATAAGAATGTTTAACCTACTCATACCAAAATTCCTCTCTCCAATATTTAATTCAGCTGGTAACCTGACTGTTAACATAGCTAAGAGATGAATTTGCAATGGATGTATTCACACGACAACATTGCCTGCAGTAATTGCCATCCTACAGTTTTAAATCACAGACTTACAGCTGTGTGCAACCTGCATTATGTTTCCAAACTCTCCAGCATCATTATCAACTCAATTTAAAGTAACAAAGAAAGATCAAAAATAGAAAATACCTAATCCATAACAACTAATTATTTTTACAAAGACAGAATATTTATTCAGTCGGAGCACCCAGCACGAGCTCTATTTGAATTGGACTATTACTGTGATAACGGTATCTGTACACGAGCCTATTTCAACCATGGCAAACTCAATCCATTCAGTTACCGCAGCTTATAATAGCCATGTCATAAACTGTGCAAATACTCGACTGTGTTATCAAGCCAAATATAAAATGAACTAATACCAGGACTGTGCAGCATTCTCTTTTTAATAAGCGAAAAGGAAAACAGATAAAAACAGCAGTCAAATAATTTCCTTTCAGTGTGCCAAGCTCACCAGTACAAGCAAAGTCCCAAGTTACAATCCCACTCCACAAGCAGGCTTGATCAATCACAATCGTGCATTTTTCTTTATAGTTTTTGTCTTGTAAGACACATGAACAAAACATGAAATAAGATTGCTTCAAGTGATGTGAACTCATTATAGCATTATTAGTAGTTATTAACTGCTGCAGCAACAGTAACTTGTGTCCTTATAGTGGTGTCAATCTTGGCTCAGTGGTAGCACTCTGGCCTCTGATTCAGAAGCTTGTGAATCCAAGTTCCACTCCAGAGGACTGAGCACATAATTTAGACTAACACTTGAGTGAAGTACTGAGGGAGTGCTGCACTGCCAGAGATGTTGTATTTCAGATGAGTCACTAAATCAAGGCCCCATATATGCCCTTTCAGGTGCATATAAAAGATCTCACTAGTTCAAAGAAAAGGAGGGAGCACCCCTCTCCCCTAAGCCCCACCACTGGTGTCCTAACTAATATTTATGAACCAACTAAAACAGATTATCTGGGCTATTCTCTTATTCCTGTTTGTGGAACCTTTGTGGAAATGTGCTGCCACAGTTCCTACAGATGGAATTTTCCCATTCTTCCTGCCACAGGTTTCATGGCAGCCGGGAGCGGAGAATCCAGCAGTGGTCAGAGTCAGAAACCCATTGGTGTAAAAGTAATTTGTGATTCAGCCGATGGCATGTTAATGGTGTGTCAGTTATCCCGCTGCCTAGTGGCGTGAATGCCATTTGCATTCAAGCATTTCACGAATGCTCATCAAAACAGCTGCTTGCTGGAATCTTGTCATGCTTTCCGATCTTCTGAATGCCAGCAGGGTAATTACGTCAGCCTGAAACCCATTTTAAAAGGGGTAGCGTGCGCAAGTCGGACATCACTGTTCACTGGTAACTTTGAGGGGAGTGCAACATACGTAGCCTACCTACCATACTACTGTGCTGGTCTTATGACGGATGCCACATTGCTGGGGCTGTAGAGGTGATCTGCTCCAGCTCCTTGCCTATGTTGTCCCAAAGGACACCACTGTGCTGTGGTACTCACAAAAGCCTCCACTTTCAGACAGTGACCAGTACTGCGGCCATGGTTGGGGAGTGCAAGAGTCTTCTACTCCCAGTGGCCGAGACCGTTGTACCCAAGGACACCGCTGTGCAGTGGTAGTCAGGCAATGTTCCACAAAGACTAGCACTTCAACCGGGGGTGGGGCACGAGGGGAGGGTGAGTATGATAAGCACAAGGGGGGCAATGAGGAAGGAAGGCTGTGCAAGGGCTATGAGGGGGAGAAAGGGGGCAGGATGGAAGGCAGAGGGGAAAGAAGGTGGAGGAAGATGGGGAACAATGGAAGGCAGAGGGTAGACTGAGGGGTGAGAAGCTGGAGCCTGACAAGGGTACAAGGAACACTGACATTCAAGGGAATCAATGGGATAACACGTGTTTGACAGTAAAGGGATACACGGAGCCTGGAATAGGAAGGGGGTGTGTTGTTAGTTTGGGACAAGAGGGATGGGTTGCATGAAGGCTCTGAAGGTGGGGAGGTGTTTTGCATGGGGACACTGTAGTCCTCAGTCATCAAGGCAATGGGGAACACTGTGAAAGTCCAAGCCCTTGATCTGGGGTTCGCAATCAGGAGTCACAGCGTGCAGACACTCCAGTGGCAATGTGGAAAGGAGTCAGAGAGTACAGGCAGTCCAGGGGCTATGTGGAGTCCATAATCAGAAGCCAGAGATAGAACACAACCCAGGGATGCAGCAGATATGCAGCAGGAGGAATTATTGGGAGTGGGGTGTACTCCATCTGCAGGGAGGGGTAAGGGCTGTGTGCTCCAGAGAAAAAGAGCACAGCTTGGTGTGTGGGGCTGTCTCACAGTCACTGTCCTTGGGCTTGACTATCTCTGTATTGGGCTGCAGATGGAATGGTGATGGTAACTGGAGGCATCTGCAGTCTGTAAATTGGAAACACATAATAAAGGGGGGTGATATGTGAAGCTCTCTGGGGTTGTGGGGGAGTGGAGGGGAGGGTTCACCTCAGTAGGTAACCATGAACACAGTTTCTAGATAGGGTGGGTAGAGGTCCACATGGGGCATGGGCACATCACAAGTGATGGGCTGTGGGGTGAGGGTAGGAATGTCCACCACAACAACTATGGGATTCAGTATTATTGGGGGAGGCTGGAGAACTACAAGAGGGAGCTGTATCTTTATGGCTTGAGGTTCCAGGTATATATCAGGCATGTGGACAGTGAGAGAGGGAGTTTTGAATTGCGTTTCGAAGTAACAGTTGAGAGCCACCACCTTGCTGTACCACCGTAATGGTGCTGTCTAAAATCAAAAGCACCAGTGAATCTGATTGGGAAGGGTCTGAGGCAGTGTGGGAGGAGCGCACTGCTGGACTAAGGGGCCCTTTCTGGGGTTGCCCTCTAACTTGTTGTTGCCACAAGAGTAAACAGGAGTCTGGTTATTAAGAAAGGAGGAAGACATTCTTGTGATGAAAGCCACTGAAAGCCAATGGCTTCATTAGCACTGTTAAAGGGTTAGTCAGTACTCAGTGGTTTCACATCACAGTCACTGCATCTTAAGAGTAACACATAGGAATGTAGAATTTGGGAATGCAGGAAATAGTGAGGGAGACACAGCTGTATCATATATGGCATTCCATCAATGAACGCCTGTCATGTGTTCACCAGAATTGGCATTCATAACAGGCCAAAGGGCACGCACTCATTGACCATGAACAACTGATTGGTCATTAATATGCCACATCAGAGATTGGAGCACAGAGCTAGGTTGGGTCACTCATCTCAATTAAACCTTAGCATCCCACGCAGAGCTCAAGATGTTACATATCTGCGATGCCATCTTGGTCACCTCAATGTGTGCGCTAGAGTCTGAGGGACCAGGTGACATCAACCACCATGCAAGTTGGGCAGGAAAAATTATGGACCCTTACAGTTTCCATAAGTTTCATCTTCTGAGCTTCACTTCCTTGCCCCCTGAATCATTAATGTCTTCAATGTTTCCTTTCAGAGAGAAGGCAAAAGCACATATGGATCCAGGGCTCAATGCTGCCTTTGTCAGGGTCCTAATGCAATAGAGAAAGTGAAGGAGGGAGAGGCAACTCCATGTGCAGCTCCAGCAGGAGGGACATAGTCCTGTGGAGCCAGAGCATGAACAGGAGGGTCAGGAGGAGAGACCCAGACAACGATGGTGAATCGCCAGACCTAGAGTATAACGTAGAAGAGTCTCCTATTTGCAAATGAGTGAGAGGCAATGGCGTGCACATCTGTGTTTGTCCCGAGCTCTGGTACATCACAAATGCCACTTTCTTTGTGAAGACCTGATGCCATGTGGAGTTGGAGGGTATCCTCTGCCAGTGGCTTTGAAGGTGACCGCCGTGCTTAATTTCTTGGTCTCTGGGTCTTTCCAGGGATCAGCAGCGGACCTGTGTGGCATCTCTCAGTCCGCAACACATCGATGCATAAAGGAGATTACAAATGTCCTTTACAGGAAGGCCCATAATTATGTCAGGTTTGCTCTGGATGAAGATGGCCAGGCTGCGAGATTCACCGGCTTCACCGCCATCTCAAGCTACCCAAGAGTGCAGGGTGCAATAGACTGCACCCATGTGGCTATACGGGCTCCATGGCAGCAGCCCCTAATGTTTATAAAACTCAAGGGCGACCATTCCATCAATGTACAACTGGTGTGTGATCACCTGAAGCACATTCTGCACATTGGTGCACAGTACCCTGGGAGTTCCCATGACTCCTACATCCTGAGTCACTCCCAGGTGCCTGAGATTTTCAAGCAGCCATTACGTCTGCCAGGATGACTTCTTGGAAATAAAGGCTACCCACTGAAACACTGGCTGATGTCACCGGTGTGTCACCCTCAGAGTCCATCGGAGGAGAAGTACAGCGCTGCTCACAGCTCCACATGTCCCTTATAGAGCAGACCATAGGGCTTCTAAAGATGAGCTTCAGGTGCTTGGACCATTCAGGCAGCTCACTACAATACACATCCAGCAGGGTTTCCCGCATCCTCGCAGTGTGTTGTACCCTTCACAATCTGGTGAAGCAAAGTGGTGAACCCCTGCCAGAGGATGCACTGAAGGAGGATGAGGGCTCATCAGAGTATGAAGACCCAGAGGCCCAGGAAGCTCAGGAGGCTGCAGAGGGTCAGTATGAGCGTGATCACGGACATGGAGAAAGGAAAACTTGGGAGACATGCCCATGATACGTTAATCGCTGGCAGGTTCCAGGAAGAGTAAAGTTGTGAGGCTATATGGCCACATCTCTACTAGCCCGCAATGCCATTTTCTTTCAACTCAGGGGATGTCCACCCACTTGAAGCGAGAACAAGACCTGCATTCGTACTTGCATGTTCTGACCTCATGAATCTCCAGGCCATGATCTCAGCACTGGTCTGTGGGGCCCTGTGAGTGAGCTCACTCTGGGAACAGTGAGTCCACTTAGGAACAAGATCAATGCAAGAGAAGACTTGAAGTCTTCTCCACTATCTAATGATGCAAACACTGCTGCAACTGAGATGTGGACATGCTTAGGGATCTCCTCCTCCCTCTGCCACTATCACTGAGGAGACATAAATCCTGCTAGAATATCAGTGCTGATGAGCTGCCCTCACTCAGTGGTGTTCCTTGAGGAAGAAGAGTTAGAAATGCTTACATCACACGTTTCCAATAAAGATTTAAACACATCTTCCTGACATCACAGAAGGGTCTCAAGACTAGTTCATCTGAGGTTGACATCACAGGAATGCGAATCTCACCATAGGACACTATCACTGAGTGGGAGGAAGGCTAAACCTCAATATAAGAGAATTCCAATGTACAAATTCACAACGCCTTCAGACGACCAAAGCATTCACATAACCATCAAATGTATTCACAAAAGTGCAATTTCTTTACATGTATAGCACACCAATGACCCAAAAATGACATCAAAATTCCTTAACTTTCCTAACCCTAACTCTATGCCTAGGTGCAGCCCTGACATCTGCAGCAAAGGTGGAGGCAGCCTGCTGACTGCTACATCCTGATGTCTGTGATGACCTTGGTGGACGTCCTCGGTGGACCGAGGCCTGGAGGGCCCCGGTCTGATAAGGGTCACCTGTTCAGGGGCAGAAGCACCCTCGGTGGCCTGAGAAGCTGGAGTGGGTGGGGTCACAGGCAGAGGAGGCTGTGAGTGTCTGCACACCCTTGAAGTGCCCTGAGCGGAGGCCCCCGGGGTGTCTGGCTGATGCGCAATCTCCCTGTGGGCCCCGCCCTGACTCCTGAAAGAGATAGTGCACCTGGATGGGGGTTAAGGTACCTCATCCTCATGTCACCTACATCCTGATGGTGCCACCAGAGTGCGTGGCCATGGAATGCAGGACCGAGCATGAATCCAGCAACATCTGCTGGACCAAGGTCTCCATGGAGGTCGCCAACTTTCCCATGGTGACCTCGAGGCGCCACAACATCAGACAAAACATGGACAGACTCCTCCATCACTCGCTGTAGTCTGCTGAGTGACTGTCAAATTTCTGCCTGATGTTCTGCTACCTGTTGTTACATCTCCAGCATTGATTTGGCCTTCCAGAGGCTCATCACCTGACTCGAACTGAGTGAGTGGCTGGTCACCAGCAGCCTACCGAGCGCCAGAGACCCGGGCTGTCACAGTCTCCAACTGCTGCAGGGATGTCTCACTGAGGTGTTCCCTGGAAAGTGAGCCCGAGCCTAATCTACAGCTGTGCTCCACCAACGTGTGTCTCTGAGCTGGTGGAGGGTGCATGTGACTGCTGTGACGGGTCTTCCAGAGCTTTCTCTTTGGGTGAAGTCTGCGGGCTCACACTGGTGCTGGACTGGCTAGGGGGCCTAGATCTGCTGGTGCCTACAAAATAGAAAATAGAGTTTCAGTTATTGAGCATGAGCTAGATAAGACTGCACGAGACTCACTGTGATTGTCAGGATTTGATGGTGATGGAGCTGTGATCTGTATTAAGTTGGTGGGAGAGGCTGATCTCCCCTCCCCCACAGGAGCGATCTCTGTCCTCCCCAGTCAGCTTACCAGCAGCCTCCTCAAACTCAGTGAGGGCAATGATATCGGCCGTCCCTCCCCTGGTCTGCACTCTTTCCCTTTTGTTGTGTGCCAGCTTGGCCTGTATGAAGAAGAAAGAAAGGCATGTGATGAGAAGGGAGAGAGCTGAGGGTGGGTGAGAAGCAAGTTTCCTGTGTGTGGTGATCCTGCCGCAGAAGAGCCAAAAGATGGAGTGTGAGCAACATGATAGATGGGATGGTGGTGATGTGAACGTCTCAGTGAGAGAATGAATGTTGATATGTGTCCCCCTCTAATGTTTGTGTGAGTCCATTGAAGAGAATAGCTGTTTGAGTGCCTGATGCCATGATGAAAGTTTGCAATTGGAGGGAGTTGAAAGATGACTTACACTGGCAGAGCGGATGAGATCATTCATCCTCTTCCTGCACTGGGTGGCTATGCTGACCTCCTCTGCGATGAACTCCCGGGCCAGAGAGGTGAGGCTGCTGTGCTTCCTAGATCCATCCCTGGCATACAGGACATGCCTGTACACCTGACCCCTCTGATCAAGGCCTGGAGGGCCTGGTGGGTGAAGTGGGGTGCTGCCTTCTTCTTAAGGCTTACGGCCTTCTTCTTGTGAACTGTAACAGTCTCCTGGAGACAAGTGGGCTGGAGAGAATGAAATCTATGTGTTTGACTGGCATTTAAATATGGCGCCCAAACATTTGACCCTACCAGTTGATAGCAGACGGACAAATCAGCTCCCGACCCATCAGGTGATTAGGTCTGATACCTGCCTGTGCATAATTAATGAATTTCCAAGCTCAGAATCGGGCACGAGTTCCCACTATTCTGAGCAGCGGGGTGGGCGCGACCAAAAGCGCCCGACACCGCACTTAGTCTCATAAATGGAAAATTCCGCCCTTCATCACTGTAGCGATTACACTATATCAATGCAAGCCTTTCTTTCTATCCAAAATATACAAGGCTCTTCATAAAATTGTCATCAGTAATGAATGGATTCTGAGGCAAAGTGTGCGTAACTGGGAAGGAGTCATAAAGATGGATTTTAAGGAGGGTTTAACGGGGAAGAGGGAGGTAGAGAAGTGGAGGAGTTTAGGTAAAGAATTCCGGAACACAGAACCTAGGTATTTGAAGATACAGAAGCCAATGTTGGGGTGAAAGGAGGAGAAATTCAACAAAGGCTAGAGTCAGAGAGCTCAGTGGCAGTTGCAGGACTAGAAGAGGTCACAGATATAGGGAATGACAAGCCCCTGTTATTTCCTTGCAGTGAAATGTACTGTGACATTAGCGCAAATCAAGTAACATGGCATAGTAGCATGACAGCTTAAATTATCTGATTGATCAAGGGATGTATTTTTCAGAATTCTGCTGCCTGTATTCAATAACCAACAATACACCAGTTGGAATGTGTTTCACGGATGTTCAAGTGATGTCACGGGGTTTTTACAGGTGAAGGAGGTGATTTTGATCTATCTCTTTCATGGAAACTGAGTGGTGGGCAGTTTAAATCACCTAGGTTGCTTACTGACCCTCCCTTCTGCTGTGGGAGCTGACATTTCCCAATTGTAAACTGTGTTGATGAACAGGTGACGAGGAAACCTGACTAAGGTCGGCAGGGACCATTTTTCCCCATGCATGATGTCACTGGGGCGACCTGCAATTTTAACTGGAAGGCCGATGCAAGAAGCCACTGTGATTTTCCCATCAGTGTGAGGACAGTGGGAAAGAGGACCAAGGTCAAAAGAGGCTCAAACCATTATTTTTTTTTCAAAGAAGAGTCATGTTGGACTCGAAACGTTAATTCTGTTTCTCTCTCCATAGATGCTGCCAGACCTGCTGAACTTTTCCATCATTTTCTGTTTTTATTTGCATTATTTTGCTTTTATCTGTACATTCCTGGTGGGACTGGGGGGAGCAGGAGTGCTTCTGTGGACACCACAATGAACATTTAGGCCTCCCCTTCCCAATCACAGGATGCCTGCAAGGTGATCCAGGAAGTCCATCCTGACAACAAGCCAGTGTCAACAGGTGGCTTTCAGGCCACACAATTTCTCACTGCTTCCTGCTCAGGTTAGCTGGGTCTCGTTCTGTTGTATGTGGACAAGAAATTTTAAAAGGTCTACACATTTAAGACAAATCACCCATGCACTACACAGTAACAATTTATATTTATATAGCACCTTTAACAACATAAAATGTCCCAAGGCACTTCACAGGAACATTATACAACAAAGTATGACACTGAGCCATATAAGGAGATGTTAGATCTGATGACCAAAGCTTGGTCAAAGAGGTAAGTTTTAAGAAGTGTCTTAAGGGAGGGTAGCATGGTAGATAAGCAAGGATGTGAAGGGAGGGTACACCAGAGACTGGGACCTAGGAAGCTGAAGGCATAGCTGCCAATGGTGAAGTAATTAAAATCAGGGCTACAGAAGAGGCACCAATTAGAAGATTTGCAAATATGTTGGAGGGTTGTGGGGCTGGAGAAGATTACAGAGATAGGGAGGGGGAGGCCATGGAGGGCTTAGAAAGCAAGGTTAAGAATCTTAAAATCAAAACATTGCTTAACTGGGAGCCATTTCAATTCCAATGCATTCCTGAATGATCTCTCGATTCCACTCTCTGTAAACTGGAGGTCATCCAACAAGTAAGCTGAAACAGGGTCAGGTCAGGTGATGTTATGGAGGTGGAAATAGGCAGTCATAGTGATGGGATGAATACGAGGTCGGAAGCTCAATTCAAATGTGACACCAAAGACTGGCTTAATCTCAGGTTGTTATCAGGGAGAGGGATGGAGTTGGTATTTATGGAATGGAGTTTGGTGCAGGGACCAAGAAAAATGGCTTCAATCTTCCTAATATTTAATTACCAACAAAATTGAGGATGCATTTCTAGCAGTTAATATCCAGGCCAAGCTCTCAGTGAAAGAGCAAAAATGTAGAATGATTCAGAAGAGTCAGCATGGATTTATTAAAGGAAATTTGTACCTAACTAACTTGGAGTTTTGTGAAGAGGTAACAGAGATGGTTGATGAGAGCAAGGCCGTTGATGTAGTGGAAATGGACTTCCCAAAGGCGTTTTATACAATGCCACATAACAGACTTGTGAGGAAAGTTATAGGTCATGGAATAAAAGGGACAGTAGCCACCTGGATACAAAATTGGCTGAGTGATAGGAAACAGAGTAATGGTGAATGGGTATTTTTTGGGCTGGAATAAGGTTTGTAGTGGAGTTCCACAGAGACCCTTGTTTTTCCTGATATATACAAATGATCTAGATCTTGGTGTGCAGGGAACAGTTTCAAAGTTTGTGGACGACACAAAACTTGGGAGAAATATAAACTGTGAGGAGGACAATGTAGAACTTCAAAAGGACATTGACACATTGGTGGAGTGGGCAGAAAGGCAGCAGATGAAGTTCAATGCAGACAAATGTAAGGTGATACACTTCATTACAAAGAATATGGAGAGACGGTATAAAATAAAGGATACTATTCTAAAGGGTGTGCAGGAGCAGAGAAACCTGGGTGTATATGCACATAAGTCATTAAAAGGTGGCAGTTCGCAGGTAGAGAGAGCTGTGACTAAAACACACAGTATTCGAGGCTTCATTATAGAGGCATAGAGTACAAGAGCAGGGAGGCTATGATGAACTTATATAAGACACTGGTTAGACTTCAGCTGGTGTATTGTGTACAGTTCTGGGTGCCACACTATTGGAAGCTTGTGACCACATCAGAGAGAGTGCAGATGAGGTTTACAAGAATGGTTCCAGGGATGAGACACTTCAGATATAAGGAAAGATTGGAGAAGTTGGGACTGCTTTCCTCAGAGATGAGAAGGCTAAGAGGAGACTTGATATAAGTTTTCAAAATCATGAGGGGTCTGGAAGGAGTAGATAAGGAGAAACGGTTCCCGCTCGTAAACAGATCAAGAACAAGAGGGCACAGTTTTAAATTGTTTTGCAAAAGAAGTAAATGTGAGGTAAGAAAAAACTTTTTCACACAGTGAGTAGTTAGGGTTTGGAATGCACTGCCTGGAAGTGTGGTGGAGGCAAGTTCAACTGAGGCATTCAAGAGAGGTTGGATGATTATTTAAATAGAAACAACGTTACAGGGAAAAGGCAAGAGATTGACACGAAGTTAAACTGCTCAGAAAGCCGGTGCAGACACAATGGGCCAAATAGACTCCTTCTGCACCATAACAATTCTGTGATTCTGTGAATTCATGAAAGGTAGGTTTTAAGGAATGCCTAAAAGGAGAAAAGAGAGGAAGAGAGGTGGAAAGGTGTAGGTAGGAAATTCTAGACCTTAAGGCCTTAACAGGTGAAGGCACAGCCAGCAATTAAAATCAGGAATACTCAAGGGGGCAGGATTTGAGGAGACTAGTTATCCATACTATCATTGTGCCTCAATTAATTACAATTAATTTCACATTATGGTTGCATATTGTATTGCCTACTGCAGTTCCAGAAATAATGGTTATTTTGAATAACAAACCACATGGGTGCATACTGTTGGGACTATAGAAAGCTTATAAATTATATTTATTTAAGAATAGAACAATCAAAAACATTTCAGAAGAGAAAGCGTTAAGTCAAACCTGTTTTTACAGACAGAAGAATATCATCAGCAGGAATGACTGCTCCCATTTTTATTATCTATACAAGATGTAAAGCTTCTGCCTGCAGGCACAGAAAAACAATAAGAACTATGTAGCACTATTCTGTCTGAAATATTTGGCTTAAGGACTCACTACAAGACCTTCAGTTTCAACACCATGTCATTTTAGTGTGTCATTACTCATTGAGATATTGATGCCTTTTTGTACTTGCCTAACAGGTTGTAGCTAAATACATGGAAGAACTCCTAATAGTCACAGGGAAGCATTCAGTTACTGTCCTGCAATTCTGTCCAGATTTGCATGGTTTCTAGGAGCAGTTTACATGTGGTTCCAGCTTAGTGTTTGCACAACAAACTATAAGCCTAAAAGTTAAAGATTTTCAATCAGCAGAAAATGTTTTTATTTATTCTTAAATGGCTTCATACATTATATTTGATAGTATGTTCTGAAGTCTCCAGTTCTATAGTTATGTGCAATTATAAATGAGAATGAAATACAGCAGTAGAATTGAACATAAATGTCACATAGCTCTTCTGGCTCTTCTTCCTCACAACCATCTATTTGAAAATGTTTGGAACTCTTTACCCCAAGTGGGCTATAGCTATGCTTAGTCATTGAGTATATTCAAGACATAGGCGAACAGATTTTTAGGTAATAAGGAATCAAGGGTAATGGGGATACTGCAGGACAGTGGAGTTTGAGATAAGAGATCAGCCACAATCTTATTGAATGGCAGAACAAGATTGAAGGGCTGAATGGTCTACTCCTGCTCCTATTTCTTAAGTTCCTATACTTTCGAAATATTGTATCACTTTTAGTAAAATTAAAGTTCAGCTAGTCCACAGTCTGCTAGCACTTCACAACAAAATTTGTCAGCAATAGAAGGAATTATTATGCCTCTAGTAGACCGGTTCTATTGTTTTTTTGTGTTGATATGAAATAATTTAGGCTTCTCATTGATTCAAGATGTATAGTAAAACTTAATCATGAACTTGCCTAAATTGAACTTATGCTACTGATGCAATTTTACACCAGCTGTAGCTTAGCTACAACTGGTGCAAAGATAACTTTAAAGCAGTCGTACAATCAAAGCATTTTAGAATCATAGAATGGTTACAGCACAGGAGGAGGCTATTCAGCCCATCATGTCCATGCTGGTTCTCTGAAGGAGCACATCACATAATGCCACTGCCCCACCTTCTCCTCGTAGCCTGCACATTCTTCCTTTTCAGATAATAATCTAATTCCCTTTTGAATGTCCTGACTGAATCTGTCTCCACCACACTCTCAGGCAGTGCATTCCAGATCCTAACCGCGTGCTGTGAAAAAGGTTTTCCTCATGTCGCTTCTTTTACCTATTAGCTTAAACCTGTGCTCTCTGATTCTTGATCCACCAATGGGAATAGTTTCTCCTATCTCCTCTGTCCAGACCCCTTATGATTGCGAACACCTCTATCAAATCTCCTCTCAACCTTCTCTTCTCCAAGGAGATCAGTCCCAACTTCTCCAATCTTTCTTTGTAACTGAAGTTCCTTATTCTTGAAACTATTCTTGTCAATCTTTTCTGCACCCTCTCTAATACCTTCACATCTTTCCCAAAATGTCATGCCCAGAACTGGACGCAATATTCCAGTTGAAGCTGAACCAGTGTTTTATACAGGTAACTTCCTTACTTTTGTGTACTCTATGCCCCTATTGAAAAAGGTTAGGGTGCTGTATGCTTTATTAACCCCGCTCTCAACCTGTGTAGCCACCTTCAATGATTTATGTACATATATAGCCAGGTCTCTCTGCTTCTGCATGGCCTTTAGAATTTTATCCTTCATTTTATATTGTCTGTGTTCTTCTTACCAAAATGAATCACTTCACACTTCCCTGCATTAAATTTCATCTGCCACTCGTCCACAGAGTGACCAGCCATCCCGTATTTGAGGTGGTTGTCCAATATCCCATGGAGTGTTTGCTGCCAGGATGGCCTTTGTCACATATTTCAGATCTGTGATTCTCACATATGCACAGTAAACGCCTATACATGCGAACTGTGTTCTGCTATAGGTGTACCACTACCACAGTCTAGACACCCACTGCTCCCACAATTTCATCCCCTCCTCCGCTCGTATAGTCCTCCAAAGTGTCCCTTACTTTTTTCCCTGAGCGCTGGTCACCCTGCTTGTCTGCCCAGTCCCCCAACCTATGTGCTTTTGAAGCTCTATGCTATATACTTAACAGTTCACAATACTTCCCAGTCTTTTATCATCCACAAATTTTGAAATTGTGGCTTGTACAGCAACACGTAGGTCATTAATATATATCAGGAAGAGCAGGGGTCCTAACACCGACCCCTGGAGAACTCCACTATAGACCTTCATCCAATCCAAAAAACAACCATTAGCTATTACCCTCTGATTCCTGTCACTCAGCCAATTCTGTATCCATGTTGCTACTGTCCCTTTCATTCCATGAGTATATCCTTGCCCACAAGTCTGTTGTGTGCACTGTATCAAATGCCTTTTGGAAGTCCATGTACACTACAACAGCAGCACTACCCTCATCAATCCTCTCTGTTACCTCATCAAAAATTCAAGCAATTTAGTTAAACATGATTTTCCCTTAACCCATCTATGCTGGTCTTTCTTAATTAACCTGCATTTACCCAAGTGACTATTAATTTTGTCCTGAAATATCACTTCTGAAAGCTTCCCTACCACTGAGGTTAAACTGACTGGCTTGTTGTTGCTGGGCTTAATTTTACATCCTTTTTTTGATCAATGGTGTAACATTTGCAATTTTCCAGTTGTCTGGCATCAACTGGGGGAGAATTGTCCCCTCCGTTGGGGGAGAGTTGTGCAAGGGCAGGCAGGGGCGAGCGCGAACCCAATCAATGCCCCCAATTGGGTGCACGCTGCCATTTTATGTGGGCGAGCCAATTAAGGCCTGCCCAGCGTGACACACGCCTGGAAGTGCTGAGCGCTTCCTGTGCGGGCGAGGGGAGATTCCCTGGGAGGTTCCCTGTGCTTTTTCACGGGGGTGCCTCAGGGAGATTTGTTTCAGTGCTAAAGTTTGAAATGAAGATTTGTAACACTTTTAAAACATGTCCTCTCATGTGACACCATCACATGAGCTGGGACATGTCAAAGAATAAAAGTATAAATTTTTATTACATTTTAAAACACTTCATGAAACCTCATCCCACCCATGGACAGGCAGCATTCTTAACAGCTTTAATGACTTTCTTAAGGGCCTTAATAGGCCTTTAACAGTTCGGCAGGTGCGCAGCTGACAGGGTTGCGCGCATGACAAACTGACAATCTAAATGACGGGTCAGCGTGCGGGCCCTGTCCCCGCTCGCCAATGGGAAAATTCTTCCCCTGGAGTCTAAGGAAGACTAAAATATGGCCTCTGCAATTTCCACTCTCACTTCCCTCAGTACCATTCCCAGTCCTGCCCTTCTTTGAGCCAAGTCTCCATATAACCACAACACCATATTTCCACATGGACATCTGCACTCATTAATCTTATTTACCATGCTCCATGCATTCAGGTACATGCACAGTAACCATAGTTTATACTTTATTACTTTCCTTCTTACGCTGATCCCACCTACTACCTTACTATTTCCTACTCTAGTGCTATCTATCTCTCCCCCTACTCTGTGTACCTTGGTATTCTTCTCTAGTATTACATTCTGGTTCCTATTCTCCCACCAAGTTAGTTTAAACCCTGCCCAATACCACTAGCAAATCACCCCACAAGGGAATTAGCCCTAGCTCCGTTTAGGTGCAAGCCATCTGCCTGCACAGGTCCCATTTCCCCCAGAACCCCATCCCAATGTCCCAGGAATCTAAAGCCCTCCCTCCTGCACCACCTTTCCAGTCACACCTTCATCTGCTTTATCCTTTTATTTCTCTACTCATTTGCTTGTGGTACTGGGAGTAATCTGGAGATTACTACTTCTGAGATCCTGCTTAATTCCCCACCTAGCTCTCTAAGTTCTGACTGAAGGACCACATCCCTCTTTCTATCCATGTCATTGGTACCAATATAGACCATGGTCATTGGCTTTTCACCCTCCCCCCTGAGGATGCTCTGCAGCCATTCAGTGACATCCTTGACCCTGGTACTAGGGAGACAACATACCATCCTGGATTCATGTCTCTGGCAACAGAAACACTAGGCTGTTCCCCTATCACTCCTGCTCTTCCAGTCTTCTTTGTAACCCCCCACCACCCACCCCTACAGCCCCCCCACCCCAGCCCAAACCATACAACTGAGCCAACCATGGTGCCATGGATTTGGACCTGGCTACACTCCCCAGGTGAACGATCATTCTCTTCAGTATTCAGAACTGAATACTGGTTGGAGAGTGAGATGCACACAGGGGGCTCCTGCACTACCCGTCTGCTCCTTCTTGACTGCCTGGTGGTCAACCATTCTTCTCTCCCTGCATACTCCTTAAGCTGTGTGGTGACCGCATCAATAAACATGTCATCCATGAAGCTGTCAACCTCAAGAGGGCAGGATTTTGCCCTTGGTGGGGGTGCTTAGCGGAGGTGGGCGGGCAGCCGACCGCCACCCGTGATCAGCTCTGCTCCGCGATTTCACACAGGCGGGCCAATTAAGGCCTTCCCTGCCTGGATCGCAAGCGGCAGCGCTGAGTGATACCTATGCGGGCAGGGGGAGGAGGGAGAGCCGGGCCTGGCATTCAGTTCACGCATGCGTGAGAAAGAGCGCTTCAACCTCGGAAGCACGGAGCTGCCTCGGGGAGATTGAAGTGCTTTTTAAAAAAATTAATAAAGACTGTATAAATGTAATAAAACTTGTCCCCCATGTGATTCTGTCACTTGAGATAAGACATGTTTTTAATTCCAAAATAAATTTTTTATTTAATGTTTATTTGCTTTAGGAAACATCATCCCAATCATGGATGAGGTTTCCTAAAAAATATGAAAGCTACTTAGTCTTTTCACCTGTCTGCCATCTGTAAGGTTGGACAGAAAGCTTAAAGTTGAATTAATAGGCCTTTTAATTATCGGCAGGCATGCAGCCAACTCCGGTGCGTGCCACCGAACAAAATATCGTGTGAGTGAGTGATGACGTCAGGACGCACGCCTGACGTCATCGCGCGTCATTTTATGCACCCGCATGCCAGAGCTTGAGTTGCTGCAGCGGAAGACATTTCCTGTACATGGTAATCGAGGAGTTGGGAAGTGTCCTGGAGTTCCCACGTGGTAAAGGATGTGCACGTAAGAGGCCAGAGCTGCATTGCCATTCCTCTATCTATTAAATAAAAAGCTTACTACTTAAAAAAGACTCATCAGCCACTCACTTCCCTCCTGCTATTGGCACTGAAACATAGGGAAGATCACTTAAATGTTTCACTTAACCCTTAATATCTAATAAAAATTGAATGTTTAATTTCGCAGCTCCTTAGACTAACTCCCTAACTTTTGAGAAAGAGAAACAACACAATAATGTGCAACCGCCAATCAACTCATGGCCTTGCTGTTATGTTACAGTTTGAATTTTTTTCCTCTCACTTTTTCAAACTCAAGCACTCCCTGATCCGCTGCTGCTGTCTCTAATCAAGACCATGCCCTTCACCTGCTCCCTCTCTCTCTTTCTTATCCTCCACTGCTGCTGCTGCCTTCAATCAGGTTTGCACTCTTATTTTCCTATTGTAGACCAGTTCCATAGTACTTTGCTTTTGAGAAGCACAAAACAGAATTTCAGACCATCATGATCCTCTGACCATTTTAATTAAAGATTCAGGTTAGCACAGAGCAGGATGTTTGAAATATACTCCCAGCAGTTGAAGCTTCCAGGAATGCAAGTTGGAATTTTATCCTGTTCCAAGTTTCCAGGGAGTCTATCAGACCAGCTGGAAAGATATTAAATTTCATTTTTTGACTTTTTAATTTGAACTTTATAATATGTTTGGTCTTTATTAACATTAAAAATTCAGCTTGCATTTTGAAGCTAGGCCCACATTCCTCTAATATGTTACTATTGTCAAACCTGTGTAGCAAAATTGTCCCCTTTACTCTATTGTAGAAAGATGGCTGAATAATTTTGCAGTTTGAGAAAACTCCAGTTCTCTATCAAGTTCTTTGAACCATAGTTTTAAGAGTAGGAACACAAAAAGGCCAGGATGATGTTTGACCCACCAATTGTGTTCAACTCATCTGGTCTAGAATCCAAGCACAATATGATCTCCAGAAACATTTTATGCCCGGCTGCCCACCCTTGTACGTTATCCGAGATATATACATCAGCCTTTGCTTTCTGTAAGATGTGTGATATGTTTGAACTTTGTATTTAATAATTGAAACGTGTTCCCTGGTCTTACTAGTGTCAGGAGGCTATACCCCCTTATTTTTGAAAATATGATTTTTCAACTTTCACAATTTGAAATGAGATAGAACAGTCTATTTAAAAATATAAGGCCACCTTCCAAGGTGAAGGCAAAAATCAAACCTTCAGAGACCCAACAAAATTGGGCACTGTCTAAGGAAGAGACATTAAAATGCAAAGTGCTGGATATTGAAATCATGGGGAGAATTTTCTCGCCGTTCGGGGGGTTGTGCGGTGGCAGGCACGGGGGGTGCTGCCACTTTACGTGGGCTGGCCAATTAAGGCCCGCCCAACATGATGCATGCTAAGCGCTCCCTGTGCGGGCGGGGGGGGTAGTAGGTGGTTGCCTGAGTCGGGAGCGCGCTCTTTCACGCATGCACACGAAAGAGTGCAGAAATCTCCCTGAGGCACAGAGGTGCCTCAGGGAGATTAGTTTTAAATTTTAACAATCTAATAAAGTGTTGTAAAAATTTTTATGACATGTCCCCTCATGTGAAACTGTCACATTAGCTGGGACGTGTGCATTAATTTTTTTTTTTAATTTTCTGAAAATTTTAAAACATTCATGAAACCTCATCCCACCTGTGGATGAGGTTCCATGAAATATGCAAAGGCCACCTGGGCTCTTCGCCTGCCCACCAACCTTAAGGTTAGACGGGCAGCTTTCTCAATAGGCTTAATTAGTTCATTAATGGCCTTAACAGGCCCTTGACAGTTTGGTAGGCATGCAGCCGAGTCGGCTGTGCGCCCGCCAAACTGAAAATCTAAATAACACGCGGTGACATCGGGACGCATGCCCTACATCACCCCGCATCATTTTACGTCTTAGGGAGCGGTCCCCGTCCGTGCTCACCGAGCTGAAGATTCAGCCCAATGGCTGCCACAGACAGGCCCACCCAAAACCCCTTGCAATACACAACAGGTGAAGAATAACAGGCAACAATTTAATATAACAAGAATAACAGTATAACAGTGACACATGGAGCGTCAAGAAACTTTTCAGCAGAGGAAACAGGCTGAAAAGCTGTACTCTCTCCCTCTGTCTCTTTTAGAAAATGTGTCACTCAGTTTGAGAAGTCAACTATCAGAAACCTAACAGAAACCTTCTACATCTGACCGCATTCAAGAAACCAGCTAACCTAAATCGGCTGCAACATTTGAAATTTATATCTCATGGAAAATCAAAGGACACTTTACCGTATATTCTTTTAACTGTTTTTATTAAACTGTAACCTCCCTTATTTCTGAACCTGTGTGTATGACGTAGCTTTTTTTTAATCGAGTTCAGTGGTCAATAAATTTACTCTTTCTTTAACTCAAGGAAACTTTGTTTGATTGGCTCCTTACTGTTCACTGCATAAATAAGTCATATCCTTATGTAAAGAAACTTAAACCTATGTTGTAACCAACCAAGGAGGTTGAATAGAGGGGAACCAGCTTATTCCTTCTCGTCTGATCAGAACACTAGCTTGATCTCAAACTATGAATTCAATTTTTTAAGATATTTTCTATGTGACATCAGCAAAATAATTTACATTATAGAGCATCACTAATGTAAAAATAAATCCTGCGGTGGCTCCCAAATTGAAGCAAACAAGGAAATGGATCATGCACAATGAAGGGAATGCATGGTTCAAAAAATATGTCTTGAGAAGGAGGAAATGCAAGTGGTAGATAATAGGATTTAGAGGGAGGATTGCAGAGAATGAGGCCAAGACAGCTAGAAGCTCTGCCATTATTGGTGGACTCAAGGAGGAATACACACACAAAAGGCCAGAGTCAGAGGATTATAAGTTGTGGGGTGGGATGTAGAGGTGGAAGAGGTTGCAGATATATGGTGGGATATGGCTGTGTGGAAATCTGAAGTAAATTGTCAGATCGAATCTCCTGCCTGCTTTTCATTTCCATCAATTTAAATTGGTCAAGTTCTATAATAGGCAAGTGATTAGTTCCACCGGCTTACTGTACAAACTTTAAATGGAATAAGTACCTTGAGGAGACAGGGATGCAGTGTCAGTCAAAGAGAGAGCCTCATTCTCTGGAATTCACCCTCTAAATCCTATCACCTACCACTTACGTTTCCTCCTTCTCTAGACGCATCTTTTGAACCAAGTGGGTTTTCAGATAGGACAGAAAAGGGGTGGAGAACAGAAAGGACGGAATTGGAATTATTAATTCTGGACGTGACAGAAAAACAGATAAGCAAATCAGTGGGGCAAAAATTGCAAGAGGCAAAAAATGGTGCATAGGTGCCAAAATAGGCAGTCTTGGCGTTGGTTAGAATGGGATGTTTTAAAGTTCAGCTTAGGTTGAACAGGATGTCAGGTTTTCATGTAGCCCAGTGTTAACCATGTACAAAGACAATTTCCAGATTGTTGGACTAAAGCTAAGCTTTGTGTTTCAAGGATCACAGATGAACAATTTTTATTTTTCTTCGCTTGAACCATAGAAATCTGCAACTAGACTGATGCACTGTGATAAAGCAGTCTACTGTACTGTATTATGGCAAGTTAACATCAATGGAATTTTCCTGATAATTAATGACACCTCGGAAGCAGGTGCTCCTGTCACAATGTCTTGCCCATTGTTAGCGGGACACTCCTTCTGGATTATCTATGTTGAAAATCTTAAAGTTATGTTAGCATTCTTCAGCACACTTATTAGTGCTCCGGGGCAGTGGCAATCCTCACTGCTATAGGCAAATAGTTTTAAAAATGCATATGCATTTGAGGGCTTCAATGACATTCATTATGTCCTTGAGTCAGGGGGGGAACATTAATTTCTAAGACGAATAATAATAGATTAATGTTAAAGCTGGTGTGATGTTTGATTCTGTAAAATAGAATACCTTCTTTTGGTGCAATCAAAGCAGTTTAAATACCATCAGGGCTGGCTGGGGAAGGTTTGTATTATTGCACAAAGATCAGCTCTTTGAAGCAGCTCAAGCTGCATTTACCTCAGAGCAGTGCTGTCACCAGCAAGCACTGCTAATGCTGTAGTACTGCAAAAGGTAAATGAGATACGGCTGCTGACACTCTCCCCAGAATAATCCAGAGGTGATGCTATTGAAGCAGCATTATAAATGGCCACTTTTGGAGCATTGGCTAACCCTTTGTTCTGATTCTAGATAGCCAGGTCAATTTGTACGGGACAGCAGCATGGTTATGACATCTTAAGCCTGCATGACTCTTTCCCAAACCGTTAGGGAATGAACATCAACCAGAAGTGAAAGTTGCATTAAAAGGTGAGAAAAGTTGTTTGGTTGCATTTGTGTTGTAGAGTCTGTCTCACAACGTATGCCAGACAGATTCTGTAAGCAAGGCTGGGGTTGTTCAAAAGCAAACTACTGTGGATGCTGGAAATCTGCAACAAAAACAGAAAATGCTGAAAATACGCAGCAAGTCAGGCAACATCTGTTGAGAGAGAAAGAAAGTTAACTTACAGGTCATGACCTTTCACTGAAGCAGAATGTTTTGGATGACAGTTTCCTGCTGCAGGAGCATTAACTGGATAGAGGGGGGCCTTCCCCCATCTGGGGAGGAAGTCCCCCTTAAAGAGCAGCTTGCTAGCTGTGCCACTGGAAGTGGTGGCCACTGCTGGGATTACACTGAGTCCCACACAACAAAGTGCAGGGAACCCAGGATGCAATTAAGTTTGGTGGTCTCTCGGCAGGGCTAGGAGAGGAGACCCCTGTCAGGAAGATATAATGATTCTCATAATGTTATTGGAATTTATTGTAAAAGAGAGTAATAGTGGGATGTATCTACATGTGTGTGTGGGTGAGACTTAATTGGATTAAAGGCAGCTGATTCGAAGGCTTTGATGTAAACATGTTTAACATGAGGGACGTTTAAAATGTAAGGTAAAAGGACATTTGCATTTTTAAATCAACCAGACTGGATTGTTTTCAAAGGAGGGGAAGAAATGTGTTACCTAGCCAGGTGAAGTTTAGAAACAGTGGGCAGAATTTTGCCGTCAGCGAGCAGGAGGCGGGGCGGGGCCCGCTCGCCGACACATAAAATGACGGGGGATGATGGCGGACGGAACCCCGGACTTCATCCTGCTCCATTTAAATTTTCAGGAAGGTGGGGGAGCAACAAAATCAGCTGCGGGCCCACCGACCTGACAATGGCCAACTGAGGCCATTGACAGGATCATTTAAACAATTAAATGACCTGCCCGTCCAACCTTAAGGTTAGCAGGTTGGCCAGGAGCCCCGGCAGCAACTAGAAAAAACATGAAACCTTATCCACCGGTGGGATGAGTTTTCATGCAGGGTTTTAAACAGTTTAATAAAGTTATAGTGTAAATTATGAATATGCCCCATTTCATGTGACATTGTCACATGAGGGGGACATGTTAGGGATTTTTTTTGTATTCTTAACCTTTTTTAAAGTGGAGGCGATCTCCCTGAGGCTGCACTTTGCTTCAGGGAGATGTGCGCTCTTCCGTGCGCGTGCGCGAAAGAGCACACTCTCGTTTTTGGGGAACCCCCCCACCCGCACAGGAAGCACATAGTGCTTCCTGCCCGATGTCATGCTGGGTGGGTCTTAATTGGCCCGCCCATGTAAAATGGCAGCGTGGCCCACTTCTCCAGCGGGATCGGCTCCCCACCCACCAGAGATTGGGTCGGGCCGACCCGCCCAACAGGCAGAAAATTCAGCCCAGTGTGTTTACGTGTTGCAAAGATTACTGGTAAAACTTAGTGCTATGAGAGGTTTTTATTATCAGGTAGATAAAGTCTAAAGACATAGTGAAACAATGGGAATTTGCTTTCAAAGGGGAAAATATGTGTAAAGTAGCAAAGGCTGTGTGTAAGGGGAGGCATTTTAAGATCTAACAAGTGTGAAGAGCCTTCAGTATCTACGCCTCAAGCTGCTGTCTTCAAAGAGCTGAAGTTAAGAAAATTCACTTTGAATTCGACAGATTCAGGATATTGTGTCTCACTTTGCCTGGGTCTTTTATAACCTATGGGCAGAATATTACACTCGGTGTGTGGGCACACACCCGACACAAAAGCATAAAATTATGTGCAATGACGTTGGGCGTGAGTCCCGATATCATCGCACAGTCTCATGATATTTCATTTGGCAGGCGTGTGCTTAAGTCGGCTGTGGGCCTGCCAATAGTTAAAAGGCCTATTAAGGCCTTTAGTTAATCTAATTAAACTCAAATCTATGCTGCCCATCCAACTTAATGGTTGGCGGGCAGGCGAAAAGTCCAAGCGGCCTTCACATTTTTTAGGAAACCTCATTCACAAGCAGTATAAGGTTTCCTAAAGCAAATAAACGTTAAATAAAAACTTTATTTTTGAATTAAAAACATGTCCCGGCTCATGTGACAGAGTCACATTAGGGGACATGTTTTATTAAATTTTTACTCTCATCATTTTTTTTTTTACACAGTGCTTCAATCTTCCTGAGGCAGCTCCATGCCTCAGGGAAATTGAAGTGATCTTTCTCGCGCATGCACTAACCGGCTTGTCCTCCTCCCGTTGCCCGCACAGGCAGTGCTCAGCCCTGCTGCTCGCAATCCATGCAGCGCGGGCCTTAATTGGCCCGCCTGCGTGAAATCACGGTGTGGAACTGATCACGGGCGGTGGTCGGCTTCCCACCCGCCCCCACCGAGCACCCCTGCCAAGGGCAAAACCCTGCCCCATGTGTCTTATTGTTGCCTTAACAAAAATGTAACTAGGAGTCAAATTCATGTAGGGGATTTACAAGTTATCATAGTAGTAATTTATAGATCTATGTATATGTTTAAAATCATTTCTCTTATTAATAAAATGTTAATCTAGTTTTGTAAAAAAGGCTTGGTGATCTGATTACCACTGAATTCAAGGCATGCATCTCGAAATTTATACAAATTGCAAAACAAGTTGTGGCAGTTGTTTCAAGTTTCCCTTTGGGATTTGAATAACTCAGCATGTACCATTGGCTGTGCCATAACAGCCCCAAGGGTGGTGGCAGAGGGGGCGGGAGCCGGTTGCAAAGGCCAAAAGTGAGGGGACAGCCTACAGGGATGGAGGGGAGGGATGGAAAACTGGTGGACTTGGTGGGAGGGGAGACGGGGGGATGGGATAGGCCAGTATGGTGGGAGGTGGTGCCTGAATGGGAAAAGCGGCTCATGAGGGAGGTACCCAATCCCTCTTCCCTCATGAGGCCTGGGCAGGCTAACCTGCGGGCTTCCCCACCACCATTCCTGAACTCCTCCCACTGGCCTAAAAATTGCAGCCAGGCGAGAAGTGGCCCTCAATTGGCCATTAATTGGGACAAGGGAGAGCAGGTCACCCTCGGCCTCACCTATCCCCTGTAAAATTGCTGCCAGATCACGGGCAGGTGGGTAGACTGTGGGAAGAACACCCGGAGAATTTTATGGGCCCCTCCCACCTGCAAACCCACCAGTGAGTGACCATAAGATTCTGTCTCAGGGTCCTGGGTTCTGATGGAAACTCACCAATCTGAAACTCTCACTCTTTGTCTCCACAGATGATGCCTGAACTGATGAGCATTTCCAGCATTTCCGGTTTTTACCTGGGCTAATTCAGCTGTTTATATGTCAAATAGTCTTAGAGTATGTTTTCATGCAGGCCATGTTGTGGAAATCACAATGTTGCCTTGTATAAAGAGGCCAAGTGCTCACTGTCTAGAGCCAGAATAAATGTCCAACCAATACTGCCAGAGGTGACCACTTATAACGTGGCATCAGCAGAGCTGCAAGACTTAAACAATTTGTTCCCTTTAACAGTTTGGGAGGCAATTTTAACCTAACCCATCCATCAGGCAACTGACCAGATTAAGTGCAATGCTGGTTTCACAGCTCACCAATTTTAATCTCCTTTGAAGTCAGTGGGCAGTAATATTGGGCAAGGTATAAAGTTATCGGGCAGAATTTTATGTATGATGCGTGGGTGGCGGAGCCCGCACATCAGCGCTTAAAATGTCACACACTGACGTCAGGCGAGCGTCCCGACGTCAGTGCGCAGCATCACGATATTTAGGTGGGTGCGTGCACTATGAAGCACAACGCGCACCTGCCATTAATTAAAGGCCTTGTTAAGGCCCTTAACTCGGCAATAGACATAATTTTGATGAGCCTGTGTGATCTTCGCCTCGGCGCATGGGTGCAACAGGCAGACGGGTAACTGATTTTTTTAACAAACCTCATTCACGGGCGAGATATGTGGGCTCAGAGGGGTTGTTCCTGTTTTGTCTGAAGTATTTAATGCAGAAAGTGTTTTAAACTTGCCTGTGTGATTGTTAGCAGTTCAGATCAATTTCTTACAGCTTTCTCTGTACTTTGAAGCTTCAGCTCACCAGTCTACAGTCAGTAATCTTTATCGGGCCTGCAGCTTTCCGGAGGCCTCCATTTAGCCTGGGTATGGGTTCTGATATCTCCACTGGAGGCAGCTCCCCTGAGGAGGAAGGGAGGGATAGAATAAGGAGGCCAGGAGTGGACAATCAGCCTCCAGGGGAGCCACCTTTGGAAGGCCAGGTGTAGGCACAAGGGGCGCAGGGCCAAGAGGTTGTCCAAGGTGGAAGGGGCCGCAGAAATAGCCACTATCCTGCTGCCAGGGTACACAGGCAGTGAAGCAACTACCTCAATATGTCTGAGGTGCAGTGCTGAAGGAGGCTGTCAAGGGGGACAGGGAACTATATCTGTCAAATGATTGGCCCTGAGATCTCCCTTAACTGTGTGGGTGGAAACCCCATGCCAGCTGCTCTGAAGGTCACAGTTGCCCTCCACTTCTATGCATCTGGCTCCTTCCAGGGCTCGGTAGGTGATCTTTGCGGTGTCTCTCAATCAGCTGTCCATACTTGTGTCAAGCAGATTACAGACGCTTTGTTCAGATCGACATTGACCTTCATCCACTTCCACTGGGACCAGGCAAGTCAGACACAGTGAGCCAGAGGCTTCACAGCCATTGCTGGCTTCCCCTGCGTCCAGGGTGCTATAGACTGTAGACATGTGGCCATCAAGGCACCAGCAGGTGAGCCCGGTGCCTTCGTCAACAGGAAGGGATTCCACTCCATGAACGTGCAGCTTGTGTGTGATCACAGGATGCAGATTCTACAAGTCTGTGCAAGGTACCCAGGCAGCTCCCACGACATCTACATCTTCAGACGCTCCCAGGTGCCGGGGCTCTTCAGTGCTCCGGCCCAGCTGGATGGATAGCTGGTGGGTGATAAGGGCCATCCCCTCCGAAGGTTGCTCATGACGCCTCTCCACCATCCAAGAACACCCTCAGCTATGGTCAGAAAAGTGGACTTTACTGCCACCAAAATAAAGTACAAATGTTGCTCTGACGCACATAATTATATTTTCCTTAATCTAGGGCCAACACAAAATCACCAGTGATAAACCCGTGGAGTGGCTAACGTGCCTTCTGCTTACTTTTGCGGCTGCTACATCTAGGTAATGCCCCAACGCTCAGAGTGGCTTGTGAGACAGCCTGCTGACTTTGCTGTCCTGTTGACCTCGATGACCTTGCGGCCGTCCTCTGGTCCATGGAGCCTGTGCTGGCACCTCCCAAGTTGTTGCAGCCTCAATGGATGCCACAGTCACTGGCAGAGGGGCGGAGGAGCTGCTGCCCTTATCCGGAGCACCCTGAGAGGAGCTCGCAGTGACGACAGGCAGCTGCTCTGCCGATGTGAGGTCACATTGGACCTCCCTGCTCACCGCAGATGGATGGACACCAAGCGCCGACACTTGGTGCCCAGAACATCTCCCACATTGGGAATGACTACCTGTGGCCAGTACCGCTGTGAAGGCTTGCAGGTCAGAGCATAACCCAAGCAGAAGATTTTCCATGGAACCCCCTCTCCATGAGAGTCGCCAATCTCTCAATGGAGGAAGCCTGAAGCTCTGACATGAGGTTCATGCCCTCACTGACACTCTGCCTGGATTCCTCCACCACAGAGACCAAGTGAAGCACACCATCATGCAACCCTGCCAGATGCTCCCATGCACCCTGCCGCTTGTCCTGCAGCTGCTGCATGGCTGACATCTCCAGAGGCACATCATCACTGCCCGACTCAGCATGTGCCTGGTCCCCTGCAGTCCTCCGGCTGCTCGCGCCATTGGCACTCTCTGTCCGTGCCATCCCCTCCAGCGATTGTGAAGTGCCCTCTCCACTGTGCCCCGGGTCACTAGCCGATGTCGTTATCCCCACCGATGTGTTTGTTGTTGCGCTGATGCCTGGCTCGCTGAAAGGATGTGATGCAAGTTGCAAGTGATGCCCCTCAGGTGTGGAGGGGGGATCTGGACTTGGTGGCGGCCATGCGGTGGTGATGCTGAAATTAACAACAAGGACAGTGCATCAGTTAGCGTTCAGTCAGTAACACCTTTCATCCCTTTCTCCCCCAGCCTCATAATTCGCTCACCCTTCAAGAACCTAAGGAGACGAACATTGGTGGGGTGGTAAATAGTCAAGAGGAAGCCCAAACATTACACGCGCATACAGACAGGCTGGTCAGATGGCCTAAGGAATGCCACATGGAATGTTATGTGGATAGGTGTGCGGTTAAGCACTTGGGCAAGACAAACAAGGTACGGGAATACATGAGTAATGGTAGGACCGTGGGAAGTCATGACGATTACAGGGACCTTGCTGGGCAGACCCGTTAAGGTAGTAGAACAGGAACATAAGGCGTTTAGCAAAGTCAAAGCCAGACTTGCCTTTATTAGCTGAGGAATGGAATGCAGGAAAAGGGAGGTCATGTTGCAAGTGCAGAAAACGCTGTCGAGGCCACATCTACACTTCTTCGTTCAGTTGTGACCTGCGCTCCATGGAAGGGATGGCATTGGAGTGGGGAGAGTGCAGAGGTTCCTGCCCTGGATGCATGCTGGCCTGGAGAGTTAGAGTGATGAGGAAACATTGCATACACTTGCAACATTTGCCGTGGATCACAGGAGATTGACAGGTCACATTATTGACCTTCATACCGTTATGAGGGGCAGAGAACAGGTGGACAGAAGGCAACATTTCCCCTTGGCACAGGGATGACTAACGTGGTGGCATTTATTTAAGTTGAGTGCGATGAGGTTGACAGTTGAGGTACTGAGGACTTTTTGGACAGACTAATGTGGGACACACTGGCTGAAAGGGTGGTGGAGGTACAAACCCTCCTAAGATGATATAAGTCTTTGGATGTGCAGCAGCGATGCCATGGCATGTTAGGCCATGGGGATAGTGGTCACAAATGGGATAAGGTGACTTTGGAAGGTGCGAGAGACGTGCATCCTCAAGGGGCTGAGGGCCCTTTGTGTATGACCCACACATCTGACTGTATCAGTCTGTGAATGAGCAGTGTTGCAGCATTAACGATTGCAGCAACCATCAGTGTTTTGGATGGTGGGGAGACAGAGTGGATGGGACTGTGGCCCTCAAATACCTGGCCGCTGCACCCCAGCCTTGCCGACACCTGCCGACCTGGCTGCCTGCCTCCTCCCTAGCTCCATGGCCTGTTCCTCATTAGTGGTGAGGTGCTGCAGCACAGCATGCCCACCACCAGTGCGCAGATGCTCCCGGCTATTGTTCTCAGTTTTTGCCTGCAGAACAGAGAAGAGCATTTACTGGGACTGATCACTCATGTACTCTGCACAAGCACATCGCACCCTAACCATAGTGGCCCCTCTGAGGCCTCCAGGGATGCCTGTCCACACTACTGGTGATCAGTCACCAGAAGATAGTACGGCTGTTCCCAACCCCGTCCCCCAACAGCCAGCTTGGACACATTCGGCGTCCATCACTAAATAACACACGGGTCTTAGCACCCATGGCAAGGAGGCGCAACTAGGTGCAGCGCCGAGGCCAGCAGCTGGCTCTTGGCCACGACACCTTGAGGCTCCCCTTCCACCATCTCATCACCATCAATAAGACATGTGTTGGAGTTCTGAGTATGTGTCTAGCTGCCTCCTCTGCAGGTTGCCGGCAGACTACTCAAATGTGACAAACACCAACATGTGCTGTGGGGAGAACCCATCTTCTCCTCAACCACTAAGACTGATGTAAGCATCGTCACTATCTGTTTGCCCACCCAGCATGCGCCAAATACCCAATGCAGCAACGACAATAAGACATGGGCGGGGGGGGCATCCTCAAAGGCTAAGGCTACCTGCTGGGTAAAATGGCCAAGGCCGACATGGTACTCACCCGTCCAGAATGTAACTAATCATTGAAGCGCTTGCGGCACTGGGTCCCTGTGCATTGCACAGCATCTTGAGAGCTAACAGCCTCCACCACCTCCTGCCACGCCTGCCTGGTCACATGGGGGGGCCCTCCTCCTCCCATCCTCCGGAAACAACACCTCCCAATGGTTTGACACCTCTTCCAGGAGGGCAGCAAGGCAGCATTGGAGAACCGAGGGGCACAGTGGCCCCCCCTGCTGACCTACCCTGCAGCCTGCCCTCCTCCTCCTCTGCTCTGACCTCCTCTGGTTGCTGGCCATGGTGAACAGCCTAAAGGAGGCCGCCTGGCCATTCTTTATACAGGCTGCCGGTTCCCCATTGGAACCAGTGGTCTGAACACGCCCATCGCCGATTTGAATTTCCCACTGAACACGGGAGTCTGAAACATGCTGGGTGGGCCTTAATTAGCCCGCCTGCGCAAAATGGCGGTGCGGCCCGTTTCGCTGGCGGAGATCGGCTCCCCACCCACCCGCCCAACAAACATAAAATTCAGCCCAATGTTCTAGTCAATTCTGTGGGTTTCGTATCTCTTGAGTTTGATTCAAATTACTCGCATACCAGCAGCTTGGCTCAACCCTTTTCTCCACGAAAGAAGGTGCTGCCCTAAAGAGACACCAGCTCCAGATAAAAGATCTGTCCTGGAGGAAATCCAGTAGATTGGAGCCATTTCTTTGGCTCAGCCTGGCAGGGCAAGAAAAATATGCTGATTCCTCCCCCAGTGGTTTTAAGGACCTCCAGCAAGGGTGGTGCAGAAAGGGTATAAATATTATTTTCTATATTTTAGCTGATTGTCCCCCTGATAGAAGCAGGTCTGAGGTACCAAGGCTGGTTGCAGGATCAAACGTTTCCATCCCTCTCCATTCTGCACGGTGAATTTGACAGTCTTAACTCTACCGAGACTCTTGTTAATTGGAGAGAGATTGCAGATATTAAGCGTTCAATTTGCTTTCAAGTCCTTATCAAACTGCTTTGCAGCACTGAACTCAGAATAGGTGAAGCTGATCCTGACCTTAATTTCAATCCAGGGGTTGCCAACCCTGGATCGAAGTATAAAAAGAAATGTTTGCATTTATATTGTGTCTTTCACAACCGCAGGATGTCGCAGAGCACTTTACAGCCAATGTAGTAATGTTTGTGATGAATAGCTGCTGTTATAATGCAGCATTTCCGGAGGTTTCATCCTTTGATTACCAGAATCTAAACATTCAACCAGTCAAGCGACTTCTTGCCCCACCTTGAAATGTTTTATAATTAATAAGAAAAGTATTCAAAGAAAGTGAGAACAAAAAAAAACCACATTTTTGTCCTGGATAGCAATGTCCAGGAGATTAACCTTTAATTGCTGGAGGCTCCAAGACAGTCCCCAAAGATTGGCAACCCTACCTGAATCTGTCTTTGTCCCAGCTGACTAAGGGTTGGTTTGTTGCTTTTGCGTCACAAAATTCCAGCCAATGCCAAACATATTGGTTCCATTATCATTGGCCGTACTTGAAGTCATTTAGGATAGAAACTTACCTCACACTGCGGTTGGGAACCACATGCCCATTGGTCTTGTGGTCTACCAGCAGGATGATGACCTCCTGTATCCCAATTTGTAAAATGGCTGAGCTGCATCAATGCATCGGGGGCATGCACGTTTCATGAAAAGAAATGGTGTCAGGGTCCAGGCAGATGGGCATACAGGTTCAGTGCAGCTTCAAAGCTGCTAGATGACTGCACCTTTGCCAATATGGTGTTTCCTGACCCAGCCCCAACTGGCTGACAGAAAATGAAGCAGTGCATTGTCAGTACTTGCAGGTACTGTCCCAGATATGAAAGAAACAACAGTGGATTTTTTGTCTATAAAAATTATGCTGGAGGATGGTAACATGAGTCATGTCACAATGCAGCAGACTTTCTCCAGACCATTCTGTGGAACCTGCAACTGTCAGGATCAAGTTCATGAATCAGCTGTTCCTTTTAAAGGTGCTTCTGACTGAAACAAGATTGTTATGACATCTATAGACAGTTCAATGTTCTTTTGAAAGGAATCTATCTATTACTTTTTATCATTCCACAAGGGAAATGGCAAAATATTGTGCAGGGTGTCGACATCAGAGCAGAAGACCAATGCTGAGACATTGTGATAGTGGCCCAGACCCAACCTGTCTAGCAATGACCATCACCTACCAGAGGTATGAGGATATCGCAAGAGAAAACAAAATGATCAAAAAATAAAGAAAAGAGGCAAAGAGAGAAATTAGTTGAAGAAGCATCCAATAATACGAGTTTCTAAGAACTGCACTGAGTCTTTTGCAAGCCTTTTCCTCTTCTGCTATTATTGACATCTGTTTTCCATAAGACACCAGGGGTACAGGTACACATGTACCTGCTGCCTTTGAGGGCTTGAGCACAATACTTAAGGCTAACACTTCAAGACTGAGGGAACATTGCACTGTCAGAGGTGCCGTCTTTCAGAAGAGACATTAAACTGGGGCCTGCTCAGTGGATATGAACGATCCCATGGCACTATTTTGAAGAAGAGCAGGGGAGCTCTCCATGGTGATAAAACAAAAAACTGCGGATGCTGGAAAGCCAAAACAAAAACAAAAATACCTGGAAAAACTCAGCAGGTCTGGCAGCATCTGCGGAGAGGAACACAGTTAACGTTTCGAGTCCGAATGACCCTTCAACAGAACTAAGTAAAAATAGAAGAGAGGTGAAATATAAGCTGGTTTAAGGGGGGGTGGTCCCACTGATGCTGTCAGACCTGCTGAATTTTTCCAGGTATTTTTGTTTTTGTTTTGAGCTCTCCATGGTGTCTTGACTCATATTTATCCCGCAATCAAATTCACAAAAAACAGATTATCTCGTCATTATCATATTGCCGTTTGTGGCAATTTACTGAGCGCAAATTAACTGCTACATTTCCTACACTACAATAATGACTACATTTCAAAAGCACCAAAGATATTGATCTATACCTTTGAAGCCTTGGAAAAACCCCTGCAAAAACTTGGGTCGACTTATACGCCGAGTAAACCACTGGTGTGAACGTTCACCATCTTTGTCATTTGCCATGCCTGGTCTGCTCTGTGTAGGTGTGTCTTAAACATACATGCAAAGCTCACTTCGCCTGCTTAATCCCTTGTATTCAATTATAAGGTACCAGTAAGTAAAGCATCCATTTGTAAAACAAAAATTGAGGCTGACTACTAATGCGAACATAGCACATCATAGCTGAAAAGGGGGAGGGTGATACTTATACACCAAGGGCAGGATCTTTAGGTCGGCAAGCGGGGGGGTGGGGGGGAGTGGGGGTGGGCAGGGTCTGCTCGCCAACGCGTAAAATGACACTGGATGACGTCAGGCGGAACTCCCGGCATCACCTGGCGTAATTTCAATTTTCAGGTCAGTGGGAGCACAGCTGAATCAGTTGTGCACCCGCCTACCTGTCAAAGTCCCTATTGAGGCCATTGACAAAGTCATTAACCTCATTAATAAACCTGCCCGTTCAACCTTAGGGTTAGCAAGCAGGCCGGGAGCCCTGGCAGGCTTCAGAAAAAGCATGAAACCTCATCCATGGGCAGAATAGGTTTCATGAGGGTTTTAAAAAATTTAATAAACATTTGATTTAAAGTGATGGACATGTCCCAACTCATGTGATAGTGTCTTGTGAGGAGACATGTCAGGGAAATTTTGTTTTTGTACCTTTACCATTTTTAAATTTGGAGCCAATCTCCCTGAGGCAGCGCTTAGCCTCAGGGAGATCAGTGTGCTCTTTTGCGCGCATGCACGAGGGAGCGCACTTTCAGCTGAGGGAATCCCCTCCCACCACGCAGGGAGCTCATAGCGCTTCCTGGCGGACGTCACGCTGGGTGGGCCTTAATTGGCCCGCCCACGTAAAATGGTGGCTCGGCCCCAGTCAGTGGCACCGATCGGAGGCGCGCCTGCATGCACCCGCTTCTGCACTTCCCACCCAACGGGGAGAAAATTCTCCCCCAACTGTATGCAAAAATATAATTTTTGGGGCTGAAAAAATGTGTTTGGCCTGTATGCTGGGTCAACTTATATGCCATAAGGTACATCATTGGCTCTAAAGCACTTTGAGATATCCGCTGGCCATAAAAAATGGTATATAAATGCATGTCTTTATTTTCTTCACCCTTGCTTAAGTAATCATTATTCAGTTGCAAGACCAGACAGCCATTGTTTCCACATTTTTCAACTGTGAAGACACTAGTGGCAGTGAAAGCCTCCCCTCGCTCTATGGCACTGGATAGTCATCAGAAGCAGGACATTCACTGCTTTTTCTCCTCTCTGAAGTCAATAGCACTTCCATTCCCCAGATCAGTTAACTCAATATACTGGGATCAAAACTGAGACCTTTGTGTTCTGCATTTGGCTCTTACATCTGAGATATCGAGGGAGCCATTTCCAAGCGTTCTATAGCAAAAATTGCTGACTTTAACACCTTTCCTGGCAATATCAATGTGGTTTCTATCTCTCCCATTACATCCAATTTCCTCCCTCCTCCTTTCTGGCCAGCCGGATAATTCACTGCCATGGTATTTCACTCCCACCTTGGTACTAGAACAGTCCTGGGAAATGCTGCACCTCAGTTAACTGGTAGCAGGGGCGATTCATGCAGTTTTGAGCTCCTCTTTATTGGCTTTAACCAATTCCTGAGATGAAATATCTCAACCTCCAAATCTCAACATCCAGGGACCTCAGTTCAAACTGAAACAAATTATCCAATCAAAAAGGTCATGTTGGAAATGATGTGTAACCTTAGAATTTACAAATCAATTAAATTCAGTCTGCTGGTTAAAATTAAGCTTTTGTTTTAACATCTTTTTGAATACGTTTTATAGAGCCAAAACTCTACCACACACCTGTGACAGGAGACCATCAGTGGGCATATCATAAATGGGCCTTTACAAAGATTCTCTTTCAGGCAGCAATGACACTGACAATAAAACAAAGTGGTAATGTTTGATTACAACACATATAAGTGATAACATCCTGACTGGGACAATGTTACAATACTACTTCTCCAGTAAGTCACACCTGTGTACCAGAGCAGTGAATCCAAAATGCTATTTGCATCTCCTGGCTAATTCTCCTCTTTTAGCTGGTGTTCTTCTATCGGACCATATTCAACAACCTTCTTCTTTCTGACAGCCTATTATCATAACCATCTCTAAATGTTGATTTCTCCCTTAAATTACTATGTAGTTGGAGGGAGTGCAGTGGGGAAGTGGTGAGAATCAGCTAACATCAAGGGAATAACTATAATAATAATAATGGGAAATACAGAAATGGCGGAAGGGCTGAACAGATATTTTGTGTTGCTGTAGAAGACACAAATAACATCCCAGAAATACTTGTAAATCAAAAGCGAAAGGGAGGAAGGTGCTCAAAACAATTACACTCACCAGGGGAAGGGTGCTGAACACCCGTCAGATTGTATGTTTGACATGAAATGAGTATTGTAAATATAAACTGTAATTGTAAGTGTAGTGAGGCACCTCATGCACTGTGTTGAAAGAAACTGATTTGTTTTGCAGTTTATGTAATGTTAAATTTTATGTTATGTACCTTTACGAATTTTATGAATAAAGTATACTGTTGGAAAAGAAATGGACAACAGACTGGATTTTATGGATTTTGTAAGAGTGAGGAGGGCAGATCAGAAAGCAAGTGGTCTGCTCATTCCACCAACCTCCCCTCCACCCCGCCCCCCCGCCCCACTTCCCCCCACTCCACCCGCCTCAGCTCGGCAGATCAAGCTTAAGATGGCCAATTAGCGATGGCCAGTGGGTAGGTGGCCGGGTAGTGGTGAGAAGAGGTCTTATGTGCTTAATTGGACATCAAGGCCAGAATGTCTGGCAGGACAGGGGTTATGCAGTGAAAAGGAAGTCAGTCATGCACACCAATGTAAAGGCCCACTGCCCCCTCAATCTCTCCTTATTTCTTACGGCAGGCACAAACGTTTAATAAAAAAATCCATAAACACTGCCACCAACATCACCAGACTCCACTGCCACATGCAGCCATGGTCCTGTTAACACGCCTTTACTTCCGCCCTTGTGCCACCTCATCATGCCTAATGGGTGTGAAGCATTCCCAAATATTTCCCATCCAACGCCCAAAAATGGAGTAGACATTTAAAAATTGCTTACAATTAGGGCCGGGATTTCTGTCGTGGTGGGACCTGCTGCAGGAGATTTGGCAGCCCAGCCAAAAGTCCATTGACTTTTGATGGGACCAGATGATCCCGATGCCAGGCAGGGGTGAAAGATCGCACCCTAGGTCTTCAACAACCTCAATAGATTGTTAATTGGTTATTTCAAAATGGCAGGCAGACTTCTGATTTTCATGCCTGCTCACCTTCCGTAATATCAGATACTGGCATGATGACTTCAGATTGCTGACCCAACGTCATCACTCCATATTTTACTTGCACCCCAATGCGGCCATAAGATCCAGGCCCACATGTTTTTTGGTGCTTGCAACCCAGAAATACGAGGTATTAGGAACACTGGCAGGTTCCTCATGTCCAGGGTTGCGATAGCAACTGAGAGAGGTGCAAAAAATTCTAAGGGAACTTTAGCTTGTGCAGTTAATTAAAGGCAATCAATTGCATTGGCTAAAGAAGGGTGTTAAATAAATAATAAAGAAATTAAAAGAAGCTTCCTGCCATGTTAAACTACAACAGGCATCCAAGATCTGTGCCAGCTATTTTCTCATCACCTTCACCTGGTTAGGGTGAGGGCTGGTGGCAAGGAGTTGATTGGATTTTTTTTAACAGAGGCAGGAATCTTACTGGAGTTCAGACAGTATCTTATATAGGCCAGGATTTAATGTGGACGATGGGGATCTCATTCACCAGTTGGATCTCATTCACCAGTTGGTGGGACTAGCCATATAAATACTGTGGCTACAAGTGCAGGTCAGAGGCTAGGAATCCTGCAGCGAGTAACTCACCTCCTGACTCCCCAAAGCCTGTCCACCATCAGGCACAAGTCAGGAGTGTGATGGAATACTCCCCACTTGCCTGGATGAGTGCAGCTCCCAAAACATTCAAGAAGTTTGACACCATCCAGGATAAAGCAGCCCACTTGGTTGGCACCCCATACACAAACAAATATTCACCCCCTCCACTACCAATGCACAATAGCAGCAGTGTGTACCATCTACAAGATGCACTGCAGGAATTCACCAAGGATCCTTAAACAGCACCTTCCAAACCCACGACCACTACCATCTAGAAGGACAAGGGCAGCAGACACATGGGAACACCACCACTTGGAAATTACCCTCCAAGCCACTCACCATCATGACTTGGAAATATATCGCTGTTCCTTCACTGTTGCTGGGTCAAAATCCTGGAACTCCCTCCCTAACAGCACTGTGGGTGTACCTACAGCACATGGACTACAGCGGTTCAAGAAGACAGCTCACCAGCACCTTCTCAAGGGCAAATAGGGATGGGCAATAAGTGCTGGTCCAGCCAGCGACACCCACATCCCTTAAATGAATAAAATAAAATTCTTCTGTGGGGGAGACCTGTCAAAATTAAGGCCAGTGTTTGGCCTTCTCCAGGTTTTAGGACACTGGGACTGTAATCCAACCACTCGAGCTACCAACTGATCAGAGGGAGAGGTGGCTGCTGCCCATAATGCTTTAAAGACTTCACTAAGGATCACCACTGGATCCCCTGGGCACAGGTGGGTGAGGTGGGATTGGGGTCATGGGAAGGAGTTGTCAGAGAGTAGGGGAGGCAAGGGGGTGAGAGGCAAGGGGAGGGAGTGCCTTTCAATGGTCCCTCCTTCCAATGCCCGGTCCTTCAATTGGGCACCAAGTGCCTATGAATGAAGGACCCAACCCTACGAGGCTGCATCTCACTGGCCTTCAGGAAAGACGAGTGTCATACGACACCCATTTGTTCCCTGAGCCACCACTGAATTCTAGTGGGATAATTGGTGTCAAATGGCTCATTAATGAGCCTAATTGACATTACGCCTCGAGCGGGCAAACTGCATAATTCAGCCCCTCCCTGCATCTGACCTAATCATGGGAAGTTTTTCCCATCGCCAGCAGACTGATAGTCCCCCATCATGCACTGGCATCATGGCCTCTCCTGTGAATTAGTGAGCCTGGCTGCCATGTTTCCCAACGCAATGGACCAGATTAAATTCCGCCCATAACTTTGCTCTGGAAAATTAGCTGAGATCAGGACTGGAACTTCTGCAATGGAGGCTGGGTCACTGAATATATTCAAGACTGAGTTAGACAGATTTTTGATAGACAAGGAGTCAATGGCTATTGTGGGGTAGACAAGAAAATGGAATTGAAACCACAATCAGATCAGCCATGATCTTATTGAATGGTAGAGCAGGTTCAAGGGTACAAATGGCATAATCCTGCTCCTGATTCTTGTGTCCTTGTGTACTAAAATACCTAAAGATGAAGTTGAAACAGATGAAAATGTTGCTGCAGAGTAGCATTCATCAAAGCTTTTGAGATGCTGACTGTAGCCTAAAGAAGAGCGTAAGTTTGAGGTAGTTGTGCTCAAACTGTACTGTGCAGGCCACACCTAGAGCATTGTGTTTCGTTCTGCCACATGGCTGCTCGCTGATATCAGAGTGCGCAATAATGAGGAAAGGCTGGAAGGAATTTGGTCTTTTTAGCCTTAAATGAAAGTAGCTGAAAAATGACCTATAGAATATAAGGCAACAAATGATATGGAAAGGGTAAATCTGGAATACTACATCAAGCTAAACTACTAAGAGCAGGGCAAAAAAACACTGGCACGAACCTGTAAAAAGGAAATTTGGGACTGAGGTCAGGACATTCTTTATCACGCAAAGAGTGATGAACACATGGAATAGCCCCTTGGATACAGGAGTGGAAGCACGATCCCTGATGCCAGTGCATGATGGGGGATTATCAGGGCTTTCTGCATGAATGTACGATGAGTTGAGTGGCTTGCCTCAAATATTTGACCTTATGCTGTTGAAGGGGAATAATGACAATCAGAAGGGAGAGTGGTTGAGAGATAAGAAACGTAATGAGTAAAAGATTAAGATACCACTACTTCCAGATGTAAAATGTGTATTTTAAGGAGGCATTGGGTGATGCAGTGAGTTAGTATACTGCCTGATACCTTTGTGCTCAGCCAGGCTGTTACATAACTAGCTTCAGAGTATAAGGATCCTCCAAGCTTGAAACTGTAGCATTACTTGGTATATTCTATGAATCCACATCCCAAACATTATGCCTAATTTGACAAACTCCCCCAGAGGAGATGGCATGTGAAAGTTCTCACTGGGTGCGGTAGAAAGTGTGCTTGTTGCAGAAGTGTAAAGGTAGCTTTGCACTGCAGTTAGGTGATGAGCAAAAATGTGTTCTAATCTCCACTGCTGACATCTGCTTGTTCCATTAATAAAAAAAGCATGGTCTAAAGAAATAACCTAAGATGATTTATTGTGCTCATTTGTTGACATCAGTTGTGCTTCAATGGTTTAAATTTGTTTTTTTCAAATACTTACTGTACATTTCATTTCAATATACACTGAAAAATTACTAACAATTGTATTTTTTTTAAAAAAGAAGTGAACTTCCATCTATGGAAAACTGCAGGGCTTGTAAATACTCTTATTTTCAAAAGTGGGTAATGTGTCACATTATTTTATTGTAAGGTAAGGAGAGTAAGGCACACCTTTTAATCTTCTAAATACCTTTTATTTGGCAGGTGGACGGCAAATTGCAGGACAGGCTTAATCTGATGGTCAGATTAACATCAGTCTGATTTATGTTCACAGAACATGCTTTAATTTTAGTCTGTCTATTCTCACAGTAATACTCTGTAATTATAATGACCAAAAAGTTGATTTTGAAAGCATTCTGAAGCACACAAGTACAGTATTATATAACACATAGTGCTATTATCTAGCATGTGTATTGTAATTCAGTGGCACTTAAAGGTTCATTGTTGATCTATACTTGCTTCTGATATCGTAGCATTAAAAAGGTAGAGGACTTGATTGGCAAACGTGCCTTCAAAAGGTAATCAGTTTACAACATTATTAAAATACCAAATGAGTCTGCCTCTAAGGAGGGGGCTATACTGCCGTGTTTGCCTTGAGCCAATGATTTCAAGTGCAGGTTAACCTGAAAGTAGCAATATAACTCAGGAGTGTAACTCTGCCATCACATCCCAGTCTAACTCCCAAACCAAGCAGCATGTGACTCCAATTTGATTTTGACTACTAAATTGTATTTTTTGACCAAGTGCTTCGATAGAACATTGAAGAGCCTGGGAATTTTTAAGACATTGAACTAAATGTTTTCAATATTATAAAAAAGTGGACACTCTCACCCACTCTTCATTACCAATAAAAATTAGTTGGCAGGGGATTAGAGTTCAGCACACACATGAAAAGTTGATATACTCAATGACCAGTATAACCCCAGTCCGATGACTGCCCGTCTCATTCTGCAGGTATAGTGGGCGTCATTTTGCGCCAGCAGGATGTCATAGTCCCGCCAAGGTCAATGGACTGTTGAATGGCTTGCCGCATTTTAAAGCCCTGCCCTACCACCACAACTGGGCCATAAAAATCCATCCACTATAACTGCAGCTTTGGACACTAGCGCTGATTACCTGTGATCACATTTCCCCTCATTTTCCTCTGACACCTCCATCTTCTCCCAGATATCTATCCTGTGGTTTGCTATCAGCTGCCAAATAAAAGGCGCTTAGAATAACGAAAGTGCTGCTCACCCTCAGTACCTTACAATAAAATGTAACATATAACTACCTTTTAGACCAGCCAAGTATCATTCACGGGTAATTATTACTCATTCTGGTTTCAAAATGTGGCCATACTTGAAAATAAGCAGAATTCCACGGGCAGAATTTTGCCCTTGGCGGGCGGACTCGGCAGGGGTGGGTGGGGGTGGTCAGAAAGATGACTGCGTCCGCTATTGGGACTGTACTGTGATGTCACACTGGCAGGCCAATTAAAGCCTGCCCAGTGTGAAACACGAATGGCAGCGCTGGGCACTGCCCTTGCCGGCGGTGGGGGGCGGGGTGTTGGGGGGGGGGAGTGTGAACCAGCCGAGCGTGAACTTCACACATGTGCCAAGTGATTGCTGCATAATCTCCTTGAGGTACAGAGCTGACTCAAGGTGATGAAGAGATATAACAAAGAATAATAAAGAAAATAAAAACGTTTAAAAGATCCCCTCATGTGACTGTCATATATTATTAATGAAAAATTAAAGTTTTTATTTTATTTTTATTTGCTTTTGGAAACCTCATCCCGCCTGTGGATGAGGTTTCCAAAAAATGCAAAGGCCACTTGGTCTTTTCGCCTGCCTGCCAACCATTAGGTTGGACGGGCAGCAAAAATTTACATTAATTGATAACTTAATATGCTTAACAGCCCTTTTAAATGTCGGCAGGCGTGCTGCTGGCTCCAGCGATGCCCACCAACCAAACTATCACACGACTGCGCATTGATATCGGCACGCTCAGCTGACATCAGCGCGCATCATTTCACACCCGAGCAGGTTGGGCATGTGCCTGCCCATTGAGCGAGCGAAAATTTCTGCCCCATGTATATAAACCACATTCTTACTGCTCAGGATTGTCAGTCTTAACATTTCCTCAAGGTTGTTAGCTCTGACCATTTTATTTGAGTTCAAATTCATATCAACATCAGTCTCCAATTTAATGGCAGTGATAGATATGGCATTTATCCTTTGAATTTTACCAAGACCCATTGGGCAGAATTTTGTCCTTGATGGGTGGGTGGGCCCCACCGGCTCGGTGGGGGGCGGGCAGGTGGGCGGGCAGCCGATTGCTGCCGCCAAAACGGGCCCCGCTGCCATTTTGAATGGGCGGGCCACCCGAAGGGAAGCGCTATGCGCTTCCAGTGCAGGGGGGGAGGAATTCTCCAACTGTCAAAGTGTGCTCTTTAGATCTCCCTGAGACCAAGTGCTGTCTTAGGGAGAGCGCTGAAAGTTTTATAAACTTAAAAAATAGAAAAATAAAAAAATTATTAACATGTTCCCCTCATGTGATAATGTCACATGAGATGGGACATGTTAATAAATATCACATAAAGTTTATTAAAGTTTTTTAAAACAGACACGAAACCTCATCCCGCCAGTGGATGAGGTTTCATGTTTTTTCGGAAGCTCGCTGGGGCTCCTGGCCTGCCCACCAACCTTAAGGTTGGATGGGCAGGGCCTTTAACTGACTTAATTACCCTGTCGATGGCCTCAATTGGCCATTGACAGGTCGGCAGGTGGACAGCTGATTGCGCTGTCCACCTGCCTTCCTGAATATTTAAATGGGCGGGATGATGTTGGGGGTTCCAAGCGGGCCCCGCCCCCAACTCACCAACGTAAAAATTCTGGCCGTTATCTCCTTGGCAAAATCAGGTCCATTTCTGCACTGGAACAAAACTTTGTCCAGGAATATCCTCAGAGCTGCTGCCATTCTACCACTGTAACCCAGTCAGGATTGTGGCAAAAACGTCCCTTTATGTGTGTAAAAGGAGGCTTCACCACACTTCTGCCAGAGTTATGGTGACGTAACTCAAGCAGTTCCAAGAAAATTCCTGGTCTGATTGAATTTCCTCAGTATGTTAATTGCAATAAGTTGTTAATTCATTCAAAACAAACAATTGAATGACTCAATCTTGAAAATTTCACCAAAATGAACTGTTCAATTTGCTATGTGTAGTGAATAGAGGAATTTGTGTTCTTTAGTTATTTACAGACCAGTCCCTGATTCTTTCTTGTTGCCCAGGGGAGTACCCACAATCGTTCATCTTCAAAATGGATGTGGTATAACAGCAGCCAAAGCAAAAAAAAAAAATTTCAGAAGTTCTCAGGTTGTCTAACTTTATAATCTTAGGGCAGGATTTTTTGGCCCTGCCCACCGCGATTGTCCATTCCCATCGAAAGTCAATGTTTTTTTGGCTGGGCTGCTGAATCTCCTGCAGCGGGTCCCGCCACAACATGGCCGGAAAATCTGGCCTTAGTTTTTTACCTTTTATGTTCACACATGGACAACCTTGGCAATATTATAAATTAATCCAACATTTGACCTTTGGAAAGCAACATGCTGTGCTATTTTCCAAGTTCACTTGCACTGAGTTTTGTTTGACTAATCAAGAAAGTGATGCAGAATTAGTAGTGTAACTCAGCACTGCAGACTCTGCATCACTCTGTAGGTATCAGTTGCTGCAAAACACCAGGCCATAATTCACCCTATCATTTTCAATATTTATACAAACCAATTTCTTTCAGATGTAATTTACACAGATGTTCTGGTCAAAGATTATAATTTGGTCCAAGGAATCCTGCAACATTCTCAGCATCATAATTAGATCTCCACCTTTTCCTTTTTTTTTTGAAACAGGAATTCCCACCACTTTTTCCATTGTTTACTTTGGATTTTTCAAAAATGGTGAACTTTGTAGAGAAAAGAACATCAAGGTTTCTGGAGAAAATTGAGAAATATCACAGTGGAAGCTTCTTTCAACAAAAGGCTGTGTACAAATCATCAGAATTTATTCTCAATGCATTTTCTGTGCATGCATTTGTTTGTGTGTGAGAGATTGTGCGCATTCACAGGTGTGTCTGTGTGTGTGTGTGTGTGTGTGTGAGTTTGAAGCAAATGCATCACACAAGGATTACACAATGCATTACATGTTGTTCATACTCTCGATACAAGACTCCCGTACCAACTGCTCTACTTGGAACTCGGTCATGGCAGGAGACTCCCAAGAGGACTTGGGAAAAGCTTTATAGGGATCTCCTCAAAACTCATGGGAATCCCTGGCTTGTGACTGACAAAATGGAGAAGATGCGTTTGGGACGGCACCAAAGACATCGAGAGTCTTCGTTGGGAGCATGCAGATGCATTGAAGAGAGTACAGAAACCTTCAAACAACCCATCTAACCAACCCTTCAACCACCACCTGCCGTGCATGTGGCAGAGCCTGTGGGTCACGCATTGGACTTATCAGCCATCTCAGAACCCATAGGGGCAGAAGCAAGTCATCTTCAATTCCGAGGGACTGCCTAAAACAAAGACAAAAGAACTCCCTCGCAATTGGAGTGCAGAGCAGAAACAGAGAGCTTTTGGTAAAGCAGAAGGAACATCTGCAGTTCATATACAAGAAAAGCAAATTTTCTCAAAAAGCTTTTAATTGTAGCATAACAGAATGTTAAAAAGGGGCCAAAACTGGGTTGAATTTCTGAAAAATATGAATAATTGTCAGGGGGGGTGGTGGTGGGCAAACAATAGTTTTTCAGTTAAAATCAGAATACAGTGTCCTAATTATCATATTTCCCCTGCAACAGAACCAATACTAAAGTGTACATTTGGTCCATATTAAACAGCCAACTAGCAAACACATAAGTCTGGGTAGGAACTGGTTGGAATTCTCTCATCAGGTCACCAGAACAGAGCTTCAAATAGACATTTCACCAGGAAAGTTACCATGAGAATGTACCATTGTTACATTTCATTGCTTCATTCATCGCCTCAGTTATTTGATTAAATCAGTAAATAATTGGTTCAGTCTTATTAAGGAAGGCAGGAGTATGGCTTGGATGGTGCAAAAGACAGTTAGTGCCGACAGGGTTAATATTTTTTTTCCGGGCAATTGATCCTATTGGTAAGACTCTGGTTCTGCCTGGGTTTTTGGGAACCATTCAAGTTCAATTCTTTGAAGGACTTGTCTCCTGCTTTCAAAGGGAGTTTAAATCTTTTGAAAATATACTGAATACTGAAAACATTCCGCAGCTTTAACAAGGGACTCCTACAATAACCCAACCCAACTAACCTTTATGGAGAAGAGTCCCATTTCTTTTCAAGATGACAAAAGTATACTTTTACAGCAAAACATAATTAACAATTGAAAAATATAATTTTCGCTTGTTTGCTCTGGATGATTTTCATTCTGTTTTGACTACAATGAATCTCACATATTACATACTGTAGGAGGTTGAATTGATATCAGTCTGATACTTTAATAAGGCAATAAACTGTTTATTTTAATTGAAGCAACATCTCCATTAAGAGAAGAGTGGAAGAATTTCATATTACTGCATTGACAAATTTTCTGCGAATATTGCACAGGATTTCCAACTGGCAGGTAGTGGAACATTTTGGAATCACTTTTTTTAGCTATGGAAAAGCACCTGTAAAATAACTTTTATAATGGTTATAGTATAGACCAGTGATATTTGTACTCAGCACTCAGTGCAGAAGTATTCAATTAATGTGAAAAAATGTGCTATAACTCAGGTGAGAATGTCAACCAAGTTGAACTTACTCAGGTGATATGAACCCACCTCCAGAAGTGGACCAACTTTCTAAACTTCATTTTCTAGATTCTGCTGAGCAGAAGTGTGTGTGTGCACACATATCTCAGTGTGAACTTGTGAGTGTACATATGTCTGTGTGCCTGTCTATCGATATGTTCATATATGTGTATGCGTGTGTGCATATGTATGTATGTGTGTGTATATATATATATGTGTACATCTTTGAATATGTGTCTCTGTTGTCAATTATTTTGTCTGATCACACTTCTGTGAAGCATTTAACATTTAAAGGCAGTACATAAATATAAGTTGTTGTACATATATGTGTGTGTGTACCTGTGCGGAGCTCTTCTTTTCCCAACTACAGACTGACCCAAACTTTGAGCCAACTTAGATCTGCTAGCTCCATGTCACTCTTAAGCATGATCTCACACTTCAAGATTATGTACAACATTCAAGTTCAATTCTTGTACACAATCTTGTACATAAGATTATTTTATACAGTATTTGACTGCAGTTTGAGATTAGTTTTGTTCATAGACTTTTTAAGCTGTTCTTTCTTGACTTTATAATAATCAAAGAAAGAATTTGTAAAATTTTTACCTTTTATCTATTAGAATCTTCCTACTTACAATTTCAGCAATTTTTAACTTCACAGATTCATTGCATTCCAAACATGACTCACGCTTTTATGTCTAATTCACATACAGCTTTTAAGTTTTCTGTCATTTCTGCTGAGAAAAGAGGGGAAAAGTCTATTTTACTTATTCAAGTGATATTTAGAGCATTTGTTATGAAAAAACTTTCACATTCTTGAAGTTTGCATTTTTCAAAGCTTTGTTACATTAGGTGAATGAAACTTCCCTACTGATTTCAAATCAGGCATGCTCAATAACAAAGAAAAGTTAGTCTTTAGACTTCAGCTTCTCTCTGAGTAGTACAGAATAAAAAAAAGTAATCCCCACTGATTCTGAGCTGAATGCAGCAAGCTCTACACTCCTGACTGACACTTCACTTCTTCCCTGAATAGACTTTAAACTTCAGACGACCTAACAGGGTACTAGATCAGTACTGCAGGGGGATAATAATTTGCATGATCTATTGTGTTGTAGAATTTTGGATGCATTGCAAGACCAGTTCCATTTACTTCCACTCTGGCTGCCTGTTGCAGCATTTGAATAGTCCCAGCTCAAGGGGACACAAAGAGCTTTTGTGTGTCATATGAACCATATTCATCATGTAATGCCAGTAACACAAATCTGATTGGACATTTTGACCACTTTGATGCTGATCCAGAGTGCAAGTCGTCAGTGACTGCTAACTTGAGTCTCTATTCCATCCCACCCCCCGCACCCTTTTTTTTAAGCATTGAGATGTGGTTCCTCATAATACGAAACAGCAAATTAATAACAAACGCTCCCAATGAACAAAAACACAGGAGCATGATTGACACTACTTTATGCCAGGACAAACAAAAGGGTGATTTGGGTAGAATTCAGAATGAGTTGCTGGAGCGTGGATTTAATTCAGATATTTAAGATTTCTCTCTGGAGCTTAAACGCTGGCATTCTCAGTTTACAGCATACTGTGTTGCTACCAAAACTGCTTATTGTATGCAGTTGAATTACAGAACATGTCATACAAGAGCTCCTAGCTTGTATCTAATGGCATTTTTGTGGTTCAAAACAAAAACTAAACTCAGATTTTAGAGTCAAGACCATTAGTAAGATTTTAGTTGGTGATAATTTGATACAAAATTGAACTACCAGTAATTTGTAAATGAAGATTTCTCTTTATCTGTTACTTTTGAGAAAAAGACAATGTATAACAATAATGTGAATGAAATCCACTACTAATAAAGCTCATATTTCTGTAATAATAGAGCGGATACCTAGTTTACCTTTCTTAATTATTAGTACTTTAATCATGCTTTTAACCTGCATTCCAGTTGCTTCTAACAGAAAGATACTGACATTATCTTGCGATGCCTTGTAAAATCAGATTGCCTTGTTTTTGGTGGTAGCATTATTCATTAGAGTGTATGTCTTTTTGTTGCATTTAGCACTACAGACCTATTCATTATTTAATACTCGAAGCTTAAAAGGCTGAAAGGAGGTAGTGCACTTTTTGTTTCAGTACAACCCAGAAGCAATTTGTCATTGGCTTTAATGGAGATGTCTACTCCATGTGGGAAAAGAAACAGCTGACATCTGATTATAAAGAATTGAGGAGGGAGTAATTGGTAAATTTCAACATCATTTTTGCTTTGTCGTCTATACAGGATGAAAAACGATGCAAGGAATTTCTCCAAGGATAATGTGTAATCATGATAGCAGTTTCAATTCATGTGTATAGGACTGCGTTAGATACAAGATATAAGAGAGGTGTCCACGCTATAGGTCTTTCGCTAAGAATAGAGTAAGAAGCAATCATCAATTTTAATATTTGCAGTGCACGCTTGGGGGGCATGGCGAAATAAACGTTTTGTTTTTTCTTTGAACCCAAGATTGAACTTGGGTTCAAAACCTGTAAATTGTGGGGAAAGAGAAAAGTGAAGGAATGTGATGTTTTTTAAGATCTGAGAGAGAGAATGAGTTAAAATAGTATACATGCAAGAGGTCTTGATTTCAATACAATGGGGATTCATGGAAAGGGGAAGACCACATAGGATAGTATCATTGGAGCTTAGAAGGAAATCAAAAAGGAATGTTGTTCCAGAGACATCCAGTGCCTCATTTTACCAAAGCCATAGCTATAATGCTTTTTTGGTAATTCTACATACTGAATGTCCATCCTTCTAAGTTACATACTGGAAAACCTCAGATGTTCCATAACATAAATTCCACGAGCTGCCCTGGTGGGATTTGTCCCAAGCCTAGACTTCTGGATTGCTATAAGTGACATTACCACTACATCATCATCTTCCCAGAAGCAAGAAGTAAGAGCAGAAAAATGCTGACTGGTTTGAGGCTAACATCACTGTGATGGAACCCATCATTGAAGCCAAGTGGTCTGCTCTCACTAATTACAGGAGAGATCCGAGCGACAAAACTTTGAATACACTAAATGCCACTTGAAGTGAAGTTCAACAGGCTGCTAGGCAGTGTAACCAGAGACTACTGGCTACAACTCTGCAATAATATCCACATGTCCAGGAAGGGAGGGCCTGTAGGCCTGCCTTGAGTGTTACCACCTCAGCCTTTCGCTGGTGTCTGCCGCCAAGCAATTGATCTGTCCCCCGTCACACTGGGAAACTGGAAATCAATTGAAGAATCTCAGTTGGCCTCCTAACCTTATCTTTCACCAGGTTCTTAATGAGCCCAATTGGCTGTCCTCCTCATGAGAGTGGCTGGCATTCTTGGGCCCCAAACTCACGTCGGCCAAAATGGACAAAGTCAGGAATGCAGTCAAGAAGCCAGCATGGCAGCCAGCATTATCAGTTTTGGGCCCATCCACCTCCATTCTTAAGGCCAGCATGACCCAAAAGTTCAGCCCTCTACTTTTCAGTTAATGCTTTGAATTTTCCTAATTGACTACAATCCACATGAATCATGGAAAGCTTCTCTAAGATATATTTTGGCTCTGGAGAACAAGAAAAAGTCCCTTCTCCCGAATATAATCATCACAACACATTAAAGCTGAAGGGGGATATGATACATTAGATATTTTAGGATTGATGGTGGAAACAACCTAATTACAAAGCATGTCAGCACTTGCTATCTTGTAAGTCCAGCCCTTCCCTCTCTTGTGAATTATGCAACAGCAAACAAACTTATGAAATAAATAATTGTTTTATATGAAAACATGAAGACTGATTAAACCATAGTATTTTCAACTTTATCAGAGGTAGGTATGTAAATAACTGTTTGGAAAGGGTTGTTTATTGGCATAACATGTTTGTTAAACCAGCCATGTGTTTATTTAATACCCCTGTCCCAGTGCTGAACCCACATTTTTCTCTAAATTCTCTCTTGTCTCCCCTCATGACCTCTTTGTGTTCATCTTATTATAAGACGTACCTGCTCTCTCCACCTGATTCTCACTATAAACTGATGACCACACAACTTCTCTTTCTGGCCAACATATGAGCTGACATTGTAAATGTTTCTCTCTCTTCAGGTACAGTCTCCCACATTTTCAAATTTGCCGTCATCACCCTCTCCTCAGGAAAATTGCCATTGACTCCTCTCTCTTTACAAACTATTGTCCAGTCTCCAACCTCTCTCACCTCTCCAAAGTTCTTCAATACATTAGTGTCTCCCAAAGCTGTGCCCATCTTTTGCCAACTCCATGCTTGAACCTCTCCAATCAGATTTCTGCCCACTGCCAGATCACTGAAACAACATTAAAGTCATAAATGACATCCTGTGTGAGTTTTGACTGTAGTACACTATCACTCCTCATCCTTCCCAACCCTTCTGCAGCCTTTGACATGGCTGACCTCATCACCCACCTTCAACACCTTTCCTCCATCATCCAGCTGAGTGGGATTACCCTTGCCTGGTTCCATTTCTACAAGCACATCATTTCCTCTAGAGTCCCCCCCAAGGATCTATCCTTGCGTTGCTCTACTCTGTTTCTCTACGTCCTACCCCACCGCTACATCATCTGAAGATCTGATGTCAGCTCCCACATATATATCTAGCTCTCTCTCAACCACGACTTTTCTCCAACCCTCCAAGATGCTGCTCCTCCGATATCCAATCTTGGATGAATCACAATTTTGTTCATTTAAATGCTGGGAATACTGAAGGCATTGTCTTCAGCACCCACCAAAAAAACATTCCCAAGCCACTTATCCCATTCTCCCCACAACAGCACCCCGTCCCTCCCCCATCCCTGGCCACTTTGTGTCAGGTCATAGATCAGCATCTTTGTAACAAGTTCAAATGTTTCCTTTAATTTCTGATTCTCTGTACAGGAGGGAGTGCATGTCCTGACCAATATATTAGTGTTACTTCAAAGGGACATGCTGGTTGCAGCAAAGTGGGGTGCTTAAAAAAAGTATCAGACAACTGCCCTCATCAGTTCTGGTCTGTCCACCGGGGAAGCTATCACATCCTTCATCAGATTTGCTTTGTTCCACTAGCGTAAATATTATTATTTGAGGACCAGTAAGTCATTCTCTTTTGCTGATTTCTCTTTTGACAAGGCATATGGTCTCTCACGCCTGACCACCACTCAATATAATGGCTGACCTACTATCTCAATTGCACTTTCCCACCTTATCTTAATATCCCTTGATTCCCTTAGTGACCAAAAGTTTAGCAACTTCAGCCTTGAATATAGTCCATGACTGAGCATGCTCAGCCCTCTGGGTTAGAGGATTCCAAAGATTTACAATCCTCTGAGTGAAAAAATTTCTCATCTCAATCCTAAATGGCCAAGCCCTTATCCTGAGACTATGCTCTCTAGTTCTAGACTCTTCGGCCAAAGGAAATGGCCTGTCAGCATCTACCTTATTAATTTTTCTAAGAATTTTAAACACTTCAATAAGATCACCTCTCATTCTTTCAAACCCGAGATAATATTAGCCCATTCTAATAAATCTAACCTCACAGGCAATCCCCTTATCCCCAGGAATCAATCTAGTAAATCTTCACTGCACACCACCCCACCCCCAACCTTTCATGCAAATATGTCTTCCCTTAGGTAAGGAGACAAAAACTACACACAGTGCTCCGGGTCTCACCAAAGCCCTATAAAATGGTAGCAAGACTTCCTTACTCTTATACCCCTTGCAATAAAGGCTAACATACCATTTGCTTTCCAAGTGCTTGCTGTCCCGCACATTAGCTTATGTGATTTATGTAGAAGGACACCCAAGTCCCTCTGCATATCAACATTTACTAGTCTAACCTTTTTAGAAAATATTCTGCTTTTCCATTCTTCCTACCAAAGTGGATAATTTCACACTTCCCCACATTATACTCCAGCTGCCATTCCTTCTTGCCAATAACTCACTTGTCTATATCCCTTTGCAGCCTATTTTGCAACCTTCTCTTAACCTCTGCTTAATTTTCCATCTAGCTTCGTATCATTAGCAAACTTGGTTGCATTATGCTCTGTCCCTTCATCTAGGTCATTGATTTTAGTAGTGGCCTGTTTAAGGGCAGATCCTCTGCTCATGCTCCATGCCTCATGTTCTTGAGTTTACCTCTCCAGTTGCTCATAGGAGCCTCCCATTTTCAACTTCAATGAGCAATAAGACTAAGGGAAAGAATGGAAATACAAATCCTCCTCCTGAAGGATCCTCCACCTCTAGGGAGCCATTGTCCCTCAAGACTTTTCTGCCATCACCACCAAACATTTGCTGGTTCCACCAATGACCATGGCTCGTAACCCTTAGCAAGGGATCCTTACCTGGACCTGGGGCAACTTGCAAAAAGGGGAGGGCCAACCACACTTTGAGGACTCAAATGACCCTGCTCCCCTATACATCATTGATATAAGTTAAAAATAGCTGAGGTCCAAGTACTGACTCTTATGACACTCCATCAGTTACAACCTCGCAAACAAAAAATGACCCATTTATTCCTACTCTGTTTTCTATTAACCATTCCACAATTCATGCAAACATATTACTCCTAGTCCTACAAACCCTAATCTTGTGCTGTGTCTTATCGAATTCTTTCTGAAAATCCAAATATACTCCTTTCACTGGTTCTTCATTATCTATTAATTACACCCACAAAAAATGCTAATGTTCAAAAATGATTTCCCTGTCATAAAACTGTGTTGACTCTACATTATCATTTTCTGATTTTCTTAGTGTCCTGTTACCATGCCCTTAATAATTGATTCTAGCATTTTCCCTATGTCAGGCTAAATGAGCTATAGCTCCCTGCTGAATTTTTAAGTTCATTATCCAGACAGGTCTAGAGTTATCTCTCCAGTGTACTTTTGGAAAGGAAAAGGAGTCTTTACCTGCCCAGGTTATGCTCTCCAAACTCATAAGAAAAAAAGTTTGACTCTGGCAGGCAGCTTCCTGCCAAAAATAATTAAAATTAGCCTAACCCTGGGAAATTTTGCCAAATCGGCCTTGTGCAAAGCCGACTAAATTGCCTACCAGGATTCTAAAAAAGCGTAAAACACCATCTACAGCAAGTAACTAGTAGCACAGTGTGTGGCTTAAACAGTTTACTGAAACAATGAGGAGTCTATAAATCTTGGCGAGGCTTTCCAGACTTTTTAAACTGAGCCTCTGCTAAAACATGAATAATGCCCTCAAAGGTGGAAATAGGAAAGCATAGCAAGGAAGTCTTTAGGCAAATTAGATTTCAACAGCTAAGATCAAAGAGGTACAGCTTCAATAGTCTGGTAATCAGAATAGGCAGTCCCTTGGGATTGAAAATGACTTGCTTCCACTCCAGTTTGATGGGTTCTGAGATGGCTGAGGGGTCTGCAGACTCAGTCATATGCAGGGCAGGTGGTACTTGAAGGGTTGGGCAGATGAGATGTTTGGAGGAAGAATAGTTTGGAGGTTTGTACGCTCTCTCCAGCATTTCAACTTTGCCTCCCTGTGTTCCCGATGATGTCTCTCGATGTGCTCAGTGCCTTCCTGAAGAAACCTTTTCCGATTGGTTCTATACTTGATTGAATAAGGTGCGAACAGTGGACTATTGGGCTGTCTCTTGAGTCATTTACTCTTCACACCTGGCTGCACTGAAAACTTTCCTTGCAGTCTGATATCAAGATGCTAAAGCATTAATGTTCCAAAACACATAGGATTCGCCAAATAAACTTGACATGGTAAAGCTAAACATGGTGATGCTACACTGGCTGAACTCATCAAGCATCTGCACAAGCTTGTTTGTTTCTGCTGAAGGGAGCAGGCAGTGCCCCAGGATACATGTGATGCAAAGTTTGTGACCCTGTACAAGAACAAGGGCAACCACAGTGATTGAAACAACTATGGAGGCATTTTCCTGCTGAGCATCATGGGAAAAGTATTAGCCTGTGTTGCCCTTGTCAGACTGCAGTTCCCAGCTGAACACATCAATCCCAAATCCCAGTGTGGTTTCAGAACTGGAAGGTCCACAATTGACATGATCTTCTCAGTCCGGCAGCTGCAAGAGAAATGCTGTGAACAAAGGAGACCACTACATATTGCTTTCATCGACCTCACCAAGGCATTCGACCATGAGGTCAGAGGCAGCCTCTTTAAGCTGCTGGAGAAAATTGGGTGCCTGCAAAACTGCTCAATGTGATCTCCTCTTTCCATGACAACATGATGAGTAAGGGTAGCTATGACAGGACAATGTCAGAGCCCTTTGAGATCCACAGTGGGGTTACACATGGTCGCATACTGGTGTCAGCACTCTTTAGCATATTCTTCTCTTCACTGCTGTCCTATGCCTTCAGGTAATCTACAAAGGATATCTACTTGCATACCAGAAATGACAGAAAGCTGTTCAGCTTTGCTCACCTATGGTCTAAGACATAGGTACATCAGGTCCTCAGCAGAGTTGCTGTACACCGATGATGTTGCACTGCATACCACATCGAGGAACACCTTCAGATGCAAATGGACAGATTCTTTTGGGCCTGTAAGGAGTTTGGTTTGACCATCAGCATCAGGAAGACAAATGCCATGACCCAGGATGTTGCCAAGCCAACATCTATCAGCATTGACAATGTGAATTTGGAGGTTGATGATAGCTTCACATATCTAGATTCCACAATCACCAGCAATCTGTCACTTGACGCTGAAATCAACTCACACATCACAAAAGCTGCAGCTGTTATATCCAAACTGAGTAAGAGAGTGTAGAACAACAGCAACCTGATTGAGAACACTGAACTGCAAATTTACCAAGCCTGTGTCCTCAGCACACTCCTCAGCAGTGATGAGACCTGAGCAACAATGGCTAGGCAGGAGAAAAGACTGAATAGTTTCCACCTTGGCTACTGGCAGGGCAAGATCACCAACTCAGAGGTTCTGTAATGTGCTAATTCCATCAGCATACCCTCAGTGCTAAGCCAACGATGTCTGTGTTAATGTGGCCACGTTCATCAGATGGATAAAAACAAAAAACTGTGGATGCTGGAAATCCAAAACAAAAACAGAATTACCTGGAAAAACTCAGCAGGTCTGGCAGCATCGGCGGAGAAGAAAAGAGTTGACGTTTCGAGTCCTCATGACCCTTCAAAATAACAGTTCTGTTGAAGGGTCATGAGGACTCGAAACGTCAACTCTTTTCTTCTCCGCCGATGCTGCCAGACCTGCTGAGTTTTTCCAGGTAATTCTGTTTTTGTTTTTTCATCAGATGGATGATGGCTGTATACCCAAAGACCTTATATATAGTGAACAGACCACTGAGTCATGACCTCCTGGGTTTCTATACCTCCACCACAAGGACACATGCAACTGAGAAATGAAGATGGCAGACATTGACACTGACAACTGCGATACAGTCGCCTACAATCATGACCTCTGGAGGCTGACTGCCTGAAGAGGCATTGGGAGAGGTGAAGAAAAATAAAAAACTCAGCTGGCCAAAGTGAGAGCCCAGAGAAAACAGAGGTCAGCGAATCCAGCACCTCTCAGCCCTCTGTCTTCCTCTGCAGCAAATGCAGCAGAGATTGCCATGCTAGAAAGGGGCTCCTGAGCCACACCAAGTGATATAACACAGAGTTGGCCATCAAAGCACAAACCAAAGTCTCACAAAACAGAAAGCTGCCAAAGAAAAAGAATAATATCAAGATGCTAACTTCCTGGCATTAATATTCCAAAACATATTGGACTAACCATGTAAACTTGATGTGAATGAGTCCGCAATCAGCAACACCAAAACAATGTTGGGCTATCTCAGCATAACTCTAATAGTAGCCTTGTACAGCTTAGTACATAGGAACTTGGAGCAGAAGGAGGCCATTCGGCCCTTCAGCCCGCTCCGCTATTTAACTAGATCTTGACTGACCTTCTACCTTAATGCCATCTTCCCGCTCTATCCCCATATCCATTGATGTCATTAGCATCTAGAAATCTACCAACCTCTGCTTTGAACATACTTAATGACCGAGCCTCCACAGCTCTCTGAGGTGGAGAATTCCAAAGATTCCACACCCTCTGACTGAAGAAATTCTTCCTGATCTCGGTCCTAAATGGCCTGCCTCTTATTCTGAGATTGTGTCCCCTTGTTTTTGACCCCTCCCCACTCCCTCATCGACAACCAGGAGAAACATTCTTTCTGCATCCGCCCTGTTATGCCCTGTAAGAATTTTGTATACTTCAAGGAGATCACCTCTCATTCTTCTAAACTCTAGAAAATACAGACCCATTCTCCTCAATCTTTTCTCATAGGACAGTCCTGCCATCCCAGGATTTAGTCTGGTGAACCTCTATTATACTCCTGCTATGGCCAGTATATCCACTAAAGTGTGTTAAAAATTACACTGACAGCTAATTTAAGATTGTCAGTTGGGTTCACAGTGTGGTGCATTTGCATGTACTGGAAGCTACATATATTAATACACAAGATGCTATTCTTTGCAGGCAAACAGAATATGCACACAGATTGTGTCTGTTTCAGCTAAAAAAAATAAGTGACAGCCATTCGCAGGTTCATTCCTCAGGGCAATGCCTTGAACAATCAGAGTCAAGCTGCCTGGTTTAAATTTCAAACAACGCTTGGCAGTTTACTGGCAGTCACCATTAACTAGGGCATTTTCTATGACAATGCCTCTACCAATCAGAGTCCACTTGCCAACCAAACAGCACTCTCTTCTTATACAGTATAAAGCTGTTGCTTCCCTGACATTGGTGTTCTTGCAATTATCCTGATGAGTGCAAGATGAAAATCTTTGACAAAATGTCTTTTTTCAGCAATACTTAAATTATGATTTGCGGTAACTAACTAAACATAAATAGCTCAGTACACTCCCTGCTGGGTCAGAAATTTTATCCAGAGGGTAGTTGAGCAATATGGAACAAGGGAGAGCTCAGGTTTGATCCTTAGATTCTACTAAGTTAGTGGATTTTGACTAGTCCATCCTAAAGGATGGTAAAGTTAGTCTAAGTTAGGAAAAGGAAGCCATTCTAGCTTCTGACTGCTAACAAACAGCCCCTGCAGTACGTGCACCCTGGCAACATTAAGCAATCAGACCCAGCTGTGATACCTCTTGTAGTCAACTGGACTGTTGACATTCACTGTGAAACCTCTCACATAAGTATTGGCCGCCTAGCAAGGTAGTGGAAGATGGCAGGTGCCTGTGGAACCTGGTAAGTAGTTATATGCTTTCAAAAGAGATGTGAAAGCTTGGAAGAAAGAGAAATTTAGCTGACTATCTTTTATGTTTTAAATGCACTCAAAGCATCAGATTTTGGAATATTACATATGCAATTCATACAGTGGCCAAAATAAATACAGTTGTTTCAAAAATTGTATAGGAACAGGAGCACTGCAGCATAAAAAATACTTAGCTTGTGAGGCTCCATGCTATCAGAGGTATAAAATTCTACAATACTGAGAAAAATTCAGAGTGCAAGTGGAGGTGATGTAGAACTGCAAAATAGAAAGGACAATCACTTTTGTTTTGTTATGGTTAAATATATCAGATAAGGGCAGGTTATTTCACAATCTCTGCCCAGACTTGTTTTGACTTGAAAGAGTTTAACAATCCTGAGACCATTATTTTCCTTTCTTGCTATGGGTGAGTATGGTTGTGGCACATTCCATCACTTCAAGGGCCAGTGCACTGAATTCTGTGCTCAGCTATGTATCAGGTTATCCTATTTAATAAGTGGGCAGAGACGATTGCTCCAGGCTGTGCTGTTTAGTCTCTGTGTAAGTTTATGTAAATATAGCCAAGCGTCAGCTATGGAAGGAAGTGATTTTTGTAACTTCAGCAAGCTGCAGCTTGCCGAGGCAGCTTTTCACGCAAGGATTAAGACAGTGAAAGTACAAAGACAGCCATCTTTTACAAAACATTTAGGTTTTTTTGCTAACCACTGAGATACTTACTTATACTCCGGTTTACAAGATGCAGTGTTGTTTCAGTGCTGCATTGTGTCAAAGGTCTTTGGTCTTTGACCTTTTCAGCATATATTAAATAATGATTCTTATTACTAAGTACTGAGCTTTTTTCCCCCAAAAAATATGCGCTTTACATAATTCCTGAAAATGTTAGCGAGTAAGTTCAGTGATTCCAGCGTGGAGTTTCTTTCGAAACGATGGCGAGTTGGAGTTAGCTAGAACATCCTCTCGGTTATTTTCTAATAACATAAAAATACAGGAAATAGAAGCACGGGTAGCTCTATTCAGTCCCTAAGACTACTTTGCCATTGAATAAGATCATCGCTGATCTGATGGTGGCCTTAACCCCACTTCCCTGTCTGCATCCCCATAACCCTTGAGCCCCTTTTAGATCAAAAATCTGTCTAACACAGCCTTGCACCTATCCAATGACCCAGCCTCCACTGCTCTCTATGGAAGAGAATTAGAGCACCAATGAACCACAGTCCTTGCTTGGGAATGTGTGGATTATTCAATTTATCCACAATGACATTATTTGAAGGACAGGAGAGTTCCCCCAGTACAAAAACAGAATTACCTGGAAAAACTCAGCAGGTCTGGCAGCATCAGCGGAGAAGAACGAAGTTGACGTTTCGAGTCCTCATGACCATTCAACAGAACTGAGTAAAAATAGGAGAGGGGTGAAATATAAGCTGGTTTAAGGGGGTGGTTGGGGGGAGAGAAGTGGGGAGGGGGTGGTTGTAGGGACAAGCAAGCAGTGATAGGAGCAGATAATCAAAAGATGTCACAGACAAAAGAACAAAGAGGTGTTGAAGGTGGTGATATTATCTACAAGGATGTGCTAATTAAGAATGGATGGCAGGACATGCAAGATACAGCTCGAGTGGGGGTGGAGTGAAATAAGACTAACAGGGCATAAAAGGTATAGATTTAAAAATAATGGAAATAGGTGGGAAAAGAAAAATCTATATAAATTATGGGAAAAAACAAAAGGGAGGGGGAAGAAACGGAAAGAGGGTGGGGATGGAGGAGGGAGTTCAAGATCTAAAGTTGTTGACAGTTGCTCCTCTCACCCATTCTAATCTGTCTCTCTCTGAACTTACTGCTCTCCGTTCTCTCAGGTCCAACCCTAACATTGTCATCAAACCCGCTGACAAGGGAGGTGCTGTTGTTGTCTGGTGCACCAACCTCTACCTCACGGAGGCTGAGCGTCAACTCGCAGACACTTCCTCCTACGTCTCCCTACCATGACCCCACCACTGAACATCAAGCCATTGTTTCCAGGACTGTCACTGAACTCATCTCCTCTGGGGAACTTCCTCTCATAGCTTCCAACCTGATAGTCGCCCAACCTCGGACGGCCCACTTCTACCTCCTACCCAAAATCCACAAACAGGACTGTCCCGGCAGACCGATCGTGTCAACCTGTTCCTGCCCCACGGAACTCATTTCTCGTTATCTTGTCTCCCTTCTCTCTCCCCTTGTCCAGTCCTTTCCCACCTACATCCGTAATTCCTCTGACACCTTACGTCACATCAACAATTTCCAGTTCCCTGGCCCCAACTGCCTCCTCTTCACCATGGACGTCCAATCCCTCTACACCTCCATCCCCCACCAGGATGGTCTGAGGGCCCTTAGCTTCTTCCTCGAACAGAGGCCCGAACAATCCCCATCCACCACTACCTCTCCTCCGTCTGGCTGAACTTGTTCTCACACTGAACAATTTCTCCTTTAACTCCTCTCACTTCCTCCAAATAAAAGGTGTGGCTATGGGTACCCGCATGGGCCCCAGCTATGCCTGTCTCTTTATGGGGTATGTGGAACATTCCTTGTTCCATTCCTACTCCGGCCCCCTCCCACAACTCTTTCTCCGATACCTCGATGATTACTTCGGTGCTGCTCATGCTCTCGTCGGGACCTGGAAAAATTTATTAATTTTGCTTCCAATCTCCACCCCTCCATCATTTTCACATGGTCCATCACTGACACTTCCCTTCCCTTCCTTGACCTCTCTGTCTCAATTCCTGGTGATAGACTGTCCACCAATATCCATTACCATCCTACCGACTCCCACAGCTACCTCGACTACAGCTCCTCACACCCCACTTCCTGTTAGGACTCCATACCATTCTCTCAGTTCCTTCGCTCCCGTTGCATCTGTTCTGACGCTGCAACCGTCAAAAACAGTTCCTCTGACACGTCCTCCTTCTTCAACCAAGGTTTTCCACCCATGCTCGTTGACAGGGCCCTCAACCGTGTCCGGCCCATCTCCCGCGCATCCGCCCTCATGCCTTCTCCTCCCTCCCAGAAACATGATAGGGTCCCCCTTGTCCTCACTTATCACCCCACCAGCCTCCGCATTCAAAGGATCATCCTCCACCATTACCGCCAACTCTAGCATGATGCCACCACCAAACACATCTTCCCCCCGGCGGCATTCCATGGGGATTGTTCCCTCCAGGACATCCTGGTCCACTCCTCCATCACCCCCTACTCCTCAACCCCCACCTATGGCACCTCCCCATGCATACGCAAAAGATGCAACACCTGCCCCTTCACTTCCTCTCTCCTCACCGTCCAAGGGCCTAAACATTCCTTTCAAGTGAAGCAGCATTTCACTTAACTTAGTCTACTGCATTCGTTGCTCCCAATGTGGTCTCCTCTACATTGGAGAGACCAAACGCAAACTGGGCGACCGCCTTGCAGAACACCTGCGGTCTGTCCGCAAGAATGACCCAAACCTCCCTGTCACTTGCCATTTTAACACTCCACCCTGCTCTCTTGCCCACATGTCTGTCCTTGGCTTGCTGCATTGTTCCAGTGAAGCCCAACGTAAACTGGAGGAACAGCACCTCATCTTCCGACTAGGCACTTTACAGCCTTCCGGACTGAATATTGAATTCAACAACTTTAGATCTTGAACTCCCTCCTCCATCCCCACCCCCTTTCCATTTTTTCCCCTTCCCTTTTGTTTCTTCCAATAATTTATATAGATTTTTCTTTTCCCACCTATTTCCATTATTTTTAAGTCTATACCTTTTATGCCCTGTTAGTCTTATTTCACCCCACCTCCACTAGAGCTGTAACTCTTTCGAGTACACACCCATTTCCATCTGTTTTAGATGAAGTTACATTGTTTTATAGTTTGCCATTGTGAGATTTGAACTCTTGATCTTGGGGTTATAAACCCAGTACCATAACCATTTGGCTATTTAGGCCAAGCACTAGAGCTGTACCTTGCGTATCCTGCCATCCATTCTTAATTAGCACATTCTTGTAGATAATATCACCATCTTCAACACCTCTTTGTTCTTTTGTCTGTGACATCTTTTGATTATCTGCTCCTATCACTGCTTGCTTGTCCCTACAACCACCTCCCCCCAACTTCTCTCCCCCCACCACCCCCACCACACCCCCCCACCTTAACCCAGCCTATATTTCACCCCTCTCCTATTTTTACTCAGTTCTGTTGAAGGGTCATGAGGACTCGAAACATCAACTCTTTTCTTCTCCGCCGCTGCTGCCAGACCTGCTGAGTTTTTCCAGGCAATTCTGTTTTTGTTTTGGATTTCCAGCTTCTGCAGTTTTTTGTTTTTATATTTGAGTTCCCCCAGTATCCTGGCCAACATATTTCATTCAACTAACACCTAAAGAAGGCATTCTGGTCACTAGTATTGTTGTTGTTTGTGGGGCTTTGATGTGTGCAAGTTGACAGCTGCATTTCCTATATTACAAAAGGGAATACACATCAAAAATACTTCATTGGTTATAAAGCATTTTGAGACATCCTGAAGCCATGAAAGATACTTCAGAAATGAAAGTCTTTCTTGTTTTCTTCTTTTTATTGACGATCTTCTTCCTTTGGACAAGTTACAAAGTACTTAGCCCCAACAAACATTGTGCAGAGCCACAGAACCTAGGGCTAAGGCCTGGTGTGTGGACATGGCTGATCCCAATCAGGACAATGGTAGGGGTACAATAATTGATCTGAGCACATCAGGTGATGGAAGGGAAAAGCCAATCAAGTTTCCAGTTGCTGAGTAGTGTCCTTTTATCCTTGCAAAATGCAAGTGTGGACATTTGCTAAGGATTGAATCAGAGCCAGATGTGAGGATCCCACACTTGACTTGCCTACAAAAGCTCATTGTATCAACACACTCTTGAATAATGGCCACCATGGACAAAGTACAAGAGCATGGCTGCATTCATAGCTAACAACTGCATTTTTGCAGACATTCAGGCCTGTGCTTTGCTCTGTGACCCCTATCCATAAGTTGAAGTTAGAATTGCACCCGAAGCAGCAGCCATTTTTGCCAATGTCAATTTAAGTCCAAGTGTCCTCCTGATCTCTTTAGAATACACTCAAACTCAAAATGGGTGCAAACCAGTGTGAATACTGCATTGAACAACTTCTTAGCCCTGGTGATTTCAACCTCCACCTCAACTGATCATGTTCTCTCTCCCCTGAGTTCACTGCCCTCTTATACTCCCTAAATCTCTCCTCCCGCTTAAATTCCCCAACCCATTAACGACCACCCTCTTGACTTTACCGTCTCACATAGTCTCACTGCTCCCATAATTTCAGTCATAGATAAGGCCATCACTGATTACTTCCTTATATCACTGTCCACCCACAACCCCTTCCACAAGCCAACTCCAACTCCTTCTGCATCTGTCCCTGAAAAAAGCTATCCCCCAATTCATTGAAAACTACATTTTGGAAATCCCAACTGTCTTGTCTTTGGCTCTCTGTTCATCAAAGCATGTCTATAGCAATTAATGTACTCAACCATACCCTCAGCTCCACCTTTAATGTTGTAGCCCCCAGTAAAACCATTACTCTCTCTCATCCTGGCCACTCCCCCCAGGGTATGGCCCTCATCTTGCTCACTTAAGTCCAAAGAACATAGACCTGAAAGGATATGGCAGATATCTGCTTCAACCATCCATCGCCAGATCTGGCTGGACCTCTTAAAACATTATCAGGTCCTACTCTCATCTCCTAAAACTGCTCACTATTCTAGGATCAGCCTGGAATGCAAAGATAACTACTTTTCTCTACTGCAAGCTCTCTTCTTAAACTCCTCTCCTCTGTCTCCTGTATCCTCACCTCCAATAAAGGGTGTGAGGAGCTCTAGGACTTCTTTATCATTAAGAATGAGACAGCCCGATAAGCTATCTCTGCCACTTCCCTCCCTTCCATTAGCCCACTTGGCTGAACTCCCTTGAATGGTCCTCCTTGTCCTAGCCCCAAACTTGCATCTTTCTCTAGTTTCTCTCCTGTCTCCTCTCATGCCCTCTATGAGCTCCTCTTGTCAATGAGACCCACCTTCTGTTACCTCGAGCCTATTCCCACTAAAGTGCTGATCACCTAACTGGTCCTGGTCCTCCTGGTCCCCATTTTAGCTGATATTGTAAATGGTTCACTTATCAGGTGTTGTCCTCGCTCCTTTAAATATGCCATCATCAACTTCTCCTAAAAAAAACAACTCCTTGACCCCACTATCCTTACAAAGTACCATCCCATCTCCAACCTCCGTTTCCACTCCAAAGTGCACGAACAGAGTAGCAACTCCCAAAGCCATTCCATCTTTTCCAGAGCTCCAGGTTGAATCACTCCAGTCAGGCTTCTTCCCTGCTACACTACGAAAAGGGCTCTTGTCAAAGTCACAAATGACATCCATATGACATAGGTAAACTTTCCCTCCTCAAACTTCTTGACCTGTCTCCAGCTTTTGACATGGCTGACCCACCATCCTTCTCCAACACCTCTCCACTGACATCCAGCTGGGTGAGACTGCTCTCATGTGGTTTAATTCTTATCAATCTAAGCAATGCCAGAAGATCACTTGCATTGGCTTCTCTTTCTGCTCCCATACCATCACCTCTGTTAGAAACATAAAAACATAGGAAACAGGAGCAGGAGTAGGTCATTCGTCCCTTTGAGCCTGCTCCATCATTCAATATGATCATGATCCTCTATCTCAATGCCATACTCCTGCACCCTCCCCATACCCCTTGATGTCTTTAGAGTCCAGAAATCTATCTATTTCTTTCTTAAATATATTCAGTGACTTGGCCTCCACAGCCCTTTGTGGTAGAGAATTCCATAGGTTCACCACCCTCTGAGTGAAGAAGTTTCTCCTCATTTCAGTCCTAAATGGCCTACCCCTTATCCTGAGACTGTGACCCCTTGTTCTAGACCCTCCCAGCCAGAGGAAATATCCTTCCTGTATCCAGCCTGTCCATCCCTGTCAGAATTTTATATGTTTCAATATCTTTTCTCATTATTCTAAACTCCAGTGAATACAGACCTAGTCTGCCCAATCTCACCTCATACAACAATCCTGCCATCTCAGGAATCAGTCTGGTGATTTTGCTGCACTCCCCCTAAAGCAAGTATATCCTATCTTTGGAGACCAAAACTGCACACAATACTCCAGGTGTGGTCTCACCAAGGCCCTGTACAGCTGCAGTAAGACATCCTTGCTCCTGTACTTAAGTCCTCTTGCAATGAAGGCCAACATACCATTTGCCTTCTTAACTGCTTGCTGCACCTGCATGCTTGCTTTCAGTGATTGGCATACAAGGATACCCAGGACCTTTTGTACATCAACATTTCAGTAATACTCTGCCATTCTATTTTTCCTACCAAAGTGGATAACTTCATACTTATCCACAATATATTGCATCCATCATGTATTTGCCCACTCACTCAACCTGTCTAATTTGCTTTGAAGCCTTTTAACACACTCCTCATTGCTCACATTCCCACCAAGTTTCGCGTTGTCAGCAAACTTGGAAATATTACATTTGGTTCTCTCATCCAAATCATTGATATATATTGTGAATAGCTGGCGCCCGAGCACTGATCCCTGCAACACTCCACTGGCATCAACTGCCACTCTGAAAAAGACCCATTTATTCCTACTCTCTGTTTCCTGTCTAACCAATTCTCAATCCATGCGTGACATTTCCCCCAATCCCATTTTGCACACTAATCTCTTTTGTGGGACCTTATCAAAAGTTTTCTGAAAATCCAAATATATTACATCCACTAGTTCTCCCTTATCTATCCAATAGGTTTGTCAGACATGATTTCCCTTTCATAAATCCATGTTGACTTTGTCTAATCCTGTTGATATTTTCTAAGTGTCCTGTTATTACATCCTTTATAATAGACTCTAGCATTTTCCCTACTACTAATGTTAGGCTAACCGGTCTGTAATTCGCTGTTTAATCCCTCCCTCCTTTTTTAAATAGTGGGGTTACATTTGTCACCCTCCAATCTGCTGGGACTGTCCCAGAATCTATAGAATTTTGGAAGGTGACAACCAACGCATCCACTATTTCCATGGTCATCTCCTTTAGTACCCTAGGATGTAGATTATCAGGCCATGAGGATTTATCAGCTTTTAATCCCATTAATTTCTCCAGCGATGTTGTTTTAGTAATACTAATTTCCTTCTATTCCTTCTTCTCACTAGACCCTTGGTTCCCTAGTAGTTCTGGGAAGTCATTTGTGTCTTCCTCTATGAAGGCAGAACTAAAGTTGTTTAAAGCTGTTTAATTGCTCTGCCATTTCCTTGTTCTCTATTATAAATTCTCCCGTTTCAGACTGTAAAGAACCTACATTTGTCTTCACTAATCTTTTTCTTTTTACATACTTGTAGAAGATTTTACGCTCTGCTTTTATGCTCCTTGCAAGTTTGTTCTCACACTCTATTTTTCCTCTCTTAATCAATCTCTTGGTTCTCCTTTGCTGAATTCTAAACTGTCCTCAATCCTCAAGCTTACTATTTTTTTTTAGCAACTTTATATGACTCAACTTTGGGTCTAATACTTAATCCTTATGGTTGGGTCACTTTTCCTGGTGTGTTTTTACGCCAGAAAGGAATGTATAACTGTTGCAATTCATACATTCGTTCCTTAAATATTAGCCATTGTTTATCCATCATCATGACTTTTAATGAAGTTCCCCAATCTATCTTAGCCAACTCATGCCTCATTCCTTCATAGATTTTTTTGTTCAGATTAAGGACCCTAATTTCACATCGGACTACTTTACTTTCCATCCGAATGAAGAATTCTATCATGTTGTGGTCACTGTTCCCTAAAGTACCCCACACAATAAGATTATTAATTAAATTCTTCTCATTGCACAATACCAAATCTAGGATAGTCTGTTCCCTCAACAGTTCCTTGACATACTGGTCTAAAAAACCATTTCTTAAACACTCCAGGAATTCATTCACCCACAGTGTTATTACTAATTTGGTTTGCCCAGTCGATATGTAGATTAAAGTCACCCATGATTACTGTAGCACCTTTGTTACACACACCTCTAATTTCCTGTTTCATGCTGTCCCCTACCTTATCACTACTGTTTGGAGGCCTATAGACAACTCCCACTAATGTTTTCTGTCCTTTGTTGCTTCTTAGCTCCACTCAGACTGAATCTACATCTAGATTTCCTAAGCCAATATCCTCTCTTACTATCACAGTGATTTCATCCTTAACTAACAACGCCATGCTACCTCCTTTTCCTTTTTGTCTGTTCTTCCCAAATATCGAGTACCCTTGGATATTCAATTCCCAGCCTTGGTCCCCTGCAGCCATGTCTCCATAATTACAATCACATCATACCTGTTTACATCTATTTCTGCTGTTAATTTGTCTACCTTATTGCGAATGCTCCATGCATTCAGATACAGAGTGCCTTTACACTTCTCCTTTTAACATTTTTCCACATTTTTTTGTACCATGGCCCTATTTGCTAATAGCCCTTGTTTCCTCTGCCTTCTACTTTTGCTTTTTACTCTTCTGTCTTTCATTCCTATCTTTGTTTCCCTCTCTTGAGTCTCCCCACTCAGTTTCCCATTCCCCCTGCCAATCTAGTTTAAACCCTCCCCCACAGTACAAGCAAATCCCCTGCGAGGATATTAGTCACAGTCCTGCTGGGGTGCAACCTGTGCAGCTAGTATAGGCCTCATCTTCCCCAGAATTAGTCAATGCCTCAGGAATCTAAATCCCACACTCCTACACCATCTCTTCAGTCACATATTCACCTAGCCTACTCTTCTATTCCTGATCTCACTAGTGCCTGGTACTGGGAGTAACCCTGAGATTACTACTTTTGAGGTCCTGCTTTTTAATTTATTTCCTAGCTCCCTACATTCTGCTTTCAGGATCTCATCCTCTTTTTATCTATTTTGTTGGTACCAATATGGACCACAACCTCTGGCTGTTCACCCTCCCCCTTCAGAATTCCTGCAGCTGATCAGTAACCTACTTGACCCTGGCACCAGGGAGGCACTATGCCATCCTGGTGTCACATCTGAGGCCACAGAAACGTCTATCTGTTCCCCTTATGATAGAATCCCCTGTCACTATTGCTCTTGTACTCTTCCTCCACCTCCACCACCCCCCCCCCCCCCCCCCCCACCCACCCCCACCCCCCCCACACCGGGCAGCTGAGCCACTCATGGTGCCATGGACATGGCTGTTGTTGCATTCCCATTCCCATCTCCCCCAGCAGTATCCAAAACGGAAAATCTGTTGGAGGAAGATGGACCCTGGGGACTCCTGCACTACCTGCCTAATGCTTTTACTTTGTCTGGCGGTCACCCATTCCCTTCCTGCCTATGCACTTTTTACCCGCGGTGTGACCACCTCACTGTACATGCTATCCATGATGATCTCATCCTTGCAGATGCTCAACGGTGACTCCAGGCACAGCTCCAGTTCTAAAACACAGATCTTGAGTAGCTGCAGCTGGAGACACTTACTGCACACATGGCCGCCCTGCAAACTGGAAGTGTCCCTGACTTCCCACATCACACAGAAGGAGCATTTCACTTGGCCGAGCTGCCCTGCCATGACTTAGCCTTAGATTACTCTTTACTTTTGCTTTCTCTAGTTTAAAGAATATTAAGGACAGAAAAATTATTTACCAGGTCCTCCATACTAAGGCTGCCGCGCTTCTTACTGAGGAAAGTAGAAAATGAAAGGATCACCTCCTTCCCTCTTCACTGAACTCCCTCTCTCACCACAGTCCAACTGAAGCACTCTAATGCAGCCCAAAGCAGCACTCTAATGCAGTCCAACGCAGCACTGTAGATGGCTTACTTTTATGCTGTCTGAATCTAGTTTCTGAAAACCTGTTTAAGCTAGTTAACTAATTTGCTGGCTGTAGTTGCAAGCCTGTATAACCCTTGTTTTAAAGCTGAACTAAACCTCATCTTCTCCCAACCCAAAGAGCAACTTGTAGTTAGTTGCTAAATTAAAGAAAGATTAGGCTTTAGATCAAAATTAACCCTTAAAAGTCCCTCTCTCACCAAACTCCAACTGAAGCACTCTAATGCAGCCCAAAGCAGCATTCTAATGCAGTCCAACGCAGCACTGTAGATGGCTTACTTTTATGCTGTCTGAATCTAGTTTCTGAAAACCTGTTTAAGCTAGTTAACTAATTTGCTGGCTGTAGTTGCAAGCCTGTGTAACCCTTGTTTTAAAGCTGAACTAAACCTCATCTTCTCCCAACCCAAAGAGCAACTTGTAGTTAGTTGCTAAATTAAAGAAAGATTAGGCTTTAGATCAAAATTAACCCTTAAAAGTCCCTCTCTCACCAAACTCCAACTGAAGCACTCTAATGCAGCCTAAAGCAGGACTCCAGTGCAGACCTGGCATCTGGTGTCCCCCAAGGATAAATTTTGGCCCCCATCCTATTCCTCATCTGATGCTGCCCCTTGGCGACATCATCTGAAGGATAAGCATTAGTTTTCACATGTACCCTGACCACACCCAGCTCTACCTCACCACCACCTCTCTCAACTCCTCCACTATTACTAAATTATCACATTGTTTATCTGAAATCTAGTACTGGATGTACAGAAATTTCCTCCAATTAAATATTGGGAAGGTTGAAGCCACAGCCATTGTTTTCTGTCTCCGCAACAAACTCCGTTCCCTACGAATTGACTCCATCTCTACCCCTGGCAACAGTCTGAGATTAAAGCAGTATGTCTGCAACCTCAGTATCACATTTGATCCTGAGATGAGCTTCCAACCTTGTATTTGTGCCACTGCTAGGACTACCTATTTCCACATCCATAACAACCCTGTGTCAGCTCATCCATGCCTTCCTCACCTCTAGATTTGACTATTCCAATACACTCCTGGCTGTTCTTTCATTTTACATCTTGTATAAACTTGGGTCATCCAAAACTCTGCTGCCCATGTCTTCACTCGTAGAAAGTCCTGCTCCCCCATCACCCCTGTGCTCGCACACCCACATTGGCTTCCAGCTACTAAAATTCACATTATTGTTCTCAAATACTTCTTTGACCTTCCCCCTCCCTCATCGGTAATCTCCTCCAACTCAACAACCCTCCGAGATTTCTGCTAATTCTGCCATCTCGTGCATTCCCAATCATAATTGCTCCACCATTGATATCTGTGCCTTCAGTTGCCTCAGCCCAACACTCTGAAATTCCTTCCCTACACCTCTCTACCGCAGTTTCCTCCTTTTAGACACTTCTTAAATCCTACCTCTTTGACAAGCTTTTGCCCATCTGACCTAATACCTCCTTATGTGGCTCAGTGTCATTTTTTGTTTTATAATGCTCCTGTGAATCAACTTGTGGGGCAGAATTTTCTGGCTGTCGGGCGGGTGGACCCGACCCAATCTCCAGTGAGCAGGGAGCCAATCCCCGCCGGAGAAGCGGGCCGCACCACCATTTTACGTTGGCGGGCCAATTAAGGCTGACCCAGCGTGACGTCCGGTGGGAAGCACTATGTGCTTCCTGTGCAGGCGGAGGGGTGGTTCCCCAAAAGCGAGAGTGCGCTCTTTCACGCATGCGCAGAAAAGAGTGCACGTCTCCCTGAGGCTAAGTGCTGCCTCAGGGAGATCGCTTTCACATTGAAAAAGATTAAAAATAGAAAAAAATAAATTCACTAACGTTACCCCCTCATGTGACAGATGGGACAAGTTCATAATTTACACTATAACTTTATTAAACTTTTTAAATCCCTACATAAAACCTCATCCCGCCGGTGGATGAGGTTGCATGTTTTTTCTAGTTCCAGCCGGGGCTCCTGGCCTGCCCGCCAACCTTAAGATTGGATGGGCAGGTCCTTTGATTGTTTAAATGGTCCTGTCAATGGCCTCAATTGGCCATTGACCGGTCAGTGGGCCCGCAGCTGATTTTGCTGTGTCCCCGCCTTCCTGAAAATTTAAATGGGGCGGGATGACATCAGGGGTTCCGCCCAACATCATCCCACATCATTTTACGTGTCAGCGAGTGGGCCCCGGCCCCTGCTCGCCGACGGCAAAATTCTGCCCTTGTTGTTTTATTTTGTTACGTATGCTATATAGATATAAGTTGTTGTTGTCATTTAATGTGACATATACATTACCATAAAAATTGCATTAAAAGAAACAGAAAGTACAAAGCAGGGAGAAGGAGAATGGTGCCCATTGGTATCATGGAGGGAAAAGAGTTTAAATTCAGGGGAGACAGGGAGGAGTGCCAATATGAACTGGCTCATTCATTCTCCCTGAAATAAACACCCTTCAAACCCAAACTTTGTGTCACCTATTCAATCCTTCCTCATTTATCTTGTCTTCAGTCCTACTTTTTTCCACTTTTTTACTTGCTCGCATCCTCAAACAAGTTGAACAAATGCCAATAAATCTGCTGCATCGGCCCCATCTTTGTTTAGATATTAACAACCTGGACACTAAGGGAGATACCTTGTGCAGTGATATAAAAGCAAAAAACTGTGAATGCTGGAAATCCAAAACAAAAATAAAAATAAAAATACCTGGAAAAACTCAGCAGGTCTGGCAGCATCTGCGGAGAGGAATACAGCCAATGTTTCGAGTACCTACGGACTTGCTGAGTTTTTTCAGATATTTTTATTTTTATTTTTACCTTGTGCAGTGCTTTGGTTGTCACTAACAAGCCAGTACGCCAAGCTGCAAACAATATAATTGATTTTGTGGTATATTCTCATTCACTGTTTTCCCAATTGGAGGGTTCAACCACACATATGTCGCATCACTCCTGACTACACATCTTTCTAAACCTCCAATGTTTTCTCTCTTTATCCTTTCTTGGTCCTATTCTTGAGGGTTTTCCTGAAACTCATTAAGCACAGAAGCATTTCTACAAAGGTAATTAAGTTGACAAGCTTGGTTACAGTGGGAGTAACCCTTGGGTTAATTAACATGCATATATCAACAAGTTGCACTGTTTAATCCCACAAGGTTACCAACATTTTTATTATATACTGGTGTTCTTATTTATGACAGGAAAAGAGATATATCACCAGGGTACACCTCATCAAGTAAAAGATCAAAGACAGATGTTATCTCTCCATTTGAGATAAGCCAGTCTCATTATCTTCAACTGCAATGAGTCACTACCCCTCTCATGTATTTTACAACCTCTTCCCATTGTTTGATCTCCTAACTTCTAATATGTAAATGATATCAAAGTATTATAACTCCTAATATTGTTATCTTAACTACATTTTCACAATGTGGCCACACAACATTTTCTGATACCCATTCAATGAGGCAGTTTGTTGCATTTGCTCAACATATTGATGCAGCTGGCCTCAGAGAAGTGTAAATGAAACAGCATTGGTGCCTCATTTTGCATAGTGGACCTGCTCAGGAGATGTTTTATTCCATACATCACTGATGGCAGTTGGGAATAGTGTTGGAGCTGGTAACTGTGCAAAGCAACAAGGAAGATGGACATGGAATGGCAGGAAGAAGAGGTGGGAGAAGAACATCACAAAAATTGTATTAGTGGCACACAGTTTAGATCTACCCAAGGCAGTAGGGATGACCCATGGCCAGGAAATGTAAGCTCCAATTAGAAATTTTAAACAACTGTATAAATTTGAGATAAAAACAAAAAAACTGCGGATGCTGGAAATCCAAAACAAAAACAGAATTACCTGGAAAAACTCAGCAGGTCTGGCAGCATCGGTGGAGAAGAAAAGAGTTGACGTTTCGAGTCCTTATGACTCTTTGACAGAACTTGAGTTCAAGTCCAAGAAAGAGTTGAAATATAAGCTGGTTTAAGGTGTGTGGGGGGGGGGCGGAGAGAGAGAGAGAGAGAAGTGGAGGGGGGTGGGTGTGGTTGTAGGGACAAACAAGCAGTGATAGAAGCAGATCATCAAAAGATGTCAACAACAATAGAACAAAAGAACACATAGGTGTTAAAGTTGGTGATATTATCTAAATGAATGTGCTAATTAAGAATGGATGGTAGGGCACTCAAGGTATAGCTCTAGTGGGGGTGGGGAGAGCATAAAAGATTTTAAAATATTTAAAAATAATGGAAATAGGTGGGAAAAGAAAAATCTATATAATTTATTGGAAAAAAAAGGAAGGGGGAAACAGAAAGGGGGTGGGGATGGGGGAGGGAGCTCACGACCTAAAGTTGTTGAATTCAATATTCAGTCCGGAAGGCTGTAAAGTGCCTAGTCGGAAGATGAGGTGTTGTTCCTCCAGTTTGCGTTGGGCTTCACTGGAACAATGCAGCAAGCCAAGGACAGACATGTGGGCAAGAGAGCAGGGTGGAGTGTTAAAATGGCAAGCGACAGGGAGGTTTGGGTCATTCTTGCGGACAGACCGCAGGTGTTCTGCAAAGCGGTCGTCCAGTTTACGTTTGGTCTCTCCGATGTAGAGGAGACCACATTGGGAGCAACAAATGCAGTAGACTAAGTTGGGGGAAATGCAAGTGAAATGCTGCTTCACTTGAAAGGAGTGTTTGGGCCCTTGGACGGTGAGGAGAGAGGAAGTGAAGGGGCAGGTGTTGCATCTTTTGCGTGGGCAAGGGGTTGTGCCATAGGAGGGGGTTGAGGAGTAGGGGGTGATGGAGGAGTGGACCAGGGTGTCCCGGAGGGAGCGTTCCCTACGGAATGCCGATAGGGGGGGTGAAGGGAAGATGTGTTTGGTGGTGGCATCATGCTGGAGTTGGCGGAAATGGTGGAGGATGATCCTTTGAATGCGGAGGCTGGTGGGGTGATAAGTGAGGACAAGGGGGACCCTATCATGTTTCTGGGAGGGAGGAGAAGGCATGAGGGCGGATGCGCGGGAGATGGGCCGGACACGGTTGAGGGCCCTGTCAACGACAGTGGGTGGAAAACCTCGGTTAAGGAAGAAGGATGACATGTCAGAGGAACTGTTTTTGAAGGTAGCATCATCGGAACAGATGCAACGGAGGCGAAGGAACTGAGAGAATGGGATGGAGTCCTTACAGGAAGCGGGGTGTGAGGAGCTGTAGTCGAGGTAGCTGTGGGAGTCGGTGGGTTTGTAATGGATATTGGTGGACAGTCTATCACCAGAAATTGAGACAGAGAGGTCAAGGAAGGGAAGGGAAGTGTCAGAGATGGACCACGTGAAAATGATGGAGGGGTGGAGATTGGAAACAAAATTAATAAATTTTTCCAAGTCCCGACGAGAGCATGAAGCGGCACCGAATTAATCATCGATGTACCGGAGAAAGAGTTGTGGAAGGGGGCCAGAGTAGGACTGGAACAAGGAATGTTCCACATACCCCATAAAGAGACAGGCATAGCTGGGGCCCATGCGGGTACCCATAGTCACACCTTTTATTTGGAGGAAGTGAGAGGAGTTGAAGGAGAAATTATTCAGCGTGAGAACAAGTTCAGCCAGATGGAGGAGAGTTGAGTATTATTTTCTACAGTCTGAAATCTAACTTCCAAATTTAAGTGGGACCAGCCCGAGTCAACAGAACAATCTGAATTGCTGCTATCTGAAGAAATTCAGGTCGATAGAGAGGCAATGTAAGAAGCTATGGTAGAAAACACAGGTAAACAAAGAGACCTACTTAGCACACAACTACACTGTCTAACAGCACCAGCACCTTTCTACAGTGATTAATATTTTAAACATTTCCTGAATAGAGGGCACACTGAATAAAATTGTCTAGTCTAATATGGATTCATTAAGAATTTGTACATTCATTTGCTGGATCTTCTAAAAGTTGATATCTTCCCACATCTCATCTCATTCTATGGGCAGAAGTTTTCACTCAGCAGGCATGTGCCTGACCCACTTGAGCGTGAAACGATGCGCATTGATGTTGGCCAAGCATGCCGACACCAACGCGTAGTCATGTGATAGTTCGGTTGGTGGGCGAGTGCTGGAGCCAGTAGCATGCCTGCCGACAATTAAAAGGCCTGTTAACGCTATTAAATAATCAATTAACCTAAATTTTTCACTGCCCGTCCAACCTAACAGTTGACGGGCAGACGAAAAGGCCAAGCAGCCTTTACATTTTTTTGGAATCCTCATCCACGGTTGGGATGAGGTTTCGAAAAGCAAATAAAAATAAAGTAAAAACTTTAGTTTTTCATTGATAACATATCCCTGCTCATGTTGAGGGGCCATGTTTTATTACATTCTTATTTTCTTTATTTTTTTTATTGCTCTTCATCTCCCTGAGGCAGCTCCGTACCTCAGGGAGATTATGCAGCGCTCACTCGCGTGCATGCGTGAAGTTCACGCTCGGCTGGTTCGCACTCCCCCCCCACCCCCTGCACAGGCAGCTCTCAGCGCTGCCACTTGCATTTCACGCTGGGTGGGCATTAATTGGCCCGGCAGCATGAAATCACGGTGTGATGCTGATCACGGACAGCGGCTTCCCGACCACCCCAGCCCCCACCAAGTCCGCCCACCAAAGGCAAAATTATGCCCTATACATGCATAACATACTGTTTTCCAATGTGTAATTTAAATTGTATGGCCACCCTATCTGTTTCTCCTTTGGGTCACCTAGATTGGGGACTCATATAGGAGGGAAGGACTGCAGTGATTCTCCATTGGAAGCCCCTAGTGCAATGTATTAAGATTGCAAAAATATACAGTGCCAGATGAACATATTTCATGTAGAATAATAGGTACTTGAGAGTGAGTTTTGAGATCATAATTCAGAAGCACTCAAATCTCTTTAGCATTTCTCACAGGAAGAAAAATCTCAGAGCGCTTAATTGGGACAGTGGATAGCCATTGACACTGAATGGGGAGGAGAGAGTGAAAAGAGAGTTAAAGAGGTGGCAAAAGCAATATCAAAAGGAAGGGTGGTAAAAAGTGGGGGGTGCTTAAAGAGAGTATTTCATAGGTTGCAAAGGTAGCTGTTTGTGGAGTGACCAGTGGAGGTGGAGTGGAAAGAATGAGAAATGAGAAATAGACTGGTACTGTACCAGCCAAAGGTGGACAAAAGACCACATAATGGGAGGATATTTCTGGCATAGGGATGGGCAAAACCATGAAAGATTTGATGACGAGAATGAGGATTTTAAAGTCAATTCTCTGGAGTGCCAGGGATAGTGGGAGAGCCACTAGAGTTTAAGGATGGCAATGATCAGGATGTGGCCTTTGCACAAGTGAGATCATTGGTTACGTCCTTCTAGATGACTCATAGTTTAAGGAAGGTGAATGTGGGAAGACAAACAAGGGAAACATTAAATAAATCCAGTTTCGAGATAATAAACGCTTGGATTAATATTTCAACACTAAAGGGTGAAGAGATATGGAGGTGGACAATGATTTCGGGATGGAAAATGGTCTTGATAAAGAGTTGTAGGCAGAAGAGGAAGCAGAGCTCAATATTAAGAAGTACAGCAAGAGTCCATGCTTTTGGGTTAACCCAAGATGGTGGAAGGGGTCAGGGGAAGGTGGATGGAACCAAGTCTGAAGATGATTAGATACTTGCAGAAAACCAAAGAGATAGTTTTACTTTTGCTGGCCTTTAGCTGAAAGAAGATTTGGCTCATTCAAGTCTTAATGTCAGGTGAAGAGTTAGGAGAATATTAACAGCCACAGAGGAAGGTGAAATGTTATACCCGAGTGTCATTGATGTAAAATACAGGGTATGTGATAAATCAGAAAAGCATAATATGAATATTCCTGTTTTTCAGGACTCAATGATTTTAAACCACAAGAAGGGATGTCACAATAGTTAAATCTTGGAATGTGTTCTCCAGTTCCCAACAAATACTTTCTCAAGGATTAGGAGCCATTATCATTTATAACCCATTCTTAATTTCCCTTGAGAAGGTGGTGGTGAGTCTTCTTCAACCCTTGTTGTCCATGTGGTGAAGCTTTTTATTTTGCCCACAGTATCACATGCACCAGGCTGAGGTAAATCAGTCCTTTCATGCAATGGCGCTCAAGCTCTACATCTTCTGCTGTCCCAAGCCTGAGGTTTTGTCCCCAAAACCACACTCTGCACACCACCCCACCCCCCACATAAACACTAATTTCTGTCCTACAAACTAGAATTGTAGATAGGTAGTTCTATAGACCCAGCAATGATAAAGGAACAGCAATATATGTCCAACTCAGGATGTGTGTGACTTAGAGAAGTTGGGAAGTTTTAGGCTTCTTGTGCACCTGCCCTTTCCTCTAGGGGATAGAGCTAGCAGTCAAGAGTTTTTAACTGTGAATTCAACTGTATGAATTGGGGGCAGTTTTAACCTCACCAGCCCATCAGAAAACTGATGAAATCAGGTGCAATGCTGATTTTAAACCCACTTGATTTTATTCTCCATTGAGGTTAATATAGAGCAATAGTGGCCTTGGTGCTAAACCAAATTTCCAACCAATTCAGTTGGTTTCCTCCCCAATGACATAGGTTAAAATTCCCCTGACTGATTTTCTGTTACAGACTACTTTTCACTTTTAATAAACCTGATTTGTAGATCTTAGCCTAAGTCGCATGGAATCAATAGGGGCATATATCAGTTATTCTTCTGCCGTCAGAGAAGCAAGACAACTTTTAGTATTTCCTGTAAGCTAATTACAGTAAGAGTTACAGTTCAACCCTGGGAAATAATACAATATTTGATATTATAGGGCAAGCATCAAATTTGGTTTGTAAGGAGCATTGAGTTCACTTGTGGAGTTGACTTTGATGCACAATGAGAGAAGAAAAACCCAAAGCTACTCCAAAAATGTCACATTAATGATGAAGACATTGAAACATATTTTTAACTTACTATCTGGGGATAAAACCGGCAGAGTGCAGAGTGATTGATCACCTCTTCTAAAATGTTCTTGGTTTTTATTTCCATTGAAATTGATGGAGATCAAGGGGTTTCCACAATGAATGGGCAATCTGCAATGTCAGTTTTAAGACCAAATGACAAGCTCAAATCAATACCATTACTTGGAGGCAAGGTGTGAGAATACGCTTTCATTTATCCAGGATTCAGGAACTACTGTACAGAGGTAAGCGCCTGTTCCTTGAGTTCCATCCTTCCAACAGATGGAGTCACTCTTCCACAGGCTATGTGGTTGGCCAGGTGTTGTCATCCTGGGGAATGGTATTAATCGGCTTACACATTTATTGTGCGTTATGCCTCTGATTATGTCACTTGTGCGATACACCTGGGTTTAAATTTTACCCTTGGTGGGCACACACAATTGACAGTCCCAGGAGTGGTCAGGAAAGAGGTCCCTGACCGCGATCGGTTCATGACCGCGATTTCACGCTGGCTGACCAATTAAGGCCTAAACAGCATGAAACGGGTCTTCCTAACAGTTGGAAAGGGCTGGGCAGAGGTGGGCAGGGTCCCGGGCCCGTCATGCATCGGGTCCAATAGTGACTCAGCAGACGGTTTAAAAATGGCAGAGGCCCTCCTTAAGGGCTGCCAAGGAAGAACCATATTCTCCTGCCTGGAGACGGAAGCTATGGCCTCAACAGTGGCTGGAGACATCAGGTGGAAAGGTAGGTTGGGTGTGCACTCGGCCCCCCAAGACGAGTGCCTCACAGTGCTTTTGGAGGATGTGGCTCCCAAGAGGGATGCCTTCGTTTTCCGAGATGGCAGGAGGAGGCCACCATACCAGATTTAAAAAGTTTGGGAGGAGATGGCAGCCAAGGTCAGCAGGCACGATATTGCGTGGCACACATGGGCGCAGTGCCACAATAACCAGCTGCGCTTGGCAAGGGTGAGTACCGTGTTGGCATGATCAGTGTGGGGAAGTATTAAGGGCTAGCCATCTCCCAGTGCTGCTGAGGGGTGTTAGAGTCTGAGTGCCAACTGTCAACGACGCCAGTGCTGTCCAACGGGTTGAGCCCTGGCTGCTTGGACTGATTGTCTTGCAGATCGAGGGCCACAACTCAGATGTGCCCTACGAGGTGTTCCTCAGTTTTCCAGGCTGCAGTGGCCTTGCAGCTAGAGAGTGGACTAATCAATGCTGCTCTGTCCTTTCAGGAGAAGAAGAGCCATAACCACATTGAAGGATCACAGAGAGGCAGAGGCCCCCCAAACCTCCTAATATTGATGAGATTTGAACAGGATGCCTTGGAGCTGAAGAGCTGCTATGCACTTCATTCAACCAGTCATGGAGAGGCAGGGGTCTCAGATGAAGATAAGAGTGCAGTGCACAGAGGTGAGAGTTTTGGATTGTGCAAACATTCTTGTGCAGTCTCATCACTGATGGGGGTCTCGAAACTGGATTCCCCATTGACCATTGAAAGACGATGGCACCATGATGCAGATCTCCATTGTCTCACCAGGGTGCCTGGCATGCACAGTGACTGTGTGATGACTTAAATTAATGACATGTCATTGTTCTCCCTTAGATTTGCCAGCACGCGTTTGTTCACAGGACACTGAAGGGCTACCTCGATGTTAGAGGACTGCCGGACTTCAGCGTCACACCCAGTCTCTGAACCCAGCACCATTGCAGATACCAGCACTTCGGTGAGCAATAGATCTTTGGCTAGAAGGTCAGTGGACAGCGGTGAGGGCACTTCGCACTCACTTGAGGTACAGGCGGAGAGTGCCCAGGGCGCCGGTAGTCAGAGGACTGCTGGAGACCAGGACGATGCTCAGTCGAAGACAGGTGATGAGACTCTGGATTTATCTATTAGGCAGCAGATGCTGGATGTCCAGGCAGATGTGCGAGAGGATCTAGCAGAGGTCCATAAGGGTTTGCATGCCATGTTCTCTGTTGTGGAGGAGTCCATGCAGAGCATCAGCACTGCGTTAACCCTCATGGCCAAGCACACTACCTCCTCCTTGGTGAGAGTGGTGACTCTCATGGAGAAGCAGCTCCAGGGATAGAATTAGGGGTACCTGGAGTTGCGCTCGGACCTGCAAGTCTTCATATGGGCACTGACCTCAGGTGGTCAGTGCCAGTGTGGAAGATGGATGAGGCACCCAGTATCCTAGCTAGGTGCCAGTCCATCAATGGCGAGCAGGGAGGTCCAGAGCAACCTCATGTTAGCACATGAGCTGCTTGTCGTTTCTGTGGGCTCCTCTCAGGGCGCTCTGGATGACAGCAGCAGCTTCTCCACCCCTCTGCCAGTGACCGTGGCATCTGATGAAGCTGTGATGACTGGTGAGTTGCCAACTATGGCACTGGCCGCTCCCTCCCAGATGGGGCCGGCACAGGCTCCACTGGCCAAAGGACGACCATCAAAGTCATCAAAGCCAACTAGAAAGCAGAGTAAGCAGGCTATCTCCAATGCTGGTGCCAGCGAGGGCGGGGGCACTAAGATGTAGCACTCGCAAACGTACGTTTAAGGCACCATGAGCACAAGAGGGAATGTTCATGGGTGATTGTCTGTTCTGTAAAGTTTTGTTTATATGTTTACTGGTGTGGACAGTAATGTTAATTTGTTTTGAGTTTGAAAATTATATCAATTTTGCTTTTATCGTAATGGCCTGAGTAAGCTTCACCTTTTATTTGGTGCAGGGTACGCCAGTATGTATTGCTGGGCATGAGTGGCTCTAAGCTTTACTGCACAGGCACTGAGTGGACTTTGGGTTCAAATAAAAGGGTCTTTTCAGGCATCCTGGATGGAGGCAGCACCCCTGGCAACTCTTTGGCAGCCTAGCTGAAGGAGCATTGGATTGAGGTGTCCCTGCCTCCCTGAATGATACAGAGGTCAGAATCCATGTCCTCACTGTGCTCCTCTTCTGACTCACCACTGGATTCATCCTCTGTGGCCTGTGGAGCTGCCTCAAGCTCCTCTTCCTCCAGTGGGTGCCCCTTTGCCGGTACCAGATTCTGGAGAGTGCAGCATGCACCCACTATCAGTGACACCCGTTCTGGGGCGTGTTGTAGTGCTCCCCCTGAATGGTCCAGGCATCGGAAGTGCATCTTCAGAAGTCAAATGGTTCTCTCTATCACCGCCCTTGTGCAGGTATGACTCCTATTATAATGCTGCTCTGCCTCTGTTCTTGGGTGGCGGAGAGGCATCATAAGCCACCTTTTCAACAGATAGCCCTCGTCATCCAGCAGCCATCTATCCAGTCGGGCTGGAGCATTGAATAACCTCAGCACCTGTGAGTGTCTCAGGATATAAGTGTCATGGGAGCTGCCTGGGTACCTTGCATAGACTTCAGAATCTGCGTCTTGTAGTCACACACTATCTGCACGTTTACCGGATGGAATCCCTTCCTGTTGATGAAGGCACCCGGCTGATCCGCAGGGTCCTTGATGGCCACATGGGTGCAGTCGATTGCACCCTGGATGCAGGGTAACCCAGCAATCACTGCAAACCCTCAGCCTGGCTGGCATGGTCCATACGGAAATGAATAAATGTCATTACCCGCCTGAACAGAGCATCAGTCACCAGGTTGACGCAGCTGTGGACAGCTCATTGGGAGACTCCATACAAATGCTCCACTGATCCCTGGAAGAGCCAGAAGCATAGAAGCTGAGGGCCATTGTGACCTTCAGAGCCACTGGCATGGGTTGTCCACCCACACAGCTGGAGGTGATCTCAGGCTCAATCATCTCACAAATGGAGGTCACAGTCTCCCTGGAAAGACACCTCAGAAACATTAAGGTAGCTGCATTGTTGCCTGTAAACACCGGCAGCAGGATTGCGGCGTCTTCTGTGGCCCCTTCCGCCTTCGACTACCTGCTGGCCCTGCGCCCCTTGTGCCTGCGCCTCTCCTCCCACAGGTAAATCCCCTGCAGTGGAATGCCTGACCTCCCCTCCCTTCTGCTCCTATCTTCCTCCTCAGAGGAGGTGCCTCCAGCGGAGACCACAATCCCTATTACCAGGGTAACAGAAGGCTGTCTGATACCTGGAAGGGTCCACACGGTCAAAATCCTACGGGGGCTTTGGAGATACCAATGAGTCCTGAAATGAAGCCTGGGGCAGAATTTAGCCCTTATCAGGTGGGCTCCGCATGGGTGGGCGAGAGCGGTCAGGAAGCTGACCGCCACCCATGATTGAGGCCAGAAGGCGATTTCACGCTGAAGGGCCAATTAAGGTCTGCCCAGCGTGAAACGCAAGTGGCAGCGGTCAGCACTGCCTGTGCGGTTGGGGCCAGGAGGGTGAGAGGGGCGAGCGGGGAACTTCACACATGCACACCAGAGAGCACTTGAAATCTCCCTGAGACACAGGGCTGCCTCAGGGAGATGAGGAGTTTTCAAGAATAAAATAAAGAAATAAAAATGTTATAAAACATGCCTCCTTATGTGACTGTCACATGAGCAGGGACATGTTATTAATTACATTTTTAAATTTTGATTTTATTTTTATTTGCTTTAGGAAACCTCTGGATGAGGTTTCATAAAAAGTGCAAAGGCCACTTGGCCTTTTTGCCTGCCTGCCAACTGTAAGGTTGGATGGGCAGCGAAAAATGTCAATTAATTGAGACTTTAATGGCCTTAAATGGCTTTTTAATTATCGGTGGGTGCGTTGCCAATTCCCATGCACACCAACCGACCGAAATATCGTGCAGTTGCGCATTGACGTCGGGACACTCGACCAACATCAACGCGCATCATTTTACACTCGAGCAGGTCAGGCGCGCACCCACCCACCGAGGTAAAAATTTTGCCCCTGGAAATGCTAAGAATGAAGCTCAGAGCTGAGATGAAGCTGTCAAGTTCAAACAAGCAACCAGCAGCAAACTATCTCCTAAACCCCTCCCTACTCACAATGCAATGCTGCTGACCCTTTTTGTCCCACCCTTTGATGAGGTTTTGCAAAAAGTGTGCTCCCCTCTTGCCTGTTTTGCCCATGTGACAAGCGCGAAATTGCACGGGTAATGTAAAATCTGGATCAATTGGGTTTTTAATGGCCTTAAGTGGCTTTTTAATTGCTGGCGCGTGCGGCTCAGACACCCTCACGTGCCTGCCTACCTGAAGCTTGTGCGCTTGTGGTATGACATCGGGACACTTGCCCAACATTATCTCACGCAATTTTATGCCCATTCAGTTCGGGCTGCGCCCATCCATGAGGCATAAAATTCTGCCCCTGATACTTGATGTCCAACCAGCAGATCCTCATATGTCATCTATCTAATCTCCCAACAGTGACTAGCTTCCTTCCCTTTGAGGTGAAGTGGCCCCAAAATGACACAGTGATGGAACTTCAGAACTAAGACAATGTAATGTAGAAGACTCAGAGACCTGATACCTGAACCAGACGTGTCCACATTAGTTCAAGACATTGTTAACAGTAGATTAGCCAAGTTGGCTGATGATTGAAAGCTGAAACATTGAATCTGTCACTGGGAGCTGGGATTCTTCTCACTCAGCTCCAGATAATCTTTCACAACAGTAACCTAAAGGATAGCTTGGAGTTGGAGAAGTATTAGGGAGCCAGCCAATGCTTTATATTGGTAAGCTGCCCAGTTTTAAATGATTAAATGCCAGCAGTACTGCAGTGAACCTTTGGGGATTACTGAACCATGATTCCATCAGCATGTCCCTAAACTTTTTTTCATGTAGTAATATCTCAGTGAGGAGATAATATTCATTTATATTGAGAAAATAAAAATTCTGTTGTTTTAGATTGCTTGGTAGCTTGATTCAAAAACATGGTAATTGTTTCTGCAGATGCTGGATGGCTAAACAAAAGAAAATGGAGCTCCTGTGAGCATTCTTTGGATCCCCAAGATTCGATTCTCATTCAACATATTTGTTACATTTCAACAGATTATCGTTTTGTAATATATGTACAGTATTTCAAATCATTTGGGTTGCTTTTCCCATGTGTTTTTTTATTCCTGTTACCACTAGATGGCATTTACTTATCCAGTAAGTCTGTTTTTTCATTAGTACAGCTCTCTGTACAATATATAACATATTAAGACAAGTATTGCATGTAGCATTCACTTCCTTTAAGTATCACAGTCACTTCCTACATACTCTGCTATCAATTTATTGCCATCATACTATTTTCATCACACCTGGCTATAACACCTGTTTACAACACCTGTCTGAAACTCCAGCTTACAACACCTGTCTGTCTGTAACTCCTGCTTACAACACCTGTCTGTAACTTAGCGCTCACCTATCCTTAACAACCACTAATTTTTTTTCCCAGTTCCATTTCCATGGTTAATGACACTGTGGCACTGTTGCCCACAGTATCACATGTCCCAGGCCTAGCTAAATCAGTCCTTTCACGCAATGGCACTCAAGTTCTATAACTTCTGCTATCCTGAGCCTGAGGTTGATTTGTCCCCACAACCACAGTCTGTGCAAACCCGCCCCGTGCCCCACATATACACTAATTTTTGTTCTACAAATTAGCCTACTGCCACTCAGATTCCCTGGGTTCTTCATGTGGACACAAATATGAAATTAATGTGTAAGCAGCAATTGGGACAACAGGCAGCCATGTTTATAGAGCACTGATCATACAATTTACAGCACAGAAATAGGCCATTCAGCCCAACTGGTCTATGCTAGTGTTTATGTTCCACACAAGCTTGCTCCCACCCTACTTCATTGCACCCTATCAGCATAACCTTCAATCCCTTTCTCCAATATGTACCTATCTGGTTTCCCCTTAAATGCATCAGCAGCTTCCACATTTGCACCACCCACTGGATAACAACGGGCCGGATTCTTCAAGCCACCCACGATCATCTGTTCCGTTGAAAGTCAATGGACTTTTGGCTGGGCTGCCAAATCTCCCACGGTGGGCCCCACCACAACGGGGCCAGAAAATGGACTAGGTTTCTCCTGAGTTCTTGATTTGTGAACGTCTTATACTTATAATCCCTAGTTTTGGATTCTTCCACAAATAGGAACATCTTCACAGAATCACAGTGAAGAAGAGGTCCTTCGGCCTATCGAGTCTGCACCGACACGTGAGAAACACCTGACCTACCTACTTAATCCTATTTACAAGCACTTGGCCCAAAGCCTTGAATGTTATGACATGCCAAGCTCTCATCCAGGTACTTTTTAAAGGTTGTGAGGCAACCCGCCTTCACCACCCTCCCAGGCTGCAGATTCCAGACTGTCACCACCCTCTGGATAAAAAAGTTTTTCCTCACATCCCCCCTAAACATCCTGCCCCTCAGCTTGTACTTATGTCCCCTCGTGACTGACCCTTCAACTAAGGCGAACAGCTGCTCCCTATCCACCCTGTCCATGCCCCTCATAATCTTGTAAGCCTCGATCAGGTCACCCCTCAGTCTTCTCTGCTCCAACGAAAACAACCCAAATCTATCCAACCTCTCCTCATAACTTAAATGTTTCATCCCAGGAAACATCCTGATGAATTTCCTCTGCACCCCCTCCAGTGCAATCACATCCTTCCTATAATGTGGTGACCAGAACTGCACACAGTACTCCAGCTGTGGCCTCATCAAGATCCTATACAACTCCAACATGACCTCCCTACTTTTGTAATCTATGCCTGATTGATAAAGGCAAATGTCCCATATGCCTTTTTCACCACCCCACTAACATGCCCCTCCGCCTTCTCTATGTTTTCTTTTTTGAACCACTTCATAGCTGTAAAGACCTCTGTCGGCTCATCCCTCAGCCTTGTCTTGTCAAGGAAAGGGGCCGCAGCCTATTCAGTCTTGACTTATGCATAATTTAATAGTATATTAGGAGATCTCTTATGGTTTTGCACCATCAGAGATTTTATTAAAACAGAAATGCTAAGTAGGATTATGAGACATTGACTTGTTAGTTTTGGGGATATATCTGGGGCCTAGCAAAATTGGGAAACGGGCCTGAGGCTTGGCAATACTGGAATTCGACCTTAGGATTTCAGGTACACTGGGAAAGCGTCTGCAGAAGCTGAAATTGTTAACAAGATACTCTCCAGCCTGTGCACTTTCATAACAATAAGCTGAAGAGATTGTACTACCCCTACAATGGTAAGGCACCCTAACAATTTAACTCAATAGGACTGCACAGTGTGTGTGTCTCACATGAATGCACACACTATAGCTGTAGCCTTGGGTGACAAAATGCATGAAGTTGTGTGCACTGACTTTGACTCATTAGGTGTAAGACTGCAGGTCATCCTCTCCACCGCTACCTGAGGACGTTTCCCCACCAAGCCCCCCACACTGATCACCAGAGCCTGCCTGCTTGGTCCGGCTTCCCCCAACAATACTGACACACTTCGAGGGCATCTGGCCATTGAAGTTCGCTCAACCTGAAAGTAAAGGGAACTGACAGTCAGAAACACAGCTATATGGGCAAATAACTTCTCTGCCTTGAGGGCACACTCTTGAGCCAAAATTAGGAAAAGAACACTCCAACATAACACCAACAGACACAAATCTAGGCTTTTCATCTTGCATTCATCAGGACACTCGCAGGAATACCAATATAAGGGAAAAACAACAATTTATACTGTATGTGAGGAGAGTGCGAATTGGTTTTCAAGTGACACTGTCATGGTGAATGCACCACTGATGGTGACTGACAGTTAACTGCCGAGCATTATTTGAAATTTAAACCAGACAGCTTGACTCTGATTGGTCAAGGCATTACACTGAAGAATAAACCTGCGAATGGCTGTCACTTATTCTTTTTAGTTGAAACAGGTGCAACATGTGTACATGTTCTTTCTGTCTGCAAAGAACTTGACCCTGTGTATTAATATATTTAGCTTCTAGTGCACGCAAACCCGCCACACTGTGAGCCTGACTGACAATCTTAAATTGGTTGCCAGCCTCATTCTTGGCACACTGAGGACTGTTTAGTAAATGTTGTGCAATCGCGGAATTACATCAAATGTTGGACACTGTATCAAGTTTTACAAACACTGGCTGGTTGGTCTGTACCATGCCCATTGCGAACAGCGGCTGGGTGTGCTGTTTGATATGATCCGCCAGTCTTTGGGACATACGGCCTATATACCTAGATTCACACTAGCACTGAAATTCATATACCACATTACTCAGTTGTGTGATAGACAGAACATCTTTTTGGCTTGACAGCAGCATCCTGTTAGTGGCAAATACCACTCAGGTTGCTACTGCATGGCAGCAGTGTGAAACAGCTAACTTCACCTGTTGCTCAAATTTGTGAGATACCTTGCCCTTCCAGAGTAATCTGAGGTCGACTGGGCACTTTTCATGGGCCAAAAGTGACGGCCTTAGGCCCATTCATAAGCCTGCGTGATATGCAGTGTGAAATTATCTGTTCAGGGTAGCCATTATCCTGCAGGTTCCCTTAAAGCGTCCTATTTCAGCATCAAGCTTGCAAGGTGAGCAAATGGCTCTGGCCCTTTTTCCAAGGTTGCCGATAAGACCAAACTTAGAGCATGTGAAACTGTGAGAATCCCAACGTGTATATTGACCAGTGAAGGTAGGATTTCAGTAAACCGTGGTAGAGAATCCCTGGCAGATTTCTCAACCAGTATGTCAAGGAAGAGGAGTTCATTTGACTGCTCCATTTCATAGGTGAATTTGAGCACAGGATAGAGCCCATTAAGACATGTAAGCAAATCATTACATGCAGCTGCAAATTTAAATATAGCAAACATTATCATCCACATATCGGAAATATGCAAGGGGTAGGAGGTTAAGTGTCAGTCTATTGAAGACACGTTTCTCATGGAACCCAACAAAGATGTTTGCAAGAGCTGGTCCTAGAGGGGATCCCATGGCAACGCCATCTATTTGGACAAACATGATGTCATTAAAACTGAACTCAACTGCATGAGTTGCCGAGTTCATAAGTTCTATAAATACTGATTCACACAATGGTGGTGGGTCTATTCGCCATGATATAGTGCTGCAGTGCAAATACCTATGGCTTCCTTAATTGGAACACTGGTGAATGGGCTAGCAATGTCAAATGAGCACATAGACACAGCATCTATCGATATGCAAGCCCTGTACAGCCTTCAGAAATGTGAAGGAGTCCTTCACTGTGTATGTGGAAAACTTAGTCAAAACTGATTGTAACAATTCACCCAATCATTTGGCCAATTTTATGTTGTGCAGAACCGGTCATAGATAAGATGGGGCCTAGAGGAACATCACTTTTGTGTGTCTTGGAAAACCCATACATGCACGGACGGATGATGGCCGAGGGGGTGGAGAGGAAGATCCAGCTGTGTTTGGGAGAGGAAGATGTACCATGGGGTGGGGGAGGAAGGTCGACTGTAAGAGGAAGAGGTGTCGGGGGCTTGATGTTGGGGGAGGGGGAATGAAGATGTTGGAGGAGGTGAGGCTGGGGTGGGAACGAAGATGACAACGGGGGGAAGATTTGGGGGTGTGAGAGTTCGGGGGAGGAGGGAGTAACAGGGGAGATGGCAGCAACTGGGGAGGTAAGTGTAAGAAGGTGGATGGTGTAAGAGAAGAAGTTCAGAAGGAGGAAAGAGTGCAGAGAGGGGAGGGAGTGCAGGGGGAGGAAGGAGTTCAGAGAGCGGAGCGAGTCCCAGGGGAGGAAGAACATATGAACAAGGAGCAGGACTAGGCCATTTGGCCCCTCGAGCCTGCTCTTCCATTTAATAAGACCATGGCTGATCCGATAGTAACCTCAAATCTGCATCCCGCCTATTGCCGATAATCTTTCACCCTCTTGCTTAACAAGAATCTATCCACCTCTGCCTTAAAAATATTCAAAGACTCGGCTTCCACCTCCTTTTCAGGAAAAGAGTTCCAAAGACTCAAGACCCTCTGAGAAAAAATGTTTTGCCTCATCTCCGTTCTAAATTGGTGACCCCTTATTTTTAAAAGCAACCTCTAGTTCTAAAGGTACAAGAGGAAACATCCTCTCCACATCCACCCTGTCAAGATCCCTCAGGATCCTATGTTTCAATTAAGTCGCCTCTTACTCTTCTAAACTCCAGTGGATACAAGCCTAGCCTGTCCAACCTTTCCCCAGAAGACAACCTGCCCATTCCAGGTGTTAGTCTGGTAAACTTTCTCTGAACTGCTTCCAATGCATTTTGCATCTTCCTTAAATAAGGTGACCAATATGGTACACAGTACTCCAGATGTGCTCTCACTAGTGCTCTGTATAACTGAAGCATAACCTCCTTACTTTTGTAGTCAACCCCCCTCGCAATAAATGATAACATTCTATTAGCTTTCCTAAGAAGTAGGGGTCGAGGAAGGAACCTGGAAGGTGGAAGGAGTAAGGCTGTAGGAAAAAGTAAGGCAGGAGGGGGAAATAAGGGTATCTGAGGAAGTCAGGAAGGGGGAAGGAGTAAGCAGAGAGGAGTCCGGGAGGATGGGGTGCCCCTGGGAGATCTAAAGGAGGGGGAGTCCAGAGAGGGGATGGGGTTACAAGTGGGGGAAGGGCTTCCAAGTTGGGGAAAAAGGGTTCCTGGAGGGGAAGGGGATCAAAGGGGGAAGGGATCTAGAGGGAGGGATGTCCAGATGAATATGCAAGGGAGGGTTCTGATGAGTTTATGACTGCCTCCTGGGGAACAAATGGAATGCATGGAACAAGGGAATGGTGAGAATGGCTGAGGGCAGAGTCAGGCGGTAGGGTGGGAACGTGAGGGTTCAACAGTATCAGTGGAAGGGATGGTGAAGGAGGTTGGTGGGGACTCAGAGGCAGACACGGACCCTGAGGCGGGAAGGAGGAGGTCGGCGAGGTTAATGTGGATGGGGGTGGGATTTTTGGAAAGGAAGGGAACATGCATGTTCACCTGAACATCCCCAAAAAAAAAGGGTTGTGGCTGGTAAGTCACGAAGGGGAGGTGGAAGGTAATGCCAGGGGGTTCAAAAGTGATGGGGGAAAGGAAGTGGGTGAGCGAGGGAGGAGGAAGGACGGGGAGTGAATGAAATACTGTAGCTCCACCATGCTGTCTAAATCGAAAGTGGAGTGTGAGTTATGGTGGGCGAGATCAGTTGCTGTATGGGGTTATGATCAGTGGGTGGGTAAAGATGCAGGTCAGCTCAGTTGGACGACTGAAAGTGAACCGCAGCAGGCAGCATTGAAAATGTTCAGGACATTGAGATGATTGTGATGCAGCAAAGATCTGCATGCGCGGGAGAGTGCTTGCATGAGGCTCTGAAAGGTCCTGCCACACTGATGCTTCTCCCTCCAGAATCACTCATTGGCCAGCTGCTCCCTCTGCAGTGACAGAGGACGAGGTTGAGGGGGGTCACAGGCAAAGGGGACTGAGAGGGAGAGGACAGCCTCTGAGATTACTGAGTGGATGACTCAGGTGTTCAGCTGCTGCTTCCTCTTCTTTCAGGTGTCCAAGGCCCCGACCTAACTCCTTGAGGGGAAGCGGCACCTGGAGGGATGTTGAGGTGCCCCACTTCTCTCTCGCATCGCCACTGCAGGAACTCACCCATGGCTCACATGATGGAGTGCAGGTCTGCACGCATCTCCATGTTCTGCTGGACCAGGGTCTCCATGGTGTCTGCCATCTTCCCCATGGAGACCTCCATACACGCACATGTGGGCACCACTTCATCAGACAGCAGACAGACACAGTCCTCCGACTTGCAGCTTACACATGTGTATTACTCTGTTAAGGGTTTCCAACAACTCTGCGGAATGTCCCCCTGCCATCTGCCGACTCTCTAGGATGAGTTGGAAAGCCAAATCCAGAGGCTTGTCAGCTGATTCAGACCTCACTGATGTCTTTTCCCCAGCAGCCCTTCCAGTGCCAGGGAGCTCAGCCATATCTGCCTCCTCCTGCTGCGGACACGTGTCCGAGCGGTGACCTGCAGATTGTGAACCCAAGCCTGCTCTAGATCTAGGTCCCACCAAGGTGTGGGTCTCTGTGCTGGTGGACAGTGTGAGTAAGCACTGTGACGGGTCTTCCAAGCTGCTTATTTCCAGCTCTTCAATGCAAGAGGTGTCCTGTTCATTGGAGGTGAGGACCTAGATGGAGCTGAGGAACTGGCTGGCTGAGGGTATCGGTTGCTTGTGAACCAAAACCGAGATGATTAGGGCATGGCAGCAAAGTCAAAAGCAGAAGAGACAGCACTCACATTTGTGTTGAGGGAGGGATGATGTGGTGCAGGATCCCCACGAGTGTGTTTGCCGCCAGCCACATCATCGCCACATGCATGGTCCATGTCCTCACCAGTCAGCGCAACAGCACACTACTCAAAGTGAATGAGGGGCCTAATGAGGGTCATCCACCCCCGGTTTGGGGCCTCTCCCTACTGATCTGAGCCAGCTTCTCCTGCATGGAAACAGATGGAGAGAGTGTGAGCAGGACACATGGCATTGCAAGGAATGTTTGTGTGGTGAGCAGAGACATTGACGGGATGAGTACATGAGCGAAGAGGATATGAGCCTGATGGAGATGTTAGGGTGTGTGTGAGAGTTAGTAGTGTTGTCCCTTGAGGTGCTAGATCCCTGTGGATGTGTGGTATGCTTGTGAGTGTGAGAGTTGAGAGTGATGAGAAGAGCGACTTACCCTGGCGAAATGAAGGAGATCACTCATCCTCTTTTGCAGGGCATTGGCGCTGACCACCACTGTCACTGCCTCCCAAGCCAGATTGGTGATGTTGTTGCCCATCCTGCAGCCAAAGCTGGGGTAGAGGGCATCATGGGGACCCTCCACTGCGTCCAAAAGACGATCGAGGGACGCATCATTGAACCTGCAGGCTGAAGTCTTTTTGCCTTTCAGGGCCATCCTGTCTTCCATGTAGCAGTCCTGGGCCGGAAGCACTGACAGATGTGAGTGCGGCTGCACTTTAAATATGGTGCCCAGCATGATGAAGCAGCAAGGTGATGGGATTGGGACGATATGGCGTGAGAAGCCGCCATTGCAGCCAAAGGGCAAAACATCATTTTTCCCACCCGCTACCGCACTTGGAGCAAATCTAGGACAATTCCACTCACTGTCTTCCAAGAGAAGCCAAATTCACTGAGTTTGGTCTGCAGCTCTTGGACACTCCATTTTCCCAGTTGAAAGTGAATGGAACTGAGCTGGTCTTGCTCTGCTCTTTTGTTATAGGACAAACTCATTTTCAGAGATAAAGAGTCTATCTTATATTGACGGTTAAAACACTTTGAGAGGCTACTTGGTGACCAGCAGTTGGTGTAGGAGTTTCCCATCACAAGGGTCTCCCAGAGGGAAGTGAAGTCTGAGCTGGATGAACCCCAACCCATGAAGACATCAAGGTCACTACAGCACAATTAAAATCACAGCAAGTCCCTGGAATATATGGGATTCCAACCGAGTTCTGCAAATAGGGAGGAGATGTGATCCTTGATATGCTTACAGGCAAAGGGACAGTGCTTCAGGACCTTTGAGCTGCAGTGATTGTTTCTCTCTACAAGGAAATAAAGACTCCAGTTGTTCAAACTACTGCAATCTTACTCTTCACTTGTGCAAGGATGTGTTTTTTTTAAGTAAAAGATACAATTTCTAATGCCTCTTTTTCAGGCTGGATTTTAATAAACTGTAATCCCATTAAGACAATAGAGAGAAATTGCCAGCCAGAAGAATATACATCTTGCATTCCACCCAATTGGGATGAAAAGGAGCACACTCTCAAAACTACCCCAAAACCCCTTCCCCCTCACCTAGGGAGCGTGAAAAACACCATCTCCTCTTGACTTTTACACTATTACTCTTCAAAGGTTTCTGAGATGAGACATCAAAAATGTAATTACCTGTTCTACAACATAATGACCACAGCTGACACGCTAATCCAATTCCTCTGGAATATACTACCAACAAGGCTTTTTAGGGACTGTTTATCAGGTCAGAGCAAAAGTCAGAAGTGTATACTGAATGGCTGCAAGGGCTATGTCTCTCCCTGTCTCTCTCTTGAAAGCATTGAACTCAATTTGCAAAGAACCATCCTGAGAAGAGAAACTTACTGCAAACCAAGATCCTTTGGGAATAAAACATGGAAAACTGTTCCATACAACTATAACCAGGGAGACAACTGAACATGACAGCCACAATGTGAAATCATTGCATCGAGACCAGCCAAAGAACAGTTAACAGTATATTCCTTCTCTGTTTATCTTATTCACAAACTGTAAAATATATTTAAGTCTATCCTCTTATTCTACCATTTGTACTAGTGTGTGTGTGTGTGTGTGTGTGTGTGTGTGTGTTTGGGGGTGGGGGAGTGCTGGTGCCCAGGGAAGGTGTGTGACATATGAAAGGTGGTTGCGATTTACCTTTTTTAAATTCGGGAAGTAGCTTCAATAAATTTACCTCGTTCTTTGATTTAAACTCAGAAAACTTGCCTGATTAATTCTTTATAATCTGAAAGCATAAAAAGTGGTACTCCTGCAGTGTTGGCAAAGCACATCCTCGCTACATTCTCACCTGAACCTGTTACAGCCAGACTCAGAGTGGTAAATTAAGAAGGTCAATCGTCACATGGTCGCAACAGAAATTTCGGGGCTAACATTTGGGATTAGATTGCACAGGCAATGAGAGAATTATAGTTGGGAATGCAAATTGTTCCCTAGAAGTAAATTTTCTTGAAAAAAGCAACTGTCACAGTTTTACAATACCTAAGTGCAAAAATGCCTATATCCAAAGCCAGTACCTTTCTAGAACAGATGGAAATTACTTTTGATTATTTAGAAGTTCTGTTTCTTGAACAGATGCGAATTATAATGTAGGTGTTGGGATTAGAATTTCACTCAAAAGCATGGAAGCTTGAAATTTTAAAATTAGTAGCAAGAGAATTAGATTGCAAAACTGGAAAGATTCTGACAGCTTAGCTTTAGAGGGAGGGAGGAAGGAAAAAAGGAGAGATAAGAATATGCAAACTGCCTAGGGACAGGTCCCCTGTGGCCACTGAAGACGGCCCCAGCCTGAGTACTGAATTATTCAGGTTTGCCCATTTCATCCCTAAATTTGATAAGGAAGAGGTGGAAGCCTTCTTCATCTCCTTTGAGAATCGTTCAGCAAGTGAAGTGGCCAATAGAAAGCTGGAACCTGCTCCTGCAAAGTAAGTTATCAGGCAAGGCAGACTAAATTTATTCCCACTGCCTGATGAGAGTTCAGAAAGCTATGAGATGGCAAAGAAGGCTATTTTAAGTGCATATGAACTGGTGCTAGTCAGAAATTCTGTACCCTCTGAAAATGGCAAGACCAGGCGTACATAAAATTTGAATGGCTTAAGCAGCACGTGTCTGATCGGTCAAGGCCACATATGAAAAGCTTCAAGAAATAATGCTTCTCGAAGAGTTCAAAAATTCACTCATTCTCCATATAAAAATGCACATAGAGGAACAGAAAGTGCCAGTGACCATGCAGACAACAACTCTGGCTGATGATTATGAGCCTGTCCATAAGCCCACATCACAAGAGAAACCCTACCCTAATCACTTCCAGCAACCTGGAAAGGATAGGAGGCGGAAGAGTGATAGGAAGCCTAGCACTCATGGGAGAGATGGGCTGGCTGGGAACGCAAGGACCCCTCCTCAGGCCAGAGAGGAATGTGTTAAGAAAAGGAGTGAGGCTCAGAAGCCTGTGTGTTTCACTTGCTGTAAGGCTGGACACATTTGTGCTGATTGTTGGAAGTTACAGGGAAAGCCTTAGGATCTACCGGGGCACATAGGCCCTGTATAGAAAAAGAGAGTCAGGCAGAGAACATAGCAGACTATGCTGTGGCTCTGGCCACAGCAGCAAATCCCTGTATGTGCACCCCATGGGTGCAGATGAGTTTAGCAAAGTCCCCGAGAGTTGCAAGGATTTTGTGTCTGAAGGAAAAGTGTCCCCATTTACCTGGAGCAAGACAAGTAAGTCCATAGTCATATTGAGGGATACTGGGGCCTGTCAATCTCTACTGCTGGGAAGAGATATGACTTTTCCCCAGAGAGGGCAATACAGGCCAAAGTGCTGGCAAAGGGTATCAAGGGAGAATACACGCCCTTACCTTTGTACTGGGTGCATCTGGAAGGCAGCCTTACTTCAGGAGCAGTGACTATGGGATTCATCCCCAGCTTACCTGAGGATGGGGTCAACCTGCTCCATGGAAATGACTTGGCAGGATCAAAAGTGGAAGCACCCCCAGTGGTTAGAAGAAGCCGAGTGAGGTTAGGGAGATAGAGCGGCTGCAGGAGGAAGTCCCTGGCATTTTTCCTGACTGCATGGTAACCTGGTCTATGGCTAAACGAGCCCCGTAAGGAGAGGCCAAACCGGCAATGCAGACAAATGGCCCAGCCGTTTGGTTATCTGAAGCCTTTCTCAGAAGTTTGGAAGACCCTAAGCAATGAGTTGGTCTTCCTTGGTTGCGACTCAACAAGCCCACCCGGTGCTACAGAGGTTAGCACAGACTGTCCAAACCGAAGCTGAAGCGGAGGGAGTCGCGGAGTGCTAATAATTTAAAAATAAGATGCTGGTGAGGAAGTGGAGACCCCCACATAGACCTGTAGATGAGGAATAGACAGTGATCCACCAGATGGTCGTGCCGCTGAGGTAGCAAGGGGAAATATTCAAGCTAGCCCACAAAGTCCCAGTGGCTGGACATGTCGGTATATGAAAATCCCAGGCCTGCGTAAGCCAGCATTTTTACTGGCCTCACCTCCACAAAGATGTCATGAGATTCTGCAAATCCTGGCACACTTGTCAGGTAGTAGGGAAACTGCAGCCTGCAATTAAACCTGCACGTATGATTCCCATACTCGCCTTTGGGGAACCCTTCAGCAAGGTGCTAGTAGATTGTGTGGGACCCCTGCCGAAAAGAAAAAGGGGCTACCAGTAAATTCTTACTATTATGGATGTGGCTACCTGATTCCCGGAGGCCATTCCCCTGAAAACTATCTCTGCCAAGACAGAATAACACATTTCTTCACCCAATACAGGCTGCCCACTGGGAACCAATCAGGCCAGGGCTCAAATTGCACATCCAGAATACTCCAGGGAGTCATGGGTAATCCAGGTGTAACCCAGCTAAAGTCCTCAGCATGCCATGCGCCTTCTTAAGGAGTTTTAGAATGATACCACCAGACCCTAAAAACAATGATCAGGGCATACTGTCATGGTAGCCCCATGACTGGGATAAAGGATTTCTTCTGTTCACCACCAGGGACTCATCCAATGAGTCCACTGGATTTACTCCTTTTGAATTATGGACACCAAGTGAGAGGGCCCCTGATATTAATCAAGGAGAAGTTTTTAGAACAGAAGAAGGAGGTCTCCATATTAGACTATATATCTGTGTTCCATGATCGTCTCTTGAGAGCCTGTGATGTAGCTCAGCAGCACTTAAAAATCTCCCAAACAGCTATGAAAATATGGGCAAACAAACATGCCAAAGCCTGAATCCTTCAGCTAGGAGATGGTGTGCTAGTTTTCCTACCGTAACAGGGTGAACCCCTGAAAACTTGGTTCACTGACCCATACAGGGCAGCAAAGAGAGTTGGGGAAGCAAACTATTTAGTCAAAACCCTAGGCCATAGGGAAAAATAGCAGCTATATCATGTCAACATGTTAAAACAGTATCCCAGCCGGGAAGGGAACAAGCAGGTAACGGTCTGTCAGATAGTAAAAGAACTGGAGGACAAAAGGGACAGTTGGGACAAATTAGAGAGAGGTACAGGCAGTAGCAAATTTTCCCATCCCCACAACAAAATAGGAAACAATGAGATCCCTAATGCTATGTGGTTTCTACCGTTAGTTTGTCCCTAACTTCAGCACTATTGCTGCCCCATTAACAGGCCTATTACAGAAGTAGCTCTCTCTAATTTGTCCTAACTGTCCCTTTTGTCCTCCAGTTCTTTTACTATCTGACAGACCGTTACCTGCTTGTTCCCTTCCTGGCTGGGGTACTGTTTTAACATGTTGACATGATATAGCTGCTATTTTCCCCAAGGGTAGTGTGGACAGAGAGGTGCCAAACAACTTTTTGAGAAGCTGAAAGCTGTTCTAGCAAATGAAACAATGTTAGCAGCTCAGACTTCAACAAAGCAGTTAAAGTAGCCATCTATGCTAGTGATCTCAGGGTAGGGGCTGTCCTACTCCAGACGATAAATCGGGCATGGAGACCCTGATCAGGTATTTCTCCAAGAAATTGAACAAATGCCAGAAATGCTACTCCATTGTGGAGAAAGAAACTTTAGGATTATTACTAGCCCTCAAATACGTTGAGATATGTGTCCAAGTTGGCAACACAGAGACCACAGTCTATTCAGACCACAATACCTTAACCTTTGTAGAAATATTAAAAACCAAAAATATGAGTCTATTTCATTGGAATTTGTTCCTCCGGCCATATCACTTAAAAATTACACACATTGCGGGGAAAAATAATGCACTGTCCAAAGTTTAAAACCGCATAGGAACAACAACTCAAACTTCAACCGAACAGACCCAGCAAAGCAGGAAGATATGAGGGAGTAGATGAATGTATGAGTTTTGTTTATTTATTTTATTACTATTATTTGTGCTTTTTCCCAGCCTTGTAATGAAATGAGAGTGAACCTCATTTCATTCCGCAAGGTGCGGAAATATTACAGGGATACATTTTTTAAGGAAAAGATACAATTTCTAATGCCTTTTTCGCAGGCTGAATTTTCATAAACTGTAATCCCATTAAGACAATGGTGAGAGACTGCCAGCTAGCAGAATATACAATTTCCATTCCACCCAAGTGAGGATGAAAAGGAACACACAACGAGATCCCACCAACCTCCGCCCCCCCCCGCCACACCCAACCCCAAGGAACATGAAAAGCACCAAATCCTATTGACTTTTACACTATTATTCTTCAAAGGTTTCTGAAATGAGACATCAAAATGTAATTACCTGTTCTATGGCACAATGACTACAGCAGATATGGTAATCAAATTCCTATGGAACATACAGCCAGCCAGGCTTTTTTAAGAACTGTTTACCAAGTCAGGACAGAGGTCGGAAGGATATACTGAAAGGCTGCAAGAGCCAATGCACCCCATTTGCAAAGAACCATCCTGAGAAAAGAAATCTCCTACAAATTGAGACCTTTCGTGAATAAAATGTGGAAATCTGCTCCATACAACTACAGCCAGGGAGACAACTGAACATAATGGCCAAAACATGGAATGACCACATCGAGACCAGCTAAAGGACAGTTAATCGTATATTCTTTTGATTGTTTATCTTCTTCACAATCTCCTCTTATCCTACCATCAGTACTTGTGTGTGTGTTGGAGAGGCACGATTTATCTTGTTTTAAAATTCAAGAAGTAGCTTCAATAAGCTTACCTCGTTCTTTGACTTAAACTCAGAAAATCAGTTTGATAAATTCTATATAAGCTGAAAGCATAAAAAGTGGGACTCCTGCAGTAATGGCAAAGCACATCCTCGCTAAATTCTCATCTGAACCCTGTTAGAGCCAGATCTGGAGTGGTAAATTAGAGGAGTCAATTTTTACCCCTCCTCACATGGTCATTACAATTGCAGGTTGTACCCTTGGTCAGAATGATTCTAAATAGACTATACAATAGTTGAAGAAAGCCTTCCTGAAAGTCAGTGTGGATTCAGACCCAATCGGAGAACTACAGACATCATTTTTATACTGAGACAGATCCAGTAGAAATGTAGATTACAGAACTTGGGCCTGTACGCTACTTTTGTAGATCTCACCAAGGCTTTCAATATAGTCAGCTGGGACAGACTTTGCAAGATGCTATCTAGATTGGAGTGCCCTACACAGTTAATTTCTCACCGTTCTCCGTCACCAGCACAAAGGCCAGAAAGATCAGGTCAAGCAGAATGGAGACATCTCAGACAGCTTCCCTCTCCAATGGGCTTAAGCAAGGATGTGTTCTGAAACTGACCCTTTTCTCTATTTTTTTCAGTATGATGATTCAAGAGGCAAAGGCAGGCTTGGCAAAGGGGTCTTCCAAACAGACAGCAGTCTCTTCAACCTGTGATGACTACTGGCACATATCAAAACCACAGAAAACTTATTCTGTAGCTTCAGTTTGCTGGTGATTGTGATCTTCTGGCACACATGGTGGAGGCAATGCAGCTCTTGTAAACATTTTCTCTCAGGAAGCAAATGCCTGTGGCCTTACTATTAACCCAAAGAAAAGAGAAATGCTGTATCAACCAGAGCCCTGAGGAAATTGTAATCCACCACAGATCAGCATTGACAGTAGCAACCTCAATGCAGTAGAACAGTTTACCTATCTAGGTGATATTATCTCAAGTGATGCCACTGTCAACAAGGACATAGATAATTAACTTGTCCAAGGCCAACAGCTCTGTTAACTGCCTCTCAAAGTGTGCCTGGTGAAACCATTCACGCATGTCTGCCAAAATTCATGTATACAGAAAGATTGTCATCACCAACTTCTTGCATGAGTCAGATTCATGTACAGAAAATGACTGCAATAATTGGACTGCTTCCATCAACACAGAAGTCGATCCATCATGAACATCAATGGCAGAACTACATCACAAACAATGAAGTCTTCAATATGGCCCATCCGCCCAACATTGAACACATTCTCTTACAACATCAATTGCTCTGGGCAGAACATGTGCCATGGATGGACGATTCCAGAATGGCAAACACAGTGCTTTATGGTGAACTATGCCAGAGTAAGTGAGATCAAAAGTGCACCTTGTAAACGCTTCAAAGACCAGCTGAAAAGACAGCTCTCTCTGGCTGACTTTGACCAATGGGTTTGGGAGCGGGAGACTTCTGCCAGTGACAGCTGGTGCACAAAAACCAGGAAGGAAACCTACAAGTTTGAAACAAACAGCCACAAGACTGTTGACAATGGAAGGAGCCATTTATACTAGAGACCCTCCAAACCAGGAGATGCTGTTCTCCAACTGCTCAAGATTCTGCAGATCAAGAATTGGCTATTTTAGTCACCAATAATCATGCCAATTACTACAGAGACAAATCTTCCCATGCTGTTTGCCTGCAAAGGATCTGCTACCATCATCATCATCCTGCAGCTGCAGCTTCAGCAATGACCATCATTCCCAGTGAAGCTGCTGAGGCTGGTGTGCTGTCAGCCAATTAATTGGACAATGACCCCAAGAAGCGGACTCCTAAATGAATGTCACTGGCAATATGCCCCCCTGGGTTCAGCTGCCTGCCAAAATGGGGTTACGTCCCAATTTAGGCTCCCATGGTAGTACTTCTGCCACCTCCACAAAATCCAGCCCATTGTTTCTGTGTCAGAAGTGTATTGGTTGAAACCTAAGATGGGGTTTGGAGCATAAAATATCGAATTGGTGTGGCATTGAAATCTGAGGGTGTGCTGCACCATCAGAGGTCCCAGTCTTAGGAAAGTTAGCAATTAGGGTAATTTTACCGTATTAGTAATCCAGAAGTCTGGATCATTGCTCCAGAGACATGAGTTCATATTCAGAGAAATTTAAATGCAATTAATTAATAAAAATCCAGAATAAAAAGCTGTCTCAATAATGATGGTCATGAAGTTACCAGATTGTTATAAAAACTTATGTGGTTCACTAATGTCCCTTAGGGAAGGAAATCTGCTGTCCTTACTCAGTCTGGCCTATATTTGACTCTAGATCCACAGCAACGTAGTTGAATCTTAACTGTCCTCTGAAACAGGCTAGCAAGACATTCAGTTGAATCAAACTGATACAGAAAAATTGAAGAAGAATACAATCAGACAGATCACCTGGCATCAAGCTAGACGTCGAAAATTTCAAAGGCACACCCTGCACAGTTGACTGTGCAAGTCCTCTTCACTAATGTGTGAGGTCTTGTGCAAAAGTTGGGGGAACTGTCCCTAGGACTAGTCAAGAACTGATGGAAGGCCTTAACTTTCTTCACAGATGCTGCCAAATCTGCTGAGTGTTTCCAGTTTTTATCTTGGAATCCATGTCTCCATCTGGCGAAAAGCGAGCATTCCTAGTCACCTGTTGTTCCTGGTGTCCTGATGTTCCTCCATCAAACAAAGCCACCAAAAGCAGACTGATGGGTCTTTCAACTCATTGCTGGTTGTGGAATCTTAATTGCACCAAATGAGTGCCATACACCAGACTTCACACTAATTATTCTATTTGAAATACTTATGAGGTGGTATATAATTCCAAACCCTTTTCTCCCATCTGTTAAAAAAAGGCTATGAAAGATTTTAGTTGAACTAGACGCAGAAGATGCAGAAAATGAACATGATAGAGAAAGATAGGTAAACATTTCAGGTGGGTACACCATCATAACTTAGCTATTCCTCAGTGTTCATCTGTTCTGATTTTACTATAACTACTCTCTTATTAAAGTATGTAATGAACTATGTTATTACTGTATAAAAATACATTCCCCAAGGAAAAATCAAATATTGCTCAGAAATTTCATTCTCTCCCTTTAGCATTGAACTATTGGCTTCATGCTTATCCCAGCACTTATCCAAAATAATTAATTATTCTCCACAAAGAATGGTGCAAGTTTTGAATCTAATGATTGATGTTATAAAATGCAAAGAAAGATCAGTGCTACATTTAATTTTGCTATTTATCATTAGCACCCTAGAGTATGTGTTTGCAAAAGGATAAACTGAATTGATCTTGGCAGAAATAAAATCACCCTTTTACTTAAAACGCCAGAGTGTGAACTTCAAGGCAGATGTTTAGAACACAGTATAAGATTAAAATCATATCCTGTACATTAAAGTAGTACATTTCTAAACTGTATCGCTTCTTTAAGATTATTCCTAATAAATGTTTTAAGGTGTAATCCAAAGTGGCACTTACTGGACCGCCTGAAGTTATTTTAAGTTTCATGAAGTAATTTCACAAAATCAGTGGGCGAGCTAACTTGTAGAGGGAAATTAAATTTATATTCTGCAAAGAAAAGGAAAACTTATGTTATCAACTGACGAAAGCAAACAGTAAATAAGTCTAGGATATTTCACCAGTATTATTGGGTCAATGTCTTGAATGAGAAAGATGCTAAATTAATGATCACCACAAAATGACTGAATTGTGAGATGCCTCCATTTTAAAAAAAATACGCATCATTTAACATATGTTCACAAAGATTATTAGAGGCAGGGAAGGCCATTCGGCCCATCTATCTCATGCCTATAGAACATACAATTTCCGTCTCATCTTATCAAACTGTCCTTGAATGATTCCAGAATTTGTGCCCCCCTGAAGACCATTATAGACCCTGATCCTTTAACTGTAATTGTCCAAGTAATGTTATTTCACCATGTTTATTTGGAATGAAATACCTCATTTTAGATTTTTTCTTTTCAGTTTATTTTTGGATGAATATTTTTGGATCTGTCTGGGAAGAGTGTCCCCTGCAGTCACTGTTGCCATGGAGTAGTCAAGGAAGAGTGCCCTCTGCAGTCACCGTCACCGTGAAGCAGTCTGGGAAGAGTGTCCTCTGTATCACAGTTGCCATGAAGCAGTCTGGGAAGAGCGTCCTCTGCAGTCACCGTCACCGTGAGGCAGTCTGGGAAGAGTGTCCACTGCAGTCACCATCACCGAGTGAAAAAAAAACAAAGAGTGACATCACAGGGAAACCGTAAGTTCATTGGTTGGTAAGTAACTGCTAGTTTGAACTGCCTATTCTAAGTTGATTTCAGATTAAAGGTGACTACTGGGGCCCAGGATCGGAGGTCTAACACTTCAGCTGCAATTCAACAGAGAGAGTGAATTCCGGTTGATTTTAAGAAGTGTATTTTGAATCTCTATTCTAACTTGCTTTCAGATTAAAGGTAAGTAGGAGAAACATTTTACAGATTGATAAACTAAAGACCAGTGGGAAATTTAAAAACAAATTGAAAAACTAACTAAATAAAATAGAGATGCAGGGCCAGGCGATGTGTTATAGCTGCATGATGTGGGAGCTGGTGAACCCCATTGTAGTTCCTCGTGACCACAACTGTAGCAAATGTTGGTCATTTGAGGAACTCTGGCTCAGAGTTGATGAGCTGGAGTCTGAGCTTCGGACACTGCGACACATCAGGGAGGGGGAGAGTTACCTGGACGTTGTGTTTCAGGTGACAGTCACACCCCTTAGATTAACTACCTTAAATTCGGACACTGGTCAGGGACAGGAGGGTGTGACTGTGAGTGAGGCAGGTAGAGGGATCCAGGAAGTAGCACTGCAGGAGCCTCAGCCCTTGCGCTTATCCTACAGGTTTGAGATTCTTGCTTCCTGTGTGGATGAGAGCAGGGACTGTAGGGAGGATGAGCAAACTGACCACAACACTGTGGTACAGGGAGCCATTCAAGTGGGGGGAGAAAAGAGAAATGTAGTTGTAATCGGGGATAGTATAGGTAGGGGAATAGACACTGTTCTCTGTAGCCAGGATCGAGAGTCCCGAAGGTGGTGTTGCCTACCTGGTGCCAGGGTTAAGGGCCATAAGACCAAAAGACATAGGAACAGAAATTAGGCCAATCGGCTCATCGAGTCTTGATATGTCATCTGGGCTGCAGAGGAACTTGGAATGAAAGGGGAAAGATCCAGTTGTCATGGTCCACATAGGTACCAACGACATAGGTAGAACGAGGAAAGAGGTTCTGTTGAGGGAATACAAGCAGCTAGGGGCTAAATTAAAAAACAGAACCAAAAAGTTAATAATCTCTGGATTACTACCTGAGCCATGAGCTAATTGGCACAGGGTCAATAAGATTAAAGAGGTAAATGCATGGCTCAAAGCTTGGTGTGGGAGAAATGGATTTGAATTCATGGAACATTGGGACCAGTACTGGGGAAAGAGGGAGCTATTCCGTTTGGATGGGCTCCACTTCAATCAAGCTGGGACCAGTGTCCTGGCGAATCACATAACTAGAGTTGTAGAAGGAAGTTGTAGGGGAAGGGTTCAGTTGCATGGAAATATAAAAAAAATCAAAGTTTAAGGGGAGGGTAAGAGTGCAGGTTAGTGATGAGGCTGATTGTTACCAAAAAGTGAAACGAGTGGACAGAGCGTGTGAACACCAGATTGCACCAAAGAATCATATAAGAGTAGGGAAAATTGACAATAGGGCAAACTTAAAGGCTCTGTATCTGAATGCATGTAGTATTCGGAATAAAACTAATGAGTTAACAGCATAAATAGAGATAAATAGGTATGATTTGGTGGCGATTACTGAGATGTGGTTACAGGGAGAGCAGGTTTGGGAGTTGAATAACCAAGGGTACTCAGTGCTTCGGAAGGATAGGCAGGAAGGATAAGGAGGTGGTGTAGCTTTGTTAGTAAAGGAAGAGATCCATGCTATAGTGAGGAATGATATAGGCATTGGAGAGCAAGACATAGAGTCAGTCTGGGTAGAGGTAAGAAATAGCAAGGGAAAGAAGTCCCTGGTGGGAGTATTCTATAGGCCCCCAAATAGTAATTCCAGCAGTAGGGCACAGTATAAACCAGGAACTACTGGGAGTGTGTAAGAAAGGCAAGGCAATAATTATGGGCAATTTTTTATATGCATATAGACAGGACTAATCAAATTGGCAAGGGTAGCCTCGAGGGAGAGTTCATAGTGTATTAGAGATAGTTTCTTGGATCAATATGTTGAGGAGCAGGCTTTTCTGGAATTGGTTTGTGTAATGAGATGGAATTAATTAATGATCTCATAGTAAAGGATTCCCTGGGGAAGAGTGATCATAGTATGATAGAATTTCAAGTTCAGTTTGAAAGTGAGAAACTTGAGTCCCATTCTAGTGTCCTGGAGTTAAACAAAGGTAACTACATAGGCATGAGGACAGATTTGGCCCTAGTGGGCTGCACAGGAAGACTACAAGGTAGGACAGTTGATGAACAGTGGCAGATATTTAAGGAGATATTCAATTCCTCCCAAGTAAAATATATTCCAAAGAGGAAGAAAGATGGTAAGAGAGGAAAAAGCATCCATGGCTAAGCAAGGAAGTTAAAGATAACATAAAGGCAAAAACTAAGACATACTAAATTGCAAAGGTCAGTGGCAGGTTGGAAGATTGGGAAACTTTTGAAGATCAACAAAGGGTTACTAAAAAAAAAATAAAAAGAGCAAAGGTAAATTATGAAAGAAAACTGGCGCAAAATGTAAAAACTGATGGCAAAAGCTTCTACACGTATATAAAAGGAAAGAGAGTAGCTAAAGTGAATGTTGGTCCCTTGGAGGATGAGACTGGGGAGTTAATAGTGGGAAATGCAGAAACGGCAGAGATGCTTAATCAATATTTTGCCTCAGTTTTTACGGAAGACACTAGTACCACCCCAACAGTAACAGGTAGTGCAGAGGGTTTAGAGAAGGAGGAACCTAGAACAATCACCATCACTAGAGAAAAAGTACTGAGCAAACTATTGGGATTAAAGGCTGACAAGTCCCCAGGACCGGATGGCCTACATCCCAGGGTCTTAAAGGAAGCGGCAGCAGAGATAGTAGATGCATTGGCTATAATATTCCAAAATTCCCTGGATTCTGGAAAGGTTCCAGTGGATTGGAAAAATGCAAATATAATGCCCTTATTCAAAAAGTGGGGAAGGCAGAAAGTAGGAAACTATAGACCAGTTGGTTTAACGCTTGTTGTTGGGAAATTGTTGGAATCCATTATTAAGGAAGTAGTAATGGGACATTTGGAAAGTCAAAATGCAATCCATCAGAGTCAGCATGGTTTTATGAAGAGTAAATCATGTTTGACTAATTTGTTACAGTTCTTTGAAGATGTGACAAGCAAAGTGGATAATGAGGATCCTGTAGCTGTAGTATATCTGGACTTCCATAAGGTGCCGCACAAAAATTTAAACACAAGATAAGATCACACGGAGTTAGGGGTAATATATTAGCTTGGAGAGCTGATTGGCTAACCAGCAGAAAGCAGAGAGTTGGGATAAATCGGTCTTTTTCTGAATGGCAAGCTGAATGGGGTGCCACAGTGTTCGGTCCTTGGGCCCCATCTATTTACAATCTATATTAATGATTTAGATTCAGGGATAGAAGGTACAATAGCTAAATTTGCAGATGACACCAAAATAGGTGGGAAAGTAAGTTGCAATGAAGAAATAAGACATTTACAAATGGATATGGATAGCTGAGGTGAATGGGCCAAAGTTTGGCAGATGGAGTTTAACGTGGATAAGTGTGAGGTTATCCATTTTGGTCAGAAGAATAAAAAGGCAACTTATTATTTAAATGGAGAGAAACTTCAGAATGTTTCAGGGCAGAGGGATCTGGGTGTTCTCGTGCATGAATCACTGAAAGCTAATATGCAGGAACAGCAGTTAATAAGGAAGGCAAATGGAATTTTGACATTTATTGGTAAAGGAATAGAGTATAAAAATGGGGAAGTGTTGTTGCAACTTTACAAGGCATTGGTGAGACCGCACCTGGAGTACTGTGCACAGTCTTTGTCCCCTTACTTGAGGAAGGATGTAGTTGCATTGGAGGCGGTTCAGAGGAGGTTCACTAGATTGATTCCAGAGATGCGGGGCTTGTCTTATGAGGAGAGATTGAACAGTTTAGGCCGATACTCGCTAGAGTTTAGAAGAATGAGAGGAGATCTAATTGAGGTATATAAGTTGCTAAAGGAGATAGACAAAGTAGACATGGAGCAGGTGTTTCCTCTTATGGGGCATTCTAGAATGAGAGGCCATAGTTTTAGGCTAAGGGGTGGTAGATTTAAATCAGAGATGAGGAGGAATTACTTTTCTGAAAGGGTCGTGAATCTATGGAATTCACTACCTCAGAGTGCAGTGGATGCTGGGACGCTGAATAAATTTAAGGAGGAGATAGACAGATTTTTAATTAGTAATGGGTTGAAAGGTTATGGGGAGAGGGTGGGAAATTGGAGTTGAGGCCAAAATGAGATCAGCCATGATCGTATTGAATGGCGGAGCAGGCTCAAGGCACTGAGTTGCCTACTCCTGCTCCTAGTTATGTTCTTATTAGTATTCAGTATTCCAAGTTTTGAAAGTGGCACTATATGTCAACACATAACAGGTGGTTACTCATCACTAGATCCTGTATTACGGCGCAGACCAAATGCTGTTTTACTGAATGTCGGAGGATTTTTCAACTTATAAATTAGAGGTCCCTTGGGATAGGAAATGGAAAATTCTACAAGGATTCACACCTCCAATTGCTGACCAATGATTGCTGTGGAAAAATGCTATGTGGTAGGGACAGGATCAGGTTAGACAGCGATGCTTCCCAGAGTTGAACAGCCTGCCAATACTCACTGCCCAGGCACAGACAGAAAGAATAGTCATCTATTGTACTTATGCAACCAAATCCACATAAGTCTACACGTTCAGGAGAAAGGAGAAATAACTTACATAATACTTTTCACATCTTCAGGATGACATAAAGCAAAATACAGCTGTCGAAGCATAGGGGAGAATTTTCACAAGCAAGGGTGGTGTGGATTTAAATGCCTGCAGGGAGTTAAATCCCCAAAAAGTGACATCCAGTTTGGATCCCGACATCATCCTACCCTCTGCCAGGTTTCCCTGGACAGATTTGAAGGTAAGTGGGGAGCACTCATGCAGCTTTCAGGTAATGCATTTACATATTCAAATAGGTAATTAAGTGCTATTTTAACAAAGCATGCTGGCTTTAATAGCTAGCCCAACTATTTCAAGTGCACAGAGGGATGAGCTTCATCAGTAAAACTGACAGACTGGGAAAGCTTTAATCAATGAAACTGAAGAGCTTCAGACCAGGTGGGAGGCCAGCACTCTCCTTCTCAGAGAGTGTTTTCAATACTTGCCAACTTCTTGGAAGTCACTTCACCTGTCTTGCACTTCAATCATCTTCAATTTCATTCCCCTGCTGCCAGCCCTCACCACAGCAAAAGAGCAGCTTATGCAGCTTTACCTGGCACCTTGAGGAACAAGAGGTGTAGCAACACTAGTTGCTGGAGCACCAGCTTTATTCTCAACCACCTTCTACCCTAAAGGGCAGAGCGATGGAAACAAAGCTCAAGATAGATAGATTCAAGACCCCTAACACAGGGTCTACAGGCAGAGGATCTGCTCTCTCAACATGGCTGAGCACTGGTGCTTCAGGTTTTCATGGATGGTTGTTGCTGACATCTACAGCCTCCTAGAACAAGACCCCTTCCCAGTGGGTCAGGTGAGTACACATTGCCAGTGGCCATCAAGGTGCCTGTCACTGGAAAGCAACCCCTCCCCAACCCCCTCGTTCCCAGGTCCCTGCCTTTCCCTGAAGTTGGGTGCTCTCTTTTCCTGCAAAGAGAAAGAAGCGAATGAATGAGTTTTACAATGACTAGTGCAGATAGGAGGGAATGACAACATTAAGGGAGGGTGACTGTTAGACATGGGTCAAGAAGGAAATAGGTTTAAGGGTAAGTATGAGAGGGTGTCTCAATACAGAGAGATGAGCGGAGCTGCAATGTGTGTTCTGAGTAGTGCTATGCAGCAGAATTCTGGGAAATTCAGAGTGTGGGACTTGGCACCTGAAAGTGTCATGCTACTCACCTTTCCTGCCCTCCTGAGGTACTGGATCCTCTTGGTGCACTGTCTCCAGGTTGGAGAGAGAGCCACACATCTGCTGCTGACTTCCTTGGCCACTTTCATCCACCCCTGCATGGTTGGAGAGCTTGTTCTCTTCTTCCTAGCTTTGGGAGAACTCACCTCACTATAGCCGCTCTGATCCCACAGCAGGACCTCTAGGTAAGTATGAAAGAACCAGGGAGCAGCCTTCTTAGGACTCTTCTCCCATCCTGTGATGGCTGCAGCCTTAAAAACCCAGGTGCAGGTGAGCCATTGCAACCCATGTCAGGGTCCCTTCAATAGAACTCCTTCCTTTGATTGCTCAGAATCCAGAAGCAGGATGCCAGTACTGTGGTTCATTTAAAGAGTCATGGCAAAGTCCCACTGGCGATTCCATGTGTTCCTGATCCGCTAATGATACCATCCTTTTGGCCGGGACTAAGGTTTGAAAATTGCCCCCAGTAGTCACTGGTGTTCCATAGCTAAATGCAACAGCCAGTTTGTGCACATCAGGATCCTACAAAGAGTATGAATAAATGGTCAGATGTTTTGTTGGGATTTGTAAGGAACAAAGCTTGGCTAGCGCACCAGAAGATAAGTACCTGAACAAGCAGTGAGACCTTGGTTTAACACCTCATCTAAAAGACAGCACCTTTGGCAATGCAGTATTCCCTCAGTACTGTATTGATGTATCAAGGGTTCAAATCCTCGGGGGAGCCTGAACAAGTAGCAGTTTGCTTGAGTTTTGAAGTGTGGCTTTGAACCCATTCTCAAAGGGCAGGGCCACGGCACTGAGGCAAGCTAGCTCAGTGTTTTTTCACGTTTAACAACATGCATCTTTCACAGTAGTCGGGGCAAGACTTTAATTGGCAACTTTCAATGTGGATTTTAATTCTGGCTTATAAATGTTCCTTTAATAATGCAAGGAATTTATTCACTGGGTCGTCGAGCTACACAGAGCACGAGAGGAAAGTAGTCTCAAGCCGGATAACTGATCGACATCACATTAGCAGATCTTCCCCAGGTCAGTGTTCAGACACTGAAATGAGTCTCAGTTACCCTTGGTAAGGACAATAAAATTGGTTGGTGTTCCTGCTGCAAATTGTTGTCCAGTGGCCCCTGCTGGAAGTAATGTTTGTGAATATCAGGGGATAACAGGTTCAGGATTGGCTGTGATGATGCCCTCATGATCAAATAGCCCATCAACACTCACAGTCAAGGCTGACAATGAATAACATACTACCCACTTGAAAGAGGCACAGAAAAAGAGGTGCAGTAATGAAATTACTGCCTAGTAAACTGTTCAGGCATAGGCACATTAAATTTGTAAAATAGCAATTACGTGGCATCGTATTACTTTTGGTTAAACTTTTATCAACTTGGCAGCTTTACAAAATATGCTATAAATAGCCCTGGTTTTCTACTTGTTCATCAATGCAGACAGATATAAATGCAAGTTTTCATTGGAAACACTGGCCCAGCTTTGCTTCAGCAATAAAGATAAACAGCCTTATTGTGCAGTAACCCTGACTGGATATTGCTAAACACCATCCTTGCTGATGGATAACATTGTAATGATGATTAATGACAATAATGAGTTCTGCCTTTATGCATAATGGCCTCTTTAATTTGACTGGTGCCTTTAATAATTTAAGCTGCTGTAAGAATTCATCTTCTTCATTTTTCTATTTCATTCTGCATCAATTTGTGACATATGCAAATCGCTTTTCCCAAAGGCAAAATATTACATTTCACTGTGCAGAATAATAATCATACATCACAGATTCAAAAAGATGAAAGTAGTTTGATCACTTAGTTGATAACCCTAGGCTGTGTAGACTCACATATGTAGTGCTGTATTGAGATTAAGCTTCATGTACAAATAATATATGTTATATATAAATAGTAAATATATAATATATATATAGTAAAAAATTTCAAAGCTAGGTGTTTCTGTATTGCAACTGCACTTCAGAAGTATTTAATCAGCTGTAACTTGCTTTGGAACATTCTAAGGTTGTCAAGGCGCAACTTAAACACAACTTTTTCTTTTTCTAGGCATGAATTATGTGCTACCGGTAAGTCACTTTTTTATGCTAAGCCACACCTGGATGAATTTTCACATTTAGCGCTAGTTATGTAGTCAGACAAACTCCTCCTTATGCTGATGGCTGCTTCTGGGAAACTGTGAAACAGTGCTGTAGCAATTTACAATGTCGCAGCAGCCATTTAAAAGGAGATCACAACCAATACCAAAAAGGCTATTATGGAAGCAAACAGTCCCTTTACTTTTTCTGAAATGTCCTAGCAAAAGAAATACCAGACTTACTGAAGAGAATTATGAAGGATGGTGCTTGCAGGAAGCATGCATAAAAATTGCTGTCCTGTTTGCCACTCCAAACGATCCAGCCCAGAGGAGAACAGGCAGACTTCATGTTATCTCTGCTGCCTTGTAGAGTTTAGAAACAAATTTGCAAAAAGTTGGCAGACTTCAAGAAGATGGCCAGGGTAAGCTTTCCAAAGGTTTCTTTTTAACACAAGGGAAAAACTTACTTGACTTCATCCTCACCATTCCACCTGTCGTGGATGCATCTATCCATGACAGTTTTGGTAGGAGTGATCACCACACAATCCTTGTGCAGACAAAGCCTCAACTTCACAATGAGGACAATATCCATCATACTGTGTGGCATTACCACTGTGCCAAATAGAATAGATTCAGTACAGATCTGACAGCTCAAAACTGTGCACCCAGGAAGTGTTGTGGGCCATTAAGAGCAGCAGAATTGCATTCAACCACAACCTGTAACCTCATGGTCTGACATATCCCTCACTTTATCATTACCATCAAGCGAGGAGTGTAGGAGAGCATGCCAGGAACAGCACCTGGCATATCTAAAAACGAGATGCCAAGCTGGTGAAGCTGCAACACAGAATGACATGCGTGCTAAACAGCAGAAGTAACATTCTGCACATGGAGCTAAGCAATCCCACCAATAACAGATCAGATCACAGCTCTGCAGTCCTATCCAATCATGAATGGTGGTACACAATTAAACAACAAATCGAAGGAGGAGGCTCCATAGAAATTCCCATCCTCAATGAAGGGGGAGACCATCACATCATTGCAAAAGAGAAGACAGAAGTATTTGCAAAAGTGTTCAGCCATGGGTGCCAAAAGGATGATTCGGCTTGTCCTCGTAATGAGGCCTCAAAAACACAGATGCCAGTTTTCAATCAACTCAATTCACTCCATGTGGTATAAAGAAATGGCTGAAGGCATTTGATACTGCAAAGGCTATGGACTCAACAACACTCCTGATTGCCCTTGAGAAGGCATTGGTGATCCACCTTCTTCGGCAGCTGCAGTCCATGTAGTGTAGGTACACCCACAGTGTTGTTAGGAAAGGAGTTCCAGGATTTTGACCCAACTACAGTGAAGGAATGGCAATATAGTTCCAAGTCAGCTGTATGGCTTGGAGGGGAACTTCCAGGTGGTGGTATTCCCATGCATCTGTTGCCCTTGTTCTTCTAGGTGGTTGCGGGTTTGGAAGATGCTATCAAAGGAGCCTTGGTGAGTTGTTGCAGTGCATCTTGTAGATGGTAGACTTCATCATTGTGTTTGATACAAGTGTAAATTTAAAGTTAGCAGACATTGCAAATGACTCCTAGACTGGTGGCCTATCCTAGTTACATAAATGGTGCAGAGCTTGGTCAATTTGTTTGCCAGCGGTAGTTCATATATTGGAAGTTAGCTCCAAGTGTATTTGTAGTGATGCTGGATAACAGAAGGTGCGAGTACTGCTGATCTCCTTTGCGTGCCTCTTTTCATCTCCTCCTTCCTCTGATATGAATGAGAAACTTTGAAAGTAATTTCCATATCTTGTTCTGAAATTACCATTTAAACAGAATGACAGCATAACTGTCTCATCAAGTAATAATGTTCATAGCCTTTAACATGCAATTTAAATGGGTGTCAGTACTGGGCAGAACTGTGCCTGAAACACAGAAAATTCAAAGCTTCATCACAAAACCCTCATTAGCATGAAATATGAATGTTTTTTCTTCTCTATCCAAACAGATTAGCTCTCTCTTTCTGAGGCATTGTCATCGCTTAACAGTAAAATTATCTGCTACTGTCCTGTTTTCTTCAAACTCAAAACATTTAGGGCAGATTTGCACAAAATGTAGGAGCGGGTGGGAAAAAAGTCATTTTACCCGCTGGCAGCAATAGCGGATTTTTGCGCCAGACCGTCCCATTCCTGCCTCATTAATTTTTCAGCCACAGGAAACACATTATTTTGCTGACAGGTGGCCTCCAATTTACCCGCCATGCTGTTATCTCGCCGTTTCCTCATGCAGGGCACCATATTTAAACTGCAGCTGTGCGCACTTCTCAAAGCTTGCAACATAGGACTGCTCCGGTAAAGACATGGCCCCAAAAGCCAAGAAGAGTGCAGCCCCCTGATTCAGTGACGCATCGCTGGGACACCTCCTGGATGCCGTGGAGGCCCGTCACAATGTCGTCTACCAACACTGTCTGCAGGAGGACCATCAGTCTCATGGCTTGAGGGGCAATGGCAGGGGTGGTAGTACCAATGCTGCACACAAGAAGTCAGCCATCCAGTACAGAAAATGGATGAGTGGACTCATCCGTACCGCCAGGGTGAGGCAACCATCTTATCACTCTAAACTCACACTCAAGGCCATCACACATTCACTGGAACCTCACTCTCACTGCCAGCCCAAGAGACTTCACCACTCACTCTCTCACATACACCCTCAAATGCACATCTGGCCTCATCTCCTCTGGAGACTGTCTCATCGGCCCTCACCATCTTGAAGCCACGTACACAGATCAACATGTGCCCCCATCCATACTCTGGGATATCCCCCTTCCCCAGTACAGACCTTGCCCTGCAGCCTCTTCCCATACCTGAGGCCACTTCTCCCCCTTCCCCAAGCAAGCCTAACCGTGCAGCAGTTGAAAGGCCACCCCCACCTTACATCTGGTCTGGTAGGTAGAGACTTGCCCATGAGCGCCCTTAAAAATGATGTGGTGTTGCCAGCGAAGCCTGGCGCTGATGACCACGAGTGCTGCCCGAAGCAAGGTAGGCAAACAAACCTTGAGGTCCCGAGTGAAGTGCAGCCCGCCAGGTGCACATCGCTTACGTACAGTTGTGAAACACGTCGGTGTGTAATCACGCAAACGTGCACAGGTGATGCAGCGTGGTGGATTGATTCTGGTGAGCTGGGCTTATAATGAGATGCTAAAGCATTGACATTTGGTTCCTGACGCGGCGGCGGGAAATGTGGCCTGCCATTGATGGGTGGATTGCAAACTGGTTTCACAATAGCATGAAAGTGATTTTTGTCGGCCTCGCCATCTTGTTCCCCTTCCCCGACTGCCACCATGATGCCTGACGACAACAGGGCCGTAAAATTCCAGTCTTAGATGTCCCGTGAATGTTAGTTAATAAACCAAACAGCCACCCATAGTTACATTGTGGGATATTACATTATAAATTCTACCCAGATTCATTTTCACTGAACACTCGCAAATTCAGACGTCATCAACTCACAGGTGCCAAATATATAGATAAACAATAACAAGACCCAGAAATAGAGCGCCATTCATTCCATCTTACTACTATTTTTCATGTGATTCTACTCATCTCAAGTATGTGATCACGGCACTGGCTATAAATGAAACAATTTAACTTAGAACAAGTCTTACGACAATCATAGAAGAACCTCATTCCTCTCCATTGCCCACTAAATCTTTGCCACAACCCTTCTGAACCACTCAGTGCAAAATCTCCACCAGGATCTGCTGCCAAAAAGTCAGTGCAGTTTTGGAAAAGGTTGGGGAACCACTGACTGCTTGCAGTTAGACAACTCCAGGAGAAATACCAAGAACAGAACATCGACCTCTACACCACAGTGGTGACCTGACTAAGACCTTTGACACAGTCAGCCATGAAGCCTTTGGAAGGTAATGGAGAAATTTGGCTGCTCTGAGAAATTCATCACTATGGCTTGACAGTTCCATGATGTAATGCTCGTGCATATCCTGGATGATGTTGAGCCTTCTGACCCATTCCAAATCATTAATGGGGTTAAACAGGGCTGCGTGCTAGCACCAATCCTCTTCAGCATGTTTTTCTCTGATATGCTCACTGATGCCTTCCATCGGTGCTCAATCCGAGATGAGTCCGGGCAAACACTAAGGTCTCCAAGGATGTACTTCGCAATTTCATTTTTGGTAATGACTCCCTAGTTGCTGGTTCTGAGTTGGACATGCAATGTAGCATGGATTTATCCCATGGATAATGAATGTGACAACTTTGTCCTTAGAATCAGCACAAAGAAAACTGAAGTAATGTACCAGCCAGCTGCAGAAAAGCCCTATCTCGATCCCAAGTTTTCAGTCCATGACCAGAACCTGTCAGCAATGGACAAGTTCACTTATCTCAGCAGTACACTCTCTTGAGCTGTCTATGTTGACAACAAGGCACATGCAATAATTGCCAAAACAAGTGTAGCCTAAGGCAGACTTTGAACATCAGTCTAGAAATGAAGAGGAGTAAGTTCACCTATCAAATTGAAAGTCTTTAGAGCAATTATCCTGCCCAATCTGCTCTACACTTGCAAGACTTGGACAGTATGGCAGTGTCACACCAAGAAGTTCAATCACTTTCACTTGAGCTGCCTTCAGGAGTTTCTGAAGATCAGGTGGCAGGACAAAATACCAGACTCTGAAATGCTCACCCAAACTGGCATTCCAAGAACCCACACCATATTGAGACAGTCACATCTGAGTTGGGCTGGTCATGTAGCCAGAGTGCCTGACACCTGCTTACCAAAGTGAATTTTCTATGGAGAGCTTGATTCTGAGGTGCACTCTCATGTCAATGAAAGGAAGCGCTACAAGGCGACTCTGAAGGCTTCAATTAGGAGATTTGATATCCATTCTGAATCCTGGAAATAATTCCTACAGAATTGCAGCACCTGGCACAGCCAAACAAAAAAAGGTGCAACCTCCTTCGAAAGCAAGCACATATCAGTCGCAGAAAGAAAATGAAAGGAGAGGACATCCTGAGCCAGCAACTTGTCCAGAACTCAATCATCTATCCTATTTGTAGCAGAACTTTCCAGGTGCAAATTTGCCTTAGCAGTTTCCTATGTACCCACTGGAACCCTACCAAACACACCAGATGATGAACATAAAATAAATTAAACAAGTTTACTTTGCAATGGATTAAATATGTAACAGATCAAATAATTATGTTACAAATGAATCCAGAGTGGTTAAAAGGTCAGGGCCCAGAATGTAGCCTTTTGGGAAAAAGGTGACCCATAATGCTGTACTTGCACTGGTGTAATGGCCAAGCAGCATGCCTGAGCCTTAATGTTGTTGGTATTATTGCATGAGGTTTAGTGAGAATCTGTGCTCAGCTGCTAGAAAAATTCTACATTGTTTGCACCTCACTGGCAATTGGCTTACATTTTCCTGTCTAAAGCAGAAAGGTTTTTTTTAAAAATTCTTGGAATGTGGGCGTCCCTACCAAGGGCAGCATTTATTGCTGACCTCTAGTTGTACTTTAAAAGGTGATGGTGAGCCTTCCTCTTGAACAGCCGCAGTCCATGCTGAAATCACACAAAGGCACTGTGGCTTATGCCATTTCCACGAGACAGCTGTTGGCACCTCCCCATATGAGTGCACTTAATTTAACATTAATGAAATACACACTAATCTATGTTCAATTTTATGAATCTTCAAATTTGCATCAGTTTGACTTCAGCTTTCTTTACTGTTTGGCTGAAGAAAAGTAACGTGTTACACCCTAACCTTTGACCTGCTGAAACAGATGTATTTCAATGTAATGACATTTGTTGCTAATGACCTAAAGCAAGCTGGAATAGGATCAAAATAACCTCAAAGACTTCCTTCTAGTAAGCTCAGAAGCTGCAAGGAAATAAGTATATTAGTCATAGAAGGAATGGTAAGTACAAACATGTTGTGATTTCAAGTACACAAACCATATAAATTATAATAACCACCTGATGCTATGTTATTTTAGGGAACCTATTATGAAAAAAACCCATTCACTTTCCTAATTCAACTAATACAGGCCACGTTCAAGTTAAACTCTTAAAGTCCCAAACTCCTTACAATTGATTATTTATTCTTGAGTTGGTACAATGTTGAGATTGTTACATATATAAAGTCATCAAAATAACCCTTGTTTTGGTATCAGCATTATTCATATATGGTACTTACCCCCTTACCCCATTGCAAAATGTCACACAATATTTAATTGTGTGTTATGGAATTAGAAAGCATCATCTGAAAAAATAATGTTTGGCAATATTTTTTAAAAGTGTATTGGCTATCATGTTTGCATAAATTACAGTGAAATGCTTCATTGAGTTGCTTGTGTGAGATCTTTATTGACAAAAACTGGCTGGCTGTTCAACACGTCTCCTTCCTCATGCTCCTTTAAAGAATTTCCCAAAACTCTTATCACAATCCACATTCAGAGCTATTCATATTTTTTGCATAGCTATAGAAATGCTATGTAATGTATTGAATTGTCGAGTACTATTACTGATTTATTCGATGTTAGCTTCCCTTGATTGATCGTACCCTTGGCTGAGTCAATGATTGTGGGTTCAAGCTCCATAATAAGCACATCATTTACCTGAAACAGCACAGTACCAAGGACATAGTACCTTGCAGATGAGATATTAAATTAAATGTCTCTCTCTGGAAAGATATAAAAGAACCACGGTGATTCCTTAAAGTGCAGCAGAGATCGTCTTGGCCTATACACTGCCTCATCACAAAACACAGAAACTAGTTATGTATTTGCTGTGGGAACTTGTGTTCAAATTAGCAAGAATGTTTGTCAACATAATGCCAATGACTGTCAGAAGTAATTTATTGGTGGTAAAGCACTTTGGGATATCCTGAAGCTATGATAGAGTGTTACATACTTACGTCATTTTTAACCTCAGAAAACAGTGCTGTTCATTGTCAAATCTCTCAAATCAGCAAGGATTTTTGGTGTTTAGGGTTAGAGAAATCCTACCGTTGTGAAAAATGCATATTTTATATATGATTTGAGCCTTTTCTCAACACTTGTTCTCACAGTAAAATGCAGATCAAGTCTATTATAAGTTAAAATGTACACTGTTATGTGGGGTATCAATGAATCAGCACGTCACTAACAATTAGCTTTCTGCTATGGTATTATGCACCTAATACTATGTAGGCTGGTCACCACACACACCTATCAATTAAGAAATGCACCAAAGCCCAGGCTAAAATTAAAAGTAATATTTATTTACATGCAAGTTAATTACAGAGAAGCATAAGAATACAAGAGAAAAATAGCAAAATACCTGCCTTACTCAATATGAAATCTTCTTACAAAGCAATCAAAATTCAAAATCTTAACCTGTTCTCTTCAGTAGCTTTGACTGAGTATGCTAAAACATGTTAGACATTTGCTTACCATAGGCATTTTCTGACTACCTCCACATGCAACAGACTCTATAAAGTGGGAAATTAATGCCCATTAGATGTCTTGGGGAAAAACTGTGCTCTGTAGCACCTGATCTTGGGTGCTAAAAGGCCTCTTAAAACATCAAAATGGTGCCTGCAATACCTGCACACACATCCAACGGAAAGTGCACTAATCATCATCTTCATAAGGGGGCATGATGTCAATCAGCTGACTTGACAACTGCGCTACCATTTTGAAGCTGCCCACTCCATATTATGCCCACAGCTGAACACAACATTAAAAGACATGAAGGACACAACCCCATCACCAGTGCTATTGAAAAGGATTATCAATTACTTTCAAGTTAGTTATTAAATTATTTCTCCTGGCTCTTGCTACAACTCTATGCATTTTGAGTGCTTTTCTATATATGTTCAGTATTCCAACAGTTCACAGAGAACGGCGTGGCTAGTGCTGAAGTACATTCTTGGGGAGGTTTTGTCCCAAGACATCTAATGGACAATAATTCCCCACTTTATACAATCAGTTGCATGTGGAGGTATTCTTCTGCTTCTCTGTAATTATCTTGCATGTAAATAAATATTACTTTTAATTTTAGCCTGGCTTTGCACAAAGCGGTTGCTTCCAAACATGGGTGGCCTCGTAAGGCTTCCTCTTGGCATTCAGCATGACTGAAAGAGGCCACACAAGTTCCTAGAAGAGGGAGGAGGGGGCAGAGGTGAGGGAGGAAGAAGAGTAAGAGGACAAGGTAAAACAAGTGGAAAGGGAAAGGAAGCTACAATCTATTCAACCTCTTTCTGTCAGAGCTGTACATGAACAAATAGTTCATGAGTAATATCAGTAACCTCAATGCCAATTCCTGAGTGATTAACAGTCCCACACTTGCCCTTTCCTCTGTTCTGTTACAATGCAAAAATAAAAACAATCCAAAACCCACATTGCAATTCAAATTTATAAGCTAAATCATGCTATAATGCATACAAAAATAAACTAATGACCCTTCTGCAATCACTTAGTGTCTCTTCCATCTGTCTTTGTCTGTTTCAGTGCTCCATGAGGTGTTCTTCCCAGCAGCTAAAGCATGGCTGATGGAAGGCTTTGACTTTCAGTGGAGAAGAATGCAGCTGATCTTGGAGGGCAGCTTCAAGCAGCTCTGGACCTACAGGGCCTAGCTACAAACTGTACTTTCTCAGCTTGGCTGCAGGAGTCTGGGTTGCCTAGCAACACCAAGGGTGCTGGTGGAGTTGCATTGATAGGAGCATGTATGCTATGACCCTGAGGCAGAATACCATGTTTGCACTCGATGGTGCTACTACCACTCTCCTGGGATGGTGTCTCAGTAATTCACATGCTTTGTTGGAGAACAGATTGTTGCTGTATTGTCTGGAAGCCACTTTGCATTTATATCTGCAACCATGATGGCAGCAACCTGACTTTCTGTGGTAGCAAGCTGAGATTGCATGACTTCTGTCTGACTTCTACTACAGCAACCAGGTCAATGTTGCTTGTGCTTCAATAGAAGGTGAGACATGGGCCATCAGCACCGTATCATGGTTGGCTTTTACAGGTCTGTATATGAAGGTGTCCACCCATCCCATATTGGAAAGGATGATCTCCAAGCTCTGTGCACAGCCTTGTGCCAAATTTTTGCTGGATTTCTCCATGCTCCTTAATATTGGACATAGGCTTTTCAGTGTGTCAAGCACTTTGGTATTTATACCCAACAGCCTTCATCTGTAGCCTGACCCATCAAAGTCCTAATCTGAGTCCTCTTCAGCAATACTAATATGCAACATCACTCTCCCATAAGGTGAAATCGAATGATGGTATCCTTTCATATTCACTTTCTTCTTACACTTCCTCCAGGTTTCAGTTCTCAGTATCTGAATTGAAAAGGGGGCACAATCTGGGCTGTGGTGAGTAGGGAGAGGGAGGTAAGAAGTGAATGCTTACACCATCTGCAGCTTGTAAATCAAAAGCATGAGGAAGAAATGAGACCAGAGAAGGAGGATGGAGATACCCTTATCTTCAGTCATTACAGCCTTACAAGTAGCCACAGCCTCAGGAATGGCCCTTTCCATAATGGCCAGCTCCTCCATGGGGGTTAAAACAGGCAGGTGTACTTATCCCTCCTCCTAACTCCTGCTGCCCTTTCTTGTGCACTACCTTCTCCTGAAAGAAAGAGGAAAGTATGTCAGTGAGTGTCATGCAATTACCTTGAGTGATGTGGCTAGCATGATTGAATAATTGTTTAGTGTGTGCAAGCTGAGATGTGTGTGTGTGTGTGTGAGGCTTGCAACAGTGCTAAGTATGTGAAAGTGAGGTGAAGCATTTGGATGTTATGAATCCTGATTCTTGGATATCCTTGCTATTGAGTGATTGGGATGCAGTGAATTGAGTAGCGGATGAGGCGCGTGGTTGACAGTAGGGTATGACATTTGAAATGCATTCACATTGCATTTGAGAACATGAGTTCTAAGGTCAGGCTTCTTCCTGCACTGCATCCACATCCTTGGGGCTACATTCCTGACATTGACTTCTGCCGCTACCTTCAGAATATGTGCCTGGGGGACGTCATGCCCTTCCCCGAGTCTCCTGAGGATACAGGACATTGCTCCTTGTTTCCATTCCTTCTAAGTCCCCAGGTTAATCATTTCACCTGGTCAGCCATTGTTGATTCTTCCATAGCACAACATTCACAATGACCTCAGCATCACCAGCAACCACAATGCACCTCATCTTATGAGTCATCATAGAATTATAGAATGGTTACCTTACAGAAGGAGACCATTTGGACTGTCAGGTTCAAGCTGGCTCACTGTAAGAGAAGTTTCACTAATCCCACTCCCTAGCCCTACATTTTTTCCCTTCATGTACCTTTCCAATTCCCTTTCGAATGGCACAATTGAATCTGCCTCTGCCACTTCACTCCAGATCATAACAATTTGCTGTGCAAAAATCCTTTTTCTTCACATCGACTTTGGATCTTTTACCAATTACTAAATCTGTGAGCTTTGGTCCTGATCCTTCTGCCCATGGAAACAGTTTCTCTTAATCTACTCTGTCGTGACCCCTCATAAACACCTCTATCAAATGAACTCTCAACTCCCTTTTCCCTAAGAAGAACAAGCCCAGCTTCTCCAAGCTATCCACATAACTTAAGTCCCTCATCCCTGGAACCATTCATGTAAATCTTTCCTGCACTCACGCCAAACCCTTCACATCCTTCCTAAAGTATTGAGCTAAATGAATTTGATGCTGAACCTTTATAAAGATTCACCATAACTTGCTTCCTTTTATAATCCTTAGGATTCTGTAGGCACTTTTAACCACTTTCAACCTGACCTACCACTTTCAATGATTTGTGCACACGTACCTCAAGTCTCTCTGTTTTTGCATCCCTTTTAGAATTGCATCCTTTAGTTTATATTTTCTCTCCTTGCTCTTCCTGTCTTTGCTGTAAAATGCATCTGCCACATGTCGGCCCATTCCACCAGCCTGTCTATTTCCTCTTGAAGTCTATCACTATCCTTGTCACAGTTCACTAAACTACCAAGTTTTGTGTCATCTGAAAATTTTGAAATTGTGTCTTGTTCACTCAAATCTAAGTCATAAATACAGATCGAGAAAAACAGTGGTCCTAATACTGATCTCCAGGAAATACCTTCCCCCAGTTCGAAAAACAATCACTCACCACTATTCTCTATTTCCAGTCACTCAGCCAACTTTGTATCCATGTAGCCACTGTCCATTTTATTTCATGGGCTTCCCAACTTTGGCAAGCCTGTTATGTGGAAGGCTGGCATTAAATAGTGATAGACACTCATGGTACGTGTGTTTTAGTATTTAGCAGGGAGATGGATCAGGTGGATATGACATAAGATGATAAGATTAACATGTAAAATGATTTGACATGCAAAATAGAAAGAAGAGAAATATTCAGTAAACTAGTCAAACTCAAAGTGGATAAAACCTCTGGCCCAGACAGAATACCTGCATGCATTCTAAAATAATCTAGGGAAGAGACTGCAGAGGTGCTATTGCAGATGTTTAATAATTCATGAGAAAGAGGTCTAGTGCCAAAGGTCTGGTAGATGACTAGTGTAATCTGTATATTTAAGAAGGGAGTTAGAACATGTCCAGAGAACTATAACCAGTCGGGTTAACATTAGTGGCAAGAAAACTAATGACATCCCTTCCAAAGGAAAAAACAGAAAAATATGTAGAAATGAAAAATAAAATGAGGAACAGCTTGCATTCCAAAAGGGAAAAATTTCCTTGAACAACTTCATTGAATTCTTTGAAGATAACAGAGAGAATAGACAAGGGTACTGTAGTAGATGTAATTTATCTAGATTTTGAAAAGGACTTTGATAAAGTGCTGCATAATAGATTAATGAATAAGGTCAGAGCTTGCAGAGTCAGAGGTCAAGTGGCAGGATGGATAACCAACTGGCTTCAAAACAGAAAGCAGAGAGTAAAGGTAAAGGCAGAATGGCAAAAAGTATAAAGTGGGGTCCCACAAGGATCAGCATTGGGACCATTGTTATTCATAATTTATATTAATAATTTAAACTTTGGAAACAAAACACCAATTTGGGGGATAATTAATACTGCAACATATGACACAAAAACATTAATAAACTCCCATAATGAACATATAATTGACAAATGAATTTCAACATAGATATGTTATGTAACAATAATAAGGAGAATTGGAAAATGAGAATCTAAATGGAATAAAGGAGTCAAGGGATCTGGGAATATAAATACAGAAATCACTAAAAGTAGCAACACAGGTTAATAAGACCATGAAAACAAAGCAAAGCAAGCACTACGGTTGATTTCTAGAGGGATAGAATTGAAAAGTGCAGAGACAAAAACAAAAACTGCTGGAAAAACTCAGCAGGTCTGACAACATCTGTGAAGAGAAAGAGAGTGTTAATGTTTCAAGTCCATACATATGGACTGCTGAGCTTTGCTGTTGTTTTTGTTTCAGATTTCCAGCATCTGCAGTATTTTGCCTTTATGAAAAGTTTAGAGGTTGTCCTAAACTTATTTCAAACCTTTGTTAGGCTATACTTCAAGAACTACGTACATTTCTGATTGGCACGTTATGAAAAAAGATATAGCGATGCTGGGGAAGGCGCAAAAAGGATTTACTAGGATCATAGCAGAAATACAAGTAAAATCAATAATGCTGGAAATATTCAGCAGACCTGACAGAATCTGTGGAGAGAGAACCTGAGTCAGTGGCCTAGATATTCTGTCCCAATAGAACGCGGAGATGATTGCTGCTATTGTGGGTCACAACGACATTGAAAGTTCCAGGGAGCCAATTATGCCTGAACTCAGAACTTCCAGTTGACCAGAAATGGCACATTGGGAGCTCTGGCTGATAGAACACCCAGCTCACCCTTCCCTCACCACTGCACCCCATCTTCACCCACGAGACCTTTTTGTCACCACAAAAACATGAGCTGTTTACACTGTCTTTTACCCTTGGTTTATCAGACCTATTCTGAGCAGATGTAAACACTACTAGGAGTGCCCTTTAAATCATGAGTAGTGAAGCATTCCCGTACCACTGACACTGCTCAGCCCCGACACTTCTCACCCCCCAACACTGCTCAACCCCCAACACTAACATTGCTCACACACCCCAACACTGCTCACCCTCCCCACCAACACTGCTCACACCCACAGCCCTCATTGCCCAACCCGACACTGTTCTCAAGCTGATACTGCTCAACCGCCACCCCCAAGCACTGTCGGCGGTATCAGACAGGTGTGAGCAGTGCTAGGAATGAATGAGCAGTGTCGGTAGGAGGGGTGAGCAGTGTTAGGGAGTGGATAGTGTTGGGGTGATCTGTGTGGGGGCTGAAGAGTGTTAGTGTCAGAAAGATATAATAATTTTCATAATGTTATTGGAACTTATTGTAGAGTAGAATAATAGTGGAGTCTATGTCTACGTGTGTGTGTTGGGGGAACTTAATTGAATTAAAGGCAGCTGGTCTGAAGGCTTAGATGTGTCAGAAGATAAGCTAGGTTTGAAATGTTAAATAGGTAAACATGGGGGAAATTTTAGAATGTAAGGTGTAAAGGGAATATTTGCATTTTTAAATAAACCAGACTAGCTTGAGTTCAAAGGAGGTGTGAAAAGTTTCACCTAGCCAGGAGTTAAGAAACTGTGTTTATTTTTCCCAAAGATTGCTGGTAAAATTGATACTTTGATGGATTTTATTATTGGAGGTAAAGCCCAAAGACATAGTGAAACAATGGGAATTTGCATTCAAAGGGGAAAATATGTTTAATAGAGCAAAGGTTGTATGTAAGGGCAGGAATTCTAAGACCTAACAAGTGTGAAAAACTTCCAGCATCTAAACATCATGCTGCTGTCTACAAGGAACTGAGGCTGAGAAAAACTCATTGTGAATTCCACTGTTCAGGGTATTGTATGTTACTTTGCCTGGGTCTTTTAAAATCTATGTGACTTACTGTTATCTTAATGGAGGTGTAACTGAGGTTTAGATTAATTAGGGGATTTAGAAGCTATCATAGTATTAATTTGTAGATCTATGTATGGCTTAAAATCATTTCTTCTATTAAAGGTTTAATTTAGCTTTGTAAGAAACCTATAATACTTTGTGGCCTTTTGTTCATTGAATTCAAAGTCCATATCTCAAAATAAGTACAAATTACAAATAGTTGTGGCAGCTACTTCAAGTCTCCCTCTGGGCATTTACCATCCGCCTGCCATAACAGAAATTGGGGGCTCTTTGCAGGATATATTTGGAATTCTTTGATTCATTTGGAGTTGGTGAATCTTAAGGTTACAAGTATCAAGAAGCACTTTGAATTCAGGAGTTGGTGTGAGTTTTTTTCTTAGTGATGAGAATGCAATATGGCTTTGGCAGTTGCTAAGATTTGTTGAAGTTATAACTTTGGCTGGTTTACAAAAGGTAAATATAGTTAAGTTAATGGAATTAGTGGAGAACTTAAAATTGGGATTACCTGCAGGGGTAAGAAAATCAGATACAATTGAAGGTATAGCACAGCATTTAAAGTAGAAAATGATACCTGACACCGGTGAGTTCCAGCTGAAGGTAGTGAGACTTCGCTTAAAAATGAAGAAGCTTGAACTTGAACAGGCAAAGTAAATGAAAAAAATGGAACTAGAGGCAGCAGAAAAAGAAAGGGCATTTCAAAAGGAGCAAGTGGATAAGCAGGAAAAAGGAAGCTGGAACTAAAATTTCAGGCAAGAGAGAAGGATAAAGAAAGAGAGGCAAGGGAAAGAGAAAAGGAACGAGAAAGGGAATACCAGCTTAAGAGGCTGGAAGTTAAAAGAGAGATCTCAGATTCTGAGGAAAGTTCTGATGATGAAAACACCTTTAACCTAAAACCCAGTGAGGATATGTTTAAATTTATACAAGCTCTTCCAAAGTTTGAAGCATTCTTTATTTCATTTGGGAAGATAGCTAAACAGATGAAATGGCCACAGGAAAACAGGACATTGTTGTTGCAATCCAGGTTGTTGGTTACAGCACATGAGGTTTATGCTTCACTGTCAGAAGAAATGTCAATGAACTATGACGTGGTAAAAAAAAAAGTCTATTTTGAGTGCATATGAGTTGTTTCCTGAGGCATACAGGCAGAAATTTAGGAATATGGGAAAACAGCCTGGGCAAACTTGTATTGAGTCTGAGAGAGTAAAACAAAGTAATTGTGACCGGTGGATATGGGAATTTAAGATAGAGATAACATATGCAGCTCCTAGAGAAGTAATTCTTTTGAAATAATTTAAAGATTCAAGTGCTTTGGTAATGAGAACTCATGTGGAGGAACAAAAGATTCAAATAGTAAGACAAGCAGCAAAGATAGCCGATGATCATAAGTTAGTTCATAGAGCTAAACCTTTTTACTGTCACCCTTTTAAATCAGAAAAGAACAGAAAATGGGAAGGTGAAAGGAAGGTAGGTAGTCAGGGAACAGAAGGAGTAGGAGGAAATTTCCAGAAATTTTTTTCTCAAAATATAAAGGAAGCTGCTGAAGGTAGCGGTGACATTTGAAAATTGAGGTGCATTCATTGTAATAAGGTTGGACACACAATGTCAGTATGTTGAAAATTGCAAGGAAAATCTGTTGGAATTATAGGGGTGCAGAAAAGTTCTGGAGGTAAAAGTACTGTGGGTCCTGAGATTCAGGCACAGGAAAAACCAGTGGTTATGTACAGGTAAAACATGAAGAATCACTGGTAGCTAAAGAAGCGGGAATATGTTCACAGTTTACCCAAGAGAATTCTGAGGAGCAGGTTGCAGAAATGTTTAAAGATTTTGTGTCTAAAGGGAAAGTATTTCCATGTGTACTGGGTGGAGTGGGTAAAGATGTTAAAATTTTATGAGGCACAGGGGCTAGTCAACCCTTGAATTTGTGGGATATGGATATTAGTTATTGCAGGAGCAGGTAATAATAAGTGGGGTTCATGGAGATGCTAAACTTATTCCATTATGGAAGGTAAATTTAAAGAGTGAGTGGAAAACAGGTGAGGTGATTGTTGGAGTAGTGGAAAAATTGCCCAAATTACCTAAAATTTATTTTAGGTAATGATATAACTGGATCACAGATGTGGATGATTGCTTTGGTAGTTGAGCAGCCTGTAGAAGTGTTTTCATCATAAGTGTTGCAGAGAGAGCATCCTGGATTATTTGCAGTTTGAGTTAACAAGATCACATGCTCAGAGGTTGAAACAAGAAGAACAGAAAGGCAGAGAAAAGGTGTGGAAATCCAATTAGCTGGCAATGTTTGATAAGGTTATTCAGGAAGAAAAACAGGAAGACATTGCAGTGGAGGCATTTAACTCAAGACATTTAGTGAAGTTACAGAAAAAGGCTTTGCAAATAAAACAGTTATATAAGACAGCTTACTCACAAACAGAGGTAAAATGTATTCCAGAATGTTATTACCTTAAGGGTGATGTTTTAATGAGAAAATGGAGGCCTTATCATGCTTCAGCAAATGAAAGCTGGAGAGAGACGCATCAGATTATAATGCCATTTGGATATAGATATGAGATTCTGAAAGTAGTTCATGAAATTCCAATGGGGGGGGGGGGTGGTGGGGGGGAGATGGGGGGAAACATGTAGGAATCAGAAGGACACAGGTGAAGATACAAAAACATTTTTATTGGCCTGGATTGCATAGGGATGTGGTCAAATTCTATAGAACATGTCACACATGTCAGGTGATAGGGAAACCACAAGCAGTGATTAACCCTGCACCTTTAATCCCCATTCCAGCATTTGAAGAAGCTTTTACTAGGGTCATGATTGTTTGTATAGGACCCCTCCTTAAGACTAAAAGTGGAAATCAGTACTTGCTGACAATAATGGATGTGTATAGCAGGTTCCCTGAAGCAATACCTTTGAGAAATATTACAACAAAAAAAATTATGGATGGTTTGACTAAATTTTCTACAAGATATATTTTACCTAAAGAATTACAATCAGATCAGGGTTCAAATTTCATGTCGCAGCTGTTTAAGGAAGTAATGAACAGTCTGGGAATGAAACAATTTAAGTCAACAGCTTAACATCCTGAGTCACAGGGGGCTGTGGAAAGACGGCATCAAACTTTAAAAACTATGATGAAGGCATATAGTCAGGATTATCTACAATAATAGGGAGAAATTCCATTCTTGTTATTTGCTATAAGAAATGCTCCTAATGCAGCAACTGATTTTAGTCCTTTTCAACTAGTTTTATGGTCCTGAGGTGAGAGGATGACTGAAATTGGTTCATGAGAAATTGGTGGGTAAAAACTCAGAAGCTGCTCTCCTGAATTATGTATCAAACTTCAGAGAGACAAGTGTCAAAGTGATTTGGAGAAGCTATTGCAGTCACAAAGATATTTGTGGAAATAAGCTGGGAAGAGCAAATTTTGCTATACATGATGCACATGTAGAAGTTTCATCTTCGATAAGGCAACATCCTTACAGATTAAATCTGGCAAAGTCATCCCAAGTACAGAAGGAAATCAAATTCAAGCTTCAAAATGATGTCATTGAGTCTAGTTGCAGTAACTGGAGTGCGCCTATTTTGCTGGTACTGAAACCATATGGAACACAAAGACTGTGTGTGGACTATCAAAAAGTAAATGCGGTGACAAAAGTGGATTTATATCCTATACCACAGTTGGAAGATTGTATTGAGAAAGTGGGACAAGCAAAATTTATCACAAAGATTGAACTGCTAAGAGGATATTGGCAAGTACCGTTTTTGGACAGAGCAAAGGAGATAGCAGCTTTCCTGATGCTAGATGGGCTATATCAGTTTAACGTCAAACAATTTGGTATGAAAAATGCACCTGCGACATTTCAAAGGCTGACAAACGAAGTAATTGTAGGTCTGAGCAATTGTGTTGTTTATGTTGATGACTTAATACTTTTCAGTCAGCTATGGGAGGAGCATTTACAACAGCTGGAATTTACTCAATTACAAGAAGCTAATTTGGTGGTGAACTTGGCTAAAAGTGAATTTGCAAAAGCACAAGTTATGTATCTAGGCCATACCTGTGAACATAATAAGATGGCTCCGAGAGATGTGAAAGTCAAAGCTATCATGAATTTTGTCGTACCTACAACAAATTAAGAAGTTTTGAGATTTTTGGGCATGAGTGGGTTTTATCAGAAATTTGTGCCAAATTTTCGTAGTGTGTTTGTTCCATTGACTGAACTATTAAAAAGGGAGAAGTTTCAATGGACACAGGAGTGAATGTCAGAATGCATTTGACAGTTTGAGAACTGTCTTAACTACACCAGTTTTGGCAGTACCCAATTGTGCCAAGCAATTTAAGTTGGCTGCTGATGCAAGCAATATAGGCATTGGAGCCATATTGTTACAAGAAGATGACATGAATTGAAAAACCAAAAGGGTATTTTTCACGGAAGTTGATGTACAGCAGATAAGATATTCAACAATTGGAAAGGACACTTTGGGGTTGGTGGTAGCATTTTGAAATTTACATTGCCAACAATTCATCAGAAACAATTCTTTAGACAGACCACAATCCTTTAAAGCTTCTGTACTAATCTTGAAGAGCAAGGCTATTCAGATGAAGTTCATTACTGCAACCATTTAATCTACAGATTATACATGTGGCAGGATGAGAAAATCTGATCACAGGTGCATTGTCAAGGGTTTGCAGCTTAAAGGGAAAATTGGACATTTGAAATCTGGACACTGGACTGGAATGATTTATGTTGATACCAAGAATTTGTATATATGTTGTTATGTTAGTGCACGTATCTAGTAATGTAATAGTGCAATAATAGGAAGTAAAGAAGATGGGTTCAGAAAATGAAGCTGTCTTTTAATCTATGATGGTTCATTTTTAATAAGGAGGGGGATGCCTGGAAGATATAATAATTTTCATAATATTATTGGAATTTATTGTGAAGTGGAGTGATAATGGGGTCTGTGTCTATGTGTGTGTGTGAGGGGGGGCACTTAATTGAATTAAAGGCAGCTGGTCTGAAGTCTTAGATGTATCAATAGATAAGCTGGGTTTGAAATGTTAAGTAGGTAAACATGTGGGAAATTTTAGAATGTAAGCTATAAAGGGAACATTTGCATTTTTAAATAAACCAGACTAGCTTGAGTTCAAAGGAGGGGCTGAAATGTTTCACCTAGCCAGGAGAAGTTAAGAAACTGTGTGTTTATTTTTCCCCAAAGATTACTGGTAAAATTGGTATTATGATGGATTTTATTATTACAAGTCCAAAGACATAGTGAAACAATGGGAATTTGCATTCAAAGGGGAAAACATGAATAAAGGAGCAAAGGTTGTATGTAAGAGCAGGAATTCTAAGATCTAACAAGTGTGAAAAGCCTCCAGCATCTAAGCCTCAAGCTGCTGTCTACAAGGAATTGAAGCGGAGAAAAACTCACTTTGAATTTGACTGTTCAGGGCATTGTGTGTTACTTTGCCTGGGTTTTTAAAAAATCTGTGGGAAGAATTTTCCCCCCATCGGGGGGGGGGGGAATGTCCAGGAACAGGCGCGCCTCTGCTCGGCAGCCCCAACCGGGGGCACACTGCCATTTTACGTGAGCGGGCCAATTAAGGCCCGTCCATCGTGACGTCCGCCAGGAAGCGCAATGCGCTCCCTGTGTGGGCAGGGGGTGGAATTCCCTAAGCCAAGAGTAAGGTCTTTCGTGCATATGTGCGAAAGAGCGCATTCATCACCCAGCGGCTAAGTGCTGCCTCAGGTACATTGCCGCCAAATTCAAAAATGTGAGATATAGAAAAATAAAATTTCCCTGACATGTCCTCTCATGTGACACTGTCACATGAGTTGGGACATGTCCATCACTTTTAAGTAAACTTTTATTACATTTTTAAAAACCTACATGAAACCTCATCCCATCCGTGGATGAGGTTTCATGCTTTTTCTGAAGCCCGCCAGGGCTCCCGGCCTGCTCGCCAACCTTAAGGTTGGGTGGGCAGGTCCTTTAAGTACTTCAATTAGTTTTTAAATGGCCTCAATTGGCCATTGACAGGTCGGTGCACGCTCAGCTGATTCGGCTGCGCCTCTGCCACCCTGAAAATTGAAATGACGCGGGGTGATGACAGGAGTTCCACCTGACATCATCTTGTGTCATTTTATGCGTCAGTGAGCGGGTCCCGCTCCCTGCTCGATGAACTCAATATCCTGCCCTGTGCGTCTCATTGTTGCCTTAACGGAGGTGTAAATGGGGGTTAGATTAATTAGGGGATTTAGAAGTTACCATAGTATTAATTTGTAGATCTATGTATATGCTTAAAATCACTTCTCCTATTAATAAAGTTTAATTTAATTTTGTAAGAAAAATATAAGACTTGGTGCCTTTCTAGTCACTGTATTCAATGTCCGCATCTCAAAATAAGTACAAATTACAAATAGTTGTAGCAGCTGCTTCAGGTTTCCCTCTTGGATTTGGGCAGCTTGGCATTTACCATCTGCCTACCCTAACAGTCAGAGTGTGGAGAGGATGAGCAATCTTGGATTGTGGAGGTGTGAGTTATGTCTGGAGGGGTGAGCAAGGTCAGGGGTGTGGGGAGGGTGATAGTGTTGGAGTGCAGGGGAGGTGAGGATTGTCATGAGACAAAAAACAATGACAGGTACATTTAAAAACAGTGAAAGTCAATTAACTGAATGCAAATTTCAAAGGGTGTGTCTTCGGCTCATGGCATAAAAGAGGTCTTGGCATCATTAGAATTGCATCTGGCCACTAACCTCCAAGCTGACCTCAGTGTTGAATCCACACAGCAGCCAAGACAGGAAGGTCCTAAGGCTCCAGCATATAAAGGTAATGCTGCACTTTTGAATAGTCAGCAGCATGCAATCCCCATCTGCTGTTGTCTGGATGCTCTGGGGATCATCAGAACCGGAAAAATGTAGAGATGTAACAGGTTTGAAGTGAGTACAGGTACAGGGAAAGCAGGGAGGAGAACAAAAGAATAGCTCTGTGCTGGGTGGGAGGCAAGAAAGGTTTAATGATAAAAGGCTTGGTAGTGCAAAGTAAAATGGGCAGCAATGGGACAAGTAAAAGAACAACAAATGCCAAAAATGAGAATATCAGGAAAGGATGAATAGGCTGAGCTTCTTTTCTCTCGAAAATCTGGCTTGTTAATCTCACTTCACACATTGAGGAAAGGATAAATCTGAAGCCAGTCTTTTCTTTAAACCAGATTTATTTCAAAGACTACAGAGTAATGGCACAGGTTCCTCTTATTCCCTCCAACACCCACTGTGAACTGATTTTTATACACTTGCAATAAATCCCTAATCTTTCCCCAATTGGTGGAAGCCACTCTTAATTGCATACTTAAAGCATGCACTCCATTGCAGCATGATTCCAACATTAATAAGGGGTGACATAATTGAGGTCTTTAAAATTATGATAGGTTTTTTGAAAGAAAATCAAATCAGGAATTCAGAAGAAACTTCCTTACCTAGAACAAACCAAAAATTAGATAAGATTTTTTCCTAAAAATATACTTTATTCATAAAAATTTGTAAAAATTACATTCCATAACAGTTCAAATTGGACATTACTGAAAGTGCAGCCCAGTTCAAGCTCTTTCCATTAGTATGTGACACTCGGATGTCCCTCAGTACAATTGAAATTATATGCGAAGTTTACAATATACATTCCATGGCAAAGATACCACCCAAGGTGTTGTACACACTTCCAATCCCTCAATGTACTATGGGCGGAAGGCCTTAGATAGTGATATTTCCCCACTGAGACTTAATGCCCTTTCCTCCATGAGTTTGGTGATAGGAAACATTTAATTGGGGGTGAGGTGGCAGGTGGGAGCCTTCCCACCCCACTGCCAATGGCAAGTGGAGCAAGTGGGGAATTAATATGGATTTAAGGGCCTTATCCTACCACCACTGATATTCACCAGGCTTTGGGAAGGGAGGGCCTGCTGAGAGCACTGCATGTATCTGACTCAGATGCAGGGGCAATGTCATTGTGGACATTGTCCACAATCCCTGCAAGCTAGCAATAAGAGAAACACTGATAAATTAAATGTCTCACACCACTTTCACATAGCAGGCATAAGGGGAAGGCATCGGGGCCACTTACCATTACAGTATGCAATGGGAACAGAATTGTCATGCCCTTAACTATTTTGTCTAATGCTTCTGCTTGCAGTACTTCCAATGATATAAGGAACTATTTCTCCAGATGGTAGCTAAAGCCTCCTAGCTGCCAGCCTTCAATAATGGAGGCACTGGGGCATAAGGGATCAAGAAAGCATCTATTCATCTGTATTATTCTATGCTAGTGGTCCTGTACCAACTGCATATTAATAAAGCAAAAACCCTTGCAGTTCATATAGCAGCATTCATTGTGCTCATGGGTCCAAATAGCAAAATGGATGCAATCAGTGACTACCGTGACACATGGGAATATGACAAATCCACAGAACTATGCTGTCCTAACCTTCTGAGCTATTGACCTATTTAAAATAAATGTAATTGTTGGACCTGCAAACTAAGGCACCCTTCATTATCTCCTCAGTATATCTGTGCACAACTGACTAGTGCTCCATTCATCATCCATGTTTGCCTTAAACAACCTCAAGGCATGGAAAACAATCAGGGTCTGGGATGATTTTTTACTCCATTGGCTGTCTTTTGCATGGTAAATTGGACTTGCAAATCTTCATTAGGTAAGTTATTCAGTTCTATCACCATTACTTTGTTTTAGCCTCTGGAGGTACTCCTCCAAAGTAATTTCCAGATAACTCCATGAGGGCCAATGTCTGGCCAATGTCTACAGCCATCAAAGAGAAGATAATTGGAAAGGGAGGGAAAAAAAATTGACATATTTGAACAATTTTGTACATATATTCAATCCAAAATGAATACAAGATATTTTATTTGATGTACTAAAAAAATATTATTTTGCTGCAGGGAAAATACTTCTTGATTTTTGTCACCTTTTACAACCAATTCCCCCAACCATCATATCTAAGCACCCTCTTCTCCTGAAGATGCTGATCAATCTCTGGATAAGGCTTCCACTTGGACTCCAGTACATTAGCATAGTACCCAGTCTTCATCTGACTGTTAATGGGATTATTTTCTGCAGGTTATTCCCATTGATTCAAATGATGTAGTAAAATGATACAAAACACAGAACTCTTATTTTCAGTTTATATCTAACTTTTTCATGGAATCCACCTTATCGTTGAAGAGTGATTGACTAGCACTGGACCCCAGTTTAGGCTATAAGTATTAAACTAAATTTATGAAACTATAAAAACTTTACTAGCTCTTTGTGGGGTAAAGCTCTTTTCCTCATTAGAGATTTCATTCCAATAACTTGAATATTTCAGATAAACTGTGTTTTTTTAAAAAACAGACTGAAATGACTGAAATTGCATGAATTAAATAATTCTGTTAGTTCAAAATGCTGCCTATCTAACATGTATCTGAACAAATCATACAACATGTTTGTATTTGAATTGAGTACTTTATCTCCTCCCTTTAATGAACAGCTCGGAAACCAAACAATATTTACAACGAAGTTCATTGTTAAAGTTTTCATGCATTGTCATCGAATTAAAAAGCAAAACCAAACAAGATTTTAAATTAAAGTGCTAATTTGTCATATCTCTTCAAAATATCGTTTCATTGTTCAAATAAATGCACATTTGGGAGGGTGAAGTCAAAATAGTTTGGCTTCATTTCAGCATTAATAGCTGCCAAATTAATTTGAGGCCCATCAAGCTAATGCAACAGATTGCTATTTTTAAACGAGATTACTTTAAAACCAAGCACCAAATTAATAAAATGTGAACTATGCTTAAAGGATGATGACAGATAACTTCCCCTTGTTGACGGCTCAGTCGGGCTTACTTTGTAAGAATGACTTCCTTCTCGGATCTGTGATTGAACCAGTCACTGAAATAACCTTATTGAAGTGTTGATTGTTAATACGTTGAATTTACAATGATTTGTTACCGCTCATCCTAAAGCGCTCCCAGTCGTCATACTCTCACACTGCTTAATGTTCTGAAAGCCATATTTTACCCATTTTAAGAGAATATCAGCAACCTACTTGCCTGAAGGATTGCGTGAACATTCTATCAAATCGGAACATATGAGGAACAACCCCACTTTGGGGCACACGTCAGAAAAGCTGAACATCCAACTCGGTCTAGAGAGGCAAACTTAAATGATATACCTACTTTCAAAATGATTGTACAAAACTCTACCCACTTCTAAACAACACACGGCCGTTCTACATTCCAAGGAGCATGAAGAACCTTTTTTCTGGTTCCGAAGAACCTTCCCTTTTCTGAATGAATCGACATTCTACTCTTTTACCCATTTTAATAGAAAACATTTGAGTTCCCTACAATGATACAAGGTGATCAATTCACGGTTAAACAATTAATAAAATAGGATTAATTGAGAAAGAAATTCAGAGTAAACTTTACTACATGCAATTAAAAATAGCACAAGCGATCCTAAATCTTTAATCTCATGCATTGCGTGACACAACATGCATAATAATAAAATGGTTGGCAGAGAATTACGAGGCTAAAGTTCAAACATGTGGCTCGGGTGAAGCCCAAAACAGAGAGCAAAGGGAGACAGTAATTCAAATTTGGGTTTCCTTCCCCATCGTCTCCTGTTAGCAGAACTCAGATTTAATCATTTCCTTCAGCTCGGGCAATTCCTATTTTTACAAGTCAGCAGTTCCATAAAAACACAAATAACAGAGAACCAGAAAAGCTCAAAAAAGTGAAAGGCACACACTTGAGGTTATACTGTTCTACATGGATTAATATGACACCAATTGCAGACAATTTCTAGCATTGTTTCATTGTAAAAAGCAGACCACGTGATTGTTGTTGTTTTCATCAACACAACCTAACAGAGATAATGGGAACATGGGAACATAAGATTTAGGAGCAAGAGTAGGCCATTCAGCCCTTCAAACCTGCTCTACCATTCCATAAGATCATGGCTGATCTGTTTGTGGTCTCAATTCCACTTTCCTTTTTAACCCACCATAACCCTTAACTCAAGGATATATCAAAAACCTACTTAACTCAGCCTTGAATAAGTTCAGTGACCCAGACTCCACTGTTTTCTGGATAAGAGAATTCCGCAGACTAACAACTCACTGAGAAAAAAACATCCTCATCTCTGTCTTGAAAGGGAGACCATTCTTAAACTGTGTTCCCTCCTTCTTGTCTCCCCTAGAAGAGGAAACATCTGCCCAGTATCCACCCTATCAAACTGGAGGAACAGAACCTCATCTTCCAACTAGGCACTTTGCAGCCTTCTGGACTGAATATTGAGTTCAACAACTTTAGATCATGAACTCTCTCCTCCATCCCCACCACCTTTCCGATCCCCCTTTTCCCCAATAATTTATATAGATTTTTCTTTTCCTACCCATTTCCATATTTTTTTAAATGTATTTCCATCCATTGTTTTATCTCTACCTTTTAGCCTATTTCAATCCCTTCCCCCACCCCACCTTCACTAGGGCTATCTGTACCTTGCTCATCCTGCTTTCTACCCTTAATGTCAAGTATGAGCACATTTCTTAGCTAATATCACCACTGTCAACACCTCTTTGTCCTTTTGTCTATGACATCTTTTGGCAATTTCCACCTATCACTGGCTCTCTATCCAGCTCTATTTGTCCCACCTCCCCCCCCCCCCACCCCCCCAACCCTAAGTCAGCTTATATTTCACCTTTATTCTATTTTTCCTTAGTTCTGTTGAAGAGTCATACAGACTTGAAACATTAACTGTATTCCTCTCCACAGATGCTGTCAGACCTGCTGAGTTTTTCCAGGTATTTTTATTTTTGTTTTTGTTTTGGATTTCCAACATCTGCAGTTTTTTTGCTTTTATCCACCCTATCAAGTCCCCTCAGGATCTTATACATTTCAGTAAGATCACCTCTCATTTTTCTAAACTCCAATAGGGTATAGGCCCAACTTGTTCATCCTTTTCTCATAAAATGAACCCTTCATCCCAGGAATGCGTGGAGTGAACTTTTTCTGAACTCCAGTTATATCCTTTTTCAAATAAGGAGACCAAATTGTGCGCATACTCCAGATGTTGTACAGGATGTTATAAGAATTATATCCCCATGGTCAAGTGGAATGCCCAATTCCAAGATGCTTGTTTTAGAATCGAGTTACTTTGATTGCAATGGAGGCTGTGCTGACTCCCAATTTAAGTAGCCTTCAGTAAGGTATGATTTTCTCTCACTACTAAATGATACACAGTAATATTCTTATTAAAAGGCCAGTCTATAAATTCCCACCTTTGTGTAACATTTAGTGAAAGCCCATAGATTGATTCCCCAAAATTAGTATTCCAACTTTGTTTCTCGGTGGTAAAATAGATGCTTAAGTTCCAATTTAAGTGTCCTACAAAGGGATACGCAAGAACGGTCTATATTCCGGCGATTGATAAATTGTGGGGAGCGGATCGGTGAGGCATGGTCAAGCTCACATATAGATGTATATTGCATTACTCGCATTACTTGCTCCAGCTTTGAGCAATAGTTCAAACATGGCACAGGATGTGCTAATCTGAGGTGGAAAGACGACTTTTAAGAGTTGATCACAGTTGGGATGTGTAACCTCGAGTATATAAGAAATCTCGAAAGGGAGAGGTTCTAAATTGAACTAATTTTTCCTAAAAGGCACGCAGGAAGCTGATGAAATATATTGGTCTATAGTTTGAACAGTAAGACCCTAGTTTTACTGAAAGCAATTTAGCAAAACGATTGTGTCCCAAAGAGTTCACTATGGAATCCCTGCTGAGAATAATCTTTGGTCACAATATGTAATCTGAAGTGTTCAGGCACCTCTTGTCCCATGAATACTCAATACTAATACGAATGAACAAACGAGTGAGCTTGCACCTGGTTGTAAATCCCTACCGTAACCCCTTTTCAAAGTAAACCAAGAGAACGGACTGCTTGGGGTCCAATCACCAATTATGTGAGGCTCACATAGAGCCAGCTGGACCTGCCCTTTGACATAGGTCTATCAGAACACCCAGAAATGTTCTGAATCCGGCTAATATTGCCGCTATTTATTTTACCACCATCCTGTTTATTGGACCCGCAGAGTTTAATATATAATTCTCGCAATTGTTATCTGGTTTCTTAGCGAGAGCAATGATCAGCCGATGAGAGCTGACGGCTCAAAGAGACTTGTTTAAACACATGTTCGGCAGTGTATTGGAAAGGGCGCTTTCCCCATTGGTTGCACCAACGTTTACATATTGCTGGTGTTGAAAGGAGAGTTTCAGGACCTGTGTAATGTTGCCTTGGAAGTGGCGGATATTCGGAATTCCATTCAGAGCTATGTTGGGCAGGTGCATGCAAGCTATAATCTTATTGGACCTAAAAATGACCCACAGCCCTATTAAGTTGGTGCCTGAAGAATATACACTCCCTGAGGTCAGTGTTGCTCAGGGTGGAATCAGTTGTTCGACCTGTTCTCTTATTTTTTTTCTAATTGTCTATTTGGGAGCGTTTTCGGCCACGTTTTGTTCCAGTTTCCCTCCCGCCCCACGCTTCCCCCATTTACAAAACAAGAAACCTTTGTGGACTATTGTAAAAAAAAATAGAATTACTATAATCAACGCCTACACAATGAGTTTGGGAGGCTTTATTATTTGGAAATGATTGATGGTCATACAGCGATTGTGTAGTGTGTGCAACAATCGGATTGAAAAGTTGATGGCGGGATACACTGGGTCTTTGCAAGAGGACACACGAGGAGCTGATCGGACAGTCAGGCCGGGGTAACGGGCCCCGAGTAGATATGAAGGTTCACAGCATTTGACCCCAGGAAATTACAGCGTGTAAACATCAAACCCAAGAAACGCTTCCACTTCCCAGCAAGACCGCCGCCTCACAATGCGCCAATATTATTGTGTGTGCGTGGTAGCAAAATAGCGAACGAGTTCTATTCTTTGGAGCGCACTGCGGGACGCCGATGGGGCGCAATCACAGGGCCGTTTGTCCTGCGGCAGCCGATGAGTAATTGCCCTCATTAATCACCGCTTTAAACTCATTCTTCCGAGGGAGGGAAGGGGGTTGCTGGGGGGGAGGTGGTGGCGAGCGGGCGGACGTGCGCCGCCGACCAATGCGCTCGCCGAGAGCCGGGTGAGTGACAGGCGACACGTGGCCATCCTCCAGCTGCACTATTGACTCCAGCTAGGGCTCCCAGGGAGTCTTTCTGTGGCGGTCTCTTTCTCCATCCATAGATTTACCGACAGGTGAAAGTGAAGTCAGAATTTTGCGTGTGTGTTCCTCTCCCGAACCTCAATGTTTATTTACAATAATAATAATAATGATGCCACACAATAATGAGATGAAAGAGATAAAAACAAAAAACTGCGGATGCTGGAAATCCAAAACAAAAACAGAATTACCTGGAAAAACTCAGCAGGTCTGGCAGCATCGGCGGAGAAGAAAAGAGTTGACGTTTCGATACCTCATGACCCTTCAACAGAACTGAGTGAATCTTAGGAAAGGAATGAAATATAAGCTGGTTTAAGGTGGGGGTGGGGGGGTGGGGGGCAGAGAATTTGGGGGGGCGGGTGTTGGTTGTAGGGACAAGCAAGCAGTGATAGGAGCAGATAATCAAAAGATGTCACAGACAAAAGCCTTGTAATAGTCCCAGACAATAGTCAACTCTAAACGCATTTTCTTGGAGAGGTTCGGAGATTTTTGGTCAGGCTTCGTCCTACAACTTTGCGAGTGAATTGGAAGATGGACGACTAGACTTGGTCGAATTAACTATTACCAACAGAGCCATTGGGAAGTGATCTAGTGATTTGAGCTTCCCTTTGAATATTGCTGAGTTCGTTTCATTTCTGCTGCACAGCTGATGAGTGCCAAATAAAACGCGCTAATTTCATTGGCCCATTTGAACATTGTTTTGATTCACTATTCTCGTTATTGTTGCGGGGGGGATCCGGTCACGCTCTCCTGAAGAGTCTTGGGAATTTTCCTATTTTCTGTAAATATAAATTGCTGAATTATTGCTGCCCATATTGTGGGCAATGATGTACTCAGTGCGATATATACAGCCTATAAACATCCAATGAGCTATTGCATCCCAGAATCCTCGCTTAAGGCAATCAGTCTCGGCGTTTAATTTTATTTACCTGTTGCTGTTTATTTCGTTATTCATACGATAAAAACATAAATAATTGAACAAATTAATTAGGAGTGTGCCATGCAAATCCTCCGCTGCACAGAGAACTCTAGCACCTCTCCATCCCTCTCTCACCAAGCTGCACAGTCCCTTGGACTGAAACGATGTGTATGATTTGAATTACTTGCCAATAACTCGCTACGGATGCTGTCCAACGCTCGATGTGGAAATCACCTTCAGAAAGCAACCAGCAGATCACAAATACTGTCCTCCGATGTCTCACAAAAACTCGTCATAAACTGAAGTCCGTTCTGAACGGAATTTTTCCCATTTTAATAATTTCAAACGCAAAATCTGACAGTTTGGTCACCATAAAGCCACGCTTCTTGATTTAACGAAACTAGCTACGCGCAGTAATTCACTTGGTCATTCTAACACACTCCTTGCATACACAAATTTATTAAATATATCCCCACACAGCAGTCAGTACTGATAGAAACATACGGTCCAATAAATATCGGATAGTAAGTGAGTTTTGTGTTACATGGTGCAAGGGTACAGGCAGTTTAGCTAACACCACAACAAACCAGCAAGACTTAAGCAACCATTTGTACATTTTGATGGGCAATACCTTCAAAACTATACCTGTATTACTTTTGTTATTCGTTGCGTGTATGAATCAAAGTACAAAATGAAGAAATTTAGAAGCAAACACTTCTGTTAAGGAGACAGGGTATCCCATTGCGGTTGATTTGACCTAATTCGAAATGCATTATTTCCTATCAATAGGATGGTGAATGTGTATATGGTCTAATTTGCATAAACCATAATAAGTTATGCTTTTATTGAATACATAAGAAGCAAACTTGAAATTAAGTAACAATTTGCATATGTCAAGGCCATTGCCATGGATGTACTTAACTCGTGATTACAAATACGTAAGCTGCACAACGTTTACAGATATTGAAATCTGATGGTTTTATTGATCACTTGGGCGATACGCAAGTTTTATACTAAGCTATAAATTGTTTTTGCATAATTTTCGAACAATTATCGATCTCTGAACCCCTAAGGGTTTGTAGTTCCACTCCACGTTATTTCTCAAATTTATGTTAGAATCACCAATCTGAATGGGATTTTTTGCCTTTTTTTGTCTCAAATCATGCTCCTTTTGACATTGTTCCCATCTATCGAATACACTATATAAGCTCCATTTTTTTCTCATATGTAATTTCCCGATGTGTAAGCTACACAAGGTGCAGTGACAGTTATTTCACTCATTAGTGGGGCTTTTAAACTAATACTGCAAGAAGTGAAGTTTATATCAAATGAAATACATCAAATAATGTATAAATAGAAAATCTTTATTTATAGACTATTTCACATAAAATATACTTCTTTTAAAAAATGCTTATGTACAAGTTTAGTAAAAACAAACAAGGTAACCACAGCAAGTGCACATACATGGGGTCCCCCATGTATCAAAACAACCTTCAATCAGACCGGAAAGGGTTTGGGGGGTTAATTTCGCAGAACTAGATTACAACAAACGAAATTCAAGGCACGCCATAGATAAGCATAGTTAACAATATGGAACTGTTCTTTTCAAATGGAGAAAAAGATTGTTTTGTTCTTGCACTCTTTGATACTGTGCTAGTGGCAGTGATATAGTAAGTCATGTTAAGATCTTGCTTTTGGACAGCTCATTTTATTCTGCTTTCGTTTATATACAAAAATAAGTCTTCATATAATCCTTGTAGTAAGAATAGATACAAAATAGAAATGTTTACATCAATCCGAATCAAAAAATTCTTTCGAAGTACGGAAGCATCAAGTTTTTCTCCACTCTAAAACCCAATATAAAGTTAGTTTCCTATTAACTGATCCCAAAAAGCGACAGGGTATATAAGTATGTGACAGACGGATAGCATTTATGCCACTGAGACATTCCCCTTTAACACCACACCCTTTAACAGGTATATTAGCTATACAGAAATGTTGGATACCCCTTTCAGACAAGCATCACGAGGACTGCACCCTGTCAGTCCGCTCTCCATGGTCCCCTCCAGTAACTGGGGAGGGCTATTTACAAAATTGCACTTCAGTTATAATTGTTCGTGGCTTTCTCTTGGAAGCATCTTCAAAAGTGTGTCCTGAGTAGTTTGTGGTCCCCGATGTTCAGCACTCAGGAGGCTGGCAGTGAAAACGAAGCTCTTGGTAAACAGAAACGCGCCATCCCTCTCCTCTTTATTTCCCCCTCTTGTAGCACAAAAATGATGACGCCGAGGTATTGGTATGCTTCCCTTCAAACATCTGGAATAGAAAGGCAAGAGGTGTGTCAGAAACACACATTTCGGAATAGATTCCACACAAACCCTTTTTAAAAAGAAAAACATCAGGCATATTTAAGCCCAAAGCGTTCCCTTCCTTTTTAAACTCAATAAAGATAAAATAACAGATGAAATGGCAATGCAGCCAACGTTGAAGAAGATGGATTGGCAGATAGATACGTTAAGCACGATGGATATAATACAATAGACACAACAGACACGATAAATTTGATAGATACGATGGATAGATAGATCACCCGCCTACCTGTCTCAGTATCTGTCAAACCAGCTGGTGAAGTCGAGAAGTTCCTGCTCCTCCGGACTCAGAGCCTCGTAACTTCCTTCATCCGAGGAGTAGGTGGAGAGCGGCGATGCGGGGATGGAGTTGAGGTCGGTGGAGTAGGTAGGGGAGAGTGTGGGTGAGGGCAGCCCGCATTGGAAGGCGGCCGACACGGCGTCGTGCTCGTCCAACAGCTGCTGCAGCGCTCGGATGTACTCGACCGCCGAGCGCAGCGTCTCCACTTTGCTCATCTTCTTATTGGCCGCCCCGTTGGGCACGTGCTGCCGCAGGGTCTGGAAGCCCAGGTTGACCAGCTTGACCCGGTTCCGCTCGCGCTCGTTGCGCCTGGCAACGGCCGCCGGCTGCTGCTGGGGGAGCGAGTAGCCCAGACCCGTGAAGCTCAGGCGCCGCTTGCAGCGCAGCAGCTCGGGCGAGCTGGACCTCGGCCGTTTGACCGGCTTGGTGCTGCCTTTCCCGCTACCGCTGCTGTCCGGGGAGGAGGCTGGGGAGCCGCCGTCGCTGTTGTAGGGGACCGGCCGGCTTTCCAATAGGTACTGACAGGAGGATTGCATTAGTTGCGAGGCCGCTGTCCGCTCCATGGACGAGGGGTTGTGGGAGAGGGGGAAGGGAGGAGGGGAAGGAGAATGAGAGTTAAAAAGGGGGGGGGGGGGAAGAAAAAGTTGGCAGTTGGCGGTGTGCAGCGCTCGTGGCGTTCGCGTGGAGCTCGCGCTTTACCGCAAAGAGCAGGTCCCGACCCGCACCTCTCCGGGAGCCGATCTGCTGCAAACTTTGCAGGCACTCGCCCTTTTCAACACGCGCCTCCCCCCCCCCCCCTTTCCATGCACGCTCCGGATGAGGCCCCGCCCACTGCTTCTCCCCCCACTTTTTTTCTCTCACTCTCCTATTGACATTCCACGCGCGTCGCCCCCTCCATTCGTGCGCCCGGCGCGTGCCGGCCCGCTCTCAATAAACAAATGGAGCTTTTCAGCTGCGGCCGGCCGGCCGGCCCCCGGGAGCACGCGCTGCCCCTCATTTACATACCAACCCCCCGCCTGTCTCCCATTGGCCGATGCCTCTCAGCCCTGAGTGCACTAACCCCTTGTTGCTTAGAGCTGCCTGGATATTGACACAGCAGCGCGCCTTTTTTAATTAAAATATATGATTAGATATTTGTTTTACACAAAAAATGCACTTGTTTCAGAACTTGCCCTTAAAGGATTGTGCAAAACCCAGTTTTAATCTTAGGTTTATTATCTCCTTTTCCAACTGTCCCGCTTCCCGAAATAACTGCACAAAATCCACGTATTTAGCAGATAAAACCCATTTTATCTATTTGTTTTACTTTATTCAGGTGCAACAGATTACTCCTCTCTGACCAACTTATATTTGTTTGCAAAGTCTTGCAGCTTTAAGGTGCCGTGCATACTACTTATAGAGAACATGTAAGGATTTTAAACCTCTTTGGGTCTTATTCATCACAATTGCATAATTGACCTCTCGCTTATTTGGGGGAATACTAAGAGCCGTCATATGTACATAACGTCGGCACTGAGAAAAAAGAAATGGACCTGAGGGGAGGGTGATAGGGAGAAGATGCAGGCATCCGTAACGTCTTAACAGTGAGATGCCAACTCAGCGCCTACAAGGAGAGTACGAGCGATCTTTGCGCGCACAATGTTCTGCACTCCGATGCGCAATGAAGGAGTAGGACCAGAATGAAATGTTTGATAAAGTTCTACTTTTTCCTTGTGAGGAATCCATATGTGTAAACACACCGATTCTGGTCTTTTTGTGCGCGCTTGTGTTCCTGAACTCAAGTAGAAACGCCCCTTGTATTGCTTTCATTGCCCAACACAAATAGCAACCTCTGCAAATGCCGACTAATCCATGCGAAAGAGAACAGCCTATTCTACACTTTAAATTGTTTATTCGGACAAGGCGTTGTGAAACTGACGAATGGGGGTTGTGGCGCGGATCTCAACGTTGAAGTGAAATTAACCAGGAAATTGAAAGCTTGTTTCAAAGCGAGCAGTTTCTAAAATAGTCTTTGTAACAAACAAAACATGGCTAAATAAAGTCAATAAATATCAACGAGATGGTTTGGGACCGTGTTATAAACTGCCATTTGCACAAACAGTGCTATCGACTGCACAGAAAGGGAGAAAGGAAATCGATGTGGATGCGTGCAGTTTGTCCTTTCAGCGAGATGGTTGCGAAGACAGCAGTATGCAAGGCGATCGATCACTTTCTGACACAAAATGGCAAAATAACATTCAACACTAGCCTAATTTCTGAAGCTTAACCATCCCCTCAGTATATAGCCCCGTGTCTGTAATGCATGTCTTAGACCGTACAAAATGGCATTATTTCTGTTTCGAGTTTGTAGCTACAGATTTTTAGTACAATAGTCTTTAGAATATACAACTTGCCCCATTGCCGAAAATATCAGGCGGCGGAGACCCAGACACTTATACTTTCAGTGTAGTGTCTACAAGTGGCAGTGGGAGAGAATAGGCAGCCAGTACCATTCATGCTGTAGACAGTTTAAATGGAAAGCTTTAGACTGAACGGTTTCGTGGAACAGAGTGACGCCCCGTTAAATAAAGCAAGCATTTCACTTCGATCTCCTCTTTCGCAGTTCGTATATTGAATTGTAAAATATATCAACACTTTTCAACAGTTCTCATCACCAAAATATTTTGTGCCCCTCAAGCGACAATTCATTATTATTAGAATGCAGAAGGTAATATTTTCATTACAAACTTCGCACAAGTTTGGGAGGTGACAAGAGCTTTTGGATGTTGATGTATCGGTTGGATTCATTTTATTGCACACGGTGCTGCTCCCTGAACTAGGAACAGTTATTGCTCATTTATTGTTTTAATGCTGGTAATGCCGCCTAAAGTAACAAGTAACATATTTATAGCCTTGATATCATTATTTGCATTGCGGGGATGAAAGAAAAAACCCATTGAGTAACATGAAACAAAGTCCAGGAAGAAGATCAAACGGTTTAAGACATATTTACACTGCAATCCCACTAAAGTTCAACCCTAACCAAAGTATTTGTCAGATATAGAACAAAAAGTGCTTTGTTCAAATTTAGTAAAACACATCAGATTTCTCAAAAGCCAGACACTTACATTTAGTGTAAATGTTTAAGTAAAGACACGATGCTGAAATTAATTGCCCAAAAATCAACCCAGAAGTTTCCCAAACAGTGCACTAACATGCCATAGAATATAACTTCCAAAACCATGGGTCATGCATGCAATGTGGAAGAAGAGTTGACAAGAATATCTTAACAAGACATCTCACTACAGATGGAAACAATGACACCTAGTGAAGCTAAGGTGAAACACAAGTTTCAGTACATTTTCCTCCTTTACACGAATTAATTACCTGTTCGATTGCTCTACTGCTTTTGATGTCAAGTTATTTATTGTCGCTGACGTTGATAATATTGGTAATATTTATCCTCTTCTATTAGTGATTCTGATTCCTCTATTATTAATGATTCTGATTCCACTGTTCTTAGTGATTCTGATTCCTCTATTATTGGTGACTCTGACTTGTCTATTATTAGTGATCCTGATTCCTCTATTATTGGTGATTCTGATTCCTCTTTTATTAATGATTCAGACTCCTATTATTAATAATTCTGATTCCTCTATTCAGAGTGATTCTGATTCCCCTATTAATGATTCTGATTCCTCTATTCAGAGTGATTATGATTCCTCTATTAGTGGTGATTCTGATTCCTCTATCGTTAATGATTCTGATTTCTTTATTTGGAGTGATTCTGATTCCTCTATTAATGATTCTGATTCCTCTATTTGGAGTGATACTGATTCCTCTATTTTTAGTGGTTCTGGTTGCTCAAATGTTAGTGATGTAATTTTTTTTAAATGGGGAGGCAGTAGCTTAGTGGTATTGCCACTGGGCTATAATAATCTGGGGACCAAGGTTCTAATCCCACATGACTGATGATGAAATTTGAATTCAATACAATTTCTGGAAATAAAAGCCTAATGATGGTCAAGAAACCATCGTCAATGTTGTAAAAACTCATCCGAGAAGGAAATCTGCCATCCTTACCTGTTCTGGCCTACATGTGACTCCAGACCCACAGCAACTTGGTTGACTCTTAATTGCCCTCTGAGATGGTGTACAAAACTGCTCCAAAGTCTGAAAGGAATGCAATGGATGGAGCACCCGGCATCAACCTAGGCACCTGAAATGGCAACAGCAGATTCAGGCTTGTTGACCCTGCAAAGTCCTCATGGCTAACATCTGGGGGCTTGTGACAAAATTAGGAGAGCTGTCTCACAGACTAGTCAAGCAATAGCCTGACATAGTCATCCTCACGGAAGCATACTTTACATACAATGTCCCAGACATAGGACCATCATGACCATCCCTAGGTATGTCGTGTTCCACCAACAGGATAGACCCAGAAGAGGTGGCAGCACAGCAGTATACAGTTGGGAGGGAGTTGCCCTGGAAGTTCTCAACATTGACTATGGACCCCATGACTCCTCAGTTGCTGCATAGGCAAGGAAACCTCCTGCTAATTGCCATGTGCCACGCACCCCTCCTCCACCGCCCCACACCCCCCCCCACCCCCCCCCCTCCCCCACCCCACTGCCCAACCCCACCCCACCAACCCAGCTGATGAATCATTACTCCTCCATTTTGAACATCACTTGAAGGTAGCAAGGGTGCAGGACGTACTTTGGGTGGGGGACTTCAATGTCCATCACCAAGGGTGACTCAGTAGCACCACTTATGACCAGGCTGGCTGAGTCCTAAAGGACATAGCTGCTAGACTGGGTCTGTTGCAGGTAGTGAGGGAACCAACAAAAGGGAAAAACATACTTGACCTCATCATTACCAATCTGCGTGCCACAGATACATCTGTCCGTGTTAGAATCAGTAGGAATGACCACTGTACAACCCTTGTGGAGATGAAGTCCCATCTTCACATTGAGGATACCCTCCATCATGTTGTGTGGCATTACAACCACACTAAGAGGGATAGATTTTGAACAGATCTAGCAACTCAAGATTGGGCAACCACACAGTGCTGTGGGCCATCAACAGCAGCAGAATTGTACTCAAACACAATCTGTAACCTCATGGTTTGGCATATCCCTCACTCTACCATTGCCATCAAGCCAGGGGATCAATACTGGTTCAGTGAAGAGTACAGGAGGACATGCCAGGAGCAGCACCAGACATACGTAAAAATGAGATGTCAACCAAGTGAAGCTATAACACAGGACTACTTGCGTGCTAAACAGCATAAGCAGCAAGTGATAGACAGATAAGCGATTCCACAGCCAATGGATCAGATCTAAGCCCTGCAGTCCTGCCATATCCAGTAATGAATAGTGATGGACAATTAAACAATCCATTGAAGGAGCAGACTACACAAATATCCCTATCCTCAGGGATGAGAGAGCCCAGCACACATTAACATATGAATTAAGGATAGGCCACTCGGCCCCTAGAGCCTACTCTGCCATTCAATAAGATCATGGCTGATCTGAATGTAACCTCAAACCCACATCCCTGCCTACCCCCAATAACCTTTCACCCTCTTGTTAATCAGAATCTATCTAGCTCTGCCTTAAAAATATTCAAAGGCTCTGCCTCCACCGCCTTTTGAGGAAGACAGTTCCAAAGACTCACAACCATCTGAGAGAAAAAAATTTCTCCTAATCTTTGTCTTAAATGAGCAACCCCTTATCTTTAAACAGTGACCCCTAGTTCTAGACTCTCCCACAAGAGGAAACATCCTCTCCACATCCAACCTCTCAAGACCCCTCAGGATCTTAAAGGTTTCAATCACCTCTTACTCTTCTAAATTCCAGTGGATACATACCTAACCTGTCCAGCCTTTCCTCATAGGACAATCCACCCATTCCTGGTATTAGTCTAGTAACCTTCTTTGAACTGTTTCTAATGCATTTACATCTTCCTTTAAATAAGGAGTACTGTACACAATACTCCAGATATGGTCTCACCAATGCCCTGTACAACTGAAGCATAACCTCCCTACTTTTGGAATCAATTCCCCTCACAATAAATTATAACATTCTATTAACTTTCCTAATTACCTGCCGAACTTGCATACTAATCTTTTGTGATTCATGCATTAAGACACCTGATCCCTCTGAATCTCAGAGCTCTGCAATCTCTCACCATTTAGATAATAAGCTTTTTTATTCTTCCTACCAAAATGAATGATTTCACATTTGCCTACATTATACTCCATTTGCCAGATCTTTGCCCACTCACTTAACCTATTTATGTCACTTTGTAGCCTCCTTACATCCTCATCACTATTTACTTTCCTACCGATCTTTGTGTCATCAGCAAATTTAGCAACCATCCCTTCAGTCCCTTCATCAAGTCATTTATATAAATTGTAAAAAGCTGAGGCCCCAGCACTGATCCCTTTGGCATACCACTCGTTACACCCCGCCAACCAGAAAAAGATCCATTTATGTCAATTCTCTGCATCCTGTTAGCTAGCCAATCTTCTATTCATGCCAATATGTTACACCATGAGCTTTTATTTTCTGCAATAACATTTGGTGTGGCGCTTTATCAAATGCCTTCAGGAAATCTAAGTACAGTACATCCACTGGTTCCCCTTTATCCATAGCACATGTGACTCCTTCAAAGAACTCCAATAAATTGGTTAAACATGATTTCCCTTTTACAAAACCATGTTGATTCTGCTTCATTCCCTTGCTATAACATCTTTAATAATAGCTTTTAACATTTCCCCTTTGATGTTAGGCTAACTGGCCTATAGTTTCCTGCTTCCTGTCTCCCTTTTTGAATAAAGGAGTTATATTTGCTATTTTCTAATCTAAAGGAACCTTCCCTGAATCTAGGGAATTCTGGAAAATTATAGCCAGTGCACCAACTATCTCACTAGCTACTTCTTTCAAGACCTTAGGGTGAAGTCCACCTGGACCTGGAGATTTGTCTGCCCACAGTCCCAGCAATTTGCTCAATACTGCTTCCCTGGTGATTGTAATTTTCCTGAGTTCCTCCCTCCCTTCCATTTCCTGACTTACAGCTATTTCTGGGATGTTACTTGTGTCCTCTATAGTGACCAAAGCAAAATACCTGTTTGATTCATCTGCCATCTCCCTACTTTCCATTATCAATTGCCCAGATGCACTTTCTATAGGACCAGTGCTCACTTTGTTAACTCTTTTCTTATTTAATTATCTATAGAAACTCTTACTATCTGTCTTTATGTCACAAGATAGCTTTCTCTCATACTCTAATTTTTCACTCCTTATTAATCTTTTTGTCATCCTTTGCTGTTCGTTATGTTCTTTCCAATCTTCTGACCTTCCACCTGGCTTTGTGTAATTATGTGCTTTTTCTTCAAGTTTGATACTGTCTTTACCTTTTTTAGTGAAGCACGGATGGTGGGCCCTCCCCTTGGAATGTTTCTTTCTCATTGGAATGTATATATTCTGTGTATTCTGAAATATCCCTTTAAATGTTTGCCACTGAACCTCTATTGACATATCCCTCAACAATAATTTGCCAGTTCACTTTAGTTAGCTCTGCTTTCATGCCCTCATAATTGCCCTTATTTAATTTAAAGTACTAGACTTGGACACACTTGTTTCTCCCTCAAAATGAATGTAAAATTCAATCATATTATGATCACTGCTGCATAGGGGTCCTCCACTAGGAGGTCATCAATTAATCTTATCTCATTGCGCAATACCAGGTCTAGTACAGCCTGCTCTCTGGTTGGCACCAGAACATGCTGTTCTTACCCTTCTTTTATACTCTTTCCTACTGTGTAGTTACAATTAGGGGTCCTATACACCACTCACACAAGTGACTCATTGCCCATATCATTCCTCATCTCAAACCAAACCGATTGTACATCCTGGTTTCCTGAACTTAGGTCATCCCTCTCTAATATGCTAATACCATCACCAATTAACAGAGCCACCCTCCACCTTTTCTTAACTTCCTGTCCTTCATAAATGTCACATACCTTTCAATATTCAGGTCCCAATCTATGTCATCCTGTAGTCATGTCTCTGTAATGGCTACCAGATCATACCTATTTATTTCTATTTGCGCTGTCAGTTCATCTGTTTTGTTTCAAATGTTACCTGCATTTAGATACAGAGCCTTTAATTATTTTCTTTTATTATTTTTGTAACATCTAGCCCTATCTGCTGATTTACTCTTAGATTTGTACTCTCTGTCCCTTCCTGTCACAGTTTGTTTATCATTTCCCACATTAATCTGGTTTTCCTGCCTTGTCTCTACTGTTTGGTTTATCACATCTTCCCAAATTTGTTCCCTTGCCCCCACTATTCAGTTTAAAACCTTCTCTACTTCCCTAGTTATGCGGCTTTGTGAGGACACCAGCCCCAGCACGGTTCAGCTGTAGACCGTCCCAATGATACAGTTCCCACTTTCACCAATACTGATGCCAGGGCCCTACAAACCAAACCCACTTTTCCCACACCAGTCTTTGAGCCATGCATTTGTTTCTTTAATCTTATTTGTCCTATGCCAATTTGCACTTGGCTCAGTTAATAATCCAAATATTATTATCTTTGAGGTTCTGCTTCTTAATTTGGTACCTAGCTCATCATATTGACAATGCAGAACTTCCTTCCTCATCCTGCCTATGTCATTGGAATCTACATGGATCACAACCACTACATCCAACTCATCCCACTGCAAGTTCCTTTCTAGCCCTGAGCAGATGTCCCGCACCCTGGTATCAGGAAGGTAACAAAGCCTTTTGGACTCTTGCTCTTTACTACAGAGAACAGTGTCAACCCCCCTTACTATGCTGTCCCCCACTACCACCACATTCCTTTTTGCTCCCCCCAACTTGGATAGCTCCCTGTACACGGTGCCATGGTCAGTGCAAAAGATGAGGCTAAAGCATTACCAACAATCTTCAATCTGAAGTGCCAAGTGGATGATCCATCTCAGCCTCCTCTGGAGGTCCCCAGCATCACAAATGCCAGTATCCAGCCAATTCGATTCATTCCACCTGATATCAACAAACGGATGAAGGCACTGGATACTGCAAAGTCTATGGGCCCTGACAATATTCCAGTAATATTACTGAAGACTTGTGCTCCAGAATTAGCTGTGCACCTAGCCAAGTTGTTCCAGTATAGTACAACACTGGCATTTGGCAATGTGGAAAATTGCCCAGGTATGTTCTGTACACAACAAACAGGACAACTCCAACATGGCCAAATAACGGTCATCAGTCTATTATTAGTAATTCTAATTCCTTTATTATTGGTGAATTTGATTCCTCTACTATTAGGGCAGAATTTTGCCCTTGATGGGTGGGCGGGCCCCACTGGCTCGGCGGTGGGCGGGCAGCCGATCGATCCCGCCGAAACAGGCCCTGCCGCCATTTTAAGCGGGCAGGCCAATTAAGGCCCGCCCAGCGGCCCACCCGATGGGAAGCACTATGCACTTCCTGTGCAGGCGGTTGGGGGGGTGGGGGGTTGGGGGGGGTGGGTGGGGGGCATTCCCCAACTGCCAGAGTGGACTTCTTCACACATGCTGTGTGAAAGACCGCACATCTCCCTGAGACTAAGAGCTGCCTCAGAGAGAGTGCTGAAAGTGTTTGAAAGTTTAAAAATAGAAAAATAAAAAAATTATTAACATGTCCTCCTCATGTGACAATGTTACACGAGATGGGACATGTTAATAAATATCACAAACTTTATTAAAGATTTTTAAAATCGACATGAAACTTCATCCCACCTGGATGAGGTTTCATGTTTTTTCAGAAGCCGACTGGGGCTCCTGGCCTGCCCACCAGCCTTAAGGTTGGATGGGCAGGGCCTTTAATTGATTTAACTACCCTGTCAGTGGCCTCAATTGGCCATTGACAGGTCAGCAGGTGGACAGTTGATCGCGCTGTCCCCCCACCTTCCTGAATATTTAAATGGGGCGGGATGACATCAGGGATTCTGACCTTAGTGATTCTGATTCCATCACTAGTGATTCTGATTCCTCTATTATTAGTAATTCTTATCCCCCTATTAGCAATTCTGATGCCTCTATTTTTAGTGACTCTGGCTCCTATATTATTGGTGATTCTGATTCCTCCATTATTCATGATTCTGATTCCTCTCTTATTACTCAATCTGATTCATTTACTTTCACTAGTTCTCATTCCTCCATTATTTGTGATTCTGATTCCTTTACTCTTGGCAATTCTGATTCCTCCAGTATTAGTAATTCTGATTCCTCTATTATTAATGATTCTGATTCCTCTATTATTAACAATTCTGATTCCTCTATTATTTGTGATTCTGTGTGCTCTCTTATTAGTGATCTTGATTCCTCTCTTATTAGTCAGTCTGGTTCCTCTACTTTTACTGGTTCTTACTCTATTATTAGTGATTCTGATTCCATTATTAATGATTCTGATTTTTCTATTTTTTGTGATTCTGTTTCCTCTATTATTAGTGATTCCAAATCCTCCATTAATAGTGATTGTGGTTTCTCCATTATTAGTGACTCTGATTCCTTTGCTATTGGCGGTTCTGATTCCTCCAATATTAGTAATTCTGATTCCTCTATTATTAGTGATTCTGATTCCTCTATTATTAGTGATTCTGCTTCCTCCATTATTGGTGATTCTGATTCCACTCTTATTATTCAGTCTGGTTCCTCTACTTTACTAGTTATGATTCCTCTATAATTGATGATTCTGATTCCATTATTAGTGATTCTGATTCCTCAATTATTAATGATTCTGATTACATAAGAACTAGGAGGAGGAGTAGGCAATTCAGCCCCTTGAGCGTGCCCCGCCATTCATTACAATCATGGCTGATCTCATTTTGGCCTCAACTCCAATTTCCCGCCCTCTCCCCATAACCTTTCAACCTATTACTAATTAAAAATCTGTCTATCTGCTCCTTAAATTTATTCAGCATGCTGCCATCCACTGCACTCTGAGGTAGTGAATTCCACAGATTCACAACCCTTTGAGAAAAGTAATTCCTCCTCATCTCTGATTTAAATCTACCACCCCTTAGCCTAAAACTATGGCCTCTCGTTCTAGAATGCCCCACAAGGGGAAACATCTGCTCCACCTCTACTTTGTCTATCCCCTTTAGCATCTTATATACCTCAATTAGATCTCCTCTCATTCTTTTAAACTCTAGTGAGTATAGGCCTAAACTGCTCAATCTCTCCTCATAAGACAAACCCCACATCTCTGGAATCAATCTAGTGAACCTCCTCTGAACCGCCTCCAGTGCAACTACATTCTTCCTCATGTAAGGGGATCAAAACTGTGCACAGTACTCCAGTTACGGTCTCACCAATGCATTGTACAGGTGCAACAACACTTCCCTATTTTTATACTCTATTCCTTTAGCAATAAATGCCAAAATTCCATTTGCCATCCTTATTACCTGCTGTTCCTGCATACTAGCTTTCAGCAATTCAGGCACGAGAACACCCAGATCCCTCTGCACTGAAGCATTCTGAAGTTTCTCTCCTTTTAAATAATAAGTTGCCTTTTTATTCTTCTGACCAAAATGGATAACCTCACACTTATTCATGTTAAACTCCATCTGCCAGATTTTGGCCCATTCACCTAACCTGTCCATAACAATTTGTAAATTTCTTATTTCTTCCTTGCAACTTACTTTCCCACCTATTTTAATGACTCTTATTATAGATCCTCTATTATTAATTATTCTGTTTCCTCTATTTTTTTCTGATTCTGATTCCTCTATTTTTTCTGGTTCTGATTCCTCTATTATTAGTGATTCTGATTCCTCCATGATTTGTAACTCTGATTCCTCTGTTATTAGTGATTCTCATTCCACCATTGTTAGTCATTTTGATTCCCCTATTTTACTGATTCTGATTCATCTATTAGTGGTGATTCTGATTCATCAATTATTGGTGTTTCTGATATGTCCCTTATTAGCCATTCTGATTCCTCTATCATTAATGATTCTGATTCACCCATTATTGGTGACTCTGATCCTTCTATTATTTGTGATGCTGGTTCCTCCATTATTGATAATTCTGATTCACCTCCTTTTAGTCAATCTGATTCCTCCAATTTTTCTTGATTCTGATCTCTCCATTAGTTGATATTGGTCTTTCTATTATTTTTGTTTCTGCAGTCTCCCGTTTGATACTTATGTTAGTTATGATGCTGTGCAATCTGTGATTGTGGTTTTGAATCCTCTATAATTATTGGTGACGTTGATTCCTCTATTATTGTGCGTGATGTTTAAACTACCTGACAAATACACCAAAGTTTGTTTCGATGGGCTGTGGCAAACATTTTTTGGAAGAAAAAAATTAGGGAAGTTCTGACCATTGTACATTCTGCACCTATAAATGAATTCTTAGAAATTTCTCAAATAACTAATTTTGCATAGAAGCGATATGATTAGAAAATGTGCCGTTCATGCAGAGGTGAAATGTGCGAAGTTTGGAGGAAATCCATCCACCCTATATTTGCCCATGCCTGTTCGCTGCCATCTATAGTTCCGGTTAATTTGTGTGACGCAAACGCAAGATGTCAAATCAATTCCTTCAACTGACTCAGGCTAAAGTCCCTGGGTTCAACAAGCAGTGATCCGTTTATAACAATGTGGCGGTATCCCAGCACTATTCCGTTTAAATATGCCAGTCTTTTTTGCACCTCTGCTTTACATTGGACTTCACAGGGAATCATTTTCTCCACGATTGCTCCCTGTACCTTACTTAGAGCAGAAATTGGCATTAGTGAAATTGCGACCAGCTTTCGATGATTAGACTATACGCAGTCTAGTCGTTTTCAAAACAAAACGAAACAGACTCGAAAATGGTAAATTCAGTCAATAAGAACACAATGGCTTTCTGTTACAGATGTTAAAGGTGCTTGTGTTAACTGTTAATGGTTCTTGTATTAAACTACATTTATCTACGAAAGGATTAAAATCTGTATTGATATCTTTTTGTTCTTTAGCGCGTTGTTTCATAAAGTGCTGTAATTCTATCAAGCATGCATCACGAAGTTCTGTTTTATTTTGTTCAAACAGTATAGTTGGATTTTTGCTGAAAATACTCAACATGCACACATCATCCAACGTTTACCGAGGGACCGCCTCCTCTTGTTGCAGTATTTGTGATAAAGACATTGACTGGCTGCCCTCCAGTGTCGGGAGATGACATTACAGTTGTATTGCAAAACTGTGGCACGTTGCGACATTATTTTAACTATGCATCCTGAAACGACAAAAAACGCTCTCTTCATGATAAAATATTGTTTGAATACATTATTTTATCATTTGAGCATTAGATTATCGATTACAAATTTCAGTAAGATTTGTTATATGTTTAATTGATGACTCTGAGCACTTTGTCAATAGTATTCCCCCATAATAGATCAGAAGTATCGAACATTCAAGTGTATTCCTGTGTCAGTGTTGAATCTTCAGTTTATAAACTGAAGAACATCTGGAAAGACCGCTGTGCTTTCTGAAGGCTGCTCTCGGCTATCTAAATTCCCTGCTGTTCAACAATAATGATATTCCCGAACTTATGTTCAGGGACACATTATGAAAATATTGTCAGAATTTTATTTTCGTAAATAACCTCATTCAGCATATTCATTTTTCTTGTGTCATTACTATTGAGCTGTGTCTTGGTAATGGACAGCTTTATGATGTATAGCTCTGTGTTCCAGATGTGAATAGGTTGTAACTGGACCTCTTCACTTCACATTTCCCTCCGAAAACCTATCTCTGACCAAACTCTTGCTCACTTGTCCTAATGACTCCGTGTTGATTTTTGACTGATAACTTTCTTGTGAAGCACCTTAGGATGGTTTAATAAGTTGAAGATATTATATGTACACAGGCACACACACACACACACACACACACACGTTGATGCACCCGAGGTATGACACTTAAATATTATATTGGGATGGTCACAGGTGGTGCCGGTATTTTCAAGGTCATTCCACCTGCTCGTTTTGAAGTTTACAAATAAGAAGTGAAACATTGAAATGTCATTGAGAACTTCTAGCTAATCAGCAAAGTGAATCCTGTTATGTCTGTCGGATACAGTTGATAAGGTGAGGATGCGGAAAGATGGAATGAAAGAAACATCCTTTGGCGTTTCTTAAAGCGGTGGCGGCGGAAAGGGCTGAGGTTCCTGTCAGTATAACTGGAGGTAGGCTTTCTCTTAATGGATGAGTTTTTCGTTCGGAACAAATGTTCCAGTCAAGTTCATTCAAAATCGAAAACAAGTGAACACGTTCTAGGCAACTGAAGAGATGAACTTCAGTGCTGCCACCCATAGTTCAGCACCTGGACTCAGCCAGCAGTTTCTCGCAATCTTTTAATTTTAAGGCTTCTGTTCAAATGTTTCACAGCGATTTCTATGTGAACTGCTCTCACTTTGATATTCCTGATTAGAAGCTGAGTTTCATTAGCAGCTGACTGGTTAGGCCACATTCGGGTAGTGACACTGACAGATGACTGTTAGTGGTCACATCGCTCTCAGGGCACATTCTGAGGCTCAAAACCATTGGAATATTGGGGGCGGTTAACGTTTTCACCCCTTTCCTAAGATTCACTCAGTTCTGCTGAAGGGTCATGAGGACTCGAAACGTCAACTCTTTTCTTCTCCGCTGATGCTGCCAGACCTGCTGAGTTTTTCCAGGTAATTCTGTTTTTGTATTGCATTATTTTATTGGCTGAAGAATCAAGCCATGGTGTAGTATCAAATGTCAACCTTGACTCATTGGTAGCATTCTGGTCTCTGAGCCAAAGGTTTGTGGGTTTGAACACCACTCTAGAGATTTGTGTACATAATTAAGCTAACACTTCAGTAGCAGAGGAATGCTGCATTGTTGAAGGTGCCATCTTTCAGGTGAGGCATTAAAGTGAATTAGTCTCTCCTTTCAAGTGGAAATAAGACGGTCCCACATTACTATTTGAATAAGAGCACAGTAGGTATTTTCCCGAGTCCTAGCCAATATTTACTCCTCAACCAATATTACCGAACACATATTATCTGCCAAGATAAAAGCAAAAAACTGCAGATGCTGGAAATCGAAAACAAAAACAAAAATACCTGGGAAAACTCAGCAAGTCCGGCAGCATCTGTGGAAGGGAGCACAGTTAATGTTTCGAGTCCACAGGACGCTTCAACAGAACTAAGGAAAAATAGAAAAGGGGTGAAATATAAGCTGGTTTAAGGGGGAGGGGGGTGTCAGGACAAGAGAGCTGGAGAGAGGGCCAGTGATAGGTGGACATAACCAAAAGATGTCACAGCCAAAAGGACATATAGGTCTTGAAGTTGGCGATATTATCTAAAGGGATGTGCTAATTAAGGGTAGAAAGCAGGACGAGCAAGGTACACATAACCCTAGTGGGGATAGGGTGGGGTGAAGGAATTGAAAAAGGCTAAAAGTTAGAGATAAAACAATGGATATAAATTATTGGAAAAAACAAAAATGAGGGGGAAAAACAGAAAGGGGGTGGGGATGGAGAAGAGAGTTCATGATCTAAAATTGTTGAACATAATATTCAGTCCAAAAGATTGTAAAGTGCCGAGTCGGAAGATGAGGTGTTGTTCCTCCAGCTATTATCTGCCCTTTGTCCCGTTGCTGTTTGGAGAACCTTGCTGTGTGCAGATTGGCTGCGGTGTTTTCCAACATTTCAACAGTGATGACACTTCAGCAATATTCCACTGGTCACGAAGTACGCCCTGAAGTCATGAAAGGCACCAGGTAAGTGCAAGGTTTTTTTTGTTTCTTTTTCAGTGTGGCAAGAGTTACTACAGATGTTTCTTCATTTTCTCAACAAAGACAGAATAAATTATTTTGTTGACTTGTATTTGGCCTCATCTCATTAATCAGTGCAACCTTTAAGAGATTAGAGAATCACGAGGGTGCATACAAAGAATGCAATGGCTCAGATGTTTCTTAGTAATATATGAAGTGGAAGGCGGAGAAATTGGGTCCACCAATTGTGCAAAAAAGGCTCACAACAAATCGGCATCTCATTTCATGGAGCACCCAATTTCTGGTTCCATTCGAATTAATGGAAAGAAAGTTCAGACAGTGTATATATAAATGAGCTGTTGATTCGCTATGAGGCCATTTTGCACCACTGGAAAGCACCAATATAATTTCAGTCAGTGTTTGTTTCTTTGAGAACGCAGACTTTGATTACTGTTAGGTAAACACTGGGTGATCATCAGAACAGAAGTAATTTAAGAGCTATTGCTAATGGTGAGCAACAAAACTCACTGGTTTTATGGGGCATTATGTCATGTAACACAGGCAAGGGCCTCTCATTTGCGGTGTTTATGGGATTTCAGGAATTTTATTGTTATGTTGGGAAAGCGTGCAGTGGAGATTTACTAGAGTGATACCAAGGATGAGGGACCCCAGTTAGTGTGGAGCGACAAATGAAACTAGGATTGGTGGCCTTAGAGCACAAAAGGATGAGATTTCACAGAGGCGTGAACAGTTTTGTTAAAGTAGACATTTAAAGCTGCTTCCACTAGCAGCAGAGTCAGTAACCAAAGAATATAGATTTAAAATAATCGGCAAAAGAATCAGAGGGTATACAACATGAATTTTTTAATGCAGTTGTTTTTTATGGCCTGGAATATATCACCTAAAGAAGTGGTGGAAGAATGTTCAATAGTAACTTTAAAAAGGGAAGTGGAAAACACTTATAAAGCAGGGCTATCAGGAAGGGCAGGGATGTTAAAATAAATTGAAAGCCCTTTCAAAGAGGCCACACGGACAGGCTAAATGGTCTCCTGTTCTTGAAAACCATAATAAATCAGTGGCTTGGATTACTGCTAGCTATCATTATTTTATTTTCTCGACCAATGTTATAAATGTTTACCTCTGTTTTTCTTAGCACCCAGGACATATAAATGATGAGTGGGTATCATGTGGCAGATTGAGGGTAACCATGTGGGTTTAGCAATAGTAACAACATCATTATTATCATAGATGAGGACAAGGATTTTGAAATGAATGCATTTAGGGAGCCAGTGTAAGGTTGGTGTTAATGGGGGTGATGAACAAGTAGGATTTGTCAGAGCAGGTGAAGTTTATGCAGGATGACAGGCTGGCAAGGAGAGTGTTAGAACGGTCAAGACAAAGTTATAACTAGTTTAGAAGCGGAAGAGCAGAGGTAGGAGTGGAGGAAAGTGATTTTGCAGAGGTATAAGTTACCAGTTCTCTGAATAGATAGGATTTAAAGTTTAAAGCTTAACTCAGGGTCAAACATCATACCTAGGATTGCAAAGATTCTGGTTTAGCCTGACAGAGTGATGGGAGAGAGATTGGAGCCAACAGCAAGTGAGCAGAAACAAAAAGGACAAAATGCTGGAAATAGGAGGGCTGGCAACATCTTTTTTATTCTTTCACAGGACTTGGGCATCGATGGCATTTATTGCCCATCCCTAATTGCCCTTGAGAAGGTGGTGGTGAGCTGCTTTCTTGAACTGCTGCAGTCCATATGCTGTAGGTACACCCTCAGTGCTGTTAGGAAGGGAGCCCCAGGATTTTGACCCAGTGACAGCGAAGGAAGGTAATGTAGTTCTTAGTCAGCATGCTATGTGGCTTGGAAGGAAACTTGCAGATGGTGGTGTTGCCATGCATCTGCTGCCCTTCTTCTAAGTGGTAGAAGTTGCAGATTTGGAAGGTGCCTTAGTGAGTTGCTGCAGTGCATTGTATAGATATTACCACTGCCACTGTGCATCAGCGGTGAATCGGGTGCCAATCAAGTAGACTACTTTGTCCTGGACTGTGTTGAGTTCTTGAGTGTTGGTGCTGCAATCATCCGGGCAAGTGGAGAGTATTCCATCACACTCCTGACTTGTACCTTGATGGACAGGCTTTGGGGAATCAGGAGGTGAGTTACTCACCACAGAATTCCCAGCCCCTGACTTGCTCTTGTGTCCAAAGTATTTATATGGCTGGTCCAGTTCAGGTTCTGGTCAATGATAGCCCCAGGATTTTGATAGTGAGGAATGCAGTGATGATAATGCTATTGACTGTTAAGGAGAGATAGATTCTCTCTCGTTGGGGATAGTCATTGCCTGGCACTTGTGTGGCATTGATGTTGTCCAGGACACGCCGCATTTGGGCATGGACTGCTTCAGTATCTGAGGAGTTGCGAATGGTACGGAACATTGTGCAATCATCAGCAAATATCCCCACATCTGAACTTATGATGGGGAAACGATCATTGATGAAGCAGCTGAAGATGGTTGGGCCTAGGACACTACCCCGAGGAACTTCTGCAGTAATGTCCTGGGATTTAGATGTTTGATCTCCAACAAATACAACCATCTTCCTTTATGCTAGGTATAACTCCAACCAGTGGAGAGTTTTCCTCCTGATTCCCAATGACTTTAGTTTTGCTAGGGCTCCTTGATGCCACACTTGGTCAAATGCTGCCTTGTTGTCGGGGGCAGTCTCTCTCACCTCCGCTCTTGAGCTTAGCTCTTTCATCTGGACCTGCAAAGTTAACTCTGTTTCTCTCTCCACACATGATGCCAGACCTGCTGAGTATTTTCAGCATTTTCTGTTTTCATTTCAAATTTCCAGCATCCAAAACAATTTGCTTTTGAACAGGAGATCAGAGTTTACCACGGGTACCAAAGACAATATCTTGGTTCCTAATGTTGAGTTGGGGGAAATTGTGGGTGCAACATGAATTGAAATTTTGAAGACTGAAATTAATTGTTTTTTATTAGTTAGAGTATCAAGGGATATGGAGAAAAAGTGGGTGAATGGAGAACACTCATAATCTGAAGGAATGACAGAATGAGCTCCAGGATTTAAATAGTGTTCTTCTATCCAGGACAAGTGTCTGACAGCATGGATGAAGTCAAGGGTTTGAGAAATGTACTGGTGAAAAATAATGATTTGCATTTATATTCACAGCCTCAGCATGTTCCAGAACAGTTTACAGCCAATAAAGTACTTTTATAGTGAGTCACTGCTGAATGGAGGAAGCATTGAGTTGAGACCATAACCAGATCAGCCAAGATCGTACCGAATAGCGGAGCAAGCTCGAAGGGCCGAATGGCTTACTCCTGCTCCAAAGTCCTATGTTCCATTTTTTTCAGCACAGCAAAGTCCCTCAAATAGCCATGTTTTTGATGTTGGTTGAGGGATAAATATTTGGACAAAATATTGTACTTAGTACAAGTAAAGTTAGAGCTGGATATTGTCAGTTTGCACGTGAAAGCTGATTCTGCATTTATGAATGGCATTATCTGGGGGCAGCAAATAGATAAAGAAAGGAAAGAGCTAAGAATAGTGTTATCACCCTGGACCAGACACCCAAGTTCTTGGTATGATCCGATTAGAGACCAGTAACTTTTTGTTTGAAGTAGACAAAGTTTGAGTTTCAAGATACTTGCTAAGAGAATAAAGCCACAAAATTCCTTGGGTTTTGAACTAACAAAATTAAATTTTATAATGTAAGATCAGGAAGATAAAACAATTTGCAATATCTCTCTTGTAGCGTAACATTCAGGGTTAATATGAGGTACATGTAAAAGAATAGGCAAACTGGTCAAACGCACCACACTGCACAATCAATGGCAGATGCAACCAAGACAGATCTCAGCAATGCACCCAGAGATCAGTAAACACTGTGAGTCAACCAATCTCACTGAAAATCCGTCTCTCTCATGAGGGATTTCAGTCTTCACTTTTGAAGACCTCACCTTGCAATTCTCTCCAAATGTAGCTCCAACTAGGACTGCCTCAATGACGGCTGACCTCACAGGGTTTCAATCTCATCTCCCAAGACTCCATTCCCCTGGATTCCTGAGTATGCACATGGGCACCAACTACCAAACACAACTTCAGCTCTTCAGCTGCACTGAGCAGAACACCACTTGCACCAAAGGGTTATCTTCGCCCCAGTGACTCATGGCATGGAATCACCAATCTTCTGCTGCCTTCTTGCCTCCAGTGCTTATCCGTAGTCCTCTTTGATTACCAGGGCTTCTTCTGAGTGCTCAACCTCACCGCTTAAGGTCTGCCATCCACAGCCTTTTTTCTGCTTGTAGCCTCATTCTCTGTGCCTTTTCTTAACTGGGACTTCTTTCTGTCCCCTTTCTCTGTCCCGTCTGGAACTTCCTTTGGCACCTCTCCCTGGCCCCTGCCTGGGACACTCTATCGGGGCCTTTGCCTGTCTTTCTACCTGGGAATCTTTTGCCTATGGCATTCTGCTCCTGGTCATGTGACTGGGGTTTTTGCACCGTTTCTTTTTTTCTCTTTTTACGCAGGTGCGCCACGGTCAGGATGGCAGAGGCCATTTAACTGCCAGATTGCGCATGTGCCATACGCCCCGATCTGTGCAAACGTGCAACTCCCGCGCCCTATCAGCATTTGTAGTTCCCGGCCCTTGTTCCCCGAGAGAGGCAAGTTGGATTTCATCACAATGGATCCTTAAACAAGTTCTGGCAGTAATGCAGGGATGAGGAACCAACGCTGATGATTCATTTGATAGGCCAGAATGGAATGATGCAAGAGAAGTCCCATTTTCCTTTATTACAGAGGATAGACATCGGAGGAATGCATGGTCAGTCATGTTGAATGCTGCAAAAAGATCGAGAGCACAACGAGGAATAGTGCACCAGACTCGTTGCCACAACAGGCTGTCTAATGGAACAGACCGGTAAATAACATATGCTTGTTTGGGGGTCAGGGAGGACAGTTGAGTGGTCATGAGTTAAATGAAGAAAGGATCAAGTTGGGTTTCATGGATGAGATAAGCTTGGAGAGGGGCAGGGAGAAAGAGGAATGAAATGCTGCAAAAAGACAGGGGTTTTATACCAGAGTTAGTAAAGACCGGAGAATGTGGCTGTTAGGGAGAGAAAGAATTAACCAAAGGAGGTGTATGGATGAACTCAGTCTTGAAGATGAAAAACTCCATGACGTCCCTACATTTCATGTTTGAAGTAAAGGCGAAGAGGGAAGCAGAAAGCAGTTCAAGGAGGCAGTTGAAATATAGGTTAATCCTGGCGTAACAGCACTTTGGCTGCAGAGCCAAGCGCATTAATGCACAATTCTATCAAGTCAGATCTGATGACAGATAACTAAACAAATTTTGCACCATATACCCTGATTTATGTTGCTCTGACTTGAGGCAGGGAAATTAGGGACAATACCTGGTGCAGAGAGAGAGTGATTTTCTGGGAACAAGGGCATCAAAGGAACCGTTCACCAGCATCAAAATTATTGTAAGGGCTGGAGATCCAGAGATGAGGAAATTGGGACTTTGTGAGTGAGTTTATGAGGGATTTTTTCCCCCCATGGATTAATCATAAGATTGGAACAAGGGGGACAGAAATGCATGACTAGAAAGACAATCAAAATAGTTGGAACTGACCTTGTCAGTGATTGAAAACTCAGGTGCAGAAAGGCTGCATGAGATAACTTGGTTGAGGAGTATAGAAAGAGGATATATATTTTTTCAAAAATGGCACCTCTCCTCCGTTGACAAGTTCCATGGGCCTGTACTCATGTGGCTTTACTCCTGTAAGTCCACATAATCTTCAGTGATGTAATGTGTTGGAAGCAGTTCAGAGAAGGTTTACCAGACTAATATCTGGAATAGGTGGGTTGTCTTATGAGGAAAGGTTGCACTAGTCTGTGGCTACTTGGACTAGATAAGGCTTATATCTGCTGAAATTTAGAAGAGGAAGAGGCAACTTGATTGAAACATATAAGATCCTGAGGGGTCTTGACAAGGTGGATGTGGAGAGGATGTTTCCTCTTGTGGAATAATCTGGAACTAGGGGTCACTGGTTAAAAATAAGGGCTCGTCCATTTAAAGCAGAGGTGAGGCGGAATTTTTTCACTCAGAGGGTCGTGAGTCTTTGAAACTCTCTTCAGGGAAATGTGGTGGAAGCAGAGTTTTTGAATATTTTTAGGGCAGAGGTGGATAGATTTTTGGTAAGCAAGGGGGTGATAGATTTATTGGCGGTAGGTGGAATGCAGATTTCAGGTTACTATCAGATCAGCCATGATCTTATTAAATAGCAAAGCAGGCTCGAGGGGCTGAGTGGCTTATTCCTGCTCCTTGTTCGTATGCTTGTAACTATGGCATCTCCTCACCTTATAATATCATCTCTGGAACCTACAGAATCTACCTTTCACTCCTCCTGCTTCCCTGGCCTGTCCTCCTGGGTAATTGTGTGCCAAATATTGCTGGAACAAGGTTAACAGCATTGGCTGGAGGGGAAAGATCTCTTGAAAATATACTATTTGCCAGCAGACAGCTGATGGAACAAGTGCCAGAAGCACCCTGTCAGATAAGCCACATGGATTGAGAATTGGTTAGCAGACAAAAAACAGGGATTAGGAATAAATGGCTCATTTTCAGAGTGGCAGGCGGTAACCAGTGGGCTACTGCAGGGGGTCAGCTTGGGCCCCAGCTATTCATAATATAATATTTCCAAGTTTGCTGACGACACAAAACTTGGTGGGAATGTGAGTGATGAGGAGGGTGTTAAGAGGCTTCGAGGCGATTTAGACAGGTTGAGTGAGTGGGCAAGTACATGGCATTCTGTTGGAAAAACAGAATGGTAGAATATTATTTAAAAGGTGATAGATTGGGAACTGTTAATGTACAAAGGGACTAGATCTCAGTTTAACATCTCATCTGAAATGCTAAATTAAATTGCACACTCTCAGCATTGAAGTGTCAGCCTAGAATTTGAGCTTAAGTCTCTGAATTGGAATTTGAATCCACAACCTCCTGACTCAGAACCAAGAATGCAACCAAATGAACTACTGTTGACATTCAAGTAGCAACCATAGACAAAACAGTATATAGACAATACAGCAGAATACAAGTCAGAGATTGTGAGCAAACTGTACAGTGCTATAGCCATACCGCATCTTAAAATTGCATATCCAGGGTGACTTTCCAGAGTCGAATGCACTGCAGAACAGTCACAAGGCAGATCCTTAATATTAAGATAGTAAACTGCATGGAAAATCTCAATCTGGAATAGTACATTAAATTAAATGGTGAGAGTAGGATGAGGGGACAATATATTAAATCAAAGGAAACTTAAGAATTGATATCAGGAGGTTTTTCATCATATGAAGAGTGATCATCAGTTGGAATTGATTTCCCCAAAGAGTTAGGGTGACAGGAACTCTGGGAACAATTAAGAATTTGCTGGAATTACACATTTGGCTCTGAAAACTTTAAGTCAGACCATTGTGCACCTCAATCATTCAGTGGCGAATTTACAAGTTTTGCTAGAAGGCTCATTAGAATATGCCACAACGAGGGATGGTGGCAATTGGGAAGCAGTGCAGCCAATGGCCATTGACAAATGTTTGCCAACAATCCTGGTTTTGATCACTTGAACAGTATTGAATTATTCTGACTTCTCTTCCTGATTTATAAAAACATGGTTTTGTCCTACAAGTCCTGTTTGGAGAATTTATCATAAATCTGTTAGTCAGGATATTCCTGTAATTATTCTTGGGTATTATACAGGCAGTTTATGTGACTGAAAGATAGCTGACTTAATTGAAGGCAAACTTTTAAAATGTTGGATAAATCCTCTGTTTTTCAGGGAAAATATACTTATATGCTCAATTTAGGATGTGAAGGAAGTAATCATTTAATAATACATTTCTCAGCTACCCATTCTTTAAATTCAGAGCAGCTGGATAGTTTCTCATAGTCATCTTAACGCTTCAAGGTGACCAATTTTACATTTATTCCCTCTACAAAATATTTTTTGATGCTCTTTCCCTTGATATTCAGCAACATTACTATTGTTGAATGCACCAACATCAACATCCAGAGGGGTTACCATTGACCAGAGACTTAACTGGATCAGCCACATCAGTACTGTGGCTACAAGGGCAGGTCAAGCCTGGGAATTATGCGGAGAGTAACTCAACTCCTAACTCCCCAAAGCCTGTCCAGCATCTACAAAGCAAGTAAGGAGCCTGATGGAATATGCTTCACTTGCCTGGATGAATGCACTCTCACAACACTCAAGAAGCTTGACATCATCCAGGACAAAGCAGCCTGCTTGATTGGTACTCACTCCACACCATTAAACATTCACTCTCCACAACACTGATGCACAGTGGCAGCAGTGTGTACTATCTACAAGATTCACTGCAGCAACTCACCAAGGCTCCTTTGACAGCACCTTCAAAACCTACGAACTCCACCACCTAGAAGAACGAGCAGCAGATGCATGGGAATGCTACCATCTCCGGATTCCTCTCCAAGCCACACAGCATCCTGACTTGGAACTATATCAATGTTCCTTCACTATCATTGGGTCAAAATTCTGGAATTCCTTTCCTAACAGTACAGTGAGTGTACCTACACCACATGGATTGCAGCAGTTCAAGAAGGCAGCTCACCACCACCTGTCAAGGGCAATAGGTATGGATAAAAAATGTTGACCTTGCCAGCCATGCCCACATATCATGAATGAATAAATAAAATGTGGAATCAAACTCATTTTTATATATGAATTCTCAAAGAGTCACATACTTGGATTGATATGCCATGTTAAAATTAGCAATTTGTGCTGTTAAGGATCCAGAGATCAGTGAATAAACACAAACAATTGTTCCTGGTTCTTTGCAGCTGCTATCCGGTCTTTGGGTCTATGTCTCAGCTTGCATCTGTTGCTCCCAAGATGTTCCAATGTCTTGGCATGTATTAAATTTTTTTCTGTTGCCCTTCCTTCGAGGATCTCTTCTTGCCAGCCCTGTATTTTCTGATTGAGGTTTACTGGATCTTTTACTTGCTGTCACCATGTTTTGTTATGTGTCTGGGTCTAGACGGGGGTTTTGGGCATTGTCTATGCTCTCAAAGTATACTGCTCAAGTCTGTAGTTTCTCAAAACCATTACTCTTTATTTACAGCAAATATTTACACATATGGCCTCCACGGAGGTTAGAGCTTCTCCTCCTTCCAGATCTCTCTCATTTCTGTCATGTGAACTGACATCATTATTACATCAGCATCATGTATGCTTCCTTCTAATGTTAACCCTTTACTCTACAATTATATGCTCTAGTTAGGGGCTTGGTAGGATGTCAATCTGTGGATGAATTCAGATGGGCTTATTAGCATTCTTCATCTATATTTACTAAACCATTCATTTCAGGCAGCTGTGAAAGCAACAGATACTTGTGCATGATTATGCAGTCCAATAGATGGCAAGCTTGTAAATATATTGTTAATTATCAACATACTAATCCCAATAAATGTTAAACAAGATGGGTCAAAAATGACATCATGATAAATTAATATATTTCTAATTGAAGCAGTAGAAAAACATTGTACAGTAACTAAATATAAAGCAACAGTGCATTGACTGAGTATATGGTGGCAGCGTGTACCAAGTAACTATTCAGTGTCAGTGTGTACCAAAAAAAAAGGGAGAGGGATAGCGTGTGCTGAGTGGCCGTCCGGGGGCGGCGTGCATTGAAGCAATATGTGGAGAAAGTGTGCACTGATTATCTGGGTCAGTGTGAATTCAAAAAGGAAGCTTATCCATTACTGTCCAGCTAGAGTGCGTACGCTGACACAAAGTTAGGCAGATTCTCTGACAGCTCATAAAATGGCTCCACCCTCAATATTGTCCATCCTTCCACACTTGTTTGAAGAAAAACAAGATTCAAAGGGCTGGCTGTTAGCTTACCTTGATTACCCAATATTGATATACTTAATGGCACCCATGCAAGTTCCAAATAATGAAGGAGTGCAGAGATGTATTGAAGCTTACGATAGCACTGGAGTGATCGTGAGAAAACTATTCACCTTCCAAAGCAGTAATTCTGTTGTCTGGATCACTGTTATAGTGACCTGCAACCTAATCAAGAAAAGATAACTAACTAGTATTATTGTCACCTATTGTGTCTTCCTTGCAATTGACAAGGGTCTTCACACCGGAGGAGCAGGAAGGGCAGCAGGAAGGTTTTCCACATTTAGGTCAATGAGGTTCCAGAGAAGTCTCAGTGTTCAGGGTGCTTCAAGCCAAAGCATCCAGAGGGACTTGCTTGTTAAAACTTTCCCCTGAATGTTATCAATCTGCTGGATGGTGTAAAATTGGTATCCCACAGTGGTTAGTGCAAATGAACATTGGGTGGTTTCTATAATGGGCACGTAATTCACAATATCTATTTTATATCCAGGAATCAAGTTGAAAATGTACCCCTTAGGTTCCATCCATCTCTCCCTCTCGATCTTTCTCTGCTTCCCTGTAAGACTGTCACACCGGTCCCTTTCACTAACAATCCATCCATTACCAAACCTTAACCTTCCGGCAATATCAAAAGCTCTTTACAAACAACATAACTTATTGTCAACTCATATATCAAGCAGATTTCCAACTTGATATTGTCAACCTCACTCTTTCCACCACAGTACTTCCCCCTTCCTAAACAGTGGTTGTCTTTTGTGCACAATTAACAAGTCTCATATTTTCTCTCAGTGCTTTCCCTGAGGCACAAAGAGTGAAGGATGATAGCAGCTGATTATCAGTGTGAGGCTCCAGGATCTGAGGTATTTCTTCATCTGTGTGAACTTGTCTGCAAGACGAGCCAGCTTCAGGCTGCAGTTCCTCCACTGCTTTGGAAACAGCCACAGCTTGCGTTCAGGATCTGCTGCAGCCAGGGGAGGGCACAGGGATGAGGCTGATGGAAATAGAGCCATCTGGTAAGAGGACCAGCATCTGCTATCTTCTCTCGCTCAGCCCCTCTGACCATTGATATGACTTCATCAACCCTATTACAGGCCCCCTTATATCAAGGAGAGCACACTGAAACTAAAAGCCTGCATCACAGCAGACTGGGCACTAATCAAGGGAGCCTTAGTGGGGGTTGCACAGTAAACTGCTCCAAAGATTTCAGTGTGCTTTCAACTTTGTGCATCAGAACCTCAAATGAGGAATAAGGGCTGCTCTATGCTTGTCACAATCTTGTAGAATCTGCTGCATCACCCAATGGCTGCAACAGTCTATCCTTTCTCTGCAAAACATTCTTCTTTTGGAAGCAGTTACCGAGGTCTAAGTCAACTGCGTGTGTGGTTGCTGCAGGAAGCTGCTGTCCACCCTCTTATGACAGAACTCTTCTTCTTCCCCTTTCTCCATCACCTGCTCCTGATATCCTTTAATCAGTGATGTATGTCTGCCTGTCTGAAACCAACCCCCATGCAAGTGGGCATACAAGGAGCTCCAGCATGCCAAGTCTTGGAGTCATGTCTAGATGCGACATTTCCTGCAGGTTTTTAGGGAGGGTCCGATGTCTGCTTGCTGTGCTACTCTCATGAAGACATCAAGAGGGACAATCATAACAACGATTGCAATTAATCTTAAGGTATGCTCAAGCACTAATAAAATAATTTGTATGTTGCATAGTAAATGATCAGAATTGGCATAACCTGTAACAAGTACTAGAATTGAGAGCTTGGGATAGAAAGACAATGATGAAGCCTTGGTGTGGACTTGCCCACCCACCACCATCTTCTGCCATTTCTCTCAAATTTAGTTCTTAAATTTGTCTGCACCATTCCTCAAACAGGGTCAATTCCAGTACTGTAGCAGCTCCTGCTGTGTTACCAATGGGCCTGCTTTCTATCAAAGCTGTGTTCTCCTTCAAAGATGCATACAACCTTCATTAGTAACAACCGTGTGTGGGCACCCTACAGCAGCAAGCTGTCATCACTCAATATTAAGAGGGAGCTGCGGTGAAGTTGAAGTTGCTGCTGCTGCTTCCATGCATTAGATACTCTCAAGTGTGGAGTGTGTGCAGATTGTGACAAGGAAGATACGCCTAAGTGGATGTGAGAGTCTGCAGGCTTACATTGTATAGCTTGAAAGAGCACATTACATTGTATGATAGAATATGCTAGGTTGTTGCCAAGGTGCTCACAAACAGCTTTATATTTGTATTTAAAAGTTCACAGTTGCTTTCTCTCTTCTGGCTCGATCACTTAACTTCTTTTGGCATTGCCTCCATGCCCTTTGGAAGTTCTTCTGCTGTCGATGATCTCTTCTGCCTCTTGCCAGGCTCTCAGGGCCCTCCTTCCATGGTGGCAAAATAGTTGTTCAATGACCTCATCATCAAAACAGGGTGCCCTCAGGCAACAAGCTCTTCTGACTGGTTTAAGTGATGGATTGCAATGCAGCCACATATATCTTCCTCCATGGCACCTTCACATTAAAAATTATCTGCTGGCAGCAGTAACTTCTCGGAAGCAGTCCAGGATATTTAGCTCCAAGCTAGAGGCTTTCTGAATACTCCAGCTACAGTGTTTCCCTCATAACCTTACCCTAGCTACATGAGCCTCTTTAAGCAGCCACAGGCCTTGAAGCTCAGAAAATTATTAGCAGCTGATCGCCTTATTTCACTGGTTTTCTGGTGGATCTGGGATGGACAATGCTGGAATATATATGGAGATGCTCTATGAAAACCCAACCTCCCAGTTTTCCAGATATCACTTACAGCACAGAAACATCCTCCCCTCCCAACTATCAACTTTTTTATTATGTTGTCTTTACTGAAAGCAGGTGAGAGGTAACAACCCAAAGTGTCTTTGGCTGATGCTGAAGAGATTTCCCTCGTTCTTGACTCTCTCCAAAGTCACTAATAACAATTTCCCTGAACGTACAACCATTCCATCCCACCAAGAATAATTTCTCCTCACTGTCGAAGCAACAGCCCTCTTCACTGTTTGCACCTTCATTCTTTATATTATGCTTGTACATCCCATTTATTATTTGTTACCATGCTGTTGCTCTTTCACCAACTCTGGCCAAGTCATATTGTGGAGCGCTGGCATTGCTACAGCCACCATGACCCAATACAGCAGTAAAAAGAAAGTCACAAGGGAGGCACATTAAAATAATTGAGAACAGCAGAGATTCATATTTTTTGCTTCTGGCTTAATGGATTATCCATTAATATCAGATTATTAAATTCAAGCTCCAATAAAAAGTGAAATATAGATAAATCAATCTCATACTCACACAAAACTGTTACAGTTTCTGTGTCATGGCTATTGAATTTTATGCTGTTTAATTTTTGAGGGGGTTTTGGAACGTTCTTTCTCCAGACCATTATTAGTGTCACTGTTTAACTTTTTCTAGCACAATAAGACAACCAGACATCATGAAACACTCTGCTGGGGTATTGGGAGCAGAAGCTTTGGAATTATCAATAGGAGGTGTGGTTTGAGGGAGAGCAGCACACAGGGGGCTGAACAGAGTCAGAGGCCAGGGGGGTAAGAGAGAGAGTCAGGGACAGGGAGTGAAAAAGAGAGAGGGGGAGAGAGACCAGGGGGTGAAAAAGAGACACCGGGGGTAAAAGAGAGAAAGAGAACAAGCAGCAACAGAGATCAGGGGAGCGAGAGCCAGAGACCAGGTGGTGAAAGAAAGACAGAGACGTGGTTGGGGTGGGGGGGGTGGGGGGAGAGGAAAAGGCATGGGGGTAGAGAGAGGGAGAAAGAGAGACTAGGGAGTGAAAGAGAAATACAGGGGGTGAAAGAGACCAGGGAGAGAGAAAGAGAGCAGGAGGTGAAAGAGAGAGAGAGAGAAACAGAGACCAGGGGAGGGATAGAGAGAGAGAGAGAGAGAAGGGTCTGCGAGAGAGTGTGCAGTGAGACAGAATCAGAGATTGGGGAGTGAGGGATTCAACAGATTGGGGATGAGAGAGATACCAGGGTGGGGATGGAGGTCGTTTTTTTTAGAGAAAGAGAGCCAGCAGACTTGGGTGGGAGAGTTTTGTTTTTATATTTTTCACGTTGCTGGCGAGAGTTTTGTGTTGTTCTCCATCCCTAATTGCCCTTGAGAAGGTGGTGGTGAGCTACCTTCTTTAACCACTGCAGTCCCGCTGGTTTAGGCACACCCTGTTAGAAAGGGAGATCCAGGTTTCTAACCCAGGTACAATGAAAGAATGGCGATATTGTTCGAAGTCAGGGTGGTGTGTGACTTGGAGGGGAAACTGTAGGTGGTGGTTCCCATGTACTTGCCCTTCTAGGTGGTAAAGTTTATGGGTTTGGAAGGCGCTGTCAAAGGAGCCTTGCTGAGTTGCTGCAGTGCATCTTGTAGATGTGCCACTGCACTGTACTGCCACTGTGAGTCATTAGTGGAGGGATTGAATGTTTAAGGTGGTTATGGGGTGCCAATCAAGTGGGTAGCTTTGTCCTGGATGGTGTCAAGCTTCTTGAGTGTTGTCAGAACTGCACTCATCTCAGGAAGTGGAGAATACCCCATCACACCCCTGACCTGTGCCTTGTAGAAGGTGGACAGACTTTGGGAAGTTAGGAGGTGAGTCACTGTCTGCAGAATTCCCAGTCTCTGACCTGTTCTTGTAATAATCAGGGAAGGGGGAGGGTGGGGGGGGGAAACAGGATTGAGGGGTCAGTCCCAACAACAGCAATAGCAGTACAATGGGGTAGGTCTTCCCATTCATTAACATAGAACATTAGAAACCTGTTGTCCAGGAGAAATGGCTGATTAACCACATGTGTGGCTGTAATTACACGGTTTTTGTGAATTGCCTTAGTTTTTGCACACACATTGACACAATATAGGTAAGTTTATAAGATGTAGAAGCAGAAGTAGGCCATTCGACCCATCGAGTCTGTTTCGCCATTCAATGAGATCATGGTTGATCTGATAATCCTCAACTCCACTTTCCTGCTTTTTCCCCATAACCCTTGATTCCTTACTGATTAAAAATCTGTCTATCTCAGCCTTGAATATACTTAACTTCCCAGCCTCTACAGCTCTCTGTGGCAAAGAATTCCACAGATTCACTACCCTTTGAGAGAGGAAATTCCTCCTCATCTTTGTTTTAAATGGGCAACCCCTTACTCTGAGATTATGCCCTCTGGCCCTAGACTCTCTCACAAGGGGAAACAATCTCTCAGCATCTACCCTGTCAAGCCCCATAGGAATCTTGTATGTTTCAATAAGGTCGCCTCTCATTCTTCTGAACTCCAATGAGTACAAGCTCAACCTATTCAACCTCTCCTCATAAGAAAATCCCTCCATACTCGGGATCAACCTAGTGAACCTTCTATGGACTGCCTCCAATGCCAGTATAATCTTTCCTTAGATAAGGGGACCAAAACTGTTCACAGTATCCTAAGTGTGGTCTAACCTTGTGCCTTGTATAGTTTTAGCAAGACTTCCCTGTTTTTATACTCTATTCCCTTTGAAGTAAAGGCCAACATTCCATTTGCCTTCCCTATTACCTGCTGAACTTGTATGTCAGCTTTTTGGGGTTCATGTACGAGGACTTCTAAATCGCTCTGTGCTGTAGCTTTCTGCAGTCTTTCTCCATTTAAATAATATTCAGCTCCTCTATTCTTCCTGCCAAAATACATAACCTCACATTTTCCCACATTATATTCCATCTGCCAAGTTTTTGCCCACCCACTTAAACTGTCCTTATCCTATTCACAGAATTGTTACGGTGTAAAAGAAGGCCATTTGGCCTATCATGTTTGCACCAGCTCTCTGAGCATTTTAACTTAGTACCAGTCTCTTGCCTTTTCCCTATAACCCTATACATTGTTTCCATTTAAATAATCATTCAATGCCCCCTTGAATGCCTCAGTGGAACCTGCCTCCACCACACCTCTGGCAATGCATTCCAAACCCTAACTACTCGCTGTGTGAAAAACTTTTTTCTCACCTCACATTTGCTTCTTTTGGAAAACACTTTAAAACTGTGCCCTCTGGCTCTTGATCTATTTATGAGTGGGAACAGTTTCTCCCTATCTGCTCTGTCCAGACCCCTCATGATTTTGAAAACTTCTATCAAATTTCCTCTTAGCCATCTCCTCTCCAAGGAAAACAGTCCCAACTTCTCCACTCTTTCCTCATAACTGAAGTGTCTCATCCTTGGAACTATTCTCGTAAACCTCTTTTGCACTCTCTCCAATGCGTTTGCATCCTTCCTATAGTGCGCCCAGAACTGTACATAATGCTGCAGCTGAGATCTAACCAGTGTCTTACATAAGTTCATCATAACCTCCCCACTCTTGTTCTCTATGCCAGTGTTAATGATGCCTAAAACCCTGTATGCTTTAGAAACAGCTCTCTCTAACTGTCCTGCCACCTTTAATGACTTATGTACATAAAGACCCATGTCTCTCTGCTCCTGCACACCCTTTAGAATAGTATCCTTCATTTTTTTCTGTCTCTCCATATTCTTTGTACGTAAGTGTATGACCTCACACTTGTCCACATCGAACTTTATCTGCCACGTATCTGCATATTCCACCAATGCATCAATGTCCTTTTGAAGTTCTACACTGTCCTTCTCACAATTGACAATTCTTCCAAGTTTGTTTTGTCCGCAAACTTTGAAATTGTCCCCCAGACACCAAGATCTAGAACATTTATATATATCAGGAAAAGCTAGGGTACCAATACTGACCCCTAAGGAACTCAACTACAAACCTTTCAGTCCGAAAAATACCCATTAACCATTACTCTCTGTTTCCTATCTCTCAGCCAATTTTGTATCCAGGTTGCTACTGTCCCTTTCATTCCATGACCTATAACTTTCCTCACAAGTCTGTTGTGTGGCACTGTATCGAACGCCTTTTGGAAGTCCATATACACTACATCAACGGCTTTGCCCTCATCAACCGTCTCTGTTACCTCTTCAAAAAACTCCAGCAAGTTAGTCAGACACGATTTTCTTTTAACAAACCCATGCTGACTCTTCCGAATCAATCCACATTTTTCCATATGACGATAAATTCAATCCCAAATAATTGTTTCTAGAAGTTTCCCCACCACTGAAGTAAAACTGCTCTGCAATTGCAGGGCAGATCTTTACAACCTTTTTTTGAACAAGGGCATAATTTTTGCAATTTTCTAGTCCTCCGGCACCTCCCCCAAGTCTAGGGAAGACTGAAAGATTATAGCCAGTGCCCCTGCAATTTCCACTCTCATTTCTTTCAATAGCCTTGGATGCATCTTATCTGGTGCCAGTGTCTTATCAAGTTTAAGTACCGACAGCTTATCCAATATCTCCTCCTTAACAACTTTAAACCTTTCTAGTGACTGAGTTTCCTCTCTGTCATTATGGCCTGGGCAGTATCTGCATTGCAGATAAAGACAGATGCAAAGTATTCACTTAACACCTTAGCCATGCCTCTTGCCTTTATGTGTAAATCCTTTTTTGGTCCCTAATAGGCCCTACTCTTCCTTTTACCACCCTTTTACTATTGATGTGCTTATAAAATACTTTGGGATTTCCTTTTATGTTAGCTGCTAGTCTTTTTTTCATAGTCCCTCTTTGCTTCTTGTATTTGCTTTTTCACATCCCTTCTGAACCTTCTGTATTCAGTTTGGTTCTCAAGCATAAGCATACTTTTTCTCCTTTAACTTAATTTCTATCTCTTTTGCCAACCAGGGAGCTCTGGATTTGTTCGTCCTACCCTTCCCTTTTGAGGGAACATACCTTGACTGTGCCCAAATCATCTCCTCTTTGAAGGTAGCCCACTGTTCAGCTACTGTATTTCCCACCAAGCTTTTGTTCCAGTCTATCCGGCCCAGCTCTGTTCTTGCCCCATTGAAGTCTGCTCTCTGCCAGTTGATTATTCTTACTCTGGATTGACCAATGTAGTTTTCCAACGTCATCCTAAACCTTAAGATACAATGATCACTGTCCCCCTAAATGTTTCCCCACTGTCACTTGATCTAATTGGCCCCCCTCATTCCCAAGAACCAGGTCTAGCAGTGCCTCCTTTCTTGTTGGACTGGACACATACTGCTGTAGGAAATTTTCCTGAACATAATCTAGGAACGCTTGTCACTCACTGCCCCATACACTACCACTATCCTGGTCTATATGCGGATAATTAAAGTCCCCCATTGTAAGTACTCTCTGATATTTACACCTCTCTTAATTCCCTTGCAGATTTGTTCCTCTATATCCTTCCCAATAGCTGGTGGTCCATATATTACACCGGGCAATGTAATTGCATCCTTCTTATTTCTTAACCCTAGCCAAATTGATTCTGTCCTTGAATCCTCTGACACATCCTCTTTCTCCAGTATTGCAATACTTTCCTTAACCAAAAACGCCACCCCTCTTTTTTTCCCTTTCCGATCTTTATTTAACACCCAGATCTGCCCTTCCTTAAGCCAAGTCTCCATTATCGCCACAACATCATAATCCCACAAGGCAATCCGTGCTTGTAACTCCCCAATTTTATTAACTATATTCCGTGCATTCACATACATGCAGTGTAATCCTGAATTAGACTTCATTACTTGCTCCTTTACTCTGACTCCATCTATTAACTTACTATTCTCTATTTTAGTGCTAGCTGCTTCTCATAGCATTTTGTGCACCGTGGTATTACTTGCTAATATTCTCTCCTGGTTCCCACACCCCTGCTGAGTTAATTTAAACTCCCTAACGGAGTAAAACGACCCGCATGGAACTCAGTCATAGCCCTGTTCAGGTGTAACCCATCTGGCTTATACAGGTGCCATCTCCCCTAGAGCCAGTCCCAGTGTCCCAGGAATCTAAAGCCCTCCATCCTGCACCATCTTTCCAGCCACACATTCGTTTGTCTTATCTTCCTATTTCTGTAATCAATTGCACACAGCACTGGAAAGAATCTGGAGATTAGAGGTCCTGTTTCCTAATTTTCTACCTAGCTCCCTAAATTCTGATTGTAGGACCACATCCCCCTTCCTACCTATATGTACCAATGTGGACCACAACCTCTCACTGTACGCCCTTCCCAACAAGAATGTCCCTCTGTAGACTCTGTGTCATCCTCACCACTTGCCTTCCTACCTATTTTTGTGTCATCCGCAAACTTGGCAATGATACATTCACTTCCCTCATCTAAGTCATTAATATTGTAAATAATTGTGGCCCCAGCACTGATCCCTGTGGCACTCCACTACAGGTCGCCATCCTGAAAATATCCCCCTTATCCTATTAGTTAGCCAATCCTCTACCAATGCTAATATACTACCCCCAATACCATGGACTGTTATCTTATTAAGTAGCCTAATGTGCAGTACCTTATCAAGCGCCTCTTGGAAATCCAAATATATTATATCTACTGGTTCCCCTTTTTCTATCCTGCTTGTTACCTCCTCAAAGAATTCTAATAAATTTATCAGGCATGATCTCCCCTTCATGAAGCCATGCTGAGTCTGCTTGATTGTATTATGCATTTCTAAATGCTCTGCTATTACATCCTTTATAATAGACTCTAACATTTTCCCAGTGACTGATGTTAAGCTCAGTGGCCTATAGTTATCTGTTTTTTGTCACCTTCCCTTTTTGAATAAGGGCGTTATATTGGCAGTTTTCCAATCTTCTGGGACTTTTCCAGAATCCAAGGATTCTTGAAGGTTTATTACAAATGCATCCACTATTTGTGTAGCTACTTTCTTTAATATTCTAGGATGCAACCAATCAGGTTCAGGGGACTTATCGGCCTTTAGCCCCATTAGTTTCCCTAGTACTTTTTCTCTAGTGTTAGTTATTGTATTTATTTCCTCCCCACACTCCCCCACCTTTTGCCCCTTGATTATTTAGTATTTTTGGAATGCTATTAGTGTCTTCTACTGTGAAGACTGATGCAAAATATTTATTCAACTCCTCTGCCATTTCTTGATTATTATTATTATTTCCTCAGCCTCATTCTCTAAGGGGCCTATGTTCACTTTGGCCTCTACCTCCCTTTTTATATATTTAAAGAAGCTCTTACTGTCTGTTTTTATATTACTTGCTAGTTTGCCCTCAAAGTTTATTTTCTCCCTCTTTATTATATTTTTGTTCATCTTTTGTTGGTTTTTAAAACTTTCCCAATCCTCTGGCTTACCACTAATCTTTGTCACATGCTATGATTTTTCTTTTAATTTGATACTATCCTTAACTTGCTTGGTTAACCATGGTCGGTATCCCCTCTCCAGAACCCTCCCTCCCCACTACACCTATTTAGTTTAAATCCCTCTCTACAGCCCTAGTTATTTGATTTGCCAGGGCACTGGTCCCAGCACAGTTCAAGTGAACCCTTCCTGCTAGAACAGCTCCCTTCTGTCCCAGTACTGGTGCCAGTGCCTCATGAACTGAAACCCATTCCTCCCACGCCAATCTTTGAGCCGCGCATTTAACTCTTTGACTTTATTTACCCTATGCCAGTTTGCCTGTGGCTAAGGCACTAATCCCGAGATTATTACCTTGGAGGATCTGCTTTTTAATTTAGCTCCCAATTGTTCAAATTCTTTCAGCAGAACCTTCTTTCTAGTCCTATCAATGTCGTTGGTACCAATGTGGATGACGGCAACTGGATCCCTCCCCTCCCACTCCAATTCCTCTCCAGCCCTGAGGAGATGTCCTTAACCCTGACACCGGGCAGGCAACACAGCCATCAGGACTCACACTTATGGCTGCCGAGAACCTAATTATACTGTTCCCTACGTTCCTATTTCCTCCCCACACTTGAATGGCTTCCTGTACCATGGTGCCGTGGTCAGTTCGCTCATCCTCCCTGCAGTCCCCGCTCTCTCGTCCAAACAGCTTGCAAGAACCTCATAACTGTTGGACAGTTGCAGGGGCCGAGGGTCCTCGAACGTTACTCCCTGGGTCCCCACAACTGCTACACTTGCAGTCACACCTTCCTGTCCCTGATCACAGATCAAATTTGAATTACCTAGTCTGAGGGATGTGACCAACTCCTGGAGCAAAATGTCCAGGTAACTTTCTCCCTCCCTGATGATAAGAAAAAGACTAGAGACCTAAACACAAACTGAAAACCTTACTTTCACTTTAAAGACTAGAAATACTCACCAATCCTAATCTTCAATAAGCTGCTCTCTGTGCTCTTTAATAGTCTTTCGCCTCTCTCCGCACTTTTTAATGGTCTCTCACTCTTCTCACGCTCTCTCACTGTTAATGGCCCCGCTGCTCCTCTCGGTTTCTCTCACTGTAAATGGCCCTGCTGCTCCTCTCGCTGTTAATGGCCCCACTGCTCCTCTTGCTCTCTCTCGCTGCTAATGGCCCCGCTGCTCCTCTCGCTGTTAATGGCCCCGCTGCTCCTCTCGCTCTCTCTCACTGTTAATGGCCCTGCTGCTGCTCTCGCTTTCTCTCATTGCAAATGGCCCCGCTGCTCCTCTCGTTCTCTATTGCTGTTAATGGCCCCGCTGCTTCTTACAGTGTACATTAACAGCGAGGGAAAGTGTAAGTACATGTAATGTACATAGTGTACACTGTAAGTGTACCTTGCTTGTATGTATTTAAATAACAAACATCTGCCACCATTCACTAACCATGCAAGTGGTTAACACACACAACGATCAAAAGACATTTAAATAAAAATGCGCACACACACACTGTACAAACAAGTTTTGAGATCACAAGCCCAACAGTGATGCATATTACATACTTTTTTACTGAGTGAAAATGTAGGCAGCCACATCTGGATTCCCAATTAGCCACGTGAGGCTAGTGGATGGCATATTGGACAACACTGGCCATGATTTTCCATGCCCACTGGCGTCAGGCGTGTTCGGTGGTGTAAGCAGACAATATGGCGTGATCGGTTTCACAAAGGTGTGAAGCCAGTTTGTGATCAGCGCTCAGTCCACCAATGGCGGGCTGCATTCTCTGCCTTCCTATGTCGGGAACCTCATTGTACTACATTACCATATCATTACTGGGCCAGGCCACAGAATCGATCCCCCCACTGGATCGTCTGTCCACATCAGAGGGAAAACATGCCGCGTGTTTCATAACAGCATATAAGCGACGTGCACCTGGCGAGCTGCACTTTGCTTGGGACTTCAAGGTTTGCCTGCTTACCTTGCTTTGGTCAGTACTTGCAGTCACCAGCACCAGGCTTCACAGACAGCACCATATCACAATTGGGGTGGGTGGGGGGTGGGGCTCAGGGACAGGTCTCTACTTACCAGGTCTGCCATAAGGCAGGGGTGGCTTTTCAATGACTGCAGGGCTAGAGCTTGTTTGGCAAAGGAAGAGAAGAGGCTACAGGACAAGAGCTGTACTGGGGAAGGAGGGTAACTCAGGGTGTGTGGGAGCACATGTTTATCTATGCAAATGGCCTCAAGATCGTGAGGGCTGAGGAGGCAGGCTCCAGAGGAGATGGGGCCAGATAGACATGTGAGGGTATGTGTGTGAGAATGGGTGGTGATGTCCCTTGAGCTGGCACTGGGTGAGATGCCAGTGAACGTGTGATGGGCTTGAGTGTGTGAGTTTAGAGTGATGGGATGGTTGCCGTATCCTGGCTGCACAGATGAGATAATTCGTCCTCTATCGGCATTGGATGGCCAAGCTCTTCTGTGCAGCATTGGCACTGATCCCCGCCTCCCAAACCTGGTTGGTCACGCCGCTGCCTATCCTGCAGCCAAGTGCAGGTATAGGACATCCTGGCGGGCCTCCACAGCATCCAAAAGGCGTACCAGTGACGCATCACTAAACCTGGGACTGCAGTCTTTTTGTCTTTCATGGCCATTTTCCCTGCAGTAGTCCTGGGCTGGAAGCACTAAGATGTGTTTGCGCAACTGGATTTTAAATATGGCGCCCAGCTTGAAGCAGCAGCGAGGTGATGGCGTGGCAGGTGAATGAAAGCTCACCACCTATTTCCCAGGAACGCATAACTAATGTGGTGGGTTTGGGAGGATACGGTGTGAAAACTTGCCGGCGGGGAAAACGTCGTTTTACTCACCTGCTACCGCATTTAGTGTAAATCTGGGACGATTCCACCCATTGCTTTAGAGTAAAAGCCAGAGAAAGGATGTGAACATTCCAATCCCACTGGCCGACTTCCCACCCATTGAGGAAGCAGCAGAAATTCGGAACATGAGCTGGATGGCGGGCTCGGTTCCTCGGGGCGGTGGGGGCGGGGCTTACATTCGCAAGCTGGGGTGCAGTGGGAGTTTGCAGAAGAGGCTGAACTTTTCCTTGGGAGTGCTGCTGTGGGTCCCATATGTATATTTAAAAAGTACCTGTTTGGGTCTCTTCTGACCCCAGGGTTTAGCCATCAAATAAAACTGCAGTGCATTCTGATTCTTTTGGCAAGGTTTGGCTGGAGGTCCTTGCCACTTGCTCAATAGAGCAAGTTAAGATTGGAAGAGTGAGAGCCTTGACCTTCTGGGAGATTAAGTGGCAACGACCATTTTAACTGCCCTCCCGCCCGCTTTCTACCAGGCAGGAAAATAGCCACATGCTATTAGACTTATGCTATTTATTGCCAGGGATTACTCGAGTGAGTCATAATTGAACGCGGATTTAAAGTACGAAGTAAGTATTTTTTCCCGTGCTCCACGACTTTGGGACGGCTAATTTTATTGGAGCACTCACTTGTTGAGCATCCTACTTAAGAGAGGCACAGCGCAGCCTTTAATTGTGCTCTCTCTCTCTCCAATACTTCAGTGTCAGCCCTCCAACTATAAACATCTTCGCAGCTTCTTCAGCCGTCTTCCCTACAGTGTAACGCACTCACTGCCTGACGCTCCCTCATCTTAGTTGCTCACCACTCTCGTTGAATCTGCTATGCTCTAGTGTGACACCTGGTGGCCTTTGCCCTTACCTTAAACCTGGCACTCCTGATTTAACCTGTACCAGCCGCTAGACTAATTCCATCCCAAGTTCCAACGTCTCCCCCTTGTGTTTCCACCTTCATCTCATCGATCCCAGTCCCTATTTCTTATCTCGACGCCCCATAGGTCCTCTCCGTCATTCTTGACCCCCGTCCTCTCCCCACCAAACCCAAACGCACACTCCAATCCCCATTTCCCGCCTCAGATGTTCTCGATCCCTTTTCCCGATCTTTAACACGGCTCCAATGCGATTTTTCCCTTTACTCCCTTACAAAAATATATCGGGACTCCCCAAATGATGTGAATCAGAAACTGCATGCTCTCACTTTATACTGCTGACTGTCAGCTGGGGGGAAACTTTTCCAAGCGACAAGCTCTGCCACGGAGGCAGAAACTTCTCGAGAGAATGAGAGGTCCCTTGGGGCGGGGCCTGAGGGACAGATGATGAGGAGGAGGTATATTCTCGGATGTTAGGCTGTTGAGAAAGCTCCTAACATAGCAGCGTGTAGGATTGTAGAGCTGCTTCCCTGACACGCGGTGGGGCTACAGTGAAGCTAATGCTTCCTTTCTCAGCCTCTCGATGAATTCCAGGCTTTGTCCGTATATGGGCTACTCACAGCTCTCCGCTTTCAAAGTCCTTGCAGCTCAGACACCCTCGGCAGCTTCGTCGACACGCAACCTTATAAGGCATTTGCCGACCATTATTTACAATATAAAACAAACTGTCTATAACAGTTCGTATGGATTGGAGCTTGAGTCATCGACAGTAGCGAGAGGTGGAAGGGGCAGGAAGCAACATCTGTACACTTGCAGTCAAACACTGCACAGCTTCCCAGTATACTGATGTGTGCCAGCAGTGCCGCGGCTAGCACGCAATACTTGAGCCTGTATTCAGACACAAAAAGGCTTCTTTGGATATTGTGCAAGGCGGAAAAGCTGCCATTCCCACAAATCAGGAGCCCGATTTATCACCGAAATTATAAACAGCATAACCGGAAGTTAGTCCCTAGTCTTTAAATTTGCCACTGAAAAGAATGTGAGCTAATTTAATTTAAAGGCGTAAATAAATATGACATACTGTCTTGGCTAAAAAAAGAACGAAAATTCAGCAGGCAACAAATCTGCAGCATTGATGACTGGGGACAGTAAAAGCACAGGCTCAGTGTGAGCAATGGATCAGTATTAATGTAGTGTCAGTGTAAGGGATCAGGGATGGCATAAATGTCTGATGAATATAAATATAAATAAATATATTGGTTAATATGATTGACAACTTACGAAGTTTCACCGGGGGTGTCTGAGCTGCAAGGACTTTGAAAGCGGAGAGCTGTGAGTAGCCCATATACGGACATGCGGGATCAGTATAAATTTGGAGTAAGAGTCGAAGATGAAAGTTAATGACCAGAAAATCAAGAACGGGAGAACTTGACCCTCATCACATGCACTCTCAACGAGTAAGGCCCTGTGAGCAGCACTGCATTATTGCTGCCTCGACTATCTCTAGATACTGCAATTTCACTTTCCAACAGATACCAATAAATGTGCCAATATGTCGTGCATCAACTACCTTCCCTGGAGATGTGCTCCATATATCCACTACTGATAACCTCGCTCTAGGCTTGTGAATTTTGTACTTGTGTTCTCTGCTCCACCTCTCTTTGTTAGATTTCTTTGCTTCCTCCTCATCGATCGAGTGGAAATGTTGTTAGCCTTGTCAACAATCCCCAATCTAAAATCAAAAACAACAATATTCTGCTACTGGACTTTGGAAAAGCAGACCCTGGAGCGATGAGAAGAGGAGAATTTGAACTGGGACACCAGAGCTTTAAATACGGCAGTGAAAAATAGATATACATGGCTACAGTGGGAGGGGATAAAGAATATTCCATTTAAAAAGTATCCTCAAACTCAGTCCACAGTGGTTTATTAGAAACGTTAGAGCATTAAAGAGTTGAGGCAGAGACTGAGTCGGAATTTAGAGGCTGCAAATACACACTAATAATTGTCACAAGATGTAGGTAATGCCAATACTGAAAACATAGGATATAATATTAGATGTTTGTACTAGATTTATACAATAACCAGCACTCAATGTGGACTGTACAATAGTGAATGTCACCTTATACCCATAACTTTGTTATCTCCATTCAATGCTCTATTGACTGACCCCCCACCATTCATAAACTTAAGGTGGAAATTGGTAGTCTCAGTGTAGGTGCAGACATGTGGTCGAAGCTCATCTCAGGGTCCAATACAGCATCAAGTTTGCGAACAGACTAGTTCAACCTCAAACTGTTACCAGGGAGATGGATGAAGTTGGTGGCTAGGGAATGGAGTTTCTGGTGAGACATTAGCTTTGGACTTCCCAATTTTATGTTGGAGGAAATCTCTGCTTGTTCAATACTGGATATCAGACAAGCACGCTAACAACTTAGAGATAATGGAGAGGTCAAGTGAGATAGTTGGGTAGAGCTGGGTATGGTCAGTGAGAACTGATGCTGTGTTTTTGGGTGATGTCACCAAAGGACAGCATGTAGATGAGAAATGGGGGCAGGGCAAGGAATTTATTTTACCTGTATCTATGGATTTTTTTGAAGGCACTTGCTAAGGTTCCATGTAAAAGCTGGGGAGAAGCGGGGAGAGCCAAAAGCAAGGGAGAGCCAGGAGAAATGGGGGAGATGTGGGGGAGAGCCAGAGTAAGTGGGAGAGATGTAAAGAGAAGCGGGGGAGAGACAGGGAGAAGACAAGACCTAACCCAACATTCCACTAGCAAGCAGGAATGCCATGATACATTAGAGGGTAGAGTGAGTGAGAGTTGAGTGAGTGAGGGTTGAGCGAGCAAGGGTTGAGCAAGCCAGTGTGAGTTGCTACCGTACAAAGGCCCAGGCATGAATGACGCCACAGGAGAGCAGGTTCGGACTCTGATTATTTCCCTTGAAATCAACCTACAAGCTAGCTAGACTGCAGAACCCCAGGATAGGGGGGTTAGGGACAACATTGTGCGTGTGTTAGCCCCTGTTCATACAGAGCAACCTGTTCTCCAGTCATCTTGGCTATCCCTGCCATTGGACAAAGACTTTGCTCCATCAGGACCGTGTGGTAGTTGGTGCTCAATGGCCACCCCACGTTAAAAGAATCCACACATAGGTTTCTTCCATCCATCAAAATGAATTTCGGGACCTGGAACATCAGGACTCTCATGGACAACCCTAGCAATGGCAGACTAGAACGTCGCACCACTATCATAGCCTGGAACTCCGCCATCAATATTGCTGCCCTGAGTAAAATGATGGGCAGGAAAGGGGCAGCTCAAAGAACAAAGTGGTGGATACATCTTCTGAAAAATAAATCAGAAGAACAATAACGTATCCACAGGGTTGGCTTTGCCATAAAGAACTAACTAGTTGATCGTCTCTGTGAGCCCCTTTGTGGGATAAAAGAACGTATCACGTTCCTTCGGCACATTCTAGCCCAGAAACAGTACACCACAGTCTTCAGCATGTATGCTCCAACCCTAGAAGCAACAGATGAGCCCAAAAAGCAATTTTACTCCAGCCTTAATCACTTCTTGTCCCATATCCCAAAGACAGATGAGCTGATTCTCCTTGGAAATTTCAATGCCAGAGTTGGTTGGGACACAAACCTCTGAAAGACGTGATTGGCAAGGAAGGCGTATGGAAAGGTTACTCTGCAAGGATACTCTTGATTTCTCCACCGGGAAACATGGGTGGAAAGAGTGCAGGAAATACAGCAACTCGCTGACAGCCATGATGTGCATGGATTCTTCAGCGCAGTCAAGATCATTTACATACCAAGTACCCAGGACCTACCCCACTGAGTTCTAAGAATGAAGAGGCACTCATCAAGGACAGAGAGGCAGTCAGTGCTCGTTGGAAGGAACACTTCAAGGATCTCCTCAACCGAAGCTCAGTCCCTGACATGAGTGCCCTTGACCACATCCCACAGCATGCTACTCACCACCACCTCAGCACAATCCCAGCATGCTGTAGAAAAGGCCAACAGCTAAGAACCAACAAGTCCGCCGGCGCAGACGGAATCCTCACCGAAATATTTAAACACGGCAAAGAAGTACTCAACATGAATACATTCTCATCTCCCTCATCTGGAAGGAGGAGAGCATGCCAGGGGATCTCTGAGTTGCCGTAATCATGATCACCTTCAAAAAAGGAAACAAGACCAACTGCGGTAGCTATGGAGGGGTATCTCTGCTGTCCACCACAGGGAAGGTCATTGCAAGAGTTCTTCTCAATCGCCTTCTCCGAGTGGCTTAAGAACTCCTGCTGGGGTCACAATGCAGATTCCTTCCACCAAGAGCCACAGTGGACATGATCTTAACAGCAACAAGTCCGAGAAAAATGCAGAGAGCACCAGCAACCTCTTCATGGTCTTCCTTGACTTTACAAAGGCCTTCAGCTTTATCAACCAGGAGGGACTGTGGAGCATCCTCCTCAAATTTGGTTGCCCGCAGAAATTCGTCACCATCCTCTGTCTGCTGCACGATGACATGCAAGCCGTAATCATTGCCAATGGATCTGCCACATACCCAATATGAATGCAAACTGGAGCCAAGCAAGTCTGTGTTATTGCACCAACACTCTTTTGCATCTTCCTGCCGCAACATTCCACCCCATCTCCATGAAGCTCCCCACTGGAGTGGAGCTACTCTACAGGATAATGGGGAAACTACTCAACCTACGATGGGCGGAATTTTCCAAGCCTGCTGGTGGTGGGCATGATAGGTGGCATGCATGGAAAATATGGCGGGATCCACTTCACGATGGTTGCGATCTTCTGCTCAGCCCGCCAATGGCGGGCCGCATTTCCCGCCTTCGATTGGCACGGAGCTAATTGTAATACGTTAGCATATAATTAAAAGGCCATCCCGCTAGGCTCTTGGAACCCCACCATATCATCCGTCCACGTCGGCGGGAAAGCATGCCGATGTGTTTCACAACAGCACGCAGGTAACGTGCACTTGGTGGCCTTCACTTTGGGGGAACTGAGGTGAGCAAGCAACAGTGTTTTCCACAGCTCGCCTGTTGTTTGCAGGCCTCAGGAGCGCAGAGGGTTGGGTGAAATTGATGCCTGGCCCTGTAGGCAACTGCTGAGGGGTGGGGGTTGGGAAGGGGTCCAAGTGCTGTCCTGGCACTGCATCCCCCGCACAGGCAATCGAGGTGGGGGGCAGGGTAAGCGAGGAAATGGCCACATTAGGGATGCCTGTAAAAACTGACCATGCCTCTGCAACTAAGACAGATCAGGCACAACCTCAGTGAAATGATTGAGGTCAGGCTCCTAGCCTGCCTGCCCATGCAAGCATCATGGAGGCACCAAAGGGCCACTGAGCACTCCATACCTTACCCCATCGCCCCCCACCCCCCACCCCCCCCCCCGCCCCACCTCCCCCAACTACCCCCCCCACCGACACAGACTTCAAGTCTGCCACCACTTTATTGTACCGCAGATCATTTGGACTGCACAGGTTGTACAATCTCCTTGCCAATGCTGGCCATGTAGCAGTCACTGCTGGAGGCGCTCACAGCCCCTTGCAATCTCAGCATCCTGGTTTAGACCAGTTCCCCCATGTTGCAGGTTGACAGGGCAGCCATGCAGCGCACTCATCTCTGGCCATCCAAGGAACTCTCTGGGAAGCATTAAGGGGTGGTCGCAAAGGGACAGGAAAGTTGCTAAGTACAGCCTTGATAACCACGTCTCTCTCTCTCTCTCTTTCATGCTGCAGGAGGACCACGTCAGGATCATGGATCCTGGTGACCTAGCTGTATGCTTGATGGCCTACAGAGACCATAGAAGACAGAGGAGAGAGTGACTGAAGCTCCAGGCTGTGCAACGGCAGGAGCATCAACCTCATTAAGAAGAGGCTCCCGCATACGCTCCTCAGGAGTGACCGTGAGCCGTGGCTGGGTGGCACCTAGCGACACTCAGGGTTGAAAGACACCGCCTGCCATTCCTGCAGATGACTGAGAACCAGTGTTGCCGACGACTGCGCATGTCTAAGAACCTTGTGGCTCACATCTGCCACTTACTGCAGGAATTGGCCCCAAGGGGACATGGAGGGAATCCACTGCCAGTGGCTGTGAAAGTAACTGCAGTGCTTAATTTCTATACCAGTGGCTCCTTTCAGGGCTCCACAGGTGACCTTTGTGGGATTTCACAATCCAGCACCCACAAAAGCATCCATGAGGTAAAGGATGCCATCTTCTCATGGCACACAACTTTGTGCATTTCACCTGGGACTGGGACAGCCAGGATGCAAGGGCCATTGGATTTGCCCTGATCTCAGGATTCCCACAGATACAGGGTGCGATTGACTGCACAAATGTGGCACTCAGGTCTCCATCGCTACACTCAGTGGACTTCATCAACCGCAAGGGCTCACTGAACGGACAGCAGGTATGTGACCAGCAGAAACACAGGAAGTGTGCAAGTTGCCTACATCCTGAATCACTCGCAGATCCCTGCAGTCTTCCAGGGTCCACAGGGACTGCAGGGTTGGCTCCTCGGGGACACGGGCTACCCGCAGAAGTCGTGGCTGATGACACCCATGTGGCAGCCTCAGTCTGCAGCAGAGCAACACTATAACAAGGCTCATGCAGCAGCTCGCAACTTAGTGGAGCGGGCCATCGGGATGCTGAAGATGCAGTTCCGGTGCCTGGACTGGCCTGGTGGAGCACTGCAATACAGTCTGCAGAGGGTGTCACGCATCGTCATCATCTGCTGCGTCCTTGACAACCTGGCGCTGCAACTGGGTGAGGATCTGGCTGAGGAGGAGATGGAGGAGCTGCATGTCTCCTCCGATGAGGAGGATGGCGATAACGATGGGGATGAGGCTCTCGTGCTGGCTAGGCAAGGCAGGTACACTCAAGAGGCTCTCATAGCTGCCAGATTTGTGGAGGATGATGACGACATGCAGTAAGGTGTCCCCGTAGATCCTCACAACACAGTTGTGAACGTTTGACTCCAGCCTGGCTTATCTCAGTGCCAATACCCTCTGAGAGAATGCTCCTGTCATGGAGATGCAGTGGAGGCCCTAATAGTCGCTCGATCGCAGGAGGATGATGACAACATGCAGTGAGGACAATCCATAGATCTTCACATAGCCTATGAGAAAGTCTGACTCCTGTCTGACCGAGGGCAGCTCACTTGCGCTCCATGATCAGGGCCATCTCAGAGTCGCAGCCATGAAACTTCAGATGCATCTGATGCTGTGTCCGCCTTCAGCACCTCAGCCTTTCAGGAGCTGGTCACAGATGCTGGTGTGATGGTGGCCAGCCCCATTTTAAAAGGTGCTGAGAGCACACAGAGTATGAGAGAACTCTGTGGCGCCTGCCCACTACATTCTGGCAGTAATGACCAGCACTGCCGAGGTACAGGCATCAGTAATGTTTCCAGGGAATCTGAGGCTGAACCATCGCTTTGGTCTGAAGGCTGCACAGAGCACACAGGGAAGCGCCTGGACTGAAACACCTGCCTTTTATCTTGCGCAGAAAGGTTTCACATCTGAGTGACAAGAACACTGCTCATCAGAACAAGGAGCCAAAGGCAGGAAGACATTCTTGGGAGTTTATTGACAATAGTGAACATTATGTACAAGTGATTAACATCCGTGCTCAGGCTGTGCAACTAATTCTCCTTAACTGTCCTAACCCTGCCGCTACGTCTTGGTGCTCCCTGGACATCCACAGCGGAGGTGGAGGCAGCTTGCTGACTGTGATGTCCTGTCTGTGATAACTTTGGTGGGCGTCCTCTGAAGGGCCAAGACTTGGAGGGCCCCGGCCAGCCTTTGGGGTCCTGCTGTGTGGCAGTGGCACCCTCCTCAGCCTGTGAAGCTGGATCTGCGGAGTTCACAGGAAGAGGGGAGTCAGATGGGCCGGTCATTCCCAGAGTCACCTGGGTGGATGGCCCTGGAGTGTGCACCTGCTGATCCTCCTCCCTATGGGTGCCCAAGCCCCTGGCTGACTCTGTGAGCAGAAGGGGTAGCTGGGGTGAGATTGAGCTGCCTAACACCCCTCTCATGTACACACTGTTGGAGGCCAACTATGGCATCAGCGATGGAGTTAAGCCTGCGCAGTAGGGCAAGAGTGACTTCCTGGACCAAGGTCTCCATGACGGCCGCCATCCTGCCAGTGTTCACCTCGGTGTGTTGCAATGCTGGCGCTATCACCTTAGCCTGAAGATGTACAGACTCCTCCATCATGCCTTATGATCTGAGGAGTGCAACGGCCATCCCTTCCTGATGTTCCCGAGCTTGCCTTTGCAGCTCCAGTAACTGTGCCATGACTGAGTCCAGAGGCTAGTCATCTGACTCAGGCTCAGCAACGTTCTGGCCGCCAGCAGTCCTCTGAGTGCCAGGGATCTGGGGAGTCCCTGCCTCCGCCTGCTGTGGACCTGAAAGTGCAATGTGCTCACCAGATTGTGGTCCGAGGCTACTCTAAAGCTAGGTCCCACCGAGGTGTGTATCTATGCTGGTGGAAGGTGTGGTGAGCGCTGTGATGGGACTTCAGGGTAGGTGCCTTCAGATTCCTCTTCAGAGGTTACTTCGGAGCTTGCTTGGAGGCTCTGGGTCATGGACTCCATCTACTCCTTCCCAGATGTGCCTGCGAAAGCAAGGGGAGATAATTAGTGCATGGCAGTGGCCTGTGAAAGAGGACACGTCACTCATGGTATGGTTATCTGATGGATATTGCACTCCTGGATCCTCATTTGGTAAAGCAGCGCCGACCTCACCGTCAGCACACGACCAGTCCAGATTGTGGCCAGCCAGCTGGATGGCTGAGTTTTCAAAGTCCGTGAGAACTTTGAATTCCTGCATCCCTCCACCTGTCTGCAACCTTTCCCTCCTGTTGTGAGCCAGTTGTCCTGCATGGATAGAGATGGGGAGAGTGTATCAGGCCACCTGCTGGGCCAGATGATAAGTATGTCCGGCCTGTGTGGTAAGTGGTCCCATGGACGGGATGAGGACAATGATGGTGTGTATGAAAGAGTGAATGGTGATGTCCCTTGCACTGACAGTTAAGTGAGGGACCTGTCGATGTGTTGGGTTTGTGAGTGTATGAGTTGAGAGTGATGAAAAGAGTGACTTACCCTGGCGGAATGGAGGAGATCATTCATCCTTTTGTGGCACTGGGTGGCTGTCCTCTTCTGCAAGGTGTTGGCATTGACCACCACTGCCACCACCTCCCAAGCTGGGTTGGTGACATTGCTACCCATCCTGCGGCCAGAGTTGGGGTAGAGCACATCCCGGTGGGCCTCCATGACATCCAGCAGTTGCTCGAAGGACCTGTCATTGAAGTGGGGGGGGGGAGCGGCAGTCTTTTTGTCTTTGCTGGCCATATCTCCCTGGCAGCAGTGGTGAGCTGGAGGCGATGAGCACTTTGCTGGTGGCTGCCTTTTAAAGATGGCAGCCAGCATGATGCAACAGCGGGATGATGACAAGTGGGCGAATGAGAGCCCATCTACCATGGAAACAGCATGTTTCGCAGGAGTGAATATATAATGAGGCGGGCTCAGGAAGATGCGGCGTGATAACCCATTTTCATTGACGGATAGGACTCTATTTTACCCACCTGCTACCGCACTTGGTGCAATTTAGCCCATGTCTCAATTCCAGTATCAAGATTACCCCAAACCTCTGTCGTTGAGCTGCAGTACACTGACGATGCTTACATATGCTCAGAGGCTGAGATCTAAACTATCATGACGCATCCAGAGGCATATGAAAGAATGGGCCTTAGGCTAAACATCTGGAAGAAAAAAAGGTCCTCTCCCAGCCTGCTCCCACTGCCTCCTCACTCCCAACTATCAAGAGCCGTGGTGAACTATTGGACAACGCTGATCATTTCGCACACCTTGGGAGTGTCCTCTCAGTGAGGGCAGACATTGACAATAAAACTCAACGTTGCCTCCAGCATATCAGCGCAGCCTTCGACCATCTGAGGAAGAGTGTTTTGATAACAAAGACCTCAAACCTGGCATCAAGCATTCAGTCTACAGGGATGCAGTGCTACCTGACCTCATATATGCATCAGAGACATGGACAGCATACTGCATTCACCTTAAATCCCTGGAGAAATATCACCAGCTATTCCACTGCAAAATTCTACAAATTCAATGGCAGGATAGGCGCTCCAATATCAGTGTCCTCTCTCAGGCCAACATCCCCAGTATCAAGGCATTGGTTATGATTAATAAGCTACATTGGGCAGACCACATCATCCACAAAACAAGCTCTCTACTCCGAGCTTCGTCACGGCAAGCAGTTACCAGGAGGGCAGAGGAAACATTTCAGGGATGCCCTCAAAGCCTCCCTGAAAAACACAACATCCCCACTGATTTGTGGGAAACTCCTGATCGAAACAGCCCAAACTGGAGAAGAAGCATCTGCGAACATGTCAACCATTTTGAACGTCTCTGACAGGCACAGGTGGAGGCCAAGTGGAAGAAGCATGGCAAAATCCGAGTATCCCATCCACCCGCCTCATCAATACTATCTGCCCCACCTGTGGCAGGGTGTGCAGATCCAGCACTGGACTTTTTTGTCACGACACCCCATAGTTGAAGCCATCCTCAATCCGGAGGGACGGCTTAAGAAGAAGGAGAATGATGGATGTTGTTCTTAAAACTCTTCAAATACACTGTTTCATGGTTGAAGCAACAGTGATGTCAATTTTAAATTGGAGACCCAACAGCACTGGAGGAACCCTAATTAAATATGTTAATATATGCCCCATCTGTCCACCTCGGGACAATCAGCTGCCCTCATATCCACCACTATAAAAAAGTGGACTGCTGCATGTGCGACATTTTGGAGACATGTTCCCCAGTTTAATTCTTTAATCCCCAAGTCTCTTTAGCCCATCATTCAGTGGGTGGGTAAGGGAGCGGGTAATAGAGGCCTGTGTCTTATGTAAAATAATTAAACAAATTAATAGATGTTATATTTTTCCCTCTAACTACAATTGATGTGCTTTTGTAATATACATTTCTATTGCCAGTTCTCCTTTAGCTATGACTCTGAGCTTTCCATGACATTTTACATTTATGCTGATGTGTTGCTGACATCAAAGCATTAAGAATTGTTCACTTATCATGATCAGCATTGTTCATTAAATAGGCATGCAACAAAGCAGGTATTTTATTGCTAAACAACATTTCCTGTTGTTTATGCAATTATTTCCCATTTCTGATGGTTTGCTTACAATTCAAAAGGCCTGAAGAATCCAGCTACAAACCCTTCTTAAAAATTTAGAATATTAGATCTAAGGAAAATTGTTCAACACAAATTTATTGCCTGGAATGACTGTGCACCTGATAAACCTTCCCGGTCAGTTCATGCACATGTTGGTGCTACTTCTCCTTTACCTCATTTCTGATCTGAGCCTCTTCATCTTCACATTCTCTTCTTCAGTCCCCTATCTGCAGATGTTCCATGGCTTCCTTCTGTCTGCTTTATCATTGTTGTTTGCTCTCCTCAAGCTTGCAATGTCTCTCCTTATGCTTTAAGCTGTTTAATTGCAGCTGAAGATCTTCTAGTTAAGAACACAAGAACATAATAGGTGCAGGAGTAGATCATAGGCCCCCTGAGCCTGCTCTGCCATTCAATGCGATCATGGTTGAATTTCTGCCTCAGCTCCACTTTCCTACCCGCTCCCCAAGTCCCTTGATCCCCTGAGACTAAAAAATCAGCCTATCTCAGCCTTAGATATACTCAATGATGGAGCATCCAGAACCTTCTGGGATAGAGAATTCCAAAACCTTTGAATGAAGAAATTTCTCCTCACCTCAGTCATCAATGATCGACCCCTTATCCTGAAACTGTACCCTTGTGGTCCAGATTCCTAAGGCAGGGGAAACAACCTCGGTGTCTATCCTGTCAAGCCCTTTCAGAATCTTTGCTTCAATGAGATCACCTCATTCTTCTAAATTCCAATGAGTATAGGCCCAATCTAATGTCTTTCAGCATCGGACAATCGATTCATCCCAGGAACCAATCTACTGAACGTTCACTGTACCGCCTCCAGTGCAAGCATATCCTTCCTGAGATATGGAAACCAAAACTGCTCAAAGTACTTCAGGTGTGGCCTCACCAAATCCCTGTACAATTGTAGCAAGACTTCCTTATTCTTGTACTCCCAATATTCTTGCAATAGAGGCAATCATGCTATTTACTTTCCTAATTGCTTGCTGTACCTCAATGCTAAATTTGTGTTCATTGTACGAGTACCCCAAGTTTCGCTGAACATCAACATTTGGAAGTTGCATGACTTTTAAAAAATATTCTGCTTTTCTATTCTTACTACCAAAGTGAATAACCTCACACTTGCCCACATTTTAATCCATCTGCCAGCTTGTTGGTCACTCACTTAACCTGTCTGTATCTCTTGACAGCCTCTTTGTGTCTTCCTCTCAGTACACATTCCCATCTAATTTTGTATCATCAGCAAGCTTAAATATATTCCTCTCAGTCTCTTCATCTAAGCCATTAATATAGATTGTAAATAACTGAGGCCCCAGCACTAATCCTTGCAGCACTCCACTAGTTAGTCTGCTAAATTGAAAGTGCTCTATTTATCCCTACTCTCTGCTTCTTGTCCCTTAACCAATGCTCCATCCATGCTACTGTATTACTCCTAACTCCATGAGCCTTTATTTGTGATCTAACCTTTTGTGCACCATCTTTTCAAATGCCTTTTGGAAATCCAGGTATACTGCATCTACTGGTTACGCTACTAATTACATCCTCAAAAAACTCTAATAAATTTGTAAAACAGGATTTCCCTTTAGTAAAACCACATCAACTTGGTCTAATCATACAATACATTTCTAAGTGCATTATTTAGACTTCCTCAATAATAGGTTCCAGCATTTTCCCCACGACTGATGTCAGGCTAACTGGCCTGTAGTTCCCCTTTTTCTCTCTCCCTCCTTTCTTGAATAGCGGTGTTACATTTGCTAACAATTATATAACCAATCTAGAACGTGGGGAATTTTGGAAAATCATAGCCAGTGCATCCACTATTGCTGTGGCTATCTCTTTTAGAACCATAGGACATAGGCTATCAGGTCCTTGGGATTCGTTAGCTCCTAATCAATTACAGATAAGGCCATCTCTGATTCACCACCCACATCCCCCAACCCACCTGCTTATTATCCTCCAATTCACTAACAGTTGCACTTTCTAAATCCCAGCTATCTAACCTTTGGCCCTCCGTTTGTCACAACATTACTGCAGGCACTAATTTAGTCAGCCACACCCTCACCTCCACGTTTGATGTCCTAGTCCCCAATAAAACCTTCAGTCTCTCTCACCCTGGCTGTTCCCCTTGGTACGCCTTCATTTCCAGTCCCTCAAGTCCAAGGGACTCAGAACTATAAAGGATATGGCAGACAGATACCCCTGGCTTCTTTCCTCCGCTTCAAACCATCTTCTTGAACCCCTCTCTTCTGTCTCCTCCAGCCACACCTCCAACAAATGGGAAGGGCTCATGGACTTCTTTGCCACAAAGATCAAGACAATGCAATCAGCTGCCTTTGCCACGTCCATCCCTTCCTCTAGCCCACCAGGCTAAACTTCCTTTAAAACTTCCCCTTGCCCTAATTCCTGAACTCACATCTTTTTCTAGTTCTCTCCTATCTCCTCTCATGTCTTCTCTGAGCTCATCTTGTCCAAGAGACCTACCTTCTGCTCCCTTGATCCTATTCCCACTAGACTGCTGACCACCCAACTTCTCCTCCTGGCCTCCTGTTAGTCTATATTATAAACACCCCACTCTCTTTTAAGTCTGTTGTCAATATCCCTCTCCTCAAAAAAAAACAATCCTTGACCCTACTGTCCTTGCAAACTACCATCCCATCCCCACCTCCCTTTCCTCTCCAAAGTCCTTAAATATCTTTGCTTCTCAAATCCATTCCCATCTTTCCTGGAAATCCACATTTGAATCCCTCCAATCAGGTTTCCATCCCTGACACACTACTGAAATGGCTCTATATCAAAATCACAAATGACATCCTATATGACTGTCATAAAAGTAAACTATCCCTTCTCATGTTTCTTGACTTGTCTGCAGCCTTTGACACAGTTGGCTATACCATTCACCTCCAACAATTCCTCACTGTCGTCCAGCTAGATCGAATCACTCTCGCCTGGTTCTAGTCTTACTTACTGCATCAGAGCCAGAGAATCACTTGCAATGGCTTCCCTTCCTGTTCTTGGTGTTCCCCAAGGATCTATCCTTGCCCCCCACCCACCCCCCACTATTTATCATCTACACGAGACATCATCCAAAGGCTGAGCATTCGTTTTCAATGTACATCGATGACACCCAGCTCTATTTCACTTTCGCCTCTCTCGACTCCTCCACTGTTGCTAAATTATCAGATGCTTATCTGACATCCAGGACTGGATGAGCAGAAATGTCTTCCAATTAAATATTGGGAAAAATTAAGTCATCATTTTCAGCCCCTGCTTTGACTCCATCCCTCTCCCTGGCAACATCCTGAGATTAAACCAGTCTGTTTACAACCTTGGTGTCACATTTAATCCTGAGATGAGTTTCCGACTTCTTATTCGTGCCATCACCATGACTGCCTACTTCCATCTCCATAGCATCGCCCAGCTTTGCCCCTGGCTCAGCTCATCTGCAGCTAAAATCCTCATTCGTGCCTTTTGTCACATCTAGATTCAACTATTCCAATGCACTCCACTGGCTGGTCACCCACATTCTGCCCTCCATAAAGTTGAGGTCATCCAAAATACTGCTGTCTGTGTCTTAAGTGCAGTGAATCTCATTCCTCTATCATCCCTGTGCTCACTGACCTATGTTAGTGCCCAGTCAAGCAATGGCTTGATTTTAAAATTCTCATCCTTGCTTTCAAATCCCTTCATGGCCTTGCCCCTCTTTATCTCTATAACCTCCTGCAATCCCATAATCCTTCAAGGTAACGGTGATCCCCTAAATCTGGCCTCTTGTGCAACACCAATTTTAATTATTGGCCATGGCTTCAGTTGCCTGTGTCTCAAGTTCTGCAATATACTCCTTACACCTCTTCACCTCTCTACCATGTTTCCTCCTTTAAGACACTCCTTAAAACCTACCTTTTTGACCAAGCTTTTTGTCACCTGACTTAATATCTCATGTGGTTCAGTGTCATACTTTGTTTTATAATGTTCCTATGAAGCACCTTGGGATGTTCCATTATATTTAGGTGGTGCCTTTAATGTAAATTGTTGCTGTTTTAGTCTCTTAATCTTCTCTAATACTTGCTCTCTGCTTATATTAATTACTTAAAGTTACTGATTCGCATTAGCTCTTTGTCTTTACATTGTAAGACACAGGGTAGCCAGACACAAATGGGGGATTTTACGGAGTCTGCAAGAGCGAGAAATGTGGCATGTGGGGTGTCTGAATTAGGAAGAACCTGAAATTTTGATTTCTCGATGACAAATTGAGATGTGGAGATTAAGTCAGTTTTGTGTTGTGGCATGTCGGGCCTCGTGCTGTCCTGTAGTGGGTTCCTACTTGTAATACATTTGCATGCCTGAATACTTATCAGTGTGAAACTTTTCTCAATTACATCCTACTTCAAGATAAAGTCAGCAGTGCACAAGAATCTCGTGGCACCCAGCTCTTGTTCGTTTAAATTTGGTGTGCACCAGTTGACTTTGTAGTGTTGCGTCTGAGGTCAGCTGTTTTCTTTGCTGATTTCTGTGCTGCAAGAGGGGGGAGCAGGAGAATGGCAGCTTGCATGGAGGCTCGGGACTGGCAAGGATGAGTCAGAGTTGGGAGGGCATTGTGAAGTGGGGTCAGGGGCATGGAGGGATGGAAGAGAGTAGGGCCTGGCCTCCTGGTGTATGGTGGGAGTTGCTGGGGTCAGTCAAGATGAGAAAATGAGGGGCCTAAAGGGCAGCGTTAGTACTGTCCACATCTGAGGTTTTTGTTGTCAGAGGGAACATTCAGAGTCACAGTCACAGAGGGGGGGATGTCAAATCGGTAGGGTAGGGGAGCGTAGGTCCAGCCTGGGGTTGGGATAACCAAGTGTCTCATAGGGCAGGTCAAGGGAACTCTAAGGATGATGTGGCCTTGGATCAAACAGGGAATGTTGATGGGGACAGGTGTCAGCTCAGGTGGAACTGATAATGTTATGTACAATTGGACAGTGACAGGGTCCAGGGTAATTGGGAGGCGGGACGAAGAAGAGATTTAAAGATTGTAAAGGGAAGGTGCAAAGGCAGTGATGTTGGAAGGGTGGTGACAAGTATGAAGGTGACAGTAAGAGGGTGGAAGGTTAACAGCTTCAAGTACAAACTTACAATGACCATATTCACTATATCTCCAAAAGCATGTGCTGTGCCAGGATTGGAGATCAAGTGGGAGGAGCACAGTGTGTGGCGGGTGGAGTTTTATTTGCGGACAATGGAAGTTGAAAATCTTAATGCTCATCAATTTTATGCATGAAATCCATAGGGACACATTCTCATAACACTGTCTGCCTTCTTCACATTGTTCAATTGCTGGAATTCCTATGGGTCTTATACACCCAATATTCCTGAAACTTCAGGAGCAGGTGGAGAGGATATTGCAAAAGGTCCTTCCCAGTTAACAACAGAGACTGCAACTCCAGCAGCAGGCAGCACCAGAGGGAGAGGCGAGTCAGGATGCAGCCATCCAGGGAAGGCAGTGTAGAAGACGGGCACACATGTTTCACAGCAAAGTTTTGACTGTGATGCAGAGCCTCCCTTTTTGTCCACCTGTACTTGCTGCATTGTCAGCTGATGGCGGGTTTCACCAATGAAATGCTTCCCCACCGTGTGATTGTGTGTGTCCCCTGTGTATGCTGCCAGCACTTCAATAGAATCATGTAGAGAATGGGAAAGAGTAAGAGAGTGAAATGGCACGGAGTTCCAAGTAGACCATCGGGAACAACATGTCAGTTAAAATTCCACCCAAAACATCTGTTCAACCTCTTTGCTGTTTCCTCATTCCCCATGATAATTTCTCTTGTCTCTGTCTAAGGGACCAATGTTTATTTTAGCTACTTGCCTCCTGTTTATATACTTGTAAAAGCTCTTACATGTATCTGTTTTTATATGCTGGCTAGTTTACTTTCATTCTGCTCTTTCCCCTTTTCTCAACTTTTAGGTTGCCCCTTGCTGGTTTCTAAAACTCTCCAACCCCTCAGGCTTCTTCATATTTTTGCAACATTATAAACTTATTTTAATCCAATACTATCCTAACTACCAAGTAAGGAGATGGATCTTTCTTGCTGAGCTTTTGCTTTTCATTAGAATGTATTTTTTGTTGAACATTTTGAATCACTTCTTTAAATGTTTCTCACCATTTATTTATCGCCATTTCTTGTAGTCTATTTACCCAATCAACCTTAGCCAGCTCTCCCCTCATATCTATGTAATTGGCTTTGTTTAAGTTTAAAATTTTTGTTTGGGACTGGAGTATGTTGCTTTCACACTTAATATGGAATTCAGTTGTATTTTGATTACTTTTTCCCAGGGGATCTTTACTAAGAGTACTAATTAAACCTGCCTCAATGCACATTACAAGATCTAAAATAACTTTATCCCTTTTTGGTTCCACAATGTATTGTTCCAGGAAACCGTTGCAGAAGCATTCTACAAGCTCAACTTCCAGACCATCTTTGCCAATTTGATTTGTCCTCTCTATATGAATTTTAACATCCTCCATAATTTTACATAGTGTTTGTTACACTCTCCTATTCTTTCTTGCTTAATGCTCTGTGCACAGTTATAACAACTGGTAGAGAACTTATAAACTACTCCTGCCATCACTTTCTGACTCTTGTTATTCCTAATCTCCACACTTAGGATCTTGGCTCAGATGATAAGAAAATACTATCATTATGTCATCCTTACTATCAGGGCTACACCATTACCTGAATATTGAAACTGCATTTTTATTTAACAAACTTTTAAAGAGAACATACCAGTTCTCGCAGAATTCTCTACCACCATTTTTGTGGCAAACAAACAGCTAGAATAAATGAAATGGACAAGAGTTTGCAGAATATATTCACTCATCACAAAACCTTTACCTTGAGAACCATCAATCAAACTAAGTCATATTAAAATATACTTTTCCGGAATGAACTTCAAACATTGCAAATTCTGTTAATACTCTGACAAGGCACACTCATATTGCACTGGGAAAAAATAAATCTCTGCGTCCTAACTAATTTGCAAACCAAATTATCTAGCCTGTTCTCTGCTGATTCTATAGTCCTACATTGAAATGATCAGGACAAGATATCCACCATCTCAATACTAGGAAATGTGAAAATCACTCACATTGGACAGAATATTGTGCTCGTCGGACGGACAAGGACCCAACCCAAACAAGCGTAAAATGACACGCGATGACATCGGGCAAGCGTCCTGATGTCATCATGCACTCACGCGATATTTCTGTTGGCAAGTCGTGCGGGAGTTGGCAGCATGCACGCCGACAATTAAAAGGCCTATTGAGGCCATTAAAAATCTAATTGAATTAAAAGCAAAAGGGCCAAGCAGCCTTTGCATCTTTTGCAAAACTTCATCCACAGGTGGGATGAGGTTTCAATCCGTCATTAAAATAAAAAAAATTGTACTAATTTCTAACATGTCCCTGCTCATGTGACAAGAGTCACATGAAGGGACATGTTTTTTAATGTCTTAAAATGCTTTATTTTTAATTTTTTATATCTTCATCTCCCTGAGGCAACTCTTTGCCTCAGGGAGGTTTTCCTGTGTGCACTTGCGCGCAAGCACTACGTTCCCCTCTTGCCTCCTTCCCCCTCCACTCCCAAACACAGGCAGTGCTGAGCACTGCAGCACACGTTTCACACTGGGCTGGCCTCAATTGGCTCGCCAGCGCGAAATCGTGGTCCAGCCCCGATTGCGGGCGATGGCTAGCTTCCTGACCGTCCCCACCAAGTCTGCCTGACAAGGGCAAAATTCTGCCCAACCTTTGTAGCAATATTGTAATTTGCAGCTTATCAAAGCACTGTAGACATCATAGTGCTACAAGTGTCACTGGTAGCATTCACAGACCAGCTGGTTCAAGGCTACATGTTGGGTCAGCTATTCTCAGCCATGAGCGCTAGGGGCTGGATGAGGCTTAGCTGTCATGTTCTCCCATATTCAAACAGTCTACCATAGTTGCTGTCACTGTGCGAGATGCTTCCAGATGTTCCTGAGAATCATGACAAGGCACTATATAAATGCAAGTCTTTCTTTTGTAACATCCCAATGGCATGTGCTATACCAGTGTCATATTTTCATCTTTTAACCAATCTTTTTGCAGCTTCGCTGTGAAACTGACGATGAATGCTGGAGCTAGAACAACTGTGTACTGTACAGCCTCACCATGGAGCTGATTAAAATATGGGTTTGTAAGGAGGGTGTCAATGTCACCCAACCATGGAATACAACAACTAAGTCAACAAACCATTCTAAAGTATCCTTTAAAAAAATGTCACATCATTCCACAATGCACAGTACTAGCTAATGGACCAGTCTTTAGAAGAACCCACAGGTCTTGCTTCAGTCAAAGCACTTTAACACACTTCCTAGATTCCAGGTGGGCTCCCAGAACAACAGAGACAGAGAGACAGACAGACAGACAGAGAGAGAGACCATAAACAGCAAGGCAGGCAAAAGGTTAAGACAGAAGTCTGTTTCATTAATTTTTTTTGTAAAACATATATTTTTATTTTTGGTGCATATTGTGCTCATCAATACGAGGGATGTCAGTGCTGAGATCTGTATATATTTTCACTTTTACACCCAGTATCAATATTATGTATTCCCGGGTCAAACACAGGATAAATTATCTCAACAATAACCTAATCAACTTTTTAAAGAGTGACCTTCCCTCTCACACAAAGGACTTTGACCACACCAGCCATTTTAGAGTGACAATGCCCAATATTACAACAATGAGGTTTAGAAGATTGTTATGTTTTTGGACGCATTTTTAAGTGAAAGTAAAATGAAGGGGGTCATGTGACCTGCTCTGCAGTCTGTCTGATAGCAAGCCTGGGTGGTTTGATTGTTGGAGGTTAAAGGGAGCCCAGATTATTTTACTGGGAAAAGGGTGCAAGGTATTTACTCTTGGAGAGAATGGCAGCAGCCTATATGCTAACGGTGGATAGACTGAGTCTCCAAGGTCCCAGAAAACTGTGGAGAATGTCAGGTTGTAAACACTTGTACTTTAAATTGTCCATTTACTTCCAAGATTAAAGAGAGTTGGGATCTCAAGGATAGCTAATCAGCATTTCTACTGGGATACAAGGCCCTTATGATTCACGTCGCCATGGTGATGGTTTTGAGAGGGAAGGGTCAAGATATCCTTAAAACTCTCAGACAAGGATCTGCCAGGATCCAGGAGAGGGAGAGCAGCTATAGGTAACAAGGTGCTGTGGTTCACCACACAGGAATGTGGGTGGGAGCTCATGCTTGGATTGAAAAGACAGAATTCTTTAGGAGTTAAACTGAAGCTGGAAAATTCGTATAGCTTGAGCTAGAGGAAGAATCTCTGGGGGAACTAAGAATCACCTTGGGCTGGTTCTGGGAAAACTGAATGTTGCCTGAAATGTCTGTGTAAAGTGTATCTGTGAAGTATGTTTTCGGTTGTGTTAAAAAATGGGGAATGTACTATTATGTGGTTTAAAGTACAAGTTGCTTATAAATATAGTTTAATCAGAAGTGTTTTTAGTCTTTTGTTACAGTAAAAGTCTTAAAACCTGAAATCTTATTATCTCATCCTTTCAGCTGCTAACTGGGAGGTCAACTTTCTTTTTAGAAGTTACATCCAAGAGTGAGGGTTAGGGTTTAAGACTGAGGACTGGGAGGCCGAAATCCCAAATTGATATCCAGGTCTGAGAGGGAGGGCGGGGAAAGACAGTAAATGCTGTGTTTTAACAAGGACTGAGAGTGGGAATTCAGGGACCCGACAGTCAAGGTTGGGTACAAAAGTGAAAGGCGATTCAAAGTGAAGGTTGTGTTTGATGGTGAGGATTAAATCTGATGGTAAAGCCGAGCCAAACAGCTCTAGAAAACTCAGAGAATGTCACCACAAGCTTGCCTCGTTTCATATTTACCAACAGCAAAACAACTTTTAACCATTGGTTGACGTGGATTGGTGAGCAACAATTTTCTTTTAAATATTAACATACAAATGTACAAGAATATAAAGTTTACATTTGAAAGGAAGGTGAAATATATAGAATTGGTTTCAAACACATCTGTGGCTTTTATACAATAAGACATTGTGCAATTTGTAGGCAAGCATATAGGAAAGTTACTTATACATTATTGCATTTAAGATAAAACTCAGCATTATTGCACAAGTGATGGAGTACGTGTACTGTGTTTACCCATCAGGTACACACAGTGTGAAGGAAGCCCCTGACCTATTCCTGCTCCCCTTTACTAAATGTACGGATCTATACTCCACCTTCAATTTCAAGAGGCTAATGGCTATAAACAGGTAAGCACTGAGAGCTGTGCATGAGCAGACTAGCCATGACAGACAAGGAAAAAAATACTTCCATCCCATTATTGAGCTATTTCACACACTCTCAGCACCTTCACTAAAACAGTGCCAATTTGTTTGGTTTCATTCTGTTATTTGGCAAGTACACAAGGACAGTCATCTTCCCAGCAGTATAAATAAAAGATTAGCAAGATCATAGTTAATGTAAAAGCAAAATATGTGGATGCTGGAAATCTGAAATATAAACAGAAAATGCTGGAAAAACTGAGCAGGTCTGGCAGTATCTGTGGAGAGAGAAACAGAGTTAATGTTTTGAGTCCACTCTGAAAAAGAATCATATGGACTTGAAATGTTAGCTCTGTTTCTCTCTCCACAGATGCTGCCAGGCCTGCTGAGTTTTTCCAGCTTTTACTGATTTTATTTCATAATTATTGTAACCCATTTGCTAAGGACTTCAAAAACTCTGGCATTTAGTCACACTTTGTTCCTTGGTATTGACACATTAAGTCTGTGATATTAAATGATTCAGTCCCCCTCTGCACTCTGTAAATGTGCCACACAATAGTCATACACTCCCTCTTTTAATGAACTCAATAATCTAACGTCACAGATTCTGGCTATTCCAACTCTTGTTGATCCCAACATGTATACAAAAGTGATATATTCTGGAAAAAATATTTGCTGTAATCAGTGAACAGTGAGCTAATTGAGACCATTTCCCTGAACCCAAGGACCTCTTGAATGTTGGGATCTCTCAGCCAAGCTGAGCCTAATCTCTTGCTGCTTAAGTCTACTAGCAGATCATGCACAGTGCAGAAAGATTATGAGCGTTCCAACTTATTGTGAGAAGACAGCAGCCAATGAATGAACAAAAGATAAGGACTTATTAGATGAAAATTTAGGAAAGTCCTCAAAGTCTGAGTGCTGTGGACAAATGTAGATAACTGGGGGTTGCAAATGTACGGGTGTTACATTAAGGCAGAAATGCCCGATCTTTTTCATAGTTTGTAATCCAAGCTGATCCTCAGAAGTGAAAATACAACACTCTTAATTTCCTGAGACACCTAGCCAAAGGATAGAAGTTTACAGAAGTGCCAGGGTATGCTTGGTCACTAAATTTCATACATTGATTACCATTCTGTTTGCAATGAGAGATTCCTCAGTGTAAGTGAGTGTTTGCTTGGATACTTACGACAAAGAGATCAGGAAAGATCATGTTCAACTGAAGGGAATGCCAATGACTGCAAAGTTAGAGCTTTTTTGTTTTTAAGGTGCAGAGAGAAACAGCAGGGGTTTAAATATTTCTCAGGAACGCCTGCACTAAACCTACTAAAATGGTTTGCTGGCTATGCAGTTTGTCTGTGGTTTAGCAAGATGTAACCTGTGATCTATACATCTTCAAAAGGAAGAATTTAGACAATTGTGTCCTTGACTAGATTTTAATGTTAAACAATCTTTTTGCTCGAATTCATGACCATTCTAATCAAATCACTGTACCAGTTAGGTTGCAATTTCTAGCAGAAGTGAGGCCTAGTGATGAGGGAACTCACCCAGTGTAAGCAAGACATCAATTTGGATAATAGGCCACTAAACTCCTATCACAGATATTTACATAGTTTGAAAAAAAAAGTCTCACTTATGTTCTACTTCTCAAGTGTCAGCCTGGCTCAATTGGTAGCATTCTTGTCTGTGTCAGAGGGTTCTGAGTTCAAACTCAGGATTTGAGAATATAGGCTGACAGTCTGATGCAGCAGTGAGTGCTGCACTGTCAATGAGCCATCCCCAGAATGAGAAGCTGAATCAAAAAAAAAAACTTGCCCATTCCAGTGGATCAGGTGGAGGTTAAGATCCCATAGTACTTTTCTGGTGCCCTGATCAACGTTCTTTCCTCAGCTAACACTAGAAGCAGATTAACTAGTTAATTCTCTGGTTAATGTTTTTAGGATCTTCCTATGTCTTCAACAATAATCATTGTATTTTAAGATGTTTCGGAGGGAAGTGAAAAGGTGCTATAGAAATCTAATCTATCTTGCTAGTGGAACAATATCAGAGTAACAGCCACAATAATCTAGAGATTTTCTTTGCAAGAGCACCACAAGTTTGAGCTTTTATGTCAGCACCAGTATAGTAGGCTGTATTATAAGAGGATCTGTAAAATATACTACCTCATTGTAAACAGACATATTTCTTTGGTACCACGGCACTTTACATTCTGATAGCTATGTTTATATTGCTCATTCTACTATTTTTTTCCTTTCACAAGGAAATTGGAAAGTGCTGACTGTATGAAATTGCTTTTTTTTGGTACAGGATACAGGAAAGACCTGAGAAGATTTATTTTTGGCAAGAGAGGGGCAGAAGAGAGATTTTAAAATTGGAGGCAGCTACATTAAAACTGGGGAGGGATCAAAAACCAAAAAAAACTGCTGAGAGGAGGAAGAAAAATGTAGTGCAATTCCAATTCGCAGAGCTTGCAAGCTGAACTCAGTGAGAAAACTCTGCCCATGCACTCTATGTACAGCTTTTAACCCTTTATACCTCCCACTCAAAAAATGGCCAGTTTTGACAATCAGCAGTAGCAGCTCTGCCTGGCCCCAATGACATTGCGACATGTTTCACAATCTCTTCATGTTAAGATGATTTCTTCAACAGTTGCTACTCAAACAAGCCAGTGTTAGCTAACACCCACATAGCAGAGTCTAAATAATTATTCTGATGTTGAACTATTTTTAACTGCACCTCATTGTATATCACTGCCTGTGTTCTATCCCCTCATGTTGAAAAGTAATCCTCAATGGCTGTCTGTCTCTTTCTTTACCACCCCTCTTGAAAGCAACAGAGCTAAGAACCATCTATATCTTTGCAGACTGGGTCATGAATCTAAGTGCTGTCATATTTGAGGCGAAGGATGCTGGGCAAGGCTGTGAGGTCTTAATTGCCTTTGCTCAGTTTACCATTCTGATAAAACAGCCTGCAGAAGATAACACTGAACAATTCTGCAAGGCTGAAATCTTAAGTGGCGTGTGCTATCTAGAAACTGGTGAGGCTTTTGGTAAATTCATTTTGGCAGAAGATCAAAAGAATACTGGAGTAATTTTAAAAATGGCTTTAAAACTTGTTCTGTTCCACTCCCTTATAAAACAACCCAATATGAAGAGTCTGCCAAGCAGGACTGGCTTGCTCTGTCTCTCCAACAGACCACTGAAACATCCATTTCTTCAGCTGCCCTTGAACCACGAGGGCGAAGCAAGCACCTTCATCACCAAAGTCATGTGAATGAAAAATGGCCTTGTGTGCTGAGTGGAGCAGTTGTAATCATCATGGCCTCCCATTATAAACCATTCCTCACAGGAGTGCTGTTCCTTAGCAGCGTGTTTATGCAGGTACTAGTTACGAGCGTCACTTATAGAGTTCAATGACATGCCTTTCCAAACTACCCAGGGGCAGTAGTCCAGGTGCTACTGTAACAGCAATAGGCGTGGCTTGATTAGCATTCCCTCCAGATAGAGAAGGTGAGGCAAGCGTCTAGACATGGAGACCAGTGGCAGTACATCCCATCACTCCAGAAAGCTTTGTGCAAGTGTTGAAGTGAAGGCTAGTTACTTGGAGAGTTTGCTGATAACACGAATCAGTGCACCATTTTCATCCTTCAGTCTCTGATTGTCAGCTCTCAAATCTGTTAAAACCTGAATTGATATTAAAAAAAACCTTATGTTTAGGGTACTTTAACAGGACTTCTTTTATTTTAGACCAAATATGCTACAGGAAAAAAAACCTCAAACCTTTAATTCCTCCTCCAGTTCTGAAATTCTTCTTTCTAAAGCTTTCCGCTCCTGTTAAAAGAAGTCTGAATCAATATAGAGGCATGAATAGCACAGAGTCAATATGTAGTATTGTAAAATAAAGGCTGTTCAAGCTCACTGTGTCTTTGTGTGGTCTTAGCTCTTCAATTAGAATTACTTATGCCCTTGCACCATAAAATCTATATATTGTTCCTTTCAAATATTTATCCAATTTCCTTTTAAATTACCTGCCAGTTTCTGTCTTGACTGTCTTGTGGTAAAGTATTGCATATTTAATATCTCCCTTCAATCATCTACTGATAAGCCTTAATCTAAACCTATCCGTACCAACCAATGGGAAAGATCTATCACAATTTGTCCTCTCAAAAACTTTGATCATTTTGAAAAGCTATAATAGGTCCACCTAACAGGTTTTCCACCGAAAAAGGCTGAATATCTTCAACTTTCTTCAGAACAAAACACCTCTTTCGATTATTATTGAGGTGAATCCTTGTTGTTCTTTTTCTATAACTCCTTTCTATAGCAGGATGCCCAGAACTGCACATATTACACAGAATCTCACAATCTTTACAGTGCACAAGGCGGCCATTCGGTCCATCAAGTCTGCATTGGTTCTCCAAAAGAGCATTCTACCTAATTCCACTCCTCTGCCTTATCAACATAACCTTGCACATTCTTTCTTTTCAGATAGCAATCCAATTCCCTTTTAAATACCTCAATCGAACCTGCCTCCACCATCTTCTCAGGAAGTTCATTCCAGACTCCAACCACCCTCTGGATGAAAAAAAATTTCCTCACAATCACTATTACTCCTTTTGCTGATTATTTTGAATCTGTGCCCTCTAGTTTTTGATGCTGTCTTGAGTGGGAACAGTTTCTCACCATTTACCCTGTCTGTACCCCTCAGGATCTTGAATGCCCCTATCAAGTCTCCTCTCAACCTTCTTTTCTCCAAGGAAAAATGTCCCAACCTCTCCAATCTATCTTCATAGCCACAGTTCTTTATTCCTAGAATCATTCTTGTGAATCTCCTCTGTACTCTCTCCAATGCCTTCACATCCTTCCTCAAGTATGGTGCCAGAACTGGACACAGTAGTCCAGATGACACTAACTAGTGTCTTATACAAATTCAACATGAACTCCTTACTCTTGTAATTAACACTCCTATCAATAAAGCCTAAGTTACCATAAGCTTTATTAACTGCTCTCTCAACATGCCCTGCCATCTTCAATGACTTATATACATACACACTAAGGTCTCTCTGTTCCTGCACCTCCTTTAGAGTTGCTCCCTTTATTTTGTACAGTATCTCCATATTCTTCCAGCCAAAATGAATCACCTCATGCTTCTCTGCATTGGACTTCACCTGCCACTTCTCCGCTCAATCCGCAAACATATCTATGTCCTTTTGAAGTTCACAACAATCCTCATCACAGTTGACGGTGTTTCCAATCTTCGTATCATCTGCAAATTTTAAAATCATGCCCTGCACACCATTGTCTAGGTCATTAATATATATCAGGAAGAGCAAGGGTCCCAACCCTGGCCCCTGGGGAATGCCACCACAAACCTTCCTCCAATCTGAAAAACAGCCATTTATCACTACTCTCTGTTTCCTGACACTCAGCCAATTTCTTATCCAAGTGCCTACTTTCCCTTTTGTTCCATGACATAGAATTTTGCTCACAAGTCTGTTGTGGGGCACTGTAACAAAACCTTTTGAAAATCCATATACAGCGCATCAGCAGTATTGCTCTTATCAAGCTTCTTGGTTACCTCCTCAAAAAACTCCAGTACATGACAATTAACTGTGACCTTATCAAATTTCTTGTACAAATTCAACATCAATTTCTTGCTTTTAAACTTAGATCCTCAATATATAAATTGGGAAGAGACAGTGGCATAGTGGTAATGTCAATGGATTAATAATCCAGAGGCCCAGGCTAATCCTGTGGGGACACAGGTTCAAAATTCATCATGACAGCTGGTGGAATTTAAATTCAATTATATATTTTTTAAATTTATTTGTTCATGGGATGTTGTTAGGCAGTTTTTGTTGCCCATCCCTAGGTGTCCTTGTTCAGAGGGCAATTTTAAGAATCATATTGCTGTGGGTCTGAAGTCACACATAGGCCAGACCAGGTAAGGATGGCAGATTTCCTCCCCTAAAGGGCATTAATGAACCAGATGGGTTTTTATGACAATCTGCAACGGTTTCAAGGTCATCATCAGATTTCCAGATTTTTATTGAATTTAAATTTCGCCATCTGCCGTGGTGGGATTCTAACCCGGGTCCCCAGAGCGTTACCCTGGATCACTGGAATACCAGTCAGTGACAATACCACTATGCCACAACTCAAAATGGAATTGAAAAGCTAGCATCAGTAATGATGATGTAAAAACCCATCTGGTTCACGAATGTTCTTTAGGGAAGGCCTACATGTGACTCCAGATCCACAGAATGTGGCTGACATTGAACTACCCTCTGCAGTGGCCTAGCAAACCATTCAGTTCCAGGGCAACTAGGGATGGGCAACAAATGCTGGCCTTGCCAGCGATAACCACATCCCATGAAATAAAGAAAAATAACATAATCCCATTTCTCGCTCTTGATGACGTTTTCTATTTATTCTCCAACTTTGAAAGATCTCCAAGTGTACATCATTCTGTATCTCCATTCTGAAAATGTTATCATTCAGGATATATTTATTCTCTTAAATCTCTCTTTGTTGAACTAGATTTACTACCTACCTTCTCACCTATTTATGCCCTCCTGCATTTTTTATTGTAGTTTGCCATGTCTCCTAATTTAGAGTAATTTGTAAGTTTAAATATTATTCCCATGCCCAAATCACTTATGTTTTTTTTATTCATTTACGGGATGTGGGCATCGTTGGCTGGGCCAGGATTTATTGCCCATCCCTAATTGCCTTTGAAGTGGTGGTGGTGAGCTGCATTCTTGACCTGCTGCAGTCCATGTGGTGTAGGTACACCTTCAGTGCAATTAAGGAGGGAGTTCCAGGATTTGACCCAGCAACAGTGAAGGAACGGTGATATATTTCCAAGTCAGGGTGGTGAGTGACTTGGATGAGAACTTCCAGGTGGTAGTGTTCCCATGTATCCGCTGCCCTTGCCTTTCTAGATGGTAGTGGTTGTGGGTTTGGAAGGTGCTGCCTAAGCAGCCTTGGTGAGCTTCTGCAGTGCAACTTGTAGACTGAACACACTGCTGCCACTGTTTGTCACTGGTGGAGGGAGTGAATGTTTGGGAAAGGGGTGCCAATCAAGTGGGCTGCTTTGTCCTGGATGGTGTCAAGCTTCTTGAGTGTTACTGGAGCTGCATTCATCCAGGTAAGTGGAGAGTATTCCATCACACTCCTGACTTGTGCCTTATAGATGGTGGACAGGTTTTGGGGAATCAGGTGAGTTACTTGCTGCAGGATTCCTAGCCCCTGACCTGCTTTTGTAGCCACAGTATTATTTTGGCTAGTCCAATTCAGTTTCTGGTCAATGATAACCCCAGGATGTTGACAGTGGAGGATTCAGCGATGGTAATGCATTGAATGTCAAGGGGCAATAGTTAGATGCTCTCTTGTTGGAGATGGTCATTGTCAGGCACTTGTGTGGTGTGAATGTAACTTGCCACTTGTCAGCCCAAACCTGAATATTGTCCAGGTCTTGCTACATTTGGACATGGACTGCTTCAGAATTGGAGGAGTCGCGAATGGTGCTGAACATTGCAATCATCAGTGAAAATCCTCACTTCTGACCTTATGATGGAAGGTCATTGATGAAGCACCTAAAGATGATTGGGCCTGTGACACTACCCTGAGGAACACCTGCAGTGATGCCCTGGAGCTGAGATGACTGACCTCCAAAAATCACAACCATCTTCCTTCGTGCTAGGTATGGTTCCAACCAGTGGAGAGATTCCCCCGATTCCCACTGACTCCAGTTTTGCTAGGGCTTCTTGATGCCATACTCGGTCAAATGCTGCCTTGATGTCAAGGTTAGTTACTCTCACTTTACCTCTGGAGTTCAGCTCTTTTGTCCATGTTTGAACCAAGGCTGTTATGAGGTCAGAAGCTGAGTGACCCTGGCGGAACCCAAACTGAGCATCAGTGAGCAGGTTCTTGCTAAGCAAGCGCCGCTTGGTAGCACTGTTGGTGACACCCTCCATCACTTGACTGATGATTTGAGAATGAGGTACACCATTCATTATATCTTGCTAATCTAAAAAAGTATCCACATCCTTCCTGCTCTATCCCTTCATCTATATCATTTTACCTTTAATATCAGCTATAATCTTTGTTTCAGAACCTTTTAACCATTTCTGTCCACAAAAATGTTTTAGAAGAATCTAATGGTTCTGCATTCACCAAAGTTTAAAAGCCCCTCAGAGGAGTTAAAATGGCTAATGAGCCAACTTTGATGTGTCCCCAGAGGCTATAAACAATAAGCAGCTTCTTGGCTTGTCTCAATATAGGGTGACCTCTGCCAGTATCTTTTTACCTGAAATTCTTCAGCAGAGAGGCGCTTTCAGCCTGACTGTCTTTTTCCATTCGTTCTTGGCTTGAGTGTCATTGGCAAAGTCAGCATTTGTTGTCCATCCCCCTAATTGCCCTTGGTGTTGAGTCACCTTCTTGAACTGCTGCGTATATGGGGTGTAGGTATACCCACAGTGCTGTTAGGGAGAAGTCCCAGGATTTTGAGCTGGCTACAATGAAGGAATGAAGATATAATGAAGGATGGTGTGTGACTTGGTGTGACACTTGCAGGTGCTGGTGTTCCCAAGTGCCTGCTGTCTTTGTCCTTCGATGTGGTAGAGTTGCGGGTTTGGAAGGTGCTGTTGAAGGAGCCGTGGTGAGTTGCTGCAGTGTGCCTCGTAGATGATACAAACGGCTGCCACTGTGGGCTGGTGGTGGGGAGAGTGAATGTTTAAGGCTGATCAAGCGGGTTGCTTTGTCCGGGATGGTGTTGAGCTTCTTGAGTGTTGTTGGAGCTGCACTCATCCAGGTAAGTGGAGATTATTCCATCACACTCCTGACTTGTGCCTTGTTGATGGTGGACAGGTTTTGGGGAGTCAGAAGGTGAGTTACTTACCACAGAATTCCCAGCCTCTGACCTGCACTTGTGGCCACAATATTTATATGGCTGGTCCAGTTCAAATGTGGTTTGAAACAGATTCACAAACAACATTTTCTATTCTCATGTAATAGTCCTGACCTGAAATGTTAACTCTGTTCCTCTCTCTCCACAGATGCTGCCAGACCTGCAGAGTATTTCCAGCATTTTGTTTTAATTTCAGGTTTTCAACATTCATAGTATTTTGCTTTTGTTTTTCTATTCTTATTCCTAGCATTACCTCAAACTCTGTATTGTTCCCAGAATTACTAAATGTCAATATTATCTATCACCATGTGCCCATTCTCAGAATTATTTGTGCTCTGCACCCATTCCCAGAATTAATTTGGAGATCCTGTACTCACTTTCTTCTCCATCTCCAGATGGGCAGTCCTGTCTGCAAATCTTTCTTGCATCTAACAAACCAAAACAGAAATAGACAGATCAAAAAATGTCATGTTGCAAATAGTGAGTATGAGAGCAGAGTCATCTCTATTTAATGGGTGATGAGGGGGAGTGAGGACAGAGAGTGTGTTGCCAGTATAATTCCATTCTCTAGCTGATATAACATGCATGGATTGGGTGCACAAGGGAGAAAAACAATGGCAGGGGCCTTCACCAAATCTGCTTGCCTTACAGCTTGTACACAAAGAGCACTACTATACCTACCATGTGAATGGGGCATTTTTTGCCTTCATAACTTGTCCAAAGGAAGACAAACATCACCAAAAAGTGAAAAAGAAAGCCTTCTACTTATAAAGCGCCTTTCATGACCTCAGGACATCCCGAAGCCAATTAAGCAGTTCTGACATAGAGTAACTATTGTAATGTAGGAAGGTCCCACAAACGCCAATGCGATGGTGACCAGATAACCTGTTTTAGTGATTCAGTTGAAGAACAAATATTGTCCAAGACAACGAGCAGAACACCTCCTTTCTTCCGCAATTAGCACTGTGGGATCTTTTTAGTTGAGTTGGCAGGCAGGACCTGAGCTTAACATGTCGTCGGAAAGACAGCACCTCTGAATGTGCAACTCTGCACAGGATTGGCAGCCTAGATTGCACTTAACTCTCTAGAGTGGGACTTGAACCCATATCTTCCTGGTTCGGAGGTGAGAATGCTACCAAGTGAGTTATGGCTGATACCTAAAAGGTTTTTTTTTCCTCCAAAGTGGTAGATTCCTAAAAGTGCTATATTTCACCTATATGGACTCATTTCAACAACGCCATTGCTTATTTGAAAAGGAAATATTGCAGTCATTATCACACAAGTTTCTTGTGGCTATCAGAACTGGGTCATGTAGGTGGACACTAGGTACCCTGGATTCTGCCACAATGCACCATTCTACTTCAGTATGCACTAGGCCCATTCTTATTTCAGGGTTAAAAACAGAAATGGAAAATGCTGAAAATATTCAGCAGGTTAGGCAGCATCCATGGAGTGAAAAACAAAGTTAATATTTCAGTTTATTGAATTTTCATCAGAATTGGGTGTATCAGTGTTTTGATGAAATGTCGTCAACCTGAAACTTGAATGTTCTCTCTCCACAGCTGCTACTGAACCTGCTAAGTATTTCCAGCATTTTCTGTCCTTATTTCAAATTTCTAGCACGCATGGTATTTTGTTCTTTCTTCCAAGTGGTTTGGCCCTGGATAGCTGGATGGAACGATCCAGGGCAACCAAGGACAGCTTGTGATCCCTGGCTGAAGACACCAATGTATTATCCCAGGGCAGCAACTCAGAGAAAATATAATGAGTCATGTACCTGTGCTCGGAGCTGAATAAAACACACTACTGGTCTGCTCAATCAATCCAACCTTTTCCAGGAGTCTAAGAAGGAGTGCTCCTGGACTGTCCAAAAAGCTCTCTACAGTAATGGTCATTTTCTGCATGACTTGACTGTCTGGGGAAGATTATGATAGGACCAAAGAGGATAGAGACATTGGGTGGAATTTTACACCAGTCAATGGATTTTTGAATGCCTGGCTGCATTTTGTGGCCCTGCCCCCACCGCGATGGGGTCATAAAATTCCACCCATGAGGCACAGCCTGTGGATCTTCCAGTTCCAACTAAGTACGCTTGAGAAATCACCAATGATAGCTAAAGAACAATTCATTTAAATTTGCAAGTTCCTCAGCCGATTCCCCATCAGCAGAACAGAGCTTCCTGTGAACTTTCATACCGGAACCATCCAAACTGTGATGCCACACTATATTTCATAGTCAGTCATAGGTTTAAATGAAACCAACACCAAGTTGAAAGACAAATGTGCCATATTTATTGATCAGAAAATTAGTTTAAGAACATAAGAAATAGGGGCAGGAGTAGGCCCTATGGCCCCTCAAGACTGCTCCGCCATTTAACAAGACCACAATTGATCTTTGACCTCAACTGCAATTTCCATTCGATCCCATATCCTTGATCCCTTCAGTACCAAAAATCTATTGATCTCAGCCTTGAGTATATACAATAACTGTGCACCACAGCTCTCTGGGGTAGAGAATTCCAAAGATTCACAATCCTCAGAGCAAAGAGATTTCTCCTCATCTCAGGCTGTCCCCTTATCCTGAGACTATGCCTCCTAGCTCTAGGTCAAGCTTGTCCAACCTTTTCACGTGGGGGGACAAAATTTTTCTGACTTAAGGGGCTGATGAGCAAATTTTGGAAAGATAAGGTTTGGCATAACATTAAACATGAAATTCAAAACTATACCTGAGGTATGAAAAGAAACAACTTGCTGAACAACAAAAACAATGAGGAATAAATAATGATGAGTATTAGAGTGTGATAGGGCGACAGTGTGCTTGCTTGGCTCATTCCCAGTCTCAGGGTGTTCACTCACTCACCCTCACCTACTGTGAAAGTGGATGAGAGTGCATACTGGTGTGTGTGGGTGAGGGTGAATGAGAATCCTGATGCTGGGAGTGAACAAAACTTTGGACACATTCTTCCCTCAACCCCCACCCCCCAACAATGCCCCCCCCCCGCCACCCCCCCCACTCCAGCTGCCTTGCACCCACCAGTCCAGCTTGCCTTGCCCCCACTGCTCCAGCTGTCTCATGCTCTGGACCCTGGAACTTGCCTTGCCACTCTTTTCTGCTCGTCCAATCACAGACTGGTTTCTCTCTGTATTTGCTGAGCCTATCAGCAGCAAATTTGAGATAAATCAGCCTGTGTTTGGATGATCAGCTTTACAGTATTTTCAAATGCAACTCAGTTGAATGTCCAACAAGTTTTGTGGGCCGAGTTCAGAGGCTTCAAGGGCCACAACCCGGCCCATGGGCCATGAGTTGGATAAGCCTGTTATTGACTCTCCAGCCATGAAAAACAGCCTTTCAGTATCTGTCAAGCTCTCTCAGAACCTTATATGTTTCAATGAGATCATTTTTCATTCCTCTAAACTCTAAAGCCTATAGGCCCTTTCTACTTTTGTGTGCACTGGGGGATTTCATTTTTCCAGTGCTTCCCCTTGGTGACAATGAATGATAAGGATCTCTTAATAGTTATCCTACTTCCCTTTCAGGGTGTTAAGGTGGCTTCCTGCTGGCTTTCTTTAAGGACTCCTGTGCTTGTTACCTCCCTCAGAAGGGTAATTGTCCATGTAACAACAGGCACCACTGGTGTTGCCGATTTTGAAAACTGTGTGGCCCCCACTGAATGGAACGGTTATGGGCCAAGGATGAGGAATCCCTGATAAGAACCTCCTGCCATATCCATGCAGAAACTCTGCATCAAGATGCTGTCCAAACTATCTCCCAGTATTGGAATCAGATGAGACTGGCTCAAGGGAATTGTAGCCCAATATCTCCAAGGTAGTGGTTACATCACTCTGATAGTACCTTAAGTCCTCTTAAACCCTAGAGATTCCACAAATTCCAGATTAGACTGTAATTCTGTGATGTAGTCAAAGCACTTCACAGGCACACGCAATAGGTTCCTCCATTGCAGCTGTCAGGTTTTACATAGTTCTTTGCACACTTGTAAAGATCTCTGTGAACCGATGGTGCTCACGAAACAACTTTCTTGTAGGGGCAATTGCTGAATGGCAGAAATTCTGGAACAGCATGAGGCTTTCCCTCCAGTTTACTTCCTGCTCCTCACTACATGGGCTGTAACTCTCACCATGCTCTATCATCATCCTCCAGAGTGGTTGGGTCTGGGCAAATAATCAAGCAGCTGAAGTACTTAACCTGAGAACCATCCTCCTAGATATTTGATGACAGGAAACTTTGCAAGTTGCTGTTAACCCTTCGCTTTACAAGACCCTCACTTCAACTCTAGATCATTGAATCCATTCAAGAAGCCACAGGCATGCCACTTGGGAGACTGGGGATCATAAATCAGATACTGAATTAACTAATTTGTGAAAGTGCACTGTCTTTATCTGTGTCATGTGTGCCTAGGTGTAACATTGTGTTAATTTGAGATAAGTGTGAGAGAATAATAGCCTTTATTTTAAACTCATGGAAGCTTGCTGCTGGATTATTTACTTGGAATACGCACTCCAAGAGTAAGAAAAGACACACCTTGTTCCATACAAAACATACTGACTAGGACAGTAAAGAAACAAACACATTCAGTCCATGAATGGAGATAGACCATAACAATATATTGGAGGAAGGAATTAATGCAACGTTAATTAGAACAGGGTGAGACTGGAGAATGTCATACCCACAGCATAGAGCTCCAGAATTAGTGGTGATGGCTTGCACCAATGTTTGCAGTTATCCTTTAGCTGTCCTCACAGTTTTGATGTTTCTTGTGCAAGCACACAAGTTTCTGTTTCACTACGAGTTATGTCCAACCCTTTCCATTTGAAGGGAATACAAAATTTGTACTATGTGTTCACACACATAAACAGCTAAGTTATGGGAGGTGATCGAAGAAGTTGCGCTATTTCTAAATGAGGAAAGCCTTCGGAGGATGTTGCAGTCTGGGCTGCCTGGGGATGGATGGTTAAGCAGGTGAATGCAGTTTCTTGAACAAAGAGGTCATCCTTCCAGATGAGGAAGAAATTCAAATGAATTATGTTATTTATATTACCTGCTGTATTCCTCCCTACAAATTCCCTTCAAATGAAAAGGGTTGGACATAACTCGTAGTGAAATAGAAACTTGTGTGCTTGCACAAGAAACATCAAAACTGTGAGGGCAGCTAATGCAAACGTTGGTGCAAGACCATCACCACTAATTCTGGAGCTCTATGCTGTGGGTACAACATTCTCCAGTCTTATCCTGATCTAATTAACACTGCATTAATCCCACTGATTCTTAACAGTTAACTCTACCAAGGGCTGCATTCTGTACAGACTGTTCTAATTCAACATACCTGCGTGGCCTTCTCTAACTCCAGCTTTGTCTGTGTGATCTGCATCTGCACCTCCTGCAGCTGGTCTCGTAATTGGATATTTTTTCTTTGAAGCTCTTCGTACAGCTGTTAGAGAAGACAGAGATGAGGCCTTCATTACTTTTCTAGCAATATTTCTGATCAGAAACATCTTCTCCACCTTAACTTTTAGTTCGATACCTCCTGGGCCAATAGATAGTTTTTGTTGGCTGCAGACAATGCGTTGGTAACCACAGTTCATTGTCTGATAAAACCATTGCACTTGCTCCAGTATCTAGTTTAAAGTTGGGGATCAAACCTGGTTGAATGAAGAGTGAGGCTTTACAAGATGATTATGTTTTGGACTGTTTCTTTACTTCAAGGTAAAATGGAAGAATGAGGACAGTCATATGATTTGATATGAGCTCTGCCAAACAAGCCTGTGTTACCATGGTGCTGGGGTGAGGGGGGAGCATGTCAGGCGTTATAGGAGTGTACGTGCCATATTTCGCACCTGAAAACAAAGGCAATAGCAGAAGTGCTGACTGTGGATAGACTTTTGGTCTCTATTTGGACAGAAAAAGAGAGAGGGGGGAGAGGTCTCAAAGAGACAAAAGGCTGCTGCTGGAGTGGTCAGCAGCGAGAGGAAGGCTATATGTCTACCAGGCAGAATGCAGACACGACGATGGTCTCTGGTTGAAGAGCTGCAACCCACGGCACTCTAACTATCGGTTCCTATGGCATTACATCACCAGTCAAAGGAATAAAGAGTTCTGGAAGGGTCTATTAAGACGCAGGACTTTACAGATATAAGAAAGGACAAGGACATGAAGGGGTATAAACATTAGATCTTGAATGAAAATCTGGTCAGAGTTCCAAATTTACCTTTCTGTAGCCTCTCTTATTGGTCTCAACCTCTGCCTGACCTTCTTGAGTAGAATGCAGGCCAGTATCCAGACACAAAGTCACTTCTTTGTTTGACAGATTCCTTTGGCTGCTTCCTGTGATATCTCCCCTGTAAGTGAAGGCAACACAGACAGAAATCAAGCAGCAACTTTTAAACTGCACTTTTTCAACCCAACTTTCATGCCTGTGGAGGCCACTCCCAAATGATAGTGGGTACAGTCACCAGGTACAAAGTGCAATAGCAGTGCTTCCAACTTTGCCAATGCAAGCAACTTGTTGCAGCAAGGTGGACAAAGCACAAGATGCTCCAATTCCATCCGCAAACTTTAGAACTCTACATATTTCCTACTAACACAGGCCTTCTAAAACACCACCACTTTTACTGCCATTTACACCATCAATCTCAATCCCATAATCCATCAGTACTTGCAGCACATGCTAGATTCTCAAACCAATTCTGAAAGAACTTTCAAGCCCATGATCAGATTATGGACTTGACTGTTCTTTCTATTTGCTATTTTCACCTCTTGAAAGCAATCATCTGATTCAGAGCCTGCTGCAGTTCCTCTGTATTAAAAAAACTACGGTCTCAACAAGAGTTCCATTCTAGCTGAACCTCTCATCAGGGTTCAACCATGTACAAACCCTCACCGTTTAGGAAGCCAGCTGAACTCAAGGCTTCAACTGAGATTTCTGTGGGGCTTTCCCTCATTAAATGTGATATAAGGACTACTAGTCACAGACATGGAGATGTTTAAAGCTCCACCATTTCAGACACTACAGAAGGGCTCCTGAAGGCTCAGTGATAAATATATCATCCAGTGTGACCCTGAACCATACAGACCGAGGAGAACCTGTCACAAGATAATGAAGAACGAGGCTATCCAGTCCACATTTGCCCATCCTGTACAATCAGAGTCTGTAATGAGGTAACAATCTTATCCAATGCAGAGGCTGAGATTCTATAGTTAATCTGTGTACCTGCACTTGGGAAGGGAAAAATGAGCCAGTGACCTCTGCTAAAAGGAAATCGGTTGGTGTTAGGTGAGGACAGAATCAATCTAGGCTAAGATAGGGAGAGAAATGGAGGAGACAGAATCCTTACCTGGTTAGATAATCAGTCTGTAAAAGAAAAGAAAGGCACTTTGAGACCAAAATCAGGAATAAATAAAACACTGAAAATAATTGCGAGAAAGAAACAACGCATTTATAAACAGACACATAAAAACCCCTTGTGAATTTATGGGACAAGCATCTCTCATGTTACCAGGGTGGTCTAATTTCAGGCACTTTTAAGAACCTATTCCTTCTTGCAACACTCTTATCACACCCTTAGCCAAGGCCATTTGTAACAAAAGTTGCTTATTCCCACTGCAACATTTTCTGCCTCCATTCTTGATCTGGCCCATCTGTCATTTAAATTCTCATTCAGGCCTATCTAACTTTCTGACTTGATTATTCCAATGCTCTCCTGCCTCACCTCCATAAACCTCAACTCATTCAAAACCGATGTCTGCATTCTAACCTGTAGCAAACCTTGCACCCTGCAACTACCGTTAACCCCCACCCAAATTACAATATGAAAGCAAAATACCGCAAATGCTGGAAATGAAATCCGAAATAAAAACAGAAAATGTTGGAGATGAGCAGCAAGTCAGGCTGTTCAGAGTTAATAATAACACCGTTTCTCTCTCCACAGATGCTGCCCAACCTACTGAGTGTTTCCTGCATTCTCTGTTTTTACCCTCTACCACCCCTCACCCACCCAACATCCTCATATAAGTTCCTGGTCCAACGTGTCACAAATTGAAAATTTTCATCCATGTTTAAATCTCTCTATAGTTGTCTCTTTCCTTTTCTATAACCTCCTCAAACCTGTCCCGCCGTCCCAACATCAATCACCACTCACTCATTCCACCTCACCCCCCCCATCAATACTCCCTGTTCCTGTGATTCCAACCTTATGCATATTTTCTCTTCCCTTTGCCCTAGCATTGATGGCCACCTAGGCCCACCATTTTGGAATCCACTTGCTAAATCTGTCCACCACTCTGTACTCCTATAATACACACTTTCAAATCCATATCTTTACTCAAGATTTCAGCCACCTCCAAATATCTATATCTTTGGCTTGGGATCTGTTTCTCCTAATGCGTCCATGAAGATGCTTGGGGTTATTTTAAATATCAAGTTATGTTGTTACAGCTAATCTGGATCCTTGCTCCATGCTGATTCATTGTAAGAATGGATCTTATCTAGTGTGGAGTCAGCGTACACAAAACGCAGAAAGAAAAGGCTGGAGGGGCATTTTAACCAAAACAAATGTATATTTGCATTGGGATGCAGAGTGGGGATGGGCTCTAAGATCATAAATATTATCAGCCAATTATCAGCCCAGGGCTGAAAGTTGTCCAGATCTTGTTGCATGCAGCTTCATTATTTGAGGAGTTGTGAATAGAACTGAACACTGTGTAATCATCAGCGTGCATCAGTAAGCACCTCCATTTCTGCCCTGATGATGGAGAGAATCATTGATGAAGCAGTTAAAGATGTTTGGGTCTTGGACACTACCTAAGGAACTCCTGCAGTGATACCCTGGAACTGACATGATTAACCTCCAACAACCAAAACCATCTTCCTTTGTACAAGATAGTCAGACAATGGGGAGTTTTCCCGATTCCCACTGATTCCAGTTTTATTCGGGCTCCTTGATGCCACACTCGGTCAAATACTGCCTTGGTGTCAAGCAAGGAGCAAATCACTCTCACATCACCCAAGGAGTTCAGTTCTTTTGTCCACATTTGGACCAAAGCTGTAATGAGGACTGGAGCCAAGCTGCCCTCACAGAACCCAAACTGATCATTGGTGTGCAGGTGATCGAGTATCATTTGAGTACACTGCTAATGACATCTTCCGTCATTTAGCTGATGTTTGAGATTAGACAGATGAAACAGTAATTGGCAAGATTCGATTTGGCCTTCCTTTAGTGGACAGCACTTAATTGGACAATACTCAATTTTGTCAGATAGATGTCAGTGTTGTAACTGTACTGGAACAACTTGGCTAGGGAACAGCTAGTTCTGAATAAAGTCTCCAGCAGTACAGCCAAGATGTTGTCGAGGCTTTGTTCTAAATAAAAAGTCATTTTTCATATCGCGTGGGATGAATCAAATTGGCTGAAGACAGGCATCTGTGATGCTGGCGACCTCAGGAGGAGGCCAAGATGGATCATTCACTCAGCATTTCTGGCTGAAGATGGTTGCAATGCTACATCCTTGTCTTTTCACTGATGTGCTGGCTCTCCCATCATTGAGAATGGGGATATTCATGGTGTCTCCTTCTCCTATTAGTTATTTAATTGTCCACCACCATTCATCACTGGATGTGGCAGGACTGCAGAGCTTTGATCTGATCCAATAGTTGTGAGATCACTGAGTTCTGTCTATAATATGTGGTTTCACATGAATATTGTTCTGTGTTGCAGGTTGGCACCTCATTTTCAAATATGGCTGGCACTTCTCCTAGCATTCACTTCTCATTGAATCAGGGTTGGTCCCATGGTTTGATGGTAAGTGGTGGTGGATATGCCAGGCAATGAGGTTACAGGTTGTGGTTGGATATAATGCCACGGGTACTGAGGGCCAAGACGGTGTCCAGTTTTGAGCAACTAGATCTGTTCTGAATCTATCCCATTTCGCAGGGTGGTAGTGCCACATGACACAATGGACTGTGTCCTTAATATGAATACAGAGCTTCATTGCTATAAGGACTGTGCAGCAGGCATTCATACCCATACCGTCATGGACAGATGCATCTGTGACAGGTAGATTGCTGAGGACAAGGTCAAGCAGGTTTTTCCCTCGTATTGATTCCCTAACCACCTGCTGGCAGATATATCCTTCAGGACTTTGCCAGCTCAGTCAGTCATGCTGTCTGAGCCACACTTGGTGATGAACATAAAAAAAAACTTGGAGATGGACTTTAAAGTATTTGGAACAAAATAAGTGAATGAATGGCACAAATGGAGGTTAATGGGTATGATCTTATAACCATTACGGAGACATGGTTACAAGGAGATTAAAGCTGCGAACTAAATATTCAGCTATATGAGACTTTTCGAAAGGACAGGCAGGAAGGAAAGGGTGGTGGGGTAGCTTTGGTAGTAAGAGATAGAATAAGTGCAATAGCAAGAAATGATCTTGGATCGGAAGATGTAGAATCCATATGGGCGAGGTAAGAAATAACAAGGGGAAGAAAGACACTGGCGGGAGTATTCTATAGGCCCCCTAATAGTAGTTATACTGTAGGACAGAGAATAAATCAGGAGATAATTAAGGCATGTAAAAAAGGCAGTACATTAATCATAGGTAACTCTAATCTTCATGTAGGCTGGGAAAATCAAATTGGCAGAGGTAACCACGAGCAGATTCCTAGAACGAAATGTTGTGGATCCAACCAGGGATCAGGTTATTTTGGATCTGATAATGTGTAATGAGGTAGGTCTGATAAATGATCTCAGAGTAAAAGATCCCCTAGGAAACAGTGACCATAATATGGTAGAATTTTGCATTCAGTTTGAGAGTGAGAAATTTGGGTCGGAAACAATTTAAATAAGGGTAGTTACAAAGGAATGAGGGTAGAGTTGGCTGGGGTGGACTGGGAAAGGAGTTTAGCAGAAAAGACGGTTGATGAACAATGGCAGATGTTTAAGAAAGTAGCTCATGATTCACAACAAAGATATATCCCAGTGAGAAAGGAGGATTCTAGGAAGGGGATAAATCAACCATGGTTAACCAAGGAAGTTAAGGATAGCATCAAATTGAAAAAAAAAATACAATGTGGTAAAGATTATTGGTAAGCCAGAGGATTGGGAAAGTTTTAAAAACCAACAAAAGATGACAAAAATATAATAAAGAGGGAAAAATAAACTTTGAGCCTAAACTAGAATGTAATATATAAATGGACAGTGAGAGCTTCTTTAAATGTATAAAAAGGAAGAGAGAGGCCAAAGCGAACATAGGCCCCTTAGAGAATGAGGCTGGGGAAATAATAATGGTGAACCAGAAATAGGCAGTACATTAATCATAGGTAACTCTAATCTTCATGTAGGCTGGGAAAATCAAATTGGCAGAGGTAACCACGAGCAGATTCCTAGAACGAAATGTTGTGGATCCAACCAGGGATCAGGTTATTTTGGATCTGATAATGAGGAGTTGAATAAATACTTTGCATCAGTCTTCATGGTAGAAGACACTAATAGCATTCCAAAAATGCTAAATAATCAAAGGGCAAAAGGGTGTGGTGCGGGGGGGGGGGAGGAAATAAGTACAATAACTATCACTAGAGAAAAAACACTAGGGAAACTAATGGGGCTAAATGCCGATAAGTTCCCTGGACCTGATGGGTTGCATCCTAGGATACTAAAGTGTTAAAGGAAGTAGCTACAGAGATAGTGGATGCACTGGAAGTAATCTTCCAAGAATCCTTAGATTCTGGAAAAGTCCCAGGGAATTGGAAAACTGCCTATGTAACACCCTTATTCAAAAGGGAGGGAGACAAAAAAAACAGGTAACTATAGGCCAGTTATCTTAACATCCGTCATTGGGAAAATGTTGTGTCTGTTATAAATTATTAAAGCATTTAGAAGTGCATAACGTAATCAAGCAGAGTCAGTTCATGAAGGGGAAATCATGCCTGACAAATTTATTAGAATGAGGAGGTAAGCAGGATAGATAAAGGGAAACCAGTAGATGTAATATATTTGGATTTCCAAAAGGCATTTGATAAGGAACCGCATATAAGGCTACTTAATAAGATAAGAGCCCATGGTGTTGGGGGTAGTATATTAGCAAGCATAGATAATTGGCTAACTAATAGAAGACAGAGTGTTGGGATAAGGGGCGCATTTTCAGGATGGCAACCTGTAACAATATATATTAATGATTTGGATGTGGGAAGTGAATGTATTATTGCCAAGTTTGTAGATGATACAAAAATAGGTGGGAAGGCAAGCGGTGAGGATGACACAGAGTCTACAGAGGGATATAGATAGGTTAAGCGAATGGGCAAAACTTGGCAGATGGAATATGATATGGAAAAATGTGAAGTTATGCACTTTGGCCGGAAGAATAGAGGAGCTGAATATTATTTAAATGAAGAAATACTAAAGACAGCTGCAGCTCAGAGGGATTTGGGGGTCCTCATGTATGAATCACGAAAAGCTAGCATACAAGTTCAGCAGGTAATAGGGAAGGCAAATGGAATGTTGGCCTTTATTTGAAAAGGAATGGAGTATAAAAATAGGGAAGTCTTGCTAAAACTATACAAGGCATCGGTTAGACCACACCTAGAATACTGTGAACAGTTTTGGTCTCCTTATCTAAGGAAAGATATGCTGGCATTGGAGGCAGTCCAGAGAAAGTTCACTAGGTTAATCCCGGTTTGGAAGGATTTTCTTATGAGGAGAGGTTCAGTAGGTTGGGCTTGACAGAGTAAATGCTGAGAGGTTGTTTCCCCTTGTCGTACAGTCCAGGACCAGAGGACATAATCTCAGTGTAAGGGGTTGCCCATTTAAAACAGAGATGAGGGGGAATTTCTTGAAGAGGGTAGTGAATTTGTGGAATTCTTTGCCGCAGAGGGCTATAGAGGCTGGGTCATTAAGTATATTCAATACTGAAATAGACAGATTTTTAATCAGTAAGGGAATCAAGGGTTAAGGGGAAAAGGCAGGAAAGTGGAGTTGAGGATTATCAGATCAGCCATGATCTCATCGAACGGCGGAGCAGACTTGAAAGGCCGAATGGCCTACTTCTGCTCCTACGTCTTATGATAAGTCTCCCACCCAGAGTACATTCTGTGTCTTTTCTACATTCACTGCCTCTTCCAAGTGATGTTCATCCTGAAGGACTACTGATTAATTAGCTGAGGGGCAGGATGTTAAGTGGTCACCAGGAGTTTTCCTTGCCCATGTTTGACCTAATGCCGAGACTTCATGGAGTCTGAAATCAATGTTAAGGACCCCCAGGGCCATTCCCTCCCAATTGTATACCACTGTATGGGTCCTCTGTGGGTCTGTCCGGCTGATGGGACAGAAAATACTCTGGGATGGCGATGGAGGAGCCTGGAATAAAGGCTGAAAGATGTGATTCGTTGAGTATGACTATGTCAGGTTGTTGTTTGATTAATCTGTGGGATAGATCTGCCAATATTAGCACGAATCCCCAGATGTTAATAAGGAGAATTTTGCAGGGTCGACTGGGCTTGTGCCTTCGTCGTGTTTGGTACTTCAGGTGGCCTGTCTGGTTTTATTCTCATTGGATTTCTATCAGTTTGAAAAAACAAAATAGTTTTCTAAGCCATTTCAGAGGGCAGTTAATCACATTGCTGTGGATCTAGAATCACATAGAGGCCAGGACGAGTAAGGAGAGCAGATTTCCTTCCCTAAAGGACATCAATCAACTAGATGGGATTTTATAACAATCGAGCATTTTACAGTCACCATTACTGATACTAACATTTTATTCGAGATTTATATAATTAAATACATTTAAATTCCCCAGCTGCTGTGGTGGGATTTGAAATCATGACCGTAGATCATTAGCTCCAGTAACACAACCAGACATGAAAAATGAGGGATGTTTAATACACACAGGCTTCTCCCTACAGAGCACAAAGACCTCAGACGCCTCACCCAAACAAAGCAGTGGCAGCTTTTTACGATAGCCTTCTACTACAGAGTGCATGATCCATACCTGCCTCTTCTGTGATTCCACCAGGTCGTCGCCATCTGAGTGATCCTGGTCATTGTCATCCTGGAAGAAGAGAGCAAATATGTAAACAGATGAGACACCTGAAACTAGTATCCTCAAGGGATGGAGCACAGTCCTTTTCCAAATTGAGAACACCTCTATGTGAACTGCATCAGGGTTTCAGGTGCAGTTAAGATGACCATTAACCCGTCAGTCAATGTTTTTCCCCAACCCATGAGCTGATTTTCCCAGGTAATCTTTGCTCACATCAGTTTATGAGTGGTGTGAGTAATGATTGCCCAGCCGGAAGTGAAAGAGTTCCTGGCTGGGCCAAAAGTTGACTTTGTTAAAGTATTTTCAAATAGAACTGAGTGCAGAATATCACTGGTGTGCAGGAATATTCAATGCAAAAGTTTGAAACAAAACTATTGGAACCTGTATATGATGAAATATAGATGATAGATTTCTGTGTAAAGATACGTAAAGGGAGGATAATTATGCCTTGGATTTTCAGATTACATTGAGTCTACAGCACAGAAAAAGGCCATTTGGCCCAATGGATCAATGCCGGTGTTCATAACATACGAACATCTGAATTAGAAGCAGGAGTAGGCCACTCAGCCCTTCGAGCCTGCTCCGCCATTCAATTAGATCAAGGCTGGTCTGATTATAATCTCAGCTCCACATTCCCACCTATCCCTGATAACCTTTTACCCCTTGCTCATCAGGAATCTATCTATCTCTGCCTTAAAAATATTCAAAGACTGCCTCCACCACCTTTTGAGGAAGAGAGTTCCAAAAACTCACTATACTCAGAGAAAAGATTTCTCCTCATCTCTGTCTAATTGGATGGCCCCTTACTTTTAAACAATGGTCGCTAGTTCTAGATTCTTCCACAAAGAGGAAACATCCTCTTCACATTGACATTGTCAAGACCCCTCAAAATTTTATATGTTTTAATCAAGGCACCTGCTACTCTTCTAAACTCCAGTGGAAACAAGCCTAGCCTGTCCAACCTTTTCTCAAAGGCAACATGCCAAATCCAGGTATTAATTTAGTAAACATTCTCTGAACTGCTTCCAACACATTTACATCTTTCCTTAAATAAAGAAACCAACACTGTACACAATACTACAGATGTGGTCTCACCAAATGACTTGTACAACTGAAGCATAACCTCTACCTTTGTATTCAAATCCCCTCATAGTAAATGATCACATTCAATTAGCTTCCCTAATTACTTGCTTTACCTGCATATCAGCCTTTTGCGATTCATGCACTCAGAACCCTAGAACCCTCTGCATCTCAGAGGTCTGCAATCTCTCACCATTTTCAGGACGTGCTTTTTTATTTTTCCTGCCAAAATAGACAATTTCCTTCTTTTCCACATTATACTCCATTTGCGAGGTCTTTGCCCACTCACTTACCCTATCTATATCCCTTTGTAGCCTCCTTGTGTCCTCTTCACATTTTACTATCTTACCTATCTTTCTGTCATCAGCAAATGTAGCAACCATATCTTTGGTCCCTTCATCCAAGCTGTTTATATAAATTGCAAACAGTTGAGGCCCCAGCACTGATCCCTGTGGCACACCGCTCGTTACATCTTGCCAACCTGAAAAATAGCCATTTATGTCTACCCACTGTTTCGTGCTAACTTGACAATCTTGTTTCCCTGCCAATATGTTAATCCCTACTCCACGAGCTTTTATTTTTCGCAATAACGATTGATGTGGCACCTTATCAAATTCCTTTTGGAAATTTAAATACAGTATATCCACTGGTTCCCTTTTAGCCACAACATATGTTACTGCTTCAAAGAACGCCAATAAATTGGTTAAACGTGATTTCCCTTTCATAAAACAATGTAGACTCTGCCCGATTACCCTAAATTTTTCCAAAAGTCCTGCTATAAAGTTTTCAATAATAGTATCAAACATTTTCCATATGACAGATATTAAGCTAACTGGCCTGTAGTTTGCTGCTTTCTGTTTTCCTCCCTTTTTGAATAAAGGAGTTATGTTCACTATTTTCCAATCGAATGGAACCTTCCTCAAATCGAGGGAATTTTGGAAGATTAAAACTAACGCATCACCTGTCTCATTAGCCACTTCTTTTAAGACCCCAAGATGAAGTCCATCAGGATCCAGGGACTTGTCAGCCCACAGCTCCAAAATGTTTCTCAATACCACTTCCCCAGTGATTGTAATTTTCCCCGAGTTCTTCCCTCCCTTCCTGATTTACAGCTATATCTGGGATGTTACTCATATCCTCTACAGTGAAAATCAATGGAAAATGCCGGTTCAATTCATCTGACATATCCTTATTTCCCATTATTAATTCCCCAAACTCACTTTCCATAGGACCAATGCTCACTTTGTAAACTCTTTTCTTTTTTAAATATCTACATGAATTCTTATTATCTGTCTTTATATTTCTAGCTAGCTTTCTGTCATACTCTAATTTTTCTTTCCTTATCAATCTTTTGGTCATTCTTTGCTGTTTTTTATATTCTGCCCAATCTTCTGACCTTCCACCCATCTTTGCTCAATCATATGCTTTCCTTTAAGTTTGATACTATCTTTATTTTTTTTTAAGTTAACCACGGATGGTGGGTTCTCCCCTTGAAATTTTTCTCTCTCATTGGAATGTATCTATTCTGTGTACTATGAAATATCCCCTTAAATGTCCCCCACTGCATCTCTGTTGACCTATTCCTTAACCTAATTTGACAGTTCAGTTTAGCTAAATAGTTTCATGTCCTCATAATTGCCCGTATTTAAGTTTAAAATACTCGTCTTGGACCCAATCTTCTCTCCCTTAAACTGAATGTAAAATTCAATCATATTATTATCGCTGTTACCTAGGGAAGCCTTCACCATGAGGTCATTAGTTAATCCTATTTCGTTACACAATACCAGGTCCAGTAAAACCTGCTCTCTGGTTGGTGCCAGAGCATGCTGTTCTAAGAAACTCTCCCAAAAACAGTATACGAATTCCCTACCTAGGCTACTTTTGCCCATCTGATTTTCTTAGTCTATATGCAGATTAAAACTCCCCATGATTATCATCACACCTTTCTGACAAGCCCTCATTATCTCTTCCTCTCTACTCCATCTTAATGTATAGTTCCTGTAAGGGGATCTGTACAGCACTCCCACAAGTGATTTCTTGCCTTTATCATTTCTCATCCGTTACTATATCCTGGTTTCCTGAACTTAGATTTTCCCTCTCTAATGTGCTAGTACCATCATTAATTAACAGAGCCACCCCTCCACCTTTTCCTAGCTTCCTGTCCTTCCTCAATGCCATGTACCCTTCAATATTCAGGTCCCAATCTTTGTCATCCTGCAACCATGTCTCTGTAATGGCTATCAGATCGTACTTATTTATTTCTCTATGTGCTCTTGGTTCATTGGTTTTGTTTTGAATGCTATGTGTATTCGGATACAGAGCCTTTAGTTTAGTCCTTTATTATTTTTGTGACCTCTAGCTTTATCTACTGATTTACTCTTAGGCTTGTTCTCCCTGTCCCTTCCTATCATGGTCTGTTTATCATTTCCTGCATTAATATCTTTCTCTCTTGTCTTGTCTCTACACTTTGATTTACCATATCTTCCCAAATTTGATCCCTTACTCCCCATTATTCAATTTAAAACCCTCTAGTTATGCGGCTTGCTAAAACAGGGTCCCAGCAGTTCAGGTGTAGACCATCCCAACGGTACAGCTCCTACTTTCCCCAGTACTGGTGTCAGTGCCCAACAAACCAGAACCCACCTCTCCCCTTGAGCAACGTTTTCATCTAATTTTATGTACCCTATATCAATTTGCACTTGGCTCACTTTGCACGTGGTGCCACACAAGCTTCCCTCTACTCCATTTTACCTCACCCTATCAGTACACCCTTCAATTACTTTCTCTCTCATTTGCCTCCCCTTAAATACATCTATGCTGTTTGTCTCAACTACAACACATGGTGGCAAGTTCCACATTCTTACCACTCTGGGTAAAAAGGTTTCTCCTGAATTTCCTGTTGGATCTATTAATGACTGTCCTATATTTATGACCTCTAGTTTTGATATGCCCCACATGTTGAAACATGTTCTCCACTTAAACCCTATCAAACCCTTTCATTATCTTGAAGGCCTCTATTAGGTCTTCCCCTCAGCCTTCCCTTTTCCCCAAACCACTCAGTCTTTCCTGACAGTTATAAATTTGTAGTTCTGATGTTATCCTTGTGAATATTTTTAGTATCTTCGCCAATTCTATATTCTTTTTAAAATATTGTAGTAATTATAGTCCTGATAAACTTAGGACTGTAGCATTAAGAATAATCCTGTGTTCTAAGATCACATGATCTGTGTAAACCAATGAGTTAATAGCATGGGGAACCTTCAGGAGAGAGTTCTTCTTTAGTTATAGAGTTAGATGCACACATATATGCTGCTGCTGTCTTGTAAATAAAGTTTAATGTGCCCATCAAGAAAAGTTGCTTGGAAAATCAATTCTATAAAAAACTAGTGATGAGTATGGGATCAGATCCGGTGTTGTCCCTCGCCCAACAATTGTGAGTATCTAAGATAATAAAAAAGGAAGATATAGCCATCCGAGATGCCACAGTTTGGCAGAATCGATCCTTTTGAGCCAGCCACAGACAACTGGTCTCAATGTATAGAACGTCTTGCGTTCTACTTTCAAGGCAACAAAATCAAAGAGGAGGAAAAGAGGAGAGCAATTCTCCTGCGTATTTGTGAGAACAAAATCTACAGTTTAATTTGAAGCTTGATGACCCCAGTGCCCCTGATTCAAAGACCTTCAGTAAGTTACTAGTTCTCGTTAAGGGACATTTTCAACCCAAGCCCTCAGTCACAATGCAGAGGTTCAGGTTCAATTCACGGAATAGATTCCTGGGGGAGTCCATTGCTATCTATGTGGCAAAATTAAAACAACAGGAGGGAGAGATTTTGGTGAAACCCTGAATGATATGCTCAAGGATTGTTTGGTATGTGGCGAGCAGGAGGATACTATTCAGCAAAGATTGCTGGCTGAAATGGATCTTGATTTTAAGAAAACGTTAGAAATAGCGATTGCAATGGAAAGCACTGTAAGGAGTTCACAAGCAATTCAAGGTGTGCAAAATGGCGTAATTTTCCTAGTTGGGCGGGAATGGTCAGCCGAAAGTGATGCGAAAAGCCAGCATTCTGCCGTGAAACAGAAAACAGCCCCCGCTAACTGAAAATTTAGAGGCATCAGCTTAACAGCAAATTTGAAAGTTAATTTTTAATCGACATGGAAACAATCACACTCCTAACGATTGGCAATTTAAAAAGGTGGAGTGTTATATTTGTCACAAAGGTGGGCACATATTGAAACTTTACAAAGCGAGATTAAAACAGGCTTCCAGGCAACAAATGAAGTCCAATGAAGTATATAGTGTGGAAGAGCCAGAAACAATCAATTCTGACATTTATTCCTTAACATGAAAGCTAGGAAGACAGAGGCAATTACTGTCATATTGCAAGTGAATGGTAAACACTTAAAAATGGAAATAGACAAGGATGCTTCTACCACTGTCATAGGAGAAGACACTTTCAGATATTTAAATAAAGGTGTTCAACAATTAAATTTGGAACAAACCTCTGTCAAGTTGAAAATGTACACAGGTGAAGAAATCCAAGTAAAAGGTATCAGCCGAGTACATATTTATTATAGATGCCAAACAGCACAATTACCAGTGATGGTATTAGAAGGCAGAGGACCAAGCCTTCTAGGTCGAAATTGGTTGAAGGAAATTAACCTTGATTGGCCAGTGAGATTTCAAAAAGAGGCAGGAAGAGTTCCTGAGTTGGAAAAGGAACAAGGCAAGTAATTCAGAAAGAGCCTGGAGAGCCCAAGGACCGCAACTGGATGAAAATGGAGTGTGTAGTCATTCAGCAACCTGAAGATTTGAAGGCTCTCTTAAACAATGATATGGAAGAACAGCTGAAGAAACTCAAGGAGACTCTGCTGAATGACAGAATTCATGACAAAGCGAGTGAGTTTCGCAAAGAAAAGGAAAATCTTTTGAAAGACCTTCACACACTACAAGGATCCCTCAGGTCAAAGTTTGCACCTCTGGAAAATTACGAAGAGAAATAGGAAAAATTTAATGTCACTCTGAACAAACTGAAGAACCAGTTGGCAGAGAAGATGCAGCAATGTTCAAGGTTCCAGGAGGAAGCCAACAGGTACGTGAAGGAGACAGGAGTGCTGAAGAATCAGCTGAAAAAAGCTAACGAGGCTTTGAAAGCAAAAGTCGTAGAACTTTCCAAGATGCGAGTGGATAATTAAATCATGGGTAGCTCAACTACTCTACTAAAACAAGTTGAGATTTCACTTGAGAGAAGTCTGGCCGACAGAGAAGTCAAAAAGAAGTCCAAGACTAAACTCTGTGGTAGAAAGAAGAAAACAAAAAGGAAGAAGGTTCCAAAAAGACATTAAAAGGCGGGAACGTAAAAGTTAACAGGTGAATCGTTGGAAACTAAACTTGCTCACTTCCTATTTCGCTACAGAACAACCCCCCACGCTATGACAGATATAACGCCTGCAGAATTACTGATGAGGCACCATCTTCGAACAAGACTAAGCCTGATACTTCCCAATTTGGAGGGGCAGGTGGAGAAAAGTCAAGGGAACCAAAAAGCGACTCACGATTTGCATAATCATGAGCGACAATTTACTGTTGGAGAAGCAGTAAATGTAAAGAATTTCGGTGGAGGATCAAAGTAGTTACCTGGTAAAGTAAGCTCTGTGACAGGACCATTTAAGAAGAAGAGAGATACCCCAACAAAATGATGTTCCACCTGTAATCACTGTTGAACCGGTGGTTCCTGTTGAAGTTGTTCAACCAAGGATAGACATGCCCGATGTCTCTGACGGAGTGGGTGACACTGAACTGCCTGTGCCTAATAAGGTACCTGATGTTAATGCGGTTCCAAAGAATGTGGTTCCTGTCAAAGAATTGGAAGTCGTGGAGCTAGGACGTTCCACACAGATCAGGAAACCCCCTGAAAGACTGAACTTGTAATTTCATGACTTGTGTAAATATTGTAGTGTCATGAGATAAATATCCTTGTAAATGCAAAATGCACAAGAAAAGTTAAAGGAGGAGCAATGTAGTAATTATTGTTCTGATAAACGTATGACTGTAGCTTTAAGAATAATCCTCTGTTGTGAGATCACATAATCTGTGTAAACCAATGAGTTAGCAGCGCGGGAACCTCTAGGAGCGAGTTCTTCTCTAGTTATAGGCTGGGATTTTCTGGCCCCGTCGCAGGTGGGACCCGCCGTGGGCGAGGTGGAGCCCCAGCCATAAGTCCATTGACTTGCGGCGGGACTGGAAGATCCCACCCATTGAGTTAGAAGCACACATATAGCTGCTGCCACTGCCTTGTAAATAAAGTTCAATGTTTCCACCAAAAAAAGTTGCCTGGAAAATCAACTCTATGACGAACATGGAGACCAGAACTGTGCTGAGTATTTCAAGTGTGCTCTAACCAAAGATTAATAACCAAAGATTAACAAATTTTAACACAACTTCCCTGCTTTTCAATTCTCTCTCCCTAGAAATGAACCCCTATGTATAATTTTCCATCAGATACAGGTAAAAACTGCTGAAATAAACAGCCTATAAATGTGCAGGAGAGCTGGGTCTGAATGTCGGGAGGGTCAATGGCAGAAATAAACAACTTCAAAAAAATTCAGAAGGGATGGAAAAACAGGCATCCAACTCAAACATGTTGCATTCCTGCCAGGACAGTTAGGGTAAAATCAGGTTCTCCATTTCTTTCGGCTTGAAGTTTATACAGTGTTTGTAATTTGTAAAATCCATCATGTTTGAAATGCATCTTCTTTCCTCTCACACAAAAATAGTAGTAATAAAAGAAAAACCTAATGCAAACATTATCTGAATAAAACTTCCTTCAAATAGTTTTGAAAAATAGCTAAAAAAGTATGAAGAAATTGAAGAGAAGCATTTCATCTGTTCAGCTCACGAAGTGCTACTGATGCATTCTGGGAAATTATAAGCACTTGTACTCAGTCTGCCAAATCTGCCTTCAGCTGAATAATTACAGCACTCAACAAAAGCTACTAAAGTCCAAGGCCAGGACCTTGGGAGAAGCTGAGGCCTTCAGGTAAAGACAAACAGAAAATAAAAATAATTTGCATTTATAAAGAAACTAAACAGGTCCTCAGGGAATTTCAAAATGTTTTACAACCAACAACTTACTTTTGAAGTGGTTCCTGTTGTTGCAGTATAAATTGTATGTTACTGAAAAAAGGGACATGTCGAAGCTATTTGTCTTGTACTAATCAGGCACTTCGCAAGAATACCAATATAAGGGGAAAATAACAATTTAGACCGTATAAGAATGTGCTGATTGTTTGGCAAGTGGACTCTGATTGGTAGAGGCATTGCCATGGAGAATGCACCAACTGATGGTGACTGACAGTTAACTGCCAAGCACTGTTTGAAATTTAAACCAGGCAGCTTGACCCTAACTGGTCAAGGCATTACCCTTAGGAATGAGTCAGCGAATGCTATCACTTATCTTGTTTAGCTGAAACATGTGTACATGTTCTTTCTGTCTGCAAAGAACAGGACCCTATGTATTAATATATGCAGCCTCCAGTACATATTAATTGACCTCCACCACCTAGAAGAACAAGGGCAGCTGATGCATGGGAACCCTACCACCTGCCAGCTCCCCTCCAAGCCACACACTATCCACTTGGAACTATATCGCCGTACTTTCACTATCACTGGGTCAAAATCCTGGAATTCCCTTCCTTACGGCACTGTGGGTATTCCTACACCAAGTGGACTGCAGTGGTTCATCCCTTCTCAAAGGTAATTAGGGATGGGCAATAAATGCTGGCCTAGCCAGTGATGCCCCATTCCGTAAATGAATGAAAAAGATGTTAATCCTGCTTCCCTGAGTAATGGCTCTAAGCTAGCACCAGAGTTGATATAATTAGTTTAAATGGAAATATTAACAAAATCAGATATAAAAAAGTATGCTTGATTTCAGTGTGAATGATTGCAATGGTGTGTACTGATTTGATTGTTAACAATAGTTCTGTTGAAGAGAGCCTGCAGCGTACCTGAAAAAACTTAGGATTCTCTCGAGTACTCTGAATACTTACATCTTGTGATATGGAATGCACACCTGTTGATCTTCTTTTCCCCCTTGGCCGTCTCCGGTCCCTGGTACCAGATTTTTTGAACGATGAGTCATCTGATTCCTTCTCCTCCTCTTTAGCTTTCTCTAATTCTGTGGGAGAGATCCCAAGTTATGATTAACTATTCAATACCATCACACATGACAGCCTCCCAGGGAGAGACAGCAGCAAGTGTCAACACACAGCTCCCAGCTACCATTAGTTTTCAAAGACAACACATTTTAACTGGAGATAAACAACAGGGCAGCAACGATACTCAGGCAGAATCTTCTGCTCCCAATGGCAGCAGACGTCATGGTGGGTGTGAGTGGACAGTACGGCAAGAAGGCCAAAAATCGGTTTTACACTCTCAGAAAACCAGTTTACGATTGTCTGCTCCGCCCGTCATTGGTGGGCCACGTTAACTGCTATCCAATGTCGGGAAATTAATATTAATGTATTTGCATCTCATCATTGTAGCTACACACTGGAATCATCCCCCCCACCGCAAATTTACTCCTCACGTTGGCGTGACTTCAGAACGGCGTGATTTATGACTGCCTTTAAAAGACGTGCACCTGGAGCCAAAGTTTGAGGGGAATTTGGGGCCTAGTGCACACAACCTTGCACAGCGCTCGCGAGGATCACCCGTAGGACAGCCATGAAGAAGCGCCACACACAGGGGGTGCTGGGGTAGGGGGGTTGGGGCACAAATCACCTTTTCCAGGCTGGTAGTGCAATGCCAGACTTCCACTTGTCGAATGTTCAGCTGTTCTGTGACCACCACAAATGCATCCTACAGGTCTATGCACGATTCCCAGGGAGTACATCCTTGGCAGGTCTCAGATCCCTGACATCTTCCAGGATCCAGAGACCGCAGGGATGGCTCCAAAGGGACAAGGGCTGCCCACAGAGGACGTGGCTGATGATACCCATATGGCGGCCTCAGACTGCACAGAGATGATACAACAAGGCTCATGCCGCACCCTGGACTTTGGTGGAGCAATCGATAGGCATTTTGAAAAAGAGGTTCGGTGCCTTGACAGGCCTGGTAGAGCACTGCAATACAGTCCCCAGAGGGTGTCGCGCATTATCGTAGCTTGCTGATCACTACATAACCTTGCTGCAATGGGGAGAGGCCCTGGCTGAGGAGGGGATGGAAGAGCTGAGGACGACATCGAAGGGGATGAGGGTGATGAGGTCCTCAAAGGCGTTGAGGCCATAGCAGTGGTCAGACGAGGTAGGCGTGCTCGTGAGGCCCTAATAGCCGCAAGATTCAAGGTGGATGATGATGAGATGCAGTGAGGACAGTCCTGATGTCCTCACCTTGCATCTGTGAACTTTTAACTCCTGTGTAGCTGATGGTAGCGCACATGCCCTCAGTGCACAGGCTCATGTCATGGAAATGCAGCAGAGGCCCTAATAGTCGCTAGATTCCAGGGGGATGATGATGACATGCTGTGAGGCACTCCATTGATCTTCACATTGCTTCTGCGAATGTCCTACTCCTGTCTGGCTGAGGGCAACTTGTTTGCGCTCTGTGATCAGGGTCATATCAAGGAGACAGCCGTGAAACTTTAAGAGCACCTGATCCTTTGTCAGCCTTCAGCACCTGACCCCTTCAGGGTCACTGGACACAGATGCTGAAGAGAAGAGGGGTAGGGGGGTGGGTGTGGGGGGGAGGGGGGGCAGCCCCACTTCAAAGATGCTGAGAGCACACAGAATGATTGATCTCTGTGATGCCTTCCCACGACATTTGGCAGCAATGACAAGAACAATCAAGGTGCAGGCATCACTAATGTGTCCAGAGAGTGTGAAACCGGACCATCGCTTTGCTCTGAAGGTTACACACTGCAAAGGGAAGAGGCCCTGGACTGAGAAACTTGCCTTTACCTTGTGCAAGAACCAAGGTTTCTCATCTGAGTGAAACGAACATTGTTCATCAGAACAAGGAACCATAGACAAGGAGACATTCTTGGGAGTTTATTTACAAGAGTGAACAGTGTGTACAAGTGACAAACACCTGTGCCCACACGATGCAACTACATCTACTTAACCTTCCTAACCCTTCTGCTACATCTTGGTGCTCCCCCGACATCCACAGTGGAGGTGGAGGCAGCTTGCTGACTGCTACGACTTGTTGTCTGTGATGACTTTGGCAGGTGTCCTCTGGAGGTCCGAAACTTGGAGGCCCCCGGCGTGCTTAGGGTATTCTGCAGGCCAGGTTCACCTTTCTCAGCCTCTGGAGCTGGAGATGAGGAGGTCACAGGAAGAAGGGATTTGGATCAGCCAGACATTCCCAGAGTCACCTGGGTGGATGGCCCTGGGGTGTTGAGCTGCTGGCGGTCCTCCCTATGGGTGCCTGATGGCCACAGTCTGACTTCTTGAGGAGAGGGGGAAGCTGGAGTGAGATCGAGCTGCCCCACACACCTCTCATATTGGCACTATTAGAGGCCAACTATGGAGTCAGCGATGAAGTTTAGCCCACGGCAGTGCAGGACCTATGTTCTGGACCAAGGTCTCCATGGCGGCCGCCATCCTGACAGTGTTGACTTCGATGTGTCAACATGCCAGCGCTATTACATCAGATTGAAGGTGGATAGACTCCTCCATCATACCTTGCAATCTGAGGAGTGCACCGGACTTCCCTTCCTGATTTTCCTGTAACTGTCTTTTGTCATGAAGAGATATTAATGCATATAATGTTATTGGTAATTATTTTAAATTGGACTTATAGTAGAGTCTGTGTCTGTGGGTGTGAGTGGGTTTGTGTGTTAATTGCATCAAAGCCAGCTAGTGTGGGTATTTTGATGTATAGTAGTTTTGAGATGGTACAGGGTGCATTTCTATTTTATTAAAAAAACCATTCAAAGTCTGGGGGTGAAATCTTACGCCTAGCTAGGAAACACCAAGCAATATGTTTATACTACTAATAAAATTGGTATTATAAAGGGGGTTTTATTATTAGAAGAGGAGGAGTTCAAAGGGCCTGGTGATACAATGAGAATTTACATTCAAAGGGAAGGCTAGGTATATACAGAAGAGTTTTGTGTGTGAAAGCCAGAGGCATGTAATATCTATGCAGCCCTACCACCATCTGCGAAGGAGCCAAATTGAAGGAGGCCTCATTTTGAATTTGTAAGATAAAACGTGCTTTGCCTGGTGTCTGTTTAAAGTCTGTGGGTTATTGTTGCCTTGGTGAAGATTTTAGGAATGATTAATTTGGGCATTTGTTTAATAGTTTTTGTGGCAGCAATTTGTAGATGTGTATGTGTTAATATCTTGCAAAATGAATAAATGTTTAATTTAATTTATATAAAAAAGCTTCTGGAGGCTTGGTAGTTTCACTTCTGAATTCAAAGTTGCTCCTCAAACATACCAATTGAAAATATAGGCCAAGACAGTGGTTTAAAGTTTCCCTCTGGGATTTTAAATAACTCAGTAACAACTGATTGAGGATCCAGTCCAGAGACTCATCATTTGACTTGGACTCAGTAGATTCCTTGCCTCCAGCAGTCCTCTAAGTCCCGCAACCTCGATGTCCCTGTCTCTGCCTGCTGTGGAACAGATTGTGTGCTGTATTACTAGATTGTGAGCCTGAGGCTGCTCTACATCTAGGTCCCACTGAGGTTTGTATCACCGTGCTAGTAGAGGGTGTGGGTGAGCACTGTGACAGGTCTTCAAAAGTACTGCTCTCGGCGCTGGAGTCAGGGTCAAGGTTGCCTGAGGGTGATATGGCAGGTGTGCTTAGGAGAGAAAGTGGAGATTATCAGTGCTTGGCAGCCGTGTTACAAACAGAATAGTGGACTCAAAGTAGTGTTGACAGAAGGAAGATGTGGTGCAGGATCCTCACGTGGACGCTTGTCACTGACCTCACTGTTGCCGCAGGAATAGCCCACATCCTCTCCGATCAGCTCCAACATGCGACTCTTGAGTGGAGTGGTGACTTTGATGTCCGGCATTCCACCCCTGGTCTGTGACTTCTCCCATTGATTGTGTGCGACCTTGTCTTGCATAAAGACAGATGGAGTGTTGAGCGAAGTGCATGCCAAGCATGCATGTGTGCTGAGTGGAGCCATGGATGGGATGAGAAGGTGATCTTCAGAGGAAATGAGGGCAGATGGAGATGTGAGGATGTATGTGTGAGGGTGAGTGGTGATGTCCCTTGAGCTGGTAATGAGTTAGATGCCAGTGAATGTCTGATGGGCTTGTGAGTGCATGACTTGAGAGTGATGACATGGTTGACTTACCCTGGCAGTATAGATGAGATAATGCACTGGATGGCTGACCTCTTGTGGGCAGCATTGGCACTTAGTAGCTCTGCCGCTGCCTCCCAAACCGGTGTGGTGAGACTGAAGGCCCTCCTGTGACCAGAGCGGGGTTAGAGGACATTTTGGCGGGCCTCCGTACTGTCCAGAAGGAGTCCTACGGATGCGTCACTGAATCAGGGTTCTGCACTCTTCTTGGCTTTTGGGGCCATGTCGTCACCGGAGCAGTCCTGGGCTGCAAGCATTGAGAACTGTATGCGCGGCTGCAGTTTAAATATGGCTCCCAGAGTAAGGAAGCAGCGAGGTAATGGCATGGCAGGTAAATCGGAGGCTGGTCATCAGCAATCCAGCATGTTTCCCATGACTGCACAACTTATGAGACAGGAAGGGGACAACGCAACGTGAAAAACAGCCATTGCAGCTGGTGGGTAAAACATCTTTTTTCATGCCCGCTACCAAACTTAGTGCAAATCTGGGATGATCCCGCCCTCAGTCCCAGAGATAAATCACACCCGGTGTGTTCAATAATCAGGATCCAGAGCAAAGCAGCCGCTAGTGACAGCACATGCCACCCAGATATAAAACACCACCCAGCAATGAATGGCAAAACCCAGATACAAACTTCAGCACTCAGAGGTGTGTTACAGCACCTAGCAGTGAAACTCAGCCCGATCCAGACACAACCAAACTCATTGACAATAGTCAGCGCTCAAAGGTAAAGACTCTGGCTCAGGTACAGATGCACAGGTATCCCCTGATGCTCTGATCAAGTGCTCAACCTTCATGTGCGAGCCTTGACAGCGAGTGTCAAATGGAAAACACCACAGCAGAACCTGATCATATTTCACACTGACATCCAACCACACAGGCTTACCAGCAGAGTCAATAAATTGTGATCGGAAGCAGCCTGGTTCAAATATCCCTCTAATCCAGCAGGATTGAGGCTAATTATTGTACCTGTGCTGAAACCAACCAATTTAACTCACTACAGGCTGAAGGCTGGAACTGGATTTTTCTGGTCTGTATGGGACAATATATGCTGAAAAAATTGCCTGAGGCATTGAGGAGTGGGAAACACCAATTGTTAAAACCCTGATAACACACCTTAGCTCTTTATGGAACATTACTTTGGAACACTAGATGCCTATTCAGTTACTTTTGTTCAATAATATTCTGCATGGGAGATTCAGAGATAATTATACCTGAATTCTGGATGCTTCAGACTGTACGTTCACAGATCTGAAGATGATAGTTTAAGAGTGAACAATCAGTTTTTGGATGACCATGACAGCCTTCAGTACTGCGAGAATTCTGCAGGAGTTTGAGACCGTATTTTTGAATCCACCTCTCTTTCCTTGACCATGACCCCACCACTGAACATCAAGCCATTGTTTCCAGGACTGTCACTGACCTCATCTCCTCTGGGGATCTCCCTCCCACAGCTTCCAACCTGATAGTTGCCCAACCTCGGACGGCCCGCTTCTATCTCCTACCCAAAATCCACAAACAGAACTGCCCCGGTAGACCGATCGTCTCAGCTTGCTCCTGCCCCACAGAACTCATTTCTCGTTATCTTGACTCCCTTCTCTCTCCCCTTGTCCAGTCCCTTCCCACCTACATCCGTGATTCCTCTGACACCTTACGTCACATCAACAATTTCCAGTTCCCTGGCCCCTACCGCTTCCTCTTCACCATGGACGTCCAATCCCTCTACACCTCCATCCCCCACCAGGATGGTCTGAGGGCCCTTAGCTTCTTCCTCGAACAGAGGCCCGAACAATCCCCATCCACCACTACTCTCCTCCGTCTGGCTGAACTTGTTCTCACGCTGAACAATTTCTCCTTCAACTCCTCTCACTTCCTCCAAATAAAAGGTGTGGCTATGGGTACCCGCATGGGCCCCAGCTATGCCTGTCTCTTTATGGGGTATGTGGAACATTCCTTGTTGCAGTCCTACTCCGGCCCCCTTCCACAACTCTTTCTCCGGTACATCGATGATTATTTCGGTGCTGCTTCATGCTCTCGTCAGGACTTGGAAAAATTTATTAATTTTGCTTCCAATCTCCACCCCTCCATCATTTTCACGTGGTCCATCTCTGACACTTCCCTTCCCTTCCTTGACCTCTCTGTCTCAATCTCTGGTGATAGACTGTCCACCAATATCCATTACAAACCCACCGACACCCACAGCTATCTCGACTACAGCTCCTCACACCCCACTTCCTGTAAGGACTCCATCCCATTCTCTCAGTTCCTTCGCCTCCGTCGCATCTGTTCCGATGATGCTACATTCAAAAACAGTTCCTCTGACATGTCCTCCTTCTTCCTTAACCGAGGTTTTCCACCCACGGTCGTTGACAGGGCCCTCAACCGTGTCCGGCCCATCTCCCGCGCATCCGCCCTCACTCCTTCTCCTCCCTCCCAGAAACATGATAGGGTCCCCCTTGTCCTCACTTATCACCCCACCAGCCTCCGCATTCAAAGGATCATCCTCCGCCATTTCCGCCAACTCCAGCATGATGCCACTACCAAACACATCTTCCCTTCACCCCCCTTATCGGCATTCCGTTGGGATCGCTCCCTCCGGGACACCCTGGTCCACTACTCCGTCACCCCCTACTCCTCAACCCCCTCCTATGGCACAACCCCTTGCCCACGCAAAAGATGCAACACCTGCCCCTTCACTTCCTCTCTCCTCACCGTCCAAGGACCCAAACACTCCTTTCAAGTGAAGCAGCATTTCACTTGCATTTCCCCCAACTTAGTCTACTGCATTCGTTGCTCCCAATGTGGTCTCCTCTACATTGGAGAGACCAAACGTAAACTGGGCGACCGCTTTGCAGAACACCTGCGGTCTGTCCGCAAGAATGACCCAAACCTCCCTGTCGCTTGCCATTTTAACACTCCACCCTGCTCTCTTGCCCACATGTCTGTCCTTGGCTTGCTGCATTGTTCCAGTGAAGCCCAACGCAAACTGGAGGAACAACACCTCATCTTCCGACTAGGGACTTTACAGCCTTCCGGACTGAATATTGAATTCAACAACTTTAGGTCGTGAGTCCCCTCCCCCATCCCCACCCCCTTTCTGTTTCCCCCTTCTTTTTTTTTTCCCAATAAATTATAAAGATTTTCCTTTTCCCACCTATTTCCATTATATAAAAAAAAAACCCACTAGAGCTGTACCTTGAGTGCCCTACCATCCATTCTTAATTAGCACATTCGTTTAGATAATATCACCAACTTTAACTTTAACACCTATGTGTTCTATTGTACTATTGTTGTTGACATCTTTTGATGATCTGCTTCTATCACTGCTTGTTTGTCCCTACAACCACACCAACCCCCTCCACCTCTCTGTCTCTCTATCTCTCCGCCCCCCACACACACACCTTAAACCAGCTTATATTTCAACTCTTTCCTGGACTCGAACTCAAGTTCTGTCGAAGGGTCATGAGGACTCGAAACGTCAACTCTTTTCTTCTCCGCCGATGCTGCCAGACCAGCTGAGTTTTTCCAGGTAATTCTGTTTTTGTTTTGGATTTCCAGCATCCGCAGTTTTTTTGTTTTTATCTCTTTCCTCCCTTTCTGAAGGTGCTCAAACCCACTGAGGTAGAGCTCCAAATGCACTGAACACCTACCAGTGCTTTACCCAAGTGGTCATTCTTCATGTGTCAGTGGATTATTTAATCATGTAGGGCATCAGGTGTTAAGCTTGATTCTGTCCTCATGAAATACCCGCAAGGAGGCAGTTCTGAGCAGGGATCATGTTCAGCCATAGGGACTGTGTTCAGCCACAGGAACAACAGCCCGAGGGAACTGTAAATGAATGCTTGTAATTCCCCCACTGTTGACCTGGATGAGATCAGCCAACAACACAGACCACAGGTTGACTCAGTGACCTTCCTTGTCTGCAAGGTTGGGGTGACACAGATTTGCTCTGGTCCATTATGCAATATAGCAATCTCTGATCAAGGCTGGTTTCTCTCTACTGCTTTGAAATGCTATGGCAATGCCAATTTGATGAAGTAGTTTGGTGTTCCAAGTTTTGGAAAAGCATTAAGCAGCTAATAAGCATTCCTGCACTTGAGAGGTTTGGAGATACCTTTGTTGTCCAGTGGCTGTATAGCATTGTGGTAGGTGTAGGCAGGAACATTAGAACGAATGGAATCTGTGGAGGAGGTGGTGAGGCCCAGCAGATCCGCTTTCTGTAGGTTGGCTAATCTTGACCGCCAGTTCTTCTCCTGCATTGGACAGGAACATAGTAGGTAACTAAGTGATTAATCATTTGAGCTTCGGGGCATGGCCTATACTTAAGAACACTAAATGCAGAGAATATGAATCAGAGCTAATGGACGAGCAAAAGGAAAAATGAGTAAGCACAGGGATAAAAGCACATATGGCAAGAGATGAATAGTGACAGAGAACAGTGAGTGCACGAGAGAGATGTGGAATAGGCTGCGGAGACAAAAATAGAATTAAGCAGTTTCTTGTAGATAGGAAAAAGTTGTCAACGTTTTCAATGTGAAATTTATCTCAAATAAAGCTTTGATAATTCAATCCCTAGTTGTTTTGAACTCTTCTGAAAAAAAGCATAGGAAGAGGAGTGGGCCATTGTAGCCCTCTAAGTGCTCTGCCATTCCCTCAGATCTGCACCTGAACTCTACCTGCCTTTGCTGCATGCAACTTGATACTCTTACCTCACAAAACTTTATAAACACGCTATGGGAAATGTGTAGAAGAGACAATGATAGAATTTCACCAAATGGTGTCAGAGATGAAGATCTATGGAAATGGCTATTACAAGAAATGTACAGAATAAAATAGAAGAGAGTAGGAATTAAGTAAGGACACAGTTATAGGTAAATGGACAAACATCTTTTCAAAATTAATTCTCCATAGCAAACCCATAGTTATAATAATAAATCATTAAAAAATGAATAATGAAGCATCAACAATAACTTGTGTTGATATAACACCTTTAATGTAAAACATCTCAAGGTGCTTCACAGGAGTGTTATCAATAATATTTCACACCAGGCCACGTAAAGAGATATTAAGATGGGTGAGAGGTAGATCCTAGGCAGCTGAAAATATGGTCATCAATTGTGGATCGACTTAAATCAGGGATGCTCAAGGGGCCAGAATTGGAAGAGTGTAGATAACTAAGAGGGTTGTGGGGCTGGAGGTGAATACACAGACAGGGAGGGTGAGGCCAAGGCGGGATTTGAAAATAAGGATGAGAATTCGAAAACTGAGGCATTGCCAGACCAAGGAGCTTAGGTCAGTGAGCACAGGGATGGCAGGATTTGAAGATGATGGGAGGCTGGCCAAGACAGCATTGAAATAGTGACATCTATAGTTAACAGATACTGATGAGCTTTGGGAGAATTTTAGTACAATATGTGTGTATCCAACCATCTGATAGCCACTCATCTTACCTCATCTTGACTGGTCTTGGTATATCTGTATTTTGATGCCATGTCTTTAGCTTCTGCTTCCTTCTCTTCCTTTTCTTTTTCTTTGCCTTTCTCCTGTTCTACAATTTTCTTCTCCCGCTTCAGTCCAATTGTTTTCTCAGCCTCCTGTAGGTCTGTTAGTGTGACACCCTGCACCAAAGAATGAGGAATAAAGAGGAACTACTTGGTAAGGAGCAGCACGATATGTACCAAGGAGCACTGGGATGTAGAGTGTGGAACATAATGGTGCACGGTAAGGTGTGGCTGAACACACAGTTTCCTGTATCTGAGAAACGGCCCAGGGGACAACTGAAGACATCTATGAGCGATGGATGTTGTCCGTGCTATCATCCATGCTTTTTGTATTCAATATGTAAAGCACAGATTCAATACCTAATAAGTTTTCAGGTACAAAAATGGGCTTTGGTTTTAAAATTCCTGCTTTTTGGCAACCAAATTCCATTTTAGAAATTTCTGGAGTATCACTGAATATCAGGACAGGTGAAGATGGTGCACAAGGAAATGGAACCTTTAGTGATGTCGGAACTGAAGCTGAACTCTCTTGAGCTCACCTGTGTAGACCTGCGAGACTGGCGGGCATGTCGAGAGCGCGCCTTTCGCTGCGCTTCAGCTTCCTCGTCACGGACAGGGGTGAGGTAGGATCTGGAAACAATGAAACATGGCAGACAATAATCATTCAAAAGGCAGCGAGTGTAAGAGTTGATAATGCCTTGGTCACAAGAAGGACATTATTAGACAAGATAAAGGAACCTTAAGTTTGAGATTTCCATTCTTTATTTAACTTCTCCCCATCCATTTTGCTGCTCATGCACCTCCCACCCCCACACAACCTACCCCAAAACTCATGTCCTACCTAAATGGAGTTACCAAACTGTGCAAAACAATGGGGCAATCTCATAAAATTGTTACTTTGGGACAGATCAAGTATTATGAAAGATAAAGCGATAAATATTCTCTTCGCTAACTGGGTGGTAATAGAACACATTTGGCTTTCAACGGGATGGAACCTGGCGGGTTCCACAAAGAGCTGGTAATCAGATGGGCAGACTGCCCCTCAGGTCATGAATATGACGGCCTCCCCTGTATGGTTCTCTCAGACCATGTTTTTTAGGAACTGATTAATGGCAGTCGATACTCACATAAGGGAGGCTGATTTTCCTCAGCTCAACATTCTTTTTCTGCCACTCTCCAGGCAGTAGGGAAAGGAAAAGGGGGCAGAGATCTATTGCACAGGTACTTTACACTTTTTATATACAATGCACTATTCCTGTGGTAACTCTTTCGAGTACAAACACGTTTCCATCTGTTCCTATTCAGATGAAATTACATTGTTTCATAATTTGCCATGGTGAGATTTGAACTCTTGATCTTGGGGTTACAAGCCCAGTACCATAACCACTTGGCTGTCATACCAGAACTACTATTCCTGTGGTATCCCTGGTATAGACAATAAACTCCCAACTGAAACAGGACAGCATTTAAATTGAATCCACAATTATTTACTTGGGATTCTGCTCAGCTGACACCCAAGGAAACCAGATGCTAGAGGTAGCAAGGCGGCCCTTTTAGATTGGATGATTTGTAACAAGGTTCGAATGACCTCACAACATCTCAGGCAAGCGTAGTTTGCTAACGTTCTGCAGTGTAGTTGTGCTTCATTGTGGATCTAGAGCCTCTAAAACACACCAACAATGTGTTTTCTTACAGGCTTGCAGCTGCATAAAACCACGTTTTCCTGATTTAGTCTGCACACCAATTCCCAAGCCATAACCCTGTCACTAAATCACTAGCCAATTTAAATAATCTGAACCCAGAGAACAAAGTGGGAGCTGGTGAAAAGTGTACTGCCTGATTTACACTGAGGTGAAATGGGAGAGGCAGAGGAAAATTGGAGTCATCGTGCTGAGAGTCAAAACACAATTTTCAATATTTACACAAGCTTTCCATGTCTTTCATAGTAAATCTATAGTCATCAAGGTTAGAAAGTTTACATCTTGGGCTAAAAGCAGAGTAAAGTTTCCTCTCTTCTGCCCCTGCAAGCTCTTCCAGATATATGGTGCAATCTTAGATGTAGGACATTGTCCCATTAAATATACCTGTGTAGGCTCAGGTCATGTAGATGCAGAGTATAGTCAATGCAAAGAAATTCATGGGTCCAGTGTAAAATTTTGGGGGATTTGCATCATTGTTGAAGGCAGTAACTATCACAGCATTAGTGAAATGGAAGCAAGAAAGATTGGATGGAGAGAGATTGGAGGTGAAGGACAGATCAAGTATTATGATAAGCTTTTGTTTGTATCCTGTTCAATCTTCTAAGAAAGGGTCAGAAATGTTCGATAAATTGGATCTTCTAGAGAGATAGCTACTGAAGGAAGACATGCTTAGTACAAAACAGGAAACCGAGCTTCTTGGATAGGTTTAATAACGAGGTGTGGAAAATTCATATCAGTCAAAGCAGATAGTAAAGCCAAGAATATATATAAAGACAAACTAAGGCCTGGATTTTCTATGCCCGCTGACCTCAGGTGTGTTTGGTGGCGTGAATGGACAATATGGCACGATCGATTTCACGACAGCGTGAAACCAGTTTGCGATTGTCTGCTTAGCCCACCATTGGCGGGCAGCGTTTCACACCATCAGATGTCGGGAACCTCCTTGTAATACTTCAGCATATCATTATGAGGCCTGCCCACCGGAATCATCCCCCCACACTAGATCGTCCGTGGGAAAACATGCCACGTGTTTCACAACAGCATATAAGCGACGTGCGCCTGGCAGGCTGCACTTCGCTCGGGACTTCAAGGTTTGTTTTCCTACCTTGCTTCGGTTAGCACTCGCAGTCATCAGCGCCAGGCTTCACAGACAGTACCACATCACTTTTAGGAGGACTCACACATTGGTCAGCCTACCAGATCAGCCATATGTGGGTAGCTTTTCAATGGTTAGAGGCAAGGTCTTGCTTGGGGAAGGAGGAGAAGTGGCCTTAGGCAAGGGTTGAGGCTGCAGGACAAGAGTATCCCAGAGTACGTGGGGGCACATGTTGATCCAAGCAAGGTGCCTCAAGATGATGAGGGCTGAGGAGGCAGTTTCCAGGAGAGATGAGGCCAGATGGACATGTGAGGGTACGTGTGTGAGAATGGGTGGTGATGTTCCTTGAGCTGGCAGTAAGTGAGATGCCAGTGAATGTGTGATGGACTTGAGTGTGAGAGTTTATAGTGATGAGATGGTTGCCATACCCTGGCTGCACGGATGAGATCATTCATCCTCTATCTGCATTGGATGGCCAACCTCTTCTATGCAGCATTGGCACTGATCACTACTGCCATCGCCTACCAGGCCAGAGTGGTAATATAGCTACCCGTCTGTGGCCAGAGCAGCGGTAGGGGACATCATAACGGGCCTCCACAGCATCCAAAAGGCGCTCGCGGACTGCAGTCTTCTTGACTTTCGGTGTAATGTCTTCACTGCTTCAGTCCTAGGCTGGAAGCACTGAGCGCAGCTGTACTTTTAATGTCGTGCCTGGCATGATGAAGTGGGGAGGTGATGGCGTGGCAGGTGAAATGGAGCCTGCCCGCCATCGAGATGGCGTGTTTCCCGGGGATGCATAAGTAATGTGGCAGGTTTGGGGGCAATTCGGCGTGATAAGCTGCCATTGCGGCCGGCGAGTAAAACGTCATTTTACCCACCCACTACCATACTCAGTGAAAACCTGGGACGATTCTGCCCTAAGAATGGCATTATCTAAGGCCAGAGGTGCAGGCTGTTGATCAGAATGTCAAGAGACAAAGAAACTGGAAAGAATGGAGAACTGAATTTAAGGTGTGATTATTACAGACTGGATTTTTTTTAAACAATCCTTTTGTGTTCATGATAGAAGCAGTTTGCATTAGGAGATCAAGAATCCCAAGTAAATAATTTTCATCTGAAACCTGCACTTCTATACCTTCTATGCATGGGATAGCATACTATATGCTAATTTACCCTAGACTTGTGATATGGCACACAGGAGATTCTCCACCATGTGTTGTGAGAAATGCTAAAGAACACACTGTCAGATCATTACACTCAGGCCAAATAAGCAAATAGTTTTGTAAGATACACACTGGAGCACCGGGATTTGAATGTGCTACTTAAATAGTAAACATACAATCCACAAGGGTTTAAATATATCTTCTGCAGAGTATATTTATTATAGAATCTGATAATCCATAAGGCTTTTGGATGAATACCCTTCACCTTATCAAGCTGATATTCTGGAATTACCACTCAAATCGCCACCTCCTACTTAACATCCACTTTTTTGATGAAATGTTTGTTCATTACTCCTGATATTTTCTCCTATGAATTGGCATCCATTTTTGAAATACCATGTGATATTTAAAGACAATTGTAGCTGCTGAATTAGAATTATACAGATTCCCTGATAATAAAACATATTTCCTATGCATTCCAAACTCCAAGGCCTCTAAGTAAGCAGTTTTCCTTCAAGTGCCCATCCATAGAGTTATAGAGTCATTTATGGCACTGCAAGAGACCACTCAGCTCATCAAGACCATGCTGGCCCCCTGCGGACCAATCCAGTCAGTCTCACTCCCCTGCAAGTTTATTTCAAAGTACACCAATCTGTTAAACTCAAATACATAATGGTTGATGTTTGTATTCCACATTGATGAGCATATCTCACATTTAATGTGTCCCATATCTATTAATGTTTTATTTATATAGGCTGGTCAGTCTGACATCAGTGGTGGGAAAATCGTTGGAATCAATTCTGAGATAGGATATACTGTCACTTACAAAGGCATGATTGATCAGGGATAGTCAGCATGGTTTTTTATGGGAAGATGATGTCTTACTAAGTTAATCAAATTTTTAAGTAAGTAACAAGGGGGATTAATGAGGGTAGTGCAGTGGATGCTATCTCCATGGATTTTAGTAAGGCATTTGACAAGGTCCCACATGGCAGACTGGTTAGAAAAGTGAGATCCCATGGGATACAGGGGAAGGTGGTGAGTTGGATCCAAGATTGGCTCAATGACAGGAAACAAAGGGTAATGGTTGATGGATGTTTTTGCGAATCAAAAGCGGTTTCCAGTGGCGTTCCACAGGGCCCTTTCTGTTTGTTGTATATATTAATGATTTAGACTTAAATGTAGTTAGGCATGATCTGGAAATTTGTAGATGACACAAAAGTTGGCCATGTAGTTGATAGTGAAGAGTTAGCTGTTGTCTCCATAATTATATCAATGGTTTGGTTGAGTGGGCAAAAAAGTGGCAAATGGAATTCAACCAGAAAAGTGTGAGGTAATGCATTAGGGCAAGAGAAAAAAGCAAGGGATTGCTCAATAAATGGGAGGATATTGAGAGGGGTTAAGGAAGAGAGAGACATTGAAGTGCATGTCCACAGGTCCCTGAAGATGGCAGGGCAGGTGGATAAGTGGTAATGAAAGCATATGGAAAGCTTTCCTTTATTGGATGAGGTACTGAATACAAAAGCAGAGATGTAATGTTGGAACTGTATAAAATGTTGGTTAGGCCACAGCAGGAATTTTGTGTATAGTTTTGGTCACCACATTACAGGGAGGACATAATTGCTGTGGAGAGGTGTGCAGAGGAGATCTACAAGAATGTTGCCAGGACTTGAAAATTGCAGCTATGAGGAAAGATTGGATAGGCTAGGGCTATTGTCCTTAGGACAGAGGAGTCTGAGGGTGACCTAACTGAGGTGTACAAAATTATGAGGGGCCTAGATAGGAAAGACCTGTTTCCCCTAGCAGAGGTGTCAATTACCAAGGGGAACAGATTTAAGGTGATTGAAAGAAGGATTAGAGGGAACATAAGGAAAAACCTTTTTGCTCAGAGGCTGTTGGGCATTTGGAATTCACTGCCTGAATTGGTGGTTGAGGCTGAAACACTCAACTCAGTAACAAGGTGCTTGAATTTGCATCTGAAGTGCTGCCACCTGCAAGGCTATGGACCATGTGCTGGAAAGTGGGATTAAAATGAGCGACTAGTTTCTTTTTTTGGTCGGCACAGACACAATGAGCTGAATGGCCTCTTTCTGCGTCATAATAATTCTATGGTACCATGTATGATTTCATCAGCATGTATATCAAAGCGTCTGGACTTTTAACAAATTTACAGGTCAAATAACCAGGCCCATTTGTCACGAACAGCAGGTTTCTCAATTCCATTAAGAAGTTTGGTAGTGATAAGCGGCTCCTATTTCAATTCTAGTTATTTTAAAGATTGTATGATATAAAATAGACATATTTTTTCTTTTGGACACAGGATACAAATCCTACTCCCGATAGCACAGTTTAATAAAATGAATTCTCGGGTTGTAGGCATTGCAGGAAAAGCTGGCATTTCTTGCCCATCCCTAGTTGCATTGAGAAGGTTATAGTAGGCCTTCTTTTAGAACTTAAGCGCTCAGTACTGCAAGAAAACGAGTTTTGAGCTTTGAGCGTGTGCCACCTGAAGGGAGCTGTTCTAGTCGAGTGACATCATCAGTAAGGGAACAGAGAGAGTTGGATGATAATTTGCTCTTGATAAGGAGAACAAATGGGTTGGGAAATAGAGTGGAGTCTTGGGCAACCTTGGGCAAGGCATCAATCAAAGGACACATAATATGGTCAGAATACAAATACGATGGCAACTTCATAGTTAGACATGCCTGGTCCCAGCTCTGGAGTTGTCCATGTTAAGTGACTCAAAGTGTTAAGCAGCAGGTGAGAAAGAGCAGAGTTTTTCAAGCACCTTCCAATGTGATTCCAACCAGTACAATGTAGACACAATTTTGTGTTGTGAGCCCATACCCATAAGGAATTGGATTGAGACTGGTAACCTTATGTTAGGTAGGAGTTTTAATGACACTAGATTCTATTCTTAAAGGGATTCAATTGGTGACATAACACTTCAATATCAAAGTCCTTTCTTTCAGCAAAACTACAACTCAGTTAAACAACAGTGCAGTTAAACAGTGCAAACATCAGAACAACAATCAGTATATATACAAAGTAACCTGCTTCAGCATTTAATCATTCTCAAGCACACATCGTTCCATAATTTCATTTATAGCTGGTACCTGCGTCTCTCACGGTTCTCAGTGCCAGAACCATCGCCTTGTGTGGTAGGATTACTCTCTTTTCCTGCTCCATTTCCAGCTTGGTTCCGAGTCAGGGAGCTGTGGGTATGAAGAAAAAAAGGCAGGCATGTGAACGAGTGTTCTCCTGCACCAAGTACAATGTGCCACTAGTGTGATCTGTGCAATATCATCCTTTGGGCAAACTTGACAAAGTGTTTACATCATGTTTTAAATTCAAGTCCATGGCAAATTATCAACTGTAAGCCAGGATCCAAGTTGTAAATCAGATTTATCCAGCCAAATTTGCCTTCCGCCCACTGAAACTGGTGACTCAGTCTCACATTGAGTAGGTCCTTTATCCACTGAACCATAACTTGTAGCCTCCATTTGAACCCTCTACCACATTCAACAACAATAAAAGCAAAGAACTGCGGATGCTGGAAATCCAAAACAAAAACAAAAACAGAAATAAAAACAGAAATACCTGGAAAAACTCAGCAGGTCTGGCAGCATCGGTGGAGAAGAGCACAGCTGACGTTTCGAGTCCTCATGACCCTTCAACAGAACGAAGTAAAAATAGGCTAAAAATTTACTTCGTTCTGTTGAAGGGTCATGAGGACTTGAAATGTCAACTGTGCTCTTCTCCACCGATGCTGCCAGACCTGCAGCAAGTATTTCTATTTTTGTTTTTGTACCACATTCATCAATCTGTCTCAACAAATTTTATCAATCTTTTTTTATAATTTTCAAACTCTCAACTGAATCCACTCTGTCTTCTGCCAACACAAAATGGCTACCGACACCCATCTGCGCATGCGCACTGGTCCGTGCATGTGCAGAAATCCAGTGATGTCACTCCACTGTTCCTAGCCTGCCAGAAAGCTTTTTCGGACAAGGGATAGTATGCTATGGTGATGGTCTGATTGACAGGCATGTCACCCATTGGGCAATGAGGGGGGTAGGGAGCCAATGGGCAGGAGGTGGAGGCGATACCCAAGCTCCCAAGTTAGGCCTCAGCTATGAAGTTGTCCCGAACCGAGATTTTTTTTTTAAAAAAGCACCAAGGCAGGCGACAGGCCAGGGATGTATTTGCATGTGTGGTGCAACCTTCCCTCCCACTCCCGTTAGCAGGTTAGTTTAAGGCTCCCAGTTGAACTTCATTCCAGGACAGCTGGTGTTGATGAAGGGCTCGGGGCGTGGAGGGAGGGAGGCAGAGGCTTCTCCAAAAAAAGGATGGAGAGGAGGAACATTCCAGTATCCTGACCTTTATTTTCTTAACTAAGCCGAGTAAAAGCGCCACCATGCTGTTCCTTCTTTATTTATGGCCACTGCCTACTCTGTTGCCCGCAATGACGTAATGGAGTAAAACACTGGAACTGCACATGCATGGCATGGGCAACAAATGCAGCAAACTGAATCACCTCAATGTATCCTCTTTTAGAAAAACAGTAGGGGAGAAATTTGAAAGCAAAGTTTACAGCTGCAAAATCATGGAGCACCAGGCACTCTGCTCATGGCCTAAATTCCAATACCGTAAACATATTTCATAACTGTGAAGAGGACAGTGTAGAATTTCAAAAGGACATAGACAAGTTGGTGGAATGGGCAGACAGTCGGCAGATGAACACAAGGACATAGGACTTAGGAGCAGGAGTAGGTCATTCAGACCTTTGAGCCTGCTCCCTCATTTGATAAGATCATGGCTGACCTGGTTGTGGTCTCATCTCCACTTTGCTGTCTGCTCCACATAACCCTTGTCTATAAAGTATCTGTCTAACTCAGCCTTGAATAAATTCAATGACCCAGCCTCCACTGCTTTCTGGGAAAGAGACCCATGACCCTCAGAGAAAAAATTATCCTGGTCACCCTCTTAAACGGTTGACATCTTATTCTTAAAATGTATCCCCTGGTTCTAGTCCCTCCTACAAATGGAAACATTCTTGCGATATCTACCTTATCAAATCTCCTCAGGATCCTGTGTTTCAATATGAAGTACAATGCAGATACATGTGAAGTGGTTCACTTGGTAGGAAGAACAGAGAGAAACAATATAAAATGAAGGTCACAATTCTAAAAGGAGTGCAGCAGCAGAGGGACCTGGGTCTATATGTGCATAATCATTGACTGTGGAAGGACAGGGGTTGAGCACACGGTTAATAAAGTGTAGTTTTCTAGGCATTTTTAATAGGGGCATAGAGTACAAGAGCAAAGAGGTTGAACTTGTATAGGTCACTAATGTTAATATGGCAATCACCTTGTTAAAACAGGTAGTTTTAACTGCTAGTTAAACAGGTGATGGGCATTGATTATCCCATCTAAATAGTATAAAAAGATACAGCTGGAACACTTTGATGTGGGGGCAAGCTACTTGAAAGTCAGTAGCACTGAGGAGTTATCTTGAAAAATAAACCAGCTTGAAACAAAAGACCAGCCTGGATTAATTCTTCCACCACAACCTCTTATTGTGAGTAACATGGGAGCAGAGGATGAACTTTAAGCTTTGATTGCTCTATACGAAGCTTTCTGTCTCAGTCCTCTGAGGGAAAAGAAGTGTACTGTTGCTAACAATTTAAGTTATGGAATGGCAGAAGGATGGTGCAAAATTGCAAGCTATGACTATCCACCAATTTTTTTCTGACACTGAACCTTATCAGTAATGGAAGGCTGAAGTTGAAACGTAGATCCAGGTTACTTTCATACCCCGGAAGAAGCAAGGTATGGCTTTGGCATTATCATTCCCAGCCAAAAGAAAGATAAGGAGTAAGGTATTTTCAGAGTGGAAAGTGGACGATTTGGATCATGAAGAGGGATTGAACCTTCTTTTGCATGTTTTGTATAAGTTTTACGAAAAGGATTGGAAGCTTATGAAGCTTGGACAATCTTTGATAGGTTTAGGAAATCAGATGATCAGTCCGTGGAAGAATATATCATGGATTTTGACAAATGGAACAGGAGACTACAAAGATTTGAACTTGAAATTCCAGAATCGGTATTGGCATTTAAATTACTGGACTGTGCTCGCATTTCTCACGTTGATAGTCTTTTAGTACTAACGGGGGCTCAATCCTGGGGGAGATGAGCTTCTCCAAGATTAAAAGGCTGCTGCCCTGAAAAGATTTCTGGGGAAACAGTCGTTCCCAGCCACATTCTTAGCAAATGTGAACATCTATGCTGTGAAACAAAGGATAGAGGATTCAATGGTGGCTGAATTTTGAGGTCGACCAAATATTAGATGAAGATTCCAATACAAAGCTGGAGTTAATGACAAAGGGGTCTGAAAATTGTCGTGACCCTAGCCAATTTGAGAATCGGGACAAAAAGTGTATCTGGGACGGTGACCGTAGGCATTTAAACCCAAAAAATGCATGGGGAATGGTTAATCGGTGTTTTTGGTGTGATTCCCAGTATCATTACGCAATGAACTGCCCACAGGGAAGGAATCGTGTTTTTGAAGTGAACCATGAGACAGATTCATTTGAAACTGAAAACTATGATGGTGACTGCTATGATGGAATTGTATTGATCACTGAAATCCGGTGATGAGTATCTTGATGGTAGATTCCTTCAACTGTGCAGTTCTGGACAGTGGTTGCACTCCTACGGTGAGCAGCATGGACTGGTTAGACTGCTTCCTGGAGCCTTTCAATGAGGCAGACCGATGGAAGGTCAAGGAGTATGAAAGCTCTACCTGCTTCAGGATCGGAGATGACAATACATTAACATCCTCCAAATGGGTGGTCCACCCTTGTAAGACAGCAGGGATCAATCTGTTTATCAGTACTGATGTGGTTTCTAGCGAGATACCACTATTGTTGAGTTGAGCTGCAAATGAAGGCAACTCAGATGATGCTAGATATGAAGAAAGATAGAGCAGTCATGTTTGGTAAAAATGTTAATCAGTCAGGCCATTACTACTGGCCACAAAGGAAGCCAGAGATTTCTCATCAAAAAGTTCATGGAAGTTTTGTTAACTACTGAGAATAAGAATTTGGTGGATAAAAAGATCATTTGGAAATTACATAGACAGTTTGCACATCCCGTGGCATAGAAACTGAAGACTCTACTTCTTCAAGATGCAGGGGTGACCGATTAAAGGATATGATTATCTTATTGAACAAATCACTGCTGAGTGTGAAATTTGCCTTCAATATCTCAAGACACCACCGTGACCTGTTGTGAGCTTGCCACTAGCCAGGGAGTTTAATGATGCAGTGGCAATAGACTTGAAATTTTGGGACAAGGGGAGGGGTATTTTTCACTACACTTCATTGATGTGGCAACCAGATTTAGCACTGTGACACATAGTAAATTCAAAAGGACCATTGTCGATAAGGTCATGGAGAAATGGGTAGGAATAGGATTAGGAACAGCAATGAAGTTCCTCACCAATAATGGTGGGGAATTTGCCAATAAGGAATTTTGAAATATGTGCGAAGATTTAAATATCATAGTTATGCACACTGCAGCTGAGAGCCCATTTAGTAACGGTCTTTGTGAAAGAAACCATGCAGTAATAGATGACGTGATACATAAAATATTAGCCGATCAACCAGATTGTAAACTGCAAACGGCGCTAGGATGGGCGGTGCATGCAAAGAACTCTCTGCAAATGGTTAGGGGGTACAGTCCCTACCAGTTGGTGTACGGAAGAAATCCAAAGTTACCTTTGGTGTTGTCAGGTGCTCCCCCTACTCAAGAAGGGTCTAGCCTTAGCTCCACCTTTTCTGCCCATCTGAAAGCTTACTGCCCTCATGCAAAGCGTTCATTAAAGCTGAGGTTTTGGAGAAAATTCGGCGGGCCCTACATCACTGCATAAGACCATCAGGAATACAGCTTAGACAAGAAGACATGGTATATTATAAAAGGGAAAGCCAGAAAGAGTGGAAAGGACCTGGCAAGGTTATAAGGAGTGATTGGGAAGTAGTAATTGTCAAACAGTCATCAAACTGTTAGAGTACATTTTTCACGGTTAATTGGTACTGACTATACCTTTACAGGCTCTGAACAGGACATAGAATGTGAGGAAGCACATGCACTTCACATACACAAACACTGGGTAGTTATGAGGAGCAGACGATGGCAGATACAGGATTGACTGACTATGAACAAAGTAACACTGAGGTACAGGACAATGCTATTCATCCAAAAGGGGCAACCACCCAAAGTAGGAACAAAGGTAACTACATGCCAGAAGGGGCCAGTGTGTGGAGGGATGCCACTATCATAGGAAGAGCAGGAAAAGCCACTGGTAAATACAAACATTGGCTAAATGTGCAGGATGAAGGACCGGAGACAAGACCTATTGATTGGCAAATCGAGGTAAAAATGTGGAAACCTAGAAAGCACAGTATGAGTTCTGACAGGAGATCAGAAAGTGGTTGTGACCCTAGAAAAAAAATCACAGACTTGTGAACAGAGTTCCGTTCACATGGGAGGACAATCATATAGTAGCAGTCCAGAAAGGGAGATGAATGTGAGTAGAGGGTGTAGCTTAACAAGGAGGACTAGAGAGCAAGCTAGCAATCTCAATGGATGTAGAAGTCCTTTTGAATGAGTGATGCTAGTAGCTGCAGCAAATTGGAAAGTAAGCTGATAAAGGAAGCAAAACAGAGTTAGAAATTTGGAAGGAATTTGGGGTATATTCTGAAATATCTGACTGAAGACAGCCAGCTTTATTTCACAGATGAATCTGCACAGAAAAGGTACTCCCAGACAGCACAAATAAGGCCAAAGCGAAATTAGTAGCCCGCGGCTTTGAAGAGAGAGAGTAGGAGATCAGGATGTCAGAGCGGTCTCATCTACTGTGGGGAAAGTGAGTTTGAAGATTTTTTTTAAGCTATTTTGGCATCCTATGCCTGGGGGTGCAAATCGAGTGATATAAAGGCTGCGTTTTTACAGGGGGAGAAGTTCAAAGGAAAGTTTTTTTTTGAAACTACCCAAAGAAGCCAGGTATGTAGAAGGAAAGCTATGGAAATTGAACAAGTGGGTTGAATGATGCATCAAGAGAGTGGCATTTTTCTGTGAGGTCCTGTTGAAAACAAGTTGCAGTCAGTTAAAGGTAGACCCCGTGATGTCTACTGGTATCATAGGGAGAAACTAGCTGGAATCTTTATCATGCATGTTGATGCTTTCCTATGGGGAGGTCCTGTAGAATTTTAACAATGGGTAATTGAGAAGATACAGGCGTCCTAGGTTGGAGGTCAGGCTTCAGGGGCCTTTAAATACATAGATTTAGACATTAAGCAGAGCAAGTTGGGAGTGAAATTGTATGAACAATCTTATCTAGAAAATGTTAATCATATCCCAATAACTCGTGGTAGATCCTCACAAAGAGGATCCTTCTACCAAGGAAGAAACTGAACAGTTGAGAAGCTTTACTGGGCAGTTAAACTGGTTGTGCTCTCAGACTAGGCCTGACGCTAGTTATAATGTAAAAAAAACAAAAAAACTGCGGATGCTGGAAATCCAAAACAAAAACAGAATTACCTGGAAAAACTCAGTAGGTCTGGCAGCATCGGCGGAGAAGAAAAGAGTTGACATTTCGAGTCCTCATGACCTTTCGACAGAACTTGAGTTCGAGTCCAGTAAAGAGCTGAAATATAAGCTGGTTTAAGGTGTGTGTGTGGGGGGCGGAGAGATAGAGAGACAGAGAGGTGGAGGGGGGGGTGTGGTTGTAGGGACAAACAAGCAGTGATAGAAGCAGATCATCAAAAGATGTCAACGACAATAGTACAATAGAACACATAGGTGTTAAAGTTGGTGATATTATCTAAACGAATGTGCTAATTAAGAATGGATGGTAGGGCACTCAAGGTATAGCTCTAGTGGGGGTGGGGAGAGCATTTTTTTTATAATGGAAATAGGTGGGAAAAGGAAAATCTTTATAATTTATTGGAAAAAAAAAAGGGGGAAACAGAAAGGGGGTGGGGATGGGGGAGGGAGCTCACGACCTAAAGTTGTTGAATTCAATATTCAGTCCGGAAGGCTGTAAAGTCCCTAGTCGGAAGATGAGGTGTTGTTCCTCCAGTTTGCGTTGGGCTTCACTGGAACAATGCAGCAAGCCAAGGACAGACATGTGGGCAAGAGAGCAGGGTGGAGTGTTAAAATGGCAAGCGACAGGGAGGTTTGGGTCATTCTTGCGGACAGACTGCAGGTGTTCTGCAAAGCGGTCGCCCAGTTTACGTTTGGTCTCTCCAATGTAGAGGAGACCACATTGGGAGCAACGAATGCAGTAGACTAAGTTGGGGGAAATGCAAGTGAAATGCTGCTTCACTTGAAAGGAGTGTTCGGGTCCTTGGACGGTGAGGAGAGAGGAAGTGAAGGGGCAGTTGTTGCATCTTTTGCGTGGGCATGGGGTTGTGCCATAGGAGGGGGTTGAGGAGTAGGGGGTGATGGAGGAGTGGACCAGGGTGTCCCGGAGGGAGCGATCCCTACGGAATGCCGATAAGGGGGGTGAAGGGAAGATGTGTTTGGTGGTGGCATCATGCTGGCGTTGGCGGAAATGTCGGAGGATGATCCTTTGAATGCGGAGGCTGGTGGGGTGATAAGCGAGGACAAGGGGGACCCTATCATGTTTCTGGGAGGGAGGAGAAGGCGTGAGGGCGGATGCGCGGGAGATGGGCCGGACACGGTTGAGGGCCCTGTCAACGACCATGGGTAGAAAACCTCGGTTAAGGAAGAAGGAGGACATGTCAGAGGAACTGTTTTTGAAGGTAGCATCATCGGAACAGATGCGACGGAGGCGAAGGAACTGAGAGAATGGGATGGAGTCCTTACAGGAAGCGGGGTGTGAGGAGCTGTAGTCGAGATAGCTGTGGGAGTCGGTGTGTTTGTAATGGATATTGGTGGACAGTCTATCACCAGAGATTGAGACAGAGAGGTCAAGGAAGGGAAGGGAAGTGTCAGAGATGGACCACGTGAAAATGGAGGGGTGGAGATTGGAAGCAAAATTAATAAATTTTTCCAAGTCCTGACGAGAGCATGAAGCGGCACCGAAGTAATCATCGATGTACCGGAGAAAGAGTTGTGGAAGGGGGCCGGAGTAGGACTGCAACAAGGAATGTTCCACATACCCCATAAGGAGACAGGCATAGCTGGGGCCCATGCGGGTACCCATAGCCACACCTTTTATTTGGAGGAAGTGAGAGGAGTTGAAGGAGAAATTGTTCAGCGTGAGAACAAGTTCAGCCAGACGGAGGAGAGTAGTGGTGGATGGGGATTGTTCGGGCCTCTGTTCGAGGAAGAAGCTAAGGGCCCTCAGACCATCCTGGTGGGGGATGGAGATGTAGAGGGATTGGACGTTCATGGTGAAGAGGAAGCGGTAGGGGCCAGGGAACTGGAAATTGTTGATGTGACGTAAGGTGTCAGAGGAATCACGGATGTAGGTGGGAAGGGACTGGACAAGGGGAGAGAGAAGGGAGTCAAGATAACGAGAAATGAGTTCTGTGGGGCAGGAGCAAGCTGAGACGATCGGTCTACCAGGGCTGTTCTGTTTGTGGATTTTGGGTAGAAGATAGAAGCGGGCCGTCCAAGGTTGGGCGACTATCAGGTTGGAAGCTGTGGGAGGGAGATCCCCAGAGGAGATGAGGTCAGTGACTGTCCTGGAAACAGTGGCTTGATGTTCAGTGGTGGGGTCATGGTCCAGGGAGAGGTAGGAGGAAGTGTCTGCGAGTTGACGCTCAGCCTCTGCGAGGTAGAGGTCAGTGCGCCAGACAACAACAGCACCACCCTTGTCAGCGGGTTTGATGACAATGTCAGGGTTGGACCTGAGAGAATGGAGTGCAGTAAGTTCAGGGAGAGACAGGTTAGAATGGGTGAGAGGAGCAGAGAAATTGAGACGACTAATGTCGCGCCGACAGTTCTCAATGAAAAGATCGAGAGAAGGTAAGAATCCAGAGGGAGGGGTCCAGGTGGAGGGAGAATATTGGAGATGGGTAAAAGGATCCGTTGAACTGGGAGAGGACTCCTGCCCAAAGAAGTGAGCCCGGAGACGAAGACGGCAGAAGAAGAGTTCAGTATCATGCCGAGCCCGAAATTCATTGAGGTGAGGGCGTAAGGGTATGAAACTAAGTCCTTTGCTGAGCACTGAACGTTCAGCATCGGAGAGGGGAAGGTCAGGGGGTATAGTGAATACACGGCTGGGGTTGGGACTGGAAGAAAGGGTGGGGACGGAGGGACAGGCAGGGGTGGAGGGTCCTAGCTGGGTGTTGGTGTCGATGAGTTGTTGGAGCTTGCGTTCCTTAGCACTTGAGAGAAAGAGAAAAAGTTTCTTGTTGAGGCGTCGGATGAGCCGAAGGATAAAATGAAACTGGGGGCACGCGCAGCTTTGAAAAAGGGTACGGCGGTGCTGCTGGAGGGAGAGGTCGAGTGTGTTCATATGGCGGCGCATGGCACTGAGTGGATTTCAGAATGTGACGGGAACAGCAGTCCGAGAAACGTTTTATGTCCCGGAGATACCTGTAATCCTGGGTGGGTTCGAAACATGAGGGGTGGAATTTCAGTTGAAATCCACGTGGGGTAAGTCGGAGACGGAGACAGTCACAGAAAGGAGATATGGCTGTGAAAGCGGGTTTTAGTAAACACCTTGTCAAACACTAGGAGGGAAATGGAAAGCAATGAAGGTGAACAAGGCAACAGAGAGATACGGAAATCTTGTCGCAGAGAGGAACAGAACTTCTTCAAGGAGGTAGGCATTTCTTGAAGAGCAGTGGCAGTCAATTAAACACAGAGATAAAAACAAAAAAACTGCGGATGCTGGAAATCCAAAACAAAAACAGAATTACCTGGAAAAACTCAGTAGGTCTGGCAGCATCGGCGGAGAAGAAAAGAGTTATAATGTGTTGGAGTTGAGTACCATGATGAAACATGCGACAGTTGAACACGTTCTGAGAGCAAATAAAACACACAAAAAAAATTCTGAGATGTGCGCTCAAGTTTCCAGCCTTGGGTGATCCAGAAGATATGAGGTTGGTCATTTTTAGTGATGCTTCACATGCCAATCTTCCAGATGGGTACTCTAGCACAGCAGGGTTTATCATGTTCCTGGTGGGAAAGAATGATAAATCTTGCCCACTGGCTTGGGAGGCCAAGAAAATAAAAAGGATAGTGAAAAGCATCTTAGCTGGCCTTGGTAGAAGCATTAGATATGGGGGTTTACTTTTCTAATATATTGACAAATATTATATAAAGGGCAATGTGGAAAAAGTTTGCCCGTAGAATGTTATGTTGATAACTGGTCTCTTTGGGACAATGTTCATTCCATGAAAAGTGTCACAGAAAAAAGGCTAAGAATAGACCAAGCCAACATAAAAGAGATGTTAGAGAGATCTCTAAGATACAATGGGATCACACAAGTCACCAACTATCAGATGTTTTACGAAAATAAGTGCCTGCTGTAAGAAATTATTAAATGTGTTGGAAGAGGTGTGTCTTTTAATGATGGAATGAAAAAAAATGTTTTTTTATAATTGTTTATTTTTGTGGTAAAAGAAATTCAGGAATTATTGATGTGGAAATGTGTAACATTAAAAACATTTTTAAACAAAGTTTTTAGTTTTAATAAAAAGAGGGGAATCTGTTAATATGGCAATCACCTTGTTAAAAGCAATTGCTAGTTAAATAGGTGATGGGCATTGATTATCCCATCTAAATAGAATAAAAAGATACAGCTGGAATACTTTGGGGGAAGGAAGCTACTTAGAAGTCAGTAGTACTGAGGAGTCGTCTTGAAAATAAACCAGCTTGAACCAAAAGACCAGCCTGGATTAATTATTTCACTGCAATCTTCTTATTGTGAGTAACAAATAATTCAGCCTCAGCTGGAGTATTGTGTCCAGTTCTGGGCAATGCACGTTAGGAAGGATGTGAAGGCACTGGAGAGATTGCAGATAATATTCATGAGAACGGTGCTAGGGATGAGGACTTCAGTTATGAAGATAAATTGGAGAAGTTAGACTGTTTTCTTTGCAAAAAAGGTGGCTGAGAGGGGATTTGATAGAGGTATTCAAAATCATTAAGAGTCTGGACAGAGTAGATAGGGAGAAACTGTTCCCACTCATGAAAAGATCAAAAATAAGAGCACACAGATTTAAAGTAATTGGTAAAATGAGCAAAAGCCACATGAGAGAAACTTTCTCATGCGGTGAATGGATAAGGCCTGGAATGCACTGCCTGAGTGTGTGGCGGAGGCAGATTCAATTTGAAGCATTCAAAAGGGAATTGGACTGTTATCTGAAAAGGAAGAATGTCCAGGGTTACAGGGAGGAGGTGGGAGAATGGCACTAAGTGAATTGCTCATTTGGAGAGTTGGCCCAGACACCATGGGCTGAATGGTCTCCTTCTCCGCTGCAACAATTCTGATAATTGCTGCCTGCCTCTGTGACCTCTCAAAGGTAATCACAAAATAGATGCAGAATCCGGCCATCCTGGCTTCTGTCGTCCCTCCTCACAGCTTCTAGTTCCTTAGCTCTTTAAATGATTCCAGGGTTTTTTTTTTTTTGCATCTACTATCCGACCTGGAAGTCCATTATGTGTTTGATCAATCTTTGCCCAAAGAAATTCCTGATATTCATCCTAAATTTTCCTTTTGTTGTAGCCCTACCACAGATCTTTTTGGGGCAGGCTTCTAAATTTATTTCTATCATTTTAGTCTACGTACCTCAATGGGATTCCCTCTTACGGATTATGAGGCCAAATAGCCCAAGTTTCCTATTCACAATACTGATCTCATGATTAATAGTGAAGGCAGCGTTCCAGGTGGGATCCAACGCCACTTATACAGCCATGATACATGATTGCCATTCTGTCTATTTACTATTGAACTTGAGCCTTATCAACCTGTTTGCTGCAGCCCAACAGTCTTGATGGTTTCATAAATTAATCCACCACCTCTACATTCCTTTCCAGTTCCTTACGCTGTACCACTACTCCATTTACCAATTATTTCTTTTCTCAGTCCTTTGCTTCCCTACTAATTATTTTGCGTTTGTTCATGGTGTACTGGAGCTGCTAGTCCTAGGTACTTAAAGGTTCCAAATCCCTCTGAATCTAGTTATCACTAGCTTTCAACAAACTGGTACTAACAAACTGGTACTTTCAAACTCCACCATTACATGTTACCAACCTACAAACACATATGACACAGTTTGAGCTATGTATTCTTCCCATCAATACTGCACCATGACCAGGCAGAAGAAATAATAAACGCAAACAGCAATGTCAATGGAATACCAACAATAACTTGTATTAATAAAGTGTCTTTAATGTAATAAAATGTCCCAAGGTGCTTCAGAAGTATTAAAAGAATAATTTGAGACTGAGTCATATAAGGGAAGATAGCTGAAAGCTGGGTCAGAGAGGTAGCTATTAAGGAGCATCTTAAAGGATGAAACAGAGGCTGGGAGGTGGAGAGATTTAAGGAATTCCACAGCTTAGGTCTAGGCAGCTGCAGGTTTGGCCACCAATTTAAAAAAGGGGATGCTCAAGAAGCCAGAATTAGAGGGGTGTAGATATCTGAGGATTGTAGGGCTGGAAGAGATTACAGGGATAGGGAAGAGCAAGACAATGGAGGGACTTGAAAACGAGAATAAGAATTTTAAAATGGAGGTGATGCTTAACTTGGAGTCAATGTAGGTCAGCAAGCACAGGAGTGAGTAAAGACACTGGCAGCAGATTCCAAATGACCTCAAGTTTACAGAAGGTACTATGTGTGAGCTGGCCAGAAACGCATTGGAAGAGACAAGTCTAAAGAAAACAAGAGCATGGATGAGGGCTTCAACAGCAAATGGGCAGAGTGAATATAAGAACATAAGAAACAGGAACAGAAGTATGTCATATGGTTATTCAAGCCTGCTCCACCATTCAGTAGGATCATGGCTAATCTGGTCTGGCTTCAACTGCATTTTCCTGCGTGTTCCTCATTTGCTCGACTCTCTATAGTTCAAAAATCTAGTGGGGCCTTGAATATATTCAGTGACTCAGCCTCTGCTGCTTTCTTGGGTAGAAAATTCCACAGGTTCACCATCCTCAGAAGAAATGCCTCATCTCATCTTAAAAGGGAAACCCTTTATTCTGAAACTGTGCCTCCTAGTTCTAGATTCCTCCACAAAGGGAAACATCTTCTCAGCATCCATCCTATCAAGCCCCTTCAAAATCTTGTGTTTCAATAAGATCACCTTTCATTCTTCTAAATTCCTATTTCTGTGAAGATAGATACAAATAGTTGTTCAAAGTCTCTGCCACTTCCTTGTTTCCATTAATTTCCCAGTCTCATTCTCTAAGGGGCCAATGGGTGGAATTTTGCACCCCTCCCACTGGCGGGATTTTCCGGTCCTGCCGAAGCCAATGGAATTTTGAGCAGCTCGCCACATTTTGCTCCCACACCATATCAGGGCTGTAAATTCCACCCAATGTTTACTTTAATTTTTCTTTTTTATTTACTTGTAGAAGCTCGTACTGTCTATTTTCATATTGTTTACTCTTATATTCTAATTTCTCCCTCTTTAATTTTTTTAGGCACCCTTTGTTGGATTCTGAATTTTTACCAATCCTTTGGCATACCGTTAATCTTCAAAACATTGTATGCCTTTTCTTTCAACTTCCTTTGTTAGCCACAGGTGGTGCATCCTTCTCGTAAAGTCTTTCTTTCTCAATGGAGTATCTTTGCTGAGAGTTATGTGATATCTTCCTAAATGTCTGCTCTTTTTATCTTCCATCTGACTTTTCAATCTATTTTTGCAGTCCACTTTAGCTAACTCTGTTTTCATACCCTTGTAAGTGCCTTTACTTAAGTTCAAGACACTCTGGACCCAAGTTTCTCATCTTAAAACTGAATGTGATATTCCAACACATTAAAATCACTCTTATCTAGTGGGTCCTTTACTATGAGATCATTATTTAATCCTGTCTCATTGCACTGAACCAAATCTAAAATAGCCTTGTCACTGGTTGGTTGCACAACATATTATTCTAAGCAACAGTCCCAAATGACAATTGGATCCTTCCCCTCCCACTGTAAGTTCCTCCCTAGCCCCAAGGCAACAAGGCCTTCAGGGCTCACGCTTTGGCTTCAGAAAACAAGAACTAGGAGCAGGAACTATACTGTTCCCTATTACCACCGCATTTCATTTTACTGCCCCCAGTTGAATGGTGCCCTGTACAATGGTGCTGTAGTCAGTTTGCTCATCCTCCCTACTGTCCCTGCTCTTGTTTAAACAGGCTGTAAGGAGTACAAAACTGTTCAACAAAAGCAAGAGGTGAGGCTCCTCCAGTATTTCCTATGAATCCCCATACCTGCCTCATTCTTTGTCACAGGGCTCATATCCCTTACCAGGGACCAAATATGGAGTAGAAATTTATGGTCCACCCGCCAGTGGGTTTGAAGGTAGAGGGCTTGTAAAATACAACACGTGGCCTTTCTGTCGCCTACTCGTCCGCTCCTGACCTGTTTCCCATTTTACGGGAGGTGGTGCAGGTGTCAAACAGCCTGCCCACTCTTGGGCCTGTTGAGGTCCTTAAGTAGTCAATTAATATCCACTTAAGTGCCTCATCCCGCACCTGCTGTTATATGACCACAGCAGAGGGAAGCTGCTGTCTTTAGCTACGCAGGTCAGATGTTGGGCAAGGGGTGGGACCACCTATGCCAATTGGAGGCACCCTCCCTTCACTGTCATACCCCCTTTAGCCCTTGTCCTCCCGGATTCTCAAACTCTGCTCCTAACCCCCTCACTGGGGCCTGCCTGCCAGCCAGCCTTCTGCTGATACCTGGACTTACCTTCAGCCTGGCTTCCATTTACTCCCATTCTATGGGGACTGGCTTTGATCCAAGCAGAGCCAGGCTCAAGTGATGGCCAACAGCACCCTAAGGTGGGATATTTACTCCCCAGCTGGAGGCAGAATTCTCACTCTGATCAATTAACAGTCAGCCAAATGTTAAGTAGCTGCATAGCAGCCGATATGAGCAGGATTACGATCCACGCTGACTTTTCAGGAGGCAGAGCGAGAACCCAGCCATTGGAAAAATTGGCGTCTCTGAAGTATTTAACTTCAGGGGTGTGACTGCCTCCTGGAATAAAAAGTGTCCAGTAAACCTTCTCCCTCCCTGTTGCACTGCAATGTCCCAAAGCTCAGACTCCAGCTCATCTGAGCTGAAGTTCCTCAGACTGCAAATCTTTCCTGCAAATGTGGTTGTTTTGAATCAAACTGGGTATTGGGTGACTTTACGGAAGTGGTAAAAGGAGGTCTTAATGGTGGCTTGCATATGTGGTCATTTCAGGATCAAATATGAAACCAAGATTACAAACAGTTTGGTTCAGCCTCAGACAATTGTCAGGGAGAGGGATGGAGCTAGTGCCTAGGGGACAAAGCTTGTTGTGGGGATCAAAGGCAATGCCTTCAGTCTTCCCAATCTTTAATTGGAGGAATTTTCTCAAAGCAATAAAATAATGAAATCGAAAAAAAATTGTGATTTTTTTTTTGTGTGTGAGGGCAGAGAGAGAGAGAGAGAGACAGAGGTGGAAAGAACAGCCAGAGAGAAGACTTTGTTGTAAATTGTCAGCATTAACTCCGAGAAACTACAATCAAAGACAAGAATGGACAGCTTTGCAGGGACCTATCACAGACATGTTCCTCCATGGATCATGGGAACCATGGCTTCCAGACTACAGAAGGGGAAAGGATGAGGTTAACATAGTGCTACGACATTCTTACCGGCTTGTGTAAGTGCCAGCTGTAGATGCTGCTGAGATGCCCATGGTCAGGGCCCGGTTACTGGCAGGGTTGATGGAAGAGCTTGTGCTGGACAGCGTGGTGACAGAACCTGGGGCAGAACTGCTGACAAGACCTTCCTGTCTCCTTCCAAAGGATGAGCTGCCAGAAAAATATATAGTGGAAAGAGAAAATTCTTTCAGAAAGAGAAAATCCAACAGGAAGCATATCAGATAAACAATAACAACGAACTATCAGTGAAACTGACTGGGGAAAAAGGTAAATGGCTGACAGGTGCAGTGGGTTAGACACGACACTGCACTTTCACACTGGGACCTGAGCTAACCCTAACCGAGACTGGCAGAAGTCTGGTAGGAAACAATGCACCAGTTACTTGTCCCACTTGAACTTCTCCATCAAATTCAATCTGAGACACAAATCTCCAAAACATGGATGTCAACACATTGATTGCACCACTTTATCTATCTCTCCTCTCTGTTGTATCTGACTTTTATCCTGTTAACATGGTTCTCTCATGGTAGCAAAGGGATTTGCCTGTGGGTTTTATTTCCTTCAGGTCAAGTTGAAAAGTGGTTGCTTTCAAAATACAGCCTGTGTCACAAAAGGACTTCTGGACAATTCCTATAATCCCAAAACCCTCCGTTGAACAATTAAGCAAGACAAATAATTCAACCATTGCCTCATTATACAGCATAAAATGATCCACCAGACTGAGCTAAGGCCTGAACTCAAAACTATGAACGCTGCTAGTTCTGATATTTCAGCTAATGTTCAGTGCATACCACCCAGCAAGATAAGATTGTGCGTAACTACAGGCTCATGAGAATATCGGAAAGGATAATTCCAAAAGAATGATTTCCTCCTCTCCAAGTTACTGACTAATTTTAGCCCACTGCCACCAAGAGGAGATTTTAACAGGAATCCAAGCTAATGCTAATCCAAGTAGCATGTTCTGTTAATGCAGTAGTTCATCTCCTGACGCATAATATATAATGTTGAGAGAAACCAATATGACCAGTACCTTTTAAGTGCGATGACGTTGGTAGAAGCAGAGTCAGAGTTAGTAACTTTATGGTTTGAGGCCACACTTGACATTATTCTGGAACGAGCTGTGAAGTCCTGTGCACTATAACTGCGGCCTATCGCTCTCAGGTAGAAGTGACTAGTGAAGCGGCAGAACAGTGTACAAACATGCAGGAAAAGAACAGCATAATAAATACATGAACTCACAGGTTATGTGCATGGAGTTAGAACAGAAGCAGAGGCCTGACTTACATGGATTGAAGGCAGTATATACACAGAAAGACAGTCAGTACACACACAAACTGAATGTTGAAGTACGGGGTCTGGCAAGTTCCAAATATTCAGACTGGCAGGAAGGGTATACCACACATACAAAGACTGCTTTGCACAAGAAAGAAATAGACTGACACACAGTGAATATACAGTAATTACACAGACAGACACAGCAAATGCATTGGCTAACGCAGGATAAAGACAATTGCAATAATGATAAAGGCACCTCAATGCACAGCGAAGGGATTATCACTGAATGAGGCTGGCATACTGCAATTAAAAACATTACCATGCACTGCATAAGATTCAGAGCTAAGAAGCAAGTGAACTCTAAGATACAACACACAGACGGTAATGAGACACGAGTGGCTAAAGTATGTTCCAAGACAGTAACACAACTAGGGTGAAGAACAGGCAAGCAGGCAATATGTGGCAAGCATCCATCAGGTGGGCTGTTTCTGAAGAACATGCAATGTCAGACCTGCTCTTTGGCCCCTGATGATTTTACCTAAATACACCACAGCAGTAAATAGCAAACCTGAGTTCACAACATTTTTTACCAAAGCATTAAAACTTCAATGATAGGAAAACGTAATGTAGATATTCACATTATAGTCAACACCTGTTTTAATATTCACTACTTTGTTCTCAACATGTTAATGTCACTGTATTGGTTACATCAAAAAACGTACTGAAAATAAACATAAAACACACTAATGAGAGGCTGATATTGAGGAGCAAGAACAGCATCGTTAAAGATACAGTCAGTATAACAGAGCATTAGCTTGAGGGAGGGGCAATGGAGGAATGAGCTACTGAGCATGACAGTGAGAAAGATCTGGATAAGTTTCAACAAACAATGATAATGGAATGGAAGTATAAAGATATTGCAACTACCATTCAAAGCACTGGCCAATATTCTTCCCTCAATCAACATCACTAAAACAGATTGTCTAGTCACTCATTTACTAGCTTGAGAGACCTTGTGTGCAAATTGATTGCTGTAATCATCCATACAACAATAGTGGCTGAACTTCAAAAGTAAATCCTTGATTGGAAAGTGCCTTGGAGTGTCCTGAGGATATGGAGAACCACTATATAAATGCAAGATTTTTCTTTATTTTACTTGGATGAATGCAAGTGTGGTTACAACCTGGCTGAAGGAGAGCTCAGAGTCTGTCCAATACAAAAGATCAGGAGTGTCTCAAAACTCAGCGATTGAGAATGCAAGGTATTGCTCTCTGGTATACTTCCAACGTTTAGAAAATGGTTTATCAGGAAAACTGTAGATGCAAATGGTGGTCTGGAAATAACATGAGAAAAATTATAGTACTTTTCTCAGAGGAAGTAAGGGAGGGAGGAACAAGAAGAAAAGAGAAGGAATAAGACAGAATAGAGTGAAAAGTATTATAGACTTAACTTTAATAGATTCTGCAAAAAAGCATTTGGTTTTGAGCTGTACTATTTAAAAACTGCAAAGTTTTGCTCTGGGTGAGGAGAACAATTTTGAAGCGAGCTTTAAAACTAATCAGATGCTGCTGGTCTTTTGGGGCCAGTTTCATGTTAAGAGCTCAAAGAATCATTTGATGCATGGGAGAAACTATTAGATAGGTAAACAAAAGTTACAACCATACAATGATGTTGAGCATGACTATTGGGACATAGCTGAAGAGATATCATCTCATTGTACCAGTATGAAAGGCTGTTCAAGTGCCCAGAGTTTAAAATGAGATGAAAAACAGATCATTCAGTTCATGCCTCACTTTGGGTGATCAGGCTCTGTTGAGCATCTCCTGAATAACATTACAGCTCTGTCCCCTAAACAAAGTGTGGGAACCATGGGGTAAAGTACTTCAATCTAACAAAATACAGTGCAGGCTCTTACATACTGAAAGAAAAAAAGTGGAGACATAATTGCTTAAATGAATAATGTTGAACTAACTGGGAGAGAGGCTGAATGAGACCTGGGAGTACTGTGGCAGTAAACTCAATATTGATCATATTCAGTCACTCCTGAACATCAGTTACAGTGTGTTGAACCATACTTCCAAAGTCTTGGAGCTCTGGTCAGGCTGTGTCCTGAATATTGTGTTCGGATCTAGTCACTGAGGAATGAGGGCAACATTCAAACCCTGGAGAAAAAGCCCATGAGACTAATTCCTAGTGTTAGGATACAGAGTTACAAGCAACAGTTAAAAAACATTGGACCATTCTTGAAAAAAGGCTAATGAGACAGGAAATGTACAAGTTACTAAGCTGACTGGAAAAAGTTAATAATGAGCATTATTTCTACTTCAATCACAACGGCAGAACAGGGGTACACAGGGACTAACCAATAAAAGGTAAGTTCAGGACTGATGCCAAGAGGCACTTTTCACTGAAACACACTCTGAAGAGATAACCTCTCACTGTTACCAGGAATCATGTTCATCAATGCCTGTCATCCTGGCAGCAATCATGATGCCTTTATTCTGCGCAAGTTCAGAGTGCCATTAGCAGTTATGCCACCAGGAAGGGCTAGAGGGAAGCTAATGGACAACAAGGGCTATCCGCTGACCACCTGGCTCATGACTCCAGTTTCTGACCCTTGCATATAATGAGAACCATGCTGCTACACAAAATGTTATCGAGCAGAGCACTGAGTTGAGTACTCCAGGGGAGCCATGAGGTACTCTTCAGAATGCTTGTCACCATTCATCTTGGTCTGCTGAATCCTGCACAATGTCACCATCATGAGGGCACTACCCTTGCTACCAGGCATACGGCGAGCAGCTGAGGGGGAGGCAACTAACACATCCCCTTCCGCACCAAACCATCAGTGATTGGCTCATCCATCAGATGTACCAGTGAGCGTAACCCGAATTGCTAATTCAACATCAGTCTTACAACTTCCCTTCCCTCTATTACTGATCATCACAACGTCTTCTTGGCCACAATAATGAAACAAAAGCCAACACAAACATCCCAAAACAATTTTATCAAACAAATCATCTAATATTCCATACCACAGTCAACTAATTATCTTTTTGCATTCCCTTATTGCCTAGCTTCCATGTGCCTTTACTTGGCTTAGTGCTCCAATGCACTACTACCCCACATGGCTGGTGGAAAACTGCTGACTTCAGCAGGAGAGGCTGCAGATAAACAACCGTGCACACCTCTGGCCTTAAAAAGCCCAGGTTTGGACTGCACCATCTTGGCATCACTGGCAGCAGTCTGAGCTGGCTAACTGATGAGCAACAGCAAGGGCACTGGTGGAGTGGCAGTCGTGGGAGGTCAAATGCCACCGTCCTGAGAGAGTATAGCCAGTACGTACTCCAAAAAACCACTGCCACTCCTCTGAGGATGACACCTCAGCAATCCTGGTCATCGGCTGGAGCACAGATTGCTGCCCTGCTGCGAGAGAATGCAAACTTCTTTGAGCACTGATATCCATAGCTATAAAGGCAGCAGATTGAGCCTGCATGGCAGCAAACTGTGCTTGCATTGCAATAAGCCAAACCTACACAACTTCAGTCTGAGATTCCTACTCTAGCACTCAGACTCTCTATGGCTTCTGCTTGTGCTGAAATGAAGCAGAGACATCAACCCACATGTGTTCTCATGGAGTTGGCAAGCACTTCCATGCTGGATAGGATGGGCTTGCAAGTGTTGCAAAACCCTGTGCCAGACTCCTCCATGCTCCTTTACAGTGACAGCAGGTTTTCTAGCAGATCAGCAATGCCCCAAGCATTTGTGCGCCTGTCCATCTGTACATTGCACCATCAACACCCACATCAGAGTCTTCTGCAGCAGAACCCTTGTGCGACCTTGCCCTCCGGTGAGCTCTGACTGCCCTGGCTGTAGGCCGCTCATGTCTGCTGTCTCACTATGTGCAGATCTTGCCTCTAAGCCATCCTCTAAAGTATACAGTGGGTCTGAAAGGAAGGAGGATTAAGGGTCAAGTTATAGTATGGTGAGGGCAATGGGGGCAAAGCAAATGTATTATCCTTACAGTACCTGCAGCTTGTAAGCTGGAAGAGATTGCAAAGTGAGAGGGAAGTGAATGCGAGGACAGCGCTTTCCAAAGCCGTGGCCTCTACCACCTAGAAGAACAAGGGCAGCAGATGCATCACCACCTGCAAATTCCTCTCCAAGCTACACACCATCCTGACTTGGAACAGTAGCACCGTTCCTTCACTATCACTGGGTCAAAATCCTGGAACTCCCTTCCTAACAGCACTGTGGGTGTACCTACGTTGACATGGACTGCAGCGGGTGAAGACGACAGCTCACCACCACCAAGGACAATTAGGGATGGGCAATAAATGCTGGTCTAGCCAATGACACCCACATCCCATGAAAGAATATAAAGGCAAGGAAGATGAGGTGTGAGTATAACTCTCAGCAGGGTTTCAGCCCACTGCGGCCATGTCCGCAACCATGGCCACTCCTATGAGCACAAGCACCATACCCTCCATCAGTGAAGACATGCAGCCATGCCTGTTCTCTGCCAGTTACCTGCTGTGGCCTCCATTTGTGAGCCAATTTCTCCTCAAGGGAGGGAAGTGTGTCAATGGGTGTGGTGTATTGCAATGTGTCTGGGTGATGTGGCTGCCAGGCTTAAATGACTAGCTGGGAGATGTGGGTGTGAGTCCTGCAGTGTTGCTAAGTGCGTGAGGGTGAGGTGAAGCTGTGACTGTGTGGCATAAGTCATGGCTGATAGAGATTATTGGTAGGAGAGTAGAAAGGATGTGGTGTGAGGTACTTCAGGATGAAGTTCACTGACCTTCAGCAGTTAAGTCATTAAACTTCTTCCTGCACTTCATCCAGGTCCTCAGGATTACACTGCTTACATTGATAGAGATGGCTATCTGCTTCCACTGCCTTCGCAAAGTTTGTGTGGAGGAATTCCTTGCACTCTGTGGATAGAGGACTAACTTTTTGTCCAACCCTTGCACCAAGACCTCCAGTGCTGTGTCAGAGCATCTCGGAGCCCACTCTCTGCCCTACCGCACTATATTCACTCTCTTCCCGAATCACATCCAGTAGCTGCTGCAACCAGAATGCACCCTCCCCCTTAAGAGGTGCAGCCTAGCTTTAAATGGTATTAGCCTTGCAATAACCTGGGTCCCCTACTATCTGCATTCAGCTGTACACTACTATCATTTAAATGACCAGGCAGCACAAGGTTTGCATGCATCAGAAGGAAATGCCGTGGATTAATCGCAAATTACAGTCCCTGGGCTATTTTCAGGGGCAATCGAATTTCTGCCCCAGGGAGTTGAGCTTGGGGGTGCCAACTTGTTGAAAGAACTAGTGAACATTCTGACACAAGCTTACAGCAGTTATGTTAGTCTGTTTACTTGTAGGATTTGGCCTGGTGTATAGTATTCTTTGTTTTTGTTTCAGATTTCCAGTATGTGCATTTTTTCCCTTTTCAAAGGATTTTTTCCTTTGATTTTGAAAGATATTACAGCAATTGACGTCAGTACAAAGGGACTATTCATCCCCCTCAAACATAAAGCTTCCCCTTTTATCATAAAAGGAGTATGATTTTCTGTCGATGTCTTTAAGACACATTTTGGAAAATTGTGCGCTTGTATTCTATTTTAAAGGGATACATCCTTTTAAGTGCCGACTGTGACAATGGTTTTGAATATCCTTGAATTTTTAAAAGATTTATTTATTGGCTAAAATTATTTTAACATAATCGGAATTACCTGGGAATATCAAAAAGCACACGTTTATGGAAAAGACAGCTAAAAAGTGCAAGATTTACAGAGTTAGGAAAATTATTTAGTTGTCAGAACTTAAAACGAGCATGAACAGCATGGCATCGTGGGTATTTGCTATTCCACATCTTTGCTACATGTCACCATGTAACTGTTGATAATGTTAGAAATGCAGGTGCCTTTGAGAGTAAACCAGGACCAGCTTCAGTGTGAATTGAGAGCAGGTGATGCTCATCGAAGCCTGTACTTAAGAGCTGGGTTTTGCTTCTGGATAGGGAAAGGATCCAGAAGGGAAGAGTGGAAACTGGTATTTGTACTGAATTATAAACAATATAAACTGGTATTTGTACTGAATTTAACAATAAAACAGTTGCGATTCACAGGATGTCTTCTGCTGCCTGATTCAGTAAATGGACATCCACCTGTTCAACAATTGATCCAAGACTTATTAAAGAATGCTGTAGAGGTAAAAACAAACTGCAAAATCATGTGCTTTCGGGCTGCTCCTTTGGAAGAAAGTATGTCAGTGAATGTTCTCCTTCCTGGGTAAGTTTGTAGATTGGTTTGGTTTAATAGAAGATGTAATGCTTGACTCCTTAGTTGAGTTAAAGATGGATGGCATTCTGCAAGAATGGCTGTTCACTCTGTGAAGTGGACCCATAGTTAAATCTGTGGAGCCAATTAAACTTTGCAGCAGAATTCCTGATGCATTCCTGTCATGGTAAATCTGTGCCAGGAACAATAATCCATAAAATCTATCCCTTCATTTCAAGAGTGGGATAATAAAATGATGGGACAGGACCTGGAGAGAGGAGCCCAGGATTGTATTGGGCATAAAATTAAGGAACTGGAAAGTGGGATCTCTGAGGGTCTCTTCAAGGCTGATTGTGGAAATTACTTGTCATGGTTTAAACAAAAACAACATATGTTCTTGACTAGATCTTTGGTTTGTTAAGTGCTATTACTATGTACAATGATGGTTTGCTTGTTTTTGTTCTTGTTTTAGAATGAGAATATGCATGGCAACTTGGCACATGATATGTGTCCATGCAAATATCATTTAAAGCAACATCATGCAGGCAGCATTCTATCACAGGCTGCCTCTTCTGTTTCTATAGATATTTACAAGATTCATCCACCATTCCCAGTGTCAGAGAAGAAGCCAATGCCTCACAGCAACTCTGCACATGTACATTCACCCAGTTTGAGAAGCAGCAACTAGTGAGACACAGAATAAAGTGAGAAGGAACATGTGGCAGTGCAGGAGGCCAAAGTCAACTATAGCACCCGCACAAACTCCATACACTTGCAAATATCAAAAAAAACGATTAGCCGAACACAATCATCCTCTGGAGTCACCTGATCAGTGGGCATAACACTTTAGAAGGTCTGGTGGTGTTTACAGACTTTAGGGCAACTCTATGCATCTGGATGGAGCTCCCATCATACATATAACATTGATCAGGGCCAAAGTGGGCTCCTTGTTTAGTGTTCGTCATCAAAGCAGGTGGGAGATATTCTCTCCCCGCAATTAGCCATTTTAAAAAAAATCTTTTTCCACCTCTCCCAGGAGATTACATGTCTCTTCAGGTTAGCCTCTAGTAAAAGCTGTCCTAACAGAGTTAGAGCATCCTTACAAATGCTTATATGCGTTTACAATCTGCTGCTATAGATGCTGAACTGGTCAGCAAGTTCTTTTGCTCAGCTTCAAAACACTGGGGATCAGATGGAGGGAGCCATTACACAGGCTTCACAGACCTCATTACTACCCTCAGACCTGCCCTCCTGCGGATTAGTGGTAATGCTGAGGCAATGCCCAGCAGTAAGGGCATATCTGAAGTTTGCTTTAGGCAATGCCACATCTGCCTAAATATCCTCCAATTCAGCAGACAGAAGATGAGTGCCATGAAAAAGGATAGCAGTTGGACAGCTCAGCATCAGACATGGAAGAAACAGCTTCAGGGCCATCTCATGGCTCAGCACGAGGCATCACAGAACTAGCTCAATTCCAAGAGACTCCTACTGACACCTCGTGATCTTTCTTAGTCTTCCCATTAAGGAGACATCTTAAAAAGATGGTATACACAATCAAAGGGAATTTCCAGAATAAAGTACATAAATTAATTACATGGGGTGTTTACATTTTACTTCCACTTTGTCCAGAGAATTGACTTCTGATAGTGTACAACAAGGTGATAGCAGATCAAAAGGTAACCATCCATGGTGGTGCAGAAGACAATGTTGCTGAAGGTGTATTTAGCCACCACATGCTGCACAGGTGTACTGACAAGCTGCTGTACAAGTCTTGGCAACTGCAATGGTGCAAACATCTTCAGTTTACTGGCAATGTCCTGATCTAGTGTTAACTGCAAATGGACTGCCGCCCCCTCCAAGTTATGTATACTCTGGAACAAGCAGCTGATTACAATGGATGTCACAGGCTGCAAGGTGCTTTGTCAAAGCATCTCCAAGTATTACCTCAGATGCTAATTGTTTGTTTGGTTATGGCCTTGGCAGATCCACAAGCTTCATTGTGTTCAAATTCTGTCTGGAGCTCAAGGGTGTCAGTTGCCACAGCTGAAGAGAATACCCTTGGTCTCCTCAGAACCTCTTTATAGTCTATTTTCTTTTTTTAAATCAAAGGATTTCCTTAAATGAAAAAGGATTGTGGACATTGTCAGGGAAGTAGAAATTGAACTTCATGCTGGTATACTGCTGATCACAGACTACTTGACCAATGGGAGTGGAAGCCTTTGTGTAGCAGCTAAGATGGCTCCACGGATGCCATCAATAACCTTTTAGAAAATCCTGCCTCAAGAACTTCAATAGTCTCTCAATGTGCATTTATCTTCCTTTGGGAAATAATGAATGCACTTGAGCCCTGCTGAATGAAGTATATTGTGGTCTGGTTGACTGATCTGTCCCTCTTTCTCCCTGACACCCAACCCTGCCACCTGATGTTGCAGATGACCCCTGCAGTAGTTAAGAAGAAGCCAGAGTAAAAGCTCAGACTGGTGACTGTCACTAGCAATGCCTGTAATGGAGGGTTTCTGCAGATGACACCGCCACTACCTCACTGGCAAACAAAAGTATCTACCTTCAGATACTCCCAGGTAGGAATGCCACTGTCCCTATGTGCAACTATAGATAGGAGCAGTTTACCTCTGGCGTAAACATGCCTCCTGGCCACTTCTTTCATCCTCTGTTCCATCTCCATGAAACCTCAAGCAGAGAGGAGCACTGAGTGAAGTGGCAATTTTTATTCTAGCACTTTCTCCTGAAGAAACTGCTTCTCGGGTGGCCCACTTTAGATGGGCATGCTGTGTGCACATGGCAAGACCTCTCAGCAAAGAATAGGGATTTAGCAACCGACTCCATTCATATCTAAGTTCTTTTTATATAAGACTGTCTGCTTAAAATAATGCTGGAGTTGATGGAATGGACAGTTACCAGATATCTCTGTCCCCCACTGCCCCAAAAATATTTTCTCTGAACAGAGTTCCTACTCACTTTGAGTCAGTTAGTCATAGCACTTATACCGTCTCCTGATGTATTGCAGAACATTCCATTCTGTGCTGCAGCTCATAGAGTATGGCAGTGGCACCATGCAGGTAGAACATGGAATTGCATAACCCCAAGCTAACTATCAATCTTTTTTTCTATTCCTTGTTCAGGCTCTAACACTCCACACTATCTCCTGGCTGCAAAAGTGAAACAGATCTCTTCCAATAAATTCTGGAGATCTCATTTCATCTCTTGTGGTAAGATGCTTATTGGTTTTGCCATTAGTTTCTTACTGGACCATGACTGCCAACATGCAATGCAACTTGCTATTATTCTACTTACTGGGTATAAAAATGATGGCAGAGATAATACTGTTTTACATATGGGATAGCAGAGAGCATAGGCATGTTACAAGAGCTGGGAGCTGGGGCCATGCCATACACTAATAACAGAACTGACAATTAAAGTGCAGAACAGCTGTCCAAGCGTAAATATCCTTCTATAGTCAAACACCATAAAATGCCAGATACAACACAAGGTAGATATTAAGCACACTCTATATTGGCACAAGTACTTCTAGATGAGACAGAACCTGTCACATGAACAGTAAAACTCTTCCTTATTGCACTGCTTTTACCAGATCAAGTACAGATCACACCATGACCCCCGCCACCCCAACCTTAGCATCAATTGTCAATTTATTTAACTCCTGAGTTTGTTACTAGCCATAGGGAGCTCTCTGAAATTCATCCTGGGTTCACAAGGATGATGGAGTAAAATCTCCAGGGTTATCAGTACAACATGTGACCAGGACCATTTCAGGAATCACCTTCTCCAGGATCGGGCCAGTTTTCCTTTCCTTGGATTGTTTGTCTGTGTCTGCATCTAGTCAATAAAACCTTCAATAAGTTGTCCACAGGTTGGGCCTATTTTCTGCAGTCTGCTCCCATTGCCTCTCCATAGACTACTCTGCTGCAACACTGCAGGATTACCTGATTCTATCAGAGTGAGAAAACTCCATCTTATTGCTCTGTGGCACTGTTTGCTGGAGCAATCATTCACAGATGGGATTTTCCTCAAGAAAGTTCCTCTTTTAATTCTATTGTGCATTCTCACAGCACTTCATCAATAAACCCAATGTCATTCCAAAGTTTGTGCAATACGGTGCACTGGGCTATTATCATGCATTCGTCTACAATTTAATGTTGTGGCTGCTATACACGAAAGGAAAAACTTGCATTATATGTTATTCAAGACATCCCAAAGTGCTCAAATACAATGAATGTGTAATCATGGGTATTTTTTGGAGGCAGACACAGCATCTAATTCACAGTCTCAAATACAGCATGGTGCTGAATAACCAGTTACTGTTTTATTTGGTATTGGTTAAGGAAGAACTATCAACCAGTACCCCAACGATCTGAAATTACTTCCTGATAATTCATCATTGGAACTAAGCAAGCTTCAATGAGCGAGAAGTGTGTGCTGTACCCAGAGACACCAGAAACAGATAAAAATATCACAGGAATCAAACAAGTGGAAAGATGAAACATTGATAGAATCAACACCAGCACAGAGGTCAATCCCTTTTAAAAAATTCCTACAAGAAATCTGAGCCTATCATATTATTACCAAACAGCTCAAGAGCGCTCTAGACACTGGTCACAAACCTCTTTGGATAACCAGACACTACTGTCGTGGAGGTGCCTGTGCTACTTGGCATTGTGTTATTCAAGTCTTTATCCCTTTTGCTGCTCTCCAGCTCTGTCTGCCTGCGTGTGTAGGATGAGCCCCGGGCCAAGCTGGTCAATTGATTGCCAGTGTCATCCTCTCGTTGCCGTGTATAAGAGGCACTCCGAGCTAAAGGGACTGCAGAGTCACTGCATTGAAAAACAAGGGTCAAAGAGCAAAAGACAAGCAATGATGTCCAATTTAAGTACACTTTTTAACATTTCCATTTTAAAGCTAAAGCAGTGAGAATATTTCTACCACAAAGAGGCTGTTCAGGGGAAACAAAGTATTTTAAAGGGTGCAGACACACTAATCCCCAGTAAACGCTCACTTCAATTTTCCAGAACCACTACCACGGTAAATTGTGAACATTACCAAAAACTCCGCAACCTGGGTACAAACTCAAAATCAGAAGGAAGGTGAGAAGCTTGGATTACATTACTTTAAGTAGAGGATAGTTAATATATGTAGAACTGACTGCCCATGGAAATAGTAAGTTAGGTGGTGGGAGCAAATTTACAAAGGAGAAATTAGTGGTGGTGTTTTCTTCCTTTTGCAGAAATAGGAGTATTTTTAAATTTTGAAACAAAACAGATGGACCACATTTCCATCACAGTCCTGTACCTTCCTAAATTCTACCACTTTTTTTCTATTTTTCATTTCCTCTACTGAAGGTACAGGCAAGTTGGAGACAATTCCATTCTCATCTTCTGTCTGATATCTCCATCGAAGTAAACAGTAGCTTTGTGCAAAACTAAACAAGTAAATGTTTCCAGATTATTCAACTATGGTGTCATTGCAACAATCTTTGGGTTTTCTTGCAAGGGAATTGGAGTACAACAGTAAGGGAGTCTTGCTACAATTGTACCAGGCTTTAGTGAGACCACATCTGGAGCACTGTAAATAGGTTTGGTCTCCTTATCCGAGGAAGAGTATTCTGGTGTCATGAAAATATAACATTTTAATAATATTATTGTGATTTATTGTAAAGGTATGTTAATAGTGGGGTTTGGATTAGTTTCTGTGTGGGGAATGGGTTTAAGTGAATTGCAGACAGCTAGTCTGGAGCTTTGAGTTCTCGAGAAGCTAGGTTTGAAATGCTAAATACATAAACATGGTTGAAGTTTTAGAATGTGAGATGTGAAGAACATTTGCATTTTTAGATAAACCAGAGTAATGAATTTCAAAACGGCAGTAAATTGTTACACCTAGCCAACATAGGCTAAGCCAAACAGTGTTTATTTTTCCCAAAGCTTACTGGTGAGTACTTTTTCATAATATAAATCTTCCATTGTAAAGTTTCAAAGACATAGTGGGGCAATGGAATTTACATTAAAAAGGGAGAAACATGTATAAAGGAGATGAGGTTATGTGTAAAGGGGAATGAATTCTAAGATTTAACAAGCGTGAAAAGTCTCCAGCCTCAAGGTATGAAATTACTGTCTACAAGGACCAAAACTAAGAAAACTCACTGAATATCACTGTCCAGAGTATTGTGTACTTTGCCTGGGTCTGTTGAAGTTTGTTTTTAACTGTTGCCTTAATGGAGGTGTAACTGGGAATCTGATTAATTAGTGGAGCTAGGAGTTATCATAGTAGTAATTTGTAGACCTATGTATGTGCTTAAAATTTCTTTTTATTAATGTTTAATTTAGTTTGGTAAAAAAAAACCTAAAGACTTGGTGAGCTTACTACTAATAAATTCAAGGCACACATCTCAAAATAGGAATACAAATCGCAAAAAGGGTTGCGGCAGCTGTTTAAAGTTTCTCCTTGGGATTTGAGCAGCTCAACATTTACCATCTGCTGTAACATCACACTGTCTTGAAAGCACTGCGATGAAGGTTCACTAGATTGGTTCCTGGGATGAGAAGCTTGTCTTATGATGGGAGGCTGTGTAAATTGGGCCTATACTCTCCTGGGTTTAAAAGAATGGGAAACAAAAACACAAAATGCTGGAAAAACTCAGCATGTCTGACAGCATCTGTGGAGAGAGAAAAACAAAGTTAATGTTTCAAGTCTGTATGACTCTTCAGAGCTCTGAAGAAGTTATATGGACTTGAAACATTAATTCTGACTCTCTCTCTCCATAGATGCTGAGGATGTTTTCGCTCACTGGAGAGTCTAGTGAGGGGGCATAATCTCTGAATAAGTGGTTGTGAATCTGGAATTCTCTATTCCAGAGGGCTGTGGATGCTCAGTAAATTTGAGGGTGAGAAAATTGATTTTTGGAAATCTAGGGAGATGGGAATCAGGCAGGAAAGCGGAATTCACGTCAAAGATCAGCCATGATCTTATTGAAAGGCAGAGCAAGCCTGAGGGACAATTTGGCCTACTCTTGCTCTTTTTTTAATTTGTTCATGGGATGTGGTTGTTGCTGGCCAGGACAGCATTTATTTCCCATCCCTAATTGCCCTTGTTCAGGTGGTATTTTTAAGAGTCAACCACATTGCTGTGGGTCTGGAGTCACATGTAGGCCAGACCAGATGAGGATGACAGATTCCCTTCCCTAAAAGACATTAGTGAATCAGATGGGTTTTTACGACAATGGTTTCATGGTCATCATCAGACTCCTAATTCCAGATTTTTTATTGAATTCAAATTTCACTATCTGCCATGGTGGGATTCTAACCCGGATCCCCAGAGCATTAACCTAGATTTCTGGAATACCAGTCCAGTGATGATACCACCTTTGGTATTGTGCCTCCCCTTATTCCTTAAAGCCAGTTCTCACTCAAAATCCACAACTATGCATTTTCCATCTCCAATGAAGGAGAGAGAATTGTGATTGAATTTCATCTTCCTTATCCCAACTGATTTAAAACCAATTGAGGCACCCCAACTGAGTTTCTAACTCAGAACAGAATTAAGTTTGGACTGTCTACTCTATACACCTTAGTCACATTGCTAGAGTAGTTACTTATTCATTCTAATGTTTTTTAATCTATCCACATGTATGGATCATTGCCCCTAACAGCCTCGATCAATCATAAAAGGATCAGCGTGCTTCAATCTTTGTTCTTGCAACCTACCAGGAACTTCAAACTTGGGGTCTTTTACAACATCAGCATAATCAGAATCTTTTTTTGTTTATGAACCTAAACCTGAAGGTCTATTTTAGACAAAGGAAGTCACTTGTACAGAAAGTGTTGAAAACCAGAAGTCCATTCAGGCTCCAACTCTAGTTTTCAGGAGTATTTGAGATTGGTGAAGTGGTGAAAAAACCTATACCGCAATAAGTACAGGGTTTACACTGTTCCAGTGACACTTCTTAACCTAATTAGTTAAATAATGAACTTAAATAGATATCCCACCTACCATGGAACAGCTAGACGCAAGGCTTCCTACTGATATGTAACCTACCTAGTTTCACATTCCCAATTTCAGAGCCTCTCCAGTTATAACCAGGCAAGAACTTAGTGCTTTAAAACTTGACCTTACTGAATGAGGGAGGGGGAGCCATAAAGCTCTGTGGCTATTAATGCCCTTTCTTCAGAACCATTGGCTCTCAAAAGCTTATTACTGCCATTGATTGCTTGCCTTGTCAAAGTACATCCTGGTAATGTATGTGCTGCAGGATAAAACCATATTGGTCTTTATCATTAACTCTTCATTCAGACTTTGACCCTACTGTTTTAATGGCATCATTATGATTGTAAATAGCCACATAATGATTTCTCATTGAGTGTTTAGCGAACCAGTGTTTCAGAGGCTAAACAATGTGGTGGGCTAGCCTAATAAACTGACTCCTTCAGCTTATCTGCTCACCTAGTTTTATCTTCATTGGCATCTCCAATGGTGAAGAGTTTCCTTGTCGGAGTGGGTGGTACACGGGCTAACCGGGGTTCCTTCTCCTGAAATACACACAAACACCAGGTGAACTCAACATCAACATTGCTGACACTGAATATAAGAGATCTTGGTGCTGAACAAGGAAGCACATTCCCAATTAGCATACAGTGCATCATATACAATACATGTTTGATAAAGAAGCTTCTCCCCTAAACGTTGTGCTCTAAGGCTCTAAGATCAAATACACCACATGGTAACTTTGCTGCATTACTTCTCCATCACACAGCCTTGTGTCGCAAACATGGTGTGTTAGATGTAGGGTAAAGCCCCTACTCTCTACCAATAAATCACTTCCAGGTCATGATTAGCAGGCTTTACAAGCAGTATGAAACTGCCTCATCAAGATTACCTTAATCAGAGCTCTTTCTAAGCTGACTGTCAAGCACTTCCAGATCTGGTACAAGACAGGCTATAGAGTAATTCTCTTTCTACACTTTCCCATAAAATTGTACTAGGTATGGAATGGTTTCAGTTCAGTTTAAAGGTCCCTCTAGACTGACCCATCGAGTACTCCCAGATCAGTTACAGCAATGTTTTCATGCAGACACATAGCAAGCTTTCCTCTATTCCATCCCATTAAGCTCTCCAATAAATATTAATTAATTGTGCAGTGGAATTCATTCTACACTGTTTATCAAGCATTCCCAGGGCTCAACAAGTTAGCAGAGTTTAAAAAAAACTTTGAGTACACAAGTATTAACATTTAGATTCTCTTAACAGTGACTGACTTACCTTTTTTAAAACGTTAATGCAGAATAAAGCACCTATTCTGCCCCATGAGCACTCCCGAGTCAAGTACAACAAAGTTTCCTCTACATTGCTTTACGTATAACTTCCATGTTACTTACAGCGTGCGGTACTTTACACTCCCTCACCAATTATTCTGTGTCACATTCAGGTTGGATACAGAGTGAAGCTCCATTAAGCACTCCCAGGTCAAGTACACAAGGGATTGGAAACAGAGTGAAGATCCTTCGGGACTACTCCATCAAACACTCCTAGATCATGTCAAGCACAGGTTACATGCAATGGAAAGCTTCCTTTACAATGTTCCACAAAGCATTCTGTGCCTACACTGTCCATGGCCTGAGAGTAAAGTTCCTTGTATAGTATTTTATCAAGCAGTACTGGATATGTATAGCATAGCTTGGATGGGGAAAAAAGTGCCCTCTACAATGACCTACGCTGTGACATCAAGTAGTCCCAGATCAGGTACTGCACAGGCTAGAGAGAGATACAAAGCCACATCAAGCACTCCCTGCTCACATACAACATGCTATATGCACAGTAAAACTTTCTTTATAATCTTGTAAAATATACAGGTAAAGTACAGCACAGGTTAGATACAGAATTGTACTTCACTTTTATAACAGGATAAATCCTGAATAAAGAAAATGCTGGAAATACTCAGCAAGTCATGAAGTCAGGTAGCATCTCTCAAGAGAGAGAGAGTTAACGTTTCAAAATAAAGTTTATCACGACATTGTTTCCTATCGACTTGAAACATTAACTCTTTCTCTCCATGGATGTTGGCTGACCTGATGCGTATTTCCAGCATTTTCTGTTGTAAAGCTTGTTCTACACTATCCATCACAGTTCCAAATCAGGCATACTGATTAGATACAAAATGAAACTCATTTAAGCAGACCCATAAATCAATTTCAGGTAAAATACAGCACAGGTTATAGGCAGAATAAACTCCCTCTATGCCCTATCAAACACTAGATATTAAGTAAAGCTTAATCCACAACACGACAAACACACCAAGCTCAGTTATGACACAGGCTACATGCACAACAGTACCTTCTCCACAAAATCCCTCCCAGGCAACCTGAAGTGAGGTACAGTACAGGTCAGATGCAGAGTAAAGTTTCTTTCACAATTTACACAAAAGATTCCTAGGCAAGATACACCACAGATTATGTACAGGTCCTTTTAAACAGTTCATCGAGCTTTCACAGTACAAATTAGATACATAGTAAAATTCCTTCAACGCTGGCCATGACGCACGTCCATACACCAAAGCTTAGGTGCTGAGAAAAAGCCGCTTTAGTCTGTTCCATTACCTAAGCCAGGTACAACATGGGTTAAATGGAAAATAAAGCTCCCACTGTGCTGTACTAACAAAGACTTCAAAAGTCAGGTACAGTGTAGGCTGGATGCCAAAAACTGCAACCTCTACACTATTCCACAAAGCACTCGCAGTGCTCTAGGAAGTAGATGAAGAGCAAGGCTCCTTCAACATTATCCCATCAACCAACCTCAGGTGAAGTATAGTGAAGGTCTGAGGACTGGATGAAAGACAAAGTTTCCTTTTATACTATCCTTTGAAAGACTCCCAAGGTCAAGTATAACAGAGGTTAGATTTAAAAATCCAGCTACGCTGTTGTTTCAGGTATCTCCAGTTAAGATCAGCAATTACGCTCTACCTATACTGTTCCTTGAAAGTCTCCAAGCTGAGGCACATCACATGCTACATACAAAGATCTATTAGCACTGCCTAATCAATGCTCTCAGGCAAGGTATAGCTTAAGTTAGATGCAGTTCAAGCAATCTCTACCTACTCTGCTCCATTAAGTACTCTCAGGACAATTAGAGCAGGTATTTGATGCACAGTTCACCACCCTCCATACTATTCTATCAAATACACCTGTTTTAAGGAAGGCAGAGGTTCAATGCAGAATTAATTAACTTCTAAAGCCTTGCTGAAAAAAGGCATATTGTCAAAGCTTTTTGTCTTGCACACATCAGGACAATTGCAAGAATACCAACGTCAGGGGACGCAAGAACTTTAAAATGTATGAGAAGAGAGTGCTGATTAGTTGGCAAATAGAGTCTGATTGGTAGAGGCGTTGCCAAGAAAAGTGCACCAGTTAATGATAACTGACAGTTAACTGCCAAGCACTGTTTGAAATTTTAAACCAGACAGCTTGACTCTAATTGGTCAAGGCATTGCCCTGGCTACCACTTATTTTGTTTAGCTGAAACAGGTGCAATGTGTCTACATGTTCTTTCTGTCTGCAAGGACAGGGCCCTATGGTTCATGTGTGTGCCCTGGAAGCTGGACTTAATACACAGAGCCCTGTTCTTTACAGACAGAAAGAACATGGAGACACATTGCACCTGTTCCAGCTAAACAAACTAAGCAATAGCCATTCGCTGGTTCATTCCTCAGAGGGAGGAGACGGCCTTGCACTCCTCTACAGAGAGAGAGCACTCCAAGGTTCCTATAGACTAAATATATTCCTCTAGAGATCGGCCAACATCACAAATGTCCTTGGGTAACCTGTTGGCAAACCCAGTCTTGGGTTTCTACCTCCGTTCCCTATCTTTCTCCTCCACATATTGACAGACATAAGCACACAGAATGGCCTCTGATCTCTCCAAGTGTCTGCTCTCTATGGGAGCTCCTGTTCTTTCTTTCACGCGGAAGGGTGAGGCTAGCCTTTGCTCTTCTCTCTATATTACAGAGCAACTGATTTCTGTTAACTCTCACTGTGAGGGAGTGGCTGGCTTTTGTGCTCAAACTGCTTGGCTAGCTTCTCACTCATTTTCCCCACTTCTCCAGTTGAGGAAAGTTATGAACTCTGAGCATATGATTCTCTTTCTATACAGAAGAGATTGGCTCTTTTCTCTCTCTCACACAGGAGGAGTTAGTGCCTTGTGTGCTGAGTAAGTTGCTGGTTGGTTCAGTGATGGCAGCACTGCTGCAATGGGCTTCAGTGTCCTGGCCTTAGAGGAGGATGGGAATGGGAAAAGGAGGCATCTCTCTGGTTTCTGCATCTGATCATTATCCAGTGACTTGTCCTGATGAAGGTAGAAAGCACCGCAGATTAAGCAGCATCCGTGGGATCGCACTGTGGTAAGAATGACAGACCTTTAACTGTGTAGAATGCAGCCATTCGGCCTATCATACCTGAGTCAGCTATTTGAAAGAACCTTTTAATTAGTCCCACACTCCTGCTCTTTCCTCACAGCACTGCAAATGTTAACATTTCAGATATAATCCAATTCCTTTTTGAAAGTTATTGTTGAATTTGCTTCCAACACCTTTACAGGCTATGCATTCCAGATCATAACTTACTGCATAGCTCAACTGGCTCTTTTACCAATCTTCAGTTTATGCCCTCTGGTTACTGACACACCTGCCAGGCCAATACAATACCAGGAGGGGAACTGACCAAGAACAAGATAGGCTGAATCCTCCCTCTCAAGGAATAGTCCCAAAAAATCCTGGCACGTACCTTTTCCTTGGATTCAGCCAGCGTCAATTTGGGACTAGAGGCTGACCGAACAATGCCCGTCTCTTTTCCCTTCTGCTCCTCCTGTGGTGGTTGCAAGTTGTTGAGGGCTCCATAGCTGCCAGTTTTGCGGAGGGCAGTGCGCCATGCAGCAGGGGATTGCTGTTCCTTCTTCTCCTCGTCCTGGGCAGCCATTTTAGTGGCAGGGCCTGTAAACTGGGTGCACAAGGAACACAGTTTATTAACTGACAGGAACGATCAGTCATAACCACCTCGAGCCAAAGGAATGACCACTGGGAGCATAAAACAAACTGAAGCACAGACAGAAAATAAAATATGCCAGTAGAGGTAGTGGACTTACTTCCCATTGACATTGTGGTGTAGGAAGGGACTGAGTTGTCTCTGATAACAGCAGTGGGAAGTATTTTTACAGCCCACACCACCTTCTAACATTGGGACTAGGAGGAATTTACCACTTTAACACTAAAGGTAGTGGGGGCAGGCTCATTTCCCACAGGAAGTATATTTGCCTTCCTTAGTCTCTTATACTGTCTCCTGTCACTCTGCCCTAACCAAACTACCTCACAATCAATGGAAGCAAAATGCAGCCTGATCGACCAGAAGCATAGCCAAACAAAAAGAAAAGCTTGAAGAGGTAGGAGGTCCTTACCTTCATCTTGACATCAGAGGCAGCAGTGGTCTAACATTCACTGCCCCCTTCCAGTACAGCAGTAGGACAAAACAGCTCTTTGACATGTGGTAACCTCGAGAGCTAACCTCAGAAAGGTAAGTATCACCAGCAGGCTGCAGCAACCCTCCCAAACAAAAATAAATTCTACATCATAAAATAAAGCACTAACTACATCACGGAAGATTTCCTCCGGTCAATGTGTGCTGACAACATTGTTGCAAGAGCATCTTTGAATGGTTCCAGTGAAGTTCTTTTGGAAGACAGTCACAATTTTGTTCTCAATGGTGGCCAGAGGAAGTCTTCCCCCAATGATTACCATTCATTCTTCAGAGTCCTCCTTTGCCTAAACTGTTGTGGATACTGTTACTACTGGTGCTTTTAAAGTATAAGTAGCTGAGCCCCAGGGATGGTCTGAGTGAAAAATCTGTGTAAACGTTTAAGGAAAGAAGTACTTGAGTGGTAACCACAAAATAAATTCACAAGCAGGGGACCAAGAGAAAGCACACATCCAATCAGGGGACCTAAAAGGCATGTTAACCAATTTAACAACCAATGTTGTTAAATCTTGTGCATACTAACTAGTTAAAGACCACAGTTATCCTTAGGCTCATATGGACTCTAAATGTTAGCCTGAGAGCTGCAGTTTCTTGTGGTTGTGTGCAGCTTCCCTGATGTTTGAAATGCCTTTGTATTGTTAAATTTCTTCGGCCTGAATTGCTTCTACAGGTGGACTATTAGTGATGTGTCTCAGGGATCAGGGTTTGGGTCGGTATTGCTCAGTATTCATGAAGGATTTGAAGCTGGGAATAGAATCAAAGTTGTCTAAGTTTGCTGATAAGACAAAATGAGGGGAAGAGTAGCAGCAAATAGCCAAATGAAGGACCAAATACAGTGAGATACGGACAGTCTGTGAAATTGGGCCAAAAAGTGGCAATGTCTAAGATGGATAAGTGTAAAATAACGAGACCTTGGAAGAAGTACGCAAGAGAGTATATGCTGCACAGTATTATTCTGCAGGACACAACAGAGGAGAGAGATTGTGGAGGCAGGAGGGATGGTGTTCTAGTCAATAGCTTGTTGAAACGGGCTGTGCACAGTAAAAAGAACAGGTTTCGGGAACTAATAATGAACTTGTACAAAGCACTAGCCTGGCCCTACCTGAGTTCTCAGTATTTTGGCTGTCACATTACAGCAGCAACATCTTAGATAGAAACAACTGATATATTGGATTAGACACCTGGGAATGCAGAGATCACAGAAATTGGCAATATCTACATTGGAGAAGAAAGTGGCTTGAAATGGCTGAAAAGAGATTCTAAGCTGTTCAGATGAATTGAAGTTTTGTAATCCCTTTGGAAATCACTAATTTTACAACACAGGGACAAAACTTATTCCTGCAATCGGAAAGGTGAACAGTTTAGATTTAACTACTTTACAGAGAGGGTAGTGAATATTTGAATCAGAGGAGGGTGGACTGGCAGAAAAATTGAGCTAGAGGCATGAGAGATAGAATTGTGTTTGGCAGCTTCTGAATCTTGAGAGTAGCCAGATGGACTACAATGATCTCTTATTGTTCCGTCCATTTCCATGTTCCTATGTAACACAGTAATCCCCAGTACCCTCACAATTCTTCACATTATTTTTAAAAGGCAACCAATGTGAATTAACACCTCTTCTACCCCAGTAGTCAACAAGCAAAGAACACTTGCTTTCAATGAGGTCACATTCCCTGTTTTCAATATCTAGTCCTATTCACATGAAGTAAGCTGTGTGAGGTGGAAGGAGCAAAACACACAAAGCCTAATATATGTTTACCACCCATCCAACCCATTAGAGTCATGGACAGACTGTGTGATGCAGAGTTATTCTCAGATGATCAATTTCAGGCATGTGTGGGATGCTGGAGATTATATCAAGGAAAAGGAAGCAAAGTATCAATGAAAATGTACAACAGATTGGCTTGCGAGTTTCTGTTGCTCTCATTGGGAAATCAGAAGTCAACTATGCTTTAATTTGCAGGAGCAAATCAGTCTAAAATCTCGTAGGTTAAAAGAGAGGAAGACCTAGAAAGAGAGAAGTGCAAGACAAACCACATATACATGCAGCAAACCAAAATTCCACTGAGATGGGAAACCTCAACGTGCAAGAAGCTCACCGCTGCTCTTTGACCTCTCTGGGGTACCAAGACAATGCCGGTTTTGCGCAGGCCCTGTCGCCATGATGTTGGGTCACTTGACTGACAAAAAGGTAGGAAAGGAGTAATGAAGTCAAACTGCAGTCAGAGGAAGAGCAAAGGGAGAGAAAGAGAAAGGCAGGTGAGGTATGGATGAGAGTAAAAGAGAGAAAGTAAGGAAGGCAAGAAAGGGCACAGAGGAAGTTCATATCCTCATTCTGCATTTAACATTATACCCTTAACATAAATAAATCTTTATCAATTCAATCCCCAAAACACAACATGCAAGCCATTCAATGAACTAAATGCCATGAACCTCTGTAATCATTCACTAGACATTAAATATATCAGTCAGCAGTTATCAATTGAACAAAAACTGATGAAAGTTTGACTTCTTTTACGTAAGCTAATTCCTCATTTTTCTTTTAATCAACAATTAATCAACAAATTCTAGCAGCACTCTCGCATTTCTGATTGGGTTACCTTTTCCAGACATTGGTAGACAGGCAGGGGACTGGGTCCCATGTCCCAGGTTGGGGAGTGCGGGGTGGGGGGCAGGGGCGGTCCTGGCTCACAGAAGCACAAATGGAGCATGCTCTTCACATCAAGACAACACCATGATCTTCACACCATTAAACTTAACCTTCACAAGTGGAAACAAAGCTAAATCATTTTCACTGATGTACAATACAGGATCTCTAGCAACAGATAAAGCACAACATCACACTTGAATAAAACGTTACTTTATACTCACAATAGGGAAAATGTAGCATCCCTCACTAGTAGCAATGCAGCACACGTGAGGAACCCCTGCAGGAATTTTGGCAACATGTTTCCACCCCAGAGAAAAGTAAATAGAGCATCAAATGCAACAGTGAACATTGCAGTTTTCTTCACAACAGGAATGTTTGCAAGTTATCCTACAGAATAGATCTCTCAGAAATGGAATCAATGTAAAATTGCTTGCAAGAGGGAACAATACAGCATCTGTCACTGAAGGTGCCTTTGCCTCATTCCTTGGAATAGGAAACAATGCAGTTTCCTGAAAATTACATCAAATTCACCAACCTTCATACAAAACAACATAGCATCCCATGCAATAGAAAACAACACTGCAAACCTTATGCCGAAACACAATGCAACATCCTTGTATTAGGAAGCAATTCAGTATATCTCACCAGAGGAAGTAATGCAGCATTCATCCTAAGACACAGAGCAGTGCAGCTGACAGGAATGAACACAGCATTCCTTACATGAAACAATACATCATCACTTGCAAAAGAAAAGCTGCTGCTCACCTCAAGAGGAAATCATACTGCATTCCAAAGGGGCAATCATGCAGAAGCCTGGCAAGAGCAGCATTTAGAGCCAGAAACTCTGCAGCAATAAAGCAGCAACAATGCAGGAGAATATAATGCAACATCCCTCAGAAAAGTACACAATGCAGCATTCATTACGACAGCCAACCTTGTCAAATTTGGGGATTTTTTTTGATAAATTTTACTTGGAAAGGATTTGGGAATGAGTTATCTTGGAATGATTGCACTTAGATTAAAGTGAATCAAACAATTATTCAGCTTGTAGCTAAGTCAAGGTAGGTGAGTCAAACTATTAAAGTTACATTCCCTACCATCTGGAAAAATGAAGGAGGCCTTGCTTTCTCTCAGAGTTTGCAAAAACCTATTATTATTGCTATGGCCCTATTTATCTGCACTTAGCAGGGGTCAATTGCTGGGATGGCAAGGTGACTATCTGCTCTTTGAGGCTAGGTAGAGCAAGTTTGATTGACAGCTTGGTGAACCAAGCCCTGAACATGAGAAGGAATTAAGGGCCAAGCCTTTCTTTCTGGTCTCATGAGTTTAAAGAAGTGCAAGACACTTGGCCAGTCAATTCCAACAAAGATTGCATGACAGAGGTGTTGGGCAGAGCTGGAAGCTGAGCATACAGCTAGTTGATTTTTTACCGCGAATGACTGAACATAAAGAAAGAGAAAATCAAGACTGGGCATTCTGCTAATTTGGGACTGTGTAACACATTTTTGTGGCTTTAAATTTTAATGGAAGCATGGTAGTAGTTAACGAAGTTTAAAAATGCAATCCTCTCCAATCCAGTCTATTATGCAAGATAAACCAGCTTCTTGATTTCACACAATGTCGATCAGTTCCACCTACTAGAAGGCTGGAGAAGTACATATGAGGGTACTTGTGAAGAATGCAATATCCAGTTCAGATTACAAAGGGATCCCTATTTTTACACCCTTAAGTTCGGTCATTATATAAATTGAATATTGGTCAGTACAGGCAAATTACTGAATACCACAGACATGAGGCCTGCAACAGTAACACTGGAATGAGACTATATAAGGCAGACCCATAAATCTGTATCACACCAGTTGCTAAAGGAAACAATGCATTAATTCTAAGCACTGATGGAGTTTCATTTACAGCAGAAATTAATGCAGCAATCAAAACAGGAAATAAAACTGCATCACATACCAGAAAAAAGGTAGCTTCTCAAAAGGAAGCAAGCATCGCCTGAAATACTAAATAATGCAACATATTTTGCAATAGGAATCAGTGCAGCATCTGCATGCTGCATCCCTCAGGAGATAAAAACATATGCCTCACACAAAACAATGAACAACCTTAAACGGAAATATAACATCCCCCATAACTGGAAACCATATGGGACGTCAGAATGAAACAATGTAGAGCATCTCATAACATTGCAAAAAAAATGCCGTGTAAGAGAAAGCAAGCCCCACTTTCATCATGAGAATTTACACACATCACAACACAGCATTTACTGCAATATGAAACAATGCAATGCCATGACATAAACAATACAGCCTTTTTCACAAAATAAAACATAGGAGAGAGGGCAACATTCATTACAACAACAAAATCAGATTACAAAAGGAAACAACTCAGCACACCTCAACACAGGAAAACAATGGCTGGGAATTTCCTCAAAGTTATGAGAGCAGAGCAGAAGCAGCTCTGAAGAAATTCTTGGCCAATTAGTCATTCTCAGAAAAGGACAGGGTGCACAATCCCTCTAACACAAGACTGAGGCAGCCTCCAAAATGAAACACTGCAGCACACCTCATGGGAAAAAGCATCATGTCCTACAAAATGAAACAATGCAACATTGATTGCAGCAGGAAAGGTTGCATCATTCTTTACCACTGGATATTTGCAGCATCCCCTCACAACAGGAAAAATTAGATGTATCCTTAACAATGCAAAAAAAAAACTAGGCAGTGTCCCTTACAACAAGAATCACTGCAACATTCACACATCAGGAAGCAATTCAACAACTCTTGCAAAAGGAACTATTCATTGGAAACATTCACTTAGGAGTACAGAATTTGAATATTGTTGAAAAGAGAGATCTTGCAGAAGCTTTTTGTCTCGCACTCATCAGGACAAATACATGAATGCCAAGTTTCAAACAATCACAGCAATTTATGCCACAGGAGAAAAGGGATGCTTACTGGTTGGCAAGACAACAAAAAGACGGTCCGCCTACCAAACAATTGAGCAACGTTGTGTATGCATTTCAGTGCTGGTGCAACATCAGGTATGTAGGTCATAGATCCCAATGATTGGCTGACTGAAGCAAACAACATTCCTCTAGCTGAAGCAAAGAGCAGAGATGGGTAGAGTACAGATTGTGCTCAACCAGCCTGCACATGCAAAACCCAAAACAAAATGCCTATTGTAAGATATGATTCCGCAATTAGGCAGCACTTGCTGGACCATCCTGAGTGCACTAACAGCTGCACTAACAATCAATTTAAGATAATCAGCTAAGCTCGTAATGCAGCTCCTTTATGCTTGTTAGAAGCGACATACCTTGTTCTTGCAAGCAGAAGGAATATGTTCAAGTCTTGCACCTTTCTGAATTACCCGGATGCATGGGGAGCCTGTTGCTTTCTCTATTGCAACATCTTGGCCAAACAAGTCAACTAACCAATCAGTCAGCACCCCTTTTCTCCTGAATTATAAGTTGTTTGAAATGTGTCATTCTTGCATTTGTCATGATTAGCGCAAGATAAAAAGTTTCAGCAATATGTCTCTCCTTTCAGCAATATTCATATCCCTTGGAACCACAAGCAACACAGCATCCCTCACAAACTATACATGCACTCACAGAACATGAAACCGCGTTATATCTTTTGCAAAAGGAAACAAGGCAGTATAGCTCACATGAAGCAATGCAGTGTTTCTTGCAATTTGTAGCAGCCCAGACAACAAGAGGTAAAACACACCTTTTGCATTATGAAGAAATGGCGCACACCTCAAAGGAAACTGCAGTGCCATAGCAAGCAATGCAGTATTTCTTGCAATGAAATGCAGCATCTCTCAAGAGGAACGTTGCATGATCCAACCGAATAGGTAACAGTGCAGCTTCCCTCAATCAGAAACAGTGCAGTATTCATTGCAGCAAGAAACTTTAGAGCATTATTTCCAAAGCTAGCAACATTCCCCGCAGGAAATCAAAGGAATTCTAGAATTTCTGTTTGATCTTTAATTTAAAATAAAGAGAAAATGTCAAATCTTAAGCAAGGAAAAGTCAAGCCAGTTTCAATCCCACCAGATCCCAGCTCCATTCAGGTAAACAAAAAATTTGGATTAGGAGATGGTGCTGCAGAATCCAAACTTAAAATCCAATCACTTCTCCTTCACGCACACAACGTACCCTCTTGTTGGTTCCACTAGATGCAGAGGAGGATGAAAGGATAGAGTCAGTCATGCTCAGTTTGGTGCTGAGGTTGTTCATGTTGAGTCGGGCTTTTGTTTTCTCTGTCAAACCAAAAAATGACACAATTAAAGTGAGAGTGAGACAAGTCTGACTTTCTCCTTTCCACCCCAAACACGTATCAAGTTATATATAGCTTGGGCCCTTTAGAAATGAGTGTGTCTCCATTACCAGTAACATCCTCAACATAGAAGCAACAATCTAACTGCATGGTAATATTTTTCACCTAAAATTATCATGCGCTCAATGGCAGTGGTTCCACTACCAGTTTTTTTTAAAAGACGGCTACTATGCAGGGTTGTGCTATCCCAAGACAGTGGATCATCCCCTGTCATCGGAGGGGACTAGGCCTACACTAGGGCCTGTGTAATTTCCCAGGTTACCAGTCAGGGCCATGTGTGGATACAGTTCCCAAATTGAATCTTTTCAAATGACTCCTGCCAGGCAAACAGCACCTTTGTTCTGTGAATTCTGCTCCTGCTATCCTGGAGTTTGAACACTGTGGGTGGACTCTTACCAGGTCAGCAGAGGCGACAGGAAGGTGGGTGAAGGGAATTTTTGGAAGTTGAGTATCAGGTCGCTTATCTGATGTGTCCCCCACCTCTGTTTGCTGGAGGCAGGCTGCCTAAAGAACTGGCAACCCACTCCACAGAGGCAGGTTGCCAATTAGAACAATTAAGGTGCCACTTAGGTGGCATTTCCAGAAATAATACATGATGTAACTGTAAATTTGTCTTCCCCAATGTTACAGGTTGTTTGTTCTCAGCAACCAGCAGTTCCAGATCCAGAAGCTATCACCCTTGCTATTGCTTCCGGCTATACTGTGACACAGAATGCCAAGGGAAGTGGTTGAGAAATGGATTATCATGTGGTGCTTGAGGGGTGGCAGGGGGAAAGAAGAGTTAGCACAGATTAGAACATCAGTGGGTGCAACAGGGATTCACTAGATTGATTCCTGGGATGAGATGGCTGTTCCAAGGGGAGAAATCCATTCTTTGGATTTTAAAAGAATGAGGTAATCTCATTGAAATCTATATTGCTGAGAGGCTGTTTCCCCTGGGTAGAAGCTATAATTAGGGGGCAGTGTCTCAGGATAAGGGGTCAGCAATTTAGGACTGAGATGAGAAAATTCTCCACTCAAAATTGCAAATCTTTGGAATTCTCCACAACACAAAAACGCAATAAATAGCAGCAGGAGTAGACCACATGGCCCATCAAGCCTGCTCCACCATCCAATACGATCAAGACTGATCTTGGACTTCAACTCCATTTTCCCATCCACTCCCTTAATTCCCCAAAAGACCAAAAATCTGTCTATCCCAGCCTTAAATGTATTCAGCAATGAAGCATCCACAACCTTCTGCTGTAGAGAATTCCAAAGATTCCCAATCCTTTGAATGAAGTAATTTCTCTTCATCTCAATCCAAAATGATCAGCCCTTCATCCTGAAGCTGTGCCCCTGTATTTAAGATTCCCTGACCAGCAGAAATAATCTCTCAACGTCCACCCCATCAAGCCCCTTCAGAATTTTGTAAGCTTCAATGAGATCACCTCCCATTCTTCTAAACTCCAGGGAATACAATTTACTCATCCTCTCATCATAAGACAACCCCCTCTGTTAGTGTTGGAATTGTGTTGCAATATAGTACATGCTTTAAGTTGGTAATCAAGAGCAGCTGTCCCCAACTGGGAAAGTACTAAGGCTTTCATTACAAGAGTGTAAAAAGGTGTTCACGCTGGGTGTGGGAGGTGTTGGAAGAGTCTGTGTCTTTACTCTGCAGGCTTGGAAATAAGTCTGTTTTAAGGAACAGGCTAGCTTCAGACTCATTCTTTCCTCAACGTACAAATATTGGATTTAACACTCTCATCCCAGGGACCAATTTAGTGAGCCTTCACTGTACCGCCTCCAATGCAAGTATATCCTTTCTTAAATGTGGAGACCAAAACTGCATATAGCATTCCACATATGGTCTCACCTTATCTCAAGGCTGAAATCAATAGATTTTTGGGCATTAAGATAATCAAGGGATATGGAGGATAGAGTAGGACAGTGGAGTTGATGTAGAAGTTCAGCCATGACTTTATTGAAAGGCAGAGCAGGCTCACTGAATAGCATGGACTCCTCCTGCTCCTATTTCTTATGTTCTTAGCTTTTGATTTCTGCTCCTTACCTGGATTTCATTAAGTTCCTTCTTCAGAGAAGCTAACAGGTAAAGGATCATAACCAGGGGGAGATCCTGGGATTGAAGATCATGCCCATGATGTTGTAACAGAAAATAATGGAACACCAGCCCCACTGTGGCTCATCTCCAGGGAGATAGTAAACCACCACCTCCATCCCCAAAATCAATAAAATCAGAGGTCACTACCCTTTGACTTACCTGCTTCGGATTCAACTTCATATGGCATCTCCTCCTCAGAACTTGAGCCATTCAGCTTCTTTCTGTCTTCCTCATCATTGACATGCTCCAACATCACAGACTCTAATGTCTTGCGCTCCTTCTCATGCATTGAGATTTTATCTTTGCTGCTCATACGGGAAATAGAAGTCCTGGTGGGATAACGGATTAGCTCTGGTTGGCTGTTAGTGTGATGCGTGCAGCCCAGGACAAAGTCAGCAAGTTCCATCTCTCAGGGTTAGACACAAAACTCGAACAGGGTATAAAGGAGCCACTCTCCAGCAGATACTACAAATTGGGGGCGGGGGGGGGGGGGGGGGGGGGGGGGGGTGCGGTGCGGTGCTGACCTCCATAGCAGACCAACTTAACACAAAGTTCGAATGTTGCATCCAGCTTTTGAAACAATTCTCTCCTAGCTCTCTAATTTCTCATGTAACTTAATGCTCTGTTATTCTGTGCAACACTCATCTATTCTATACGCATGAGCAATGCATTCTCAGCTCCATCACTCTGCATGCAACACATTCTCTGAACCCTTGCATTCAATGTGCAATTTATCCCTGGCTCACATGAAAAGCAGGCTCTTGGTTTTCTGCTATCATGTATGTAACACATTTTGAGAATTTTGCTATCCCGTATTGTCTGCTGCTCTCGATTATTATGTGTAATGCACTGCCAGCTCCCTGTTATGTTATGCAGCCTTGGCTCTACGGAGACAATCCACAGCTCTGAATTCCTATGTAATGCACTCCCAAGGTCCCTTCTGTTGTCCTGTAACACTCTCCCAGCTTCCTATTGCATTGTAATAGTCGCTCATGCTCTCTTTCATTCTTGGTTTAGCTCATTTGTTAGCCATATTCTATTGTAATTTTAAAAATGAACTGCCTTTCTTTACAATGTTGAGCAGAAACAGCACTGCTAATCAGTGCTGCAGCCTACTTAAGAGGGAATGCTGGAGTTGTTCTTTTGTACCCTGTTGGATCTCAACGCACAAAACAATCACTGAGCCCCTGCCAAGGGCCCAGAGGACAGTTCTCACACAACATTTTGCTGGGTGATGCATCACTCTCTTTGTCCAGTGATGAAGCCGATACAGTGCAGCCGACTTCCAATCAATTTGTACAAGGCCAGGCCTCAGCATATATACATTTCTCACCATTACATGGTTACTGCAACACTCCCTGCTTTACAGCATTTACCTTCCTCGGCATCCCCCTTAAGATCAACATGTTTGGAGCAGAAATTTAGTGCCTCTCACTTTTTCTAAATCATTTTTAGCACTTCAAAAAAGGGACATAGAAATTAGTAGACAATACAAGTCTAGTTTGCCTTCTGCCACCCTGGTAGTCACAGGATATCATAATGTAGTTGTTGACTAATCATAACAATCAATACTTAAAATGTTTTAAAAGATGCAAGAAAGAAATAGCAATGAGGTTTAGAATCAGGAGTAGGATATTGCATCTGGATGGACTCTGGGTAGATGGTGAAAAGGTGGATCACTCTCCTAAGGCATGAATCCAATGGAAGCAACAGAATACAAAGGAAGAAAAATAGCTGGGCAAGCTGAATCAGTGAGCAGCAAGGATTTAGAAACAACAATGTGATGTCTCTCAGACCTATCGGAATTCTTTGTGAAGGTAATTAATGGGATTTGCAGAACACATTTGATAAGGTTTCACATCTGAAGCTTGTGAAGAAGATCAAGTCTCATCAAACAATTGGGAGGTAAATTAACTGGATTGGAAAGTGTCAAGAAGAAGGAACAGGGAATGATAAGCGGGAAAGGTTCCAGGAGAGTTAGTAACTGGAGTTGTGCAAGTTCTACTTTAGATTCACTGCTGTCCGTTCACATTATTTATAAATAATAGAGGTCCTATCAAAACTGAATAATTAACAGACTCCACTAAATGGTTCAGTGATTACCTGGGAGGATATTGATGAAATTAAATTGATCTGGGTCAATTTAGTAGATTGCTTTTAATGTTAAATAAATTTAACATGATGTACATTGGAACAGTGATGTGAAATATGCAGTGAAGTGATATCCATTTGCAAAGATGGGCAAAGATCTGGGTAAGACTAATGGCCGTTCATCAAAAATGTCCAATCTTTAGAAGGAATCTTCCCCAGTTGCTCCATTTTATTCAACCATATTTATCAAGCGTAGATCTATTAAGAGATCCTTATTCTACAGTCCAATAAGACTTCTGGTCCTGTTGTTATTCCTCCCATCATCTACAAATAGTGTTCTGTTTTAAAAATGTCTTTGCAATCTCTTATTCTCCTAGTCCTGCTTTCCTGAGAGGTTTCCTCACATTCACCAAATTGCTAATAAACATGGTTTGTCCTACCCTTCGGATTACCACCCCTATTACTATGGAAGCTGCTACCAAAATCATATGACACTTTTAAAGTTTTGGTCTAATATACACTCACTGGTATGGTTTATGGCAGGATTATTCTACTGGTGATCTACTTGCCTACAGTACATGTCATAATATGCCTTTAAGGGATAGCATCATGGCACACTTACCCTAAAGTGATGGCATGTGATCCAGCCTCAGTTTCACTTCAGTCTGGAGCAGAACACAGACACACAGCTCTGATGCCTTAAAGCTTTCTGTCCATATATATCTGTTCACATGTGCCTAAAATTCATAAATGAACCCACAATGTGTTTGCCCAAGGTATCTTTATTTCATTATAAAAACACAACACTACTCACATCTAAATGCCTCCCCCTGAACATAATCCTTACACTTTTTTGACTGGCTCTGGTACTGTACACTTTCAAACAAATAATCATCAAGTTCTCCGCACCAACCTCATTGTTCACAGCCATCTAGGTTATAGCTTTCAAACTGTTCCATCTGCACGGTAGTTGGCAACTTATCTTCTGCATATTCTGGCACTCTCAGTCCTTTCTTCTTCAAAGCTATGGCCTCTTTCACTTGTTATTCAACCCAACATTTGCTAATAATTCCACTGTATATTATCAGTTTCCTTCCGATTGTAAAGTCATGGTGCTCATAGCCTCCACTCCTCACAGTACAAACACTTAATCACTCCATCCTTTCTAGCACTTACTAACAAAGCTCAAGAACAGCTGGTTCTGAAAGACAATGCCTTTTTCACTGATAATTCCTGAACTCTCTCTCACGTTGGGGGATATGACTTTTGTCTTTAGTTTATTGACTCAATTGTGGTGTGGGATCATATCAACTTTCCATTTTTGTTCTTCCTATGCTTCAATATGGGATGTTCTACAGTTTTTCCCCTTACAGTCCCACTGTGTGCAAGTCAAGATTCACCACAATCTTCTCTAATTCACTGTTTTCCAAAAACTCAACCGTGAAACTCCTCAAATCTTTTAGCCATGCCATCCTTTCATATTCCTCAAGCTTTAAAAAAAATTCACATAACTTAACCATGACTTCTTGATATACCTTTACTTTGTACTAACCTTTTCGAACAATGGTCCTTCACCCATCTCTCTCAATTTTAAAACATACTGATTGTGTGCTGGGGTCTATATGATTTCAGGTTTAAATAGGTTATTCTGTGTACAGATCACTAGTGAGCTGATATTTTGTTTCTGTTCCAGTTAAAACGTCATCTTCAAAAGGGCACGTTAATGTATTAGAAAGAAAAATATGAAAAAATTAGTAATGGAGTCAGGACTTTTAAGTTTGATGAAAGACTTTAAAGAACAACTGGTTTTCACTGAAGAAAAACTGAGTAAGTCATGATTCAATTCTTTAAAATACTGAAAGGGATGGATGTCAGGTCACATAACATATTCCTTGCGAGCAGAGCTAGGAAAATAGTTAACCAGGGATAAGCAAGTCTCCTGACTATAAGGGATCTTCATTTTCATAATAGAGCAATGGAGATGTAGAATTGACCCCCAGCTAAATCAATTAATGTTGTTTCAATTAATACCCTTAACAAAAAAATAGGTAAGGATCCTTCCAGTAGCTCAGCTGGTTAAGGAAATAAGTAGTGAAGGAGAGGTGGAGAAAATATTGCTAAAGGAGCTTTAAGAACAGGATTGAGGATGGGAAGGTGCAAGACTGCATAGAATGATAGCGAGTGCACAGAAATCTCATTTCAAGCATAATATCGAATAGAAGGTCTGGTGGGAATTCTGGTATTTTGGCAGGCTCACAGGGGAGTGCATAGGAAATAATGAGCAGAATATTTCCTAAAGAGGTTCAAATACTTGGGTAGACCCATGTTCGAAGGGAAAAGATTTGCACTTGTTCTCTTATGGTTCACAGACACATCCCCATGGGTTTCGTATACAATGAATCACTAAATGCCTGTAATTTGGCATAAGCATTAGTGGGACAGGCAGAAAGGGACTCTGTTTAAAATACCATCCTGAGGGACAATAATTCTTACAGTGCAGAACTTCCTCAATAATGCAAGTTAACGTAAACTGTGACTATGCATTCAAGTCCTAGAGTGGGGCTTGAACACAATTTTCTGACTCAGCGTCAAGCTGTCACTGAGACAATTGATTATACATGATCTATGTATGTTAGGATGGGTTTGCTGGCACTCTGTCATCTTTTGCACAGGGATTGGATTGAGAGATCAGTGCAATACTTGAAACTGCCACTGGAGGTTATTAGCACACTTTTAAAAAACTGCAGTTAAAGCAATATCTTGTGGAATAAAAGGGGAGCTGCAATATTTCATTTTCCCTGCATTTTCAGAATTGCAGCAATAAACTGCTTTATCTCCTTGATGTTTTTAAACAAAAAATCTGGTACAATCTCAATTGAAAGTGGGCTGCAATGTACTCTGAATATTAGAACAGCAAGACACACACACACACAAGATGCCCAGCATATCTTCAGCTCCACACTCTTGCTGTATCTGGCAGCTGCCACTTACAGAAACCACAGGAAATTGACTTCATCCATACAGATCAGAGAAAAAACACCACTAATTCATAAGGTATGCTGCAATTTATTGTAAAGGACAATTTTTCCCTTTTATTTTCTTTGCTTTGCAAAATCCATCCTTACCCCACACCATACAGCAATAACACAAGCCATTCGTGTACCCAAAGGCAAGATGGAAACGTACCCTTCCAGGCTTCTAGCAATACAGCCTCATAACTGGGTACCATATGGTGAATGAAAAGGGCCTGTGCTGATTTTCCCACAGCTCCATTTCAAGATGCTGACAGGAGAGGTGGTCGGCTGTGTGCAAGTTAGATAAGAATTATGACTGATGGTAACTGGATAGAAGGGAACCCATAAGATTATAAGAGTGAGTGTGTATATGTGAGTGTTCTTGCTCTGTTTGTTTCAATGATTCCCTTGTGTGTATATGTTCCAAGTCTCAGCAGTGACAGGGGGCAGGGGAAACCTTAAAAAGAAACCAGCTGGAGCCTACAGTGAGCTGTTGCGAATGGATCACAAGTATCCCTTTGGAACAGGCCACAACAACTAGCAAATCTTAACCAAATTAAAGGAATACAAAAATGCATGGAAATAATTAGAATAGAATTATTAAAGTATAACAAAATACCTGAAATAGATTTAAAATTAAAAGTAAAAGCCTCTGAGCATTCAATGTCAGTCGACATAATAAAACCAGCACTTCTCTATGGCACAAAATCCAATGTCATCCCTTCATTTGCCAACCTCAACCATCTCCCCTGCCACTATAACAAGTGGGTCAAAGCTATTAAAGATCACCTTTATTTGGTGTGGTTTCATTCAAAACCTCTTAACTGAGCATAAATGGATGGAACAAACCATCACACTGAGCTTTGGCACGTTTGGACCGTCACCTTCCTCTCAGACAACTGATCAGATTTTAACATTATTATTCCACAAAGATACCCCATCAAACAAACTGAAAAGACAAAACATTGTTTTTGAAAATGATTTTCAATTGCACTAATGATTCCACTTTCAGTGGGGAGAGAAGAGGGGATGGTGGTGACGGGATTGGGGGGGGGCGGGGAGAAACAGGGAATGAGGAGTGTTTATAAGCATTAGCTCAGTTTCTTGACTGGTGCATATTGTGCCCACAGTTAAAAGATAATCTAGTGGTGTTATGGTGGATATTGGCCTACTCATCAAACAGTGAGTCTACATGCTGAAGTAGAATCATGGATACAAACTGAGCATGAACTAACCTCCTGGTCCTGGGCGGAAGCTGTTGTGAGGCATTTGGCAATTCAATTAGGGAGGCCTTGGCTTGCCTCTCCTTCTCAATCTTCATCTGTTTTTAGCAGAGAGGAAAGAAGGCATAATATTCAACTTAATTCATACAACTGAATTCATATGTTTATATGTGCCCAACTCAGAGGAGAAGAAAAATTCAAGATGGCCTCTAAGGTCCAACCCAACTGCCTTGATTTGTGCAATTGAACAGAAAACTAATCACTGAGCTCCAAACTAGGGTGTCAGAATCACTTTTGAATCACAGACTTCATTACTATTGTTTACTAAGACAACAATAATAAGCCCCGATGATTAGTGGTTCTTACAGGAACCTATGTAGTTTGGACCCATTTGCAATACAAGAAGAAATGAAGATTCACTCAGCAGCATGGATGAATGTGAAGGTGAATCAAGCAGTGCTATCTCTCATAACTCATCTCCTGAGATCCACTGATAATTCCTGAAGAGCTATGATGAAGCAGATGCCTGTGAGATCTCTTCTCCGCTCCCAACCCTTTTAGACAAGCAAGCCCTGATTTCTCAGGTCCAGAAGGGATCCGGAATCTCCCTGGCATTTCGGAATGATAGAGTCCTTACTTTTTATGGTTACTGGTAAGATGATAAAGTAGCCATTTTTCCAGGGCTGTCAACGGATTAGGGGTGAGGGAACCCACAATGAGTGGTGCTTCCGTTCTTCTTAATCTGGAGTTAGATTTCTTCAAACTGAGGCAAAAGGCCTGATGTCTCATCCAGCAATGTACCCAATGGAACAACACCTTTACACAAACAATAAATCAATACCTCCCAAATAGCCCCTACTGGGTGCTTGTGGATTACAGGAAACAGCAGATAAAGTCTGTTGCAGGGATGCCACTAAAGTGGGTTTTATTGGAGCTATTTTGGTACCCTGGGGAGGTGGTGGCATAGTGGTATTGTCACTGGATTGGTAATCCAGAGACCCAGGGAACTCGGGTTAGAATCCCACCATGGCAGATGGTGGAATTTGAATTCAATAAAATATCTGGAATTAAAAGTCTAATGATGAACATGAAACCATTGTCAATTGCTGTAAAAATCTATCTGGTTCACTTATGTCTTTTAGGGAAGGAAATCTGCTATTCTTACCTGGCCTGGCCTACATGTGATTCCAGGCCCACAGCAATGTGGTTGACTCTTAAAAATGCCCTCTGAGCAAGGGCAAATGGTGGCCTAGCCAGCTATGCCACATCCCATGAACGAATAAATAAAAACCCTAACTCCAAATTGGCAGGAGTTTCAGTTCTTTAGCCAATGAACGAGGTGCCATCCCCTTGTGCCAAGTGACTGATATCAATCCCAGGTACAGCACCAGGCATAGATCAACATACAGAAAGACCAAATGGGAGTGAGTTGGCGCATTACTTGTGTACCAGCCATGGTTTGGAAGCAGCTTGTCCATCGAACTGCTTGGCTAACCAGTAGAATAAACCAGAAAGTGGTGAATAAAAATGATAGATTAATATTTTAAAATGTCGTATGGACTTGTACAATATAAACAGATAACTAGAAAATGAATGGCAGAATCTCCATCATCCACTCATCTTGAACTGTTCCCCATCCTTCACAATGTTTTTTTGGCATGGGTTATTCCCCATTTCCCATATGCTCTAAATGACAAACTTGTTCCTGATGCCCTCCTCCCAACTATTTATATCTGGTTGGGCCTTTGTTCTTAAGGCAGCTACAACTGCAAGATGAGTTGGCCTGTATGCTACCACAGGTCTGATGATCAGGAGCAGCCCCTCCCCACTGGAAAAAGGGAAACAAACTAAACAACCCTAACCTGAGAAGAACAAGGTGCACTTCATACCCTATTGCTTGCCATCTTCTCATGCAAATCATGAGGAGATACCTAGTCATTGGTAATTTGCCATAGCGAAGATTGGAAAGATCAGCCCATGACACTGCACCTTCCGGTGCTTGTTTAACACCAAAGTGTTGGGCAAGCTGCCAGTTGCCAGAATTCTGCCAATGTCAGGTGAAAAATATAATTCTAACCTAGTCCCATGCAGTGTTCTTCCATTCAGGAAGAGATGAATTAACGTTATTACCAACAAGGCAGTCCATATTGACTAGTAAGAGATGCATTTTAAAGAGAAACTTCCCACATTCTCAAGGCACTATTCATTAACCGAACCAACATTCACATTCTCATTCACAGCAACAGTTTTCTGAAGTGATTCTATCAGAAGTGGAGCCTCAGGTTTACTAATAAAAAATAATGAGCTTCACATCTTGACACACCTTCAATTGATTTTGTGCCCCCACAGCACCTCCACTTTGGCGCTTCTAAAATTGTAACTGCCAGTGCTGGAGCTAACTGGCAAACCTTATCCTGCCCTCACCACCCCTACAGTACAGTACATGCATACAGAAATACCATCAATTACATCAAAGTAGAGCAAACATCAATGATGTTGAGCCAAACACTCCCAAATCAGCTAAACGAAGGACGAATTGCATTTATTCATACAGCACTTTTCATAACTTCAGGTCATTCTAAAGCTCTTTACAACCAATGAAATATTTTTTTGAAGTGTAATCATTGTAATGTAGAAAAAACACTATCCAACTTGCGCACAGCAAATTCCCACAAAAACCCATGAGATAATGACCAGGTTATCTACGTTAGGCATTGGTTGAGGAACAAATGTTTGCCAGCACGGTCTTGCTATCCTTCAAAGTCATATCACAGTATCTTTTATATCTACCTGAAACAGCAGATAGACCCTTTGCTTTGCTTCATCTGAAAGCTGGCACTGCAGACAGTGCAGCACTCCCTTAGTATTGCACAATAGCACCAGCACAGATTATGTGCATAAATCTCTGGAGAGAGATTTGATTGCACAAACTTCTGACCCAGAGGTGAAGGGTAAAGAATATATTAGATGTGGAGAAACACTCCCAATTCCAAAGTCCCATCAAGCAGTCTCAGGTCAAGTACAGCCCAAGTTAGATACAAAGTAAAGATATTCACAGGTATTTTATTTAATATCTGTATAATCATCACAAAACTTGATAAAAAGAAAATCTCAAAACAAAAAGGAATGTCTAAATTTTTTGCTTCCCACACGTAACAGCCAACAATTATCTAGTTTGACAGGAGAGGTGACAACCCTGCAACAACCAGGAGAAAAGAGGAGCAGGACAAGGTTGAAGGGGACCTCAAGATAGAAATGGACTACAAGGCAGGCCCAACAGATGGTGCAAAATTCCTTTAACCAGTTTGAACTAAATTAGTCATGAACTTGAAGGACATAATTATTTTTCAAAGGAACTTAATATTAAATAAATATCTGCTCAATGTTGGCTAATTTGCAAATGTAGGATTTTACAGCAATCCTCAACAGTTTTAGGCACTATGTTGGTGGGAGGGCGGTGGGGGGTGGTGGTGGTTGGGGAGCGGATTTCTCAGGCAATGAAGATACTCCTTTGAAAGAGGTTTCCTATGATACCATTGGTGGTACTAGCAACGGTTTGCTCCTACTAATTCTGGATGGCTGGCAGTGGTTGGATGAGAGTCATTGCAATGCTCATCAAACAGGGACCAGGCAGATCACACCCTCCCCACCATCTGCCAAACCAATGATTAAAGGGATGAGTTGCCTTTTTAACTTTGTCAGAAGTTTACCCAAAGACTTGTCCCCGCCATGTGCGATCAGGCTGGCTTGAAACAGCTGTCATTACATCTCTGGCTGATACTTACAATAGCCTGTTTCTTCTGTAGCTCCTCCAACAGTTCCAAGAGGTTTTCATCTGCAACATCAAATGCCGTTTGACCCTAAAATTCAGAAAAAAGCTGTCAATGACCATATACCCTGATAGCAAACAATTGCTACTCTCCATTTCACTTTAGAGACAGTAAACCAAATTTATAGACACCCCCGCCAACCCCCGTTTATAGAATGCAACTGAACAAACAAAATGCTTGCCATTAAGAAATTATTACCACCTTGTACCTGAACTCTAATCCCCCCATTGCTTGACCCATGAAGCACTGCAAAAGGCCAAATATCTAAAGTGCACTTGAGAATGGTGTCTTTAGGACTATTTATTTTTAAAAAGCTTTTGCTCAATTCATCAGCAGGAAAATGTCTTTCTCAAATTGGAGTGCGCAATCTCTCAGTCCGTTCTGGAAATGTAGCCAGGCACAGTTCTCGGGAAGCAGAGGTCCAGCAGCATCTGAATCCCTTTACCCAGTTTCAGATTTAGTCACATCTTTCCTGTAACTGACCATCTTATTGCTTTCATAAATACTTCAGTTATGTCCATCCTCCTACTATAGGGCATTTATATAGCAATATATTCTGAACAGGTTCCACTGTGGAACTACTGATTACAACTGTTCAAATGTGTTCTGTGCTCATGTAAGGCATCCACTATATATTAGCCCAGGAGGTGGAGTCATCCTGAGCAGTAGCCACTCTATATCCACATGTTCTTTATGACTGGGTCATAGGGAAATTGGATTCTTGTGCTTTTGACTGCAGCTTAATCAATTCCCCACACCCCATCCAGAAAAACAAATACTACACTTCCACAAAGTGCAGGGAGCTCAATCAACTCAAACAAATGGAACATCTCATGTTTTTCATGATTTTTAAACTATAAAGTAGAAATCTACAATGTAAGTTCAACAGGAAACACCAACCCACAAGATTAACTTTAACAAGTGTAAAATTACATGCATTAATTGTGCATCTCTTTAACACAGCACTTAAGTTTATATTTTCTAAGTTAGAATAATACAGTGCAAAGCAATGCAAAAACATAAAGCAATATAGAACATCAATTTAGGGCAACAAAATCAAACAGAACTACGCAGTAGAAAACAGAGCAACATGGTGCAATATGAAGCTGCGCACATCAATACGGACAGGGTGGAACAGCACAGCACAATATAGAATGCAGCAAAAAATATGAAATTCAATATAACATAGATCTGAATACTCAGCATTCAAACTCACTACTGAATAGGTTGCTGAATATCACACTGAAATGCACTATTTTTCAATAGTACCGCAAGGAATATGGCACAATATAGAGCAACATATTAGTATTGAGCAAAAAGGTGCAATATAGCTAATATCGAGGAACATGGTGCAATACTTAACACTATTCAATATAGAATAAATGCTGAAATATAGATAAATACAGCTTAACATAGACCAAAACAAGACACCACTGCAATATAGAGCAATAGCAGCACTATGCAATATTCAACAACACAGAATAACATGAAATGATACAGTTTATATACAACAATACAGAGCAACATAACATGGAGCAAAAACTTCTCAAAGTACTTCGTAAAATGCATTATATTGATGTACAGTGACTGCTGGCTAGTAAGCAACTGTGAGCCTGTTCGCACATTGCAAGATCCAAACAGTAATGCAATGAATCACTAATTAATCATTTTTGTTTCTCTTGGCTGAGGATGCATGTTGACCAAAAACAACAGCTACTTACGCTTCTATAGCACATTAACATAGTAAAGTCCCAAGGTGCTTTACAAGAACATTACAAGATAAATTTTGTCATCAAGCTACATAAGGAGATATTAGGGCAGGACCAAAATCTTGGACAAAACAGTAGCTTTTAAGTAGTCTCATGGCAAAAGAAAGGGAAGTAGAAAAGCATAAAGGTTTCAGGAGAGAATTCCCAACCTTCGGGCCTTGGCAGCTGAAGGCACTGCCAGCAATTGTGGAGCGATTAAAATTGAGAATGCTCAAGAGGCCAGCATATTTTCAACAGGCCTCCCATTGAATCTGAAGGCTGCAGCATAGGCATTGCTGGTGGAATTTCTCTAACGTTTTTATATATCACTGATACACTGTCCAAGTCTCACTGCAGTACAGGAGTGCGGTGACAACAAATACTCTGTGCACTAGGACGTCTGTTGACTTGTGGAGGTCTTTGTTATCACATGCTTGCTGCTGTAGTTTATAGAAGGCTGAGCTGGCACAGCTGATCTGGTGCTGGATCTCCAAGTCAATGATGGCCTTTTGAGGGAGGTGACTGCCAAGATATGGGAAGCGCTCAACATATTCCAGAATTGCTCCTTCAACATGTACAGGAGATAGAATATTTGGCTTGTCATGCAGCAAAATGCAGCACAATATGAAAATAAGTTGATAAGGAATTAGAAAAGACCATTCACCCCTTCAACCCATTCCAGCTAACACCAATGTATCCTGATCTTATTCTATCAATTTACTTCTTTCTCTTTACTTCGTACTTTAATGACCAGAGTAGATTCTACAAATCTGCACTTTGCAGATTTAATAAAATTAAAATGACATTTTTTTACTTTTCTTTTGTTTCTTTTTATCCTAACTCCCTAAATCCAATCTCCCTTCCACTCTACTTCTCGTCCTACCCCCAATTTGATTCCAATTCACCGTACTTTTCTGTTTTCCCTCGGTTTCTTTTTCAATTCTTAAGTCTCACTGGTTAGGGCTAGACAGTGTCGGTTCCATTATTCACTAAGATCCCAGGTGTCTCACCTCCTCATTGCACTTGTAAGTTGCTGGAAGTGCAACAGGGCAAAATAAACCTTAGCTGAAGGGTGCAGAGAAAAAGTCTAACAGCACATGAGATGACCACTCCAGCAAGCTTTAGTCCAATAATACAGTGCAATCCAGGGTAATTTTATTTATTGAAGTGCAAAATAGTGCATTATTCATATCATCCGTGGCATCAGCCTTATTATGGCAGTGAAAGGTTTTACAGTAATTCTGTGACAGAACCAAATTAACATTAGTACCAATACAATCAATAAGACAAAAAAGTGGGGCTGTTAAGGGGTTGGATTGTCATAAGTAGAAATTGAGTCAGGAATTTAGGATGTTACAGGGGAATCACTGAGTGCAACAGCATGAGGGAGCTGGCTTAACAGCGGCTGTGCCCAATCCGATTTTGTCCAGGAGTAACTGGTTGAGGAGCAAGAATGGGAACTCTGGCTGATTTTCCTGTATTCTGGCCTAGAGACACTGAGGCTATCTATAACAGTTTAGTTGTTGCCACAGGATAGATTAGCATGAAATCTCAGATCTTCCACATCTGTAAGTCTTATATACCATATCAGGGTACATCAACCAACTCCGCAGAGAGGAGCCCAAGACAACAACTTAAATATCTCATGTCCACTGTCATTGCGAAATCAGCAGCATCACTGTGGAAGCTCTTAACCCATCACTGAACACTGGTAGGACTCACCACTTTATTGATGGCCTGCATGTTGCATAAGTTCTCCACCAGCAGTCTGCACACCTCCTCCTTGCCCCAGTGTGATGCTGCATGCAATGGAGTCCAACCATCATTGTCTAGGCTGTTTACATCAGAGCCAGCCTGGATTAACAACCTGCAAAAACAGCGATGTGATACACAAAAACTTCTTGAGTAAAGGCTATCACAGGCGAAAGCACCTTCATTGCAAAGGCCACAGTTTTCTTCAGATGAATAATTCTGTTTATTGAACTTCAAATATTTGGAGCATTAACAGAAATATCAGAGTTTTGCCAATAAGAGTCAAGGGAGGGAGCAAACATTGAAGAATCACAAGATTTAATTAATTTCTTTTCTGAAACATTTTGTAGATCTTTGAAAAACACGTAAAGGTAATCAGTGCTTTTCCATATTTTATATTCAATGTCAAAATCAAGTATTCTCCAGGAAAGTTTAGCATAAATAAATCTGCACACTGCCCCATCAAGGTCACTCAGGTCAGGTCCATCACAGGCTGTACAAACAGTAAAGCCCCTTTACACAGTGTCAAAACATGTATTAACCACATCACCAGCCATCCTTATTCTGCTTAGTACCAATTAGCACTGTGTTAAGAGCAGTTTCATATTTCGGATCCACCAACAAGTAAGTCAAGACTGCAATTCTCAGGATCCTTTTAGCCATCAGAGAGGGCAAGCTGCTACATTGTCAGTGTCGGCTAGATTCGAACCAAGATTCCATAGGCCAAGTCCCAAGAGATATAAATTATTATTGGGGCCAAGAAAAACACAACTCTAGGATACAGCTGAAGGCCATCCTGCCCATTCACTTTCATTTTCAGATTCCCTTTCATTTTCTGATACCCTGAGATCTTCAGGAAAATATCACTGATTAAAGGATTACTGCACGAGAACCTAAATGTCTGTGGTGATTATTGCTTTAATGCCAGCATAACTAAGAGTCACGTGGTCAGTACAGCAAATCGACACCAAACATGGGGAATCTCATAAGCGGATGGAGTTTTCCTAGCCTGGGGGAGTGTATTGTAGCCTTGCTAGAAGCAGGCAGCTAATCCAAGAGCTCTGTAAATAAAGTTTGTTGTTCAACTGAAGAGGCCTTTTACTCCTCAGTAATACATCTCTACAATGTCACAGATTATCTCCTTATTTCAGCACTCTATCACCTCACCTGTCAGCACTAGACCCCATTCTGGATACGTCACAGCCTGGATGCTCTGACATTGAAGTGCTGGGCTCTCCAAATTGACCTGTCTTACAATCTCAACTGCTAACCCAGATCAGCAAGTGTACAGTAGCAACTTAGGTATACTTAGCTTGAGAATTCCTCAAACCATTATTTTGTCCCATACTTTTCTTAGTCTGGTGCAGCTTGAGAAACCTTCCTGCAACCAAGCCATGTTTCCTCCTTCTAGCACAGGCAGTTACTGTTTTTTCAATTTTACAGCAAGCAAGATTTGTTCCTTCTTGCATGAAGCAGCGAAGTTCTTTTAGACAAACGATGTCAACGAGACATCAAATATTAAAGATTCTATATCACTCTTAAAAAAAAATTCCTTCATGAAACTGAGTAAATGGGCAGCCAGGGTAAAATGTGTTCACTAACACTGGGAACTCAATTATTTTTGCATAACTACAATACACGCACTTCATAACTTCCAAGTAGCCTTTGGCTGCAGCAACATGAAGGGCAGTTGCTCCAGTTTTTGGGTGCCGAATATCTTCCACCTTCCTTCGATTTAGCCATTGTCTGGCATCCTGGACCATTCGCTGCTCTTCCTCCTTCCTGGCTACGTCCACATCAATCCCTGAAATTAAGAAACACAAAAACTTGTCATTGTCATATCAGCACAACACCTGGCACACTCTCAAAGTGAGTATACTTTATTTCATGCATCTGTTGGGTTTGTGGCATATGCTGCCATTTTTACAACTTTTATCCTTTCCTCTCAAACACTTCCTTCCAGTCTTCTCTGTTGCCATTATCATTTAAATTGCAGCACCTAAACAGCAGCAAGGATGAGAATTCCTTTCGGACTTCCCAACACTGTAGTTTATGAGCAAGAGGGGCTCACTGAGGTGCCAGCATTGGCTCAGTAGTAGCACTCTCACCTGTACATTGAATGCTATGAGGCAGTCAGGTAGCAAAGATTACCAGAAGGCTGGAGTGCAGGAGGAAATTGCCAGATGTTATCTTGCTTAGGTGTCAGCCATGGCTCAGTGGATAGCACTTTCACCTTTCAGGTCAGATGGTTTTAATGATGTTGGTTGAAATATAAATTGTGGCCAGGGCACCAATAAATTGATCTGAAAGGACAGTCTTCTCTGTTTAACATCTCATCTGGAATACAACACCACCAACCACACAGCACTCCCTCCAAACAGCTCAGAAGTGTCAGCCTTGGACTGGAACTTGAACCCACAGCCTTCCGACTCAGCTGACATGAATGATAAAGACAGTGAGAGAGAGGAAGAGACAGACACATGAAGAGAGAAGAATGCGGGTGCTCATGATTTGGGGGTTGTTGGATATTGGCCCTTTATACCACTAGTGCGGTAAATGGTTCAGTAACTTGCATCTGGGCGTGTGTCCTTGTGTATTATTAAACTCATGGTATGTTTGTACATTAGGTGCTACCAACTTGTTCAACCAGGTGTGTGTAGGAAGGATGATGCATCAGTTTTCAATGGATTAGGTTGGCATGGTTCTGCTAGTGTCTCGTGCAGGATGCCAATCACTCACGATGGATTTCTGCTGCCAACATGCATGCCACATACACACAAACACAAACAATCTGCAACCAATGCAGCCTGAACTGAAAACTTTGAAACAATCCTAAATAATCTTCAACTGTGAATGCAAGCAAAAGAATGAGTGCTTAGCAAGAAAAGACAATTATTTTACATTTAAATTTCTCCAAGTCAACATGTATCATATAACTCCAATCATTCTCCTCTGAAATCAGGCTTGATGTGAGTAAATTTAGCTCTGCCTTTGGCTCATTGATGAAGGTATTGCCAGGACTGCTCTGATTCATCAACTCTGTTCCATTCAGCAGAACCTTACTCATGCCCCAGTGATCAATTACTTTTCCACCAGATGATCACTGTTTTATGGCTGATTCATGGTATGCATTATGAGATAGAAGTGCATTTAAAAATATTACAGAATCAAAAGTAATGACTGTGGGTTAATGAATCTCTCCGTTTATCATGAAGCAAGTCATAGGTCTCTTTCTTGAAAGAGATGAGGAATAACTCTTCTTGTAGGTGGGAAGAGTAATTCTCTTACGATTTGATAGACTTCCCTTCAAAGGCATTTTCTTCATACACTTGTTCCCCCAGTTCTACTGACTGGAAGACCAACAGAGACATTTCTTTTTATGCTGATGGCATAACAGATTTGAAAAGAAGACACCCCTTTGTTTAGCATAGGCCCCAGCAGTTGGTAGCGCCAACATTCAAAAATATGTCAACTGTATCTCAATGATCGTACCCTGATCTCTGAGACTGAAAGTCATGGGATCACTGCAAAGATTTGAGCACAAAATTTGGCTAACACTCCAGTGTAGTACTAAAGGTGTGGTGTGCTGTCCAAGGTATCATCTTCTGAATGAGACATTGAGACCCGAATTTTCGCTGAGTCAAAGGGCTCCCTATCTTAGCCAAAATGACACTGAAGCCCCGATTCCGTAAGTCCCAACTGAAACCCGGCATCCACGACTTGCACCAGGGTTTTGGGGGTAAATAGTACAGGACATATTTCACACACCACGGTTCACCGAGGCTGCAATACGTTTAAAAGTTTAGCTGCCTTGACTCAGAAACAATTTTCGTCACCCAGGATTCTGAAACATGACTCGTGGGCTTTAGACATTTGAGAAAAATGTCTAAACCTAGCTGAGTTCTTTGGAGAGAACAGGTGTCCTTTTTCAGAGGTTCAGGTTCTTCTTCAGAATTGTTAACAACACGCATTAATCAATGTAAAAGATGGATAAGCTGGAACTGTCAAGTAATTTAAATCCCCTGCCCTTTAAATTTTGAAAAAAAAACAGCTTGCTGTGACTCACAGTGTAAAAAAACAAAACTGGTCCTTGAATTTCAATAGATGTTTCTTAACATAAGCCTGAAGGTTCTCATTAATGCATAAGTGCTGCTTGACTGCTTCTACAACCTAGCATTATTACAGTGGTGGGGTGGACTGCAGGTTCATAGTTTGATTGACAGCTCCAAGTGGTTATAAAGAGATCAACTGTCTTTGATGTGGGGTTATGATTACAAACATTTCATCTTGAAGGGATTAAGTACTTGAAGGGATTTAAATGTGTTGAAGAGGTTTTTATCAATGAAAACTTTTTTTATAATATGGTGAAGTCTGTAATAGATACTTAGAACTTTTATTTCATCTCAGTATGGCTCCGAGATCTGACCATGATGGATACTGGGCGAGTTGGCATGGGAGGATGTAAGGGCAAAGGGTGGCAGATGGAGAGTCATGGGTTGGCATGAGTTGGCACTAAGTTGACATGGGGTTATAAAGGGCTATGGGGATGATTGGAGGATCATGAGTTGGCTTAATTTGGCACTATGTTGGCATGGAGGGTATGAGCAGCCATGGGCATGGATAGAGGGGCATGGGTTGGCATGGAGGGTATGAGGGACAATGGGGGGGTGGTTGGGGACATTTATGTGGCAAGCATTGACATGGGTGGGGGTTGGGAAGTGTATGGATGGTGTGGGAGTGTGAGGTTGAGGTCCTTATTCTTTTTATTAGGCATATTAAACAGCCCTCCTCAGAACTTGGCAACCCCTGTGGGTGCCTCCACACAATTTCTACGGACGTCACACCTAACTCCAGTTACCACCCACCACCAACCCCACTCCCTTGGATTGAAAATCAGCCCATTCGGGGAAGTTTCTTCCGAGTCAGGTTTGCGGAGTCGGGAATTTTGTCTACTCTGCATACCCAACTCGGCAGCCAAAATTCGGCCCTGAATCGAGGCTCCTTCTGCCCTCTTAAGGTGAGCAGAAAGGGCACAATTTGAACAGCAGCAGTCTCAGCATTCTGGATAACATTTATCCCTCAACCAACATGAAAACAGATTAACTGGTCATTAGCTCAATGCTGTTTGTGGAGCCTTTCTGTGCACTTCTTACAATGCAACAGTGACTACAATTCATAAGTACTTCATTGGCTGTAATGTGCTTTGAGACAGTTTGAGATTGTGAAAGACTCTATAGAAATGTCAGTCAGTCTGCTTTTCTTTCTTTTGGGGGGCACGTGTGTGTGTGCATGTGCGTGTTAGGGGGTGCTGGGGAGGGGAGGGGAGCAAGGTGGTGCAGGGCTGGAAGTGCCATACCATGATAGGGCAACTAACTGCAGAAGATTTTTCTCACATTCTGCTATTTTAACCACACTAGCCATTGGAGGATCTCCAATAGCACAGCATATGACAAGTTAAATTTTCTTTTTCTCTTGCCTATCTTTGTTTTGCTGCTCCTTACATTATTTCACCTCTTTTGTTTGTCATATTCTCTTCTCACCTGCTTCTCTCCCCCACCCTGGGACTTCATTTGCTTCCCTGTCCTGATCTGCTTTTCTCTGTGTTTTTGTTCTCTTTTTAACTATCCTTTGGGTTGGAGGTGATGGGTAGGATGTGTAGCATGGTGGTAGAAGGAGCTATCAATGACCTTAGGCAGCATTTTCTGGTGGGGCTCTGCTAGGAAGATGTGGCCTCCAGCCAGCTCTCAGTGGCTCTCTCCATGTTCACATTCCCCATTTCTTATGCTTCCTTGAAGTCCCTCACACCCATTGTGACCCTCTCACCATAGCATTACTCCCTCCCTGACTACCACTCCCTCAGTCCATCGTGACCATTTGCTCACTTCTATTGCTACCTCTGTCTCTTTGAACCACTGCTCGACCCCTAAAGCCTCGCTGTTCCATCGTTCCACTTCACCTTTAACCTCCATTCCCTTCTCACACTCTCTAAGGGCAAATGCCCAGAGGCTCCCTCACTCGGTACTTGTCCTGTGCAATAAAAGAACGCAACAGAGGATAATGTAAGTCATTGTTTACCTATTACTCATTCATGCATTCTCACCATATATCTTGATGTCATTAATTTGAATGCTTACGTTTTCTAACCAATGCTTACATTTTCTAACCAATAATCTTTCCCTCACAGGTATCAAGAACAAGAAATTTTACTTTTTCTAACTGCCAACAAAACACAGGTGACAAAAGTTTTCTCTTTGTTGAAAAAAAATCAACCATCTCTTTTGAAAATTGAACTTGTCTGTGTGGGAAATGCGCTCTATCTCAACTTAATGTGCTTTCTGTAGTTTGTGGAATACATCCAAACATTACAAAAGGTTTGTAATGAGAACACCCTATTCTCCTTATTCTCTTACCAAGGAATGTATGGACTCATATGTGTGGTGCACACAGTCTCTGTATAATTTTTAATAAATACTTAATATAAACATTACCTAAAAAAGCATTTTCATTTTGTCTCCTAGGTTTTCTTCAAATAATTTAGAAGAGCACTAACTGCTAGCAACTAAAGAAATATTTCATCAGCTCAGCTGACTAAATGGTACTGATTCATATTGGGAGATTGGGTACACCATGCATGCTCAGACAGTAATGGCTGTATTTATCAGTGTAAATATCCAGGCAAAAAATACTGTGTTCAAGCCCGGGCCGCTAGGAGCTTCAAAAGAATACTTTGGTGAAGGCACTGACAAAGGCATAAAATACAACTCAGTTGGTAAATTTAATCATGTTACTGTCCCCAGCCCAACCATTTTCAGCTGCTTCAACCAGCATAAGGTGAGAAGTGGGGATGTTCGCTGATGATTGCACAATGTTCAGCTCCATTTGCAACTCCTCAGATACTGAAGGAGTCTAGGTCCAATTGCAACAAGTCCTGGACAAAATCCAGGCTTGGGCAGACAAATGGCAAGTAACATTCGTGCCACACAAGTGCAAGCCAATGACCATCTCCAACAGGAGAGAATCTAACCATCGCCCTTTGACATTCAATGGTGTTGCCACCCCATATCAACATCCTGGGGGTTACCACTGACGAGAAACTGAACTGAACTAGCTATATAAATACTGTGGCTACAAGAGCAGGTCAGAGGCTAGGAATCCTGCAGTGAGTAACTAATTCCTTGACTCCCCAAAGCCTGTCCAACATCTACAGGGCACAAGTCAGGAGTGTGATGGAATACTCTCCACTTGCTTGGATAACTGCAGCACCAACAACACTCGAAAAGCTTGACACCAGCTGGGACAAAGCAACCCACTTGATTAGCACCCCATCCACAAACATTGATTCTCTCCACCACCGACACACAGTAGCAGCAGTGTGCACCATCTGCAAGATGCACTGCAGGAACTCACTAATCCTCCTTAGACAGTACCTTCCAAAGCCATGACCTCTACCATCTAGAAGGGCAAGGGCAGCAGGTGCCTGGGAACACCACCACCTAGAAGTTTCCCTCCAAGCCACTCACCACCCTGACTTTGAAATACATCATCATTCCTTCACTGTCACTAGGTCAAAATCCTGGAACCCCCTCCCTAAAGCACTGTGGGTGTACCTAAACCATATGGACTTCTCAAGGGCAATAGGGATGAGCAATAAATGTTGGCCTAGCCAGCGACACCCACAACCCATGAATGAATAATAAAAAAAGAAATAAGTATCTCTTCTGAATTTATCATGCCAATAGTCTGGCTAACCTTTCACTGATCCATTGGATTCTGCATTCACAGTAAACAGTAATTCTGAGAAATCCCAGTATTTTTCAGGAGAGGAGTGACTGACGGGTTGTGGAAAAAGGGTTTTTCCTATCCAGTTGTTAACAGGATCCAAGCTGGTTGGTGAAACCAAAAGCAAGACACAGAGCTTTTCTTTATTGAGATAGTTTATTGACTTTGCTCAATCTCACAGCTCTCCTCCCACCAACCCAGTGCCCCAGCTATTCCCTATTTATACTCTTTTAGATCAACAAACAAATTATCCAAGGAAAAAAGCTATTGACAAATTAAATTGAAGTGATAGCCCCTCAAAAGGGCACTGTAACAAAAGGACAAAAAAATTAAAGAAAACTTATCAAACTAAATCAAAATGACAGTGTGGTGGCTGATGAAGCACTCCAGTCCAGCCCCTATTTATATGTACTCAACGTACTTATTTAAACAATTCCCTTCACCTGTGTATCCTAAATGATCCATTTGATCAAATCCAAATGATCCACACAATAGGAAGTACAGATGCCTGCACAAAAAATCTCTGATGTTCCATAATTCTAATGTTGAAAGTTCAAAGTAACTCCACCAAAGGGAACAAACTCACTTCGTGCATCTGTAATAGCAATGACGATGGTTGAAGCTGTGCTTAGGATCAAAGGGGACCATGCAATTCATCTACACAGGCATGTTATGACATTGAGGAAGAGGCCTGCATCTAACCAAGTGCTTCAACTTTAGTGCTATACTGCTGTAGAAATCATTGGCAAGCATTGGATTCTCCATCATGAGCAATAAGCAATATGGAGCAGAGATATGAAAAATGAAAGATTCAACAACTGCAATTGGAAAGAGTTCCCTCATTGATTTTGATGAGTGGTCTCTCATATTACCACCAGGGTTCAAAACTATGGACATGTTGCTAGCAGGAATGAAGAGTTCTCTTACATCTCATTATCTAGTCATACATAATTTCTCATCTGCCTGATGAGGGCCTAATAAAGGCAGATACTCTGATCATGGACTCCATGTTGAAAGGAGCAAGGATTCAGATCTGGATACCTGGATAACCTTGCCTGTTCTGAACCTATCAGTAAGTGAAAATCACTGACAGGGAACATTCAACTACAACAAGAAGTACAGTCTTATTACTGAAGGCAGCATGGAAATCTGGCCAGGCTGCAATCATACTGGACTGCAAAATGTGAATTTTTGGTGCAAAATGAATTGCTCTCAAGACGAATAGTCTACTCTTTCAACTTTGCCATCCAGAATCGGGGTGGAAAATGTACATTGGATATCAACACATCAGGGAATGAATGTGCTCAACAGGCCATATGGTGGCCTAGCTGAAGGAAATGTGATGCCATTGTTGCTCAGATCTGGTTTGAAAACAGAACAAATCCTGTTGATGGAACCATTTGCTCTGCCTAAAAGTTGGTCAAATCCATTAAGATGGAAAGCTAACACTTACCCATATTTTTCAACGTTAGACTAGTCTGAAACATTTCACACAGGTGGTACAACTGACACAGACCATGTCATAAAAACATAACGGAACATCTGAAATGAATATTTGCATAATTAGATTTGCTCAGAGTACCCGTAGTGTGAATAGTGAGCTGGAGGAATACTGATAACCTGCTCAGCAAAAGTGATGATCCATACTTAGGTCTCCTTACATATCTCCTACAGGTAAAAGGGTACAGCTCTTCAGAACTGCTAGCAGGAGTTATACAAAACAAATTGTTAAGAGGGGCAATTAATATTTCCACCATACTTAGCCAGCTGTAGAGAAAAGACAAAATAGCCAGACTCATTAGTTAAAAATTTTAATTTACAATATTATGTGAGGAAGCCAGCAAGGATTAACTTTAAGTCTGGATAATGGGCATTAGGTGCAAAGGAACAGTGACACAGAAGTTATCTACACCTTGATGCTTGTTGTTGAGACACTCATGGCTCAGTCAAAATCTGTGCCTGAACCACCAGAAATGAATACAGTTAGAAATTCTCAAGTCACTATTTTAGCTACCAAAACATTCAACTGCAGTTCACATTAATTCACTGTATATAAAACACTTGGAAAAGGCACAGAGAGACCGAGTAAAGATTTATATTAATGCAAGCTTTTTTCTTTCTTTCTTTCATTTTGTGTGCAGCTGCCCCCCAAGTCAGAGGTATCCAGTCACCATGAATGAGAAATTGAGAGTCGACTTATGCAAGACTCGTTTTACTGAAGATGCTGCCTGGATTTGTGATTTTTCAGATGAGGACCATCAGGGTGTATCGAGGAGAACATGGTGCGGCCTTGGAACATTTACTGAATGCAAAAGCAACGAGCATTTGGATTCATGTCAGTTGACTGCTTGCCCAAGACCTCAGCTGGTATACACATTGGTCTATTTGACTCAGCCACTCAAAGAAGGTTCCAGTTTCAATCCTGAGCTCATGTCGAGTTACCTGATCTGGGCTATGTTATAGGGATGATACAAAGGACTCAACAACCTTGACTTGAGAAGGGAAAAACTGCTTAACTGCCAATTTGAGCAAGGACTGGATAAGACTTGGTGATGCCCTCGTACAACTGAAGCCTCACAAATACTCACTCTCCAAGTCACAAATTGGGAATGGTCACTTGGTCAAGTTACGAAAGGACACTTGCCATCATATAACCACAAACAGCAGTGATCAGTGCTTTCAAGAGGTAAAAGGAGAAAATTGATTAAAGAAACACAGCAATGACAATAAGTTAGTAGAAAAGAAAGATGGCTGCCATTTTCCACATTGGCTATCAATGTCCTGGTGGGATCGGTTTCTTTTCCTATTTTATGCACACAATCAATCAACACTTACTTCTGAATGATTCTTAATGTTTGAAATTATCACTATAACACACTACACCATTCTTCGCTTCCATGACTCTGAAGAATGTTTGTTACTTTACACCAACCAATTTGAAAGTCATCTATTGCCCTCTAATTGGGAATGTGTACTTCCAAGTTCATTTAGATAGATCTTTTTAAATACTTTAAATTGTGAAGTGATAACTTCTCACAACAGAGTTGTCAGATTAGTCAGAGTTCTTACCTTGCTTTTTAATGACCTCTTTCAGCAGCTTCTCCATAGCTTCACCCTGGGCAATGTCAATAGGCAGCTCCCCCTCACTGTTCACAGCTGCAACATTCGCCCGCTGTTTAATTAGATACCTAAACAAGGAGCAAGCAGGCACATTTAGAATCAACCGGTTATCAGCTATCCTCCTGCCTAAACTTTGAGCATTTCACAGGACTGGCTTGAACTAAACCTTGAGTGAGTTCAGTCACATCACTAACTGGTAACTGACCAGCTTTCTGAGGACTTAGTTAAGCTGCTGTTTGATGATGCTCAGCAACTGGAAAGGAGAAAAGGTTTAGTTAGGTCTTAGGCTTAACAAGAGATTTGATTGCCAAGTAATTGACATCACAGTCTCTGTAGAGGCCGTCAACTTTTTAAAAAGAAATTCAAACTTCCAGTTAATATGGATGACACCATAAAGATTTCACATTTAAAGGCTTTTACTGTAACAAACAAGCTAAAAGTACTATGCCAAAAAATACTTTTGAAGGCAACTTATACTTTAAACTACAACACCAAACTCCCCCTTTGACTTTTAACACAACTGAAGAGAACACTTCATGGTTATACTTTACGTTATCTTTTAAGTAGCCACTGAATTTTCCCAAACCCAATCCAAAGCGATTCTTCATTCCTGAGGGTTTATGTGGGGTCTTTCCCTTTCCCAGCCTGGAAATGTTTAACCCCAGAACTGCCTTTCATGATGAGGGTTTTTTCCTGGTGATTGCTCTCAATAGTTAGCTAGGTGAATCTTCTAGTCTTGGTTAAATCCTCATGAATTTTGTCTTTTCAATCCAGGTACAAGTTCCCATTCACATTCCTGTGCGGTGAACCATATAAACTTTCAGCCTCCAACTGCTCTCTCTTTCTCCCAGATCTTGGCAGACTAGCTGTGTCTGAGAGTTTCAGGAATACCTGAGAAACATTCCCCTCTCAAAGCTCATCTCCATTGCAATATGAATTACATAAGCCTTGTATCCAGGTAGAAATGTTAATTAGATATCCTTTAGAGACCAACTCTCTTTTATCTTGGAACTAAGTGGACAGTTTAAAGCATAATTGTTTACAACCTAACTTTCTCAACACCTTCCTGGGACTTTGGAGACTAGATGCTGCAGCCATTGTCTCCAAATGTGAACATCTTGCACCTTCTTCCCATCAAAACAATCTGAGCCTCCTTTTAATCATTAACAGCCACGTCACCCAGGCCTGTCAGGCAGACTGCAGGCAAGGTCACATGACTCCCTTCATTTTAGCCTTAGTTAAAAATATAGTCCAAAACATAACAATCTTAGAAAAATTTGTAACTTCAACATAGGACAAGAGGTTACAATTAGAAAGCCACCACAATGCAGCAATGCCCAAGGGTTAGAGCAGTGTGAATATAACAGCAATTTATAAAAAGAAGCAAGAAGATCACCACCCAACCTACAGGCTAGTGAACTAGACAACTGTAAAAGGCAAATATCAAATAATTTCATAAAAGGGGAAATTAAAGCACCTAAAGAAATATGGTCCAATAAGGGAGGGCAGCTTCGGAAGAACAAGGACATGACAAATCTAATTGCCCTTTGAGAAGATAACAGACCCAGCATTCAGGGGATGTTAAAATAGATAAGTGCAAAAGTAATAAGACTGAAAAAGAGGAATGAACAATGGAAGTATTAAATTAAACCAAAGCTGTGGGCAGTAAGTCGCAGGAAATGTTGATTACTTTGGTCTGACCATCTGGAGCACTGTGGAAATTCTAAACACTTGCTCAGTGGGAGATCCTGGCATTGGAAACGGTGCCAAGATGGGAAATTAAATAAATTAGTCACCTACACTATCAAGTAAAGCAAAGCAAACTACAAACTTTTTACACTGGTGAAGAGGTGTCAGAGAGTCATTGAGCCATTACGGCACAGAAGGAGGCCAATTTCTCCAACCTAACCTTATAGCTAAAATCCCCACTCTTCTGGTAAATCTCCTCTACATCCTCTCAAGACCATCATATCCTTCCTAAAGTGTCATATTGTATCCTTCCTAAACTTCTCATTCTGAACTAATCAGTGCTTTATACAGGTTTGGCACAATTTCCCTGCTTTTCTTCTCAATAGCTTAATTTATGAAGCCCAAGATCCCATATGCTTTGCTAACCATTCTCTCAAAGTGTTGAGGTATGATGGCTCAGATCAGACTTCATATAGGTATTTAGATTCTAATAGATATATATAAGCTGATTCTGAATAAAATTTGGCAAAACCACAAAATCTAAAAGTAACTCAAGAGGTGGATTAGTTAATTCATGAACGTACAAGTTAGGAGCTGAAGTAGGCCACTCGGCCCCTCGAGTATGCTCTACTGTTCAATAATATCATGGTTGATCTGAATGTAACCTCCCGCCTACCCGTGATAACCTTTCACCCCCTTGTCCATCAGGAATCTATCTAGTGTAAGGCATTTTGATATTTTGTGTATTTCTGTGATGCTGTAAGGCCTCCCTTTGTTTCTTTTTAATATGTATTACCTTTATACTTGTGTCAAAATGTAATCAGTTATGAGGTGGACCAACGTCCTGAGCTCAGAACTGGGTGGTAGGAATATGGAATGCAGAAGGCATCGGATGAAGGGAGATTTTTGACTGAAGACATCAACTCTGAGGCTTAGATAAAACTTTTTCAAAAATAAAGACTGGACAAGGATACACAGACACAGACGTACCAGGACATGCCACTGGGGCAGTGCTAACCCCAGAACCCTGATCACAGAAACTGACCTAGACAATGGTCTCCTGGGTATGTGTGAATGGCTTTCTTCCTGCCTTACCAAGGTACAGAAATTATATCCATTGCTGGGAGTTACCTGGAGACACTCCCAGATGAGAACAGGAAATGACCACAATAATTTATAATTTTTTAAAATATATTTTTCTTTTCCCACCTATTTTTAAATTTATTTTGATCTATTATTTTATCTCCACCTTTTAGCCCATTTCGATCCCTTTCCCCCACCCCCACTTGAGTTATCTGTCACTTGCTCATCCTGCTTTCTACCCTTAATGTCACCTTTAGCACATTCCTTAGATAATATCACCACCGTCAACACCCCTTTGTCCTTTTGTCTATGACATCTTTAGCAATCTCTTCTTTGCCTCCACCTATCACTGGCCCTCTATCCAGCTCTACCTGTCCCACCCCCATCAACCAGTTTATATTTCACCACATTTCTATATTTCCTTAGTTCTGATGAAGAGTCATACAGACTCGAAACGTTAACTGTATTCCTCTCCACAGATGCTGTCAGACCTGCTGAGTTTTTCCAGCTATTTTTGTTTTTGTTACAGGTTGTCTTTGCATGGCCAGAGTGGGATTGATAACCCAATCAGATGACTCATTTAAGACTTTACCTTATATGCCGAGAGATCAGTGTCAGAAAGGGGCGTAAAGCCACTGCTCCCAAGGACATTGGGGCTGCAACCAGGAAATGTGATACGGTCAGATGTATGGAGGAATTCGCTCAGCATACCGTCCACCTGGGAATGAGCTCCTGCACGCAGGTCTTACGAAGCAACTTGCGTTGTACTTTATACTATTGCTTAGTGGGTGAGTAAAGGTTTTCCATATAATGCGAACATTTTAGCCATAGTTTGTTTCGTGTTATTGATATGAAGTAGGGGTTGAGGACCTTAGAGGGTAGTGAGACCCCTTGGTTAAGAGGATTACACTAGCTTTACCTTGAAAACATTCAAAGATTCTGCTCCATAGCCATTTGAGGAAAGGAGTTCCAAAGATTCAATATCCTCAGAAAAAAGTTCTACTCATCTCTGTCTTAAATGGGGGGCAACGCTTTATTTTTAAACAGTGACTCCTAGTTCTAGATTCTCCCACAAGAGGAAACATCATCTCCATATCCACCCTGTCAAGACCCTTTAGGATTTTAAAGGTTTCAATAAAGTGGCCTCTTACTCTTCTAAATTCCAGCGGATACAAGCCTAGTCATCCTTCCTTAAATAAGAAGGGCAGGATTGTATACAGTACTCCTGATGTGGTTCACCTGCGTCCTATACAACAGAAGCATAACCTCCCTACTTTTATATTCTATTTCCCTCACAATAAATGATAACATTCTATTAGCTTTCCTAATTAATTGTTGTACCTGTATACTAACCTTTTGTGATTCATGCATTAGAACACACAGATCCCTCTGAATCTCAGAGCTCTGCAATCTCTCACCATTTAGATAATAAGCTTCTCTTTTATTCTTTCAGCCAAAATGAACAATTTCACATTTTCTCACATTATACTCCATTCACCAGATCTTTGCCCACTCACTTAACCTGTCTATGTCTCTTTGTAGCCTCTTTATGTCCTCGTCACAACTTGCTTTCCTATCTTTGTATCATCAGCTAATTTAGCAACTATTCCTTCAGTTCCTTCATCCAAATCATTTATATAAATTGTAAAAAGTTGAGGCCCCAGCACTGATCCCTGTGGCACAAAATTCATTACATCCCGCCAACCAGAAAAGGACCCATTCATGCTTACCTTCTGTTTCCTGTTAGCTAGCCAATCTTCTGTCCATGTCAATATGTTACCCCCTATACCACAAGCTTTTATTTTCCACAATAACCGTTGATGTGATACCTTATCAAATGCCTTCTGGATATCTAAGTACAGTGCAGCCACCAGTTCCTCTTTATCCACAGCACATGTGACTCCTTCAAGAAACACCAATAAATTTGTTAAACATGATTTCCCTTTTACAAAACCATGTTGACTCTGCCTGATTGCCTTGAATAAGTGCCCTGCTACAACATCGTTAATAATAACTTTCAACATTTTCCCTATGATAGATGTTAAGCTAACTGGCCTGTAGAGTTTCTTGCTTTCTGTCTCCCTTCCTTTTTGAATAAAGGAGTTACATTTGCTATTTTCCAACCTACTGGCACCTTCCACGAACCTAGAGAATTTTGGAAAATTATAACCAACTTATCAACTACCTCACTAGCCACTTCTTTTAAGACCCTAGGATGAAGTCTATCAGAACCTGGAATTTGTCAACCCACAGCTCCAACAATATGCCAAGTACCACTTCCCTCGTGATTTCAATTTTCTGGAGTTCCTCCCTCCCTTCCAATTCCTGATTTACAGCTATTTCTGGGAGTTACTTGTATCCTCTATAGTGAAGACCAATGCAAAATACCTGTCTAATTCATCTGCCATCTACTTATTTTCCATTATTAATTCCCCAGACTCACTTTCTATAGGACCAAGGCTCACTTTGTTAACTCTTTTCTTATTTTAGTACCTATAGAAACTCTTACTATCCGCCTTTATATTTCTCCCATATTCTAATTTTTCCCCCCCTTAGTAATTTTTTAAAATCATTCTTTGCTTTCTTTATATTCTGTCCAATCTTCTGACCGCCCACCCATCTTTGCACAATTATATGCTTTTTCTTTAAGTTTGGTAAAGCCTTTAACTTTTTAAACTAACCACAGATGGTGGGTCCTTCCCTTGTAATTTTTCTCTCTCGTTGGCAGGTATCTATACGGTATATTCTGAAATATCCCTTTAAATGTCTGCCACTGCATTTCTATTGACCTATCCCTTAACCTAATTTGCCAGTTCACTTTTAGCTAGCTCTGCTTTCATTCCCACATGCCCTATTTTAGTTTAAAATAGTAGTCTTGGACCTACTCTTCTCTCCCTCAAACTGAATGTAAAATTCAATCAAATTATGATCACTGCTACCCAAGGGTGCCTTCACTATGGTGTTATCAATTAATCCTATCTCATTGTACAACACCAGGTCTAGTATAGCCTGCACTCTGGTTGGCTCCAATATATGCTGTTCTAAGAAACTAACTTGAAAATATTCTCTGAACTTCTCATCTAGGCTACCTTTGCCCATCTGATTTTTCCAGTCTATATGTAGATTAAAATCCCCCACGATTATCGCTGTACCTTTCTGACAAGCTCCCATTATCTCTTGCTCTATACTCTGTCCTACCATGTAATTACAATTAAGAAGCCTTTACACCACTCCCACAAGTGACTACTTGCCTTTATCATTTCAACCCACATCGCTTCTACATCCTGGTTTCATGAGCTTAGGTCATCCCTCTCTAATGTGCTAATACCATCATTAATTAGCAGAGCCACTCCTCCACTTTTTCCTAGCTTCCTGTCCTTCCTAAAAGTCACATACTCTTCAATATTCAGGTCCCAATCTATGTCATCCTGCAGCCATGTTTCTGTAATGGCTCACATTGTACTTATTTATTTCTATTTGCGCTCAGTTCATCTGTTTTGCTTCAAATTTAAATTTAGTTGCTTTACACTGAGGGTTAAGTGAATGTACACTCAAGGGGACAGTGGAGGTGTACAGTGTGGGCAGATTGAAGAGGGAGTGGGAGAGACTTTTGGCAGATGAAGTGACCAAGAGGATAAGAGATGAAATAGCAATGGGTATTTTCAAACTTGGGAACTGTAGATGGTGTACAGTGATCTCTTCCAGTTCTACACATTCCTGCTTCCTAGCCTAGGAAGTATGGGCAAGCATTCTCGTTATTGTTGTCTACAGGGTAAAGAGCCAGTGATACATGCCAAATTGCATTGGTGGACACATCCATATGCCCAGACAACACTATCATGCAGTGGCCTGACCCAACTCATGTTCTATTGCTGCTATAAACTGAATTCTCAGGTATCTGCAGGTGTGGCTAGAAGCAATGTTCAATTGCTTTAATTTTCAGGACAAAAACTTGGGTATGAGACTCAAAGCAGCCCTGAGAGGGGAGACACAGATGCCAGTCAATAGCCCTTTTCTGTTTAAAGTAGATATCCACTATTCCTGGAGGAACTGTTCACCTCCACTGTCCCCTTGAGCATATGTTCACTTAACCTTTCTGTGTAAAGTAGCTAAATTTAAATTCAAAGCAAAACAGATGAACTGAGAGCAAATAGAAATAAATATGTTTTATATTTAATAGTTTCCCTAATGACAGTCGTTTTTAATAGAATTGATTAAGTTCCTTTTTGCTTAGCTAAAATAAAAATTGCAATCAATATTCATTGCAGATTTCAAGATACTGGAAATGCATCAAAGAGTGTCATAAGTCATTTTTCTTTTACTGAGAGTTCTGTCTCCAGACAATCTGAGAAAATTAACTATGTGCCTTGAATCTTCAAAATTCTTTCTAGCGTCTGTGTACAATACTGCTGTTTCTTTTTATGCTTACAATACAAGTGAAGGAATATTGGGACATCTGCAGCTTAAACTACAAGTCTGTAGTCCCATTTAACTTCCAGTACAATTTCTTTTTTGGAGTAGTCAGGTTTTTATGAAGCTCCTGGTCAACTATTGCTTATTTGATCTTGGGGTATATCAACCAAGAATACTGCGAGACATGAGGTTAAATGAATGCTTATTCTGGAAAGGTGCTCAATTGCCCCTGAGGATGTAGCAATGAGGATGAATTAGTTTCACTTGCTGTATCGACACTCACTCTGCAATCTCCATGAAACCACAGGAAGCTGCTGCATGTAACGCTGTCCAGCCTTCATTGTCAGGCTGATTAACATTAGCTCCATGCTCCAGCAGAAAAGTGACCATGTCCAGATTTTCGTCGATGCAGGCCTGTCAGAGAGAAGACAACAATCAGCAAATTGTCTCTTGTTGCTGCTCCCCTACACCTTACCATCAGCCACTCTTTTACTGTATCCACAGAATCAGTCAGGCTATTAAAATTAGTTACTCAAAAATCTCCCGCAACATGCTCATTTTGATTCAAAGGATACATGACAAGTTGTACAATAGGGAAGTGTGCATGATATGGAAGACTCAATATGAAAAATAAAACAGAAAATGCTGGAAATACTTAGCAGGTCAGGCTAAATCTGTGGAGAGAGAAATAGGGTTAATGTTTTTCTCTCTCTCCCCAATTTGTATTTCTCTCTTTGTCCCACCCCCAGTGTGTTTTGGTCTTTCTCAGGCCCTCTGTGTATGTTTCTTTACCTCCCTCTCCTTGTTGCTCTCTCAGGCCTCAGAGTTTCCAGGAGATTTTCATTGGTCCCAGTTCCCTCAACCTCACAACCTGCAATGAAGTGATGAGTTCCTAATAGTAGGGAGACCAGCAGGGCTGAGACAGCACAGTTTGGTCGTAAGGCACAACAGCCACTCTGCTGTGCATGCATGGACCACACATATGTTAACCCAAGTTGCCAGCAGCAGCACTCAGGAGACGAATGCCAGAAGGGTAGCAGAATAGGGCCAGAGCCCCACTTGCAGTTTAAATTTAGGCAGGACACATTTGGAATTGGGATCAGGGATAAGTAGAGCTGGGAATATATGGAGATTCAAAATAAAATTTTAAAAGTGGCATTCAGTTTTACCAACTATGGAAGTATGGGGAAGCAGCTGAAGGCAGGTCATCTTGTGATGCATCCTCCAGGAACATATTAATACATTTAACCAGAGTTAGCAACCCTATTTCTGCAAGGTATAGGGTAACACCATCACTTAGCAGCCAGAAGCCTACAATTACAGCCCGACAAACAATTTACATATATTAATTTCATTATAAATCCTGATATAAAATTGACCCAAAATAGTGATTCAGAAGGGTAATGCTGCAGTCACAAGGTTTCTGTTATATTGTATACGTACAAAAATTGACTCTTACTTTCTCCCTTACCGCTCACTCTGCTCAGGTGCTGACTCTTGCTATTAAAAAACTTCATTGACAGAGGCACGCCCCTGTACCACACACACGCTGATAATCTTCACATATAATTCTAGTATAAGGGGAAATCTGGGCCCTGACTTCTTTGCACAACTCAACATTACACCGCTGGTCACATCTTTTGAAAGGTATCTGAACCCTTAGGGGAAAAGTCCTTTAAAATGATGAGGAGCATGATTGCATAACATAATGGAGGAACGTTGTGGCAAAGGGAAACATGCTGGAGTGGAGAAGGAGAGGGCTGAGTCAGAGATACTCTTGTTGAACTGTAAAAGCAACAAGGAAGTTCACAAATTATGAGCAGTAACCAAGACAATCACCAAAGCAAACAACATAAATCCCCTTCTATCAGGGAGCTCCATCTGAACAAGATCCCCAAAATAAATAAGCATCTGGAAAAATCACAGCAATTCCATTTTCTTAAAGTGGCTGAGTGTGCCTTTGTTTGTCTGCCATTTGAGCACGGATAGGGAGCAGGGCTGGAGGAAACAGTACCAGCATCCTTACTGAAAGAGAGGCAATGGTATCAACAGCATTACAAAAAGAGCTGGCTCCCTGCAGCTGGAATTAGCAATATGAGTTCAGCAGTATGGGTCTGTCCAAATGAAAGAGAGAGGGCTTTGTGGGGTTTAAAGCTGATTTTACTAGTTGGCATCACAAAGTTAATATACAGGTACAGCAAGCAATTAGGAAAGCAAACGATATGTTAGCCTTTTTTGCTGGGGAGTATGAATACAAAGGTGAGGAAAGTTTGCTGGTAGGGCTTTGGTGAGATCACACTGGAGTACTGCACACAGTTTTGGTCTTCTTACCTAAGGGAGGATATACTTGCCTTAGAGGGAAATCAAAGAATCATTAGATTCATTCCTTGGACTAGAGGGTTGTCCTATGAGGAGGACTTGAGCAGTATGGGCCTATATTCCCTGGAGTTTAGAAGAGGCGACCTCACAAAAATGTATAAAATTCTTAAAGATCTTAAGTGGGTCGATGTTAAGAGGCTGTTTCCCCTCGTTAGAGATTCTAGGACTAGTGATCATAGTCTCAGAATCGGGGGTCGGCCATTTTGGTCTGAGATAAGGAGAAGTTTCTTACCTCAGAGATTTGTTAAGCTTTGGAATTCACTACCCTACAATGCCGTGAATGCTCAGCCAATTTGTACATTCAAGGCTGAGATTGATAGATTCTTGGAAACTAAAGGATTTGAGGGATAAAGGAACAGGACAGGAAAGTAGAACTGAAGTAGAAGATTAACCAAGATCTTATTAAATGAAGGAGCAAGCTCAGGGGGCCATATGGCTTATTCCAGCTCCTATTTCTTAAGATCTAAAATCTTTTTTGATTTAATTTTCCTACTTTGCTCTCCCACTACCTGGAAGGCAGGGTCATTCACTGGGATATAAATGTCATGTCACTTAACTGTAGGAGTACGTATCCCAACCCATCCTTACAGAACACTGGAGAGAGTCCTATGTATTGTAGGCTACTTGGTTACCCGTAGCACCAGGGCTGTGTTCACATCACAGGGGGTTCAGTGGTTTAAACAATTTTCATTTATATCACAGAATCACAGTGCAGTAGAGGCCCTTTGGCCCATCAAGTCTGCACTGACATGTGAGAAACACCTGACCTACCTACCTAATCCCATTTACCAGCACTTGGCCCATAGCCTTGAATGTTATGATGTGCCAAGTGCTCATCCAGGTACTTTTTAAAGGATGTGAGGCAACCCGCCTCCACCACCCTCCCAGGCAGTGCATTCCAGACCTTCACCACCCTCTGGGTAAAAAAGTTTTTCCTTACATCCCCCCTAAACCTCCTGCCCCTCACCTTGAACCTATGTCCCCTTGTGACTGACCCTTCAACTAAGGGGAACAGCTGCTCCCTATCCACCCTGTACATGCCCCTCATAATCTTGTACACCCTCAGTCTTCTCTGCTCCAACGAAAACAACCCAAGTCTATCCAACCTCTCTTCATAACTTAAATGTTTCATTCCAGGCAACATCCTGGTGAATCTCCTCTGCACCCCCTCCAGTGCAATCACATCCTTCCTAAAATGTGGCGACCAGAACTGCACACAGTACTCCAGCTGTGGCCTCACCAAGGTTCTATACAACTCCAACGTGATCTCCCTACTTTTGTAATCTATGCCTCGACTGATAAAGGCAAGTGTCCCATATGCCTTTTTCACCACCCCACTAACATGCCCCTCAGCCTTCAGAGATCTATGGACAGACACGCCAAGATCCCTTTGCTCCTCAGAACTTCCTAGTGCCATGACGTTCATTGAATACTTCCTTGTCAAATTACTCCTTCCAAAGTGTATCACCTCATATTTTTCAGGGTTAAATTCCATCTGCCACTTATCTGCCCATTTGACCATCCCGTCTATATCTGCCTGTAGCACAAGACACTCAACCTCACTGTTATCCACCCGGCCAATCTTTGTGTCATCCACAAACTTACTAATCCTACCCCCAACATAGTCATCTATGTCGTTTATATAAGTGAAAAATAATAGGGGACCGAGCACAGATCCCTGTGGTACGCCACTGGACACTGGCTTCCAGTCACTAAAGCATCCTTCTGTCATCACCCTCTGCCTCCTACAAGTAAACCAATTTTGAATCCACCTTATCAACTTACTCTGTACCCCTTTGTGCCTTTGCCTTCTTTATAAGTCTCCCATGTGGGACCTTGTCAAAGGCTTTGCTGAAATCCATATAAATTCCATCAATTGCACTACCCTCATCTACACAGCTGGTCACCTCCTCAAAAAATTCAATCAAATTTGTTGGGCATGACCTACCTCTGACAAAGCCATGCTGACTATCCCTGATCAAACCTTGCCTCTCCAAGTGGAGATAGATTCTCTCCTTCAGAACTTCCTCCAATAGTTTCCCTACCACTGACGTGAAACTCACTGGCCTGTAGTTCCCTGGTTTTTCTCTACAACCCTTCTTAAATAGCGGAACCACATTAGCTGTCCTCCAGTCCTCTAGCACCTCCCCCGTGGCCAGAGAGGAATTAAAAATTTGGATCAGAGCCTCTGCGATCTCCTCCCTTGCCTCCCTCAGCAGTCTGGGACACAAATCATCCGGACCTGGAAATTTGTCCACTTTTAAGCCTGCCAACACTTCCAAAACCTTGTCACTCCCTATATCAATTTGCTTAAGAACCTTGCAGTCTCTCTCCAAGTTCGATACCTTCATCCTCATTTTCTTGAGTGAAGATGGACGTGAAGTATTCATTCGACAGTCTAGCGATGTCCTCTGGCTCCACCCATAGATTGCCCCCTTGGTCCCTTATGGGCCCTACTCTTTCCCTGGTTATCCTCTTCCCATTGATATACTTATAGAATATCTTGGGATTTTCACTGCTTTTTCCAGCCAGAGCTTTCTCTTATCCCCTCTTTGCTCTCCTAATTGCTTTCTGAAGCTCCACCCTCCACTGTCTGTACTCCACTAATGCCTCTGCTGATTTGCTTCCCTTGTACATGCTAAAAGCCTCTCTTTTCAATGTATAGAATCATAGAATGATGCAGACCTTTAAGTATTTATCCAGCTATCTTCTGAAAGTTATTATAAGTTTGCTTCCACCACCCTTTCAGTTGGTGCTTTCCGGATCATAACACCTTGCTCCATAGAAAAAGTTCCCTTCATCTTACCTCAGTTTCATTTGCCAATTACCTTAAACCTGCATTCTCTGGTAATCAATGCTTCCGTCATTGGAAACAGTTAATTTATTCTATCAAAAAAAAAACCTTTCATGAATTTGAACACCCTTATTTAGCTTCTCCTTAGCCTTCTCTTCTCTAAGGAGAACACCTCCAGCATCTTCACAGTCTTTCCAAATCTGGTACAGTACTAGCAAATCTCTTCTGCACCCTCTCTAAGGCCTAGACATCCTCCCTAAAGTGGAGTGCCCAGAACTAGGCTTACTGCTCCACGAGGGGTCGAACCAGTGTTTTATAAAGGTTTATCATAACCTGGCGCACTGACCTCTACCACGCGGAGGCTGAGCGTCAACTCGCAGACACTTCCTCCTACCTCTCCCTGGACCATGACCCCACCACTGAACATCAAGCCATTGTTTCCAGGACTGTCACTGACCTCATCTCCTCTGGGGATCTCCCTCCCACAGCTTCCAACCTGATAGTTGCCCAACCTCGGACGGCCCGCTTCTATCTCCTACCCAAAATCCACAAACAGAACTGCCCCGGTAGACCGATCGTCTCAGCTTGCTCCTGCCCCACAGAACTCATTTCTCGTTATCTTGACTCCCTTCTCTCTCCCCTTGTCCAGTCCCTTCCCACCTACATCCGTGATTCCTCTGACACCTTACGTCACATCAACAATTTCCAGTTCCCTGGCCCCTACCGCTTCCTCTTCACCATGGACGTCCAATCCCTCTACACCTCCATCCCCCACCAGGATGGTCTGAGGGCCCTTAGCTTCTTCCTCGAACAGAGGCCCGAACAATCCCCATCCACCACTACTCTCCTCCGTCTGGCTGAACTTGTTCTCACGCTGAACAATTTCTCCTTCAACTCCTCTCACTTCCTCCAAATAAAAGGTGTGGCTATGGGTACCCGCATGGGCCCCAGCTATGCCTGTCTCTTTATGGGGTATGTGGAACATTCCTGGTTGCAGTCCTACTCCGGCCCCCTTCCACAACTCTTTCTCCGGTACATCGATGATTATTTCGGTGCTGCTTCATGCTCTCGTCAGGACTTGGAAAAATTTATTAATTTTGCTTCCAATCTCCACCCCTCCATCATTTTCACGTGGTCCATCTCTGACACTTCCCTTCCCTTCCTTGACCTCTCTGTCTCAATCTCTGGTGATAGACTGTCCACCAATATCCATTACAAACCCACCGACACCCACAGCTATCTCGACTACAGCTCCTCACACCCCACTTCCTGTAAGGACTCCATCCCATTCTCTCAGTTCCTTCGCCTCCGTCGCATCTGTTCCGATGATGCTACATTCAAAAACAGTTCCTCTGACATGTCCTCCTTCTTCCTTAACCGAGGTTTTCCACCCACGGTCGTTGACAGGGCCCTCAACCGTGTCCGGCCCATCTCCCGCGCATCCGCCCTCCCTCCTTCTCCTCCCTCCCAGAAACATGATAGGGTCCCCCTTGTCCTCACTTATCACCCCACCAGCCTCCGCATTCAAAGGATCATCCTCCGCCATTTCCGCCAACTCCAGCATGATGCCACTACCAAACACATCTTCCCTTCACCCCCCTTATCGGCATTCCGTAGGGATCGCTCCCTCCGGGACACCCTGGTCCACTCCTCCATCACCCCCTACTCCTCAACCCCCTCCCTTGGCACAACCCCTTGCCCACGCAAAAGATGCAACACCTGCCCCTTCACTTCCTCTCTCCTCACCGTCCAAGGACCCAAACACTCCTTTCAAGTGAAGCAGCATTTCACTTGCATTTCCCCCAACTTAGTCTACTGCATTCGTTGCTCCCAATGTGGTCTCCTCTACATTGGAGAGACCAAACGTAAACTGGGCGACCGCTTTGCAGAACACCTGCGGTCTGTCCGCAAGAATGACCCAAACCTCCCTGTCGCTTGCCATTTTAACACTCCACCCTGCTCTCTTGCCCACATGTCTGTCCTTGGCTTGCTGCATTGTTCCAGTGAAGCCCAACGCAAACTGGAGGAACAACACCTCATCTTCCGACTAGGGACTTTACAGCCTTCCGGACTGAATATTGAATTCAACAACTTTAGGTCGTGGGTCCCCTCCCCCATCCCCACCCCCTTTCTGTTTCCCCCTTCTCTTTTTTTTTTCCCAATAAATTATAAAGATTTTCCTTTTCCCATCTATTTCCATTATATAAAATAAAAAAAAACCCACTAGAGCTATACCTTGAGTGCCCTACCATCCATTCTTAATTAGCACATTCGTTTAGATAATATCACCAACTTTATCTTTAACACCTATGTGTTCTATTGTACTATTGTTGTTGACATCTTTTGATGATCTGCTTCTATCACTGCTTGTTTGTCGCTACAACCACACCAACCCCCTCCACCTCTCTGTCTCTCTATCTCTCCGCCCCCCACACACACACCTTAAACCAGCTTATATTTCAGCTCTTTCCTGGACTCGAACTCAAGTTCTGTCGAAGGGTCATGAGGACTCGAAACGTCAACTCTTTTCTTCTCCGCCGATGCTGCCAGACCTGCTGAGTTTTTCCAGGTAATTCTGTTTTTGTTTTGGATTTCCAGCATCCGCAGTTTTTTTGTTTTTATCATAACTTGCTTGTTTTTGCACTCTTTGCCTCAGTTTATAGAGGCAAGGATTCTGTATACTTTTTAAGTCTTCTGAACTTATGCTGCTTTCTCCAAAGATTTACATACATAAACCCTTAGGTCTCTATGTTCCTGCACCCCAGTTGAAATCAAACCTTTTAGTTTTTATTGCCTCTCCTTATTCTTCCTATTTAAATGAATTACTTCACAGTTCTCTGCATTAAATCTCCAGCTGCTGCCCATACGCATCCTGGGCCAAGGCCTGTAGAAACATTGTGGTTGGGGCAGGTAGGAGTTTCAAACTTGGCAGCCTCGAGGAGGCTGTTCAAATATAATTGAAGAAAGGGGTATCAGAGTAAAAATTGATTCCTCTATAAATCTCTAACGCAACTGGAATCTGTGCCTTCTCTACAAGGCGGTTAGACATGATAATCATCCGTCATCGGCCCTGTGTCTGCTCATTCCACCAGTCTGTTTATATCCTCCTAAAGTTGTCACTATTCTCTTCAATGTTTACTCATTTCCCCAAGTTCTGTGTCATTCACAAACTTTGAAATCATGCCCTTTACACCCAAGTCCAGGTCATTGCTGTACATCAAAAAGAACAGTGGGTCTAATACTGACCCCTAGGCACAACATTATATGCTTCCCTCCAATCTGAAAAGCAACCGTTAAAAACTACTCTCTGCTTTCTGTCTCTTATCCATGTTTGTATCCATTGCTGTCACTGTCCCTTTAATCCTATGGGCTTTAAGGTTTTCAACAAGTCTATTATGGGATACTTAATCAAACGCCTTTTGAAAGTCCATATATACAACATCAGCCACACTACCCTTGTCAACCCTCTTAATTCAATCAAAGAACTCAAATCAGGGGGAGACCAACAACAAAAACTGAAGGAATGATAAATGGAGAGGGAACACAGTTATGATTTTTTGGAACTTTTCAAGACAGAAAGAGAGAGGCAAAAAGCCAAAAATAATTTCAGAGGGCTAACAGCAGCTGAATCATCAGCTTCTAATAACGGAGAAGCAGAAATGCAGAGAGATTGGGAAGTATTGATGTCCAAAGGGCACACTTGTTCATGAGTCACTGAAAGCTAACATGCAGGTGCAGCAAGCAATTAGGAAGGCAAATGTATGTTGGCCTTTATTGCAAGAAGATTTGAGATAGGAGTAAGGAAGTATTGCCACAGTTCTACAGGGCCTTGGTGAGATGGCACCTGGAATAATGTGAATAGTTTTGATATTCTTACCTAACAGAGGATATACTTGCCATACAGGAAATGCAACAATGGTACATCAGGCTGATTCCTGGGGTGGCAGGATTATCCTAAAAGGAGAGATTGAGGAGATTGGCCATATATTCTCTAGAGTTGATAAGAATGAGAGTGATCTCATTGAATCGTAGAAAATTCTTACAGGGAGCTGCAGGAAGGAAGTTTGCCCTGGCTGGCAGGTCTACAACACAGGACACAGTCTACGAGGAAAAATTTCTTTACTCATATGGAGATAATCTTTGGAATTCTCTACCCTAGAGAGCTGTGGCAGCTCAGTCTATGACTGTGTTCAAGACCGAGATTGATAGATTTCTAGATATTAAGGATATCAAGGGATATGGGGATAGTGCGGGAAAATGGTGCTGAGTTCAAAGATCAACCATGATCTAGTTGAATGGCGGAGCAGGCTCGAGGGGCTGAATGGCCTACTCCTGCTCCTATTTCCTATGTTCTGAGAGCATGGGCCAGAAGCTCAGCATTGATGGGAGGGGCAGGGGCACAAGCAGAGTAAATGTTTCAGTGTTGAATGAAGGTCCTGAAGATGACGGTGCAAGTGCATAATATCAGCCCTTGTTATGCTAGATGGTGCAAACCCTACCATAGATAATTCAGTCACAGGCAGAACTGGATGAGTTCACATTGAAGGCAAACATGGAAGTTTAAGTGTAAAAATATTGAGCCATGAGGAAAGATTAGAGAAAGTCGCACTTCGTGGTCTAAAAAGAATGCACTTAAGTAGAGGAGGGGGTTAAAGAGGTTAGGAAGCTATTAATGAACCCAGAATATTACTTGAAGGTGGTGCAGACATAAATGAAAAGTAAATTCAAAATGGTTCTTGAAAAAAATCTTCACTCAAAAAAGTTGATACAGTGTATGTTTGAAACGATCTACCAGGTAGTGTGGAGGAATTGAAAGCATTAGAGGGACAGAAAATGCCACTGAAAGCTGAGTGAACTAGAGCAAAAGGGCAAGCTTGATGGGAAAAATGGTCTTTCCTCATCCTTGCCTTTGATATTGCACCATCATGTCCACTGGACAATAAAAACACTCTCCAAAAAAAGGAATAATCAAATGAGACAAAAAAAATAATGGAATGATGTCTTTGTCTCAATTTCCCTCATTGCGATGTTAGATCTCTGCCTTGCCCATGTACAAGTAGTGCCCAGCATTGCTAGGGCCAGGCAAGGCCTTTTAAAACAATCACAGTGATGGAGTCAACCATGAGTCCCCTGTCAGCATTTTGTGTGGGATTGGTCAGAGACACCAGACAGCTTTTTCCTCCCTCATTCCTCTCAGCTGTCACAAGTGTCACCATCCTGCAACAGCAGGCAGTCTCTGTGCCCTCTCTCCCCCGATGGTTTCACCAGTAGAAGCTAAAACTCCTTTGAGAACCAAGCCAAAACTGGTTATACTCTACTGACCCAGGAAAAATCAGGTAAATGGTATATTTATCAGATGAACAGAAGTCTGCATCGATCCCCGTGTATCCATTACAAGAGAAAAAGCATTTGAAGACTGGCATTGCCCAATCTACAACTTACATATATTAGCATCTCAAAGGAGACACATGGCATGTAATCTTTTCACATATGGATATGGGCAAGGTCACCAATAATAGAAACCAGCTAAGCCCTGTGACCTCCATGGAGAAGTAGGCATCACTGGAGAGTTTCATATATTGGATACCCTTGGCTAACAAGACAAAGAAGCTTCTTTTCAAAGAAACAGCCAATCCGAAGATTAAAATCAAGGTCAAAATCCTTAAATGCCAATGCCTCCAAATTAAAAGTCACAAAAATTATAAAGAAGTATTTTATATTGAATTTGCTATTCAGGTTAAATTTTAGAAATTTATGGACGACCAACTCAAAAGCCAGGCTATTCAGTCCCAAACAATTGGGTGACAGCCTTACCTCCCACGACTGTGTAGTTTGCAGCTCTGGGACAAGTTAACATCTCTGTCCCGAGACTGTAGGTCAGTCATTCTCTCTCTCTTCTCTTTGCACAGAGTACGTCAACAGCATATGGCAATACAGAGATAATTCTGGCCAAACCATCAATGAAGGGGGGCATGGAACACTTCAGGGCATATACCTCACAGAGCAGCTGACAGGAGTTTGTACAACATTAATAACTAAAAACATCACAAATTCATTATATATAGAACTGTGAGGGGTCGTGGGATCCAGTATTTTTCCCACAAGTGCCCTCTGCCCTATTAAATCAAGAATAACAAATGCTTTTGGCTAGGTTTCCATCAGTCACTGGAGCAGTAAGAAAATCCCTTTGCTCACTTGTTTTGACATTAAACCACATCTCTTCAATTCTATGGCGTCCATTTCTCAGTTAACAAACAACCACTCGTCCCCAGTTTGTTGATAGCGGACACCACATTTTGATTTCCTTAAAAGCATCTTTTGCAATAAGAGGGCATAAAAGTATCCAATTCCTGGAATAGGGTTGCCAACTGTGATTAAATGTATTCCTGGAGGTTTAATCACATGATTTTCCCCCACCCTCCAGCCAAAGTTGGCCAACACACCGACCTTTGTGAAGTACTGCCTCCCTATGGCAATTGGAAAGCAAAAAGATTCATCATCCAATTAGATGATGCGCGACTGTCAGGTAAACAGCCTTTTTTCCTCATTTTCAATATTTTTATAACTAGTAAAGAGAAATTTTCAAAGAAAATGACAAAAATTATCTTTTTTACTATGTAATAATTTTCCTCCTGTGCTGCACACAGCAGTGTCCTGGAGATTGATCTTCAATTCCTGGAGACGCCAGGCCAATATGGAGGGTTGGTAACCCTATCCTGGAGTTAAGTATAAACTTACACCCCGGATGCTTCTTAACCAGAGGAGAGAGAAAAGCCTTGAAAAGAGATCAAGCTTGGCGAAGATGAATTAATGCAAGAAACTAAGGAAAGGGGAGAGACCATACACTGCACCAATGCTGTTCTATCACATACCACACACCATTGTAGATTCCACTCCACACAATTAATCTTGAGGATAAGTTAGTACAAATGAGCACCTTGACGGATTTTGCTATCTTTAAATGGTGCTATATTGTAAATATCCCCTGAACCTGCACCCCCTAAACAAGGTTAACAAGCAAAACTTGTGGCAAGAGGCAACCACCTCCATGTTGTCTTTTGTATTTATGAGAGAATAATTCAAAAACCCTCTCCAAGTGATACTCCTATTCGTCCTGTTAATTCACACCTCTAGGTTCAGTCTCCTGCAAGCATCAGTACTTATTATGATAAGTCAAGTCAGTGCAATGCACATAAAACAGAATGATAGACGAAGGCGAGGCAATGTGGTACTTTAAAACAAGGGAGATAAAGCAGACTGGGAGGAGGAAGGGAAGATGAACATATTCAATCTGTCACCATGGCCCCTGTTCAAATCAGCACTACCGTGAAGCTGCTCCACATGGGGAGCTCTGGTTTTGCCATCCCCAATTCAGTAGATAGAAGATGGGAGCAAATACTCTGACTCCGCAGCAAATGATTTTGAGCTTGACGTGACCTGTGCAGCTCTATAGAAACAGTGGTCTCAGTGTAGGCCCCAAGCAGGCAAGAGCACTCCTCCAAGAAAAAAATGCTCAACAAATGGAGAAGAAGCTAATTCCTTTGAGCTGGCTGGCTGCAGTGACTTGGAAAGCGTTCACATCAGACTGGAAAGGAATGCATTACAGGGAAAATTAGACATTGTGCACCAGCTGGGCTATGAACACTGCCAACTGCACTGACCTCCTTCCTCAAGTCATCTCCTGTAGCCAATCACCTCCAGAAAATACCTAAAACACATACACAGCTCTCTTCTCCCCTTGCCACTCCTTTTAGTACTCCACATTATACACAACATTTCCCCCACCCCTATCTTTCCATGCTGCAGACAGTTGTCATAGCCCTGCTCCGCTAACCCTGAGCACTGCCCTTCTTTTCTCCCTATGTTCTTGATGGGCCTATCAGCTAATGCTCATAATGGAGCAAAAACGGACTTAACCAGCAAAATAACTCTTGGAAGAAACAAGTATGAATCCTTGGAAATATTAAATACATCTACCTTCAGAGAGGTTTAACGTTAAATGGAGTTGACGTACATCATAAGCTATGTCCTCAGCACTTTCCCGCTCAAGTGACTTGCTCGAATTGTGTGCATGCTACAGGTGACTCAAGGTGTGTCCTGTGCAAAGCTGCTGATTGGCGCATTTAGATCATAAGTCATTCTTGGCATCAAAATGAGGATCAGCAGTTGCATGTGTCATGTCAGAAATGTAGCGTGATGCTGATAGTTCCAGATGTTAATGGGTTTATTCATCAAGCGAAAATCTTGCTTACAACTAATTTACTGTGCTCATATTAGAGCTTATTATTTTTCATTAATCTTATCTAACACATCAAAGACTGAGCCACACAACTCCCAATCCAGAGAGGAAACAGAATTAGTTGGTCCCCACTCACCCTGAATATTCAGGATCTGACACTGAAAATTCGTGCCTCAAAACCCTGTGACTCCCACCACCACTCCCCTCCCTAACTTATCTCCTGATCTAGGAAACTTTGTTCTACATTCAGAATCTGACAGAGACCTTTACTCATCCCTCGGTTCAGAATTTGACACCTTAGAGTGTCCCATTACCTTTCCTTTCATGCTTGATAATGCTAGACCTTTGGCTGAACACTGCACTTTCAGACTAACATCAGTGAGGTGAGGTGCGGTGCTGTGGACTAGCCATTTCGACCTTACTGAGAGGAGCTCCAGACTCCTAAATGAGCAGCATGGCTGAAACCAATGAAAAATAAAACTACAGATGCTGGAAATTTCAAATAAAAATTAGAAAATGCTGGCAATCAGCATCTCTGAAAGAAGGGGAGGAGGGGTTGCACCTGAATTGTAAAGTTGTCTGTTCTCCCCACAATGCTGAGACTGATCCAGAATTTTCCAGCTTTGTTGTCAAGGTTGGTAATCCAGTTACCTTGGCTATCTCATGCCATTCTAGTAGGACATTTTAGTTGATAACTGGGGGTAGGGGGCTAATGTTGGACAGATTACTCTGTGTACATTATAACGGAAGCAATTGTAAAGTAACTAGATGGCTGCTTTGTCGTTACCCTCAGAAAGCTATTATCCATTATTACATCCTGCATTCCCACTATTCAAATAGCTCAGACACAGGAAAGTAATAATGACCAAGGTTAAAGTGCTCAATGTGAGAGACTAGGTCAAGAAGTAGGGAAGGTTCCAAGAGCCGAATTTGTTGTCTCCCGTTTCTCGATAAACCCTAAAAGAGACAGCAATCATCCTCTTCACAGAGGGGCCAAATCCTAAAATACAAAGATGAGGAAGCTACAGAGCGAGAAAAGATTCATCTAAGCTTCTAGCATGGGCCAGGTCTCTCTGAAAACTTTGTTCGCTATTCGTTGCTGAGGCTATTTTGACAGGTATAATACCCACACCAGTACAGTGGGTTTAATAACCAGACTGGGAACGGTATTGGACCCACTGCATAATAGGAATGAGTTACTGCTAGTGATTATCTCAATTTAAGAGTAGATTATTGAACTCCTTGCTTGTGTGGCAAATTAAACATGGACTGTAACATTAATTGTTTTGTCTAAATCAAAGAACCTGGATGACTTTGCCCTATTGATGGATACAGGCAAACTTCAGTTTCAGTTTGACTTTCACTTGGGACTATAGGAGGAATTTGGACTGTAGGAGGTTTCTCATCTCTCCCTTTGTTGGATTTCCACTTTCAGGCAAATGGCCTACATGACACCAAAGGTGTCTCTCTCTCCAATCTTCACTGGATATGTGAATGCACATAACAACAACTCCAATCACATACCTCTCCTTATCACCTCAATGGTTTTTCACTATGACCTTCTGATCAGCACTAAACTCTCCAAGTTTCATGCATCATCTTCACTTTGTCTTGCTTCTCTCTTACTTTGTTACTGATATCAGGTTTAAGCAAACTAAACCTTGTCCCAGAAGCATGTTTAGACACTAACTCGTAAGGTGAGCAATCTGTTGTAGACTGTGGGGTCATTCTTATAAGAGAACATAAAATTGTAGAGTATTGTAGAGAAACATGGAAACTACTGCCTAACTTGTCACTTAGCAAATACTTCTACAAAATCATTTTCACAACCTGTAGACTTCTTTTTGTAACACCATTTAATGCTGGGTAAAATGATGGTACAAGAGTGTGTTTGATTCCATTCTTGTTCAGAAATATTTCAAATTCTTCTGTCATAAACTGTGGACTATTATCTGACGCCAACTAGCAACTCAAATTGTAAACCAACCTCTCAGAACCTCAAGGGTTTTGGCATTTATGGTGTTGGACACAGGTTCAACATTTATCCACCTGCTACAGCTATCGATTAAAAAAAGGTACTCTTTTCCTTCCACTACAAAGAAATTGGCGGTACTTGTTTCCACGGTTTTCTTTTGGTTAACCATGGAATGAAAGGAACATTGGTTGGATTGTTTCTCACTCTGAGACACAGTTCACAACTTTTCCTCAAATCTTCAATATCTCTACCTACCTCTGGATACCAAAAACAATTTCTTGCTGATGCTTTCATATGGGTAGACTTGTGTGCTCTTCTAAAAATCTCTCTCTAAACCTTGTCAAAATAATGATTCTTAAACCCCATAGGACATGGCCTTGATCTATACTCAGTCCATTCCTACATGTGAACTACTCCTGCAATTTCTCATCATCACATGCTTTAAGCCAGCAATTTATGATGTAATTGAGCACTTTACTGAGCATAGCATCCTTGCAAATTTCTTCACTAATTTGCCTGGCAGAGACTGACATATCACTTGTGTATGTAAAGTAATTCACAGTAACTCAGTGGCTATAAATTCTTCAAGGAAATCTTGAAAGAATGGCTGCATTTGTATGATCTGCTGAATTATGATATTTAATGTCATACTGAAGCTATGTTGCCACTATGGATCCTACTCCCGTCTTTGAAACAAATATGATTGTTAGGGCTTCATGGTCAGTTAACCAAGTGAACTTCCTACTTTACAAGTATTTGTGGAATAACATCATATATGATCTCTAATGTCTCTGTCACCTTGAGTGATTTTTCTCTGACTCTGTTAAAAGACCTGAGCATATGCTACAAGCTTCTTCTCCACACTGTCTTCCATTATGTGAGATAACACCACGCCTAAGACCTGTGGTGAGGCATCGCATGCTAAAACCAATTATCTCTTGTGATCATAGTGGGTCAATTAGATCTTCACTTCCTCCAACATTTTGTGACATTCCACAAATCCTCCTAATCTATCCTATCTTTGAGGAGCAGACACAGAGCAAGTATATTAGCTAAGCCAGGGAAGAACGTAGAAGAATATACAACAATTCCTATCAATGTTCTAAGTTCTTCTTTGTCTGTTGGTCTCTTTATTTTCAAAATCCCATAAACCTTCTCCTGCATTGGGTGAATATCTTCACCATCTATTTAGTGACCCAATTGTTACATCTGACACCATGAAGCAACACTTGTGCTTTTTAACTTTGGTGTCATACTCAAAGTGGAACTAGGACTTTGTTCAAACGTGCTCTCCGTCTTATTGCTCATTGGAATTATATTGAAAAATCACACTCCATTCCCAGCGTCATCACTATCTTTGTGTATTGCACTGAGTACCCGTAACCACCCATAACATGACCACCTCAGAACCTTAAGGAAAGTCATGTTGATTGAGCAAAGAGGCAACCAATGGGGCAAGATAAAGGTGGAGGAACTGGCTCTACCCTTTCAGTGACAAGTTATTGATTCAGCTATTCTCACTATGTTTGAAGAGGCATTGGTGGCAACAGAAACCCATGGAAGCCACAGATAAATGCAGGGTTTGTCCAAGTGACACACAAAACTGTAACCCACTGTCCCAGTAACACTCTCACAACCATAACCCACTGTCCTAGTGACTCTCACACAACTGTAACCCTCTGCCCCAGTGACACTGTCACAACTGTAACTCCCTGCAACAGTGACACTGTCACAACGGTAACTCCCTGCAACAGTGACACTGTCACAACGGTAACTCCCTGCAACAGTGACACTGTCACAACTGCAACTCCCTGCAACAGTGACACTGTCACAACTGTAACTACCTACCCCAGTGACACTGTCACAACTGTAACTCACTTTCCAAATGATACTCTCACAATCATAACCCACTGCCCCAGTGACAATGTAACAACCATAGCCCACTGTCCCAGTGTCACGCGCACAACTGTAACCCACTGCCCCAGTGACACGCTCACAATTGTAACTCACTGTCCCAGCGACGCACTCAACTGGAACCCACCATCCCAGCAGCAATCTCACACAGTAACCCTCACTGTGCCAGCATCACCCAAGTATAAACCACAACACTCACTGATGCAGAGGGTTAGTGTTGTTCTCTGGTCCATTGGGACAGGGTATGAGATTGTATACAAGGTTAGTGTGAAAGGATGTAGCCAGCTGCATTCAGCAAGGCAAATCAGTCTGCTTATATGTGGGTCTGAAGGGATCCCCAGGGGGAGTTGCTAGATAATGGAATGCTGCCCAGGCTCAAACTAGCATTGTTTTCATCAACTGCTGAAACTCAGTCCCAGAATGAATGTTTATTGGAGCAAAACCAAGTTTTAAAAAAATAAATTGTGCCAGATTCCCAATCAGACTGAGCAAAATATTGAGTTGTTGGGATAAGAATCTACAGCACTGACTCACTGGGTTAAATGCAACGCTTTCTGTAGATATAAAACGCTCAGACCGGGATGGCTCTGGGTTTGATCTCTGGCTTATGCTATGTTAACTCACCTCAGTCAGTAACGGGACTGCAGTTTGTCTGTTAAAAATCCTGCCAATGCTCACTTTCCAGTTTCCTGATATGAAGAATAGCAGCTTGGTGAGGTATTAGAAGGCACACAAGGCCCCATTGAGCTGAGTCCAGCAGCATTCAGGACCTACCAGGAGAGCAAGAGGGAAGAAAATTGTACACTCATGGCCCAGCTCTCAGCTGGAATTTTGGCTGCAATGTCTAAGCTCTCGCTTGGATGTACGAGCGCAGACCATACTTTATAATAGGATTATACAACCGCGCTCACATTTAATAGCGTCAAATGTCCATTTCACTCTGGTGCAGACAGGCCATCATAACCCAGGGTACATCCTCAAGTACTAATTCCCTTCCAGCTAACAGGTTTCTGACTGAGCAGAACATTCCCATAACTCCCCTCACTGACATCACCTGCTCAGCAGAGAGGGTTTGTATTCCAAATGTGCAGAAGGAAGTTGCGATGTTACACTCTTGAGGCACGCTACATAGTGCCAGAAACACATCAGTTCTGGAATCAAGTGTTTGTTTGCTGGGAATGTTCTGGAAGGTATTGCCAGTGCTGTCAGCTGTATGACAAAGGACATTCCGCACTCCATAATGTGTATAATGTTTAGAAGGATGGCTGATGCAAAGCAGAATCATGAGAACTGAGAGGGAGAGAGCAAGCGTGCAAAAACAGACACACAAGAAAATGAGAGCAGAGAACAATGAGAGAGGAAAGGAGAAGCAGATACAAAAAAGACCAGAGTCAGAGGAAGGGAGAGCTCAGGTGGTGGAGAGAGTGTTTTGTAGAAGGTGGTTAGAGAGATAGGACACAAGGCCATGAAAGAGTTTAAACTCAAGGATGAGAATTTTAAATTAGGAACACTGGGAGACCAAGAGTGATTGTAGACCAACAGGGAAAGGGATGAGAAGTAAGTGGAGCTATGTACTGAATACAATAGCGTACAAATGAGAGGTCAAAAGGAGCAACAGAATAGTTGAGTTTAGAAGTAACAACAACATGGATGAGGGTTTCAACGGATGAGAGTAGATGGTTTGAGAATTGGGCAATATTACCGACATGGGAAGGAGCTGTCTTTGCATTGGAGAAGAAATGTAATCAGAGCACTGAGTTTGCAAACAGTCTGATCGAGTGTACAATGGTGGTTAGGAAGGGGAATGGATTCCATGATCAAGGGTATATCGTTCATCACAGGAACTGAAGACAATGGCTTCAGTCTTCAATGTTTAATTAGAGGAAATTGCATCTCATCTAAGAACAAATATCAGAAATAAGCAGTACAAAAGCAATGGAAGGGTTGAGTGAGTTGGTAGTAAGGTAAAGCTAAGTGTTGCAAAAGTAACTATGAAAGTTGACCCCATGTCTGCAAATGACATCAACGGGGCCTCATCTTGATGAGGAAATGGAGAAAGTCAAGGATAGACACTTGGATAGTTCCAAAGGGAAGAGTGTCGAAGAGGAAAGAGGAAACTGTTGCTATGAGTGCTCTAGCTACAATCAAATATATAAAGTGGAAATAACCAACGGCAGTCCCATTGGGCTGGAGAACGGAAGCGACGGAGGAGGGCCGCTCCCCATGAGAAAGGGTACAGAAAAATTGAAAAATATGAGAGGGATGGTGCAGCACCTTCACAGAGTCTGTAACTTGTGACTTTGATTGGTTCTGTTTTGTGCTCTTCCAGAAAGCTGGAAGTTTTTAAACAAGAAGATGTGGGAAAGGGGCAGCACAGATTTGGGATGCGGCATTACACATAAGGGTGAAGAGGTGAGACAGTGCTGGAAATACAGAACCAACTAAAGGCAGTCCCATTGAAGAAAGGGGGGTTTGAAATGGAAAGTGTAAAAACAAGGAGTGAGGGCAGGGAAATAGGAGAAGGGAAAGAAAGGGTGGAGAGGAACAGTTCTGCCTGGAGGTTGCTGTGGAGGTGAATTTTAACAGACAGTTTAATAATCTACCAGTGAATTGCAATGGGACAGACTCATCCAGCCCAGACTCCACCCTGATTCACCAGCACGTCACAGGATTTAGGACTGAAGGTCAGAATGACACAAGGAATAAGACAGCAGGGTGGTGCTGACGGACGAAACATTATAGATACTTCAGCATCACGCCTCAAATAGAGAGAAATATTTCCCCTTTCCCCCACATCTTGGAACAAAGCTGAGATAGATGGAGAGAGGGGTGAAAAGACAAAATATAAAGGAGGTTTTCCCTTTCCCACACCAGATGGTCCCTTACCCACAGAGAACACAAGAAAGGAAAGGTATGCTTGCCTCTTGTTACTGGTGCAAGAGGCCTTATTATAGGATAACGATGTCAGTGCAATGTAAACCTGTAGAGAAAGCACTCCGCAAGGTCAATTGGGGTGCATTCAACATCCCTATAAAGGGATATGAAGGTGTCCCTGCCAGTGAGCAACTTTTTAGCCTAGTATTCACACACACACACACGCACACACACCAGTATCTCAACATCTTACAGAATGGATAGAAGATTAGCTGTCTGGCAGGAGGCAGAGAGTGGGGATAAGGGGGTCCTTCCCAGGATGGCAGCCAGTAACTAGTGGAGTTGAGACTGTTGGGACCACAACTTTTCACTTTATACATTAATGATCAAGATGAAGGAACTGAGGGCATTCTGGCTAAGTTTGCAGATGATACAACGATAGATGGAGGGACAGGTAGTATTGAGGAGACGGGGAGGCTGCAGAAGGATTTAGACAGGTTAGGAGAATGGGCAAAGAAGTGGCAGATGGAATACAATGTGGGGAAGTGTGAGGTCATGCACTTTGGTAAGAAGAATAGAGGCATAGACTAGTTTCTAAATGGGAAGAGAATTCAGAAATCTGGAGTGCAAAGAGAATTGAGAGTCCTAGTCCAGGATTCTCTTAAGGTTAACTTGCAGGTTGAGTCAGTAGTTAGGAAGGCAAATGCAATGTTGACATTTATTTCGAGAGGACTAGAATATAAAAACAGGGATGTGCTGCTGAGGCTTTATAAGGCTCTGGTCAGACCACACTTAGAATATTGTGAGCAAATTTGGGCCCCGTATCTCATGAAGGATGTGCTGGCCCTGGAGAGGGTCCAGAGGAGGTTCACGAGAATGTTCCCAGGAATGAAAGGCTTAACATATGAGGGACATTTGAGGACTCTGGGTCTATACTCGATGAAGTTTAGAAGGATGAGGGGGGATCTGATTGAAACTTACAGAATACTGAAAGGCCTGGATAGAGTGGACATGGGGAAGATGTTTTCATTAGTAGGAGAGACTAGGACCCCAGGGCACAGCCTCAGAGTAAAGGGAAGACCTTTTAGAACAGAGATGAGGAGAATCATCCAGAGAGTGGTGAATCTATGGAATTCATTGCCACAGAAGGCTGTGGAGGCCAGGTCATTGAGTGTATTTAAGACCAAGAAAGATAGGTTCTTGATTGGTAAGGGGATCAAAGGTTATGGGGAGAAGGCGGGAGAATGGGGTTGAGAAACCTATCAACCATGATTGAATGGCCTAATTCCTGCTCCTCTGTCTTATGGTCTAATACACATTCATGAAGGGCACCATGATACTCCTGGTGAGGAAAATTCTGTGGCAGAACTATTTTTTAAAAATAAAACTATCTATTTTTATGCTCGAGCCTCTCTAACCTGCATTGAACCAGTACTGATTAAAGCTGGGTGTAGGCACTTCCCTCCTATTTTCTTCACTTGCAGGTGCCAGTGCTGAAATTTCTTACCCAGCATGTGTCACACCTCCCCAGGACACACTAGCTGGAGCCCAGATGATGAGCCATGCAGATGGCAAAGTCTAGAGGCAGTGGGGGATACTAACTGATCAACTCTGGAAACAATCCTTCACTATTTACCCTCTCTAAACCTGTTACAACTTTTAAAACCTTCATTTGTATCCCCCAGCCCTAAACCACTTTAACCTGCTTCAATCCAGAAGATATAAACATTTTACCTTGCCCTTCTCAGAGCACCAACCGCTCAGTCTTCCCACTGTACTCTGTCCATTGCTGCAATGTAATTCATATTATGGATTGTCCAGGACTGCAAATATTCCAACTGTGACCTATTGGCATCTTCGACAAATTCAACATTGTTGCTTTTATATCCAATTCCTCTGCACATAAAACCCAGAATCTCATTTGTATTTTTTTAACTCCTCAGTCACCATCTCCACTGCTGGATTGGAAACATCTAAATAGGTTCCATGGCTCAGCATTATCTGACTTGGCTAAGGCACTGATACAGAATGAAGCGTGCACAAACACACTCTTCTTCCCCTTCCTCTTCTTCTGAGGCAGTCCCTTGGGATTGAGGGTGACTTGCTTCCACTCCACTCTTGGGAGTGTCTTACCTTGACAGAGCTCTGAGTATAGAAGAGTTGCTTCAGGAGTCTGATATCAGCCATACAAATGACATGTTCTGGCCAGCAGAGCTGGTTTGAGTGATTGGTGCCTCAATGCTGAAAACACACACATACAGTGAATACATGGAGCAGACTAGCCAGCAATACAAGATACTGTATAGCATCTTTCAATGTTTTTGATCAGGCATCTGGACAGTAATTGTCTTTTTCAGTCCTGTACATTCCTTTATTTAACTTACGAACGTACACACAAAATAGGAGAAATAGGCCATTCGAGCCTGCTTTGCCATTCAATGGATCACAACTGATCTGTTTGCATTTTGAATTCCATATTCCCATCTAACCCCCACCCCCAATAATCTTTGATTCCCTTGCCTAACATGAATCTATCTACCTCTGCCTTAAAAATATTCAACCACCCCACCTCCACCGCCTTCAGAGGCACAGTGTTCCAAAGTCACACAACCCTCAGAAAAAAATTCTCCTCATCTCTGTCCTAAAAGGGCAACCCCTGAATTTAAATCAGTGCCCCCTAGTTCTGGACTCACCCACAAGAGAAAACATCCTTGCCACATCCACCTTGTCAAGGTCATTCAGGATCTTGTATACTTCAATCAAATCACCCCTCACTCTTCTAAACTCCAAAGGAAACAAGTCCAATCTGTCTAACCTTTTCTCTTAAGGCAACCCACTCATTCCAGGTATCAATCTAGTAAACCTCCTCTGAACTGCATCCAATGCAGTTACACCCTTCCTTAAATAAGGAGGCCAAAACTGCACACAGTATTCAAGACGTGGTCTCACCAATGCCCTGTTTAACTGAAGCATAACATCTTTACTTGTATGGTCAATTCCTCTCATAATAAAGGATAGCATTCCATTAACTTGCTGTATTAATTACTTGCTGTACCTGCATACTAACTTTTTGTTGACTTGTACTAGAACACGTAGATCCCTCTGCACTTTGGAATTCTGCAGCCGTTCTCCATTTAAATATAGTCTATTTTGCTTTAATAGTTTTTTATTCTTCCTGCCAAAGTGAACAACTTCACATTTTCCCAATTATACTCCATCTGCCAGGTTTTTGCCCACTCACTCAACCTATCTATATCTGTCTGCAACCTCCTTATATCCTCTTCACAACATACTTTCCTTCCTATCTTTGTGTAATTTGCAAATTTAGCTATCATATAGTAATGTACATTCACACCCCATTACACAATCAGGTTTATATGCCACAAAAGGTGCTGGTTTAAGGATTATTTTCAATGATTTGTATTCTTCTTTCTGGGTCACCTAGACCACCTATACAAGCCTATTTCAGCTTCCAGCCAATGCTATTCTATATCAGGAACAGTGGAGGAAGGGGCTATCTGGCCAATGTTACCCCCACCCCTAACCCAACCACCTCCCACCTGATCACCTTTATCTCTGTAACCACGGCTGATATCAAGGACCACGGGCCCTGTCACTCTGATGACCAACAGGTTAAAGAACAAACGTTCAACCTATATATGGCAAGATTTCAAATCCATAATTCACTGCTAGTTGGTACCACTGCATCTCCTCTCCAATGTCCCACAATGATGACATGTAACGAAGAATTAGTTCTCAGTGACATACCCTACTTGCGATCCTGTACAATATCACAAGACAAAACTGTCATAGTCCTATCCGAAAATTCCTCCCCTCACAGTTCAATCCTGCTCAAGTCCCATAGGGATGTTTATAGAAGCCTTTTTGGTCACAGGTGTCAGCTGTAGTTCATGGTAGCACTCTCACCTGAGGCAAAAGTTTGTGGATCAAATCCCACTCTAAGGATTTAGGCATATAATCTAGACTGAAATTTCAGTTCAATATTGAGAGTGTGCTGCAATGACAGAGGTGCCATCTTTCTAGTGAGGTGATATCCAAGGCAACATTTGCCATCTCAGGCGCAAGCAAAGAAATCCCATTTCACTATTAGAACAATAGTGATGTGCTGGCCAATATTTATCCCTCAACTAACTCCGAAAAAACAAAGGAAAATCTGGTCATTACCTTGTTGTATTCAAATTGGCTGCTTCATTTCCTACAATGCAACAATCGTCATCATGTGCTTCAAATTGCTTTGGATTGCAAAATCATGAAAGGCGCTACATAAATTCAATTTTTTTCTTTCAGAAGGGACTGAGCACTTGACATCACTGCGTGAATCAAAGTTATATTACAAATTGTATCTCCACAGATGTTTAATCCAGTTCCTCACACTTCCACATTCAATAACACATCGTAGACATTCATTTCCTAAAGAAGTTTTCAACACCATGTTTAAATAAAATGGACCAATAATCTCGCTTTCTTCTAACAATAATTTGCATTTATACTGCATCTTTAATGCAGAAAAATATCCTAAGGTACTTCACAGAGGCATAATCAGTCAAAAATTGAGGCCAAGTCAAAGAAGGCTAACAATAATAAAAGCTTTGTGAAAGAGGATGTTTTTTAAAGAGGATCTTAAAGGGGGAAATGGAGAGAAATGTGAAGGTTTTTAGGGAGGGAATTTTAGAGCATGGAGCAAGACAGTTTGAAGCCTTGTTGCAACTGGTGGTGCAAAACCAGGTGGGGTTGCATAAAAGGCCAGATCCAGAGACTTCAGGAGAATGATGCTAGGCTGGAAGAAGTTGCAGAGATCAGGAGGGGCAAGGCCCTGAAGGAATTTAAACACCAGGAGGAGAATTTTAATTTGGACATGTTGCTGGTTGCAGAGGCAATATAGGTCAGCAAAGCCAAGGGTAATGGATGAACAGGGTTCAATATAGACTAAGGTACGTGTTGCAGAGTTTTGGAAGAGCTCATGTTTAAGGAGGGTGGTGTATGGGAAGCCATCCAGGAGAGCACTAGAATAGTCAAGTCTAGAGGTCACCAAAGTATGGATGAGAATTTCAGCAGCGGCTGGGCTGAGATAGAGGTGCAGTCAGGTCACGTTACAGAGGCTGCTTTTGTGATGGAGAGCATAGGGAATTGGAAGTACAGCTAGGCATTGAATAGAATGATAAGGTTACAAGTTGTCTGATTCAATCCGTTGGTAATGACTGGAGGAAGGGAAGGAACTGGTGGAGGAGACCAAAGATGATAGCTTCAGCATTCCAAATGTTCAACTAGTGGAAGTTGCAATTGATTGTTGGACAAATAGGCTGACAAAAGATGCAGTGGAGAAAGGGTCGTGAGATATAATGGAGAAATAAAGCTGGGTGTTGTCAATGTACATGCGGAATGTATATACACTGTAACCTCTCTAGTCCAGAAATCTTGTGTTTGGAAATACCAGTTGTCCTGAAAATTTTTTTAGGAGACCCAAGCAACTCATGGCATCATTTTAGTACAGTGCTTTGAAAGTGGAAACATGGAAGTTACAGTATTTGGATAAGTAAAACAATTTTTATTACGGCTTTATAATGTTCTATCACTGTTTTATGCTTCAGGTAAATATTTATATCAACGGTCTTTTCCAGCCCACAGACTTGTGGTTTGGCAGTCGAACATCATTCTATAATCCAGAATATTCCAAAGTCCAGAAAAGGCTTGGCCCCCAAGCATTCTGGACTGGAGAGGTTGCAGAGTACTCTAGAAAACTGATAGAGATGGGGTGATATCTTTATATGTTTATCACTAATGCCTAACGATAGATATGTTTGCAGTTCCATTTCAGCCTGTTCATGTTGTTCCCAATGTTCAAGTTAGACAATTTTTGTACAATCATGTACAAAGTCTGTGATGGATCAAAGTGTGGTTCACTGTATAACATACCGTTTAAAACTTGGGGTGGAATAATACCCATAAGCTCAAATTTAAGTGTTTGGTGCCATACATTTTCTCTGCTATGTCCCAAAATGTGAGTGTTTGCGAGCAAAATACCCTACAAAATACTCTCAAGTTCTGGCAGATTTCAGGCCAGGGCACAGAGCGGGTACTTGAAATTCCACTCTGCTACTCATCTTTCTACACTGAGCAAACACAGCCACGTGCTCATCAGCTCAATTATTTTCCATCCTTTTTTATAAACAGTTCATCTCACACAGTCCTGAACCATCACATCTTCCAACTAAAGCAGTACATTGAACAGTAACATCATTCCAGTGAGGCCGTGTGTAGACAGTCACACCACATCAAAGACTTCCACAAGCATGATGAGGTCACTTTGAGAACGTGTCCTATTTAAACAACAGCAGAAACTGCATATAGTTTTTTCAGCAGGAGTCTCACTGTCTCAGATCTCAGGATCCCGGCAGAAACTAGCACATTTCTCAGAACACCTCCTGAAAACACTGACAGAATCCTGGGGCTACTTGCAAATTATGGCACACTCCCAGAAAAGACTAACAATCCTAGGGACATTCTATAAATAAGACCTTTCTCTTGGTGATACTTGTCCTAACTTCCGAAAGGCAGTTTCAGCTACCTAAAGAAATTTGTTCTTAAAGTTTATTATATTAACAGGTGTATGTTAATTCATCAGTGTTCATGACAAACATGAATCTAATCACAAGGCTACAGAGTTTTAACATTCCTCTCAACCCCAGCGTGCTGTAATTACAGACTGAAATATTCGATTTTCACCTTGGCATGTGGTACAGAGTCAAATATTCCTTTCTTAATGCAGCATGCTGTAATTAGAGACCGAAATATTCCCTTTGTAAACCCAGCATGCTGTGACTACAGCTTAAAGTATCCCATCTAACTCCAGTGTGCTCTAATTACAGTATCAAATATCCCTTTCTTACCCAGTGTACTGTAATGACAGGTTAAAGCATCCAGTCTTATTCAAGTGTGCTCTCATTACAGCATCAAATTTCACTTTCTAACCTCAGCATTGTCTAACTACAGTTTAATGCATCCAGTCTAAATCCAGTGTGTTCTAATTACAGGATCAACTATGCTGTCAAACTCCAGTGTGCTCTAATTACAGGATCAACTATCCTGTCAAACTCCAGTGTGCTCTAATTACAGGATCAACTATGCTGTCAAACTCCAGTGTGCTCTAATTACAGGATCAACTATCCTGTCAAACTCCAGTGTGCTCTAATTACAGGATCAACTATCCTGTCAAACTCCAGTGTGCTCTAATTACAGGATCAACTATGCTGTCAAACTCCAGTGTGCTCTAACTACAGGCTCTCTAACTACAGGCTCTCTAACTACAGGCTCTCTAACTACAGGCTCTCTAACTACAGGCTCTCTAACTACAGGCTCTCTAACTACAGGCTCTCTAACTACAGGCTCTCTAACTACAGGCTCTCTAACTACAGGCTCTCTAACTACAGGCTCTCACCCTGGTGCACAGTAATCAGTGTCAAATATTACCTCTCACCCTAGTGTACTGTAATCACCTGATAAAATATTACCCTCTCACCCCGGTGAACTGTTATCATTGGATCTAATATTACAGCAGACTGAGGCGAGAGGGTAATCAGTGTCAATTATTACCCTCTTGCCCTAGTGCACTGTAAATCACCAGATCAAATATTACCCTCTCACAGTGGTGTACTGTAATCACCGTAATCAGATATTACCCTCTCATATGAACAAGGGGCAAGAGTAGGCCATTCTGCCCCTCGAGCCATTTAATAAGATCATGACTGATCTGATGATAACCTGAAATCTGCATCTCACCTACTCCCGATAACCTATCACCCCCTTGCTTAGCAAGAATCGATCCACCTCTGCTTTAAAAATATTCAAAGACTCTGCTTCCACCACCTTTTCAAGAAGAGAATTCCAAACGCCCATGACCCTCAGAGAAAAGATTTCTCCTCATCTCTGTTTTAAATAGGCAACCCTTTATTTTTTAAAAAGTGGCCCCTAATTCTAGATTCTCCCACAAAATACAAGCTTAGCCTGTCCAACCTTTCCTCATAAGACAACCCACCCATTCCAGTCTGGTAAACCATCTCTGAACTGCTTCCAACGCATTTACATCCTTCCTGAAATAAGATGACCAATATTATACACAGTACTCCAGATATGGTCTCAATATGCTCTACATAACTGAAGCATAACATCCCTACTTTTGTATTCAATTCCCCTCACAATAAATTATAACATTCTATTAGCTTTCCTAATTATTTGCTATACCTGCACACTAGCCTTTTGCGATTCATGCACTAAGACACCCAGGTCCCTCTGCATCTCCAAGCTCTGCAAGCTCTTACCATTTAGACAATATGCCTCTCTTTTATTCTTCCTGCCAAAATGGACAATTGCACATTTTCCCACATTATACTCGATTTACCAGATCTTTGCCCACTCACTTAACCTATATTTATATTAACCTCATGTCCTCTTCACAAATTAATTTCCTACCTATCTTTGTGTCATCAGCAAATTTGGCATCCATCCCTTCATCCAAGTCATTTATATAAATTGTAAACAGTTGAGGTCCCAGTATTGATCCCAGTGGCAGACCACTCGTTACATCTTGCCAACCTGAAAAAGACACATTCGCTGCTTCCTGTTAGCCAGCCAATCTTCTATCCAAGCCAATATGTTACCCCCTATGCTATGAGCTTTTATTTTCCGCAATAACCTTTGATGTGTCACTTTATCAAATGCCTTCTGGAAATCTAGGTACAGTACATCCAGAGAGCTGGTTTGAGTGATTAGTGCCTCAATGCTGAAAACACACACATACAGTGAATACATGGAGCAGACTAGCCAGCAATACAAGATACTGTATAGCATCTTTCAACATTTTTGATCAGGCATCTGGACAGTAATTGTCTTTTTCAGTCCTGTACATTCCTTTATTTAACTTACGAACGTACAAACACACAAAATAGGAGAAATAGGCCATTTGGCCCCTCGAGCCTGCTCTGCCATTCAATGGATCACAACTGATCTGTTTGCGTTTTGAATTCCATATTCCCATCTACGCTGCCCCCCCCCAATAATCTTTGATTCCTTTGCCTAACATGAATCTATCTACCTCTGCCTTAAAAATATTGAATCACCCCACCTCTACCACCTTCCAAAGTCACACAACCCTCAGAAAAAAATTCTCCTCATCTCTATCCTAAAAGGGCAATTTAAATCAGTGCCCCCTAGTTCTGGACTCACTCACAAGAGAAAACATCCTTTCCACATCCACCCTAGTGTACTGTAATCACCGTAATCAGATATCAAATGCCTTCTGGAAATCTAGGTACAATACATCCACGTTTCCTGAGTTCTTCTCTCCCAATTCCTCATTTATAACTGCTTCTGGGATGTTACTTGTATCCTCTACAGTGAAGATTGATGCAAACTACAGCTTCAATCCGTCTGCCATTTCCTTGTTTTCTATTATGCACAGCACATGTTACTTCCTCGAAGAACTCCAATAAGTTGGTTAAACATGATTTCCCTTTCACAATCCACACTGACTCTGCCTGACTACCTTCAACTTATCGAAGTGTCCTGCTACAGCTTCTTTAATAGTAGTTAACATTTTCCCTGTGACATGTTCGGCTAACTGGTCTGTAGTTTCTCGCTTTCTGTCTCCCTCCCTTTTTGAACAATGGAGTTACATTTGCTATCCTCCAATCTAATGGAATCCTTTCCCGAATCTAAGGAGTTTCGGAAAATTAAAACCAATGCATCAACTATCTCACTAGTCACTTCTTTTAAGACCTTAGGGTGAAGTCCATCAGAACCTGGGTGCTCATCAGCCCACAGCTTATTCAGTAATAAGACCATGAGATATAGAAGCAGAAGTAGCCCATTCAGCCCATCAAGTCTGCTCCGCCATCCAATGAGATCATGGCTGATCTGATAATCCTCAACTCTACTTTCCTGCCTTTCCCCCCCATAACCCTTAATTCCCTTACTGATTAAAAATCTGTTTATCTCAGCTTTGAATATACTTATAAGACTACAAGTACCGCTTCTCTGGTGATTGTAATTTTCCCGTGTTTCTCCCTCCCTTCTATTTCCTCATTTATAACTGCTTCTGGGATGTTACTTGTATCATCTGCAGAGAAGACTGATGCAAAATACAGATTCAATTCATCTGCCATTTCCTTGTTTTCCATTATCAATTCTCCAGACTCACTTTCTGTGGGGCCAACACTCACTTTGTTAACTTGTCTCTTTTTTAAATATTTAAAGAAACTCTTACTATCTGCCTTTATATTTCTGGTTAGTTTTCTCTTGTACTCTAATTTTCCATCCTTATTAATATTTTAGTCATCTTTTGCTATTCTTTATAATTCTATCCAACTTTCTGGCCTTCCACCTATCTTTGCATATTTAAATACTTTTTCTTTCCAAGTTTAATACTATCTTTAACCTTTCTAGTTGACCACAGATGGTGTGCCCATCCCTTGGACTTTTTCTTACTCATTGGAATGTATTTATTCTGTGTATTCTGAAATATCCCCTTAAATGTTTGCCACTGCAAGCCTATTTATCTATCCCTTAACCTAATTTGCCAATTCACTTTAGCCAGCTCTACTTTCATGCCCTCATAATTGCCCTCATTTAAGTTTAAAATATAGTCACGGACCCACTTCTCTCTCCCTCAAACTGAATGTAAAATTCAGTCATATTATGGTTGCTGCTACCCTGGGGTGCCTTCATTATTAGATCATTAATTAATCCCACCTCGTTGCACAACACCAGATCTAACATAGCCTGCTCTCGGGTTGGCTCCAAAACGTGCTGTTCTATGAAACAATCCTAGATACATTCTATGAACTTATCTAGGCTACCTTTGCCCATCTGACATTTCCAGTAGATAAGATGGTTAAAATCTCCCATGATTATCGCCGTGCCTTTCTGACAAGCTCCCTTTATTTCTTCCTTCATGCTCCATTCTACCATGTGGTTACTGTTAGGGGGCCTATACACGACTCCCATGGTGTACTGTAATCACCGAATCAGATATTACCCTCTCACCCTGTACTGTAATTATCAGATCAATTATTACACTCTTTCTCCAGTGTATTATAATTATAGTCGTGAAACCTTCTCTCTACTATAATTTCTGCTTTATTCCCTATTGGCTGCATTTTTCATTCAGGGTTCCCTTGTTTCATGTGACAAAAACACTGGTCTGCACCTGCAATCATTAGAGGACTACCACATGCTCAGTTGAATCTAGATCACTATTACAAATCTGACGTTCTCTTTAATCAGGTAGATTAAAATTAATGATCTTTGACTATAAATAATCTCAGTAACATCAGTGGTAGAAACTAAGGTATTCCGCATGGCCAGACACTTCATTTGGCAAATAAGGCTTCTGAAGCTAACACCATCAGAGCACCATGCTCAGCAATGACACATTGATTCTGTCTCCCATCCTGATACATACTTGGACAGAAATACAGATAGCAATCCGTTTAACAAAGGCTGCACACATAGCAGATATACTCACTGTGATGGTTACTTGAACATAAAACTGTCTGCAGGATGTGTCAAACTTTAAGTAATTTGCTTTCTTCTCTGAACATATGATGTTTAAAATCAAGCTTATGTCTAACTACTACACAGTTCTATACAACTTTAAACAATTCATTACAGCCTTTCTTTCAGGAATCCAAATTCAGGCAACTCTACACCACACACAGAAATTATAATGTGACATTACACAATATGATATGACTTCCCAGTTGGGTATCTCCATCCAAATTCACTCTTCAATTCAGTTTTATCTGGATCAGTATTACTAACCTCAGGTTGGATTTGTTGCTCAAGTGTTTAAGTTACTTCCAAAAGCTGTTCTTGTAAAGGCCTAGATGTTCAGTCATGTTAATGAAACCTCCTCTGTAACTTTTGCAACAGCTGATCACCTGCTCTTACAACTGGATTCTTAATTATTTTGGTTAGGTCCACACATTCTCCTGGGAATCATCATTGGGAATCATCATTTCAAAAGACTTCACCATGGATGCCATTTCACAGCACGCACTCTCATTTAACTCAGTGCTGGTTACCTTACCGAGTTGGGGAAAAAAATTGAAAGTAACCTACAATAGTGCTGCTCAATACATTAGCCACCAGCCTCTTTTGCCAATTGCATTTCTGATTAGTAAATAAATGATGAGTGATGGACACTTGTGTTTTGTGTGTGATTTCAATATCCATGTGCACACGTGTGAATGTGTACTTTATCCTATGTGTTTGGTAAAACAGTAAGATGAAAAGCTAGAAAGTACAGGATAATTGTAAATTGCCGATTGCTTTACTGACTACGGTCTTTTTCCCAATGATTTTAAAACTATGGCTTCTTGTTATTGAGCCACTCAGCAGAGCTAAAATCTATTTGTCTGTTCTATCCAAATCTTGAAAAATCTCAAAAAATCTCATCACCTTGAAAAGCTCCATTAGGTCACCTCTTACTTTTCTCTGATACAAGGAGAATAATCCTAACCTTTCCAAGTTCTGCACATAATTGGAGTCCTTCACCCCTGGTAACACACTAGGGAGCCTCCTCTGTACCCTTTCTAAGGCTTTCATATCTTTGCTGAAGAATGATGCCCAGAATTGTTCACAATACTCCAGCTGTGGCCTAACCAAAGAATTGTCAAGTTCTGGCATGATCTCTGCTTTCATATTCTATGCCTCTATTCCTAAGCCCAAGTAACCCAAATGCATTTTTAACCAAAACAAAAGCAGAATATAACAGATTCTGGAAATCTGAAATAAAAACAGTAAATGCTGGATAGATAGATCTGGCAGCATCTGTAGCATTTTTAACCACCTATGAGTCTGCTGTCACCCTTTAAGGATTTGTGTCTGCTGTATTTGACATGGGATAACTACACATCCATCTTCATTACTTCTCCTCTGGATGGGACTGCACTCACCTGGGTTCCATTCTTATCTTTCTGCTCTTGGCCAAAGAATGGCTTCTCTTCTTGCTTCTGCACTGCCACCTCTCTACTCTCACAAGGATCCATTCTTGGTCTTCTCTTACTTACTTTCTGCATGCTGCACCTTAGCAACATTATGAAAAACACAACTTCAGATTCCATTTGTGTGCCGACAAAACCAGGTCTACCTATGACAACCCCTCTTTATGTTGTCACACTCTGGCTTAGCAGAAATTGCCTCCGACTAAATATTGGCGAACAAACAAAGCCATTATCTTTGACCCACACCACTAACTTTGTTCTCCTACCACTGACTCCATCCTTCTTCCTGGCAACTCCGAGGCAGAACCTGACCATTCACAACCTTTGTGTCGCATTTGGCCCTGAGGTGAGCTTTTGACTATGTAACTGCGTCATGGCCAAGACCACCTATCTGCACCTCAGTAATAGCACCCGACTGTGCCCTGACTGAGCTCACCAGCTGTTGAAACCCTCATCCATGCCTTAATTACCTTTAGGCTTAACTATTCCAACACCTTTCTGGCCGACATCCCATCTTCCACAATCCATAAACTTGAGCTCCTCCTACATTGTCTCTCCCACGAGCAATTTTATTAGCAATTTTAAAATTTGAATCCTGTTTCAAATGCCTCTATGGTTTCATCCTTCCTTATCTCTGTAATCTCCTCTACTCCAAAAACTCTCCGAGATAGCTCTGCTCCTCCAATTTTGCACAAACTTGATTATAATCATTGGCAGCTGTGCTTTCAGCTGCTGAGATCTTATGCTTTAGAATGTCTAAACATCTCCAACTCACTTTCCTCTTTTAAGATTCTCCTTAAAACCTACCTCTTTAATGAAGCTTTTTGTCAACTCTTCTAATATGTGGCTCGATGTTAAATTTTGTTTGATAACACTCCTGTGAAATGTGTTGGGGCATTTTACTATGTTAAAGGTGTTATATAAATGCAAGTTGTTGCTGTGTATATGGACACCGAGGTCTTTCCTACCATTTAGACATTTTGGGAAGATAGTTTGGCTCAATGCCTCACAACATACAGCTCCAAACCTTTATTGTATATTATCAAACAGCATTTCTGCAACTTGAGTTTCATAAACTGTAGGCACTTGGGGTTTCATGAAGTGGTATCTTTGTCATCTTCAGGCTCATAGTCACTCTACACCAGAAAATCTCTTGCTTGGCATACTGTTGGAGCTTTCTGCACCAAAGTGTTGCATAAAAGACTGCATACTTGCACTGAGTTGATACAAATGCTCATGAAGCACACACAATGGTTATACCACCTGTCATAACACTGCATTTATTCCTAAACTGCTAATACTCACCGTTCTGATCAATGTCTTGGTACCCTGACTGTACTATGCCAATGTTCCCTTGACCAATCTGCCATTTTCCCTCACTCTCCATAAACATGAGCTCATTCAAACTCTGCTGCCCGCAACCTAACGTGCAGCAATCTAATTCAGCCATAAACCCCAGGGGTCACTGAACTACATTGGCTCCCAATCCAGCAATATTTTTATTTTAAAATTGCCATCCTTGCTGTTAAATCCCTTCATTGCCTCACCTCTCCAAATCTCTGTAACCTCTTTCTGCTCTACAATGATCAGAGGTCACTGCACTCATCTAATTCTGACCCCTTTTGCCCAATTTTAATTGCTCCATGACTGGCAGCACTGCCTCCAGTTAACTGGGCTACAACGCTCTTGAATTGTTCCCTAAATCTAGCAACCTCTTTTTCTACATTCACAATCTTCCTTAGAAATTACTTTGACCAAGCTTTTGTTCCTCTGTCCTAATATCTTGTGTGGCTCAGTGTAAGAATGTGTTTAATAACATTCCCATGACGAGCCTTGGGGCATTTTAGTACTTTAACGATGTGATATTAAATGCAAGGTATTGTTGGTGTCTAGTTATGTTGGATTAATTCAGTCCTGAGGATTCTGTCACCAGATGCAGCAACTCTTGAAAGCTCCCATCATACTCATCAGTCCACTCTCATGCAATCCTCTTCAAGCAGCTTTTTTAACCAGTCTTGACATGTGAATTAAGGAAGGATCTTACTTAAATGTTAACCACACCAAGGTGCTGCCTTAATGCAGGTCTTTGTTGTTGTATTTCTCTTCTCACATGTTTGATCCTTTCCACCTTTTTCTTGTTGGCTTTAAATATGCAGCAGATATCTTCTTGACTTTGAACCTACACATATTTGCAGATAACTTCACACTGTGTTCTCCTTGTGGTAGGACTTTCTCTGACCTTTAGTCATATTTCTGCTCACTCCTCTGCATATCAGGATATAACTTCCATTCCATAACTGCAGCTAGCGTCTCTGATATGATGCACTGAAAAATATTAGGGCTGAAGTGACTCCAAACGGCATCTGGCAGACACATATCTGCCCAATGGACTATTAGACATGCACAATTTTAACAAGCTTTCGTCCTTTTGTATTTGGCACTAGCCATAATTCAGAGACAGATAATTTTGGAATCTGATAGCCATGATAATACTCCCTCTATATTCTGAATGTTCTCTTCCTGTCACTTTATTTAAATCTTTAAGAGCATAGTATATTGCTTATTTAGAGTTTGACTTGATGACTATCATTCTAATGCTGACCCACTGGCTTGGTTCTTTGACCTCATTTATTACACCAAGCTTTTACAGTCTCTCGGTCATCACAAATTTTGTCACAAAGTGTAACTGGCAGTTTGCTAAATGGAGGAAAGACTGGTTCAGAAGTCGACTTTATTGAACACTCTGCTTCCCTGCTATGCATCCAAGTTTTTAAATACATCTCTGTATATTTCTGGGTCCCAGTTAGACATTCACTGCAAGTGGTTGCATCAATTATTTTGAGCAATCTTTACTGTCAGAATGCTCACAGTTGAAGGACTGGTTGTATTCACTGTTCCACAAATTGAAATTCCAGACTTTGGTATTTGCCTCATGTACCACGTTACATTTTCCATCAGGCTTGATGTTGTAGCCAGAGTACATTATCAAACTTACATTAGGTTTGCTTAACTATGTACTCAGCTTTTTGTAAATCAATTGAAGCCCAACAGTACATTGAGCGCCTGAGTCCAGTTTAAAAGAAGCAATCTGTAATTTATATTGAGGTCGACTGCCCATTCAACATCATCTCCAATCTGAATCACATCCATAAAAAATTTATTCACATTTCTACTCTACGAACTTTCCATTTATCCATTGCTGATGCAAGAATAGGTCTGCTTTCTGAACTGAAGCAATTTTTAAAAAAAACACCAAATATAGGTTGGATCAAAGACTGGACATCGTTTCTTCTCATGAACTACCATAATATTTACCATCTTTTGATCTGTGGTTTACCCACTTAATCTGAATCTTCACCAAATGTATGCAGTGATAAATCTCCTCCACTTACATTATTTACATCACTGCTGGTATTGCATGGGTACACTGGCTGCATTTTGTTAAGATTCGATTGACTGGAAAAATTAATTGCTCTCTGTGTATCTGAGGGAGTATGGTAGCATAGTGGTTATGTTACTGGATTAGTAATTGAGAGATCTGGGTTAATGATCCAGACAGGTAAATTCGAATTCCACCATGGCAGCTGGAGATTTAAATTCAGTGAATTAAATAAATCTGTAATAAGAAGCTGGTGACCATGTAACAACCAGATTGTTGTTAAAAACATGTATAGGACATAAAAATATATATAGGACATAAATGAACCAGATAGAAGACTCCAGACCTACAGCAACAACCTAATCTGCCCTTTGAAATGGCATAGCAAGCCACTCAGTTATACTGAACTGCTACAAATATGTCTAAAAAGAATAGAACAGAGCAGACCACCCAGTATTGACCTAGCCACCAAATTTGATCATAACAAAATCACACACAGATCGGACAACCCTGCACAGACAGCGTCACTACCATCTGGGGATTTGCACCAAAATAGGGAGAACTGTCCCAGACTGTTCGTATCAAAAAATCAAACCATTTAGCTTCGCTTCCAAAACCATCTCTGGTTAGCTGTCCCACTGCCAGGGGACTCACCAGAGATAGTGGCACAATAGCACACAGTCCAAAGAGAATGACCCCAAGACTCCTCCGCATTGACTCTGAACCATATGCAGCCTCATAATTTCAGGTAAAACATGGGCAAGGAAATCTGTTCCACCTATCACTCTCCCTCAGCTCAGCTCCCTCAGCCTCCTCCATGTTGAGCACCACTTGAAACAAGCACCGAGGGTAGCAAAGGGTACAGAATGTGCTTTGGGTGGGGGGCATAAATATCCATCACCAAGTGTGGCTCGGTAGCACCACTACTGACCAAGCTGGTCAGATCCTGGAAGGACATATCTGCCAGACTGGGCCTGCAGCAGGTGGTGAGAGAACCAACACAAGAAGAAAGCTATATGACCTTGTCCTCATCAATCTACCTGCTGCAGATGCATCTGTGAACAACAGTGTTGGTAGAAGTGACCACTGCACAATTCTTGTGGAGAACAAAATTCCACATTCACACTGAGGACATCCTCTATCTTCTTGTGTGGCACTATTACCTTGCTAAATGAGATAAATTCAGAACAGATCTAGCAGCTCAAAATGTTGTGGGCCATCAGCAACAGAATTATATTCCGACAATCTGTAACTTTGTGTTCCGGCACATTCTTCACACTACCATTGCCATCAAGCCAAGAGATCAACCACGACTCGATGGGAACTGTACTAGATGATGCCTAACTAAGTGAGGTGTCAACCTGACAAAGCTACAACACAGGATTACATGCATGCAAAACACCAAAAGCAGTATGTGGTAGGCCAAGTTAAGCGATCCCACAACCAACGATCAAATCAAAGTTCTGTAGTCCTGCCACGTACGGTAATGAATGGTGGTGGAAACTAAATAACTAACAGGAGGCGGCGGCGGCGGCCACAAACATCTCAATCTACAATGATGTGGGAGCTTAGCACATCAGTGCAAAACACAAGGCTAAAACATTCACAACCATTTTCAACCGTAAGTGCCGACTGGATGATCTATCCTGGCCTCTTCCTGAGGTCTCCACCACCATAGATGCCTGTCTTCAGCCAATTCAATTCACTCCATGTGACAGAGGGCTGGCTAGAGGCAGTGGTTACAGGAAAGGCTACGGGCCCTGACATTACCTTAGTTGCAATTTTGAAGTTTTGAGATCCAGAACTGGCCTTGCCTCTGGTCACACTTTTCCAGTACAGCTATCCGACAAAATGGAAATGTCCCAGCTAGGTTCTGTATACAAAATGCAGGACAAATTCAATCTGCCGATTAGTGCCCAAAAGTTTACTTTCAAACATTAGCAAGGAGATGGAAGCTGTCATTGACAGTGCAATAAAGGGGTACTTAATCAACAGTTACGGAATGGCAATAAATGCTTGCCTTGCCACTGACAGCTACATATGGTGAAGGAATTTTTTAAAATCTCTCAACAAACGGTTGTAATGACTACAAGTCTGTCTTTGGTACACTTGACTAAGAGGGCTTAGTACTCAAGAATTGTCATTTTTTTGTTGCAGATCTATGAATTAATCCCACTGAGTTTAAGAATTGGTGAACACATTTTTCGTACAAAATATCCTGCAGAGGTTTGTAATGTTTCTCAAACTTATTCAGTAATGCCTTCAAATTCTATTTATCCATTCCCTTTACATTAATGAACACAATGAAGAAAAAAGCAACACTGCTCCCCCATCAGTCAAAGACAGTAAACTACCAGCCTGTGCCTTTGTTTTTCTCCAAGGCCTATTGTTGTTGCAAATATAATGAAAGAAAAATTATTTGATTTCTCCATAGTTCTGCGATATTTCCTTTCTAATCTCTGCACATCAATTTTAAATCTTCCATTGCAATCTCAGTTGTGACATCATGCAGTGCTTCATAGCCGATTTCAATAACAACTCTCAGAGGACTATTTGCAGCATGTAGTAAACTTAATGCAAAATGGCTGCTTCCTCCCTGAGCCTGTAGTATTTAGATATTGGTCCTATCTCTGACCAGAATTGTTATACAACTTCAAACATACTTCCTGTACAAATTTGTACAACCATTCAAAAAACAACGTGCGCATATATAATGCCATTCACATAATAAAATTTCCCTAGATGCTTCACAGGAGAGTAATCAGAGAAAGATTGGCGCCAAGGCAAAGAAGGCAACATCAAAAGTTTGGTAAAAGTGTTAGGTTTTAGAGAGGGTATTCTTACTGGAGGAGAGGCGGAGACAGAGAGATTTGCAGAACTTAGTCTTGTAGTCTTAAAGGTTTGTAGCTTCCGCAGGTGAGATTCCAACACTGGATCACACTCACTGCTTCCCCACCACCCCCCACCCCGCCCCCTCCCACACACATGCACAAACACATGTTGCGGATCTTGTGGCGGAAGGAAAGATTCAAAGATTCAGCTTCAGGTCATTTCGCTACAAGTGAAGGCCATCATGGTGGACACATAGAAACTGCCAACTCCATGTCATCACTGATGCACAACAATTTCCACACTCAAGACTTAACATTCATGGTGGCACTAAAGAGTGTACATTCACTGGCCAGCATGTAGAATGAAGCAAGAAAATAATCCCTGTGTGAAGGGCATCATCTCAAGAAAAAAAGACATTTTAGAAAAGCTTAAGTTCTGCGATCTAGACAAGTGGGGGATTCAGGGGACACTTCATTCAAGTATTTAAAATATAAGCAATGTTTTGGCTTGACCAGTTAATAAGTAAGGCAGGAAAGTAACATAAGAGGACATAATCAATGTGAAATATCAGTTTAACGTTCTTTGTCAAATAACATAATGTTGACAGACCTGAGGGGAGCTTTGCATACTAGACAGAGGGAGTTGAGGTGTTAAGAGGCACGAGTCTGATTAATTAATTGGTCTTTCTCCATCTTGACTGGTCATATGTAATCACTGCAAGTTTATAGAGTAATGATCAGCAGTTCCAGTAAGCGTCAAGTGCACAGTGTGTGTGAATGTTTTACAAGGAAGACTATGCTCAAGTACAGTTCTTTGGCTGCATTGGTTCAACAGGATTGGTCATGGAGTACATATATTAGATCCACAGGGAGACAGGGCCGTAGCTCAAGAGGGTGAATTTGAAAGAAAAAAAGAATCTTTTTGATTATTTCTACCAGGGCCCTCTCTTATTTGCCTCCTTTCAAAATTAAGAACATTTTCAATTTTTTGTCGTCAGTCAATCCTCTAACACTGGGAATCAGCTTCTCAGACACCCTGTGCACTGCTACCAACACTTAGATATTCCTGTGCTTTCGTAACCAAAATGGATCTCCATGCTCAAGGTGCAGTGTGGCCACAGCACCAGATAGCTACAGCAATATGAATCTCAGACTTGTAAGTTATTGATTTAGCTTATATTGCTCATTATTCTGCTTGCTTCACGGATTGCCACACAGTGATCAAACATGTTGGTGCCGATTCCTACTATCGTTCCAGATCTTTCAGCCTTTCCCATTGCTAGTTCAACCACCATTCATCAAGCATACCCTGACGTTTTTTTGTTCGCGAACAACAATTTGAACTTTTCTATTGCAATTTTTGTCTAGTTCCTTTTATAGTTCCTGGGCTACTGCACTGGATTTGATTCACCTGTCTTTTGTGTCATCTCTGAACTGGTGCTACTCCACCACTTCCAGTCACACCGTTTTTGTCGTAGGTTACCATGAAATGATTGCAAACACAATGGCTGACAATACACGCCATGGGTATGCATGACTGGGTGACAGAGGCCTGTATTATGACTTTATAGCAACATCACCATAAATGCAGGTGAGTAACATTCCAATTCATCTCATGCAGAAAATTGCCCCATGTTGTCAATCCCAAATTTCTTTCTCCAACTCACTAATTGCTCTATCAGTTCAATGGAGTGCATTTCCAGGAATGGTTTTTAACATCCTGTCCATAAAGAACGCATTCGCATGAAGTAAGAGATAAAGAATAAAGAGAAAGAACTTGTGCATGTATTACACATCATCAATTCTTTCAGAGATATTCAGGTTGTTTCAAAGGACAATAAATTACTCTGATGTGCCCTTACAGTTATGTAGTCAAATTTGGCGAACAGAAACAGCAATATCACACAATTGCAATGAGATGAGTGAACAATTAATCTTTCTTTTTGGCAATGATGTGCGAGAATGTAATGTTGGCCAGCACATCAGGAAATGTCTGTGCCCCAACATCAAATACAGCCATTTAGCATTCACTTCAGCCAGTGGTAAAGTCAGATGAGACTTTGGTTTTGAGTCTTATCTAAGGGATGACATCTCTGACAATGCAGTACTCCCTCAATCTGTTACTGAACAGTCAATTTCAATAATGTGTTTAAGTCCTAGAGTGGGATTTGAAATCAAAAAACCTCCCAAAGGCAAGGCCCAGTGTGGAATCACGTCAAAAGGCCCCAGGCTTGATCTCTGTTCTGTGCTAAGTTAGCTGATGACATTTGGGGATGGGGGGGCGGGGGGAGGGTGTCTCAGTTAAGAAGCAGAAAATCAACCAGGGTCCCCATGCCTTCTCCTGATTGAAAACTAATGGCGCTTGTTGGAAATGGTGGAAAATGATGAGGAAGGGGGAAAAGAGTCAGAACCAGATGTGCTGCCCTCCATAGCCAAGCTAGCCTGTTTAAGAGAGACAACCAGTCACTGTGGAACAGTACCCCCTAAGTTCAAACAGCTTCAGGGAGAACTGAATAGGGGCATGGGGGGGAAAGAGACAATAGAATGCAGCCTTCTGTATTAATACTGTTTATATTACACTGCACAGCACATCAAGATAAAATGCATTTGGTTACATTAGAAAAGATTAATGACAGAAACCAAAAGACAATTGCTGGCTGTAGCTGTAAATTAAAGCACTAGTTCCTAACTAGCATATGCTGGGTACCAGAGCAGCATATGCTGCTGTCGCAGCCTCACTCTGCACTGCCTTTTATAGTAATCAATTATTCTTTTATAACATACACAAAGCATGCAAGATAACCTGATCTGGGCTGCCAAAAATCAACCCTCTGATGCACCCCATGCACACAAGTCCGTATGGAATTCTCTGCTAATTAATTTTCCAATAAACCTCCTCCTGAAACGATATAGTTGAAGAGCTCAGAAAAATGTCACTCTGGCATGACAACTCAGCAAAGTTACCCTAAAGCTGTCACAGGACCAAGAGCAGCACAAACATTAAAATGCCTTACTCACTACGCACCATGAAAATGACATGAGGCCAAGGAGAACAGGAAAGGCTTTCCTTCTGAACAAATATAAACCACAAAAGCTGAGGCTAGGATATCAGAAGCCCGCAATTAGATCCAACCTGTCAGCCTGTATTGCTTCCCTATATACCCAATATTCTACATACTCCAGGAGATCTCCTGTGGCATTGCTCATTAACAACTTCTTCACCTTCTTCATTTCTTCCTTCATTGTGTTGACATAATAATTTTGTGTCTCAGCCTCACATCTTGTGTATCTAACTTTTTTTCCACTTTTGTGTGGGCTTCACCCACATCTTTCACCATCTTGACCACGTGCATGTTCTTTTGTTCTTCTCATGCCTTTCCATTGCATCACTAGAATGGTCATTTATATCCTATCACATTTATCTTCTCACAGTTAGCTCTCTGTTAATCAGTTGGAAATCATTCAACCAATGTCCAGTGTTATGATCCTGTGAGGGATCGTTGAGGTTTAAAAAAATCTGAACACCCAGCAATTAACTGACAGATCTACTTCACGCAATTTCACGTTTTTAAATAAACTTTATTATCGATCAAAAAAGAATTAAATAAAATAAGCAGTATTAACATAACAGTATTGTTTATAATTACGAATGCTATGAACTCAGTTCTACTTTATACTTTCCACTGCACACCCCCCCACCCCACCTGAAGAATTTCTTTATATATTACAAAGAACTTGGAAGATTCATTCACATCTTTAGAGGCCAACCTAAAAGGCATGCCAAATCCCTCCAGAATTTACTTTAATTCAGCCTTAGTGTTCCAGCTATTCCTTAAGGTACAAATTTTACGGGGATCCTTCCATTTGTCTCTGAAAAAGCCACTTCCAATTTTCCTTTCAGGTGTCACTGACTGTGGACTCTTCAGCTTTGGACATATGTAGTCTCAGTCTGCTCCCACAGCTTTTGTACAGCTCTTTCCAAGCTAACTACTCAAGCTGCTTGCTTTCTGTCATAAGGTTCTGTGAGAACCACTGTAGATTTCTTCCATTAGTTACAATATTAAGCAAATCTTCCGGCTGCTTTTCCCTCACAAAACACAAACTGAATTGCCTGTTTCTGTCAGCAAGCACTTATAGATAAATTAAACAAAAGAAAATCCTAACTGAGGCTCCACCTTCAATCACTACCTCTATGGAAACACGGCATTCTTTGGGATGTCCTCAAATAGAAATGTAAATTAATTATTTTACCTTAAACACTACTCTGATTCTGTAACCCATATGAATAATTTCTTATTTCTAGGATATGTAATTGTTCTTTCTCCAGGCTCACTGGCTCTACTAAAAGCTTAGAGATGGATCATTCATTGTTGAAGTTTTTCATTAACAGCTCTGACTTTGTAAGACAAACACAAGTTAGCTTTCAACCATCATTTAACTCTAAACTTGTTTGAATTGCATTTTCTTCAGGGTGCTTATCAGTTTCTCAATCAGATACACCCATTTTCCTACAATTAAAACTTTAATTCCCAAAACTAAAAGTGATATTCAAAAACATATGATTTATGAACTAGATATTTACAACACCAGACTCTAACATGGGACAGAATTAGTGAGGAGATGTGACAGCCAATGTACCAATGGAGTTTGTTTATTGTCAACCAGTAAAGACTCTGTTGCTGAAACACAAGCCCATGGTACAGGGTTTTGGGGGGGGGGGGGGGGGGGGGGGGGGGGAGATGGTATGCCAGAGGCACAGGTACAGCTATGATAGGTCATCGTTTTGGCCCAAATCAAACAGCGACCATGATGACATGCCAAGCACTATGGTTGGGGTTGACAGAAATCAGGCTCTGAACTGACATTTTACTTAGGGAGCCATAGGTATTAACATTGTATTTTAGTCTTTGTTTTTGTTAGGACAGTGAAGCATCTTTGACTTCTGTTGACCAAGTGCAGATGCATTAGGCCATACCTGTTTTATAATGCCTTGGATTGCTGGTTGGACAAGGGGGCAAGTGCCACCTGCAAATATGTCAAACTGGGGAACAAAGATCATCTAAAATTAACAAACAGCGAACCATATAAGATAGTTGAGGGAAATGCAGTTTCTTGTGAATGCTATTTGTTTGAATACACACTTCAAGAATTCACAGAGTATTTCCATTGGTTATATGCCTTCATTTAAAATTGAGATGCAAAGGAATTTCTTCTCTCAGAGGATAGTGAATATCTGGAATTCTCTACCCCAGGCAGTTGTGGAGGCGAGATCGCTGAAAGTATTTAAAGAGGAGGTAGATAGATTTTTGAAATATCAGGGAGTTGAGGGCTATGAGGAGCTGGCACAAAAGAGGAGTTGAGGCCTGGGGCAGGTCAGCCATGATCTTATTGAATGGTGGGGCAGGCTTGAGGGGCCAAATGGCCTGCTCCTTTCTCTTATGTTCTCAGATGTCAGCCCTACAGTCTGCAGCTAGCAAAGAAACTGGGCAAGTTTGAGACATAAATGGACACTTGTTTCCAAGGGCATTCAAAGATAGCTCAGGAAAAGCAGGTTCATTCCTTTGATAAATATAGTGAAGGTTAGTAAAATTTGGAAATTAAAGGCTGCAAGAAGTACTGCTTTGTACAGACCACTGCTCATTTACCTCAATGTAAAATTGTATCTGAGCCTCAGTCTGACAGAATATTCACTCTGAAGACTCGGCTATGCGTGGTACATTCTAAACTGTTGGTGTCCAATGAGTAGGGGTTTTCCATTTAATTTGTGTCTTGCAACATTTTACCTAGAGCGTGTTGGGGGTGTGGCGGGGAAGAACTTTGCGGTGGTGGTGTTCCCATGCACCTGCTGTCCTTTTCCTTCTAGGTGGTAGAGGTGGGTTCGGAAGATGCTGTTGAAGGAGCCTTGGCAAATTGCTGCAGTGCACCTTGTAAATGGTACACACTGCTGCCACTGAATGTTTAATGTGCTGGGTTGGTGTGAATCAAAAGGACTACTTTTTCCTGGATAGTGCGAGTTTGTTGTAAAGAATATTCCATCAGACTCTTGATTTTGTCTTACAGAAGATGGACAGGCTTTGGGGAGTCAGGAGGAAAATTACTTGCCACAGAATTTCCAGCCTCTAACCAGCTCTAATAGACACTGTTTACATGGCTGGGGCTGTTAAATTTCAGGTCAATGTGAAGCTCAGAATAGTGTTGGTCAGGGGATTCAGCGATGGTTTAGCCATTGAATGTCAAAGGGAAATGGTGAGATTCTCTCCAGCTGTAGAGGGTCATTGCCTGGCACTTAAGTGGCAATAGCATGCATGCCCCATATCTGTCCAAGCTTGAATGTAGTCCAGGTCTTGCTCCAAGTAGGCACAGGCTGCTTCAGTATCTGAGGAGTTCTGAATTATGCTGAACACTGCAATCATCAGAGAACATACCAACTTCTGAGCTTATTATGGAGGGAAGATCATTGATGAAGCAGCTGAAGATGGTTATGGAGTGTGCCAAGCATGAACTACTTCAGTCCTTCAATGTACTGTATAAGAACGAAGGAGGGTATGGGCTCAGTTTAAACTCACTGTGCTATTCATGTCAAGTGGTCCAATGAGAATCACCAGTGGGACATTTGAAAATAAGAGTGTAGCCTAGCACACCACCCTGAGGAACACCTGGAGTGATGTCCGAGGATTGAAATGATTGACCTCCAACAATCTTCCTTTGTGTTAGGTATGATTACAACCAGCAGCGAGCTTTGCCCCTGATTCCCAATGATTCCAGTTTAGCTAGGGTTCCTTGATGCCACACTTGGTCAATGCTGCCTTCATGCCAAGTGCATGAAGGGACTCTCACCTCACCTCTGGAATTCTGTTCTTTTGTCCATGTTTGGACCAAGACAGTAATGAGATCTGGAGCTAGTCCTCAAGGAACCCAAACTGACCAGCTGGGTTATTGTTGTGCAAGTGTCATTGATAGCACTGTCCCATCACCTCCCATCACTTTGCTGGTAATTAAGAGTAGTCTGATGGGGCGGCAATTGGCCTGACTGGATTTGTCCTGCTGTGTGTCGAAATGACATACCTATCACAGTATCTTTATAGTGCAGAAAGAAGCCATTCGGCCCACCAAGTCTGCACTGGCTCTCAAAGAACATTCCACCTAGTCCCATTCCCCTGCATTATCCCCTTGCACATTCACTCTTTTCAGGTAGCAATCCAATTCTCTTTTGAATACCTCTATCGAATCTACCTCCACCACCCTTTCAGGAAGCTTGTCCCAGATTCCAACCACCCTCTAGGTGAAAAAATTTTTCCTCACAACACATTTACTCCTTTTGCCAATTATTTTGAATCTGTGCCCTCTAATTCTTGATATTCCCTTGAGTGGGAACAGTTTCTCACTATTTAGACTGTCAATACCTCTCAGAATCTTGATTACCTCTACCAAGTCTCCACTCAACCTTCTTTTCTCCAAGGTAAAAAGTCCCAATCTCTCCAATCTATCCTCATAGCTACAGTTCTTCATCCCTGGAATCATTCCTGTGAATCTCCTCTATACTCTTTCCAATGCTTTCATATCCTTCCTCAAGTATGGTGCCCAGAACCAATACTCCAGATGAAGCCTAACTAGTGTCTTATACAAGTTCAACATGGCCTCCTTACTCTTGTACTCAATGGCCTTATTAATAAAGCCTAAGATACAATATGCTCTATTAAATGCTCTCTCAACATGCCCTGCCATCTTCAATGACCTATGTACGCAAACACCCAAGTCCCTCTGTTCCTGCACATCCTTTAGAGGCTCTCCCTTTATTTTATACTGTCTCACCCTATCTTTCCTGCCAAAATGAATCACCTCACACTTATCTGCATTGAACTTCATTTGCCACTTGTCTGCCCAACCGACCCACATGTCTATGTCCTTTTGAAGTTCAAGGCTATCCCCATCACAGTTGACAATATTTCCAATCTTCATATCATCTGCAAATTTTGAAATCATGCCCTGCACACCACAGTCTAGGTCATTAATATATATCAGGAAGAGCAAGGGTCCCAACCCTGACCCCTGGGAAACTCCATTACAAACCTTCCTCCAATCTAAAAAACAACTTTTATCGCTACTCTCTGTTTCTTGTCACTCAGCCAATTTCTTATCCAAGTGCCTACTTTCCCCTTTTCAGGATCTGAGGAGTTATGAATTGTGATTTTCAGAATGTGATGAGTGGAGTCCCACAGGGGTCTGTACTGGGGCCTCAACTTTTTATGATTTACATTAATGACTTAGATGAAGGGAGTGAAAACATGGTAGCTAAATTTGCAGATGACACAAAGATAGGTAGGGAAGTATGTTGTGAAGAGGACATGAGGAGGCTGCAGATGGATATAGACAGGTTGAGTGAGTGGACAAAGATCTGGCAAATGGAGTTTAATGTGGGAAAATGTGAAGTTGTTCACTTTGGCAGGAAGAACGAAAAAGCAGAGTATTACTTAAATGGATAATGGCTGCATAATTCTGAGGTGCAGAGGAGTCTAGGTATTCTAGTACGAGTCACAAAAAGTTAGGATGCAGGTATAGCAAGTAATTAAGGCGGCAAATGGAATGCTATCCTTGATTACGAGAGGGATTGAACATAAAAGTAAGGTTGTTAGGCTTCAGTTATACAGGGCATTGTTGAGACTGCACCTTGAATACTGGGTGCAGTTTTGGTCTCCTTATTTAAGGAAGGATGTAAATGCATTGGAGGCGGTTCAAAGGAGGTTTACTAGATTGACAGTTGGAATGAGTGGATTGTCTTATGAGGAAAAGTTGGACAGACTAGGCTTGTTTCTACTGGAGCTTAGAAGAGTGAGGGGTGATTTGATGGAAGTATACAAGATCCTAAGCATCCTTGACAAGGTGGACATCGAAAGGATGTTTCCTCTTGTGGGTGAGTCCAGGATTAGGGGGCACTGCTTTAAAATTAGGGGTCACCCTTTTAGGACAGAGATGAGGAGAAATTTTCTCTCTCAGAGGGTTGTGCAACTTTGGAACACACTGTCTCAGAAGGTGGGGTCATTGAATATTTTTAAGGCAGAAGTAGGTAGATTCTTGTTAGGCAAGAGAATCAAAGGTTCTCAGGGTAGATGAGAATGTGGAAATCGAAACACAAGATCAGCCATGATCTTATTGAATGGCGGAGAAGGCTCGAGGGGCCGAATGGTCTACTCCTGTTCCTATTTATGTTATGTTCTTATGCTCTTTTGTTCTCACGTTCTTTTGTTCCACTGCCAAGAATTTTGCTCACAAGTCTGTTGTGTGGCATTGTATCAAATGCCTTTTGAAAATCCATACACACCACATCAAGTGTTTCCTTTATCAACTTTCTCTGTTAGCTCCTCAAAAAACTTCAGCAAGTTAATTAAACATGATTTTCCCTTAATGAATCCATGCTGGCTTTCCTTAATTATCCTGCACTTGTCCAAGTGATTATTGATTTTATCCTGTACTATAGTTTCCAGAAGCTTCCCTACAATCGAGGTCAAACTGACTGGCCTGTATTTGTCAGCTTTATCCTTGCATCCCTTTTTGAAAAAGGATGTAACATTTATAGTTCTCCATTCCGGTGGTACCTCCCCTGTGTCTAAGGAAGACTGAAGATTATCACTAGTGCCTCTGCAATTTCACCTTTCACTTCCCTCAGTACCCTTGGATGCATCTCATCCAATCCTGGTATTTTATTTTAAATGAAGATAGCCTTCCCAACACTTCCTTCCTCTCAATTGTAAGTTCTTCTAATGTACCAGTTACCTCTCCTCTCACCTCGGCCTGAGTAGCAAGTTCTTGTTTTGTAAAGGCAGTTGCAAAGTACTCGTTCAACACCTCTGCTATTTCTCCAGCCTCCACATGCTAGTCCCTTTTTTGTCCCTAATTGGCCCTACTCTTTCTTTTACCACCCTTTTATTATTCACATGCTTAAAAGTGACCTTGGAATTTCCTTTTACGTTCGCTGCCAGCCTATTTTCATGTTCTCGCCTTGCTTTTCTTATTAGTTTCTTCACTTCTCCTTTGGTCCTCCTATATTCAGCCTGATTCTCCATTGTATTTTCTACCTGACATCTGCCATACACGCACTCTTTCCTTTTCATCTTTATTTCTATCTATCTCATCATCCAGGGTGCTCTTCATTTATTTGTCCCACACCTTTCCCCTTCAAGGGAATTTACCTTGACATTGCTTACAATACTTTTTCTTTCAAGGTGGCCCATTGTTCAGCCACTGTCTTTTCTGCCAACATTTGATTCCAACTCACTCGGCTCAGATGCATTCTCATCCCATCGAAGTTGGCTTTCCACCAATTAATTATCCCTGCTCTGGATTGTTCTCTGTCCTTTTCCATTATTAAGCTAAACCTTATGTTACAATGATCACTGTCCTCTAGAGGCTCTCCCACTGAAATTTAATGCACTTGGGCCAATTCATTCCTCAGACCCAGGTCCAAAAAGTGCATGTCCTCTTGTTGGACTGGAAATCTACTGTTGTAGAAAATTATCTTGAACACATTCCAGGAACACTCGTCCTCTTGTCCTTCTGTACTATTCTTATCCCAGTTTATATTTAGCTAATTGAAGTCCCCCATTATGATTGCTCTATAACTCTTGCATCTCTCTGTAATTTCTTTGCAAATTTGTTCCTCCACACATCCCTTGCACTAGTTAGTGGTCTATATACTACACCAATATTATTACACCTTTCCCATTTCTTACCTCTAGCCAGAGAGGTCAATTTTCCACTTTATCGGGCAGGTGCCTGTGTTAAAGCTGTACTCAAAGAGCTCAGCTAGTTCTGAAGGGTGCAGGTAGTAATGAAGCACAAGTCTTCAAGTACTACAACCAGAATGCTGTCAGGCCCCATTGTCATTGCATTATCCAGTGCCTACAGTAGTTTCTTGGCATTAGGCTGAGCAAATCGAATTGGCTGAAGGCTAGCATCTCTAATGCTGGGGACCTCAGGAGGGGATGGGGTGGATTATCCACTTGACACTTCTGGCTGAAGATGGTTGCAAATGCTTCAGCCTTATCTTTTGCGCTGATGTGCTGGGGTCCCCCTTCATTGAGGATGGGGATATTTGTGGAACCTCCTCCTCCAGTAAGTTGTTTAATCCTCCACCACAATTCATGGCTGGATGTGGCAGGACTGCAGAGCTTTGATCTGATCTGCTGATGATGGGATTGCTTAGGTTGGAACAGTGTGCTGTTTCTGCTGTTTGGCATGCATGTGGTCTTGTGTTATAGCTTCACCCAGTTGGCACCTCATTTTTAGACATGCCCAGTGCTGCTCCTGGCATGCCTTCCTGCACTCCTCATTGAACCAGGATTGATCCCAGGCTTGATGGCAATTGTATACTGAGAGATCTGCTGAGCAAGAGTTTATAGATTGTGGTAGAATACAATTTTGCTGCTGCTCTTGGCCCACAAAATCTACATCTTATCCCATTTAGCACTGTGGTAGTACTACACAACACAATGGAGGGTGTCCTTAATACGAAAGACTTTGCCTCCACAAGAACTGTGCGGTAGTCACTCCTACCAATTCTGTAATGCATCTGCTTGGTGAGGAAGAGGTCAAGTACGATTTTTCCCTCATACTGATTTTCTCACTACCTTTTGCAGACCAAATCTGGCAGGTTAGTCCTTCAGGAGTCAGCCAGCTCCGTCAGTAGTGAAACCACTCATGGTAGTGACACACTTTTTTGACCTGGCTACCTTCAGTGCTTCTTCAAAGTGGTACTCCACATGGAGGAGTACTGATTTATCAGCTGAGGGATGGCAGTAGGTAATAATCAGCTGAGGGATGCTGGTAGATGATAATCAGCAGGAGGTTTCCTTGTCCTAGTGGAAATATATCGTTGTTCCTTCATTATTGTTGGATCTAAATCCTGGAACTCCCTTCCTAACAGCACCATGGGTGTACCTACACCAAATGGATTGCAGCAGTTCAAGAAGGCAGCTCACCACCACCTTCTCAAGGGCCATTCAGAATGGGCAATAAGCATTAGCCTCGCCAGCAATGCACACATCCCATGAAAAAATAAATAAAAAGCATGGATGTTGTCCTCAGTTTGAAAACAGGATTATGTCTCCGTGAAGACTATGCAGTTTTCACTCCTACCAATACTGAGTGACAGATGAATCTGCGACTGCTAGACTAGTGAGAACGAGATCAAGTAGATCAATCATCTCAACTAATCCATGTGGTAGTGAATTCCAATTTTTCATCACTCTCTCATTACTTCTCATGAATTTTATATTGGATTTTTTAGTCAGTATCTTATACAGGGGTCATCATTATATGAACTTCCCCAATGAAACATCATCTCTTCATCTTCCCTATGAAACCCTTCCATAATTTTGAAAACATCTCTCAGGTCACCTCTCAACCTTTTTATAAAGTCATGAGTACCAGTCCCTTCTGTCTCCCTAAGGTGTGGTCTCATCCCTGTAAAGTTACACACAAGAGCTATATCTTCTATCTATATTAGTATCTTGACAAGTCAAGCATCAATTGCAGCACACCATTCACTTGAAAAGGCTAGACCTCTCAGAAAAGAATTAATGATTGGCTGAAAGAACAACTTTTCAGCTTAACCAGCAAATATCCAACTGATAAATATGATCAATGCTAAAGTAATTAGATTTGCTCAGGAGAGAGGAATGAATAAGTGACAGTGGCGCAATTAAATCAATCCTTTTCTTTAAGAAAATTTGTCAATCCCAAATTGCCAATAAGTGATCAATCAATTCACCCCAAAAATTCTGTTTAGCTTGCTTGAGCCACCATTTTGAATTTTCTTTTCCACTCCCACGTTAAAGCTTAGAATTTGAAACAACTTTTGTAACATAAAATAATAATTCTAAATAACATTCTTATTCATACTTGAAACCCCATGAAAGAGTTGTTTTTTTTTTTCTGGGAGAGCCCAAGGATTAATTTGGAGTACTTGGCTGGAACTTCAATTAATGGGTTGAGCTTTGATGACTGTTACTACGCAAATGTCTTGCTCCTGCAGATCTCACACAATCTCTGTCAATCACAGGAAGCCCCTCCCTACTTCATTTTGGCTCATGAAACATAATTTTGACTCCAAAACATAGATGAAAGATCCCTTTCCTTTTGAGTCTAACGAACACCACTTTCGACAAGTTATAGTCAAATACTACACTGACATTTCCTCTTTAAGACAGGGTCAGGTGACTGACATTGGAATGTCTACCATTTACTCAAGAAGTGGCTAGATTGTCTGCCAGACTGTATGCTGCAAAAGTAAATGCAAACTCTCTTTATTTTCTTCTTATAAATTAATCTGTTTAAAAACTTAGACAAGCCTCAGCCGAACTGTAATGATCTGGCGTCAGAAGTGAAGTAAACTGTGTCGCATCTGTGGACCGAATTTCCCGGCGCAACCATCTATCATCAAGTCTGAACTTCTGCCAATTCTCACTATGCTTAGTAAGGAAAGGAAGATTTTCACCTTTCAGGGCTGCATCAAAGCTTCACAAAGATGATGACATTTAAACAGAACACATGTTTCTGGTAATGGAGCAAGAAACGGAGCACTTTAAAAAAAGTTCCACTGAAAAATCTAAAGTTAAAATCTAGGCTGACACTCCAGTGCAATATTGAGGGGGGACATTGCATTGCTGGTGACATTGTCTTTCAGTTGGGACGTTACATCTAAGACCCTGCCTGTCCATTCAAGTGGATGCAAAAGATCCCAGGGCACTATTTCAAAGAAGAGGAAGCAAGTCCCCCCAAGTGTCCTCGCCAATATTTATCTCTCAATCAACATTAGTAAAACAGATGAGCTGTTCATTATTGCAATTCTGTTTGTGAGAACTTGTGTGTCCAAATAGGCTGCCACATTTCCTATATTAAAACAATGATTTCACTTCAAAAATGCTTCATTGGCTGTAAAGCTTTTGTGGTTGAGTTTGTGAAAAGCACCATATAAATGCAAACTCATTCTTTCTTACATACTTCAGTTGAAAAATCAGAAAAAATCCAAATGAACACAGATGCTAAAATATGAGCTGTATACTTCATTCCAGTACACAAATTGATTTATGAAAAGACAGCTCTTCTTCCTCAAATGCCTCTCCTCTGTGCCCTCCCGACCTCAGCACAGAACAGAAACTGTGGAATCATTTGTCTGAAGTCTCTATAAAAAGGTCGAATGCTACATTTGGCTAACTGTTGAGAAATTTCAGCACAGAATAGTAAATGGCACTGCTGACAAAGAGCAGTCACAAATGCTGCAATTGAGGTCAGATCCCGTACTCGAGCAAACCATTCAAATGATGTGACATTCAGACCTGGCAAAATGCCAGGCGGCTGGTCAGAGAAAGGAATTAACAAGGGGCAGTTGCTCAAAAATTATGATTGGTACAGGGAATTTTAAAAATGTAATAATCCTCAGAAGTAGAGAGTCTCACTGAACCGGAAAGTGTACGTAGAGTATGATGGTACAGTGGTTAGGGAGCTAGGCTGATAACTCAAAGTTTATGCGATATTGGGTTGTTGATGTGTGAACCTATTAAAACTGTATTTAAAACAATGCTAATTCATCTCACTAATTCCATTCCTACTACTTCCTAAAGTGGAAGATGAACTGAAAAGAATGAAACAAGCAACTCAATTTGGAAATGGTACTCCCTGTAAAAATGAACAGCAAAATCAGATCTGTTGACTGAAGCAATGAAACAGGAAAGATTCACTTTAGCTATACAGAAAAATATAACAAACTGGTTGGACCATGTTATTTCACTGGTTATTTCATTTGGATTTAGGCCAATAGCACTGCATCAGCACAGTGTCATTAATCAAAATCTAGGAAAGGCATCCAATGAAAGAATGAGCTCGCTTGTGATCGAGAGAGAGCACAAAGGCCAAGAAAGGCTCCTGCACACCAAAGTAAGCGCACGACAAGAGGGGAGCAAGGGAGGGCCAGGGAAGAGGGGAGAAAGGTAAATGAGAGGAAGTGAGAGAGACAGAGAAAGTGAGAGAGAAGGGAAGTAGAACCTCTGGCCCATTTTAAAAATCTAAAAACATCTCAGAACCATCACAACACTGTTTCAGAATTCATGCTGGCAATGAAAAAGAGAGAGCTCCACCTACCTTAAGCAGCCTGTGAAGCAATTTTTTCCTCACTGACTCACAAATCTTCGATTTCATTATAAACATACTCTAGAGTTACTAGCAAGATCTGAATAACTCATACTATGGTTCCACAACTGTCACATATATTTAGAGCATTCAGTTAAGTTCACCAAATAAGAATAATCACTATGGATCGAAGTCTGGAGGTGTGTCAGGACCACGAGACATGTTTTTGAAACACTACCACCTGAGACTGAGGCTAAAAATCAATGAGGTTCATATTTGAGCTCAACGCTCTCGCAGCACAGCTCTCCCATCAACCTGTGCTTTGAAGATACCCAATGGTGTAGGGTCACACACAAAACAGAAATAAAATCATAACACACAAATGCAACAAAGTATACAGTGGATGAGCTCATGTCAAAGCTAGGATAATGTCAATTTTGAGGAAAATCAAAGCACTCTGGAAACATCCAGCAAGGCTAACCCTGAGATTCAGGAGACACTCAGTTGAGCAGTATCATTAGGAAGGTGAAGGTTAGTTAACAATCCTAATGTTCAAAACACAAATGGCTGTTCATCCTCCTGGAGCCAGAAAGTGTTCTTTGATTATCTTATTTCCAAGAAAAAAAACTCTGAACACTTCAGTAACCACCAATGCAGCCTCCCCATCATCGCCTGGCCATTCAGAGCTTATCCAATCCCTGCTGAGTTTACAAAACCAAACAATATTTAGCCTCCGTCCAAACATAATTTGAAAATTCCAATCTCACTCCCCAACACAAAGTACTAAGATGGAGAATGGCGACCCAATGTAAATGGCCAAGGGAGACAGCTGACCCAGTGGAACATTTCCATTGGAGGTTCCACTAACAGGTCAGCTGGTTAAGGCAGTGAGTATGTGACTCTCAGGGTTGGAAAACCTCAGGTTTTATTGCTACTCCCTCAACTGCATCATTTTCAGTCAGGTAGAGGTAACACAATTGGCCTCAGTATCACTGATGTGTGGGGGGTGGGTGGTTGAAGGGCAGGCATGGGTAGAAAGACAGCCAGGTTTCCTAACATATCAATGACAATTCCTGCAGTCTAAAAGCTCACTCATGAAGAATGAATAAGGCTACTGACCTACAATATCTAAAATCATGGTAACCCCACTTCAGCAGGATTCATCACCTTCAGGGATAAAAGGGGGAAAAACAGGAGGTGGGGAAAAGGAAGGGAAAACAAAGGAAATTTGTGTGATGGCATTATTGGCACCTTTAGGTGGTCAAGCAGACAGATCCACCAGTCACAATACAAGCAAAAAGATTTGTTTTTAATTTTTTTAAAAGAATCGTTTTTATTAAAAAAAATATATTCTTATCGTTCCATTACGGTAAGTATACAAGATCACAAAGAATGCAAGAAAATATGTCCATACAATAGCACTCAGCATCCCAATACAATAACCCCGTGGCCTGACACACTGACCTCACAAAACCCCCACGACCCAACATGCTGACTCTACAGGAACGACATGTCCCAACACACTGACCCTGCAATAACCCCGTGACCCGTCACACTGACCCCGCAATAACCCCATGACCCAACATACTAACCTCACAATAACCCCGTGACCTGTCACACTGACCCTGCAATAACCCCATGATCCGTCACACTGACTCCACAATAACCCCGTGACCCGTCACACTGACTCCGCAATAACCCCATGACCCGTCACACTGACTCCGCAATAACCCCATGACCCGTCACACTGACTCCGCAATAACCCCATGACCCGTCACAACTGACCCCGCAATAACCCCGTGACCCAACACACTGACCTCACAATAACCCCGTGACCCGTCACACTGACTCCGCAATAACCTCGTGACCCGTCACACTGACTCCGTAATAACCCCATGACTTGTCACACTGACCCCACAATAACCCCGTGATCTGTCACACTGACCCCGCAATAACCCGTGACTCATCACACTAACTCCGCAATAACCTCATGACCTGTCACACTGACTCCGCAATAACCCCGTGAACTGTCACACTGACCCTGCAATAACCCCATGACCCATCACACTGACTCCGCAATAACCCCGTGACCTGTCACACTGACCTTGCAATAACCCCGTGACCCATCACACTATAACCTTATGAACCCACAATAACCCTGTGTCTTATCATGCTCTCTCCAACAATAGCTCTCAAATACCTGTCTCCATACAGTAAACCATACAAGTTAAGTAGTTTACTTTCTCCAGGAAACGGGAAAAGGAGAAAGAGGTGGAAAGGGTAGCTGATTATCATCACAGCTCCAAATCCAGCTGCAGAAACATGACGATAGGTACACTGCCTTTTACAGAGCTTACCAGATACAGATCAATTTGAAAAACAAGCTGCACATTTTTGCCTTGGATATTTTGTGCATTTAGGCTCCTTTTATTACATGCTGCACTCCTGACTTAGGGTCAATGTGCAACCTTCCACATTTTTTATGACATATATCTACTGTTGCTTGCACTGTTACAAGCATAATGTCCCCTAAACCAGCATAGAACACACCATTCAACATGGTCACTACAGACCCAAATTTGGGTTTGGTGGGACTGGAATGTTAAAATTCTTTATTAAAATGATATACATTATAAAAGCAAGGGAAGTTATGCTCGACCTTTATACATAAAAAAACCTGGTTAAACCCCAGCTGTAGCATTGCAACCAATTCTGGGCACCACACTTCAGAAAGGATATTAAGGCCTTGGAGAGAGTACATAAGATTTACATGGATGGTCCCAGGGCTTGTGAGACTTCAGTTATGTGGAAAGACTGGAGAAGTTGAGATGAGATAACAGTTTTAGTTGACGGGCAATATGATCGGCGCAGGCTTGGAAGGCCGAAGAGCCTGTTCCTGTGCTGTACTTTTCTTTGTTTTTTGTTCTCCTTACAGCAGAAGAAGTTGAAGGGAGATTTGATAGGTGTTCAAAATTATAAGGGATTTTGATTGTGGAGAAACAGTTTCCAGTGGCAGAAGGGTCAGTGGACACTGATTTAAGGTAATTGGCAAAAGAACCAGAGGCGGTACAAGATAACTTTTTTTTTGTAAAGGCAGTGAGTTGTGATCTGGGGCGTACTGCCAGAAAGGCTGTTGGAAGCAGATTCAAAAATAACTTTCAAAAAGGAATTGGATAAATATTTGAAGGAGAAAAAATTGGCGCTCTATGGGGAAAGAGCAGGGGATTGGGACAAATCTCTTTCAAAAGAACTGTCGGCAGCGTAATGGGCTGAAAGGTCTGCATGTGTGCTGTATCATTCTAGGACTGTTGAACCCATTTAGCAGCACACACTCTCATTGGGCCCTAAACCAAATTCCCCAAAACTAGACCTGAATTCAATTTACCTACCAAAAATAAAAATGAGAAAAAATCTCAGCACACTGAAAAGAATTAATTTTGAAGTCAGTGTAGAGTTTAAATTAAGACATCATTGACCTAAATTCACTAATCATGGTGCAACCTTCAGTAAGTCAAGCTTCACTTTCACACAGTAAGAGATAAAGCTGCAAAAATCAAATAGTGCCCTCATGGTCTATTTCTGACCGCTTAGCTAGCGGAGAGACCTGGACCTAGGTGTGTAGGTCACATACAATTACATCTTATTACCTATACTTGAATTAAAAAAGGAGCCCTGAGCAGCTATGGGTCTGTAAGTGGAACAAGAGAAAAAGAAAATCAAAAAGCAGCATCACGATACAAGAAGGGGTAAATTACAATTAAATGCTTAATTTAGTCCACCTATAACAAATCACAATAAGCAATTAGTTAAAAATCTAAAAAATAAACTACGCTGATTAAATTCATAAAGTTTAATTAATTAAATAAAGTTAGACAGGGATGGCAGTGGACGTGGTGTGCCACAACTGCAGCATGTGGAGGCTTTGTGGAGCATAGTGATCTCAGGCAACTGCATTCACATTAAGTTGCTGCATCTCCAATAGCTTCAGCTCAATTTTTGAGCTGGAATCCAAGGTGCAGTCAGTGCAGGCATCAGGGAAGAGGAAAAGTGTTTCCTCAATACTTTGATCCATGAGGTAGTTACACCCCTTAGGATAGGTAGTGGTACAGGTCCGGTTAGTGCTCATGGACAGGAAGATGAGACGAGTCAGGCAGGTAAGGGGACCCGGTGTGCAGTGCTGGAGGAGCCTTTGCTCCTACCCAACAGTTATGAGGTACATGCTGCCTGTGTGGATGAGAGCAAAGTCTGCATGGTGGATGAGCAAACTAATCACAGCACCAATGGTATAAAAGCTATTAGAGTAAGGGGAGTGAAAAGGTATCTGGTGGTGTTAGGGGACATTATAATCAGGCAGCCATGACCAGGAATTCAGAAGGTTACGGTACCAGAGTTAAGGGCATCGCTTCATGGCTGAAGAAGGACTTGGAGTGGATGGGGAGGATCCAGTTATCATGGTCCTTGGAGGAATTAACAACATGGGTAGAATTACAAATGAAGCTCTGAAGGAATCTGAGGTGCTAGGATTGAAATTCAAACACAGGTAATAATCTCGCTGGATTGTTAGCTGAGCCATGTGCAGATTGGTATTGGGATAAACAGATTAGAAGGTTAAGTGCATGGCTGGAAGTGTTGAGTGGGAGGCAGGGATCTCAATTCATGCAGTACTAGCATTAGGATTGGGAAAAGAGGAAACTGTTCTGTTGGACAGTTACCACCTAAACCAGGTGAGGACCAGCGTTCTGGCAAATTGAATAATTAGGGCAGTAGATAGGGCTTTAAACAAATGAAGCGGGTGGGATGGAGAATTCAGGAAAGGGCAAATTCAAAAGCAGCAAGAAAAATGTCAAGGCTGAGGAGCTGAGCAGTCATTTGAATTAAAATAAGTAGTGGGTCAGGAAAGTCAAGAGTGTTAACAAAGATAATAGAGCATTAGACACTAAGGTGACATCAGGAAAAAATGAAAAAAGTTAAAGGCACTAAATCCAAATAATTCACAATGACAAAATAAATGAATTAATAGCACAGATATAGATCTGAAACAGATATAGACAACTTGATGTAACAGACATTACAGAGACCTGGGGCTGGATTTTACAGGGCGCCATTGCCTCCAACTCGCCCCCACCTCCCTGGCTTAAAAATCAGTGGGAAGTCTGCCCAAAAGTTGAACGGCTATCCCGCTATCATTTAACAGTCAATTAATAAGCTGGAGGTAGGATTCCCACCCCTCAGGGACAGGAAGTCCTGTCTCAAAGAGCTGCCAGCCAATAGGGTGGCTGGCAGCTCTGTGGTCCCAGCAGCACCAAGTAGGAGCTGTGGCCATTGCTATTCAAAAAATGAGGTAGAGAGGAAAAAGAGGTAACTATAGACTAATTAACTGACATCAGAAAATTGTGTGTTTTGAGGCACTCTACCAACCTGAATTCTCTACTAGCCGGAATATCTGTTGTTTCCTTAATACCAATCATAATTTTACCAACCGGAAGCAATTACAAAGTCATCCAGAATCCATGCCTGTATACTGTATTATTTTATATTTTAATTTTTTTAATATGCTGTTGAGGATTAGAAGTAAAAACAACTATTCTTTACTTCCTGAATATTTGCGTATTATTTCATGCTACAAGTATTGTGCTGTATTCCATTGGTAACTGGCACTTCTGATTAACTGGCATCACCCATTTCCCACACATGCTGGATAATAAACATTTTGCTGTAGTAGAGAAAATGCTAGTATCTATCGTTAGGGATATAGTAAGGGGACACTTCAAAAAATCATAACAATTGGACAGAGTCAACATGGATTTATGAAAGGAAAATAATTTTTGACAAATCAGTTTAGGATTCTTTTGAGGTTGTGCTTGGAGGGTAGATAAGGGGGAACCAGTAATGTGTTTGGATTTTCAAAAAAAAAATTGACAAGATGCCACGTAAAAGGTTATTGCCGAAGATTAGGGCTCATGGGATGGGGTATTATATTAGCATAAATTAGTATTGGTTAAGGTACAGGAAATTAGGACTCACGAGATTGGGGGATGAGATAATGTATTAACATGGATAGAGTATCGATCAATTGTCAAAATAACGGAGTCAAAATAACCAGTTCGTTTTCAGGTTGGCAGCCTATAACCTGAAAACCATACTCTTGAATACCTCTCCCCTCAATTGCTTAGAAGTCCACCTCTTTGTACTCACTTTGTCCTACTGCGCCATTATTTTAAAAGATCATTATCAAATCAACGTTAATCGTCTCTGTTCTAACAAAAACACTTCTATTTTTTCAAGCCATCCTTTATTTTTAAGAAAAATTTATTTGCGGATGATTGCTGGAACAGCAAACACTTCGCCATAGGGAGTAGTTTTACGCAGAGAATATTGCATCTTTTAAAAAATAACTGTATAAATAGTTGAGGCAAATGGTAATACACAGCAGAAAGTGGAGGGGGGGAAGATTAGTTTTGGGGTTGCAAGGAGTTGGCACATACATTATGGGCTGACTGGGCTCCTTCTGTACTGTCAGCTTCTATGGTGACAATGCCAGAAATGCTGATCTCCACTAAGATTAACGCCAATAAATCTGAGGAACCGCCAGTTACAGGACACTGACAGGAGTCAGACCAAGGATCTTACTCTAAAGCTTATCCTGAATCACCTGCTGGCTGCCTCTTTCTAGTGGCGTCTGCTTTTATTTGCCTGGAGCTTTCTTGTTAACCCAAATGATCCAGGGGAGATTTCGAAGCTCAGCAAAGAGACAGAGAGGGTAACGCGACAGCAGCTCTGGCCCACTCCCCTAATGCTCACATCACTCGGGCTCTGGATGTGGATCAGGCTTTTTAAAAAGGACATTTTCCATTCCCAGACTCAGCTCCAAATCATTCGGTGATTCCGGCCCGGGCTGCACCACAAGCAGAGAAAGCACACGGTGCAGGCACCGCGCCGCGCATCGTCCGGAGCGGAGAGCAGAGCAGCTCAACCCAGGATCCAGATCCTGAACCAAAACCAAGACCCAGGAGCCGGAACCGGACCAAAACCTAGAACTGCGATCATGAAGCAACAGCCAGACTCAGACCCAGCTTCTTTGTAAAAAAGCGCACTGAAACAACCCTGGAGAAAGTTGTCGCCGGCCCATTTCCTTTTGAGACGATCTCAATAACTCTTCAGCCATTTATTCCATTGGTCCTTTCTCTTTGATTTTATAATTCCCCGAAGGTTGTGAATGAGCCCCCGGCTCCGGGGGTTGGAAGCGCTCAGTCCCGGAGCTTCCCCCAGGGTGAGAGTTGAGAAGTTGGGGAGTGGGTTCCCGCTCTGTCCCCGGGGCTGGGGGTCTGGGCGGGCGGGATGACTCCGGCCAGTTCCTTGTCCCTTACCTGGTGCAGAGCGGTCAGTCCGTCCACATTAGTATAATTGATGTCAGCTCCTTTCAGCAGCAGCTTCTCCACCTCGTCCGGGTCCCCGCTCGAACAGGCAGCCAGGAACACGGCTCCCTCGGCGAACTTCACTCGGAGCTGCTTGGTCCGGGGCCGCTCCGACTCCCGATCCGTCTCCGAACCCAGCCAGCGCTTCAGCTGCTCCTTCCTCTTGTGTTTAGCGTTATCACTGCGGGCCTGATCCCTCTCCCGATCCTCAGCCGCCATCTTCCACTGCACTCAACCGGGAGTGCCCGAAATCCCAGCCTCAGCCTCCGCCACACAGCCCTGCGCCATCTACACACCCTCTGTATACATTACAGCCAGTGGAGCCAATCCTACACCATCCGCGCACACTATACATTACAGGCAACATACCCTGCGCCATCTAGTCATATCCCTTATACATTACAGCTACTCTCCCCCCAATCCTTCCCCACACTCAGGGATCAGGTAAAATATACCGACCCAACCCCACAACATCCACATTTAGTACGAATTATAACCAGTGCGCCCAACTCCGTATAACCAAACAATGTCCAAACACATATAAAATTATAGACAACACAAATAATCCAAAATAGCCCTACACCACCAATACCGTTCCCTATATTTTATTTTTTTTAAATGCATGGGATGTAGGTATTGCTGGCCGAGCCAGCTTTATTCCCCATCCCTCATTGCCCTTGAGAAGGTGGTGATGAGCTGCCTTCTTTTACTACTGCAGTTTATGTGATGTCGGTACACCCACAGGGACACAGTTCCAGGACTTTGACCCAGCGACGGTGAAGGAATACCGATATATATCCCAGTCAGGATGGTGTGTGATTTTAGACGGGAACTTGCAGGTGGTGGTTTCCCATGCATCTTCTGTCCTTGTAGGTGGTAGAGGTCACAGATTTGGAAGATGCTGTCAAAGTCGGCTTGGTGAGTTCTGCATTGCATCTTGTAGATGATGCAGTTATTGTGCATCAGTGGTGGAGGTTAAGTTGCTAGATGGGTTACCGATCTAGCAGGCTGCTTTGTCCTGGATAGTGTCGAGCTTCTTGAGTGTTGGAGCTGGACTCATCCAGTCAAGTGAGTATTCTCCTTGTGCCTTATAGTTGGAGGACAGGTTTTGGGAAATCAGGACCTGAGCGACTCACCACAGGATTCCTAGCCTCTGACCTGCTCTTGTAGCCATAGTATTTATGCAGTTGGTGCAGTTCAGTCTCTGGTCAATAGTAACCCCCAGGATGTTGATGATCGGGGTTTCAATAAATGGTAATGCTATTGAACATCCAAGGGAGAATGGTTATAATTCTGTCTTATTGGATACAGTCATTGCCTGCCACTTGTATGGCACAAGCATTGCCACTTATAAGCCTGAGCCTGAATGTTGTCCACCTCTTTTTGCATTTGAGCATGGACTGTTTCAGTATTTGAGGAGTTGCAAATGGTACTGAATATCATGCAATCATCAGTGAATAACTTCTGGGCTTATGTTGGAGGGAAGGTCATTGATGAAGCAGCTGAAGATGGTTGGGCCAAGGACACTCCCTGAAGAACTCTTGCACCAGTGTCCTGGGGCTAAGATGACTGACCTCCAACAACCACAACTATCTTCTTTTGTGCTAGGTATTACTCCAACCAGTGGAGAGTTTTCCCCTGATTCCCATTGACTTCAATTTTACTGGGGCTCACAAATTTCAGTTAATGCATGCAATCCTTTAAAGCATAACACAATCAGTATAAGGTGCATTAATATTCAATTCAATTCATTCCAAGTAATATCAAGGAAAGGTTGAGTACACGATGTGTCCCGACAACATTCCTGCTATGCTGAGACATGCTGCAGAACTAGCCATGTCCCTCACCAAGCTGTAATGCCAGCATCTACCTGATAACCTGGGCAATTTTCAATAATATGTCCTATCCACAAAAAGCAGGACAACTCCAATTTGGCCAATTACTGCTTGATTGGTCATTACTCAATCATTAGCAAAGTAATGGAAAGTGTTATCAAGCAGCACTTACTCACCAATAACCCAATTACCAATGCTCAGTTTTGGTCCCTGCAGGAACACTCACCTCCAGACCGCATTACAACCTTGGTCCAAACATAGACAAATGAGTGGAATTCTAGAGGTAAAATGAGAGTGACTGCTCTTGACATCAAGACAGCATTTGATGGCTGTAAATTCAAAGAACCCAGCAAAAGTGAAGTCATTGGGAATCAGGGGTAAATTCCATACTGGCTGGAGTCATATGTAGCACAAAGGAAGATGGTTGTGGGATCCACAAAATGCAGGACAAATCCAATCTACCAATTACTATGAACCTACTCTCAATCATCAGCAAAGTGATGGAAGATCTCTTCAACTGTGCTCTCAAAAAGTACTTACTCAGCAATAACAATTGCTGGAGTCATACCTAGCATAAAGAATAATTGGAGTGATCACTGCAGGCCAGTCGTCTCAGCTCCAGGAATCACTAATGAAGGTCCTCAGGACAGTGTCCTCAGCCTAACCATCTTCTGATGCTTCATCAAGGAATCTCCCTCCATGATAAGGTCAGAAGTGGGATATTCACTGATGATTGCAACCGCACAAATAATGAAGCCACCCATGCCCACATGAATCAAGCCCTAGACAATATTCAGGCTTGGGCTGATATGTGAGAAGCAACTTTCATGTCACACATGTGCCAGGTAATGAATGATCATCTCCAACAAGACAGAGTCTAGTCGCCTCCCCTTCACATTCAACACCAACACTGAATACTCCACCATCAACATCCTGAGGGTTACCATTGACCAGAAACTCAACCCAACTAGTCTCATAAATACTGTAGCAACAAGAGCAGATCAGAGGCTGGGAATTTTGCATTGAGTAACTCACCTCTTAACTCACCAATTCTGTCCAGCAACTCTAAGGTACAAGTCAGGAATAAAGAACAAAGAAAAGTACAGCACAGGAACATGCCCTTCGGCCCTCCAAGCCTGCGCCGATCATATTGCCTGTCAAACTAAAATATTTTGCACTTCCAGTGTCCGTATCCCTCCATTCCCATCCTATTCATGTATTTGTCAAGCTGCCTGTTAAATATCACTATGATACCTGCTTCCACTCTGGTACCTCCTCTGGCAGCGAATTCCAGACACTCACTACCCTCTGTGTAAAAAACTTGCCCCACACATCTCCTCTAAAGTTTTCTCCTCTCACCTTAAATCTATGTCCCCTAGTAATTGACTCTTCCACCCTGGGAAAAAGCTTCTATCTACTCTGTCCATGCCACTCAAAATTTTGTAAACTTCTATCAAGTCGCCCCTCAATCTCCGTCGCTCTAGTGAGACCAATCTGAATTTCTCCAAACTCTCCTCAAAGCTAATAACCTCCAGACTAGGCAGCATCCTGGTAAACCTCCTCTGCACCATCTCCAATGCCTCCATATCCTTCTGGTAATGTGGCGACCAGAATTGCATGCAATATTCCAAGTGTGGCCTAACTATGGTTCTATACAGCTACAGCATGACTTCCCAGCTTTCATACTCATTACCTCTGCCGATGAAGGCAAGCATGCCATATGCCTTCCTGACTTATCCACCTGCGTTGCCACTTTCAGTGACCTGTGGATCTGTACACCCAGATCCCTCTGCCCATCGATGCACTTAAGGGTTCTGTCATTTACTGTATAATTCCTACCAGTATTAGACTTTCCAAAATGCATTACCTCACATTTGTCCGGATTTAAACTCCATATGCTAATTCTCTGCCCAAGTCTCCAACCGATCTACATCCCGTTGTATCCGTTGACAATCCTCTTCACTATCTGCAACTCCTCTAACTTTAGTGTCGTCTGCAAACTTACTAATTAGCCCAGTTACATTTTCCTCCAAATCATTTACGTATATTACAAACAGTAAAGGTCCCAGCACTAATCCCTGCGGAATACCACTAGTCACAGCTCTCCATTCAGAAAAACACCCTTCCACTGCTACCCTCTGTCTTCTATGACCAAGCCAATTCTGTATCCATCTTGTCAGCTCACCTCTGATCCCGTGCGACTTTACCTTCTGTACCAGTCTGCCATGAGGGACCTTGTCAAAGGCCTTACTGAAATCTATGTAGATAACATCTACTGCCCTTCCCTCGTCGATCATCTTTGTCACTTCCTTGAAAAACTTGATCAAGTTAGTGAGACATGACCCCCCTTTACAAAACCATGCTGCCTCTCACGAATATGCCCATTTGCTTCCAAATGGTAGTAAATCCTGTCACAAAGAAGATTCTCCAATAATTTCCCTACCACTGACGTAAGGCTCACTGGCCTGTAATTTCCTGGATTATCCCTGCTACCCTTCTTAAACAATGGAACAACATTGGCCATTCTCCAGTCCTCTGGGACCTCACCCATAGCCAGTGAGGATACAAAGATTTCTGTCAAGGCCCCTTGCCTCCCTCAGTACTCTGGGGTAGATCCCATCTGGCCCTGGGGACTTATCCACCTTAATGTTCTTCTAGACTCCTAACACCTCTTTTTTGATCTCAACATGATCCAGTTGTGATGGAATGCTCTCCTTGGTCAGGGACAGGAGCGTGTGACTACAAGGGAGGCATGTATGGGGATCCAGAAGGTAGCAACAGAGGACCCTCAGCCCTTGCAACTGTCCAACAGCTTTGAGATTCTTGCAATTCGTGGTACGAGAACAGGGACTGCAGGGAGGATGAGCAAACTGACCACAGCAGCATGATGCAGGGGGCCATTCAAATTGGTGGAGTAAAAAGGAATGTAGTTGTAATACGGACAGTGTATTTTGGAAGATAGGCACTTCTCTGCAGCTGAGAGCACAAATTCTGATGGTTGTGTTGTCTGCCTGGTGGCAGGGTCAAGGTCATCTCCTCAGGGCTCTGGAGGAAGTTGGAGTGGGAGGGGAAGGATCCAATTGTCATGGTGAATGTGATTACCAATGACATAGATAGGACTAAGAAAGAAGTTCTGCTAAGGAAATGTGAGCATCTAGGGACTAAATCAAAAAGCAGAACCACAAAAGAAATAATATCTGGATTACTAACTGAGCCATGAGCAAATTGGCATAGGCTAAATAAGCTTAAAGAGTTGAATGCTTGGATCAAAGATTGTTGTGGGAGAAAAGGGTTTCAATTCATGGGGTACTGGCATCCGTACTGGGGAAAGACAGAGCTGTTCCTTTGGGATTGGCTTCACCTGAACCCCACTGGGACCAGTAAACTTGTGAATCATATAACCAGAACTGTAAGGGAGGGTTTTAAGCTGAATATTGGAGCGAGGGTTCACGTGAGGGGAAATTTGGAAAGTTAAAGAGAACAGACAAGGCAATAGTGCAGAATAGCAATGCGGGTAATGGTAACCAAATCATGACAGAAAAGGACAGAGTGTACAAACGTAAGTATGCACCAGCAAATAAGGTGAAAAATGGTAAAAAGACCAGAATTGAAGGCTCTTTATCTGGATGCTCAGAGCATTCATAACAAGACGGATGAATTGATAGAACAAATAGAAATAAATGAGTATGAAAGGTAGCCATTACTGAGATACAGTTGTAAAGTGATCATGGCTGGGATCTGAATATTCAAGCGTATTTGACATTTTGGAAGGACAGGAAAAAAGGAAAAGGATATGATGACACTGTTAATAAAGGATGAGATCAGTGCAATAATGATAAATGATCTTAGTTCTGAAGATCAAGATGTGGAATCAGTTTGGTTAAAGATAAGAAATAGCAAAAGAAAGAAGTCACTGGTGGGAGTGATCTATAGGCCCCTGACAATAGCTACACTGTAGGACATAGATGTAAATCAAAAAATAATGGGGGCTTGCAAGAAAGGCACTGATATTATAGCAGGAGAATATAGATTGGATGAATCAAATTGACGAAAGTAGTCATGAGGATGAGTTCATAGAGTGTATTTGGAATAGTTTTTTTAGAACAATATGATCTGGAGCCAAGCGGGGAGCAAGCTATTTTAGACCTGGCAATGTGTAAGGAGACAAGATTAATTAATGATGTCATAGTAAAGGATCCTTTAGGTAAGAGTGATCATAATATGATGGAATTTCAAATTCAGTTTGAGGCTGAGCAATGTGGATCTGAAAATAGTGTTGTAAACTTAAATAAAGCCAATTACAAGGGTATGAAGATAGAATTGGCTAAAGTGGAATGGGAAAATAGATTAAAAGGTAAGATGGTAGAGAAGCAGTGACAGACATTTAAGGAAGTATTTTATAATTCTCAACAAAGATATACTCCATTTGGAAAGAAAGGTGCAACAGAAGGATGCCCCATCCGTGGCTAACAAAAGAAGTTAAGTAAGGTATCCAATTGAAAGAAACGATGTACAATGCTGCAAAGATTAGTGGTATCCTGGAAGATTGGAAAAATTTTGAAAACCAGAAAAGGATGACTAAAAGATAATAAAGGAGGAGAAATTGGAGTATGAGAACAGCAGACAGTAAAAGATTCTACAAGTATATAAAAAGGAAGAGAACAGCTAAAATAAGTGTTGGTCCCTTGGAGGGGAAGACTGGGGCATTAATAATGGAAAAAAATGAAATAGCAGAGAGTTTGAAAAGTATTTTGTATATGTCTTTACAGAAAACATCCTAAGAATAGTAGAAAATCAGGAGGCAAATGAGAGTAAGGAACTTAAAGCAATCAAGCACCATCATTAAAGAAAACGTACTAGGAAAAAAATCAGACTAAAGGCCTACAAGTTCCCTGAGCCCAATGGCCTACATCCTAGATTCTTAAAGGAAGTGGCTATTGTTATGATCTTAGTAGGGACCAGCAACATTTTTTCAGTATAAGAAATATGATATGGTTATTTACTAAAAGAATAAAGCCACAAGATTCTATGGTTAAAAACAGAAAAACATTACTATACAAGAGTCAAAAAAGTAAGCTCTAAATACTACCTATCTATACTCTAACATCCAGAATTAACATAAGCTAAACATGAATTAACAGGGAGATTATGGTTCAATATAAATTATAAATTGCACTTTAAATGGCAGATACAGCTAAGACCAATCTTATGAATTGGCTCAGCAGTCCAGTCAGATTTTAGTGATCACACTCAGTCACAAGGTCCTTCAAACTTTGGCTCCCTGATGAGGAATTTCAGCTCTGATCTTCGAGGAACTAGTCTGATCTCCAGCCGACAGTAGCACACAACCAACCTGAGTTCCACAGGAATGGCCTTCACCACAAATGGCACACGGGTGCAGAACCTCCTCAACTCAGTCCTGATGGTGTTATCTGAAATGTTATCTGCAAGTAACAGGAACAGCTGCAGGAACTTATTCTCAGCTTCTGGATCTAGCCTCTTTCTTCTTCAGTCTGCTTCAGCTTGCTGGTACTGCTCCAGTGGACTCAGCAACTGATACAGCTCAGTTTGGACTGATCTGTGTCCTTTTATATAACTTAAACAGGTTCGGTTTGCCAGAAGTATTGGTTTCCAAACCTCAGGTTTTTTTTGTCTCCTTAGAAACTGTTTGCCTGTTCTGTTTCCCTTTCCGTTCCCTTTTCAATTCAGTTTCTGTTAGGGTCTTAAAAAATACAAATTAAATTTAAAGACTCATATTCCCTTACAGTGCACAGATAGTAAATGCGTTGGTTGTAACCTTCTAAAACTCCCTGGATTCTGAAAAAGTCCCAGCAGATAGGAAAACCACAAATGTAAGACCTCTGTTCAAGGAGGGAGATAGAAAATAGGAAACTATAGGCCAGTTAGACGAACATAGAACCATAGAAAAGTTAGGATGCAGAAAGAGGCCATTCAGCCCAATTTTTCTATGCCAGCCAGAAAGAGAAAAAAAGAGACAAACTGCTCATTTTAATCCCACTTTCCAGCACCTGGTCCATAGTCTTGCAGGTTACAGCTCTTCAGGTGCAGATCCAGGTACCTTTTAAATGAATTGAGTGTTTCAGCCTCAACTGCCAACCTTGGCAGTGAATTCCAGATGCTCACCATCCTCTGGGTGAAAATGTTTTTCCTCATGTCCCCTCTAATCCTTCTACCAATCACCTTAAATCTATGCCCCCTGGTAATTGACTCCCCAGCTAGGGGAAACAAGTCTTTCCTGTCTACCCTAATTAGGCCTCTCATAATTATGTATACCTCAATTAGGTTACCCCTTTGCTTCCTCTGTTCTAAGGAAAGCAACCCTAGCCTATCCAATCTCTCCTCATAGCTGCAATTTTCAAGCCCTGGCAACATTCTTGTAAATCTCCTCTGCACTCTCTCCAGAGCAATTATGTCCTTCCGGTAATGTGGTGATCAGAACTGTACACAAAATTCCACTGTGGCCTAACCAGCATTTTATATAGTTCCATCATTACATCTCTGCTTTTGTATTCAATACCTCGCTCAACAAAGGAAAGCATTCTATGTGCTTTCTTGATCACCTTGTCCACCTTTCCTGTCACTTTCAAGGATCTGTAGGCATGCACTCCTAGGTCTCTTACTTCCTCAACCTCTCTCAATAACTTCCTGTTTACTGAGTATTCATTTGCTTTGTTTGCCCTCCCCAAATGCATTACCTCACGCTGTCATTGGGAAAATGCTAGAACCCATTACTTAAGAGGTAATAGCAGTACCTTTAGAAAAGCAATACAATCAGACAAAGCCAATATGGTTTTGTGAAAGGGAAGTCACGTTTAACAAATTTATCAGCGTTCTTTGAGGATGTATTAAGCAGGGTGAATAAGGGGACCAGTAGATGTAATGTATTTGGATTTTCAAAAGGCATTCAATAAGGTGCCATATAAAAGGTTACTACACATATACAACATGGCACTGGGGGTGATATATTAGCATGGGTAGAGGCTTGGCTAACTAACAGGAAACAGAGAGTTGGGATAAATGGGTTATTTTCAGGTTAGCAAACAGTAACTAGGAAAGTGCCACAGGGATCAGTGCTGGGACCTCAACTATTTATGATTTATATGAATGACTTGGATGAAAGGACCGGCTATATTGTAGCCAAATTTGACGATAAAAAGTTAGGTAGAAAACCAAGTTGTGAGAAGGATACAAAGAGATTGCAAAGGAATACAGATAGGTTAAGTGAGTGGGAAAAAAATTGGCAGATGAAATATAATGTTGGAAACTGTGAGGTTGTCTACTTTGGCAGGAAGAATAGAAAAGTAGAATTTTATTTAAATGGAGAGAAACTGCAGAATTCTGCAGTACAGAGGGATTTGAGTATCCTTGTACATGAATCTCAAAAAGTTAGCATTAAGGTATAGCAAAAATTAGGAAGTTAAATGGAACATTAGCCTTTATTGCAAGAGTGATGGCGTATAAAAGTAAGGAAGTCTTGCTATAGCTGTAAAGGATGTTGGTGAGACTGTGCCTGGAGAACTATGTACAGTTTTGGTCTCCTTACGTAAGGACTGATATACTGCATTGGAAGCAGTTCAGAGAAGGTTCATTGGGCAGATTCCTGGGACGAAAGTGTTGTCTTATGAAAAAAGGTTGAGCAGGTTGGACCTATAGCCATTGGAATTTAAGAGAATAAGAGGTGGTCTTATTGAAACATAAACTTCTAAGAGAACTTGACAAGGTCAATGCTAGGAGGATGTTTGCTTGAGTGGGGGAATCCAGAACCAGGGGACACAGTTTAAAAATAAGAGGTCTCCCATTTAAGACAGAGATGAGGTGGAATTTCTTCTCTCAGGTGGTCATTAGTCTTTGCAATTCTCTTTCACAGAGAGCAACAGAGGCTGGGACATTGAATATATTCAAGGCTGAGTTAGACAGGTTTTTTTTATCAAAAAGGGAGTTAAGGATTATGGGGGACAGTGAGAAAGTGGAGTTAAGGCCACAATCAGATCAGCCACAATCTTATCAAATGGTGGGGCAGATTTGATGGGCCAAATGGCCTACTCGTGCTCCTATTTCTTATGATCTTATATTCTCAAAGGCAATTCGGATGGGTAGTTAATGCTGATTTTGGCAGTGATGCCTACATCCCAAGAACGAATAAAAGAAAATGCCCAACCCCATACAAACTGCACCACTTGCACAAACATCACAAATCACATATATCTACACAAATCTAGTATACATTACATTTCGTATTAGTGACAACACACAATCATTGTTACAATCGAGGTGTCCTTCCAACATCTGGATGAGCACATCCAAAGATGGTTTTCATAAGCCAAGACCCAAGCCTGCTATGACCTGAAACTTGCAGCTAAATTGTAGGAGGATGTGTGCATAATATGGGGATAAAGACTTGGGGGAAGATAGAGAGTAAAGGATTAACTCTAATAATAACTACTGAGCATGTGCATAAGGAGCTATGTCACTCAATGAGAGTGACCATTTCCTCTTCTTGGTGTGAAAGCCACAGTGGCTTCCTCACTCAGGCCACCAATAAAAATTGCAGTCGGGTCCAATGATGACTTTAGACAAATGGTCTAGCCACCTGTTCAGTAGGTCAGGTTAAAATTCAAAACAGTGAGTGGCAGGCAGTTTTCTGGCATTAAGTAACCTCAATGAATTTAATAGCCTGTTCTCCTGTTTTCCACTCATCGTGGATGCTGCTTTCAAAAGAAGAGTACTTGCAGGAGGTTAAGTTTCTGTGCACAACTGGGGACCATGTCAGAAAGTGTGGTGCAGAGTGTGAAGCAAGTGAAGGAATTTATTTATCTGCATTTGCAGTACCTTTATGGATCTGGCAGCTTCAAACAGATCTGTAGTAAAGCCCCCGAACACAGAGCGAACCTAAGCATAATGCCTGCACATTTGGCTGTAAAGGCCCTGGCCCAGGCTGCTCTTGGAGAAGCTAGAGTTAAGCTGATGTTAAACAAGGGCACCAAGAATGGTGCAGCCTCTGCCATCACCATCCATAGCTCCAGACAACGATGTGCGTGCAATATTGCATGTTGCCACAGCAACTCAAATTCCCTGAGTGAACTGTTAACGCACCACCACCAAACAAGGCACATCAGCCCCAAGAAGCTTCACATATGAATACATAAGCTAGCCACTTCCTAGTCTCTGGCTACTGAGCTGGTACATGGGAGGAATACAAGATTATGTTTAAGACCTCCCAAATCACAAACTTGCAACAAGGAGACCACTGTGAGAAGAAGCTGTGGAATGTAAATGCATTAGAGGCAGTTTAAAGGAGGTTTACTAGATTGATACCTGGAATGAGTGGATTGTCTTATGAGGAAAGGTTGGACAGACTGGCTTGTTTCCACTGGAGATTAGAAGAGTGAGGGGTGATTTGATTGAAGCATACAAGACCCTGACGGCCTTGACAAGGTGAACGTGGAAAGGATGTTTCCTCTTGTGGGTGAGTCCAGAATTAGGGAGCACTGTTTTAAAATTAGGGGTCGCCCTTTTAGGACAGAGATGAGGAGAATTTTTTTTCTCTGAGGGTTGTGCGACTTTGGAATTCTCTGGCTCAGAAGGCAGTAGAAGCAGGGATATTGAATATTTTTAAGTCAGAGTTAGATAGGTTTTTGTTAGGCAAGGAAACTAAAGGTTATCAGGGTTAGATGGGAATGTGGAAATTGAAACACAAGAAGATCAGCCATGATCTTATTGAATGGCAGAGCAGGCTCGAGGGGCCGAATAGTCTACTCCTGTTCCTATTTCTCATTGTTGTTATTTTCTAACCACTGGGCACATACACCTGTCTAAATGTGATGAAGTAGTGTGAATTTGAAGCTGTATGAATTGATGCAGAAAAGGGTCAGTCATTGAAGGTATCTTTCTAGTTGGCAGTCCCTGTTTGTTCATTGGCTACACGTGGCAGTCAAGAGAATGCCTCCTGACTAATAACAACAAAGGAATGTCCAGCTGGGGTTTTCCTCACATCATGTCTGGGGCTTTTGTAAACTAATTGATAGGGACTGATTACCATAATTAGTTAGCAACTCCATTATCATTGTATCATGCAACTACCAGGATAGCTGAAGATGAACTAAATGGATCTTGGATATTTTTTCATCTCGCAATTTCAATGTTTCTATCTACTGGCACAAGGGAGAATATGATTTTAAGCACTGGGTAAATAGTCGTACTTATGTTTGCAGCCATTGTTCTTGGCAATGATTGGAAGCAATGTTCCCTTTAAAATTTAGTTGTTGTGCAAATCCCATTTGTTTCAGTGCATGGTCCCTTTAAATTTCTTTGCGTGCACACACACCCACACCCATTGTCTATCACAGAAAAGGCCTGTGTGGTATCTTACAGGCTGCTCCCTGGCTGCGCACCCAGTGCAGCAAAGTGTGAGCCTTGGCCCAGAGTTTCACCATGACGGAGAAGCTCTTCATCATGCTGAAAAATAGCAGAAATGGCTGAAAAACCTAAGTCCCACCCCCCAAACACGGCACTTCCTATTTTTGTGGGCACAGGGATGGAGTCAAACATGCGTGTCTTCGGGAGACAGCTGGCCATTTAAATCTTTAGCTGCCTCCACTGAAGTGGGATTTTGGTAGGCCAGGTGTGTGAAACCCAGCATGTGTAGACCAGGTAAGAGTTGGTAGGTTGATTTGAATAGCCAGAGTACCCATTTGGAGAGGTAAGGTACCCTTTGGGAGAGGTAAAGCACCCTTTGGGATTGGTAAGGCACCCTTTGGGATTGTTAAAAGTAGGCATGATTATGTGTAAAAGTCCATAAACTCATTGTAACTGTCAAATCTGTCAAAGAATTATCAAAACTCATTGGAATTGTCAAAGCTGTCAAGGGATTTAACACTGCTGGGCTTTAATTTTTTTTAAAGTGTGTAGTTCAAAAAAAGAATATTTCATTCTGTCTGCTGACATAAGCCTGAGGGCTTTCATTGTAGGATTTGTGCTGCAACGGCTTATTTTACAAACTAACATCATCACAGTGGGGTGCCTGTGAGCAGTTTGACTGACAGCTCCAAGTGGTTATAGAAAAGAAATGTTGATTTTCAATACATTGAATTTTTTTTAAACAGTGATGTCATCAATAGACACACAACTTTATTTTATGACAACATGGCTGCTGAGGTTTGCCCATGGTGAATACTAGGTGGGTTGACCTGAAGGGGGCAAGGGCAAGGGGTGGTGGGTGGGGGACATGGGTTGGCAGGAGTTGGCACTAAGTTGGTATTGGGGCTATAAAGGGCCATGGAGATGATTAGAGGGCATGGGTTGGCATAAGGGTTATGAGGGACCATAGATGGTGGGTAGGGAGGCATAGGGTGGCATATGAGGGTCCATGGGGGGGATCTGTAGGGGGCTTGAGATGGTATGGATGGGGCAAACGGAGTGTGTGGTAGTTGAGGGGGTGTGTGGGGTGAGGGTTGGAGGGACGTTTTATGTTTTAATCTTCATTTTTAAAAAAATTTGGACACAGTGCCAGAGGACTGAGGCAGGACTTCTGCCCAGTCCACATCCGCACCCAGCAGCTTCCTTACTTCTTCCCGGGTCATCCACCTGACTCCTATTCTAGCCAATCCCCGCAAGATTGAAAATGCAACATCCGGGAAGACATTTATAAAGGTTGAGTTTGGAGAGCCAGGAATTCTCCACACGCCTGACCTGGGAGCAAAAATCTGGTCCATTGAATAAAAGTGGCTTTTATAAGCTTACATGAATGGGTGAACAGAGCGAAGGTAGTGTACATGATGGCAGTAGAAAGGTGGGATAATTACAGGAGTTTCCCATTATAGAGCTCTAAAAACCAAGAAGCTAGAACCTATATAGGTCTGTTCATGCTATAGCTTGATGTTATATTAAAGAGATCACCAGTAGGATTGTGGCATAAATGTTATTCACAACAAAGAATTAGTTTTCCCCATATCATCTTCAGGGTGCTATTTCTACTACCCATGGAAATACAGATAGGATGAACTCTGCCTGTATTCTCAGGTGTGGAGGTAGCACTGGAAGGCACCATTCATCTCCAAAGCAAGCTCCCCATTTTGCCCAATTCTTTTTTTCCAAGAAGCAAAAATGCTGGGGAATTCACAGTGGGAAACCCACTTTGCACCCTGTCTGATTGGGATGGGGGTTTGGACAATGCAGTAGATGGCAGAAAGACAAGTAGAAAAGTAAATGGCTGAATCAAAAAGCAAGGTTAAAGAGGGTGATTATCACTGAGCATCAATGAAATTGTAATGAGCAAAATGGGTTGCATTACCTTAGCAAATCATTACTGCCTCATCATCTCATTTTAGCAATTCCACCTACTATAGGACAGGAACTTCAACTTGAGATAATACCACTAGAAATAGTGAATAAAAATAATCTTTTCAAACATATGTATATTGGTGCTACACCTACTGACCAGAGAAATACCTTACAGAAAAAGACTGAGGAAGGCATGAATAGTATCATTCAAAGGGTTATGGAACTCTTACTAATAACAGTATTTTAATGTAAATCCAGTCTCTTATTTCATGTACGAAAAGGTAACAACTCAAATATTATGTTCCACAGAAAGACTCTGATTAAAGGAATAATAGGATTTATACAGTACTGTACAGAGTAGTTCTCAATTCTAATGAGGTAATAATATGGGAGCTGTACCATCTGAATAAATAAAATTCTGTTCAATAATCTGTTGATCAGTAGTTCACAGTTTTGATATCTAACATAAAGTACTTCACAAAGTCACAGGCCTTAAAAGTTGTCACCCAGCCTCCAGTGTATGTTCTCCAGTCTTAGGCCAACTGTACTATCCAGACTCATTCAGTGAAGGCTCACCAATCCTTCCATCACCAAACCATGAGGATTCAGAGTAAAGTTAATCAGATAGTGGGTATAAACAGACCACTGTTGTGTGCCATCACAAAGTTGGAAGAGAGGAGGACCTTCTCTGGCTGTAGACTGATTCCATTGGACACAGTGAAGGTGGCAAACAATTTGACTGATACATGAAGAGACCTATAAAACAAGAGAGGTACAATATAAATAAGCACCTCTGAGTTAGGGAGTGTAAAGTCAAAGTCCAAGCATCCATTAAGCCCTGCTAAGAAGTGTGAGCATGGGGATATTGAGCAAGGACAGAATGCCTCATAACCTCGAACAAAATCTCCCCCTAACTTTATAGCCAATTAAGTACTTCTAAAGTCTAGTCACTGTTGTAATGTAGGAAATGCGGCAGCCAAGTTCAGCAAGATCCCACAAACAGTACTGCCCAAATAAAGCACACTGTACAGAAATGGGCCCATAGATTTAGACCTGTTTGGCACAGGGCAACATTTTGAAATTATGTTTGCTCACCAGCATGCCTTGAGGCTTTGTTATACAAAATACTGAAAATAAGTATTTCTAA